>NC_133502.1:63615000-69405000 GCF_049354715.1 Callithrix jacchus
CAGTAAGTGGCAGGTGTTGGGAAAAAGGAACAGCAGAGGTGTGCCCCTTCATGGTCCTGGACACATTCCCCTTGTCTATCCAAAGCTCCCTTCGTTACTACTTTTTTTTTTTTTTTTTGAGATGGAGTTTCACTCTCACCAGGCTGGAATGCAGTGGCAAAATCTCAGCGCACTGCAACCTCCGCCTCCCAGGTTCAAGCGATTGTTCTGCCTCAGCCTCCAGAGTAGCTGGGACTACAGGCGCCTGCCACCACACCCGGCTAATTTTTTGTATTTTAATAAAGACAGGGTTTTACCGTGTTGACCGGGATGGTCTCGATCTCCTGACCTTGTGATCTGCCTGCCTCGGCCTCCCAAAGTACTGAAATTACGCACGTGAGCCCTTCGTTACTTCTTCCCACTCACCTGCCCTCTTCCATGCCCACCCCCACCAATCTAAATTATACTTTGCTCAATCCTGCCTGCTCCAGAAATGTTTCCAATACACAGCACTATTATTTCTAAACTCTACATGTTTTCACTAAATCGGTATAAAATTTCACAACTATTGTATGCTTTCTACAGTGGAGGGAAGGAGGGCTTAAGAAAAAACCCAGATGCTTGTCTTTTCCATACACTTAAGTATTTTGTCTTGATACCATAAAAAAATAGAGAAACTTGGTTTAAGTTCAAAGACTGTCGTGTAATACTTCTTTTGAATTCTCACTGACCTAGGTCAGTGACTGTACATGGTAGATTCCGAGTAAAGTATTAACTAAATTGAGTGATTTTTGAATTATAATACTGAGTCTTGCATGAGTTGAGTAGCAAACCAACTGTGTTGTGTGTCTTTTATCCTCTTCCCAAGAGGTTTCTCAACCAGACTTGTCAAGGCTTAGCCTGTCTGAGTGAGATCTACTCTATCTTATTCAATTATCATGGCATGAGCCACATCCGTGATGTGGAAAGCACTCCAGAATAGTTGTTATACACATGTAAGATCTTGTTATTACCGTGTGAAAATTGGGCCATTCATGTTCTTCCTTGTGTCCTGATATGAAATCATGAGTCAGTTTTAGCTTTCATCTTAGAGTATTACCCCAGAGAAATAAAAGGTCTCTCCATTTGTATAAAGGGAGTTACTGAGATAGTATATAAATTTTATACAACTTGTACGAGATCACTAGATCAGTCGCTACCCAGAAAGAGAACTGAAGGTAATTTTGCGAGCCATATCAGTTATAGTTCAATACTATCCATATCACTGTTGGTTTGAAAGCTTTTTTTTTCTTTCACTTTTATATTGCCTTGTATGAGAAAATGTTAAATTACATCTTAATTGTCTAATAAAGACAGCAGTACAGATTGGCAAGAATTTTAATGGAGACAAAATTGACCAAGCATTTCAATAAAGTTTGTATTTAAAAAATGACCAAGCATACTGATAGAGCCACTTGTACCTTGAAGAATAGCTTTTTGAATTTCCACCCTTGCAGAGTAGCTTTTTTGGGGAAAAATATGTGTCTGAAAGATTAATGCAGAGAAAGTTGCCTCCGATATGTTTCACTTAATCACTAGAAAATTTCACAACTATTGTATGCCTTCTACAGTGGAGGGAAGGAGGGATTAAGAAATCTACCCAGGTTTCCAGTGTCAGGGCTGGAATTTAATCTAGGCTTTGTCTAAAAGTGTATTTTTTACTTGCATACAGTGTAAGTAGGAGGTCCAACTTCATTCTTTTGCATATGGCTACTTGGTTATCTCAGCACCATTAGTTGACCATTAAATGGTCTTGGCATCCTTTTGAAAAAACAACTGGCCTTATGCTTGCATGTGGGCTTTTTGTTTTAATAAGCAATTACTAAAAATCAATTGACCAGCCAGGTGCAGTGGCTCACGCCTGTAATCCCAGCACTTTGGGAGACAAAGGAGGGTAGATCACAAGGTCAGGAGTTTGAGACCAGCCTGGCTAACATGATGAAACACTGTCTCTACTAAAAATACAAAAAACTTAGCCGGGTATGGTGGCACGTGCCTGGAATCCCAGCTACTTGGGAGGCTGGCAGGAGAATCGCTTGAACCCAGGAGGTAGAGGTTGCAGTGAGCCGAGATCACGCCACTGCACTTCAACCTGGGTGACAGGATGAGACTCCATCTCAAAATAAAAAATAAAAAAAATCAATTGACCATAGATATGAGTTTATTTCTGAACTTGCAATTCTAGGTATATGTCTATCTTTTTCCTATTATCACACTATCTTGATTACTACTGCTTTGTAGTAAGATTTTTTTGAGACAGAATCTTACTCTTTCAACTAGGCTGGAGTTCAATGGCACAATCTCAGCTCACTGCAGCCTCCACCACCCAGGTTCAAGCAGTTCTCCTGCCTCAGCCTCCTGAGTAGCTGGGACTACAGGTGTGCGCCACCATCCCCAGCTAATGTTTTTTTGTATTTTTAGTAGAGACGGTGTTTCGCCTTGTTTGCCAGGCTGGTCTCAAACTCCTGACCTCAAGTAATCTGCCCGCCTTGGCCTCCCAAAGTGCTGGGATTATAGGTATGAACCACCAAACCTGGCCTGTAGTTAAGTTCTGAAATTGGAAGCATTGAGTCCTCAAATTTGCTCTTCATTTTCAAGATTGCTTTATCCTGTTCTGGGTTCCTCATACCCCCATATAATTTTATTTTTGAGACAGGGTCTGGCAGTATTGCCCAGGCTAGAGTGCATTGGCACAATCTCGGGTCACTGCAACCTCTGCCTTCTGGGCTCAAGCAATCCTCTCACTTCAGCCTCCTGATGGCTGGAATTATAGGTGCACACAAACACACTGGCTAATTTTTGTACTTTTATAACTCCAGTACCTGCTGTTTCCACTGAGCTTTTGCTTTTAAACTGAAATGCTGGCCAGGCACGGTGGCTCACATTTGTAATCCCAGTACTTTGGGAAGCCAAGGCGGCAGATCACAAGGTCAAGAGATCAAGACCATCCTGACCAACATGGCGAAACCCCATCTTTACTAAAAAAATACAAAAATTAGCCAGGCATGGTGGCCTGCTTCTGTAGTCCCAGCTACTCGGGAGGCTGAGGCAGAATGACTTGAACCAGGAGGCGGAGGTTGCATTGAGCCAAGATTGTGCCACTGCACTCCAGCCTGGTGTCAGAGCAAGACTCTGCCTCAAAAAAAAAAAAAAAAAAAAAAAAAAACCGAAATGCCAGGGACTGGGTGGTATGTATTTCAAAAAAGAATTCGAGCTTAAATTGAATGCATATTAGACTAGATAATTCTACTGACAGTGAAATGGGATGATCACCTTAAAGTCTTCTTTGAAACTTTAGATGGATTGAATTAGCATTGCTAGAAGTAACTATTTGACAAGATTGACTGGGTGTTGTTTTGTTTGGTTTCGAGACACACTGTACTCTGTCACCTAGGCAGGAGTACAGTGACGTCATCACTGTTCTGTGTAGCCCCAACGTCTTGGGCTCAGTAATTCTCCCACCTCAGCTTCCCAAGTAGCTGGGACAACAGGTACATGCCACCACATCTGGCTAATTTTTTATTTATTTTATTTTTTGAGATGGGGTCTCACCCAGCCTGTGCAGTGGCATCATCTCGGCTCACTGAAGCCTCCACCTGGGTTCAAGAGATCCTCCTGCTTCATCCTCCCAAGTAGCTGGGACCACAGGCACGTGCCATCACAGCTGGCTAATTTATTGTGTTTTTGGTAGAGATGGGGTTTTGCCATGTTGCCCAGGCTGGCCTTGAACTCTTGAGCTCAAGCAATCTACCCCCCTTGGCCTCCCAAATAATTTTTTATTTATTGTGGTAATGGAGTGTCACTGTTTTGCCCAGGCTGGTCTGAAACTACTGGGCTCAAGCAATCCCCCTGCCTTGGCTTCTCAAATTGTTGGGGTTACAGGCATGAGCCACCACAGTTGGCCGACAAGTTAAGTTCTTAGAAAATTTTATACCTCTGGTAACATATACATAAATACTTGTGCTACCTGTTAAAAAATGAAGTGATAGAGTCACAGACCTGCAAATCACTGATTTTCAAATACTTTTTAAATGAGGTAAAGTTTACAAATTGCAATGCACAGATTTTCAGTCAGATGAGCTTTAACAAATATCCGTGTAGCTCACACCCCAAACAATAGAACATGTCTCTCACCTCCTAAGATTTCCCTGGTGCCTCTTTCCAGTCACCCACTCCCCAAATCCACCGCTGTGCTCTGATTTCCATTACTGGATATTAGTTTTGCTGTCAAATGGTATATTCTGCATAAAAGAAAAGCAAGTGGTAAACCATATTGCACATTACTCAATTTAACAAGCACAGCTCCTAAGGTGGAATCTAACCTCTCATTTTCAAAAAAGCTTAATATTTTTGGTTAATTTTAGTTTTAGATTTGGGGGCACATATGCAGGTTTGTTACCAGGGTAATTGCATGTTGCTGAAGTTTGGGCTTCTGTTGATCCTGTCACCTCGATAATGAACGTAGTACCCTCTAGGACGTTTTTCAGCCCCTGCCCCTCGTCCTCCCTCCCTTGACTTGGAGTCTCCAGTGTCCGTTGCCATCTTCATATTGATGAGTACCCATTGTTTAAGCTCCCACTTGTAAGTGAGAACATAGTTTTTTGTTTTCTGTTCCTACATTAATTCACTTAGAATAATGTCCTCCAACTGTATCCATGTTGCTACGAAAGACGTGATTTTGTTCCTTTTTATGGCTGCGTAATATACCGTGGCGTGTATGTACCACACTTTCTTTACCCAGTCCACTGTTGATGGGCACCTAGGTCGATTCCATGTCTTTGCTATTGTGGATAGTGCTGTGATAAACAGGAGTGCAGGTGTTTTTGGTAGAGTGATTTATTTGACTTTGGATATATACCCAGTAATGGGATTGCTGAGTCAAATGATAGTTCTATTTTGAGTTGAGAAATCTCCAAACTGCTTTCCACAGCGACTGAAGTAATTCACATTAGAGTGTTTTTAATGTTTAGTTATTTGTAATAACCAATTCTGATCCCAGGGAAAGAAAATGGAAATGGAGATGTACTTTACGTGAACTATGCTCTTTTGAAACTCTTCAATGGCATTCGGGAAAGCAAATTTACAACCCACATGCTGTGCCACTTCAAGGACTTACTTTTGTGGTCTCCTAGAAGAAAATGACACTAGGGGAGAAGTGATTGAATGTGAAGTGTCAGGAGATTGCTGCTTGTCCTTAAAACACCGGGTCTGGCCGTGGACTGCGGACGCGGGTGTGTGTTGGGGAGACCTGCGACTGCCGGGGCCGCACCCACTCCCGCAGGACCTTGGCGGGCCTCTCGCCTTTCCTGCCTGTTTCCTGTCCAGCAGCTGGCGAGCTGGGGGCGGGCAGGAAAGGATGCGCTGCCCAGAAGGGGCGGGAGTCGACCACACCCGGTCTCGAGTGCCCCCCGCCCTCCCGGTGCCCGCCCTCCCCACGCCGTCGGGGGCGGGCCCGGGCGGGGCAGTGGGAGCGGAGCGCCGCGGGGTCAGGGCGCTCATTCCCGGACGCGAGATGCTGGGCGCGCTGCCTCGCGGCCACTGAGGCCTCCCGTCTGCCTCGCCACTCGCCCGGCCAGCCTGGGGTCGCTGCCTGCCAATCCTGAAAGGTAAGAAGCCACCTCCGCATCCCGGTGCCCGCAACCCGGTGGACGCTCCTGTGCCTCGAGACCCTCCGCGGCTCTGCTGGGGTCGGGAAATGCTCCCGGGCCCTGCCACTTCCCGGCAGCCCGAAGGCGCAGGTGGACGGTGGCGGCCCCTCCACACACCCGCCTCGGGCCCCAGGGCACGCTTTAAGTCTGGCTCTCTCCTGGCTCCGATGTTGCGATGTTGCCGAGTGACTGAGACTGGCCACAGAACCTTGAAAATTTGCGTTTTGAGCTACTGTTTCTTTCCAAAAAGAAATCCTTTCTGGGATATAGAAAGTATGAGATATAAACATTACATTAAATTAAAGACGGTCTTCATTAAGAGGGCTTTATGCTGACGACACGAGGCTTAGATTTCCAAGCATGAACTGGGCTTGCAAAGCTAAGTAGATGGGGCGAGTGCACGGCGTCCCAGGGACGCTGCACGCAACCCGTGGGACCAGGGCAGAGCAGACTCGAATGAACATAGAAGTAAAGCCTGTTTACACGAGCTGCTTTAGAACTAGAGATTTCCTCCCAATAGATATGATTCCTAGATATACAGACGAGTATGTGCATGTTGGTCAGGAGGGACAAAGTAACTGCTTCGTTCTCCCTTTTAGTCTTTCACGAATTACTGGTCCCATCGATTTTAGTGTAATTCATTTTCTTTTTCTGCAGCTATGAAGGGAGATTTAGAAGCGTTTGTACTACCTGGTTTCAGCAACATCACTAAGGTTGGGGGATGCTGTTAGCCATTGAGAATATTCACAGCTCTTCCCCACCTTCTCAGCTGATGCATTTAGAATTTTTCTATAAAGTTTACATACGAGAATGCTATCTAGACGTATTTTCAAAAGTGTATAAACTATACCTAAGTTCTTAATTTCTTAGAAGAATTCTTGAGCCAAACGTTGTAAGAAGTCAGTTGGGGTTTTGGGAAGAACATGTTGAAAGAAAATAAGCAAGCAAGGTAGAAATTAGAGAGGCATATTACTACTATGATGTTATGATTATGATCATAATCCATATTATGATGGACGAGTAGGCTGGTTTGTTTTATGTCTCTTTCCATTCAGCTCACAATATAGATGATCTCACAATTCTATGTTTTACTGATCATTTTCATAAGAAAGAAAATGTGTTATAATCACAAAATCAGTTATGATTTTTTGAATAAAAATCAGTTTTTATTTTTTAAAAAATAAAACGGTTATTGTGGTGGAAGCAAACAAATCCGAGAGAAACCAGTTCAACTTTTGGGAGCTTGCTTCTCCTTAGTTTGGTGACCAGGTCTCGATGACTTAAAAGAAGCATTGCTTTTAAGTAATTGTCCTAAGTGCTCACACTAGCCCAAAAGATACGATGCATTCTCTCAGGATCTCACCAGCTGTCTTTGGCCAGGTTTCCATTCTGCGTTCAAGGAAAGAATTGGGTCAAATCTTTGGCTAATTCTACCCAAAACAGAATTTTCTTTCTTTCTTTCTTTTTTTGGCAAGGGGTGGCAGGGAAGAGGAGGGAGCCCTAATCATCTGCATAGTTACACTTCAGATCTCTGCTTCCCTTTGAGGAAGTACTGAATTTCCTTTGTTTAACCAGTTCTTACTGAAAGAAAGCTAATAGAGACACACCAGTTTCCTTTCCATTGAATTTTGGCTTATTTCAATCGGTCTTCTTAATTCTACTAATTTGTGTTCTTCTCTGAAGAAATGTAATACTTATTTGGAATATAATATACTTGCTTATTAAAATGATTAACTGTGGGCCAGGTGTGGTGGCTCATGCCTATAATCCCAATGCTTTGGGAGGCTGCAGTGGGTGAATCACGAGGTCAGGCATTTGAAACTAGCCTGGCCAACACGTGAAACCCCTTTTCTACTGAAAATACAAAAATTAGCCAAGCATGGTGGTGCACACCTGTAATCTCAGCCACTCGGAAGGCTGAGGTGGGACAATTGCTTGAACCTGAAAGGCAGAGGTTGCAGTGAGCTAAGATCAGGCCACTGCACTCCAGGCTGGGTGACTAAGCAAGACTCTGTCCCAAAAAAAAAGAGAGAGAGAGAGATTAACTGTAAATAATGGGGGATCCATAAACACTAAGAAAATATATATTTGGGTATATTTAATATTAATAACTCATAGTTTGCTAGACTCTAGTATGAAAGAACTGTCTTAAATGCCCAGTATCTTATTCTATAATTGAATAGTCTGTATCAAAATAAGTGCCTCTTCCAACAAATAACTCTGAACCACAGGCCAGCAAGATCTTCCCTCCGTTTAGGTAGATTGGCAAGATTGCTGTGTGACTCACCTATCTCCTGATGCATACCAGCAGCAACAAGTATTGCAGGACTGATGAAGATGATTGTTATTTGTATGTTTTTCCTTAGACTGCCCTAAACAAGGGAAGTCAGGGCCACATGGAGTTCACATTTAATTGTAGTATTCTGGGGTATCTTTTTTTTAAAAAAGCTTTGATCACTTGGATGTAGTTCCCAGGAGTCAATGAGTGAAGCAATCCTGGTAACACATCAGTGGTGCAAGGAAGCCTTAACGCATTTGTGGACACCAGGCAGGGAGCATGTGGGTGTATATAGCACAATGCTAAATGAAAGTCTGGAAAAATTTAGCAAAGTTATCAGCGTGAAATGCCAAGCAGATAAATACTGTGAAAATGTAGTCTCAAAATTGGCTATTAACTTTGATAAAATTAAGCAAATAACAATAAACTCTCCACTTAAGGATATGCCATAAAGAGAAGAGATTTTGGTGTTTTGCAAAGATAATCTTATCGGGTGTTGGGCATACCTGCATATTCTTGACCAGTGAGTTATAATGGAATGAAAAGGGCTGTATAATTAGAAGTCATTGCCCCAGGGAAAATTAGTGTCCTCTCTAGCTTCCTTTTAATATCACATAGGCAGTTTGAGTTTTAGAATGATTTTGTTATTTCATGATTACTATTTTGTCAATCACGTTGAATGAAGCCATCTGTTTTTGAGGTTCTCATTTCAGGTGTTTTGGGGGAAGAAAAATCACAATTTGGATGTGAGAAAGGACATGAGGAGACTAAAGACCTGGGATTTTGCTGATCAGAATGAAACCAATGTTGAAAGACTTTTCAAATCTATTGTTGATGGTGCTCTGTGACTATGGTGAGTATTGTGAGTATACTTAATGTTTTGGTAGCAATAAAACATAAATGTGACATTTATAAATGCACTGATGTTGATGACTCTTCATGAAGGAGACAGGGTAGGGTCTATACAGTTCAGTGCTTTCTAAACTGTGATCCTTGCAGCCCTGGGTTCCCTTATGTTTCCATGATTCTGCATGATTGATTCAAATTTCACTTTATATTTTTAACTCTTTAAAAAAATTTTTAAAAGACTCTCTCCAATTTTAACAAACTGGAAGCAAGCATGTTACCTTCAGTTCTCTTCTATTTCCCAAGAATTCAGTGTGATAAATCACCTCATACACACATGCAATGATGTTGTGTATACTAGGATTCTGCATAAGATTTCACTTGACAGAGTTTGGTATCTTTGGAACCAATCTAACTATTTCAATCCTTGAACGCTGGGTGCTCTGAGACAAGTTTCTTAATCTCTTTCAACCTCAGCAATAATATTGACTTCACAGGGTTGTTAAGATCATATCAAGAATGTGAAACACCCTGAATGTGTGAGCAGAGAGTAGGTGCTTAAAGTGTGTTCTTTTCATTAAGTTCATTTCAACTAAAAATTGAGTTCATTTCTCAGAGTTTTACACAACTACTGAACCAATAGAGTCAACAATATGACATAATCTCCACTACTTTTCTTTTGATTTCCAAATATTTCATAGACATCTAAGCACTTGATGGTATGGGAGTGGAAGTTGTTTTCTAATTTGGTGAAGAAATTGTGATCCAAGGTGTAGAGGACACTGGCTTGTGTGAGTGGCACAGCAGTTAAATGGATTGGAGCATGTTCTGTTCATATCATTCAGTAGACCTCCTTTTTCAGTCTTCTTTTTTAAGAAGTTTATTTATGGAAGAAGATGCCAGATTTAAGGAAAGCCAGTGTAGGATTCATTCATTTTAAAGTAATTTAACCCTTCTTAAAAATAGATTGCTGTACATGTAACAGCCTTCTATAAAAACTATGTGTCCTTGGTTTCATAATGATAAATAAAGCATTGAAATTCTCCATTTAAACAAAGTATACAAGGGCGTTTGTTGTTAAGAGCAAAATTTCTTACTGGAATATGAAAATAAAAGTTGAATGAGCATAAAATAGAGCATAGAAGTTAAGTGCACAGGCCACTGATGAAAAAGGAGGTATTGTCATCCGGGTGTGGTGGTTCATGTCTGTAATCCCAGCACTTTAGGAGGCCAAGGCAGACAGATAACCTGAGGGTAGGAGCTCAAGACCAGTCTGACCAACATGGTGAAACCCCATCTCTACTAAAAAGTACAAAAGTTAGGCTGGCATGGTGGCATGTGCCTGTAATCCCAGCTACTCAGGAGGCTAAGGCAGGGGAATTGCTTAAACCAGGGAGGTGGAGGTTGCAGTGAGCTGAGATCACGCCATTGCACTCCAGCCTGGGTGACAGAGCAAGACTCCGTCTCAAAAACAAAAAAAGGTAGGTATTGTCATAGATCTGTTTTTCCCTGCTTTATCTCTACTCAATACTGATCAAAATATACCATTACCTGTATACTATATTAGTCAGGATGTGGTAGAACCAAATTGTGGTTTTCTTTTTTTTTGAGATGGAGTCTCGATATTGTTGGCCTGGGTAGGGATGCAACGGTGCGATCTTGGCTACCTGTAACCTCCACCTCCTGGGTTCCAGCACTTCTCCTGCTTCAGCCTCCCAAGTAGCTGAGATTATGGCTACCTGCCTAATTTTTGTATTTTTAGTAGAGATGGGGTTTCACCATGTTGGCCAGGCTAGTCTGGAACTCCTGACTTCAGGTGTTCCACCCTCCCCGGCCTCCCACAGTGCTGGGATTACAGGCATGAGCTACCATGCCTGGCACAAATTTTAGTTTTCTAACAGGAGTTCTAAGGTAGTAAATTCTCCCTTTAGTACATACCTTCTGTCTGCTGCTGCTGGAACCCTTCTGTTGCATCTTTATTCTTTATTTCCAACTGGGCATGTGTGCCTTTGTCATTGACTGGTTTCCATCAAATCAGAATCTGATCTGCTTCACTGAATTGACAATCCCCGTCATACACAATAGACTTTTTTTTTGTTGTTTAGCCAGTCAATGTTAGTAGTTAGGGGTCATATACCTAACTTTAGTGACATTAATGTTAATAAGTTCCGATAACCTGCTACCGTCAGACCAGTCTGCAGTGGACTTTCATTAGCTAACTGAGTGGTGTATGTGTCTTATTCTTAAATGCACCAAAGAACCATCTTGCCCCCTTCAGACTGAAATTAACATGACTTTTTTCTCAGTCTTAAGCACTTGCTTGGGCTGTGGTAAGTGCTGGGGTCTGTTTACCCACTAGTTCAAGAAAAATAGCAGTTTGGCTCTGACCCAGTATGCACGCTTCACCAGAATCAGCTACCTTGAATCATCTCAAAAGGGACTATCCCTCAACTTGTTTTGCTTAATTGGAGAAAAAAACTTTATCCCACTATGGTTTTCAAACAAGTAATAATCGAGCATTCAAGTCATCCAAGTTCTATGTCTTTTATTTCACCTAATCTGAAATGAGAACTAGGTGAAATGCTATGCTAATTAAAAACTCTTCTGTGTGCCAGGATATTAATGTGCTGATTCTAATAATCATTGTTTGCATATATCTATAAGGGTGTTTTAAAGACTGCCAGCCCAAACAAAAAACACATGGGCCCCTTTGGACATACATATGCATGAGGCATATATAATAATAATAAAGTCATACTTACACAAGTTGTTTTTCAAACCTAAAGGGCACTTCAGTCCCTACATCTAGAACTGTTTCTTACCCTAACCACGGGCCAGCTGACTGTTGCATTGCCAAATTCTGCCTCCTTTGATATGTATTTGGATAGGATTCAAAAGGGAAACAAGGATTCTTGTGTGTCTGTTCTTTGCACTTTTCACTTAAGTACTCTGCTGGGTAAGATTTAAAAGATATGATTGATCCTAACAGAATGATACTTGGGAAGTAGTAGTCATCTGTCCTATCTAGACAAATACAAGTTGCTGTAATGTCATTATATTGCCAAGGACAAGCCTAGTTATTTCATAAATGTTCACCCTATCCCCTTGGTTATTCATGCATAATAAAGTGTCAACATTTCTTATCCATCTAAACATTTCTGCCTCACACAAACTGAGGACACTGATTCCTTTGCTGGTAAAAAATTTCCCAGTGCTTGCCTTGAATATCAGAAAATAACAACTTGAAGTAAATTTAGGGTCTTCCATTTCAAGTCATCCAGAACAATTTGTATTGTGTCATTTAAATCCAGCTTTCTCTTCAGTGTGTATCCATTTTCCCAAATATCAACCACCAGAATATGATTAATAATACGAGATTGGGTTTTTAATTCCAAAAATTATTATTCTAGTTGTATAGATTTTCCTTGCAGTTATATCACATTGTCAAAAGTTGTGAATTCAGAGTATTTTCCACTAGTCATTGTAAACATAACCATGAAAGATGAAGATGAAGGAATGGAACCGCTTCAGAGTGCAGAGAGCACAGTGGCCAGCTTCCAGGATCTGTACTCAGTATAATTTCACATCATCCCTGGCTCTGTTCTAACTTCTCTTATCTAAAATGCTGTTTTCTGCTGGGTACGCGGCTCATGTCTATACTCTTAGCACTTTGGGAGTCTGAGGTGGAAGGATTGCTTGAGCCCAGGAGTTTGAGAACAGTCTGGGCAACATAGTGAGACTCAGTCTCTACAAAAAGAAAATTAGCTGGTGTGGTGGCATGTGCCTGTAGTCCCAGCTACTTGGGAGGGTGAGGTGGGAGAATCACTTGAGCCCCAGAGGTTAGGGGTACAGTGAGCAGTGACTGTGCCACTGCACTCTAGCCTGGGTGACAGCGTGAGGCCCTGTCTTGGAAAAAAATTAAAAATTCTATTTTCATCAATGTCACTAATAGTTTTGCTCAAATGCACCTTTTAAAAACCAATTCTGACCACTTCATTTCAGTTCTTGGAGAAGCTGAGTATCTTCTGTTGCGAGAGCCAGGCCATGTAGCCCTCAGCAATGATACCGTGCATGTGGATTTCCAGTATTTTGATGGTGCTAATGGGACGCTGAGGAATGTGTCTGTCCTGCTGTTGGAGGCCAACACCAATCAGACCGTAACTACCAAGCACGTCCTGACCAACCAGTCCCAGGGAACACTCACGTTTGAATGCTTCTATTTCAAGGAGGCTGGTGACTACTGGTTCACAATGAGTCCAGAAGCAACAGACACCAGCACTCCATTCCCCTGGTGGGAGAAGAGTGCCTTTCTGAAGGTGGAATGGCCTGCCTTTCATGTTGACTTGAACAGGAGCTCCAAGGCAGCAGAAGGCACCTTCCAAGTGGGCCTGTTTACCAGTCAACCACTGTGCCCATTTCCTGTGGACAAGCCTGCCATCACAGTGGATGTCATCTTCACCAACAGTCTTCCTGAGTCAAGGAGAAATTCAGGACAGCCGCTGGAAATAAGAACCAGCAAAAGGACAGAACTTGCTCAAGGTCAGTGGGTTGAGTTTGGCTGTGCACCTGTGGGGACGGAAGCCTATGTCACTGTAGTGCTGAAGCTGCTTGGGCGAGACTCAGTCATTACCTCCACAGGACCCATTGACCTGGTCCGGAAATTTGGATACAAACTGATGATGGTGCCAGAACTCACATGCGAGTCCGGGGTGGAGGTGACGGTGCTGCCTCCACCATGCACCTTCGTCCAAGGAGTAGTCACTGTCTTCAAGGAGGCCCCCAGATCCCCTGGGAAGAGGACCACTCATTTGGCTGTTAACAGCCTGCCCCTGGGAGAGAGGAGGACCGTTTTTAACTGTACTTTGTTTGACATGGGGAGGAATAAGTACTGCTTTGACTTTGGCATTTCAAGCACAAGCCACTTTTCTGCAAAGGAGGAGTGCATGCTAATTCAGAGAAGTATAGGTTTGTACTGAGATTTTTTAACATTTTAAATCAAATCCTTCATGTAATCAAAATTATCGTTTAGAATTTAGATGAACTGTACCATCATTTTTGTGGTTCAGGCCTTATAGTGTACCAACTGGCATTATCACCCTTAGCTGAAAATCTAAGGGTACCAGTAAACCTACTTAACCTCTTTAAGTCTCCGTTTTCCCCATCAGTAAAATAGGGGCAATACAAGTACACACATCAGAGTCATGGAGATTGAACGAAATCCACATGTGACATTCTCAGTGCCTGGCATGTAGGAAGTGCTCAATAAACATTATATTTTTAAAATCCCATTATTAAATCATATGGTAAGTTCATGGAGAGATGACTGGGAGTTCAAAACCAAATCCCAAATTAGCAACATCTGTCTTCCTCTAGCTGAGCATGTCTCTTCTCTCAAAAGTCACTCATAGGAATGCAGCCTTTATAGTGAGAAATCAAAGCAAGATTTAAAAAAATGTGTTCAGATTCCGTATTCTGTGTGTAATACCCTACCTAATCACAAAGGGGTTGTGACAAGTCCATTCATTCCCTATGCTGCTCTTTGTGTTTCTTTCCCTTTTCTTGGGGAAAAGTCTTAGCAAGTAGTTTAATTTGGCAGAAATCATCTTGTTTGCTTTTATCTTTATCCCCAGTAAGCCCAGTGTCCCCTCCCTGCACAAGCCTGACTTTG
Source organism: Callithrix jacchus (assembly GCF_049354715.1). Lineage (NCBI taxonomy): Eukaryota > Metazoa > Chordata > Mammalia > Primates > Cebidae > Callithrix > Callithrix jacchus. The sequence continues at coordinate 63,629,459 of NC_133502.1, forward strand.
TCTGCAACTCCCAGTGTTCCTTGCTGCAAATGTACACACTTCCTCTCTTTAAGTCCCTTTGCTTTGGCGTTCTCCTTCTCCACTTGCCACTTCCTTCCTTGTACTCCCTTTTCTATGCAGCCTAGATTCCATAGCTCATCCCATTAACCACCCTCCTGCCAATATCCTAAACTCCTCAGCCTCATTGTCCTTCCGATACACCTGCCAGGACACACCTCAGCTCTGCACGTATCCAGCCATCTGCCAGCCACCCACTGCACCACTTCTAAGGCTGCATGACAAGGTTACACACAGGTGGCCTGATGCCACCATGGGTGGATCATGCTTTCACCTTTGGCAGGGCCTGCATGCTGCTCAGCATGTCACCCAGGCCAATGCTCCTTCCTACACAACAGCCCTTTCAGACCTTCTCCACTCCTCTCAGACCTCAACCCCTGCCCACTGGTTAACTCTCAGAGTTGATTTTCCACCTACCATGCAGAGCAGCTGGAAGCCGCTAAGTGGGAACTCCACCCTCTCACCAAAAGATCTGTACACCTGTAGACGTCAGACCCGTCCTCTCCTCTCCCTTCCTGCCACCATGGAAGAAGTGTTATTCCTTCTCTCCACTGTGGATCTCAGCTCCTCTGCTCGTTTCCGGAAACTTTCATTAGTCATTGTACCCTATCTCTCCCATCCTCAACTGTCCTTCATTTTCATCAGTTTTGATATGTACTTAATTATTGTGTCCCAAAAGAAAAACCACCCTGACCCTGTGATCTCCCCCAGACATCACCCTCTTTATTCTTCCTTTTATAGCCCAAAAACTGCTTGACAATTTGCCTGGTGCTTCAGAGTTCTTTTTTTGCCTCCCATTCACTTTTCAACCTATTGCAAATTGGCTTCCACACCTAAGTCCTCCCCTGAAATACTCTTACTGAGGCAGCCAGCAAATGAGGTACAGGACTCCAAATCCAGGTACACTTCAGCCAGTGTCTTCATTGACCTTGATTCTGTGACACCACACACCTGTCACCTCCCTGCTTGCTTCTTCATAGTCTCCTTGGCCTCCGGGTTCCGCTGCCTGTCTCCCTCAAGTGCTGGTCGTCTTCTCATTTACTCTTCACACACTTGCCAGGTGATTGACCTTGATGCTGATGGCTCCAGCTGGGTGTGTCTCCCCTACTCATCTCCTGCATCCAGGTGCTGCATCCCTTGGATGTCTCCCTGGCACCTCAGAAGCAGCATTTCTGGACTCACTCATCATCGTACCCCCAACCCTGCTTCTCAGCAGTATAGGTCTTCCCCCACCATCTTACAGATCAAACCAGAAGCCAGGAGTCCTCCTCTTTACCTTCTGTAAATGATACATTACTGAGTCCTATGGCTTTGTCTCCTGGGTGTCTCAGTCTCTCCACTTCTCCCCAGTTCCACTGATACCACGTGGATTAAACCTCCATTACTCCTTGCCTAGACTCTTAGAACAGATTCCCAGTTGGTTTCTAGCTGTCTACTTCATTCTCTCACTGCATCCAAAGGGATTGTTTAAAATTCAGGTCAGCTGAATTTTAAGCAGGCTGTTCTCCTGCTTAAAAGTCATTTCACTGGGTCATGTCACTGGGCAAAGTTTACATGATCAGTTTTATAGGTGATGAAATGGAGGCATGGAAAGGTGAAGTAATTTTCCCAAGGTCAATGATGTTTAAATAGTAGGGTCAGAACACAAATCCAGGTAGACGAGCTTTGGAACTTGCTTTGACCACTATTCTGTAACTGCCTTCCATGCAATTGACTCAATTCGTGTATTAAGTAGTACTAAGCTTTTAGGTTGAAAAAAAAGGTTCTGATTTTCCCTCTTTAACTTACTTTGTCAGTCAAACCTTCCATGGTCAGGCTGCCCCCAGGTCCCTGCAGTCACCATCTCTGCACTGGGGCCTAGAACACCCTCCTGTCACCTTCCCAGTTAACATTAACCCATCCTCCAGGTCTCTGCTTGGGTTACTCTCCCATGACCTCGGGTTCAGTTCCTCTGCTGTAACCTGGGCAGCATCTTTTCATTCCTCTTTCATGGCATTTATCACTTCTGCCATTGCTTGTCTGTCTTTCTATCCCTATGCATCCCCTCTGCACAGCAGATGGGGGAAGTTCATTTGATGGCAAACTTGATTTGTGCTGCTATGAAGCTTTTTATGGTCTTTATTTGGCCCACTTAGTATGCCTGGCACATTCAGACATACTCAATACATGCTTATTAAGTGAAAATTGAACTCAGATTTGGCTAGTCTCAACTAGGTATTAGGAGAAAAACAGTTAGATTGAATGAATTTACTCATCTAAGATATTCTTTTTTTGTTTTTGTTTCTGTTTTTGACACAGAGTCTTGCTCTGCTGCTCAGGCTGGAGTGCAGTGGCACAATCTCGGCTCACTGCAACCTCCACCTCCCTTGTTCAAGCTATTCTGCCTCAGCCTCTTGAGTAGCTGGAATTACAGACATGCACCACTGCACACAGCTAATTTTTGTATTTTAGTAGAGATGGGGTTGGCCAGGCTGGTCTTGAACTCCTGTCCTCAGGTGATCCATCCGGCTCAGCCTCCCAAAGTGCTGGGATTATAGGCATGAGCCACCGTGCCCAGCCCGATATTTTTGCCTTTGCCAAAGAAAATACTCATTCGGGAGGAGCATAAATCTGACTGAATTTAATGGAAATGAATCAAGGGAAGTTGAGAAATTGGGGCCATGTGATTAAGGTCACATGGGGGCAGGAGGTCCACCTTGTTGGTGTTTTCAGCTGCTGGGCTTTCCACAGATGCTTCCACTCCATGTCTAAAGTCTGGAGTTTTTCCTGCAGCAGCAGCGACACCGGGCAGATGGGAAAAGGGCAGAATGGGAGTGGTTCTCTGTGTGTCCAGGTGGAGGGTAGTCAGGGGCTCCCAATGGGGCTGCCCCATGTAGCAACTGCCAGATATATCTGAATAGCAGGGCTGGGGGCAGTAACGAGGGGAGCTAAACATGCCTGGAGACCCTGATTCTTGGTGTGGCAGACAAACTCTGACGCTGTTGGTCTGAGAAATGAAATTTATGCTTGAGAAAGGAACCTCAGTGATTCCTGCATTTTGAGTATATAAATTTATGACTGAACTGAGTTCTTCTCTTATTTTCTATCTAGATTGACAGCTCTGACCAGCAGAGAGTATCTTTTTTTGCCGAATGGTACTATTTAGGGGCCCACCATGATTTGTGTAAGCCACTGACTCACACTGAATTTATTTTGAAAATAGAATAATGTGTTTTATGTTTGTGTCTTCTTCAAAACGTGTCTGAGGATCTTAGGATAATATGTAAATAATTTATAGCGAATACATAATGGATTTGCCCAAAATGACTATTCATAATCTTTATTCCACTTAATGGGATGAATATTTGCACAGTGATCACTTTGCACCAGGCACTGTTCTAAGTGCTTTATGGATACTAACCCATATAGTCCTCATAATGAGTCTATGAGTTCAACTCATTACATTGCCAATTTTATAGGTGATGAAATGGAGGCACAGAAAGGTGAAGTAATTTTCCCAAGATCAATGATGTTTAAATAGTAGGGTCAGAACACAAATCCAGGTAGACGAGCTTGAGAGTTTGCTTTGACCACTATTCTGTAACTGCCTTCCATGCAATTGACTCAATTCGTGTATTAAGTAGTACTAAGCTTTTAGGCTGAAAAAAAAGGTTCTGTTTTTTCCTCCTTAACTTAGTGTTTCATCTTGTACCACCCATCTCTTAGAAGACCCACAACCACTTGGGAGCCCACAGGCCCAGGGTATAAGAATGATCTGTTCAATATAAGGAAGCCTGGTTCTATGCAAAGAAAATCTGAACTGCGGATCCCAGGTTCTACTGCTCTTCCTACTGCTTATAGCTACTCTGCTACGTCTATAGAGTTTTCTTATAATCATGATTTGTTCAGTTACCTTGATTTCTTGAACAAAATGCCTTGCAGATGTGAATATTTCAAAGGCAGCATTCCTTTAGATAGTCTTATGGGTAGAAACAAACCTCCCTTTTCACATTTAAGACATATTTTGCTTATTCAAAATTAAAACCCTCTATAAAAGCCTGAAAGGCATTTATCCTGGACAAACAGGTTTGTTATGTAGTGTGAGCACATGTATGGACATCTAAACAGGAACAGGACAAAACAAAATAGCCTTTCATTTGTGACGACGGACTATTTGGAGTATTGGCCTTTTGCTCTTCATTTCTAACATGTGAACTACAGTTATCTAAAGAGTTCACATTTGCCAAGTATTTTCCTCAAAGTTACTAGCAGAGATCTTCAGGGATCAGATGGAGTTATTTAAGACATTTACAAATATTTGCCTTTTTTTTTTTTTTTTTTGAGATGGAGTTTCACTCTTGTCACCCAGGCTGGAGTGCAATGGCGTGATCTCGGCTCACTGCAACCTCTGCCTCCTGGGTCCAGGCAATTCTCCTGCCTCAGCCTCCTGAGTAGCTGGGATTACAGGCACATGCCACCATGCCCAGCTAATTTTTTGTATTTTTAGTAGAGACGGGGTTTCACCGTGTTGACCAGGATGGTCTCGATCTCTTGACCTCGTGATCCACCCTCCTCGGCCTCCCAAAGTGCTGGGATCTTGCTCTGTCACCCCACCTGGAGAGCAGTATGGTCTCAGCTCACTGCAACCTCTGCCTCTTTGGTTCAAGTAGCTGGGATTACAGGCATGTGCCACCATGCCCCGCTAATTTTTTTTTGTATTTTTATTTGAGATGGAGTTTCACTGTGTTAGCCAGGATGGTCTCGATCTCCTGACGTAGTGATCCACCGACCTCAGATTCTCAAAGTGCTGGGATTGCAGGCATGAGCCACCATGCCTGGCCAAATATTTGCCTAATTAAATTTGATCATTGCTTTCAGTGATTTCCTGTGTTTATTGTTTGATTAATTTGACTTAGAAATTGAGACATAAAAGCTTAGCTTAAATATTCATTTTGTTTTATTGTTTGGTATCCTACAAGCTATGACTTTAAAGGGGAAACAACACAACATTTTAAAATGAGATTTTTTTTTTAACATTAAGATTTTTGCTTTTAGCCAGGAACAGTGGCTCATGCCTGTAATCCCAGCACTTTGAGAGGCCGAGGTGGGCGAATCACTTGGTCAGGAGTTTGAGACCAGCCTGGTTAACAAAGTGAAACCCCGTCTCTACTAAAAATACGAAAATTAGCCAGGCATTTTGGCATGTGCCTATAGTCCTAACTACTTGGGAGGCCAAGGTGCGGAAATCGCTTGAACCTGGGAAACAGAGGATTTACAGGCACACACCTGTAAATCCCAGCACTCTGGGAGGCCAAGGTAGGTGAATTGCTTGAGCTCAGAAGTTTGAGATCAGCCTGGCAACATAGCAAAAACCCATCTCCTCAAAAAATACAAAAATTAGCTGGGGATAATGATATGTGCCTATAGTACCAGCTACTCAGGAGGCTGAGATAGGAGGATCACCTGAGCTGGGGGAAGTCGAGGCTTCAGTAAGCTATAATCACACCACTGCACTCCAGCCTTGGCAGCAAAATGAGACATTGTCTCAAAAGAAAAAAAAGAATTATTGTAAGTCCCCTCTCTATCAGTATCCATCCAACCCAAGATCTAGCAGATCCTGCCAGCACTAGGCACCAACACAGACTCTGCATAAAAGACTATTCATCCTTTATGGACAAAAACTTCTAATGCAGCAAAGGTATACAAAGTACTACAAAGCATAAAGAAAATGTAGGGAGATGCATTCTCAGGTGAGCCAAGTGGTGCAATCTTTGGAGTGAGTAATAAAATATGAGCTCCATTATATATGTATGTATGTGGGGGTGTACATACACACACACACACACACAATTTTTAAATCTAAAAATATATATACTTTTTTATAAAAACTGATTTTTTTCTGATCCTAAGTAGTGGAATTTTTATTTTTAGTATGACAAATGACTCTATGTACTTAAATAAGTTATATAAAGTAAAAGAGCTCAGAAGGAATAACAAAAATTCTTAGCATGTGTAATTCTACCTTTTGTGGTCTTGAATGTGAGCATGGAGAAGAATAAATTATATATTGACTTAATTTTCAATTTAGATTTTACAGTAGTGGGATTTCAAGTAGATTTTCCAAAAACAAATCACAGTACTGTCACTCAGACTGTGATTCTCAAAGCTTTTCAAGCAGTGACACTTAGTATCGGAACAGCTCTGAAGCTTTGAGGACAAAGCCAGCTCATTGTTATGCTGTACGAGGAGCTCCAGTGTGATCTTGGAGGCACAGAACTAATATTGTCTTCACTTGGACCTCTAGATGGAACATAATTAGCACACCTCAGTTGATGTTGGTCCAGGATACCGGTTTTTAACCCTCCCACTCTTCTGAAAATCCTTTTAATTGCTGTAAGGAACTCATATTTCATTACTCAATCCAAAGATTGCACCACTTGGCTCACCTGCGAATGCATCTGCCCTGCACGTTTTCTTTATGTTTTCTAGGGCTTTGTATACCTTTGGCTGCATTTGAAGTTTTTGTCCACAAAGGATGAAAAGAGTCTTTTATACGGAGTCTGTGTTGGTGCCTAATGATGGCAGGATCTGCTAGATTTTGGGGTTGGATTGGTACTAATAGAGAAAGGACTTAGAATAATTCTTTTTTTTTTTTTTTTTTTTTGAGACAATGTCTCACTCTGCTGCTGAGGCTGCAGTGCAGTGGTATGATTATGGCTTATTGAAGCCTCGACTTCCCCCGGCCCAGGCGATCTTCCTACCTCAGCCTCCCAAGTAGCTGGTACTACAGGTGCATGCCACTATCCCTGGCTAATTTTTGTATTTTTTTTGTAGAAATGGGTTTTGCTGTCCAGGCACGCTGGCTCACGCCTATAATCCCAGCACTTTGGGAGGCCGAAGCAGGTGGATCACGAGGTCAAGAGATTGAGACCATCCTGGGCAACAAGGTGAAACCCCGTCTCTACTAAAAATACAAAAATTAGCTGGGCATGGTGGTGCGCGCCTGTAGTCCCAGCTACTCGGGAGGCTGAGGCAGGAGAATTGCTTGAACCCAGGAGGTGGAGGTTGCGGTGAGCCGAGATCGTGCCATTGCACTCCAGTCTGGGTAACAACAGCGAAACTCCGTCTCAAAAAAAAAAAAGAGAAATGAGTTTTGCTATGTTGCCCAGGGTGGTCTCCTGAGCTCAAGCGATCCACCTGCCTGGCCTGTGCTGGGATTTACAGGCGTGCACCACCACGCCTGCCAAAATAATTCTTTATATGGAAATTACTCATTTATTCTATCTGGCAGTGATTGCATATCTGCTTGGATGAGATGTTCACATTTATCAATCAATAATAGCTGGGAGGGTTTTGTGTGCATTTTAAAGCTCCAGTGTTAGGTATGTCCTCATTTAGGATTAAAGTTCGTTGCTGAATTGACCCTTTTATCACTATGTAATGTTGCTCTTTATCCCTGGCAGTATCCCTGGTTCTGCAATCTATTTTGTTTGATATTAATGTAGTTACTCTAGTTTTCTTTTGCGTAATGTTCATAAGGAATATCTTCCATCTTTTTACTTTTAACATATGTATGTCTTTATACATAAAGTGGGCTTTTAAAAAAAATAACATATGGTTGGATCATGCTTTTTTATCTAATCTGACAATCTCTGTCTTTTAGTGTTTAGGTTATTTAGTTTTATCATTATATGGTTGGATTAAGATTTATTTTGCTGGATTTATATTTGTTACATCCATTCTGTTTTTTTCCTTCCTTATTTTAGATTAATTGAATATTTTAATGGTTTACTTTATACTATTGGTTTATTGTTTATACCTTAAAAATGTATTTAGTGGGCTGGGCCTGGTGGCTCATGCCTGTAATCCCATCACTCTGAGAGGCCAAGGCAGGTGGATCACCTGAGATCAGGAATTTGAAACCAGCCTGGCCAACATGATGAAACCCCGTCTCTACTAAAAATACAAAAAATCTTAGCTGGGCATCATGGCACGTGCTGGTAATCCCAGCTACTTGGGAGGCTGAGGCCCAAGAATTACTTGAACCTAGGAGGTGAAGGTTGCCGACGCCATTGCACTCCAGCATGGGTGACAGAGCAGATTCCTTCTCAGAAAAGAAAGTATTTATTTAGTGGTTGTCCTAGAGTTTACAGTATACATCTTTACTCTCAGTCCACCTCCAGGTATTATATTGCTTCATGTGTACTACAGGGACTTTTGAACAATATACTCCCAATTCACTCCTCCCATTCTTTGTGTGATTGTTGTCACAATTTTACTTTATATATGCTTTTTTTTTTTGAGAAAGAGTTTGCTCTTGTTGCCCAGGCTGGAATGCAATGGTGCTATCTCAGCTCACTGCAAACTTTGCCTCCCAGATTCAAGCAATTCTCCTGCCTCAGCCTTCCAAGGAGCTGGGATTATGGGCATGCACCACCATGCCGGCTAATTTTTGTAGTTTTTTAATCGAGATGGGGTTTCCCCATGTTGGCCAGGCTGGTGTCAAACTCCTGACCTCGTGATCCACCCCCCTCAGCCTCCCAAAGTGCCGGGATTACAGGAATGAGCCACCGAACCTGGCCCTATATATGCTATTAAACACTGAATACGTTGCTACTATTTTGCTTTAGGCTATCAATTATATTGTAGAGCATTTACACATGACAGAAATGGTTTTTATATTTATCTTTATATATACTGTTACCAGCACTCTTCATTTCTTTGGATAAAGGCAGATTTTTTCCTGGTAACATTTCTTTCTGCCTGAAGGATTTCTTTGAACATTTCTTGCATTTAAGGACTGCTGGTAATACATGATCTCCATTTTTGTTTATCTTAAAAAGTCTTTATTTCTCCTTTATTTTTGAAATTATATATATATATTTTACTGGGGTGGTTTTTTCTTTCAGTACTTCAGAGATGGCATTCTGTTGTCTTCTGGCTTGAATAATTTTGTCAAGAAGTCAGCTGTAATTCTTATTGCCATTCTTCTCTGGTGGTGTATTCTCCCCCCTTCAGCCACAGCCCTCACACTTTTTGGTTGTTTTAGTTTTCAGCAGTTGGAGGACCGTATTGCTTTTTGCATTTATCCTGCTTGGTGTTTTCTGAGCATCTTGGACTTGTAGTTTGGGGTCTTTCATTAACGTTGGAGAGTTCTTAGACATATTTATTGTGTCCTATTCTATGTTCTCCTCCAAATTCCAATTGCATGTATGGGAGTCTGTCTGATATTGCCCCACAGCTCTCCGGTCTTCTATTCTGTTTTATTTACTCATTTTTTCCTCTTTGTGTGTGTTAGTTTGAGACATTTCTATTTACCTATATTACATTTACTGTTTTTTCCTCAACTGTTTCAAGTCTATTGATGAGCCTTCTTCATCTGTTTTAGCATATTTTAAAATTCTGACATTTGATTTTTTAGTTTCCAACTGTCTGATGAAATTTGCCATCTGTTTATGCATCTTGCTCACCTTTTCCACTGAAGTCTTTGACATATTTATCATAGCTATTTTAAATTCTTTCTGTGACAGGTCTAATATCTGGGTCACATCTGAGTCTGGTTATCGTGATTACTTTGAATCTTGAGAGTTTTATGTTTTTTTTCCCCTTCTTATTGTGTCTAATAATTTTGAGTTAAAAGCCGGACACCTTGTTTGAAACTGTAGACATGGATGTATTTATGCCTGGAAATGGTCATAGGTCTGTTTTTGTCGGGCCTTTAATGTGGGTATTGGGTTAATGTAAGGAATTGAACTGTGTCTGGGTTTTTACCATTGCTATGGCTACCCTCAGTGCTTATCACATTGGAAATTTTTCTAGTGTTACTTTGTGTTTAGGGCAGGCATTGCATCACCATAGGGGTTTCCTCCATGCTCTGTCCCACCCTCAGCTTTGGTTGTGAACCTGTACATCAGAGAAGCTTTCATCTCTTGCTCTGCCTCTTCCTCAGAAGTAGACTGTTGTTACTTGATACTTGGCACTTGCTAGCCTGGAGCAGAGGGAAGGCATTCTCCTGTACTAGTTCAGCCTCAGTGTTAGGCAAGTGCTGTGTTCCTACGTTTCAGAAGTGGGGACTTTCTGATGATCCTGCTCCTCCCCAGTGGTAGAAGATCTCTAATAGTCTGGGTGGGCCCAGGATAATTTTGGCTCTTCCCCAAGGGTGAAGGAGTTTCTTTTTCCATTTTCCAGAAGCAGTTGATATCAGCTGGTTCTCTTAGGATGATAGGGTTTGAGGCCTTTTCCCAAGTGGTTGAAGATTTTATTCAGGAAAGGAAATGGAGAGAGGATCTAGGTGAGGTTTTGTGTCTTTCCCTCAAGGCTGCCCCTTCCCTCCTTGGGCCCCTGCCATGAGGGAGGCTTTGTCTTGTCTGGTACCTGCCCTCAGTCCTTTTTGTACTTGATGAGCTCTGTGGAGAAGATCCTGCAAGTGAGTATAAATTCTGCTTGTGTATATGAGTCATAGGGGTTCTATATTCTGTGCTAATCCACTAGACTTTTGGCAGTTCATGACATTTTTAGGTGAACTCTGCCCCTGGTAAACAAGAATGGCATCTCATTTTTTTTGGAGGATCCTATCTTTTCTTATATTGCAGGATAGTTAGTTGTCCTGTGACTTTAGCTCTTTGGTGGGTTCTGGAAAGGTTAAGATTTTGTAAATTATACGGTTTTTTTCTTTTTTTAGGTTAGGAGCAACTCTTTTCAGCTTTCTACATCTGGGAATGCTTTTACTCACAGACTTTTCAAGACCTGAGATTTGAGTTTTGCTGTTTCATTTGGGTGCAGTTACATACTGACTCTCAAATGAACTAGCGTTAAAAGCATAACTTATATCCTTGCAGAAACTTGGGGACTGTGGCAGCCGTGGAGCCAGTGTAGCACCACATGTGGGGATGGTGTCAGAGAGCGTCGCCGAGAGTGTCTCACTTCCTTCCCAACCAGACCCGGCTGCCCTGGAATGCCCTTGGAGACCTCCCTGTGTTCCCTGGAGGAGTGTGCTGGTAGGTGTTCTTGCTTCCTTCAGGAGTCTCTCCTCAGATCCTTCATCAGAAGGTATATTGAACCCAGGTCTGCCCGAGAGTTACGAGTCTGAGGTCAAGAGTAGACTCATGAATGCTCTGTGATTGCTGTTGGTTGTACTAGCCCTGTATACGTTAGTGTCTCTAAGACTGGGAGTAGCTCGGAGAGTAGCTTACCAGTGAGATGATGGGATTTACCGCTGTAGAAGACAGGGAAATGATAAGGAAATATTAAGGATTCAGAAATATTAAATCATTTCTAAAAATGCAAAAAATGTAGAAGGAACCATTTCTTCATAAGATTTTTTTTTCTCCCTGTTTTTCCCTACCGAAACTGTGGAAAAACAGTTTTCCTTAAGTTTTCTCCCTATAAACCCAGAAAAGCCGGGGGACCACATAGACCAGTATTTGTCAGAATGGGGCAAGACTCCCTGTCTAATCCCCTGCGGCCTAAGTTGTTCCTTACCGCCCCTTCCCAGAGGGACATTTCTTCTTGCTCTCACCTGGGGACTGGCCTTTCCTGCATCTTCCAAGCATCTTCAAGGCACATGCTAATAGCTGGTCAGTGAGTATTTGGTGTAAATGGCCTATAGGTAAGTTGCTCGCATGGTTCAGTTGGGTTTGCCCCAGCTTATGGAGCTGAATCGTGTTCACTTACCACGAGTCACACACTGAATAGTCACCGCTTTTCCCACACACCATCTCGCCTCCTGACGGACAGTCCACATTGACTTGGCCAGCCTCTGCTCTGGTCCTGACTCTTAAAGTTCTGTCAAGTCCCGTCTTCTCATACTCTCCAATTCTAGGTTAAAAGACCATCTTAGTTCCTTGTTTCTTTGGGATCTGGAGGAGTTACGTGCTTTTCTGTGTTCAGATCTCAGAGTACATTTTGGCCCAAACCACAGGCACCTGGCAGCGTCTCAGCCAGTGTCCCCACCTGTGGCCTTTAAACTCCTTGCGGCTCTATTATTTTCCCACCCAGTATCATCGGCCTTGTTCCCTTCATTCCATCATTTTTAGGATATTATTCTTTCTTCTGTTTTTTTTTTCTTATTGTAGCTTCTGACACAGGCTCTTCTTTTAGGCCTCCATCTGCCTGTCTTCTTTCATAAGTCCCGCCCTGAATTCATTATTTCTTCAGTGATATTTCATTCTGTTTCCTAAAGCTCTATTCTTTGTCTCCTCTTCTCTTTATAAGTCCTCTCCACTTTGTACAGACCTTCTGTGTCTATAACTTCCTTCAAATATACCTCATCCTCTCAACTCTGGGATGGGATCATGTATGCAGACATTTCATATCTGAGTTCCATAACACTCATGCATTTAAACTCAGTGGCCACTGGTGACTGCTATTCTTTTATATGTGACGAAAATAGGTATTTATTGGTATTACCGTTATTGATTATGTGCCATGTGGCAACACTTAAAACACATAATCTCACTTCAGGCTGACAGTAATTCCACAAAGTAGGTATAGTTGGGCTGGGTTCAGACTTCTTGAGAGCTTACTGCCTGCCAGGCATTTTTCTAAGAGCCCTGCACACATAAAGTAGGCACAGTCTTAGCTCTACATTGCAGATGAGGACTCTCGGGGACAGAGAGGATGAGTGGCCTGACAAAGATCATGAAGCTAGAAAGTGGCGGTCACTAGATGTGACTCCTTGCCAAGCTACCTATCCTGAATACCTTGCTTTTATATACAGGACAATTTGGCTATCTAGAAGAAGCCTCAACAAAATGGAATTAACAATCATTTTTAAGAAATGTGATATTATGTCATATTCTAGCATCTTAATTCTTTAATACTGAGTGGGAACTGGAAATTGTACATTTTAAGTTAGCAAGAAGAGTAAGTCCTACAGACTCGCCTGCCTCTACTGTAAGTGGTCCTCAGATAATTGCTTATGTGGATAAAAACGATCCTTTCTTCCAAGGGTTCTCTTTCCTAGTCAACCTATTTTCCATTCTTTGGAAATGTAAATATAAATTCACTGGCTGCATAACATCAACACATCTCCTTTAGTTCATGTGAAACAGGAAAAACTAGAGATAGAGATGGGTGAGGCCAGCAGCTTTTGGGCTTTTCTCCAGCTATGATTTTAAAGGAAGCCAGCCAGAGTAAAATGATAAGTGAAAATTTAAAAGAAAAAATAAGTAAAAGATAAGTAAAAACTCAAGTGAAGAGGTTCACGGTGTGTCCTGGCAATGCTGCTACCCCTGTCATGAGGAGCCACTGGAGTTGAAGGAAGTGATCCATCAGGGAACAAGTCTGTCATCATTCAACTGTTTTCACTTGTTTGGGAGTTCAGAGGTTGGTTTGGCTTTAAAAGAATGTTCTTCCGCCAAGGTCTGATTGTAGTTGTACATTATTTGGTCTGTCGTGTTCAATAAGAGAGTAGCAGTACAATTAAATTGTCGTTTCACCTATGTTCCATCTGTTGGAATATTGATCATTTTGCTATTGCCTTTTTAATAATGAAAGAGTGAATCACTAGTGTTTATTGAGAACTAACTATGCAAGTCACTGTGACCGTGGTTCGGAATGTATTAATAAGATAGGACTGTCTAGAAGGGGCTTATAGTAGCTCGGAAGGCACATAAACAGGCTTAATACTATACAATACTGTAGGGCCTACAGTTACAAATGTACCCAGAGCTTGCTATAGAAGCTTTCAGGAGTAATAATCCAAGCTCAAAACATTTCCAGTCTTGGAGGAGACTGGAAATAAAAATTATTGTTTTTTTTTTTTTGAGACAGAGTCTTGCTCTGTTGCCCAGGCTGGAGTGCAGTGACACGATCTCAACTCACTGCAACCTCTGCCTCCCGGGTTAAAGCAATTCTTCTGCCTCAGCCTCCCAAGTAACTGGTACTAAAGGTGCGTGCCACCACACTTGGCTAATTTTTTGTATTTTTAGTAGAGATGGAGTTTTATCATATTAGCCAGGCTGGTCTCAAACTCGTGGCTTCAAGTGATCTGCCCACCTCAGCCTCCCAACGTGCTAGGATTACAGGCATAAGCCACCATGCCTGGCCAAAAAGGTAGTATTAGAGTTGAAATTGGAGAGCTGTGGTTTCCCCCAGGTGAAGTAGGTGAAAATGGGGGTTTTAGCAAAGAGAGCAATGAACGAAGGCATGGAAGATGGCACAGTAAGAGAACTGGAGAACTGAAAGTAGTTCAATGTGGCTGGATGATAGTGTGCCAGGGAGGGGTGGGAGACATGAGGCCAACCAAGAAAACGGGGTGCATATCCTGAGGGGCCTTGAAGGTTGGGACCTGTGTTTTCGTGGTATCTCTATCTGGCTGTAGCATGGAGTATAAATCAGAAGGTTAGGCATGGCAGCAGATGTACCTGTTAAAGAGTTTTGCAGTAACCTACATGCAAAATGAAGTGCCAGCAATTGTGATGGAGGGAGAGGAGGATTCAGACTCTGTATGTGGCAAGTGATGGCGAAGGAGGCATGAAGGATGAAACCCAGGATTTTAGAATTAGCAACTGTGGGAACTGTGATTCCATTCCTTTGAGATTATATATATCAGAGGAAGCACATGTTCTAGGCAGAGATGGTGAGTCTCGGGCATTTTGAGCTGGAGGTGGTGGGATAGCCAATGGAGATGGTAGAGTTAATGGAGCCAGGAATGGAACCTAGCTCTCCTTGGAGCTAAAATCTATGCTATTCTCTCTAATTTACATAAGTGAATATTCTCACTGAAACCAGAAGGGAGAGAGAGAGTTGGAAGAGCTGTCTAACAGTGGCCAATGATGCGAAACGAACTCCTTTGCATTTGACTATTGGGAGGTCATTCATAACCTCGGTGGCAGCTGTTTAATTGGAATATTGGGGATAGGTTGCAGGAGACAGAGGTGATGTAGGAGCAGTAAGCAAGGCAGACTCTTCTTTTCAGTAAGCATGACCAGGAAGACAAGGGGCAAGATATGGCTGAGAGTGTGAGAAGGTTCTTTTAAAAGTGAGAAGAGCTGGCTGGATGTGGTGGCTTGTGCCTCTAATCCCAGCACTTTGGGAGGCTGAGCCATGTGGATCACTAGGTCAGTTGATCGAGACCGTCCCTAGCCAACATGGTAAAACTGCCATCTCTACTAAAATTACAAAAATTAGCTGGACATGGTGGCACAAACCTGCAGGCCTAGCTACTTGGGGCGGGGCGGTGGGGGGGGGGGTTGGGCAGTGAGGCAGGAGAATTGCTTGAACCTGGGAGGCAGAAGTTGCAGTGAGCCAAGATTGTGCCACTGGAGTCCAGCCTGGTGACAGAACAAGACTCTGTCTCAAAAAAATATAAAATAAAATAAAGTGAGAAGAGCTCAAGTATGTTTCTATGCTGAGGAAAAGGAGCTACATAGAGGAGTAGCTAGAGAGATTTGCTGCAGAGGGGACCCTGGACAAGGGAGGCCTAGGGAGTATTTGCTTGTGGCCTCACCTTTTATAGGAGGACAGTTCTCCCACTGATCATGTGGAAAAAAGGTAAATAGAGGTGTGGCTGCTAATAAGTTTATGGGGCAGGGGAGGATGACAGAAGAAGCCAGGCATGGACTTGCCTGATGGCTTCTGTTGTGTGTGTGTGTGTGTGTGTGTGTGTGTGTCCTACTAGAGTGCTAAGGAAGTGGATTGATGGGGCTTAAGGAAGTGGTGAAATTGGGAGCAGGTGTTGTAGGGGACCCACTGAAGGATTTGTGGGCAGGTGAGGTTGGGTGCTGTGACTGTGTGGGGGTACTGACCTGCATGGTTGTGTTATTTCCTTCACCCGTGCTCAAGACCTGGGTGCAGCAGCTGGGAATTCACATGTCTAGGGTTGGACTTCTGCTGCAGAGCAGGGGAAGGGGTATAGCTCAGTATTAGAGGCTGAGAGAATTGAGGTTGTTGGAAGGAAAGTGGTTTCAGTAATGAATCATAGTTCTAAATTGGTTAGGGGTGGTAGTGAGTCTAGGAAGCGTCTGGCAGATGTGAGAAAATGGAGGGCTGGAGAATCAGAAGTCTCAGTTTAGTAATAGTGAGTGAGTGAGAATAGTGAACACAGATAGAGAGCAGGTTGAGCAGTTTCACATTTTAGAAGAGGAGCAGACAGTGGGAAGGTACCATATGTTGGATGGACCTGAAGTCACCTGGATGCTCCAAGCTCTGGGATAGTGAGGGAGGCTGGGACCCAGGTGCTAGAGTGACTGATGGCTAGCAGGAGGTTGGGAGCTGATGGTGTTGAGGGAGGGGTGGAACGGTGGTTTGCCAGGATGGCATAGGCATCAAAGGAGTGGAAGTTTTTTAGGGAGGTGAAGGGCGCAGGTTGGAAATAGCAATAGGAATGAGCTTGAGGAGCACACTCTGCTGCTGGCCCTGTTTACTTCTAAAGAAAGTATGTGTGACAGCTTCCACTGAGAGGACTGGAGGAAACCAGGCCCTGCAGGGTAGCCTGGCTTCAGGTGGGACAAGGAGGTGAAGGCAGTGTTTTGTGGATCAGTGAGGAATGTTGGGGAATTTGTAATCAGCTGTCCCCTAGGGGATAGTGGGAGGACGGGTGGAGAAGATGAAGAGCCGGTGGTGGTGATACAACCATGGGAACAAAGCCATAGGACAGGTGACCAAAGCAGAAAGAGTTGGGAGCTCAGGGTCTCACGTTTCCAGGTGTTTCAGTGGCAGTACAGGTAGAGGCTCCAGGTGGTGCCTACATTTTGATGACCATGGGACAAACCAGTTTGAGCAAGCAGGGAAAAAGAAGAAAAATCCGCCTCACATAGAAGGTAGGAAGGGGAGTGGATGACTGAAAATAGAAGAGTGAGAACGCAGAGGCTTTAACACTTAGGAAAGACAGTTTCTGGATATTAGAAGGGTGAGATGAGTTGTGTTATATTTTGCCACATCTCATTTTCATCCATTAATTTCTCCTAAGATGTGCAAATTTAGGTACCTAAATTTGGCCTGCCTAAATCATTTTGCGTTTCACATTTTATACTTGGTATTTTCTGATGTGCCTCTCAGAGTACATTTAACTTTAGGTACTACATTTACATTATCCTAAGTGAACACTGATTTTTACCTTGAAAATTTCTACATGCTACTTCTGTGTGGAAACTTGGAGGCCAATTCTAGCAGGAGCTGGTGAGCACAGAGTCACCTTGATTATGGCTTAGCAGGTCACCTTGCTTCTGTAGGTCTCTGTTTGTGCAGTGTTTCTCCTTTGGTGATCCTGTTTAGCTTCAGCTGCCAGTAGAAATCCATATGTAAGACCAGAAATCCCAGTCCTTTTATATGTTCCTTCATTCCAGAACTGCTAGATAATTCGAGCAAGTGACACAGATACCTTAAAACTGTGCAGAGCAAACAATACTAGAAAATATGTATTTGGGCCAGGTGCAGTGGCTCACAGCTATAATCCCAGCACATTGGGAAGCCAAGGTGGACGGATCACAGGTTAGGAGTTTGAGACCAGCCTGACCAATATGGTGATACTTCGTTTCTGCTAAAAATACAAAAAAATTAACCAGTCTTGGTGGCACATGCCTATAATCCAAGCCACTCAGGAGGCTGAGGCAGGAGAATTGTTTGAACCTGGGAGGCAGAGGTTTCAGTGAGCCCAGATGGGTCCATTGCACTCTAGCTGGGGTGACAGAGTGAGGTTCTCTCTCTCTCAAAAAACAAAAACAAAAACAAAAAACTGTTCCTCTGTGTTTTTGTTTTTGTGTTTTTTTGTTTGTTTGTTTTCAGCTTTCCAGCCATCCAGCCCATCTCCTCTTCAGCCCCAGGGTCCAGCAAAGTCCAACAGCATCGTGACTGTCACTGGCATATCCCTGTGCCTGTTCATCATCATTGCCACCGTGCTCATCACGCTGTGGAGGAGGTTCGGCCGCCCCGCCAAGTGCAGCACCCCTGCTCGACGCAGCTCCCTCCACTCCCCCGGTTTCCGGAAGAACTCGGACGAGGAGAACATCTGCGAGCTGAGCGAGCAGCGCGGGAGCTTCTCGGATGGGGGAGACGGGCCCACGGGGAGTCCGGGGGACACGGGCATCCCTCTGACCTACAGGCGGAGCGGGCTGGGGCCTCCCGAGGACGATGCCTCTGGCAGCGAGAGCCTCCAGTCCAACGCCCAGAAGATAATCCCCCCTCTGTTCAGCTACCGCCTCGCCCAGCAGCAGTTAAAGGAGATGAAAAAGAAAGGTCTGACGGAAACCACGAAAGTGTACCACGTGTCTCAGAGTCCCCTGACAGACACTGCCATTGACGCGGCCGCCAGCGCCCCCTTAGACTTGGAAAGCCCAGAAGAAGCTGCAGCAAACAAGTTCCGGATCAAATCCCCATTTCTGGAGCAGCCTGCGGTCAGCGCGGGGGAAAGGCCTCCCTCCAGGCCGGATCTAAGTGTGACGCAGGCCAGTTGTGCCATAAGCCCCAGCCAGACTCTGATCCGCAAGTCACAGGCGAGGCACGTGGGCAGCAGAGGGGGCCCGTCCGAGAGGAGCCATGCCAGGAACGCGCATTTCAGGAGGACAGCGAGTTTCCATGAAACCAGGCAGGCCCGGCCGTTCCGAGAGAGGAGCATGTCCACTCTGACTCCACGGCAGACGCCCGCCTACAGCTCTAGGACGCGGACCTGGGAGCAGACAGACGACAGATCTAGGCCTCCGAGTCGAGACGCCCACCTGTTTCCTGAGAGTCTGGAGCATTCCCATGGGGCAGGTGGAACCGGTGGCCCATTAAGCCCTCTCCCTAAATGCTACACTTTGGGGCAGCCCTTGGGAAAACCAGACCTTGGGGATCGCCAGGCAGGATTAGTGGCAGGAACTGAGAGAACAGAGCCTCACAGAGCTCGTCGGGGACCGTCCCCCAGTCAGAAGAGTATCTCAAGGAAACAGTCTTCTCCCATATCCCCCAAAGATAGCTACCAGAGGGTCAGTCCTCTGAGCCCTTCTCAGTGTGGGAAAGACAAGTGTCAAAGCTTCCCGGCTCACCCCGAGTTTGCCTTCTATGACAATACGTCATTTGGCCTCACTGAGGCTGAGCAGAGGATGCTGGACCTCCCAGGATATTTTGGGTCAAATGAAGAGGATGAAACCACAAGTACACTTAGCGTGGAGAAGCTGGTAATCTAGACTGAGAGTCTGCCTGAGCTTTACACAGCTGGGGTCTGCAACTCAAGTTCTGTAGACTTTTGTGTAACTATTTGTGCCATAGGACACAATGTGATGAAGTAGCACACACAGAGGACGACGTGTGTGTATGCATGTGTTTCAAGTCACAAGGAAGAAATTATTTATCTCGAGCTTTTCCTTTGTTATTCAATTTCTATTGGTTTATTACTAATAACAATGATAATAAAATGTAAACAAGAGCAAATGGGGCTTGGTCTGTCATACGTGGATATGAAAGATAATATGTGACTTTGGAGTAGGACATGCTCTGAACATTGCATTGGCAGTTTCCAACCTGAAGCAGAAATCTGGAACCTAAACTAAAAAGGGGTGGAGCAAAGTTAACTTGGTGTCATAACTGTGAATTGCAGTTTATGAAGTTATAAATACATTAAGAATTTGCCTCCTGGCTAGGAGCAGTGGCTCACGCCTGTAATCCCAGCAGTTTGGGATGCCGAGGCAGGTGGATTGCCTGAGCTCAGGAGTTCGAGACCAGCCTGGGGAACACGGTGAAACCTCATCTCTACTAAAATAATACAAAAAGTTATTCGGACCTGGCAGTGTGCACCTGTAGTCCCAGCTACTCGGGAGGCTGAGGCATGAGAATTGCTTGAATCCAGGAGGCAGAGATTGCAGTGAGCTGAGATTGTGCCACTGCACTCCAGCCTGGGAGACAGAGCAAGACTCTGTCTCAAAAAAAAAAAAAAAAAAAAAGAAAAAGAAAAAATAATTTGACTCTTACAAAGGCAGTATCAAATAGTTTTTGTATTTAGCTAAGTTAATTATGCCTGTTAGACTGCTGAGCTGCTTAGAAATGGTGATACCACAGATATTCCAGAAGAACTTTCAGATTAGAGTTGATTCCAGGTGATGTCACAAAATTATATGAATTAAGTCTGCTTTAAAGTGATAATGTAAGAAGCTGGTGGTTCAGGTAGTAGGTCAAGTGAAGATCCATCTGTTCTGAGCAAATAAACAGTAAACATTTTGGAAAGGAAAGTATTGTCTCCTGAGGAAATGGGCAGTAGATGCTGATCATGCCGCTACCTGGGACCAGGACGCTGATTATGTATTAATGGACCAAACTGGTAGCAGAGACCTCAGTGGGGGAATCGGTGCATGTATGTTCTTAAACATAACTTTGTCACGTTGTTCAGCAAATGCATTGACTAACGTTAGGAATACGAAAAGCAGGTAGACCAGTTTACAATTTTACAGTTTAAGCTTTTTAAATTAGAATGAGTTAAAGAAAGAAACAGAGGAAATACGCCTTTTTAGAAATTTAGAATCCCGTTTGTTTGTGTTTTCAGTCTGCTACACTTTACATACAAGACATCAGGTTCAGGGTTCAGGGAGAGTAACAGGATTGGCTAGGATATGCACTGATATATTATTCTAAATATGCTCTTCCCACCCTGTCGTCACAAACTTTACAAGTCTTTTTTTTTTTTTTAGACAGTCTCTTTGTCACTCAGGCTGGAGTTCAATGGTGCAATCTCAGCTCACTGCAACCTCTGCCTTCTGATTTCAAGCAAGTCTCGTGCCTCGGCCTCCTGAGAAGCTGCAATTACAGGCACCCACCACCAGTCTGACTAATTTTTGTATTTTTAGTAGAGACGGGATTTCGCTACGTTGGCCAGTCTGGTCTTGAACTCCTGAACTTAAGTCATCTGCCTGCCTTGGCCTCCCAAAGTGCTGGAATTACAGGCGTGAGCCACCACGACCGATACACAAGTCTTCTCTAATAGCAGAAACATCAGGAGAAAACTGGCCCTTTTTGTTTGCAGTAAGAGGCTATGAAGAGACACCTCTATTAGCTTTTCTCAATGGAAGGAAGCTTTCTGCTGCTTGATGAAATGTTGACTGGTCTTGCAATTTGCTTTGTTTGGCAGTAAGGGCTAAACAAAAGAACCTGGATGTTTTGTTCCTTTATTAGAAATCTGTTGGCCGCGCATGGTGGCTCACGCCTGTAATTCCACCACTTTGGGAGTCCGAGGTGGGTGGATCACAAGTGAAGAGATCGAGCCTATCCTGATCAACATGGTGAAACCCCGTCTCTACTAAAAATACAAAAATTAGCCGGGCATGGTGGTGCGTGCTTGTAGTCCCAGTTACTCGGGAGGCTGAGGTGGAAGAATCACTTGAACTGGGAGGCAGAGGTTGCAGTGAGCCAAGATTGCTCCCTGCACTCCAGCCTGGTGTCAGAGCAAGACTCCATCTCAAAAAAAAAAAAAAATCTGTCATTAGTTACCACATGGGCATTCTG
Source organism: Callithrix jacchus (assembly GCF_049354715.1). NCBI lineage: Eukaryota > Metazoa > Chordata > Mammalia > Primates > Cebidae > Callithrix > Callithrix jacchus. Next base: position 63,650,906 of record NC_133502.1, read on the forward strand.
CAATTTCATGTACTTCCTTTCAACCCTGGACTTTAATGACTTGTCTGTATCCCTTGACTAGCTGTACTTTCCTCCTGTTTCGTGGTGATCTAACTGTCACACCCACCCTGCCTTTTAGATTGTGTTTTCCTTCTTCCTTTTAGAGTTTTTCAGGATATCAGGATGACGGCCCGCTGGTGATGTTTCAGGGACCACCAGAGACAGTGGAATTCAATGGGAAAAATATCACAAATGCAAATACTATAATTTTAAATTTTTCTCTCATATTTATTGCATTGCCCCTTCATTTGTGTCTTTTTAATTGAAAATCAAAATATAAGTCCTTTTGGCAGTGTTTTAATATTAATCACCTTTAGGAATAGGAGGGGTAGATTATTCAGAGCTCTCTGACAGCTGGTTTTGCTGATGTCAGGAAGAGGAAACCAGACTTGTTAATCTTCATTTTCTTTGTCATACTAGAAAGCTTTGTTCTCTTTCCAGGTTCACAGGCCTGCATCCCAACCTTTGAGGACAAAGGGTACATGCTCACTTGTTCTACAGTGTCACACAGACCAAAACAGATATGGGAAAGGTAGAAAGTAGAGGAAAACACTTTGAACAGACAGAAAGATTTCCTGTTAAATTATGTTCTTCTCCATCATTTTTACACATCTAACACCAGCGTCTAACATGTTCACTATCTACCTAGCCCAGTTTTCTGGAGCTGTAAGAATAAAATCTCTATATTTCAAAGTTAAGCTAATTTGGTCTCTGCCTCTGAGAAAAAGGAAGATGCCTCAAGCATTGCCTTTGGTGGGCATGTGGGAAACTTCATTAGAAATAATCTGATCTTCACCATTGTGTCCCTAGGTCCTAGCCCTAGTGGCTGCCATAGAGTAGGAGCTCAATAAAATTTGGTAAATAAATGACCAGCTATTGGAAAGCTTTCCAGAAACAGGGGAACACAAACTTCTATAAGAAATGAAAGGCATGCTGGCGTTAGATTGATCATCAGCGACAATGGAATAAAAATGGTTGAATAATAGCTTCCAAGTTCGGGAGGGGAAATGATTTTCAACTTGAGACACCTCTATCCAGTCAAATTACATGTGAGGGCAAAATAAAGACATTGTTACACATGCAAAGAATCAGAAAGCTTACCTTTCAGACACCTTTTCTTGAGGAGTTATTAGAGCATAGACTCCAGTAAAACAGCAAAGTTCCATGAGGAAGCCATGGGATTCGGGCTACAGCAGATGTGACCCAGAATGTCAGTTTTGTGGGTTACTAAGCCATCAGTTCATATCTGAGCAAGGATAGGGAATCCAAGAAACAAAGGTATTTCATGGAACACACAGTTGGAAGAACTTGAAGATATACTTCAGGCAAAGAAAATAAAAATAAGCACCTAGAAATTTTATTTTCTGAAAGACTCTACAAGAAAATCATGATACAAACGAATTAAGTTAAACTGAGTCATCAATGGGCTTTCAAAAGAAAAATATTCCAAGCAATAGAATGGGTAAGATGGCACAGATTTCTTCTTTCAACAAAATACTGGGCAAAGCCACAACTAAGTAAACCATGATTTTGAGAAACTGAGCAGCACAGAGTTGAGACATTGTGATCAAACCGAGGAAAATCAATCACAGCATACTACTTGGCTCTGCTGTGGACCAACATTTTCATAATGTTAATGCTGCTTATTGGTTATTGTCTATTAGAACCAACTTACAGAAGACTTAGGCAGAGCACGGTGGCTCATGCTGTAATCCCAGCTGAGGCAGGCAGATCACAAGGTCAAGAGATCGAGACCATCCTGGCAAACACGGTGAAATCCTGTCTCTACTAAAAATATAAAAATTAGCTGAGCATGGTGGCCTGCACCTGTAGTCCCAGCTAATTGGGAGGCTGAGGCAGGAGAATTGCTTGAACCTGGGAAGCAGAGGATGCAGTGAACTAAGTTCGCTCCATTGCACTCCAGCCTGGCGACAGAGCGAGACTCCATCTCAAAAAAGGAAAAAAAGACATTTATAGTTATGGAAGGGAATATAAATGTTATCTGTTATGGAAATGTGAGAGAGTACAGCTTTGAAAAGTTTTAAGGTAGAGGAGTTTGAGGCTGCAGTGAGCTATGATTGTACCAGATGTACTCCAGCCTGGGCAACAGAAGGAGGCCTCATTTCTAAAAAAGAAGTCTGGAGGTAGAAGCAGAGCTGGGGAGTTCAAGAGAAGTAGCAGTTCAAATCTCCTCCTATCATGAAATGGAGAGCCAAGAGGTGCTGTCTATATTTAATAGAACTAAAAACAAAAGTTTAAGGACATTAAAGTTACTGGTGTAAACAATAGGACTAAAAATTGTGCTGTAACACCCTGTGTTTTCGGGGGTGAATTAAGCTGACTTTGTATCAGTCCTTGCAAGAGTCAATAATGTCACAAAATAGCAGCTTACTCATATTCATACAGTTGAAGATCATCAGGAGAATTTCAAACCGCAGAGGTCAAAGCGATTGCCCTTTGAAAGTGGAACTGAGGCTGGGGAAATAAGAAGCAGGAACAATTGCAGGTCTTCCTCTACTTTTAACTTTTCTTTTTCACTTTGACAAAACAAAAACCAAACATAACAATCCCGGTGAGGGTCAGAGCTCATCTATTTTAATGCCTGGAAATATAATCGGTGAGTCATCTTGTGGCTGTTAGGAGGAGGATTTGCTCCTAGTGTTATTGGATCTCCAGCCTCCCCCACGCCATTTTTTCCCTTCCTTGGGGATCCTAGATGGTTCATACCCGCAGCTGCCCCGCCCTGCTGACGGTTCTCTGGTCATTCCAGCTGCAGCCATCTCTCAGGGCCTGCGTCTTCTCAGGATGCCACCTCTGCTACCGGTGTGGGTGAGTGTGGCGCCCCCCTCCATCCTGCTATCAATGTTGACAGCGTCTCCCTCAACTGCTGCCAAACACATCACATGGCATTTTATTATTATAAATTGATTGATAAAAGTTCAAATGTCCACATCACACCTACTCATAGGTTTAAATGAAACATTTATTGGCCATTATTAATACCCATTTTTTTTTTTCAGAATAAAGCAATATTTCCATTCACCCTCCCTCTTTCTCTTCCTCTTTCTTCCTCTCCTTTACTCATTTTTTTCTTTTTCTTTCCTTCTCTCAAAAAAAAAAAAAATCAACTTGTAGACCTCTAGATCCAGGCCGGCAATGTCTCTCTCACTGCCTGATTTCCTTCCTTCCCTTCTCTCCCTCCACTCCCTCCCTCCCTCCCTTCCTTCCTCCCTCCCTCCCTTCCTCCTTTCCTCCCTTCCTGCCTTCCTCCCTTCCCCCCCAAAAAAAAGTTCAAATGTATGAACTTAAAAGTTTACTATTTCGCTCAGTATTATACAATTACTTGTAATGAAAATTCTGCTTTTTCGGCCGGGCAAGATGGCTCACGCCTGTAATCCCTGCACTTTGGGAGGCTGAGGCAGGTGGATCACCAGGTCAGGAGATCGAGACCATCCTGGCCAACATGGTGAAACCCAGTCTCTACTAAAAATACAAAAATTAGCTGGGTGTGGTGGAGCATGCCTGTAATCCCAGCTACTCAGGAGACTGAGGCATGAGAATCATTTGAACCAGAGAGTACGAGGTTTCAGTAAGCCGAGATTGCACACTGCATTCTAGCCTGGTGACAGAGGGAGACTCTGTCTCAAGAAAAAAGAAAAAGCTTTTTGCTTTTTCTGAGTTGTTACCACAGAACCACTTTAAAAATAATTTTTCCTTAAAAATAAAGTAATTTATGCTCATTATAGAACATTTGAAAAAATTGCTCCCTTCCTCTTCATCAGCTTGGGGTACAAAAGGAAATTTCATTTGGTCAATATTAAATTAGATGGCTCTATAGGCCAGGCGTGGTGGCTTATCCCTGTAATCCCAGCATGTTGGGAGGCTGAGGCGGGCGGATCACCTGAGGTCAGGAGTTCGAGACCAGCATGGCCAACATGGTGAAACCGTGTCTCTTCTAAAAATACAAAAAATTAGCTGGATGTGGTGACATGTGCCTGTAGTCTGAGCTACTTGGGAGGACTCTCGTGAGGCAGGAGAAAATCACTTGAACTTGGGAGGTGGAGGTAACAGTGAGCTGAGATCGGGCCACTGCACTTCAGCCTGGGCGATAGAGCGAGACTCTGTCTCAAAAATAAAATAAAAATAAATAAGATGGCTCTGGGTCCCATATACCACTGTTAAAGAGAAGGTCTCTCTTTCCTTCTTCAGTGCTTCGGCCTGAAATAACTCTTAACCCTCCAGGGCTGCTTATGCTTTCTCTTCCTGGGGTGTCACTCTGGCCAGAAATGTGGAAGTTATCCTAAACTCTTTCCTCCTTATTCTTCAGATCTACTTAATGCTAAGTCCTTGGAGAATTAATTAAGCACCTCACCCATGTCACATAGCACCCAGTTAGTGTGCCTTAGGAGCCAGAATCTAGTGCTTAGGAGGCTTAGGCTAAAGCACACTGTTTTGTTATTTTATTTTATTTATTTATTTTTTTTTTACTGCTCCTTGCAGAGCAGGACTACCCCGTAGGCAGTATGCCCAGAGTAGCCAAGCACGCTGTTCTTATTGTGGGTGGCAATAAGCCTTCTTGATGGAAGATGTGGATGGAATAAAGCCGCCTCAGCTGCCCCCAGCAGCACTCATCCCAGGAAACTTCTCTTGGCATCGTTGCCATCATATAGCTACTAAGTGGTAAAAGTAGTATTCACTTCCTCAGTGAATGTGATGTCAAACTTTTTTCTTATTTTGTTTTTTCAAAACCTTATTAATAAAATTTCCAAGTAATCAAAAAAGTTGAAAGAATAGGACAGTAACACTCATATATTTCTCACCAGGCTGAAACAATCATTAATATTTGCCAACTTATTTATCAGGTTGAAGTATAAAACATTGTAATAAAAATTGAATGGAAACAATTTCCTGTAGTTCAATGTACGGTGCATGTGTTGTTGAACAATCTGAAGATTTCTTTCAGGTACACATGACACTTCAGAGTGTATCTTCTCAGAATAGGTCTGTGCTTCTAAAAAACCCATAATATTATTATTACACCTAAGAAAGCAATTCCCTAAAATAATCTAATATCCAGTCCATGTTCAATTTCGTCTTATAGCCCTTCTTTTTGTGATTCAGAATCCAATCAAGATTCATGCATTGCACATTATTATGCCTTCTTTTATTCTACATTATCCCCCCACATACCTTTTTGTTAAAAATGACATTGACTTTTTAAACTGATGGGGCCAGTTGTCTTGTAGAATGGAGATCTGTCTCATTGCTTCCTGGTAGTGTTAACTTATTCCTCTACTCTCTGTATTTCCTGTAACTTGAAAGTTATGTCGTAAGACTTGCTTAGATTCAGTTTGAAGGCTTAAAGCAAGAACACTTGTAGGAAGCTGTGTACTTCTATTGCATGACACCAAGAGGCACAGCTGTCACATTATTAGCAATATTGGGTTTGGACACCTGATGAAGATGGCAATTGCCAGATCTCACCACTGTAGTGTATATGCCATGGGCACGTCTCCACTGGTCTCTTGCTTCTCTGTATAACTTGAGGTCCAAGCATTGATTGTCTTTTTTTTTTTTTTTGGACTATCTTTTCAAGGATATTTAGATAAAACTGCCTTAGAAGGTGAAGATAGAATCTCCCTCTGCAGCCAAGCAATTTTAAAGTTTTTAATTGTAAAATGCATAGAAACATTACCATTTTTAATTGCGGAGTTCAGTAGTGTTAAGTATATTCACACTGTTGTGCAACCCATCTCCGAAAGCTTTTCCTCTTGCAAAACTGAAACTCTATACCCATTCAACAACACCCTCCTATTTCCGTCTTCCTCTAGCTCCTGGCAACCACCATTCTGGCTTTCTGTTTCTATGAATTTAAGCACTCTAGGGAACCTCACATGAGAGGAATCACACAACATTTGTCTGTTTGTGAATGGTTTATTGCACAGAATGATGTCCTCAAGGTTCATTCAGATTGTTTCATATATCAGATTTCCTTTCTTTTAAGGCTGAATAATATTCCATTAAATATTTACAACATACATATTGCATGATGCAAATATGCCACATTTTTCTTATCCATTCATTCATCAATAAACATTGGTATCGCTTCCATCTCTTGGCTATTGTGAATAATGCTGCTTTGAACATGGGTATACAAATATTTATCTGAGATCCTTCTTTCAATTCTTTTAACTATATACCCAGAAGTGGAATTGCCAGATCATATGGTTATTTCTATTTTTAGTTTTTTTGAGGTGCCACCAGGCTGTTTTTCATAGACCTACACCATTGTACATTCCCACCAACAGTGTACAAGGATTTCAATATTCTCCATAATCTCATCAATATTTGTTATTTTCTTTTTGTTTTTTAAGAGACAGGGTTTCACAAGTAGCCCAGGTTAGCCTTGAACTCTTGGGGCTCAAACGATCCTCCCTCCTCAGTCTTCCAAGTGGGACGACATACAGGCACTGCACCCATCTCTTTTTCATTGTTTGTTTAAATAGCAACCTTCCTAATGAATGTGAAGTGATATTTCATTGTTTTTGTTTGTTTGTTTGCTTGTTTTTTGAAACAGAGTCTTTACTTAGAGTGGTATGTTGCGATCTTGGCTCACTGCAACCTCTGCCTCCTGGGTTCAAGCAATTCTCCTGCCTCAGCCTCTCGAGTAGCTGGGACTACAGGCGTGCACAACCATGCCTGCCTAAGTTGTATTTTTAGTGGAGACAGGATTTCACCATATTGACCAGGCCGGTCTTGAACTCCTGACCTCAAGTGATCTGCCAGCCTCAGCCTCCCAAACTGCTGGAATTACAGGTGTGAGTCACCGCGGCCTGCCTCATTGTGTTTTTGATTTGTATTTCCCTAATCATTAGTGAAGTGCTTGTGGCCGTGTGTATATCTTCTTTGGGGCAATGTCTTTTCAGATCTTTTGCTCATTTAAAAAACTTAGTTATTTTTCATTGAGCTGCAGTTCATTATATATTTGTATGTTAATCACTTGTCATATATTTGATTTATAAATATTTTTTCTCATTCTGTGCATTGTCTTTTAACTCTGTTGATTGTGGCTTTTCACACACAGGTCAATTCAGATTTTAACATTATGTATCAGCTTCTATAATTTGATATTTGAACACTTTTTCTCACACTGATCACCTTGGTTCCTAATAATATCAAAATATTTGCTTTGTCCCAAAATATACACAAAATAGTCACAAAATTGAAGTGCTATATTTACTACTAAAAATAAGATACAATATGAAGTTTGATATATCTTTGAAATTCTTTTTCTCCTTAGAATACACAGTTTTCAAAATTCATTCAAAATTCTTGTCTCTGTGTAACTATATTACCAGTTCAATACAGAGTTTGGGTAATTCATTTCCATCTATTTTAAATTTTAATGTTTGCTTGTTTTTTCTTTTTCTTTCTCTTTTTTTTTTTTTGAGATGGAGTCTCCCACCGTCTCCCAGGCTGGAGTGCAATGGCACAATCTCAGCTCACTGCAACCTCCACCTCCCGGGTTCAAGCAATTCTCCTGCCTCAGCCTGCTGAGTAGCTGGGACTACAGGTGTGTGCCAACACACCTGGCTAATTTTTTGTATTTTTACTAGAGACAGGGTTTCACTATGTTGGCCAAGCTGGTCTCGAACTTCTGACCTAGTGATCCACTTGCCTCAGCCTCCCAAAGTGCTGGGATTACAGGCATGAGCCACTGTGCCCAGCCTTGTTTTTTTTTTAAATATGTAAATATTTACATGGTTTACAATGAAAATCTCTAAAAAGATATATTCAGAAGAATCTTGCTTCCATTCCTATCTCTTTTACCACATTCCCCACGCTCCTACCCCAGAGGTTTTTTATTTGACCTTCCAGTATATATTTATGCCAAAATAAGCTATATGTTTAGATGTTTATATTTATAATTATATTCTTATTTCCCCACATTCCTTACACAAAATATAAAAGTACTGGTATCTTGAAGCACTTTACTTTAAATGCATGAATCTTAAACTCTCTTTTTATTTTAAAAAATCTGCAAATAAGGATCATAATAACCTTATGAACGTAAGATATTGCTTGTTCTAAATGGTAAATAATGAATATGTATTTAAAAATAAAATGGCAATGAAGGATATTCATTGTATCATCAAGGACATGTATTACTATCTTGCCTTTGTCATTTTTATTCTCCTTCCCTGCCTATGGTAAATATGCAGCTACCTGAGGGAATGGATTTACAGGCCTATATGCCCATATACTTTGTTCATAAACCAGTTTCCCATTCATCTCATTGTTTTACAGTTATTTATATATCTTTTCCCCTAATAGTGTGTAAGCTCTGAGAGCAGGGATCGTATATCCTATTCCTTTTTGTATGTCAAGCAGCATGCTACAGGGGAAAGTTCATTGTCTTTGGAATCTTGGCTCTATCACTTCCCAGCTGCATGAGCTTGTTCATGTTACTTCACCACTGTGGACTTCAGTTTTCTCATTTACAAAAATAATGTCCTATTGCAGGACTCTTGATAACACTAAATGAGGCAGTGTATGTAAAGGCCCCATGAGTGGCGCACCATCCTCTGAGTATCCCATGCTATGTGGCCAACATTTTGTTTGTTCCTAGATTCAATTTCCCTTTGAATTGTGACACTAGGTCTTTTGATGAATTCTACAAATGTATTTGTTAATTGTCTGTATCCCAACCAGTCAAAACCACATGATATGTCTGTACTTGCTCTATTGAGAATAGATGTTTGGCTGGGCATGGTGGCTCATGGCTGTAATCCCAGCACTTTGGGAGGCCAAGGTGGGCAGATCATGAGGTCAAGAGATTGAGACCATCCTGGCCAACATGGTAAAACTTCATTTCTACTAAAAAAAAAAAAAAAAACAAAAATTAGCTGGGTGTGGTGGCACATGTCTGTAGTCAGTCCCAGCTACTCAGGAGGCTGAGGCAGGTAATCACTTGAACCGAGGTTGTAGTGAGCCAAGATCACACCACTATACTCCAGTCTGGTGACAGAGTGAGACTCCATCTCAAAAAAAAAAAAAAAGAGTAAATGTTCTGTTCTTTCTTCCTAATTTATAGCAAAGATGAAGTTAGTGCAGGGGGTGAGTTGATAACACCTGTTTCACAACTCTAGGGAGCAACATTCTCACTGATGAGAGTGAAAGATGGCCCCTGAGCCCTCTGCAACTTCACAGCCTGGGTTCCTAGCCTCCAACCTACAAACCTATCTGTTTCTAAGCTTCCCCCCCCGCTTTTTTTTTTGAGGCTGCGTTTTGCTCTTGTTGCCTAAGCTGGAGTGCAATGGCATGATCTCAGCTCATTGCAACCTCTGCCACCTGAGTTCAACTGATTCTCCTGCCTAAGCCTTCCAAGTAGCTGGGATTACAGGCACACGCTACCATGTCCGGCTAATTTTTTGTATTTTTAGCAGAAATGGGGTTTCACCATGTTAGCCAGGCTGGTCTTGAACTCCTGACTGCCGGTGATCTGCCCTCCTTGGCCTCCCAAAATTCTGAGATTACAGGCGTGAGCCACAGCGCCTGGCCTCTAAGCCTTTTTTTTGTCTACTTTTTCTTCGCCTCTTCTACCAATGCTTAGGAACTCATCCTTTCTCTTTAGCATCAAGCTTCTTGGAGAAGTTATTTACTCCATTGCTCCTCTTTCATTAGCAATTTTCTTCCTGTTTTCCATTCACTCTTCAATTAATTGCAGTCTAGCTTTTGCTGTCCCTAGATTGAAACACATTGCAAAAAAATCAGTTTCATTTCAAGGCCTTTGCACTTGCTCACTGAAACTTTTCATCACTCTATTACATTGGATTCATTCCTCTCCCACCCCGAACTCTATGTCCTCCTTATCTGATTTATTTTTCTTTAGAGCACTTATTCCATACATTAATTTTTCACATATTTATTTGCTTATTGTCTGTGTTCCCCACTAGAATGTAATCCTAGAGGGCAGGATTTTTATTTTCTGTTTGGTTCACTGATTTATCCCCGGTGCCTTGAATAGGAGATGCACCCAATGGGTGCTTCATGCGTATTCACTGACTTGAACAAATAAATGCATTTTCTTCCCTCCACATTCATTGTGTCCTTTTCCATGTCCTCCCTGAGCTCTCGGGGACACTGACACTTGCTTCTGTGTACTTCCATGACCACACACTCTCCTGGGTTTTCTCCTATTTTCATACCACTTCTTATTTCCCTTTGCCAGCTTCTTTTCTTCTTCTTACTCTTAAATATTGGCCATTCTGGTATCGTCCTTGTTATTTTTCTTTTTCTACTCTACACTTTTCCAGACAAGCTTATCTACACTCGGGGATTTGGCTACAATCCACAGGATGAAAATTCTCAAGCACGTATTTCCAGCTCTTGATTGTGCTCCTTCCATCTTTGAAATGGTCCTCCCATCTTGAATCCCAACACATTTTTTTTCTCCCCAAACTGCTCTGTATTTAGGTTAAGCACCAGCATACAACTGATTCCCCAAGTCAGAAACTTAAGAGACACCTCAAACTTCTTCCTTTCCCATCACTCTGAAGCAGTGGAACACTGAACCGCCCATGCTATCCCTGCTCATTCTATGCCCATTGCACCACCTTATCATTTCTTGCTTGTACTGTTTCATTGATTTTCTAAAATTCCTTGCCTCTGTCTTGCCTTCCTCTAATTCATCCCATGATGGCAGCGAGAGCATTCATTTAAAAATGCCAGCCAGGTGCAGTGGCTCATGCCCATCATCGCAGCACTTTGGGAGGCCAAGGCAGGCAGATCATAAGGTCAGGAGTTCGAGACCAGCCTGACCAACATGGTGAAACTCTGTCTCTACTAAAAGTACAAAAATTAGCCGGGCATGGTGGTGTGCGCCTGTAATCACAGCTACTCAGGAGCCTGAGGCAGGAGAATTGCTTGAACCTGGGAGGTGGAGGTTGAAGTAAGCCGAGATCGCACCATTGTGCTCCAGCTTGGGCAACAAGAGCGAAACTTTGTCTCAAAATAAGTATATAAATAAAATAAAAATGCCCACCTGCTCATGCCTCTCCCCTTAGAGTCCTCCTTTTGTGACTTTCAGCTGCCTGCAGAAATCATCCAAACTTCGTGGCATGGTGTGGAAGGCCCTTCAAGATATGTCACATCTTTCACTCTGATGCAAATATTCTGCATATGGTGTGGACTAATTATAATTCTTTAAAGAAGCCACAGTCTTTCTTAGCTCCTCTGTACATGCTGTTCCCAGTGTACTTTGTACATGCTGTTCCCAATGCACAGATGCTCTTCCATGCTTTGTCTAGTGAGCTCCTACTCAGGTCTTCCCTGATATCCCCGGGCAGAAACAGAAGCCTCCTCTGTGTCCTGTCCTACAACTACCTCATTTACAGCACTGACTGCATTTGCAGTAATTGCTTTTCACATGTCTATCTTCCTCAAGAATCTGTGAGCCCCAGGAGGGAATAAACTTCATTCTAACCATCTTTGTTACCAGACTCTTAGGATAGTGGCTGGCCCGGAATCTTTACTTCAGTTTATTAAGTTAATCAATAAAAATACTACTCTTCATCATCACCTTACATTTAACATGAAATTCTCACTTAACATGTTCTAAGACGCTTCATTGGTGGCCCAGCATTGGGCGGTTGCTATTGAGTACAGAAAGGGAGATGCCATCTAAGTGTGGCTTGTCACCCACCAAGAAGCCCGAGTTCTTGTCTCTTAGACTCTATGGACTTTGTGAGAAATTTAATCCTTCAGGCCTCGGTTTCCTTAACTAAATCAAGGAGAGGAATAACCTGATTTCTGAGAGGAAACAGAAAAGTGGAACTAAAGTATCCGCCATACTCTGTTTCAACAACGGATTTATAAGCTTTACCATCCTAAAATAAGCTCTGTGTATTTTGTCTCTTCTTATAGTGCAATTATAATTTTGTATATTCATTTAATATGTACCAGAGTCGTAGGTAGTCATTTTATTATTTTTTTTTTTTAGAGACAGGGTCTCACTCTGTCATCCATCCTCTAATGTAGTGGCTTGACCATAGCTCACTGCAACCTTGAGCTCCCGGGCTTATTCAGTCCTCCTGCCTCAGCCTCCCAACTACAGACATGCACCACCACATCTGGATAATTTAAAATTTTATAGTAGGAATGACATTTCACTATGTTGTCCGGGATGGTGACAAACTCCTGGGCTCAAGTAATTTTCCTGCCTCCACCTCCCAAAGTTCTGGGATTAAAGGCATGAGCCACCACGTTCGGCTGTAGGTGTTCATTTTAGATCATAAACTCCACAAGGGTCAAAGGCCTTTGACTCTCCACATATGGTTGAGTAGAGTACCTGTGCTCCACATATATGGGCTGAACTGACTTGTATAGTGTTCAGAATGACTTCATAGCAATTTCAGAAATACAAGATTAGAAGCAGATTTGCTGTGATTTTAGTTATACATAACAAGGAAAAAATGTTTTGCTCCTGGTAAATGAAAGGCACCAGTTTATCCAAAGGACTAAGAAAGGAAACGGGTGTTTTAATTTGCTAAATCCAAATACTTTTGGTAAAATAGGGGCTGAAAAATGGAAAAAAACCTGCCCTAGCTGCCTTTGTGAGATTTCGTTATGCTCAGAGTAGGAGCTCTATAAATACCTGTTGGATGAATGTTGCATGACTGCAGTCCCTCTATAGCTTTAATGATCCTAGGAGCAGCTGGCCATATCCCTTATAGCACCTTTCTGCTGACAGCAGCAGGATATGGATGGTGTTAGCACGGTTGCTAGATGATGAAGCAAGAGAGAGGTCAATCCCGAATAAACATCTGGGAATTTAGTAAGAGAAGTTGGGCAAAGAGCTGCATAAAACAGCTCTGGTTACCAGTTAATGTGAACTTCCTTGAGTTAGGCATACCAGCTTTTTAGAAAACAAAGGCTGATGTCTGGTTACCTGACCACTGACTCTGGCCCACAGATGAGCTTTGGACAAAACATTTGAATTTGGGTTCTTTTTTGATGGGGCCAACACAATCCAGTTTTCCAGAGTTTTGAACACTCCGTATTATCTTGCTTCACTCATTTACGTAACTTGTGAGTCTCCTGAAACTTCCTCCTGGCTTAGAGGAAGCTGAAACTACAAAGAGACACCTTTGGATGCCAAACTGGCCTAAAGTTAGAATTTAGTCTTCAAAATTGGTTTAACCAAGCCTGCAGAGCGTTTCTTTATCTAATTTATCGTAAAGTTTTGTTTACTGCTGCGATCTGTGAAAGACATAAAAAGGAAGGGCTCACTATGAGTAATTGTCCAGGACCCCTTAAAGATATGAATATTTTTCATTAATTAAGAATTGTTGTGTGATGCACCAGCCTAGGTTCGTAGGTGTATGGCACTTCACGGAATTTGCACAACTTACTGAGGGCTACACTGAGGCAGAGCAGGGACTCATCCATCTGCTGATCTCAACTCCATGTTCTTTTCATTGCTCCATGAGGTAACACGTGATTTCCTACTATACTGGGTACTGAAAAGAAAGCTGCCGGGTACAATGGCTCACGCTTGTAATCCTAGCACTTTGGGAGGCCGAGGCAGCATATCACTTGAGACCAGCCTGGGCAACATGGCAAGATCCTGTCTATACAAAAATTAGCTGGGCATGGTGGCATGTGCCTGTAGTCCCAGCTACTCAGGAGGCTGAAGTGGGGGGATTGCCTGAGCCTGGGAAGTTGAAGCTGCTGTGAGCTATAGGAGAGGAGAAGAGGGAAAGGAAAAGGAGGCTAACCAGTTCATAATTTTCCTCCCCTCCCCTCCCCTCCTCTTCCCTCCCCTTCCCTCCCCTCCCCTCCTCTCCCCTCCCCTCCTCTCCCCTCCCCTTCCCTCCCCTCCCCTTCTCTCCCTTCCCTTCCCTTCCCTTCCCTCCCCTCCCCTTCTCTCCCTTCCCTTCCCTCCCCTCCCCTTCCCTTCCCTCCCCTCCCCTTCCCTTCCCTCCCCTCCCCTCCCCCCCCTCCCCTCCCCTCCCCCCCTTCCCTTCCCTTCATTTCCTTTCCTTTCATCTTTCTTTCTTTCTTTTTTTTTTGACAGAGTCTCACTCTGTTGCCCATGGTTGGAGTGCAGTGGTATGATCTCAGCTCAGTATAACCTCTACCTCCTGGGTTCAAGCAATTCTCACGCCTCAGCCTCCTGAGTAGCTGGCATTACAGGCACCTAACACCAGGCCCACCTAATTTTTGTATTTTTAGTAGAGACATGGTTTCACTATGTTGGCCGGGCTGGTCTTGAATTCCTGGCCTCAAGTGATCCACTTGCCTCAGCCTCGCAAAGTGCTAAGATTACAGGCATGAGCCATTGCACCCAGCCACAAGTTCATAATTTCTAAATGAGCAGCCTAAAGAAAGGTCTGCTGCAAGATTGTAATACAATAGAATCGCTAACATTTATTGAGTGCCCACTATGTGCTGACATTAAGTGCTTACGTATATTAAATTAACTCACTTACTCTCACATCCACTCTATAAGGTATTATTCTCATTTACGGTTAAAGCAAGTGAGGTACAAAGAAGATAAATAACTTGTTTGCCCAAGTCAGGGAATGGTTGAACCAAGATTTGAACCCAGGCCGTCCAGCTCCAAAGTTTACGTATCCATAAGCTACGTTGTAGCCATTTGCCTTTTACTTCATGTAGGGTGCAGAGAAAGAGAGATTGGACACGGTAAATTACATTCTACCCTGCACTTAAAATTCAATGAAATATTTCTGCTTAAAAGTCAATGATGTCATCTTTATTACTATTTTTATTGACATTCATTTTTTTTTTGCTATAGCATCCCATTATACAAATGTTCAAGTTTTTGGAGAGTTCTGAAACTATAAATTATTTTTTGAAGCTGATTAGATGGAGACAGGCTTTGTTTACTAGAAAAATGGAAACACCATGGAATGTGCAGTTTTCAGCAGAAAAGTCACAGCCCCTCTTCCACAAAGCCACCATCTGTTTCTACTCTGGATTCTCGTGGAATCCAGATGTTCTCATCCTCCCAACGAATGCTTTCCAATGGGAACTTCTTGTTCAAGCAAATCAAAGCACAGTTTTATGTAGTTTGGACTTTGGCTTTTTTTGAGCCCTCCATTATGAAAAAAAGTGCAAGGCAATTCTGTTGCTTTCGTGCTGTGTTCTCAATCAGCAACACAGACCCATCATTTATTATATTGAACTTTGGTTTTTGTATCTCAGGGGAAAAAATTTAAATTTTATGTCCTGGGCAGTATAGAAAAAAATACCTTCTAAAACATTAGAGAATCAGGAACTTGCTGTGGCTTCCCTGCTCCAGTTGTAAAAATAACATTACCAGAATGGGTTTTTTTTTTTTTTGACCTAGCGTTTTAAAAACCAATTGATTATGAGGATTCATAAGGTGATATTCACAAGTAATGACTGTTGAAAGTTATATGAGTAAAAAGAGGATAGACATCAGTGACTAATTTTAACTTAGTCTCCATATATTTAAAATGTGATTTAAGAAAAGGAAGCTTTTGAAAAAACAAAGTTGCTCCAGATTCCTAACACCTTTTTATTTTTGCTGTTCCTTTCCTGCCAGTGACATTGGTGAGTAATTAATGGCTATAAGGCAGGACACATGTATAGTGCTAAAGTCCTATTACTTAGCTTAAGTTTCATGACCTACCCTGTAAGACAACTCATGTGAAGCTGCAGACATTCCCCGACCCCATTTAAAAAGAAATTTTAGGTACAATTCACTTTTGGAAAATTTGGCTGTGTTCTGGAGTTCAAGAGGGTATGGTGACTACTAAACTCAATAGCTGTGTGTTTGTTTTATGTAGAAGTTATACACACTTGGTAAAGCATATATGTCTGACAGTATTAAAAAAGCAAGGCTGGTAAAACCAATGGCAAGGCTAGGGGATGACTGCAAATTTTGGATGGGCTAGGAGCCATCCTGAGATGGTTTTGTTACGGTTGGTGGTGGTGTGCCGATGATAGGACATTTGAACAGAGGACAAGAGGGTGACAAGATCCAGCTGGAATCAGCTGGGCCTTGAAATCAACCTGTAGAAAGGCAAATCTATGCAGAAGTGTCTGCAACTCCATATACTACTTACACTTAAGGTATTCTAGGATGTTTAAAAAAGAGCTTGCCAGTGTTTGTATAAGAACTCAGGACCACTATTTTTATTTCTAAATATTAAAGGTGACTGGGTATCCTGTGGACATTGAAAGGTTGACTCCAAAGACACTGGTCTGCTTGGCATCTGCATTAGGTCACTGGTATAAATAATGCCAGCTAACAAGTGTTGAGGCATTGCCATGTGTGAGGCACTGGTGAAGATATTTGATGTGAATTTAATCATTTAATCTTTTTAAAATTGTGGTAAAAAATACGTAACATGAAACTTACCGTCTTAACCATTTCTTTTCTTTTCTTTTCTTTTTGAGATAGAGTCTCGCTGTTGTTGCCTGGGCTGGAGTGCAATGGCGCCATCTTGGTTCACTACAACCTGCACCTCCCGGGTTTCAGGAATTCTCCTGCTTCAGCCTCCCAAGTAGTTGAGATTACAGGTGCCCACCGCCACACCTGGCTAATTTTTGTATTTTTGGTAGAAACAAGTTTCACCATGTTGGCCAGGCTGGTCTCGAGCTCCTGACCTCAGATGATCCACCTGCCTCAGCCTCCCAAAGTGCTGGGATTAGAGGCATGAGCAATGGCGCCTGGCCCATCTTAACCATTTCTAAGAGTACAGTTTAGTGGCCTTCAGTACATTACATTGTTGTGCAACCAGTTTCTCATCCCTCAAAACGGAAACTATCAATTAATTCCTCCATTCCTCTTCTTACCCCTGGCAACCACCTTTCTACTTTATGTCTGTATAAATTTGACTACTCATTATACCTCATATAAGTGGAATCATACAGTATTTTTCCATTTGTGACTGGCTTATTTCATAGATATGTGAGCACACACACACACCATTTTGTTTATCCATCAATAGACAATAGGTTGCTTTCAACACGTGGCTATTGTGAATAATGCTGCTGTAACATGGGTGTGCAAATACCTCTTCAAGATCCTGCTTTCAATTCTTTTCGATATATACCCAGAAGTAGAATTGCTGGATCATATGGTAATTCTATGTTTAATTTTTGAGGACCTGCTATACTGTTTCCATAATGTCTGCACCATTGTACATTTCTACCAGCAGTGTATAAGGCTTCCAATTTCTCTGCATCCTCACCAACACTTGTAATTTTCTGTTTTTGTCTCTTAATAGTAGCTGAGGGGTTTTTCCTGACACTGAATACACAGAGTTTTTTCCACACCAACAACCAATTCAACCAATTCTCTGGCACTAACTGGGTGTTCAGCAATTCAGTTCAGTTCTGATACTAACTTCTAAGATTAGCACAGACCTCAGAGGTTAAGGACTCATTCCTATAAGACTGTCCCCTGTTTGGTTGAAAGTCCCAGGGGTCACCAATATTTATGACTGGCCAGCTATACATTTGGGGTCCCCACAACTTCTTCTCAGGCTTGATAATTCACTGGAATGGCTCACAAAGAGAACTTTGGAAAATACTTTACTTAACATTTAGTTTATTATAAAGGATTCATATAACCCAGGAACAGCCAAATGGAAAAGATGCATAAGGCAAGGTACTGAGTGGGGTTAGAGGGTGGTAGGACAGAGTCCACATCCCCTCTGGGCACCCCACTCTCCCAGCACCTTGATGTGTTCACCAACCCAGAAGCTCTCTGGACCTCATTTTTACGGGGTTTGATTGGTTTCATTATGTGGGAGTGATTGATTAAATCATTGGCCATTGGTAATTAAGTTTAATCTCAAGTCCCTCTCCCTACTCCAGAGACTGGGGAGGGAAAGCGGGTGCAGGTAATGGGGGCGGCTGAAGTTTTAATGATGTAATCACATGATTAGTTTTTATAGTGACTAACTCCCAACCTGAAGGTATCTAGGGGGCCCCTGCTTTGAGTCATCATTAGCATACAAGACAGTAAATTCCAAGTGTTTGGGGAACTTTGTGCCAGGAACCAGTGGCAAAGACCAAATATTTATTTTTTGTTACACCACAGTAGCCATCCTAATGGGTGTGAGGTGATATCTTATTGTGGTTTTGGTTTGCATTTCCCTAATGATTAGCGATATTGAGCATTTTTTCATGTGCTTGTGGGCATTTATGTATGTCTTCTTTGGAGGAATGTCTATTCAAGCCCTTTGCCATTTTTAATTTGAATTATATGATTTTTATTGTTGAGTTGTAATTATATATTCTAGATACAACCTTTTATTAAATATATGATTTGCAAATATTTTCTCCCATTAGGTAAGCTCCTTACAAGCCTGTTGATCAGGTCCTTGAATGCACAGAGTTTTAATTTTACATGGTTCAATTTATCTATTTTTACTTTCCTTGCCTGTGCTTTTGGTATCACATCCAGGAATCATTGCCAAATCCAGGGTCATACAGCTTTTCCCCTGTGTTTTCTTCATACCATTTTAATAGGTTTAGGTCTTATGTTTAGGTCTCTGATTAGTTTTCAGTTAATTTTTGTATATGATACAAGGTAAGGGTCCAACTTCATTCTTTTGCCTTTGGATATTCAGTTTTCCCAACATCACTCATTGAAGAGAGTGTCCTCTCCCCATTGAATGGTCTTGGCATCCTTATCAATAATTATTTAATCTTTATGTCAACTTTGTGAGATAGATGTCCTCAGATGAGGACACTGATACCCAGAGAGGTTAAATAGCTAGTCCAAAGTCACACTGAGTAAATTCTGGAGTCAAGATTATAACCTAGACTAAACTAAAAACTTTTGTGCATCGCAGGACACTATCAGGAGAGTAAAAGACAACCCACAGAGTGGGAGAAAATATTTGCAGATCTCACATCTGATAAGGGATTATTATCCAGAATGTATAAAGAACTCTGAGAATTCAATAACAAAAAGCCAAACAATCCAATTCAAAAATGGGCAGGAAATTGAATATCTATTTCTCCAAAGAAGATACATAAATGGCCAACAAAAACGCCTGAAAGAATACTCAACGTCCTTCACCATTAGGGAAATACAAATCAAAACTACAGTGAGCCACCTCCTCACACCAATTAGGATGGCTGGTATCAAAAACCAGAAACCAACAGTGTTGGTGAGGATATGTAGAAGCTGGAACACTGTGTATTGCTGATGGGAATGTAAAATGGTGCAGCCCTGTGGAAAACAGTATGGCAGTCCCTCAAAAAAGTAAACATAAAATTACTGTATGATCTACTTCTGGGTGTACATATAAAAGCATTGAAAGCAGAACTCAAATAGATACTTGTTTACCAATGTTTTTAGCAGTGTTATTCACTGTAGCCAAAAGGTGGAAATAACCTTAATGTCTGCTGACAAATGAATGGATAAACAAAATATGAGATATATATATATAATGGGATATTATTAAGCCTTAGAAAGGAAGGAAATTCTGACTCATGCTACAACATGGGTGAGCTGTAAGAACATATGCTCAGTGAAATAAGCCAGACATAAAAGGACATATATGCTTCCACTCATATGAGGTACCTGGAAAAGCCAACTTTATAGAAACAAGAAGTAGACAGGTCATTGTCAGGGGTTTAGGGAGGGAAGAATTGGGAGTTCATGATTAATGATTACAGAGTTTCATTTGGGAAGATGAAAACTTTTTAGAGGTGGATGGTGGTGATGGTGGCAGGACGATGTGAATGTACTTAATGCCACTGAATTGCACATTTTAAAATGGTTAAATTGCAACCCAGACAATTTCGTCCACAGCCTACGCTCTTAGCCACAGTATTATAGCTGCCTCTCTGGTGTGTGGCTTCTTACAGATTTACAACAAACATGAATCTCGTGGGTGCCCCGGCTCATCCACTGAGATGTCCTCTTCAGCCTGACTATATGGAGGTCCAGTCTGACTTGCACCTGCTCAGTCTTTTGACTTTATCTTCTGGCTCCCCAAGATGTCCCAGCCACCAGAGATCAGAACACACACTGGTAATCCTTTAGCTTTGTATTCTGGTTTTCCCTTATTATTTGCCTTACTTTATCCCAGTCAGTTTGGTTTTTAGAAATGTGCTTTTCATAGCTTATCCAGCATTTTTAGATGTGCTGTACTGGGAAGAGTCACTCTGAATGTTTAGTTCTCAATATTGGCCCTCGATGATCTGAGATGCTCTTTTCTAATATTACTTGTAACACCTGGGACTCACGAAGACCTACCTAACTCACCTAACAGCAAAAATGATTCAACTCAGTAAGCAATGGTGGTGGTTACTGTTTTGGAGAGGCATATGTTAATTACAGCAATGCTTCTCAAAATATCTGAATCACAATCTCCTGCAGGGACTAGTCTGAAATGCAAATCCCAATCTCTCACCTTCTTGAGGTTGTGATTCAGGAGGTCTAGGGTGGAACCCAGGAAATCCACAGTTTTAACAGTCACTTCTAAGTGCTTTTGGTAAAAGTGAACAGCTAACCTACTCTGAGAAATGTAGCTAGCAGAAGATTGGGAAAAACATTCACTTGGAGAGAGGGCTATGTGGTCTTTGAGGGCTGCTTTCTCCTTGGAAGAAAAGAACATGGACTTCAGACCATCTAATCTGAACTTTGCTCCACAATGATCACCTGTTAGATCTTCAGCAAGAATCTTAAACATATTTGTGCCTTAGCTTTCTTATGTTAGGTGGAGTTAATAATACCTTTTTATAAGTTTGGTATAAGAATTAAATGTGATAATAGATATTAAGCATCTTGTAGACTTTTTGCTAAACATAGCTTTTAAATTCACACATTTAACTCCTGCTGAAACTCTGCCAAAATGACAAGAAAGGAATACGAAAAGGCATACATGTCCAAGCCCAAGGGAAATGAGAAAAGTAGAAAACAGTAAAAAAAAACATTAGAGAATAGAAATTAAATGGAAGCAGAGCAGATATTCACTTAGTACTCACCTTTTCACTCTGATATGACCTCATCGATTATATATAAGCAGTGTCTGTTCTGTGCTCCTGCCCTCCTTGTAGTTAAATATTTTCATGGTCATCCCTGAACAGAGGAATGGTAATTGATTTAGCGAGTTGAACCTAAACCTAAGAAAGTTAAACCTAACTGCCTGAGGAACGGGATGCCAAGGAGAGGGAACCAATTCATTCCAGAGAACATTGGGAAAGTTCAGCACCAAACATCATGCAGAGCTGGGATGAGAAGAAAAGACTCAAAACAGGGAGACTGGTTAAAGAAACACATGCTGGAGAAGATTTAGACTCAGAATCAGAATTCTTATCTGCAACTGCGAAGTCAGTAAGACAATGAAACAACTCTCAAAATGTAGGAGAAAATGTTTTTCAATGAAGTATTCAATAACAAACCATTAATCACGATATTTTTAGATATGAAAAGTCTCACAATTTTACTTTCTATGTTCTCTTTCTCAATAAGTTAGCAGATAATGTGTCCTATGAAAATTGGAGAGAGAGAGAGGAAACAAAACAAAACAAAACAAATTTCTGTTGTTTTAAGCAATCCAGTCTGTGGTACTTTGTGTTATGGTAACCCTAGCAAACTAAGGCCACAGGGTTAGCAAACAGGCCTCAAAGCTTCATCTGCAGAGCATGTGTCTTATTCTTCAGATTGTATATTTAGTTGGGAGCCTTGATAGGAGGACTGATGAAGATTTTAGGGATGATTTAAGTCTCCCAAAACTATCACTTGGTATTGCCACTGGCTAGATGCCAAACTGGATGAGTCCAGTGAAATGAATGTGTTTTAAAGTTATTTACAGCCAGGCATGGTGACTCATGCCTGTAACCCCAGCACTTTAGGAGGCCGAGGTGGGTGGTGAATCACCTGAGGTTGGGAGTTCAAGACCAGCCTGACCAATATGGAGAAACCCTGTTTCTACTAAAAATACAAAATTAGCCGGGCATGGTGGCGTATGCCTGTAATCTCAGTTACTTCAGAGGCTGAGGCAGGAGAATCGCTTGAACCCATGAGGTGGAGGTTGCAGTGAGCCAAGATTGTGCCATTGCACTTCAGCCTGGGTGAAAAGAGCAAAACTCTGTCTTAAAAAAAAAAAAGTTATCTCACATGCATAAGCTTGTTATGCAATATATTTTATGGACAGTAATATCTCTACACCACTGTGTAGTAAAAGCCTTGAGTGTTTCTTTATTTCATAAAAGAATCAGATATGAAGCCAAGAGAAGTAGGTCTCTGAGCCTATCCTTGTAATAAAGCTTCATAAGACTGGCTACAGTAAGATGTCAATCATTGATATCTCATGTCTCTGTTTCGTGTCTGACTTTTTGATACTTAAGATCAAATTATTTAATTTCTTCCTTTTTTTTTGAAATGGAGTTTGCTCTTGTCCCCCAGGCTGGATCGTTGCCCAGGCTGGTGTGCAGTGCAGCTCACTGCAACCTCCACCTCCTGAGTTCAAGTGATTCCCCTGCCTCAGCCTCCTGAGTAGCTGGGACTACAGGTACGCACCACCATGCCCGGCTAATTTTTTGTATTATTAGTAGAAATAGGATATCGCCAGGTTGGGCAGGCTGGTCTCGAACTCCTGACTTCAGGTGATCTGCCTGTCTCAGCCTCCCAAAGTGCTGGGATTAAAGGTGTGAGCCACCATGCCCGGCCAATTTAATCTCTTCTACCTAATTATTTGCTTTTGAAATTTACCAGTTCTCCTTAGTCTCACTGCGGAGACTAAGCTCTAGCTCTCCCGGAATGACCTTTCAATAACTCAGAGAAAATCATCAGGCCCATATCCTCCCCCACAAATAACAAATTAAGATTTCAGAATTAGCACTTGGTAATTTATTTGAATTTTTGGTTCCTTTTTAAAATTTATTCATTTATTCACTCATTTGAGACAAAGTCTCTTTGTCGCCCAGGCTGGAGTGCAGTGGCATGATCTCAGCTCACTGCAAACTCCACCTCTGGTTCAAGCAATTTTCCTGCCTCAGTCTCTTGAGTAGCTGGAACTACAGGCACCTGGCATCACACCTGGGTAAGTTTTGTATTTTTAGTAGAGATGAGATTTTTTCATGTTGGCCAGGTTTTCTGAAACTCCTGACCTCAGGCAATCCACCCATCTCAACCTCCTAAAGTGGTCCTTTTTTTTTTTTTTTTTTAGATGGAAATTCATTTGTTTAGGCAGATGCCATAAGTTCAAATTCTACTTCCAAAATCTGTTTCACATCTGCCCAAGTCTTTTCATCTCTAGCTTAATGGCATGTCCATATCTCTGAAGATTTATTACAGTAGCTTCTTGTGTTCCCCTCCTGCCCTTTTTTTTGCTTTTCTTTTCTTCTTCTTTTTTATTGTTTTTGATGGAGTCTTGCTGTCACCCAGGCTGGAGGGCAGTGGTGCAATCTCGGCTCACTACAACCTCTGCCTCCCAGGTTCAAGTGATTCTCCTGCCTTAGCCTCCCCAGTAGCTGGAATTACAGGCACCTGCCACCACACCTAGCTAATTTTTGTATTTCTAGTAAAGACAGGGTTTTACAGTGTTGGTCAAGTGATCCACTGATCTCAGGTGATCCACTCGCCTCGGCCTCCCAAAGTGCTGGGATTACAGGTGTGAGCCACTGTGCCTGGCCTGTTTCCCTTTTATATTTACATTCCCTCCACAGAAAATAATGAACCATATGACTCTACTTTCTAAAACTATTCATCAGATTCACTTATGATAAAATGTAGCATGCTTAATGTTGCCTGCTAGGCTGTTCTTAATTGGACTCCAGTCATCCTCATCTCCTGCCATTATTCTTTTCAAACACTGTACTCTAGTCACATGGTCTCAGGTTCTTCAATACATCAAGCTGTTTCCTCCTCAGGGCCTTTGCATATGCTGTTCCTCTTACCTACCATGCTCTTTTCTCTACTTTTTAGTCTCTTCTATAATTACAGTTATATTTCACTTGTTTTGTCTATAGGTGAGAAAAATTAAAAGCTAATAAATGGCATTTAAGAACTGATTTTGTGCATATGAGTAATTATAAAAACAAGTAGTAAGAAATAAAAACATATGTGTACAAAAAGACTTGCACTTAAATATTCATAGGGCTCTATTCTGAATATCCCCAAGTTGTAAACAACCCAAATTCCATCCACAGAAGAATAAACAAAATGTGCTATATTTGTACAATGCACTATTAACAACAAAAAAGAGAACCTCGAATACATGCAACCTTGTGAGCCTCCAATGTAATATATTGAACCAAAGAAGCCAGATATATTAACAGAAGAGTGCTTACAGTATGATTTTTTTTATAATAATAATGATTTTTTTAAATTTTTTATTGCATTTTAGGTTTTGGGGTACATGTGCAGAACATGCAAGACAGTTGCATAGGTACACATATGGCAGTGTGTTTTGCTTCCTTTCTCCCCTTCACCCACATTTAACATTTCTCCCCAGGATATCCCTCCCCAGCTCCCCCCCGCTGGCCCTCCCCATTTCCCCCCAATAGACCCCAGTGTTTAGTACTCCCCTCCCTGTGTCCATGTGTTCTCATTTTTCATCACCCACCTATGAGTGAGAATATGCAGTATTTCATTTTCTGTTCTTGTGTCAGTTTGCTGAGAATGATGTTCTCTAGATTCATCCATGTCCCTACAAATAACACAAACTCATCATTTCTGATTGCTGCATAATATTCCATGGTGTATATGTGCCACATTTTCCCAATCCAGTTGATCATCAATGGGCATTTGGGTTGGTTCCAGGTCTTTGCTATTGTAAACAGTGCTGCAATGAACATTCGTGTGCATGTGTCCTTATAGTAGAACGATTTATAGTCCTTTGGATATATACCCAGTAATGGGATTGCTGGGTCAAATGGAATTTCTATTTCTAAGGCCTTGAGGAATCGCCACACTGTCTTCCACAATGGATGAACTAATTTACACTCCCACCAACAGTGTAAAAGTGTTCCTTTTTCTCCACATCCTCTCCAGCATCTGTTGTCTCCAGATTTTTTAATGATTGCCATTCTAACTGGCGTGAGATGGTATCTCAATGTGGTTTTGATTTGCATCTCTCTAATGACCAGTGATGATGAGCATTTTTTCATATGATTGTTGGCCTCATATATGTCTTCTTTTGTAAAGTGTCTGTTCATATCCTTTGCCCATTTTTGAATGGGCTTGTTTGTTTTTTTCCTGTAAATCTGTTTGAGTTCTTTGTAAATTCTGGATATCAGCCCTTTGTCAGATGGGTAGACTGCAAAAATTTTTTCCCATTCTGTTGGTTGCCGATTCACTCTAGTGACTGTTTCTTTTGCCGTGCAGAAGCTGTGGAGTTTGATTAGGTCCCTTTTGTCTATTGTGGCTTTTGTTGCCAATGCTTTTGGTGTTTTGTTCATGAAGTCCTTGCCTACTCCTATGTCCTGGATGGTTTTGCCTAGATTTTCTTCTAGGGTTTTTATGGTGGACAGACTTAAAGAAAGCCAAATCAAGAATGAACTGCCATTCACAATTGCTACAAAAAGAATAAAATACCTAGGAATACAACTCACAAGGAATGTAAGGGACCTCTTCAACGAAAGCTACAAACCACTGCTCAACGAAATAAGAGAGGACACAAACAGATGGAGAAACATTCCATGTTCATGGTTAGGAAGAATTAATATCGTGAAAATGGCTATACTGCCCAAAGTAATTTACAGTATCAACGCTATCCCCATCGAGCTACCATTGACTTTCTTCACAGAACTGGAAAAAACCACCATGAATTTCATATGGAACCAAAAGAGAGCCCACATAGCCAAGTCGATTCTAAGCAAAAAGAACACAGTGGGGGGCATCACACTACCGGATTTCAAACTATACTACAAGGCTACAGTAATCAAAACAGCATGGTACTGGTACCAAAACAGAGATATAGACCAATGGAACAGAACAGAGGCATTGGAGGCAACACAACATATCTACAACCATACAGTCTTTGATAAACCTGACAAAAACAAGCAATGGGGAAAGGATTCCCTGTTTAATAAATGGTGTTGGGAAAACTGGCTAGCCATGTGCAGAAAGCAGAAACTGGACCACTTCCTGACACCTTACACTGAAATTAACTCCAGATGGATTAAAGACTTTAAAATGATGATTATTTTTTGAGATGGAGTCTTGCCCTGTCACCCAGACTGGAGTGCAATGGCACCATTTCGGCTCTGTAAACTCCACCTCCCAAGTTCAAATGATTCTCCTGCCTCAGCCTCCTGAGTAGCTAAGATTACTGGTGCCCACCACCATGCCCAGCTAATTTTTGCATTTTTAGTAGAAATGGGGTTTCACCATGTTGGCCAGGATGGTCTTGAACTCTTGACTTCGTGATCTGTCCACCTTGGCCTACCAATATGCTGCGATTACAGGTGTGAGCGACGGCACCCGGCCATGATATGATTCTATCTATGTGAAGTTAAAAGGCAGGCAAACCAATCTATAGCTATGGCAATCAGAACAACATTGCCTGTGGGTGTGTGTGTAGGGCATGGGCATTGGCCTGAAACAGCACAAGGGAACTTCCAGGGGTGATGCCAATACACTGTATTCTGCTTTGGGTAATAGTTACAAAGGTGTTTGCATTTGCCAAAACTCATTATGCTGTACACTGAGCTGTGCTTTTTGTTATCTATGAAATATATCTCAAAGAATAATATAATCTTATGTTTTCATAACTTGGCTGCTCAAAAGAGACAGTTTCAAGAATCAAGTCCAGTGAATCATTTTATTTTATTTCTAGTTTCCTTCTTCTGGATCATACTCAAAGCTCATGTATGTTGTTAATGTGAGAGGTTATCACACATGCTTCCCTTTAGGACTCTTATTTTACATGTTATTTTATGATCTCACCTATTTCATTTTCAAGCGTACATCAAATTAGAAGTAGCCGAAAAGTACAATGAGGCACATTGGTAATAGTAGGGTGATACCTTGAGGGCAAAAGTGAAAAAAAAAACAACAACTAAAAGTATGACTTAAGAATTAAAAAAGAGTGTGGGCCTAGAATATGCTCTATTTTAAATGTGAGAAAGGATAAATACATGAAAATTCCATAGAGAACAGTTTAGAAAACATTTTTTGTTTTGGTACTCAAAGGGCTAAAACATCAGATATCTGGATTAATCCAGGCAATGATTAAAGCCACTCCATGGTAGAGCCTGGGACTTGTGGTAAAAGAGCAACCTTCCAGAAAATAACTGACACTAAACAACTAACTGGAGCTTCAGGCAACTACAACGAGTCATGCAATACCAACAAGTAATGACTTAGCACCAATACTGCCCACGTGCCATTCTCTTATTGCTGTAATGATGCTGAGTAATTCAGAGAGCATGTGCTTTCCTTGAGTCACTTGGGTGGAAGCACTTCATAGGGTGAGGCCATAAAAAGGTCTTGCTAGGCCAGGTGCGGTGGCTAATGCCTGTAATCCCAGCACTTTGGGAGGCCGAGGCAGGTGAATCACAAGGTCAAGAGATCGAGACCATCCTGGCCAACATGGTGAAACCCCATCTCTACTAAAAATACAAAAATTAGCTGGGCGTGGTGGCATGCACCTGCAGTCCCAGCTACTCGGAAGGCTGAGGCAGGAGAATTGCTTGAACCTGGGAGGCAGTGATCCAAGATTGCACCACTGCATTCCAGCCTGGTGCCTGGTGACAGAATGAGACTCTGTCTCAAAAAAAAAAGAAGGTCTTGCTAGTTCTTCTGAAAGCAAACCATTCTAAATGGGCTCTCAGAGAGTTTTCTGCATTATTTCTACACTATATTTATTTTTGTTTTTATTTTTTATATTTTGTAGAGACAGGGTCTCGCTATGTTGGCCAGGCTGGACATGAACTAGCCTTATGTGATCCTCCCACCTTGGCCTCCTAAAGCACCAGGATTACAGGAATAAGCCACCATGGTGGGCAATTTTTTTTTTTTTTAAAGAGATGAGGTCTCACTTTGTCACCCAGGCTGGAGTGCAGTGGTAGATTAGAGCTCTGCAGCCTTGAATTCCTGGGTTTAAGCAATCCTCTTGCCTCAGCCTCCCGGTTGGCTAGGACTACAGGCACAAGCCATGATGCCCAGCTCAGCCCACTGAAGATTTGATCATAGAAATTTTCTAGTAAACTTGAAAAAAGGAGAAAAAAACCCAGCAAACTTCCTGTGACAAATACTGTACAAGGAGAGGTAAAGTGTTAAAGACATTTTGTTGTGTTGAAGAAGTTTTTGAAATAAGAGAAAAAGGTGGAATGGTCAAGAGGAAGAGACCTGATTTTAAAGACTAAAGAAAATCTTGCCGAAATTAGATAGCATAATGAAAAGGGGAACCCTCCTAGTTTGAGGTTGCATCCCTGAACTCAGGTTTCTATTTTTATTAGATGCTGTGTTTCTGCAGGAATGAAGGCCCCAGTGGAAGAGTTCTCACAGGGAGGCAGATGCTGTTGGAAGGAGAGAGCCTGGAATGTCCATCGTGGTCAAGAGAAATGTGTATGTGGGTGTGTGGGAGGGTATCAAGGGAAGTGATCACTGCCAAGCTGTTCTGTTGTTTAACTGCCAAAGCATTCCCGGGATATTTTTCCTAGTAGCTAGGATTAGAGAGCTTGTAAGTTTCAACAATACCTCCATCTATTCCAAGTACAAGCACTTTTTTGGTAAACATAATTTTAATTCTAAAAAGACGCTAAGATTAAGGAAACTTTGAAACAAAATGACCACTCAGAATTCCATTACTCTTAAGTAGGTGATATTGTATTTTTGTGTTTTCTTCTAGTCCAAATACTCTCTTTTTTTTTTTTTTTGAGACGGAGTTTCGCTCTTGTTACCCAGGCTGGAGTGCAATGGCGGGATCTCGGCTCACTGCAACCTCCGCCCCCTGGGTTCAGGCAATTCTGCTGCCTCAGCCTCCTGAGTAGCTGGGATTACAGGCACACACCACCATGCCCAGCTAATTTTTTGTAATTTTTAGTAGAGACGGGGTTTCACCATGTTGACCAGGATGGTCTCGATCTGCTGACCTCGTGATCCACCCGCCTCGGCCTCCCAAAGTGCTGGGATTACAGGCTTGAGCCACCGTGCCCGGCCCCAAATACTCTCTTTAACAAGACTTTTGTGTAAGTTTCCTCTTGGCATAACATCTGCTAAAGCAGCTTCTAACACCCAACAAGCTGGGAACAATTCTACATCACTCTGCATCTAGGTGGAAAGTTGAACATCAGAGATAAATTATTAATACCTACAAATATAATTTCATGCCTATTTGCAAGACTCTCCATTTCCACAACTGCTAATCAGTGACTGTATAGCTTGCTGAAGTAAAGGAAGGCAAACATTGTGGGTGAGAACCTCTTCTTAGTTCTCCAGAACGGACAAGGGATCGTCCATCCTAATTCACTGTTTAGTAAGAAAACTGAGGCCCAGAAAGGTCACAAAGCTAATAAGTACTAGAGCTCAGACTCGAACCAAGGCCTTAAAAAATAAGACTTATGGAAAAGTTACAAAAATAGTGCAGAGGGTTTATGGGTAACCTTCACGCAGCTTTCCCTCATGTTAATAATTACTCATAGTTAAAGATAAAAACCAGAAAATTAACGTCAGTAACATTGGTACAATACTATTAAATTACAGACCTAATTTGAATTTTATGAGTTTTCTCGCTAGTGTCTTTTTTTTTTCCTACTGTTGTTAGTTCTAATTCAGAATCCCACATTGCACTAAGTTACCACTTGTCAGTCTTCTCCAATCTGGGAGATTGTCTCAGGCTCTGCCTTCTATGACCTTGACCCTTTTGAAAAGTACTGGTCAGGTATTTGTAGAATGTCCCTCAGCTGGGGTTGTCTGGTGTTCTCATGATTAGGTTGAGGTTATAAATGTCTAGTGAGAATATTACAGAGGGGAGGTGCCCTTCTCGATGCTTCATATCAGGAAGTGCACGATGTCTATTAACCTCGGTCACTTGGTTAAGATGGCATCTGTCAGGTTTCTCCACTGCACACCTAGTATGTTTTCCTTTGTGAATGATAGTTATCTTAGAGGAGATACATTGAGACTATGCTAATACCCTGTTTTACCTCAAACTTTCACCCATGGATTTGAGACTACCAGTAGATCTTGCCTGCAACAATTATCATTGTGTTGTCCACCCAACAGTAACTTTGTATTTTCCTCATTTCTCCTGTGTTCATTAATTACAATTCTCCTGTAAGGCAGAGGTATCACTTCACCCCCATTTATTTATATATTTACTTATTTATTTATATTGATATGTATGGACTGATGGATATTTATGTTATTCAACTAGATTAGAATCAAATACTATCATTATTTTCTTGCTCAAATTGTTCCAGCTTTGGCCATTGGGAACTCCTTTGGGTGGGCTCTTGCATTCATGTGACCCTATCATTGAGGGGTAGCTGTTATTGTTTTCAGTCCTTCCTTGTTTTCTGACGTCACAAGATTTTCATGCTCAATCAGATTTTCCCTGACCCAGTCCTAGAATCAACCACTTTTCCAAGGAACTTTATGAACCAAGACCTTTTGATGTAAATTTATACTCCTTCCATTGGCTCATGTTACATCTGAAACAATTTAGACTTGAACGCTTTACAAAGTTTTTCAAAAATATGCTGCAAAGACAGGTGGAGTTTGTACTTGCTGAGCTTGTTCCAGTCATCAGACATCATTTATGTTACTGCCAGTGCTCCTCCATCCACTCTGTACCACCAGGACGATCCAGACCTGAGAAGATGAGAGGACACGGAAGTGGATCAAAGTGTAGACAAGGGTTTGGCTGTAAACTAGATGTGCTGTGGATACAGATACTGATGGGATAGGGAGGCCAGGAGAATCCCTAGACGGAACTCAAATATACACACCTAAATTCTTTTTGCTTCATCACTATGCAAATAAAAAACACAAAGGTTTTTAAAGCAAGTCCAGAATTTTTGAACTTTAATTTTTTCTGGCCCTTCTTGACACTGCGTGTAGGGAAAGTGCTCTCTCTGACTTCAAGGTCTCTTCTCTCTCTCCCCACCTCAAATTGCCTCCGTCAGCTGTCTGGGATGGTGAGGGGGTCATGGCAAGCCTGTTTCTCGATGAATCTCACACTCACCGAGTGTGTATTATTATATGGCCTGTGTTAGGGATGAATACAATTAAATACATGCACATTAGATGAGAAGAGTTACATTCATGGGTATTAAGAGAAAGACTGGAAACAAACAAGAAAACTAGATTTCCAATCTTTTGCATAAATAATAGGATTTTACAAAAAAAAAAAAACTTAGAAGAACTATTCCAAATAGATGAGCATGAAATGTCTGCAGTAAGTTCCATCTTCCATTTCAGAATGGCACTGGATTTAATCTAATCAGGTTAAAATGTGAGAGAAAAACACATCTGTAACATCTGAGCCGTGTTTTCACAGAACTTGACTGTGATCCTACTGGCACCTTTGAATGACAAGTTTATAATTCCTTGAGGATTTTCCATTTCTAGTTGACTCTGGATCAAGCTCTAATAATAGATATAATTTAAAACACAAAGAATTACACTAATTATAAAGATGAGATAATAATCATTCTCATTAGGGGCCAAGTCATTGAGAATCTTCTTACTAAGCAAAAATAAAAGCACACTTGGGCTTCTTATTCACAAAATAAATATAACGCCTTGAAAAGTAAAACATGTAATCATAAGAACATTGTTTATCAGGTTATTTCACAGGTTGAGTAATTCTCAGAATTGGCTGAAAACAGATTCATCTTGCATTATAATTGCATAATCTTTTCTCAGAAGGGGAAAAAACCTTTCTTGAGGTTTATTTGTTATTTCAACTCTGCCCAGCCTCTTACCTCCACCAAAAACATAAGGTTGAAATGGAAGAGAAGTTGGCTCTCAGATTTCCAGACCAATGTGTCTGAGACACTGACTCAGACCCTCCAGAGAGTGGAGTGGAATGTTTTTATGCTAAAGAGCAGCAGTTCTCAAACCTGGCTACACAATAGATCACCCAGCAAACTTCTGCAGACAGGATGCCTGGGCCCCATCCCAGACCATCTAGGGCAGAGAGAAGCATCTGAATTTTTAAAAAGTTCCCTACTTGGTTGTGCTACTGCACAGCAAAAGGTAAAGCCACTCGGGTGGAGCACATGCACCGCAAGCACACGCATGTCTGATCATAGCCATCATTACCTGCACAGGTGCTTCTCCCTCACGTGCATCTTGATGGACAGGCAGGTTACTCTTCTTCACCAAATAGGTTTTATGACTTATTTTTGAGTTCTCCTTTAACACAAATTATACACAGTCAACAAGATTTGTTCTGAATGAGCTCTGAAGGCTACTTGGCTGATGTGCGATCAACGGAATGGCTGGACAGAACCCTTTTTATAGTTCCTTTTCCACACGGCAGCCTCAGTATTTCCCAGTCCTTCCTCCATAGACTCTGTAGAAATGTCCGCATCCATTTCTGCAGGGTCAGGCTGCCCATCCCAGACCAGCTTTAGACATAAGGCTAATGATGGCTCGAGGCTGCCCACCATGAGCCAGGCCTCTGCTCTGGAGAGAACCACCTCCATGCTGCCTCTCCCAGCACACACAGTCCTCTGTCCCAACCTTTGCACGGCTTTTTCAGAATGCCCACTCCTCTCCCTTAACTTTGCCTCTCCAAATTCCACTCTTCCTCTCAGACCCAGTTTAGGCCCCACCCACTTCTTCCATAAAAACCCATTTCCTGCTCATTCTGCTCATCTTGGCACCTGTGCACCTACGGGGCTTACTCTATGACTGTTTTGTGTCTCGTCATTCCAACCATTTACCCGTAGACCTGCATATGCCAGAAAAAAATAGTGGTTTTAATTATTATTTTTTATTTTTTGAGACAGGATCTCCCTCCGTTGCCCAGACTGGAGTGCAGTGGAACAATCACAGTTCACAGCAGTTTCAATCTCAGGCTCCCACCTCAGACTCCAGAGTAGCTGGTACTACAAGTGTCTGCCACCACGCCCCACTAATTTTTTAAATTTTTTGTAGAGATGGAGTCTCATTATGTGGCCCAGGCTGGTCTGAAACTCCTGAGCTCAAGCGATCCTTCTGCCTTGGCTTCCCAAAGTGCTAGGATTACAGGCATGAATCCAAGTAGGGGTTTTGTAGTCTGGTTTTTGTTTTGTTTTACTTTTTATTTTATTTTTTTGGGATAGAGTCTTGCTCTGTATTCTGGGCAGGAGTGCAGTGGCACAATCATGCAGCCTTTCACTCCTAGCTCAAGCAATCCTCCCGCTTTAGCCTCCCAAGTAGCTAGGACTACAGGTGCAAACCACCGTGCCCAGCTAATTTAATTTTTTTTGTATATATGGGCATGTATGTAAATATATATATGTATATGTATATAGACATATATATATTTTGAGACTGAGTCTCGCTCTGTTGCCAGGCTGCAGGGCAGTGGCATGATTTCAGCTCCCTGCAACCTCTGACTCCCTGGTTCAAGCAATTCTCCTGCCTCAGCTTCCCGAGTAGCTGAGACTACACGTGCACCACCACACTCAGCTCATTTTTGTATTTTTAGTAGAGACAGGGTTTCACCATTTTGGCCAGGATGCTCTCAATATCCTGATCTCATGATTTGCACGCCTTGGCCTCCCAAAGTGCTGGGATTACAGGCATGAACCACCACGTCGGTCCTTTTTGTACTTTTTTTTTAGAGCAGGGAGGGTCTCCCTATGTTGCCCAAGCTAGTCTCAAACTCCTGGGCTCAAGGAATCCTCCCACCTCAGCCTCCCAAATTGCTGGGATTACAGACATGTGCCCAGCCTAAAGTCAGATATTTAAATATTTAGTCTGCTTTGTAATATCTAAGTGACTTTGGATGAGCTACTTAACTTCTCTGTATGGGGGTAAATTAAAGTAAGTATGGCTGGGCGCGGTGGCTCATGCCTGTAATCCCAGCATTTTGGGAGGCTGAAGCGGGTGGATCACCTGAGGTCAGGAGTTCGAGACCAGCCTGACCAACATGGAGAAACACTGTCTCTACCAAAAATACAAAAATTAGCCAGACACGGTGGCACATGGCTGTAATCCCAGCTACTAGGGAGGCTGAGGCAAGAGAATCGCTTGAACTCAGGAGGCAGAGATTGTGGTGAGCTGAGATCACACCATTGCACACCAGCCTGGGCAACAAGAGTGAAACTCTGTCTTTAAAAAAAAAAAAGAAGTATGTATGATATGGTTTGGCTGTGTCCCCACCCAAATCTCACCTTGAATTGTAATAATCCCCATGTGTCAAGGGTGGGGCCAGGTGGAGATAACTGAATCATGGGAGCAGTTTCCCCCATACTGTTTCCATGGTAGTGAATAAGTCTCATAAGATCTGATGTTTTTATAAATGGGAGTTACCCTGCACAAGCTCTCTTGCCTGCTTTCATGTAAGACATGACTTTGCTCCGCCTTTGCCTTCTCCCATGATTGTGAGGCCTCCCAGCCATGTGAAACTGTGAGTCCAATATACCTCTTTTTCTTTGCAAATTACCCAGTCTCGGGTATGTCTTTATCAGCAGTGTGAGAAGAGACTAATACAGTATGTGAAAGCTCTAGTTCACAGCCTGGCAAATACAACTGAATTGTACCACACATTCATTTGACTTCTATTAATTTGTCTGTATGCACTGTGGCAGAAGAGAAAGAGAGAGAGAGAGAGAGAGAGAGAGATCAATTTCAGCAGCATGGTGGCTCTACTCATGAGTGTGTGGGATGGAGACAGCCATCTCAGTGCCTGCAAGCTTCTCCTAGGAGGGCATTCTAGGGCACTGAGTGTGTTCCTAGTGTTTCAATAGTCATGTGTCTTTCTTACAACATGGTCTCCAAACACAGGCTGCCTATTTCATCTGACTCGCTTCTGAAGAAGCAGTAACTCTATAGACATTCTTGGGAGATGGAATGATCAATTTCCAATGTGGCGCCTTGAAGAGATTTTTAAGAATCAGTTCAAATGCACTCAGATTTTGCCTTAAATAGCCTTTAGAACCTTACCCTGCAGATAGCTGAAAAAATGCTAATGTGGTGGTTTTTTCCCCCTCCTTCTGGGCATGAGCTTACACTCACTTTGGACTTTCTGCATCTAATCCAGTTCTGGTCTAAAGTTGCTGCTCAGTAAATACATATTGACTGATTCATGAGGAAAACAATCAACACGTACTTTAATAATAGCCATTCCTGACAGTCTCAGATGTCCTTATTATCTTGTGTAGTCTCTCATAAACCATAATAAACTGAAGCTCCAATGAGGTCTGACAGCTTTCCTATTACAAAAGAAGTCTGCATGATTATCTCTATGATAAAACTTTATCTTTTCTATGAGGAAATCATTACTTTTCATAGCAGCTCAATTTGGTTAGCTCTAAATCGATAGAACAATGTTTCCCCTAGAAGAACGAATTTACCTCTAGTTCTCTCCCCATCTTCTTTCTAATTTCTTTCATGTCATTGTGGTAGTGTTGGTGTATTTCTTCTAACTGCTTCCAATATTCCTGGAAAGCAAACCCAATCCAGAAACTTTAAGTGTTTATGAACACCATAACAAACATAATCCTTATGCAGTCTACAGTTTTAAAAGTGTGTAATAGAAAATAAGATACAAAAATCTGTTGTTCCTAAAATGATAATCTGCCTTATGTTTGGCTGCAGTACTTCACACCCTGTGAGACAGCGGCTTCAGATACAGAGCTCGATTTTATATATAACCCAAATGTGTTACACTTACTTTATAAATCCCACCTTTATATATAACCCTGATATGCACTGAATTTTGTCCCTCACCAAAAAGAGATATGTTGAAGTCCTAACCGCCAGTGCCTTAGAATACGGCCCCATTTGAAAACAGGGTTGCTGCAGATGTGACTAGTTAAGCTGGGATCATACAGGTGAGCCCTTAGTTCAACATGCCTGGCGTCCTTGCAAGAAGATGGCCATATGAAGACAGGGACACACAGGCAGAACAGCGTGTGATGAAGGCAGAGAATGGAGTTTTGCGACTGCAAATAAAGAAAATGCCAAAGATTGTCAGTAACGCACCAGAAACCAGGAAGAGGCAAGGAAGGATTCCCTACAGCTTTCAGAAGGCACTTGGTTCTGGTGACCCCTTGATTTTGGATTTCTGCTCTCCCAGAATTGTGAGCCAATACATTTCTATTGCTTTAAGTCAGCTAGTTTGTTGAACTTTGTTAAGGCAGCCCAGGAAACGAATACAAATCCCAAATCTGTTACTGATGGACCATTACTCTGTGAATCCAAGGTGAAAAGCTTCATGAACTTAGCCATATTGCATTTTCTGAGAAAGTGAAATACCTAACTCTGTATCCCCTGTAACACTCAGCATAGTGTTGACAAATTGAGTGTCCAAGTATTTTCACAACAGCAGCCTCTCAGGGGCACTGTAGGAAATAGAAGTAACTTCCTGTTACGTACAAAAGACAGTAATACAAAGAAATACAATGGTAGCCCTGGAATTAAACAGTCTTTAACCTGTTCCTCCATTTCGTTTTTCCTGAATGGCAGCTCCTGGAATCTAGGCTCTCCTCCATTACTTCTTAGCCCTTCTCTCTGGTTGCAATTTGGCTCCGCAGAAGATGGACAAAGACCCTATTTAATGAATGAAATAATTTAAAAGCATACTTTGATTTCAGAAACATCTTCTGATTTGACCTTGACTTTTTCCTATAAACAAGAATTATATCACTAAGCAAACTCAATATTTGGGAGGTTTTGTGGTAAGTAGTATATTTTTCTTAATTTAAGTATAAAACATTTATATATATAGAAATATATATACATATTATAGATATAGATATAGATTTATATACAGATATATAAATATATATAGATATAGTTATTTTATATCTGTGTGATGTAAAATAACTCATAGATAATAGTCTTATTATACATTGCTATTCTAGCAATGTATTCAGCAAATTCTACTCTGTCTTCTACACAGAGTAGAAACTCTGTCTCTACTAAAAATAAGAAAAATTAGCCGGGCATGGTGGTGGGCACCTGTGATCCTAGCTACTCCAGAGGCTGAGGCAGGAGAATCACTTGAACCCAGGAGGCGAAGGTTGCATTGAGCTGAGATCGCACCATGGCACACCAGCCTGAGTGACAGTGTGAGACTCCATCTCAGATGAAAAGAAAAGAAAATAAGCCAATCATGTCAACATTATTATTATTATGGTCCCTTATGGCCCTACATTTCTCAGTCTAAATTAAACTGCTAATTTAAGAGGGATGAGGAATATTCTCACACATCTTGTCATTCACATCTTTAGTATTAAACTTAATTGTAGCTGATTCAGGCCTCGTGAAGCCTTGTTTTATCTTATTCTCAGTGTCCAGGTTCTAACCTCTACTGTTCTTCCATTGTTGACCTTCCCTTGCCAGGCCTATCTTAACAGCTGAACCCTGGGGCTTCTGTTTCTCTATCTTTTTTTTTTTTTTGAGACAAGAGTCTCACTCTTGTTTCTCAGGCTGGAGTGCAATGGCACCATCTCAGCTCACCACAACATCTGCCTCCATGGTTCAAGTGATTCTCCTTCCTCAGCCTGACATGTAGCTGGGACTACAGGCGCATGCCACCACATCCAGCTAATTTTTGTACTTTTAGTAGAAACTGGGTTTCACCATGCTAGCCAGGACAGTCTCAATTACCTCGTGATCCACCACCCTGGGCTTCTCAAGGTGCTGGGATTACAGGCATGAGCTACCACACCCAGCCTGTTTCTCCATCTTTAACTGTGTTGTTTTAGGCTCTTGGGTAAAACCCTGTCAACTCAATCCCCAGGTTTCTTGAGCTACAGTGATGCCCCTGAAGTTTGTGCTCCCTGAATGCCCCAGAGCTGGAAACCTGGCAGCTTTTGCACATAAAATTCCTTTTTTATAAAAGTGTTCAGGCCAGGCATGGTGGCTCACACCTGTCATTCCAGCATTTTGGGAGGCCAAGGCTGGCGGATCTTCAGGTCAGGAGTTTGAAACCAGCCTGACCAACATGGTGAAATCCCATCTCTACCAAAGATACAAAAATTAGCTGGACATGGTGGTGTGCGCCTGTAATCCCAGCTACTCAGGAGGCTGAGGCAGGAGAATCACTTGAACCCAGCAGGTGGAGGTTGCAGTGAGCTGAGATCGCGCCACTGCACTCCAGCCTATGCAACAGAGCAAGACTCCATCTCAAATAATAATGATAATAATAATAATTTCCCACTAGTACATACTAACAGCTAGGAGATACTGATTTTAAAGGCTGTTTTAATGAAAGCAAATAACAGAACAGTGCTTTATGAGCCAATATTTAAAGAAAGCTGAGAGCATTATGAAATATTTTTTTATTGGTTGGTAATTATACCTGGATGGCTCATGAAATTACTGTCACATCGTTGGTTTTATTATTCCCTCAGGAATTCCTTCTTTATTTTAAATGTGTTTTATGCACTGAGTGCATTTAGTGTCTCCTCTGTTAGACAATTACAACACTACACACACAGAGCTATGTAGTGTGCCTATTTTAACTACAGATTAGCTTCCTAGGAAGAATTGTGTTGGCATCCTTTTCCATTTAGAGTCAAAAGGAGTCTGCTGGCAGTCCTTTACAAAGAGCTGTTGAGATGACTGAATCTTCCTGAACCAAGTCTTCACATCTCTGTTTTGTTGTTTTAATTTGAGTAATTATGAAAGATGGATTTTTTTTTTAAAGACAGACTCTCACTCTGTCACCCAGGCTGGTGTGCAGTGGCACCATCATGGCTTACTGCAGCCTATATCTCCCTGACTCAGGTGATCCTCCCACCTGAGCCTCCCAGGTAGCTGGGACTACAGGCTCCAACTACCATGCCTGGCTAATTTTTGTAGAGATGGGGTTTTACAATGTTGCCCAGACTAGTCTCGAACTTTTGAGCTTAAGTGATCCTCCCACCTTTATCTCCCAAAGTATAAGGATTACAGGCATGAGCTACTGTGCCCAGCCAAAAAAGACTGAAATCTTTTATTTCTGATAGAGACCTCAAAGAGCTCGCTGTATAGGCCTGACCCCAGCTTGCCTTTTTATTTCCTGCATTTTTCTTCTGTTGCTCTTCAAAGAAACTGTATGACATGAATGAATGAATGAATGAATGAATGAATGAATGTGTGTGTGTGTATGTGTGCGTACGCACACATATATCTCCGTTCAAAAGCTATAGCACATGTATGTTTGTGTGTATGTGTATATATGTGCATTTACATAAGTATATACACACACACACACACACACACACACACCCCTATAGAAAATATATATCTTGTGACTAAAACTCTCTGAACTACCAGTAACTCCAGAAATCCTATTCTGGAAAACAATGGGTAACATCTAATTCATTATCTTTGAATTTTCACAAAAGGAATATGAAAATGTGGTTTCTACTGCAATGCAGTTCAGATGGGTATTCTCGGAGGCCATGGTTCCAAGACATTTGTTTGACAACTGTATTGAGTAGTATATTTCTCTACTTCCTTTATTTTTTCCCTTGCAAAAAAATTAAGAAAAATGTGTTATTCTTCCTTCAAGTTCTCTTTTTCCT
This sequence comes from Callithrix jacchus, assembly GCF_049354715.1. Classification (NCBI taxonomy): domain Eukaryota; kingdom Metazoa; phylum Chordata; class Mammalia; order Primates; family Cebidae; genus Callithrix; species Callithrix jacchus. Next base: position 63,690,590 of record NC_133502.1, read on the forward strand.
GGCTTACAAAGTGAGTATGTTACCAGCAGGACTTTCTCTAAAATGAAAGAAAGTCATTGCTAAGAAGAGACAAAAAGTTAACAGGATTAAGGGAATAAAAAGGCACATGGAATTGCTGGGTATGTCCAGAATCTGAGAAGATTTGAGAAGAGGAGCAGCAAGAATTTTTGTATTTTAGAGTTTGAGGGGCCCTTTTGGCCTAGTTTGAAAAACACAATCAGCCCGGGCGCAGTGGCTCATGCCTGTAATCCCAGCACTTTGGGAAGCTGAGGCAGGTGGATCACGAGGTCAAGAGATGGAGACCATCCTGGTCAACATGGTGAAACCCCGTCTCTACTAAAAATACAAAAAATTAGCTGGGCATGGTGGTGCGTGCCTGTAATCCCAGCTACTCAGGAGGCTGAGGCAGGAGAATTGCCTGAACCCAGGAAGCGGAGGTTGCGGTGAGCCAAGATCGCGCCATTGCACTCCAACCTTGGTAACAAGAGCGAAACTCCGTCTCAAAAAAAAAAAAAAAAAAAAAAGGTAAAAAAGTAGCTGGGGATGTGTGCACATGCCTGTAGTCCCAGTTACTCAGGAGGTTGAGGTAAAAGGATTGTTTGAGACTGCAGTGAGTTGTGATCACACCACTGCATTCCAACCTGGGTGGCAGAGAAAGACCCTGTCTCCAAAAGCCAGGGTTGCAGGCTTGGGAAGGAACAATTCTGTATGATACTGGGTTGAGGATAAATGGCTCTGCATTTCTTAAAATCCATAGAACTGTATATCACAAAGTGGGAACTCTTAATACATACAATTAAAAAAAATTAGGGCCAAGATGTCGCAGCCCAAGAAAGCAAAGCTTGAGTCGGGGAGCGGTGGCGAAGGAGGGGAAGGAACTGAAGAGGAAGATGGCGCTGAGCGGGAGGCGGCCCTGGAGCGACCCTGGAGGACTAAGCGGGAGTGGGACCAGCTGTACTACGAGTGCTACTCAGACGTCCACGAGGAGATGATCGCAGACCGTGTCCGCACCAATGCCTACTGCCTGAGCATCCTGCGGAACTGGGCAGCACTGCGAGGCAAGACGGTACTGGACGTGGGAGCGGGCACCGGCATTCTGAGTATCTTCTGTGCCCAGGCCGGCGCCTGGCGCGTGTACGCGGTAGAGGCCAGCGCCATCTGGCAACAGGCTCTACCTGTTGAGCTGGTGCTCAACAGGGAGCTGGTGCGGTTCAACGGGCTGGAGGACCGGGTGCACGTCCTGCCGGGACCGGTGGAGACTGTGGAGTTGCCGGAGCAGGTGGATGCCATCGTGAACGAGTGGATGGGATACGGACTCCTGCACGAGTCCATGCTGAGCTCCGTCCTCCACGTGCGAACCAAGTGGCTGAAGGAAGGCGGTCTTCTCCTGCCGGCCTCCGCCGAGCTCTTCATAGCCCCCATCAGCGACCGGATGCTGGAATGGCGCCTGGGCTTCTGGAGCCAGGTGAAGCAGCACTATGGTGTGGACATGAGCTGCCTGGAGGGCTTAGCCACGCGCTGCCTCGTGGACCATCGGAGACTGTGGTGCAGGGACTGTCAGGCGAGGATGTGCTGTCCCGGCCGCAGCGCTTTGCTCAGCTAGAGCTCTCCCGCGCTGGCCTGGAGCAGGAGCTGGAGGCCGGAGTGGGCGGGCGCTTCCGCTGCAGCTGCTACGGCTCGGCGCCCATGCACTGCTTTGCCATCGGGGTACAGGTGACCTTTCCTGGAGGGGAGTCGGAGAAACCCTTAGTGCTGTCCACCTCGCCTTTCACCCGCCACACACTGGAAACAGGCGCTCCTCTACCTGAACGAGCCGGTGCAAGTGGAGCAAGACACGGACGTATCAGGAGAGATCACGCTACTGCCCTCCCGGGACAACCCCCGTCGCCTACGCGTGCTGCTGCGCTACAAAGTGGGAGACCAGGAGGAGAAGACCAAAGACTTTGCCATGGAGAACTGAGCTTTGCCTTTTCTCTGAGCTACCTCCCAAGGCAGACAAAGGGAGATCCCACGTGCAAGTAGGGGAAATATCCGTCTCCCTTTTCCCTCATAGCCTCTGGGGAGGGAGAGTGACTTCATTCTCCGTTTGAAGAGATTCTTCTGGTGATGTTTATTTAAAAAGTGATCCCCTTCAACAACGGATGCAGCGTGCTTATTATTGAGCTTTTAAGCCTCAAAAGCATGTAGTACCAAGCACTTGTATTTCCGTATATTTTGTCTTGCAGGGGAGGGAAGGGGGAAGAACACGGATGAAAATATCACTTTTTGAAGGGTCCATGCACATCCCTGACATCTCAAACCTTATCTAAGTCTGAAGCTGGGGAGAAAGGGTTCATTTCGACTTCATAAATTTACAATATGACTTTAGTGTCTCTCCAGAGCCATATTTTCTCAGTCTGAATTAATTCCCCATTGCTAGGTGCCTGTGGGCTATGGTACTTCTTCCTCATTGTTTTCCTTTTTTTTTTTTTTTTTTAAATTTTTTATTGGATTTTAGGTTTTGGGGTACATGAGCAGAGGATGCAAGACAGTTGCGTAGGCACACACATGGCAGTGTGCTTTGCTTTCCTTTTCCCCTTCACCCACATTTGGTATTTCTCCCCAGGCCATCCCTCCCCACCTCCCCCTCCCACTGGCCCTCCCCTTTTCCCCTAATAGACCCCAGTGTTTAGTACTCCCCTTTCTGTGTCCATGTGTTCTCATTGTTCATCACCCGCTTATGAGTGAGAATATGCGGTGTTTCATTTTCTGTTCTTGTGTCAGTTTGCTGAGGATGATGTTCTCCAGATTCATCCATGTCCCTACAAACGACACAAACTCATCATTTCTGATTGCTGCATAATATTCCATGGTGTATATGTGCCACGTTTTTCCAATCCAGTCTATTATCAATGGGCATTTTGGTTGAATCCAGGTCTTTGCTATTGTAAACAGTGCTGCAATGAACATTCGTGTACATGTGTCCTTATAGTAGAACGATTTATAGTCTTTTGGATATATACCCAGTAATGGGATTGCTGGGTCAAATGGAATTTCTATTTCTAAGGCCTTGAGGAATCACCACACTGTCTTCCACAATGGTTGAACTAATTTACACTCCCACCAACAGTGTAAAAGTGTTCCTTTTTCTCCACATCCTCTCCAGCATCTGTTGTCTCCAGATTTTTTAATGATCGCCATTCTAACTGGTGTGAGATGGTATCTCAATGTGGTTTTGATTTGCATCTCTCTGATGACCAGTGACGATGAGCATTTTTTCATATGATTGTTGGCCTCATATATGTCTTCTTTCGTAAAGTGTCTGTTCATATCCTTTGCCCACTTTTGAATGGGCTTGTTTGTTTTTTTCCTGTAAATCTGTTTGAGTTCTTTGTAAATTCTGGATATCAGCCCTTTGTCAGATGGGTAAACTGCAAAAATTTTTTCCCATTCTGTTGGTTGCCGATTCACTCTAGTGACTGTTTCTTTTGCCGTGCAGAAGCTGTGGAGTTTCATTAGGTCCCATTTGTCTATTTTGGCTTTTGTTGCCAATGCTTTTGGTGTTTTGTTCAGGAAGTCCTTGCCTACTCCTATGTCCTGGATAGTTTTGCCTAGATTTCCTTCTAGGGTTTTTATCGTGCCAGGTCTTATGTTTAAGTCTTTAATCCATCTGGAGTTAATTTTAGTGTGAGGTGTCAGGAAGGGGTCCAGTTTCTGCTTTCTGCACATGGCTAGCCAGTTTTCCGAACACCATTTGTTAAACAGGGAATCCTTTCCCCATTGCTTGTTTTTGTCAGGTTTATCAAAGATTGTATAGTTGTAGATATGTTGTGTTGCCTCTGGTGCCTCTGTTTTGTTCCATTGGTCTGTATCTATGTGTTGGTACCAGTACCATGCTGTTTTGATTACTGTAGCCTTGTAGTATAGTTTGAAATCCGGTAGTGTGATGCCCCCCGCTGTGTTCTTTTTGCTTAGAATTGACTTGGCTATGCGGGCTCTCTTTTGGTTCCATATGAAGTTCATGGTGGTTTTTTCCAGTTCTGTGAAGAAAGTCAGTGGTAGCTTGATGGGGATAGCGTTGATTCTGTAAATTACTTTGGGCAGTATAGCCATTTTCACGATATTAATTCTTCCTAACCATGAACATGGAATGTTTCTCCATCTGTTTGTGTCCTCTCTGATTTCGTTGAGGAGTGGTTTGTAGTTCTCCTTGAAGAGGTCCCTTACATTCCTTGTGAGTTGTATTCCTAGGTATTTTATTCTTTTTGTAGCAATTGTGAATGGCAGTTCATTCTTGATTTGGTTTTCTTTAAGTCTGTTATTGGTGTATAGGAATGCTTGTGATTTTTGCACATTGATTTTATATCCTGAGACTTTGCTGAAGTTGCTTATCAGTTTCAGTAGTTTTTGGGCTGAGGCGATGGGGTCTTCTAGGTATACTATCATGTCGTCTGCAAATAGAGACAATTTGGCTTCCACCTTTCCTATTTGAATACCCTTTATTTCTTTTTCTTGCCTGATTGCTCTGGCTAGAACTTCCAGTACTATATTGAATAGGAGTGGTGAAAGAGGGCATCCTTGTCTAGTGCCAGATTTCAAAGGGAATGCTTCCAGTTTTTGCCCATTCAGTATGATATTGGCTGTTGGTTTGTCATAAATAGCTTTTATTACTTTGAGATACGTTCCATCGATACCAAGTTTATTGAGGGTTTTTAGCATAAAGGGCTGTTGAATTTTGTCAAATGCCTTCTCTGCGTCAATTGAGATAATCATGTGGTTTTTGTTTTTGGTTCTGTTTATGTGGTGAATTATGTTGATAGACTTGCGTATGTTGAACCAGCCTTGCATCCCCGGGATGAATCCTACTTGATCATGATGAATAAGTTATTTGATTTGCTGTTGCAATCGGCTTGCCAATATTTTATTTAAGATTTTTGCATCTATGTTCATCATGGATATTGGCCTGAAGTTTTCTTTTCTTGTTGGGTCTCTTCCGGGTTTTGGTATCAGGATGATGTTGGTCTCGTAAAATGATTTGGGAAGGATTCCCTCTTTTTGGATTGTTTGAAATAGTTTTAGAAGGAATGGTACCAGCTCCTCTTTGTGTGTCTGGTAGAATTCGGCTGTGAACCCGTCTGGACCTGGGCTTTTTTGAGTGGTAGGCTCTTAATTGCTGCCTCGACTTCTGACCTTGTTATTGGTCTATTCATAGTTTCAGCTTCCTCCTGGTTTAGGCTTGGGAGGACACAGGAGTCCAGGAATTTATCCATTTCTTCCAGGTTTACCAGTTTATGTGCATAGAGTTGTTTGTAATATTCTCTGATGATGGTTTGAATTTCTGTGGAATCTGTGGTGATTTCCCCTTTATCATTTTTTATTGCATCTATTTGGTTGTTCTCTCTTTTATTTTTGATCAATCTGGCTAGTGGTCTGTCTATTTTGTTGATCTTTTCGAAAAACCAGCTCTTGGATTTATTGATTTTTTGAAGGGCTTTTCGGGTCTCAATCTCCTTCAGTTCAGCTCTGATCTTAGTTATTTCTTGTCTTCTGCTGGGTTTTGAGTTTTTTTGATCTTGCTCCTCTAGCTCTTTCAATTTTGACGATAGGGTGTCAATTTTGGATCTCTCCATTCTCCTCATATGGGCACTCATTGCTATATACTTTCCTCTAGAGACTGCTTTAAATGTGTCCCAGAGGTTCTGGCATGTTGTGTCTTCATTCTCAGTGGTTTCGAAGAACTTCTTTATTTCTGTCTTCATTTCATTGTTTACCCAGTCAACATTCAAGAGCCAGTTGTTCAGTTTCCATGAAGCTGTGCGGTTCTGGGTCGGTTTCTGAATTCTGAGTTCTAACTTGATTGCACTATGGTCTGAGAGGCTGTTTGTTATGATTTCAGTTGTTTTGCATTTATTGAGCAGTGCTTTACTTCCAATTATGTGGTCAATTTTTGAGTAGGTGTGATGTGGTGCTGAGAAGAATGTGTATTCTGTGGATTTGGGGTGGAGAGTTCTGTAAATGTCTATCAGGTTTGCTTGCTCCAGGTCTGAGTTCAAGCCCTGGATATCCTTGTTGATTTTCTGTCTGGTTGATCTGTCTAATATTGACAGTGGAGTATTAAAGTCTCCCACTATTATTGTGTGGGAGTCTAAGTCTATTACAACCCAATATATATATTTCATGTATGTCCCCTACATATTTTTTTAATTCTTATGAAACAGGCTGGTAGAAGAGGTTTCTGAGCCTAGCCCAAGGGCTTATTCATCACTATGGGTAAATTATTTAAACTCAATTAAGGAAAATATTTTCCCAGCTAGGAAAAAAGTACTCATTCTCATTTAAACTCATTTGGAGGGATCATATGAGTTGGCCTACTTAAAACTAGTGAAAGGTCCCTTTTTTCTCTCTCTCTGTTTCACGCAGCCAAATGTGAAAGTTGTGTTTTAGGAAAATCACTTGTGTTAAAGTGTAAATCTTATTATCAAAGTTATTTTGCTGTTTTCCTCCTTATCCTTGTACCAAATAAAACATTGACATTCTCACATTTTGTAGATGAAGAAAAATAACCAGGATGGAGGGGAATGTAGATTTTCAGGAATGAATGTCACTGTACACATAACATCCCTGAGGGGTTGGGAAAAGGGGCAAACCAAAGTAACCTTGCAGGTGCTACTTTGACTTACAATTGCAAGGCTAAAGGCCAAAGGAACTGGACCTCAGCACTGTGTTGCAACTTGTAAGTTTGTTTCTCATCGGGCTTGGGGTGGGGCTGGGGGTGGGGAGGCTGTGACCAATTCTGAAATAGCTTTACATGCACCATGAGTAAGAAGGGGCAAATAAGTAAATGAAGAGTGGATAGTGGGGGTCAGGTTTTTCACTGCTGGAGAGAGAGGTTATAGATAAGCAAAGGCAGAAGGCTAGAAGGAACCCTGTGATACTGGATTTGAGTTAGAGAAATAAGTATGACTCATATTTAACCACACATATATAAAAATTTAATAGATATGTGTATATACATGGGTTAATACACATATCTCCTATCCGTGTGCTCTGAGAGGGCCTATTACAGGGTTACAGATAGTATAGGGTTGCCAGATCAACACAGGATGCATAAATAAATTTGAATTTCAGATAACAATAAACAAATTAGGTCTGCATGGATGAGAGTGTTGGGGAGGCCCAGGCCACCTCTTGGTCCTGCTGGTGCACCTTACTGGGGGCTTAAAACCACCCCAAGTGTTTGGGTGTGGAGGCTCACACCTGTAGTCCCAGCACCTTGAGAGACTGCGGCAGGATAACTGAACCCAGGTGTTTCAGACCAGTCTGGACAATGCAGCAAACCCCATCTCTAGAAAAGAGAAAAGGAAAAATTAGTCAGGCATTGTGGCACACACCTGTAGTCCTAGGTACTGGGGAGGCTGACACGGGAGGATGGCTTCAGCCTAGCAGTTAGAGGCTGCAGTGATCCATGATGGAGCCAAGCAGGGGAGAAATATGGAGATGCACACACCCCTCCATCATCTCTACACAGACACAGAACCATGCACAGCTCTTGGGAGGAGGAAGATGAGCTGCTCAAAGCCAGGGAGGGACCTGCACAGTGGCCAGCATGGCAGGGACGGTGCTTTAGCCAAGGCAGGGATGGCGGGAGACCTACTTGGGATCCTCAAGGAGGCTGCAGCACTTCCATGTTCTTTCCAGATAACAGGGATGTGTCGATGATGATTAATGAGATGGACGTACACACCATCACAGACACACTGAAGCTCTACTTCCATGAGCTGCCTGAGCCCCTCTTCACTGACAAGTTCTACCCAACTTTGATGAGGGCATTGGTGAGCACGGGAGGCCTTGGCATCATAGGAGGCATCTCCTCCATGTGCACTGCTGCCGTTAGGGGCTGTGGAAAGTGAGGTGTGAGAACCCAAGCTGTGTCTTTTCTACCATGGTCAATGCTTTAACCAAGCTCAGAAAGCAGGGGCCACAACTGAGGCTGTTGTGTAAGTCCTCGTCTGTCCCCAGAGGACTCCTTGTCCTATTCCTCAAGGAGACCAAGAGAGTAAAATGCTCATCACTGCTGTGCTGTGGGGTCCTAAAGTCTGCTGTCCCCCTTCCAGCAGACCAGGGCTGAACGAGGGTCCCCAGGTGCTCTAGCCACGGGTCCTGGCCCAGTCAAGCACAGGATCAAACCTGGCCTGACCCCAAGTCAACCTGCAGGCTGATGTCTAAGCAGGGCACTGCATGTGTGGCCCTGTATCCTCTGCATGACCCTTAGGGCAGGCCTGCCTCCCGGGCCCACGCCCAGAGGACCAGTCTGAGGTGCCCCTGCGGAGTCTAGGGTGAAGAGAGGGTCTCTGCTTAGTTTGTGGGGCTGGGGCCACCCATCTCCCACCTCCTTGTGTCCCTCACTCCCCTTTTTCATTTTATGCTGAGCCTCCACTACTCTGGGCTGCCCTTGGGAGGGGGTGGCAGCTGCAGTTTCCCACGGGTAGCTCTGCCCATGAGCCACTGCTCTCACGCCACCTCCTGCTGCTGTTCTCCAGGTGCTGCTGACCCCTGTGGGGAAGAGAAAAGGAATTCAGGTGGCTCATACCCCACACTGGCGCCCTTCACAGGGTCCTTATTTGGGCCCAGTGCTGTAGGAGTGAGGATGATGACGAGCCTAAGCTTTTCAGGAGCATGTGTCCTGGGTGCTCCCTGTCACCCACTCGGGAGAGGTCTCCAGCTCGTTGTGACCACGAGAAGTAACCCACTGCCTTGTGCAGTAATTTCAGACCCCGCTGCAAAGAACTCCATGCTCAACCTGCCCTTGTCCCGGCTGGAGGCCAACCTGCTCACCTTCCTTTTCCTTCTGGACCACCTGAAAAGGTAGCCCAGCTCTCTCATGGCTGCCCAGGGAGGGCTACAAAAACCCAGGCCACAGGGTGTCCCTCTGCTCACATCAGACCCCCAGCATGGAGGACCTTTCCCCCCAACCCATCTACAGTCCCTCACTGCCTCTGGGAACCAGCACCCCTGCCACCCCCACCCCAGCCTCTCCTCTTTGCCCTGCTCCCCCCTCTGCACTGTGGCTTCACAAAGAGAGAGCTTTGGCCATAGCCAACAGTGCACTTGAATCCCCCAACTCCCTCACTCCCTGACCATGGAGGAGACCTCCCCACCAGCCCAGAGCTAACCCCTCATCGTGGGCCGCTGAGACCCACAAGTACCAGGGCTGGAATCAGCTTGCATCACAGCCAGGGTCAAGGTTGCTCCCTCCCAGAGGACTCCAGCATGGCCCAGCCCCTCTGCCTCTTTCCTGGTGGTGGCATAGAAATAGCACCCTCTTCTTCGGTCCTGCACAGGGTGGTAAGAAAAAGGCAGTCAATAAAAGTCCCTGCACAACCTCGCCATGGTCTTTGGCCCCACACTGCTCCAGCCTCAGAGAAGGAGAGCAAGCTTTCTGCCAATCCCAGTGGCCCATCACCATGACCGACAGCTGGTCCTTGGAGGTCATGACCTACGTGTGGGAAGACAGGCTTCAGCCAGCCCATGTCACCCCGACCTGACAGAGGTGGCCTCTGCCTGCTACACCCCCAGTCCTGCCCTGCCCAGCTTCCTACTTGCATTGTCTGTGGTGGTGCCTGAGATTCAGAGAGAGAAACTTGCCTAGGTCTGCATGGATGAGAGTGTTGGGGAGGTCCAGGCCACCTCTTGGTCCTGCTGGTGCACCTTACTGGGGGCTTAAAACCACCCCAAGTGTTTGGGTGTGGAGGCTCATGCCTGTAGTCCCAGCACTTTGAGAGACTGCGGCAGGATAACTGAACCCAGGTGTTTGAGACCAGTCTGGACAATGCAGCAAACCCCATTTCTAGAAAAGAGGAAAGGAAAAATTAGTCAGGCATTGTGGCACACACCTGCAGTCCTAGGTACTGGGGAGGCTGACACCGGAGGATGCCTTGAGCCTAGCAGTTAGAGGCTGCAGTGCCCCATGATGGAACCACTGTACTCCAGCATGGGTGACAGAGCAAGGCCTTGTGCACCTCTAAAATAACCCCCCCAAGTCATGCCTTGTCCTCATCCACACCCCCACCTCCCGTCTCACTGTAAAGGTTTCATGGCAGCAGCAGAGGACCCAGCACCTCAGCTGGACTTGGGGCTAAAGATCACCAGCTGTGAGCACCCTCTGAGCCTCTCTCCTCTTTCCCACTCTTTCTGGAAGGTCCAGGTGCTGCTGTACTTCCTGCAGCTGGAGGCCATCCCTGCCCCAGACAGTAAGAGACAGAGCATCCTGTTCTCAACCGAAGTCTTAAGGCCCCTGTCCATCTCCAGAAGGCAGATAGATGTCCCTGAAACCTCTGGATAATCGGATCATTGTAGAGTGGGAACCAAACCTTCCTGAGGTGTCCTTGGGCCAGCCCCAAGCATCAGGCCATCTGCCAAGGGACACTGAGACAAAGCAGAAGGACAGGTGGCCTGGGGACATCCTGGCCCGGTCTGGAAGCCCCAGACTGGCCCTAAACTGTGTTTTTTCCCATGGCCACCCGAGGGCACCCCAAGCCAGTATATCTCAGAGTCTGGGCCAGGTCCTGGGGGACAGAGTGAAGGGAGTTGGTTTAGGAACTTACATGTCTCCTGGATCACATCTCGACATGTGCCCTCTCCAGGGAGACAGGAATGTGACAGGATTTCCTCACTGTTGTATCTTGAATAAATGCTGCTGCTTCATCCTCTGGGGTCATGGCCCTGTCCCTGAGTGAGAGGGGCCTCTCCATTCCCTGACTAGGAAACCACACTCCATTTAGAAAAGAATTGAGAGGCTAAGTCAGCACTGGGTAACATTTTGACTCCATTCACGGCTTTCTTTTTTCTTCTTTCCAGAAGGACTTTTGTGCAGAAATGGATCTTTTCTTGCTGTGTTTGTCCTTATTGGAAGGCAGCTCCAGGAGGCCTGTGAAACGTTGGAGGACTGGACCCCAGGGGAGGGAGTCCCAGGCTGTGCACTTTAGGATTCCTCCTCCAGGGAGAGCAACCTCATCCCCGATCCTGACCGCCCTCCTGGCTCACGCGCTCCTGTTTGGCTTCCACAGGCCGGGACTTCTCTGGCTTCCCTCTGCCCACACTCTCCCTGCCTCAAGTGTCCCCAGCACGGGTGGCTTCATTTTTCTCTCAACTCAGGGAACTTGCTCAACTTCTGTAAAAGTCCCCACTTAGTGGTAGAGGCTTGCTGATGGCACGTTTTAAAACGTTGATTCAAATAACCTTTTAATACTTGAATATTTTAAGTTTTATATGTAGTTCCTAATTTTTTTCCTAACATATTCAGATACCTAATAAGATCCTAGAATGGCACCAGTTTGTCTTTCTCTAAGTACCTGGCTCTGCTCTCTCAGGAGTGGGTTCTGAGGTCTCTGGACTACAGGATATTCAGAAGGTCAGGGAGAAGCCCGGCCTAGGGACGAGGGGCAGGGGGACGGCCTCCTTCCTCAAGCAGGAACAGCACCATCTGCCGCCCCTTCTGCCAGCACCTGTGTGGGAGCCCAGGCATCCTTTGTAACCCTGCATTACCAGCAGGCTGAAAGAAAACAGAAGCGTGGAGGCCGCCACTTATTTTCAACAAATTAACCCATAAACAATTCCCTCACTTTTTCAGAAAAAGGAGGTTTGGGCAAGTAGAGGGGAGAAGGGAGATGAAACCCAGAGCCAAATTTCCAGAAAATCCTGCAGGAGAAAAAGATGCAGCTGCCCAGTGGAGGGAAGCAGGATCACACTCAGGAAAGTGTGTGGGGTCCTGGATGACACCAAAACCCAGTGTAGTTCTGTCTGGCTACCTCTGCACCGGACAAGGTGGCGAAGGTGAGTGTTCCCTAAATGTCTGTGGGCAGATCCTGCTGAGCATGCAGCATGTTGGGGAATCTGACACTGGAGCCATTCTCCTCCACTCCAGGCAATTCCAGGCAAGGCAAGGCAAGGCAAGACAAAACAATTCCAGGCAAGGCAATCCTAGGCAAGGCAAGGCAAGGCAAGTCAGGGCAGGGCAGGGCAGGGCAGGACCAGGCAAGGCAAAGCAAGGAAGGGAAAGGCAAGGCAAGGCAAGCAAGGCAAGGCAAGGAAGGCAAGGAAGGCAAGGCAAAGCAAGGCAAGCAAGGCAATTCCAGGAAAGGCAATTCCAGGCAAGGCAAGGCAAGACAAGGCAGGGAAAAGGAATTCCAAGCAAGGCAATTCCAGGTAAGGCAAGGCAAGGCAATTCCAGGGAAGGCAAATCCAGGCAAAGCCAGGCAAGGCAATATCAGGCAAGGCAAGGCAACCCAGGGTAAGGCAATTCCAGGCAAGGGAAGGGAAGGCAATTCCAGGCAATGCAAGGCAAGGCAAGGCAAAAAAAATTCCAGCAAGGAAATTCCAGGCAAGGCAAGGAAAGGCAAGGAGAGGCAAGGTCATTCCAGGCAAGGCAATTTCAGACAAGGCAAGGCAATGCAATGCAACACAATTCCAAGCAAGAAAAATCCAGGCAAGAAAAGGCAAGGCAATTCCAGACAAGGTAATTTCAGACAAGGAAAGGAAAGGCAATTCCAGACAAGGCAAAACAAGGCAAAAAAAGGGCCATTCCAGGCAAGGTGATTTCAGGCAAGGCAAGGCAATGCAATTCCAGGCAAGGCAAGGCAAGGGAAGACAAGGCAAGGCAATTCCAGACAAGGTAATTCCAGGAAAGGCAAGTCAATTCACCTGGAATTTCCTTGCCTTGCATTACCTTGCCTTGTCTTGACTGGAATTTGGTTGCCTGGAATTGCCTTGACCTGCCTTAGTAGGAATTGCCTTGCCTGGAATTGCCTTTCCCTGCCTTTTCTTGCCTTGCCTGGCCTGGAATGCTATTCCTTGCCTGGAATTGCATTGCCTCACTTTGCCTTGTTTTGTTTTGCCTGGAATTGCCTGGCCTAGAATTGCATTGTCTTGCCTTACCTTGTCTTACCTGGAATTGCCTTGCCTGCAATTGCCTTTCTTTGCTTTTCATGGAATTACCTTGTCTGGAATTGCCTTGCCTTGTCTTGCCTGGTATTTTCTTGCTTGGAATTGTGTTGCATTGCATTGCCTTGCCTTGCCTGAAATTGCCTTGCCTGGAATGACCTTGCCTCTCCTTTCCTTGTCTGAAATTACCTTGTCTGGAATTGCCTGGAATTTTCTTGCTTGGAATTGCATTGCATTGCATTGCCTTGCCTTGCCTGAAATTGCCTTGCCTGGAACGACCTTGCCTCTGCTTGCCCTTCCTTGCCTTGCCTGGAATTTCCTTGCTGGAATTTTTTTGCCTTGCCTTGCCTTGCATTGCCTAGAATTGCCTTGCCTGGAATAGATTTGCCTTCCCTTGCCTGGAATTGCCTTACCCTGCGTTGCCTTCCCTTTCTTGGAATTGCCTTGCCTGATATTGCCTTTCCCTGCCTTGTCTTGCCTTGCCTAGCCTGAAATTGCCTTTCCTGCAATTGCCTAGCCTGGAATTGCATTGCATTGCCTTGCCTTGTTTTGTTTTGCCTTGCTTGGAATTGCTTTGACTTGCATTGCCGTGCCTGGAATTGAAATGCCTGGAATTGCCTTGCCTTGCCTTACCTGGAATTGCCTTGCCTGGAATTGCATTGCATTACCTTGCTTCTCCTTGCCTGGGATTGCCCTGCCTTGCCTTCCCTGGAATAGCCTTGCCTGAAATTGCCTTGTCTTGCCTTGCCTTGACTGGAATTGCCTCATTTCAAGTTTCCTTGGCTTGCCTTTCCTCACCTGGAATTGCCTTGCCTAGAATTTCCTTGCCTTGCTTTGTGTTGCTTTGCCTTGACTGGAATTGCCTTGCCTGGAATTGCCTTTTCCTGCCTTTTCTTGCCTTGCCTTGCCTTGCCTGGAATTGCCTGGCCTAGAATTGCATTGCCTTGCCTTACTTTGCCTTTCCTGGAATTGCCTTGTCTGGAATAGATTTGCCTTCCCTTGCCTGGAATTGCCTTACCCTGCATTGCCTTCCCTTTCTTGGAATTGCCTTGCCTGATATTGCCTTTCCCTGCCTTGTCTTGCCTTGCCTTGCCTGGAATTGTCTTGCCTTGCCTGAAATCGCCTTGCCTGGAATTGCCCTTTTTTGCCTTGCCTTGCCTTGAATTGCCTTGCTTGGAATTTCCCTGCCTTGCCTTGCCTCAAATTGCTTTGCCTGAAATTACCCTGCTTTGCCTTGCCTTTTCTTACATCGAATTACCTTGCCTGAAATTGGCCTGCCTTGCCTTGCTTTGCCTTGCCTGGAATTGCCATGCCTTGCCTTGCCTGAAATTTTCTTGCCTTGCCGGGAATTTTCTTGCATCGCCTTGCTTTGCTTAGCCTGAAATTGCCCTGTCTGGAATTGCCTTGCCTTGGCTTGCCTTGCCTTGCCTGGAATTGCCTTGCCTTGTCTTGCCTTGCCTGCTGTGCCTGGATTTGCCTTGTTTGCAATTGCCTTGCCTAGCTTTGCCTGAAATTTACTTGCCTGGAATTGCCTTGCATTGACTTGCCTTGCCAGGAATTTCCTTGCCTTGCCTTTCCTTGCCTTCCCTTGCCTTGCCTTGTCTTGCCTTTCCTGAAATTGCCTTGCCTTGACTTGCCTGGAATTGCCTTGCATTAGATTGCCTTGTCTTGCCTTGTCTGGAATTGCATTGCCTTGCCTTGCCTTTAATTTCCTTGCCTGAAATTTTTGCCTTTCCTTGCCTTGCAAGCCTGGAATAGCCTTGCCTTGCCTTGCCTGGAATTGCCTTGTCCTCCATTGCCTTGCCTTGCCTGGAATTTCCTTGCCTGGAATTGCCTTGCCTTGCCTGGAGTTACCTTCCCTGGAATTACCTTGCCTTGCCTTACGTGCAATTGCCTTGCCTCGAATTTCCTTTCCCTGCCTTGTCTTGCCTTGCCTTGCCTGCAATTGCCTTGCCTGCAATTGCCTTGCCTGGGATTGCATTGCCTTGCCTTGCCTGGCATTGCCTTCTCTTGCCTTGCCTTGCCTTTCCTTGCATTGCCTAGAATTGCCTTGCCTTGCCTTACCTGGAATTGACTTGCCTGGAATTGCCTTGCTTTTCCTTGCCTGGAATTGCCCTGCCTTGACTTTCCTGGAATAGCCTTGCCTGGAATTGCCTTGTCTTCCTTGCCATGACTGAAATTGCCTCATTTCAAATTGCCTTGCCTTGTCTTTCCTTGCCTGGAATTGCCTTGCCATGTGTTGCCTTGCCTTGCCTTGAATTGCCTTCCCTGGAATTGCCTTGCCTTGCGTGAAATTGCCTTGCCTGGATTGGTCTTGCCTTGACTTGACTTGCCTTTAATTTCCTTGCCTGGAATTTTTTGCCTCTCCTTGCCTTGCATTGCCTGGAATTGCCTTGCCTGGAATAGCCTTGCCTTGCCTTGCCTGGAATTGCCTTGCCTGGAATTGTTTTGCCTTGCCTTGCCTGGAGTTGCCCAGCCTAGAATGGCATTGCCTTGCCTTACCTTGCCTTGCGTGGAATTGCCTTGCCTGAAATTGCCTATTTTTGCCTTTTCTCGAATTAACTTGTCTGGAATTGCATTGCCTTGCATTGCCTTGCCTGAAATTGCCTATTTTTGCCTTTTCTCGAATTAACTTGTCTGGAATTGCATTGCCTTGCATTGCCTTGCCTGAAATTGCACTTTTTTGCCTTGCTTTGTCTTGCTTGGAATTGCCTTTTCTTTTTTTGTCTGAAATTACCTTGTCTAGAATTGCCTTTCCTTGCCTTGCCTGGAATTTCCTTGCTGGAATTTGTTTGCCTTTCCTTGCATTGCATTGCCTGGAATTGCCTTGCCTGGAATAGCCTTGCCTTCCCTTACCTGGAATTACCTTACCCTGCATTGCCTTGCCTTGCCTGAAATTGTCTTGCCTGATGTTGCCTTGCCTTGCCTTCCCTGGAGTTGCCTTCCCTGGAATTGCCTTGCTATGCCTTACCTCAAATTGCCTTGCCTGGAATTGCCTTTCCCTGCCTTGTCTTGCCTTGCCTAGCCTGGAATTGCCTTTCCTGCAATTGCCTAGCCTGGAATTGCATTGCCTTGCCTTGCCTTCTGTTGCCTTGCCTGGAATTGCTTTGACTTGTATTGCCTTGCCTCGAATTGCTTTGCCTGGAATTGACATGCCTGGAATTGCCTTGCCTTGCCTTACCTGGAGTTGCCTTGCCTGGAATTTCATTGCATTACCTTGCTTCTTTTCACCTGGAATTGCCCTGACTTGCCTTCCCTGGAATAGCCTTGCCTGGAATTGCCTTTTTGCCTTGACTGGAATTGCCTTGTTTCAAATTGCCTTTCCTTGCCTGGAATTGCCTTGCCTAGAATTTCCTTGCCTTGTATTACCTTGCCTTGCCTTGACTGGAATTGCCTTGCTGGAATTGCCTTGCCTTGTTTTAGCTAGAATTGCCTTGCCTGGAATTGCCTTTCCTTGCCTTGTCTTGCCTTCCCTGGCCTGGAATTGCCTTTTGGGCAATTGCCTTGCCTGAAAATGCCGTGCCTTGCATTGCCTGGAATTTTCTTGCCTGGAATTGCCTTGCCTTGCATTGCCTCGCTTGCCTGGAATTGCCTGGCTTAGAATTGCATTGCCTTGCCTTACTTTGCCTTGTCTGGAATTGCCTTGCCTTGTCTTGCCTTGCCTGGAATTGCCTTACCTGGAATTGCCTTGCCTTGCCTTGCCTTGCCTTGACTGAAAATTCCTTGGCTGGAATTGCCCTTTTTTGCCTTGCCTGCCTTGCCTCGAATTGCCTTGCTTGGAATTTTCCTGCCTTGCCTTGCCTTGAATTGCCTTGCCTGGAATTACCATGCTTTGCCTTGCCTTACCTCAAATTACCTTTCCTGAAATTGGCCTGCCTCGCCTCGCCTCGCCTGAAATTGCCTTGCCTGAAATTGCCTTGCCTTGCCTGAAATTGCCTTGCCTTGCCTGAAATTGCCTTGCCTGAAATTGCCTTGCCTGAAATTGCCTTGCCTGAAATTGCCTTGCCTGAAATTGCCTTGCCTTGCCTTGCCTTGCCTTGCCTTGCCTTGCCTGAAATTGCCTTGCCTTGCCTGAAATTGCCTTGCCTTGCCTGAAATTGCCTTGCCTTGCCTGAAATTGCCTTGCCTTGCCTGAAATTGCCTTGCCTGAAATTGCCTTGCCTGAAATTGCCTTGCCTTGCCTTGCCTGAAATTGCCTTGTCCTGCTGGAAATTTTTTTGCATTGCCTCGCCTTGCCTAGCCTGGAATTGCCCTGTCTGGATTTGCCTTGCCTTGGCTTGCCTTGCCTTGCCTGGAATTGCCATGCCTAGAATTGCCTTACCTTATCTTGCCTTGCCTGCTGTGCCTGGATTTGCCTTGTTTGCAATTGCCTTGCCTAGCTTTGCCTGAAATTTACTTGCCTGAAATTGCCTTGCATTGACTTGCCTTGCCAGGAATTTTCTTGCCTTTCCTTTCCTTGCCTTCCCTTGCCTTGCCTTGTCTTGCCTTTCCTGAAATTGCCTTGCCTTGCCTTGCCTTGCTTGGAATTGCCTTTTCCGAAATTGCATTGCATTGCCTCGCCTCGCCTCGCCTTGCCTTGCCTTGCCTTGGATTGCCTTGCCTGGAATTGCCTTGCCTTGCCTTGACTTTCCTGAAATTGCCTTGCCTTGCCTGGAATGGTCTTTACTGGAATTTCCCTGCCTTGCCCTGCTGGAATTGCCTTGCCTGGAATTACCTTGTCTTGTCTTGCTTGACTGGAATTTTCTTGCCTTGAATTGCCTTGCCTTGCTGTGCCTTGTCTTGCCTTGCCTGGAATTGCCTTGCCTTGCCTTGCCTGGAGTTACCTTCCCTGGAATTACCTTGCCTTGCCTTACCTGCAATTACCTTGCCTTGAATTTTCTTTCCCTGCCTTGTCTTGCCTTGCCTTGCCTTGCCTGCAATTGCCTTGCCTGGGATTGCCTTGCCTTGCCTTGCCTGGCATTGCCTTGCCTGGAATTACTTTGTCTTGTCTTGCTTGACTGGAATTTTCTTGCCTTGAATTGCCTTGCCTTGCTGTGCCTTGCCTTGCCTTGCCTGGAATTGCCTTGCCTTGCCTTGCCTGGAGTTACCTTCCCTGGAATTACCTTGCCTTGCCTTACCTGCAATTGCCTTGCCTTGAATTTCCTTTCCCTGCCTTGTCTTGCCTTGCCTTGCCTGCAATTGCCTTTCCTGCAATTGCCTTGCCTGGGATTGCCTTGCCTTGCCTTGCCTGGCATTGCCTTGCCTGGAATTTCCTTGCCCAGAAATTTTTTCCCTTGCCTTGCCTTGCATTACCTGGAATTGCCTTGCCTGGAATTGCCTTGCCTTGCCTGGAGTCACCTTTGCTAGAATTGCCTTGCCTTGCACTCCTCTCTGCTTGTGGACCTGGTGAGGCAGGGAGCAGAAAATACAAAAATTAGTAGGGCGAGGTGGCACTTGCCTTTATACCCAGGTACTGTTGACACTGAGGCAGGAGAATCGCTTGAACCTGGGAGGCAGAGGTGCAGTGAGCCAAGTTTGGGCCACTGCACTCTAGCCAGAATGACTGCTCAACACTCCAGCCCAAATAAATAAGAAATAAATAAATGTAAGCCTGTAATTCTATCACTTTGGGAGGCTCCGGTAGGTAGTTCACCTGAAATCAGGAGTTCGAGATCAGCCTGGCCAATATGGAGAAACCCCATCTCTACCAAAAATATAAATACTAGTTGGGTGTTGTGGCATGCGCCTGTAGTCTCAGCTGGTCAGGAAGTTGAGACAGAAGAATTACTTGAACTCAGGAGGCAGAGGATGCAGTAAGCCAAGATCACACCACTGCACTTCAGCCTGGGTGACAGAGCCAGACTCTGTCTCAAAATAAATAAATAAATACAATTAAAACATTTTTTAAAATGTAGTAAGATTGCAGTCGTGCAGGGGAAGCATGCTAGTCCTATCCAGGTAGTGAAGGCCATGGTGGGAGATGGGGTCAATGACTCCCCGGCCTTGGCCCAGGCAGACATGGGCATCACCATTGGTACCAGCACAGATGTGGCCATTGAGGAAGCTGTGTCGTCCTCATCAGAGTGAGCACAGCTGCAGCCAGGCTGCAGGAGCAGGGAGGGCAATTGGCAGACCTCTTCTTCACTGCATGCTCCTCTCCCTCAGAATGATTTGCTGGATGTGGTGGCTAGCATTCACCGTTCCAAGAGGACTGTCCAGAGGATAAGCATCAACCTGGTCCTGGCACTGATTTATAACCTGGTTGGGATACCCATTGCGGCAGGTAGGCAGCTCTTACTTACTGTGCTTCAGCTGTGCCCAGAAAGGCTTCTCCCTCCTGGGTTCCTGCTGAGGTTAGTGAGTGGCTTACTCACTGGCTGGCTAGAGGCATTTTAGAAAGGCTGGTTGTGTTATGTCCCCTGCTTTATATGTCTCTAAAGGTAAATGAGAAAGTGCTGAGAGGACCCAAAGCCTTCATCCACTCTGGTCCTTTCTAAAAAGCTAGTGGAGATGCTTGGATATATTTTCTGAGCCATTTGTTAAGACATATAGTCTGAGAATTCATCATTAGTAAGAATTATGAGGCACCTGCTACATGCTATGAACATTTTTTTTGAGATGGAGTGTCACTCTTGTCACCCAGCCTGGAGTGCGGTGGCACAATCTTGGCTCACTGCAACCTCCACCTCCTGAGTTCAAGCAATACTCCTGCCTCAACCTCCCGAGTAGCTGGAATTACAGGCATGTGACACCATGCCCAGGTAATTTTTATATTTTTAGTAGGGATGGGGTATCACCATGTTGGCCAGGCTTGAGCTCCTGACCTCAGATGATCTGCCAGCCTTGGCCTTGCAAAGTGCTGTGATTATAGGTGTGAGCCACTACACCCGACCATGTTAGGCACAATTGCTGGTGTTTCAGAACCTTATATTGGACACTAATCCTGCCCGGTTTCGCTTTGATTTACACAGATGATCATGAAAAGAAATGGCTTTTTGTCCAAGCATGCTGTCTCATGCCTGTGATCCCAACACTTTGGGAGGCTAAGGCAGGAGGATCACTTGAGCTCAGGAGTTCAAGACCCGCCTGGGCAACATAGTCTCCCTTTACATAACATTTTAAAATTAGCTGGGCATGGTAGCATACAACTTAGTCCCATCTGGGAGTACAGAGGTTGTGGCAGGAGGATGTATTGCGTCCAGGAGCTGGAGGTGGCAGTGAGCCATGATCACACCACTGCGCTCTAGCCTGGGCAAGAGTGAAACTCTCAGAAAAAGAAAAAAGGAAAATAAATACATTTTTCTGCTTTGTAATTCCTCCTCCTTCCCCCTCCCAAGCAACTGCCTCTCTCCTGCCCTCTATTCCATGGAACATGGCAGGGAAAACTTCCAGACCCTTCTGCAAGGCAGTGCTCCTCCATGGGCTTAGGAGAGACCAAGTTTGTAAACTCAGCATTCCTGCCTGTGTCTCCCTTATGTCTGAGTGGTTAGTGATGATGTGTATAACAGGGCCTTGGCCTCCTGAGCCCAGTGAGTCAGTCAGACAGGTTTATTTCCTGTCTCTAGAGCCAGCTCAGGAGCTTCATTCCCCCCAGTGTGTGTGCCTCTGCCATGCAAAATTGACCATACCTGTCTCCTGACCCTGTCCTGGGACCCAGCTCTCATTCCTCTCTTAAAGATGTTATGAAGCCCTGGAGTCAACATCATCTGCTAGACAAGGGCTGTGGCCATCAGCCGTGATTATCCTCTGTAGGACTGTGGCTGCAGGATGGGCTGCTGGCTCCCTCACCTCCTGCCACTTTTCTCCTCCCCCTGTGCTCACCCCTCCCACTCCCTGTGCTTTGCCACTCCCCTGGAGCTGACCCTGAAATGAGATGCCATCTGTGGGTGGTTCTTGGAACATCAGGGCGAGTAGAAGAGAGTCAGGCCCACTTGATAGCACCCCACATCCATCTTTCTAGGAAGCCTCGCTTCGGGGGGCCTGTAGGCAAGACCCATCAGCAGGGGCTTCCAAGCATGCCAGGAGGAGACCTCCAAGGGGGCCACTGAGGGTGGGGCCAGCCTGGTGCTGGAGGCCCTCTCCTGGCTCCTCTCCCAGGCCTAGGTGTGAGTGTGAGTTCTTTCTTTCCCAGGTGTCTTCATGCCCTTCGGCATTGTTCTGCAGTCCTGGATGGGCGCAGCAGCCGTGGCAGCCTCCTCCATGTCTGTGGTGCTCTCATCCCTGCAGCTCAAGTGGTGAGTCCCCGCAGGTGGGGCATCTGTGAGAGGCTCCCAGGAGGCCCTGTCGCTCTGCATGCTCAAGGCACAGTGGGTCTTGCCTCTCACTCCTCATTCATTTGCCTAGGATAAATGCTGCAGTGGCACCCCACATGGAGCCAGGTGTGTGTGCGTGTGACTTAGCACCATGAGCAGGCAGTTCACCGCTGCACAGCCTCGTGCCAGACTGCCCTTACTCTGCCGCTCAAGGGCTGTTATGTGAACATCATGCAGACATGGGTCCCTGTGTATTATCTATCATTGTTTCCTTTAAACAAGATGTTCACTTATTTATGAGTCCATTCATTTAACTAAAGTTAGTGGCAGCATAAAGCATTTGCTTAGGAAGTTTCTAAATCAGTTGAGCTTTCCTGGAACCATAGGGAGTTTAATGCCCTTTTCCTTTGAAACTCTTGAGGTTTTTATACTGAATGTTCTGAAAAGATGGATGAGAGGCCTTCACCAGGTTAGAAAAAAAAAAAGAGCCTTGTATCTAGAATGGCTCAGATGCTGTTGCATTCCTGCTTTCCAGCTATAAGAAGCCTGACCTTGAGAGGTACGAGGCACACGTGCATGGCTGCATGAAACCCCTGATGGCATCCCAGATCAGTGTACACATTGGCATGGATGACAGCAGAGGGACTCCCCCAGGGCCACGCCATGGGACCAGGTCAGCTATGTCAGCCAGGTGTCGCTGTCCTCCCTGACGTCCAACAGGCCATCTCGGCACAGCGCTACAGTCGATGATGGTGGGGACAAGTGGTCTCTGCTCCTGAATGACAGGGATGAGGAGCAGTACATCTGATGGCTCCAGGCGGGCAGGGACTTGCCTCCACTCGCCACAAGCCAAGCAGGACAGCCAGCTGCAGGATGAGCAGAGCTAGCTTCCAGCTTTGGGGACTTCCACTCCCTGGACATGTCCGGTCACCCCGCCCTGCGATGTGTGGCCTTGTCTGGGTGGAGCTGGCCTTGGCCTGGAGAGGATGTTCCTGCCTGCTTCCTGGCCTCACTGGGCCATCAGCATGGGCTTTGTCTTGGACTCTAGTTCTTGCCTGTAGGACTGTAGAAGATGAGAGGTGAGCCACCCTCATCACAGACCTCTCCTGGAGTATTTAGGATGACTGCTGTGAAATGGAGAACAGTTTCATCCGGACCAAAAAACCTCGCTGGTCCTTTCCAGAGAACCAGACCTCACTGTCAGGCTCTTTCTGATGATGCCTGTGTGCCTCATGTTTCTGAGACTACAGTTTAAAGTGTGTCTGTTGCTTTCTGCCTGCATAGTCTGTTCCTTTTCTGTCCTGTGTGCTTTCACTGGGGACCCCGTGTGACCCTGCCTATCACCTAGGAGGGTGTCCTTGTGGTCCCTGCTGCTGCTCTCAGGTGCTTCTCCAATGCTCTGGAGTGTGCATTTCAGCCTGAATCTGCTTCCTGGCATGCAACTCGGGGACTGGGGGCGGGGTAGGGAGCGGCACGCGCACTAGGTACTGGAGGGAAAGGCGAGCACAAAGGGCTCGGAGTCTTAACGGATTGGCCTGACAAGGCACACGCGCAAGGCCATGATTATTAGTCCACGATTATTAATATCTCTAAGCTTTTGCTCATGCTATCTTTGCTCATGCCTTCCTGGAAAACCCTCCCCACCTCTAGGGTTATCGAGACCATCCTGGCCAACACGGTGAAACCCCGTCTCTACTAAAAATACGAAAATTAGCTGGTAGTGGTGGCACACGCCTGTAGTCTCAACAACTCGGGAGGCTGAGGCAGAAGAATCACTTGAACCTGGGACGCGGAGGTTACAGTGAGCTGAGGTAGTGCCACTGCACTCCAGCCCGGCAATAGAAAGGGACTCTGTCAAAAGAAAAAAAGAAATAGAACCAAAAAGAACCAGCAGAGCCTTGTCCACACCCAGCGCCACAGCTTCTACGAGCCGGAGCGGCGGCTGGACGGAGCTGAGCGCGGAGAATCGCTGCTTGTGGGAGCATCAGCAGCTGCTGCAAGCGTAGCTCCGCTAGAATTCCTTACCTGGTGGTCTTACGGCTGCCGGGCCCAGGAACTTCTTCAGCACTACGGACAGCGTTCTTTCTCCCAGTCGCAGCCGGCGCCTCGGCCGGCATCGTTTCAGAACCACGGACAGCTCCGGGCGCAACCCCAGCCGGGCCCTGGCGGCAGGGCTCACACACCCCAGGCGCTCCATCAGCACCTGGGCACACTTGGGGCCACGGCCAACAATGAGAAGAAAGGTCCCCCGGATTTCCATGCTGCCCCCGGAGCCCCTCTTCAGCAAGAATCTCCCTCGCCGTCGCCAAAGACGTCCCGAGCAGCAGACCTGAGTGAGCGGGGAGGAGCAGATGGGCACTGCCATGGTGGGAGCAAGGGAAGCAAGCGGGTGTGAGGGGACAGAGAAATCGGATGCGTAGGAATCTAAAGGACCTGGGCGATGTGTGAAGGGGTGAGAAGATGTTTGGGGGCAGAAGCCTGACAGGGAGATTTGTGGGGAAGGAGGGGAAAATATCAGTGTTTGAGAACGTTTTGGGGGAATGTTGGAGCAAAAAGGAGTAACCAGATCATCGGTAGGGGAAAAGGAGGAAAGAAATTGGACATTTAAGCCATTGGGAGCGGCGCGAACTAGGTACTGGAGGGAGAGGCGAGTACAAAGGGCTCGAAATCTTAACGGATTGGCGTGGCAAGGCACGCGCACAAGGCACCTGCTGGCAAGGACGGGAAAATGGGGGTCCAGGGCCGGGCGCGCGTAATAGGTACTAGAGACAGAGGCGCGCTCACAAAGGACCCGAGATGTTAAGGGATTGGTGCGGCAAGGTATGCGCAAAAGGCACCTGCTGGCAACGGGGGTCGGGGGAGAGCCGAGGCGGGAGGAGAGGGGCGCACAGTCTACCAGATATCTCAGATTACAAGTGTGGGACACCACACCCGGCCAATGTTTTGTATTTTTTTGTAGAGCCGGGGTTTCACTTTATTGCCAAGACTGGTCTCGAACTCCTGAACTCGAGCAACCTTACAGCTTCTGCCTCCAAAAGTTTTGGGATTATGGGCATGACCCCCACCATGTCCCGCCTAAACATTTTTGAGATTCATAGAGATGAATCTCATGAATAATTGTTCACAACTTGTAGTTTATGTTTTCCAATGTTATTGTCTAGAATTTTTATGGTTTTAGTCTTAGATGTAAGTCTTTGGTTCATCTTGAGTTGGTTTTTGTATAAGGTAAAAGATGAGGATCCAGTTTCATTCTTCATTCTTCTGCATGGGGCTTGCCAGTTATCTCAGCACCATTTGTTGAATAGGGTGTCCTTTCTCCACTTTATGTTTTTGTTTGCCTTATCAAAGATCCGTTGGCTGTAAGTATTTGTATTTATTTCTGGGTTCTCTTTTCTGTTGCATTGATCTGTGTGCCTGTTTTAATACCAGTACCATGCTGTTTTGGTGACTATGACTATGTATATAGTCTGAAGTCGGGTAATGTGATTCCTTGAGATTTGTTCTTTTTGCTTAGTCTTGTTTTGGCTATGTGGGCTCTTTTTTGGTTCCATATAACTTGTAGGATTGTTTTTTCTAGTTCTGTGAAGAATGATGGTGGTATTTTAATGGGAATTGCATTGAATTTGTGGAATGCTTTTGGCAATATGGGGATTTTCAAAATATTGATTCTACCCCTCCATGAGCATGGGATGTGTTTTCATTTGTTTGTGTCATCTGTGTCTTCCAGCAGTATTTTGTAGTTTTCCTTGTAGAGGTCTTTCACCTCCTTGGTTAGGTATCCCAAATATTTTATTTTACTTTTTGCAGCTACTGTAAAAGAGGTTGAGTTCTTGATTTGATTCTCAGCTTAGTCATTGTTGGTGTATAGCAGAGCTACTGATTTGTATACAGTAATTTTGTATCTTGAAACTTTGCTGAATTCATTTATTATAGGAACAGTCCTTTGCTTTTAATTCTGGTCGTGACTTCTTACTGTGCATAAAATGGTTTGAACCAATAGGGTGAAAGTGTCTTACAGTTTCTATATACAGTTGGTTTCACCATGTATAATTTTTTTGATTTTTTGATGGCAGCAATAATACCTTATATATAATTGTAGGACAGGCCTTGAACATAGTGAGCATTTAAAATTTTTCTTGAGAGAATAACAAGAAATATAGGAAATTGGGGGAAAAAACAAGGAATAAAGGAATGGCCATGAAGATCTAAGAGTAGCCTATGCTTTTTGTATAAATGTATTTTAAATTACATTCAAAGTTCAGGGGATTTTCTAATTATAGCATAACTGGATTGGATTTTGGAGGAAATCACACAGGGAATACTTTCAGATGGTCAAGTGAGCAGCCAAATAAGGTTGTTCATGGCTAGTCACTAGCCCCTTGGGGCTGAAATAGAGTTTTGCTTCATATGCTCATACTTATGGCTTCATAAATTGTGACATACTTGAAATTAATTTTAAGAGGAATAGCAACATAAAAATAAAGACAGTGTTATAGAAATAATTTTATCACTTGAACACAAGAATAATTTTTTATGTATCCTGTACTTTTATGTGTATATGTACTTTACACTGTTGTAATCACAGTGTGTTTTTTCTTTAGAATTTTTTCAGCTAACATGATAATTTTCCATGAAATTATTAGATTTTAATTCTGCACACGTTATGGGATTTTGAGACCTGGCATCTTACTGTTGTATGGAAATTGTGCCAACATAGTTTACAGGTCAAGGGCAATAAAACTGACTTTCTTAGGGCAGTGTATTAAATATCATTTGATTCCTGTTTTCAGCAGTGTACTCTTGGGAATCTGGTTTTATTTTGTAACCAAGTAGGAAGAAGTCTGTTGTACTGCTAGAAGTTTTAGGGGGAAATTCTTTTCGGCATGTTTTTATTTCTGAATATATCATGATAGAAAATGAGAAAAAGCTAAATTTCCGTTTAGAAGATCTGTTTGTTGTTTTATTCAGGGCCCTTTTATAGAGAGTGAAAAATATGTTACTAAGTGATATGTTTGTGAAGTGGCTGTCAGTAGAACTTGAAGTTCTTTTCTAGTTTAAAAATAATCTAAGTCGGTTGTTTGAAAATGGAACTGTACGTTTGAATGATGTCTTTGAATCTTTTTCAACTGTTTCCTATGTTACCTTGGGTAAAACATCTAATCATAACTGTGAAAAGTAGGAATAAAAATATTTGATGCTGACTGTGATTATGGTAATAGGTAGTTCATGATCTATGTAGCTTTTGTGAATATGAAGGGAGACATATAAAAACTGTGTTAAACTCCTTAGAATCACTATCAAATATTTCAGTATTGGGTAAATTGTCAAACGACTCCATTTTCATGAGCAAACATAGATTGAGAAGGCAGGGGCATAGGAGCTGAATGTGTAGTAAGCACTTGTTGACCACACATG
Source organism: Callithrix jacchus (assembly GCF_049354715.1). Classification (NCBI taxonomy): domain Eukaryota; kingdom Metazoa; phylum Chordata; class Mammalia; order Primates; family Cebidae; genus Callithrix; species Callithrix jacchus. Next base: position 63,717,154 of record NC_133502.1, read on the forward strand.
GCTTCCAAGCATACCTAATTTACTTAGGCCCAGGTGTCCTCAGGCAGTCAGTCTTGCAGAACAGGGAGACCCAGATCAGTCCTGGGTGTACTGACTCACCTGGTCTCTTTCCTACAGTGTCTAGCCCTATGATGAGTTGGTTCTTTTTTAGATTGAGACAAATCCACCTCAGCCATTTTTAATCAGCAGACTCCAGCATACCCTCAAAGGCCAAGAGCAAAAAAATTCCTGTTAATTCACACACCCCAAATCAATTCTGAATCAAAAAATAGACTCTGTACTCCTATGTGTATGTGTCTGTATGTGGGTGGGGAGGGTGGAGGGATAATAAGATATTTCTTTTTTTTTGTCTAGTTCAGAAAGGATAGGTTATTTCTATTTAAGATGGAATTGGAGTGGTACAAAGAGAAACATTACACAGCAGAAAATATTCTTAATCTAGTCAAGCAAATTTAGACTCCATACTGACAGAACCAGCCAAGACCAAGCCCCTTGGAACTTGTCCAGTTTGAGAATATCTTGTTATATTCATTAAAAGGATAACTCAACAACTATGGGGTGGCTGTAAAATTACTGTTTTTATTTTTTGGTGAGTGGGTGTTAAATGAAATGTTTTCTAGGAGATAGTGGGAAAATACAGCTCCACACTTTTAGCTAGTTGGGCACGCCTGAATTGATGAGAATCATGGTTTTGTTAATTTCATCAACATGTTCATTTCTTTCAGCTCCATGTTCATGCATGTCTTTTAACCCGGAAACAAGAAGACTGTCCATAGGTCTAGACAATGGTACAATCTCAGTAAGTACACATAAATAAGATTTCCAGTTGAAATACTTCCCTTCCTGTGGAGTATGTATATGTATTTATTAGCTTTTTCAAATTAACAGAATAATTTTCTTGCTAAGTGAGTGAAAATTGCCGCATAGCAAATTATGTTGAGGTAAGAGATTCTAATATAGGGAGAGCTATTATCAGTATCCACTTAAGTGCTGACAGAGTTCAGCTTGACCTACCCTGTACACAGTGGCTAGGATGGGGGCATTCGGAGGCCAGTGAGTAAACTTCATGAATCTGCATTAGCGAGAGCAAGCTGTGATACTAGCGGCTTTAATCAGATGGTTAATCATGGTGCCTTAAGCTTTGCCACATAAGCAACTGAACAGGAGGAAAATGCTTTCCCTTATGTCTGCATGTCTGATCTTGTCTTTGATACTCTGTGTTCTTTCTCTCTTCCTTCTGCTTCTTGTTTTTTTTCCAGCTCCATCTAGCATATGACTAGAATTCTGTAAATTTGTATGAATTTGCGAAAACAGCATGGAGTCTTGATTTAGTCTATAGAGTAGATCCACATAAATATTAGACCCTTTGATTATAGATGTTGGAGGAATTAATGTGATTAAAGATTGGAATTTTGGGTTTTACTTACCTACTTAATCTTTCTACATATTATGTTTCAACTAGTATATTAACAGTAACGTGACTGATCTGGTAAATTCTCCATTTGGTAAATTATCCAGCATTGCTTTTGGTCCTGGGCAAGAGAAGTCCTGTATCAGAACCCATGAATTAATTAGAAGGCCCTTTTTTGTTCACACTTCCCCATAGGGTGAAGGATCTGAGGGGCCAAGGGGATGTGATCAGCCCAAGTCCTCCCTCTCTCCCACTTCATCCTCCCCCTACCAAAACTCTGGACTTTCCTGCCCCCAAGCTGCTTGGAATCTGCTTCCAAAGTCTTCATTGGCCTTTTTCCTGGATCAGTCCTTAGATAAAACCAGTGAGTATGTTTTTAGGCCTGAGAGGTGGCAAAGAGGTAGCAGTTTGTGGTAGACAGGATGTCCACACTTGAGTGCAAGGCCCCTCAAGGTCTTGACAAAACTGGGGAACAAAAAGAGAAGGGAGTAGGCTAGCCCCAGTGTCACCACAATATGGCATGGAACTTCAAGGAGTCTAAGAATTCTAAATTTGAACCTGTGTACCTCCAACTGGTGAAAGGTGTATTTGTCAAGATTGGAAGATGAGACCATATTTTATTTACTAGTTCAACTGGACTTGTAACTTTTAAATATGTAAACATGGGACATGGGCCTCTATTTGTAATCTTGCCCTAGCCCCTACAAATGTTACTGGGTCTGAAGTTTTCAATTTGATCTTTAGTCAAAACATTTGCTTGATGACCTTTTTGGGACTATTAATTATATTATTAAATATAAATCAGCCTATTGACAGGTATTTATGAAATTTCTGTAATATTCAATACATTTGGTAGCTCTGTAAACCCTTTCTTAGCTGGATAGACGTTTATGATACAAAGTTGTCTAAGGAGAGCCATTTTAAAAAGGAGGAATATGTATGAGATAAATTTATTTTTAAAAGATAAAGGGAGTCGTTGGATTATTCAATGGACTTCTGAAGTGTTCATTGCAAAGAAAATCTGAAAAGATGAACTGAGATCCCTCCATTACCCAACAGTTATAGGATAGTATCCATTACGCTCACTGTTCGTGAGAAGACTTAGGTTTATATATAACATAGGAGTGGTTTGTTGCAGTTTTGAAATCAGTGTAGGTGGTTTATGGATACTGATAAATGTGGCTTTGAAGGCAAGAAAGATGAACAAAGTAAGTTGTGGAGAATTCTAGCTATTTATTCTATGTAAGAGGAGAAACCACCTTAGCCATTATTTAACCTGCAGTAAATGAAACTGCCAGAGAAGCAGAATATGAATCAGGGCCAATCTTTTCAAGTATGTCAGTATACGGTGAGACCTTAACTTACTCCAGTCTTCTGAAAAAGATTGAGGACCCTAGCTTATATGAAATGATTTCCTTAAAAGTACCACCTTTGTATTGTTGAGGAAGATGAGTTACACACCCTACCTCTTCTCATCTACAGAATTAGAACAAGTTCTAAGTTAGCAAAAGGTACACTGACAGAACAGCATGTTTCAGGTTCAGGATTCTCATTGATCACTACAATAGCAGGCTCTTTACTGAAAATGCTGTCTCAGCTGTTTAATAATTTACTTTTTAGACATGAGAAATCCTAGTCAGAGACTATATATTCCGTTTCCCGAATATAGCCAATACATTTTAAGAAGAAATAGTGGTTAACTTATTTTAAAACTAAGAAAGTGTGGAATCAGAAAGTAACATCATTATTTCACTTGATTTTACTGAATAAAAAGAACACATTTTGTAGGATATAGAGACAAACTTATCCAGCTAGGTAGTGAATTAGAGATGAAGTAGAGATAAGATCTAGAGACCATTATTTCAAAAATGTGGCCACAAAGAGCAGGAAGAGGGAGAGCATGAGCAGTGGAGCAGGGTCTGGTAGGAGACAAGCAGCAAGAGGGTCCTGAACAATGTGGGAAAGTTAGCTGTGGGAAAGAATGGGGACAGTTGAGAGAGAAGGAAAGGAGAAAGGAATGTCATTCGGTTATGAGATATAGGAGAGGAATGCCTTTTACTTTTTCCTGTGAGCTAGCAGGTGAGGTCACCTACTAAGAGAAGCTAAAGATATGGGGTGAGAGTAAATTTTCCTATCTCTGCCTTTTGCTCTTTCTGATCATACAGCCCAGAATCCCATTCTGCCAGCTTGGTCTACAAAGTTGTAATTATTTTTCCCACCTCATTCAAATGTTATCTTTTTGTTTGTATTTTTATTTTTGGTGATGGTTCCTGAGCCCTACCAATGGAAATCAGTCACACATGGTACTCAGTAGGTTAGCTATATTGTGTTCTGTATTTAAATTCTGCTTGTGAAGTGTTTTTAAGTCTGTCTCTTCCATTAAACTGTTGGATGTTGAAGAGTTGACTAGTCTTTTATTCATCTCTCTTCCTGGTAGATCTTATTGTGACTCCTTGTATACAAATCGGGAACTCAATGAATAATTTGTTAAATAGTTTATTGATTAAAGTACAAGCACTATTATTTAATATAGCTGATTGTAATAATCACGTGCTTAAATTCTGAGATAGTTTATTTGTATAATTCTTTTACCATTCAAAATGTTTTTCAAAATAGAATGAACTTCTGTAGGGGAAAAATTTATGCCAGTAGTTTAATTTATCTTGAGCTTTTTCAGAAATGTCTTCTGTTTTAATAGAGAAATCAGGCAGATTGTGCTGCTATTCATGCTGAAGTAAAACTTTACACTTTCCATTTTTACGTCTCATGTATTTTAGCCAACTAAAAAATATTTGAATATCAGCTCTGTACAAAAGGTTATGCTCAATTCTAACATAGTGTGGCTTCTGTTCTCAAAGTATTTATTTTTCACTTAGGGAGTTAAAATGAAAAATGAAGTTATGGAATAAGTAATGCAAAGTCAACAAATAATCGCAGAAGTACCGTTACACCAATGAGTGTGGTGTTGGCAAAGCGGTGATGTCAGAAGACAGTGAGAGATAATGGTCTAGGATGGCTCCCTGGAGACTGGATGTGAACTGGATTTAGAAGACTGGCTAGGATTGGATTAGCTGAAGATAGGAAAGTCAGGTATTTCGGACAAAGTTAATGAAGTAGGGGGAAAAAAACCCAAAACCATGGAGGTGCCAAAGGACCAAAGATGTTTGGAGAGAAATAAACCAATTTGGTAAGAGGATTAATAGGATATCCTGAAAGCCTTGATTCAGGATGAGTGGTAAGCGTTATGTAAGGTAAAGGAACTGGATTTGTAACATGGAAGTTTCTCCCAATTCCGCTCTAAGACTTCATACCAGATTTAAAGGGATAATTGACTGATGAGGAAATATCAACACAGCTGTAAAGAATTTTCCATTAAACTAATTTTCACCCACCCTACTGAATAATTGCTATAGGATAGTATAGGGTGGATGTATATATCTTTTTTTTATTATTGCATTCTAGGTTTTGGGGTACATGTGCAGAACATGCAAGCATAGGTACACACGTGGCAGTGTGTTTTTTTTTTTAATTTTTTATTGGATTTTAGGTTTTGGGGTACATGAGCAGAGCATGCAAGACAGTTGCGTAGGTACACACATGGCAGTGTGTTTTGCTGCCTTCCTCCCCTTCACCCACATTTGGCATTTCTCCCCAGGCTATCCCTCCCCAGCTCTCCCCGCTACTGTCCCTCCCCTATTTACCCCAATAGACCCCAGTGTGTAGTACTCCCTTCCCTGTGTCCATGTGTTCTCATTTTTCATCACCCACCTATAAGTGAGAATATGCAGTATTTCATTTTCTGTTCTTGTGTCAGTTTGCTGAGAATGATGTTCTCCAGATTTATCCATGTCCCTACAAACGACACAAACTCATCATTTTTGACTGCTGCATAATATTCCATGGTGTATATGTGCCACATTTTCCCAGTCCAGTCTATCATCAATGGGCATTTGGGATGGTTCCAGGTCTTTGCTATAGTAAACAGTGCTGCAATGAACATTCGTGTGCATGTGTCCTTATAATAGACCGATTTATAGTCCTTTGGATATATACCCAGTAATAGGATTGCTGGGTCAAATGGAATTTCTATTTCTAAGGTCTTGAGGAATCGCCACACTGTCTTCCACAATGGTTGAACTAATTTACACTCCCACCAGCAGTGTAAAAGTGTTCCTATTTCTCCACATCCTCTCCGGCATCTGTTGTCTCCAGATTTTTTAATGATCGCCATTCAAACTGGCGTGAGATGGTATCTCAATGTGGTTTTGATTTGCATCTCCCTAATGACCAGTGATGATGAGCATTTTTTCATATGTTTATTGGCCTCATGTATGTCTTCTTTTGTAAAGTGTCTGTTCATATCCCTTGCCCATTTTTGAATGGGCTTGTTTTTTTCCTGTAAATCTGTTTGAGTTCTTTGTAAATTCTGGATATCAGCCCTTTGTCAGATGGATAAACTGCAAAACTTTTTTCCCATTCTGTTGGTTGCCGATTCACTCTAGTGACTGTTTCTTTTGCCGTGCAGAAGCTGTGGAGTTTGATTAGGTCCCATTTGTCTATTTTGGCTTTTGTTGCCAATGCTTTTGGTGTTTTGTTCATGAAGTCCTTGCCTATTCCTATGTCCTGAATGGTTTTTCCTAGATTTTCTTCTAGGGTTTTTATGGTGCCAGGTCTTATGTTTAAGTCTTTAATCCATCTGGAGTTAATTTTAAGTTAAGTTAAGGTGTCAGGAAGGGGTCCAGTTTCTGCCTTCTGCACATGGCTAGCCAGTTTTCCCAACACCATTTATTAAACAGGGAATCCTTTCCCCATTGCTTGTTTTTATCAGGTTTATCAAAGATTGTATGGTTGTAGATATGCTGTGTGGCCTCCGAGGCCTCTATTCTGTTCCATTAGTCTATATCTCTGTTTTGGTACCAGTACCATGCTGTTTTGATTACTATAGCCTTGTAGTATAGTTTGAAGTCCGGTAGTGTGATGCCTCCCGCTGTGTTCTTTTTGCTTTGCATTGACTTGGCTATGTGGGCTCTCTTTTGGTTCCATATGAAGTTCATGGTGGTTTTTTCCAGTTCTGTGAAGAAAGTCAGTGGTAGCTTGATGGGGATAGTGTTGATTTTGTAAATTACTTTGGGCAGTATAGCCATTTTCACGATATTGATTCTTCCTAACCATGAACATGGAATGTTTCTCCATCTGTTTGTGTCCTCTCTGATTTCGTTGAGCAGTGGTTTGTAGTTCTCCTTGAAGAGGTCCTTTACGTTCCTTGTGTGTTGTATTCCTAGGTATTTTATTCTTTTTGTAGCAATTGTGAATGGCAGTTCGTTCTTGATTTGGCTCTCTTTCAGTCTGTTATTGGTGTATAGGAATGCTTGTGATTTTTGCACATTGATTTTATATCCTGAGACTTTGCTGAAGTTGCTTATCAGTTTTGGGAGTTTTTGGGCTGAGACGATGGCATCTTCTAGGTATACTATGATGTTGTCTGCAAATAGAGACAATTTGGCTTCCGCGTTTCCTATTTGAATACGCTTTATTTCTTTTTCTTGCCTGATTGCTCTGGCAAGAACTTCCAGAACTATATTGAATAGGAGTGGTGAGAGAGGGCATTTTTGTCTAGTGCCAGATTTCAAAGGGAATGCTTCCAGTTTTTGCCGATTCAGTATGATATTGGCTGTTGGCTTGTGATAAATAGCTTTTATTACTTTGAGATACGTTCCATCTATACCGAGTTTATTGAGGGTATAGCATAAAGGGCTGTTGAATTTTGTCAAATGCCTTCTCTGTGTCAATTGAGATAATCATGTGGTTTTTGTTTTTGATTTTGTTTATGTGGTGAATTACATTTATAGACTTGCATATGTTGAAACAGCCTTGCATCCCCGGGATGGATCCTACTTGATCATGATGGATACGTTTTTTGATGTGCTGTTGCAATCGGCTTACCAGTATTTTATTGAAGATTTTTGCATCTATGTTCATCATGGATATTGGCCTGAAGTTTTCTTTTCTTGTTGAGTCTCTGCCGGGTTTTGGTATCAGGATGATGTTGGTCTCATAAAATGATTTGGGAAGGATTCCCTCTTTTTGGATGATTTGGAATAGTTTCAGAATGAATGGTACCAGCTCCTCTTTGTGTGTCTGGTAGAATTTGACTGTGAACCCATCTGGACCTGGCCTTTTTTCGTGTGGTCGGCTCATAATTGCTGCCTCGACTTCAGACCTTGTTATTGGTCTATTCATAGTTTCAGCTTCCTCCTGGTTTAGGGTTGGGAGGACACAGGTGTCCAGGAATTTATCCATTTCTTCCAGGTTAACTAGTTTATGTGCATAGAGTTGTTTGTAATATTTTCTGATGATGGTTTAAATTTCTGTGGGATCTGTGGTGATTTCCCCTTTATTGTTTTTTATTAAATCTATTTGGTTGTTCTCTCTTTTCTTTTTTATCAGTCTTGCTAGTGGTCTGTCTATTTTGTTGATCTTTTCCAAAAAAACAGCTCCTGGATTTATTGATTTTTGGAGGGTTTTTTGTGTCGCTATCTCCTTCAGTTCTACTCTGATCTTAGTTATTTCTTGTCTTCTGCTAGGTTTTGAGTTTTTTTTATCTTGCTCCTCTAGCTCTTTCAATTTTGATGATAGGGTGTCAATTTTGGATCTCTCCACTCTTCTCATATGGGCACTTGTTGCTATATATTTTCCTCTGGAGACTGCTTTAAATGTGTCCCAGAGGTTCTGGTAAGTTGTGTCTTCATTTTTGTTGGTTTCGATGAACGTCTTTATTTCTGCCTTCATTTCATTGTTTATCCAATGAACATTCAAGAGCCAGCTCTTCAGTTTCCATGAAGCTGTACGGTTCTGAGTTAGTTTCTGAATTCTGGGTTCTAATTTGATTGCCCTATGGTCTGAGAGACTGTTTGTTATGATTTCAGTTGTTATGCACTTGCTGAGGAGTGCTTTACTTCCAATTATGTGGTCAATTTTAGAGTAGGTGTGATGTGGTGCTGAGAAGAATGTATATTCTGTGGATTTGGGGTGGAGAGTTCTGTAAATGTCTATCAGGTTTGCTTGTTCCAGGTCTGAGTTCAAGCCTTGGATATCCTTGTTAATTTTCTGTCTGGTTGATCTGTCTAATATTGACAGTGGAGCGTTAAAGTCTCCCACTATTATTGTGTGGGAGTCTAAGTCTCTTTGTAAGTCATTAAGAACTTGCCTTATATATCTGGGTGCTCCTGTATTTGGTCCATATATATTTAGGATCGTTAGCTCTTTTTGTTGTATTGATCCTTTTACCATTATGTAATGACCTGCTTTGTCTCTTTTGATCTTTGTTGCTGTAAAGTCTATTTTATCAGAGATGAGAATTGCAACTCCTGCTTTTTTTTTGCTCTCCATTTGCTTGGTAAATCTTCCTCCATCCCTTTATTTTGAGCCTTTGTGTATCCTTGCATGTGAGATGGGTTTCCTGGTTACAGCACACCGACGGGTTTTGGTTTTTTATCCTATTTGCCAGTCTGTGTCTTTTAATTGGTGCATTTAGCCCATTTACATTTAGGGTTAATATTGTTATATGTGAATTTGATACTGCCATTTTGATGCTAACTGGCTGTTTTGCCCGTTAGTTGATGCAGAGTCTTCATTTTGTTGATGCTCTTTAGCATTTGGTATGTTTTTGGAGTGGCTTGTACTGGTTGTTCCTTTCTATGTGTAGTGCCTCTTTCAGGAGCTCTTGTAGAGCAGGTCTGGTGGTGACAAAATCTCTGAGTACTTGCTAGTTTGCAAAGGATTCTATTTTTCCTTCACTTATGAAGCTCAGTTTGGCTGGATACGAAATTCTGGGTTGAAAGTTCTTTTCTTTAAGGATGTTGAATATTGGCCCCCACTCTCTTCTGGCTTGTAGTATTTCTGCCAAGAGATCTGCTGTGAGTCTGATGGGCTTCCCTTTGTGGGTGACCCGACCTTTCTCTCTGGCTGCCCTTAGTATTTTCTCCTTCATTTCAACCCTGATGAATCTGATGATTATGTGCCTTGGGCTTGCTCTTCTTGCAGAATATCTTTGTAGTGTTCTCTGTATTTCCTGGACTTGAATATTGGCCTGGCTTGCTAGGTTGGGGAAATATTCCTGGATGATGTCCTGAAGAGTATTTTCCAGCTTGGATTTATTCTCTTCATCACATTCTGGTACACCTATCAAACATAGGTTAGGTCTTTTCACATAGTCCCACATTTCTTGGAGACTTTGTTCATTCCTTTTTGCACTTTTTACTCTGATCTTGGTTTCTCATTATATTTCATTGAATTGATCTTTGACTTCTGATATTCTTTCTTCTGCTTGGTCAATTTGGCTGTTGAAACTTGTGCATGCTTCACGAAGTTCTCGTGTTGTGTTTTTCAGCTCCTTCAATTCATTCATATTCCTAAGTTGTCCATTCTTGTTATCATTTCCTCGAATCTTTTTTCAAGGTTCTTAGTTTCTTTGCATTGATTTAGAACATGTTCTTTTAGCTCACAGAAGTTTCTTATTATCCACCTTCTGAAGTCTGATTCTGTCATTTCGTTACACTCATTCTCTGTCCAGCTTTGTTCCCTTGCTGGTGAGGAGTTTTGGTCCTTTGTAGGAGGTGAGGTGTTTTGGTTTTGGGTGTTTTCCTTCTTTTTGTGCTGGTTTCTTCCCATCTTTGTGGATTTATCCACCTGTCATCTGAGTAGTTGCTGACTTTTCGATTGGGTCTCTGAGTGGATGCCCAGATTATTGATGATGAAGTATTTCTGTTAGTTTTCCTTCTAACAGTCTAGCCCCTTTGCTGTAGGACTGCTGAGGTCCACTCCAGGCCCTGCTTGTCTGGGGTACACCTGTAGCAGCTGCAGAACAGTGAGGGGTGCTACCAGTTTCTTCTGCTGCTATCTTTGTCCCAGAATGATGCCTGCCAAATGTCAGTCTGATCAGTCCTTTTTGAGGTGACTCTTTGGATATACAGGGGTCAGGGAGCTGCTTGCGGAGGTGGTCTGTACTTTATAGTAGCTCACATGCTGAGCTATGAGCTCCGTTGTTCATTCAGGGCTGTTAGGCCAGTACATTTAAGTCTGCTGCAGCAGAACTCATAAAACTCCTTTTTTTCCTCAGATGCTCTGTCTCAAGGAGTTAGAGCTTTCTTTATGAGTATCTGTTGCACCTTCCTGCCCAGCTAGGAGGCAGTCTAGTCACTATTTGCCTGCCGAGGCTCTGCCCTGCTACCACGGGGTCCATTCTGTTGCTGTGGTCTCCGCCCTGCTGTTGTGGGCTCTGTCCTGTTTCTGTGGGCACCACCCTACTGTCGTGGGCTCCACCCTGTTGCCGAGGGCCCCGTCCTGCTGTCATGGGCTCTGCCCTGTTGCTGGAGTCTCTCTGTTATGGTGGGTTGTCTCGGCAACAGCAGGCTGCATCAGCAGTGGGAGTGTTCCTCAGTAGGGGTGGAATGCTTCGGTAACGGTGGACACCCCTCCCCCACTGAGCTGCACCATCCTGGATTCAGCTGTGCCTGCAGTGAAACTCTCAACCCTGAGCATCTCAAATCATTGTTTTGTTTGTCCCTGTGGGGATGGGACCCGCTGAGCCTGATCACCTGGCTCCCTGCCTCAGAGCCCTTTTTCTTTCTTTTTTTTTTTTTTAGGTTGAATGGTTGACTTTTTTTTTTAGGTTGAATGGTTTCAGTTGCCTGCCTCTGCGCCTTCACTGAGAGCTGCAATCCTGAGTTGCTCCTACCGCAGCATCTTCTTTTTCCACCCCACCTCTCCAATTTTTTAACAATAAAGTTGGATGGCTGGGCATGGTGGCTCACATAAGCCTGTCATCCAAGTGCTTTGAAGACCAAGGCGGGCAGATTACCCAAGATTGCGGGTTCGAGACCGGCCCGACAAACGTGGTGAAACCCCATCTTTAAAAAAAACAAAAACAAAAGTTAGGTTGGGCTCGGCTGCTCACGCCTCTTATCCAAGCACTTTGGAAGGCCAAGGTGAGTGGATCGTGAGGTCACAGGTTTGAGACTGGCCTTGAATGACACAGTGCAAATGGGTGCAGTGGCTCAAGTCTGTAATCTCAGTCTGGAAAACATGACAAAACCCCACTTTACTAAAAATACAAAAATTAGCTGGGTGCGGTGGTGGGTGCCCATAATCCCAGCTACTGAGAAGGCTGAGGCAGGAGAATCCCTGGAACACAGGAGGTGGAGGTTGCAGTGAGCCGAGGTTGCACCATTGTACTTGAGAAAGAAAGATCATTGTCATGTTTTTGAGCTTTCTTTGAAGTTTTTTGATGAGAAAATATTTTATAGATTTAGAAATCATATTAGTATAGTATGTAGTTTGTTAAATGAAAAAAAAATTCCTTGAAGAATTTAGTTATAAGGACTGTTATCCGCAACACAATTTAATTTTAGTTCATTCTGTCTTTTTTTTTTTTTTTTTTTTTTTTTTTTTGCAGCTGTGGGATATGACCCCGGTTGTGTCTTGATGACTCTCCCAGGAATACTAAAGGAATGGTTGTTTTAATCCGAATAATCACCAGAGCAGTAAAGCAGATATGTGAGAAGTCAGAAACTGAAGACTCTGGATGAATTTGCAGATTACTTGTGCATACAGTGGTAACCCAGCGAGTGCACACTTGCAAGGGGACTCTTCCAACTTGTTCATACAATAGAAAAGAAGCTATTTTTTTAACAAATGGTTTACATCATCTGGCTGTGCTGCATTGTTTTGACTATACCGAAAAATCTGTGTGGGATGTTTAACTTTTATACTTCTCAACACTCCATTTTACTTGTTGCTTTGTGTGTCAGAGAAATAAGGGAAGTATCTATTTAGAGTATTTTGGTCATTATAGTTTCTGTGTTTTCTTTACTTCAACATGTGTCACGTGGCCAGGGTCTTTTTCTTATCGTCCCTCTGCATCTACCTGCACCTTCTCTGCCTTTACTGGAGGGGATGTTTCTACATCATTTATTCCAGTGTTTCTGCTTTCATGTCCTCCTCAGTGGAGAGACTTGCAAACCCATCATGTGGGTTCGCCAGCTGGCTGTGGGAATCGTCTGAAGATTTGTTTGGAATGTCTGCCTCATTCATGGTCTTATTAAGTAGAAAAGACTGTTTCTACCTCAGTTGCCTCTGTCTTTCCCACATTAAAAAAAAAAAAATGCTGTGAGAAAGCTGCTCCCAACATGGTTATCACAGAAGTAGATTATTTTAACTCAGAGCTTCGATGATCAGTGCCTGGATCATTTAGAATTCAGTTGGAGCCTCCTGAGCCTTAGTTTTTGGACACAGCTCTTCCTAACTCATAACAATGAAAAGGGATGACACACACACAGAACCCTATATCAGCAGTTCTCAACTTTGTTGGCGTTAGGGACTGGCTTCAAAATGAAACTGTTCCACCTCAGATCATTAGGCATTAGATTCTCATAAGAAGCATGGAAACTTGATCCCTTGCATGCACAGTTCACTATAGAGTCCATGCTCCTATGAGAATCAAATGCCACCGCTGATCTGATGGGAGTCGGAGCTGAGGCAGTAATGCTCACTTGCCTGCTGCCCACTTCGGATGTGCAGCTCCATTTCTGTCCTCACAAGCCATGGACCAGTGCCCATCCACAGCCCAGGGTTGGGGACCCCCCCCACCATACATGCTCTGAAAATAAGTGTCTTTGAGATGTGTTTTTCTGTGTGACACTCTGAACTTAAATGTGTTTATTACAGCAAGGTTGTGATTCTGCTGTATTCCTTACCCTCTGTAGTTTGTCCCTTTAAAAACTAGATATTTTTCCTCAGAACACTTTGCACACTTTCTTACTAAAACAGTATGTGATTGGTCCAAGATAGGTACCTCCAGCGCAGGCTGTGTTCCCATGGGGAATGGAAAAGAGGACTTTAGAGAGTACACCTGAAGAACTCTTATTTCTAAGGGAGTCCAATCAAGCTTGAGAAAATGAAATATTCTTGTGTGTAGTGGCTCAACTCAGGATATTGAAGTCCTTTTTAAAGTCTTATTTTCACCTGTAAAAATGGAAGGAAAATTAATGGAAAGCCTGCCCTGGGTGCCTGCCCCTCCTAAGCACTTTACACATACAGCTCATTCAGCCTCGTGTGTCTGGAGCATCAGGGAGCTCACCAGTCTCTTGAGGATCACAGGCCAATTGTTTGTCCTTCCTGACCCAAGCCCCACCCACAGTGTCTTGCCTTCTGATTTTGCAGGTTTTTGGTGGTAATACATATGGGAGTGAAATTGAAGTCCCCCCTATTATTTTTCCTCTTTTCCTGGAAAGCCATTTTTTGCCCTCACAATCATTCATTCCTTCTCTAACTAGGGGGAAGTACTACAAGCCATCCTCGGTTACTGCTCCTACATGTGCTTTCTTCCTAGAGGTGATTCTGCTGCCCCAGCATTGGGAAGTAGGACCAGCACATGTGTCCCACACAGCCATGGTCCATGGCAGCTGTTGCCTGAGCCATCAGACCAGATCAGCCCATGTGACCAGAGCCCTGAAGAGGCACACACGCATGCACCACACAAGGCTGTTAGCACTTGTCACTTCGCTGCCCTGGTCCATACTACCCTTGCTTGCATCAGTCAAAACCGTTATAACTACTTGGAATCCTTTCTGCATGATTGCTCTGTGAGAGAGCTTTAATGAGGGAATGAAATTTAAAGTATTCAAATATCTATTTTGTAGTTTATTACTAGAACCTGCAGCCACTTACTAAGTTGTATGTAATAGAGGACTGCTGTGGGAAATGAGTAATAGACATGAATCTCTCTACTGTCCCTTCCTCAACTTTGATCTTGGCCTGTCTGCAGAGAGAGGAACACAGTATTAGGACAGCAAAGCCCCAGCAAGCCTGTGTGGGTTCTGAGATGGGTCTAGATGCATTCAGACCTCATTCAGGAAGCAGAGTGTCCTGTCAGATTGCCTATGTACTCTACAATCACTCTGGCCTGTGGCCCTGCATGCCACTCTGCCATCTCCCTCCCAGCCCACAGAGCCACTCAGAGGCTGAAGCCACTTCACATCTCACTGGTGTGGAAATTCATGATCAAGAAACCATAGATAAGTCAAGGTATCCATTGCTCTTCCCTTTTCTCTCATCTGTGTGGGTGCTTGAATTTGGTGAAATGCGTTTAGCAAACCAACTGTGTGTCTGTAATACTGTGAATTCTTGAGTTTTGCATTAAGTGTCTCCCCCATTTTTGTAATTTGTAGAGAAATATGTACTGGTGTTGAGTGTCTTCCAAGCATTTTATGGAAATTGAGGCTCCATTCCTTAGGAGTGAAAGCTGGCGCCGGCACTTGGCTTTTGTCCTGTCCAGGTGAACTCTCATAATTCTTGTTTCACCTTTGGATTTGCACTTTACATATATTTTTGCTCTATTACTTAAACATACAGCAGCTTTTGCCAATAATGCCTAACGTGACTGTGTTGAGAAAGTGGCAGATCGACACATCATACACAGAGATGTTCTCTGCCTGGCAGGACAAAACCAACCACATGCTCTCGGTTCCTCCCAACGAATGACATTACTTGACATTACTGCCTGAATGTGTCTTCACAATAGCAAAATTGTTAAGCGTTTGGAATCTTGTGTCATTTTGCATGAGGTCAACCCACCATGAGTTTCTCATTTGATTGTTTTAATTATTCAAGAAATCATGAAGTCACAACACTGGAAGGAATCTTCAGAGATCTAGAATGTTCCAAGCAGAAAACACATTTAGTTATACCAGGCAGTTAGCTATGGCTGAGATGTAAACAAGAGAATCTAAAAGAATGTTCAAGAAATAGCTGTTTTTGAACATTACTTAGTAATGGCATAAGTGGGAAGAGAGACTGTCAGCGCTTTGAGACAGGATGCTCTCTGGAACCAGGTTTGTTCCTCCTACTGCAAGCGTATATGACACTTACTTTGGCCCCAGCCCTGTGGTGGGGGAGGTAATTATTGCCTTCATCCACATAAATTCCTTCCTATACATCCCCCTTAGACCACCCCAGGGGCAAAATTGAAACAGAAATCTAGGGGCACTTAAAATTCACCCTACCCCATTTGGCCATGATTCCTGGGCTGACAGCACTGCCCTTATGGAATTATTATATTTTCATTTTCTGAGATTCATTTTATAAAAGTATAGCCAGGTGCCCTGGCTCACACCTACAATCTTAACACTTTGGGAGGAAAAGGTGGGAGGATCACTAAGCCCAGGAGTTCAAGACCAGTCTGGGCACCATAGCAAGACCCTGTTGCTACCAAAAATTTAAAAATTAGTTGAGTGTAGTGGCACACTCCTGTATTCCCAGCTACTCAGGAAGCTGAGGCAGGAGGATCACTTGAGCCCAGGAATTCAAGGATGCAGTGACCTATGATTATACCACTGCAATCTAGCCTGGGGAGCAGAGCAAGCCCCTGAATAAATAAATAAAAGTAAAATTTATTTTTGCCTGACATTAATCACTTCTTAAGGCCCAAATTTTGGTTTTTTGGCAAAAGGATAGCTCTAACTGTGGGTCACAGTTACTGCACATTCACTAAATGAGATTCCTTTGGTTATGGCTGTTCATAGAAGTTTAATTGTATATAAGTGTTCCTGTTCACTAAGATTTATATTTCAAAGTGAAAGAAAACACTTTACCAATACATTCTTATTTTTTTCTCCTTTAACATAATGTTGTATTTTTCCTGGTATGAAGGCAGATATGTATTAACTTGAGATTTGAAAATGCAGAAATTAAGTTCATGTTGAACACTGAGTTATCTAGATGATCTTTGAGATTTGGATGTTCATATCAACCGTGCTGAGTGCTCACCAGGCTTTAAACTAGGCAGTGGCGGTGGAAGGCATCTGAGGCCCATTCCCAGGCTGGGCAGAGATCACACAGTGAGTAAATGGGTCATTTCAGTACAATGTGGTCGTGATAGAGGCACGCCAAGGGTGCCACTAACCCAGCAGGTATGGCAGGAGGAGCTTCACAGAGGAAAGGACTTGAGCTCAGTGTTAAAGAATGAGGAGTGAGTCATAAGGGGGAAATATGGAAATGACTTTCCGGGCTTCAGAAGTAGCATAAACAAAGGCTTGAGAGCTGGAGTCAGTGTGGTGTGTCCAGGGATCACAAGTCGGCTGGAGCAGCTGTAGAAAAGCCAAGTGGCTCAGCTGCAGTCCCGGAACCAAGCTCTCGTCACTATCAGATGTTGCTGCTCCCTGGCCTCAGAGGAAGTAGCACACCGCTCACCAGGAGGGGTTTCCCCAGGGGCTCCTCCCGCAGCCAGTGCTACTAGTAGTTTGTATTATAATCGTATCCATTTCTTTTTCTTTGGAAATCTAGCCCTCGAACTGCTATCTGAAAACAACCCAGGATAACTAATTTTGGATCTTTGGGTGCACAGCCTCTCACTGGAGTCTAGGAGGAGGAAGTGGAGACTATTACATGCACAGCCTGCAACCAGGAAGGACTCCCAGACTGACACCAATAGTGTGCTGGGCTCAGCTGGTCCACTTTGGTAAAGGAAAGCCCTGGACCTGCTGCAGGAATGGATTGTTCTAGTCGTGTGGCATTGCACGGACAGGCGGTGCCGAGGCTTTGGGTGCAGATGCTGGCAGCTGCTGCCCTCCACTTCCTGCTCTTGCAAGTCACAGATCATTCCAGTCCAGTGTGGGAGATCCTGTTCACAGGGGCACTTGCAAGGGGAAGGGAGAGATTTTGTCAATTCACGTACAGGTCTGCCTGGGAGACCCAGCCCTGTGGAGGCAGGAACACTGCACCACATGGGGGCATGGAAGTGCCTGTCTTTGCTATCACATCATTTGCCTTTTCCTTGTAGGACCCAAAGATCTATGTCCAAAACAGTCCAGAAACATCTGTGTTCCTGTTTAAACTTCAGCTCAGCTTCATAACCAAGAATCACATGTCAACCCTTCAGGGTTGTGGTTTGTATTCTTGCCTTTAAACATTATCCTTTCCACCAAGAAGCCTACTTAGGTTTAACACATGAAAGCAGTGTCTAAAAATTAGATCTGTCCTAAACTGGAATGGGGTGTCTTCCTTGTATGTCCCATACAAGGGATTTTTTTTTTTAACAGAGTATGTAGCCTTTGCCAGCCATGTTGAAAGGGAGATTAAAGGCTTGAGTAAGGGATGAATTTAATCATCATTCTTAGTCCCTTCCAGTCCTGTGAGTCTATGATTCTATGGGTCTTGTTTATTACTGGACTTGCCTAACCCATCACCAGTGACCTGCCCGCATATTGCTGCCTTTGCTTGGATAAAGGAGAGTCTATCACCACATGCCTTTGTTGTCTTCCATCATATCGAGTGAGTTGCTTTCTGGACTTTTTCCATCTAGAGCCTACTACGTTTGGTTTTGGAAAAAGATGAAGTTTCTTTTCATGAGTTTGTAGGAAAAAAATTTTTTTTAAAGATGGTAAGGGTGGAAATTAATCATGGTACCATCTCATTAAAAATAGATACCTCAAAATGTTTACCTTTACAAGTCAAGAAGAATACCTGACTTGGAAGTGTCAGGAATTGCAGGTTAGCTGAAAAGTTAGATTGAGAATCTGACCTTGATATTTATGATTCTTTTTTCCCTTGGTTCTCGGGGATGCATGAGAAGGTGAGCGGTCACTCACAAAGGAAAAATGGTTTGAAAAATACGTTTCACATATATATACTCTTTTTATCATTTAAGTGGATGGCAGCCTTACAGTAGTATATGCCAATATGAAGTATGGACCAAAATACTAGTGTCACTCGTAACCATTGTACTTTCATGTATTTGTGTCTTATACCATTTGCCTTGCTTTTTAAATGACTTTGTTTTTTCAAGGTACTGTCATTTTGCAAAAGGTAATCTTTATATGAAAAGTACAAAAATTGTTACTAACTGGACAACAGGGAAGGTGCTGGCCCCACATTAGTGCCTGCCTACCACTCAACTTCTAACCAGGGACATGGATCTTCCATTCTGTACCTCCACCGGGCTGCAGCCCACATGTGGACCTGGCTGCAGTGGGCATGTTACTGTATGAGTATCTTTTTCTTTCTTTTTTTGAAGTGAGGAGATTCTTCCGGAGGTCAGGCTGAGAAGGTAATAAGCCTGGCATTGGAACAAATTTCTCCTGTGTGGTCTAGCTGGACCCCTCTGGCATCTGCCACACTCCCTGCCAGTCCTGGTCAGTCCTGACTTTGATTTCCTGAATGTGATTAGGTGGTAATGAGCAAAAATTTCCGAGGATGTTGAAATGTCTGTATCCAGGCGTCCATTCAAATGCTGCTGAATATTGTGAATGTTTTTACTCCGCTCACTTTCCCACTGTGCTTCCCTTTAACCGAAATATACGTGCAGCCATTACCAACATACAACTCTCAGTGTGGAGTTGCCTCCATGGTTTAAAATAAATGTGTGTGAAAACCTTTCTGCAGCTGTGGTCCCGTCACTGTTCCATGTGGCCACACACACACCGACAACCTTGCTGTGTGCTGTTTAGCCCCATGGGTTCTGTCAAGTTGGTGGGAAGGGGAGCTTCCGGCCACTCCACCTGGTCTAGATGCCAGGGAGAGCTGCCATCTGGAGGTGAATTTGGGCCTGTTCACCACAGTCTAAGCACATATGCGGGCTGTGGCCAGGGATCCCTTTTTCTGTCATGTAAGTCGGCTTTTTCCTGTGTTTAGTAAACTTTCCAAATGAGGAGGACTTCAGGGCAAACACTGCCATGGAAAGCCTCTTTTAAAACTTGTGGGGTTCATTTTATGGAGAAGAAAAATAGGTACAAAGATACCAAGTGACCTGCCTGGTAACAGAATCTCCGTCGACAAGGTGGCTGAGTTGTCCTGTCCCGGTGCTCCCAGTACAGCCTTGCCCACACCCAGCACTGCTGAGGCCCATCTTCCTCCTGCAGAAAAGGAGGCATGCAGTTAAATGGAGCTGGTGCATGCTTGACAGCACTACCTGTTGTCAGAAAGATGCTGATGTTTCAGGCTGGCACATCCAGAAAAAATCCCTTCCTTGAGGTCTTGGCTGATGAGACACTTCCATCCAGGGCTCAAGGACCACTGAGAAGCTGCAGCCATCTGGGTTTTCCTCTGGGGTATAAGTTATGTTTATTCCACCATGGACACCAAGAATCTATGTAGATATATTCTAAATCTGTGCATTGGTTTTGCTACAGCTTTCTCTGGAGCCACTAAGAGGTAAAATGCTATAAATTAGACGTTTTATCACAGTATAGTACCAGAATGCCAGATGCATTACAGAAGCCGCTCCTAATCTTAAGCAAATATAAACTAGGCCTCATGTAAAGGGTTTATGTGAATACACATTGTCCCTTGATTATACTGTGCTCCTAGGACCATGAACAGCAAAGGTAGTGCCCAGCCCTCTCCTGCAGGGGGGCCCAATACCAGCCTCTGACACTGAAGATCTGAGAAAGGGAGGGGAAGCACAGTCCACAGCGGGGCATTCCTGCTACCTCCACCCCTGCCTCCCCTCAGACTGACAATGGTGGTTCATCTCAAACTTCAAATTCTTTAGAAAACCACATTTTCAAATAAATGAGAGACTTGAACAAGAAGAGAGCCTGCTGCTTCAGGTTCAGGGTGAGCCTAATCACAGCCCCAGTAGGATTTATTTTGAAACAAAAGTTCCCATAACTTGTAGGCCCCTCACTGTAAGGCACATCTTCAAGGGGAAGTTGAAGTAAGGTCTGTTCACCGGTCCCTAGACCACACCTGGTATTTTCTAAGGCAATTCTGGTACCACATTGTGTCTGGGTTGGCCTATTTAAATGTCTGAGCCAGCTGTTCTAGGATTTCAATGAGCTTCTCTTCTTCAGCCGGTGAGGAGGACGTTCTAGCGAGAGGCAAGTGTATAGAAACTGGTTTCCGATCTAAAAGCGATAGGGAACAGCAGAGACATGTTAGCCGCCGCAGCAAGGCTGGGGCTGTCTTTGTGCTGCTCAGGCCCTGAAGTGACACCTGCTCGGGAGGGAGTGGTGGTGGCCCGCGGGTGTTAGACCCCATCCTGCCCTCAGAGGTCCCACATGGATTAGGCAGCGTGGGTCTATTGTGAAGTGCACTTTGGGAACTGGCAGGCTGCACCCAGGGCTGGGCAGGAGACCACTGAGTGATCAGCAGGAAGGGGCACGGCCATCCTCCCAGACACCCCAGGGTCACCAGCACTTCAGGATCCCTCAAGCAAGGTGGTTCTCATCAAGGAGAGAAGAAAGAGAAGTAGAGCAAAGAGCCTGGCTTCCACCCAAGGTCAAGTGTTCTCTTCAGATGGCATGCACCCATACCCCTGGCCCCTTAGGAGCCCACTGGGAAAAGGCGTGAACAGATCACTGCTTCCAAAAATAGTAGTGTTGATTACTCCCTTTGCATTGGAGCTTTAAATAGCGCCCCTCTCGGGCCTCAGGAAACTGCAGAGAAAATCCCCAAGGTAGGCACTGCCTCTACCTTGTCCCCACAGGACCTTGATGACAGGGTTATCACAAGTCTTCAAAGAATCTACCAATCGGGGTAAAGCACTTCCCAAAACTAACCTCAGCAGGCAAAGCAATCACCCCACCAGAGAAGCCCTGGCACCCCCAAGGGTCGGTCCCAATGGAGGGGAAGGTGCACCTCTAAGGCCCAGCTGCCCCCAGCCCTGTGTCAGCTGCCTTCATAGCCAGGGAGGATGTCACCTTGAAAGAAGTGGCCATTGGGCTGCGCGGCTGTGGCAGAGAGGGCCAGCCACAGCATTGTGTCCACGCCCTGGGCCTCAGAGCACAGGCGGTCCCTGAACCTGGCATGAAACCCCGGCATCACCTGCCTCACATCCAGGAAAAGGAAGGGGCAGGTGGGTTAGGACAGAATTCTCCAGCAAATGTGGTTGACTTTCCTTACTAGAAAAAAAAAGTGTAAAAATGAAATGGGATCATAAACTACTCTTTCTACTTGAAAGCAGCACTCACAAGCCACTCCCAAGTTCTTTGGAACTGATTCCAAAGAACCTTGTTAAAAAGCCCCTGAGGTGTCCCTGATGGGCCTGATTGAGTCCCCATGACCCAGGGACACCAGCACCCAGCCCAGCCGGAGAGCAGAGTCTCCAGCAGAGCCCCCCTTTCCACCCTAGGGGAGGATTCTAATAAGCGGTGGACCCACAGAGAGGCTGGGCCGAGCAAACCTTGACTCCGCCTCCTGGGTTTGGGTGCCCCCTCAAACCATCCTAGGCTCGGAGGATCCTGGCTGTTGGTTCCTTGGACTATTTTAGTATTTTCCTCTTTTTAGGGAGGAGTAGATGAGAGGGACTAATTCTTCACTTCCTCTGCCAAACCCCTCGAGGTGTCTCTCCCTCTGCATCCCAGGGCTACAGGGAGGTTTTTGCCTGGAGTAGCCTGCCCAGGCCTGGCCTGTGCTGCAGGTGGCCCCAGGCTGGCGGCTCTACCTGCCCACGCCTTCGAGGACTCAGCCATGGCTCTGGCTGCCGGCCACACCCCATTTTCCTACAGACTCCAGGGAACACAGTGTCTCCACAGTGAGCACGTTGGAAAACAAAATAGTTCTCTCTCGAAGCCAAGAAAAGAAATGAAACCAGAGAAAACAACTATTAAGAGCCTTACTGAGATCATGAGCTTAGAGACTGAAAGGATCACCTAAGCTAAGGCCCTCCTTTTTTAAATTAAACATCTTTTTTCTTTTTACAGAAGCAATATTTGTTAATTGTAGAAAAGTCAGAATGCTCTGCTAGGCAAAAATACAAAAATCTGAAAACCTGGTGTATCACTCACAGGTGACAAATGTCCACATCCTCAGCCCTCCCAGCCAAGGTCGTGTGCACAGCCAAGGTCGTGTGCACCTGAGAGCTGCTCTCTAACCTGTGAGCAATACATGGTAGACCCAGATGACAGATCCCAGTGGAAGGCGTGCCAGGCAGATTTTAAACATCTTAGCTGATGTTGGGATTCTCAGAATGGTATCCTTGGAGGGTAAGAGGCTAGGGGTCCCCTATGGTCTCCTGGAATTCACCCTGGACAGACAGAAGCAAGCATGTCTCCCATTAGGCAGTCAAAAGAATGGAGAAGCCACGCTCCCTGAGCCCTCCCCTGGTGCACTTTGCTGAGAACATCCTATTTGTATTTAAGGCAGGAGACTCCCATCTGTGCAGCAGAGGGCTAATTTCTGCCAACTCTCCAAGCTGGTCTCCATGGGATGTCACAAAGCACCAGCGCACACCTCTTTCTATAGGGATGTGGTAGTCACAAAAATAAGATCACAAGGTATGTACTATTCGGGAACTTGTATCTTCATTTAATGATGTAGTGCACACAGGGGTTTTTCCATAGGCATGATTGACAGCAGCGTCTTCAGCCCTGAACAGATTTTGTACAGGTGTTCCATAATTTATCAACTTCATCTCCTACCACCAGCACTGTGATAAGCAGTGCTTGTTTTCCCTATCTTTATTTATTAGGATGAATTTCAAGGCTTCTGATATTCAGAAAGGCCATGCCAGCAGTATGTGAGAGCCTAATCCCCAATACCCCCTGGCCAGGACCAGCCTCTTTGGGCCTCAGTTCCCTCATCTGTAAATGGGTATGATAACAGACAGTAGTGGCCACCCCACGGGGGCTCTTAGGGTGAGTGAGTGAATCCACAGACAGCACTGAGACCAGCTCTTGGCACCGCGGGTGCACCCTAGGGTGTGTGCTGTGGCTGCTGCTGCTTTCAGTTCCCTTATTTGTGGAGGAGAAAAGAGCTGCAGAGAGCCCAGGTGAGCTGCCTGAGGTCACGGAGTTGGTGAGGCAGGTCAGAAAAAGAATTCTGCTCCCCTCTACCGCTGCCCCAACTCGTTTTCAGATCATTCGAACTGTGTCCTTGTGGCCATCATTTACCTTCAAGCATCATTATTTCCAAAAACCTGGGGAGTGGTGAGGCAGCCTGGGCCTCTCCCACTACCTTCCTTCAGGCCCTGCTCATTCCTGTCTGACATGGAAATGACAGTGGTCAACAGCTCCCTGTCTTGCCAGGATATGCTGTAGTTAGGAGGGCAACCCAGCACCGCCTGCTCTGGTTCCCACCGTCCCTTTCCCTGACTTGGGCAGGGCAAGCTGCAAGCAAAAGCTCTGTGTCTGCATGAGGCTTCCCCCAGGTGCAGTCCCAATGCATCCCTGCCTAAATGGGAATGAAGCAGCTCCTCAGTCCTCATTATGCTGGTTTTAGGTCATTCCTGGGGAGAGTCAATCCTGCAGCGGCTGCTCAGGTATTCTTAGATGAAACCTAAGTGGCTCAGCAATTAAAGGCTATGACATACCTGGGGTGTCGGCCCAGCCAGGATGCATGGAAGAAAAATGGATGGCCGGGTGCCCTTGGGCCCACCGCTCCATCAGAACCTCTGGACAGGAGCAAGGGGGTGAACAGCAGAGAGGAGGCACCATTAGGTGCAAGGGCAGGAGATAAGCCCTGCCCAGCCTAGCATCCCTTACACTGGACTCTGCAGTATGTACGGCCCCTTGATATCACCCTCGTCCAGAATCACTCTTGACCCAGAAGGTCTGAATAGGACCTAGAAGGTTCTGCCTCCTCCAAAGAAGGGGAAAACAAGCAACAAGCAAACCCAGCAAAATGCTGTGAGAGGGGAGAACAGCAGACCCACCACCCATGAAGTTATGCCCCTCAGCGCCCAGGTGTTCCTCGTCCACAAATGGCCTGTTTGACTCTATTCTTTGCTGCTCACTGAGGGCAGGGGTGGTATCTGTCTTGTTCACTGCTGTACCTCAGGCCCCCAGCACAGACTGGCATGGAGTGGGTGTTCTGCTAATATGGGAATTAAGGCCAGGTGCGGTGGCTCACACCTGTAATCCTTGCATTTTGGGAGGCTGAGGCAGGTGGATCATCTGAGGTCAGGAGTTCAAGACCAGCCTGGCCAATTTGGTGAAACCCCATCTCTACTAAAAATGCAAAAACTAGCCAGATGTGGTGGTGGGTGCCTATAATCCCAGCTACTCAGGAGGCTGAGGCTGGAGAACCACTTGAACCCAGGAGATGGAAGTTGCAGTGAGCCAAGATCACACCACTGCACTCCAGACTGGGCAACAAGAACGAGACTCCATCTCAAAAAAAAAAAAGGGGGGGGGCGTGGGTGGGGGGAATTAACTCCTGCCTTAGGCAGAGCATAGCAAATGTACTGGGAACAATGTACTAGAAAATACATCGGTTATAGACATTAAAATCCTTAACTACTTCCTTTTCCCAGCTGCAGTCACACTACTGCCCCATCCCAGGGCAGCTGGAACATGCTTGGCAGAGAACTCCATCTCTGGGCCTCATTTATAACAAGTGGATGGTTTCTTCCCATGTCCTCTGGGAAAACTGTAAAGAAGTGCGGCTCTTTCAAATGTCAGGATTTGGAGTCATGAGATGTAATTCACCAGGATTTGGTCTGGGGTCAGGGAGCAAAATTGGGCACACCTGGGGCATACAAGCAGAAGTGGAGGCACAGAGAGTCCCAGACAGGGCCCCCTTCAGAAGGCACACAGCACCGACAGGGAAGGCGGAGGGGCTGGCAGACTTACAGACAATGTGGGCGCCCTACCAGGTGAATTTAAGGGCAAGAACTGTAACTATGGAAGTTATATATATCCGGCTTTTAAATATAGCTGTAATAAGCAGAGACACAGCAGTACAGGATGAGCATCCTTCATCTGAAATGCTGAGGCCCAGAAGTGTTTCGAATTTCAGATTTTTTCAGATTTTGGAGTATCTGCATATACATAATGAGATACCTTGGGGATGGAACTTGAGTCTAGACACCTTATGCAAATAGCTTGAAGGTAATTTCTTTTTTTTTTTTTAACTAAAGGAGTTGACAGTTTTATTTTCACATTTCCCAATACAAATGAAAACTGCATCTTTTTGCCCCACCTCTCCCCTCCAAAACTATTCTCTTTGATCAGACAGGGGAGCAAGTCTTCCTTATGCTGTTTAGAAAACCCAGCATCACAGCAGCATGATCTCCTGGTGAAGCCGAACAGGTAATATAAAACTGACAGAATGAGGCCTCCCCTCTGTCCTTATCTGTCTGGTCGAGTCATTCCAGGCAGAGTGGGCACCATCATGGGACGGGCAGGAGGTCTCATCATTGGGGGCCCAGGCATCATTGGCATATGGCCTCCCATGGGTGGCCTCATTCCAGGAGCAGGTCCCACTGGCATCATCCCAGGAGGAGGAGGGCCCATCATTGGCATCATGGGAGGGCCCCCCATATGGGGTGCTGGCATCATACCAGGGCGAGGAGGACCCGGAAGACTTGGGGGAGTTGGTATCATCGCCCCTGCAGGAGGAGGAGCAGAGAATGGAGTAGGAGGTATCTTTCCTTGTTGAAATGCAGCCACTGTTTTGTCAATCAGGCTCTGAGCCTGCTCTTCCATCCATTTCTGATAGTAGTCTTTCACATTCTCTTTGTGTTTCCTACCACTGCAGTGTGTCTTTCTCACAGATGGAGAGTCATGGGTGAGGTATGTATCGCAGTAGTCATAATAAAACTTGGGCATGTTGCTCTGCAAGCCATTGGCCACTCCCCTGAAGGTAATTTCATACAGTATTTTAAAAATAATATTGTGCATGAAACAAAAGGTGTGTTCGTGGAACCATCAGAAAGCAAAGGTGTGGGATTTTCCAGTCATGACATCATGTCAGTACTCACAATGGTTTAGATTTTGGAGCATTTTGGATTTGGGATTTTCAGATGAAGGATGCTCAATATGTAGAAATGTACTTTCTGTTCAGAGTAGTCAAGGGTTCTGGATTCTGGCCCCTTTGGTCCCTCAAAATTCCATGTGCAGCCCTCCCAGTGAGCCTGGGCATCTGTCTAGCCAGGGAGCCAGGAGCTGCCAGAGTAGAGAGGAGGGATCTTATTCCTTCTGAGCAGCACAGGACAATGGATCTCCCTGCTAGGATTCTGTTCTGTTTGGGTCTGAGAAACATCGAGAGCAGACGTGGCAGCTTTGTAGCTTCTCCTTGGATGCTGCTGAAAGCCCCCCGGGCCTGAGCAGCGCTGTGCTCCCCAAAGAGGGGCCCTCTTGGTCTGGGAACATTTTCAGGTTCTACGTAACTGCTAAGGTTCAATTACTGTGCATCCCAGAGTAAGCTTTCCTTGGAAGAGGGCCTGCACAGCCCGTGGGTACAATGCAGTCTTGGGAAACCCATGTCTCTGACCTTGTTTTGTGCATAGACCACAGTTCCATCAAACGGTGTTCTTTCAGACCGGAGATCATTAGTGTTCAGTTTCTGAACCAACATTCCTCCTGAGGAGACAGTTATCTGCAATAAAGGTAACAGATTTACAAAGTAAAGCCTGTGACTCCTTCCACTCTTCGCCCTCTGTGGAGCAGAACGTTTGCTATGGCTTGACACAACACACGTATTCTCCTACAGGATTCTCCTCCATGTATTCTCCCTCGGTTCTGGAGGCCAGAAGTCTGAGATGGGGCTCATGGGGCTAAAATCCAAGTGTCAGCAGAGTCGCGTCCCCTCTGCTGGTTTCAGAGGAGACTCCATTTTTTGCCTTCAGCTTCTAGAGGCTACTCCTTGGCTCACAGCCACATCCTCCACCCTCTGCTTCCACAGTCACTTCTCCCCTGACTCTGGCCCTCCTCCCTCCCTCCCATAGGACCCTTGAGACTCCATCAAGCCCTTGGATACTCCAGGACATGCTCCCCATCTCAAGACCCTGAACTGAACTGCAGCTACCAAGTCCCTTCGGCTATCTAAAGGTGACATAGTCACAGGTTCTGGGATTAGGATAAGAACTTTTGGTGCAGGCTGAGGGGGTATCATTACTCTGCCCATCACAGCAGAGAGAAGGCAGCCTCCATCAACTGTCTTCTTCCTACTTCCTCCAATGTAAGATATTTCAACCCACTGGGGGAGAACAGGCTCCAGTAGCCAGTCCCTTCCCCTCTGAGCAGGGGAGTCCCCAAGAAAAGCACCACCACCCTGACCTGAGCACCCTACAAGCTTCCCCTGCTCTTCAGAGGCCTCCCTCCCCAGTGCTTTGCCAACACCCATGTATAGCTGGGGGTGGGGTTGGGGGGGTTCAGAGAGGGCTAGGGTCTAAATGTTCTCTTGGCATGCCTCCATCTCCCTCTTGTCCCCCCCCAACAGAATTGGGGTTTTGCTGTGGATGTGGACAGAATGGCCCCCTTAGAGCAGCCTGGCATCAAACCTGGGCCCACCAACTTCCCATCAGGAGCAAAGTCCATTACTCTCAACTCACCACTTGGGGGTCGTGTTCTTTCTGCAGCACAGGGATCAGGCTGGTGGTGAGAATGTACACACCTGAGAGCGCACAGCATCCTGTAAGGGGCTGCAGGAAGCCCCACTCAGGGTGTCCTGTAGGGCTATCTGCCCGAACCCACCCCCATCAAGAGGGCAAGTGGCCACCTGAGGGGCCACCCTCCTGAGGATCCTTCTCCCAGAAGTGGAAGGAAGATGCCTTAGAGCCTCCTGTACCAATAGGAAAAGATGTCCACACTACAGAGATGCAGGAAGGGAAAGAAAACTGTCAAACAGCAGGTGGATCCACTTTGCAGAAGGGAAAATGCATCTACAAGTCCAGTCTGTGCACAGAAAAATGTGAAGATGAAATTTAGCCATACTGCTTAGGTCTCCAGGGTGGAATTCAGTAAAACTTTTCCTTCCTTTGTTATACATACCCACACTGTTTGGATTTGAGTATTTTTACAGTGAATATATATAACTTTATGGTTTTGTTACATCTTCAATCAAGAAATATACATATAGCATTTCTAATGGAATGAGAAAATCACTGAAGTGTATTTGACATGGAGAGACATTCCTAACATAAGGAATGAGAAGTTACAGAATGGTGGGAACACCATTCCCTTTTGGTGAGGAAAGATGTATCAAGATGAAGAGAAAGTGTCTGCAAGGATGAGACTGGTGCCCTGAATGGTGACAATGCTCATCTCTGAATGGGGGGATTATCACTTCTAAATACTTCTTACACGTTCTATATTCTCCTTATACATACCTGTAATTTTTTTTAAAACAATAAACACAAAAATAAAATAAATAAATTACCCTGTATTTGCAAAGAAGGGCGGCATTTAAAGCCCCTTATCCCAAAGTGAGGCAGGAATCTAGTTAGGGGCTTCAAGTGGCGAGCCCTGGGCTCTTTTCTGGGCTGCACCATGGAGCTTCTGTGTGACAAGCTCTCACCACCGTTTCCTGCACCGCCCGTGACGTGGCCTGCACCCAGCCTGAAGGAACTTCCTGACATCATGGGAAGGGTGCTGGAGGCAGATCCAGGGGCCTGCCTCTCAACCCTGGCTCTGGCACCTATCAGCAGTGTGACCATAGGCAAGTGCCATGGCATTTTCAAGAGATAATAGCTGGTCAGCCCACCTCACAGGATCAGAGGAGTTTGTGGTGGAATAAAAATGTGTGCATGATCTGTGAGGACTGGAAAGTTCTCTGGGCAGGCTGCGTTTGTCCTGCTCTTGCCGTATTATCATTTGCGATTCTGAGTTGTGACTTTCATCCCAGACAGTATGCTTAGTTGTTCACAGTGCAATTTATTTGGAGGAGCCTGCCTTGTTAGTATTTGCGGACTTGTAAAGTCTCCTGAACCCTGGGTCGCTAATAGCTATTAACCTTCCAGCCAGCGGTCTTGGACTTTCTTTGTATTCACCTCCGGTGGCTTTCTCTGTGATTTAATTTATGACAAGTAGAAAGGACTTCTGCCAAAAGCGATCTGCCCCATCAGCCTGCCCTGACGGGTTGTCATAAATGGCTCTTGCGAGGAAGGGAAATGAAAGCCGGTGGCTGGGCTGGCTCTGCTGCCTGTCGAGGGCACCTCCTCTCCTCTCAGAACGATGAGAGCTGGGGAGAGCCCCTTTGCACCTGTACTCCCTGCCTGGGAGGTGCTCGGCTTTCATTCCCAGTCACCTGCAGGAGGGCTGGCCAGGCCGGGCCGCTTGTCCCTGCCAGGTACCTTCCCTCTAGGGGACAGCCAGGTAGCAGGTGCTTTAAAAAAAAAAAAAAAAAAAAAAACTCCTAGAGAACGAGCACAGTTTCTAGCAGTGGGCCTTTCAGATCTTTTTAAAAGTCTCCTTTCTCCCCAAGTCTACAAAAGGTTCCCATGCCCACCCAGCCCCCAAAGGGAGCAGAGCTGAGACAGTGCAAGTTTCTGCTCACTTTTAGCCTCCTGGGTCACCAAAACATGCCTAATTCTTCACGTCCAGCAGGTATCCCTCCCCCATGAGATGACAAAGCAGCTCTCTTCCTAGCTACAAGCAATTTACAATCCTCCGAACTCCAGCAGGCCTTCTGAGACCCTTCCTTTCCAGGCCAGCAAAGAGAAACACAATATTAATCTGCTAAAGTAATACACAGTATATAAGTACGTAAGTGTATACATATGTGTGTACACATATACGTATGTGTATATATATAACCTATTAATGAAAGAATTAGAGTTACAGAATCCCAGAGAGGTTCAGTGACTTATCCAAAGTCCCAGCAAATTCATACAATGTGGAAAACAGAGGCAAATCTCCCTTTTCTTGAGTCGTTTAGCATGCTGCATGCCAACCAATGCCAGGGAGAAGGAAGATGCCCATCATCTGCAAGTCTTTCTTTCCTCAGTGGACATGGCACAACTGCTCCTTGCCCAGCTCACACAGATCCAAAGAGAGGCCTGTCATTAACACATGAGCCAGCATCACTCTTCTGCCCCCAAAGTCCTTTAACACTCTGGTCCCCCATCGAATCAAGCAAAACTCAGCCTGGTCCAGTAAACCTCTTTGGGAGATATGCCCCATTCCCTCTCTTCAGGTAGGCCCCAAGTACATCCTGTTTATAACAACAACAAACACGTAACTGAGTCTTTGCTCCAGGTGAGGCGCTGGGTTTATCCCATGTGGCCTTGACCCCACAGGCTCTCCTGGGGTCTGGGCCAGGAGGGTGACACCTGGTCCAAGCTGTCCCAGCCGAACCCTCTGCAGGAGTGTGAACATGGGATGCTGAACGGAGGACAGGTGACTCAGTGGCAGCCGTATGTGACCCAGATGCAAGGAAAAGCAGAGACGGGGAGTGAACAAGGCAGTTGTGGTGAGAATCCATGGAGAACAGTCCCAGGGAAGCAGAAGGTCCCCTCAGCGCTGACAGGTTCTCCAGTCCTGTCTCTGGCCCCCAAGCCCAGCTGTACCTCTGCCACTGAGTTCTGTGAGGGCTGCCCTTGTAGCCCATTGATAAATCATGTTTTTGTCTAGTCTTCCTGTGTGGGGTCCTGTTACTTGTGACCACACAAACCCTAAGACACTTGGCTTGTCTCAGGAAGTCCACCAGTTCTCCTGAGGTAACCAGCTACCCTTTAAAATAAGAATGTCTTAACAGGCGCAATGGCTCACACCTGTAATCCCAGTACTTTGGGAGGCTGAGGCTGGTGGGTCACCTGAGATCAGGAGTTTGAGACCAGCCTGGCCAACATGGTGAAAGCCCATCTCTATTAAAAATACAATAATTAGTTGGATGTGGTGGCGGGCACCTGTATTCCCAGCTACATGGGAGGCTGAGGCAGGAGAACTGCTTGAATCCAGGAGGTGGAGGTTGCAGTGAGCCAAAATTGTGCCAGTTATACTACAGCCTGGGCAACAGAGTGAGACTCTGTCTCAATAAATGAATGAATGAATGAATGGTCTCTGGACAGACAGGTGAGGCATGGATCTAAATGGTTAATGGATATTGTCAGTCATTCATAGCTTTGTGTGAACCAGTTCAACAACTTCCTTTTCTCTAAGACTTCCTATTAATATCAGGGACATTTGGGTGATTCAAGGTTTTGATGAGAGAGAGAGAGAGAGAGATATTTTAGAGTACTGAATCCAGCAGGAGCGCAGGCCTGGGTGGGAGGAAGGCACCTTCAGCTACTGGAAAAGTTGCCCAAGGTTAGTCCTGCTCCCAGTAATAAGGAAAATAATTCATTATCATTAAGACTCACTAACATTTTTAATTTACATAATGCCTTTCTTCCAAGGACCTCATTATGTCGATGGAGGTTCATTATGAGAAAGAGATCTGGGAGTGGAATTTATGTTGGACACAGCCTTCTAAATACGGAAACAAGAACTTTTATCACATGGGTACATGACTCGAAGCAAATCTATCAGCTAATTAAGAAGGGAGGTAGAACTGTGTCAAGCCCAGGTAACACTAAAGGAGAGATGCCGCATGTTCTTAGAGCGCTGTGAAACCCATGTTTGTGTCCTCCAAATATTAAATTCATCGTGTTTCTCAAATTATAAGGTATCTTGAGCATGACATTTTAATAGAATTAAAGGTAATTATTTTTAATGCAAAAAATATATTACAATTTT
This sequence comes from Callithrix jacchus, assembly GCF_049354715.1. NCBI lineage: Eukaryota > Metazoa > Chordata > Mammalia > Primates > Cebidae > Callithrix > Callithrix jacchus. The sequence goes on from NC_133502.1 coordinate 63,748,954, forward strand.
TAAACTTAGCATAGGAAATCTGATTGGCATTTCTATTAAGAAACCTTCAAAGCCGCCTTGAATTAAAGCTACTTTGGGTACTGGCCAATGGGTTGTGTACTTCCGTCCATTCTATCTGCCGGAGAAAATCATTGTCCTGTTATCACTGGGAAGTTTCTGTGTCAATTTTAAAGGAGCAGACAGCTGCACTGGGGGACGTGGTTTGGTATTTCTTTTGTAATGGTAACAAAAACATCCCATAGCGAGCCTGGGGGCTCACACGCTAATCTCACAAATTATATAAAGATGATTTCAAAGATCACATTACCTGGAGAAGCCAGTAGGACAGAGTCCCAGAGAAAATGAGCTATTAGAAGACATTTGAGGCACTGGTCTTTTATGGAGTATTCTTGGTTTAGGGTCAGAGGGTGGTTAGCATGAGTTACACCTTCTCCTTTGCCCCCAACCTCAACTCATCCCCACCACCTTATCCAGTTTCATGGACTGAACAAGTATTTCTCAAGGGCCTGCTGAGTGCCAGACCCAGTGCTAAGTACTCTGGATACAGACTGAGGGCTCCCTGGCCTCTCAGTGCCCACCAGGCGTTCCCAGGCATTATACGTTACTACGTGACTAACCTACACTCATGATCGAGGTAAGTGCAAGGCTGCTATGGGCATGTGGGGGTTCTGCATGAACTGTGAAGGGATATTTCAGTTAAGACCTGGAGGAGAGGTGGGGAAAGGCAGGTGGAGGGCTGGGGATGGGAAGGAGGGCTGCAGGTATGGAGCATACCTGTGCAAAGAGGCCCTGAGGCTGGAGAGTGCAACCAGGACAGCTGCAGCCGAGTGAGCATGGCAGGCGTAGGGCAAGGTGAGGCTGCAGCTCCGAGGGCAACACCACATTCACTCACCTTGTATGAAACCAAGGGGTGACTTTAAGCAGAAGGAAACAGATTCGCATGTATAAGGATCACACTGTCAGCCTTATGGAGGAAGCTTCTGTTAGGGAGGTGAGTGCAAGGGAGCACATAGGGCCCCCATATTACTCTACCACATCACAGTGACTGCAGTGGCTTGGGCAGCATGGTCACAGTGGAGCTGAAGAGAAGGAGACAGACTGGAGACAAGCTGTACAGGGAGTCCAAAGGCACGATCATTGCCTGGATATGGGAAGTGAGGGGGCATCAAGGATGAGCGGTGATGGACACGATGCTGGCCACTGGGGTAGGGCCCATTAGAGAAGCAGACTGGTGAGGGACTAATGGTTCAGTTTCAGGCCTGCTGAGTCTGAGCTGTGCGATCTGGGCCTGGAGCTCAGAAGAGAGATCTGGGCTGAAAGGAGGCCCTTGGGAGCCAGGCACGTGATGGCATTTGGGGCAAGGATGAGATCCTCACGGAGAGTGTGGGAGGAGGAGAAAGGAGGGTGCAGGATTGGTCTGGGAGAGACCTCAACATTTAAAGTCCCTGCAGACACGCTGGCTAAGGAGGCTGAGAAGGAGCGAACCCCGGAAGTTGGAATTGCACGTGGTTCGGAGGCCCACATACCATGGGAGCATGGACAGCTGCGCCCAGTGCTGCTGATGGACATGATAGAGGCGCACCCTCTGGAACCGGGAATGTCAGGGTCATGGGTGACCTCAGCACAACAGTGGCCAAAGGTGAGGGAGATAAGCCAACTGAGTGAGCTGCAGGATGCCCGGGACTGCAGGCAGAGGGGCTGGCTGAGGAACTGCTGTGAAGGCTCTTCCCAGGGCCTAGCCAGTCATGTCACCTCTGCTGTCACAGCCGCAGTGTCGAGGGTCCTGCATGCTTCACTGAGACATATGAAAGAACCTGCTTTACTGCAGGGGGAACCAAATGTGGGCACTTGGGCCTCAGTTCATTAAAAGGACAAAGGTGCTTATTTGGGATTTTGTTTCTAAAACTCCCCAAATGAATGCTTGTTACCAGCATGCCTTTAAAACACTCACCAAATCCCTGCTAGATAATTAGATAAGGTTCTGGCCCACAGGAGGACTTGGATTTGGAGTCAGTGCCCTTAGGCCAGGAGACTTAGAAGGGTAGACACCATAGAGCCCAAAGAGACCCCTGCATCACACAGAGCTGCCCAGAAGGAAGAGCGGGCCAGAGTGGGCTGCACAGCGTGGCCCAGGAAGCTCAACTCTGGGGAGCTTTTGTGTCTAATCAGAAGCAGCTTCCACGGCAGGCAGAAAACAGAAAATCAATGGAAAAATGATCTGACTTCTGAGCTTGTTCACTGTTGCTCCTTAGGAGGGCTCCCAGTGCAGTTTAAACCAAGAGCCTCACCTGGGGCTCAAAGGCCCTTCTAGGGGTCAAGGGGAAGGAGGGTTCCTAGAAGCTCCAGACTCCACCAGCCTCTCCTGTGGTCTGAAATCTGCCCCCACCCCAAGCTGGAAAGGATACAACAGCAGTTCACTTGTTACTGAGGAAGAGCACCAAGTAACAATCATAACGAATAATACTCCTCTTGCGATGGAACAGACTCACTACATGCCAGGCATTGTGCTGAAAGTTACAATGCTTTTTTTCTTGTTCATACATATAACTACTTTTTTTTTTTTTTTTTTGAGATGCAGTTTTGCTCTTATTGTCCAGGCTGGAGTGCAATGGCACGATCTCAGCTCACCGCAACCTCCACCTCCTGGGTTCAAGCGATTCTCCTGCCTCAGCCTCCCAAGCATGCACCAACATGCCCGGCTAATTTTTTATTTTTAGTAGAGATGGGGTTTCTCCATGTTGGTCAGGCTGGTCTCAAACTCCTAACCTCAGGTGATCCCCCTGCCATGGCCTCCCAAAGTGCTGTGATTACAAGCATGAGCCACCTCGCCTGGCCTAATTTTTTTAACAAAGTAAAATCTTGTGTGTGTGTGTGTACACACAGTTCTGAACTGTGACAGATGCAGAGTTGTGTAACTATGCATTAGCCTCTGGGGTGACTGACAGGAACTCTATCACCCCAGATGTTCCCTCACAGCCACTCGGATTCCTTTGTAGTCACACCCTCCTCCTGCTCCTCACCACCCCTTAATCCCACCCCAGCAGCCTCTGACCTCTTCTTGGCCCCCTTGGTTGCCTTTTCCAGAATGTCCTATAAATGGAATCAAACAGTCTGCACCCCTTGGGGTCTGGCTTGACTTTGGCTGGTGCATGTAAGAGTCACTCACATTGTTCTGCATGTCAACATTTTGTGCCTTTTAATTACGGAACAGCATTCCGTTGAATGGAAGTTCCAGTTTATTCACCACATGAACACCATCTATGCTGACTCCAGTTTCAGGCAATTATGAGTAAAGCTGCTATAACATTCACATGCATATTTTTGTGTGCACACAGGTTATTTCTCTTGAGTTAAATAACCTACAAGTCTTTTTAAAAGTATTCACTTCTGGCCCCTAAAAGTATCATCATTCCCATTTTACAGAAAAGGAAAGTAAGGCGTGGGGAGTCTGAGGACATTCATAGAGTCAGTAACTGGAGGAGGTGGACTACAGCCCCACTCAGTGCAGCCAGGGGGACTGAGAGCCTCCTGAGAGCCAGGTGGATTCCACCCTCAAGGATCCACACTCTGTGCAAGGAACCCCCCCATCAGCAGGTGGCTTCTACTGAGCCATGACAGGCACACAGAGGGGGCTGCAGGAGCCCAGAGGGGTGCACCTGACCAGGCTCTGGGTGGGGAGGAATATGTCTAGCAGAGTCACAGAGGAGCAGTACGATTTACTCAGGTGGGGGACATTTCTGGCAGGAAAGCAGCAGGACAAAAGCAGGGAGGTGGCACTGCCAGTGGCAAGTTCCAAAGTAAAAGGCTGATGGCTAGAGGGTTCATGTAGGAAAATAATGGGAATACTTTTAGACAGGAGGTGGGGTCTGCTAACAAAGGACTTCAATTCCAGGTTAAGGAATCTGGATGTTAAACAACATTAGCTGCCATTTCTACAGTGCTATTTCCCAGGCTCTGTGCCTCTCTGGTAGCCTTGAAGGTTTGTGACCTGGAAGGAGATCTTAGGAACAAAACGGTGTGCGAGGAAAGCTCAGAGTAAAGGTTATTGACAGGTAAGAATGCCTGGCACCAAACGCATGCCCTGTCTAAGGAAGCATTCTGCCTGGGAAGCACTGTTCTCTGTTTTCCTCTGAGTCTCCGTACCAATCTCCCTTCATGGATGAAAAGAACTTTACCCTATGATTACTGAAATTGTGTATGTGTCTAATGCCCCCACAAGGCCAGCAGTCCCTTCCATTTCTCGATCCCTATAACTGGCCACACATCTGGCATAAAATGGACACTTTATAAATGTTTACAGAACAGGCCATGTGTGGTGACTCATACCTGTAATCCCAGCAATTTGGGAGGCTGAGGCAGGTGAATCACCTGAGGTCAGGAGTTTGAGACCAGCGTGGCCAACCCCGTCTCTACTAAAAATAAAAAAATTAGATGGGTGTGGTGGTGTGCACCTGTAGTCCTGGCTTCTCAGGAGGCTGAGGCAGGAGAATTGCTTTATTGCTTGAACCCAAGAGATGGAGGTTGCAGTGAGCTGAGATCCTGCCAGTACATTCCAGCCTGCTTAACAGAGCGAGACTCCATCTCAAAAAAAAAGTGTATGAAACAAATAAGGTGCCTTTGTTCACTCGGTATTTTGATTAATAAATAGTTACCATATTAAACTCACATGACCCACTTTCAAAGAATTAGAATGTAAAAAAAAAATCTTGTGGCAGATTATTGTTCAACAATATTCATTCTCTCCTCGCCACCTCTGTGGGAGAAGCATACTTCTCTGATGCTTGATTTGGGGCTCTGTGAAATGGTTTGCTTTGATTAACTGGATATCTACTGATTTCTGGATTGGTTAAGTGGATATCTACTGATACCCAGTTAATCACAGGGGCTGGGATGCAAGCAGAGGCTTGGAATTGCTTGCACAGCTGGGCTCTGCTGTTGCCCTGAGAGCACAGCTTGGTCAAGGAGGATACAAGACATTTGGCACATACTCCACACCAAACCTGCAGCTTGGAGACACACAGCTGAGCCCGGCTGAGATCAGCCTGCCCCGTGAGTCTGCAGAAGAGTCAGCAAAAATGCAAGCTTATCACTGTGCGCCCCTGAGATTCTGGAGTTGTTTCGTAGCAATAGCTAATGATACAACACTAAACTAAAAATGCCCCAACCACCATTTTGTTGTCCTTTGTTTATGAAGCGAATCACAAACTGGTTTCAGACTACCTCTGAGCCTGCTTCCTCATTTATAAAATCTGTAAAATGGTTACGAGACTGAATGAGACCATCCAAGAAGAGCCTTCAGCGCAGCCCGGGACACGTGGACTGTGCTCAGTGTGTGCTGTTGTTATGAAGGCGTCTCTGGATCTGGGGTCCCCGCGTTGAACAGCAGCTCTCACTAGGCACTGGGACGTGCCCCTGAGGAGGGCAACAGATAACAGAATGTCAAGAGACAACACTCTGTCTCCTGACATATGTCCTTCCAAAGTGACCTAAGGTGAACTTTCTCTCCTTCTGCCAAAGAGCTAAGGCACCACTGCCTGTTTATCACAGTCAATTAATTGGTGATGCAGCTGTCCTGGTAGAGATAGAATCAGTGTCCTCGTCTTGTGTCCTGTGGTGAGAGAGGCTAAGATGCGGGTGAGAGTTTTAATCTGCTAACGCTAGGCTGTGCCAGGCTGCCAGCAGGGCACTTAGCTCAGCCTCCCCATCCTCCCCCTCCAATCTGTCTTCACTCCTCATGGACTCTTAATGCCACTGAATGCTAACAGGGAAAACGTATGTGACTGGAGGAGACCTGAAACAAAGGGGTGAGAACAGTCACCCAACAGAAGCTGTCTCCTGCCATCTCTCCCTCTCTGTGGCTCATCTGCCCACCAACCTACCCAGGGCAGCTCACTTTTGTCCCTCAGAATAAGCTATGAAAACCTCTCCAGGCCCCACCCACCCTGCAAAAGATTAAGAATTATTCTTTCCAAACTATCTAATTCATACACTGTGATGTCTCAACAAAGCCGTGTGCAGGCATGGGCACTGAAAGCATTTTGCTTTTAACTATTCCACCAGCTTCAAAACCCTTAGGATCTGGTGATAAATCCTGCAAATGCTGAGGTTTATGCTCTCCTCAGAGTATCAGGAACCTTCTGGTGTTTGGCTGGAGATTGCAAATGTTTCTGACAGCTCATATGAATCTTAGAAAATAGAAAACAACCTATCCCACATTACATAATCAGGCCAGGAAAACATGTTTCATATTAGAAAGGCAGCCAGCAATCTCCCAGGACTCAGACAGAGGTCCGGGTTTTTTGTCTGGCCTGGTTCTGCTGAGGAATCATGGCACTTTAACCTCTCTGGATCTCCTCGTCTCTCAAGCAAAGACCCATGGAGCTGCCCCTCTGTGCTGGCATGCCTCTTTGTGTATTGTATTATTTCTTTCACTTGAGAGAAGATGAGTAAATATCCAAGCCTGAGAATTATTACGCTTCTCAGAGAGGTTGGAATGATCAATAAGATGCTTCTAACACAAATAGGAAATGAAAATGGAGAGATAGCAAGGTCTTTAGACACAGGCTGGATCCTTACAAAGGTGCAACATAATCAGCTGCATAATCAGACAGACAGTCCCTTTACAGTCTATCAAGCCTGTCTATATTCCCAAGCAAGGTCAGGTTCCTCAGATTACCCTCGTTTTCACCTTCCAAAACCTTTGGGCTTCTCTGAGAGGTGCTCCCAGCCCCAGCCTCCCCTGGCTCAGCTGGTCACCCACTCCCAGTACTCTTTAGCACTTATTTAGGATAACACAACGATGGGGTGAGGGAGGACATGCTGGGGTGGGTGGAACTGTGCGCTGTGATGAACATGGGCTGTGGAGGAAGTCAGACCGAGGTTCACATTCTGGCTTCTCCAATTGACCTTGGGCAAGTGAAACAATCTCTCTCAGCCTCAGTTTCCTTATCTGTAATGTAGGAATATCTCCATCATCGCACTAAATGAAGAGAGAGAGAGAGAAAGAGAGAGCGAGCGAGCGAGAGAGAGTGAGTGTGGGTGCGCGCACGCACACATGCCCCGGCGGTAAACACTTGGCAGAATTGTCTCAGATGGTAGGCGGATGGGTGAGCGAAAGAGCTGGCTTCATCCTGCGAGGTCACACAAAGCCCAGCACTCGGAAAGACGCTGCACCTGGTTTAATGCTCTGTTGTCACTGCACTGAAATCCTTAAATTTTGAACATGGAGCCTCACATTTCCATTTGGTGCTGGGCTCTGCAAATTATGTAACCAGTTCTGCCAAAATAGTGCCTCAGGGGCCAGCTGTGGCACTCTGGGAGTCTCAGCTGTCCCATCAAGTTGTGAGCCAAACTCTAGCATGACCCCACATTTTGGTATTTTTGGTAATTTCGGCAAGCATACCACATTTGGAACAAAGTCAGCGATGAAAATATTTTGTACTAAACCTTGTCATTTCATACAAGCTTCCAGGTATTTCTTTTTAAAAAGGCAACCTCATCACCGGGGAGAAAGCGTCTTCCCACTCCTAGCCTTTCTTTCCTTGAAAAGAGAGTGCAATTAGGGTGAGTCCTTTCTCCCTGGGATGTTCTTCCATCTGCCAGGGAGGTGGAGCACATTTCAACAGTAAATTTAGGCTGGGAGCACTGACTCACACCTGTAATCCCAACACTTTGGGAGGCTGAGGCAGGAGGATCACTAGAGGCCAGAAGTTTGAGACCAGCCTGGGCAACACAGTGAGAGCCCACCTCCACAACAACAACAAAAATTTTTAATTAAAAAAATTAGGCATGGTGGTACATGCCTGTAGTCCTAGGGACTTGGGAGGCTGAGGTGGGAGGACTGCTTGAGCCCAGGAGTTCAAGGCTGCAATGAGCCATGATCACATCACTGCACTCTAGCCACGGAAACACACCAAGATCGTGACTCAAAATAACAACAACAAAAACAGTAAATCTGGGGACAATGTGCGGGGCTTGCTCAGTTCTTTTCCTCCCTTTCTGCTCTTTCTGGGAGGAGTCCTGCTCTTCTTCCCCAGAAAGAAGAGCAGGTGACCCGGTAGGTGAATCCTTCTAATTCTTGGGTTCCATATGAGGAAACCCATCTGGCTCTTGCACTGAGCCATGCCTTTCAACCAGCCTTGTCAGCAACAACGTGATATACTGGCTTTCAACTGTTATTCATCGGCTTACTCCTCAGTTTGCTCAGTTCTTGGTTGGGAACAGGGTTGCTATATAGTGGATAACCTCAGTGACTCCAACAACCACCCAAAGCCCTGCCATCCATCTTGTGGCCCAGAAGAATACTTAATTAAAACACCCCCCTCATTACAAAGAAGTAGGATAGGTCCTGGGAAGAGTCTTAGATTCACTGCATCTCAAAACTGAAAGGCAGGAAGACAATCTACTCCAGACCCCTTGGCTCAAGGAGACTAAAAGCATGATACATCAGTTATCAATTTTTAGTGTGCATCAGAATCATCCAGAAGGCCTGTCAAAATGGATTTAAACTCTTAGCCTCATTCCAGAGTTTCAGATTCTGTAGATCTGGGTGGGAATCTAAGAATGTGCCTGTCTACCTAGTTCCCAGGTGATGCTGATGCTGCTGGTCTGGGAATCCGACTTTGAGAGCCACTGGCCTGGTATAAAATGACTTCACTCTGTTATTACAGAGGAGCAACCAGGGCCCAGGTATCCTGTGCTCTAGCCACCACCCTTCTCAGTCCATCTTCTTGCCCATTGGATGCAGCTTCCTCAGCCCCGGCTGGAAGTTCCCTCGGCTGTAGTTTTTATATTTGTACTCAACACTTAAGCTGAACTTGCTCTCCTCTTCAAAATAGTATCTATAAAGAGCATTAAGCTTCCTAAAAAAGAAACACTTTAATACTAAGTATTTCTGGCACTAACACCCATTATAAGAAACATGAAAAGAGAAAGTGTTTTATGAAGAAAAATAAATACGATTCAGGATAAACTTAAAGCAAATGCCATCAGGCCCAGGACCCAGAACCCAAAAAGCTGGTCAATGTTGTTGTTGTTTTTTTTCCTTTTTTATCCTTCTACGGTACATTCTATGTTTATTTTCCTAAAAACAAATAAGAAAACTTCTTGTACTTACCCAGAGTACTGGTAGCGAAGTTTTTTTCAAGTCCGTCTTCTGTGAGTTCTCTTTTATCGATCATGCAACCTGCATTATTGATCTAAAAATTATAGTTCCTATTTCAAAATAAAGAAAAATAGGGCCAAAAGAACTATTTCCATCCCCACACCTCCACTACCCCACCCCAGCTCTTTCTCAACATTCAAGCGACAATGACAATTTGCTCAACTCATTCTTCATTCCAAACCCCTTACAGGAAAATACCACTTGCACAGAGGACCCAGCCACAGAACTATGCAAAGATCGCTGAGTGGGAGGGCTTGGCCAGGCCACCTAATTCATGAGAGAGTGCTCCGGAAATTCATCTGGTCCACAACTGTCCAATCAAAGTGTCTAATCTTCAGTTTTCTAGTAGCCACATTAAAAAGGTATCAAGAAACAGGTAAAACTAATTTAATATATTTAACAAAATATATCCAAAATAGCATCATTTTAACATGTAATCCATACAGAATATTAATGAGATGGAATGCCTAGTTTTTTTTAAGTCTTTGAAACCTGCTAGTTTTTATACTTACAGCACATCTCAGTTTGGACTAGCGACATTTCAGATACTTCACACTGGAGAGCACAATTCCAGACCCTGGGACAACATTTTAGAGCACATCGGAGACTCTTTGGACAGAAAAGCAACTTAGCTCAAAGCAGAGCATCTGGGAAGAGCACACTGGCACCTTTCTGAGTCCACCCAGGGTCCCCATGGAGTTTTGTGGTAATTATGTTACTAAAAACTTTGCTTGCCGGCAGTCAGTATTCTTTTGGACTAAAAGAACTTCTAATTTCAATACAGCAATCCCCAAATCTACAGAACCAAGAAATATTTATATACAAATTTTATAAAAAACGGAACATATCTATCCCCCCACAATACCTACCCAGTGGATGTCCCCTTCCTTTCCCCACTAATCTAACTACATGGGTCTCCTCTCAAATCCAATGAGTAAATCTGATTACATGAACAGGCCCAAGCATAAGAGTCTTACTAAGATTCTTCCATAAAGACACGCAAACATACATATTCGTCCACATCCACACAGACTAAAAAAATGTGCCAACAGAAGTTTATTCTCCACTTTTGTTTACAAAGCTCACCAGGACATTGAGTTTATGTTCTTGCTTGAATTTTTCAACAAATTTCCAAATTTGCTTGGGATCAGACAAGTCCACAATGTGCAGAAAAATGTTCCAAATTAGAAAGCGAAAAAATATATAAACCCTTTTTAAAAAGATATGAACTAGCACTTTTACTTTAAAAAGTACATGATTTTTAAAAAGCAAATACTTTGAAATGATATAAAATGGAAAATACCAGTCCCACTCCTCAAAAATAAACCATTGTTCACAGTTTTTTGTGAATCATCCAGAAATATTTTAAGCATACACTATATATACAATGTATATTTTTTAAGATGAACACACACACACACACACACACACACACAAATAGGATCAGACTATGCATTGTTCTACATCTATCTCTTTCACATAGTATGTCTTTTAGTTTACGGCAGTAAAAACACATTTTACTTTTTTTTCTTTTTCCAAGATGGAGTCTTGCTCTGTCACCTAGGCTAGAGTGCAACATGATCTCGGCTCACTGCAATCTCTGCCTCCTGCGCTCAAGTGATTCTCCTGCCTCAGCCTCCCAAGAAGCTGGAATTACAGGCGCACGCCCAACTAATTTTTGTATTTTTAGTACAGATGAGGTTTCACCATGTTGGCCATGCTTCTGTCGAACTCCTGACCTCGTGATTCACCAGCCTCGCTCTCCCAAAGTGCTGGGATTACAGGTGTGAGCCACTGTGCCCTGCTTTTTAAATTTTATTATGATAAGAATACTTAATATGAGATCTACCCTCTTAACAAAATTTCTCGCATGCCGACTAGGTAGATGTTGCACAGCACACCTCTAGAGTGTATTCACCTTGCCTAACTCACACTTTGTGCCCTCTGATAGTGACTCCACATTTTCCCGTTGCCCCAGCCCCTAGAACCACCATTCCACTCTTTGGTTCTATGAATTCGGAGTACTACAGTTACCTCACATAAGTGAAGTCAGACAGTCTCTGTCTTTCTGTGCCTGGCTTATGTAACTTAGGTTGGGTCCTCCAGATTCATCCATGTCATCGCAGGGTTTCTCTCCTTTTAAGGCTGAACGATATTCCACTGTGTGTATGTCTGTACCACATTTTCTTTATTCATTCATCTGTCAATGGACATTTACGTTGTTTCCACATCTTGGCTATTGTGAATAATGCTGCAACGGGTGTGGCAGTGCTAATGGCTCTTCAGGATCCTGCTTTCAATTCCCTTGGATAAGTACCCAGAAAAGCAATTGCTGGGTCAGATGGTAGCTCTCTTTTGAATTCTGGGAGGACCCTCCGTACTGTTTTCCATCCTGGATGCACCAGTTTGCATTCCTACAATCGGTGTGCATGGGTTCCAATTTCTCCACAACCTCACAAACACTTTTTGTCTTTTGTTTTTTTAACAGTAGCCATCCTGAGAGGTGTGAGGTGATATTTCACCTGGTTTTGATTTGCATTTCCCTGATGACTACTGACATTGAGTATTTTTTCATGTATGTGTTGGCCATTTATTGTTTTGTTCCTTGAGATGGATTCTCACTCTGTTGCCCGGGCTGGAGTGCAGTGGCATGATTTTGGCTCACTGCAACCTCTCTGCCTCCCAGGTTCAAGCGATTCTCCTGCCTCAGCCTCCCGAGTAGCTGGGACTAGAGGTGTGTGCCACCATGCTCGGCTAATTTTTATATTTTTAGGAGAAACAGGGTTGCACCATGTTGGCCAGGCTAATTTCAACTCCTGACCTCAAGTGATCTGCCTGCCTCGGTCTCCCAAAGTGCTGAGATTACAGGCATGAGTCACCTTGCCCAGCTCGTGTTGGCCATTTGTATATCTTCTTTGGAGAAATGTCTATTCAAGTCCTTAGACCTTTTCAAATCAGTTTATTAGTTATGTTGTTGTTTGTTTTGCTACTGAGTTGCAGGACTTACAAAAGGTCGTGGAGATAATTTTGTTATACATGAATATACCTATTCCTTTTAATGACTACATAACATACTTTTACATGGATATGTCAGTTTCTTGCTGCCGATCATTTTTTGTCAGAACTTTGCTCTTAAGACAGTACCTTAGGCACATCATAAATAAGAGGACAACTTCTGCTGTGACCCTTAGTCCTTGCTCACAATGCTTTTCAATCTCTGCTTTGTATCATGGTTACCACTAGACACAGCCGCCTCTCCAGGAGACTTAGAACTCCGTCTAATGCGCCCTTGCTCCTTGTGGTATTACACAGAATCATATGCATGGTATTTGACCAATGGACCTTGGCTGTCTAAACCTTTTTCTCTGTACCCAGAACCTAAGTCCAAACTTGCACTGTTAGCATCCAGTGAATGCAATGGCATCCTCTCTGAGTATCAGTGGACATATGTGACTTATCACTAACCCAAGGCAGAGACTCCTGCTGCTGCAGGCACCCAAGTGAACCTACAGACAAGGATCTGAGCAAGAGCCACAGCTCCTCAGTTTCCCCACTAATCGAGCTATAAAACCCAAAGCTGTAGTCAGAATTTCTTTCTACTGATCTTCAAACACATTGTTTTCTCACCTGAGACAAATGAGAAAACAGAAGCAACTCCACATTTTCATGACTCAGAAAGTCTGGTCAGGTTGAACACCATATTTGGCTTAAGCCCGGCCCAACTGAATATTCCTCTGCCTTCAAAGGACAGGGAAGATGTTGTCCATACAGAACTATTCTCTTTCAAAATGTCTGTGAAGGCCCTTACCCAGCCAGAGTGAACAAGGCTGCTGAGTCATACCTGAGTCAGCCGGGAGCCTGTACCAATCACTGCAAACTGAGTCTAGACACCTAATCCTACCATGTTGAGGCCTTCCCTGCAACCACCCTAAACTCCCTCCTACCAAAAAGTGCTGTGTAACATGCATACAAAATCCAGGTTTAAACAGCAACAAAATTCAAGGGAACTAAAACCAATTCTGCTTTAAACATTCCACAAGTTCTCTGAGCTTCCTGGAAGTGGCTGAGAAGTCTCAGAGTGAAAAGGAGATTGCAGCAGGGAAGAGAGAATCACACTGTCCCAGACAAATCAGCCATGGAGCTGGTGACACGAAGCACCATGAAAAGAGGAAGGAAACCATCTGTGTTCCTCTGAGGTGAAACAGGAGGCCACAAAGCACACAGAGGGCGAGGCCAGCAGACTGCTGTGGCCAGGAGAAGGAATGGAACTGGGAACTAGTGCATGTGTTTAAAAGTCCCAATCTGCAGAGCCACACACTGAGAAGGCTAACCCTAGGAGCCACTGGGCCCCAACTATGATACAAGTGTGGTTACTGAAATTGAACAAAATAAAACTCAACTGGGATCCTCTCTGCAGATGAGCCACCATCCACAGTGGCTGTGTGACCCAGGAGTCATGAGGTGACATCATGGGGACTGACCCCCTGTCAGAGCAGTTCCCACAACGAACATGGTAAACCGTGCATGGAGGTGCTTTGTCAAGTAGAAATCATTCTGGGGAAATGAGGCAGGATTTCATAAAAACACTGAGGTCTTGGAAAGCCAAACCAGTCATTCTCAAGAAGCTAGAAATCTGCACTGGCCTGGAGGACCTGGAGAGTAGAAACCCGTTTTTTATCACGGCGTGTTATGTTGGTGGAGTCAATCCCCCACAAGACCTAAGCGCTTTCACAGAACCTTCCAGCCACACCAGGAGGCCTGCAGGACCAAAAACGTCACCCAGGCACCTGTACCTCTGTGATCCTTCCTTCTAAAACCCATGACTCCAGTGTAATCATGAGAAAGACATCAGACAAATCCCAAATGAGGGGCATTCTACAAACACCTGACCAGTACTCCTCAAAACTGCAGTCATTAAAAACTGGGAAGTGTGAGAAACTGTCACGGCCAAGAGGAGCCTAAAGAGACATGTAATGTCCTGTGGGATCCGGAAATAAAAACAGAAAATTAGGGAGAAAACTCAGGAAATCTCAAAGTATGAAGTCGACTGATTTTAATATTGCATAAATGTTGGTTTAGTAGATGTGGCAAATGAACCACACTCATGCAGGATGTTAACAAAGAATAAACTGGCTGGGGACAAATGGGAAGCTCTGTACTATTTTCACAGGTTTTCTGTGCATCTAAAACTATTCTAAAATTAAAAGGTTGGCCAAGTGTGGCAGCTCACACTTGTAATGCCAGCACTTTGGGAGGCAGAGGTGGGGGGACTCTTTGAACTCAGGAGTTCAAGACCAGCCTGGGCAACATAGTGATACCTCATCTCTACAGAAAAAGAAAGTAAAACCAGCTGGGTGTGGTGGCATGTGCCTACAGTCCTACCTATCTGGGAGGCCGAGGCAGGACAAGCTTGGAGTCCAGAAGTTTGAGGCTACAGCAAGCTATGAACACACCACTGCACTCCAGCCTGGGCAACAGAATAAGAGCCTATCTCAAAAAATAATAAATAAAATACAACTATTTTTTTTAAATGTTGCCCATGGGGGTAACTGCTAGACAAAAGTCTGGAGCCAGGAAGTAAGGTGGGGCTGAACTGCGACCAGAAGCCTGGGGAGAAACATCCACGCTGTTTCTCCCCCAGGCCCTTTGGGAGGATCGTGTCCAGTGGACTGGTGAGCGGGGAGGCTGCTCTACAGTAACCAGCACTCCTTTCCCCAAACTTAGGCCACACATAACCTCTCTGCAAAGATCACCTCGGCATGATATTCACCTCTCTATAAGACCAAACGCCTGATCTTACCAAGCTAGCATGCACAAGCAGCCGAGATTCCCTCGTGACACTGAGTCTTACCTGGCGCCTGCACTCCCTGGCTCAGCGGGTCTGCTGCACACCTCACCCAGACCCTCCTGCCTGAGGGATCCTCTTTCTTTGATGTTCACCCAACCATGCAGGCAGGAGCAGCTGCTCCAGGGCCCTCACTGCTCTACCACACATTTCTGCTTCTGGGGGCCTGCAGGCTTCCACCTCCCACTGAGCAAGGCCCAAGCACTGAGTCAACAGAACAAAGCTGAAGCATGGAATGAAAGGTTGGGAGTGGTAATAATATTAGTATACACAATACTGATAATACCAACAATAATTATAGTAGCTGCTTCTATTGACTGAGAGCTGTTTATTCTTAGGACACCCTGAGCTTCCCATCTTGTAGCCCTTTGTTATTTCAGTAATGTCTAACAGACACCTCTTTCAAGAGAGGGAATTGAATGCAGGGATTAACTTCCCAGGTGATTAAGGAAGATGAGAACTCAACCAGGATTGGTGGAGTAACCCAGAGATTAGTAATAGCAGCATATTATCACCAGCCCTAGGCTCAAGGAACAAAGGGGAATGCAGTGTGGCCTGAGCCCAGGAACCAGAAGGAAGAACCAGAGAGGAGATTCAGCTGTCACTGGGGAAGCCAATATCTCAATTCCCCACCTTCCTTCCACCTGCCAATCTTCCTCTAATTCCTGCCATTGGTCAAACCCAGCCAAAAGCTGTCTGGCTGCAGGAGGTGAAGAAACATGTAACTTGAGGTTCACATGATTTGTCCCCCAACCCACTTGGGCTGTGATACACAGCACAGTGGCCAGGCCCAGGACAGGCACACAATTCAAAGAAACTGCTTGTTAATCGCTTTTATCCTGCATAAGACTGTCAGGGGCTGTGTCTGTCCCAATCACCTGTGTCTCCAGTTCCCAGCATGCTGCTTGGCATATAATTCACCCTTAAATACACATTAAAAAACCAATAAAGTCGTTACCCCTGTTTTTCAATGAGGAAAGGAAGGTTCTGGGAAGCTAAGAACATTGCCTGAGCTCACAGGCCAGGAAGGGCAAAACCAAGACTCCTATCAGAGCCCAACTTCCTCCTGTATACCATGATTTTGTGTGGGGGCTGCCTACCAATGGTAGACCAGATGAGGCTGTGGAGTGGGGCCTCTTCATAAGCAGGGAGGGGCAGCTGATCCCTGGCAGGGCTTGGAGGACACACTGAGTCAAAGAAGCCACAGGCACTTGCATAGGCAGACTGGGACCCTCATCCTGCAGGCTCCACCTGGAGGATGGAGCTGGAGGCCACTTATAAACCCAAGAGAGCAGTGACTGTCTGCGTGTGCATTCAAATCCCACTGAGTGCATCTGCATGGAGGTGACAGGGGCAGTAGGCAAGGGCCGGTTTCCTCCCCAGTCCAGGAACATGCTCGCTTCCCTTTTCAGCTCTCTTCCCCTCCTAAAGATGGTGGCATTGGTTATAAGCCTGGCTGGATATTACAAACAGATCCATACTATCATCATTTTCCATTTAAATACACTTTTTAAAGCCTGTGGCCCACACCAGAGCAGGCAGGAATCCAGGCAAACCTCCTCCTGCCGGCGGCCTGAGATTAGTATTCTTGTTGCATCCGGCAGCAGCACCACTGAAAGTTATCAGCAGGCAGCCAGCCAGCTTTCAATCTCAAGAACTGCAGCCCGCGGATCGCAGTGGCACTTGCAGACATTAGAGGGAGATTTAGAGACCCTCACGCTCACAGCCAGCACGAAGTCTCTGGTAGGCACCTGATGGCATGAGACTGGGGATTTCCACGCATAGGGGAAAGAAACAGACACTTAGTGTGAAAATGTTATTTCAAAGTTGATGCAAAATATTCCTTCCTAGATGGGGACATTCTGCTTTTTGGCCAAGGTCCATGCCTGAGTGGGGGTACTGTCTGTCCCTCCCCAGCTCCTCTTCCACAGGCCCTCCAACTGTGGGGTCTCCTAGGGAAGAGATGGGAATGGAATGAGGATGTTCTTTGGTGACAGTGAGCGAGCAGCCATGGTGACTGAGGGTCCTTTCTCTCCACTTGGTGGCAGGGGTCAGGGTTTTCCATCCAGGGCCAGCCTCATGGCTGCACAATGTATCATGGGAACATGATCCATACAGATGCACAGGCCCTGCAATCAGGCCTCAAGCTTGGTTTAAAGTTCTGCCTCTATTGTGTTGAAATTCCTAAATAACTTTTACACAAGCGTCTTGCATTTTCATTTTGCACCGAGCCCCACGAGCCAGTCCTGGTTCCCGCTCTCTCAGAAGAGAAAGACCACAAAATGTGAGGCAGCTCTGAAAGCTCGTGTCGGAAAGTAGCTCTCATCAGGACCCAAATGCTGTCGGCGGTTTCTCCTTATTAGAAGGCACAGGGTCAATGCAGGGCTCTGCGGCACCCAGGTGACCCTTGCTGATGTGGCTGGTAAGAAGCCTGGCACTATCATTGTCCAGCATAACGGGCCCCTGCCTGCTGGCCTCTGCTGGTTTCACAGGCAGCCCAGAGCCGTGCAGTTGAGCCTGAGCGTCCCACTTATCTCCTGGTCAAACCTAGCCATTCAAAAGCAGGGCCCAGCTCTCTGCAGGGTGAGGCTGCTTCCAAAGCAGAAGCACAAACACAGGCCGTCGCCAACCCAGGGAACGTGGGCAGGAGTGCAGCCTGCTCACAGCTGACCATGGAGGCAAGAAAACCCAGCAGGAGGGGTGAAGAGCTGCTCACCTGGTTACCGTTCCCCGGATGATCTCACTCCTGGCATCTTCTGCTCGGGCTTGATCTCGACAAACCAGGTGAACTGTGCCACCTGGTGGAATTCAGTGAAAACATTTGTGAGTTACAGCGAGAGCTACAGAAACCAGCTCCTCCAAATGAAAAATAAAGACATATGGGCTCACAAAAAGAATACCTGAAACTGACACCCTTCTGTTAAACCTAGATGGGTGGTCCCCACAGTTAGAGCAGTGAAGGCGATCGTGAGGGAGGTACTGGAACCTTCTTGCCTATCTGGGCCGACAGTGCTTCTGGGAGAACATCCTGATTTTTTAAGAGCCTGAACACATCAAGTATAAGAAACATTGATCCAGGTCGCATCTGCCTCCCTAACATCTAGCATGGCAGCTGGCACGGAGATCTCAAACCTGGCTGCACTTTAGACTCACCTAGGGAGCTTTTAAAGATCCAGGCCTGAGTGTGTTTTACAGGCTCCCTGGTGATATAATGTTCAGGCAAAGCAGAGAACCACTGGCCTAGCATGTAGTAGAGACTCAAGTATAGACTGAGCAGCGCTCATATCCCAGCAAATGCCACACCATCATCAATCAAGGTCAACTTAAAGCAGAACGTCTTCGTCGCGGCAGCTAAGGAATCATTACGGAGTCTGCTTTCTCTTCTAAAAATCACCCACTTGATTAAATGGGGTCTGTTTCACTGGAGGCTACAGGCTAACCATACCACTAGCCCCTGTCCTCTCCCTTCCTCTCCACACTTCAGAGTGCTTCCCAGCTGCTAAGATGCACTTAATCCTCTCCCTGACTTGGCAGATAATGAAATAAAGCTTCAAATGACATAAAAGTCCCCTGAAAAATGCCTAACTTGGATTTAGAGAGAGGAAAAAAAGAAAACATCTTCAGCATCTTAAAAAGTGATAAATTCACAACCTAGTTCCCCACCTTCTGCTGGAACATCCATTTTTCCAGAAGAGGCTCTGGAGAGATGCAGGAAAATTTTCTAGCCACTGCAGAGCCAACTGGTGACCCAGGATAGTTGAGCTCATGCAGGAAATTCTGGCATTCACCCATGAGGAAGACTTCTGCTGACTGAAGACTTCACAGGCATCTGCGGTGCCTCTTTATTGTCAAGGTTAGGGGAGGGAAGCAAAAAGAAGGAAGTTAGTTCCACACACTCCTCTCTCCAGGTATTTTGGGGGCATTGGTTCATAACTACCGTCCACATCCAAATAGTGGTGGACTCCCAGGCTCCCCCTCCCCTTTCCCCATCTCCAGGGAGTCTCACTGAGAAGACATGAGTTAGAGACCAGGTGTTCATTTTTTTTAAAAATTAAATTCCACGGGGGATTCTGATGTTCAGGGTTTGCTTCAGCCCCTCACTGCTCTTAATCAGAAAACACTGGTACACGTGCGCAAAACCCGAGCTCTCCCGTGAATTAATTGTTGAGGAAAGGCCTCCTGTTGCTCTCGCCACCTCTAGCTTGAGGCTCAGAAAGCTGACACCTGTGCCCAGAACCATGGGATTGCCATCCAGGACTTCCTGACCTGCCTGTGACACAGTGGTGAACCGGCCACAGTCTGGCCGTGGGGCTCAGTGGACACATGTTAGCAGCTGCTCACCTCGCTTGGCTATTTCAAGGGCAGTTGCTTTGCCAATGCTGCTGTTTCCTCTGGTGACCAAAAAGACTCTTCCAGGAACCTGGACCTCCAAGTCATTAGGGAGAAAGTCCTTAGATGCAGATTCATAGTCACTCCTAGAAACAGCAGACCTGCGAGAAGACCAGCTGTAAGGAGTGAGGGACACAAATCCCTGCAGAAGAAGCCGAACTCTAGGATAGGCATTATTGCTGTCTCTGCCTCTCCCAGAACATCGTGAAACTCCTTTCTCACTCGCCCTCCCTGGTCTCACAAACACCACCATGTCAGGGCCTGCATTTCCTGGGCCATTATCTTCCCAAACTTTTGAAAATATTGGAGATTCCAACACTTTGGCATCCAAACTGTTTTCTTCTGACTGCGCCGATACTGGGGAGTGGCAAAAAGAAAAAAATCCTTTGTCAGACGAATTGCTCTGTTCCCTTTTGTGGGGGGCAGGTTTCGGGAAGCTTAGGAGACCATTTGCATTGTGCTTACTGCATTGCAGGACAGATATCCTTCCTTACCAACTTGGAGAAATGGAGAGATTTGCAAGTAGGGGATGAAGAGGAGGAAGGTAGAGGCATTTAAGCTCTGCGCCCAGCAGAGGAAGCCAAGGCTCCTTCAGGGACACAGGGTGTGCACTGCACAGCACTAGGGAGTGCCATTTGGATCATAATGATGGAAGATTTGTATCTGCATTATGACAACATTCTGGCAGATGACAGAAAAGCATATTGCGGAGAGGCACTTTTTCTGATTTGCACGAAGGCATCATATTGGATTGATGCAAACCATGAGTTCCTTAACTGTTTCTCTCTCTCATTCCTTTGGAGCTACCTCTCTACCTTTACTCTCCTAGTATTTCCTGGCTATGAATTGACTAAGGGCAGTGGTGGCAGAAGGGTGGGGTTGGCAGCAGGAGACCCAGAGGGCAGACTCTGCCCACACACAGGCAGGCTGGGGTCTCACAGCTTGCATCTCTCCCCCAGAGCCAAGAGATTTCTCCCCGTCAGTACAGAATGGACTGTAATCTCAAGGCTCCACAGAGGCCGAGAGCCCTCCCACAGGACCTAGTGACAAACAGCTAGCCAACAGCTGGCCTCCTGCTCCATGCCCCGGTACAGCACAACTGCCAGTTACATGCCCTGGATATTTATGAGCTTGGGTTTTGGTTTGAAAGTCACTGCCACAGGGCAGGCATTGCCACTTGTTTCAGTAAACTCAGATGTTCTTAAGAGAACAAGAAAAATGTTCCTGTTTGCACCATCTGTAACTCACCGGAACATGCAGGGCAGCTTAGAGAACACCCTACCCATGACCAGGCATGGTGGCTCACGTCTGTAATCCCAGCACTTTGGGAGGCCGAGGCGGGTGGATCATGAGGTCAAGAGATCGAGAACACCCTACCCATTGCTTCTGCTGTGAGTGGCAAGCAAGATTTCTTATTCCAAAGCCTTCCTGAAAGGTTGACTTGAAACTCAAAAATATTAATAGCAAGGGCTTGAATAACCTGGGTTTGTCACAGTTCGGCCTCTTACTAGCTGTGCAGTCTTGTGTGTTGGCTTGACCTTTCTGGGCCCTTAGATCCTCATCTGCAGATAGGGAATAATAGAGATACCTCTTGGGCAGCATTTATGGCACTACTTGGAACATATTAGGAGCTCAATAATTAGCAGTTGACATTATTGTTATTATTTAGACGGAGTCTCTCTCTGTCACCTAGGCTGGAGTGCAGCTCCAGCTCACTGCAACCTCTGCCTCCCGGGTTCAAGTGATTCTCCTGCCTCAGCCTCCTCAGTAGCTGGGATTACAAGCACCCACCATCACACTCGGCTAATTTTTGTATTTTTAATAGAGACAGGGTTTCACCATGTTGGCCAGGCTGGTTTCGAACACCTGACCTCAGGTGATCTGCCTTCCTTGACCTCCCAAAGTGCTGAGATTACAGGCATGAGCCACTGCACCTGGTCAACATTATTATTCCTATTAATAATGACAGTAGCTTCCATGTTCAAACTTGTACTCATTTGGCCCCCAAGCCTTCAAATCAGTAGGGACTTTGAGCATTTTAAACTACAAACAGAAGGAACTGAAAGTTGTCCCCCCTTATACACAGAGGTGAGCCCTGGAATCTCTGTGAAAGGCTTTTCCGGTAGAGGCAAGGGCCTGAGTCAATAAATAGGGGCTTAGCTAGGAGGAGGCATTGTGGGGAAAGAGTGAGAACTTCCCAAATACAATAGAGCCAGAGAAAAAGCTGTCCACAGGGAATAGGCTTTAAGAGCCCTTCTCCAGGGGCAGGAAGCTGACAGGCTTTTCTGTGACACCCAGCCAGAGGGGACATTAGCCTCTGGGCTCCACACTGATCCATATGTTTGCTGAGGGTGGCTCCTCTGGGTTAAACCTCTTCCTCAAACAGCATGCTGGGAGTGCTGCCAAGTGGGCAGTGCCGGCCTGGGCTGCAGGACATGCCCCTGCCCTCTACCGGGTATCTTGCCTTCTATACAAGAATTCATTCTGGTCCAATCTGTTGTTAGTGGTAAGATTTGTCTTTTATGTACTCTGCCCCTTATTGGGAAGCATTTTATTTTCACAAACTCTAGATAACAGTCTCTATTCTTCAAACACAGACAGACATGATTTTCCCAAGGTCACCAGAAAGTAGTAGATCAGGCCAAAGGCTGGGTGTTCCATTCTTCAACACCCAGCCTCGGTGCCAAAGGGCGGCGCCCAGACACGCTGCATCAGCATCACCTGGAAACCTGTTGGAGATGCCTTGCCCGCAGACTCAGAAGTGCTTGCTCGGCAACCTGTGGTTGCATGTGCCTTGCAGGGGATTTTGATTCAAACTTCGAGAGGACGTCTGTACTTACTGTTTCCTGAACCTGAGGGGACAGGGACGGGGAGGGGAAAGCTCACAAGTATCCGTGTCTCCTGCCCCCTCAATTTACCCAAATATGGAATTTGCTTAGGACCCATCTATACTTGCCCAGGGTTTAGAAGTCTGTTTACAATTGCCCCAGGGAATTATTAGGTTCAGCAAAGTTTAGGAAACAATGATTAAATCCTGCTGCCTAGAAGCCCAAAATAGGGAAGCTTTATAAAAATCCTTGTGCCAAGAGAAACGCTGCAAACCCTAACTCCTCGCTCTCACTCTGAAGTCAAAATAACGTTGTTTTTCTCTCCCAGTCACTAAATCCACAACAGCGGGAAAACCCACCTAAGTTTGCCAACTGCCTTCCCCTCCCCGCCCCCACAATTGGTGTTGGATTGGGCCCCTTGGCCTCACTTCTACTTTCCCTCCCTCAAGGTGGGGAAATCAGAGCGAAAGAGTCCTGGGAGAGATTTTTAGAGCCTGCCTTCCCTGGGGCCCACCCCGGGTTGGAAACGGACTCAAGCTTTCATACTGTGTCATGTGGAAAGATCCATCAATGAATGGTCATTGCCAGAGGACACCCCTTTGAAAGAAAAAGGCCGACACTGTATTCTCCGAAAAGCAGTGGGACAGGGCACAGGGCTACACTTTCCCAGCATTCTCCGCAGCAGGGGCTCCAGGGGCAGAGCTGAACTTTTCCCAAAACGATGTGGGGTGAAGAGAAGGGAGTTGCAATTCCTACCTCCCCTAGGAGTGCTGGCCAGGTTGCCGTGGGAACCGAAAAAGCCCCAATGCAGGGAGAAGCCTCTGAGATGAGAATCACCTGGGGGATTTGGATGAAATGCCAGTCCCGGCCCCTGTGCAGACCCACTGAATCGTAATCTCAGAATCTCTCTAGCTCAGAAAACTGGTACGTTTAATCCTCCCGTGATTCTGATGAGCTGACAGGGTTGAGAACCACTGGTTAGCCTAACCAATTCTAAGATAAAACCTCCATCTTGCCTCGGTCACAGGAACCTGTTACCTCTAAAAACCACCATGAGGTGGAGAGCCAAGTAGGGCTCACTGAGCGTGGTCACGGGGCGGCGAAACCACCATGCACCGTCACCCAGTAGCACACACTGGGTGCACAGCCACCCTGGCTGGGGACCCAGGCTGGAAAGTGCCAGCTGGAGCCAGAGGTCGCAGTCCAGGTGCCGCATCTTCTTAGAGGAAGAAGCTGCTAAGAGAAAGCCTTGGCTAGCGATTTAGATCTAGCCCTATCTGACGCCGCCAGCAGCACCGCGAAGACACTAGCCGAAGCACACCCCGCGGGGCGCCGAGGTGACGCCCAGGAGGCTCGGAGGCGCCGGGGCCGCCTGACGTCAGTGGGACGGGCCCGGGCCTGGGCGCGCCACAGTCCCGCTGCTCGGGCTCCAGTCCCGGTCGCGAGCGCGGAGGGGCTGCACGCTGACCACCGCCCCACGTCCAGCCGCGGGCCGCTAGATGGCGGGCGCCCCAGTAGTTCGGAGCTCGCTTAGTCGGTCAAGCGAGAGGGTGAAGGGGCCGCGGGCGCGTTCGCGGCAACGCCGCTCGCCCCCGCCGAGGCGGGCCACGTGACAGCCCGGGACACACCCCCCGCCCCGCCGCGCCGCCTTACTTGGTGTACTCGCGCAGCCCCTTGACGAACCGCACGGCACTGCGGTACAGGGACAGGCCGGGCGCGCCGCACGCCGAGCCCCGGCGCGGCCTCCGCCCTGGTCCCGCCCTCCCGGGAGTCGCCCGCCCTGACAGCATCCCGGTTATTTAAGAGCTGCGGCTTCCGGGGCCTTGCTCCGCCGGGAAGGCGAAGGTCTCAGCGGCGGCCCGTCGACTCCGCCGCAGCCTCAGAGGGTGGAGTGAGGGCGGACGGGCCCTGCTGGGGACCGCAGTCGAGGTCCACAGTGTCCTGGTGGTTGAAATCAGGCGTCAGCAACGTTGAGAGAACACCTTTTCGCTGGGCATGGCCGGGAGGCGTGGATGGCCCTGTAACGCACCTCCTGGAATTTGGTTACCTAGAAAACCATGTGGAATAAAACGACGAGGCTTATGATATTTAAAAGATTTCTGCGTCGAATTGGTGTTAGTTATCATAAGGGTTATTGTAATAACTGGCGTTCTCTAAGTTCCTCTGTATCGGGGGATGCGGCGCCCTAGCACATACATCTCCGCTCTCCAGCAAGCACGGTCAGATTGGCCACACACAGGCAAGAGGCCGCCGTGGGGCTCCCACCTGAGAAGGAATTGTCTCCGTGGCCCAGACTTTTGCCACTGGTTCTGCAACTTCATGCATTGCCAGGGAAAGCCCCAAATCCTCATCAGTCTCCTTCCACCCAGCCCCAAATAACCGGTGTGAGTAAAAACGTGTGGTTGCTGTGTGAACCCAGATCTCAGACTAGTCATCCCCCCCACCATTCCAGCCCTGTTATGTAGAACCCAGACACCCCTGTCCACATCTAACCTCCAGCCCTAACGCCGCATTAGAAATGGAGACCTACTGCTGCTCTCATCCTAGTCACCCTGTTAAGTTCTATGCTGGTTTACCCAAGTTGCCCAGAGACTGAGCCCTTCTTACATAAGCTGAGCGGAGACCGGCTGCTTTAATAGCCTCATTACCTAGGATACAGGATCACTGTCCACCCTCACCACGCAGTAGGCAAGTTTTTACCTCAGAACAACTTTAGAAATCAATTTCCCCAGAACATCTCGCCCCTCTAAACAGGACTCTGAGGTTCCACTACATTAGTGTTATTCCTGACAGAGTGATGAAAGGAAATTTAAACAAGTGGCGTTTTGTAAAACCACCCAGCCTGGTGTGACTGTCAATGCCTGTCTGGCTTGGCTGGGAAAATATTTTAGATCCCCACGGCTACCCACTGTGATTTATACACTCCGCTTTGTGTCAGTGATGGAAAAGGTGTCAGTCTGCTCTGAATCTCTCTGACCACCTCAGGAAATACGCTTTTGGCTCACAGAGAGGGGGTGAGAAATGGTTTTGAACCACAAAGTCTCTTGAGGATGTCAGCAGCCCCTTGAATAAAAGTCTGGCTGGAAACCCAGCTCTCTGTTAACCAGGTGAACCAGAACATACTGCACACGCCCTCAGTCTTGGTTTTTAATGTGTAAAATGGGAATGATGCTCACCTCACGGGGTGGTTGTGATGATGAAAGCATTCATTATAAAGAGCTTAGTTTCCCACGAAGTGATCAGAAGCGTTCATTTCCCTCAAGTTCTCTTCTCATTCCTTTCTCCGCTCCACTTACAGCCATGCAGTGTATATTCAAGAAGTGTTCCATGAGGGCATGCAGTGTCCACTGTTAGCCTCACATCAACAAGTGTCCATGAGGTAGGGCATACATTATATACACTTCCAGAGGAGGTCTTAGGAAAAGCCGACCCCTGTCTCAAAATCAGCTTCTGCTCTCACTTGGATGCCAAGTAACACACACGCACAAAGAAACAAAGGGCAGTGTGGAGTTCATAGGGGAATGTTCCCGTTTAACTGGAGTCAGCTGAGCTGCATTCTAGTCCAATTTCTGCCAGTTATTCCCTGTGTGACCCGTGTGATAAAATGTATAGAAGGCTTAAAGTGTTCCAAGCATTGTGGAATACAGCACTAAATTCTCACACTGACCCATATGGTTACTCTTGCTATTATCCCCATCTTACAGATGAGCAAACTGAGAGAGGTTACGTAGCTTGACTGAGGTCACAGTAAATGCATAGTGGGGCCAGGTTTTGAGGCCAGGTAGTATGATTCCAGAGCCCACACCTTCCCCAGTGCATCATACGGAATGGGGGCAGGTCACAGCCTCTGGGCCTCAGTTTTTCTCATCTGAACAAAAAGGGAGCCAGACTGACACCCGGGACCCCTTTCAGCTCCAACTTTCTGTACTTCTAATAAGAAAATTACATATGGATGTTAAATAAGTTAGGCCCAGGGTGCTTCTAAGAGCAACGTCAAAGTGGGTAGAGTTGCTGCATTTCCCATGGGTGGAAAGCCACTAAAATATTTCTCCTGTGTTCCTGGTTCCAATTTGCCACTCAAAAAGCCAAACAAAGAAATCATCCTCCAGAGCTCCCTTCCAATTGATTTAGATCCCTGAGGCTAATTTTGACCAAATTGGAAGGAGAAGCAGAAGGTGTGGAAATCCATGGCTTCCTGCGCAACAGATACACATGATGAGAAGTCTGTATACACACACACACACACACACACACGCGCGTACGTGTTCATATTGCCTTCCACTGAAGCTCATACCAGTTCCTCTAGCCAAGTTGTCATGGCAACACCAGCTGCCAATGAGATCATGGAAGACAAGGTCATAATGGCAATGGTGCCTTATATTTTACCTGGCAAAGCTACTTAGTTAATAAGATGAATAACCATAAATCATAAACTCATAGGAAGTCAGACACCATTCATGTACATGTTTAGTGGGCAATTGGGGGTGGGGAATGGAAATGACAGTGAAGGGAAAGGAACGAAAAGGAAGAGAGGATGAGGCAGAGAGCAGGGAAGAAGGTCTCTGATGCTGATCCTTATTTTTCAGTGTGAACCATGCACAGGTGCTGACCCTGCCGTGCGTGGATTAAGGAACTGGGCTCTTCCTGATGACAAGAAGTTGTGGGGTGGGTCATGGGCTCCCAGCCTCAATCACAAAGGCTTATCAGAAACCCAGAGGCAACTGCTTTCTGGCATTCACTCTAGCAGAGGAGAGCAGCAGCCCAGGGAAGAGGTACAGTGGTAGACACCAACCCGCCCTCCCCCCAACTCCGCAGCTGACAGTTGCCATGTGGAAAGGCCTTTTCGGCTGCCTCCCCGTGTCCCTCGGTGCCCATCATCCTTTACAGACGGGCTTGCCCTAGGGCTGTCTGTTGCCCATCTGAACCAACTTCCTACCGAACAAGTCAATTTGATTTAGGGGTTTCCTTCCTTTCACAAGAAGCTAATCGCAGTGTGGGCCTCTGGCCAGAACTTTGGCAGTGGGGAGCTGAGGCGGGAGACAGACTCAGTTTTCACCGAATACCTTCTGTGCCATTGAATTTTGTACCATATGCATGAATCACTTGCTTAGATTTCAGACACGCAGAGATCCCCCTTCTTTCCCCAGCCCTGAGCACCCTCCAAGGACTGCAGACATTGGCAGTGAGATGGGCCCAAAGTGGGGCACTAGTGAAGCCAGGGAGGTCAGCCTCCATATAGCTGAGTTGATGGA
This sequence comes from Callithrix jacchus, assembly GCF_049354715.1. Taxonomy (NCBI): domain Eukaryota; kingdom Metazoa; phylum Chordata; class Mammalia; order Primates; family Cebidae; genus Callithrix; species Callithrix jacchus. Next base: position 63,776,431 of record NC_133502.1, read on the forward strand.
GAAAGTGATTTTCCACAAACGGGACTCAAGTTTGTTTTAAAAACTCATGCAGCCTGCTTCCAGGGCTTCAGTTTTACCGCAAGCAGATTCTGTTCTGACTTGGGCTTTCTCTAGTGGTGCCTGGGGCAGAAGCGTGAGGCATGCAGGCTGCTTGGTGAGGTGGTTATAGTTCACGCTACCCACGCTACCCACCCTCCCTGGACCACCTCGTATACACTGCTGGCCTCGGGAGGAGGGCCACCCACACAGGCAGGAGAGGGATGCAGACACAAGGCGAGAACTGGGATAGAGAGTCAAAGGGCCCACGTTCAGCCCTGACGCATCTTCAGAAAAGACACTTTACCTCCGCCAGCCTCAGTTTCCCTCTACAGAGGAGCATAACTGTACAGTCCTCACAGCATTGTAATGAGGGCAAAATAAAGAAAATTTTCTCTTATTTAACAAATACTTATGTTCCACCTACTATGTGCCATGCACTGTTTTAATCTCCTTACAAATAAAAATGAGGTACCGAGAGTTTCAGTGGCATATCCAGGATCACGTGCATCTGGAAAGAGGCAGGGCCAGGATCCCAGCTTGAGAGTATGGGTCCAGATGCCACATGCATTAACCCCTTCTCTGTAAGGATGAGGGATGTGTCCCATGGTGGTGTCTCCTAGTTTCTTTTTTTAGTAACTTCTGTGGGACTGGAAACTTCCACTACTATCCCCTCTTCTTTTTTGGTTAGTTGATTTGTTTTTGTGTGTGATGGGGTAGCTTATAACTCCCACAGTTTTTTCTACCAGGATTCCTCCCAATCCCAACCCCCCCAAGCCAGGGGCACTCAGAGACTGAAGCTGGGTGCTGAGCACTGCAGTCACTAAGAGTGAGGTTTGGTTTGCAGCCTGGCCCTGTGTATGCATGGAATGACCAAAGGACCCCGTACTGGCCAGCTATTTAATACTGAGTGACTCCATCATTCTGTAGAGGCTTGGGAGGACCGAGGAATACATTACTTATTTTTATTTTTGACTATGGCAAAATACACACAACATAAAATTTACCATTTTAGCCATTTTTAAGTGTACAGTTCAATATTAACTACATTTATATTGCCACGCAACGGTTCATCTTCAGAACTTTTCCACCTTACCCAACTGAAACTCTGAACCCTCATTCAACCCTTCCCCAGCCCCTGGTTACCACCATTCTGCTTTCTGTCCCTATAAATTTGACTACTCTAGGAACTCATCTAAGTAGAAACATACTTTGCCTTTTTGTGACTGGCTTATTTCAGTTAGCATCATGTCCTCCAGGTTCACCCATATTGTAGCAAGTGTCAGAATGTCCTTCCTTTTTAGGGCTGAATAGTGTTCCATTGTGTGTATATACCACATTTTGTTTATCTGTTCATCCACGGATGCTTCACGGATTGCTTCAATTTCTTGGCTATTGTGAATAATATTAATATGAACAGCAGTGTGCAAATACCTCTTTAAGACTGAGATGTTAGTTACTTTGTGTGTATACCCAGAAGTGGAATTGCTGGGTTATATAGAAATTCTCTTTTAAATTTTTTGGGGGCCTGCCATACTCTTTCCCATGGCTGCTATGCCCGTTCTGTTCCCACCAGCATTGCCAAGGGCTCCGACTCGCCTAATTCTCACCAACTTGTTATCTTTGGAGTTCTTCCTTTTTTTATTTAATAGCATCCATCCTGAGGGGTGTGGGATGGTAGAACCTCATTGTGACATGTTATTAACTTTTCTTGTGTGTCTTAAAATACATGTTATAATTTCTGCAATACTCAGGTGTTGCCTCCGTCTTGTATCTGTTGCCGAATATATCTCAGTTGTAGGTATTTGCACAACCACGTAACATTGGAAGGATAGTTTGGTCCTTAAGTATGCGGCTTTGTTGATTTTTTTTAATGGTTTCATTGGTGATGATGGGATTTTGTTGACTCTCACACTCCTGAGGAACACAGGATGGCATCCACCCTAATCAGCCTCTCCCCTCGCAGGAGTTCGATGTGTTGTGGAATCCAGGTGAGTCTCCCTCAGGTGCCTCACGTGCCTGATTCAAAGGCCCTGCAATGAACTTCCCCACAAGCCCTGTTCAGCCAGGGGCTCCCTAGGTACATGACAGGAGGAATGGCAGACATTTCCTCAAACTGACCTCTCAGTTGTTCATTTGTCAAAATTACAGTTTCACATTACTGCTCTTCCCATTTTGATTCACAGAAATGACAGACCAGGCCAGTTAACAGAGGCTGTGCCTCTTTAAATGAGCCTTATGAATACGCGTTAGTCATGTTTGAGGCAGAGCTCTCCACTGATGATGGAAAGAAATCCATGATCCAGGAAGTAGAAAAAAAGCAGCTTGCCGAATAACATGAACAGTCTGATATAGTCTGTAAAAAGTACGTATACTTATGCTTAGCGATACATAGACATATTTCAAAAGGATACTACAGAATTAGCACTGGGTACCTTTTTGGGGACTGGGAGTTGGGGTGGGGCTTCAAATCTTTTGCTTTTTACCTCATACTCTTTGACAAGACTTGACTCTCTAGCCATAGCATGTATCACATTTACAATAAAAATAAAGCTTTAAAATCATCATTTTAGGAAAATAAAAGGGTTGTAAAGGGGATATGCTAGTAATTGATGTCATGCCTCCAGCTGTGGAGAAATAACCCTGGCTTAGGCCAGCTTCCCTGGAAGCAGAGTCTGAGATGAAGCTCTGGGATGAGGGACATGGTCTTGGGAGAAATGAACTAGGGTAAGGGAAGACACAGGGAAAAGGGAAGCATTGGGAGAGAATGTGGCTTCCCATGAAGCCCCACTTTCACCTGACCATGAGAACAGCTCTGGAGCATAAATGACACAAGTCTGACCTGCCCTGAAACAAGGGAGTTGGGTTTTTCCTCCCTCTTCCCCGACTCAGCCCTTAGCTCTGGGTGTCAGTGGGGTGAACTGGGAGGGGGCGGAACTCTCAGGCTCCTCTCGGCAGCTGGCTCCAGTCAACCAAGGCGGCCCCAGGAAAGGGTGCTGGTGTGCACCATGATCGCCCTCACCTGCTGCTGGGGCCCGGAGGGGACACTGGGCTGACAGATGGGACCCCAAGGGAATCTGGGCTTCAACCCCTTTCCACAGTGACTTGGGAATCAAACCCAAATGCTTCCTTATAAACAAATGTATAAACTGTAAACTGATGTAGGAAATGTTTTTCTTTTCTGTTTTCTTTTTGATGGCCATGGAAAAGTAAGTACAGGCTACAGGACATTGTATTAATAGCAGCTGAAATACTCAAATGAAGATATAAAGAGTAAACACATCAGTCTGGAAGAGTCCGCTCAGACGGCAAGAGCTCTGCAATGGTGGGAAAATCATTGGAAGCTGAAGAGGAGGACGTGCCAGCCTGCTCTCAGGAAGCAGGCAGCGAGTGTTCTGACCTGGCTACTGATGGCGGTCGAGAAGACTTTTCAATTTTTTTTTTAACTTCATGGACAATGTACATCTCACCACCAATTATATCACCCTTCCTGCATTGAGAATTTGAGAAAATTCAAAGACAGATTTGAATCCAGGACTAAATAACCCAGGGAATATGGCCAAAGAAAGGTGGGGGTGGCTGTAGGAGGCTGGATTGTAAGGCCTACAGTTGTGTGGGCTGCCTTGCTATCTTTGGGCCTCACAGAACTGTGAGTGAGTTCCCCTGCCCTCACCAGGCATGCCCCTGACCCAGCAGGCAAGGTCTCCCACCTGACCAATCCCCTATCAGTTACTTACCAGGCACCAGCCTAATTGTTTCACTTCACTGCCGGTCTGTGAAATTACTCAAGCAAGACAGGAACATCCTCCCATGGGAACACGGGGTTACCTGATCCTCTTGTTACTACAAGGCATGACCCCCACGGCCCCTGCCGGTCCACTCTGTTGCCGAATGCAAGCCCATGAGGCCCTGCATGGTACGTCATGTCTTCCTCCCCCAGGCATTGAGTCTGGTGACTAATAAGCTGCTGTCCATCTCATCTGTCCAGTGGGGGAAGGGGTGCATTTGGGCTTCTCCCACTATTTAGGACAGGAACCCCACCCTCACCAATAGGGTAAGTAGGAAGTCATCAGAACAGAGAAACATTTTGAGTCACCAGGCTTTTGGGAATATGCTGTATGTACAAACTCTTACTACCAGCAGCAAGCCCCAGTTGCTTTTCCTTTGCCTATGAAGCAGAGCTTACTCCTCTGAACAATGCGGTAAGTTTTAAAAGCTGACTGGTGTAACAAAGGAAGGAAGTGTCTTAGAGAAAACAACAGGGCTGGGTGAGGTGGCTAATGCCTGTAATCTCAGCATTTTGGGAGGCTGAGGTGGGAGGGCTAGGAGTTTGAGACCAGCCTGGGCAACACAGTAAGACCCCATATCTAAAAAAAATAAGAAAAGAACAGGGCTGGTGGCATTCCTGTAGTCCAGCTACTCAAGAGGCTGAGGAAGGAAAATTGCCCCAGTCCAGGCGGTCAAGGCTGCAATGAGCTTTGATTGTGCCACTGTACTCCAGCCTGAGTGACAGAGCAAGGCCCCATCTCAAAAAAAAAAAAAAAAAAAAACAACACTCCTCTCTTATTTCACTTCTGCTTGCAATGGCGAAATGCTGCCTCCTGGGATATCCAAGATAACTGAGCTGTTGTGATTCTAGGCTGAACTGAAAAGTGAATGACTGAAATTCTACCTCTAGAAAAGACAGATTCGTTGTCTTATGAGTTCTGTACTCATAAAAGACATGATCACTAGGATCACTAAGCAGAATTTTCTGTTAGATCATTTTTCTAGAATCTCCACTACAGACTCATCTACTGACTTGAGGATTATGAGTTTTATGGAGCAAAATTTGCCTAGAACAGGTTGTCAGCCTCTGTGGACACAGTCTGTACCTTTGGGAATCCCACTGGAAGAAAGAACCAATGAAGCATCCCAAGGACTGGAGGATTCTCTTCCCCCAGGGCATTCAAGGAAGACACTGGGGGACAAATTGAACAAAGTTTATTTCATCAACAATGAAAATGCCCAGAAGGAAATGAAGCACAAAATCTGGTCACACAAAATTGAAAGCTATTGACCACTTGGCCGCGTCTCACACTAAAAGAGAAGGAAATAACACAAGTGCTGGAATACACATTATCTTACCCTCACAGTCATGACCAGGACAGGCCCGACACAAGCCAGCCCAGGCTGTGTGTGTGGCCTGAGTGTGCACATGTGGTTCTCTGGCCACTGAATCAGAACCAGCCGGGCCCCGAGGGTCAGAGTCTCTGGGGGCTGTGATGCTGCATTGGAAACACGTCCTTGGGGAGTTCTGAGGGTTTGCCGAGGTTTGAGAGCCACTGGTGTGGCTGACTCCAGTGAAACGGCCCTATTTTTACTGCTGTCAACTGTCATTTATATACATTCAGGCAAAGAATGGTCTTTAGAATGATGCCCAATGTAGCAAATAAAATGACCTCAGCATACAGTTTGCTTTTGCTGCAGTCTTTTCTCAGATGGGAAGAACTGATTATCCCTCTCCGCCACTGAATTTGTTCCCTTGAGGTTTCATAGCCTCCAGAAAGTTCAGTGTTCCCGTGTCCACTTCTCATTGCCTTGCCAAGTTTCTGTTGAGGAAGGCTGCCCATCTCTTGGGCCAGTCTGGGGCATTTTCATTCTGCAGGTGTACACAGCACACTTCACATGAGTGTGGAATGCCTACTTCAGGCCATGCCAAGGGGTATAACCAGGAACTTCTTACACTCACCTCCAGCTGAGTGAAATCACACTAAGAGGTGATCACTTAAAGGGCACATGGCTCAGCCCTTCTTAGACAGTCCGATGTCATCCCAACAACTGAAGTCTGGAGTAAGTCAGACTTCAAAGAACCACAGTTACAGACCATTTGCCTTGGCCCCAGAACCTTTCCCTTGAAATGTGCCTTATCATAACCATCTCACCATCCCCTGAGGGAGGCCTTAATCAATCATCATTCCAAGCCTGCTGTGCTGAAGATGTCACCCACTGACCCACTCAGTGTCCCCTCTATGAATGAGTGCACATGAACATTTTCTTTCATAACTAACCTGTAATTTGTTTTTTAGAGATGGGTTCTCATTTTGTCACCCAGAATAGAGGGCAGTGGCACAATCATGGCTCGCTGTAACCTTAAACCAGGGAAGATATGTGACTTAGAGCAAGAGACCATCACCTCTTTTTTACTGCTTTGGTGACAAGGAAATGGAAAGCTAAAAATATAGTCCAGATTTTAGCAATTATTTAGGACCTATGACCAATATTCTCCATTACAAACAGGGGTGGGCTGGGAGGGGGTACATATAAGAATGAGCACACTTCATCCACCACTCCCTCTGGAAAAGATTTCTGCAACCCTCTGGGGATACTCATGCCTACCAGAAACTGGAAATGTCCAAGTTTGAGACCGAACTACTGATACACCCAAAGCACTAACCAGTCCCTGCCATCTGCTAACAGAAATCTTCATGCCCACAGCTGTTCACAGCTCCTTCTGCCTTTCCCACGGACCCTGCAACAGAAGCCTCAGAGGCTCTCATGTGGGAGTCATGCAGGGGCCCCTGGGCCCAGGTCTTTGCTGCTCACAGATGTCCAAGCATTGTCTAAGTGACTAGGCGTGGCTGATGACTCATGGACTGGGGAAAGGAGAGTGGGAGGGGAGCCCACAGAACCCCTGTCCACCGCAGCACCATAGCCCACAGACTCTCCCCGGTCTCCAACATGGAGAAGGCAACGCGGGACACAGTGAGGATGGAACTGGGCATCATAGGTGAAGTAGGATCTGCAAGCTGCACACCGGCTGGTCTTCTGCCATGGCTCAAGTGAAAATGAAAACAGAAACTGCCCAGAGAGACTGGAGCAGAAAAAAGAACTGTTCCTCCTTTGTCCAGCAGATGGCACACGAAGCACTTTCTTCTCACCTGGGAGGAAAGGGGGATCAAAGGTGACTGCAGGTGACAGACGTTGGCGAATGCTTCTAAACTCACAGGGCCTTTCCCTTAAAGCTATGGAGAAGAATGAGCCTCTCGGTGTGAGCTGACACTTCTGATGAAGGGAGATGCCTCCATTCATGGCCATTCAGGGATTGGTTTGATGATAAAGCACCAAATAAATTTAAAAATTTCCAAATAAACACAGCTCAGCAGTGTGTAAATATACAGAAAGGCTATGCACATGGCTGAGAGAAGCACAGTTAAGCAGGTGCCACGTGTGCCTGGGCACTGCCCTAGAAACACTCATGACAGCATCTTCATATGAAATTCTAAAGCATGCGGACTTCAGTCATAAAGAGGCTCCCCAGCAAGCACTGACAATGGACCTGGACCACAGCTCCCAGAGACTTCTCAACAGCGGCAGCTGGAGGGAAGGTTAGTGGTCACTGTGTGGTGTCATTCCGGACTTCCAGACATCTTGATTTATAAAAGGCTTCCAAAGCCTAACGGGTCATTAGGTTGAGGAGCCATTATTTGACATTTAAGCTCAGAAACCAAAAACAGCTACACTGATGGCACCCCAACTCATGCAACCTGGCCACCCAGGCAGCTGCAGATCACAGACAGGTACATGGATAGCCAGGGGCAGAGACAGACTCACGGCCAAGTGAAGAATCTGCAGCAGCGGCACTGGGTGCACATGGCGCTGCACTCTGCAATGCCAGGCTAGCAGGCCAGCCCTACCCCCTAGGTGGAAGCTACTGCCTTGACCTTGGCAGATTTTTTTTAGCTGACCTTGGAATGTTCCACTCATCACATCAAAACCATCTGATATTGGGCTGGAAGAGACTGCTCCTTCACTTTCTCAAAAGGCAGCTAGAGTCACTAAAAGAATATCTTTCTCCTTTTAATAACAAAAGCCATCATAGGGAGTGAAGTTAGATCTATCTGGTTTGAAAGTCAAGGTGACCATGACTGAATGACAGCAGCAGTGGCAACAACCAACATTGCTCTTGTACCAGTCATTGAAACTGCACTACGATTTGAAAAGGTCTCCCATTCTTTGGCTCCCACACTTCATTTCCTCAAAGACAATTATCCCTGTGAAAACTCTTGTGAGGACAAAATTCTCACTCTGAAAAGAGCAAAAGTGCTTTCCTCATGTCCAGGCAGGTAATGGTTTCTTTAGTCTGCTCTCATTATTCAGTGTATTTGGGTGGCTTTTTAAATGCCTGCAGGAAAGATTTTCTAATCTTTATGCCCTTCTCCTGAACCTCTGTGTGAGTGTACGTGCACATGTGCACACGTGGTATGCTGTCAGTCTTCAGCAGCAGCAAGTCTCCACCTGGAGCACAGGTAGACACAGCCGCTGCACAGCACGAGCAAGACCAGCACTGTGTGACTGAGCGCCAGGACCCCAACTGCAAACAGGTACAGGGTTTTGTCACAGTAGTCCTGAGGCTGCTGGAAAGGGGGAAGAAAATCAGGCAGGTATACAGAAAAGACCCAGTAGTTTCCCAGGATGAACCAGAGGAAGAGGAAGAGGCTCAGCAGGAGGTGAATGTAGTATCTGCGCATTCTGCCTCCAGGGGTACTCGTCGTCGTCATCGTCATCGGTCACCACGGCCTTGGACAGCAGTCGCCTCATCCTGGTGGAGTCGTACAACAGGAGAGACACCTGGGGCGTGGTGGGGAGCCAGGGTGGCAGGGCAGAGCAGCAAAACAGAGGGGAGGAGGGGGTATAGGAGGTAGCCATGGCAGGGTGTTGGGGGCGGGGAAAGAGAAAGAGGAGAAAGAGGAAGGTGTTACGAAAAGTGCACACACCAGTTAGAAATGCCACCAAGCAGCGACATTTAATGTGAAGAATGAGAATTAACACTGGCAAGAATGAAGGCATAAATTCATCGCCAGCATCCTCAGTGGCGCTTTCCTTTTAGATGTGTGAGTTGGTTTGGACAAGGCGTTAGCTGGGGCAACTTATCTCTGCATCAAGGTTCAGACTGACTCTCCCCTGTATTGTGCTAGCACATCTGCACCCACACATAATGTAAAAAGGACACCTGGTCCACATGCTAGAGGACCTTGAAATAGCTCCCTCTGCCTTGGGAGGAACCAGACTTTTCCCTGGTACTTCCAGGCCATGTAACAAGCCTGGCCGAATCCAGATACCATGGAACCGATTCCTCCCCACCCCAGCCGCGCCCAGCCTGCTCTCTCTTCTTGGACCACTCCCCATCTCAGGCATCTGGAATTCCCAAGTGGGGCTGTGCATTGAGAGAGCTGTTCCTCTTGTCTTCGTACATCTCTCAAGTCAGGAGCACAGACCCTTGTCCTTTAAGTGATACTCTTGGGGACAAAGACCATCTGGGCCCCTGGTAGATGGTCCCCGACTTCAACCTGACACTCCTTTGAAATTGTGCTTCCAGTTGTTTACACAAGACACCACAACCCACCCGACTCTAACTGTCACAGATGCCTTTGTCACAGGGGAGCACATTTGCCTCTGGAAATGCAGTGGCAGAAGAACACAGGTTGTCTTTGCTAAAAAATCTCTTAGCAGCTCCCCATCTTCTCTGCCTAGCGACTTGACCTGTGATTTTTTGAAAGCCTTGCCTGTGATTTGCTCTCTCTGGCTTCCCAGGCTGCCTACCTCTCCCAAGGCCAAGCTCATGGCACCCCTAACCCTGTAGAGCAGGGCATCAGAAAGAATCTTGGATGATGGAGGATGTGGCCGACTGGCAGAGATGGGGAGAGATTCTGAGCTTGAGTGAAATGGAAGGGCAAGTGGGAGCCAAGAGATGCAGCTAACTGGGCTCCAAACTGTGCAGAGAAGCAAGGATAGAATCAAGAGAGACAGAGAGATGGAAACAGCGAACCCCAAGCCATGTGTTTGGGTGGGTGGTGACTCCAGGTTTGGACTTGTTCCATGTTAAATTCCGGATGGAAATGCAGGGGATAGTGGCGCACAGTGGGGCAGAGTCAGAGCCTGGAGGTGAAGAGAGAGAGGTGAGGGCTCCTGGCCGAGATCTGGGAATTACCCCTGGGGAGGTGATAGGGACTCTGGGAATGGATATTGTACTAAAGCAGACCCCAGTGCTGGACAAGTGCTCAACATACATTGTCTCAATGAATTCTCCCAGCCTGCAGCGAGAGGTACTAAATAAACACCTGCACAGGACCGAAACTAGAGCCATGGGGCCAAAATGTCAACGGCGATTTTCTCTGGGTGGTGAAATTTCCAGATGATTTTGATTTCTTCTTTGTGCTTATCTGCATTCTCTGATTTTCCAAGGTGGAGAGTTATTACTTACGAAAGATAACAAAACCTAAGGACAGTGGTTAGTTCAATGCTTGGTATGTGTGATATTTAACGTCCATTCTAGCCTGGGGCTGCCAATTATCCCTGTTGCCCAGATGAGGAAACTAAGGCTCAGAGAAGTTAAGTCACTTCACTCAGATCCACAGTGAGTAAGAGAATGAGAAGGGCAGTGGTCCACACCTCTCTGACCACTGTCTACACCACAGTACACTGATGTTGAAATCGGAGGAAATTAAGTCGGAGGGTTCTCTCCTAAGACTTGCAGGCTGGCTGGGAGGCAGAATATCTCCGTAAGAAAAGGAAAGTAAGGTGTTAGGGGAGTTCAGAGAACCACTCACCATAGAGCTGACTCATCCAGGGTGGGCTTCCTGGAAGAGGGGGCATATTTTGGAACCCTATGCACAAGGAGAGGTGTGAGGGTCCTCCTCTGAAGAACAGTGGTGTGACAAAGGTAAGGCGTGGTGTGTTTAGGATAGGGAAGAAGCCAACTGACTGCAGTACTTGGCTGATGGTAACTGTGTGCTGGGGCAAGCCCAGGTTGAACACTAGCTTTGCCGTTTCCTCACTGTAAGCTGGAACTGAGAGTCCAGCTCAAGTTTCCGTCACTCAGATGCATTTCCCTTCCTTGCAGGGACCCGTTCCTTGGAGAAATTCCCCTGCTACCTGCCATGTGTCCACAGATCTGGCTGCCCTCCCAGGACTGGTTCCTGGCTACAGCGATGCCAAGAGAAAGGAACTAGCCCCAGGAGAGCCGTGGCAAGTAGGTCCCACTGCCCAGGCTTTCTGGAGCCACCTGACCCCCTTCTCTCCCACTATCCTTTGAAGTTGTAAGCTCTTCCAATCAATTACCTCTTAAGTTAGCCAGAGTTGATTTTTTTTGGTTGTTGTTCCTTATAGTCAAAGAATCCTTCCTGAAGCAAGTACCTGCCTCAAAGGGACATGGTGAGGACTGAATGAGTTCCAAACAAGGGCAGAGCTGTCAGCATGGCACCAGCAAAAATCACTTGCTCACCAGGGGTAGCAATCACCACTAAGAAGGGTGATGTGAGAAGATGAGGGGGAGCGCAGGGTAGGCAATGGTCACTGATTCCATATTTTGGAAACTCTCTTTAACACAACCTTCAGTAACAAATGCATTTTATGTCAAGTCCTAGTAACAGGACAACTGCATGTCCTTGTTGGCTTAGAGAAGTCCTAGTTTACACTGTTGTTCTGGCAGGATGATTATTAGAGCCCCCTTTGTACTCTCCAAAGTGTCCCAGTTAGGGTGATAAATTATACGGTCAACTCTCCCAAACACACACATGCCCATATGTAAGTATCACACATTGCTTAACTTACTAAGCACTCTAACTTTCTATTTTATTTTTTTAAAAAGTGGGTCATGACCTAGTTAATTCATTTCCTAATCTTCTAATGGGTCATGACCCTCAGTTCTTTTTGGAAGCTCCAGGAAATGTCAGCTCACATCTCTTCAAGTTTCTCTTCATAGAATGCAATACGGTGAAGCTATCTGATGCATTTCACTAAGGATGCTGGGACAGCATAGGTACGTTCTGTGGTTGAATACAAACCATCATTATCACAGGTAAACTTCTGCCTCTGGGGGCTCTAACCCTGTTTGCCGCTGCTCTAATGGTTATGGACTCACTGTATATTATCTTGCTATCATGAGCACAAAAATTTAATTTGGCTTCCAACAGTTTTAAATTGCCAGGGAAAAAAATCAATGTTGCTTATTAAGGCCTTAGTTTGTTCATTAAAATAAATTACCTTTGGGTCCTGGGCTGGCCTTCAGAAAGGAAAAGTTTGCTGTTATTAGGAGGAACAGACCCCATGGACAGTAATATCTCTAAAGGAAAGCTCCACTCAGCAGCCTGATGATGAGATAGTCGAGTGAGAATGGGAGGGCAGAGGTAATTACTGCTGGAAATGTTGCCCTTGTTTTGAGCATCTCTATGGCACTCAAACCGTCAGAGCCTTTCCTTAACACTGTGGGGCCACAGGGAAAATGTGGCCCCGCTGAGCCAAGCCCCTTTGGGTTTCCTTGGAGCTGAACAGAGTCCCAGGTAGATCCCACGGGATGAGGACGATCATCCCGTGATGAGGATGATCGTGGGCATTTGTACATTTTAGGACACTGCCCACCAGGCTGCTGCCAGGAGATGGGGCTTTTAACAGCAAGGTAACCTCAAACACAAAAGCCTTCAAAGGTCTGCCCCAAACCGACACAAGAACAGAAAACCAAATACCGCATGTTCTTACTCATAAGTGGGTGTTGAACATGAGAACACATGGACACAGGGAGGGGAACATCATACAACGGGGCCTGTCGGGGGGTGGGGGGGCTAGTGGAGGGATAGCAGGGGTGGGGAATAGAGGGAGGGATGGCATTAGGAGAAATACCTAATGTAGATGATGGGGTGATGGATGCAGCAAACCATCATGGTATGTGTATACGTATGTAACAAGCCTGCATGTTCGTTACATGTACCCCAGAACTTAATGTACAATTTAAATAAATAAATAAATAACAAAGGTTTGCCCCAAATCAGATGTCTCCCATGACAGAGTTGAGCTTGTGGCTACTGATTGCATATGAGAACCACAATTTTTAAGACATTCCTTTGATGTCTTAGATCAACAGCATGACCAGCACCACTGGCCAGGATCTCTCGAAGGATCCCCCCACCAGAAGGCAGCTGGCAAAGAAACCCGACAGTGGGTCTGAATGAAAGTCCACATTTGGCACTCTTGACACAAAACATTTGGTTTTCTTGTGTTACTGCTTTGTTTTTATAAAACCATCTGGGAAAATGAATGATCGTGTTTGCTGGCTCTGATATAGGAAGCAGTGAGGTGGGTTTGGAAGGGTGGGAAGAGTTGTTGATATCCAGAGGCTGATCTAAGCTTCTCTTGGTAGATGCAACATTTCTGCGGGCCAGAGATCTTGAAAACAACTGCAGGCTGTGCCACCCCTGATACTTCTTTAGTTGTTTTTCCTGTTTAAACAAATGTCAATACAGCCCAGGAGCAGATCAATTGCATAAGCTTGAGAGTCACAGAGAAGCACTCCCACCCCAGACACAAGAATACTTGAACAGTTGATTGATAACTGCAGCCAATTAATCCTATGTTAGTCAACTGAGAACTAGGAGGTATAGTTAAAAGCAGAAATCAGAACTGCTAAATCAAGCATTTTTTTGTTGTTGTTACCCAGGCTGGAGTGCAATGGTGTGATCTCGGCTCACTGCAACCTCCGCCTCCTGGATTAAGGCAATTCTCCTGCCTCAGCCTCCTGAGTACCTGGGATTACAGGCACGCGCCACCATGCCCAGCTATTTTTTTTTTTTTTTTGTATTTTTAGTAGAGACGGACTTTCACCATGTTGACCAGGATGGTCCCAATCTCTTGACCTCGTGATCCACCTGCCTCGGCCTCCCAAAGTGCTGGGATTACAGGTGTGAGCCACCGCGCCTGGCATCAAGCATATTTTAACCAAATACAAATGCTGCCCTCAACAAGAAGCTTCCCCCCGCCACACGCACACAAAAGCAGTAACAGTACAAAGAAAGGCCATGATTTTATTGGCTGAATTCAGTGGTATAACTGTCAGTCAGGGACTCCTCTGCATCAGCTCTTGTCAGACCTAAGCCACAGCTTAGTACATTGAACTCAACAGCAGGAAGGAAGCTCTTGCAAAGAGGCACGGCCCTGGGTAAACGCGCTGCATCTGGAAAAATCTGTCTCTGGAGCCAGCCCCATCACTTCAGCAACGGGCTTTGAGGGAAGTGACTCTGGCTCCCCTGTGAGTAGCAAGCAAGTAACAGGTGCATTCTAGGATGCTGTGAGTTAAATTTCTACAAGGACTACGAACAACAAACAAAGACACTTTACCTTTAAGGTACCGACGATGCCACCCACTAGCAAATATAAAGGAATGAGGGGCTATATGGGGCAGTCCTCCAAAAACTTCATTCCTACATAGGGCAAACAGAGGAGGATTGAGAGAAAGACATTCAACAGCACAAAGCCCGGTTTTGAATGAGTGGAACAAAATGTTCATCATGCAAACCTTATGCTCGTAGGGTCTGCACAGCCTCACCAGTCACCTGATCCTCAGGGCGCTCAGTGGATTGACGCCACAGAACTGGCTCTCACAGCGGAGTAGTGATAAATCCCCCTGCAGACAGGGCATGGACCAGGTGTCACTGCACCTTTTTCTGGGTATTAACTGGCTATGGGTCACACTCTGCTCATCTGAAAAGCCAGTGTATGCGAACTCACTGATACATGATTTGTTGTTTGCTTTCTCTACTTTGACCACCTGGAAGCCATGGGTGGCGATGGCTAGTTCTCAAGATTGAAGCAGCTTGGAGTATTATGTCATTACACTGCCTGGGAAGTCCCCGTGCCCCCTGACCCATGATGGAATTTGCATAAGCAAATTTCAAGAATTCAGGATTCAATATACAGTTTCCTTGATATGCTTAAAATAAGATCCAATTTAGGAGTCACGTTTCCAAAATGTGACTCTGTGTGAATGAGGTTCTCATCTACTCTGCTTCCAGGGGCCAGGTGGCAGGTGGCAGGGAGGAGCTGCTCTTCCTCCTTGTTCATCGAGCCCTCTGCTGTGTTAGTCACAGTCACCCTATGATCACCATTGACCATGTCACTGGCTGGACCCCACGCTGGGAAACACACGTGAACTCACATATGCCTAGCAACCAGATGCAGAGTACTAACAAGCCAGCCCGCTCAGATGCCTACCTTTTCTTAATGGTAATTTTCCTCCCCAAGGCAATGCTCTGTCTACTTTTCTCAGGTCTTTGTTCTCTAGACCTATTATTAACTGATGATATGATGTGTCTATTTAAAACATAAAGAAGAAATGCCCATTTCCCTCAGGGACTAGTCTGGCTCAAACGACCAGGCTCCAGATGGATTCTAACACACACCTTTGCTGTGGGAGACACTGACTGCCCAGTATGTGCCTCCCACATTGCCCACCTCCCTTCCTGGGTAGCAAGACAGTCTGACCAATTCTGACCAGTGGGCCGTGGGACACTTTGGGGCCAAAGCATTTATTTATTTATTATTTTTGAGATAGAGTCTCGCTGTGTTACGCAGGCTGGAGTGCAGTGGCATGATTCAGTCATAACTCACTGCAGCCTCAACCTCCCAGTCTCAAGCCATCCTCCCACCTCAGCCTCCTGAGTATCTGGGATCACAGGAATGTGCCACTATGCACAGCTAATTCTTTTTTTTCTTATAGAGAAGGGGGACTCACTATGTTGCCCAGGTTGGTCTCAAACTCCTGGGCTCAAGTGATCTTCCTGCCTGGGCCTCCCAAAGTGTGGGATTACAGGCATGAGCCACTGTGCCCAGCCTTGGCCAAAGTATTTAAAAACTGATACATGATTTGTTGTTTGCTTTCTCTACTTTGACTACCTGGAAGCCATGGGTGGCGATGGCTAGTTCTCAAGATTGAAGCAGCTTGGAGTATTATGTCATTACACTGCCTGGGAAGTCCCCGTGCCCCCTGACCCATGATGGAATTTGCATAAGCAAGAAATAAGCCCCTAGAGTGTCAAGCCACTGTGATTCCAGGGTAAATTTGTGACTATAGTACAGTTAAGTTACCCTGACTAAGACATCTGTCAACGGAGCCCAAGGAAAAGAATTCTTCCTGTAGAACCAAAGCCTCCTGTTTCCATGACATTTCGACTTCTAGCTTTGATTTGACATTTTATTTCCCATAAGTGCCTTGATACTTAAGCAGAGGGAGTAAGCCGTTTTCCTATGACTATACCGTATTCCACTGACATGAACAAAATTTTCTAGGTATACAGAGAGTCATAAATTCAGGCCCAGAACAGAACTTAGTCAAATACACACGTTGATCCAATCATCAGCCAGGCTTGTCTTTTAGTTATCTCTGATGTTTAGCCGAATGCGTTATTAAATGAAAATACTTTCCAAGTCTCAACACAGCCTTTTCACACAAATACCTTTAAGTACTTGATGCCAAATTTGTTGGACATGGACTGCCTTTCAATTCACAGGCCAGCTGTGAAATGAACATTGAGTAATGGCTTCGGTATCTGCTCATTCCCAATGAATAAAAACAGCTGCTGTTCACAGGAGAGTCATCAGTGCACAGATGGCTTAAAACAATCCTAATAAATTTAATAAAAGCCGTCTTTCCCCCTGCGTTCTCACGTACTGCTTAGGACCTACTTTACCTCATTGTCTGACCTGCCGTATCACGATTACTCCCTTTGCCTTTAGAGCTCTCCCCAGTTCAGATAACAATGACCAGATTAGTGATTTTTAAAATATTTGTTATTGTGATAAAACATCTCAACAAAAGTTGCCATTTTAACCATTTTAAGTGTACAATTCAGCATAATTACATGCATCATCTTATGCAACTATCACCACTATCTATTTCCAAAATGTTTCCATCACCCAAACACAAACTCTATATCCAATATTGCTCTATAAACATTAACACTCCAAACCCCCCTTTCTGTAGTGGATGTGGTGATTTTAATCTAATATCCATGGGAACTGGCTTGTAGGGTCTTGTCACTTTTATGCAGCCTTATTGGTGGATGAATTGTTGCAGTTAAGTTCATTTGAAAGATAACTGGCCGGGCACAGTGGTTCATGCCTGTAATCCCAGCACTTTGGGAGGCCAAGGTGGGCAGATCACTTGAGGGCAGGAGTTTAAGACCAACCTGGCCAACATGGTGAAACCCTGTCTCTACTAAAATTACATAAATTAGCCAAGCGTGGAGGTGGGCGCCTGTAATCCCAGCTACTAGGGAGGCTGAAGCATGAGAATTGCTTAAGCCTAAAAGGCAGAGGTTTCGGTGAGTCAAGATTACTCCACCACACTCCAGCCTGGGTGACAGGAGACCCTGTCTCTAAAGAAAAGAAAAGAAAAGATAACTAACCACATAGTCCAAAGGCTGGGATTCTCTTACCTCACAGATTTGCATAGAACGCCCTCTGGAGGGTACGCCCAACTTCCTAAGCAGAGTATGCCTAACATCTTGTGAACTCTTCTTGGAAGAACAGAGCCACATGAGAAATGTTAATTTTTGAATTGCACTATAAGCATCACAGCACCAGGGCCTGCTGAAGTGATTGCATTGTTCACTCTGACACTAAATGGCCCCAGACTACTCGGCTGTTTTAGTTCTCTGCAAACCTTAAAATCTACTTTTTTATTTCTTGTCAGGCTGTCAGCTTTCATGTCTTATAGATCTAAGGATACGGTTTTTCTTTCATTTTTAGTATTGTGGCTTTTGGCAGGGGTCCTAGGGTGAAACTCACATAACAAAATAAACCATTTTAAAGTGAATAATTCAGTGGCATTTAGTGGATTCACAGTGTTGTGCACTACCACTTCTATCCAGTTCAAAAACATTTTCATCACCTTAGAAGGAAGCCTCCTACCCATTAAGCAATTAGGGTACCGGGTGTTTCGTTGTTTGGCAATAATTCCTATGCCCTTTTACTTTATGCTTCAATATGCTGTGAGCTTGGACCTAGAACTCTGGGCCTGCTGAGCTTCTTTTTTGGAGGGGAGTTGGGGGGACGACAGTGTCTCACTCTTGATACCCAGGCCGGAAGTACAGTGGCACGATCATCTCACCTCAGTCTCTGGAGTAGCTGGGATTACAGGTGTACGCTACCACGCCCAGCTAATTTTTAAGTCAAGACTTGCATTTTTTGGTAGGGACAAGGTCTCACTATGTTGCCCAGGCTAGTCTCAAACTCCCAGGCTCAAGTGATCGGCCCGCCTCAGCCCCACTAAATGCTGGGATTACAGGCATGAGCCCCTCTTCCAGGCCATGTGAGGCTTCTAGGTAAATAAGGGTAGCTACATTTTGTACACGGGGCTCAGGGGCTCCCATTAGCAATGTTCAGAAGCATAAGATTAATTTCACTGACATGTGATAACAACTTTTAGCTACTCAAGGAGCTTCCCCTATCCTGCCCCTCTCCCCACTTCTGCAACATATCACACTTCTGTGATTATGAGGTTTAGTATGCATGATTTATGGAAACATTTATTCATTCATTCAGCAAAAAACATGTATAGAGTGCCCACACGTCATCTAGCACCAGCTGCACTTTTTGTATTGCTCGCAACCTGCTTCCACAAGGGAACACAGAAACTGGAAAGGGACTCTGGGAAACCTCTAGTCCAGTCACTTCCGAACTTGGGCTAGAGGGATCAGAAGCATCTGGGGACAGATTTCTAAAAGCAGGAGTCTGTCCCTACCCAGATACACTGCATCGATATCTCCCAGGATGAGCCCCAGGAAGGCGTATTTTTAAATGTTCCCCAAGTCATTCTGAGATGGCACATAGGTGTCTGGGAATCATCGGTCTGGCCAGTTCTTAAACACATATTTAATGTCTAAAGATCACATGCTGTGTGCCCACGCCCCAACCTGTCTGACCTGTGGCATCCAGTAGCTCGGCAGGCAGCTTACCTATGAAGGCCATGGACAGCGGCAGAGCGAGGAAAGTGCAGAGCACAAAAACGAAGCAGGCTGCAAGGAGAAGAAGGGGCAGGCACTGGATTAGAAACATACAGACCCTGGCATTTCCTCTTCACTGCAGTTTCTTAAGCATCCTGTGAAACCTGACCTTCTCTCCAGTGGCAAGTCAGCAGACGGGAGAAGGTCGCAGCTCACCTGGGGCTTCCACACGGTGGATGCAAGCCAAGACTCACATTTCTCAGTGAGCTCAACATCTCTCGTCATCACTCTGCCAATGCCAAGGCCCAGATTTTCTGCAGGCCCTCTCCAAGTCTGACAGCTTATAGAAAAGGAGTTTATAGACTGCCCCTGTGCCCGTGCCAGGACACCAGAAGCTGCCGGCATTCACGCAGCCAGGCAGGATCCACCCTGTGCTTCCTGGGTGCCTGTACCCAGGGCAGATGGTTCTTCTCTTCCCTGGTTAAAATTCACTGACAACTCACTTTATCACTTAAAGTCTTTGCTTCACAAAATCGTTTTCCCTTTCCATTCATTTGGTTATATATTCCACAGTCCATGACATTAGGTGGCCTCCTAAAACTTCCTGCTGACACACAGTATAATAGAGCTTTGAACTGGCTTGGGGTTCTTCTTTCTGCTCATGCCACCAATTCAACTTTTAGACATTGGGAAAGAACAGAGGAATGGGGGCTACACAGCCTTGGGTCCAAATCCTGGCACTGTCACTCACTGGCCATGTGGCTTTGGGCAAATGTTTGACCATCCTGAAGCCCTGTTTTCCTCTTCTGTAAAATGTGGTGGCAGATGTATGCATGAGGACTCAGTGTATGGCAACTTTGATAATTAAGCAATTACTTTCCTGCTTTGCTTCTTGGTTTCCTCATCTGTTAAATAGACTGCAGATATAAGTTTTGCGTGGCCAGCATGTTTTTTGAAAGTATTAATTTGAATGCCTCTTGGGTAGGTCTACCCCCTAGTTCCCTCTTTCAAACTCTTGACAGCATCACGTCTGGGTTTTCTGCCGAGTCCTGTTGTCATCCTGAGCAGAGAGAGGATCTCTGAGCGAATGTCATGGCAGCCCCTGCAGTGTCTACTCCTTCCGCTCTAGGTCATCATCTCAATTATTTTTGGGTACCCCCACCTCCCGACCTCCCCAGTCTCCTGTGCCGTTTATGTGCCCTGGCAAAAGCTGACCCCTCCCTGGCCTTGGAAAAGGGCATGAAGTTTCACCCTCAATTAACCCATAGAGTCCCACTCACTGAATATGTTATTAGTGGATGGGCTCATGACTTATACTGGGAGATTTACTGAGAGTCAGGAAAATGCTTTCTCACTCTTCTGACATAACTTCCAGAAACAAGGTTTCTCCCTCCCTAGCCACTGGTGAGGAATTGAATCACTCTGGGGGTAGCTGGCAGCCTTCTTGCCACCACGAGGGGAAGGCAGCCTATGAATGAGGCCAATGTCCTGGGAGGCAAGAAGAAAGGTAAGAAGAAACTGGGTCCTCAGTGACATTCGTCACCCATGGAATCCCACCACCCTTGATGCGAAACTACTTCTGGACTTGCCATTTATAGGAGCCAATAAATGCCCTTTGCTACTTAAGCCAGCTTGAGTTGGGGTTTCTATATTTATACAGAGCCCTCTGTACCTGGCTTAATCTGCAAGGTCCTTTGCAGTTTTGAATTGTCAAAGATCTGGGATTTATCCGGGAAATTGTCTTCTCTAGAGGAGAAGAGATCTAAGGCTGCAAGTGCCTCCAGCTGGGAGCCTCACGTGCACACTACCAGATGCCAGCTCTGATCTTGCTACCCACAGTGGGCAGGGTGCACAGGGCTGGGTGCTGCCCCTCTCTCAAAGAGACTCCAGGAGTTGCCCTCCATGACCATCTTGACCTTCACCTCCAGGAAATGTTGATGGAGACAGGCATGCACAGTGATTTGCCCCAATTTCCACTCCTCCCCTCAAACCACCCCTGAGCTGGCTATAATGCTGTCACCAGAGCCAGCTTCACAGGCGTGAAACTTAACTACCCCATGCTTGGGTAGACCCAGCATCTGGTTTGACGCTGTTCTGTTGTCATCTTGAAATTCTAAATAAATTTCTCTCAAAATTGTGTATTGTAAGTGAAGCTGGACAGGACAGTGAGGCATACGTGTGAACAGAGGGGTCTGTGAAATGCTTGTGTGGGCTGCTCTTCACCGCCAATATTCACATTTAACTTTACGAGACTCAGAGCCAATACAAGAAAAGCGTGTTGTGTCTTCAACTGAGTAAGCAGGGGGCTGACAGTCCTGAGAAGATATACTCCCATTTGAACCAGAACTTGCTTCAGATGCAGACAGAAAGCAATGATGTTCTAAGAAACAGGAACCACCAAGGAACCCACCAGCCCCTTTCTGACCCCTAAATTAGTATATCTGTTCCTCTCAGACCTTCTTCACCCATCCATGAGCAGAAGGTGGAGAATATGGGTAGAATGCGCCCGTATCAAGAAGCAAAATGAAGAGCTGTTAGTTTTGTGCAATGTTTCCAATGTTCTGGTAAAAGCAGAATACGTACGAGAACTATGAAACACAAGTTGCGTCATTTCAGTGACTCAACATATGAGTTAAATGCTCTCACAGTTGCCTTTAAAATGAACATATATGATATGAAGATGAATGGTAAGATATATACTAATAAACATTTTGATTTCTCTCTACTTAAAATGACATTAAATAGCTAATAAAAAGGCCAAAAGGAGGCTTCAGAAGAAAGGGAAAAGCTTTTTCTATTTTAGTCCCTTGTACGGTGCTTTTTTCCTGCCTTTTGAACAAGGAGCTTTGCATTTTTCTTTTGCTCTGGGGTCCAGCTGGTCACAGGTGACACAGTGCTGCTGGCAGGTGTGGCGAGTTAGAGAGAATTTCAGTTAATCTAGCCACATCTGTTTTAATTCTCAGAGTGGGGTTCAAGGAAGAAATTTCTTGCTGGCAAAGGATAGACAGTCAGGGGTTGATGAATCCCATTCTCTATTTCTGACCTTGGAGCTTGTTACCAGGATGATAAGAAGTGATCGGCATCCCGGAAAATCCTGCCCTGTGTGCAAGCTTGAGGCAGATGGTGCCACCTGGCCACATATATAATCCAGGTGGTCGGTGACACAAAGAAATGGAGCAGTCCCCAGGGAGGCACCTGCCACCCAGGCTTCCTACTGAAGGGTGGCAGAATATGTCGCCCCAAACTATGCAGTTATGGCATAAGGGTTATTTTGAGCTAAAGGCACATAAAAAATAACAGATGGAAGACGGGTGCCCTGACCCTCTTTTTCTCCTTCTTGAAAGTGGGAAATCAAAGCCTCATGTAGAGGATGTCCTCCCTCTACCAGAGGAAGGCACCATTGTTATCATCAAGGACGGGACATTGAGACCAAGAGAATTCTGTACAAACAGATTGTGTCAGAATCACCCTTGTCTTCCCTTAGCCCCCCACATGGTTTGCTTACTTTTCTACAATTGCCTCTCTGTTCAGCCCAGTATAAAAGCACTCACGTTTTGCTGTTTCTTTGGGTTTCCACTCCTTATGAGGCTCTTGCGTCATGTGAACCTGGTACTGAATTAGTGTGCTTCTCTCCTGTTTGTCTTACATAGTTTAATTCTCAGGCCCAGCTGAAAGCCCCTAAGAGTGGAGAGGTAAGACGTTACCTCCCCTTCACTACCTCCCAGCAGGGCTGAGAGAGATGGCCCTGGTCACCACCTGGAGGAGGCTGTAGACTCATCACCTGCAGCCAGGACACCTGAGTCCCAGCCCCATTCCGCTCCTCATGACCTGCAGCAGAGACTGCAGGACTCTTAACCTTTGAGGTTTTAGTGTCCTCATTGCACACACGAGCATGATTACAAGATTTTCCTAACAGACTTGTCAAAATCATCAAATGTCATAATCTGCGTAGGGCACTAGACACAGGGTCTGCCACATAATAAACACGGATAAATGCTGGCCATTATCATTACTATTATTATTTTCCTTTCCTGATGGAGAGACTCGGGCTTCCCCTTTATTTCAGCCCCCACTTCAGAATCAAATGGAGAATCAAGAAAACAACAGGGGAGGTGTACACTGTGGTTCTCATGGTCTCTGAGCAGAGATGAGACTGTTCTACATCTCAACTCCCAAGTGGGTGCTGCCTTACTCCCTGGCCCTGTTCTCAGGCTGCGCCCTGGCTTCATCCAGCAAGCCTGCTTCTCTGGATCGCCTCTCTAATGAGGCTCACTCTCACTCACCGCACCTCAGAGCCGTGACTCTCAGGTTCTCATTGGCTGCTCTAGATCTCACAAACCAGGATCAGTACAAATGGTGCCTGGGAATCTGCATTTAAAAAGCAAATTCCACCCTGACATGTTGCTCAAACCTGTATTTCCAGCATTTGGGGAGGTTGAGGCAAGTGGATCTCTTGAGCCCAGAAGTCTGAGACCAGCCTGGGCAACATGGCAAAACCCCGTCTCTACAAATAATACAAAAATTAGCCGTGCATGATGGTGCGCCTATCGTTCTAGCTACTGGGGAGGCTGGCTGAGATGGGAGGATTGCTTGAACCCAGGAGTTCAAGGCTGCAGCGAGCTGTGACCCTGCCTCTGCACTCCAGCCTGGGCAACAGTGCAAGACCCCAACTAAATAAAATAAAATAAAGGCAACTCCCAGGTGATCGTGAAGGAGCCGTGTTTCTGTAAGCTAGCTGGAAAATCTTCAGGGGCTTCCTAGAGCCTGTCTGCTCAGGGCAGTGGGAGGTGCTGGGGCTGGGCTGGGCTGGGTAGTAGGACCACTGGGACGGAGTCATCAGTAGTTACCAGCATGAGGGTTTCTTTACAGTTGGTCCTAATAAGGACACACAAGCCACAGTCAGGAATCGGGGAACCCCACTCTCGCCTGATCCCTTTGCCTCCTGGGGCATCTGGTTACCCAGACCTTGGTGTTTGCAGCTCTCTGGAACAGAGGCTGAGCTTCCTGGTGATGTGGCTGTTGCCATGGCAGCAGCTTGACAGCAGTGCCCACCACTAGTTCATACTGCTCTGTCTTCTGGTCTACTAAGCACCAATTCCAATGCAACTCAGAGCGCCACATTCTGGCTTCTGATACCATGAGAGTCTCCATCTAGAAAGTCAGTTTGAAAGAGATGAGGGAGAAAAACTCATCAACTTGAGGGTCCCAAAGGAGAAAATAATCCAAAATTAGAGCAATAGTAGGAGGATATTAGAATCAAAACGTTGGCATCAAGTCATTCTTTATGCCAAGAACACAGATAAGCTGACTCCTGACTTACTGAAGGTTGGGAAAAGACAGCACATGGGGAAGGGCGCCCTCCTCAGGACGGCTTTTGCGTTGCTGGCTCCGTATCCTTACTCCCCTCCTGCGGTGCATTTCAGGGTGGGCTGCTCTCTTGACTGCTGGTTGCTGGGCCCGTGATTGTCGGAGGGAGCGACCTGGCAGCAAGTGTTAAAGATACACTGCCATCCAGCTGTCAGTCAAAACAGGAGAGTAGCCCGGAGAATTCAACGCATTTTTAAATGGGTAATCTTGGTAGGAAAGTGGGTCGCTTTTGGTCTGTTCTCAAGGATCTCCAGAGTCTGTTTCCTAAGAATAGAAAGTATTTAACATATCCCCAGATCCTTTGCTTAGATAGTTTAGTGCAGAAACTGAGACCAGGATCCAGCAGTTTTTCTCTGGAACACCCCCCTCTGGCGTTCCAGAAGGCAACGGGCAAATACCCAGAAGGCAACAGGCAGAGAGTGCAGGAAGGGAAACACCAACTAAACTCCGCTTTCCAAACTGCCCTCTCCACCTCCCCGTATCATAATGGTGCCCAAACCCAGTCACCCAGGCCTCTTCTGCCCTCTCCTGGTGTGTTCAGTCATTCTGTCTCTGCTTCATATTTCCACTTACCCCTCTTCCCAGCCCTGCACCAGCACTCTGCATTGCCTTAGCCACCCACTAATCCCCACAGGTCACAGGCAATAGCAATTTATATGAGGGGGTATTTTTTTTTTAGCACCTAATCCACTTTGAACAGAGATGAACTTCTTTATAGATATTCAGCTATTCATTCTTGCATTTGACCAAGATTTGGGCAGATGTAAAGTGAGTATGAGAAGCCTCGGCAATGCGGACTTCACAACTGCTTACGGGAGATGAGATGTGCACGCAAGGGACGGTACAAATGAGTGTGTGGGAGGAAACAGCAGGGGCAGTGCACGAAGCAGTGAGGAAGCCTGGAGGAGGAGAGTCCCCAGGAAATCAAGGAAGACCTCAAGGAGGAGGTGATGTTGGCACTGGGTGTTGATGGATGGGTAGGATTTTGACAGGCTGAGTTGTAGGGAGATGGCTTTTCAGTCAAAGGAAGAAATCTAGAGGAAACAAAAGATTTGAGAGACAGAGACACTCAGAATGGTTTGCGGGAGTGGCAAATCATGAAATGGAGCTGAGCGTCTGTCATCCATCATAACAGAGAAGGAGAGATCAGATGGAAACTAGATATTGAGAAGAGAGGGCGTTTCTGTTTTGCATAAGGACATTTTGATTTTATTAGGAAGATAAAGAGAGTTGGGGGATTTAGAATTGGAAAGTGGCATAATCAAAGCTGAACCTTTGGAGAAAATGGGGACTCAAGGGGGTGTCAGCGGGTGCAGAGGCCAGCGAAGTGGCTGTTGCATAATTCAGCCTGGAGAGAAATTGCAAGGCTTCCGCGGGGCTTTGAGCACACTCTAGATGGGGAATGAAGGGAAGAAGGGGTAAAGAAGGACGCAAGTGCTGTGCTCAGGTGACAAGAATGATAGAGGCACAGACAGAAATGTGAGGGACAGAAAGAGGAGGGGCTTGGGGGAAAGGATGTATTCAGTTCAGAATTCACTGCATTTAATGTGCCAGGGGAATGAACTGGAGTATGGGATTCCAGAGCTCCAGGAGTTTCTAAAACCACCTCCACTGTCTGCTTTTGAGATTTGCAGTTGTTCATGTAACAGGACAAGTTAGTAAGAAACATTGAGCCCTTCCACAAATATGGATGCTGCCATCTATTTCTCTGATCCCTGAAAAGAGAAGGCAACTTTGTGCTTCTAGAAGCCCACTGAGAGCAATTCTATGGGATTGTCCAAATTAAAAGGGATGCAGGGAAGTCCCCCGAAGAGGAGGAGCAACAAAGGGGTGGGGGGGCTGCTCAGGATGGAACCTGGGGTTGGTGGCCCCTTACCTGCAGTGTCCAAAAGGAATTGCTACTAGAAGCACCTACGTAGGTGGCACCAGGTCCCCAGGCTTGTAAAGACCCCAACATCTCAAGCTTGACTCCGGTGCTGGCCGGATAGCAAGGACAGAGCGTGCTGCTGTGTGGTTTGTGCAGAGAAGAGAGGGCCTGTGTGAGGCTGTGGGGCTGAGTGAAGGTTGGAAATCCTCTCACTTGGAAGAAGGGCGCACTTTTCTTCCAACAAAATCACTGTCTACTCCTAAGCTGTGTCCTGGAAGCTACCACTGCCAGGGGCCACCTTTGCAACATGGCACAAAGGGTCTGTAGAGGTCATAATGGCTTGCCACAGAGCAGAGCACACCCTGCCCCAGACCCCGAAAGAGGAAAACGTGACTCCCCTCCTCCAACTCCAACACTTGAATTCTTGTGTGACCCGCAAAGCCCAGGACTGATTTTCCTGCTACTCTGGCAAGTAGGAGCTTGGAGTCAGACTAATTTTATTTAGAGAGGAAGAAGTTTTAAAGTTTTGAAAGTACATTAAAAATAAAATAACATGCTATTTCTCCTGGCCAGAATTGTAGAGCAAAATCTGCCACTCTCTGTTTAGTATGCGGAGTGGCATAAATTTCTCTCATAGCTATGGGGCTGCAAACACCACCTAGTGTCACGTCCCTCATCCAGGCCTGAGCAGAAGGTCTTACTCCTGGTGGCCCCCTTGAACATGCACTTTGCTGGTCCCATCTCTGCTGCTGTCTCTGAGTGAAGAGGACTTCCCGGGACCCCCTGACAGGTGCAATGACCTGGGTTCACTGCACTTGTCTGTTTAATTGAGTTATTTTGTGAGGGCTGGAAGCTGCTGCACACACTGCATGTGTATTCATCGAGATTTCACTGCTGCCCAGTGATGAAAGTCACCCTCTGGGGCAGCAGGAGGCCGCAGGGAAGCAAATGTTCCGCAGCAGAGAGCTTGACAGAGAGAGCGCGCCAGATGGAGAGGCTGAGAGCAGGGCTGTGCGGTGGCCCAGGAGAGCTCCAAAGCTCCCCCAGGTGGCTTGCTGGTGTGTGAGGGCACGGAGGCCACCCTGCTCCCTGGAAAGATGCCCAGATGAGCAGGCCACCCCTCTGAGGCCGCCACCACTTAGCAAACTCCACATGTGGATAGGGACAGCACCAACCTATCTAAGGGGATATCTGGAGAGTGTTCTTAAAGCATAAAATAAAATAAAAATAAAACTTGCATTCTCTAATTACAAAAGTATGTAGCTTTATAGGAAATGTGGAAAATGTAGACCAGACAGAAGAAAATTTAGAAGTCACTTGAAAGGAAAACACTATGGCACATGGATTTGCATCTATGTACTATGTCGCCAGGTCACGGATGCCAATTTTTTCCAGCCTAAAAAGACATATTAATTATGAAAATTCATAAACATTCATACAAGTACAGAGAGTGATAGAGCAAACATTCAGAGTCTTGCCACTCAGGTTTCCATCTGCATGCCTTTTAAGTTTTTTAATTTTTTAGTTGGAAATAATCCCAATGTGCATTTCCTGGGGATAGGGATATTCTCTTATTAATATACTACCTTAGGACAGTGGCAGCTTCTTACACTGACACAGTGTTTTAATCTGCCATCCATATTCCAGTGTTGATGACCTAATAAAGTCCTTGCCTCCAATCTAGGGTGACATGTTGCATTTTGTTGTCATATCTCCTTTGCTTGATGTGGTTTGAATGTGTCCCCTGAAGTTCATGTGTTGGAAACTCAATCCCCAGTGCAAAAATGTTGGGAGGTAGAACCTAAATGAGAGGTTATCAGGCTATGGGAGCACAGTGAATGGGTTCATGGCCTCACTGGAGCAGGTTCATTATAAAAGGGGGAGTTGAGCCCTTTTTCTCTCACCCACGTGATGCCTTCCTCCACGGGATGACACAAGAAGGCCCTTCCCAGCTGCTGGCCTCTCAGTCTTGGACTTCTCGGCTTCCAGAACAGTCAGCAAACCACTTTCTGTTCATTATAAATTACTTAGTCTGTGGTATTCTGTTACAGCAGCACAAGATGGATTCAGAGACCTCCCTCAAAGCTAGAACATTCTCACTGCCTTTTTTGTTTTGTTTTCTAGGATGTTGACATTTTTGAAGAACACAGTCCTCTCTGCTTCTTTTAAAGAGAACACTCCTCACTTTGTAATTGGCAGATGTTCTCTTGTGTTTGGATTTCGGCTGTGCATTCTTGGCTGGATTACTGCATTGGTGACAGGTACCCGTCCCTCACTGGTAATGTTCATTTTAAACCCCGAACTGTGGTCTACTTTTTCCACTGTATGAGGATTATTCTATTCCTCCCTTGCAACCAATATACTTCTTGTCATCAAAATTTCCTCTTAGATTTAGTGTCTATTGATAATTCTTGCCTGATCCAACCTTTATCTGCAGGGGCAGGTGGGAGGAAGTAGACATCTAGGCAAAGAAACACATGTTGGAAGGCCCAGGGAGAGAACAGAAGCTGGTGTTTTGAGGGAGCCTAAAATGTTTTTGTCTGGCTGGATTTTCCAGAGCGAGAAGGGAAGAAGAAGGAGTGATTCAAGGGGTAAACAGGGACCCGATCACAATGGGTTTCACGGGAGAGCAGAAGCTTTGGTTTTATTCTAGGGAATGGGGAGTCACTTTGCAGTGAAGGACTCCCCAGAGGATTTGCTGAGGGGGCAGGCAAGAGGCAGTGAGAACAGTTAGGAGGCCTTGCCACTGTGCTGGCTGAAGACAGAGTTATTCATAAAGCGAGGGCAGAAACCTCAGCAATCAAGGAGGCCGTCGTCAGGCCAAGGTTGGCTGAGACCTTGACATGCAGATTTACAGTGCAGCCAGGAAACATCTCTTTTTCTGGGAAACCCTGAGCCTAACACTTCCTCTCTTGCCAATCTGGTGTTGCCATCAGCACTTCTGTTGCGTACACCGGTAGGACGTGTGTTGGGGGAGGTCGTGGTACTTAATTTGCTGATGATACAGAGCAACAATATAACCGGTGGTGTCTCCTTTCCCTGCCTCAGTACACCTATGAGCTTTCATCCTGCAGAGCATCAGAGGCCCTGGCGCAAGGCTCCAGCACCACTGTCCCACTCTGTGGGGACAGCAGTAGGTGTGCTCCAGGGGTGAAGGGGGTGGCCCTCAGAGCTGTCCTTGGGAGTGAAATGACAGGGCTGTGCCTTAGGAGAATGAGGTGGGCACTGGGCCCACTGGCGAATAGAGAAGGTCAGTTGTATCTGGGAGCTGGCGCTTCACTCATTCATCTGCTTAGTCAGCCAGTACATATTTATTGAGCTCCTAGTGTATGTCAGGCACTGCTGGAGGTGCTGGCATGAAGCAGTGCAGGAAACATCATGGGAGGAGAGGCGGGAAGTGGAGAGTGTGTGCTAGGACATGGTAAATGCAGGTAAGGAGAGGTACCAGGCACCTGTCCATCAGCCCCTTGTTCTGCTGTTCCTCCGCCTTCGTCTGCCCCCACCCACTGACTGCTGCTGCCTGATACTAGTATCTGGAGATGAATTGCTTAAGGCTTCCCACAATGTTCCCTTTATTCATGTTTGATCTGTAAAAGTTAGACCATACATCTCACCATGAGGTAAAACCTTTCAGTCCAGGGACCCCCAAGGCTTGGGATCTGATTTGGGGATCTACTTTTGGGATAGTCTAAATACAAGAGAGACTGGGCCTTCTGTAATGTGGTCCAGCCCTTCCGGACACAAAGGACCCCAGCAGGTGATGGCGGGAGAAAGTCCAACTTGGTAAGGAGACAAGTTGAGGTGGGAGTAAGGGAAAGCTACCCAGGTCCAAAGTGTCACATTGCCCTGCGATGGTGCCCCACACAGCTGCCATTATACCTGGGTTGTATCAGTGACTCTATTCACACACATATTTTTCAAACAGGTATTACACAGAAAACATATACAGTGAACTATGGAAAGCTAAAGATGAATAGGTAAGGAATGGAAGGAGAAGTCAGCCAACCGAGGGCCGGACACTGTCTTCCCAGGTCTACTACCCCGGGGCCACCCTGAGCCAAGCGCAGCCCACCCATGTGACCCACTCCAGCTTTAGCTCACCGTGTCATCCCAGAGCCCTCGGTCCTACAAAACCAGGGCGTTTCTCAGAGCTGTGACTCACCATTGCTGGCGATTTTGGAAATGCATTCATGACAGGCTTTCTCCAGACCTCCTGGCATTGTTCTTCCTCGCTCTTCAAGTTCTGAGGATCAGAAATAACTCATTAGAAAGGATGCTGGAAGGATTTACTCAGCACTAATAACCGACCCCCTCTGTGCATGTCAGTGGTGGCCTGAGTCAGCTTGGGGGTCTGGGTGCCAGTGTCGGTGCTGCTCTTCCTGCAGGTGTGGCCTTGTTAGTGGTTAGCGGGGCTGAGAAAAAGATCCTCAATTCCACAGATGAGGGAACCAAGCTCAGAGAGGTTAAGAGGCTTGCCCAGTGATACCAGCCAGGAAGACACGGACCTGGAGGGGGAAATGGTAAGAGCTCTCACTTGCTGAGCAATGACTGTAGCCAGGCATTGTATTAATTCTTTAAATAGGTCATCTCTGGGCCGGGTGTGGTGGCTCATGCCTGTAGCCTGTAATCCCAGGACTTTGGGAGGCCGAGGCGGGTAGATCACGAGGTCAAGAGATCGAGACCATCCTGGTCAACATGGTAAAACCCCGTCTCTACTAAAAATACAAAAAATTAGCTGGGCATGGTGGCGCGTGCCTGTAATCCCAGCTACTCAGGAGGCTGAGGCAGGAGAATTGCCTAAACCCAGGAGGTGGAGGTTGCAGTGAGCCAAGATCGCTCCATTGCACTCCAGCCTGGGTAACGAGCAAAACTCCATCTCACACACAAAAAAAAAAAAAAAAAAAAAAGGTCATCTCATATTTAATCCCACAACAATCCAATCTAGGAAGTGTTACTGACTCCGTTTTACAGATAGCATCTTAGATACCCAGAGAGCTTAAGATTCACCCTGAGATCAGAGCTGGCAACTGGCAGAGCCCAAACTTGATCCAGGTATGGACCCAGGTACACAGCAAGAGCCCTCACTTCCCAGTGTAGCTGCTGCACCCTCCCAGGGCCCAAACGGGAAGGGAGCCATGCGTTTGACCAGAGCAACCTGGGCCGAGACCCGAGCAGCCTGGAGCACCACCCCGGCTCCCCTGCAGATCTGCTGTGGTCTGAGCAAGCTTATTGACACTGTGAGAAAGGACGTTCCTTCCTTGGAAGAATAGCCTTACACATTTTAAATCCACCAAAAAACTCCAGCTCATCAAGAAAGCAAATTTTCCTGGCCAGTGAAATGAGGTAGCCCTGTAAAGACGTTAGGAGAGGAAGGGAGTTCCTAGGCTGGGCGTGCGGAGTTCTACCACTTCCCACCATTTCGTTGCTTGGGAGTGAGGCCTCCATGGGGGCTTATGGTGATCCTGGTAGGATCTGGGGCAGATATCCTTACTTCACACACAAAGTCTCTCCAGGGACCCGTTGTGAGTAGGCACAGAGTCATGTGAAAGCACGATGTAACAGGGTCCTCATTCCTCATACTGCGGGGATTTGCAAACCAGGGGACCGCCATATTTGAGCAGTGCTGCCTGCAGGCCCTCCTGGGTGAGCTAGAGGTTAGTGCAGGGGGAACAGGCCATGACAGGGAAGACTTGTGGTCCGAGGACAGAGGTGGTCATGATGACAAAAGGAGAGCTTGCTTTGGCCAGAGCTGTGGCTCACGGACGGCGAGTCACTCCAGCCCCAGCATGGGCCTCCAGGCAGGAGCCACGTGGCCCACAGCTTCTCTCTGCAGCTGATCCACAGCTAATGTACAGGCAGGGTGATTTAGCTGAGATCCAGGGTTTCTATTCCCCATCACTGTGGTTCTAGGACATGCCATGCTCAGAACCTGGCTTTGTGTCAGCAGGATCTTTATAGCAGGAGGCAGTATGACCAGAGTCAGTCCCCAACCAGAGGCATGTCACCAGCACCCTGCCAAGATCTTCCACATTGTTAGCTCATTTAATCTCTCCAGTTCTTTCAGGGACAGGTACGTCCCATCTTACAGAGAAAACCAAGATTCAGATCAATCTGTTTGCTCTAAGTCACCCAGCTAGTAAGTGGTAGAACTGGGGTTTGAAATGAGGCCTCCATGACTCTATCTGAAACCTGGACTTTGTGCCTTCAAAGCCCACAATCTCTCTACTTCACCCCAGAGCAAGAATAAACAAGAAACCTAGAAAGGAGAGGCTTCTCAAAGTGAGTCAGGGACTAAGCCAGGAGATCACGGTGCCATCCTGGTCAGATCTGTTATGCCTGGGTCTAATTAACTAGGCAAAGATTCTTATCCCCATTTTACAGATGAAGAAACTGAGGGTCAGAAAAGTGAAGAACTCACCCAGGATCACACAGCCAGATTGGGATCCGGGTGTCCTGAGATCTGCCAAACTTGAGGTGCCCACTCTCTGTTAACCAGAATCGACTGTGACAGTTTTGACTGCAGTGAGATAATGGGACCGAGTGGCAGGGCTGAGCACCCAAGATTTTCTGACCCCTCCTCCAATCCCTGGGAATCCCAAATGCAGTGCTTGGGATTCAAATATCTCTTCCCAGGCTCCATTTTCCCCCATAATGTCCTTGCAAAAACTACAGCTGTGGTGTCCTTACACACAGAAAGCACTGCAGCCCTGGGTAAACCACAGCCTCCTGCCCTTGACTCGGCATTCTACCCACCAAGGTGAAATTAGACAAGTTCTCTGGCCTAATGGGGTGTGCCAGGTGCACATCCTTCTGTTAAACAGCGAATAGGCCCCAAGCCATGGACAAATGGCTACTGTATGGATTACAGACTTCACACTGATGTCCACACTTCATGAGGTTGATGGCCACAGGGCGTCACAGAAGCTAAGCAACTTAAAATCCTGCCTGAAAAACAATCCTCCTGAACGCAATGATAAGCTCAGTTATCTAAAGGGGCCACAGCCCATCAAGCCTCCTAAAGGCCTGGAAGGTCAGTTCCTTTCCTCACTCTTAGGGAAAACAGAGGTGCGCTTCATGTCACAGGGAGGGTGTGTACTTTACATCTTCCAGCCACGAACCACAGCATTTTCCTCCTGCCTCACAGAAGGGACAGAACAGAGGGAGGAGAAATGTGAGCCATATCTTTACACTTCCATGGTGGAGTTGCCACTGTTATATAAACTTCCTTCGAAGTGTGCTGAATGGTTTCTGTCGATGCCTATAAACCAAGACACTCCAGTCTTCAAATCCACAGGAGCTTTGCAGAAACCATCTGTGTCACATCGTAACAACACATTTCTACCTTGGGCCATTCACTGGGGTGAGAGGCGCAAGCTTTAGTCTACGAATCCTGAAGAACAATGTTCTACCACAAAGAGTAATATGGGGCTGCATATACATTTTTTAAAATTCAAATGTTCTAAATTGGCTGATCCTTTTAGAGACTAACAGCAAATAAGGGTAGAAACATCAAATTTAAAAACGATATCTTTACTGATAATGTCAGACCAAATGAGGCGGGAGCCAATAGAATGCACCCACACAAGGCACAGGTATTAGATCCATTTTATAAATGAGGCGAGTCTTATTCCTTCAAGCTTGTTATTTTCATAAACTGGCAAGATGGATGAGAACTAAAAAAAGAAAGATATGTTATTAATTCTGTAACACCTTAAAGAATGTTCCCTAAGAGACAGGTAGCAGTGGCAGTAGAACTTAGCTTTGGCACCCAGCCAGAAAGGGAAGATGGAATTCCCAGCCACAGTCCCAAATGCCAGCCGACAAACTTTGCATATTGTGTTCAACTTCCCTTACAAGGAATAAAATGTTAAACACACACACACACACACACACACACACACATCATATCACCTTGTGCATGTAATAATGTCTGCAAATCTACAGAAACACAGAAGCCAGGCACGGTGGCTCATGCCTGTGATTCCAGCACTTTGGGAGGCTGAGGCAGGCAGATCATGAAGTCAGGAGTTCAAGACCAGTCTGACCAACATGGTGAAACCCCATCTCTACTAAAAATACAAAAATTACCCAGGTACAGTTGTGGGCACCTGTAATCCCAGCTACTCAGGAGGCTGAGACAGGATAATCACTTGAACCCGGGAGGCAGAGGCTATGAGCCAATATCATGCCACTGCACTCCAGCCTGGGCAACAGAGTGAGACTCCGTCTCAAAAAATATATATATATATATAGAAAACAATCAGAAGCATAAACACTAAACCACTGTGAATAATTGTTCCCTGTGAAGGCAGGTACAGGGATATGGGGCCACTGGGGCTGGGCTAGGGAGGAATGTGCTGGAAGCAGGTGTGGGATGTATTTGTTTTAAATAGAGATGGGGTGTCACCATGTTGGCCAGGCTGGTTTCGAACTCTCGACCTCAGGTGATCCACCCATCTCGGCCTCCCAAAGTGTTGGGATCGCATGCGTGAGCCACTGCGCCCCACCTCAAGGGATGTATTTTTATTTCCACTGATACCCAATTATTGCCTTGCCTTTTCCCCCATTAGCAGGTTTTACCATTATAATTTTAAACTTCTTTTTTAAAACCTCTTAAAATTCAAGAAGAGTTATTTGAAATGAGAAGTAGTTTGCTTTCCAAAAGTCCAGAGATTTTTAAAAAGTTGCATGTAGGGGATAGATAAGCAGAAAGGAGCAAGTCCACCAGGGAGCAAACAGAAAAAGGAGAGCGATTATGTGACGGTGGTAGGTAATCTTTTCTCTCTTTTGGAATATTTTCTTTATAAATTACAAAAGCAACTTCGCAGAAAAATTAGATCACAGAGAAAAGACAATCATTAGTCATTATAAACAACGCAGACTTCCAGCCCAACAACGGTTAGCATTTGGGGCTTTCAAGTATCTGCATATGCACACATGCATGTGTGCAGGTACACACATTCCACATGGTTGCAGTATTCAGGCGCATTAAGTGAACACTTCACATTTTGACAGAAGCATTCTGTTACCATTTGCTCTTCAGAACTCTCATTTTCGCAGCTGAATTATATTCTACAGAGTAGGCTACATCAAACTATATTTCTCTGTATCTTGTTTTGGGATATTTACTTTTCACTCATAACTAATCCTAAGAGACATTTCTGTCTGTGAAAAGTGCTTTGTTTCAGGCATCACATAGATCTCCTGGAATAGTTATTTACTTAAAAAGCATAAGCAATTTTTGGGGTTTGAGGTAAAATTGACTTCTAAAGGAGCTGTATCTATTTCCAGCGCCACCAGCAGTATGAGAGAGCCAGTTCCACCACACGGAACCACCACTGGGTGGCAGAAAGGCTAATGCATTTTTATTACTCTCATAGGCAAACGTGGAAATGAATTATTTTAATTTACGTTTTTGATTGCCAGTGATATTGCCAATTCTTTCTAGGCTTGTTTTCCAGTTGTATGTTCCCCTTTGTGATTTGGTTTTTACAACTCATGATATGGATTTATTTCAATTCAGATCAAGCCCACAAAGAAAGCTGCAAATTGAGAAAATAGCAGTGAATCTGCTTTTTGATTCACAGAACTCCCTGTGTGAATTTGCAGATTCAAATATGCTACAAAAGACCTATTCGCTATTATGGTGGGGACTTGAACAACTCACAAAACTCAATTACATGTTCCTTGGAGCCCTTTGAAGTGGTAGCTCTTCCAAGACAGGGTCCCTCAACAGCAGGAGATGTCCAAAAGAGCAAATACATAGTAATGATGGATTCATGTCAATGCAATCCATTTAATGGATTTCTATGCCTCCTAAGTACTAAGAAAATGGGCATTTTTTCTTATTTGATAGAGATTTCTTATTTGTTAGAAATCTGAAACAGGAAGAGATTAGGGTAACAGGCTGGGCAGTGTCTTCTCTCCAGTGTGATCAAGCAGTGACTTAGAAGTTCATGCTTGTGCATGCTGTGATAGGACGCTGTGTCTCACACCTAGAAGGCTAGTGAGAGTAGCCCCTGCTGCTTCCTCTCCTGGCAGCTGAGTAATAATAAAGGGTGCCATGAAACTAATCAATAATTGCCAAATGACATGCTCGACGCACTTCCAATTCTCAGTCCAACTGATACATCTCAGTGGTTCTCAACCACAGGTGATCTGACCCCCAAGGCACATTTGGCAATATGTGGAAACATTTTTAATAGTCATGGCTGGGGCAGGGCTGTGGATAAAGAGACCAGAGATGCTGCAAAACACCCTACAAGGAGCAGGGCAGTGTCCAAAAACAGAGTTATCTGCTCCAAAACGTCAATAGGACTAGGTCTGAGAAACCTTCTATGACTAATGTTCCCAGTTTTAGAGTTCAAATTTATAAAATTCTACTTTATTTTTAACCTCTGATTTGTGTCATGAATCAACAGTGAACACATATATGTGACTATGATTTTACTGATTGGCTTGGTAAATTATTCATTCCTAAATCAGCTGTGAGGAATAACTCACTGCTTGGTTTTGAATAACATTGAATATTTGACATTAACCATCCCCATACCTGTTCCTTCCAAGCAGATGTTAACTAGCATTGTTGAATATTTCCAACAAACATTTCGGGTGCTCAGGACACAGGCCTCTCTTATCTGCAGCTCTCTATGTAACCTGTGCTGTTTTCTCTCCTAGCTATGCCCGCATGCACGAATTCAGCCGAGGTTACTGCATTCCTACTGTGTCCCAGAGTCATTGCACAACCTCCCTAGGATGCCTTCATTGTTTGGCTCCTAGGAAATGGAAAATGCACTTCCTTTGAGCTCTACCACCCCTTTAAATTGACCAAGTCAAAGCCACTTGCTCAGAGCCCCAACAAGTAAAACGTGGAGGTGACGTCTGTGGTCCCCACTCGCTATCCTGCAGCCGCCAAGTTGTTTCTAACAGTCCCACAAACTTGCTTTCACCCTACGGTTCATTATTCCTTTACGATTATCCACTTCTTTCGAAAACCCTTTTCCCTTAGCCTCAATGAAGACTATTTTCTTTCCCTCCACACAATCAAGAAAAGCACTTCCACAATACAGTCATTTCTTTCCAGGAAGCATAAATCAGCACATCGGCATCTTCCTAGGAACGATTCCAAGAAACCCTCTGCTAGGACTCTCTCCAACGTCACAGGCCGCCCAGGGCTTCCGGACTCACCTGAGCTGCGCCCAGTGGGATCCAGAACCAGGCAGCACTCAGCCCCTCTGGGGACCCGGTGTCTAGGGCTGACTCTGTGGGGCTCCTCTTCATTTGGGGCTCCCAATCCCTGTCGCACGCTTTCTTTCTCCCTTTCTCTCCTGAAACGCAAGAGCAACTCGTGGCTTTTCCTCTAAGGGGCGGGTTCTCTCCATTTCCCACTCCCACGTGTGGGGAGAGCAGCCCCACTGCCGGCTCATACCCCTGCAGTGTTCCCGGGGCCCGCTGGGGGGCGGCAGAGCGACCCGGTAGCTGTGGAAAGATGGCCGACCCCTCGGAGTTAGGACTTCCCGCGGGAAACTTCATTTCAGTCCCTTAGACGCGAAACCTATGGATTTACTTCTGGTGCGAGTCCCTTCTCACCCCTTGCCCTCCCTGCGTGCTCGTGGCACATGAGGGAGAGTGGACCGAACAGCGGCTGCTTAGGAAAGTGGGTGAAAGTACTCAAAGTGCGCTGAGGATATGAGGTGCGCTATGGACTTGAGCACTGCCACGTAGAAAAGGGATTCAGTTGATTCTGGGTCATTCTAGACGCCAGCTCTGAGACAGGGTGAAGTTACAGGGAGGCCAAATTGTGCCCCATGTCATCAACTTTCTCCCAGTGGCCTTCTAGTCCTGAAGCAGGCTGCTGTGTGACGCTGTTGTGTGTTGGTAGCAAGCACCTAGCAGTAGAAGTTCTCAACTGCTGATTTATAAGAAGTGCCAGAGATTCTTTATTGAAATGCGGATTCCTGTACCACCTCCCAAAGATTCTGAATCTGTAGGTCCGGCCTGGGCCCAGGAATCTGCAGTTGAGACTCTGGTAAGCCTCCTGCAGGTGCTCCATGGACCACAGTTTGAGAAACTGGCGCCACACGACATTAAAGACATTCTCCAACCCTGACATTCAGATTTTTGTTGTCATTTTGGTGGAAAAGGCGAGTCTACTGAGGAGGGACTGGGGTGAGGCAAGAGCAGAGCCTATGATGCAAAATGTAAGGAGCTGCTCCCTCAGAGGCCACCCCTGCACTTGCAAGGCGCTGGGAGGGCACCTCCTTAAGCCTTGTGCCTCAGGCCACTCCCTCGGCTCACTCCAGGGCTGGCCCTGCCACTGTCCCAGTCCTGAATCCAAGCTGACCACTTCACACCACAGGACAGGGTGGGGCAGAGGAGGAAGGGGAGAGGGCGTACAGTTACCGTTACGAGCCACATAACAATGTTTCAGTCAATGATGGACCACATGGATGGTGGTTCCCTAAGATTGTAACGGAACTAAAAGCTTCCTATCACCTGGTGACGTCATAGTAGTTATAATGTTGTAGTGCAACACATTGTTCATGTGTTTGTGGTGATGTTGCTGTAATCAAACCTACTGCACTGCCAGTCAGGTAAAAGCATGGCACACACATTGTGTATAGTACATACTTTACAGTAATAAAAAACAATCAAGTCCCTACCTTATCTATTGATTATACTTTTTATCATTATTTTAGAGTGTACTCCTTCTACTTATGAACAAAAATGGTTAACTGTAAAAAGCCTCAGGTGTGCAGGCTAGGAACAATAGGCTGGACTTATGACAGTCTAATGCCTGATGATCTGAGGGTTGAACAGTTTCATGCCTAAACCTTCTCCCATCCTCACCCCCATGAATCTGGTCTCTGGTGCCAAAAAGGTTGGGGAGCACTGGGTATGTAGTAGGCTATGCCATGTGAGTTTGTGTGAGTACATTCTATGATGTTCATACAATGGCCAAATTGCCTAATGACACATTTCTCAGAACATATCCCCATTGTTCAGTGAAGCATGATGGTACTTGAATCTTATCTCACATTAAATGAGCAGAAGCAGAGTGACTATGAGCAGTGAGGTCAGAGCCTTAAGACTTCCCTGCTACCATGGTGGCGTCTGGGAGCACACAGCGATCAAGAGCCTGCCCTGGACCTGGCCAAAAAGGGACAGTAGACATTTCTGAGCACATTTTAGCCCAGACATCAAAACAAAGAAAATGTCAGGTTGTGGGGCAGTCTTCCTGGGAGTTCAGGAAGGGAGAAAATAATGGCAGGTCATTCAGGAGCTTTTCCACATGTCCCCAAAGATGCAGCAAAACATCAAAGAATATTTTTCTGCCAAACCAGACAACTGTATTTATGAGTGCAGAAATAGGAGATTTTTGTGGAAGAGGAAGTAGGAGTGTTTGGAACGTGATTATGAGACTCCAAAGCTAATGATAAATGATAGTCATAATAATCGCTGTGTCAGTTAGGAAAACAGGGAATTCGATATGGGGAATTAGTTACAAGAGCCATGGAAGAGGTGAAAAATCACACACGACGTAGGTGGAGTAACCCAGAGATTAACAATTGACAATGGAAGCAGCTGCCAACCCTAGAGATGTGAGCAGAAAACCACCACTGGAAATGCTGCCCAAAGCAAAGCAGGTGCGATTAATACCCCCACTTCAAAGATGAGTAGCACAAGGTCCAGAGAGATTAAAGGCACATGGCTACAAAGCAAACTCAGGCCATGTGAGAGTCCACTTGTGGCACCACTACACTATTCCCATATGAATAAAGGGCACATTGGAGGCGAGGAGAGTAGAATTGATTGAAAGTTGAATTCAGAGTATAAATTTTTAAATGCATGTTTTTAGTTGAGGTGGTTCTCCTCGTAAAAGTGAGTTTATTCATTCATTGAACGAATACTGCTGACTCCAAGCCAGATACTATGAGTAAAAAGATTACTTAATAAAATCAAACGTATCCCATAAGGAATTTTGATTTTGATGCAAAAGTAGTGAGTTAATGAGCATGTCCCTGAGTTTAATTACAAAGGCAACTGTGAGTTAATGAGGGTAGGCCTGACTTCTTGATGGAAGCTGTAGTAATGTTGATACTAAAGTTGCCCAAAGACCAGGTTGTGCACCCCACAAGGAGCAATCAGAAAGCCGAGGGACATTGATGAGTTCACTCTCGCTCTTCCCCAAGACTGCGCAAAAGGTTGTCTTTTTTCATCTTTGCTTGTGTGGTATTCCCCAACGAATTAGTTCTGTGTAACCATCCTCATTCTTTGAATGCTTTTTTGGAAGTTTTCCATTCTGATGTCACTCTTCTACTTGAGTCACCTTTTCTATATTTACCATCTCCTCATCCTGATGGCTTCCTAATTTGGGAGAAAACCTTCAGGGTTCCTCACTTTAACTTTTACCTGAGTCAAAAAGCATTTCAATAGAAGTTTTCATTTTCTTTTTGACTTTTCACAGTATTTTAATTTTCCTGAGGACAATTTAAGAAAAAGAGAAACAGAATGTGTGAGTCCTGAAAGTAGTTCATAGTCCAGAAGAAGAAGAATTAAACCACAGGCAACCCCTGACCACGCTGCAAGCTTGAGGCCATTATGCTGGGAAATAAGCTAGCCACAGAAAGGCAGATGTAAGACTCCACTCACATCAGACACATAGAACAGTCTACTCTCATAGAAACGGAAGTCGATGGGCGCTGGAGAAAGGGGATGGGTGCAGGGGTTGGAGGAAGGGGAGCATGGGGTGCTGGTGTTTAAGGGATGCGGCATTTAAGTTTTGCAAGATGAAAAAGATTGGTTGCACAACAATGTGAATATTCTTAACACTACTGAACTGGACATTTTTCAGTGGTTAAGATGGAGAGTTTTATGTTACCTGTATTTTAGCACAATTTAATCAGCAAAGAAATCCAGCATCTGAGAGGCTGGGGAGTCAAGCTCTAACATTCCAAGGGTCCTGCGGAACCTGGCAGGTGTCCAAGGTGCTCTGGAACAGAGGGACCCAGTCGTCTCTTTCAGGAACAGGCTGGACAAGGTGGCTCACACCTGTGACTGAGCACTTTGGGAGGCTGAGGCAGGATGATCGCCTGAGGCCAGGAGTTCGAGACCAGCTCAAGCAACGTAGTGAGGCTAAAAAATAAAATATTAGCTGGGCATGGGGTGGTGTGCCTGTAGTCCCAGCTACTTGAAATGTTCCCCTGTGGAAAGAAAAACCCTTCTGTAATTTTGTTTGAGATTGCACTAAAGTTTATACATAAATTTGGGGAGAATTGGCATTCTACTGTCATTATCAACTACAATTTTGAGTTGATTTTCTCTCCCCCTCTTTATTAGGTACTAAGCCAAGTCATCTATAAGTAATGATGATTTCTTTCTAATATTCATACCTGTTTTCTTAGCCTAATAAATTGGCTGTTATTTACAAAACAGTGACTGCTACCCACTTTGCCTTGTTCTTTAATAATGTCTTCGGGGATATTTTGAAAGTATTTAAAAGCTAGACAAGAGCCCTGAACAGTCAGAGTGGAGGCATCAGTCAGCTGGTATACTTACATCAATGTGAAATTATGGGCACACAGTAAGCCCTGAGTGTTTTATCATCAAGTATGTTTGCTGATTTGTAATAAATTTAAAATAATACTTTAATTCTTATTATACCTATAATTTCTTCTCAGGATAGAGTCAAAGGTCTTTATAACTTGGTTTGGACCTATCTTTCCAGCCTGATATTTCTCAACATGGCCCAGCAGGCAGCTCCCCGCACTAAGTCCTTCAGCCACTGCCCAGCATTTAAAACCCCCAGTCACATGAAACATGGGTTTCCAGATCTGATTCCCATGGCTCCACGCCCTTCTTGTGGGCTCTCTGTTTGAGAAACCCTTCCAACTAATAACTTGGAAAAGCACCCAGTTTTCAGGACGTGGCCTGGTCCATATCCTCTCTGAAGTCTTCTTTGGCTATCTCCTGCTCTCTGTGCAATTGAACTCCAATAAGAAAGAGTTGGCCCCTTTGTCTTTTGCACACCCTCAGTGTATCCTGGACTGTGGTGTTTTTCACACTGTATTTGTATTTAATTGTTTCCATTTCTTCTGCATTTGTGGACTTTGGGCTCCTCTTAACAGTGAGCACAAGATTTGATGCTTAATTAGCACTTGACCAATATTTATTGAGTGAATTAATGAATAAAAAAGTGAATGAATGTCACTCTGAACACAAAGATTTATCATGTAAAATGAATATTTTTTAAAACATCAGATGGTTACATTTTCACTCCCCTTAACTTTTGATGCCGTGGTAAAGAAAAGAGCAAATATCACTGTTCTGATGATCTACTGGGGCATAAACACTCCAAACTAAGGA
Source organism: Callithrix jacchus (assembly GCF_049354715.1). Lineage (NCBI taxonomy): Eukaryota > Metazoa > Chordata > Mammalia > Primates > Cebidae > Callithrix > Callithrix jacchus. The sequence goes on from NC_133502.1 coordinate 63,818,818, forward strand.
CTATGAGCAATTATGACTGTTAATGATTATACTGTTGCTCAGTTCTATGGGTTGGCAGGGCTCCACTGGGAGGTTTTCACTTGGGTCTCTCATATGAATGCAGACAATAGCTGGGGTTGCAGTCATCTGAAGGCATCCTCACTCACATGCATAGTGGCAGCTCACGCTGGCTGTGGCTAGAACCTCAGCTGGGGCTGTGGGCCAGAACACTATATACAGCCTCTTCATGAGCCCTGGGCTTCTTCCCAGCATAGGGGCTGGGATTTAAGAGCAAGTGGACTGAGAGAGATCCAGAGGAAACCATTCATCTTTTATGATATAGCCTCAGAAACAGTGGTGCACTTGTATTTATTAATCAGCTGTGTGTGTGTGTGTGTGTGTGTATGTGTGTGTGTGTGTGTGTGTGTGAGAGAGAGAGAGAGAGAGAGAGAATAATTTTCTGGCCCCTATGACATAGGTAATCTCTCTGTGGTTGTTTTCAGGCTGTGAGCATGGAGCTAGGAGAAGATTAGCACTCTGGTTAGCTGGTAGAAAGGGCTTCTGCACCCAGCTGCCCTCAGTGATTACACATCATTTTACCTGCACTCTGTGGGTTGAAGTAACTGAAGGCTCACCTGGAGGAGATGACTCTGCCTCTTGATGGCGTATTGGAGAGGTCATAGTGTAAGAAGAGCGTATGGATGGGAGATGTTAAAGCCATCTTTGGAAAAGTCAATCTGCCACAATCGCCAAGAACGAAGATCCAAAGGAATGCACAGAAGAAAATGAAATGTAGAGAAAGTCCCCTGAAATTGGCAAGGTAAGGAAAAATTCTTCCTTCACTGGAAGAAGAAAATGGGAGGAGGAGGCAAGGATGAAACCTCTGCTGGGATAAAATGTGTGATGGGAGAGGCAAAAGAATAGAAACCACAGATATATAGAGAGAAAATCTGAAAGTAGATTTCCCCTGCTTTCTACTTAAAACTCTAGTAATAGAACATTTATTTATTTATTTATTCAATAACTATGTTTATTATGTGCCAGACACTGTTCTAAGTTCTGGGAATGAAACAGTAAGCAAAATAAAGATCTCTGCTGCATTCATTTGCTCAGGCTGCCCTAACAAAGTACCACAGACGAGGTGGCTCAAACAATAGTAATTAATGTTCTCACGGTTCTGGCGGCTGGAAGTCTAAGATCAAGGTGTCAGTGGGATTAGCTTCCTATGAGGCCTCTCTCCAGGCTTGCAGGCGGCTGCCTTCTCCCCGTATCTTCACCCTGTGTGTTTCTAGGTCCTGATTTCCTTTTCTTATAAAGATACCACTCAGGTTGGACTAAGGCTCACTCTAATGACCTCATTGTAATTTAATTACCTTTTAAAGGTTCTATCTCCAAAAATAGTACATTCTGAGGGCCTGGGGGTTAGGGCTTCAGCAGATGAATTTTGGAGGCCACAACTCAGCCCCCTTCACCTGTATCCATGGAGGTTATATTCCGGCACCTCACAGTATGCCCTTTACCAACACCATGTGGCTGAAGCAGAAGGGAAATGGGAATGGTGCACAGAGGGAAGCTTGCAGGCAGTGGCATGCTCCTCAAGGTGGGCAGACCCTGTGGAGCAGGTCATGCTCCTGAGCTACCCTTGAGATCCAGGTGTTGCCCTTCTCCAGCTGGGACCCAGCCTCACGTAGCGTTCCCCTGCCCTTTCCTGCTTCCTTCACTCCCCGGCTCCAGAGAGTCTTCCTCGTCCCCCAGTAGATCACAGGCTCTGCTTCCAGAGACTTGCCTATGTAAAAACAGTCACATTGTGTTACATCAAGAGGCTCTGATACCTGGCTGACCCATACTTCCTGGTGTTAAATTAACCATTATACAGATAACAGCCTGATCCCTCTATCATGCAATGATATATATTCCACTTAGTTTTATTTTCAGACACTATGTCTAGTTTCCCATCAACCATGTATATAGTGCTTTCAAAACCAATGGATCAACTCGCCAAACTAATCACTTAATTAGGAATGTGAAACAATAGTTTCTTTCTGATTCACTCACTCCTTCTGTGTAGATCCATCAGCATTCTTCTCCAAAGCTTGCCCGTATCAACTGGGGCTTTGGTGTCATGATGTTTGCAAAGGAAAGACAAAATACATTATTCATTCATTTTCTTATTTTCAAAGAAATGGACTTAATAGCCTTAACTGTCACCTTAGATGGTGACAAATGAGTTCTTTCTCTCTCTTTTTTTAGTATCATGAATTCTTAGAGATTCCATGGACTTCAAGCAATTATGAACATTATTCTTTTTTTCTTTTTGAGTCAGAGTTTTTCTCTGTTGCCTAGCCTGGAGTGCACTGGCACGATCTTGGCTCACTACAACCTCCGCCTCCTGGGTTTAGTGATTCTCATGCCTCAGCTCTGGAGGAGCTGGGACTACATGCTAATTTTTGTATTTTTGTAAAGATAGGTTTTGCTATGTTGGCCAGGCTGGTCTGGAACTCTTAGTCTCAAGTGATCCACCTGCCTTGGCCTCCCAAAGCTTTGGGATTACAGGCATGAGCCACCATGCCTGGTCCCCTGTGTCCTTTTGATGTGACATAAAAGTTTCCTTGCTGTCTAAAAAATATGTCCAAAGTTGAGTTTATACTTTCCATCCCCTGTCCCTAGAAAAATAGTCACTTATCAGTGGAGCCCTGTCTCCTCTTAGTGGGGTATAGTATTAGAGCCTATGATCTGTGCACAGCAGGTATGCATGGCTTCTGTGATATTGTTGCTGCTGGTCCATTTCGATAAACAGAGTTGTACCATATCTATTTTTTAAATTATGAGTACTTTTTAATATTTAAAATTTAATCCAATGCTATACTGTTTGTGTTATTCATGAATTCCACACCTATGTTGTTCAAGGGTCAACCATAATATATCCCTAATGGAATAATTTTCCAACATAGGCAAGTATAGACTGTGGCAGCAATGAAAAATTGTGTTCTCAAAAATGTTTAAAGAAATTTGGATGCTTGAATGATATTATATGAAAAAGCAAGCCACAAAACAGCATACACAGAATAAAACCAACTGCATAGATTATATGTGGTCATAAGTACAGGAAATATATTAGAAGAATATATCCCAAAATGTTTATACTGGTTACCTTTGAGTATTGAAATATGGATGATTTTCATTTTCTTCTTCATCTTTGCTCTATTTTCTAATTTTTGTTTTACAATGAACATGCATTGCCTTGAAAATTGGAGAGAACCGTAAACTATTTTTTAAAATAATAGCATTGAAAAAAATTTAAGTTAAATGTCTGTCACTCATGAGGCACTGATTTAAAAATATTTAAGTTAAACTGTCTATCTTGAGTGAATAGAAATTTTTGATTTGGTACACAGTGTGAGGCAGGGGGAGAAAGTATATCCTTTAGATCCCATGAGCTTGCTGATGTTAATTGATTTACTTTCTGTACTCCATTCACATTCAACAATAATAATCTTATTGCTGTTTCCTCCAGAGGCTATAAGGCTTACCTGAAATAGCAAACATTTTATGAATTGTGAATCACTGAGAATCCCAAAGTTTCATGTAAGAATACTGCCCCAGCCCATCTAAACCAACTCCAGCTCAGTTTCACATTTCTATCAGCACATGATCACTTTCCAGATCTTGAGGCCGGGTAATTGAGACCTTTCCTTCATCTTCATGCCATGCAACAATTTGATCACCTTTTGAGTCTTTCTTCAAAATATTTCTTGTAGCTCGTTGTTCTTCTCTGACTCCCCAGCTATAATGCTCATTGTAACTTGGGCTATTGATGTCTATATTATTATAGTAACATTCTATTTTAAAGCACTATGATCTCCGAGCAAAACTGTCTTGGTTCAAATCTAAGCTCTACTTCTATGTAGCTTTAGGCAAGTTTCTGAAATTTTCTATGCACTTCCTTCCTCATATGTAAAATGGAAATGGTATTAATACCTAATTTGTTCATTTATTTTTAAGATTAAATGGGCTATATATACGAAAGTACTTAGGACTGTGGCTGAGTGCATAGGAAATGGTCAACAAATGCTAGCTACTTTAATTATTATTATTGATTTATTTACTGCTAGTTTGGGCCTTTTGGTCAGGTCAACATTCTAAAGTTCTATTATATGACTCTTTTGGTTATAATCCCCCATATGAGTGTTGCACTAGGTAAAGGCTGACTAGGTTGTTTGGGGCAAAATATCATATTGGGAACAACTTGAGGAACTGGACATCTCACAGACACCTAGTCAGGGAGAAAAACTTTGAGACCGAGACCTGAACAAGCAATAAAGACAGTGGAGGTGAGTATGGCATTTGAAGATTCTTTTCCCTCAAATCATTTGATTTCAAATTGAAAGCAGTGAATGAAAGGCTGAGAAATTTGAACAGAAATTTTAGCAAGGTAAAAGAGGTCTAAGGATTAAAATTGACCTAAGGATCTATCAGGGAGGAGAGGTTCTGAAAAATACCACGAGCCTTTGTTTGAAGAAAGGATCAACTGAAGAAGCCTATCTCACAAGAAGGGAAGCCCAGTTTAGAATTATCTCAATTCCAGACTGGATTAAAGTAATTCATTTCTAGCCTCTCTGCCTACCAGAATAAAAAGTAAATACATCTGGAAGAAGATAACATGCTGAAGAGCCTCAGAATATTGGCACTCTATCAAAAGAACAAGCCATATAAGAAAATAAGTTTTGACAGAAAATCCAGAGGGAAAACAGACAAAAGAAATATATTCACAGAAGATCTAGATCTTGAGAAATAATAAGACATAGACTTTAACATAACTACAATTAATGCATGGAATTAAAAATCAAGATGGATAAATTTGGTACCAGAAAAACTGAGAACCAAGTGAATATCCTAGATTGTAATAATATTTAATAAAGAAAATCAAAGACTGAATCAAAACAGTAGATTAGACACAGCTGAAGAAAGAATAGTGAAATGGACTATAGAAGGTTTGAACGACGTAGGTAAAGACTCAACCTAATTCAGACATACATAGAGAGGGAACACTGTAACAAGCAACTGAAGAATACCAATTATTTTCAAGTGGACATGGAACATTTACCACAATTGAATGTATGCAGGGGCATAAGGCAAGTGTTAGCAAATTGAAATGATTGAAATTAGAGTATACAAACCATATTCTCTGTGCAAATCATAATGAAATTGAGCTGGAAATCAGTAACAAAAAGGTAATTGGAAAATCCCCATATATTTGGAAATTAAGAAATATACTTGTAAATAGCCAATGGATCAAAGAAGTAATTCCAATGGTATCAGAAAACATTTTAACTGAATGGTAATTCAAAGGTGACATATCAAAACATGTGAGATGCAGGTAAGTGTCCTTAGGTGGAAATGTTGTAGGACTTTCTCCTCAGTTTAGCTGTAAACGAGGTTCTTGTCACACAACCAGGAAAGAATAGGCTTGTGGACACCTAGAAGGGTAAGAAAAACAAAATTTATTATTAGGTGTAAAGGGGGGAAAATCTCAGCAAAGTGAAAGGGGTTCCTGCTAACAGGCCCCATCTCACAGATTGAATCCTAGGTTGCTACCCAGGAACATGAGAGGCCAGGATCCTTCCCCTCTGCAAACGGTGTGAACTTCCCGAGATCCTGCCCTGTCCACCCGTGGCAGGTGGGAGGTTCTCCCAGGAGCCATTTTTACTCGGCTGTCTCGGAAACTGATAGTCTTAAGCCCATATATTAGAAAAGAAGAATGGTTTTTAAAAACCAATAATTGAGATTTCCAGAATGACTGAGTAAGAGTTAGGATGGATTCTTTCCATCCTCAAAGAATTACTATTTGGCATGTTTGGCAGTTCACTGAAAAGCTTCCTTTATAGAACTTGTCTTTATTGGACTTGACTCAGTGCTTACTCTGTGCAACTAACCCTATCCTCAGGGCACTGGTAAAAAAAAATAGTGGTAATTATCTCATATCATAGCTGCCCAATTTGTCATTACCAGTTGGGGTTGACCAGAGGCTTGACCAATAACTGAAAAAGAAAAACTGGAGTATAAAGTGGAGACTTTGAAGAGTTTCGATATATTCCTGAGAATCTGGGTCATGTGCATGTGACTGTGCACAAGGCTGAGAAAGACCTGAGAAGGCCATAATCTCTCACCTCAGGCTGACTTCGAGGCTCTCACAAGAAGGACATGAAGGCTAAGGCAGAATCATAAACTGCCTGCATGATCATTAAAAGCATGCCCAACCCTCACCTCCCCACCACCCACCAAACACACACACACACACACCCTCAGCAAAGGAAAGGAGACATCAGTTCATGGAGATCTCTGTCCAATCATTAGCTGATCATTAAGATAATAAGCAGACTTCAGTGCCCACACATGACAAAAAAAATACAGACTTCATAGAATTTGTCCAAGAAAGTTAGCAAACAAACAAATAGCAACAGCAACAACAATAAACATCCACAACAAAACTTGGGAGTGGGACTCTCATTTTTAGTTACTATATTAAGTGTCCAACTTCAACAACAATTTTTGAGGCATGCAAAGAAACAGGAAACCCTTTATTGCAATCAGAGTAAGGGGGAAAGCAGCCAGTAGAAAAGGGGAAAAGCAGCCAATAGAAACTGTTATTCTATTTTTTTTTTTTTGAGACAGGGTCTCACTCTGTCACCCAGGCTGGAGTGCAGTGGCACAATCATAGCTCACTGCAGCCTCAACCTCCTGCACTCAAATGATCCCTTCCTTCTCAGCCTTCCAAGTAGCTGGGACTACAGGCATGTACAACCAAAGCTGACTAATTCATTTTAGTTTTGTACAGACAGGGTCTTCTTATGTTGTGCAGGGTGGTCTCAAACTCCTACACTCAAGCCATCTTCCCACCTCAGCCTCCCAAAGTGCTGGGATTACAGGCATGAGCCACCAGGCCTGGCTTGAAACTGTTGTTCTCTGAGTAATTCTGTTTTTGGTTATAAACTGTGCCCGAGGAATTGCAGACATTGGGCGATTAGACCAAGATTTTTAGTCAGCTATTACCAATGTAGTTAAAGAACAAAAAGAAACCGGCCCTAAAGAATGAAAGGCAAACAAGACCAGGTGTGGAAGCTCACACCAATAATCCCAGCACATTGGGAGGGTGAATGGGTAGAACACATGAGCCCAGAAGTTAGAGACCAGCCTGGGCAACATGGAGAAACCCCATCTCTATAACAAATACAAAAAATTAGCTGTGTGTGGTGGCAGACGCCTGTAGTCCCAGCTACTTGAGAGGCTGGAGTCGGAAGATCACTTGAGCCCAGGAGGCTGAGGCTGTGGTTAACCAAGATCATGCCATTGTACTCCAACCTGGGTGACAGAGACGATGTCTCAAAACACAAGCATTAAAGGAAAAAATTAAAAACTATGTCTCACCAAACAGATATAGAAAAGCATGTGTGTGTGTCTGTGTATATAAAAGTATGTATATATACACACAGACTTCATGTATATATACTTTACATATATATATAGAAAAGTATCTATGTGGAAAAGTATATATATAGAAAAGTGTGTGTGTGTTTGATTTGATTATTTTAAAAATTTACTACATAATAAAAATTCTGGAGTTGAAAATGAAAAATTAAAGAGGGGCTCAACAGCAGATTTGAACTAACAGAAGAAAAAATATCCATGAACTTGGAAATAGGTTGAGATTATATATATACTTCTATATATACTTATATAAGTATATATACTTATATATATATATACTGTTCTATATATAACCAAATAGAAATTCTGGAGACACAATGAAAATTTCTGGAGATATTCTGGATGGATTAGGGGTCCATTGATGGATGGATAAAGAAATTGTGGTACATATATAAAGTGGAATATTATTTGGTCATAAGAAGAGAATCTTGCCATTTGCCACAAGATAGATGAACCTGGAGAACATGATGTTAAGTGAAAGAAGCCAGACACAGAAAGAAAAATGCTACACAATCTTACATGTGGAATCTAAAAAAATAAAAAGAAAAAGAAAGAGAGAGAAAAAAGTCAAGTACACAGACACAGAATAAAACGGTGGTTGCTAGGTGTGGGGAGCGGGCAGGAAGACGGAGGTGAAAGGGTATAAAGTTGCAGATACAAGGATAAATAATTTAGAGACCTAAGGTACAGCATGAGGACTAGAGTTAATAACCTCGTATTCAGGATTTTTGCTAAGAGAGTAGATTTTGGGTGCTCTTGCTACAATGCACAAAAAAGGGTAACTATATGAGATGATGGATATGTTCATTTATTTTATTATTTTAAAAATTTACTACATAATAAAAATTCTGGAGTTGAAAATGAAAAATTAAAGAGGGGCTCAACAGCAGATTTGAACTAACAGAAGAAAAAAATCCATGAACTTGGAAATAGGTTGAGATTATCTAATCTAAGCAACAGAAAGAAAAAGAATGAAGAAAAATGAATACAACTTTAGAGACCTGGAGGACACCCTCACACTACTAGTATTCACATTATATGAGTCCTAGAAGGAGGGGAGACAGAGAAAATTGAAGAAAGACTATTTAAAGAAATAATGGCCCAAAACTTCTGAACTATGGTGAAAAACTGCATCAAATCTGCATATACAAGAAGCTCATCAATCTCCAAGTAGAATAAACCCCAAGACCAAGACACATTATAGTCAAACTATCAAAAGCCAAAGCCAAAGAATCGGGAAAGCAGCAAGAGAAGTGATTCATCTCATGCAAAGCCCCCACCAGAACATGACTTCCTAGAACCATGCTCCTGGAACCAATGGGCTGACAGAACCTAAGGTAACAATCGCTTGTGAGTCATCAACAGCACCACCCTATCAGTGAAGTCAAAGATGGAAGATGAACTCTTTCAAACCTTTCAGGTGCTCCCTCCTTTCCTTAAAGTCTCTTATGGGGAGCCCCTTCTTGCCCCTCTCCATCCTATGAGTCAGGACTGAAAGGGCACAGACAGGTCACTGCCAGCAGTGTTGGGGTGAGCCTGCAAGCACGCATCACTGGGGATCTGATGTGACAATGACTGCCTGCCCACCTCTGAGGGCTACGGGACTTGCCCAATCGGGAAGCAGCTAAGCAGTAAGTAACTGCTGACTTAAGACTGTGTAGTATTTGTTCTAGGCATAAGGTCATATATAATATTTTTCTTAAAAAGTTCCTAGTCTTACAGTACTGAAAACTAGGAATGTTTCTTTAGTGCATGCATTTATACATGATACATGTCTACAGTTTTATTTTATATCTTAATACACATCTATATATTTGAACTTTATATCTTAATACACATCTATATATACACATCTATACATGTCTACAGTTTTATTTTATATCTTAATACACATCTATACATTTGATATGGTTATTTTATTTCCTTCTTAAAGATAGTTTAGTGTTCACTTGAGAAAAACTTGGAGGTGGATTTTTTTTAACGTCTTAACCCGGTAGACAGCCATTCATCCAGCTGCTATTTCCTGAACATCCATCCTGTGGCAGACATTTTGCTGGATGTCAGACATAGAAATGGAAGATGAGATGTTTCTAGTGGGACAGAAAGGGCACAGGCTCAGTCTGAGCTTAGTGAGGGGGCATCAGGAGAAGCTGCCTGGAGGAGGTGAATCCTTATCTGAGTCTTGAAGGATTTGCTAGGTGAACTGAAGTGAGGTTGGGCAAGGCTATCCAGGGAGAGGGGCCAGCCTGGCATGGAAGTGAGGGAGGACATATTGGAAGGATTCCAGACAAAATCATACAATATAGAAAATCAAACTTCCAAAGTGCAGTTAAATTCAGCTCAATTCAACCAATATTTTCTCCAATTCCCTCCTATATAGATGACTTTATATTACAATAGCTGCAAGGTTTGCTAGATTACAGAGATGGCAGGAAGACATGTCCACACCTAATTTCAATCAAGTGTGACAAGTAACAGTGGCGTAATAGCGTCAGGAGGTGGAGAGGAACTTTGTCTGGAGGGTCTGAGTAGCTTTCAGAGGGGAAGGATGAGCAGGAATTCAAGCCCACATCAGGAGGAAGAGGGGCTCTCAGTAGAGGACGAGGCATGTGCCTCACCATACAGGCAGGAAACTGCAGGCAGGTGCCAAGAGCTGAAGAGAGCTAGTTAATACTGGGCCTTGGATTTGGAGTTGGAGGCAGGCTGAGTGGGAAGGAGAGGGAGAAGCAAGCTGGAGGTGGGCTGCACAGGCCCTTCCTATGGCGTTCAGTTTTGATCTTTGGGCTACGGGGTCTTTGAAGGTGTATGAACTGACATGATATGACAAGAGAGCATTTTAGAAAACACCTATAGGGCTTCGGCGCAGGGGTGGATGAGAGGGTAAGATCAGTACAGAGAGCAGTGAGGCTCTTACAGTCATCCTGGCCTGACCTGGCTGTGGTTGGGGAGAAGGTATAGGGACATAGTTTCAAGAAATATTAAGGATCTCAGGTAGGAGAGCTGGGTGATTGAGGAGAGGTCTGGTGAGGGAGTGGGAGAGGGAGCAGTTGAGAATGTGCCCCCTGTTCTGGATGGATGGTGATGCCATCAGCTGTCCACAGCCTAGCCCCTCTCTCTTCATATGCATGCATGCATGTGCACACACAGGCACACACACACAAACACACACACACACACACACACACACACACCAGCTATGCGTCTTTTCTCTTCCTTCACTCCCTGTTTCTGAGCCAGAAATGGAAAAACCTTAAGAAAGCCCTGAAAATTTCCCCAAAAGGTCTCGTGGATGATGGGTCGGTGAGGTCCACTGAGTGAGGCCAGACCCTGGCAGCTTCCTCCAGAAGCCACAAAATGCAAAGCAATGCTCTCAGCAAGTGCATGCACCCCTCATCTGACAACACTGAGCTCTTTCCTGCACTCTAACCACCTTCCCATGTCCAGCACTTTTTCTCATCCCTTGACTCATGTTTGTAGTTACAGGAATTGTTATGGATAGTTTCAAGATCTGATTCCTCAGATATATGGCAATGTGTGAAGATCATTCTCTCTCCTCTACTCCTTCCTTCCTTCTCCCTCTTTCTTTCTCTTTTCTTTTCCTTCTTCCTTCTCCCTAGCTTTTATTTTATTGTGAAATATACTGTATCAACTGGGGTACATAAAATATCCACGTACCACTTAGCACATTTTTATAACGACTCACATGAAACCAACACCAAGCAAAGAATCAGAATCCTGCTTTTGCTGCAGAAGCCTGTCTCGGGTACTCACCTAATCACAACCCTTAGTTCCACCTCCTCATCCCATACCCTTGATCCCCTGACACCAGCAACTACTACTCTGACTGTGGGACCCACTTTCTTGCTTTTCTCTTTTTGTGTTAACACTGAAGTATGTTCCCCTAGACAATGGCGTTTAAATTGCTTGTTTGGAACTTCATTCTTTGAAATTCCCTCATCCTGCCTCTCTCTTTCAGCATGGTGTTTGGAAGACTCACCCATGCTGTTGTAGGCAGCCGTGCTATCTGCCATGTGGATATACCACCATTTTTTATTCCACTTTATTTGGAATGGTCATTGGATTGTTTCCAGAGTTGAGGTGTTTTTTTTTTTTTTTTTTTTTGAGACAGAATCTTGCTCTTGTCACTCAGGCTGGAGCTCAATGGCACAACCTCGGCTCACTGCAACCTCCATCTCCTGGGTTCAAGCGATTCCCCTGCCTCAGCCTCCCAAGTAGCTGAGATTACGGGCACCCACCACCATGCCCAGCTACCTTTTTTGTATTTTTAGTAGAGACAGGGTTTCGCCATGTTGGCCAGGCTGGTCTCGAACTCCTCACCTCATGATCTGCCCAACCCAGCCCCCCAATGCGCTGGGATTACAGGCATGAGCCACCACATGAGCCTGGCCAAGTTGAGCTCTTATGAACAAAGCTCCTTGAACACGCTTGTACATGTATCCTGGTCACAGTTCCCGAGTTTCATCAGGGTTTATATCTGTGACTGGAGCTCCTGGGTAATCAGATGTCTTTCTGATTGTTCCATATAACTCAGTATCGTGTGAGGGTCTTCTTGGTCCACATCCCTGGCAACATTCACCATTGTCTCTCACCTTTTCGTTTTAAGCTACTTTTCCCAAAATACACTCCCTTCCTCTCTGCTGAGGTCAGTGGGTCTATCCTCTGTGTCCCAGCCTCATAATAGAAGACATTCACATGTGAGCACGCCTATAGGCAGCTAGGAACCATTCCCAAGTGAGTACACCAAAACCTAAGTTCATTCGGATTGATTTGACAAACGTAAATTCTTCTTGGCTGTATAATGTCACACCTGTGTGCTCTGATACCCTAGTTGAGAGCTAGGGTATCTGTCCTTGTTGGCCGAGTGTCCATGGTTTCAGTAGCCTTGAGCTTGAATGTCCTGACTGTCTCTCTAGCTCAAAGGCATGACCACCCTGCATGCTTCTCTACCACAGCTTGTCCCTCACAAACACCACCATGGGGACAAAGGGCAGTGATTACGTTTTCCCAAATCCAGGAGTACAGACCCAAGGGTTAGCCCCTGGCATGTGACACTCTCGGACCTGTCTTCTCTGCTGCCCCTGCAGGGTTTGACCAGCCGACCTGGACTTGGCCTATAGTCCTGTCATCCCTCATGGCCACCCCACCATTCCAGCTGATAAGGAAGATGTTTTCCTTCAAGGTGAGCAGATGGACGGGGTTTGCCTGCTTCCGGCCTCTGGTGCTATCCTCTCCCAGCATTCGCCAGAAGAAACTAATGCACAAGCTGCAGGAGGAAAAGGCTTTTCGCGAAGAGATGAAAACTTTTCGTGAGAAAATAGCGGACTTCAGGGAAGAGATGTGGACTTTCCGAGGCAAGATCCATGCTTTCCGGGGCCAGATCCTGGGTTTGTGGGAAGAAGAGAGACCTTTCTGGGAAGAAGAGAAAACCTTCTGGAAGGAGGAGAAATCCTTCTGGGAAATGGAAAAGTCTTTCAGGGAGGAAGAGAAAACTTTCTGGAAAAAATATTGCACCTTCTGGAAGGAGGATAAGGCCTTCTGGAAAGACGACAATGCCTTGTGGGAAAGAGACCAGAACCTTCTTCAGGAGGACAAGGCCCTGTGGGAGGAAGAAAATGCCCTGTTGGTGGAGGAAAGAGCCCTCCTTGAGGAGGAGAAAGCTCTGTGGGAGGATAAAAAGTCCCTCTGGGAGGAGGAGAATGCCCTCTGGGAGGAAGAGAAGGCCTTCTGGGTGGAGGGCCATGGCCACATTGCCAGGGACCAGAAGCTTGAGGACGGGCCCCATGACACCAATGGAGGGCAGCACTCACCGGCCTTCTCACGAGGCAGGGCATAGCCAGCATGCGGGTGCAGAGCCTGCGGTCCAGACTCCGCTGGGATGGGATTCAAGTCCAGGGTGAACCCATGTGCTGGAGAAAATACACACTCACTTGTCTCCTTGCTTTAAAGATCTAATAAAGTCCTGAGACAAGGTTTGGAAAACCAACTTATTTGAGGAAGGCTGGCCGCATTTTTTCCAGGTTTTGTGATGCTTCAAGGTCATATGTCACTTTGGGGCCACAGAGCTCAGTCCCAGGCAGCTCCCAGTGACCCCAGCCTGTGTGGGTGTTTGGAAGTAGAGATGCTGTGGCTCTCTTCAAAACAGTCAAAATGGGGAAGAGAGGCATGGGCAGTGCCAGCTAGAGACATACAGGGACGGAGAGGGGCTGAGACACTGTTGCCTCCACCATGCTGTGGGGACGTCACTTCTCTTCACTTGCGGCCATCTTGGAGGCCTGGAGAGGGCTGTTAGCATTCCAGTAAAGGCCACCGTGCCGTTAGCTCTTCATCTGTGCCTCTTCCCACCTGGTAGGCCACGTGGAGGACTCAGGCAGAATCCCTGAACAACCCACTTGCTGGCAGTTCCAAGTTCCACCAAATGCCTCGGCTGCCCTGCTTAGCCATGAGAACAGGGCCTTGGCATGGGGACTGAGGCTCAAGAGTGTGGCCCCCAAGAGCACTGACCCCCCTGATGAGGGAGTCCAGTTGACCCACAGAGTGGCCTGGGCAGTGCTCCGGCCCCCACATATTCCCACTCACATAAGTCTCATGGTCCCTGTGTTTCTGTATTATATGTTCCTTTTGGGGGGCTTTCTGCTTTCATCCATTTTAAAATTAAAATACCCTAGGGAGGTAATACATTGAATGAATGTGCATGAATGCGGTCAAGCAACTTATGTGCCCAACTTTTCTTTTGGGGGTGGGGAGATTAGATGGCCTACATGGGGAAAGCTATGGAAACGACCAGAAGTAAGGGAGTAGGAAACACCACCACAAATGTGTCCTGCTTCCCCTTTCCTTAGGCCTGGCCTTCATGTTTTCAACACATCAACTTACCTTGCTGTGGTGGGTCCCCTACTACTTGACAAGCACTTTCTCATGCACGTCTTCATGTGACCTTCACCACAGTTCTGTGGGCTGGCAGGGAAGATGCATAGACCCATTGTACAGATGAGGAAACAGAGACCTAAAGAATCAATGTGAGTGCATGTGGTCCAGGAAGTAGCAAATGCGAGGGCCAGGACTAGAACCCACATTGTCTGCCTCTTGGTATTGTGACCCCTTCCTAACACAGCTCTGGGTCATGGAAAGTGACTTGGCTGTGTCATGAGCAAGGTCTGACTCTTACTCATTTATTGCCTTCTCCATCCTCACATTATTAACCTCAACAAAGCTATTCCTCACTGCCCTGAGGAGGGTGGACCATTTCCTAAGGTCTTATGTGCCAGCATTAGATTTCCTGCTGTCTAGAATTCTCTTGTCTTTTTAAACATATCAATGGGGCTAGCTCCACCCTTGTCTCTAAATGAAAACTCAAGTAGACATATGAATTCTTCCAGTCACTTTAAGTTAAAAAACACAGTCCCAATTCAGTGTGTGTGTGTGTGTGTGTGTGTGTGTGTGTATATATATTTTTTTTTTTTTTTTGAGACAGTCAAGCTCTGTCGCCCAGGCTGGAGGGCAGTGGTGCAATCTCAGTTCACTGCCACCTCCACCTCCTGGTTTCAAGCAATTCTCTTTCCTCAGCTTCCTGAGTAGCTGAGATTATACATACACATGCTACCACACCCGGCTAATTTTTGTATTTTTAGTAGAGATGGGGTTTCACCATGTGGGCCAGGATAGTCTCGATCTCTTGACCTCATGATCTTCCCACCTCAGTCTCCCAAAGTGCTGGGATTCCAGGCGTGAGCCACCGCACCCAGCCGCATTCAGTAATTAAGATGTTCCATTCCCATGTGATGGTCAAAGTTCTGAACCCTCAAGTAGGCTCTGCAGCAATCAGAAATCTTGCAGCTGAAGAGAAGGTAAAACAGCTGGTTACTTCTCCTTTTTCTCTCCTGGTTGTGCTCATGTAGGTTTAGATCCTTCTGAGGTGGAAGTAGAGGGAATGGAGGGCAGGAAAGTTCTTCCATGACTGATCCTATTCTAGAGCTGTAGCTTTGACCTCCTCTGGATTTGACAGCTGTTTAAAGCTGCTTCCTGCTCTTTATGGTGGCTTTTGTGGTTCCTTGGTTACCCCTTGCCCTGTGAAATCAATGCCAAGGGGAAGTCACTTACATGAGGCCCAAGCAAAGTGAAGCCAGGCGGTCATGAAGGAGGGGATCTCATGCTCATATTTCTGAGATAAGAACACAAGGACCTTCTAAAAACCCATAAACCCCTGAACATCCTGCATGTCCTGCACATCTTGCTGCTCGACACAAGTCTGTAGCAGGGCTACCACAAGAAATTCTGCAAGATTGTGGCATTCCAGATAAGCTGCTTGTATAAGACTTGCCTAGCAATGGCTGTCTCCACCAATGAGCGAGCATCAGCTCCTGCCACAAGCCCCTGTGGCCAATGATTTTTTGTTTCAAAATAGCTTATGTGGATCTCTTCTTTGTCTTCTTAAAGTTTCCCCTTACCTTAATTTATCCGGATATACCCATGATCATCATGGACTGCATATACTGGATGGCAATTCCCCATCGCTATCAAATGAACTCTTTTTTTTTCCAGAACCTCTCTATCTACCATTAACATAGGTTGGTACCCCCAACATACACACACATTAAGAGGACGGACACTCTTACCTGCCCTCCCATCCATGAGCATGAGATGCAACTATTCAGCTAGTTGCTTACTACACTTACCATGGCCTTACACAATCATGGTACTCCCAACCTTCTCGGAAGTCTTGCAAAGGATCTAAGACACTGGTTCTCTTTCCTTTGCAAAGCCTATGTCTTCTCCATGGGGATACATTCATTCATTTTGGCTTCAACAAACTCTGGAATGCAATTACTTCTCAAACCGCAACTCTCTACTCTGATACTTGCAGCTGCTTCAGTCAACCTCTCTCACCCTTTGGATTTCGCAGGCATGACTTAGTCACCAAGACACCAGTGACCCAAACTGAAGGTACCATGTTTTAAGCTACATATGTGACATTAAAGTCTTTGTCTCTCTTGACTTGGAGTAGAGTGTAGCCCCTTCCCAAGTCTTTCCCCTTGATGGGAGTTTAAGGATTCACAATATAGGGCCTTTATAAGTAAATCTTCCAAAATTCTCTAGAAATTCCCTACTCTTGACTCTTTGGTATCTTCAATGTGAGTGAGGCTCTAAGAGTTATGCAAACTTTTGAAAACTTGCTTGGTAAATTCTGCATATAGTCTGACACCTCTGAATTCTTCAGCTAAAATTTCCTTCTAATGTTTTGTTAGATCTGCATATATTTAACCAAGTTCTAGTACTTTCTGGATTAGTTTCTGTTTTGGTGACTTCAACTCCATTGAAGGTACCTTCCCAGGCATATGATGCCCCCATGAAGATGCCTTTGGCGTTTGGGATAGGACGGTTCTTCATTGTACAGTGTTTTCTCAGCATTGCCAGATATTAAGCGTCCCTGGCCCCACTGCATGCCTGCAATGCTGCCCAATCTCTGATGACAACTAAAAATTACCCCCACCCATTTCCAAACAACCCAAGGGATACTTCTGTTCCTTTTGACAACCAATGATCTCTCAGTTAAGGAATCCTTGGATGAGAGGATGAGTTCTCATTATCAATCAGTACAAGTTACCTCTTTGCATAGGGGTATGCGCCATCCTTCATGGAGGAACTAAAGCAGTGCAGTTTGGTGAAGTGTGGTTGACTCAATACAAGAACATCCATCCTACTACTGCTGGGTCAATAGCATGAGTTTTGTTGCTTCAGTTACTTTCCCTTACCTGATGCCCTTTTTCACTGCAGATGATAGTGCTGTTCTGGTTGGATAATATTTTGAAATATATAAAAGTTCTTTGCTTTTTTGTGTGTGACTATCTATTTAATTAGAGCCATCCATTTTCTTAGGAGAAATTAAAAATACATATGGAAAGGGTCTTTATTCCGTTTTTGGCCTTTAAAATAGGTTCTTGACCCATTTCAGAAGCTTTATCGGGGGGCGGGGGGGGAAGAAAAGAGAATAATTTTCAAATTGAAGGGCAAAGCCCAGAAGAAGTGAGGATGAAAGAGAAGAGGAGGGGATGTCCAGTTAAAAGTTACAAAGCAAATGCATGCACTGGCTTCTACTCCCCCACCTCAAGTCCCAATAACACGCAGAAAAGGGCTTGATTTTAAAAATCAGAAATAAATCCACAAGAATAATGAGAATCAGAAAGAAACCAATAGCAACACGATTTTGAAAGCAGAAAAGCTGAGGGATGAATGGAAATGGACTTAGCCAAAATACTAAAGCTGACTTCTAAACTGGCAGTGGGGAAAGCCAAGAACGCACCCAACTCACACTGCAGGGCCACCTCCCTCTCACCAAGGCTGGAAAATTAGCAGGCCAGGTGCTTCCTGAAGCACAGGAACCAAGGACAGACAGACTACATGAGTCTTTTCAAGAAGCAAACTCTTCAGTTCTCTCCCCTACAAACCGCTCCTCCATTCTGTAGAAGATAGGAGTATTATTCTTTGGGGAGGACAAAACTCGGGATCCTCAAACTGCAGATATCAGGTATTGCAGAAAATGGCAATATCTCCCCCAAAAAATGGCTAAAAAGTAAAATTGTACATTATGTGTTGAGACCTTCCTCCTCCCCATCTCCCACCCGGCCCCTCCCCACTGTAAGAGCCAACTTACCAGATGACTCCTAGTGATTCTCCCCATCCTACTATGCACACCCTTGGATCATCCCAACCCACGCCGAGTAGGGCTGATCTGTATGCTCAATGGAATAATAAGAAAAATGACAGCGTTCTAAGGCTAGATCATAAAAGACACTGTGGCTTCTGCCTTGCTCTCTCTTGCATCGTGTTCTCTGGAAGAAGGCAGCTGCCATGTCATAAGAACACACGGGGAGTAAATGAAGCCTCCTGCCAATAACTGGCATCCTTTGCCACTTGCTAGGAAAGTAAGGAAGCCACTTGGGAGGCAGAAACTCCAGACTGAGCCAGATGGCTGCAGCTGTTCCACACCTCACTGTAATCTCATGAAAGACCTCAGCTAGAACCACCCAGCTAAGCTGTTCTTAGATTCCCAACCCACAGAAATTGTAAAAAATGTTATTTTTTAAGCCACTAAGTTTTAGGGTAACTTATTATACAAAAATAGATAATTATCTCACCACACACACACACACACACACAGAGAGAGAGAGAGAGAGAGAGAGAGAGAGAGAGAGAGAGAGAGAGAGAGAGAGAGAAAGAGAGAGAGAGAGAGAGAAAGAGAGAGAGAGAAAGAGAAAGAGCGAGAGAGAGAGAAAGAGAGAGAGAGAGAGAGAGAGAGTGAGAGAGAGAGAGAGCGCGAGCACACGAGCACAGGCTTTCCAGGCTTCCTTCCTCACTCAGCTCCCAGAATGTGGCAGCCAACATTGTCCCTTGCAGCAGGAGAATGGAAATATCACTGGGGAATTTGACCAGCTCAGAATAGGCCTAGAAATGCTAACTCTGAAGACTTGCCCATTCACACAGAGCTGCCAATAACTGTTTTATTGCTCCTCTCATAAATATGAGCACACATCCAAGGGTCACCAGGCACTTTTGGAAAGCCTCTAATATGACGTAGCCTAAAATTAACAGATAACTGTAGCTTGGAGGAAATCGAGAACATACAGGGAGAAAGAAAGCTTCTAAAATATTATAAATTATTATTAACATCCAGAGAGAGATAAGAAAAGATATTGCATCACTGAAACAAGAACAGAACGGTAGGAATCTTCAGAAACCAAAAACAGAGTTATTGAACAATATGACATGGCAGGAATGAAAAGTTCAAGAAGTGAGTTGGAAGATAAGATTGAAGAACCCTCTGAGGAAGATGAGCAAAAAGACAAACACAGAGAGGTGAAGTTTAAAAAAGAGAGAGAGAGAGAGGGGCTTAGACCAGGAGTTCCATCCTCGACATATTGAGATCCGAAAAGAAAGAAAAGGAAAACAATGTAGGGGAAGACATGCTCAACAAAATTATTCAAGACTATGTTCCAGAACACAAGTTTGCAGATGGAAAGGGCTCATGAGTGCTCAGAAGAATGGATGAAAACAGACCCAGCCAGGACTCGCCACTATGGGATTTCAGAATACTGGGAGCAAATAGAGGGCCTAAAATCTCCTAAAGAGAAAAAGAGAAAGAGAGACAGAATAAGAGCAAGTAACACAATAAAAATAAAGTTACATAAAATAAAGCAAGCGATCAAAGTAGCTTCAGGTTTCTCAATGACAGCACTGGAGGATGCCAGGACAATGGAGGACAAGGAAAGACTGATGTCAAAATTCTGAGAGAAATGATTTTCAACTGCAAATCGTATTCTTAGATGAATTATCAAGAATGAGGTTAGAATAACAGCATTTTTCAGGCACATGGGGTCTCAATTTACACGAATGCACCCTTTTCTAGGAAGCGCCACCAAATTGTGGGGGTTAAGCAAGACAGGGGTAGAGGTGGCATCAGGAAGCAGGAGACCCAATACAGTGGTCAGGGGAGGGGAAACAGGAGACAGCTGTGGCCCGTGCCCAGAGAGGACCCCAGTCTGGACTGGAGCAGTCAGAGGTCATTTAAAAAGATGAGATGAAATTAATGAAATTCCTAAAGTAATTGAAGGTGTTAAAAGGAGATGAACACTGCTGGAGGAGGGCTTGAGAGTGAACTAGTAGTAAGTACGGAGAAAACTCAGCAACTGAGAGAAAAATGACATTACATGTTAATGTCAAACAAAGAGTTGTACAGGAAAGGAAGAATAGTATGGTCTACTACATACGCAGCTGTGAATGGCATTTATGTCATTATGTAAAACATAAATACCACCAAACAGTGATCCACCCAAATTACAATATACATATTGAAATGAGAGAGGGGATGGGAAATCTGCTCATTTTTTGATTGTGGGAAGTCAGTATATAATGCCTAACACTAAAAATTTTAAAAGTAGTAAGATAAGCATATTATTTAATGCAACATTTCTTGAACTTCCTCATATATCAGAATCAACCAGAGGGCTTGTTAAGTCACCAGTCGTTCTGCCCCATTCTTCTGCTCCAGACACACAGAACATCTCTCACTTCCCTGAAGTGTGGCATTCCCTTGTGAAGTTGGACTTTTGCACGTGTCACTCCAGTAATTGAGATATTCTTCCCTCAGCCTCTGCCAGGATGAGCTCACGTTCATCTTTCAAGTATCAGCCTAGATATGGCTGAGGAGCCTTCCCTGACCTCATCATCTGGGTGATCCTTCTGGGGTCCCTCTTCTACATGTACTTCCCCTGGTCCAGCATTGGTCACCCTTGCTGAATCTTCTAGCAGACTGTAAGGAGAAAAGGGCAGAGACAACTCAGGGAACACTCAAAGGCTTTGCGGGTGCCCAGCACCTTTGGAACACCCTTCTTGTGTTTAGAAAATTTCCCATATTATCTGCAAAAGTCAGAAATTTATTTCCCAGCCTTCCTTGCAGCCAGAACTCAGACATGTGACTCAGACTCCACGAATCACAGGCATCCATGCCAGACCTCAGTGAAGAAAAAGATGCCACATGAAAGTCATTGTGTGAGGGCAGGAAATCAAGCTTTCAGAAAGAGCAGGGACAGAGACCCTGCCGGAGGAGTCCTTGCCTGGTACAGTAGTGTGAGCCAGAACCCACACCCTGCTGAAGGGGCAGTAGGGGCTCTTTTGAAGCAATCCAGAACTGTTCTCTGCATAATGTTCCTGGCTGTGTAGCCATCTACCCTCACTCTCTGGCGATGGGGGAAACTTCCTGAGCCACTTAATTTCCTTCAATAAATACCATTTATAATAAGCTAGCAAGAGTAGGTTTCTTTCTCTCACTTTTTCTTTTTTATTTGACAGAGTCTGGCACTGTTGCCCCAGCTGGAGTGCAATGGTGCAATCTCAGCTGACTGCAACCTCTGCCTCCTGGGTTCATGCAATTCTCCTGCCTCTGCCTCCTGAGTAGCTGGGATTACAGGTGTCTGCCACCATGCCTGGCTTTTTGTATTTTTAGTAGAGACGGGGTTTCACCATGTTGGTCAGGCTGGTCTAGAACTCCTGACCTCGTGATCTGCCCGCCTCAGCCTCCCAAAGTGCTGGGATTACAGGCATGAGCTACTACCCTGGGCCCTTTCTATTTTTTAACTAAGAACCAGGACAAGATAGAGAGTAACTGTCTTGCTTTAAGTTTTATCCTCAGTGCCCAGCAAATCTTGGGCATGCAATAGATACTCAATACATGTTTAATGATATAGATGAACGAAGGAAGGAATATTTGATGACCTCTGACTTCCCCGAGGAAGGAATGTGAGGCCATAGTAGGCATTTTTCATCCTGCCGCTTCCCACTGAGGAACCACACATCCAGGTTTGTATCCAGGCCTTATAACCCCACAGGCAAATGCAGGCAAAGGAGAGATGCCCCCTTGATGTATGGAGGATCCTGTTCTGAAGATCACGATCACCTCTTTAACCCCAGGGAAGGGTGAGTCATACGGGTGACTTCCCCCTCTTTCAGCTGCAGGTGGGTAGGAGCACACTTCATTACTTGTTTTCCTATTTTTGCACCCACTGTGAGCTCCTCCAGCCAGAAGCGCTGGTTTTGCTCATGTTTTATGGCTGCACTGTCTGTGCCTGCCTCCCTCCTCCTCCACAATTTGAAACGAGCTCTTAAGTAATATAAAACAATGCTTCGTGACAGTCTGACTGGGGCTGGATTGGTAGGGGCGGTAACTGCACACCAAGCTGCACATTTGCAGAACTAGAGCTGGTTGCTTAGCAACACAATGAGATGCTAGCTTAATTAGTTCTAGACCCACATTTCCCTAATCAATGCAGCTTTTACCCTTTGCTGCAGAGCAAAGACGCTAGCAAAGCCTTGAGAAAGGGAACAACTGCTAGTGTTGGCAGAGAGCTTACTGTGCTTTAAGCACTGTTCTAATGCTGTGCAGCACATTATATCTCAGTTAATCCTCATAACAACCCAGGGACGTGGCGCTAGTATTAGCTCTGGTTACAAACGAGAAACCTGACCTGTAGGGAGCCCAAGGTCACACAATCAGTAAAAGGTGGAATGGGGATTTGGACCCAGGCTGTTCGGTTACAGAACCCAGATTTTTTTCAACCAAGTTAAAATGCTCTGTTCAGGCCAGGCGCAGTGGCTTATGTCTGTAATCCCAGCACTTTGGGAGGCCAAGGTGGGTAGATCATGAGGTCAGAAGTTCAAGACTAACCTGGCAGAGATGGTGAAACCCTGTCTTTACTAAAAATACAAAAGATTAGCCAGGCGTAGTGGCATGCACCTGTAATCCCAGCTACTTGGGAGGCTGAGGCGGAGAATTGCTCAAACCCAGGAGGCAGAGGTTGCGGTGAGCTGAGATCATGCCACTGCACTCCAGCCTGGGCAACAGAAGCAGGACTCCATTTCCAAGAAAAAAAAAATGCTTCATTCAACAGCCACTTCCAAATGCCTTTCCCTTAAAGCAACTAAAGCATGAAGCTCACCAATGGACAGATCTGCTTCTTTAGAGGCGAGCAAAGTGAAGAAGCTTAACATGCTCCTTACACTCCAAGTGCTTACATCCACAAACACCCTGGTTTTGATGCCAATGCCCTTATACCACTGCATGACACATGACCAAGAAGATATTCTGATGACAGTTCCCTTGGCACTCTACCCACCTACCCATCCCCAAACCCACTGGAGTGTCAGCCAGACTCTGACTTGGCCCAGGGGTCATTTCTTGAGCTTCTTAAGCACAAGAGGTTGTGGCTGCGCAAGGGGCACAGAACTGGGAAGAAAAGAACAAGGACTTGCAGGAGCTGCTGATCAGGGCATGAGCACAAGCCCACATGCAGCCTCCTGGTCAGGCTCAGCTCCTGCCTCCTGTACAAAACCACCCAGACAAACCTTACTGAAGGCCTCCAGGTAGGAGACCTGTGGGAGACAACTGTCTTTTCCTCCTTAGCCACAAAGATCAGTGTAAACCCCAACTCCAAAACCAAAGCCCTTTCCTTCTCCCCTGCTCTTCCTCCCTCCTGTGTTTTCACCCAAGGTAATTCTTTCCTAGCTAGGTTTCCCTCTCTGCCTCTGGTCTGCTAGGTTTCCTAGAGCGGATCTCTTTTCGTAAGCTGGGGCTTCACTGACTGGCTCCTTTTCATCCTCAGCCCTGTGACCTCCCTCGTTTGTTCTTTGCAGCTCTCCTAGGGGTGTTCCGAGAAAAACAGGAACACATGTCACTGGAGGGTGACTGGGAACTATTTGTCAGAGCACTGGCCTCTTGGCTTCTGGAACAACTTCCACAAACTCCTTGGACTCCACCATGACCTTGTCCCAAATTATGTTCTCTTTTAATAGCTCCTGTTGGATTTCCTCTTCAAGCGTGGTCAGCAGACCACTATGTGGCCCCTGGTGGTCTGTCTATTAAGAGATCTTCAGGCAGGGAATTCAGGATGTCATAAAATCATTTCATTACCATATATTTTACCAGTTTGAAAGGAAGCTTAATTGTGAGAACAGAAATCCTGTTAGGTTCTCAATAATCATTTCCTATGCATAGATTCACACATGCTACAAAAATTACTCTGTGCCTTGGTTAATACTCAGTTAACTTCTTTTCCCATCATTTGCATTTAGGATATTATTTACTTTTGTTAAATTTGTACACTCTGACTTTATTATTGTGTGGTCTTATCCTCATGATTCTAAAATGGAATCATTGAAGGGAGATGATGTTTGGGGGAGCTGGGTGGTGAGAAAGCAGGTAATGATGGAAAATTAATTTTGGTGTGTAAGTCTATTAGGTATTGGGAAACCATTAAAGGTCTTTGTTTGCCCACTTGTTTTTGCATGTGAGCATGTAATGCGCTGTTTATCACCCCAACTGTTTTATAGGAGGTGGGATTCAGTTCAACAGAGGGGCCTATGTTTGAAGAATACTCTGTTGGGTTTGAGATGCAAGCTGGAGAGCAGGATAGGGAGAGGGGGATTTCCGTGGAAATTAGTAGGAAGAATCTGGGATCTCCAGCCAGCAATAACTCCAGAATTTCTACACTGCAGGAAATTGAAGATTTGGCTGGAAGGGAGACCCAAAGCTAAAGCTCCTTCTTCCAGCCAAAACTTGACACTCACCGGTGTTCCAAGGAGTGACCTGAGAGGCAAGGATTGAGGACCAGTGACAGAAGATAAGTAACTTGGCAAGATGCACACAGCTCTGTCTAAGCTGCACAATGTGACCCCCTCTGAAGCCCTCTTCCCACCCCAACTTATCATTTAAATGCTGTGTAAGTAAACACTTCAGAAGATTAAATGCTTCACAGATTACCTATGTTAATAGGCAAAATGCCAAGCATACAGAAATCCCTCAAAAAATGTCTACTTCCTGCCTTTTCTCCCCACACCCATGTCATATGCTGTATTACATAGAAGGCAGGGCAGAGGTTCTGTCTTGTCTATCTCTGTACCTGCAGCTCCTTGCACAGAGCCTGGCTTATGCAGTGCTCAATGAATGTTTGTGTGCTTGAGAGAATGGGCCATAATTTACTAAGTCATTCTACTAAGCCATGTATTAATAATTGAGCATTGTGTTTGTTGTTAAATTTGCTTCATTATAAACATTTTTACAATGAATATATTTGTCCCAGTTTTGGATTGTTTGTTCAGTTTAGGCTCAAGAAAGTAGAAATAGTAAACCAAGATGTAAATTTCTCCAATTACCTTGCACGAGGTCCCTCCCCCAACACCTGGGGATTAAAATTCGGATTACAATTCAAGATGAGATTTGGGTGGGGACACAGAACCAGACCACATCACCCCTCCAGTAGCTTATTTTTAATTATGTAACTCTTGAATGTATATGGAATTAAATTGGTATTTGATATATGGAGAAAGGTAAGGGCCAGAGAAATTTTTCTAAATTGCTAATTAGGAATTTCTTTACAATGTATTAAACAACTCTTCCCTTCACTATATGAAGGCTCTTTTGTTATGTATTAAATTTATATGCAATATATTTGTATTTCTTATTTCTCTTTAATGTTTTGCTGCATTTGTTAGAATTTCCAAAAGGACCTAATAAAAAGATGGTAACACTGGGCTTCATGGTTTTGTTCTCAGTTCTCAAGACAGGTTGATTTGTATTTACAAATCTGGGAGATTCTGGGAATCTAAGGCCTACCAGAGCCTCCCTTAGGAAATGCTCTGGGCAAGAAAAGCCACAGCCCTGGGCCCTACAGATCACAAATAAAAAGACAAAGATTTTTGAGCTTCATAACCACTTTGGTCAATGGGAACATGAGCAGAGCTGGGCCTGTTGGCAATGGATATCTCCTTTTCCTGTGGACTGAGAAAAAGAGAAAATCAGTCTGCGGGAGGAGAAGAAAAGAGCAAAACACATTTCCAGAGACAACGAAGTGAGAGTCCCGGACAGGGACTTCCCGTGCTCCTTACAGCATGCTGGTTTCTGGTCCCTGACCTCCTAAGCCCAGGCTGTTCTATGAGACAATCCAGTACCCTAATAAGACTTTCACATTTTATTATGTTAGTTCATGTTCTTTTTCTTAAAAGTGAGAAAGACCTAACAATAACTGCCATGGATTGGATGAGCTGTCTACAGCCACGGCTCACTGTCACTCTCAGAAGTAATCCATCAAACTCAGGGCTGAGAACATTGCTAATAACTTTAAGGGATTTCTTGTGTCATCCAAACCCATCTACAGAGATTATAACAATAAATTTGTACAATTCAGAGGAAGATTTGGAATAGCAGTTGAAGTTAAGATGAGTGGTTGCTATATGAAGGCAAATGAAAAATGTGTCCTTCACTTTCACACACACAGCCACCCACCCAACATATGCACGACCCTTCCACTTCCACCAGGAACATCAGAGCACCTGCTTTGTGCCAGGCACTAAGCATACAATGGGGACTTGTAAATGGGCATTGTCCTCAAAGACTTTAAAATACAGTGGGAGGATAAGACTTAATTTCAACAGAATGTGGCAGGTGCTCAAAGAGAGGTTTGTAGAGGGTGGTTAGGAATGTGGAGAAGGGTCATTTAGTCCAACAAGAGGGTTCAGCAAGGGCTTTCTAGATAATAACAGGAGAGAAGGAATCAAATGAGGAGTCAAGTCATTATGGATGCCTCAAGTTGACACCCTTGTTGACAGCTAAAAGAGTCAGATGCTCCAAATATTCTCTTGAAACAACCAGAATTTATTACTCCTCCCTCTACCATGTTATGGGGCTTAAGGGTGGAATAGTTAGGAGTGGGAGGGGTGGACAACAAAGCTGTAGATTCTTCTGTTTTTAAGCTTAAATTCGATTTGAGAACATTAGTAATAGCACATGCATGGGTAATAAATGATAGAGTCTGTAGTTTTGATGGGTGGCTTATTTTTGGAAAGTAGTAGGTGGCTGCAGTAATTTTGAAGCTTTTATATTGTTGACTTTCAAATTCAATTCCTTTCACCAAAAAAGTAAGAACTCTAAGCTAGGCTATGAACAAAGAAGGACTGAGAATCTATTGAAATACTTGAAGAGAACCTGTGTAATTATTATTCTCCACCCTGAGTCGTGGGCCTGTAGTATTAAAGCATTTGGAAATCAGAATCAGTTACTTTTAAAAACCTGATTGGGAGAACCAAGAACGTATGTAAATGATGAAACATGTGGGGAATTTTTTTTAAGTCACTTGTACAAAATGACAAAGAATAGTACAAAGAAAAAAGTCAGTCCCCAAACTATCTTTCCACCCATAGAAATTCCACTTCTGTAAAATAAAGCAAAAATTGACACAATAAACAAATGCTAATTGCTAAAAGGAAAAATCTTGAAGTGGAAATTTTTCAAGACTATTTTTTTTCCCATTGGGCCATGTACTTTAATGTAGGCAGCAGGCCCCAAAATCCCATGGGTGCCATGAGAAAACCACAGATCTTGGTCAGCAGGATCTAAATTACAGCCAAGGAGAGGGTGAGGGAGAAAAGACTATAAATGGGGTTCAGTGTATACTGCTTGGGTGATGGGCGCACCAAAATCTCACAAATCACCACTAAGGAACTTACTCATGTAACCAAATATCACCTATCCCCCAAATACCTATGGAAAGAAAACATTTAATATATAAATTTCAGCCAAAGTCCTGGAGAATGTTGGGAAGAGGTGACTAAAGTGATTGTGGCCTACACTGAAAAGTTAGGTGAACTGTCATTGCACAGCCAGAGGAAAAGGAGGCTGAAGGATGAGCTAGTAACAATCACCAAGTATTCTGAATGTGCCCAAACAACTGAGTAACATCGAAGGAAAGGTGTGGAGGCAGCAGTAAGCGGGGATTTAGGTCACACGTGCTGAGGCTTTTAGTCGGATGGTTGTTCTATTCTGGAAAGGATGCAAAATCCCTTCTCTGGGGCTGCAGGGATAGAGTAAATTGTCATTTACCAGGAATAGTTCTAATATATTAACAGCCTGAAAGGTTATAGATGACATGGATGGTGTGCCTTGAAAGTTTATTACTGTTTTCCTCAATAATAACTTTTTTTTTTTAATCAGAGAATGAGAAATGAAGAAAGGACTAGAAAGGTGGCAGGAGGAATGAAGAATTTGAAATCAACCTATCTCATAGAAAGCAGAGAGAAAGAGGGAGAAGGAGGAGTAAAACCTTTATGGGCTGGACAAAGGAGGGGAGGGGTATTAGTGAACAAAAGCTCCAAAGAATAGCTGCTGTGGTCTGAATATGTGTGAGCTCACAAAATTCATACATTAAAATCCTAATCCCCAAGGTAATCTTAGCAGGAGGTGGGGTCTTTGGGAGATGACTGGGTCATAAGGATGGAACCCTCATGAATGGAATTAGTGCCCTTATTAAAGAGGCCCAGAGAGCTGCCCCGCCCCTCCCACCATGTGAGGGAGCAGCAAGAAGATGCCATCTATGAACCAGGAAATGAGCTCTCAACAGACACCAAATCTGCCAATGCTTTGAACTTGGATTTCCCATCCTCCAGAACTGTGAGAAATAAATTTCTGTTACTTATAAGCTGCTCAGGTTATGGTATTCCATTATGGCACCTTGAAAGAACTGAAATGGTAGGGGTACAAGAGAGAAAGAAGACATGAGGTGTTGGTAAGTGTTATGTGACATAAGAGTGGATTCGCATTTAATCACTAAAATTCTTTAGTGGAGGACTAAAGAATTTAAAGACAATAATAAAGAAAAACATATTTAAAACAATTTCATTTATGAAATTGTGTTTCTTTGAATGTGACATTGTTTTAGGACTGAACCATGTGAGTCTATAATCCTGTTGGGATTACATAAATTAGCCACTCATTTACTCATCAAAACCTCATTCAATGTCGAATATGTGCCAGGTACCATGCCTGAAATTCTGTGACTATGTCATTTAGTTACCCTAGCTGTATTCAGTAAGTAATATACACATTGTTAATTATTCTTAATGACATTTTAGAATTGGACTGTTGGGTCTTTATATTGTCGAGACTCCTAATTCCTATTGAAAGAAAAGCTGGATATGTTATCATCAGGTGTAAGCTCATTTATTATCTAATCTTAAATAGTATATTGAAGCATTAACATCCCAACTAATTTTCCTTAACTAGCATCTAACCCTGGTTTTGTAAGTTAGCTTCCTAAGAAATAAAAATCAGACAGGTAGAAATACCAAAGCGTGGTCACAATATCGCATGATCTAGTTATATCTTTGAATGAACCAACACTTATAAGTGTTGAAGGGATGCAAGGGTGGCATGTGGTGGCGTGTGGACAGTTACCATCAGGACCATGAAAAAGCTGGCTTCAGAAATGGTGAAACCTAAGTGATGGTTTTATTTACTCTGTAAAAGTATAAATGTCACAAACTTTTCATAAATAAAAATAGCTTGGATGCAGTGGCTCATGCCTGTAATCCCAGCACTTTGGGAGGCTGAGGCAGGCATATCACCAGGTCAGGAGATCAAGACCATCCTGGCCAACAAGGTAAAACCCTGTCTCTACTAAAATACAAAACATTAGCCAGGCATGGTGGCACGTGACTGTAGTCCCAGCTACTCGGGAGGCTGAGGCAAGGGAATCGCTTGAACCCGGAAGGTGGAGGCTGCAGTGAGCCCAGGTTCCGCCACTGCACTCCAGCCTGGTGACAGAGCAAGACTCTGTCTCAAATAATAATAATATAATAAAAAATAAATATAAAATTAAAAAGTAAAAAATAATACAAATATAAAACAAAAATTAATAAAAACTAGAAAAATAAAAATAGTTGTGTCATGGGATTCCTTCAGTGCCTCTTTGCCAGCCAGAAATATCTGTGGCTGCCATGACCTCTACCTAGGGCCTTGCTTAGGCCTGCTAGCCTTGCTCCACCCACTCCAATTGGCAGGCTGCACTGGCTGGCTCCCTGGCCCGGTTCCCACACACATCATGGCTCTGGGCTCAGCCAGTGGCTGAACTGGGTATGCCATGAGTGGCTTCCATGTTGGGTGCCAGTGTCTAGACAAACACAGTGGCACCTGAAAACTTGGAGATCCCAGCAATGGGGAGAACTGAGGTCTAAGCTCCCAAGAAATGTTGTGGCTTCTGTAGTTCAGCAAGCCAGCCAGGAGGGAATGGTGCTCAGTGGCTTCTTTTCTTCACACTCGTAGCTCAGCAAATTGGGCTCTTTTGTTCCCAACTGTCCGCAGCTCAGTGAACAGGGGTGTGTTACAGCTTTCTTCCCACTCACCATTTGGTGGTTTCCAGGTTCTTGTCCCATGACCAAAAAGAATGAGGTATGCAAGCATCAAAGAGTGAGCAAGGCAGGGAAGAATTTTCTTGGCGACAGAAAATCTCTTGACCAAGAGGGGACCTGAAGTGGGTAGTCCTCAGCTGCAAGAGGGCGCCCTAAAGTGGATGGCCCTCTGTGAGGGTGAGTCCAGGGGTTTTATGGGCTTAAAAGGGAGTGTGCCTGCTGATTGGTTCATGAGTGAGCTTTGGAAAAAGCACCATTCAGTTGGTTAAAAGGCATCATCTAGAAAGAATCAATAGATAGAGAGAGGGTAAGACAGGGATAGAAGTTCTCACTCTGGTCCTGGACTCTATCTAGGCCCGGCAGCTAGGTTTTTAGGCTTTAAACTGTCTTTGGTTTGAAGTTTGAATTTCACCAGAGACTCAACCCTGTCTGCCCAGGAATTTGTCTGTTTCCTGTTGCTATCAGTTGAAAACACAACTAATGATGATACTTGAATTGTGTCTACACCTGGCTTGTGTTTGCCAAGTACACATGTGAGTTCTCCTGCACCCATGTAAAGCTCTGCTTCCCTTGATAGGTCCATTTCTTTGACATTTTATATTCCAGTTTTCATCCATTCTCCTCTTTCCCTTTGTAACTAAAATTACTTAACAGTGATGTCAAAGTAAAAGTCTGTGTTGTTCTTTTATGTTGGAAGAGTGAGGGAAACACTGGCAAGGTGGAGAGACCAGGTTTTCAATTATGATCAATTAGTGATACTAAGCACTTAATCACTATCATTTATTGACCAGTGTTCATAGAGCATGAATAAAGAGGTAGAGAATGATGCACTCTCAGGCCAGAATTCTACGATAGTGGTTTGCTTGTAGAAAAGCCTATCCTTCCACATCCCTAAAATGTCCACAGTAAATAAGGAAATCACCCATAACCTGTGTTTGACAACATGCAAGATTCAGGGTTGATCTTACATTTTCCACAGATGGGGAGCCTAGAAAGTGAAAACTGGTTGTGGCAATGTTAACCTGGGTTTGAGATTATTTCTGTCTCCTATTTGCTGTGACCTTATTTAGATGTCCCAGGCTTTGCTCTCTCCTTTGCAAATAATGATATACTTCATAGGATTAGATTGATAATGACATGAACTAACATGTGAAAAGAATAGTTGATAGCCCTACAGCAGTGTGCTAATGTATGGTGTGGGCTATGATATAGCCTGACAATTAAGATTTTGGAGACTGGAGGCAGATCAAGTTGTGTTTGACTCCTCACCCCTCCATCTGTCTTGGTCATGTATGGTGACATTAGTACATGACCTCAGTAGCGTATGGTGAGATGCTCTGACACTGGAGTCAGATTTCCCATGTTTGGACGCTGACTCTTCCCCTTGCTAGCTGTGAGAGCTTGAAACTTTTCTCTGCATCTCTCAATTTCATCATCTATAAAAAGGAACTTAAAATGGAGGCTACCCCAAAAGGCTTTGATGAGGATTAGCCAAGCTGATACATGTAAAACACTTAGGACATCACCTGGAACACAGTAAATGCCTGATTATAATGATGATTAAACTCTCCAACCCTCTGTCTCCTTGTTTGTGAAACAGTGAAGTAATACCCAATCCATAGGGCCGGTGTAGGATTAAATGAAACAGTGTTTTAGCACCTACACAATTGTCTCAGGCACAGAAGATGCTTTCAGGGTCCATGTGGTTGGTGCCATGATACGTATGCCAGTCGAAGTCAGTTACGGTAATTCTATCCCCTGGCCACTAAGATTAGAAATGAGCATCTGACCCATTTCTGTCCAATAAGATGTGAAGTTCAGTCTGCTAAGGGTATTCATGAAACCTTTTGTCTCTCTTGACAGAGAACATCAGGAAAAAACGGATTTTTTTCTGGATGTGCCATGTATCCCTCTTTTCTAATATACAACATATATTAGTCTGTTCTCACACTACTATGAACAAATTCCTGAGACTGGGTAATTTATAAATAAAAGAGGTTAATTGACTCACAGTTTTGCATGGCTGGGGAGTCCTCAGGAAACTTATAATCATGGTGGAAGGCACCTCTTCACAGGACAGCCAGCAGGGGAAATGCCAGACGCTTATAAAACCATCAGATCTCGTGAGACTCACTCACTATCACAAGAACAGAATCATTGGGTAAACTTTCCCCATGAGTCAATTACCTCCTACCAGGTCCCTCCCACAACATGTGGGGATCATGAGGACTGTAATTCAAGATGAGATTTGAATGGGGACACAACCAAACCATATGGCAGCATAACAGCAAATAAATGGGCATGTATAAGATTTGCAGTTGCCAATACATTACGGTAGAATAAAATCTCTGTAGAACAAAAAGACTCATAAAGAAGCCAGGCTCTTGGCTGGCTTTAGTCTCTGTACAGAAGCACGTTTCCCCTCCTAGGCACTTCCCTTTGTATATAGACAGTCAGACTCTGGTCTCGTGGAGGTGAATGCCTTAGATGCACAACCACGTTACCCAAACCACAAGATCCCAGATTTCAGTCTCTGTGCCATCTGAAATCAAGCCAAACAAAAATTAATGTCCAGTGAGAGCAAAGAATTTCTAAAAATGTAGCAAGGGGCATATACAAAGCTTGCCAGCCTTATGCCCCAAACAAAAACTTGGGGGTCATAAACTTTCTTGTATCACTCAAAACTCCATATAAGCAGCAGCTTGTAATCTTCAGGCTCTTCTTCCATGTTCAGCTGCCCCACCTGGTACCTGGAACTTCCATCATACCCATGATTCTCCCTTATTTGTATATGAATTTTGCCCTCAAGGTACTGGTTTGGAAAAGTGGTGTAGAGATCCTGAGAGAGAAGAGAGTAAGATTAATGCAGAGGATAAGCATCCAAATGACTGCAGACTCTGGAAAGAATAAAGAGGTGTCGATGGAGAAGATGGGGTTAAAAAACCAGCAGGTGGAGGACTTTGGTTTTAGATTTAAATAACTGTCAAGCTATTAAACAATAATATTCACATTTGTTGAACAGTTAGTACCTGCCAGGTAATCCTCTAAATGCTGCACATATCGTAGCTCACTTAATCTTCAAAATACCCTAGGAGGAGTGAACTTATACTATCCTCATTGTAAAGATGAGAAAAAGAAGACACAGAGCTGTCAAGTGATTTACTCAAAGTCACACAGCTAGTAAAGGGCAGAACTAGGATTTGAAACCAGGCAGTCTGTCTCCAGAGCCAATGCTCTTAATCTCTCTACTGTTGGCATCTTGAATAAATTACTATTTTTTTCTATAGATATAACATTTTCTGAATTTTTTATATCATTCTTACTTCAAGTTACACTTACTACCACATGATCCATTACAAGCAAAGATTTGGGGCAGTATCTTGGAGCTGACTGTCATGATTCCATCTTGGTAAGTTCCAGTTACTGGAAACTTCCAGCTGTAAATAATTAAACGGTGAGAACTAAAACCAAATATAGTTTGGTCCCTGTGCTAAACAATGCTGAGACCAAGTGAATAACTTAGCTAGTTACTCCAGAAAGTACTTGTTTCTGAATAAGACTGCAAACCAACTAAAATGGTTGACCTCTGAAGCCTTAGCTGACTCCTCAAAACTACCTTCAAGATCTTTACCTTAGCATGCTCCCCAGTCCATAGCCGTTATATCAGAAATTCTACCCAATCCCAATCAGCTCTCCCCTTGCAAGACCTACCTTCAAGTTAGCCAGCCTAGGACCTAAAACTCTTTAAAGGTCTTCTCCTAATTTTCCTCCTGTGAGCCACTGCTAAGACCCTACAAGGCACTGTGTGCTCCACTGCAGTCTCATAAACCTGGCTTTGCTTGGTGTAAGGGTTTGCCTGGTGGTCTTTTGGGGAGCTGACAGTTGTCACTTGAATGCCTTCACCTACTGGTGGTGAGCCGCTCATACTTCTTAGAGTCACTCCGTAAACACCATTAGCTGACTAGCCTGGACAACTATTTAGCGATGACCTGAGCACTGCTTCCGTTCTTAGACATCCGTCAGCTGCAGAATTCTGAAGAATGGGGCCCCAAGATGGCAAGGGAGAACCAAGGGAAACAGTGATGCAAGCCATCTCTATTTTGTATCTGTTAGTATTTTTAAAAATATATAAAGAGATGATATTAGCATAATTTTTTATTTCGAAGGCGAAGACCATCTTTCTACACACCTGCTTTATTTGCTGACAGGCTGCCCAGAACAGACAGGACATGCCAGACAATGAGTGTTTCTGCTGTGAAAGTCCTTGGCTTGGAGTCTGTTCCTCCACACTAATCCAGTAATGCATATCCTTAAGTGGCTCATTTTCTGGCCTACTTAAAGGGAATTAGAGGTATTTGTTTCCACGACCAGACCACAGCATGAGGAAAACTGTGCGCCTTTTGGCACAGTAAATCCTTGAAGACTCTGCCAACTTTTCCTCCCATTCTGGAAGATTCCAGGCCCACTGGGGAACAAAGTGTTGCTAAGAGGAAAGGTGGGTTGGGCCATTTCTAGTTCATCTGCTTCCTGTCCTGCCTTGTGCCTCCCACCCCCTACTGCCCAATCATCTCTAGTTTTCTGGGACAGACATGAGTTTACTTCATTTCATTAACATCTTTAAACGCATACACACCTATATACTTCACATAAATGGCAAAGTGTGACTGCATTATACATATTGTAGTTTTACTTGACACAATCTTTTTTTTATTGTATTAAGGTTCTGGGGTACACGTGCAGATCTTGCAGGACTGTTGCATGGTGGTTTGCTGTCTCCATCCCCACGTCACCTCCCCAACCTCCCCACCCCCCGCTGTCCTTCCCCTAGCCCCCCACCCCCAACAGACCCCAGTGTATGATGTTCCCCCCCGTGCCCATGTGTTCTCATTGTTCCACACCTGCCTATGAGTGAGAACATGCGGTGTTTGGTTTTCTGTTCTTGTTACTTGACATAATCTCCTAAAAATTGATTTCCTCTTTCAGGGATCCCACCTCTGTAACCTCGGTGTCACATCAGTCCCCTCCACCAGCACCTTCCAGGCTATCTGTGTTAACAACTCTTGTGATCATATAGCAATACAGATGCATATAAGATTTGCTTTATCATTTATAGTCACCCTATGCACACTTCATGCATCTTGCTTTTTTCGCATGATAACATTTTATAGAAATCCCTCCAGGTAAATTGGTCCAGTTCTAATTAATTCTTTTTAATGGCCACAGAGTCTCTCTGTTGATGTGTATTTCACCATGATTTTTTTTACCCACTTTCTCACTGATGGGCATATACATTGTATCCAGCTGTAACTGTTTGCCACAATGACAATGCTGTGACGAACACCCTTGAACACATTTTAATTATTACTGGTGGTTTTCTAGCTATGAGATAATTTCTAAGCAATACATTTCTGGGTAGAAGAGCATCTTTTTAAACAACATTGAATAGTTATCGCCAAATTGCTTTTCTAAAAGGCTGTAGTATTCACACTTTCCCTCATATCCCTTCTGTTATGGAATGAATTGTGTCCCTCCAAAATTCATATGTTGGAAGCCGTAATCTCTAAAGTGACTATATTTGGAGATAGGGCCTTTAAAGAGGTAATTCAGGGTAAATGAGGTTATAAGGGTAAGACCCTAAACCACTAGGACTGTGGCCTTAGAAGATGAGGAAGGGATGCCAGGGATGTCTGCACAGAGAAAAAGGCCCTGGGAGGACATGAGGAGAAAGTGGCCATCTGCAAACCAAGGAGAGAGGCCTCAGGAGAGACCCAACCCTGGCGGCAACTTGATCTTGGGCTTCCAGCTTCTAGAACTGTGAGAAAATAACTTCTTATTGTTTGAGCCACCCAATCTGTGGTATTTTATTGTGGCAGACCAAGAGGACAGCAGCGATGAACAAGGGGTACAGGGAGGGGCCTCCCAGAGTCCTCCATGGGGTACAGTCCAAGTGCCTGGGAGTGCTGAGCAACACTGGTGGTGGCTGTGAGGAGCCTCCGCTCAAGATGCAGTCCTCAACTTTGAGGACTCTAAACATGGTGGGAGCTACAGTCGGTCAATGGAAACAAAGTCTATACACCTCCTGCTATAGTTTGGAGGTTTATCCCTCAAAACCTCACGTGGAAATTTCATCTTCAATATTGGAGGTGGGCCCTGATGGGAGGAGTTTGCATCATGAAGGTGGATCCCTCATGAATAGATTAATTCCCTCCATGGCTCGGGGTGAGGCAGTCCTCACTCTGTTCATTTCCACAAGAGCTAGTTGTTAAAAAGAGCCTGGCATCTCCCTCCCCTTTTCCCCTCTCTTGCTTCCTCTCTTGCCATGTGATCTCTGCATGTGCTGGCTCCCCTTCACCTTCTGCCATGAGTGGAAGCAGCCCAGGACCCTCACCAGAAGCCGATGCTGGCATTATGCTTCTTGTACGGCCTTCAGGACCATGAGCCAAACAAACCTCTGTTCTTAATAAAGTATTCAGCCTCAGGCATTCCTTTATAGCAACACGAAAAGACTAAGACACCCCGCAAAATCAAGTGCACACAAACTTAGGTTAAATGACATGTATGGGAGGCTCGCGTTTTGGACTGAGCTCCTGCACTAGGACTCAACAGACCAGACCAAACCAGAATGGAGTCACTTATGCTGGGTGCATGAGGAACTCTCAGCTGACTAATCTGCTTCTTGTACCTGCTTTCTGCTTCTTTAGTCCTTTTCTGTATATAAAACCAAAGTCCTCTGCTTAGCTCATCTTTTTCAAATCTTTGAATAGGTTACTGTTCAATACATGAATGCCCAATAAAAGCCAATTCGATCTTTAAATTCACTTTGAACTTTTGTTTCTCACTATCATTACAAATGTTGCACAGAAGTGTGTTTGGGTGAACACGAGGGCCCAGGGAAGGTGCAGCTGTGGTTGCGTCTGTTTTAGGAGGGCTGTGACATGGGATGTGGCCAGATCATGTTCCAGACACAAACATAAGAAACGGGCTTGTGTTTGGGGCCCACATGGAATGTGCTGGCAGCCATAGCCCAGTGGTCATTCAGGCAGCTGGAATCAAGGAAAAGCCTTCATTATGAGGTTCCTTCATTCCCTCTCTCTCCAATCTTCTTGGGAATTTCTGCCTAGGAAGAATAATTACCAAAGGAAAACCCTTGGTTTTTTTTAAAGAGCTTATAGTTTATGAACCACTTTCAAATTATTTCATTTGCTTCTTTCCTCCAATGCCTCATCCCATGAATAGGGATTATTTGCCATCACCTGACAGATTCCTGTTACCAACAGGCACACAAGCAGTAAAGTTTAGCAATCTTTATGACAAACCTAAGTTAGGTTCTGTCTCCCACCAGATTTGCTAAGGAGTTTATGTGCTTTTACTGAATTGCCCTGGAGTAGGAATTTGCAAACTTTGCTTTGAAAAGGTCCAGGGACCTCCAGTATGAGCCCAGCCTGGGGGAGGTGGTGAGGAGAGGATTGGGGCTCCTGTGCCCAGCTGAAGCACAGCACCTTCACTTTCCCTGCTTTGTGGATTATTTGCTTCATTGAGATGACACCTGAAGGAAGGATTCTGCAGGGGTGGGATGGGGGAGAGGAATAACTACTGTTCTAGGGAAATGGAAGGAAAAAGAGCCAGGACTGTGTCTTATTCATTTTTTATTTGAAACCCTAGCTCTTGGTCCTGAGTAGATGCTCAAGTAGCATTTTTGGAAAGAGTGTTTGGGGAGGGAAGGGTGAGTCTGATCAAGACTGTTTGCCCAGTGGATGGTGGGGATGGGAGGGTGGCAGGGGCAGCCCATAGAATAGAATTAAAAGTCAAATAAAAGCTTTGTAAGGTCAATGATTTTTTGAAAATCTGTGTAAACTTGTGTTAACCAAAACTCTGAAGATCAGGTGGATTAGTAATGTAATGCAAGCCATGTTTAGAGATTTTGCTTTCTCCCAATGGCAATATGGTCCATTTGCATACCTGATGTGGGAGAGGTGGGGAAATGGAGCTCAGGGAGAAGAGCTGAAAGGCTCTCCTTTCCCTGCCTTGTCTGAGTCTCCTGCGGCACCTGCTGACTGTGGGAAAGCTGAGGAAGAGCAGGACTAGTCCCTGCCCCTCAGTGGTGGTGGGATCTGAGACTCTTGGAAAAGTGGGAATCTTTTCCGGTCAACCATCAATAGATATATTGGTTTATGTTGGGTAGTGGGAATATTTACTTCTCTGTACAGTTTTTCTTCATCATCACCATCTCATTTCAGCCTAGAACATCTGCTGTGCCCCAAAGCATACAGACTTGTGTGGCAGAAATACAGTGGGCACAGGTGGGCAAGTTATCTGTCTGTTTGCTTTCAGACCCATTACCCAGCTTCCCCTGTTCTGCTTGGTACTCCCATACCCACTTGCTTCCTGTTGGTTTGAGGAAGTTTCATCCAATGGAGGCATGGATGAAAGAAGGGGGAAACTCGGTCATACAGCAGCTCTGCCTCCCTCTCCAGCCTTTTCTTGGGCAGTGACTACATCTCTCTTTATAGGTAACCACATTTCCTCCTTGGACCCAGCTCCACCACACAACCCTTTCTTGGCTTCCATTTCCCCTTCCCGACGTGGCCTTTCCCCCACAGTTTCAGTCATGGGTCCTCAGGTGGCATCTCCTGCAGCCCAGACTTCCAGTTCACCGTTTCTAGGTCTGGAGGCTTAGTCCCCTCCCTTTGTGCCTCCAGGCCTAGCAATGGTGATGGCTTCCTGAAGTTGCTAATCTCTGGGTTGCCTCCCCCTCTCCTGGTTTTATACCACCTTCTAACTAGGCTACTCTACTGAGTTCCTTCCACGCAACTCCCTGCCTTGGGATCTGCTTTCTTGACTGCACCCTGACCACAACACAAAGATTCTGTGTTTTAGCCATTTTAAAATGATTCGCCAGTATTAAATGCATCAAAACCTGTCTCCCTCAGTAAAGAAGTACATGCAAGTCTGAGCCTTGTTTCTGTGCTAAAGTGTTGTCCCTCCTTCCCTGTACCCTATCAGACACCCCGTCTTCCTTCAGCTTGACCAAGACCTGCTGCTTCAGAATCACTGTGGTCCTGCAGCTACTCAGGAAAAAACAGCAACAGCGATGAATGTGCGTTTTTCTGGGATTCCCCCCAGAACCATTTTTATTTTAGAAGAGTTGTAGAAAAATCTCTTCCCCTGGCTCACACCATATGTGCTTCTGCTTGGCCTCTTCACATTGAGAATGTGAACATTCAAATGATCAGCATCAGCTGAAGGCTCAATCACCAGGGAGTGTGATCACACTCAGAGGAGGCCACACAGTTGGTTCTGTGTTTTGAGAAAATGTTTTTTTATTCAATTAATGTTATTATTTATTGGATAGGTGCCCAGAATTAAGGTCCTTCCTGAAAAGGCTGTTTTTAGCATGAAATCCTCAATGCAGAACCAGATTTAAATGTGATTTAAGTAGTAATGATAACAATAATAGTAAATGATGAAGACAGCGGAGCTTCGTGCAGAGCGAAGAAGGAAGGAGTCATCAGACAGGACAGAGCCTGGAACGCCCAAGACAAGCCAGCAGCAGTTCTAATCTTCAAATAAAGATTAAACTGATACAGACACACCACCCCTTGCATTGAAAAACTGCTTGGGGCGTGAGTTTATAGTCATCACCACTTTAGAGTTTTAAGAGTCAGCAACAATTCAAATCATCAAGTAGGGCCTGGAATGTATTAGTACAGATAGCTGTGAAAGGACAGGGACAGAAGCAGCTTCAGGCACAACTGAATTCAGGAACTGAAGCAAAGGCATGAGTGCTCTCCAACTCTCCACACCTCCTCACGTGGAGGGCTTGTTCTCTCCCCAACCGACACTCTTTCTTTGTGAGTCAGGAGATTGGGACATCAGCACCAGAAACATCAGCTTTCTGCCCTCCCAGGTAATACAAATCCAAGAAAGAAGAGCCCTACATGTGGACGTTCAGTAAAAGGACTCTGATTGGCTGGGTTTGGGTGACATATTCACCCTTTGAGCCTATCACTGCAGCTGGGGATGAGGTGGTGGTGGCTGGCTGGGGTTTTTCTAGGGAGCTGAGTTCTGTAAATCTGAAAATTACAGCTGCAGGGTGAGAGGCAGATGCCCAGTGAATGTTCAATGGAAAGGTGAGAAAGGACCAAGAAGCTGGCAAAAGGGCAAACCCAAATGTGCAAATGGAGTCTGCAGTCACTTAAAGCAGGAGTCCCCAACATTTTTGGCACCAGAGACCAGTTTTGTGAAAGACAGTTTTTCCATGGACCCAGTCGGGGGACGGTTTCAGGGTGACTCAAGTGCATTACATTTATGGTGTACTTTATTTCTATTATTATTACACGGTAACATATCATAATTTTACATCTGACCATAACGTAGAATCAATGGGAGCCCTGAGCTTGTTTTTCTGCAACTAGACGGTCCCATCTGGTGGTGATGGGAGACAGTGACAGATCATCAGCATTAGATTCTCATAAGGAGAGGGCAACCTAGATCCCTGATGTGCACAGTTCACAATAGGGTTCACGCTCCTAGGAGAATCTAATGGCACTGCTAATCTGAAAGGAGGTGGAGCTCAGGTGGTAATGAGAGTGATAGGGAGCAGCTGTAAATACAGATGAAGCTCGCTCACTCACCTGCCACTCACCTCCTGCTGTATAGCCCAGTTCCTAACAGGTCATGAGCTGGTACTGTTCCATGGCCCAGTGCCCAGAGACCCCTGACTTAAAGGAAAAAGCAACCCGGATTGGCCTGGCTGAGATGCATGTGGTATTGGGGTGGTTTGTGGGGAGCTGCAGAAAACCCAAAACCAGCATGGGCTCAGATACCACTGCCTTCTTCAGCTGCCATCTTGCAGTGGGAAACTGCTTCTGAAGGTGGTTTTCTAAACATTCCTTACACCTGGGGCTCACACTCCGTAGTATCTGCAGGGAAACTGAGCTGCAAGACAGTGGCTCAAGTCAGATTCTTTGTTCTTTAGGCAGGGAATGGATTCTGGCCATCTCTTGGATAGCCCTGAAAAGAACTCCGGCGGGAAGAAGCAGAGGGGTGTTTGCTGTGGGCTCCACCTGAGACATTTACACATCTGCCTGTGGGACAGGGCTGATGCTAGAGCTACCAAGACAGCAGACCAGGCATTTCCTCATCTTCAACCTCCTCTCTCCCTCACCCCGCCCAGCTAAACCCTGATACCACTGCCCACATCCCCCGGCCCTCTGCCCTAGGATTGGGAAAAAGCAAAAACAGCTGAGCTTGCAGCTAATGATGGTATTTATAGCTACCAGTAAGGAGTGTTCCCAATGCACAAAATGCTTAACATCCATGATCTGACAGCCCCCCTGTGATGGGAAATATCCTCTCCACTTTTCAGATTCCAATACACAACCCCTGAGACTCAGGATGCTCTTGCCACGGTCTTTTTTTCGCTTTAAAAAAATTTTTTTTAATTTCCCACACAACATCGACATAACCACAAGCCTCTCTTAATGGCTGCCTGATC
Organism: Callithrix jacchus; assembly: GCF_049354715.1. Classification (NCBI taxonomy): domain Eukaryota; kingdom Metazoa; phylum Chordata; class Mammalia; order Primates; family Cebidae; genus Callithrix; species Callithrix jacchus. The sequence continues at coordinate 63,860,522 of NC_133502.1, forward strand.
CTCCTCCTCTTAGCCCAAACACTTCACCTCTTTTCTGTGGACAATGCCTGCTTTCAAAAGCTCTTTTCTCCAGAGAGAACAAGAGTCTACTAAATTCTATCGGCATTCAGCAAACACTGGGGCCCACTCTCAACTTTGGCACAGGAAAGTCCAACACTCTGTATTCCTTCCCTGGAGGATCCCATCGGTGGGAAATTTAACTCTCGGCCTCAAGAAAGCTTCAGACTGTCTTGCCTTTTTCTCCAGCTCCTTCTAGCTGTGCCATCGGGAAGAGCTTGGTAAATAGAAAATATTTTCAAAGCCTATAACAAGCCATACAGCTCTAGAGGGGTGTGTGTGTATGAGAGAGACAGAGAAACAGACAGCTGTGTGTAACACAAATGCATGTTTTTAGAATAATTATTGAAGTGTTCTTATCATTTCAGAGACTCCGTTTTAAATGAAGGAACTATATGAGCAGCATGTCCAGGAGAGGGCGCCCTCTCACAGCCTGGCTAAAATGCTCGGGGCAGGTCCCAGTTCTGCAGTCACTGCCTCACTGCCTCTGGGGAAGGTTGTTCTCTAAGAAGTTGCAGGTGCACATACCCTATGCACCCAGCCGGATGCTCTGAGACGGGGGTGTGGTGGTTATAAGACAAAGCCTGGTGTGACAACCAGAGGAGGCCCATCTCTTCCCATGGGGCACTCCTGAGCTGCCTTCTTCCTTCCTACAGTGTCTTCAGGACCCCGCTGAGTACCTCCAACTGTGCACTGATTGCCTGCAGAAGCTTGGCCAGCTTGGTCGGCCTGGGGGCCCGACCGCTGTGAGAGCAGTGGTCTCAACTGGTCATGTGCTCAGAACAACTCAGAGAACTTAAAGAAACCCAGGTGACTGGGCTCTACTCCAGACACACTGAATCTGAATCATTGCTATGGGCTCCACCTGGGACATTTACACATCTACCTATGGGACAGGGCTGACACTAGGGCTACCAAGACAGCAGACCAGACCTTTCCGCATCTTCAACCTCCTCTCCCCTCACCCCTCCCAGCTAGACCCTGACACCACTGCCCACATCCCCCAGCCCTCTGCCCTAGGATGGGGGAAAAGTGAGAACAGCTGAATCACTGGGGTATGGCCCAGGCAGGTATGGATCGTTGAAACCCCACAGGGGATTCAGATGAGCACCTTGACAGGAGTTAGTCTGCCGCAGTTCCATGTATGCTGGCAGAAGACACGAGACTCCTGGATCAGAGACAAAGCACAGCAAGCAGCATTAACTTCATGTGCAGGTTGGTTCCTTTTGTTCTCTGGCACCACCGGGTGATGCAGAGTGGCCCAGGTGAATTCAGAGCACATATTGGGTTCATCACACAGAGGAGCCCAAAGTTTCAGAAACCCAAATCTTTTAAAAGCTTGAAAGAACTGCAGGCAAACCTGCCCAACTTTTACACCAAATGGAGACATTATCGTTTCGTTTTTGTTTTTTTTCCAGAGACAGGGCCTTGCTCTGTCACCCAGGCTGGAGTGCAGGGGCTCCATCATGGCTCACTGTAGCCCTGACCTTCTAGGCTCAAACAGGTGCCCTACCTCAGCCTCCAAAGTAGCTGAGACCACACACACACACACACCACCATGCTTGGTCAATTTTTTTTTTTTTTTTTGGTAGAGATGGAGTCTCATTATGTTGCTAAGGCTGATCTTGAACTCCTGGGCTCAAGTGACCTGCATGCCTTGGCCTCCTAAAATTCTGGAATTACAGGCATGAGCCACTGTGCCTGGCCAATATTATCTTTATTATCATACACAGTAAGCAAATCTCTTCCCTGGAGGGGGACACTTATTCTGTCTGCCAAGATGATTTCCTTCATAATCTTGAAAAAAAATCATTAAAAGATAACTAGAACAAGACTGGGCATGGTGGCTTACACCTGTAATCCCAGTACTTTAGGAGGCAGAGGCAGGTAGATCACTTGAGGTCAGGAGTTCGAGACCAGCCTGGCCTACATAGTGAAACCCTGTCTCTACTAAAAATACAAAATTAGCAGGGCATGGTGGTGCATGTGTGTAATCCCAGCTACTCGGGAGGCTGAGGCAGGAAAATCTCTTGATCCCGGGAGGCAAAGTTTGCAGTGAGCCAAGATCACACCATTGCACTCTAGCCTGGGTGACAGAGTAAGACTCTCTCTCAAAAAACAAAAACAAAACAAAAGATAACTAGAACAAAAGTGCAGTGCCCCTGCTCATAAACATGCAGAAATACAAGAGAGTTTTCTCCTAACACTCCTGGTTGAGGATCACTAATGTAGGATATTGTTCTATTACTACATGCTTTGCAGTTTTCACACAACTAATTGAGAAATTAGCTCCTTATAATACAGAGGATGGCTGCCTCATGGATGGAGAAATGGGCAACTGACTTATGGTGTGATGGCAGCTACCACTACATAAGTATCTTTCATTTTCTGAATATTATACAAAACATCAGATTCACATTTGCAAAAGTAGGGAGTACTGTAAGCGTTAAACTAAACAGTATATGCAAAATGTTGCCACATACTAGACGAAAAATGTTAGTTCTCTCTCCTCTTCTGGCCTTTGCCTACTTCACAGCCTATCTGGCTGCACAAGGCCAACAAGACTGGCTTAGATTTATGTCTTTTTCCTGCTGTGGATGACACTGCTGGAAGGAGTCCTTTGGGTCCTTTCCAGGAGAGGCACCCAGCCTGCTAAAAGGGTAATAAAAATGACTGTGCCACCGGCAACCTGTTGTCTGGACTTCCTGATCCACCACTCACTGATTCTACCTTGCACCTGCCTGTCATTCCTCCTGACTTTCTCTCCTCAGTCCCCACTCCAATCTCACAGTCCTAAACCTGTTCTCATTCCCTGCCGATCACTGCTGGCCTTCTCAAGGCCACCTTCTAGACTCTCTAGACTGCAGGAATTACTCCACAGCTCTTACTTATTGATTCATTTAGTGAGAATAATGGTAAGTAAATGAAACTATCTCTATTCACAGATGGTGTGATCTCTTATCTAGAAAATACATAAAAAACCTTTTAGAACCAATAAATAAGTACAGTCAAGTTGCAGGATACAAGGTCAATATGCAAAAAAATCAATTGTATTTCTATATAGTAGCGATGGATAGTCAGAAAATGAAATTAAGGAAACGATTTCATTTACAATAGCACCTAGAAGAAAAAATACTTGAGATAAACCCAACATAAGTGCAAGGCTTCAAAATCACACTGTATCCCATAAAAACATACAGTTATGATGTGTCCATTAAAAGCAGTAATAAAAGCCAAAAAAGGATAATAGCAACTGAAAGAATTTTCCATTTTACTTCTAATCAGTAACATTTGGCACTTGCAAAGAAACTGCGAGTCTTATATGCTATAACTTATAAGATATGAAAGAAAAGAGATCTAAATAAGTGGAAAGACATGCCATCTTCATGAATCAGGAGACTTAAGTATTAAGATGGCAATATTTCCCAAATTGACACACAGATTCAACACTATCCTCTTAAAATTGTCATCTGGCTTCTATGTAGAAATCAACAAACTGATCCTAAAATTCATCTAAAAATGCAAGAAATCCAGAATAGCCAAAACAATCTTTTTGCTTTCTTCAGACAGAGTCTTGCTCTGTTGCCCAGGCTGGAGTGCAGTGGTGTGAACTTGGCTCACTGCCACCTCTGCCTCCCAGGTTCAAGCAGTTCTCCTGCCTCAGCCTCCTGAGTAGCTGGGATTACAGGCATGCACCACCACACCCGGCTAATTTTTGTACTTTTAGTAGAGATGGGATTTCATCATGTTAGCCAGGTTAGCCTGACCTCGTGATCCTCCCGCCTCGGCCTCCCAAAATGCTGGGATTACAGGCATTAGCCACCGTGCCCAGCCAACAATCTTACAACAAAGTTGGAAAACTCAAGTTTCCCAATTTCAGAACTTAATACAAAGCTATAGTAATTAGGACCGCATGGTACAAGAAGAAGCTAGACATGTAGATTAATGGAATAGAACTACATTTTTATTAAATTACAAACAGAAATACTTACTTTTATGGCTGATTTAGACAAGCCTAGACAATTATATAGGAGATGAACAGTCTTTTCAGTGAGTGGTGCTGGGACAACTGGATATTCACATGCAAAAGAATAAAGTTGGGCTCCTATTTCAAACCTCATAAAAAATTAACTCAATATGGATATCGACTTACATGCAAGAGTTAAAACTGTGGAACTATTAGAAGAAAACATGGGAATAAATCTTTATACCTTGAATTAGGCAATGGTTTCTTAAATAGACACTGAAATCACAGGCAATAAAAGAAAAAAATAAGTAAATCAGACTTCTTCAAAATAAAAATCTTTTGTTCTTTAAAGTACACAACCCAGAAAGTGAAAAGACAGCCACAACATGGGAGAAGATATTTGCAAGCCACAGATGTGATAAGGGACTGGAGTCCAGAATAAAAAACTCATACAAATCAACAATGAAAGGACAGCCCAATTTCAAAATACACAAATGATTTAAATAGACATTTCTCCAAAGAGGATATACAAATGACCAATAAACACACAGAAAGATGCTCAACATCATTAATCATTTAGGAAATACAAATCAAAACCACATTGACACACCACTGCATATGCACTGAAAAAAAGAGTAACAGTGTTGGTGAGGAGGTGGAGAAATTGGAACTCTCATGCATCACTGACAAGATCAAAAAAAGATGCAGCCCATGTGTCAGTTCTTCAATGTTATCGTAAAGACACAGTTACGATATTAGCCGAGCAATTCCACTCCCAGGTGTCTCTCCAAGAGAAATGAAATATATGTCCATACAAAGACTTGTATGCAAATGTTCATGCCAGCATTATTCATCATAGCCAAGAAATGGAAACGACCCAAGTATCTGTCAGCGAATGAATGGACAAACACAATGTGGTATATCCAAAAAATGGATTATTATTCAGCAGTAAAAATGAATGAGGTATTACTGATGCATGCTCCAACATGGGTGAACTTTTAAATCATTATGCTAAGTATACAAAGCCAGATGTATGGTTCCATTCATAGGAAATGCTCAGAATAGACAACTCTGTAGAGACAAAAAATAGATACGAGGTGTCCAGGAAAGAGTAAGGCATGACTCCTAATGAGTACAGGGTTTTGTGGGAGAGAAGCGTGGTGACAATGTTCTAAAATTTAAAGTGGTGATGGTCACACAATACTATAAATATATCAAAAACTACTGAATTATAAACTTGAGAAGGGTGAAATTTATGACCTGAATTGTATCTCAATAAAACTGTTTTTTTTTTAAAGTGAGGCCCAGCCTTCTCAAATTTGCGATGTTAATCTCCACGCAACCTCATTTATACTCACAAAAATTGTGAAGGAAGGGAACCTGGGTCCACACACACTATAATGAAGCAGGTTTCCTGGATGTGGTTGCAACTGGCCCAGCCAGAAGATTGTTCCTGGCATTTGACCTGCTAAAAAGCCAAGGAGTACATGGTCTAGAGTTCAGTGCAGAAATAACCCCGGTACATATAAAGAAACCACTCCTGCCGGAGGGGCGGTGCCCTGGTGGAGCTGCCTGTGCCCCACCCACCGTCCCATGCCTCAAACCCCTCTCAGTTGTCAGCTGCCGCTGGAACAGGTACTTCTGGAAATTCATATAGCCGAGGAAAGGCAAAAAGAAAGAAGAAGCCAACAAAAACACAGGAATACGTCAGTTGACTTGGGTCAATGGCATTACGAACTACCCCCGGAGAAGCCTGGACATGTCTTCAGTGCCTCTGTTTTCCTTTCTGCCCTCCTCCAGTGCCCACTCCATCCAAAGTCCCTTTACCAAGCTCTGTGACAGTGGATTTCCTAAGTATCTAGAATCTACCTGCTCTCCTAAGGCTCACTGCCTCCCCGTTTCAGGCTCTGTCTGCCTCCTCCCTGCTTTCCCTACCTCCAGCCCAGCCTAGCTATAATCCACTGGGCAGAAGCCCCATTGGGTCTGTTCACATCCCGAATTTGTGCAGAAAATGCACATAGCTCCATTGGGCTACCCAGTCCAGAGCAAACACGCCAGGCCTTTCTCACTCTGTCATCCAAGTTCAAAATCCAAGAGAGGAGAGTTTCAAGAAGGAGCTTGGGAAGTTACCCACTGGGGTCAAGCTCCACGGAGAGGTCAAATAAAAGAACAAATATAGGTGGAGTCTCTGTTTTATGAGATTTAAAAAAAGAGAAGCAAAATAAAATGGCACTGAAGTTGAAGGTGGTTTTCCAGTTGCCTTGTTACTTTTTCAATGTGGGACTGAAGGGGTGGTGGGAATTGCTTCAACAGAATCACAGCACATTTTGCCCTTCTCATGGCCTGGTGCATGGAAAAGCCTTGGAAATTATTAGCTGCTGCTATTGATGTTGAGGGCACCCACGTGCCTTCAGAGCCACAATCTTAAATGCTCAGCTTCTGAATGTCTAAAATGAACTGCTGAGAGAAATGTTGCAGATCTAAAAGTTAGAAGAAAGTTACTTTATTAAATATAATATTTTAGAATATAGGTTTTATAGAAAGTATTTTATCTTAGCTTCTCTAGAAGCTGAACTTAGGAGAGTCCCACGGTCAGAGGGACTAAGCATTCTGCCAACAACTAGCCCCACCCTGCCAGCCAGGTCAGTGAGCCACCCCAGAAGCAGGGCCACCTGCCTCAGTCAAGCCTGCAGATCACTTGCAGCCCTGATGAACAGTCTGCGGGCAACCTCCTGAGAAACCCAAACTGAAACCACTCTGCTACCTCCCAAATCCCTGACCCCTATGGTCTGTGAGATAACAAATATTCATGGTCTGTTTAATGTACTAAGTTTTAGAGTAATTGATTTTGAGAAACAGATAACTAATACAGCCCCGATGGCAATCAGTTATTGGCTATGGGATGCTGAGGGAGTGGATAACTTCCTAGCACGGTGGCTTCTGCTCTGCCAAGGGCAATTCTTCAGGAAGCAGGCAGCTGCTGTGAGCAATACTCAGAGAAGCTGGGAGATGAGTGCATCCTCCTGGGCAAGGCACCAATAGCATCCACTGGGGGTGTTTATCATAACTGTGGAAATATTTTGCACTTCTTTCGAAGGTCCCAGCTCCTTAGTGTGTGTAACCAGGAGGTACACAACTAGAACTGCATTCATGAGGCAGCAGCAGTGGGAAGCAGTAAGGTGATCTAGAGACACTTTATTTATTACTCACTAAGTCCTGAAAAGTGCTTGCAAATATAGAAAGTGCAGGTAGAGATGATCAATAATAACTGACTATAGTGTCTTCCCTTCATTGCTATTCAGGTCTCGCTTTCCAATAAGACACTTTATAATTCATTCCTAAGTGTTGGAAGTGGGAGAGAGAGAGAGGGAGAGGTGGCACAGGAACGAGGTCGGGGGGAAGAGAGACTACGTCGGATGACAATGTCTCAGTTGTCATTTCAGGTTCTGGCTGCTCTCTCCACTGTACAGGGAAAGCCACCAAATAGAGGGCAAACTGCCCCCAGGTCTCCCCAGAACACCCCTTTTCCTAATCCCTAGGGGTAAGTGCAGGAGGCCCTGAGCATCTAATGGAGTCAGACACTAAGTTAAAACACCCAAGAGTCCCAGTTTCTATGCAGCCTGAAGAAAAGGCAGAGTGCTATTTCCCGACTTTGGTGGCAGTTGAAAAATGAAAAAGACTTGTGGGTGTGGGGCAAAGGCTGCCCCAGAATGCCCAAACTTTAGCTTCAATAAACCTATGATAGCCATAACAAGACAGTGCTGGGGCAGAAAAGAGAGTCATACAGGGTCTTTTGCTCTGGCAGAATCATCCTGGTTGAGCGACCAAATAGTCTACTCCCACCTGCCTCCTCTGATGTGCATATTTAGTGACACCATTTGGGTTTCTCCAACAGTCTTTCATATGTGTGTATTTAGAAAGAAGGATCTGGTCACCAGAAGCTCAGATGCTAATAACTCTTAACAAAATGCATTCACACTGAACAAGTGAACACTCAACCTAACAGAGCACCTGTGGCCCTGTGCTGCTAGGAGTGAGGTGGGTTTCTGCAGCGCTGTTTGCCATTCACCATCAGCATCAGAATCAGCATGAGCTTAGTGACTGCTTGTTGCCTGGTTTGCAATGATAATGACAATGATGGTGATGATGATGATGATTATGACGTAAATGAGCCCAGACCAGTTTTAGTGCTGCCTATTTTGAAATTTAAAAATCCATAAGGACAGGAACTGAATTCAGGTAGCACTGGGCTACAGGCAGATGACTGGTGACTGCTTGTTGGCTAGCTTATATGAATTCTTACGATGACCCTGAAGTAATTGATGATGAGGAGGAGGAGGGGGAGGAGGAAGATCTGGGAAAACATCACCTGGCCTTCAGTAGCTAATACATAGTAGTAATGAATGATTTTCTCTGGGCTGGAATAGGAATTCATGGTATGGACATGGAGAAGGAGGCTCTAGACCAAAACAGATAAGATAAGCATGGTCCATTTTCAAGATATTGTGAAGAGTACAGGTTGAGCAATCCAAAAATCTAAAATGCTCCGAATTCTGCAACTTTTTGAGTATCAACATGATGCTCAAAGGAAATGCTCATTGGAGCATTTTAGATTTCAGATTTTCAGATTGGAAATGCTCAACCAGTAAATATAATGCAAATATTCCCAAATCCGAAATCTAAAACACTTCTGGCCCCAAGCATTTCAGTTAAGAAACATTCATTCCATACTGAGGTGGAGGCTAAGAATCTTGAATTTTATTTACCAGGTAAGGAAACACCATCATTAGCAGGGTTTCCTAACCTCATCAGTACTGACATTTTGGAACAGATAATTCTTTGCTGTGAGGGTCTGTCCTGTGTGCTGTGGGGTGTTTAGCAGCATCCCTGGCCTCCACCCACTTGGCGCCAGTAGCACACCTCCAGTAGTTACTGTTTAAAGTATCTCTGGACATTACCAAATGGCCCTACGGGAGGTCAAGCACCCTCGCTGAGAAGCACTTAGCTAAGACAAACAGGAGACACCACAGAGCAGTCGACAGAGGACAGCCCTAAGCAGAAGAAGAAATATCAGGCTGAAGGTGGTTCCTGCAGGGAGAGAGACGGTCCTCTTCCAGAGAAAAGAGCTGTCACGACACTAAAGGAGGACCCAGAGGCAGGACTTCAGAGCAGCAACCTCACAGAGCCATGATTCTGAAGCAGTCTCAGTGCCTGCTGTCACCATCTCGGACGCGGCAGGCCCCACTCACCTTGGCTAGAGCCGCACCTGACTCACCCCAGTCAGGGAGATGCCATTGCCCTCCTGAGGCTCTCTCATTTGGAAAGCACCTTCTTCAAGGCATCCAAGGGAAGCCAGAGCTGCTCTTGAGCAGGGCTTTGAGATGTTTTCGAGAAGGCCAGGTCCCTCCCTCCACAAAGGAAACACCCAGGGAGTAGAGAGGGAAGGGGCAAGCCCTCCCTTGCAGCAGCAAGGTCGACCCAAGCCGGAAGTGGAATCCTCCAGCGAAGCTGCCCCAGCGACCCAAACAGGAAGTGGAATCCTGCAGGGAGGCTGTCCGGAGCCCCTCTGCCTGCTACAGGTCCCTGTAAAAATGGTAGAATAGGCCGGGCGCGGTGACTCAAGCCTGTAATCCCAGCACTTTGGGAGGCCGAGGCTGGTGGATCACGAGGTCAAGAGATTGAGACCATCCTGGTCCACATGGTGAAACCCCGTCTCTACTAAAAATACAAAAAATTAGCTGGGCATGGTGCCGCGTGCCTGTAATCCCAGCGACTCAGGAGGCTGAGGCAGGAGAATTGCCTGAACCCAGGAGGCGGAGGTTGCGGTGAGCCAAGATCGCGCCATTGCACTCCAGCCTGGGTAACCGGAGCGAAACTCCGTCTCAAAAAAAAAAAAAAATGGTAGAATAAGTTCTAGAAAATGCAAAATGTGATTGAAGGCCATGCGACATTTTAAAACTACACCTTGGTTTCCAAAGAAACAATGCTATTATGAGAGACCCTGCCTCATTAGCCTCGGTTACTGTCAGCATGTGTCTGAGCACAATGCCCCGTGGTTTTATGTTGGACAGCAACTCAGCTGAGATGCCGCCTTCTCTTCCTCAATCGGATTGAGAATGACGGCTTCACCCGGGGCTCTGAAGCAGCTGGCGTCTCACTGAGACACCTAGATCCAGAACAAAGGATCACCAGGATGAAGCTCCACCACTGCACAGCTGAGGAATGTGCATTGCACCCAGCGGTGACTGGGGCTCGGGCTCTGGAGCCAGTGTGGCTCCTCACAGGCTTGTGTTCTGGAGGGACTGAAATCTTCTCCCAGCAAATGGTGGACAAGGTGGGGTCCCTGGAGCAAAGAGCAGCATGCAGGGCTGGGCTGTACCTGGGGTGTCAGTGCCCCCTGCAGAGATTAACTGGGCCCACAAAGGGGACTCCCTGAGGCATCTAATAAAAAGGGTGAAATAATCTAATGAGTGCAGCCACACAGAATGAGCAGGTATAGGGGAGAGAAGGAATTCACGGAGGTGCTGGCACGAAATGGGGCAGGCTTTGTAGGGCTCCCATAGCTTCACCCTTAGGCCCAGGGCAGCTCCTAGGGCCCCAAGCCGATTTTGAGCCCCCAGCAAGACAGGGAGCAGGGAGTCCCTAGAGCTTCAGTGTTCTGATATGAAAAAGTAGGATAACGAGGCCTAACCACAGGTGACTGTGAGAACAAGGAAGAGCACAGGAGAAGGTGCTTCACGGGCCCTTAAGTGTGGAGCAGATGCTGGTTGTTACTGGCCTAATTCCATATGCTTTACAAATGGTACTTTCATTGTAATAAAGCATCTGCATTTCTATGGGAGAAGTTCTAGGGTTATTGTAACTCCTGATAAGAAAATAGTATGTCTATGAGAGAGCTTGACCCTAAAGCTTTCAAACAGTTTGCAAACAGGCCTAGGCTCCCTGCCAGAGCAGGCCGGGACTCTCCTGGGATGCCAGGCTCTGGGGCAGTTTCAGAGACAGCAACCCAAAGCCATGCCAACCCTCTTCTAAAGGCACAAAAATCCCTGCAGGCTCCCGGGCAAACACCCAACTGACCCTCAATGTGGGGACCAACAGTGGGAGGGAAGCTATAACCTGACTCCAGACTAGCAAAGACAATGAGCTGGAACCCAGCTGCTTTCTGCTCTTCCTATTGGATCTGGTCCATTCAGAAAGGCCTTGGCAGCACTCCGAAGCCACATCTTCTGTGGCAGGTTGTCGGCAAAAACAACGGTGATGACCTTCCCCTCCCACATGGTTAATGTTCCTCTCCTCTCAGCATGAGCAGGGATCTGGGGTGCGTCTGTGACTTCCTATGACGCATGGGATCAGCAAAAGTGATGTCTTATATCTTCCAGCTTTGCTTGGAAGCTGTACGTGACCTTGTAACTTCTACTGTCTTGAATGGCCCTTGACATCCACTTAAGGGAGCTCCCTCTAGAGCCCTTCATGAAAGGCCGCATGAAGACAGAGGCTCTGATACCATATTAACCATGTCTTTTTGTGTATTCTGATGCTTCGGTGTCTAGGGCCTTGCTTACTTTGGCAGGCCTGTCCCACCCAGGGTTAGCCATTTCCTAGAGACAGCAAACAACTTGCCCATGAGTGTGCTTTTCAGACACAACCTAACCAGTCCAGAGCTCCTGCCCCAGCTACCTACTTCTTCAGCCTTCCACAGGACTCACACACTCTAGGCCACTATTCCTCTGCCCTAATCACTCCAGGGCCAGGAACCAGACTACTAGGGACAGCCCCTATGCCCAGAGCATGTGGAAATTACTCACACTATAGTAGCTAACCTTAACCTGGTTCACCTTGCCTCACTCATTCCTTCCCCTGGAAACCACAATAAAGGCGCTTGCCCATGTTTTCCCATCACTCCTGCCTTCTCAGTGACCACAGTGCCTCCCTATGTGCTCCTGCATGGCATAGTACTTTTCGTTCTCTTGGGATCTGTGAGTCACAAACTGCCTTTTCAGTGGTAATCGACTCTTGACCTGTTGGTCTCTCTGCACCTGAAGAATAATAAGACATATATGTATATATTTTTAAAACAAACTACAATTTATTTAATTAAGCATAAAGTTACTTTCCCATTTGTCAACAACCACAGTAGACCTGGTGTCCTGGTGGAGGAAACATCATCCTACGGTCTTGTTCCCACCGAGGTGACAGGAACCCAGTGTCAGAAGGAGCCCTGTGAGGATCCGGTAACCCACCACAGGTTGATTCTCCTCTTTCATTGGTACTCTGACGATACAGAGGATTCCCTGGGCCTCTTGAGCCTCTTCCTTTCCCCCCAGGAAGCAAAGCTGAGAGTCTGAGTGGACCCTCCAACAGATTTGGAGGACAGAGAAAAGCTCTAGTTTCACATGAAGGTCCACCCATTGGTGAGGGACCGTACAGGGAATGTTCTCTGCCAAATGCCCTATTTGGAACATCAAATGCATCAGGATCTTTTCCTAAGAGTTTAAATTTAAACTCTATTTCAGTTAATTTTTGTCTGCTGTGGGCATTTTCTTTCCTTAAATCATTGAGGTTTCCCTCAGCAGTCCAAGCTGCCAGCTGATCACGATGTGCTTTTTCCTCATAGGCAATGGTCCACCGTTGATAGTGATCAATAGTTCTCTTGAGTTCTTCTTCGAGATCTTTGGCTCGCTTTCTGTAGGTCTCCAGCTCCTCGGTGGGATGAACGATCTTTTTGTCTACTTTAGAAAGTTTCTCTTCTTTCTCTAACTGGCTGTTCTCCTGTAGTGTTAATTTCCTATAGAGTCTCATTTCATTTTCTTGATAGAACTGAGCCATTATTTTAAGTTTCTGTTGAAGCTTCTGATTCTCACTTTCTAAATGTGTGTTTTCTGACTGCAAAGATGCTTGTTGAGTCTGAAGATTTTTAGTACACTGTGTAAGCTCTTCCTTTGTTTTTTCAACTTCAGATAACTGAAAATCAATTTGGTTTCTTTCTCCTTCCAAGATTTTCAAAGAAGCATTTAACTTAGCAGCATGAATCAGTTTCTTCGAAGCTCCTTCTGGAGGATGATCTGAGTTAGCACCATCTTCTGATTCACTGTTCATTGGTAATTTCCAGTTCTCATCTTCCATTATGTCTTCTCCAAGCACAGCAGCCCAGTCTTTCATCTTCAGCCAGCGTTCCGTCAGAGTCTCGATGTGATTGTCTTTATCGTTTAGAACTTGCTCTGCGTGTGCTCCGGAGTCTTCCAATGTTATTTTTTGTTTATTAAGTTCACTCACTTGTTCTTTCCATACTTCAGCTTCTTGCAAAAGCTGTTTCTGGCTTTCCTGAAGTTGAGAATTTTCATTCAAGGCATCTTTTATCGCTATCTTCAGTCGTTCTTCATTCATTTGAGATATCTTGAAGATGATTTTGGCTTCAGCTACTTGTGATTTGAGGGATTTTGACTTATCTTCTAGAGACTGTATCGTTTTTGAAATATCTGTCATCAGTTGCTTTTGTTCAGAATGTTTTGATTTCTGTTCTGTTAACTCTTTTTTGAGACCAAGTATCTCATCCTCAAGTTCATCATTGGACCTGCTCCGCTTTTCACATGTTGTCTCCAAACTTCGTGCCTCTGCTGCCTCGTCCTCAAAGCTGGCCTCCTTTAAAGATGACTCTACTTCACAGCATTCATGCTCTTTTTTAAGTAGGGTAAGGTTTTCAAGTAGTTTACATTTTTTGTCAATTAGTTCAGAAAGCGCACTGGCAAACTTTTTCTCTCTCCTCTCATAAAGCCGACTCCTAACCGATCTCCAACTTCTCCACAAAAAAATGGGAACAGCAAAAACTCCAACAATAGCTGCCCACATCACGAATTCCCATGGAAACTCGTGGGAATTAGAATCTGTGATCATATTTTGAGGCAGTGCTGCCATAACCCTGCGTAGCTCCACCAGGACCAACCCAAAATAGGGCTGAGAGGTAGACCCGGGCTCTGCACAGCGCTAAGGCTGCTCTGATGGTCCCCACAGTAACTGGGGCAACAATAAGCAGCAGAGAACGTGCAGCCTTCCATTTGGAACCCAAATCCACCGGAGCAGACCACTGCAGAGCTGGCTGCGGGGGGGAGCTTGGGGCACACACAAGTCTCACAGGCCCATGCTGCCCACCCCGCCCCTGTGTTACACTTTACATCCTGAGGCAGCGCTAAAACCTATATTTTAAAACAATACCACATGGAGAGAGACTCAGGTGATCCAGCCTCCCAGCTATGCCCATCCCCCAGCTGACACCCTAGGAAATGTAGCCTTGTGCATGATCCCAGGTGAGGCCAGCAGAAGAACCTCCCAGCTGACAGAATGATAAGCAATAACAAACTATTGTTTTAAGTCCCTAAGCTTTGGGGTCATTTGTTATGCAGCAGTAGGTAACTGAAATAGTTGCCACCTTATCAATTTGGTGTTTCAGTATTTGTGGTCTGAAATAATTAATTTAGGCAATTGACTAAGATTATGCCTCATGGTAAATTCTGATAGGTAATTTTATACGTAAAATACACATTTTCTTATTGACCTTTGCTTCATTGAAGAGAGATTTATTTAGCTCCTCCCAAATGAAACAGATTATGCTTTCTAGATTAACTCCTTCCAGGAAAGGGCTCACCTCTGCCTAGCACGATCCTCAGTATCTCATGTACAACAGAAAAATGCTCATCTCGTCCCCAGAAGGCCCAGTGCTGGCACATAGAGAGTGCTCCTCTTCCCTGTCCATCAACTGACCTGCTCTGTGTCCATTTCTGAAACACTGGCACTCCTTCAGCACGGATATGCACTGCCCTGCAGTGAGCCGTCATCTCCCCCAAGTGCATGTATCGCCAGCTCACCCGGAAAGCTCTCTCCTTCAGGAGAGGAACCAAACTACCCACAAAATATCCTTCATGTACTCGGTGTTCTATAAATATTTTTGTTTAATCGGTTTCAGGAGGTCCGGAGACTCTTTTTGTTTTTGTTAGTTTTTGCCAGACACCAGTTGGCTGTTCTGAAGCCGGCGCCCATGTTGACCTGATCGTGGGTGCTCACATTGAAGCAGAGGTCACATCTGCCATTCCCCTGCCCACAGCCTCCATTGACTTTTCAACTTGTCCTGAGACAGAGCCTCCACGGCCCTCCATGCACTGGCCCCAGCTCCCTCTCCTCCCCACCCGCTCCCTCCCACTGCTCTGCTTCTGCCTCCTACACCCCCTTGTCTTTCCCTGAACACAGCAAGCCCGCTGCTGCCTCGAGGCTTTTGCACTTAGGTTTCCTCTGCCTGGACCACCCTTACTTCAGGCACTCACATGCTGGGTCCCTCAAGGGTTTGTTTGAATGGCACCTGTCACTGTGGCAGCTCCCACCCTCACGCCAGCCCTGCATGCTCTATCTCCTTTCCTTCCCTTGTCTTTCTCCCTATCTGTCTTCCTCCATCATGGTCTGACATGCCATGGATTCATTTATTTGTTGGTTATTCTGTAAACGTCCAAAAGGGCTGAGATGTGGCTGTTTCCCAGTCTCAAGGACAGTGCGTGCGGCAGGTATTCAGTGACTATTGCAAAGTGAATGGACACATGAGAGGGAGGCAGAGCTCCTGGGACCTGTGTTTCCCATTCACGCTTGTTCTTTGTGCTGCTACCTGTGGCTGTTCTGCAAACAGCCTTCTCCGTGTCACGTGGGGGCAGCAGCCTCATTGGCACCTGAGCCATGGCTGGCACATCCTCCACAGAGCTCCCAGCCCACAGTGTGTTCTCGGGAATCTGATCCCTTACTAAAGGCTGTGGGGACTAGAGAGAGGGTTTGCATGTACACTCTTTGGCCACATTTTCAAAATTTCCCTCTAAACATCTTTCTCTTTCTTTCACTGAGTTCCTACCTAATCATTGCCACCTTGTTTCCCTAGGACCACTTCAAGAGGCCTCTCCAGTGCCTAGACCCAGTAGGCAATGCTCTGCAGCTCCACGTGCCCCAGACATGCGGGCTTTCCCCCAGAGCAGCACTGACCTCACTGTCTGCCCACTCAGCCCTGCTCTTCTGCCCCTCACTGCCTTGTAAGCTCAAGGGCAGGAACAATGGCCCCTGTGTCCAGTGCAGTCCTGGCATGTAGTTGACATTTAATGAATGCTCACTGAATGGATGAATGAATACATACATGAATGAAGCAGAAAAAATACTGAGGAATCAGAAAAGGCAGACAGATGGAAATGACATAGAAGGAAGTTCAGAGTTAGAGAATTTACCCTTGTGAACAAAGGATTCTGCCTGCCATTCAGGGCCGATAGGTGTCCACTAAACACAGCTTTCCAAGGACAGGAGTTTCACAGCTTCCCCTCTTCCTCTTCCTGGCCAGAGCCTGTTGATTCAGACACCAAATAAATAAGTAGATGAGTGGGCAAACTGCATTCTCAGGGTTCAGTCTGTGCCAATGTTGTCCTAAAGCTAATGCTTCATGTGGAATGCAGTTGAGGTCATGGGGTTGAAGAAGAAACGTCCTCCCCCTCCTCTTGGACACTCTTTTCCCCCAAGGGGCAGTGTAAGAGTCTTCAATCTCTTCCCAAAAAATTCTAAGGAGATACATTAAATCTAAACAAATAACTAAGGAGCTCAGTGAGGCAGTTTGCTTTTACCAGTGGCATTTTGAAATTTACCAGGAGGCTTTTTAAGAAAAGGTATTGGCACCAAAGAAATGGGAGGGGTGCTCCTGAAAGGGGCGATGCAGCAGCATGAACCTCGTGGAATGACTGTAATTATACTGTCTCCTGCTCTCTAAGCCAGTGACAACATGTGCTTAGAGAGCTCTTCCGTGATGAGCAGACACCTCATTCCTCTTTTCCTGGATTTGCAGCTGCATTGCAGGGGCAGCTTAAAATAACCCAAACCCAGGCCAGGCTGCAACTGATGTGGGACCCTCCAGGCTACAGAGCCCAGGGCAGCACCACATAGAGTCTGCAGCCATTATGCTGCATGTCCTTCTGGGCAGTGCTAATGACCAGAGGTTTGGGACAGCCAGGAAATACAGCCTACCCTCATCTATTCCCTTTTCTCCTGGAAGAGATGTCTGCAGGACAAACATCTGGAACCTCTAGGAAAGAAACACTGCTACACAAGCTCTAAAGGTGACAAATAAAATCACCACAGCCTGTTGTCAGCAGGCAGGCCTGTGGTGATCAAGCAGCATGGCTGGGATTTGGGGTGCATTTGGGAGGACCCAGGCAGAAAGAGAATGGCAGAGGCTGCCAGCCTGCTGCACCGCTGCAAACACACCAAGAGAGACAGACAGGCAAAGCTGACATCTGTCAGGGAACAATTAGCTGCCATCAAGCCCTTAGCCTCTGCTCAGCCCTCTGCAGGGTGTGAATGTTTGCAGATGTCTTTCTGTTCTAACACCGTCTCTTCTTCACACACATTGAGAAAATGGAAGCTGAGAGTACATGCTGCAAGAAGTAGTCACTTGATTCCCAAGGTCAGTTTAGCCCAGGAACAATGACCCGTTCCACAGGTGCTGTGGGCCAACACACATAGAGTCGGATTGTGTAACTAGTCATATAACACCTCATTTAATCCCTGAATAATGCTATGAGGTGGGTCATATTCAGCTCGTTTCATGCACAGGGAAACTGATGCTTAGCGGGCTGAGCAGCCTGTCACCAAGGTGGAGAAAGCCAGGCAAGTGGAGTCCAGACAGGTATGGCTGTCACACTGGAAACGCCGGTGCTCTCCTGCTCCCCTTGCAGGTGGAGACTGACTGCAGCATCTCAGGCCAATCCCAGGGAACAGGAGGGGCAGCTCCCACCTGAGGTGTAGGGGGCTGGAAGGGACATTTTTCTTGGGGACACAGAGCTGACTCCTGGGACTCCACACTTAGCCCACCTGCCACCATGGTAGGCGGGGGCTGGAGCTGTGAGTTCAGCCTCTGACTCTGCTATCTGGGCAAGTCCCACCACCTCCCTGAGTGGCAGTGGTTAATTGCACTGCCCGAGAGCCAGCCATAGAGCGCATTAGCTGAGAGACCCTGGCTCCCGAGTGTGGCCCACAGAGCAGCAACCTCACAGCACCTGGGCCCCAGCCCACAGCTACTGAGTCAGAATCTGCACCCCAGCAAGACCCTGATTCCAGGGACGCATGTTAGAGTCCGGGATGCCTTTCTGAGGCCCACGCTTGAATTCCGGCTTCAAATCCTGGTTTGGCCATTTAGTGGGTGTGATTCCAGCTGTTGCTTCATTACTCTGTCAGGAATCGATTCAGGTTTGTGGGCCTACATCTTATACAATCTGGAGTATTTTCCTTAAGAAAAGAAGGATGTAAAATTACAAATACAAAATTAGGAGCAAAAGTGATGTCTGGAATGTAAAGACTTTGCCGCCGATTACAAATATCGAAGAGCTGACAAGAACCGAAAACACGCAAACAATCCAGATACCTGATTTCATGTTTCTATCAACCAGTGCACTTCTGCAACACTTTATCCTTATTTTGGGGCCCTGATGGACTCTTCATCTGGCTAGGATTTTATAAAAGATAATTCAGGCTTTCCCCTAACTAGGCTGATAGAAATGTTTCACTAGGAGAGTTGGAATGTGTAGAATATGCCCCTTCACGAGTAGACATACTCATTAGATGGAACACTGCTATTGCTTTCTGCCCTCAAAATACAACAGCTGCAGTGAATTGTATTTCTTGCAACTGCCATTGAAGAAGAAAAGAATCCATGATGTGCTTATAAGCATATAGGCCTCATTAAGTACATTCCTGAAAAGAAAGGGCGTTGTTGATGAGAATCAACTCTGCTAACAGTTTTACATGTCAGATAATTGGGAGAATTCTCCACAGTAGCTTTGGACTCCATGTGCTACAGGTCTGGGGTTCCTCTATTGTTCATGTCCCACTACATAGATGCAGAGACGCCCCTGTCACCATGCCCCTGGGTGAGTCAGGAAGTGGACAGAGGGAGTAGTCCTGGGTCCTGGAAGCCATTCCTGTACAGGGAGCACCTGATACACAGGAGTGGGAGCAAATCATCGGAATAGATCTCGCTCATTCAAATAGTTGTATCCCCAAGTCAATGACCTTTTCCCCTGAAAATCACTGACGCTTGACACAGGGAACATGAGTGTGCTGGAGGGAACATCGGCAAGAGGAAACCTGTCTTACCAATTACAAGTGAAATATTAATAACCCATTTTACAAAACTTCCAAACACATGACCAAGAGAACGCATGGCTGGGCCCTTCCAGAGCCTGACAGGGGCCTGAGCATCACAGAAGCCTTGAGGGTGAAGCTTCAGTGAATGGCCAAGTGAGTGGCCTCTGCACTAGTATTTTACATGTGGGCTGTGTGACAGCCGGGAGAATGGGTATGTAAAGGGTTTCTATGTACTTATCATGGTGCCTGGCACATATTTACTGTTCAAAAAGTGGTGGCCATCATCGATCCATTCTTCCCTTGTTGAAAACGTCTTATTTTAGTCTGTATGTCAGTCTAGAGAAAGGAGCCACATGAAGTCAGGTGCCGGTTTGGGTTTGGCCCTTCCAGCCATCCAAGCATGGACCCAGCCCAGCCCTCCTTCCTAGGTTTGCATCCCAGAGCTCCTCAGGGTGATTTCAGGTCAGTTACCTAAGAAATCCTTATGTTTCATCTTTTCAATCGTCCACCTAAAATATATTTTACCTCAGAGATTTTTCTTCTGAGAATCCTCTTTAAACATACTCTTTCCCCTTTCAATTAAACCAGCAAGAATTCAAATGCCCTCCACCCCTTCCTCCCCTTCTTCCCTTCCTCCCTACCCCCTTCCTCCCTACCTCCCCTTCCTCCCTTCCTCCTTCCTCCCTTCCCCCTTCCTCCCTTCATTCCCTTCCTCCCTTCCTCCTTCCTCCCTTCCCCCTTTCTCCCTTCCTCCCCTTCCTCCCTTCCCCTTCCTCCCCTTCCTCCTTTTCCCTTCCTCCCTTCTCCCCTCCTCCCCTTCCTCCCTTTCTCCCTTCCTCCCTTCCTCCCCTTCGTCCCCTTTCTCCCCTTCTTCCCCTTCCTCCTTCCTCCCTTCCTCCCTTCTTCCGCTTCCACCCCTTCCTCTCTTCCCCCCATTCCTCCCTTCCTCCCCTTCCACCCCTTCCCCCTTCCTCTCCTTCCTCCCTTCCTCCCCTTCCTCCCCTTCCTCCCTTCCTCCCTTCCTCCACCCTCTGAGCATTCCCGCACATCATTCTCCAGCCCTCTTCATACTAACCTGTGGGCTAAAGCCCTAGTACCCCACCTGCTGACCAGGTGGACATTCCCTAAAAAGCATGAATGTGACTTAGAGACGTCAGCCCACCCACCTCCCAGCCCCACACTGCACCTGCAGACATCACCATGGAGCTCCACAGGGCAACTGTTCCTTCCTCCTCTAAGTGACTTGCCAGTGGACCAGCGACCTCCCAGGTCTCCTCTTTCAACAAATAGCAGCAGGTTGGTGGGGATGTGATGCTGCCAGGTGAAGAGCAAGGTTTTCTAAGCCTGGGTAAGAAACTGGGGGCAGCTGGGGACCCAGTCCCTTACCCAGGCTTAGAAAACCTTGCACTTCATAAAAAGGAGTTTGCCCCAGAGAGGGTGCTCAGGGAAGGAAAGAGAGGGAAAGTGCAGAAGCAGAAATTCCAGAGGCAATCATATAATTCAAGAACAAAGATTGACAGGCACCCCTAGGTTCCTGAATCCCCCAATCTTCTGTCACCCTGTCCTGCTCACATATCCAGGTACCCTCACACACCTGAGTCAATCCAGTTGGCTGTTTTCTGGGAGATGCTAGGGAAACCCACCTGCTGCTCAGGACTGGTGCCCTCAGTCAGCCCTGCAGTTTAAAGACAGTGGTTTTCAGGGCTGTGCAGAAGAGCTCTGTGCTAAAAGCAATTCTGCTACTTGCTAAGTATGTGTTGGGCAAGTTACTTAACATCTCTGAGTTCACTTCGCTGAGCTGTAAAACGCGTTGATGGGGCTTAAACGAGATGATGGAAGTGCCCGCAGCAGCACCCGATAGATCACATGTCACAATCCTGGGTTGACCCTGGTCTCTGCCCCACGGAGTTCTGAATTCTCATGTCCCAAACTGCAGACTCAGTGCCCTCCGAGAATGTCGCCCCTCTCTTCCCACCTTTAGAAGTTTGAGTAACTTCTTTCCTGTTTATTGAGAGATCCACCCAGTGTCCGCTCGTTCCCTTCTGTCCCTCTGGGAATTTCCTCCATCAATTTTTGCTTCCTTTTTCGTACCTGTCACCTGAGCTTCTAAATATTGATCTCTCTTCATCCTAACAATATTTCCGTGCCTCATCCCTGCTCAAATGTGATCTCCCTTCTTTTTACCATCACACTTCTCAAAATAATGATTGGCATTTCTTGAGTGTTTCTCTCGAAGGTCCTCTGTGAACTATTAGTGCCAATACCAGCCATGCCTTGGGGTCAGCACTTCCTCCTGCTGCCTCTGCACCTTCAGCTCCATCCTGGAACCTTCCTGACAGCCCCTCGGTCCTCATCTCAACTCATCTGTATCATTTAATGCAACTGACACTTCCCTCTTAAAAAAATCTTTCTCAGCCAGTACGATGGCTCATGCCTGTAATCCCAGCACTTTGGGAGGCCAAGGCGGGCAGATCATGAGGTTAAGAGATCAAGACCATCATGGTGAAACCACAACTCTACTAAAAATACAAAAATTAGCTGGGTGTGGTGGCAGGCACCTGTAATCCCAGCTACCCAGGAGGCTGAGGCAGGAGAATCACTTCAATGTGGGAGGCAGAGGTTTCCGTGAGCCGAGGTTGTGCCACTACACTCCAGCCTGGGCGAGAGAGCCAGACTTCAACTCAAGAAAAAAAAGTCTTTCTCAATGTATGGATATTTTGGAAATGTACACTGCAGTATGAAGGGGTGGAAAGACACAATGTCCAGGATTTACTTTAAATTACTTCAGCAAATAAGAAAGAGAAAAAGAAAGAAAAGGAGGAATAGAAGAAGCAAAAATGATATGCAAAATCTTGACCATTATTTAATTCAAGATATTCAGGGTGGGTCTATATGGGGATTCACTCTTAGTCTCTGTATTTCTACATACAAAGCAGTTGATATTTCCCATGACAATTAAAAAAAATATTTTTATTTAGTAAGTTTTTGGAACAAGGTCTCGCTCTGTCATCCAGGCTGGAGCACAGTGGTGCAATCACAGCTCCCCAAAGCCTTGACCTCCTGGGCTCAACCGATCCTCCCACCTCAGCCTCCCAAGTAGCTGGGACCGTAGGGACATGCCGTCATGCCTGGCTAATTTTTTGTTTGTTTGTTTGTTTTTTTAGATACAGGGTTTTGCCAAGTTTCTCAGGCTGGTATTGAACTCCTGAGCTCAAGCGATCCACCTTCCTTGACCTCCCAAAGTGTCAGGATTACAGGCATGAGCCACCGTGACTGGCCAATAATTAGAAATTATTTTTCTTTCCCAGATCTCCTTATCACACATCCCTGCTGGCTCTGCTCCTTTTCTGAGACCTCCTCCTATTCCCATCTTTGTCTTCTCTTTTTCTACCTGCTTTGTGAAAAATAGGTGCTTCCCAAGGCCCTTGTTCAGCTCTGTGAGGTGCCGGTGGCCAGTGCCGAGGCCCTGGTGAAAGTCACTGGAGCCTGCTGTGAAGGGGAGCCAACACCAGAGCTTTAGTCCTGGCTTCTCTACAGACTCCAGACCCACATGTATTTTTTCAATTTACACATCTTTTAAATATGTATATAAACATAAAGAGACGAAATCCATGACCCACTATCCAGATTTAACCAGTGCTGACATTTTGGTATATTTGCTTCATAGTTATGGAAATAAGTTACAAATATAGCTGAGGGTGGGTGCGGTGGCTCATGCCTGTAATCCCAGCACTTTGGGAAGCTGAGGGAGGTAGATCACCTGAGGTAAGGAGTTAGAGACCAGCCTGACCAAGATGGTGAAACCCTTTCTCTACTAAAAATACAAAAATTAGCTGGCTGCAGTGGGCGAGTAATCCCAGCTACTCGGGAGGCTGAGGCAGGAGAACTGCTTGAACCCAGGTGGTGGAGGTTGCAGTGAGCTAAGATCATGCCACTGCACTCCAGCCGGGGTGACAGAGCAAGACTTCATCTCAAAAACAAACAAAAAAATATATAGCTAAAGGCCCTTACACGCCTCTCCCAGACCCCATTCTCTTCCCTTTCTCCCCATGGGAAGCCACCATTCTAAACTTGGTGTACAGCTCCAGACCACGTTTGTACTTTACCCGCAGGGGCTGGTGTCTAGAACAATATGTAAAACGATTTTATTCTTTTAATCTTCATGACTCTTTATGTATCTGTCTGCAATTTGTTTCACTCAGCACCGCATTTCCCCCATATTGATACACACAGATCCTGTTGCTTCATTCTGAACTCTGCAGAGTGAGTCCTTTCTCTCAGGACACACGTCGCAAGCTGTCTATCCTCTTCCCTAATGGCGGCCCTCTCAGCTGTGTCTTGAGGAAAGGGTGCTGTGGTGAGTAGGCTTTGTGGGTCTCCGGCTGTGCACCTGCGTTTGGCTCCTCACCTGCCGGTGTCCCTGAAACCCTGTCCTCTGCTCGTTTGCTTTTCTGACTCCCCACTCAACCCCCAGCAGAGAGGGCATTCATTTCATCTCTATGCTATTAGCGTATCATGCCTAGCTCATAGTGGATTAACATGAAGGAGGAAAAGAAGGAAGGAAAATGAAGAAAAAGAAGGAAGGAAGGGAGGATGGAAGATTTTCTATCACCAGGCTCAGGAGCCAAGGACTAGGCAGCAAGTGGGATTATTTTCTGGAAGTCCAGGTATGAAGTTGTAGTGAGGAATGCAAGATGCATCTTAAGAGCGATGTTTATGCCTGGGACCGAAGAACACACTCTCAGCACACGTTTTACCTCTCAGCAGAAAGATGTGAGCTGCTGCTGCCTGTATTTTCACTGCTCCTGAAACAGACATCTGATAAAAGCTAGGTATAGACTATTAGGTGTTATTTCCCAGATGAAGGGAATCACATGGTCTCAAGCTATAACTCGACAGAGAAAAGATAAGACTGTGACAGCAGTTCAGCCAACATGGATTTCCACTTCTGCTCTGTGCCAGGCAGCCCAGGTGAGCCCTGAGGAGGGTCTGGGTAGGGTATGGCCTCTTCAGTGCCCTACAGTCCACTCATCACATGAAGCAAATCATGACACGCCCCTCCTTCAAACCCTCCAATGTCTTCCAGCAGCCTTGGAATGAAACGTCAGCTTCTTGCTCTGCTGGTCTCTTTGAGATCTGGCCCTGTCTTTCCTGCCTCCCTCCTTCCTACCCAGGGACACCAGCACTGACCCTCCCAACCAGGTCCCGTCAGGGCTCTCGCACTCGTGGGGCAGCATCTTTTCACGGAATCTCCCTCCCACGTTCCACCACTGCCTCCTCTACCACGTGGCTGTCCTGCCACAGCGTCTTCATGGCACTCTCCACCGGCAGAAATTACAGGCTTTATTTGCCTATTGTTGCTGTCTCTTTGTTCCACTAGAATGTAAACTCCTGAAGGGCAGGAGCCTGTCTGAATGGTTTCTCAGCTGTAGCCCCCTCGCCCACAATTGTGACAGTCACCTAATGAATACTTGTTGTGAGTGGACTACTGATGGCCTCAGAGTCCCTGCCCCATCGTCCCCGAGGCCCAGCTGTGACACTGCAACACTCCCGCAGCCCAATTATAAATCCCCCTTTGGCTCAAACTAGTTTGATTTTGCGTTGATAACTGCATTTCACAGTTCTGCAAAGCTTTGCGGGAGAGGAGCTGGGCGGAGAGCTCGCTGGATCAGGAGGCAGCCATTGAGTGCTGACCCTGGTCAACACGCACACACTGATTGGAGAACTGAGAAGCAGCTGCACATCTCTCAGGCCATCAAGTACCCGCAGTGACCCTGAGCAGTAAGGCATGTGTCGAGACGGGGCAAGTCTGGGTTTTCCTTCAGTACCTGGTGCAGAGCAGGTGTTTGGGTATCTAGCAGGTTTGCTTCTCAATCCATAAACTGGGTCTCTAGTGAATTGCTATTCCAGCTTCTAATTCCACTGGGCTGGAAGTTACAGGTTAGTTGTTACTGGACTCCATGAGGCTCCCAAAGTCTCACAGGAACCCAGGAGACCTAAATGGTCCAAGGGCAGGAGAGAGGGCTGCTCGTCCCCAGCCTTGCAGCAGATCTGCTCCTCAGTCTTCAGTGTCTACGCTCAGAGCCATTCCTGTGAGTCTACTTCCAGGCAAAGGACTCTACGGAGGTGGGGCACCCGGCCCCGGGGCCGATGTCTCTCTAAGGAGCACCAGGTAGCCTCTGCCTTGGAGTTCTTGCTGTCAGAAACCCACCTGAGCACAATCCAAGCAGCACCTGTCCTCTGCTCACCCAGGCCACAAAGAATGCTCTGGGCAACTCCTCTCCCAGTACATTCATGTGGCATAGGGGATAATGGTCTGCTCTACCCTCAAGCCATCAGAACTTAAGCATCAGGCTCAAGCATATTTCTCTCAGACAGATGCCCCCTGCTCTCCCCGCTTTCCCACTCAGCTGGGGAGCGGAGGTCCAGAACATTTTCTTGGAAACTCAATCTAATGTAATCTTTCTCACACATTCTTTCTCATCAGTATCCCTCCCCACCCACTGTGTGTGTGGGTGGGTGGGTGTGCATGTGTGCATGTGTGCGTGTGTGTGTGCATGTGTGTGCGTTGGGATAGGTGTGTTGGTTCAGTTTGATCATGTATTCTCTCCACTCTTTCATTTACACATGTGGGCTGTGCTTTTTAACAACAGCCAAGACTTAACGTCTTTGTTTTCTTGTTCCTCCATCACACCTCTCTCCAGGCAGCCCGGGCCTCTGACTAGGAGTGTCACAGGGTGGAGATGGCGTAGCAGTTCATCCTTTACAGACCACCCAACCACAAGAGTGAGCGTTTGAAAAAAGGTTTCACAGACCGCTGGGAAATGCTGGGCACATGCCCTTTTCTTAACGACTCACGGGGCAGATAAACACAGTAAGGGTCATCTCCAGGAAAGAGCCCTGTGTATACGCCAGTGATTCCCAAACACTCTCAGCTTCAGAGGCTGCTTTAGAGAAGCCTTGGGTAGGCATGGCCCGGGCTTAGGCTCCTGTTCCCAGGACTGCCGGGCTGTATTTCTACATACAAAGCAGTTGACTTTTTTCACCATGATTTTTAAGATTATTTTTACTTTAGTTTTTTGGGACAGGGTCTTGCTGTCACCCAGGCTGAAGCACAGTGGTGTCATCACTGCTAACTGCAGCCTCAACCTCCCAGGTGACAGCAGTGACTCCTGTGGGACAGGGATAACGCCTGCAGAAGAGCTTAGATGGGTGGATTCACCTCCTATTGCAGCTGTAACAAGCTGCTGCAAACTTCACGACTTAACACAATGCAAATTCGTCCTCTTACTGTCCCAGAGGTTGGAAGTTTGGTCTTATGTGCTAAAATCAAGATGTGGGCAGGGCTGGACCTTCTGGAGGTTCTAGTGGAGGATCTATTCCTCACCTCTTTCAGCTTCTGAGGCCTCCACAGTCCTTGGCTTGTGGCCCAACCTCCATCTCCAATCACATCCCCCTAACCTCTGCCTCCATCACTGCATCTCCTCTCTGATCCTCCCACCTCCCTCTTAGAAGCACCCTTGTGATTATCTGGGGCCACCCACATGGTCCAGGATTCTCTCGCCATGTCAAGACCCTTAATCACATGTGCAGGGCTCCTTTCGCCCTTCACAGGCTCTGAGGATTCAGATGAGGAAGTCTTGGAGGCCACTGTTCTGCCTGCTGCAGGGTGTGGTGCTGGAGGCATGAACACCTGCCGCAGGTGTGGGCTGTCTGAATCCTCCATCAGAGTCAGGTGATGGCAACGTCACCTCACGTGGAGCTGGCTGGATGACTCTTGGACAAGCCTCTGTTGGTAAATCCTGATGAGCCCTGGGCACTCTGCACTGCAGCCCATCAATGCCAGCAGGGATGGGACACTACACTTTTGACAAACCCAAGTCCAGTCCTAGACACTGAGATCTGGGTTGTGCCTCAGTCCTTGCTGCCCCATCCCCTGTGATGGAGCCTCTCAGGAGACAGAATGCGAATGGGATGGTGAGGAGCTGCTCTGTGACCTGACAGGCTTCACGCTACCACCACAGCCACCTGGGGAGGCAGTGAAATGGCGGCTTGTTAAGGTGTCAGCTGTGCCACACCCACACTGAGGGCCAGTGCCAGCCTGAGGCAGCACCTCTCACAGTGGAAAGTGCTGGCAGCCACCACTCAGATGCTTTGGGGTTGGGGACTTGAGAGCCACTGGTGAGACAAACAGCTCCAAAGCTGTCTGTTCAAAGAAGAAGAGAGAGAAAGAAAGAAGGGAGAAGAGAAGAAAGGGAAGGAAGAAAAGGAAGCTGGAAGGAAAGGGGTGAAAGAAAAAAAGAGAAGGGGAGGGGAGGGGAGGGGAGGGGAAAATCCTCCAAGCCCAATTAACCCTCAGCCAATCCCTGCAGAGATGAGCAGCCGTCCTCCACAGCCAGGAGGCACTCTGGTTTCATTGCAGGTGAACATCAAGCGAGAAATCTCACCCACAGGTGGCCGTTTGCCATTAGGTCCTATTTTCCCCAGGTGGGTACCTGCCTTTTGGCACCCTTCAGACAAAGCCCCTTCGGGGGATCCAGGAATTATCTCGAATTAATGAAGAAGAATCAGGCACCCTCAGGGCTTGGGGTTGGGTGAGGAAGAGGAGGAGCGACCTACTCCTGATCAGTTTTGAAAATCACCCCTTCCTCACCCTTTCAGCCACCCTCCCGCCTTGCAGCTGCTTCTCCCAACGCTCTGCTCTTCAGTCACTCCTGTCTGGGACTGGCCACCTGGTGGCCTTCTAGAGGCTGGCACCCTACTCAGATGTGGTTTGAACTCTCCTCCCTCACGGTTTCAAACAAAACAACTTTACCTTTTAAAGAGACATTCCCTCAGGATGGGCATAGTAGCTCATGCCTGTAATCCCAACTATTTGGGAGGCCAAGGTAGGAGGATCACCTGAGCCCATGGGTTCCAGACCTGCCTGGGCAACAAAGCCAGACCGCTTCTCTAAAACAAAAACAAACAAAAACCTGTTTTCCTGTTTCCCTCAGTCCCAGGAGAGGGGGTGCTGGTTCTGTTAAGGGTCTTCAAAATCCTGCCTGTGGGGTTGGGGTTAGGGATGGGGCCCCCATCTTCCCCTGTTCTTCCTAAGACCCTGAATTCTGTATTCCTGGGGCCATGGTTGAGAGAAAGGGGCAGGGAGAGGATGGTGGCATCTCCTGAGTTGGAAGAGAAAGAAGACAGCAGGCTGTGCCTGCCTCCTTCCGTTCTGCCTGGATTCCGCCTGTCCTCCCCAAACAGTATGGCCCCACCCAGCCTACTCATCCCCTGTCCTGCTCTCCCCAGTAGCCAGGCTGCACTCCCCACTGTGTGCACCAGTCATGCACTACCTGGACCACAAGCCACCTCCTGTCCTCCTGAGCAAATCCCTCCTGTGCTTGACCTACTCAGTTCTCACCCTCTCTGAGTAGCATTCCCAGAAGATCTCTTTTCTGTATCTGATAACTGTATTGCGGGAGGAGAGATTCTCCAATATGTTTGGGAAATGTGGTTTCTATGCTGCAGGACTTCTCAGAACCTTTAATAGAACGAGGTCTGCCAGCAGGGGACCAGCCGGCACACATAAGGACCTCAGGCCCTTGACACCTCTTCCTCTGGGAAGCCTGGCATTACTTGAGATTACTCCCTTCTAAATTACTCTTGCACTTAGAAGGAGTGCACCACTGTTTAGTTCTTTCTTAGTCTCATTTGTTTTCCCAAAACTCCACTGCCTTCATCTAGGCCCTCTAGCAAAGCAGCTTGAGGACTGGGGTCCTGTTTCATACCAGGAAGCACCTGGCAGGCACATCACATTTCATCGACTGACTTCTAAAACTGATTAAAACTAGTGGAAAATAGGGTCAGCTTTCTGACAATTTCCCCACTTAATTGCCCTCTTACATCAACAAAAGTACTTCCCGTGAGCACTTTCCACTGAAAGAACAAGGAAGTGATTCTTAGAACAGATGCTACCAAAGTTGGAATTAACTTTTTTCTTTCCCTGTACTAATCTAGATGGTTTATCAAGAGCAACACATACACCACTACACATCACACACACACACACACACTCCTACACATAACACATACAAATATAGACAGAGCTATCTCAGATGTCCCCTCAGTTCCAGTAGTTACAGAGATGCATAGAGACATGTACCAGAACATTCCTTGGTAATTCATGCCCCTTCTAAGCTTCCTCCCACAACTTGCCAAGGAGACGCTCTCCCATTCTGCCCTGGCCACTTGGCTTTCCCCTAAAGACCCCTTTCCTACCCAGGCTCTACCTTCATATTCTTCCATGAAATCACACTTTGGTGCCAGCCCAGCTGCTACCCTTCCTCCCCAAAGCAGAGACCAGACACGATTTTTCTCCTCACCAAATACCTGTCCTAAGACACAGGAGCTCATTCTGTCATTAGCTGTGTGTGTAGTATTGTGTGTATGTGTGCAGTGGTCTATGGTGTGATGCATGTGTGCATGGAACTGTGTGTGAGGTATATGTGTGGTGCAGATGTGTCTATATGTGTGTGGTATGCGGTATGTGTGGCGTGTGTGTGAGGCGTGTGGTGTGTATGTGTCTGTGTGTGGTATGTGGTGTGAGGTGTGGTGTGTGTCTGAATGTGTGGTATGTGCTGTGTGGTGTGTGTGGGGTACATTTGTGGTATATGTATGTGTCTATACATGTGTGGTATGTGCTGTGTGTGGTGTGTGAGGTGTATGTGTGGTGTGTATGGTGTATGTGTCTATGCATATGTAGTATGTGGTGTGCGAGGTATATGTGTGGTGTGTGTATGGTTATGTGTATGTGGTGGGTGCTATATGTAAAATGTGTGTGTGGTATATGTACGCATGTGTGGTATGTGCTATGTGTGAGAGGTGTATGTGTGGTGTGTGTCTATGGGTGTGTGGAATGTGGCGTGTGTGGTGTACGTGTGTGTGAGGTATATGTGTGGTGTGTCTGTGGCA
Organism: Callithrix jacchus; assembly: GCF_049354715.1. NCBI lineage: Eukaryota > Metazoa > Chordata > Mammalia > Primates > Cebidae > Callithrix > Callithrix jacchus. The sequence goes on from NC_133502.1 coordinate 63,890,646, forward strand.
TGTGTGATGTGTGTGTCTATGCATGTGTAGTATGTGTATGTGGTGGGTGAGGTACATGTGTGGTATGTGATGTCATGTGTCTGTGTGTGTGGTACGTGGTATGTCTATGCATGTGTCATATGTGTATGTGGTTTGTGAGGTACATGTGTGGCTTGTGTGATGTCATGTCTATGCATGTGTGGTATGTGGTGTGTCTATGCATGTGCAGTATGTGTATGTGGTGTGTGAGGTACATGTGTGGTGTGTGTGATGTGTCTATGCGTGTGTGGTATGTGTGGTGTAGATGTGTGTCTTGACTGCACTGGTTCCTTGAGGCAGGCTCTGTGCCTTCTCTGAATCCTCCCAGGCTCAGCATGGGCTCAGGACTCCTCTGGGGACCTGGAGAAGGGACCCCCTCCCACAGTGACCCCCTTGCTGTGGTTTGGTTCTTCCTCACTGACTGTGGATGAAGTCACCTCCAGCCCCACCGCCCCTGCACTGGTGACTTCCCAGTCGCTGGGAGAGGACAAGCTGACCTGGGTCCCTCCAGGATATCCAATTCATGGGCAGTGGACATAATTCACTAGTCTTCCTCACTGCTGAGGTGAGGGCATAATCAGAGCAAAGCCACGATGACACAGGGAACCCTGGAGCATGAGAGCAGCCGGAATGTTTAGGCTCAGGAAGAAGGGAAGATCCCATGACAGACAAAACAAGTGAAGGCCCCTTCATGGTGGGGCGTATGTGTGTGCAGTGGGTGGGGACAGGGATGTGCTGGGAGCAGGAGGGATGGAGTCATCATCTGAAAGCTCTAAGGTGGGACAGGGAGCAAGGATAATTGACAATGACAGCACAAGTAACATTAAAACATGACTAGATCATTCTATGATGCATTTATACTTCTAAGCATCAAGTTACACATCATAGATATATATAATTTTATCTAATTAAAAAAATAAAGTCATAAAAAATATAAAACACTGTTATTCAGCAAAGCAAAGATTGCCTAGAGATGAGTGGAGCTTTAGGGGAAACAAAGCCCCAGACTGAAGCATCTAGTGCTTCATACCTTACAGAAAACCCCAAAGAACCCAAAGAAATGTGTTCTAAGTCAGCAGCAGGCAATTGCAGCTTCTTTGAGGTTCCCAGAGGTAATATTTTTAGGTAATAAAATGTTAAAAAGTTAACATTTTTAGTTGGATCTAAGCTCATATGGATTTTGGCATTTATTCCCAACATTAAATAGGAAGGAGAAATGGAAGTTTATAAAACACCCGTATTCCTCCAAATAAATAAATAGAGGATCCCCTCACTGTCCCTGACCCCACCCTGGGAACTATTAACGGCAGGTTATTCTGTGATTAAATTCACACGACGCCACAGCCCACTCGCTGCCGTGATGAAAGCACCATACCACTGTGCTGGGTTTCTATTTAGTCCCAAAGCTGGGTCATCAGAAATAGCAGAGCAAGATTGTTCTATTTTAATCAAAATTTAGTACATTCTTTAGGAAATCATATCTCAAGGTGATGTAATTCTGTCCTGGAGAAAAGGGAAACATTTTTAAAAGGTTGCTGAAAATGATAGAATTCCTGACTATAAGGCAGGTGGGCTGAATAAGACAAGGTCCTGTCTTGTAAACCCAGGTGAAATGCCGCATTAAAAATCAACACTTTCCTCATCTCCACAGCTCTTGTCATTAGCACCCTTTACACTCACGTCCTCAATCTCTACTGTGCACCAGCATCATTCAGGCAGTCAAGAGCCTGCATCCCATTCTAGGGCCCTCCCAGATGCTCCCTGAGAGCTTTTACCTCTCCAGTCCCTCCGTGGGGATACCACATCAGTGCCCTTCTAACAATGACTACCTTTTACGAGTGTCTGCCATGTGCCAGGCACTGTGCTAGGCATTTTATGTACATAATTCCACTCAACCTTCACAAGCCACTGAGGCAGCAGTGAACTCCTTTTACACTGATTCAGAAGCTCAGGATGGCGAGTGGCTTCCTTAAGGGGTCCAGTCACGTTTTGAACTCAGGTCTGCCCAACTCCAAGGCCAGTGCTGTTAACCTCCCCTACATTCCATGTTTTCCATTGGACTCAGGGAAAACACGGTCTCACATGCATGTGAGGTGGAGCTCCCATGCAAAGACCACCAGGAAACAAGAGAACCGGGGGTCTGGCCTGGCGTCCAGCAACTGGACAAATGGCAGCTCTTTTTAAAGGCAAACTTTCGTTATCAGTCCAAGTCTTAGCAGCAGACCCCAAAACAGGCACTTTCTCTGGCTCAACATACAAAGATGGCTTTACCTGCTCCAGGAAGAAAGGCTGAGGCGTGTTTGTCTAGAATACAGACATCATCACTCATAACAGCAATGATGACACAGCCGCCAGCATTTGCTGAGCACTCCGGATGTTCCAGGCACTATTCTAAGTGCTTTACTCAGATGACCTCATCATACCCTCATGGCAGTGCTGTGAGACAGGAACTATTATTATCCCCATTTGTGTAGATGAGAAGGCTGAGGCCCTGATTGTACTTGATTGCGAAGAGGTAGGATGACCTGAGTGCAAGACACATTCACTGCCTGTTGAGATCACCTGTGACCACCGCGTACCTTGCCTTTGCGTGTGGATTTCCTGTGGAGTGCCCCTCTCATACCCCTAGCTCAGGATAGTCACGAGGGCCGTTCTTATCAAACAGATGAGAAAACAGAGGTCTAGAGCAGGTAAAGCGGCCCCTGGGGCTTTGGTGAGGATCTGTTTTCTAAGCTACCAGGTATCAGCTTTGTAATCAACTGCTAAAGACAGACTTCTGCACAGGGGGTTGAGGTGGAGTCCTGTAGACCTAAGGCAAACACAGGAGATAGAATATAGATCTTTGGAGCCATCAAAAATACTGTGAGCCCTTTAGAAACCTATTCTTCGAAAAAATATTCAAGCCTTCAAAAAGGTTATCCAAACTTGCAAGAATATTTAACATGAAGCTCAGATGCACATGATGATAAAGAAACGTGGTGACTGTTGAGTCATCCCAACTAGTCCTCTGCACTAAACACAGGTCTGAGGCTCTGCAATCCTGGGCTACAAGTACAGGTGTTGCTTATATTGTAGCCCTCCCATGGCAGGGCTAACCTCTGGCCTCATGCTGTTCCCCTCTCCCATGTTTTCATTCTGATTATTGAATTTCTAGGTGCATTAAAAAATGATAATTTGGCTCCAGCTGCCGAATAGGAGGTTGTTTTGGTCAGAGAGACACCTGGTGGCTTTTGAGATAAACCACACCATTCTGCCAAAAAGACACCTTTCTTGCCCATGTAAGGGGACCAAGGGATGCGGAGGAAGCACAGATTCTCCTAAGGAAAGCACCAGCATTCACCTTTGAGAGAAGGAGGGAGCTTTCCAAAGGGAGCATAACAGATTATAGGCTTTAGTGCCAGTGCCAAATGGATTTGAACACCCCTGCTGTGTCTTGGACAGTTAGCTGAACAACCTGAGTCTTGGTCCCGTCTGTGGAAATGGGACAGTTATGCAAATAGCTCTTAGTACCATTGTGAGGGCCAGACAGGCAAGATGAGTGACAGAACCTGCCCAGACTCCCAGCCCTCAGCAGCCTGGAGGTATCTGAGCATTGTGTGTCCCCTGACCTTACCAGGAGGACCTGGATTCACTCTCAACATGTCTCTCTGAGGCCACTGCTCACCTGTCTCAGATGGCTGACACTTGGTTAGGTGTTGGTTAACGAAGAGCAGGAAGGCTTTGCTCCCTCCGTGTCCCAATACAGTCCATCCACAAAGGACATCGCTCCATGAAATTATGTTCATGGGCTTTCCTTTTGGGGCTGGGGAGGGAGTATTAGCCCTTTCCCCCCACGTTCTCCATTTCTATATCCTTAATTTTTTGCTATGAGCAGTTATTATGTTTATATTGAGAACAATTACTAGCCATCTCCATTTCAAAGGGCAAGAATGTTAAATTTCCATCAATTCTTTTCATTTTAGCCCTTGGATGGTTTTACATCTCTGTTTATTCATCTTCTTGAATAAAGGAGATTCTGGATTTCAAAGCATTACTTAGCATTCTTATATTCTATCCTGTAATTTCAACCACTGTCATTGTCTTCACACAAAGAAAAACAGCAAAGTAGACATCTCTCTCTGGAATGAAAACCTGGACAACAGTGTTTACATGCCTGCCCAAGGTGAGTTTGAAAATGAGGAAATAGAGCTCTTTCATTCCTCCCAGCTCCACAATACTTTCCAATTCCAAATCAGCTTCCTCACACATCAAGGTAATCTGCAAAGGGAAACTGAGAGTCAGCATGAGTGGTTGCTTAAAGTATTTCTTTGCACATATGTTCCTTAAAAAAAAAAAAAAAAAAAAAACAAAGATGCAATTAAGAAAAATGTATGCAGGCTGGGCACGGTGGCTCTCACCTGTAATCCCAGCACTTTCGGAGGCTGAGGTGGGCAAGTCAACAGGTCAAGAGATCGAGACCATCCTGGCCAACATGGTGAAAACCTGTTTTCTACTAAAAATACAAAAATTAGCTGGGCGTGGTGACGTGTGCCAGTAATCCCAGCTTCTTGGGAGGCTGAGGCAGGACAATTGCTTGAACCCCGGAGGCGGAGGTTGCAGTGAGCCAAGATCCTGCCACTGTACTCCAGCCTGGTGACAGAGCAAAACTCCATCTCAAAAAAAAGAAAAAAAAAAGTATGCAAATAAAAAATGTCTAACTCAATTGTATACACATTAGGAAATTTACCTACGAAAACTGTCATAATTTTCTTAGAGCTAAAAAAAGTCCTTCTGCAATTCAAATAATCTCTAATTACACTATTTGATTGCCTGATTTTGGTCTATGCTGGTTTTATAAAAAATAAAAGCCACCTTTATTAATCTTGACTCCTTGGTAATCTAGCAAAATAATTTGAGAATCTATTTTCTAACATGTCAATTTCCAGATGTCATTTTTGGAAAAAGATGAAAATTATTGCATTTGTTTATTAAAAAGGTAATCCCATCACAATTCTTCACTAAGGTCTTAAAGACTAAAAGTTAATAGAGATGCTGTGATTTATTCTGCCTGAGGAATATATCAGGAAAATGTGCTGAAGATTTAGAAAGTATCTATCTTCTAAAAAAGTGAGATCTCTTCCTAAGGTGGTATCAATCCACACTTTTCACAGTGGGACATACACAAACATGAAATTTCTGTACCCAGGCATCTGGAAAAACAGGCACTCGTGGCATGAAGTTCTCCAGGGTGTGCTGGAGGGCAGGGCTGGCCATCTAGCTATGAAGTCACATTGAGCCACAAGATATCACCTCAATAATTCTACAGAGAAGTGTCAGTACCAAGATGTGGATATGAGGGGGGAACCTTGAAATGTGATAAAGGACTACACCACCAGCATGTCTCTGGAACCTACAATCAGGCAAGGTTCTAAAGTAGGTAGTTTGTGCCAGGGGAGACTTCACAATGTCTATTTCCCTTTGGAGGAAGGCGAGCACATGTCCCAGTTTGCCTAGATAGTCCCAGTTTAGGCCAGTTGTTCTGGCATAACTATTCATAGTGCCTCCTTCTGCTCTTCAAAGTGTCCTGGTGTGGGTGAAGATTGCACTGTCAACTCCCTTTAGGCATGGCTCACTTATGCCCCGAGCCACCCCAAGATGCCCACAGAGCTTTCCCAGCAGAGCCCACTAGTCAAGATTTTTCTGCTCCTCTTCCTGACCCACTCCCTCAAGGCCAAGGAACCCAAACATATCCTGGTTGAGTGTATTTGAAAACAGCCTTTTGCAGCCACTCTCCCTAGAACAGAGGGGTGCAAACGATGCCATAATTTAGGCCTGTGTCCGACCCAGGGGGGCAGGGACTTTGACAGGGGCTGCCTTTCAGCGTTCTCCCCACACACCACTGAGGCAGGCCTGCATTAGCGAGAGGGGCTCACAGGAGCGCTGGGGAGAGCAGATAAAGCAGGCTCTGGCCACCCTCATGTCCCCTGCTGTTAAAATCCCACACTCCTCTGCCCCCTAAAAAGACATCAAGCCAAGCCAGCGCCTCACAGACGCCCTCGTGAAGACAGGATGGCACTGGCCTCTGACCATGTGTCTCATTCACAGGCAGATTTTTAGAGGAATGACAGGAACTTTATTCTAATATTGCATGGAATGTTTTTGAAGTAGAAATGGTTATCTGACAAAAAAATTCCTTATACTTTGACCATCTAAAAGGTTATTTTCTATAAAAATTATATAAATATTTCCAGGTCCATAGATGAACACAATGTTATGGTTCTAATAGTTTTAAAAATCAACAGAATTAGATTCTTTAGATAATGATCAGCCTGGTCAGGAAACGACATTCCCCAAGCAAGCATAAAGAGAGGATGCAATTACCGGGGGAGAGCAGGAATCCGCTGGGGCTGGAGGGGGGGCTGAAAACAATGAAAACACAATGAACGGTGCGCTTTGATTTCATAAAATAAAACCCCACAAAAACTACATGTAAAAGGTGAAACTAACCATCCAAGGTGAAGGTCAGAGGACCTCCTGAATCAACTGCATTCTGAGTTGAAATAATTACTAGATCACCTGGTAGATTCGTTCTTCCAGGAGGCAAAGACCTTTTTCCTTTTTATTCTTATGAGGCAAATTTCTATTCAAGGCAAAAGGACAATGAGACTAAAGCCTTCAGAGCCGACAGACACGGCTCGTCCACTGGCTATGTCATCCTGGGCGAGGTCCTCAGCTTCTCAGAGCCTGTTTCCTTGCCTGTAAAATGTGGACAGTCATAGGTACCTTGCTGGTTTGCTGGAAAATTAGAGGTAATCTATCAAAAGTGCTGCTAACACTTCCTCTGGCAAGTAATGGACACTCAAAAAGATAACTATGACTATTTTGTGTGGGAGACAAGAGTTTCACCCAGAATTTAATCCAACTCCAAGGGGTTCTGTCAATCGCCACCAACTTCAGAGTCAATAACTGGACCTCTTCTGCTGCTCTGAGAGCCATTGTCAGGTAAACAGTAGAGCTGTGGCCACTCCTTTCCTGAGGCCCCTGGGCAGCGTGCAGAAGGCAGGCTCAGGGAGGCTGTGCTTTCCTCCTATTTGGGCAGCACTGTTTCCTCCAAGCCACACAACGCCAGACACTAGTGACATGAATGCTCTACTGGACCCCACAAGGTGACAGTCGCACAGAAGCCCGTGAAAACAAAGCTCCTGGGGCCATGCAGGGAGGCTCCTGCACACATACATCTCCCATGGGGCACCTGTTTCGAGCACCACAGGCTGGGCAGGGACACAGAAGGATGCCCTGAATTGTGAGCACCTAGGCTCCACAGGAAGCCGAGGCTGGACATTCAGGTCAGGCTCTAAGACCCTCACTCCAGCTGGTCAGCAACAACACTCTATTGAGAAGCCCCCACTCTACAGAGAAGGGGCCCTTAAGCAAGAAAGAACTCTCCTCGATTTGAAGGAGGATGTGCCAAGCTCCCTGGCTGGGGATGTGCATGCCAGGAAGCAGATTCAGTTTGAAATGCACACTCCAGAGCATGGAGAAGCACCTGAGAGCAGCAGCAGGGACCACAAGGACACCCTCCTAGGTGATAGGCAGGGTCACACGGGGTCCCCAGTGAAAGCACACAGGTCAGAAAAAGAACAGACTGTGCAGGCAGAAAGCAACAGACACACTTGAGGTAAACTGTGGTCTCAGAAACATGAGGCACGCAGGCGTCATCAGAAAGAGCCTGACAGTGAGGTCTGGTTCTCTGGAAAGTCCCAGCGAGGTTTTTTGGTCCTGATGAAACTGTTCTCCATTTCACAGCAGTCATCCTAAATACTCCAGAAAAGGTCTGTGAGGAGGGTGACTCACTTCTCATCTTCTACAGTCCTACAGGCAAGGACTAGAGTCCAAGACAAAGCCCATGCTGATGGCCCAGTGAGGCCAGGAAGCAGGCAGGAACATCCTCTCCAGGCCAAGGCCAGCTCCACCCAGACAAGGCCACACATCGCAGGGCGGGGTGACCGGACATGTCCAGGGAGTGGAAGTCCCCAAAGCTGGAAGCTAGCTCTGCTCATCCTGCAGCTGGCTGTCCTGCTTGGCTTGTGGCGAGTGGAGGCAAGTCCCTGCCCGCCTGGAGCCATCAGATGTACTGCTCCTCATCCCTGTCATTCAGGAGCAGAGACCACTTGTCCCCACCATCATCCACTGTAGCGCTGTGCCGGGATGGCTTGTCAGACGTCAGGGAGGACAGCGACACCTGGCTGACATAGCTGACCTGGTCCCATGGCGTGGCCCTGGGGGAGTCCCTCCGCCTGTCATCCATGCCGATGTGCACACTGACCTGGGATGCCGTCAGGGGCTTTATGCGGCCGTGCACCTGTGCCTCGTACCTCTCCAGTTCAGGCTTCTTATAGCTGGAAAGCAGGAATGCAACAGCATCTGAGCCATTCTAGATACAAGGCTCTTTTTTTTCTAACCTGGTGAAGGCCTCTCATCCATCTTTTCATAACATTCAGTATAAAAACCTCAAGAGTTTCAAAGGAAAAGGGCATTAAACTCCCTATGGTTCCAGGAAAGCTCAACTGATTTAGAAACTTCCTAAGCAAATGCTTTATGCTGCCACTAACTTTAGTTAAATGAATGGACTCATAAATAAGTGAACATCTTGTTTAAAGGAAACAATGATAGATAATACACAGGGACCCATGTCTGCATGATGTTCACATAACAGCCCTTGAGCGGCAGAGTAAGGGCAGCCTGGCATGAGGCTGCACAGCAGTGAACTGCCTGCTCAGGGTGCTAAGTCACACGCACACACACCTGGCTCCATGTGGGCTGCCACTGCAGCATTTATCCCAGGCAAATGAATGGGGAGTGAGAGGCAAGACCCACTGTGCCTTGAGCATGCAGAGTGACAGAGCCTCCTGGGAGCCTCTCACAGATGCCCCACCTGCAGGGACTCACCACTTGAGCTGCAGGGATGAGAGCACCACAGACACGGAGGAGGCTGCCATGGCTGCCGAGCCCATCCAGGGCTGCAGCACAATGCCGATGGGCATGAAGACACCTGGGGAAGAAAGAACTCACACTCACACCTAGGCCTGGGAGAGGAGCCAGGAGAGGGCCTCCAGCACCAGGCTAGCCCCACCCTCAGTGGCCCCCTTGGAGGTCTCCTCCTGGCATGCTTGGAAGCACCTGCTGATGGGTCTTGCCTATAGGTCCCCAAAGCGAGGCTTCCTAGAAAGATGGGTGTGGGGTGCTGTCGAGTGGGCCTGACTCTCTTCTACTCGCCCTCATGTTCCCAGAACCACACACAGATGGCATCCCATTTCAGGGCCAGCTCCACAGGAGTGGCAAAGCACAGGGAGTGGGAGGGGCGGGGGAGGAGAAAAGTGGCAGGAGGTGAGGGAGCCAGTAGCCCATCCTGCAGCCATAGTCCCGCAGAGGATAATCACGGCTGAAGGCCACAGCCCTTGTCTAGAAGATAATGTTGACTCCAGGGCTTCGTAACATCTTCAAGAGAAGAATGAGAGCTGGGTTCCAGGACAGGGTCAGGAGACAGGTATGGTCAATTTTGCATGGCAGAGGCACACACACTGGGGGAATGAAGCTCCTGAGCTGGCTCTAGGGACAGGAAATAAACCTGCCTGACTGACTCACTGGGCTCAGGAGGCCAAGGCCCAGTTATACACATCATCACTAACCACTCAGACACAAGGGAAACCCAGGCAGGAATGCTGAGTTTACAAACTTGATCTCTCTTAAGCCCATGGAGGAGCACTGCCTTGCAGAAGGGTCTGGAAGTTTTCCCTGCCATATTCCATGGAATAGAGGGCAGGAGAGAGGCGGTTGCTGGGGAGGGGGAAGGAGGAGGAATTACAAAGCAGAAAAATCCATTTATTTTCCTTTTTTCTTTTCCTGAGAGTTTCACTCGTGCCCGGGCTAGAGCGCAGTGGTGTGATCATGGCTCACTGCCACCTCCAGCTCCTGGACGCAATACATCCTCCTGCCGCAACCTCTGTACTCCCAGATGGGACTAAGGTATATGCTACCATGCCCAGCTAATTTTAAAATGTTATGTAAAGGGAGACTCTATGTTGCCCAGGCGGGTCTTGAACTCCTGAGCTCAAGTGATCCTCCTGCCTTAGCCTCCCAAAGTGTTGGGATTACAGGCATGAGACAGCATGCCTGGACAAAAAGCCATTTCTTTCCATGATCATCTGTATAAATCAGAGTGAAACTGGGCAGGATTAGTGTCCAATATAAGGTTCTGAAACACCAGCAATTGTGCCTAACATGGTTGGGTGTGGTGGCTCACACCTGTAATCACAGCACCTTGCAAAGACAAGGCTGGCGGATCATCTGAGGTCAGGAGCTCAAGCCTGGCCAACATGGTGAAACCCCATCTCTACTAAAAATACAAAACTTAGCTGGGCATGGTGGCACATGCCTGTAATTCTAGCCACTTGGGAGCCTGAGGCAGGAGTATTGCTTGAACTGAGGAGGTGGAGGTTGCAGTGAGACAAGATTGTGCCACTGCACTCCAGGCTGGGCGACAAGAGTGACACTCCATCTCAAAAAAAAATGCTCCTAGCATGTAGCAGGTGCCTCATAATTCTTACTAATGATGAATTCTCAGACTATATGTCTTAACAAATGGTTCAAAAACATACCCAAGCATCTCCACTAGCTTTTTAGAAAGGATCAGAGTGGATGAAGGCTTTGGGTCCTCTCAGCACTTTCTCATTTACCTTTAGAGACATATAAAGCAGGGGACATAACAAAACCAGCCTTTCTAAAACGCCTCTAGCCAGCCAGTGAGTAAGCCACTCACTAACCTCAGCAGGAACCCAGGAGGGAGAAGCCTTTCTGGGCACAGCTGAAGCACAGTAGTTAAGAGCTGCCTACCTGCCGCAATGGGTATCCCAACCAGGTTATAAATCAGTGCCAGGACCAGGTTGATGCGTATCCTCCGGACAGTCCTCTTGGAAAGGTGAATGCTAGCCACCACATCCAGCAAATCATTCTAAGGGAGAGGAGCACGCGGTGAGGAAGGGGTCTGCCCATCGCCCTCCCAGCTCCCACAGCCTGGCTACAGCTGTGCTCACTCTAATGAGGACGACGTCGGCTGCCTCAATGGCCACATCTGTGCCAGTGCCGATGGCGACACCCATGTCTGCCTGGGCCAAGGCCGGAGAGTCATTCACCCCGTCTCCCACCATGGCGACTTTCTTCCCTTTGTTCTGAAGCTCCTGGACCTTGGCCACCTTGTGGGAAGGCAGCACCTCTGCAAAGACTTTGTTGATGCCAACCTAAGAGGAAAGGAAGGCAACGCCTGGTGTTGGCAAAAGGTATCGAACTGCAGCAGAAACCCCAAGTTACCCTTGCCCCCTCTGCCCCTGGGTCCAGTCAGTGATGTTGGTCAACTATACCCTGCAGGTTTGCTGTCATAAGGCCACCTTCTCCCTGGCTCCTGCCCCAACACCCTATACTGGTTTAGGACCCGTCCTTTCCTGGATGTGCAAACAGCCCCCTTGCTGTTCTCCCTGTCCACCGCTTAGTCCCCCAACTCTCTTATCCATGTGCTGCCTCCACAGTCTTCCCAAAGCAACTGTGTGGCCAAGTCCCTACTCTCCTGCCTCACATCCTCCAGAGGACCCCACGCACTCCCAGAGGAGGGCAGCTCAACTCTCTGGGGTCTGCTTCCGAGGCCCCCAGGGTCCCAGGGTCTGGCCTCTGCCTGACGGCCTGCAGCTGGTGTCACACTCAACCACACCATTCAGCTCCCCGCAGCATCTCCAATCACCTTGCTACTCTGTGCCCCTGGGAAATGCTCCTGCTGCTGGTTGTGTCCTGGAAGGTGCAGTTTCCCTTTCCTAGTCCCTCTCCCGCTTCTCAGCTCTATGCCCTGTCCCTGGTCCACCTTTCCATAGGACCATAAGCCCCTCAAGCGCAGAGCCCCTTTCACTCCTCACAGAGCCTGGCCCCACACCTGACTGTCACATTTGTGGTATTTTGTAAGTGTCCGCTGAACAGATGAACAAGTGTTAGCCAGGAAATGGGGGATGGACACTCAATAGGTCCATTGTTAGCAAGGAGGACCACGGAAAACAGGGGTCCTGATTTTTCCCTCATGGACATAATGAGGCTTTCAGATGACTAGAGCTCTGCACGCATTTGGAGGGGTGTAATTTCTAGGAATCTAAACTGGAGCCACTGCTATGTGGGGAGCCAGGCAGCCCTCCAGTGGTGCTGTGCTCACAGCCCAAACTCAGCACCAAGGGCTGCTGGAGAACTGCCCAGGACCAAGTCACTTATCTGGGCACCCCAGTGAGAAAAGCTGAGCTGGCAAAATCTTCCCTTAACATAAAAATTAGAAAATGTCTATCTTAGCCCTTAAGCCACAAACTTTTTTTCCATCACGAAGACTAGAAGAAGGTTAGAGAACAGCAGAATTCCTTTTTCTAGGATGCATGCGCTCAGGCCCCAGGGATAAGATCTCTGCACAGCAGCACAGCACTCGTGGAACACTGCACAGCCACAGAATGATGCACGTGGAGAGAAAAGCACCCAGTGAAGGGGAAAGAGCAGGAGTACTGCTGAGCGCTGGGCCAACTGGTGCTTACTTTTGCCTCTAACTGCTACTATGAGCTTTACACAGTTTGCAACATTAAAGGGCTGTACCTGGGTGGCAATGGCTCTGGCTGTCTTCCGGTTGTCCCCCGTGATCAGAACCACATCTACACCCATGCTCTGCAGCGTGTGCACAGCCAAGGCGGCCTCCTGCTTGACAGCATCTGCTATAGCAATCATCCCACAGAGCACACCTGGAGCAAACCAGCCAGCATCAGCAGCTACACAGGATAGGGCACCCCGCACGGAGCTACCATACTTGCAATGTTCTCATCATACAGTGTTATGTGCAAAAAACAAACACCAGATTATATATAATAATACCATGGGGTTTTCTAGCTTTTTAAAAAGTACACACATTTTACAGACACACACAAGAGTCTAGAAGCAATATAATTAAAATCTTTGCAGTGGCGCCCTGAAGAAGAGGATTATGAGTAATTTCATTTTCTTCTTTATAGCTGAATTTTCCAAACTTTCTGCAAGGAGAATGGATGACATTTTGCAAGGTGCCGGGCTTGAAATAAGAATTCAATACACATTAGCTACTAAAATTTGAGAAATATAACAGATGTCACTTAAAGTGGTAACTGTCCAAACTAGAAAATCAATCCTTCATTTGCCTTTTCCTACAGAAAACATTTCTGCAGCATTTTGCTTTTAGTGTATCTTTTTAGTTATAGAAGCAGGGGGGCTCTTAGGGCTGAGGTGTAAATGAGAACAGAGTGAGGGATGACATATGAGAGGGCACGACTCCTTTAGTTGTGCCAATTCTGGTTTGACAGCTGAGAGGACTTTATAAAGACTTGGAAAAAATTGAAAAAAAAAAAAAAAAAAAAAGAGAATGTGAGAGGAAGACATATTTGGCTGAAGCATTCAAAACGTGGTGTCATAAGTTTTATTTCTTGCTTGCATATACTGTTACTTCTATTAGCAGAAACTTATATTAACAAAGTAAAGACTCTACTCTCTCTGGTATGTAAAGCCCAGGATAGAATCTGAGCACTAAAACACATGCAGTCTTGAGACCTGTACTCTGTGCACAACCAGTCTGTATAAAGCACAGACAGAAGGGCCGTACATGGTGGCTCACACCTGTAATCCCAGCACTTTAGGAAGCCGGGGTGGGCAGATCACCTAAGGTCAGGAGTTTCAGATCAGCCTGGTGAAACCCCATCTCTACTAAAAATACAAAAATTAGCCAGGCATGCTGGCAGGTGCCTGTAATCTCTGCTACTCAGGAGGCTGCAGCAGGAGAATCACTTGAACCCAGGAGGTGGAGGTTGCAGTAAGCCGAGATTGTACCACTGCACTCCAGCCTTGGTGACAAGAGCAAAACTTGGCCTAATAATAATAATAATTAATAAATAAAGTAGATAGAGAAGAGCAGCATGGATCTCATTATTTAAAGGTGTCCTGTAGTTAAACCTGTTTCCTGCTCTGTCTACAGGGATGAATGAGAAGGATGACTCTGAACTGCCCACCTGGACAAGAGCAACAATGATAACAAAGACAGTTTAGAATTCCAAGGTCAAGAAGACTGAGGCCAGACCACAGCTGGCTCTGGGGCCAAGATGGAGACCGTGGGAAAGAACGAAAAGACAAAAAGACAATCTTTTTGAAGACGTGAAATTAAAGAGAGGAAGGTTTTTGTTTTTCATTTCTTTTTTAAAGGAGGACTCTTTTGCCAGATATCTGCAGAAAACTGCATTTCTGAGAGAGCGGAAGGAAGGCAGAAGCAGGAGATACCATCAATAGCCACCAGGATGGCCGTCTGTCCTTTCATCTCGTGGTCTGTCATAGCGTCACTGACATCGTTGGAAATGGTTAAGCCGTTGCGCCTCAGCCATTCGCGGTTTCCAATCAGCACAGAGAAGGTCTGGGGGGCTGCATCTATTCAAAAGAGGCTGTGGTTATTCCTAAATAGTCCAATTTCACTATAAACTAAAAACCATGTAATCCTTTTAATAGCAAAATATCCATTTAGCCATTCTGAAAAACTGTTACCTAGTAAGCACCTCCTGTGACAGCATCCTTTAGGACAAGAAAAAAAGTAAAATTAATTTGTAGGACATGTGGGTATGAATTAAGATGGGGCATTAATAGTACATGCTATATGGGTGGAAACGGTATAAACATACTAAACATAAGGCAACGTCCGTCTCTGTCTTAGAGGTATCCACTGATTCTTTTTCTGCAGGGATTAGAAGCACTTATTTATTTCCCCAGCACCCAAAGCAAGTGTTGACGATGTTCATTACTGCTTGGTATCGATGACCCCACGTGAATCAACAAATAATCAGACAAGTCTATATGAAATGTTTAAAACTGCAACTCCTGAGGCTGATGCATCTCTTACCTGTCACTTTCTAACAGTGTGTGCTGCTAACTGAGGTGTCACTGCACAGCCAGGCTCTCATGGAAAGGCCATCCCTGGGTTTTAAACGGCTGGAAGGTGGTGGATGGCTTACAACCACACAATCTAAGTCACAATTTCACTACCAACACTTAGGAAAAACACTGGTCATGGGTTTTGTTTTCTACCTTTTATGCTGGTGGCTGACAAGCTACTTTGAGAATAAGAAAGGCCATCCTTCAGAAGCAGTTGTCCCTCCAAGCAGTGTCCCTTCCTGGCTTGGGCAGACCATTTCCCTCTGCTTTCCCTGACATTTTCTACCAGTTCTGTAAATACCATCAGAGTTCTACCACACAGGATGGAAACAGGAAGAACAAAAGGAGAATTCCCCACCTGCCTACCCTGTAGCTTATGAGAAGCAAGACCAATTTGGGATAAGAAACAGGAGAATCAAAATCATGGATCAGCTAAGCAATGCTCCATGAATTTAAGGCAGCCATAAGCATCAGAATTCAGATGCATCCAAGAACATGAGAGAAAATGCAGGCTTTCCTGGGGGTGGGGAGGCCGGCATGGGTGCCTCAGCCATGAACCGTCTGTCGCATCACTGCTAGGTGCGGGACTCTCTGTGATTTGACCCACCTCTACATTGACCCAACAGCAGAGACAAAGGCCAGCAATACCTTTTCCTTCGGAAAGGCTGCCAGCCTCATTCAGGTGACTGGCACTCGGAGGGTGTCCACCGTGGGCCAGGATGCCTTCCACGTTGCTGACTTTGCACCCGATTCCACAGCCTGGCACTGCCTGGAAGTCTGTGCAGTATCCCAAGGTCTCTGTTCCAAGTTCCTATGAAGGTGGAAAGAGAGGGAGAAGAAACTGTAAGCCGTGAGGGGTGAAGTGAGAGGGAGGCAGGCAGGACAGGGACACGGGTGAAGGTGGCAAGAGAGCCGCAGAAAGTGGGAACTGATAGGAGGGGAGGGAAGTGGGATGGATGAGAAAGGTTAAGACAGAGACTAGTAACTTATAATTATTTCTCCCTCCCTTGGTAAAAATATTATAGCTGTTAAGTTGAATGAGACTAAACAGCCTGAAATCTTTCCCCGGATGGGTGCCTCATGATACCAGACAGGTTGCCAAATGGAAAGGAAACAGGCAATTCACATCAAAAACCTCAAATTAAAGAGGAGTGCAGGTGCCAAAGAGAGGAAGATGTGAATTTTATGTTGCAAATAACTTCATAAAGACAATGGAATAATTAGTGTTAACAAAGCGATTTGAGTCTATCAAGAGACAACTGCTCGTGTATCAGACCCTGGAGGAGGGGACAAGGTGGAAGGGGAAAGGAATGCCTGGGGTTTCTAGACTGCCCGACCTCCCCAGGCTGATCTCCCAAAGGGCAGAGTTCACATCCCACTCCTGTTGTTCTCCTGAGCCTGACACCTGGTGATGTTGAGCAAACGCCAGTGACACTGACATCCCTTTGTGATAACCTGGAACTGTGGCAAGGGCTGACTGTAAGCCCTGTCTCCACCTGCTACAGAGGTGCCTTCTAAGTGGTTTTCCAGACGACACAGTGAAGGCCTCCTCAGGCAGCTAGGAGAGAAGGGCGTGGTGAGGAGTAAAAAAGCACTGGCGGGGAGGGCAGGGCCATGCCCAGGTCCACGTACCTCTTTACAGTATTTGGTGACTGCCACGCCCAAGGGGTGTTCACTGCTGGCCTCTGCAGTCCCCACCACAGCCAGAACCTTCCTGAGGGGCAGTGTGGCCATGTCCCCCAGCAGGAGCACCCGCATGACCCTGGGGACCCCATGGGTAATGGTGCCAGTCTTGTCAAACATCACAGTCTTTATCTGCCAAAAACAACCACAACTTAGTGACCACAATACAGATGGGGTCTTCCACAGTCATAGTCCTGAGGCAGAACTTCACCCAACCTGCCTCAGGCAGGAAACAAGACATCTGCACAGCTCCCTAAGTGATCCTCTGTCATCAATCTTGGAGTTCAACAACTCCCACTTCCCTATGTGCCCAGTCAAACCAGTCACCCTGAGGCTTGACCTTGACCAGGCAAAGCCAGAAACCCTCATTTGGCTGTACAGGAGATGGCACAGCATTGTCCCCCAGACAGTGACACCATCCATAGACTTCCTCATGTCAGGTCAGGGGTCAGGACCCTGAGGGATAGTGTATAATTCAAACCCATTTAAGGCCAGCAGGTTTCTCCGTTCAGACCATGTCCCACAAGCAGGGTTCTCCCTTATAAGCAAACAATAATTCAGCTTCTTGTTTCTGCTGCTGAGTGGTGGCCATCCTTCAACACCCTTAACTCATCTTCCTCCAGAAATTCTTGCCAGCTTTCAGTGCATCCTTCGCTCTGCAGCCAGAATGATCTTCACAACACATGATCTGGTCACATCGCGTAGGTGTGCCATCGCCCATGTGGCTTCTAGGCTGATGTTCAGAACCCTTGACTAAACCTTCGGCCTTTGCATTCTGGCCCCTCCCTCAACGGCCTCATCTCCAGTTCCTCTCTCTCAATGATTTTCTTCCAGTTTCTCATTTGCTCATTCAACAAATAACTTCTGAATGCTCTCGATGTTTCAGGCTAGATGCTGGGGATACAGTGGGGCAGGAAAGCTCCACCTCCACAAGTCCTTTCCACCTGCTGGCCCCATTCTGGAACATTGCTCCCCAGGTCCATTTACTGGCTCCCACTCAACTGTAAGGTCTCAGATGAACATTCACATTCCCTTCCCTGAACATCTGCAGCGTCCTTGTCCCTGAGTCTAGGACTGGCCCCTGTTCAAGTGTCCCCATGGCATCAAGTATCATCTTGTAATACTTGTAATACTCACCCAGCTTTGCTATTTACTTTTTCACTTTCTGTCTTTCCTGCTAAGCTGGTGGGCTCCTTGGCAGCTGGAAACCATGACCATTGCCAGGACCCAGTGCAGGGCCCACACACAGCAAGTACCCAACAAATGCTGATTAAATATGTGGAAGTGTGGAAAGCAAGAGGTTGGTAATCTGAGCAAAAGGAAGACTCTTCACAAACACTGTCACACGCTCTTCACTTCCCAGTGTCACAAGACCCACCACTAATCCCACAGATGTCACGGTGGGGCTTTTGTCCTGGAGCCTGGCTACCTGAGTGTGAAATACAGCTCTGCCTTTGATTGCTGCAGGCCTTTAAGGGCAAGTTACCTAATCTCCTGCTGCAGTTTCCTCATCTGTAAAATGGGAATGATAAGCACCTCCCACACAGAGTTGTTAATGCAATTAAATCAAGTAATGTTGATAAAGCGTTTCATTATGTGACTGGTGGCTACCCTGAGGCTGTTGTTATTCCCTGTTGGACTTGGCTTCCTTTCCTATTTAACTAACACTGCTGTCTTGGATGGCTCTCAGGCTTTTGTCTCAATGTGAAATAGTAAACAGACACTACTTTCATCTCTCAGGACGGGTAACGCTGCTGTGCGGGCTGACCTTGTGCGCCATCTCCAGGGGCTTGCCTCCCTTGATGAGGATGCCATTCTGTGCAGCCACCCCAGTGCCCACCATGACAGCTGTGGGCGTGGCCAGCCCCAGGGAACAGGGACAGGCGATGCACAGCACTGTGATGGACGTCTGGAATGCAAACCGGATGATCACCTCCGTCTGGGAGATGTGCTTGTTGGGGTTCTGAAAATAGGACAGAGACAGAGGCAGGTTGAGATTTCAATAAGGAAGAACCTTAAACAAATATGGACATTTCTGGGGGGCACTGGGCCTGAGATAGCATGACCAACTTGGGTTTAGGAAACAGATGGTGTTCTGCACTGCTTTGCTGTCACAGAGAACACGTTACTGTTCTCCATGTCCCAGTTTCCCAACTTCATCCAGCAGGTTTCCCTCAAAGAGGCATTCCAGGAGCCGAGTCACATGAAAGCCCTTGAAAGGGGAAGGCAGACTCTGGAGATGGACCACATCGCAGGCTCTGAGGCTAGCTTTACGTCTCTGTGCCTCAGTTTCCTTGTATACAAAATGGAGATGACAATGCATAGCTCATAAACTGTGGTAAAGATTAAATGAGGCAATATACATATAAACATATAAATATACACAGTACATAACACCTGGCATAGGAATAGCATCTAAGAAACTGTAACTATTATCATTATTTTTCTCATCATTAGGACAGCTTTAAAAATGCCTGGTCTCCAAGGGATCTATTCTAAGGTGATAATCATATAAATGAGAAAAGATGCAAGGATATTTACCATAGTATTTTGTTTTGTTTTTGTAAGGGCAAAAAATGGAAACAGCTAATAAGGGATTAATTAAATTGTAGATGTGGTGTATATAATGGGGTATGAAGCAATTGTTGGAATGATAATGTGTATCTACACTTACTGACATCGAAAGGTACCAGCAGCACTGCAAAATTGAAAAGCAAGTACAAACAGCACGTGCTGGGATTTATTTGTGCAAAAATCTCTGCCTATATCTGAATATAGCATTTCAACAATACTGGAAAGATATCTACCAAAGTGTAAAATATTTACTTCTAAGGATATGATTTGGAGCTATCTTTATTTTTCTTTCTATATTTTTCACTATTTTTTCTTTGTAACTTAAAACAAATAAAATATGAGTCTACTTTCCAGAGAAATACTTGGTATTATTTGTATTCTGAGAGCCTGAATTATCTGTTTATTTTTCAAAATGGCTGGTGGGTATGGAGAATAATCAAGAGAAACTACGTTCACTTATAGTAAAAAGCACAGTTATCTAAAGTGAAGCTATGGACCACAACCTCCTTAGTTTCCATCTACATTTTATTTGTTCACTCTGAAAGGCAGGGTTCTATACTAAAGGAGTCTTTTAATTTTCAAAGAAAGAGTTATATTTAGGTAGAGGGATACACTAAAGTTTTTAGAGATAAAGATTATGTAATATTTTTTTAAAACACAGTAATTATTGTCAAAATCACACCTAGCATTCTGATAGGACTGGGTGGACTTCTAGAAGTTACCACAAGCCCTTCTCTACAATGACTTTGGTACAGTGGAGAGATGATAGTATCTTAAAGGAACATGCAGTACCTCATTTGCCAGCATCCTCCCTGATATTGCAGATAAAAACAAAAGAAGCCAAAGTAAGATGGAAAGGCATGGACAGCAGAAAGCCACAGATTCCAACTTGTTTAGGATTGAGTCTTCCCATGGCCACATGCCAACACACCGTTCTCCCAAAAAAGCCGAAACTGTAGGCAGTCGGGTGCCATGGATAGCAACTGGCAAATTCTAGCCATACAACCATAAGTTATTTTTAAGAGCACTGAGGTCTCCTTAGATGTCAGAAAGGGCTTAACTTGAACATTTTTCAATCTAAGATGGGAAATTTGAGGGAGAAAAATGACATCTTAGTAAATGACATGTGTCCTAAGAATATTTGATATACCTTTAATTATGTACAGAAATTTTTTTAAAAGAAAAAAATTACCCATTCCATATTTGTACGTTTTGCTATGTTGCCCAGGCTGGAATGCAGTGGCTATTCACAGGCATGATCATAGCACACTACAGCCTTCAACTCCTGGACTCAGACAATCTTCTGCCTCAGTCTCCTGAGTAGCTGAGTCTACAAGTGCATCACCACGCCCATTTTGTAGTTTCTTATTCTATGGCTTTATGGCATAAGAAGCATTAGACTGGGCCAGGAATAAGATAAGGTAAAAACATTGTTCCAACCATTCGGCTGTTACCAAATACCATTCTAAGTGTGCCAATAGCTTTTTAAGTACGTTACCAGAGTTTCAACTCCAGCGCCTCTGACATTCGGGACTAGATAATTCTTTGTTGTAGGGGTCTGTGCTGTGCCTTGCAGGATGTTTAGCAGCAGCTCCCCTGCCACAAAAACCCAAAATGTCATAGCTCCCAACTGAGACACACGGATGTAATACATTTTTTATTCCTCAAGCAGATACATTTTTTGAGGGGTGGCCTGTATTTTCCTTTCTTTTTCTGAGGCTTAATAAAACCATATTTCCTAAGATAGTGTTCTTCATCCACTTTTTAAAACTCAAAAATGTGTATTTCATTGCCTCACATATAATGTTTAGTAAATATTTAATTAGAAAGCTATTCACGCCTGGGTTCAATGGCTCACGCCTGTAATTCCAGCACTTTGGGAGGCTAAGGTAGGTGGATCAACTGAGGTCAAGAGTTCGAGACCAGCCTGACCAATATGGTGAAACTCCATCTCCACTAAAAAGACAAAAGTTAGCTAGGCATGGTGGCATGCACCTACATCCCAGCTACTTGGGAGGATGAGACAGGAGAATTGCTTGAACCTATGAGGCAGAGGTTGCAGCGATCCAAGATCAAGACAGTGCACTCCAGCCTGGGCAACAGAGAGAGACTCCATCTCAAAAATAAATAAAAAATAAAAATAAAACACAAAAAAGCTATTCACATTAGTTGCGAAGCTGGGAGGTCAAAGACGGTACTGGTAAATATATATATATCAAAACGTATTTTTCTTAAAATGTATTAAATAATATTATCATGCCACTGAAATTTAAAGTGAACTACTTTCTCTGATGTATCCCTCATAACCTCAAAATGGCCAATAATACATATTATACATGCTTCAAGCATTACAACTGGGCACCAATTGGTGTCTGTGAAAATTACCTAAGGAGAATGCAAAGGACATCTTTAATAGAATGTGCAGAAGGAGAGTGATTGCTTATCCTACTCTGGCTTAGATTTTGCTGCCAATAAGAGAAGCAAGCAAACAAAATGTAATGAAGAAAGCCCAATAAATCTAAGACATTAAAGAATAGGATCAATGTCAGCAGATTATTTAAAACACAACCACCATACAGCCCAAGGCATTCAACTTACAGGAAAGTATTTCTGAACAACATCAAAATCGATAAAACCGATTACAATCCATACCACCAACGTCAAAGTTGACATGATGATGATAAATGGGACAAAATATCCACTAAACCGGTCAGCCAGTTGCTGAATGGGTGCCTATGAAAATAAAACACCGAGACCATGGGAAATTACAACCTATGAAGAAATAAAACACCATAAGCATGAATAAGCATTGGGATCATCTCCCTCATTTAACCACGTTTACTAATCCATCTCTACTCAATAAAACTGTCTGATTTCCCAGAACTCTTGACATAATTTCTAAAACAAGAAAGCTGAAGTTAGTTTTAAAAATTTCTTCATTACCTTTGACATCTGGGCCTCTTCCACCAATTTCACAATCTGAGCCAAAGTGGTGTCATTGCCCACGTGGGTGGCTTTAATGAGCACAGCACCATGTGCATTTATAGACCCTGCAATTACAGTGCTTCCGGGTTTCTTAGTGACTGGCATGGCTTCACCTAGATGTAGGAAAGAGACAACCATCACTGGCTCAGCCCCATCCAGCACTCATGTGACCTGACAGCTGCTATGATATCCACCTGAGGGAACACAAAACAAGCCATCTCACCTGTGATGAGGGATTCATCAGCCATGGTATTGCCTTCCAGGACTTTCCCGTCCACTGGGAACTTTCCCCCGGGGACCACCTTGACGATATCGCCCCGCTGCACCAGCTCCATGGGGACTTGCTCCTCCCTGCAACAAGTGCCACTCATCACTCACATGGCCACTCATTCAGTCACTGGGTCAGGTTTTAGGTCAGCTGACACATTAGCTACACTATACTTGCTTACACTGAGCAATAGTATTCATTTGATCTGTTCATTTACGGATTAAGCCAATATTTATCATGCAGCTGCTAAATGCCAGGCATTGTTCTAGGCACTGGTGATACGGTTGTGAATGGCACAGCAAAGGCCCTACTCCCTCATGAAGACAAGTTCTGTGGTGGATATCGACAGGCAAGATAGCATCGGGTACTAAGTATGAATAAGTGCTATGATGAAAATAAACCAGGATAATGTGACTGGAGAGTTTCTTAGAGTGGCAGGGAGGATGACACATGGAAGGGCTTCTCTGGGAAGATAACATTTAAGCTGACACCTGCATGCCAAGAAGGTCCAACACACAGGAAAAGAAGTTCAAGGGCAGAAAACAATGGACACAAAGGCTTAACGCAAGCCGGAAGGGTGAGTCTGAGAAACAGCAAGCAAGCAAGTAAGTGATGTACAAGTTGAGGTCAGAGAAGCAGGCAGAGTCCAGATCATGCCAGGTCTACTGGAGCAGAGCATGAGTTTAGATGTAAGCGTTTTAGCAGGAAAGTGACACAATCTGATTCGCATTTAAGTGATCTCTTTGGCTGCTACATGAGAATGGGCTGTAGGAGTGATCACAGGAGTGAGGGGGAGAGTCTGCAGCAGCCTGAGTAGAAGATGGTGGTAACTTGGACTACAGAAAGAGAGAAGAAATAAGAGGTCATGGGTCTTAGGTCAGAGGTTTTAGGTCATGGGTCAATAAAATGTGAAAATGTGCTAAACGTGAGGGTAAAGAAAAGAATTAAAGATGAGCTCTAAATTTTCCTTTTGAGCAACTGGGTAGATAAACTAATAAGGTGGAAAAATTATGGAGGAGAAGCTAAGGGAGGGTGAGGGAAGAGAAGGGGAAAGGATGGAGAGAAATGGTTCATTTTGACATGTAGGGTTTGAGATGCCTGTTTGATTTCCACATAGAAACATCAGCTAGGGAGCTGCAAATGAGTCTGGAATGGACAGAAGAGGTCAGAGGTAGAGAACAAACTAGGGAGCTGCCACACGTAGATGGCATTTAAAGCCGTGAAATCATATGAGCATCTCTAGGAATGTAAGGAGAAAAAGAGAAGGGTTCCTAGCACTCATCCCTGAGGCACTCCACTATCTGAAGGCTGAGCAGAAACTAAAGGAACAGCAGGGACACAGGAGGAAAATGAGAGTGGGGATGAGGAGGAGGGAGCACCCATCCAACAGCATCAAACGCTGCACAAGTAGTTCCACAGGGGCAAATACATGTAAAAGTTCATTACACCCTATACATAGTGTTTGTTTGATGCAGTGAATGTGAGTTATACATTAAAAAAGCAGAAGAAATCAAAGAAACAGACAAGGGGGAAATACTGGTGAAAGACTGAAATGAGAACACAAGTAATGCTGGATTGGGGTACATGAAAATAATTTGATGGCTCTTGCCAAACCAAGTTCAGAAACTGGTAAAGGCAGAGGCTCAACTAGAATGGGCTGAGAGAGCATGGGGTGAGGAGGCAAAGGCAACAGCGAAAATCAAGTTTTTAAAGGAGGCTTGTTGTGAAGGAACAGAAAAACAGAGCAGTAGAAGGGAGGGTGGATTAAGGTGGGAATTGCGTCTTGTATGCACGTGTGAACTGTGCGCTGGTGGGATGTGTCCTGCAGAGACAGAGATGGTGTGGGGGAAGAGAGGAGAACACGGCAGGAACAGAGACAAAGCCAGAGGGAGGCACCCACAGCCCAGGGCCAGCTTCAGCAGCAGCTCTCTAAAAGCATGGCGTGGGCCCAACAGGATTAACTGTATAGGTAACACTGGCTCATGAGCAAATGGTGAACAACCATAGAGCATGTATGGAGAGTAAGCAGGGCTCTGAGGTTCACACCTTTCTTTCAATCTACAAACTACATTTAAACTATTTCAGGGACAAAAAGAAAGCCATCTTACTGACTTGAGAAGGAGAAACAGTTACTGAGTGCTAGGAACTATGCTAGATTTTTACCTGTTTTATCTCACTGAATCTTCCCAGAAACATACTAGGGAGTCCTATTACCCACATCTGAGTAAAACCTGAAGATGTCTTTGAAAGGTACAAAATTGAACATACATGCCCACTTATTTAAATGTTGCTATGTGCAAATATATAAAAATAAGTAATTAGCATATGCAGCTAGGTATGTTAAATATTTGCATCAATATTTTCCTTTTTAAAATTTGTTCAGGAACAGCCTCTGTGCTGTGAGGATGCCAGGCTTGTATAGCTACTTCCCAGGATTACGTGAGGAGCTTAGCATGGCACCTGGTAAACAGTAAGTGCCCAATGAATGCTGGCAATTTTTATATTCACCTAATTGACATTTTCATATTGATTGGCCTCTGTGTACCAGGCACCAGGGTAGGCTGGCGTTACAAACAGGACAGAGTGGAGCTTTCCTCTCAGGAGGTTTATAGCCTCATATGTAAAAGCAGACACATGGATGGACAGTTAAGACACACACAGGAAGTTCAATAATGGCAATCAAAATAAATGGAGCACTGAAAAGGAGACTTTCAGACTAAAGTCTTTAGTGCTGGGAGTACACCTGTGTAAATCTGTTTGGTGGCTGAGTGAGGGAAGGATCTCGACAACCAAAGAATATTCTCTGCTTATTTTTAAAGTGCTCCAGCGATGGAGAAGTCCAGGCTCAACACTGCCTTTGAGGCCTCCTTTGCACAACCTGGAGGATTTATCATCCCACAGAGGTCTCCACATGGCCTGAGAAGCCCATGTCGGGAGGAGGAGCTCCCTGCATTCAATTTGGAAATGAAAGACCCCAAGAACTAAAGGGCAGACCCTTCTCCAGCAGAACCTAATCACTAAGTTTTAAAATGTTCACTTCTGTAAGGAGATTTAAAATTGGCACAAACGTCCAATTGGGTGTCTTTCTAAGAAATCTTTAGTAATGCTAATCTCTGTTAAATCTAACTTTGAATGTCTCCTTTGATCTAAATTAACCACATCTTTCTAACTCTAAGCAGCTTAAGAGGAACAGTCCTTTATGGGAGTTAAAATGTGGCTCCTTCTGGTGAATCCCAATACATTTATTCTTCAGAAGTTACTATTCCTCCCCAAGTGCAGAGTGAGAGGCGCCCTCTTAATTAAAAGACCGTGGTTTGTTTCATAGTACTTCTTTAAGAGTTTCTGCTACCAGTCTGTTTACTTGTCTCCTCTCTTCTATTCCCCTCCCTTATTAAATATAAAGTAAGAAAACAAAGAAAAAACTTATAGCATTATGCTCACTGGTCTAGATATAATTTGTAATTTGTTTCCCCATCAATTATAAAAAAAAAAAAAACAGAAAATTTCAACATGGAGGCTGAGGATGGGGTTGTGCAAGACTTTTAATATCAAGCACATGCATGTGTGCAGTATGTTTCTTTAACATCTGACAACAGTTTCATCCCATTAGTGAGTACCTGTTTGCCCACCATGTTTATGTCCCAGGTGGCTCTGAGAGCACTGAGGAACCACAGCTGAGCCAGGCCTGGGGAATCAGGAAAGGCTTCTGGAGAATGCAACCTCCAAGCCGAGCCCTGAGGGTAAGGAGCCAGACAAAGGAGAAGGAAGAAGGGAGTGCAGGGGGAAGGAAGGATGTGTGAAGGGGTCTGCAGGGAGAGGCAGCCCCTTTCTGGGAACTGCCAGTGGTACAGGCAGCTGGAGCACAATGCAGAGGATGGCAAATGGGCTGGGCTCAACAGGCATGAGGCAGACGCCATG
This sequence comes from Callithrix jacchus, assembly GCF_049354715.1. Classification (NCBI taxonomy): domain Eukaryota; kingdom Metazoa; phylum Chordata; class Mammalia; order Primates; family Cebidae; genus Callithrix; species Callithrix jacchus. Next base: position 63,917,080 of record NC_133502.1, read on the forward strand.
CCTCACTGCCACGTTAGGAATGTGGACTTGATCCTAAGGACAGCAGGCAGCCGCTGAAGGATTTTCCACTACAGAGTAATATGATCAATTTGTGCTTTCATAAAGATCACTGGTTTGAATGTGGAAAAATACTGGATGGATACCTGGGTGCAAGCAGTATGAGGAGACAGCTGCGCTGCTTTAGGGGCAGGGCCACGGTGGCCTGGACCAGCATGGTGGCAGTGGATGATGGCCCTAGAGACGGAGGTGCTAGAACCATGAGGACAGGGCGCAGATGTGTGAATGAGGGCAGGGGAGACATGGTAGAGGACACACGGGGAGCCAGCATGATGGTGCCATTCCAAGACAGGCAGGCACCAAGGAAGGGGAATATTTTTGGGAAAAAGTGGGGGAAGGTGAAAAAAAATACAGATAAGACGAGTCTGAGCCTTTAAGAGACACCCAAGAAAAATGTTCCCACCAGCAGGTGGTCTCTGGGATCTACATGTAGGTTTGAGAATGAGCTTACCATGGTTGTTAACCAAAGACATGGGGAGGTGAGAAACCCCAGTGATGGCCTTTATCACACAAAGACAGAGGCACCACCACCAGAACCCCAAAGACCACCCACAAGGCATGAGGAGAGGAGAAAGCCCATGGAGACTAAGCAGCAGCAGCAGCAAGGGAGGAAACCAGTGTGCCAGACGGATAGCACCTAAAAACGCTGCCAGCACCCAAGACTTGGAACAAAGAGAAAGCACAAGTGTCCCCAGCAAAGGGATGGATAAAGGGAGAAGCCCAAGCCTCGATGAAAGAAGGCAGTTATGCAAGAACCTCCAGGGGCCTTCAGAAGGTGCCGTGGACCAAAGGCACGGGCAGAGGCCCAGACACGGGAGGACCCCGTGGGAGGCAGACTGGGGGACCAGTGCCCAGTGCACCTCAAAGCACAGAATGGTCAAGCTCAGGAGAGGTCTAGACTGTTGCAATCCAGGTGGCAGAGGGTGCAGCCTTGGCCTGGGACAGAGGGGTGGGCCTGGGACGTGCTGTCCGGAGGTGAGTAGGAACGACCACACCCAAACTGTGAGCCAAAGCCAGGACGAACTCTGTCTTCTGGCTCCTAGCTTAATAATGTCCCATTATGTTGTGTGGTAGTAGTCAGGCTGTGTGTCCCCAGCCAAAATATGAATCGCCATCCTTGGAAAAGAACTGAGTAATGACAGATGCAGCATGCACTCCATGGGCACGTGGGCTCGCAGACGCCTTCTCCTCCTGTTCAGATCCCTGGAATAGTTCCAAGCAACTGCAGTCGGTGCCATCAGAGGTGCTTCAAACTGCACCGCAGACCCTAGCAGGGCGAGTCAGAGGAAACGTGAATCAAACCAACACGGCTGCCAGCAACCTGGCTCCCCATCTGAACGTTTTCACTTCTCAGAAACTTTCATGCCATTAATTTATAAGAGAAAAAAAAGGAAGCCAAGGCATGCGAGTGCTACAGATCCCTGGTGCACCAGAGCCCAGCAGGCCAGGTGCTGTATGCGGGCCCTGTCTAGGGGCAACACAGCACAGTGGCCAAAGTGGGGCTCTGTGCCTCCAGGGGTCCAATCCCGGCTCTTTGCCTGCCTGCCATGGACTCTGGGGACATTACTCCACCTCCCTGCACTTTGCTCTTCCTGGGGAAAGCCAGGATGATGGCAGTGACCTCACAGAACAGCTACAGAATGGAACTAGACAATCTATAGAAAGTGCTGGGAGTGAACCTGGAACACCAGAAGGACTCAAATCTCAGTTGCCATTCCTACAACTGCGACAATCATTTAAAAGCCAGCATCCAGGACAAAACAAGTGCTGCCGCCCTGCAGCCAGCCTGCGCCTCATGAACAGTTATGCATCTATGTGGCCCTGGTCAGTTCCTCTTACTCACCTGGGGCACGCCCATGGCCAGCTACACTAGCCCAGCAGACCCCATAGGGAAGCAAGGGGGCCGTCTCAGCCTTCACAGCCAGATACCCAAGACACAGCTAGGCAGGCTGCCTCCAGCAACAGTGTGATGCATAGACAAGGGCACTCGGGGAGGGGCAGAGGCATGATGCCTCTGACAATGGAGTGGTTAGAGTCTACATGACATGGAAGGATAAGAATCAGAGACACCAAAGACCACCGAGAAAACCAACAGAGGGAGGTTCCCAGGCAGAGGCCTAAGAGAAGACGCCTCTCCCACCAATGGGGCAGGAACAGGAGATGTAAGGGAGGAGGCCAGCTGCGTAGGCTGAGGGACAGGGAAATGGGGGGTTTCTATCCCAACGCTTCTCCTTCCAGCAGTGTGAAGCGAGATAACAGACTAATGGAAAATGTGGTAGGACCAGAGAGAGATTTTAGGAATATGAAGGAGGTTATTTTAGGCAAATAACCATTGCCTAGAATATAAAAAAGAAGCTAATCCCAAGGAAATACAGAAACCTTAATTAGCAAAAATTTCCATATTATGAAATATGCCTTAAGAGTCAGTGTGTGTAAAGGTTAGGAAAATGGACTCTGGATCCACCAGCCTGGGTACATCCCAATTCCATTACTTAATACCTGTGTGACCTTGGGCCAGTTGCTTAGCCTCTCTGAACCTCAGCTTCCTCATCTGTAGCAAAAGAGTAATAATAGTCCCTTCCTTAGAAAGTTTCCATCTTTGGTTGATTAAATACAAAGAGATCAGAATAGTGTCTAGCAAACAATAAATGCAATGGGAGTTTCCAGGAATAATGATAACTATTATTTTTAATATCAGGCAACCTTATGATGAATATAAATTTCTCCTTCAATTTTTATTCTTAAGCAAGTTGAAGTCCTTATCTCTCTGCCTGTCTGAATCTGTATCCTGCTAGGAAGGCCTAGTTCATATTCCACGTTCTCTGTGAAGTTTTCCTTGACCACCACTAGCCTTCCTCTTCTTAATTCCTGGAATACTAATCATCTGCACTCCCACGTGTCCTCTGTAATACACACAGACCACCCCAAATCTTGCTTGTTTTATAGTTCAATGCCTTGCTTTTGTAACTGGGTTGGGATGGGGGATCTTACTGTGTCTCTGCCCACACTCTCAAGGTCTACTGCAATGTCAATACAACGCATACGGGTTGATATAAACCACTCCCAAAGCCCTTTGAGAACCATAACTCACCTGATGATTAAATTGTCCTCACCAAGGGTCACAACAGTGGCTTCTACAGCTTGGAGAGACATGAGTTTGGCAAGGGCTTCTGAGGTTTTGCTCTAGGAAATAACCAGAATGTGAAATGAGAGATACGGAAAGCAGACCTATCAAAACCCAGTCTGAGTCACAAGCGTCATGTTAGAGGCAGCTGGGGTGAGAGAAACAGCTGTAGAAAAGGCAGCTCCCTGACACAGCTGCACCGCACGATAAGAGGCTCTGCACATGGGTATTACTTACTGTCTACCACGTGTAGCCACGTGTGTCACTTCCACACACAATGCCTGTGCCACCAAGGTCTGGGAATTACATTTCACACTGAAAACAAACAACAGTCTTCGCATTGACCATTTTCTTTAAGGTCTATCTAAATTCTTTTCGGGCCTGAGTTCCACTCTCTTAGAAGATACACGTTTCAGTGTTGGGGACAATGGAGGGTGTTAAAAATGGCATGACCTTGAGGCGGATGTATGGATTTCAGTACCAAATATATACTCAGTTTTGCACTAAGAGACAATGTAGGCTCTGAACCCAAGGCCAGGGTTCTTTAGTTTACACAATACACCTGAATGATGGTTTTAATAATTAACCAGATTAGCTGGGATTTCAGCAGTAGTGACCAATTTGGAGATTAGCGACTAGAGCACCTTAATTATATGGAGGTTTCCTATTTAAGTCAGTCTCTATGCTGTGTAATTAGTAATTCTAAACATGGTATTCAGAGGAAGGGAGATTTGTTTACTGAAGGAGCAGCTCTTTTCTGAACCTGAAGTTGCTGTTACCTTTGCCAAGTGTTCCAGCCACCGCCCCAGGGCAATGAACACGAAGAGCATGGGGGGCGTGTCAAAGAATGTCACAGGGCTCCTCTCCGCCTTCTCGGCCACAGCAACCACCAGGATGACCAGAGAATAGACGTAGGCAATGCTTGTGGCCAGGACGATGAGCACGTCCATGTTGGCTGACCTGTGTCTCAGAGATTTGTAGGCCTGAACATAGAAGTACCACCCACCGAGGAGCTGAAAGACAAGGACAGTGAAGGTTGCCGGCAAGCAGGGAGGAGAGTTCAATGAGCAACCCAGGGCTGAGGGCCCTTGGGATGGCAGAGTCTCCAGCTTTGTTCACAGTCTTGACATTACTTCTTCCTCTCTGATGGGTGTGTATGAAATATACTTTCCAATTCAGAGACCTACTGTCCACAGGAATGGATGACCAAGAGTATGTGAGACCTTTAAAACCCAGTGCATACAACACACATGTCCATTCATAAGAGAATGGTGAAATGGTAGGGAAAAAAATCACAACTCATTTATACTATGGACGATACAAGGCATTCCATTCCCTATAGAGAATGGGCTCTACCAATAAGCCATTGGCATAAAAGATGTCTATAATACAGGGTTAAGTGAAATAGCCAGTTGCACATCAGTCTATCTCATATGACCCCATTTCAGTTTTTAAAAATCTGTATCTGTGTTACGTGAACATATATGTAACATATACATAAGTGTGCATTTCCTCTATATAAAGATTTGGAGAGATACATGCCCAAATGCTCAACTATTAATATTACCATAGCAACACAGGGGAGTAAGATTGGGCTGCAGGCAGGATGTGATTAGTGAAAGGGCATCTTCTCCTTTTCTTCTTATACCTTAGTATGGTTTGAATTGTTTATAATAAGTGTGCATTATACTTATAATCAAACAAAATATAGAAAAACACAAATTCAGGCTGGGTGCAGTGGCTTACACCTGTAATTTCAGTGCTTTGCGATACTGAGGTTGGAGGAATGCTGGAGGCCAGGAGTTTGAGACCAACCTGGGCACACAGCAAGACCCTGTCTAGCCAGGCATGGTGGCAGGTATTTGTGATTCTAGCTACTCAGGAGGCTGGGGAGGGAGGATCACTTGAGCCCAGGAGTTCAAGACTACAGTGAGCTATGATCACATCACTGAACTCCAGCCTGGGTGACAGGGTCTCAAAAATTGACCCTGTCTCAAAACAAACAAAATCCAGCCTACCAATGCTTGCCCCCAAATAGCCCTAAACATTCCAATATAAGACAGGAATTTAGTTCTACATTCCAAAATATATACATAGGGGTCACACTTCCCACCAGACACAAAGCTAAATATCACCACCAAAGCAGACATTTCATGCCTGTCTCTTTTAAATTATAACTTCCTTGTAGATAAGGACCAGATCTCCACCTTTTGAGGTAGAACACTCAAGAGTGGCATGGGCTCAAGGATGATCCAGTTTCTGCTTCTAACAACAAACATAAATTAAGCTAAACAATGGGCAAATTGGAGACAGAGTTCACCACACCTTGCAGCAAGGAGGTTGCTATTCCAGGGACAGTTCTTATCACTTGCAGTCAACTGAAACTGACAGTGAAACCAGGCCCTTCTTAGTCCCCCACATTGGAGGGCCCCCAAGCCCCACCTACTGCTCATAAGAGAGAAAAAAAGCAGCAACCGCCTGGGTGGGGCAGGAAAGCTGCAATAAGATACCATTTAAAGCTAAAGAGCTATGTTGGGGCTGAGAGGGCCATACAGCATACAGAGGAGAGGTCTGCCCACCTTCCTAATACACACCTGGACGAAGGTACACAGGATAAAGAAGATGAGATTTAGAATGGACAGTCCTGGAATGATGTTGTGGTCCAGGACCATAGACTCATGGGGCTCACTGCTGGGTATGAGCATATAGATCATTAAAGCCATGACAGGGATGCCAAACACCAGGCTGCACAGGAAGGACTTCTTCCACCTGAAAGCAATGTAGCAACACAGATATATCAGACACTGCTAGTCACCTGGATTACAGGCCAGTTCCCTCCTGAGGACTTGGTTTAAGGCCTGCCTTTGTCACATGTCTGGGACAGATCACCAAGGGCTAAAATGAAAGTCAGCTCTCTCTCTCTGGAACTGGCCATCTGAGGGAGCATCTAGAGATCTAAACATCACTAGAAGGAGGTGCCAGAGATGTTTAGGCCTAGTCCCTGCCTTCACATACTGTTATTACCTCCAATTTATAGGTGAAGCCACTGAGACTCCACAGCTGAGAATCTAGTCCCAAAGAAGCTTACCATCCTTGGCCTATGGTTGCCTATAGCTCTCTTTTCAAAATGCAATCTTATATAGATCCCAAAGAAAAAACAGATAAAAGCAGTATTTTATTAGAATAAACTTAGACATTCAATTTTTAAACAATCACTTAAAATAGAGTCTGTGAGACCAGTGAGGCTGTCTCAATGAATACCATAGTTTAGAATCAGGGATCATGGCCAATAGCTGTGGTCCCATGTTAGCTGCAGTATCCATGAAATTCCAACCAAGTGGTTGTGGAATGACCTGAAAACCACTGGCCTGTGAGGCTGAAGTCTTAGGCCGTTGGACCCAAGAACCAGACCCCCACCCGGCTGTCTAGATGCCTCTCCTGTCAGCTTCTCCTGTGTCCCAGGCATGCCAATTGGACCAAGCCACAGCAGTCTCCGAAGATATCCCCCATCAATTCCTTCAGCTAAGCAAACCTCCACTCATTCTTTGAGGTTCAGATCCTATGTCCCCTGGTTAGTTTTCCTAGGCCTTCCAGGATCTGCCAGAGCCATTAATTTCATTGCTCACTCACTGTTTCTTAACCAGACTATAAGCCCCTCCAAGACAGGGAAGATATTTATTTACCCCTAGCACCTAGCACAGTGCCCTGCACACAACAGTAGCCTTTATGGTGCTGAATGAATAAGTGACCATCTGAAACAATGAATAAACTCAGGTTTCCTGCTCCTGGGCCATTTTCTTTCTACTCAGCCATTATGCCTAGAACCCATGCAAATGAAGTCTGAAAATATTGTCAAAGAAAAAAATCTACACTCTCTCCCTCCCTCCCAACCCAAGTGCTAGCCAATCTGTTAGCCACAGACAGCTATTTAAATTGAAATTCCTTAAACGTTAAAAATTCATTTCCACAGTCACACTAGCTGTATTTGAAGTGCTCACTGGCTACATGGGACTAGTGGCTACCACACTGGGCAGTGCAGATATAGAACACTGCCATCATTCCAGAACTTCTCTTGGGCAACACTGTTTTAGAGGGTTCACATTACAAGGGTAAAGGCAGCTAATCCAGGAAGAAGGCACCGTGGGAAGACAGGACCAGCAGGCAGAGTCGGACCCGGGCAGAAGAAGACATTTAGATGAGAGCTAAAGTTTATCTTTTGTGTTCTACCTACTGCTTTATTTCCATCTTGTGGTCCAAGTGATGAGCGTTGGGGTTTCTCTGGGCCAGGGAAGCATGAAAGCCAATTTCCTTGTTATTAAAAAGAGAAGGGGGGGAAAAAGAGGAAGGTACTGGTTAAAACATGCATTGGTAGAAAGCACTTTTCAGCTTTGGAAATTAGAAAGCAAATCTAAAAGTGACTCAGAAGACTGTTGTGGGTTTTTTCCTCACAACTTCTTTACCCCATAGCCCTACAAACCTGGTGCAGAGGTTCAGCACCCATCTATGCCTAGAGACAACACCAGCCTGGAGAGAGGGCATCACATGGCAATTCCTCTGCCTTCTGTCAGCAAAGGCAGCAGGTTCCGGGAAGACAACTTCCCCAAACCCCAAAGCTGGGTAGTGCCGATATATAATTTATACTCAGCATTTCTTAGTAAAGAAATCCTAAATACCTAATGGTCAGGAACCTTCATTCCCTGTACGAGGAAACAGAAAGTCGGAGAGGTTAAATTCCTTGCCCAAAGCCCCAGCCTTATCAGAAGAGCTGGACTCAGAGCTCCGGCCTCCAGCTTCCAGCCCAGGCTTCTTCCTACCGCCGCCGAACTCGGCTCCTTCAACATCTGGAAGCAGCTTCTGCTGTGCCCCAACAGAGTCTGCACCACAATCTTGTGCTTTTCTCACAGGTTAACTCAAGTGCTTTGTCACCATGTTGATCTGACCACTACAGCTCTGATACTCTTTGTGAATACACACAGGAAAAACTGCCAGGAATGCTCTTGTCTGGCAGCACAGTAAAGACAGGGGCCCCAGAACTCTGGTGCTGGGACTTTTACACAACAATTAAAAGTTGGGGTGGGAGGAAGAGCAGCTGAGACTGTCTAAAGACAAATCCTTTTACAACTAATACCAGCCTAATTATATTAGGAAAAGATGGCCCAGAGAGGCAAGAATGGAGGCCAGACATTACCAATATTCCCCAAGAAAAATCAGCGAGGATGCTGCACCTCACTTAGCAGGCTGCGTAGGGTAGAAGTTACCAGAGTGAGGTATCAGAAATCAGAAAGGTCTGGCGGGGCACAATGGCTCACACCTGTAATCCCAGCACTTTGGGAGGTCAAGGTGGGTGGATCACCTGAGGTCAGGAGTTCAAGACCAGCCTGACCAACATGATGAAACCCCATCTCTACTAAAAATACAAAATTTGCTGGGTGTGATGGCGCATACCTGTAATCCCAGTTACTAGGGAGGCTGAGGCAAGAGAATCACTTGAACCCGGTGATTCTCTTGAGGCAGTAATTGCAGTGAGCTGAGACCATGCCACTGTGGTCCAGCCTGGGCAACAAGAGCAAAACTCTGTCTCAAAAAAACAAAAAAGAAAGAAATCAGGGTGACTGAGCCATGTTCGAAGACACCACACGGGACTCTCCTTACTGTTGACTGCATTAGTCTGACATCTGAGCCTCATCAATGCCATATCACTACCGTTCTTTAAGATTTGTGGTGTAGTAGACACACACAGGCCACTGAGCTCGAAAGTGCAAGACGTGGATTTGAGCACCAGTTCTGCTGTCCATGAGCTGGGTACTGTGAGCAAAATTACTTAACCTCTCTGAGCATCTTTCCTCAGCTGATAAAAAAGTTGTGTTGTCTGTCTCCAAGGGTGGGGCCCTAGACCAGCAACATGATTATTTCCATGTCAAAAAGCTCTCCTGGGTCAGGCACAGTGGCTCGCACCTGTAATCCCAGCACTTTGGGAGGCCAAGACAGGTGGATTACCTGAGGTCATGAGTTCGAGACTAGCCTGGCTAACATGGTAAAACCCCGTTTCTGCTAAAAATACAATAATTAGCTAGGTGTGGTGGCGCCTGCCTGCAGTCCCAGCTACTTGGGAGGCTGAGGTAGGAGAATCACATGAACGCGGGAAGCAGAGGTTGCAATGAGCAAAGATCATATCACTGTACTCCAGCCTGGGCAACAGACTGAGACTCTGTCTCAGAGAGGGGAAAAAAAAAAGCTCTCCCAGGTCATATAACAGCACACACACACACACACACACACACACACACACACACATACACATGAGAAAATTCAGGATACTACATTAAGCCTGCTATGAGAAATTTCATTTCATAAGTAATTTTATAACACATAGCTCCCACTAAACTTTTAATCTTTACTAGCTGTTACAAGTCAACCTTGTTCAGTTTTGACTGCCTTAACCCATTTAGATCACCACTGATGCTCATTCTCTTATAGTCTAGTATCATATAAACTTTAAAAAGGAAATGGTATGTCTGTGGACAAACTGGAGAAGGAATAAGAGGCAGGGCATGTGTGAAAGTTCTCCCTGATTTTCCAAAGCAGAAATGACCAAGTTCTCCACAACAAGACTGCTCTGGCATAGTAGCAAATGTGGTATCTTTTTTTCCAGTGCCAACATTCCGTTGCTCTGCAAATACTTGGTTTGGGCATAAATCACCTTTAAACACAAAAACACCTTTAAAATTAGGCACTTTAACCCTATGTACAACATTGAGGTTTCTTAGGGAATATCTGAAATTAAAACAATAATAATGACTTTTCCTCATCTTCTCTTACCCATTCACTGATATCCTTCCTCAGATTATTTACTATTTACTTACCTTCAGTTTATTTTTAAATGACTGAGCTTATTTTCATGACAAAAGTTGAAGAATTTTAGGTTATTTTCATTTTTTCTTAACTATATTTTCTCATTTTTTTAATGATTATATATGACTGTCTTTTAAAAGGTGAGTACAATTTTGTAATGAATGACTTACCTCAATAATTTTGATAATATCCCGTGGACCAATAATTTCTGGGTCAAACTTAACAAGGGCTTTGCTGGTGGCAAGGGCAACGGAGGCATAGGTGATGCCGTTTGTCCTCATGAGTTTGGACTCTATGTTGTGGACACAGGACGCGCAGGTCATCCCTGTGATCTGCAACACAGGATGGCAAGAATCCCACAACCCCAGGATCAAGGGAAGCCTGTAAAGGGCCCTCAGGGGAGTCTGGGTGACAGGCAACCACGAGCCTTTCCCTCGTCAGCACCACCTCAGCACCGCTCCTAAGACCCTGAACTCCACCATCAAACTCCGCATGTGAGATTCTCAATGTTCTTCCAGTGGCTTCAGGGATCAAACAGTGGTTCTTCCCCAAAGCAGGTACTAGGAGACAGCCAATCATGAAGCAGATGGCAACAGACCAAGGCTTGATTTCCAGCTCTGATAGGGATGGGCTTTTATAAGCCCCTCTCCACCGTCTGTTACCTCACCGGCAATGCTAGGATACTAATGCCTGCATAGGGATGTGCACCTCTGTGAAACTCACTGTACTCCTGACATACTCGCCGTAACCCTGAGTGTTGCTGGCATGCGGTCTGCAGCTGCTGCTAGCATCCTCCCTACTTTAGTGCTCTGCTGGCTCCAAGGGTACAAGAGGAAGGTGGCCAATGGAGGAGATGTAATCAAAGGTGATCCCAAGGTATAAATAGGGGTGTTGACAAGTGAAGCGAAGGACACTACCAGAAGGAGAAGCTCGAAAAAGACGAAAGGCAGGACAGCACGGGGTGTTCAGGCAACCATCAAAAGCCAAGCTTGTCTGGGCACAGGATGTACAAGGGAATAAAGGGAAGGCTACAGTGCTAGGTGGGTCCACAGCCTGAAGGCTCTCAAGCAGCCAACTGCAGTGTTGCTAAGCTAACACTTCATGGGAAGTCACTGAGGGGTAATGAGCACTGGAATGACGTGACTGGAGCTCCATGCTGAAATTCGCATCAGTGATCCCAGAATAAATACCAAAAGAGCCAACAGTCCCATCTGGAATTAGGGAGGAAGAAGAGGGGAGCTCATCTGTAATGAGAATGCATTCAACTTGGCCCAAGACCCAGGAAATAATGGGAATACAAGAACCACCAGGCAAACTTAAGAGCTTACCTGTTGGCAGGTGACTGCCAACAGAATTTTTAAAATCAAGTCTCCAAATATTTCAATGATGCTTCTCTGCTTTACCTTGGTTTTTATAACAACAATAATAATAGGCAGCATTTGTTGTGCACTTGCAATGTGGCTGGTGCTGTTCTAGGCATTGTGCTGTTCAAGCCAACCCTGAGAGGTAGGTCTCAGAACTGCAGTACTGAGAGGCTTAGGAACTTGTCCAAAGTCACACAACCAGTGAGGGGCAGAGCTGAAGCACATTCCCAGATGGGCTGGCTCCAGAATCTGCTCCAAGCCCCTGCCATCTGCAGCATGAGGTGAGTCTTCTCAGAGCAGGTTCAGAAGTACCCCTGCAGCAACAGGGCCGAAACTTGAACCTGGCTTTTAAAGCCTATGCTGCCAGTGCCGTACGTACCATGTTGTGCATCCTTACATGGGAAAGGGAAGTCTTAAGTGTGACGTGCTATTCCTGGGATATATATTAGGCAAATATAGAGTGAATTAGACAATTCACACTTCTGAGTATCAGTGGTCAACATTTCCCAGTAGACTAATTAAATACAGAAGTTCACATAAAATGTGAACATGTGATGACGATGTCACTATTGACATAGCATGGATTAAAAAAAAAAACACTATAATAACAAAATACCATTTAAACGAAATGTTCACCTTTTCCAATAATCCTCTTGCTTAGATTTTCCACACAGAAGTCTGAGTAGGCAGAGATGTCCACACATAAATCCAGAGGTTTGTAGCAGAGACCCTGCCCCTCTTGTGGGGCTGATCCAAGCTGTGACTCAGCAAGTCTTAGCTGTGCCCTCCACACACAGGGAGGCCCTACCATAGCAAAGAGTTTGCTCCACAAGAACACGGCTTATCAGGAGCTCAGGGGCCTCTGTGTTCTCGACGCTTTCCCTTCAAACATCCACTTAGCACTAATGGCACTGACAAAACACACAAAGGAAGTAGAAACCCTCTGACCTGGGTAAAGCAGCATTATTCAATTCTCTGTGAGTTCTTGTAAGTCTCCCTTTGCTTACACAATAAAAGCTGTACAAAAAGTATAGAAGTGCTTTCAAACACAGCACCAGACACTTCCATTGTTTTCAATAATGTGTTGGCATGTAGACAGATGGGAAACAATACCTCCCCACCCAAAACACTGGCAACAATCACCACCTGGAGCACTCACCTCAGACAGAGTACTGGGGAGCACTTTGGCTCTCTAGACATCCATGCACTATAACAAGTCCTTTTCTCTTAGAATGGCACTTGCTACCACACGGACTTCCCTCTTCTGCCTTGAGATACTTGCAGGCATGCCAGCTTCTTTTTAGGCTTGAAGGACTGTGTTCATGTTCAACTCCCCCAGACCACCAAGCTCAGGGCAGCCCACCGTCTTTAATTCCTCTTTCTTCTATACTCCTGTAGCTCACAATCTCTTCCCCCTAATACCCTGAATATACTCAGTGGGATCCCCCTCCCATGACTTTTTAACATAACTGACCTTTCTTAAAATGAACAAGTCATTGTTGGCTTCAAAGGAAAGCGAAACAAACAAGATACCCAACAACAACAAACCAGATATGTACAAGACAGGGAAATTTACTAATCTCAAAGATGGATGCTGTCCAAAATGCAAATTGTCAGAAGCCTGTAACCCCATAACATAACCACCATACTTACAATCAGCTCAATGCTGCCATCGGAGCCTGTGTAGTCCTCCATGACTGCAGCCTCAAAGCCCAGGTCCTGGATGAGCTGAGCTATCTCGAGTGGCTGGACGACCTCTGGATCATACTTGATCTCTGCCTTTCCTGCCATCAAGGCAACCAACACGGAGAGAATACCTGGAACCATCAGGTCACAGCTGTAACACTGTGGGTGGGCAGGGCCTCTGGGATGACATGGTCAACATAACCGAACAAAAACACATCTCCCCAGAATCCTCTAGAACAGTGGTTTTCAAACATGACTGCACATGAGGACAGCTTGGAGAGCCTTCAACAATCACTATGTCTGGTCTCTAACCCACACCAACCAAAGAGTCTCTCGGGGTGAGTGGCAGGCATCATTTTTTTAAAAAAAAAAAAAAGCTCCCCAGGTGATCCTAATGTACAGGGAAGTTTAACAACCACTATTCTAGAAGAACAATGCTTCTCAAACTTTAATGGACATATGAATCACTCTATGACTTTGTTAGAAAAGATTCTGACTAGTCGGTCTAGCATGAGGTTTGAAAGTCTGCAGGTCCAGCCAGCTCCCAGGTGATGCTCATGCTGCCAGCCCATGGACCACATTCTGACTCAGGCTTTAGAAGACACCAATGAAGCAAGGAATGTGGTCTGCAGTTATTGACTGCTGTTAGAAAAAGGAACAGCTTTTTTTTTCCCTCCAGACAATTTCCTACAAGGAAAAAATAAAGCATTTTCAAAAATGGTTTTCCTTACTCTTTCATTGTTTCTAATGACTCAGGTATGAAAAAGAAATCCCACAATCTTGCTAACACTATTTTGTTAGTTTAAAATGGGAGAAAAAGTCTCATTCACATAAACAAAAGGAATGAAGTGCTTCAGAAAGGATGCCACATGGGATAAAAATGAGGAGTCAAGTCAGGAACAGAAACATAGGCTTTAGGATATTGTAGGCTAATTTTATGAGCAATCAGCCCATGGATAACAAGATATTAACATCTCCATCTGCTAACAGTCACTCTAGAGCTGCAGGACACTACAATACATAGTGAACAAGAGCTGGAAAAACATGTCACCTGAATTCAAGGTTGGTTTTAAGGGCCAGGGAATTCAAGCAAAAAGACACACCACTGGGGTAAGAAAAGAGAAAGTGATTCTGGTGGCAAGGTAGAGTCATAGTTAAGAGATTTTCCAAACAAAAAAAGGGACAGGATTTTGTTGTACTTTCAGGTTTAAAAGTATTGTAAATGCACTCTGGAGGACAAAACTTTGACATTTCCACATATTTCTGTCCTGTTGCTCCTGTAAACACTCTCTGGTTTAAAGGAACAACAGGGCAGAATATTTGAAATTGCAACTTCTATACAAAATGCAGGTTATTTATTCATTTTATAGTAAGGGGTTGATGGGATGGGAGGGAACAAAATATGGAATAATACTAGCACAATCTAATTGAGAAGTGTATCCATAGAAAGTACCACGACCTTTAAACTGGATTTTCCACAGCTAACTTACTCAGAGATACATTTTGTCTCAAACTAAATACTTCTTCATGAACAGAATGCCGGTTATACAAGGACATTAGACAAACATCTCTGCTATATTATGAAATTGCTACCTGATTATTAGGGCTATTGATAAACATGGTTGCTGGAGATTCTGAAGGGAGCAAACGAGGTCTATAGACAGCATTCCCAAGTTCAACATAGGTGTTCATCTCTTACCAGCTTTATTCTGCAGATTCCTTTCTATGGTAGATATGCAGGATGCACAGGTCATGCCTTTGATCTGTAAGAAGCACTTCTGTGGTGCCACTGCTCTGGTTGATTGTGGGGACTTTGCCAAGATGTCCGGGGTATGAATGGTAGGGAGCCCCCCAGCATGGGGAGCCACTTCCTGCACAGATACAGGTACACCACCTATAGTTTGCACCATGGAATTCCCAGCACTGTGGTTTCCAAGAGAGTTGGTGGAACAGTTTTCTAGGATAAAATGTCAGAAAATATTCAAATTAGAAGAACAAATAATACGTTTTTCAGAACAAGAGGTTTCAGGGCTCTTGGTGAGGGTTTGTGGTCTCAGCTCCCACCAAGCAGCATCAGCCCCTGGGCTCCAGTAACTACCCTGTCCCTCAGCCATCCTGGAGGAGGGGGCTTCCTGGAGTTATTAATCTCTGGAGTTCTTCCCATTGCCTATTTGGATTTCCAACTCTCCAACACCTTTGTAAATAGTTCCCTGTATTAAATCCCTCCACTGAGCTACCCTATAACTTCACCTTATCTTTCATTTCCTTCAGGAATACCTACTGTATGTGGGTGCTAGTGAGTCTAAGGAGAAACAAATCACGCTGGCCTCAAGGCTATCCTCAAAGAGCTCCTAATCAATCAAGAAGGATTGTTCAAATACAAACCAGCACACTAATGGTTTATTCTAAATTAAAGTTACCAGGTAAAATATAGGACATCCAGTTAAATTTGATTTTCAGACAAACAACAAATAATTTTTACTATATGTATGTCATGAATATTGAGTGGGACATGCTTATACTAAAAAACCATTCATTGTTTATCAAAAATTAAAATGTAACCAGACATCCTATATTTTTATTTGCTAAGTCTGATACCCAAAACACCTCTTGGGCTAAATACAATTCTCATAATCCTGTCCAATTAAAAAAAAAATCACTATTCTTTTCTCTCTAGGTTTACTTAATTAAATCCAATTGTTCTGCAACATGTAGTTCAGTGCTAATTTGTTTTTACTGCCAATAACCTGATTGCACTGCTGCAAGACTAAACATCGCACAAAAACAGGCAGATGTTGACCCTATACTATATTTCTTTTGAGTACGGGATTTACTCTTCTGTTGTGTTTTCCTTATTGATTTTTGTTTTTAAAGAAACTCCTTCCTGAAACTTAGGACAAAAGACAAAGCACAGAATGTTGCCAGGCCACTCCATGACTGCCCACTCCCTTCAGCAGTAGGTGTGCACTGTGTACACAGAGAGGAGGCAGCAAAGACTCACAGCTGAACAAACTTCTCAAGGACACAAAACTTCATCTCAGTGGCCACAGGCAACAACAATGTGGGAAACAAAAGTCCAGCCAGCCCTAAGCACTGAGATGCCAGTGGGCTTGCCCATGCCACTGAAAGCAGCTCCTCCTAGTGCTGGGCCCGCTGCTCCCTATACTACCGAGCTCCAGTCAAAAGGCTGAGGAAGCCAGCCATGTCCTGGTCCAGTCCACAGAGACACGCACATGCAGGGCCCATGTCTGGGACCTAATTGGTTACAACACACCACCCACACACCTGCTCATCACAACACGTGCCCCTTCCATCCTTATCTTCAGCCTCTCAACCATCTCCACTCACCTATCACCCTCTCTATCCCTAATCTAAGCTACCAGTGGGCTTCACCCATACCATGAGCCAGGCTGGGGTCCCACCTTCCCAGGGTCCTGAAGCAGCTGCCAAGGCCTCCAATGGCCTCCCTTATTTAACCCTGGAAGATACAATTCAGACCTTGGCCTCTGCAGCTCGCATTATGTCCAGGATGACTAGAAGACCCCT
Organism: Callithrix jacchus; assembly: GCF_049354715.1. Classification (NCBI taxonomy): domain Eukaryota; kingdom Metazoa; phylum Chordata; class Mammalia; order Primates; family Cebidae; genus Callithrix; species Callithrix jacchus. Next base: position 63,933,709 of record NC_133502.1, read on the forward strand.
CCCCATCCCTCTGCTTCTTTCCCATCTCACAATCCCTCTTCCTGGGTCTCTGTCATCTTCCCTCACTCAATTCTGCATTCCCAGGCCCACAGTACCCTCAGAATTCAAGACCCTCCTATCCCACTGTCCTCCAGCATTTCAGCTAGGGGCTCATCCCAGTTACCCCTTTCCTCCATGGCCCTCCCCATTACACACCCCTCTTGGTGACCCCAAGCTTGGTGGAGCTGACCTTCTGAATGTCTTTCAAACCTACCTCTTTCTCTCCTGCCCCTTTATCATTCTCACCTGGCCTCCTATGTGGTCTCATTGCCTCAATGCACACTGTACCCTGATACTACACCAGTCTTCCAAAATATAATCTGATTTTTTGTGCTTCCTCTGATTAAAACCCCGATGGTGGCTGAGCATAATGGCTTACGCTTGCAATCCCAGCACTTTGGGAAGCTGAGATGGGAGGATTGCTGGAGGCCAGGAGTTCAAGACCAGCCTGGGAAACACAGCAACACCTTGTCTCTACAAAAAATAAAAATAAAAAAATTGGTCCCAGCTAGTCGGGAGGGTGAGGTGGGAGGATCGCCTGATTCCAAGAGTTCAAGGCTGCAGTGACCTATGACCATATCACTGTGCTCCAGCCTGGGCAACGGAGCAAGATCCTGTCTCTAAAAAAAATTAGATTAAAAAAATTTAATTAAAAAATATAAAAACCCTGGTGGCTCCCTCACCTTCACCTCTGCTTATATTAATCAAATCGGGAGATAAAAATCTGATTTTTACCAGCCAGTCTCTAGGTGATGAGAATAAGGTCTGTTGTTTAGCACACATATCTTTTGAGAAGGTGGTAATAGTTCTCTTGGTAAAAGAAGGGTCTGGATGGCCCCACAGTGCTCTAATTCAGTACACAGAATCAGAAGCCCAAATCCAAGGAGTTTAGCGTTCAACTACCTACGCATGGTTTGAATATATCCTCCAAATTTCATGTGTTGGAAACATAATCCCCAATGTGGCAATGTTAAAAGGTGGGTGCTTTAAGAGGTGACTATATCATGAGGGTTCTGCCCTCATGAATGGACAAATCCACTCATGGATTAATAGGTTATCAAGGGAGTGGCATTTGAGGCTTTCTAAAAAGACCAAGAGCCACCTACGCAACCATGTGATCACACTCAGCACCCCTGCCATGTAATGCCCTGTGGCACCAGAGTCCTCACTGGCAAAAAGCTGACAGAAGTGCTCACTACCAGATGTGGCCCCTCAACCTTAGACTTCTCAGTAACTTTAAAAACTAAATTCAGGGCTGGCGCGGTGGCTCGCGCCTGTAATCCCAGCACTTTGGGAGGCTGAGGCAGGTGGATCACTTGAGGTTGGAAGTTCAAGACAAGGCTGACCAACATGGAGAAACCCTATCTCTACTAAAAATACAAAATCAGCAGGGTATGGTGGTGCATGCCTGTAATCCCAGCTACTCAGGAGGCTGAGGCAGGAGAATAGCTTGAACCCAGGAGGCGGATGTTGCGGTGAGCCGAGATCATGCCACTGCACTCCAGCCTGGGCAATGAGAGCAAAACTCCATCAAAAAAGAAAAGAAAAAAGATATTCCGTATCTTTATAAATTACCCAAATTCAGCCATTCTGTTATAAGTAACAGAAAACAGACTAATACAAAATCCCAACTACATGAAAAACAAAATCTAGACACTTGGAGATTGTATTTCCTCTATCCTAACAAATTTAACAATCAAGGAGTTTGCAGGATTTTGTTCAACTGCTGACATGGGAGGCAGGGAGCAGGACTCACCTATCCCACCACCCAGGAGCTATAAGACACAAAGAGAAAAAGAGACGAGCTCAGACATGCCTCAAACATACATCAACTACATACCAGAAATGACTGAAGCCTCAAATCCCATGTCTTCTATAGCAGAGCTGAGTTCTTCTGGGCTAATTACGGAGGGATTATAAAGAACTGTTCCAGTCCCTTCGGCCAAAGAGACTGATATTTGCTGCACCCCTTCCCGCTGGGAGATCATGCCTTCGATGGAATGGACACAGGACGCACAGGTCATGCCAGCAATGGCAATCACAGTGGTACTGCACGTGCCCTGCACCTGGTTTCTTTGGGAGAAGCCAGGGGAATGACAACTAAAAGGCCCGTGATCTGTCCCACACCCTTCTGCTCCATCAGGAAGAGAAACTTTAAAGTTCCCAGGTGGAAGTGCTTCGATAGCCCTCTGCAGAGACACCGGGCTGGTACAAGAAGGGTCATACTGTACTTGGGCAGTTTTGTTCTCCAAGGACACTTGAATACTTTGAATCCCTGGGAGCTGGCCAATATTTTCTTCAATACTCAAGATGCAAGATGTACAGTGCATTCCATCTATTCTCAGTTGGAGGGTGACCACATGGTTTCCTTGGTTCCCCAAGGTCTCAGAATTATTAATATTCTGGTTAGCAGAAGTGAAAAGTCTCTTTGGGTAAGTGCTTTGTAACCGCTCAATATCAATTGGTCCCAGGCTTAAGGGAGCCACTTTGTTCTTGATGGCAGCCTCAAATCCCATGTCGTTTACATGGTCCCTGAGGTCTTCGGGCTGAATGAGATAAGGCTGATAGGTGATGACAGCCTCTTGGTTGCTGAGTGAGACTTTGACTCTCACTACTCCTTGCAGTTTCCGGACCTTACCTTCAATGGAGCTGACACAGGACTGGCAGGTCATGCCCTCTACCCGGAGCTTGACCACAGCCTCCTGGGCAGGCAAGGACCTTGAGGGCCAGGAGGCTGCCTTTCCTTCTGCAATGCTGGCCTCGAAGCCCATGTCCCCAATTTGATGACAAACCTGTTGTGGGCTCAAAACCGATGGCACATAGTTCACAGTGGCACTGCCTTGCTCCACAGAAACCTTAACACTCACAATGCCTTTCAAACTGGAAATCCTATCCTCAATGGACTTCACACATGACTGGCAAGTCATGCCCAAGATCCTGATTGTGCTGGTCGTCACCTGAGAAGAAGGGCCCAGGCCATCCAGACCACCTTCATAGCCAACATTGTCAAAAGCAAAACTCTTCTTCATTGCTGGTTCCCAGGCATGGGTAGGCAAAGAAAGTTTAGATAACATCTAAAAAGAAAAGAAATAATATTTATTGTCCTTAAAACTAAATATTTTCTACAGCACCCCAGCTTGTCTGGCACTGAGAAAATGGAAAACAATGCCACTTGTGTCAAAACATCCCAAGGGTAGAAGAACATAAAATACACAGAAGGAAAGCTAAAGGCATCACTTATAAAATGAAGAGGTTCTCATGGGTTCCTTTGAGCTCTGAGAATCTGTGATTATGGATCTAAAAGCCAACTGTCTATCTTCCTTAGTGAAATGTCTTTCTCACAGATGTGGAGGATTCTGAAGGAAAGAAGGCAAGCATGACACAACTTTACACACGGAACGCAGCACAGCTGGCCTCCAGCAGAGGCAGAGGTCATAGCGGTCCACAGTGGGAAGGCACAGATATCCCAAAGAAGGTCCCCTGGCTGATACCTCCCCCATAGAACCTAGTCCTTTCAGCTCAAACTTTGGGGGTCCTGCTGAAATGCAAACCCCAGAATAGACAACACTTTACTGCTATATCTCTTTATTGGGGTATCTGATTTTCTTAGCAGAGGTTAAATGTACTTGATACCCTTTGGGTCCTCCACAGGGTCAGAATCCAAAGGTGGGCCACAGGCCTATGAAAAAGCTTTGGGGGTATGCTCCCTGGGTGAGGTTAAATGAGTACCTGTGGCTGAGCCGAGGGGCGGGAGGGGAAAGGCTGGAAGAGCAGGAAGTTGACTTTCAGAGGAACTTCATAGTTCTGCCCGTGACTCGGTGTCATCACCCTCCTCAGTGTTCAGGAGAGCTGTAGTCATCACCTGAAATTTCAGGTGCATCACTGAATTAAAGGACCTATTTTTGTAACGCACCACAGTACAAGTATTATTTCCTGGTTTCTACACAGAATGATGTGATCTCAGTCATTCTATAAACAAGCAAAATCTTCCTTTCACAGGCTCCTGGCCTACAGCTCTCTTAACTAGATGTAGTTTTTACACCAGAACTATTATGTGCTTCAGAAATTTGGGAACAGGCCTTTATACATGATATCATTAAAAAAGCACATTTCTCTCTACTTGTACACAATCCTGCTTGTCTTCAGATAAGTCTCCATTACATGGTATGATCTCCTCCTTTTTCCTATGCATAAAATGCAGACCTTGCCAACTGGCTTTTGAGCAGTTTAACAACATAAATGTTTAAATAACTTCTAAAATACAGACTATATAAATGTTGATTTGTATGTCTACAAAGGTTTGGGATTAATAATTATATAGAATTTTAAATATTCACTGTGACATTCTCTAAGAGAAAAAAGGGAATAATTAGGTAATTTTTGGGACAGCCATTCAAAAGAGATTGCTGAATTGAGTAAATACATGAATGTGTAACGATATTGTTGAAGGATGGTGACATATTCTGAGAAATGAGTCATCAGGTGACATCATCATTGTGTGACCATCATAGAGTCACTGACACACACCTAGCCTACGACACACCTGGGCTATATGGTATGGCCTATTGCTCCCATGCTGCACACCTGTACAGCGTGTTACTGTACTGAATATTGTAGGCAACTGTAAAACAAGGGTAAGTATTTGTGTATCTAAACATATCTGAACACAGAAAAGGTTCAATAAAAATATTAAAGATTAAAAAATGGTGTACCTGTATGGGGCACTTAACATGAATGGAGCTTGCAGGACTGGAAGTTGCTCTGGGTGAGTGAGTGAATGAGCAGTGAGTAGACGTAAAGGCTTAGGACATTGTGCTACTGTCAATTTTATAAATACTGTATACTTAGGCTACACCAAATTTATAAAAAATACTTTTATTTCTTCAAGAATAAATTAACGTAGCCAGACACAGTGGCTCATTCTAATCTCAACGCTTTGGGAGGCTGAGACAGGAGGACTGCTTGAGCCCAGGAGTTCAAGGTTACAGTGAACTATGATTGCACCACTCTACTCTAGCCTGAGAGACAAAGCGAGACACTAGCTCTAAAAAAATTTATTAATTAACTTTGGCTTGCTCTAACTTTTTTACTTCATAAACTAAACTTTTTTACTTTTGACTTTTTTGTAATAACACTTAGCTTAAAGCACAAACACACTAGACAGCTGTATAAAATATTTTCTCTCTTTATATCCTTATCCTATAAGCTTTCTTAAATTTTTTATTTTTTAACTGTGTAAACACTTTTGTCAAAAACTAAAACGCACACATTAGCCTAGGCCTACACAGGGTCAGGATCATCATATCACTGTCTTCTGCCTCCACATCTTGTCCCATTGGAGGGTCTGCAGGGGCAATAACAGGCATGGGGCTGTCATCTCCTATAACAACAATGCCCTCTTATGGATACCTCTTAGGACCTGCCTGAGGCTATTTTACAGTTAACTTTTTCTTTTTATAAGTAGAAGGAATACACTCTAAAATGATAATAAAGACTATAGTAAATACATAAACCAGTAACATAGTCATTTATTAGCAAGTATTATATACAGAATTGTATGTGCTATAATTTTATGACTGGCAGTACAGTAGGTTGGTTTACACCAGCTCACCAAAAATACATAAGTAATGCACTACTATGACATTACAACAGCTGCGACATCACTAGGCAATAGGAATTTTTCAGCTTCATTATAATCTCATGGGACCAGTGTTGTATGTGCAGTTCATCATTGACTAAAACATCATTATGAGGCACATGACTTTATAATAAAGATGAGTTGGTGTAACAACATTAAGAGACAACTGACTAGCCACCTCAGAAACTTATTTGGAAACCTATATGTCAAAAGACATTTCAGACAGATCAAAGATTAAGATGTAAAAAAGAAATAATAAAAACACCAGAAGACAACATAGGAGAATACCTATAATAATCTCAAAGTGAGAAAAGCCTACATATAACAAACAAACTAAAACAAAACCAAAAAAATCCAAAAGCTATAGAAGATTGACATAACTAAAAACAATAAGGAAAAAAAAGTTACTCAAATGAAGTCAAAAGATAAATGAGTAACTGGGGGAAAAAAGATTTGCTTCGCATAGCATACATTAAGTGCTAATTTCTTTTATACACAGAGAGTTCCTCCAAAAAAGAAAAAGGCCAAGAATCCAAACAACAAAGAAGACAGTTCATTAAAAAGGAAATGCAAGTGGTTTTTAAATATATGAGAAAATATTAAAGAGAAATGTATCATTTCAACCACACTATGGCACAGTGCTCACCATCTTCTCCAGCACAGAGTCCTCCTACATTGCTAGTGGGAGTGTAACCTCTCTGGAGGGCAATTTGCAATACCCACTAAAATTACAAATTTACAGTCGGTCATGGTGGCTTGTGCCTGTAATCCCAGCATGAGAGTACATGACTTTGGGAATCCGAGGTGGGTGGATCATGAGGTCAGGAGTTCGAGACCGTTCTGGACGACATGGTGAAACCCTGTCTCTACTAAAAATACAAAAATTAGCTGAGCATGGCGACATGGACCTATAATCCCAGTTACTTGGGAGGCTGAGGCAGAAGAATTGCTTGAACCAGGGAGTCAGAGGTTGCAGTGAGCAAGAATGTGCCACTGACTCCGGCCTGGCAAAAGAGCAAGACTCCATCTCAAAAAAAAAATACAAATTTACGTACTCTTTTACCAAGAAACTCTACTTCTAAGAATTTACCCAATAAATATATTTGTTTATGTGTAAAAGGAAGCATGCCATGAAAATGTTAAATGTGAAAGACTGGAAAATCAATGTTAATCATCAAGAGGCTAGTTAATTAAATTACAGTACAGCCATAAATGGAATAATTCAGCTCTTAAAACAAATGATGTGGCTCTGTATGTACTGAAATAAGCTGATATCTATCATACTGTTCAGCAACAACAGCAAGGCACAGAAAATACCATATATATAGTATGTGTTTGTTATCTGTTGCTACATGACAAAGCAAATTTAGTAGCTTACTAACAAGGGCTCACAATTTTTCAGTTCAGACAGGTCTTGGCAGGGAAAGCTTGTCTCTTCTCCATATAGCACCACTGGAAGTGGTCTGAATGGGGCTGGCAGTTCCACTTCCAAGAAGATGGTTCATTCATTACATGGCTGCCAAGTGAATGCTCTCTGCTGGCTGGGGGCTCAGCTAAGGCTCTTGACAGGGACCTGGTTCTCTTCCACATGGCTTCTCTTTATGACTACTTGGGGACTTCAGAACTTGGGGGCTTCTAGGTGTCATAATAGCAAACACTCCTCTAAACACATCTCAAAGTGCAAGCTCTTATACAGCCTCTGCTTGCATCAAACTTGCTAATTCCCATTGGCCAAAACAAGTCACATGGCCCAGCACAGTCAATATGAGCAAGAATTACACTGCGCTTGAATACAGGGGTGTGTAGTCCACTGAGAGGGCTACAATTCTATCAAAGTGCTAGCACTACCTGTGTGAAACAAAAGCATATCATACAAATGGATGCTTGTATAGGCATGAATTATCTCTGGGACAATGCAAAAGCTTGTACAAAGTTTGAAAAAGATTAGGCAGCTGAAGGGAGCCAGGTAGCTGGGATACAAAGAAGAGTTACTTTCACTGTACAACTTACTGTACAATACACACATTACCAAATTCTAAAAATTAATTAATTTAAAAATTAACATGAGCACAAAGAAGAATCAGAACAGTGATTTGATTGTAGTTGGTGTTAAATACTAATTTAATTAAAAAGGAACCAAGGATAAAAGAAAAACTAAGATATTCAAGAACATTCATTTTCATATAGTACTTTATTAAGCAAAAACCTCTCCTTCTCATAAGAAAAATATAACCCTCACCATCTAGTTTGTTGGAAAAACAAATCCCTCATGATATACTACCCACCCACCCTAAATTTTTTGGTCCTTGCTCCAATTACAACTTAACAAACCCCAAGCCACAATAGTGGCTCTCTGGAGTGTTGATTCTATGTTTCTGCCAAAAGGGTTTGCAGAAAGCAATTTCTTATTATCAAACAATACTCAGAGGGCCCCCTTTCTAGACAGGTAGGTTTTTAAGGCCAAACAGTTACAGAAGACAAAGCCTTGCAAATAACATATCTCTACAAAACACTAGAGTATCTATTGGTCTAGGAACAACCTCATTGAACAACTGGTAGTATTTGGGTAGTTTTAAGTGTAGACATGGGGTGTATACAAGCTTTTAATTCAGTTCTCCAATTAAGATGATCTTTGCGGGGAAAACTCTCCTGACACATTTTAAAAAACAAATGCACAGGCTAAGATTGAAGGACTCATAAAACAGTCCCAGAGATAGAGAGCAGGTCCCACATGGGTATCCCAGAAAGCCTTGGGTAAGCCATGGCTTATCTAATTCCCACTAAATTCTGCATTCCTTGAGGACAAACATTTGGGACTTTTTCTGCAGACCCAATACCAGGCTTTGGAATGACTTTTCCTAGCTTCTGAATTTTTAATAAACAATGGTAGACATCAGGATGAGAAGGGACTGGAAGCACAGGAGGCCACAGAGGGGCTCCAAACGTGAATTTCAATTCTCTGCTACCTCTCTAGGCACCCAAGTAACATGGAATTTGCTGAGAGTTCCAGAGCATTTAAAATAAAATACAGGTTAAAAAAACTATTGACTCACCGAGATGGAGCCCAGAAAGAAAAATAAGATCTCTGGATAGACTATTCTGATATGAAGAAATCAGAAACTGGGTAGCATGTTTTGATGAAGGGCTTCAAAGCCAAACTGATAGTGAAAAAGCAGAAACAACATGCCTTGTTAGAAAGTGGCTGTGATCACAAATACAAAAACACTAACCCATGCACAAGTGAAGGACCACTAGCCACTTCAGGTCTCTAGTGGTTACTCTTGGATTCCCATCAACCTTAAATAGAATACCACTCAATCCCCTGCCACATATCTTCAATAACTCTTTTGCTTTGAAGGATATATAACGCCTATAACAACTTATGATGCAAATGTGTTATATGTGCATGCAACTTTTCCAATATATAACCTCCCCCCACACAACTCAATCCATCTGTACTTTCATGGAATTCAAAATACAAAAAAGTCCTGATTCTTTCATATGCACACAGATCCAATAATAACAAATAATTAATGATTCTGAGTGTTATTTTATGAGGATGGCATTTTATATCCCTCATGCTTCAGACAATTCTAGAAGTAGGTAATGCCACCATTTATTTCACCGTTGAAACTGACGCAGAAGCTTATCCAAGAACACAAATCAACACAAGAAACAGAGCTGGGATTTAAATGCTGCTCAGAAATCTGGGAAGCTCTATATTTCTTAAGAACAACTTTTAGAGGAACCTTTTCTTTTTAGCCACATTAATTATAAATAGAGACTACAATGCAGAAAAGTGAAGTGAAAAATTTTAAAGTAGATACCTGCAAGTAGCAAGCCAGGCTAACATGCAAGAGAACTGAGCTGTCTGAGTCCTGGCTTCACCCACTAGTATCTGTCACCTGAGAAAAACTACAGCAGAATATCCACACTTGCTCCACCTTCCTCAATATCCCTCATCAAGGCAACCACACTTACAGGAGAAGCTGGACACAAGTCAGAGGAGGCAACAGATCTGGACCGTGTTCATCCTGAGTACCTGAAATGAGTACTGTCTTGCTCAGCCTTATCGAAGAATTCTCTGGTACCTGAAATGAGTACTGTCTTGCTCAGCCTTATCGAAGAATTCTCTGGATGCCACAAATTCACAGGGGAGGGCAAAGGTAAAAAATAATGCCTGACTCAAGAAAGGATCTCATCCAAACTATCCCAGGAATCCAGGCCAGTGGGGGCTGGTCTCTAAAATCCCCACTGAAGAAGAATCAATGTCCCATGTTAATCTCTATGAACATAAGTATTCAGGGGGATATGCTTAAGTATTGTTAGAGAAAATTCAGCTTATCTTTAGGTGAGTTATGAAATACTGATTTTTAAAAAAATATCTGTACGTATTTTCCAATTTTTCAAACTTAAATTAAAAAAACAAGTGTTACTTTTATAACCAGAAAATAAATGTGGTTTTTCCATTTGTCTAAGGAAAGCCTGTTGAACCCGTGGCCTGCAAGCCACATGCAGCCCAGGAAGGCTTTGAATGTGGCCCAACACAAATTCATAAACTTTCTTAAAACATAATTAGATTTTTTTGTGATTTTTTTAAGCTCATCATCTATCATGAGTGTTGGTGTATTATATGTGTGGCCCAAGACACATTCTTCTTCTAATGTGGCCCAGGGAAGCCAGAAGATTGGACACCCCCGGTCTAAGGCAAGGAAGAAAATGTTTTGTTAAACCATTCTAATTTGGGCAACAATATTATTGACTGTGAGAAGGATAACAACAATGATGAATTGATGATATTTTGTACACTGCTTTATACTTCAAAGAACATTTTTATATATATTTGTTTAAATATCTGTCTTTCCTACTTGTGAATTTCTTGAGGGTATGTCTGACAGTTTTAAGTACGAATTGCAGCATTATCTGAGCAAATCCAGGCCTCAGTTTCCTTTAGGTATAAAATGGGAGTAATAATAATGCCCACCCTACAGTTGTACAGGAAGACTTGAGAGCTAAGGGGACTTAAAAAATTAGCATCATACATGTTTGAAAATGAATGACTATGAGGACAAACATCATCTCATTTGATCTTCAAACATGACCCAAGAAGGTTTAAGTACTTTACATAGTTTTCTCCATTTTATTGATAAGGCAAACTAATCATTAATACTAGTGTACATATTCCCCCAAGCCCTTCACTATCCTATTTCACAATGGTACAGAAAGGCTTTCTACTGACAATTATTTAAATTTTATCTACTTTAAAAATGGAGGCACGGCTGGGCGAGGTGGCTCATGCCTGCAATCCCAACACTTTGGAAGGCTGAGGCAAGTAGATCACGAGGTCAAGAGATCCGAGACCATCCTCAACAACATGGTGAAACCCGGTCTCTACTAAAAATACAAAAATTAGCTGGGCGTGGTGGCACATGCCTGTAGTCCCAGCTACTTGGGAGGCTGAGGCAGGATAATTGCTTGAACCCGGGAGGCAGAGGTTGCAGTGCGCCGAGATTGTGCCATTACACTCCAGCCTGGTGACAGAGTGAGACTCCATCCTTATGCTGGCTACATCCTTACTGAGAAACAGGATTTAGCATATCTGATACTTGCCTTAAAAAAAAAAAAAAGTAAGGCCAGGTGCAGTGGCTCACACCTGTAGTCCCAGCACTTTGGGAGGCCAAGGTGGGTGAATCACGAGGTCAGGAGTTCGAGACCAGCCTGGCCAAAATGGTGAAACCCCATTTTTACTAAAAATACAAAAAATTAGCTGGGCATGGTGGCACGTCCCTGTAAACCCAGCTATTCAGGAGGCTGAGGAAGGAGAATCACTTGAGCTTGGTAGGTGGAGGTTGTGGTGAGCCGAGATCACACTGTGTTCCAGCCTAGGTGACAGTGCAAGACTCCGTCTTAAAAAAAAAGGGGGGGGGGACTAAAATTAAAAACAAAATAAACCTCACTACATACAAATATGTTATTTTCAATATATAACAAAATGAAATTTAGAAATTCACAAACTAAAAGACAGGGGTAACCTTTCCAAGGAGCACTTCACAATATTATCTCAGAAAACCCATTCACAATCTCCTGCTACACAGCTTTATAATAAACCGTTTCAGAGAATGTGCTGCTTTTAACTTATGTCTACTGTAACAATTATTCCATCCAACTTTTATAAATTAACAGCACTTCCGTGCTTCAGAATCTTCTCAAAACACTCTATATTTCCATTTTATCTACTTTAAAAATGGAGGCATGGCTGGGCGAGGTGGCTCATGCCTGCCATGCTCATGCCTCTCCCAACAAAGAGGCTTTATTGTTATTTTTTTTTTTACTCTGTACACCAAAGGATGCAAAACAAAAAAGTTTTAAATGACAGGCCTATCACTATGAAGCAACTGTCAACAGCTTGGAATATTTTACATTTGAAGGAAATAGTCTAATTCGAAACCATGAAGTCCTAATTCTTCTATGTCATTTGCCAGAATTATAAGATCATGATATAAAGACCTACATGAGACATATGAAATGTTATCATAATTAGAAGAAATGTCAATACTAATGATATTAAGTTAATTCAGATATTTATATGACAGACGTCAACAAACTCAGTATTATTTGTTGACAGATCACACATGATTGTCAAATTTCATAAAATATATTACAGTTGGTATTTTATGTTGTCTCACAAAAATGTACACTATAATGCCTAATGAATGTATTGGTTTCCACCTAGAATTATAGCTATGACACATAAAATAAATGTATTCCTTTAAGACAGGTACAAACCTAATGTTTATAAATTAGCACTACTCTATAAATGCATGATAGGAACTCTACTTAAAATAATCCTTAGGGAAAAAAATACTAAGTATCTGATAAACTTTTAAAAAATTAATAAAATACAAATTTAAACAAGATAACACTTTTCACTAAATAAGCTGGTAAAAATTCAAAAGTCTGATGATACAGTAAACAAGGGTATATGGAAAAACGGTTCTTAACCACTGTTTGCAGAAAGGTAAATTTTGCCTAATTGCTCTCTAAAAAGCATGACTGCTTTTGTCCCAGATATTCCACTGCTACGAATTTCACCATGCAGATATACAATTACATAAGAATGTTTATTGCTACATTCAAGTAGTAAAAACGAAACCATCTCAATATTCTTCTACAGAGTACTGACTACATAAAACATAGACCATCAAATAGAAATCCATGCTATGATTTTTAAAAGGTAGATGAATTTACATGTATTGACATGGAAAGACTTCCATGATGTTAAAAAGAAAAAAAAAGTTTCAGAACTGTATTAAGATGGTCCTATTTATCTAAGAGAGGAAAACAACTACACTTCTATACTTCGCTCCTGATGTTTGTATCCACAGATACTACTTTCAGGAAAAACTAAATTCAAGAATCCACTTGAAATGTTTTCTACAAAAGCAATAAAATAATAGTGATGCTGACGATTCCATAATGATAGATGATACTTCTTTAAATGACTAGATCACACCACTTCATTTATTGTTTTTCCTTTATTTTAGAAGGGATATACCTGTGCCAGCCAGGTCATTTTGATTTCAACTAGGCAAAAATAAAACCAAACCTAAACACCACTCACTTAAGGCAAAATTCTATATTCTGGTCTCTAAAATGGTAAGTCCACCACCTAACAACCTTATAGTCACCATCAGTTCAATATGTCTAACATCAACCCCCCTGCTACGGTATACATCTACTTCTAGTTCATTCATTTGTTCACTCAGTCAACAGCTTGATACCATGGACTGAGCTCTGTCAGATACAGGATACAATGACAAACTAAAACAGCAGCCAATGTGCACCTGTAGTCCCAGTTACTCGGAGGCTAAAGTGGAGGGATTGCTGATGAAAGGATTGTTGAGCCCAGGAGGTGGAGGTTGCAGTAAGCCAAGATCTGCGCAACTGCACTCCAACCTGGGTGACATGGTGAGATCCTGTCTGAAAAAAACAAGTAACTCAGCAGCCAAGCTTGGTCAAATAAGTCAACAGGGTTGTGAGTAAGGAGGCTTAAGCAGTCGCTTTTGGAAACAAAGGGGAATTCTGGAAACAAGTTCCTGGTAACCTCCAACCATTTCCCACCTGCCAAGACAGGTAGAGGAGAGAGGTAAGGAAGGAACAGAGAAGGGAGAGTATCAGAGGCAGGCACCCGTTCTTCTCCAGCCCACCACCCTGGGCCTGAAAGGTTGTCTGTGTAAGCTTTGATAGGAACACCCAGCCACTGCTTTCTACTGTGGTTAGCGTGCTCTCCTGGAGGGGATTTGTGGAGAAGTCCCTCCTACCTATTTCCCCCTTTTCATAATTAATTCCTGAGAACCTCACCAGGCTCAGCCATGCTCATATCAGCAAAGAGAAACTTTCTAATGTGGGAGGGGAGTAGGGGGCAATGTGCCCTTCAGACTTTGAGTTTTTACCAGTTATGCCTTTTAAAAAAGATCTTTTCCCCCCCTCTGCCTGTCTGAAAAATAGAAGAATCAAAGAAACAGGTTTTGACTCTAAATTGTACAGAATGTACTCTGCATTGCATAAGGAATGTAAAACACAAGCAAACAAATCCACTAGACATAAACAGCAATTTTTAAATGTTTTATTCATAGCAGCTACCACCTGTGTCCTTTCTGAACAATGTGCCACCTGAAAGCTAATTTTCCCTTCACTATGAATTAGCAGCTTTCCAATATTTCAAACTCTGTCTTGTTCAGTGTATTAAATAATACTTCAGTGTTTCAATGGAAAAGCAAGGACTTGTCTTCAGATAAACCTGGGATTAAATCTTTCAGGCGACATAAGCTCTCAGTCAGCTTTCTCATCTGTTAAGGGTGGACCGATGATACTTACTAAAGTTGTTAAAATGATTAAGTGACAAGAGCAAGGTACCTACCATATACCAAGTGCTAAATGTTAGTTCTCAAGGTGCAAATCTGATGTATAACAGATTTTGAATCAGAACATTGTTAACAATGAATGAATACTCGATTGTAATTTTTTGAGTTGGTTTTTATAATCATAAACCAGCTACTACAAATTCCTTCTATTTGAGATTAATTAAATTCTTTCTAAAAATTAATCCTAAATTTAAAAGTGGAACTACAATAAAAAATGATGATATAGGCCGGGCACGGTGGCTCACGCCTGTAATTTCAGCACTTTGGGAGGCTGAGGTGGCCAGATCACTTGAGGTCAGGAGTTCAAGACCAGCCTGGGCAACATGGCAAAACCTTGTCTCTACTAAAAATACAACAAGTAGCTAGGCGTGGTGGCAGGTACCTGTAGTCCCAGCTATTCATGAGGCTAAGGCAGGAGAATCGCTTGAAACTAGGAGGTGGAGGTTGCAGTGAGCTAACGCCACAGCACTCTAGCCTATGTGACAGAGGAAGACCATGTCTCAATAAAAAATAAAAAGATAATATAGGTGTATATATATGACATATAGAAATGTCCACAAAATATTCAGTAAGAAATGCAAAGTATAAGATAGTATGTATAATTTAATCTCATATTTATTTTAAAAATACACATATGGACACATAAACATACTCACATATACATATACATATACACATACACATTCATATTTGTTGGGAGAATGACTGCTTTGATTTTCTTCTTTATACTTCTCTGTATTCCCCTCATTCCATCATAAATTTGTTTTTTATAATGAGTGTAGGCTACTTTTATAATCAGAGCTTTAGAAAAAATAGAGCTGCCAGCCATGGTGGCTCACATCTATAATCCCAGTACTTTGGGAGGGGGAGGCAGGGGGATCATTTGAGCCCAGCAGTATGAGACCAGTCGGGGCAACATATGGAGACCCCATCTCTACAAATAAAAAGAGAAATTTATCTGGACAAGGTGGCGAGCACCTGTGGTGGCAGCTATTCAGGGAGCTGAGGCAGGAAGATCACTTGAACCTGGGAGGTCTAAGGTGCTGTGAGCCATGATCATGCCACTGCGCTTCAGCCTCGGCATCAGCAAGAGACCATGCCCAAAATAAAAAATTTAGGAAAAAAAAAAACAAAGAAAGGAAAAACAGAGTTGCAGTTGTACTCAGATAGATTACTGGGTTAACACAGTCCTATCCAGACGACACATCAAACAAATTAAGATTTGGAAGATTAAGAGTTGGAAATTCTACTGAAAAAGTATAATTTTGGTGTAAGTAATACTAGTTTGCATTTGAATGATAATCTACAAAGTGCTTTCACAATCAGATGAGGCAGGATTTATCACCTGCTTTGCAATGAAGAGTCTGAATGAGAGTGTCCAAGACTCACCTGCCCAGGCCCCACAACCTGAGATGGACAAAGCATGGGTCTGCATTCAGATCCCTCCACCAAGGCCTCTTCCCCAGCCCTCCTTTCTGAGGAGGCTCCCCTAGTCAGCTTCAGGTTGTCCCGCTAGTCACAGATTGGTGCTGGCCTTAAAAATCACTAGCATATGTCATATCCCAAAACTTCAGATATAGGCTGGAATTTATAAAGTAATAGCTTGGACATTTAAGCATTTACACCCCAAAATATTTAATATTTCACTATTTTAAACACATGGCTTAAAGCATAAATGCTCACTATATATTGTACAAACAGGCAAAATACGAAAAGCCTGATTAAAAGATTAAAAGCTCTGTTACTCTTTAAATTCTACATGATTTAACACATTAGTTTAGCTACTGGCTTAGTACAATTTAAAGAGATATAAAATGAAAATTTAAAAACTACTTTGGAAAACAAAGTAATTAAAATTGTATCCATCACCTCACTTCCCTCCCAAAAACCACTGGAACCTCTGTGTAGAAGTTACCCAAACTGGCGGCCACTTGAATAATTCTATATTTCCTATTTTTAAATTCACCTGGAAAGAAACTTCAAAAGAGTCTCCTGGAATTTTCTACAAATTCAGAACACCAAAAAACACTTTTAATATTTTAAAATAAATACATCTGAGCATAGTTATATCCTTAGTTAAAAACCTGGCAGTAAAATGCAGAATCTTTAAATACTCAAAAAGAGTTTCTGTTTTCAATATCCAAGTACCCTGTGATTTCAACATATGTAAATTCTCTTGCAAAGTACATTCGAACATTCTTTTCACAAAATTTCCTTTAGTCTTTGGGACTTTTAAACCAATGAACAGCATAAAAATAAGTCTTAGAGGAGGCAAAGTACTTATAAAACCTTCCTTTGTATCAAACTAGTAAATGCCTTCAAAAGTCTTTTTTCATTTTCATCTGAGTAGGTCAATGAAAAAGACACTATACACACCACCCATCCGCTCAGAAATGCTACTATAAGGCACCATTTTTACAAAAACATTATACTGTCCTACTTTTGGACATGACCTAACCTTTGTAGTAACACAATTTTCATTTGCTTAAGAAAAAGAACTTCATTTTGCAGCATTTTCCAAAGGTTAAAATGTAGAAATTAACAAAATAAGGCATACACTATAAAATATATTAGTAAAAAGAAGAAAGGATTCATTTTCGTTTGACTTGCATTCTGGATAACCTTTGCTTCATAAAGGCTTACAAAGTATCCTGAAAATAAAAAGCAACAAAACCCAAACTTCCAAGTCATGGTGTAATGAATCACCTTCACTCCTGCTAGGTGCTACATTCACATGCTCATTCCCCTCCCCAGACCTCCCCCCGATACCTCATACATGAGACACGGAGAGAAATCTCCATCTTTAAATGGTGCAAGCCCTTCTTGACGTTTTAGCCCATCTGCAATTGTACTGACCTGACTAGAACTCACTTCCCGGGTTCCATTCAAAACTCTGTGGAAATTCTCCTTCCTCTGATGGTGAAGTGCCTTCCTCCTCAGTAGACACTGGCCTGGCTGAGTGCCTGACCCCAGGGTTCTTCCTAAAGAAACACTGCTTGTGGACAGACAGCAGGGTCACATGTGGGTCACTCAGAGTTGCCAGGAAGGACTGCTCGGGGCTCTGAAGCATCTCACCCCTGGCTTTCTCCATCGCAGAGTCCATGGCCACACCTTCCCTCCTCACTAACGCAGTTCCCCTTCAGCAGACTACTTGGTTGTGTCAGAGGGAAATGCTTTAGAAGTTTCCTAATTAGCAGGTGGAAGACACCCTTCTGCTCCTGACGCAGCCCCGGAGAGGCTACCGGCAGTTTTCGGTGTAGCAGCAAGCTTTTGGAACTTGGGCAAGCTGCACATGACTGCACCTACTTGCTTTTGTTTATCTACACCCATCCCAGCACTTGGCACCCTCTCACTCATCACACTTCGTGCAGCACTGTCAATCTTTGCACTCAGCCCGTCCACACCCTCCCCCAACACAGACTGGACACCCAGCCAATGTGTCCATGAGTCCAGCATGTGATCACCCCCTAGACTTCAGCACAGTTTCCTTTTGGCCATGTGCACTCCTAGAAACCCAGTCTAGAGACAAGAGAGATATGCCACTTTTATTACCAAACTGCTCACATTTTCTTGGAATAGCTTCAGCTGCCTCTTCCATATAGCTCCAGTGTCGGCGGGGTGCAGAATACTCGGTGAGAGAAGTATTTCCTAGGCAACATGACTTGCATTTTCAAGAAGGTATAAGAAAGTTCCATGTTTCCTGTAGCTTTGTTTTCCCTTGGACCAAGGCTTGGCTTCAGTAAGAACTGACTGCACAAACTCATTGGCTAAGAAGGCTCATCTGTTTTTATATGCAGCACCACGGCCAGGAATTAAGGCACAATTCAGGCTTCTCAGGCTACCTGCTGTTCCACATGAGGATTAATAGGAGGAGACACAGGACACTGTGGTGATTCCAGCAGCAGCCTGCTCTGTCGGGCAGCACTGCCTCCATTCCCACCCTCCACCCCACCCCACCACTGGGAGACCAGAGGGAGGGACCTCATCCCCCATGGCTGGAACAGCTCCACCACAGCCACTAATCCCAGCCATACCTGCTGCAGCAAGTGAGTGTAGAACTGAGTTCCCTGGTAAAATGGTCACTGTCTCTCTGCATTATTCTTCACAGCAGAATGTACCAGCAGGGGTCGCTAAGGAATGCACCCAATGGAGGCATTCTGAACACAAGCCCAAGGTCACTGAAGGCTGCCTCCTCCTCATAGGTTGCCTACAACAATGATTCCTCCCCATTAACACTGCCATCCGTGCCCCAAGAACTCCTGTCCCAGAGATCTGTTCTCTTTGAGGAAAGGCAATCTCAAGGCTGATCCATGTACTGAAGGCCCTTCGTGCCTGCTTTATCCTGCTGCTTCTTACTGCACTCCATGGGGATTGCTATCACTTCTAAAGCACACGCTGCGCAACCAACTCCTCCAAAATGTGTCTGGGTTTGCCTCTTGCCTTCTAAGTGTTCAGCCAAGAAAAACAAAGAACTGGCCTCAATTTCCAGGAAATATCATTCAAACCCATTTCCATCAAAGGAAAGGCATATTTGATGCTAAAGGCCTTGGGTCCCAACCCCAGCCTCCCTGCCAAACAGAGGCCAGCACCACGGGGCTGTGCAGCTGCCTCTCTGGGAGTCCATGTGAATACATCAGGTGCATCTGCAATTGCTTTCCACTCATTCTTCAAGTTTCACTTATCTATGTCTCTCCCTTCATGATAGGATCTATCAGGACCTCCACATGTCCTGCTGCCCACCTGACATTTCATTTACTGGGTGCCAGAAGCAGACATTCCAGATAACTGAAGCTTATCTCTTTAAGCATTAGATTTTTAAAAGATTTTGTCATTCTTGGTGAAAATCCTTCCCAAAGGTTACATCTACTTTTCTGCTGCCTTTTCAAGTGAGTTATTAAACAAATTTTAACTTTTCCTTGGTGACATGAGATCATTATAAACATAAATGCTTCTTCTGTGCTGTACCCATGAATAGCTAATAAGGAAAATATGTTGGGATCATATGTCCCACATGCTTTTAAATAGTCTATCCTGATAGCTCCAGGAAATTAAAATACTTCACCATTCAAACCACTTCTAGATGGTGGCTCAGACCCAGAAGATGGCCAGGAAAATGGGCTGGGGCCAGGTTAGGAAGGGTGGAAGTCTAGACTTTGTCCTGTGGGTGGTGTAAAATCACCAGGAGATTCTGAGCAGAGGACTCACAGAATCTTATTTGTGATCTGGAAACAGTTTGGGCAGAAACGGGAATGAAGACTCAGGAGAGGAGGGATTACAAGGGGCAGGAAATTTAATAGTAGAATAGGATTAAACAAATGAGGCAGGCTCCCAACTCAGTGACCACTGGATCACAGCAGGTGACACAAAGAGGGGGCCTGAGGATGACAATGCCATTTCCAGTTTGGCAGACTGGGCACATGGTGATGTGTGCACCAAGATGAGGAGGGAGGGTGGGAAGAAAGCAAGTCTGGGGTAAACACAGTGGCTTCTCCTTTGCTCCCATAGAATCTAAGGGACCTGTGGAACAGCCAAGGCACGGACCACATTTCTAGGCTACAGCATTAAGTCCAAACACCTCTTTCAGGCACCTTCCCCTTTCCTCACATCTGACCCTGGCTTCCCCGCTCCTCTCCTTCCCGGCACCATCTAATCCTTCTTATCCTTCAAGTCCTGCCTCTCTGTGGAATCCTGCCAGGGGCTCTCTCCCTTATCTGAATTTCAACATCACTAACGTCAACACCAGGGTGCCAGCAGGTGCTCGGCCTGTAACACTGCTGGAGGACAAGTCTTCCCTGTCCATCTAGGCTGCAGTCAGCTCGGTCCACACTTGTTACTGATGCCTACGGGCATGTGCTCACTTTGGGAAACATGGTCAGATCCTGGGAACACAGGATCTGATATCTTAGCTGCCTGCAGACCTAACATGGTGATGAACGATATCAGACATTAAATAAGTATATTTAAGCAGTTAAATATTTACATATTTAAATTTTAATATGTATATTTAACCATATTTAAATAAATGAGTTGAACTATATACTGCTCAGAACGTGCTTTCTACCTAGAATTTCATGGTACTTTTTTGTCTCCCTTATCACAACACAAGGGCAAACTCTATCAGTCCCTCATATATTCCTGAAGAAAGGTCTTCAAGGGTTTCCTTGTACTAGATTATTCTGCTTTCCATATGTACAAATTTCACAAGCCATTTTCCAGAAGAAAACTCACCTTTTTTACCTCCCAGTCTGTGGATCTTTTCTGTATAGAAATAAATATCTCTTTGGTGTCCTCAACAATCTTGTTGCAACCTGAGAAGCCTGGGCCCAAAGGCGGATGGGCAGCTCATGTTTCCATGAACCTCCTGGACAAAGGACTCTTTGGAGGAGGGACATCTGGTTAAAATATATCAGCACTCACAAGATTACCTGCTCAGGCCAGCTAGAGGCTCACACTGGGCAGGGCTTCCCAGACAAAATCCCCGGGCCAGGCCTCCCAAGACGGGAAGAGGAGTCCCGGATCCTGTGACAGGAGGGCAGAACCTGGCATGAAAGCTGCATACTGGGTTTCCAAGCAGACAACGTGAGCACCACAAACAGCATAGCCACCAACAGTCAGGGTTCCAACAGCCCATCCTTCACAACAGTGGGGAGTGTTAACCAATGCAGATTACTTACAGCCTGAGAGCCAAATATTTAAGTGTATGCACAAGAGAAAACCACCAGGGGAGCACAAGATACATACTGCCCTTGGAAATTTATTGGCAAGCTGGGAGAGAAGAACAGTAGTTAAGGGGCAGTATTAAAGTCTGAATCACTCAAATACCAGGTGCTGGGAGCAGGGGGAGGGAAGGACTGGTGGGCTCTAACAGCTACTTGGCTTCATTCTCCCACCACTTCTGCTGGTTCAAGACTGAACCAACTGGCTCAGCAGGACTTTTATCCCAGCCTATTAACTGGAGACAGATGCAAACAAACACATATCTAGGTAAGCTCACTGAAGGAGTACTCTTAAATAAACTGCACTTGGCTGAACAGTCTTGAGTGAAAAATGATTGTGATAGTTCTAAAGTATAAAGAAATGGGACAGTCAAAAAGAGAAACAATGGGATTATCGAAAAGTAAAAGCCAATGTTTCCATTTCACAGTTCATTCCATGCCCCTTGGACTTCTCTGGCTGCCCTTATCATCTGGCACTTACCTGTAAAACTCCAACACTGCTTTACTCTCAGTTCCACTGGGCTCCATGCCTGTCCCCTAGCAGCTCCACAAGAATGAAACAGAACACACATCCAGCTTGGCTGGCCACATTCTGATTCAGCACCACTAACTGGGAGAGGACCCATGCTGCCACCTGGCAATCCAACTCTCCCCTAGTCCTCTCACTCTTCGCTCTCCTAGACAGTGATCCTATCCCATCTCTGGCTCCTGAGATCCCCACTCCCCACACCCATCCTTACTCTCAGCTGCCTGGTGACTCTCGCACTGCCCAAGGCGACCAGTCCTTGAATCCAAGCTCATCCTCCAAGTTGCCCCACCCTCCTGATTTTCCTCCTATCCTTCCTACCAACAGCTCCTATAAGAGTCTTTCGCCAGAGCCTCCAAGTTCCCAAATCTCCAAGTGCTGCAGTGGCCCCAGCTCAGCCCTTGGACCTCTTCTCCATCTGTACTCCTTTGTGTACTCATCCAGGCCAGAAGTTTACCTTTCTTAGTTCACTCAGGCTGTTATCACAAAATACCTTAGACTGAGTAATTTATAAACAACAACAAAAAATTATTGCTCACACTTTGGGAGCCTGGGAAGTCCCAGATCAGGAAGCCGGCAGATTCGGTGTCTGGTGAAGGCTCTTCTCTGCTTCATAGATGGTGCCTTGCTGCTGCATCCACAAATGGCAGAAGAGCAAAGTGGCTCCCTCAAGCCTCTTTTATAAGGTCACTAATCCCATTCGAGAAGGCAGAGCCCTCATGGCCAAATCACCTCATGAAGTCCTCACCTCCTAATACCACCACTTTGGAGGTTAGGTTCCAACATATGAATCTGGCAGGGACATTAACATTCAGACTATATCACCACCTGTAGCCTACAATTCCCAAAGTCTACACTTACAGATCCAAATGCCTCATCACCATCTCCTTGGTGTTTCATATGCATCTCAAACTTAACTCATCTACAACAGAGCTCTCAATATTCTGCTCTTCCCCTGCTGCTCCCAGAGTCTTCCCCATCTTAGTAAATACACCTCCTTCCTTCCACTTGTCCAGGAAAAAATCCTGGATTCCCCTTTGATAAGAACCATCTCATCTAGGTGCAGTGGCTCATGCCTGTAATCCCAGCACTTTGGGAGGCCAAGGTGGGAGAATTGCTTGAGCCCAAAAGTTTCAGACCAGCTTGGGCAACATAGTGAGAACCCATGTCTACAAAAAATAAAAAATTAACTGGGCATGGGTGGTGCACACTTGTAGTCCCAGCTACTTGGAAGGCTGAGATGGGAGGATCACTTGAGCCCAGGAGGTAGAGGCTGCAGTGATCTGTAACTGGACCACTGCACTCCACCCTGGGTGACAGTGTAAGATTCAGTCTCAAAAATAATTAAAATGAATTAAAAATTAAAAAGCAAAAAAAAATCATCTACTTCTTTCAAACCCGCATGTAAATGTTTAGCAAATCCTATCAGTTCCACCTTCAAAATACATCCAGCATCCAATCACTGCAACATATCCACAAGAACCCAGAAGCCACCAGCTCATCTCACCTACATTATTGCTTAGAATCTCTTATCTGACCTCCTAGCTTATGCTCTTACCCCCTAAAATCTATTCTCAACACAAAAGTCAGAAGAATGCCTTTAAGGGGAAGTCAAAAGACATCTTTCTTCTAAAAAGCCTCCAGGGGATTCCCATGTGCTTAATAAAACCTAAAATCCTTACAGTGATGACCTGTAAGACTATACAGTTGCAGCCCTCCCATTACCTTCCAACTTATCCTCACACTCCTGGCCCCTTACTCACTCTGCAACAATCATTCTGATCTTGCTGTTCCTTAATGAAGCAAGGCATGCACCTGCCTCTAGAACTTTCTACAAGCTTACAAATACCTCCCTCCAACATCCCATATCCAGAGGGCTCACTTCCTCACCTCCATGAGATCTTTCCTCAAAAGTCAACTTCTCAGTAATATTCCCCCAAATTACCCTATCTAAATTTCATACACTCCCAATTCCCTATCACCCTTCCCTGTCTTATTTTTCTTGACAGTTCTCAATCACCACAAAAGGCAATAATATATCTTTTACCTACTCCTTCTAACAGTATCTCCTCAGGATATAAGTTTCACAAGTACAGGAATCTTTCACATCTTATTTTTTTTTAAGACAGGGTATTACTCTGTCACTCAATCGGGAATGCACTAGGCACAATCTCGGCTCACTTCAGCCTCCAACTCCTTGGCTCCAGTGATCCTCCCACCTCAGCCTCCCAAGTAGCTGGGGCTACAGCTGCATGCCACCATGCCCAGCTAATTTATTTATTTATCTTGTAGAGACGGGTGTTTCACTATGTTATCCAGGCTCACCTCCAACTCCTGAGCTCAAGAAACCCACCTACTTTGACCTCCCAGAGTGCTGGGATTACAGGTATGAGTTACCATACATGGCCTCTTCACATCTATTTTGTCCAGTCACTGCTGTTTTCTCAGGTCTAAAACAGTGCTTGACACTTAAAGAATTTCTCAATAAAGATCTGTTGAATGAATGACAAAGAATGTTGAGCAAAAACAACTTACAAATGTACTTGCTATAAAAGACTGCTAAACTTTCAGACAACACTCAACATTCAGGCAGGCGTGGGGGCTCATGCCTGTAATCCCAGCACTTAGAGGCTGAAATGGGAGAATCACTTGAACCTATGAGTTTAAGACTAGCTTGGGCAATATGGGGAAACCCTATCTCTACAAAAAAGAATTTTTAAAAATTAGCTGGGCATGGTGGCACATGCCTGCAGTCCCAGCTACTCAAGAAGCTGAGGTGCAGGGATCATCTGAGCCTGAGGAAATCGAGGCTGCAGTGAGCCATGATTATGCCCCTGCATTCCAGCCTGGGCAACAGAGAACCCGACTCAATAAATAAATAAATAAATCAGAAGGTGCCTCATGCAAAAGCTGGCTCCTTCCTCCCTCACTCATTCCTTTATCCCTTTAAGCCAGGGATCTAAGCTCAAATACAGGCATCCCTCAGGGATATCATGGGTGTGGTTCTGGACCATCACAATAATGCAAATATCCAAATAAAGTGAGTGACACAAAGGCTTTGGTTTCCTTGTGCATATAAAAGTTATGTTTACGCTATAATCTATTAAGTGTGCAATAGCATTATGTCTTTTAAAAAAAACCTTAACTTTAAAGTATATTATTACAAAAAAATGCTAACAGTCATCTAAGCTGTCAGTAAGTAATAATCTTTTGCTGGTGGAGGACCTTGCTCTCGAAGGGCTTTGGCTTAAGAGAATGTTGTGTCTGGTCTGATCTTATGTCCAAACTACTAAAACTTTCTCCATATCAGCAATAAGGCTGTTTTGCTTTCTTATCATCTATGTGTTCACTGCAGTAGTACTTAATTTCCTTCAAGGACTTTACCTTTGCATTCACAACTTGGCCAACTGTTTGGCACCAGAGACCTAGCTTTTTAGCCCATCTCAGTTTTTCAGAAGCTTTCCTCACTAAGCTTAATCATTTCTAGATTTTGATTTAAAGGGGAAGACTCTTTCTTTCACTTGAACACTTAGAAGCCATTGTGTTTACTAACTGGCGTAATTTTAATATCGTTGTGTCTTAGGAAATAGGGAGGCCTGAGAGGGAGGCAGAGACGGAGACAGGAACTGCTGGAGTCAGTGGAGCAGTCAGAATGTACACATTTATAGATTAAGTTTGCCATCTTATATGGGCCCCAAGACAATTATAATAGTAGCATCAAAGAGCACTGATCACAGATCACCATAACAGATATAATAATAATGAAAAATCTGAAATACTATGAGAATTACCAAAATGTGGCATGAAGTGAGTACATGCTGTTAACCAAATGGCGTCAGTAGACTTCCTCAGTGCAGGGTTGCCACAAACCTTCAACTGCTTAAAAAAAAAAAAAAAAAAACAAAAACAGCATCTGCAAAGGACAATAAAGCAAAGGTGGGCCTATACTGTCACAAGCAGTGACTTGAGCAGAACAGGCCCTGCGGGGCTTGTGGCCACAGGAGGAGCGCATACCCACCTGGAGGGGGCAGCCATTCCTCAGCTCCAGCCAACTGTTGTCAAAAGGCCTGGTATCACCAGAGCTCCCAAGAGAATGTGGATAGCTGGAGTTTTATACAGTAAAGTCTTCCATTTTTAAGATGTTGAAAACTAGCCAAAGTTCTAGCCAATGATATAAGGCAAAGTTGTTTGTCTGGGCTCCTGAGCAGGCTCCTTAAAAGAGAGCAGTATTATTCTTGCCTTTCCCTTGTTTCAGCTGTGTGCAACTCAAAATACAGGGTGGCAGTGCCACCAGCTGTCTTAGGCCATCGGGTATCAATCAGGCAGATGGAGTTGCATTCTAGCTTGTGTTAAAAAAATAATTAATCAGGAGGCAGGCTGATACGACTCCTGCACTTCGGGTTCCTATGCAAACCAAACCCAACTCAATATAAACAGTAAAACAAAGCTTAAGCTTAACCAATCAGAATCCATCAACTACCTCTAGCTAGAGACTTGATCAAACAGAAACCACTAACTAAACTCTAACTAGGGTCTTTTTTATTCCTTTTCATTTTTTTCTCTAATCTCACGACAGCTTATAACTAGGCTTTTCTACTTTAACCAATCAATTATTCTCTTTGTTTTGCTTCCCTGAACACTTTATAAAAGTCTCCCCTTCATTCCCCCTAGATGGAGCCCTGAACTGTGTACAGTCTGGCACTGCCCAATTCATGACCCTGATGGTATCGCCCTAGTCCGGGCACTCTGTGGTGGCTCTTCCCTATAGACGTTTTCTGCCTGGGCCCCAGGTTCTCCAAGACATCCTCTGTTTTTTCTCTAGATGGAAGTAGCCCCACTCCACAGTTCCTGAATCTGCTCCGCTGCAATTAGCACCACATGGACACAAAGGTTTATAGCCTGCACCTTCCAGAGCAGCAGCCCCGGCCACACCTGAGCCACAGCTGGGGTGGCCAAGGAGCATTGCAGAATGCAGGAAGCAGAGACTCAAAGTGGCCCTGGGCAACCAGACCCACAGCCCTGCTGACGGGGCATGGTCCCCTCCCTAGAGGGTGTCCTGCCCTCAAGGTCCAGGCACTCTGGGCTTGCGACAAAAGTAGCAGTCCCAAAGGCCATTCTTCTCAGCAGCCTTTTTATTTTTATTTATTTATTTTTTTTTTTTGAGACGGAGTTTTGCTCTTGTTACCCAGGCTGGAGTGCAATGGCGCGATCTCGGCTCACTGCAACTTCCGCCTCCTGGGTTCAGGCAATTCTCCTGCCTCAGCCTCCTGAGTAGCTGGGATTACAGGCACGCGCCACCATGCCCAGCTAATTTTTTATATTTTTAGTAGAGACGGGGTTTCACCATGTTGACCAAGATGGTCTCGATCTCTTGACCTCGTGATCCACCCGCCTCGGCCTCCCAAAGTGCTGGGATTACAGGCTTGAACTACCGCACCCAGCTGCCTTTTTATTTTTTATGTTCTGGTCAGGTTGAAAATTTTCCAAATTTTTATAAGTTCTGCTTCCCTTTTGATTATAATGTTGGTCTTTAATTTGTTTTCTTCCTGCATTTTCTTATAAGCAATCAAGAGAAGCCATGCAGCACCCTGCATACTCTGCTTAGAGATTTCTTCCACCAAATATCCAAGTTCATCACTCTTAAATTCTATCCTCCACAAAGCGTTAGGGCACAGACACAATTGACCCAAGTTCTCTTCCATTTTAGAAATAAAATAAGAACAGCCTTTTCTCTAGTTCCCAATAAAATATTCCTCATTTCTATCTAAGACCTCATCAGAATGACCTTTGCTGTCCATATGTCTGCCAACATTCTGATCATGACAACTTAAGAAATCTCTAAGATGATTCATGTTCTGTCTACAGCTCTGTTCTGCTGAGCCCTCACCAAAATAATCCTTAATGCTTAGTTGATAACTATCTAGGCTTTTTCCAGCATGTGCTTCCAAACTCTTCCAGCCTCTACCCTTTACGCAGTTCCAAAGCCACCTCCCCATTTCAGGTATCTGTTATAGCAACACCCCACTTCTTGGTACCAATTTCTATCTTTGTCACTTTGTACCCCTATAACAAAATACCATAGACTAGGTAGTTATAAATAATAGAATTTTATTTCTCATAGTTCATAGTTCTTAGAGGCTGGACAGTCCAAGATTAAGCCTCCAGTGGGTCTGTGAGTGTCTGGTGGGGGCTGCTCTGTTTTAAGATGGAGCCATGTTTTTGTATCCTTCAGAAGACAGAAATATGGTGTCCTTATGTGGCTGAAGAGATGAAAAGGGGCAAACTCCCTCCATCCAGCTCTTTCATCAGGGCACCTAATCCCCACTCATGAAGGCTTCAATCACCTCCTAAAGGACACACGTTTTAATACTGTTACACTGGGGATTAAGATTCAATATGAAATTTGGAGGGGATAAAAACATTCAAACCATAGCAGGGGCCATTAAAAGAAGAACTGGGGAGGATCTGCCTTTGGTAATCGTGGAAACCTAAATAAGAGACGATTCCGGACAGTGGTGAAGGAAAAGCCAGAAGGCCATGGGAAAAGCAGTGAGCAGACTGCCTTTGTGCATCAGGAGACACAAGAATGTTCACAACAGAGCTGCTCATGAAGTACAAAAACCCACAGAACTCCAAGTACTCTTCAAGGAAACTGGATAAACCCAATGGCACTTAACATAGCAATGAATCTTAGAAATCCTATGTCTAATGAGAAAACTGGTCCTTTAAGACTAAACGTACTATAATATCATATCTATGAAGCTCAGAAAGGAGGAAAACTAAATAATGTATTATTCAAGAATTTATATATTTATAACAAAGCTTAATAGGAAATAAAAAGCTGAGTTACAATGAACACAAAATTGAGGACCTCTGTAGCAGGCATTCTTATGGGTGATGCAAAAAGATGAGGAAGGAGCAGCTGGGAGGGTGACATGGCAGTGATCACACTCTTGTTCGTGAGTCACGTGGGGCTCCTAGGCGCTGTCGGTAAACAAGCAAGTGCAGACTATTCTTTCTAGAAAACTGAGGGAGGAAGGGAGAAGAGAAATAGTATGACAGCTAGTGAGAGAAACGAAGTAATAGGAGAGATTTTAGAAAAGAGCAAGTTGCATGGTGTCACAGGCAGAAAAAGAAAAGTCAGCAGAAAAAGAGAAAAACTGGAGGTGAAGAGAAAATACGGTCAATAACTAGTAGGCTCCAGAACAAGCAGAGAGGAAGGTGTCAAGAACCCTGGGAGAGAGGACAACCTTGAAAAGCAGACAGGCCTATCCTCCGATTCTAGAGATAAGGAGATAAAAATGGGTTGTAGGTCTAAATAAAATTTGGAACAGAATAAACAGACAACCTACAGAATGGGAGAAAACTTTACAAAGTATGCATCAGACAAAGGTCTAAAATACTGAATCTCTAAGAAATTTATATAAATCAGCAAGCAAAAAAGAACCCATTAAAAATGGGAAAAGGACATGAATAGACACTTCTCAAAGACATACACAATACACGCGGCCAACAAGCATATGAAAAAATGCCCAACATTACAAATCACCCAGGAAACGCAAACTGAAACCACAGTGAGATACCACCTCACATAAGTCAGGATGGTTATTGCTAAAAAGTCAAAAAATAACAGATGCTGGCAAGGTTGTGGAGAAAATAATGTAAGTTAGTTCAGCCATTGTGGAAAGCAAGTTCTCAAAGAATTTTAAATAGAACTATCATTTGGCCAGGCATAGTAGCTCATGCCTGTAATCACAGCACTTTGGGAAGCTGAGATAGGAAGACTGCTTGAGCCGAGGAGTTTGAGACCAGCCCAATTGGGCAACGTGGCGAAACCTCTTCTCTGCAAAAAAAAAAAAAAAAAAAAATTAGCTGGACGTGATGACATGTGCCTGTAGTTTCAGCTACTCGGGAGGAGCTGAGGTGAGAGGATCGCTTGACCCCAAGAAAGTTGAAGCTGCAGTGGGCCATCATCATGCCACTGCACTCCAGCCTAGGTGATAGAGTGAGACCCTGTCAAAAAAAATAAAAGAAAACAAGGTACCATTTAACCCAACAATCCCATTATTGGGTGTTTACCCAAAGGAATATAAATCTTTCTACCATACGTATGTGTATGCTCACTGCAGCACTATTCACAAAATGGCAAAAATAGAGTCAACCTAGATGACCATTAAAGATAGAGTAGACAAAGAAAATGTGGTCCACTGAGTACACATGGACACAAAAAAAGAACAACAGACACTGGGGAAGGAGGGAGAGGATTAAAAAACTACCCATGCGGTATTATGCCGACCACTGGGTGACAAAATTATCTGTACACTCCACCCCCACAACATACAATTTACCCATGTAACAAATCTACCCTTTGAAACAAAAATAAACGTTGAAAAGGAAAAGAAAAATTGAGGCAGAAGGTTGGTAGAGCTAGGCTGAAAGTTGAAGAAAAACATACTCAATGTCAATTTCCTTGAGTAAGAAGTGAGGTTACCTGTTGAGAATAAGGGACAGCAGAGATTAAGCAGAGGGCTCACTCCAAGTGGTGAAGGCTTGCCAAGGATCACACGAAGTCGATAAGGACAAGTAAAAGGCATTGGAAAGCACAATTGAGATTAGAAACAAGAAACTGCTGGCCACACCATCCATGTGGTTTCCTGAATTTCCAGCTCCAACAAAACTGCTAAGTTCAGAAATGACAGATTTCACAATTCCTAGTGTTTTAAAAGTTGTATTTGCTATGTTAGTTACACTGTAATAAGAAGTCATTCTCTGCTTTGCCCTCTATCTCACTGACCTTTGATCTGCTCAGATTTTCTCCTTTAACTTAGGTAAAGAAAAAAAAAGTCTGTACAAGAAAAAGAAGCAATGGACCTTTCAGAATATGGCCATGCAATGATTCCAATTTTCTCCTATAGATAAAAATGATTCTGAAGTCACCTGAACATGCATACTTCCTGGATACCTATGGTATGCCATCAGTGAGCAGTGTTCATGTTACTGGGCCATCGCCATCCCCCCCATTGAGAGGAAAATGTGCATCAGGTAAAGCAGCACTTAAAATCCATCTCTCTCACTAGCTTAGTTTATTACCCTGCTCTGTTGGTAACAACTGCACTTGGTTGCTGTTAAAACTACCATTGGCCTCTAACACTCAGGACAGTTGAGTTTAGACAGCCGAGCTTCTCTATCAAGAAGTCAATTCCATAGAGAATAAGGGTAGAACAGCCAACTTACAGTTCTTTTTCAGGCTTCTCAGCCATCTTTGGTCTGGACTGGGATGATCATTTCCAATAGTCTCTAGCTGGTCTCCCGCAGCTCCCTGCCCAGTTCACCCTCTGCCTTGCAGGAGTGCCTTATGCTGTTTTCCCGTGGAGCAAAGTCCAAAATCCTAGCCTGATAAACAGGGTCTTCCACGGACCTTTCAGCCTTCCTCTCTTCCAGCCTTGCCATGCCCCTCACAACCCCTAAATGCCTCTTTCCATTTCCAATCCTCTGGACTTTTAAGTATGCTGGTCTCTGCCTTCAACGCCCTTCTCTCCATGCTCCTGTATGCCTAGTCAACACGTACTCTTCCTACAAGACCCACTCGAGCACCACCTCCCACTGAAGTAATTTTTGTGCCCCTTCTGTGGGTGCTGTACTGTGTAGACAGCTCTGTCCTGGCACCCATCCAGCACAGGGGTTGACCTCTCTTCATCTTTGCATTCCCCTGCTTGGCCCAGTACCAGGCAAACAGAAAGTGCTCCGTGTTTGTGGACTGAGGCTGAATGACCAGGTCACTGCTGCCCCACAGAGAGGTCTCTCAAGAGAAAACAATGTGGAGAAATCATGTCGAGAAATCATTCATTCAAGAACAACTGTGGTGCACCTATACGTGCTGTGGGAAATATTTTTTTAAAGGGTACAAACCTGGTCCCCATTTCAAGAAGCACAGAGTAGCAAATAAAAGCTATATTCAGTAAATAGTCCTACCGGGTGGTATGACAAGTGTCAAATAAGTTTCGACAATAACAAATAGCTGAGAAAGTCAGGCAGGCCTGGTTAGGACTCAATCCTAGATCTGCCTCTTATTAGCAAGGTACTTAACTTGTGTCTGACTCAGTCTCCCCATCTGTAAAGCAATGATGAACTCTGACCTCCTGTTCTACCACTCCCCGTCCTTCCCTCTGCTCCAGCCACTCTGGCTTTCTTATTGTTCCCCAAACTCTAACATCATGTCTTCTGTACTGTTTCCACTCACACTTCTAATACCAAATGTGTGGGGGTTTTCTTCACACCAACCAATTCTCACTCTCCAGACACTAACTGGGTACCCTACAATTCAATTCAATTCTGACCCCAACCACCTGGAGTTAGCGCAGACCCGACAGGTAGGGGCTCAGGCCCACAAGAAAGCCCACACTGCACATGCCAGTCGCCAAGTCTGGGCTGCCTGTATTTCCAACTGACTGTGAAGTTAGGAGGTTCCTACAATCACCTCCTCAGGTTGGGTAATTCGCTAGAGCAGCTCACAGAACTTAGGAAAACACTTTATTTACTATCACCAGTTTATTACAAAAACACAGCTAAGAAACCACCACATGGAAAAGAAAGGGCAAGATATGGGAATGGAAGTTTCCGGGAGCTTCCACTCCCTTTCCAGGCATCACGTTCCCAGCACCTTGATGTGTTCACCAACAGGAAGCTCTCCAAAACCCATCATTTAGGGTTTTTAAGAAAGCTCTATTTGTGATCCACTGCGTTGGTTAAAAAAAAAAAAATTAAAGAAAACTCTATGCTGCAGGCATGACTGATTAGATCATCGTCCACTGGTGACTGGCACAATCTACAGAGGTTACCATATGGGGCTGAAACTTCCAATACCCTAATCACATGGTTGGTTCCTCAGGCAATCAGCCTCCATCTTGAAGCTATCTAGGGGCCTATCAAGAGCCCTCTGGTTAGCAGAAACTCAGGTAGAGGTGAAAGGGATTTGTTATAAATAACAAAAGATGCTCTTATCACCATTTCTCAAAAAATTACAAGGGTTTTAGAAGCTATGTCAGGAACTTGGGACAAGACCAAGTATATATTTCTTCTTACTACACACCTGCCTTAGGACTCTCACACTTTATGGTTTCTCAGTCTAGGACACTTCTCTGAAATCTGAATCATTCAGGTCTCTACTAAAATCCTACCTTCCCAGAGAAATCACTCCCTAACCATCTACTTAAAACTTAAAACAGCATCTTCCTCTCCAATCATGTCATTCCTTATCTTATTCCCTTACTCTGCTTTCTTTTCTTTTTTGAGACAGGACCTTGCTTTGTCAGTCAGGCTGAAGTACAGAGGTGGGATCACAGCTCACTGCAGCCTCAAACTCCTGGGCTCAAGCCATCCTCCTGCCTCAGCCTCCCAAGTGCTGGAACAACAGGCACACCACTGTGTGCAGCTAATTGTGTGTGTGTGTGTGTGTGTGTGTGTGTGTGTGGTAGAAACGACATCTTGTTAGGCTGCCCAGGCTGGTCTTGAACTTCTGGCCCCAAAATGCTTTATTTTCTTTACAGTACTTACCAGTACCTGAAATAAAGCTACTGAAGAAAACCAAAACATTTCACCTCAAAATAGACTTATTTGACATATTTTGAGATGGCTGTTCAGAGGGCCTACAGATAAAAGTAGTCCAACTGTCCTTTGTGAGAGATGAGCATCTGTAGAGAATCTTCATTAATGCAGCCAAGGTTTTTTAAAAGGCCCTTTCTTGTCTGGATCTGGGAGAGATTAGCTGAGTTTGGAAGCTTCAATGTCTGAAACATTTATTCTCCCTGAGGGCTGCTACCTGTGAGGTTTCATCTACATAAGACCACTTTTGCTAGTCCGGTCTCCTCTTCTCTCCCTCCTATAACCTGATTTACAACCATAACCTGTTTTTGCCCAAGCTTAGAGGCCCCAGTCTTTCTGTAACCTCAAGATGGTATAAAAGTGGTAACGATCTTGCCTTTCTTTGAGATTTTATTTTATAAGACTCTCACACAGCTTAATAAATGTGTATGCCTGCTCTCCTACTAATCTCTCATTTGTCAGTTGATTTTTCAGTGAATCTTCATGGGGCACAGAAGTTGTTTTCCCTTAAACCCTATTCTATATATTTGTTTATCCTCCCCCTCCCCTCCCCCGGCCTTTTTTTCCTATCTCCTACTAGGATGTGAATTCTTGAGGGCAAGGTCTTGGTCCTAGCTAAATCCCCAGTTTCCAAAACACTCAAAAAATATTTGTTGAATAAATGTTGATAACAAGACATAATCCCTACATCAAAGGGTTTTTGTGAGAATTAAATGTAAGAGTGCACATAGAGGGATAGGTAGTGCATAATGCAATGCCCAGCACATGTGTAAGCTTAATAACGTTAGTCAACACTATTATCAGAGGATTACAGAACACAGTCAGGTCAACATGGGCAGGAGCAGTTACAGAACGTTTCAAGGAGGTGGCAAGTCTTGGGCTTGATTTGGAAGGATAAGGATTTTTTTCTCTAGGTGGGGACACTGTAGGAAGTTGAAAGTGTCTCCTCTGCACAAGCCACCCCTCCTAACATTTCTTCATACCCCTATCAAATGCATAGTCATCACACCATACAAATGACCTACTAATCAGCCTCTCTCTCTCCATCCATTAATCCATTAGTTTTCATTTCTGTATCACCAGAGCCTAGATGAATTCACTAAAGGACACCCAGCAATGTAGCTGAATTAGGTTCAGAAATTTGTGGAAAAGAAGCAGCCTACTGTTCTGTCCAGCAATCCAGGCCTAAGTGTCTATCCTAAAGAAAAAGTGTCAGTATTAAAAATCATGTACAAAGATGTTCACTTGTAAGAGAGAGAGGAAAAAAAGTAGCCAACAGAATGCCCACCACTAGGAAACCATGAATAAACTATGATGCATTCAAACTCTGCAGAGGTTGCACTGAATAAGACAGGTCAACAATTTCCAACATATACTGTTAAACTGAAAAAAGAGAATACACATACAGTGATCTCACTTAGGTAAAACAAAAATTTTTAAACCTCACACAAACGAAACCTCAAGAGTTTTCTGAGTTTGTGCATATTACATACAGATACATGTCTTGTTAACCTCTCTTCAACACTGCGCCTGAAACATAAGTTCTCAATAAATATTTGCTGAGGACATAGGTACATGAATAGAAAAAGACTGGAAAATAGATCTGCTTTTCATGCAAAGTATTTCAGGCCGGTTTGCATTTTTAAAAGACTGTCTTAATGTATTACTCGTACAATTAAAATGAATTTAAAACAGTTATAAAAGTTCCAGGGCCTTGATATACCATATCTGGTCTTAAGCATCAAACGCATATCCGGTCCAAGCACCAGACTGAGTAACTTATCCAGGCAATTAACTTCATTGTTTAGAGCCATGAGGGCTCTAGCACAGCAAATCGACACTCACTTTACCTCTCCAGCATGGGACCCCTTAAAAGCATAAAGATGAATTTTGAGGTGCGGGGTTTTTCATTGTTCGACACGCTCTTTCTAAAGGGTCCTCTTCTTCCAAACCACGACGCCCCTGGAGCTGGGGCTCTGGCTCGGCCTTCCCTGCGCATCCCCAGGAGAGAGGAAGCGCCGAACGTGGGGAGGAAAGTCCTCCGAGTGGGAGTGCGCACGCTGCGCGGGCGCGGGCGCGGGCGCGGGGGAAGGAAACTCACTTTCCGACTGGCCCCTTCTCTGGCTGTGATGTGTCTCTCCTGCTTAGGCATCCTCCCGCGCGGACACGGAATTCTTCTCTGATCCGGCTCAGAGCCAAAGGTCACCAGGTCCGTGGAGGAGAGCGCGGTATAAAACCACGGGGAGAGTAGGCGCTGGGCGTGAGGGCGTCGGCGCGGCTCTAATGCAAGAAGGGGTCCGGGCACCGCCCGTTCATTTGGGACTGGGCAACGTGCTGCCCTAGCCACAAGGGTGTTTCAAAGTTGCGCGCCGCCGTCCTCCCGACCTGCGGACGCGGGAAGAGTGGGCCTCGGACTCTCACCCACTCCCTCGGGGACTGGCAGTGCCTGCCCTGGAGCTGCCGGCCCCGCTGGTGCCTCAGTGTCCTCGGCCGTGCCGGCGCCACAGGGAAGCCAGTCCAGGTCCGCGGTCTTGGCCACCTTGCGCTGGTGCGCTCCGACGCGGTCCTGGGATCTCAGGCGTGTGCTGGAGCGGAAGGGCAGGTGAGCGGTGCAGAACCCGGCCGCAGACGCAGCTCCCAGAGCTCGCCCAACGCCTGCAGGGAAGGTGCCGGGTGGCGACGCAACGGGTCCGCTCTGCGCCGCCCCTCCTCGGACTCTGAGCCTGGCTGCCGAGGGCCGCGGATCCCAAAGGGAGCAACCGCGGCGAGAGTGAACTCCGCACCTGGAAAATCGATCCGTGGTGCGCAAAGGTCAGCCACTGGCCTCCAACCGGCGGCGGACTCTCGGCCGGGGACGGGGGCGCGGACGCCCAGGCGGGGGCTTCCAGTGGGGGAGGGGACCGAGGGCGGGAGCGACGGCTGTCAATCACAGGCCACGCCCTCCTCGGCCCAACCCCCCCCACTGCTGTCCCGTCCAAGGGGGCGGGACCCGTGTTACCCACTCCGGACGATAGTCTATGCCTCGGGAGATTCTATTGGCTGGAAGGCCGTGGGAAGCGGCTAAAAGTAACCAATTGTAACGCACAATTGGCCCGTGTGGGCGGGGGAGCACGGCTCGCTTTCTCGGGAGCCAATAGAGAAAAGGAAAGTGAAGCATTTCCTGTGTTCGCGGGGCGGCGGAAGATGGCGGCCGCCGAAGGGGTCTGGTCCCTGTGCAACTTGTTGAGGTGAGGAGCCGGTCGTGTGGGCTCACAGACGTTTTCTGTTCTATAGTGGTACTTGCCTGTCCAATGGAGCTATATTTTGCGGGGAAATGGCCTTCCTTGTCATGAATCTAAGGTAATTTCTCAGGCCAATGAGCAGTCTTCCGTTTTCTTGGAGGTCTCCTATATAGGCTGAAACAGACTAGGTCTTGACTCAGTTTTCCGCGTTTTCTTCTGCTTTACTGTTGACTGAGGGGTCGGGTTCCCTTCCCTGTTTCAGCTTTTCTTTTCTCTTTCACACTCTAATTACTCTGTCATAAACTGTTCATATTCATTCCTCTTTTCTTTTTTTTACGATTGAGCCAGAGACGTTTTCCAATCTATCATGTCTCTTTTCGTTAAAGAAACAGGATCTTCCTTCTCATCTTAGTTTCTCCTCTTAAACTCACCAAAGCTTCCATTGTTAACACGTCACTTAATTATAAAACTTAGGTGGAATTCTCTGCTTTTGACAATCTGTTATTTTAATTTTTACGATTGATGTAAAAAGTTACATAAAATATATAACTTTTTACATCAATCGTAAAAATTTTAAAAAAAGATAATTTGAAGTGCAGATTACACTAGTGGATTTTAGTTAACAATATGAAAAGGTCATTGATAGGGTTTCAGAGTCTGTATTGCAACTGACATTCAGAAATTGCATAACTTGTCAAATCTGGTCTATCATCAAAGAATATCTGTAACTACCTGAAAAGTTAAATATATTCTAAACCTAAGATCAATATGTATTAAAATATACTCGCTTTTCCTACTACATATCTAAGTGAGCCTGAACTTTCGTCATATACTTCAACAAAAACAACACATCACTACAGATTTAATGCAGAAATAGAAAACAGGAGCCACTATCTGGTTTCACGTCAAGCCACACATTAAAGAGATTTGCAAAAAACGTAAAACATTGGCACCCTTCTTGCTAAATATCTTTTTTTAGTTTGGAAAATACCGTTTTTTAATAAACATATGTTAATATGTAATGAAATGATTTTAATTTTAAATGAATTCATAAAAATGTTTAAATTCTTTAGTTTTCATTTCTAATATACTAAATATTGGTAGATATAAGCAGTGTAAACCACTGGTTCTCAACTAGGGGTGACTTTTGCACTTCACAAGACATTTAGCATTTGGCAGTATCTGGAGGTTTTTTTATTTTTTTTAATTTTTTTAGAGATAGAGTATTGCTCTGCTGCCCAGGTTGGAGTGCAGTGGCATGATTATAGCTTACTACAGCCTCGAACTCCTGGGCACAAGCAGTCCTCCCACCTCAGCCTCCCAAAGTGTTGGGATTACAGGCATGAGCCACCATGCCCAGATGATAATTTTGATTGCGAGGGTGCTACTGGCATTTAGTGAGTCAAGATCAAAGATGCTACAAAATGTCCTATAATGCATAGGACAGCCTCCCCAACAAAGAATTATTTGGTCCAAAATGTCAGTAATGTCAAGGATGAGAAACTCTGATGTAAACAAAAGCTCTGTTGGATCCTTGGTAAAATTTTTAAGAGTATAAAGGTGCTCTGAGACTAAATTATTTTAGCTTGAAATAAAGTGCTTATGTGGGATTTCAAATAGAATCAATTACCTCTTCAAGTACACAACTGGAAATCCCACATGAGATTTGTTCACAGTAGGAACAAATGAGGATTTCTTCACAATAGGAAATCCCACGAGAATTTTCTTTCAAAATAATATCGATAAAATATTTATTTCTGGTCAGGTGCAGCAGTTCATGCCTGTAATCTCAGTGCTATGGAAGGCCAAGGCAGGAAGATCACTTGAGCCTGGAAGTTTGAGACCAGCCTGGCAACATAGCAAAACCCTATTTCTACAAAAAAAACATTTTTTTAATTAAAAAATGTTGGGTGCAGTCCCAGCATCTCAGGAGCCTGAGGTGGGAGGATCACTTTAGCCCAGGACTTTGAAGCTGCAGTGAGCTATGATTGCACTACTGCACTCTGACCTGGGTTATAGAGTGAAACCCTGTATCTAAAAAAGCAAAATTTACTTTTCTGATGAATTTGTATGTTTTCTTTTTTTTTATTTTAATTGCATTTTAGGTTTTGGGGTACATGTGCAGAACATGCAAGACAGTTGCATAGGTACACACATGGCATTGTGTTTTGCTGCCGTCCTCCCTTTCACTCACGTTCGGCATGTCTCTCCAAGCTATCCCTCCCCCACTCCCCCCCACCGCTGTCCCTCCCCTATTCCCTCCAGTAGAGACCCCAGTGTGTAGTACTCCCTTCCCTGTGTCCATGTGTTCTCATTTTTCATCACCCGCCTATGAGTGAGAATATGCGGTATTTCATTTTCTGTTCCTCTGTCAGTTTGCTGAGAATGATGTTCTCCAGATTCATCCATGTCTCTACAAAGGACACAAACTCATCCTTTTTGATTGCTGCATAATATTCCATGGTATATATGTGCCACATTTTCCCAATCCAGTCTATTATTGATGTGCATTTGGGTTGGTTCCAGGTCTTTGCAATTGTAAACAGTGCTGCAATGAACATTCGTGTGCATGTGTCCTTATAGTAGAATGATTTATAGTCCTTTGGACATATACCCAGTAATGGGATTGCAGGGTCAAATGGAATTTCTATTTCTAAGGCCTTGAGGAATCACCACACTGTCTTCCACAATGGTTGAACTAATTTACACTCCCACCAACAGTGTAAAAGTGTTCCTATTTCTCAACATCCTCTCCAGCATCTGTTGTCTCCAGATTTTTTAATGATTGCCATTCTAACTGGCGCGAGATGGTATCTCAATGTGGTTTTGATTTGCATCTCTCTAATGACCAGTGCTGATGAACATTTTTTCATATATTTGTTGGCCTCATGTATGTCTTCTTTTGTAAAGTGTCTGTTCATATCCTTTGCCCATTTTTGAATGGGCTTGTTTTTTTTCCTGTAAATTTGTTTGAGTTCTTTGTAAATTCTGGATATCAGCCCTTTGTCAGATGGGTAAACTGCAAAAATTTTTTTCCATTCTGTTGGTTGCCGATTCACTTTAGTGACTGTTTCTTTTGCCATTCAGAAGTTGTGGAGTTTCATTAGGTCCTATTTGTCTATTTTGGCTTTTGTTGCCAATGGTTTTGGTGTTTTGGTCATGAAGTCCTTGCCTACTCCTACGTCCTGAATCGTTTTGTCTAGATTTTCTTCTAGACTTTTTATGGTGCCAGGTCTTATGTTTAAGTGTTTAATCCATCTGCAGTTAATTTTAGTGTAAGGTGTCAGGAAGGGGTCCAGTTTCTGCTTTCTGCCCATGGTTAGCCAGTTTTCCCAACACCATTTATTAAACAGGGAATCCTTTCCCCATTGCTTGTTTTTGTCAGGTTTATCAAAGATTGCATGGTTGTAGATTTGCTGTGTTGCCTCTGATGCCTCTGTTCTGTTCCAGTGGTCTATTTTGGTACCAGTACCATGCTGTTTTGATTACTGTAGCCTTGTAGTATAGTTTGAAGTCCGGTAGTGTGATGCCTCCTGCTGTGTTCTTTTTGCTTAGAATTGACATGGCTATGCGGGCTCTTTTTTGGTTCCATATGAAGTTCATGGTGGTTTTTTCCAGTTCTGTGAAGAAAGTCAATGGTAGCTCGATGGGGATAGCATTGATTCTGTAAATTACTTTGGGCAGTATAGCCATTTTCACGATATTGATTCTTCTTAACCATGAACATGGAATGTTTCTTCATCTGTTTGTGACCTCTGGTTTTGGGTTTTTTTTATCTTGCTCCTCTAGCTCTTTCAATTTTGACAATAGGGTGTCAATTTTGGATCTCTCCACTCTTCTCATATGGGCACTTATTGCTATATATTTTCCTCTGGAGACTGCTTTAAATGTGTCCCAGAGATTCTGGTATGTTGTGTCTTCGTTTTCATTGGTTTAGAAGTACATCTTTATTTCTGCCCTCATTTCATTCTCTATCCATTCAACATTCAAGAGCCAGTTGTTCATTTTCCATGAAGCTGTGCAGTTCTGAATTAGTTTCTGAATTCTGAGTTCTAACTTGATTGCACTATGGTCTGAGAGACTGTTTGTTATTATGTCAGTTGTTTTGCATTTGCTTAGGAGTGCTTTACTTCCAATTATGTGGTCAATTTTAGAGTAGCTGTGATGTGGTGCTGAGAAGAATGTATATTCTGTGGATTTGGGGTGGAGAGTTCTGTAGATGTCTATCAGGTTTGCTTGTTCCAGGTCTGAGTTCAAGTCCTGGATTTCCTTCCTAATTTTCTGTCTTGTTGATCTGTCTAATATTGGCAGTGGAGTGTGAAAGTCTCCCACTATTATTGTTTGGGAATCTAAGTCTCTTTGTAGGTTGTCAAGAACTTGCCTTATATATCTGGGTACTCCTGTATTGGATCCATATATATTTAGGATCGTTAGCTCTTCTTGTTGTATCGATCCTTTTACCATTATGTAATGACCTGCTTTGTCTCTTTTGATCTTTGTTGCTTTAAAGTCTATTTTATCAGAGATGAGAATTGCAACTCCTGCTTTTTTTTGCTCTCCATTTGCTTGGTAAATCTTCCTCCATCCCTTTATTTTGAGCCTTTGTGTATCCTTGCATGTGAGATGAGTTTCCTGGATACAGCACACCGATGGGTTTTGGCTTTTTATCCAATTTGCCAGTCTGTGTCTTTTGATTGGTGCATTTAGCCCATTTACATTTAGGGTTAATATTGTTATGTGTGAATTTGATACTGCCATTTTGATGCTAGCTGGCTATTTTGCCTGTTAATGCAGATTCTTCATTTTGTTGATGCTCTTTAGCATTTGGTATGTTTTTGGAATGGCTGGTACTGGTTGTTCCTTTCTATGTGTAGTGCCTCTTTCAGGAGCTCTTGCAAAGCAGGCCTGGTGGTGACAAAATCTCTGAGTGCTTGCTTGTTTGCAAAGGATTTTATTTTTCCTTCACTTCTGAAGCTCAGTTTGGCTGGATATGAAATTCTGAGTTGAAAGTTCTTTTCTTTTTCTTTTTTCTTTTTTATTTTTATTTTTTGGAGGTTTCAGTGGGACGGGAGAATCACAAGGAATCAGGTGTTCAGAGGAATGTATTGAGTAGAGGTGAGGAACTAGGATGTTGAAAAGTAAAAAAAGGAGAGAAGTAGAGGAAGAAAGAGGAAGAAAAAGAGGGAGAGAGAACAGGAATATTGCTTCATTCTAAAAATGGGTATTAATAATGGCTGATCCATATTTTGTGTATTTAATATGGAGAACTCTATAAATATTAATTGAGTTTACTTGTTCCAGATCTGAGTTGATGTCCTGGATATCCTTATTAATTTTCTGTCTCGTTGAGTCTAAATCTCAACAAAATTTAATTTAGGGTCGATTTAAATTTAGGATTACTGCCATTTGATGTTAACTGGCTATTTTATCCATTCGTTGATGTAAATTCTTCTTTATGTTGATGCTCTTTACTTTTTGGTATATTTGTAGAAAGGCTCATACTGGTTGTTTCTTTCTATGTATAATGCTTCTTTCAGAAGTTCTTGTAAAGCAGGCCTGGTGGTAATAAAATCTGAGTACTTGCTTGTTCATAAAAGATTTTATTTTTCCTTCAATTGTGAAGCTTAGTTTGGCAGGATATGAGATTCTAGGCTGACAGTTCTGTTCTTTAAGTATGTTGAATATTGTCCCCCACTCTCTTCTGGCTTGTAGGGTTTCCGCTGAGAGATCTGCTGTAAGTCTAATAGGCTTCCCTTTATGGGTAACCTGGCCTTTCTCTCTGGCTGCCCTTAGTATTTTCTCCTTTGTTTCGATCCTGGTGAATCTAACGATTATGTGCCTTGGGGTTGCTCTTCTTGCGGAATATCTTTGTGGTGTTCTCTGTATTTCCTGGACTTGAATATTGGCCTGCCTTGCTAGGTTGGGAAAATTTTCCTGGATAATATCCTGAAGAGTATTTTTCAGCTTGAATTCATTCTCTTCACATTCGGGTACACCTATCAAATGTAGGTTGGGTCTCTTCACATAATCCCACATTTCTTGGAGACTTTGTTCATTCCTTTTTGCGCTTTTTTCTCTAATCTTGGTTTCTCATTTTATTTCATTGAGTTGATCTTCGACCTCTGATATTCTTTCTTCTGCTTGGTCAATTCGGCTGTTGAAACTTGTGCATGCTTCGCGAAGTTCTCGTGTTGTGTTTTTCAGCTCCTTCAATTCATTCATATTCCTCTCTAAGTTATCCATTCTTGTTATCATTTCCTCGAATCTTTTTTCAAATCTTTTTTCAAGGTTCTTAGTTTCTTTGCATTGATTTAGAACATGTTCTTTTAGCTCATGGAAGTTTCTCATTACCTACATTCTGAAGTCTGATTCCATCATTTCATCACCCTCATTCTTTGTCCAGCTTTGTTTTCTTGCTGGTGAGGAGTTTTGGTCTTTTGTAGGAAGCGAGGTGTTTTGGTTTCGGGTGTTTTCCTCCATTTTGCACTGGTTTCTTTCCATCTTCGTGGGTTTATCCACATGTGGTCTGAGTAGTTGCTGACTTTTCGATTGGCTCTCTGAGTAGACACCCAGATTGTTGATGGTGAAGTATTTCTGTTGCTTAGTTTTCCTTCTGACAGTCTAGCCCCTCTGCTGTACGACTGCTGAGGTCCACTCCAAGCCCTGCTTGTCTGGGGTACACCTGTAGCAGCTGCAGAACAGTGAGGGATGCTACCAGTTTCTTCTTCTTCTATCTTTGTCCCAGAATGATCCCTGCCAAATGTCAGTCTGATCAGTCCTTTTGGATATACAGGGGTCAGGGAGCTGCTTGAGGAGACGGTCTGTACTTTATAGGAGCTCACATGCTGAGCTGTGAGCTCTATTGTTCATTCAGGACTGTTAGGCAGATACTTTTATGTCCGCTGCAGCAGAACTCATAAAACCCTTTTTTTTTCCTCAGATGCTCTGTCTCGGGGCGTTAGGGCTTTCTTTATGAGTATCCGTTGCACCTTCTTGCTTAGCTAGGAGGCAGTCTAGTCACTATTTGCCTGCTGAGGCTCCGCCCTGTTGGTGTTGCCTCCGCCCTACCGTTGTGGGCTCTGCTCTGTTGCCATGGGATTCGCCCTGTTGCTGTGGGCTCCACCCTGCTGTCGTGGGCTCCGCTCTGTTGCCTCTGTATTGGCGGAATCTCTCTGTTACGGCGGGTTGCCTTGGCAGTGGCAGGCTGGGTCAGCAATGCGAGTATACCTCTGTAGGGGCAGAATGCCTCGGCAATGGCAGACGCCCTTCCCCCACCGAGCTGCACCATCTAGGGCTCAGTTGTGTCTGCAGTGAAACTCTC
Source organism: Callithrix jacchus (assembly GCF_049354715.1). Classification (NCBI taxonomy): domain Eukaryota; kingdom Metazoa; phylum Chordata; class Mammalia; order Primates; family Cebidae; genus Callithrix; species Callithrix jacchus. Next base: position 63,977,695 of record NC_133502.1, read on the forward strand.
AACCTCGAGCGTATCGAATTGCCACCCTGCTTGTCCCTGTGGGGGTGGGACCCGCCAAGCCTGGTCACCTGGCTCACTGTTTCAGAGCCCCTCTTTTTCCCTTTTTTAAGTTGAATGGTTGACTCTCTCCCAGGTATTTCAGTCACCCGCTGATAGGGGACCGGGATTTGTGCGATTTCCCGTGCAGCGAACCACTGCGCCGGCTCAAATGTTGCCTCATGGGAATCTCCTGGTCTGGCTCACTGTCCAAGTCCCGTTCAATCAGATGGATATGCTAATCTGCCCTCCCAAATCTCAGATTGCTGGTTTAACAGGGCATCCAGACCAGTGCGCCTTGTGCGGAGTGCTGCTGTGCTGTGGCGCCGGCCAAAATGGCAGCACCGGCCAAAATGGCAGCACCGGCCAAAACCGCCACGCTGGCGTTCCGTGTCTCTCCTACACCTGGGAATCCCCCCCGTTCTGTGGGCAGCAAAGATCCGTCTGAAAATGCGGCCTGAACTCACCCTCTACGCCTTCACTGAGAGCTACAACCCCGAGCTGCTCCTACCCCGCCATCTTCCGGGTCTCCTGAATTTGTATATTTTCATGTGGACTGTGAAAACTATGTGATACTGTTTGGCCATGACCCCACTTAAATCTCAAATTGAATTATATCTCCAGAATTCCCATGTGTTGTGGGAGGGACCTCATGGGAGGTGATTGATTCATGGGGGCCAGTCTTTTCCCTGCTAGTGATAGAGAGTAAGTCTCATGATAATGAATAAGTCTCATGAGATCTGATGGGGTTTATCAGGGGTTTCTGCTTTTGCTTCTTCCTCATTTTTCTCTTGCCACCACCATGTAAGAAGTGCCTTACACCTCCTGCCATGATTCTGAGGCCTCCCAGCTATGTGGAACTGTAAGTTCAGGTAACCGTGGTGCCCTGTGTCCAATTAAACCTATTTTTGTTCCCAGTTTCGATTATGTCTTTATCATTAGCATGAAAATGAACTAATGGGGTGCTGCTGAAGAGATACCCAAAACTGTTGAAGTGACTTTGGATCTGGGTAAAGGCAGAGGTTGGAACAGTTTGGAGGGCTCAGAAGAAGATAAAAAAATGTGGGATAGTTTAGAACTTCCTAGAGACTTGTTGAATGACTGAACAAAATGCAGATAGTGATGTGGACAGCGAAATTCAGGCTGAGGTGGTCTCAGGTGCAAATGAGTAACTCGTTGGAAACTGGAGCAAAGATCACTCTTCTTATGTTTTAGCAAAGGGACTAGTGGCATTTTGCCCCTGCCCTAGATATTTGTGAAACTTTGAACTTGGGAGAGATGATTTAGGGTATTTGGCACAAGAAATTTCTAAGCAGGAAAGCATTCAGGAGGTGACTTCGGTGCTGTTAAAAGGATTCCATTTTAAAAGGAAAACATTAAAGTTCAGAAAATTTACAGCCTGACAATACAGTAGAAAAGTAAAACACATTTTTTAAGGAGAAATTCAAGCTGCCTACAGAAATTTGCATAAGAGGCAAGGAGCCTAATGTTAATCTTCAAGACCATGGGGAAAATGTCTCCAGGCCATGTCAGAGACCTTCACAGCAGCCTCTCTCATTACAGGCCTGGAGGCCCAGGAGGAAATAGTGGTTTTGTGGGCTGGATCCCTGGTCCCCATGCTGTATGCAGCATAGGGACTTGCTGCCCTGTGTCCCAGCTGCTCTAGCCGTGGCTGAAAGGGGCCAACATAGAGCTCATGCTGTGGCTTCAGAGGGTGACAGCCCCAAGCCTTGGTAGCGTCACATGGTGTTGAGCCTGTGGGTGCACAGAAGTCAAGAATTAAGGTTTGGGGACCCCCACCTAGATTTCAGATGTATTGAAATGCCTGGATGCCCAGGCAAAAGTTTGCTGCAAGGGCAGGGCCCTCATGAAGGGCCCTCTGCTAGGGCAGTACAGAAGGGAAATGTGGGGTTGGAGCCTCCACACAGAGTCCCTACTGGGGCACTGCCTAGTGGAGCTGTGAGAAGAGGGCCCCTCCAGACCCCAGAATGGTAGATCCACCGACAGGTTGCACTATGTTCCTAGAAGAGCTGGAGACACTCAACACCAACCCATTGAAGCAGCCAGGAGGGAGGCTGTAGCCTGTAAAGCCACAGGGGCAGGGCTGCCCAAGACCATAGGAACCCACCTCTTGCTTCAGCGTGACGTGGATGTGAGACCTGGAGTAAAATGAGATCATTTTGGAGCTTTAAAATTTTACTGCCTCACTGGATTTCGGACTTGCATGGGCCATGTAACCCCTTTGTTTTGGCCAGTATCTCCCATTTGGAATGGCTGTACTTACCCAATACCTGTATCCCCATTGTATTTAGAAAGTAACTAACTTACTTTTGATTTTACAAGCTCATAGGCAGAAAGGACTTGCCTTGTCTCAGATGATACTTTGGACTGTGGACTTTTAGGTTAATGCTGAAATGAGTTAAGACTCTGGCGGACTGTTGGGAAGGCATAATTGGTTTTGAAATGTGAGGATGTGACATTTGGAGGGGCCATGGGCAGAATTATATGGTTTGGCTGTGTCCCCACCCAAATCTTAAGTTGAACTATATCTCCCAGAATTCCCATGTGTTGTGGGAGGGACCCAGGGGAAGGTAATTGAATCATGGGGGTCCATCTTTCCCATGCCATTCTTGTGATAATGAGTAAGTCTCACAAGATCTGATGGGTTTATCAGGGGTTTGCGCTTTTGCTTCTCCCTCATTTTTCTCTTGCCACAACTGTGTAAGAAGTGCCTTACCTCCCACCATAATTCTGAGGTCTCCCCAGCTATGTGGAACTGTAAGTCCAATTAAACCTCTTTTTGTTCTCCATTTCAGGTATGTCTTTATCAGCAGTGTGAAAACGAACTGATACACTATGCATTAGTTTCTATTTGCTTAGCCTACTAAGCAGCCCACAGGCCAGTCTGCTATTCACTATTTAACTTTTGGCATTTTATTATTTTTAAATCTTGTAAGCTCTCCTCAAATCCCTTATAAAAAAAAACAGGCAGAATATGAAAAATATTAGGTTAGGTTCCAACTGTATTGGCAACCCTAAAAGAAAAGCACCTTGACATTTTATTTTAACATATTTTAAGCAACATCTGAAGAGGTAATAAACTTTTGCATCAGTCATATATTTATTGGATGCCTTCTCTGTGCCAGGCATCATACTTGGCATTGGGGATATTATAGTGAGCAAGCCTGGGCCCTTGTTTTTGCAGAGCTTCAGTCCACCTGACAGTAATAGAGAACCTTTAACAGTCACTTTGTGAATGAGTTTATTAATGAATATTAGTAGAACATTAGTGGGTTTCTGGCAGCTCATTCAGAGGCACATAAGGGAAGATAGTAGTATTAGGTCATGTAAGTAGAGCAAATACAGAACTGAAATAGAAGTGGAGAAATCTAAGTTACATTCCTTTATCCCAGAAATGGTTCTACTTGAGGTGAAGTGACAGAATGAAGAAGATTTACTCTCTTACCAGACTTTTAACTAATGGAATATTGATCATTCAAAAGACATATTTCTTTGGCATCTAACCCTCAAAATGACAGTATGCAACACATTCTTAATCATGTTTTATTTAGATTAAGTTACATTTGTTTTTAATCCCATAACACATAAACTTAGGAGAAAAGGGGTTCAGTGTTGATTTTCACTGTTGATTAAAGTATGTTAAATTGGTAACATGCTAGGGGGATTTGAATTAAAGGGGTCTTATCCTTTTAATATTGGATATTTAGCAGCATTAGAATTTTCATACTTGAGTATTTTGGGGTTAGCAGACTTGTTAAAGACAATTTTTTGTCACTAATCTATAAAGTAGATATGTTAAAGCAGACTCTAATTTATAAATTTTTAAATGTACATGTCACATTGATTCTCAACTTTGTCCTCTTATTTCAGGTTTTTAAATTCATTATTCTTCCCTGGGCTAATTGTATGTGGAACTTTATGTGTATGTTTGGTCATTGTCCTTTGGGGAATCAGACTGCTGCTACAGAGGAAGAAAAAATTAGTGTCAACTAGGAAAACTGGGAAAAATCAAATGGTGATTGCATTTTTTCATCCGTACTGCAATGCTGGCGGAGGAGGAGAAAGAGTTTTATGGTGTGCTTTAAGAGCCCTGCAGAAAAAGTAGGTATGCATCTGTCTTAGCTAATTTGCTATATTGTTCCATTTCTTAAAAATTTTTACCCAGAAATTCATCTTTCTGAAGCACCTAGTAGTAAAAACTGAATTCCTTTTTAAACTGTTCTTCAATAAGAAAACATTTCTTTCATGTGCCCGCATGCCTTATATGATCCTATTCAATTTCTGTTGCTATGATAAAGAATTAGACAAGGCCAGGCATGGTGGCTCTCACCTGTAATCCCAGCACTTTGTGAGGCCATGGTAAATCACTTGAGCCCAAGAGTTTGAGACCAGCCTCAGCACCATGGTGAAACCCTGTCTCTACAAAAAATTAGCTGGGCCTGATGATGTGCACATATAGTCCCAGCTACTCCAGAGGCTGAGGTGGAAAGATTGACCAAGTCTAGGAGGTCAAAGCTGCAGTGAGCTGTGATTGTGCCATTCACTGCACTTCAGCCTGGGTGACAGAGTGAGAATCTGTCTCAAGGAAAAAAAAAAAGGAAAAAGAAAATAATGGACAGTGGATGGGGAAAACTTCTGCTTTTTTTTTTTTTTTTTTTTTTTGAGTTGGAGTTTCGCTCTGTTGCCAAGGCTAGAGTGCAATGGCACGACCTCGGCTCACTGCAACATCTGCCTCCTGGGTTCAAGTGATTATCCTGCCTCAGTCTCCCAAGTAGCTGGGATTATAGGCACCCACAACCATGCCCAGGCTCGTCTTGAACTCCTGACCTCAGGTGATCTGCCCACCTTGGCCTCCCAAAGTGCTGAGATTACAGGCATGAGCCACCATGCCCAGCCAACATCTGCTTTTTTATAGCATAATTTAATGGGAATAACTGGTTTCCTTGGGAGAGTGTATGCAGAAGAGATTAAGTAATAAGCCAAAATATAACAAGTACCTTAGAGCACTTTAAGCCTCAATACTTTCAGGCAGTTGCGGCACACAAGAATAATCTTTATTAAAGCATCTATTTGACTCGAATTTTTCTATCATTACCAGCTGGATAGTCTCAAGTTACCATGTTAGAAGGAATATGGTGTTACACATCTTTGAATATTTTTGTCTTCCTTATCTCCATCCCAATACCCCAAAAATATTTATGATTCCCTTTTAGAAAGGAAAAAGCATAATAGTTTCCATTATTTTATCATATGAGGAAAACTGTTATTCTTCATGGTTACCCTACTTCCTGGTATGTACCCTTCGTTCAGTGCCAAGGCCTTCACAGAATTCCCTCAGCTGTACCTTTCTGTAATTTTGGCCCATCCTAGCTTCCAGCCCTGTATTTGCTCTGCCATCTTCTGTAACTGCCTAAATACAAAGAATTCTCTTAAGTCCAAACTCCTTGATGCTTTTCCAGCTCTCATTGGTACTACATTTTTCTTCTCTAACTAGATTATCTACCTCTTGAGGGCAATGGTAAAGTTTCATGCTATCCGTACACATAGTCCCCAGCAGAAAAAACCCAAATCATTAATATGACTTGGAAGATACTTTTTCATCTTGCTCTGGCTGCATTGTGTTTCTCATCCCTCCCCATTCCTTCACATGTACTCTGCTCCAACATGCAGAATATAGCAGTGACTTGATACTTTAGATTGAGTGACCAGGAAAATCGCTGATAACACTTAACCAAAATCTGAATGATAAAAACAGCTGCATTTATTGCTTGATGATTTTATGTCAGGCATTGTTTGAAGTGCTTTACACGTGTTAGCTTACTTGATCCTCAGAACAACAGCCTTATGCAGTTGTTACCATTATTCTCATTTGACAAAGAAGGAAACTTGGGGCACTAGAGCCCATGTTCTGAACCACATGCTAAACTGCCTGGCTTATGAAAAGACAGAGTGAAAATGAGAAAAGGGAATTCAGAGTAGAGGAAACAACCACTTCAAGTCCCCTAAGGCCAGTTGGAGCTTTGGCATGTTCAAAGAAAAGAATGCCAGTTTGGCTGCACCCTGGAGGGCAAAGGAAAGCATGGGAAGGAAGGTGACAGAGGGAGGCAGTTTCCAGATCACACAGGACTTGAGTGAGCAGGGAAATTAGTTCAGATTTTATTCTAAGTGCTATAGTAAGCCAGTTTTGGGGTTGACTGTTCTGTGACATAGTTTAGGGGTTGCCATGTTTGGTCTCCATCATACTGTTGCAGTTAGGTGGCAGCTGGGGCTGGAGGCATCTGAAGCCTTCTTCACTCACATTCTCATTCCTGGGCTGGGATGATTGGAACTGCTGTGGGCTGTCCCGCATCTCTCACTGAGGGGCTTCTTCATGTGACTGGGTTGAGCTTGTACGCAACAGAGCAGTCACGGGCTGGTTAGACTCGTACACGACAGCCGTCTTCTCCTAGCATGAGCATTCCAAGAGACAGGAAGTAGGAGCTGCCAGTCCCTTAGAGTCTATGTTGAGAAACTGGCAGAATGTCACTTTTGCCATATTCTGTTGGTCCAAATATGTGCCCAGTGTTATTCCAGAGTAGGGGACATAGATGCCACCTCTCAGTGGGAAAAGTATCAAAGAATTTGTGGCCTGGCTGAGCACAGTGGCTCACACTTATAATCCCAGCACTTTGGGAGACCAAGTCTGGCAGATCACTTGAGGCCAGAGTTTGAGACCAGCCTGGCCAACATGGCGAAACGCCGTCTCTACTAAGATATAAAAATTAGCTGGGCATGGTAGTGCACACATGTAATCCCAGGAGTGCTGAGGCACGAAAATCACTTGAACTTGAGAGGTGGAGGCTGCAATGAGCCAAGACCATGCCACTGCACTCCAGCCTGGGCAACAAGACAGTAAGACCCTGTCTTTAAAAAAAAAAAAAGGAATTTGTGGGCATTTTTAGGCCACCAGAGATCACAATCTTTTTCTGTTTTAAAAGGTTCATTCTGCTAGGTAAACAGTAACTGGGAAGGGCCAGAGAGGAGCAGTTAGGCTGTCATCCTTTAGGCCTCCGCAGCACCCTGTGGCTGTCTTTGTCCGCGCATAGCACACGGTTTTGCAGTTATTTGTTTTGCATATCTGTTTTTTCCACTGGACTGAGCTCCTAAAGATAAAGACTCTCTCTCTCCACATCCCCAAAACCTGGCACCTCATACTAGATGCTTAAAATGTTTTATGACTTAAAGAATAATATAAACAGTCAGGGGAGACCAAAGCATTACAAGTCTTAAGAATATACTTTTAGATATTTTCAGACTGATTAGTTGTGATACAGGCACAAGATCTAGCTTTTAAAGCCTTTTTGCATTTTTCAGATAAAAACCCTGAGCATTACTTTAGCCTTGCGAGCCTATCAAAAGACATGTTTGTTGATGATATTTTATTACCATTTTTTACTAAGACCACTGTCAAAGTTTTTGAGTATTTCTTGAGAACATCTCATTCATAAATCAACACTTTTTGTTGATGCTTGTTCTGTGTGAAACTCTAAGTGGAGGAAATAGCAAAGAACTAGAAATCACAGTCTAATTTGAGGGACTGTAGTTCTAATTCAGTAAATAAAAAACAGAGAAAACATCATTTTTACTATAAAAATAAGCTTCTTTATGATTGTAAGAAAACAGTTATCTACAACTTTTTCTTGATTTTAACCTAATACTTTTTTTTTTGAGACGAAGTTTTGCTCTTGTGCAGTCCAATGGTACAATGTCAGTTCACCACAACCCCCGCCTCCTGGGTTCAAGCGATTCTCCTGCTTCAGCCTCCTAAGTAGCAAAAATCACAGGTGCCCACCACCATGTCCGGCTAAGTTTTGTAACCTAATACATTCTTAACCACTACATTCTGTTTTAGGTATCCTGAAGCAGTTTATGTTGTTTATACCGGCGATGTTAATGTCAGTGGTCAACAGATACTAGAAGGTGCTTTCAGAAGATTTAACATCAGATTAATTCACCCAGTCCAGTTTGTTTTTTTAAGGAAACGCTATCTTGTGGAAGATTCACTCTATCCTCACTTCACACTGCTGGGCCAAAGTCTAGGATCTGTTTTTCTCGGCTGGGAAGCTCTAATGCAATGTGTTCCTGATGTTTACATCGATTCAATGGGATACGCTTTTACACTTCCTCTGTTTAAGTATATAGGGGGTTGCCAAGTTGGAAGCTATGTTCATTACCCTACTATCAGCACCGACATGCTCTCTATAGTGAAGAATCAAAATGTTGGACTTAATAATGCGGCCTTCATTACCAGGAATCCTTTTCTCAGCAAAGTAAAGCTCATCTACTACTATTTATTTGCTTTTATTTATGGACTTGTTGGTTCTTGCAGTGATGTAGTCATGGTCAATTCTTCTTGGACACTAAACCACATTCTCTCACTGTGGAAAGTTGGGAATTGCACTAACATTGTTTATCCACCTTGCGATGTGCAGACATTTCTGGACATTCCCTTACATGAGAAAAAGACAACCCCAGGACATTTGCTGGTTTCTGTTGGCCAGTTTAGGCCGGAAAAGAATCATCCATTGCAGATCAGAGCCTTTGCTAAATTGCTGAATAAGAAGATGGTTGAGTCATCTCCTTCTCTTAAACTTGTCCTCATTGGAGGTTGTCGTAACAAAGATGATGAACTTAGGGTAAACCAACTGAGAAGGCTGTCTGAGGATTTAGGAGTTCAAGAATATGTGGAATTTAAAATAAACATTCCATTTGATGAATTAAAGAATTATTTGTCTGAAGCAACAATTGGTCTGCATACCATGTGGAACGAGCATTTTGGGATTGGTGAGTTTGGCCTTTAAACAACTTGTTTGGTGCCGTGAGATACACACTTCAGGTTCCTTTGATAAAATGACAATACTCTAGAAGTCTGCATCGTGCCCTAATTCTCCTCCCCTAACCCACCAAATATATTTTCCTCATTTGAGACATTGTAAGATTGTACTTAATAATAGCAACTAGTATTTATTGACCAATTCCTGTGTGGGGGCCACTGTTGAGATTTTTACGCATATTATCTAATTCAAACCCCTCTAAACCTCTATTTGATGGGTGTTATTGTTATTCTCATTTTATAAATAAAGAAACTCAGGCACAGGGAGATTTAGAAATTGCTCAAGTTCAGTTACACAGTAATTAAGTGGGTAGAGCCTGGATTCTAACCCAGATAGCCCCTGCTCTTAACGGTAACATTTTCTCTCCCCATCTAACCCCACTACATACTTACTGGTACAGATTCCCAGGCTCTACCCTAATCCTACTGAATGGCCAGATGGAAATCTCTGGACCAGGCCTAGGTAGATGTATTTTGATAGTGCTGCTTACGTGATTCTGTTATGCATCAAAAGTTGAAAACCACTGTTTGCATAGGGCCTTCTCACAGTAATTCTTTTAGTCTTTTATTGATTCTACCCTCACCAATGAAATGGCCCTCTGCTTTATGCCAGATCCCATCATAAGTCTTCAACTTCAATCTCCTTGCCCTTTAGCCTTGTTTTTTCTGGCACAAACTGCTATCTCTGTTCTGACCTTTTAAGCACGCTATAAAATCAAGTACTGCTTTGTGTTTAATGTGGGTCCGTGTATGTTTCTTAAGTGCTTTGTGCCCCACACTGTTAGTTGTTAGGGAAAATGAGGATAACATAAAAGTGACATTTCCTAAACTAAGACTGCAATTTCTCTTATACTTTTTTTTACTCCTAGTTAGTAGTATAGTACTAGGCCCAGACATTCAGCAAGAACTTGTTGACCCAACCTTTTGCATGGGATCTGACCTCCTGTGCTTCCTTACATAGAAACTTACTAAGCCTTCATTCTGTGCTAGGGACTTGGGTGGATACTAGGGATGTTGTGGAGACCAGAGCTGCTTAGCCTGTCAGAGGCTTCCCACCCTCTGATGGTACCAAAAGGCTACACAGGCAAGTGCTATGCCATGTCCTGTACCAGGTGCTGTGCTTAGGAAGTGCAGGGTGATGTGAGAGTGCCAAAGAGAAACACCTAAGGGGGCAGGGAACAGTTGTCCAAGGAAGTGATGTGACACTTGAGCAAGAACCGAACAATAATTAGAGGTTAACCAGGAGAGGGGAGAGTCCCCAGTAGAGGGAACAGCACTGTGACTGGAGTGACAGCAGATACATCCATAGGAACACTCAGCAGGAAAACAACAGAGAGGTGATCTGGGCCAGGTTAAGCCAGCAGAAAAGAATGTCAGGATTTTAAGTGTTGTATGTAAAAGCTTTCTGATTCCTCCCGTCTATTCTGGCTACATGGGGAGTAGATCAGTGAGGAGCAGGGAGAGCAAGACTGGAAAGGCAGTAACATGAACTGGCCTGCTGTAGCAGCCCAGGCGGAGGTGCTAGTGAGCTGAACTTGGTAGGGGAACATGCTTGAGAGAGATTCTGCTGTAGTATTGACCAAGACTTGGTGATTAATTGGATGTGTTAAATGAGGGAGGAAGAGAAGACCACCTAGAGTTTTGGGAGCTGGGCAGCTATGAGAATGGTGTTGGCTTTCTCCCAGAGGGGAAATCCATGAGCAAATGCCATTGATGAGCCAAGTTTTGAACCTGCAGAGTTTGAGTTCGTCTGTGGGACATGTGAGGGCATGTGTCCAGGAGGTCGTTGTATATACCTCTGAAGTTGAAGAGAGGAATCAGTTCTGGAAATAGAAATGGAGGATTGTCCTTGTACAAGGTAGTTATCAAAGCTCCCGTGGATGGGGATATGATCGCCTGGGGAATGTGTATAGAGCGAGAAGAGGCTCTCAGTACAAAATGTAGAGAACAGGAACAGCTGAGAAATTGAGAGAAGAAATGGAGAAAGCAGGAAAGCCAGCCAAATGCAGTGTCTTGGAAACCGAGGAAGAGAGTGTTTTGAGAAGCAGAGAGAGGGCAGATTCCAACTGATGCTGCCCAGATACTGGGGAAGGTAAGGCAGTCACTGGTGACCTCGGTAAGAGCAGTCTTAAGGGAGAACTAGAAGCAAAAGTCAGACAGTAAGCAAAAATTACAGGTTGAGCACTCGGAAGTGAACAAGTAGAGCTGGTAAGTGCAAACCACACTTTCAGTAAGTTTGTGAAGTGCAGCAGGGAAGAAGAGACAGTGGCTAGGGGTGTTGTTGTAGGACCTGAGGAAGGTCATGTGGCGCCCTCACTTTAATGCTGATAGGAAGGAGCCAGTAGAGAGGGAGAGGGTGACATTAATAAGACGCGGGTCTCTGAGAAAGTACAGGATGCTCTTCAGCCTCAAGCAGAATACGGTATGAGCTACTGAAATCTGTTCTACAGGGATTTTACCACTGTTTTAAAAACATTTAGAATTATTTCATTTCTCTCCTATACATCCAGGATGATGTCAGCTCTGTATCATCCTTCAGAGAATTGGGAAAGCAGTCACTTAAATCATTCTCTGAAGGGCTTAATTCTCTTAGGAATACAGCTAAGAAACACTGGCTAGAGTAATTTATATTTCATGTGTATCATTTAGCAGAAACTAACCACAGCTTCCATTTAGTTCAACACTGCTGTTGGGCACACAGTAGTCTCAAATTTGCCAGAAACCCAGGCAGTAACATAAGCGCCGCAATAGTATGCTTCACTTAGGTGATTCACATTTTTTATTTTTTCTGCTAATAATGTAATTTGAACTATTAAAATTTTATTTTTGATATCTTTATACTCCTTTTGTTTTTCTAATGCCTGTTAATGTTCTACCATCTTGGTAACATTCTCTAGTCTTTTTTAATGATCTGCAATATATCTGTTTTTTAATAGGCTAATCTTCCATCTACTTGTTCATTTTAATTAAGAGTGAGGCAGCAGGCTAGGTGTGGTAGCTCATGCTGGTAAATCCCAGCATTTTGGGAGGCCAAAATGGGAGGATCACTTGAGGCCAGGAGTCAGAGGCCAGTCTGGGCAACATATTGAGACCCTAGCTCTACAAAAGAAAAAAGAATGAAGCAGCATTATTGTGAAGCTTTGAAAACTAAAAAACTTAAAATTATTTTGTTTTGTATTATAGAAGTTAAGCAAATGTCTAGACATACATTTAATTTTCTCATAAGTCCCTTAAAATTTTTGAAGATTTGTACTCATCCTTATTCTTATGAACATACTCAAAAACTTAAAAGACTACATGATTTTTGTTTCTTTTTCAGGAGTTGTGGAGTGTATGGCAGCTGGCACAATTATCCTTGCACACAATTCAGGGGGCCCAAAGCTTGACATTGTTGTTCCTCACGAAGGAGATATAACTGGCTTTCTGGCTGAGAGTGAAGAAGGCTATGCTGAAACTATGGCTCACATTCTTTCCATGTCTGCAGAAAAGAGACTCCAAATCAGAAAAAGTGCCCGTGCATCTGTAAGCAGATTCTCTGATCAGGAATTTGAAGTGGCATTTCTGTCATCTGTGGAAAAGTTATTTAAGTAATCTCGTATCTGTAACATTAGAGATATTTTATATAAAATGGTTAAAAACCTTCATATGTAAATATTTTTCTAAATTCAATCTCATTTGTCAAATCACTTTACTTTAGAAAACAAGAAAGAAAATTTCCTTTTATAATAAAAGGAAGTGTTGAAAGGAAAATAGATGACCAGACTTCGGCTTTCATTCTTGGTCCACATGAGAGAAGCTGGCTGCTGAAATGAGTGCGAACCAGGTTGTGGAGAGCCTTCTGGCTTTGAGCCAACAGGAAGAACTGGTGGATTTGCCAAAAGACCACTCCTTGAGTGAGAGTGAAGGTGAGGGGGACAGTGATGGAGAGAGAAAGCATCAAAAGCTTCTGGAAGCAATCCATTCCCTTGATGGAAAGAATAGACAGAAATTGACTGAGAGGTCTGAGGCTGGAATGAAGGTGTCAGAGTTCAATGTCAGTTCTGAAGGATCAGGAGAAAAGCTGGTCCTTGCAGATCTGCTTGAGCCTGTTAAAACTTCATCTTTTTTGGCCACTGTGAAAAAGCAACTGAACAGAGTCAAATCAAAGAAGGTAGTGGAGTTACCTCTTAACAAAGAAAAGATTGAACAGATCCACAGAGAAGCAGCATTCGGTAAAACCTCACAAATCCTCTCCAAATGGGACCCTGTCATCCTGAAGAACCGGCAGGCAGAGCAGCTGGCTTTTCCCCTAGGGAAGGAGCAGCCAGCCATTGCTCCCATTGAACATGTGCTCAGTGGCTGGAAGGCAAGAACTCCCCTGGAGCAGGAAATTTTTACCCTCCTCCACAAGAACAAGCAGCCAGTGACAGACCCTTTACTGACTCCCGTGGAAAAGGCCTCTCTCCAAGCCATGAACCTGGAAGAGGCAAAGATGCACCGAGCAGAGCTTCAGAGGGCCCGGGCTCTGCTGTCCTACTATGAGGCCAAGGCTCAAAGAGAGAAGAAAATAAAAAATAAAAAGTATCACAAAGTTGTAAAGAAAAGAAAGGCCAAGAGAGCCTTAAAAGACTTTGAACAACTGCAGAAGGTTAATCCAACTGCAGCACTGGAAGAACTAGAAAAAATTGAAAATGCCAGAATCATAGAAAGAATGAGCCTTAAGCACCAATCCAGTGGGAAATGGGCCAAGTCAAAGGCAATTATGGCCAAATACGACCTGGAGGCTCGCCAAGCTATGCAGGAACAGTTGGCCAAGAACAAAGAACTGACAGAGAAACTCCAGGTAGCCTTTGAGAGTGAAGAAGAGGAGGGAGGCACAAAAGAAGAAGAAGAAGTCTTTGTTCCTGAGGTAGTAAATGAAGTGCAGAAGAATGTGGATGGACTGAATCCCTGGATGCTCAGGAGCTACACCAGTGACACCAAAGAGGTTGCAACCCAGGAGGACCCTGAGCAATTGCCAGAGCCCGCAGCCCATGAGGTTTCTGGAAGTGAGAGAGAAGAAAGACCAGTGGCAGGGGAAGAAATTCCTTTGAGAGGATTTGAGGAAAGGAGATCCCTTAGAAAAAGATCTGAGCTCAACCAGGATGCTGAGCCAGCAGGCAGTCAAAAAACAAAATATTCTAGCAGCCAGGAGGTGCTGTCTGAATTGAGGGCACTAACTCAAAAACTGAAGAAAAACCGTCAGTCCAGAAAACAAAAAGCAAGTTCAGAGGGGACTGTTCCCCAGGTCCAGAGAGAGGAACCTGCCCCAGAAGAAGAGGAGTCCCTGTTGCTAGAGAGGCCAGAGAGAGTACAGACTTCTCTGGAAGAGCTAGAAGAGCTGGGAAAAGAAGATTGTTTTCAAAATAAGGGGCTTCCCAGACCCGTGTTAGAAGAGCAGCAGTCAGAGAGGACCCCAAATAATTGGCCTGATGCCCCTAAGGAGAAGAAGAAGGAGCAAATGATCGACCTACAGAACCTCCTAACCACACAATCTCCTTCCATGAGGTCTTTGGCAGTTCCCACAACAATAGAGGAGCTGGAAGATGAAGAGGAGAGAGACCAAAGGCAGATGATAAAGGAAGCTTTTGCTGGGGATGATGTCATCAGAGATTTCTTGAAAGAGAAGAAGGAAGCCGCAGAGGCGAGTAAGCCAAAAGACGTGGACCTGATACTACCTGGCTGGGGTGAGTGGGGTGGTGTGGGCCTAAAGCCCAGTGCCAGGAAAAGATGCCGGTTTCTCATTAAAGCCCCAGAGGATCCTCCAAGAAAAGATAAGAATTTGCCAAACGTGATCATCAATGAGAAGTGCAACATCCATGCAGTGGCTCATCAGGTACGAGTACTTCCATATCCATTTACCCACCATCAGCAATTTGAAAGGACCATCCAGACCCCCATAGGATCCACATGGAACACCCAGAGGGCTTTTCAAAAGCTGACTACTCTCAAGGTCATTACCAAGCCCGGCCATATCATTAAGCCCATAAAAGCGGAGGATGTGGGCTACCAGTCTTCCTCAAGGTCAGACCTGTCTGTCATACAGAGAAATCCAAAACAAATCACCACATGTCACAAACAACAGCTGAAGAAAAACTCTGTAGATTGAGTAGCTGGAGGAGTGACAGCCTGGAGCCTCGACTCCACTTCCTTTGGTCCAGTTTTACTCTGCTACAGGGTGGATTCCAAAACTGGTTCAGCACATTGCACGTAGTTGAGCCACATTTAAAAAAAAAGAAAATCGATGACCATTAATTAGCACTTTAGAATTTATCAGACATTTTTAGAACAGAAAAATTTGGTACATTTAAATTCTAAACAATACAGTGGTTGACCCTTTTGAATGTACCTAATGATTTCCTTAAAAGAAAAAAAAAAATTTTAAACAAACTTGTTTAGTCATCTTCACAAAGCATACAGTCAAGAGGTGAGACTGACTGATGCTTTATAGGTGTGTGTAGGTAGGACAGTAGAGGCCAAGGTGCTGCCAGTAGTCCTTTCCATACTAGGTACTGGTGAAAATTGTTTTGTTTAGTGCTGTCAGCAGATTTGTGTGGGTCTCATTATCCCTTAACAGCTCTGCATTACAGCCTGGAAGTCAGCTTTAAATCATTTAAGAGAACTTCAGGTTGTTTTTCTGACAGTGATTATGCGACATACAGATACATCCACAGGGTGTCTTACCAGCATAATGCATCGTAAGATAGCGAAGTGGCATTTTGAAAAGAGCACTGGGCAAGCAGTTAGCATATCTGGGCCTACCTTCAGCTTCATCATTCACAAACTTCTGACCTTTTGATACCAAAGCAGCTCCTTTATCTTTCTGAGTCTGATTTTTCATCTGTAATCTGGAGTTGTTAATTCCAGTCCCTACTACCTTTTAGAGTTGGAATCAGATGGAAAGTTTGTGAAACTACTTTGAAAATTGAGTTACTGGCCGGGCGTGGTGGCTCACGCCTGTAACCAAACACTTTGGAGGCCAAGGTGGGCAGATCACCTGAGGTCGGGAGTTCAAGACCAGCCTGACCAACATGGTGAAACCCCGTCTTTTAAAAAAAAAAAAAAATTTTTTTTTAAAAAGGAAAATTGAGTTACTTTAATTAAAGGTCGTGTTACATAGTAAATGTCTTCTATAATCCTATCTTTATTAATGCATTACAACGGAATGTAGATTCTTAGTTACTAGGCCAGTAGTAGCTAGGAATTGGTATAAATTTAATGCAACTTCTATCCTGAAAAACTAGCATGGAAAAGTGAATACATATGTGGGCAGACATGGCTATAAAGACCTAAAACTTTTACATTTTCTGCCTATATTATCCTTTCTAGTACAGTGAATTGACCGCCTCCATAGCCTGATTCATCTTTGTGCTAAGGGGCAAATGAAAGGGTATATTTATTCCTTTGAAGTCTCTTCTCAGTCATTCACCAATCTGGCCAGTTTATCTACTCCCAATTAGGTTGTTGATATATCTGCAGGCCATCTGTCATCAGATCAAAAAGTAGCAAAACAGAGGGTCAGTCACAGGATGTTCTGACACACCATTGTAACTTTGTGTTAGAGATGATCCCATTTAGAAAAAGACTGGTAGAAATTGGAGTGAAAGGAACCCTACAGATTTTCTAGCTCAGTTCTCTCTTATTTTCAGCTTTTCAGACAAGAACAATTTAAATCTAAAGAATTTAGCAGACTCCTTCAATGTCACAAAGCTGTTTAATGAAAGAATCAAAATTATAACCTGGATATTCTGACTCCTGGCCCAGTGCTTTTTCTGACTTTGTAGCCACACTTTGAAGTAGGATTCATACTGTTACCACTCAGCCTACTTATCTACACAGAGAAAATTATGGGACCAAAGATAAATAAATTGAAATGTCCAGAGAAAAAGGAGAGGCTATAGTGAAGAGTTTTCCGGAATTCCATAAAATATATTTTAAGCTTACATCTTCTAAATAATTTTCATATATCACAGATAAATCGTTGGAAGATAAAATTTGCATATATGTTCATTATCAATGTTCCCAATGTGCTATTATATGTATTCTATTTTTTCTGAATGACAGCATGAAAAGTGTCAAAGTGGTACGTCTGCTAGTATCTGTCTGCAGAACTTCAGGATGACTATTAATTTCTCTCAAATGTCATTTTTGATGGTCCAAGCCTGCTATGCTTTGAACCCACAGCAGTGGAGATTTGTATTCTTATTTACAGTTGTGTACTATAAAATGTGTTACATAGGCTTTGTGTAATAATTATTTGTAAATATGATTAAGATTTGTATTTAGACATGATTTACATCTAGGAGATATAAAGTCTGTCTAAATATGATTTAAATAAGTGATTTTTCATTCCCTTGGATTCTTTCCAGCATGGTGCCTTTTGTACGCCTCACATGAACATCTTGTTCTCCCACGAATATTCCCAAGCTCCATATGCCAATAAAAGAAGAAAGAAAAATAAAAGTTTGTCTTGCTTATGGAACGTTAAGAATAGGTTATCAGGCTTAATAAACTTTTAATGAATATTTCAGACATACAAAAAACTACAGAGCTTCATATACTTGATTTAAATCATTTTTGAGGAATTTTATAAAGTTATAGGCAAAATTATGAGATAGAGATCAGTATAATTATCGATGTTTTCAGAATATTTGTGTTTATGTAAATATGCCCCAGACTCCAGAACTCTGATATATTCATATATATTCACAATAAATGAGAGTATGTCTGTGTCAAATCTGTCAATCAGTACAATATAAAAATTTATTATATAACATGTTACACAAATTTTTAAAAGCAAATTATGTCCTGCAATTTACCCCCCATCTCCCGCTGCTCCTCCGCTAACTCATTTGCGTCTTTTCCCACCCTAAATGTACGGCCACCCTTGGCTTTGGAGAAGCACCTGTTTCACTATTCTTGCTCTGTGCTCACTTGGACTATATGCAAATGTTACTACATACGGAGGAGGTCGAAGTATTGATACACTTATTGCTACCATTTACAGAATGATCAATTTGATACTATCATACATCAATAACAAGAGGCTGATTTTTCTAATAAATAATTTTGTAACGCATACAGCTCTGATGAACAGTTTCAATTTAACACATGAGGCCAAGGCTAAAGCCAGAGCAAAGTAGTCAGAGACATGCCTCAGGAACATAATTTAGCTAATAGTGTGTATAAAATGGGTAAGGTCTAGAATTAGGGACTAAAACCAGTTGAAAATGTTATGTATACTTATTACAGTGAATACTTCCAGTTTGCAGCAAAGAATTCAAAATTGTTGAGTAAAGCTTGGTGACTATTACCTAAAATACATTAGCCAAGCATCTTGTCATGGGTACAAACCAATAACCTGATGAGCTGTTTTTTTGGTTTTTTTTTTGAGACAGGGTCTTACTGCTACTCAAGCTGGGGTGCAGTGATGTGATCATGGATTATGGCTCACTGTAGCCTCAACCTCTCAGGCTGAAGCTGAAGTGATTCTCCCACCTCAGCCTCCTGAATAGCTGGGACCACAGGTGCACACCATCACACCAGCTAATTTTTTCTTTTTGGCGGGGTCGGGGGTAGAGATGGGTGTTTCCCTATGTTGCTTAAGCTGGTCTCGAACTCCTGGTCTCAAGCAGTCCTCCTGCCTCAGCCTCTCAAAGTGTTGGGATTACCACTTTGAGCCACCGAACCTGGCCTGTTCATCCTTAAACATCCTTTTTTTTTTTCCTTTAGTTGACTTGATCTTTGGATGTTTGGGGTTTTTAGGAATCATGTTTCATTTCCCTTGCTTTCAAATACTGTTCAGAATAAGGATGAAATGAAGTCACTAACAGTTTTCCTATGAACTAGTCCTGAAAGTAAATAAACACGTATACACACTGAGCACTGAAAGAGCTGCAGATAGTCCATTAACGATACTCCAAACTGGACATATCTCAGGTGACTCCAATGACTTGCATTCTCCACATTTAATGAAAATTATATGAAATGTAAATAGTAAACAGACCTTGGAAATTATCTGATCAACCTCACCTCATTTTTATTTTCTCAGCTTAACAATGCATCAATGAGACATTTGACTTTTATTATAGAGCAGATATTTCAGGCAGAATTCTACCACGTTGAAATACAACCACTTTATCCTTCCTAAGCCCAGACACACTCATTAGTGTTTAAATAAACATCTGGTAAGCTCCAGGCACAACTTCGACACTGGAATTGTAATGATCAATTAAAAAATTTTAAGTCTAGTTTTCTACACCAAACAGCTTACAGTCTTAATAAAGAAATGTTTTTCCATTTACTAATTCAAGAAACATTTCTGACTGTGCTAATAACTGTATATAAAGAGATCATTATAAGATATAAAGACCAGATATAGTCCCTGCCCTCAACCTATACACTTGAAACTACTGGAAACTAATCCAATAAAACAAAATGGTCATTTAGTGCATAATTAAAACATCATGCCTTGCTCTTGCTTAATTGCCTTATTCCTGTGTCATGTCAGCTTCAAAAAACTATATTCAATGTAACAAGAAATTTCACACTTTTATAAAATGGCAGATTTATTACGTTAAATGAATGAATCTGTATATTGTATTTGTTTTATACTGCTGTCCTAACAAATTATCACAAACCTAGTCAACATAAATTTATTATCTCACAGTTCTGCAGGTCAGAAATCTGAAGTGGATCTCACCAGGCTCAGATCAAGGTGTTGGCAGGGCTGTCTGTGTTCCTTCTGGAGGCTCCAGGGAAGCATCCATTTCTTTGCCTTTCCCGGATTCCAGAGGCTATCTGAATTCTTAGTTTATGGCCTTGTCCTCCATCTTCAAGGCAAGCAACATCAGGCTGAGTCCTTTTCATGCTGCCATCTCTCTACTTTTCTCTTTTGCCTTCCTCTTACACTCGTAAGGACCCTTGCGATTACACTGCACTCACATGGATAAACCAAGAGAACCTCCCTATTTTAAGGTCAGCTGATGAGCAAACAATTTCACCTGCAACTTTAATTCTCCTTTGCCATATTCACAAACTGTGGGGATTAGGACGGAGCACATTCTGGAGGGGGTTGTTGAGCCACATTACTCTGCCTACCACATGTGTTAGCTGAAAGATTTCTTAATCGAAACTTTAGAAATATTAATGTCTACATTCAGAAGTTACACTTTCTAAACTGAAAGAAAAATTAATAAATCCTTGCGATTACTAGAAAACCCTTACAGTAAATGAGCATTTATGACTTGTACCCAAACAAATACTATGGGTAACAGATACTAATTTACTAAGAAAAAGTACAATAATCACACTTGTACATTTTGACTGGTTGTTGATGTTCCTTGGTCTTCATCAGTAATACAAATGTGGTCATTAGATGGAGTAGAAATATTCTCCAAGCCTTCACTTAATTCTTCAGGTTTCTGCACACTTATTTCGTCTTTTTCTATTGACTTTCCAGAGTCCTGAGAGGCACTAGAGGCCTTGTCTGTGTTGTCTTCCCCTTTGAAAGAAGCGAGTTTTTCTAAGGATTCTACTGCTTCATCTCTCAGTTCATCTTCAGATTCTTCAAAATTTCTGAAATAATAAGCAGTAAAAATCAGCATCATGATATGAAAGCACTAAAGAATACATGTAAAATTTGTTTCCTTTTCACTCCATCCCCAATTGAGCAATATAAAAGTTGCATTTTCAGCCAGGTTTTTCTATGCATAATAAACAACTAATGTTGAGAGAATTAGTCTTCTGTTTAGTTGCACTTATGTTAAACACCCTTTGTTATACTTGTTAACATCCATCATCTAATGTTTAAGAGGAGAGGGAGAGAGTATAGAAAAAAAGAAAAAACAACTGCCATGCATCGAGCCCTTACTATAGGTCTGTCACTGTCCTAGGGTACTTATACTGTATTTCACATAATACTAACAACATTTTGAGGTAGACATTATCATCATCAAATTGTAAATAAAGAAGCTGAGGCTCAAAGAGGTTAAAAAATGTGTTGAAGATCTCACAGCTACTAATTCATAGAACCAGGAATTAAAATTATGTCTAAGACTGCAACATTGGTATTTTTAGAAAGGAAAAGGAATAGGAGATCAAGAAAAGATTCTGCACCAACCTAAATAAAACCTAAAAGTAATGGCACCAACTGAACATTTAAGTAGCAAGTGTGAGGTCAGGAGTTCGAGACCAGCCTGGCCAACATGGCCAAACCCTGTCTCTACTAAAAATACAAAAAATTAGCCAGGCATGATGGTGCACACCTGTAGTTCCAGCTATTTGGGAGCCTGAAACAGTAGAATCACTTGAACCCAGGAGGCAGAGGTTGCAGTGAGCCAAGATTTCACCACGGCACTCCAGCCTGGGAGATGGCAATACTCTTAAAGTGGCAAGTGGAGGAGACCGAGAAAGAGCTGGTAAGAACCAAGCAGCTGTGTATCATAGACGTAAAAGGAGTAGCCAAATAAGGACTGAGAAATGATTATCTGACTTGGCAATTACAAGGTAATTCTTTTGAGAGAATATTTCAGAGAAGTGCCACACAGCAGGAGCCAATGTACCGTGGGTCAAGAAAGCAATAGGAGGTTAAGAAAGTGGTGACAGCAGGAACTACAGGCGAGTGCCACCATGCCTGGCTTTTTATTTTGATTTTTAGCAGATAGGAGGTCTCACTATGTTGCCAGGCTGGTCATAAACTCCTGGGTTCAAACAACCCTCCCACCTCAGCCTCCCAAAGTGCTGGAAGAGCTACTCAGGAGGCTGATGCAGGAGGATTGCTTGAGCCCAGTTTGCAGTTGTAGTGAGCTAGGATCATGCCATGCACTCTAGCCGGGGCAACAGAGCAAGACCCTCATCTCAAAAAAAAAAGGCAGTGACAATGAGTTTAAACTCCTATTGAAGGGAGCTTGGCTCTGAAAGAAATGTTGTTATTTAGAGAACATAGGGCAATGGTTTTTGGTGGTGGAGAGATTTGGGCATGTTTATATGCTGAGGGAAAGGAGGTAATAGATATGGAAAACAGGAGACAAGTGGAATAACCGATAGGAGCCAGGTCACTGAAAAGAGTCTGGGTTTTAGAGCACCTGTGAAGCATGGGCTTTCAGCAGGAAGAGGGACAGTTTTTCCTAGGAAATGGAAGATAGGGAGAGAAAAGGAAAGAAGCACTCGTAGATATAGAGAAGTTATGGAGCTAGAAAACTGAGACGATTCCTTCTGCAGACCGCATACTATCTCTGTGAAAGAGGAGGCACAGTCCCACGATGAGAGCATGGTGGATGGGAGTGAGGTGAGGGATGAGGGTTTGGAATCGCTGATTCAATTACACAGGGAAGGAAGCGGACCAGGCTTAGGTTAGGATTGCCAGTCATCATGGAGAACCCCACTAAAACTAGAGACCATAAATTTGGGTGGACCAGTAAGTGCAGCTCACACTGTTACCATTCCTGAGATATGTGCTTTACACAGATCCTTCCTTCGTCTTTGTTCCTCTACTATTTAAACTATGCTGTGTCTAGGTATAAATCTCTTTTCATTGTTGCTGCTTGGTAATTGTTTCATTTCCCAGATATGATTCCTGGCTTTGAGTAATTATAGAAAGTTCACAGCTGGAACTGCTTTGCATATTGTTTTCTCATATTCTTTTCTTCTGGAACTCCTTTTCGTATGCATTTGACTTCATGCCTCTTAACTTCTCTATCACGTTTTCCATGTGTTTTCCTTAGACCTGTCTTCCAGTTACTAACTCCTTCATTACCTGTACCTATTCTGTTTTTTAAACCAGTTGAATTTTAATTTCCATTCATAAAGTTTTTTTCAACTTCCATAAGTTCTAGTTAGTTAATTATAGAATTTTTCCCAGCCTGGCCATGTGTGCTGCTGGGTTAGCGGCGGTGGCCCAGTCGGTGTACCTCTTCTTGGCGCACCTGCTGGCCGGCAGGGAGCCTGTGAATCTGAGCTCCCTGTGGGGCAAGGTGCTGCTTATGGAAAATGTGGCATCCCTCTGAGGCACCGTGGGCCAGGACTACTCCCAGATGAACGAGCTGCAGCGGCGCCTCGGGCCCGGGACCTGGTGGTGCTCGGCTTCCCGTGCAACCAGTTTGGGCATTGGGAGAACGCCAAGAACAGAGACTCTGAATTCCCTCAAGTATGTCCAGCCTGGTGGTGGGTTCAAGCCCAACTTCATGTTCTTCGAGAAGTGCGAGGTGAAGGGTGCGGGGTCACACACCTCTCTCCGCCTTCCCGTGGAGGCCCTGCCAGCGCCTAGCGACACCATAGTGCTCATGATGAACCCCAAGCTCATCACCTCATCTCCAGTGTGCTGCAATGATGTCACCTGAAACTTTGAGAATTTCCTGGTGGGCCCTAATAGTGTCCCCGTGCCCAGGTACAGCCGTCGCTTCCAGACCATTGACATCGAGCCTGACATGGAAGCCCTGCTGTCCCAGGGGCCCAGCTGTGCCTAGGGTGGCCCTCCTATCCCGGATGCCGGGCAGTTGCAGCACTGCTCTCTATAGGGGTTTCCATCCACAATGTTTTCTCTAAACCTATAAGGAGGAACACCTGATCTTCCAGAAAATACCCCTCAAGATGGGCGCTGGTCCTGTCCATCCCAGTCTCTCCACCAGACCAAGGTGTTTCCCCACTAATAAAGGGCCAGGTGTCAACAGAAAAAAAGAAAAATAAATTTTGCTATGGTCTGAATGTGTGTTCCCTTGTTCCCATTCATGTGTTGAAGCCTAATCCTCAATGTGATAGTATTGAGGGGTGAAGCCTTTAGGAGGTGATCAGGCCATGAGTGGGATTAGTGCCCTTATAAAAGAGGCCCAAGCTTGTTTGCTCCTTCCACCAAGTGACACAGCAGGTGCTGGGTATGGAGCCGAAAGCTAGCCCTTACCAGACACCAAATCTCCTGGCACCTTGATCTTGGACTTTCTAGCCTCTAGAACTAGAAGTGTATTTCTGAAATTTTTGTTAACTCATCTAGAGTAGCCCAAACAGGCTAAGAAAATCTTCCTGCTCTTTACTGAGGGACTATGTTTTTCTTATGTTTGGATTCCTAAATTTAATTATATAATTTTAAATGTACAATATTATGGTCTTCCTAAGATCATTATATTATTGAGGTTCTTCATGGTCTAATCGGCATTTATTGTATTTGCGATCTTTCACAGTGGCTTCTGTTTTTAAATATTCAATTGTAAGTTCATCTTCACCAGTGCTTTAGTGAAAAAATCCAACATTTATCCCTCCAGAGTGTCTTATATTTACTTCTAAAAGTCCTAGGAATATTACAACCCCTTAATGTTAATTTTAGTGTTAATTTCTCAACATGGATGCTTCCAGCCCATACAAGTATTATAATTCAAGCTCTGAACACAAGTGAAGTCAAGTCTATGGTTATGAATGTCTTAGGGAGAATTGTCTTCCACAGATTGGGCTAAACAGACAAGCCACATTACTGGGATTTTCTTCTAGACCACACTTGCTCTTCAAGGGTCCCAACTAGCAAGAATGGAGGGGAACCCAAGGAATATGAGAAGACCCTGTTAGATATTTAGGAGGTATGCAGGAAGAGGAAGGAAAGGAAGAAAAAGCATTTTATACCCTCCAAAACAAAATAAGCCCACAAACTAAAATTCTAACACCTAAACAAATCTAATGGTAAGACAGATGGCATAAAATTAATAAAAGAAAAAATTGGGCCATGAACTAACTCCAGATGAAATTACTTTTATGGAGGATTTTGATAAATCTCCTAAAGTATTCTCAAAAAGATAATTAAAGCAAAGCATTTATTTAATTTTTTTTTTTTTTTTTTTGAGCTGGAATTTCGCTCTTGTTACCGAGGCTGGAGTGCAATGGCGCAATCTCGGCTCACCGCAACCTCCGCCTCCTGGGTTCAGGCAATTCTCCTGCCTCAGCCTCCCAAGTAGCTCGGATTACAGGCACGCACCACCATGCCCAGCTAATTTTTTGTATTTTTAGCAGAGACGGGGTTTCACCATGTTGACCAGGATGGTCTTGATCTGTTGACCTCATGATCCACCCGTCTCGGCCTTCCAAAGTGCTGGGATTACAGGCTTGAGCCACCGCGCCCGGCCTTATTTAATTTTTTTATGAGAAATAATTATGCATTAATGAAACAAGACCATATATAAATACAAGAAAAAATAATTATCTTGTACATGAAATGTATAATTACTTAAATTAAAAACTCAATAGATGGTACGAAGATATGAATAGAAAACAGTAGTCAAGAATTCACCCACAGTTAATCCCAGCACTTTGGGAGGCCGAGGTGGGTGGATGCCTGAGGTCAGGAGTTCGAGACCAGCCTGGCCAACATGATGAAACCCCATCTCTGCTAAAAATACAAAAATTAGCTGGGCGTGGTGGCTGGCACCAGTAATCCTCGCTACTTGGGAGGTGGAGGCAGGAGAATCACTTGAACCCAGGAGGCAGAGGTTGCAGTAAGCTGAGATCACACCACTGCACTCCAGCCTGGGAGACAAGAGTGAAACTCTGTCTCAAAAAAAAAAAGAAGAAGAAAGAAGAAAGAAGGAAGAAGAAAGAAGAAGAGGAATTATTTACTTGGAAAGGAACAAAGAGAATAAAAAATGAAAGTACAATTGGGTATTATTGGAGATAATTGAGAAGATACAAAATATATCTAATTTGGCTGGGCGAGGTAGCTCACGCCTGTAATCCCAGCACTTTGGGAGGCCAAGGACGGTGGATCACAAGGTCTGGAGTTCAAGATCAGCCTGGCAAAAATAAGTGAAACCCCACCTCTACTAAATATACAAAATTAGGTGGGCGTGGTGGCACATGCCTGTAGTCCCAGCTACTCGGGAGGCTGAGGCAGGAGAATTGCTTGAACCCAGAAGGCAGAGGTCGCAGTGAGCCGAAACTGCAACACTGCACTCCAGCCTGGGCGACAAGGGCAAGACTCGGTCTCAAAAAAGACTAATTTCTCTAAAGTGTGAAAAGTTCCCAAATCAATACAATGTTAATACCTAAATTTTAAATTAATGTCCCACGAATGAACTTTCCTGAAAGAGGAAATAAAAATGGCTCTTTAGCATATGGAAAGATAGCCTCACTCATAAAAGAAATCCTAATTAAAACTATCATGAACTGACTTTTATTTTAACCTATCAATTATGCAATAATCCAAAAATCTGGCAACACACTGAGGAAGAGAATGTGTGTGGAAATAGGCACTTCCATACACTGATGTTCACAGGTGTAACATCTGTGAAGGACAGTTTTACAAAATGTACATGCTCTTTGACCCAATACTTTTTGTTCTGGAAATTTAACTATACATCTACTAGTTTTTGAAATAACAATATGTATTCAACATAATACTGTTAAATGGGAAAAAAAGCAAATTACAGGACAGTGCGCTATGGAGCCATTTCTATAACAAACACATTTACACAGAAATATATTTTTGCTTATGTGTGTATGGGATTCCTCTGGAGAAGTATACACAAGAAGCAGATTAAATGGGCTGACTGTAGGGAGGAGGACTGTGTAGCTGAGGTAAAGAGGTAGTAGGAAGGCTGAAAAGGGTATACTTAAAAAATTTGGAACATGTTTTTTTTGAGAGGGAGTCTTGCTCTGTTGCCAGGCTAGAATCCCGGGGCACTATGTTGGCTCACCGCAACGTCTGCCTCCCGAGTTCAAGTGATACTCCTGCCTCAGCCTCCTGAGTAGCTGGGATTACAGGTATGCACTGCCACGCCCAGCTAATTATGCATTCCTCAGCCTCCCAAGTGCTGGGATTACAGGAGTAAGCCATTGCACCTGGCCCTGGAACTTATTTTAAAAGTAAATTAGGGGCCAAGCACAGTGGCTCCTGCTGTAATCCCAGCATTTGGCTCATAATTTACTTTATAGGAGCCCCAGGTGGGAGGATCACTTGAGGCCAGGAGTTCAAGACCAGCCTGGGCAAAATAGCAAGACCCTGACTCTACAAAAAAAAACAAAAAAAAATCACTGGCCACCTGCAGTCCCAGCTATTTCAGAGGCTGAGGCAAGAGGATCACTTGAGCCCATGAGTTCAAGGCTGCAGTGAATATGATCATGCTGCCACACTCCAGCCTGGGCAACAGAGAAAGACCCTGTCTCAAAACAAATGTTCTTAAGTAAATTATAATAAAATTTTAAAAATTCAAAGGACTCCAAAATTTAGAACTAATAAGAGAGTTTAGTAAAGTTACAGGATACATCAGTAGTGTTCTATACATTAGCAGTTGCCAATTTGAAAACACAAGAGGAAAAAAAGGAAGAGATTTGTTAAAGGACAGAAAACTACAGCTAGATAAGAGGAATAAACTCTAGCGTTCTATACCACTGTAGGATGACTACAGTTTAATTAATACCTGGTATATAGTTTTAAACAGCTAGAAGGAGAATATTAAGTGTTCCCAACACAAAGAAACAATAAATGTTCAAGATGATGGATATGCTAATTATGCTGAACTGACTGCTATACATTGTATGTATTGAAACATCACTATGTACTCTATGAATATGTAAAATTATCATTTTTCAATTAAAATATAAAATTAGGCAGGCATAGCGGCTCACACCTATAATCCCAGCATTTTGGGAGGCCGAGACAGGAGGATCTCTTGAGCCCAGGAATTCAAGACCAGCTTGGGCAACACAGACCCCATCTCTATAAAAAATAAATAAAATTAAAATACAAAAAAATTCCATTTATAATAGCAACAACAACAAAATTAAGTGGTACTATGCCATAAAGAAATTGTAAAAATATTGAAAAATACAAAGAAAAGAGAGACATAAATAGAGAGCTATACTATATTTATGGATGTTAAGATTTATAGTCACATCAATACATAAATGCATAAAGGAAATATGGTAGACACACAGAATGGAATACTATTCAACCTTTAAAAAGAAGGAAAGTCTCGCGTTTGCGACAACATGGATGAACCTGGAGGGCATTCTGCCAAGTGAAATAAGCCAGACACAGAAAGACCAATTCCGTATGAGCTCACTAATATGTGGAACCAAAAACAATCAAACTCACAGATGCAGAGAGTAGAATGCTAGTTTCTAGGGGCTGGGGGTGGGAGAAGGTGGAAGGAAAAGCCAGGAGATGATGGTCAAAAGGTACAAAATTTCACTTTGACACGTAGAATAATTTCAGAAGATCTATGGTACAGCATGGTGACTACAGTTAATAACAATTTATTGTATAATTGAAAATTGTTAAGAGAGTAGATTTTAAGTGCTCTCACCACAAATAAATAAGCATGTGAGGTAATGCATATATTTATTAGCTTGATTTAGCTATTCCATAATGTTTACATATTTCAAAACATATTGTATGCCATTCATATATATTAATACAATTTTTTTTAAGACAGAGTCTCACTCTGTTGCCAGGCTGGGGGGCAGTTGCAGCTCACTGCAACCTCCACCTCTCAGGTTCAAGAGATTCTCCTGCCTCAGTCTCCTGAGTAGCTGGGACTACAGGCACGTACCACCATGCCCATCTAATATTTTTTGTATTTTTAGTAGAGACAGGTTTCAGCATGTTGGCCAGGATGGTCTTGATCTCCTGAGCTCATGATCTACCTGCCTCCGCCTCCCAAAGTGCTGGGATTACAGGCATGAGCCACCACGCCCAGCTTATTAATACAATTTTTATTTGCCAATTAAACTTTTCTTTTTGGCCAAGTGCAGTGGTTCACACCTGTAATCCCAGCACTTTGGGTGGCCAGCATGGGAGGACAGCTTGAAGTCAGGAATTCAAGACCAGCCTGGCAACATAACAAGACCTCTTACCTACAAAAAATAAAAAAGATTAGCCAGGCATGGTGGCATGTGCCTGTGGTCCCACCTACTTGGGAGGCTGAGGTGGGAGGATCAGTGAGCCCAGGAGTTCAAGGCTACAATGAGCTGTGATTGCACTACCACACTCAAGCCTGGGCAACAGAGTGAGACTCTGTCTCAAATAATAATAATAATTTTTAAAAGATTAATAATCTCAAATATGCCAATTCCCATAATTTAATCAACAAATATAATGTCATTCCCACCAAAATCCCAACGAAGTTGCTCATACTTTGTAAGGGAATGCCAAGATGTACAGCAGGGGTTCAATGTTTTGGCTTCCCTGGGCCACACTGGAAAAACAAGAATTGTCTTGGGTCACACATAAATACACTAACACTAATGACAGCCGATGAGCTAAAAAGAAAAAAAAAATTCAAAAATCTCATAATGTTTTAAGAAAGTTTATAAATTTGTATTGGACTGCATTCAAAGCCGTCCTGGGCTGTGGCTTGAACAAGCTTGATGTATAGTGTATGATGAGTAATGGGAAACAATAGTTAAGATAATTTTGAAGAAAAAGCTATAAAGACTAGAACAAGGTGTGAGAACTCACCCTACCAGATATCAGGAGGCACGATAAAGCCATGGAAATTAAGACAGAATATCACTGAGGCAAATGTAGAAAATGATGCCACTGGAGAAGAATGGAGAGCCCAGAACCAAACCCATGCATTGTCAAACTTTTTTTTTGTAGCTAGGTCTCAGATGGTTATTTCCAATGTCTCAGCAGCAGCATTTTCACCTGGTACCAGTGCTTGACTTAGGTATCAGCGAATGATCTACTTACGTATCATCATCATCAAATCTTGGTTCTAGCTGTTCCTCATCTACTTCAATGACAGAGACCATTTCTACCTTTCCTTCATCTTCTTTCGGTAGCCATTGTTTTAATGTTCCCATTGCTAAAGAAATGACAGAGAAAGATATTAATGCATCCCAGCCTATATACCCAATGAGGAGCATATACCAAAAATCATATGGTGAACATCAGTATAATGGTAAACCTCTTAGCCATATCGATCAAAACAGAGAATAAGAAAGGGACGATAACACAACCAGACAAGAAAAAGTGACAGGAATAAGGATCAGAGAGGAAGAGACAAAATCCCTCGACTTTTGGGACAGAGGCTTTGATTGTATAGAAAAATTAAGAAGATCGTTGTGTAAAAACAAGATTAACCACAGTTGGACCACTCTTATTCTCCACTGTTTCTATGCCCTGAGTATCCCACCATGGTGAGGCTTCATCGTGAATGCCTGCAGGGAAAACCCAAAGCACACACACACCCCTTCATCTTTTTTTTTTTTTTGAAGTTATTTTTGTTGCTTAAAATGTGCTTTTTCTCTTAGGAAAAGAATTAGACTGAAGGTAGAACAATATATTTTTTATTATTTGTTTATTTATTTTTGAGACAGAGTCTCACTCTGTTTCCCAGGCTGGAGTGCAGTGGCGTAATCTCAGCTCACTGCAACCTCCCCCTCCCAGGTTCAAGTGATTATCCTGCCTCAGCCTCCTGAGTAGCTGGGATTACAGGCATGCACCACCACGCCTGGCTAATTTTTGTATTTTTAGTAAAGATGGGGTTTCACCATGTTAGTCAGGCTGATCAATTTTCATTTTTTTATAGCAATGCAGCATCCCCTCAACTACTCTAAGATTCTACAATTATAAGATATGATTTTATTTCATATATCATCACAAAAAAATGTTCCCAGTGAAATAGCATGTTTCCTTAGCCTTTAGAATTTATATTCCCTAAATATAAATTATTGTTAGAATGTTTATAGACTTTATCTCAGCATGCTTTTTTTTTTTTTTTTTTTTTTGAGATGGAGCCTTGCTCTGTTGCCTAGGCAGGCTGGAATGCAGTGGCACAATCTCTCACTGCAACCTCCACCTCCCAGGTTCAAGTGATTCTCCTGCCTCAGCCTCCTGAGTAGCTGGAACTACATGTGCATGCCACCACATCCAGCTTATTTTTTGTATTTTTAGTAGAGATGGGGTTTCACTATATTGGCCAGGCTTGTCTTGAACTCCTGACCTTGTGATCCACCCATCTCAGCCTCCCAAAGTGCTGGGATTACAGACGTGAGCCACTGTGCCCGGCCCCACAATTTTTTTTTTAAATAAAAAATAAAAAGTCCTATCAGATGCTTCAGGTAAGTTCTCCTGAATTCAGCCCTTCCACTCTGGTTGAAATTCTAGACTTTATTTGGGATATTTTCAAATTCTCTCTTAGGGAGGGCTTCAGTCTCTGTCTTTGGACAGGAGATTCAAGTAAAGAGCTCTGCAGAAAATTGCCTTTTTTCTTCCTCTGTTTAACAGCAGAAGGTTGGGGTCAAGGTTTTTTCATTCCTGCCTCCACAGAGAAAGTTTGAATCAAGGAATTGACAGTGTGGCACTGGTACTCTTATTTACATAGTGTGCTTTTAAGATTGCAACTGTTTTCTACTGTTTGAGATTATGTGTTGGTTTTTCATCTGTGACCAATTCCGGTTAGTAAAATACCAGGTGAACTTATATATAACATTTATGGGGTGTCCTCTCATAAATATCTAGGAATCAGAGGCCACCTAACTCAGGATGGTCAAAAGCAGCAGTAGCCAAAATGAGATCCTTTCAGATGTCTAAAATAATTCATTTTGTGTGCACAATTGAGAGAAAAAGAAAAAGAAAAAAAAAAAGCTAATTTCAGAACCAGACAAACTAAATGGGAGACCTACTTTATTTCTGTCCTGGTTGAAATCTGGTAAGAGATTTGGAAGGTGGTTTTTGTTTGTTTGGTTTGTTGTTGTGTGATCGTTGTTTAGAACTCTATGATCAGAAGTCAGGTTAATTAAAACTTTAATATTTAGGCCATACAAAATTGTTTTCTTCTTTTGGATGCTGTTTCCAGAAATTTTTTTTTCGCTTGCTTCCTATCTTTTTGGCATGACTTTTGCTGAGAAAAGTGTAAAACTTCTCATTGGCCTCTTAGGTATCTTAAAAACCTTCCCAAATTAACTCCTCTGTGACTTGTTCTTCTATTTCCTTCCACTTCTGCTCCTCCTTCCTTTTGCAATTTTCAATAACACATGAAAATATCTGGAGACTTCTAATGACTCTAAGACCCTTTGAGGAATGCAGAGAAGGTGCCACTCATCCCTCCTTAGGTTGTTCTGTTTTCCTTGTGGAGTACAGCGTCATGGGCAGGTTCCTCTCAGATCTAAAGCTCTACTGTCTTTTGCAGTAAGTTACTTGATCACGTTGACTTTGGAGTACCAGGGATTACATTGTACTGTGAGAGAAAATTGATTTTTGTGTGTGCAATGGCTGAGAAGTCACCGAGAAAAGCTGTAGTTTTGGAAGTGGCTGACAGCTTGTTGCAGTTGTGAAAGGAAAATAAGTCTCCAGACCAATTTATTACTAAGGCAAGAAAAAATTCAAGTTGAAAACTATATCAGGCAAACCTGCCTCCCATTTATTCCTCAGTAAGATGGCTACAAATATTAAAAAGCTGTATACCTCCCTCACAATTTGCCCACAAGGAAGTTCCTTGTAGGCCTCAAGATCTTTACCCTAAAACAGTTCTGTTGAATTTCACTCTGGCAATGTAAACTGATAGCTGATTTTCACAGGTGCAGGACAGAAAGTCATCCCTCTGCTCACCTGAGACAAATGCATATCTGATTGCTTCCTCTGCCCTATTGTTTATGTAAAAATGCAGCTTCACTGAGCCAGACTAAATTGTGTATTCAGTGAAAGGTTGATCAAGGACTCAAAAGAATTTAACCTTTTGTCTCTTGTCTACCAGTCACCTGGAAGCCCCCACCCCCCCACCCATCCCTGTTTCAAGTTGTCCCTCCTTTCTGGACCGAACCAATGTACAATTTATACATAGTGATTGATGTCTCATGTCTCCCTCAAATGTATAAAAGCAAACTGTACCCTGACCACCTTGGGCACATGTCAGCAGAACCTCCTGAGGCTGTGTCACAGATGCATCTGTAACCTTGGCAAAATAAACTTTCTAAATTGATTGACACCTGTGTTATCTGTACATTTTCAGTGCCACAAAAGAAGTAGCACTCAAATATAAGTTTCCTCAGCAAGGCAATTTACTTCTATAGAAGGGTACAGCTCACAGATGGAACAATAGCAAGTGCACACTTGAACAAGGGAGGGGAAGGGGTTCTTATTCCTGACAGAGGTCACCCCTACTGCTGTGTTGTTCCTTACTGGCTAGGGTTAGACTGCATAGTGAAATCTAATTCCGACTGGCTATTTTAAAGAGAGCACGGGTATGAACCAGAGTGGCAGGGTGGGTAGTTTGGTGGGAAGGACAGTTACAGGACAGGTCAGAGCAGGTAACCAGGGGTCAAAAGCAGGTGACCTGAGCAGGTGACCAGAGCAGGGGCCCAAGGAAACAGTTGTGAACTACTGATTAGAACTGGTGGAAAAGGTTGTTTAATGAAACTATAAGGAAGTTTAACTTTAAAATGGAGAATTAAAGAATAAGAGAGCTGAACATACCCCCATACTGATTCTTTGAAGGGAAACCTTGAGTTCACTATATTTAACACCTGTCTCAGATATTTTAGGTAAACACAGTGAATTGTTGTTACTAGATGGGGCTACTTACTTCTTTGTGGGTTTAGATTAAAAGACAGGTTTGAACACTTGGAGGTTATGGGAACACTCACCATCAAGGTATAAGACTCCTGTTGGGGATGGGCTGCTCACAGGCTAGCTTGACTGGCAGGTTACCCACTAGCCTCGGGGGAATGTGTGTGTAGCAAGGAGCATAGTCCCATGCTGTTTCCCTTCTTTTGGGAGGGGGGACCCAGGACTCAATATAGAAGTGAGATCCTTGATTTTGAAAGATTTAGATACACTGCCTTCCAGTTTTGTCCGCTTTTCACATATTAAATATTAGACCTTGTTTTAAAACTCTTCATAAAAAATTTTACATATATAAAGGAAATCTCCATTTGTAAGGCCTCCCCCTACACCCAAACCACCAGAAAATTTTAAGATGGGAAAGACATTAATTTAAAGTTCACATAACAAACTTTACCTTTGTTTCAGACACCTTTCCTGGCAATCTTCTCTTAACTAAACTTTGACTGTGCCTTTTTTTTCAGCAAATAATGGTGTTTAAATCTAAGTTTTGTGCCTTTAAGAGTCATCCTTTCAGAAATGCAAATTTAGGGTTGGCTTGCTAACTATTGTTTAGGGCAATGGAACAGGTAATCAAGAGACTAATAGTCTAAAGTTAGAGGCTTGTAATCCCAGCACTTTGGGAGGCTGAGGCAGGTGGATTGCTTGAGGTCAGGAGTTGGAGACCAGCCTGGCCAACATGGTGAAACCCTGTCTCTACTAAAAATACAATAAATAGCTGAACATAGTGGCACACTTCTGTAATCCCAGCTGCTCCAGAGGCTGAGGCAGGAAAATCACTTGAACCCAGGAGGTAGAGGTTGCAGTGAGCTGAGACTCCAACCTTGATGACAAAGTGAGACTCAGTCTCAAAAAAAATAAAGTTGGAGGAAATATTATTTGAAAACTGGCAAATGAAAGCCTTATGAAGCTATAAAACCTTCTTCTGTGTGTCTGTATATGTATCATGTGTGTCTGATTTTGTAACTGAGTGCTCTATTTTAACTTTTTTTTTCTTCTGGTAGCCCTCTGTATTAACTTTTTAGTAATGAAATAATACTCTTGACTTTCTTTCCACCAGGCATTCCCTTGCATTGCTAGCTTATCTCATTATGTTTGCTTAGAAGTTCCAGAGACTGAATCTTGAGATAATCCAGGTGCCTATCAAATTATCCCCCACCAGATTACTTCAAGGCTGCAGCTAATTTACAACCCAAACAAGCAGGAGATGGCACCAGCCCAATCACCAGATGGGGCAAGAACTCAAAATAAGTCATCCTGGCCGGGCGCAGTGGCTCATGCCTGTAATCCCAACACTTTGCAAGGCCAAGGCAGGCAGATCACAAGGTCAGGAGTTCGAGACAAGCTTGGCCAATATGGTAAGACCCCCGTCTTCATTAAAAATACAAAAATTAGCTGAGTGTGGTGGTGCATGCCTGTAGTCCCAACTACTCAGGAGGCTGAGGCAGAAGAATCGTTTGAATCCAGGAGGTGGAGGCTGCAGTGAGCCGAGACTGTGCCACTGCACTCCAGCCTGGGCAACAGAGCAAGGCTCCATCTCAAAAAACAAACAAGATAAGTCATTGGAACAAATCACATAGACTTGCACCACCTCATCCCACATGCCCTCCATACCAAACTTCCCCTTCTTAAGCCCTAGCATTTTGCCTGAGAATTTTGAAGTGGTTTTATTAAGGCAGGAGCCTGAACCATCTCCCCACTGCTAGCACTGGAAAATAAAGTCACTTTCTTTCTACTGCACCTTGTTCTCGTTATTCAATTTTGCAAGCGGAGGGTGGCCAAACCTGTATTTGGTTGACACTTCACTTGGTAGTGAAATATATGAAAGAGGTATAGTTAATTGGCTTAAAGAAAAAGTAAGTACTTAAATGAAATATTTTATCAATGAAAGTAGAAATGAACTCAAATGCCTTTTAATTCAGGTAACTTGGGTAAATTTTTGGTAAATAAGACTGGTTTTTTGGTTAATGAAAGCAGCTAGGTCATTTGATCAGCAAAACATCCATGTATTAACTTTAGGGCTTTTGCTTAGGTAATGACTGCCTAACATTCACAAAACTGTAGAAATGATTTAATAAAGAAAGAAGAAGATGGTTAGATTTGCCAATGTTTCCTGAAAATGTCCTAACATAGTTGTTAAGAATGAATAAATAAATGTAATGAAATAAGAGGTTTGTTTACAGGTGGAGTGTCGTTCGGTCACACTGACTGGAGTGCAGTGGCATGATCATGGCTCACAGCAGCCTCGAACTCCTGTGCTCAAGTGATCCTCCTGCCTCAGCCTCCCAAAGGGCTGGGATTACAGCCATGAGCCTGGCCAGATAAAAATTTTAATAATAATTAGGTTTTATATGGTGTTTACTTTGAAATGGTTTTTCAAATCCTTTTGGTAACTTTTCAAGTTTTGCTAAGCTAAATTAAATGGCAGGTATTCATTAACTAGATCATCTCCAAATAATGCTAAGACATTAATGACAAATTATGAGTTTATAATCTTAAACTTTTGGCTTCGTACTTCAGAGAAACAAAGATATTTAGATGTATTAGTAAAATGTCCTGTTCCACATTAAAAAAAAATTCCACTAGAAAGCCTCTTTCAAAATATTATAAAATGTGTATTCATTAATTATTGGGACTCAACTGACAATTAAAAATTACTATGTTTTTGTAGTGGTATTTAACTTTGTAAACATTTATCAGCCTCCAAGAATATCTAGTACCTTAGTTTTTCTACTTGTTGCTCACCCTCACTTCTCCACAATACCAGGTCCCAGACCTCACACTCGTGCAGATACTCCTGGAATCCCTGCTTGCCTGCAGTAGCTTTTCTTGTACCACTTCACACTTCAGTATGTTATATGAGACTGAATTATCATGTGATTTCCCTCAATCTTTTTTTATTGTTATTATTTTGAGATGGAGTTTTGCTCTGTCATCCAGGCTGGAGTGCAATGGTGTGGTCTCGGCTCACTGCAACCTCCACTTCCCAGGTTCAAGTAATTCTCCTGCCTCAGCCTCCTGAGTAACTGGGATTACAGGTGTGTGCTACCATGCCCAGCTAATTTTTGTGTTTTTAGCAGAGATGGGGTTTCCCCATGTTGGCCAGCTGGTCTCAAACTTCTGACCTCATGTGATACACCCGCCTCAGCCTCCCAAACTGCTGGGATGACAGGCATGAGGCACTGTGCCTGGCTTTATTTTTTATTTTTATTTTTAGAGACAAGTTCTTGCTCTGTCACCCAGGCTGGAGAGCAGTGATCATAGCTCAGAGCATCCTCAAACTCCTGACCTCAAGAGATCCTCCTCCTTTGGCCTCCCAAAGTCCTGGGATTATAGGTGTGAGCTATTATATCCAGGCCCCTCAAATTTTAGAAAATGATGGTTGGCTTCCCCTTAAAGCAGCGGTCCCCAGCCTTTTTGGCTCCAGGGGCCAGTTTCATGGAAGACAATTTTTCCACAGGGGCAGGGAAGGAGGGTGGTTTCAGGATGAAACTGTTCCACCTCAGATCATCAGCCATTAGATTCTCATAAGGAGTGTGCATGGTAGGTCTCTCACACGCACAGTTCACAATAGGGTTTGCGCTCCTATGAGAACTGAATGCAGAACTGAATGCAGCTGCTGCTCTGACAGGAGGCGGAGCTCAGGCAGTAAGGCTCACCTGGCCGCCACTCACCTCCTGCTGTGTGGCTTGGTTCCTAACAGGCCACAGGCTTTACAGGTCTGCAGCCGGAGGGTTGGGGATGCCTGCCTTAAAGTAAACAAAAGAAGAATCTTGCTAAAAATTGGAGGGAAAAAAATGATATTATGGTGTATTTTTATTGCCTGTGGGATAGTAATCTGAGTCCAGTGAATAGCTGTCAGAAATAAACTGACTCTCTCGGGTAGAGCAAAACAATACTAGATAATCAGCTACAAAGCCCCTAGCCCTAATTAAACTTTTCACCAATTGTCAGCTGATTGCATTAAAGAAAATTACACCACTTGCCCGGGAAGCTCGTGTCTTTTGTTAGTTGCATTTGGAACAGGATTGGACCAAGCAAATTGGCTTCTGAAAAGGCTAGACACCCTCCCAGTTCTCTCTCCCAGCTGAAGGCATTTTTAACCCCTTTCAGAATTTGCAAATCTTTGACAAAATTCCTCTGGGGACTGGTTATGTTGTTAAAAATAATCTACATACCAAATTCTCCTTCATCAGCAGAAAATGGGAAACTCGTTAGATGTGCTGCTGCCAAAATACTCATTAAGGTTCCTGGAGCTTCATGCAGCCACTGTTTCCTATTTTCTGGAATGCCTTCAATCCCAATATCTTGGCCATCTGAAGAGATGTTTTTCATGTTATTAAAAATAAAAATGCTTCTCATTAGCATATGTATAAGATCACAGAATGTTAGGAGGTAACCTAACCCCACCTCTAATTTTATTAA
This sequence comes from Callithrix jacchus, assembly GCF_049354715.1. Taxonomy (NCBI): domain Eukaryota; kingdom Metazoa; phylum Chordata; class Mammalia; order Primates; family Cebidae; genus Callithrix; species Callithrix jacchus. Next base: position 64,015,608 of record NC_133502.1, read on the forward strand.
CAAAGAAGCAGAAATATAGAAAAATTTAGCGACTTCTGGTCACATAGCTGATGAGGGGAAGAGTCATGGTTTTGTAAACTGGCTTTTTTGGTGTGATAAAATTTCTATTCTATTTGCCTATTTTAATTGCGCTTCCCCTCAATTATCTTATTAATGTATAATTCAGTTTACACACAATAGCTTATTTCAGTGATACACTTACATAATTCAACTTACAGCACACATATGAATTTTAGCTCCCTCTCAGCCCAGTGTTATCAAGAACATAGAAAATAAGTAATTCAAATCTTCACCACCTGTGAAGATAACGCTCAGAGGCTGGAGGCTTCTATGAACCTCTTCTAAGGAAAGGCTATGTCAGAGATTCAAATGTAAATGAAGGAATTTAGGTAGAAAACATCATCATATCCTAAATATTCTTAACATTTCAATAGCACATTGGCTTCAAAGCAATTTATATGTATCTTTGAACTACTAACTCTCTAAATCTTATAGGAATAGCTACTCTTTTAATTCTAATTTTACTGGTGAAAACAAAAATAAGCCTATGAAATTGCAAGACAGTTGAGCTGGCCTTGGAAGGCAAATCAAGTCAGCTGCCTTCCTCGTGCACTCTTCCTCACTCTGAGGAAGGTGACATCCTAGATTTTTCCTCCTTTATATGTGTATGTCTAGAGTGGCCATTTGTCCAGGATAATTAGCAGGCAAGTCTCTATGAAGATATCAAAACAAGATCTTTGAAAGTGTCTAATACAAGATCTATAGGGGGCTGTACTGAGAAGTAGACTATCACATCAGGATGAGCACCAGGCTCTACGGGGCCTTGGTCTTCCCTTCCTGATGACTGACACTAAGCACAGACACACCGTCAGGCCCCGTGGGGCAGGTGGAGGTGATGTAAGCCACTACCATCATCTGCAGCAGAGTCTGAGGTGCTCCTCCTTCCCACTGCCTCCTGTTTCCAGCAGCAGCTGCAGTATGCGTGGAAAACCCTGGGTGTAAGGAAATAACTTGTTAATTCAAAAGCAAAGTGGAACTAATTGCTCCAAACAGTTCTTAGGAACTCAGAGGTAGTTTATTAGCAGGTATATTCAAAACCAGAAAAATGACCACCCTTGTTCTAACATAGATATATAAGACTGAAATGGCAAACAGGTGTCAAAACTGCTTTACTTTTATTCTTAGTGTTTGATTGACTAGCCAATATAGCTAAATGCTAAGGAAATATCAGTGACACAAATAAACAAATTCCTTCAGGCATCTATGAGAACTTTTCCACAGAAATGCAATGTTTCATTTTCTTAATTAAAAAAAAAAAAACTTGTTCTGACTTTTTCCTTATTACTATTTACACCATAAAAATATCTGAAAATTGCCAGGTGTGGTGGCTCACACCTGTAATCCCAGCACTTTGGGACACAGAGGCAGGTGGATCACCTGAGGTCAGGAGTTTGAGACCAGCCTGCCCAACATGGTGAAACTGTGTCTAAAAATATAAAAAATTAGTTGGGCATGGTGGTGGGCACCTGTAATCCCAGTTACTCGGGAGGCTGAGGCAGGAGAATCCCTTGAAACTGGGAGATGAAGGTTGCAGTGAGCAGAGATCACGCCACTGCACTCCAGTCTGGGTGACAGAGCAAGACTCTGTCTCAAAAAAAAGAAAAAGAAAATCTGAAAATCAGCTAAGAAGAAGAAGAAAAAATCACCCATAATCTCACAGTCCAGAGACTATTAAAATTTCAATTTTACCCTTCTGCATACAGTTTTTGCTTTGTTTTGAAACAAAAAATTGGACCACATAATACATATCCTCTCAGAGCTTGCTTTTTTCAATCAGCTACAGATCATATCCAGGTTATTGAATATTCTTCTATACAGCTATTTTAAAGCAAATATAGTATTCTGCTTCATGAATGTAATACAATGTAACTAATCCTTTCCTGCCAGATTTTTACATTGCTGGTGATTTTTCACTATTATTAATAACACCATTATATAATGACCTCATTTGTAGCTATATTTTTGTGGACATTTATGATTATTTAAACTAAATTATTGAAAATGATAATTCTAGGGGTTTGTATTATTTGCTTTACTAAAGCTTTTTGTTTTTAAACTTGAATTATTACTAATTTATTCTGTGATTTTTTTTTTTTTTTTTTTTTTTTTTTGAGACGGAGTTTCGCTCTTGTTACCCAGGCTGGAGTGCAATGGCGCGATCTCGGCTCACGCAACCTCCGCCTCCTGGGTTCAGGCAATTCTCCTGCTTCAGCCTCCTGAGTAGCCGGGATTACAGGCATGTGCCACCATGCCCAGCTAATTTTTTGTATTTTTAGTAGAGACGGGGTTTCACCATGTTGACCAGGATGGTCTCGATCTGTTGACCTCGTGATCCACCCGCCTCGGCCTCCCAAAGTGCTGGGATTACAGGCTTGAGCCACCGCGCCCGGCCTATTCTGTGATTTTTTTTATGTTCTTTGAACAGCTAGCTCTTCCCTGTTCAAAGAATTACCTATATTCTTTTATTCCATTTTCTAATGTATAACTTTTTTACATGTAAACTCTGATTTTTTAAAATTTATTTTGTTGTATCATATTATTTAGGGTCTGATTTCACAATCTTCCCCAAACTGTTAACCAGTTGGCCAGCAGCATTTATTTGAATAATCCTTTCTTTTCACACTGACTTGTGTTTTTACTTTTCATTTGTACAGAATTATGATACATACTAGGATTTGTTTCTAACTTTCTCTTCTCACTGTTTTAGCTATTTCAGTGCTACTATTTGTTTAAATGACTATAATTTCTGTAATATACTTTAACATTTGGAAAGGTAAATTCCACTTCACTGTACTTTTTGAAAATTTTTGGCTACTTAAGAAGCTCTAGAATTCTCCAACCTGCTGAGATCTCCCTATACCATAAAAAGAAATCCTATTGTGGTTTTGATTGAAATGGCCATAAATCCACATTTTGAGGGTGGAGAAAGAAAGAACAAGTTAGGCAGGCAGTTAGGGCAGGTCCTTGGTAGAATTCTTTTAAGCAAAAGAACAGTCTGAAAAATCAAGCTGCAGACACAGATAAAGGAACTAGCATAGGAAACTCACCTAAAACATGCCCACAGCTGCACAGATAAGAGAGCAAGCCTCAACACAGAAATGCCTTTGTCCTTGGTGCAACCAGTGAACCTCCAGGAAACAGTTCCTTCTCCTTTTGTGGGCGTGTTCATGGTGGGCTCCAGTGAGCACGTTCCTTTCTTTTTGGGGCATACTTTGGACTGTGAGCCAAGTCTCTATGAACCGTACTTTGGACTGTGAGCCAAGCCTCTACCAACCATCACTCTGAAACTCAGCCAGTATGTGAGCCAAGTCTCCAACTGGTCCTGTACACTATCATGTTATTTTCTTTCTCTTTTTGTTTTCTTTTTTGAGACAGAGTCTTGCTCTGTCACACCAGCTGGAGTGTGGCTGGAGTATGGTGGTACAATCTTGGCTCACGGCAACCTTCACATTCCAGGTCCAAGTGACTCTTGTGCCTCAGCCTCCCAAGTAGCTGAGATTACAGGCATGCACCACAACACCCAGCTAAATTTTTGTATTTTTAGTAGTGACAGGATTTTGCCATGTTGGCCAGACTGGTCTTGAACTCCTGGCCTCACAAGATCTGCCCATCTTGACCTCCCAAAGTGCTGGGATTACAGGCATGAGCCACCACGCCCAGCCAACCATCATGTCATTTTCTGAGTGGTGCCTTTTCCAAAGACAACCCCCAGTCATTAAGCACAGTAGGAGGATGGGGTGGAGCTGCCAGAAATCTTGCCTTGTACAAGTGAAACACCCAGCCCCATTACGTTTTTCATAAAAGCCTTTTTACTCAGCTGTAAAATGGCAACCCTCTTGGGTCCCCTCTCTGCAGTGAAGAGCTTTCCTCTTTTGTTTATTAAACTTTCACTCCAAACTCACCTTTGGTGTCCATGTTCCTTATTCTTTTGGTCACAAGACAAAGAGCCTGTCTCAGGTGATACTTCAGTCAATGATAGTGCAATATTTATTTGAAAAACATACATCCAATATATACCACTGTTATTTCTCTCCATTTATTCAAGTGGCCTTGAAATACCTCAGTAAGGATTTATAGTTTTCTTTCTACACACTGCATAATTCTTGTAAAGTTTGTTCCTAAATGAATGAATATACACACACACATTCATACATATTTGCTGTTATTACTATAAATGAGATCTGACAACCAACTGGGAAAAACACTTGCAATACATATTACAGGAAAAGATTTGATTTAAATCAGTCTTATAAAAAACAAACATGTCGCTTTCAGTAGAGAAAAGGAGGAAGGGCATGAGTACATAATTCATAGGAGAAATATAAATAGTTGGCCAGGCACAGTGGCTCACACCTCTAATCCCAGCACTTTGGGAGGCCAAGGCGGTGGATCACCTGAGGTCAAGAGTTCGAGACCAGCCTGGCCAACATGGTGAAACTCTGTCTCTACAAAAAATACAAAAAAAAAAAAAAAAAATTAGCTAGGCGTGGTGGTGTGCACCTGTAGTCCCTGCTACTTGGGGAGGCTGAGGCAGAAGTTTCGCCTGAACTCAGGAAATGAAGGTTGCAGTGAGCCAAGATCGCACCACTGCACTACAGCCTGGGTGACAGAGGGAGAATCCAGCTCAAAAAAATAAAAAAGAAAAAATATGAATGGTCAACAAATATATGGAAAAATTCTTCAGCCTGAATAATAATTACAGGAATCCAGATTAAAATGAGAGACAATTTTCAGTATACTACTAACGAAGGGTTTTTCTTCCCCCTTTCATCTAAAAAACAGCCAACTCGGTCTCTTCTTCCCAGCTGACACAAAGACAACAGTTGAATTTACCCCTTTCACAGTTGACTGCTTTCCCGAGGGTTCCTGAAGGGCCAAATCCCACCCACTTCACCTGGCCTTTCTCTTCCAGTTGATGCCGCCAATTCCTGTGCCTCCTCCATGACCTGTCTCTCCTCCTTTGGCTTTACTCTTTCCTGAGTCTCCAAAATTTGTCTATATAGTGGTAGAGTTTTGTCTTTCACTCCAGTCCCTCTGCCTAGGTATTTTGACATCACCAAGGTTAAAAAACGCGGATATGCTAAGGGCCGCCAAGCTATATCTTTATCCCTGATATGCCCCAGGCTTTCAGTCTTACACAGCATCTGCAACTGATGCCATAGAGACCTAAATCTCAACATGTTCCAAATTTAGATCACTACCTTGTCTTTCCTGACCCCATTACCCTCCATGTGATATATATTTGGTTGGCGAAAGCTTTATGCATCTGAATTAGAAAGCTGGGAATATCCTGGAGCCCCTTGACTTCTTCAGGCCCCACATTCAATACCTATTCTCCCTGCACCACTCTGGCTCATGCACTTGGACTCTTCTCCTGCCTTCAGTCTCACCCTTCAGGCCATCCTTTGCTCTGGAGCCAGCATGATCCTTCATTTAGAGAATGAATGGGAAATACTAGAGAAAAGGAGGTCACATAAGAGAATAAGGCAATACAGTGAGGGGAAGGCAAAGCGAAAATGAAAAGACAGCATTTATGTTAGGCACCTAGTATGTGCCAGGTCATTTGTACATCAAAGCTCACTTCAGTCCTCACAATTACCCTGTGTGGTTGTTCCTCCTACTATTATCCCTGTTCCTAAGATAAAACTGAGATTCTGAGTGTTGGAATAACTTTTAAAAGAAAGTTCATATAACCAGAAAGTGGCAGCAACACCCGAGATTCAAACTCCCATCTGTCTCTGAAGCCCACATCACACAACTGACAGAGCCTTAAACTAGTAGCAGAGGAAATGAAAGAAGAGGAAGACTCCAGAGACATCTCAGAGTAGACACTATGCTGAGAGTGCACCCTGGGGACAGCACTGATAGTGAAGTTCTCATAAGATGAGTAAACAACAACAGGGGAGGGGTCCCACATGGGGATGAGGGAACGACTGTTCTGAGAGATGGCTAATCACAGACAAGCTGCTGGCATATCCTGTTCCCAAATACCTCATTCCTTCCACATGTAGCCCCAGCAGCACAACCTTATCCACACACCTTATCAGCATGTAGCTCCCCTAGTATGATCCTATAAAATTTCCCTCCAGCTCCTGCCTCTTGGCAGACAGCCCCTTCTCTGCTGTGCTGCCTGTTGCACTCTTGCAATGTATCTTCATACTTTAATAAATCTGCCTTTCTTTACCTACAATTGTCTTGATACATTCTTTTACTGCCCATGACGCTAGCCCCAGCCAGTCACACCTGTGACACTGACCAAAATAAAGGGTCATTGGAAAGGAAGAGCACAGAAGAGCTTGACTTTACACAGCTGAGTTTCAGACACTGGCAACACTTGTCCATGGAGTTTCCCAGAGGATAATGAGAAAGACTGGTAACTCTGGAGCTCCTGGGAGAAGCTGAAGCTGCAGGAGGGAGTGGGTGTGGAGCAAGAGAGGAGGGCTGGATCTCAGGGAGTGTCGCCTCTGCACAGGTGGCAGGAGAATAGGAAGTGTTTCTGCCTTGCTCAGGGAGAGCAGAGAGGGTCAAGTAACAGTGGAGGCGAGGCAGATGCATGACGGGTTGCTAATAAAACAGTTCCTTCTCAGTTACAACTTTCAAGAGACACGTGCCTGTTTCTGGGCAGTGGAGTTTTTCAAATGCTTTGTCGGTATAATCTTCATGCTCCTTTACACATGTATACTCCTTAAACTTCATGCCATCCTCAAAAGTCAAAGTTTCATTTAGTATATCCATTACCTAAATCAATTCCACAGTGTTTCATGATAAATTAGCCATATCTTGAAAGAAAGAAAAACCACATTTTTTGTGTTCCTAGTAAAACTAAATAATTCCGTAGAGTTTTAAAACTAGAGCTATGTCAGAATAAGATAAAAATAGAAATGTTTTCATTTCTTCTTCGGGTCAACAGTGTCAAGCACTGGTCATAAGGCAACTTAATTTTATCTAGACTTTCTGCCTTCAATATTATTCCACTTCAGCTCCATGCTACAGTGCTCTCAAGATTTTGTCATTCATGCCCTGCTTTAAGTATACAACATTCTTAACCAGGTGCCTAAATCTGCTCCTAGTATTCTATAGTCAATACCAAAATGACCACTTCTGTTTCAAGCAGAGAGAAGCAAAGAATAAAAAAGAATGGCAGTTAAAACTTCTTGGGCTCCATTCTTTCATTTCAGCAGGGCAACAACAGCACCTCACTTCACAGAAGCTCTGTGCGAGTACCACTTCTTAAGTTCCCATCCAGAAACAGGTCCCCAGATCTGTTCCACTCTGATGTCACAGCTCCGGGGCATTTAGGAACTTATTGTTGAACAGAGGTGAATGCTAACTATCACAACTCTAATGAAGTCTTTATGTAGCAAATGCTCATAAAAATAAGAAATGCTAACACGAAGATGTTTTCAGCTAAAAAAGAACATTAAAGAAAAAGATTGAGCATCATGTATAATTATTCATACCTACATTGACTTAAGAGGTGAATTCAGAAAAGGTAAAATGGAAAAATAACCAGTTAATTTTGACATTTGTTATAGGTCTGATAAAACCAGGATTAAAAAAATGTTAAAATCAAGTAATAAAATGAAATTTGGATTTACTGTTTTGAGACAGTTATTGCTGCAGCAAGGAGAGCCCAAATGCATAAATGAGATTTACCCAACGTTATCAATAACGAATTAAGACCTAAAATAAATGTGCCTGGTTTCACGGTACCTGAAAGAAAAAGAAAAAACCAGGGTAGTGTGATAAAGTGATGAGGTGTGACTGTGGCTGGGGGGGCTACCCTAGCTAGGATGTTTGCAGAAAATCCCTTGTAGAGGACCTGAATAAGGAGAGAGGAAGTGCACCAGAGAAGTCAGGGCAACAGAGGAGGATGGCATCTCACAAGGCCTTGCAAGGCACCCTAAGGAGGGTCACAGGAGCCACAGAGATGTGATCTGATTTTCTATTTTAATTTAAAAAATTTGGGGGCGGGGTGTAGGGTGGGGGTCTTGCTATGTTGCCCAGGCTATCTCAAACTCTTGGCTTCACACGATCCTCCCACCTTGGCCGTCCAAAGTGCTGGAATTACAGGGTGAGCCACTGCATCCAGCCTCTTTTTAAAAATAAGATCATTGGAGTGCACTGGCATGATCTCAGCTCACTGCAACCTCCACCTCTGGTTCAAGCAATTTTCCTGCCTCAGTCTCTCGAGTAGCTGGAACTATAGGCACCTGGCATCACACCTGGCTAAGTTTTGTATTTTTAGTAGAGATGAGATTTCATCATGTTTTCTCGAAAGATTTCAGCCAGGTTTTCTTGAACTCCTGACCTCGGACAATCCACCCATCTCAACCTCCTAAAGTGGTCCTTTTTTTTTTTTAAGATGGAAATTCATTTGTTTAGGTAGATGCCATAAGTTCAAATTCTACTTCCAAAATCTGTTTCACATCTGCCCAGGTCTTTTCATCTCTAGCCTAATGGCATGTCCATATCTCTGAAGATTTAGTACAGTAGCTTCTTGGGTTCCCCTCCTGCCCTTTTTTTCTTTTCTTTTCTTCTTCTTTTTTTTTGAATAAAGTCTCACTCTGTCACCCAGGCTGGAGTGCAGTGGTGCAATCTCAGCTCACTACAACCTCTGCCTCCCAGGTTCAAGTGATTCTCCTGCCTTAGCCTCCCCAGTAGCTAGAATTACAGGCATCTGCCACCACACCTAGCTAATTTTTGTATTTCTAGTAGAGACAGGGTTTTACAGTGTTGGTCAAGTGATCCACTGATCTCAAGTGATCCACTCACCTTGGCCTCCAAAAAAGTGCTGTGATTACAGGTGTGACCACTGTTCCCCTTTTATATTTGCATTCCCTCCACAGAAAATAATGAACTATATGACTCTACTTCCTAAAACTATTCATCAGATTCACTTACGATAAAATGTAGCATGCTTAATGTGGCCTACTAGGCTGTTCTTAATTGGACTCCAGTCATCCTCATCTCCTGCCATTATTCTTTTCAAACACTGTACTCTAGTCACATGGTCTCAGGTTCTTCAATACATCAAGCTGTTTCCTCCTCAGGGCCTTTGCACATGCTGTTCCTCTTATCTACCATGCTCTTTTCTCTACTGTTTAGTCTCTTCTATAATTACACTTATATTTCACTTGTTTTGTCTATAGGTAAGACAAATTAAAAGCTAATAAATAGCATTTAATAAATGATTTTGTGCATACAAGTAATTATAAAACAAGTAGTAAGAAATAAAAACATATGTGTACAAAAAGACTTGCACCTAAATATTCATAGGGCTTTATTCTGAATATCCCCAAGTTGTAAACAACCCAAATTCCATCAGCAGAAGAATAAACAAAATGTGCTATATTTGTACAATGCACTATTAACAAAAAAGAGAACCTCGAATACATGCAACCTCGTGAGCCTCCAATGTAATATATTGAACCAAAGAAGCCAGATATCTTAACAGAAGAGTGCTTACAGTATGATTCTTTTTTTATGATTATTATTTTGTTTTTTGAGATGGAGTCTTGCCCTGTCATCCAGACTGGAGTGCAATGGCACCATTTCGGCTCTGCAACCTCCACCTCCCAAGTTCAAATGATTCTCCTGCCTCAGCCTCCCAAGTAGCTGGAATTACAGGTGCCCACCACCATGCCCAGCTAATTTTTGCATTTTTAGTAGAAATGGGGTTTCACCATGTTGGCCAGGATGGTCTTGAACTCTTGACTTCGTGATCTGTCCACCTTGGCCTAGCAAAATGCTGGGATTACAGGTGTGAGCGACTGCACTGGCCATGATATGATTCTATCTATGTGAAGTTAAAAGGCAGGCAAACCAATCTATAGCTATGGCAATCAGAACAACACAGTGAGACCCTGACTCTACAAAAAATAGAAACCAGCTGGGCATCATGGCACACACCTGTAGTACTAGCTATTCAGGAGCCTGAGTGGGAGGATCACTTGAGCCTGGGAGACCGAGTGATATGGTTTGCATTTGTGTTCCTGCCCAATCTCATGTTTAATTGTAATCCCCAATGTTGAAGGAGAGGCCTGGTGAATGGATCATGGGGGCAGAATTCCCCCTCGCTCTTCTTGTGATAGTGAGTGAGTTCTCATGAGATCTGGTTGTTCAAAAATGTGTGGCAGCTACCCCTTCATTCTTTTCCTCCTGAATGTAAGATGAGCCTGCTTCCGCATCTGCCAGGATTGTAAATTTCCTGAGGCCTCCCCAACCATGCTTCTGGTACAGCCTGCAGAACTGTGAGCCAATTAAACCTCTTGTCTTTATAAATTACCCAGTCTCAGGTAGTTCTTTATAGCAGTATGAGAATGGACTACCATAGTACATTGGCATCAGGAGTGGGGTATTGTATAAATATACCTGAAAATGTGGAAGTGACTTTGGAACTGGGTAATGGGCAGAGGTTACAAAGGTGTGGAGGGCTCAGAAGAAGACATGAAGATGATGGAAAGTTTGAAATGTCCTAGAGACTTGTTAAAATTGTAGTGACCAAAATGCTGACAGTGATATAGTCAATGAAGTCCAGGCTAAGGAGGTCTCAGATGGAGATGAGGAACTTATTGGGAAATGGAGCAAAGGGCACTTTTCTTATGCATTAGCAAAGAGGTTGGAGGCATTGTATCACTACCCAAGGGATCTGTGGAACTTTGAACTTGAGAGTGATAATTTAGGGTATCTGGCAGAAGAAATTTCTAAGCAGCAAAGTGTTCAAGATGTGGCCTGGCTGCTCTAGCAGCCTGTGGTCATATTTGTGAGCAAATAAATGATGTAAAACTGGAACTTATATTTAAAAGAGAAGCAGAATGTAAAAGTTAGGAAAGTTTGCAGCTTGGAAACAAAAACCCACTTTCTGGGGAGGAATTTGAACCAGCTGTAGAAATTCTCAAAAATAAAGAGGAGTCAAATGTTGCTAGCCAAGATAATGGGGGAAATGACTTGAAGGCATTTCAGACAACTTTGAGGCAGCCTCTCTCATTATAGGCCTGGGGGCCTAGGAGGGAAGAATGGCTTTGAGGACCAGACCCAGGTTCCCCACTACTCTGTGCAGCCTCAGGATGTGGTGTCCTGCATTGTGGCTGCTCTAGCTCCAAACATGGTTAAAAGGGCCCAAGGTACAGCTGAGGCCACTGCTTTAGAGGACGCAAGCCATAATCCTTGGTGGCTTCCACATGGTGTTAAGTATGCAGGTGCACAGAGTGCAAGAGTTGAGGCGTGGGAGCCTCCACCAAGATTTCAGAAGATGTATGGAAAAGCCTAGAGGTCCAGGCAGAAGCCTGTTGCAGAGGGACCTGCTACTAGGGCAGTGCAGAGGGGAAATGTGGCATTGGAGTCTCCACACAGAATCCCCACTGGGGCACTGCCTAGTGGAGCTGTGAGAAGAGGGCCACCAATTTCCAGACTCCAAATTGGTAGATTGAATGACAGCTTGCACCATGCACCTGGAAAAGCTACAGGCACTCAACAGCAGCCTGTGAGAGCCGCCACAGGAGTTGTAGCTGCAAAGCCTCAGGAGCAGAGCTGCCCAAGTCCTCGGGAGCCCACTCCTTGCAGCAGTATGCCCTGGATGTAACACGTGGAATCAAAAGAGATTATTTTGGAGCTTTAAGATTTAATGACTGCCCTGCTAGGTTTTGAATTTGCATGGGGTCAATAACCCCTTGTTTTGGCTAATTTCTTCCTTTTGTAATGGATGAATTTACCCAATGCCTGTACCCCCATCGTATTTTAGAAGTAACTAACTTGTTTTTTATTTTATAGACTCATAGGTGGAAGGAACTTGTCTCAGGTGAGACTTTAAACTGTGGACTTTTGAGTTAATGTTGAAATGATATTAAGCCTTGGGGGCCTGTTAAGAAGGGATAATTGTATTTTGCAACGTGAGAAGGACACGAGAATTGGGAGAAACCAGAAGTGGAATGATATGGTTTGGATTTGTGTCCTTGCCCAAATTTCATGTTGAATTGTAATCTCCGAAGTTGGAGGAGGGGCCTGGTGGAAGGTGATTAGGTCATGGGGGCAGATTTCCCCCTTGCTGTTCTTCTGACAGTGAGTAACGTCTCATGAGATCTGGTTGTTTACAAGTGTGTAGCACCTCCCCATTCACTCTCCTCCTTCTGCTCTGGAAGAGATGATTTAAGATGAGCCTGCTTCCCCTTCCACCATGATTGTAAGTTTCCTGAGGCCTCACCAGTGATGTGTCCCATACAGCCTGCAGAACCATGAGCCAATTAAACCTCTTTTCTTTATTAAGTACCCAGTCTCAACTAGTTCTTTATATTAGCCTGTATGAGAACAGACTAATACCTTGAGGCTGCAATGAGCTAAGACATGCCACTGCACTCTAGCCTGGGTGACAGAGCAAGACCCTGTTTCAAATAAATAAATAAGTTAAGCCCTTTATCAAATGAAGGGCAATAACTTAAACAATAGATTTTTTAAAAAGTTTATATACAAACACATTTTCTAAAATGTCTATGTATCAAGTAAACACTTAGTAAATATACTTCCAAATGGTTCTATAATTATACCTTGAGCCTTCTTTAAAAATACAATTATTTAATTAAAATATAATAGCCATTTTGTCATTTACATACCAGAAGCACTTCACTAGTATGACCTAAAAGATTCAACACTCTGCTGAAATGAATTCAAATGAGCACAAAGAATCACTAGGGAAATATCAATTATTATATCATAAAAACTTCCCAATCCTATATATGTTAGAATTAAGAAAATTAAGTGTAGATTGTTTCTATTGCTATGTCACTCATGTGTCCTATATAGAAAAACCTTATTTATTAGAAATTATAAGAATTTCAGTTATAAAAATAAAATTAAACCTGAAGTATACTAGTAAGAACATACAGCTTTGTTTTATAAAATGTAAAAACTAGAAGTTGTCCAACAAACTACCATTATAATACTCATTACAGAATAAGTACAAAATCTGTGGACTCCAAATAATGAGCTTGTACCTCATAAACACATGCAGGTAGGTCTGTCAGAATATACCATACCTTTAATGGGTTAAAAAAATTAGAATGAATAAGACCTACTGTTTGATAGCAAAATAGATGGCCTATAGTCAATAATAACTTAAGTATACATTTTAAAATAACTTGAAGAGTATAACTGGGTTGTTCATAACTCAAAGGATAAATGCTTGACGGGATAGATACTCCATTCTCCATGATGTGCTTATTTCACATTGCTTGCCTGTATCAAAACATCTCATGTGCCCCATAATTATACATACTAACTATGTACCCACAAAATTTTAAGTTAAAAAATTAAAGAAAAGGAATATACCAGCCAGGCACCATGGCTCACCCCTATAACCCCAGCACTTTGGAGGCCAAGGCAGGTGGATCAAGAGATCGAGATCATCCTGGCCAACATGGTGAAACCCCATCTCGACTAAAAACACAAAAATTAGCTGGGAATGGTGGCACATGCCTGTAGTCCCAGCTACTCAGGAGGCTGGGGCAGAAGAATCACTTGAACCCAGGAAGTGGAGGTTACAGTGAGCTGAGATCGCACCACTGCACACCAGCCTGGTGGTAACCTAGCGAAACTGTCTTAATTAAAAAATAAATATAAATAAATAAATATATATATATATATTTTTTTTTTTAAATAGCTTAAAAACACAAAGGAGTGTTTAGAATGACTTACAGATCTGGGCTTCTGCTCTCCAGCTGGTGGTCTCCATTCATTTCTATGCAATATTGCATTCCTTTTAATTGGCACAGATATCCTTGATCTTGGTGGGCACTTTCCCTGGAATCTCACTTTTTGTATTTTGCACTCTTAATTAACCAAAATAAAACGGCTTCAAGTTTTTAAAAATTGTACACCTTTAATACTGATACTTGTAAGAGTATAAACATAAGCTACATTTTTAGCGGGAGACATTTTACACACAGAGAAGTACAGCTGAAAAATTAATATGCATTTTCTTTAAAAGGAAAAAACCATTTTTTCAGAGTCCCTTTGCATACTTCAAGTAATACATGACAGCACCTTTTTTTTTTTTTTTTTTTTTTTTTTCAGAAAAACAGAAATTAATATTAACATTTACAGCAACAATATATATGGGGTAATAGTAAAAGTTATTAAATTCGGTCATTAGAGCTTGGGTTATCAGGCCACTCCGTTCATGCCATGTTGATTGGAATTGATGAGTAGATCTTCTCTCTCTCTCTCTCTCCTTTTTTTTTTTCTGGTTGTTGTTGTTGAAACAGTCTCACTCTGTCACCCAGGCTACAGTGCAGTGGCAGGGTCTCAGCTCACTGCAGCCTCCCAAGTTCATGCCATTCTCATGCCTCAGCCAACTGAGTAGCTGGGATGACAGACATGCACCACCATGTGCAGCTAATTTTTGTATTTTCAGTAGACACGTGGTTTGGCCATGTTGGCCAGACTGGCATCAAACTCCTGGCCTCCAGTGATCTACCCTCCTTGGTCTCCCAAAGTGCTGGGATTAAGGTATGAGTAGATTTTCTAATGTTTGTCTTTATCTCCATCAAAATTTGTTCTTGGGCTGGGCAAGGTGGCTCACACCTGTAATCCCAGCAATTTGGGAGGCCAAGGTGGAAGGACTGTTTGAGCTCAAGAGTTCGAGGCCAGCCTGGGAAACACAGCAAGACCCGACCTCAATAAAAAAATAATTGTTTTTGTTCTCCTATCTTACCTATACTAGAAACATGGACAATATACTGTCCCATATTCTCTACTTATCTATTTTCTGAACATTCTCAATCTAGACTGATATACAATAATGTCAGTCAAATTAAATGGCAAAGAAGCTCATTCGTTTTCTCTTTAACTTTCCTCAATTTTAGCATCTCGATCACAATGGATAACATTTCCCTATCACAGATTTCTTTGAGAGATTTTCTGCTCCTCCTGATATTGTAAGTCTAGACATTCAGTTGCGGCTAAATCCTGGGGCTTTGACTTTCACAGCTTCAAGTGAATTAGTAATTTTCTCTTCCTTAATGCACCCCTCCCCTGACACAGAGCACTTCATCACTTTCACATAGTTTCCCGTTGTTACCAATTAGACCCCAAGATCCTAACTTCAGCTCCAGTGGTCCTTTGCAACAGAATTCTTAATTGCCGGTCTATCCTATTTTAGAAAAATAAGTTTCATCTCATCATCTGTGTCTATCTGTAACCTTCTCCCACTCTATCCCTTTCCTATACAAAAGTTAAGTTTGGGTTCGACCTCTTCAAGCATCTCTCTCAGCATGTCCTCTGCTTCATGAAGGTTTCCTGACTAATGAGAAGGAAGGTGCTAATGTATGAGCTAGATATACAACTTTCAGGCACACTCACTAGCTGCCAGTTGACAAGATGATTTTTCTCCTGCTTATACTGCTTGTATTTTTCAAATGTCCACTTTCCATATGTTTGGTGACATTTCCTTGCATTACTCTGTATGACACATGTGTAATAGATGCTTTTGATTGCACGGCTAAGTCACACTTACTCTGGACCATCTTCCCAGCATGTTGAGAAGCTGGCGCTCCTGCTCTGCATATAAGCATGTGATTGAATTTTTCCTGAATGACCTAAAACCAAACACACGTGTCAAGGACCTACAAATCAAAATCTCTGCCAAAATTCAAACAGCCACCTCAAAACTCACCTCAGGAGTCAAATATTTGGGAATCAGATTCTCTAAAAAGGGCCTTTTCAAAATGGAATTTATGGATGGTCGGTCTTGAGGAGATATTATAAAGAGCTGAGATATCAAGGAATGTAGGTTACGAGAAAACCTTGGAGATACTGGAGCAAAATGTGCTTGACAAATCTTCAGAACCAGCTGCTGTAAGTTGCTAACTTCAAACTGAAAGGACAAGAAGCAATGATACTAAATCAGAGAAAAGTTACTAAAGTAACAAATCTTAAAAGTGTTAAAGTAACAAATATACCAAGAAGCAAAATAATGTTTTTAAATTGCAGAAGCACTAAGCTCCTGGGTAATCCCAGTACTTTGGGAGGCTGAGACAGTAGGATCACTTGAGCCCAGGAGTTCAAGACCAGTCTGGGAAACAGAGTTAGATCTTCTCTCTCCAAATCATGATTTTAAAAAATTTGCTAGGTATGGTGGTATGAGCCTGTGGTCCCAGCTACTTGGGAGGCTGAGGCAGGAGGATTATCTGAGCCCAGGAGATCAAAGCTTCAGTGAGCCATGATCACACCATTGCACTCCAGTCTGGGTAACAGAGTGAGACCCTGTGTCAATAAAAAAAAAACAAAAAATAAAAAAGAAGGACTATGGTCCACCCTAAATTGTTTTCATCAACTAATCTTCCATGAGCAGATATTGCAGTTACTCAATGAAATGCCATGTTACTTAAAACAAGTTTTTTGTTTGTTTGTTTAATTTTGTCTTATTATCAAAATAATGCTTACTCATAACAAAAAACTGGAAGGAATAGGAAGTTCTAAAGTCATGGGAAAATATGTATAATTTTACCATTCAGAGGTATAACTTCTTATCTTTTTTAAAAATGATTTTTATTGTACAAAGTTGGGGTCATACTGATAGGAAATTTTATCTCTTGCTATTTAAAATTAGCATAAACATTTTTCATTTCCTCTAAAATGCTTCATAAACCAGAGACTCTTCTATTGTATATACCCAATAGTTATTTATACATAATAATATTCAACACCATGGTGTAGCAATAAAGGTACACGTTGGCCAGGCACAGTGGCTCACGCCTCTAATCGCAGCATTTTGGAGGCAGAGGCAGGAGGATCACCTGAGGTCAGGAGTTTAAGACCAGCCTGGCCAACATGGTGAAACCCAATCTCTACTAAAAATACAAAAAATTAGCTGAGCATGGTGGTGGGTACCTGTATAATCCCAGCTACTCAGGAGGCTGAGGCAGGAGAATTGCTTGAACCCAGGAGTCAGAAGTTGCAGTGAGCTGAGATCCAGGCTACTGCACTCCAGTCTGGGCCACAGAGTGGGACTCTGTCTCAAAAAAAAAAAAAAAAAAAAAAAAGAGGTACACGTTTTGATCAGACACTAGCTGTGCAACCCTTGACAATAATTAATAATAATAATAATAATAATAATGACAGCTGTGGAGAAAAGAGTTGATGTAGCAGGATATCCTCAGAAAGGTCTGCTTACAAAGTTGGCCTGGGAACTAAGATTTCAGGAGAATTTCCACCATTCCCTGAATGTTAAGAGGGGTTTTCTTTGCCTCAGCTATTTATGCAAACAAAATGGCTTATGCTGAACACCTGCTTTCTTTCCAGGAGTCTGGAAGTTTGATATATGCCAGGTAGAAGGTGCCTATGTGACCAGTCCCCAGTAAAAACCCTGGGCACTGGGTATATCTGATGAGCTTTCTTATAGATCACATTTCACAGGTGTCGTGGGTAACAGCGCTGGAGGATTTGGCACATCCACGTGACCTCTGGGAAAAGACTCTTAAAACCTTGTGCCTGGTTTCCTATAAACTTTGTCCATGTACATTTTCCTTTTGCCGAACATATGTATTCACACATAATTTATTTATTTAATTTTTTTTGAGACGGACTCTCGCTCTGTCATCCAGGCTGGAGTGCAGTGGTGTGATCTCAGTTTACTATAGCCTCCACCTCCTGGGTTCAAGCAATTCTCGTGCCTCAGCCTCCTGACTAGCTAAGAACTGCAGGTGCACGCCAGCATGCCCAGCTAATTTTTGCATTTTTAGTAAAGACGGGGTCTCACCATCATGTTGGCCAGGCTGGTCTCCAACTCCTGACCTCAAGTGATCTGCCTGCCTTGGCCTCCCAAAGTGGTGGGATTACAGGCATGAGCCACCATGTCAAGCCCACGTAATTTATTTTTAATGGAAATATGCTACACATACTATTCTCCAACTCAGACTTTTTACTTTATAATATTGCTTGGACATCCTTCCATGTCAGGACATATAGATCTACCATTATTTTAAGTAGCTCATCCATATAATTTTTAACAATCTAATAAAATCGAACATTAACATTTTTCTCCCAGAAGTTAATTTCTTTTCTACAATTCCAATAATTCAAGATTAGTTTGATGAAGAGCATACTTACAGGATGTTTCAGTGTGCAGAGCTCATATAAGACACAGCCAAGAGACCAAATATCCCTAGAGAAGATCAGAGTTTACAAGCCAAGAAAACATCCATTATTCTTAATAAAAGCTTCTACCCTTACAGTGCCTTAAATTTGTGTTGCTTTACAGTTTTATATAAGTTGACCAGTTTTTACAAATGCTTTCCGATATATCATCAATTCTTATTAGAAGATAATAGGTAAAATAAATAAAAATAAAATTTGTAGTTTGTTGGATTTCTAGTAGAAGAAAGGCACACAAACTTTGCTACAGCCTGGTGGCTTAATATTTAGTTCAGTTTCCTGCTCAAATAAAATGTATCTGATGAAATTTTGAGCAATTTGGAGGCAGGCAGAACTCAACCATGGATTTGTTTTGACTCAAAAGGTAATATTGAGTTGATTTTGAAAGATATGCCCTACTCAAGGCTTTTGACAGAACCAAAGTTATATTATGTAATGAACACAGTATCTGATTCTCGATAGACATTTTAAAAAATGTACTTAAAATATATATTGTGAGCTTTGCTCCTTACAGATTTAGTATTTCATAAATATTTATATGTGATTGGTTTAATTGAGGAGTTATTTTGTAGAACAAAAAGCACAATTAAATCTAAAAGATCAAAAAATGTATAATGAGAAATGTAAATGTCAAAGAGCCAAAGCAAGAAGGAATCATTAAAGTGAGGAGTGAGGTAAATGCCTCCTCTAGCAGCAATGCATCATGCATGTGAGAGAGAGAGAGAGAGAGAGAGAGAGAGAGAGAGAGAGAGAGAGAGAGAGAGAGAGAGAGGGAGACTGACTCTTACACTAAGGGCTTGAGTACAATAGATCGTAAGTACAAGACATGGCAAGATTGGTGGGAAACAAATTTGTGGGGTTTCTTAATAATTTTTTTGTTTTTTCAGAAACAAGGTTTCACTATGTTACTCAGGCTGGTCTCAAACTCTTGAGCTCAACCAATACTCCCTCCTTGGCCTCCCAAAGTGCTGGGAGGCATGAGCCACCTGCACCTGACCCAGGAAACAAACGTCTACTTTCTAGAGCTTCTAGAAACTCACTGACCACTTCACACCACACAGAATTTTGTCTTTTCTAGGGCTTCCACAGAACCAAACTTCTCTTCTGTCCCCAGAGCACCCTCTGCAGCCAGGGTAGAGAATTCATATGCCCCTTAGGGCTCAGGCCAGTACTGCAGCCACCTGGCAGTTGGGAGGGGGCAGTGCAGCCCTGAGACCACTTGGCATGGTGAAGACTGCGGTGAACCAGGGAATGTTTGCTGCTCTAATGGAGCCAGCAGCTACCCACCTGATTATTGCCAGGATCTTTTCATTTTCAGATGCACCAACTCTGCATATTTTAAAGCCTTTCAATATTTATTTTTTTTAATGTAGTGACAAGGTCTCACAATGTTGCCCAGGCTGGTCTTGAACCCCTAGACTCAAGCAATCATTCCCCTCAGTCTCCCAAAGTGCTAGGATTACAGGTGTGAGCCACCACATCCAGCACTATTTACATGTTGATTCAAATTCTTGAAAAGCAGTACAAGGAAACAAAACAATGCACCACAGCACCACGCCCTGCTCTGAACAGCCTACTTTCTGTCCAGCACAGCCTACCCGCATTCCTGCATGACTAACTTGAGGCCAAACTCCTAGGTGCCGGGGGATAGCTCAAAAAAAAAAACCTCTGTTATTTTATTATGCAGATAAATTTTTACTATTCTTTTTGTAATTCTCTACCATCTGAGCTTTGCCTTTCATTTATCTCTTTCAAAGTCCAATAGCCAAACATCTCTTGGGCATTTTCCTAAACAAAAGGACAATTAACCCAAAGGGAACTCAGTCTTCCTTATTGCCAACTTGTTCAATGGCAGCCAGCTTTGAAAAGTTAAAATCTTTCCCTTCTCCTTATAGGAAGCAAAAGTTCTTCACCTTTTCTTGCTGTATACATTAACATTACTGCTGAGGGCGGCGTGTGGTGGCTCATGTCTGCAATCCCAGCGCTTTGAGAGGCAGGCAGATTACCTGAGGTCAGGAATTTGAGACCAGCCTGGGCAATATGGTAAAACCCCATCTCTACTAAAAATACAAAAAATTATCCAGGCATGGTCCTGGTACTTGGGATGCTGAGGCACAAGAATTGCTTGAACCTGGGAGGCAGAGGTCGCAGTGAGCCAAGATTACAGCACTGCACTCCAGCCTGGGTGACAGAGCCAGGCTCCACCTCCAAAAAAAAATAATAATAATAATAATTACTACTGAGAACCAGACTCTGATGTCACACACATAAAAACTAGCTGCGTTTTAAAGCTGGAAGACACCTTAAAGATTACCTAGTCAATATTCTCATTGTTATGAGTTACAGAACTGAGGCCCACAGAGGTCAACTGACTTGGTCAAGTTAGCAACCGAGCCAAGACTAGGATTCGATCAGTCACCAGACCACACTGTGTTCTGCTTCGTCTTCTTCAATCTTGTCTTGCAACAGACTAAACAGTGCTTGAAAGGTATAAACATACAACAAAAAAATGGACATCACAGTGACGGCAATTTTTGATGTTATTTTTTATACCACTTGTATCTTTAAAGGAAGAGAAATGGTTTTCTTCTAAACAACTTCGAAAGCTTCAGGTAACACTGCTCAGAGATAGTCTCTTGGATCCCCATTTTGTGGCAGGCCAGGTCTTACTAACGCAGGCCTCCATCACAACTGTTTCAGTACTGACTGAGTGGTGAAGTTAAACACTGAAAGCTAAAAAAGCCAGTGCCCTGATATCTTCCTTATGGAATGTAACAAAAGCCCATCAAGAGTTTTGCCTAGGTTTTTCCTGGGTCTTAAAGCATGACAAAATAATGAAGCAATTCCAAACAGGACCCATTTAGGATTAAACAAGTTTTATCAGGGGTCTGAAGGAACTCCCCAAACCTCCATGATTTAGCATGAAACAAGATTAAGGGTAATCACCCGAGCACCTAGACCCATTTAGATTAAGTAAACATACTGAGGCTCCAGAAGAAGGTCTTCAGGACTCAGACCTTAGTTATAGATTAAAAGGAGTTAATCACTTATGTCCTTAAATGAATGCACCCTTATACGTAGAAATATAGCTTAAAAGGTGTATAAGCTAGGAAAAACTTTGCAATTTTGAGTTGGTATGGTGATAATTTCTAAACCTCCCTATAACTGGTTACGGAAATAAAAACTCACTTCCTCCCTACTTCATCTGCATCTCATTATGGGGCCACAAGAAACAGCAGCCCAACCCTCAGTTTGGTCCAGGAACAATTTCATACATGAAGAAAATGAAATTACAAAAGTACCATAAGAAAGAGAGAAGAGATTTGAATTTTAGTTTTTGGAATCTTCGTTCAGTGTCATCCATCAGATTTTACTGACACTTTTAAACTGAGAGTCAGCAACTTACGTCTTATTGTTGTGGGGCTTTTTCTGACAGATCTCTGGGGACAGGTAGTAAGGTGTTCCAACACAAGTTCGAGCAAGTTCCATGGAACTAGTAAATTATATTAAATAATAAATTAGCATTTTTTTTAGTGGAGATAAAGTCCTAAGAAAAGTCTTAAGACACAGACATTTAAGAAGAATGAGAACATGGATAACACAAGATTTGGTACATACAAGTGTTAGAAGGAAGAAAAACATGGTACATTGATAAAGTAACAAAATCAGTTGATTTTTAAAATTACAATTCACCTCCCAAAAAAATTACACATTAAAACATATTTTTATGGCTTAAACACTACACAAAGAGATGAAATTGTTATGTTATAAAAATCTCTCTGATGTAAGAGATTGTCTAATTGCAACCTCATGATTTAAAATTTAGAAAATACAAAAATGAATAATGGAAAAAAAGTTACCCAGAATCTTAGCACCCAAAACAACTATTGTTAAACTTCTGATATACTTTTTTCCTGTCTTTTTTCCACCAATATTTTTCATATAACTGTGATCACAATGTAATTAAAATTCAGAATTCCATTTTCTTTATTTAGTATAACAAAGTTATCAAGAAGTTTTCAAAACCATAAATGTTTTTTATGATATATTCAGGTACATGGCCATGCCAAGATTTATTAAATTTAACCATTTTCCAATTATTTAGGCATTTACGTTATTCCAAATGTCAAGCTATTCCCTTGGAACAAATTCCCAGAAATAGAACATTTAAAAATCTCTTAATATATATTGCCACCAAATTGTCTTCCCAACAGGTGCACCAATTTATTCACTAGAAAATGTGTAAATCAAAAATAAAATTCTAAGCTCCCCAAACAACCCATGGACCCTCCCTTTGGCCAAGGACATTTCAAAGTTAACCTGAAAAACTGGTTCAGGCCATGATGGGAAGCAGGGTCTGACATGCCTCATAATTTTCTCCTCCCTTTTGGAATTCAGGCACAGTTGACCAGCATTAACATTAAACAGACCTTAGGCTGGGCACAGTGGCTCATGCCTATAATCCCAGCATTTTGGGAGGCTGAGGCGGGTGGATCACGAGGTCAAGAAATCCAGACCATCCTGGTCAACAAGGTGAAACCCCATCTCTACTAAAAATACAAAAATTAGCTGGGCATGGTGGTGCACGCCTGTAGTCCTAGCTACTCGGGAGGCTGAGGCAGGAGAATTGTTGAACCCAGGAGAAGGAGGTTGCGGTGAGCTGAGATCGTGCCATTGCACTCCAGTCTGGGTAACAACAGCGAAACTCCGTCTCAAAAAAAACAAAACAAAACATTAAACAGACCTTAAGACTGACAAAGCAGACTCTTCGTAGCAATGATACCAAAGTCTAGCCTGACTCTAGCATAATATCACATGACAGAAGGTCTGAAAGAAATAAAAATATTTTACTCCACATCATGTTTCTTTGCCCATATCTTGAAATAGTCCTGCAAAGCTTTCTCTTATGGGGAAAATCTACGTTCTGGAGAAAATCCCCTTCTTTTTCCAAGTCTTTTTCCTGATCCAGGAGAAAATTAACTAAGTGTCTGGCACCCTTTTAAGACTGATAAGAAACATTTATATCTATTCTCTCTGAGGCCTGCTACTTGGAGATTTCATCTGCATAACAAAAACCTTGGTTTCCACAACTCCTTATCTTAACCCACACACTCCCTTCCATTGATTCCAGGTCTCTAGATAAGCTCTTTCAACCAACTATAAATCAGAATAGTTTTTAATCCATCTATGACCTGGAAGCTCCCTCCCATTCCTCCCAGCTGTGAGTTGTCCTGCCTTTCTGGACCAAACCCATGTACATCTTATTGATGTCTTGTGTCTCCCTAAAATGTACAAAACCAAGCTGTAGCCCAGCCACCTTGGGCACATGTTCTTAGGATCTCCTGAGGGCTATGTCACAGGCATGGTCCTGTGGTCACTCGTATTTGGCTCAGAATAAATTTCTTCAAATATTTTACAGAGTTTGACTTTTTTCATTAAGAAGTGTAAACCTGCCTGTTTCACTAAATTCTCACTAGCTTTATGCGTATTAGTCACATCCCATAGTCGATGAACTGGAATCACACTACAGAATATTAGCAACATCATTCTATTATGCCACAATTTATCTTGAGAATTTTAATCGCAAAGTACCATCTGACTGATTTATTGCACTGACATAAAGCTACCTAAAATTATTTGGACAATCAAGATTTTAATATATTCTTAATCCATGATACCTAAAAATACATACTTGGGATATTTTGAATAGAAAAAAAAATTTTTTTCAAAATACTTACTTATTCAGGGCTCTTGCTATACCGAAGTCCCCAAGCTTTGCAACCATTCCATTCTTGCTAAGAAAAATGTTCTGCAAATGGAGAAAATGTCATGTTGTTTGAGGCACTTCAAGAAGAGATCAGAGTTCTCTCTTAGTCTTCTCTCTGAGCTGTTACCTGAGTTTTTATGTCCCTGTGTAATATCTTCCTGTCATGAATATGTTTTAGTTCTAGAGAAATCTGTACAAGCCAACCGAGGATCTATAGAGAGAACACAAAACAAAGCCATTGAATAGCCTGGTAGTCACTGAAATGTCTTCATGATAACATGCAAAAAGAAAGAAAGAAGTTATACACAGACATATACACGCACACACACATAGTGTATGTGTATTTAATAGATACACTTTACAATATTATTATTTTCATTTTACAACTAGAAAAATGAAGGCACAGAAAAGTAATCCAAATAACACTGGTATCAAGTAGAAGCAAGGGAAAGAGGCATGCCATTCATGATTTTCTTCTTTTTTTACTTAACCTTGGGATGCTGATTGCATCAGGAATAGTACACAGCAGCCCTGTTTCCTGATAACCTGGGCACCATTGGTTCTTCCTTTACAGTGAAAGAAGGTAGGGAGAGAAAGAGGAAGAAATGCGGGATCTGTGAGGTTATTAGGAATCGTAATGAAATGTCTATATATCTAATATAAAACCAATAAATATTTTACTTTTAAAGTTTAATTTTATTTCTAAGTCATGATTTTATTTTATCTTTGTTGGCCATGAGCCTCTTTATGAAAATATGTCCTGTGCCTATAGAGATTTATTTAAACTATTCTAAAATTTCACTGGTTCTTTGTCTGCCAAATTATACAGAAAGAGGAAAATAATAGGAATAAAGCTATATTCCAGACATTAATCTTCAGTTGTAATTTTAGTTCATTCCTAACAAAAAGAAAGATAACTAAAAATTTTGTCATGAGAAGCATTTTTATAAAATGTGGCAAAATAATACCTAGATAAGAAAGGAGAGCTTCTATGAATATGGAATTTAATATCTAATACAAATGAGCATACAAAGAATGCTTGATTAATGTTACAGAGATTAGAGATATTGATTCTTTAATCCTTCATGTATTCAAAATATTCAATTTTAAGTGGAAATTATACAGGCATGATGCTCTTACATGCTAAACTAGAACAAAGAAACAAATGGCCAAAGGGAAGATGGCAGGCCTTTCTATGTGCTGCTTGAGGCAATGGCCTTACCATCAATCACACAGGCACTAACTCAGATTCCTCTCCAAACACACAAACCTGTCTCCTTTATGAGTACCACTCCCAAGAAGGTTTCAAGGAGGCTTGGAGAATAGAAGAGAAATATGTTTATGCAAAGAGAAAGTGGGAATTGAAGCCATTATTCTTCATTTTTTGTCTCCCCCTCTTAGTAACCAATGAAACTAAACAGGCATGGCTAAGACAAGCTTCTATCCTCTCTAGCAAAGTGGGATATCTATTTTAAAACAGAGCACCAAATTGTTAAAGAGAAAACAGTGAAGCTATAAATATGTCATATGTTAAATGGCTCAGGAACACTCACATTCAGATTTTTTTTAAACATTAAGTTTTATCTCAGAGGCATCATACATGAGATTGTCCAAATAGACTATCTTTTCTCAAGAAAATCTCACTCTCTAAAAAACAATTCAGTTTCGGTTCAACTGGAAACTTGTTCTGGACAGAATCTACCATGAACATTGATGCACTATTTTATGGTTTGAATTTCTCTACCAAAACACGTGCGTTATATCAACATAGTCTACTACTTATGACATTACACATTTAATTCTCCCCCTGCCACACATACATAAAATTAAAAAGCAAATTCAAAGTTTTAATCTGACCTTCACTGAAGAACACACCCCGTTGTCTACTGATCCTTTTCATGAGATCCCCTCCATCACAATCTTCCATCACAATAAACAGGCTGCCATTCTCTGTAAGAAAAGAAATCATTTGGTGCTGGAAGGATTTCACATATTTATCATCATGTCATGTTCTGGCTGTGGAACCAAGATGGACTGGGTTCTAATCCCACTATGCCATTTCTGTTTCTTAGCTCTGTGACTCTGGGCAAGTCACTTTAATTTCTCTTTGTCTCATTACCTCATCTGTAAAATGGAAATAATAGTATAGAAATTTCTTCTTTGGATTGTTGGAAAGATTAAACGAGTTAATCCATGTCAGATGCTTAAAGCAATGCCTGCACATAATAAGAGTTTAAGAAATGTTGGCTATTTTTATTAATACATTCATTTGAGAGATTAGAAATCTGCTGTAAAAATAGCAGCTGTGACTCTTTCATAACAACCTAGGACGAATTAACAGCCCCTTCTTGAATTTGGGCATAACACCATATTTATATGGCACTTATTCAACTACATTGTTGAATACAATAGAAACTCTTATAACCGACCTCTGCCTAAACCACTCACTAGATTACAGGACATTCTCCATTGTTATTGCCCCATCCAGGTTATCACTAGGCTACAAGGCTCTCTATGTCCAAGTACCTCTGCTCCTACCAATTAAACTGAATCCTACCAAGATCATTGTGTTTTTTCCCAATATGTTTATACCATTTATTCTTGTCATTGTAACATAAACTGATGAAATATGAATAGAAAATGAAAGGTGATTATTTTCCAAAAGCTATGCTGAATATTTTGGAAGACTCGGTAAAAGTGAATAGTTTTAAAAAAAATAGCTATTGACCTAAATGTTGAATGGGATGAATGAAATATAACTGGAAAACTTCTAAAAGGATTGTGGACAGATTATCCACAAACACTTGCTCCATATTAAAGAAAAGAAACAATCCTTTGACAAATGCTTGTAATTTCCTTAGATTTCTTTTCTTTTTTTTCCCAGCCATTTCTACTCAAAGGATGATTATGTCTTCTTATGTTAAAATATGCTTGTATAATTGCTACGGTCTAAATGTCTTTGTCTTCCGCAAATTTATATGTTGAAATTCTAACCCCCATGGCGATGGTATTAGGAGGTGTAGAGCTTTTGGAAGGTGACTAGGTACTTGAACATACTAGAGAGGCCTGTAGTGACTAGTGATAACCTGGAGCCTCATGAATGGAATGATGTCCAAGGAGACCCTCTCCCCTTCCACGATGTGAAGACACAAAGAGACAAACCATCAATGAACCAGAAAGTGAATCCTCACCAGACACTGAATCTACCTGCAACTTGATGTTGCACTTCCCAGCCTCCAGAACCGTGAGAAACAAATTTCTGTTGTTTATAAGCCACTCAGTTTATGGCATTTTTGTTATAGCTGCTGGAATAGATGAAAACAGACGATTTTCTGCTTTAACCAGCTTTTTCATTAGCCAACCAACCACCAGCTGGGATCTTGTTAAAAAAGAACTTCTACTAACTTGTTTGTCCACACTTCATTCTTTTGTACCCAAAACAGTAGTTAGCACATCAAAGAGGCCGAAATGTCTGTTGAGTGGATTAAAAACACACACACACACACACACACACACACACATACAAAACGTATGCCACAAAGTCAGGCTTATAAGCAATTGTTAATCTTTTTAACATTTTCCTCTGTAGTATCCACTAAATGCCAGAATCTCTTGCCAAATATCTATCTTTTGCTATCCTACTCTTTAAAACCTAAACCAACTTTTCCCTGGATATCAAGAACCTGGCAGCGTCAACCCCTGGCTGCTTCTGATTTGCAAAACATGCAGCTTCTTTCACATATTTCAATTTTTCCGCGTCTCTTCTTTAAGACACAGATCCATTCATTTATTAACAAACTTCTATTGAGGACATGCAAAAACAAGGAATGCTGTGTAGGAATAAAAAGCAAAGAAGCCATCCATCCTACTGTTAAGGAGGCGAAGTCTAGCTGGGGCTCCCTCAGCACTGGGTGAGGATTGCTGTGAAGTCTGCAGGCTGGAGGGTGAGGAGAAAGTGCATGCAAGTCAGACTGGAGATCCAGGAAGGGTTCTAAGAAGATGCTTCCTGATATGCCCTAATATCTAGAGATCAGTTATTTTCAGGAATGTGTTCATTTTAGGAGAACTGATGTTTCTTATCACTGAAGCTCAGTCATTAAAAGTCTGCCACAGCAATGAAGGGATGGCAATTTCAAAACCATGAAAGAATCAGAATAATAAGACAGAAGAGAAAGGATTTCATCTCATTTCCTTTCATCAACCTCCAGCTCACTCAATCTTACACTGGCTTTTGGTGAAAGAAACTGACTGACACTCAAGGATTGTCATGACTAAGCCATCTTAAAGAAACTACTGGCTCAGCCCGTAATCCCAGCACTTTGGGAGGCCAAGGCGGGTGGATCACTTGAAGTCAGGAATTTGACACCAGCCTGGCCAACACAGTGAAACCCCCATCTCTACTAAAAATACAAAAATTAACCAGGCGAGGTGGCGTGCACCTGTAATCCCAGCTATTTAGGAGGCTAAGGCAGGAGAACTACTTGAACCTGGGTGGTGGAGGTGCAAGATTGCACCACTGCACTCCAGTGTGGGCCTCTCAAAAAGAAGAAAAATAAAAAGAAAAAAACCAGTTATGTCAATTAGCATTATCTGGCTGTAAAATAAGTATTTTACCCATTAGCCACTGGTAATTTTATATTTATTGGAAGTATCTGGAAAAATCATTTATCCTCTCAAATTTTCCATCTGCTTAAAAAGTAAGCACCGAAGGAGGGAATAAAAGGTATAACAAATAATTCTTCTTCTCAAGAAACTTCCAATCTCATTGAGGGATTGGAACATAATATTAACATAATAATACAGTGCACTATAAATGCCATGTGAATGTATGATAAGGCCAGTAAGAGTTTAGAGGGGTTCAGAGCATAGGTGAGAGAGATCACTTTAAATTTATGAGGTGGGATGTGTTTACTCCTAAAGTATAGTATTTGATTAAAAAAAAAAAAAAGGATACCCCAGAAAGAGAAAGAAAGTGCAAGGTCCACTATAGGACAGTAGTTTCCGGACCTGTAAAGCTCATGTATCATTGACCTCTCAAAACAACTGAGGGTACCAAATAACCATTTTTTTTTTTGAGACAGAGTCTCGCTCTGCTGTCCAGGCTGGAGTCAGTGGTGTCATCTCTGCTCACTGTGATCTCCACCTCCCAGGTTTAAATGATTCTCCTGCCTCAGCCTCCCAAGTATCTGGGACTACAGGCATGCTCCACCATGCCTGGCTAATTTTTGTATTTTTAGTAGATATGGGGTTTCACCATATTGGCCAGGCTATTCTCAAACTCCTGACCTCATGATCCACCCACCTTGGCCTCCCAAAGTGCTGGGATTACAGGTGTAAGCCACCACGCCTGGCTAACCTTTTTATTTGTCAAGTTCCAACATTTATTAAACAATAAAATATAATTCATTCTAAAATGCATATTAAAAAAAATCAAAGGCCTGGCACAGTGGCTCTTGCCTATAATCCTAGCTTTTACCCCACTGATGATGCTTGAAGATACTGAGGTTAACACTGCTGCTCCAAGAACTACTAACCACTCTTAAAACAGCCCCATGCTGGGGGCTGGGTTGGGAATGACCCCTCATAAAACTGTCAGTACATACAGCCCTGTCACGTCTTAAGACATACCTGACATACTGTATATTTTTTTATTGTCTATCTCTTCCCAGTAGAATATAAACTTCATGAAAACAGGGATTTTCATCTTTGTTCACTGCTATATTCCTGACACCTAGAACAATGTCTGGCATATAGTAAGCACTCAGTAAGTATCAGTTCAGTGAAGGAATGCTGTCTGACAAATGCCCCTTCATATATTATTTATTTTTATCACTAGAGTGATGGTAGAGGTGAACTGTATTCGGGTGTACAGAGAAAGAGAATTCCTTCCCTGAAGTTCTCCCCCTCTATGAGGCAGTGTACCAAGCTATGATGTGTGGCTGTTTGCTGGCTCTCTGCAAGAGGATTACACAGCCCCAGTTGCCTAAGAATCTGCAGGATTTCATGTAAGCAGAGTATCCCTCAACACACACCTGCATGCACACCCACATGCACACACATACACACACACACACACACACACACACCAGCAGGGCTTTGAGAGCGATAGTGTGGTGGGCTCTGCGTCTTCCTCTCTTGCTTATGAGAATAGCTAACTCCCTATCTGAGCTGCTCCTTCAGCCTGGACCCCAGACTCCAGACCCTTGCCCACCATAGCTAGCATGTGATGTAAATGAGAAACAGGTGTGTATTACTGTTAGTTACTATCTGGGGTTGTTACTACAGCAAAGAATCTAATCAACTGTCATTAACTTTTTGGGAGAGTGAGAATTAAGGATAGGAGGAAAACAAGAAAACATAAGAAAGCTGTCTATAAAAACTTGAGAGGAAATAACGAGGATGTCTCAAACTCCATATTGAGTAAATGGGGAAATGACACATTTACAAAAATTAATTTATACATAGTCCTTAGGAACAAATCTTTTTACATATGTCCACATGCCTATGCTTTATAAAAATACTTAAAGAATATCGGAAAATCAAACCTTGAAATGAATTGAAGAAGGCTACAATGTTGGGATGTTTCATCTTGGCCAGAAGAATG
Organism: Callithrix jacchus; assembly: GCF_049354715.1. Lineage (NCBI taxonomy): Eukaryota > Metazoa > Chordata > Mammalia > Primates > Cebidae > Callithrix > Callithrix jacchus. The sequence continues at coordinate 64,046,186 of NC_133502.1, forward strand.
ACTTCTTTCTTTGAAGCTTCTTTTTCTTGTATGGGCATCTAAATTACATTAAGAGACAGAGTAGTCTATAGAGGTAACTTGGTTTCAAGAACATGCTTTCTGCTAATTTCCATCTAAAATTCTCTAGAATGTCACTGGTTTTTTAATGTCACTTTGAAAATAATCTTTCAAAGGCAGGAAAGATTTCTAGAATTAGCAGAGTACCCTATATCTAATCAATGGGTTGTCAACAATCATCATCAAGAAAATAAATACTTCCGGTGAAGTTTTGCTATATTAAAAGTTGGACTGATGGTACTGTGTTCATTATCTAGCCATATGGAGGAAAGGTATTTTAATATCTGTCTTTCAGGAGCAAAGGAATTCTTTATAAAAATGCAACATTCCAGGAGTAATCACTGATGAGAAGAAACAAATGAAATCTACAATAAGAAAACGTGTCATATGCCAGATATTTATATATCTTATGCCTGTTTTTATACAGAAATCAGGCCAGTAAAATTTTGTATTAAGATGACTACATTTTTCAATTTCAAATAGAAATTGTCTTGTGTGGCTTCGCTTTAGATGTATCTAGCTGTTCTTTCTTGTTCTACTTCTCATCTATAGACAATACTTTTCAAGGGGTGTGGTGCCAGTGCCAGTGGTCACGCCTCATTTCTACTTTTTCTTTCTCACTCTTGATGCTTTGCTGACTTGTCATTTCTACCCTGACTTCCAGCCCCTGACTGCCCCACCTTTCTGGTGTCCATGGGGCCTCCACCCATTAGAGGTCTTCAACATTGGCCAAATTTCACATTCTCATTTAGACTTAAGAATTTTTTTAAAATTAATGTTCTCAATTCTAGCTTCACTGCATCCCAGCTGAAGGATCCTTCAGTAAGTTCCTTAACCTCTCTAAGCTCAGTGTTTCCTGCCCCAATTTAAATTGTATAGTCAGTACATAGGCGTTTCAAAACGAAACAGCTGGATAGATTTAGCAACTTAAAAAATTCCTAACTACTATTTATTCAAAAGAATATTATAAACAAAATTAAAAGGCAAACTAATGGTTAGGCAACAATATTTGTAACACATATGACAAAGATTTTATATTTATAATAATATATAAATTGATGGCAAATAATTTTTTAAAAGGTAAACACCCCAATAGAAAAATGGCAAAGTACAAGAACAGTCAACTCGAAAAAAACAAGAGAAATAAAAATGACTAATAGAAAAAATATTCAACCTCATGCAGTCATCAAAGAAATAAAAACGAAAACAAAATTTGGCCAGGTGTGGTAGCTCATGCCTGTAATCCCAACACTTTGGGAAGCCAAATGAGGCACACAGATCACTTGAGGCCAGGAGTTCAAGACCAGCCTGGCCAACATGGTAAAAACCCCATCTCTACTAAAAATACAAAAAAGTAGCCAGGCATGGTGGCACACACCTGTGGTCCCAGCTACTCGGGAGGTTGGCGCAGGAGAATCAGAATCTCTTGAACCTGGGAGGTGGAGGCTGCAGTAAGCCAAAATCATGCCACTGCACTCCAGCATCTCAAAAAAAAAAAAAAAAGAAATAAAAACTAAAACAAAATGTAATGTAGTATTTCATGTATGAAATTGGCAAAGATGAGAAGAATGTCAATAGCCACTATTGGCCAGAAAGTAGCAAAATGGACACTCACTCATTACTGGTAAAACTACACAAATTGATAAAATCTTTCCGGGAAAGCAATTTTACAATACATAATATGAACCTTTAAAATGTTCATTTTTTCGGGGGGTCTGTATCCTGCTGAAGAAATGTTCCTTTTTTTAAGACAAGGTCTTGCTCTACCACCCAGGGTGGAGTGCTCAGGCACGATCTTAGCTCACTGCTACCTCCACCCGTTGAGCTCAAGTGATCCTCCCACTTCACCCTCCTGAGTAGGTGGGATGACAGGCAAGCACCACCATACCCGGCTAATTTTTTGTATTTTTAGTAGAGAAGGGTCTCGCCATGTTGCCCAGCCTGGTTTCGAACCCCTGGCCTCAAGTGATCCAGCTGCCTCAACCTCAAGTGCTGGGATTACAGGCATGAGTGAAATGTTTCTATTTTTGACTTACTAATTCTTCTAGAAACTTATTCAAAGAAGATAATAAAAAGTGTACAGAAGCATTCTCATACAAAAGCCTTTGTTATAGTGTTTTATTGCTAGTTTTTAAGTTACTCTAATAATGCATACTTGTTTTAAGTCAAATAGAAGTGAATAAGGTAAAAGTGAAACTTCCTTCTTTCTTTCTCATCTAGCCCATAGATGAAAGTCCATAGGTGGTAACCTTACTCTGAATGGCAAAAATGCAATTACTTTTGCAACAACCTAAGACTATATTCCCTAGGGACAACTATTGTTAATAGTTAGAGCTTTTTATTTCATGCATACATAGGTAAGTATATATACATAGTATTGTTTAATAAAAATGAATCATACTTTACATATTAAATGTTATTGAATCATAACCAAGAAAAACAACCAAACAATGTAATTATCTGAAAATAGAAAAACAGTTAAAAAAATTACAGGTGTTGTTTTGCTGACTTTTTTTTTTTTTTTTAAGACAGAGTTCTGTTATGCTGTCTAAGCTGGATTTGAACTCCTGGGGTCAAGGGATCCTCCCCACTCTTCCTCTGGAATAGTTGGGACTACGGGCACTTGCATGCCCAGCTAAATTATGGTAGTTTTAACCTGCTACCATGCTATGCAGTCATTAAAAATCAAGGGAGGCAATGCGTTAGTGTGGAAAGATCTGAGAAAGACTTAGATGGATCTGCTGATGACTGTGCATCCTGGAGCTAACTGCTTAACCTCTTTAGCCTCGGCCCTTTCACTTGTACAGTGAGAGTAATGAGAGCTATCTTTTAGGGTGCTTGTGAGGATTACATTGAGTTAAATGTATGAAACACCCAGGATGGTGTGACATATACTGGACACCCTGTAGGGTGGTCCCTTTATCATTAGTGTGAACATTTACTATCATTATAAGACAACATTTATTATATAAAAACATTGACATGAGGAAATATTCACGATATATTGCTAATGTAAAATACTATCGCAAAAAAGTATATCTGGGCAGGATGTGGTGGCTCACACCTATAATCCCAGTGCTTTGGGAGGCCAAGGTGGGAGGATCATGAGGTCAGGAGTTTGAGACCAGCCTGGCCAACATATTGAAACCCTGTCTCTAGTAAAATACAAAAATTAGCCAGTCATGGTGGTGTACACCTGTAGTCCTACTCTGGAGGCTGAGGCAGGAGAATCATTTGAACCTGAGAGGCAGGGGTTGCAGTGGGCTGAGATCACATCAGTGCACTCCAGCCTGTGTGACAGAGCACACTCCATCTCAGAAAAAAAAGAGTATATCCACCATGACATCAATCACTCTAATAACTTATAAAGTATACTTACACATTATAAATGGTCTACAGAGAAATTCAGGAAAATGTTCATAGTGATTAAGAAAGAGGTTATATGCTATTTTTATTTTTCTCTGGTCTTTGGTTGTTTTCAAAATTTCTACAATGAACATTTTTATTTTCATAATAAAGGAGAGATAAAACACTTTAATTTGAGCCCAGAAGAAAAAGAACATGCTTGATAATGGTAGGATGATGAGAGAAAATATTATCTTTTTGGTACCTGTAAGAAGATAACCAATTTAGTTCTTGGGTCTAGTGTAGGGAGTAGGGAGGCATTAGAGAAAAGAAGTGCACACTTAGTTAGATAAGAAGTAATGGAAAACTTCATGAATACATAGAAAGAAAGAAGTAATAAATGTTACTATTGTGACACAGATGTTATTGGCAAATTTGATAACACAGATATGGAAAAACAAGAATAATGAGGGCTAACATAAGATTCTACTTATTTATGGCATGGTGAGAAGAGTAGTTCATGAGGAAAGTTATTTAAAAAGTTGGTGCTCTATTAGAAAAATATAGTCAATTTTTTATTATACTAAAGAATGGGAGAGATGCTATGAAATGAAGTAATGTGTATTTTTATGGAGAGTCACCTCTCAAATATTTTCTCTTTACATGGAATTAAAATGGGTTTACAATTCCTAAGTATATACCAGCTTCAAAGTAGAGCAAGAGGGCCTGAAAGCATCTGTCCAGTGAATCATCTATCCAATAAGAATTTACTGAATACCTACTGCACCAAGCATTAGCATTAGGTGCCGTGTGGAATACCAGAACGAATCGCACATGGCCTCTGCCCTCACAGAGCATGTTCCAGCTAAATAACGAGGAGAAGGCATAAAATAAACAGCCAAAGCATGTCCAGAAAGAAAGCAGTCAGGACTCTAACAGAGGTTCCAATAAAAAGTTATGAAGGTTTACAGAGAAGGAGAAATTCTTGAGAGTGGGAGGATTCTCGAGATAATGGTGAAGCTCAGCCTTGAACAAGCGGGATCTTGATGCTAGGAGATCCGCAGGAAGGGACCTTGGGAGAAGCAGCCCTGTAAGCAAATTCAGAGGCTGGAGTGTGGGGAAAAAAAAAAGTAGAGTATGTGATGGGAGCCGTAATTTTGGAGCAAATCAGAGAGGCTCTCAAACTTCTCTGAAGAATGAAACAACATAAAAGCACAAGGCAGGCCAGGCACAGTGGCCCCTAACTGTAATCCCAGTACTTTGGGAGGCCAAAGCAGGAGGATCACTTGAGGCCAGCCTAGGCAACATAGCAAGATCCTGTCTCTAAAAAAAATTAAAAATCGGCTGGGTGTGGTAGCGCATGCCTGGAGTCCTAGCTACTCAGGAGGCTGAGGCAGGAGGATGGCTTGTTCAAGGTTACAGTGAGCTACGATGATGCCACTGCACTCCTGCCTGGACCACAGAATGAAACTCTGTCTCAAAAAAATGTACAAGGCAAATGCCACTTTCTTTCTCAATAATAACAATCTGGTGTGTCTCTTCTCTTTGTACACATATGAACATATTTGTAGGTATACAGATACATGGAGAATATATTTTTTAAAAGATTCTATCGTCCTATACTTACTATTTTCTCAAACACTGCAAACATTAAAATTTTCCCATGTCAACGCTTCACCTACGACATGACTTCTAACAGCCACTTAGTTTTTTATAAATCACTTAACAAATTACCTACTGTTGGACATGTGTTTTCTAGCTGTTAATGGGGTTTTCCTTTGAATAAACTCCCAATTTCTTAGTTTTCTAATGAGCTTCAAATTTTTCTGTGATGACTTCATATACAGATTTTATCTTTTTATTGATTTGATAAAAGGCTAACACCATTAAGTCAATACCTGGGCACCTTTTCAGTTTTCTTTTAATTTATTTATAGTGTTTGTTTTGACATACAAATGTTTTCTAATTTATGTAGTCAAACCTAGGCAACTCTTCCTCTACAGCCTCAGTCCCAGTGAAGGTTTAGGGGCATGGCTGGGGCATTATCAAAATTGGGCTGGAGCTATGAGAAAGTGACTGAAGGATCCAAGTGACCCAAGGCATCCACAAAAGGACTGAAACAACTTCAAGGAAGAGAAAGAGTCAACAGTATTCGGCAAATGACTGAATGCGGAGAGGGAATAAGCTCACAAATGACGCCAAGGTGTTGAACCTGGCTACCATAAACACATTGTTGACATCACAGCGCAGCAGTAGGATGTGAAGTGGGTCTGCTTACAACAATGAAGAATCGCTAGTAATACTTGTTTTGGGGTGCAATTGTGATACCTAGCCTCCAAGGTGGTCTCAATGATTGTCATCCTAAGTTCTTGACGCACAGGATCTCCACGGTAAATGTTTATTCTTTAAGCCACTAAGTTTGGAGTAGTATGCTACACAGCAATAGATTACTAACACAGACATTACCTAAAATTATCTAGCTGGCAGAAGAAATGCAGAACTAGGGCAATGAAAGATGTCAGGTACAGAGACTTAAGAGTGATCTGCTTAGTTGTAAACACTGAAGTGGGGCAGTTTAGGTGACAATGTACAGAAAGAGAAGGTCAGGAAAGGACATATGGTTGGAGACATACAGAGGCTGAAGAAAGAGATAAGCCTGAGGAAGAGCAGTCAGGTAAACAAAAGAGAGTGGGCAGAATAATGTCAGGGAAGGAAGGTATGGCGAGCCACTAGAATAAGAGGACATTATTATGAACATGCCATGGATTCACAAAAAGATGGACAGGGCACAGTGGTTCATGCCTGTAATCCTAGCACTTTGGGAGGCCAAGGCAGGCAGATCACAAGGTCAAGAAATCAAGACCATCTGGCCAACATGATGAAACCACGTCTCTACTAAAAATACAGAAATTAGCTGGACATGGTGGCGCGCACCTATAGTTCCAGCTACTCAGGAGGATGAGGCAGGAGAATCCCTTGGACCAGGGAGGCAGAGGTTGTAGTGAGCCGCCGAGATTGTGCCACTGAACTCAAGCCTGCCACAGAGTGACACTCCATCTCAAAAAAAAAAAAAAAAAAAATTAGACCTATTTTGGGAAATAAATCATTATCCCTGGAAGCCAGTCATATACCCATGAGCTTTAAGTTTGGGTAGGATTTCTTGCAATTTTTTTGTGTGGTAAAATAAAATTTATATCATTTTAACCATTTTTAAGTGCACAATTCAATGGCATTAAGTATATTCACATGGTGTAACTTGGGTAGTCCATTTTGCACACACTCTGTATGGAACCTTTTATGTGACTGTCATTTATAAATTCTCTAGAATCTAACCAACAAGACTTGCCTTAAAATTAATTCTAAAAACAATTTATTTGTTATATAACAATATATTTTGAAATGAACATATCACTAGACAGGGTGACATAAACACTAAGGTGGGGTTAGCAAAAACGATTAATTTTTAATTAGCTATATTTATTTTCCAAAATCATTAGACAAAAAGTTACATGTGATTTTCCTCTGTTCATTCAGTGCACTCAGTAAATTTGTTTAGCACCTATTACGTGTCAGGAACTGTTCTGCATACTGAGGAAGACAATAAACAAGTGAATAATTAAGACAGCAAAGTAATTGCAGAGCATTATACATGCTAGTAAGAAAATAAACCAGGCCAGCAGCAGTGGCTCACACCTTTAATCCCAGCACTTTGGGAGGCCAAGGCGGGCAGATCACATGAGCTTAGGAGTTCAAGACCAGCCTGAGCAACATGGTGAAACCCCATCTCTACTAAAAATACAAAAAATTAGCCAGGCAAGGTGGCATGCACCTGCAGTCCCAGTGACTCAGGAAGCTAAGGTGGGAGAATTGCTTGAATCCTGGAGGTGGAGGTTGCAGTGAGCAGAGATCATGCTACTGTACTCCAGCCTGGGTGACAGACAGAGATTCTGTCTGAAAAAAAAGAAAAAAAAAATGGAGAGGGCCGTGCGCAGTGGCTCAAACCTATAATCCCAGCACTTTGGGAGGCCGAGGCGGGTGGATCACGAGGTCAAGAGATCGAGACCATCCTGGTCAACATGGTGAAACCTCATCTCTACTAAAAATACAAAAAAATTAGCTTGGCATAGTGGCGCGTGCCTGTAATCCCTCTACTCAGGAGGCTGAGGCAGGAGAATTGCCTGAACCCAGGAGTCGGAGGTTGCGGTGAGCCGAGATCAGGCCATTGCACTCCAGCCTGGGTAATGAGAGGGAAACTCCGCCTCAAAAAAAAAAAAAAAAAAAAAAAAAGGGCAGGGCACGGTGGCTCAAGCCTGTAATCCCAGCACTTTGGGAGGCCGAGGCAGGTGGGTCATGAGGTCAACAGATCGAGACCATCCTGGTCAACATGGTGAAACCCCATCTCTACTAAAAATTACAAAAAATTAGCTGGGCACAGTGGCACATGCCTGTAATCCCAGCTACTCAAGAGGCTGAGGCAGGAGAATTGCCTGAACCCAGGGGGCGGAGGTTGCGGTGAGCCAAGATCGCGCCATTGCACTCCAGCCCAGGTAACAAGAGTGAAACTCCGTCTCAAAAAAAAAAAAAGAAGAAGAAGAAGAAAGAAAAGGAAAGAAAAAGAAAAAAACCAGGGTAGTGTGATAAGGTGATGAGGTGTGACTGTGGCTGGGGGGCTACCCTAGCTAGGATGTTTGCAGAAAATCCCTTGTAGAGGACCTGAATAAGGAGAGAGGAAGTGCACCAGAGAAGTCAGGGCAACAGAGGAGGGTGGCATCTCACAAGGCCTTGCAAGGCACCCTAAGGAGGGTCACAGGAGCCACAGAGATGTGATCTGATTTTCTATTTTAATTTCAAAAAATTTTTTGGGATAGGGTTGGTGTCTTGCTATGTTGCCCAGGCTATGTCAAACTCTTGGCTTCACACAATCCTCCCACCTTGACCGTCCAAAGTGCTGGAATTACAGGGTGAGCCACTACATCCAGCCTCTTTTTAAAAATAAGATCATTGGGATTACAGAGGTCAAGAGATCGAGACCATCCTGGTCAACATGGTGAAACCCTATCTCTACTAAAACTACAAAAAATTAGCTGGGCGTGGTGGTGCATGCCTGTAATCCCAGCTACTCAGGAGGCTGAGGCAGGAGAATTGCTTGAACCCAGGAGGCGGAGGTTGCGGTGAGCCGAAATCGCGCCATTGCACTCCAGCCTGGGTAACAAGAGCGAAACTCCATCTCCAAAAAATAAATAAATAAATAAAAATAAGATCATTGGTTGCTGTTTGGACAATGGACTTAGGAGGCTGACTTAACAAAAATCAATTATGGCTTAAAATTTGTAATTATAAAAAGATACAAACTCCCTGTTTATATTGGATTAAAAGCTAGCTCAATATCCCACTGAAAATTGACAGATATTTGAACTTCTTAACGTTACCTTTTCAAAATTGATCTCTTTTATGACACAAAGGGAAATCGCTTGCTATCCGATTTGCCTTTAGCTAAGTATGCTTTCCCGAAGGCACCTTCCCCGATGGCCTTAATCACATCGTACTTATCCATGGTCTCGGATGGGCTGAGGTTCCTGGAATTACAGTAATATATCACGCATGTCTCATAAGACTAACAAAGTCAGAAAATTGATGACTAAAGTGTTAAAGAACTCGCTTTGCTAAAACTTTCCTCCCAGCCTTGCCAAGACAGAGAAATAACTTACCTTGTGGCCACAGGTAACAACCGAAATGAGACAGTTTCTCGGTCAGACATGGGTCATAGCTCAGCTTTGATACACTTATGCCCTGTGTCCTTGGCTAAGTCACTTAACCTAGCAAAACCTCACTTTCCTAATTTCTAAAATGGAATAACAACACCTGTTCTGCAAGTTTGTTCTGAGAATAAAAGATACTATACACCCGGTATGTCCTTAAACTTAGGAACTTTTACAGTCCAGCGTTTCTTAGTGGGAACGTACTGCCCCCTAGGGGCAATTTGGGAAATATTATGAGGGTGGGAAGGCTGTTTCCCCCAGAGATGCAGGGGCATGGGGTTGCCAGGTGGATGGGGCCTGAGATGCTAGGATTCTGCCATTCGAGAGACAGTCCGCACAATAAAGGATTACCCCGCAGCCCCACCACCTTGGAGAGTCTTCCCGTAATTCATGTGCGTGGAAAAATCTGTTTGTAATTATCTGCGGCTAGAACCAAACTCTATTTTACATGGAAATGCTAAGTATTTTTGCACAGCTTTAATGACCACTGATTTTTTTTTTTCTAGGAATGAAACTACATGTAAATCAAGGCTTGACTGCACTTTGGTTTGGAGGTTTACCAAGAACTGTTCACCATTTGGGAAAATCACGTCCTCCGCCGGCCACGCTGTTCCTGGTCCTGGAGACCTAACAATCTGCCTTTGCTGCCCTCGGGTTCCGGCGACTGTCCAGGCGCCACTACTGTCTACTTCTCTCCTTCTTCAAGTAGTGCCAAGATTGAAATATGTACTTTCTTATTGCTTTCCTTCTATTTCCCCTTTATGCTACAGTTAGGCCATAATACAGTTTTGTTGTCGCTGTTGTTTTTAATGGGGTGAGCAGGGGGGTTGTTTTCGAATAATTTCACGTCAGGGTAGGAAGTGGGTACCACTGGGTTGCAGGGGACTGGGAACCAGCTCCACAGCCAGGGGAGGCTGCAGACACCCGAGGACCGGGTTCTGAGAGAGACGGATGTGGACTTGGGGTCGGAGGTGACCAGCCGGGAACTGAGGGCACGCGACCCTCCCGCCCAAGTGGCACCAGAGGGTGGAAGCCTCCAAGTCTAGGAAAATTCCATCTCCTCTAGGGCCGCCCTTGGAGGCGGCCGCGGGACGCTCACCAGTACCCAGCTCAGCGCGTGAGGCGTTGCCATGGAGACCAACGCGCCCGGGACGCTCCACCCACGCAGCCCGGGACGCTAGGTCTCCTCTGGGCAGCCCCCATCGCCCGGGACGTACATTCCTTCTCTTTCCCCACGGCTGCCGAAGCCCTGAGGCGGCTTCGGACAAGAACTAAGGCCAGCCCCTGCAACATACCTGCTCCGCCGGCTCCGCGGGGCCAGCAAGCTTGTGGAAAGCATCCGGGTTCCAGGAGCCGCTAAGCCTCCCCACAGCCGGGGCGGAGCCGCGCGGGGAAACCTGGGCGGGGGCGGGGCTGAGGCGGAGCGGGGCTAGGCTAGGCGGGGCGAGGCGGGGCGAGGCGGGGCGAGGAGGGGCGGGGCGGGGCTGGGATGGCCAGGGGACTCGTCCGCACAGTGCACCGCGAGGCAGGCTCAGGCGCCAGGGAGTTTGGAGACCCGACAGAGTCACCCCCAGTCCTGTTGCCTTGGGTCGGGATTCCTTTGCTTTGCACTTGTCTCTTTTCTTTCCAACCCTGCAAGGCAGTAGTCTCCCAGCTTTACAGATGAGCTAAACTGAGACAGGAAGTGTTTCTGGTACAGGTCTCACATATTGCCGAGAGGTGGACGTGAGACAGGAACTGCTTCCTACTCTCTGGGCCACAGCGGCCGCTGCCAAGGGATTCTAACGAAACTGGCGCTGCCCAAGCGTCTGCACCCACGCCCCATCCCCACCCCACCCTGCCCCATTCTGGATTTGCACATCAAGAAGCTGTCTAAAATGTTTAAGTAGTTGAAAAAAGTGCACTTAAAAAAGTGCAATTGTAAATAGTGACAGAAGTAAAATAGATCCAGTTGAATCTGAACAGTACGGTGATATGGTACCCGCCATCGTCCATCACACACACAAACTCACAAAAAAAGTCTTAAAAATCATAAGTTTACATCAATGCTTTTTCTCCTTCCTCCTGAAAATCATCTATCCGCTCCCGCCCCGCTTTCCCAAATTTCTTCTTCTTATGAAAGCACGCTAGTCAAATTGGATTAGGGCAGAACTAAAGGCCTCATTTTGATCTAATTGCATCTTTAAAGTTCTTATCTCCGAATGCAGTTTCATTATAAGTTACTGGTGTTAGATTTCAATATGTGGATTGGGAGTGGCGGAAAGGAGCTGGGGAATGCAGCCCGTAACAGGAAAGTTGTTTAGAAGCTGGAACATCCAATGTTAGTTTCTTTGGCAGTGACACTCCCTCAAAATACCAGTAGGTACATGATCTACTTGTTTTTGTTTAATTTCATGTGTCAGTGACCACACCCAAATTTCTTCTCTCAAATTCTTAGACATGCTTTATAAAATCATACCTTCATTCTACTTTCCTGATAGAATTTTATCCCAGTTATCTTTTTCATGCTTAAAAGTCTTACTGGTCATTCTGTCATACTGCTGAAAGAAGTATCGAAATGGAGCCGGGCGCGGTGGCTCAAGCCTGTAATCCCAGCACTTTGGGAGGCCGAGGCGGGTGGATCACAAGGTCAACAAATCGAAACCATCCTGGTCAACATGGTGAAACCCCGTCTCTACTAAAAGTACAAAAAATTAGCTGGGCATGGTGCTGCGTGCCTGTAATCCCAGCTACTCAGGAGGCTGAGGCAGGAGAATTGCCTGAACCCGGGAGGTGGAGGTTGCGGTGAGCCGAGATCGGCCCATTACACTCCGTTTCAAAAAAAAAAAAAAAAAAGAAGTATCGAAATGGAAATTTATATTTCCTGCTCATAGAATTTTATTTTTTCTGGATTAAATTGTTAAAATTACTAGTACAACATAATTTATCACAAGAAATAGATCATAATACCAATAATTATTAAATATAAAAAAATAAAATTCTGGCCAGGCACAGTGGCTCACCCCTGTAATCCCAGCACTTTGGGAGGCCAAGACCGGCAGATCAGGAAGTCAGTAGTTCAAGGTCAGCCTGGCCAATATGGTGAAATCCTGTCTCTACTAAAAATACAAAAATTAGCCGGGCATGGTAGCATGTACCAGTAATCCCAGCTACCAAGGAGGCTGAGGTGGGAGGATCAGTTGAGCCCAGGAGGTCAAGGCTTCGGGGAGCTGTGATTGCACCACTGTGCTCCAGCCTGGATGACAGAGCGAGACCTTGTTCCAAACACTTACTAAATAAAAATAATTTTTAAAATTATCATGGGAAATGTTGATGGTTTGTATACAGAAATACAGAGACTAAGAGTGAATCCCCATATACCCACCCCGAACATCTTGAATTAAATAATGGTCAAGATTTTGTGTATCATTTTTACTTCTTCTATTCCTCCTTTTCCTTTTCTTATTTGCTGAAGTAATTTAAAGTAAATCCCGGACATCGTGTCTTTCCACCCCCTTATACTGCAGTGTACATTTCCAAAATATCCAGACATTGAGAAAGATATTTAAAGAGGGAAGTGTCAGTTGCATTAAATGATACAGATGAGTTGTGATGACGACCGAGGGGCTGTCAGGAAAGTTCCAGGATGGAGCTGAAGGTGCAGAGGCAGCAGGAGGAAGTGCTGACCCTGAGGCAAGGCTGGAATTGGCACTAATAGTTCACAGAGGACCTTCGAGAGAAACATTCAAGAAATGCCAATCATTATTTTGAGAAGTGTGATGGTAAAAAGAAGGAAGATCACATTTGAGCAGGGATGAGGCACGGAAATATTGTTAGGATGAAGAGAGATCAATATTTAGAAGCTCAGGTGACAGGTACGAAAAAGGAAGCAAAAATTGATGGAAGAAAATCCCAGAGGGACAGAAGGGAACAAGCGGACACTGGGTGGATCTCTCAATAAACAGGAAGAAGTTACTCAAACATCTAGAGGTGAGAGGAGAGGGGCAACATTCTCGGAGGGCACTGAGTCTGCAGTTTGGGACATGAGAATTCAGAACTCCCTGGGGCAGAGACCAGGGTCAACCCAGGATTGTGACATGTGATCTATCGGGTGCTGCTGCAGGCACTTCCATCATCTTGTTTAAGCCCCATCAACGTGTTTTCAGCTCAGGGAAGTGAACTCAGAGATGTTAAGTAATTTGCCCAGCACATACTTAGCAAGTAGCAGAATTGCTTTTAGCACAGAGCTCTTCTGCACAGCCCTGAAAACCACTGTCTTTAAACCGCAGGGCTCACTGGGGACACCAGTCCTGAGCAGCAGGTGGGTTTCCCTAGCATCTCCCAGAAAACAGCCGACTGGATTGTCTCAGGTGTGGGAGGGTACCTGGATATGTGAGAAGATTGGGGGATTCAGGAACCTAGGGGTGCCTGTCCATCTTTGTTCTTGAATTATATGATTGCCTCTAGAATTCCTGCTTCTGCACTCTCCCTGTCTTTCTTTCCCTGATCACCCTCTCTGGGGCAAACTCCTCTTTGTCCCCAGCTGCCCTCAGTCCCTTACTCAAGCTTAGTAAAACTTGCCCTCAATCTGGCAGCATTACATACCCACCAATCTGCTGCCATTTGTTGAGAAAGAAGAGACCTTGGATGTCACTGATCCACTGGCAAGTCACTTACAGGAAGGAGCAGTTGCCCTGTGGAGCTCCATGGTGCTGTTCCAAGACCAGCTCAGCTGTAGGGACCCCCACCCCAGAGGCACTGAAGGAAGTAAGGAACAGACACCCAGATAGAACAGCAAAGTGGGGGACTATGGCGGGGTGGGCAACAGCCTTCTGAGCTGAGAGCCTCAGGGGGCTAAGAGCATTCCGGGCTGAGGGCCTCGAGCAGACGCTCACCCACTAATTTATTCTCACTGAACAGGGGATTATTATTAAAAAAAAAAACAGGTGTTCTGTGTTTTATCATGGAACAAAAATAAATTAGTGAGGCAGCTGGTGCCTGCTTACCTCTGAATATAGACAAACTAGAAAGCATTCTCCGTGAGGGAGCCACAGGGGCAGAGTCACATACCCCGGGCTTAAAGAATTGTTTTAACTGGTGTATGATATACATATACTGTTTTGCTACTTTAGAAAGCCCCAAGCAGTTTTCCATGGGGGGAGGGAGGAGCTGGTGGCCATGTTTTCCTTGCCCTCGTTCTCAGCAAACAATAGAATTTATCATACACATTAGGACTTCCCCCAGTAGCAATGTCTGCAGGTGCCGTGTGGGGCTGGGAGGTGGGTGGGCTGGCATCCATAAGTCACATTCATGCTCTTTAGGGAATGTCCTCCTGGTCAGCAGGTGGGGAACTAGGGCTTTAGCCCACAGGTTAGTATTAAGAGGACCTTACTTCCCCTCCTCTGCATAAGGGAATGAATAAAACACTGGTGAGCCAGACAGACCTGAGTTTGGATCACCTCAGGGGAGTCACTCTGCTTCCCAGACCTGAGGATGCAGTGAGAAAGAGGCTGGAGAATCATGTGCGGGAATGCTCAGAGGGCAGAGGAAGGGAGGAAGGGAGGAAGGGGTGGAAGGGAGGAGGGAGGAAGGAGTGGAAGGGAGGAAGGGGGGAAGGGAGGAAGAGAAAGGGAGGAGGAAGGAAGGGGTGGAAGGGAGGAGGGAAGAAGGGGTGGAAGGGAGGAGGGAGGAAGAAGTGGAAGGAGGAAGGGAGGAAAGAGGAAGGGAGGAAGGGGTGGAAGGGAGGAGGAGGAAGGGGTGGAAGGAGGAAGGAAGGAAGGGTAGGAAGGGAGGAAGGGGAGGAAGGGAAGAAGTGGTGGAAGGGAGGAAGGGGGGAAGGGAGGAAGAGAGAAAGGGAGGAGGAAGGAAGGGGTGGAAGGGAGGAGGGAGGAAGGGGTGGAAGGGAGGAGGGAGGAAGGGGTGGAAGGGAGGAGGGAGGAAGGAGTGGAAGGAGGAAGGGAGGAAGGAGTGGAAGGAGGAAGGGAGGAAGGGGTGGAAGGGAGGAAGGGAGGAAGGGGAGGAAGAGTGGAGGGGGTGGAAGGGAAGAAAGAGGTGGAGGGCATTTGAATTCTTGCTGGTTTAATTGAAAGAGGAAAGAGTGTGTTTAAAGAGGATTCTCAGAAGAAAAATCTCTGAGGTAAAATATATTTTGGGTGGATGATTGAAAAGATGAAATGTAAGGATTTCTTGGGTAACTGATTTGAGGTGACCCTGAGGAGCTCTGGGACAATGGCACCCCAGGGAGCCAGGCCCTCCTGGGATGCAAACCTAGGAAGGAGAGCTGGGCTGGGTCCATGCTTGGATGGCTGGAAGGGCCAAACCCAAGCTGGCGCCTGGCTCCATGTGGCTCCTTTCTCTAGACTAACATACAGACTAAAATAAGACATTTTCAACAAGGGAAGAATGCATTGATGACGGCCACCACTTTTTGAACAGTAAATATGTGCCAGGCACCATGATAGGTACATAGAAACCCTTTACATACCCATTCTCCCAGCTCACACAGCCCACATGTAAAATACTATCGTTCCCGCCATTTCATGGAGAAAGAACTGACACCAGAGTGCCGAGGCCACTCACTGGGCCGTTCACTGAAGCTCCGCCCTCAAGGCTTCTGTGATGCTCAGGCCCCTGTCAGGCTCTGGAAGGGCCCAGCCATGCGTTCTCTTGGTCATGTGTTTGGAAGTTTTGTAAAATGGGTTATTAATATTTCACTTGTAATTGGTTAAGACAGGTTTCCTCTTGCCGATGTTCCCTCCAGCACATGCACGTTCCCTGTGTCAAGCGTCAGTGATTTTCAGGGGAAAAGGTCATTGACTTGGGGATACAACTATTTGAATGAGCGAGATCTATTCTGATGATTTGCTCCCACTCCTGTGTATCAGGTGCTCCCTGTACAGGAATGGCTTCCAGGACCCAGGACTACTCCCTCTGTCCACTTCCTGACTCACCCAGGGGCATGGTGACAGGGGCGTCTCTGCATCTATGTAGCGGGACATTAACAATAGAGGAACCCCAGACCTGTAGCACATGGAGTCCAAAGCTACTGTGGAGAATTCTCCCAATTATCTGACATGTAAAACTGTTAGCAGAGTCGATTCTCATCAACAAAGCCCTCTCTTGTCAGGAATGTACTTAATGAGGCCTATATGCTTATAAGCACATCATGGATTCTTTTCTTCTTCAATGGCAGTTGCAAGAAATACAATTCACTGCAGCTGTTGTATTTTGAGGGCAGAAAGCGATAGCAGTGTTCCATCTATTGAGTATGTCTACTCGTGAAGGGGCATATTCTACACATTCCAACTCTCCTAGTGAAACATTTCTATCAGCCTGGTTAAGGGAAAGCCTGAATTATCTTTTATAAAATCCTAGCCAGATGAAGAGTCCATCAGGGCCCCAAAATAAGGATAAAGTGTTGCAGAAGTGCACTGGTTGATAGAAACATGAAATCAGGTATCTGGATTGTTTGCGTGTTTTCGGTTCTTGTCAGCTCTTCGATATTTGTAATCGGCGGCAAAGTCTTTACATTCCAGACATCACTTTTGCTCCTAATTTTGTATTTGTAATTTTACATCCTTCTTTTCTTAAGGAAAATACTCCAGATTGTATAAGATGTAGGCCCACAAACCTGAATCGATTCCTGACAGAGTAATGAAGCAACAGCTGGAATCACAGCCACTAAATGGCCAAACCAGGATTTGAAGCCGGAATTCAAGCGTGGGCCTCAGAAAGGCATCCCGGACTCTAACATGCGTCCCTGGAATCAGGGTCTTGCTGGGGTGCAGATTCTGACTCAGTAGCTGTGGGCTGGGGCCCAGGTGCTGTGAGGTTGCTGCTCTGTGGGCCACACTCGGGAGCCAGGGTCTCTCAGCTAATGCGCTCTATGGCCGGCTCTCGGGCAGTGCAATTAACCACTGCCACTCAGGGAGGTGGTGGGACTTGCCCAGATAGCAGAGTCAGAGGCTGAACTCACAGCTCCAGCCCCCGCCTACCATGGTGGCAGGTGGCCTAAGTGTGGAGTCCCAGGAATCAGCGCTGTGTCCCCAAGAGGTATGTCCCTTCCAGCCCCCTACACCTCAGGTGGGAGCTGCCCCTCCTGTTCCCTGGGATTGGCCTGAGATGCTGCAGTCAGTCTCCACCTGCAAGGGGAGCAGGAGAGCACCGGCGTTTCCAGTGTGACAGCCATACCTGTCTGGACTCCACTTGCCTGGCTTTCTCCACCTTGGTGACAGGCTGCTCAGCCCGCTAAGCATCAGTTTCCCTGTGCATGAAACGAGCTGAATATGACCCACCTCATAGCATTATTCAGGGACTAAATGAGGTGTTATATGACTAGTTACACAATCCGACTCTATGTGTGTTGGCCCACAGCACCTGTGGAACGGGTCATTGTTCCTGGGCTAAACTGACCTTGGGAATCAAGTGACTACTTCTTGCAGCATGTACTCTCAGCTTCCATTTTCTCAATGTGTGTGAAGAAGAGACGGTGTTAGAACAGAAAGACATCTGCAAACATTCACACCCTGCAGAGGGCTGAGCAGAGGCTAAGGGCTTGATGGCAGCTAATTGTTCCCTGACAGATGTCAGCTTTGCCTGTCTGTCTCTCGGTGTGTGTTTGCAGCTGTGCAGCAGGCTGGCAGCCTCTGCCATTCTCTTTCTGCCTGGGTCCTCCCAAATGCACCCCAAATCCCAGCCATGCTGCTTGATCACCACAGGCCTGCCTGGTGACAACAGGCTGTGGTGATTTTATTTGTCACCTTTAGAGCTTGTGTAGCAGTGTTTCTTTCCTAGAGGTTCCAGATGTTTGTCCTGCAGACATCTCTTCCAGGAGAAAAGGGAATAGATGAGGGTAGGCTGTATTTCCTTGCTGTCCCAAACCTCTGGTCATTAGCATTCCCAGAAGGACATGCAGCATAATGGCTGCAGACTCTATGTGGTGCTGCCCTGGGCTCTGTAGCCTGGAGGGTCTCACATCAGTTGCAGCCTGGCCTGGGTTTAGGTTATTTTAAGCTGCCTCTGCAATGCAGCTGCAAATCCAGGAAAAGAGGAATGAGGTGTCTGCTCATCACGGAAGAGCTCTCTAAGCACATGTTGTCACTGGCTTAGAGAGCAGGAGACAGTATAATTACAGTCATTCCACGAGGTTCATGCTGCTGCATCGCCCCTTTCAGGAGCACCCCTCCCATTTCTTTGGTGCCAATACCTTTTCTTAAAAAGCCTCCTGGTAAATTTCAAAATGCCACTGGTAAAAGCAAACTGCCTCACTGAGCTCCTTAGTTATTTGTTTAGATTTAATGTATCTCCTTAGAATTTTTTGGGAAGAGATTGAAGACTCTTACACTGCCCCTTGGGGGAAAAGAGTGTCCAAGAGGAGGGGGAGGACGTTTCTTCTTCAACCCCATGACCTCAACTGCATTCCACATGAAGCATTAGCTTTAGGACAACATTGGCACAGACTGAACCCTGAGAATGCAGTTTGCCCACTCATCTACTTATTTATTTGGTGTCTGAATCAACAGGCTCTGGCCAGGAAGAGGAAGAGGGGAAGCTGTGAAACTCCTGTCCTTGGAAAGCTGTGTTTAGTGGACACCTATCGGTCCTGAATGGCAGGCAGAATACTTGGTTCACAAGGGTAAATTCTCTAACTCTGAACTTCCTTCTATGTCATTTCCATCTGTCTGCCTTTTCTGATTCCTCAGTATTTTTTCTGCTTCATTCATGTATGTATTCATTCATCCATTCAGTGAGCATTCATTAAATGTCAACTACATGCCAGGACTGCACTGGACACAGGGGCCATTGTTCCTGCCCTTGAGCTTACAAGGCAGTGAGGGGCAGAAGAGCAGGGCTGAGTGGGCAGACAGTGAGGTCAGTGCTGCTCTGGGGGAAAGCCCGCATGTCTGGGGCACGTGGAGCTGCAGAGCATTGCCTATTGGGTCTAGGCACTGGAGAGGCCTCTTGAAGTGGTCCTAGGGAAACAAGGTGGCGATGATTAGGTAGGAACTCAGTGAAAGAAAGAGAAAGATGTTTAGAGGGAAATTTTGAAAATGTGGCCAAAGAGTGTACATGCAAACCCTCTCTCTAGTCCCCACAGCCTTTAGTAAGGGATCAGATTCCCGAGAACACACTGTGGGCTGGGAGCTCTGTGGAGGATGTGCCAGCCATGGCTCAGGTGCCAATGAGGCTGCTGCCCCCACGTGACACGGAGAAGGCTGTTTGCAGAACAGCCACAGGTAGCAGCACAAAGAACAAGCGTGAATGGGAAACACAGGTCCCAGGAGCTCTGCCTCCCTCTCATGTGTCCATTCACTTTGCAATAGTCACTGAATACCTGCCGCACGCACTGTCCTTGAGACTGGGAAACAGCCACATCTCAGCCCTTTTGGACGTTTACAGAATGACCAACAAATAAATGAATCCATGGCATGTCAGACCATGATGGAGGAAGACAGATAGGGAGAAAGACAAGGGAAGGAAAGGAGATAGAGCATGCAGGGCTGGCGTGAGGGTGGGAGCTGCCACAGTGACAGGTGCCATTCAAACAAACCCTTGAGGGACCCAGCATGTGAGTGCCTGAAGTAAGGGTGGTCCAGGCAGAGGAAACCTAAGTGCAAAAGCCTCGAGGCAGCAGCGGGCTTGCTGTGTTCAGGGAAAGACAAGGGGGTGTAGGAGGCAGAAGCAGAGCAGTGGGAGGGAGCGGGTGGGGAGGAGAGGGAGCTGGGGCCAGTGCATGGAGGGCCGTGGAGGCTCTGTCTCAGGACAAGTTGAAAAGTCAATGGAGGCTGTGGGCAGGGGAATGGCAGATGTGACCTCTGCTTCAATGTGAGCACCCACGATCAGGTCAACATGGGTGCCGGCTTCAGAACAGCCAACTGGTGTCTGGCAAAAACTAACAAAAACAAAAAGAGTCTCCGGATCTCCTGAAACCGATTAAACAAAAATATTTATAGAACACCGAGTACATGAAGGATATTTTGTGGGTAGTTTGGTTCCTCTCCTGAAGGAGAGAGCTTTCCGGGTGAGCTGGCGATACATGCACTTGGGGGAGATGACGGCTCACTGCAGGGCAGTGCATCATCCGTGCTGAAGGAGTGCCAGTGTTTCAGAAATGGACACAGAGCAGGTCAGTTGATGGACAGGGAAGAGGAGCACTCTCTATGTGCCAGCACTGGGCCTTCTGGGGACGAGATGAGCATTTTTCTGTTGTACATGAGATACTGAGGATCGTGCTAGGCAGAGGTGAGCCCTTTCCTGGAAGGAGTTAATCTAGAAAGCATAATCTGTCTCATTTGGGAGGAGCTAAATAAATCTCTCTTCAATGAAGCAAAGGTCAATAAGAAAATGTGTATTTTACGTATAAAATTACCTATCAGAATTTACCATGAGGCATAATCTTAGTCAATTGCCTAAATTAATTATTTCAGACCACAAATACTGAAACACCAAATTGATAAGGTGGCAACTATTTCAGTTACCTACTGCTGCATAACAAATGACCCCAAAGCTTAGGGACTTAAAACAATAGTTTGTTATTGCTTATCATTCTGTCAGCTGGGAGGTTCTTCTGCTGGCCTCACCTGGGATCATGCACAAGGCTACATTTCCTAGGGTGTCAGCTGGGGGATGGGCATAGCTGGGTGGCTGGATCACCTGAGTCTCTCTCCATGTGGTATTGTTTTAAAATATAGGTTTTAGCGCTGCCTCAGGATGTAAAGTGTAACACAGGGGCGGGGTGGGCAGCATGGGCCTGTGAGACTTGTGTGTGCCCCAAGCTCCCCCCCGCAGCCAGCTCTGCAGTGGTCTGCTCCGGTGGATTTGGGTTCCAAATGGAAGGCTGCGCGTTCTCTGCTGCTTATTGTTGCCCCAGTTACTGTGGGGACCATCAGAGCAGCCTTAGCGCTGTGCAGAGCCCGGGTCTACCTCTCAGCCCTATTTTGGGTTGGTCCTGGTGGAGCTACGCAGGGTTATGGCAGCACTGCCTCAAAATATGATCACAGATTCTAATTCCCACGAGTTTCCATGGGAATTCGTGATGTGGGCAGCTATTGTTGGAGTTTTTGCTGTTCCCATTTTTTTGTGGAGAAGTTGGAGATCGGTTAGGAGTCGGCTTTATGAGAGGAGAGAGAAAAAGCTTGCCAGTGCGCTTTCTGAACTAATTGACAAAAAATGTAAACTACTTGAAAACCTTACCCTACTTAAAAAAGAGCATGAATGCTGTGAAGTAGAGTCATCTTTAAAGGAGGCCAGCTTTGAGGACGAGGCAGCAGAGGCACGAAGTTTGGAGACAACATGTGAAAAGCGGAGCAGGTCCAATGATGAACTTGAGGATGAGATACTTGGTCTCAAAAAAGAGTTAACAGAACAGAAATCAAAACATTCTGAACAAAAGCAACTGATGACAGATATTTCAAAAACGATACAGTCTCTAGAAGATAAGTCAAAATCCCTCAAATCACAAGTAGCTGAAGCCAAAATCATCTTCAAGATATCTCAAATGAATGAAGAACGACTGAAGATAGCGATAAAAGATGCCTTGAATGAAAATTCTCAACTTCAGGAAAGCCAGAAACAGCTTTTGCAAGAAGCTGAAGTATGGAAAGAACAAGTGAGTGAACTTAATAAACAAAAAATAACATTGGAAGACTCCGGAGCACACGCAGAGCAAGTTCTAAACGATAAAGACAATCACATCGAGACTCTGACGGAACGCTGGCTGAAGATGAAAGACTGGGCTGCTGTGCTTGGAGAAGACATAATGGAAGATGAGAACTGGAAATTACCAATGAACAGTGAATCAGAAGATGGTGCTAACTCAGATCATCCTCCAGAAGGAGCTTCGAAGAAACTGATTCATGCTGCTAAGTTAAATGCTTCTTTGAAAATCTTGGAAGGAGAAAGAAACCAAATTGATTTTCAGTTATCTGAAGTTGAAAAAACAAAGGAAGAGCTTACACAGTGTACTAAAAATCTTCAGACTCAACAAGCATCTTTGCAGTCAGAAAACACACATTTAGAAAGTGAGAATCAGAAGCTTCAACAGAAACTTAAAATAATGGCTCAGTTCTATCAAGAAAATGAAATGAGACTCTATAGGAAATTAACACTACAGGAGAACAGCCAGTTAGAGAAAGAAGAGAAACTTTCTAAAGTAGACAAAAAGATCGTTCATCCCACCGAGGAGCTGGAGACCTACAGAAAGCGAGCCAAAGATCTCGAAGAAGAACTCAAGAGAACTATTGATCACTATCAACGGTGGACCATTGCCTATGAGGAAAAAGCACATCGTGATCAGCTGGCAGCTTGGACTGCTGAGGGAAACCTCAATGATTTAAGGAAAGAAAATGCCCACAGCAGACAAAAATTAACTGAAATAGAGTTTAAATTTAAACTCTTAGGAAAAGATCCTGATGCATTTGATGTTCCAAATAGGGCATTTGGCAGAGAACATTCCCTGTACGGTCCCTCACCAATGGGTGGACCTTCATGTGAAACTAGAGCTTTTCTCTGTCCTCCAAATCTGTTGGAGGGTCCACTCAGACTCTCAGCTTTGCTTCCTGGGGGGAAAGGAAGAGGCTCAAGAGGCCCAGGGAATCCTCTGTATCGTCAGAGTACCAATGAAAGAGGAGAATCAACCTGTGGTGGGTTACCGGATCCTCACAGGGCTCCTTCTGACACTGGGTTCCTGTCACCTCGGTGGGAACAAGACCGTAGGATGATGTTTCCTCCACCAGGACACCAGGTCTACTGTGGTTGTTGACAAATGGGAAAGTAACTTTATGCTTAATTAAATAAATTGTAGTTTGTTTTAAAAATATATACATATATGTCTTATTATTCTTCAGGTGCAGAGAGACCAACAGGTCAAGAGTCGATTACCACTGAAAAGGCAGTTTGTGACTCACAGATCCCAAGAGAACGAAAAGTACTATGCCATGCAGGAGCACATAGGGAGGCACTGTGGTCACTGAGAAGGCAGGAGTGATGGGAAAACATGGGCAAGCGCCTTTATTGTGGTTTCCAGGGGAAGGAATGAGTGAGGCAAGGTGAACCAGGTTAAGGTTAGCTACTATAGTGTGAGTAATTTCCACATGCTCTGGGCATAGGGGCTGTCCCTAGTAGTCTGGTTCCTGGCCCTGGAGTGATTAGGGCAGAGGAATAGTGGCCTAGAGTGTGTGAGTCCTGTGGAAGGCTGAAGAAGTAGGTAGCTGGGGCAGGAGCTCTGGACTGGTTAGGTTGTGTCTGAAAAGCACACTCATGGGCAAGTTGTTTGCTGTCTCTAGGAAATGGCTAACCCTGGGTGGGACAGGCCTGCCAAAGTAAGCAAGGCCCTAGACACCGAAGCATCAGAATACACAAAAAGACATGGTTAATATGGTATCAGAGCCTCTGTCTTCATGCGGCCTTTCATGAAGGGCTCTAGAGGGAGCTCCCTTAAGTGGATGTCAAGGGCCATTCAAGACAGTAGAAGTTACAAGGTCACGTACAGCTTCCAAGCAAAGCTGGAAGATATAAGACATCACTTTTGCTGATCCCATGCGTCATAGGAAGTCACAGACGCACCCCAGATCCCTGCTCATGCTGAGAGGAGAGGAACATTAACCATGTGGGAGGGGAAGGTCATCACCGTTGTTTTTGCCGACAACCTGCCACAGAAGATGTGGCTTCGGAGTGCTGCCAAGGCCTTTCTGAATGGACCAGATCCAATAGGAAGAGCAGAAAGCAGCTGGGTTCCAGCTCATTGTCTTTGCTAGTCTGGAGTCAGGTTATAGCTTCCCTCCCACTGTTGGTCCCCACATTGAGGGTCAGTTGGGTGTTTGCCCGGGAGCCTGCAGGGATTTTTGTGCCTTTAGAAGAGGGTTGGCATGGCTTTGGGTTGCTGTCTCTGAAACTGCCCCAGAGCCTGGCATCCCAGGAGAGTCCCGGCCTGCTCTGGCAGGGAGCCTAGGCCTGTTTGCAAACTGTTTGAAAGCTTTAGGGTCAAGCTCTCTCATAGACATACTATTTTCTTATCAGGAGTTACAATAACCCTAGAACTTCTCCCATAGAAATGCAGATGCTTTATTACAATGAAAGTACCATTTGTAAAGCATATGGAATTAGGCCAGTAACAACCAGCATCTGCTCCACACTTAAGGGCCCGTGAAGCACCTTCTCCTGTGCTCTTCCTTGTTCTCACAGTCACCTGTGGTTAGGCCTCGTTATCCTACTTTTTCATATCAGAACACTGAAGCTCTAGGGACTCCCTGCTCCCTGTCTTGCTGGGGGCTCAAAATCGGCTTGGGGCCCTAGGAGCTGCCCTGGGCCTAAGGGTGAAGCTATGGGAGCCCTACAAAGCCTGCCCCATTTCGTGCCAGCACCTCCGTGAATTCCTTCTCTCCCCTATACCTGCTCATTCTGTGTGGCTGCACTCATTAGATTATTTCACCCTTTTTATTAGATGCCTCAGGGAGTCCCCTTTGTGGGCCCAGTTAATCTCTGCAGGGGGCACTGACACCCCAGGTACAGCCCAGCCCTGCATGCTGCTCTTTGCTCCAGGGACCCCACCTTGTCCACCATTTGCTGGGAGAAGATTTCAGTCCCTCCAGAACACAAGCCTGTGAGGAGCCACACTGGCTCCAGAGCCCGAGCCCCAGTCACCGCTGGGTGCAATGCACATTCCTCAGCTGTGCAGTGGTGGAGCTTCATCCTGGTGATCCTTTGTTCTGGATCTAGGTGTCTCAGTGAGACGCCAGCTGCTTCAGAGCCCCGGGTGAAGCCGTCATTCTCAATCCGATTGAGGAAGAGAAGGCGGCATCTCAGCTGAGTTGCTGTCCAACATAAAACCACGGGGCATTGTGCTCAGACACATGCTGACAGTAACCGAGGCTAATGAGGCAGGGTCTCTCATAATAGCATTGTTTCTTTGGAAACCAAGGTGTAGTTTTAAAATGTCGCATGGCCTTCAATCACATTTTGCATTTTCTAGAACTTATTCTACCATTTTTTTTTTTTTTTGAGACGGAGTTTCGCTCCGGTTACCCAGGCTGGAGTGCAATGGCGCGATCTTGGCTCACCGCAACCTCCGCCTCCTGGGTTCAGGCAATTCTCCTGCCTCAGCCTCCTGAGTCGCTGGGATTACAGGCACGCGGCACCATGCCCAGCTAATTTTTTGTATTTTTAGTAGAGACGGGGTTTCACCATGTGGACCAGGATGGTCTCAATCTCTTGACCTCGTGATCCACCAGCCTCGGCCTCCCAAAGTGCTGGGATTACAGGCTTGAGTCACCGCGCCCGGCCTATTCTACCATTTTTACAGGGACCTGTAGCAGGCAGAGGGGCTCCGGACAGCCTCCCTGCAGGATTCCACTTCCTGTTTGGGTCGCTGGGGCAGCTTCGCTGGAGGATTCCACTTCCGGCTTGGGTCGACCTTGCTGCTGCAAGGGAGGGCTTGCCCCTTCCCTCTCTACTCCCTGGGTGTTTCCTTTGTGGAGGGAGGGACCTGGCCTTCTCGAAAACATCTCAAAGCCCTGCTCAAGAGCAGCTCTGGCTTCCCTTGGATGCCTTGAAGAAGGTGCTTTCCAAATGAGAGAGCCTCAGGAGGGCAATGGCATCTCCCTGACTGGGGTGAGTCAGGTGCGGCTCTAGCCAAGGTGAGTGGGGCCTGCCGCGTCCGAGATGGTGACAGCAGGCACTGAGACTGCTTCAGAATCATGGCTCTGTGAGGTTGCTGCTCTGAAGTCCTGCCTCTGGGTCCTCCTTTAGTGTCGTGACAGCTCTTTTCTCTGGAAGAGGACCGTCTCTCTCCCTGCAGGAACCACCTTCAGCCTGATATTTCTTCTTCTGCTTAGGGCTGTCCTCTGTCGACTGCTCTGTGGTGTCTCCTGTTTGTCTTAGCTAAGTGCTTCTCAGCGAGGGTGCTTGACCTCCCGTAGGGCCATTTGGTAATGTCCAGAGATACTTTAAACAGTAACTACTGGAGGTGTGCTACTGGCGCCAAGTGGGTGGAGGCCAGGGATGCTGCTAAACACCCCACAGCACACAGGACAGACCCTCACAGCAAAGAATTATCTGTTCCAAAATGTCAGTACTGATGAGGTTAGGAAACCCTGCTAATGATGGTGTTTCCTTACCTGGTAAATAAAATTCAAGATTCTTAGCCTCCACCTCAGTATGGAATGAATGTTTCTTAACTGAAATGCTTGGGGCCAGAAGTGTTTTAGATTTCGGATTTGGGAATATTTGCATTATATTTACTGGTTGAGCATTTCCAATCTGAAAATCTGAAATCTAAAATGCTCCAATGAGCATTTCCTTTGAGCATCATGTTGATACTCAAAAAGTTGCAGAATTCGGAGCATTTTAGATTTTTGGATTGCTCAACCTGTACTCTTCACAATATCTTGAAAATGGACCATGCTTATCTTATCTGTTTTGGTCTAGAGCCTCCTTCTCCATGTCCATACCATGAATTCCTATTCCAGCCCAGAGAAAATCATTCATTACTACTATGTATTAGCTACTGAAGGCCAGGTGATGTTTTCCCAGATCTTCCTCCTCCCCCTCCTCCTCCTCATCATCAATTACTTCAGGGTCATCGTAAGAATTCATATAAGCTAGCCAACAAGCAGTCACCAGTCATCTGCCTGTAGCCCAGTGCTACCTGAATTCAGTTCCTGTCCTTATGGATTTTTAAATTTCAAAATAGGCAGCACTAAAACTGGTCTGGGCTCATTTACGTCATAATCATCATCATCATCACCATCATTGTCATTATCATTGCAAACCAGGCAACAAGCAGTCACTAAGCTCATGCTGATTCTGATGCTGATGGTGAATGGCAAACAGCGCTGCAGAAACCCACCTCACTCCTAGCAGCACAGGGCCACAGGTGCTCTGTTAGGTTGAGTGTTCACTTGTTCAGTGTGAATGCATTTTGTTAAGAGTTATTAGCATCTGAGCTTCTGGTGACCAGATCCTTCTTTCTAAATACACACATATGAAAGACTGTTGGAGAAACCCAAATGGTGTCACTAAATATGCACATCAGAGGAGGCAGGTGGGAGTAGACTATTTGGTCGCTCAACCAGGATGATTCTGCCAGAGCAAAAGACCCTGTATGACTCTCTTTTCTGCCCCAGCACTGTCTTGTTATGGCTATCATAGGTTTATTGAAGCTAAAGTTTGGGCATTCTGGGGCAGCCTTTGCCCCACACCCACAAGTCTTTTTCATTTTTCAACTGCCACCAAAGTCGGGAAATAGCACTCTGCCTTTTCTTCAGGCTGCATAGAAACTGGGACTCTTGGGTGTTTTAACTTAGTGTCTGACTCCATTAGATGCTCAGGGCCTCCTGCACTTACCCCTAGGGATTAGGAAAAGGGGTGTTCTGGGGAGACCTGGGGGCAGTTTGCCCTCTATTTGGTGGCTTTTTCTGTACAGTGGAGAGAGCAGCCAGAACCTGAAATGACAACTGAGACATTGTCATCCGACGTAGTCTCTCTTCCCCCCGACCTCGTTCCTGTGCCACCTCTCCCTCTCTCTCTCTCTCCCACTTCCAACACTTAGGAATGAATTATAAAGTGTCTTATTGGAAAGCGAGACCTGAATAGCAATGAAGGGAAGACACTATAGTCAGTTATTATTGATCATCTCTACCTGCACTTTCTATATTTGCAAGCACTTTTCAGGACTTAGTGAGTAATAAATAAAGTGTCTCTAGATCACCTTACTGCTTCCCACTGCTGCTGCCTCATGAATGCAGTTCTAGTTGTGTACCTCCTGGTTACACACACTAAGGAGCTGGGACCTTCGAAAGAAGTGCAAAATATTTCCACAGTTATGATAAACACCCCCAGTGGATGCTATTGGTGCCTTGCCCAGGAGGATGCACTCATCTCCCAGCTTCTCTGAGTATTGCTCACAGCAGCTGCCTGCTTCCTGAAGAATTGCCCTTGGCAGAGCAGAAGCCACCGTGCTAGGAAGTTATCCACTCCCTCAGCATCCCATAGCCAATAACTGATTGCCATCGGGGCTGTATTAGTTATCTGTTTCTCAAAATCAATTACTCTAAAACTTAGTACATTAAACAGACCATGAATATTTGTTATCTCACAGACCATAGGGGTCAGGGATTTGGGAGGTAGCAGAGTGGTTTCAGTTTGGGTTTCTCAGGAGGTTGCCCGCAGACTGTTCATCAGGGCTGCAAGTGATCTGCAGGCTTGACTGAGGCAGGTGGCCCTGCTTCTGGGGTGGCTCACTGACCTGGCTGGCAGGGTGGGGCTAGTTGTTGGCAGAATGCTTAGTCCCTCTGACCGTGGGACTCTCCTAAGTTCAGCTTCTAGAGAAGCTAAGATAAAATACTTTCTATAAAACCTATATTCTAAAATATTATATTTAATAAAGTAACTTTCTTCTAACTTTTAGATCTGCAACATTTCTCTCAGCAGTTCATTTTAGACATTCAGAAGCTGAGCATTTAAGATTGTGGCTCTGAAGGCACGTGGGTGCCCTCAACATCAATAGCAGCAGCTAATAATTTCCAAGGCTTTTCCATGCACCAGGCCATGAGAAGGGCAAAATGTGCTGTGATTCTGTTGAAGCAATTCCCACCACCCCTTCAGTCCCACATTGAAAAAGTAACAAGGCAACTGGAAAACCACCTTCAACTTCAGTGCCATTTTATTTTGCTTCTCTTTTTTTAAATCTCATAAAACAGAGACTCCACCTATATTTGTTCTTTTATTTGACCTCTCCGTGGAGCTTGACCCCAGTGGGTAACTTCCCAAGCTCCTTCTTGAAACTCTCCTCTCTTGGATTTTGAACTTGGATGACAGAGTGAGAAAGGCCTGGCGTGTTTGCTCTGGACTGGGTAGCCCAATGGAGCTATGTGCATTTTCTGCACAAATTCGGGATGTGAACAGACCCAATGGGGCTTCTGCCCAGTGGATTATAGCTAGGCTGGGCTGGAGGTAGGGAAAGCAGGGAGGAGGCAGACAGAGCCTGAAACGGGGAGGCAGTGAGCCTTAGGAGAGCAGGTAGATTCTAGATACTTAGGAAATCCACTGTCACAGAGCTTGGTAAAGGGACTTTGGATGGAGTGGGCACTGGAGGAGGGCAGAAAGGAAAACAGAGGCACTGAAGACATGTCCAGGCTTCTCCGGGGGTAGTTCGTAATGCCATTGACCCAAGTCAACTGACGTATTCCTGTGTTTTTGTTGGCTTCTTCTTTCTTTTTGCCTTTCCTCGGCTATATGAATTTCCAGAAGTACCTGTTCCAGCGGCAGCTGACAACTGAGAGGGGTTTGAGGCATGGGACGGTGGGTGGGGCACAGGCAGCTCCACCAGGGCACCGCCCCTCCGGCAGGAGTGGTTTCTTTATATGTACCGGGGTTATTTCTGCACTGAACTCTAGACCATGTACTCCTTGGCTTTTTAGCAGGTCAAATGCCAGGAACAATCTTCTGGCTGGGCCAGTTGCAACCACATCCAGGAAACCTGCTTCATTATAGTGTGTGTGGACCCAGGTTCCCTTCCTTCACAATTTTTGTGAGTATAAATGAGGTTGCGTGGAGATTAACATCGCAAATTTGAGAAGGCTGGGCCTCACTTTAAAAAAAAAACAGTTTTATTGAGATACAATTCAGGTCATAAATTTCACCCTTCTCAAGTTTATAATTCAGTAGTTTTTGATATATTTATAGTATTGTGTGACCATCACCACTTTAAATTTTAGAACATTGTCACCACGCTTCTCTCCCACAAAACCCTGTACTCATTAGGAGTCATGCCTTACTCTTTCCTGGACACCTCGTATCTATTTTTTGTCTCTACAGAGTTGTCTATTCTGAGCATTTCCTATGAATGGAACCATACATCTGGCTTTGTATACTTAGCATAATGATTTAAAAGTTCACCCATGTTGGAGCATGCATCAGTAATACCTCATTCATTTTTACTGCTGAATAATAATCCATTTTTTGGATATACCACATTGTGTTTGTCCATTCATTCGCTGACAGATACTTGGGTCGTTTCCATTTCTTGGCTATGATGAATAATGCTGGCATGAACATTTGCATACAAGTCTTTGTATGGACATATATTTCATTTCTCTTGGAGAGACACCTGGGAGTGGAATTGCTCGGCTAATATCGTAACTGTGTCTTTACGATAACATTGAAGAACTGACACATGGGCTGCATCTTTTTTTGATCTTGTCAGTGATGCATGAGAGTTCCAATTTCTCCACCTCCTCACCAACACTGTTACTCTTTTTTTCAGTGCATATGCAGTGGTGTGTCAATGTGGTTTTGATTTGTATTTCCTAAATGATTAATGATGTTGAGCATCTTTCTGTGTGTTTATTGGTCATTTGTATATCCTCTTTGGAGAAATGTCTATTTAAATCATTTGTGTATTTTGAAATTGGGCTGTCCTTTCATTGTTGATTTGTATGAGTTTTTTATTCTGGACTCCAGTCCCTTATCACATCTGTGGCTTGCAAATATCTTCTCCCATGTTGTGGCTGTCTTTTCACTTTCTGGGTTGTGTACTTTAAAGAACAAAAGATTTTTATTTTGAAGAAGTCTGATTTACTTATTTTTTTCTTTTATTGCCTGTGATTTCAGTGTCTATTTAAGAAACCATTGCCTAATTCAAGGTATAAAGATTTATTCCCATGTTTTCTTCTAATAGTTCCACAGTTTTAACTCTTGCATGTAAGTCGATATCCATATTGAGTTAATTTTTTATGAGGTTTGAAATAGGAGCCCAACTTTATTCTTTTGCATGTGAATATCCAGTTGTCCCAGCACCACTCACTGAAAAGACTGTTCATCTCCTATATAATTGTCTAGGCTTGTCTAAATCAGCCATAAAAGTAAGTATTTCTGTTTGTAATTTAATAAAAATGTAGTTCTATTCCATTAATCTACATGTCTAGCTTCTTCTTGTACCATGCGGTCCTAATTACTATAGCTTTGTATTAAGTTCTGAAATTGGGAAACTTGAGTTTTCCAACTTTGTTGTAAGATTGTTGGCTGGGCACGGTGGCTAATGCCTGTAATCCCAGCATTTTGGGAGGCCGAGGCGGGAGGATCACGAGGTCAGGCTAACCTGGCTAACATGATGAAATCCCATCTCTACTAAAAGTACAAAAATTAGCCGGGTGTGGTGGTGCATGCCTGTAATCCCAGCTACTCAGGAGGCTGAGGCAGGAGAACTGCTTGAACCTGGGAGGCAGAGGTGGCAGTGAGCCAAGTTCACACCACTGCACTCCAGCCTGGGCAACAGAGCAAGACTCTGTCTGAAGAAAGCAAAAAGATTGTTTTGGCTATTCTGGATTTCTTGCATTTTTAGATGAATTTTAGGATCAGTTTGTTGATTTCTACATAGAAGCCAGATGACAATTTTAAGAGGATAGTGTTGAATCTGTGTGTCAATTTGGGAAATATTGCCATCTTAATACTTAAGTCTCCTGATTCATGAAGATGGCATGTCTTTCCACTTATTTAGATCTCTTTTCTTTCATATCTTATAAGTTATAGCATATAAGACTCGCAGTTTCTTTGCAAGTGCCAAATGTTACTGATTAGAAGTAAAATGGAAAATTCTTTCAGTTGCTATTATCCTTTTTTGGCTTTTATTACTGCTTTTAATGGACACATCATAACTGTATGTTTTTATGGGATACAGTGTGATTTTGAAGCCTTGCACTTATGTTGGGTTTATCTCAAGTATTTTTTCTTCTAGGTGCTATTGTAAATGAAATCGTTTCCTTAATTTCATTTTCTGACTATCCATCGCTACTATATAGAAATACAATTGATTTTTTTGCATATTGACCTTGTATCCTGCAACTTGACTGTACTTATTTATTGGTTCTAAAAGGTTTTTTATGTATTTTCTAGATAAGAGATCACACCATCTGTGAATAGAGATAGTTTCATTTACTTACCATTATTCTCACTAAATGAATCAATAAGTAAGAGCTGTGGAGTAATTCCTGCAGTCTAGAGAGTCTAGAAGGTGGCCTTGAGAAGGCCAGCAGTGATCGGCAGGGAATGAGAACAGGTTTAGGACTGTGAGATTGGAGTGGGGACTGAGGAGAGAAAGTCAGGAGGAATGACAGGCAGGTGCAAGGTAGAATCAGTGAGTGGTGGATCAGGAAGTCCAGACAACAGGTTGCCGGTGGCACAGTCATTTTTATTACCCTTTTAGCAGGCTGGGTGCCTCTCCTGGAAAGGACCCAAAGGACTCCTTCCAGCAGTGTCATCCACAGCAGGAAAAAGACATAAATCTAAGCCAGTCTTGTTGGCCTTGTGCAGCCAGATAGGCTGTGAAGTAGGCAAAGGCCAGAAGAGGAGAGAGAACTAACATTTTTCGTCTAGTATGTGGCAACATTTTGCATATACTGTTTAGTTTAACGCTTACAGTACTCCCTACTTTTGCAAATGTGAATCTGATGTTTTGTATAATATTCAGAAAATGAAAGATACTTATGTAGTGGTAGCTGCCATCACACCATAAGTCAGTTGCCCATTTCTCCATCCATGAGGCAGCCATCCTCTGTATTATAAGGAGCTAATTTCTCAATTAGTTGTGTGAAAACTGCAAAGCATGTAGTAATAGAACAATATCCTACATTAGTGATCCTCAACCAGGAGTGTTAGGAGAAAACTCTCTTGTATTTCTGCATGTTTATGAGCAGGGGCACTGCACTTTTGTTCTAGTTATCTTTTGTTTTGTTTTTGTTTTTTGAGAGAGAGTCTTACTCTGTCACCCAGGCTAGAGTGCAATGGTGTGATCTTGGCTCACTGCAAACTTTGCCTCCCGGGATCAAGAGATTTTCCTGCCTCAGCCTCCCGAGTAGCTGGGATTACACACATGCACCACCATGCCCTGCTAATTTTGTATTTTTAGTAGAGACAGGGTTTCACTATGTAGGCCAGGCTGGTCTCGAACTCCTGACCTCAAGTGATCTACCTGCCTCTGCCTCCTAAAGTACTGGGATTACAGGTGTAAGCCACCATGCCCAGTCTTGTTCTAGTTATCTTTTAATGATTTTTTTTCAAGATTATGAAGGAAATCATCTTGGCAGACAGAATAAGTGTCCCCCTCCAGGGAAGAGATTTGCTTACTGTGTATGATAATAAAGATAATATTGGCCAGGCACAGTGGCTCATGCCTGTAATTCCAGAATTTTAGGAGGCCAAGGCATGCAGGTCACTTGAGCCCAGGAGTTCAAGATCAGCCTTAGCAACATAATGAGACTCCATCTCTACCAAAAAAAAAAAAAAAAAATTGACCAAGCATGGTGGTGTGTGTGTGTGTGTGGTCTCAGCTACTTTGGAGGCTGAGGTAGGGCACCTGTTTGAGCCTAGAAGGTCAGGGCTACAGTGAGCCATGATGGAGCCCCTGCACTCCAGCCTGGGTGACAGAGCAAGGCCCTGTCTCTGGAAAAAAAACAAAAACGAAACGATAATGTCTCCATTTGGTGTAAAAGTTGGGCAGGTTTGCCTGCAGTTCTTTCAAGCTTTTAAAAGATTTGGGTTTCTGAAACTTTGGGCTCCTCTGTGTGATGAACCCAATATGTGCTCTGAATTCACCTGGGCCACTCTGCATCACCCGGTGGTGCCAGAGAACAAAAGGAACCAACCTGCACATGAAGTTAATGCTGCTTGCTGTGCTTTGTCTCTGATCCAGGAGTCTCGTGTCTTCTGCCAGCATACATGGAACTGCGGCAGACTAACTCCTGTCAAGGTGCTCATCTGAATCCCCTGTGGGGTTTCAACGATCCATACCTGCCTGGGCCATACCCCAGTGATTCAGCTGTTCTCACTTTTCCCCCATCCTAGGGCAGAGGGCTGGGGGATGTGGGCAGTGGTGTCAGGGTCTAGCTGGGAGGGGTGAGGGGAGAGGAGGTTGAAGATGCGGAAAGGTCTGGTCTGCTGTCTTGGTAGCCCTAGTGTCAGCCCTGTCCCATAGGTAGATGTGTAAATGTCCCAGGTGGAGCCCATAGCAATGATTCAGATTCAGTGTGTCTGGAGTAGAGCCCAGTCACCTGGGTTTCTTTAAGTTCTCTGAATTGTTCTGAGCACATGACCAGTTGAGACCACTGCTCTCACAGCGGTCGGGCCCCCAGGCCGACCAAGCTGGCCAAGCTTCTGCAGGCAATCAGTGCACAGTTGGAGGTACTCAGCGGGGTTCTGAAGACACTGTAGGAAGGAAGAAGGCAGCTCAGGAGTGCCCCATGGGAAGAGATGGGCCTCCTCTGGTTGTCACACCAGGCTTTGTCTTATAACCACCACACCCCCGTCTCAGAGCATCCGGCTGGGTGCATAGGGTATGTGCACCTGCAACTTCTTAGAGAACAACCTTCCCCAGAGGCAGTGAGGCAGTGATTGCAGAACTGGGACCTGCCCCGAGCATTTTAGCCAGGCTGTGAGAGGGCGCCCTCTCCTGGACATGCTGCTCATATAGTTCCTTCATTTAAAACGGAGTCTCTGAAATGATAAGAACACTTCAATAATTATTCTAAAAACATGCATTTGTGTTACACACAGCTGTCTGTTTCTCTGTCTCTCTCATACACACACACCCCTCTAGAGCTGTATGGCTTGTTATAGGCTTTGAAAATATTTTCTATTTACCAAGCTCTTCCCGATGGCACAGCTAGAAGGAGCTGGAGAAAAAGGCAAGACAGTCTGAAGCTTTCTTGAGGCCGAGAGTTAAATTTCCCACCGATGGGATCCTCCAGGGAAGGAATACAGAGTGTTGGACTTTCCTGTGCCAAAGTTGAGAGTGGGCCCCAGTGTTTGCTGAATGCTGATAGAATTTAGTAGACTCTTGTTCTCTCTGGAGAAAAGAGCTTTTGAAAGCAGGCATTGTCCACAGAAAAGAGGTGAAGTGTTTGGGCTAAGAGGAGGAGGATCAGGCAGCCATTAAGAGAGGCTTGTGGTTATGTCGATGTTGTGTGGGAAATTAAAAAAAGTTTTTTTAAAGCGAAAAAAAGACCGTGGCAAGAGCATCCTGAGTCTCAGGGGTTGTGTATTGGAATCTGAAAAGTGGAGAGGATATTTCCCATCACAGGGGGGCTGTCAGATCATGGATGTTAAGCATTTTGTGCATTGGGAACACTCCTTACTGGTAGCTATAAATACCATCATTAGCTGCAAGCTCAGCTGTTTTTGCTTTTTCCCAATCCTAGGGCAGAGGGCCGGGGGATGTGGGCAGTGGTATCAGGGTTTAGCTGGGCGGGGTGAGGGAGAGAGGAGGTTGAAGATGAGGAAATGCCTGGTCTGCTGTCTTGGTAGCTCTAGCATCAGCCCTGTCCCACAGGCAGATGTGTAAATGTCTCAGGTGGAGCCCACAGCAAACACCCCTCTGCTTCTTCCCGCCGGAGTTCTTTTCAGGGCTATCCAAGAGATGGCCAGAATCCATTCCCTGCCTAAAGAACAAAGAATCTGACTTGAGCCACTGTCTTGCAGCTCAGTTTCCCTGCAGATACTACGGAGTGTGAGCCCCAGGTGTAAGGAATGTTTAGAAAACCACCTTCAGAAGCAGTTTCCCACTGCAAGATGGCAGCTGAAGAAGGCAATGGTATCTGAGCCCATGCTGGTTTTGGGTTTTCTGCAGCTCCCCACAAACCACCCCAATACCACATGCATCTCAGCCAGGCCAATCCGGGTTGCTTTTTCCTTTAAGTCAGGGGTCTCTGGGCGCTGGGCCATGGAACAGTACCAGCTCATGACCTGTTAGGAACTGGGCTATACAGCAGGAGGTGAGTGGCAGGTGAGTGAGCGAGCTTCATCTGTATTTACAGCTGCTCCCTATCACTCTCATTACCACCTGAGCTCCACCTCCTTTCAGATTAGCAGTGCCATTAGATTCTCCTAGGAGCGTGAACCCTATTGTGAACTGTGCACATCAGGGATCTAGGTTGCCCTCTCCTTATGAGAATCTAATGCTGATGATCTGTCACTGTCTCCCATCACCACCAGATGGGACCGTCTAGTTGCAGAAAAACAAGCTCAGGGCTCCCATTGATTCTACGTTATGGTCAGATGTAAAATTATGATATGTTACCGTGTAATAATAATAGAAATAAAGTACACCATAAATGTAATGCACTTGAGTCACCCTGAAACCGTCCCCCGACTGGGTCCATGGAAAAACTGTCTTTCACAAAACTGGTCTCTGGTGCCAAAAATGTTGGGGACTCCTGCTTTAAGTGACTGCAGACTCCATTTGCACATTTGGGTTTGCCCTTTTGCCAGCTTCTTGGTCCTTTCTCACCTTTCCATTGAACATTCACTGGGCATCTGCCTCTCACCCTGCAGCTGTAATTTTCAGATTTACAGAACTCAGCTCCCTAGAAAAACCCCAGCCAGCCACCACCACCTCATCCCCAGCTGCAGTGATAGGCTCAAAGGGTGAATATGTCACCCAAACCCAGCCAATCAGAGTCCTTTTACTGAACGTCCACATGTAGGGCTCTTCTTTCTTGGATTTGTATTACCTGGGAGGGCAGAAAGCTGATGTTTCTGGTGCTGATGTCCCAATCCCCTGACTCACAAAGAAAGAGTGTCGGTCACGGAGAGAACAAGCCCTCCACGTGAGGAGGTGTGGAGAGTTGGAGAGCACTCATGCCTTTGCTTCAGTTCCTGAATTCAGTTGTGCCTGAAGCTGCTTCTGTCCCTGTCCTTTCACAGCTATCTGTACTAATACATTCCAGGCCCTACTTGATGATTTGAATTGTTGCTGACTCTTAAAACTCTAAAGTGGTGATGACTATAAACTCACGCCCCAAGCAGTTTTTCAATGCAAGGGGTGGTGTGTCTGTATCAGTTTAATCTTTATTTGAAGATTAGAACTGCTGCTGGCTTGTCTTGGGCGTTCCAGGCTCTGTCCTGTCTGATGACTCCTTCCTTCTTCGCTCTGCACGCAGCTCCGCTGTCTTCATCATTTACTATTATTGTTATCATTACTACTTAAATCACATTTAAATCTGGTTCTGCATTGAGGATTTCATGCTAAAAACAGCCTTTTCAGGAAGGACCTTAATTCTGGGCACCTATCCAATAAATAATAACATTAATTGAATAAAAAAACATTTTCTCAAAACACAGAACCAACTGTGTGGCCTCCTCTGAGTGTGATCACACTCCCTGGTGATTGAGCCTTCAGCTGATGCTGATCATTTGAATGTTCACATTCTCAATGTGAAGAGGCCAAGCAGAAGCACATATGGTGTGAGCCAGGGGAAGAGATTTTTCTACAACTCTTCTAAAATAAAAATGGTTCTGGGGGGAATCCCAGAAAAACGCACATTCATCGCTGTTGCTGTTTTTTCCTGAGTAGCTGCAGGACCACAGTGATTCTGAAGCAGCAGGTCTTGGTCAAGCTGAAGGAAGACGGGGTGTCTGATAGGGTACAGGGAAGGAGGGACAACACTTTAGCACAGAAACAAGGCTCAGACTTGCATGTACTTCTTTACTGAGGGAGACAGGTTTTGATGCATTTAATACTGGTGAATCATTTTAAAATGGCTAAAACACAGAATCTTTGTGTTGTGGTCAGGGTGCAGTCAAGAAAGCAGATCCCAAGGCAGGGAGTTGCGTGGAAGGAACTCAGTAGAGTAGCCTAGTTAGAAGGTGGTATAAAACCAGGAGAGGGGGAGGCAACCCAGAGATTAGCAACTTCAGGAAGCCATCACCATTGCTAGGCCTGGAGGCACAAAGGGAGGGGACTGAGCCTCCAGACCTAGAAACGGTGAACTGGAAGTCTGGGCTGCAGGAGATGCCACCTGAGGACCCATGACTGAAACTGTGGGGGAAAGGCCACGTCGGGAAGGGGAAATGGAAGCCAAGAAAGGGTTGTGTGGTGGAGCTGGGTCCAAGGAGGAAATGTGGTTACCTATAAAGAGAGATGTAGTCACTGCCCAAGAAAAGGCTGGAGAGGGAGGCAGAGCTGCTGTATGACCGAGTTTCCCCCTTCTTTCATCCATGCCTCCATTGGATGAAACTTCCTCAAACCAACAGGAAGCAGTGGGTATGGGAGTACCAAGCAGAACAGGGGAAGCTGGGTAATGGGTCTGAAAGCAAACAGACAGATAACTTGCCCACCTGTGCCCACTGTATTTCTGCCACACAAGTCTGTATGCTTTGGGGCACAGCAGATGTTCTAGGCTGAAATGAGATGGTGATGATGAAGAAAAACTGTACAGAGAAGTAAATATTCCCACTACCCAACATAAACCAATATATCTATTGATGGTTGACCGGAAAAGATTCCCACTTTTCCAAGAGTCTCAGATCCCACCACCACTGAGGGGCAGGGACTAGTCCTGCTCTTCCTCAGCTTTCCCACAGTCAGCAGGTGCCGCAGGAGACTCAGACGAGGCAGGGAAAGGAGAGCCTTTCAGCTCTTCTCCCTGAGCTCCATTTCCCCACCTCTCCCACATCAGGTATGCAAATGGACCATATTGCCATTGGGAGAAAGCAAAATCTCTAAACATGGCTTGCATTACATTACTAATCCACCTGATCTTCAGAGTTTTGGTTAACACAAGTTTACACAGATTTTCAAAAAATCATTGACCTTACAAAGCTTTTATTTGACTTTTAATTCTATTCTATGGGCTGCCCCTGCCACCCTCCCATCCCCACCATCCACTGGGCAAACAGTCTTGATCAGACTCACCCTTCCCTCCCCAAACACTCTTTCCAAAAATGCTACTTGAGCATCTACTCAGGACCAAGAGCTAGGGTTTCAAATAAAAAATGAATAAGACACAGTCCTGGCTCTTTTTCCTTCCATTTCCCTAGAACAGTAGTTATTCCTCTCCCCCATCCCACCCCTGCAGAATCCTTCCTTCAGGTGTCATCTCAATGAAGCAAATAATCCACAAAGCAGGGAAAGTGAAGGTGCTGTGCTTCAGCTGGGCACAGGAGCCCCAATCCTCTCCTCACCACCTCCCCCAGGCTGGGCTCATACTGGAGGTCCCTGGACCTTTTCAAAGCAAAGTTTGCAAATTCCTACTCCAGGGCAATTCAGTAAAAGCACATAAACTCCTTAGCAAATCTGGTGGGAGACAGAACCTAACTTAGGTTTGTCATAAAGATTGCTAAACTTTACTGCTTGTGTGCCTGTTGGTAACAGGAATCTGTCAGGTGATGGCAAATAATCCCTATTCATGGGATGAGGCATTGGAGGAAAGGAGCAAATGAAATAATTTGAAAGTGGTTCATAAACTATAAGCTCTTAAAAAAAAATCAAGGGTTTTCCTTTGGTAATTATTCTTCCTAGGCAGAAATTCCCAAGAAGATTGGAGAGAGAGGGAATGAAGGAACCTCATAATGAAGGCTTTTCCTTGATTCCAGCTGCCTGAATGACCACTGGGCTATGGCTGCCAGCACATTCCATGTGGGCCCCAAACACAAGCCCGTTTCTTATGTTTGTGTCTGGAACATGATCTGGCCACATCCCATGTCACAGCCCTCCTAAAACAGACGCAACCACAGCTGCACCTTCCCTGGGCCCTCGTGTTCACCCAAACACACTTCTGTGCAACATTTGTAATGATAGTGAGAAACAAAAGTTCAAAGTGAATTTAAAGATCGAATTGGCTTTTATTGGGCATTCATGTATTGAACAGTAACCTATTCAAAGATTTGAAAAAGATGAGCTAAGCAGAGGACTTTGGTTTTATATACAGAAAAGGACTAAAGAAGCAGAAAGCAGGTACAAGAAGCAGATTAGTCAGCTGAGAGTTCCTCATGCACCCAGCATAAGTGACTCCATTCTGGTTTGGTCTGGTCTGTTGGGTCCTAGTGCAGGAGCTCAGTCCAAAACGCGAGCCTCCCATACATGTCATTTAACCTAAGTTTGTGTGCACTTGATTTTGCGGGGTGTCTTAGTCTTTTCGTGTTGCTATAAAGGAATGCCTGAGGCTGAATACTTTATTAAGAACAGAGGTTTGTTTGGCTCATGGTTCTGAAGGCCGTACAAGAAGCATAATGCCAGCATCGGCTTCTGGTGAGGGTCCTGGGCTGCTTCCACTCATGGCAGAAGGTGAAGGGGAGCCAGCACATGCAGAGATCACATGGCAAGAGAGGAAGCAAGAGAGGGGAAAAGGGGAGGGAGATGCCAGGCTCTTTTTAACAACTAGCTCTTGTGGAAACGAACAGAGTGAGGACTGCCTTACCCCGAGCCAGGGAGGGAATTAATCTATTCATGAGGGATCCACCTTCATGATGCAAACTCCTCCCATCAGGGCCCACCTCCAATATTGAAGATGAAATTTCCACGTGAGGTTTTGAGGGATAAACCTCCAAACTATAGCAGGAGGTGTATAGACTTTGTTTCCATTGACCGACTGTAGCTCCCACCATGTTTAGAGTCCTCAAAGTTGAGGACTGCATCTTGAGCGGAGGCTC
This sequence comes from Callithrix jacchus, assembly GCF_049354715.1. Lineage (NCBI taxonomy): Eukaryota > Metazoa > Chordata > Mammalia > Primates > Cebidae > Callithrix > Callithrix jacchus. The sequence goes on from NC_133502.1 coordinate 64,086,742, forward strand.
CTCACAGCCACCACCAGTGTTGCTCAGCACTCCCAGGCACTTGGACTGTACCCCATGGAGGACTCTGGGAGGCCCCTCCCTGTACCCCTTGTTCATCGCTGCTCTCCTCTTGGTCTGCCACAAGAAAATACCACAGATTGGGTGGCTCAAACAATAAGAAGTTATTTTCTCACAGTTCTAGAAGCTGGAAGCCCAAGATCAAGTTGCCGCCAGGGTTGGGTCTCTCCTGAGGCCTCTCTCCTTGGTTTGCAGATGGCCACTTTCTCCTCATGTCCTCCCAGGGCCTTTTTCTCTGTGCAGACATCCCTGGCATCCCTTCCTCATCTTCTAAGGCCACAGTCCTAGTGGTTTAGGGTCTTACCCTTATAACCTCATTTACCCTGAATTACCTCTTTAAAGGCCCTATCTCCAAATATAGTCGCTTTGGAGATTACGGCTTCCAACATATGAATTTTGGAGGGACACAATTCATTCCATAACAGAAGGGATAGAGGGAAAGTGTGAATACTACAGCCTTTTAGAAAAGCAATTTGGCGATAACTATTCAATGTTGTTTAAAAAGATGCTCTTCTACCCAGAAATGTATTGCTTAGAAATTGTCTCATAGCTAGAAAACCACCAGTAATAATTAAAATGTGTTCAAGGGTGTTCGTCACAGCATTGTCACTGTGGCAAACAGTTACAGCTGGATACAATGTATATGCCCATCAGTGAGAAAGTGGGTAAAAAAAATCATGGTGAAATACACATCAACAGAGAGACTCTGTGGCCATTAAAAAGAATTAATTAGAACTGGACCAATTTACCTGGAGGGATTTCTATAAAATGTTATCATGCGAAAAAAGCAAGATGCATGAAGTGTGCATAGGTTGACTATAAATAAGAAAGCAAATCTTATATGCATCTGTATTGCTATATGATCACAAGAGTTGCTAACACAGGTAGCCTGGAAGGTGCTGGTGGAGGGGACTGATGTGACACCGAGGTTACAGAGGTGGGATCCCTGAAAGAGGAAATCAATTTTTAGGAGATTATGTCAAGTAACAAGAACAGAAAACCAAACACCGCATGTTCTCACTCATAGGCAGGTGTGGAACAATGAGAACACATGGGCACGGGGGGGAACATCACACACTGGGGTCTGTTGGGGGTGGGGGGCTAGGGGAAGGACAGCGGGGGGTGGGGAGGTTGGGGAGGTGACGTAGGGATGGAGACAGCAAACCACCATGCAACAGTCCTGCAAGATCTGCACGTGTACCCCAGAACCTTAATACAATAAAAAAAGATTGTGTCAAGTAAAACTACAATATGTATAATGCAGTCACACTTTACCATTTATGTGAAGTATATAGGTGTGTATGCGTTTAAAGATGTTAATGAAATGAAGTAAACTCATGTCTGTCCCAGAAAACTAGAGATGACTGGGCATTAGGGGGTAGGAGGCACAAGGCAGGACAGGAAGCAGATGAACTAGAAATGGCCCAACCCACCTTTCCTCTTAGCAACACTTTGTTCCCCAGTGGGCCTGGAATCTTCCAGAATGGGAGGAGAAGTGAAGGATTGAGAAAAGTTGGCAGAGTCTTCAAGGATTTACTGTGCCAAAAGGCGCACAGTTTTCCTCATGCTGTGGTCTGGTCGTGGAAACAAATACCTCTAATTCCCTTTAAGTAGGCCAGAAAATGAGCCACTTAAGGATATGCATTACTGGATTAGTGTGGAGGAACAGACTCCAAGCCAAGGACTTTCACAGCAGAAACATTCATTGTCTGGCATGTCCTGTCTGTTCTGGGCAGCCTGTCAGCAAATAAAGCAGGTGTGTAGAAAGATGGTCTTCGCCTTCGAAATAAAAAATTGTGCTAATATCATCTCTTTATATATTTTTTAAAATCCTAACAGATACAAAATAGAGATGGCTTGCATCACTGTTTCCCTTGGTTCTCCCTTGCCATCTTGGGGCCCCATTCTTCAGAATTCTGCAGCTGACGGATGTCTAAGAACGGAAGCAGTGCTCAGGTCATCGCTAAATAGTTGTCCAGGCTAGTCAGCTAATGGTGTTTACGGAGTGACTCTAAGAAGTATGAGCAGCTCACCACCAGTAGGTGAAGGCATTCAAGTGACAACTGTCAGCTCCCCAAAAGACCACCAGGCAAACCCTTACACCAAGCAAAGCCAGGTTTATGAGACTGCGGTGGAGCGCACAGTGCCTTGTAGGGTCTTAGCAGTGGCTCACAAGAGGAAAATTAGGAGAAGACCTTTAAAGAGTTTTAGGTCCTAGGCTGGCTAACTTGAAGGTAGGTCTTGCAAGGGGAGAACTGATTGGGATTGGGTAGAATTTCTGATATAACGGCTATGGACTGGGGAGCATGCTAAGGTAAAGATCTTGAAGGTAGTTTTGAGGAGTCAGCTAAGGTTTCAGAGGTCAACCATTTTAGTTGGTTTGCAGTCTTATTCAGAAACAAGTACTTTCTGGAGTAACTAGCTAAGTTATTCACTTGGTCTCAGCATTGTTTAGCACAGGGACCAAACTATATTTGGTTTTAGTTCTCACCGTTTAATTATTTACAGCTGGAAGTTTCCAGTAACTGGAACTTACCAAGGTGGAATCATGACAGTCAGCTCCAAGATACTGCCCCAAATCTTTGCTTGTAATGGATCATGTGGTAGTAAGTGTAACTTGAAGTAAGAATGATATAAAAAATTCAGAAAATGTTATATCTATAGAAAAAAATAGTAATTTATTCAAGATGCCAACAGTAGAGAGATTAAAAGCATTGGTTCTGGAGACAGACTGCCTGGTTTCAAATCCTAGTTCTGCCCTTTACTAGCTGTGTGACTTTGAGTAAATCACTTGACAGCTCTGTGTCTTCTTTTTCTCATCTTTACAATGAGGATAGTATAAGTTCACTCCTCCTAGGGTATTTTGAAGATTAAGTGAGCTACGATATGTGCAGCATTTAGAGGATTACCTGGCAGGTACTAACTGTTCAACAAATGTGAATATTATTGTTTAATAGCTTGACAGTTATTTAAATCTAAAACCAAAGTCCTCCACCTGCTGGTTTTTTAACCCCATCTTCTCCATCGACACCTCTTTATTCTTTCCAGAGTCTGCAGTCATTTGGATGCTTATCCTCTGCATTAATCTTACTCTCTTCTCTCTCAGGATCTCTACACCAGTTTCCCAAACCAGTACCTTGAGGGCAAAATTCATATACAAATAAGGGAAAATCGTAGTTATGATGGAAGTTCCAGGTACCAGGTGGGGCAGCTGAACATGGAAGGAGAGCCTGAAGATTACAAGCTGCTGCTTATATGGAGTTTTGAGTGATACAAGAAAGTTTATGACCCCCAAGTTTTTGTTTGGGGCATAAGGCTGGCAAGCTTTGTATATGCCCCTTGCTACATTTTTAGAAATTCTTTGCTCTCACTGGACATTAATTTTTGTTTGGCTTGATTTCAGATGGCACAGAGACTGAAATCTGGGATCTTGTGGTTTGGGTAACGTGGTTGTGCATCTAAGGCATTCACCTCCACGAGACCAGAGTCTGACTGTCTATATACAAAGGGAAGTGCCTAGGAGGGGAAACGTGCTTCTGTACAGAGACTAAAGCCAGCCAAGAGCCTGGCTTCTTTATGAGTCTTTTTGTTCTACAGAGATTTTATTCTACCGTAATGTATTGGCAACTGCAAATCTTATACATGCCCATTTATTTGCTGTTATGCTGCCATATGGTTTGGTTGTGTCCCCATTCAAATCTCATCTTGAATTACAGTCCTCATGATCCCCACATGTTGTGGGAGGGACCTGGTAGGAGGTAATTGACTCATGGGGAAAGTTTACCCAATGATTCTGTTCTTGTGATAGTGAGTGAGTCTCACGAGATCTGATGGTTTTATAAGCGTCTGGCATTTCCCCTGCTGGCTGTCCTGTGAAGAGGTGCCTTCCACCATGATTATAAGTTTCCTGAGGACTCCCCAGCCATGCAAAACTGTGAGCCAATTAACCTCTTTTATTTATAAATTACCCAGTCTCAGGAATTTGTTCATAGTAGTGTGAGAACAGACTAATATATGTTGTATATTAGAATAGAGGGATACGTGTCACATCCAGAAAAAAATCCGTTTTTTCCTGATGTTCTCTTTCAAGAGAGACAAAAGGTTTCATGAATACCCTTAGCAGACTGAACTTCACATCTTATTGGACAGAAATGGGTCAGGTGCTCATTTCTAAACTTAGTGGCCAGGGGATAGAATTACTGTAACTGACTTTGACTGGCATACGTATCATGGCACCAACCACATGGACCCTGAAAGCATCTTCTGTGCCTGAGACAATTGTGTAGGTGCTAAAACACTGTTTCATTTAATCCTACACCGGCCCTATGGATTGGGTATTACTTCACTGTTTTACAAACAAGGAGACAGAGGGTTGGAGAGTTTAATCATCATTATAATCAGGCATTTACTGTGTTCCAGGTGATGTCCTAAGTGTTTTACATGTATCAGCTTGGCTAATCCTCATCAAAGCCTTTTGGGGTAGCCTCCATTTTAAGTTTCTTTTTATAGATGATGAAATTGAGAGATGCAGAGAAAAGTTTCAAGCTCTCACAGCTAGCAAGGGGAAGAGTCAGGGTCCAAACATGGGAAATCTGACTCCAGTATCAGAGCATCTCACCATACGCTACTGAGGTCATGTACTAATGTCACCATACATGACGAAGACAGATGGAGGGGTGAGGAGTCAAACACAACTTGATCTGCCTCCAGTCTCCAAAATCTTAATTGTCAGGCTATACCATAGCCCACACCATACATTAGCACACTGCTGTAGGGCTATCAACTATTCATTTCACATGTTAGTTCATGTCATTATCAATCTAATCCTATGAAGTATAATATTATTTGCAAAGGAGAGAGCAAAGCCTGGGACATCTAAATAAGGTCACAGTAAATAGGAGACAGAAATAATCTCAAACCCAGGTTAACATTGCCACAACCAGTTTTCACTTTCTAGGCTCCCCATCTGTGGAAAATGTAAGATCAACCCTGAATCTTGCATGTTGTCAAACACAGGTTATGGGTGATTTCCTTATTTACTGTGGACATTTTAGGGATGTGGAAGGATAGGCTTTTCTACAAGCAAACCACTATCGTAGAATTCTGGCCTGAGAGTGCATCATTCTCTACCTCTTTATTCATGCTCTATGAACACTGGTCAATAAATGATAGTGATTAAGTGCTTAGTATCACTAATTGATCATAATTGAAAACCTGGTCTCTCCACCTTGCCAGTGTTTCCCTCACTCTTCCAACATAAAAGAACAACACAGACTTTTACTTTGACATCACTGTTAAGTAATTTTAGTTACAAAGGGAAAGAGCAGAATGGATGAAAACTGGAATATAAAATGTCAAAGAAATGGACCTATCAAGGGAAGCAGAGCTTTACATGGGTGCAGGAGAACTCACAAGTGTACTTGGCAAACACAAGCCAGGTGTAGACACAATTCAAGTATCATCATTAGTTGTGTTTTCAACTGATAGCAACAGGAAACAGACAAATTCCTAGGCAGACAGGGATGAGTCTCTGGTGAAATTCAAACTTCAAACCAAAGACAGTTTAAAGCCTAAAAACCTAGCTGCCGGGCCTAGATAGAGTCCAGGACCAGAGTGAGAACTTCTATCCCTGTCTTACCCTCTCTCTATCTATTGATTCTTTCTAGATGATGCCTTTTAACCAACTGAATGGTGCTTTTTCCAAAGCTCACTCATGAACCAATCAGCAGGCACACTCCCTTTTAAGCCCATAAAACCTCTGGACTCACCCTCACAGAGGGCCATCCACTTTAGGGCGCCCTCTTGCAGCTGAGGACTACCCACTTCAGGTCCCCTCTTGGTCAAGAGATTTTCTGTTGCCAAGAAAATTCTTCCCTGCCTTGCTCACTCTTTGATGCTTGCATACCTCATTCTTTTTGGTCATGGGACAAGAACCTGGAAACCACCAAATGGTGAGTGGGAAGAAAACTGTAACACCCCTGTTCACTGAGCTGCAGACAGTTGGGAACAAAAGAGCTGTAACCTGCCCCATTTGCTGAGCTACGAGTGTGAAGAAAAGAAGCCACTGAGCACCATTCCCTCCTGGCTGGCTTGCTGAACTACAGAAGCCACAACATTTCTTGGGAGCTTAGACCTCAGTTCTCCCCATTGCTGGGATCTCCAAGTTTTCAGGTGCCACTGTGTTTGTCTAGACACTGGCACCCAACATGGAAGCCACTCATGGCACACCCAGTTCAGCCACAGGCTGAGCCCAGAGCCATGGTGGGTGTGGGAACCGGGCCAGGGAGCCAGCCGAGTGCAGCCTGCCAATTGGAGTGGGTGGGGCAAGGCTAGCAGGCCTAAACAAGGCCCTAGGTAGAGGTCCTGGCAGCCACAGATATTTCTGGCTGGCAAAGAGGCACTGAAGGAATCCCATGACACAACAATTTTTATTTTTTATTTTTCTAGTTTTTATTAATTTTGTTCTATATTTGTATTATGTTTTACTTTTTAATTTTATATTTATTTTTTATTATATTATTATTATTTGAGACAGAGTCTTGCTCTGTCACCAGGCTGGAGTGCAGTGGCGGAACCTGGGCTCACTGCAGCCTCCACCTTCCGGGTTCAAGCGATTCCCTTGCCTCAGCCTCCCGAGTAGCTGGGACTACAGGCACGTGCCACCATGCCTGGCTAATATTTTGTATTTTAGTAGAGACAGGGTTTTACCTTGTTGGCCAGGATGGTCTTGATCTCCTGACCTGGTGATATGCCTGCCTCAGCCTCCCAAAGTGCTGGGATTACAGGCATGAGCCACTGCATCCAGGCTATTTTTATTTATGAAAAGTTTGTGACATTTATACTTTTACAGAGTAAATAAAACCATCACTTAGGTTTCACCATTTCTGAAGCCAGCTTTTTCATGGTTCTGATGGTAACTGTCCACACCCCGCCACATGCCACCCTTGCGTCCCTTCAACACTTTTATAAGTGTTGGTTTTTTCAAAGATATAACTAGATCATGCGATATTGTGACCACGCTTTGGTATTTCTACCTGTCTGATTTTTATTTCTTAGGAAGCTAACTTACAAAACCAGGGTTAGATGCTAGTTAAGGAAAATTAGTTGGGATGTTAATGCTTCAATATACTATTTAAGATTAGACAATAAATGAGCTTACACCTGATGATAACATATCCAGCTTTTCTTTCAATAGGAATTAGGAGTCTCGGCAATATAAAGACCCAACAGTCCAATTCTAAAATGTCATTAAGAATAATTAACAATGTGTATATTACTTACTGAATACAGCTAGGGTAACTAAATGACATAGTCACAGAATTTCAGGCATGGTGCCTGGCACATATTTGACATTGAATGAGGTTTTGATGAGTAAATGAGGGGCTAATTTATGTAATCCCAACAGGATTATAGACTCATATGGTTCAGTCCTAAAACAATGTCACATTCAAAGAAACAATTTCATAAATGAAATTGTTTTAAATATGTTTTTCTTTATTATTGTCTTTAAATTCTTTAGTCCTCCACTAAAGAATTTTAGTGATTAAATGCGAATCCACTCTTATGTCACATAAGACTTACCAACACCTCATGTCTTCTTTCTCTCTTGTACCCCTACCATTTGAGTTCTTTCAAGGTGCCATAATGGAATACCATAACCTGAGCAGCTTATGAGTAACAGAAATTTATTTCTCACAGTTCTGGAGGATGGGAAATCCAAGTTCAAAGCATTGGCAGATTTGGTGTCTGCTGAGAGCTCATTTCCTGGTTCATAGATGGCATCTTCTTGCTGCTCCTTCACATGGTGGGAGGGGCGGGGCAGCTCTCTGGGGCCTCTTTAATAAGGGCACTAATTCCATTCATGAGGGTTCCATCCTTATGACCCAGTCACCTCCCAAAGACCCCACCTCCTGCTAAGATTACCTTGGGGATTAGGATTTTAATGTATGAATTTTGTGAGCTCACACACATTCAGACCACAGCAGCTATTCTTTGGAGCTTTTGTTCACTAATACCCCTCCCCTCCTTTGTCCAGCCCATAAAGGTTTTACTCCTCCTTCCCCCTCTTTCTCTCTGCTTTCTATGAGATAGGTTGATTTCAAATTCTTCATTCCTCCTGCCACCTTTCTAGTCCTTTCTTCATTTCTCATTCTCTGATTAAAGAAAAAAAGAGTTATTATTGAGGAAAACAGTAATAAACTTTCAAGGCACACCATCCATGTCATCTATAACCTTTCAGGCTGTTAATATATTAGAACTATTCCTGGTAAATGACAATTTACTCTATCCCTGCAGCCCCAGAGAAGAGATTTTGCATCCTTTCCAGAACAGAACAACCATCTGACTAAAAGCCTCAGCACGTGTGACCTAAGTCCCCGCTTACTGCTGCCTCCACACCTTTCCTTCGATGTTACTCAGTTGTTTGGGCACATTCAGAATACTTGGTGATTGTTACTAGCTCATCCTTCAGCCTCCTTTTCCTCTGGCTGTGCAATGACAGTTCACCTAACTTTTCAGTGTAGGCCACAATCACTTTAGTCACCTCTTCCCAACATTCTCCAGGACTTTGGCTGAAATTTATATATTAAATTTTTTCTTTCCATAGGTATTTTGGGGATAGGTGATATTCAGTTACATGAGTAAGTTCTTTAGTGGTGATTTGTGAGATTTTGGTGCGCCCATCACCCAAGCAGTATACACTGAACCCCATTTGTAGTCTTTTCTCCCTCACCCTCTCCTTGGCTGTAATTTAGATCCTGCTGACCAAGATCTGTGGTTTTTCATGGCACCCATGGGATTGTGGGGCCTGCTGCCTACATTAAAGTACATGGCCCAATGGGAAAAAAAATAGTCTTGAAAAATTTCCACTTCAAGATTTTTCCTTTTAGCAATTAGCATTTGTTTATTGTGTCAATTTTTGCTTTATTTTACAGAAGTGGAATTTCTATGGGTGGAAAGGTAGTTTGGGGACCGACTTTTTTCTTTGTACTATTCTTTGGCATTTTGTACAACAAGTGACTTAAAAAAAATTCCCCACATGTTTCATCATTTACATACGTTCTTGGTTCTCCCAATCAGGTTTTTAAAAGTAACTGATTCTGATTTCCAAATGCTTTAATACTACAGGCCCACGACTCAGGGTGGAGAATAATAATTACACAGGTTCTCTTCAAGTATTTCAATAGATTCTCAGTCCTTCTTTGTTCATAGCCTAGCTTAGAGATCTTACTTTTTTTGGTGAAAGGAATTGAATTTGAAAGTCAACAATATAAAAGCTTCAAAATTACTGCAGCCACCTACTACTTTCCAAAAATAAGCCACCCATCAAAACTACAGACTCTATCATTTATTACCCATGCATGTGCTATTACTAATGTTCTCAAATAGAATTTAAGCTTAAAAACAGAAGAATCTACAGCTTTGTTGTCCACCCCTCCCACTCCTAACTATTCCACCCTTAAGCCCCATAACATGGTAGAGGGAGGAGTAATAAATTCTGGTTGTTTCAAGAGAATATTTGGAGCATCTGACTCTTTTAGCTGTCAACAAGGGTGTCAACTTGAGGCATCCATAATGACTTGACTCCTCATTTGATTCCTTCTCTCCTGTTATTATCTAGAAAGCCCTTGCTGAACCCTCTTGTTGGACTAAATGACCCTTCTCCACATTCCTAACCACCCTCTACAAACCTCTCTTTGAGCACCTGCCACATTCTGTTGAAATTAAGTCTTATCCTCCCACTGTATTTTAAAGTCTTTGAGGACAATGTTCATTTACAAGTCCCCATTGTATGCTTAGTGCCTGGCACAAAGCAGGTGCTCTGATGTTCCTGGTGGAAGTGGTAGGGTCATGCGTATGTTGGGTGGGTGGCTGTGTGTGTGAAAGTGAAGGACACATTTTTCATTTGCCTTTATATAGCAACCACTCATCTTAACTTCAACCCCTATTCCAAATCTTCCTCTGAATTGTACAAATTTATTGTTATAATCTCTGTAGATGGGTTTGGATGACACAAGAAATCCCTTAAAGTCATCAGCAATTTTCTCAGCCCATAGTTTGATGGATTACTTCTGAGAGTGACAGTGAGCCGTGGCTGTAGACAGCTCATCCAATCCAAGGCAGTTATTGTTAGGACTTTTTCACTTTTAAGAAAAAGAACATGAACTAACATAAGAAAATGTGAAAGTCTTATTAGGGTACTGGATTTTCTCATAGAACAGCCTGGGCTTAGGAGGTCAGGGACCAGAAACCAGCATGCTGTAAGGAGCACGGGAAGTCCCTGTCCGGGACTCTCACTTCATTGTCTCTGGAAATGTGTTTTGCTCTTTTCTTCTCCTCCCGCAGACTGATTTTCTCTTTTTCTCAGTCCACAGGAAAAGGAGACATCCATTGCCAACAGGCCCAGCTCTGCTCATGTTCCCATTGACCAAAGTGGTTATGAAGCTCAAAAATCTTTGTCTTTTTATTTGTGATCTGTAGGGCCCAGGGCTGTGGCTTTTCTTGCCCAGAGCATTTCCTAAGGGAGGCTCTGGTAGGCCTTAGATTCCCAGAATCTCCCAGATTTGTAAATACAAATCAACCTGTCTTGAGAACTGAGAACAAAACCATGAAGCCCAGTGTTACCATCTTTTTATTAGGTCCTTTTGGAAATTCTAACAAATGCAGCAAAACATTAAAGAGAAATAAGAAATACAAATATATTGCATATAAATTTAATACATAACAAAAGAGCCTTCATATAGTGAAGGGAAGAGTTGTTTAATACATTGTAAAGAAATTCCTAATTAGCAATTTAGAAAAATTTCTCTGGCCCTTACCTTTCTCCATATATCAAATACCAATTTAATTCCATATACATTCAAGAGTTACATAATTAAAAATAAGCTACTGGAGGGGTGATGTGGTCTGGATCTGTGTCCCCACCCAAATCTCATCTTGAATTGGAATCCAAATTTTAATCCCCAGGTGTTGGGGGAGGGACCTTGTGCAAGGTAATTGGAGAAATTTACATCTTGGTTTACTATTTCTACTTTCTTGAGCCTAAACTGAACAAACAATCCAAAATTGGGACAAATATATTCATTGTAAAAATGTTTATAATGAAGCAAATTTAACAACAAACACAATGCTCAATTATTAATACATGGCTTAGTAGAATGACTTAGTAAATTATGGCCCATTCTCTCAAGCACACAAACATTCATTGAGCACTGCATAAGCCAGGCTCTGTGCAAGGAGCTGCAGGTACAGAGATAGACAAGACAGAACCTCTGCCCTGCCTTCTATGTAATACAGCATATGACATGGGTGTGGGGAGAAAAGGCAGGAAGTAGACATTTATTGAGAGATTTCTGTATGCTTGGCATTTTGCCTATTAACATAGGTAATCTGTGAAGCATTTAATCTTCTGAAGTGTTTACTTACACAGCATTTAAATGATAAGTTGGGGTGGGAAGAGGGCTTCAGAGGGGGTCACATTGTGCAGCTTGGACAGAGCTGTGTGCATCTTGCCAAGTTACTTATCTTCTGTCACTGGTCCTCAATCCTTGCCTCTCAGGTCACTCCTTGGAACACCGGTGAGTGTCAAGTTTCGGCTGGAAGAAGGAGCTTTAGCTTTGGGTCTCCCTTCCAGCCAAATCTTCAATTTCCTGCAGTGTAGAAATTCTGGAGTTGTTGCTGGCTGGAGGTCCTGGAAATCCTACTAATTTCCGGGGAAATCCGCCTCTCCCTATCCTGCTCTCCAGCTTGCATCTCAAACCCAACAGAGTATTCTTCAAACATAGGCCCCTCTGTAGAACTGAATCCCACCTCCTATAAAACAGTTGGGGTGATAAACAGCGCATTACATGCTCACATGCAAAAACAAGTGGGCAAACAAAGACTTTTAATGGTTTCCCAATACCTAATAGACTTACACACCAAAATTAATTTTCCATCATTACCTGCTTTCTAACCACCCAGCTCCCCCAAACATCATCTCCCTTCAATGATTCCATTTTAGAATCATGAGGATAAGACCACACAATAATAAAGTCAGAGTGTACAAATTTAACAAAAGTAAATAATATCCTAAATGCAAATGATGGGAAAAGAAGTTAACTGAGTATTAACCAAGGCACAGAGTAATTTTTGTAGCATGTGTGAATCTATGCATAGGAAATGATTATTGAGAACCTAACAGGATATCTGTTCTCACAATTAAGCTTCCTTTCAAACTGGTAAAATATATGGTAATGAAATGATTTTATGACATCCTGAATTCCCTGCCTGAAGATCTCTTAATAGACAGACCACCAGGGGCCACATAGTGGTCTGCTGACCACACTTGAAGAGGAAATCCAACAGGAGCTATTAAAAGAGAACATAATTTGGGACGAGGTCATGGTGGAGTCCAAGGAGTTTGTGGAAGATGTTCCAGAAGCCAAGAGGCCAGTGCTCTGACAAATAGTTCCCAGTCACCCTCCAGTGACATGTGTTCCTGTTTTTCTGGGAACACCCCTAGGAGAGCTGCAAAGAACAAACGAGGGAGGTCACAGGGCTGAGGATTAAAAGGAGCCAGTCAGTGAAGCCCCAGCTTACGAAGAGATCCGCTCTAGGAAACCTAGCAGACCAGAGGCAGAGAGGGAAACCTAGCTAGGAAAGAATTACCTTGGGTGAAAACACAGGAGGGAGGAAGAGCAGGGGAGAAGGAAAGGGCTTTGGTTTTGGAGTTGGGGTTTACACTGATCTTTGTGGCTAAGGAGGAAAAGACAGTTGTCTCCCACAGGTCTCCTACCTGGAGGCCTTCAGTAAGGTTTGTCTGGGTGGTTTTGTACAGGAGGCAGGAGCTGAGCCTGACCAGGAGGCTGCATGTGGGCTTGTGCTCATGCCCTGATCAGCAGCTCCTGCAAGTCCTTGTTCTTTTCTTCCCAGTTCTGTGCCCCTTGCGCAGCCACAACCTCTTGTGCCCAAGAAGCTCAAGAAATGACCCCTGGGCCAAGTCAGAGTCTGGCTGACACTCCAGTGGGTTTGGGGATGGGTAGGTGGGTAGAGTGCCAAGGGAACTGTCATCAGAATATCTTCTTGGTCATGTGTCATGCTGTGGTATAAGGGCATTGGCATCAAAACCAGGGTGTTTGTGGATGTAAGCCCTTGGAGTGTAAGGAGCATGTTAAGCTCCTTCACTTTGCTCGCCGCTAAAGAAGCAGATCTGTCCATTGGTGAGCTTCATGCTTTAGTTGCTTTAAGGAAAAGGCATTTGGAAGTGACTGTTGAATGAAGCATTTTTTTTTCTTGGAAATGGAGTCCTGCTTCTGTTGCCCAGGCTGGAGTGCAGTGGCATGATCTCAGCTCACTGCAACCTCTGCCTCCTGGGTTTCAGCAATTCTCCGCCTCAGCCTCCCAAGTAGCTGGGATTACAGGTGCATGCCACTACGCCTGGCTAATCTTTTGTATTTTTAGTAAAGACAGGGTTTCACCATCTCTGCCAGGTTAGTCTTGAACTTCTGACCTCATGATCTACCCACCTTGGCCTCCCAAAGTGCTGGGATTACAGACATAAGCCACTGCGCCTGGCCTGAACAGAGCATTTTAATTTGGTTGAAAAAAATCTGGGTTCTGTAACCGAACAGCCTGGGTCCAAATCCCCATTCCACCTTTTACTGATTGTGTGACCTTGGGCTCCCTACAGGTCAGGTTTCTCGTTTGTAACCAGAGCTAATACTAGCGCCACGTCCCTGGGTTGTTATGAGGATTAACTGAGATATAATGTGCTGCACAGCATTAGAACAGTGCTTAAAGCACAGTAAGCTCTCTGCCAACACTAGCAGTTGTTCCCTTTCTCAAGGCTTTGCTAGCGTCTTTGCTCTGCAGCAAAGGGTAAAAGCTGCATTGATTAGGGAAATGTGGGTCTAGAACTAATTAAGCTAGCATCTCATTGTGTTGCTAAGCAACCAGCTCTAGTTCTGCAAATGTGCAGCTTGGTGTGCAGTTACCGCCCCTACCAATCCAGCCCCAGTCAGACTGTCACGAAGCATTGTTTTATATTACTTAAGAGCTCGTTTCAAATTGTGGAGGAGGAGGGAGGCAGGCACAGACAGTGCAGCCATAAAACATGAGCAAAACCAGCACTTCTGGCTCGAGGAGCTCACAGTGGGTGCAAAAATAGGAAAACAAGTAATGAAGTGTGCTCCTACCCACCTGCAGCTGAAAGAGGGGGAAGTCACCCGTATGACTCACCCTTCCCTGGGGTTAAGGAGGTGATCGTGATTTTCAGAACAGGATCCTCCATACATCAAGGGGGCATCTCTCCTTTGCCTGCATTTGCGTGTGGGGTTATAAGGCCTGGATACAAACCTGGATGTGTGGTTCCTCAGTGGGAAGCGGCAGGATGAAAAATGCCTACTATGGCCTCACATTCCTTCCCTCGGGGAAGTCAGAGGTCATCAAATAGTCCTTCCTTCATTCATATATATCATTAAACATGTATTGAGTATCTATTGCATGCCCAAGATTTGCTGGGCACTGAGGATAAAACTTAAAGCAAGACAGTTACTCTCTATCTTGTCCTGGTTCTTAGTTAAAAAATAGAAAGGGCCCAGGACGGTAGCTCATGCCTGTAATCCCAGCACTTCGGGAGGCTGAGGCGGGCAGATCACGAGGTCAGGAGTTCTAGACCAGCCTGACCAACATGGTGAAACCCCGTCTCTACTAAAAATACAAAAAGCCAGGCATGGTGGCAGACACCTGTAATCCCAGCTACTCGGGAGGCAGAGGCAGGAGAATTGCATGAACCCAAGAGGCAGAGGTTGCAGTGAGCTGAGATTGCAGCATTGCACTCCAGCTGGGGCAACAGTGCCAGACTCTGTCAAAAAAAAAAAAAAAAAAAAAGTGAGAGAAAGAAACCTACTCTTGCTAGCTTATTATAAATGGTATTTATTGAAGGAAATTAAGTGGCTCAGGAAGTTTCCCCCATCGCCAGAGAGTGAGGGTAGATGGCTACACAGCCAGGAACATTATGCAGAGAACAGTTCTGGATTGCTTCAAAAGAGCCCCTACTGCCCCTTCAGCGGGGTGTGGGTTCTGGCTCACACTACTGTACCAGGCAAGGACTCCTCCGGCAGGGTCTCTATCCCTGCTCCTTCTGAAAGCTTGATTTCCTGCCCTCACACAATGACTTTCATTTGGCATCTTTTTCTTCACTGAGGTCTAGCATGGATGCCTGTGATTCGTGGAGTCTGAGTCACATGTCTGAGTTCTGGCTGCAAGGAAGGCTGAGAAATAAATTTCTGACTTTTGCAGATAATATGGGAAATTTTCTAAACACAAGAAGGGTGTTCCAAAGGTACTGGGCACCCGCAAAGCCTTTGAGTGTTCCCTGAGTTGTCTCTGCCCTTTTCTCCTTACAGTCTGCTAGAAGATTCAGCAAGGGTGACCAATGCTGGACCAGGGGAAGTACATGTAGAAGAGGGACCCCAGAAGGATCACCCAGATGATGAGGTCAGGGAAGGCTCCTCAGCCATATCTAGGCTGATACTTGAAAGATGAACGTGAGCTCATCCTGGCAGAGGCTGAGGGAAGAATATCTCAATTACTGGAGTGACACGTGCAAAAGTCCAACTTCACAAGGGAATGCCACACTTCAGGGAAGTGAGAGATGTTCTGTGTGTCTAGAGCAGAAGAATGGGGCAGAACGACTGGTGACTTAACAAGCCCTCTGGTTGATTCTGATATATGAGGAAGTTCAAGAAATGTTGCTTTAAATAATATGCTTATCTTACTACTTTAAAAATTTTTAGTGTTAGGCATTATATACTGACTTCCCACAATCAAAAAATGAGCAGACTTCCCATCCCCTCTCTCATTTCAATACATATATTGTAATTTGGGTGGATCACTGTTTGGTGGTATTTATGTTTTACATAATGACATAAATGCCATTCACAGCTGCGTATGTAGTAGACCATACTATTCTTCCTTTCCTGTACAACTCTTTGTTTGACATTAACATGTAATGTCATTTTTCTCTCAGTTGCTGAGTTTTCTCCGTACTTACTACTAGTTCACTCTCAAGCCCTCCTCCAGCAGTGTTCATCTCCTTTTAACACCTTCAATTACTTTAGGAATTTCATTAATTTCATCTCATCTTTTTAAATGACCTCTGACTGCTCCAGTCCAGACTGGGGTCCTCTCTGGGCACGGGCCACAGCTGTCTCCTGTTTCCCCTCCCCTGACCACTGTATTGGGTCTCCTGCTTCCTGATGCCACCTCTACCCCTGTCTTGCTTAACCCCCACAATTTGGTGGTGCTTCCTAGAAAAGGGTGCATTCGTGTAAATTGAGACCCCAAGTGCCTGAAAAATGCTGTTATCTAACCTCATTCTTGATAATTCATCTAAGAATACAACTTGCAGTTGAAAATCATTTCTCTCAGAATTTTGACATCAGTCTTTCCTTGTCCTCCATTGTCCTGGCATCCTCCAGTGGTGTCATTGAGAAATCTGAAGCTACTTTGATCGCTTGCTTTATTTTATGTAACTTTATTTTTATTGTGTTACTTGCTCTTATTCTGTCTCTCTTCCTCTTTTTCTCTTTAGGAGATTTTAGGCCCTCTATTTGCTCCCAGTATTCTGAAATCCCATAGTGGCGAGTCCTGGCTGGGTCTGTTTTCATCCATTCTTCTGAGCACTCATGAGCCCTTTCCATCTGCACACTTGTGTTCTGGAACATAGTCTTGAATAATTTTGTTGAGCATGTCTTCCCCTACATTGTTTTCCTTTTCTTTCTTTTTGGATCTCGATATGTCGAGGATGGAACTCCTGGTCTAAGCCCCTCTCTCTCTCTCTCTTTTTTAAACTTCACCTCTCTGTGTTTGTC
This sequence comes from Callithrix jacchus, assembly GCF_049354715.1. NCBI lineage: Eukaryota > Metazoa > Chordata > Mammalia > Primates > Cebidae > Callithrix > Callithrix jacchus. The sequence continues at coordinate 64,103,652 of NC_133502.1, forward strand.
TTTTTGCTCATCTTCCTCAGAGGGTTCTTCAATCTTATCTTCCAACTCACTTCTTGAACTTTTCATTCCTGCCATGTCATATTGTTCAATAACTCTGTTTTTGGTTTTCTGAAGATTCCTACCGTTCTGTTCTTGTTTCAGTGATGCAATATCTTTTCTTATCTCTCTCTGGATGTTAATAATAATTTATAATATTTTAGAAGCTTTCTTTCTCCCTGTATGTTCTCTATTTCCTCCAAGCTACAGTTATTTATTAATTTTAGGCTACGTCATATTAGAGGCTTTCCAAAAGTGCCTGGTGACCCTTGGATGTGTGCTCATATTTATGAGAGGAGCAATAAAACAGTTATTGGCAGCTCTGTGTGAATGGGCAAGTCCTCAGAGTTAGCATTTCTAGGCCTATTCTGAGCTGGTCAAATTCCCCAGAGATGTTTCCATTCTCCTGCTGCAAGGGACAATGTTGGCTGCCACATTCTGGGAGCTGAGTGAGGAAGGAAGCCTGGAAAGCCTGTGCGTGCTCTCACTCTCTCTCTCTCTCTCTCTCTCTATGTGTGTGGTGAGAAAATTATCTATTTTTTATAATAAGTTACCCTAAAATTTAGTGGCTTAAAAAATAAACATTAGTTTGCAATTTCAGTGGGTTGGGAATCTAAGAACAGCTTAGCTGGGTGGTTCTAGCTGAGGTCTTTCATAAGATTACAGTGAGGTGTGGAACAGCTGCAGCCATCTGGCTCAGTCTGGAGTTTCTGCCTCGCAAGTGGCTTGCTTACTTTCTTGGCAAGTGGCAAAGGATGCCAGTTATTGGCAGGAGGCTTCATTTACTCCCCGTGTGTTCTCATGACATGGCAGCTGCCTTCTTCCAGAGAACACGATGCAAGAGAGAGCAAGGCAGAAGCCACAGTGTCTTTTATGATCTAGCCTTAGAACGCTGTCATTTTTCTTATTATTCCATTGAGCATACAGATCAGCCCTACTCAGCGTGGGTTGGGATGATCCAAGGGTGTGCATACCAGGATGGGGAGAATCACTAGGAGTCATCTGGTAAGTTGGCTCTTACAGTGGGGAGGGGCTGGGTGGGAGAGGGGGAGGAGGAAGGTCTCAACACATAATGTACAATTTTACCTTTTAGCCATTTTTTTTGGGAGATATTGCCATTTTCTGCAATACCTGATATCTGCAGTTTGAGGATCCCGAGTTTTGTCCTCCCCAAAGAATAATACTCCTATCTTCTACAGAATGGAGGAGCGGTTTGTAGGGGAGAGAACTGAAGAGTTTGCTTCTTGAAAAGACTCATGTAGTCTGTCTGTCCTTGGTTCCTGTGCTTCAGGAAGCACCTGGCCTGCTAATTTTCCAGGCTTGGTGAGAGGGAGGTGGCCCTGCAGTGTGAGTTGGGTGCGTTCTTGGCTTTCCCCACTGCCAGTTTAGAAGTCAGCTTTAATATTTTGGCTAAGTCCATTTCCATTCATCCCTCAGCTTTTCTGCTTTCAAAATCGTGTTGCTATTGGTTTCTTTCTGATTCTCATTATTCTTGTGGATTTATTTCTGATTTTTAAAATCAATCCCTTTTCTGCGAGTTATTGGGAACTGAGGTGGGGGAGTAGAAGCCAGTGCATGCATTTGCTTTGTAACTTTTAACTGGACATCCCCTCCTCTTCTCTTTCATCCTCACTTCTTCTGGGCTTTGCCCTTCAATTTGAAAATTATTCTCTTTTCTTCCCCTCCGCCCCCCGATAAAGCTTCTGAAATGGGTCAAGAACCTATTTTAAAGGCCTAAAACTGAATAAAGACCCTTTCCATATGTGTTTTTAATTTCTCCTAAGAAAATGGATGGCTCTAATTAAATAGATAGTCACACACAAAAAAGCAAAGAACTTTTATATATTTCAAAATATTATCCAACCAGAACAGCACTATCATCTGCAGTGAAAAAGGGCATCAGGTAAGGGAAAGCAACTGAAGCAACAAAACTCATGCTATTGACCCAGCAGTAGTAGGATGGATGTTCTTGTATTGAGTCAACCACACTTCACCAAACTGCACTGCTTTAGTTCCTCCATGAAGGATGGCGCATACCCCTATGCAAAGAGGTAACTTGTACTGATTGATAATGAGAACTCATCCTCTCATCCAAGGATTCCTTAACTGAGAGAGCATTGGTTGTCAAAAGGAACAGAAGTATCTCTTGGGATGTTTGGAAATAGGTGGGGGTAATTTTTAGTTGTCATCAGAGATTGGGCAGCATTGCAGGCATGCAGTGGGGCCAGGGATGCTTAATATCTGGCAATGCTGAGAAAACACTGTACAATGAAGAACCGTCCTATCCCAAACGCCAAAGGCATCTTCATGGGGGCATCATATGCCTGGGAAGGTACCTTCAATGGAGTTGAAGTCACCAAAACAGAAACTAATCCAGAAAGTACTAGAACTTGGTTACATATATGCAGATCTAACAAAACATTAGAAGGAAATTTTAGCTGAAGAATTGAGAGGTGTCAGACCATATGCAGAATTTACCAAGCAAGTTTTCAAAAGTTTGCATAACTCTTAGACCCTCACTCACATTGAAGATACCAAAGAGTCAAGAGTAGGGAATTTCTAGAGAATTTTGGAAGATTTACTTATAAAGGCCCTATATTGTGAATACTTAAACTCCCATCAAGGGGAAAGACTTGGGAAGGGGCTACACTCTACTCCAAGTCAAGAGAGACAAAGACTTTAATGTCACATATGTAGCTTAAAACATGGTACCTACAGTTTGGGTCACTTAGTCTTGGTGACTAAGTCATGCCTGCGAAATCCAAAGGGTGAGAGAGGTTGACTGAAGCAGCTGCTAGTATCAGAGTAGAGAGTTACGGTTTGAGAAGTAATTGCATTCCAGAGTTTGTTGAAGCCAAAATGAATGAATGTATCCCCACGGAGAAGACATAGGCTTTGCAAAGGAAAGAGAACCAGTGTCTTAGATCCTTTGCAAGACTTCCGAGAAGGTTGGGAGTACCATGATTGTGTAAGGCCATGGTAAGTGTAGTAAGCAACTAGCTGAATAGTTGCATCTCATGCTCATGGATGGGAGGGCAGGTAAGAGTGTCCGTCCTCTTAATGTGTGTGTATGTTGGGGGTACCAACCTATTTTAATGGTAGATAGAGAGGTTCTGGAAAAAAAAAGAGTTCATTTGATAGCGATGGGGAATTGCCATCCAGTATATGCAGTCCATGATGATCATGGGTATATCCGGATAAATTAAGGTAAGGGGAAACTTTAAGAAGACAAAGAAGAGGTCCACATAAGCTATTTTGAAACAAAAAATCATTGGCCACAGGGGCTTGTGGCAGGAGCTGGTGCTCGCTCATTGGTGGAGACAGCCATTGCTAGGCAAGTCTTATACAAGCAGCTTATCTGGAATGCCACAATCTTGCGGAATTTCTTGTGGTAGCCCTGCTACAGACTTGTGTCGAGCAGCAAGATGTGCAGGACATGCAGGATGTTCAGGGGTTTATGGGTTTTTAGAAGGTCCTTGTGTTCTTATCTCAGAAATATGAGCATGAGATCCCCTCCTTCATGACTGCCTGGCTTCACTTTGCTTGGGCCTCATGTAAGTGACTTCCCCTTGGCATTGACTTCACAGGGCAAGGGGTAACCAAGGAACCACAAAAGCCACCATAAAGAGCAGGAAGCAGCTTTAAACAGCTGTCAAATCCAGAGGAGGTCAAAGCTACAGCTCTAGAATAGGACCAGTCATGGAAGAACTTTCCTGCCCTCCATCCCCTCTACTTCCACCTCAGAAGGATCTAAACCTACATGAGCACAACCAGGAGAGAAAAAGGAGAAGTAACCACTGTTTTACCTTCTCTTCAGCTGCAAGATTTCTGGGGGAGAAGGAAAGAAAAGCACACTGCCATGTGTGTTCCTACGCAACTGTCTTGCATGCTCTGCTCATGTACCCCAAAACCTAAAATCCAATAAAAAATTTAAAAAAAAAAAGATTTCTGATTGCTGCAGAGCCTACTTGAGGGTTCAGAACTTTGACCATCACATGGGAATGGAACATCTTAATTACTGAATTGGGGCTGGGTGCAGTGGCTCACGCCTGGAATTCCAGCACTTTGGGAGACTGAGGTGGGAAGATCATGAGGTCAAGAGATCGAGACTATCCTGGCCAACATGGTGAAACCCCATCTCTACTAAAAATACAAAAATTAGCTGGGTGTAGTAGCATGTGTGCGTGTAATCTCAGCTACTCAGGAAGCTGAGGAAAGAGAATTGCTTGAAACCAGGAGGTGGAGGTGGCAGTGAACTGAGATCGCACCACTGCACTCCAGCCCGGGCGACAGAGCTTGACCGTCTCAAAAAATATATATATACACACACACACATACACACACACACACACACACACACACACACACTGAATTGGGACTGTGTTTTTTAACTTAAAGTGACTGGAAGAATCCATGTGTCTACTTGAGTTTTCATTTAGGGACAAGGGTGGAGCTAGCCCCATTGATATGTTTAAAGGGACAAGAGAATTCTAGACAGCAGGAAGTCTAATGCTGGCACATAAGACCTTAGGAAATGGTCCACCCTCCTCAGGGCAGTGAGGAATAGCTTTGTTGAGGTTAATAATGTGAGGATGGAGAGGGCAATAGATGAGCAAGAGTCAGACCTTGCTCATGACACAGCCAAGTTGCTTTCCATGACCCAGAGCTGTGTTAGGAAGGGGCCATAATACTGAGAGGCAGACAATGTGGGTTCTGGTCCTGGCCCTCGCATTTGCTACTTGCTGGACCACATGCACTCACATTGATTCTTTAGGTCTCTGTTTCCTCATCTGTACAATGGGTCTATGCATCTTCCCTGCCAGCCCACAGAACTGTGGTGAAGGTCACATGAAGACGTGCATGAGAAAGTGCTTGTCAAGTAGTAGGGGACCCACCACAGCAAGGTAAGTTGATGTGTTGAAAACAGTGAAGGCCAGGCCTAAGGAAAGGGGAAGCAGGACACATTTGTGGTGGTGTTTCCTACTCCCTTACTTCTGGTCCTTTCCATAGCTTTCCCCATGTAGGCCATCTAATCTCCCCACCCCCAAAAGAAAAGTTGGGCACATAAGTTGCTTGACCGCATTCATGCACATTCATTCAATGTATTACCTCCCTAGGGTATTTTAATTTTAAAATGGATGAAAGCAGGAAGCCCCCCAAAAGGAACATATAATACAGAAACACAGGGACCATGAGACTTATGTGAGTGGGAATATGTGGGGGCCGGGAAACTGCCCAGGCCACTCTGTGGGTCAACTGGACTCCCTCATCAGGAAGGTCAGTGCTCTTGGGGGCCGCACTCTTGAGTCTCAGTCCCCATGCAAAGGCCCTGTTCTCATGCCTAAGCAGGGCAGCCGAGGCATTTGGTGGAACTTGGAACTGCCAGCAAGTGGGTTGTTCAGGGATTCTGCCTGAGTCCTCCACGTGGCCTACCAGGTGGGAAGAGGCACAGATGAAGAGTTAACGGCACGGTGGCCTTTACTGGAATGCTAACAGCCCTCTCCAGGCCTCCAAGATGGCCCCAAGTGAAGAGAAGTGACGTCCCCACAGTGTGGTGGAGGCAACAGTGTCTCAGCCCCTCTCCATCCCTGTATGTCTCTAGCTGGTGCTGCCCACGCCTCTCTTCCCCATTTTGACTCTTTTGAAGAGAGCCACAGCATCTCTACTTCCAAACACCCACACAGGCTGGGGTCACTGGGAGCTGCCTGGGACCGAGCTCTGTGGCCCCAAGGTGACATATGACCTTGAAGCATCACAAAACCTGGAAAAAATGTGGCCAGCCTTCCTCAAATAAGTTGGTTTTCCAAACCTTGTCTCAGGACTTTATTAGATCTTTAAAGCAAGGAGACAAGTGAGTGTGTATTTTCTCCAGCACATGGGTTCACCCTGGACTTGAATCCCATCTCAGTGGAGTCTGGACCGCAGGCTCTGCACCCGCATGCTGGCTATGCCCTGCCTCGTGAGAAGGCCGGTGAGCGCTGCCCTCTGTTGGTGTCAAGGGGCCCGTCCTCAAGCATCTGGTCCCTGGCAATGTGGCCATGGCCCTCCACCCAGAAGGCCTTCTCTTCCTCCCAGAGGGCATTCTCCTCCTCCCAGAGGGACTTTTTATCCTCCCACAGAGCTTTCTCCTCCTCAAGGAGGGCTCTTTCCTCCACCAACAGGGCATTTTCTTCCTCCCACAGGGCCTTGTCCTCCTGAAGAAGGTTCTGGTCTCTTTCCCACAAGGCATTGTCCTCTTTCCAGAAGGCCTTATCCTCCTTCCAGAAGGTGCAATATTTTTTCCAGAAAGTTTTCTCTTCCTCCCTGAAAGACTTTTCCATTTCCCAGAAGGATTTCTCCTCCTTCCAGAAGGTTTTCTCATCTTCCCAGAAAGGTCTCTCTTCTTCCCACAAACCCAGGATCTGGCCCCGGAAAGCATGGATCTTGCCTCGGAAAGTCCACATCTCTTCCCTGAAGTCCTCTATTTTCTCACGGAAAGTTTTCATCTCTTCGCGAAAAGCCTTTTCCTCCTGCAGCTTGTGCATTAGTTTCTTCTGGCGAACGCTGGGAGAGGATAGCACCAGAGGCCGGAAGCAGGCAAACCCCGTCCATCTGCTCACCTTGAAGGAAAACATCTTCCTTATCAGCTGGAATGGTGGGGTGGCCATGAGGGAGGACAGGACTATTGGCCAAGTCCAGGTCAGCTGGTCAAATCCTGCAGGGGCAGCAGAGAAGACAGGTCCGTGAGTGTCACATGCCAGGGGCTAACCCTTGGGTCTGTACTCCTGGATTTGGGAAAATGTAATCACTGCTCTTTGTCCCCATGGTGGTGTTCGTGAGGGACAAGCTGTGGTAGAGAAGCATGCAGGGTGGTCATGCCTTTGAGCTAGAGAGACAGTCAGGACATTCAAGCTCAAGGCTACTGAAACCATGGACACTCGGCCAACAAGGACAGATACCCTAGCTCTCAACTAGGGTATCAGAGCACACAGGTGTGACATTATACAGCCAAGAAGAATTTACGTTTGTCAAATCAATCCGAATGAACTTAGGTTTTGGTGTACTCACTTGGGAATGGTTCCTAGCTGCCTATAGGCGTGCTCACATGTGAATGTCCTCTATTATGAGGCTGGGACACAGAGGATAGACCCACTGACCTCAGCAGAGAGGAGGGGAGTGTATTGTGGGAAAAGTAGCTTCAAACAAAAAGGTGAGAGACAATGGTGAATGTTGCCAGTGTTGTGGACCAAGAAGACCCTCACATGATACTGAGTTATATGGAACAATCAGAAAGACATCTGATTACCCAGGAGCTCCAGTCACAGATATAAACCCTGAGGAAACTCGGGAACTGTGACCAGGATACATGTACAAGCGTGTTCAAGGAGCTTTGTTCATAAGAGCTCAACTTGGCCAGGCTCATGTGGTGGCTCATGCCTGTAATCCCAGCACATTGGGGGGCTGGGTTGGGCAGATCATGAGGTGAGGAGTTCGAGACCAGCCTGGCCAACATGGTGAAACCCTGTCTCTACTAAAAATACAAAAAAGGTAGCTGGGCATGGTGGTGGGTGCCTGTAATCTCAGCTACTTGGGAGGCTGAGGCAGGGGAATTGCTTGAACCCGGGAGGTGGAGGTTGCAGTGAGCCGAGATTGTGCCATTGAACCCTAGCCTGAGTGACAAGAGCAAGATTCTGTCTCAGAAAAAAAAACCTCAACTCTGGAAACAATCCAATCACCATTCCAAATAAAGTGGAATAAAAAATGGTGGTATATCCACATGGCAGATAGCACGGCTGCCTACAACAGCATGGATGAGTCTTCCAAATGCCATGCCGAAAGAGAGAGGCAGGATCAGGGAATTTCAAAGAATGAAGTTCCAAACAAGCAAATTAAACGCCATTGTCTAGGGGAACATACTTCAGTGTTAACACAGAAAGAGAAAAGCAAGAAAGTGGGTCCCACAGTCAGAGTAGTAGTTGCTGGTGTCAGGGGATCAAGGGTATGGGATGAGGAGGTGGAACTAAGGGTTGTGATTAGGTGAGTACCCGAGACAGGCTTCTGCAGCAAAAGCAGGATTCTGATTCTTTGCTTGGTGTTGGTTTCATGTGAGTCGTTATAAAAATGTGCTAAGTGGTACGTGGATATTTTATGTACCCCAGTTGATACCGTATATTTCACAATAAAATAAAAGCTAGGGAGAAGAAAGAAGGAAAAGAAAAGAGAAAGAAAGAGGGAGAAGGAAGGAAGGAGTAGAGGAGAGAGAATGATCTTCACACATTGCCATATATCTGAGGAATCGGATATTGAAACTATCCATAACAATTCCTGTAACTACAAACATGAGTCAAGGGATGAGAAAAAGTGCTGGACATGGGAAGGTGGTTAGAGTGCAGGAAAGAGCTCAGTGTTGTCAGATGAGGGGTGCATGCACTCGCTGAGAGCATTGCTTTGCATTTTGTGGCTTCTGGAGGAAGCTGCCAGGGTCTGGCCTCACTCAGTGGACCTCACCGACCCATCATCCACGAGACCTTTTGGGGAAATTTTCAGGGCTTTCTTAAGGTTTTTCCATTTCTGGCTCAGAAACAGGGAGTGAAGGAAGAGAAAAGACACATAGCTGGTGTGTGTGTGTGTGTGTGTGTGTGTGTGTGCCTGTGTGTGCACATGCATGCACACATATGAAGAGAGAGGGGCTAGGCTGTGGACAGCTGATGGCATCACCATCCATCCAGAACAGGGGGCACATTCTCAACTGCTCCCTCTCCCAGTCCCTCACCAGACCTCTCCTCAATCACCCAGCTCTCCTACCTGAGATCCTTAATATTTCTTGAAACTATGTCCCTATACCCTCTCCCCAACCACAGCCAGGTCAGGCCAGGATGACTGTAGGAGCCTCACTGCTCTCTGTATTGATCTTACCCTCTCATCCACCCCTGCGCTGAAGCCCTATAGGTGTTTTCTAAAATGCTCTCTTGTCATATCATGTCAGTTCATACACCTTCAAAGACCCCGTAGCCCAAAGATCAAAACTGAACGCCCTAGGAAGGGCCTGTGCAGCCCACCTCCAGCTTGCTTCTCCCTCTCCTTCCCACTCAGCCTGCCTCCAACTCCAAATCCAAGGCCCAGTATTAACTAGCTCTCTTCAGCTCTTGGCACCTGCCTGCAGTTTCCTGCCTGTATGGTGAGGCACATGCCTCGTCCTCTACTGAGGGCCCCTTTTCCTCCTGATGTGGGCTTGAATTCCTGCTCATCCTTCCCCTCTGAAAGCTACTCAGACCCTCCAGACAAAGTTCCTCTCCACCTCCTGACGCTGTCTATTACGCCACTGTTACTTGTCACACTTGATTGAAATTAGGTGTGGACATGTCTTCCTGCCATCTCTGTAATCTAGCAAACCTTGCAGCTATTGTAATATAAAGTCATCTATATAGGAGGGAATTGGAGAAAATATTGGTTGAATTGAGCTGAATTTAACTGCGCTTTGGAAGTTTGATTTTCTATATTGTATGATTTTGTCTGGAATCCTTCCAATATGTCCTCCCTCGCTTCCATGCCAGGCTGGCCCCTCTCCCTGGATAGCCTTGCCCAACCTCACTTCAGTTCACCTAGCAAATCCTTCAAGACTCAGATAAGGAGTCACCTCCTCCAGGCAGCTTCTCCTGATGCCCCCTCACGAAGCTCAGACTGAGCCTGTGCCCTTTCTGTCCCACTAGAAACATCTCATCTTCCATTTCTATGTCTGACATCCAGCAAAATGTCTGCCACAGGATGGATGTTCAGGAAATAGCAGCTGGATGAATGGCCGTCTACCGGGTTAAGATGTTAAAAAAAATCCACTTCCAAGTTTTTCTCAAGTGAACACTAAACTGTCTTTAAGAAGGAAATAAAATAACCATATCAAATAAATAGATGTGTATTAAGATATAAAGTACAAATATATAGATGTGTATTAAGATATAAAATAAAACTGTAGACATGTATCATGTATAAATGCATGCACTAAAGAAACATTCCTAGTTTTCAGTACTGTAAGACTAGGAACTTTTTAAGAAAAATATTATATATGACCTTATGCCTAGAACAAATACTACACAGTCTTAAGTCAGCAGTTACTTACTGCTTAGCTGCTTCCCAACTGGGCAAGTCCTGTAGCCCTCAGAGGTGGGCAGGCAGTCATTGTCACATCAGATCCCCAGTGATGCATGCTTGCAGGCTCACCCCAACACTGCTGGCGGTGACCCGTCTGTGCCCTTTCAGTCCTGACTCATAGGATGGAGAGGGGCAAGAAGGGGCTCCCCATAAGAGACTTTAAGGAAAGGAGGGAGCACCTGAAAGGTTTGAAAGAGTTCATCTTCCATCTTTGACTTCACTGATAGGGTGGTGCTGTTGATGACTCACAAGCGATTGTTACCTTAGGTTCTGTCAGCCCATTGGTTCCAGGAGCATGGTTCTAGGAAGTCATGTTCTGGTGGGGGCTTTGCATGAGATGAATCACTTCTCTTGCTGCTTTCCCGATTCTTTGGCTTTGGCTTTTGATAGTTTGACTATAATGTGTCTTGGTCTTGGGGTTTATTCTACTTGGAGATTGATGAGCTTCTTGTATATGCAGATTTGATGCAGTTTTTCACCATATTTCAGAAGTTTTGGGCCATTATTTCTTTAAATAGTCTTTCTTCAATTTTCTCTGTCTCCCCTCCTTCTAGGACTCATATAATGTGAATACTAGTAGTGTGAGGGTGTCCTCCAGGTCTCTAAAGTTGTATTCATTTTTCTTCATTCTTTTTCTTTCTCTTGCTTAGATTAGATAATCTCAACCTATTTCCAAGTTCATGGATTTTTTTTCTTCTGTTAGTTCAAATCTGCTGTTGAGCCCCTCTTTAATTTTTCATTTTCAACTCCAGAATTTTTATTATGTAGTAAATTTTTAAAATAATAAAATAAATGAACATATCCATCATCTCATATAGTTACCCTTTTTTGTGCATTGTAGCAAGAGCACCCAAAATCTACTCTCTTAGCAAAAATCCTGAATACGAGGTTATTAACTCTAGTCCTCATGCTGTACCTTAGGTCTCTAAATTATTTATCCTTGTATCTGCAACTTTATACCCTTTCACCTCCGTCTTCCTGCCCGCTCCCCACACCTAGCAACCACCATTTTATTCTGTGTCTGTGAACTTGACTATTTTCTTTCTCTTTCTTTTTCTTTTTATTTTTTTAGATTCCACATGTAAGATTGTGTAGCATTTTTCTTTCTGTGTCTGGCTTCTTTCACTTAACGTCATGTTCTCCAGGTTCATCTATCTTGTGGCAAATGGCAAGATTCTCTTCTTATGACCAAATAATATTCCACTTTATATATGTACCACAATTTGTTTATCCATCCATCAATGGACCCCTAATCCATCCAGAATTTCTCCAGAAATTTTCACTGTGTCTCCATAATTTCTATTTGGTTATATATAGAACAGTATATATATATACTTCTCTCTCTTTATTTATACACACACACACACTTTTCTATATATATACTTTTCCACATAGATACTTTTCTATATATATATGTAAAGTATATATACATGAAGTCTGTGTGTATATATACATACTTTTATACACACACACACACACACACACACACACACACATGCTTTTCTATATCTGTTTGATGAGACATAGTTTTAAATTTTTTCCTTTAATGCTTGTTTTTTGAGACATCGTCTCTGTCACCCAGGTTGGAGTACAATGGCATGATCTTGGTTAACCGCAGCCTCAGCCTCCTGGGCTCAAGTGATCTTCCCACTCCAGCCTCTCAAGTAGCTGGGACTACAGGTGTCTGCCACCACACACAGCTAATTTTTTGTATTTGTTATAGAGATGGGGTTTCTCCATGTTGCCCAGGCTGGTCTCTAACTTCTGGGCTCATGTGATCTACCCATTCACCCTCCCACAGTGCTGGGATTATTGGTGTGAGCCACCACACCTGGCCTTGTTTGCCTTTCATTCTTTAGGGCCAGTTTCTTTTTGTTCTTTAACTACATTGGTAATGGCTGACTAAAAATCTTGGTCTAATCGCCCAATGTCTGCAATTCCTCGGGCACAGTTTATAACCAAAAACAGAATTACTCAGAGAATAACAGTTTCAAGCCAGGCCTGGTGGCTCATGCCTGTAATCCCAGCACTTTGGGAGGCTGAGGTGGGAAGATGGCTTGAGTGTAGGAGTTTGAGACCACCCTGCACAACATAAGAAGACCCTGTCTGTACAAAACTAAAATGAATTAGTCAGCTTTGGTTGTACATGCCTGTAGTCCCAGCTACTTGGAAGGCTGAGAAGGAAGGGATCATTTGAGTGCAGGAGGTTGAGGCTGCAGTGAGCTATGATTGTGCCACTGCACTGCAGCCTGGGTGACAGAGTGAGACCCTGTCTCAAAAAAAAAAAAATAGAATAACAGTTTCTATTGGCTGCTTTTCCCCTTTTCTACTGGCTGCTTTCCCCCTTACTCTGATTGCAATAAAGGGTTTCCTGTTTCTTTGCATGCCTCAAAAATTGTTGTTGAAGTTGGACACTTAATATAGTAACTAAAAATGAGAGTCCCACTCCCAAGTTTTGTTGTGGATGTTTATTGTTGTTGCTGTTGCTATTTGTTTGTTTGCTAACTTTCTTGGACAAATTCTATGAAGTCTGTATTTTTTTTGTCATGTGTGGGCACTGAAGTCTGCTTATTATCTTAATGATCAGCTAATGATTGGACAGAGATCTCCATGAACTGATGTCTCCTTTCCTTTGCTGAGGGTGTGTGTGTGTGTGTGTGTGTGTGTGTGTGTGTTTGGTGGGTGGTGGGGAGGTGAGGGTTGGGCATGCTTTTAATGATCATGCAGGCAGTTTATGATTCTGCCTTAGCCTTCATGTCCTTCTTGTGAGAGCCTCGAAGTCAGCCTGAGGTGAGAGATTATGGCCTTCTCAGGTCTTTCTCAGCCTTGTGCACAGTCACATGCACATGACCCAGATTCTCAGGAATATATCAAAACTCTTCAAAGTCTCCACTTTATACTCCAGTTTTTCTTTTTCAGTTATTGGTCAAGCCTCTGGTCAACCCCAACTGGTAATGACAAATTGGGCAGCTATGATATGAGATAATTACCACTATTTTTTTTTACCAGTGCCCTGAGGATAGGGTTAGTTGCACAGAGTAAGCGCTGAGTCAAGTCCGATAAATACAAGTTCTATAAAGGAAGCTTTTCAGTGAACTGCCAAACACGCCAAATAGTAATTCTTTGAGGATGGAAAGAATCCATCCTAACTCTTACTCAGTCATTCTGGAAATCTCAATTATTGGTTTTTAAAAACCATTCTTCTTTTCTAATATATGGGCTTAAGACTATCAGTTTCCGAGACAGCCGAGTAAAAATGGCTCCTGGGAGAACCTCCCACCTGCCACGGGTGGACAGGGCAGGATCTCGGGAAGTTCACACCGTCTGCAGAGGGGAAGGATCCTGGCCTCTCATGTTCCTGGGTAGCAACCTAGGATTCAATCTGTGAGATGGGGTCTATTAGCAGGAACCCCTTTCACTTTGCTTAGTTTTTCCCCCCTTTACACCTAATAATAAATTTTGTTTTTCTTACCATTCTAGGTGTCCACAAGCCTATTCTTTCCTGGTTGTGTGACAAGAACCTCATTTACAGCTAAACTGAGGAGAAAGTCCTACAACATTTCCACCTAAGGACACTTACCTGCATCTCACATGTTTTGATATGTCACCTTTGAATTACCATTCAGTTAAAATGTTTTCTGATACCATTGGAATTACTTCTTTGATCCATTGGCTATTTACAAGTATATTTCTTAATTTCTAAATATATGGGGATTTTCCAATTACCTTTTTGTTACTGATTTCCAGCTCAATTTCATTATGATTTGCACAGAGAATATGGTTTGTATACTCTAATTTCAATCATTTCAATTTGCTAACACTTGCCTTATGCCCCTGCATACATTCAATTGTGGTAAATGTTCCATGTCCACTTGAAAATAATTGGTATTCTTCAGTTGCTTGTTACAGTGTTCCCTCTCTATGTATGTCTGAATTAGGTTGAGTCTTTACCTACGTCGTTCAAACCTTCTATAGTCCATTTCACTATTCTTTCTTCAGCCGTGTCTAATCTACTGTTTTGATTCAGTCTTTGATTTTCTTTATTAAATATTATTACAATCTAGGATATTCACTTGGTTCTCAGTTTTTCTGGTACCAAATTTATCCATCTTGATTTTTAATTCCATGCATTAATTGTAGTTACGTTAAAGTCTATGTCTTATTATTTCTCAAGATCTAGATCTTCTGTGAATGTTTCTATTGTCTGTTTTCCCTCTGGATTTTCTGTCAAAACTTATTTTCTTATATGGCTTGTTCTTTTGATAGAGTGCCAATATTCTGAGGCTCTTCAGCATGTTATCTTCTTCCAGATGTATTTATTTTTTATTCTGGTAGGCAGAGAGGCTAGAAATGAATTACTTTAATCCAGTCTGGAATTGAGATAATTCTAAACTGGGCTTCCCTTCTTGTGAGATAGGCTTCTTCAGTTGATCCTTTCTTCAAACAAAAGCTCGTGGTATTTTTCAGAACCTCTCCTCCCTGATAGATCCTTAGGTCAATTTTAATCCTTAGACCTCTTTTACCTTGCTAAAATTTCTGTTCAAATTTCTCAGCCTTTCATTCACTGCTTTCAATTTGAAATCAAATGACTTGAGGGAAAAGAATCTTCAAATGCCATATTCACCTCCACTGTCTTTATTGCTTGTTCAGGTCTCGGTCTCAAAGTTTTTCTCCCTGACTAGGTGTCTGTGAGATGTCCAGTTCCTCAAGTTGTTCCCAATATGATATTTTGCCCCAAACAACCTAGTCAGCCTTTACCTAGTGCAACACTCATATGGGGGGTTATAACCAAAAGAGTCATATAATAGAACTTTAGAATGTTGACCTGACCAAAAGGCCCAAACTAGCAGTAAATAAATCAATAATAATAATTAAAGTAGCTAGCATTTGTTGACCATTTCCTATGCACTCAGCCACAGTCCTAAGTACTTTCGTATATATAGCCCATTTAATCTTAAAAATAAATGAACAAATTAGGTATTAATACCATTTCCATTTTACATATGAGGAAGGAAGTGCATAGAAAATTTCAGAAACTTGCCTAAAGCTACACAGAAGTAGAGCTTAGATTTGAGCCAAGACAGTTTTGCTCAGAGATCATAGTGCTTTAAAATAGAATGTCACTATAATAATATAGACATCAATAGCCCAAGTTACAATGAGCATTATAGCTGGGGAGTCAGAGAAGAACAACGAGCTACAAGAAATATTTTGAAGAAAGACTCAAAAGGTGATCAAATTGTTGCATGGCATGAAGATGAAGGAAAGGTCTCAATTACCTGGCCTCAAGATCTGGAAAGTGATCATGTGCTGATAGAAATGTGAAACTGAGCTGGAGTTGGTTTAGATGGGCTGGGGCAGTATTCTTACATGAAACTTTGGGATTCTCAGTGATTCATAATTCATAAAATGTTTGCTATTTCAGGTAAGCCTTATAGCCTCTGGAGGAAACAGCAATAAGATTATTATTGTTGAATGTGAATGGAGTACAGAAAGTAAATCAATTAACATCAGCAAGCTCATGGGATCAAAAAGGATATACTTTCTCCCCCTGCCTCACACTGTGTACCAAATCAAAAATTTCTATTCACTCAAGATAGACAGTTTAACTTAAATATTTTTAAATCAGTGCCTCATGAGTGACAGACATTTAACTTAAATTTTTTTCAATGCTATTATTTTAAAATATAGTTTACGATTCTCTCCAATTTTCAAGGCAATGCATGTTCATTGTAAAACAAAAATTAGAAAATAGAGCAAAGATGAAGAAGAAAATGAAAATCATCCATATTTCAATACTCAAAGGTAACCAGTATAAACATTTTGGGGTATATTCTTCTAATACATTTCCTGTACTTATGACCACATATAATCTATGCAGTTGGTTTTATTCTGTGTATGCTGTTTTGTGGCTTGCTTTTTCATATAATATCATTCAAGCATCCCAATTTCTTTAAACATTTTTGAGAACACAATTTTTCATTGCTGCCACAGTCTATACTTGCCTATGTTGGAAAATTATTCCATTAGGGATATATTATGGTTGACCCTTGAACAACATAGGTGTGGAATTCATGAATAACACAAACAGTATAGCATTGGATTAAATTTTAAATATTAAAAAGTACTCATAATTTAAAAAATAGATATGGTACAGCTCTGTTTATCGAAATGGACCAGCAGCAACAATATCACAGAAGCCATGCATACCTGCTGTGCACAGATCATAGGCTCTAATACTATACCCCACTAAGAGGAGACAGGGCTCCACTGATAAGTGACTATTTTTCTAGGGACAGGGGATGGAAAGTATAAACTCAACTTTGGACATATTTTTTAGACAGCAAGGAAACTTTTATGTCACATCAAAAGGACACAGGGGACCAGGCATGGTGGCTCATGCCTGTAATCCCAAGGCTTTGGGAGGCCAAGGCAGGTGGATCACTTGAGGCTAAGAGTTCCAGACCAGCCTGGCCAACACAGCAAAACCTATCTTTACAAAAATACAAAAATTAGCATGTAGTCCCAGCTCCTCCAGAACTGAGGCATGAGAATCACTAAACCCAGGAGGCGGAGGTTGTAGTGAGCCAAGATCGTGCCAGTGCACTCCAGGCTAGGCAACAGAGAAAAACTCTAACTCAAAAAGAAAAAAAGAATAATGTTCATAATTGCTTGAAATCCATGGAATCTCTAAGAATTCATGATACTAAAAAAAGAGAGAGAAAGAACTCATTTGTCACCATCTAAGGTGACAGTTAAGGCTATTAAGTCCATTTCTTTGAAAATAAGAAAATGAATGAATAATGTATTTTGTCTTTCCTTTGCAAACATCATGACACCAAAGCTCCAGTTGATACGGGCAAGCTATGGAGAAGAATGCTGATGGATCTACACAGAAGGAGTGAGTGAATCAGAAAGAAACTATTGTTTCACATTCCTAATTAAGTGATTAGTTTGGCGAGTTGATCCATTGGTTTTGAAAGCACTATATACATGGTTGATGGGAAACTAGACATAGTGTCTGAAAATAAAACTAAGTGGAATATATATCATTGCATGATAGAGGGATCAGGCTGTTATCTGTATAATGGTTAATTTAACACCAGGAAGTATGGGTCAGCCAGGTATCAGAGCCTCTTGATGTAACACAATGTGACTGTTTTTACATAGGCAAGTCTCTGGAAGCAGAGCCTGTGATCTACTGGGGGACGAGGAAGACTCTCTGGAGCCGGGGAGTGAAGGAAGCAGGAAAGGGCAGGGGAACGCTACGTGAGGCTGGGTCCCAGCTGGAGAAGGGCAACACCTGGATCCCAAGGGTAGCTCAGGAGCATGACCTGCTCCACAGGGTCTGCCCACCTTGAGGAGCATGCCACTGCCTGCAAGCTTCCCTCTGTGCACCATTCCCATTTCCCTTCTGCTTCAGCCACATGGTGTTGGTAAAGGGCATACTGTGAGGTGCCGGAATATAACCTCCATGGATACAGGTGAAGGGGGCTGAGTTGTGGCCTCCAAAATTCATCTGCTGAAGCCCTAACCCCCAGGCCCTCAGAATGTACTATTTTTGGAGATAGAACCTTTAAAAGGTAATTAAATTACAATGAGGTCATTAGAGTGAGCCTTAGTCCAACCTGAGTGGTATCTTTATAAGAAAAGGAAATCAGGACCTAGAAACACACAGGCTGAATATAAGGGGAGAAGGCAGCCGCCTGCAAGCCTGGAGAGAGGCCTCATAGGAAGCTAATCCCACTGACGCCTTGATCTTAGACTTCCAGCCGCCAGAACCGTGAGAACATTAATTACTATTGTTTGAGCCACCTCGTCTGTGGTACTTTGTTAGGGCAGCCTGAGCAAATGAATGCAGCAGAGATCTTTATTTTGCTTACTGTTTCATTCCCAGAACTTAGAACAGTGTCTGGCACATAATAAACATAGTTATTGAATAAATAAATAAATAAATGTTCTATTACTAGAGTTTTAAGTAGAAAGCAGGGGAAATCTACTTTCAGATTTTCTCTCTATATATCTGTGGTTTCTATTCTTTTGCCTCTCCCATCACACTTTTTATCCCAGCAGAGGTTTCATCCTTGCCTCCTCCTCCCATTTTCTTCTTCCAGTGAAGGAAGAATTTTTCCTTACCTTGGCAATTTCAGGGGACTTTCTCTACATTTCATTTTCTTCTGTGGATTCCTTTGGATCTTCGTTCTTGGTGATTGTGGCAGATTGACTTTTCCAAAGATGGCTTTAACATCTCCCATCCATACGCTCTTCTTACACTATGACCTCTCCAATACGCCATCAAGAGGCAGAGTCATCTCCTCCATCTGAACCCAGGTGAGCCTTCAGTTACTTCAACCCACAGAGTGCAGGTCAAGTGATGTGTAATCACTGAGGGCAGCTGGGTGCAGAAGCCCTTTCTACCAGCCAACCAGAGTGCTAATCTTCTCCTAGCTCCATGCTCACAGCCTGAAAACAACCACAGAGAGATTACCTATGTCATAGGGGCCAGCAAATCATTCTCTCTCTCTCTCTCTCTCTCTCTCTCTCTCTCTCCTCCCCCTCTCTCTCTCTCTCTCTCTCTCTCTCTCTCTCTCTCTCTCTCTCACACACACACACACACACACACAGCTGATTAATAAATACAAGTGCACCACTGTTTCTGAGGCTATATCATAAAAGATGAATGGTTTCCTCTGGATCTCTCTCAGTCCACTTGCTCTTAAATCCCAGCCCCTATGCTGGGAAGAAGCCCAGGGCTCATGAAGAGGCTGTATATAGTGTTCTGGCCCACAGCCCCAGCTGAGGTTCTAGCCACAGCCAGCGTCAGCTGCCACTATGCATGTGAGTGAGGATGCCTTCAGATGACTGCAACCCCAGCTATTGTCTGCATTCATATGAGAGACCCAAGTGAAAACCTCCCAGTGGAGCCCTGCCAACCCATAGAACTGAGAGACAGTATAATCATTAACAGTCATAATTGCTCATACTCCTTAGTTTGGAGTGTTTATGCCCCAGTAGATCATCAGAACAGTGATATTTGCTCTTTTCTTTACCACGGCATCAAAAGTTAAGGGGAGTGAAAATGTAACCATCTGATGTTTTAAAAAATATTCGTTTTACATGATAAATCTTTGTGTTCAGAGTGACATTCATTCACTTTTTTATTCATTAATTCACTCAATAAATATTGGTCAAGTGCTAATTAAGCATCAAATCTTGTGCTCACTGTTAAGAGGAGCCCAAAGTCCACAAATGCAGAAGAAATGGAAACAATTAAATACAAATACAGTGTGAAAAACACCACAGTCCAGGATACACTGGGGGTGTGCAAAAGACAAAGGGGCCAACTCTTTCTTATTGGAGTTCAATTGCACAGAGAGCAGGAGATAGCCAAAGAAGACTTCAGAGAGGATATGGACCAGGCCACGTCATGAAAACTGGGTGCTTTTCCAAGTTATTAGTTGGAAGGGTTTCTCAAACAGAGAGCCCACAAGAAGGGCGTGGAGCCATGGGAATCAGATCTGGAAACCCATGTTTCATGTGACTGGGGGTTTTAAATGCTGGACAGTGGCTGAAGGACTTAGTGCGGCGAGCTGCCTGCTGGGCCATGTTGAGAAATATCAGGCTGGAAAGATAGGTCCAAACCAAGTTATAAAGACCTTTGACTCTATCCTGAGAAGAAATTATAGGTATAATAAGAATTAAAGTATTATTTTAAATTTATTACAAATCAGCAAACATACTTGATGATAAAACACTCAGGGCTTACTGTGTGCCCATAATTTCACATTGATGTAAGTATACCAGCTGACTGATGCCTCCACTCTGACTGTTCAGGGCTCTTGTCTAGCTTTTAAATACTTTCAAAATATCCCCGAAGACATTATTAAAGAACAAGGCAAAGTGGGTAGCAGTCACTGTTTTGTAAATAACAGCCAATTTATTAGGCTAAGAAAACAGGTATGAATATTAGAAAGAAATCATCATTACTTATAGATGACTTGGCTTAGTACCTAATAAAGAGGGGGAGAGAAAATCAACTTAAAATTGTAGTTGATAATGACAGTAGAATGCCAATTCTCCCCAAATTTATGTATAAACTTTAGTGCAATCTCAAACAAAATTACAGAAGGGTTTTTCTTTCCACAGGGGAACATTTCAAGTAGCTGGGACTACAGGCACACCACCCCATGCCAAGCTAATATTTTATTTTTTAGCCTCACTACGTTGCTTGAGCTGGTCTCGAACTCCTGGCCTCAGGCGATCATCCTGCCTCAGCCTCCCAAAGTGCTCGGTCACAGGTGTGAGCCACCTTGTCCAGCCTGTTCCTGAAAGAGACGACTGGGTCCCTCTGTTCCAGAGCACCTTGGACACCTGCCGGGTTCCGCAGGACCCTTGGAATGTTAGAGCTTGACTCCCCAGCCTCTCAGATGCTGGATTTCTTTGCTGATTAAATTGTGCTAAAATACAGGTAACATAAAACTCTCCATCTTAACCACTGAAAAATGTCCAGTTCAGTAGTGTTAAGAATATTCACATTGTTGTGCAACCAATCTTTTTCATCTTGCAAAACTTAAATGCCACATCCCTTAAACACCAGCACCCCATGCTCCCCTTCCTCCAACCCCTGCACCCATCCCCTTTCTCCAGCGCCCATCGACTTCCGTTTCTATGAGAGTAGACTGTTCTGTCTTATGTGAGTGGAATCTTACATCTGCCTTTCTGTGGCTAGCTTATTTCCCAGCATAATGGCCTCAAGCTTGCAGCGTGGTCAGGGGTTGCCTGTGGTTTAATTCTTCTTCTTCTGGACTATGAACTACTTTCAGGACTCACACATTCTGTTTCTCTTTTTCTTAAATTGTCCTCAGGAAAATTAAAATACTGTGAAAAGTCAAAAAAAAAATGAAAACTTCTATTGAAATGCTTTTTGACTCAGGTAAAAGTTAAAGTGAGGTTTTCTCCCAAATTAGGAAGCCATCAGGATGAGGAGATGGTAAATATAGAAAAGGTGACTCAAGTAGAAGAGTGACATCAGAATGGAAAACTTCCAAAAAAGCATTCAAAGAATGAGGATGGTTACACAGAACTAATTCGTTGGGGAATACCACACAAGCAAAGATGAAAAAAGACAACCTTTTGCGCAGTCTTGGGGAAGAGCGAGAGTGAACACTCATCAATGTCCCTCGGCTTTCTGATTGCTCCTTGTGGGGTGCACAACCTGGTCTTTGGGCAACTTTAGTATCTCCATTACTACAGCTTCCATCAAGAAGTCAGGCCTACCCTCATTAACTCACAGTTGCCTTTGTAATTAAACTCAGGGACATGCTCATTAACTCACTACTTTTGCATCAAAATCAAAATTCCTTATGGGATACGTTTGATTTTATTAAGTAATCTTTTTACTCATAGTATCTGGCTTGGAGTCAGCAGTATTCGTTCAATGAATGAATAAACTCACTTTTACGAGGAGAACCACCTCAACTAAAAACATGCATTTAAAAATGTATACTCTGAATTCAACTTTCAATCAATTCTACTCTCCTCGCCTCCAATGTGCCCTTTATTCATATGGGAATAGTGTAGTGGTGCCACATGTGGACTCTATCACATGGTATGAGTTTGCTTTGTAGCCATGTGCCTTTAATCTCTCTGGACCTCGTGCTACTCATCTGTGAAGTGGGGGTACTAATCGCACCTGCTTTGCTTTGGGCAGCATTTCCAGTGGTGGTTTTCTGCTCACATCTCTAGGGTTGGCAGCTGCTTCCATTGTCAATTGTTAATCTCTGGGTTACTCCACCTACGTCGTGTGTGATTTTTCACCTCTTCCATGGCTCTTGTAACTAATTCCCCATATCGAATTCCCTGTTTTCCTAACTGACACAGCGATTATTATGACTATCATTTATCATTAGCTTTGGAGTCTCATAATCACTTTCCAAACACTCCTACTTCCTCTTCCACAAAAATCTCCTATTTCTGCACTCACAAATACAGTTGTCTGGTTTGGCAGAAAAATATTCTTTGATGTTTTGCTGCATCTTTGGGGACATGTGGAAAAGCTCCTGAATGACCTGCCATTATTTTCTCCCTTCCTGAACTCCCAGGAAGACTGCCCCATAACCTGACATTTTCTTTGTTTTGATGTCTGGGCTAAAATGTGCTCAGAAATGTCTACTGTCCCTTTTTGGCCAGGTCCAGGGCAGGCTCTTGATCACTGTGTGCTCCCAGACGCCACCATGGTAGCAGGGAAGTCTTAAGGCTCTGACCTCACTGCTCATAGTCACTCTGCTTCTGCTCATTTAATGTGAGATAAGATTCAAGTACCATCATGCTTCACTGAACAATGGGGATATGTTCTGAGAAATGTGTCATTAGGCAATTTGGCCATTGTGTGAACATCATAGAATGTACTCACACAAACTCACATGGC
The DNA here is from genome assembly GCF_049354715.1 of Callithrix jacchus. Lineage (NCBI taxonomy): Eukaryota > Metazoa > Chordata > Mammalia > Primates > Cebidae > Callithrix > Callithrix jacchus. The sequence continues at coordinate 64,126,240 of NC_133502.1, forward strand.
ATAGCCTACTACATACCCAGTGCTCCCCAACCTTTTTGGCACCAGAGACCAGATTCATGGGGGTGAGGATGGGAGAAGGTTTAGGCATGAAACTGTTCAACCCTCAGATCATCAGGCATTAGACTGTCATAAGTCCAGCCTATTGTTCCTAGCCTGCACACCTGAGGCTTTTTACAGTTCACCATTTTTGTTCATAAGTAGAAGGAGTACACTCTAAGGTAATGATAGAAAGTATAATCAATAAAGTAGGGACTTGATTGTTTTTTATTACTGTAAAGTATGTACTATACACAATGTGTGTGCCATGCTTTTACCTGACTGGCAGTGCAGTAGGTTTGTTTACAGCAACATCACCACAAACACATGAACAATGTGTTGCACTACAACATTATAACTACTATGACATCACCAGGTGATAGGAAGCTTTTAGTTCCGTTACAATCTTAGGGAACCACCATCCATGTGGTCCATCATTGACTGAAACATTGTTATGTGGCTCGTAACGGTAACTGTACGCCCTCTCCCCTTCCTCCTCTGCCCCACCCTGTCCTGTGGTGTGAAGTGGTCAGCTTGGATTCAGGACTGGGACAGTGGCAGGGCCAGCCCTGGAGTGAGCCGAGAGAGTGGCCTGAGGCACAAGGCTTAAGGAGGTGCCCTCCCAGCGCCTTGCAAGTGCAGGGGTGGCCTCTGAGGGAGCAGCTCCTTACATTTTGCATCATAGGCTCTGCTCTTGCCTCACCCCAGTCCCTCCTCAGTAGACTGTCCTTTTCCACCAAAATGACAACAAAAATCTGAATGTCAGGGTTGGAGAATGTCTTTAATGTCGTGTGGCGCCAGTTTCTCAAACTGTGGTCCATGGAGCACCTGCAGGAGGCTTACCAGAGTCTCAACTGCAGATTCCTGGGCCCAGGCCGGACCTACAGATTCAGAATCTTTGGGAGGTGGTACAGGAATCCGCATTTCAATAAAGAATCTCTGGCACTTCTTATAAATCAGCAGTTGAGAACTTCTACTCCTAGGTGCTTGCTACCAACACACAACAGCGTCACACAGCAGCCTGCTTCAGGACTAGGAAGGCCACTGGGAGAAAGTTGATGACATGGGGCACAATTTGGCCTCCCTGTAACTTCACTCTGTCTCAGAGCTGGCGTCTAGAATGACCCAGAATCAACTGAATCCCTTTTCTACGTGGCAGTGCTCAAGTCCATAGCGCACCTCATATCCTCAGCCCACTTTGAGTACTTTCACCCACATTCCTAAGCAGCCGCTGTTCGGTCCACTCTCCCTCATGTGCCACGAGCACGCAGGGAGGGCAAGGGGTGAGAAGGGACTCGCACCAGAAGTAAATCCATAGGTTTCGCGTCTAAGGGACTGAAATGAAGTTTCCCGCGGGAAGTCCTAACTCCGAGGGGTCGGCCATCTTTCCACAGCTACCGGGTCGCTCTGCCGCCCCCCAGCGGGCCCCGGGAACACTGCAGGGGTATGAGCCGGCAGTGGGGCTGCTCTCCCCACACGTGGGAGTGGGAAATGGAGAGAACCCGCCCCTTAGAGGAAAAGCCACGAGTTGCTCTTGCGTTTCAGGAGAGAAAGGGAGAAAGAAAGCGTGCGACAGGGATTGGGAGCCCCAGGTGAAGAGGAGCCCCACAGAGTCAGCCCTGGACACCGGGTCCCCAGAGGGGCTGAGTGCTGCCTGGTTCTGGATCCCACTGGGCGCAGCTCAGGTGAGTCCGGAAGCCCTGGGCGGCCTGTGACGTTGGAGAGAGTCCTAGCAGAGGGTTTCTTGGAATCGTTCCTAGGAAGTTGCCGATGTGCTGATTTATGCTTCCTGGAAAGAAATGACTGTATTGTGGAAGTGCTTTTCTTGATTGTGTGGAGGGAAAGAAAATAGTCTTCATTGAGGCTAAGGGAAAAGGGTTTTCGAAAGAAGTGGATAATCGTAAAGGAATAATGAACCGTAGGGTGAAAGCAAGTTTGTGGGACTGTTAGAAACAACTTGGCGGCTGCAGGACAGCGAGTGGGGACCACAGACGTCACCTCCACGTTTTACTTGTTGGGGCTCTGAGCAAATGGCTTTGACTTGGTCAATTTAAAGGGGTGGTAGAGCTCAAAGGAAGTGCATTTTCCATTTCCTAGGAGCCAAACAATGAAGGCATCCTAGGGAGGTTGTGGAATGACTCTGGGACACAGTAGGAATGCAGTAACCTCGGCTGAATTCGTGCATGCGGGCATAGCTAGGAGAGAAAACAGCACAGGTTACATAGAGAGCTGCAGATAAGAGAGGCCTGTGTCCTGAGCACCCGAAATGTTTGTTGGAAATATTCAACAATGCTAGTTAACATCTGCTTGGAAGGAACAGGTATGGGGATGGTTAATGTCAAATATTCAATGTTATTCAAAACCAAGCAGTGAGTTATTCCTCACAGCTGATTTAGGAATGAATAATTTACCAAGCCAATCAGTAAAATCATAGTCACATATATGTGTTCACTGTTGATTCATGACACAAATCAGAGGTTAAAAATAAAGTAGAATTTTATAAATTTGAACTCTAAAACTGGGAACATTAGTCATAGAAGTTTTCTCAGACCTAGTCCTATTGACGTTTTGGAGCAGATAACTCTGTTTTTGGACACTGCCCTGCTCCTTGTAGGGTGTTTTGCAGCATCTCTGGTCTCTTTATCCACAGCCCTGCCCCAGCCATGACTATTAAAAATGTTTCCACATATTGCCAAATGTGCCTTGGGGGTCAGATCACCTGTGGTTGAGAACCACTGAGATGTATCAGTTGGACTGAGAATTGGAAGTGCGTCGAGCATGTCATTTGGCAATTATTGATTAGTTTCATGGCACCCTTTATTATCACTCAGCTGCCAGGAGAGGAAGCAGCAGGGGCTACTCTCACTAGCCTTCTAGGTGTGAGACACAGCGTCCTATCACAGCATGCACAAGCATGAACTTCTAAGTCACTGCTTGATCACACTGGAGAGAAGACACTGCCCAGCCTGTTACCCTAATCTCTTCCTGTTTCAGATTTCTAACAAATAAGAAATCTCTATCAAATAAGAAAAAATGCCCATTTTCTTAGTACTTAGGAGGCATAGAAATCCATTAAATGGATTGCATTGACATGAATCCATCATTACTATGTATTTGCTCTTTTGGACATCTCCTGCTGTTGAGGGACCCTGTCTTGGAAGAGCTACCACTTCAAAGGGCTCCAAGGAACATGTAATTGAGTTTTGTGAGTTGTTCAAGTCCCCACCATAATAGCGAATAGGTCTTTTGTAGCATATTTGAATCTGCAAATTCACACAGGGAGTTCTGTGAATCAAAAAGCAGATTCACTGCTATTTTCTCAATTTGCAGCTTTCTTTGTGGGCTTGATCTGAATTGAAATAAATCCATATCATGAGTTGTAAAAACCAAATCACAAAGGGGAACATACAACTGGAAAACAAGCCTAGAAAGAATTGGCAATATCACTGGCAATCAAAAACGTAAATTAAAATAATTCATTTCCACGTTTGCCTATGAGAGTAATAAAAATGCATTAGCCTTTCTGCCACCCAGTGGTGGTTCCGTGTGGTGGAACTGGCTCTCTCATACTGCTGGTGGCGCTGGAAATAGATACAGCTCCTTTAGAAGTCAATTTTACCTCAAACCCCAAAAATTGCTTATGCTTTTTAAGTAAATAACTATTCCAGGAGATCTATGTGATGCCTGAAACAAAGCACTTTTCACAGACAGAAATGTCTCTTAGGATTAGTTATGAGTGAAAAGTAAATATCCCAAAACAAGATACAGAGAAATATAGTTTGATGTAGCCTACTCTGTAGAATATAATTCAGCTGCGAAAATGAAAGTTCTGAAGAGCAAATGGTAACAGAATGCTTCTGTCAAAATGTGAAGTGTTCACTTAATGCGCCTGAATACTGCAACCATGTGAAATGTGTGTACCTGCACACATGCGTGTGTGCATATGCAGATACTTGAAAGCCCCCAAATGCTAACCGTTGTTGGGCTGGAAGTCTGCGTTGTTTATAATGACTAATGATTGTCTTTTCTCTGTGATCTAATTTTTCTGCGAAGTTGCTTTTGTAATTTATAAAGAAAATATTCCAAAAGAGAAAAAAGATTACCTACCACCGTCACATAATCGCTCTCCTTTTTCTGTTTGCTCCCTGGTGGACTTGCTCCTTTCTGCTTATCTATCCCCTACATGCAACTTTTTAAAAATCTCTGGACTTTTGGAAAGCAAACTACTTCTCATTTCAAATAACACTTCTTGAATTTTAAGAGGTTTTAAAAAAGAAGTTTAAAATTATAATGGTAAAACCTGCTAATGGGGGAAAAGGCAAGGCAATAATTGGGTATCAGTGGAAATAAAAATACATCCCTTGAGGTGGGGCGCAGTGGCTCACGCATGCGATCCCAACACTTTGGGAGGCCGAGATGGGTGGATCACCTGAGGTCGAGAGTTCGAAACCAGCCTGGCCAACATGGTGACACCCCATCTCTATTTAAAACAAATACATCCCACACCTGCTTCCAGCACATTCCTCCCTAGCCCAGCCCCAGTGGCCCCATATCCCTGTACCTGCCTTCACAGGGAACAATTATTCACAGTGGTTTAGTGTTTATGCTTCTGATTGTTTTCTATATATATATATATTTTTTGAGACGGAGTCTCACTCTGTTGCCCAGGCTGGAGTGCAGTGGCATGATATTGGCTCATAGCCTCTGCCTCCCGGGTTCAAGTGATTATCCTGTCTCAGCCTCCTGAGTAGCTGGGATTACAGGTGCCCACAACTGTACCTGGGTAATTTTTGTGTTTTTAGTAGAGATGGGGTTTCACCATGTTGGTCAGACTGGTCTTGAACTCCTGACTTCATGATCTGCCTGCCTCAGCCTCCCAAAGTGCTGGAATCACAGGCACGAGCCACTGTGCCTGGCTTCTGTGTTTCTGTAGATTTGCAGACATTATTATATGCACAAGGTGATATGATGTGTGTGTGTGTGTGTGTGTGTGTGTGTGTGTGTTTAACATTTTATTCCTTGTAAGGGAAGTTGAACACAATATGCAAAGTTTGTCGGCCAGCATTTGGGACTGTGGCTGGGAATTCCATCTTCCCTTTCTGGCTGGGTGCCAAAGCTAAGTTCTACTGCCACTGCTACCTGTCTCTTAGGGAACATTCTTTAAGGTGTTACAGAATTAATAACATATCATTCTTTTTTTAGTTCTCATCCATCTTGCCAGTTTATGAAAATAACAAGCTTGAAGGAATAAGAGTCGCCTCATTTATAAAATGGATCTAATACCTGTGCCTTGTGTGGGTGCATTCTATTGGCTCCCTCCTCATTTGGTCTGACATTATCAGTAAAGATATCATTGTTTTTAAATTTGATGTTTCTACCCTTATTTGCAGTTAGTCGCTAAAAGGATCAGCCAATTTAGAACATTTGAATTTTAAAAAATGTATATGCAGCCCTATATTACTCTTTGTGGTAGAACATTGTTCTTCAGGATTCATAGACTAAAGCTTGCACCTCTCACCCCAGTGAATGGCCCAAGGTAGAAATGTGTTGTTACGATGTGACACAGATGGTTTCTGCAAAGCTCCTGTGGATTTGAAGACTGGAGTGTCTTGGTTTATAGGCATCGATAGAGACCATTCAGCACACTTCGAAGGAAGTTTATATAACAGTGGCAACTCCACCATGGAAGTGTAAAGAGATGGCTCACATTTCTCCTCCCTCTGTTCTATCCCTTCTGTGAGGCAGGAGTAAAATGCTGTGGTTCGTGGCTGGAAGATGTAAAGTACACACCCTCCCTGTGACATGAAGCGCACCTCTGTTTTCCCTAAGAGTGAGGAAAGGAACTGACCTTCCAGGCCTTTAGGAGGCTTGATGGGCTGTGGCCCCTTTAGATAACTGAGCTTATCATTGCGTTCAGGAGGATTGTTTTTCAGGCAGGATTTTAAGTTGCTTAGCTTCTGTGACGCCCTGTGGCCATCAACCTCATGAAGTGTGGACATCAGTGGGAAGTCTGTAATCCATACAGTAGCCATTTGTCCATGGCTTGGGGCCTATTCGCTGTTTAACAGAAGGATGTGCACCTGGCACACCCCATTAGGCCAGAGAACTGGTCTAATTTCACCTTGGTGGGTAGAATGCCGAGTCAAGGGCAGGAGGCTGTGGTTTACCCAGGGCTGCAGTGCTTTCTGTCTGTAAGGACACCACAGCTGTAGTTTTTGCAAGGACATTATGGGGGAAAATGGAGCCTGGGAAGAGATATTTGAATCCCAAGCACTGCATTTGGGATTCCCAGGGATTGGAGGAGGGGTCAGAAAATCTTGGGTGCTCAGCCCTGCCACTCGGTCCCATTATCTCACTGCAGTCAAAACTGTCACAGTCGATTCTGGTTAACAGAGAGTGGGCACCTCAAGTTTGGCAGATCTCAGGACACCCGGATCCCAATCTGGCTGTGTGATCCTGGGTGAGTTCTTCACTTTTCTGACCCTCAGTTTCTTCATCTGTAAAATGGGGATAAGAATCTTTGCCTAGTTAATTAGACCCAGGCATAACAGATCTGACCAGGATGGCACCGTGATCTCCTGGCTTAGTCCCTGACTCACTTTGAGAAGCCTCTCCTTTCTAGGTTTCTTGTTTATTCTTGCTCTGGGGTGAAGTAGAGAGATTGTGGGCTTTGAAGGCACAAAGTCCAGGTTTCAGATAGAGTCATGGAGGCCTCATTTCAAACCCCAGTTCTACCACTTACTAGCTGGGTGACTTAGAGCAAACAGATTGATCTGAATCTTGGTTTTCTCTGTAAGATGGGACGTACCTGTCCCTGAAAGAACTGGGGAGATTAAATGAGTTAACAATGTGGAAGATCTTGGCAGGGTGCTGGTGACATGCCTCTGGTTGGGGACTGACTCTGGTCATACTGCCTCCTGCTGTAAAGATCCTGCTGACACAAAGCCAGGTTCTGAGCATGGCATGTCCTAGAACCACAGTGATGGGGAATAGAAACCCTGGATCTCAGCTAAATCACCCTGCCTGTACATTAGCTGTGGATCAGCTGCAGAGAGAAGCTGTGGGCCACGTGGCTCCTGCCTGGAGGCCCATGCTGGGGCTGGAGTGACTCGCCGTCCGTGAGCCACAGCTCTGGCCAAAGCAAGCTCTCCTTTTGTCATCATGACCACCTCTGTCCTCGGACCACAAGTCTTCCCTGTCATGGCCTGTTCCCCCTGCACTAACCTCTAGCTCACCCAGGAGGGCCTGCAGGCAGCACTGCTCAAATATGGCGGTCCCCTGGTTTGCAAATCCCCGCAGTATGAGGAATGAGGACCCTGTTACATCGTGCTTTCACATGACTCTGTGCCTACTCACAACGGGTCCCTGGAGAGACTTTGTGTGTGAAGTAAGGATATCTGCCCCAGATCCTACCAGGATCACCATAAGCCCCCATGGAGGCCTCACTCCCAAGCAACGAAATGGTGGGAAGTGGTAGAACTCCGCACGCCTGGCCTAGGAACTCCCTTCCTCTCCTAACGTCTTTACAGGGCTACCTCATTTCACTGGCCAGGAAAATTTGCTTTCTTGATGAGCTGGAGTTTTTTGGTGGATTTAAAATGTGTAAGGCTATTCTTCCAAGGAAGGAACGTCCTTTCTCACAGTGTCAATAAGCTTGCTCAGACCACAGCAGATCTGCAGGGGAGCCGGGGTGGTGCTCCAGGCTGCTCGGGTCTCGGCCCAGGTTGCTCTGGTCAAACGCATGGCTCCCTTCCCGTTTGGGCCCCGGGAGGGTGCAGCAGCTACACTGGGAAGTGAGGGCTCTTGCTCTGTACCTGGGTCCATACCTGGATCAAGTTTGGGCTCTGCCAGTTGCCAGCTCTGATCTCAGGGTGAATCTTAAGCTCTCTGGGTATCTAAGATACTATCTGTAAAACGGAGTCAGTAACACTTCCTAGATTGGATTGTTGTGGGATTAAATATGAGATGACCTTTTTTTTTTTTTTTTTTTTTGTGTGTGAGATGGAGTTTTGCTCGTTACCCAGGCTGGAGTGCAATGGAGCGATCTTGGCTCACTGCAACCTCCACCTCCTGGGTTTAGGCAATTCTCCTGCCTCAGCCTCCTGAGTAGCTGGGATTACAGGCACGCGCCACCACGCCCAGCTAATTTTTTGTATTTTTAGTAGAGACGGGGTTTTACCATGTTGACCAGGATGGTCTCGATCTCTTGACCTCGTGATCTACCCGCCTCGGCCTCCCAAAGTCCTGGGATTACAGGCTACAGGCATGAGCCACCACACCCGGCCCAGAGATGACCTATTTAAAGAATTAATACAATGCCTGGCTACAGTCATTGCTCAGCAAGTGAGAGCTCTTACCATTTCCCCCTCCAGGTCCGTGTCTTCCTGGCTGGTATCACTGGGCAAGCCTCTTAACCTCTCTGAGCTTGGTTCCCTCATCTGTGGAATTGAGGATCTTTTTCTCAGCCCCGCTAACCACTAACAAGGCCACACCTGCAGGAAGAGCAGCACCGACACTGGCACCCAGACCCCCAAGCTGACTCAGGCCACCACTGACATGCACAGAGGGGGTTGGTTATTAGTGCTGAGTAAATCCTTCCAGCATCCTTTCTAATGAGTTATTTCTGATCCTCAGAACTTGAAGAGCGAGGAAGAACAATGCCAGGAGGTCTGGAGAAAGCCTGTCATGAATGCATTTCCAAAATCGCCAGCAATGGTGAGTCACAGCTCTGAGAAACGCCCTGGTTTTGTAGGACCGAGGGCTCTGGGATGACATGGTGAGCTAAAGCTGGAGTGGGTCACATGGGTGGGATGCGCTTGGCTCAGGGTGGCCCCGGGGTAGTAGACCTGGGAAGACAGTGTCCGGCCCTCGGTTGGCTGACTTCTCCTTCCATTCCTTACCTATTCATCTTTAGCTTTCCATAGTTCACTGTATATGTTTTCTGTGTAATACGTGTTTGAAAAATATGTGTGTGAATAGAGTCACTGATACAACCCAGGTATAATGGCAGCTGTGTGGGGCACCATCGCAGGGCAATGTGACACTTTGGACCTGGGTAGCTTTCCCTTACTCCCACCTCAACTTGTCTCCTTACCAAGTTGGACTTTCTCCCGCCATCACCTGCTGGGGTCCTTTGTGTCCGGAAGGGCTGGACCACATTACAGAAGGCCCAGTCTCTCTTGTATTTAGACTATCCCAAAAGTAGATCCCCAAATCAGATCCCAAGCCTTGGGGGTCCCTGGACTGAAAGGTTTTACCTCATGGTGAGATGTATGGTCTAACTTTTACAGATCAAACATGAATAAAGGGAACATTGTGGGAAGCCTTAAGCAATTCATCTCCAGATACTAGTATCAGGCAGCAGCAGTCAGTGGGTGGGGGCAGACGAAGGCGGAGGAACAGCAGAACAAGGGGCTGATGGACAGGTGCCTGGTACCTCTCCTTACCTGCATTTACCATGTCCTAGCACACACTCTCCACTTCCCGCCTCTCCTCCCATGATGTTTCCTGCACTGCTTCATGCCAGCACCTCCAGCAGTGCCTGACATACACTAGGAGCTCAATAAATATGTACTGGCTGACTAAGCAGATGAATGAGTGAAGCGCCAGCTCCCAGATACAACTGACCTTCTCTATTCGCCAGTGGGCCCAGTGCCCACCTCATTCTCCTAAGGCACAGCCCTGTCATTTCACTCCCAAGGACAGCTCTGAGGGCCACCCCCTTCACCCCTGGAGCACACCTACTGCTGTCCCCACAGAGTGGGACAGTGGTGCTGGAGCCTTGCGCCAGGGCCTCTGATGCTCTGCAGGATGAAAGCTCATAGGTGTACTGAGGCAGGGAAAGGAGACACCACCGGTTATATTGTTGCTCTGTATCATCAGCAAATTAACTACCACGACCTCCCCCAACACACGTCCTACCGGTGTACGCAACAGAAGTGCTGATGGCAACACCAGATTGGCAAGAGAGGAAGTGTTAGGCTCAGGGTTTCCCAGAAAAAGAGATGTTTCCTGGCTGCACTGTAAATCTGCAGGTCAAGGTCTCAGCCAACCTTGGCCTGACGACGGCCTCCTTGATTGCTGAGGTTTCTGCCCTCGCTTTATGAATAACTCTGTCTTCAGCCAGCACAGTGGCAAGGCCTCCTAACTGTTCTCACTGCCTCTTGCCTGCCCCCTCAGCAAATCCTCTGGGGAGTCCTTCACTGCAAAGTGACTCCCCATTCCCTAGAATAAAACCAAAGCTTCTGCTCTCCCGTGAAACCCATTGTGATCGGGTCCCTGTTTACCCCTTGAATCACTCCTTCTTCTTCCCTTCTCGCTCTGGAAAATCCAGCCAGACAAAAACATTTTAGGCTCCCTCAAAACACCAGCTTCTGTTCTCTCCCTGGGCCTTCCAACATGTGTTTCTTTGCCTAGATGTCTACTTCCTCCCACCTGCCCCTGCAGATAAAGGTTGGATCAGGCAAGAATTATCAATAGACACTAAATCTAAGAGGAAATTTTGATGACAAGAAGTATATTGGTTGCAAGGGAGGAATAGAATAATCCTCATACAGTGGAAAAAGTAGACCACAGTTCGGGGTTTAAAATGAACATTACCAGTGAGGGACGGGTACCTGTCACCAATGCAGTAATCCAGCCAAGAATGCACAGCCGAAATCCAAACACAAGAGAACATCTGCCAATTACAAAGTGAGGAGTGTTCTCTTTAAAAGAAGCAGAGAGGACTGTGTTCTTCAAAAATGTCAACATCCTAGAAAACAAAACAAAAAAGGCAGTGAGAATGTTCTAGCTTTGAGGGAGGTCTCTGAATCCATCTTGTGCTGCTGTAACAGAATACCACAGACTAAGTAATTTATAATGAACAGAAAGTGGTTTGCTGACTGTTCTGGAAGCCGAGAAGTCCAAGACTGAGAGGCCAGCAGCTGGGAAGGGCCTTCTTGTGTCATCCCGTGGAGGAAGGCATCACGTGGGTGAGAGAAAAAGGGCTCAACTCCCCCTTTTATAATGAACCTGCTCCAGTGAGGCCATGAACCCATTCACTGTGCTCCCATAGCCTGATAACCTCTCATTTAGGTTCTACCTCCCAACATTTTTGCACTGGGGATTGAGTTTCCAACACATGAACTTCAGGGGACACATTCAAACCACATCAAGCAAAGGAGATATGACAACAAAATGCAACATGTCACCCTAGATTGGAGGCAAGGACTTTATTAGGTCATCAACACTGGAATATGGATGGCAGATTAAAACACTGTGTCAGTGTAAGAAGCTGCCACTGTCCTAAGGTAGTATATTAATAAGAGAATATCCCTATCCCCAGGAAATGCACATTGGGATTATTTCCAACTAAAAAATTAAAAAACTTAAAAGGCATGCAGATGGAAACCTGAGTGGCAAGACTCTGAATGTTTGCTCTATCACTCTCTGTACTTGTATGAATGTTTATGAATTTTCATAATTAATATGTCTTTTTAGGCTGGAAAAAATTGGCATCCGTGACCTGGCGACATAGTACATAGATGCAAATCCATGTGCCATAGTGTTTTCCTTTCAAGTGACTTCTAAATTTTCTTCTGTCTGGTCTACATTTTCCACATTTCCTATAAAGCTACATACTTTTGTAATTAGAGAATGCAAGTTTTATTTTTATTTTATTTTATGCTTTAAGAACACTCTCCAGATATCCCCTTAGATAGGTTGGTGCTGTCCCTATCCACATGTGGAGTTTGCTAAGTGGTGGCGGCCTCAGAGGGGTGGCCTGCTCATCTGGGCATCTTTCCAGGGAGCAGGGTGGCCTCCGTGCCCTCACACACCAGCAAGCCACCTGGGGGAGCTTTGGAGCTCTCCTGGGCCACCGCACAGCCCTGCTCTCAGCCTCTCCATCTGGCGCGCTCTCTCTGTCAAGCTCTCTGCTGCGGAACATTTGCTTCCCTGCGGCCTCCTGCTGCCCCAGAGGGTGACTTTCATCACTGGGCAGCAGTGAAATCTCGATGAATCCACATGCAGTGTGTGCAGCAGCTTCCAGCCCTCACAAAATAACTCAATTAAACAGACAAGTGCAGTGAACCCAGGTCATTGCACCTGTCAGGGGGTCCCGGGAAGTCCTCTTCACTCAGAGACAGCAGCAGAGATGGGACCAGCAAAGTGCATGTTCAAGGGGGCCACCAGGAGTAAGACCTTCTGCTCAGGCCTGGATGAGGGACGTGACACTAGGTGGTGTTTGCAGCCCCCTAGCTATGAGAGAAATTTATGCCACTCCGCATACTAAACAGAGAGTGGCAGATTTTGCTCTACAATTCTGGCCAGGAGAAATAGCATGTTATTTTATTTTTAATGTACTTTCAAAACTTTAAAACTTCTTCCTCTCTAAATAAAATTAGTCTGACTCCAAGCTCCTACTTGCCAGAGTAGCAGGAAAATCAGTCCTGGGCTTTGCGGGTCACACAAGAATTCAAGTGTTGGAGTTGGAGGAGGGGAGTCACGTTTTCCTCTTTCGGGGTCTGGGGCAGGGTGTGCTCTGCTCTGTGGCAAGCCATTATGACCTCTACAGACCCTTTGTGCCATGTTGCAAAGGTGGCCCCTGGCAGTGGTAGCTTCCAGGACACAGCTTAGGAGTAGACAGTGATTTTGTTGGAAGAAAAGTGCGCCCTTCTTCCAAGTGAGAGGATTTCCAACCTTCACTCAGCCCCACAGCCTCACACAGGCCCTCTCTTCTCTGCACAAACCACACAGCAGCACGCTCTGTCCTTGCTATCCGGCCAGCACCGGAGTCAAGCTTGAGATGTTGGGGTCTTTACAAGCCTGGGGACCTGGTGCCACCTACGTAGGTGCTTCTAGTAGCAATTCCTTTTGGACACTGCAGGTAAGGGGCCACCAACCCCAGGTTCCATCCTGAGCAGCGCCCCCACCCCTTTGTTGCTCCTCCTCTTTGGGGGACTTCCCTGCATCCCTTTTAATTTGGACAATCCCATAGAATTGCTCTCAGTGGGCTTCTAGAAGCACAAAGTTGCCTTCTCTTTTCAGGGATCAGAGAAATAGATGGCAGCATCCATATTTGTGGAAGGGCTCAATGTTTCTTACTAACTTGTCCTGTTACATGAACAACTGCAAATCTCAAAAGCAGACAGTGGAGGTGGTTTTAGAAACTCCTGGAGCTCTGGAATCCCATACTCCAGTTCATTCCCCTGGCACTTTAAATGCAGTGAATTCTGAACTGAATACATCCTTTCCCCCAAGCCCCTCCTCTTTCTGTCCCTCACATTTCTGTCTGTGCCTCTATCATTCTTGTCACCTGAGCACAGCACTTGCGTCCTTCTTTACCCCTTCTTCCCTTCATTCCACATCTAGAGTGTGCTCAAAGCCCCGCGGAAGCCTTGCAATTTCTCTCCAGGCTGAATTAAGCAACAGCCACTTCGCTGGCCTCTGCACCCGCTGACACCCCCTTGAGTCCCCATTTTCTCCAAAGGTTCAGCTTTGATTATGCCACTTTCCAATTCTAAATCCCCCAACTCTCTTTATCTTCCTAATAAAATCAAAATGTCCTTATGCAAAACAGAAACGCCCTCTCTTCTCAATATCTAGTTTCCATCTGATCTCTCCTTCTCTTTTATGATGGATGACAGACGCTCAGCTCCATTTCATGATTTGCCACTCCCGCAAACCATTCTGAGTGTCTCTGTCTCTCAAATCTTTTGTTTCCTCTAGATTTCTTCCTTTGACTGAAAAGCCATCTCCCTACAACTCAGCCTGTCAAAATCCTACCCATCCATCAACACCCAGTGCCAACATCACCTCCTCCTTGAGGTCTTCCTTGATTTCCTGGGGACTCTCCTCCTCCAGGCTTCCTCACTGCTTCGTGCACTGCCCCTGCTGTTTCCTCCCACACACTCATTTGTACCGTCCCTTGGGTGCACATCTCATCTCCCGTAAGCAGTTGTGAAGTCCGCATTGCCGAGGCTTCTCATACTCACTTTACATCTGCCCAAATCTTGGTCAAATGCAAGAATGAATAGCTGAATATCTATAAAGAAGTTCATCTCTGTTCAAAGTGGATTAGGTGCTAAAAAAAAAAATACCCCCTCATATAAATTGCTATTGCCTGTGACCTGTGGGGATTAGTGGGTGGCTAAGGCAATGCAGAGTGCTGGTGCAGGGCTGGGAAGAGGGGTAAGTGGAAATATGAAGCAGAGACAGAATGACTGAACACACCAGGAGAGGGCAGAAGAGGCCTGGGTGACTGGGTTTGGGCACCATTATGATACGGGGAGGTGGAGAGGGCAGTTTGGAAAGCGGAGTTTAGTTGGCGTTTCCCTTCCTGCACTCTCTGCCTGTTGCCTTCTGGGTATTTGCCCGTTGCCTTCTGGAACGCCAGAGGGGGGTGTTCCAGAGAAAAACTGCTGGATCCTGGTCTCAGTTTCTGCACTAAACTATCTAAGCAAAGGATCTGGGGATATGTTAAATACTTGCTATTCTTAGGAAACAGACTCTGGAGATCCTTGAGAACAGACCAAAAGCGACCCACTTTCCTACCAAGATTACACATTTAAAAATGCGTTGAATTCTCCGGGCTACTCTCCTGTTTTGACTGACAGCTGGATGGCAGTGTATCTTTAACACTTGCTGCCAGGTCGCTCCCTCCGACAATCACGGGCCCAGCAACAAGCAGTCAAGAGAGCAGCCCACCCTGAAATGCACCGCAGGAGGGGAGTAAGGATACGGAGCCAGCAACGCAAAAGCCGTCCTGAGGAGGGCGCCCTTCCCCATGTGCTGTCTTTTCCCAACCTTCAGTAAGTCAGGAGTCAGCTTATCTGTGTTCTTGGCATAAAGAATGACTTGATGCCAACGTTTTGATTCTAATATCCTCCTACTATTGCTCTAATTTTGGATTATTTTCTCCTTTGGGACCCTCAAGTTGATGAGTTTTTCTCCCTCATCTCTTTCAAACTGACTTTCTAGATGGAGACTCTCATGGTATCAGAAGCCAGAATGTGGCGCTCTGAGTTGCATTGGAATTGGTGCTTAGTAGACCAGAAGACAGAGCAGTATGAACTAGTGGTGGGCACTGCTGTCAAGCTGCTGCCATGGCAACAGCCACATCACCAGGAAGCTCAGCCTCTGTTCCAGAGAGCTGCAAACACCAAGGTCTGGGTAACCAGATGCCCCAGGAGGCAAAGGGATCAGGCGAGAGTGGGGTTCCCCGATTCCTGACTGTGGCCTGCGTGTCCTTATTAGGACCAACTGTAAAGAAACCCTCATGCTGGTAACTACTGATGACTCCGTCCCAGTGGTCCTACTACCCAGCCCAGCCCCAGCACCTCCCACTGCCCTGAGCAGACAGGCTCTAGGAAGCCCCTGAAGATTTTCCAGCTAGCGTACAGAAACATGGCTCCTTCACGATCACCTGGGAGTGGCCTTTATTTTATTTTATTTTATTTAGTTGGGGTCTTGCACTGTTGCCCAGGCTGGAGTGCAGAGGCAGGGTCACAGCTCGCTGCAGCCTTGAACTCCTGGGTTCAAGCAATCCTCCCATCTCAGCCAGCCTCCCCAGTAGCTAGAACTATAGGCGCACCATCATGCACGGCTAATTTTTGTATTATTTGTAGAGACGGGGTTTTGCCATGTTGCCCAGGCTGGTCTCAGACTTCTGGGCTCAAGAGATCCACCTGCCTCAACCTCCCCAAATGCTGGAAATACAGGTTTGAGTAACATGTCAGGGTGGAATTTGCTTTTTAAATGCAGATTCCCAGGCACCATTTGTACTGATCCTGGTTTGTGAGATCTAGAGCAGCCAATGAGAACCTGAGAGTCACGGCTCTGAGGTGCGGTGAGTGAGAGTGAGCCTCATTAGAGAGGCGATCCAGAGAAGCAGGCTTGCTGGATGAAGCCAGGGCGCAGCCTGAGAACAGGGCCAGGGAGTAAGGCAGCACCCACTTGGGAGTTGAGATGTAGAACAGTCTCATCTCTGCTCAGAGACCATGAGAACCACAGTGTACACCTCCCCTGTTGTTTTCTTGATTCTCCATTTGATTCTGAAGTGGGGGCTGAAATAAAGGGGAAGCCCGAGTCTCTCCATCAGGAAAGGAAAATAATAATAGTAATGATAATGGCCAGCATTTATCCGTGTTTATTATGTGGCAGACCCTGTGTCTAGTGCCCTACGCAGATTATGACATTTGATGATTTTGACAAGTCTGTTAGGAAAATCTTGTAATCATGCTCGTGTGTGCAATGAGGACACTAAAACCTCAAAGGTTAAGAGTCCTGCAGTCTCTGCTGCAGGTCATGAGGAGCGGAATGGGGCTGGGACTCAGGTGTCCTGGCTGCAGGTGATGAGTCTACAGCCTCCTCCAGGTGGTGACCAGGGCCATCTCTCTCAGCCCTGCTGGGAGGTAGTGAAGGGGAGGAGGTAACGTCTTACCTCTCCACTCTTAGGGGCTTTCAGCTGGGCCTGAGAATTAAACTACGTAAGACAAACAGGAGAGAAGCACACTAATTCAGTACCAGGTTCACATGACGCAAGAGCCTCATAAGGAGTGGAAACCCAAAGAAACAGCAAAACATGAGTGCTTTTATACTGGGCTGAACAGAGAGGCAATTGTAGAAAAGTAAGCAAACCATGTGGGGGGCTAAGGGAAGACAAGGGTGATTCTGACACAATCTGTTTGTACAGAATTCTCTTGGTCTCAATGTCCCGTCCTTGGTGATAACAATGGTGCCTTCCTCTGGTAGAGGGAGGACATCCTCTACATGAGGCTTTGATTTCCCACTTTCAAGAAGGAGAAAAAGAGGGTCAGGGCACCCGTCTTCCATCTGTTATTTTTTATGTGCCTTTAGCTCAAAATAACCCTTATGCCATAACCGCATAGTTTGGGGCGACATATTCTGCCACCCTTCAGTAGGAAGCCTGGGTGGCAGGTGCCTCCCTGGGGACTGCTCCATTTCTTTGTGTCACCGACCACCTGGATTATATATGTGGCCAGGTGGCACCATCTGCCTCAAGCTTGCACACAGGGCAGGATTTTCCGGGATGCCGATCACTTCTTATCATCCTGGTAACAAGCTCCAAGGTCAGAAATAGAGAATGGGATTCATCAACCCCTGACTGTCTATCCTTTGCCAGCAAGAAATTTCTTCCTTGAACCCCACTCTGAGAATTAAAACAGATGTGGCTAGATTAACTGAAATTCTCTCTAACTCGCCACACCTGCCAGCAGCACTGTGTCACCTGTGACCAGCTGGACCCCAGAGCAAAAGAAAAATGCAAAGCTCCTTGTTCAAAAGGCAGGAAAAAAGCACCGTACAAGGGACTAAAATAGAAAAAGCTTTTTCCTTTCTTCTGAAGCCTCCTTTTGGCCTTTTTATTAGCTATTTAATGTCATTTTAAGTAGGGAGAAATCAAAATGTTTATTAGTATATAACTTACCATTCATCTTCATATCATATATGTTCATTTTAAAGGCAACTGTGAGAGCATTTAACTCATATGTTGAGTCACTGAAATGACGCAACTTGTGTTTCATAGTTCTCGTACGTATTCTGCTTTTACCAGAACATTGGAAACATTGCACAAAACTAACAGCTCTTCATTTCGCTTCTTGATACGGGCGCATTCTACCCATATTCTCCACCTTCTGCTCATGGATGGGTGAAGAAGGTCTGAGAGGAAAAGATATACTAATTTAGGGGTCAGAAATGGGCTGGTGGGTTCCTTGGTGGTTCCTGTTTCTTAGAACATCATTGCTTTCTGTCTGCATCTGAAGCAAGTTCTGGTTCAAATGGGAGTATATCTTCTCAGGACTGTCAGCCCCCTGCTTACTCAGTTGAAGACACAACACGCTTTTCTTGTATTGGCTCTGAGTCTCGTAAAGTTAAATGTGAATATTGGCGGTGAAGAGCAGCCCACACAAGCATTTCACAGACCCCTCTGTTCACACGTATGCCTCACTGTCCTGTCCAGCTTCACTTACAATACACAATTTTGAGAGAAATTTATTTAGAATTTCAAGATGACAACAGAACAGCGTCAAACCAGATGCTGGGTCTACCCAAGCATGGGGTAGTTAAGTTTCACGCCTGTGAAGCTGGCTCTGGTGACAGCATTATAGCCAGCTCAGGGGTGGTTTGAGGGGAGGAGTGGAAATTGGGGCAAATCACTGTGCATGCCTGTCTCCATCAACATTTCCTGGAGGTGAAGGTCAAGATGGTCATGGAGGGCAACTCCTGGAGTTTCTTTGAGAGAGGGGCAGCACCCAGCCCTGTGCACCCTGCCCACTGTGGGTAGCAAGATCAGAGCTGGCATCTGGTAGTGTGCACGTGAGGCTCCCAGCTGGAGGCACTTGCAGCCTTAGATCTCTTCTCCTCTAGAGAAGACAATTTCCCGGATAAATCCCAGATCTTTGACAATTCAAAACTGCAAAGGACCTTGCAGATTAAGCCAGGTACAGAGGGCTCTGTATAAATATAGAAACCCCAACTCAAGCTGGCTTAAGTAGCAAAGGGCATTTATTGGCTCCTATAAATGGCAAGTCCAGAAGTAGTTTCGCATCAAGGGTGGTGGGATTCCATGGGTGACGAATGTCACTGAGGACCCAGTTTCTTCTTACCTTTCCTCTGGCCTCCCAGGACATTGGCCTCATTCATAGGCTGCCTTCCCCTCATGGTGACAAGAAGGCTGCCAGCTACCCCCAGAGTGAGTCAATTCCTCACCAGTGGCTAGGGAGGGAGAAACCTTGTTTCTGGAAGTTATGTCAGAAGAGTGAGAAAGCACTTTCCTGACTCTCAGTAAATCTCCCAGTATAAGTCATGAGCCCATCCACTAATAACATATCCAGTGAGTGGGAGTCTGCGGGTTAATTGAGGGTGAAACTTCATGCCCTTTTCCAAGGCCAGGGTGGGGTCAGCTTTTGCCAGGGTACATAAACGGCACAGGAGAATGGGGAGGTCGGGAGGTGGGGGTACCCAAAAATAATTGAGATGATGACCTAGAGCGGAAGGAGTAGACACTGCAGGGGCTACCATGACATTCGCTCAGAGATCCTCTCTCTGCTCAGGATGACAACAGGACTCGGCAGAAAACCCAGACGTGATGCTGTCAAGAGTTTGAAAGAGGGAACTAGGGGGTAGACCTACCCAAGAGGCATTCAAATTAATACTTTCAAGAAACATGCTGGCCACGTAAAACCTATATCTGCAGTCTATTTAACAGATGAGGAAACCAAGAAGCAAAGCAGGAAAGTAATTGCTTAATTATCAAAGTTGCCATACACTGAGTCCTCATGCATACATCTGCCACCACATTTTACAGAAGAGGAAAACAGGGCTTCAGGATGGTCAAACATTTGCCCAAAGCCACATGGCCAGTGAGTGACAGTGCCAGGATTTGGACCCAAGGCTGTGTAGCCCCCATTCCTCTGTTCTTTCCCAATGTCTAAAAGTTGAATTGGTGGCATGAGCAGAAAGAAGAACCCCAAGCCAGTTCAAAGCTCTATTATACTGTGTGTCAGCAGGAAGTTTTAGGAGGCCACCTAATGTCATGGACTGTGGAATATATAACCAAATGAATGGAAAGGGAAAACGATTTTGTGAAGCAAAGACTTTAAGTGATAAAGTGAGTTGTCAGTGAATTTTAACCAGGGAAGAGAAGAACCATCTGCCCTGGGTACAGGCACCCAGGAAGCACAGGGTGGATCCTGCCTGGCTGCGTGAATGCTGGCAGCTTCTGGTGTCCTGGCACGGGCACAGGGGCAGTCTATAAACTCCTTTTCTATAAGCTGTCAGACTTGGAGAGGGCCTGCAGAAAATCTGGGCCTTGGCATTGGCAGAGTGATGACGAGAGATGTTGAGCTCACTGAGAAATGTGAGTCTTGGCTTGCATCCACCGTGTGGAAGCC
Organism: Callithrix jacchus; assembly: GCF_049354715.1. Classification (NCBI taxonomy): domain Eukaryota; kingdom Metazoa; phylum Chordata; class Mammalia; order Primates; family Cebidae; genus Callithrix; species Callithrix jacchus. Next base: position 64,146,171 of record NC_133502.1, read on the forward strand.
CCAGGTGAGCTTCGACCTTCTCCCGTCTGCTGACTTGCCACTGGAGAGAAGGTCAGGTTTCACAGGATGCTTAAGAAACTGCAGTGAAGAGGAAATGCCAGGGTCTGTATGTTTCTAATCCAGTGCCTGCCCCTTCTTCTCCTTGCAGCCTGCTTCGTTTTTGTGCTCTGCACTTTCCTCGCTCTGCCGCTGTCCATGGCCTTCATAGGTAAGCTGCCTGCCGAGCTACTGGATGCCACAGGTCAGACAGGTTGGGGCGTGGGCACACAGCATGTGATCTTTAAACATTAAATATGTGTTTAAGAACTGGCCAGACCGATGATTCCCAGACACCTATGTGCCATCTCAGAATGACTTGGGGAACATTTAAAAATACGCCTTCCTGGGGCTCATCCTGGGAGATATCGATGCAGTGTATCTGGGTAGGGACAGACTCCTGCTTTTAGAAATCTGTCCCCAGATGCTTCTGATCCCTCTAGCCAAGTTCGGAAGTGACTGGACTAGAGGTTTCCCAGAGTCCCTTTCCAGTTTCTGTGTTCCCTTGTGGAAGCAGGTTGCGAGCAATACAAAAAGTGCAGCTGGCGCTAGATGACGTGTGGGCACTCTATACATGTTTTTTGCTGAATGAATGAATAAATATTTCCATAAATCATGCATACTAAACCTCATAATCACAGAAGTGTGATATGTTGCAGAAGTGGGGAGAGGGGCAGGATAGGGGAAGCTCCTTGAGTAGCTAAAAGTTGTTATCACATGTCAGTGAAATTAATCTTATGCTTCTGAACATTGCTAATGGGAGCCCCTGAGCCCCGTGTACAAAATGTAGCTACCCTTATTTACCTAGAAGCCTCACATGGCCTGGAAGAGGGGCTCATGCCTGTAATCCCAGCATTTAGTGGGGCTGAGGCGGGCCGATCACTTGAGCCTGGGAGTTTGAGACTAGCCTGGGCAACATAGTGAGACCTTGTCCCTACCAAAAAATGCAAGTCTTGACTTAAAAATTAGCTGGGCGTGGTAGCGTACACCTGTAATCCCAGCTACTCCAGAGACTGAGGTGAGATGATCGTGCCACTGTACTTCCGGCCTGGGTATCAAGAGTGAGACACTGTCGTCCCCCCAACTCCCCTCCAAAAAAGAAGCTCAGCAGGCCCAGAGTTCTAGGTCCAAGCTCACAGCATATTGAAGCATAAAGTAAAAGGGCATAGGAATTATTGCCAAACAACGAAACACCCGGTACCCTAATTGCTTAATGGGTAGGAGGCTTCCTTCTAAGGTGATGAAAATGTTTTTGAACTGGATAGAAGTGGTAGTGCACAACACTGTGAATCCACTAAATGCCACTGAATTATTCACTTTAAAATGGTTTATTTTGTTATGTGAGTTTCACCCTAGGACCCCTGCCAAAAGCCACAATACTAAAAATGAAAGAAAAACCGTATCCTTAGATCTATAAGACATGAAAGCTGACAGCCTGACAAGAAATAAAAAAGTAGATTTTAAGGTTTGCAGAGAACTAAAACAGCCGAGTAGTCTGGGGCCATTTAGTGTCAGAGTGAACAATGCAATCACTTCAGCAGGCCCTGGTGCTGTGATGCTTATAGTGCAATTCAAAAATTAACATTTCTCATGTGGCTCTGTTCTTCCAAGAAGAGTTCACAAGATGTTAGGCATACTCTGCTTAGGAAGTTGGGCGTACCCTCCAGAGGGCGTTCTATGCAAATCTGTGAGGTAAGAGAATCCCAGCCTTTGGACTATGTGGTTAGTTATCTTTTCTTTTCTTTAGAGACAGGGTCTCCTGTCACCCAGGCTGGAGTGTGGTGGAGTAATCTTGACTCACCGAAACCTCTGCCTTTTAGGCTTAAGCAATTCTCATGCTTCAGCCTCCCTAGTAGCTGGGATTACAGGCGCCCACCTCCACGCTTGGCTAATTTATGTAATTTTAGTAGAGACAGGGTTTCACCATGTTGGCCAGGTTGGTCTTAAACTTCTGCCCTCAAGTGATCTGCCCACCTTGGCCTCCCAAAGTGCTGGGATTACAGGCATGAACCACTGTGCCCGGCCAGTTATCTTTCAAATGAACTTAACTGCAACAATTCATCCACCAATAAGGCTGCATAAAAGTGACAAGACCCTACAAGCCAGTTCCCATGGATATTAGATTAAAATCACCACATCCACTACAGAAAGGGGGGTTTGGAGTGTTAATGTTTATAGAGCAATATTGGATATAGAGTTTGTGTTTGGGTGATGGAAACATTTTGGAAATAGATAGTGGTGATAGTTGCATAAGATGATGCATGTAATTATGCTGAATTGTACACTTAAAATGGTTAAAATGGCAACTTTTGTTGAGATGTTTTATCACAATAACAAATATTTTAAAAATCACTAATCTGGTCATTGTTATCTGAACTGGGGAGAGCTCTAAAGGCAAAGGGAGTAATCGTGATACGGCAGGTCAGACAATGAGGTAAAGTAGGTCCTAAGCAGTACGTGAGAACGCAGGGGGAAAGACGGCTTTTATTAAATTTATTAGGATTGTTTTAAGCCATCTGTGCACTGATGACTCTCCTGTGAACAGCAGCTGTTTTTATTCATTGGGAATGAGCAGATACCGAAGCCATTACTCAATGTTCATTTCACAGCTGGCCTGTGAATTGAAAGGCAGTCCATGTCCAACAAATTTGGCATCAAGTACTTAAAGGTGTTTGTGTGAAAAGGCTGTGTTGAGACTTGGAAAGTATTTTCATTTAATAACGCATTCGGCTAAACATCAGAGATAACTAAAAGACAAGCCTGGCTGATGATTGGATCAACGTGTGTATTTGACTAAGTTCTGTTCTGGGCCTGAATTTATGGCTCTCTGTATACCTAGAAAATTTTGTTCATGTCAGTGGAATACGGTATAGTCATAGGAAAACGGCTTACTCCCTCTGCTTAAGTATCAAGGCACTTATGGGAAATAAAATGTCAAATCAAAGCTAGAAGTCGAAATGTCATGGAAACAGGAGGCTTTGGTTCTACAGGAAGAATTCTTTTCCTTGGGCTCCGTTGACAGATGTCTTAGTCAGGGTAACTTAACTGTACTATAGTCACAAATTTACCCTGGAATCACAGTGGCTTGACACTCTAGGGGCTTATTTCTTGCTTATGCAAATTCCATCATGGGTCAGGGGGCACAGGGACTTCCCAGGCAGTGTAATGACATAATACTCCAAGCTGCTTCAATCTTGAGAACTAGCCATCGCCACCCATGGCTTCCAGGTAGTCAAAGTAGAGAAAGCAAACAACAAATCATGTATCAGTTTTTAAATACTTTGGCCAAGGCTGGGCACAGTGGCTCATGCCTGTAATCCCACACTTTGGGAGGCCCAGGCAGGAAGATCACTTGAGCCCAGGAGTTTGAGACCAACCTGGGCAACATAGTGAGTCCCCCTTCTCTATAAGAAAAAAAAGAATTAGCTGTGCATAGTGGCACATTCCTGTGATCCCAGATACTCAGGAGGCTGAGGTGGGAGGATGGCTTGAGACTGGGAGGTTGAGGCTGCAGTGAGTTATGACTGAATCATGCCACTGCACTCCAGCCTGCGCAACACAGCGAGACTCTATCTCAAAAATAATAAATAAATAAATGCTTTGGCCCCAAAGTGTCCCACGGCCCACTGGTCAGAATTGGTCAGACTGTCTTGCTACCCAGGAAGGGAGGTGGGCAATGTGGGAGGCACATACTGGGCAGTCAGTGTCTCCCACAGCAAAGGTGTGTGTTAGAATCCATCTGGAGCCTGGTCGTTTGAGCCAGACTAGTCCCTGAGGGAAATGGGCATTTCTTCTTTATGTTTTAAATAGACACATCATATCATCAGTTAATAATAGGTCTAGAGAACAAAGACCTGAGAAAAGTAGACAGAGCATTGCCTTGGGGAGGAAAATTACCATTAAGAAAAGGTAGGCATCTGAGCGGGCTGGCTTGTTAGTACTCTGCATCTGGTTGCTAGGCATATGTGAGTTCACGTGTGTTTCCCAGCGTGGGGTCCAGCCAGTGACATGGTCAATGGTGATCATAGGGTGACTGTGACTAACACAGCAGAGGGCTCGATGAACAAGGAGGAAGAGCAGCTCCTCCCTGCCACCTGCCACCTGGCCCCTGGAAGCAGAGTAGATGAGAACCTCATTCACACAGAGTCACATTTTGGAAACGTGACTCCTAAATTGAATCTTATTTTAAGCATATCAAGGAAACTGTATATTGAATCCTGAATTCTTGAAATTTGCTTATGCAAATTCCATCATGGGTCAGGGGGCACGGGGACTTCCCAGGCAGTGTAATGACATAATACTCCAAGCTGCTTCAATCTTGAGAACTAGCCATCGCCACCCATGGCTTCCAGGTGGTCAAAGTAGAGAAAGCAAACAACAAATCATGTATCAGTGAGTTCGCATACACTGGCTTTTCAGATGAGCAGAGTGTGACCCATAGCCAGTTAATACCCAGAAAAAGGTGCAGTGACACCTGGTCCATGCCCTGTCTGCAGGGGGATTTATCACTACTCCGCTGTGAGAGCCAGTTCTGTGGCGTCAATCCACTGAGCGCCCTGAGGATCAGGTGACTGGTGAGGCTGTGCAGACCCTACGAGCATAAGGTTTGCATGATGAACATTTTGTTCCACTCATTCAAAACTGGGCTTTGTGCTGTTGAATGTCTTTCTCTCAATCCTCCTCTGTTTGCCCTATGTAGGAATGAAGTTTTTGGAGGACTGCCCCATATAGCCCCTCATTCCTTTATATTTGCTAGTGGGTGGCATCGTCAGTACCTTAAAGGTAAAGTGTCTTTGTTTGTTGTTCGTAGTCCTTGTAGAAATTTAACTCACAGCATCCTAGAATGCACCTGTTACTTGCTTGCTACTCACAGGGGAGCCAGAGTCACTTCCCTCAAAGCCTGTTGCTGAAGTGATGGGGCTGGCTCCAGAGACAGATTTTTCCAGATGCAGCGCGTTTACCCAGGGCCGTGCCTCTTTGCAAGAGCTTCCTTCCTGCTGTTGAGTTCAATGTACTAAGCTGTGGCTTAGGTCTGACAAGAGCTGATGCAGAGGAGTCCCTGACTGACAGTTATACCACTGAATTCAGCCAATAAAATCATGGCCTTTCTTTGTACTGTTACTGCTTTTGTGTGCGTGTGGCGGGGGGAAGCTTCTTGTTGAGGGCAGCATTTGTATTTGGTTAAAATATGCTTGATGCCAGGCGCGGTGGCTCACACCTGTAATCCCAGCACTTTGGGAGGCCGAGGCAGGTGGATCACGAGGTCAAGAGATTGGGACCATCCTGGTCAACATGGTGAAAGTCCGTCTCTACTAAAAATACAAAAAAAAAAAAAAAATAGCTGGGCATGGTGGCGCGTGCCTGTAATCCCAGGTACTCAGGAGGCTGAGGCAGGAGAATTGCCTTAATCCAGGAGGCGGAGGTTGCAGTGAGCCGAGATCACACCATTGCACTCCAGCCTGGGTAACAACAACAAAAAAATGCTTGCTTTAGCAGTTCTGATTTCTGCTTTTAACTATACCTCCTAGTTCTCAGTTGACTAACATAGGATTAATTGGCTGCAGTTATCAATCAACTGTTCAAGTATTCTTGTGTCTGGGGTGGGAGTGCTTCTCTGTGACTCTCAAGCTTATGCAATTGATCTGCTCCTGGGCTGTATTGACATTTGTTTAAACAGGAAAAACAACTAAAGAAGTATCAGGGGTGGCATAGCCTGCAGTTGTTTTCAAGATCTCTGGCCCTCAGAAATGTTGCATCTACCAAGAGAAGCTTAGATCAGCCTCTGGATATCAACAACTCTTCCCACCCTTCCAAACCCACCTCACTGCTTCCTATATCAGAGCCAGCAAACACGATCATTCATTTTCCCAGATGGTTTTATAAAAACAAAGCAGTAACACAAGAAAACCAAATGTTTTGTGTCAAGAGTGCCAAATGTGGACTTTCATTCAGACCCACTGTCGGGTTTCTTTGCCAGCTGCCTTCTGGTGGGGGGATCCTTCGAGAGATCCTGGCCAGTGGTGCTGGTCATGCTGTTGATTTAAGACATCAAAGGAATGTCTTAAAAATTGTGGTTCTCATATGCAATCAGTAGCCACAAGCTCAACTCTGTCGTGGGAGACATCTGATTTGGGGCAAACCTTTGTTATTTATTTATTTATTTAAATTATACATTAAGTTCTGGGGTACATGTAACGAACATGCAGGCTTGTTACATACGTATACACATACCATGATGGTTTGCTGCATCCATCACCCCATCATCTACATTAGGTATTTCTCCTAATGCCATCCCTCCCTCTATTCCCCACCCCTGCTATCCCTCCACTAGCCCCCCCAACCCCCGACAGGCCCCGTTTTATGATGTTCCCCTCCCTGTGTCCATGTGTTCTCATGTTCAACACCCACTTATGAGTAAGAACATGCGGTATTTGGTTTTCTGTTCTTGTGTCGGTTTGGGGCAGACCTTTGAAGGCTTTTGTGTTTGAGGTTACCTTGCTGTTAAAAGCCCCCATCTCCTGGCAGCAGCCTGGTGGGCAGTGTCCTAAAATGTACAAATGCCCACGATCATCCTCATCACGGGATGATCGTCCTCATCCCGTGGGATCTACCTGGGACTCTGTTCAGCTCCAAGGAAACCCAAAGGGGCTTGGCTCAGCGGGGCCACATTTTCCCTGTGGCCCCACAGTGTTAAGGAAAGGCTCTGACGGTTTGAGTGCCATAGAGATGCTCAAAACAAGGGCAACATTTCCAGCAGTAATTACCTCTGCCCTCCCATTCTCACTCGACTATCTCATCATCAGGCTCCTGAGTGGAGCTTTCCTTTAGAGATATTACTGTCCATGGGGTCTGTTCCTCCTAATAACAGCAAACTTTTCCTTTCTGAAGGCCAGCCCAGGACCCAAAGGTAATTTATTTTAATGAACAAACTAAGGCCTTAATAAGCAACATTGATTTTTTTCCCTGGCAATTTAAAACTGTTTGAAGCCAAATTAAATTTTTGTGCTCATGATAGCAAGATAATATACAGTGAGTCCATAACCATTAGAGCAGCGGCAAACAGGGTTAGAGCCCCCAGAGGCAGAAGTTTACCTGTGATGATGATGGTTTGTATTCAACCACAGAACGTACCTATGCTGTCCCAGCATCCTTAGTGAAATGCATCAGATAGCTTCACCGTATTGCATTCTATGAAGAGAAACTTGAAGAGATGTGAGCTGACATTTCCTGGAGCTTCCAAAAAGAACTGAGGGTCATGACCCATTAGAAGATTAGGAAATGAATTAACTAGGTCATGACCCACTTTTTAAAAAAATAAAATAGAAAGTTAGAGTGCTTAGTAAGTTAAGCAATGTGTGATACTTACATATGGGCATGTGTGTGTTTGGGAGAGTTGACCGTATAATTTATCACCCTAACTGGGACACTTTGGAGAGTACAAAGGGGGCTCTAATAATCATCCTGCCAGAACAACAGTGTAAACTAGGACTTCTCTAAGCCAACAAGGACATGCAGTTGTCCTGTTACTAGGACTTGACATAAAATGCATTTGTTACTGAAGGTTGTGTTAAAGAGAGTTTCCAAAATATGGAATCAGTGACCATTGCCTACCCTGCGCTCCCCCTCATCTTCTCACATCACCCTTCTTAGTGGTGATTGCTACCCCTGGTGAGCAAGTGATTTTTGCTGGTGCCATGCTGACAGCTCTGCCCTTGTTTGGAACTCATTCAGTCCTCACCATGTCCCTTTGAGGCAGGTACTTGCTTCAGGAAGGATTCTTTGACTATAAGGAACAACAACCAAAAAAAATCAACTCTGGCTAACTTAAGAGGTAATTGATTGGAAGAGCTTACAACTTCAAAGGATAGTGGGAGAGAAGGGGGTCAGGTGGCTCCAGAAAGCCTGGGCAGTGGGACCTACTTGCCACGGCTCTCCTGGGGCTAGTTCCTTTCTCTTGGCATCGCTGTAGCCAGGAACCAGTCCTGGGAGGGCAGCCAGATCTGTGGACACATGGCAGGTAGCAGGGGAATTCCTCCAAGGAACGGGTCCCTGCAAGGAAGGGAAATGCATCTGAGTGACGGAAACTTGAGCTGGACTCTCAGTTCCAGCTTACAGTGAGGAAACGGCAAAGCTAGTGTTCAACCTGGGCTTGCCCCAGCACACAGTTACCATCAGCCAAGTACTGCAGTCAATTGGCTTCTTCCCTACCCTAAACACACCACACCTTACCTTTGTCACACCACTGTTCTTCAGAGGAGGACCCTCACACATCTCCTTGTGCATAGGGTTCCAAAATATGCCCCCTCTTCCAGGAAGCCCACCCTGGATGAGTCAGCTCTATGGTGAGTGGTTCTCTGAACTCCCCTAACACCTTACTTTCCTTTTCTTACGGAGATATTCTGCCTCCCAGCCAGCCTGCAAGTCTTAGGAGAGAACCCTCCGACTTAATTTCCTCCGATTTCAACATCAGTGTACTGTGGTGTAGACAGTGGTCAGAGAGGTGTGGACCACTGCCCTTCTCATTCTCTTACTCACTGTGGATCTGAGTGAAGTGACTTAACTTCTCTGAGCCTTAGTTTCCTCATCTGGGCAACAGGGATAATTGGCAGCCCCAGGCTAGAATGGACGTTAAATATCACACATACCAAGCATTGAACTAACCACTGTCCTTAGGTTTTGTTATCTTTCGTAAGTAATAACTCTCCACCTTGGAAAATCAGAGAATGCAGATAAGCACAAAGAAGAAATCAAAATCATCTGGAAATTTCACCACCCAGAGAAAATCGCCGTTGACATTTTGGCCCCATGGCTCTAGTTTCGGTCCTGTGCAGGTGTTTATTTAGTACCTCTCGCTGCAGGCTGGGAGAATTCATTGAGACAATGTATGTTGAGCACTTGTCCAGCACTGGGGTCTGCTTTAGTACAATATCCATTCCCAGAGTCCCTATCACCTCCCCAGGGGTAATTCCCAGATCTCGGCCAGGAGCCCTCACCTCTCTCTCTTCACCTCCAGGCTCTGACTCTGCCCCACTGTGCGCCACTATCCCCTGCATTTCCATCCGGAATTTAACATGGAACAAGTCCAAACCTGGAGTCACCACCCACCCAAACACATGGCTTGGGGTTCGCTGTTTCCATCTCTCTGTCTCTCTTGATTCTATCCTTGCTTCTCTGCACAGTTTGGAGCCCAGTTAGCTGCATCTCTTGGCTCCCACTTGCCCTTCCATTTCACTCAAGCTCAGAATCTCTCCCCATCTCTGCCAGTCGGCCACATCCTCCATCATCCAAGATTCTTTCTGATGCCCTGCTCTACAGGGTTAGGGGTGCCATGAGCTTGGCCTTGGGAGAGGTAGGCAGCCTGGGAAGCCAGAGAGAGCAAATCACAGGCAAGGCTTTCAAAAAATCACAGGTCAAGTCGCTAGGCAGAGAAGATGGGGAGCTGCTAAGAGATTTTTTAGCAAAGACAACCTGTGTTCTTCTGCCACTGCATTTCCAGAGGCAAATGTGCTCCCCTGTGACAAAGGCATCTGTGACAGTTAGAGTCGGGTGGGTTGTGGTGTCTTGTGTAAACAACTGGAAGCACAATTTCAAAGGAGTGTCAGGTTGAAGTCGGGGACCATCTACCAGGGGCCCAGATGGTCTTTGTCCCCAAGAGTATCACTTAAAGGACAAGGGTCTGTGCTCCTGACTTGAGAGATGTACGAAGACAAGAGGAACAGCTCTCTCAGTGCACAGCCCCACTTGGGAATTCCAGATGCCTGAGATGGGGAGTGGTCCAAGAAGAGAGAGCAGGCTGGGCGCGGCTGGGGTGGGGAGGAATCGGTTCCATGGTACCTGGATTCGGCCAGGCTTGTTACATGGCCTGGAAGTACCAGGGAAAAGTCTGGTTCCTCCCAAGGCAGAGGGAGCTATTTCAAGGTCCTCTAGCATGTGGACCAGGTGTCCTTTTTACATTATGTGTGGGTGCAGATGTGCTAGCACAATACAGGGGAGAGTCAGTCTGAACCTTGATGCAGAGATAAGTTGCCCCAGCTAACGCCTTGTCCAAACCAACTCACACATCTAAAAGGAAAGCGCCACTGAGGATGCTGGCGATGAATTTATGCCTTCATTCTTGCCAGTGTTAATTCTCATTCTTCACATTAAATGTCGCTGCTTGGTGGCATTTCTAACTGGTGTGTGCACTTTTCGTAACACCTTCCTCTTTCTCCTCTTTCTCTTTCCCCGCCCCCAACACCCTGCCATGGCTACCTCCTATACCCCCTCCTCCCCTCTGTTTTGCTGCTCTGCCCTGCCACCCTGGCTCCCCACCACGCCCCAGGTGTCTCTCCTGTTGTACGACTCCACCAGGATGAGGCGACTGCTGTCCAAGGCCGTGGTGACCGATGACGATGACGACGACGAGTACCCCTGGAGGCAGAATGCGCAGATACTACATTCACCTCCTGCTGAGCCTCTTCCTCTTCCTCTGGTTCATCCTGGGAAACTACTGGGTCTTTTCTGTATACCTGCCTGATTTTCTTCCCCCTTTCCAGCAGCCTCAGGACTACTGTGACAAAACCCTGTACCTGTTTGCAGTTGGGGTCCTGGCGCTCAGTCACACAGTGCTGGTCTTGCTCGTGCTGTGCAGCGGCTGTGTCTACCTGTGCTCCAGGTGGAGACTTGCTGCTGCTGAAGACTGACAGCATACCACGTGTGCACATGTGCACGTACACTCACACAGAGGTTCAGGAGAAGGGCATAAAGATTAGAAAATCTTTCCTGCAGGCATTTAAAAAGCCACCCAAATACACTGAATAATGAGAGCAGACTAAAGAAACCATTACCTGCCTGGACATGAGGAAAGCACTTTTGCTCTTTTCAGAGTGAGAATTTTGTCCTCACAAGAGTTTTCACAGGGATAATTGTCTTTGAGGAAATGAAGTGTGGGAGCCAAAGAATGGGAGACCTTTTCAAATCGTAGTGCAGTTTCAATGACTGGTACAAGAGCAATGTTGGTTGTTGCCACTGCTGCTGTCATTCAGTCATGGTCACCTTGACTTTCAAACCAGATAGATCTAACTTCACTCCCTATGATGGCTTTTGTTATTAAAAGGAGAAAGATATTCTTTTAGTGACTCTAGCTGCCTTTTGAGAAAGTGAAGGAGCAGTCTCTTCCAGCCCAATATCAGATGGTTTTGATGTGATGAGTGGAACATTCCAAGGTCAGCTAAAAAAAATCTGCCAAGGTCAAGGCAGTAGCTTCCACCTAGGGGGTAGGGCTGGCCTGCTAGCCTGGCATTGCAGAGTGCAGCGCCATGTGCACCCAGTGCCGCTGCTGCAGATTCTTCACTTGGCCGTGAGTCTGTCTCTGCCCCTGGCTATCCATGTACCTGTCTGTGATCTGCAGCTGCCTGGGTGGCCAGGTTGCATGAGTTGGGGTGCCATCAGTGTAGCTGTTTTTGGTTTCTGAGCTTAAATGTCAAATAATGGCTCCTCAACCTAATGACCCGTTAGGCTTTGGAAGCCTTTTATAAATCAAGATGTCTGGAAGTCCGGAATGACACCACACAGTGACCACTAACCTTCCCTCCAGCTGCCGCTGTTGAGAAGTCTCTGGGAGCTGTGGTCCAGGTCCATTGTCAGTGCTTGCTGGGGAGCCTCTTTATGACTGAAGTCCGCATGCTTTAGAATTTCATATGAAGATGCTGTCATGAGTGTTTCTAGGGCAGTGCCCAGGCACACGTGGCACCTGCTTAACTGTGCTTCTCTCAGCCATGTGCATAGCCTTTCTGTATATTTACACACTGCTGAGCTGTGTTTATTTGGAAATTTTTAAATTTATTTGGTGCTTTATCATCAAACCAATCCCTGAATGGCCATGAATGGAGGCATCTCCCTTCATCAGAAGTGTCAGCTCACACCGAGAGGCTCATTCTTCTCCATAGCTTTAAGGGAAAGGCCCTGTGAGTTTAGAAGCATTCGCCAACGTCTGTCACCTGCAGTCACCTTTGATCCCCCTTTCCTCCCAGGTGAGAAGAAAGTGCTTCGTGTGCCATCTGCTGGACAAAGGAGGAACAGTTCTTTTTTCTGCTCCAGTCTCTCTGGGCAGTTTCTGTTTTCATTTTCACTTGAGCCATGGCAGAAGACCAGCCGGTGTGCAGCTTGCAGATCCTACTTCACCTATGATGCCCAGTTCCATCCTCACTGTGTCCCGCGTTGCCTTCTCCATGTTGGAGACCGGGGAGAGTCTGTGGGCTATGGTGCTGCGGTGGACAGGGGTTCTGTGGGCTCCCCTCCCACTCTCCTTTCCCCAGTCCATGAGTCATCAGCCACGCCTAGTCACTTAGACAATGCTTGGACATCTGTGAGCAGCAAAGACCTGGGCCCAGGGGCCCCTGCATGACTCCCACATGAGAGCCTCTGAGGCTTCTGTTGCAGGGTCCGTGGGAAAGGCAGAAGGAGCTGTGAACAGCTGTGGGCATGAAGATTTCTGTTAGCAGATGGCAGGGACTGGTTAGTGCTTTGGGTGTATCAGTAGTTCGGTCTCAAACTTGGACATTTCCAGTTTCTGGTAGGCATGAGTATCCCCAGAGGGTTGCAGAAATCTTTTCCAGAGGGAGTGGTGGATGAAGTGTGCTCATTCTTATATGTACCCCCTCCCAGCCCACCCCTGTTTGTAATGGAGAATATTGGTCATAGGTCCTAAATAATTGCTAAAATCTGGACTATATTTTTAGCTTTCCATTTCCTTGTCACCAAAGCAGTAAAAAAGAGGTGATGGTCTCTTGCTCTAAGTCACATATCTTCCCTGGTTTAAGGTTACAGCGAGCCATGATTGTGCCACTGCCCTCTATTCTGGGTGACAAAATGAGAACCCATCTCTAAAAAACAAATTACAGGTTAGTTATGAAAGAAAATGTTCATGTGCACTCATTCATAGAGGGGACACTGAGTGGGTCAGTGGGTGACATCTTCAGCACAGCAGGCTTGGAATGATGATTGATTAAGGCCTCCCTCAGGGGATGGTGAGATGGTTATGATAAGGCACATTTCAAGGGAAAGGTTCTGGGGCCAAGGCAAATGGTCTGTAACTGTGGTTCTTTGAAGTCTGACTTACTCCAGACTTCAGTTGTTGGGATGACATCGGACTGTCTAAGAAGGGCTGAGCCATGTGCCCTTTAAGTGATCACCTCTTAGTGTGATTTCACTCAGCTGGAGGTGAGTGTAAGAAGTTCCTGGTTATACCCCTTGGCATGGCCTGAAGTAGGCATTCCACACTCATGTGAAGTGTGCTGTGTACACCTGCAGAATGAAAATGCCCCAGACTGGCCCAAGAGATGGGCAGCCTTCCTCAACAGAAACTTGGCAAGGCAATGAGAAGTGGACACGGGAACACTGAACTTTCTGGAGGCTATGAAACCTCAAGGGAACAAATTCAGTGGCGGAGAGGGATAATCAGTTCTTCCCATCTGAGAAAAGACTGCAGCAAAAGCAAACTGTATGCTGAGGTCATTTTATTTGCTACATTGGGCATCATTCTAAAGACCATTCTTTGCCTGAATGTATATAAATGACAGTTGACAGCAGTAAAAATAGGGCCGTTTCACTGGAGTCAGCCACACCAGTGGCTCTCAAACCTCGGCAAACCCTCAGAACTCCCCAAGGACGTGTTTCCAATGCAGCATCACAGCCCCCAGAGACTCTGACCCTCGGGGCCCGGCTGGTTCTGATTCAGTGGCCAGAGAACCACATGTGCACACTCAGGCCACACACACAGCCTGGGCTGGCTTGTGTCGGGCCTGTCCTGGTCATGACTGTGAGGGTAAGATAATGTGTATTCCAGCACTTGTGTTATTTCCTTCTCTTTTAGTGTGAGACGCGGCCAAGTGGTCAATAGCTTTCAATTTTGTGTGACCAGATTTTGTGCTTCATTTCCTTCTGGGCATTTTCATTGTTGATGAAATAAACTTTGTTCAATTTGTCCCCCAGTGTCTTCCTTGAATGCCCTGGGGGAAGAGAATCCTCCAGTCCTTGGGATGCTTCATTGGTTCTTTCTTCCAGTGGGATTCCCAAAGGTACAGACTGTGTCCACAGAGGCTGACAACCTGTTCTAGGCAAATTTTGCTCCATAAAACTCATAATCCTCAAGTCAGTAGATGAGTCTGTAGTGGAGATTCTAGAAAAATGATCTAACAGAAAATTCTGCTTAGTGATCCTAGTGATCATGTCTTTTATGAGTACAGAACTCATAAGACAACGAATCTGTCTTTTCTAGAGGTAGAATTTCAGTCATTCACTTTTCAGTTCAGCCTAGAATCACAACAGCTCAGTTATCTTGGATATCCCAGGAGGCAGCATTTCGCCATTGCAAGCAGAAGTGAAATAAGAGAGGAGTGTTGTTTTTTTTTTTTTTTTTTTTTGAGATGGGGCCTTGCTCTGTCACTCAGGCTGGAGTACAGTGGCACAATCAAAGCTCATTGCAGCCTTGACCGCCTGGACTGGGGCAATTTTCCTTCCTCAGCCTCTTGAGTAGCTGGACTACAGGAATGCCACCAGCCCTGTTCTTTTCTTATTTTTTTTAGATATGGGGTCTTACTGTGTTGCCCAGGCTGGTCTCAAACTCCTAGCCCTCCCACCTCAGCCTCCCAAAATGCTGAGATTACAGGCATTAGCCACCTCACCCAGCCCTGTTGTTTTCTCTAAGACACTTCCTTCCTTTGTTACACCAGTCAGCTTTTAAAACTTACCGCATTGTTCAGAGGAGTAAGCTCTGCTTCATAGGCAAAGGAAAAGCAACTGGGGCTTGCTGCTGGTAGTAAGAGTTTGTACATACAGCATATTCCCAAAAGCCTGGTGACTCAAAATGTTTCTCTGTTCTGATGACTTCCTACTTACCCTATTGGTGAGGGTGGGGTTCCTGTCCTAAATAGTGGGAGAAGCCCAAATGCACCCCTTCCCCCACTGGACAGATGAGATGGACAGCAGCTTATTAGTCACCAGACTCAATGCCTGGGGGAGGAAGACATGACGTACCATGCAGGGCCTCATGGGCTTGCATTCGGCAACAGAGTGGACCGGCAGGGGCCGTGGGGGTCATGCCTTGTAGTAACAAGAGGATCAGGTAACCCCGTGTTCCCATGGGAGGATGTTCCTGTCTTGCTTGAGTAATTTCACAGACCGGCAGTGAAGTGAAACAATTAGGCTGGTGCCTGGTAAGTAACTGATAGGGGATTGGTCAGGTGGGAGACCTTGCCTGCTGGGTCAGGGGCATGCCTGGTGAGGGCAGGGGAACTCACTCACAGTTCTGTGAGGCCCAAAGATAGCAAGGCAGCCCACACAACTGTAGGCCTTACAATCCAGCCTCCTACAGCCACCCCCACCTTTCTTTGGCCATATTCCCTGGGTTATTTAGTCCTGGATTCAAATCTGTCTTTGAATTTTCTCAAATTCTCAATGCAGGAAGGGTGATATAATTGGTGGTGAGATGTACATTGTCCATGAAGTTAAAAAAAAAATTGAAAAGTCTTCTCGACCGCCATCAGTAGCCAGGTCAGAACACTCGCTGCCTGCTTCCTGAGAGCAGGCTGGCACGTCCTCCTCTTCAGCTTCCAATGATTTTCCCACCATTGCAGAGCTCTTGCCGTCTGAGCGGACTCTTCCAGACTGATGTGTTTACTCTTTATATCTTCATTTGAGTATTTCAGCTGCTATTAATACAATGTCCTGTAGCCTGTACTTACTTTTCCATGGCCATCAAAAAGAAAACAGAAAAGAAAAACATTTCCTACATCAGTTTACAGTTTATACATTTGTTTATAAGGAAGCATTTGGGTTTGATTCCCAAGTCACTGTGGAAAGGGGTTGAAGCCCAGATTCCCTTGGGGTCCCATCTGTCAGCCCAGTGTCCCCTCCGGGCCCCAGCAGCAGGTGAGGGCGATCATGGTGCACACCAGCACCCTTTCCTGGGGCCGCCTTGGTTGACTGGAGCCAGCTGCCGAGAGGAGCCTGAGAGTTCCGCCCCCTCCCAGTTCACCCCACTGACACCCAGAGCTAAGGGCTGAGTCGGGGAAGAGGGAGGAAAAACCCAACTCCCTTGTTTCAGGGCAGGTCAGACTTGTGTCATTTATGCTCCAGAGCTGTTCTCATGGTCAGGTGAAAGTGGGGCTTCATGGGAAGCCACATTCTCTCCCAATGCTTCCCTTTTCCCTGTGTCTTCCCTTACCCTAGTTCATTTCTCCCAAGACCATGTCCCTCATCCCAGAGCTTCATCTCAGACTCTGCTTCCAGGGAAGCTGGCCTAAGCCAGGGTTATTTCTCCACAGCTGGAGGCATGACATCAATTACTAGCATATCCCCTTTACAACCCTTTTATTTTCCTAAAATGATGATTTTAAAGCTTTATTTTTATTGTAAATGTGATACATGCTATGGCTAGAGAGTCAAGTCTTGTCAAAGAGTATGAGGTAAAAAGCAAAAGATTTGAAGCCCCACCCCAACTCCCAGTCCCCAAAAAGGTACCCAGTGCTAATTCTGTAGTATCCTTTTGAAATATGTCTATGTATCGCTAAGCATAAGTATACGTACTTTTTACAGACTATATCAGACTGTTCATGTTATTCGGCAAGCTGCTTTTTTTCTACTTCCTGGATCATGGATTTCTTTCCATCATCAGTGGAGAGCTCTGCCTCAAACATGACTAACGCGTATTCATAAGGCTCATTTAAAGAGGCACAGCCTCTGTTAACTGGCCTGGTCTGTCATTTCTGTGAATCAAAATGGGAAGAGCAGTAATGTGAAACTGTAATTTTGACAAATGAACAACTGAGAGGTCAGTTTGAGGAAATGTCTGCCATTCCTCCTGTCATGTACCTAGGGAGCCCCTGGCTGAACAGGGCTTGTGGGGAAGTTCATTGCAGGGCCTTTGAATCAGGCACGTGAGGCACCTGAGGGAGACTCACCTGGATTCCACAACACATCGAACTCCTGCGAGGGGAGAGGCTGATTAGGGTGGATGCCATCCTGTGTTCCTCAGGAGTGTGAGAGTCAACAAAATCCCATCATCACCAATGAAACCATTAAAAAAAATCAACAAAGCCGCATACTTAAGGACCAAACTATCCTTCCAATGTTACGTGGTTGTGCAAATACCTACAACTGAGATATATTCGGCAACAGATACAAGACGGAGGCAACACCTGAGTATTGCAGAAATTATAACATGTATTTTAAGACACACAAGAAAAGTTAATAACATGTCACAATGAGGTTCTACCATCCCACACCCCTCAGGATGGATGCTATTAAATAAAAAAAGGAAGAACTCCAAAGATAACAAGTTGGTGAGAATTAGGCGAGTCGGAGCCCTTGGCAATGCTGGTGGGAACAGAACGGGCATAGCAGCCATGGGAAAGAGTATGGCAGGCCCCCAAAAAATTTAAAAGAGAATTTCTATATAACCCAGCAATTCCACTTCTGGGTATACACACAAAGTAACTAACATCTCAGTCTTAAAGAGGTATTTGCACACTGCTGTTCATATTAATATTATTCACAATAGCCAAGAAATTGAAGCAATCCGTGAAGCATCCGTGGATGAACAGATAAACAAAATGTGGTATATACACACAATGGAACACTATTCAGCCCTAAAAAGGAAGGACATTCTGACACTTGCTACAATATGGGTGAACCTGGAGGACATGATGCTAACTGAAATAAGCCAGTCACAAAAAGGCAAAGTATGTTTCTACTTAGATGAGTTCCTAGAGTAGTCAAATTTATAGGGACAGAAAGCAGAATGGTGGTAACCAGGGGCTGGGGAAGGGTTGAATGAGGGTTCAGAGTTTCAGTTGGGTAAGGTGGAAAAGTTCTGAAGATGAACCGTTGCGTGGCAATATAAATGTAGTTAATATTGAACTGTACACTTAAAAATGGCTAAAATGGTAAATTTTATGTTGTGTGTATTTTGCCATAGTCAAAAATAAAAATAAGTAATGTATTCCTCGGTCCTCCCAAGCCTCTACAGAATGATGGAGTCACTCAGTATTAAATAGCTGGCCAGTACGGGGTCCTTTGGTCATTCCATGCATACACAGGGCCAGGCTGCAAACCAAACCTCACTCTTAGTGACTGCAGTGCTCAGCACCCAGCTTCAGTCTCTGAGTGCCCCTGGCTTGGGGGGGTTGGGATTGGGAGGAATCCTGGTAGAAAAAACTGTGGGAGTTATAAGCTACCCCATCACACACAAAAACAAATCAACTAACCAAAAAAGAAGAGGGGATAGTAGTGGAAGTTTCCAGTCCCACAGAAGTTACTAAAAAAAGAAACTAGGAGACACCACCATGGGACACATCCCTCATCCTTACAGAGAAGGGGTTAATGCATGTGGCATCTGGACCCATACTCTCAAGCTGGGATCCTGGCCCTGCCTCTTTCCAGATGCATGTGATCCTGGATATGCCACTGAAACTCTCGGTACCTCATTTTTATTTGTAAGGAGATTAAAACAGTGCATGGCACATAGTAGGTGGAACATAAGTATTTGTTAAATAAGAGAAAATTTTCTTTATTTTGCCCTCATTACAATGCTGTGAGGACTGTACAGTTATGCTCCTCTGTAGAGGGAAACTGAGGCTGGCGGAGGTAAAGTGTCTTTTCTGAAGATGCGTCAGGGCTGAACGTGGGCCCTTTGACTCTCTATCCCAGTTCTCGCCTTGTGTCTGCATCCCTCTCCTGCCTGTGTGGGTGGCCCTCCTCCCGAGGCCAGCAGTGTATACGAGGTGGTCCAGGGAGGGTGGGTAGCGTGGGTAGCGTGAACTATAACCACCTCACCAAGCAGCCTGCATGCCTCACGCTTCTGCCCCAGGCACCACTAGAGAAAGCCCAAGTCAGAACAGAATCTGCTTGCGGTAAAACTGAAGCCCTGGAAGCAGGCTGCATGAGTTTTTAAAACAAACTTGAGTCCCGTTTGTGGAAAATCACTTTCTCCATCAACTCAGCTATATGGAGGCTGACCTCCCTGGCTTCACTAGTGCCCCACTTTGGGCCCATCTCACTGCCAATGTCTGCAGTCCTTGGAGGGTGCTCAGGGCTGGGGAAAGAAGGGGGATCTCTGCGTGTCTGAAATCTAAGCAAGTGATTCATGCATATGGTACAAAATTCAATGGCACAGAAGGTATTCAGTGAAAACTGAGTCTGTCTCCCGCCTCAGCTCCCCACTGCCAAAGTTCTGGCCAGAGGCCCACACTGCGATTAGCTTCTTGTGAAAGGAAGGAAACCCCTAAATCAAATTGACTTGTTCGGTAGGAAGTTGGTTCAGATGGGCAACAGACAGCCCTAGGGCAAGCCCGTCTGTAAAGGATGATGGGCACCGAGGGACACGGGGAGGCAGCCGGAAAGGCCTTTCCACATGGCGACTGTCAGCTGCGGAGTTGGGGGGAGGGCGGGTTGGTGTCTACCACTGTACCTCTTCCCTGGGCTGCTGCTCTCCTCTGCTAGAGTGAATGCCAGAAAGCAGTTGCCTCTGGGTTTCTGATAAGCCTTTGTGATTGAGGCTGGGAGCCCATGACCCACCCCACAACTTCTTGTCATCAGGAAGAGCCCAGTTCCTTAATCCACGCACGGCAGGGTCAGCACCTGTGCATGGTTCACACTGAAAAATAAGGATCAGCATCAGAGACCTTCTTCCCTGCTCTCTGCCTCATCCTCTCTTCCTTTTCGTTCCTTTCCCTTCACTGTCATTTCCATTCCCCACCCCCAATTGCCCACTAAACATGTACATGAATGGTGTCTGACTTCCTATGAGTTTATGATTTATGGTTATTCATCTTATTAACTAAGTAGCTTTGCCAGGTAAAATATAAGGCACCATTGCCATTATGACCTTGTCTTCCATGATCTCATTGGCAGCTGGTGTTGCCATGACAACTTGGCTAGAGGAACTGGTATGAGCTTCAGTGGAAGGCAATATGAACACGTACGCGCGTGTGTGTGTGTGTGTGTGTGTGTATACAGACTTCTCATCATGTGTATCTGTTGCGCAGGAAGCCATGGATTTCCACACCTTCTGCTTCTCCTTCCAATTTGGTCAAAATTAGCCTCAGGGATCTAAATCAATTGGAAGGGAGCTCTGGAGGATGATTTCTTTGTTTGGCTTTTTGAGTGGCAAATTGGAACCAGGAACACAGGAGAAATATTTTAGTGGCTTTCCACCCATGGGAAATGCAGCAACTCTACCCACTTTGACGTTGCTCTTAGAAGCACCCTGGGCCTAACTTATTTAACATCCATATGTAATTTTCTTATTAGAAGTACAGAAAGTTGGAGCTGAAAGGGGTCCCGGGTGTCAGTCTGGCTCCCTTTTTGTTCAGATGAGAAAAACTGAGGCCCAGAGGCTGTGACCTGCCCCCATTCCGTATGATGCACTGGGGAAGGTGTGGGCTCTGGAATCATACTACCTGGCCTCAAAACCTGGCCCCACTATGCATTTACTGTGACCTCAGTCAAGCTACGTAACCTCTCTCAGTTTGCTCATCTGTAAGATGGGGATAATAGCAAGAGTAACCATATGGGTCAGTGTGAGAATTTAGTGCTGTATTCCACAATGCTTGGAACACTTTAAGCCTTCTATACATTTTATCACACGGGTCACACAGGGAATAACTGGCAGAAATTGGACTAGAATGCAGCTCAGCTGACTCCAGTTAAACGGGAACATTCCCCTATGAACTCCACACTGCCCTTTGTTTCTTTGTGCGTGTGTGTTACTTGGCATCCAAGTGAGAGCAGAAGCTGATTTTGAGACAGGGGTCGGCTTTTCCTAAGACCTCCTCTGGAAGTGTATATAATGTATGCCCTACCTCGTGGACACTTGTTGATGTGAGGCTAACAGTGGACACTGCATGCCCTCATGGAACACTTCTTGAATATACACTGCATGGCTGTAAGTGGAGCGGAGAAAGGAATGAGAAGAGAACTTGAGGGAAATGAACGCTTCTGATCACTTCGTGGGAAACTAAGCTCTTTATAATGAATGCTTTCATCATCACAACCACCCCGTGAGGTGAGCATCATTCCCATTTTACACATTAAAAACCAAGACTGAGGGCGTGTGCAGTATGTTCTGGTTCACCTGGTTAACAGAGAGCTGGGTTTCCAGCCAGACTTTTATTCAAGGGGCTGCTGACATCCTCAAGAGACTTTGTGGTTCAAAACCATTTCTCACCCCCTCTCTGTGAGACAAAAGCGTATTTCCTGAGGTGGTCAGAGAGATTCAGAGCAGACTGACACCTTTTCCATCACTGACACAAAGCGGAGTGTATAAATCACAGTGGGTAGCCGTGGGGATCTAAAATATTTTCCCAGCCAAGCCAGACAGGCATTGACAGTCACACCAGGCTGGGTGGTTTTACAAAACGCCACTTGTTTAAATTTCCTTTCATCACTCTGTCAGGAATAACACTAATGTAGTGGAACCTCAGAGTCCTGTTTAGAGGGGCGAGATGTTCTGGGGAAATTGATTTCTAAAGTTGTTCTGAGGTAAAAACTTGCCTACTGCGTGGTGAGGGTGGACAGTGATCCTGTATCCTAGGTAATGAGGCTATTAAAGCAGCCGGTCTCCGCTCAGCTTATGTAAGAAGGGCTCAGTCTCTGGGCAACTTGGGTAAACCAGCATAGAACTTAACAGGGTGACTAGGATGAGAGCAGCAGTAGGTCTCCATTTCTAATGCGGCGTTAGGGCTGGAGGTTAGATGTGGACAGGGGTGTCTGGGTTCTACATAACAGGGCTGGAATGGTGGGGGGGATGACTAGTCTGAGATCTGGGTTCACACAGCAACCACACGTTTTTACTCACACCGGTTATTTGGGGCTGGGTGGAAGGAGACTGATGAGGATTTGGGGCTTTCCCTGGCAATGCATGAAGTTGCAGAACCAGTGGCAAAAGTCTGGGCCACGGAGACAATTCCTTCTCAGGTGGGAGCCCCACGGCGGCCTCTTGCCTGTGTGTGGCCAATCTGACCGTGCTTGCTGGAGAGCGGAGATGTATGTGCTAGGGCGCCGCATCCCCCGATACAGAGGAACTTAGAGAACGCCAGTTATTACAATAACCCTTATGATAACTAACACCAATTCGACGCAGAAATCTTTTAAATATCATAAGCCTCGTCGTTTTATTCCACATGGTTTTCTAGGTAACCAAATTCCAGGAGGTGCGTTACAGGGCCATCCACGCCTCCCGGCCATGCCCAGCGAAAAGGTGTTCTCTCAACGTTGCTGACGCCTGATTTCAACCACCAGGACACTGTGGACCTCGACTGCGGTCCCCAGCAGGGCCCGTCCGCCCTCACTCCACCCTCTGAGGCTGCGGCGGAGTCGACGGGCCGCCGCTGAGACCTTCGCCTTCCCGGCGGAGCAAGGCCCCGGAAGCCGCAGCTCTTAAATAACCGGGATGCTGTCAGGGCGGGCGACTCCCGGGAGGGCGGGACCAGGGCGGAGGCCGCGCCGGGGCTCGGCGTGCGGCGCGCCCGGCCTGTCCCTGTACCGCAGTGCCGTGCGGTTCGTCAAGGGGCTGCGCGAGTACACCAAGTAAGGCGGCGCGGCGGGGCGGGGGGTGTGTCCCGGGCTGTCACGTGGCCCGCCTCGGCGGGGGCGAGCGGCGTTGCCGCGAACGCGCCCGCGGCCCCTTCACCCTCTCGCTTGACCGACTAAGCGAGCTCCGAACTACTGGGGCGCCCGCCATCTAGCGGCCCGCGGCTGGACGTGGGGCGGTGGTCAGCGTGCAGCCCCTCCGCGCTCGCGACCGGGACTGGAGCCCGAGCAGCGGGACTGTGGCGCGCCCAGGCCCGGGCCCGTCCCACTGACGTCAGGCGGCCCCGGCGCCTCCGAGCCTCCTGGGCGTCACCTCGGCGCCCCGCGGGGTGTGCTTCGGCTAGTGTCTTCGCGGTGCTGCTGGCGGCGTCAGATAGGGCTAGATCTAAATCGCTAGCCAAGGCTTTCTCTTAGCAGCTTCTTCCTCTAAGAAGATGCGGCACCTGGACTGCGACCTCTGGCTCCAGCTGGCACTTTCCAGCCTGGGTCCCCAGCCAGGGTGGCTGTGCACCCAGTGTGTGCTACTGGGTGACGGTGCATGGTGGTTTCGCCGCCCCGTGACCACGCTCAGTGAGCCCTACTTGGCTCTCCACCTCATTGTGGTTTTTAGAGGTAACAGGTTCCTGTGACCGAGGCAAGATGGAGGTTTTATCTTAGAATTGGTTAGGCTAACCAGTGGTTCTCAACCCTGTCAGCTCATCAGAATCACGGGAGGATTAAACGTACCAGTTTTCTGAGCTAGAGAGATTCTGACATTCCTAGAGATTCTGATTCACAGGGGCCGGGACTGGCATTTTATGCAAATCCCCCAGGTGATTCTCATCTCAGAGGCTTCTCCCTGCATTGGGGCTTTTTCGGTTCCCACGGCAACCTGGCCAGCACTCCTAGGGGAGGTAGGAATTGCAACTCCCTTCTCTTCACCCCACATCGTTTTGGGAAAAGTTCAGCTCTGCCCCTGGAGCCCCTGCTGCGGAGAATGCTGGGAAAGTGTAGCCCTGTGCCCTGTCCCACTGCTTTTCGGAGAATACAGTGTCGGCCTTTTTCTTTCAAAGGGGTGTCCTCTGGCAATGACCATTCATTGATGGATCTTTCCACATGACACAGTATGAAAGCTTGAGTCCGTTTCCAACCCGGGGTGGGCCCCAGGGAAGGCAGGCTCTAAAAATCTCTCCCAGGACTCTTTCGCTCTGATTTCCCCACCTTGAGGGAGGGAAAGTAGAAGTGAGGCCAAGGGGCCCAATCCAACACCAATTGTGGGGGCGGGGAGGGGAAGGCAGTTGGCAAACTTAGGTGGGTTTTCCCGCTGTTGTGGATTTAGTGACTGGGAGAGAAAAACAACGTTATTTTGACTTCAGAGTGAGAGCGAGGAGTTAGGGTTTGCAGCGTTTCTCTTGGCACAAGGATTTTTATAAAGCTTCCCTATTTTGGGCTTCTAGGCAGCAGGATTTAATCATTGTTTCCTAAACTTTGCTGAACCTAATAATTCCCTGGGGCAATTGTAAACAGACTTCTAAACCCTGGGCAAGTATAGATGGGTCCTAAGCAAATTCCATATTTGGGTAAATTGAGGGGGCAGGAGACACGGATACTTGTGAGCTTTCCCCTCCCCGTCCCTGTCCCCTCAGGTTCAGGAAACAGTAAGTACAGACGTCCTCTCGAAGTTTGAATCAAAATCCCCTGCAAGGCACATGCAACCACAGGTTGCCGAGCAAGCACTTCTGAGTCTGCGGGCAAGGCATCTCCAACAGGTTTCCAGGTGATGCTGATGCAGCGTGTCTGGGCGCCGCCCTTTGGCACCGAGGCTGGGTGTTGAAGAATGGAACACCCAGCCTTTGGCCTGATCTACTACTTTCTGGTGACCTTGGGAAAATCATGTCTGTCTGTGTTTGAAGAATAGAGACTGTTATCTAGAGTTTGTGAAAATAAAATGCTTCCCAATAAGGGGCAGAGTACATAAAAGACAAATCTTACCACTAACAACAGATTGGACCAGAATGAATTCTTGTATAGAAGGCAAGATACCCGGTAGAGGGCAGGGGCATGTCCTGCAGCCCAGGCCGGCACTGCCCACTTGGCAGCACTCCCAGCATGCTGTTTGAGGAAGAGGTTTAACCCAGAGGAGCCACCCTCAGCAAACATATGGATCAGTGTGGAGCCCAGAGGCTAATGTCCCCTCTGGCTGGGTGTCACAGAAAAGCCTGTCAGCTTCCTGCCCCTGGAGAAGGGCTCTTAAAGCCTATTCCCTGTGGACAGCTTTTTCTCTGGCTCTATTGTATTTGGGAAGTTCTCACTCTTTCCCCACAATGCCTCCTCCTAGCTAAGCCCCTATTTATTGACTCAGGCCCTTGCCTCTACCGGAAAAGCCTTTCACAGAGATTCCAGGGCTCACCTCTGTGTATAAGGGGGGACAACTTTCAGTTCCTTCTGTTTGTAGTTTAAAATGCTCAAAGTCCCTACTGATTTGAAGGCTTGGGGGCCAAATGAGTACAAGTTTGAACATGGAAGCTACTGTCATTATTAATAGGAATAATAATGTTGACCAGGTGCAGTGGCTCATGCCTGTAATCTCAGCACTTTGGGAGGTCAAGGAAGGCAGATCACCTGAGGTCAGGTGTTCGAAACCAGCCTGGCCAACATGGTGAAACCCTGTCTCTATTAAAAATACAAAAATTAGCCGAGTGTGATGGTGGGTGCTTGTAATCCCAGCTACTGAGGAGGCTGAGGCAGGAGAATCACTTGAACCCGGGAGGCAGAGGTTGCAGTGAGCTGGAGCTGCACTCCAGCCTAGGTGACAGAGAGAGACTCCGTCTAAATAATAACAATAATGTCAACTGCTAATTATTGAGCTCCTAATATGTTCCAAGTAGTGCCATAAATGCTGCCCAAGAGGTATCTCTATTATTCCCTATCTGCAGATGAGGATCTAAGGGCCCAGAAAGGTCAAGCCAACACACAAGACTGCACAGCTAGTAAGAGGCCGAACTGTGACAAACCCAGGTTATTCAAGCCCTTGCTATTAATATTTTTGAGTTTCAAGTCAACCTTTCAGGAAGGCTTTGGAATAAGAAATCTTGCTTGCCACTCACAGCAGAAGCAATGGGTAGGGTGTTCTCGATCTCTTGACCTCATGATCCACCCGCCTCGGCCTCCCAAAGTGCTGGGATTACAGACGTGAGCCACCATGCCTGGTCATGGGTAGGGTGTTCTCTAAGCTGCCCTGCATGTTCCGGTGAGTTACAGATGGTGCAAACAGGAACATTTTTCTTGTTCTCTTAAGAACATCTGAGTTTACTGAAACAAGTGGCAATGCCTGCCCTGTGGCAGTGACTTTCAAACCAAAACCCAAGCTCATAAATATCCAGGGCATGTAACTGGCAGTTGTGCTGTACCGGGGCATGGAGCAGGAGGCCAGCTGTTGGCTAGCTGTTTGTCACTAGGTCCTGTGGGAGGGCTCTCGGCCTCTGTGGAGCCTTGAGATTACAGTCCATTCTGTACTGACGGGGAGAAATCTCTTGGCTCTGGGGGAGAGATGCAAGCTGTGAGACCCCAGCCTGCCTGTGTGTGGGCAGAGTCTGCCCTCTGGGTCTCCTGCTGCCAACCCCACCCTTCTGCCACCACTGCCCTTAGTCAATTCATAGCCAGGAAATACTAGGAGAGTAAAGGTAGAGAGGTAGCTCCAAAGGAATGAGAGAGAGAAACAGTTAAGGAACTCATGGTTTGCATCAATCCAATATGATGCCTTCGTGCAAATCAGAAAAAGTGCCTCTCCGCAATATGCTTTTCTGTCATCTGCCAGAACGTTGTCATAATGCAGATACAAATCTTCCATCATTATGATCCAAATGGCACTCCCTAGTGCTGTGCAGTGCACACCCTGTGTCCCTGAAGGAGCCTTGGCTTCCTCTGCTGGGCGCAGAGCTTAAATGCCTCTACCTTCCTCCTCTTCATCCCCTACTTGCAAATCTCTCCATTTCTCCAAGTTGGTAAGGAAGGATATCTGTCCTGCAATGCAGTAAGCACAATGCAAATGGTCTCCTAAGCTTCCCGAAACCTGCCCCCCACAAAAGGGAACAGAGCAATTCGTCTGACAAAGGATTTTTTTCTTTTTGCCACTCCCCAGTATCGGCGCAGTCAGAAGAAAACAGTTTGGATGCCAAAGTGTTGGAATCTCCAATATTTTCAAAAGTTTGGGAAGATAATGGCCCAGGAAATGCAGGCCCTGACATGGTGGTGTTTGTGAGACCAGGGAGGGCGAGTGAGAAAGGAGTTTCACGATGTTCTGGGAGAGGCAGAGACAGCAATAATGCCTATCCTAGAGTTCGGCTTCTTCTGCAGGGATTTGTGTCCCTCACTCCTTACAGCTGGTCTTCTCGCAGGTCTGCTGTTTCTAGGAGTGACTATGAATCTGCATCTAAGGACTTTCTCCCTAATGACTTGGAGGTCCAGGTTCCTGGAAGAGTCTTTTTGGTCACCAGAGGAAACAGCAGCATTGGCAAAGCAACTGCCCTTGAAATAGCCAAGCGAGGTGAGCAGCTGCTAACATGTGTCCACTGAGCCCCACGGCCAGACTGTGGCCGGTTCACCACTGTGTCACAGGCAGGTCAGGAAGTCCTGGATGGCAATCCCATGGTTCTGGGCACAGGTGTCAGCTTTCTGAGCCTCAAGCTAGAGGTGGCGAGAGCAACAGGAGGCCTTTCCTCAACAATTAATTCACGGGAGAGCTCGGGTTTTGCGCACGTGTACCAGTGTTTTCTGATTAAGAGCAGTGAGGGGCTGAAGCAAACCCTGAACATCAGAATCCCCCGTGGAATTTAATTTTTAAAAAAAATGAACACCTGGTCTCTAACTCATGTCTTCTCAGTGAGACTCCCTGGAGATGGGGAAAGGGGAGGGGGAGCCTGGGAGTCCACCACTATTTGGATGTGGACGGTAGTTATGAACCAATGCCCCCAAAATACCTGGAGAGAGGAGTGTGTGGAACTAACTTCCTTCTTTTTGCTTCCCTCCCCTAACCTTGACAATAAAGAGGCACCGCAGATGCCTGTGAAGTCTTCAGTCAGCAGAAGTCTTCCTCATGGGTGAATGCCAGAATTTCCTGCATGAGCTCAACTATCCTGGGTCACCAGTTGGCTCTGCAGTGGCTAGAAAATTTTCCTGCATCTCTCCAGAGCCTCTTCTGGAAAAATGGATGTTCCAGCAGAAGGTGGGGAACTAGGTTGTGAATTTATCACTTTTTAAGATGCTGAAGATGTTTTCTTTTTTTCCTCTCTCTAAATCCAAGTTAGGCATTTTTCAGGGGACTTTTATGTCATTTGAAGCTTTATTTCATTATCTGCCAAGTCAGGGAGAGGATTAAGTGCATCTTAGCAGCTGGGAAGCACTCTGAAGTGTGGAGAGGAAGGGAGAGGACAGGGGCTAGTGGTATGGTTAGCCTGTAGCCTCCAGTGAAACAGACCCCATTTAATCAAGTGGGTGATTTTTAGAAGAGAAAGCAGACTCCGTAATGATTCCTTAGCTGCCGCGACGAAGACGTTCTGCTTTAAGTTGACCTTGATTGATGATGGTGTGGCATTTGCTGGGATATGAGCGCTGCTCAGTCTATACTTGAGTCTCTACTACATGCTAGGCCAGTGGTTCTCTGCTTTGCCTGAACATTATATCACCAGGGAGCCTGTAAAACACACTCAGGCCTGGATCTTTAAAAGCTCCCTAGGTGAGTCTAAAGTGCAGCCAGGTTTGAGATCTCCGTGCCAGCTGCCATGCTAGATGTTAGGGAGGCAGATGCGACCTGGATCAATGTTTCTTATACTTGATGTGTTCAGGCTCTTAAAAAATCAGGATGTTCTCCCAGAAGCACTGTCGGCCCAGATAGGCAAGAAGGTTCCAGTACCTCCCTCACGATCGCCTTCGCTGCTCTAACTGTGGGGACCACCCATCTAGGTTTAACAGAAGGGTGTCAGTTTCAGGTATTCTTTTTGTGAGCCCATATGTCTTTATTTTTCATTTGGAGGAGCTGGTTTCTGTAGCTCTCGCTGTAACTCACAAATGTTTTCACTGAATTCCACCAGGTGGCACAGTTCACCTGGTTTGTCGAGATCAAGCCCGAGCAGAAGATGCCAGGAGTGAGATCATCCGGGGAACGGTAACCAGGTGAGCAGCTCTTCACCCCTCCTGCTGGGTTTTCTTGCCTCCATGGTCAGCTGTGAGCAGGCTGCACTCCTGCCCACGTTCCCTGGGTTGGCGACGGCCTGTGTTTGTGCTTCTGCTTTGGAAGCAGCCTCACCCCGCAGAGAGCTGGGCCCTGCTTTTGAATGGCTAGGTTTGACCAGGAGATAAGTGGGACGCTCAGGCTCAACTGCACGGCTCTGGGCTGCCTGTGAAACCAGCAGAGGCCAGCAGGCAGGGGCCCGTTATGCTGGACAATGATAGTGCCAGGCTTCTTACCAGCCACATCAGCAAGGGTCACCTGGGTGCCGCAGAGCCCTGCATTGACCCTGTGCCTTCTAATAAGGAGAAACCGCCGACAGCATTTGGGTCCTGATGAGAGCTACTTTCCGACACGAGCTTTCAGAGCTGCCTCACATTTTGTGGTCTTTCTCTTCTGAGAGAGCGGGAACCAGGACTGGCTCGTGGGGCTCGGTGCAAAATGAAAATGCAAGATGCTTGTGTAAAAGTTATTTAGGAATTTCAACACAATAGAGGCAGAACTTTAAACCAAGCTTGAGGCCTGATTGCAGGGCCTGTGCATCTGTATGGATCATGTTCCCATGATACATTGTGCAGCCATGAGGCTGGCCCTGGATGGAAAACCCTGACCCCTGCCACCAAGTGGAGAGAAAGGACCCTCAGTCACCATGGCTGCTCGCTCACTGTCACCAAAGAACATCCTCATTCCATTCCCATCTCTTCCCTAGGAGACCCCACAGTTGGAGGGCCTGTGGAAGAGGAGCTGGGGAGGGACAGACAGTACCCCCACTCAGGCATGGACCTTGGCCAAAAAGCAGAATGTCCCCATCTAGGAAGGAATATTTTGCATCAACTTTGAAATAACATTTTCACACTAAGTGTCTGTTTCTTTCCCCTATGCGTGGAAATCCCCAGTCTCATGCCATCAGGTGCCTACCAGAGACTTCGTGCTGGCTGTGAGCGTGAGGGTCTCTAAATCTCCCTCTAATGTCTGCAAGTGCCACTGCGATCCGCGGGCTGCAGTTCTTGAGATTGAAAGCTGGCTGGCTGCCTGCTGATAACTTTCAGTGGTGCTGCTGCCGGATGCAACAAGAATACTAATCTCAGGCCGCCGGCAGGAGGAGGTTTGCCTGGATTCCTGCCTGCTCTGGTGTGGGCCACAGGCTTTAAAAAGTGTATTTAAATGGAAAATGATGATAGTATGGATCTGTTTGTAATATCCAGCCAGGCTTATAACCAATGCCACCATCTTTAGGAGGGGAAGAGAGCTGAAAAGGGAAGCGAGCATGTTCCTGGACTGGGGAGGAAACCGGCCCTTGCCTACTGCCCCCGTCACCTCCATGCAGATGCACTCGGTGGGATTTGAATGCACACGCAGACAGTCACTGCTCTCTTGGGTTTATAAGTGGCCTCCAGCTCCATCCTCCAGGTGGAGCCTGCAGGATGAGGGTCCCAGTCTGCCTATGCAAGTGCCTGTGGCTTCTTTGACTCAGTGTGTCCTCCAAGCCCTGCCAGGGATCAGCTGCCCCTCCCTGCTTATGAAGAGGCCCCACTCCACAGCCTCATCTGGTCTACCATTGGTAGGCAGCCCCCACACAAAATCATGGTATACAGGAGGAAGTTGGGCTCTGATAGGAGTCTTGGTTTTGCCCTTCCTGGCCTGTGAGCTCAGGCAATGTTCTTAGCTTCCCAGAACCTTCCTTTCCTCATTGAAAAACAGGGGTAACGACTTTATTGGTTTTTTAATGTGTATTTAAGGGTGAATTATATGCCAAGCAGCATGCTGGGAACTGGAGACACAGGTGATTGGGACAGACACAGCCCCTGACAGTCTTATGCAGGATAAAAGCGATTAACAAGCAGTTTCTTTGAATTGTGTGCCTGTCCTGGGCCTGGCCACTGTGCTGTGTATCACAGCCCAAGTGGGTTGGGGGACAAATCATGTGAACCTCAAGTTACATGTTTCTTCACCTCCTGCAGCCAGACAGCTTTTGGCTGGGTTTGACCAATGGCAGGAATTAGAGGAAGATTGGCAGGTGGAAGGAAGGTGGGGAATTGAGATATTGGCTTCCCCGGTGACAGCTGAATCTCCTCTCTGGTTCTTCCTTCTGGTTCCTGGGCTCAGGCCACACTGCATTCCCCTTTGTTCCTTGAGCCTAGGGCTGGTGATAATATGCTGCTATTACTAATCTCTGGGTTACTCCACCAATCCTGGTTGAGTTCTCATCTTCCTTAATCACCTGGGAAGTTAATCCCTGCATTCAATTCCCTCTCTTGAAAGAGGTGTCTGTTAGACATTACTGAAATAACAAAGGGCTACAAGATGGGAAGCTCAGGGTGTCCTAAGAATAAACAGCTCTCAGTCAATAGAAGCAGCTACTATAATTATTGTTGGTATTATCAGTATTGTGTATACTAATATTATTACCACTCCCAACCTTTCATTCCATGCTTCAGCTTTGTTCTGTTGACTCAGTGCTTGGACCTTGCTCAGTGGGAGGTGGAAGCCTGCAGGCCCCCAGAAGCAGAAATGTGTGGTAGAGCAGTGAGGGCCCTGGAGCAGCTGCTCCTGCCTGCATGGTTGGGTGAACATCAAAGAAAGAGGATCCCTCAGGCAGGAGGGTCTGGGTGAGGTGTGCAGCAGACCCGCTGAGCCAGGGAGTGCAGGCGCCAGGTAAGACTCAGTGTCACGAGGGAATCTCGGCTGCTTGTGCATGCTAGCTTGGTAAGATCAGGCGTTTGGTCTTATAGAGAGGTGAATATCATGCCGAGGTGATCTTTGCAGAGAGGTTATGTGTGGCCTAAGTTTGGGGAAAGGAGTGCTGGTTACTGTAGAGCAGCCTCCCCGCTCACCAGTCCACTGGACACGATCCTCCCAAAGGGCCTGGGGGAGAAACAGCGTGGATGTTTCTCCCCAGGCTTCTGGTCGCAGTTCAGCCCCACCTTACTTCCTGGCTCCAGACTTTTGTCTAGCAGTTACCCCCATGGGCAACATTTAAAAAAAAATAGTTGTATTTTATTTATTATTTTTTGAGATAGGCTCTTATTCTGTTGCCCAGGCTGGAGTGCAGTGGTGTGTTCATAGCTTGCTGTAGCCTCAAACTTCTGGACTCCAAGCTTGTCCTGCCTCGGCCTCCCAGATAGGTAGGACTGTAGGCACATGCCACCACACCCAGCTGGTTTTACTTTCTTTTTCTGTAGAGATGAGGTATCACTATGTTGCCCAGGCTGGTCTTGAACTCCTGAGTTCAAAGAGTCTCCCCACCTCTGCCTCCCAAAGTGCTGGCATTACAAGTGTGAGCTGCCACACTTGGCCAACCTTTTAATTTTAGAATAGTTTTAGATGCACAGAAAACCTGTGAAAATAGTACAGAGCTTCCCATTTGTCCCCAGCCAGTTTATTCTTTGTTAACATCCTGCATGAGTGTGGTTCATTTGCCACATCTACTAAACCAACATTTATGCAATATTAAAATCAGTCGACTTCATACTTTGAGATTTCCTGAGTTTTCTCCCTAATTTTCTGTTTTTATTTCCGGATCCCACAGGACATTACATGTCTCTTTAGGCTCCTCTTGGCCGTGACAGTTTCTCACACTTCCCAGTTTTTAATGACTGCAGTTTTGAGGAGTACTGGTCAGGTGTTTGTAGAATGCCCCTCATTTGGGATTTGTCTGATGTCTTTCTCATGATTACACTGGAGTCATGGGTTTTAGAAGGAAGGATCACAGAGGTACAGGTGCCTGGGTGACGTTTTTGGTCCTGCAGGCCTCCTGGTGTGGCTGGAAGGTTCTGTGAAAGCGCTTAGGTCTTGTGGGGGATTGACTCCACCAACATAACACGCCGTGATAAAAAACGGGTTTCTACTCTCCAGGTCCTCCAGGCCAGTGCAGATTTCTAGCTTCTTGAGAATGACTGGTTTGGCTTTCCAAGACCTCAGTGTTTTTATGAAATCCTGCCTCATTTCCCCAGAATGATTTCTACTTGACAAAGCACCTCCATGCACGGTTTACCATGTTCGTTGTGGGAACTGCTCTGACAGGGGGTCAGTCCCCATGATGTCACCTCATGACTCCTGAGTCACACAGCCACTGTGGATGGTGGCTCATCTGCAGAGAGGATCCCAGTTGAGTTTTATTTTGTTCAATTTCAGTAACCACACTTGTATCATAGTTGGGGCCCAGTGGCTCCTAGGGTTAGCCTTCTCAGTGTGTGGCTCTGCAGATTGGGACTTTTAAACACATGCACTAGTTCCCAGTTCCATTCCTTCTCCTGGCCACAGCAGTCTGCTGGCCTCGCCCTCTGTGTGCTTTGTGGCCTCCTGTTTCACCTCAGAGGAACACAGATGGTTTCCTTCCTCTTTTCATGGTGCTTCGTGTCACCAGCTCCATGGCTGATTTGTCTGGGACAGTGTGATTCTCTCTTCCCTGCTGCAATCTCCTTTTCACTCTGAGACTTCTCAGCCACTTCCAGGAAGCTCAGAGAACTTGTGGAATGTTTAAAGCAGAATTGGTTTTAGTTCCCTTGAATTTTGTTGCTGTTTAAACCTGGATTTTGTATGCATGTTACACAGCACTTTTTGGTAGGAGGGAGTTTAGGGTGGTTGCAGGGAAGGCCTCAACATGGTAGGATTAGGTGTCTAGACTCAGTTTGCAGTGATTGGTACAGGCTCCCGGCTGACTCAGGTATGACTCAGCAGCCTTGTTCACTCTGGCTGGGTAAGGGCCTTCACAGACATTTTGAAAGAGAATAGTTCTGTATGGACAACATCTTCCCTGTCCTTTGAAGGCAGAGGAATATTCAGTTGGGCCGGGCTTAAGCCAAATATGGTGTTCAACCTGACCAGACTTTCTGAGTCATGAAAATGTGGAGTTGCTTCTGTTTTCTCATTTGTCTCAGGTGAGAAAACAATGTGTTTGAAGATCAGTAGAAAGAAATTCTGACTACAGCTTTGGGTTTTATAGCTCGATTAGTGGGGAAACTGAGGAGCTGTGGCTCTTGCTCAGATCCTTGTCTGTAGGTTCACTTGGGTGCCTGCAGCAGCAGGAGTCTCTGCCTTGGGTTAGTGATAAGTCACATATGTCCACTGATACTCAGAGAGGATGCCATTGCATTCACTGGATGCTAACAGTGCAAGTTTGGACTTAGGTTCTGGGTACAGAGAAAAAGGTTTAGACAGCCAAGGTCCATTGGTCAAATACCATGCATATGATTCTGTGTAATACCACAAGGAGCAAGGGCGCATTAGACGGAGTTCTAAGTCTCCTGGAGAGGCGGCTGTGTCTAGTGGTAACCATGATACAAAGCAGAGATTGAAAAGCATTGTGAGCAAGGACTAAGGGTCACAGCAGAAGTTGTCCTCTTATTTATGATGTGCCTAAGGTACTGTCTTAAGAGCAAAGTTCTGACAAAAAATGATCGGTAGCAAGAAACTGACATATCCATGTAAAAGTATGTTATGTAGTCATTAAAAGGAATAGGTATATTCATGTATAACAAAATTATCTCCACGACCTTTTGTAAGTCCTGCAACTCAGTAGCAAAACAAACAACAACATAACTAATAAACTGATTTGAAAAGGTCTAAGGACTTGAATAGACATTTCTCCAAAGAAGATATACAAATGGCCAACACGAGCTGGGCAAGGTGACTCATGCCTGTAATCTCAGCACTTTGGGAGACCGAGGCAGGCAGATCACTTGAGGTCAGGAGTTGAAATTAGCCTGGCCAACATGGTGCAACCCTGTTTCTCCTAAAAATATAAAAATTAGCCGAGCATGGTGGCACACACCTCTAGTCCCAGCTACTCGGGAGGCTGAGGCAGGAGAATCGCTTGAACCTGGGAGGCAGAGAGGTTGCAGTGAGCCAAAATCATGCCACTGCACTCCAGCCCGGGCAACAGAGTGAGAATCCATCTCAAGGAACAAAACAATAAATGGCCAACACATACATGAAAAAATACTCAATGTCAGTAGTCATCAGGGAAATGCAAATCAAAACCAGGTGAAATATCACCTCACACCTCTCAGGATGGCTACTGTTAAAAAAACAAAAGACAAAAAGTGTTTGTGAGGTTGTGGAGAAATTGGAACCCATGCACACCGATTGTAGGAATGCAAACTGGTGCATCCAGGATGGAAAACAGTACGGAGAGTCCTCCCAGAATTCAAAAGAGAGCTACCATCTGACCCAGCAATTGCTTTTCTGGGTACTTATCCAAGGGAATTGAAAGCAGGATCCTGAAGAGCCATTAGCACTGCCACACCCGTTGCAGCATTATTCACAATAGCCAAGATGTGGAAACAACGTAAATGTCCATTGACAGATGAATGAATAAAGAAAATGTGGTACAGACATACACACAGTGGAATATCGTTCAGCCTTAAAAGGAGAGAAACCCTGCGATGACATGGATGAATCTGGAGGACCCAACCTAAGTTACATAAGCCAGGCACAGAAAGACAGAGACTGTCTGACTTCACTTATGTGAGGTAACTGTAGTACTCCGAATTCATAGAACCAAAGAGTGGAATGGTGGTTCTAGGGGCTGGGGCAACGGGAAAATGTGGAGTCACTATCAGAGGGCACAAAGTGTGAGTTAGGCAAGGTGAATACACTCTAGAGGTGTGCTGTGCAACATCTACCTAGTCGGCATGCGAGAAATTTTGTTAAGAGGGTAGATCTCATATTAAGTATTCTTATCATAATAAAATTTAAAAAGCAGGGCACAGTGGCTCACACCTGTAATCCCAGCACTTTGGGAGAGTGAGGCTGGTGAATCACGAGGTCAGGAGTTCGACAGAAGCATGGCCAACATGGTGAAACCTCATCTGTACTAAAAATACAAAAATTAGTTGGGCGTGCGCCTGTAATTCCAGCTTCTTGGGAGGCTGAGGCAGGAGAATCACTTGAGCGCAGGAGGCAGAGATTGCAGTGAGCCGAGATCATGTTGCACTCTAGCCTAGGTGACAGAGCAAGACTCCATCTTGGAAAAAGAAAAAAAAGTAAAATGTGTTTTTACTGCTGTAAACTAAAAGACATACTATGTGAAAGAGATAGATGTAGAACAATGCATAGTCTGATCCTATTTGTGTGTGTGTGTGTGTGTGTGTGTGTGTGTGTGTGTTCATCTTAAAAAATATACATTGTATATATAGTGTATGCTTAAAATATTTCTGGATGATTCACAAAAAACTGTGAACAATGGTTTATTTTTGAGGAGTGGGACTGGTATTTTCCATTTTATATCATTTCAAAGTATTTGCTTTTTAAAAATCATGTACTTTTTAAAGTAAAAGTGCTAGTTCATATCTTTTTAAAAAGGGTTTATATATTTTTTCGCTTTCTAATTTGGAACATTTTTCTGCACATTGTGGACTTGTCTGATCCCAAGCAAATTTGGAAATTTGTTGAAAAATTCAAGCAAGAACATAAACTCAATGTCCTGGTGAGCTTTGTAAACAAAAGTGGAGAATAAACTTCTGTTGGCACATTTTTTTAGTCTGTGTGGATGTGGACGAATATGTATGTTTGCGTGTCTTTATGGAAGAATCTTAGTAAGACTCTTATGCTTGGGCCTGTTCATGTAATCAGATTTACTCATTGGATTTGAGAGGAGACCCATGTAGTTAGATTAGTGGGGAAAGGAAGGGGACATCCACTGGGTAGGTATTGTGGGGGGATAGATATGTTCCGTTTTTTATAAAATTTGTATATAAATATTTCTTGGTTCTGTAGATTTGGGGATTGCTGTATTGAAATTAGAAGTTCTTTTAGTCCAAAAGAATACTGACTGCCGGCAAGCAAAGTTTTTAGTAACATAATTACCACAAAACTCCATGGGGACCCTGGGTGGACTCAGAAAGGTGCCAGTGTGCTCTTCCCAGATGCTCTGCTTTGAGCTAAGTTGCTTTTCTGTCCAAAGAGTCTCCGATGTGCTCTAAAATGTTGTCCCAGGGTCTGGAATTGTGCTCTCCAGTGTGAAGTATCTGAAATGTCGCTAGTCCAAACTGAGATGTGCTGTAAGTATAAAAACTAGCAGGTTTCAAAGACTTAAAAAAAACTAGGCATTCCATCTCATTAATATTCTGTATGGATTACATGTTAAAATGATGCTATTTTGGATATATTTTGTTAAATATATTAAATTAGTTTTACCTGTTTCTTGATACCTTTTTAATGTGGCTACTAGAAAACTGAAGATTAGACACTTTGATTGGACAGTTGTGGACCAGATGAATTTCCGGAGCACTCTCTCATGAATTAGGTGGCCTGGCCAAGCCCTCCCACTCAGCGATCTTTGCATAGTTCTGTGGCTGGGTCCTCTGTGCAAGTGGTATTTTCCTGTAAGGGGTTTGGAATGAAGAATGAGTTGAGCAAATTGTCATTGTCGCTTGAATGTTGAGAAAGAGCTGGGGTGGGGTAGTGGAGGTGTGGGGATGGAAATAGTTCTTTTGGCCCTATTTTTCTTTATTTTGAAATAGGAACTATAATTTTTAGATCAATAATGCAGGTTGCATGATCGATAAAAGAGAACTCACAGAAGACGGACTTGAAAAAAACTTCGCTACCAGTACTCTGGGTAAGTACAAGAAGTTTTCTTATTTGTTTTTAGGAAAATAAACATAGAATGTACCGTAGAAGGATAAAAAAGGAAAAAAAACAACAACAACATTGACCAGCTTTTTGGGTTCTGGGTCCTGGGCCTGATGGCATTTGCTTTAAGTTTATCCTGAATCGTATTTATTTTTCTTCATAAAACACTTTCTCTTTTCATGTTTCTTATAATGGGTGTTAGTGCCAGAAATACTTAGTATTAAAGTGTTTCTTTTTTAGGAAGCTTAATGCTCTTTATAGATACTATTTTGAAGAGGAGAGCAAGTTCAGCTTAAGTGTTGAGTACAAATATAAAAACTACAGCCGAGGGAACTTCCAGCCGGGGCTGAGGAAGCTGCATCCAATGGGCAAGAAGATGGACTGAGAAGGGTGGTGGCTAGAGCACAGGATACCTGGGCCCTGGTTGCTCCTCTGTAATAACAGAGTGAAGTCATTTTATACCAGGCCAGTGGCTCTCAAAGTGGGATTCCCAGACCAGCAGCATCAGCATCACCTGGGAACTAGGTAGACAGGCACATTCTTAGATTCCCACCCAGATCTACAGAATCTGAAACTCTGGAATGAGGCTAAGAGTTTAAATCCATTTTGACAGGCCTTCTGGATGATTCTGATGCACACTAAAAATTGATAACTGATATACCATGCTTTTAGTCTCCTTGAGCCAAGGGGTCTGGAGTAGATTGTCTTCCTGCCTTTCAGTTTTGAGATGCAGTGAATCTAAGACTCTTCCCAGGACCTATCCTACTTTGTAATGAGGGAGGTGTTTTAATTAAGTATTGTTCTGGGCCACAAGATGGATGGCAGGGCTTTGGGTGGTTGTTGGAGTCACTGAGGTTATCCACTATATAGCAACCCTGTTCCCAACCAAGAACTGAGCAAACTGAGGAGTAAGCCGATGAATAACAGTTGAAAGCCAGTATATCACGTTGTTGCTGACAAGGCTGGTTGAAAGGCATGGCTCAGTGCAAGAGCCAGATGGGTTTCCTCATATGGAACCCAAGAATTAGAAGGATTCACCTACCTGGTCACCTGCTCTTCTTTCTGGGGAAGAAGAGCAGGACTCCTCCCAGAAAGAGCAGAAAAGGAGGAAAAGAACTGAGCAAGCCCCGCACATTGTCCCCAGATTTACTGTTTTTGTTGTTGTTATTTTGAGACAGGATCTTGGTGTGTTTCCGTGGCTAGAGTGCAGTGATGTGATCATGGCTCATTGCAGCCTCGAACTCCTGGGCTCAAGCAGTCCTCCCACCTCAGCCTCCCAAGTCCCTAGGACTACAGGCATGTACCACCATGCCTAATTTTTTTAATTAAAAATTTTTGTTGTTGTTGTGGAGGTGGGCTCTCACTGTGTTGCCCAGGCTGGTCTCAAACTTCTGGCCTCTAGTGATCCTCCTGCCTCAGCCTCCCAAAGTGTTGGGATTATAGGTGTGAGTCAGTGCTCCCAGCCTAAATTTACTGTTGAAATGTGCTCCACCTCCCTGGCAGATGGAAGAACATCCCAGGGAGAAAGGACTCACCCTAATTGCACTCTCTTTTCAAGGAAAGAAAGGCTAGGAGTGGGAAGATGCTTTCTCCCCAGTGATGAGGTTGCCTTTTTAAAAAGAAATACCTGGAAGCTTGTATGAAATGACAAGGTTTACTACAAAATATTTTCATCACTGACTTTGTTCCAAATGTGGTATGCTTGCCGAAATTACCAAAAATACCAAAATGTGGGGTCATGCTAGAGTTTGGCTCACAACTTGATGGGACAGCTGAGACTCCCAGAGTGCCACAGCTGGCCCCTGAGGCACTATTTGGCAGAACTGGTTACATAATTTGCAGAGCCCAGCACCAAATGGAAATGTGAGGCTCCATGTTCAAAAATTAAGGATTTC
Organism: Callithrix jacchus; assembly: GCF_049354715.1. Lineage (NCBI taxonomy): Eukaryota > Metazoa > Chordata > Mammalia > Primates > Cebidae > Callithrix > Callithrix jacchus. Next base: position 64,185,453 of record NC_133502.1, read on the forward strand.
AGTGAAGCGACAACAGAGCATTAAACCAGGTGCAGCGTCTTTCCGAGTGCTGGGCTTTGTGTGACCTCGCAGGATGAAGCCAGCTCTTTCGCTCACCCATCCGCCTACCATCTGAGACAATTCTGCCAAGTGTTTACCGCTGGGGCATGTGTGCGTGCGCGCGCTCACGCGCGCTCTCTCTCTCTCTCTCTCTCTTTCTTTCTCTCTCTCTTCATTTAGTGCGATGATGGAGATATTCCTACATTACAGATAAGGAAACTGAGGCTGAGAGAGATTGTTTCACTTGCCCAAGGTCAATTGGAGAAGCCAGAATGTGAACCTCGGTCTGACTTCCTCCACAGCCCATGTTCATCACAGCGCACAGTTCCACCCACCCCAGCATGTCCTCCCTCACCCCATTGTTGTGTTATCCTAAATAAGTGCTAAAGAGTACTGGGAGTGGGTGACCAGCTGAGCCAGGGGAGGCTGGGGCTGGGAGCACCTCTCAGAGAAGCCCAAAGGTTTTGGAAGGTGAAAACGAGGGTAATCTGAGGAACCTGACCTTGCTTGGGAATATAGACAGGCTTGATAGACTGTAAAGGGACTGTCTGTCTGATTATGCAGCTGATTATGTTGCACCTTTGTAAGGATCCAGCCTGCGTCTAAAGACCTTGCTATCTCTCCATTTTCATTTCCTATTTGTGTTAGAAGCATCTTATTGATCATTCCAACCTCTCTGAGAAGCGTAATAATTCTCAGGCTTGGATATTTACTCATCTTCTCTCAAGTGAAAGAAATAATACAATACACAAAGAGGCATGCCAGCACAGAGGGGCAGCTCCATGGGTCTTTGCTTGAGAGACGAGGAGATCCAGAGAGGTTAAAGTGCCATGATTCCTCAGCAGAACCAGGCCAGACAAAAAACCCGGACCTCTGTCTGAGTCCTGGGAGATTGCTGGCTGCCTTTCTAATATGAAACATGTTTTCCTGGCCTGATTATGTAATGTGGGATAGGTTGTTTTCTATTTTCTAAGATTCATATGCGCTGTCAGAAACATTTGCAGTCTCCAGCCAAATACCAGAAGGTTCCTGATACTCTGAGGAGAGCATAAACCTCAGCATTTGCAGGATTTATCACCAGATCCTAAGGGTTTTGAAGCTGGTGGAATAGTTAAAAGCAAAATGCTTTCAGTGCCCATGCCTGCACACGGCTTTGTTGAGACATCACAGTGTATGAATTAGATAGTTTGGAAAGAATAATTCTTAATCTTTTGCAGGGTGGGTGGGGCCTGGAGAGGTTTTCATAGCTTATTCTGAGGGACAAAAGTGAGCTGCCCTGGGTAGGTTGGTGGGCAGATGAGCCACAGAGAGGGAGAGATGGCAGGAGACAGCTTCTGTTGGGTGACTGTTCTCACCCCTTTGTTTCAGGTCTCCTCCAGTCACATACGTTTTCCCTGTTAGCATTCAGTGGCATTAAGAGTCCATGAGGAGTGAAGACAGATGGGAGGGGGAGGATGGGGAGGCTGAGCTAAGTGCCCTGCTGGCAGCCTGGCACAGCCTAGCGTTAGCAGATTAAAACTCTCACCCGCATCTTAGCCTCTCTCACCACAGGACACAAGACGAGGACACTGATTCTATCTCTACCAGGACAGCTGCATCACCAATTAATTGACTGTGATAAACAGGCAGTGGTGCCTTAGCTCTTTGGCAGAAGGAGAGGAAGTTCACCTTAGGTCACTTTGGAAGGACATATGTCAGGAGACAGAGTGTTGTCTCTTGACATTCTGTTATCTGTTGCCCTCCTCAGGGGCACGTCCCAGTGCCTAGTGAGAGCTGCTGTTCAACGCGGGAACCCCAGGTCCAGAGACGCCTTCATAACAACAGCACACACTGAGCACAGTCCACGTGTCCCGGGCTGCGCTGAAGGCTCTTCTTGGATGGTCTCATTCAGTCTCGTAACCATTTTACAGATTTTATAAATGAGGAAGCAGGCTCAGAGGTAGTCTGAAACCAGTTTGTGATTCGCTTCATAAACAAAGGACAACAAAATGGTGGTTGGGGCATTTTTAGTTTAGTGTTGTATCATTAGCTATTGCTACGAAACAACTCCAGAATCTCAGGGGCGCACAGTGATAAGCTTGCATTTTTGCTGACTCTTCTGCAGACCCACGGGGCAGGCTGATCTCAGCCGGGCTCAGCTATGTGTCTCCAAGCTGCAGGTTTGGTGTGGAGTATGTGCCAAATGTCTTGTATCCTCCTTGACCAAGCTGTGCTCTCAGGGCAACAGCAGAGCCCAGCTGTGCAAGCAATTCCAAGCCTCTGCTTGCATCCAAGCCCCTGTGATTAACTGGGTATCAGTAGATATCCACTTAACCAATCCAGAAATCAGTAGATATCCAGTTAATCAAAGCAAACCATTTCACAGAGCCCCAAATCAAGCATCAGAGAAGTATGCTTCTCCCACAGAGGTGGCGAGGAGAGAATGAATATTGTTGAACAATAATCTGCCACAAGATTTTTTTTTTACATTCTAATTCTTTGAAAGTGGGTCATGTGAGTTTAATATGGTAACTATTTATTAATCAAAATACCGAGTGAACAAAGGCACCTTATTTGTTTCATAAACTTTTTTTTTGAGATGGAGTCTCGCTGTTACCCAGGCTGGAATGTACTGGCAGGATCTCAGCTCACTGCAACCTCCATCTCTTGGGTTCAAGCAATAAAGCAATTCTCCTGCCTCAGCCTCCTGAGTAGCCAGGACTACAGGTGCACACCACCACACCCATCTAATTTTTTTACTTTTAGTAGAGATGGGGTTTCACTATGTTGGCCACGCTGGTCTCGAACTCCTGACCTCAGGTGATCCACCTGCCTCGGCCTCCCAAATTGCTGGGATTACAGGTGTGAGTCACCACACATGGCCTGTTCTGTAAACATTTATAGTGTCCATTTTATGCCAGATGTGTGGCCAGTTATAGGGATCGAGAAATGGAAGGGACTGCTGGCCTTGTGGGGGCATTAGACACATACACAATTTCAGTAATCATAGGGTAAAGTTCTTTTCATCCATGAAGGGATATTGGTACGGAGACTCAGAGGAAAACAGAGAACAGTGCTTCCCAGGCAGAATGCTTCCTTAGACAGGGCATGCGTTTGGTGCCAGGCATTCTTACCTGTCAATAACCTTTACTCTGAGCTTTCCTCGCACACCGTTTTGTTCCTAAGATCTCCTTCCAGGTCACAAACCTTCAAGGCTACCAGAGAGGCACAGAGCCTGGGAAATAGCACTGTAGAAATGGCAGCTAATGTTGTTTAACATCCAGATTCCTTAACCTGGAATTGAAGTCCTTTGTTAGCAGACCCCACCTCCTGTCTAAAAGTATTCCCGTTATTTTCCTACATGAACCCTCTAACCATCAGCCTTTTACTTTGGAACTTGCCACTGGCAGTGCCACCTCCCTGCTTTTGTCCTGCTGCTTTCCTGCCAGAAATGTCCCCCACCTGAGTAAATCGTACTGCTCCTCTGTGACTCTGCTAGACATATTCCTCCCCACCCAGAGCCTGGTCAGGTGCACCCCTCTGGGCTCCTGCAGCCCCCTCTGTGTGCCTGTCATGGCTCAGTAGAAGCCACCTGCTGATGGGGGGGTTCCTTGCACAGAGTGTGGATCCTTGAGGGTGGAATCCACCTGGCTCTCAGGAGGCTCTCAGTCCCCCTGGCTGCACTGAGTGGGGCTGTAGTCCACCTCCTCCAGTTACTGACTCTATGAATGTCCTCAGACTCCCCACGCCTTACTTTCCTTTTCTGTAAAATGGGAATGATGATACTTTTAGGGGCCAGAAGTGAATACTTTTAAAAAGACTTGTAGGTTATTTAACTCAAGAGAAATAACCTGTGTGCACACAAAAATATGCATGTGAATGTTATAGCAGCTTTACTCATAATTGCCTGAAACTGGAGTCAGCATAGATGGTGTTCATGTGGTGAATAAACTGGAACTTCCATTCAACGGAATGCTGTTCCGTAATTAAAAGGCACAAAATGTTGACATGCAGAACAATGTGAGTGACTCTTACATGCACCAGCCAAAGTCAAGCCAGACCCCAAGGGGTGCAGACTGTTTGATTCCATTTATAGGACATTCTGGAAAAGGCAACCAAGGGGGCCAAGAAGAGGTCAGAGGCTGCTGGGGTGGGATTAAGGGGTGGTGAGGAGCAGGAGGAGGGTGTGACTACAAAGGAATCCGAGTGGCTGTGAGGGAACATCTGGGGTGATAGAGTTCCTGTCAGTCACACCAGAGGCTAATGCATAGTTACACAACTCTGCATCTGTCACAGTTCAGAACTGTGTGTACACACACACACACACACACAGAAGATTTTACTCTGTTAAAAAAATTAGGCCAGGCGAGGTGGCTCATGCTTGTAATCACAGCACTTTGGGAGGCCATGGCAGGGGGATCACCTGAGGTTAGGAGTTTGAGACCAGCCTGACCAACATGGAGAAACCCCGTCTCTACTAAAAATAAAAAATTAGCTGGGCATGGTGGTGCATGCCTGGGAGGCTACTTGGGAGGCTGAGGCAGGAGAATTGCTTGAACCCAGGAGGTGGAGGTTGTGGTGAGCTGAGATCGTGCCATTGCACTCCAGCCTGGACAATAAGAGCAAAACTCTGTCTCAAAAAAAAAAAAAAAAAAAAGTAGTTATATGTATGAACAAGAAAAAAAGCATTGTAACTTTCAGCACAATGCCTGGCATGTAGTGAGTCTGTTCCATCGCAAGAGGAGTATTATTCGTTATGATTGTTACTTGGTGCTCTTCCTCAGTAACAAGTGAACTGCTGTTGTATCCTGTCCAGCTTGGGGTGGGGGCAGATTTCAGACCACAGGGGAGGCTGGTGGAGTCTGGAGCTTCTAGGAACCCTCCTTCCCCTTGACCCCTAGAAGGGCCTTTGAGCCCCAGGTGAGGCTCTTGGTTTAAACTGCACTGGGAGCCCTCCTAAGGAGCAACAATGAACAAGCTCAGAAGTCAGATCATTTTTCCATTGATTTTCTGTTTTCTGCCTGCCATGGAAGCTGCTTCTGATTAGACACAAAAGCTTCCCAGAGTTGAGCTTCCTGGGCCGCGCTGTGCAGCACACTCTGGCCCGCTCTTCCTTCTGGGCAGCTCTGTGGTGGTGCAGGGGTCTCTTTGGGCTCTGTGGTGTCTATCCTTCTAAGTCTCCTGGCCTAAGGGCACTGACTCCTGTGGGCCAGAACCTTATCTAATTATCTAGCAGGGATTTGGTGAGTGTTTCAAAGGCATGCTGGTAACAAGCATTCATTTGGGGAGTTTTAGAAACAAAATCCCAAATAAGCACCTTTGTCCTTTTAATGAGCTGAGGCCCAAGTGCCCACATTTGGTTCCCCCTGCAGTAAAGCAGGTTCTTTCATACGTCGCAGTGAAGCATGCAGGACCCTCAAGGCTGCGGCTGTGACAGCAGGGGTGACATGAGTCACCTGGCTAGGCCCTGGGAAGAGCCTTCACAGCAGTTCCTCAGCCAGCCTCTCTGCCCGCAGTCCCGGGCATCCTGCAGCTCACTCAGGCGGCTTATCTACCTCACCTTTGGCCACTGTCGTGCTGAGGTCACCTATGACCCTGACATTCCCGGTTCCAGAGGGTGCGCCTCTATCATGTCCATCAGCAGCACTGGGCGCAGCTGTCCATGCTCCCATGGCATGTGGGCCTCCAAACCACCTGCAATTCCAACTTCGGGGGTTCGCTCCTTCTCAGCCTCCTTAGCCAGCATGTTTGTGAGGACTTTAAATGTTGAGGTCTCTCCCAGACCAATCCTGCACCCTCCTTTCTCCTCCTCCCACACTCTCCGTGAGGATCTCATCCTTGCCCCAAATGCCATCGTGTGACTGGCTCCCAAGGGCCTCCTTCCAGCCCAGATCTCTCTTCTGTGCTCCAGGCCCAGATCTCACAGCTCAGACTCAGCGGGCCTGAAACTGAACCATTAGTCCCTCACCAGTCTTCTCCTTTAATGGGCCCTACCCCAGTGGCCAGCATCATGTCCATCACCGCTCATCCTTGACGCCCCCTCACTTCCCATATCCAGGCAATGATCGTGCCTTTGGACCCCCTGTACAGCTTGTCTCCAGTCTGTCTCCTGCTCTTCAGCTCCACTGCGACCACGCCGCCCAAGCCACTGCACTCATTGTGATGTGGTGAAGTAATATGGGGGCCCTATGTGCCCCCTTGCACTCACCTCCCTAACAGAAGCTTCCTCCATAAGGCTGACAGTGTGATCCTTATGCATGCGAATCTGTTTCCTTCTGCTTAAAGTCACCCCTTGGTTTCATACGAGGTGAGTGAATGTGGCGTTGCCCTCGGAGCTGCAGCCTCACCTTGCCCTACCCCTGCCATGCTCACTCGGCTGCAGCTGTCCTGGTTGCACTCTCCAGCCTCAGGGCCTCTTTGCACAGGTGTGCTCCATACCTGCAGCTCTCCTTCCCATCCCCAGCCCTCCACCTGCCTTTCCCCACCTCTCCTCCAGGTCTTAGCTGAAATATCCCTTCACAGTTCATGCAGAACCCCCACGTGCCCATAGCAGCCTCACACTTACCTCGATCATGAGTGTAGGTTAGTCACATAGTAACATGTATAATGCCTGGGAATGCCTGCTGGGCACCGAGAGGCCAGGGAGCCCTCAGTCTGTATCCTGAGTACTTAGCACTGGGTCTGGCACTCAGCAGGCCCTTGAGAAATACTTGTTCAGTCCATGAAACTGGATAAGTTGGTGGGGATGAGTTGAGGTTGGGGGCAAAGGAGAAGGTGTAACTCATGCTAACCACCCTCTGAGCCTAAACCAAGAATACTCCATAAGAGGCCAGTGCCTCGAATGTCTTCTAATAGCTCATTTTCTCTGGGACTCTGTCCTACTGGCTTCTCCAGGTAATGTGATCTTTGAAATCATCTTTATATAATTTGTGAGATTAGCATGTGAGCCCCCAGGCTCGCTATGGGATGTTTTTGTTACCATTACAAAAGAATTACCAAACCACGTTCCCCATTGCAGCTGTCTTCTCCTTTAAAACTGACACAGAAACTTCCCAGCGATAACAGGACAATGATTTTCTCCAGCAGATAGAATGGACGGAAGTACACAACCCATTGGCCAGTACCCAAAGTAGCTTTAATTCAAGGCGGCTTTGAAGGTTTCTTAATAGAAATGCCAATCAGATTTCCTATGCTAAGTTTAAAAATTGCAATATATTTTTTGCATTAAAAATAATTACCTTTAATGCCATTAAAATATCATACTCAAGATACCTTATAATTTGAGAAACACGATGAATTTAATATTTGGAGGACACAAACATGGGTTTCACAGCGCTCTAAGAACACGCGGCATCTCTCCTTTAGTGTTACCTGGGCTTGACACAGTTCTACCTCCCTTCTTAATTAGCTGATAGATTTGCTTCGAGTCATGTACCCATGTGATAAAAGTTCTTGTTTCCGTATTTAGAAGGCTGTGTCCAACATAAATTCCACTCCCAGATCTCTTTCTCGTAATGAACCTCCATCGACATAATGAGGTCCTTGGAAGAAAGGCATTACTTAAATTAAAAATACTAATGAGTCTTAATGATAATGAATTATTTTCCTTATTACTGGGAGCAGGACTAACCTTGGGCAACTTTTCCAGTAGCTGAAGGTGCCTTCCTCCCACCCAGGCCTGCGCTCCCGTGGGATTCAGTACTCTAAAATATCTCTCTCTCTCTCTCATCAAAACCTTGAATCACCCAAATGTCCCTGATATTAATAGGAAGTCTTAGAGAAAAGGAAGTTGTTGAACTGGTTCACACAAAGCTATGAATGACTAACAACACCCATTAACCATTTAGATCCATGCCTCACCTGTCTGTCCAGAGACCATTCATTCATTCATTCATTGAGACAGAGTCTCACTCTGTTGCCCAGGCTGTAGTATAACTGGCACGATTTCGGCTCACTGCAACCTCCACCTCCTGGATTCGAGCAGTTCTCCTGCCTCAGCCTCCCATGTAGCTGGGAGTACAGGTGCCCGCCACCACATCCAACTAATTATTGTATTTTTAATAGAGATGGGCTTTCACCATGTTGGCCAGGCTGGTCTCAAACTCCTGACCTCAGGTGACCCACCAGCCTCAGCCTCCCAAAGTACTGGGATTACAGGTGTGAGCCATTGTGCCTGTTAAGACATTCTTATTTTAAAGGGTAGCTGGTTACCTCAGGAGAACTGGTGAACTTCCTGAGACAAGCCAAGTGTCTTAGGGTTTGTGTGGTCACAAGTAACAGGACCCCACACAAGAAGACTAGACAAAAACATGATTTATCAATAGGCTACAAGGGCAGCCCTCACAGAACTCAGTGGCAGAGGTACAGCTGAGCTTGGGGGCCAGAGACAGGACTGGAGAACCTGTCAGCGCTGAGGGGACCTTCTGCTTCCCTGGTACTGTTCTCCATGGATTCTCACCACAACTGCCTTGTTCACTCCCCGTCTCTGCTTTTCCTTGCATCTGGGTCACATACGGCTGCCACTGAGTCACCTGTCCCCCGTTCAGCGTCCCATGTTCACACTCCTGCACAGAGGGTTCGGCTGGGACAGCTTGGACCAGGTGTCACCCTCCTGGCCCAGACCCCAGGAGAGCCTGTGGGATCAAGGCCACATGGGATAAACCCAGAGCCTCACCTGGGGCAAAGACTCAGTTACGTGTTTGTTGTTGTTATAAACAGGATGTACTTGGGGCCTACCTGAAGAGAGGGAATGGGGCATGTCTCCCAAAGAAGTTTACTGGACCAGGCTGAGTTTTGCTTGATTTGATGGGGGACCAGAGTGTTAAAGGACTTTGGGGGCAGGAGAGTGATGCTGCCTCATGTGTTAATGACAGGCCTCTCTCTGGATCTGTGTGAGCTGGGCAAGGAGCAGTTGTGCCATGTCCACTGAGGAAAGAAAGACTTGCAGATGATGGGCATCTTCCTTCTCCCTGGCATTGGTTGGCATGCAGCATGCTAAACGACTCAAGAAAAGGGAGATTTGCCTCTGTTTTCCACATTGTATGAATTTGCTGGGACTTTGGATAAGTCACTGAACCTCTATGGGATTCTGTAACTCTAATTCTTTCATTAATAGGTTATATATATACACATACGTATATGTGTACACACATATGTATACACTTACATACTTATGTGTATTACTTTAGCAGATTATTATTGTGTTTCTCTTTGCTGGCCTGGAAAGGAAGGGTCTCAGAAGGCCTGCTGGAGTTTGGAGGATTGTAAATTGCTTGTAGCTAGGAAGAGAGCTGCTTTGTCATCTCATGGGGGAGGGATGCTTGCTGGATGTGAAGAATTAGGCATGTTTTGGTGACCCAGGAGGCTAAAAGTGAGCAGAAACTAGCACTGTCTCAGCTCTGCTCCCTTTGGGAGCTGGGTGAGCATGGGAACCTTTTGTAGACTTGGGGAGAAAGGAGACTTTTAAAAAGATCTGAAAGGCCCACTGCTAGAAACTGTGCTCATTCTCTAGGAGTTTTTTTTTTTTTTAAGCACCTGCTACCTGGCTGTCCCCTAGAGGACAGGTACCTGGCAGGGACAATCGGCCCGGCCAGCCCTCCTGCAGGTGACTGAAAATGAAAGCCGAGCACTTCCCAGGCAGGGAGTACAGGTGCAAAGGGGCTGTCCCCAGCTCTCATCGTTCTGAGAGGAGAGGAGGTGCCCTCGACAGGCAGCAGAGCCAGGCCAGCCGCCGACCTTCATTTCCCTTCCTCGTAAGAGCCATTTATGACAACCCGTCAGGGCAGGCTGATGGGGCAGATCGCTTTTGGCAGAAGTCCTTTCTACTTGTCATAAATTAAATCACAGAGAAAGCCACCGGAGGTGAATACAAAGAAAGTCCAAGACCGCTGGCTGGAAGGTTAATAGCTATTAGCGACCCAGGGTTCAGGAGACTTTACAAATCCGCAAATACTAACAAGGCAGGCTCCTCCAAATAAATTGCTCTGTGAACAACTAAGCATGCTGTCTGGGATGAAAGTCACAACTCAGAATCACAAATGATAATACGGCAAGAGCAGGACAAACGCAGCCTGCCCAGAGAACTTTCCAGTCCTCACAGATCATGCACACATTTTTATTCCACCACAAACTCCTCTGATCCTGTGAGGTGGGCTGACCAGCTATTAGCTCTTGAAAATGCCATGGCGCTTGCCTATGGTCACACTGCTGATAGGTGCCAGAGCCAGGGTTGAGAGGCAGGCCCCTGGATCTGCCTCCAGCACCCTTCCCATGATGTCAGGAAGCTCCTTCAGGCTGGGTGCAGACCACGTCACGGGCGGTGCAGGAAACGGTGGTGAGAGCTTGTCACACAGAAGCTCCATGGCGCAGCCCAGAAAAGAGCCCAGGACTCACCACTTGAAGCCCCTAACTAGATTCCTGCCTCACTTTGGGATAAGGGGCTTTAAATGCTCCCCTTCTTTGTAAACACAGGGTAATATGTGCTCATTGTTTTAAAAAAAATTACAGGTATGTATAAGGAGAATATAGAACGTGTAAGAAGTATTTAGAAGTGATAATCCCCCCATTCAGAGATGAGCATTGTCACCATTCAGGGCACCAGTCTCATCCTTGCAGACACTTTCTCTTCATCTTGACACATCTTTCCTCACCAAAAGGGAATGGTGGTGTTCCCACCATTCTGTAACTTCTCATTCCTTACGTTAGGAATGTCTCTCCAAGTCAAATACACTTCGGTGATTTTCTCATTCCATTAGAAATGCTATATGTATATTTCTTGATTGAAGATGTAACAAAACCATAAAGTTATATATACTCACTGTAAAAATACTCAACTCCAAACAGTGCGGTATGCATAGCAAAGGAAGGAAAAGTTTTACTGAATTCCACCCTGGAGACCTAAGCAGTATGACTAAATTTCATCTTCACATTTTTCTGTGCACAGACTGGACAGGTAGATGCATTTTCCCTTCTGCAAAGTGGATCCACCTGCTGTTTGGCAGTTTTCTTTCCCTTCCTGCATCTCTGTAGTGTGGATGACTTTTCCTGTTGGTACAGGCTCTAAGGCATATTCCTTCCACTTCTGGGAGAAGGATCCTCAGGAGGGCTGCCCCCAGGTGGCCCCTTGACCTCTTGAGGGGGGTGGGTGCGGGCAGACAGGCCTCCACATCAGCCCTGCAGGACCCCGAGTGGGGCTTCCTGCAGCCCCTCACAGGATGCTGTGTGCTCTCGCAGGTGTGTACATTTTCACAACCAGCCTGATCCCTGTGCTTCAGAAAGAACAAGACCCCCAAGTGGTGAGTTGACCCTGTGGGATATTTTGAGAGTAATGGACTTTGCTCCTGATGGGAAGTTGGTGGGCCCAGGTTTGCTGCCAGGCTGCCCTAAGGGGGCCATTCTGTCCACATCCACAGCAAAACCCCAATTCTGTTGGGGGGGGCCAAGAGGGAGGTGGAGGCATGCCAAGAGAACATTTAGACCCTAGCCCTCTCTGAACCCCCCCAACCCCACCCCCAGCTGTACATGGATGTTGGTAAAGCACTGGGGAGGGAGGCCTCTGAAGAGCAGGGGCAGCTTGTAGGGTGCTCAGGTCAGGGTGGTGGTGCTGTTCTTGGGAACTCCCCTGCTCAGAGGGGAAGTGACTGGCTACTGGAGCCTATTCTCCCCCAGTGGGTTGAAATATCTTACATTGGAGGAAGTAGGAAGAAGACAGTTGATGGAGGCTGCCTTCTCTCTGCTGTGATGGGCAGAGTAATGATACCCCCTCAGCCTGCACCAAAAGTTCTTATCCTAATCCCAGAACCTGTGACTATGTCACCTTTAGATGGCCGAAGGGACTTGGTAGCTGCAGTTCAGTTCAGGGTCTTGAGATGGGGAGCATGTCCTGGAGTATCCAAGGGCTTGATGGAGTCTCAAGGGTCCTATGGGAGGGAGGGAGGAGGGCCAGAGTCATGGGAGAAGTGACTGTGGAAGCAGAGGGTGGAGGATGTGGCTGTGAGCCAAGGAGTAGCCTCTAGAAGCTGAAGGCAAAAAATGGAGTCTCCTCTGAAACCAGCAGAGGGGACGAGGCTCTGCTGACCCTTGGATTTTAGCCCCATGAGCCCCATCTCAGACTTCTGGCCTCCAGAACCGAGGGAGAATACATGGAGGAGAATCCTGTAGGAGAATACGTGTGTTGTGTCAAGCCATAGCAAACGTTCTGCTCCACAGAGGGCGAAGAGTGGAAGGAGTCACAGGCTTTACTTTGTAAATCTGTTACCTTTATTGCAGATAACTGTCTCCTCAGGAGGAATGTTGGTTCAGAAACTGAACACTAATGATCTCCGGTCTGAAAGAACACCGTTTGATGGAACTGTGGTCTATGCACAAAACAAGGTCAGAGACATGGGTTTCCCAAGACTGCATTGTACCCACGGGCTGTGCAGGCCCTCTTCCAAGGAAAGCTTACTCTGGGATGCACAGTAATTGAACCTTAGCAGTTACGTAGCACCTGAAAATGTTCCCAGACCAAGAGGGCCCCTCTTTGGGGAGCACAGCGCTGCTCAGGCCCGGGGGGGCTTTCAGCAGCATCCAAGGAGAAGCTACAAAGCTGCCACGTCTCCTCTTGATGTTTCTCAGACCCAAACAGAACAGAATCCTAGCAGGGAGATCCATTGTCCTGTGCTGCTCAAAAGGAATGAGGTCCCTCCTCTCTACTCTGGCAGCTCCTGGCTCCCCCCGGCTAGACAGATGCCCAGGCTCACTGGGAGGGCTGCACATGGAATTTTGAGGGATCGAAGGGGCCAGAATCCAGAACCCTTAAGTACTCTGAACAGAAAGTACATTTCTACAGATTGAGCATCCTTCATCTGAAAATCCCAAATCCAAAATGCTCCAAAATCTAAACCATTGTGAGTACTGACATGATGTCATGACTGGAAAATCCCACACCTTTGCTTTCTGATGGTTCCACCAATACACCTTTTGTTTCATGCACAATATTATTTTTAAAATAGTGTATGAAATTACCTTCAGGCTATTTGTATAAGGTGTCTAGACTCAAGTTCCATCCCCAAGGTATCTCATTATGTATATGCAGATATTCCAAAATCTGAAATTCGAAACACTTCTGGGCCTCAGCATTTCAGATGAAGGATGCTCATCCTGTACTGCTGTGTCTCTGCTTATTACAGCTATATTTAAAAGCCGGATATATATAACTTCCATATTTACAGTTCTTGCCCTTAAATTCACCTGGTAGGGCGCCCACATTGTCTGTAAGTCTGCCAGCCCCTCCACCTTCCCTGTCGGTGCTGTGTGCCTTCTGAAGGGGGCCCTGTCTGGGACTCTCTGTGCCTCCACTTCTGCTTGTATGCCCCAGGTGTGCCCAATTTTGCTCCCTGACCCCAGACCAAATCCTGGTGAATTACATCTCATGACTCCAAATCCTGACATTTGAAAGAGCCGCACTTCTTTACAGTTTTCCCAGAGGACATGGGAAGAAACCATCCACTTGTTATAAATGAGGCCCAGAGATGGAGTTCTCTGCCAAGCATGTTCCAGCTGCCCTGGGATGGGGCAGTAGTGTGACTGCAGCTGGGAAAGGGAAGTATTTAAGGATTTTAATGTCTATAACCGATGTATTTTCTAGTACATTGTTCCAAGTACATTTGCTATGCTCTGCCTAAGGCAGGAGTTAATTCCCCCCACCACACCCCCTTTTTTTTGAGATGGAGTCTCGTTCTTGTTGCCCAGGCTGGAGTGCAGTGGTGTGATCTTGGCTCACTGCAACTTCCATCTCCTGGGTTCAAGTGGTTCTCCAGCCTCAGCCTCCTGAGTAGCTGGGATTACAGGCACCCACCACCACATCTGGCTAGTTTTTGCATTTTTAGTAGAGCTGGGGTTTCACCAAGTTGGCCAGGCTGGTCTTGAACTCCTGACCTCAGATGATCCACCTGCCTCAGCCTCCCAAAATGCAAGGATTACAGGTGTGAGCCACCGCACCTGGCCTTAATTCCCATATTAGCAGAACACCCACTCCATGCCAGTCTGTGCTGGGGGCCTGAGGTACAGCAGTGAACAAGACAGATACCACCCCTGCCCTCAGTGAGCAGCAAAGAATAGAGTCAAACAGGCCATTTGTGGACGAGAAACACCTGGGCGCTGAGGGGCATAACTTCATGGGTGGTGGGTCTGCTGTTCTCCCCTCTCACAGCATTTTGCTGGGTTTGCTTGTTTTCCCTTCCTTTGGAGGAGGCAGAACCTTCTAGGTCCTATTCAGACCTTCTTGGTCAAGAGTGATTCTGGATGAGGGTGATATCAAGGGGCCGTACATACTGCAGAGTCCAGTGTAAGGGATGCTAGGCTGGGCAGGGCTTATCTCCTGCCCTTGCACCTAATGGTGCCTCCTCTCTGCTGTTCACCCCCTTGCTCCTGTCCAGAGGTTCTGATGGAGCGGTGGGCCCAAGGGCACCCGGTCATCCATTTTTCTTCCATGCATCCTGGCTGGGCCGACACCCCAGGTATGTCATAACCTTTAATTGCTGAGCCACTTAGGTTTCATCTAAGAATACCTGAGCAGCCGCCGCAGGATTGACTCTCCCCAGGAATGACCTAAAACCAGCATAATGAGGACTGAGGAGCTGCTTCATTCCCATTTAGGCAGGGATGCATTGGGACTGCACCTGGGGGAAGCCTCATGCAGACACAGAGCTTTTGCTTGCAGCTTGCCCTGCCCAAGTCAGGGAAAGGGACGGTGGGAACCGGAGCAGGCGGTGCTGGGTTGCCCTCCTAACTACAGCATATCCTGGCAAGACAGGGAGCTGTTGACCACTGTCATTTCCATGTCAGACAGGAATGAGCAGGGCCTGAAGGAAGGTAGTGGGAGAGGCCCAGGCTGCCTCACCACTCCCCAGGTTTTTGGAAATAATGATGCTTGAAGGTAAATGATGGCCACAAGGACACAGTTCGAATGATCTGAAAGCGAGTTGGGGCAGCGGTAGAGGGGAGCAGAATTCTTTTTCTGACCTGCCTCACCAACTCTGTGACATCAGGCAGCTCACCTGGGCTCTCTGCAGCTCTTTTCTCCTCCACAAATAAGGGAACTGAAAGCAGCAGCAGCCACAGCACACACCCTAGGGTGCACCCGCGGTGCCAAGAGCTGGTCTCAGTGCTGTCTGTGGATTCACTCACTCACCCTAAGAGCCCCCGTGGGGTGGCCACTACTGTCTGTTATCATACCCATTTACAGATGAGGGAACTGAGGCCCAAAGAGGCTGGTCCTGGCCAGGGGGTATTGGGGATTAGGCTCTCACATACTGCTGGCATGGCCTTTCTGAATATCAGAAGCCTTGAAATTCATCCTAATAAATAAAGATAGGGAAAACAAGCACTGCTTATCACAGTGCTGGTGGTAGGAGATGAAGTTGATAAATTATGGAACACCTGTACAAAATCTGCTCAGGGCTGAAGACGCTGCTGTCAATCATGCCTATGGAAAAACCCCTGTGTGCACTACATCATTAAATGAAGATACAAGTTCCCAAATAGTACATACCTTGTGATCTTATTTTTGTGACTACCACATCCCTATAGAAAGAGGTGTGCGCTGGTGCTTTGTGACATCCCATGGAGACCAGCTTGGAGAGTTGGCAGAAATTAGCCCTCTGCTGCACAGATGGGAGTCTCCTGCCTTAAATACAAATAGGACGTTCTCAGCAAAGTGCACCAGGGGAGGGCTCAGGGAGCGTGGCTTCTCCATTCTTTTGACTGCCTAATGGAAGACATGCTTGCTTCTGTCTGTCCAAGGTGAATTCCAGGAGACCATAGGGGACCCCTAGCCTCTTACCCTCCAAGGATACCATTCTGAGAATCCCAACATCAGCTAAGATGTTTAAAATCTGCCTGGCACGCCTTCCACTGGGATCTGTCATCTGGGTCTACCATGTATTGCTCACAGGTTAGAGAGCAGCTCTCAGGTGCACACGACCTTGGCTGTGGCCACAGGGGCCTGGGAGGGCTGAGGATGTGGACATTTGTCACCTTTGAGTGATACACCAGGTTTTCAGATTTTTTCATTTTTGCCTAGCAGAGCATTCTGACTTTTCTACAATTGACAAGTATTGCTTCTGTAAAAAGAAAAAAGATGTTTAATTTAAAAAAGGAGGGCCTTAGCTTAGGTGATCCTTTCAGTCTCTAAGCTCATGATCTCAGTAAGGCTCTTAATAGTTGTTTTCTCTGGTTTCGTTTCTTTCCTTGGCTTTGAGAGAGAACTATTTTGTTTTCCAACGTGCTCACTGTGGAGACACTGTGTTCCCTGGAGTCTGTAGGAAAATGGGGTGTGGCCGGCAGCCAGAGCCATGGCTGAGTCCTCGAAGGCGTGGGCAGGTAGAGCCGCCAGCTTGGGGCCACCTGCAGCACAGGCCAGGCCTGGGCAGGCTACTCCAGGCAAAAACCTCCCTGTAGCCCTGGGATGCAGAGGGAGGGACACCTCGAGGGGTTTGGCAGAGGAAGTGAAGAATTAGTTCCTCTCATCTACTCCTCCCTAAAAAGAGGAAAATACTAAAACAGTCCAAGGAACCAAGAGCCAGGATCCTCCGAGCCTAGGATGGTTTGAGAGGGCACCCAAACCCAGGAGGCGGAGTCAAGGTTTGCTCGGCCTAGCCTCTCTGTGGGCCCACCGCTTATTAGAATCCTCTCCTAGGGTGGAAAGGGGGATTCTGTTGGAGACTCTGCTCTCCGGCTGGGCTGGGTGCTGGTGTCCCTGGGTCATGGGGACTCAATCAGGCCCATCAGGGACACCTCAGGGGCTTTTTAACAAGGTTCTTTGGAATCGGTTCCAAAGAACTTGGGAGTGGCTTGTGAGGGCTGCTTTCAAGTAGAAAGAGCAGTTTATGATCCCATTTCATTTTTACACTTTTTTTTTTCTAGTAAGGGAAGTCAACCACATTTGCTGGAGAATTCTGTCCTAACCCGCCTGCCCCTTCCTTTTCCCAGGTGTGAGGCAGGCGGTGCTGGGGTTTCACACCAGGTTCAGGGACCGCCTGTGCTCTGAGGCCCAGGGCACGGACACAATGCTGTAGCTGGCTCTGCCACAGCCGCGCAGCCCAATGGCTGCTTCTTTCAAGGTGACGTCCTCCCTGGCTATGAAGGCAGCTGACACAGGGCTGGGGGCAGCTGGGCCTTAGAGGTGCACCTTCCCCTCCGTTGGGATCAACCCCTGGGGGGGTGCCTGGACCTCTTTGGCGAGATGATTGCTTTGCCTGCTGAGGTTAGTTTTGTGAAGTGCCTTACCCCTGATTGGTAGATTCTTTGAAGACTTGTGATAACCCTGTCATCAAGGTCCTATGGGGACAAGGTAGAGGCAGTGGTACCTTGGGGATTTTCTCTGCAGTTTCCTGAGGCCCAGGAGGGGCGCTATTTAAAGCTCCAGTGCAAAGGGAGTAATCAACTCTATTTTTGGAAGCAGTGATCTGTTCACGCCTTTTCCCAGTGGGCTCCTAAGGGGCCAGGGGTATGGGTGCATGCCATCTAAAGAGAACACTTAACCTTGGGTGGAAGCCAGGCTCTTTGCTCTGCTTCTCTTTATTTTCTCCTTGATGAGAACCACCTTGCTTGAGGGATCCTGAAGCTCTGGTGACCCTGGGGTGTCTGGGAGGATGGCCGTGCCCCTTCCTGCTGATCACTCAGTGGTCTCCTGCCCAGCCCTGGGTGCAGCCTGCCAGTTCCCAAAGTGCACTTCACAATAGACCCACGCTGCCTAATCCATGTGGGACCTCTGAGGGCAGGATGGGGTCTAACACCCGCGGGCCACCACCACTCCCTCCCGAGCAGGTGTCACTTCAGGGCCTGAGCAGCACAAAGACAGCCCCAGCCTTGCTGCGGCGGCTAACATGTCTCTGCTGTTCCCTGTCGCTTTTAGATCGGAAACCAGTTTCTATACACTTGCCTCTCGCTAGAACGTCCTCCTCACCGGCTGAAGAAAAGAAACTCATTGAAATCCTAGAACAGCTGGCTCAGACATTTAAATAGGCCAACCCAGACACAATGTGGTACCAGAATTGCCTTAGAAAATACCAGAAGGTGTGGTCTAGGGACCGGTGAACAGACCTCACTTCAACTTCCCCTTGAAGATGTGCCTTACAGTGAGGGGCCTTCAAGTTATGGGAACTTTTGTTTCAAAATAAATCCTACTGGGGCTGTGATTAGGCTCACTCTGAACTCCTGCAGCAGGCTCTTTTCTTGTTTAAGTCTCTCATTTATTTGAAAATGTGGTTTTCTAAAGAATTTGAAGTTTGAGATGAACCACCATTGTCAGTCTGAGGGGAGGCAGGGGTGGAGGTAGCAGGAATGCCCTGCTGTGGACTGTGCTTCCCCTCCCTTTCTCAGATCTTCAGTGTCAGAGGCTGCTATTGGGCCCCCCTGCAGGAGAGGGCTGGGCACTACCTTTGCTGTTCATGGTCCCAGGAGCACAGCATAATCAAGGGACAATGTGTATTCACATAAACCATTTACATGAGGCCTAGTTTACATTTGCTTAAGATTAGGAGTGGCTTCTGTAATGCATCTGGCATTCTGGTACTATACTGTGATAAAACGTCTAATTTATAGCATTTTACCTCTTAGTGGCTCCAGAGAAAGCTGTAGCAAAACCAATGCACAGATTTAGAATATATCTACATAGATTCTTGGTGTCCATGGTGGAATAAACATAACTTATACCCCAGAGGAAAACCCAGATGGCTGCAGCTTCTCAGTGGTCCTTGAGCCCTGGATGGAAGTGTCTCATCAGCCAAGACCTCAAGGCAAGGGTTTTTTCTGGATGTGCCAGCCTGAAACATCAGCACCTTTCTGACAACAGGTAGTGCTGTCAAGCATGCACCAGCTCCATTTAACTGCATGCCTCCTTTTCTGCAGGAGGAAGATGGGCCTCAGCAGTGCTGGGTATGGGCAAGGCTGTGCTGGCAGCACTGGGACAGGACAACTCAGCCACCTTGTCG
This sequence comes from Callithrix jacchus, assembly GCF_049354715.1. Taxonomy (NCBI): domain Eukaryota; kingdom Metazoa; phylum Chordata; class Mammalia; order Primates; family Cebidae; genus Callithrix; species Callithrix jacchus. Next base: position 64,204,445 of record NC_133502.1, read on the forward strand.
ACGGTGATTCCGTAACAGGCAGGTCACTTGGTATCTTTGTACCTATTTTTCTTCTCCATAAAATGAACCCCATAAGTTTTAAAAGAGGCTTTCCCTAGCAGTGTTTTCCCTGAAGTCCTCCTCATTTGGAAAGTTTACTAAACACAGGAAAAAGCCGACTTACATGACAGAAAAAGGGATCCCTAGCCACAGCCCGCATATGTGCTTAGACTGGGGTGAACGGGCCCAAATTCACCTCCAGACGGCAGCTCTCCCTGGCATCTAGACCAGGTGGAGTGGTCGGAAGCTCCCCTTCCCACCAACTTGACAGAACCCATGGGGCTAAACAGCACACAGCAAGGTTGTCGGTGTGTGTGTGGCCACATGGAACAGTGACGGGACCACAGCTGCAGAAAGGTTTTCACACACATTTATTTTAAACCATGGAGGCAACTCCACACTGAGAGTTGTATGTTGGTAATGGCTGCACGTATATTTCGGTTAAAGGGAAGCACAGTGGGAAAGTGAGCGGAGTAAAAACATTCACAATATTCAGCAGCATTTGAATGGACGCCTGGATACAGACATTTCAACATCCTCGGAAATTTTTGCTCATTACCACCTAATCACATTCAGGAAATCAAAGTCAGGACTGACCAGGACTGGCAGGGAGTGTGGCAGATGCCAGAGGGGTCCAGCTAGACCACACAGGAGAAATTTGTTCCAATGCCAGGCTTATTACCTTCTCAGCCTGACCTCCGGAAGAATCTCCTCACTTCAAAAAAAGAAAGAAAAAGATACTCATACAGTAACATGCCCACTGCAGCCAGGTCCACATGTGGGCTGCAGCCCGGTGGAGGTACAGAATGGAAGATCCATGTCCCTGGTTAGAAGTTGAGTGGTAGGCAGGCACTAATGTGGGGCCAGCACCTTCCCTGTTGTCCAGTTAGTAACAATTTTTGTACTTTTCATATAAAGATTACCTTTTGCAAAATGACAGTACCTTGAAAAAACAAAGTCATTTAAAAAGCAAGGCAAATGGTATAAGACACAAATACATGAAAGTACAATGGTTACGAGTGACACTAGTATTTTGGTCCATACTTCATATTGGCATATACTACTGTAAGGCTGCCATCCACTTAAATGATAAAAAGAGTATATATATGTGAAACGTATTTTTCAAACCATTTTTCCTTTGTGAGTGACCGCTCACCTTCTCATGCATCCCCGAGAACCAAGGGAAAAAAGAATCATAAATATCAAGGTCAGATTCTCAATCTAACTTTTCAGCTAACCTGCAATTCCTGACACTTCCAAGTCAGGTATTCTTCTTGACTTGTAAAGGTAAACATTTTGAGGTATCTATTTTTAATGAGATGGTACCATGATTAATTTCCACCCTTACCATCTTTAAAAAAAATTTTTTTCCTACAAACTCATGAAAAGAAACTTCATCTTTTTCCAAAACCAAACGTAGTAGGCTCTAGATGGAAAAAGTCCAGAAAGCAACTCACTCGATATGATGGAAGACAACAAAGGCATGTGGTGATAGACTCTCCTTTATCCAAGCAAAGGCAGCAATATGCGGGCAGGTCACTGGTGATGGGTTAGGCAAGTCCAGTAATAAACAAGACCCATAGAATCATAGACTCACAGGACTGGAAGGCACTAAGAATGATGATTAAATTCATCCCTTACTCAAGCCTTTAATCTCCCTTTCAACATGGCTGGCAAAGGCTACATACTCTGTTAAAAAAAAAATCCCTAGTATGGGACATACAAGGAAGACACCCCATTCCAGTTTAGGACAGATCTAATTTTTAGACACTGCTTTCATGTGTTAAACCTAAGTAGGCTTCTTGGTGGAAAGGATAATGTTTAAAGGCAAGAATACAAACCACAACCCTGAAGGGTTGACATGTGATTCTTTATGAAGCTGAGCTGAAGTTTAAACAGGAACACAGATGTTTCTGGACTGTTTTGGACATAGATCTTTGGGTCCTACAAGGAAAAGGCAAATGATGTGATAGCAAAGACAGGCACTTCCATGCCCCCATGTGGTGCAGTGTTCCTGCCTCCACAGGGCTGGGTCTCCCAGGCAGACCTGTACATGAATTAACAAAATCTCTCCCTTCCCCTTGCAAGTGCTGCTGTGAACAGGATCTCCCACATCGGACTGGAATGATCTGTGACTTGCAAGAGCAGGAAGTGGAGGGCAGCAGCTGCCAGCATCTGCACCCAAAGCCTCGGCACCGCCTGTCCGTGCAATGCCACACGACTAGAACAATCCATTCCTGCCGCAGGTCCAGGGCTTTCCTTTACCAAAGTGGACCAGCTGAGCCCAGCACACTATTGGTGTCAGTCTGGGAGTCCTTCCTGGTTGCAGGCTGTGCATGTAATAGTCTCCACCTCCTCCTCCTCCCAGACTCCAGTGAGAGGCTGTGCACCCAAAGATCCAAAATTAGTTATCCTGGGTTGTTTTCAGATAGCAGTTCAAGGGCTAGATTTCCAAAGAAAAAGAAACGGATACGATTATAATACAAACTACTAGTAGCACTGGCTGCGGGAGGAGCCCCTGGGGAAACCCCTCCTGGTGAGCGGTGTGCTACTTCCTCTGAGGCCAGGGAGCAGCAACATCTGATAGTGACGAGAGCTTGGTTCCGGGACTGCAGCTGAGCCACTTGGCTTTTCTACAGCTGCTCCAGCCCACTTGTGATCCCTGGACACACCACACTGACTCCAGCTCTCAAGCCTTTGTTTATGCTACTTCTGAAGCCCGGAAAGTCATTTCCATATTTCCCCCTTATGACTCACTCCTCATTCTTTAACACTGAGCTCAAGTCCTTTCCTCTGTGAAGCTCCTCCTGCCATACCTGCTGGGTTAGTGGCACCCTTGGCGTGCCTCTATCACGACCACATTGTACTGAAATGACCCATTTACTCACTGTGTGACCTCTGCCCAGCCTGGGAATGGGCCTCAGATGCCTTCCACCGCCAGTGCCTAGTTTAAAGCCTGGTGAGCACTCAGCACAGTTGATATGAACATCCAAATCTCAAAGATCATCTAGATAACTCAGTGTTCAACATGAACTTAATTTCTGCATTTTCAAATCTCAAGTTAATACATATCTGCCTTCATACCGGAAAAATAACAACATTATGTTAAAGGAGAAAAAAATAAGAATGTATTGGTAAAGTGCTTTCTTTCACTTTGAAATATAAATCTTAGTGAACAGGAACACTTATATACAATTAAACTTCTATGAACAGCCATAACCAAAGGAATCTCATTTAGTGAATGTCCAGTAACTGTGACCCACAGTTAGAGCTATCCTTTTGCTTAAAAACCAAAATTTGGGCCTTAAGAAGTGATTAATGTCAGGCAAAAATAAATTTTACTTTTATTTATTTATTCGGGGGCTTGCTCTGCTCCCCAGGCTAGATTGCAGTGGTATAATCATAGGTCACTGCATCCTTGAATTCCTGGGCTCAAGTGATCCTCCTGCCTCAGCTTCCTGAGTAGCTGGGAATACAGGAGTGTGCCACTACACTCAACTAATTTTTATATTTTTGGTAGCAACAGGGTCTTGCTATGGTGCCCAGACTGGTCTTGAACTCCTGGGCTTAGTGATCCTCCCACCTTGTCCTCCCAAAGTGTTAAGATTATAGGTGTGAGCCAGGGCACCTGGCCTATACTTTTGTAAAATGAATCTCAGAAAATGAAAATATAATAATTCCATAAGGGCAGTGCTGTAAGCCCAGGAATCATGGCCAAATGGGGTAGGGTGAATTTTAAGTGCCCCTAGATTTCTGTTTCAATTTTGCCCCTGGGGTGGTCTAAGGGGGATGTATAGGAAGGAATTTATGTGGATGAAGGCAATAATTACCTCCCCCACCACAGGGCTGGGGCCAAAGTAAGTGTCATATACGCTTGCAGTAAGAGGAACAAACCTGGTTCCAGAGAGCATCCTGTCTCAAAGCGCTGACAGTCTCTCTTCCCACTTATGCCATTACTAAGTAATGTTCAAAAACAGCTATTTCTTGAACATTCTTTTAGATTCTCTTGTTTACATCTCAGCCATAGCTAACTGCCTGGTATAACTAAATGTGTTTTCTGCTTGGAACATTCTAGATCTCTGAAGATCCCTTCCAGTGTTGTGACTTCATGATTTCTTGAATAATTAAAACAATCAAATGAGAAATTCACGGTGGGTTGACCTAATGCAAAATGACACAAGATTCCAAACGCTTAACAGTTTTGCTATTGTGAAGACACATTCAGGCAGTAATGTCAAGTAATGTCATTCATTGGGAGGAACCGAGAGCATGTGGTTGGTTTTGTCCTGCCAGGCAGAGAACATCTCTGTGTATGATGTGTCTATCTGCCACTTTCTCAACATAGTCACGTTAGGCATTATTGGCAAGAGCTGCTGTATGTTTAAGTAATAGAGCAAAAATATATGTAAAGTGCAAATCCAAAGGTGAAACAAGAATTATGAGAGTTCACCTGGACAGGACAAAAGCCAAGTGCCGGCGCCAGCTTTCACTCCTAAGGAATGGAGCCTCAATTTCCATAAAATGCTTGGAAGACACTCAACACCAGTACATATTTCTCTACAAATTACAAAAATGGGGGAGACACTTAATGCAAAACTCAAGAATTCACAGTATTACAGACACACAGTTGGTTTGCTAAACGTATTTCACCAAATTCAAGCACCCACACAGATGAGAGAAAAGGGAAGAGCAATGGATACCTTGACTTATCTGTGGTTTCTTGATCGTGAATTTTCACACCAGTGAGATGTGAAGTGGCTTCAGCCTCTGAGTGGCTCTGTGGGCTGGGAGGGAGATGGCAGAGTGGCATGCAGGGCCATAGGCCAGAGCGATTGTAGAGTACATAGGCAATCTGACAGGACACTCTGCTTCCTGAATGAGGTCTGAATGCATCTAGACCCATCTCAGAACCCACACAGGCTTGCTGGGGCTTTGCTGTCCTAATACTGTGTTCCTCTCTCTGTAGACAGGCCAAGATCAAAGTTCAGGAAGGGACAGTAGAGTGATTCATGTCTATTACTCATTTCCCACAGCAGTCCTCTATTACATACAACTTAGTAAGTGGCTGCAGGTTCTAGTAATAAACTACAAAATAGACATTTGAATACTTTAAATTTCATTCCCTTATTAAAGCTCTCTCACAGAGCAATCATGCAGAAAGGATTCCAAGTAGTTATAACGGTTTTGACTGATGCAAGCAAGGCATGGCTGTGTGGGACACATGTGCTGGTCCTACTTCCCAATGCTGGGGCAGCAGAATCACCTCTAGGAAGAAAGCACACGTAGGGGCAGTAACTGAGGATGGCTTGTAGTCCTGCCCCCTAGTTAGAGAAGGAATGGATGATTGTGAGGGCAAAAAATGGCTTTCCAGGAAAAGAGGGAAAATAATAGGGGGGATTACAATTTCACTCCCATATGTATTACCACCAAAAACCTGCAAAATCAGAAGAGGGCAAGACACTGTGGGTGGGGCTTGGGTCGAGAAGGACAAACAATTGGCCTGTGATCCTCAAGAGACTGGTGAGCTCCCTGATGCTCCAGACACACGAGGCTGAATGAGCTGTATGTGTAAAGTGCTTAGGAGGGGCAGGCACCCAGGGCAGGCTTTCCATTAATTTTCCTTCCATTTTTACAGGTGAAAATAAGACTTTAAAAAGGACTTCAATATCCTGAGTTGAGCCACTACACACAAGAATATTTCATTTTCTCAAGCTTGATTGGACTCCCTTAGAAATAAGAGTTCTTCAGGTGTACTCTCTAAAGTCCTCTTTTCCATTCCCCATGGGAACACAGCCTGCGCTGGAGGTACCTATCTTGGACCAATCACATACTGTTTTAGTAAGAAAGTGTGCAAAGTGTTCTGAAGAAAAATACCTAGTTTTTAAAGGGACAAACTACAGAGGATGAGGAATACAGCAGAAGTACAACCTTGCTGTAATAAACACATTCAAGTTCAGAAATGATGTCACACAGAAAATGTGTTTTTCTGAGCATGTATGGTGGGGGTCCCCAACCCTGGGCTGCGGATGGGTACTGGTCCATGGCTTGTGAGGACAGAAATGGAGCTGCACATCGGAAGTGGGCAGCGGGCAAGTGAGCATTACTGCCTCAGCTCCGACTCCCATCAGGTCAGCGGTGGCATTTGATTCTCATAGGAGCACGGACTCTATAGTGAACTGTGCATGCAAGGGATCAAGGTTGCATGCTCCTTATGAGAATCTAATGCTGATGATCTGAGGTGCAACAGTTTCATTTTGAAGCCAGTCCCTAATGCCAACAAAGTTGAGGACTGCTGATGTAGGGTTCTGTGTGTGTGTCATCCTTTTCCATTGTTATGACTGAGGAAGAGCTGTGTCCAAAAACTAAGGCTCAGGAGGCTCCAACTGAATTCTAAATGATCCAGGCACTGATCATCGAAGCTCTGAGTTAAAATAATCTACTTCTGTGATAACCATGGTTGGGAGCAGCTTTCTCACAGCATTTTTTTTTTTAATGTGGGAAAGACAGAGGCAACTGAGGCAGAAACACAGTCTTTTCTACTTAATAAGACCATGAATGAGGCAGACATTCCAAACAAATCTTCAGGCTATTCCTACAGCCAGCTGGCGAACCCACATGATGGGTTTGCAAGTCTCTCCACTGTGGAGGACATGAAAGCAGAAACACTGGAATAAATGATGTAGAAACATCCCCTCCAGTAAAGGCAGAGAAGGTGCAGGTAGATGCAGAGGGATGATAAGAAAAAGACCCTGGCCACGTGACACATGTTGAAGTAAAGAAAACACAGAAACTATAATGACCAAAATACTCTGAATAGATACTTCCCTTATTTCTCTGACACACAAAGCAACAAGTAAAATGGAGTGTTGAAAAGTATAAAAGTTAAACACCCCACACAGATTTTTCGGTATAATCAAAACAATGCAGCACAGCCAGACCGTATAAACCATTTGTTAAAAAAATAGCTTCTTTTCTATTGTATGAACAAGTTGGAAGAGTCCCCTTGCAAGTGTGCACTTGCTGGGTTACCACTGTACGCACAAGTAATCTGCAAATTCATCCAGGGTCTTCAGTTTCTGACTTCTCACACATCTGCTTTACTGCTCTGGTGATGATTTGGATTAAAACAACCATTCCTTTAGTATTCCTGGGAGAGTCATCAAGACACAACTGGGGTCATATCCCACAGCTGCAAAAAGAAAAAGAAAATACAGAATGAACTAAAATTAAATTGTGTTGAGGATAACAGTCCTTATAACTAAATTCTTCAAGGAATTTTTTTTTTCATTTAACAAACTACATACTATACTAATATGATTTCTAAATCTATAAAATATTTTTTCATCAAAAAACTTCAAAGAAAGCTCAAAAACATGACAATGACAACTTGAAATTTTGATGCAGCTAATGAAGAATAATGGCAGAGAGGACTGGGAAGACAATCTATTACTGGCTAAGAGGACTGGGAAGACAAGCTGCCCTGCAGATCCTCCTGTGAGTCACTAAAAGGGTAACGTTGCAGAGCACTGTGTTTATATCTGAGGCAGCTTTAGATGAGCCAACATTAAAGAGACAACATAGATTAGGCCTACCCTCCAAATAGACTGAATCCATTAAATAACTCAATCTATTAACTGGACACCAAGCACATGCTGTGTCCTTTCCATTTAAACTTCCACTTTACAAGATATCTTGCTTTCAAAAATAAAGGACCTGAGGCTCCCAAAGTTTATTCCATTTTAACTAATTAATTCATAATTTTGAGGCAGGGTCTTGTTCTGTCACCAAGGCTGGAGTGCAGTGGTGCAGTGATGGCTTACTGCAGCCTCAACTTACTGGGCTCAAGCACTTCTTGCACCTCAGCCTCCCCAGTAGCTGGTACTACAGGCAGGCACCACCACGTCTGACTCATTGTTAAAATCTTTGTAGAGTTGGGGGTCTCACTATGGTGGCCAGGCTGGTCTTGAACTCCTGGGACCAAGTGATCTTCAGTCTCACCTCCCAAAGTGCTGGGATTAGAAGCATGAGCCATCACCCAGGCCCGAGTTTATTTTAAACTTCCTCTCAAAGTCATGAAGATCTGGTAGCTTCCAAAGTGGGTTGTTTTAGCCACCTAATCCTGTTGTGACCTCAAAGAATAGGTCAGGGAGGTAGAGCTCAGTGCGCTATAAATTCTCATCTGTATTACTGTTTTGACTGCTGCACATGTGACCTATTACAGTCTTTTTAAAGAGTCTGTCCCAAGTAGACTATCCCTTGCAGGCTGGAGCTATGTTTTATTTCTTGTGGCATGAGGCTGTGCATGTATCAGATAGCAGGTTTATAACAGGTTCTCAAAAACACTCATCTTCAAGGGTAACTTTTGTTTTTAAGAGATGTGGTCTTGCTTTGTTGCCCAGGCTTGAGTGCAGTGATGTGATCAGAGCTCACTGTAGGCTTCAGCTGCTGGACTCAAGCAATTCTCCCACCTAAATCTCCTAAGTAGCTGGGACTACAGGCACATACCACCAAGCCTGGCTACTCAAGGATAACCTTTAGAGCAGTGCTCCCCATGTTCTTGGTGCTCCTGTGTATTTATGTGAGGCCAAAGATGGAAAGCTTCTTAATAAGATGGCATCTTACCTTAATAACCTTGTCAGTTCCAGAAGTCAGTAGCCATCCTCTGGTTTCATCAAAATGCACATGCACTATGTTATGTTTACTGTCATGGAAGGTAGCTGTGGGTGCACGTCTGGAAGGAGCAAATAAAGTTTCTGAGAGGAAAAGGTGGTGACATAGAAATGAAAGAGATCTAGAATGACATTAGCCTCTACATTTTGGCCTCATGGCTAAAACAGCTTCACTCACAGGAATGCTCCTCAGATCTGCCTTTATTCCCTTACAACCAGTTATGATTTTAAAAAAAAGTATAAGGATTCTTACTAAAATGGAAGAGATGAAATTTCCAAAAGTCTTTCTGGAGAATGTCTTGCTCCAATAATGTCTAATATAGCGATAATCTCCACCTGAACTTTTAAAAACCACAGTGCTTCTGCTAAGTGTGAGCTCAGAAGGACTTGCCAGTAAAATAGTCTACCTTGGTCTATTTAATTTTTAAAAAGGCCATGATATTACTAAGTGTCATTCTAACTGGAGAACTATCCACCTCTATTCATTTTTCCTTTTTCACCAGTATGATTGCAGACTTGGTTCTTCTACAGTATTCTAAAGCTGTAACAAGCAAAACAAAATAAAAAATAAACATCATCATTTTTGGATTTTTTAAAAGATATATATATTTTTTAAAGTAAGAAGGCTTGTCAACTGCCTAGGTGCTCCAGAGGCAATGCAAGTGCTTCCTCAGAGAAAAGGCAGAGGACACAAGTGGAGAAGGTCGCATGGTGCAGCCTAGGAGACAGCGCTCTTCTCATGCTTCACGGGATCCACTCCACTGCAGGAGGCTCTCTCAGGACAACTTTTTTTCTATAGCTTCATCTGCAGGATAGATCTTCAGTATATTAAAATGGTTACTTTAAATTTTTAGAAGAGTTAGGCTTAATTGTAAGTCCCTTAGACTCTTAGGGTCTGCGTCTTTAGCTGAATTCTTTGAGTTTATTTTCTCTTCTCCTGTCTCACAGGATGATACAAATCTCACAGTGGCAAAGGACAACTTGTACTAGTTACCACAGACTATGTTCTAAACCAGCAGAAACTAGAACAACCCGGGTGATGGCTGCAGAACCAAGCGCAGTGCTCAGATTCCATCCTTGCCTCAACCTCAAGCAGTATGCAGGCTGCGAGAACTCACTCTTCATCTGTGATGGCCTCGTGGCAGCTGTCACAGACCCTCACTTCAAACTCGAAGCCCATCAGGGGGATGGAGGAGCGCTTGGAGCTGCACTTGCCGCAGACAGCCTTCCCACACTTGCGGCAGTGGTGCTGGAGGAGGGAGAGAAAATAGATAGTCATCATGGCTCCTGAGGCCCCCACTCCTCACCCCTCCTGGCAGAGAGAGGTATATTTAACTGCATCCAGGTGAGGATGCTGAACAAGAGGGCCCCAGAACTAAAGGGAACACATTAGATTATGTTCTCATTTGGGGCTCTGTTTATTCAACAAGGACAGTTGGGAAACACATTTGACAGGGACGGACACCTCTCTTGCTTTCCCTACTCTTTCGTTTTTTTGAAACAGAGTCTTGTTGTATTGCCCAGTCTGGAGTGCAGTGGCACACTCTTGGCTCACTGCAACCTCTGCCTCCTGGGTTCAAGCGATTCTTCTGCCTCATGGTGACCTCGGCTACCATGCCCAGCTAATTTTTGTATTTTTAGGACAGATGGGATTTCACCATTTGCCAGGCTGGTCTAGAACTCCTGACCTCGTGATCTGCCCTCCTCGGCCTCCCAAAGTGCTGGGATTACAGGCATGAGCCACCGCACCCAGCCTGCTTTCCCTACTCTTGGTCCTTTCCAATTATCACACTAGGAACTACAGAGGAACCACCCAGTGACCAGGTGATTTTAGAGAGGGTGTATGAGAAAGTGCCATCTCTGGAGATTATGCTGCTGAAGGAGAACATGCAGGAAACCTGATTCAATCTGCTGACTTTGGCCATGGTGTTAAGTCTAGGCAACCTAACATTGGATTTCCTTGGGGAAGACCAAACAGAACCATGGAATTAGACTGAGTATTGTAAGTAGATCTCAATAACTAAAATTAATCAGAAAGAGGGAAAGTAAAATAATTAAGGAGAGAGAAATATCACTTATATAATTTCATGGTTTGGTATACATATAAACTAAGCATGACACCTCTAATTGTAAGGTGTACTGCAATAACGGCCACTAGAATTCTAAAATCATATCCCTGTTTACTGCGAACCACCCAACTACAGAAACCAAATCCAGTAGGAATGAGCTATGGTAGACAAGGAAATTACTGTGCAATCACAAGGTGACTCCAGGGTAATAATTTACCCCCACCACAACCCCCACCCAGGGGTGTTATTTCTTCTAAGATCACATGGGCTGAGCTATTTCCACACAATTGCATTTTGATGAAGCATCCGTATCACTCACCTGTCTTAGACCAATTTTCTTACTGTCCCACATTTGCTTGAAGTTCCAGAAGAAAGGCTGATCACATTTTTGGCAGGAATCACTGTCCAACCATTCAGGGGTCTTGTCAAATAAAGCACAGAACAGGTCACAGTGGCCAGCGGTAAGGACAATGGAACCACTGACCCTGATGAAATTTATGGAGTAATTAGGATGTGTTTATAAGAAACAGAGGTGTGGTTTCTCAGTCAATAATTCAAAAAACATTTACTGAATGCCTATTCTGTGGCAGGCCCTGGGGATGTGATGCAGTGGTAAATAAGAATCTCCACCATCATGAGAATATGATCACGGCATCAGGCATCACAGGAGCCTCTGACCCAGGCTGAGGTTCTCAGACAAGACAACTAAGATCTGGGGATGGCTGGAGTGCAGATGGAGGAAACAAGGGATGAGGCTGGAGGAGGCAGTATTAATGTTTGTTTGTGAAACAATTTCTCAAATACCAGCCTATTACCATTAAAACTATATAGCAAAAACAAATATTTAAAGAAATGGAACATGTTCAATATATAATAAACTAAAACAAACCCCCCCAGGTTATTAAATAGTATAGTAGCACAAAGTTAAGAGACACTAGGAGAAGATATTTATAAACTTTGTAACTAACAACTCCTGCAAATTACTGTGTACAAAGAACCCCTGGAAAATCAATATGGAAATAACATGAAACAGTTGAGAAACTGGCAGAAGATACAAAAGATATGAGCATGCAGCTCATAGGCAGGGAAGTCTGAATTGCTAAAGTGAGCCTCTCTTCATAAGAGATGCTCAAATCTACTGTTACATAGAGAATGCAAATAAAAATGAGATGCTATTTTACCTCTGTCTCCAAAAGGGCAAAAACAGAGAGGAGGTAACAATAGCTATTAGTGAGGATGTGAGGTGTCAGAAACCTCCCTGTTCTCCATTAGAAGTATAAATGAGTACAGTTGTTTATACAACCAAATAGCTGTACTCATTTGTAGCAAAATCAAGAATATACCTTCAACTGATCCCACCCTTGGGTTTATGGCCCTGAGAGTCTCACACAGGGCAGGTCTCTGAGGGGACACATACAAGGTCATCTGGGCACTGTGTGTGGTTATCAGGGAGTTTGTGCCAATCTACATGCCCTTTGCTTGGGAAACAAGTAAAATGTGACTACTGTACACTATGGGGTCCTATGCAGAAGCACCACAAGAAACAGCAGGATGGGAGAGCCCAGAAGGGTTCAATGATGAAAGTTGGAAATAAAACCAGAGTTACAGAACATCAGTTAGGTAAACTTTTTTTTTTTTTTCTTTTGAGACAAGAATCTTGCCATGTTGCGCAGGCTGGAGTGCAATGGTATGAACTTGGCTCATTGCAACCTCTGCCTCCCAAGTTCATGCAATTCTCCTGCCTCGGCCTCCTGAGTAGCTGAGATTACAAACATGTGCCACCATGCCCAGCTAATTTTTTTGTATTGTTGACAGGGTTTCACCATGTTGGCCAGGCTGGTCTTGAACTCCTAACTTCAAGTGATCCACCTGCCTCGGCCTCCCAAAGTGCTGGGATTACAGGCATGAGTCACTGCGCCCGGCCCAGTTATGTAAACTTTGACACACACACACACACACACACACACACACACACACACACACACACATTTATAAGGAAGCATGAAGCATGTGTGTTCAGGACACACATCAAATGCATCACAGTGGGTATCTGTGAGGAGGCATTTAGGAGTTAAGGACCAATAAAGGGAGGAAAAATCAGCATGTTTGTGAGTCTTTTTGTTGAAAAAAAAAAGTCTTACACACATGTTACATGCAGAGAAAAATGTTAGGAAGGATGACTGCCAACACATTCAGAGTGATATTTCTGGGTGGTGGTAGCATGAGTAACTGGCATCTTCTCTATTTACTACTGAGCCTTTTGTAACTTTTCTACCAAGAATATTATATACAATATATACTTTTTAAAAATACTAAAAGTTAACAAAAATGGGATTTCGTTAACTGTATAAAACCCCTGTTCAACCTATGGGATGTCACTCTATCTGCATCCAGCCACTCAAGGTCTTCCACCATCTGCCCTTATCTTTCAGCTAGCTGCCTTCCTCTCATTTCTGACTGATTCTCTAAAGTGTACATGAGCACTAAGGAACACATCAACCTATCATGTTAACCTTGTCCGTACTCTTACTGTTTCTTGGCCTGCAAAGCCCATGTGCTCCTCCTGCTCAGAGCACATCCAGACCCTGTTGATCCTTCATCACAATATTCCTCCATCAATCCTTTACTGAGAACATTAGCCAAAGATGACTCCATCCCTTCTGAAATACCCAGCACTGTGTTCTAGCATGTATCAACTGTAATTTCATCATTTACACCATTTGATAGAATTCTGAAGTTTCCTCCTACAAGCCTTTTCTTCCGGGAAGTCTATCAGTACTTCAAGTTAGAGATGACTTCATTATATGTCTCAGACCTCCCAAGGTGAGCATCACACAGCACTTATCATAACCAGGAAGCAGCTCCACTGAGGCTAAGATTAAAACAAAAATCTCAGGAAATATGTTTTAAAAATGATACTTGCAAAAAATGAATGGTAACAATGTCCATTGCTTATTTAGAGTGTTGACTCACTGGACAAGATTTTAAATTAGTCAATAGATATAGGGTGTCCCTATATCTGCATAGCAAGAGGCATAATTTTAACAAGGTTGCTCAAAGAACTGCCAATAAACCACTTGGTTTCATCTCTGGACACCACACTGTTATCCTCCTTTGGCCCCCCATCCATACAGGGTCCAGACTGTGTGCACCAAGGGAAAAGAATCTGGTCCTTCTCCCCTCCCCTGGTTTGATTAGGTGGGTGAAGGAAGTCAGGACAGACCAGGTGTGACTGTCCCTAACCGAAAGCAGGCTACCATGCAGAACCAACTCACGACATAATCATCGGCCACAAGGGAACCTGGTTAGTATGATTGACACTGCAAAGATCCCCAGACGTTATACTGATGATGCCAAGTATAGTTTTCAAAAGCAATGTTCTACAATTCCCCACCTTCTAACAGTAATGATCATTTTGATTAGTTACTGATAAAACTCCCATGGACTTAAGATCTGAGCAAATAAAGCTTTAATCTTCTTAAGCATATAATTACTGGCATTTGAAAAGGCATTACATTGTGGGTAATGGCAACTACTCTCTTGAAATGAGACTGGGGTGAGGGCATGGAAAGAAGGTGGGAGACTCCTTTTGTCTTTTTAAAGAGTTGCTTTTCTATTTAATTCTTGCATCCTGCAAGAAATTAATTATAAGAATGTGCCTTATCAAAGGGAAAGTCTGCCCAGAATAATTCTAATGTAACAGGAAAACGGTAACTTCAAAGTACTTATCAAAGGAGATATGCAGGAAACATATTCGTTAAGATGCTCAAAGATTAAAATGAAAACTCATAAAAAAGAATGTTCTGATAACATGTAAATACATGCTAAAAAACTAATGATATATTTATATCTGGGGAACTATTTAGAACATGACTTATGAAGTACAAAATAATTATTTCTAGTATTTCTATTAATACCAAACTAAGGATTATTGCTTCATCTTAGCCACTATTTTCCCCCATAAAATATATTACGAGTCCTTTGCTTTTGTAGCGCATTTTATACTAAAAAAGGACTAATCACCAGGAAATAGATGGTTTCTTTTTCTCGCCTGCACTTTTGCTGTGAATGGTGTAACAGATTTAAACAGCTTAGTCTCAGTCAAAATTCTTATGAAATCTCCATCACAGTAATGTTACATGCCAATTTGTGAGGGGCAAAAAAAACCCCAAAGAAACCCAACTCAACTCCTTTTATGCTATAATTTCTAATTCTTTGACATTCCATGCCTTATTTTATGGTTTAATCATAAAAGAAATAAGAAATAAGCAGGATGGGAGGCAGGGCCAGAACCAAAGGGCCCACCCCACCCTGCTGTGCCACTTACCTCCTGCCTCTCCACGTCCATGTTCCAGACGACAATCCCACCATCCCCGCCACAGGAGATCAGCTGCCGTGTATGCTGTGCATAGGAGAGGGACTGTACTTTGTCGCTGTGAAAGAAACCAAGGGTTAGTGACTGTTTAGGAGAACAAATGCAAGGCCTTACGGCAGAAACCTCAGCAAAGTCAGCCAATGGGCACACTCACTAGCCCCAAGTGTAGATCTTAAAAACCTGATGGAATTTTCAGCATGCTAAAGGTCAGGAGAATGTCCAGGATTTAAAATAAGTCTGAATGCTCCTTGACATGCTCAGGCCCCAGGAAGAAGTAATCTGTCAGTTTTAACACTTAAGGTGTTCATTTTATATTTCTTCAAGAGTCATGATTTTCCCTTTTAAGAAATTATTCTTGAAGAGTTTTAGAGGTCATCTGTCAAGATGCCCACTGGATTTACCTGACACAGCCAGGTAAACTGTGTTACCTGAGGTGTGCATCTCACAGGTGGCTTGGGACCAGCTGTGCCTTTTCTTGGCTCCCAGAGTGAATCCATATCAGTAACAGACTTGAATATCACAGGTTCTGTATTTCTCTAGTTTTTATTCCCTCTCTCCTGATTCTGTTTTATTTTTCTTTCTAGTTTGTGCATGTCTGACAAGTTATTCCCTCTTGGCAGCAAAAATGATGGAGAATTTAGTTTTATGGTCTGAGTGATCACTAACAATGGATTTATAGAGATCCATTCTCTGTTGGGTGAGAGAAGTTTCTTGATTTTTTTTTTTTTTTTTTTTTTTGTATGTTCATCTATTTTGAGCTCAAATCAATGAAGACTTTTGTTTCTACTGGGAAGGAGAACAGCTCTTTGATATCTAGACTGGTGATTTTTTGTGTTTCTGTTTATTCTTGATCTGTGGCCGAAGTTGAAAAACTAAAGCTGTTAAGCTCTGTGTGTCTATGTGTTTATAATCCAGAAAAGCCTTCGACTCTTGCTGTATGTGGAATGCTTTCCTACTTGTAGAGGGTGTCAATAAATTGGATTATGATACCTTTTAAATTAAAAGAACTTATTCTGACTGATAAACAAGTGCTTTTATAAATTGAATCCTCCTAAAATCACAGATCAAACTTCTACTATTTTGAACCTGCTAGACTTAAACATAAAAATTATTTTAACAAAAACTGCTAGCCAATCAGTAATATTTTAAGAATCTAAGTTCATAAAATTAAGTTTCATTTGGCAAATGAAACTAGTAATATAGGTTTTAAAGCAGAATACAAGTGTGTATTTTATTTTATGTGGGTTTATTTCTCCTAAATTTATTCAGGATAGCTGGTCAAATGATCTCATACATAATGTTTAAAATTATTAAAAATATAAATTTATCCCAGCACTTTGGGAGGCCGAGGCGGGTGGATTACAAGGTCAAGAGATCGAGACCATCCTGGTCAACATGGAGAAACCCCATCTCTACTAAAAATACAAAAAATTAGCTGGGCATGGTGGTGCATGCCTGTAGTCTCAGCTACTCGGGAGGCTGAGGCAGGAGAATTGCTTGAACCCATGAGACGGAGGTTGCGGTGAGCCGAGATCGTGCCATTGCACTCCAGCCTGGGATAACAAGAGCGAAACTCTGTCTCAAAAAAAAAAAGTATATATATATATATAAATTTGTATTCAGCTGAATTGAATAATTATTCTGACAAACTTTTTATATGAATAGCAATTATGTGTTGTAGCATATCAACTTAGAGATAATTTCCAAGATCTTTACGTAATAAAATGGACTAATCTTAACTTGAGCTAATCAATAATCATTGGATACCTAGATAATTTCTAAGTAAGTTAGAATACTGTGACTTTGATTATAAAGTATAATATTAAGTTTATATGTTTGCTTATTTTTCTGTGCTACAGTGAGGCTATACCTTTGGTTGTGTCAATAAATGAGTTCATTTTTTATCACTTTAAGGGAATGTAAAGGTACCTTATGTCACTATGGAAATTTCAGTAATGTGTGTTCACGAGTTTTGCTAGTCTGCTAAAATGATAATATGGGATGATTTTCAATTGTCCATATCCTCCCTCCTCCTCATTTTCTCTGTGAAATATAAATTAGCTTCTTTGGTTAATTATTATAATTTAAATGGGTGGTTGAGATTACACCAGAAGCAATACTGAAAAAGAAATACAATGATGTGTGTGTTTTGTTTTTCAAAGAAAAACAGAGTAGTTTTGTCTCAAAGTAGTGGTTCTTGAACTTCCTGGTTCTCACAATCCCTTTATACTCTTAAACTTATTTGACGGCACCAAAGAGCTTTGGTTTAATAAGTGATAATGATTGATATTTACTGTATTTACAATTAAAACAGAAATTTTAAAAATATTCATTTGAAAATAGAAATGATGAATCCATTTCAACATAGGTCACATATTCTGTAAAAAAAAAATGTTTTCCAAAAGAAAAAAATTTTGTTGAGAAAAATGACATTGTTTACTATTTTTGCAAGTCTTTCTAATGTCTGATTTAATAGGAGAGCTGGATAATCATCTCTTTCTACATTTATCATAATCATAATATCACTTATCATGTAGCTTCTGGAAAACTCCACTGTATACTTTTGAGAGAATGGAGATGAAAAGGGCAATCCTAAAATGTCAGTTTGTCTTGGAATATGAAAGAGAAAAAATGAAGGACAAAACTTGGAAAGTGAGTTTTACTTGCTTTGGCTTGTAATACTTTAGTATAAAAAACAGCTATAAAAGCATTACAATTTTGGCTAAGTTCCCTCAGTTTTGATGGCTTGCTTCCTTAGTTTACTGATTAATGCCTACAATGTGAAAGGATATTCTTTACCTTCTGTGGAGTCTGCCTAGCTAGCAGAAATTCCATGTCTCACCAGAATTATTTTTAGTGCTTTATATTAACTTGATTAATGTTCTTGATTTAAAAAAAAGAACAAGGAGTACTCACTTGTGAAAAGAATTTTAAATTATTTAAAATTGTGTTATCATCTACATTTATTTTAAAATGTTTTAATGCTTTGAATATACAGATAACCAGGTATTGTTTCTTGAGCATCTGCGCTCCTGTCTTACCCTACTTAAAATTCCCTTGATGACTTTGGTTTTGCCTTTTCAAACTGAACCCTCTATTTTGAAAAAATAAAAATTTTAGGATGTGCTTTATGCCTAAAACTTTCTTTGAGATTTCCCAGAGAGGTCCTGGAAAACCATAAAGATGAGAAATGTGGTGAGGCACAGTGGCTCATGCCTGTAATCCCAGCACTTTGGGAGGCTGAGGCAGAAGGACTGCTTGAGCCAAAGAGTTTGAGACCAGCCTTGGCAGCATGGTGAGACCCTGTCTCTACAAAATAAAAAAATTAGTTAGACATAGTGGTACACGCCACGCCTGTAGTCCCAGCTACTAGGGAGGCTGAGATCAGAGGATTGCTTGAGCCTGGAAGACTGAGGCTGCAGTGAACTGTGATCATACCACTGCACTCTAGCGTGGGAGACAGAGCAAGACCTTGTCTGAAAAATGAAAAAAATTTTAAAAAAGAAATGCTATAAATAATTGCATTTGTTTGATGTGTTACTATTCTAAGAGTACATCAGAAAAATTGTCAGATCAGAAGAGATGCTCAGCCTGCCCTAGATTAAGTCAGTAAAAAATTTTATTAGTATTTCAGATATTATATGTTTTATTGGAAGACTGTAGCAATTTCCCAATGTCATTATTGTCTATAATATGTTTCTACCCTTGGGGAAATACTAATCACAATTCTTAGGAAATAGTTATATAGCATATCTCAATGGGGAATTTTACTTTCCCTCATTCTGATATCATTGATCACAATTACAAATTAACCATTAAGTCACTAAATCTTTGTAATCTGTAGATAATTTTTGTATTACTCTCATCCTTGCCTAAGGGCTCTGCTATAAAGTAGAGTTTGTGACTTCAATAAAAGATGGCCTCAGAGTTTCATGGAAAAGAACTATTTGTACTAGTACTTTAAAATATTGATATTTCAAAGAACCGACTCTTTGGCACAGGCTGCTAAGCTGCCATTGCTTAGATAATTTTTAAGCTGTGCTGGTGGATTGAGTCAGGATTTCCTTGCATTTCTGGACTCTTTTTAGTCTGGATGCAGATGGCTTCATGAATGTGAACTGCTAAACCAAGAACCATCAGAACAAGAATTAATTACAGTTCATTCATAGAACTGAATAAACTGAAGAGGGAAATTTTATTGTGGTTATTTGTCTGGAATACTGTTAATGCTGTTTTAATATTCTATTTTCTGGATATGTAAGGATGCCTTTTCTCTTATTTTAAAGCTATCTCTAACCCACAATTTCATAAACTCTATTTTTATAAGTTAAATCAAAACATTTAAGAAATGATATCCAGTTCTGATTGCCCAGAATTTAAAAAAACTGTTACAGAGACTCCTTAATTTTCATGGAAACATAGTTATTTGTATCGATTCAATGAGAATCTATCCACAAGATAAAACTGGGCAAATCAACTGTATAACCTGGCATGTCATATGTGAGAATGATGCTCATTGAATCAGATATGACTAGCCACTTTAAGAACTCATGGAGCCAAGGCTTACAAAGCTTTCCCAGGAAAACTGGCCTGGTAACTGATTTGCAGGGTCCTGGCCTTACAGCTGGTAAGGAAGATACCAGGCCAAGAACCTAGCAAATGGTGGAAACTTTGAGGAATTCAACTGCTGCAAGTGTTGTAGGTGAAATATGGTAGAGTTTCTTGGGCTTGGTTTTCTAGCCTTGGTATGGCAAATAATCGAGGCTTTGAGAAGTCCGGTTCTGCAGTGGCTCACACTTGTAATCCCAGCACTTTGGGAGTTTGAGACCAGCTCAACCAATGTGGAAAAACCCCATCTATACTAAAAATACAAAATTTATCTGGGTGTGGTGGCGCATGCCTGTAATCCCAGCTACTTGGGAGACTGAAGCAGGAAAACTGCTTGAACCCAGGAGGTGGAGATTGCAGTGAGCCAAGATTGCACCACTGCACTCCAGCCTGGGCAACAGAACAAGACTCTGTCTTGAAAAAAAAAAAGTCCAGTCCAAGATTTTTTATAAAAATTTCCAGGCAGAAGTGAATTTTGTGGGCTTACTGTAAAATTGTTGAATACTCTGTGGCTCTGTATATACAAAGCAAATCTGAGTGCCTATCTGGTTAATTAACACTCTTTACTGTACCAACATAAATAATTAGGCCTAACCTTTTAAGACTAGACTGTTTTTTTGTGATGAACGGTAATCACTGAGATCATAATGATCACAGGGGAGGAGGGGGGAAGCACAGTCAGGTAAACTGAGAAAGACTTGAAATGGGCAAAAAGAGATCACTGGGTATCTTTTTAGTGGAACTTCAGGTGTTGTCTAGCACACTCTTCTGGGCTGATTCCACAGGGGACTACACCTTTCAGTATCTTTACTAACCTATTTACAACTGAAAAGAATACTGGTATTACTGTAAACAAATCTTGTCCAGAGAAGACATACCTAATCCCCACACCCCACCCTCCCCATGGGAGAAGCCAGCTGTGTGTCTGCTAACAAATTCATTTTCACATTCTCCATTGCCTATGTATGTGCCTATTCTGGATTTTCTTTTGGACTGGCTGTAACATGTTACTCTGCCAGTTAATTAATTATTAATGCCTAACATAAAATCTTTCACATGTATTCATTTTTTAAAAAGCCCGTTAGGTTTTCCCTCTCTCTCCTAGTTGTTATTTCAACTTTCAAAAGTATAGAGTGCCGGTGGGGGTAGGGGTTTGCGGTGGTAGGGGGAGGATCCAAGATGGCCGAATAGGAACAGCTCTGGAGTGCAGTTCCCAGTGAGAATGCAGACGGTGAGTGATCACTGCATTTCCAAAAGAGTTTTTACTGCCCACAGATCAGGAGATTCCTGGGCGGAAAAGTATCACAAGTTTCCAGCACAGCTGTTTCAGCCAGCACAGCAGGTCTCTGCACAAAAACTCACACAAATCTGGGTGGCCATTTCAACTGGCGCCTGGAACGCCTAGGAGACAGACTCGCCCAATCAACTGAAAAAAGGGGACCTGAAAAAGGGAGCCAGGTGATCTGGTTTGGCAGGTCCCACCCCCGACAAAGACCAGCAATCTGAAATGCTCTGAATTGAGAGTTTCACAGCAAGCAAAGCTGGACCCAAGATGGTCCAGCTCTGTGGGGGAAGGGTGTCCGCCATTATGGAGGCAGTCCACCGCAACAGAGGCAGTCCTCCATTACAGAGGCAGACCACCATTACCGAAGCAGTTCTAACTATACTCTACAAACAAAACCACAAGGAAGTTAATACAGCAGCTGGGCAGAGCTCACGGCATCTCAGCAACGCCTCTGCTGGCAGACTGTGAATAGGCTACCTTCTCACTGGGCAGGGAATCTCTGAAAAAAGGCAACAGCATGTCAGGAACTTACAAATCAACCCCGTCTACCCAGGACAGAGCACCTGGGAAAAAAAGGTGGCTATGAGTTTCGCTGCAGCAGACTTAAACGTACCTGCCCAGCAGCTCTGAACATAACAATGGAGCTCACAGCTTAGTACTTGCGCTCCTGTAAGGGACAGACCATCTCCTCAAGCAGCTTCCTGACCCTCATATATCCAAAGAGACATCTCATAAAGGAGAGCTCAGGCTGACATCTGGTGTGTATCCTTCTGGGACAAAGATAAAAGAAGAAGAAACTGGCAGCAACTCTTACTGTTCTGCAGCCGACACAAGTGATCCCCAGGCAAGGAGGATCTGGAGTGGACCTCCAGCAGTCCTACAGCAGAGGAGTCTGACCGTTAGAAGGAAAACTAAGAAACAGAAATAACTTCATCATCAACAAAAAGGACATCCACTCAGAGACCCCATCTGAAAGTCACCAACTACAAAGACCACAGGTAGATAAATCCACAAAGATGAGAAGAAACCAGTGTAAAAAGAATGAAAACACCCAAAATCAGAATGCCTCTCCTCCTCCAAGAGATCACAACTCTTCACCAGCAAGGAAACAAAGCTGTATGGAGAATCAGTTTGATGAACTGACAGAAACAGGCTTCAGAAAGTTGGTAATAACAAACTTCTCTGAGCTAAAAGAACATGTTCTAACCAATGTAAAGAAACTAAGAACATTGAAAAAAGGTTTGATGAAATGCTAACAAGAACAAACAGCTTAGAGAAGGATATAAATGAATTGATGGAGCTGAAAAACACAACACGAGAACTTCATGAAGCATACACAAGTTTCAATAGCTGAATCGACAAGCAGAAGAAAGGATAGTAGAGATTGAAGATTAACTCAATGAAATAAAACGAGAAGGCAAGATTAGAGTAAAAAGCAATGAACAAAGCCTCCAAGAAAAATAGAATTATGTGAAAAGACCTAATCTACCTTTAATAGGTGTACCTGAACGTGATGGAGATAATGAATCCAAGCTGGAAAACACTCTTCAGGATATTATCCAGGAAAACTTCCCCAACCTAGCAAGGCAGGCCAATAATCAAGTCCAGGAAATACACAGAACACCACAAAGATATTCCTCAAGAAGAGCAACCCCAAGGCACATAATCATCAGATTCACCAGGGCTGAAATGAAGGAAAAAATGCTAAGGGAAGCCTGAAAGAAAGGTGAGGTTACCCACAAAGGGAAGCCCATCAGACTCACAGCAGATCTCTCAGCAAAAACCCTACAAGCCAGAAGAGAGTGGGGGCCAATATTCAACATCCTTAAAGAAAAGAAATTTCAACCTAGAATTTCATATCCAGCCAAACTAAGTTTCATAAGTGAAGGAGAAATAAAGTCCTTACGAACAAGCAATTGCTCAGAGATTTCATTAACACCTGGCCTGCCTTACAAGAACTCCTGAAAGAAGCACTAAACACAGAAAGGAACAACCAGTACCAGCCACTCCAAAATCATAACAAATGGTAAAGAGTACTGACACAGTGAAGAAACTGTGTCAACTAATGGGCAAAACAACCAGCTAGCATCAAAATGGCAGAATCAAATTAACACATAACAGTACTAACCTTAAATGTAAATGAGCTAAATACCCCAATCAAAAGACACAGACTGGCAAACTGCATAAAAAGTCAAAATCCATCAGTGTGCTGTATCCAGGAAACCCTCACATGCAAGGACATGTGATTTACTGAGCAAATGGAGAGCAAAAAAAGAAAAAAAGCAGGAGTTGCAATCCTAGTCTCTGATAAAATAGACTTTAAACAAATAAAGATCAAAAGAAACAAAGAAGGACATTATATAATGGTAAAAGGATCAATACAACAAGAAGAGCTAATTCCTAAATATATCTGCACCCAATAACGGAGCACCCAGATAAATAAAGCAAGTTCTTAACAACCTACAAAGAGACTTAGACTCCCACACAATAATAGTGGGAGACTTAATAGTGGGAGACTTTAACAATCCACTGTCAGTATTAGACAGATCAAGGAGACAGAAAATTAACAAGGATATCCAGGACTTGAACTCAGATCTGGACCAAGCAAACCTAATAGACACTTACAGAACTCTCCACCCCAAATGCACAGAATATACATTCTTCTGAGCACCACATCACACCTATCTAAAATTAACCACATAATTCGAAGTAAATCACTCCTCAGCAAATGCAAAAGAACGGAAATCATAGCAAACAGTCTCTCAGACCACAGTGAAATCAAATTAGAACTCAAATTAGAATTCAGGGTTAAGAAACTAACTCAGAACCACACAACTTCATGGAAGCCGAACAACCAGCTCCTGAATGTCAACTGGATAAACAATGAAATAAATACAGAAATAAAGATGTTCTTTGAAACAATGAGAATGAAGACACAAAATACCAGAACCTCTGGGACACATTTAAAGCAGCGTCTAGAGGAAAATTTATAGCAATAAATGCCCACATGAGAAGCAAGGAAAGATCTAAAATCGATACCCTATTGTCAAAATTGAAAGAGCTAAGGAGCAAGATTAAAAAAAAAAACTCAAAAGCTAGCAGAAGACAAGAAATAACTAAGATCAGAGCAGAACTGAAGGAGACAGAGACACACACACAAAAAAACCTTCAAAATAATCAATAAATCCAGGAGCTCGTTTTGTGACAAGATCAATAAAATAGACAGACCACTAGCCAGATTAATAAAAAAGAAAAGAGAAGAATCAAATAGATGCAATAAAAAATGATAAAGGAGATATCACCACAGATTCCACAGAAATACAAACTACCATCAGAGATTAGTACAAACAACTCTGTGCACATAAACCAGTAAACTTGGAAGAAATGTATAAATTCCTGGACACTTGCACCCTCCCAAGCCTAAACCAGGAAGAAGTCAAAACCCTGAACAGAACAATAACAAGGGCTGAATTTGAGGCAGCAATTAATAGCTTACTGACCACAAAACGCCCAGGTCCAGATGGGTTCACGGCTGAATTCTACCAGACATACAAAGAGGAGCTGGTACCACTCCTTCTGAAGCTATTCCAAACAATCCAAAAAGAGGGAATCCTTCCCAAATCATTTTATGAGACCAACATCATCCTGATATCAAAACCCGGCAGAGACTCAGCAGGAAAAGAAAACTTCAGGCCAATATCCATGATGAATATCAATGCAAAAATCTTCAATAAAATACTGGCAAACTGATTGCAACATCGCATCAAAAAGCTTACCCATCACGATCAAGTAGGCTTCATCCTGGGGATACAAGGCTGGTTCAACATATACAAGTCTATAAATGTAATTCACCGCATAAACATAACCAAAGACAAAAACCACATGATTATCCTAATAGATGCAGAGAAGGACTTCGACAAAATTCAACACCCATTTATGCTAAAAACTCACAATAAACTAGGTGTCAACGGAACATATCTCAAAATAATAAAAGCTATTTGCGACAAACCAACAGCCAATATCATACTGAATGGGCAAAAACTGGAAGCATTCCCTTTGAAATCTGGCACTAGACAAGGATGCCTTCTCTCACCACTCCTAATCAATATAGTATTGGAAGTTCTAGCCAGAGCAATCAGACAAGAAAAAGAAATAAAGGGTATTCAATTAGGAAAGGAGGAAGTCACATTGTCTCTATTTGCAGACAACATGATTGTATATTTAGAAGACCCCATTGTCTCAGCCTAAAATCTCCTTAAGCTGATAAGCAACTTCAGCAAAGTCTCAGGATACAAAATCAATGTGCAAAAATCACAAGCATTCCTATATACCAATAACAGACTTAAAGAGAGCCAAATCAAGAATGAACTGGCATTCACAATTGCTACAAAGAGAATAAAATATCTAGGAATACTAACAAAGGATGTAAAGGACCTCTTCAAGGAGAACTACAAACCACTGCTCAAAGAATTAAGAGAGGACACAAACAGACGGAAAAATATTCCGTGCTTGTGGTTAGGAATAATCAATATTGTGAAAATGGCCATACTGCCCAAAGTACTTTACAGATTCAACGCTATCCCCATCAACCTACCTATGACCCTCTTAACAGAACTGGAAAAAACCACCTTAAACTTCATATGGAATCAAAAGAGAGCCCGCATAGCCAAGTCAATTCTAAGCAAAAAGAACAAAGCTGGAAGCATCATGCTACCTGATTTTGAACTATACTACAAGCCTATAGTAATCAAAACGGCATGGTACTAGTAACAAAACAGAGATACAGACCAATGGAACAGAACAGAGGCTTCAGAGGCAATGCCACACATCTACGACCATCTGATCTTTGACAAACCTGACAAAAACAAGCAATGGGGAAAGGATTCCTTGTTTAATAAATGGTGTTGGGAAAACTGGCTAGCCATGTGCAGAAAGCAGAAACTGGACCCCTTCCTGACACCTTACACTAATTAACTCCAGAGGGATTAAAGACTTAAACATAAGACCTAACACCATAAAAACCCTAGAAGAAAATCTAGGCAAAACCATTCAAGACATAGGCATAGGCAAGGACTTCATGACTAAAACACCAAAAGCATTGGCAACAAAAGCCAAAATAGACAAATCGGGTCTAATTAAATGCCAGAGCTTCTGCACGGCAAAAGAAACTATCATCAGAGTGAACCGGCAACCAACAGAATGGGAAACAATTTTTGCAATCTACCCATCTGACAAAGAGCTAATATCCAGAATCTACAAAGAACTAAAACAGATTTACAAGAAAAAAGCAAACAAACCCATTCAAAAGTAGGCGAAAGACATGAACAGACACTTTTCAAAAGAATACATATAGGAGGCCAACAAACATATGAAAAAATGCTCATCATCACTGGTCATTAGAGAAATGAAAATGAAAACCACATTGAGATGGTATCTCATGCTGGTTAGAATGGCGATCATTAAAAAATCTGGAGACAAAGAGGATGTGGAGAACACTTTTACACTGTTGGTGGGAGTGTAAATTAGTTCAACCATTGTGGAAGACAGTGTGGCGATTCCTCAAGGGCCTAGAGACAGAAATTCTATTTGACCCAGCAATTCCATTACTGGGCATATATCCAAAGGATTATAAATTATTCTATTATAAAGACCCATGCACATGTGTGTTCACTGTGGCACTGTTTACAATAGCAAAGACCTGGAACCAACCCAAATGCCCATCAGTGATAGACTAGACAATGCAAAGGTGGCACATATACACCATGGAATACTATGCAGCCATAAAAAAACATGAGTTTGTGTCCTTTGTACGGACATGGATGAATCTGGAAACCATCATTCTCAGCAAACTGACACAAGAACAGAAAATCAAACACTGCATGTTCTCACTCATGGGTGAGTGCTGAACAATGAGAACACATGGACATAGGGAGGGAAGTATCACACACTGGGGTCTGTTGAGGGGGACTAGGGGAGGAACAGCAGGGGGTAGGGAGTTGGGGAGGGATAACATGGGGAGAAATGCCAGATATAGGTGATGGGGGGATGGAGGCAGCAAACCACATTGCCATGTATGTACCTATGCAGCAATCCTGCATGTTCTGCACATGTACCCCAGAACCTAAAGTACAATAATATATATATATATATTTTATTATTATTAGTATTATATATATACTACTACTAATATATATACATATTAGTCCTACTAATATATATATTATATATATAAAATACTACTACTAATAAAAGTACAGAGTGCCACCACTGTGACACTCAAGGGCAAGAAACATCTATCTAGTTGCACGGACTCGTAACTCTATGATTTGAATTACATTTCATTTGTTGAGGCATCTTGATACACATCAATGATCTTGTAAAACCAAAATAAGCTACATAAGGAACTTCTTTGCCACTCATAGCTGGCAGCAACATTCAGCAACAAATACATAATTTATGGGACTCCAGTACTGTTAATATTCCAACATAGAAGAGTGAAACACAGTGATGAATGCTGGATTCCAAGCTTGATAACAAAGCTGCTCTGGGACTTCTTGATTTAGGGATTCAAAATGTAACCACCTTGCACTTAAAAGCTAGGTGAGGGAACATCCCAGGTTACTGATTAAGGGTTATGAAGAATGAAAAGATACCTTCAAACATTCATGTTTCAGCTGACATCACTGTAACGTTTATACTAGAAAGCATTTTAAGACTGATAATTATTTCATGGATGAGTGTTCCATGTACTGCACTGCAAATGCTCTTACAAGTACACAGAGCCTCCACTTTTCACAACTACCAGGATCTGTCGTCTATAAATACTACACTTAGTGGGATGGCCTCATTTCCTTTCTCACCAGTCCTAGCAGCTATACAATTCGAGGGACTAGTCTAAAATGAAAATACAAAGTCCCTTTAAAAATTTTTATTAGAAATTACAAGATGGTGGCAGCAGTGCATTAAACCAAGTGTGAGGCCCTTCTAAGAATGGGGCCTTGTGTGACTGCACAGGTCACAGACCTATGAAGCCAGTCCTGTGTCTGATGATTAAGAAAGAGGGAAGAGAAGGCCTTATCTTCTTTAGAGAAACAGATCTCGGACACAAGCTAACATCTGCCCAATGGTCAACTTAAGGTTTTCCTTCATCCTTAAAAGTAGGAGGAACTCAAATGTATAGTATTGTTCATTTCTTTGATGAAAAGCTTATGTTATTTGGTGGGCATCTAATTAGTTATGCTTCTACCAGAGATCTCACTCTCCTATGTGCATAAGTCTTCACCAAGGACCAGAGAAAGCTGTGAGCAATCCACACAAGTGAGGTCTCCCAGACAATATGTACGGTCATCCCAAGCCAAAGGACCCTAAAAGGGATCTGCTTCCTCAGGGATCCTTGGGCCACTGCCAGGCTAAACCTGAACTCACAGACCCTCGTCTAGGGGCACTGGTTTGAGCACCAGCGATGCTCTGCTGTTTGGTGGCAGGGTGGACATTCAGATTAGGCTCTCGCTCTCTGTCCACTGGCATTTCCTGAACCCCCTGTATTTTAGTTCATGTTGTTTGCTGTTCTGGGTAACTTCCTAATCCTGAAAACTATGAGAATCTCTTCATCTAACATCCAAACCAAGAGTGATGCCCCTTCACCCCTGCCCGCCCCCCCGCCAGAGGCCTCCCACTTTCAAATAAAAGTGAATGGTGCCACCTGTTTATTTTCATACTTCTAGCATGGCTCCACAAAGGCAGGGCTGTTTCCTAACTCACTTTTCTGTCCTAAGTGCTTAACACAAAGTCTGGTATGCAGCTGGAGCTCAGTAAATGTGTTGACTGAGTTATGAATATATGTTAATATTTCCACAGGATTTTCTACAGAGAGAAACAGTCGAATCCCAAAGTAGGTTTTTTGACTTGGAATTTTTATTAACAAGAGTAATCTTAACAATTGCCATTTACCAGGCCCGAATTCCTGGGCCGATTATTTTATATGTATTACATCATTTATATTTTTTGACAACTTTGTGGGGGTTTTTCCTTCCAATTTTGTCCTTATTTTAGAGATGTGAAAACTGAAGATCAGTGAAGCACAGTGCCTCACCTGAGGCTGCAGGCCATTGGCAGGAAGGCCAGCTCAAATATAGTCTGACCCGACTCAGAGGCCTGCACACTAATGACCACATTTTCCAGCCCTTCCGTCTTTGAGAAGATTCTACCTTCTATGAAAACTCTCACAGCTAATACTTTGATCTATTATGTGTTTAGCTAAATAGTTAGAAATAAAAAAGACATCTCTTCCCCTCTATCCTAACAGTACTCTAGTACTACAGTGGGAAATGCTCTTAAATTGCACAGATTTGCACAGAAAGCAAGCTGTCATTCATAGTGATGCTTGTGCTCCTGTCCCCTAATCCAGAAGCTGAATGCAAGAATTCTGCTCCTTTTATTACTTTCAATGCAATTTACTCCATACAAGGGGAAAAGCACAAATTCTCTCAATGTATATTTATTTACAAGTGGCTTATTTCTTTGCCAAAAGCTTTAAGGAGGCTTATAACAAAATTCTCAATGCTAATTCTCAAATGCTAAGAGTAGTAAGACAGAAATCAAGAGCTTGGATTTTGGAAGGAGAAAGCAAATACACAGACTGTTAAGTGCCAAGGGTCATGGCTGTGACCTAGCCTCACACAAGCTGCTGAATCCAGTCTTGGTGAGGGTTCCAACATGAGGAATAGCAAAGAACTTTACTTGTACTGTAAGTCAGGTAATATTAAATTACCATCAAGTCTTAGAAGTCTAGGAAAACACTATTAGAAAGAAAAATTATGGGCATAAAGTTGGTCATGAAATGACAGGATTACGTAAGAATTTAAAAGGGATCTAAAAAGACCAAGTACCATTATTATCTATGACAAGGTAGGCATGAGAGAATACATGTCCAGGTTTATGTTTCTGTGACAACCATCCAACTAGTAACTGATGATTGCAAACATAACTGTTCCTGGAATCTAAATCTTTTTTTTTTTTTTTTTTGGCCCTTCCTCCCACAGAGCTAGCACAGCACGCAATCACAATCCACTTGCTACAGGGAATAAATACACCAAAATGCTTCCAATGCAGATAATATTGTATAAAAGAATACTTTCTTAGCTTGTTTCCCTTGGACTTGGAAACAGTTTTACTGTCATCAATCACTTTGTTTGGTGCTAAAGCTTTCTCTGCTATATGGGATTTTTACACACCAAATCAAGCTAGTTATAAAAATGTCACATTTTCTGTTGCTGAAAGATGGTAAGAAGCTGGAGAACCCAGAACAGAAGACATGTGCAGCTGTCCCTCAACAGAATGGCTGGACATTTCCATACCAAGGAAAGGTAGTCTTTCCATCCTGGGAAAGCCAGTCTGCTCTCCCTAGTTCCAGGCTCACCAATTATGCCCCCGATTTGGAACTCTGGCCACCATCAGTCACCTGGGGGTAGAGGGAAAACCAGGAATTGTAGGAGAGCAAAGGGCAGCCATGAGGTCTAAGCACCACCAGGCATGTTGGGGTCCATGTGTCAGTCAATGTTCACTTTAGAATACCAAGTGCCTTACTGAGGGCTGGATATACAAAAGGTACTAATTAGCTCCCTGCTGGACTCAATTAAGGTTTAGAGACCTAAGCTACCAGCTGGGGTCATTGAATACAGTGCCTCAATAGTCTCTTCTAAAAATGGTATCTGAGCGCTCTCTTTTATAGTGTTATTGCAAGATTAAACTGATTGAAAAAGATTGACAGCTCTTTGACAAAATATTAGGTGCTACTCAAATATGAGAATCACTGAATGCCAGCAGTTGACTTTCAGGGTGAAGGAATGGTGGCTGTGAGTTGTTCCCTGCTGGCCTGAAAGTGGTCTCCTATTCTGCCAGATGATCCTGAAACCTTTCCATGCCATCTCACTACTTCCAGCAGCTCCAGGGACTTCTCTATCCCCACCCTGGTATTCAGACCCACTCTAACAGAGTGACACTGATTGATGCTGAGGAAGTTTACTCTCCTGGCTCTGTGATACCAGAGCCACCTCTCAGGGCTAAGACCTAATGACAAGGAGTCCCTCATAGAGCTCACTTTACGTATTACTAAGCTTGAATTAAATAAAGCACCAGGCAAAGGCCCTCTGCCCTTCATCCTGTGTAAAGGCACTTCTGCTTAGTTGCTCCTTATCTCAGCAGCCTGCCTGCCTACCTGTGCAAGTTCTAAGGGCATGATTCTATCAGCATGGACTCCAAGCAGGGTCTATTCCATTTTCTAAAAGGGCAAGTCTATACTTAGAAACTGAAAGACCTATTTGTTAAAGTTTTATTTTTCTAGGACCAACAGACTTATTTAAACTTCATATCTTTTCCTTGCTTAACAAACTGTAGGTGTAAGTTTCTCAGAACCACATTTTCCATTCAGGTCAAGGGCCCTTTGCACACAGTGATGCTGGTGTTAAGCCCTGCTGTAGTTGATCGTCTGGTGCATGAAATCGTGCAAGAGTGCTCGCAGTCTTAAACCACTGTGTAAAAATAAAACTAGTTAGGAGTTAAACTGAATGAGTCCAGTAAATATTAGTCATTTTCATTCAAAACCTGCATTTTACTTCTCTGAGAGAGTCCAAGTTGCCAGCAATTACCTGGCAGATTAGATGATAATAGTGTTATTCAACAGAACTGTGGTTTGGCTTTTTTTTTTTTGAGATGGAGTCTGGCTCTGTTGCCCAGGCTGGAGTGCAGTAGCACAGTCTTGGCTCACTGCAACCTCCAGCTCCGGGGTTCAAGTGATTCTCCTGTCCCAGCCTCCCGAGTAGCTGGGATGACAGGCACATGCCACCATGCCCAGCTAATTTTCGAATTCTTAGGAGAGAAGGGGTTTTACCATGTTGGCCAGCCTGGTCTCAAACTCTTAACCATGTGATCTGCCTGCCTTGACCTCCCAAAGTGCTGCGGTTATAGGCATGATCGTGCCTGGCGCCCTGGCTTCTTTTTTCTTCTCTTACATGGATGATGTGAACTCCTTCTACAAAACCTGGATGTGTGTTCCCTTGTCATAAGATAAACATAAGGGAACGATTCCTCTAATGAACTGATGACAAGGTCTGAGTGGCCCACAAGCCAGGAGTGACCCCAGACAGCTGTTCTGTTCTCCAATATGAGAAAGAAGCGCTTAGTAGCTACTTCTCTAACACTAAATTCTAAAACTAAAACAATTATTTGTATATGGGTCCTCCAAAATTTAGTTTATGTCCAACAACTGCAAACTACATTTAATTATTTAGCAGAATATTTTGAAACTAGGGTTTCCAAGCAGATTTAGAGGAAAAGCTAACATTGCTTAAAACCAGTTAGTTCATAGGAGCATTACCAACATTTGTTTATGGCTGCCAAGGGTTGCTCAATATAATTTTGAAAACTTTATAAGTAAAAAACAATGATGAGCACTAGAGTTGTAAAGCAGATCTAACATTCTTTTATGCAAAAAGATTAGGCTTTTCCCCCAGGGACAGCAGGGCATCTCAGGGTGTGGGCTGAGGGTCACCAGTGGTGAGTTGCCTGGGAAGCTTGTCAAAACACAGATCCACACAGCGCCAGAGGACAACCAGAATCTTAGCAAACAGGGACCGGGCAACTTTTCACAAATTCCTCATTGATTCTCTGTGCCCAGCAAAGTTTGAGAACTGCTCTAAGGAAATGCAAGTCTTTCTCTGCACTTCATTGCAGTCCCATAAAACCTAACCCTTAAGGAAGAAGAGCTTAACACGAATCAAGGCAAGAACTCAATAAATATTTAGTCAAGTACAAAATGTACTGTGAAGGATCTTACCTCTCCTCTTTTCTATACGCTGCCAAGGAGCTTGAAGCCACATTTGAACTCAATTATAGAAATTTTGTAAGCCTTCACAGCTTGTATTTTTAAGCTCTTTTTTTCCTCACTCTCAAATTTTTACTGTTACATTCTTCTCAGTTCTAATTTTTGCCTTTTATTTATTTGCTGCTATTATTTTATGGTTTTATAAGCACTCTCAGATGCTCTGTGGAATAAAATGGGGTATAAGTATATAAACACAGCTTTACACAGTTATAAATCAACGTGGCCAGTATTTGTGTTCCCGCCATGTTCCTTCCCATGCTAGGATCTTGCCATAGATACTGGGCTGTACTCCTTTGTTCTAGCTGTTAGCCGAGAATCTTTTCTGAGAGTTCCTTATGAAAGCATTGGCAGCCTTACTTGTGTCCTTGGAGCTCGATGGCTGTTCCTTTTCTCCCACCGATGTCCCACATGATGACAGAGTGATCTGAACTGCCTGAGAACAACATTCGCTGGACTGGGTCCCAACAGAGAGCCGTCACCCCACCTGAGAGGACAGACACAGCCAGACATCAGTCACAAGGTAAGACTCTTACCCACCAAAGAAATGTGAATGCAGCGGAGATAGGACCTAGTGCAGTTCCTGGCACACCATAAATTTTTGTTGAAAGAACAAACAAGTCCCCAAAGAGAAAAAAATTGGCTCCAAGGAAATTCCCACCCTTAAAGTGTTCTTCACCAACATTTAATGTACCATAAATTACTGTAAAGACCAAAAGAAAATTTAAAAGATAATAAATTGACCTTTAAAAGGGAGACGTAATTCTAAGAAGAATTAAAAATATTGCACTGTTCGAAAATATTAACCACATTTTCTTAACTGCTGCCTACCTCCCACCCCTGACAATAACAGATGAGAAAAAAATAGGGCTTACAAATGCTCAATTAGATTTTTTTATTCTTGAATATCAGATTTAATTAGGCCACAATATCAGAAATTAAATTACGTTTTCTCCTTGGGAATTTTAATTTACAGATTCCGGGCAAACTACTTATGTTCTTAAATGTCAGTTTCCTCAACTGTAAAATGCAGATGACAGTAACACCACTACCACTTTGACTATTACTAAGAATGATAACATCAACCTAGCCATTACCTACTTCCTAGGGTTGTAGTGAGTATTAGATCAATTACATAGGACCACTCTACCACTCTAAACTGTAGTGTGCAGTACAGATGTGGGTTATTAGGATTACTCTAGTGGATGGCTAGAAAATATTAGAATAGATTTTCTATGGTAGTCTCCTTGTAAATCAAACCCTTATGTACTGACAATGTTTTCCACATAAGATGAGCACAAAGCCTACATGTCAGAAATACTATTTTTGTATTATTAAAAAATATTGTATTCTGAAAATAACATAAAATAGCTCCTAATTTGTTAGAATCTGACATTTTTCTTATTTAGATTATCAATTTGTTCTAATGAAGGGCTATACTTTAAAAGTTTTGAGGGAAGTTTCTCTCATGCATTTGTTTCAGAAGAATACTTTCTTATTTTTCAAATGACTCTTCTTAGTAAGATTTTTTTTTTAAGCTCAAAAAGGGGAGGGAAACCCCAAACTCTACTATTCGGGATTATGCTTCCTAGTATCTTCTTAAACCTGCACCAGTGCTGCTGGTGTACACCCCTGCCCCTGTAAAAATAAACACAGCTTCCCCCAGTGCATATGTGGTTAGCTACTGTCTGCAGCCCAGCCTTCTCCCCCGACCACCAACATTCTCCACAACAGCAACCAAACACAGTGATGGGCGCAGACAGGCCACTCACTGTATTGTCTGTTAAACTGTATTGTCTCCTGAATTAATGAAGGAGCAGATGAATGCAAAATAAAGATCATTTTCTCCACTTCACACAAGCCCTTGCTTAAATGTCACCTCCTCAGAGACACCTTCCTTGACTACGCTCATCACTCTCCTGCTTACTCCGTTTTTTTTTTTTAATTGATTGTCTACTGCCCCAGTAGAACAGAAGCTCTAGGAGGGCTGGAGCTGTGGCTTGTTCTCCACAGGATCCCTAAAACCTAGAATTCTGCCTGCCTTACCTATAGCAAGCACTCAATAAGCCTGGACAAATGGGCAAATGATTTAATGATGAAGTAAGAATATGAAAGAATGCCCTTGGCTTTGTTTCTGGCTGATGAAACAGACATACAACACCTATTAATGGGTTAATGTTAGATTAAATGGGTTAATTAGGTTAAATATGTTAAGATTAAATAGGCTAATATATATAAGCACATAAAACAGTTCCTGGCACACAGGAAGCATGTGCCTGGCTGACTACTACTGTTAATGTGATGCTTTCATCTATTCGACTGCTCACTTCTTTAGGTCATGGCATACCTGTGTCAAGGACAATATCTGAGATGGTCTTGCCTGACTGACTAAGTCACTACAAGTGAGGGGCTAGATAAGAGAAAGGTGACAAGTGTTTAATTTCCCCTATATAACACATGAAATGGGTAGTTCAGGTTCTTTAAGGTATCATTATCAGATTTAATAATGGTGGGCACTGGTAAAAACAATGATTAGAAAGGCTTTTTTGACTCACTTAAAAAGACTTAATTGGAAGCATTGTTCATCCTGTCAGAATCAACATGGAAATATTGAAATAGGGCTTACCATGAGCCAGGTGACTTCCCTGACCAATATACACCTACACATCTAACAACACTGTGCCATGAAGAGCAGTCCCTCTGCTTTCTTTGTTGATGACTATGGGATGAGGATGGTTTATGGCGATAGAAGAGAAAGTTTAGATATGGTGTTATAAGTGTACAGGCTCTGAAACCGGAATCTAGTCTTAAATCCCAGATAAATAAATAAATCTATCTTTATTAGGTACAGTACCTTGTGCAAATTACTTAATGTCTCTGTGTCTCAGATGTCTCATCTGTAAAACAGGGATGATTATAGTACCTAACCTACAGTTTTGTTGAGATTAAATGGGTTAATATATATAAGCACACAAAACAGTGCCTAGCATATGGGAAGCATTACTCACTAAATGATTACAGTACAAGAGACCTCATCTATACAATCTCTGTGATAGTGTCCTTTGTTGAGTCAGCCTTAAGGCAGTGACCATCTTGTTCTGTGCTATCCCAGCCATCATGAGATCAATTAAGGTCTAGCTTTGCCACACTGTATCAGGCCAGGGCTAGGAAGGGGAGTTCTTAGTAACACAGAGTTAGGAAGGGAAATAGATAATCTGGTTAAAGCAAGTCAGAGTATATTCATCAGACCCTCCCAGGGCTCAGAGTGGAAGAGAAAGAAGGAAAAGCTGCAAGACTAGAAAAACTTTAGGATGGGGTAGGGAGTAAATAACTCTGGAGTCCCATACCTGCTCTGTGTAAATGTCCTAACAATGATGTCATTTAAAGTCGGCTTATAAATGCTAAATTACAGCATTCATTTCAAATCAGTTCAATAAGCATGTACTGAGCCTCTTCTGTGTGGAGGAACTATGCTAGGCTTAGCAGATATAATAAAATAAGACTTAGACTCTACCCACCAAAAATGCACAATATGATGAGGGATTACCTTTGAGAACAAGAAGAGCACACACCCTATGCTTGGTGGATCCATTCTCTTATGTGATATGTGACTGCTTCCCCTATCTGGAGTGCCTGTCCTGCCTTTTATCACCCAAGTAACTTTTTTCCCTCTTCAAGATGCAGCTCAAATACCCTCTCCTCCAGGAAGCTTTCCTGGAGGTGAGGTTCCAGTCTCTGTGCATATCTCTATTGTTACAAAGACCCCACTACATTGAACTTGGTTGGATTATAAATCTGTCCCCACAATAGACTTTGGGTTATGTATCTTTGTATTCCAGCACAGCACACAGTGACTGGTACACAGGAGGTGCTCAATAAATGTTTACTCAGCTGTTCTGGTGAATTGAATGGCAGAGAGGAATGGGAGAGCAATAAGCAAGAGGCATCCAGGACACCCTTGGGTGGGAGCTGATGGGAAGGCTGTGCAAGACACCAAGTATCAGAGATGCGGTGGGGAGAGGTGCTGATGGAAACAGCCTCTCCCTTATTTTTTCCTACATCTCTCTGCACATAGGGCTTCCTGATGAACTAACGCTTCTGGCAGCAGAGAAACCACCTTCAGCCAGCCTGCATTCCAAGAAGTGCACCCCACTTCACACCTCACCCCCCAACCCATGATGAGGGCAGAGCCCAGGGCTTCAATGCTTGTGGTTTTCCAGTGTTTCTATTTTAAATAATAAAAAGCATTTGTTCCATTTCATTTGATTTCATTTCAAGTTATTCCATCTTTTTGGTCCCTTTAAGTGTTTTATTTTATGCTTCTTCCTTCCTTTGGCCTCCCTAATATGACCTATAGAATAATTTTTTAATTAAATGGTTTAATTCTTAGAAATAAAATATTCCACTTATTCTTTAGTGGGCACAGGTCTTCTATTAAGGATGATGAAAAAGTTCTGGAAATGGATATTGGTGATGGCTGCCCAACACTGTGAATGTACTTTATGTCACTGACTTGTATAGTGCATGACTTGTACACCTAGAAGGTTGAAATGGTAAAGTTCATGTTATATGTATTTAATCAAAATTTTAAAATTGCCAAAATATTTTTTAAAGTTTTCATAATTATACAATTTATACTACTATATACCCTCATAAATATAACAGTTGCTGACTAGTATCTCACACATGTATATATCTTATTTCACCTATTTTTAGATTTTTCTTAACTTTTAAGTATTATATATTTTGCTAAGATGAACATTTTTATGCATACAAATTTGTTCACATTTCCAATTAGTTAGAAGAGAATCCCAAATGTAGAACTGAATCAGAGTATAAAGATTTTTAGAAATTTAATATATATTACCAAAATGCTTAGGGAACTAATTTTTTTTTTTTTTTTTTTGAGACCTTTACCACATACCTTGCAAAAGTGAAAGACCACGTGGAGTGTTACAAAATCAGGGTTGGAAACTGCTGGGTCTGTCCTTCCCAGAGTGTGATCTGGTAACTCAGCAGAGGGAGTGTCACACCACCCTCAAGGGTAATAGGTGCAGGCCAACATGAGGCTAAAGGAGAGGAAGAGCCTCTTGAATAAAATATCTGACCTTCTGATTCCTGCATTTTGCTCTAAGGGTTTTTGTCAAGCGAAATGCCCTCCATCTCTAGACTGTATCTTCATTCTGAGATCCATAACTGTTCACCCAGCTGTCTCTTTTCTGCCACCGCAGGGACATGTTCAGTTCAAGCACAGTGCTGTTCTTTCCCAGACCTGCTCTCTCTCAGCAGTGCTCCAGGTTTCAGGAAATGCCATCACCAGACACACCAGCAATACATGCTATAGACAGAAGCCCTGGGAGTCACTGCTACCCCACTCAGTTACCAAGTGCTACTGACCCCTGCTCTCCAAACAGATCTTAAATCTCCCTGCCTTGTCTCCACACATTGCTGTCCCCCAGTCCAAACAAAGTCAGCTTTCCGACGGACTCCAGCAGTAGCCTCTCAGTGTCTGTTCATCTGTTCTGTTCCCAGTCAATCTACCACTTACTGCTGCCACGGTGGCTTATTAAAATGCAAATCATGTCGCTACTCTATTTAGACTTCATCACTGGTTTCCCACCAACCTGAGAATAATGCCGCTCCTAACACTACTTGTAAGGTCATTTGCCTTTGTGTGGTTGCTAACATTTTCCCACTCTATGCTGCTGGACTGGCCCCACCACCTAGGTAATTCCTTTTTCTCCTTAAGGTGCTATTTAAACACCACTTCTGGCCTGGCACAGTGGCTCATGCCTGTAATTCCAGCACTTTGGGAGGCTGAGGTGAACACATCACTTGAGGCCAATAGTTTGAGACTAGCCTGGCCAACATAGTGAAACCCCGTTTCTACTAAAACTAGAAAAATTAGCTGGGCATGGTGGCATGCACTTGTAAATCCCAGCTACTTGGGAGGCTGAGGCAGGAGAATTGCTTGAACCCAGGAGGCAGAGGTTGCAGTGGGCCAAGACTGCACCACTGCACTCCAGCCTGGGTGACAAAGCAATATTCCATCTCAAAAAAGGGGGGAGGGGAGGGGAGGGGAAAGAGAAGAGAAAGAAAAAACCAAAACTAAAACCCCTTCTTTGGGAACCCTCCCCTTTAGTTCTTTGCATGAGGAGAGGATCTTTTGTAATTTGCTTCCAAAGAAGCCACTTTGCACATCAGGGCTCCACAGTGCCTGCTACTCATAATGTTTGGATGAATTATCTGTAACCACTGGTCTAATGCATGCTGGCTGGAAGATGGGTAAGGGCAAAAATTATGCTTGTTTTATTCACTCACATATCCTGGCACCATCATATCTATATATGATGACAATTCACACCTACTGACCTGCAGTTTATATAAACTGGATCTGTGTGAGTCTCCACCTTAAACAAAAATTGAAGTTCTAAATTATAAGAACTTGCATCTTTGCATTGAACTGTGACTTTCTTAGTTTGTTTAGTTATTTTTGTTATAGTTACACTGTTCCCTTCAATAATCCCCTTATGGCTCATGAACAAGTTTGTATTTAATTCTTCATTAATGAGTATGTTTTGGCAGATTTACATTCAAGTCCCCCATTTCAAATATGTTCATGCTAATAAAATAATTTCTTAGAAATAAAAGAAAAAAAGACTGTTATTAACACTATTAATTTCCAATGGTCAAAATATGATTTTTGGCTGGATGTGGTGGCTCAGGCCTGTAATCCCAACACTTTGGGAGGCTGAGGTGGGTGGATCATTTGAGGTCACGAGTTCAAGACCAGCTGCCCAACATGGTGAAACCCTGCCTCTACTAAAAATACAAAAATTAGCCGGGTATGGTGGCGGGCACTTGTAGTCCCAGCCACTCCGGAGGCTAAGGCAGGAGAATTCCTTTAACCTGGGAGGTGGAGGTTGCAGTGAGCCGAGATCACACCACTGTCACTGCATTCCAGTCTGGGCAACAGAGCAAGACTGTCTTAAAAAAAAAAAAAAAAAAAAGATTTTTTTCTTCTTTATTAAAGTTAGTTTATGACTTTTTCACAGAAATACATTCTACTTTCTGCAGAAACAGCAGAAATGGCAGAGAACTATGATACTTGGCATTTAGCTCCAGAAAGAAAACCAGCAGAGGGAGCATAAGAACATAAAACTAGTTTCCTAAATCCCAAGGGATTAGAAAAACGTTATGCTTTGGCCTCTGTGCATGACTACTAGGTCGATCCCCTCATTAACCCACATTTTTGTATGACCTTCTGTACTGTGAGAGAGAGTGATGAGGTGAAAGGCTATGACTCTGGACACATACTGAAGACCTGTCTGCTTCTGAGTTTGCATCTGGAGTGATGGGACCTCCAAAGCTGCTCTTTAATGGAACTGGGTTAACTTTAGGGTGTTCGTTTTGTCCTTTCAAAAATCCCTTTACCAGAATTGAGACTAGCTGTATTTGGGACCTCCCAGGACCCAGAATGAGCCTACCACTTAGGAAGAGCTCAACAATATGTTGAAACCACCATGGACTCTCTTAGATGCCCTCACTCTAGCTTTACAGGAATGAGTTGTGTTGTAGCCACATTCGTGATGGGCAGATACTACTGTTTAGGAATAACGACTAGGTAACGATCTGACCTGCTACATTTGCCTTCCTGTCCGTTAGTGAACTTCCTGGGCCATTTCCTGTTTTTCTCTAAGATATTTCTTGATAAAAATAAAATGAAAATGCTTTAAACTCTTTAAGAAAGATAAGGCACAATGTCAAGGTCATATTTCATATCAGAACAAGCCTGTAAAACATGGGACCCTTGAGCCACATGTGGCTGACAACAGGCTTAGAAACCGCTACTGCCCCTTTTCTGACCTGGAGGCAACAATATAAAACTCAGAGGGCTCCTATTAGCTGCCATACAGTGACTGGGTGAGTGGGTGAGTGCCTGATTACTGGAGACTCAAGAGGTCAGGCTGAAAGCCACTCCTGCCTAAAGCAAACCTGGAAACCATCAGGTCCATTATCAGGCCTGCAGAATACACCTCTGAATTCTACCTTGAATCCATCCACTCCTTACTTTCCCACTGCCACGGTCCCATCTCAAGAGACAGTTCCCTACCAGCTTTCCAATTCTACTCTCTACTGCCAGACAATCTTTTAAAATCCAATCAGGTTACCTTCTTTGCTTCAAACTCTTTAATAGTCTCAGTGATGTGCCAGCACTGCCTCAGTGATGGGAAGTGATTTCTGGCTGCCCCTTCACCCTGACCTCCCCGTCGCTCCCTCCCTCATACTCAGTGTTGCCACCAAAAAAAGAGTGATAGCAGTTCTCAAGACAGCCATGCTCTTGCACATTTCCTTGCCTTGAACACGCTGGTTTTCTCTGACTGAGGTGCTCTTCTCATTTGTTTTCCATGAACTCAATACTTATGCATCCCCAAAGATCTGAGGTCAGGCAATGACTCCCGAGGAGGCCATCCCTAACTGCCTCCGCCTCCTTCAAAAGGGCTGCCCTTCCGTGTTCCGAGAAGCACAAGGTGCTCACTCCCTGCCTGCCCTTGCCACCATGCACTAGAACTGTGCTTCAGCTTCTCTCTCTCTCACTGGGTTGTGAAGAATTTGAGGACAATGATTGTGCCTTTTACTCTGTGGCTGGGAGGAATGGCTGACATGACAAGGGACAACACAGAGTGTAAAGAGAAGGGGACCCAGGGAAGATCCTGGACGCCACAGACCACAATGGGGCCCGAGAAAGCCAGCAGCGTAGTGGAAGAAAAGCCAAAGGAAGGCAGTTACAGCCAGAAGGAATGGCAACAATGTAAAATGCTGCTGAAAAGTTAAGTACCACAAGGTTTACAGCATGCCTCAGAAGGCCGCTGGATACCTCGGGGACTGCAGTTTCAGTGGTGTAATAATGACAAACCAGATTGCAGGGAGCTGGAAGGCAAATTGGAAGTGAAAAATATGAAGCAGCTGGGAAAATTATATTCTTCTAAGAAACACTGTTGTTTGCTACAACTTGGATGAACCTTGAGTACATTATGCTGAG
Source organism: Callithrix jacchus (assembly GCF_049354715.1). Taxonomy (NCBI): domain Eukaryota; kingdom Metazoa; phylum Chordata; class Mammalia; order Primates; family Cebidae; genus Callithrix; species Callithrix jacchus. The sequence continues at coordinate 64,246,411 of NC_133502.1, forward strand.
TGAAATAAGCCTGTCATAAAAGGACAAATACTGCATGATTCCACTCCTGTGAGTCACCTAGACTAGCCAAATTCATAGAAACAGAAAGCAGAATAACAGTTTCCAGGGAATGGTGGGGTCAGGGTGGGGGGTGGCACAGGAAGGTGGGGAGGATGGGGACTTAATATCCAAGGGAAGAGAGTTTCAGTTTCACAAGATGAACAGGATTCTGTGACGGAAGGTGGTGATGATTGTACAACAGTGTGAATGTAGTTAATGCCAAAGAACAGCACATTTAAAAATTGTTAAAATGGTAAATTTTCCATTTTACCACTTTTTTAAAAAAAACATTGCTATTAAGAGAATAAGAAGGAAATTGCTATAAGACATGGGATTGAGAGGGTGTTGGTTTGTTTTCCTACCAGAGAGGCAAGAAACATAAGCATGTTAATAAATGGAGAAGGCTGAGTTAGTCAAAAGAGAGACCAAGGCAATCTATTTTGGTATGGTGACCCTGAGAATAGCCTGGAGCCAGAGGAAAGCAGCTTTCCTGCACGGAGAAGAGGAGAAATGGGGAGAAGAAAATTTGTTTGTTGGGCTGGGGGGAATATACAGTGGACAAGAAATATGTTTTTTTAAAAAAGCTTCTATCTGATAGCTTTTGAAGGACGAGGCAAGGAATGAGATGGAGACAGGGGCTTGGGAAGAATGGTGAAGGTCTCTATTTAGGGGCCTGGGAGAAGGAGTGAACTGAGAACAGGGAGAGGGATTATTAGGCAACTTCATGACTCTGCAGAGGAAATCATGAGTGTGCAATGGTCATGATGGTCTAAGCCTCAAGGCAGCATGACTACTGTAGACTCAGCAGCTGGCTGCACAAGGAGAAAAGGTAGAGAGTTAGTATGAATCAGAAAGGCTTGTCAAGAAGGCAGAATATTTACATTTACAGAACTGAGAACACTGGGAAGGCATGGGTGAATTAATGCACCACTGGGAGGAAAGGTGATGCAAGGGCTGAGGTGCTGGGAAAAGGGAGGGACTGCGGGCTGGAATGTACCACAAGGGGAAACCATAAGTGGAACAAAGTAAAGGTGTAGGGAACTGGAGGATGAGGAGGCTGGAGTCTGCAATGAAGCACACAAGTTTAAGAGTTCTGAGGTGGGACAGTTCTGGGTGCCCCCCAGACCCCTAAGCCCAGTCTTGGCCAAAGTTTGGTGAGTGGCTAAAAAAGAAATTCCATGAGGGAAGACCAGGGTCCTATCCATAGGGTATATTTCAATGTGTTCTTCCTCCCAAAGGCATAAATAAAGTTGATCTTTTATGAATCTTCTTCCTTGAATTCAATTTTCTCCTTACTATATGTTTCTTATTCCAGCATTCCATTTTTTTCCCTTTAGGAAGCCCTTTATGATCTAGGTACTACCCAATTTTACATCCTCTATCCCCTACTTTTTTCTTAAAACATCTAAACTCAGGATATCCTGTTTTGCACAAAATCATGGGTTGGTAGCCAGTAAAAAACAGAGAAAATAACCATGAAAACTGGCAATGACTCATTTTCTAGGGTCAATGTATTCTAGAGTCAATAGTAGTTTAAAACTACTAGTAAAAAGTTAATCATTATCATCTATGAAGTCTTTCAAAGGCTAAGGATGAATATTTTATGTTACCTTGCTTAAATGACCCTGAGCAGACCAATAACATAAAGGGGACCTTGGGTTTTAAACTGAAAAGAATACAAAGAAAGGAAAGTTGGAGAGGAACTTGACCTTTTTCACAAAGTCTAGCTACCCACAAAGAGTATACCTGTCTTTTCATTTGAGTTGGAAATGGGAATCTTTGTTGTACACCATCTTCTAACTCCAGGAAGGGCAAGGTCAGACCAAGGCAGCTGTCTTTTTGACCTTCTGGGGTTTGGGCCTTCTGGGATTTGAGCCATCCGAGGCCACGTGGTCTCAAACAATGCTTCATTATTGTAAGCCAACACTGGCTTTCTCTGGCGCAATATGACAGAGAACCAAAGTATCAACATTTTCAAAATAGACTGGTTTCTCTTTGTTTGGATTATATAGAAAAATGTTTGATGTTACATTTTATTGAACCATTTTGAAATTGGTTAAGCATATCATGTGTACTTTTGCACAAGCATGGATTGTACTTTGCCACTTTCAAAACATATCTGAACATCAGTAGATGCAGCAGGCAATATCTCACTGTGTTATCAGCACATGATGATTTTGCTGTTGATCCTACCTGTGTGTCCTCTGAATGTTGTGACCAGGGTGCAGTTTTCTTGCTCCAGTTTGAGGATCGTTACTTGGCCTGAGTGGTCACCAATAAACACATGCCGGGTTTCAACATCAAATCTGTCATGTAAGCATTAAGGATTGTTTCTCAAAACTGAATAGGGGAATTTACAATGAAAAAACAGGACATACAATTAACAAGAAATACACAAATGCCACCTGAGGAAAACTTGGAAGAGAGTACTGAAAGACACAAAAGTGAACTTAATCAAATGAAAGACATACAGTATTATTGGACGATAAGGATTAAAACTCAAAGATGTCACTTCTTGCTCCATTAATGTATACATTTAAAATCTATACATTACATTTTTAAACTATCAACACATGTTTTCTAGTAAGTGTTCATATGGAAAAATAAATAAGCAAAAAGAAGCAAGAATACTCTGAAAATAAGAACAGTATGTTATGTGATAGGGAGGTTAGCCCTACCAGATATTTTAAAATGTTAGAAAGTTTAATTAAAAGCATGGTATTGATGTAGAAATAGACTAATAGAACAGAATGCAAAGTCAAGAAATAGACCCGAAAGCACACTTAAATTTAGTAAATGTCTGATGAAGGTAGCTTTTCAAATGAATAAGGAAAAGATAGATTTAAAAAAATGATGCTGGCACAAACTGGATAGCCATCTGGAAAAAGAAAATAGAATCCGTATTTCACATTGTATACCAGGACAGATTCCAAATGAATTAGGGATCCAAATGTAGAAAATGAAAACATAAGCTCAGGTAGGAAAGTTTCTTTGTAACCTCAGAGTGGGAAAAGCTATGACTCAAAGCCACAACAAATACTTTGACCAAAGCCAAAAGACAAACTGGAAAAAAATATTTGCAACTTATGTCACAAAGGGCCCAAATCTCTAACATAAAAAGAGCAATCAAGAAGAAAAAGATCACAAACCTAATAGAAAAATGGGCAAAATTTGAATGGAACTATTAATAGGTAGATCTAGGAGAAATCAAAATGGTGCTGTGCAAAAAGAGTTAACACAGCAGCTCTGACTGTGATCTTCTGAAAGTCTGCTTACAAAGTTGGCATGGTGTCTGAGAATTTGGATTTTGCAAAGGTTCTCACCATTAACTGATAAAAGTGACTCACTGTGCCTTAACTGTTCAAACAATACGGCTTATGCTGAATAGCTGCTTTCCTTCTGGGAATCTGGAATTTTGGAATGTCCCAGGTACCTGCCTACATAACCAGTAAAAGCCCTAGGCATGGAGTCTCTAATAAGCTTCTCTGGTTGACAACGCCTAGCAACCCCCTATTTCTAAAGATCTGTCCCAGAGATACACAGGCAAAAATACAAAATGACACATGCCCAAGGCTAGTCACTCCATGTTATTTTAATAGGTAAAGTTTGAAAATAATGTGTCTATCAATAGTGGACTTACTGAATTAACTATGCTACATCCCCACAATAGAATATTACGCAGCTGGGGGAAGAATGGAAATCTTTATACACGAACGACCGGATATATTATTAAGTTGGGGGGGGGCAGCCAAGGCATATGAGAGTTTAAAAGCTATACTAGTTCTGTGTAAGAAAGGGAGAGAAATACAAATGTGTATGTAAGTGTGTGCATGTGCATGTATCTACTCATATTTAGAAAGAGAAGTACTAGAAGGATTAAGATCTTACGAAAGTGGCTCCTGCAAGGTGAGGGGACAGTGATGGGAGTGAGACCTCTACCTTGTCATAGTTCCTATTTTGGCATTTTGTAATATTTTTACATATTAAAAGGTACATAAAATTTGTAGCCAGGCACAGTGGCTCATGCCTGTAATCCCAGCACTTTGGGAGGCCAAGGAGGGAAGATCACTTGAGCCCAGGAATTTGAGACCAGCCTGGGCAACAAAGCGAGACCTCACCTCTACAAAAACTAAAAAAATCAGCTGGGCACAGTGGCACATGCCTGTGGTTCCAGCTATATGGGAGGCTTAGACAGGAGGATTGCTTCAGTCCGGGAAGTAGAAGCTACAGTAGCCATGTTCAAACCACTGCACTCCAGCCTGGGTGACACAGTGAGACCTTGTCTTTAAAATTGTGTGTGTGTGTGTGTGTGTGTGTGTGTGTGTGTGTGTGTGTATTTCAAATAATTTAAAAAATATATATACACATATATATGTATTTCAAATAATTTTTTTTAAACTCCCCCATATTGAAAACAAAGTAAAATGAATGAACATAACTATCAAATTGGTGACATAATCACATAGTTAGAATGATTTCAAGTGCCTTTAAAACACAACATTTTTAATGTTTCAGTGTCTCACTCTGTTTCCCAAGCTGGTCTCAAACTCCTAGGCTCAGTGATCCTCCCATCTTGGCCTCCCAAAGTGCTGGGATTACAGGTATGAGCCACCATGCCTGACCAAAAATTTTATGTATTTTTTAATACATCAAAATATTACAGGATTCCAAAATGGGAACTATGACAAGGGAGAAGTCTCACCCCCAACACTGGTAGAATATACTCTAAGGACAAAGAGAGTTGCAAAGAAATCTAAAATCACATTCACTAGTCTTATTGTTATTTAGTATTGCTCATTATTTTTGAACCATTTAAATAAACCATAGGATAAAGCAAATGAGGAACTATGCCAATGTTTTAACAACTAAGATTTTCAGCTTAAGATAAAGAATCAAGTACAAAAACCAAAAAGTAAAAATCCTGTAATGTTAAATTTGAATTAAGAAATATATGAACTGATGATCCATTCTCTTTTTAAAAATACACACTCATTTACATATACTTCTTAGCTACCTCTGAATATTGTTCTTCACTAAAAAAAAAATGACTGATTCCAGGACTAGACAGGAAAAAAGTACAAGACGAACATGAGACATGTTGAGTCAGAAAGCAAGGAGGCTACCAAAGGCTAAATAGGCTTCTTGTAGACACGGTGGTAAGGGACGAACAGGTAGAGCACAGAGGCTATTTACAGCATGAAACTATTCCATATGATGCTACAATGGTAGATACATGTCTTTATATATTATCCACATCCACAGAATGTACAACACCAAGAGTGGACCGTAAACTATGGACTTTGGGTGATAATGATGTGCCAAAGTACGTTCACTGATTGTAACAAGGGTATCACTCTGGTGTGGGGGTGCTGGTAATGGGGAGGACATGCATGTTGAGGTCATAAGGTGCACAGGAAATTCTGCGTAATTTTGCTATGAATCTAAAACAGCTCTAAAAAAATAGTCTTTAAAAAATAAAAACTGGGCCAGGTGCAGTGGCTCACGCATGTAATTCCAGCACTTCGGGAGGCTGAGTGAGGCAGGCAGACCATGAGGTCAGGAGTTTGAGACCAGCCTGGCCAACACAGTGAAATCCCATCTCTACTAAAAATACAAAAAATTAGCCAGGCATGGTGGCGGGCACCTGTAATTCCAGGTACTCAGGAGGCTGAGGCAGAAGAATCACTTGAACCCAGGAGGCGGTGGTTGCAGTGAGCTGAGATTACACCATGCACTCCAGCCTGGGCAACAAGAGTGAAACTCTGTCTCGAAATAAAATAAAATAGACATTGGGGTCCATTTAATGGGGCTGTTACTGGCCAAAGATGGGATAATTTGAACATAAAATAAAAAGATGGCAATTTATTGAAATATACTGAACATATTATTATTTAAAAACAAACAACCTAACATTTATAATAGTGCTCAAAAAGAAAAAAAAAGATTCCTATTAAAGGTAACCAGGGCACTAAATCTGTACTCTGAAAATTAGCAACTAAAAAGATATAAGAATGTATCCTGCTTTTCCTATAATAATTGTATGTCAGGGTAACCAAACAGCCCTAGTTAATGAGGGGGAAGTTATCCTTTAGAATTCCAACAAATACATAGGAGAAATGACAGGATTAGAAAATCACCATTTTGCAACATTAACGAAAAAAGAGTTCAGGCAAAGTCAGTAGTGGATGAAACCATGAAAAGACTGGTATGGAGGACAGGGCTGCAGGGATCTGGCTGTCACCACCAGAACTGCCGATCAATCTTGGCATAACTGAAAGGGCGACAATGCAATGTCACATGCCTTTTAATGGGAAGCTCTATGAAGCATACTTGGTGAGAACCAAATGCTCTCACTAAAAAGCTGAATCTGAATGAAATCAAGATTATAGGGGCAGTTTTTCAGTTTACAGAAAACATGTGAGGAGGATAGGCAAAGGAGCAAGTTAAATGACATCAATTTAGAATGTGGGACTGTGCAGAACAGATTCAGTACCTTCAACTCGGCAGTGGCATTAAAAAGAAAGTGAAGGGGGCACTGCTTTGGATGAAGAAAGATTTAGAAGATATGATAATCATGTGCAATGTGTGGATCTTGTCTAGATCCAATTTCAAACCCACTACAAAAAAGCTATTTTCAAAATAATCAGTGAAATCTGAAAATGGATTGATTATTCAACAATATCAAGGAGATCAAAGAGTGATTGTTAATTTTCAGATGTAATAATGGTATTATGATTGCTGAAAAAGTAACCCAAATATTTTCAATCAAGTATATAAGGATAAAATGAAATAAGGTCTAGAATTTGCCGTAAAATAGCAAACATTGAGAGAAAGCAAAAAGGGATAGAAGAATCAACAGTGGATGTGAGTGACTGGCATTAAGAATGATATGAAGAAACTGACATAATCTTAACAGTTTTTCAGAACTCTTTACCTGAACAGAAATAAATCTAAGAGATTGCCTTAGGTGGGAAACATTCCACTACACATGGTGACATCTTGGAAATATCTCCAACATGAATAAAATCCTAAAATAGAGTATCTGAAGTATTTTTGTAAAAACAGGAAAAACATAATCAAAATATGGTCAAACAAGACACTAACAAATGAAGCTGGATAAAGTACTTACAAATTTAAAGACTAACAAGTGAAGTGGGGAAGGAACACATTTCCACTTCCTATTATGTACCACCTCCCATGGGGCCTTCGGGAAATAACCCCATTCTGCTGGGCAGCTGAAAAATTATAATCCCCAAATTCTAATCTTCGTTCTGCCAGTTAACAGGCATGTGAACTTGAGCAAGTCACCTATTCCTGAGCCATGGTTTCTACATTGTGAAAAGCAATAATTAGGTCTTTTGTTTTTACATCACATTATTGTTTTGACAGTGAACAAAGTAATGGGTAAAAACCTGCAAATCTAAGATATTTTTTCTTTTTCCTTTTCCTTTTCTCTTCCTCTTTATTATTATTGTCATTCTTATTGTTACTATTACAGGTCATTTATATTTAAAGCTTCAGATCTTCAGTCAAAACAAATAATTTGAGGTTATTCATAAATTGATAATTCAATTTTGTTTTTACTTCACATTATTGTTTTGACGGTGAATAATGTAATGTGTAAAAGCCTGCAATCTAAGATATTATGAATTATCATAAATTGATAATTCAATTTATGAACCAGTCTGTCTTCCTTTATTTTTCTACTTGAAATTTGGTTATTTTCACTGCATATTTATTTTCCACTAAGATGCCTGAAAGAAAAGGAATAAAGGCAGAATTCAATCTGATTTAGTCTGTCACTTGTTACCTTGGGTGAATGACTGTGAGGTGGAACTAGGAGAGAATGAGTCATCTGCGGAGGTCTCTTATCAACCATTAGCTATGTACTATTAAGATAAATAGGGGTAATGATATTATTCATATTTCATGTTGATTTATCAGATCTTCCTCCTCCCTTCTCATCACTAAAACAAACGAACAATGAAACCAAAACCCCTGTAAGTGTGGAAGGTGACAGAAAGAAGGAAAGGAGAGGGGTGGGGGTGGGATGTTCACAAGAGGAAATGTTTTTAAAAGCCAAATTTAAATGTGAAAGCTAATACTGTATGGCTTGCCTATTAACAGTCTGCTTACCAGCCAGCATCAAGAAAAAACTTCCAGCCTTAGAAAAGTCACATGGTTCTTGGCTAAGACCCTCTGACAAAAGCACAGAGCTTTCATGCCATCGGTGTTTAGCAATGGAAAAATACTCAAGAGCAAAGGTTGGCACCATGGCTCCAAAAATCATAGTTGGCAAGGCAGAGCTGGCAGAGGTCAGGGAATCTTTTGGGAGGGACTGTCTGTAGTATTGCAGCTCTTTACCACCTGAACAGTGAGGGTGATTGGATGGAACTGAAATCAGAGGCTCTCACACACACAGGCTTCTGATACCCAGTCACATGACTTTCTGCTTGGTAAGCCACATGGTGTGGCAAAAGGGAATAGTCACAAAATGAGGATGACTCCTGGAGATGCCCAAAGGGAGTAGCTGTGGTGGTTATAATCCTGCATCAAAGACTACAATAGTTGGGCAAGCTGAACATTGTGCATCTGTTTTTTGTTTTTCATTTTCAAATAGTTTAAAAAGTTAGCTTCCTGTGGGTAATATCTGCATTTTTTTTCCATACTCCTTGGGCTTGGCTAAGTAATATATAAACCAGCATAAGACCAAATTAAATTGATGCCATTAGTTCCTTCTTGAAGGAGCAATGCAGTATAATGGTGAAAAAATAGGAGTCCAAGGCAGAAGGCCTGGGTTCTTGCGAGTATTTTCCTTCTTACTAGCTGGGTGACCTCAGATAAGACACAGGACCCTTTCTGGGCTTCAGTCAGCTCATCCCTAAAATAAGGATACTATAGACTGAATTTAAATAAAAATTTAATTGACAAAGATTGTATATATTCAAAATGTAGAATGTGACAATGTAATATACATATACATTGTATAATAATCATCATGGTCAAATTAACACATCCATCACCGCCCATAATTAACAGTGTGTGTGAGATAGAGAGATAAATAAGACAGAATGATTATGTCTCCCCAAAATTCATATGTTAAAATCTAATTCCCAGTATGATGATGTTTGGATATGAATCCTCATGAATGGGATTAGTGCCCTTATAAAAAAAAAAAAATGTCCCAGAGAGCTCCTCTGCCCTTTCATCATGTGAGGACATGGGGAGATGCTATCTGTGAAGCAGGAAGCAAGTACCCTCACCAGACACTAAAGCTGCTGGTGCCTTGATCTTAGAATTCCCAGCCTCCAGAATTGTGAGAGACAAATTTCTATTTTTTATAAGACATCCAGTTTACAGTAATTTATTATAGCAGCCCAAATGGACAAAGACAGAAGGGTTGGACTGGGTGATCTCTAAGTGCCCTTCCAGCTCTAATACTGTAAAAAGTCATTAATGTATTGGCAAGAGAGCTCATGTATTTCAATTTCAGTATTATGCTCATCTGAATTGGCTTTTGAAAATAAAGGTTGGAGTTTATTAACAGGCAGTATTAGCCTCTCAAAGATGAGCTGATCCTGCCTGTCATTCCTTATTATCCTTGCCTTTGGTCTTCTTGGCAACTTGCTACTTTCACAACTTTCCACAATGGTCATTCTTAGTTTCTTTACCTTGCTCTTCCAGTGAGAAAAATAAGAGTGATATTACCTTACATGAACACAAAAATATACCTTTGAATGCCACATGGTTTCAAAGAAACAGCAATGTACTTTGTCAGATTCTGAGAATCACTGAATAGGCGTTTTATAAATACGGAGATGAAATTAGGAAGCAGGACTTACTGTTTCTGCTTTCACTGACAAGTGACCTGTTTCTACCAACTTCTTAATTTGTCAGAAGATAAAGAGACTGTCTTCCTTTTAAACTAAGAACTGTAGGGTCCTTTACTCCCTACAATGGCAGCTTCATCCATATGTCATGCACTGCTCAATACTGTGTTTAGCTGGAGCCCAGTCGGGCAGATGTGAGCATTACCCAGCAACAGCAAGGATTCACCCTGAGCACGAGGACCTTGGCAACTTGGGAGACAAAAATATCATTCTACCTATCCTGAAAATGTCTCATTCCTGGAACAAAACTTTTAACGTTACCATGTAGATAACAGCTCACCTACTTTGGTCCTGGTATGGTAGCCCCTCAATAACTATTTAAAACTGAACAGGAATCCTGTGTTTCTTTTCCCAGGCACCAACAGTAATGTTCACAACCTTGATATCTATGTGTAAATTACTTTTGTACAAAAAGCAAAGATTACATTTTGGTGACGATTTCATCTTCATGTACCATAATTTCTGACAGCTGAGGTTCATGAATCTGCACTGTGTTCTGTCTAGATGTCAGACCTTGTGTTACACTAGGCTCACAAATGGCCCAGCAGTCTATTATTTCAGGTGAAGTGACCGCACTTCACTCTGCTCACATGGGAACTCTTAATGATTTGTGCCTTAGGAAACTCTATGAGCACTGTAATCACACTGGGCAACTCAATCATTAACAAAACGTACAAGTTGCACATACTCCAAAATTTCATGAAACAAAGAGGTCAACAGGTAAGTTCCTACTAAGAGATTTTTATCCAGCAAAGGATACTGCAGACCTGAGGCCACAGCACTGGTCCGATAACCTCCCAAGCGCTGCCCACTCTCAGAGCAGTGCCAGGCAAATTGCTTGTCCTGTCCTGTGCTCAGCACCCACTCCAGCTCCAGGACAAACAGGATCATCATCACTCTGCTCTGATGCGCTGAAAACCAAGAGAAAAGAAAACAACCTATAAAGCATCCTAAGAAGGTTGGAAGAACATGGCCCAAGGGGATGCACCATTCTCTTCTCCCCACTCCAGAATAAGCTGACCAGCAGAACCATTTTAAGGACAGGGTAGAACAGTGGTTCTTGTTGGGGGTGGGCATATTTCCCAGTAGGCAGGCGTGTCTGAGTGTTTTTGGTGATTTTAAAAAAACTATCCATCTCTTCCCAATGTTCCCCCTCCTGCCCCACATATGCCAAGCCAAGGATTACTGCCACACATAGCTCCTGTTACCAAAGGGCTTGGGCCACCTCCCTCAGACATGCTAGGGCTGCTGAACTGCAGAGAGCCACATCCAGCTGTGACCACAACACACATTAGCAGTGACGTTCATGTAACATAATCACTACCATCAGTTTATGTGCCCTTATAAAAAAACTGGCATATACTGTTCTTCTTTCAATGAAGTCTGTCTTATAAAGCCATACAAAAGTTCTATATAAACACTTTCCTTCAAAAATTAAATGCATGGGAAGGACATAATTATTTCTAAGAACCATATAGAAGAAAGTGAAGCAACCTTTATGTCAAAGTGTGTGTGTGTGTGTGTATGAATAATGATAGCACATTTCCTAGAGTTGTTAATAAGAGCAATGTGATCGTAGTTATCACGTCATACAATTCCAGAGTTAGAAGAGCTATTAAAACCAGTTAACCCATCTCCCTATTTTACATATGGGCAAGGTGAGGCACAATGAGGTGGAGTAGTTTGGCTGAAGTCTTATGGCTTCTCAATTACCAAATGAAATCAGGTGGAAGGACTTTTGCATTCTTATTATATATTCCAGGCAGTGAGGTAGAGGGCATCTGCAGTCACTGAACAGAGCTAACTGAAATGAACAAAGACTGATATCCTGCAACCTACACCCCACCGGGCCCTGCTCTCAAGGGCTGGCAGTCTGATGGGGCATGAACACACCCATCATGATTGTGGTGAGGTCACGGAGAAGACACTGATTTCACATTCTGATCATGAAAATGGAGTTAGACAGTATGGGTGAATAAATACAGCCCTGCTGACAATAACAATATCATCTGCCAATTTCTGAGTGTCTAACAAGTGCCAGGCACTTAAAGACATTTTCTAGTTTAATCATTGTAATGACCCTGCAAAGTGGGTGATTTCATCAGTTTACAACAAATACAATCTTAGCAAGATGGCCCTTTTACATTGCTACCACACAGTATAGTCAGAACCATAGGGCGGTCATTCAACAAATGCCTGATGTTTTAAGAGCTGGTATTTGAAGCTTGGAGAATTGAATGGAATAGGGAAGCAGTGGCACTGTGATGTCTCTACAATACACATCTTTCAGAGTACCAGCCACCATCAAGATCAAAACATAGACCTGAACTAAAGGATGTGGCTTCTTGGAGAAACTCATGAAGATCTTTTTATGTCTCTATCATCAAATGTTCAATTCAAGTTCTGTCAGTGATGAAATAAAAAGTGAACTCTCTAATGAGTTCAAGTATACTCAAGTCTATTTCAAGCAGAAAGTGGCCCCTAACACCTCACCCCTCTTTTTACTGAGGGGGCCTTTAGACTTTTATCTATCATATTCGAGCCCAAGGGGATGACAGCAGCCCTAGATAATAAGGGGCTTTAGCCTTCTGAGCAGCCTTCCTGGGCCAGAGGAGTCAAAAGCTAGAAGAAACATTAAGTGGCTTGCTCAAAGCTACAAAACCAATGAATGACAAAGATAGAATCAAAACCCTATTCTCCCTGATGTTAAAGTTGGTTCTCTCTCTCAGTGACAGGCTACCTTTGACTACTGGAAAACAAAAAACAAAAAAACCACAACACTCAGATCACGTATTTTTGTTTAAGGTGAAAAAGATTCTTTTATTGAAAAACTTCAAAGATACATAACTTATCACTAAGCTTCAGAAACTCATATAAGAAAAAATGCAGGTTTGATGTCTGGCTATACTTCTTGAATAGGAGTGGTGAGGGGGACACCTTCCTTGTATCTCTTTTCTCACCATTGAAGATGATGTTAGCTGCAGGGCTTCCGTAGATATTTCTTTATCGAAGAAGCTTCCTCTAGTCTTAATTTGCTGAGAATATTTTATAACAAACTGGATTTCACAAAATGCTTTCTCACATTAATATAATAATATGGTTTTCTTCTTTAATTTGTTTATCTAATGGATTACATTGATTTTGAATGCTGAACTGGCTTTGCATATCTGGAATAAATCCCACTGGGTCATGCTGCGCAATTCTTTTTATACATGGTTGGGATCAACTTGCCAGTTTTTCGGTTTTTTTTTGTTTTTTGTTTTTTTTCATGAGAGATATTGGTCTGTAGTTTTCTTTCTTGTAAGGCCTTTGGTTTTGGAATCACTGGTTGATTTTTAAAGTTTGCATTGAAATAAAATTAACATTACAGAAAACTCACCACTTTAACCATTTTAGAGTATATAATTCACTGGCTATTAGTTACTCACAATGTTGTGCATCATCACTATTATCTATTTCCAGAACATTTCCATCATCCCAAAATGAAACTCTATGTCCCCAACTACCTCTTCCCTCATCCTTGGAAAACACTAATCTATTATCTTTCTCTATGAATTCTCTCCTATTCCTGACACTTCATATAAATGTAATCATACAATACATGGCCTTTTGTGTGTGGCTTTTTGCTCTTCGCATAAGTTTCCAAGGTTCAGCCATACTGTAGCAGGTACCTCATTCCTAAATGGCCAAGTAAGTCACTGTATGTATACACCACATTTGGTTTATCCATTTATCACTAATGGACACTGAGGTTATTTCCATTTTTGGTTATTACAAATAATGTTGCTATGAGGAGCTATGTATGAGTTTTTGTGTGAATACTGTCATGCCCCACATAATGATGCTTTAGTCAGTGATGGAAACTGTGGCACCATAAGATTATAATGGAGCTGAAAGGGCATGGCTGTTCTAGCGCAATGCATTACTCACCTGTCTGTGGTGATGCTGGTGTAAACAAATCTACTGTGCTGCCAGTCATATAAAAGTGTACCACAGACAATCATGCTACTTGATAATAATACTAAATGACCATGTTACTGGCTTACGTATTTACTGTACTATACTTTAAAAATCATTAAAGTGTACTCCTTCTATTTATATATATTTTTTAAAATATTAACTGTATAACAGCCTCATGCAAGTCCTGCAGGAGGTATCCAGAAGAAGGCACTGTTATCATAGGACATGGCAGCTCCACAGGTACTATGGCCCCTGAAGAGCTTCCAGTGGGATGAGTTGTGGAGGTGGAAGATGATATGATGATCCTGACCCTAAGTAGGCCTGGGCTAATGTGTGTGTTTGTATAATAACCATTACCACCTTTCAATCTCTAGAATTTTCTCCTCTTCCCAAACTGAAACTCTATACCCACTAACTTGCCATTTCCCTCTCTCCTGGTCCTTGGCAATCGTCATTCTCCTTCCTGTCTCTATGAATTTGATTACAATAACTACCTCATATATAACGGGAATCCTTCAGTATTCGTTTTTTTTTTTTTTTTTTTTTTGAGACGTAGTCTTGCTCTGTTGCCCAGGTTGGAGTGCAGTGGTGTGATCTCAGCTCACTGCAACCTCTACCTCCTGCGATCAAGTGATTCTCTTGGCTCAGCCTTCCGAGTAGCTGTGATTACAGGCGCCTGCCACCATGCCTGGCTAATTTTGGTATTTTTAGTATAGATGGGGTTTCACCATGCTGGTCTCAGAACTCTTGAGCTCAGGTGATCCATCTGCCTCGGTCTCCTAAAGTGCCGGGATTACAGGAATGAGCCACATCTGCCCTTGTCCTCTGACTGGCTTATTTTACTTAGCATATGTCCTCAAGGTTCATTTGCATGTGATGAAACTTCCTTCCTTTTTAAGGCTGAATAATGTTCCACTGTATGCATACACCAAACTGGTTTATTCATTGTCTGTTGATGGACATTTAAGTTGCCTCCACCTTTGGGCTATTGTAAATAATGCAGCTACGAACATGGGTGTACATATATCTTCTTGAGCCTCTACTTTCATTTCTTCTGGGCGTATATCACTAATTAAATTTTGAATGTTAATCCAACACTGTATTTCTGGGATAAACTTTACTTGATCATGATGTATTATCTTTTCTATATATTGCTAGATTTCATCTGCTGAAATTTTTAGATATTTTGTACCCATTACCGTAAGGAATGATGGTCTCCTATAGTTTTCTTTACTTGTATTATTTTGGTCTAGTTTTAACAACAGGTAATGTTGATTTCATAGAATGGGTTGGAAAGTCTTTCACTTCTGCAACTTAGGAAAGAGTTTTTATAAAGCTTGCATTGCCTCTTCCTTGACTGTTTCATAAAATTCACCAATAAAGGCATCTGGGCCTGGAGCTTTCTTTGTGGGAAGGTTTTACCTATATATTAAATTCAATTTCATTAGTGGATACAGAACTATTAGGATTACCTATACCTTTTTTAGTGATCTATCACAATTTGTATCTTTCAAAGATTTTTAAAATTTGTTTTCAAATTTATTAGGATAAAGTTGTTCATAATATTACTTATTATCCTTTAAATATAGACTCTCTGTAGTAATATCCTTCACTCCTGATATTGATTAAGTCTGGCTAAATATGTTTCAATTTTACTGAGTTTTTCAAAAAATAAGCTTTTCGGTTTCACTGATATTTCTCTATTTTCTGTTTTCTATTTCATCAACTTCTACTATCTTTCTTCTGCTTAGCTTAGGTCTCCTTTGCTCTTCTTTCTCTGCTTTCGAAGGATGAAGTCAAAGTTACTGATCTGAGTCCTTTCTTTTTTTCTAATATAGATGTTTAGTCTTGTAAGTTTCTCCTTAAATACTGCTATGGCATCATACCATAAATTCTGTTATACTGTGCTTTCATTTTTATTCAGTTCAATATACTTTTCAATTTCTATTTTGACTTCTTCTTTAACTTGTGAATTATTTAGAAGTGTGTTATTTGGTTTCTAAATATTTGGCGATTTTCCAGAGATCAATCTTTCTTTTCTTTTTTTTTTTTTTTTTTTAAGAGACAGGGTCTTGCTCTGTTGCCCAGGCTAGAGTGTGGTAGAACTGTGATAACTTACTGCAACCTTGAAGCCCTTGGCTCAAGTGATCCTCCAGCCTCAGCCTCCTGAGTAGCAAAGATTATAGGTGTGCATTACCATGCTCAGCTGATTTTTTTTTTTTAAGGTGTGTGTGAGATAGAGTTTTGCTCTTGTTGACCAGGCTGGAATTCAATGCTGTGATCTCAGCTCACCGCAACCTCTGCCTCCAGGACTCAAGCAATTCTCCTGCCTCAGCCTCCCAAGTAGCTGAGATTACAGGCATGTGCCACCACGCCTGGCTAATTTTGTATTTTTAGTAGAGAAAGGGTTTCTCCATGTTGATGAGGCTGGTCTTGAACTCTTGACCTCACGTGATCCTCTGCCTTGGCTTCCCAAAGTGCTGGGATTACAAGCGTCAGCTACTGCGCCTGGTCTTTTTTATTTTTATTTTTTCAATTTCTTTTAATAGAGAGAGTGTCTTACTATGTTGCTCAGGCTTGAACTCCTCTAAGTGATCCTCCCACCTCCGGAAGCACTGGGTTAATATGTGTGAGCCATTTTGATTCCTACCCCAATTCCCTTTTGATCAGAGAACATACCTTACATGACTTAAATCCTTTCAAATTTATTGAAATTTATTTTATGACCTAGAATATTGTCTGTCTTGATAAATATTCTCTGTGTACTTGAAAATAATGTATAAATAAAACAGACTTTAGCTGGATAGAATGTTCTACAGAGCAAGTTTGTTGACTGTTTTGTTCAAGTCTGCTATACTTTTCTTCCTACCGATTCTATCAATTAACATGTTCAAATAAGTTATTCAAAGTATTAAAATTTCTAACTGTAACTTGTATCTATTTCTTCCCTAAAGTTTTATCAGGTTTTGGGTCACATATTTCAAAACCATGTTATTAGGTGCATAAACATTTAAGATTGTTATGGTCTTCTGGTGAATTGGCCCTTATGATACCTTCTTGATCACTGCTAATATTCTTTGCTCTGAAATCTACTTTGATATTTAAAAAGCCACTTCAGTTTTCTTTTGACTAGTATTCTCAGTGTATGGCTTCTTCCATCCTTTTACTTTTAACCAATTTGTGTCTTTAATATGTAAAGCACACTTGTAAACAGTTTATATTTGGGTCTCACCTTTCACTCAATCTGACGTTAACCACCTTTTAATTGCCTTTCGATCATTTATTTTTAATGTGATTACTGACATTGTTAGGTTTAAATCTATTATTGTGCTCTTTGTTTTATATTTTCCTACTGTTCTTTATCCTTTTTTTCTTCTTAGTCTGCTTTTTTTTTTTTTTATTAATTGGGAATTACTATATGATTCTACTTTATCTCTTGGGTTTGCCTCTTAATGGTCACTTTTTGATTTGCTATTCATTTTATTTTTTATTTTATTATTTAGAGATGGTCTTGCTGTTATCCAGGCTAGAGTACAATAAGTGCAGTCACAGCTCACTGTAACTTCAAACCCCTGGACTGAAGCAACCCTCCCACCTCAGCCTCCCTAGTAGTTAAGTCTACAGGCTAATTTAAAAAAAAAGTTTTTTTAAGAGATGGGGTCTTGCTGTGTTGCCCAGGCTGGTCTCAAACTCCTGGGCTCAAATGATCCTCCACCTCAGCTTCCCAAAGTGCTGGGATTACAGGTGTGAGCAGCTGTACTTGGTCCTCAATTTGTATTTTAATAGTTGTTTTAGGCCAGGCATGGTAGCTACCGCCTGTAATCCCAGCACTTTGAGAGGACGAGGTGGGTGGCTCACCTGAGGTCAGGAGTTCAAGACCAGCCTGGCTAACATGGTGAAACCCTGTCTCTACTGAAAACACAATTATTAGCTGGGTGTTGTGATGGGCACCTGTAATCCCAGCTACTCAGGAGGCTGAGGCAGAAGAACTGTTTGTACCTGGGGAGCAGAGGCTGCAGTGAGCCGAGATCGTGGCACTTCACTCTAGCCTGGGTGACAGAGCAAGACTCCATCTCCAAGAAAAAACAAAATAGTTGCTTTAGAGTTAAGAGTATATACATCTTTAGGAATCCCAGGGTTGGAATCCGAAATGGAAGCAGAGAGCACCGGGGCAGAGGAGGGCTTTACCCAGGTCACCTGCAAGGGTGGCCGGCGGGCGAAAAAACGGCAGGCTGAACAGCTGTCCGCAGCGGGAGAGGGCAGGGATGTGGGCCTTATGGACACAGAAGAGGCCAGGTCGGCAAAGAGGCCAGTCTTCCCGCCCCTCTGCGGTGACGGGTTCCTGACTGGGAAAGAAGAAACAAGGAAAATTCCGGTCCCAGCTAACAGATACACACCATTAAAAGAAAACTGGTTGAAGATATTTACTCCTATTGTGGAACATTTGGGACTTCAGATACGCTTTAACTTGAAATCAAGGAATGTAGAAATCAGGACTTGTAAAGAAACAAGGGATGTTAGTGCTCTGACAAAAGCAGCTGATTTTGTGAAAGCCTTTATTCTTGGCTTTCAGGTGGAGGATGCACTTGCCCTCATCAGGTTGGATGACCTCTTCCTAGAGTCTTTTGAAATTACAGTTGTTAAACCCTTAAAGGGAGACCATCTATCCAGGGCAATAGGAAGAATTGCTGGCAAAGGAGGAAAAAACAAATTCACCATAGAGAATGTGACACGGACGCGGATAGTTTTGGCTGATGTCAAAGTTCACATCCTTGGCTCCTTCCAAAACATCAAGATGGCAAAAACTGCCATTTGCAACCTAATCTTGGGAAATCCTCCTCCTGCCAAGGTTTATGGCAATATTCGAGCTGTGGCTAGCAGATCAACAGATCGATTCTGATTTCAAGTCGGAGACTTTTTATCTTGCCTTTGGACTCTGGAGAAAAATACTTTACGAGTGGTCACAAGAAACCATCTGAAGAATTGCAGTCATTTGAAGCCTCCATCCTTTCTTCCATTCTCAGCCAGAAGCATAAACAGAAAAGAAAGGTTTAAGAGTATTCACACTGAACAGGTTTTAGGATAATTTAAATATCAAAAATTGATTCTATTATTATATCTACACATTAGATGTAATTTATCATTTCTTTGAAATCACATGTAGCAGACTGCATAGTTTATAATACTCTTGGAAACTCCTTGTTTAAACAGCTCTGTGTGAATTTATACTTTTATAAATTCATAAATTTATACTTTTATAAATTCGTAACTTCATAAAAATTAATAAACATTTCTTCTCAAAAAAAAAAAAAGAGTATATACATCTTTAACTTACCACAGTCTTCCTCTAAATGCTATAACACCTCTTCATATATATCGTTCCAGAACCTACAATAGTACTCTTCCATTTCTCCTGGCCTTTGTGTTATTGTTGTCGCACATTTTAATTTACATATATTATTAACCCCTTGCTACTTTAACTTAAAAGTCAATTGTCTTTTAAAGAGATTCATATAATGGATGAAAAAAAACCTTTCTATTCCCATTTTTAACATCGTTCTTTCTTCTGAGTAGACACACAGTTTCTTCAGCATCATTTTCTTTTTTCCTGAAGGACTTCCTTTAACATTTCTTTTAGTGTAGGTAGGTCTATGAATGATGAATTCTTTGTTTTTGAGTGTCTAAAAAAATGTTTATTTTACTTAGGTTTTTGAAAGGTATTTTCTCTAGGCATATAACTCTATGTTGAAAGTTTTTTCCTTCTTATAGAATTTTAAAAATGAGCTGGGCACAGTGTCTCTTGCCTGTAATTGCAGCACTTTGGGAGGCCAAGGCAGGCGGAATGCTTGAGCTCAGGAGTTCAAGACCAGCCTGGGCAACATGGCAAAATCTCATCTCTGTAGAAAATATAAAATTTAGCCAGGTGTGGTGGCATACACCTATAGTCTCAGCTACTCTGAAGGTGAAGTGGGAGGACTGCTTGAGCCCAGGAGGCAGAGGATGCAGTAAGTTGAGATCACACCACTGCACTCCAGCCTGGGCAACTAAATGAGACCCTGTCTCAAAAAAAAAAACGTTTAAAAATGTTGTTCAATGGACATCAAATCCATCTCCCACTCCACTAATCTGTCTGTGTCTAAAGCAATCTAATCTACCTGCTGATTTTTAAATTTCAATGACTATAAGTTTCATATCTGTAAGTTCTATTTGGTTCTCTTAAAAATCTCCCTGTTTTTTCAATAATCTTTTTATTCCCTTATTGTTTCTGAAACTTCTTTTCTTCATCATTTAACAAATTATGTTATGGCTTCTTTCATTTTATTGATCATTATCTAAGATTCTTGGTATTCTAACCATTCTATTTGTGATATCTCCTAATATTTACTCATGGTGGATTGATTGCTTGTTAGTTTTATAATTAAAAAAATTAAGAATTCATCTTAGGCAGTGCTTGTTTTTGCTGTAGGGCCTTTGTGCAATTTGTCTCATTGAAAAGAGCTTTTACATTTATTTCTAGCAGGTAACCATTGGGTCTTATTGGCCAAGGACCAACCTTATGTTAATTTCTTAACATGGAGTTCCAGCATGTTATAATTGGTTAAAATTTGTATTCCCAACTCAAAAGTTTTCAGTTTGCTCTTGATTTATCATGGGAAAATTTCATCCTTTATCCAGAGTTGGGGTCAGGAATACATTTCCCTGTAGTCATCAGGGACAATTAGTGGAAAGTCTTTCCTCTCATTTTTGTGTGGCTACAGTTCTTTATAAGATTCAGCCTTTTATGGAAAATCTAAGTTCCAATTTTTCATCTCAATCAGGCCCTAGGCCTTATTTCTTATTCCCAAGTACATGTTGATACACAAGTATCTATCTCTTACTGGTTCTCCATCTCCCCAAGACAGCTGCAATGACAGATCGTACGTATATCACTCTGAGTTTTACTTTTCTCTTTGTTTCTGGCTCATAGGAATTTTCTATTTGTATCTCTCATGAGCCTAGTATTGTATTGAGAAGAATGACGAAAACAACAAGAAGCGCCATTTTGTCATTATCTCCAGGTATTTGTGGAGAACAGGTTTCTATAGTACTCTAGTTATCAATTTTTCACAATCCTCTTGTAGACAAAATAAACATAAAAAATATCAAGAAACCCAAAGAATAATGGCATATGAAGAGGGGTTTCTAGTGATACGCTCATAATATGTACACCTCTGAGGCCAATCATTATTTTAACAAAGATATAGAAAATGGCATGTTGGGCTTATACATTTAAGGAAAACACAAAATTAGGTAGAAATTAGTATGTTTAATGACAACTGGGGTTTCTAAATATCTTGATAAGCTGAGGGTGATGGGCTAAATAAAGTAAGACAGTGAACATCAGAATGTCAAGTCTAGCATTTAAACTAAAAACAAAAACCAGCTTCAAAAGTAGTAAAGATACAGCTTAAAAATAACCCAAAACATTCTAAAATTACCAAAAGAGTTAACTGGATTGTTTGTAGCATGAAGGATAAATGCTTGAGGTGACAGATCTACTGTGATGTGATTATTATGCATATATATACCTACCATGTACCCATAAAAATTAAAAAGTAAAAAAAACTAAAATAACCAAACAATTCAAGTGAGAACTGTGGAGAAGCCTGAGTTGACCACTCCACATGAGCCCATGGTGTAAAACGACTGCCAAAAATTCACTCTTCGTATTACAAGAAGAGTGTTAAGAAGAGAGAAGGGAAATATAATGTTGTACTTATCAGATTACATGTATGTATTAGTTATCTATTGCTGTGTAACAGATTACCCCAAAACATAGTGCTTCAAAACAGTAAATGTCAATTATCTCAGAGTCTGAAATACTGGTACAGTTTAGATGGGTGCCTCTGCCAATAAAATCTCTCACAGGATGGAATCAAGGTATGGAATGGATCTGTGGTCTCATCTGAAAGCTTGTTGGGGGAGAATCTGCTTCCAAGCTCTCTCACGTAGTATTGGCTGGATTCAGTTCCTTGTGGGCTGTTAAACTGGGGTGTCAGTTCCTTACTGGCTTTTGACAAGGCCTCCCTCAGTTTCTTAGCACATGGGCTTCTCCACAGGGCAGCTCACAACATGGCAGCTGGCTTTCATCAGAGCAAGGACATACAAGCGCAGGAGAGGGCAAGCAAGGTGGAAGTCCTGGTAATCTTTTAACCTAATCTCAGAAGTGATATCCATCACTTGCCATGTTCTAGGTCTTGCCCACACTGGAGGTACACGGTAAATTTCAGGAGGCAATGATCATTAGGAACCATCTTAAAGGTTACCTACAACAGGGTATCATATTTTTAAATGGTACATAACATATCGTATGTTCTAAAAGTAACATACGATATCCCAAATATGTGACCAAGCCAATTAAAACAAATTTTTGTTATGTAATATATTTTTTAATTTGATAAATAATAATTGTACATATTTACAGGACAGATATAAAAACTTTTAAAGAGTAAAGGCTCAGATAATGTAAAATAAAAATTAGAGATGTAAAATATATAGGCTGAAAAAGAAAAGTGAAAGCAGAACACGGAAGATTGAAAGAGGAGACAAAAGGGCAGGGGTAGAAACTTTCACGGCTGTTTTAAAATAACTGAAAGGCTGCCATGTGTAAGAGATTGTACTCAGTTTCTATAGGTCCAGCAGGCTAAGCAAACACCAATACAGAAACATTTACCACTTATCACACCTTTTTTTTTTTTTTTTTTTTTTTTGAGACAGAGTCTCATTCTGTCGCCCGGCTGGAGTGGAGTGGCACGATCTTGGCTCACTGCAACCTCTGCCTCCCAGGTTCAAGCGATTCTCCTGCCTCAGCCTCCTGAGTAGCTGGGACTACATGTGTTCACCACCAAACCTGTTCAATTTTTTTGTATGTTTAGTAGAGATGAAGTTTCACCATGTTGGCCAGGATAATCTCAATCTCTTGATCTGCCCACCTTAGCCTCCCAAAGTGGTGGGATTACAGGTGTGAGCTACCACGCCTGGCCTCACACAATGTTTTAATGGCCTGCTTACTACCTGTATCCTTTCCACGATTATAAACTGCTTACACATAGATACTATACATGTGTGGTTCACTATTACAATTCTGTTACTGGAACACAATAGGTACCCAATAAATATTTGATGAATGATACGTGAAAAAAATTAAAGAATAAAGGGAAATAAATTTTAGCTCCAAACCCTAAAATAAAAAACTTAATGCTCAGAATTTTCCAAAATCATAATGGTACTATGTCTCTGGAGGTAGAGAGGCTGGATGACTCTCCACTCACAAAGGTGAGTCAAGAGAATTAATTGGATGAAATGACCTCTAAGAGTTAAAAGGTCTACCTCTAACTTTCTGGTTCCACAACACTGTTAGTCTGCATAAAAATCCCTTCCAAAAATTGTTGGCAGATGGCCTGCCAATGTTGAAGACATGATAAAACCACAATTCTTCCCCTTGGACAATACACTCTGAGCATTTTTAAACATTTAACCAAATACAAGATGAGTCCTCTGTATGGCAGCGTTTTACTGGCTCCACTTTCTAAACTTGTTGTACTGTTGCAAGGCAGCGTGGTATAGCAGGAAGACAAAGGCTGTGGGTTTGGGAGTCACAGTGACGTGATCTGGCCCTGCTCTTGACTAGAACCCCAGGCAAGTCACCCAACCTCATTGGGCCTCAGTTCTTTAATCCAAAAACAGGGATAACATTCACTCAAAAGGTTGCTCTGTTTTGTCCCCTTGATGATTATCAAGTATGTATTCTCTTGTGGCAGTGAAAACCATCAAGAAATATTTTAGAATCTGGGTAATGAAAGTACTCCTTTCACTCCCTACCTTGATAGTTTTTCACAGGAGTCATCTTGTTATAATCTTCTGACAATATAAACTCCTGTAAAAGAAAATAAAAATATTAGATGAAAATAAATTCTTTAAGTGAATTACTGTATTTGGTAAAAACAGACTGTACAGGGCAAATTATCTGACAATTACATCTAACATTTGTATTGTACCCATCAACTCAGAATTTTTGTACCCCTTAAAAGTAACAATCATAATTATGATCCAATGCAGTTATCATAATTTTACCTTATAAATATTGACTTTTTTGTGCATGTATGAGAAGAAAACCAGATCAAGTTCAGCATCCTGATACTGGTCAATTTTGAGGATAAAAATAATTCAAAATACTTTTCTTTCAAGGGTGCCGCAGCTAAAAATTTGCAAGGCTCTAACCAGTAAGGAAATTGATAGCAATTCTCTAATAAAGAAATAAACTTTATTCTTTTATTTTTAAAAGATATTTTAAAGATTCTTTTTCTAAGATTAGTAATTTATTTTCCCTTACTTACTACAAGTGTTTCAAGGTTGCATCTTACTCATCCCTGTATCCCCAGGGCATCGGGCACAGTCCCTTGGTACAGCAGGTAAATAATAAATAATGGTCACACAGATATAATAAACAATGATCACATTAGATTGAGAGGAAGATACCTCTTAATCTAATGAGATTAGTCTGAATGTCAAATTTACTGAAAAAATCAGTTTCTATATTGCACATTATATATCCCCTTTGTGGGGACACATAAAAGGTGTGTGTTGTTTCACCCAAGCATCTGCATAAACGGTGACCTGTATGTAGAAATCGACTGAGTGTTTATGAGATCCAGCCAGGTTTTGAATCTTTAGGCTTCATTCAAATGCAAAATATCCAGGTATTTTTAAACAGTTCATTATGAAACGTAAGGAAAACTGCAAAGTATAATAAATTGATGCCTTTATCTGAGTTTAAAAACAGCACAATCAATCTTTTCAAAACATTTGGAAACATCCAGGATTTTTCTTTGATAACTTAAAAACCGTGGGAATGGGAAGACTGATATGCAAATGCCTTACTTGCTATCTGGGTTTTCCTGAGTTCGGCAGTTTGTGTAATTTTTTAGAAAGAAATAATTATTTTATTGTTTTTGTGATAAATGTCACACAGGCAAAGTAGGGGATGATATGAGAGAATATACAAGGCAATAAAGTTCCTTTGCTTATTCACTTTTCTACCCCAGGCCCCTTTAAAAAGCTTATCTACAAATGAATTTTCACCACGATTTTCTCAGTAATAACATTATTCAACTTGTCACTTTAACAATTCATATCATTATTTCTTCAAGAAGTGGTGCTAGATCCACCCCTTGTTTTGGAAGAATCAGACCTACAATTTGACAGAGCAGACTCATTTTTAAAGAAGCAAAGTAGCTGGCCCACAAAGCACTATAATGTGGGTAAGAAAACGTGGCATGAGCCCGAGCAACAATTCACTAGCAACCTTTCAACCCCAGCAACAGGACCTTGACCCTAACTCCCACCTTACAGGGTCCCAAATGTCCTAACACATACACACACAAATAAATTTAGTAAAAACAATTGTTATTTGGCTAAGCATTTTCTGAGTTCATATAGTTCATGCTATTTTAAATATATTGAAATGGTTCTCTGGCCTGGTCAAAAGATACCTCAATTCCTTTTGAAACAATGTAAGGTATAAAATAATACAACTTAATAGAGGTTTGCATTTAGGATTTAATATATACACTAAAAATAAAATTACCAGTTCCCTGCATTGGTAAAACCTAATTTTTTGGTCATTTATTTTTCCTGTGATAATAAAAATGTAATTATGGAGAAAATTTAGATTTTGTCAGCTTTTGTTATTACTTTTTTGATCATAGAAACACAACATACTACTCTAAGAAATGTAAGAAAAATAAACACTAAAAATCCCTTGTGATACTATTTCTCAAAGATAAGTATTACAGAAAGCACAACTGCAATAATGTATAATAAAACAAAACATAAAAACTACTTGGCAATGCTGTTTCCTTTTTATCGTTCATGCATATAATTTCATGAGTACATATTCATCAAGTTCATTCTTTTTGATGACTGCATAGGATGTACTATAATATTCTTTTTTTTTTTTTTTTTTTGAGACAGAGTGTCACTCGGTCACCCAGGCAGGAATGCAGCAGCGAGATCTTTGGCTCACTGAAATCTCCTCCTCCCAGGTTCAAGCAATTCTCTGCCTCAGCCTCCCAAGGAGCTGGGATTATAGGCACCTGCCACCATGCCCGGCTAATTTTTTTTTTTTTTTTTGTATTTTTAGTAGAGAGGGAGTTTCACCATCTTGGCCAGGCTGGTATTGAACACCCAACCTTGTGATCCCCACCTGCCTTGGTTGGCCTCCTAAAGTGCTGGGATTACAGGTGTGAGCCACTGCACCCAGCCTATAATATTCTTTTAATATTCCTTTATTGATAAATGTGTATCTTGTTTCCAGTTTTCCTTATTAAAAACATTACATTAGCCAAGCACGGTGGCTCACACCTGTAATTCCAGCACTCTGGGAGGCCAAGGTGGGTCGATCACAAGGTCAGGAGTTCAAGGCCTGGCCAATATGGTGAAACCCTGTCTCTACTAAAAAAAAAAAAAAAAAATGAGCCAGGTGTGGTGGTGGGTGCCCTTTGTAGTCCCAGCTACTTGAGAAGCTGAGGCAGGAGGATTGCTTGAATCTGGGAGGCAGAGGTCGCAGTGAATCAATATCACAGCACTGCACTCCAGCCTAGGCAACAGAGCAAGCTTTCATCTCAAAATTAAATAAATAAATAAAAATATCACATTAAGTGTACTACATCTTTATATGTCTCCAGCAGTATTTCTATAAAAGTCCTACAAGTAGAATTGTTGGAACAAAGAGTATGACCAATAAAATTTTGATAGATACAGCCAAATTGAGTTTTTAAAAGATTTTATCTATTAACACTCACAAACAATTAACATGAAAAGCTTTGGCTGCAATAATTTTCTTAGAATAGACCAATGAAAGTTCAAAAGAAATTAGATAAAAGATATACACATATGAAATTATTTTGGATAAAACAGTTTGTATTCCTTAATTATTTCTATCCTTTCCTCTTTCCATTCAGCTGTCCACCCATCTATCACTTAGATGTTTTTAATGATCACTGTAATACATCAAACAATATAAGATATACAAGCAAAAAGCTAACAATTGTCTTCACCATCAATCTTACCCTTTTAAGGCAACCAATGTTAACAGTCTGGTATATCCCTCCATGTCTTTTTTTAAGTCCCTTTACAAACATATATACATTTTTTTTGTTTTGTTGTACAAAAACAGGATCAACATTATAGATATTATTCTGTAACTTGGTGCTTTAACCTAAAATACAGCAGAGCTATTTTCCAGAAGTACATAATTCTAACTTATTCTTTCTGATGGCTGTATAATATTCCATAAAATAGATATGCCAAACTTTATTCAAGTATTTCACATTTGAAGTAGACATTCCATTTGTCTGCAACAATTTACAATTACAGCAGTACTTTGAGAAAGGTCTTTGCAAGTATATCCATATGAACTAATGTCTATGTAGAAGAGATGCTGGCTCAAATACTATGTATATTTAATGTTTTAATAAAAACTGCCAGATTACTTTCCAGGAAGCATGCAGCCATGCACTCTCTCACCTACCCCCACCTTCACCTGACAGTGTATTTCCCCATATCTTATCAGCATTGGATGCTATTCATCTTTTCAATTTTTGCCAAACTGATGTGCAAAAAAAGAGGGTATCTCATTGTGGTTTATGTTCATTACACTATTTATGAGCTGGAGAACTCTGTGTTTATTTGCTATTTTCATTCATTTCTTGTTTTAGAAATTTTCTGTTCAAGGCTGTAGCCTGGTTCTCTGAAAAACAGCATGTGAGGCAAAGCTTAGGTCTAATGCTTTATTTGAAGGTGGAATATTGGCAGCAGAAGTGAGGATAAAGCAAAGCAAAGCAAAGCAGACAAAGTTGGTGGTGCATTACCAAGTTTGCCTAAGTTTCACGAAGAAGCCCAGCTGCTCCTCCAGCATTCAGGAAGTCTCTGGACACACAGAAGTGAAACACCAGGTTTTGGAAAAATCCACTGGAGGAAAGGGTGGAGAGGGAATTTATCTACCAGCTGTCTCCATCTCCCTTTGCATTTTGATCATAGCTCCACATGAATCTAATTTCTCTGTCCTTGCAGACAGTTGTACCATCTAGCCCCGTCTTAGCCACTGGAAAAGTCAGATCTGTAGCCTTGCAGTGCTGTGCTTCGTGTAATCCAGAAGTAGCAGGGGAACCAGATCTTTTGGGCTTTGATCTCAGAGAAGAACAAGGTGCAAAGAGAGTCCAGGAAACAAGTACAATCATGAAAATCTGAGGCAGTATATATGAGGTGGCCCAGGCATATCCTTTGATCCTTTTTGTCTACTGCATGTCTAATTGTCTTACTAAATTGTAGCAATTCTTTGATTATTAGGGATAGTTATCCTTTACTTAATATGTGAATTGATAGTATTTTCTCTCCTAATATTCTGCCTTTGAATTTTATCTATTAAACCTTTTGTAGTATTGAATTTTTTTTAAAATTAACAACCAACCATGGCATTATGAGTTAAAACTGCATTATATCTTTTATGTTTTAATTTGGGAAGGAATAATATTTTAGTTGTAATATACTCAAGTACTTAAATATAATTTTTCTTTACTAGTTTAAATGGCATTTCCCCCAACTCTATTTAAATTTCTAATGAGTTACTCCTCACACATAATGAAAACAGCTCTTGGTTTTGAGATATACATATATTAAGTTTAAGTATGCTATTGTAGCACCTAACACGGCATTTGTTGTTCACTTGGCAAATAACCCTGACTGAGTTTAGGTAATCCCTGCTATTTTGGTTTTATCTGTAATTTTTATTAAGAACAGCTGCTGAATTTAACTAAATTGAATGGAATGTGTTTTTGATATCTATTAAGTGAAATTTGTTACCTTTAATTTATAAAAGTAATTGATTATTGTTAAACAGTTTTCTAATAGTCACCCATTCTTAACTTCCTGAAAGAATCCAAACTTGCCCTGATGTATTCTTCCTTTATTACATTAATGGATTTGATATACTAATATTTGATAAGAATTTTTACACATACATTTAAGAGTATTACTGGTCTATGTTTTCCATTTTGGTGCTATCTTCTTCATTAGGTTGTGGTTTAAAGACACCAAAGCAAAGTGGGTAAGAGCCTGGGCACTGGAACCAAATTGTCCAGTTTAAGTCTGAGCTAAAACGCATACTTGTTAAATGAGCTTGACAAGTTGCTCAAGAGCTCTTAGCTTCACTTTCCTTCTGTGTAATAGCCTCATGTATGAGGAGTGAATGTTTATAAAGCATTTAAAGCAAGGCCTGTCACATAGTAAGTACTCTATGAGAGCCAGGTTAAAAAATAAAAAAGCTACCTTTTGTAAAATGAATTAAGAAACTTTTCTTTTAAAAAAAAGTCTTTTTCAGATCCTTGCCTTGTTGCTCAGTAATTTCAAAAAAGAAAAAAAATCTTTGAGAGATACTGGACAATTATAATCGAAGAATTAGAATTCAGTTTTTTAAGCTTTTCCCTGTGTATACATACAAACACATATAATTGGAATAGAAATAATCTTTATGATGTTTTGTAGCTCTCCTTTTTAACTTAACACTATTATATGGGCATTTTTCATGTCACTAAATATTCTCTGAAAACATGAATTTTAATGACTACATAACATTTCCTTTTTTTTTTTTTTTTGAGACAGAACCTTGCTTTGTCACAGAGGCTGGAGTACAGTGGCATGAACATAGCTTACTGCAACCTCAACTTCCCAAGCTCCAGGGATCATCCCACCTCAGCCTCCTGAGTAGCTAGGACTACAGTAATGAACCACCACACCTGGCTAAATTTTTGTAGACACGGCATTTTACCATGTTACCCAGGCTGGTCTTGAACTCATGAGCTCCAGCAATCTGACTGCTTTAGCCTCCCCAAAGTGCTGGGATTACAGGTGAGAGTCACTGCATCTGGTCTATTATATTTCTAAGAAACCAATGTTTTATTATTACAAAAATAGGAATATCCCTATGAATAATCATTGCTTATTTTTCAGATTATTTTATTTGGATGCGGTTCTAGTAGTGAAATTACTGACATAAAGGTACAAATATTTCTAAAGCTCTGGATAAATATTACAAATATTTTTTCTAAATAGTTTGTGCCAATTTATGTCCATTAATGTTCTAGAGTGCCTATTTTATTCAATTCTAGCTGACATGTATATTCTAAAATTACAACTTAGACAAAAATAGAATTAAAAATTTTTACTGGCCTTTAGTATTTCTTCTTTCATGACTTTTCTATCTACAAGATTTTAGTGATTCTCTTATTTGCATATGCTTATCATAAACTGAGGATATTTCCCTTTCTCTATTATATTCCAAGGAACTATTTGTTGCTTTTCAAAAAACATATTTAAGTAGATTATCTTAATGCTGAGAAGTTCTGAATATTACATAGTTAAATATAATAATAAATTTCTTTATGACTTCCATTCTTTTAAGCTTACAACATTCTTCTCGGTAGATTGTCTATAAATGTCTAGTCAACTGACTTCTAGTTTTTCTTTTTCTTTTTTAAGGCTTTACTTTGTAGATGTAATGCTGCTTCATGTTCCTGGAATTAATTTTGGTATAAGACAAGAGGTGAGAATTAAAATGTCTTTTTCTTAAAAGCAAACCAACTGCTCCAGCACTATTTATTTAATAAGTTTTCCTATCCACAGCTGACTTGTGGTCATCTTTACCATATTTTATTTTTTTTCATTGAACTCAGTCTGTTTGGGGGTTCTTTAATGCTGCTTTATTCCTTTGCTAGAACAAAAATAGGAGATATAACTTGTGTGTTAATATAAAGGCTATGTGTCTCCTTTCTTCTTAAAGAAAAAAATGCAGCTAGATGAACATAATAAATAACCTTTTTAATAACAAAAAAGAAAAATCACATCAACTATTTATTGGAATTGAATTAAATCTTTATATATAGAAAGATTTGACATTTAAAGGTCTTCTTTTGTATATATTAGTAAATTTTTATAATTTTTTTCAACTGATTTACATATTTTTTGAAATTATTTCTATATTTATGTGATAGTAACTTCTGTGAACGGGATCATTTTTCTACTGCTTGGTAAACTCTGAATTTAAAAAAAAAAAAAGTAGATTTATAGGTGCTAACTTTGGACCAAAACTGAAAAACACTGATATCACAGCTCCTGGAAGGCTCACTACCAATCCATTTAAAATCTTGATACGTGATAGTCAGAGTGAGTTGAACAATCTTGGATAGGGTACGTAGGACACTTAACACACTCCTAATTCCTAAGATTTAGAGGGAAAGGAAGAAGGTTTCTTTGATGTATCACAACAAATTAAGGAAAGAGAAGAAAAGAAAAAAAGACTTTTTAAGAAGACTAGGCTGCAACATTATTAGCAGTGAATGCTTTGGGCTAGGGGTGGAAAAAAGAATAAAAATGGAGAAAACTAATAATATAAGCCTGTTTGTTCATTTGTCAATGCCTTTTCTACTCCTCTTTGTCTCTTTAAATTCCTATGAAAGCCAAGCCTTGCAGAATGAGTAAATCAGATGGTAATATTACTGTATTTGGGCAACACTGTCTTTTTCTAAAAAAAAGGTTCTAGCATGCCGTCATTAAAGAATGTACAAGGCCCATGCCTGCATATACACATGTCATTTACAACCCTCTTGTGGCACTTTTCTCAAGCACAGTCATTTTCTACTGGCTTACAAAAATGCATCTGCCAAACAGACACCATATCTCTTGTTTGGTAACAGAGGTCGCCTTATCTGAGTCAAATTGTTTCTCAGCTTTCTGTCAGTCTAAGTAAGAGGCCAAGAGGCAGGACTTTCTTTTTTTATTTAAATGAAAGGTAGGATTTTGTTTTCTGGTCATCCTTAGGTTCTTCCTGCACATCACAAGTTCTCAGTGATGTCTGGAATCTGTCTGTGAAAAGCAGGAAGAAATGGAAAGGAAGACTATGGGTCCACAAGTGCTGTGGCTTCTGGTTCCATCCATGGAAGTGAGTATGGCAGGGCACAGTGAGGCCTAGGTGCAGCGCTATGATTTAAATGTTTGTGTCCCTCCCAAAATTCCTGTGGTGAAACTTAACTGCCAGTATGATAGTATTGAGAGGTGCAACTTTTAAGAGGTTATTAAATAGGATTAGGGACTTTGTAAAAGAAGTTCAAGGGAGCATTTGCCCCTTTTGCCCCTTCCATCAATTCTGCCATGTGAGGACACAGTGTTCACTCCCCTACAGAGGAAACAGGCTTCAAGGTGCTATCTTGGAAGCAGAGCCCAGGCCCTTACCAGACAATAAAGTTGCTAGTGCCTTGATCTTAGAATTTCTAGTCTCCAGAACAGTGAGAAATAAATTTATGTTGTTTACGAATTACTCACCTTCAGTTGTTTTATTACAGCAGAAGGAACAGACTAACACATGCAGGAAGAAATCTGAAGTATCTGCACCCCACACAAAGATACTTTCAATTTCATGAACCTGTTGAGGCAACAGCCCCTACCCTGGGGCCAAGTACTTTTACTGGTCAGTTTTTGTTCCCCTTCCCCACCCTGCCACCACAGCTGTGTCTCTTTTTCTTTCTTTTTAAACGTACTGTTCAGCCACTGCAAAATATAAAAACTTTTAAACAGGGTGGGCACAGTGGCTCATGCCTGTAATCCCAGCACTTTGGAAGGCCGAGGCTTGATCACTTGAGTTCAGTATCAGCTTAGGCAACACAGTGAGACCTCTGTTTCTATTAAAAATAATAACAATTCAAAGAACTTTTGAACAATAAAAAATTTAATTAGAAAGCAATGAGCTTGGTTCTTTTGCTGTTCCCATGGTCACCCTGACTTTTCATGCTCTATCTTCAGTGATAATGGAATACATACAGTTTCTAGGCACTACCTACCTGCTCATCTATTAAGTAAGTTTCAATGAAATAGATCCTCAAGAATTATAATAATAGAACCATAGCACCTTATACATTAAAAAAAATCAATTGCTAGTTTCTCTACTTGAAATTGCCAATTATCTTTTATTTCTTAAAATATTTAGAAAATAATCTAAAATTAGATTTGTTACTGATTCTTTGTCATGTTTATTGCATATTAGAGATATAAAGTGATGAAATGTTTGAGAGATCCAATTTTTGGAAGAAAACGAAATGGTAGTTACATTTCCCATATACATTTTTCTCTCCTCCTAGAAATATACACCTCAAACCATCCAGGAGTTCATTTAATAAACAAACAGGAATTCTTAATTTGGCCCAAATGCGATAAAAAAATGAAGGAAAGAATAATGTCATCAGTTTAACTACCCAGCAGAAGTGTCATATGAAAGGAATCCCAGCTACTCAGGAGGCTGAGGGAGGAGAATTGCCTGAGCCCAGGGGGCGGCGGTTGCAGTGAGCCGAGATCGCGCCATTGCACTCCAGCCTGGGTAACAAGAGAGAAACTCCATCTCAAAGAAAAAAAAGAAAGTATATATGGCTTTGAAGTAATATTATTTGTGTGCCTATCTAAAGCCATTACTGAAGAGAAGAGATATATACATAAAAATTTTCACGAATACAAAGGTACAACATTTCTGGTTGAGGATAAAGCTGTTTTCTTTCTGCATCTGCCTACATAAAAGAGAAGTTGGTTTAAAGGTGAAGTCTAGTTGGGAAGCGTGATATTAGTAAACTTCTCATTTATATTTCCATATAAAATTGATTTCTATATCTGCTTTAGAAATGCCCAGGATATTGTCAAATATATTTAGTGTCTCAATTATTAATTGAAAGGAAGGTGACTGATTTTTTTTTTTTTTTTTTTTTTTTTGCTGTGGTAAAAACATACAATATTAAATTTCTCTCTTAATCATTTTTAGGCGTATACTTTAGCAGTGTTAAGTATATTCACATTGTTGTACAATCAAACTCCACCACTTCTGCATTTTGCAGAACAAACTCTTTATCTATTAAACACTAATTATTCTTCTCCTCTACCCCAAGTCTGTGGCAACGACCTTTCCACTCTTTTTGTTTCTATGATTTTTAACTACTTTTGATACTTCATATGAATGAAATCAGAAAGCATTTGTCCTTTTGTGACTTCCTTATTTTACTTAGTATAATGTCCTTGAGGTTTATCATATTATAGTATATGACAGGATTTCCTATTTTTTAAAGGCTGCATCATATCCTATCGTATATATACACCACATTTTCCTTTATTCATTCATCTGCTGATAGACATGGCTATTGTGAATAACGCTACAAGAAACATGAGTGTGCAAATGTCTCTACAAAATCTTGCTTTCAATTCTTTTGGGTAATACTGAAAGTGGGACTGCTGAATCATATGGTAATTCTATTTTTAATAGTTAAAAAAAACCCTCTATGCATAAGACAGTGATTGATTTAATTTCAGTATTAGAAAAGTATTACTACCTTTAAAACTGCCTTTTTAAAAAATTATATAGTTTCAAGATTAACAGTCTCCTTTTTGCCTTGACTACCAAGAAGTTCAGAACCAAAATCAAGTCTTAATCATAAAAATTGTGCTGGTCCTTACAATCCCCATACTTGTGTTATTCTAGGTTTTACTTGGCTCTTTTGGTTGCAAGAACTTTAGCCCACTTGAAAAGAGAGGATCTACTGTAGAGACAGAAGGTATAATTGGAAAAGCACTGGCCAGTGAAGCTGTACTACTAGTTAGTTACTCTCTGTGTCTCACAGGCTCAGGGCCTCTCTCCTGGTATCTCTGCTTTTTTCTGTAGGTGCAGTAATCTGCTCATATTATCCTTTGTCAACCAACTGGTCTCTTCTGATTGGTCAGCTTCTCTTCTCTCATAACTGGAGTTTGCACATGGCCGTCACAAAGCACGGAGGATTTTTAAGGCAGTTAAGACTACCCTGTATGATACTGCAATGGTGGACACGTCATTACACATTTGTCCAAACCCATAGGATGTATATCACCAAGAATGAACTCTAATTGTCACCAATGAACTATGTGTGGTAATGAGGCATTCATGATGCAGGTTCATCAGTTGTAACAAATATATCACTCTGACAGGGAATGTTGATGAGGAGGAAGGCTATGCATGTGTATGGAAGCGGGTATGTGGGAAGTCTCTGTACCTTCTTCTCAATTTGCTGTGAACCTAAAACTGCTCTTAAAAAAACCCCACTGCTGTGAACCTAAAACTGCTCTTAAAAAAACTGTCAAATCCCATAAGAATGGCTCTACAAAAGACCCTCTAGGATATTTATGCCTCTTATTTATGGCTGTCTCCACACTTGAACAACCAGTGGCCTAGAACTTGCACCCTTTGGTTGTCTTTTCATTTAAATCAGCAGTTCTCAAACTTTTGGGTCTCAGGTTATCTTTACTGCCAAAAAAACTAGTAAGGGCTCTGATGTGCTTTTATTTATGTGGGATGTATTGATTAAAATATATCATGTTAGAAATTAAAACAGGAAGGCCAACAGTCATATGAAAAAAAGCTCATCCTCACTGGTCATCAGAGAGATGCAAATCAAAACCACATTGAGATACCATCTCACGCCAGTTAGAATAGCGATCATTAAAAAATCTGGAGACAACAGATGCTGGAGAGGATGTGGAGAAATAGGAACACTTTTACACTGTTGGTGGGAGTGTAAATTAGTTCAACCATTGTAAAAGACAGTGTGGCGATTCCTCAAGGCCTTAGAAATAGAAATTCCATTTGACCCAGCAATCCCATTACTGGGTATATATCCAAAGGACTATAAATCGTTCTACTATAAGGACACATGCACACGAATGTTCACTGCAGCACTGTTTACAATAGCAAAGACCTGGAACCATCCCAAATGCCCATTGATGATCGACTGGATTGGGAAAATGTGGCACATATACACCATGGAATATTATGCAGCAATCAGAA
This sequence comes from Callithrix jacchus, assembly GCF_049354715.1. Classification (NCBI taxonomy): domain Eukaryota; kingdom Metazoa; phylum Chordata; class Mammalia; order Primates; family Cebidae; genus Callithrix; species Callithrix jacchus. The sequence continues at coordinate 64,282,240 of NC_133502.1, forward strand.
ATGATGAGTTTGTGTCGTTTGTAGGGACATGGATGAATCTGGAAAACATCATCCTCAGCAAACTGACACAAGAACAGAAAATGAAACACCGCATATTTTCACTCATAGGCGAGTGATGAAGAATGAGAACACATGGACAGAGGGAGGGGAGTACTAAACACTGGGGTCTATTGGGGGGAAAAGGGGAGGGCCAGTGGGAGGGGAGGTGGGGAGGGATAGGCTGGGGACAAATGCCAAATGTGGGTGAAGGGGAGAAAGGAAGCAAAACACACTGCCATGTGTGTACCTACGCAACTGTCTTGCATGTTCTGCTCATGTACGCCAAAACCTAAAATGCAATAAAAAATTTAAAAAAAAAGAAATTAAAACAGAAAATTTAAAAATATTAATTTATTTTATTTTATTTTATTTTTCCCGAGACGGAGTTTCGCTCTTGTTAGCCAGGCTGGAGTGCAATGGCGTGATCTCGGCTCACCGCAACCTCCGCTTCCTGGGTTCAGGCAATTCTCCTGCCTCAGCCTCCTGAGTAGCTGAGATTACAGGCACGCGCCACCATGCCCAGCTAATTTTTTGTATTTTTAGTAGAGACAGGTTTCACCATGTTGACCAGGATGGTCTCGATCTATTGACCTCATGATCCACCCGCCTCGGCCTCCCAGAGTGCTGGGATTACAGGCTTGAGTCACCGCGCCCGGCCTAAAATATTAATTTATTAAAATGACAATAGTAAATGTATTACATGTTAATATAAATAACAACCTATAAAAATAACAATTTTTTACAAAACAAAAAATTTAGTGAAAAGAGTGGCACTGTTTTCTATTTTAGCAAATCTCATTAATGTGTAGCTTAACAGAAGACAGATCCCCATTCTGCTTCTACATACAGTTGGGTCACTTCTTAGAAAATAAGAGTGAAAAAGGCAAATAACATCTTAGTATTATTATGAAAATAGCTTTCATCTCACAGATCACAGTTTGAAAACTACTGGTTTCAGTGACTGACTTGACATTAGGCTTTGCTTAATCTTCATTTCAGATTCTGCAAATGTGCTACAGAGTTCAAAGAATTATTCTTGTTTGTTTATAATTATGAAAAACGGTTTCGCTGGCTACTAAACAATGGGACACTGTTTAACCCAGAAACCCAGAGGGTAGGTGCCTTTTCCCCCTCCTGTCAAATGTCTATGAGCCTAATCTTTTCTGACCACATGTATTTTAAAAAGTCGGGGGAACGGATGCCTCACATACAAATCCCCCACTGAGGCTCTGAACTCCATAAGGAAAGGAAACCCCAGGTCACATTTCTAAGACTGGCATATGCCACATGACATGGAAGCATGAGAAATAAGAGATAAAAGATAATTGGAGTTTGTGCAGCAATCACAGCTGCTTGCCTCTCCAGATTCCAAGTATCACCTACAAAGAGACAAATTCAGGTTTACAAACTCTTCCTATAAATTCTTGCTCAAATTCAGGTTTAGACACATAACACACAAAACAAAGCAATTTCAAGGTTTCTCCACACAAGAACAGTTTAATTGTCTGGCTGCTGCCCCTCTAGTCTGCCTGGATGCTTCACAGTTTACCTGTCATCATCTTTTCTCATCAATGGTAACATGTTTTTGTATATTCCCACCCCCAGTCCCCCACACTGATTGCAAGTAACCAGATGTAGTTGGCTTCTCAATAATACCCCTCCCAAGAGGATGGAAGGGAGAAGGTAAAAGAGAAAACACACACAGGTTTGGATGCAACCACTTTCAAGACTGCCTCTGGCAAATTTCAGAATCTTAAGGACAGATGATCTTGGAAGTTATTCAGAATACGGGGAATATCCTGCTCATGGCCAAAATCTGAAGCCAGAACACTGATGTAATATATCACACAAAGAAAGCTGCTAGCTGAAGTATTCTGTGCCCCCACCACCCTTCAGTGAAAGAGGGTGTTGGGTATTTTAAGTAACATTTATACACAATAAAAATTCTGCCTTAATATTAAATAGAAAATGACATGAGATCCGCTTAGATAGTCTAGTTGCTGGTATTTATTTTTAAAAAGAACAAATGGCTCAAAACTTTTGAGAAAATAATTATGAACAAAAAAGCTCCCTGCTGAAATTTAAAACTGCTTACACCTAACATCATCATCATATTTAGCCTAATGGTTAAGAGGCTGATAATTACTGTTTCTCTACTTAGGAAAGCGGCTGGTAAAAGAAGACTGGATCTTCAGTTAAGTTTTGGATTTGGTGGAGTTTCAGAGTTTTTAAGGGCTCTTAGAGATTACCTGGCACAATGACTCATTTTTTACATAGCAAAATGAAAGTCTAGAGATACTAAGGAAAAAGTATCAGGGTCAGAGGCTCACTTGGTTGCAGGTTGCATATCCCACACTTAAAATGTGGGTCTGTCTCTTGATTTTTTTAATCCACTGATCTTTGACTCACATAACCCTCAAATAGCCCCCTCAAAATGACATTGAAACTTAGGAGAATATTTCACTGAATCTCTATGAGCAAAGAAAAAAATTACAGTGCAAATTCTGAAGCCACTACACTCTTCAGAAAAATCCAGGTGACAATGCACTATAACAAACACAAAAGAAAAATAGGCAGAAGCTATGCGTGGTTGCTCACGCCTGTAATCCCAGCACTTTGGGAGGCTGAAGCAAGTGGATCACCTGAGGTTGAGAATTCGAGACCAGCCTGACCAACATGAAGAAACCCCATCTCTCTTAAAAATACAAAAATTAGCCAGGTGTGGCAGTGTATGCCTGTCATCTGGGCTACTCAGGACACTGAGGCAGGAGAATCACCGGAACCTGGGAGGCGGGGGCTGCAGTGGGCCCAGATTGTGCCACTGCACTCCAGCCTGGGCAACAAGAGCAAAACTCCATCTCAAAAAAAAAAAAAAGAAAAAGAAGCAGAAAGCACCACACACAACTAATGCCTCCATCATGATCCCTGTTACCAATGTCTGACACCTGGAAGCAGGACCAAATGGTCTTGCCATGGACACTGGCAAAGCAGAACAGCCGCTGGCTACAGACAGCAGCAACTGTGTATTGACTGAACATAAGCTTGGTTGGGAGTTATTTTTGCCAACTATCCCTTCTCCCCATTCAATTTCTCCTACACATCTAGCCATCAGATCCTTACCATCATTCCGGAATCCAAGCCCCTTCCAATGCATTTTCAAGTGAATCACATTTATGTTTCGACAGTGACCTGCACATCCCCGTTTCCTAGCCTTTGATTTGTCTCATTTCCCAAATCTCCATCACTTTTCAAACCTATCCTTCTGAATGGTCTGCTTTCATATAATCACCTTAGGCAGGTTGGAGCTCTCCATGCTGATTTTCAAGAGACTCTGTAGCTCTTTTAGGCTCTTCAACACAATCTGCACTAAATGAAAGCTATCAACGATCAGATCGTTTTATCTCTCCTTATAGATTTTGAGGAATGAAATTCTTGTTTTCCGAATATGTCTCCCCTACATGTCCAACATTTTTCCTAATACACAATATATGAGAGGTAATCAATAAATATTAAAAATAAAGAAATAATACTCCTTGGTTTTTAAAAAAAAAAAACAAAAATCAAGTCAGGATTTTAATTGTACTACTATTATAAACACTCCTGCTGTGGGGCTTTTGTACTGACTGTTACGCTGCCTTAAACACTCTTTCCCAGACAAACACTAGATTCATTCCTCCAACCTTTGAGGCTTCTGCTCAGATGGTATCTTTTCAATGAAGCCTACCCTACCAGCATCCAGTCCTTCTACCTCGTGATCACATTCCTAATCCCCCTTACTCTGTTCTATTTTTCCCCACAGCATGTATCACTTCTATGACCTTCTAACATATATAGATTACAACGTAATTTATTTATATAGAGATTACTAAATGCAACATAAACAAGGGGAGGGGGTTTTTCAGCAGAGGGGGTATATTTTGATGCATTTCAAGTACCTAGAACACTGACTAGCACATAGTAGGTATTCAATATATATTTTAAAAATTGAATAAAAGCGTTATTTTAAGTTTATTAATTTACATAGTTCTCTATTAATATATTTTAAATATATGAAAATATTAATACATAATATATTATTAAAATATTACATATAACTTTTTTCAGTGATGGTTACAATAAATGAGTGTGACAATATTAGTATTTTCATTTAGATAAGCCATCAAAGAAAGATTAAACAATTTGCTCATCAATAGTAGGCTTGAAAGTAGGAACTAGATTTCTCAATTGAGGGTTCAATATTACCCACAGTAGTTTGGAATGAAAATATGTCCAATTACCAGACATTCAAATAATAAAAGAACAAAAAAAGAGAGCCTAATTGCTAAGTAAACTATTACTTTTCCTAATCAATACTGAAAAATAGAATAGTACATACTTTTGACTCAAATCTCAGTATTAACTATGCTTTACTTCTTGGGTTAATAGAAAACATAACAATATGTTGCTTTTTCGAGCTGTTTATAACCATGGTCTCCATACTAAAATGCTATAATTATCTCTTTTTCTGGATTTAAATTGATATACTTTCAGTCCTGAACATTATTCAAACAGAAATACACATTTAGCAAATAATGAGCACTAAAAGAAAGCCAATATCACATGTAAAACTCAATCTTATGTGTGTCAAAAATGGCACACACAAGAAACCAGTTTAAAAACAGTGAGTTTTTAAACATTATCGTTAAACCTGACGTGGCAAATAATTGCGTAAAAAATGCTACTCTTTAATTTCAGATAAAATTAACCTTATCCAAAAGTAAGTTAAAGTTCACCTACTACTGAAATGAATACAATTTCTGCCGTGAAAACAATAATTACCACTTACTGAGGGCTTACTGAGTGCCAAGACCTTTAAACATTACCTCATGTAATCCTCACAACAACCCCAAGAGGCACAGATCACCCTCAATCAACCATGAGTAAACTGAAGAGTTTGTGAGGTTAACCAACTTGTTCATGATTATCAAGTTAGAAGATAGAAGAGCTGGAATACAGATACAGACCTTTATGGGAGCAAAGTTTGTACATCAACCACTACCACATCTGCTCTTGCTCTATGAAGGCAAGATATGTTAACAATCATTTCTCCCATAGACTCTGAGAAAGCTCTACCTGATGAAGAGAGGGAAGAGAATAAAACAATTGCTTCCCTATCAAATTATTGGGAAGAAAGGGTTTCTGTAAGATGACTGGACTATAAGAATGAAGGTAAAAGGAGAATAAACTTATGAATGAAAACACAAAGGAAACTGGTTTGGCTTTCATTCATTAAAAAAAACTGCAATTCCAATTTGCACAAGGCTCTCTACTGGGTATTGGAAATGCCAATGCATGTTTCCTGACTCCAAGTTGCTCTGTCTAATGGAGATAAAGAAAACAAGGAAACTGTTATTTACTAGACACATTTGGGGACTACACTGACCCTTGAACCATGGGTTTGAAGTGCACAGGTCCACTTATACATGGATTTTCTTCCACCTCTGCCACCTGAGACCAACCTCTCTTCTTTCTCAGTAGCCTGCTCAACGTGAATAGGGTGAGGATGAGGGCCTTTATGATCCACTTCCATTTAATGAAAACAAACTTCTTCTTTATGGTTTTCTTAGTCACATTTTCTTTTCTCCAGCTTACTTTATTCTAACACTACAGTATACAATAAATAGAACATACAAAACATGTGTTACCCAACTGCTTATGCTATCAGTAAGGCTTCCTGTCAACAGTAGGCTATTAGTAGTTAGGTTTTTGGGTAATCAAAAGTTATACTCAAATTCTCAACTGCACGAGGAGAGAGTCAGTGCCCTTAATCACCATATTGTTCAAAGGTCAACTGTATATATACCTTACTTAATACAAAATTATACAAATGAAAGGTACCTGTAATCTAATGATACATAAATACTAAAGTAGAACTCTGAACTAAGGGTTATAAGAATTCTTACAAAGATCTTTCACCCCTGTCCTGTAGTAGGGCAGGCTTCTCATAAGAATGGATTTGGGGCTTACAGCTAATTCTTGAGGGTAGGAAAGAAGTTCCATAGGGGCAGCAGGAGGTCAGTGAAGGAGAACATCTATTTTTGGTAGAGGACTGAATGCACACAGGCATGGATGTCTGAACCAAACAAGTTTGATGTTTGGTGGGAAAGTTGTGACAGGTGAGGCTGACAAAGGGGGAGAATGAAGCTTTGAGCTTCATTCTTCTAAAAGTGGTTTGCATCTATACACTGTGGAATGTGTATAGAACTCTAGATATCTGATGGTGGAGCAGCTAGAGGAAACTAGACAGGCAGTTTGACCAATCTAGGGCTTATTGCAACAATCCAAGCAAACCTGCAAGAGAGAGAAATTTCAAAAGTACTCGTGGGAACAGACAAAGAGGGACAGAGTCTGGAGACAGCTCTGAGCTAAGTCAGCAGGCCACGGGCACTGATACCATGAGGTTAGAGGAAAAATGTGGGTCATATTTCTGGTTGGGGTTACTCACTGATGACATTTACTGAAGGAACAGAGAAGAGCATATTTGGGGGGAAAGAGAATTATTTCTATTTAGAATATGCTAACTGGAGTGCAGTCTCGGGCTCAGGAGAACAGAATGGGACACCGTCTTGAGAACTGTAAGTAAAGGATAATTAAGTCATAGGTTCTGTGGCTTAACTCTGTCTTAACCCAAAGGTTCTGCCCTCCTGCTGCGTACTCTTTTTTTTTTGGTGAGCTACACCTCTGGCTTAATTCACATCTAAGCTCTGACAGAGAAAAAAGAACCAACAGAAAAATCTGGAGAGAACTCAGGGTTTATTAAACTTGAAAAACCACACCAAATACTCAACCATGATACCACTCAATCCACTGGAAGGCATCTTTTTTGCTCCTTTCTTTTTCTACCCATAACAATAGCTCTGGGCTGAAGAAGCTGCCCTAATGTTTTGACTTCTCCAATTCAAGAAACAAGCTAGACCTCGATGATTGCTACAGATGGAAATGCTGTTCTATTCTTGGTGCCAATATGGTTACAAGTCTTTTTGCAACTGTGCAATTTGCTCCAATAAGCTTAAGGTCTAATACTGATGGTTGTCTTCCTACACTAAATGAGTATATGTTTATAAAAACGTAAAACATTCACTGGTAACTAAGAGAAGAGTTATTCCTCCATCTGTAATGAGTTAAAGCTGCAGAAGAGTGAGGTGTGGAGTCTGCATTCAAGGCTTTGTGCGGGAGGAGCAGTAAATAAACAAGGAAGGGCATATATCTCAGAAAGAAAAACTACTCAGGTTTCCACCACCCTGGGTCACTGTAGCATCCAACTGCAGCCAAGCAAAGACATACAAGCCCAGCATTTAAACCAGCACTAAACCCCAGAGACTAGGACATACTGAATACCACTCCCCTCTCTGCTAATGTAAGCATCTAGCCAGCAAGGGGGCAGGCAGCCTTTTGCCTCAGATCACACAGCAGGTGGAGCAACATCAGGTGACAGCAGTTCAGCAACCACAGGGACTATAAAAGAGTAACTGCTTCCTTCATGCATTTTGGCTCTAGTGAGTTCTCAAGCTTTACTGCAAAAGAGTAAATGTCAGATGGTTCTCTAGAGGGTATGTTTCATGACTCTGCTGTTGTCAAGATACTCTTGAGAGAAATGCCTTCAAAGGGATTAACAGTAAAATGCCACACACCAGCCCACCTGAGCTTGAAACCTTGCAATACGAATGACAGTGATATGAGAACCATGGCTTACCTCAAGTTTGTATAAAGATGAACTCAAAGTAAAAACTGGCAAAATATTTGCATATACAGAAAATATTCCCAAATGTCTAGATGGACATGGTTAAGAAAATAATTTTGATACCAACAAGACTGATTACTATTGTTGATTTTAAAAGTTGTAGGACCACAGATAGTTCTCTGGACATTGATCCATAAAATCCAAATTCCTAAAGGAATAGAAAGCAATTTAACCCTTAATGGCTTGCAACTTTTCCTTCTTCCACATTCTCAATCCACTAAAATGAGGGAGTCACTTGTGATGATAAATTTGCTATGTCTTCTCCAGTCATCCATTCAAAGCATCTTCAGTACTCTGTACATCTTTCCAAGCCCAACTCCTTTTCTTGAGGATGATGAAGATTAAAATGGCGACAACTTGGAATAAGAAACTCTTCTGCAGTAAAAAATAGTGTCTGACAGTCTATGTTTTTGCAAATCACTGGTAAATTACTGTGATTCAGTAGCAAAGACTGAAGATGGGGTAAAAAGCATGTTGAATCATCCTAAGGAATATGCCATAACTAAGACACTTCCTCCCCTTGGAACTGGCCCACTAAATGCTCATGACATAGACCTCAACCAAGGCTTCCCAGTTACTGTAAATGAGGGATGCTGCTACTCATAATGATGCCAATGACACTGACAGGAGCTAATATTTATGAAGCATTTAATACATACAGGGACTGTTCAAAGAGCTTCCCATGTATTATGTCAGATAGTCCTGATAACAACGCTATAAAATAGATACAACCATTATTCCCATTTTACAGATAAGAAAACTGAGACACAGAGAGTAAAGCAACTTGCCCAGAGTGATACACTTGAGGGAGTAGAGGCAATCTGATTTCAGGGCCTGTGCTCTTAACCTCTATATAATATCAACTAAATAAACTATATTCCTTCGTTTACTCACTCATTAATTCAGTCTATAAATATTTACAGAGCACTTAAAACTCATGGACATTGTACTGGGTGCCAGATTGTAACAGAGTCAAGTGCGCAGAGTCCCTGCCTTGTAGAGTTTATGCTGACTATATGTGATCAATAAAATAATTATATCAGTGATTATTCCAGGGGAAAGAGATTATTTAGATATAAAGTTCCTAGGACAAAGGCAAAGTAGCTTGGAACATAATACCCTCATCAGTTCCCAGCCATTGCTTTCTGAAGTGTAGAGGTGCTGTGTGGATGTGGCCAAGATAACTCCTGTAGACAGTGTATAAATGATTTCAATCCAGCACCCACTCTACTGAATCTCTTCAGTAACTAATTCAAAACACAGAGCAATCTGGGTGATTGTATGGGTATTCACACTACAGAATTGGTCTAAAAGTTGGTTCAGGAAGGCCTTTCAAAGTTCACAACTGCAACGGAAGTGCCACAAATTAATCTCAGGTCAAAAAATGCTCTTGGCATCTGCATTCACGACTGCTTGACCGAATTTTTAGACAAAATGTAGGTGCTGAGCAGAAGATGACTGGGCTCCATGTACAATGATATACCTGAGGGATAAGGTTAGTTTTTGAGAGGTCTTTGATCCACACAAATATCAAGGGCACAATAACTCCTACAATATAATGAGGGTTTCTTTGATAAAACCACCAACAAATGATATTAAATAAGTAAACAGTAAGTGGATTGTCAGCATCCTAAGACTATTTTCCTGCTAAGCATAACTCCACACCTATAGTATTAAAATATGCATATTTTCATATTTTATATATGTAATATATATGTGTGTGTGTAAATTCACTGTAACTTAGCACAAACTCAGAAGAAAATGGCTACTTACTTAACATTGTGTAAAGTGAACTCCTCACATTAGGAAGTCCAGTGATTCAGAATGATAAAATGACTCAGAAATACTGGTCTTCTGTGACAGAAACCATGGTATAATGACAGAATCATAAATAATGGCAGGGTTATGAAACAGTTTAAAAGGAGTAGGCCCCATAGATTCCAGGCCCAGATTTCTCTGAACACAGAACTTCCTGAAATTTTCTTCAAATTCACCTTCTATACCCTCATGATTAGGATATTGTTCATAAATGGTTTCACACTGGAAATCCTGGAAAACAGAAAATTCCAGAAGCAATATCAATTCTCCTGTAAGTACAAAACTTGGAATGCATCATGATGACTGAATAAGAGAAAGTCAATGATTACACTGCTGTTTTGAAGCTGATTAAGGTGAAAATTTTCAAGACTTTCTCTCCAGCAGGAGTGAACTAGCTATATAGTCAACTGGCTTGGGTACAGCTGAAGCGCTTTATTCAGATGCCACTTGTCATCACTGTAGAACATGCTCTTATCATTTGGGTTCAGTTTCCCATAGGCTCATAATCCATGGTAATAAACAACTTTTCCAAAACACCTAGTTAGATTAAATGCTGAAAATCCACCCCCGACCCACCGACCCTACACACATTTTTAAAAAGTGGCTGGACGCATAGAATAACACAAGCTCACTCCTAATTCACTAGTGAGTACCCTAGGGCAATTCCTTGCAGCTGTGCTGTCCTACTTGTATGAAGAAATTGGCCTGGTACAATACAAACAAAATTTGTCTAGGGCTCAGGGAAGTCCTAGCTCTGCCACCATTATCCTGCCATGGGACCTATTCAAGGTATCACTTAATCTAGAAGATAGTGGCATTAGCTGCAGAAGAAGGTCCCTTTCAATTATATTTTCTTATCTCCCACAAGAAGATTTAGAACCATCTTCTTATAATATCCTTAGATACTTTTTCCTGAAGACATCATGTCTCATATTGAGAAAACCGTTTTAGCACTGTTAGGGAAACACAGTAGATACAATATTACCAGGTGTACTGAGTTAAATAATATCCTCTCAAAATTCATGTCCACCCAGAATCTCAGAATGTGATCTTATTTGGGAAACAGGGTATTTGAAAGATGTAACTAAAACAAGATCATACTGGATCAGGGGAGACCTAAATCCAATGCCTGGTGTCTTCCTAAGAAGGTCATGTGGAGCCAGGAAGAGTAGCTCACACCTGTAATCCCAGCTACTTGGGAGGCTAAGGTGGGAGGATCCCTTGAGCCTAGGAATTCAAGACCAGCCAAGGCAACATAGTGATACCCCATCTATTTAAAAAAACCCAAAAACATTAGCCAGGTGGGATGGTGCACATCTGCAGTCCCAGCTACTTGGAAAGTAGAGGCGGGAAGATCACTTGAGCCTAGGACTTTGAGGCTGTAGTAAGGTATGATCGCACCGCTGCACTCGAGCCTAAGCAACAAAGCAAAACCCTGTTTCTAAAACAAACAAATAAACATCCATGAAATGAGCCAAGCATGCTGGTGCACACTTATAGCCCCATCTCCTCCGGAGGCTGAGGTGGGAAGATCACTTGAGTCCAGGAGTTCAAGGCTGCAGTGAGCCATGACTGCACCACTGCTCTTTGGTGTGCACAACAGAAAGAGACTCCATGTTTTGTTTTGTTTGTTTTCAAGGAGTCCATGTGAAGTCACAGAGACATAGAAAGGAAGGCAATGTGAAGATGCAGGCAAGGAATAGAGTGACACATTCACAAGCTAAGGAATGCCAAGGATTGCTATCAAGCACCAGAAGCTAGGAAAAAGCAAAGAAGAATGCTCTACAGCCTTCAGAAGAAGCATGGCCCCCATGACACCCTGATTTCAGACTGCAGGCTCCAGAACCATGAGAGAAAAACTGCTATTTGAAGCCACACAATCTGTGGTACTGGTATGGCAGCCCTAGGAAACTAACATACCAGATAACTCACGTGAACTATATACTGTAAGAGTATAATAATCACAATTGCAAGAACTACCAAAACAACAACAAATCCATACATAGTCAATATAATTTACTTTTATACAATAATCACCATTTTGAATGCTGACCATTTACCAATCAATCCGCTCATCCCAATCAAATTTCCTATAACACGTACATGAGATTAATCTTCAGAGAACAGAGATTTTTTTACCATTTTAAGTCCTTTTTCAAAAAATCTTCCATGACCATGAATTTATCTTAGCAAGATATTAATAAAACTTCTGGTTCCCTATAAGTTGTGATGAAGAAGAAAATAAGTATTCGTAAAGATATATACATCCACCCTATACTATCCTATAGCAATTATTAGTAGGGTTGGTGAAAATTAATTTAATGGAAAATTCTTTATGGCTGTGTTGATATTTCCTCATCAGTCAATTATCCCTTTTAAATATGGTATGAAGTCTTAGAGCGGAATTGAGAGAATCTTCCATGTTACGGATCCAGTTCCTTTACCTTACATAATGCTTACCACTCATCCTGAATCAAGGCTTTCAGGATATCCTATTAATCCTCTTAACAAATTGGTTTATTTCTCTCCAAACATCTTCGGTCCTTTGGCACCTCCATGGTTTCGGGTTTTTTTCCCCCTACTCCATTAACTTTGTCCGAAATACCTGACTTTCCTATCTTCAGCTAATCCAATCCTAGCCAGTCTTCTAAATCCAGTTCACATCCAGTCTCCAGGGAGCCATCCTAGACCATTATCTCTCACTGTCTTCTGACATCACTGCTTTGCCAACACCACACTCATTGGTGTAACGGTACTTCTGCGATTATTTGTTGACTTTGCATTACTTATTCCATAACTTCATTTTTCATTTTAACTCCCTAAGTGAAAAATAAATACTTTGAGAACAGAAGCCACACTATGTTAGAATTGAGCATAACCTTTTGTACAGAGCTGATATTCAAATATTTGTTAGTTGGCTAAAATACATGAGATGTAAAAATGGAAAGTTTAAAGTTTTACTTCAGCATGAATAGCAGCACAATCTGCCTGACTTCTCTATTAAAACAGAAGACATTTCTGAAAAAGCTCAAGATAAATTAAACTACTGGCATAAATTTTTCCCCTATAGAAGGTCATTCTATTTGAAAAACATTTTGAATGGTAAAAGAACTGTACAAATAAACTATCTCAGAATTTAAGCACGTGATTATTACAATCAGCTATATTAAGTAATAGTGCTTGTACTTTAATCAATAAACTATTTAACAAATTATTCATTGAGTTCCCAATTTGTATACAAGCAGTCACAATAAGATCTACCAGGAAGAAAGATGAATAAAAGACTAGTCAACTCTTCAACATCCAACAGTTTAATGGAAGAGACAGACTTAAAAACACTTCACAAGCAGAATTTAAATACACAATACAATATAGCAAATCTACTGAGTACCATGTGTGACTGATTTCCATTGGTAGGGCTCAGGAACCATCGCCAAAAATAAAAATGTAAACAAAAAGATAACATTTGAATGAGGTGGGAAAAATAATTACAACTTTGTAGACCAAGATGGCAGAGAGGGATTCTGGGCTGTATGATCAGAAAGAGCAAAAGGCAGAGATAGAAAATTACTCACCCCATATCTTTAGCTTCTCTTAGTAGGTGACCTCACCTGCTAGCTCACAGGAAAAAGTAAAAGACATTCCTCTCCTATATCTCAAAATTGAATGACATTCCTCTCTCCTTTCTTTCTCTCTCAACTGTCCCCATTCTTTCCCACAGCTAACTTTCCCACATTGTTCAGGACCCTCTTGCTGCTTGTCTCCTACCAGACCCTGCTCCACTGCTCATGCTCTCCCTCTTCCTGCTCTTTGTGGCCACATTTTTGAAATAATGGTCTCTAGGTCTTATCTCTACTTCATCTCTAATTCACTACCTAGCTGGATAAGTTTGTCTCTATATCCTACAAAATGTGTTCTTTTTATTCAGTAAAATCAAGTGAAATAATAATGTTACTTTCTGATTTCACACTTTCTTAGTTTTAAAATAAGTTAACCACTATTTCTTCTTAAAATGTATTGGCTATATTCGGGAAACGGAATATATAGTCTCTGACTAGGATTTCTCATGTCTAAAAAGTAAATTATTAAACAGCTGAGACAGCATTTTCAGTAAAGAGCCTGTTATTGTAGTGATCAATGAGAATCCTGAACCTGAAACATGCTGTTCTGTCAGTGTACCTTTTGCTAACTTAGAACTTGTTCTAATTCTGTAGATGAGAAGAGGTAGGGTGTGTAACTCATCTTCCTCAACAATACAAAGGTGGTACTTTTAAGGAAATCATTTCATATAAGCTAGGGTCCTCAATCTTTTTCAGAAGACTGGAGTAAGTTAAGGTCTCACCGTATACTGACATACTTGAAAAGATTGGCCCTGATTCATATTCTGCTTCTCTGGCAGTTTCATTTACTGCAGGTTAAATAATAGCTAAGGTGGTTTCTCCTCTTACATAGAATAAATAGCTAGAATTCTCCACAACTTACTTTGTTCATCTTTCTTGCCTTCAAAGCCACATTTATCAGTATCCATAAACCACCTACACTGATTTCAAAACTGCAACAAACCACTCCTATGTTATATATAAACCTAAGTCTTCTCACGAACAGTGAGCATAATGGATACTATCCTGTAACTGTTGGGTAATGGAGGGATCTCAGTTCATCTTTTCAGATTTTCTTTGCAATGAACACTTCAGAAGTCCATTGAATAATCCAACGATCTCCCTTTATCTTTTAAAAATAAATTTATCTCATACATACTCCTCCTTTTTAAAATGGCTCTCCTTAGACAACTTTGTATCGTAAACTTCTATCCACCTAAGAAACACAGTTTACAGATCTACCAAATGTATTGAATATTGCAGAAATTTCATAAATACCTGTCAATAGGCTGATTTATATTTAACAATATTATTAATAGTCCCAAAAAGGCCATCAAGCAAATGTTTTGACTAAAGATCAAATAGAAAACTTCAGACCCAGTAACATTTGTAGGGGCTAGGGCAAGATTACAAATAGAGGCCCATGTCCCATGTTTACATATTTAAAAGTTACAAGTCCAGTTGAACTAGTAAATAAAATATGGTCTCATCTTCCAATCTTGACAAATACACCTTTCACCAGTTGGAGGTACACAGGTTCAAATTTAGAATTCTTAGACTCCTTGAAGTTCCATGCCATATTGTGGTGACACTGGGGCTAGCCTACTCCCCCCTTTTTGTTCCCCAGTTTTGTCAAGACCTTGAGGGACCTTGCACTCAAGTGTGGACATCCTGTCTACCACAAACTGCTACCTCTTTGCCACCTCTCAGGCCTAAAAGCATATTCACTGGTTTTATCTAAGGACTGATCCAGGAAAAAGGCCAGTGAAGACTTTGGAAGCAGATTCTAAGCAGCTTGGGGGCAGGAAATTCCAGAGTTTTGGTAGGGGGATTATGAAGTGGGAGAGAGGGAGGACTTGGGCTGATCACATCCCCTTGGCCCTTCAGATCCTTCACCTTATGGGGAAGTGTGAACAAAAAAGGGCCTTCTAATTAAATTCATGGGTTCTGAAGCAGGACTTTTCTTGCCCAGGACTAAAAGCAATGCTGGATAATTTACCAAATGGAGAATTTACCAGATCAGTCACGTTACTGTTAGTATACTAGTTGAAACATAATATGTAGAAAGATTAAGTAGATAAATAAAATCCAAAATTCCAATCTTTAATCACATTAATTCCTCCAACATCTATAATCAAAGGGTCTAATATTTATGTGGATCTACTCTATAGACTAAATCAAGACTCCATGCTGTTTTCGCAATTCATACAAATTTACAGAATTCTATTCAGATGCTAGATGGAGCTGGAAAAAAAACAAGAAGCAGAAGGAAGAGAGAAAGAACACAGAGTATCAAAGACCAGATCAGACATGCAGACATAAGGGAAAGCATTTTCCTCCTGTTCAGTTGCTTATGTGGCAAAGCTTAAGGCACCATGATTAACCATCTGATTAAAGCCGCTAGTATCACAGCTTGCTCTCGCTAATGCAGATTCATGAAGTTTACTCACTGGCCTCCGAATGCCCCCATCCTAGCCACTGTGTTACAGGGTAGGTCAAGCTGAACTTTGTCAGCACTTAAGTGGATACTGATAATAGCTCTCCCTATATTAGAATCTCTTACCTCAACATAACTTGCTATGCTGCAATTTTCACTCTACTTAGCAAGAAAAGTATTGTTAATTTGAAAAAACTAATAAATACATATACATACTCCACAGGAAGGGAAGTATTTCAACTGGAAATCTTATTTATGTGTACTTACTGAGATTGTACCATTGTCTAGACCTATGGACAGTCTTCTTGTTTCCGGGTTAAAAGACATGCATGAACATGGAGCTGAAAGAAATGAACATGTTGATGAAATTAACAAAACCATGATTCTCATCGATTCAGGCGTGCCCAACTAGCTAAAAGTGTGGAGCTGTATTTTCCCACTATCTCCTAGAAAACATTTCATTTAACACCCACTCACCAAAAAATAAGAACAGTAATTTTACAGCCACCCCATAGTTGTTGAGTTATCCTTTTAATGAATATAACAAGATATTCTCAAACTGGACAAGTTCCAAGGGGCTTGGTGGCTGGTTCTGTCAGTATGGAGTCTAAATTTGCTTGACTAGATTAACAATACTTTGTGCTGTGTAATGTTTCTCTTACCACTCTCTATGTACCACTCCAATTCCATCTTAAATAGAAATAACCTATCCTTTCTGAACTACACAAACGAAAGATCTTATTATCCCTCCACCCTCCCTACCCACATACAGACACATACATATATGAGTACAGACTCTATTTTTTGATTCAGAATTGATTTGGGGTGTGTGAATTAACAGGAACTTTTTGCTCTGGGCCTTTGAGGGTATGCTGGAGTCTGCTGATTAAAAATGGCTGAGGTGTATTTCTCAATCTAAAAAAGAACCAACTCATCATAGGGCTAGACACTGTAGGAAAGAGACCAGGTGAGTCAGTACACCCAGGACTGATCTGGGTCTCCCTGTTCTGCAAGACTGACTGCCTGAGGACACCTGGGCCTAAGTAAATTAGGTATGCTTGGAAGCCATGTGTGGTCAACAAGTGCTTACTACACATTCAGCTCCTACACCCCTGCCTTCTCAATCTTTGACAATTTACCCAATACTGAAATATTTGATAGTTATTCTAAGGAGTCCAACACAGTTTTTATATGTCTCCCTTCATATTCACAAAAGCTACATAGATCATGAACTACCTATTACCATAATCACAGTCAGCATCAAATATTTTTATTCCTACTTTTCACAGTTATGATTAGATATTTTACCCAAGGTAACATAGGAAACCGTTGGAAAAGACTCAAAGACATCATTCAAACGTACAGTCCCATTTTCAAACAACCGACTTAGATTATTTTTAACCTAGAAAAGAACTTCAAGTTCTACTGACAGCCACTTCATAAACATATCACTTAGTAACATATTTTTCACTCTCTATAAAAGGGCCCTGAATAAAACAACAAACAGATCTTCTAAACTGAAATTTAGCTTTTTCTCATTTTCTATCATGATATATTCAGAAATAAAAACATGCTAAAAAGAATTTCCCCCTAAAACTTCTAGCAGTACAACAGACTTCTTCCTACTTGGTTACAAAATAAAACCAGATTCCCAAGAGTACACTGCTGAAAACAGGAATCAAATGATATTTAATACACTGCCCTAAGAAAGTCAGTTTTATTGCCCTTGACCTGTAAACTATGTTGGCACAATTTCCATACAACAGTAAGATGCCAGGTCTCAAAATCCCATAACATATGTGCAGAATTAAAATCTAATAAAGTCATGGAAAATTATCATGTTAGCTGAAAAAATTCTAATGAAAAAAACACACAGTTATTACAACTGTGTAAAGTACATACACACTTAAAAGTATAGGATACATAAAATAACTATTCTTGTGTTCAAGTGATAAGATTATTTCTATAACACTGTCTTTACTTTTATTTTGCTATTCCTATTAAAATTAATTTCAAGTATGTCATAATTTATGAAGCCATAAGTATGAGCATATGAAGCAAAACTCTATTTCAGCCCCAAGGGGCTAGTGACTAGCCAGGAACAACCTTATTTGGCTGCTCACTTGACCATCTGAAAGTATTTCCTGTGTGATTTCCTCCAAAGTCCATATCCAGTTATGCTATAATTAGAAAATCCACTGAACTTTGAATGTAATTTAAAATACTTTTATACAAAAAGCATAGGCTACTCTTAGATCTTCATGGTCATTCCTTTATTCCTTGTTTTTCCCCCCAATTTCGTATATTTCTTGTTATTCTCTCAAGAAAAATTTAGAATGCTTACTATGTTCAAGGCCTGTCCTACAATTATATATAAGGTATTATTGCTACCATCAAAAAATCAAAAAAATTATACATTGTGAAACCAACTGTATATAGAAACTGCAAGATACTTTCACCCTATTGGTTCAAATCATTTTATGCATAGTAAGAAACAGGACCAGAATTAAAAGCAAAGGACTATTCCTATAATAAATGAATTCAGCAAAGTTTCAAGATACAAAATTAATGTATACAAATCAGTAGCTCTGCTATACACCAACAATGACTAAGCTGAGAATCAAATCAAGAACTCAACCTCTTTTACAGTAGCTGCAAAAAGTAAAATAAAATATTTGGGATACCAAATCAAGGAGGTGAAAGACCTCTACAAGGAAAACTACAAAATACTGCTGGAAGACACAGATGACACAAACAAATGAAAACACATCCCATGCTCATGGAGGGGTAGAATCAATATTGTGAAAATCCCCATATTGCCAAAAGCATTCCACAAATTCAATGCAATTTCCATTAAAATACCACCATCATTCTTCACAGAACTAGAAAAAACAATCCTACAAGTTATATGGAACCAAAAAAGAGCCCACATAGCCAAAACAAGACTAAGCAAAAAGAACAAATCTCAAGGAATCACATTACCCGATTTCAAACTAAATATATAGTCATAGTCACCAAAACAGCATGGTACTGGTATTAAAACAGGCACACAGATCAATGCAACAAAAAAGAGAACCCAGAAATAAATACAAATACTTAGAGCCAACCAATCTTTGATAAAGCAAACAAAAACATAAAGTGGGGAAAGACAGCCTATTCAACAAATGGTGCTGGGATAACTGGCAAGCCCCATGTAGAAGAATGAAGAATGAAACTAGATCCTCATTTTTACCTTATACAAAAACCAACTCAAGATGAACCAAAGACTTAAATCTAAGACTGAAACCATAAAAATTCTAGATAATAACACTGGAAAACCTTTCTAGACATTGGCTTAGGCAGACTTCATGACCAAGAACCCAAAAGCAAATGCAGGTTGACTGAGGTGGCTCACGCCTGTAAACCCAGCACTTTGGGAGGCTGAGATGGATGGATCACGTGAGATCAGAAGATTGAGACCAGCCTGGCCAACATGGTGAAACCCCTTCTCTACTAAAAATACAAAAATTAGGCAGGTGTGGTGGTACATATCTGTAGACCTAGCTACTTGGGAGGCTGAGGCATAGGAATTGCTTGAACCCGGGAGGCAGAGGTTGCAGTGAGCTGAGATGGCGCCACTGCACTCCAGCCTGGGCGATAGAGCAAGGCCTTGTGTCAAAAAAAAAAAGAAAAAAGAAAAAAAAAGGAAATGCAAAAAAAAACCCCGAAGATAAATAGATGAGACAAACTAAAAATCTTCTGCACAGCAAAAAAAAGAAAAAAGAAAAAAAATCAGCGGAGTAAACCAACAACCCAAAGAGTTGGAAAAAATCTTAGCAATTTATACACCCAACAAAAGACTAATATCCAGAATCTACAAGGAACTCAAATAAATTAACAAGAATAAAACAAACAATCCCATAAAAAAGTGGGCTAAGGACATGAATCAACAATTCTCAAAAGATTTATACAAATAGCCAACAAACATGAAAAAATGCTCAACATTCACTAATGATCAGGGAAATGCAAATCAAAACCACCATGCGATACCACCTTACTCCTGCAAGAATGGCTGTAATCAAAAAATCAAAATATAATAAATGTTGTCATGGATGTGGTGAAAAGGGGACATTTCTGCACTGCTGTTGGGAATACAAACTAGTACAACCACTATGGAAAACAGTATGGAAATTCCTTAAAGGTGCAGCTCCAAGTGCTGGGTGGACTCTTTAAATGCTATAAGACAAATAATTCATAAGGTAATAAAGTAATAATTGGTCTCTATGACATCTGAATATGCAAATTACAGACAAATTGGCTGGAGACTTGTCAATTCCCTGACCTTAAAAGTGCTTTCTTTGACTTCCCCTCCTCTGCCACCAGCACTTTGGTTCAGATACTGCACTTCTCCCATGCCCTCTGCAACCCACAGACCAGGAGATCCCCACTGGGCTGAAAGGCTTCATGAGTTACCAACACAGATCTGAGTGGCAGCTCTGGCAGGCGCCACAGGTTGTTGGCACAGATCTGGGTGAACGTTTTGACTAGCACCAAGAGTGCCTGCAGGACGGAGCTACTCTCTTCCCAGAAAGAGGGGGAGTTGAAAGCAGGGAGACAGGTGATACAGGCGGAACCCACCCCCACAAAGACCAGCAAACTGAAGCCCTCTCACTTGAGAGTCTCACAGCCAGCACATCAGTTCGAGCTTGACCAGGGACAATTGAGCTTGGTGGAGGGAAGGGTGTCTGCCATTGCGGAGGCAGGTCTAAACGTACCTGTGTAAACAAAAGCCAGAGGAAGCTTACACAGCAGCTGGACTGAGTCCGAGACAGCCCAGCAGCATCTCTGCAGGCAGACAGGGAACAGACTGCCTCCTGAAGTGACTCCCTGAACCCTGTATAACCAAAAAGACATCTCGTACAGGAGAGCTCTGGCTGTCATTTGGTGGTTACCCTTCCAAGATGAAGCTACCAGAGGAAAGATCAGGCAGCAATACGTGCTGTTCTGCAACCCCCACAAGTGATTCCCAGGCAAGCAAGGTCTAGAGTGGACCTCCAGCAGTGCTACAGCAGAAGGACCTGACCTTTAGAAGGAAAATTGAAAAACAAAAAGAAATAGCTTCAACATCAACAGAAAGGAGGTCCACTCAGAGACCCCAACCAAAATCACCAACTTCAAAGATCAAAGGTAGATAAATCCATGAAGAGGGGAAGAAACCAATGTAAAAAGGATGAAATCATCAAAGACCAGAATGCCTCTCCTCCTCCAAGGGATCACAACACCTCACCAGCAAGGGTACAAAACAGGATGGAGAATGAGTTTGACAAATTGACAGAAGCAGGATTCAGAAGGTGGGTAATAACAAACTTCTCTGAGCTAAAGGAGTATGTTCCAACCAAGTGCAAAGAAACTAAAAACCTTGAAAAAAGATTAGACAAAATGCGACATAGAATAAACAGCTTAGATAAGAATATAAATGGCTTGATGGAGCTGAAAAATACAGCCTGAGAACTTCATGATGAGTACACAAGTTTCAGTAGCCAAATCAATCAAACAGAAGAGAGGATATCAGAAACTGAAGATCAACTCAATGAAAAAAACCGAGAAGGCAAGATTAGAGAAAAAAGACTGAAAGAAATGGACAAAGCCTCCAAGACATACGGGATTATGAGAAAAGACCTAATCTACACTTGATCAGTATACCTGAATGGGACAGGGAGAATGAATCCAAGCTGGAAAACACTCTTCAGGATATTATTCAGGAGAACTTTCCCAACCTACTAAGGGAGGCCAACATTCAAATCTAGGAAATCCAGAGAACACCACAAAGATATTCCTCAAGAAGAGCAACCCCAAGGCACATAATCATCAGATTCACCAGGGTTGAAATGAAGGAAAAAATGGTAAGGGTAGACAGAGAGAAAGGTCAGATCACCCACAAATGGAAGCCCATCAGACTCACAGCAGATCTCTCAGCAGAAACCCTACAAGCCAGAAGAGAGTGGGACCAATATTCAACATCCTTAAAGAAAGAACTTTCAACCCAGAATTTCATATCCTGCCAAAAAAAAAAAAAGCTTCATAAGTGAAGGAGAAATAAAATCCTTTAGAGACAAGCAATTGCTGAGAGATTTCATCACCACCAGACCTACCTTACAAGAGCTTCTGAAGGAAACACTAAACATGGAAGGAACAACCAGTACCAGCCACTGCAAAAACATACCAAATGGTGAAGCCCAATGATGCAATGAAGACACTGTGTCAACTAATGAGCAAAACAACCCGCCAGTAACAAAATGACAAGAGCAAATTCACACAGGTCAATATTAATGTTAAATGTAAATGGCCTAAATGCCCCAATCAAAAGACACGGACTGGCAAACGGAGTAAAAAGTCAAGACCCATTGGTGTGCTGTATTCAGGAGACACATCTCATGTGCAAAGACACACATAGACTCAAAATAAAGGGATGGAAGAAGATTTACCAAGCAAATGGAGAGCAAAAAAAAAAGCAGGGGATGCAATCCTAGTCTCTGATCAAATAGACTTTAAACCAACAAAGATCAAAAGAGACAAAGAAGGGCATTACAAAATGGTAAAAGGATCAATGCAACAAGAAGAGCTAATTATCCTAAACATATATGCACCCAATACAGCCACCCAGATACATAAAACAAGTTCTTAATGACCTACAAAGAGACTAGACTCTCAAACAATAGTGGGAGACTTTAACACTCCACTGTCAATGTTACAGATCAATGAGACAGAAAATCAACAAGAATATACAGGACTTGAATGCAGATCTGGACCAAGTGGACCTAATTGACATCTACATAACTCTCCACTCCAAATCCAGAGAATACACATTCTTCTCAGCACCACATTAGACTTGCTCTAAAATTGACCACATAATTGGAAGTAAACCACTCCTCAGCAAATACAAAAGAACGGAAATCATAAGTCTCTCAGACTGCAGTGCAATCAAATTAGAACTCAGGATTAAGAAACTAACCCAAAACCACACAACTACATGGAAACTGAACAACTTGCTCCTGAATAACAACTGGATAAATAATGAAATAAAGGTAGAAATAAAGATGTTTGTCGAACCCAATGAGAACAAAGACATAATGTACCAGAATCTCTGGGACACATTTAAAGCAGTGTCTAGAAGGAAATTTACAGCAATAAATGCTCACATGAGAAGCAAGGAAAGATCCAAAATCAACACCCTATTGTCAAAATTGAAAGAGCTAGAGGAGCAAGATCAAAAAAATTCAAAAGCTAGCAGAAGACAAGAAACAACTAAGATCAGAGCAGAAATGAAGGAGACAGAGAAACAAAAAAACCCTTTAAAAAAAATCTACAAATCCAGGAGCTGGTTTTGTGAAAAGATCAACAAAACAGACAGACTGCTAGCCAGACTAATAAAAAAGAAAAGAGATGTATTGAATAGATGCAATAAAAAATGATAAAGGGGATATCACCACCGATCCCACAGAAATACAAACTACCATCAGAGATTACTACAAACAACTCTATGCACATAAACCAGTAAACCTGGAAGAAACTGATAAATTCCTGGACACGTACGCCATCCCAGGACTAAACCAGGAAAAACTTTAATCCCTGAATAGACCAATAACAAGGGCTGAAGTTGAGGCAGCAATTAATAGCTTACCAAACAAAAAAAGTCCAGGTCCAGATGGGTTTAGAGCCAAATTCTACCAGACATACAAAGAAGAGCTGGTACCATTCCTTCTAAAAGTATTCCAAACAATACAAAAAGAGGGATTCCTCCCTAACTCATTTTATGTGATCAACGTCATCCTGATACCAAAAGCTGGCAGAGACACAACTAAAAAAGAAAACTTCAGGCCAACATCCATGATGAATATCAATGCAAAAATCTTCAACAAAATACTGGCAAATGGAATGGAACAGCACATCAAAAAGCTTATCCATCAGGATCAAGTAGGCTTCATCCTGGGGATGCAAGGCTGGTTCAACATACACAAATCTATAAATATAATCCATCACATAAACAGAACCAAAGACAAAAACCACATGATCTTCTCAGTAGATGCATTGAAGGCCTACAACAAAATTCAACAGCCTTTATGCTGAAAACTATCAACAAACTAGGTATTAATGGAACATATATCTCAAAATAATAAAAGCTATTTATGACAAACCCACAGCCAATATCATACTGAAAGGGCAAAAACTGGAAGCACTCCCTTTGAAAACTGGCACGAGACAAGGATGCCCTCTCTCACCACTCCTATTCAATATAGTATTGGAAGCTACAGCCAGAACAATCAGGCAAGAAAAAGAAATAAAGGATATTCAGTTAGGAAAGGAGGAAGTCACATTGTCTCTATTTGCAGATGACATGATTGTATATTTAGAAGACCCCATTGTTTTAGCCCAAAATCTCCTTAAGCTGATAAGCAACTTCAGCAAAGTCTTAGGATACAAAATGAATGTGTAGAAATCACAAGCATTCCTATACACCAATAATAGACTAACAAAGAGCCAAATCATGAGTGAACTCCCATTCACAATTGCTACAAAGACAATAAAATACCTAGGAATAAAACTAACAAAGGATGTGAAGGACCTCTTCAAGGAGAACTACAAACCACTGCTGAAGGAAGGAAGAGAGGACACAGATGAAAAAACATTCCATCCTCCTGGTTAGGAAGAATCAATATGGTGAAAATGGCCATACTGCCCAAAATAATTTATAGATTCAATGCTATCCCCATCAAGCTACTGTTGACCTTCTTCACAGAACTGAAAAAAAAACACTTTAAACTTCATATGGAACCAAAGGAGATCCTGTAGAGCCAAGACAATCCTAAGCAAAAGGAACAAAGCTGGAGACATCATACAATCTGACTTCGAACTATACTACAAGGCTACAATAATCAAAACAGCACAATACTGGTACCAAAACAGAGATATAGATCAATGGAACAGAACAGAGGCCTCAGAAGTAATGCGACACATCTACAACCATTTGATCTTTGACAAACCTGACAAAAACAAACAACAGGGAAAGGATTCCTTGTTTAATAAATGATGTCAGGAAAACGGACTAGCCATGTGCAGAAAGCTGAAATTAACTCCAGATGGATTAAAGATTTAAACATAAGACCTAACACCATAAAACACCCTAGAAGAAAACCTAGGCAAAACCATTCAGGACATAGGCATAGGACTTCATGACTAAAACACTAAAAGCAATGGCAACAAAACCCAAAATAGACAAATGGGATCTAATTAAACTTACGAGTTTCTGTACAGCAAAAGAAACCATCATCAGAGTGAACCGGCAACCAACAGACAGGAAAAATGTTTGCAATCTATCCATCTGAAAAAGGGCTAATATCCAGAATCTACAAAGAACTGAAGCAGATTTACAAGAAAAAAGCAAACAAACCCATTCAAAAGTGGGCAAAGGACATGAACAGACACTTTTCAAAAGAAGACATATATGAGGCCAACAAACATGAAAAAACGCTCATCAACACTGGTCATTAGAGAAATGAAAATGAAAACCACATTGAGATACCATTTCACGCCAGTTAGAATGGCAATCATCAACAAATCTGGAGACAACAGATGCTGGAGAGGACATGGAGAAATAGGAACACTTTTACGCAGTTGGTGGGAGTATAAATTAGTTCAACCATTGTGGAAGACACTGCAGCAATTCCTCAAGGATCTAGAGATAGCAATTCCATTTGACTCAGCAATCCCATTACTGGGTACATACCAAAGGATTATAATCGTTCTATTATAATGACACATGCACACATATGTTAATTGTGGCACTTTGTAATTTGTTGACAATAACAAAGATCTGGAACCAACCCAAATATCTCTCAATGATATACTGAACAAAGCAAATGTGGCACATATACACCATGGAATACTATGCAGTCATAAAAAAATGATGAGTTTGTGTCCTTTGTAGGAACATGGATGAATCTGGAAACCATCATTCTCAGTAAACTGACACAAGAACAGAAAACCAAACACTGCATGTTCTCACTCATAGGTGGGTGTTGAACAATGAGAACACATGGGCACAGGGAGGGGAACGTCAAACACTGCGGTCTACTGGAGGTGAGGGTTTAGGGAGGCAACAGTGGGGGATGGGGAGGTTGGGGAGGAATAACATTGGGAGAAATGCCTGACGTAGGTGACAAGGGATGGAGACAGCAAACCACCATGGCATGAGTGTACCTATGCAACAATCCTGCAAGATCTGCACATGTACCCCAGAACTTAAAGCACAATTAAAAAAAAAAGAAATCCCAAGAATTTTTTTTTTTTTTTTTTTTTTTTTTTGAGACGGAGTCTTGCTCTGTAGCCAGGCACCAGGATGGAGTGCAGTGGCTCGATCTCGGCTCACTGCAACCTCCTACTCCTAGGTTCAAGCGACTCTCCTGCCTCAGTCTCCTGTGTAGCTGGGATTACAGGCACATGCCTCCACACCTGGCTCATTTTTGTATTTTTAGTAGAGACTGGGTTTCACCATGTTGGCCAGGACGGTCTCAATATCCTGACCTGGTTATCTGCTTGATTCGGCCTCCCAAAATGCTGGGATTACAGGCGTGAGCCACCACACCCGGCTGGAATTTAACTCATTTTTTAAAATCACCAAATAATATTGCATTGTCTGGATGTGCCCTATTTATTTACCTACTGAAGGACATCTTGGTTGCATCCAGGTTTTGACAAGTATGAATAAAGCTACCATGAACAACAACAACAACAACAACAAAATTGCTTTCTCCAAAGACTGAAGTGCCTGACCAGAACCATAAAATTATAATATAGCTGCTCTCTACTGACTTCCTCTATCAAAACTACATTCCTGATAGATGAAATAAATACAGCATGATACAAATTGCGAAGATATATTTATTACCCCCACTTTTAACTATTTCCCCATGAGAATAACCATACAGAGTGAAATGTGTACAGTGATGTCATTTGTCAAGGCCATATAATTTGATGAGAGGAAAGCACAGGAGACACAGCCCTAGACAAAGGGGACCCAAGAGATCAGCATAAAATCTCTTCAGAGTCAATAATTAAATGGATTAGGGAGAAAGTAACTATTTGCATTTCTAATACTTGTATCTCAAATTGATATTTTAAAAATTGCCCTTTTTATTTAAAAAAACATGTACTTAAAAGGAGGCAATCTCAAAATATTTCGATTTGGGAGGAAATTTTTCTAATTTATGTTATTGATACCAATAATTCTTTCATTTTATGACTAACGTATTTTTTGTCCTTTGCTGAAAAGTTAACTTTGCTCAAATAAACACAAGTTTCATTGAAAGTTAAGCTGTGGATTTCAATCACACTGCTTTACAATGCTAAGGGCATTATTTGGCAGGAGACACTAATCTTCCTCATGAGAGCT
Organism: Callithrix jacchus; assembly: GCF_049354715.1. NCBI lineage: Eukaryota > Metazoa > Chordata > Mammalia > Primates > Cebidae > Callithrix > Callithrix jacchus. Next base: position 64,309,341 of record NC_133502.1, read on the forward strand.
TCTGGTTCAAACTTTAAAGCTAAATAAACAATGGTGACTTCTGCAAATAAAACTTCAGGTGCTAACGGTAACCTGGTGAAGTTGAATGCCAAGATTCTACAATAGGGGGGTCTTCAATAGAGCCTCCAATGAGCAATACACCCCAACAAAGCAAAAATTTAATTCATGGACACTATTTGATTCAGCCCTGTTTATAACAGAATAATATTTATTAGATTTACAGTACACAACCCATGTTTTATTTTTATTAAGCATACCTATATTCAGGACTTTAATTTTCTAGCACTAAAAAGCATTTCACATTTAAATCCAACATTTTATTTACTCTACTAACATTAACCGTTCTGTTTTCTTCTCATCTAGTCTGAGTAATATCAGCACAGTGAATTAGACGTGGTCACTCCCAGACAAGTTTTAAGTTACAGTAAAGTGATCTAACTACAGTAAATTTTAAAATGCCCTGTCAGATGAAAATGAAAGAAGAGGATGCTAAATAAATGCTGTACTTAATCAAATTAAATAATATATAGCATGTTTAGTTTGGATAATCTATGTTTTCCTTCATTTCCGTTAAAAATGAAAAGTTCCTCAAGTACCTTTTTCTTCTTAGTAAATACAGATTTAAAAGATTATATTATATTATAGTTTTTAAGACTATGAACAGTAAAAACAACAAATTGTTTTTACACATGATTCCATAATATAACCTATATCCAAAAAAAAAAGCAATAAATGGGTCAATACATTTCACAACCAGGAACCCAGAGGTTTTTCTTGAAATTAGGTATAAATTAAAACAACAGAATGAGCATTTCTCAAGTATAAACCTGTTCTCCCAGTCTGCCAAGAAATTATATCAACTGAGTTAAAGATGTTTAAAGGTCAGGAAAACAATCACCACCTTATAAAAGCAGACTGCCTAGTTCATAATTCTAAATATCTTTCTATAATACCACTAATACACCCACATGAACTTTTCCCCCAAACTCCACAAAACCCAGCAGAGGAGGTGGAATAAGCACACAAAGCACCTCCACAGTCTAAGGTACTGAAAGTCCTCCTCACCAATGGGAAAACTAACACTTTCAACTTACTTACAAAGTAACTCATTTCCATTCCAGATAAAAGCATGTACATATATTAACCAACTTAATTTTCCAAATCCCCAATTTTAACTTATTGTTACCTTAAGATTATAGTCCCAATAAATGAGAAAAGGAAACCAACCCAGCTACAACCTCACAAAGTAGCCAATTTTTCCTAATAACTCTGAGTTACTATCAGCTGAGTTACTATCAACTGAGTAACACTGTTAAACATCAAGAACCGGAAAGCATTTTACAAATAGTTATTTGGTGTATCTAACAACCAAAATATATTTGAAAATTTGAGAACAAAGAGAACAGTTTATCTGTTAGGCTTCAAAGCAGAGAAAATGTGAAGAACTTGCCCAAAGTGATTCAGCAAATTGTATCAAAAATGAAAATCAGATTCCAGTTTCCTACCCAGGCACAAGGTCTAACCTACAGGCCATTTTGAATACTCCAATCGGAAATGATACATTTTTGGAGGATGAATTTAATGTAAATAACAGACTTTGTTCAAATATCCTTTCCATAGTTATCTTAACTAAGATTATTTATTATACTTAATATATTATTCCCTACCATTTGAAATGGCTTAAAAAGCAGATACAATAAAACCAAACAATAGAAATGAGCAAAAAGAAGTCATGACTAAGGAAGAGAGAGAGTGTGTGTGTGTGTGTGTGTGTGTGTGTGTAAACAGAAAAAAAATTAAAATAAAAATCTGTTGTGAGATTCAATTAAGTTTCATGTCTCACATTATCCATTAATGACAAAGTACCAGGTCCTAGGGCTGTTGCCCCCAATCTTTTCTGCCTCATAATATACATGGAAAATTACATTTGTACAGCCACTAAAATTAACAGAAGAGATTCGCCCTCCCTCTACACTTTTCTCCACCTCTTTGCTTAGCTAAAGGGATCAGTTCTCCGGGAACCTGTAATCCATTTAGACAACACCAGAAGGCTGTGTCACATAGGCTGGGAAGTTCTGCATTTGAGACAGCAAAAAGTTCCCAGCCCTCATGTCTGAAAAATATTCTACCTTTTTGCTCCTGCATATTATGGTAGACAATTAATTCAAAAACAGCCAGAAAGCATTTCATATAATGTACACATCAAAGAAAGCTGAGGGCACAATGAATGAAGGCATTTCTTTCTTTTTTTTTGAGACGGAGTTTTGCTGTTGTTACCCAGACTGGAGTGCAATGGCATGATCTTGGCTCATCGCAACCTCTGCCTTCTGGGTTCAAGCAATTCTCCTGCCTCAGCCTCCCGAGTAGCTGGGACTACAGGCGCGCACCACCATGCCCAGCTAATTTTTGTATTTTTAGTAGAGAAAGGGTTTCACCTTGTTGACCAGGATGGTCTCAATCTCTTGACCCCGTGATTCACCCTCCTCGGCCTCCCAAAGTGCTGGGATTATAGGCGTGAGCCACCGCGCCCGGCCGAATGAAGGCATTTCTGCAGAAGGCTAACACAAAGTGGGAAAACTCCAAATTTAGAGGAATAATCAGACTAGATATCTTTCACGCTGTTCACCAGAAATAGCCTTCCTTTCAACCAGGCTTTTGATAAAACTGGGAAGCAAGCAGTTCAAAATCACATGTTTCAGAGAGGACTTGAGTTCCTATACTTTAAACGTTAACTGAACAGATGGTAGGTATCCATACTTGTGTGAAAACTGAGCAGCCCAACTGCACTTCAGATTGGGCAAATGCCATCCCACCAAGCCCAAGGCGGAGAACTGGGAAGGTGACAAGACAGGACTTTTTTTTGCTACATTAGGTGTGCCTATTTATTTGTAACTACATTTGAAAAAATGGAAAAAAAAAAAAGTCTTGTTTGGCTTGTGGAAAAATTTATAAACACTTAGGAGCCAAAGTAAATTCCACTCACCTGCCCTGGCAACAACAGAGCCCAAAGAGGGTTTCCAACTGTCCAACACACCTGGCCAGAGACTCCAGCTCTCTTCAAGCCTCCTTTTAACAACATCTTTGGCGGCCAAGCTGATTGATCTATTCTGCATACGCAGAGGTTCCTCCCCAACCTTTCAAAGGACAAAGGTCTGACCCCATGAATGGCAAACCAGCTAGTAAAGTAAATATGAAATAACTCAGCCATAGAAATAGAAATGCTTGTGCTTTTTACATAATTTTTCTCTATAATGTGATGCGACTATGGCGGTTGAAATTGCATCTATCAGAAGCCTAGAACAAATAATCACATTTACGGGTGTAACTGAAACTTCCACTCTTACCCTGAGGACCTGGTTTACAAGCTCATGCAGGGTTCCAGATGGGTAGGTTGCAAGGTGATATTGTCACAGGTGATGCACAGCTACTACATAAGATATACCAAGGGGATATTCCGTTTTGAAAGAATATTTGATAAGGAAAGGCTCTGATTTCTCATTCATCCATAAGAATCAGCTAGCTTATAGCAAACTACAAAACAAGGCAGCAGTCATCCCCAAATTCTCTACAGAGAGTACGTTTTAAAATGAACTTGCCTTAGGGAGACTTTGTGACCATGTCCCCATTATGCCTACTTCCCATGTTACAACACTCACCAAACATCATGGTTGGTATTCATTTAATGTCTGCCTTCCCCACCAGAGTATAAACACCACAGACAGGAACCATCTGCCATATTTAACTACTACATCCCTAGTACATTGCACAGTGTTGGATGTGGAAGAAACACTTAACATTTGTTGAATGAGCTATCCAAAGAAATTAAACAAGATCAAATATTACTTTCTGCTTTCCTTCTTTACACCTTTCCTAGACTATGCTAAGCTCAACTCCACCATGGACCAATAGGGCCATGACTCAGTCCTTTCTCATTAAATATCACAGAGATCCCAGAAAAACCGAAAGAGTAGGAATTAAAAGGTGTGCAATGAGGCCCAGGCTTAATACTTGCTGTCACAAGTAACAGAAATCTGCTCATGTGAACTTAGGTACAAATGGGCATATCCAATAAGAAAGAGGGGTATCTTTTGAGCTCAAAGGCAGAACAGAGCCAGGATTCTCAGGGGATTAGGAGGATGAAGAAAACCTTGAGCATCACTTGCTTGCTTTCTCTTCCTTAGGAGCCAAATGTTCTTCTCTCCCTGTTCACCATACCTTTCCTGCAGATCAGCTTTTTCACTCTTTCTCCATACACACAAATGCTTCACAGCTCTTGGGTTTATATGCTCCCAGTAAAATGGCCCTGCCCAGGCTGAAACTAGCATGTCCACCTCCAAATTCTAAATTCCTGGGAAAATCAGATTGGCCCAGGGACAAACAGCCTTAACCAAGCAAGCTTGGTTTTTCCTGGCTCCCTCCTATGGAGGAGGAGCTTCTCAGAAAAGACAGGATAGGAAGACATCCCCAAAGCAGGGCTTCTGTTTTTGACCATGATGCATCTGCTCTTCTTTCTCTTGTCTGCCAGTCCTCCAAGATCACTCAGCCTCATCACACTCTGCCTTTCAAGCTGCTTTCTGGTCATCAAACTTGGCCTTCATTGTTTATTGTATCTCATTCAATGCCTTCCACTTCCTACCTTAGTTAAACTTCAAATTCTTCTCAAAGCTATAATGAATTTACTCTCTTAGCTGGAACATGGCAAATACTATATTTAAAAGGTATTTTAATGGACAAAATAAATAAATCATATTTTAATAAATGTGCAGAATTTTATTTTCTTCTGTACTTGGAATACTACTTGTTATGTATTAGAATAAACACAAAATATGGTTGTATCTGCTTTGTGGTATTTATTTTATAGCCTCTGAATATATTGTATATTTTCACTTATTTTGAAACCACTACCACATAACCATCATGTAAGAATAATACTGAGTAACCTCTTAACAAAACACCTTTCAATAGGAAGGACTACAAAACAATTCCTTGGAAACTCAAATCTATTTCACGTTCTCTGATGGAAATGTAGCTTATTTCCTTACGGAATAAGATTCTGCCTCTCTCAAGTTAAACAAATCTTAAATTCTTGCTCAGAGGTCAGTTACTCTGTCATCTGAATGCATAAGATTCCTTGGAACACAAAATCCAATTTCTAACCAATTGTGATGAAGATAACTTTTTTTTTTTTCATCTCTACACATTGAATACATTCAAAAGATTACTGAAATTATCTTGACCATATACATCTTGTTTGTCTGCAAATCCCTGGCATCTTGATCTGTGGCCTGTATACAGCAGACACACAGTAAATATTTGATCGCCTAGCATGTATACTTATATCCATATATTTACCAATCAATACTGTATATAGATAAGGCTTTACATGTGTTCATATAAACATACGTACATAGATCACCAACATGTTTGGTATAATGTCACGAGACAATGTTTTCAAACCTTAATGTATATTTGAATTATCTAGGGTTTGGGTTTTTTGTTTGTTTTTGAGACAGAGAGAGAGAGGTGGCATCTTACTGTGTTGTCCAGGCTGGTCTTGAACTCCTGGCCTTAAGGAAACCTCCTACATAGGCTTTCCACAGCACAGGGATTACAGACGTGATCTACCCCACCCAGCCTATCTAGAGATTTTGTTAAATGCAGATTTTGATTGCGTAGCTCCGGGGTAGAACCCAAGAGTGCATTTCTAGTAAGTTCTCAGGTGATGCTGATGCTACTGGCCCAGAGACCACATTTTGAATAGCAAAGTAATCCCTTTTTAACTCTATTTAGTAGAACACAAAAGGCAACGTATACAAATAATTACAAGGTCCTCTTTCTCAAAGTTCATGTTCAGTCATAAGGAAAATGGATGGTAATCCTATCAGACTAAATCCTTCAATAAGTATTTACGCAGCACCTATGCCAGATGTGGGAGCTACAGTGAACTTTAGTCATTCTTGCATATAGCTTAATAAATGATGAAAATAGGGCCGGGCGCGGTGGCTCACATCTGTAATCCCAGCACTTTGGGAGGCCGAGGTAGGTGGATCACGAGGTCAAGAGATCAAGACCATCCTGGTCAACATGGTGAAACCTCCTCTCTACTAAAAATACAAAAAATTAGCTGGGCATGGTGGCGCGTGCCTGTAGTCCCAGCTACTCAGGTTGAGGCAGGAGAATTGCCTGAACCCAGGAGGCGGAGGTTGCGGTGAGCTGAGATCACGCCATTGCACTCCAGCCTGGGTAACAAGAGTGAAACTCCATCTCAAAAAATAATAATAATAATAATAATAAATAAAATAAATGATGAAAATGCAACTAAAAACTTCTCTGCATTCTCAGTGATATCCAATAAAGAGAGCATTAGAGGATGACACCAAAATGTATATGTATTTGTATAGGGGGAAGGGAATAAGTTACCAATTGCTTGGGATCCTGTGCCTTCATGAGGTTCCTATTAATGCTTCTCCTATCTCAAGAAGATTCCTTGCTTGCCATCTTCAAATTCCCATCATTTTGCCCAGGTTAGTCTCTTTTATTTGCAGGTCATGGGATCTATTATCTCTGAGGCCAACTTCAACGTGCTGGATTACAGCCTTCCCTTATCTCTTACAGTTAGAAACTGTGGCAGGTTTGATGAAGCAAGACCACAAAAAAAAAACTGGTTAAATCATTTAAAAAACAGTAAAAATGGCTGGGCATGGTGGCTCACACCTATAATACCAGCACCTTTGAGGCCAAGGTGGGGGGATGACCTGAGGTCGGGAGTTTGAGACCAGCCTGGCCAACATGGTAAAACCCCGTCTCTACTGAAAATACAAAAATTAGCTGGGTGTGGTGGTACGAGACTATACTCCCACCTACTTGGGAGGCTGAGGCAGGAGAATCGTTGGAACGTGGGAGACAGAGGTTGCAGTGAGCCAAGATGGTGCCACTGTACTCCAGCTGGGGCGATAGAGCAAGACTCTATCCTTAAAAAAAAAAAAAAAATCAGGAAGAAAAAAAAAACTAGAGAATGCTCTCCTTCTTCATTTAGCTAACCCCTTATCACTGCCATGGCTTAAAAAGAAAGTTCAGCTTGATTTCATAATGTACAATAGTATCTTCTAGAATCAAAACAGGTAAGGAAAGGATATAGTATTTAGAATTACATGAAGTTTCTTCTCAAAAAAAGGGTTGAATACTTTGTTCAGCTCGGTTGTCATCATCTATTTACTATAAAATTCTAAAAACATGCAAAGCTTCAAAGATAATTTGAAAGTCATTGAAAACCATTACATTGTTAATAATCATTTGTTTATAAACAAGCAAAATTGTTATTTATTATAGTATTCTTTTGCCAGAAGCATAATTTTAAGCAAATCTACAATTTAGCATGAATTTATTTTGGCATGTCCTTCTGAAACTGGGATACTTATATCAAGAAAGGAGGTATACACTGCAGCAAGCCAAAAGTATAGGAGTCCAAACAACAAACCTGGGGTATTTTTCTACAATATCCATTTTAATTAAGATTTGAAGGGAGGGGAGTAAGGGAAATGTTTAATACAAATGATAATAAATTTAAATAATTATTTTACACTAAAATAAACATGGCATAGGATGCCCAAACTTCACTAATTTTAAAAATAAAAGGCTAGACTAAAAAGAAACTTTTTATTTTGGGGGGGGTCAGTTCTTCTCCAGCTGTGGGGGAACTTCTGCAAATGGAATAATCTAAGAATCACACATATCTTTTTTCTTTTAAAAGTGTACTTGGAAGATTCATTATTTATCAGTGCAAGGACAAAATTCTCAGATAAGATTGGAAAAATGAAATCAACTTCTAATTAGAATGTTTCAATCCTAAGCAAATCCTTTTAGAATTGAATGTTCAATGCTGAATGTCTTGAATTTGAATAAATGATATAACAATAAGGCAAGGACAAATTTACTTCACAAATGTAATCACTGGACAAAATTCTGAATTGCCTAAGGACATACTTTACAAAATAGCCGAACAAAAAGTTGGAAAAGAGAGGAAGACTGCTGCAATCAGAAAGCCTATGTGCTGTAGTCCTTCTTCCATTAATCTTATTCAAAAGCTATGAATATACAGTCAATTTCAGAACAATTTTCTTACTTTACATAGTGAAAGCCTTAGAAAATCTAAAATGATTTAATATGGTACTTTTCATTATAATGAGAATCCCAACCTCAGTCTTCTCTACTTAAGAAAAAAATACAGAGAAGGCAATCTGGGAAGGAAGGAGAGTTAGGGTACATGTCTGGTTTTTCAAGACAGAGATTGGAATACTTACAAGGCATTGCATGGTATATGCTTGGCCAGTACTGTCCACTGTCTCTCTTTAACCAAACACGAACTGTCCTACAATAGAAGAAAATATGTGCATGAAATCACATTATTCTTAGTCATGGGAAAATGTCGATACATAGAAAATAAACCTCTTAATATTATATAGAGAGGTCGGGCGCGGTGGCTCATGCCTGTAATCCCAACACTTTGAGAGGCCAAGGCAGACAGATCACCTGAGGTCAGGAGTTCGAGACCAGCCTGGCCATCATGGTAAAAATCTGTCTGTACCGAAAATACAAAAATTAGCAGGGCATGGTGGTATGCGCCTGTAATCCCAGCTATTCGGGAGGCTGAGGCAGGAGAATCACTTGAACCTGGGAGGCGGAGGTTGTGGTGAGCCAAGATCACACCATTGCATTCCAGTCTGGGCAACAAGAGTGAGACTGTCTCAAAAATCTAACAAATTAAAAAATGAGAGAGAGAATACCTTAACTACACATAATATATATACATATGTATCTTAACATAAATACATACACATGAACACCATATATACCTCTCTAAAGATTCTACATTCCTTAAGCTTGAGGTTTCTACACATTTAGAATTACATATAACTCTTTAAATATCATGCCACACGTGTATAATCATGAGAGTGTTTAAAAATTAAAAATTATTATTTTCATTCTTGTTGTTTTGCCTTTCCAAGCATCTGATCTTTGCCCAAGACTGCTGGAAGCATTCATCTGGCTGGGGAACGATTTGGTTTTATTAGTGAAGGAACTACAAAGAGGTCAAATGAAAAAATATGCAGTATCTGACCTGAACAGAAGGATTATACAGTCCATGATTTTGTAAGTCAAGCCATTGTCTCAAGGGAGTTTTTCAATATGCTCAAATAATTATAAGCTCTGAGGCAGATTTTCTGAGCTAGTGGTGTCCATGGAGCTTGCTATGAAACAGGGTGATACTGCAGCAAAGGCTGTGCATGAAGTTCCAGGCCAGCAGCTGTAGAGAGACAAGGCAGATACCTAGGAGAACTCAGAGCAGACGCCAAAGACTGAACTACCTGGGAAGCACCATGAGTTTCTGACCAAACAGAAATGCCCAACCATGAATTACCAGCTATAACATCATCAGCTTAAGCCAGCAAGGCAAACACAAGTAGGAGGTTAAAAGGTATTATTCCAGAGACCAGAGGAAACAGTGAACATCAAACAGAAGGAAAAAGTCAGTGTCCTACTGCCAAGATATCATAGGCTACACACCTCACCCGACACTCTTAAACCATCCCAGGGTTAAAAGCAGAGTGAGAAACGAGCACTTTTATCTCAGAGAGAGTTAGATACTTCCTAAAGATATTATTTAAGTCATCACACTGGACAAAGTTTTAAATTATATTTGCCACCTTCCCCCGCTCCAGCTAATCAGGTGGTCTTCTATAAATAAGTAGGAGAAAAAAGACCAACTACAGATATAATAAAGAAAGAACATTTTATCTGCACAGTCAGAAGTTACGACGTAGTGATAATGTAGTGACACCACTACATATATGTGCAAAATTCAGTCTTTTTGGTCAACTATACTAATTTGTAAGGTGAATAGATACAATGGTAAATAACTTATAAGAATTAAATCTATGCATACACATACTGCTAATATAGTGATATATATATCAGCATATATCGCAGAAGATGGTGGAGTAAGACACTCCAAAGCAGTCCCTTCAGTAAATCAACTATTAAGCTGGCAAGAACTGTCAGCTCCATCTCTATGGTAGGCAGCCATGGAGACTGTGGCTCATATTCCTTGACTGGCCTGCTTGTACCAGGAAGTGAACATTGTCCTCCACAGTTTGCAGGGGGTGTGTTTTGATTTGCCTGTAAATTCACTTCGAGATTGGAGCAAAGGTTGCCTATTGTTTCAAACCCTTAGGGTTGAAGGGCTTCCCAAGCAGGATCTTTCAAAAGAAATTAGATACAGAAACTTTTTTACCCTTATTGGATGCAGGCATTTAAGGAAATCACTGGCTGACCATAGAGATAACAGAACAGGGACCTCGGTGATCACATGCAACAAAGAATACAGTCTTTGCAAAAATATTTCGGAAAGGTCACTAAACAGATAACTTCAGCATTCAGCAAGTAAGAACGGCAACCCCTGCAGAGGGAGGATTATATGACTTCCAGAATTACTGCATTATAATATTCAAAATGTCTAGTTCTTAACAAAAATTGCAAAATACACGGAGAAAAATAAAAATAAAAAAGTTGACAGAAAAAGAAGAAAAGAAATGGACAGAAACCATCCATGAAGAAGCTAGAACAGGCTTACTATACCAAGACTTTAACAGTTTTAAATAGACAAAGAACAAAGGAAATCAGGACAAGGTTCTATGAACGAATGGGTAATATCAATAAAGAGATGGAAATTTCAAAAGGGAATCAAATAGAAATTCTGGAGCTGAAAAGTACAATAGCTGAAATGAATAATTCCATAATGAGGTTCAACAGCAGGTTTTGAGAGTCAGAAGAGCCAGCAAACCCAAAAATGAGACAACTGAAACTATCCAGTCTGAGGAAAGAAAAAAAAAATAAAGACCATGAGAGACCAATAGGACATCAAGTGTACCAACAAATGCAATATGGAATTCCTATAGTAAGACAGATGAATTCTCTATTTAGCTGCACTATCCTTCCAAATGAAGGGGAAATTAAGACATTCTCAGATAAACAAAAGCTAATGAAAATCATTACTAGTAGACCTTCTTCACAAGAAATGTTTTTATATCGAACTGAGCACAGAAAGTCAACACCAGAACAAAAGTCTGCCAAATTGCAGGGTTTATTGCCGGTGACCACGGAGGACTCACGTCTCTCCAACCCGTGGCCCTGTAAAAGAGGGTGACAAGACCTTTTATACCCGTAAAATCACCTTGGGGGTAAGGGGAGAGGATGGGGTGAGGGGCTTCAGACATTCCGAGGGGGCCAGGGGATTCAAATCACCTTCTGGGCGGAGAGAAGGGTAAGGAGGTTCCAAACATTTTGAGGGCCGGGGGACTATTTGACATTCTGATTGTTATTTAAGGGGTTCATAGATGCTGAGATTGACATTTGTTTACACATCGTCTGGGTAGGGGTGGGATCCATAGATTTTTATTTACTTGGCGCCAGGACGGAATTATCTGGGGGTGCTTACTCTGGTAAACAAAGGCCAGCAATTCTGGCATTTACAGATAAAAGAAGGTATGCCGCTTTACCTCAATTTGCATCCTGCAAATGATCTACCAATTTACAAAAGCCAAGGTTAGCAGCCATTGTGAGGAGAATGGAAACAGCTTTGTTCTTTATAAAATGGCATTGTACAGGTTCTAACTCTAGGCCAGCTATATCACAATGTTAAAGGAGTTTTTCAGGCTGAAACAAAAGGACACTAGATGGTAACCTGAAGCCATACAAGAATTAAAGATTACTGGTAAAGGTCACTACACAAGTAAATATAAAAAGCAAGTATCACTGTATATTTTGTTTATAACTCCTCTTTCTGTTTCCTAAATGAATTAAAAGACATACACATAAAACAAGAATTTTAAATCTATCTATGTAAATGGGCAATAAAAGGGGTGGGAACAAAGCTAACTAGGAGCAAAGTTAATGTACACTAGTAAAAATAAATTGATATTAATTTAAACTAGATTAATATAAATTTAGTTATACAGAAGAGAAAAATAAGGGAATCAAAATGGTACATGAGAAAGAAATCAATCAAACGTAAAAGAAGGCAACAGTGGAGAAATTGAAAAACAAAAAAAGATTTAAGACATAAAAAATAAATAGCAAAATGGCAGAAGTCCATCTTTCCTTATCAGTATCACTTTAAATATAAATAAACTCACAAATTAAAAAAAAGAAAGACTGGCAGAATGGAGTTTAAAGAAAACATGGTTCTGTTTGCTCAAAGCCATAGGAAGAGATTTAAAAATAAAACAAAAAAAAAACCACACATGGTCCAAATCTATGCTACTTAAATGAGATTCACTTCAAACTCCAAAACACAAATAGGTTGAAGAAGAAACAATAAAAAAGACATTCCATTCAAATAGTAACCAAAAGAGAGCTAGGTGAGTATACTAGTAACAGATAAAATGGGTTTTCAGTTAAAATTTATTACAAGAGAAAAGGATATTTCTCTGTATTGACAAAGGGTCATCAAGAAAATATAATAATTGCAAATATAATACTCCAAAGAACAGAGCCCCCAAAATATTAATATATGAAAAGCAAGTACTGACAGAATTAAAGGGAGAAATAGAGTTCTACAATAATTGCAGACTTTAAGACACTACTTACAATAAAAGATAGAACATCCATATAGAAGAGCAATAAGAAAACAGAAGACTTGAAAAACACTACAAACCAACTAGATCTAATGATATATAAACAACACTCTAACCAACAACAGAACATACATTTTTTTCTAAAGTACACATGGAATATTCTCTAGGATTGATCAGTTGTTAGGCTGTAAAACAATTCTCAATAAATTTTAAGATTGAAATCATACGAAGTATCTTCTCCAACTATAAGGGATGAGGCTAAAACCAATAACAAACTGGGGAAGAAATGACTGGGAGAATTAGAAAATACTTTCAGATGAATGAAAATGAAAGCACAACACATTAAAATGTATTAGGGGCTGAAGCAGTACTCAGAAAGAAATGTGTAGCTATAAATGCCTATATTAAAAAAGAAGATCACAAATCAATAACCAAATTTTATACCTTAAGGAAAAGCAAACTAAACCTAAAGTCAGCAAAGGAAGGAAGTAACAAAGATTAGAACAGGAAAGAAAAAAAATTAGAATCAATGAAACAAAAAGTTATTTCTTTGAAAAGATCAGCGAAAGTAACGAATCTTTAGCTAAACAGAAATTTAAAGGATTACAGGGGAAAATTTATATGCCAGCCAATTAGACAATCTAGATTAAATAAACGAATTCCTAGAAACATACCATCTACCAGTACTGACTCAAGAAGAAATGGATAATATCAACAAACCTAAAAAAAGTAGAGATTGAATCAATAATCAAAAACTTCTTAACAAAGAGAGTACAAAACCAGACAGCTTCACTGATGAGGTCAATCAAACATGTAAAAGAGAATGAACAACAATCCTATTCAAACTTAAGAAAAATACCAGAGGAAGAAATACTTTATAACACATTCTATGAAAGCTGGACAAGATACCACAAGAAAACTACATACTTAAATCTTCATGGAGAGAGATTCAAAACTCTAAAACAAAATACTAGTAAGCCAAATTCAACAGCAGATTAAAAGGATTACATACCATGACCAAGTGTGATTTATCCCAGGAATGTAAGCGTAGTTCAAAACAGGAAAATCAATCAATGTGATACAACACATTAATAGAATGAACACACACACGAGTGCGCAAAATTCAACAATCTTTCATAGAAAAAAACATAGCATACTAGGAGTAGAAGAAAACTTCCTTAACCTAATAAAGGACATTCGTGAAAAATTCACACTTAACATCATAATAAATAGTGAAAACATTCTCCCTAAAATCAGAAATAAGGATGTCCAATTTCATCACTGATCTTCAACATTATTAGAAGTCCTAGTCAGAGTAATTAGGCAAATAAAAGAAACAAAAGGCATCCGAACTGGAAAGGAAGATGTAAAACTATTTCTATTTGAATACAACATGATTCTACTTACAGAAAATCCTAAAGAATCCACTCAAGAAAAAACAACTAACGCTAATAAATTAAGCAAAGTTACAAGGTACAAGATCGGCAAACAAAAACCAGCTGTGTTTCTAATAACAAACGTTTCTAAAGAAATTACAGCCCCCAAAACACTTTACATATATATTTAATCTTTACAATACCCTATTAAATAGAACTGTCTTCATTAAATGTACTGTCCTCCTTATACCAACTTGTATTAACGGCAATTGATAAATCTTTACACCTAAAAATTAAAGTACAGCATATAAAAGTATCTGTTCTCTTATCTCCTGAGGTACAAGAGCAGTTTTAAAAAGAAAAAAGGGTTCTGCATCTTAGAAATCAAAAGTACCATTTGGATGGTTAGGAATTTCCTAAATAAATGTAACTTTTACCATGCAAAGCCTTAGAAGTTTTGATTTTTCTGAAAATTGCATTTTAAAAGCAACACGAAAAACATTTTTCCCTGAAGAAAACTTTCAGAAAATGACAACTGACAACTGTGATTAAGAGTCACATTAAGCCAGCAGAGGTCAGGATATTTAGGAAGAAAAATGTCTGACCACTGAAATGCAAGGAAAGTGTCCTTTCACCCCCCACACAAAGCCCTGGGTTCGCAGAAAACGGACAAGGCCAAATGCATTGCACGGTCCATCTTGCACCTGCTGTTTTCTTCTCTTCCTGCCTCTTCTTCTCTCCCAGGCTCCCAGCACAAGGCAGAAACCAACACTGCGAGAGATACAATGCTCATCTAAAAAATACCAAGACGAGGTAGCCCACAGTGGGTCTAAGTAGTTCAGCAACAGGGATATTTATTTTAATTTTTAATTTTTTCAGACAGAGTCTTACTCTGTCACCCAGGTTGAACTGCAGTGGCGTGATCTTACAGCCCAGGTATGTAGTAGGCTACACCTACTACATAGGTGCCGAGTACAATGGCTCACTGTTACCTCCACCTCCCAGGTTCAAGTGATTCCCCTGCTGCAGCCTCCCAAATAGCTGGGATTACAGGCACATCTCACCACACCCAATTAATTTATGTATTTTTAGTAGAGACAGGGTTTCACCATATTGGCCAGGGTGGTCTCGAATCTCTGACCTCAAGTGATCCTCCTGTTTTAGCCTCCCAAAGTGCTGGGATTATAGGCATGAACCTCCATGCCCAGCCTGAGCTATTCAAAAACAGCGTGATCTCACTCTATACTGGATGTAGTTGATCACATTTCAACAGATTAAAGTTACTTTTAGATATTAGCCCTATTCGTTAGACCTAAAACAAAATTGCTTTTATCTTTATTTTTATTTTACTTTAAGTTCCAAGATACCTGCGCAGAACGTGCAGGTTTGTTACGGAGGTATCCATGTGCCATGGGAGTTTGCTGTACCTACTGACCCGTCCTTTAAGTTCCCTCACCTCACCCCAAAATTGCTTCTTTAAGGTTAAAATAGATGTTGGATAAATTGTGGTATTTATCAAAATTCTACTAGGATCAGTGCTGGTTTGCTCCTTCACTGGACTATAAATACAAGCAGAGAAGGAACCGTATTTTACCATACTTGATATTTGCCCCAAGGCTAAGGACTGTATCAGATCAAAAACTGGTGCTCATTGTTCATGAAAGATTAAAAATCAATAAAAAAATCTCTCTCCTATGGCCATGGCCACCCCAACCTACTTGTCCACTGTCAGGAACTCCTCTGACTGCACATGGACAGAGGCCTGGTGCAAAAAGGCAGTAAGGAAGCTAGGTTGATGCTGAGAAGCCTATATACTGCTCTGGGTGAGATGATGGGATGGAACTATGAATCCTTAACTGCACAGCTCCAGCCCTTACTTCCTAAAGAAATAAGGAAGAACAGGGAATTCCCACAATGACTCCCATCTCACACCAACTTCTCTCCAAAGGACTGAATTCAGTGCCTGCCTCAGTTACAACCTTAACTAGGGGAAGGAAGTGTGACAGCACTGAGCACAGTAGCCAGTATGACTATGCAGAGGGGGACTCACATGTTCAGCGGAGCAGGGAATCATATGCTCCCTTTTTGAGATCCTAATTTTTTAGTTTTGTATTTGACTTTGTTTTAAACTGTGCTGACATACATAAGCTGCAGTAGAGTTTTATCAGACACAGTTGCTAAACTGACTCGTGTGTGCGCGCACGGGTGTCTCACTGTTTCCCAGGCTGGTCTCGAACTCCTGGCCTCAAGTGATCCTCCTGCCTCGGCCTCCCAAAGTGCTGGGATTACAGGCATGAGCCACCGCACCTGGTCCCCCTAAGATTCTAATACCATATTTTTACCATACACTTTCTATGTTTAGATACACATATACTTACCATTTGTGTTCTGGGTTGCCTACAGCATTCAGTATAGTTACATGATGTACAAATTTGCAGCCTAGGAGTAACAGGCTAAAAGTATCATACAGCCAAGGTATGTAGTAGGCTACACCATATAGTTTTGTGTGAGTACATTCTATGGCAATCACACAATGACTAAACTGCCTGATGATGTATGTCTCAGGATGCATCCTCGCTGTTAAGTGACACATGACTATATTAATGGGAAACTGGTTCCAGGACCTCCCCTAGATTTTGTATGCTCAAGTCCCTATTATAAAATGGCACAGTATTTGCATATGACCTACATACATCCTCTCGTAGTCTTTAATCTCTAAATTACTTATAACACCTAACACTATGTAAATGCTATGTGAACAGTTGTTATATTGTATTGTTCAGGAAATAATGACAAGGAAAAAAAGTCTATACATATTCAGTACAGATACAACCATCCTTCCTCCCCACCTCCCCCAAATATTTTCTATCCAAGTTTGGTTGCATCCATGGATGCAGAATCCACAGATAAGAAGGGCAAACTGTATATGGCCAAAGCACCACACCAGGTTCATGTCCCTAACAATCCTAGCCTGCCAAGTTATATCCTTTGTGCTATATTCTAGCAATCTTTAGGAGTCTGCTTATAATGATGGAGATAATGAACAACAGGTTCTGGAACAACTGGGATTTTCCAAGACTACTAAAATCTAGACGTTAGGAATTCTCCCCCTCTGCCCCGCAAGTGCACTTCTATACATTCATTCAACGACTTGTTGATTCGTTCATTTACTCGACAAACATTTATCAAACACATACTAGGTACTACCAGTATGTGAAACACACTGGAACCACAAAGACAAACAAGTGCTACCTCTGTTTTCAGGAAGCTCACAGTCCACTGGGGCAGACAGGTCACAGACATTACAACACAGCAAGATAAGAGGTAAGGTATGGAGATGTCCATGCTGTGACAGGAACACGTGGGGTCATCTAACTCTGACTACAAAGCCAGGGCTCAGGCGGGGTTAGATAAAACTTCTCAGAGATGATAGTGTCTGAAATGCAAGGTGAACAGGCATTTGTCAGAGGAAAGTGGAGAGGACGTAGGAGCATGTTCGCAGGACCATGGCCTCTGCCACCAAAGGCAAAGTGAGCAGGAGTGGCGAGAATCCAGCCTGGACAAAGAACAGGCAGAAGGCCACCAATGCTGAGGATGAGGATGCTGGTCACAAAACCACGCTTGTTTTTGTTTGTTTGGGGGCAGCCTGGAAAAGGCTGGGTTACCCTGAAGTAACCAGTGTGGAGGATGTAGGCAGTAAACCAAGTAAAACAGGACGAAGGCCTAAAAGAGAGAGAGAGAGAGACAGATTTTAGAGCAGTCAGGAAGTAGAAGCATCAGGACTTGGGGGCTGGCTGGATATGGGGTGTCACATGAATGGTGGTGTCATTCATCAATAAGTGATTTTGGTGGAAGGCAATGTTGAGTTCATCTTGAACACATGCGTGTGGGGAAAATCCAGTTAGGACTGTTGCAGAGAAAACTGTCTACATGAAGTTCAGGGGTAAGACCTGGGCTGAAAATTAAGATTTGGGAGACATCAGCATATAAGGAGTAGCTACCAGAGAATAAGAAAAGAAAGCCAACAATAAAGACAAACACCAAGAGTTAACGGGTGTCAAGAGAAAAACATCTGCAAAGACCTTAGCACATGCCAGGAAAGAGGCAGAAGAAAATCCTTCTTTACTTCACAGACACAAAATAAGTCCTAAATTTTGGTCCAGAAAATAAGGTCATCATAAGCACAACTAAGAGCTGAACTATATTCACAGTGAAAACATGCCTACAATAAAATACTATCTATATAGGTCATTTTTCTGAGAGAAAAGGGAAGGCTGGGGGTGGCAACAAACAGTATACCACAGGTTGCTAAGCTACTGAATAAAATAAGACGGGGCGTCTACCCATGTTGAAATCAGGCTTTTAAAAATGTGCCCTAGAATGATGCAACCTTCATTAGTTACCATAGCAATGAGCTTCATTTCCCAGGGGACAATTGTTATTTTTGCCACCACTGAAGTAACTTGGGGTAGGGGCTGGGAGAAGTGAATCCCACTGTGTTTTGAAGACCCTGAATTTCCAGGGAATCATTTTCTACAGATCACACCCCACAACAGCAAAACAAACAGAAGGAAGGCAGCCCCCAGCGATCTGGAAACTAATAGAAAAACTTTGAGCAACAGGATGTCAGGTCAGCAATGCCTTTTTGTTGTTTTTATAGTCATTCATTTAAAGAGAAAAAAAAAATGATTCAAATGCAGAAAATGTTGCAGAGATTCTTAGAAAACATAGGTGAAAGATTTTTTTAAAGTTGATTTCTCAATGATTATCAGATTTCTTTAGTTACTTGTAATAAAAACAAACTGAGAGGTTCCCAGCAAATGCATTCTGACCACATATAGTAAATAAACTAAACCCAATCTTCTACAATGCACTGTGCATCTTTTGTATTCAGGGTTTCTCCATGATACACAGACGCTACTGTGTGGAAACCGCAAGTGAACTGAGGTGGCCAAGGGTTTCAACAATGGGGGGCTCAAGCTGGGTGTTGTCCAGTATTGTCCAGCCTCTGGTCCCCTCTTGCCAAGTAGCTCAGTTCTCACATTAATGACCCTGGTACAACAGACCGAAACAACTTTGCTGAATCATACACCTGGAATTTTTCTTATAGCTGTAGCAACTCAGCAATCAGTGATGAGACAAGAGGTGTGGCTATTTATTTTATATTTCAACACCTTGGGCTTTTAATGGCACTCTTGCTTTAAAAACATTCACTGCCATTCCAGTTCTTTGCAATCATGTGCTTCAGCAAGGTGTATTATTCCAGCCATCTCCCCTTGGAGTTTTTATCAGTTGGGTCATTTCTCTTAATCCAAGGGCTGTGAAAGCCTTCACAATTTAGAATTTTTAAAATCACAGTCAAGTGTCAGCATTCTCGGTGTTTTAAAATCTGTAAAATGAAGTCTCAACATGAGGATAAATGGATCCATATACCAGGTGAGAAATTACAAACAATTGGAAACTGATTGTTTTAAACAGTCAGTAGTAAGAGCCTTCAGAGAGGGAAGGAACAGATGAAGCCACAAGGCCTTAATTCCAGTAGTTTTCTTACAAATAGCACTATTTTGTGTCGGTAGATAGTGCCCTTGCACCCTTGCACCATAGACTTGCTTTTGTTTTCTTAGTAATTTAACTCTTACTGGCTAATGCTTAAGCACTGCTTCCTGTCCTTGCATAGTTGTGGGTTTTACACTTCCCTGACTCCCTGTCTCTCCCCAGAGTTACATACATATCCACTTTCCCTATGAAGCCTTTGCAATTCCTCAGGCAAAACTAAGCTCCAGAATCCCACTGTTCCTTGCACAGGCCTGTGTTGGGACAAATCACATTAATTAATGTTAGCTGGCAAGTCCTTCTTTCCATGACACAAGAAATTCCTTGAATAATCAATAATTCTTTATTTGAACAAAAATTTAAAAATTTTTATCTTTGATTTTTTTAGAGTACCTACAATACTTTCATTTTTCTCATATATAGTATTTAGCATACAGGAGGTGCTTTAAAAAGGTTACATAAATACAGGGGGAAAGAAAGAACAAAGAAGGGGAAATTAAAGAGAAAAATGAACACTGTCCAAGCAATGGTCAGGAGGAGCCCACAAGGAAGTAGCCGGAACAGCAATGCACCAGAAGATCAAGGAGGCTGGATGGGAGGCTGGATGGGGTCCTGGTTAACAGCGTTAGCCATGCCATCTGCTCCTCAGCCAGAGTCCCTCACAGGCAAGAGAAACACGAATATCAGCCTTGAACTGGCAGCCTGAGCAATTCAACAATATGAGGGTGTTCATCAATACCACCCAGTAGGAGAAATCAGGATGATACCATTAGAGAAATAATATAGATTTAAATATTGTTCTTGGCTCCATACACAGTGGGAGGGCATGGTCTGTGTCATCCTACCCATCACTATATTCCTCCAGCGAGTTACAGTGGCAGTCATGTGAAAAATGCTCAGTAGAAACAATGAAATAGTAAATGGAAAGAGCAGTGATTCAGAGAATGCCCCTGGCTGTTACTATTCTGAATCCAAGAGGGATTAACTGCTGTCTTCCAGGTCAGTCATCTTAAACACGCAGCAGATGCTGGGGAAAGGGGAACAGGGTGTGACTGTGTAACGGATACAGAATTTCTGTTTGGGATGATGAAAAAATTATACAAATGGATAGTGGTGATGGTTGCATAAGATTGTGAATATACCTAATGACACTAAATTGAACATTTACAAATAGTTAAAATTATACACTTTATGTTATACATATGTTAGTTACCACAATAAAAAAACACAAATAAACAAAAAAGGAAAACAGCAGAATGACACTCACTCTCTCTAAAACTGTCTTCATAGAGTTGCCAAAGGTGCAGCAATTAAAGACACATGCCCACAGGCTGGCCACGAAGCAGGTCCGTAAAAGTTATTCTGGTTCAGAATGTTATTATTAAAATAAAAACCCCTGTCTGGGCATGGCGGCTCATACTTCTAATTACAGCACATTGAGAGGATCACTCCAGTTCAGGAGTTCGAGATCAGCTTGGGCAACATGGTGAAATTCCATTTCTACAAAAATACAAAAATAAAATAAAATAAAATAATCCAGGAGTGGTGGAGTGCACCTGTAGTCCCAGCTACTCTGGAGGCTGGGGTGGGAGGATTACTTGAGTCCAGGAGGTGGCGGTTGAAGTTAGCTGAGATTGTGCCACTGCACTCCAGCCTGGGTGACAGAGCAAGACTCTGTCTCAAAAAATAAAATAAATAAAATAAAAATCTCAATGGACAAATAGAGTAGATACAAGTAAAGAAAGAATACATAAACTGTAAGATAAATGAAAAGCAGTCTATTAATAGAATACAGTCTTCGTAGAAACAAACATATGGAAAATGTGAAAGGTTCAACATAAAAAACAAAGTAAAAAAGATTAAAATGAAAAGGTTTAAGATATATGTAACTGGAAAGACTAATAAGAAAATGGGGAAAAGGTCAATAATTGAGAGAGAATATTTCAAACTCAGACAAATTTTGAAAAATGCCAATCCTAAAATGAAGACAGTTAGTGACAAGGAAATTAGCTCAGATCAGATCAATATTTATTTCCTTTCCCAGACAAAATGGTATGATTATTATGATGACTGTAACTCAACTACACTCCCATTTTTCTGATATCCTGGAACATTAGACAAAATATTCTCTAGGAATGCATGTAGACCTCATTAGAGAAAAAAGGAATCCAATTATACATCATTAGATTATAACCACTTTTCTTTGCTATGTTCTCATAAGAAACATAACAAACACGTTTTTCAATACCATCACTTATATTTCAGTAGTGACTAGAAATGCTCCATGAATAAGATGAACCCAAATTGGGTAGAATGTGGGTTTAGAAAATAACTTTCACTAACAAAATCAAATAGAACAGAGCAGAAAACAACTCTTCTGTCTTCACTGTCTCTATTTATTTTTATCCTTGATAAATCACCCCAGTAAGCAGAGCAAAGATATAATCAACTCCAGCAGATGTGTGAAGGTACTAGCTAGGACTCTAGATGAATTAAATGATTTGATAAATATTATGTAGGAAGACGGTGGAGTAAGCCACATCAAAATATTAGTGTCTTAAATAAAGTGCATGCACTTTGTCTACTTGTTTGAATAAATCAACAGCAAAAAGATGTTCAAATTAAGAAATTTGAAAATGTTAAATGATATTAAGAAATTATTATTCATTTCCTTTTCCCCCACTTTGAGAGAGAGTTTCACTCTTGTTGCCCAATGGCGTGATCTCAGCTCACTCAATCTCTGCCTCCTGGGTTCAAGAGATTCTCCTGCCTCAGCCTCCAGAATGGCTGGGGTTACAGGCACCTACCACCATGCCCAGCTAATTTTTTGTATTTTTAGTAAAGACGAGATTTTACCATGTTGGCCAGGCTGGTCTCGAACTCCTGACCTTAAGTGATCCAACGCACCAGCCTATTTATTTACTTCTGTGTGATAAAGGTACTGGGGTATGTGGAACCAGTTATCCTTTATAGGTATGTACTGTAGCATTAACAGGCAAAATGATATCGTAATCTAAAATTTGTTCACAGCAAATACCAGCATCCATACCCAACAAAGGGTGGAGGAAGTAGATAGATGAAACAAGATAGGCAAAGGTTGATAACTAAAGCCGGGTGATGGATATATCGCTATTTTTGTGTGCTGTATATATTTGAAATTGCCCACAAGAAACTGTTTTTAAAAATCTTCGGCTTTTGACTCTTATCAACAATTGTATAAATATATACAACAGCCTCTGGGAGCACAAAGAGACTATGAGTAGAAAAATAGTAGTGATTATTATTTCGAGCAGTTCTAAACACTTTTGTCATTTACATAGCAATCTGAATGGATTTAATATCCTTTATTGGTATTAATAAAAAGTTCACAGATAAAACACTTTATTTCTAGATAACAAATTGTGGGCTTCTAAAATGAATGAACACCTTGAATAAATTAGGCTTTTAAAGATTTGAACAGCTGAGGCTAATTATCTAGCATAATTGCCTAAATGTCAAAAATAATAATTGATACACGGTATCAGAATAATCCTGCTAGAAATTTTTTAAAAGCTCTCATGTCAAATATTCCTAATATATACTATGGTAGTATACATGTCAATTGAGAAAGGAGGTAATAGCATATAAGCTTCTTTGAAGTTAGTGGAGTAGATGAAAAGACCTACTTCTGCAGTGCTTAAATGTATTTTCATTAGAAGATTAAATTCTACTCACTACTGAAAAACACCAAATTGCATAACATAATTTATATTCCACATTAAATAATCTACATTATTTTGAATATCCATCTACTTTCCTTTTATGACAAAGAAACAAGTAGAGTTTCTAGATGGAATCATAAAAGCCCTCATAATCTAGCCTATTTTAAAAAGTAAGATTAACCATTTCTCACAAATCTTTAAATACATCTGACATGCTTTGTAGAAATACAAACGAGGTGTAAAACAAAAAAAAATCAAAAAAGACAATGATAATACATCTTTCCTCTGCCAAGTCAAATAAACAAACAACAATAACTACTGCCCTCTACAATTCTGCTTGGAATAAAATGATGATTTTGAATGAATGGCTGAAAAAAATCTCATGTTATCTTGGAAAACCACAGTATATCCTCCTATAATCAACCTTTCTTCCTGTGGGATTTTGTGATACATAATGTATACTCATGAATGTTAATAAATCTCATAAATCAAAATCACGCTACCTTTCTTTCCACACTGAGCCTTTCTCATAAGCGTCTATAGAACTGTGCCTCAATGTTCCTTGATATATCAAAGCACATGGTGTACGAAAGTGGAGATGAGCCCACGATAGCAAAATTTCTTTGTATTTTTGGTTGGAGAAAAGTCGCTTGCCAGAGACAATTCATTATATTCTTGACCTCCCTTGATTTTAAACTGTGCCAATAAAAAAGCATACATGTAAACTCATTAAATACACAGAGAAGCCACAAACACAGAACCTTCTGTTTATTAGCCCTTATTTTTGTTTTTGTGGGGAAAGTGGGGTAAAAGCAATAGTTGTAACTAAATTATTTCCTAAAATTTTCTTCTTCAAGAATTTATTAAACTGCAAAAAGATTCTGAAATTCTAAAGAATCTTGAGCTGGAGCTAAGGCTGACAAGTCACACAGTCCCTCCACCAAAGACCATTCTGTTATAAAGCATAATATGTAAATCATTGCTCTGCATAATATGCAGCAGTATCAAGCCCTGCAAAAATAAGAATCCAAAAAGCTTAGCAGTGCCCAATATTTTTACTAGCCAGCATACTCCCAAGGAGTTATATAGGTAATAAAATGAATGAAATCAGCATTTCTGACTCACACAGTACAGCTTTTCATGAATGGGTACTGATGTGTGCAAATGGATTAACCCTCTGATCTCATTTTAATGAGTTTCTTTTTGTCTTTGAGGGACTACACTGCACGGAAGCTCAATCACCCTACAGTCATTTAAATCAATCCATTTAAGAGATTTAAGAAATGTACTCACTTGCACTTATTTGGGAATACTAAATTCACCAAAATTTAAAGTCAGAGAATAATTTAAACAATATAAAGTTATCTCTTCCATCTAAAAGGTTGCTCAGCTCTGTCAAATTCTACCTCCTTAATGTGACTAAAATCTGTCTTCTCTGCTACCTATATTGCCTTGTCCACACTCTCATTAATACCCCACCCCCAGGAGCATCCTAGCTCGTCTCTTTACTCCCATTTCATCCTTCTCTGATCCCTTCTTCACCCAGTCACTTTAGTTAACTTTCTAAAATCCAAATCTAATTATGTCAGAACCTTCAAAGATTTGAGAACCATGTCCAACTCTATAGTTTACCAGGCCTTCCAAGAGCTGACCTCTGTCTGCTTCTCTGGCCCTATCCACCCTAGCTGCCCAACGCTGGCCCCATACTCTACTAAACTACTCTTGTCAGAGGCAATCGAACCAAAGTGACTCCATCTTGAGTGTGGGCTAGGAAAATGAGGCTGGGATTTGCTGGGCTACATTCCCAGAAAGTTAGGTATTCCTGGCCTCTAGATATTTATGGTTAAGGGAACAAACTAATAATGATTACTAAACAGACCCAGATTTGGAGTGTCCTAATGTCCCAATATCTTGAGAAAAAAAGCATTCCTAATTTTCCTTTAAAGATAATAATATCAATTCTTGCAAAATATAGTAATTAAGACAATCCTTTATCACAAACCCTTGTCAGTAGAGCACATCTCCCCATAATCTTTTTTATCCTATATATACAAGCACCATACCTAGGGTAGACATGTTTCTCCTCTTACTTTCAGGAATGCCCTACTCTATCTGTGGAGTAGCTATTCTTTCACCACTTTACTTTCTTAATAAACTTGCTTTTGCTTTGCACTATGGACTCATCCTGAATTCTTTGTTGCACGAGATCCAAGAACTCTCTCTTGGGGTCTGGATTGGGACCTCCTTCCTGTAACACTCAGTTCTCTAACATGGTAGGTGACAAACATTTGGATCTCATAGGCCAGGAAAAACAGTAACAAAAACAACTAAAAAGGTAGTGAGTAAAGCACAGGGTTGCCAACTTTTCATTTGCCAAAAAAAATTTTTTTAATGATTTTAAACAAAAAGTTTACAATTTGCTAGTACCTTCATTTTACAAAAAGAAAAACATTATCTTATCATTTTAAAACATGAAGAAATTTAATTCTAGAAATAAAATGCTCATTGCATTGCCCCATCTCCTTTTTAAAAAATTCTACTGCACACTGTTAAAAACTTTTGCATGAACTTGTTCAATGAAACCCCTGCCCTAACTACATCATATGTTTATGTCCCTGCAGATGCTGACCTCCTGCTGAGGCAACTGTTCCTCCTCCATCCCCAGTTTTCACCTGCAAAACTAATACACCTTATAGGACAGGACAGTCCTTTTCAAATTTTAATGTGCGTAAGAATAACTTAGGGATGTTGTTAAAACACAGATTCTAGTCACAAATATTTTGTCTGGTGTTTCTTCCAGAAGTTTTATAATTTGAAGTTTTACACTTAAGTCTATGATCTGCTTTGTATTTATTCATTTTCACATGTGGTATGAGGTATGGATCGAAGTTCATTTTTTCACATGTGGGTATCCAATTGTTCCAGCACCATTTGTTGAAAAGACTATTCTTTCTCCACCGAGTTGCCTTTGCTCTTTGGTCAAAAATCAAGTGACCCCTATATATGCGGGTCTCCTTGGACTCTACCCTGTTCCATTGACCTATTTGTCTAGGCCAAGTGATCTCATTCACATGTATCTAGATGGATCATGATCCAAAGACAAAGAGCATTCTTTCAAATAACAGAGGACCTGGAATATCCCAGAACTCCTGGATGTTTGCCTTGTTTTCTCCCCCCCCCCCCACTGTATTGTATCCTTTGCCTCAGGCAAATATACTTTTGGAGTCTTGTGATTACTTTCCATAACTGACCCTGGGTAGTTGCTGCAATGATTTTGCTTTCTGTCTAAAAAGACTTTCTTATCAGGAAGCCCAAGGACTGGCTGTTTTCCATCATGCCTTAATGGATCAAGGTTAATTCCCTCTGCCTCTCTGCTAGAACTGGTATTTCCGAGGTTATTGAGAGTTGATCATAGCCTACAGGTCTATTTTGATAATAACCAGTTAACCATGACCAAGTTAACTAAGATAATTGTAAAAGGAGGAATTTTTTAGTCTAAAGCGTGTTTACAAATCAGTGTGTGCCAGCGTGTGAACGGCAAGTCTGCATGTATAAATGTGTGTTACAGAGGTAGCTGAAGCTAACACTGATTGACCTGAAAATGAACACAACACAGCAAAAATCAAAATCTTTCAAGAAACATCACCAATTGCCTAATAGATCACTGTTGGGATTCCTGATATATGTAAAGAGGGCACGCACCCAGCATGATGAAAAAAAAGATGAGGAAACGTCTAGTAGGCATTCCTTCCATTAAGAGAGTCACGTCAGGTTAAAGTATATGTAAGTGCTTCCATAGTCTGAGAAGGGAATTACACTTTGGCACTGCCCAGATACAGGGATACCAGAAGAGAAATGGGGAATGAGGGTATAGTTAGAGTAAAGCTGCCAGTTTTCCTTCCACTAGTTGGGAAAATTAAATAATAATAGCAGAAGGAATAATAACATACTGAGCATTTGTTATTTTCAGACACGTGTTTTATTTGCTTTATATCATTTAATACTCACAAAAGTTCTAGGAGGAAGGGAGATCCTGTTTTCACTTCCCCTTGAAAAGTGAAGGACTATAGTGTGGAAACCCTCACCTGTCTGTCTCCCAAGTCACAGGGAAAGAAAGAACCAGGAGGTCCTCCCGGCAGTCTGACTCAAAAGCCTAAGCCTTACCATGAGACTATTTCTGAAGATGTCTGAATGCTCACAGAGAGGAAGAAATCAGAGTTGGAGGAAAAAAGGTGAAATGGAGGAAGACTGGTGAAAAGTTTTCACTATTTAGAAAACAGAAGACAGGAAGCCAAGGAAAATGCCTTACAGGAATTTAGAGCACCTTGCAGAGTGCATTAGTTAGATCTGGATTTGATCATGTCTAATTTATGCCTCAAGGTACAAGAGACAAAATACATGCTGTTCTGTGAAATTCTCTCAATTACACAAAGCTGCTGTTCTTCACAGGCTGGCATGAAAAATGATGATCACTTCATAATTTCTCTCTCAATTTTGCCATTTAAAAGGTTTAGGACTTCCTGAAGGACACAGTAGCTCAAGCCTGTAATTCCAGCACTTTGGGAGGCTGAGATGGGTGAATCACTGAAGGTGGAGAATTAAAGACCAGCCTGGCCAACATGGTGAAACCCTGTGTCTATTAAAAATACAAAAATTAGCTGGGCATGGTGGCACATGCCTGTAATTCCAGCTACTTCGGAGGCTGAGGGAGGAGAATCCCTTGAATCCAGGAGGCAGAGGTTGCAGTGAGCTTAGAGTGTGCCACTGCACTCCAGCCTGGGGGAGACAGCAAGACCCCTTTTCTAAAAAAATAAAATAAAACTAAAAAATTAAAAAATCAATAAAATGTTTAGAGCTTCCTTTTGGGGGAACTCTGCATTCTTCCCTTGCCTCTTGTCCAACTTTGATCTTTGGATAAAATCCACTTAACCCAACCATGATGCACCCTATTGCTTTGATCAATAAACAAATGTCATCACAGGAGGGATCCAAGATGGCCAATTAGGAGCAGCTCAGGATTGCAGCTCCCAGTGAAAGCACGGAGGGTGAGTGGACGCCCCATTTCCAGACAGATTTTTATTGCCCACAGACCAGATTATCAGGCAGAGGAGCCCTACGGGTTGCCAGCGCAGCTGTTTTGGCCTGCGCGGCTGTTTTGCCATGGCCCTGGCGCAGCAGTTCTCTATACAAAATACATGGGTCCAGGTGCTGTTTTAGCTGGCAATTGGAGGTCCGGGAAAGCAGAGTCGCCCATTCATCTGATTAAAAGGGAGACTGAAACAGGAAGCCAGGCCAGGAGATTCACAGGCCAAAAAGCTCCACGAATCTCAGTGCCGCCACTGTTTCAGCTGGGGCAGTGGGTCGCTGCATGGAAAATCACACTGATCCTGGTGCCTTTTCAACAGGCAACTGGAACACCTGGGAGACAGTCGACCATTCAACTAAAAAAAAAAAAAAAAAAAAGCTCTGAGGCAGGGAGCCAGGTGATCAGGCTTGGCTGGTCCCACCCCCACAAAAAAACAGCAATCTGAAATGCTCTAGATTGAGAGTTTCACAACAAGCACAGCAGAACCCGGGAAGGGCCAGTTTTGTGGGGGAGGGGTGTCCACCATTACTGAGGCACTCCACCACCACGGAGGTAGTTTGCCATTGCCAAGGCAGCCCACCATTACGGAGTGAGTCCACCATTACAGAGGTGGGCCACCATTGCTGAGGCATTTCTAACTACACCCATATAAACAACTGCAGGGAAGTTGAAAGGGACTATATGAAAAGACCTAATCTACGTTTGATAGGTGTACCTGAATGTGACGGAGATAAGTTCACACGGCAGCTGGGTGGAGCCCAGAGAAGCTCAGCAAAACCTCTGCAGGCAGAGAGTGACTAGGCTGCCTCCTCGCTGGGCAAGGCAGCCCTGAAAAAAGGCAGCAGCACAACAGAAACTCATAAATAAAGCACCAACTCCCCGGGACAGAACACCTGGGGAAAAAAGGGGGGGAGGGGGGTTTGTGAGTTCTGCTGCAGCAGACTTAAACGTACCTGCCCAGCAGCTCTGAATGAACAATGGAGCTCACAGCTCAGCACTTGAGTTCCTATAAAGGACATACTGTCTCCTCAAGCAGCTCCCTGACCCCTGTATATCCAAAGAGTCACCTCATAAAGGAGAGATCAGACTGACATCTGGTGGGTGTCCTTCTGGTACAAAGACAGCAGAGGAAGAAACTGGCAGCAACCCTTACTGTTCTGCAGCTGCTGCAGGTGCTCCCCAGGCAAGCAGGACCTGGAGTGGACCTCAGCAGTCCTACAGCAGAGGGGCCTGACTCGTAGAAGGAAAACTAAGAAATAAAAAGAAAGAACTTCATCATCAACAAACTGGACATCCACTCAGAGACCCAAACTGAAAGCCAACAGCTCCAAAGACGACAGGTGGATAAATCCACAAAGATGGGAAGAAACTAACGCAAAAAGGATGAAAACACCCGAAACCACAATGCCTCTCCTCCTACAAGGGATCACAACATCTCACCAGCAAGTGAACAAGGCTGGATGGAGAATGAGTGTGATAAATTGACAAAATCAGGCTTCAGAAGGTGGATAATAAGAAACTTCTGTGAGCTAAAAGAACATGTTCTATCCCAATGCAAAGAAACTAAAAACCTTCAAAAACGATTTGACAAAATGCTAATGAGAATAAACAACTTAGAGAGGAATATAAGTGAATTGCTGGAGCTGAAAAACACAACATGAGAACATCGCGAAGCATACACAAGTTTCAACAGCTGAATTGACCAGACAGAAGAAAGGATATCAAAGGTCGAAGATCAACTCAATGAAATAAAACGAGAAGGCAAGATAAGGGAAAAAAAGGGTAAAAAGGAATGAACAAAGTCTCCAAGAAATATGGGACTATATGAAAAGACCTAGTCTACATTTGATAGGTGTACCTGAATGTAATGGAGATAATGAATCCAAGCTGGAAAATACTCTTGAGGATATTATCCAGAAAAACTTCCCCAACCTAGAAATGCAGGCCAATATTCAAGTCCAGGAAATACAGAGAACACCACAAAAATATTCCTCAAGAAGAGCAAACCCAAGGCACATAATCATCAGATTCACCAGGGTTGAAATGGAAGAGAAAATGCTAAGGGCAGCCAGAGAGAAAAGTCGGGTTACCCACAAAGGGAAGCCCATCAGACTCACAGCAGACCTCTCAGCAGAAATCTTACAAGCCAGAAGAGAGTAGGGGCCAATATTCAACATCCTCAAGAAAAGAACTTTCAACCTAGAATTTCATATCCAGCCAAACTAAGCTTCATAAGCGAAGGAGAAATAAAATCCTTTATGAACAAGCAAGTACTCAGAGATTTCATCACTACCAGGACTGCTTTACAAGAGCTCCTGAAAGAGGCACTAAACATAGAAAGGAACAAGCAGTACCAGCCACTCCAAAATCATAACAAATGGTAAAGAGCATCAACACAATGAAGAAACTGCATCAACAAACAGGCAAAACAGCCAGCTAGCATCAAAATGGCAGTATCAAATTCACACATAACAATATTAACCCTAAATGTAAATGGGCTAAATGCACCAATCCAAAGAAACAGACTGGTAAATTGGATAAAAAGCCAAAATCCATTGGTGTGCCGTATCCAGGAAACCCATCTCACATGCAAGGATACACAAAGGCTCAAAATAAGGGATGGAGGAAGATTTACCAAGCAAATGGAGAGAAAAAAAAGCAGGAGTTACAATTCTCATCTCTGATAAAATAGACTTTAAACCAACAAAGATCAAAAGAGACAAAGAAGGACATTACATAATGGTAAAAGGATCAATGCAAAAAGAAGAGGTAATGATCCTAAATATATACACACCCAGTACAGGAGCACCCAGATACATAAGGCAAGTTCTTAATGACTTACAAAGAGACTTAGACTCCCACACAATAATAGTGGGAGACTTTAACACTCCACTGTCAATATTAGACAGATCAACCAGACAGAAAATTAATAAGGATATCCAGGACTTGAACTCAGACCTTGAACAAGCAAACCTAATAGACATTTGGAGAACTCTCCACCCCAAATCCACAGAATATACATTCTTATTAGCACCACATCGCACCTACTCTAAAATTGACCACATAATTGGAAGTAAATCACTCCTCAGCAAATGCAAAAGAACGGAAATCATAACAGTGCAATCAAGTTAGAACTCAGAATTCAGAAACTAACTCAGAACCGCACAGCTTCATGGAAACGGAACAGCTGGCTCTTGAATGTTGACTGGATAAACAAGGAAATAAAGGCAGAAATAAAGATGTCCTTCAAAACCAACGAGAACAAAGACACAACATACCAGAATCTCTGGGACACATTTAAAGCAGTCTCTAGAGGAAAATACATAGCAATAAATGCCCACATGAGAAGCAAGGAGAGATCTAAAATCAACACCCTATTGTCAAAATTGAAAGAGCTAGAGGAGCAAGATCAAAAAAACTCTAAACCTAACAGAAGACAAGAAATATCTAAGATCAGAGCAGAACTGAAGGAGATAGACACATTAAAAACCCCTCAAAATATCAATAAATCCAGGAGCTGATTTTTCGAAAAGATCAACAAAATAGACCACTAGCCAGATTAATAAAAAAGAAAAGAGAGAATAACCAAATAGATGCAATAAAAACGAAACTGGGGATATCACCACAGATTCCACAGAAATTCAAGTTATCAGAGATTATTACAAACAACTCTATGCACATAAATTAGTAAACCTGGAAGAAATTGATAAATTCCTGGACACTTGCCTCCTCCCAAGCCTAAACCAGGAAGAAGTCAAAACCTTGAATAGACCAGTTACAAGGTCTGAAGTTGAGGTAGCAATTGAAAGCCCACCACACAAAAAAAGCCCAGGTCCAGATGGGTTCACAGCCGAATTCTACCAGACACACAAAGAGGAACTGTTACTATTCCTTCTGAAACTATTCTAAATAATCCAAAAAGAGGGAATCCTTCCCAAATCATTTTATGAGACCAACATCATCCTGATACCAAAACCCGGCAGAGACCCAACAAGAAAAGAAAACTTCAGGCCAATATCCATGATGAACATAGATGCAAAAATCTTCAATAAAATACTGGCAAGCCGACTGCAACAGCGCATCAAAAAGCTTATCCACCATGATCAAGTAGAATTCACCCCGCGGATGCAAGGCTGGTTCAACATACGCAGTCTATAAACATAATTCACCACATCAACAGAACCAAAACCAAAACCCATATTATCTCAATTGATGCAGAGAAGGCCTGTGACAAAATTCAACAGCCCTTTATGCTAAAAACCCTCAATAAACTCAGTATCGATGTAACGTATCTCAAAATAATAAAAGCTATTTACGACAAACCAACAGCCAATATCATACTGAATGGGCAAAAACTGGAAGCATTCCCTTTGAAATCTGGCACTAGAAAAGGATACTCTCTCTCACCACTCCTATTCAATATAGTACTGGAAGTTCTAGTCAGAGCAATCAGGCAAGAAAAAGAAATAAAGGGTATTCAAATAGGAAAGGAGGAAGCCGAATTGTCTCTATTTGCAGACGACATGATAGTATATCTAGAAGACCCCATCATCTCAGTCCAAAAACTCCTTAAGCTAATAAGCAATTTCAGCAAAGTCTCAGGATACAAAATCAATGTGCAAAAATCACAAGCATTCCTATACACCAATAACAGACTTAAAGAGAGCCAAATCGAGAACGAACTGCCATTCACAATTGCTACAAAGAGAATAAAATACCTAGGAATACAACTAACAAGGAATGTAAAGGACCTCTTCAAGGAAAACTACAAACCACTGCTCAAAGAATTAAGAGAGGACAAAAACAGATGAAGAGAAACATTCCATGCTCATGGTTAGGAAGAATCAATATCATGAAAATGGCCATACTGCCCAAAGTAATTTACAGATTCAATGCTATCCCCATCAAGCTACCAATGACCTTCTTCACAGTACTGGAAAAAACCACCTTAAACTTCATATGGAACCAAAAGAGAGCCCGCATAGCCAAGTCAATTCTAAGTAAAAAGAACAAAGCGGGAGGCATCATACTACTGGACTTCAAACTATACTACAAGGCTACAGTAATCAAAACAGCATGATACTGGTACCAAAACAGAGATATAAACCAATGGAATAGAACAGAAGCCTCAGAGGCAACACAACACATCTACAACCATCTGATCTTTGACAAACCTGACAAAAACAAGCAATGGGGAAAGGATTCCCTGTTTAATAAATGGTGTTGAGAAAACTGGCTAGCCATGTGCAGATAGCAGAAACTGGATCCCTTCCTGACACCTTACACTAAAATTAACTCCAGATGGATTAAAGACTTAAACATAAGACCTGGCACCATAAAAACCCTAGAAGAAAGTCTAGGCAAAACCATTCAGGACATAGGCATAGGCAAGGACTTCATGAACAAAACACCAAAAGCATTGGCAACAAAAGCCAAAATAGACAAATGTTACTGGATAGAAGACTAATCAAACTTCACAGCTTCTGCACAGCAGAAGGTGAACAAGATGACCAATATTATACAGTTCTCAAGTAGCAAAACCAAGACTAGAACACAAAGGCGATCAGACTCAAGTTTAAACTCTTAATCACTCTACTACACATGGGGTGGCAAGTCTACCAGGATCCCTACTTCAGAGCCCACTGACAGCTCCAGAATTGGAGCAGAGGCTGGAGGCCAGGCTAGTGCTGGAGAAGCAGCCATGCTGGAGTTTCGGCCTAGATGCCTAGTCCAGCCAGCTATTCAGAGGAGAGGGAAACTACCCCAGTGGGCCAGGAGCTGCCAAGGCAGACACAAGACACTGTTCCTGAACAAAGACAAAGTTTGCCCTGCAGTTGTTTCCTAGTGTCTACAGCTTCAACCCTACCCCACACAAACTATTAGAACTCCAAGCTGCAGATAAAAAAAATCACAGTAAATATAATTTTTCCCCTATTTTTGCCTGGAATGAAAAGAACTGAATAATGACCTACACAACCTCTGACAAAGCATATTTCAGTTACCAATAATGAACAAATTAGACCTACTTGGCAGATGAGTGAACAGAGAAACTAGCAAACTAGACAGGAGAAAGACCCAGTATTTTAAGTGAAGTGAAAATTTTTAAATAATTAGGGTAACTGCAAGAAACAAAAAAAGTGTGCACACTTTAAAATATGGTTTTGCTACTTTAAAATATGTATTCTCACTCTCTCCAGTCCGTGTCTCAAGATGACAAAGAAAAGAAAGAACGATGGTTGTGCCAAAAAGGGCCTCGCCACGTTCAGCCTATTCGCTGCACTAACCGTGCCCAATGCATGCCCAAAGACAAGGCCATTAAGAAATTTGTCATTCGAAACACAGTGGAGGCCACAGCAGTCAGGGACATTTCTGAAGCGAGCGTCTTTGATGCCTATGTGCTTCCCAAGCTGTCTGTGAAGCTACATTACTGTTTAAGTTGTGCGACTAATAGCAAAGTAGTCAGGAATCGATCTCGTGAAGCCCGAAAGGACCAAACTACCCTACCCCGATTTAGACCTGCAACTGTTGCCCCACGACCCCCACCAAAACCTACATAAGGAGCTGAGTCCTTAAAGACTGAAGACAGACTATTCTCTAGAGAAAAATAAAATGGAGAATGTACTTAAACAATAAATAAAATTTATATTCTCGGTGAGATTTAAACTTTTCTATCTGCATCACTGACACAAAAGTTACTATGAAGAAAGATGAAAAAGGAGCAACAGAACATAGCATATGAAAGTAAAAAGCAAAACAGGTAGGCTTTTAAAGAAGAGATGCACTGAGATGCAGACTGGCTCCTGCAGAAAACCAAATGGGAACCTGAAAGACCTGCTCCACGAAATCTCCCAGAACTCACAAGAAAGCAACGGAAAGTGAAAAATCATGACTGAAACAGATAGCGCCTGAATGACAGAGATCGAGAAGATCAAATCTATGTCTAGCAGGAATTCCAGAAAGAGAAAACAAAACAGAAAAAAGAAATAATATTTAAGTAAAGAAAAAGTAATAAGTAAATAATGGGGGGGAAAAATAACTTAAACTGACTTTTTTAGAATAAAATAATTCATTCAGAGCTTAGCAGAATTAATCACAAAAGAACCATGCTCATCCCAGGAGAGTTTTGGAATGTCAGAGAGTAAAACTGTCCAATAGACATCTGCTCCTCCACCAAGATTAAAAAAATAAAGAGGAACATGAATGAGACAAACATTGGGTTTCTCATCTACCATACTAAGTGTTAAAACACAATGGAGTAAGATTTATAGGACTCTGAAAGGATAAGTCTATGACACAAAAATTCTAAATTTAGATAAATTATCAATACTATAATTATCATTACTAGAAAGTAGAAGAAATAATATATAGAGAAGGACTCAAAAGTATTTTCCGCACTGGGATTTTTTTTTTTTTTTTTTTTTTTGAGACAGAATTTCGCTGTTGTTACCCAGACTGGAGTGCAATGGCACGATCTCGGCTCACCGCAACCTCCTCCTTCTGGGTTCAAGCAATTCTCCTGCCTCAGCCTCCCGAGTAGCTGGGACTACAGGCGCACACCACCATGCCCAGCTAATTTCTGTATTTTTAGTAGAGACGGGGTTTCACCTTGTTGACCAGGATGGTCTCGATCTCTTGACCTCGTGATCCACCCACCTCAGCCTCCCAAAGTGCTAGGATTAAAGGCGTAAGCCACCGCGACTGGCCAAAAGTATATTTCCATTTACCCTATCTGCAGTAATATTCTTAAGGAAGGGAGGATATATAATCAACTGAAAAAATAGAATAAAAAACTCAAGAAAGTAAAAAATAAATAGAAGTATAAGAGAAACAGCAGTGAGCACTAAAGCTAACAAAACTAGAGAGGTCTAGGCCAGCCGCAGTGCCTCACGCCTGTAATCCCAGTACCTTGGGAGGCTGAGATGGGAGGCTGAGAGGGGAGGACTGCTTGAGCCCTGTAGTTTAAAACCAGCCTGGGCAACAGGGCAAGATCCTCGTCTCCACAAGAAATTAAAACAAAACTAGAGGGGTCTAAATAATGTGTCAATGTTGAAATCATAATGCAAACATTCAGTAAGCATGTCTGAAGGAGCGTAATGCAAAAAAAAAAAAAAAGAACAAATATTTCTCATTTCAACAAAATTTAGAAGGTAAGGAGAAGGAAAGAAGAAAATGTACTGACATGACCATATGGCTTAGGGGAACTCCACAGATACTGTTCTAATGATAAACAAGTAAGTTCAAATTTTAAATTACCCAGAAGAACAAAACTTGGACATATAATTTCCAAGTCCCAAGAGAACTGTTTTCCTGCTTTATAATTTTTTTTTTTAAGAGACAGGGTTTGCTTCATCTCCCAGGCTGCAGTACAGTGACACCATCATGGCCCACTGCTGACTAGAATTCCTAATCTCAAGTGATCCTCCTACCTCAGTCTCTCAAGCAGCTGGGACTACAGGCACAAGCCACCACACCCAGCTAATTTTATCATTTTTTGTAGAGATGGGATTTCTCTGTCTTGCCCAGACTGGTCTTGAACTCCTGGGCTCAAGTGATCCTCCCACCTCGGCCTCCCTAAGTGCTGAGAGTACAGGTGTGAGCCACCATGCCCAGCTTGTTTTCTTCCCACAACAAAAAAGAAAAACTTGCCAGGCACGGTGGCTTATGCCTGAAATCCCAGCACTTTGGGAGGCTGAGGCAGGAAGATCACCTGAGGTCAGAAGTTTAAGACCAACCTTGCCAACATAGTGAAACCCTGTCTCTACTAAAAATACAAAAATTAGCCAGGCATAGTGGCACACACCCGTAATCCCAGCTACTTGGGAGGCTGAGGCAGGAGAATCGCTTGAACCCAGGAGGCAGACACTGCAGTGAGCCAAGATCACACCATTGCACTCCTGCCTGGGTGACAAGAGCGAAACACTCCGTCTCAATAAAAAAGAAAATTGAAAAAAAAAAAAAAAAGGAAAACTTGAAAAATTTAAAGAAAAATTTAGGAAAATAATCAGAAAGCATAATAATTTGAAAACATAACACAAAAAGCCAAGGGTTAAGATCAAACATTCAGTAAACGCTAATGGGTTAAATACTCCTATAAAGGAGAAACCCTTATAAACTGGATGAAAGAGCAAAATATCACCCATTCTTCTGGGTAATTAAATGAGGCAACGTGTGCTAAAGTGCCACACATACAGTTATTCAAAAAGTATGCAAAAATAAAGAAATAATGTTGCACATTGTGGTGACCCAAATATTAAAAAAAAAAAAGGAAGGAAACTCTACCAGTTTAAAACACACACACAGAAAATCACTAAAATAAGAATTTTTAAGTTTTATGATGAGCTGACAGGAAAATAAGTCATCAGAAATTTTAAAAAAGTATATAATCTATGACTCAGAAATTCCACTTGCAGAAATTTACTCTACATTCACGTGCTGTAAAAGTAAGAAATCAAACATGGGAATAAATAAGAAATTCAAGACAGTTTTCTCAGTTTAAGAAGATTTGGGCTGCAAATAACAATACCCAACTTCAGTGATTTAAACAAAAAGGGTCTGACTTAAACAAAGGACTAGAAGTTAGTTCCAGGCTGATTCAGTAACTCAATGTCTTGAATAGCTAAGGCTCCATATTTCTACTCTTTCATTATCAGTGTGCTAGAGACATTATGTTAAGTGAACACAAGGTTTATAAGACTGTAAATAAAATGATTTTAACTATACTAAGATCAATGAAAAAAAAGTTAGGAAACATGTTAATGGTGGTTGCTCCTAGATTGTGGGATCATGAGTGGTTTCATGCCTCCTGCTTATACTGTTTCTGTACTTTCCATATTTTTCAGATGTAACACATGTATTGACCAAAAAGAAAAAAAAACAAAGAACAAAAAAATCAAAGAACTAAAGAGAAATGTTACTGAAGAAAACAAAAAGGCTCAATTACCCCTTGGCCACAACGACATAGGTACTTTCTCTGTGTTTTCCAATTAGAATTCTTTCAAGTTGATTTGTTGTATGAGGTTTTGAAATTCTCCATCACACACACAGTTTTGTATAAAAAGGAAGCTCATGATGTTAAAGATCATCCTCCATGTAGAGTGCAATGCTTGTATAGAACAGTTCACAGAGCTTTTCACACACCTTTATTTGATTTACATTACTGAATACAACCCTTATAAAGAAAATAAAAATAGACCATTTTGTAATGAAGAACCTTTTCCAAAGTCATATTAAACTGAGAAAATCAAAATCAGCTCAAATAACATCCTCTTTTCATATACCATACTTCACAAACATAATATTAAAACAAATCCATGGTTATATCAATTTCCAAGGACTTAAAATTCTTTTAGGTATCTAATTAATACCAGTAACCATCTGCATTCCTAAGTCTACTGTAATCTATGGACATGAACATTTAGAGACCAAGGCAGGCTAGGAGAAACCTACACTATCCATTTGGTGTGCTTCATGGTCTTCCTCTCTTAGCCTTCCTCACTGAAGACAGAAAACAGCTTGAGAGACTTTCCACATGAGGAATATCACTTTTCCCTTAGTTGATAGGCATTTTCCAAGACTATCTTCTCCATAGCTTAAAACTAAAAATGTGGGTCTCAGAATTTCAATTTCAAAATTGAAGGGGACCTGAGAAATAATCTAATCAAACTCTTCATTTCCCACACAAGGAAACTGTCAATATACAGTTTTAAACCATCAGAATGGATCACAGAAACAGAAAGTCCCACAGAGCATACAAATATGTCTTTAGAAGAGGTCTAAACCCTGGAAGAATTTAGTCTGCTGGTCAATCTTAAAGTTATGACACTATTTTTAAAATGCTGGTCAATGGGTTTCTAAAGCCCTTTTTAAGACATTGAAATTCTACCTGTTAGAAAATCTCATTTAGTTAAACATGACTTGCAGAGTAAAGCAGCTCATTGGCATCTGTGATGCATCAAGGGCTCATTAGCTCAACCTGCCTTTTCTCCTTTGATGGCAGCTGCCCCTGCGGCCGTCTGGAGGGGTCACTGGGAAGATGCCCGCTGCAGCAGAGGAGGTGCCACCAGGAATACTCGCTCTGTGGGGCCAACCAGAGCAGGGAACAACAGCCTACCCCTGTGCAGTTGGCGGTAAGGAAACTCCGTACTCCCAGGTGCAGCTGCAGCCACCCAGGTGAAGCTCCAGACCCAGGCATCCCTGCACTCTCACGGGCCTGGGAAGCCCTCATGTCCACACAGGCTCAAAAGGGCCCTGACCTCTCCCAGCTCTGGCATCCGCTCTGATTTCAAAACAAAGTTGAAGCCAAGCCTGGGCACTGCCGTGAAATGGCCGGGTGTACATGCACTTGGGGCAGCACTGACACATCAGCACCCCCAACGCCGCCTGGGCCCCCTCTGAAACTTTAGGCACTGGAAAGGAACCCAGTGGGGGCTGAGGGCGGCTCAGCTCAGCCCTGCAGGTACCTCTCAGCATGAACAGCCTGGGTGCCATGGACAGCATGTTGATGCCAGGAAGTGGACAGGTTCCTGGGCAGAAAGGGGCAGGTCCCCAGTGAAACCCCACCTTCAAGCCAGGGATGGCCTGAAGCCTGGGGGCCAGGCTGCCAGTTCTAGGTGGAGTCCGGCCCAGAGTGAGAACTTATGGTGCTTTTTCTGGGTCTGCCCATTGCTGCCCATGGACCAATCAGCATGTACTTCCTCCTCTCTGAAGCCCATAAAACCCCCCTGGACTCAGGCAGGTAACTGGGCGACCTGCCTGTGGAGAGGAGCTACCCACTGTAGGTCTTCTCTGCTGTGAGCTAAGCAGATGACGCACTGACCTTAAAGTGGAGACCTACCTACTGCAGGTCTCCTCTGAGCTGTTCTGTTGCATAAAGTACCTCTTCACCTTGCTCACCCTCTTCTGTTCCATAAAGCACCTCTTCACCTTGCTCACCATCCACTTGTCCACATACCTCATTCTTTCTGAACATGAGACAAGAACTACCGACCCAGACAGTGGAGGGAGGGGAGCACACCTGTAATCTCAGCATTTTGGGAGGTCGAGGCAGATGGATCACCCGAGGCTAGGAGTTGGAGACTATCCCGGCCGGTGTGGTAAAACCCCGTCTCTACTAAAAATACACACACACACACACACACACACACACTTAGCCAGGCATGGTGGCAAGCACCTGTAATCCCAGCTATTTGGGAGGCTGAGGCAGGAGAATTGCTTGAACCCAGGAGGTGGAGGTTATAGTGGGCCAAGATCATGCCACTGCACTCCAGCCCCGGCAACAAGAGCGAGCCTCCGTCTCAAAAAATTAAAAATAAGAACTACGGACCAGTCAAATGGCGAGCCTGAAAAAGCTGCAACACTAACAGGGCTGAAACATGCCCCGCCCCGCACCCCTCCTTCCCCCTCCACCGGCTCACCACATTGACAGCAACAAGGGGAGAAGAGCTGCAGCCCTTCTGGGATCTCAAACCTAAGAGCTCCTCAAGAAGTCATGGCTGTGATATCCTCTCTGAGGCTCTGGAGTTCCTGGCGTCTCCAAGCTTCCAGGTGCCACCATATTACCCTCCTCTGGACACAGGGGCCTGCAACAGAAGCTGCATGCAG
The DNA here is from genome assembly GCF_049354715.1 of Callithrix jacchus. NCBI lineage: Eukaryota > Metazoa > Chordata > Mammalia > Primates > Cebidae > Callithrix > Callithrix jacchus. Next base: position 64,350,289 of record NC_133502.1, read on the forward strand.
TACACCTGGTCCAGCCGCAGCCTGGGATGGAGCTGGCACCTGTAGCTGCCCGCCCTCCACAGCAGCCAGCATCCTAGCTGTGCGCAGTGGCTGGACCCCATACCCGCTGGCTCACACCCTCCTTACCACTGTGCATCAGGTTCACCCTTGGCAGGTGTGGGATCTGGGCCAGCACCACAAGCCAAGCATAGCTTGCCAGGCCGAATAGGTGGAATGAACCCAGCAGGTGTAAGCAATACTCAGGCAGAAGGCGCCGCTGGTCAGAGGTTTCTGGCTGGTAAAGCAACACCCCAAGGATCCCATGACACTTCTCCAAGGAATGAAAATTAATCTCTGCCTTTTTGTATTATTGTGGTTGTCTTTAGTAATGTGCTATGAAACACTGAAGAGAGGAATTTATAAACAACAAATAGTAAACAAAAAACATACTAAAATAAAAATTTGTATTAGTACACCCTTTTAGCTCCATTTAGCCCCTGCCACATTAATCACATAACTTATTAAGTATAATACATTTGATATACAAAGTTGAACAAAGTATAAATACCTGTTAATCATCCATTAAAATGTATGGAGTAAACCTCACTGGTGGAGAAAGAGAAAGGAGCTATTACTGAGCCTTGTGCAATGGAAGGTGCTTCCTATATTTTGTGTATGTTCCTGTATTTTTCTGTATGTTGGTATGATGCTTAGAACACACCTCTAGTAAGCAGATATTTTAAAACCCTCTTTTATAGAGAAGTAAATGGAGGCTTAAGGAAGCTAAGTTGTGCAGGCCTCACAGATAGCAGGAAGAGATACTGGAATTTCAACCAGACCAGTCTCACTCCAAGCCCTGTCTGTCTTCTTTCTACTGTACAAATGCTGCCTCAAGTATTTGTAGAAATGGAAAGAAACTCAGATCTTATTGTTGAAGAATGTATGTTCTAAAGACAAACTTGGGTCTCATTCCCGCACTTATTTAAGAGTTCAGAATTTCAAGTGAAATCTGAAATATTCTTTTCCCTTCAGCATCTGTCCTCCCTCAGATCTGTGCTGTCAGGCCACTGGTGTGCCAGCAGGCTATGCTTGGCTGCCGGGGCGCTCTGGGGCACCCAACTATGACCAAAGAGTGCATGAAAAATTGTTATCTGGGCTTATTTATAAATATATAAACAATGCATGACAACATTAAAACAAACAGGAGGAACTCACTGGAATGCTAAGTATATGAAATGCTGCATCAGGTGAAAAATTCCCTCCATTGCTATCAGTTTCCTTTTCGAAGTCCTGGCTGTGCCTCATCCCTGCCCTGTCAGCATTCTGCCCTCAGCCAATGTTGGCAGTGCTCTGAACTGGCTAATCTTGGCTGAATTCCACAGGATTTCAGTTGGCCTCAGTAATATTTTTGCTAAGTTCTCAAGTTCAGAGATACTAACTCTATACATGACTGCCACCTTTGTATTGAATTTCTGAAACCCTTTGAACTGAGGAGTATTTTTAATGAACTCTTAAAAGAATGGGTACCAAATTTTAGTGATAGTTGCCTTGGGATGGGGAGAAGCAAAGCTAACTATCAGTTTGTTTTTTAAAGGCTATACTACTTTTAAGATCAAACAGATTTGCCTTTTCTCTTTTATTACTAGTTAAGGCTAAAGGATAGCTACATTCCTTCCTGCTTTAAAACAGAACAATCTAAAACTAGTGAATAGGAGCTTTACACTACAAACATTTACACACACAAATGCCATGCACATGCACTCTTAAGTGAGGAGGAAGCCATGCAGATATTAGAAATGTGTGTGGCTTAAGTGCTGCCCAATCAGATATACTTGACCAGAAATACCAAGCCAAGTCTGAATTATGAAACAACTATGAAAGTATATCCAGACCTCATCACCTCTCCCCACCCCAGCCATCATTAGATCACCTTTGTCACAGCCACTCGTACATTCCTTACTGCAATGTCCTCCTAACTGGTCCTCCAGCCTCTGGCCTCATCCATCCCACCCTGCACCTAGTTGGCTGTCATACAACAGTCAGTTGATACTATTAAAATGAGTGAAATCTTGATCTTGATCTGCTCAAAACTCTGCAGTGGCTCCCCATTTTACTAGAGCAAAAGACTAAATCTTCACAGTGGTTCTACAACAGTTTCTGTCTTGTCATCCCCCTAATCTTGCCTCCTATATTCTCCTCCTGTCTCTCACTTCCTCCCAGACACACTGGCCTGCTGAAGACCAGAGATGTTCCTGCCTTTGCACTGGCTGTTCCCTCAGCCAAGAAGACTCATGTCCAGACAGCTCCACAGCAAAACCCATACCTCCTTCAGATTTTTGCTCAAATGTTTCCTTGGCGAGAGCTGCCCAAGCCATTCATTTTTTAAAAGTAGAAACTTCACCTCCTCTCTGACTCAGACCTACATTCTCAGACTTTTACACCTGCTCTGTATTTGTGTCCACAGTGCTTATCACTTTCTAACATATTCTTATCAATCATTATCATTGTTCATTATGTATTTTCCCCCCCAACAACATAAGCTCCATGGTGGCAGGGATCTCTGTTCGTTTACTAATATTAGCCCCTGCCTAGAATAGTGCCTGGTGCAGAGTCAGGGGCTCAACTAACAGTTGTTGAACACATGCTGAATTAAAGTAAAACTAGGAGAGTGAACGTGGCCTGATAATACAGTCATATCAAGAACCCAACACACAAGACTCTTTCCACTTCCAGCAATGAATAGAACAGGAAAAAGCAAATCGGGGTGGAAAAGGTGGAGGAGCAACGGCTCATACCAGTTCTTGGGGACAGAGCTATAAATAATCAGGTAAAGCCTGAGACACAGGGTTTGAATACATCGAATCAAATCTGAACTCCTGCTTTCAGCAAGTTCTGACTCTATCAGAACAGTAATCTGTCCAAACTGCTCCAAGAAAAGTGTATGCCTTGAGTCGCCTCTGACTAAATGAATCAATTTCACTGTATACAGGTTTCTCCCAACCTGGTCCTTTCTCTAATTTGTCATCCTTTATTATCTCAAAATAGGGGTCATTCACTTCCAAGACAGCTCTTTAAACGAATGCTGAGCAAAAGTGGGAACACAGTCTAGTTATGTTTCTTTATTCTGCCTCTTTGTTTTAAAAGCTTGGTGTGCACGGCAGGGATGGTGTGGAAATAATGAAGGAATAACTGCTATAGAAAAAAAAGGGGCCTATCCCTTTAATTAAAAAAAAAACAAAAAAAAAACTGCCTTTAAAAGTTGCCTGTTGTAGAAAGACAGAAATGATCAAAAGATTGGAAGGACAGGAACAACAGAATAACCAAAATTTCTCATGGGAATGAGAAAAAGTTGGAAACCAGGTAGCTTCCCAATGTTCACAGGATGTACATTCTGACGTCTGGTACAGTGGAGAGATGGGTGGTACTAACAAGATTAAACCACAATCATCATTGAGAGGCTACTTGTAAGAAACACAACACAAATAATCAACAAATATAACCAAGGAAAATCACAGGTGGTTATTAAAGAATTGAGATTTTTTTTTTAATGAAACTCTTACTTTAGGCAATAATCCAGGACCTTGAATTAACTCACTGAATCCTCACGACACAACAAATTCAAATATTGAAAGGCCGGGTGCTGTAGCTAACACCTGTAATCACAGCACTTTGGGAGGCTGAGGTCAGGAATTCGAGACCAGCCTGACCAACATGAAGAAATCCTGTCTCTACTAAAACTACAAAATTAGCCAGGCGTGGTGGTGCATGCCTATAATCCCAGCTACTCGGGAGGCTGAGGTAGGAGAATCGCTTGAACCCGGGAGACGGAGGTTGTCATGAGCTGAGATTACGCCACTGCACTCCAACGTGGACAACAAGAGGACAACTCCATCTAAAAAAATTTTTTTGATTCATGTATCATCTTTAGAAATACAAATATTACAAAGCTTAGCACTGTTGGCGTATGGCTTCCTGCAGCAATCACAGCACAAATGTGCTTCAGGTTAATCCTGTGCTTTACTGAAAAGAGAACTAATAATGACCTCCAATTTCAGTGCCTTTTTATCAACCCAAAATATAATGTTGAAGATGAAGTTATATAATCCATCTTTTCCAACTCCCTTCTCTCTGATACACACATACCCATCTTTCTACATCAAGCTAAATTGAGCAAAAATATTTTTTAAAATTAAGAAAAAAAGACAGAGGTGTGATTTTTAATTGAGTTAAAGGCAGAAAATCCCACTGCAATAAATGGGGAAACAGGGGCTATTTCTTTTAATACTTCAGTTCTTTTTTTTTTTAACCTTCCACCCAAGTTTAAGAGTCATTAATATGACATGGCTGTTCCAGAACCAGTGTACTCTTAACTGTATTTTTTTCTGATGGTGACTGCCATTTAGGTCTGAGGGAACCCAAAAGGACAAATCTGGACAGGATCACATTGCATTCTTTAAAACTTTCAGAGAGCTGAGGCAGCCACCACTTTATTATTTGCAACTTTATTTAGGATATGAAGTCCATAAGAACCTTCAATTCAAAATAGTCTCAACTGCATCAAGATCTGCTTTCCCAGGTAATTGATGCACCTTTAATTTCTCTAGATTTAATGAAGAGAATATTTCTTTCTTTTTTTGTTTTTTGATATGAAGTTTTGCTCATGTCACCCAGGCTGTAATACAGTGGTGTGATCCTGGTTCACTGCAACCTCTGTCTCCTGGGTTCAACCGATTCTCCTGCCTCAGCCTCCCAAATAGCTGGGATTACAGGTGCCCTCCACTACGCCCAGCTAATTTTTGTAATTTTAGTAGAGACAGGGTTTCACCATGTTAGCCAGGCTGGTCTCGAACTCCTAACATCCGGTAATCTGCTCCCCTCGGCCTCTCGAAGTGCTGGGATTACAGGTGTGAGCCACCACGTCCAGCCAAGAGTATTTTCAAAAGCTATTAATATACTTGTTCTGCACACAACCACTTCCAATGTATTAAAAGTATGCATTTGTGTAAGTAAGGCTTGTGCAACAGCAGAAACGCAGGATGGGGAAAGAGAGGGGAGGACAGAGTGTTTACCTCAGGCTTTATTCAGAGAAAATGTTTCTTCTAAATTCCTTTCACATCAATAAACATATTAAAAACAACAGGACTTGATGGCAGAGTTTTATATATTGTGTGTAAGGGCAGTTCTATTCTGACAGGATGAGGACAGAGGGAAACCTGGCACAGAGGAAAATGGGAGAGGGAAGGAGAGCCAGAGGCAGAAGAAGTGGATGAGATGAGTACATCCAACTTCCCTCTCAGAAGGAAGGAGTCCTCACTGGGTGAGAGAAATATCGACATGCAAGGGCTTCTGCCACACTTCCTATTTAGGATTCTGGGGAAAGGCTGCCTCACAGACCATACCACACCATCCCCAGCTCAGCTACATCAAAGGAAACTCAGTGCTACAGCAAAGTCAGACAGAACAATGGCTGGAGTGTATCCTTCCTCTGTGGGCCTGACTTGTTTACACAGACGCAGAAAAATCCTGTCTGGATAGAGGTGGATGGGAGGGAGCAGATGCAGATGGGCTGGGATGGGTTGAGAGTCCACAGTGGTACAGGAGAGATAATGCCACTTCAAAGGCTACAGGGTACCACTGGGGCAAGAGCAGGATAAAGGATAAGACAGAGACCCAGAGGGGAATCATGCCATAAGAGATAAAGTAGAGCCCACCGGGAGCACCACCAGACATCACCAAGCAAAGACAGGCAAGGATGTGCCAGAGTCTTCAACAGAGGACACCAGGATGCCGTCCTCAGCCATCTCCGGTCCAGGCAACAGGCCAGAGCAGCTGTTCCATGGCAGAGCCAAAAAGGACCCAGAGGTCACTCCATGGGGGTCTATGGATTCCATCTACCCACACAGTCTCCCAAACCACCCACCCCACACCCAGATGCCATCTTAGTGAGGAAATATGAGAAGCACAACATTTTACATTTTTTTTTTTTTTTTGAGACAGAGTTTCGCTCTTGTTACCCAGGCTGGAGTGCAATGGCACAATCTCGGCTCACCACAACCTCCGCCTCCTGGGTTCAGGCAATTCTCCTGCCTCAGCCTCCTGAGTAGCTGGGATTACAGGCACATGCCACCATGCCCAGCTAAGTTTTTGTATTTTTAGTAGAGACGGAGTTTCACCGTGTTGACCAGGATGGTCTCGATCTCTTGACCTCGTGATTCACCCGCCTCGGCCTCCCAAAGTGCTGGGATTACAGGCTTGAGCCACCGCGCCTGGCCACATTTTACATTTTTTAAAAGGAACATTTATCTAAAAGGCATTAAATTTTTGCATCAGACTAATTTTACGGGACTGAACCAGATTTGGGCACTGCCTCTTCTCCTGTATTTCTGTACTGGCAAGAAGCTTGTAAGGAACATCAGCCCAGATTATTAGAAAAGAAAGACTATTAAATGAAGTTTGATCTAAAGCTGCTTCCATACATATTTTAAGTTAGGCCTAAAGGTTTCTCCATATATAGGGAACTATAACCTAACCTGATGTGTAAATAGACTATAACCTATTCTTGTAACAAGTAGGCAAGTCTCAGCCAACCATAGACAGCCAACTATGCTATATTGGCTCAAATAGGGCAAACACCCAACTGTAACCAATCCAGCTGTTTCTGTACCCCACTTCTGTTTCTATCCATCATTTTTTCTGTCCGTAAATGTTATGTGACCATGTGGCAGCTCTGGAGTCATTCTGAACCTATTCTGGTTAAGAGGACTGCCCAATTCATGAATAATTCCTTGCTCAATCAAGCTCTGTTTAATTTGTCTAAAGTTTTTCTTTTAACAGGACTTATTCTCTTTGCCTGCATGCTCCATAAATAACCATTATTTGTTCTGACCCTTATTTTAATTGCTCACAGTATGATACAGAATGAAGAAAATAGTTCCCAGTTGTATTTGAAAACCTAGTTTTCATTATCTAAATTTAAATAGGGGATACAAATACCTTCTGATATCTTCTGGAGATTTTTTTTGGAGATGGGTGTCTGGCTCTATTGCCCAGGCTAGAGTGTAGTGGTGTGATCACAGCCCACTGCAGCCTCGATCTTCTTGCCTTGCTGGGACCACAGACGTGCACCACCATGCCTGGCTAATTTTGTTGTTGTTGTTGTTGTTGTATTTTTTGTTGCAGACAGGGTCTTACTATGTTGCCCAAGCTGGTCTCAAACTCCTGGGCTCAAGCAATCCACACGCCTCAACCTCCCAAAGTGTTAGGATTACAGACATGAGCCACCATGTGCAGCCTCAAGTTCTTTCTTTGCCTGTTTTTGAAGATGGAGGAAGTAGGTCTTGTGAAGAATGACAGAAAAGACATAGATGTGAGAGAAAATCAAAGAAAGTGAGGCACACAATTTGCTTTTCCTACTTAGAGCTCTGTAGCTCACCATTAGAGTAACAGCATTTTTAGAGCAGCAAAGGGGATCACAGTTTTGGTTCGTTTCCCTAGCCTTACCAAAGGTGGATGAGCTGCAGCAGTCTTGTGATTGCTGCTTGATGAAAGGTATGTGGTACTGCCTATTCTCTCTTCAACACACCCTCCTCCACTACTCATAATGGCAAAAGGCAGGGAGGAGGACTGTAAGCCTTAATTGTTTTTCACTGGCCGACCTCCCATCTTCTAGAACTGAAATGTTCTATGTTCAGGGAAATTCCCAGCAATGATCTGTGAGAATGTGAGTTAAGTTAGCCACAGGCTGTGATGCAACACAATAGCAATGAGGGTTTGGGGCAGTGTCATGAATGACAAGAAGAGGTAGGCTCACCTTATACAAGTCAGACAAGCTTCACTATACTCTTTATAAATTAGGAAACCCTTTAACATTCACTAATCATTTTCAAGATTCATTATTTCTATATCATAAAGTTCTCCAGATTGGGGACCAGGTTGTGTAATTGATTCTACGTCCACTCATTTGTCCAATTATTCATCCATATACACAGGCATTCATTAACTAATTTTATTGATAACACACTGTGGATACACAGAACAAGATACAATTTCTGCATCCAACAGGCTCAGAAGCTAGCGGAGAAAGACAAAGCACCAAACTATCAATTCTCCATTTATTATCAATATCATTGATAGTAGTATGAGAAGTGAAGCCATCTGTGAGCCTGAAGCAAATTTCTAACAAGGTATATAATAACATGATGCTGGCACATAGTCAGTGCTCAGAAAAATGCTAAATCTCTTTCCTGTCCTCAAAGAAGTGTCGATACTAATACACTTCAGGAAGTGCTGCCAAAATAGAGGACTAACGACAGGGGGCCTGAGGATAATTACATAAAATTCTGTTGAATTAATAGAGTGCCTGTCACTTGTACTTAACAGTTATCTCAAATTTGGGCATTAACATATATGTCTACATCAAAAAAGGTGTGATGGCTCTCTTAACTAGATGTTGGTATCTATAGTTAGACCAAGGCTGCTGAATAATGATGGGTGAAATTAATAGTAAATAGAAACAAATGGGCAGCTTTATCTTTTATAAACAAATTTCTTTAAATATGGCAATGACTTAACTTTTTGTGGTCAATGGTAGAGAAGAAAAATAAAACCAATAAATCAAACAAGTATGAAAAATTGAAGGCCTAGAAACTTAGCCTGCATCTCAAATAAACTAGGCTGTGGACATATGACTTGAGTTCTTGAGATTCAACTCACCATTTTATTAAAGTGTCAGGAGGAATTTTCCACGTCCTCCTAGATTGCAGAAGAAAGGTTTCTCTGTCTTATAGATGTTCCACTCTAAGGAATCTGAAGGCCTGCAAAATCTGCTCATTTATGGGAAAACAGAATGAAACCTATAGTCAAGAGTTGAGTCCTTGAGGACAGTAAGGATCAAAAGACAGAGAATTATGGGGGAAAAGAAGATCAGAGAGGAAAGAATAACTTTATGATGTCCAGATGAGGACAACTTTGTACTGAACAATGAGCATCGTAACAAGTAAAGAATTCTCACTTGAACCCAGGAGGCGGAGGTTGCAGTGAGCCGAGATTGTACCACTGTACCACAGAGCAAGACTCCGTCTCAAAAAAAAAGAATTCTGCACTTGGACTTCATATATAAAGGATCTAGAAAGATTTCCTTTCTCGTAATGGAATGAACCTTCCCACTCAGTGAAACCTAGAAGTAGAGCTAAGGAGTTACAGCTGTTAAACACATCTGATAGCTGACAGAAATAGGAATTCATTTATTAAATAGATTAAGTTAGAGTTCTGTTAGGTTAACACTAGGAGTTTTTCATAAGCACACTAAAAGTTCCACAGAAATTTCCTTTATAAAATTGGAATAAACGTGTTTGAGAAGTGAGGAAGATTTTGAAAAAATTTAAGAAAAGTTTTCACAAAATCTCACCTAATTATATACAAATCATTTTATCTTTCACAGGTTTATCACAGTGACATGAACTCAACAAATATCTTTTGATTTAATAAATAGAAAAACATTTCTTATGTATTTCTTAAGAAATCCTTCTAGCTTGGTGTAAGTTACTGTAGCTATAAAAATAAAACACTTAAAACTATGTGCCAGGCACTATTCTAAAAGCTTTACATACGGTAACTCATCTCATAGTACCCTGCCAAAGCATCACCAAATATTCTGATTCTCCTCCTCCTAAGAACATGATAGGATGGCACTTTCTAGCCTCCTTAAATTTAGCCATGATCATGCTACTTACTTTGATGAAGAGTAAGTGGAAGAAAGTCATGTCACTTCTGGGTGACGTAAGTCTTTAAAAGCCAGTGCAGGATCTGCCAAATCTCCTCCCCTAGCATGGTAGATGGCAATGCTCAGGTTGGTAGAGCCTCAGTTAGCCTATCAGCTCAATTAGCAGAGACCCACAGAACTATCAAGAGTCAGGAACCATGAGTGGGAAATAAATCTTCAGGGTATAAGCCTCTGGGATTTGGGAGTTATCTGTTATTGCAATTTAACCTAGCCTATCCAAACTGATGCAGAAGAGTACTAGATCGTTGGAAAAAAGAAGATAGAGTTTCTTTTCTAATATTCTGTAATTTAGATTGTTTATTATTCCAAACTTTTTCCCTGCCATATCATTTGCTCCCCAAACTGTCCCAGAAAACAAGTCATAAAAATTGCTATCTGAATTTTTGCATTATGAGAATCATGAATTTATGCAGTCTCTTACTTATTTATTTACATTGAGACAGGGTCTTGTTCTGTTGCCCAGACTGGAGCACAGTGACACAATCACAATTCACTACAGCCTTGACTTCCTGGGTTCAAGCAATCCTACCACCTCAGTCTCCCCAGTAGCTGGGACTAGGAGCATGCACCACTGCACTCAGCTAATGTTTTTGTAAAGACAAAGTCTCACTCTGCTGATTAATCTGGTCTTGAACTTCCAGGCTCAAGTGATCCTCCTGCCTGGCCTCCCAAAGAGCTGGGATTACAGGCAAAAGCAACCACATGTGGCCTGTCATTTTATTTTTTTAAATATTCTCCTTTTCAGAAATTTACTACTGGTTAAAAAATAGAAATCCATCCTTGCAAAACACACATACAGAATAACTCACCTTAGCAAAAAATTCAAACTCCTAAGTATAAAAAGTAAAAATAACCAAACCTCTTACCTTGATTTCTTTATATGCATACCTAGATTTATTTTTTAAGAGAGACACGGTGTCACAGAAAGTGTTTACCTATTACTTTGCAAAGTCCTTACTTAACAGCTTTCCAGTTAACAATTGTATTATATGGTCATAACATAATTTATTTAACTATGTCCCTATTATAGAAGGACATTTCAGCTTGTTCCACATTTTTATTTAATTGCAATGCATGATTCATCCCAACAAGTAAAATTTATCCCAAGAAGTGGGCCTGTTTAAAGGGCCCTTGTTAAACAATCAAAGGGTATGTATATTTCACATCAACAGGTACTGCCAAATTGTTCTTCAAAATGATGATATCAACAGTACTATCAAAATACATGAAAGTGTCTTTTCTCCTTAGATCCTCACAAAACTGGATATTATCCATTTAAAAAAATATTTACCAATCTGAGAACCAAAAGATGATGTTTCCATGTTCTGAGTTTTTTTAAATTTGTACTGATTTAATTATTTGTTTGTAACTTTTTTTGACTATCTGTATGTTGTCTTTGGAAAAATATCTACCTGACCATATTTTTCTGTTTTTTTTTAATAGGGTTAGCTTTTTAATTTTATTCATAGCTTTTAATCTATTATGAATACTAAGACTTTTCAATTTGCGTTGCAAATATGTTCTCTAACTCTTCATTTATAAATGCTGGCTTTCAACATATAGATTTTATGGTTAGATTTGTCAAAATTTCCCATTATAATTTCTGTGTTTCAAGATACAGTTTTTAAACTAATTCCAAGCTTAATAAATCAATTGAGAGTACATATACACAAAGGATACAATTAATCCTGGTTTTTTTCACCTCTTTATGTGCACTCTAAGTTTACTTTATTCTTTTATATCAATGTGTATATGATCTCTCAGAGTGCTAAGGCACTCAAAAGCACCCAGCACAACATCCAGTGTGTAGATTTTCAATAAATGTTCATTTATTTCATTCCTCCTGAGTCCCACTGGTTTAGAGACAACAGACACATAGTTCTTTTTAAAATATTTTCCAACAGAATTCCAATTGTGTTTAGGGTGACAACATGCCCAGCCAAAACAACTACAGTTCCCAGCCTCGTCTGCAGCTACGGGTGGCAATGTGACACAGTTCTGGTTAATGACATGTAAGCGGAAGTCACTGAACTAAGCTTCCTGGAAGCTCTTTGAAAGAGAACAGGCACAGCTGGTATGTGCCTTTTGCCATCTGCCCTTCTCCTCCTTCCTGCCTGGAAAGCAGATGCAATGCTGATTGGAGAGCAGCCATTGTGAGGCTTCAAAGTGACAAGATCACTAAGGTGGGCTGAATGGAAAGGCAGCAGCAGCGTGGGTCTCTGATAGCTTCTCTGAGCCACTGACCAACCCTAGAATCCCTACCTCTCGACTTCTTGGTATAGAAGGAAAATAGCTGTTTACATGTTTAAGACATTATGAATGAGTCAGGTTTTCTGTTCATCACAGCAGAATCTATATCTAAACTATATGTCAGGGTTCACCCAACATCTTCATATAAATTTTAAAACAATTCTTTCATTTTCATTGCTTGAGATAATCTCTTGAAAGAAAGTTATGCTGGTTTGAAAGACAAGTTCTCTATTCACAAATACACTTTATTTTATTTGTATATTTATTTTTAAGACGGAGTCTCACACTGTCGCCCCAGCTGGAGTGCAGTGCCGTGATCTCAGCTCACTGCAATCTCTGCCTCCTGGGTTCAAGTGATTCTCCTGCCTCAGCCTCCCAAGTAGCTGGGATTACAGGTGCCTGCCACCACACCCAGCTAATTTTTTTGTATTTTTAGTAGAGATGGGGTTTCACTATGCTGGCTGGCTGGTCTCAAACTCCTGACCTTGTGAGGGATTACAGGCATGAGTCAAGATGCCCAGCCTTATTCACAGATATACTTAATTTTAAAAGGAGAAATCAAATCATTAAGCACTTCAAATATAAAATTCAAGAGCACCCTTAAGGAGAAGTCAGTAATCAGCAACATATGGTGTCACCTGTGCTAACTTGGTGTTAAATTACCCTTATCAGCATACCACATGGCTTGTTTTAGCTGTGACATAAAATTTAGGCATGTAAGACTTTTCAATGAAAAAAAAAGTCGCAGCTGAAAAGGAATTCCTAACAATTATACAAGACTGAGTATGTATTTTTGTCATTAATCTATTCCCAGGAATTTGGGCTCACTTGTAGCTTGAAATATAGAATTAAGAAAATATTACAGAATGTGCCAAGGGAAAGTCCCATCGTTCTCCAAAATCATGTTCTTCAAAGTATTTCACTAGATAAGAAAGGAAAAGCACAAGGTAATGGAACTGTTCAACCACTCTGCTACTAGAGAGAGCAGTCTCCAAATGTAGTCCTGTTTTAGTCCTCACTTCAGCTAGCCAGTCTTTCAAAGCTGAAAAAGGAGCAAAAGCCCCAACAAAGTAGCAGATTCAGCCCTCGACAGAGGTCCTCTCCAGGATGGCAGTCACTTCAGCTTGGGAAAGAAGGGGACATGGGGGGCATAAGCTTTAAGCTCCAGGAGACTGAGGACTAGCTTTGTCATCTTTGCAGCTTCTTCGTTTTTTATTTTTTAGAGAAAGGGTCTCATTATGTCACCCAGGCTGGAGTGCAGTGGCTATGCACAGGTATGATCATCACACACTACAGCCTCAAACTCCTGAGCTTAAGTGATCCTCCCACCTCAGTCTTCCAGGTAGCTGGGACTACAGGCAGGCACCATTGCACCTGGCAGCAGCTTCTTCATGATCAGCCACCACGGCCTCGACCAAGAATAATTTTCTTTTCAAAACCACCTAACCATCCCCCATCAAAGTGTCTTTCACATGGCATCAGATATTTTTAATTGAGTTCTTCAACTATGAATAAACTCCCTTACTCACACTGAACACTGTCCTGATTTGCCTCTATAATTAGAAGTGTACCACATGCTACTGATCACAATTTCTTTACCCTCTACCTGTAAGGGGAAGGAAGGTAGAGAAAGAATAGAGTAGAATACAGAGAAGAAAGGCAACAAAGGGCAATGCACAGAATATATGTGTATGGTCTCAACTATCCACATTAACTAAGAACTATATAGCTGCGAAAGCCAGGCATAAATCCCCTATTCCCATCCAGTCCAATACATTGGTTAGTTACTATTTTAATTCTTCCTTTTACAAATGGACCGTATCACTCCTCAGAGTTTAATACCCTTTTTGGCATATATATCTACAAGTATAGATAGAGCTTAACAAACTTTTTGAAATACCTATCTACAAAAGAGTTAAAAAAAATTACTTTAATTGCAAAAAGACTTCTGTTCAAAGTGTTAATTTGAATCACCATTTGAAAGCGTTCGAAGTTCTAATTTATGTCAGCCAAGTTAAGAAAAGTAGATAACAAGATTATCAGTAAGAATTCCAAAGTAATATCTATCTGTCCTAGGTAATCAATCACCAAATAATTAGAAACTGTCTAGGGCCGGGCACGGTGGCTCAAGCCTGTAGTCCCAGCACTTCGGGAGGCCAAGGCAGGTGAATCACGAGGTCAAGAGATCGAGACCATCCTGGTCAACATGGTGATACCCCGTCTCTACTAAAAATACAAAAAATTAGCTGGGCATGGTGGCGCGTGCCTGTAATCCCAGCTATTCAGGAGGCTGAGGCAGGAGAATTGCCTGAACCCAGGAGGCGGAAGTTGCGGTGAGCCGAGATAGCGCCATTACACTCCAGCCTGGGTAGCAAGAGCGATACTCCGTCTCAAAAAAAAAAAGAAAGAAACTGTCTAAAATGGATCTCATACACAAATACCTAAATCTGGTAATCCAGTTCCCTCCTAAACAGGAAGGCAGGGCTGTTTTATAGAGAAGCTACACAATAGAACAGGCCACAGACCAGAAATCAGTATGTTTTAATTCTCCTAGCTTCAATAGTGAATTCACCATCTAAGGATAATCATTCCATGTCAAGTTCTGTAATCCTGTTTCCTTGCCTGTAAAAGGTAATAATGATACCAGGATGAGTTAGGCTGCTCTCAACTACAATAAGGAAAATTTGTCTGGTAACAAGAAGTCAAACAGTAGGGCAGCTCCAGGGTTGGTTCATTGGGTGTCTGATTCTTTCCATATTTCTCTTCTGCCATATTCAGCTAGTCAGCTTATTTTCAGGCTACCTCTCCTTATGGGCGCATGACTGTAGCTCCAAGTAGTGGGCAGCAGAAAAATAGGGATCATTCCTTGCATATTTCTTTCCAGAGGGAGTGAACGTTCCCCTCCCAGAGGTATCTCCTTCCTTATGCCGAGCAGACTTCCCCCTTCCTATCATTGGCCAGAACTGGGTCTCATGCCTAGTCCTAAACCAACCCCCGGCAAAGGGAATGAATTTATCATAATAGACTTGAAGTAATCAGGATCCAGTCCTGAGTCATGTGAGGTAGGAGTAAATACCTAGACAAAACTGAGGTTCAACCAGCAAGAAAGAATGAAGCAGACAACTGAACAGATAATCAACAGTGTTGGGAACCCCTTACTTCACAGTACTGTAGCAAGGATCAAATGATAAAGCAGGAAAAACTGCAAAGCATCAAATGCTTTATGCAAGAGATTATTATTTAAGGAGCTCTGTTACATGTTTAGGCAAAATCTCAACAATAAAATAAATTCACTGAAAACAAAGGATATTCTTTTTAAAAAAAAAAAAAATCACAAAATAGCGAACTATAATGACCACCATTTCTAACATAGTAAAATGTGAGATTCTGAACAACTGTGAAAATACATATTCTTCAAATATATGCAGATTGACCAAATGAAGCATCAGCAATAGGTTTTATGGCCAATATATACTTCCATTTTACATTCAACAAATATTTTCTGAGCACCTACTACACACTAGGCAACATGTAAACACTGGGGACACATCAGTGAACAGAGTAAAATCCCTGCCTTGGTGCTTACAGCATACGCTTAACTGCAAAATACTTTTGGAGACAAGTATTCTTAATTACTAAACATACATTGAACTCAAATTAGCAGAACACATATAATTTTTAATTAATTAGGATAACTTTAGTTTTTGTTTACTTCTCTTATTTCCCTGTACCACCCAAAAATAAAATCATGAATCTAGAGGAAAGAAATTGACAGGTGCTCACCAATACAGCAAAGGATGAGTTACTCAAATTCCTCTGTTTACTGCCCCCGCCCCCCACCAATTCCAGACGAATGCCAAAAAAGAAGACCACCTTTCAGCTATCATTTCTGAAAATGATACTTGCAAAGGGCAGAACTAAAATAGCAGCAACGTGTACAGTATAAAAACAACCAAATACACACAAAATACAACCAGAGAATCAATCATAAGAGCAAACTACAATGAATGTTTTTCATGACCGTTGTCCATTAATAGATAGTAGATTTGGCATTATACTTTCATTTGGGAGTCTTACAAGTAAATGTTATGTTCATGACAATCCTTGCTAAACAAGATAACATTATTGGATGCAAAGAGGATTTGTTGCCTTACTCTTCAAATGAAGTTAAATGATACCATAGAGTCATACAACTTAAAAATGGGAATGAAATTTATGTACTTAAGCAATTATTCATCTCCTGGGTACTAGTCAAAAGAATTTAGTAATTTCATACAAAAAAATCATATAATAAATTCATACAATAAAGCAAATTTCATATAATAAATACATAATATTCTTATTACTATTCCTTCTTTAAACTTTCCATTTTAATTATTTTCATGCTTCCCAAATCCCTGAAACTCTATATTCATACAAATCATCAATGAAAAGGGATTAAATGGTAGGCTTTTATGCCAAAAAAAAAAAAAACCCAAATAAGTTTGGGGACAAAAATTAGCGAAGATGGTAACTCGGGAGTCCAACTCAGATGGCATTCCGAGCTCTAAGCCATTTGAGATGAGGGATGAGACCTCTCCATCTATGCACACCCATCTCCACACATTCACCACCCCAACCCAGAACCTAGCCAAGTCTTCCGTAGAGGAGGAGTTCATTCTTGCTTTTTTTTAGCGCTACTCTCTGTACTTGGGTATAAATCAGGAAAAAGAAAGACAAGAATCGTATGTGTTGAGGATTCAATTTCATCTTTGACCAATCAGCATGAATCAGAAAGAACTCCTCCGGGGAGTTTACAAAGCAGAATAGACTTAAGAACTAGACCTTCAAGGCTACTCTAAATGAAATCTCCTAGGAACTTCCCTTAGAATCAATTTAACTGTTAAAGATGAAGATGGGGTTGCTTAATGCATCATATAATGGATGCCTGTATTTGACATCTCAGCACATTAAGGCAATCTCTCAGACCGAATTTTCAAGGTAACAGGCAGATGGCTTTTCAAACCCTATTTTTTTTTTCTTTTAATCACTTGGATGGTCTCCTTTCTAAAATATTCTCCTGTGTTCTTAAACATATGTTAAGCCATATTTTTTTTTTCGGGAGGTGGGTGTTTTTTGTTTTTATTTGATGCCTTAAATGCAGATATCCCAGGAGCTACAGACCTGCACAGAGGACTGCCTATACAAATACTAAATGTCCCAAATTCTCACTTTATTTTTAGTTTTTATATCTACTTTCTATACTTTTTCCAAGGTCAACTGTCAATGCTTGATTGTATTATTATGAATACCCGAATCAGTCCTTTTTACAAGTCTAATCTTTTGAGGGCTAAAAAGACACATGACCAACTTTGTTAAGAGTTCTACTCAAAATAACAGTGGAAATAAGGTTGTGATCAGTAGAGGGGATACAAGGTGCTAACAACACTCAATTTTTTTTTTTTTTTTTTTTTTTGAGACGGAGTCTTGCTCTGTCGCCAGGCTGGAGTGCAGTGGCATGATCTTGGCTCGCTGCCACCTTTACCTCCCAGGTTCAAGCAATTCCCCTGCCTCAGCTTCCCAAGTAGTTGGGACTACAGGTGCACGCACCACACCCAGCTAATTTTTTGTATTTCAGTAGAGACGGGATTTCATCTTGTTGGTCAGGATGGTTTTAATCTCCTGACCTCGTGATCTCCCCACCTCGGCCCCCAAAGTGCTGGGATTACAGGCATGAGCTACTGTGCCTGGCAACAATATTCAATTTCTTGACATGAATGGTGACTATATGAGTGTTCACTTTTCAATAGTGCATTGAACCATACATTATTTGAAGAAGAGAGTTCATTTAAGCATTGTTCCTAACAGAAAAAGGTGAAAATAAAAAAAAAAAACAAAAAACAGCCCTGGAAACAACCTAAATGCCCCCTAATAAAGAAATGGTAAAATACATTACGGTACTGAATGAGGCAGATCAATGTACTCTGACTGATAATATGTTCAAAAATATATTTAATTAAATAAGCAAGTTGCAAAACAAAATATGCATACCTGATATACTATTACTTGACCAAAAATGAGAGAAAAAAATGTGAATATTTCTTTTCCTTCTTTTTTTTTTTTGAGACAGAGTTTTACTCTGTCATCTAGGCTGGAGTACGCTGGTGTGACCTTGTCTTACTGCAACCTCCATGTCCTGGGTACAAGTGATTCTCCTGCCTCAGCCTCCCAAGTAACTGGGATTACAGGTGTGTGCCACCATACCTGGCTAATTTTTCTAATTTTAGTAGAGACAGGGTTTCACCATATTGGCCAGGCTGGTCTCAAATTCCTGATCTCCAGTGATCTGACCACTTCCAAAAGTGTTGGAATTGCAGTTCGTCTTAATCTCCTGACCTCGTGATCTGCCCACCTCGGCCCCCAAAGTGCTGGGATTACAGGCATGAGCCACTGAGCTGGCAAACATTACACCCGGCCAAACATGACTATTTCTGAAGAAATGAATGCATATGAAAATGTTAACAGTGCTAACCTATAGGATGCAAGAATGGTTCATGAGGAAAAATAGGGGATTTTACTTTTTACCATTTGATTCTATTTGAATTCCTGGCCAATAACCATGTATTTCTTTTAAAGTATTAAAAGTTAAATAAACAAATATATTAATTTCCATTTGCTGCTGTAATAAACTACTACATATTTGTGGTTTAAAACAACACAAATGTATTCTCTTACAGTTCTGAAGGTCAGAAGTCCAGAGTGAGTGTTAAATGGCTAACATCAAGGTGTCAACAGGGATGGTTCCTTTGGAGGCGCTAGGGAGAATCTGTTCCTCACCTTTTCCAATTTCTGAAGACTTCCAGCATTCCTTGGCTTGTGGCCATACCACTCCAATCTCTGCTTTCATCTACACATTGCCTTGTCTTCTCTGATTCTAATCCTTCTGACTCTCTCTTATGAAGACCCTTGTGATTGATTACATTGGGCCCATCCTGATAGTCCAGAAAAATCTCCCTATTCAAGATCCTTAATCATATCTACAAAATCTCTTTTGCATGTAACATAGTCAAAGGATCTGAGGACTGGGACATAGACATGTTGGGGGGGCCTCATCATTCAGCCTATCACAACAGTATTTGCCAAACTGTTGTGCAGCTAAGTTCTGAGACCTGGGGTATGGGAGTAGCGGAGTATTTTTACTCTGATAGTTCTGTATTATTTTTTACATTGAATGCTTCATTGTTTTAATTAGAAACCCACCAGACTATATTATATTTTATCAACTCTAAGATGCCCATGATTATAAGATACATTATTTTATGAATGACTCAGAAAAAAAAAAAAAAAACACTAAACTTTTATATTCCTTGTGGTATCATAGTGGTTGTTTGCAAAAATGTTCTCGGAAATCTCTCCCATCCTAAGACATACACTCCTTGGCAATGTGACTGGAGTCCTTCTCTTATCAAGAAGCAGTCTATTTCTTCAATGGGACATTAGCAAACATGATCTGAGCAGAGGCTGAGAAGTGCTGGTGCACCAGAAGTGGCTTCTTGCTGCTGTCTTTCTACCATGTGAACACATCCAAGCAAGTGTACTAAAGGAAAGAGACTATGTAGCCATGCCAGCTACCCCAACCACCCCTAGACAACTCACTGAATCTTGTGCAAATTATGATTGTTGTTTTAAGTCACTAACCCTGATTTTAGAGATACTTAAAGGTGAAAAACTGGATTTTAGAATCAATGAAATATGCTATGTTATGATACCAGTATATAAGTAAGTATCTAAAGGGTGTTTCTAAGAGGAGAAAAGCATATAAATTTTAAGGAACAGTTTGTACACCACGTTTTGGCTGCTAAAGGTTATTTTTGTTTATTTTCTGGTTTTCAGTTACATTTCATATAGTTTAAATCACTGAGTAAAAGCCACATACTAGGGATAATGGAGAAGAAAGAGATTAAGAGCACCTATTTCTACATGTTTTGTTATGTGAGCAAAATAAACCAGTACAGTTGCTATTCCATCAATGTGCAAACATCATAGAGTATATCTATACAAACCTACATGATACATAGCCTGCTATACATCTAGGCTATACAGTATGGCCTATTGCTCTTAGGCTACAAACCTGTACACCATGTTACTATATTGAATACTAAAGGCAACTGTAACACAACAGTAAATTCAGTGAACTATGCTATGTTATGATGTCAGTATACAAGTAAGTATCTAAAGGGTGTTTCTAAGAGAGAAAAGCATACGAATTTTAGAGAAGAGTTTTATGCCACATTCTGGATGCTAAAGGTTGTTTTTGTTTATTTTCTGTTTTTCAGTTATATTTCATATAGCTTAAGTCACGGAATAAATGACAGCTGGTACTGAAGGGATGCTGCTTTCTGCCACAGAATATTAGAGCAAGATAAATCATCTTGTTCATTCAATGGGAAAGAAACTAGCAACCTCTAGAATGGTGAAAAATTATTATTTTGTTATTTAGGTAGGTAGTATTAATTATAAATTAAGAGTGACAACACTGGAAAATGTCTCTCCATTTTCCTATATAAAATATATATGTATATTAAGAAGCAGAAAATAGACTGACATAGTGTGCATTCCAGGACCTATTACATTTGCAATTTTTTAATCAAATCAATTCTAAATCAAATCAATTCTAAATACAATAATGTTTATTATAGTATTGCATGTATAGGCATGTTGTGACATTCCTGTTCATATGCCATTGATATGAACAAGATATATTTGTTAATAAAAGTTTCAATGCCAGCTTCCTTGTGAAAGGTAAATTTTCTACACTGTTGCTTTTAAAATCCAAGTTTTTGATTATTCTAATAGCTCCCATTTACAGTTATAAAAGCACATAACTTGGATATATCACTTTAAATAAAAAAGCAATAGAAATACCAGCCTAGGGAATTTCTTCTCCAAATATACAAAGAGTTAGATAAATTCTTAGATTATTAATCTAATGCAGTTACTGAGGTGCTTACAACATGCCTGACACTGAACTTGAGACGAGGGAGACAAAATTCTCACCAAGAATCAAATCAAAATTTGTAAATGAGAGATACCAACTAAATTAATGCATTAGTGTAATATCTAAAAATCCTATCATTAGCCAGGAACTTCTGTTCTTTAATCCTCACAACACCATGACACATTTCTAAAATGACTTAATTTCTCTAAGAGAAGTCCCACAGCTAGTAAGTGGAAGAGCTAGAATATAATCCAAATAGACCTTACTGGCTTTCTTCACCATCCAAAACTGCCTTTTGCCATCTCTGCATTGTGCTTTTTATTTAAAGTGAGTAGAGATGAACTGCAATTGTTGTTAGAATGAAAGAGAAGGAAAAAGAGAAGGAAAATCTATAGAGCAACGATGAAAAAGGAACTGTCCTAGAGGCAACTCATCATGATAAAATGCTGGCAAAGTCCTCTTCCCCATTCCCTGTAAGGCACGTGACCATTCGTCCTCAAGGAGAACATTTACAATGGCTCCTGAATCTTAATATGCTCTCTCAGATGCACCAAATACCCTTTGCACTCTCCTTCATCACCCATTGTGGATTTATCAACAATGAATTCAAAATTCTAAACTTACTTAAACTTATTTCTCTACAAAGCTCTGGGTAATAAGTTCCACAGGTAATAATTATGTAAAGTGAAACTTTTCATTTTACCAAAATTATTTCTTTCATATCCTTAGTTTCTGATAGGGTGTTTTAATAATATATATTTGGTTAAAATTCTTCATATTTATACAACCCATGTCTACCATGATACTATATTGAACTTACACCTTTGAAGGATGGATTCTAATAACAAACACTAACATCTGTTGAGTGCTTACCAGTTATCAGACCCCTTACTACAACTTCATATGAATTATATCCCTTAATCATCACAACCTTTGAGATAAATTCTATTATCATTCCCATTTCGTACCTAAGAAAACAAAGGTCTGGGTAATGGGGTGCTGTGTGCTAACTGCTGCATATACACAGCTAGAAAGTGGTGACGTTGGACCCAGGTCAGACTCCATTGCCCACTCTTGATCCAATGTGCTATCCATATGTTGGCATTGACCAACTCAGAGAACCAGAATCCACTCATCTTTTGAAACACAGTGAGCAACCATCTCTTTCCAAGGCCTTCCCTGATGGCCATTCCTCAGTGCCAGCTTTTGCAGCATTCTCTTTGATTGCTCTGCTCACCCTCCTCCGTTTTCATTCTACCTACTTTCCTGAAATATTGCATCCATCCCCAAGGCTTCAATAATCCCCACTTATGGTATAGAAAACTGAGCCTTAAGTACTTTTTAAGTAAAGGTACAGCTAAATAAAGGTAAAGCAGGGACCATCTGACCCAAACCTTGCTCATAATCCCTGAACTACACTACCTCTCAGTCAGTAACTCTGAAATCCTTCTCGATGTACCCTCCTGACAATGCTTCAGTTCAGACAGCACTATTATTTAGTTTAACCTTTAACTAGACCTCCCACTTTATGCCCCTGACCCTCTATCCACAATGCCCAATGGAACTTCCTGTGATGATGAACGTTCTACAATCTGCACTGTTCAGTATGGTAGCCGTTAGCCACATGTGGTTTCTGAGCACCTGAAATGCAGCTAGTGCCACTGAAGAATTTTTTATTTAATTTTAATTAATTTAAATTTAAACAAATAGCCACATGTAGTAAGTGGCTACCATAATGGACAGCACTGTCCTATATAGTCCTCAAGTCTGCCTGTCCCAAACCTTGACATTCATAATGTCTAGTGACCTTCCTTCTGTCCTTGGCTTCCAGGAGTTACCCTGTAGGCTCATAATAAACTTCCCTTTCCTTAGGTTTTTGGGAACACTCCTGTTTCATAACTAAAAATCAAAACATAGTCTGATTCCTATGAAAATGGCCTCTTGTTTGAAGCAGAACCATAGATGTTTCTCTCAACACATTCAGGAAATAATCTTTCAGTGGATAATCTAAAGCAAAAATTTCTGAGGTGGCAAGATGAGGGAGGCCACCCAAATAGAAATGTCTTTTCTATGGAAACCTTGTCAATAAATATTATAAATTGGCATTCATTATTTTCCAAAGAAATTAGTCTTTATAGCACAAAGGGCTGGCTCCGTGTACATTAATACTGTGCTTGGTCCTGTAGAGTTAAAAAAATGTTTTGCATTAACTTTAAAAATGTAAATATTTCATATGAAAATTGATTTCTAGCACTTCTGGGAAAATCCAGTGATCTGGAGACACTAGGTTCGCATTCCCACATGGCAAACATTGGCTAGTGCCAAGAAATTGCTGCCCTCTTTCACTAGGCAAACACTCCAGTGTGCCAAAAGCCCCACTGCTCCCTCTTGCATAATATTGCTGACATCCAGGTAAAGCATGCCGCTTTACTCATTTACGTTACCTGCCTTGTGCCTAAGGCCATATGAGTCAGTGACCCCTAATAATAAAGCTTTACAAAGATTTTTTTCATACCCATTATTTTGCTTAATTCTTACCAAAATCCTGTCAAGAAGGGAGCATTATTCTTCCCATTTGTAAATTAGAAAGGAAGCCCTCAGAAAAATTAAGTATACACTGGAAAAAAATGGTTTTAACTCAGACCTTATAACTCCTTCTTCCATGCTCTTTTTGCCACAGGACAATGCTTGACAACAGCCCAAGAAAAATCTATGGTTTAAATTGCAGGCAAATTTCTTACATTATAATGTAAAGAAAACATTTTTCAATATTTTGCTGAAAATGTCACAGAGAAAGTAT
Organism: Callithrix jacchus; assembly: GCF_049354715.1. Classification (NCBI taxonomy): domain Eukaryota; kingdom Metazoa; phylum Chordata; class Mammalia; order Primates; family Cebidae; genus Callithrix; species Callithrix jacchus. The sequence continues at coordinate 64,374,076 of NC_133502.1, forward strand.
GGCCAGGTTGCTGTAGACAGAACATGAAAAGTCATGAGTATCCCCAGAGAGGTACCTCTTGCCCTTTTACAGCACCCCAAAGAACTAACCAGGGCTTCTAACAGCTGGAAGCACACAACCCTGGGGCTCCTGCTGCTCCAGGCTCTACCAGCCATTACTACCTCACTACACCTGTAACCCAATCCCCCACAAGGGAACTTCTGCTACAGATGTTCTGGAATAAAAACATTAGTAGGAAACATGCAGTGGTTGGGCTCTTATGAATTCCTCCAGCATTTCAGTATGTGTTGTCTAAATAAAAAGAACAAAGGAATGATTCCTGGTGTTACCTAAAGGCAGTCAAAAATTTGCCATCTTTCTGGCATTTCCATTTGCCATATTAATTAATAAACTTCAGGGTGGTCCATGGTCAAAGCACTTTGTATCAGTCATAAAAGTCCCAGGCCTACATGCATGAACTCAAGAAACCACAAGACCCCAGATATAAGGATTTAGATTACAGCATTCAGTCCAATCTGGAAATATGTTCCAGGAAGCAAAGGCAATCTTGCAATACAAGCAGAAGGGGCAGATTTGGAAGTAGGAGACTTATAATCACTTTTATAGGGTACAAAATGCAAACGGAACCCATTTGGAGAAAAAGCTACTCCCAAGCTTAAAGAATGAACACTGGTCAGATGAGTACAAAGGATTTCCCTTAACTAAAGGCCTCATGGGAGGGCATTCTAATGTATTTATTTCTCCAATATCCATATTTGTTCAATTATCAATGTGCTCAGCAAAAAAAACACAAAAAACCTCAATTGCTTAAAAATAATGAATGAATAAATGCCCTTATCCTCCCTTGCAGTTAGGTGGTCTTGTGACATATTTATAAGCAGATGTGAAGCGGAGGGTCAAAGAATCATCTTCAACCATGGGACAACCACAAGGATGAAAGCCACATACTGGGGATAATGGAGAAGAAAGAGATTAAGAACACCTATTTCTACACGTTTTGTAATGTGAGCAAAATAAACCAGTACAGTTGCTATTCCATCAATGTGCAAACATCATAGAGTGTATCTATACAAACCTACATGGTATATAGCCTGCTACTCATCTAAGGCTATACAGTATGGCCTATTGCTGTTAGGTTACAAACCTGTACAACATGTTACTGTACTGAATACTACTGGCAACTGTAACACAATGGTAAGTATTTATGTATCTGAACAGATTTAAACAAAGAAAAAGTTGCAGTGCAACGTTAAGACAGCTGCAATGTCATTAGGCAATAGGAATTTTTCAGCCCATTATAATCTATGAGACCAAATATCTTATATGCAGTCTGTTGTTGACAGAAATGTTGTTATGTGATACATAATTGTACTTGGTTAGGCCACACTAATGAAAGCCCCACCCAGGTCTTAAGTACTTCCTCATTCAAAGACCCTGTTCCAACAATAAATGTATCAGCTTTTCCTGATACAACTCAAAAGTCATATCTACAAATGTGTAATGCCACTACTCAGAGCAAGTAAAGAAGGGAGCTTCAAGGGTCTAAAAGGAATGTCTTAGGGGTGTCTGCCCTCTTCTATTTAATGTGTATTGTCATTTGTTGATTGGCTAGCTGACTGCTAGCTTTCTCTCTGAAAAAGAGTTCAAGTTCAGCCTGTTGTGATTTAAATGGAGGCTCCCTACTCACCCCTCCTCTCCATCTTGTTCCAGAGAGCCTCGTGGAGAGGTGGCATTGTATGGTGAGGTGGAGTAGAAAGGATGTGGAGTCTGATGAATCAGGGCTCCCTTCCCCACTCTGCCTCTTCTTAGCTGTATCAGTATCTACATGTTTAAAATGACAGTAAACTACTAGCTTCATAAAATCATTTTTAGTATTAAATAAGAAATGGCACATAAAACAGACTAACCCAGTGTCTGGCCAATGGTACATATTCAGAAAGAGTAACCTAGTATTAATTACTATGAACATACTTGAGGCTTTTCCACTTCCTCCCTGATACAGGATATACACTGTCTACATGTGCTTGGTGGTCTAGTTTCATGTTATTTTTTGGATTTTAGTTTGTTAAATATATCACAAAATGCAATTTAATAAGTTCATCCACCAGAAGAAAAAAATCTGTTGTTGAGCCATGTGTTTTTATTTGGAGTTTAGAAAATATGGTTATCATATGGGGTCTACTCACCAATCCTAAACTTTGTCACATAACAATGGCTTTTGCTCAGCACCTTCATAGTGAAATATCTATACATTCTTCATCTTAAATTCACTACAAGAAAATAGTCCACATGTCAAATCAGCAAATAAAGCAATGCGAAAATGGCTATCTGAACATGTCACCTGCTATATGAGCAGACTTCAAGGAAAATAGCAATGGAGGTCAGGAGAAACACAAGAGTCAGCGAGTGTTCATTATTCTGCTGCTACTAAAGCAATGACCAATGATACTCCAAGCCACAAGGGCATGGGCTCATTGCATGTCCACAAGGCCCAGTAGTGCGCACCTGCTGGATTGTTCATCTTTCATCTCTTTCTAAGACTTGCTCCTCCTCCCTTCCCTCCTCTCTCCATCCACAAACTGCAGCAGGGACTGCCATATCCCTGCAACATGACCCTACTTCTGGCCATAATTCCAGCAAGATCAGCTGACCCTGGCCACACCATGAGGTTCCTTCTTAAGGAATTCTGCAACTCTGGGAGCCTGAGATCAATCTCTCCCTGCTTCTCTAGACTGTAATGTAAAATTAAGGAGCAGCTGGCAGCCATGTTCTGCCATGTGGACTAAGAAAGAAACAGAGGAAGCCAGTGTGTGCAAGAGAGAAGAATGAGGCAGATACAGAAAAACTGATGAGCAGTAGGGAAAAGAGACTTCCTGGTTGTCCATATTCCTAAGGCCCAAATGCATCCCTTGGATTCTGTAAGATACTTGAGTCTCCTACCTTGGAAATGCCAGAGCTGGTTTCTGTATCAAAGAAACCTAAGGGACTCCATTATTATGTATCATTAGGAGACAAATGATTTACAAACTCCCTCCCTCAGGATGACCTAATACATAACGCAAACCTATATTGTTTCAATTTTACCTCCTGTGTTCTCAGCCTGATCTAGAGGTCTTGAGAGACACAATGAAAAGGATCACAGGGCAGAAGAGAAAGAATTTTAATGCGAGGCAGTACTTTAATAAATACGCGAAGAGTGTGCTAAGAGAATGCAGCTATTCGGAGATGAGGAAGGGAGAAGTGGCCACGTGCAAGCACTGCAAGCCCAAGAGCAGTTTGGGTTTTGCTTTTTCAGTAGTTCAACGGCAACTTTAACTTTCACCCATATGACACAAATTGAATAGTACTTCATAAAATTATGCAACATGGAAAACCTTGTTTCAATTGTCACTGTATTGCAAGATGGCAGAATTAATTACAAATTTAAACTATAACTTATAATCTTTACTAAGGCTTAATAAAAGTAAGCTGCTTGTTCAAAAGTGATCCTGGAACAACTCAAAGTCCAGAGTAAGAAGGATGAGAAACATATGACTGGCCAACGGACTTCTTTCTCTCACTACATGAAACTCAAACTTTTGTTTTTGGGAAACATATACTGTAACTTCAGTAGAAAGCAATACAAAAACATGTTGTTACATAGATTAGTTTCCATTTAGTCAGTCAACTGTGTCCAACTGTCTCAATTGGGATAGATACATTAACAGAGCTGGCTGTGCTTGAGCCTTCTTTGTGAGCAGCTTTACTGAGCAATGTGCTTGACAAATGCCTCCTTTTCTTGCCGTGCAGATATGCTCTGCACTTTGTGCCTCTTCCATAATATTCTGCACAGAGATATGATAGTCCAGGCAATTTTTTTTTTTTTTTTGAGATGAAGTCTCACTCTGTCGCCCAGGCTGGAGGGCAGTGGTGCCATCTCAGCTGACTGCAATCTCCCCCTCCTGGGTTCAAGCTATTCTCCTGCCTCAGACTCCCAAGTAGCTGGGATTACAGGTGTGCACCACCATGCCCAGCTAATGTTTCTGTTTTTAGTAGAAACGGGGTTTCACATGTTGGCCAGGATGGTCTCAATCTCTTGACCTGTGATCTGCCCACCTCAGCTTCTCAAAGTGTTGGGATTACAGGTATGAGCCACTGCGCCTGGCCCAGACAATTCTTTATAGCCTTAAATACTTTACGCAGCTATTCTCAGTTAGTAGCCTCCAAGGCCATAGCTGTGTTATTCCTCTGGGCATCAAAAAAGTAAATGGCGCTTCTGAACCAGTGCCTGCTATGACTTCTCCAAATCAATCTCACGCTGGATTTGTTTGAGGAAAGCCTGCTTTACCTCTTCTAATTGGGCAATTTTTTGCTCATTGAGTTTATCAGCAAATTCTCCAATAGAGGAGAACATTTTTAATTACATAGACAAGTAACCCTACTACTGATATAGTAGAGAAGGTCTCCAGGATAGCCATACATATTCCTTTGGATAGAGAATACAAACAAGATAAACCCATTTCCAAGCACAAACAGTCCTATTACAGTGGTTTTAGAATAAAGAAATGAGAAATTCCTCAGGGATCAGCCCAAAAAGAATTTTTCCTCCATATTCAGGAAGAGATAGTAGACAGGCAAGACTTGGCTGCCCTGTGTGAAAGATCCTTGCTGCCTGCAATACCTCCTGGATCTAGGAAGGCTGTGTTTTTAGAGAGGGGGCCACTGTGGCAGCATCAGAAAAGTAACACTCAGGACAGCATGGGCAGTGAAGGTCCAACGCAGCAAGCAGTCTTAGCATCCCTGTGACCCTGACCAGATTCCCCAAAGCAGTCTTATTTATTTTTATTTTTTATTTTATTTTATTTTTTGAGACAGAGTCGCACTCTGTCCCTCAGGCTGGAGTGCAATGGCACAATCTCAGCTCACTGTAACCTTGACCTCCTGGGTTCCGGAAATTCTCCCACCTCAGCCTCCTGAGTTGCTGAGATTACAGGTGTCCACCAGCATGCCTGACTAATTTTTGCATTTTTAGTAGAGACAAGGTTTTGCCATGTTGGCCAGGTGGTCTTGAACTCCTGAACTCAGGTGATCCACCTGCCTCAGCCTCCCAGAGTGCTGGGAATACAAGTGTAAGCCACTGCACCTGGACCCCACAAAGCAGTTTTATAAGTGAGAAGTTTAACACAGCTGAAGCGGAAATGCCCACTGCAATCCATATCAGAACATATATATTAGATCTTGTGCGAATCCTATCAGTTTTCCTTTCACAAAATCTAAAAACCAGTGAGTGGGAGACTTTTCTCATCATAACTTTCTGAATTTTGCATATACATGTACCATCAACTAAAAACCAAGGTTACTTTGTAAATGTAAATGCTAGTATCTATTTTTACCTGCTGTTTTTCATTCAAATATTCAGAATTTCTTCAAGGGAAACAAACTACCAAATAAGTAACTTTTTCAAAACCTTACTTCTTTCAGCCTATGATTATTTAATTTCAAATTGTTGCAATCTCCTAGCTAAATTCCATTTCAAATAACTAAATGTTTCTGCCATTTTGATCCCATACTCTCTGCAAATCCATCCAGGACTTGTCACCATCATTAACCTCACTTTTCCACATGTATAAGCATGGACTACTAGGCAACGAAAGCAACAGACAGATCAACTTTTTAAGCAAAAATTTTGAAAAAGCAGAAACAAGCAATGCTGGGTCCTGAAAATAGTGACTACAGTAGCATCCTTCAAAGGACAAACGTATTTGTATAATGTGAAAACAGTTCATTGCTTCGAAAGCTTCCAAGCTGAAGTTCAGTCCTTCAAGCTTAATTAAGAATGAAGTTTCCCAGTAATTATTTAGTAGTAAGGACATCATTCTTATGCTCAAAATATAAGAACTTCAATTATAGCCAAAGACCCTTAGAAAAGTGTCTGTGACCATTGAAAATCTCAACACAGTAACCTCAAGAAAACACAGTAATCTCAAGAACTCAACCTTTCATTCACTTATCAATAAAGCAGCAACTTGGTATATAGTATATAGTTCTTCTGGGTCCAATATTGACATTGATCTATACTTCCACTAATTCAATAATAAGAAATTATTAAAGAATATGGGTGCAACATTTTTAAAAAGAAAACAAAAAATTAAAGTGAGGTGGGAGGACCACATCCTGGAGAAACATGACCTGTAGACACACACATGCCCCCAGAACCTCAAGAGTACTTTTCTGGACAGCTTATTTTCCCTATATTACACTGAACTGTGAAATTAAATTGTTCAAACTTAAAATAATTCAAACTTAAAGCTATTGAAACTTTAACTTACTCTGAGCCTTGAGAGGAATGTGGCTATGCAGCCCCAGTCAAATGGTGTACAGTTGCAACTTCTGCCTTTTTTCCTGTACATAATTGAAAGGTCAAGAGGCACCAGAGATAAGACCCCTGAGACTCCTGTCCCTTCTCAGGGAGTAAGGAATCTTCCCTGGAATGTAGCAATCATCTATAACCAATCGAATTGCTGTGGTATATGTTCAGGTCTCATATGAACAATGAAATCCTGCTGGAACTTCTCTATCTCTACCTATATAAGTGAAACCTTAACTTTGCTTTGGAACACTGACCCCATTCATTTGCAGTCAGTGTTTCTGGGTGACCATCCTCTAGCTTTGCACTCAGACAAACCATACTTAAATCATATTTTCTGAATCTCATTATTTAAGGTTGACAGAACCTTGTCAGATTGAGTGAACTTTACTTTCTCAAACTTTACCCTGTCCTATCCACATTAAAGTCAAAGATTTATATTTTGCACATCTGATATGACAGAAATTTCCCAAATGGAAGCTTAATAAGAAAAGTCAGAAAAGTCACACTGCAACCAAATTCCAAACCAATTTAATCCATTCAAACAGCATGCCAAGTCATCTAACTATGCATGCAGATTAACCTCCTTAATTTAATTTTATATTCTATATAAAAATTATTCATCCTTCAAAACTGTTTAACAATCTAAGCTTTGACATGTAAAGAGAATTAATTAAACCATTCAAACATAAATTCAAAAATATCCCCCAGATCAAAATATAATGAAATAAATTAACCATTCCAACACTCCTCCTCCCCCAATGAACACTAAAACAGGTTACTGATATTCTAACAGCATGGCATGGAAACTGACTCCAGGAAAATATTAATCCAGATGCACAAAATAAAAAGCAACAATGTAATTTAAACTTTTCTAAAACTAGAATTTAAATGTATTTAAATATGAAGCGGCAGAGCAAAGAGTCAAACCCAGGCTTCTCTGACACCAGTCCCTGGCCCCAAAAAAAATGCCTCCAGAGAGGGACTCAGGAAGGGTAAATGCCATCCTTAATTTACCAATGCCCACCTTTATTTATATATTTACTGGCTATATCAGCATCTGTTATAAAAGGTGTGCCTTAATTTTTTATGTATATGCTTCCTCCCTTGACTCACACCTAAGTTCTTAGAAACATGAGCACTCTGGATATCTTTTGATTTCCTTTTTTTCTTTTTCTTCTTCTAAATATCAAAAAAGCTCTAACTACTTACTCCAAAAAAGGGGAAGCATTTCAGATTTTAGAGGAAGACTCTCTGGGTCTCGTGCGCTGCTTTCCCACCAGCAGGCAACCATGACAGCACACCTTCACCTCTCACAGCCAGCTCAGAGGGCCTTCGCTCCAAAGCAGGAGCAAGGGGTCCACAGGAGATAATTTCGTGACTTGGCACAGCTCTGTCTTCCCATGTGTCAGGAGAAGCTGGCAATCTGGATGTTTATATGAAATCCATATGTTTAAACCTTGCCGACAAATTCAAAACTTCTAAAAACACTGTGTGTGGACCACTCAAAATCTGTCCAAGGATGGACTTCAGTCCGCTAGTTGCTAGTTTATAATGCCTAAACTCCCAGTTGAGAACAATTTAGTTAAACCTTTATCCTTCCTTAAATTTATTCCTTATAGAAGCCATGAAGACACAATCCTTGCTGTCCAGGAGACCAGTGGGGACAAGGGACACACCATTTCAGGGCAAGATAGCAAATGAAGAGAAAGAGAGAAGCCTGCAAAGGAGAACACAGCACCCACCCACCACATACCTCCCCTTACCACTGGCTGTCACAGGGCAAATTTGGGAAATGGCGATATAAAGATGACAGGGTTAACTTCACCATTATATATTAAAGAAGAAAAAAGGGGCTCAGAACTCTACAAAAACAAACAAAAAGTTCGACAGCCCAAACTCTGTATATCCAAAGTGAGTCTTAAAATAGCCTAATGGGCCCAGTGCGGTGGCTCATGCCTGTAATCCCAGCACTTTGGGAGGCTGAGGCCACTGAATCATGACGTCAGGAGTTCGAGACTAGCCTGGCCAACATGGTGAAACCCCATCTGTAATAAAATGACAAAAATTAGTCCAGCATGTGGCGTGCATCTGTAATCCCAGCTACTCAGGAGACTGAGGCAGGAGAATTGCTTGAACCTGGGAGGTGGAGTCTGCAGTTAGCCGAGATCACACCACTGCACTCCAGTCTTGGCAACAAAAGCAAGACTCCGTCTCAAAAAAAAAAAAAAAAAAATTGCCTAATAGAACCATGGCAACAGAAAAAGCTTACTTGCTTAGAGGCGTGCTGGTGTTACAAACAAAAAATAAAACAATGCTCCAAGTGCTGAGGCAGGTGCTGCAGGAAGATCATTTCATGTAAACCTCCCAACAACACTAGGAAGAGTAATTATTCCCAATTTGCAGATGTGGAAACTGAGACTGTAAAATCCCAAGGCTTCAGAAAGAGCCAATATCTGATTCCTCTCCCATTAGCCAGAAGACCTGGCCAGAGATATTAGGGCTATCATTGCAGACACATAATGGCAAGCAGTCAAGAAAAACTCATTTGCTACAATAATTAGAAGTGCAGAACTGGCATTAAAAAAGGCAAAGAGGCCACATAGGCCCTGATGATTAAGACACAACAGAGGCCACAGTAGGCCCTGCTGATTATGAGAACTTAATTTTGTGATAAAAGTAGTTTCACAAATAAATACAAAAGAAAATATAAGGACCACTCAATAAGTAATATTGAAATAACCACCAGCAAGTTTTAGGAAAATCCATTTACACTTCCCAATTTATGCCACCTAATGAAATACATTTCAAACAAATCAAAAAGTTATTTTTCCATCAAATTATATAACTAAGATGAAAGAAAAATGAGTATCAGTGGCTCTCTGGGAAAAATGTTACTTTCAAAAATTAAGAGTGGCAGAAGAAATTTCAATTATTAAAAAAAAGGTGTGTGGTGGCACATACCTGTGTTCACAGTTATTCAGCAAGCTGAGGCAGGAAGTTCACTTGAGCCCAAAAGTTTTAGGCTATAGTTCACTATGCTAATCAGGTGTCCACCCTAAGTCAGGTACCAATATAGTGACCTCATGTGAGCAGGGGACCACCAGGTTGCCTAAGGAGGGGTAAACTGGCCCAAGTTGGAAACAGAGCATATTAAAACTCCCTTGCTGATCAGTAGTGGGATTGTGTCTCTGAATGGCCACTGCAGTGCAGCCAGGGCAACATAGTGAGACCCTGTCTCTTATTTAAACATTTTTAAAATAAATAAATAATTGTATAGCTTAATTTAAATATTTTCTATGTAAAAAAAATGAAAAGGCAAACAACGACAAAATGTAAGCTATGTCTGGATATATAACAGGCATGGGGTTAATATTCTTACTATATCTATAGAATATATGTACACAAAATTGTTAAGAAGAACCAAGAGACTTCAGTGGAGAAACAGACAAAAGAAACAGACAATTCACAAAATGAAAAATAACTAGAAATAAACTAACAGAAAAATATTCACTAGTCAGCCAAAAATATATAAATTAAATATCAATAAAGTACCACCATTTATCAAGCAAATTATAAAAAAAATATTAAAATAATAATATCCATGGCTGGTCAGGTATAGCAAAACTAATATTCTCATATGCATACATAACTGTAAGCATTTCAAAGTGGCATAAACTTTTCGGAAAATAATATGGCAATCTTCTTTCAATCTTTCCTAAAACATAATCCAAAACCTTGGGGCAGGGGGATAGAAGGGGACACCTATATGTTTAACAATGTTCGTAATAACATTTATAAAACTGAAAATAATGTAAATAAACAAAAGGGAAAAGATAAATTATGATGTAGTCACTAGATTACCAGTACCTTGAGAGCAGGATGTGCCTTGCTCATGATGGGAGATGAGAGGCTAAGTATATACAGTATAATCATTAAATAAATATGAGTGAATACTGAAGGAAAGCAAAAATATAAGGTCACTTAAAATAATAGTTAAAATCTAGGTAGCTGCTGGCAAAATTTTAAATGAGAGCAAGAATATAAAAGTGTATGATTACAATCATATTTTTGAAAACTGCATTAGAAAAACTGCTAGAAGGAAACATGAAATACTAACAGTCATTGCGCTAACGGTTATGAGCAGTAATTCTTTATTGTGGTTATTATCTTTTATTTATGTATTTGTTGTAGTGACAGGGTCCTGCTATGTTGCACAGGCTGATCTTAAATTCCTGGCCTCAAGCAGTCCTCCCCCCTTATCCTCCCAAAGTGCCGAGAGTATAGATGTGAACCACCATGCCTGGCCTATATTATCTTTATTTAAAATGCAAACATACTTCAGAATGATTATTATTATTATTATTTAAATTTTAAGTTGATCCTTCGAATCAGAGAAGAGAGAATAATTTAATAACCAATGGAAAATACATAAAATCTCTAAATAGCTGTGTATTGTAAGTAAATCTGACCAGCTAAAAAGAAAAGCAAAGTCATGCAGAGGTCAGCAACTGGCATTCGTTATTTACTTATTTATTTTTATTTTATTTACTTTATTTTTATGTATTTATTTATTTTGAGAAGGAGTGTCACTCTGTCACCCAGGCTGGAGTGCAGTGATGCAATCTCAGCTCACTGCAACCTCCCTCTCCCGGGTTCAAGCGATTCTCCTGCCTCAGCCTCCCAAGTAGCTGGGATTACAGGTTCCTACCATCACACCCAACTAATTTTTGTATTTTTAGTAGAGACGGGGTTTCGCCATGTTTGCCAGGCTGGTCTCAAACTCCTGACCTCAGGTTATCCACCTGCCTCAGCCTCCCAAAGTGCCAGGTGTGGAATCACAGGTGTGAGCCACCCCACCTGGTGACATTCATAATTTAGATGAGAGGCATCATTTCTGAGTCCTAACTCAATAATAAAATATGGCAGGAAGCTAAAATGCAGCCACTCAAACAATAGCAAATGCTCAATTTGCTGCATTCCTACTTTTTTCTGAACCCTCTCTGGCTCTGGGCTGTAAGGCTTTAGAATAGTTATCTCTTGACTTGAAGGCTTCCAGTCAGACTGGGTCGATTCTTTAATGTCAGGGGGAATTTCAGAAAATCAGGCCAGGGTAGGGGTAGGGTAGGCTGGTGGTGTTTAGGTCGCCAAGTTGAATTACATTTCCATCTTCTAGAAAACCAAAACTACATTTCCTTCCTTTAGGAAGGAAAAGAAGATACAAAACGTTACCAGTTTCTCTAAAGCTCTACAGTATTTCAAAGTGTTGTTCACAATCCTTTAGTGGGTCATGAAATTAACCGAAAGGGTCACAACTAGGATCTTATAAGGGCTGCAATGGAACAGAAAATGGTGTGTATGTCACATTAAGAGGATACCATTTCATAAAACCTTTGTTTCTGTCATTTGTGTGTATATGTTTGAGAGAGTATGTCCGTCTTGCATAGCAAGACTAACTATATTTTTTACTTTGATTTGTGGTCAAAAAAAGTTTCCAAAGCATTACTCTAGATAACCCAGGCCCTGATTTGGGTGCTAGGGAACCACCCAGAGATAAACTGTTTGAAACTAAAGGACTCATCTAGAAGTAGGACTGTAGTGAATCCAGTTCAACTGGGTGTTAGGCACTAACACAAAACAAATACTTCTTAATATTTTGTCCAGGAATAAATAACTGCTGTCATCCAAAGACTCCAGAAAGCTTGGTTTTACAATTGCACAATGTGAGGTGCTGACAGTTTCACACAAGCATGCTGCTTTTTCCTAATGCCTGCTTTCCTCTACTTCAGACTTTAGGAAGATACAGTTGCAGAGACTACACTTATCTATGTGAGCACATCATAGTGCCAAAGTCAAAGCTAGGAAATCTAACTCCCTCCTTTGCCAGACGGACAAACTGAGGCTTAGAGTGATGAAATGCCCCAGGAAATGCCAAGGTCAATGCAGAGGATTGCTGAGACCAGACTCCCACTCCTAGTTCTTTTCCAAGAATCCTTAAATTAAAAGCATAGAAGAGCATAAAGCAACACTCCCTGCCAAGAGACAAGTAGATGACCTTTCCTTTTCTTTTTTGGTCTTATTGGTTAGTTTCTTACACTTCTGAATTAATTTTTACTAAGGACTAAATAAAACATTTGGATGAAGAGGCCCCCTGTCCTTCAAACAAATAAACAAACAAACAAACCAACAAAGACAGCTTCCTCAAGTTGCACAAAAGGAGTTTTTTTGTTTGTTAGGGAATTTCTATGTTAAGTTTAACACTCTCCTTGGGAAACCTATTCATATAAAAATAAAGGAGTATGCTCTTTTTGAATTCTTTCTATTCTGACAGTAGTTGAGAAGAAAAGCTTGGTATGGTGGTCATTCTCTTCTCAGATAAGTACATACAGTACATAATTTAGTTTAGTGTTACAGGTATCAACAAATCATCACCTGTGTAGTCTTAAATCACAATCTATTTATTGATTTCTAAACGCCACAAAGTGGATTCACTTCCCCCAACCTGTTATTTTTAATGACATCAAGATGATTCTCCACGCTTTCTCAAAGCCAAATGCAATGAAAACAGACAGCCAGAGAAAGATGCTGTGCAAGGAAAAAGTCACAGTTCCTTTTCTAAAGTTTTGATTTTGTTTGTTTGGAAAAGGCCATCTCTCTAAAGTTTCTTCTAGCTACTTAAATCCTATGATTTTTACCTATATTTCTTTTCCAAAGTAAGTTTAGTAGTAACACTTGAAGTGTAAGACCGCTGGTCAGGATTTCATAATTTAAAAATCGCTCACTTTAAGAGGGTCTGAACTGCCACCCTAACTTTCCCATAGTGTTGCAATATCTGGGTGAATATATACTGATTAACATCTGTGAGTCGTGGATAGACTCTGGTTTAATTAAGAACATAAAAATAGAAAATTCAGAACCGTAAGGAGCTTTGGGATCACTTGAAGCTAATCCTCCTCTAGTAAGCCTCCTCAAATAAGCTTTCCCATAGTGATCTTTTTTTAAAAAATCAGTCTGTTTCTGACCTTTAGAGACACAGAGACAGCCTGTTTCCAGAAAGATTTGCTGGCATAAAGAGTGCTTCATATTTTGAATTCAGAGTAAAGGTCTAATTTTCTACAATCATACAGGACACATTCCCTCTTTGGGACCTTGAAATTAGCAATTATTACCACCAAGTGATGAGTCTCAAGTGCGTAGTTGAAAGTGTATTAATTTTATACTATTAGAGACTTCACACACTCAAAAATTAGTTTAAATGGGTTCTAATTTTGCTGACTTCAGAGACCTCACTCCATCATTCTGAGAAGTCCTCAACTTTTAGAACTGTACTAGGCACTGTAAAACTTTGATTTGTATTTCTTTAAAATAGTTGTGCAAATGTTATGAAATACATGGTACATAAAACTCTATCAGGAGCTCAACTGAACTGTGCCAAGGTCTAATTATCAGTCAAACTAATAGTTGACGCAGAGAACTGAGATAGTGCGATTTCATAATGAAAAGAATTAATGGTAAATGAACCAATACTACGAGAATTCAAAAGATGAAATAAAATGTTAACATACTTTTTTCAGGAAATAGTCAAGTAGTCAGTCCTGGCCACTTCAAATAATAGTAATTTAGAGTTGGGAAAAAAAAAAGGCCCTTGAGGTAAAAAAAAAAAAATCCAACCCTCTTGTCCCAGTCCATTCCCACTCCCATCCCATGTTGTATTGTTGGTCACCCTGGCCTAAAGCAAGCTGCTGAACTTCTCAGGCTCAACTTAAATACCTTTGCTGACAGAAACTCTTAACATCCTCAGGTCCATTTCAATTCAAAAAGGTGATCACCAGTCATTGCTTAATTCATTCAAGGAACATATAATGCATATCTCCTTTGTGCCAGGCACTGGGGGTGAGATATCCTTATATTGGGGTATCTTACCAACTGCTTGTGTTCTACCCTCAGAACTTAAGACAGAACAGAGCTAATTATGTTGTATAAATTGGTCCTGAATAAAGTCAGAATACAAAAAGGCAATTCATTCCCCATACCCCCTCCCCAGTACCTTCCTTCCCTACAGTTCTCTCTCCCAAAGCTTCCTTCTCCACAACCTATCACCAAACATGGGCCTCTTTATCCAGAAAAAGAACCTGAAACCTTTCGCCCAAAAGGTTCAGTAATTTCTGCTATCATAGTCACTTCTGGAGACACTAATTTCCAGATTCCTCAAAATGTGAGGACACTGAGTGCTGAGTTCTGAACTCAAGCCACCTGGCTCCATTGTCTAACCTTAATCAGGACATTCTAATGCTTCTTAATGAACGGGAGTTTTCTTTCCTCCTCTATCTAAAATGCCCTTTCCTATACAAGAAAGGCTTTTTTACAAGAACTCCTACTCACCCTGCAAGACCCATCTGGAGAAGAAACTGTTGGTCTTCTCTAACCCCACCAGCAAGAGATGTGTTGGCAACCCCAAAGGACAATGTTTGTACCTATTGTTGACTCCTAGTCAGGGAATGATTTCCTATAAATGCCTAATAGAAAGTATCTAGTTACTGAAAGTCTCTGTATGAATGCTAAGATTATTGACTTGTGTTAAGATATGCTTATAAAGATTAAAGGTCTGCATGGGACTGGGTCTCTCCTGGCTTTCACCACTTGAAGCAGCAGCCACTTAACAAAGGAGCCCCTGAAAAGCTTTAGACTAAACATAAATCATGACCAAAACAGAGCGGAGATGTCTGAAAGGAAGCTAGGGAATGCTAAAATGGCATTCACTCAGAAAAGACAGTCCAAAGGGAAGCTGAGAAATGAGGAATCCAAAGTATTAAAGTTTGGTATGGCCTTTCAGTATATAACCTAACTACAAAGCAAAGATAGATTCAGACAAGGCTGGGGAGTTCCTGAAACAGGCTCTGTATTACAGTAGCACCAGAAATCTTTACTTATAAATCAGATTGTTTTTATACTTCTTCTACTCCTTTACTTTTCCTCCACTGAGTAAAGCTGCAGGCTGTTTGAACTCTGCTAAGAGGAACTTGAAGGCAAGCGTTTTTATCTGCTCTTCAGCTTTAAGATTTGATTATTATCGGCCCACTACCCAGGGCAGTTTGAGTGAAAAATTCCTCCAAAGGGAGGTAAAATTTAGGGGACAATATGGACTGTGGAAGCAGCCATTCTTCTCCATCTGCAAATTCTTTTTCCAATACTAAATCTTGGAAGTAATGGTTTCGTTTTTATTATGCAATATTCTTCTAAAATTCCTCCACTAAATTGTGACCATGGTGAAAGGACCTTATCATTTTCATCACCACCATGTACGCATGTGACTGGAACACAAGAAGTACTCAAACCTTTGTTGACAGAATAAATGAAGCAACTCATGGACTTCTGAAGCACTCTAGGGTTCACCTAGTCCAGTACTTTTACTACAAGTATATATTCATCCACATAAGGCTTTCATAGGTCATAACATAATTCATTCAACAAATACCAACTAAATGCCTACAGTAGTTAAGATGCTGTGCTTTCAAGAACAGAAAGAAAAAAAAAACAAATCAGTCAGTGATATAACAAATGTGTATTGAGAACCTACTGCATGCCAGGTACTATGTTAGGCCCTAAGGATGATACAATGAATAAGACACACAAAGCTCCATAGGGAACTCACAGAAGAGAAAATAAAATGGACATGAAGTATATACTGTATAACACTGTTTATGGAAAATGTTGGCCAGGCACGGTGGCTCATGCTTGTAATTCCAGCACTTTGGGAGGCCGAGGTGGTTGTCGGGAGTTCAAGACCAGCATGGACCCTGTGGTGAAACACCATCTCTACCAAAAACACAAAAAAACTGGCCGGACACGGTGGCACGCACCTGTAGTCCCAGCTATTGGGGAGGCTGAGGCAGGAGAACTGCTTGAACCCGGCAGGCAGAGGCTACAGTGAGCAGAAATTGCGCTCCTGCACTCCAGTCTGAGCAACAGTGAGACTCCACCTCAAAAAAAATGGAAATGTTAAGTGTTTTCAAAGGCACACATAAAGGAAATGAAGGAGTCAAAGGTCAAAAAGAGAAACCAGGGTTTCCTAAGAATTTATGAAACACTGCCATTCAGGTATGGGACACTACATGTGGCTTTAACCTTAGAGTTCAGGAATGAAGATTACTGGTTTCTAGCCAAAGCAGTGAATTGTAATGGCCTTGTAGGTTGTGATGAAAATCAATATTCCATTTTCATATATTTAGCATTATATCAAGTGATATTAACACTGAATTTTGGAAAGCAAGAATACAGATTATTTTAATGGAAGCCATAACCAAAACTGAGCTCTAAAGTTATTTTCATGTTTGAGTATATGGCCCAAAGAAGCACAGACTTGTCAACCTGAATTTAAAAAGTATATTAGTAATAATCCTGGACTTATGGGTGAGTCTTATTTAACAGTAACGCCATGACAAAATAATTTCTATTATTTAAATTATAAACTAGAAAAGTGAAAATTAGGCTAAGATATGGCTAAACATTGTATTTCTTTCATCCTATAAGCAAATGAAATTGATTCTTCAGTTTTATTCATATACACTACTTCAGCATCTCCAAACATTTAAAAACATACCCCAGTAAAGCTTGTTTCCTTCAGGGTAAATGTGGTAAAATGGGAATCAGAAGTTTCAGTACTATAATAACACTATAATATTAAAGGAGCTTAGGCTGGTCTGAAGGTAATTTTATCTTCTCAATTGTTCACAGTCAGTTACAGATTGAACTCCTGTTCCACTTTCCCCTTTCTCACTACTCTACTTGACTAGGCTCATGCCTGTAATCCCAGTACTTTGGGAGGCTGAGGTGGGCGGATCAAGAGGTCATGAGATGGAGACTATCCTGGCTAACATGGTGAAACCCCATCTCAACTAAAAATACAAAAAATTAACGGGGCATCGTGGCATGTGCCTGTAGTCCCAGGTACTTCGGAATCTGAGACAGGAAAATCACTTGAACCTGGGAGGCAGAGGTTGCAGTGAGCCAAGATCACTCCACTGTGCTCCAGCCTGAGCGACAGAGCAAGACTCCGTCTCAAAAATAAAATAAAATTAAATTAAATTTAAAGGCGCTTAGGTTTAACTACCTTTCTCCTTCTCTTGATTCCAAGAACTTACTCATGAATTTTCCACAGCAGTTAGAAATTGATCAGTTCCATCTCCAGCAGCTACAGACTGGGAAAGTAACATCTACCAATATATTCCCTTCAATATATTTTATGGAATATATTGCATAAAAACAATACCGTGATAAAGAATTTCTAGGTCCAGAAGCAGCCTTTTAAATAAAATTTTGCCTGTATGGAAAATATCAAACTTTCTCATAAGGCTTCTCCGTGAATTTCAAAAGGATCCCACATCCACGTATTCCATTTTAGCCAGGAATTTCTTCTGTTCATTGCAGAATTCTTGCCACTGGTGTATGTTTACAATATTTTCCATTGGATCGACATAGGAAATTAATCAGGCGCCATTTGTATCGAGCATGATGTAGACAAGAACGTGTCATTAATACACTCATCCTAGTTATACGGAAGAACCTAAGACATGAACAAACCTAGTAAGCAAAATTTTTGAGGCCACACACTATGCAAAGTGCTGAGATGACTACAAAGACAGCAATGAGCACTTTGTTGCTTAGCCTCTCAATTTTGATTGCCACCAAGGAAGGATACTTTACCACTGCATTATTTGAACTTATATTAAGAAAACCCACCTACCGTAAAACCCCTGTGTTACGTACCTCTACCGTGTTTTTTAAAAATAGATTTTAGCAAAGAAACAATTCCAGAGAAATTATAATACTATATGCAAACAACATTCCTCTAGAAATTCGCTTCATCTGCCTTATTTCTGTATGTTAAAGGACATTAAGTCAAAGAAAAAATGCAAAAATGGAGAATATTTGAAGGCAGAACAACTAGTTCCACTTCTGCAAACTAAGCAAAATTCAGCAAAAAGAAAGGAAACAGGCAAAGGGAAGAAACTCAAGAGCTATTTGCAGCAGTGATCCGTTGCAAGTTCTATGCGCTTCTCCCTGAGCTCCAAGAGATGAGGAGGGAAAAGGAGAGAAGGCACCACGCAGAAGCCTAAACTTACTCCTGGTGCAACTTAAAATATTCATTGAATTCAGTCTAAGATGACTGGGCTATCAGAATTCGGTGGGAATGTCTGGGAGAAGGGAGTGGCATTTGGTTTCTCCGTTTGAAACCCCGGGAGCTGTACCAGAGAGTACCCCAAACCCCTTGGTAATCTTGCAGAGGCGGCTCAGAGCATCGTTCCCCAAGCACACACCTGCAGGGCCAGGCGGCTCCTCCCTCTTTCCCTCCAGTCCTCAGGGATGGACCAAAGTCCCTCGGGCGCACCGTTAGCCCGAGGGCCACCCGGCTCCCGCAGGCGCCACTCAGCACGGAGTGAACCCGGAGTGCACGCCGCGGTCCCGGCTCCGCTTCCCGGAGCCACATAGCAGAGGAGGCGGGCAGCTGGACACTGGCACCGCCAGGATGCGCATTACAATAAAACTTGGGGGAACAAGTCTACACTCGCGCCGACGTGGAGGCACAGCCCCTGACGCGGGCTCGGGCGCCGTCGGCCCGTCCCGCCGCTTCTCGCGGCCGAGGGGCTGCAGTCCGTACCTGTCCTCCGAGACGCTGATGACGCCCTCCTCCTTGGGCACGATCACGGCCATGTTCACCACCTCCTGGGACCCCTCGACCCGCTGCAGCAGAATCGGCTTGCGGGTCAGAGGCTTGGGCTGAATCTCCGCCGCCATCGGAGGAGGGGGCGCGCCTGGGGCTCCGCCGCCAACCGCGCCGCGGGGCCGGGCTGAGGAGACTGTTAGGGCACAGACACAGGTTGAGACAGAGACTCTGGCTGGCCAGAGCGGAACGCCGGAAACCAGCAAGCATAGCCTGGCCGCCTCTCTCGGGAACGGCTGCGCGCTCCCTGCTTCAGGCACCAAAACCGCCACGACCGGGGTTGCAAGCCGGGGCCACTACCAGAGGAGGGGAGCGGAGAGCCGGCAGGCGGAGCCTGTGTGGGCGGGGCCTGCCGCAGGGGGTGGCCGCTGGTGGGCGCACGGGCGGCTCCACTTCCGGGACGGTGGCGAAGGAGGAAACCGGGAACAGAAGGCGGGGCTCTGGTTTCCCAACGCGCGTGCGTCAGTCCCTCAAACCCATTTCTCCCCCCTCCCCTCCGCGACTCCGCGGATCCTGCAGCACCACTAGGACGCATGCGCTTTCCTTTCCCGCGGTCGTCTCTCCGCCTTTCACATCCAACGTTTAGTCCCCTCCCTCTTTAACCTCCCGTGAACGCGCTTGCTAGAGGCCACGCCCCTTCGAAATGCCTTGAAAAAGGGACGGCAGTCAGGCGGGGAAAGAGCGCTCAGCAAGACCGGAAAGAGAAGAGCCCTGGAGGAAGGAAAGAAGCGCAACTAGTTGGGATGTCACTGGGCATGCGCGCGGGCTACATGGCCTAGCGGTCTTAACAATGAAACTCGGCGGGAGGCCGCTTACTGCTCCCAACATGCATCAGACCCAGGCTGCCGGATGGCACCCAATGGCCTCCTGGGAGTCGTAGTTTCTTGGAGCCTCCGCCCCCTTGTCCTGGAATGACCTATCGCCTACTTCTCAGCGCTGTGGGCCTGGGGAGCTCAGGAGGGCAAATTTTGAGGAGGGAGGAAGGTCAAGAGATTGGCCTGGAAATATGGACAGGTGCGGAGAGACTTGTTTACGAGACTGAGTTTTAACCTTTATGTGATGGAGAACTGTTGTGTCCTCAGAGCACGTCTCCTCTGTGACCAGCTACTAGAGGTTCCCAGAAGAGCCTAGGCAATTCTCCCAACTTCTCACCACTTGCACATGCTGTTTCCTCTGTCTGGATTTACTAGGTCCAAACTCCAGATGAGCTCTTTCTGCTCCAGAAAACTTTCCCTAATTTAACAGCTGAGAGTCTCCAGCGCTCACTGCATTTCCTAGCACTTCCATTGTGGCAGCTGCCACTCTGATAGTAATCAATTGTTTGAGTACTCATTCCACCTGAGGATGATGTAGCAGGTGCCCAGGTGCATCCCTTGCAACCAAGAACAAGGTTTATCAGGCCACGGTCCACACTCAGGACTTGTAACGTATTCACCTTCACTTCTCTCTTATGCTTATGCCTTTTACTGCCCTAACAAGCCTGCCCCTACTTTACTCACCCCACTCCCAAATACTCTTTGAACTCATGTAACTAGACTGCACCTGCTCACCCTTCAAGACTCCGTCTAGCCTTTGTCTCCTCTAGGCAGGTTTTCCCGCCCAACCCTCTCCACTGCAGATCCGGTTGGGTATTTCTCCTGTGTTACCTCAGCTTCCTGAGTCCCCTGTTAGAATTCTTGCCATTATCACTGCCCTATGATGACCTATTCTCCTATTTGTCTCTAGTGATCTGTGAGATTCTTGAGAATTGAGAGGTTTGCATTCAAATCTGTGTTCTCATTGCCTATCACTAGTAGTTATTAAATATTTATTGAATGAATGACAAGATAGAGATTCTGCCTCTTTGGAATTGAGCATCAGACTCAGGGTTGTGGTGATGCTATTCAGGTTCTAATTCCCATAAAACCTGGGGTGGGAGCAGCCAGTGCTACCTCCTTTGTAACTTTAAGGAGATGAGGGAAGGTGTCTGGGTCATAACTGTAATTGCCACCAGAACCACCTGATGTAGGTGTTATGCCCTATTTAAATAGATGTGGAACCTGAGACTCAGAGAAGTGAAATGCCTGCCCTAGGTCCTACAGCTGGAAAATACCTCAATCCTATTTCGAGGTTCTTATAGAATTTCTGCAAAATGGAAGGTGGTAAAGAGTTGCCCTGTGTGCTTCGACACAGGTTATTTGCACTTGTTCTCTTATGTCTCTAGTGATTGGTAAGATCCTTGACTGCCAAACATCTACTTTAGAAATGTGTTTCCACGAGGCCTGTCCCTTTCTCTCCCCAGCTCTGGCATTACTTCTCTCACTTCCAGAGCACTGCAACTCAATCACACCACATAAACCATGGCTACTCTTCAGCTAACTTTATTCTGGGAGAGCTCAGAATTATCACATAATGACTATTGACGAAAAGTTAAATTTTGTGAAACATTTTAAGAGATTTATTCTGAGCCAAATATCAGTGACTGTGGCCCATGACACAGCCCTTGGGAGGTCCTGAGAACATGTACCCAAAGTGGTTGGGGTACAGCTTGGTTTTATATATTTTAAGAAGGCATGTGACATCAATCAAATACATTTAAGAAATACATTGGTTTGATTCAGAAATGTGGGACAGCTTAAAGCGGGGGCTTCCAGGCTATAGGTAAATTTTAATAGTTTTTAGTTCACAGTTGAGTTTATCTGAAGACCTGGGATCAATGGAAAGGAATGTTCAGATTAAGGTAAAGGATTGTGGAGACCAAGTTTTATTGTGCAGAGGAATCTTTTAGATCGCAGACTTTAGAGAGACAGAAGGTGGTAAAATATTCCTTACCAGGCCTAAAAGTGTGCCTGGCTCTTAGTTGATGATCTCCTGGGTGTGGGAAGAAAGGAAGGAAAACAAAGGGGAAAGGGGATGTAGAATGTGGATTTTTCCCACAAGAACCTTTGCAGAGCAATCTTAAGGTTTGGCAAGGAAATATAATTTGGCATAAAACATTTTGATTTTCTTCCTTGTTATGTCATAGTGAGATTGGAAAGTAAATCATGATATACAGGGTGAAAACCCATCTGATGAGAATTTATGGTTTTATAGGGGATGACTCCCCAGACCCCTTAGAAAGGATTTTGGACAAGATAAAAAATCGGAGCTTATAGTCTTCACAACCAACCCCACATGCCAGGCCTTGTGGTAGGCACCTAACATGGATTCAGTAACTACAATAACTCTGTCCATTGTGTCTGGAGCAAGCTAAAAAGGCTGGATTGCTCGGGAAATGGAAAGAAGCCAGCACTAGGGGCCTGGGTTCAAGTCTGTAGGGAAAATGTTTTAAATGTTCCCAAATAGTATCTTTTTTAAATTTTTTTATTTTTTAGACAGAGTCTCACTCTGTCGCCCAGGTTGGACTACAGTGGTGTGATCTCAGCTCACTGCAGCCTCCGCCTCCCAGGTTCAAATGATTCTCCTGCCTCAGCCTCAAGAGTAGCTAGGACTACAGGTGCCAGGCTACCGTGCCTAATTGTGTTTTGTTTTTGTTTTTTTTTTTTTGAGACGGAGTCTCACTCTGTCACCAGGCTGGAGTGTAGTTGCGCAGTCTTGGCTCACTGCAAGCTCCGCCTCCTGGGTTCAAGCGATTCCACTGCCTCAGCCTCCCCAGTAGCTGGGACTACAGGCGTGTGCCACCATGCCTAGCTAAGTTTTTGCATTTTTAGTAGAGACGGGGTTTCACCATGTTAGCTAGGATGGTCTCGATCTCCTGACTTCGTGATCCACCTGCCTCGACTTCCCAAAGTGCTGGGATTACAGGCGTGAGCCACCACACCGGCCTCAGTATCTTTAAGTCTACTGCATCTGTCACTCAGTTGTTCAAAAGTAAGTTCCTAGGAGTCATCCTTGATTCTCTTTTTCGCATGACTCATATCCAAACTATTAACAAGTCCTGTCAGCTCCACCTGCAAAGTATATCTTGACTTGTCCCACTTTCTGCTGTCTCTACAGTTGCCATAATCTCTGGCCCCTGGCACAGTAGCCTAACTGGTTTCTCTGCTTCTTCTGTTGAACCCTTCTCGTCAACCCTATATGATCCATTTTTATCACAGTAGCCAGAGTAATTTTTGTTTTAAAATATAAACCTTATTATATCCCTCCACTGCTTTCAATTCTTCAGTGCTTATCATTACACCTGGGATAAAATGCCTTGCCAACCTCACCTCTCATCCTGCTCAGTAATGGCTTAGAAAGTCCACAGAAACACAAACTTTATTCCTGCTGGTGGTCTTTGTACCAGCTGTGTGTACCTCCTGGTTATTTTCTTCTCATCCTCAGACTTCAGCTCCAGTATTAGCTCCTAAAAAAGTCTTACCTAGCCAGGTGCATTGGCTCATGCCTTTAATCCCAGCACTTTGGGAGGCTGAGGTGGCTGGATCATTTGAGGTCAGGAGTTTGAGACCAGCCTGGCCAACATTACGAACCCATGTCTCTACTAAATATACAAAATTAAGTTGGGCATGGTGGCATGTGCCGGTAGTCCCAGCTGACTGAGAGGCTGAGGCACAAGAATCGCTTGAACCCAGGAGGTGGAGGTTGCAGTGACCCGATTGCACCACTACACTCCAGCCTGGGTGACAGAGTGAGTAAGACACCATCTCAAAAACAAAAAAAAATCTTACCTACCACCTCTAAAGTACCCCACCTCTTCATAACACTTGCTGTCATATCACTCTTTTATATGCTTCACATTTCTTACCTCTGCCCAAAATCATCTTATTTGTTTCATATGTATTTGTTAGTCTCCCTTCTCTAGAAGACAAGCACCGGGAGAGAAAGGATCTTGACTGTGCACCATTGCACTCCTAGGCCCTAGAGTAACACCTGGCATGTTAGGAGGCATGTTTTAAATATTTGTTGAATGAATGACTAGCCAGAGGCAGGTCCAGATTTGTTCAACTCTATTCCATTAAGGCATAATGGAAACACTGGAATCTGGAATTTGCCCTACTTTGTGGGATGAGGCTGACTTTGGGAAAAAATACACAACTGCAGATATGTCCAACAGGCATAGGAAAATATCAGTATGGTAAAGGCAACAGGTTAGTAATTTGTATCTAAGAGAAGACCTAGCATGAAATAAATGAGGTGTTCTAATAGGTAGTAGAAACTTTGAAAAATTAGAGCTTATGGCCTTCCTGATAGAGGAAGACTACCCTAGTAGTTCTTAACTTTTTAGGTCACAGACCTTATTAGAAATCAGATCAACATGATACATCTGCTGTAGGAGGAGGCATGTACCCATGTACAAACTAAATTTTACATGCAGTTTCAGAAGGCACACGACTATCAGAAATCCAGCTTAGGGATGCCTGCCTGGTCAGGAAATATGTAAGTCTACTTAGCCTCATTCCCCGTCACACAAGAAAGGGCATTCTGATGGGAAATCAAGGACAGAAAGGAGTAGACTTCTAGAAAAATGATTTTCAAATTTCTTTGTTTATATACCACTTTAAATAATTTTGGAAAATTGCTAACCCCTTGCAGAAATTCAGTATAATTTTCAATGTTTGAGTCTGAATTCTAGCACCTTGTAAATATTAACATTTATTATAAAGATTTTTTACATTTGAGAATCTTTTTTTTTTTTTAAGATGGAGACTCGCTCTTGTTATCCAGGCTGGAGTGCAATGGCGCAATCTCAGCTCACCGCAACCACTGCCTCCCAGGTTCAAGTGATTCTCCTGCCTCACCCTCCTGAGTAGCTGGGATTACGGGCGCCTGCCACCACACCCGGCTAAGTTTTTGTATTTTTAGTAGAGAAGGGGTTTCACTATGTTAGTTAAGCTAGTCTCCAACGCCTGACCTCAGGCAGTCCATTTGCGTTGGCCTCCCAAAGTGCTGGGATTACAGGCATGAGCCACCGTGCCTGGCCCAAGAATCTCTTATTGATTCCCCTTGTAATATTATCTGAAACAAAAAATATATATGTGTGTATATGTATATATAAATTAAAACTCCATAATTTGCTTAATATACTAAGGCCATAAGTTCTAATTTTTCAGTTTCTTCTAGATTAACTGGTCATTACAATGGTAAGTTCACAATAGTTAAAACAAAAAAAATATATTACAGTTTTATATAAAACTATTCAACAAAAAAGTAAATTTTTAATAAAAATTTTTATTGGAGATCAACAAGACTGGGTTTTTATATTTCCTTGTATTCAAAAATAAATAATAACATTTTTAGAATTAAGCAGGATTCAGGATCAATTCTATTCCTACATTTTATTTTGTAAATGTAGGGAATGAGCAACCTCATTTATGTAAATGGAGGGAATGGAAAGAGTTTTGGTGTAGCAATGCCACTCAGTTCTTTTTTTTTTTTTTAAGAAGGAGTTTTGCTCTTGTTGCCCAGTCTAGAGTGCAATGTCCCGATCTTGGCTCACTACAACCTCCACCTCCCAGGTTCAAGCAATTCTCCTGCCTAGCCTCCGAAGTAGCTGGGATTACAGACATGTGCTACCATACTCAGCTAATTTTGTATTTTTAGTGGAGACAGGGCTTCATCATGTTGGCCAGGATGGTCTCGAACTCCTGACCTCAGGTGATCCACAGGCATTGGCCTCCCAAAGTGCTAGGATTACAGGTGTGAGCCACCACGTCTGGCTACCACTCAGTTCTTTGAATTCTTTTTGAGTTAAATATGAAAAATCACACAGTTGGGAGAAATTTTTGCAAATCATATATCTGATGAGGTTCTTATATCTAGAATATATAAAGAACTTTTACAACTCAATAATAAAAAGACAACCCCATTTTTTAAATGGGCAAAGGATCTGAATAGGCATGTCGCCAGGGAAGATATACAAATGGCCAATAAGCACATGAAAAGATGCTCAGTATCATTAGCCATCAAGGAAATGCAAGTCAAAACCAATGAGATAGCACTTTACAACTGCTAGAATGGCTATAATAAAAAAGATAAATAACAACAAATATTGGCAAGGATATGGTGTAATTTCTTTCATTTGCTGCTGGCAGGAATATAAAATGGTGCCACCTCTTTGGAAAACAGTCTGGCAAGTCTTCAAAATGTTAAACATAGTGTTACCATGTAACCCAGCAATTCCACTTCTAGCTATATACACAAAAGAAGTAAAAACTTAGGTTCATATAAAAACTTGAACATAAATGTCCATAGCAGCATTATTCATAATAACCAAGAAATAGAAATAACCCAAATGTCCATCAACTGATACATAGATAAAATATGGTATATCCATACAATGTGATATTATTCAGCAATTAAAAATAAATATATATTTTTTTCTTTTTTGAGATAGGTTCTCACTCTGTCACCCAGACTTGAGTGCAGTGGCACAACCACAGCTTATTATAGCTTCAAACTCCTGGATTAAAGCAATCTTCCCACCTCTGCCTCACAGGTAGCTAGGCCTTCTGGCACACACCACCATGCCCCACTAACTTTTAAACAATTTTTTGTAGAGACAGTGTCTCATTACCAGGTTAGTCTTGAACTTCTGAGCTCAAGTGATACTCCCGTCTTTGCCTCCCAAAGGGCTGGGACTGCAGGTGTGAGCCACCTCTCCTGCTGCATCATATTCTTATATATTTTCCTCCAAATTTTAGAACTGCAGATTTTTATGGAAAAAGTCCACTGCATAGCCTACTTATTAAAATGCTATTGTCAAAACAATTAGGTAGATCAGACTTATTTTCTGTTTTAAAAATTCCAACTTCATTTTTTCCATCCAAAAATTATTAATATGCATTTTGAAGAATACAGCAAAAATATAATGGAATGAATCTAAGATGGACTATTAAATATAGTCACGATTTTAATAATATACATACAATCATTATCAATTGTTAATAATTTATGAAAATAGTAAACCAACATGCTTTTCTTATTACTTAATATAATGTAATGTGTGGCTTAAGTTATAAATTTTTGTGAAACAAGAAAAATAAAAGATATGATATTCTTTTGGTAATTGTGTATATGTGTGTTGAACTCTTGTGTTGAACTTTTATGAATATTTAAGTAAAGTATCAAATATGAAAATCATAAATGATTCCATTAATTTGGTTAAAAATCATAATCAAAAATTTCTTATATATTTAAATAAAAGAAAGATGTATACGCTAAAAGTGATTGATGCTTGAACCTGGGAGGTGGAGGTTGCAGTGAGCTGAGATTGTGCCATTGCACTCCAGCCTGGGCAACAGAAGCAAAACTCTGTGTCAAAAAATAAAAAAGTGATTGGTCTGGGACTAGCATATAATTTAATTTTTTGTTAATAGAAAATAGAAACTATTAATCATTTTATAGAATAAAATAAGTTGCTGATTGATCATAAATAAGTATTTCATATGATTTGGTAAATAGGTTGTACCTTATTGAATAAATAACTGAATCTAAAAGAATAAGTTTAACAGTAAGCTCTGTTTACAATATATTTTGAAAACTTGGTAGTACTAAAATATCTTCCTGTTGCACAGAAAAGAATCAGCATCACTAATTTTGTCTAATTTGGCTTTTGTGAAGTTTTTTTTAGTTAATGACTCATGCTAGGCATGAGTAGTATTGAGAATATCTGAAAAGAGCTGCTTAGTTTAAAATACTTGAGAAAAGGTCCTTGGGTCATTCCGTCTTCCTACTGCAGGTAACTTAGCTTCACCCTCACAGTACTCTCCTTCCAGAACAATGAATGTTTTTTAACAGCAGACAGAAGAGAAAATCATTAAACAAAAACGTCTTCACTCCCACCACTCTATTTACCCTCTACTTATATTCAGAACCTCCAAAGACAAGTCAGACTATTCTTGTTTTTTCTCCCCTAACAGAAATATTTATAAAGGCAAGGAACAACAGAAAGATCTATAGTTCAGTTGCTTTATTAATCATCACAGTTTCCCGCAAATCAATATTTTGGTATTTGTTGTTGTTGCTGCACAAGAGGTTTTCTTTCTCTTACCCAGGGCAATGCATCACAGCACATTCTGGGATGGGTAAAGGCTATGAAATGGGAGAATGTGTGAAGTGAACATTAGCACATCCTCAGGCAAACTTGTTTTAGGAAAAAGTACCTATAAAAATTAAAGATCTGACCGGGTGCAGTGATTCACACCTGTAATCCCAGCACTTTGGGAGGCCGAGGCAGGTGGATCACCTGAGGTCAGGAGTTCAAGAACAGCCTGGCCAACACGGAGAAACCCTGTCTCTACTAAAAATATAAAAATTAGCCAGATGTGGTAGTGGGCACCTGTAATCCCAACCACTCAGGAGGCTGAGGCAAGAGAATCACTTGAATCTGTGGGGGCAGAGGTTTCAGTGAGCTGAGATTGTGCCACTTCATGCAGGCCTGGGTGACAGAACCTCTAAAAAAAAAAAATTAAAATTAAAAAAATTAAAGATCTGGAAACAGCTTTATTTTTATTTATGTTTCTGCACAGAGGCTATGCTAATTTTTGATCATCCCAATTTTAGTGTATGTGCTGCCTAAGTGAGCACTGGAAATGGATATTCTTAAAACGAGGCTTGTTCATGGACCACTTGACACGTTTTCACAGACCAGAGTCACACTACACGGGTCACAGTTTAGAGAACTCTAGTCTAGGAAACAGAAAGTGGGGCTGCAGCTGTAGTGGTGGCTGGAACTTTGTGGTAGGGGTAGGATTAAAGGGATTATTCTCAATAACTGGACTCACCCTCGGAAGGCCAATTAGGAAACAGTGTGAGACTGTAGAAAAGGAGTCCCATAGCAGAGTCTAAGGCCCTTGTAGTAAGGAATATGCGTTTTTCTGGCACATCCTCGGCAACCCAAACTGGCATTAGAAGGCTGGGCTGGGATCTGGGGCTTCTGGTTTTATCAGATGAAACCCACATATAGCAAGAGGAATCTAGAAGCAGACAGTGTTCTGAGACCCAGTTAGGCAGTCAGTCAGCTGACAAGCAGTTGTGCACCAACCTCCAGGCTAGGGTTCAAAGGCAAGAATCAAATCTGTGGTGATAGCTTAGGAAGTCAAGGCAGGGCCTTGGGGCTCAAGGATCTGGTGTTCTGAGCTGGAAGCCTAGGCATGATCTTAGGTGTCAGAACTAGGAACAAAGTAGGAGTAGAGCTACTAAATAGGGTGTCCTGTAGCAAATCACCTAATCAGTTGGAGCCCCTGCCCTTTCTTCATCTGTAGCCTGTAGGTAATCACAGCACCAATCTTACACAGTGGTTGTGAAGTATAAATAAGATCTTTCATTGGAAGGAATAAACCCAGTGTTACCAAGCAGTACTCTAAGGGAAGAGGAGAAATATGAGAAAGAGTTGGAAAGGAACCACAGGAAGGATAGACAGAAGAAAGGAAGCAGAGATGATGTCACAAAACAAGGAAGAAATCTAACAATCAGAACTGAGTCACAGGTCAAGGCCAGTCCATCTTGCTGTAGAAGGCCCAGTCTTCCAAAGATGAAAATTCTGATACCAGAGTTACAGATAACTTCCACCGTCCTGGGTAAGTCAGGTGTTTAGAATGAACTAAAGTGAATGTTTTTGCTAACTTAATTATGCATTGGTTTTTCTCAGATGTGCTCACAAAAATCCCTACGGTATAAAACTAATGCTCACTTGGCATTTAACTCTCATGATGAATAATGCTTCTCTAGAAGAATGTCTTAGTTACAGCCAGGAAGATCAGATAAACATCTTGCAGTTTGTCTTCCTCTTCCTTTCCTCATTCTCTGGCAGCAGGCGTGTAGCTCCTTCAGCAACAAGGTTTTGTGGTTCTGATGCCTGGCTGCACACCAGAATGCCTGGGAACTTTTTGAAAATACAGACTCCTGGACCCTCTCTCAAATGACTGAATTTGGTCTTCCAGGAGCTTGGCCTGAGAAGCTGAATTTTTATTAAGTATTTCCAGATTATTCTTATGCAAATGGTTTCATCTCCATGCTTCGTCTAATCTGGAAACGTGGACCTGGGAATCCAATGGAAACATGCAGGAAGAGTGACCAGCAATATAGTGGGAAAGGCTTCCAACCACAGGATACAGCTCTTACTTCCTTTTCCTTCCCAGTATGAGGGACTGGCCAGCTTGCTGGCTTTTCGACTATTGGCAGGAAGTGTCTCTTTCCCATAGCCCATTGAATAATACAACACAGCCTGCTGCTTTTCCCCTACCTGGGCTGGAAGTCACCCAGTTTTAGCAAGCCTTCCCCCTACACCTTCTCCACCTTTCCAGTCCTCCCCATTCCTCTCTAACCTGGGCAAGTGTGTGCTAAAAATAGGTTTTTATATACATAAAGGACTAAATGAAGGCTTATCTATCCTTTTTTTTTTTTTTTTGAGATGGAGTTTTGCTCTTGTTACCCAGGCTGGAGTGCAATGGTGCAATCTTGGCTCACCGCAACCTCTGCCTCCTGGGTTCAAGCAATTCTCCTGCCTCAGCCTCCCGAGTAGCTGGGACTACAGGCATGCGCCACCATGCCCAGCTAATTTTTGTATTTTTAGTAGAAATGGGGTTTCAGCATGTTGACCAGGATGGTCTCGATCTCTTGACCTCGTGATCCACCCACCTTGGACTCCCAAAGTGCCGGGATTATAGGCGTGAGCCCCCATACCTGGCCCTACCTATCCTTTTTAAAATGGACTTTAAGAGCAGATTTAGGTTCACAGCACTACTGAGCAGAAATCACAGAGCTCCCATGTGCCACCTCCTGCCCACTCCCTAAGCACACTATCAACACCCCCCACCACAGTAGTACATTTGTTACAATCAATGAACCGGCATTGACACATCATCATCATCCAAGGTTCATAGTTTACATTAAGATCCACTCTTGGTGTTGTACATTTTATGGGTTTGGACAAGTTGTAATGACATGTATTCACCATTATAATATCATACAGAGTAGTTTCACTGTCCTAAAAATCCTGTGTGTTCCACTTATTCACCCATTTCTCCCCACAACCTCTGGCAATCACTGATTTTTTTCTTTTATCTTTTTTTGTTTTTATTTTTATTTTTTAATAGAAATGGAGTCTTGCTATATTGCTCAGGTTGGTCTTGAATTTTGGGGCTCAAGTGATCCTCCTGTCTTGGCCTCTCAAAGTGTTGGGATTTCAGCCATGAGCCACCATGCCCAGCCAGATTTTTAAAAAATTGTCTCCATAGTTTTGCCTTTTCCAGAGTTTCATACAGTTGAAATCACACCAGACAGAGCCTTTTCAGATTTGCTTCTTTCACTTAGTAATACTCATTTAAGGTTCTTCCCTGTTTTTTCATGGCTTGATGACAAATTTCTATTTAGCACTGAGTAATATTCCATTGCCTGGATGTACCATAGTTTATTTAGCCATTCACCTATTGAAGGACATCTTGGTTGCTTCCAAGTTTTGGCATCCATGAATCAAGCCACTCTAAACATCTGTATACAGGTCTTTGTGTGGTGGACATATGTTTTCTACTCACTTGGGTAAATACCAAGGAGAATGATTGCCAGATCATAGGTAAAAGTATGATTAGTTTTATAAGAAACTGCCAAACTGCCTCCAAAGTGGCTGTACCATTGCACATTCCCCCCAGCAGTGAATGAGAGGTTGATCTAAATTTCAGAGGAAAACCAGCTCTTCTGGAATTTTCTGCAGTGGAACGAGGAGAGTGAGGTAGGATGAAGTGGGAGTGGGAACCAACCTAGGGAAGTGGCGATACGGTGATGTAGCGACAAAAAAGACAGAAGGAAGAGAGCTTATGTTTCTGTTCCTTTTATGCTTTCTCTTTTCTAATAACTTCCATGCCACCACAGATCCACCCATACACTAGCCCTGAAATGGGCTAAAAAGTCAGAGACAAGAACTGTGGCTGGTTAGGTCTGTTCCCTAGAAAACCCAGAGCAGGGAAATCCCAAGTGCATCTGGTCAAGAGGAATTGGGTCTGCTATTCTTAGAACAAGGTTTCCCTCAAAAAATATTAACTGAAACCATGAATGAAAACCTCAACTCTTCCTCAGTTTGCCATTTGAGGGTCTGAAATCATTCATTCTTCCAGAAAATATTTATTTAGAGCCTGCTTTGTGCCAGGGAGTGAGCTGGGTGCTGGATATGATTAACTCTCTTGTACAGTCAAGGGCAGAGCTCAACGTGGCTCACACATTAAGTTTATCATTAGAGGGCCACTGGCTCTAGGGAACAATGAGCAAGCAGAGAGGAGGAGTTAGCATGGTAAGCATTTGCTTTAAAAGTAAAGGCCGTGTTTATGTCAAAGTTCCAGTGCATAACTGTGCACAGATCTGCTGTGAGTCTTCTGCATCAAATAATGCTCAATAGAAGGTATAAAGGAATTAAATGGGACTTATGGGGAATGAATATTGCCCATATGAAATAGTGAAATGGGCAGAATGAGATATATTGCCATTTAGGCAAAATGATGTATTCACTTGTCCCAAACTCAAGTTGTTTACAAAAGAATGGACAGTTTGTATCTTTCTAGAACTTTGGGGGATAGCACAGTTTTCAACCAGTGCCTGCTTTTGGTTTAATATTCCACCTAAAATTATACACATGAGGAAGATAAATGATTCTGTTAACAAAGAATGAGATCATCTTTATCCTCAAGGACTGTGATTAAAAGTCAGTGGTTAATGACCAAAATTCTAATGTGGTCACTGGGGTCCTGGCAGAATGACATCTGAAACTCCTTGGATATATCTGATGACACTTTAAAAAACTTTTTAATAAGCATCAAGGATTAATACAGCATAAGTATTCTACAGATGAACCAGCTATTGTTGTTGTGTCTGCTTAGGCCTCCCAGACATGGTGTTAGGCCCACCTCACACTCCATCTTGTAGGACCTCTTTAAGAAAAGACTTAGCTAGGCGCTGTGGCTCACGCTTGTTATCTCAACACTTTGGGTTGCCGAGTCAGGAGTTCAAGACCAGCCTGGCCGAGATGCTGAAACCCCGTCTCTACTAAAAATACAAAAATTAGCTGGGCATGGTGGTAGGCGCCTATAATCCCAGCTACTCGGGAGGCTGAGGCAGGAGAATCGCTTGAACTCAAGAGGTGGAGGTCGCAGTAAGCCAAGATTGCATCACTGCACTCCAGCCTGGGTGGCGAGTGAGACTCTGTTTCCAAGAAAAGAAAAGAAAAGATTCACCTTTCCTCTCCTGTTTTTTGCCCTAAGTCTCAAGCACTCTGCAAGGCATGAAAAGGGAACTCAGTAATGACATGTCAGTAGAAAGATTGATTGACTCTTAGCAGCTTTGCACAGTTTCCAGTGAAATGGAGCAGAGAAGAGTCACATACCCATATTTCTCCTATCAATAGAATTTACTTGGCAGTTAATACTGGAAGCCAAAAAGATCAGGACAAATGTTTGTTATCAAAGATGTCTCCCCTTGAGTAAAATTGGTTAGGATCAGATTAATTTCCCTCAAGAGCAGAACATACCTAGGGAAAAGGGCTTTTGTGCCAAAGGACTTAATGTTATTCTTTCCCTTCAACTGCCATTCTGTCTCTAGGGAAAAAGTGCTAAAACCAACAAACAAAAAACTCTAAAACAAGGAGAAAAAGAGATGGCATCCACAAAAAATAAAAAGAGCTCAGCCACAGTATAGAACAAACTGAAAGTCTGAAGCAGAAACAGAAAGAGCCCAAGATATTATTGATAGCCCAATTAGTATAACCCAAACTTTGATGTCCTACATTAAATCCTGGAAAAATTCCATGGGCTTCTAAAACATGCATCTTTCCTTCCAGGGTATACAATTCTAAAGGACTTATATCCTATAACATATGTCCATGAACTAAGTATTTTTAAAAAGATGGTTCCTGTTTGAGGTTGGTAAAAAGGAACTTATAACCAGCACCTTGAGTGAAATGAAGGAAGTGAAAATGTGGCATTGTTTCCACAGTAGTCTTGCTGTCCCCAGTCTTGCTCCCTCCAAGCCATCCTTTTTATTGCTGCTGGAGAAATCTTTCTAAAACTGACATCAAATCATGTTACTCCCTAACACGGTCTAAGAGCTTTGAGAGCATTCCATGTCTCTAGAATGGAACCTACAGTCATCATCTGGCCTGTGCCTCCTTCTACAATCTCGTTTCCTACCTTTACCCCACCAAGCCCTAATTCAGTGATTTTAGTTGCAAGTCATTCATCTGATCTTTTAAACAATGAAAAGGAGACCAGCAGCCACTTAATCAGAGTTTGATTAGGTCATTGGCTCCATTTCTCTGCAATTCTCTTGTCTTCTGGTTGGCTTCCCATAGGGGAAGAAAATGGAACCAACAGCTCAGGTTTCTGTGCTTCCTCTTCCTCTTCTGTGTCCAATAGCTGTGAGTGCATCCCTTTCCCCAATCATCAAACCAAAGTTCTGGGCTTCTTTCTGGTTATACATATCCAGTCCTAAACTAATGTCCCTGAGGAATTCCAGGGTGAATTTGCTTAGGCCTGGTGGACATGCCTGTCTGAGAACCAATTGTGGCAAGGAAATGGATTATGCAAATTGGCTAAGGACAATCAGGGCCCATCCCTGGAGCTGGGCATGAGATCAGTTATACAATTCCAGCCTCAATTCCATAGCTGTGAAATTTTGAGGGAAGGAAAGAGTGGATGCTGAATAAACATCTTCAGAATCCAAACTACTTACAATTATTTTATTATGCAGTACATGTCTCTGCCCTCTTCCTGGAATGCTCTTTCCCACCTTTCTCTCTAGATAACTCTTATTCAACCCCAGCTCAACTATCTCATCCTCTGTAAAGCCTTTTGAGATCTCTCACCCAAATACAATATATCACACCCTTCCATGTGCCATTCTTATACCCAGTACAGACTTAATGTATTGTTTTTTCCCATTGCTCATCAATTATTTGTTTAATAGATTTGTCTTCCCAGGTAGAAGCTTAACTCCTTGAGGGCAGAAACTCCAATTTCTCTTTACTCTTAGCTCCTATGAAATGCCCAGAGCACATGTGAGTATCCTTTGGATAAATTCTGGGGTTTATGAATTCTGATTCACAATTTAAATATGGATCAACAAGTTGTGTGCTTTGCATGTTAGGTGTGACCTTCTCTGTCATCATAAACTCGAGAAAGAGATGGGTCCTCAGAAGTATCTGGAGAGAGGGGCGCCGGCAGATGGACGGTGAAGTGGTTATATCTCTCTCTCTGGTCTTTGCTCTCTTGGTCTGGATTTAGAGGAATCTAAAGGTATTTGAGGATGCAGGGAATTATTAGTTGCTAAAGATGCCATCTGCCCCATAAAGGTAGGAACGAGGCAAGAAGCTTCTCGATGGGAACCTCAAGCTGGTGACCCGGCCAGCCAGATGACCTAATTGCATGTTACAATCCATGCTTCAGATCCTTTTATTAGTCCTGATCAGAAAGGAGGGAGCAAGGATGCCCCAAATACTATTTCCTTTCCCTCACAGTTCTGAAAAACACCACTTTTACCTTTCGTCGACTTACACTATCAAAGAGTTAAACACTTACAAAAGATGAAATAAAACTATCATCATTAGCAACAATTTTTAAATACACTTATTCTTGGTAGGGCACACTACATGTGGCAGAGAAACATAGAAAGCAGTTGGGCAACTTCAAGGATGCAAATAATGAATTAGCAATTGAGAAGTGCTCTGCAAAGAATAACATGGATGAGCATAATGCAAATATTCTGGCAGGTCCTGGGATTCCAAGATGAGAAGACATGCACTGTGTTAGATGCTAGAATCTGTCACTGAAGGCACAAAGGCAGCAGAAGACAGGCTCCATGACCTCAGCAAAGTCACATATAAATGTAATGACTAGAGACTATTAATAAGTACAAGATAGTATAGTATGAATTATACATTTGTGATGGCACAGCAGCAACATTATTTGACTGATTACAGAGGGAGTGATCAGTGTGGAATGATATTAGTCAGGGCAGGCTTTTGAAGGGGGTGAGTCACAGGTTTTTTGAACAAGAGACTGACACGATGTAGCTGGTACTCGAAAAATATTATCTTAGCAACTGAGTAGAGGATGAACTGAGATGGGGGAACACAAAGCAGAAAGACCAGGTAGGAGGCAGTAATGCAAACGAGGTGTGGGGAGCCTGGACTCGTGTGTGGGCTGTGAAATAAAGCTGGAATCGTTTAGAGCAGGCAATGCAGCTGATTGCATAACAGCGTGGGCTTTTCAGATAAACTGACTTGGGCTTCAATCCTGGCTTCACTATTGACTAACTGTGTAACTTGGGTAATTGGGTAACTAACCTACCTGCTCTAAATCTATCCCATCATCCACAAAATGCAGAAAATAGTAATACACTAGTAGAAGTTTGTCATTTTTGCTGTCTGGTATCTGAAAATTCTTCCTGACTTGAGTGAATTTCAATGTAAGTGGGAAGTCACAAAGAGGAAACGTTCTCTGCCTGCCTCTGGCAGCTAGGGTATAGACATGCTCTGAGTAGGGCCGGCTGGTGCGCACACATCTTTCTGTACTTAGGGGTAGTGATGCAAAGGCACTGTGGTCAGTTTGAGATTTTCAAGGCTGCTTTGGTGGGCATGAGAGTCCAGAGGCATGGGAACATGTCCTGGGAAATGGTTACAGTGGTAGAACCTTAACTCCGTGCTCCACTTCTTTCCTTGGCTCTCAGTGCTCCACCTTCCTATGAATGCTGCAGGTTGCCTGATATACATACTTCCAGCAAGTTCCTTTTCTGCTTGAGTTACCTGCTGCTTGCCACCAAGAACCTTGACTGGAATACAACCTCAGTGGGTTGCTTTGGGAATTGAATAAGATGGCTCTTATAAAGTGCTTAGCCCTGTGCAGGGCTCAGATGTGTGCCACGCTCTGAGCAGGGCCAGTTGGTGTGCACACAGCTCTCTGAACTTAGGGGTAGTGATGCAAAGGCACTGTGGTCAGATTGAGATTTTTCAAGGCTGCTGTGGAGGGCATGAGAGGCATGGCTTAGCTCCATGGTGGAGCTAAGAAAAAAGAGTGAAAGAAGAGTCACAGACTCTGAGAACTAATTAGATGTGAAAGAAGAACACAAAAGAAGAATGGAAAAGGCAAGACCAAGTCTGCAAACCGGCCTTCCATATCATGGTTCTGCCTTTAACAACAATATGGAAGCTGACAGGAGGACGCTTGCTTGTAAAGGGGCTAGACAGCAATGGCAAAGGAACCCATCTTTCGGCGTGTTGACCGAGAACGCAGTGTTTTGCCAACATGATGAAGCCTAAACTTGTTAGCCAGGCCCTTAATGTACTTCATAATCCTGTCCCAACCTGCCTGTCCAGCCTTGGCTCTTACCACTCCCTGAAAGGCACCTGATGCTGGGGTCAGAGCCAGCTGCATGGTATACTGCAAACACACTGTGTTATTTTGAGCTTTGTTGTTTGAGCACCCTGGATTCTCTTTGCTTGGAATGTCCCAATCATCTTCCCTCAACTTCAACTCTCCATTTAAGAATCAGTTTACATATTTTCTCCTCAATGAAGCCCTTCCTCACTCCTCCTAGGCAGAGTTACTCTCTCCCTCTTTGGGGTTCCCACAGAATTCTGTTCATGCCTCTCCAGTAGATCACGTTTTATTCTAATTTTCTCTTTGTGTCTTTCTCTATATGGTCCCTGACACTAAGGGCAATGGTTTAGTTGTCCTTGTGCTGCCAAAGCCTAACAATCTGGCACAGAGAGACAGTACTTCACAGGCTCCTTGTCGAACACCCAGAATATTTCTTTCTGTCATTAGTTAGAGATAAAGGAGTATGACTGTAAGATAATGAATCTGATTCAACAATTCACACACAAAAGTCAGTCTTGTTTATTATTTGCTAATGTCTTGAGCAACAATTAGTGTCCATTCCACATCTTAGCTCCTAAAGGGCAGAATTTGGTTTTAACTCACTTTGTACCAACAGGATTTTGCACCAATAGGTGCAGTAAACTATTTGAAATCCTTTTTTAAGGTACTGCTTTGATGTAACTAAAGCAACTTTGCTAGGATGCTGAAGAGAGCCTGGCTGGGGACCCTGCCATGAGGGGCCAAATCAGCAATCTTGGTTAGGTTTCTCTGTAAATCTCTCTCCAGCTCTGATCCCCATGACTCCACCAAGTCAAGTTTTCCAAACAGGAACTCCTAATGAAAAAAACTATTTCCTTCATATTTTCCCAAGTTAGGCTTAAGCACAAGCTTCTAGAGGAACATAGCCATTAGGCCAAAATTTGGTTATTTTATTTTCCATTAACCTCAGAAATTATTCTTTTTTATTTTACCAAATGGATTTTAGGGATTTTTATTTTTACATTTTGAATAAATAATACAGTCCTATGATCCAAAATTCAGAAGTGTGCAGTGACTCTTTCAAACACTTTATCCTAGCCATCCAGATTCTCTACCTATGGGCAACCAGCACTGTGACTTACCTCTGCGTTCTTCCAGAGACATTTTATGCATATTAGGATTTTTTTTCTTTTTTAAAAAATTATACTTTAAGTTCTGGGATACATGTACAGATTGTGCAGGATTGTTATATAGGTATACACATACCATGGTGGTTTGCTGCCTGTCACCTATATTAGGTATTTCTCCTAATCTTGTCCCTCCCCAATCTCCCCACCCCCTGCTATCCCTCTCCTAGACCCCAGGATTTTTTTTTCTTTTAATGCCTTTAACATAAAACATAAAGGCACACATAGTTCTGCATCTTCTTTTTTTCACTAAACAATTTATGTTTTATAGATCTTCTCATATCAATATGTATCAATGCATATCTTTTTCCTGGCTGTATGGTATTCATTGCATGTGTGGACTATAATCTGTTATGCCAGTGCCCTATTGATGAGCCTTTAGGTTTTTCCTACTCCTTTCTGCTTTACAAACAATTCAGCAGTCCTTTTAAACCTCCCTCCAAGTTTCCTACCCAGCTTCTGCCTCCATTTCAAAACATCCAGTCACTCTCATCTCACAGAGAAAACAGGCCATTAGACTGAAATTCCATGAATTGCCTGCCCCCCACCCACCTTGTACTTTATATTCCTTCAAACCAGGGTGTGGTTCTCAGAATGAGCCACGTTCTCCCTTGCCTCTGTAGCTTTTCATATGCCATTTCCACCCCCACCGTCCTTGGTTTGCCCGGGGACCCTCTAGTAACCTTTCAAATTCAAGTGTGGATATCATGCTAGAAGGAGTTAATCGGTTGCTACTGTGTATTATGACTGAACCTTCTTCCTCTCCCACTGTTGTACTCATTATCCTGCTTTAAAATTTGTGTACGAGTCTATGTTCTCATAAGTCTGTGGACACCTTGAGAGCTAATTCATATCAGGATGCCCAGCACTTAATATAGTCTGGTAATAGAAGCTATTCAACAAATATTTGTTGAATAAATGAATAAATAATGTGGAGATATAAGCATAAGGTGTACTGACAAGAATTTGCAGAACACAAATATAAAAGGTTGGAGAATGTGTCTTCAACCTTGCATATTGTGTTGGAAACAGAATTGGACCAGAAAGCAAGAGACCCAGGGCTAGTTCATAGAAACAGGAAACTCTTCCAACATGCTCATTGCTGTATCCTCCATGCCTAGAAGAAGGGCTTGCTCTGACTGGTGCTGGCAAAGAACAAAGTTTTGTGTTGTATTTGGATTTGAATCTGCTAAAGATAAGCTTTATTGCAAATAGTTTGTAAAGAGAAAGTTAGAATCAGAAGGGCTGTAACTTTTGGACTAACAGGAAAACATGCAATACCTAGTCATGGATAAGTTTGCATAATGCCAGTGAACTTGAGTTGAACAAGTACAACCAATTAGCTTTTATAAATTTATTTTCTAGATAAAGTTACACATATCCTATAGCCACTGGTTTTTCCAAGTTTGGTGCTAATCACATGTTTGATCTGGGAAATGAAACAAAATCTTAATGTTAATCTTGGGTCAAGTGGGGCTCCTGGATCCTTCCTGGTGCACATTAATGAGAGCAATAGTGTGACAGTCAGAGAATGAGCCACCATAGATTTAAATTGAAACAAGCCCTTTACCAAACCTGGCCTGTCCCCAACCTCCTGCAGTCACCTGAATGTAAATATGCCCCTGCCCTTACTTCCTTGTTTTATTGAACAATAGTAACATACATGATAATGTCGGTTCTCCATCAATTTATGAAAACAAGATTCTTTCATCCTAATGCTTCTGATCCAATACAGTGACTCAAATATGTTTTTAAACCAAGATCAAATCAAAGCTTTAGCTTTATAATTTTTATTTCTACGGTGTTCAATATATATTTGTTGACAGACTGAATGAGTATTTTGCTATTAATTAGCTCTGTAACCTTGGGCCAGTTTCGTTTAATTTTTCTATGTCTCATTATTCTCATCTATATAATTGAGTTTGATAAAGTCATATTTTTCAAATTATTTTTGTGGTTTAAACCCTTTCTTCAAAGAAAATCTTAAGGCCAGGCATGGTGGCTTATGCCTATAATCTCAGTGGGGCTGAGACAGGAGGATTACTTGAGGCCAGAAGTTAGAGACCAGCCTGGCTAACATTGTGAAAACCTATCTTTACTAAAAATACAAAAATCATCTGGGTCTGGTGGCGCATGCCTGTAATCCCAGCTACTTGGGAGGCTGAGGCAGGAAAATCGCTTGAACCCGGGAGGCAGAGGTTGCAGTGAGCCAAGATAGCACCACTGCACTCCATCCTGGGCAAAAGAGCGAGACTCTGTCTCAAAAAGAACAAGAACAAGAAAATCTTAAGCAGAACCCAGCATACAGAACAGAAAAAAATGAGACTGCTCTAGATGAAATAGGTTTGGGGTCCCTAAGACTCCTCTTTTCCCACTCCCATTTCTGCTCCTGAGCTGCATTGCTGAACCCATACGCCCCTCTGAGGTACCATCTGCACAAGCACTGGACTGAATAGAAATACAAATATAAATATCATTGACTCTCAAACTTGTAAAAGAAAAAACAAAAACCTATAGTTAACTAGGAGCAGAGTCCCAGCTTGCAGCCTCTTAATTCTTGGGAATTAAGATGAACCACTCAGACAAATTAATCTGGTTTCTTTGCTTTGGAGGGCATTACATCAACTCAACTAATGACAATTGATTTTGCAATGCTAAGCCGAATTAGAAATTTTATGTATATATTTTTGATAAATTAACAATGAACATGACTATGTTAATAATAAACAATGAACATGAGAACATGAACAAACTACTGATGAATATATTTTAGTAGACACAATTTCTCAACATATGAAAATTGGGGGAGGAATAAAGGGAATCCTTGCAGAGTGAAAAGGTTGAGAATCATAATGAATTTCTTTTTCTTTCTTTTCATAGAAATAAGATGAGCCAGAGAAAGGTTAAAAGGCTTGCCTACACCTTCACAGCTTACTTAGTGGCAGATTCTGCATCAGAACCTGGGACTTGTAATTTCCAGCCCAATCATCTTTAGCTGACCATGTTGTTTCTTCATAAGGTTAGAACTTTACCTTTATGTGTCTGGAATCCATGATCACAATGCTACAGAATGATGAAACATCCACATGATCTCAGCATTCATTATCTTATCTGAGTCCCTGAAGTTTGAAGCAATGTAGGAAACTAAAAGTCATCATAGCCTAGTAATGTTTACTTATCAAATGACTGTTTATAAAAGCCACTCAAATAGTCATATCCATTAAACATTAGCATTGCTGCCTTCCTTCTAGGAGTAACTTCTTTGTTAGGTGGGTATCTAGCTGATGACTGTATTTTTATACACAGTGCCAATACAGCACAACTTCAGTGCAAATCAAACACATTATATTTGTACTGTATTGCCAATGTGTATAAAACAAATATTGCAAATGGCATAGGATTTTATGAGATTAATAAAAGAAAGCTGATTGCTTAGTTCACAGTGAAAGAGGGAGAAGAACACAGGTGATATTGTTGTCGAGCAAAAGGGGCTCGCTGCCCAATGCATAGGAAGTCCAAACTATGACACTGTGTTTTTGAGAAAAGAAAAACTTTATATGAAAGTCAACTCCCAAGGAGACAGAAGTCAAGTTCAAATCTGTCTCCCCATGCTGGCTTCAAAGCAGTATTTTTTTTTTTTTTAGAAGGAGTCTTGCTCTGT
The DNA here is from genome assembly GCF_049354715.1 of Callithrix jacchus. NCBI lineage: Eukaryota > Metazoa > Chordata > Mammalia > Primates > Cebidae > Callithrix > Callithrix jacchus. Next base: position 64,416,245 of record NC_133502.1, read on the forward strand.
TGCCAGGCTAGAGTGCAGTGGCGCAATCTTGGCTCACTGCAACCTCCGCCTCCTGGGTTCAAGCGATTCTTCTGCCTCAGCCTCCCGAGTAGCTGGGACCACAGGCGCGTGCCACCACACCCAGCTAATTTTTGTATTTTTAGTAGAGACGGGCTTTCATCATGGCGAGGATGGTCTCGATCTCTTGACCTTGTGATCTGCCCGCCTCGGCCTCCCAAAGTGCTGGGATTACAGGTGTGAGCCACCGCACCTGGCCCAAAGCAGTATTTTTATTAGAAAAGTTTCAGGGGGTGGATTCTGGATTAATAAGTGATTGGTGGAAGGAAAGGGGAAGTCTGGAAAGTCCTTGGGTGTGCTCAGTTATCTCTTCATGGTATCCTATGTGTCAATGTGCAAATTCAGGGGAAGTTGGTATGAAACATGCAGTGGAAATTCAGGGTGTGTTGTCAGCAAGCTTATTCTGCACTGACTCCAGTTGGTCATATTGGTTCCAAAGGATTTCAGCCATTTGTTTTATCTGATAAGCAGAATGAGTTTCAGCAGTTTGTTCCTTTTTTTAATCTGCCATCCTGTAAACTCAAGAATTTGTTAGTCATTGGTTTCTTTAACTCTTTGGGGCACAGTTTCAGTATTGAAGAGGTAGACGGGCCAAATTAGGGAGGGCCTTATGGGTTTCACTAACGGTTTTCATTCTGATTGGCTTTTAAGCAGGGGAACTGATCATTAGATTCACCTTTAAAATTTTCATTTTGAAATGGGCAAATACACTAAAATATATAATCTAGCAATCATATTTCTATGATTCTATCCCATAGATGCATATCCATGTGTAGAAACAACACATGTATGAGGTTATTTATTGTTACATTATTTGTAAGAGTAAAAAAATGGACCTGACTCCCATATTCAGCAAAAGGGGCCTGGTTGAATAAACAATGGTATGACATGCAGCTGTCAAAGCAAGGACGATCTCTATGTAGTGATACATATGGAAAGAGCTTTGGGACATATGGCAAGGGAAAGAAAGCAAGATATAGAATAGTGCATGTGGTAGGCTATCTTTTGTGTAATAAGGTGGGAGAAAATATATTTGAATATGTTTCTATTTGCCTTAAAAACCCTAGGAGGATTTTAAAAATACATGGATGGAAGGGATTATTATTAGAGGGTTGGGGTGAGAAGTGCAGGAGTGAATGCAGACTTCTCTGAACATCTCTTTTTATAGTGTGTTAAATTTTGAACCTTGTCAAAATGTAGTACTTAATACAAACAAATCCATTTAAAAATCACTCTGACAGCTCTGTGGAGAGTGGATTGTAGGGAAATAGAGTAGAAGCTGGAGCCCATTTAGGAAGCCACTGAAGTAGTTCAGGCAAGGGCTGAAGGTGGCTGGCACTTGGAGGGAGCAGCAGAGCTGGTGGTGAGAAGTAGTGAGTTCAGGGGTGTGGAGGCAACTGGACTTGCTGGTGGATATCGTGTATGAGAGAAAAATAAAAATAAAAAATAATTTCTAGATATCTGTCTTGAGCAAGTGGAGGAGAAGAGAAGATAGAGTGAAGGTGGGAAGAGCGTGCAAGGAAAACAGGATCAAGGGTTCTGATTTGGACACATTAAGACTGGCATGCCTCTTAGATGTCGAAGTGGACGTGTCTACAATTGGAGAAACATCAAGGAGGATAATGACAGCAGAGCAGAGATGTTTCCAAAACAGTGAGTCCAAAACTAAAGGATTGAGAGGCCCTGGGAAAACTTCCTAAAATCCTCAAACATTTTTGTCAAAATATCCATCTTCACTATCATGATGTACAAATAAAATATGAAGTGAAGAATGTCTTTGGCCTACTATTGAATTTTGCTGGAAAATTATATCTCCAAATTCCAATAAATTTATTCTTAGTTCTAAGAGTAAGTATGTAGATATCATTATAGCTTACACTTTGTTACATGTGAAGTATAATAAATGTGATCTCACAATTTGTATTGCATTTTTCAAACTAAAGTTTGAATCCAAGCTTTTTCACTATTTACTATGAAATATAAGTGGCCTTTTTGATATTATGAACAAAATGCAAAAGGACCACTATAGTTTGACTGCGTCCCCTCCAAAATTCAGATGTTGAAACCTAATGTTTCATGTGATGGCATTAAGAGTTGGTGCCTTTAAAAGATGATTAGTTTATAAAGGCTCCTCCCTCAAGGATGGAATTAAGGAACTCATAAAAGAGGCTTCACGTAGAATTTGGCTCTCTTGTCCTTCCCTTAAGAAGATGCAGCAACAGGGCACACTCTTAGAAGCAGAGAACCTGCCTCTAAGAACCAAACCTGCCAGAGTCTTGAGATCTTGGACTTCTCAGTCTCCAGAATTGTGAAAAATAAATTTCTGTGTTTTATAAATTACAGGACAGAATCCTGAAGTGGCAGAAACACAGGGAAACAGATAAACATTTTCTTTTCGACAACAAGTTAACATCTTTATTAACACAGTACCTTTCTACATTTCCTAAATTTGTAATGGCAGGAGGTGGAGAGTAATAATTTTTCTTACTTTACTGCCCTAGAAGTTAAATAAGTGTTACTTGGTAAAAATGCAAAACTGCTCTCTTAAGAATTCTGCCTTCAACTACTAACTTTTCTTTTGTGCATTTATCCTGAGTAGGCCAGGCTTTGGAAATGTCCTACTGTTAATACAAGCAGAGACTTACTGGTTGTAGTGTTTGCTGTGATGCCCGATGTGGTAGTCAGCTAAGGCAGCTATAGCAAATTTCCATGGGCCGGGTGGCTACAAAAACCAACATTTATTTCTCATGATTCTGGAAGCTGGAAGTTTGAGATCAGAGTGCCTGTATGGTCAGGTACTGGTGAGGACTCTCTTCCTGGTTGTGTCCTCACAAGGCCTTTCCTTGGTGCATGCATCCAGAGAGAGAGAGAGAGAGAGACAGAGAGACAGAGAGAATAAGAATGAGAGAGACAGAGAGAGAATGAGAGAGAGACAGAGACAGAGAGAGAATGAAAATGAGAGAGAGAGAGAGAGAGCTCGTCTCCTCCTCTTTTTAGAAAGCCATTAATCCCATCACAGGAGCTTCACCCTCATAACTTCATTTAACCCTAATTACCTTTCAAAGACCCACTTCCAAATACCATCACATTGAGGATTAGGCTTTCACCGTATAAATTTTGGAAGAACACAAACATTTGGTCCATTGCATAGCACCCAGCCCAGAACCCCCTTCAGGCTGGAGACCCTCATACTCTCTGTTGCAGGGAGTGTTGGCTGCTGACAGGTTACAACTGAGGCTTCCCGAAGATTTGCCTTCAGTGAAGGAAGTGGCCTCTCCCAAGATCTCCTATCCACAGCGGTGAGGGGGTGGCTGCAACAGGGGTGGAAGATGCAAAGACCCGATCCTTTTAACTCAATTTGAGACAAATTGAATGAGTCATCCCACCTCCTGAGCACCCCTCCCCAAGAGGGCACCTCAGGCCAAATTCTGCCTCCATCCTACTTCCTCATGCCCTCACAAATGTGTTCTCAGCAGACTCTCTGCACACAACTCTCTGCCTCAGAATCTACTTCCTGGGGAACCCAACCTAAGACAGTAAAAGACGTCATTAAGCATATTCAAGTAATAAATAATCAAATGATACAGATTTCTCTACCTTTTGTGTAGACGAAGCCACAGTGTAAAAAAGGAAACACGGTGGATAATACCCAAAATATAGAATACGTGATCAGACACTCCCAGGGCTTGCTGTATGCACTTCACATGTATCACACATCCATTCATGGAAGAGAAACTTCTTAAGTCTGTTTGGTACTGTACGATTGTGGCTGTCGAAGGAAGTAGTCTCTTTGCTCATTATAACTGATCTCTGAATTCATTACAATAAGAGACTACCAAGTTTTGCTCCCATTATGCTAGAATTTATTTTTGTTTCTTAAAGATGTATAACAACAGGGAGCCTAGCTTTGGCAGGGTATAGTTGGAAAAAATGAAGAGTAAATAAAATGTGTTTGCCACTTCAACGGAGCTCCCTAAGAATTCCTCAGTATGGATTCTGCTGCTGCAAATAAAATACAGGCCTTTGATGTTGATTTATCGTACCCATAACAACTCCTAGAGCATAGATCCTTTCTGCTAATTGGTTTCCATCATTGGAACTTACTCGGCCTTCACTTTTTGAGATTCTTTACAAACACTTAAAAAAAAGATAACATTAAACCATTAATAGTATGTTTAATAGCAAGTTATTGATGACGTAAGTGATGCTGTATCCATACTATCAAATATCACGCACCTTTTTTTGTTTGTTTGTTTTTGAGGCAGGGCCTTGCTCTGTCACCCAGGCTGGAGTGCAGTGGTGCAAACACAGCTCACTGCTGTCTCCACCTTTATGCATCTATTAAATAATATTTTAATGGTGTGCTTATGACATGGACTATATTTATTGTATATTGGTAAGTTAAATTATAAAATGAAAAATATAGTTAAAAATGATAAATTCTATACATATTATTTTGGCAAAAGTATGGAAGTAAATAAATCACCACGATATGTAGTTTAGGAATTATGGATAATTTTTTAAAAATTGATCTGATTTATATCTTTCTACAATTATGTAATAAAAATTAGTAAGAGGTTTTAAATACGGCTGTGGAGGTAGGAATTCACAAAGAATGTTCAGACTTTTCCCTTAGACCACTTGGGTAGCTGTAGCTCAGTGTTTGGCAAAGTTCAAAGTATTTTTACATGGCACCAACACAGCCTAACTTACATTCAGAGATTCGGTCAAAGTGGATCTGTTTTCAGGATTCTCTTATTTTTCGATGGTTACTTCTCCATTTATTTCCTTTTCAATCTTTGAATTCTGTTGTTGTTGTTGAACGTCTTTTTTTTTTGAGACAGGCTCTCATTCTGTTGCTCTGCTGCAGTTGCAGTGGCACCAACATGGCTCACTGCAGCCTCTGTTTCTCCAGGTTCAGGCACTTCTTCCACCTCAGCCTCCTGAAGAGCTGGGACTATAGGCATTGCCACCACTCCAGGCTAATTTTTTTTTTGTATTTTTGTATTTTTGAAGATACAAGGTTTCATCATGTTGCCCAGGCCGGCCTTGAACTCCTGAGCTCAAGCGATCTGCCTACCTTGGCCTCTCAAAGTGCTGGGATTACAGACATGAGCCTCTGCATCCTGCTGAAAGTCATTTTTTATTACATAATTATAGAAAGATGTAAATAAGATAAATGAAAAACAAAAAGTATCCATAATTCATAAACCACATCTCATGGTGATTTATTTGCTTTCATACTTTTGCCAAAATAATGCATATAGAATTTATAATTTTTTAAACTATATTTTTCATTTTATAATTTAACTTACCAATATATAATAAATGTAGTCCATGCCATAAGCACACCATTAAAATATTATTTAATAGATACATAAAGGTGGAGATGGCAGTGAGCCATGTTTGCACCTCTGCACTCCAGCCTGGTGACAGAGCAAGACCCTGTCTCAAAAAAAAAAAACATGCATGGTATTTACAGTATGGTTAAATCCAAACTTATTTCATTAATAACTTGCCATTAAACATATTGTTAATGTTTTAATCTTAACTTTTTAAACTTATAAAAACAATGCATCAATGGACATCTGTGGGAATAAATCTTTGTACATTTAGCTGGTTATTTCCATAGAACAAATTCTTGGACGTGAAATTTCTAGATCCAAGAGTATGTACATATATAAGATTTTTTAAAACACTTATTGCCAAATTGTTCCCATTTATATTCCCACCAGCAGTAGTTGAGAATACCTTTTCCCCACAACTTTGTCAACTTGGATGTTTAATTATTTTTCATCTTTGCTAATGAAATAGATAAAAAGCAAGATATTGGTTTTGGGGCATTTCTTTGATTTCTAGTAAGTCTGAATTTTTAAATAAAATGCTTATTGGCTATGCATATTGCTTTTTTTCTTGAACTGCCTATTCAGGTCCTCTGAATATAAAATATTGAATTCTAATATTTATCTTATTAAGTTTTAAGAGTTCTGTCTACATGTTTATCATACATATATGTAGAATTACCTATAATCTAATGAGTTTTTCTCCAATTTTTCTTAATTTTAAATTTGATTTTCTTGGTACAAAAAGTTTTGAAGTAGTCAAATGTATAACATTTTTTAATTTATAATTCTACCTATAGATATTCTACCTATAGATATAATTCTATCTATAGATATAATTCTACCTATAGACTGCACCCGGCCTAGAATGCATTGCTTAAAAAAAGACATTCTAGGCCGGGTGCAGTGGCTCACGCCTATAATCCCATCACTTTGGGAGGCCAAGGCTGGCGGAGCACGAGGTCAAGGGATCGAGACCATCCTGGCCAACATGGTGAAACCCCGTCTGTACTAAAAATACAAAAAAAATTAGTTGGTGGCGCCCTCCTGTAGCCCCAGCTACTCGGGAGGCTGAGGCAGAAGAATTACTTGAACTCGGGAGGCGGAGGTTGCAATGAGCAGAGATGGCGCCACTGCACTCCAGCCTGGCACCTGGTGACTGGCGACGGATCGAGACTCTGTCTCAAACAAACAAACAAAAGACATTCTATACTCAAGATCTAAGATGAACGATCTAAGAGGAAACTGTACTTTCTCTCAGTAATTTATGAATTCATTTAAAATTTTTTTATATTTAAATATTTAACTTACTAAACTTTTGATTATATCTCTGAGACGGGACTCTAATTTTATTTTTTCCCATTATGTAGGTAATTATTCCAACATTCATAAAATAATCCATTCCTTTCTCTCCTCAATTGAAATGCTGTCTTTAATATATAAAAATTCTTCAATAAATTTTAATCAGTTCTGGACTTTTTATTCTAATTGCTTGTTTTGTCTGTGAGTTCTATGGCTGTACGATACTTTTAATTAAATAAATTATAATGCATTTTAATATCTGACATGACTTATCTCTTTATTTTTTAAAAATTATGTTTCATGTTTATACTCCTTTGTCAAAATGTCCATTGTTCTTACATATTTATTCTTCCATATTTTTAAATATAAATGTTGGCACATTTCCCCTTTTCCTCCACCTCTCAGATTTTTGAGGGGATTTTCATTGAGATACCATTTAATTTATATTTGGATTTAGCAAGAACTTACTTTTTACAATATTAAAATATCCAGAAACAGAGTTTAACCTCCTGTTCATTTAGTTCTTGATGACCCTTAGTCAGGATTTGTAGATTCTTTGCACAAGTCTACCACATTTCATGTTCGAGTCATTCTTTTACTTATTTATTTATTTATTTATTGAGACGGAGTTTCACTCTTGTTACCCAGGCTGGAGTGCAATGGCGCGATATCGGCTCACCGCAACCTCCGCCTCCTGGGTTCAGGCAATTCTCTTGCCTCAGCCTCCTGAGTAGCTGGGATTACAGGCATGCGCCACCATGCCCAGCTAATTTTTGTATTTTTAGTAGAGACGGGGTTTCACCATGTTGACCTGGATGGTCTCAATCTCTTGACCTTGTGATCCACCCGCCTCAGCCTCCCAAAGTGCTGGGATTACAGGCTTGAGCCACTGCACCCGGCCCTACTTATTTTAAGATAGAGTCTTGCTTTGTCCCCCAATCTGGAGTGCAGTGGCGTAATCATAACTCACGGTACCCTCAAACTTTTAGGTTCAAGTGATCCTCTCACCTCAGCCTCCCAGCTTATTAAACATTTTTTGTGTGTGAAGATGAGGTTTTGTTATGTTGACCAGGCTGGCCTTGAACTCCTGGGCTCAAGCGATCCTCCTGCCCTGGCCTCCCAAAGTGCTGGGATTCCAAGCATAAGCCACTATGCTCAGTCTATTATTCTATTTTTTTTTTTAAAGTTCTTATTCATAAATGATATGATGCTTTTTACCCTGCATAAGAAGAAAATTAATTTCTTTCAATCTGAGATAGTTTTATTTTGAAAGTAAATCAATTAGTGAACTTGAATAGCTGGTTCACAAATATCATGTAAATTTCAAAAGGTCAAAATATTAATAGTATACACAGTGAAATAAAATCTCCTTTCACCCTGCTCCCTGGCCACCATATTCTTCTCCTTGCAAGCAACTGCTATATTCTCTTAGAGCAGAGTTTAAAAAACAAATAAATTTAAAAAGTATATACCTATGTAATACACACACACAGGGAGATAGATATATGAAATATAAGCAATATATACAAAAATATATCTATGTGAACAAAACAATGTGCTCAGTAGTTTTAAGGAGTCAAATGGAAGGCTAAGACCTGAGAAGGAGTCTGGAAGTCTGTTCAAAAACAGAGAGAAGCAGATGAAAAACTCTGGTACTTTTCCAATATTGTCAGTTACCAGTTTATTTAAACTCCAAATACATTTTCTCACCAAGTTACAGCAAAAGATAAATCTAGAATCCATGCCACATTAACTGCACAAAATATAAATGTCCACCACCTAAGCTTTCCCCTGCGTCAGATGGCAAATAAGATAGGAACCACACATTCCTGAGAGGCAACAGATCAAGAGCACAAAATGACAAATCAAATTTCTGTACCAAAATGTACTAAGCTTCCTCAATTAGATGGGAGAAGCTTAAATAAATCAAAACCATGGCACAAAAATAACTTAAAAGCCATTCCCCAGATAAATTTGTATTATGCTGTAAACAACTCAGAACAGCCGCTCAGAATCGTGGTGTGTAAAGCTGGAGAGCGAGCTGGCTGGTGCAAGCCAGCAGCTTTCGTAGCCACTCTAGTTCACCCTGGGGGTGGGGGGAAGTAGAGGGAATGGTGAAGCTCTGCAAGTGGAGGCAGATGGGAGAGGAATAGCAGGGGATTGATGGGGAGAGGGGGTTGTAGGGAAGGGGGAGGTACTAACTCAAGCAAACCGAACTCACAAAAGGCTGATTTATAAACAGAAATGCCATTTGTTCATTAACCAGCACAGGGGGATTAGAGGGATGTTTTATTTACTCTGCAGAAAAACTTAATGTGCTGTCCCATTCTGCAATAGAGTATACTCACTATGCGTGATCAGGATACTCCTGGTCAACAAATACAGCTCTTTATTCCCTGGGCAATGCTGGGGAAACCCTGATATATGTTAACCTGTGGTCTCAACTCTTTTTGTCTTTTCATGCCAGTACCTTTTGTTAACATATCATTCCTCCAGATATGGACCACAATAACATCGTGTGAACCAGACTCGCTTTACTGCATACTCTCCAGTCCAGGTTTACTGAAGTCTTCCCTCTCTCCTCAGTCTCTTTTTCTACGGATCGCTAAGAGGCAAGAGTAACAATGTGACAGTCAGCTACCCAGGTTCTGAGCTCCACAGCCTTTGTTCCAATCTTTGCCTGGCCATGTACCAGCTGGGTAACCTCAAGTAATTTTTTAACTTTTCTCTTCCTTGTCTGTGAAAATGGGAATGATAATAGTATCAACCTCAGCAAGTCACTGTGAAGATTAAATGAGCTAATTCATTGCTGAAAACCTAGCCCTGTACCTAGTGTATGTAGAACACTCAAAAGTTGTTGGCCATTAGTCTTTTTGGCTACTCCTACCTACTTCTGTTGATTTGCAGTTGTTTCTGCTCAGGAAGAATAAATTATTTTTAAACCTTTGCCCAAATTAGAAAAAAAATGAAACATCGAATGAGAGACCAGTCCGACCTGCTGATGAAAAGTCTGAAACTTATTCCATGTTTTATAGAAATGCCATTGTATTGCTTCCAAATGTGAATATATTGCACCCCAAATACATGGAGAATAAGAAAATAAAGAAATTTCTTTGAAGGTAGAGTAAGTTAAAAAAAAAAAAAAAGGAGCACTTAATGTAAAAATGCAATTTACAATAAGCAGGTGATTTGGAGCAGCTAATATCAACCTGCTTCCATTCTTGCCTTTCTGAAATCTATTTGCAACGTAGTAGCCAAAATAATCTTTTTTTTTTTTTTTTGAGGTGGAGTTTCGCTCTTGTTACCCAGGCTGGAGTGCAATGGCGCGATCTCGGCTCACCGCAACCTCCGCCTCCTGGGTCCAGGCAATTCTCCTGCCTCAGCCTCCCGAGTAGCTGGGACTATAGGCGCGCGCCACCATGCCCAGCTAATTTTTGTATTTTTAGTAGAGATGGGGTTTCACCATGTTGACCAGGATGGTCTCTATCTCTTGACCTCGTGATCCACCCGCCTCGGCCTCCCACCGCGCCCGGCCATCTTTTAAAGGAGTAAATCTGATCATGTCACTTCTCTGTTCAGAATCTTTCCACATCATTCAAAGTAAAAACCAACGTCTTCACAATGCTCTACAAAGCTTATATAACCTGCTCACCCACCTCCTTCGAACTTTCTATGACTTCATCTCTTAACTCCTCCCCCTTACTCATTCTGCACACTGGACTCTGCTGTCCCTTAACTATGCCAGGCATTCCTGCCTTAGGGCCTTTACACTTATGGTATCCTGTGCCTGGAGTCTTCCTCTCCTAAGTCACATCTCCTGCATGGCTTACTCAAATACCACCTTCCCTGACCACTCTACTTAAAGTTATAACTTCTTCCCCACCCCCAACACTCAGTAGTTTTCTTCCCACCTATATTTTCTCTATAGCATTTCACCATCCAACTTACAGTATATGTCTTGATGTATCTTGTTTATAATCTGTCTCACCTCACCCTCCCTGTAACAAAAGTTCCTCATGACAGGGGTTTTGGTACATTGGCTGCACTGCTACATCCCTAGTCCCTAGCATAGTGGCAGAGTGAGAGCATTATTTGTGGAATGGATGAATGAATTCATGCATGATGCCAGGTGCTTTTACATCTCAGTTACATCTTTTGGTAAAGGTTTGATTTTCATAATAATGTGCCACTAAATGGCAGCTTTTATTACAATCATGTATTTTTACAGAGGCTGAGGTGGGCAGATCACCTGAGGGCAGGAGTTTGAGACCAGTCTGGCCAACATGGTGAAACTCTGTCTCTACTAAAAATACAAAAAAATTAGCTTGGCGTGGTGGGGGGCACCTGTATTCCCAGCTACTCAGGAGACTGAGGCAGGAGAATCACTTAAACCCAAGAGGCGGAGGGGGCAGTAAGTCAAGATTGTGCCACTGCACTGCAGCCTGGGTGACAAGAGCAAAACTCCATCTCAAAAAAAAAAAAAGGATTAAAAGCATCTTTAATTTCTTGAAGCTGGATTTTGAAAATCACTATTCGACATGTGGATGTCTTTTAAAGGCATTGGACATGAGATTGACATTCAGAGGAAGAAGTTGTTTTGAACTTTTTACTCAATATAAATGACATACGTTGCTTCTGAATTAAAAAATTATGAATTTTCATATACATTTAAATTAGCCTTTTATATTTTAGCACAAATTCTCCAACCTTTAAAAATGATTCTTACATGTATTTAAATGGTGTACGATGGCAGACGTGTGGGCCTGGGTGTCCTGCTTCTGCTTTCTCGGAGATAAGGCCTGCCTACTGAATTTCTGGTTTCTATTACAGCTGAGGACATGAAAGAAATGCTCCTAAAAACAAATGTTAGGTTCCAGGCTGTATCCTAATTTAATAGTGTACTTGAAAAAGGAAAGTTGATGATTCATTCCAGAATCCCTGGGGAAGGAGGGGTGATTGTAAACAATTTGGAAAGGGGTAAGGGAGTCTAATATGAAACCATTACAGCAATCTTAAACAACAACTGAAAAAATCTTGTCTGAACTTGATTGAATGCTGATTTTTTTCCCAGAATGATATTAGCTGGGGAAAGACTGTTAACTTCAAAACTTTTTCCCTCTGATCAGATTTGGGGAGTGGGAGGTTGTAACCATATTAATTTTTGATAATTTCAGATAATGTGAAATGTTGGAATGAAGAATTACCCTGAGGTTTTCAAAATTGTGGATTTTCCTCAAAGCAGTACAATAATTACAATTTTTTTTTTTTTTTGAGACTGAGTCTCGCTCTGTCCCCCATGCTGGTGTGCAGTGGTGCGATCTTGGCTAACTGCAATTTCTGCCTCCCAGGTCAAGTGATTCTCCTGCCTCAGCCTCCTCAGTAGCTGGGACTACAGGTGTGTGCCACCACGCCTGGCTAATTTTTTGTGTTATTAGTAGAGATGGGCTTTCACCATCTTGGCAGGTTGGTCTTGAACTCCTGACCTCGTGATCCACCCACCTCGGTCTCCCAAAGTGCTGGGATTACAGGCGTGAGCCACTACTCCCAACAGATTGTAATTTTTAAGGGGCCACAAGCCTAGGTAAATTTTTATGAAAGAAGGAAAAGACTTTTTTTAGAAATGGGGGGGAAAAAAAAAAGAACCTAACATCTAAGGTACATCAGCCATCTAAGTAGGTGGAGCAGACAGCTGCCATGGGCAAGGCCCGAAAACCCCTTCTGCTGCTTGCTTGTTGATGCCTGAAACTTTGAAAGTCAGGAATTCGTTTTCTTGCATTAAGACTTTATCTATTAAAATACTGATAGCCCTGCCTAGAATCACAAGTTAAACTTTCTGGGCCATTTTTTACCCTCCTGGTTATGGCCTCACTGGCTCCGGGTCTAACAGGCTCAGAGAAAGCAGGAGGCCCCTGGCTGCATTGAGATGAGGCTGCATGTGTGATGGGAGAGGAAGCGGCAGACACCCATGGGTGGTGGGTATACCAAAGATCATCAGAGTAAAGCAGGGAAGGGAAGCTGAAACCCTTTTCCTCTGGAGGGACCATTTTTAGGCATTCTTACTGAAGTCTTCCTTCCCTGCATACTGGAGGAGCCTAAGGTTGATATGGTAACGTGATTCTAAGAAAGCCTGCACACCTGACTCTCAGGTAACCCTAAACCATTGTCTGGATTATCATAGCAGTAAATCCCCCAGCATTAACCAAAATCACTCACTTAACTTTGATTAACATCTGTTGTTTCTCCGTAACAACCAGAGACAACGTCTTTATCATTTTAAAAGGTATTCTGTAAAATACTTCTAATGTGGAGGAATTAATCTTTCTCCCCCATCGTTCTATAAAGGAGTAAAATCAATGCTATTGTGTAGAAATGACTTCAGCCTGGCTGTTGTCTGTTAGGCTTTTCGGACTAGTGTTACTAGCTCCATGGTTACCTCACTGAGATAACATGACTTTTTATTTTAATTTCTCACCATTTAACTTAGTTATGTTCTTTTATGTAACTTCCACAACAATTTACTACTCAGGAAGAGGAGAAAAGGGATTTAATGAAATTTGGCTTATTATGCCATTTTAAAATGACGGTTTTCACTACAATACATATCTTTGCTTGTTAGAGCAATGACATGGCTGTTCAAAAAGTGTCCTCTTGGCTTGTAAAGATTACCAGGTTTTTAATCATCATTAATTTAATTACCCCATATTTAGCGCATATTATGTAGCAGACACCTAAGTGCTAGGTACTAAGGCTACAAAGCTGAGGTCCGCCATCCTGGCCTTAAGTTGCTCAGTTTAGTCAGCGCAAGGAGACAGACAAATGACTGTCTGCTAAGAACATGACAGGAGTCTGTGGAAACCTCCTTACCCATCAGAAAGCTTTTCTGTGAGGATATGTCAGAGTTGAGAATTTTAAGGATGTGAATAATGATAAGAATTAAACAGAAAAGCTGAGCACAGTGGCTCATGCCTGTAATCCCAGCACTTTGGGAGGCCAAGGTAGGCGGATCACTTGAGGTCAGGAATTCGAGAGCAGCCTGGCCAACACAGTGAAACCTCGCTTCTACTAAAAATACAAAAATAGCCAGGCGTGGTGGTGGGCGCCTGTGATCCCAGCTACTCAGTAAGCTTAGGTGGGAGAATCACTTGAACCTGGTAAGGGGAGGTCACAGTGAGCCGAGATCATGCCATTGCACTCCAGTCTGGGTGACAGAGGGAGACTCCCATTTCAAAAAAAAAAAAAAATTAACCAGATGAAGAAACAGTAAAGAAGTGTTCCAGGCAGAGGAAACAGCATATGCAAAGAAACGATGGAGAGAACATATTTTCCCCTTTGTCTTTGTCTTCAAGATTCTTTCTCATCACTGTAAAAACAAAACAATGATAACAACAAAAAAGCCCCACTTTATCCTAGCAAGAATGACTTGGTGCTGGTGGCAGTATCTGACAATGTGTCTCTTTCAGAGGAAGTTTAAGTTCTCTCAAAGCTACCTACCAAGAAGGAGAGGGTTGATGCAAGTACTACAATGGCTTTAATACATCTAATCAGAAAAAGTAAAGAGGATAAAACAAGACACAAGTGACGTGAGGCTTTAGGTAGTGGAGTCATGTATCAAAACTAGTGATATTGTAGCACATATATGTGTATTTCATTTAGTAACCTGGTCACAATTTTTCCATATTATCTTTGTTAAATTGTTATAAAAGAGTCCCTTCTTTTAAGATTCACATAACAATGCTAATACAGTATTGTTTGATTCTGAAATATCTGATTCCAGATGGATTTTACTAACCATCTATGAGACCACTGGCCAGATTCCAGATGGAAATGAGATATTGAGTGGTTTTACCTCTGCACCTGTGAACCTTTCAGAGAAAAGAAAGGAGCTGAAAGCTGTGGAATTAAACTCAGAATAGGAATGACTTACAGTAGTATCTTGTTTTGTCAAAGGGATTTTTAGGTATTTGTGGGAAAATCTATTTTGTATTGCCAAACCACACTAGTAACCGAATCCAAGTTACTGAATATTCTGGCTTTGGGTTTTTTTAATAGATGGGACTTTCACTATGTTGCCCAGGCTGGTCTTGAACTCCTGGCCTCAAGTGATCCTACCACCTTGGTCTCCCAAAGTACCGAGATCACAGATGTAAGCTGCCATGCCCGGCCACCAAGTCATTGAATTTTGATTCCACATTCTTTTCCACTGATAATAGTTACGATTTATAGAAGAGAAATCAAGATTGAGTGCTTATTGTGACATATCATAGACCTTTAGAGATGTGAGTTACTTTGGGGATCTAGTTCAACCTTTAGTTCTAAATGAAGCTAAGAGAGGTAACTTACCAGGGTGGCCAGAGTGAGACAAAACCTGGGCTTCCCAATTCTATTATGTAAGTATTTAATGCCACTGTGGCTGAGTCCCTCTCAAAAACCAGACGCTGACACAGAGATATGCATGCAACAAATACAGTGAGGAGCGCCGTTGGGGTAAATACCTATAGGGGAGTGAAGGACTTAGGGTTGGGCAGAGGAGGGAGTTGAATTGATCAAGTGATCTCAGAGCTGGAAAGACCCTTCTGAGTTGCTCTGCATTAAGGCAAGAGCCTGGAGCCTCTATGCCCCCTCCCTAATCAACCAGTCATTGATACAGTCTGCTTTCATGGGGGCAGCATGACCCTGGGCAAGGTGGCAGTCTTTCACTGAGGGCAATTCTGAAAGAAGGACTTCCATGAAGGCACTCAGTCTGCCTCACTCCCAGCAGCTGGGGAAGTGAGCGCCACAGTCCTTCAGAAGGCGCCACAGTTTCTATAATGCCAAAGAAGAGCTTGGTAATGATGTCTTCATATACGCCCACTTGATATCTCCCACTAGTTCACAAGACCCTTACCAACAGATCCCCGTTTTATCCTGGGCTCAAAAGAAGTATTAAATGTACCGTATTGCTAAGATGCCGTTAGGAACTGAATAATATTTTTGATAGATAAAAATCAAAGAAATTAACCAAAATATTAACTGTGAATTGAAGATAGTAACTTTTTTTTTAATTGAGATGGAGTCTGGCTCTGTCACCCAGGCTGGAGTGCAGTGGTGTGCAACCTCAGCTCACTGCAACCTCAGCTGGGTTCAAGTGATTCTCATGCTGAGCCTCCAGAGTAGCCGGGACTATAGGCCTACGCCACCACACCCAGCTAATTTTTTGTATTTTTAGTAGAGATGGGGGTCTCACCATGTTGGTCAGGCTGGTCTCGATCTCCTGACCTCAAGTGATCCGTCTGCATTGGCCTCCCAAAGTCCTGGGATTACAGGCATGAATCACCATGCCTGGCCTGAAGATGGTAACTTTTATAAACTCACTTTCCCTCTTAATTAAAGATAGAATTGGAAATTAGAAATATGATTTATCATGTTAAATACATTAAAATCTGAATATTAAAAAGTCTCTTTGCTTTTTGATTGGGTTTTAAACCACATCATTGTGTGAGTGGAGTGGGAGGATTAGAAACCAACATGTCAAGATGAAAGAACATGAGGGTAAGCCCAAAGATACAACTTTCATGAGGGGCTTCCCTGTTGTCCTAATTAATTGCACAGAATCCTAAGAGAGAAAACCCCTGCTAACTTCTAAGTTAGCTTGATATCCTTTTTTCATTTGTATCACCAAGGGGTACAAAGTGAATAAATCAATATCCCTGAAACATACATTTAAAAATGCTAAACATTTTATCTCCCTAACAGTTTCTTTTTCCATTAAGAAACTGGATTAAAGAAAAATCTTCACATTTAAAGCAGGAGGAAGACAAAGCCAGAAGGATACAATACTAAAATATAAGACATGGTATGTCACATTAAAAATGTGGGTTTGTATTGAATAGCTCAGGTGTTTTCATTCCATCTGGAAGATCATTTGTCCCAAAGGAGTATTTAGTGTGCTTATATACTACTGTCTGTGTACACAAAATAATTTTGGTCTACGGAAAAGACATTCCCAAGCTTTAACCAGTGCTCAAAACAGGAAGCAAACTTCAAGAGTAGCAGTAACAACAGAAGAACCAAAACATCACAAATCGCACTGAGAACTGTAATGAAAGGCTTTTTGTGTCACTAAAGCAGCCCCTTGGCAGGCCCAGCTGCAGCTGTTAATGTTTTGGGAGCATTCAAATTGGGCAGATGTGCCAAAGTGCGGCCATGCCCCCTTTCCAGGGCACAGGACATCATGTCTCAGTCATGGGCCTAAGGGAGTGGCCTCAGGAAACCTCACCCAGGGCGTGGCCACGGCTGTCTCAGGGTTAGTGATGTAAAGCAAGAGGCTGTCTCTTCTATTCCATGACTTCTCAAAATGCCAGATAATCAACTAGTGGAAGCTTCAGCTGAGCTTTACCTTTTAAGAATATCGTGTACGATTAATATTGATTTGGATATAGTCATTCAGAGCTCAAAATAATTTTCATGGAAGTTTATAATGTTTTGCTTTTGTGAATAGTTTGCTAAATAATTTATGATGCCAAGAAAAGGTGGTGACTTCCTGAGCAACACTGTGGGTCGGAGAGGGCATGGTGATTTACAGGGGCCTTTGCCGGGATTCCAGAACCAGCGTGTGCTATAGCAATGAGAAATAAGGCAAATATCCTCACTTTACCCCCCTAAACTACCACACTTCACTCATGTAATGTAGTCACAGTCCACATTTTCCTGCTTCCCTTTTCTCTGAATGAGACATTAATGTATCAGCTGAGCTGCTCACTCTAGACCCCAATATCTTTCCTTTATCAGGAGTATGTCAGTATGAAAACAGAACTGTTTATGACTTGTTTTCCTGTAGACAAAGTCACCAAGTGATTATCTTGTCTACAAGTTATTATGGTATTATGTAGATGAATAAGCGTATATCTAGACCAACAAAACAAAACAAAAAAACCCTTTAAAAACTGTGCAGAGAGGAATTCTGCAAGGGCACTGTTTACTCGGGTTTATCTACTCCAGAAATGTAGACTGGACTCAAATAGATATTGCTCACCTTGGCTAAGGATATATAATTATAATACAGTCTGGGCATGGTGGCTCATACCTATATTCCCAGCACTTTGGGAGGCTGAGGCAGGTGGATTACTTGAGCCCAGGAGTTTGGGACGAGTCTAGGCAACACGGCGAAGCCCTGTCTCTACAAAAGGTACAAAAATTAGCCGGGCATGGCAGCATGTACCTGTAATCCCAGCTACTTGGGAGTCTGATGTGGGAGGATCGCTTGAACTTGGGAGGCAGAGGTTGCAGTGAGCCAAGATGGCACCACTGCACTCCAGACTGGGTGATAGAGCAAGACTCTGTCTCAAAAATTAAAATAATAAGTAACAGCAGAAGAGTTTATTAACTTGGAAGTTTATGAAAACCACAAAAGATTTGGTGACAATGAAGTTACTCTCTAGAATTAGAATGTATTTCGTAGAAATATGCAGTTTGCTTTGCATTATTTTCCCCCCGAACAAATTTAAAGGTTTCTGATATTCTCCACATCTTTCTAGTGAGATTGCTCAGGACAGTTTTGAAAGAACCTGAAAACCTTCCAGGAGTGTTTTATAGTGGGTGAGGGGAGAGGAATTTTAATCAGTAGCATCTTAAATAGCTCTCAAATTGTCCTTGGACCAGACCACAGGACTCCACAGTAAGCTCCCTTCTCTGCATACCACAGTCTCAGGAATCTTTCTGGTCTTCACTTCCATTGTGATCTACTTCTTGTGCCCTTGCAATCTGATACCTCAGACTGTACCTTTCTCCCCAGATTCACTACTGCCTGAGTCAGAGACTGTGTTTTCCTTTTTCTGGCATCCCACTGCTAAAGACCATGCCCCACACCCAGTTCTGAGTCTCTGTACCCTAACTCAAGTCAACTGGATTCTCCACTTGCAACAAAGGCAATCTCTGAAGTTGTGGGTTAATTCCCAGCGTTTTGTATGCTCTTTGGTAGTGGAAAGTGATGTTTCACACATCTCATGGTCCTCTGGTCTGGACAGTTCTTAACCACTGTCTGTAGCATTGAACCCTGGCCAATTCTGAGAAATGGGTTTTTAAGAACCCACTTTAAGAGTATATCAACCACATCACATCTATCCAAAAGAATTCCATGTGTGCTGGACAAAGCATCACAAGTTTGGGAGTAGAAGCTGCTCTTCAATGTTAATTAGAATTTTTCCACTGCATCCCAAGAGGCACCAGAGATTAAAGGCAGGACTTTCTACTCTTTTTGCCCTTATAATTCTTACAGTCGACTTCTTCTAGAGGGAGGGGAGTGTGTTTTAACCACAAAGGCAACTGTTTGCAGATCTCACATGATGCTAATTTATCCTGACTCAGCACACCGTAAATTGTCCTTATACTTGACTTATAATTCAAGTATTTTGTTTTTCTACTGGTTTTAATAGAATAGATATTTTAGATATTGTTAAAATTTCTTCAACTGAGTATTTAAAGAGTATTTGCTTGCTTTACTTTTATCTGGTACACATGCCTCCCCATCCCCAAATTCACATACAACAATTCCATATGCCACCTATTCTATCAAAACTATGGCTTCTGCAACTGCAACTTCCTACATTCTCAGCTCTCAGCTTCCCCCAACTCCCTTAAACTTGAACATTGTGATAGTCAATGTTATGTGTCAACTTGACTGGGCTAAGGGATGCCCACGTAGCTGGTAAAACCTTATTTCTGGATGTGTCTGTGAGGGTGTTTCTGGAAGAGATTAGCATTTGAATCAGCAGCTAAAAAAAGAAGATCCATCCTTACCAATAGGGGCAGGTATCATCTAACTGGTTGAGGGTCTGAATAAAACAAAAAGGTGGAGGAGGGGCAGATTTTCTTCCTTTTTTCAGTTGAGACATCCATGTTTTCCTGCCCTCAGACATTGTTGCTGGTTCTTGGGACTTCAGCCTCAGACTGAGGCTTACATCTTCAGCTTTTCCTGGTTCTCACTTCTTTGAACTGACGCTGAATCACAACACCGCTTTCTTGGTTCTCCAGCTTGCAGATGCAAGATTGTGGGACTTGGCCTTCATAATCACCAGACAATTCCTATAATCAATCTCTGATATTGTTTGAGTATTTGGCCCTCCAAATCTCATGTTGAAACGTGATACCCAGTGTTGGAGGGGGGCTTGATGGGAAGTGATTGGATTATGGGGGTGGATCCCTCATGAAAGGTTTAGCACCAGCCCCTTGGTGATAAGTGAGTTCTTGCTCTGTTTCATGTAAGATCTGGTTGTTTAAAAATGTCTGACACCTCCCCCCTCTCTCTATTGCTTTGGCTCTTACCATATGACATGTCTGTACACTCTTTACCTTCTGCCATGATTGAAAACTTCCTCAGGCCTCATCAGAAGCAGATGTTGGAGCCTGGAGAACCATGAACCAGTTAAATCTCTTTTCTTTGTAAATTATCCAGCCTCAGGTATTTCTTTGTAGCAATGCAAGAACAGCCTGATACAATCTCTTTGTCTCTCTCTATATGAATATATATGCAGTTACTGTGCTACATAATACATTTCAGTTAACAAACAGCATATTGGACAATGGTCCCCTAAGATTGTAACACTGCATTTTCACTGTAATTTATCTATGTTTAGATACACAATTACTTATTATTGTGTTACAAATGTCTACAGTATTCACACAGTAACATGTTAGCTTTGTAGCCTAGGAGCAGTAGGTTATAGCAGATAGCTTGGGTGTGTAGTAGTCTATACCATCTAGGTTTTTGTAGGTACACTCTGTGATGTTCACACAATAACAAAAGTGCCTAACAAAGCATCTTAGAATGTATTTCTATCATTAAGCAACGTAGTACTGTATAGATATATCCTATTGGCTCTACGTTTCTAGAGGGCCCTGACTAATACAACCATCAAACTGTTTCTTGCATCCCACATCTGACCTCACCCAGGACTTCATTCATTCAGGCTTACCCTGTGCCTCATGGCCACAGAGGGAAACTTATCTATGTTTTATGTTCTGGCTAGACTAAGCTATTTCTTCCCTCTGCATAGGCTATTTCCTCTGCCTGGAATGACCTTCTTTGTCTTTCCTTTCCTGGAGGATGCTTATTGCTCCTAAAAAGTTCATATTTAGCATGTGCATTTTCCCTCATCATTGCCCCCTTCCTCAACCCAAATTAATCACTGCTCATGGTGAGGTATTATGATACCTTGACATTACTTCTGTTGATTGTCATATTTCAGTAGTCCCCCTTATTTACGGCTTTGCATCCTGCGATTTTGTTACCCGTGGTCAACTGTGGTTGGAAAATATATGGAAACATTCTAGAAATAAACAATTTATTAATATAAGTCTTAAATTGTCCATCACTCTGAGTTGCATGATGAAATCCTGCACCATCCTTCTCCATCCTGCCCAGGACGGAAATCCTCACTTTGTCCAGCAGATCCACACTGTTGACACTCCCTGCCCCTGAGTCACTTTATTTGCCTTCTCTGTTATCAGATAAACTGTCAGAGTTTTGCAGTGTTTGTGTCCACATCACCCTTAATTTACTTAATGATGGTCCCACAGTGCAAGAGTAGTGATGCTGGCAATTTGGATATGCCAAAGAAAAGACATCAAGTGCTTTCTTTAAGTGAAAAGGTAAAAGTTATCAGATTACTCAAGAAACACCTCATATTCCAAGGTTGCTAAGATCTACAGTAAGAATGAAATTTCTATCTGTGTTATTGTGAGGAAGAAAAAATAAACTTGTTCATAGTATAGACAGAGTTTGGTACTATCTGCAGTTTCAGGCACCCACTGGGGGTCTTGGAATATATTCCCTATGGATAAAGGAGGACTACTGCATATAGAAATAATTTGTTTATATGTCCACTTCTCCATTACACTTGAATTTCTCGACATCAGGGCTACATAATGCTTAGGACATAATAGGCCCTCATTTGTTTATTCATTCTCTAGAGAAATATTAATTGAAGACCTTTTATGTTCCTGGTCTCCAGAGCATAGATATAGAGGAAAGTGGAGGCAGAAATAGCTATTTTGTGTTTGAGCATTTTAAGTAAAAATGCATTACAACTTGACCTCATTGTCTTTCTTTCTTACTTTTTTTTTTGGAGATGGAGTCTCACTGTGTCACCCAGGCCGGAGTGCAATGGCGTAATCTCGGCTCACTGCAACCTCCACGTCTTGGGCTCAAGTGGTTCTCCTGCCTCTGCCTCCCAAGTAGCTGGGATTACAGGCAGATGCCACTGTACCCAGCTCATTTTTGTGTTTCTAGTAGAGATGGGGTTTCACCATGTTGTCCAGGCTGGTCTTGAACTGCTGACCTCAGGTGATCTACCCACCCGGCCTCCCAAAGTGCTGGGATTACAGACAGGAGCCACTGCACCCAGCCAATTGTCTCTCTTTTCATTCTGTGATTGACCATTGCTCTTCAAAAAGCCCTTGATGGAGGCTTCATGTGAGTTCTGTGGTTCTTGATTCCTGTGTTTGCTTTGACCTTTCCTGAGTAAACAAAATCAAAACTCCAAATGGTCAGTGACAGGCATAACCTTGTGTACCTGAGCATGGTAATGTGTTATTTTATCTCAACTTTGTGTTTTTTACTTAGAAAAAACCTTTTAGGTCATTATAATCCAGGATTTGTAAAAAATATATTTATTTGTTTTTAGTTAGAGAAAAATTAAGACTGAGGCATTTCGTCATTTTCCTTGAAAATTTTGTTTTAAAGTTTTTTAAAAAGTTGTTGTCAGCAGAGTTGGCATAGGAGGCAGACAGTGTGTTTTGGTTTGGTGGAGAGGGGCTTGTGGATTCAAGTACATGGAGGTATGCGAGCCACAGCTTCCTTCTTGCCTCCCCCTGCCTTTGGCATCACCACTGTGACCGTCCTCTGGCTCATACCAAAAAGACAGCCACGGTGAAAACACCTGGTTCCTAGGATGGGAGGGAAACGGGCCAAATCTGTTTAGATTGTGATGACAACACCAAGAACTACTCTCTCATAGTCATTCATCAGGAGAAAAGGAGGTTGCCTGGGGCTGGGAAGAGGGGCACTGGTAACTATAAATGGGAACGAGGGATCTTATTGAGGGATGAAAATGATTGAAAGCTGATTTATGGCATGTGGTTGCACAACCTGGTAAATTCACTGAAAACAAAATATAAATCATTCAGGCCGGGCTCAGTGGCTCATGCCTATCATCCCAGCACTTTGGGATGCCGAGGCAAGTGGATCACCTGAGGTCAGGAGTTCGAGACCATCTTTTAATAGAGATGGTGAAACCCCATCTCCACCAAAAAAAAAAAAAAGAAGAAGAAGAAAAAACAAAAATTAGACAGGTGTGGTGGCACGTGCCTGTAATCCCAGCAACTTGGGAGGCTGATGCATGAGAATTGCTTGAACCCAGGAGGTGGAGGTTGCAGTGAGCCAAGATCATGCCACTGCACTCCAGCTTAGGCGACAGAGTGAGACTTATTTCAAAATATAATAATAAAATAAATGAATAGAAATAAATCATTCAATTGTACACACTTGAGACGAGTAAATTTTATGATATGCTAAATATGTATCAATACAGTTATATAAAAAGTAGGGTGTACCATAGTGTATTTAATATGCTACCATTTAAATGAAAAAGTAGGAAACCAAAAAGAAAGGCAAAAAAGACTGAACCTCAATGAAAAAGTATGCAAGAAAATGTGTTCAGTATCTTTGGGCTTAGTATTAACATGCCAAAATATGAGCACAGGGTCTGAGTATAGTAGCCTAGTGGGAGAAGGGTGTGTGTACTACTGGTCTCCATGGGTGCTGCACTGGAGGCTTTGGTGGGATGCCTGTCTCTCAACATACTGTGGATTGTACAGGTAGCTGTCCTGCAGGCAATTTGATTTCATGTGTGATCCATCCAAAGCTCTATATGCCACAACGGCAAATGGGAAGGGGGCAGGAGCATACTTGGGTATCATCAAGTGGGCAGCATTAGGGTAGAAGGGCTAAGGGGCAGGCCTTTGGCAAGGCCAGGCACTGGGGGTGAAATATCATCCCCAGAAGGACATTATTCTGAGGGGCGCACAGCCACATAAACATGTTCAGGCAATGCCATTAGGGGAGCGTGGCTGTCCATAGCAAACTGGACAGGAAAAAGAAGCAGTGCCCCCATGCTGTCCTTGTTGATCTTCTCTCCAGGGATTTCTGCCTGAAGTTTGGTGACCTGGACATAGAAGGCATCATGGAAAGAAATGGCCAAGGAGTGAGTTTGGGGTAGAGATGTGCCAGAATAAGAATTTAGGTTTGATAATTATTATTTGTAGAGGTTGAATTTATTTCACATTTTTGTTTCATGGAGCACTAACATGTTCCCTTTTAAAAAGTCACTGGTAGGCTGGGTGTGGTGGCTCATGCCTGTAATCCCAGCACTTTGGGGGCTGAGATGGGAAGATCACAAGGTCGGGAGTTTGAGACAAACCTGGCCAACGTGGTGAAATCCCATCTCTACTGAAAAAATTAGCCAGGTGTGGCACGTACCTCTAATCTCAGCTACTAGGGAGACTGAGGAAGGAGAATCGCTTGAACTAGAGAGGTGGAGGTGCAGAGAGCCAAGATTGTGCCACTGCACTCCAGCCTGGGTGACAGAGTGAGACTCCGTCTAAAAACATAGATAAATAAATAAAGTCACTGGTAAAAGATTGGCAGGAATTTAGCCTGACTTTATACTGGAGACCCCAGGCACAGATCGACTGGACCACCTGGTTAGAGCCAAGGCCATTCACTAACGCCAGGACCAAAGTCATCATTACTGAAAATTTTGTGAAAATATCTTTTTTATTTCCTTTTTGATTTTCATATATGTTCACTATTACTTTGAAAATAAGCCAGATTAGTTCCTCAGAGTCTTTGGACTCTGGCCTTCTTTATTATACTTTGTTTTCAGCCAATTCTAACTTGCTGATAAGCCAACCCTGATTTCACCTGCTATTTGCCTTCCTATAAACTGCAGGAACAGACTAAAATTTAGTTCTGATTATTTTTAAAGGCTATTTTTTTTTTAGTTTATAAACCTAAATGCTGTATATTAGTGAAAGGTAATGAATTGAATAGTGTTCCCCGCAACGTTCATGCTCATCCAGAACTTTCAGTGCCACCTTATTTGGGCACTGAAATGGCATCTTTGCAGATACAGTTAAGATGAGGTCGCACTGGATTAGGATGGGCTTTAAATCCGATGACTGTGTCTTTATAAGAGAAAGGAGCAGGAGATTGAGACCCAAAGATACAGAAACACACATGGGATGGGGGGGGGGCGGGGAGGCTGTATGAAGACAGAGGCAGAGAGCTTGGAATGATGTAGCCACAAGCCAAGGATTGCCAGCTGCCGCCAGAAGCTGGGAGAAAGCCATGGAGCAGATTCTTAGGCACAGGCTTCAGAAGAAATTAGCCCTGCAGACACCTGAATTTCAGACTTGCATCATCCAGAAATATGAGCTGATACATTTCTCTTGTTTTAAGCCACCAGTTTGTGGCAGTTTGCTTCGGCAGCCCTAGGACACCCACACAGCATGCATTTCAAAGCTGCCTTTACTTGAACAGCCCTGCACACACAGCAGCCTGGGAGACTGTGTTGAAACGTGGAGCAGATCGTGCTGCAGCTCTGCTCAGAGAAGGGGAGTTGATGGAATGGGGTGAACGCTGCCTGATCTGCGCCACCCCCTGCCCTCACTTCCTTTCTTCTCTTCTTTTTTTTTTGCCACATTTGCCTTTTTGATATTTTCCCAGCATGCCCTCATGCCCTTTGCCCTTCTATTCTGGAATGTTCTTTTGCTGATATATAGACAGCTCCCTTGCTCACCTCCCCCAGCATCTACTTAATGAGACTTTCCCTAACCTCCCTATTTAACATCACCACCAGTATCCCTTAGCACCTTGCAGCTTAATTTTTCTCCTTAGCACTTGGCACTCTCTGGTAGATTATATATTTTACTTATTTATTTCATGGATTATCTGTCCTCCCCAGCAGGCAGAGATTTGTGTCTGTTCTGTTCACTGCTATATCCCTAGTACCTATGTGCCTGCCACATAGCTGGTGCTCAATAAATATGTGTTGGATGATTGAATGCATACCTTGGTGTGCAGTTGTACTTTTATGTTTATCTATGACATGCCTAATTTCTGGATACCTTGCACAGGAATAGCTTCCAAAGCTAGCATTAGAATGTATACTACTGTTTCGGATCCTTGACCTCCCTCCAAAGGTGGCCATTTGGCAGCCTGGGGCAAGCAGCATCTGGTATTCCTAGTACCCATGCTGTGCGCCAACAGAATCAGTATGGTTCTTGGAAGTCGGTATATTAGTCTGCTTAGGCTAATTAAAAAAAAAAAACACACACCATAGACCGGGTGGCTTAAAGAGCAGAAATGTATTATCCCACAGTTCTGGAGGCTGGAAGTCTGAGATCACAGTGCCAGCCTGGGCAGGCACTGGGGAAGACCCTCTTCCAGGTTGCAGTTGGCCACCTTCCCCCTGAGTTCTCACATGGGAGAGAGAGAAAATTCTCTGATGTCTCTTCTTAGAAGGGCATTAAGCCCATCATGAGGACGCTACCTTCATGAAATCATCTAACCCTAATTACCTCCTAACTATCATCACATAAGGGGTTAGGGCTTCAACCCGAATTTTGGGGTGGGGGACATAATTCAGTCCTTAGCAGTTAAGTTTCCTGAAACCATCAGTGTCACATCCAGTGATATGGGGCTAAGTAGGCCTTTGCACAGTAATCTTTTCTCTAACAAAAATGGATATAGAATTTTAAATACTAAATTCTTTGGAGTAATATAGGTTATATCTCATTCATATATTGACAACTACCTGAATATAGAAACATACTGAGGGTTGATGACATACATGCAGAGCCTGAATACACTGAATTATTTACCTCCTGCTCTGCATGTTGTGGTGAGTGGTTTCACGTGTGACCTAGGTTGGAGATACAAATGAATCTTACTTCTCCTTTTCCACTCCTAAGATGCTCTAATCTTAAGAATATGTGCTGTTAACAAGGACAGTGCCACAGGTTCTGTGTCTCCCAATTTGTCCCTCCAGGGTGTCCCACAGTGAAGCCTTCCATACTCCATGGCAGATGTCTCAGCTGTGTGTCACCCGTCCAGGATGGTTGGGCAGGAGGGTGTGGATGAGAGACTGCCAATCATCCCTGCTATGAGAACAATCTAAAGCACATGCCCTACAGAGTATGGGCTGATCATATGAGGAAACGATCATATGCGTTTCCTCAGAATAATGAAAAGCGGCTTTTGAGACAGGAAATCAGCTTGGCCTCATCAAGTTACGTAACTATGGGCAAGTCACTTATCCTCTCTGGGTCTTGGTTTTCTCATATCTGTTGGGCCAGCTTCCTTCTAAATTAATATTAAATTGTGACAATGGCCTGTTTTTGTAAAGCGAACAAAAATAACATAACCTACAAAGCAGAGAAAAGGGAAGGGTCAAACTGGATTACGATGCACTCATTTTGGAGAAAAAGGCAGTTCAAGAGGCAGGCCCCATTGCATCAGGCTAGAACTGAGAGAACCATTTATGGTAGGCTCTCTCCTCCTGCACCTCTTGCAAGCTCTGCAGCCTCTCTGCTGTGGTTGATCTTGGTGGCTACAGAGATTTATGTGCCTGAGCAGAGCAGCTGGGCAACTGAAAATGGCTAGAAATCAAAATAATAGAAATTCTGGACTACCTAGAGCCTTTTGAGCACCATATGCAAATTTAATGAGGAAAGACGTATTTGCCTCTTGGGAAATCCCTGAGAACCTCTAGCTGCCTCTTAGCAAGGCCACGTGGATACAGGGGCTGGCCCCTTGAGGGTATGGTCTGCGATGGGGTCATCTACTTTCTTTAGGATCTTGTTTAGTTTGGTGCTTTCCAAGGACAGCACAAAATCATGCCTTGGACTGTAGTACTGTGAACACATCTGCCACTTCTTTCTGCAGCCCAATAAATCAAAATTGAAAGTAGACATCTGAATGTCAACTATAACTTTTCTATTTCTTTAAAATGAGGTTTGGTTTTGTTTTTTAATTTCAGATTTTTGGAAGGTCATCTTTTAGGCCACTAATTCTAAACCTAACTGTGTGTTAGAATTACCTGGGGATGGGAGGGTGGATTAAAATACATATACCCAAGCCCAAACCCCAGAGATTTTGGTTTCATAGGTTTGAGGGGGGCCCAGATCTTGGAAGCAACTCCACATGGTTTAAAGACACTGGTAAAAATTATGGCACCAGAAAGATAGCTATAGGAGAACACAAATGGATCAATTCTGTCAAAGTCCAGCTTTTATTTGTGACCTATGTGGGCATGTTTATATGGTATAAATTGATTTTGCATAGCAAGTGGTTATATTTCTTCAATTGAAAAGCTGATGTAAAACAAAATGAGAGACATTTTTATAAGAAGTAGAATAAACTCCTAATTTCCTCTATCCTAACCTGAGCAATTGTTTTTATTTTCCATATTATCTTCTAGTCCTCCACTATCTCATCTATTTTTGCATATTTATAATCATAATGTAAATTTCATTTTAAAAATACTGCTTTTTAATTTAAGGTTTATCAAAAATATTTTTGACATTTCTGCCACTTCCTAGTCTGCTTTTTAATGGTCACATATAGGACAGCTTGTTGATGCGCTGTGCTTTTTAAAGTCATTTTCCTGTTGTAGAAATAATTTTGCTTTCAGATTTTGGCTGTTATAGATAGTGTTAAAATCTTTGTGCAACTGGGTTTTTGCTTTTGTGGGATTAGTTCTTATGAGTAAGCTCCTAGGAGCAGGATTGCTAGGTCAGAGTGACAGAACAACTGTGTGGCTCTTACTACATGCAATTTAAAAGTCCCATGAATATATTTTCTTAGGTATAGAAAAATAGGTCTTGTTATAGCAGTATCAGGACTGTGTAAGCTGGATGGGGGCTGAGTGTATTCTAACGTAGGAAGTCCTAGAGACATTTGAAGGCAAATACAGATTTCTACCAGCATCTGAAATCAACAAAGTTTTAGTCAGTTTTATATATACAAGTCAATGGAAATGATATGATTTCCATAGGAATTTTGGAAGATTCTCATCACTACTTTTTCTTAATATATTAGACTGTACACTCAAAGATTAATTTGAATGGTTGTTCTCCACACTATAGATCAATGCATTCCTCATGGGAATTTTAATAAAAGAGAAATAGCTACTTGCTTTTGTGGTCACATAAAATCCAAAACTAAATTACAGTTCTTGGTCATAGAATGAAGTAGAAAAAATTGTTAAATGAATGAATGTATAATTGTTCTGCTCATTGTTATTGTTTGTATTTGTTTATTTATTTTTGAGATGGGGTCTCACTCTGTTGCACAGGCTGAGTGCACTGGTGCAAGCTTGGCTCACTGTAACCTTTGCCTCCTAGGTGAAGTGATCCTTCCACCTCAGCCTCCCAAGTAGCTGGGGCCACAGCTCACACCACCATGCCCGGCTAACTTTTTTTCTTGTAGTTTTTTTTGTAGAGATGGGGTTTCACCGTGTTGCCCAGGCTATTTTTAATGTAATAAAAGGTACGAGATCTTCAAATTTACTAATCGAATTAAAGTACCTTTAAGAAAAAAACAACTAATATTATAGTCCATGATCAGTTCACTACACACAATTTCTCACTCCTCATTGCTTAATTTAACAATTCAAATAATAACAGTAATGATATAAAATCAATTTCAGTTTAACAGATGCCTGTTGACAAAAACAAATTTAATGGACTGTTTTTTCTGAGACGGAGTTTTGCTCTTGTTGCCCAGGCTGGAGTGCAGTGGCGCAATCTTGGCTTACCACAACCTCTGCCTCCTGGGTTCAAGTGATTCTCCTGCCTCAGCCTCCCGAGTAGCTTGGATTATAGGCATGTGCCACCATGTCCAGTTAATTTTGTATTTTTAGTAGAAACGGGGTTTCTCTATGTTGGTCAGGTTGGTCTCAAACTCCCTATCTCAAGTGATCTGCCTGCCTCGGCCTCCCAAAGTGCTAGGATTACGGGTGTGAGCCACTGCGCTGGGCCTAAAGGACATTTTTTTTAATCCCTCCAAATTTACATTTATTTCCACAGCTCTCTATGGCATTTTATTTTCTGTGGAATAAAACTGATGATGAAAATAGGCAGCACTGTCATTTCTTTTGAAGTTTCCGTTATTTTAGTCTTTTTGATTTGAGTAATCACAAATTTATCATCTATTTTAAAATATAAATCCTTTCGGTTTTTGCTTTTTAAAATGTGTATATTTTTATAATTACCTGCCTTAAATTTTACACTTTGGGATCATGAAGCATTTTTTTTCTAAAGGAAGATGTGGGTAGTGAAGGTATTAACCTATAATAGCCAAAAGAAAATGTGTTTCAGACTTAAAAGGGAGGTTGTATGAAGCAATAGACAAGGTGCTGGAGAGGAAGTTGGGAGACTGGAGTCTGATCTGTCTCTGTCTTCCATAGCTTGCTCTGAATGGCTTCCCAGCCCTCCTTTCTGGTCCCACCAATTCTCTTTCCCTGCTCCACAATTCCCTGATGCAGTACCCTTCAGCATTTTCTGACCACGCCGTGCTTTTGCAAAGTGTTCTGGCCTTGCACACTATGTTCATCTAACTATAATGCCATCTACTTCTTTATTTTGAAAATTCCTAATTATCATTCACAACTAAACTAAACTGTCACTTCTACAATTAACTCTTCCTTAACAACCAGCAACCTTTCCCTCTTCTTAGCATTCCTTGCCTGAGAAAACACTCCAACCTGGTCACAGAAGAAATCCACTCATTTTTTAACCTTAAGAGTTCTGGAGAAGTACATGTTATTCCACTACTCAAATATTTTGTAAATGCCTATTGTTCTGGATGCTGAGAAAACAGTGGTGAACAAAACAGACAAGCCTTCATGGGGCTTTTGGCCTAATGGGGATAAACAGACAATGAATTAAATAAGTAAATTATTTATGTAGGATGTTAGAAGATGGTGAATGTTTGTGGAGAAAATAGAGCAGGGAAGGGGGAAAGAAGTGCTAGGGCAGCGTGTGTGTGAGGAGTAGAGGGAATGCTTACCGAGCGAAATAGGGTAGTCAGGGAAGACCTCAGTGAGAAGATAACATGGGAGTTAAGGACTGAAGGAGATAAGGGAGTGGGCAATGGGGATGAAGAGAGTTCCAGGCAAAGGGAACAGAAAATGCAAAGGTCCTTCAGTAGAAGCTTGCCAATATCTGAAGAATAATAGCAAGGAAGCTCATGTGGATGAATAGAGTGAGTGGAAATAAGAGTAATGAAGACTCGATTGGTAAAAGGTAGAATTGGAGGCCAAGATCTTATGGGGTCTTGCAGACCATTGTGAGGACTTTGGTAGCCCAGGCTGGAGAACAATGGTGTCATCTATGCTTCCCTGCAACTTCCGTCTCCCAAGTTCAAGCAATTCTCCTGCCTCAGCCTCCTGAGTAGCAGGGATTACAGGTGCCCACCACCATGCCTGACTAATTTTTTTTATTTTTAGTAGAGATGGGGTTTCACCATGTTGGCCAGGATGGTCTCGATCTCTTGACCTCGTGATCCACCCGTCTTGGCCTCCCAAAGTGCTGGGATTAAAGGCATGAGCTACTGTGCATGGTGACTTTGGCTTTACTAGGCCTGAGATAGGAAGCCATGGAAGGATTTGATCAGAGAACTGACTTGATCTGGGTTAGATTTTCAAAGGTTCCCAGAATCTTTGGTTGTTACAGAATATGGATTGTTGGGGGATAAGATAATAAATTAGGCAAGAAAAGATGATGACCTGGGCCAGGACTGTAGCAGAGGAGTTAGTTGAAAGTGGTCAGATTCTGGATGATATATGATGAGGGTAGACCCAATAGGATTTCATGATGGATTAAATGCAGCATATGAGAGAAAGGAAGAAATCAAAGATGGCAGTTACCTATGGTAACTGATATTCAACAATGGCACAAAGATAATTCAATCAGAAAGTAGAGTCTTTTCAAAAATGGTACCAAAGCAACTAGAAATCCACATTCAAAAATGAACCTCAACCCTTATCGCACACCATACATAAAAATTACTCTAAGTGGATTATAGACATAAATGTGAAAGCTAAAATGATAAAACTTCTGGAAAAAATGGGAGATCTTTGTGGCAGTGGAGTATGCAAATATAAAAAGATGTTTTTGATAAGATACAAAAAACTATAATTCATGCCATGACAGGGATACTGAAAAAAATCATAAAAGAAAGTAAAATGAAATTTTAAAAGCACAATCCATACAAGAAAATAATAAATTTGATTTCATTAAATTTTGTTTTTAATTAGCTCTTCTAATAACTTCTTTTAAAATACAAAAATGCAAATGATGAACTGGAAAAATATATTTATAATGCATATATCTGAAAAAGGACTTTATTGAGAATATATAACAAAATTTTTCCACTCACTATTAAGAAGAAAAACAACCCTATTAAATGGGCCAAAGATTTGAAACAACACTTCACAAAGGAAGATACAGGGATGGCTGGTAAGTGGATGAAAATCCATCAGGGAAATGCAAATTAATCACCAAGAAAATGCAAATCCAAATCACAATAAGATATAACTTCACGTCCATTAGAAAGACTAAAATGTAAAAGACTGGCAACCCCAACTGTGGGTAAGGATGTATAACAACAGGCAATTTTTTATAAAATAAAATGTGTACCCACCCTATGACCCATCAAACTTACTCATAAATATTTATCCAAGGGAAATAAAAATACATGTTCACAAAACACCATGTATTAATATAAGAATGCTCATAACAGCTTTATTTATAACAACCAAAACCTGTAAATAACCCGAATGTCCATCAGTAGAAGAATGACGAAATAAATTGGGGTATGTCTTTACAAAAAAATACTGCTCAACAATAAAAAAGCATATTCTTCCAATACATGCAACCATGTGGATGAATCTCAAAAACATTATGCTGAGTGAAAGAAGACAGATACAAAAAATACACACTGTATGATTCTATTTGAAATTTTAGGAAAAACTAATTAATAGTGACAGCAGATCCAGAGTGAAATCAGCTAGGGTCTAGCCAGTGTTGCCTCGCTAACTAGTCAGGTGAGGTTGAGCAGATCATTCGACCTCCCTGCTCCTTCGTTTCCTCAAATGTAATAGATAATTAAACAATCCCAGGTCATCTGTGCTAGCTGAGCTTCAGGGTCACTTACAGTACTAAATTCTTGGTCTCTTCTGCATCCAGACCCATGGTGGAGTAAAAGGAAAACCTGTATTCATGGTGTTTACATTGAATTCCTAAAACTTAGTGTCATTGTCATGAAGTGGTTTTGTCAGAGAAGTGAATCATTGTCTAGCATAATTTTTCTTTTGCCAGATAAAATTAAGAATTAATAATAAAATAGGCCAGATAAGTGAAGAAAGGGTTTTTTTGTTTTTTTTTTTTTTTGAGACGGAGTTTCGCTCTTGTTACCCAGGCTGGAGTGCAATGGCGCGATCTTGGCTCACCGCAACCTCCGCCTCCTGGGTTCAGGCAATTCTCCTGCCTCAGCCTCCTGAGTAGCTGGGCTTACAGGCACACACCACCGTGCCCACCCAATTTTTTGTATTTTTCGTAGAGACGGGGTTTCACCATGTTGACCAGGATGGTCTTGATCTCTTGACCTCGTGATCCACCCACCTTGGCCTCCCAAAGTGCTGGGATTACAGGCTTGAGCCACGGCACCTGGCCTAGAAAGGGTTTTAACTGCAATGGTAGGAGGACTGCACTTTTGATAGAAAATGCTGAGTACAGGGTGGGGTAGGGTAAGTAGCAGAAAGAAGTAACAGTTGCAAATAAAGAAAAAGAAACACAGCACACAATAACAGGAAGGCTCAAATTACCTTCCTGCTACATACTAGGTAACTGTTAAGTTATAGCCATTTATTTTCCTGGTAACACATTATTCATAAGCCAAAATAACATTCAAACAAATAGACCCCAAAAATGCATTTGAATGGGCGCCTTGCCTGTTTCACGACAATCCCATAAGGGATGTACTGTGCTTGTATTTATCCTTCATATTACAGGTGGGGAAACAAATACATAGCAATGTATTACTCTTCTGAAAAACAAGACATTTTAAATTTGAAAGCCAGCTGGCCTCATGGCTTTGGATAAGGGATTGTGGGCCTGTTATAACTAACTTGCTGGGTTGTGGTCAGGATTAAATGAGATGAGGTACGTCAAGGCCCTAGCACACACTGCGTTCTCTATAATAGGCAGTTATTACTATTGGAAGGAATAATTAATTTTGGCTGGTAAAATTTGTAAGCTGTCTTGGAGGACACAGGATTATAAAGATCCTGGTGGCAAGACCACTCTAGACAAAGGAAATCGCTTCAGCCAAGTTAACTGTATGATGGCAGAGGGCATATTCTGGGAATGTGAAATAAGGAGATGGTACAGGGTTTGAGGATTACAGGAGCGATGAGGCCAGAAAGCTTGGTTGGGGCTACAAATTGTGGATAGCTTGTTGACATGCAACAGCAGGAGACCTAAAAGCTTGGATCTATGGTTGTGGGGAAGCGGTCGTTCCTGGGTTTGGCATAATCTCATTGGTGTTTTAGGGGAAGAACTCTGGTGACAGTATAGAGGATGGGCTGGAGTGGGGACCAGATAGAGGAACTAGTTGGGATGGTTTAGTAGGATTTGAGTTGAAATTTCATGAAGGTTGGACATGGGGCTACAGATTAAATAGAACATTAGGAAGACTGGAGGCTCAACCAGGATTTGGCAACCAATATTGAGTAGGAGAGGGTGAGAGGGGGATTCTGGAGCTGAAATGTTCTGAGACTTCAAGTATGTCTCACATCTAGCACAGTTATGACTTGAGATCAAGTGCTTCCATAGAGAGAAGGACTAGGTTTGTATGGAAGGATAAGTTCAATTTAGGATGTGTTGAGTCTGAGATGTATATGGAACATCCAATTGGAAATATGGGCCTGGGGCTGGGAGATAGTTAGCTGAAGGCAGATGGAGAGTCATCCCCTAAAAAATCACAGTGAAACTATCCAAGTAGATGAAATCATTGAGGAAGTACATGCAGCATGAGGCAAATAGTATCACCATTAGCATTACAGGGATGTGCATGTGCTTAGGAGACCTTGTAGTGGGAAGAACATCAAATGCAATTAAAACCTTTGAGCATAAGTCCTTCCTGGGCTTTTTATATGTATACTCCCATTAATCAATCTTTAACACATAACATTGTGAGGTAGAAAGAAGAAGGAAGAGGAGCAAACCTTTGTCAAGGTTTATATTTTCGAGGTATAGGAAGGAGAGGAACTAGAAAAAGGAAGAAAGATCAAGTTTTTACAAATTTGTAGTAAACCTCCAACAGCCAACTTACCATTGTCAGACAGAGATCCTGCCTACAATATTATTGAACCCTAGATGAAGATCAGGAAAAGGATGTGTGTAACAAGCTAAGGGGACATTTGAAAAGTGCCAAGTACGTGGCATAGATGACAAACACTACTTAATCACGGATTGGGCTGGATTTGGTCCAGGAAGACTCAGAGGGAAAACATGTGGGCTGAGTCTTGAAGGACAGCAGGGCTTGGAGGAGTGGAGTGAGCAGAACAGTGCAGACCAGGGGGACTCACAGCCTTCAAGGCCAAGAATTTTCTTTCTTTCTTTTTTTCTGAGATGGAGACTCACTCTGTCACCCAAGCTGGCGTGCAATGGTACAATCTTGGCTCGCTGCAACTTCCATCTCTCAGCTTCAAGCGATTCTTGTAACTCAGCCTTCTCAGTAGCTGGGATTACAGGCATGAGCCACCACACCTGGATAATTTTTGTGTTTTTAGTGGAGATGGGCTTTCACCATGTTGGCTGGGTTGGTCTCGAACTCCTGACCTCATGTGATCCGCCCACCTTGGCCTCCCAGGCATGAGTCACTGTGCCCCACCAAGGCCAAGAATTTTCTCTGACCTCATATTTATAACCAGTGTAGCAGAAAGTCTCCTACAAACTCACAGTGCTTACTGTCTCCATTTTAACTGCAGATTTTCCACTTATTCCCAGTGCTACTGGAACATATTTATGTGGTCTTCAGATATGGCAAAACAGTGGCTTTGATTTTCCTTTTATACAGGAGTACATTTCATCTTTTCTTCCAGTTTCCTATTTATTTTAGTTCCAATGTTTATTTACATATCTTTGATTTTTAAATGTTAACTCTCCTAATGTCAAATTCTATGGCATTCTGAATTATTGATATTATGCCTAAAGACTTTAAAAGAACAATTAATTCTCAATTGCTTCCACTTTAATGGTCTGAATGTTGCTCCTCTCCACCTGCAACTTAGAAAAGACCCTGCAGCAAGGTCATGTCCTAGATTGTCCAGGATGTTGGCTGCTCCTTGGCTTCCCAGCTCCCATTTCTGTTTCTAAGAGCACTGTGAGTTGCTTGTTGGGAATTAATGGCTTCTCATTGTGGCAGTCCCAGTGGGACTGCTAGTTAAGGAAGCCTGCTTCTTGCCAAGAGAGTTGGCCAATCAAATTTTATTCTAGAACAGTGTATCTTAAGCAGGGTAAATCAAGGACTGTGTGTATATATATATATATATAGACACACACACACATAAAAAATTGGACCAGGATTTCAACAGCGATGCTCTGAAGAGATCATCACCCAATTTCAACCCCTTCGATAACCCAGGGCTGCTCTTTCTGACTCTCATTCTTTAGGTTCTTCTTCCATTCTGGGAACTGTCCCATATCTTTCTCTTTTCTCTTAACTTGGAGAAGTTATTTTCTATTGTTTACAAAAAGCAAAACTCATTCACTGACCTGACCAGAAAATCTAATATTTTCAATTGTCTGCCAAAGTTTCCCCCATTGATAGGGGGATATCAAGAATGATAAGGATAGTTAAGATAAAATCATTGAACTATTGTGACAAACGATACTTGTTGGTTTCTCTTTCAGTTACTTGAATCACTGTCCACACAGTTGCTTAAAGAATACACCAGAGAGCCATTCGTGATAGGTAGCCTTACTATGGGGGTTCTAGTCTCTACCCTGCTCTCGTTTCCAGGGGTCGGCTTGTGTAGAGCACGTAGAGTGGCTCCTGTGTTTTCTGGCTTCCTAGTTGAGTTTCGTCCTCTCTCTACCTTGAGAGAGTAGGTTCTGGGTGTGAGTTCTCTTGTTCTCTTAGCTGCCACCTTAGGAGGTTGCTTCAGTATGTCTGCCTAGTGGTGTGCTGGTAAATGTTTAACAACTGGCTTTCTGAAAAAAAAAAAAAAAAAAAAAAAAAAAAGGTTCTGGTTTATAGTATTTGCTGATTACTATGGTACCTTATTCCCACCATGACTGATTTTAGGCTACCAGTGTGACATCATTGAATACAAATTGGGAAAAGATGCAGTCAGCTCTCGTGTGTTCAGTGAGGTGGCTCCAGCACATCCCTGTGTGTGTCTCCCAGCATGACTCCTCTCAAGATGGCCTTGCCCCACAACTCTGTCTCATTCAGAGTTCTAGGAACTTGCATGATCCCTCTGTGCTCTGCTTAACCCCTCCATATATCTTTGTAAATGGTCCCTTTGTAAGAAAACAAACTGTTCACACACACACGTGCATGAGTGTGTGAGAAATTTCACAAATTATCCTAATTTCAAAGTGCCATCACATGGTGGTGGTAACCAGCCTCCAAGGTGGCCCATAGTGATATCTTTCCTGTACTCAAGGCCTTATGTAGTCCTCTCCCACGTTGTATCAGACTTGGTTACGTGACCAGTAGAATATGACAGAAGTGATAATATGTCACTTCTGAGATTAGATCTAAAAAATAAACCACTGCAGCTTCCTTCTTGTTCACCTCTCTCTCTCTCCCTCTCTCTCTCTCTCTCTCTCTTTCTCCATCTCCCACCGCCACCTTCCCCTCTCAGAGTCTCTCTGGAATTCTCACTTTGGGGGAAGCCAGCTTCTGTGTCAAGCAGTCCCCTGGAGAGAACCACATGTTCAGGAAGTAAGGTCTGCAAGACCCATGTGAGTGAGACTGAAAGCAGCTCCCAACTTAGATGGCTGCAACACCCGCGACAGCTTGACTGCAGCTTCTTCTTTTTTTTTTTTTTTTTTTTTAGACAGAGTCTCACTCTGTTGCCAGGCGCCAGGCTGGAGTGCAGTGGCACAATCTCAGCTCACTGCAACCTCCGCCTCCTGGGTTCAAGCAATTCTCCTGCCTCAGCCTCCCAAGTAGCTGGGATTACAGGCACATGCCACCATGCCAACCGAATTTTTTTTTCGTATTTTTGGTAGAGATGGGGTTTCACCATGTTGGCCAGGATGGTCTCGATCTCTTGACCTCGTGATCCGCCCGCCTTGGCCTCCCAAAGTGCTGGGATTACAGGCTTGAGCCACCGTGCCTGGCCCAACTGCAACCTCTTGAAAGACTGAGCCAGAACTAGGTAAGCTGCTCCCAGATTCTTGACCTCTGAAGACACTGTGTGAGATAATACATAATTGTTGTATGAAGTTGCTATACATTGGAGTAATTTGTTACACAGCAATAGAAAACTAATACAGGCACCCTGGCTGATGCACTCCGTCTTACGCTTGGTATCTAGACACTCATCTCCAAAGCAACACTCACCTGTTCATTTCTCCTCTTCCCTGCTACTGGCATCCTTCCTTGCCCAAGTCTGAACTGCTGCAACTGATAACTGACTTCCTCACTGACTGCACTTCAGCTAGAATGATCAGTGGAAATCTGTTGCTGGCATTCTCCTTATGAAAACCCTTTTCTGGAAACATATTGCTCTTAAAATCAAGATAAAAGTCTTTATATGGCTCATATGCCTCTGGGTGACCACAGCTTTCTTGCCTCCACAGTTTGTCTTGGGCTGCCCTTACGTACTCATGCTCACCTGCCCTCTATGCTTCAGTTTTACTGGTCTACTTTCTATCCTTCTATCTACCAAGGTTCTTCCTTGAATCAAGCACCATAGGCATGCAGCTTAAAACACCCTTTCCCTGCAAGCTTTTCCTACCTCCTATCAGTTGAAATAATATTTCAAGTCTCAGCTTAAATGTTATCTTCTCAGGAAGCCTTCCCTGGCCTCCACCAAGACAGGGTTAAGTCCACCACATTTTACTTTCATAGCAATATTATTCAATATTCAACCAAATTTATTGGACCTCTAACAGCCACTGTCCAGAGGTTTTGTGTGTATGAGAATTTTAATCCAAATAATGATTTGTTTTACTAACTGATTAATGCCTGTCTCCATTGCTAGATTGTAAACTCCATGTGGACAGCCACCATTGTCAGCTTGTTTCCCAATGCCTGCCTCAGAGTAGGTGTTCAATTAATATTTGTTGAAGAAATGAAGTGAGCTTTCAAGTTAGACAGACCTGAATTTAAATACTTGATCTACTACTTACAAATAGTGTGACTTGAGTACAGTTTTCTCATCGATAAAATGTGAATGATGACAGTATCTATCTCTAAAGGATGGTGTGAAGATTGAATCCCATCATCATGCATGCAATGTGCTTACAACAGTGCCTGATACTTAATAAGTGCTTATGCAAATGAACCATTTATGACTAAAAATGAGTTTTATACTGCATTCATGTCACAGAATTCATTTTGAGACTTTGTGTATTTATTGTGGTCTACATTTTCCCAAGTCATAATTTTTCCCAGAATTTATCAGTTTGGTATTGTTACTCAGCTAAATCTACTCACTTCTATTCTTTCAGAATTTCTTTGACAATTTGAACAGATGCAACATTTTTTGTTTGCTAGAAATTTCCTCACTTAAAGATTTGTAACATACATGTATATTTGGGAAAAATGGAAAATGATACACTCCCCTCAGAAAGATTTGGTGTTAAGGAATTAACAGCAATAAACATTAGTAGCTATGTCTAAAGAACATGGCAGATATAAATCAAAGTGAAAGAAAAAATAGAAAGTCACATGACTACAGAATTTGATTATCCTGATCAGAACTATTTATAGCAAATCTTGGGTTACATTTCTTTTGAAGATACTAATTGCATGGAAGAAATAACTTAAAACATACCCATCAAACTTTCAGTTGCAGGGGGCTTTTTGTTTTAGTTTGGTGAGAATCCTTTATAAGAGTGTATTACATGTGTGTACACACACACACACGCACACACACACAAATAAGATTTAATGAACAATTAAATGTACTCTACCTCAGAAAGAAGAAGAGAAAGTTGAGGAAGGTTAAGCTGGGCTTCCTTTTGGTTTCTCACATAAATTTTATCCACTATAGAAGCTATTTTTAATG
Source organism: Callithrix jacchus (assembly GCF_049354715.1). Taxonomy (NCBI): domain Eukaryota; kingdom Metazoa; phylum Chordata; class Mammalia; order Primates; family Cebidae; genus Callithrix; species Callithrix jacchus. The sequence continues at coordinate 64,456,296 of NC_133502.1, forward strand.
TGAAGAGGAAAGTGAGGAGAAGCAAGAAGAGGGAAAATCGAAAAAAGGGAGGCTGGCTGCCCAGACATATTTTTACTGTGTGGCTTCATTGTTACTTAAAATCTTATAAATTTCTAAAATGTTGAACATTGTTCATCAAATATGCACAGATAGCCTTCTCTGTGTAAGTCACTGCTACACGTGAGCTCCTGTCCAGTGGGATAGATCAGACAAGCAGCAGATACTGTTACACCCATTAGAAGGGGTTAGGTGCTGTAGCAGGAATGTATATCAATCGAGGGCTAGAAAAGCCAGAGAAAGCAGAAGTCACATCAAGGGGAGACACATAACATTCTGTGAAGAGGTCACAGAAGGCGAGACTGAGAAAAGTCTATTGTAGTAGAGCAGAAAGTCCATCCCATGGCAAAGGTGGAGAGGACAGTGTACCATGAAGAAGCGAGGAACACAAGGAAGCTAATAGAGATTAATGGATCTTTTCTCCTAGAAATATGTTGTGTAAAGGAAGGGGAGAGAAAATACTAGATTGAGTGGTTGTCGGGGCTGAAAAAGTTTTTTTCATTTTATTTTTAAAATACAAGAGACCCAAATAGCATTTAAAATATAAGAGACCCAAATGAGAAAGAGGAAAGCTGTAAGAAAGAATAGGCAAATTATGGAAAAATGTTTCATGCACAGCATGAAAGACTGTGATGGACATAAGAGAATTTGTTAAGAGTTGGAAAAATAGGCCGGGCGCAGTGGCTCATGCCTTGTAATCCCAGCACTTTGGGAGGCTGAGGCAGGCAGATCACGAGGTCAGGAGATCAAGACCATCCTGACGGGAATGATCCAGGCCTCCAGGCCGATTGATAACAGCTCGGGATTGCAGCTCTCAGTCAAAGCGCAGAGAACTAGAGGACGCCACACTTTCAGACAAATTCTGGTCGCTCACGGAGCAGAAGATCCCCAGCGGAGGAACCACACGGGTCACCAGCGCGACTCTTGTGGCCGGCGCAGCGGTTTCGCCAGCACCTTGGCGCAGCAGCTCTTGGAGCAGAGTAAACAGGGCCTGTTCCCCTTCTGATCGAGGTTTGGAGGACCCACACAGGTCCCCAGCATGATTCCTGAGACCAGTGCAGCGGCTGTGAAGGCACCTCAGCGCGGCAGCTCTCAGTGCAGAGTAAACAAGACTGGTTCCCCTTCAGACTGAGGTTTGGAGCCCCAGGAAGGCACAGTCACCCATTACGGACACAAGAAGGAAGACAGACAGGAGAATCCTGGGCAGAAAAGCACCATCAGTCTTAACGCCGCTCTTCTGGCCCTGGGAACTAACAACTTGGACATCCAGTCAAGAGACCTAATCTGAAAGTTGGTAATTTCAAAGACGACAGGAGGATAAATTTACAATGATGGGAAGAAACCAGCGTAAAAATGCTGAGAATACTCAAAATCAGAACGCCTCTCCCTCTAAAGATGATCACAGTTCCACATCAACAACAGAACAAGGCTTGATGGAGAACAGCGCATCCCAATGACAGAATCACTCTTCAGGGAATGGATAATAAGAAACTTCTGTGAGTTAAAAGAACATGTTGTAGCCCAACATAAAGAAACTAGGAACTTTGAAAAAAGGTTTGATGAAATCCTATTGAGAATAGACAACTTAGAGAGGAATATAAGTGAATTAATGGAACTGAAGAATACAATACAGGAACTCCGAGAAGTTTGCACAGGTTTAAACACTCGAATTGTTCAAGCAGAAGAAAGGATAACAGAGGTCAAAGTCCAACTTAATGAAATAAAACATGAAGAAAAGATTAGAGAAAAAAGGATAAAAAGGAATGAGCAAAGTCTCCAAGAAATGTGGGACTATGTGAAAAGACCAAATTTACGTTTGATAGGTGTACCTGAATGCAACGGAGAGAATGAATCCAAGTTGGAAAATACCCTTCAGGATATTATTCAGGAAAATTTTCCTGAACTAGCAAAGCAGGTCAATATTCAACCCCAGGTAATACAAAGAACACCACAAAGATATTCCTCAAGAAGAGCAACCCCAAGGCACATAATCGTTAGATTCACCAGGGTTGAAACAAAGGAGAAAATACTAAGGGCAGCCAGAGAGAAAGGTCAGGTTACCCACAAAGGCAAGCCTATCAGACTTACAGCAGATCTCTCAGCAGAAACTCTACAAGCCAGAAGAGAGTGGGGGCCAATATTCAACATCCTCAAAGAACAGAACCTTCAGCCCAGAATTTCATATCCAGCCAAACTAAGCTTCACAACTGAAGGAAAAATAAAATCTTTTATGAACAAACAAGAACTCAGAGATTTTATTACCACCAGGCCTGCTTTACAAGAGCTTCTGAAAGAGGCATTACACACAGAAAGAAACAACCAGTATTAGCCTTACTAAAAATATACCAAAAAGTAAAGAGCACCAACATAAAGAAGAATTTTCATCAACGAATGGATCAAACAGCCAGTTAACATCAAATGGCAGTAACCCTAAATTTAAATCGACTAAATCCCCCAATCAAAAGACACAGCCAAAACCCAACGGCATATTACATCCAGACCTGTTTCACATGCAAGGATACACAAAGACTCAAAACAAAGGAATGGAGAAAGATTTACCAACCAAATGGAGAGCAAAAATAAATAAATAAATAAATAAATAAAAAGCAGGAGTTGCAATTCTTGTAGTGGATAAAATAGATTTTAAAGCAACAAAGATATAGTGGTAAAAGGATCAATACAACAAAAAGAGCTAATGATCCTAACACCCAGATACATAGAGACTTAGATTCAATGAGACAGAAAATTAATAAGGATATCAAGGACTCAAACTCAGATCCGGAACAAGTAAACTTAATAAATATTTATAGAGCTCTCCACTTCAAATACACAAAATATACATTCTTGTCAATACCACATCACACCTACTCATAGGTTTAAATGAAACATTGATTGGCCATTATTAATACCCATTTTTTTTTTCAGAATAAAGCAATATTTCCATTCACCTTCCTTCTCTCTCTTCCTCTTTCTTTCTCTCCTTTACTCATTTTTTTTTCTTTCCTTCTCTCAAAAAAAGGAATCAATTTGTAAACCTCTAGGTCCAGGTCGGCAATGTCTCTCTCATTGCTTGAATTCCTTCCTTCCCTTCCCTTCCCTCCCTCCCTCCCTCCCTTCCCCCCCCTTCCTCCCTTCCTCCCTCCCTTCCTCCTTCCCTCCCTAAAAAAAAAAAAAAAAGACCATCCTGACTAATGTGGTGAAACCCCAACTCTACTAAAAATGCAAAAATTTAGCTGGGTGTGGTGGCATGCTGTAGTCCCAGCTACTCAGAAGGCCGAGGCAGGAGAATCGCTTGAACCCTGGAGGCGGAGGTTGCAGTGAGCCAAGATTGCACCACTGCACTCCAGTCTGGGTGACAGAACAAGACTCTGTCTCAAAAAAGAAAAAAAGTTGGAAAAATATTTAACATTTCTTGACAATAGAGGATCATCATAAGTATCATCTTCAGTGGTGAAAATAGGTACTTGCAGAGATGGAAAAAACAAATACGAAAAGACGGTCTCAATCTTCAAAAACAAACAAACAAAAAACTGGGAGATGAGATAATCTTTTGGGAATGTAGAAATAGGGATGGGGTTTAAGAATATGTAGTTGGCCAGTCACGGTGGCCCACGCCTGTAATCCCAGCACTTTGGGAGGCTGAGCCAGGAGGATCACAAAGTCAGGAGTTCTAGACCAGCCTGGCCAATTCGGTGAAATCCTGTATCTACTAAAAATAAAAAAAATTAGCCAGGCGTGGTGGTGGGTGCCTCTAGTCCCAGCTACTCAGGAGGCTGAGGCAGGAGAATTGTTTGAACCTGGGAGGCAGAGGTTGTAGTGAACCACGATCCTGCCACTGCTTTTCAGCCTGGGCAACTCTCTCAAAAAAACAAAAAACAAAAAAAGAATATATAAAGTTTGGTTCAGCCACTGTGGGGAATTTGAGAAGCAGACAAAAAATATGAATGACAAGAGTTGGCAAGCCATAGTGAGTAACTCAGATACAGAATAGATCCAATCAATACTTTTTTGTGACTTCCTGCAGCAACATTTGAGAGATTAGGAGTATATGCGACAGAATGACAGTAAGAGAAATTCAGTTTCAAGACCTCGACCTCTGTGAGTCCATGGAGTAGACACCATGAGCAAAGCTCACCTTTCCAAGTTGAAATTATTTATGTGCAAAACATTTTCAGTGAAATTAAATGGTAGCAGACATGTCCAAGGAATATTGTGGGGGATTTGATCCCTTCATGAATCCTGTGATGGATGAATGTGTGGAGATCGCAGCTGGTGGGTAACAGAGCAAAACTAGAATGTTGGTGATATGAGGAAATGGTGTCATCTTGTTAGAAATCTTGGAACAAGGATATATAATGGCTGTGTTTAGGACAGACATTCATGTCTCCTCTCAAAGGGACTGTTTTACTATGTTGTAAATATTGGGTTATGTGCATTTTCATATTAAATGTTTTGTAAATAAATGTTTGTAACAGTCAAACAAAACAAAACAAACAGAAAAAGAATGACAGTAAGAGATCCTAAGTTGGGGACTGCAAAGGAAAGTATGAATGTACAATTCAGGGAAATTCTACCAATCTTCAGAAATGGGGCAGACTGCCTTAGGAAGAAGTGAATCTGCTGCGCTGGAGGGATTGAAGCAAGGCTGGATGACCACTTGAGGCTGTTGCTTAAGGTTCTTGAGTACTGAATGAGTGATTGGACAACAAGACTTTCTACCCCTTTTGTTTTTACATTTTGTGATTCCAGAGTAACACGAAGAGCCTCAATGAATTGGCTAAGCCTGTGGAAGAGGAAAGCAAGCAAGTTCTAAAGCCAAGACTCCCCTCCAGACCTACTGAATCAAATAATGCTGGGAGCAAGACTTTGGCATGGATGTTCAAACTTCCACATTTGATTCTGCTGCATAGCCAGGATTGAGAACCATGGATATGTAAAATGCTAAGTGCTATTCCAGGCCCTTTACAATGTCTGTCTGGTTTAATTACATGTGTTTAAATATGAGGTCGAATGTGAATAATTTTTGGAAGATCTGCCATTTTGGATTTTTCATTCCACTGCTTTTTCTCTGAGTATGGATGATTGAGAACTACTCATTCAGAGAAGTGAAGAGCATGTGAAATAAAATAATCTGTAAGGAAGTCATTTATTCACAATTAATACATAGATATATACACTCGGGTAATCAATATATTGAAATTTATTACTTAATCAAACTGTTTAAACCATCCTAGAATATCCATAGGCAACAGAACAGAGCTGAAATCAGATTCTATTAAGACAGAATTTAAAATGTCAATGAAAGAAAAAGCAATGCATCAAAGATTCATGACTGCTTACCATAGCAATCCTATTGCATTTTACAGTGAAAGTAAAATTAAGGCAGTGAAAATGAGATCTAAACATTAAGGAAAGACTATGAGTCTTTCTTTTTATGGTGAGTTTAGAAAAGATTATAAATTCACCACAAGAAAAATGAGAATATTAATGCAGGCCAGTGTCAAGATTTCAAGAATCTTATTTTTAAAAATAAAAAGCCTTGGTTGTATTCTCTAATAAAATGGTTAATGGAGCAGTTAGCCATAAATGAACTCTTGAGGTCACTTAGTCTACTGTTTGTTACATCTCATTTTTCAAAACTCCCTCAGTTTTCAACCAAACTACATCGACTGTGATTTCATCAGTTTTACAAAACACATGTTTGAGTGTTTTTTTTTTTTTTAAAAACAAAATCTTGAAAGTGTAGACCTAGTCCATACTCTCTAAATTCCAGAGACATTAAATGACTTTTCCACGGTACTCAGGATAGGTAGTAGCAGAGGTGGGATTACAGCAGAAATATGTCCAATGAGACAGAAAGCATGCCTTAAAGCAGTCATGAAATGTTTTGTGTTCTGAATTTGTCTCCCTAAATTCATGTGTTGGGCCTCTAGGAGGTGACAGGGATGCCACACTCTGGGATGGCAGAGCAAAAAGACAGCAAGAGCCTGAGTTCCAGGCGTTGTAAAACTGCCATATTGACCTTGAGCTGCTTAAAGTTATACTTTAATATTGTTTTGTGTGGGAGTTGTTTAGGCCATGAGGCCTAACAGATTAATCTTATGAACAGATTAACGCTGTTATAAAAGGGCTTGCCGGAGGGAGTTTGGTCTCTCTCTTGCCCTTCCATCCCTTCTGTCACACGAGGACACAGTGTTCATCCCCTTTGGAGGATGCAGCAACAAGGTACCATCCAAACGAATCTTGATCTTGGACCTCCAGCTTCTAGAAGTGTGAGCCATAAATTTCTGTTCTTTATAAGTCACCCAGTCTCACTTATTTTGTTACAGCAGCACAAAGAGACTTAAGACAATATATATGAAATCTTTTGATTACTCATTCATTACTTCAAAATATATTGCACACAATATTTAACTAGAAAAGAGACTTTGCTTACAAAATAGACTAGACTAGTTGGTTTTTATCTCCTACCTACTAGATAAGGAAGATGGTAAGAAATCAGAGGAGTAAGATATACTCTGGTAAATATCATTTTAGTAAACAAAAGACCAACACTAAAAATAAAAGCTTACCCCTTCCTGCCAAGCAGATTATACATGAGATATAGTGGAGAAAGTATATAGACATAGTCAATTCTTTCTAAAAAGAAAAAGTATTATTAAGCCCACGGTTTAAAATGATTGAGGGATTAAAAGTACTTCTGGGAAATACACTGCATGAATTCTATAGGAAATACACGGTTGAAGAAGGTAGCATAAGCCATGCTTATAAGAAGCTAATAATACTATACAGGGCTAAGACAAGAAATATGAGTACTCTGTAGAGGGTAAAATAACAGTGCAGAACATTTTTTAGAGACTCAAAAGAGGAAAATATCATATTTGCATAGGGCCGGTTGCCTCACCGGGAGGTTGGACACACCCACCTCTGCACCTGGCACCAGGCTCTGCACTCGGCACCTAGCTCTGCTGCATGGCTCCCCTGGAAGGCTCCAGCTGATGCAAGGCTCCTGGATGGCTCTCCCACTGGAAAACCCACCCAACAACCTGCCAACCAATAGCGGCCTGCCCCATCTCAATTCCGCTCCCCTGGAGTTAATCAGAGCACCCAGCTGTTGCTCATTCCTTCTAGCCATAAAAACCCCACGCCCCAGGAAGTTGGCGCCACTTCCCCGGCCCCTTTCCCCGGGACCATGGAACCTCGCCTGGGAGCTGAATAAATTGGATTTTCTTATACTGGCCTCAGTTTCCTCATTTTAAACTCGGCAATAAACCTTACAATTTGATCAAAGAAAATTCAGAAAGATTTTATAAAAGATATTTTAATGGAAAAGTGCAATGGCATATACTTTGAAGGGTAGATAGATTTTCACTAGGTAGAATTTGAAGAATTTAGGGGAGAAAAGACCAATACAAGCAAAGAGAAAGCATGTACAAAGCCATTAGTGAGGACAAGCACAACTGGTATTCCAGAATGTGTCTTCAGGTAGAGGACAGTCTGTATATAGAGGGTGGCTGCAGGATAAAGAACTAGAAACCTGAGCTGGGAACTCATTGTGGAAATAGCCTAGAGTAACAAGCTGCAGAGCCAAGGCTCTTCTAACTAGACAGGTAACGGGGAGTTATCAAAGGGTTTTTAAAGCACTGAGGTTTGGAGGCAGGTGATGTGGACAAGCAGTTTCTCTGGGCCTCAGGTCGTTACTTGCAAAATGTGGGGGATGTTACTCCTTCTCTAAGTCTACACACACTGTAAAGGCTCCATGTTGAAAGGAGTAACACATTGCTTTTTGAAGATTCATCTTAAAGGTTGTTCCCTCTCCTCAAATGTCCCATTTCAAGAAAGCAGAGGAAAAAGTTATGGCTATATCAATGAGGTAACTTGGTGCAACAGACAGATGTCTGTGCATTGGAATAGGTATGGAATGGATTGGAGCCAGGGTAATATTTAGAAATCTATTACAACTGTCCAAGTAAAAGGTAGGTGTGGTCTAATCTCACACCTCACTAGGACAGGTGTGAGATTAGACCACACTAGAAAAGCATAGGAAAAGGAACAAGTATAAGACTTTGCAATCAGTGGAGGGGGAAAAAAAGCACGCAGATAAGCATGGCTGAGCTTGCAATGACGAATAATTGGAGGGATGATGGCGCAAATCATTTTGCATGTAACGACATGAGGCCCAGAGAAACTGCTCATCTGCATCAACTACCTCCAAAACCCAGTGCTTTAAAAAGCCTTTGATAACTCCCCTTTACTTGTCTAGTTAGCAGAGCATTACTTTTAATGGCAAAAATGGCAATTACTTTTGCACCAACCTAATATTAACAGAAGTTAGGAGTCATGAGGTAGGAGGAGAAGTCAATCCGGGGCTGAGATAGTGGGAGATTATAGGTCTGTTTTGGGATCTGTTGATTTTAAGGTGCCAATGGCTATCTGGTTGAGTTATTGAGCAGGCAGTTGGATTTGAGATAGGGCTACATTCCTAGGAATCATGCATAGTGGTGAGAGTGAAATTCATAAGTAAGAGCAAGAGGGAGCTGGAGTTCTGAAGGGACTTCTTTGAGAGTGAAGCCTTGGCAGATGGCCATGTTTAAGAAGAACCGGAGGAAGAAGAGACAAAGATCAATTGGTTGGAGAAGTAAGAAAGGGATTCAGGTGTGGTGGCTCATGCCTGTAATCCTGGCACTTTGGGATGCCGAAAGTGGGCAGATCACGAGTTCAGGAGTTCGAGATCAGCCTGACCAAATGGTGAAACACCATCTTTACTAAAAATACAAAAATTAGCCAGGTGTGGTGGCACACACCTATAATCACAGCTACTCAGGAGGCTGAGGCAAGAGAATTGCTTGAACTCAAGGGGCAGAGGTTGCAGTGAGCCGAGATCGTGCCACAGCACTCCAACCTGGGCAATAGAGTGAAACTCTGCAAGAAAAAAAGGAGGGTGGATCCTACTATGCTTTTGAAATCCAGGGGTGCCAGGTAACTTATGTTTCCTCCTCCAGATTCACTCTCTACCCTTCTTCATTCTGCTGTCAGCCCCAGAGTTTACTACCCTGTATGGCACCATGACCTTTGTCTTCAGAATGGGTCTAGTCAGAGGGGGTCAAGAAGAGTGAGGAAAGTGAGAGGTTGCCTTAAGCTGGCTATGGTCCTTATCCAAAGGTCACTCATTGCTCCTCTCAAGGCACCTGCAAGGCCTGATGCTCTCTCCTTACAGGCTCCGTAATTTTCCCTGTCCTCCTCCGTTTGGGCCCAAGAGAGGTAACTGCTCAGCTGCTATCTGAATACTTTTTATCACTTATTGTTCCCTTAACCCTGCCCTGTATTTAGTCCCTTATAAACGCTCCTAAACTGTCCTGATTTGAGTGTTCTCTGTTTCCTGCTGGGACCCAGACTGATATATCTGCTATATCTGGTAAATCGTAACATGAGCAGTAAGTATTGACCAGGCCTATGACTGGGAACACTGAGGTTGTTCTATCCGTAATCAATAGCTGCTTTTACTGATTGGCATCAGCAGCAAAATTTAATTTCAATCATAATTCTGTCTAGTCCTTGGACTCCTGCACAGATCCTGCCATGCAACTAAGAGGGACCATTGGTAATCAAACTGAGCTGCCTAAAACTAATCCCATACTTTTATAAAGATGCTGATCTATGCATGAAGAAAGTGAGCACACCCACAGACAAGAGGGAGGTAACCCTAGGTCTTGATTCACACAAGATGCTACCAACGAAGTCCTCAGGTTTACTGTCTCTCTTCCTCTAATTAGTTAGCCTTAATCTTGTTTCTAGAACCATTTCTGGCCCTAGGTAGGTGGGCATAATGTTATTCATTGATTTTACACTGAGTCACTCTTACTCCTGGTCCTGCATTGATGTGGGAAACTCAGTCCCTAGGACTGTGTACTTACCTGCCTTGTACTTTCACTTCCAGATTCTGGATTCTTACTGTTGGAGTTTCCTGACCTGAGCATTCTGTCTATGTAAAGCACTGGTGATTGCTTGCACTCTCCCAAAATGGGTGAGTACCCTAGATCTTGAGTACTGAGTCTCGTCAGCAGTCTTTGTCTCGGACTAACTTTCTGGTTGTGGATCTGCCTTAGACACTTAACTTCTCATGTACTCATTTTAGAATCAGATTGACTGTGCTCTGAGACTCTCACTTTCAACCTAACCCCGCAGATCTGTCTTCATTCTTGGACCTGATAGGACATAATATGGCTCATTTCATTGCCACACAAGCTTTCCAGGAGATTGGTGGTGTTAAGTACATTTTTCAAACTATGATATGTGTTTCACAAGACCGTAAGCATGGATATTCCCCATAAATTAATTCAATAAGGAAGTTATTATTCTTGTTTTACCATGAAATGATAGAGGCTCAGAGATGTTAAATAGCTTTCTCTAGGTAACTCAGTGAGAGAGGTGGGACAGCAGACTTCCTGGTAGGGAAATAATTACAAATGCAAATTATGTCAATGCAAAGAAGGAGGTTTGAGGAGTTCAAGGAATGTAGAGTAAAGAATAAACTTCTGGCTGGAATAGTTACAGATTAGGGAAGAGACGGGCCATAAGAAACATATAGGACTCTGATAGGTCTTTATATGGCTAGTATAATAGTCAGGGAACCAATAGGATGTATATGTGTGTGGATGTGGAGAGAGGGAGTGATGAAGGGAGAGAGAGATTGCTTTAAAAATTGGTATATAAAATTGTGGGTGCTGACAAATCTGAATTCTGCAAGTCAGTCTAGGAGGGAAGAGTTGATGTTATAGCCAGAGTCACATGGCAGTCTGGAGGGAGACTTCCTTGTCCCTTGAGAGACATTAGTCTTTTCCTCTTAAGAATTTCAACTCTTGGCTGGGTGCAGTGGCTCACGTCTGTAATCCCGGCACTTTGGGAGGCTAAGGAGTGTGGATCATGAATGAGATCAGGAGTTCGAGAAGAGCCTGGCCAATGTGGTAAAATCTCATCTCTACTAAAAATACAAAAGTTAGCCAGGCATGGTGATACACACCTGTAGTCCCTGCTACTCAGGAAGCTGAGGCAGAAGAATCCCTTGAAGCTGGGAGGCAGAGGTTACAGTGAGTCTAGATTGCACCAATGTACTCCAGCTGGGGCGGCAGAGTGAGACTCCATCTCAACAAAAAAAAAAAGAATTTCAATTCTTTCTCCTAAGGCCTTCAATTGATTGGATGAGGTCCATGCATATTATGGAGACTAATTTGCTTTACTCAAAATTTAGATTTAAATGTTAATCTCATCTAATACCTTCATAGAGACATCTAGACAGGTGCTTGAACCAATATCTGGGTACCATGGCCTACCCAAGTTGACACATAAAATGAACTATCATAGCTAGAAAGTAGAAAGGCAGACTTGGGTAGGGTATGAATGTCAGGTGAATGATTTGGCATTTTAAGTTATGTCATGTACATATAGCACCTGGGACATAGTAGGCACACAAATTATAATTCCCTTTCCCAGAAATATTTTGAAAGTTGCAGGTAATTGAGTAGCATGATCGAAGCAACACTTACAAAAGGTTTTTTGGTAGCATTGGTGTGATGTACTGAAAAGGAATAAGGCAAGGAGAAGGAATAACAGAAATCCATTGCCATGGATCAGGAATGAGGGAATGGACTGATTGTTTACTATGTGTCAGGTATGAATGTGTGCTTTAGACACATTATCTCACGTGATGCTCATAAACATCCTGTAAAGTAGATACTACCTGATCAATGAAAACATGAGGCTGGGCACAGTGGCTCACACCAGTAATCTCAGCACTTTAGGAGTCTGAGTTCAGAGAAACATGTGAAGCTGGGAGTAAGAGACTGGGCAACAAAGTGAGACTCAGTCTCTATAAAAAATTTTTTTTAATTAGCCAGGTATGGTGGCATGTACCTATACAGTCCTAGCTTCCTGGGAGGCTGAGTCAGGAGGATTGCTTGAGCCTAAGTTCAAGGTGGCAGAGCGCTATGATTGCACCACTGTACTCTAGCCTGGGTGAAAGAGTGAGATTCTGTCTCAATAATAACAATAATAATGAGAATAAAGAAAGAAAACCTGAGACCTCCTCCCTCCCATAATAAACTTTCCCAAGATCTTACAATTAATCAATGGTGGAGATAGGATTCAGGTCCAAGCCTGAACCAACCTAAGCTGTCAGTAACAAAGACAGCAGCAATAGAACTAAGAAAGAGGGGAACTGAGTCTGATAACATTATGGAATCGAAAGAATTTGTCAACTAATACGCCTTAGTGATGGACAGAGACAAAGAGATAACTGCGCAGTTTTGAAACTGGATAGACTTTTAGCAGGAGAAAACTGAATCTTCAGGAAAAGTAGGATAGTCCATATTTGGAGACAGTTTTAGAAGAGTTAGAGATTTTGGGATTTATTAAGAAGTGTTCATTTAATGGCAACTGTGTGCCAAGCATCGTTCTAGGCACTAGAGATCCATCAGCGAACAAAAGAGACTAACACCCCTGTTCCTACCGTTTCCAGTGTGGAGAGACAAAAAATTATAAAGTTTATGTCAGCACAAAACATTGTGGAGAAAAGTGGGAAAAGGGAATAAGCTAGGGTCAGGGTAGTCAGGGGAGACCTCATGGAGAATTCATTCAAGACCTCAAGGGGGTGAGGAAGCAAGTCATGCAGATGCCTGGGAGGCAGGGAGACACATTCTAGCCAGAGAGAACAAGAGCGAGGGGAAGAAGAGTAAGAGACAAGGTCAGAGTGTCGTTGTGTAGAAATTTATAAGTCACAAATAATTTGGCTTTTATTCTGGGTGTCATGGATGTGACTTCTATTTTAAAAGCATCACTTTGGCTGCTGAGTTTAAAATAATGTGGAGCTGAGTGTGGTGGTATACATCTGTAGTCCAAGCTACTTGCGAGGCTGAGGTGGGAGGATCATTTGAGTGCCCAGGAAGTTGAGGTAGCAGTGAGCAGTGTTCATGCCACTGCACTCCAGTCTGGGTAACAAAGTGAGGTCAGTGAGGTCTTAAAAAAAGAGAGAGAGAGAGAGAGAGAAGTGGAATAGTGGAATAAGGGCAGAAGCATCAAGATCAGTGAGGAGGCTACTCTAACAACTCTGGAAGAGTTAAGGGTGGCTTAGACTGGGATGGAGGCGGTGAGAAATGACCAGATTCTAGATGTATTTTTTAAAAAGCAGACCAGATATATTAATGATTTGAATGTGAACAGTAGGAAGAAAACATGTGAATTTCAGGGTAGAATATTTGTATTTAAGTAGCACTATCTAAAAGCTCCCAGTAACATGAAGACTGGAGTGTTAGGAAGGGGAGAGTAGTGAAGACAGAGATTTGAGAAACATTCACAGCAGTGCCGACCAAGTAAGGCAAACTTTACAGAGGGTCTCTGAAGCAAAGTGGGCGTGTGTACACGATGTAAATATACAGCTAGGGAACATAACGGAGGAGATTGAATCTTTAGCTATGTGAAGGTTTAGAGAGTAGGAAGAGGAAGCAAGAGTGATGGGGAATAGGATATTTGCCATCATCAAATGTAACTCACTAGATTTTGTACTTCGTGACTCAGTCTTTGAAAGAGAATGAGTCAACATAGTACTATTATTGCTATTTTTGGAAGTCTCCTACTAATGGTGATATTACCCAATCCTATTTGTGATTAAAGTGTTTATCATTTGAATTATCATACAACACATCTAACAGTTCACAGAACTGTGACAAATCAGAAGAGTGACTGGCATTCTTTTAGTTTCAGGCTGCCTAATTTGTACATGTGAAAAACGTGTTACACTCACCTATGATGAACTATCTTCTTCTTCCCACAAGCAGTAACCCCATTCTGGTTTAGATTCTTTTTGTTGTTTGTTTAAATGCATAAAACACTAGGATTAATTCACTGTTCATTTTTGTGCTTGTAAATCCTTAACAGGAGTGAAATTGGCTTTCATGGGCTTTTCCTTTATGTGTTCAAAGGACTCTGAATTATAGTTAAAAGTGAGTGTTACATAAGCAAGGACCTCTGTGCACAAACAAGTCCAAGATTTAGCTGCAGAATGAGATGCCTCCCTTTTACAGAAAGAGGCATTGAACTATTCAGAACGTTCTGTGTCTGCACTAATAGGCTCAAGGCTACAGACCTCATGGAAGTGCAGAGTTTTCAACAAATGTCCTCCAACTTGACTGACTTGGATTTGTTTTTTTCTCATGGTCCTAGGTCAGCAATAATTTCTTTTTGCTTGCATCTCATCGGCTATGCTCACCACTGCAAACTCGCGGTTATAATTCAGTTAGGCCTCCTCTGCATCTCTACACCCTGCGAAGCATTCCCTTACACCCTCTGTTTTCCACAGATCACAAAAATTTTTTCAGCCTGGGAATGCTCCTTCCACCCCTTAACCCTCTCCTACTGCTTTGTCTGAATACATGTAGTGACTGAGAACATGTTTACATTATGATTATCATCATCAATAAATATCTTCTAGTGCATAATGGATTCTGGCCTGAAGGTATTTTAATTTAGAAGCTTCAGGTTTCAAAAAATATATTTGCACATTTTTCACACCAATACTAATTAACATAAAACAGACTGAAACAAACTTATAATGGCAGTAGCCAGCATCAGTGGAGAGATTACCATATGCCAAACATTTTCTTTTAACTTGTTTAATTATTAAAACAAGTCTATGAGTCAGGTATTACTGTTATACCCATTTTACAGATAGGCAAATTGAGTCTCAGACCATTATTGTTATTAAACATGCAGGTCATACAGCTATAAACTGGATTTGAACTCAAGCTGTCTCTGCAGTTCACATAGAGTTCCTACCCGCCTCTGCTTCTGTACCTGTTCAAGACGAACACTTCATTTGTTTTTATAGCTGAGTCCTTTGGGTTTCTTAAGGGTGACAGCATCATTGGCATTTTGGATGGGATAATTCATGGTTGTGCAGGCCAATTAGTCCCACATTTTGTAGACTGTTTCATATCCTTAGTTCCTGGCACTGAAAGTCAGTGGTTCACTGCCTGACCTTCATCTATCATTGAGAAATGAAAAATGCCCTCATACCTTTTCAAATGTTTCCCAGTTAAATGTCTCTGGTTGAGAGTCAGCAGGGGAGTCTGTATCATTTAAAAATAAATAGATGCATATGCCCCGCTCTGTGTGTGTGTGTGTGTGTGTATACTAGAAGTTTTCTAAAAGTTTCATATGTTTTTATAAATAAGTTCATAACTTAACAACTGCTATAACTTTAAAAACACAGCAACATAAATGAAAGGCAAAGAAACAGGTATGAAAATGAGGTCTTTTTTAGGTGTGGCTGCAATGGTCCTCTTTATTATTTGCGAATAAACAATTTTGAGATCCTGGATAGTGTAACACTCACTATAAAGTAAGATAAACTCTACTGTTTACTCATCTGCCTAGCAAACTTTTTTTTTTAATAGTGCAAAGGTAAACTGGATTTCAGCTTGTGATCTCAAAGTCACACATCTGAAAGTCATGATATTTTTCCTATGTTTATTTTTGGCTGTCAAACTTCAGACCATTACACACATGCTTGTTGCCCTTTTACTGGCTCCAGTCCTTCCTCAACAAAACCATAATAAGCAAAAATATTTAAGTAAAAATAAATTTTGGGGTCTTGTCTTTTCTAAGCTATGCCAGGTACCCTTTACGAGACTGTACAATTGGAGCTAAATCTTCAAGGTCATCACATAACTACTTACAAGCTGAAATGTGAACTTTTCTTAACTCCATTTTTAAATGACTCATTCTCAAGGATGTTATAACAATGCTCTGAGCTATGTACTAGGAGGAATACATTTATTTAAGGAGAAAAATGGTCAATTATAAAATGTATCTTGAAATAGATACACTCAGAAGTTCCTTCCCTTTTGTTCACTTATTAAAATAGCCTACCAGCTTTAAACAAAATATTTTATAACTTTATGATATATCTTAGGAATTGTCAATAAGGTAACAACATTAGGTTTTGTTCTTGCCCTCTATTGCCTGTATGTTTTGTGATATGCTGTCAGGGCTTGAATAACAGCAGATGAGATGCCTTGATGTCCCTGAGGACTTAAAATTTAGGCCTCTTATTATTAGAACAATTTAATGATGATGTAGAGATTTAAAATAAGAATATCCCTTGGAAAGCTATGATATGACAGACAAACCTACATACTCTGTGGTATAGCAGAGTGTTGAAATACATATTATAAATCAGACAAAATGAAAGCAACTCACAAAAAATGTTTTAGTGGTTTCTTAACATTTATTGAAACTTCCCTGAAATAATTTTATACCTGAGAAAATAAGCCAGATCATACTTTAGAAAGCAGTTTATCCATGTGTGTATGCATTTTTATTTCATTTTTAAACCTCTAACATGTCACCCATTGTTACTTACCCTTTATTTGAGTAGGGGTTAGAGATAGCTAAGAGAAATAGGGCATCACTTGCACTTTCCAGGCCCATTTCGTGCAAGAATATGGCAGTATCCTGTAACTGGAATTTCTGGTGGCTTCCTGCCAGGGGAGTTTGCTTAGCTTGATCTGTGAAAAAGAGCAAACTATTGGATCTCAAGAGGTTTCAGATTCCTTATCAAAGTGAAAATGGTCCTTAAAGTATAAAAGGATCTTATCGGTGAGAAAAATAAAGAGCACTTTAACTTAAATTAAAATGTTTTTATCTGCAAAAGTTTGAATGGATTAAAGGGAGACAACAAGTAACACAGAGAGTGAAATGTTTAGGAGAAGTTCAAGATGAAAAAAATTGTATTACTGTAGAATGGGGGTTCTACCTAGAAAAATAGAGATGAACTGGACTAGGAATTTAGAGTAAGGCCTGTATTCTAATCATTCACTAATTCAACAAATATTTGAGCAGATATTATGACGAGTAAGACATGGTCCCAAGCTCTGCTAAGTACTGGAACTGAGTATCGAACCAAGGGCTCAAGAGTCAGGAGTGGTTTTCTGAACTGGTTTGGAAGAGTGACAAGGAGTTTGGCTAGATGAGGGGATGTTAAGGATGGTCAATGGAGTTCTGTGGGAGAAGGTGATGCAGAAAGAAGGAGAGAACTATATTAGCAATCATAAAAGATATACAGCTATCCTGAGAAACTACAATTTAATTAAGTTTAGTGAAATGAGTACACATTCTGTTTATGTGGGAAGGGAAGGAACATAAAACAAATTGGGTATTACAAAGATTCGACAATGAAGATCATGAAAAACTAGAAAGAAATATAAATATGGAAGGAATAAAGAAAACAAGATAAAGTACGATCTGGATGGTTAAGAAGTTTAGAAAAAAATTGAAAGAATTAAATATGTGCATTTTATTTCAGCTATTTCTAAAATATATTTATACCTAAATAAATTATCATGGGGAAAGGAGGGTTAGGGAGAGATTTGTTAAAGGATAGAAAATTACAGCTTGACAGGAGGAATAAGTTCTAGTTTTCTATACCCTGTATAGATTTAGGATGACTGTAGTGAACAGCAACATATAGTTTCAAATAGCTAGGAGATATTGAATGTTCCCAACACAAAGAAATGATACATGTTTGAGATGATGAATATGCTAATTATGCTTTCTGATCACTATAGATTACAGGAATCCAAACATCTCAATGATGAATATGTACAATTATTATTTGTCAATAAAAAACAAAATTAAATTCTCCTTCATCATTGAGCCTGACTTCAAGCAGTGAGAATGTTGCCAATGAAATGATAATGTTGACACAAGTACCATTAGAAAGAACAAGACGTGCTAAATTGGGGTGAAATAGCATTGTGGCATCAATATGGAAGAAGTGAAATTAGGCTAAATGAAATAAGTAAAGACAAAGGTTGGCTAAAATAAGCTGAACTATAGGTGATGGGAAAAACCTAAGTTAAGAAAAAATAAGCAAGAAAAAGTTCAAAAGAAAAAGCATATACAACTTCCTGGTGAAACTATGGTAGCTTAAAACCGCAATTTGAAGATGTATATATGTACATACATACGTATATTAATTAATTGGATAATGGAGTCAAGTCAGGTATTTTAGTAATTAAAAAAAAGAGATAAATGTTGCAATAAAGGAGAAAAGTCTGGATTTGAACTTTATACACTGACTGAATTCATCACTTACAGAATGAATTCAATGAACTTTTAGAATGGTTAGATTCCCTTCCTTTTTACACACACACATACATCCACTGTTTTCATAATTAGTTCGCATTAAGAAAATATTTAGAAAAAGGTTTCATATGAACATTTTGGCCCACTTATTTAAAAACAATGACCTGATGATTAAAGTCCAGCATAACAAAACATGGTTTTTCGGCTTTTTGTTTTATCATTGTGTTGACTGCACACAATGTATCATGTGTGTGAGACAAATGTTAGTCTAACATTTTAGATTTAAAAAAATAAATATTTGTCTTTTTCTTCTTGTTGCTTCACAAAATCAGGTACTCTGTATAAAACTTCTGGTGTTGCCATTCCAGTGGTCATGCCTACAGCAAACTAGAAATTCTTGTGACTGTCATAAAAAGCCCACCAGGCTTGAGCCCAGGAGTTAAAGTCCAACCTGAGCAACATAATGAGACCCCAGCTCTAAAAGACAAACAAACAAAAAAATCTCAATGAATCCCACATATACATCTTTTGAAGGTCAAGATCTTAATATATGAACAGTACAAATAAATATTTATGGTAAAATTTTAATGGTTCAATAGATGTTATTTTTTAAACACATCACCCATGTGAACAGGCTTTATTTATGATATGATACATAATTTAATAATATAGTCATGCATTGCTTAATGGGATACATTCTGATACATGCACCATTACATGGTTTCATCATTGTGTGAACATCATAGAGTGTATTTACACAAACCTAGATGGTATAACCTACTCCACACCCAGGCTATATGGTATGGCCTATTGCTCCTAGGCTACAAACTTGTACAGCAACTTATACTGTACTGAATACTGTAGGCAATCATGACACAATGCTCTGTGTGTGTGTGTGTATGTGTGTATACATTAAAAAGGTATAGTAAAAATATGATATAAAAGAACAAAATGGCAAACCTGGTTAGGGCACTTACCATGAATGTAGCTTATAGGGCTGGGAGCTGTTCTGAGTGAGCAAGTGAGTGGTGAGTGAATGTGAAGGCCTAGAACATTATACTACTGTCGACTTTTTATATAAATACTGTACACTAAATTTATATAAAATTCTTTTTCTTCAATAATTAACTTTAGCTTACTATAACTTTTTTGCTTTATAAACTTTCTATTTTAACTTTTCTTTCTTTTTTGAGTTGGAGTCTTGCTCTGTCAACCAGGCTGGAGTGCAGTGGCGTGGTTTTGGCTCGCAGCAACCTTTGCCTCCCAGGTTCAAGCAACTCTCCCACCTCAACCTTCTGAGTAGCTGGGACTACAGGCGTGTGCCACCACGCCTGGCTAATTTTTGTATGTTTAGTAGAGATGAGGTTTCACTATGTTGGCCAGGCTGGTCTTGAACTCCTGACCTCATGATCTGCCTACCTCAGCCTCCCAAAGTGCTGGGATTACAGGCATGAACCACCAGGCCTGGCTTTTTTTTTTTTTTTTTTTTTTAATTTGAGAGAGAGTTTCACTATTGTTGCCCAGGCTGGAGTGCAATGGCACAATCTCGGCTCATGGCAACCTCTGCCTCCCAGGTTCAAGTGATTCTCCAGCCTCCCTCCACCTCCTGTGTTCAAGGATTTTCCTGCCTCAACCTCCCGAGCATCTGGGATTACAGGCACCCACCACCATGCCCACCTAATTTTTTGGTATTTTTAGTAGAGACAGTGTTTCACCATGTTGGCCAGGCTGTCTCGAACACTTAACCTCAGATGAGCCACCTGCCTTGGCCTCCCTAAGTGCCAGGATTACAGGCATGAGCCACCACCCCTGGTTTTGTTTTTTGTTTTTTTTTTTTTTAACTTTTTTACTCTCCAGTAATAACACTTAGATAAAAACACACATATGGCTAGATGCAGTGGCTCACGCATGTAATCCCAGCAATTTGGGAGGCTGAGCAGGGGGTGGATTGCTGAACTAAGTTCAGGAGTTTGAGACCAGCCTGGGCAACAAGGTGAAACCCTGCCTCTACTAAACATACAAAAAATTACTCAGGTGTGGTGGTGTGTGCCTGCAGTCCCAGCTACTTGGCAGGCTGAGGTGGAAGAATCACCTCAGTCTGGGAAGTTGAGGCTGCAGTGAGCTGTGAGGCACCACTGCACTTCTGCCTGGGCAACCTGAGTGAGATCTTGCCTCAAAAAACAAAGCAAACAAAACAAACCTCCCAAAAGAAAAAACAAACACACAGACATTGTACAGCTGTACAAAAGTATTTCCCTTTTTTATATCCTTATTCTATATGTTATTTTCTATTTGTTTTATTTTCTATTTTACTTTATAAACTTTTTTGTTAAAAATAAGATACCAACACTCACACACTAGCCTAGGCCAGCACAGGGTCAGGATCCTCAATGTCACTGTCTGTCACCTCCACATGGTGTCCTGCACGGTCTTCAGAGGCAATAACAGATATGGAGCTGTCATCTCCCACCATAACAATGCCTTTGGATACCTCCTGAAGGAGCTGCCTGAGGTTATTTTACAGTTAACTTTTTGTATAAAAAGAGGCGTACACTCTAAGATAATAATAAAAAGTTTAGTATACTAAATATATAAACCAGTAACAGTCATTTATGATCAAGTATTATGTAATGTACATAACTGTACATACTTTACTTTTATATGACATAACTGTATGTACTTTACTTTTATATGTTTGTTTACACCAACATCACCACAAATATATGAGTAAGCTGTTGTGCTATGACATTGCAAGTGATGTCGCTAGGCCCTAAGAATTTTTCACCTCCGTTATAATCTTATGGGACAGCTGTATATGTGGTGCATCCATGATGGAAACATCATTATGTGACTATATAATAAACAAATATTTTCCAACTCATAAAACATAAGTAGAGAAACAATTCACTTATATTAAAAATTTTTGAGACTATAGTACACATTCATTGCCCATTGTCCAAATGATAACCTGGTTAATCAAATGAGTTTTTAAAAGTTGTGGTACCAGTATTTTCATGCCAAATGGCAGTTTAGTAAAAATGTGTTCTACTATAAGTTATCTTATTGCCCCATTAGATTCATTGCATGTATGAAAACACTGCACAATTACTATGAAAGAAATATGCATTAATGGACACATTACCACTTGTTTTATGTTTTCTAACAAAATAAGAGCTCCCCATTTTTCAGCATCTACTAAGTGACAGGTATATGCCAAGAACCACACATACATTCTTTCTAATCTTGGCAACAGCCCTGCAGTGACAGAGATCGCCAGCTGCCCCACCCCTGCCCAACACCTATCCTCTCCTTCCTTACTAATTGCCTCAGTTTTGTTGGAGGTGGCAATATGCCCAGACAAAAACTACATTTCCCAGCCTCCTGTGCAAATAGAAATGGCCATGTGACATAGTTGGCCAATCAGATCAATATTTGACCACTTAGGCACAGTTCTAGAAAATCTCTTTTGTAAGGAAGGCCAAAAAAAAAAAAAAGAAAACAAAAGTAAGGAAGGCCAGCTCAGCTGGCATGCTTTCTTTTCTGCTTCCCATTACTCCTACTAAACCAAACCTACAATACTTGAGGTGAATTAGGTAATTATGAGTTGACAAGCACATGTTGAGAATGGCTGAACAAGAAAACAGAGAAAGCTTAATGTTTCTGATATTATGAAGTACACAGTGGACAGATGAGCCCTGGACTTCCTACCTCAGCCATGTGATCAAAATAACCCTTGTTTCTCAGGCAAACCCTTGTTATTCCCAGATGAATTCAACTCTCAACTGATTCATCGGCAAAGAAAATGTTGACTTTTAAGTTAGTGTCTGACAAGAGGCAACCCAGCTGGTAGAAAATAGAATAATTTAATACATAGTTATCAGAAGAATTAATGATCTGATTTAAAAGTGTTTTGAGATCCTTGCATTTAAAGTGTTATGTATCATGGAGAAGATACAATGTTAAGGGCTATATAAACATTTCCCTTATTTCAATAATTTTCTACCTTGGGCAAGTTTCTTTAACCCTAGTTCTCAATTTACTCATTTTTAAAAAATCAGAGACAGATGGAGTCTTGATATGTTGCCCAGGTTGGAGGGCAGTGGCTATTCACAGGTGCCATCCTGCTACTGATCAGCATGGGAGTTTTGACCTGCTCCATTTCCAACCTGGACCAGTTCACCCCTCCTTAGGCAACCTGGTGGTTTCCCTTCCCAAGTGGTTACTATATTAATGCCAAACTTATTGCAGATGCCTGCTTGGCATAGCACACTAAAGCCCAGAACTGAGTAGCTTGAGACTAAAAGTGCATACCACCTGTCAGTTTACTCATTTTTGATACAAGAGAAGTGTACTCAATTATTTCTAAGATTTCTTACAGAGAAAACTATTAACATGATGTACACACTGGCTTATCATGAAAAAACAATGATGATGACAACCTAACCTGACCCTAAATATGTAATTCCTCATAATCTTGTGAATAAAAGTGAGCCATAAATGTTCATGATACAAACTTTAATATGTAAGAATCATATTCCCCCTAAGACTTAGAGGAACAGTTTAAGAAGATATGTAGTATTAGATGCAGTATTGAGGGTTCACATGAAAGTGCTGAATGGAGTCACTAAAAGAACATGGACTCCAGTCTTTATTTTTGCTTTTCTAGATATTGTGTTTGTATTAACAGAATGATCAAAAGTACTATACAAATACAACACAAGATATAGCAAAAGTTCCCTTATCCAACACTGGTATGTCATTGGTGAATAAAAAAAGTCAATTAAAACAGAGAAATTTAAAAATGGTACATATAGATTTTGAATTTTAAATTTTAGCTTAAACTACAAATGTATTTCATTTGCCAGCAAAATATCTGTAGATTTCTGCTCACTTTTTCTAGGCTTTTGCAGTTGTTTTGCTTACACTTAATTTGACAGTAATTTCTTTAGTGACTGATTTGGTTTCATATCTCGCTGGATTAAATAATTAATTAATACAACCTCAATAACAAGTTTAACTGGTATAAGCAGGTTTTAAAAAAGGCAACTGACTTCAGTAGCATAAAACTCGTAGTGGGAGCAGCGGTTCACAGATTTATCAGAGAGAATTCTACTAGTTTTGCACTATGAATATGTGTTAAAGAACAAGAGCTGGACATGGTGATTTGTACCTGTAGTCCAACTACAAGGGAGGCTGAGGCAGGAGAATTGCTGGAGCCCAGGAGTTCAAGGCTGCAGTGAGATATGATCATGCCATTGCACCCCAGCCTGGGTGACAGAACAAGACCCTGTCTCTAAAAAGGAAAAGTAAAAAGGAACAAGGAGCATCAGGTAATCTGGTAAATTAAGTGGATGTAATCAGAGCTCCTTATGTGCCTATCATCACTGATAGATATTGCATAATAAGATGTTAAGCTATTTCATTCATACTTATAGAACATGGGTCTTTGGAGATTAGTGAACAGAATATTAAAATGATATTCTCACGAATGTCCCCTTTTATCCTTCCCATTTTTCTGTGAGCAAATTCCTGCCATTTTGTTGATGGTCCCCCTAATATTTTCCTCTATGTCTGTGTCTTCCTTGAATCTTGATTCCTATAGTCATCACAGGGTTGGGAGACCTGTCCCTAACCCCCAATTCCCATAGGTGGGCCAACAATAAGTACTGTCATACTTACTCAGCATTCTGCCTCTGGATTCAAATCCAGGTTCTTGTTCCAGTTTGCTTTGTGACCTTGGACTATGTTAATTAATATTACTGAGTTTTCACATCTTTTTCTGAAAAAATAGGAACACTTACCTTACAGGCTCGTTAGATTAAATGACCATGGGGAAGCTCTAACACAAGTAGACAGTGAAGCATCTGCTTTCTTTAATGCCGTTTCCTTAATGCCAATAATATTTTGCCTTTGCCCATTACTTCCCATCACATTCCTGACACAGCGCTCTCATCCCTCACAGGCATGCTTGTTGAATCGCCTAGAGGTTAACCACCTGCTTGCCAGCATGGCATCTCTGCCCATCAAGAATCCAGATGACTTGCTTGCTTGTCCATATTATTCCCATAGCTACCAAAGCAATCTCCCTGAAGAACCTGGCTAGGTCTTTAGTTTCACTGGTTAGTGTGGCCAGCTGTCTACTTCTCACAGCTCCGTCTGCTCCATCCTCTCCACCTCTGAATTTCTCTGTAATTGTCATTCAACATGTATTAGACATTTACTAAATACTGGTTATATTAGGGTTATCCAAAGAAACAAGAGCAATGGAAGATCTATCTATCGATCGATTGATCAAGAGATTATAAGGAATTGGCTCGCATGATTATGGAGACTAAATACCAAGATCTGAAGTTGGCAAACTAGAGACTATACCAGTGGTATTGTTCTAGTCTTGCCTGAAGGCCTAAGAACCAGGAGAGCTAATGGTGAAGTTCCAATCTGAAGGCAAGTAGGCTCAAGGCCCAAGAAGAGCCAATATTTCAGTTTGAGCCTGAAGTCAGAGAAAAACAGCAATGTTCCAGCTCAAAGGCAGTCAGGCAGAAGAAATTCTCTCTTACTTAGCCTTTTTGTTCTATTTAGCCCTTAACTGATTGCATGAGGTCCACCCACATTAGAGATGGCAGTTTGCTGTACTCAGTCTATAGATTCAAATGTTAATCTCATCCAGAAACATCCTCACAGACACACCAAGAATAGTATTTGAGCAAATATCTGGGTATTCTGTGATCCAGTCAAGTTGACACATAAAATTAACTATCACACTGGGAATTGTGCTAGTTGCTTTTCTTGTATTCTTGTCATTATTTCTGGTCTCAGAGAAGTCATTGCTCCATCCTTCACATCCTAACAGCCCCACCTATGCTGCTGACCATGTCTTCTGCTCCAGAGACCTGCTATACCAATCATACCTTTGTCACAGCCTCAGTTTTTCCAGGCTCTTTTTCTACCTAAAAACATATTCGAGTTTTTCCTTTATCTTGAAAATAAGGTCCTCTCTGGTCCTTTGAACTACTATCCTATTCCCCCTTTTTTTGTGTGTGAAAAAAGAGAAGTTATATATTCTCTGACTTCAATCATGCATTAAAACTCCTAGTGATCTAATTTATCTTATTTATTCTGTATCTATATTCCACTAAAAAGACTTACAAAAGTCAAAAATGGCTTTCTTAATCTAAAGATCTTAGTCTTTGCTTCATTTGATGCTTTGGTAATTTTTAAAAAACATACTTGCTTTTCTAAGAGCAAGAGAAATTATTTTTTCTCTTGTTTTTGGCAAGTCAGGTCCCTAATTCTATACCCTTTTCTCTGCTAATTTTTAAAGTTCCTCTTTCTTGTCCTTTTCTCTTGGGTAAATGTTCCTTATGGTATTTGGAACTCTTTTTTGGGGGTGTGGCATTTATCAAATTCCACTTCATGTTTCAGTTATTTCAATAGTATAGGCTCAAAAGGGAAACATCTAGACTTTGGTAACCTCTATCAGAAAGATCTTCTTGGTTAAAATGTAGTAACATATACAGGCAAACTTTAAGTGAATGGTTCAGAGCTCTAGTAATTCTATTCTTATGTAATTTGCAAAGCTATTAAAAATTCTAGCTGCAAGACTTTTTCTCAAAAACTTTTATAAGCTGTTTTCCATGGTGAATACTGCAAATATAAACTGAATTAACTTTGCAGGTCAACAATGTGGCCATATGTATAAAGAGCTCTAAAAACACATTAATAAATTCTCATTCTAGAAATTTATCCCAAGGAACTAATTGGAGATGCTTTAAGTCATCCCTGACTCCTTTTTCTCAAACCCCACACTAAGCCAATTAAAAAACCACTTCTCACCACCTTTACTGTTATCCCCACTGTCCAAACATCATTGCCCACCTGAATTACAGCAATAACCTCCTGACTTTTCCCTATTTCCACCCTGTATAGTCTACTCCCACATAATAGCCAAAATGATCAGATAGCGCTCTGTGCAAAACCCTTTAATGCTTTCCTATCTCTGGGCATAGAGGCCAAATTCCACATAACATCAGAAGGTCCTCTTGGACTTCTTCACCTCCAACAGCTTTCCTATGAACTCCGCTTCAGCTATTCTGGCCTCCTTGCTGTTGTTCCTTAAATATACAAGATCCACTCCAAACTCAGTGTCTTTACATGCTTCCCTCTGCCAGGGACGTTTTTCTCCAATATCCACCTGGTTTGCTGCCTCACCATCACCTTCAGGTATTTAATCAAATGTCATTTTCTCATTTTTTCCTGACCATTCTATTTACAAGTACAATCCTGAGGCCCCTACATCATCACTTCTTATTCTCCATCCCTGATTTAGTTTTCATTAGAGCACTCATCACTATTTGGAGTAATTTATAGTTTACATATTTATTGTCTCTCTTTCCTCCTCCCTGTGAGGGCAGGGACTTTGCACTGTTTGTTCATTAATGTATCTCCAATATCCAAGCAATAAGTAGTGTCCAAAAAATAGTAGTTGAATTATTACAAATATCTATGTATAGGGCTATTCAATGCAATGTTATTTATAAAAGTAAAACATTGAGAAATGAACAAAATGTCTTGTCATAAGAGGAAAACAAATCACAATACATCTAAGGGATAGGTTATGCACTTATGAAAAAGTCATATTTTTACAAATTATTTAATGATATGAAAAATGCTTACCTTATGTTAAGTGGAAAAACAGGAAAAAAAGAGTATCTAATAATACCCCAATTTTATTTAAAACATAAAGGAGGGGATATATACAAAAATGTTATTAGTGGCTATCTCTGGATAGTGAGATTAGAAGTAACTTTTGTTTTTCTCTCTTATATTTGTATTTTGCAAATTCTTGAAAATAAGCTCTACTGTTAAAATCAAAAAAGACAGAAAACTGTAATGCTTTGAGGAAAAAAATGCTGCTTCTTTCAGTTTTCTAATCCCCTCTAGTCTGAATGAATGTCTTACTCTAATTAGAGATACAATTTGCATGTATCTTTTGGCACTGATCATATTCTGCTAGTATTTTGTATCTTTATTTCCTCTATTAGGCCATATACTTTCTGAAGGCAAAAACCATGTCTTATTTACAGTTTTAGAGCCTACAAAACCTGTCCTACTTTCAATAATTATCTGAAAGAAAATGTTTCAATAGCCAGGAATAATGTATAAATGTGCAGTATTAGTTGCTTAGGTAAGCCATCAAGTTATGTAATTTTCCTAAAATGATCTGATATCTCTCATGATCATTTTGGAAATACTTAGGTTTAAAGCTATATTATTAATAGAATGATGACCACAGTATAACCATTTTTAGGGTTTGGCCCATCTTCCTGTTGCCTTTATTTATATATATTTTGTTAGTTGTTGGTACATTATATTAAAACTTTTGATTCTATAGTAAATTTGGGAATGATAGTAGATTTCAGGACTATGTTAGTTCGGTTAAGATGGCATAACAAATAGACCATGGCACAAATGGATCCAAAACATAACGGCTCAAAATACAACAGCAGTTTATTTATTGCTTTAAGGGTGTGTGTTCCTGGTTGGCTGACAGTTTTCCTCCATACATTTAGGGTTCCGGTGCCTTCTAATTTATGGCTTCCCAGGTTATACAGCATTGTCCACTGTATGCTAACTATATTTAAAAATCTCTGCTTTCAGAATGTTAGGTTGTAAGTATAGTGATGGCATAGAATTGCCGGATTCAGCAAATAAAAACACAGGAAGCCCAGTTAAATTTGAATTTTAGATTATCAACACATAAATATTAGTATAAGCATGTTCCAAATATCACATGGAACATATCTATACTAAAAAATTATGTGTTATTTATCTGATATTCCAATTTAATTGAGTCCTATGTTTTATTTTCTGGCAACGCTATGAGGGTGGGGATTAGATCTATCTCACATAGGACTGAATCCCAAGAATCTAAAACAGTACCTGTCTACTATAAGATCAAGAAATATCTCAATAATATTAATGAATAATTGACTTTCTGTCAGTGAGAACTCTTATTAGCAAAAAATACTGATTAATACAAATTAATACTAATAATGCTATTAGTAAGGCTTTGTATTAAGCATTAGTGAGGAATACATATTATTAATAGTTGTTAAATATTCTTATATTTAAAGAATAGTTAAAGAATCAGCAAAGAATATTCGCCAACAGATAATACTTTAGTATCAACATAGCAAACTGCAAATGTTTTACCAAACTTCATGTCTTAGTCAGTTTAGGCTACTATTACAAAATACCATAAACTGGCCAGGCGCGGTGGCTCACACCCATAATCCCAGCACTTTGGGAGGCCAAAGTGGGCAGCTCACTTGATGTCAGGAGTTTGAAACCAGCCTGGCCAACATGGTGAAACCCTGTCTCTACTAAAAATATAAGAAAATTAGCTGGGCATCATGGCAGGTGCCTGTAATCCCAGCTACGTGGGAGGCTGAGGCAGGAGAATTGCCTGAACCCAGGACGCAGAGGTTGCAGTGAGCCGAGATCGCACCACTGTACTCCAGCCTGGGCAACAGAGACTCTGTCTCCAAAACAAACAAACAACAGAAAACCAAAACCATAAACAGAAATTTCTCATACTTCTGGAGACTAGAAAATCCAAGATCAAGGTGCTGGCAGATATGCTGTCTGATGAGGACCTGGTGTGCAGATGGTGCCTTCTTGCTCTGTCTTCACATGAGGTGAATGAGCCCCCCCAGGCCTCTTTTATAAAGGCACTAATCTCATTCTTGAGGTCTCTGCCTAATCATCTTCCAAAGGTCCCGCTTCTTAATCTTGGGGGTCAGGATTTGAACACAAATTTTGATAGGACACAAACATTCAGACTATCACACTTCAATAAAATAAATAGATAAAATGGGGTTTTCCTTAGATATCTGCACAGCTCTGTCTGTCACTTCTCTCCTGTCTATACTGAAACATCATGGATGCTCTCAGCGACTCCTTTGCCTATTCTCCATGTCTTAAACTCCAAATCTCCTCCCTCTGCAGCACTTCATTTCCTTTCCCTGCTGTATTCTTCCTCCTTGGCACTTAGTGTGAGAATATACCACATATTTTACTTATTTGTCTACCTCTCCCATTATAAGGTAAACTTCATAAGGACAGGCATTATTTCCTGTTTTATTCATTGCTAAATTCCCAGCTCCTACACATAGTAGAAATTCAATAAATATTTGTTAAGCAAGTGACTGAATAAACATCATTTGTTCTTTAGAAAGAGTTATACATCTTATTGGAATTTACAGTTATCAGTAGCTTGATGATATTCACTTTATATATTTTTAATCACACAATATCATGATTCTGCCTGCATCAACTCAGTTCACCAAGTCCATCCATTCTATCATCTCAATGTCTTTGACAATCCTCTCCTCACCTTCCCTGTTGCCACTTCCACACTGCTTTTATGTATTCTGTGGTTTAATGCAGAAATTATAAACTGGGCGTGGTGGCTCACACCTGCAATCCCAGCACTTTGGGAGGCCAAAGGTGGATGGCTTGAGTCAAAGAGTTTGAGACCAGCCTGTGCAACACGGCAAAACCCTGTCTCTACTAAAAACACAAAAATTAGCCAAGCATGGTGGCATGCACCTGTAATCCTAGCTACTTGGAGGGCTGAGGCATGAGAATTGGTTGAACCTGGGAGATGGAGGTTGCAGTGCACCGAGATAGTACGACTGAACTCCAGCCTGGGATACAAAGTGAGATTTAGTCAGAAAAAAAAAAAAGAAAATTTCTAACTGGTCTTCTTGCCTATCATCTTCTCATTCTAATCCATTCTCCAAATCACTACTGAATTTATCTTTCTAAAATGAGAATGTCATTATTGGGTGTCTTAGTCTGTTTTGCATTGCTATAAAAGAATACCCAAGGCTGGGTAATTTATAAAGAAAAGAGGTGTATTTGGCTCATGGTTCTGCAGGCTGGACAAGAAGCATGGCATGAGCCTCTGCTTTGGGAGCTTCCAATGATGGTTGAAGGGGAAGGAAAGTGGTGTGTCATGCAACAAGAGAGGGAGCAAGAAGAAAAGGGGAGAAAGGTGCCGGGCTCTTTTTAACAACCAGATCTTGCAGAGACTAAGAGTGAGAATTCACTCAATCCTCAGAGAATAGCACCAAGTCATTCATGAGGGACTTGTCCCCATGATCCAATCACCTCCCACTAGACCCCCGTTAATACTGGCGATCAGATTTCAACATGAGATTTGATATAGCCAAAGTATACCATCAGGGTCACTCTCTGACCCCAAAACTTTGTCTATCACCCAAAGAATAAAATTCAAAATTTCTTAGTTGAGCACAAGAAACCCTTCTTGACATGCCCCAGCACCCAATCCCTCTACTCTCCCCCACACACAGTTTCAGCTCTACTGCCCCTTCTTACCCACTCATGCATCCTCATGACTTCTGTCTGCTCAAATATCACTTCCTTTGTGAGAGTTAGCAGCTCTATCCTCAGTGCTCACAGAGCTCTTTGTATATTCTCCTAATAACACTTATTTTAATAACTGCCAGCAAGAAATGGTATTTTGCCAAATCTAAGATGTACATTTCTTTCCATTTTAACATTTCTAAAATTGGAATGGCATCTTACAATCATGGCACCTTACAATGCTGTCACCAGAAGGCAGTTGTGATGTAGTTGTCATAGCCTGCACATGTGCAACTTTCTGGTTATTCTTGATGGCATGACTAGACAACTGCAAACCCTTGACATTTCAGTCAATCAATCATTTAAAGAAAGGTTTAAATCCTGGTTGTGATCTGAAAACCCTTGATACCTTCAAGTTGGAGTAAGAAAGCACCAGCATCAAAACTCATAGAATGGACCCCAACATTTGCAAAAAATGCCAAAGATAATAGTGAAATAGTCTTTTAAAAAATGTTGCATCACTAATCCTCTTTGCAAAATTCAGTACAAATGTGGAAAAATTCTAAGTGATAAGAAACTACTGTGTTGTCGTTTGAATAGCAGCATTTCCCTCTGGCCTCCTCCATGGTTCAAAAATAATGGTGTTTCTTACAACTCATGGACTGAAAATTGACAAAATATGGTATGTTATCTCAAATTGTCAAAGGAACCCTGTAAGATAAGTCATCTTATTTTATGCCTGGGGTCTGCTGACATTGTAATATTGTATTCTCATTATCTGTTTATCTGTCTTGTCTTTATACTAGATTGTAAGTTCTCTGAGGACATACCACAGTGGCTGTCACATATTAGATGTGGAATTCATATTAGTTGAAAGAATGACTGCAATGTTCATGTTCTTTTGCTGTTCCCTGATTCTAATTCTCAATCTGGATAGATCCATATTCAGGGCT
The DNA here is from genome assembly GCF_049354715.1 of Callithrix jacchus. Taxonomy (NCBI): domain Eukaryota; kingdom Metazoa; phylum Chordata; class Mammalia; order Primates; family Cebidae; genus Callithrix; species Callithrix jacchus. Next base: position 64,487,834 of record NC_133502.1, read on the forward strand.
GATATTGAACTGTCTGAGACTTCAACTCTTACCGTGAAACACCACTCATTGGAAAAATCTAATTTCTTCTTAATAGTCATCTCTACTAGCATTTTCTTTTGGGGGCTGATATAACATTAGTATGACCAAAATTAAATTTCCTGAGATATGTATTAACTGATTACATTGGCTGGATAGCTTCGCATCTAATTTTTTTATTCTTATAACTTTCAATTTGATGCTCTCAACCTCTCCATATCATTGACTGATGTGATCTCAAAGAGAGTATTATAACAGAGAGCTGAGGAAATGGTAAGACATCCAAAAGAAACTTTGTTAGGTTACATATGAGGAACACTAAGTTCATCTGATTATTCTGCTCAGATGGCATATCCAGACACCAAAAGCCAAGTCATTGGCACGTAATTATTTTTAAACTGTGTTACCCTGCTTAATTGGTTTAAAATAATTTAAAAGGGCTCTGGTTGGCTCTTACAAATGAATCTAATTCATCAGTTTTAATTCTGTTACAATAGCTCCATTTCAACAATTTCGGTTATTATTTAAGCCAGGGTCACCATTCTTTCAAAGATTTTCATATAATTTATTTACTCCCTTTTAAATTGGAGCAAGGGCATTAAGAAAACATTCCTTTAAAAACAGCAGGAAACAGGATGTTTCGTCAATAATGCCTATTCTGACCAATGCCCTCCCAGAAAAATCTTCTCTAATTCTTTAGACTGCAACATTACAAGGCTCAGCACAGACGACTTCAACGAGTTTTCCCTCTAGCATTGCAAGAGCTTACTGTTTCTTCAGGTGAGTCTGGTGAAATATTTGTCTTGCATTTGGGGGCCATGTTTTAGTAAATAAGGCTGAATATAACCAGAATCTTTCTAGAATCACAGATAGAAGTTGAGTGAAGAGGAGATTCATGGTTCTCATCTTTTGCTCACTCCAGGACCTAAGCTCACTGAGGGAACAGTGGGAATCTCCAGCATTATTTAGTTTTCTCTTTTACTTTTTTTGCCAAACATAATTGAGTTCATAAATATGCATATGATACAAATCTATTGTTTAAATATATTGGTGATCACCTAGGATTTTTTTTTCCTTTAGTGTGCAGATTTATTTTAGGAGTTCTATCAAAAAATGCAGTAACTCTAAGGTTTGGTTAATTTTTAAAGTTATTTACTGAGTACTACTAGATGAGTACTACATACATTACTCTTCTATATTAAGCATGTGGTTTTTAATTAGATATATAAGATTCACCTGAGTAACTTAAAAAAAAAAAAAGACATGACCAAGGTCTATATCAAATCTACTTAATTCCTTTCCTCTGGGGATGGGCACTTGGCACATTATTTTTTAAGCCTTATGGGTGATACTGATGTGCATCTCTTGACTAATAATCACTGCTTTAAGCTGCCATCCACCAATACCTAAATTGTCAACTAGAGTCACTAAGAATAAACTTAGCTTCTTTCACAACTTTGCCTAGGAACTGCTTGTCAATGCTTCCCAGTTTCTGATTGCTGCCTATGTATGTACTCATTTCTTTCCTGTTCTGCCTCAGTGCCTTGCCTTCCACTACTTCTGGACTTCTGAACTGGAAACATAATCTTTGATCTCAGAAGTCATCCTCATAAGCATAGGTTCTGGCTGGCTCACTGTACTTGGCTTTCCTTACCTTTGCATCTAACCCTATTACATACCTTCACTTATGACCCTGGTATGACAACCTGCTAACACCATCGAGTCAGGGAAAAAGGAGCCATGATGGTGAAGATGGCCGTGGCCTGTCTAAAGCGGCAGCTGCCCTGAGGCTGGCTGCAATGGGGGAGGCATGGCTAGGGCCTGGGTGCACCATAGAGCCAGCAGGAGCTGGGAACAGGCAAAAGCCCAGCCCCCTTCCAAGTTGGAGAAGTGGGAGTCCTGCATTCCTGGGTGGAGCTGCAGCTGCCCAGCCATGGCTGTGGACCAATGGCTCCCCACCCTCACGGGCCCAGGAAGCCCCCCTGCTCCCACAGGCTCGGAAGTGCCTACTCCCGTTGCCTGGCCTCTCTCCACTCCCTCTCTGATTTCAGAGCAAAGTTGTGACCAAGCCTGGGTGCTGTCATGACCTGGCCGGGTGTGCACATGCTTGGGGCAGTGTTGACATGCCAGCCCCCTGCCATCTTGGTCCCCTCTGGAGTTTGGGCACTGACGAGCATAAGAGGAAGGCAGGCTGAGGAGGGAGTAAGTGCAGCTCAGTGCAGGCCTGTAAGTGCCCCTTGGCATGAACAACCTGGGTGCTATGGGCACTGTGGATGGCAGGTTAATGGCAGCAGGAGCCAGACAGGCTCCTGGGTGAAAAGGGGCAGGTCTCCGTTAAAACCCCACCTTCAGGCCAGGGACAGTCTGTGGAGAGGAACTACCTACTGTGGGTCTCCTCTCTGCTAAGAGCTGTACACTTAACGAGATGACTTGCCTATGGAGAGGAGCTACCCATTGCCCTCAGGTCTCCTCTGAGCTCTTCTTTTGCTCCATAAAGCACCTCTTTGCTTTGCTCACTCTCCACTTGTCCGCATACCTCATTCTTCCTGGATGTGGGACAAGAACTCAAAACCTGCCAAATGGCGGGGCTGAAAGAACTGTTAACACAAACAGGGCTGAAATATGCCCCTTGCTCGCCATGTTATGGGCAACATAAGAAGGCGAGAAGAGGAAAGGAAAGAAGAGAGGGCAGAAGAGAGAAGCACAGAAGAGAGAAGGAGAGAAGAGCTGTGGTCCTTCAGGGACCTCAGACCTAGGAGCTCCCTGTGACACCCTCTTTGGGGCACTTTGCTTCCCGGCATCTCCAAGTTTCCAGGCACCACTGCATTCTATGGTGACAGCTGTGGAAGTTGCTTGTGGTACACCTGGTCCAGCCACAGCCTTTCAGGGAGCCAGCACCTGGAGCTGGCCACCGTGCTGCTGGTGGCATGCCTGGCAGTATGCAGTGGCCGGACCCTCACACTTGCTCGCTCACACACCCCTCGCTGCTCCACACCTGGCTTGCTCTTGGCAGGCATGGGATCCAGGCCAGTAGTATGAGCAGAGTGCACCCTGCCAGGCCCACTTGGCAGAATAAGTCCAGCAGGCCCGACCAAAATTCAGGCAGAGGTGCCATTTTTCCGGCTGGAAAAGTGACACTCAAGGATCCTGTGACAATGGCTCCATTGAAAAATGACTTCAAATAATTTTAATAAGTAAGGTCATTATGAATGCATGGTTATCTACTTCAGTATTCTCGTTTGATTCCTTTCAAACATTGTTTTGTACTTAGCAACCCAATAGAAAAATAAATCTCCAATTTACTAGGGAAAAAACTTCCTTAGATTAGAATAAAAGCCCTCTACTGTCTAGATCTGACCTGTGTTTCTAGAGCTTATACTATTCTACATGCATCTGATGCTCCAACTCTGAACTTCATTGTTCCTAAGGAAGCCCTCAGCAATGCTGTCCTAACTTCCTTTCTTCACATTTTCAATGTTGGGAAGCTCTTTTCTACCAGCAGCTTCCCCTTTCTTTACCCATATCCAAATCCTCCCAGTCCTTTAAGACATTGTTTCTCAAACCGGGATAATGTACAGACTCCTAAAATAAATTCTTATGATCCTAGAGAATATATTTTCAGTAGGCTGGGGTCCACAGACCAGTTTGAAAAGCACAAATATAAAGATCTAAAGACCAACTGTTTTATAAAAATTATGCAAATGATCACATTGAAAAATTTTATCTTTATAATTGGTAAAATAACTTGTATTTTGGCATAGAACTCTGATTCTTACATTCAGATCTACGATCTGTTTGAGAAACACTACTTTAAAGCAAAGCTTAAACATACCAACCTTGGAAAAAGTTCCTGCATCACCCCAAGGTAATACATTTTTATTTTTTCTGATTTGGTGTCTAACAACTTTCTGCCTAGAAGACATAAGCTCTTTAAAGTTAGGAACCACATTTTATTTTTTATATGCACCACACCTAATACACAGTAGGTCCTCAGCAAGTATTGGCTGTAAAACGTATATTCCATGCTTATTTTGTAGTCCAAATCTCTTTAAAATATCACACTTCTATTGTCCATACTCACAGAAGAGCATATTACTCAAATAGCTCTACTATAAATTAACAGTTAAGTTTCAGAACTTATCTTAAAGGAATAAGTCCAAGTCACGAAACTCAGATTTTTTAAAAGTGCCACGAAGTGTCTCTTCTATGTCAATGTTAATAGAATTCTTTATTTAAATGATCAGTGGGCAAATCAAGAATTTCCCGATAAAGAACAAACTCTGGAAAAACAAAGCTAGTGGGAGAGGCCCTATAAATACCTACCTAGTATTACAAGGGCTGCCTCTAACTCGGTATGTACTTAAGGCAATGTCTTCAGTTTTTCAACTAATGCGTTTGCGAAAACTGTTTTCCTCTGACATGCAGGCATGGACTCCTTACATCAGGTAAGGTGACAGCAGCCACAGAATGCCTTCCCTCCCACGGTATTTGGGACAAGGCTGAAGGAAAGGCACAGGCGAGCTTATGAGGAACCCACTCTCTGCGTGATCTGGACAAGCTGAGGTCAGTTTTTCCTCTTTCATAGGAGGTAATGGATTATGATGGGCTCAGGTCTCCTTCAGCTCTGAAACAGACATTCTATGGCTCTAAGTAAACACGGCGTGAGACAGGTATTTCTTTGGTAGGATCAGTTGTATTTCCCCAATAATAAAACTGGCAACAAACCGTTTATCTACACGTGAGTCTTCCCCTAGGCCCTTTTTGGATAAAGAAAAAGATTTGCTCCATTTTTGGCGGTTCCTCCAGCGACAGGGCTCCTGGCCCGCTGCGGATCCAGCTACCGCCTCTCCTCGCTCCCCAGAGACCAAGCGAAGCTCCGGGCGAGGACAGCCCCTTATCCGCACTCCCCAGGGGGAGCGGTGTGACTCGAGAAGGAGATTATAACCCGATCATAAACAACCTCTCACTTCCCCTCCCCCGCCCGGGCCCGCTAGCTCCCGCCTCCGCCGGGGCGGCCCTCCGAGGCCCAGGAACCACCTCCGGCGCCCGCCAGGCCCCAAGCCTTCCTCCGGAGGGCGGCAGCGGGCCTGCCCTCTTCTTGTAACCGGGTGTTTGTCCACTCTACTCTGCCCTTCTTACTCGTCCACGCTACAGCCACCTCAGAGGTGCGCTGACGCCAGCCTCCTTTTCTCTTCCCCCGACCCCTATCACCTCCAACAGCCAAGCAGAGGCCGGCGGCCCTGACGCACAGGCTCACCACCGCTGCCGCCCCGCGCGCGCGGACACGGCCCCCGCCCCACCTCGCGGTCCTTCCGCGGTCCTGCCCCGCCCCTTCCTGAAGCCCGCCTCCGGGTCGGTCCGCCCCCCCCCCGCCCTCTCGCTCGCGCGCACCCGACGCCCCGCCTCTGCGCGTGCTCAATAACTGTTCCCTGAGCCGGCTTGCAAGCTTCCCCCGCCCCTGAGCTGTTTGAATATGCTAATGAAAGGGTAGGGACTAGCCAATAGATCGTTGAGGTTGGCGTATCACGTGGCTCGGGGACGTGTCAGGGGTGGAGCCTCCGCAGCCCCTGCCCGAATTAAAACCGGAGTGTGAGAGAGAAAAGCGCTTCAGTAGCGAGAGGGGCTGAGAAAGTGGTGACACCGCCGGGGTGCGGAGGGAGTCCCTGAAACTTCTCCCAACAGCCCCAGGGCCAATCTCCCCTCAGCCCACTCCCCTCTTCGCCAGCTCCCAGGTCCCCACTCCCTGCACCGGGGGTGGGGCGGGGAGTCAGGCCCGTCTCCCGCTGGGACACACACAGGGGCCGGGAGCGGGGACGGGACCCCCGAGGAGGGGGGGACGGACCGACAGACAGACGGCCGGGCGCCCGCCCCAGCGGGCAGGCAGGCAGGAGGAGGCGGAGGCGGGGGTACGACGGGGAGGACTGGGTCTGGGGAGTTTCCTCTCAACTATCGGGGGAGAAACTCCCCGCAGCCGGAGGAAAGACCCAGACGGTGTTTTCCTCCCGGGGGCTGCGGTCCCCAGCCCCGCTTAGCGGCGGTCGCCGCCACCGGCGCCTCCACTTCTACCATCTCTTTCTCCACCACCTCGGGCCCCGCTGTCCCCGGCCAGCACTATGCCCATCTTACTGTTCCTGATAGACACGTCTGCCTCTATGAACCAGCGCAGCCATCTGGGCACCACCTACCTGGACACGGCCAAAGGCGCGGTAGAGACCTTCATGAAGGTACCGACTGACCGAGCCCGGGCGGCGACCCCGGCCCGGCTGCCCGCGGGCGGCAGGGTGGGGGGAGGGCGGCCGGGGCGGCGGGGCGGGGGTGTCGGGGACCTGACTGCGGGAGCTGCCGGGCTCGGAGACCCCCTCCCCCACCGCGCGGGCGGGCTGGCGCTGCGAGCCGGGCTCGGCCGGGGCCCGGGCTCCGGCCCCGGGCGGCGTGTGGGGAGCGATCTGTGTACGGGGGGCGGCGTGGAGGGGTGGCCGCTGCGTGTGCGGTACTGTGGGGGCGGCGGGGCCGCTGGGCGCCCCTTCTCCGACTGGTAACCTCGCCTCTGTGCTTCCCTTTCGCCCGCCCTCTTCCTCCTACCGTCCCGCAGCTCCGTGCCCGGGACCCTGCCAGCAGAGGAGACAGGTATATGCTGGTCACTTTCGAAGAGCCGCCCTATGCTATCAAGGTAACAGCCCTCGCCCTCCCCCTTTCCTCCCTTCCTTTCCCTGTTCCTTCCTCGCTCGCCCTCCCCGCCCCCCCATTCACCCTTCATTATCCTCCCCTCCCCCACCCGCAGCGCTCCCTGCCGCTGAGGTCTCTTCCCCTGCGGCCTCCCACCCCCTCCCCCGCTCGGCAGCGTCCTAGCGCGGCGCGGAGTCGCGGGGCCACCGCCGTCCCCTCCCGGCCCGGCCCGGCCCTGCGGCGGCGGCGGCGGCGCTGCGATCAACATGGCCGACATTTCCCCTCCGCGGCGTGAGCGGCAGCAATGAACTGTGGGGGATATTTATTCAAGTTAGCCGGAGTGACAGCCGGGCCCGGCCGTGCACAGCCCGGTTTGCATTAAAGGGGAATCGGCCCGGCCGACCCGGGAGCCTGATGCGGGGCTACGAGGCTTGGTCTTGTCAGATTCGTCCTAAGAGGGCTGATGTGATAGTTGCAGGTTAACTTTCTAAGTCCGGCTCCCATCTGCTTCCACTAGTACCTTCACATACCCACATTTCGGGTATTAGGTTAGGTAGTAAATTTAACAGTGAAGTTATAAAGTATTAAGGCTGTTAACTACCAAAAGCTAGAGAAGAAGCAGGTTTATTCCTGGGCCACCTTTGGAAGAGTTTCCTCAGCAGTGATACAGTATTAACATGTTAACCAAGCCAAACCAACCAAAAATGAAGCTGCTACTTGGTGAACGTCAGATTATAACGGCTGTGTGTACATGGCTTTAAAAAATAAAAAAAAAAAATTCTTACATTTTTCTTTTCAGGCTGGATGGAAAGAAAACCATGCAACGTTTATGAATGAACTGAAAAACCTTCAGGCTGAAGGACTTACGACTCTTGGCCAATCCCTAAGGACAGCTTTTGATTTATTAAATTTAAATAGATTAGTAACTGGCATAGACAACTATGGGCAGGTAGGTTGAATAATAAGGTGGCAAAATAGTTGATTTTTCATTTTGTGAAAAAACAAAGTCCAGTCCAAAAACTACATAACATGAAATGCAAGTATAAAACATTCCAAATTAAAATAGAACATGCACATTGTACAAAGCACTCTAACCCTACTATATATATTTTATTTTTTCCCCTTTAAAATGCATTTGTATTCCGGATTAGAATCTGAATCTTTCGCTATAAAATTGACATACATTCGGTTTTAATTCCTTGAAAGTTCATTAAAGACAGAAAAAAGAAAGCATCCTACCTCACCACACTCAAGTTGTGTGTGCAGCTATTGTATGGCTTACAGGAACTAGTTAGTGCTCTTCATTTCTATTTTAGTAAAGATGTTAGAGGAACTTAATCTGTTTGTTGTATCAAGGTTTAATGTGACCATGTTGTATAACTATTCTGAAAGGTAAGAAGATTTTCACTGGCGTACAGTCACTGGCTGAGAACATTAAGTTTTCTTTTGAAGCATACACAGTTAACAACTATTGCAGGAAAAATTCTGAGTTAAAATTTCAGGCCCAGAGTTTTGATTTAAACTCCAAACCCTTGGAAAAAAAGACTGCTGGAAAATATGAACGAACCCTTCGTTTCTTAACCCCCACAAGTCCTTTTATTGCACTTAACTTTCATCTGAGGATGAGAGGAGCTTTAAATCAACACTAATTCACTAGGGAATAATGCAAGGTGGTCCATTGTAACATTTTATGATATTACTGCCCTGGAAATAAAAGATACTGAACAATGTATAATGTTACATGTAACAATGGAATATTATTTCCAAGGAGCTCAATTCTCAAGTTGTAGTGGAAAGCACTATTCCCATAATTATATATTGGGTGTATGTTGTATTCTTTTCCCAAGTTCCACAGTCCCCAGTCTTTGTGAGTTTCATACATTTCAGAGAAATTCTTTCTGTGACTACAACTTCTATTTGCTTCCTATTGAAGGAAATGAACTTGTTTCTGCTTTAGGAAATTACAAGCTTCTTAGGGATAACTTCAGTGCTTAAGCATCTTTGGAAATAGCTGAATTTAGTCCTATAGCATTTAAAGTGTACATTGAAATTCAGTCAGTTTACCAAATTGAACTTCCATCATTTAATTAGGTAAATATGTGCTTTTTTACTGCATTAATACTTTTATGTTTTCCCCTTCTCTGCTGCTTTTATTTTGCAACTTTTAGTAATTTAGGTAGATTTGCAATGAACTTTTTGGTTTGTTTCTGTAAAATAGTAATGGATTTCTTTCTCTTTCATATTCCTTTGTGATATGTAGTATAACACAATCTTATTGCTTAAGGTTTTCATCATTACCTCTGAGTTCAAAGAGATTTAAAACTTGCCATTATTTGGTTATCTTTATTTGGTTGCCATGTTGCTAGCGTATGGCAGAACTATTCGTTTCCTCTTTTTCTGCATCACATTTCATAAGTGGTCAAGGCATTTGGACACATTCACCTCCTACTACCTATTACAAATACCTCTTAGATTGCTTTGTTTGAAAAACTGCTTGTCTTTGTTTGTTTGTTTGTTTGTTTGTTTTTGAGATGGAGTCTGGCTCTGTTGCCCAGGCTAGAGTACAGTGGTGTAATCTTCGGCTCACTGCAACCTCCGCCTCCCGGGTTCAAGCGATTCTCCTGCCTCAGCCGCCCAAGTAGCTGGGATTATAGGCACCTGCCACCAGGCCCAGTTTATTTTTGTATTTTTTAGTAGAGACAGGGTTTCACTGTGTTAATCAGGCTGGTCCTGAACTCCTGACCTCGTGATCCATCCACTTCGACCTCCCAAAGTGCTGGGATTACAAGCGAGAGCCACCACACCTGGCCAGAAGGACATTTGTAGTTTAAACCTGTATTTTCCTTTTCCCAGTTGATATCTGCCCCCAGAGAACACTTTAGTTCTTGTCTATAAAGCTTACAAAAAGTTTGAGGGAAAGGTGGTCCGGTGCTGTTACCACTTTGACCAAGAGAAGAACCTAGAGATTGGGATATTTTTGCATGTTAGGGTTTATAAATTCAATAACAGGGAGGGGTGATGCTTCTCACTTATTTTGATGAATAAGCAAGGATTGCAAGGCATAATATTAACGCTTATGTCTTGAATTGGCATAGTAAAAATGACACTAGCATTAAAATAAGCCACTGTTTGCAAATGAAAAGCATAATTTGAGTAAAGAGTATTGAATTGGAAGAAAACATTCTTCCAGAAGACTTTTTCCATCATAAAACTATCTGCTTTAAACATTTCACATTTTCTATTCACAAAAACGATTAGGTATTTTGAATGTCTCAAATATTTAATACTAAATATTGTTCATGTGTTTTCTTCTTTGTAAAAGTACTTTGTATCTGCCTGTTTTCTGTGGAATACTTTTATTTTGTAAGTTTAATGTCTTCACATAAGCATTTCCCCTTTCATGCTCTATATTAGGATCTGTGGGGGTCACAGTACTAAATATTTATATGTAATGTTAGGAGTTGAAGGAAATGAAAAAAGGTTAGTTAGATGGAAGATAGAATATACGTATTTTATAGAGCATCGAAAAACTTTATGTAATGTTGAATTATTTTCTTAAATGTCTATGGGTTAATATGTATATATATATTTATATGGATATCTACTACTCCCACATATATGCACATATATGATTTTCATAACTAATTATAAGAATATTAATATCTATATTGCATTTGTTAACTTAGTGAACATACCTACTAGGATGCGATCAAAATTTGCAGGGCATTAGTTAGGTTAAAGTAGCTGAGAAACAGGAATGGTTCTTAGTGAATGTTTTCCTCAAGCACATTGGATATCCCACTAAAAAATTCCAAGCCTATAGATGTTCTTATAAATAATTTTGATAATCAGTACCATTTACTGATATTTCTACAGTAATGGAACAATGTGTAGCCTTTAGTCAGTCTTTTCCTTTATAGCAGTACTTTATTAAATTGCATATCATTGCAGATAAATTTGATACATGATTTTTTCACATGTGTTCAACAGAGTTTCAAATAATGCTGATCCTTTGAGAGCTGCTGAAAGTCTGAACCAGCCTTAATATCTAAAATTAGGAAATGTATAAAATTTGAGAAGTCTGATTAAAGATTTATATGTAGATGAGTTAATTTTCATATTGTTACGTATTGTTAATTTTCCTGGATTCCATGAACATTTTCAACATTGTCTTTTTTTTTTTTTTTTTTTTAGTAAATTTAGGTTAGTTAAGATTAGCTAATAAATCTTAATCTGGCCTGCAAGTCATCATTTTTGTTACTGACCTACTCCATACCTCCCATTACCTGTTGTATACTAGTACTGATTAAATTGTTCCAGCAGTTAAAATGGCATGTTTTCTACTGTGTGCCTGTGGTGACGACAGTCCTTTACAGATACCCTAAAAGGAGATAAATAGGTGCTTAATTTTTTGAGGATTTTCCATGGTGAATGTTTACCTCACTAAAAAATGTTGGCTTTCAGACAATGTCAAATTTAATGATTCTCAGGGAAAAGAATTTTAACCCATTTTATTGTTTAGCATAAAGGTCTATTTTGTAAAGCTAGGCGGTAATACAGGTATAGTTCTAATACTACTTTTTTCCCTTTACCTAAGTATTACCCATTTAATACTCAGGTGGTGTGAAATACAGGCTTCTCTTTGAAGGCTGGCAAGTGAAGTAGTAAGAACTCCATTTCCATTTGGGTGTTTGCTTTCTCTTGACTATTAACAAATGTTTGAATAATAATTTGGTATTTATTAAGCGATAGTCTTTTCGAATGAAAGTAAATGACTATACGTGAAATACTGCTGTGTTGAATATGAAGTGGAAACACAATGATGAATGATATTTTGTAAATTTTTTAAGTCCTTTAATTAAAAACAAATTTTTTAAATTGTGGTAAGAAACACCTGACAAAATTTACCATCTTAACCATTTTTAAGTGTGCAGTTCAGTAGTGTTACATATATTCACATTGTTGGGCAACCAATATCTAGAACTTTTTTATCTTGTAAAATTGAAACTTTATATCCAGTAAATATTAACTCCCAGTCCCTGGAAACCTCCTCTTCTGCTTTCTGTTTTTATGCATTTGGCTACTTTGGATGTCACAGATAAGTGAAATCGTACAATATTTGCCTTTTTTAGACTGGCTTATTTCACTTAGCATAATAATGTTCTCAAGATTCATTCATGTTTTAGCATGTCAGGATTTTCTTCCTTTTTGAGGCTGAATAATATTCTATTGTATGTACCACATTTTTGCTTATCCACATATCTATTGATAGTCACTTGGCTTGCTTCCACCTCTTGGCTGTTGTGAAAAATGCTGCAATGAACATGGGTGTGTAAATGTCTTTGAGATCCTGCTTCCAGTTCTTTTGGATGTATACCTGAAATGAAATTGCTGGATCATATTGTAATTCCATTTCTAATTTTGTGAGGAAGTACCATACTGTTTTTCATAGCAGCTGTACCATTTTACATTCCTACCAACAGTTCACAAGGTTTACACTGTCTTTATATCCTCACTAACACAATGTTCTATTTTTCTTTGACATTAGCCATCCTAGTGGGTATGAGGTTGTATCTCATTGTGGTTTTTATTTACATTTCCCTAATAATTATTTATGTTAAGCATCAACATATGCTTGTTAGCCGCTTACACACTGTTTTTGGAGAAATGTCATTCACGTCATTTGCCCATTTTAATTTTTTTTTTTTTTTTTTTAGTTTTAGGATTTCTTTATATTTTCTGGGTATTAATCCCTTATCAGATATATGATTTGCAAATATTTTCTCCCATTATGTAGTTTGCCTTTTCACTCCATTGTTTCTTTGATGCACAAAATTTTTAATATTGGTATAGTCCAGTTTATGTATTTTTACTTCTATTGTCTGTGCTTTTGGTGTCATCCACAAAATTATTGCTAAATCCAGTGTCACTGAAGCTTTTCTCCTGTGTTTTAAGAGTTTTATAGCTTTAGATCTTCTGTTTAGGTCTTTAATCTGGTTTGAATTAATTTTTGTATATGGTATAAGGTAAGGATCCAACTTCATTCTTTTGCATGTGGATATTCAGTTTCTCCACCACCATATGTTGAAGAGGCTGCCTTTTCCCTGTTGAATGGTCTCTGCAAATCCCTGAGCTCTTCAGCCTCAATAGTTATTGTTAGTGGAGAGGGCACTCTACTGTCAAACTTGCTTAAATGTGCTTTCCCCATCTTTATTGTGTAAAAGAAGAGCAGTGGCTGGAAATGTGAGAATTGGAATCCCAATCTTGGCCTTGCCATTGAATTATTATGTAACATTGGGCATTCACAATACTATCCTGAGCCTCTGCTGCTTCTTATTCCAAGTTGGCAATAATGAAGCCATTGTACCTTTAGTATAGAATTGATGAGAAGTTTAAATGGGATGATGTATTTAAAGTGTACTTTAAAAATTAGGATGTGCTAACTAGACAAAAAGCATCATTTCTCCCCAAAAGATTAGTATGTTTACCTGTAGATTTCTATTTCTTTAATTTTCAGTTTTAAATTAAAATTATAAAAATCTAGTGGTATTTAAAGCTGATTATTACATGCTTTAAAAACTTTATTAGTATCATGAAGTATATATTTTTCCTTGGGAAAAGCAAATGTGAAAGAAAAGTGATAGAACTTGGCCGAAGTTGTCTTGGTGGCAGGGCCAAAGTTGTCTTGGTGGCAGTTAATAAGCATAGGATGATGTTTTTATTATTATTATTATTTTAGACGGAGTTTCGCTCCTGTTACCCAGGCTGGAGTGCAGTGGCGCGATGATCTCGGCTCACTGCAACCTCTGCCTCCTGGGTTCAGGCAATTCTCTTGCCTCAGCTTCCCTAGTAGCTGGGATTACAGGCGCACACCACCATGCCCAGCTAATTTTTTGTATTTTTAGTAGAGACGGGATTTCACCATGTTGACCAGGATGGTCTCAATCTGTTGACCTCGTGATCTACCCGCCTCGGCCTCCCAAAGTGCTGGGATTACAGGTGTGAGCCACCGTGCCCACCGGATGATGTTTTTAAAGAAGTGTTAAATGCAAACAATTTAAGTAATTTAGCAGAGAAGTCAAGAAAGTCATCCTTTTGCAAGAATACTTACCTGAAAAAAGCACAGGCTTTAGGATTCTTTCAAATAGTGAGCTCCCCCTAGTGCGTTTTAGGTGAGATTTACAGAAGTTTGATTTGCAAGGAACCTTTTAAGAGCACATCTGCTGGGTAAATCAAGGGATATTTTAATAAGATTTAACTAAGCTCAAAGTAGCACAAAATGGTTATGATTTATTTCCTATAGAGCATTTATTTAATTATGGAATTTAAATGAAAAGGAATGTCCCCAAACCCAGATTTAATTTTCTTTCAAAACACTAGAATATTTCTTAAGAATTTTATACTCTAAATTTGTTTTCTAAAAGAATAAAAAATTTTCCAGTCATGATCTTAAAAAAGAGAGAGAAAAAAACACTATCCTAAGGATATTAATTGCATTCTTAATGAGAGATTGTTCAAAATAGACCTTAAATACAAAAGTCAAAAATAGGCTGGATACCCTGGCTCACACCTGTAATCCCAGCACTTTGGAGGTGAAGGCTGGAGGATCGCTTGAAGTCAGGAGTTTGAGACCACCCTAGCCAACATGGTGAAGCCCCATCTCTACTGAAAATACCCCTACCACCCCAAGAAAAATTAGCTAGGCATGGTGGCACGTGCCTGTAGTCCCCTTATTCAGGACTATAGTCCTGACTCCCTGTTGGAGAGTCAGTTGAACCCAGGAGGCAGAGGTTTCAGTGAGCCGAGATGGTGCCACTGCACTCCAGCCTGGACAACAGGCCGTCTCAAAAAAAAAAAAAAAAAAACAAAACCCAAAAATACAAAAAATAAAAAGAATAGATTCTACTTCTCCTTTAAAGAGCATTTTACTTTCTTTTGATATAGGAGGAATATCCATAATTATGATTAAATTACATATAGCTAGAAATTAAAAGATCAGAAACAAATCTAATATTTGGAAGAATTGGTCTTATTTGTGTACTTTAAGGTCATTTGTGGTCAAAATTAGTTAAAAGGATTGTTTAGTCATGTTCATGTTACAGATTTCTCCAAAGAGATAATATAATATTTTATAATTTGAAATGTTTTTTAAATACGTAAAATGATTTTTGGCCTTAATAACCTTTACTCAAATTTATACTCTACAACTAAATTAGTCTTGGTGAGCTTTTCTTGTTTTTTGGGGGCTTTTTAATTAAAAAAAAATTTTAGATGCAAAGTCTTTCTATGTTATCCAGACTGGTCTTGAACTCTTTGGCTCAAGTGATCCATCATAGCCTTTGGAGTAACTGGGACTGCAGTCTCTTGCCATTGTACTCAGCTTAAAAAAGTAATTTCCTTATGTAAACTTTGTGTTTAGTCTTACTATTAGTCTATAAAAGTTTACCATGGTTGCCAGACTTTAAACAGAATACTAAAGTTTTTTTGTTTTGTTTTGGTTTGTCTGTATTTTCTGATCTAACATTTTTATTGAGATATAACTTAAATACACAAATCTGAAGTGTGAAGCTTAGTGTATTTTAAAACATATACTCTTTAAAAAAGTTGAACATTTGCGTCTACTGACAAAACTTCATTAAGCTTTCTGTGTTTTGTTACGATTATTGTTTCATAGGGCTTTAGAATGGAAGTGATTTTAGAAGTTTACTCAATTTTTCTCATTTTGTAGGTGAAGAAAAGGCCTAGAAAGTTAAAATGCTTAATTTCTTCACATTTATGAAATATTAAAAAAATTGTAATTGGTAATAGAACAGTTATGCAGATTTTTTAAAGTAATTTGTATATTATTTAATAACATTTTATTTAAACGTATAACCAGTGGATCTGAGTTGCTTTCTTAGGTTTTGTCTGTAGTTCTGTAATACACTATGATTTCTTTCAGTTCTTGTTTGAAAGGGAAACATTTCATTTTGTCACTGTTACATTTAGTCTTTCTTGTAACATTCTATACAAATACTGTTTGTTTCAAAATTAGCTTTAGTTGGATTCCTTCCTCCCTTTGTCTGGCAGAAAGTAAGGGAATTTAGGGCAGCGATCCCCAGCCTTTTTGGCACCAAGCTGGTTTTGTGGAAGACATTTTTTTCCGTGGATTGGTAGAGGTCACTGGGATGATTTCGGATCAAACTATTCTACTTCAGATCATCAGGCATTAGATTCTCATAGGAACGCATAACCTAGATCCCTCTCAGGCACAGTTTACAACCGGACTCATGCTCCTATGAGAATCTAATGCTGCTGCTGATCTGACAGGACGCAGCGACCAGACAGTAATGCTAACTTGCCCACTGCTCATGTTCTGCTGTGTTGCCCACCCCAAATAGGGACCAAGAGTTGGGGACCCCGATCTAGGGAATAAACCAGGAAAGACTTCTCAGAGGTAGTAGCATCTGAGCAAGTTTGAAGAATAAAAAGTTTACTGAGAACCCAGAACCCTTACAGGTTAGGGGGCAATGCAGAGTGAAAATCATGATCAATTGCTTAGTGTGGTGGCTCACACCTAGTAATCCCAGCACTTTGGGAGGCTGAGGTGAGTGGATTGCCTGAGGTCAGGAGTTCAAGACCAGCCTGGCCAACATGGTGAAACCTGGTCTCTACTGAAAATACAAAAATTAGCTGGGTATGGTGGCAGGCACGTGTAATCTCAGCTACTCAGTAAGCTGAGGCAGGAAAATCACTTGAACCTGGGAGGTGAAGGTTGCAGTGAGCCTCACCATTGCGACCTCCAACCCGGGCGACAAGAATGAAACTCCATCTCAAAAAAAAAAAAAAAAATCATGGTCAAAAACATACGAGGGGCTGTCCCTGTGGCTCACACCTCTATGTAATCCCAGCCCTTTAGGAGGGAGGATAACTAAAGCCTAGGAGTTCAAGACCAGCTTGGCCAACCTGGTAAAACCCCATCTCTACCAAAAACACAAAAATTACATGTTGGTGCACACCTATAATCCCAGCCACTCAGGTGGCTGAGGCAGGAGAGCCACTTGAACCCAGGAGGTGGAGGTTGCTATGACCCAAGATCATGCCACTGCACTCCAGCCTGGGTCACAGAGTGGGACTCTCTCAAAAAAATAAGGGTGGGGGGAGGCCTAGGGATGTAAGGGATAGTTAACAGGATATTATACTGTACTTTAAGACCTAGCTTGTAATATACATATATGTTTAATGGCACTTTTTGATTTCTTAAGTTTCTGATGTGTAGCTAGTTAATATAGAGCTATTAATTTTGTTCATTAGTCAATTTTTCTAATGTAGTATGCCAACCAATATTAGGGTTGCATTTATAACTTTTTACCTGGACAGCTTTTTAATGAGTTAACTACCATGTTTTCATTTAACTTAAGGCAGTTTTGAACATTTCTAAGCATTATGTCTTAAGATTCAGAAAAATATGACCAGATCCACTTACGAATTTCCATTCCACTCGTGACCTGACAAGTCATACAACCTCTCAGCCTCACTTTCCCCACTAGACAAGTAGAATGAAAAAAACCATTTGGCAGGATTGTGATAAAGATTAAGAGATGTACAGCAGAACAACCTGTTACCATTTTTATGAGTTTTCTCTTACTTAAATTTTAGAAATGAAGTGATGGGGTACTAGACGGGTTTTTTTTTTTTTTTTTTTTTTTTTCCCCTCTTGTTACCCAGGCTGGAATGCAATGGTTCGATCTCGGCTCACTGCAACCTCCGCCTGCTGGGTTCAAGCAATTCTCCTGCCTCAGCCTCCTGAGTAGCTGGGACTACAGGCGCACACCACCATGCACAGCTAATTTTTGTATTTTTAGTAGAGACGGGGTTTCACCTTGTTGACCAGGATGGTCTCGATCTGTTGACCTCGTGATCCACCCGCCTCGGCCTCCCAAAGTGCTGGGATTATAGGCATGAGCCACCGCGTCCGGCTGGACGGTTTTTTTTAAATCTTACTTTTTTCAGAACAAGCAGCACGGTAACACGGCGAGAACTGATGTGTTAGAACTGGCTGCGCCTGGTTCTGCCACTCACTAGCTTATATTGTCTTGAAAAGTCCGTTAGCCTCCCTGAGCATCAAGTTTTTCATCCACAGAATTGTGATTATACCAACCCTTAAATTTTGTGAGGATTAGAAATAATACTTGTTAATCACCTAGCAAAAGTGCCTGCCTGGCCCATGTTAGGAGTGCATTTATGACGATGATTATCATCTCCAGTATTATGGTAAACACTTAACAGGATAAAAGCTTTTTAGTCTGAAGCCTTTGACAAAAATAGAATTAAGATTGTTCCATAACCCATTATACAGTCATGTATTGCTTAACAGTGGGAATATATTCTGAGAACTGCACCATTAGACAGGTCTGTTGTGGGAACCTCATAGAGTGTACCCACAGCAACCTAGGTGAGATGGACTACTATACACCTAGGCTATATGGTATATGGCCCATTGCTCCTAGGCTATACATCTACCTGTATAGCATGTAGCTATACCAACTGCTGTAGGCAATTTTAATACGTTTAAAAGCATTCATATGTCTAAACAGATATAAACATAGACAAATACAGTAGAAATATGGTATAAAAGATAAAAAAAAGTGGTACACCTGGATAAGGCACTTACTATGAATATAGCTTGCAGGACTGGAAATTGCTTTGGATGCGTGAGTTAGTGGTGAGTGAACTGATGGCCTAGGACAGTACACTGCTGTAGACCTAAACATTGTATACTTAGGCTACCCTAAATTTATTAAAGAAAATTTTCTTTCTCCAATAATAAATTAACCTTAGCTTACTTTTTTTAATTTTATAAACTTTTAAGTCTTAAAAATGTTTTAACTCATTTTTAGTAAGATTTAAGGTACAGCTGTATAAAATGTTTTCTTTATATCCTTATTCTGTAAGCTTTTTTCTATTTTTTTATGTTTTTATTTTTCTAAAAAACGTTTTTTGTTAAAAAGTAAGACTCACATGCATTACCCTAGGCCCACACAGGGTCTTGATCATTAAGATGTCAGGAGGTGATAGGAATATTTCAGCTATGTTATAATCCTACAGGACCTCTGTCATACACATGGTCTGTCATTGATCGAAACTGGATATCCAGTGTTTCTAACTAAAGTAAAAAACAAACATTTTGAAAATTTTTGAAAACCAGAAAGGTTTTAAACTTCTTGAGGCAATTTAGAGTAGAGTTCATTTCTAGGACTTTGTAATTGTATATTTTAGAATTCACATTGGTGATGTTTGGTATGGGGGTTTAGGGGAAGATGTTATCTTCCAGAAGAAATGTCAAATATAAAATAAATAATACCTTTTGTCAAGTAGATTTATGTAGGGAAAATACATAATAGGATAAGCCTAGGAAGGATTTTTTTGGTATGAAGATTTTTTTTAAATGGCATATAAGATTGGAAATTTGACTATTGATATGTGGAGAGAGATAATTGTACATGAAAAGTACTATAACTTGAAAAAATCTTACAGTTAAGAGGACTAGTTGTAACCAAAGGACAAATTTATGTCAGTCCAGTGATTACTCCTATCAAAAATATTGTAGTCTCTACATACCTTTTTTTTTTTTGAGTTGGAGTCTCACTCTGTTGCCCAGCCTGGAGTGCAGTGGCGCGGTCTTGGCTCATTGCAACCTCCACCTCCCAGGTTCAAGTGATTCTCCTACCTCAGCCTCCCCAGTAGCTGACTACAGGTGTGCACCACCACACCCAGCTGTCTATGTACCTTATTTTGTTGCCTGTTTATCTGTGACATTTTGACATTTTCCTTCTCTTTTGCCCAAATAAGGTGTGGACTCCTAATGAAGGTCCTGGGAAGGATTATATTGTCTATAAAACTTTATTATGGACATGAAAACAGTTCTGAATACGTGAGAAAAAGTAATTGTACTACTATTAGGCGATGCAATTTGTAGCTAGGAAATGACAGGTTTGATGCTGGTGTGTTAGAGTAAAACTTTCCCTTTGTTTTAAAGTGAGTGAACCTTGTTAGGTGCTAGGAAACAGCAACAGTCTTATGGTTATTCTGGGTTTCAATACTGGAAACATCTAATAACAGCATTATTCTGAAATAATTGAAAACAATCTATTGTTTTAAATAAGGAATTGAAGATAATTGAATATGCAGTGTGAAAGGTTAGGCTGCAAATGACAGTAGGTGATGTTGCAAGATAATGACAAGCTACAGTACTTTTGGTTATCAGAAATTAGCAAAAATGATGTCTTGGTGTCCTTGGTAATTTCTGAGTTGTGAACTATCTTGATCATTTATATACTTTGACAGGTAATGTAATAATGAATATAAAATTTTGAATTTTGTGCCATCCTATTTCTTAAACCAGTAAATGAGAAAGGAAAACCAAGAGATTGCATCCACAAGATCAAACCTAAATAGGTAGTAGAAAAAATAGGTCTTTATTCTAAATTTTATTGTTAATTCAGAATGGATAGTGTCTAATCCCAAATGAGATTATGGTGACTGTAAATCTTGATTTAACAAAGGATTGTCTTGCCATGTTCTTAAAGTTACCATTTTAATGAGCTATAGTAATATTCTAAAACATGCAGCAATCTGTGTAGTCATCCATATGTGACATCTTGTTTCTTCATGAAGTGCATTTCTAAGGTAAAACTGTTGGTGGATTTGTATGTATAGTTAGGAAGGCTTATTAAACAGTTTTTTAAATGATAGGCACAAGTATTATGTAGTTAGATTTTTTTTTTTTTGTTTCCCAAAAATATTACCTACTTTGAAAATCTTAAATCTATAAACACTTGGGAAGGTATTTAGCACAAGCATGAATAAGTGTTTCAATCAGAATCAAGAAGAATGGATTATTAGAAACTGTATATATGCTTATGTAATGAATTTAGAGAAATTTGTTTCCTCCTAAAAAATCTTTGTGAAGTTGGGTCAGTACCATTTCTTTCCTTGAAAACTAAAAATACACATTTTTTATACAGTGTGACCCCTTAAAAACTAATCTCACAGTATATCTTTTTTTTTTTTTTTTTTGAAACAGAGTCTTGCTCTGTCACCCAGGCTGGAGTCCAGTGGCATGATTTTGGCTCACTGTAATCTCTGCCTCCCAGGTTCAAACAATTTTTGTGCCTCAGCCTCCTGAGTCGCTGGGATTACAGGCAAGTGCCACCACACCTGACTAATTTTTGTGATTTTAGTAGAGACAGGGTTTTGCCGTCTTGGCCAGTCTGGTCTGGAACTTCTGACCTCAAGTGAGCCTCCCGCTTCAGCCTCCCAAAGTGTTGGATTACAGGTGTGAGCCATCGTGCCTAGCCTCACATTAAACCTTACCCAATTATTTTCAGATTGGCCTTCAGCCATAGCATATGGGAAACAATATATTGTCAGAGTTTTCCAAGTGCTTATCATGCTTTTTTGTTTGTTTTTAAAATTTAATGCTTTATTGCTAACTTTCCTGATCTGAAACATTTATTAGGCACTTCTTCATTTTCAATTGTAAATTTTAAGATATTTATGTAGAAGGCTGTCATAGCATGCCATCTTTTGTAGGACAGTTGTGTGTGAGAATTTATTTATTTTTTTGAGACCATATTTGTAGTGTGATGTTTAGAAGGAAGTAACCAGAATGGTTTTCATCTGCTGCTTTGTCCTACATTCAAGGTCTGCTTATCATAGTGTTTAAAATTGAGTTCATTGTTGAGTTAAGATGGAATTTAACCAGACTTTTACAAAGGTATTATCTGTAGATTTTATGGCAGTCAGGAACTCAAGGAGGTGATCGATCTTAAGAAACTAGATAGATTTCTTTTAGGTCAAATTAAATTTTAACATTATTGCTGTAAAAGTCCATTCACCTGAAAATATGTTTACATCTTGGTTTTTATTTATACATTTATTTTTTTAATGTACTTTAACTTTTTTTTATTATATGCTTCACTAGAATAAAATTTTCCCAAGTTATTATAACCCAGTCCATCCTAAAATCTTGGCCTCAAGCAGTCCTCCTGCCTTGGCCTCCCAAAGTGCTAGGATGCCTGGCCCCAGTCCATCTAATGTATGTATTAGATTCCTAGAATATTACTGTTTATTAAGTAAAATTATTGTTATGTTTGTGATAGCTTAATTACTCCTTAGATGCCTGGCACTACTTCTTTAGGTATTCCCCAGACCAGTTTGTTAATTTTATTCAAACTTCAGTTTTCAATTCAAGTATAAAACCCAAATTCTACCAAATTATTAATATTTTAGATATATTGAATTTACATTACTTTTTTTTGCAGTTATACTTAATCCTGTCAGTTATTAGATTTCCCTAATGTTAATTTTTTTTACAAAGTCAAACTTAGGTAATTCTGCAGTTCTTATGGTGACTTACTATTTCTTACATTATTACTATTTGGTCTATTATGAAATCAAATTCCAGGATGGAGTTCCTTTGTCATAAAACACGTGTATGGAATTCCTCCCTACTTTTGCTCAAGTCCATAGTATTCATCTGTTTTAAATGCTGTTTTATTTTTAACATAAGGAATTATGTGGCTGAATAAAGGAATTGTATTGGAACACAATTGTGTAATGGAGTTACTTGAAACTAAAAATATATTTCTTATACTGTGGAATTCTGACATGTTTTCCTGTATTCTGTTACCAGATTTTTATATACTAGCAGGTTTTCTAAAAGTTTTATTTTAGAATACTAAACACATTTTAATTTTGAAGAGTATTTGTTTTGAATATATAGTAAATGCACATGGGTAAAAAAAAGTTGAAGTATTATACAAAGTTATAGTACTTCCATTCTATGGAGGCAACCATGGTTAATAGTTTCTAACGTATCCTTTAGAGATCTTTTTTATGTAGTCAAAGGTATTATTTTGCCAGCATTAAAGTCTTAAGATGAATATTTTAGAGTTTGACATCAAAAGACTCATTACTACTACACTACTTGAGATTTTAACAATAAAAGTAATAATCTTACTGAAATCTAAAACATAAAATTCGTAATTCTGGCCTGAAATATTGATTTAAATGTGGACCTGAGACCTTTATTGACTTAAGTAATTCAATTTTGTTTGTAATATGTTATTACCCAGTTGTATATTTATCCCCATAATTTAGTGAGCCTCCTCAACCTTTAAAAAAAATTAGCAGTATTTAATAATGACAATGAATTATTGACTTGACAAACATGATTAGCACATCAAAAGATTAGTTATGACCTGTTTAAGGGTACGATAACATTCCTGTGCCCCTCCTCCACTACATTTTCAGTTTCTTAGGTAATTGAAAATAATTATTTTCCTGAGATCAGGATAGCTTATATTTGAAGGAAATTACCTTTTTTAAATATTTTCAAAATTTTTTTCCAAATAGTTTGTTGTAACATTTCAAAAGCATTTTCTTTCAAAAATTACATAGGTTCTAGTAGATAATACCTGTTTACGTTAATTATATTCTTTACATTTTCTTATTACTGAGATTTTATGCTTTAACTGAGTTATTTAACACCATATCAGCTGTTGAGAATACTGTAATAGGAAATTTTAAGTGAAGTAAAAGGTTTTGCTTTACGTTATCTTGTGGCAAAATTCTTACCTGAGGTATTTGACTAAAATTAAAATGAAAAATTTTTAATGACAGAAAAGGTTGACTCCCGTTAGTAAGTAGCTCTAGAGCTAGAACATTATATTTTCTAGTGGTATGTTATGCCAGGAACCACTGCTCTGAGAGTAAAATGTGAATTTATTCTGCTAATAGCAAAAGTAAACTTTTAGTCCCTCTACTGGTTGTCTTTGTTGTAGCAGAGCTTAGTTGTTTATATAAATATATCTCTCATTATAATTATGATAAAGGCTATTTATAACTTTATGGCCAAAGTGAATATTGAGAGAAATTCTAGAGGATTGTCTCCCAACTGAGTGACTTTATAAACATACTTATTTAGGCATAATAATGTAAAATAATTGCTTTTAAATGTAAGGATTTGGGAATTATTAAATTGCATAGGCTTGAGACCAGATACTGAATAACATTATATTGCAATAATTAAGTTGTAACTCTCATTTAGACTTTGGAGGTATTAAAACTTTGTTTTTTGTAAAACATGACAAAAATCTTACAATATTGGCAGACAACTAAAACTGTTTTAATTTGCTAGTTAAAATAAGGTCGACAGAAAAAGATGACAATTATTATACGTTGAGAAACAGTGCAAAACAGTACATAAGAAAACTTTCTTGGAGCAACATGTTTACTTTCTGCTAGTGATTTAGAAATTCATGCTTAAATAACTTTGTTAATGTCAAACACTTATATGATAGAGATGGGAATACATTTTTCCTAGAAATTAAAAAAAACTCATGTGTATAAATTGCATTCACTTAAATCATTATTCTAATGTTTATAGTAACTTATTATTGCTTTTCTTAATGTGATTTTTGACTAAGCTCCTTAATCTTAGAGAGGAAAGGATCTTAGGCATGGCAAGGGATAATTGATACAATGAGGATGATAATATTTTTCTTTTTCTATGTTTGATTTTTATCTGATTTTCCCAAAACTTAAAGTCACTAAAGAACTTGTTACTTTATCTTGTGTTTATATATATACTCTCTGAAAGTTGAACTTATATAGTTTTTAAAAGTCAACATTGCTGTATATTGTGTTTTGTTTCAGTGTGTTTGTGTTGGGGGAAGATATATTGATTTTATACATAAAGAAATTGATGGGGAAGAAATTACAGAATCACAGAAATCTACCAAGCAGAGGAATAGTCTTACTATAGTTAATTTTATTGCAGAAAGAATATATTAAAAACAAAACAGTCTGATTGTAACACCATTCCTTGTTGGGTGAATATGGCACAATCCAGGGTGGTATGGAATTATGTACAAGAGAATTTAGTAGCTGTCAGATCTCCAAATGATGCAGAAAGACCATATGGATTTTAGAAGTAGTGTATCTTGATAGGTTCTGGCTTTGCCGCTTAACATCTAGGCCACCTTGAGTTATATCATTTAATCTCCCTGAATATTTTACCTCACCAAGTTTTTCAGGGTCAAATGAAATAAGTGCTTTATTGTTATTATTAAGACAGTATTATAACAGTAATGTTATTGTTCTTATAGTAATTTCAGGCCTTTTAAGGGTAGCCTCGATGGAGAGTATTTTGTATAAGACTAGTCAAGTTTCAACTAAAAGCTTTGTTTTGTTTAAGAAAAAGTAACTGGTTTTAGTGTCTGAATTTAGTTTAATTAAATTTAATAACTCAGACTTTCTGTTAAGCTTTAATTTATTTTAACTTAATTTTGTAAACCTTTAGGCTTTTAAAAAGTATTAGCTTTCAGGTGGATGTCATCATCTATATGAGTCTGCTACATGGTAGATTGTTGTTCTTTAATAGAAATATGACTAGTTCTATTGCCTCTGAAAGATAATTCTCAATGTGCTTATACAGAAATAAAAATGAATAGGCGTCAGACTTTTGGTTAGAAAATCTGATTTTTTTTTTGAGACACAGTCTCACTCTGTCTCCCAGGCTGAAGTGCAGTGGAACGATTTTGACCCACCGCAACCTCCGCCTCCTGGGTTCAAGGGATTCTCCTGCTTGAGCCTCCTGAGTAACTGGGCTCTACAGTCACATGCCACCATACCCAGCTAATTTTTGTATTTTTTGGTGGAGACAAGGTTTCACAATGTTGCCCAGACTGGTTTGGCAGTCCTGACATCAAGTGATCCACCTGCCTTGGCCTCCCAGAGTGCTGGGATTACAGGCATGAGCCACCGTGCCTGGCCTGATTTTGTTTGTTAAAATGTAGAAGTGATACAGAAGACCCTACTACAAGTATTTGATCCATGCTGTGGTAGCTTTTAGAGCTTTGCCGATTTGGTTTTGAAAAGCAGCAAGTCAACAAAAGTAGTTAAGCTTTAAGAGTGGAAGCAAAATACAGTTTAAAAGAGAATAGAACCTCTTGGTTTTCTTTATCTCCCTTAGGCAAATTTTGAGCTAAAATACTGCTGGTAGAGACCAAGAGAGAAATTTAGTGTTATATGTCGTCATACACCTAATACAATACCTGGTATATATAACCACTCAATAAATCTTTGAAGGGCTAACATGAGTGAGTAGATAGTAGATGGTTGAAAGTCCTAAGAGGGAGGCAGTGCTCCTTTTTATACCCTAGTAGCCCAGCAGATTCATGAGTTGTTATGCATTGAGTTTGGGGAGGACACATTTATACTGAGGTAAAGGTAACATACATGTATATACATTTTTTTGAATCTTGTTGAAGATTGAGTAATTCTAAATGGTTCTGTGAAGCCAGGCAGGTTTGTATTAAGCTGTAATCAGTGAGTCAGTAAATAAGTTGTGTCCAGTGCTTGCTTAGTGGTGTGGAAGAAATATGACATACTCTTTGCCTTCAGGATATTCAAACACATGAAACAATAGCAAACAATACAGGATAGTTTTTTTTTTTAATAAATTGTGATAAAAAACATTTACTGTCTTAACCATTTTTAAGTGCATAGTTCTGCAGTGTTAAATATATTCATGCTGTTGTGTAAGATGGTGTGTTTTTAATTCATATTTAAAAATTATTTGAAAAGGTTAGAGGATAAATATTGTAGGGAAGTGGTATTCAAATTGTGCTCCATGAAACCACTCAAATCCAATTTTATTTAAAGAAACATTTTATTTACCCTTCCTATTTATTTAATTTAAAGTGTGAAAACTCCCACTATTAGAATATGGAGAAGGGAGGGGGTGATTATTAAAGACTCAGAGTAATCAGGGAAGGCTTCATGGAAAATAGATTTAAACTGGGCCTTAAGGAATGAATAGGAGTTGTGTAGGCTTGAGCAGGGAAAAGGAAAGGCATTCTACTTAAGGGAAACAATCAAAGCTAAGCGTTGGGAATGAACATTGCCTGAGAAGACCCTATGTTATTAGAATTTATCATATATTTTGGGGATGAATGGTGTGAGAGATAATACAATGTAATGCTTCCGCAAAATGAGTTCTACTTAACATGAATATTATAGAGGAGGAAGGAGGGATAAATTCATGTTTTCTCCCTGCAAGACTCCTGTGACATTTTACTCCTGCTATGCATTCAGAATCTTCTAGAGGTTATGTCTAACATATTTTAAGACATCATTAAATACACTTAAAATATGTTAGACATAACCTAAGGAATCTTTCTCCCTCTGGGACCATTTTTTTCTTGGGCACCAATTAGAAAAGTGTACATGTCACTTACAAGTTGAATGATTTGATCAAGACAGTCTATTATATGTCCCCACCTCCCCCCCCCAATTTATCATGATTAGGTTAGAATCATATAATTACTATAATTGTGAATTCATTCAGTAAATATTGTGTATATATTATAATATATTAGGAATTGAGAATTATAAGGGCATAGAACCACAGAATATTATATGCTTATAACTCTTCTACATTCTTGTTGTTCTAAGTACTGTCTGTGGCTGTTAGTGTCTTCTAGCTGGCAGTCTTGTTAGAAATGAAGAATCTTAGTCTTCATCCCAGACATACTGAATCAGAAACTGCATTTTGTTTTTAAGATCACCAAGTTACTCATATGCACATAAGTGTCATACACAGTTCTACATTTTATCCAAGAAATCTTCATTCAGTTCTTGCTACCATTAGTGGCAGATAATTTGATAACTTGGATTTCAAACACAAGGTTTATTTACCCTCTCGGAATTTATATCTTTTGGTCTTAGTTTGTCAGTCCCTCGAATGAGAGCCATTTGTATGGAAAAGGCAGTTTGTCTTAGTCCCTTACCAAGTGTTTCTGCCTAGAACTGATCATTGTGCTAGTAGAGAGGGTTGGCTAGAGATTTGAATGGAAGCTATTGATGTTATCTCACCTTCTGTATAGAACATTTGAGAGCCTGTGTTTCTCTGTTCCATTGCTTTTGCTACCACTATTTTTGTACTTTCCTTTCCGAGCATTTTCTTTAGGTAACCATTTTTAATTTTTTAAACTTTTTATCTTGCACTATTGTTAAATTTTAGCTGAGCTTAGATTAGCCCTACTATTTCCATAGAAATAGGTCTTAAAATCTTTCAAACTGTTTACCTAGATATTTGCTTAGACATTTTGATTACCTGCATACCTTATGATAATGTTCACCTACTGTCTTGTCTTCCTCTTTAATAAAATTTCTCAGAAAAAAAAAATTTCTCAGGATATGCTTTTTTAAATTGTAATTTATAATATCTAAAAAAGTCAAATTATTAGAATTGAACTAATAGAGACTTTTAAGAAATTAAGTACTCTCAGTTACATAAATATTCTCATTCTAAAAATGAAAGCAATACAAAAATGTATAAAGAAGTGAAAAATCTACCTTTTTCTCTACCTAATCCCCCTTTCTCAGGGATAATCACTGTTAAGTTTATTTGTCCTTCTATGTCTTAAAATGTATAAACAGGTATATACTACATGTAAAACGAAACAAGAAAGAGGGATTGTATACATGCTGTTCTGAGAATTGACTTTTTACTTGAAAAACTTAGGCCAAAGTCTAAACCTTTATGTGATAATGTGTTTTTTGACTTTAGGGAAGAAACCCTTTTTTCTTGGAGCCAGCAATAATTATCACAATTACTGATGGGAGCAAGTTGACTACCACTAGTGGAGTCCAGGATGAGGTAAGTTGTGCTTATATTACATGGATTATGCAAATGGAGTTGAACAATCTTTATTTGTATAGGATA
Organism: Callithrix jacchus; assembly: GCF_049354715.1. Lineage (NCBI taxonomy): Eukaryota > Metazoa > Chordata > Mammalia > Primates > Cebidae > Callithrix > Callithrix jacchus. The sequence goes on from NC_133502.1 coordinate 64,516,293, forward strand.
TTGAACATCTTTAATAGGTTTTCTTGTTGATTATTTGATGCAGTTTAGAGTCATCTGTCTCTTACAGCCCATCTTTGTTTGTAGCAGGGTTCTTATTTTCTTGAATAAGAATCCCTTCTGTGAGAAGTGTTTGAGCATACCCACACCCTGTTTGTATGTGTATTTATGAGTTTATGTGAGGGTGACAGTGTCAGTCTGTAACATAAATAGTAAAATAAATTCCCTTTTTTTTTTTCAAATTTAAAAAAAGGGAAACAGCATTCTAACAATTTCTTCCCATATTTCAGTGGATTGTCGTTGGCAATCCAACAACTATGGAGACTCTTTGCCTAGAGTATATCAAAGGAAAGAAGAGGTTAAGAGTAGGAAAAGTAAGGTTTTTGCACATTTTTATTTTCTCTAAGTCAAATATAGTATAAATAATTTTTTTTTTAGACAGAGTCTCACTCTGTTGCCCAGGCTAGAGTGCGGTGGTATAATCTCGGCTTACTGCAGCCTCCACCTCCTGGGTTCAAGTGATTCTCACGCCTTAGCCCGCTGAGTAGCTGGGATTATAGGCATGAGTCACTATGTCCAGCTAATTTTTGTTATTTTTAGTAGAGATGGAGTCTTGCCATATTGGCCAGGTTGGTCTCGAACTCCTGACCTCAGGTGATCCACCTGCTTCAGCCTCTCAAAATGTTGGGATTACAGGCATGAGCTACTTCCTCCAGCTCTATAAAAAAATTTATAGCTAACCTTACCTATTCTACACCAACATTCATTATGCAGAGTTGTGTGTGGTGTGGTTTAATAAATACAACAGATTTTTTTTTAATTTTAAGGTGTTTTTACTACAGTATTTGAACTGCTCTTTAACATGGGCTGATATAGAAAGGTGATTGTTTAAATGGTGCTTTACCATTTGCATTTGCTTTAATATCTTAATTGTAATTCCATGGTATTTATAAGGGTTTAATTAAGCAGGAAAAGTATACATTTTAAATTTAGTCGCATTTAGAATTACTTTTATTTGTATGACATTACGGAATATAAATTGTACATGGAAGCAGGACATGTGGGTCCAGTCTTTGTTCAACTACTTTCTAGCAATAAGCTTTGTACCAGTGACCTAACTTTCTAAATATCCTTCTCCATGAGATAAAGAGAATAACATTTGCCTTACTTCATAGGGTTATTGGAAGTCTGAAATAATGTATATGAAAATAGTTACAAGGCTGTAAAGAAAAGTACATAGTATTGTACTTTTCATGAGGCATTGGAACCACTAAAGAAATATAATTCTCTGATCTTGGTTTGAGGGAAAAGAGCTAGAATTGTTTTATTTGAACAGTTGATATTAAAGGGAATTTAGGGTATAATTTATGGAGATAGAGCTGAAAAATTTAGGTAGATTATAATCCATGATTAAATTATTTACAGTCTATATATTATCAGTAGCTTTGGAATGCTCCACAGCTGAACTTGAGCTTTTGGGCTTTCTTAGATTAGTTAACATGTACAGCCAGTTATGACCCTGCTTTCAGAAACAGGTAGACATGGATTATATTAAAAACAAAAAAAAAAAACAAGCAATAAAAATGTCATTAGCCTGGCATAGTGGCTCATGCCTATAATCCTAGCACTTTGGGAGGCTGAGGCGGGTGGATCAAGAGGTTAGGAGTTCAGTACCAGCCTGATCAACATGATGAAACACCATCTCTACTAAAAATGCAAAAATAAAAATGCTCAGCATAGTGGTGCATGCCTGTAATCCCAGCTACTTAGGAGGCTGAGGCAGGAGAATTGCTTGAACCTGGGAGGCCGGGGTTGCAGTGAGATGAGATCACACCGCCTGCACTCTAGCCTAGGTGACAGAGCAAGACTCTGACTCAAAAAAAAAAAAAAGTTGTTTTAAATTTGAAGTTCTCAAACTAATTTTTCTTTCTTAAGAGGACCCATAATAATTAACAGCTTTGTTCAACTTTATTTTATATGTTAACAAATTAGAAGTCTTTTAAACGTGTGTTTTGTGTTCTTAATGATTTTGGTTGAGAAATCATTTCTGTTTTCTGTTGTATTCTCATGTATGAGGTGATCCATTTGAGGTGCTGTCTACTGCCTTTGTAGAAATGCCCTTTGGAGTACAATGTATTTTGTTCCCATATGTCTGGATCTGTTTTGTTTGTAAAATTTGTTTTGTGGGGACCTCTTACAACTTAAAAGTATCTTGAAATATACATGTGTATTGGAATTGCTCACCTTTCTTCCTAGGTCTTTCTTTGGGAAGGATTTTGGAAAAATAGGGCAGTGTGTTTATTATAACATTAAACTACCTTGCTAATAAGGTTAGGAAGGTTTTCTGGTGGGCAGAGATCTTACCTTTTAGTTCTCTTTTATCTTTTACAATACTAGCATAGTACTGACAACAGAGCTTATATTTTTAAAAAGTATTGATTGTAGTTATTGTTGTATTGAATCTGGTCATCGAGTTTAAAACTGATTACCATTGCAACTTTTTATCTGAGGTGGAAGGTTCATTTATTTTAAACCAAAAGTAGATTATTTTGAAGTTGGAACATAGGCTTTTGAGTTGTTTCAGTATTCAAAGTTAGGAATGTCTTTGATCCCCTGCATGTTTTCTTCTTAATGAGAAAAGATTCTTCTTGTTGGAGCAAAGAGAAAGTTATCCCAGATTAATTTTTGCTAAATGTTGTGAGATATTTTGAAGTATTCTAGCCTAAATAATTATGTTATTTGTTTTAAGGAGCTTTTCAATTCATAGAAAAGCATAAAGATGATTTTGTATAGTTCTTGTGTATGTGTTGTGCGTGTGCATCGTGCTGGATATGATCTGTATTCTGGTTCCTACTAGGGAATAATAATTTTACTTCTATATCTCTGTCTTTACACATCTCCTCACCTTTGCCTCTGGCAGAACTTGATTCTTTTTTTGGATTTATTGAATGTGTGAATGTGTCATTAATTTCCGTACATCTCTATTATTAGAGATTTGTGTACATAATTCTTGGTTGGCTTGTGGCTGCTGTAGTAATAGGACCTGTTACTTTTTATGGAGTTGTATATTCCACCTATATGATATCCTTTGCTTAAGGGTCATGTCATCTAACATTGTATATTATATCTATTCTGTTGGTGCTATTTTTCAGGAGTAAATGTTCTTGCTGTTTTAAAATCATCCTTATAGCATATGAGGAAATAATAGAACTCATTTAGTCTTATATTTTACAAATGAGGAAATTGAGTTCCAGGGAGGCAGAGTGATTTGCTTAAGTTATAATATTTGTTACTGCCAAAGTCTAGATTATAATTTATCAATTCCAAAGACATTCCAGCATCTCCAGACCAGTGCTTTCTTCCTGATACGCTTACTGCCCTTTTGCTTGATTCTAATTTTGTGTGTTCTTAAAATTTACCTTCTATTTACCTGCTTATTTGTCTACTTCAGCTTTCTATATAAGTGTCTTTTAGGTATTCATTCTTATTCAGTGTTCCATGAAAAACTATTATGACCAGACCATTTCTAGGCAATGAGGATAACAAAGACAAACAAGATTGATACCTGGTTCTTAAATTTTAAAGTTCACAGTATTATGGGGGAAATCACTTATTAAGTGGTTTTATGAGTGATAAAGTCGGGGATAAAGTAGGGATACATACTAAGTGTGTGAGAGTACCAAAGCAGGGAAAGGGTTAATATTACCTGTCATGTCAAATCTTGTATAATGTGAATTTTTATAGTATAATTTCATTTTTGAATGACTGAATTTTCAAGCATCTTATGGATGATTTCACATAGGGTATGGCTCCTAGCTTATATCTGTGAATTTTAGGAAGAATCCCAGGGTAAAACTGTTTTTAGCCTAGAAAATAGTTTTCCTAGCCATAGGAAAAATGTGGTGCCATAATGTCTTGTTGACCTGGCTAATATGTGTAGGCCCAAATGAGCCAATTTCTTTTAACTTGTTTGTCAGAAAAATGTAGGAATACTATGGTCGCTGGGATAGCTTGTTACTTAGCAATGTGTTATGAATTAGGAAAGAAAAGTAACAGCTATATTATGAGTGAAAATCTTGAGCTAATCATTTTACATTAATTTATTATTTTAATTATATCTTTGGGCCTCATTAATAAAAGTCCAGGCCATTTACTGAGGTGTCATGAATAGGTTTCTAGTGTAGTATTTTTGGATAACTGTGTCTGGGAGTTTTGATGATTGCTTGGATTTAATTTTGTGTGTATATATTTGGCCTTTTTTTTTTAAATGGAGCTATTTGATAAAACTGGTTGTTTGCAGCATTTTCACTTATGAGGAGTGCGTTAGAATAGGACTTTGAATTCTGATACATGAGGAAACTATATTGCCTACTTCCTTAGTAGTTACTTTTGAAGTTGATAAACAAACCTGTGTCCAGATCCTCAGTACTGTTTGTCATGTTATATAACTGATATAGCAAATGTTTTGGTAGAACCAATAAATTATAATTAGAGACACTGAAAAAGATTTTCTTCTGATATCTGCAGATAATCCTCTCTAGTACTGCTATGCAATGGAAAACTATTCTGTACTATGATTCCAGGAACATGTGGCTAACGAATATTGCTCAATAAAGGAGCCCAGAAGAAATCCTGCCAGTACTTTCTTAGTGATGAATGACATTCCAGGATAGTGTAGCAGTTATTTTTCTCTTCCTTGAAAGTGCTAATAGTAGTATTATCTTTCAAATATTTAGATTTCTATATGCTGGAGAGTCCTTCTGCATCTCTTTACCAATGTTATGATTGCCATGGAGGCTAACATTGAGAAAGATATTTGAAGCCAAAGTAATCTGTTGAGAAGAATTTTACTTTCTTATTAGCTATCCCAGCTTTTTGAGTCCAAGTAGGACAACTACTTATATAACTTCTTGGGATAGATATTCAGTAAGGGCATGGGTTCATAGAAAGAGAATGAATAGTTTCAGCTGTGTATTCATATGGCTGTGGGTTGGGGTCTTCTATTCCAACTTGTCGGTTCTCAAAAATTGATGCAAAAGTCCACCATTCTTTGAGATATGGATAATTCTAGGCAATGTAAATGGGTTTAATTTACTTTAACTGGCAAAGATCCATAATTATTATGTGCATTTAATTCTTAGTGATTAAAAGGCCAGAAATTTTTGAAATCTGTTTCTAACATCTGAAATGATTTAAAAACCACAGCTTCTTCCCCTAACTCCCATAAAATGTTTTTATTCACTAAAATCACTAAAAGTATGTGCCAAAGGCTGTCAAAGCTCTGATTTCATTGTGTAAAGAGTTTTAAACATATATTTAAAATAGTTGGTTTTCCTAGGATACTTAGAATTTTGGGGAACTTTCTCTTTTTAAAAAAGATCTGTAAGGAATTTCGAGGGATGCCACAGTGGTATAATAGAAAATATCAAACATTCTATCTATGTGTACATGTGTTTGAATTTTCATGTTTATCTTGTAGTAGCATCTTCATACTGATATTCCTAGGGACTCAGGAACAGTCTGAAAATTAGCTCTTGTCTTACTGATTTGCGATTCAGATGTTCTAAATATATGTATAACACTACTGTATATGTTAGTCTCTGTCAATTCATCTATCCAAGAACATTTAAAAAGAATTTGTTGAATGTAGATCACTTGTATTTCTTTTTCTACTCATATTTTTGGCTCTGTTCTCTCAACTCATGAATTTGTTACTGCTGGTATGTTATAGAAATATATGCTTCTGCAATTATTAGTAGTTTAAAAATATGTAATTATAATAATGCATAAAAAGTTGATGAAATATTTCAATTTAATATTATAGTACATTTTCGGAATTTACATTTGCAGTACTCTTATTGATATACTTTCTTTCAAGATCATGTGTTAAGAGACTCTTGAGTACTTCTAGACGAACAAAACAATGGAGAAATTTAAAAGAAATGCTGGTTGACCGTTCTAAGGAAGCTGTATGGCTACAGTAACTAAGCTGCTATCTAGAATTCTTTGTTAAGATACATGGAGGCCGGGCACGGTGGCTCAAGCCTGTAATCCCAGCACTTTGGGAGGCCGAGGCGGGTGGATCACGAGGTCAACAGATCGAGACCATCCTGGTCAACATGGTGAAACCCCGTCTCTACTAAAAATACAAAAATTAGCTGGGCATGGTGGCGCGTGTCTGTAATCCCAGCTGCTCAGGAGGCTGAGGCAGGAGAATTGCTTGAACCCAGGAGGCGGAGGTTGTGGTGAGCCGATATCCCGCCATTGCACTCCAGCCAGGGTGACTCCGTCTCAAAAAAAAAAAAGATACATGGAAATAGTTTTTATTTAGAGGGTGAAGCAATTTCACCCTGTGTTTATTAGCCTGTCAGAACCAATAAGCAATAAGAGATTCTATATATGTAAGGAAAATTTTATTTAGAGATGTTTCTGTTACTATCCAATTCTGGCTCATATATATAAATAAAGTACTATGGTATGTAGAACAGTAGCTTTGAAATGGCTGCATCGAAATCACCTAGTATGCTTTATAAAATACACATGCCTTTGTTGTTCTTCTGGAAATTTTGTTTCAGCTGATCTGGGTAAGGCCCTGGGAATCTGTATTTTTAGAGTGTCCCATGTGATTCTGATGTACAGTCAAATTTGGTAACTATCATTTTAGAACACAATATAACCACAGTTTTTTTAAGCTACACAAAAAGCATGTGAAAATGAACAACTTCAACAAAACAGGTTAGAAAGTTAGAAATGTTGGCCAGGCACAGTGACTCACGCCTGTAATCCCACTACTTTGGGAGGCTGAGGCAGGCAGATCACCTGAGGTCAGGAGTTTAAGATCAGCCTGACCAACATGAAGAAACCCCATCTCTAAAAAAAAAAGAAAGTTAGAAGTTTTTGACTTAGAAGGCCAGCAAAAAGTATTTTTTTTAAGATAAAAAATAATTCTTGATCTTTAGAATTGTTAAATTTGGGAATGGGTTTCCAAGAGATATGGAACTGGCATTCTGTGGATATTTTTAATAGGATAATTTCTAATTTGCTTGATATATTTTATAATATATATTGTAAATATATAAATATGTAAATAGAAATTAAAATATATAAATGGAAATATATATATAAATAGAAAATATATAAATATATATATCTAGAATATATATTCTAAAATATATCAAGCAAATATGTATTGAATAGCCCCAAAAAATTCTGTGCTGACTACAGTCAATCTACAGTTACTGCTTAATAGTATGCTATGTTGAGGACTATCCTTAGACCCCACATATGAAGAGAGAGGTTAAGAAGAAAGGAGCAGTTAATTTATATTTTCTGTCATGTGTTTGTCCCTGGCTTAGGAATTTTTATCCAGAGGATTGTATAGTATTCTGGTATCCTTACTAAGCCATAATTCCTGATTTGGATGTCCATGTAATTAGCATCACACACACACACATCCCCCACCTTACCAGATGAGAGCAGTTTATAAAGAATTGGTGATAGTTGCACTTAATTTTCTAGACAGTTGCTGCAAAAATACCCTTCCAGAATGAATTCTTTAGGTTTTGAATTATGAAAGTATATTTTAAATTAATTTAACAACAGTTTTCCTTGTGATACATAGTAACTTTGGCTGTGTATAAGAATAGTGGCAGCTCCATACATTTATATTTAGTTCTATATTTATGTTCTAGGTACTGGGGACACACAGATGGAATTAAGCAAGGCTAGAAAACGTATTATCTTTGAAGACAGGCAAGTAAATAAACATTTGTAATACATTAAGATAAATCTTATGGCAGAAATAAACAGACGGTTCTGAGACAGCATTAAAAAAGGAGTAAAGTATTGAGGGAAGAGTAAGAAATTGAGCCATGGCATTTCAGGAAGAGGAAACAGTATGCAAAGGCATGAAGACACGAAAACAGTGTATCAGGAAATGATAAATTTTTCACCTGGAGTATGGAAAATGTAGGTAAGAAGAGTAGATACAGGCCGGGCGCGGTGGCTCAAGCCTGTAATCCCAGCATTTTGGGAGGCCGAGGCGGGTGGATCACTAGGTCAAGAGATCGAGACCATCCTGGTCAACATGGTGAAACCCCGTTTCTACTAAAAATACAAAAAAAAATTAGCTGGGCATGGTGGCGTGTGCCTGTAATCCCAGCTACTCAGGAGGCTGAGGCAGGAGAATTGGCTGAACCCAGGAGGTGGAGGTTGCGGTGAGCCGAGATCGTGCCATTGCACTCCAGCCTGGGTAACAAGAGCAAAACCCTGTCTCAAAAAAAAAAAAAAAAAGAAGAGTAGATACTTGAAATGTAGGTAGAGAGCAGATGATAGCACCCTAAAGAGACAGGACTTCATTCTGTTAGCTTTTGCAGGGAAGATTTTAAATAGGCGAGTCACATGATCAGATTTGCATTTTAGTAAAGTTACTGTGCTAGCAAGGTGAAAGAACATGGACTGGAGAGTGGTAAGATGGGAAGAGTTAGCAAACTACATGTAACAACCCAAAAGAAGATATGGGGAATGCCAAAACTTAGCTAGTGCTGGACAGGAAGGCAGAATTCGGAGAGGTTCAGTAGGTAAGCTAGGCAGGTTTTCAAAGATGATTTGGAGAAAAAAGGCAAAGTGTTTGACAGGAGTCCTGAACCCAGGGTCCATGCTTGATCTGAAGAGAATCTGTGAATTCCCTGACATCATATCTACACATTTTCTGTCTGTGTGCATGAACATTCTTCTGGGTAGAGAGATCCATAGCTTTAATCATATTCTCAAATAAGTAAAAATACACTGGTTTAGTATTATGTTCCACTTTCCAACTTGGGCATCTATGTGGATATTTGGTAATGTTGACTGAGATGTGGGTGATGAAAGGAAGATAAAGTATTTGACAAAGTATCATTACCTTTCAGGTAATGATGTTTTAAAGAGTTATAATTTAAATTACAATTACCTGAAAGACTTTTTCTTGCCTTTTAACTTTTTGGAAAATATTTTGTATTTAAAAATTGAAATGAGCAGAATTTTATCTCTAGATAGTTAAAATTTTTTACTTTGAAGCAGATTTAAATAAGTAAGCCGTAAATCAGCTTTTAAAGTTTGTTTGAAATTTAAGGACATAATATGACCCTTTAAAATTGCTTATTTCAAGCAAGCATAGAAAATTCTACAGAATGCTAGGTTAAGAGCTGTGTGTGTGTGTGTGTGTGTGCGCGCGCGTGTGTGTGTTACACTGTGTACTAGTATCTTCAATTAGATGATACTAGTCTAATTTTTATTTAAGGCTATTCATAGATGGGCAGTCTTCTCTTAAACTTAGCCTGTTTGGATGTTCATGCTTCTTCACGTCAGATTACAGTTTTGAGAGAATAAAAATGTTGAGTATATGGTCTCTTGAACTATGGTGCACTCTTGTAAATAACCCTTAGGCTCTTAGCCATTTATAAATACCTTAATTATACTTATTGAGCTGTATTTCCATAGTTATTTTAACTTCCACTTTCAATTGTTCTTTTCAGATGTAATACAGTAGATATTAAATTTTTTAGACTTTAATGTTAGAAATAACCTTAGTGCAGTGATGAGAAAGACATTGAAACTATGTGCTTTACATCAAGGCAAGGCTGCATTTGGATCTAAACAAGGCTGTTTTGGTATATTTTTCCCCACGCTCTGTCTTTTCAGATTGAATTACTGATTTTCCCCCTTTGTTTTGTTCGTTGTGGTTTTGATGTTTTTTTTCCTTTCAGCTAAAGGAGCAGCCCAGTGGCTTTCAAGAAGTGCCAAAGTGCACTGACTGTCTCATGATGACTGGTGCCTCAGGGAGGGTCATGATTCCTGGATACAGGATCGACCTGATCCTAGATGTCACTTCAAGCAGTCAGATCGTGGGGAAAAGCCTTGTCTAATGGCTAGCCTTCCTCAAAAGTCTGATGCTAGTCATGTCGGAAGGCCTCAGAAAAAGCCTTAAAGGTGAGCAGAGTAGAGTGTAGTTCTCTCTGGGGGCTATGACTATTTGTTGGAGAATCTGATTCAACATAGAATGACAACCCTAACTGATAAATCCAAGTTCAATTGGAAATTAACTTTGAGCTCATAAATTGGTTGATGATGATTATCATACCCCAACTTTTAAGTTAGTAGAAGCACCTTGCTAAACTTAAGATCTATAAAGGGAGGGACTTAGTATTTCCTGGGGCTCTTCACAGCTTTAGGTTGGTGTCTGTTGTCTTAGACAGAACTAGCCTTGCTATCATAGCTAAGGAACGCTTCGGTTACAAAATTGCGTTTGGTTGTTAAGTATAGATAGTTTTTTTTTTTTTTTTTTTAATTTTGCTAGCAAGGTATTCTCTTGATTTGTGTATTTGTTAGATACCAATTATTTATCAGGCAATTTGAGCTTCAGGGTTTGGAAGGATAAGTTTGCATTTGCTTTGTCTGTTATAATAGACTTTTTTAAAAAACATAGCTACCTTTGAACCAAGTTAGGATTTATGTAGCTCATATTTTATTGCATTCTGTTGAAGACTGTTGGTACTACCTGCATCATTTAAATGACATTTTTAGCAACAGGAAAAGATTCTCCAGAGATATTTTGAGTATTTTGGAAAAGTTTAATTCTAGGCCTCTTTCTCTATGATTTGAAGCACTTACAGAACTCAGTTATTCATATAATAACATTGATTGCTAATAACCTTGATTACTAAATTTAAGTAAACTCTAAAGCTTGTCCTAAGACTTAACTTTGTTTTCAAATTGAACCACTTACACTAGTAAAAAAAAAATAATAATAATACTGGGCATGTACCATTCCCAATGTATGCACATCTTTAAATTTGGAAATTATATATATGACTACTGTATTAATATTATGTTGAAAACATATACAAGAATAGAACTTTAAAAAGATGATATGAAAACATTTATACAAAGGAAATTCTGATCTTTGCTTCTTGTATAACATGGATCGTGATTTATACTTGGGGTCAGCCAACAGATTCTTTGAAGGGCCAGATAGTGAACATTTTAGGTTTTTCAGCCTGTATGGTATCTGTTGAAACTACTCCACTGTTTAAGGACAAAAGCCGCCGTAGACAGTATGTTAAATGAATGAGTGTGGCTGTGTTCAATAAAATCTTATTTACAAAAAATAGGCTGTGGGCGGGATTTGGTTGGTGGACTATAGTTTGCTTTTCTCTGGTGTATACCCTGTGTTGTAGACTACTGCTTTGACCTTGGAGTTGTATTGTACTACTTCTGTTAGATCGTTTTCATATTAGTTTTATAGAGTGGACTTTATGGAATTGATTTTTTTTCCTTTATGAAGAGGGTAGAATACCACTAATAGAGTGTATTCAGTTAAAGTGAACAGATGCTTACTGAACAGTGGAATTTCAGACACAGGGTTAGATGCTGGCTCATGACTTTGATATGAGAGGTACAGTTACGGCATAGTATAAGAAGTAACATGATTAAAGCACAAGCTAATAAGATGGTACCATTGAGAAAGTAAGGCCGGAGCAGGCTCTGGGAAATGAGTTGGATTTTGAAAGGTCAATTCAAGTTTGTGAAGTAGATGGTTGCAGAGACATAAAGGTCACCGAAGAGAGTTTGGGAGAACTGTATTTACCTCAGTATGGATAGCTGGCAAAGTGTTCAAGAAAAACAACAGCAGGAAGGGAGACACTCATCCTGTATTCTCTGCCAAGGAGCTTGGACTTTGCCTTATAGATTGATGGGAACCATTGAAGAGATTTTAGTAGAGGAGAAAGTTATTATATTTGCATTTTAGAAAGATAGTGGTAGTATTGTGGACTATACAAAGAGTAGGTTTTTTGGCACCTCATCTGTTTTCACTTCCTCATAAAAGAGGACATGATTGATTGTAGGTTGATCTATACCAGGCATAAAATTAAGAATCTTGGAATGCTATTTTTAGTAGTAAAAAGGAATAAACTGGTGACATACTACAACCTGGATGAACCTCAAAAACATTCTTGATGCAAAGGACCTCATATAGCATGATTCCATTTATATGGAATGTCCATAAAGTCTATTAGTGTTTGCCTGGGGGTGTTTGGGAGACTGACTGCAAATGGGCACAAGGGATCTTTTTAGGATGTTGGAAGTGTTCTAAAACTGCATGGTGGTGATGGTTGTACAACTGTCTAAGTTTACTAAAAATCATTGAATTGAACACAAAATTGATGAATTTTATGGTAGGTACCTCAATAAAGTTGTTAAAAAATAAGAAAGACTTTACCTTTGTAGTTTGTTGGGGTAAAATTTTGTTGAATAAAGTATTTCCATATGGCAGGTTGTCAAATGATTGCTCTTTCCTCTGAACAAATATTGACCTTAAACTACTAGTAGTAAAAAAAAAGTGTTGATTTTTTTAAGACTTGAGGGGTACACATTGTAACTGTAGAGTGTAACAATAAAAATTACCAATAAATAATCAGATTGGTATTAAGTTTTATAGAATTCATTTTGACTTTAATAATTTTTTTGAGACAGGCTCTTGCTTTATTGCCTAGGATTTATTAATTTTCCTTTCCTTAATAAATATGAGGAAAACCTTCTTCATTGCTTATATTGGATACTCGTATTAAAGTTAGAAATAGCCTAAGAAAAATTTACTTTTTTTTTTTCCCAAGGATATGTACTAAAGAAAAAGCTGATATGTGATGGTTTTAAATGTATGAAGTATTTCCTCATAATCTTAGCAGTTGTAGGAAATGAATAAAAAGAATACAAGACAATTGGGAAATGGTTAATTTCATTCAACAAATATGTATTTAGGGCCTACCATGTGCCTAGGCACTGTTCTTAGAAACAGATTGTGAAGGACTCTTACTATATTACTTTCTTTTATTCCTGGCTACCAAAATAATGTATGAGGTTGAGCTTAATCGTTTTAAAAAATATATAAACTTTAATGTATAACTATTATTTACAAGGTATTTTTACATCTCATGTAATTCTCAATTCTGTGACAGTGAGGAAAATGTCTTAGTATGGCTGATTCCTACCTAAGAGACAGAGCTAGGATTTTAAATACTGTTTTTTTTTTTCTTTTTCCAAGTCCATTGCTCTTTACATTCTAGTGTGGGATTAAAAGGGGAAAAAAAAGCAACTATATTGTACCGCATAAGGACAGTCATATAGGTCAATGAGATAGAATTGAGAGCCTAGCAGTAAATCCCATACATTTTTATAGTCAGTCAATTTTTGACAAAAGTCAAGACAGTTTAATGAGAAAAGAGTAATTTTCTGGTTGGAGGTGGTAGCTCACACCTGTCATTTTAGCACTTTGGGAGCCTGAGGCAGGTGGATTGCCTGAGCTCAGAGTTTAAGACCAGCCTAGGCAACATGGTAAAACCCCATCTCTATTAAAAAATACAAAAAATTAGCCTGGTGTGGCAGCATGTGCCTGTAATCCCAGCTACTCGGGAGGCTGAGACGAGAGAATTGCTTGAACCCAGGAGGCAGAGGTTGCAGTGAGCTGAGATTGTACCATTGCACTCCAGCCTGGGTAACAGAATGAGACTGCGTCTCAAAAAAAAAAAAAAAAAAAGAATAATTTTCTTAGCACGTGGTTTTGGGCCAACTTAATATGTATTCCCATGCAAGAGAATGAAATTGAACCTCTAATTTATATACAAAAATTAGATCAAAATGGGTCAAAACCCAAATATAAGAGCTAAAACTTAGAAGAAAACGTAGGCTTAATCTTCCTGACCTAGGATTAGGCAAGTTTTATACATGACACTAGAGCACAGAATAAGAATAGACGGATTGGACTTTACAATTAAAAACTTTCGTTTCAAAGGATACTATCAAGAAAGTGAAAAGATGGTAACAGAATGAGAGAAAATATTTGCAAATAATTTATCTGCGAAGAGCATGATATCCAGAGTATTTAAAGAAATATAGCAGCACACACACACACACACACACAATTTAAAAATGGTCAAAGAATTTGATTAGACATTTCTTCAGAGAATATATACAAATAGCTAATAAGTACATGAAAAGATTCTCACCATCATTAATCATGAGGGAAATGCAGATTATAATCCTAATGAGATACCAGTTTATGTCTACTATGACATATAATAAAAAAGATGGACAATTACAAATGTTGATGAGAATGTAGAGAAACTGTAACCCTCATACATTGCTAGTGAGGATGTTAAATGATGTAGCTGCTTTGGGAAATAGTTTGGTGGTTCTTCTAAAAGTTAAACATGGAGTTACCTTATGGTAACTACAATAATTCTATTCTATATACCTAAGGAAGGAACATGTCTACACAAAAACCTATAAGTAAACATCATATTAGTGTCATTCATAATAGCCAAAAGGTGGAAACAACCCAAATGTCAATTACCTGATAAGTGGATAAACAAAATGTGGTATATCCATATACAATGGAATATTATTCAGCCTTAAAAAGGAATAAAATTCTCTCACATAGTGCAACTCAGATGAACCTTGAAAACATGCTAAGTGAAAGCCAGACACAAAGGCTACTTACTGCAAGTTTCCATTTATATGCAGTGTTTAGAATAGGCAAATCCATAGAAGCAGAAATAAGTGGTTGCCAGAGGCTTGGGGTAAGGGTAGGATGCTAATGTATATAGATGGGATTTCCTTTTCAGGTGATCAAAATGTTCTGAAATTAAACAGTGGTGATGATTGTACAACTCTCGACTTTCTGGTTCAGCCATTCTAAATAAATGAAATGAAACAAATGGAAGAACTTGTATCTGTACTCTTATACAGCCACACCATTTTCCTTTCTGGTACCTATCTTTATTTCCTTTTGCAACAAATTTAGACATCATTTCTGTTATCTCCTTCCCTACCTCCTTTTTTTTTTCTTTCTTTCTTTCTTTTTTTTTTTTAGACAGAGCCTTGCTCTGACACCAGGCTGGAGTGCAGTGGTGTAGTCCCGGCTCACCTCAATCTCCGCCTCCTGGTTCAAGTGATTCTTCTGCCTCAGCCTCCCAAGTAGCTGGGACTACAAGTGCATACCACCACATTCGTCTATTTTTTGTATTTTTTAGTAGAGACAGGGTTTCACCATGTTGGTCAAGATAGTCTTGATCCCTTGACCTCATGATCTGCCCACCTCGGCCTCCCAAAGTACTAGGATTACAGGTGTGAACCACCATGCCTGGCCCTCCCTACCTCCTTTTAAATCTATTACAGTCTGGCTTTTGATTCTATCTTTGTTAGTAAAATCACTAATAACCTCCTTCCAAATCCAAAGTTGCTTTTTCATTTTTTTTTGATGATGTTTTGCCAGCACTGTTGAACACTCTTTTTAAAAGCTTCTCTTGACTTCTGTGTTTACACTTTCCTGGCTCTCCTTTGGCTTTTTGTTTTGTTTTAATCTCCATCCTTGATCTTAGTTTATTTGCCTATCCCCAAATGTTACTGGTTTAATCTTAGATTTTCTTACATGTTTACTGACATACTCTTGGACGATTTCATTCATTCTCATGGCTTTATCCATGTTCATATGTACAGAAGTCTGTGTATTTGTCCTAAAAGGCATGGTGACTCAATTTAAACTCTCTGATAGTTTGTCAAATATTAATAATTATATGTCACTGTACTAGTAGTCCGTTTTCACACTGCTGGTAAAGATATACCCGAGACTGGGCAATTAATAAAAGAAAGAGGTTTAATGGACTTAAAGTTCTGTGTGACTGGGGACCTCAGAATCCTGGTGGAAGGCAAGGAGAGGAGCAAGCCATATCTTATATGGAGACAGCAGGCAAAGAGAGAGCTTGTGCAGGGAAACTCCTGTTTTTAAAACCATCAGATCTTGTGAGCCTTATTCTCTATCATGAGAACAGCATGGCAAAGACCCACCCCATGATTCATGATTCAGTTACCTCCCACCAGGTTCCTCCCATAAAATGTGGGAATTGTGGGAATTACAATTCAAAATGAAATTTAAGTGGGAAAACAGCCAAACCATACCAATCACCATTATTATTATTATATAAAAGAGTTAAGTAAATGTGACAAAATATAAACCTTGTGTGAATCTAGATAAATGGGACCCTGCAGCTCATAGTACAATCACTGCAACTTTTCTGTGAGATTGAAATTTTTCAAATAGAGGAATTTTTAAAGAATTTTTTTTAAGTGAACAATTCTGTGCTTTAAAAAAAAAACTCTCATACTTGTCAGGGTATTAAGTCGTTATAACAGAAAGCAGTGGATTCTTTGTGAGTTTTTTATATATTCTAGGATAGGGAGATCTGTTTTGTGTTTTTTCCACTGTATCATTTTAGTTTGGATATTCATGACTTTTGAATTGTTCTTGGAAATAATTAGAAAAAATTAGGGATTGAGATTGTTGGAGGGTGAAACCATAGGGAGAGGAAGGAAATTGAGGAATTCAATCTTGAGTGTTTGAAGTACATATACATATGTGTGTATATACATACATATATATATATATATATATATATATATATATGGAAGGAAGAAACTGTGTGTATATGTATATGGAACTTCCATGTATACATATATATACACACACCAAGAGACACACACACTTCCATATATATATATATAGAAGTTCCACATACACACACACACACACATACACACACACAGAAGGAACTGAAATGAGTCTATAAAGGCCTGATACTACTTACATATTTTCTTGTTATTATCTATTATGTTATGAATAGGACCTGCAGCCGTATTATATTTGAGAAACAGGATTTAAGAAATACCCACTCAGTTTTATCAAAAATGTTAAAATTTAATTTGCTTTTAAAAAAAGGTTTTATTAAGCTTATTTTCCATCTACATTATCCAAGTAAATCTGAATAATTGGGACTAGAGTGGGACTAGGTGTTGGAGTGACCACCTTTCCATTTATTAAATCATAGAAGGATTTAGCATAAGTTTGCTTAGAATGTATGCTTTCCTGCCCTTAACACACATACAATGCCTCTTTAAAGGCATATTTTCTGCAACAAAGAAAAACAAATTGACAAACATCTAGTTGAAACTTCAAGGATTCTGAAAAGCATCTGGCAAGGTATATTTTTTGAGATATTGGTTCAGCTTCTCTATTGGGGACAAAAATAGCTGATTTTAAAATATAGAAGGCTTTTCCTTTCACATCAAAGATAGAAGTGGTTAGTAGTTAGGGAGATGGGGTGGTTCTGCTCCAAGCTATTGTCTAAGGTTCCAGGTTTTTTCTACTTTGTTGCTCTTTGCTTTCATCTGAATGGTTGTTGCTGGTTTTACAGCATATGATACAACTGGATTTCAGCCTGTGGGAAAGAGTAGAGTGTAGAAGGCAGCAGCTTCCTAATATAAGCATGACCTAAAACATAAATGATGGTTGCAATGAGAGTCCATCAACTAGAATTTGGCCACACTTAGTTCTGAGGCACAGTGGAAACAAATCCCTGGTTTGGTGGCTGTGAGTCCAGTTAAAATTTGGGGGGTTAATTAGTAGAAGGAAGAAGGAGAGACTAGATGTGAAGGGACAGTTACCAGAAATTAAAGGGGTGGTAAAGAAAGTAAGCTTAAAAGCTTCTTTGCTTTCTAGTGTGACAGCTTGTTCTAAGCTTATCTCGTATATTTTTGCTTCAGACTTGAAATCAGGTCAGGTTCCATGTATGAGGACATGGTATATGGAGACCATAGCATGGGTTATCATTGCTATTGAGTTTCATCATTTTCAGGCTTTTTTGGTACTAGGACTAGGACTTTTTTTCTAAAAGAGAAAATAGGTCATGAGTTCATACTACTATTTCCATTTGACTTTTAAGGTAGGTATTTAAAATGTACTGATTAAAAGAATGTGTTTCTGTCATAAAGACCAAAGTTTGATCCCTGGTTCTGTAACTTATTAGAGGTATAATTTATTTTGCTCATTTTGAGTTTGAGTTTTCTCATCTTTACAATGGGGGTAATAATAACTACATCTCATGGTTGTCATATGATTAAATGAGATAAGTGCTCAGAAATTTTTACTGATTTTATTATTCTCTATCACAATACAAAAAGGAGAGACACCTAATTCTTATTAAAGGGGTTAGAGAAGACTTGCCCTTGAAGGTAACACTTGTGCCATCAGGGAAGATTGAGTTTTGGTGGGATATGGAGGGTTAGTGAGAAGAAATATCCAGATAAGGGACCCAGCAGGGGCTGTGATCTGCATTTGTCAAGGCTGGTGCATATGATTCTGTTTTGACCCTTAAAATATATATATATATATATATTTTTTTTTTCTTATACTGTTTATCATAGTGTATAATTAAGTAGTAGTTTGTGTGCTTATTTGCTTCCTGACTGCCTTTCTGCCCCACAATGACAAGGAAGGTACTAATCCTTTCTTTTTGATTACCATTATACCTCCAGTGCCTGCCACATAATAGTCACACAGTTGATGTTCAGACCCTGAATAAAATTTTGAAGCATTTATAAATACCACAGAATTTCACATTTGATTATATACATAAATAATTCTGCACTTATTTCAGTGTTACCTACTGAGGATTGCCTACTAGTTGATCTAGTTTCTTCCAAGTCAATAACTTTAATTACTCTGGAGAATTTTGCACACTTAATAGCATTACTTCTTTATAAAATTTTATTGAAAGTAAATGAATGGATTTGCTGGTGTTCCAGTCTGTTTGGATCAGGTTCTTATCCACAATATGGATATACTGGTATGTTGCGAAATGTGTGCCAAGTAATTTGTTGTTAACAAGAGTTTAAAGTACTTCAGGAATCCCTCATAATGAAACTTCTCTGATGCTTCCATTTTGTTATGTTGCCTTAAGAGGGAGAGAGCTGCGCATACAGATTATTCTCCCAAGAATTACCTCTGGTATTCCCATTGGGGAGAGAAAGTTCATGAGGGCTTGTGAACCTCAGCACCTCTAGGCATGCATCTTTTGTGTCCCGTGGAAAGATTCAGAATGAGAATTCTCACCTGGATCTTTAGGGAAGTATCTGAGGAAGGAGCAGGCAGAGTACAGTATAAGACACTAGATCCTAAGTCAAATGGTACTAAATACATTAACACTCAAATTTTGCATATTTTTATTTTTGTTGTTATTGTCTGCTTTGTTGAGGTATACTTTATATCTAATAAAACAGCAGTTTCAAGTGTAAAACTTCATGAGTTCTGACAAATGTAAGTAATGTATTTAATACTACAATAATGATGTAAAATATATGTTACTCCAAAGAAATTTTCTCATGCCCTGTTATAGTTCCTATCACCCTCCCTTGACAACAGCTGACCTGCTTTCTGTCACTATAGTTTTGTCTTCTCTAGAATTTGGAATTACACAGTGGACCACAAAAAATTATATACTGTAAAAGACTATACACTGCATAATATGTGGCTGGCTTCTTTGACTTAGCATAATGCTCTTGAGATTCATTCTTGTTGCTTATGTCAGTAGATTGTTCCCTTTTTATTGCTGAGCAGTATTTCATTGTATGTTTAGTTCAATTTGCTTATCCATTCACCAGAAGGAACATTTGAGTTTTTTGACTATTATAAATAAGTTACTGTGAACAATTGGTGTACAAGTCTTTTTATAGACCTACGTTTTATTTTTATTGGGTGTATGTATACCTAGGAGCATAATTGGTTGGTCATATGTCAAGTATATATCTAACTTTATAAGAAACTGCCAAATTGTTTACTAAAGTATACTATGTTGTATTCCCACCAGGGATGTATCAGAGTCCTAGTTGCTCTGTATCTTTCCAACACTTGAATTTTTTCAGTTTTTAAAGTTTCATTATCTCTTTTTGGTTTTAGTTTGCATTTCCCTAATAAATAAATATATTGAAAATCTTTTCATGTATTACTTTTTTTTTTTTTTTTTTTTGAGATGGAGTCTTGCTCTGTCACCCAGCTGGAGTGCAATGGTGCGATCTCCGCTCACTGCCACCTCCGCCTCCCGGATTCAAGTGATTTTCCTGCCTCAGCCTTCTGGGTACTGGGATTACAGGCGCCTGCCACCATGCCTAGCTAATTTTTGTATTTTCAGTAGAGATGAGGTTTCACTGGGTGGCCAGGCTGGTCTCCAACTCCTGACCTCAGGTGATCCACCCGCCTCAGACTCCCAAAGTGCTGGGATTACAGGCGTGAGCCACCGTGCCTGCCCCATGTGCTTGTTTTCTGTCTGTATATATTTGGTGAAGTGAGTGTCCTGACCTCTTGACTGTTTTTTATTGGGTAGTCTATCTACTTGTTAAGGAGTTATAAGAATTTTTTACATATTCTGGATAGGATACAAGTTCTTTATTACATATATGTTTTTTCAAATATTTTCTCCAAGTTTCTAGCTGCCTTTTTATATTTTATAGTGTCTTTTGAAGAGTAAAGTTTTAAATTTATTTTTTCTTTTTAGTTTGTGTTTTCTGAGTCATAGTTAAGAAATATTTTCCTAACCTGAGATTAACTAAGACTTTTCTCCTGTTTTTTCTATAAGGAGTTTTATAGTTTGTGCCCTTACTTTTGAGGGTCATGTAGAATTTCTGTGTATGATGGGAGGAAAGTGTTGAGGTTCATTTTTGATGTATGGATAATTAATTGTATCAGCATTGTTTATCGGAGAGATTATCCTTTCCTTATTGCTGAAGCATCTTTGTTGAGTCAGTTAGCCACATTTTTTGTGTGTCTGTTTCTGGACTTCCTGTTCTGTTTTGTTGATACCTATATGTCTTTGGCAATACAACATGGTCTCAACTACAGTGGTTTTATAATGAGTCTTGAAATTATTTAGTTAAGTCTCCAACTTCGCTTTTATCAAAATTGCTTTGTTTATTTTAGGGCCTTTGAGTTTACATGTAGATTTAGAATCAGGCTTGTTAATTTTTTATTAAAAAAGCCTGCTGCAATTTTGATTAAAATTACATTGAGTAATTAGTTTGAGGGAAACTTGACACTTTTTACATTATTAGTTATTCTGATTCATGAGCATGGCATATTTCTCAGATTTAAGTCTTTGATTCTCTCAGCAATATTTGTAGTTTTCAGTTGTCAGTTTATACATATGTTAGGATATATATATACTATATATTTTTTTACCCCTGGAGTCTCCCTCTGTTGCCCAGGCTGGAGTGCAGTGGTGCAGTCTTGGCCCACTGCAACCTCCACCTCCTGCGTTCAAGCCTCAGCCTCCAATAACTGGGACTACAGGTATGCACCGTCACACCTGGCTAATTTTTGTATTTTTAGTGGAGACAGGTTTTCACCATGTTGGCCAGGCTGGTCTCGAACTTCAGACCTCAAGCTATCTGTCCAACTCAGTCTCACAAAATGCTGTGATTATTGGTGTGAGCCGCTGTGCCTGGCTGAAATTATACTTTTTAAACTATAGGTGCTAGAAAGGTCAAGATTATAAGCACACATTGTAAAATATAACGTGATGCTCTGCTTAACTTCTAATGGCCAAAGGAATTTAGTAGACTTACTCTGGGGAAGGCTTAGACTCAAACTCTGTGATACTCAAATGCTATGAAGCTATGATATGGAAGAAGAAAGGGTTATGCAGCTGCCTAGATGAGTTATAAAAAAGGCATTATTATTTTTTAATACAATCTGTTTTCACAATTAGGGACATAAATAACATACTACAGAAAGTTTCTGTTGATGTTTTTGTGCTTGAGGCATTAAGTGCTCTTAGTTACTTGGGAAAATAATGGGTCTCCAAAATGATTCAAAGCTTTTCTTTTATAATTTTTAAGTTTCCTTGCCAGTGTGCTTTAAATTAACCTTCTGACTTAATGAAACTCAGTGACTGGGCGCAGTGGCTTAGGCCTATAATCCCAGCACTTTGGGACACCAAGGAGGGTGGATCACCTGAGGTCAGGAGTTTGAGAACAGCCTGGCCAACATAGTGAAACACCATCTCTGCTAAAAATAGAAAAAGTTAGCCAGGCATGGTGGGGAGTGCCTGTAATCTTAGCTACTTGGGAGGATGAGGAAGGAGAACTGCTTGAACCCAGGAGGCATAGGTTGCAGTGAGCTGAGATCGTGCCACTGCACTCCAGCCTGGGCAACAAGAACAAAACTCCATCTCAAAAAAACAAACAAACAAAAAAAATTATTCTAGTTTAAATGTTTTATGTAGATTCTGAATAATTTGGGCTATTATTTAACAATTATCTATAGTTATATTTTAGCATTGATAATGTTATTATACTTTTTTTTTTTTGAGACCAAGTCTTACTCTGTTGCCCAGGCTGGAGTGCAGAGAGGCGATCTTGGCTCACTGCAGCCTCAGCCTCCCAAGTAGCTGGGATTACAGGCATGTGACACCACGCGCAGCTAATTTTTGTATTTTTTAATACAGACAGGTTTTGCTACGTTAGCTAGGCTGGTCTCAAACTCCTGGCCTCAAGTGTTCCACCCTCCTCAGCCTCCCAAAGTGCTAGGATTTAGGTGTGAACCACTACGCCTGGCCATACGGTACAGAAACACACTCTTCTGGTGTATGTATGTGTCTATTTGGAACTTAGTTTTCTAGTCTTTTTCTAAAATCATACTTTATGTATAATTATAGTACCTTGTTATCTTTGTGAACGTGTTAAATCAGTACTATAATAGTTGAGGTAGATAGATCATTAGGGCCTTAGAACATACCATAGTCTATATTTTTTCCTCTGTATTTGTTTTTGGTATCGGTGCCTGGATTTTTGCTTTTATGAGTCTGTTTCTTTCATTTTTATTATTTTTGTTATCAATCATCCTGGTGCATTTAAATGATTGCATCAGCTATCTAGCTTGTCTTGGCTGTTCTCAGTTTGTGCTACATGTTGCAAAATTATTTTAAAGCATACCACTTGAGCGTATTACTTTACTGTTCAAAATGTTTCATTGCTTCCCATTGTCCACTAGATTGCTCAGTGCCCTTCACACTTAGCCAGTCACATTATTTATTCATCCATCCATTTATTCATTCAGCCATATTTATTAGCTTCTTCTGTGAACCAGGCAGGATGCTAGGTTCTGAGGATAAAACAGTGAGCAAAAACAAAAAGGAGCCCTGCCCCATGGGTCTGGAGAAGACAAACACTAATGAAAATACCATAAAGATGAAAGTAAAGTAAATTTTCAGTTATATATTCTATGAGAGAGAGGAATATGTGCTGTGAGAGCTTATAATGAATTAGATCTGGTCAAGTAAGTCACTAAAGGGCCAAGATCTTCGAAGAGTAGGATCTTTTACTCAAAAAAATAGAAAAGAGGATTATACCAAGCCGAGGGACTAACATGTATAAAGGCTTTTTTTCTTTTTTTCCTGAAGGGAGTATGTTTTGAGAATGAAGAACTGGAAAAAGGCTAATGTGGCTTAGACACAAGGTTGTCCAATCCTTTGGCTTCCCTGGGCCACGTTGGAAGGAAGAACAATTGTCTTGGGCTACACATAAACTACGCCAACACTAATGATAGCTGATAAGCTAAACACACACACACACACACACACACAATCTCACAATGTTTTAAGAAAGTTTACAAATTTGTGTTGGGCCACATTCAAAGCTGTCCTGGGCTATATGTGGCCTGTGGACCACGAGTTGCACAAGCTTGACTTGGAGCATAAAAGAGGAGGGATGGTAGTACAAGATGTAAAAGAAGGTTGGATTTGACCATGCAAGGGGCTTCCAGGCCATGCTGAGTAATGTTATTAATATAAAAGCAATAGGAAACCATACAAGCGTTTTATTTAGAAGTGGGGATGGAGGAGAGGGAGATAAAAGTGGTTGTTGGAGCACTGTTGGTTAGTCTTGACAGTAGCTTGGCCAAGGAGGTTAGTGATGGTAGAAGAGATAGAAGCAACAGTTTCAAGAAATATTTAGGAGGTTAAGTGAGTAAAACCTGCATGTAATGCAGTTGGGGGTGTAAGAAACAGGGAGGAGCTGGCTTCCTGCAAAATTAGATATATAATGATGCCATTTTACTGAGCTAGGGAGTATTGGAAGAGGACCATTTTGGGTAGAGGGAAATCAGAAGTTCAATTTTGAACATGTTTAGTTTGACGTAATTTTGATCCATTCAAGAGGTTGTTCACTAGGCAGAAATTTGGTGCTCAGAAGAGAGAGAGAGAGTCTCAACATAAACTATTATTATTATTATTTAATTATTGATTGAAATTGGAGCTGTGAGTAGGAGGGTTGAGGCTTGAGACGATGCATTGGCCAAGACCTAAGACTGATTCTTGAGGATCTGCAGCACTTACTAGTTAGGTATTGGAGGTTGTGTCTGGGTTAGGGGTGAGGATGGAAGGCAGGAGCCAGGGAGAAAGAAAACCATGAAGATATTTCAGCACGAGAGCCAAAGGAAGATTTCTTTCAAAAAACTGGGAAGTAGTTTTGAATGCTGCTTGGAAGCCAGATTTGAGAATCTGCAATAGATTTAATGACTCAAGGAGAGATCTGCTGTGTAACAAATCATCCCAAAAGGCAGTGACTTAAAACAATAATTTATTATTTCTTAAGAATTTGTGAGTTGATTACATAAGCCCCAGGCTTATCCAGAGCTAGAACTTGGTGCTACCTATTTTCTGGGGGACCTTGCTTCTCATCCCTGCGGATTCTGTCTCCAACATTCAGTAGCATAGTTCAAGCTTTATTATATGGTAGCCAGCTTCTGTGGAAGTGAAAATAAAGCTGCTAGGCCTAGTAAGACTTAAACTGAATACTTTTGAGTGCCTCGGAGTACTGTGCCATCTACCAGATTACAAAACAAAAACAAAACCCATTGATGATTTATTGTGAGAGTTGTTTCTGAAAAAAATTAACAGTAAGGAAATCCAATAATCGATAGGCTAAGCATAACTGCAAAAGATAAATTGAGTGAGAGGACTGAGGAATGAAGACAAATTCCTATTTATTTCTCCACATTTTCTTTAAACTTGACCTCAACTGGGCTGTTGATTTCCTGAACACTTCCTCTTTGTTTCCTTATGTACTCCTTTTCCCTGAATGAGTTTCTTAAATATCTTTAATTTCTCTCTTCCTTTGCACTTTATTCTCCACCTGTTCTGAAGTTTAGTTTGTATCCCAGTATTTATTATTATTTATTGTCTCCTATGTGTTGATCATGATCTTCACTCTGCATTGCTCCCTAACCTGCATGAGGTTCTGGATTCTCAGTAAATTTTATTATTTTTCACACTTGCTCAGATGCTACTTCCTCTGAGAAGTCTTCCGTGGTTTATCCCCTAATCATTTATTCTTCTGTACTATTTTTATTGTTGTCATGTTATAACACATCATAATTGTTTACTTACATGTTCTTAAAGGTAGAAAATTACAATGTCTAATGTGTTGCCTTTCATTAAATAACTCGAGTTATAGCTTGATTTCTGATTCCTATTCTTACTTTTTTTAAAAGGGCGTCACATGTTAACAATAAAATGTGTGTATTCATGCTAATTATTTATTTGATACTGCGCTGAGTTCATTGGTACTAGGCCAGTGCAGTAAACTATAAAGAAAAGTTACAATTTGGTATATGAGGTTAAAAATTATAAGAAATAATATATGGTCAAGTTTTTTTATATTTCTTAATAAAGAAAGAATGAATGTATGAGGTTTTGTTTCATGTGGGCTTCAGTGGAAGTACGTACATATGTAAATTCTAAGTATGCATGTTATACACTGAGCTGGATGGAGTGTATGTTATGTTGCCAGCATATGCAATATTTGTTTTTCTACCCCTTATTCAAGGTGTCAGTTGGGCTTTGGAGCTCATGTGTTTGTATGCTCTGTGTATGGGCACATACAAGGGCCAAGTGATGTACTGGTTACACACAGGGGGAAAGAATAATACTTGAAGTTCTTGGAGATAAGACTGCCTGGTTCTGTGACTCATGACTTATATTAGCGTGGAAACTTTGTATCTGTGTGGTTGTATATGTGTGTTGGGGTGGAGGGAGTTAAGTTTTTTTTTTTTTAGTTTTTGTTTGTTTTGAGATGTAGTCTTCCTCTGTCACTAAGGCAGGAGTACAGTGGTGCTATCATGACTCACTGCAACCTCAACCTCCTGGGCTCAAGCTATCCCCTTGGTGCAATCTCCCAAGTAACTGGGACTACAGGTGTACAGCACCATGCCTGGCTTGTGTGTGTGTGTGTGTGTGTGTGTGTGTGTGTGTGTGTGGTTGTAGAGATAGGATCTCATTATGTTGCCCAGGCTGGTTTGGAACTCCTGGCCTCACGCAATCCTCCCTGCCTCAGCCTCCCAAAGTGCTGGCATGATAGGTATGAATCATCACATCTGGCCAGGAGCACAATTCTTATTGGCAGGACACTGAGAGATGCTTGTGATGTGATTATAACTCTAGCTTTACATCTCTTTTACTTTGCTTAGACTGTGTGAGTGGAACCTCATTTATTATTTCGTATGACAAATACTGTGGGGAAAACAAAAGAATCAGATCTTCCTCCTTTTCCTCTTCCAAACTGTTAGGATAGGCTGCAGAGTAAATAAGTCATTAAAACTTAAGTGGAAAGCATGATTATGAGAGTACATATAATTTGATTTACTTTGGTAAAAGAACCAGTTGGTAGAACCTCCAAATTCAAGGGGAAATCTTAAGTGTTGATACAGATCAGCCCTGACTCACGGTGGGCTCTGGTTTGATGATCATCCACCCAGTTAGGTTGTATGCTAGGAGACATCTTTTTAGATTCTGGAATTGAAGATGGTTTAAAATTAAACTTCTTGGCTGTTGCGGTGGCTCACGCCTATAATCCCAGCACTTTGGGAGGCCGAGGCGGTTGGATCACGAGGTCAAGAGATCGAGACCATCCTGGCCAACATGGTGAATCCCTGTCTCTACTAAAAAAATACAAAAATTAGCTGGGTGTGTTGG
The DNA here is from genome assembly GCF_049354715.1 of Callithrix jacchus. Lineage (NCBI taxonomy): Eukaryota > Metazoa > Chordata > Mammalia > Primates > Cebidae > Callithrix > Callithrix jacchus. The sequence goes on from NC_133502.1 coordinate 64,543,181, forward strand.
TGTGCGCCTGAAGTTCCAGCTACTTGGGAAGTTGAGGCAGGAGAATTGCTTGAACCTGGGAGGCAGAGGTTGCAGTTAGCCGAGATTGCGCCACTGCACTCTAGCCTGGTGACAGAGCGAGACTCCGCCTCAAAATAAATAAATGAATGAATGAATGAACGAACTTCTTTTATCTTTTTTTTACTGTTTGTTGATTTCTGTTTTTACATTCTACAATTTAAAAAATAAGTAATAATGTATGAGAATTTTGGTTATCTGAAGCTTTACAATAGCTTTCCTTATAGTGAGCTAGCTAAAATGTAATCTCAAATCTTGTTTAATTATTTGGCATAATTTATCTACAGTAAATCCTGAAATAGTGCTATGCCTATGGTAGGCTCTCTATGAATAACTAAACAATTAAAATTTAAGTTGTGAGCTATAGTCTAAGTTTAGCAAAGTCACAAATAATTAGGGTCCATATTATAATCAAAAATGGAGGAAATTGTACTTTTATAAGTACATAAAATTTGAGCATGCCTGATAACTGTCACCTACATAATCTGCTGTTTGTTTTTCAGACCAACGGAGGTTTTATTCCTTTTCTTTTGGTAAGAAGTTGAAGGACTCAAAGGTGAAGGGGGGCAGTAAGGTCTCTAAGGGAAACAAGGAAAAATAGGACAGTCTTCCCAAATTTAAATTAAAGTTGCATTTCCTTTTCTGTTGGCTACCAAGATAATGACATAAGATATTTGGGTTGGTGATATTATTAAAATTAATCATTTAAAATAAATAACAGTATGGAAAACCTCACTTGTATTCAAGTAAAAAATAAACTGAATATAAAGAATAATTTTATTTGCTTATTAGTCCATTATGCTGAAGCTTTGCCTAGTATAATTTTATAAAGATTCTAATATCATGGTTATGGGAAAATTACTATATTATTGAAACACACATGGTTTATCCAATTCTTAAAATTTGCAGTCCTCCCTTCCTAGATGTTCTAGACTTGATTATATAGCATGGGTTACTTGAGTGTGTTCTCCAAACAGATGTCTCCTAACATACAATCTTGTATTATAGTTCATCTCTAAAAAGGGGATATTAATAGTATCTACCCCATTTACTTGTTATAAGTATTGTATGTAAAGTTCATGGAATGGTGCTTGGCACATACTAGGTGTTCAGAATATGCTAGCTATTGTTGTCTGTTGTTATTGCCTGTGTTTCAAGAAATGGAAGAGAAAAGCAAGAGGCAGAAAAATGTTGCCACTCCTTTGTATCAAGAGTAACTGGGGGAAAAGCATAGGACTATGCATTATAAAAACAATCTACAATGTTTATAAGATGTATTAGTTAGGGACTTGAAATCACTAGATTGATAAAGAAATCAATTAAAATTTTTATCTAAAAGTGGTTATTTTTATAATAAAGGTTTTCTTTTTTCATTGAATAAAATTTTTTAATAACAATTCAACATTTGACTTCTTTTAAAAAATGCAGATTATATTTTCACTCCTGATTAGGCAGTATGATACAGTGTTTAAGAGCCAACTTACCTGGGTTTGCATTCTGTCTCCTCACCACTTACTGTGTACCTTCTAAACAAGTTTTGAAGCTGTTCATCATTTGTAAGTGAGGATTATAATAGTGCCTATCTCATTTATTTTGTGAGTTAAATGAATATATATCTATATAAAGAGTTTAGAATAACTTGTGGCATCTGATAGTAACAACCATAAAAGTATTATTGTTATTAATGGCTAGGTTTTTTTTAAAGCATCATTAATTCAGACACTTCCATTTAAATACTCATAGAGTTTCTTGGGATTAAGTTTCAGAAAATAGCTCTTATAAAACACTTATCCCATCTAGTGTTCAGAAATAAAAATCCTATTAAGTATCTTGTTAGCTAGCACCGTGATTCTCAGTTTTCTTATTTCTGTGTTGGCTTATCTTTAAATACATCTCTGAGACAGATTCCTTCAGGAACATGATCCTCTCTTGAGAACTCTTAGAGCACTGGGTGTAGTATTTTATTCCTTATCTTTAAATCCTCAAAGCCTAAATATGACTGATATTTGGTAGGTATGTAAAAAAAAGATGAGTGAATCCATGTATGGTTTTCAGGAAGTAGTCTGCCTTCTGGCAGTGTATTTTAATGGCTGATCAAGAAGAACTCTTTGTTAGGGGTCCTTATGAATGTCTGAGCTTTGGAGTTAGTAATTACTGTATTTAATCTTTCTCTTGTTCAATTGAGGCATCTATGAAGTTTTCCTAGCTTTGGTTTTGTATTAAATAATGACACTATTATAAAAGAGGTATAGATAACTACTTGAATGAATAATTTACTGACTTTTGACAATTATCTTCATATTAATATGTTTCGGTACTCTGGATAATAATAAAGAATATAAAAGTTCCTGCCGGCTGGGCGCAGTAGCTCATGCCTGTAATCCCAGCACTTTGGGAGGCCGAGGCGGGTGGATCACCTGAGGTCAGGAGTTCGAGAACAGCCGGACCAACATGGTGAAACCCCATCTGTACTAAAAATGCAAAAAAAATTAGCCAGGTGTGGTGGCGGGTGCCCGTAATCTCAGCTACTTGGGAGGCTGAGGCAGGAGAATAAGTTGAACCCAGGAGTCAGAGGTTATAGTGAGCTGAGATCACGCCACTGCATTCCAGCCTGGGCGCAACAGAGCAAGACTCCATCTCAAATAAATAAATAATAAAAATTTCTGCCATATTTGCCTTGTTTTATTCTTTTGTTTTGGATTTTTAAGAATGCAATAAATGAAACAGAACATTGCAGATGGTAGTGTGTAGTCTCCCTTGTTCACCTACTCAGTGTCGCTTTCCTCCCTCTTTCCCTTCCCATAATCAACGATTATGAATTTGATTTGTAGTCATTTAGTCCACATTTTCTTATTTTTACTACATGAGCCTGGAAACATTATATTAGCATGTAATATAGTGTACATTGGCATGTAATATATAAAACTATTCTGAACATTGTTTAACAGTGTGTAGAGATGCTATTCTGCGCATCATTTTGCATCTTGCCATTTTTTTCATCCATGTAATATAGTTTTTGACACAGAAATAGACTCAGGTGTATAGTTACCCAGTATAAGAAAGAGGTGACACTCTAGTGCAGCATAGAAAGGCCTATGTCAATTGGATATCCATTTGAGAAAAAAAAAATGTGTCTTCGTCCCTATTTTGGACCATACTCCAAACTCAATTTCAGGTGTATTTCAAGTTTGATTTTAAGTGGGAAAATAATAAGCTTTTAGAAGAAAAAAATGGGAGGCCGGGCGTGGTGGCTTATGCATGTAATCCCAGCACTTTGGAAGGCCGAGGTGGGAGGATCATGATATCAGGAGTTTGAGACCATCCTGGCCAATATGGTGAAACTCCTTTTCTAATAAAATACAAAAAATTCTCCAGGCATGTTGGTGCACACTGTAGTCCCAGCTTTTCAGGAGGCTGAAGCAGGAGAATCACTTGAATCTGGGAGGCGGAGGTTGCAGTGGGCTAAGATTGTACTACTGCACTCTAGCCTTGTGACAGAGCAAGACTGTTTCAGAAGGAGGAGGAGGAAGAGGAGGAGGGGATGGAGGAGGGGAGGGAGGGGGAGGAGGAGGAGGGGAGGGAGGGGGAACAGGGGAAAGGGAGGGGGAGGGGGGAGGAGGAGGAGGAGGAAAGGAAAAAACATGGGAGAACGTCTTCATTGTCTTTTAGGAGACAAAAAGTACTAACTGTGAAAGGAAAAATATATTAAGATAAATTGTTTATCCAAAGATACTGCTAAAATAATGGAAGAGGTAACAGAGTAGGAGAAGATATTTGCAATACTATAACATATCCAATAAAGCAGTGATGCCCAACCTTTTTGGCACTAAGGACTAGTTTCCTGGAAGAGAATTTTTCTGTGGACATGGGTGGCTATGGTTTTGGAATGAAACTAACTGTGCCACCTCAGATTATCAGGCATTAGTTACGTTCTCACAAGAGGCACGCACCTGGATTGCTTGCTTGTGCAGTTCACAATAGAGTACATACTCCTATGCCACTGTTGATCTGACAGGAGGTGGAGCTCGGGCGGTAATGCTTGCTTGACCCCTGCTCACCTCCTGCTGTGTGGCCCCATTCCTAACAGGCCACGGATTTGGGAAACCCTGCAATAAAAGATTCATCTGGAATAGATTAACAGTCCTCCAACTCAATAAGAAAGCTAGGCAACCCCCAATAAAAAAAAATAATAAGCAGAAGACAGGCACTTCACAGAAGAACACATTGAAATGGCCAATAAGTGTATGAAAAGGTATTCCACTCCATAGACATCAGGGAAATTAAAACCCATCTAAGACAGCACTACACACACACACACACACACACCCAAAAGTGGCTAACATGAAAAAGACAGCCAAAACTAAGTATTGGTGAAGGAGATATAGAGCAACTGGTTCTCTCATAGACTGCTATGGGAATATAAATCGGAATAACCACTTTGGAAAACGCAGTATCTGATGAAAGTAAACATATCCAGCTTCTACAACTAGGTATATACTCAACAGAATGCATACATATATTTTCCACAAAGACATGTACATAGTTACACTATTCATAATATATCCAGACAATTCAAAAGGATAAATTATGGAGTTTGAGACCAACCTGATGAGATCCCTTTTCTACAAAATATTAAGAAGTGTGCTGAGTGTGGTGGCACGTGCCTGTAGTCCTATCTACCTGGGTGGCTGAGGCAGGAAGATCTCTTGAGTCTAGGAGTTCAAGGGTGCAGTGAACTGTGACCATGTGACCTCATTCCAGCCTCAGTGATGGAACATGACCTTGTCTCTCAGAAATAAAAATAAATTATGGTTCACAGATAAACACTTTGGCAATAGGAATGAATGATCTACCATTCTGTGTAGCAGTATAGGTGACTCTCACCTTTACAATGATGAAAGAAGCCATAAACCAAAGAGACAATACTCCATTTATATAGAGTTCAAAATCAGGAAGGCATTCAATTTGTGAAAATTTGTTAAGCTGTGCATTCTGGATATATGTTCTTATATGTGTGTATGTTACATTATGCAGAAAAACATTGTTTTGAGATCTATCCATGTTGGATGTTAGAGTTCTAGTTTATTCATTTCAAATGTGGTATGTGAACAGACTGCAGTTTATTTATTGATTCCCTTATTGAACTTCTAAATTGTTTCCAGTTTTCCTCTGTTTCAAATAATGCTGTAGTCAGTTTTTATTTTTATTTTTAGACATCTTATATAAATATATGAGAGTTCGTCTAGAAGGTGGCATTGTTGGGTTTTAAAGTATACTCATGTTTAGCTTGATACTATCAAATTGTTCTCGAAATACTAGTATAATTATAGGCTTATCAGAAGTGTTGGAGAGTTCCTATTGCTTTATATTCTTGTCATCACTTAGACTTGTCAAACTTAAAAACATTTGGCTAATTTCACTGGGTATGAAATGGTATCTCATCAATATTTTAATTCATGTTATCTGTTAACTAGAGTATTTGAACATCTTTCTACATGTCTATAGGTCATGGATTTCCTTTTAGGTATCCTCATCACCCACTTTTGCTTTTGGGAATTGTCTATGTTAATTGCACATTTTTCTAATGACTATATTTTTCTTCATTTATGTACAATTTTCCTTGATTCTCAAAAGTCCATGTATTCGGGAAGACCTCCCCACCCTCTTTGATTTTTAAGACATTACTGGAATTTCAACTGTAAACTTAAATTTGGAGTAAGTCAATTCTCCTGAGATTTTTTTCCTTCAGATTTTAATCTTTTTCCTGTTTGTATTTGCCTGCCATTGGCCCTTATTTTACTAATTCATTCCAACTATAGTGGATTTCACCCCCCCCTTCTCTTTTATTTTGAGACGTTAGTGGTGACTTGAGGAGGGAGAAATGAGAAGCAGTAGAAAAAGAAGTAAAAATTTGCCTAAAGTTTATAAAATTGATATAGCTATGTGTGAAATGCTTAGAATATGCTGTGACCCTTGCTGTTTTTTTTTTAATATATTTGAAATTCATTCTAGATTTAGCATTGTACAGCCAAAGGCCATTTATTTCATTTTATATTGTCTGTGTTGCAGGTGCTCATCATTACATGATTAGGGGTGTGTGTGTGTGTCTGTGTGTGTGTGTTCCACACAGTGCCTATTATCCCCCAGATTCTCAAGACAGTTCCATGTATCCATTATTCTGCAAATCAGCTGGATTAGCAGTTAAAACTTCAGGCAGTACCACTGATGGTTTGACATTTCTGTGATATTAGAGAGAAAATGACCAAGTACTTGGTTGCTGTGTTTCCCAAATACAAAGGTGGTTGGTCTGGGGTAAAAGGAGATGAAGTAAATAGTGTTTGCTTATCTTTTGTCAGGGTGTGGTAATAGCAGTAAGGGCCTGGAGTTCCTGAGCTGTTTACAACTGTCACAGAGCCTCTGAGGCTGGGAAACCTTCCATGAGAATATCCTGGCCCAGATTTCTTCAGCATTCCTTCTCTGTTGCTTCTGCCTTCTGCCTTCTGCCTTACGTGCCAGAGAAAGAGCTCATGACTCCTGTCCAAAGTCACAAAATCTTGGCTGATCTTGATGAAGGAGTCTTGCAGCATATTCTCATGGCATGAATCTTTTGAAGAGAGTTGCCAGTATAACATAGCTTCATTAGGAAAACTCTTCTAGAATAGAATTGGATTCTTTTTTTAATGGTTTGATGTAAGTCAATGAAGAAACTTGAGCCTATTTTAGTGTAGAATGACTTCAGCCCCCATCAAGTTTGGAAATCTTCTCTGTGTGAGATGTACAAAGGCTGTACACAATACAGTTAGGTCTTGCTTTGTGAATAAATAAGTATAAACAATGACAATTAGGCAGTGATCATTTTAAAGCATGTTCTGTATAAAAATATACTCCAGTAGTTGTAGGGAAAAAGCCCTAAAGTGATTCCGGACTTTATTTTTTAAAAATTTGTAAGTGGTAAGGATTTTTTGCTTTCTTAAGTACCATATACTTAAATACCATTATCATACTTAAAATATTATTAACAGTTACAGTGATATAATTTCAGAATTTCCTGATTGTCTCAAAAATCTTTGCTTTTTTCTCTTTTATAACAGTTGCGACTCCTCAAATTCCCCTCCCTTTGCTTTTTCATGCCACCGATTTTTTGGAGAAACCAGGTCATTTGTCCTGTACAATGTCCCACATTCTGGATTTGACTGATTGCTCCCTTGTGTTGGTATTTAACTTGATCCTATATCCCCACTATTCCCTGCTAACTGGTAGTTAGAACTAAAGGCTTGATTCAATTCAGGTTCAATCTTTTTCTTTTTCTCTTTTTTTGTGTGTAAGAATCCTTTATAGTTGATGTTGTGAACTTCTTACTGCATCATGTCATGAGAAACATAGTGTCTGGTCATCCTCATTGAGTGATACTGAGATGAATATGTGGATTCTGTTTGTACACTGTTACTCTGTTGTTATAAAAGGCCCGTTATAGTCATTTAAAGCTTCTTAAGATGCTTAAGAATCTCAGAAAAGATTCTAACTTAGCAGCTCTAGGGGAAGAAACATCTATTATTGATAAAACATGCAGCACACACAAAAACCGCCAAACTTCTCTACATTTACTTAGATGTGGTAAGAATCACTACATGTAAAATGTAATTAGAGTGACAAAATTTACTCTTCTACAAACGCTTTGAGAACTTTTCTTGTATAAAATGAACCATATTTAAAATTATAAAGTGCTGTAAAGATGTTTGAGACTGCTGTAGTATAATTTAAAAAAAAAAGCGATGACTTTGGACACAGGAGGCCAAATCATTTTTTTGAGGTCCATTTCTTTTACATTTAGAAAATAATAATAAGGCCAGGTATGGTGGCTCTTGCCTGTAATCCCAGTACTTTGGGAGGCTAAGGCGGGTAGATGACCTGAGGTCAGGAGTTTGAGACCAGCCTGGCCAACATGGCAAAACCCTATCTCTACTAAAAATACAAAAACTAGCTGGGCATGGTGGTACGTGCTCATAATTGCAGCTACTTGGGAGGCTGAGGCATGAGAAGTGTTTGAACTGGGAGGCGGAGGTTGCTATGAGCTGAGATCATGCCACTGCACTCCAGCCTGGGTGACAGACTGAGACTCCATCTCAGAAAAAGAAAAAAGAAAATAATAATAACACATCTATCACAGGGTTGTTTTAATGATTAAATGAAGTGATTTATTTGGAAGCATTTCAGCACCCAATAATTAATTGAGTCTAAATCTGAAATTCATTCCAACAATACAGATTTTTTTCAGTCTGTATTTTCAAAGTAAGTTTTAAGAAAATTAAAGTAACAGTAGCTATGTCTGAATAAACTTTCATATTTGAGCTTGCTTTTCAAGTGATAGGAGAGTTGATGCAGTTTTAACATAAGTGTAAAAACATAAGTTTAAAGTAGGCTTTTTGAAAAAAATAGTTTGTGGAATTCTTATTACTGTTTTTCTTCCCCCACTTTCAGCTCCATTTACCTCTTAATTCTCCTTTGCCTGGAAGTGAATTGACCAAGGAACCTTTTCGTTGGGATCAGAGACTCTTTGCATTAGTGTTGCGGTTGCCTGGCACCATGTCAGTAGAATCAGAACAGTTGACAGGTGTGCCTTTAGATGACTCTGCAATCACACCAATGTGTGAAGTGACAGGCGGTAAGTTTTTTGCTGGCAGTAATTCAGTAACTTTAAAGCAGATTTTATCTGAATGTTTTAAAATGTACATTTCAAAAAGTTCATGTTTGTTTTGATTTAACAAGTTAATATTAGGAGTTAATAGGCATATGTAGTTTTAAGCCATATTTATTGATAGTGGTCTATGATCTTCATTTGAATAGAATGTGGTTACTATTGGATTTGACAAGGAATGCTAATTTTTTTTTACTTGTATAGAAAATACTAGTTTTTGATGTTGTTAAACCATATTTTCTAATCTACAAAGATTGTCAATGCTTTAGGAATACCATAGCATTATTTTTTGCAAAAAATGTTTTGAGAATCATCTCTGTATATTTCATCGGATATGCTTAAGTGCAGTTTTTCCCAGCGGCAAGTAGATTGATAGGTTAAAGGAAACAGGAAGTGAGGTCTTATCCAGTTTCTCTTTCATTTATACATCAGATTAGATAGGTACTACACTAAGTGAACATCAAGGGAAATCTTAAAATAGAATATGTAGTCAACTCAGAACTTATTTAATGTAGAATTGGCTAACAGGTGGATTACTTTTATATAGGTATGTATTGCGTGCTTACTGTGTACCAAGTATTGTTCCATGCTTTTGGCTTTCAGTACTCAATAAGACAGATGTGGCATTTTTGCTTTTATGGAGCATTTCAGTTCTTACCTGAGAATTTTATTAAAATGTGCAAGTCTAGCATTCCACTATTTTGCTTATGATAAGGGCCTGTTATATAGTCTTCAGACACAGTTGGTGCTCTAATGAGATTCATCATAGCCAGCTATATAAGAGAAAATATAAGTTCTAATTCATATTTTAGGTGCATTTTCTTCTAAAATTCTATGAGTTTTGGAAATCTGCACAATTCACAGACAAAAAGGGATTAACTTTACACAGGTGTGTGAAATAGATAAGTTAGAAAACTGTTATTCACGTCATTAAATGCTTTCATTTTACAGAAATGCTTTGTGTGAACTTCTGTAATGCCTTCACAATTTAATTAAAAAAGGGTAAAAAAGGGATGTATGTAATTTTTGTAGGGACAACCTGTCATCTAAATTTGAAAATTAACTAGTAACAATTCTCTTTATATAGATAATATTTTTCAGTGACAGTTTTTTTCTGTGGGAGGTTGCACATTTATATTCATGAAATTTTAGTTTCCAGCTTTGAACTGGCCCTGTTGTTTAAAATTCTGATTTTTTTTTTTTAACTCTGGGGATTTTACTTAACAGATTCTGAAAGGCTTGCAGGCTGTAACATTTTTACATTGGAAATTCCTTGCTATGAATTACTTAGTTTGAACTTAGAATTATGATGATTTGGAACTTAGATGTTCTATAACTTTCATCTCTAGGATCAGGAGTATTCAGAGTTTGAAGTGAAGTGAGTGGTATAATCAAAGAGTCTAAAAAGAACCTTGAGACATCATGTAGCAGTTAATATCCTTGCCAATAACATACTTAAAAAGACAGGCCAGGTGCGGTGGCTCATGCCTGTAATCCCAACACTTTGGGAGGCTGAGGTGGTCAGATCACGAGGCCAGGAGTTCGAGACCAGCCTGGCCTGATCAACATGGTTAAACCCTGTCTCTACTAAAAAAAAAAAAAAAAATACAAAAATTAGCTGGGTATGGTAGTGCATGCTTGTAATCCCAGCTACTTGGGAGGCTGAGGCAGGAGAATCGATTTAACCAGAGAGTCAGAGGTTGCAGTGAACGAGATGGTGCCATTGCACTCCAGCCTGAGACAGAGCAAGACTGTCTCAAAAAAAAAAAACAAAAAAAAAACAATATACTAAAGTTACTTTGTTTATTCTTTGAAAGGAACATCTCCAGAGGTGAAGTTCCAAAGTCATCCTTGGTAATACCTTTCAATGATACAGAAATCTTAGTCAAGAAATGAGGAAGACTTCCCTAAATATACATTCTAAATCCTTACTGATGTGGTAGTTTATTTGCCCCTTTTCATGCTCTTACTAGCAGTAAGGGTAAGCTGCTCAAATGTCACTCACCTTTTCGTATTTCTGAATGTGTGTTCTTCATTTAAGAAATGTTCACGACAGAAAATTTTGGGAAACACTAGAAAAGTAGAAAGAACAAAAAAGATAATACCACTGATATTGAAAAGTAGAAAGAACAAAAAAGATAATACCTACTGTGCATTTTTAAAACTTAGTGTTAACAATAATTGTTTATGTGTGTATTTGTGAACATTTTTCCCATTATAGAATAATTCATATTCACTAAGGAAATATTGAAATAAATTCACCTATATTGCCAAAATAATAATATATTTTTTTCTATGTATTTTTTAATTGCATAATTATAGTCATTGTAAGCATCTACTGTATGCCAAATAACTGTTCTAGGTGTTGGGAGTACAGCAGGAACAACAGCAAGAACAATAGAAAGTTTGCATCTTTGTACTGAGTGATAGGTAATCATATAAAATAAATAAAAGATCTTTTATAGTAGTACTACCTACTGCTATTGTAGTAAACAGTAGAGTGCTACCTACTATGAAGACAAAACAGAGTAAGGGAATAGAGACTAACTTGAGGCAGAGAAAGAATATTGTACCTAAGTTTTCTTCTGAGGAGGTAATGTTTGAGCAGAGACCTGAATAATGGAGGTAATTAACACAAATATCTAGGCAGAGGAAATGACAAGGGAAGGGACATGCTCTTTATTTGGAAGCAACAGGAAGGCTGGCATGGCTGGAGCTTGCATAGGGAGGAATAGAGTAATAGCTAAGTTTAGAGAGGTAGACAGGGGCCAAATATTGAATGGCTCTTTAGGCTACAATAAATATTTTTTTATTTTCCAAGTACGATAGGAAGCCTTTTGAAGGCTTTTTATAGGAGGTGACCTCTGATTTCTATTTGTGAAATATCACTTCAGCTGTTAGATGAGAATTTAGAGTGGCAAGAATAAAAGCAGGAAGACTAGTAAGAGATAGTAGTAGTACTTTGTTCTAGAATGCTAGCTTTGGAGGTGGTGAGAGGTGGCCTAATACAAAAGAGAACCAGGGATGAGGACAAGAAGGGAAGAAGCAATCAAGGATGGTTCCCGATGATTCAGTTGGTCTGAACCACTAAAGATGAATGGCTGTGCCAAGGACTGAGATGGTACACTGGGGAGACGTTTGGGGGAGGTTCAAGGATGATAGCAGATTTTAAAATGTGTAATAGACATGTTGTTGAATATATCAAGAATTTAAAAAGTATTTCATAAAAATTAGATATTTCTAGATTAAATACATTTAATTTTCATAGCCTCTATAAGGACTATTGACCAACTTAGAAATGTTCATTTCCCTATTCTCTATTTGACTAAGATGCTAATACTGCCTTTAGACTCACTGTATTTTGTTTGACTTTTTTTGTGGACTCTACATAACCCAAAGTTAGACAGCTTCTTAACTTGAAGGTGTGTGCTAATAGACTTTTTTCACAAGTATAATTAGTGATCCTAGAAACTTTATGTGTTAGCACAAAGTGTTGTATATTTCAAGGGGTAAGTTTTGACATAGACAACAAATACACATAAGGAACATTACATAGGACATAGGCTCACTTTGTAAAGAAAGCAAAATTTGCCATTGCTCTTTACTTTTAAAATAATAGATTTTTATTTGCCAAATCACTCGTTTTATTCTTTTTCTCTAATTTTTGTAAAATATACTGATTAGTAATTTTATTTCATATGAAGATTGTAATTGATTTGTCTGTATTCTTCTAATTGATGACACAACTTAAGAGAGCAGAGATAATTGTCATAGTTTACGTACTATAAAATTTTTGCTTTTTAATGACCTCTAGAAATATGCTTAAATTTCATGAAATAAGATACTCAACTTTTATATAAACTTCTAATATTTTGCATGTAAAGATGGTCAGCCTTTTTATGGATTGCTTTTTGTGTATACTTAAATTGACTTAGAAAAAAATTTACATTTACCAATTCTTTCAAATAAGCATCAACTTCATATAGATGTTCTATTTTAAGTACCCATTTCAAATTAACAGAGGATTTCCAGGGGACAAATGATATCCAGAATAGTTTCTGATACCCTGTAAGAGTTTGAATTATAGCTGTACCACTATACTAACTTGAAAAAGTTAGCCTCTCTGTGCCTTAGTTTTCTCATTTGTAAAATGGGGAAAATAACCCATGCAATTGTTGCTGCAGTTAAAGAAATCAATATCATAAAATGATCGAAAGAGTACCAGGCACATAGATACTCAGTAATTGGTATATATTGTTTAGGTTATAATCATCATTATTTTATACAGTTAACATGTTTGTTATATGATACTTGTTTTTGTAAGTAAAGCTGACTTTGAAGATTTGAATCACCATTATCCATAATGTTCTCTTTTCTGAATAGCCGTTAACAAATTACTTTAGGTGGTTGTTATGAGTAATTTGATGTGTCAAATGTAATAATGTAGCTTGTATTCTGAAATAATTGGTTGAATGTGTAGAAGAGTAGGGCTTCATATTGAGCTTACTACAAATAACATTGCAAAATATTTGGCCAAAGATTGAGGTTTAGCTATCAGGGTTTTTAGTGTTGGTCTGGATCAGAACTGTATGATAGAACTCTGATTCAAGTTTCATCTATAATTAAAAATTTCATAGTAGCCCCTTTAAAAATTAAAAATTGATGAAATTCTAATAATATATTTTATTTAAATCAATATATCCAAAATACTTCAATGTGAAATTATTTTAAAATTACTGAGATGTTTTATATTTTTCATGCGAAGTCAACAAAATCCTGTGTATATTTTACACTTATTATACATTTCAATTCAGACTAGCCATATTTCAGGTTCTCAATAGCTATATATGTCTAGTATCTAAAGTGTTGTATAGCAAAGGTCTAGATATTTTTGGTGAACATTTCTTTTTAAAAGATCTTTTCGCTGGTAACTTTTTAAGAAAATCACTAGTATTTAATGCTTCTGAACCAAAAATATTATAGGTTAAAACATACAAAAGGGGAATTCACATAAGACAGGTAATTCCCAAGAATGTAAGCCAAGTGAAATTCAGAAAAGCACATGCTACCATCTATATATTAAAATGCAAATATTTAAAATACTTAAAAACTGCCAGTGAACTAGTTAAAATAGTTATTATATCTACTGTATACATAATAAATCTTAGTGAAATGCTTTTGTTAAGCGGGAATAAGATTTTGGGGAAATAGTTATTAGATGTGTGTTTGTATGTGTGTTAAAGATAAATTATATTGCATAACAGTTTGAGATAGGGTGTTTTTTATGTATATGTTCTAAAATATGTAAAATATGTGCCTCGTTTTCATTGTGTTTTATTCAGACCAAGAATTTTATGTTCCAAATATTTACAGTTAGAAGAAAAATTAAATACTCTGACAAAATGGGATTGTTAGTTGATTGGAAATAATGATTTTTGTTCATTCTTTCATAAGATAATTAAATTAGTCAACTTTTACCATTGAACTTTCGTTAATTAGTACTGTCAGAAACTCCGCAGTTGTTTTTTTCTTGCTTAAAGATAGGAATACTTGCAACTAACTAGTTTACTGTATTTTTCTTCTTCTTCAATCTCTCAGGCCGTTCATATTCTGTGTGTTCTCCAAGAATGCTTAATCAGTGTCTGGAGTCCTTGGTGCAGAAAGTACAAAGTGGGGTGGTAATAAACTTCGAAAAAGCAGGACCAGATCCTTCCCCTGTAGAAGGTATTGTTGCACTTTTCTTTTAGACATTCAAAACTTGCTTTATTGTTTATTCAACTAGAAGTGAAACTTAATGTGATTTGGCCTTAAGATTGGCAAGGCCAAATTATTAAGACAGAATGGCTATTGGTAAAGAGGGAAGATTAAATAGGAAAATCAAGGTAAACTAATTGTGGTCTAGTAGCATGACCTTTTTGTATTAATGATTGTTTATTACCTGAAATTTTAATGAGTCAAAAGCCTTTTGAAGGGTTTGTAGATAAGCAACTTTATAATTTCTTTGTAGTATTATACAATTGCCTCTCAACATATATATGCTTCTCCTATGTCCTTTAATTCCCAAAATGTTCAACCCTAGATGTTTAACTCCTTAGCTTCTTTTGTACCAGGGATCAAACTGATTGAAACTAAATGGTTTATATGAGTCAAAATGAGGAACCAGGCTTTGCCAGTAAGCTTGATTCTTCTAACTCTAGCTAAGTCCCACCTGACTTTTTCTTGGCTTCTGTAATGATAAACTATTTCCAATAGCCAGTGGATGTAAGGAATTATAGTAGAACCAATGAATGGCTTATAACTGAGACCCTCTGCATTGTATGTTAGCTATTTCAAGATTTAGAAAGTCATTTAATGATAATTGACATAGGTGGCCCACTAAGTGGGAACCAGGGAGAAGAGAAAGATCATAGAGATGAAAGAATGGGGGCACTGAGAGGTTACTATAGGGAGGGAATAGATGATAGCAATAAGTTGTGTCATGTCTGCTTTAACAAAACCAAACTTAAAAAAAATTAAATTGTTATGATGTATTTTTAAATTATTTTAATGCTTTGTTTAGAGTTAGGTACTAGTAAATGTTAACTGAATTGTTGAAGATAGTTGCTGGTTGCTAGTTATTTTAAATTAAAGGTAGATGCTTCGGTCTGATCTAGCTTTGCTTTTTTTTCGGGGGGGGGGCTTTAGTTAAAATGATTTCTAAGAAATACTCAATTTGCAATACTTATTGTAGTATTTATTGTGTGCCTGGCACTGTTCTTGACATTTGGGATATGATGATAAAGGTGGTAAATTGGGTGCTTGCTCTTATCATCTGACGAAGAAAATGTGTCATTCATCAAACAGATGTTCACCATAGAGTGTGTTTTATGAGTTCCAATTGGTCAAGCAAAGCATGCTGTGGACCTCCTTTGAACTGGAGAACTCATAGTTGGAATTTGCACTTATTGTCTAATGAATTACAATCCAGTCTAGATATTAAGCATAGTCTTCTGCCATTTAAGAAAAATAGGAAAATCTAGAAAAGAACAAATATTAAGACTTTTTAAGTTATAATGGATATAATTTAACTTTTTATGCTTTTCTCTCCTTTTATGTTACATGCTTTCTTTGTCTGAATTTCTTTGCTATAGATGGGCAGCCAGATGTATCAAGGCCTTTTGGATCTCAGCCTTGGCATAGCTGTCACAAACTCATATATGTCAGACCAAATCCTAAAACTGGGGTTCCTATAGGTCATTGGCCTGTTCCAGAGTCTTTTTGGCCGGATCAAAATTCACCAACACTAGTAAGTACCAGAGAGACTGTAACTATGTAATAGTGACCATTCAGCTGCCTTTCCTGTTAGTTTTAAGTTCTGTTGTCAAAGGTGTGATTTAATTTATGGGGATTAGACAGATGTTCAAAGTGCTATGATACTCTATTACTTGCTTTAATGTACTGTATTGCTTATTATGAAGTAATAAAAAAAAGGCATCTCTTTCCTTTAGAATCTAATACTATGCTCATGTTTTTTATTCTTGGCTTCGGGGCAGAAAATTTCCTCTTTGGACTCTAAACAAGGATTTGTTTCTGGGACACAATTTAGGATTTAAACAAAGGTTTAGAAAATAATTTTGATAGTTTGCCTGCAATCTTTTAGGACTTAGTCTTAAATTCATATTAACTTGTATGGTTTTAGTTATATAGAGTGTTACAGATTGAAGGTTTAAGCTAGAACAGATTTTCTGATTTTGTTTACCTGAATTATTTTTAGGAACAGTGAGGTTTGCTGAGAAGTTATGGTGAATTACCAGTATTCATTATGTAATTCTTAATAGGGTACATTTATACAAATACATATCCATTTAGTCTTTAGTGTACTCTTTTTTCCAGATTTTTTTCCCCAAGTATCTGTGAGGGCATTAAGGGATATTTTGTGGGAGAGCATGATAGTGGTTCTCCTTGATTTTACCCATAGAAAATAAGAATTATATTTCAGAGATCATTAAGCGGTCTTTAATAATATTTCATGCAGTGAACCCTTTTTGAAACCTTTTGTACTTCAAACCTGTATCAGCTCTTCAGGATAATTTTTATTTTGAGTCTATAAAGTGATATAGACTTTATTCATTAGGGATTTAACAAAGTAGTACATGAAATTAAGGTTTTCTAAATTTCACTGAAGTATCTTCTTTATACCTTTTCCTTTTTTCTGATAGAACTGTCGAAGTTTTTAGTCTGGCTTTATAGGGAAACTTTCCATTTATTTGGTCATTTTACTTTCTCTTCTGGAGCTCTTTCAACTCTTACAGAACAGATAGCATTATTTATGCGAAATATTGTCATGTTATTTATTTTGTCGTATTTATTTAACATATACAGGAGAACAAATAGTACCCGAGTCATGATGGAAAGACATCCAAAACCAGTATTACAACCCTTGTCTATTAATGCTGCTCTAGCAGTCTATCACAAATTCTTATAAGCCATAGAGGTTAGGTAGGACCTCAATTGGAGGAGAAAATAGTTTGAGAAAAAAATATGAAAGTAAAAAAGAACAAGGTATGTTTAGAGGAGTAACAAGTAGTCGAGTATGGGTAGATCATAACATGTACATAGGATACTGAGAGTACTGTTAATCAAATTGCTTATGACTTTAAATGCAAGGTTAAGGAATATTAGCTTTTTAACAGTGGAGTTCAAATAACAATTAAAGATGTTTTTAACAGACATCTTTAGAAAAATTGATTTGGTGATGGTTATATGCAGTAAAATTAGAAGGGGGAGATGAGTTGAAAGGCAAGTAGGTTACTTAGCAGGCCCTTGGTTCATGTAAGAGATTTTAAGTGGTTGAATTATGATGATGGAAGAGAGAATAATAAGAAACAAATAATATTGGAAAGATCTGCCAAACTTTAGTAACTGAAGGATATTAGGGAAAGTGAAATTTTTATAAATTATAATGTTAAAGAAATATTGCTACTGAAGTTAAGAGTAATTTACGAGAGACATGAATTTGAATCATTGCTCTACTAGTTATTAACAGTGCCTTTGGGTATCTTTTGTAAGCTTCGGTTTCCCGTCTGTTAAATGGAGATAATAACTCCATCTCATAGGTTTGTTCTGGGGATTAAACAAAATCATATATGCAAAATTTTCTTTGCCAAGTTTTAGAGGATCTTTCCTTCCACTTTCTCTCTTGGATCTCAGTATTTTTATTCACAGAATAAGTACGTTTCATGGACTGATTCAGTAAGCTGTGTGTCAGGTACAGCTAGGCACAGGAGCACAAGATGAGTAAAACAAAGTGTTTACCTTCTTGAACATTACCCATCTATGGGCAGGTCAGACACGTACACAAAATAGAGTACACTGTGCCAACTGTAATGGAGGAGTGGAGCAGAGCCAGAGGAGGTAGGACCTGATAGCCTGGTGTGTTTTTGGAGTACAGAGTGGGAAGGAATATGAGGGAAGAAGTCTCTTAGAGGTTGTTACGTGCCAACTCATTCTTCCAAACTTTGTTTGCAATATGCATGGGAGAAAATATGTATGTGGCATGGCTGGAACATGGAGTCTGTATGGCATGGTAGTGGGAAGGCAGTTAGGGACCAGATCATTGAGGATCTTTATATGTGATACTAAGAGTCTAGACCCTATTTTTAGGTGATTGGCTATTACTTTCATTGAACAGTTATAGACAGAGAAATTATATGATTTTATTTGTATTTCACAACCATAAGATTGCTCAGAGGAGGGCTGATTAGTTAAGAGACTAAAGAAAGCAAAAAGCAATTGTACTAGTCTAATCCGAGAACTGATAAAGGCCCAAATTAAAGTGGTGAGAAATAGAAGATATATTTCTAGAGAGATGAGAGTGTAGTATTGACAGAAGGCAGCAACTAATACTGACTACCTACCATGTTTATGTGTTCTGGTAAGTGCCTTAGAATTTGTGTTATCAGTTTATCCAGGTCTTTGTGACAGTTAAATATGGGAGATGAGGGGAAGATATCAAGAATAACGACTAGGTTTTTAACAGGTTTTGTAGCTTGGGGGAGAAAGAAGAAATTGTACATATTGTGTCTGAGGGACCTGTGGAAGATTCAGGTTATGTCCAGTAGGTAGTTAGATACAGCAGAGAAATGAGACCCTTCTGACCCCATCACAGTAGATTTGTGAACCACCAGGGTATAAACAGTAACTGAGGCCAATAGAGTCCTTTATAGCTATGAAATTTAAAATTATTTCCTCATACCTCATTTTGTTCATAATTGGTGAGATTTTTAGGAAGAGTGCTATTAAGAGGCAGATAGGGGAGTAACATGCCATTTTAAAAAAAGTATTTTTTTTTTTATACCTCTAGTACAGGGGTTTCTAAATTAAGACTATATCCTACAGAGTTTACCAAAATAATTGCTGGAATAGCGAAGGAAACATTAGAAGTTCCATTTATGGTATTTTTCCTCCTATTTTAATACTGTTTTGGTATATATTTTGTTATGCACACCTACATTTATAATTTATATAATTAGAAATAAATATATATCTAATATAGTATATTCAAGAACTGATAAAGATCTATGATTAGTTTGGAAGTCATTACACTCTATAAGTAATTACTACAAATGAAGACTTATTAGAGTTTCTGTATACATTAATGAATACTGACTTAATTACTAAATTTAGCGTAAGACCTAAAAATATTTTCATTTTCTTACAAAATTAGCCAAGCATGGTGGCATGCGCCTGTAATCCCCAGCTGCTTGGGAGTCTGAGACAGGAGAGTCCCTTGAACCTGGGTGGCAGAGGTTGTGGTGAGCCGAGATGGCACCATTGCACTTCAGCCTGGGCAACAAGAGCAAAACTCTGTCTCAAAAAAAAAAAAAAGTTTTTCCATTTTCTATAGATTTTCAAGTATTTGTCTTTATCTTGTAAATATTACCTAACTTCAGCATTACATTTTCAAATATTTTATTTCAGCTTAATGTTGCTTTTAGCAGTAAATCAAACTCTTACTAGCAAAACGGAGGAGCTGAATAAATTTTGATAACGAGCATTATTTAGTTTTGTTTCTGGAATTTCATGTAAATAGTAATTACAAGACTTTCCCCTTTAGCCACCTCGTACATCTCATCCTGTAGTGAAGTTTTCCTGTACAGACTGTGAACCAATGGTTATTGATAAACTACCTTTTGACAAGTATGAGTTGGAACCTTCACCACTGACTCAGTTTATCCTGGAAAGGAAATCTCCTCAAACATGTTGGCAGGTGAGCTGAACAACTTAGTGACCCCAAAATTTAAATGAGGTGTTTCTTAAAAAGCTGAATTGAATCAGTGGTTTATATAACATTCTTTAAAAGTTATTAAAGTTTTAACTCCTCCTTTTTTAACAGGTGTACGTGAGCAATAGTGCAAAATATAGTGAACTTGGTCATCCTTTTGGTTACTTGAAAGCCAGTACAGCACTGAACTGTGTCAACTTATTTGTGATGCCTTATAATTATCCAGTCCTTCTTCCCCTCTTAGGTAAGTCATTCTTGTCACATTCTCCATGGCTTAGCATTTAAAAGTCCTCCTATTCCCTGATTTAAAAAAATTAGGTAAAAGAAAAAAAATAAAAAATTAAAAAAAAAAGGCCTCCTAAAGAAGATTTCTTTGTTGTTTTTCTTATCTTCTGAAAATCAATGAAAATGTTTTGAATATTCTAAAATATTGAACATCTTTAAGAAAATACAGCAACATTTTTGTGTTTGTAGTAAATTAAAAGATGATATTGAAACACCTTTTAATCTGTAAATTAATAAAGGTATTACTTTTTTTTTTTTTTTTTGAGACAGAGTCTCACTCTGTAGCCCAGACTAGAGTGCAGGGGTGTATTCTTGGCTCACTGTAATCTCTGCCTCCCAGGTTTAAGCAATTCTCCTGCCTCAGCCTCCTGAGTAGCTGGGACTACAGGCATGCGCCACCACACCCAGCTAATTTTTGTATTTTTAGTAGAGATGGGGTTTCACCATGTTGACCAGGCTGAGCTTGAACTCCTGACCTTAGGTGATCTGCCCACCTTGGCCTCCCAAAGTGCTGTGATTACAGGCATGGGCCACCATGCCCAGCCAAAGGTATTACATTTTAAAATTTTTAATTAAATATTCTGACTTTTCTGCAAGTTAGATTTCTAACATAGTTAGAATTGGTAATGTAGGCTTTCTGTGAAATGAGACATTTTGTAGAAGCATACTGTAGTTAACAAGATCTGAGTGCATTTTCTAAGAATTTGTCTATACTTTAATTTTCATGTGGCAAGTATTTTTTTAAATAAAGAAATCTGTTTCAAAATAATATGATAAAATCCTAAAGTTCGTTTCTAGGTACCATCTATCTATCATGTTTGAGGAGTGCTGTTGGAGAAGACTTTTCCTCCATGAAATCACATTAGATTTAAAAGTTATAGTCAAAATATTAGTAGGTATTAAAATATAGAAAACATTGCATGCTTTGTTTCTGTTTTCAGATCTGCTTTGCGTCTAGGTCTAGGGAGGGCATATATTTTCTTGCGTATTTTTTGATTCTACATTAATTACTACATGAACTTTTAGACTGTAATTGGCATCTTTTCATTTTATAGAAGATTACAAAATCATAAATCTTACTGCCGTTAATGTTGTTAAAAACTTACATCTGAGGTTACTCTGTCAAAAACAACAAAGCAGACTTTAAAAAACAAACGTCTTTGACTTGACTTCTCTGTGTGAAAATAATGAGTCGTGATAGTTTGTTCACATTATACATTTCTAGATGACTTGTTTAAAGTGCATAAAGCAAAACCAACATTGAAGTGGAGACAGTCATTTGAAAGTTATTTGAAGACAATGCCTCCCTACTATCTCGGGGTAAGAATATTATTTAAAATAACTTGCTGGCCGGGTGCAGTGGCTCACGCCTGTAATCCCAGCACTTTGGGAGGCCGAGGTGGGTGGATCATGAGGTCAGGAGTTTGAGACAAGCCTGGCCAACATGGTGAAACCCCTTCTCTACTAAAAATAACAAAAATTAGCCGGGCGTGGTGGCGGGCGCCTGTAATCCCAGCTACTCGGGAGGCTGAGGCAGGAGAATTGCTTGAAACCAAAAGGCGGAGGTTGCAGTGAGCTGAGATCATGCCACTTTACTCCAGCCTGGGCAACAAGAGTGAAACTCTGTCTCAAAAAAAAAAAAAAAAAAAAAAAAAACTGTTAATTATATTATTGTTATGGTTTATTATGGGTATTATAAACTTTTCTTTATTGCCTTTATAGGTTAAATGACATGAAAATTGAGTATATAAATGGCCACTATAGATTAAGGGTAAAGAGAGATTTCAGTGATTTGCAGAGTAGTGATGATGATCATGATCACAAGGACATTTATATATTGCTTATGAAGGCCAGGTACTCTCCTAAGCAACGTCATTAATTTATATAGTTACCCTGTGAAGTGTAGAAATGATTATTGGTCCTGTTACACAGATGAGGAAACTAAGACATTAAAAATTAAATAATTTGCACAAGTCTACATAGCATATGTGAGGGGACGAGAGGACTGAAATTCAGTCTGCCTTTGATTTAGGCTTTTAACCTTGAGTGTTGTACTACCTTTTTAAATGACAGTTTTTTGGTTATAGTTATCTCTCAGTATCTGTGAGGGATTGGCTCCAGGATCTTCTATGGATACCAAAAGTAAGAGATGCTCAAGTCCCTCCTGTAAAATGGCATAGTATTTGCATGTAACCTACACATACTCTCTTGTATACTTTAAACCATTTCTTGATTACTTATATATATATACTTGTATATTGTAGTGTTTAAGGAATAATGTCAAAGATAAAAGAGTCTGTATATGTTCAATACAGATGCAGCAATCCTTTTTTTCCCCTAACATTTTCGGTCTGTGGTTGGTTGAATTCACATAATACAGAATCCACAGATACGGAGGACTGACTGTATTTTTTTAAGCGTGCACAATAGTTTTTGTTGTATTATTTCCCAAATCTCTAGAAACACCTTGTAAAGTGGATAAATGTATATTGTCATAGAACCATATGCTTTAGAGAAGTTGATTACTTCAGAACTAGTGTATCATAGTAGGTAAAACCAATAACATGCATTTTATTAAATACACGATTTAGTTTGTGAAAAGTAACTTTTTAACAAAAGTACCTTAATTAAAATCACTTATGTATTACTTTTTTTGATGTGGGAATATTACAGCATTTCTAAATCATCCCTAATATAATTAGGAGATTAATTTCTTCAGTTTTGAAAATCATGACATTTTATAGTTCTAAGAGATAAGTTGTGTTGAATGTCTGGCACATAGTTCCTGCCATGTACAAGGGCAAAAAAATAACAAATACTTTGAATAGGAACTGTTACATATGTTGACTCATTTATGTTTCATAGCAACCCTGAGGATTTAGCCAAGCCAGATAGGTGTTAAATATCAGGGCTGGGATTTCAGTTTGATATGAGTGCTTATATACTTTCTAATATATCAATGATTATCATCCTTTTTCTGGCTCTATCCCATCACAAATGCTAGACACTCTTGCTAGTGACATTTCTAATCACACAAAGTAGTTCTCAGTCTCTCCTTACAATTGAAAGGTTTTTGTTTTTGTTTTTACCATACCACATCTGTAATAAACATTAGATTGTTTTTTCCTCCTGCTTACGTTTCCTTCAGAGCTTGTTTTCTTCAGTTCAGCGTATGATAATAATAGTAATGATTAATATTGTGTACCCGATGGTTTTATAAAGTGCTTTATGTGTATTAACTCATTTAATCCCATGACAACCCTGTAAGGGTGAGAACTATTATTATCCCCATTTTTCAAATGAGAAACTAAGCCACAGAGAGCTTCTTACATAACCTGATCTAGAATCATATAACTAGTGAGTGGTTGAGCAGCTAATTTCCCAAAGTAAAAATCTTGAGTTTTTCTTGAGTACTTTTTGCTTACTACCCACATTTTATCAGAGCTACCTCTGTAATGTGTCTTCTCCATTTCTTCCAAACTTAGTATCTCTCAGTGGTACTCCTTATATCTCCCAGGAAGTCCAACATTTTATCATTTTTGCCTTGGGAGTTATTATGGCCTCTAATCCTTTTTAACTACTTCAAATGGCCTTTCATCCCACTGCCAAACGTTTTACTGAACACAAATATGATTGTGTTACTTCCTTACTGAGGAGAAGGGGAAAGAATTTTTTGGAAAAAATTTTAAGGCAGACTATACATGGGATCATAGTTTTTAATAAGCTTTATTTTGAGTGATGTTTTCTTTTTTTCTATAGCCCTTGAAGAAAGCTGTTAGGATGATGGGAGCACCTAACCTAATAGCAGACAGTATGGAATATGGACTTAGTTACAGTGTCATTTCATACCTCAAAAAACTGAGCCAACAGGTAATATTTTGAATGCTTTTGGCTAAGATAGTTAAACAGGTTAAAAGCTAGTTCTTGATAGTTCTAATGGAATTCTGTTATATTAATATATTACATTTTAGAGCCACATATTAACATAATTCTGTCTCATGTCCATGGTGTGCTATGTTTTGAAATGTTAATTTTAAAATTGTATAATAATTCCTAATTTATAAAAGTGGCTTCATGAGTGTGGTCCTAGACTTCTAAATGTGAACATTTTTATCTTTTGAGAAATTTAGATTAGAAAGTCATTATTCCTTAAAAAAGAAAAAACAGCTTCTCTTGCTTTATGTTTTGAAACCTGCCAATTTTTCTTTTAGCTTGGGAGTTTCTTTGAAATGTTCATAGAAAACACTGAATTTTGTCTTTCTGGCCATAAACGACATTAATAAATACTATAGTAGTCAAGCAGTATATAGTTTAACTGACTGCCAAAATACTAATGTCCTATGAAATGCATTATTTTTTCCATACTTTTGACATCTCTTCATTAACTACAAATCAAAATGCAGTTTGGGAGGAGTAAAAACATTGCTCCTTGCTTTCCAGGGAAGAACTGCATAATTACTTGCCGTATGGATGTGCTAATAAAAATGTCTTATGTAATGATATTTTTAAAAATAATAACCTGAATTGGGAATACACATTTTCATTTAGTGTGCATTTACATTTTATGGTTTAAGTATAGTGGGTGTTAATAAATAAAATAATAAATTGAAATTGTGTTTCTACGACCCCAAAAGTTTAGAGTTGTAATGATTTAAAATCATATGATGTTGTTGTTTAAACTATATTTAATTTACCCAATGCTTGACATAACTATGCTACTTGAGTTAACTCCTTATGTACTTAAAAAATATATATATATATTTACATTAAAAATATATATATATTTAATTTATAGAAGATCATAACCATTAGATCTGGTTTATTAATTTAGATTTCATCAAGATAATTCTTATTTATTTTTACTTTAGGCCAAAATAGAATCTGATCGAGTCATTGGATCTGTAGGTAAAAAAGTAGTACAGGAAACTGGAATAAAAGTCCGGAGCCGATCACATGGTTTATCAATGGCATATAGGAAAGATTTTCAGCAACTCCTCCAGGGAATTTCAGAGGATGTCCCTCACAGACTGCTAGACCTTAATATGAAGGAATACACTGGGTTCCAAGTTGCTTTGCTGAATAAGGTAATAGTCATATGAACTCAGTACTACTTTATTTATGTTCTGTTATGTTACTGGATAAATCACATTTTCTGCTAACTCTGACATTCAGTTTATCCAGAGTTTAATAAGTACTTCTGTACTCCTGCAGAATAATGATCATTATACTGTCACTGCTAGAATTAAAACACATAGTGTACATGGTGTGTGAATGAATGGATAGATTGATGAAGAGTAAACTAACTTGTTTATTTTATAAAGGAGAAAACAGAGGCTTAGAAATTGCTTAAAGTTACAATAGTGGATGGTAGAATTCACAATAGCTTTGTACTTAAACTGATGACCCTATTAGGCCCACAGCATGATCCAAAAATGCTATGTAAGTACTCATTGTTACAGATATCTTTATCCCAGCAGCCCTTTTGTAGAAATAGGCAAGCTGATTCTGAAATTTATATGGAAATTAAAGGTCCTAGAATAGCTAAAACAACTTTAGAAGAATAAAGTTGGAAGACTTACATCATCTGATTTTAAAACTTACTGTAACACTTACTACAGTGATCCATCAGTGTGGTGCTGTCATAAGGATAAACATATAGATTAGTAGAACAAAATTGAGTCTAGATGTAGGCCTTCACACATATAGTTAATGAATTCTTAACAAAGATGCTAAAACAAGTTAGTGGATGTCTTTTAAACAAATGGAGCAATTGGATATCCATATGCAAAATAATGAATTTGACCATTACCTCAAATTATTTGAAGTGGTCATGGTCTTATATGTAAGAAATGAAAACGATAAACCTCTAGAAAAAAACATAGGAAAAATCATGATATTGAGTTAGCAAAGATTTTTTTTTTTTTCTTAAATTAGAGACGGAGTCTCGCTCTGTCACCCAAGCTGGAGTGCAGCAGCGCGATCTCTGCTCACTGCAACCTCTGCCTCCTGGATTCAAGTGATTCTCCTGCCTCAGCCTCATGAGTAGCTAGGACTACAGGTGCATGCCACCACACCCAGCTAATTTTTTTTTTTTGTATTTTTAGTAGAGCTGGGGTTTCACTGTGTTAGCCAGGATGGTGTCAATCTCCTGATCTCATGATCTGCCCGCCTCGGCCTCCCAAAGTGCTGGGATTACAGGCGTGAGCCACTGTGCCCAGTGAGGTAGCAAAGATTTCTAAAAGCACATACCAAAAATGTTGATAAATTGAATTTCATTAAAATAAAACATTTTTTCTCTTCCAAAAAAACTTTAAAAATGAAGAGGGCAAGCTACAGGTTGGGAGAAAAAGCACATATCAAATAAAGGACTTGTATTAAATACATAAAGAACTCATATAACTCAATAATAAAAAGACAAACATGGGCAAAATATTTGAACAGACATTTCACCAAAGAAAATACACAAATACAAATAAGAACATGAAGAAACACTCAGCCTTATCAGCCATTAGGGAAATCCAAATTAAAACCATAATGAGATACTACTTCATAACTGTTAGAATGACTAAAATTTAGAAGACAAAAAGTACAGGTAATGATGAGAATGTGAAGCAACTCTCATAACATTACTGATAGTATATAGTTGGTATTTTCTTAAGAAGGTAAATATAAATTTGCTGTACAATTAGTCATTCTACTTGTAGGCTTAGTATGCCAATTCATAGCAGCATTACTCATAATGGCCAAAAAACTTGAAACAGTCCAAGTGTCTATCAACTGGTGAATAAAGAAGATGTGGTATGTCCATATAATGGACTACTACTCTGGAATAAAAAGGAACAGACTACTGATACAGAATAATGTCAATGAATTGCAAATAATGTCAATCATGCTAATTGATATAAGCCAAGTAGAAAAAATTAGACACTGCAAAATTATATTTATAAAATGGAGCATAGAAAGAAAGCAAATCCCGTGGTTGCCTGGGGGTAGGAATAGTGATTGACTACAAGTGGGTACAAGGAACTTTTGGAGATGGTGGAAATGTTCTTAAACTGGATTATGATGATGGTTTCACAACTATAAATTTACTAACACTCAAACTGTATACTTAAAATAGGTGGTTTTATGGTATATAAATTATACATCAAAGCTGTTTTTAAAAATTTTTTCTGTTTTTAAAATTTGGAAATTGGTTTTTACTTAAATGAATTTCTTTTGTCCAGAATATATAATAAAATCTTTAGAGTTAGATGTCTTAATTTTTTTAAGCTAACTAGTTTATATATCTTATTTCCAAACCTATGCTGCAGGGCAGAGATTTTAGTCTTTTAATTCTGTGTTTGACAATAAATTTTGTCCTCAAATGTTTAATAGGATTTGAAGCCACAGACATTCAGAAATGCTTATGACATACCAAGACGAAATCTCTTGGATCACTTAACAAGAATGAGATCTAATCTTTTGAAGAGCACCCGCAGATTTCTTAAAGGACAGGATGAAGGTTAGATCATAGTTTTAATACTGGCATTTTTAATTTTTTTTTTTTTTTTACAGTCTGAAAAAGCATAGCATGATGATATTAATTTCAAAGAATTATTACAGTAGTATAACATTCTTATTGTAAGTTCAAACAAATGAAGGAAAAGGTGAATGATCCCTGATTCTCTGCCTTTCTTCCTACTATCACTGTTGCCCCAAATTGTCTTCCTAGAGGTAACAACCTTTCTTAACAGTTTAGTTTCCTTGTATAGATTTCTCTCTCTCTCTCTCTCTCTCTCTCTCTCTCTGCCCCTTCCCCCCCCACACGCACGCACTAACACTTATCAAACTATATACTTAAAATAAGTGATTTTTTTTCTTATCTCAGTCATTTTCTTGAGATATACCAGTATCTGATGGTTTAACGCTGGATGGTCAGTTTCCTGACATGTTCTGATAATTCCTTCTCCTTTGTCCATGGCACCTACTATAAATCAAGTCAGATGAGACTTTAAACCTTTGCCATCTATGATTTAAGTATTCTAACAATTTTATATAAAAGGGGTTAGCTATGTGACTTATCTTTCCTACCATACTATACTTCTGTTTTCTACAAATATTACTAAAATTAAATTCTGTTTATTTGGAATAGTGTAGAAGAGATACATCCTTCATAGTAAGATCACACATACTTTCTTTTCTTTTCTTCTTTTTATTGAGTCAGAGCCTCGCTCTGTTGCCCAGGCTGGAGTGCAGTAGTGCGATGGCTCACTGCAACCTCCGCCTCCTGGGTTCAAGCAGTTCTCCTCCTTTGCCTCCCTAGTAGCTGCGATTACAGGCACATGCCACCATGCCCTGCAGATTTTTGTATTTTTAATAGAGATGGGGTTTTCCCATGTTGGACAGCTGGTCTCAAACTCCTGACCTCAAGTGATCCACCTGCCTCAACCTCCCAAAATGCTGGGATTACCAGCCTGGAGCCACTGCACCTGGCCACACATACTTTCTATGTACTGAAATTAAGGGCAATTTTTGTTTTGTTTAGCTGATAAAATCAATATTTTAAATTTTATTTTAAAATATTTTGTCACAGTGGTCATAACTACTCCAAATGAATTTAGAATATGTTGGTAAGGAAAGCTGTCTAGAATAACACTAGGTAACATCCATATATAAGGAAACATTATTTGAGAACTAATTGAAGTACAGTCTTAGTGAGGTTAACTTTTGCTGCTTTTGCATTCCTTTTGAAAGATCAAGTGCACAGTGTTCCTATAGCACAAATGGGGAATTACCAGGAATACCTCAAGCAAGTACCTTCTCCACTAAGAGAACTTGATCCTGATCAGCCTCGAAGGTTGCATACATTTGGCAACCCCTTTAAGCTGGATAAAAAGGTAATTTTGAAGTGTTGTATTATATAATTTGTTTGTGATAGGCACTCTCAGTTTTCTAGTTCTTAATTTAACTAAAGTAAGCTGAAGCTATTTTCCTAGTAGAGTATCTAATAAATGTGAACATAATTAGAATATAGTTTACCTTCATTAGAATTGACACTGGTTGTGCCACTTAAACACTGTAAATTCAAGAAAGTTGTATTCTTTTTGTTAAAGGGTATGATGATAGATGAAGCAGATGAATTTGTGGCTGGACCTCAAAATAAACATAAACGACCTGGAGAACCAAATATGCAAGGGATCCCTAAGAGACGTCGGTGTATGTCTCCACTACTAAGAGGCAGACAGCAGAATCCTGTTGTAAACAATCATATTGGGGGGAAAGGACCACCTGCACCTACAACTCAAGCACAGCCAGACCTTATTAAACCTCTTCCTCTTCATAAAAGTAAGAATTGGTTTTCTCTTAGACATTATTTGCTGCCTTTTGGTTCCTTTTCAAGGAAGAGATTTTTGTCATTGATAATAGAAGAAAATTGATTAGTGGTACAAGTGAATGAATGTGTAGAGAAGATACTTGTTAAGTCTAAATGAGCATATAATCATTTTTGTATGTCTTTTTAATGAACATTTGAACATTTCTTATATTTATGATGCTCTATTAGCTATCATGCTCTAACATATCATTTGCAGATCTTTCAAAATAGTACTTACGAAAGGAGTATTATTATCCACAGAAAGATGGTTTTTAATTTCAGTTGAAGTCAACTAATTATTAAATATGTATGCTATTTTGGATAATGCTGTGCTTTGAGGTTTACAACCACTGATGACAGGAGTGAGCTCTGCCTTCATTTAAAATATCAGCAAGGAAGGTCAGTCATTGAACAGATTTAGAAGTATGTTGAATGTTACAAAAAAGATGTCAAGTATATTGTGGAAAGTATTTGGCAAGAGGATTTAAGTCTATGAAGTCAAGACGCTTTACTGAGCAAAAGCTTTACATAAGCAAAAGCTATGCATTTGCTTATGCTAGAGTAGTAGTCTAAAAAGAGTATGTGTAGAGGCATAAAGAAAAGGACATTAAGGGAACTTAAAGAATTTCAGTATAGCACGGGTGTTGGGCATGAGGTAAGGCGAGAACTGAAAGATAGAACCCAGATTATGGAAGGCCTTGGAAGCTATTGTAAAGATTTTCAACTTTAAGGACAGTGAGAGTACACTGAAAGATTTTAAAATGGTGGTAACTAATCTGATTAGCATTTTACGAAGACCAGGTCGACTATAATGTGTGTGGAATATTATTAGAGAGGAACAAAAATGAATGTAGGGAAACTCTAATGCATTAATGGACTTATCAATTATAGATAATGGTCATACTTATAACCTCTTAACTGAAGAGAAACAAAATATTCTGTAACTCCTGATGGAAATAACAATACTACCTCTGAGGTTGTCTTGCCAAAAAAAAAAAAACAAAAACAAACCCAAATTGAACATCAATGTAGTCAAACCAATTTATAGGGAATACAGGGGACAGAGAAACATGTGGGATACAAATAGTAAAATACAGATTATAGGAAACTGTACAGGACAAAGAATCTGTTGTCTTTTTTTTTCCAGAAAAATACATAGTAAAAGGGGGTACAGAAAGATTGTATAGATTCAAATGTAGTTAAGAGATACATAAGCCAGCTGCAATGTATAGGCCTTAACTGTACCCAAAATCAAACAAAATCAAACTTTTCCACAAATAGAAAACGTGTAAGGTAATTGGAGAGCGTGGACACTGACTGTATATTTGATGTTATTAAATAATTACTGTGCATGCACAGGAACCAGTTAGGAAACCCAGGGAACAGATGTGGGTCACCTCACAGTAGGGTTGCAAGAAGACTATGTATTTGAGAAATACTTGGACATACCACTAAAGGACTTCGTTACTGGTTGGATGTTGGGACCAGAGCAGGGGAGGAGTCAGGTTTCTGTCTTGAAAGACACTAGTGGGTGGAAGAAGAAATGACAATTTAGTTTAGTTTAGAAGTGCATATTAGGCCATCAAGTGGAGATCCTAAGTTAGAAAATGAATGTTGAGTTTGGGACTCAGAAGGGGATTGGGCTAGAGGGGTGGGTAGCAGGTTATTGCCCATTGCACTGAATAAAATCTCACCAAGGCAAACAGAAGAAAAAAGGCTCAGAACAGAACCTTGAAAGTGCCAAAGTTAAGAGAGGAAAGAGCAGAAAAGGAGATTGAGAGGGAAGAATTTTAGAGATAGGAGAACATCGGGAAGAATTTAACATCATGGAAGCTAAAGGGTGAGATAATTGAGTGGGTAGTTGTCCCAAATACTAAGAAAAAAATAAGTTCAATCAAGAGAAATGGAAAGATTCTGTGGTCTTTGGCGATCTTCGCCAGAGAAATTTCTGTGGAGTAAAGGGGCAGAGCCTAATGAGGCGTTATGGGAGGAATGA
Source organism: Callithrix jacchus (assembly GCF_049354715.1). Classification (NCBI taxonomy): domain Eukaryota; kingdom Metazoa; phylum Chordata; class Mammalia; order Primates; family Cebidae; genus Callithrix; species Callithrix jacchus. The sequence continues at coordinate 64,574,832 of NC_133502.1, forward strand.
GAGGTGAGAAAATGGAAACAATGAGTATGAATATAAACAACCATTTAAGAAGTTTAGCTGTAAAAAGAAGATGGGAAAAGAGCACGCACCTGAAAGAGTTCACAGGGTTTTGAAATGGTGATTTTTCTTTGTTTTTAAGATCAAAGACACTTGAGCATGTTTCAGTGCTGGTGATGGAACCAGTAAAGAGGGAGAGGTTGAAAATGAACAGGAGAAAAGTCATACTCAGCACAAAATTCCTGGGAAAGCAAGAGGGAGTGGTCTAGAGCACAGATGAAAGAATGCTGCCTCCATTGACTCAGAATGTCAGGGCAGAGAAACAGGGATGAGGGGGCATGCAATTTAGTTAGAGGGAGGTAAAGGAAGTCCTTTAATCATGTCTTTGCTTTTCTTTCAAGCTCTGTGAAGTAGATGGTGAGGTGTACTGCTGAGATGGAAGGGGATATCAGGAAAGTCAGATTTGAAGAGAATGGGAAAGTTTAATAATCTATGTGGGAGAAAGAGAAAAGGTTGTGATAAGATTGCTAGACAGTGCCTAGGATCCAAGTAGAATGTTGATTGTGACCACTCTGTAGAGCTAGGCCCTATTTCTCCAGCAGTGTTCATCATTCCAGATGCAAGTCTGGGGCAAGCAGATAGAGTAACTCAAGAGATGGGGTTTTGCTTGGCAGATGTTGTGGGAAGACAGTAGAAAGAGAAATTAAGACATTGGTAAAAGTGATACGTCATGGGATATAAAAGCCTGTTACAGAATTGGTTACTTAGAAGGGATATGGTTAATAGGAGGAAGAAAGTTGTTGAGAAATTGCCTGAGTCAAAGTCTGGCTGAGTTAAGGAGCAGTAACAGGAGTACTGCAAAGATGAGGATTATACCCTCCATCTCTGAACTTGTCTGGATCTGAAAAGCAAAGGTGTAAGTGTAAGTTCTTTAGAGAAAAACTGGGGAATGGGGAGGCCAGGTTCTTAATAGGTGATCTGCTTAAACATTAAAGTCACCACAGCACTTCTCAGACTTGAATATGCAAGTGAATCACCTGGAAGATCTAGTTAAACTACAGATTTCCCTTTATTCAGTCTGGGGCAGATGAACATTTCTAGCAAGCTCTCTGATGGTGCTACTGCTGCTTGTCCACACACCAGACTTCAAGTAGTAGTAAGGACCAAGAATGAAGTCAGGAGGGTTTTGGGGGTGGAATGTGCATGGTAGATGCACTTAACCGAAGCATACTCTGAGAATGACCCTGCATGGCAGACACACCCGCATGTGGTTGGGAGTTCTGAGCCCCTAGCTCATTGTCAAGTGAATGCAGGCCAGACAGGGGATTGAGGCCTATTGTTTTGGGTTAAATTAAGGTTGCCTGGTGGACATTGTTAGAGGGAAGAGTGCGAAGTGAAAATACGATATAAATTGCATGCTTTTTGCAAGCAGTTGCCATTTTTCTGCCCAGCTTGCTGCCACTGGGCTCTGCCCCCTTTATGTAAGCCCCCAACAAAACCCCTTGTCTTGTTTGCAGGCTCTGGATCTCTTCTTCGGCTTCTTGAACTGGGTGCCAGAGACACCAGTGACTTACAGGCTTGTGCCCTAGAGATTGGCATAAGATAGTGATGAGGAGAGACAGCGTGAATGGCATGGTTGAGTCTTACAAGAGTACAGAGGAGTAATTTTGCAATAGCACTAGGAAGTGAAGGAATCAGTGACACCATGTCCTTTTATGCCTATGGAGAGTGTGCAAGAGAAGGCAATTTCTACTTTTGGCCTGGAAAGGAGGGCTGTCTCCATGCAGGAGAGCTAGGTTCCAGTTAAAGCATAAGTCGTTGTAGAGAATGTTCAGTAAAGGAGAGTTTGCAAATCGTGGAATAGAATTTAGGAGAAAGCCAGGAATTTGGGGGATTTATGGAAATGAGTATAGGGGAATATGAGTAAATATCTTATAGTTTGGACAGGAAATAAGGCGTATCCTGGAGGTTGGTGAGCAATCACAGAACTTAAAATTCAGCTGCTTTCTTTGGGGCAAGTCTAATAATCTGATGTTAAGAGGCAAGCTTGCCAGCTTTCAGGTTTAGTAGTCTAATGAGCTGAAGTGGGCACCAGGTTGCTCTGTACTGCTAATTAAATGATGATTAGATTCTCTATTTATAAGAGAAGGGTATACTGTAAACCATTACCTGTTTGGTGGTATATTCTCTGCAGAATTTGGAACAGTGAGAGACCAGAAGTATAAGTGGAAAGTAAAAACTACCCAGTGTTTACTTTTGCCTCTATATGATACTAGATGTATGAGGCATAGGTAGGTTGGAATGAGTTAGGGTTCTCTAAGATAGAGATGACTGTAATAATTGTGATCATATATATTTCAATGAAGTATCAAGAACCTACGTGTTTCAATAAAATTGCCGTAGAATAAACCAGAAAACTAAAACCTACTTGAAATTGGCTGTATTTTTGCCCCTAAGAGTAAAAATTGTAAATATTTTGTAAATACTGTGTATGTGTCACATTGAAATATACCGTATCTTTGGCAATGCTTAACTTAAGTACTATATCACATTATTTGTGTCAGTTGTGACTTGCTGTAATAATGTTCTTTTGTAGCTTTATTTACTGTATGCTTTGAGACTAGATTCCGTAATGTTTCCCCATATCTTTGTTTTTAGTTTCAGAAACCACCAGTGATTCGATAATACATGATGTGGTTGAAAATCATGTTGCAGACCAACTTTCATCAGACATTACACCAAATGCTATGGATACTGAATTCTCAACATCTTCTCCAGCCAGTTTACTGGAACGGCCAACCAATCATACAGAGGCTCTTGGTCATGACCATTTAGGAGCTAATGACCTCACCGTTGGTGGATTTTTAGAAAATCATGAGGAGCCAAGAGATAAAGAACAATGTGCTGAAGAGAACATACCAGCATCTTCACTCAACAAAGGAAAGAAATTGATACATTGCAGAAGCCATGAAGAGGTCAATACTGAACTAAAAGCACAAATAATGAAAGAGATCCGAAAACCAGGAAGAAGTATGTATAATAAGAGACAAACCTCAAATATGATTTCTGGATGTGCTCAAAAAGCAAAAAAAAAAAGTAATGGTAGTAAAAGAATAGATATGATTCTAGATCTGTCTTGAACAACAGCTCAGTTAAGGTTCTTTATTCAACTACCAATACTGAATATCTTCTACTTCCAAGGTACTAGGTATGGTAGGCAGCAGGGACTGAGAGCAGAGCAACACTATACAGATAAATTACATGTAGTCCCTACTTTGACAGGAACCCATAGTCTTGAGAATTCTTCTGACCAACAATATAATCTTAATATAGCAGCTAGCTCACAAAGATATAGTGAAAATCAAATGGCTTTATGTCTGTAAAGTTTTTGTCACAGTGTCTACCACTATGTTTAACAGTTATGATAGTGATATCATAGGATATGTTTAGGCTGAAAAACTAAAGTTATGAAAGCTATCTAGTGTATGAACACAAAATAACTTTGGGGGAAAATATTCAGTATTACTGGCATTTATTTAGAGGATGTTAACAGATCACTTCCCCTGGAGTAATACAATGACCTGGGTGGTCCAGAAGTGGGTACGAATCAGTCCTTGGAGTTTAGGAGTTTATAGCCCTTGCAGAGTTTCATGTGAAAACTTTAAACTGAAATAACACTCTTGACCTGTTTGGTTTTTTCCCCCCACTTCCCACTTACCCCCCATGTTAGCTGTTAGAATTTTAAACTGTAAGATGGAGTTTTGTAAAGGCCACTTGTTCTTATTTTTTAGTGGTACTACCAAAAAAACTGTTAACTCATCCTTTTACGTTTTATGTGTAATAGGGACTTTTACTTAAAAAGCAGGATTTGATTAGTTTTATCTTTGTTGCTATATACTTTTACATATATGTTAAAATATAAAGTCTCGAATGAATGGTGAAATTTTTATGTAGAATGTTTTTGTCTCAGTATATCTTAATAAACTGCAATCAAATATTGAATAAGAATACAAATAAAAGCCACTTAATTTTTCTTTTTGCTTCTTTTGCTTTAAGAATATGAAAGAATCTTCACTTTACTGAAGCATGTGCAAGGCAGTTTACAGACAAGACTAATATTTTTACAAAATGTCATTAAAGAAGCATCAAGGTAAATAAACTATTGCATATGATGAAATGAGTCCCCAGTTTATATAAGCAGTATTTTAACAGTAACTGTTTCATACTTGTGTTGTTTATAAATGTATATTCCATACCAACATATAAGTAAATTATTCTTTTCTAGAAAACAGCCACATACACATTCTTCAGGAATTATGGACCTTTTCTCCCTGCAAATTACTAGATACTTGGAGAATTCTTGTTGATTCTTTGCTGTAGCTTTTTGATATCTTTACATTAATATTTTACAACCTTTAATTTTTCTCCTTTATACATTAATATTAATTGTAAAAATTACATAATCTAAATCTAAAAATAACATAAGCAATACTTGAATGTCATTTATTTTTACATGGGAAAATGTAATTAAGGGGACCAGAATTGGACAAATGGGCCTTGTTCTGATTGTTTCAGTAGCTCAGGATTATTAGTATATTTGTTCTCTGTATCTGTGGGTTCCACATTCGTGGATTCAGACAACCATAGATTGAAAGTATCTGGAGGTGGGAAATGGATGGTTGTGTCTGTATTGAATATGTACAGGCTTTTTTTTTTCTTATCATTCTCTAATTCAGTCTAACAACTACTCTTATAGCATTTACACTGTATTAGTATTATAAATAATCTAGAGATTATTTTGAGCATATGGGAGAATATACATAGGTTACATGCAAATATTGGGCTATTTTATACAAGGGACTTGAGCATACATGGATTTTGTTGTTCATAGGGAGGCTTGAAATCAATCCCTCGTGAATATGCGGGATCACTGTATAAAGAAAGTAGATAAAGGTTATAAATGGCAACTAAGAAGTGTAATTAACTGGAAAACAGTTGTATGAGTTTAAAAACATTTTTTATTTTTCCTTCAAGATTTTGGGAATTTTAGTATTGTAAGACAAGTTGGGGCTTATCTCATCTGACCTTCTAAATGTAAACACACTTACCCTTTGTCCCCCTCTCCCTTCTATACTACCCATAAAAATTTTAGATAAAGTTGCTTTTTTTTTTCTTGCTATCTTTTTACTTCTTTTCTTTGGAGTGGCTAGAGCACAAGTCACTTTGCAGGATCAAGATAAGTCTACAACTTTTTATATAGTTTTGAGTATTTAACCTGTTAATGCTCTTTATGGTGACATTCTGTCCACTAAAACCTCATTAGGAATTTAACTATATTCCTGGTATCTGTAATTCACTTCTGCCACCTTTTAGAGAATTGTGTAGTATTATGGTGGCTATTTAGATTAGCTTGCAAGTAGCAAGGAAATAGGAATAAAATGTCCAGTGAAATGGGATATTCTAAAAACCATCAGCAATTATGTAGATGATGCAATTTTAGTCTACCCAAATTTTTTACTGAAAATTTTTAAAAATTGTCACTTGAATTTTAATTGCTTTCTATACTCAGTATTATAGATATCTATCCTTGATTTGCTAGCTTTCAAATTGTAGTAGAATACCATGGCTTTTAAATGCTACTCCCCAGTTTTCATTTCTTCTTCCATTTTTTGGGAGATTATATTCATACTTTGTTCACATTCCTTTCAATGTTCAGCTTACAAAGAGCATGAGAAGAAGCTACTGAAGTATATGCTTTGGGAGCCCAAATTTCACTAGAGTGTTTGCAACCCTTGAATATATTTTGAATATATTAATTTTTTGTTTCTTTTTGTTTGTTTTTTCCTATTTCTTTTTGGTTGTGGAAGGAACAACCTCTTTTCCATTGTTTAAACCTAGAATGTTTTAGGGACAAATTATAATACTGTACTAGTACAATAATTTGCTAATCTTTCAACATAATTTTGTGTTATAGTATTGATTTTTCTGTTTTCATTTCACTTTGAAAAATCTTCCCAAAGCAATTTTCTCTCTTTAAAAAAAATTTTTTTACTGGTATATACTATTCATTAAAAAATAATTGAGAGTACTATTTATTTTTTCATACAGGTTTAAAAAACGAATGCTAATAGAACAACTGGAGAACTTCTTGGATGAAATTCATCGAAGAGCCAATCAGATCAACCATATTAATAGCAATTAAAAGAAAATAGAATGTGGCCACTTATTTCACTATCTTCTTCAAATACAAAGTAAATACAAGACTGTTGTGATCTTGCATTCATTTTCTGACATGCATTGTTGGCTATTTGAAATACTAAAAGCAAATCTACAGATCCTTTTTCCATCATTTTACAGTGACCTTTTCTTCATTTTGGTTTATTTTTGTAATGTGAAAAGTATCACTCTAAAAAACATTTTTATTTAACAAACTAAAAATATTCCTCCAAATCTCTTGCTTGTCATTGACTCTTGCGTGTCATTGACTCTTGCGTGTCAATTTCCCTCAGGTTCTATTTTCTTAAACCAACCTTTAAAATTGTCACCTCTGTTAAGGTTGAACTTTGCCAAAAAAAAAAAAAAAAATTGAAGTTACTTTGTAATTTTTGGGGAAAAAAGCACATACATTAAAACTAGGTAATGTTTTGTATATACAGTTATTTTGGATATATTATTGTAAGTTGTACAAATGTATTTTGAAGAATATTTAAGAAAAGCACTTTTGTTATTCCATCAATAAATACTCTATTTTACTCTTGTGTGGTTTAGGAAGTAATCACATTTAAAGTAATCATTTAAAAACATCCTAAGATAATGGAAATTTAAAGGCCTTGCTTTTTAGCATTGGAAAAATACACCACTTGAAGTTCATGTTTGTTAAGCCTAACTGTAATTACATGTTACATAATCTGCATTGCCTTTTTACTATGTTTGTAGTTTTTGTTGGCCAAGCCAACATACTCCCATTTCTGCCCAGATTATGGGAATGACTTCATCTGGTGCAGATAGATACTTTAAAAGCTATTTAAAAAGCAGACAACTTTGGATATTACTGGTTTCCTTACTTCAACACCTTTTCCTTTCTCACTAGGATTGTGGGTGGCACAAAGTTTAAGCTATTAGCTAGGGAGTGGTAGGTTTGGAGTGCACTACATACTCTGAAATACCTAGCCTTTAGCAGCTTCATGCCTGCTTCCAAAGAAGCCCACAACAAATTGGAGACCTCTTTGTTCTGCTCTACTGTTCTCATACTTAAATTCTATTTTATTTATAAGCTAAATGGAAAGGAAACACCTTTAAGATGACTTTGCTCATTTTGCATCCCCCCTGAGTTTCACAGGATAAGGAGAACCACACTATTCATTCTCCACCCTCACTTCAACATGGCCTGGCATATCCTTACTGAGGAAGCGATCTTATGGCCAGACTCACTAACCATTCATAGATCACTGCTGTGCCTTTTAGTGGTTTGGGGGGTAACCAATAGAAAAGAAGGTCAAAATAGATTTGGATTAAGAGTAGGCAAAATAAACTTATAAAATTTAAAAATTGAAGTATTTTTAGGTTTATAATATTGAAAATCACATACCCTTATCTTTTTACACTTTATCAGAACATTTTTTAAATTTCAAGGGTATAGCAAAGTGAAATTATAACTTTATGAAGAAAAGCATCGATGAAAGTGGATAACATGCATTTAGTCTAGGGGATTTGAAACTCTTCCAATACTGAAGACAAACCCTGTCAAGAAAAAGAAGAATTTAATGTAATATTATATAGTATTTTCATATGCAGTTCTTTAAACTTTGTTTACTTCTACACAAATACTTTTTAGCAAGGTAACATTTAATAGATGGAATTGTTAAGATAATTGCCTGTAGTCACATTGCTAAGTTCAATGAGAGTCACACAAAATCTGGAATATATTATTTGGATTCTGAAATTAGTAGGAGGGATTAGAAGTCATTCAGATAAAAATTTATACTTAACAAGAGTATTTAGGAGATTCAGCCTATCAAAATATTTAGCAGCTTTCCTTGTCAGAAAGTTTTACTTTCTATTTCACGGGTTGCTCATGACCTTTAATACATTTTTCTGAATGAACTCTGGAGGGAGGTGAGAAGTAGCAGTTCTGTTCATCTCCTCTTTTTGTCTTTCATCTTTCTGCCACTGTTCTCTCGCCTCATCCTAAAACCTGGTCAGGAGGGTTTGAAACCTATCAGAACTAAAGTTAATGTCCCATATCTCTCAGACATTTTTCATTTAAACAAACACAAAAACTATGGGTAAATTAGTGAAATACTTATTGTAGAATTCTTGTCGGCAAAAGGGAAGGGGACTACATCTAGGGGGAACATCATGTCTTTTAGGCCCTTTATGTCACTGAATGACTTAAGGCTGAACAAATGATATTCTTGGAAAGTTTAATCTTGAGGTTTTCAGATTTTTTTTTTTTTTTATGTCACCCATCTTTCCCATTTGCTGATTGATTCATTAGTTGTTCTTATCAGTAAGATTTGTCAATTTGGAGTAATGAAGGCTGAGACTCATTTCTAAACTCTTCCATAACCATCACCAGCAGAGCAGCCACTGCTTTGTGTGATGTGGGCTAATGCCTCCCAGATAGGGGTAAATAAAATTACAAGGACTACTAGAATTCTGGTTGATTGTGGAACTGGTTTTGGATTATCCTTACGTTTTCATTCTGACTACTGAGGCAGTTCTGAAAACTCATGCCATTGAAATAATGGTGTGTCTTTTTCTTGTTTAAGGATTTTACATCATTTTTATGCAGTTGAATTCCAAAATCAGAATCTCTTTTTTTACCTATCAACCTATATTGGCTGTTGGCTTTTGGCAGTGACCTTTCTGTTCAAATGTCCTATCTCCTTGTTTCTTTATTGAGTAGAACCTGTCCTTTTTTTTCATCTTTAGTTTTTTTCACATGTGTTTTCTAAGAGAAGGCTCTCTGCTGCCTGTTCTGGGTGATAAATTTTCATCTAATCAATATGGGGTTGGGATGATCATGGTGAAATACTAGGAAGACATATTCTGTTGAACTTTTTCTCTCCAGATAATCCCCAAATAGATTGTTTTCTAGTGGATGGTTTATATCTTTCTCATCACAAAAATGTTCCTTTGATTTCTAGCACAAGGTACAGCAGGATGCAAATGATTCTCAGATAAAATGATGTTGACAGTATTTCCTTAACAATTTATGTAAAACTATGCATAATTTTCATTCTAACTTTTGACATTTTTTTCTCCATAAATAAAAGTAATGCCTGATGTTTAGTTAAAGTAGATCCACCTTTGCTTGATTTTATTAGTCTTGTTCTATCCTATTTCTTTTTAATACACTGTTTACACTTGCCAACAACTCTTAACTGAGAATCTCTTTTCCTTCCTAGGCTAAGTAATTATGAGTAGGGGAGGAAGAAAATTAAGAGAAATAATTTAAAGACTTTGTTCAATGTTGCCGAAGCCTAAGGATATTTGTGTGTCCTTCTGATGTACCGAGTTTTGGATTACTTTAAGGTTATATAGTGGGACTTAAAACTACTGGGAAAGATTTTCGAGAAGGATCAACAAAACAGTATAGAAATCCAGGTGCGTTAGAGTACCAGAATCACAAGAGGACTACTCTGGCATACTCTAGTGACCTGAAAAAACTCTCTCCTAAAATGACAAGAAAGCTAGGGGACGATGGGGGAAAAAAAGGCAAGATTTATAATTTATTTTACTTTCACGATTTTTCCAAGTATCTTCAGAAGTAGAAACCTATAGCTTTTTTTTTAAAAGCTACATTAACTACATATGAGCTAAGAGAACGAGAAGGTGAAAAACATGGAGGATAAATTTCCTTTGTATTTATGAAATAGTCCCCTTTCTCAGGATATAAGACAGCAACTGTGAAGCTTCTGAAGCACCATAAGAACAGCTAGAAAGAATGCTTATTTTAGGGGATAGTGGACAAATGAGCCCTTGTTGCTAGAGAGACAATGATAAATAATTTATCTGAATCCTGTCAAAAAATACTATAATACCTGTGTTAGGTTCTCTCAGGAAATAGATGAATGGCCGATCTGCTTTAAAAATAGGAATCCGAGACCTTTTCAATAACAACAGAGCTACAGGAAAGAAAGAAAAGAAGAATCCCATTGAGTTTTCTGTTCATTTTTTAACAAATCAGTATTTCAATTGGCTATGAAGTAAGATACCCCATAATTTTTTAAGAAATCGAAGCATCCTAATGGCATTTCATTGTTTACTGTTGTGATGGGGGTGCAAATGGGAAAATTAAAGAGAAGAGATGCCACTTAGCCAATCTGTCTCCTGTTTTCAACACATTCCATGGAATAAATTCCTTATTGAAGGTAACTTTCAGAATGATTTTTATGAGGTAGATATCTCTTCTTCCCCATCCTTTTTCAAAAACGTTTTGCTTTCTTCAGTATTCCTTCTTTAAAACTGCTGTACCACATCTGAACCCTCAGGGGTTATGGAAAGATTCAGAAATGTGAAGATTCAACTAGGTAAATTTAAGAAAGGTAGATATGGGTGAGCAGTATGACTGGGTGTTCTCTGTATGAACATACCTGTGGCTCCAGATGCCTTGGTGCCTTCCTCCAAAACTTCAATCTTGGCCTTGTGGATCGCTTCAGAAACATAAAACCCATCTTGGCCTAACCCCAGAAAATGATAAAAATGTAAGTTGCTCATTAACATTTTTCTAACTTAGAACACATTCTTTTAAGATGTACTTGAAAATTTATAGTATCCAGTGCTGCTTACTGTGTAGCTAGGGAGAGAGTGGAAAATTCTTGTTTTTGTTTTTACTGGAGGCTCAGGTGGCCGTTTGGAAAATTCTTAAGGTTCAATATGTTACTGAACTTTCAAAACTTTAATAAATATATGTAATCACCCCCAAAATATTTAGAGCACTGCCCCAGTTTTTTCAGTAATTCATTTTCAAAAATGATTTCGAGTTAATACTGCAATCAGCCAGTATTTTCAAAACTTCAGTGATCATAAGAATCACTTGGGTATGTGTTAAAATGCCCGGGAATCATTTCCAGCAAGCTTCAGAGAGGCATTTCCCTTGAATGCCTTTTTGGACTGCATTTTAAGAGCTACTTTTAAGGGACAAAGTCACAGGTTTTTATTACAGGCTTTCTTGAGGCACAATTCAGAGTAATATGTATGTGTCTAGTGTTGCATGACTGCATTCTGTATACTTAGTATATCAGTTATGCAATTAATTGGCCTCATGGGCTAGAATCTACAAAGCAAATGAGAAGTTAGTATAAATTTTCTGTGTGCTAACAGTTTCACAGATTATAAGTTTAGCAAATAGGACGAAGTGATAATTTAGAGGAAACAACAGATTATTAACCATTTTTCAACAGCTCCAAAGATGAAAAGATACTTGATGACACAGTAAAAAATGAAAGATTTAGAATCAGAAGAAACTTAAGAAATCATTCAGTCCAATCCTTTCATTTTAGAGTGAGCTGTTAAGTCATCTGAGATCACGCACCTGAAAAGCAGAGTTGAGAATATTCTGATTGAAAGCCCACTCCCATCCCACCCCTCCACTCCACTCAAACACTCCCACCTTATAGAAAGTGTATGCTAGTCAACTTCAACATGCCACTGGGAGGTATCTGTGGCATGAATATTAAAATAATCAGTTTGATGTACACATTGTGTGAGGGAGCTTTGTTTCATCTTAGACTAATGCTTAAATTGGTTTGCGTTTGTCACAGATGTACAGGAGATGGCCCATGAATGCCATGAGAGAATAAAACCATCCCAAAATAAATATGTGGCATTCCATCCATCTTGTAAGTAAGGTGTGCACAGGATGTTGTGAATTGTCTATATTCACTGTAAGGAACAGTTATTTTCCAGCATCAGTGAAGGGGACAGGAAGGGCCAGCGGAAGTAAAAATCAATAGAAGCATTCACTAGTGTCACTTGTCCTAAAACCAGGAAAGAATTTGGTTTATTTTAGCAGTTGGTCATTTTCTGTAGGGTCTTTAAGAAAAGAAACAAATTTCTCTATTAATAATTAGCCCCGTTTACTAGCTAATTAAGCAAACAAATGCAGTGCCAAAGTTACAAAGAGAGCTTTATGGATAACAAACGCTTATTTGACAGTCATGAGAGGGTTTTACTAATCTCCGTGACTACATTACTGTATAGGATGGTGTCTGAACATTTTAAATGAATGTTGGTGAAATAAGCAGAGATGCACTACAAAACCCCTTATCAGCTAAAATAAGTAAATGTGTCTGCTTTAGTCTAGGCACCTTGGCTGTGTGAGAGTGGGACCAATTGATGTGGATGAATCTGATTAGATTTTCAGTCTATTTCAGTATTTTGAAAGTGCAACTGAAGAATTTCATTTAAATAGTTTCTCTCCATCAGACTATAGGAGTGGTCCAATAATTGACATTTATATGTTTGTACAACCATAAACCAAGGTCCATAGCCTGTCGTGCGCCAGAATCAGCATCTTTTTAAGTTTTATCTCTGGTAAGAGTTGACCTTTCAAAAGACCAACCTATGTGGTAAAAATGAGAATTTGGGAGTCATCTGTGGGTTTGCATTTTTTTCCTCCTGCTTGATCTTGTGTTACCAATTCCTATTATTTTTTATTGAATAGCTATTGAAATATTATGCAACTAATGAAATCAACCTAGAAGAAGTCAAGCACAAAGGGTTTCTCCTGGTCTTCTTCTACTCCCCTGAAGTGTTGATAGCTGTTTAGTGCCATTAAGGGGCATACACCCTATTTTTTCAAAAGTTGTTCTCAAGATTGTTTATAGGTGGCATTCTGTAAAAGGGTTCTATGATTAATTATATATGGGAGATGCTAAACAGTTTTGCACTCTTGTTTTCAATAGGGGACTTCTTAGAGCTGCTAATCTGCTAACTTTTACAATGAATCTCTACAGGATAATTATAATACGTAGCATTTAACCACAGAACCACCCACACCATTCTCTGTCCCAGATTTACAAGATTAGCATTTGGGGAACGTACTTTGGGAAACTATAGCCCACCATAAACCCACTTGCTCCTACAATATATTCTATATACAAAGCAAAGCGGTGATGCTCTTCCTACCCTCCCTTCTGGCATACTCTCCACTCTTCTTCCATAACCTCTTCCATAGGTGTTTACCTTCCTTTTTTAGACTATTAGCTCCTAGAAGGCGTAAATGATGTCTTATTCGTTTTAAATATTTCTTTGCCCAACTTAACATTAAGAATACTTGGTACGTGGCCGGGCACGGTGGCTCATGCCTGTAATCGCAGCACTTTGGGAGGCCGAGGCGGGCGGATCACAAGGTCAAGAGATCGAGACCATCCTGGTCAACATGGTGAAACCCCATCTCTACTAAAAATACGAAAATTAGCTGGGCATGGTGGCACGTGCCTGTAATCCCAGCTACTCAGGAGGCTGAGGCAGGAGAATTGCCTGAACCCAGGAGGTGGAGGTTGCGGTGAGCCGAGATCGTGCCATTGCACTCCAGCCTGGGTAGCAAGAGCGAAACTCCGTCTCAAAAAAAAAAAAAAGAATACTTGGTACGTAAATGTGTTTAGTAAATGCTGGATGAATTAATAACAGACACCCCTCACCACTATATAAATGGCCTTAATATTCTTTAACCTTGTTAAATTTGTAAGGCAATGCTGACTGGTGTTGGTAGAACCTTTTAAAGACAAGTCATAGAGTGGGTCTTCTCCAAGTCTCAGTGGAAGGATTGTTTCAGTGCTTTATTGGTGGACACCATTATTTTTTTGTGCGTGGCTAGTCATATTCAAAAGGTTTAAAAGTCTTCATACCATGATATTATATAAACATTGTGTCCCTACATTTCATCCTCAGCTTCTCATAAATTAGGATAAACCCAGCATTTGCTGTTTCTTTTGGCTTTACAATTATTATTATTTTCTGTAGGCAGAGTTAGTGGTTTTTAAAACGTTATTGCCAGAACTTGCTTCTAGTTTATCTTTTTCACCTTGTCATTTAGTTGCTAAAACTAAGTGTTGGTACAGTTTTTGGGGAGAGGGGAGAGAGAGACATAGCACCCAGCCCAGGATAGAGAGAGAGAGTGCTAAGAAGAATCCGAGATGGCCTTTGAAATTAGGCTGTGATTAGTTGCTTTCTCCATTCGTCTCTTCTAGTCCACTTTGTACCTCTTTCTACTACAATTCTGACCAGACATCTGGTGTGGCATAAGTTAACTTACATAACTTCCATACTCAACCAAAGAACTCTGGTTCATTTAAGTCATAGTAACAGAGAGCTTGTACTTCTTACTGAGCAGAGATTGGAAACTACCCACTTATAAAAGCCAAGAACAAGAAAGTTTCTTCAGAGTTTCAAGTCTGTGCACAAGGAATGTTTTGTGGACTAGGAGGCATGGGTCTATATCAAAGTCTGCTGATCCTAAAGCCAGTGGGATTGCTTAAGAAGAGTATCTGTAGCTGGCATCTTCAGTGTGAGTGAAATTTACTCTTAAAAGCTGCATAACATCTAGTATCAAGGAGACTGGGGGGAAATTACACTCTGGTTTCAGTTGGGCCTTGAAATAATATTCAATGAGTCATTCAGGAAAAAAAAAGATTTGATCCCAAGAAGGAAGAAAGGAGTGACTTGTAAATGGGGAAAGAGAACTTGAGTAAAATGATTCTTGGCTTTGGGACCAAAAGGCCAAATGTGTGCTGTGGTTGTTGGACTTCATCAATAGTACAAAACTGCTTGGTAAGCTCTTGTAAACTGGAAGAAGAGAGGAGAGGCCAGCATTTTCTGATCGCTTACTCTTTAGCAGGGTCTCTGCTGTTGCCACAATATATGTAAATGATTTTGTTTCTACAATTAAGATGTGTGGTGGGTGGTAGCTACCCCCATTGTAGGAATGAGGAAACTATTTCTTGGAGAGATTTGGTGGCCCTGTCTCTAGAATAAAGTTGAAAGCCCATTTGGGCAGAGAAGTGGTTAGTCTCTTGATTATGTTTAAAGAAGGACATTAAGAAACAATACTTTGGTTGGCAATCTTTTCCTATAAAGGGCTCAATATTAAATATTTTAGTAACTGCATGCCATATGGTGTCTGTCTCAACATTCAATTTTGCGGTTGTAGCAGGAAAGCAGCCTGCTACATAGATGATTTATGGATGAATGAGAGTGACTATGTTTTAATTAAACTTTAGAAAAGCACGTAGTAGGCCATTATTTGCTGACCCCTGCTTTAGACGAACAAAACTTCATGAGAGAAGATTATCAGGCTGGCAAGTTTTGTCAGTAGGAAACATGAATGCAAGCTTCACACTTGGCACATGATAACTGCTTGATCATTATTAAATAAGCCAGATCTGCCTGCCTATGCCTACCTGTCTGCTGGTTTGAACAAATATACGTAGATTTGAATTGCTTTTTTTTAAAAAAATAGAGGTTTGGTATATATAAAAGGTACTTTTAACACTAGGTTACTGAAAAGATCTTGCCAGAGGAGTTTATGGACCTTGGAAGTCTTTACCAATAAGGGAGCTACCTTGGAAGTCTTTATCAATAGGGAAGCTACATGATGTGTGTTAAGATCAGTCCTGTTTGAGGACACAGGGTTGATGGCACTTTAGGATGTACTTTTAGGACCCAAAAGGAGAGAGCTTTAAGAGTTATGAAGGAAGAGTCAGTAAACCCTAGTGACTAATTGAATATAGTAGTGTGGAAGAAAAGGTCAAGAATGGCATTAAAGTTTTGAACTCTAATAATCAAAAGAATAGAATCACCATCAACAACAGGGATGCCATGGCTGAGCTCTAGAGTTGCAAGAAGACACATTAGATTTTACATGTTATCAAACATAGAATGCTGTTAAGTTCTTCATCCCTTGCTCTTTCCTTGCCCTCTGATCTTTTCACTTCAGTATTCTTCCTTTCCCTGAAATGTCAGATATGCCTGTGTCCGTAAGGAAAGTTTCTGTTTGAGTCATTTGACCAAGTCAACAATATTTACTTGGTATCCAACCGTGTGCCAAGCATCGTTGTGGACACTGTGCCCAAACTTGACCACTGCTTTGCATATGTCATTGCGTGTTTAGGCAATCAGTACACAGCTATTTGATTTTAAACTCTCTAGAATAGGTTCTCATTACTGTGTTTTATTTGATAAATAACTGTCAATCTGTCTGGTCACATCTAAAGCCCAAACCAAGACTTCTCTTGTGGATCGAAATCTCAATTTTTCTGTGATTGCTTAAAAAGGAAGATTCTGAGCCAAGCTTTAGAAAAATTCACATTAGAATTCTAGAATTCATAGTTCTAGAATTCAAAATACTGATTTTCAAGCTCTTCAGGTAAGGGAAATGTCAAGGCCAATGGAAATACCAGCTACAGTATCATCTTTGCACAAATAATTTACTTTCCAGAGTAGAAACAAACCTGAGCCTTTGAGTTGACAATAGTTTAGCCAATGGCGTCTTGAGATGATCGTAGAGCATAGGTTCTGGCATTCACTCCCTGCTTATCTTTGATATACATTCCCTATCATATCACAAACAGACAGTACCTATTGATTGGTAGTAGCAATTCAACTATGTGCAAAGAAATTCGATAGGGATGCTGGAAAGGAGAACATTTTAAGGCAAGGTTATAAAAGCATGGGTAATTTGAAGAAAGAAAATTGGACAGATGAGAGAAGGTTTCAAGACTAGCTTATTAGAAGAGGACAGAGGAGGTATAGGAGGAGGGAGCAAAAGGGTGTAGAAACAAAAGGTGACTGTGAAGCTGGCGGGATAGCAGGAGGTCATAATGAAGAATCTATTGCTGCACTAATGCCTTGGGTACACACCTAGTCATGACGGGTAAAGGGAGAGTCAGTTTACTGTGTACTATGGACATTGACCCCATGGTGAAGGTGGTCTCTGAAAACCAAAACCATGATTAAGTTCTGAAGAAACATCCCTTCTTCATAAGGTCTTACCCAAATTTGACTGTTATCAAAAGCAACACATTCTTACATAAAACAGAGCACCTTCCATATTCTTTTACATAATGTTGACTCTGATTGTCTACCACTGAAGGCTCTGTGGCAATGATAATCTCTTAATCAAAGTATGATAAAACTGCCCCAAACACAAGACTAGAAAGTTTGGAATAATTGTTGTTACCTGAAATTCCTTTCAAGTTAGCTTTGAGTGGATCAAAAAGATCGGTGACTCCCCAAGAATTTAAAATGCTTTTTAAGTTGAATTGGTTTTGGATTCTAAACCTAAAAAGCAAAAACAAACCATCAACTTTCAAAATTCTCACTCGATGTACTTTCATACACACCACATGAAGTCCAAAGTTCCTAACTTGTAAGTCAGGCTCACTCCACCAGATTTATTTCCAGCTTCATCTTTCATGCACCTTGCCATAGCCCTAATCTGACCACACAGGACTCTTCCCCACCTCTGTACCCTTGTTCTTACTGTTCATTCCAAGTCTTCCCATTTCCTTTGATTTTCTTAGTTACTATCCATTTTTCAGTTGTTACCTCCTCCTCTTTTCTTCAGCTATTTTGTGACCTTTGGTTCTTAAAGCCCCATTAACACCTTGTTCTGCTCTTACGATATACAGAACATTTTGCTTCCTATTAGCATCATTTATGATATTGTAAACTACCTGAGAAGAGTGGCTATCCCAATTTATTTTTTAAACACTTTTTTTTTTGAGATGGGGTCTCCCTATGTTGCCCAGGCTGGACTCAAACTCCTGGCCTCAAGTGATCCACCCACCTCAGCTTCCCAAATAGCTGGGACTACAGATGTGCCCCACTGTGCTGGGCTCCAATTCATTTTTATTTCTTAATAAGAATTAATATTTAATGAGTGCTTACATTATGCTAGACACTAAGATAAGAACTTTATGTGCATTACCTTATTTCACCTTTATATAACTATGTTATTATCCTCATTTTGCAGATGGGAAAATCAAGACTTAAAGAGTTTAAGAAACTTGCCCAAGATGACATAATGAGTATGTGATGGACCTCGATTCAAATCAAGCCTGTGTGTGCAGAGCCCATGCTCTAATCACCTACATTTGCTGCCTCCCATCTCGTGTGGCATCTCACATATAGTAGGTGCAGAAAAGAGGCTATTGACTAATTGCATAGTTGACAATTAATAGAATATTTTATTTAAGAGTATTTATACTAGATAAAATATATTTTTGTATTTGCTGTGTGCAGTTTATGCCTTTGGAGCACAGTGGGAAAAGAATGCAACTTAAAGCCTTGGTTTTCCTAGTAAGCCTTTTGAGCACAAAGAATCAGCATACCAATTTTATATTTCCCCAGGGACAAGGCATATAAAAATTGACTGTTGAAGGATCCTTTAAAAGGGCTGCTGATATTATTTTTCTTTGAAAATAAAAAGATCAAAATGGAAGTTAGATGGTATTTTTCTAAAAATAATACAGAACTTGCAGGAGAGTAAAAATATTGAACAAGACCATTTAATATCAAAGGTCTTCATTGCTATACAAGAGGATGTGACTCATACTTTAAACAAAAGTATCATACTTTCCCATAAAGGTGTATTTTGAGTCTTCAGAATCGTTTCCAAAAAAGAAATATATTTTCTCTAAGTATGCTGACATTTCTCCAAAAAATTTTTGGAACATTCCTTATAAAATTTTCTTAAGCACTGAAAACACATCCTTTTTCAAACCTCTAAATGCTGAAACAGTCATTATAAGCAAGGACTTGGGAATCCATTGCTGTGGGTTTGAATCCTGGGAACTAGCTACTTTGCCTCAGGGGGAAGTTACTTTACTTCTCTTTGTCTCAGTGTCCTCATTTGTGAAATGAGCATAATTGTAATACGTGTTTGTAGGGTTGTAAAGATTAAATGAATAAATCCTTGTCAAGTGCTCAGAACAATCCCCAGCACAGCCTATACACTTACTGTTACCATTGTGATTTTTTGTTATTTTTCAATTATATTGAGAAACAGTTAATTAAGGGCTGTTTGAAACCAAATATGATGATTATGGTGGGTGATAAAACTGGATAGTATCGTTTTTAGTAATGAAAACAGCAATAAAAATGAGGTATGACTATAAAAGATTAGAATGAGTATGTGGCTTGTGATTAGAGTGATTAGAGTCTTGTATGGCTATGAAGGCACATCCAGGAGAAATACTACAAACATAACTTGAGTAAAAAAAATACCCTTTACTGATATCAGACAAGGATATTACAAGAAAGACAAATTACAGACCAATATACCTTATGAATATAGATGCAAAATCTTCAACAAAATACTAGCAAATTGAATCCAACACCATATAACTCTCACCATGACCAAGTGGATTTATCCCAAGAATGCAAAGTGGGTTTGATATATAAAAACCAATTAATTTAATATACCATATTAATAGAATAAAGGACAAAGCCCACATTACCATCTCAATAGATGCAGAAAAAGTATTTGACAAAATCCAACACCCTTTCATGATTAAAAACAAACAAACATCAAACATACAACAAACTTTGGCTAGAAGGTTACTTCCTTAATTTGATGAAGGACATCTACAAAAACTCCATAGCTAGTACAATACTTTACAGTAAAAGACTGAAAAATTTTCCCCTAAGTTCAGGAACAAGACAAGAATGTCCACTCTGACTCCTTCTATTTCACATGGTACAGGAGGGTGAGTAGGATAATTACATGAGAAAAAGAAATAGAAGGCATCCAGGTTAGAAAGAAAGAAGTAAATCTATCTCTGTTCACAGATGACTTGGACGTGTACGTAGAAACCCCTAAAGAACACACACACACACACACACACACACACACACACACACAGAGGCACACAGGAAAAAAGAAAAAAAACTTATTAGAGCTAATAAATGAGTTCACTAAGGTGCAGCATACAAGATCAAGACACAAAAATCAATTGTTTCTACAAACTATAGAACAATCTGAAACTGAAATTGCTAATGTAAATTTCATTTACAATAGCATTAAAAGGAATAAAATACTTTGAATAAATTTAAAAGAAGAAGTGCAAGACTTATATACTAAAAACTACAAAACATTGTTGAAAGAAAAAAAGACCTAAATAAAAGGAAAGATATTCTGAGTTCATAGCTCAGAACACTTAATACTGTTAGAAAGTAATAATTCCCAAATTGATCTACAGATTCAACACCATCCCTATCTAAATCCCTCCTGCTTTTTTGTCAAAAATTGACAAGCTAATCCTAAAATTTATATAAAAATGCAAGGGGCACAGAATAGCTAAAACAATCTTGAAAAAGAAGAATAAAATTGAAAGACACACTCCTGATTTCTAAAGTCACTACAAAGCTACAGTAATGAAGACTTTTTTAAAAAAGAAACACCCCTAGAAAAGCATAAACCACACACCACGATAATCAGCCACTCCTTGGAGGAAGGGCAAAACTCATTTTGGATACGTGGAATCTGGTGGATTTTAAGATCTATGTTATATCTAACCTCAAAAAATGCTCAGCTTTCTGAGTTGGCCT
Source organism: Callithrix jacchus (assembly GCF_049354715.1). Lineage (NCBI taxonomy): Eukaryota > Metazoa > Chordata > Mammalia > Primates > Cebidae > Callithrix > Callithrix jacchus. Next base: position 64,595,385 of record NC_133502.1, read on the forward strand.
AATAATCAAATGTTTTATTCATCACATACCTATTTGACATTATTAGTCTTTCTTGTGGGACAGTACATGATTGTGATGATAAATAATCCATAACACATGCTTGGTTTTCTCGATTATTTCTTTAGTATGCTAAGCATCCCTCATGAAAATTAACAGTCCCTATGTACTTTTTAATTTATTTATAAATAAAGGGTTACTTTGGAAGCTAGAGACATAATTCATCCAGAATCTACTAGTGCACTGGTTAAGGGTGATGTTTAACCTGAAAGCACATCTCATAGTCACACAATTTTACATTGCTATCCACACGGTGCAAAATTTTTTGCTCTTGTGAAATGAAAAATGCCTGCTGACTGTAGATCAGGTCATACTAAAAGAAAAAATAAGTGATTTGAGAGAATGAGAGGTAAATTTCTGCCTAAAAGGTGACTTTGTGTATACCATGATCCAAAGTTTATGCTTAAATCTAGACCTAAGATAATTTTTACTTTTTCTGTTTTGTTCCCTAGAGGATTTAAAGCTTAAAAAAAAAAAAAAAAAAGGGCTAGGCACTTTGGGAGTCTGAGGCAAGCAGTGAGCAGATCATCTGAGGTCGGGAGTTCAAGACCAGCTTGACCAACATGGAGAAACCCCCATCTCTACTAAAAATACAAAATTAGCTGGGTGTGGTAGTGCATGCCTGTAATCCCAGCTACTCGGGAGATTGAGGCAGGAGAATTGTTTGAACCCGGGAGGCGGAGGTTACGGTGAGCTGAGATCGTGCCATCACATTCCAGCCTAGGCAACAAGAGCAAAACTCCTTCTAAAACAAAAAAACAAAAACAAAAACAAAACCTTGAAAAATAAAAAGCAAAACAACAACAACAAAAAAACTTGGTTAGGTTTACTTGTGAAATAACCTCATTTTCCCAAAAACCTCTATCCTTCTTGGATAGCAGACTTGGTAGTCTTAAGGAGATTTTTTAAAATTATCAGAATGTGGTTAAGAGCTAATAGTAGTCTTAAGGAGATTTTTAAAAATTATCAGAATGTGGTTAAGAGCTAATAGTTGTGTTACTAATATTTCTGCCTTGCCTTTCCTTCCCTGCCCTCCAGCGTTTTTCAGGATCACTGCTTAAGGGCTTGAGACTTATAAAAGCAGAATCAGGATGATGGAGAGTTCTCATTGGAGCTGGGCATTTCCCTGGGGTCTCTTCCAGGGAAGAGCTGCTCAAGGATGAGGCCCACCATCTGTCTCTTAAACCCAAAAAGACTATGGCAAATTCCCACATCAGCCTGCATTTTTCTCTCTACTTTTGACATGGAACGCTCTTCCTTCCCTTGCCGAGTTTCTCTCAAATATAATAGGAAGACTAGGGTTGCTTCTGCTCCCTCCCTGAGAGATCTGTTGAAATAACCAGTCTCTGTGCTGTGGCTTGGGGTCCAAATATTTAGTTTTGAGAGATACACTTTACCTTAGAGTTAAGTGCACCTTCTGCCCTGGGCTATGCCAGACCTGACTTTAGACCTTGGCCTGTAACTTGCTGGGTCTCTCTTTGTATGTTTTCCTTCCAGTGCATAGATTTATTTTTAACTCCTCGAGGGAGCACTGCCAAGGATTTTGTCTTTGCCTACTGGGAGCCCAGGCAGTGGAGGGAGGCCAAGGTGGTTAGTGGGCAGTAGCATGGAGAATTCACATGTGGAAGATGAGCTACTGGACAACATTCCTTGCTTAATGCTGGTCAAAAATTGATTATAAATTTACTCTATTTTCAAATATATCACAGAAGCTTGTTATGTAAAGAAGCCCTAAGAGGAATCTTTTTATAAAGTTATGAGTTTTGCTAATAGATTTTGTTTTGAAAAACCAAAACAGAATGCCACCACTTCACTTCTTGGAGACTTGTATTTGTACCTATTGGGTCTTCTTAAAGGAGAGTTCACCTCCTTTTAGAAAGAATGAGAACCTTCTGCATAGAGACTTAAAGTGTCAAATTTTTATGCCTTAATTTGGCTTCTGATCAGAATCTTATCTGTACTTGTTCAGTTACTTAAGTCATCTTACCTCTTTGGTTTTGGGAAAATGACAGTTGTATACTCTTAGGATGGGATAAGATTTGGAATATGTTCCTATAAGGGAACCACAGAGCATTTCCTCTTCAAAAACTAGTTGTGGCCTAAGACAGGATCAGGGGACCTGGGGGCCTCCAGTCCAGCTCAGTGAAGGCAGAACATCTTGTTTTGGGAAGACTCTGGGAAGTTTGTTCATTTCAGTCTGTGCTGTGAGCTGGCCAGCGGAGACTCTGAAATGGTCTCAGACTCTAGGGTCACTTCCTCTTGGCCTAACCTCTCAGGGTACACATTAAACAAGTCATCCCAGTGGCTAAGCACAGACCCTAGAGGCAGACCACCTGGATGCAAATCCAGACTCTTCTGACTGCTGGCTACACAGCACCCATAAGGGGGACGCAGCTGCTCACCTGGGCAGGAACACATCCATCCTGGCTCTCCTCAGGCTGGTGGTCCAGAGGTGGATGGTGCTGGCAGTGAGGTGTGGCTCAATGTGGCTCAGGGGGATGTCTTTGTCACGGGGCAGCACCAGGAACAGACTCATTGCACGTGCCAGGTAAGGCAGCTCCAGCAGCCCCACCTGATGGCCTGCAGTGTCCTGGAACTGACCTGAGGGTGCAGTGGATCAGAGGTCAGCTCTGTCCCACGAGCCAGGAGAATCAACCAGTGCCAGACCCTGAGAGAGGCTGGCTCAGAGGACTGGAAACAATAAAACAAAGCATCTACCTTACCCTCAGGAGGCAGTTTAGGGCCAAAGACTGTTGGGTGATATGGCCATTTTATAAAAATCCTGGACCTAGAGTCTTTAAGATACCCTTTAAGATACCCTGACAGAGTCAGAGGCTCTATAGAGCTGGGTATGAGGGCCACAACGGCACGTTCAGAACCACATAGAGTAGTGCCCCCTTGTCCTTGGCAGATATGCTCCAAGAACCCCAGTAGATACCTGAACCTGTGGATGGTAATGAGCCCTGCATAGACTATGTTTTCTTGATCCAATAACTGAGATGGCTACTAAGTGACTAACATGGGGGTACTGTAGACAACCTGGAGATGCTGGACAAAGGGATGATTTATGTCTCAGGTGGAACAGAGCAGGACGGCAGGAGATTTCATCACACTATTCAGAAGGCGTGCAATTTAAAACTTGAGAATTATTTGTGAAATTTTCCATTTAATATCTTCTGATGCAGATAACTGAAACCTCAAAAAGCAAAATCATGGATAAGGGTACAGGGTACTACTGTACCTGGTCTTAAAGGAGCAGCCAATTCAACCCAGGCCTATTGTGCCTGCCAAGGGTGGCAGTTTGGTCCAAACTCTACTAGTGAGGGAGGAAGTGTCAAGCATGAAACTGGGTTTCTCTTCCACATCTGTGTCCTCACTGTCCTGTCAGAGCACTGTCCAATGCTCCTCTCTAAAGTCTCCTGGCACCCTAGTCTTTTCTTCTGCCACATGCCCAGTCCAGCAGACGGACCCTGCAGAAACACAGCCTGATCCCTTAGGAGCAGGGACCTGGCTTCCTCTATCCTGCTCTCAGGCTTCCTCTCCCTTTAGGCAAGTCAGCAGGGGCGGGGCTCACCATAGTTGACTTCGGCCATTTGGTGCATCATGGGCACCTGAAGGACAAGGCCGTGGGTACAGGTGAAAGGCAGGATCTGCGTGTCTGTGGAAGAGAATCGCTTCCGCCAAGTGCCTTGGAAAGACATGGTGCTCACAAGCACCAGCTGAGCAAATGCTGCACCGACTTGCTCCCATGGCCAGCCACCAGGGCCCTCGCTGGGGTCTTCACCTGCAACCAGGGAAGCAAGGGGACTGTGGGTTAAATGTGCATTGAAACTGAACCAAACCCAGTGTGTGTGTGCACAAGGAGCACAGAGTTAAAATGCAAAAAATAAGGTCTGTTTTCTTTTTTTTTTTTTTTTTGAGACGGAGTTTCACTCTTGTTACCCAGGCTGGAGTGCAATGGCACGATCTCGGCTCACCGCAATCTCTGCCTCCTGGGTTGAAGCAATTCTCCTGCCTCAGCCTCCTGAGTAGCTGGGACTACAGACACACGCCACCATGCCCAGCTAATTTTTGTATTTTTAGTAGGGACGGGGTTTCACCTTGTTGACCAGGATGGTCTCGATCTGTTGACCTCGTGATCCACCCGCCTCGGCCTCCCAAAGTACTGGGATTATAGGCGTGAGCCACCTTGGCCGGCCTTAAGGGCTATTTTCATAACATGGTCTCTCTCTCCATCTTACAATATCTTTTCAATTTACTTAAGAATATTTAACTCCCTGTCTCAGCTCCTTGTGCTGCCAGGGACCCAAGGCACCAGCAGCTGCTCTCAACTCCCTGCTGGGGGGTGAGAGTTTGGAGAGGGAAATGGAAAGTGAGAACTCAGAAGTCCTGACACCTGCGTGACCACTCAGGGAGGTGGGGGCAGTGAGGCATCTCTGGAGTTGGGTTTGTAGAGGATTCATTAAAATCTATTAATTGCAAATTGACATGTGTATATCCAGCTGTTGCTGAAGACCCTGATTTTTATTCTTTCTGAACAGATTGGGATGCTGCTCCTGGCTAATCTTGGGGCCATTTCCTAGGAATTATTAGACATTCTCTCCCAGGTCAGACCCTTGGAAGGAGTGTGTGCTACATGGGAGATGCTGCCCAATGTCACCCCTGGTCCCCACCATGCCCTGCTGCTGAGCTCAATCTCTCACTGATCCTTTGCTTAGAGGACAATATTCAAGGTATCATCTTTGGAGGGTTGCAGTTAAAATTTCATGCAGTGCCAGAAAGAGGAGCAGGCAGACCACCTTGAAGGGATAGTTTTGTCCCAGCTGTTTATTTGTTTAATAAACACATACCTTGTGCTAGGCTCTGTTCTAAGTGCTTTAGCAAATCCTCACCAACTCCTACTAACAGTTCTATTGTTATTCCCCATTTCACAGATGAGGGAACTGAGGCTCAGAAAAGTTGGGCAAGGTCACATACTCAGGAGGGGTGAAGCCACCATCCATTTAGCCATCAATGCAATCCACATTGCATTGAAATAGAACCTCAGCAACTCCACAGAAAGCTTGGATTTGAACCCAAGCGGCCTGGCTCTGTGCTCTGTGCTCTGAGCAACTGCGCTAGCTGCCCCTTTTTCTTAAAGACAATCAGGTTTTATTGGGAGGTGCTTCTCTGGCCTTACGACCTGGCAGCACAAGGAGCTGAGCAGGGAATTAAACACATTTAAGTAAATTGAAAAGACATGGTAAAATATGAGAGCGGAAGAGAGAACCTTATCACGAAAGATGTTAATTTTGGCATGTAATTCTGCCATCCCTGTCCACACACTCTTGTTTTCCATTCAGTATATATCACTTCCTATTCTGCTTTTGTTTGTTTGTTTTTTGAGACGGAGTTTCGCTCTTGTTTACCTGGAGTGCAATGGTGCGATCTCGGCTCACTGCAACCTCCGCCTCCTGGGTTCAGGCAATTCTCCTGCCTCAGCCTCCTAAGTAACTGGGATTACAGGCACGTACCACCGTGCCCAGCTAATTTTTTGTAATTTTTTTAGTAGAGACGGGGTTTCACCATGTTGACCAGGATGGTCTCGATCTCTTGACCTTGTGATCCACCCGCCTTGGCCTCCCAAAGTGCTGGGATTACAGGCGTGAGCCACCGCGCCCGGCCCCCTATTCTGCTTTTTGACTGACACTGGTTCTTGAATGCTCTCCACATTGCTGTGAAACTTTTGAAATGATTAAGGATGCTGGAGCCAGAGTACCTGGGTTAGAATCCTGGCATGTGGACCCTGGGCAGGAGACTGAGCCTTCTATGCCTCAGTTTCTCCATTTATAGAATGGGGAGAGTAATAGTGCCTACCCCTTAGGATTATTGTGAGGGTGAACTGAGATAGTCAACTTGGAGCAGTGCTAACTAAATAAACAGTAAGTGTTCATGATTTTAATTCTCTTTAATCATAATTACAACTGCATAGCATGCAGGTGCTGTGCTATACTGATTTACCTCTCATTACGGGGCAGAGTGGCTGTTTGTAAGTCTTCAGTTACACTGAGCTAAACATTTTATTGTGTGTAACTTTTTCTTAAATTATTTCCTTAACCTAAATTCCCAGGATACCACTTTTTTGGGCTCCTGTTGCATGTTGCTGTTACAGGTGGTTTATTATAGATGACAGCAGAGCTCGGTGGGAGGACAGTTGCATGGGACAAAGCCTGCAGGGTCCTGGGAGGTAGGAGGTTCTGAAGAGCACACTTCTGTGTTCTTGTGTGCTCTCATGGCTTGTGTGTGTGTGTGCCCATGTGTATATTTTTGTGAGGGAGGGTCAGAGCAGGAAGAGAGGCAGAAAGGGACTCAGTGTCCCCCTGTCATTCAAGGATAGGGTCTCCCAAGAGGACAAATTTCTGCTGTAATTGAATGTGGCCTGAGCACCATGTCTCCGACAAGTGATGGGTGAGACTCTGTCTCTTCAGCCCTCTGGCTTAGCCTTGTTGAGCTGGACAGTTTTTTTTACCTGCAGTCTGTCCGGAGGTCCCTTCGCTTGCCTGGATGGTGGTGCTGTTGGGCTCACTGAGGTCGACTGGCTCCAGGCTGCTGTTGGCCCACCAGGAGACCTGCTCCACAAAACAGGGGGACAGTGGCGTTCCCATTTGCACAAAAAGGCTGCAGGCCAGCTCCATCTCACCACCTTGCCTGAAGGTGGATAGTGTGGCATAAACAGCATGCAAGAAATCTTTCACCCTTTGGTCTGTGAAAACCAAATTGGATAAGTTGACAATGGTGAGTGTGAGTAAGGAGTTAGCACAACCTCCAGTGAACACTGCATTGAGATGGAACCCCAGCAACTCCACTCTTGCTCATAAGGTTCATCTACTATACATAGCCAGTTTGAAAAAGTCATAGCAAATGTGCTCAGGAATCTGCCTGGATCCACCAGGTAAAAGTTGGGAAGAAACCATGCTAGATCTGAAAGAAATCAGGCAACACTACCAACATCCTGTAGATGAACAGAGGTTATTCGTCCTTAATTTCCTGATTGAGGAAGGTTGATGTGTGTTGGGGTAGAGATTCTAGCTAGGGCTGGGAAAACAGCAGGTCCATCCAATGTGCAATGTGGCGGGATTTCAAACACAACATGGAGAGATTAATGTGCAATGTCACAGTGACAATGATGGGCGGTGGCCAGGATGTTGTGCTGTCAGTATGTCTTGTGCGGAGCTTTAAATACATTCCCACAACTGCTTGTCATGAGCCTGAGTAACATTTGGATTCAGCCTTGTGTAGAACTATGCTTTCAATCTGAGAAATACAGAGGAAAGGTAAGAACTCCTCCCATCCCCGCTCTCCCTAAGACCCAGCAGACAGCTTGTGTTATTAATATCAGTGAGAGGCTGCAAGAATGTCAAGGAAATAATAAGCATGTGAGAGAGTCGATAGCTTCTACCTTCATGGATGGCAGCTGGACTTCTATTTATTTACTGTTTATACAGGAGATAGCTTCCTTCTCTCCATAATCAATAGTGGATTTTGTGTTCATATTATTGTTCACAAGCTGCAGCTCTGTCCTCCCCGAGGCATCCCATAGCTGGAATGAGGGCTCTCGTCCGCTGGTGAGTCCAGACACAGTTGCGTACCCCAAGCTTCCCATTCCCAACACTTGCAAGCTGGGTGTTTCCAGAAGTTAAATCCCCTTGTTCAGGCTATTCTACTCCCCTTTAGGCACAGCCCTGCAGTTATCCACAAACCCTCCCTGTAAGACAAAATGTTGGGTATCTTTTCCTGCACTACCTGGCTCTAGCTGGTTGTCACTGGGATGAAACTCTCACTCACTTGGGGTCTGTCCACTCTGACACCCTTCATGTTACAGAAGCCAAGCCAGGAGGCAGCAGACCCCCGAGTTTCCTGGAGAATGTTCTCTAGAGGCACAGGAACCCAGAGTCCACCCTGGCCAGGGCCCCCAGCCACAATGCTGCAGAGGACAATAGCAGGCAGATGTCACTTGTCCACAAAATGTTCACTATCAAAGCTGTTTCCAAGAATCCATAATTGCAAAAGACTGACTCAGAATCTTGATCTCATGAATCAGCCTAACTTAAGTGCTTGCTTTTGACTGTAGTAAGAAAAAAATGGATAAAAAACATACTTATAATTAGATTTCACTCTATTGAGGAAGGTCATATGTATTTATCAGTTCACATTCCTAGGAATGCTGGCTGTCTGCAGAGGAGAAGTGAAACACTTCCCTGGTCCACAATGTGGGGTGACCAGAAGAATGGTCATAGAGCTCTCCTCTCCATCTTCTGACCCTCTCTGGGCCAGGGACCAGCCTTCTTTTAGCCAGAAACATTAAAATAGCAGAGTAAACTGGCTTTAAGTGAATTTTTGTGTGAAATCTTGTGTCTGCCATAGCCTATTTTGTCCATGCACATTTGCACACAGGAAGAACATTTTTAGACCCACCAGAACATGCAATGATAGAGTAAAAAATGGCGGAGGTTGACTGTTCGTAGACATTGTGCTGAACATGCCGCACTCCTGATCACACTGAATGCTTTCGACAGGCCTGTGAATTGAGGGCTGTTGTCCCCATTTTACAGGTGAGCGAGCAGAGGCCCAGACAGATTAATAAAGGTGCTCAGTGTCACCCAGGTGTAGGTGGTGGGGCTTTACTGCCCTGCCCACCCACAGGGTGAGGAGTGTCCTGGGATGACCCTGCCTAGGACAGCTTCCTTCCACTTGGAATGAACATGGAGCCAAGGAGCTCACAGCTTTTTTCTTTCTGTCTTTGCTGAATTCCTAGATCCTAGTATAAGAAGAAAAAAGTTGTGTGTATGAGTGTCTGTTTTAGATGGAGCTGGGATATTGGTTCTGAGGCCAGGCACTGAGCTGAGGCACTGAGCTGAGGTGCTGAGCGTAGGCGGGGGGAAGCTGACCTGGCATTCGAAAGACTCATGCTGCTGCCCGCAGAGCTGTTCTAAAATACATAATCCATAGAAATCAGCTGGCAGATCTGGCACTGGCTAGAAGTCACAGATTTATAAAAGCAGGTTGGTCAAAAGCATGGGCTCTGAAGCCAGACAGCCTGGGCTTGAGTCCCAACTGCCACTTATTGGCTCTGTGACCTTGAGCAAGTTGCTTCAATTCTCTATGCCTATTTGCTCATCTCTAAAATTGGGATGATAGTAAAGTTATTAGCCTCAACAGGGTGATTGTGACAATTAATGTTTGTAAGTGCCTCCAGCACTGCCTGGCACCTAGGAATGCACTATGTAAAGGTGTGTCAAATGAAACTGAAACATTGCCACAAAACCTGTCAGGTTAGAAGGGAACCTTAAAATGCAAGGGACATCACATCCCAAAGTCTGAATGCCTTCTGTCACAAACCTGTCCAGTGGACACTCTTCCCCATGTGCACACCACAGGGAACTGAGCTCCCTACCTCCCAGGTAGCCTAAGCAGGAGGGTGAGCTGGAGGGAGTGAGTGTGAGTGTGAGCAGGAGGGTGAGCTGGAGGGAGTGAGTGTGAGTGTGAGCAGGAGGGTGAGCTGGAGAGAGAAAATGAGTGTGAGTGAGCAGGAGGGTGAGCTGGAGAGTGAGTGTGAGCAGGAGGGTGAGCTGGAGAGTGAGTGTGAGCAGGAGGGTGAGCTGGAGGGAGTGAGTGTGAGCAGGAGGGTGAGCTGGAGAGAGTGACTGTGAATAGGAGGGTGAGCTGGAGAGAGAGTGTGAGCAGGAGGGTGAGTTGGAGAGAGAGTGAGTGTGAGCAGGAGGGTGAACTGGAGAGAGTGAGAGTGTGAACAGGAGGGTGAGCTGGAGAGAGTGAGTGTGAGTAGGAAGGTGAGCTGGAGGGAGTGAGTGTAAGTGTGAGCAGGAGGGTGAGCTGGAGAGACAGTGTGAGTGCACAGGAGGGTGAGCTGGAGAGAGTGAGTGTGAGTGCACAGGAGGGTGAGCTGGAGAGAGTGAGTGTGAGTGTGAGCAGGAGGGTGAACTGGAGAGAGTGTGGGGGTGAGCAGCAGGGTGAGCTGGAGAGTGAGTGTGAGTGTGAGCAGGAGGGTGAGCTGGAGAGACAGTGTGAATGTGAGCAGGAGGGTGAGCTGGAGAGAGTGTGAGTGTGAGCAGGAGGGTGAGCTGGAGAGACAGTGTGGTGTGAGCAGGAGTGTGAGTATGCACGTGCGCAGGCCTCTTACCATGGATGGTGTACCCCAGGGCATCTGCCAGCTGCTGGCTGGTGCTCCCTTCAGCTCCAAACTGCAGGATCTCCAGGGGGAGGGACACACCGGTGGGAGAGATGACAAAGTTCGTGTCATTTCTACATGCAGCCACGCTCTGGTAGAGGCGGAGTGCAAACTCAGTCTTCAGCAACATCATTCCTTCACGGAGGTGGCCATTTGTTTGGAGGAAGCAAGAGTGAAGGAAGAAGAGGGTGACCAGGAAAGGCAGCATGGAGGCCGAGGGTTCCTGCAATTCAAAGGGAAGAGATGCAGGGTAGGCAGGAAGCTGGTAACAAGAGAGGGCCATATCCCACAGAGGACTGGTATCCCCAGCTCTGTTTTGAGGGGCTGGGAATGGCTGAGGGAGACATGAATTGAGGTGTCTTGGTTACTGACCCTGAGGCCCACGCGCCTGGGCTGTAGGGCTGCAACTTCTTGTCTGAGCATGAGAAATAGTCACTGTGGTCCTTTGGAAGCCAAACTGTGGGTCTGAAGATCTACTTCTGCCACTTACTGGATGTGTGACTTTGGCAAAGCCCTGGTCAAATCAGAAGAAAAGTGTTATGATGGGAAAAGAAATGTACGAGGTAATCCTACTCATTTTTCTTGGTAGTTAGCCAGCTTATGGCTGTGATGTGTCTATCAGGAATAGTAATAAATAATTACTATGTTAAAGAGGACTTCATACATTTGCAATTAATTAATCATTCCAACAATCATAGTAGTATCTGGTATTATATTTCATCTATAAAGAGGATGATTGAAACTTTGAGGCTCAGTGACTCATTTATATGAGAAAAGAAACAGGGCTGTGACTCAAATCCTGGCCTTCTATGAACAGTATATAAAATATGCGACTACCTATGTACATTAAAATATTGATACATGAACTAATTGTACCTTGAATATCAGAATTCTTGTTATTCTGCATGAGTGGGGGAGTGAGCTGGAGATTCTGCGTGAGTCTCCAGCAAATTAGTCTCTAAAAGTGAATATTTTCACAAAGATAGCTCGTACCACAGAAAGGTACTCTTCCAAAGAAGTGAGATCATTAGGTAGAAAATAATGTGAGAAGAGAAAGGCAAAGCAAAAAAAAAATGTCTTCAATGACCATGCCACACATACAGCCAGCAGCAATTTTTGCTGAGTTGTCTAACTGTGGTATCATACCAGACTGATGTAAGAAGAGGTCCAAAATCACTTCCTGTAGAAGTTTGCAAGCAAGGCCACTAAGCTTGATGGTGCCTATTTTAGGTAAAGGTCCAAGATAGAATAGCATCCTCTTTTTTTACAACCCTTCCTCCCTGCAGCCAAGTACCAATGCAGTGCTTGGATGACCTTGGTACATAGTGCTCTCTCTCTCTCTCTCTCTGTCTGTCTGTCTGTCTGTCTGTCTGTCTGTCTCTCTCTCTCTCTGTGCGGCCCAGCCCAGGGTCATTTGAGAAAGCCTTAAGTCCTAGGGTTCTTGCAGCTCCTATAACCTCCCACTTCCCACAAGAACACTCAGCAATCAGACCTTGATGCCCCTGGGCTCCCCATGAACAAATCCCTGTCATGGCTCACCTTGAATGAGCCACTTACTCACGGACTTTTGTATCACTGTTGCACGTTTCCTTGCTTGATTCTGTTCTTGTGGGTCTTCAGCATTCATGTGCTCCCCTTTTAAAAAAGTGGAGCAGAATCTGCTTTGAATCACAAGACAGCACAGAGAGGAAGCTGGCGATCGCCGTCTCTGCCGGCGATGTCTCTACCACTCGGTCCAAATTCCTGGAGCCTGGAGGTCCTGCAGAGAGCCAGGAGAAGCAGCCCACACCAGGGCAGCAAAGCCCAGATCGGGAACAGAGCAGGGCTATGGGGGGGAGCCAGCCACACCCGTCAAGCCTTCTTAGGCTTGTGACCTGGTTGTACCAGCAAGGAACCCCGCATACAGCCCTTTGTCACATTGAGGAATTCCACTGATAACTTTGCTTATTGGGCTTTTGCTGGGTACCAGGTACCTAATGCTTCCCTCCTCCTCCTGTGAAGAAAACAATAAATCAGTCATTGGGCACGACTTAAAACTTTCAGCAAATGAAAAGAAATTCTGCAAAAGAGAAAACAGCGCAAGATATGGCACAATCAGTTCAGAGCAAACTGACTTGCATCATTTATTATTAATAAAAGTGAATGCACTAATTTATATATGTAACTTGAGCTATTAGTAATCAGGTTCTTCTCAGTAAGTCCAATGACTAATTTGAGAAAGAGACGATGTTGTCAATGAGTAAACACACATTTTTGGAAAGTATGAGCAGTTTCTGTCAAAAGTCTGTCCTTGTGATCAATTCAGAATTACATACATTTCTATTAAGGACTTAGGCCTTGTATTAAGTTCAAAATAGATGGTAGCTTATATGTGGTTACGGATTAAAGAAGAACTGAATGCGATTCTTAATAATTATCTCTCAGGCACCTGGTAGTGTTAATATTTAAAAACCAATGGACTGTTTTTCACCTGACAACTACCCATACCCCTGTGATCAGTGGGTAATTCACTTTAAAGAGTTTTATTGCTGACACCCAAGCCTGGGACAGTTTACAGGGCTTAGGATAGTTACAGTTCTACAATTACTTCACATAAAATATCCCCAGATCTTTACGTTAGATTCAATGCCGTGGACTCTGAGCCATAGTATGAAAGGGAAATAAACATGTCTAACTTATTTTATAGCACCCAGAGAGGTCATATCATTTATTCATCTGTCCATCCATACATTCATCCATCTATCCATCTGTCCATTCATCCGTCCATCCGCTCGTCCATCCTTCCATCCATCCAACAAATATTTCTTGATCGTCTGCTTGGTCACAAGTCACTGTGCTACTAGGTTCTGGGCATATGGCAGTGAACTAGTAACCTGGGCTCAGCTCCTATGGGACTCAGAGTCTTGTTCACTGCCTGCATATTTTAGATGCTGATGCTGATGGAGCCACAGTAACTTGTGAGGGCTGCCTTGTCACATTGTGAGCTCCCTGTAGCAGGAATTCAGGGGGAAATAGCTGATTCACTATTTGCCAGTAGTAGCAGTGGAGATAAGCTTATAAAAATATTTCCCAAATTGAAAAAAAGGCTGTTTGTGTAACTTCTACAAACATTTCTTCCTAACTCTATGAATATACCATTCTAACTTGCTTTTAAGAAGCATCTTTTGGGGAAAATGCTAGGGAAATTTAACATCCAGGGGATATTTTCTATATAGGCTAAACATTTCAAAGTGTGGATGAATTAAACATGAATTGCAAGTGATTTTTCTTCTGTGTACTCAGCCTTGAACTTGCGTATGTCACTGTGTCCTCTGACCATTTAAGCAGAGATTATCATGTTTATGTCTATCTTATTGGGATAGATGTTCGTTATACTGCTAAGTGAGACTTCGTTCTCGGAGACATTTATTTGTAATTATAACAACATATACAGTGAACATTATTGAGCACTTAGTGTGTTCCAGCTACGCTATTGGACCCTGTCCATTCACAATTGCAATGAATCCTCACAGAAATCCTATGAGGAATGTATTGTCATTCTCATTTTGCAGACGAAGAAACTAAGTCTAAAGAGCTTAAGTTCTTGCCTAAGTTCCCACCAGACCAAGCTGGAGTTTGAACCTAGGGCCACGTCGACGCTAAGGCTCATCACATTGTTGGTGCTCTCAGGAGCCAAGGGATGGGATCTCTTAAAATCCCTCTTGACTGTAGGATTCTAAGCCATTCGGTGACCAGCCCAGACTCTTTCGCTCATAATATGTGTTCACTTTGCCCACATTTACCAGGGATGTTGTGGTGAATCACCTGTAGGTAGACTGACATGAGACCCAGCACTCTGTAAAATTATGGTTTAACATTTTTTACTAGCTGTTTTCTTATAGATATAAACAAATCACTTTCAAATCCAAAGGTCTACCAACTAATGTGATGGATGGAAGCAATTCAGTTAGGACATAATTAATAGGTAGGCATCTCCTTTTTGTTATATGGGCTGCCTGTCTGGGGTTGTACAGAGAGTCCCATTTGTACCCCTGAACTTGAGGAGTTTGCCATGAAGAGATACCATGGGCACTACTAAAAGAAGTCTCAGGGAACAGCTAGAGCAAGCCTGAAAGCAACGCGAGGTAGCCTGCCACACAGTGCCGCAGAACCAGATGAAATCGGCAAGTCCTTCACGGGAAATGGTGCAGGTGGGCCTCCACCTGTCCTTCCAGGAAGGAAAGGCAGAGAGCGCTGCCTCTGGACTTCCTGCTGTCAACACAGTCCTCAAGTTCTTCATTGCTCTGCTGTGCATAGACTCGTAATAACCTGGACCTCTTTTCGATACCTTTCAGCATGGTATGCCAGAGAGAGCACAGAGGGCTGGCTTCAAACAACTGCTTTTCACTAACTGCAGACCTTGGGTAAGTCACTGAATTGCTCTCAGCTTTAGTTGCCTCGGCTGCAAAGATGTGTAATACCTACCTCTTACTGTGAAGATGACAAGAGACAGCCTTAGCATGGTGCCCGATAAGCAGGAAAGGCTGAAAGCATCAGCTTCTTTGGACTATGTCCCCATCCCTCATCTCATCTTACTTAAGAAAAGACCATCAAGGTTGCTTTTAGGCTTGCATAAGAAAGGGCTTGGGAATCGTCACATCACAGCTGGGTTGTGAATCTATGCTGTTTTATCTGGAAATATGTTTTTTAAAATTTATTTTATTTTATTGAAATGGGGTTTCATTGCCCAGACTGGAGTACAGTGGTGCGATCTCAGCTCACTGCAACCTTTGCCTCCCAGGTTCAAGTGATTCTCCTGCTTCAACCTCTTGAGTAGCTGGGATTACAGGGGCCCACCACCATGCCTGGCTAATTTTATATTTTTAATAGAGACAGGGTTTCACCATGTTGGCCAGGCTGGTCTGCAACTCCTGACCTCAAGTGATCCACCCACCTCAGCCTCCCAAAGTGCTGGGATTACAGGCATGAGCCACTGCATCCGGCCAGAAGTATGTTTTTAAGTGTCTTGCAAGAAATAGGTTGGAAACTTTAACAAAGGTCTCTAGACTTGAATTCAGAGCTAGTTTTTAATCTAACTTGTAGAAAGTTAGTTGCTTAGTAACTTACTTTGTTATTATGTTAACAAGAGTTATTGCCGTCTCAGGGGCAGATGGTCGAGTTAATCCTCCTCCTCAGTTCATGCCACATAGTCCCACTGTTCCATGCAAGCACCCCTCTCTTGCTTGTCATTTTGTTTCCTCTTAGGAATATGCTTTGAAAGAGATTGCTGTTATATGTGCATGCATTTTAAATTTACATACCTGCTTTTATGTTATGTATTTTATTATGTTCCCTAATGTTTTTCAGTAAACACAACGCTTTTGAGATGTAGCTGTGTGGTGCTATGCATGCATCTGATCCTTGCTTTCAGCTTCTGAGTGATACTCTACAGTGTGCGAGTGCCACATTTTCTTTCTTTTTTTTTTTTTGAGACGGAGTTTTCGCTGTTGTTACCCAGACTGGAGTGCAATGGCATGATCTCGGCTCACTGCAATCTCCGCCTTCTGAGTTCAAGCAATTCTTCTGCCTCTGCCTCCCGAGTAGCTGGGATTACAGGCACACACCACCATGTCCAGCTAATTTTTGTATTTTTAGTAGAGACGGGGTTTCGCCTTGTTGACCAGGATGGTCTCGATCTCTTGACCTCATGATCCACCTGCCTTGTGATCCACCTCCCAAAGTGCTGGGATTATAGGCGTGAGCCACCGTACCCGGCCAACTGCCACATTTTCTTTATCTGCTCTTCCAGTGATGAACATCCAGGTTGCCTTTAACTCCTCGTCAGTGCAAACAGCCCTTGAACAGCTCTTGTGGACTCTGTGGGAGTTTCCCTAGGACGTTTACTCAGGAAGAGAATTTCGAGGTTATAGACTATGCATATATTTAATTTTACTACGTAGCTCCACACTGTGGCCTGGAACATCTACATCCTTCTCCACCCCGCCAACACCCCGCATCTCTGCCAAGTATTTCCCATCACTTTTATTTTTCAACTTTAATAGATGCAAAGTAGTAGTATCTCATTCTGTCAATTTGGATTACCAATGATTTTGAGCGTCTCATAATATTCTTGTTACTTTTCTGTGTTTCCTTTTCAGAAATTACCTGTTTATACCCTTTATCCATTTTTCTATGTTGTGGGTGTCTTTTTCTTGTTGATTTGTAGTCTATATAGAATATACATCCCTTGCTAATTTTAGATGTTACAAATATTTTCTCCCTTTTTGGTCATTATTTAGTCTCTTCATGATGTCTTTTGTTGAAGAGAAATCCTTAATTTTCATGTATTTATATTTACATTGCTCTTTCCTACTGATGCGCAGTGTCCCTTCTGTCGTATGTCAGATCCCTGTATACACATGGGTATGCTCTGAGCTCTCTACTCTGTTCCATCATCAGTTCCTCTTTACCGAATTGTTTTCATAACTATGGCTTTAAAATATGTCTTGTTTTGTTTTGTTTTTTTGAGATGGATTCTCGCTCTGTCATCCAAGCTGGAGTGCAGTGATGCAATCTCGGCTCACTGCAATCTTTGCCTCCTGGGTTTAAGCAATTCTCCTGCCTCAGCCTTCCAAGTAGCTGGGATTACAGGCGTACACCACCACACCCAGCTTATTTTTTTGTATTTTTGGTAGAGACGGGGTTTCACCATGTTGGTCAGGCTAGTCTTGAACTCCTGACCTCAAGTGATCCACCTGCCTTGGCCTCCCAAAGTGCTCGGATTACAGGTGTGAGCCACCACACCTGGCCAAAAGATGCCTTATTATGTAATAGACAAGTTCCTCTCTTTACTATTCTTTTTAAAAGTTGATTGAGCTTTCAAAAAATTTATTGATTCTCCAAATCCATTTTAAAGTCAGTTTTCTAAGAGCCTCAAAAAAAAAAATTCAACTAAAATGGGATTATCACGGCACTGAATCTATTGATTTATCTGGAAAAATTTAACAATTTAATAAGTTATCCCATCCAAGACTATGGAATGTCTTTTCATTTATTAAAATCATCTCCTATCAGATTATTTTAATAAAACTTTAAAGTTTTAAAAATAGAGATCTTGTGTATATTCTTGATTAAATTTCCATGCTTCATGCTTTTATTGCCATGTTCTTTTTATTATTATTATTATTTTGTTGTTGTTTTTTTTTTTTATTATTGCATTTTAGGTTTTGGGGTACATGTGCAGAACATGCAAGATAATTGCATAGGTACACACGTGGCAGTGTGATTTGCTGCCTTCCTCCCCTTCACCCACATCTGGCATTTCTCCCCATGCTATCCCTCCCCAACTCCCCCCACCGCTGTCCCTCCCTATTTCCCCCAACAGACTCCAGTGTGTGATGCTTCCCTCCCTGTGTCCATGTGTTCTCATTGTTCATCACCCGCCTATGAGTGAGAACATGTGGTATTTCATTTACTGTTCTTGTGTCAGTTTGCTGAGAATAATGTTCTCCAGATTTATCCATGTCCCTACAAAGGACACGAACTCATCATTTCTGATTGCTGCATAATATTCCACGGTGTATATGTGCCACATTTTCCCGGTCCAGTCTATCATCGATGGGCATTTGGGTTGGTTTGCTATTGTAAACAGTGCTGCAATGAACTTTCATGTGCATGTGTCCTTATAGTAGAATGATTTATAGTCCTTTGGATATATGCCCAGTAATGGGATTGCTGGGTCAAATGGAATTTCTATTTCTAGGTCCTTGAGGAATCACCACACTGTCTTCCACAATGGTTGAACTAATTTACACTCCCACCAGCAGTGTAAAAGTGTTCCTATTTCTCCACATCCTCTCCAGCATCTGCTGTCTACAGATTTTTTAATGATTGCCATTCTAACTGGCATGAGACGGTATCCCAATGTAGTTTTGATTTGCATTTCTCTAATGACCAGTGATGATGAGCATTTTTAAATATGTTTGTTGGCCTCATGTATGTCTTCTTTAAAGTGTCTGTTTATATCTTTTGCCCATTTTTTAATGGGCTCGTTTGTTTTTTTCTTGTAAATCTGTTTTAGTTCTTTGTAAATTCTGGATATCAGCCCTTTGTCAGATGGGTAAACTGCAAACATTTTTTCCCATTCTATTGGTTGCTGATTCACAATAATGACTGTTTCTTTTGACAGGCAGAAGCTGTGGAGTTTGATTAGGTCCCATTTGTCTATTTTGGCTTTTGTTGCCAATGCTTTTGGTGTTTTGTTCATGAAGTCCTTGCCTACTCCTATGTCCTGAATGGTTTTGCCTAGATTTTCTTCTAGGGTTTTTATGGTGCCAGGTCTTATGTTTAAGTCTTTAATCCATCTGGAGTTAATTTTAGTGTAAGGTGTCAGGAAGGGGCCCAGTTTCTGCTTTCTGCACATGGCTAGCCAGTTTTCCCAACACCATTTATTAAACAGGGAATCCTTTCCCCATTGCTTGTTTTTGTCAGGCTTATCCAAGATTGTATGGTTGTAGATATGTTGTGTTGCTCCGATGCTTCTGTTCTGTTGCATTGGTCTATATCTCTGTTTTGGTACCAGTACCATGCTGTTTTGATTACTGTAGCCTTGTAGTATAGTTTGAAGTCCGGTAGATACTTCCTGCTGTGTTCTTTTTGCTTAGAATTGACTTGGCTATGCAGGCTCTCTTTTGGTTCCATATGAAGTTTAAGGTGGTTTTTTCCAGTTCTGTGAAGGAGGTCATTGGTAGCTTGATGGAGATAGCATTGAATCTGTAAATTACTTTGGGCAGTATGGCCATTTTCACGATACTGATTCTTCCTAACCATGAACATGGAATGTTTCTCCATCTGTTTGTGTCCTTTCTCATTTCGTTGAGCAGTGGTTTGTAGTTCTCCTTGAAGAGGTCCTTTACGTTCCTTGTTAGTTGTATTCCTAGGTATTTTATTCTTTTTGTAGCAATTGTGAATGGCAGTTTGTTCTTGATTTGGCTCTCTTTAAGTCTGCTATTGGTGTATAGGAATGCTTATGATTTTTGCACATTGATTTTGTATCCTGAGACTTTGCTGAAGTTGCTTATCAGTTTCAGCAGTTTTTGGGCTAAGACAATGGGTCTTCTAGATATACTATCATGTCATCTGCAAATAGAGACAATTTGGCTTCTTCCTTTCCTATTTGAATACCCTTTATTTCTTTTTCTTGCCTGATTGCTCTGGCTAGAACTTCCAGTACTATATTGAATAGGAGTGGTGAGAGAGAGTATCCTTTTCTAGTGCCAGATTTCAAAGGGAATGCTTCCAGTTTTTGCCCATTCAGTATGATATTGGCTGTTGGTTTGTCATAAATAGCTTTTATTATTTTGAGATACATTTCATTGATACCGAGTTTATTGAGGGTTTTTAGCATAAAGGGCTGTTGAATTTTGTCAAAGGCCTTCTCTGCGTCAATTGAGATAATCATGTGGTTTTTGTTTTTGGTTCTGTTTATGTGGTGAATTACGTTTATAGACTGCGTATGTTGAACCAGCTGTGCATCCCTGGGATGAATCCTACTTGATCATGGTGGATAAGCTTTTTGATTTGCTGTTGCAATTAGCTTGCCAGAATTTTATTGAAGGTTTTTGCGTCTATGTTTATCATGGATATTGGCCTGAAGTTTTCTTTTCTTGTTGAGTCTCTGCTGGGTTTTGGTATCAGGATGATGTTGGTCTCATAAAATGATTTGGTAAGGATTCCCTCTTTTTGGATTATTTGGAATAGTTTCAGGAGGAATGGTAACAGTTCCTCTTTGTGTGTCTGGTAGAATTCGACTGTGAACCCATCTGGACCTGGGCTTTTTTTGTGTGGTAGGCTCTTAATTGCTGCCTCAACTTCAGATCTTGTTATTGGTCTGTTCATAGTTTCGACTTCCTCCTGGTTTATGCTTGGGAGGACACAGGAGTTCAGGAATTTATCCATTTCTTCCAGGTTTACTAGTTTATGTGCATAGAGTTGTTTGTAATATTCTCTGATGATGGTTTGAATTTCTGTGGAATCTGTGGTGATTTCCCCTTTATCGTTTTTTATTGTATCTATTTGGTTATTCTCTCTTTTCTTTTTTATTAATCTGGCTAGTGGTCTGTCTATTTTGTTGATCCTTTCAAAAAACCAGCTCCTGGATTTATTGATTTTTTGAAGGGTTTTTCGTGTCTCTATCTCCTTCAGTTCTGCTCTGATCTTAGTTATTTCTTGTCTTCTGCTAGGTTTTGAGTTTTTTTGATCTTGCTCCTCTAGCTCTTTCAATTTTTGACGATAGGGTGTCAATTTTAGATCTCTCCATTCTTCTCATGTGGGCACTTATTGCTATACATTTTCCTCTAGAAACTGCTTTAAATGTGTCCCAGAGATTGTGGTATGTTGTGTCTTCGTTCCGTTGGGTTTGAAGAACTTCTTTATTTCTGCCTTCCTTTCATTGTTTATCCAGTCAACATTCAAGAGCCAGCTGTTCAGTTTCCATGAAGCTGTGCGGTTCTGAGTTAGTTTCTGAATTCTGAGTTCTAACTTGATTGCACTGTGGTCTGAGAGACTGTTTGTTATGATTTCCATTCTTTTGCATTTGCTGAGGAGTGATTACTTTCAATTATGTGGTCAATTTTAGAGTAGGTGTGATGTGGTGCTGAGAAGAATGTATATCCTGTGGATTTGGGTTGGAGAGTTCTGTAAATGTCTATCAGGTTTGCTTGTTCCAGGTCTGAGTTCAAGTCCTGGATATCCTTATTAATTTTCTGACTGGTTGATCTGTCTCATCTTGACAGTGGAGTGTCAAAGTCTCCCACTATTATTGTGTGGGAGTCTAAGTCTCTTTGTAAGTCATTAAGAACTTGCCTTATACATCTGGGTGCTCCTGTATTGGGTCCATATATAGTTAGGATTGTTAGCTCTTCTTGTTGTATCGATCCTTTTACCATTATGTAATGACCTTCTTTGTCTCTTTTGATCTTTGTTGCTTTAAAGTCTATTTTATCAGAGATGAGAATTGCAAGTCCTGCTTTTTTTTTGCTCTCCATTTGCTTGGTAAATCTTCCTCCATCCCTTTATTTTGAGCCTTTGTGTATCCTTGCATGTGAGATGGGTTTCCTGGATATGGCACACCAATGGGTTTTGGCTTTTTATCCAATTTGCCAGTCTGTGTCTTTTGATTGGTGCATTTGGCCCATTTACATTTAGGGTTAATATTGTTATGTGTGAATTTGATACTGCCATTTTGATTCTAGCTGGCTGTTTTGCTCATTAGTTGATGCAGATTCTTCATTTTGTTGATGCTCTTTAGCATTTGGTATGTTTTTGGTGTGGCTGGTACTGGTTGTTCCTTTCTATGTGTAGCACCTCTTTCAGGAGCTCTTGTAAAGCAGGCCTGGTGGTGACAAAATCTCTGAGTACTTGCTTGTTCGTGAAGGATTTTATTTTTCCTTCACTTATGAAGCTTAGTTTGGCTGGATATGAAAGTCTTGGTTGCAAGTTCTTTTTTTTAAGGATGTTGAATATTGACCCCCCACTCTCTTCTGGCTTGTAGGGTTTCTGCCGAGAGATCTGCTGTGAGTCTGATGGGCTTCCCTTTGTGGGTAACCCGACCTTTCTCTCTGGCTGCCCGTAGCATTTTCTCCTTCATTTCAACCCTGGTGAATCTGACGATTATGTGCCTTGGGGTTGCTCTTCTTGAGGAATATCTTTGTGGTGTTCTCTGTATTTCCTGGATTTGAATTTTGGCCTGCCTTGCTATGTTGGGGAAATTTTCCTGGATAATATCCTGAAAAGTGTTTTCCGCCTTGGATTCATTTTCTTCATCACATTCAGGTACACCTATCAAAGGTAGATTAGGTCTCTTCACGTAGTCCCACATTTCTTGGAGACTTTGTTCATTCCTTTTTGTGCTTTTTTCTCTAATCTTGCCTTCTTGTTTTATTTCGTGGAGTTGATCTTTGACCTCTGATATCCTTTCTTCTGCTTGGTCAGTTTGGCTGTTGAAACTTGTGCATGCTTTGTGAAGTTCTCGTGTTGTGTTTTTCAGCCCCATCAATTCACTCATATTCCTCTCTAAGTTGTCCATTCTTTTTATCATTACATCAAATCTTTTATCAAGGTTCTTAGTTTCTTTGCATTGACTTAGAACATGTTCTTTTAGCTCACGGAAGAATCTCATTACCCACCTGCTAAAGTCTAATTCCGTCATTTCATCACACTCATTCTCCATCCAGCTTTGTTCCCTTGCCGGTGAGGAGTTGTGATCCCTTGTAGGAAGTGAGGTGTTCTGGTTTCAGGTGTTTTCCTCCTTTTTGTGCTGGTTTCTTCCCATCTTTGTGGGTTTATCCACCTGTTGTCTGTGTAGTTGCTGATTTTCCGATTGGGTCTCTGAGTGGACGTCCAGATTGTTGATGATGAAGTTATTTCTGTTTCTTAGTTTTCCTTCTAACAGACTGGCTCCTCTGGTTTAGGACTGCTGAGGTCCACTCTAGGCCCTGCTTTCCTGGGGGTCACCTGCAGCAGCTGCAGAACAGTAAGGGTTGCTACCAGTTTTTTCTTCTGCTATCTTTGTCCCAGAATGATGCCTGCCAAATGTCAGTCTGATCAGTCCTTTGTGAGGTGACTCTTTGGATATACGGGCATCAGGGAGCTGCTTGAGGAGACAGTCTGTTCTTTATAGGAGCTCAAGTGCCGAGCTGTGAGCTCTGTTGTTCATTCAGAGCTGCTAGGAAGGTACATTTAAGTCTGCTGCAGCAGAACTCCTAAACCCCCTTTTTTTCCCCAGGTGCTCTGTCCCAGGGGGTTAGGGCTTTATTTATGATAGCCGTTGCATTGCTGCCTTCCTCCCACCAACCCCCGGGCTGTCCTGCTCAGCAAGGGGACAGCCTAGTCACTGCCTGTAGAGGTTTTGCTGAGCCTCTGCTGTGTGTTCTGCCCTGCTGTTGGCTCCACCCTGCTGCCGTGTGTATTTCCCTGCAGTCCTGTTTATATGGGTGTGGTTAGAACTGCCACAGCAATGTTGGCCTGCCTCTGTAATGGCAGACTCTCTCTGTTATGGCAGGTTGCCTCAGCAATGGCGGGCTGTGTCAGCAATGGCAGACTACCTCTGTAGGGGTGGAGTGCTTTGGTAATGGCGGACGCCCCTCCCACACAGAGCTGGGCCGTCCTGGTTTTAGCTGTGCTTGCCGTGAAACTCTCAACCCCGAGTGTTTCCAATTGCTGTTTGTTTGTTTTTGAGGGCGTGGGACCCGCCAAGCCTGATCACCTGGCTCCCTGCCTCAGAGCCCTTTTTTTTTTTTTAAGTTGAACGGTTGACTCTCTCCCAGGTGTTCCAGTTGCCTGATGAAAGGGCGCTGGGATCTGTGTGATTTCCTGTGCAGCAACCCACTGCGCTGGCTGAAACAACGTGGCTGCCTGGGAATCTCCTGGCCTGCTTTATGTTTCAGTCCCGTTTAATCAGATGAATGGGCTAATCTGCCTTCCCAGATCTCAAATTGCCAGTTTAACAGGGCAACCAGACCAGTGTATTTTGTATGGAGAGCCGCTGCACTGTGGCGCTGGCTGAAACAGCTGTGCCGGCCGAAACAGCCGCTCTGGCCAAAACAGCTGCTCTGGTGACCTGTGGGTCTCCTCCACCTTGGAATCTCCTGGTCTGTGGGCAATAAAGATCTGTCTGGAAATATGGCGTTCACTCACCCTCTGTGCTTTCACTGGTAGCTACAATCCTGAGCTGTTCCTACAGCGCCATCTTCCTCCTTCCCTCTTTTTATTATTAATAGACTGTTTTAAGAACAGTTTTAGGTTTCCAGAAAAATTGAGCAGAAAGTATGGAGTTCCCATAAACCCCCTCTTCCTTCTTCCCAGTTTCCCCAATTATTAACATATTGCATATTGGTATATTTGTTATAATTGATACATTATTAAGTAGAGTCAACAGTTTACATTAGGGCTTACTCTGTTGTACTGTTCTATGAGTTTTGTCGAATACATAATGTCATGTGTCCCCCATTATAGTAACATACAGAATAGTTACATTCCCCTAAAATTGCTCTGTGTTCCATACATTAATTCTTCCCTCCTCCTTTTCCCTTAACCCCGGGAACCACTGACCTTTTTACTGTCTCTATAGTTTTGCCTGTTCCAGAATGTCATTTACTTGTAATCATACAGTATGTTGCCTTTTCAAACTGGCCTCTTTTACTTAGCAAAATGCATTTAAACTTCTTCCATGTGCTTTTGAGGCTTGATACCTCATTTCTTTTTATCACTAAATAGTATTCCATTATATGCATATCCCACAGTTCATTTATTCATTCACCTATTGAATGACATTTTGCTTGCATCCAAGTTTTGGCAATTACAAAGGAGGCCACTGTAAACATTCGTGTGCAGATTTTTGTGTTTTCAATTCAATTGGATACTTAGGAGTCAATTGTGTGACTTTATGGTAAGACTATGTTTAGCTTTGTAATAAACTGCCCATCTGTCTTCTAAATGGCTGTGCTTTTTTGCATTTCCACCAGCAATAAATGGGTGTTTCTGTCACTCCCCATCCTTGCTACCTTTCGGTGTTGTCAATGTTTTGTGTTTTAGCCATTGTAATATGCACATAGTGGTGTCTCATTGTTGTTTCAACTTGCAATTCTCAGATGACATGAGTGGCAGCATCTTTTCATAAGCATATTTACCATCTGCATGTCTTCTTTGGGTAGGTGTTTGCTCAGATCTTTTGTCCACTTTTTAATTGAGTTGTTTGTTTTCTTATTGTTGAGTTTTAGGCATTCTTTGTATATTTTGGGTATAAATCCTTTTTCAGGTAGATGCTTTCAAAAATTTTATTCCCAGTTTGTGGCTAGTCCTTTCAACTCTTAATGAATTCCTTTTTTCTATTAACATTTATAGAACGTAAAATGGTAAATGTCTGCCAGTGTTAAAGAAATTTAGGTGATACAATCAACACATGGTTGACAGTCTCCAAAGATGGATGTCACCAAATTAGAGAAAGTGTTGGGCAGATGTTAGAGGCATGCATAGTGATTTTTGTCATTCTCATATTTTGGTTCTGATTAGGAAGAGTGGGTTTGTGGTTGTGAGAGGTTTAAAGTGTAGATGTGGTGTGAGAAGTCATGTGCTGTGAACTAGAAGTGAGAGACTAAGTAATAAGGCAAAGAGATGGAAGGTGTCTTTGCTTCTGCTGCTATAACAAAAAATCTTAAACTGGGTAATTTATAAACAAAGTAAATGTATTGCTCATAGTTCTGGAGGCTGGGAAGTCCAAGATCAAGATCAAGATCAAGGTATTGGCCAATTTGGTGTCCAGTAAGGGCCCATTCCTCATAGATGATGGTGTCCAGGTGTTTCCACAGGGCAGAAGAGATACAAAAGCTAGTTCTTTTGAGCCCTTTCATAAGGGCACTAATCCTATTCATGAGGGCTCTGCTCTCAATTCTTAATCACCTCCTATAAAGTTTCAACATATGAATTTAGAGACCATAGCAGAGGTGTTTTGGGGACCTCACAAATTCTGGGGACATATGCTCAGGGCTCATGAAGGTATTGTTTGCGCTGGTGAATTTGATACCAGAACCAGTGTGAACAGCATTTCTGCCTCAAACAATTTCTGGCTCCAAATAAGGCCTTAGTATGAGTTCAAAGCAATTATTACTTAGCTTGGAAAATAATCCTAAAAACAGAGAAAATTCAGCAGAAAGTAACTAAGGTTGAAAATGGAAAAAATGCATCGAATTGTGTTTGTATGTTCTGGTTCTTTAAGTCTTGCTTTCCATCCCATTTTTTTCATATATTTCTATGTAATTTGCACTTTGATGACTTTTATACAGTTAGATTTAACCAATGAAAGAAAATAAAGGAGAGTTGGAGTTATCCCCTATTTTTCTCCCTAATATCCAGGCTGGATAACAAGACAGGTGAGGCTGTTCCTCACCAAGCAAGCCTCACTCTTAAGGAATTGAAAAGCATGTTAGTAGGAAAAACCAGCCCAGGGGCTACAGGCTCAGGGCATGTGCCTCTCCTTCTTCTTCATGGAGTGGGGCATCCCTGATTTGTCACAACATTCCTTCCCAGTGAGCTCAGCCATGACTTACAGGTCTTCTTGCACTCGGGGAGTCACTTCCAGTACATCAGAGTTGGTGTGTGAGAAGAAATGTATTTGCCATCCCTGAAGTAGCCTGAACTGTTTCATAAAGACCCTTTGGCTCAGCTCTGAAAACTCCATGACCTCCTGGGAACCCACAAAGTACAGGACTCCACTGGCTACTGGATGACACGCTGGGTAGCATGTGGGCAAACTGCCTGGTGGCATTATTACACAGCAGAGACATTGATGAATCACAAGCATGCCCAGGTGGCCCTGAAGCTCTCAAGCCCAGAGAGGGAGCTCCTGAGCAATACCATGGGCTGTGGCCAGCCACTGCCTTGGCTGTCATTCCTGTATGTCCTTTTCATTTCCCACACACTATGGCCTGAGCCAAACACGTCAGAAACATTTGTTGCTGGTCACACTGAGGCCACAATCTCAGAAAACAAATCACGAGCCACTGTGAAGCTGCACAGGAGTTCATGAGTGGGAGTAAGGACAGCAAGGCTAGGGGAATTCTGTGAGTCTTTCAATAGTAGCTTTAAACAAATTCTGCTCATGGGAGAGATTAGGGCTGGGGGAGAGGGGCACATGGTCCCTGGCAGACCCTGCAGACTTCAGGAAAGAGCCTAGGAACAGGATGCCACGCTGATACATCAACCCAACCCATGCAAGGTGACCACCCTTTTTCTTTCTTTCTTTTTTTTTTTTTTGGTGGGGGAGGAAAGAAGGGAAATAAGATAAGGAGGGGATGGAGAGAGCAACAGTTGGGTTTAAAGCATTCTGCAAATGAAAGAGGGCCCTTGGCACTGTGATGTGCCAGTTAATGCTCTGCTCTTGGGGTACCAGGGAGGCTGCACCTCCATTTTCCAGCCTGTTCCTAGGAAAATGCAGTGGGGCCTGAGGGACAAGGTAAAGAGGATAATTTTAAAGCAGAGGCAGAATTGCAGCACACACATTCTGCAACCATGCCCCACAGGAGATCAGAGGTAGGAGGAAGTGGGAGGTTGTGAGATCAAGATTTTTAAACTTTGTTATTTCTGTTTTTGTCACAAGAGTGATGGTGATGCGGTTTGGATGGAGGAAAGTGTGCTGTAGGAGGGGCAGCACAGAGAAGCCACAAAGGCTGGCGCT
The DNA here is from genome assembly GCF_049354715.1 of Callithrix jacchus. Classification (NCBI taxonomy): domain Eukaryota; kingdom Metazoa; phylum Chordata; class Mammalia; order Primates; family Cebidae; genus Callithrix; species Callithrix jacchus. The sequence continues at coordinate 64,622,876 of NC_133502.1, forward strand.
GGTCTGGAATGTTTCTGGATGCAGGAGCCTGGACACAGTGTCTGTGTAATTAGCAATGCCACCAAAACATGGACTTGGTGCCCAGTGCTCTGAATCCAGCAAGCCAATTGGGAAGCAGGGTGTCAGAGCTAGGTTGTAGATGGAACACAGTGAGGCCGCCCTGGGAGGCTGGTGGATTGCCCTTTCAGGTGACCAAGGCTGTCGGTCCTGCTCGCCTCTTAGCCAAGGGTGTGAAGGATGGAGGTCTCAGTGGACAAGTCCGGGGCTCTCTCAGGGTTCCCACCTTCAGGGCCTGCTACATTATATCTTGGAGCAGCCGCACTCCAACAGAGCCCAAAGCTGATTATTCCTAGAAAATGGAAAATTTCAAGCACCATGGGCTTCCCAGGTCCTCTTTGTTGGAATCGTTAATGCACATAGTAGTATAAAGGGTTTTTTATTCTGAGGAATTACATCTTTAGTCAAAGCTAGAGCCTAGGTTTAGTATGTCAAGGAGTGGCATGCATGCCTTTAGTTCCAGCTGCTCGGGAGCCTTAGGCGGGAGGATCACCTGAGCCCAGGAGCTTGCGACTGCAGTGAGCTTTCATGTCACTGCACTCCAGTCTGTGCTACAGAACAAGACCCCATATCTAAAAATAAATAACAAAAGGATTTTAAAAAGAATGTTAATGAGTGGGAACCATCACACACAAAAACACCACTTAGTTTAAAGAGAGTTCAGTTACTCATTTCCTTCAACAAGCTAAGAGGCACCTGTGAGCCAGCAAGAGGGGGCTGAGTAGGGAAGGCACGTGCCACCTGTCAGGAACTGACCCATCTCCCCCTTGGCTTTGGCTGCACTCACTCTTGGCTGATGCATCCCATGGTCTCCACTGGCAGAGGTCTTTGTCTCCATCTTCCCCAGGACAGAGTCCCTTATGGGTGGCATGTGGTGAACTGCAGCCAGCTTGGGACACAGTGGGAAGATGTAGGGGGTCATCAACACTCACACAGTCTGGCAGCGGGTCTCTGTGCTAACTGCAGAGCCTGGGAGCTCTGGACTTGCCTCCTAGTCTAATGGTTTGTGGTTGCGTCTACCATATTGGTTGCACCCAAAAATTACCTAAGCCATGACATCACTGGCTGTACATGTGGTTTCCAAGTTATATCACAACTTACCAGTTTATGCCATAAATTTTCTGTACAGTCCAAAACATGTCTATGACTCTGGGGTAGAGCTGTTTATCGTTTTTGAAGGAGGTAGCCATATGCTCATTGGGAATGGCGTAAACATGTTGATCATTTTAACTACTTTTGAAAAAAACATGTTTATAAGCAAAGGACTGTTTTTTGTGGAAAAGCTTGTTTACCAGTTTTAAGCACAGCAAACAGGTTTTTATTTATGCCTGTTAAAACGGAAGATGAGGTATCCTTTACAAAAATTCACTTTGCATATCATAGACTACACAAGGAATTACCCTTGGTACCTATTGTTTGTTTCAGTGTGTATTTAGATTAGTTTGTATTTTCCAATACACTGGGCTTGTCATCCTAGAAGCAGGGTAGCGCTGCTTTCATTTGGGGACATTCCACTGAAGAAAATACTCAGAAGAATAATGGAGCCCTGACTGTCTGATTATTGGTGGCTTGGACATTATACTCCATGAGGATAGGGGGAGTTTTTTCTTGTTCATAGCCGTATTTCCAGTTCTGAGAATAGAGTCTGGCATATGGAAGGTGCTTAATACATAGTTATTGAACAAATGAGTGAATCAAAGAAAGGGAGAGTTGGCTTTTTAACAGATACTTTGTCATCTCACGCTCCATGCTGAGGAGTTTACAGTATCACTTAGGTCTTACTTTTTACTCAAAACCTTTTTCCCTATGAGATAAGAAAAGAGCAGATATTTGAACTGTTATACAAATAAGAAAAAATACTTAGGAACCTTTGCCCTGCATGGATTCATGGTAAAGTGGGGACTCGTGGCTCCTCATCCCAGGTTCAAGGGGACTGGCCCAGCAGCCAGGTGGGGCAGCTGTGAGCTGCTTGCCTGCCAGAGGCAGCCTCCTGTCCCATGCCAGCCCTGGGGATCTGCCTCCTGCCAATCACACTGGGGAAGCTGCCTCTCTCTTGCATCTCTCAGGCCTGGAGTTTATCCAGATTCCACAGAGAGGGAGGGGCTTGTGGGGATTAGGGGACTAATGCCTGCTTTCTAAATTCAGGAGTTAACAGGGAGCCCAGAGTCAGTGGTAATGCCAGGGAATGCTGGGTTTCTTTTTCAGAAAGAATCAGGTATGAGCTGTGGAGCCACTAAGGCAGCAGGAGCTAAAGCCTTGTGAGCAGGGGGTTTGCACTGGGGCCCCACAAGTCAAGTCAGTGAGCAGGATCCCCGTCATGTCCCACAGCTTAATCCCAGCCCTGCCATGTTATTCCTTGCTGAATTGCCTGGGCCCAGTCTCTTTAACGTCTTTGAGCCTCAGTTTCCTAATCTGTAAACCAGAAATAATAACTGCACCTCAAGTTTGTGTTTAAGTGAAATAATTTATATGAAAGTAGTTTGTAAATCTTGAAGTTCTTTAAACATATACTATCATGCATCACTTAACAATAAGGATAGGTCCTGAGAAATGCACTATTAGGCAATTTCATTGTTGTGCAAGCATCACAGAGTGTACTTACACAAACCTAGATGGCGGAGCCTGCTCTACATGTAGGCTGTAGGGTCTAGCCTATTGCTCTTCAGCTATAAACCTGAACAGCATGTTACGGTACTGAATGCTGTAGACAATATAACCCAACAGGAAGTATTTGTGTATCTAAACAAATCTAAACATAGACAAGACATAGAAAAAATACAGCATAAAAGATTTTAAAATGGTGCACCTGTGTAAGGTATTTACCATGCATGGAGCTTGCAGGGTTGGAAGTTACTGTAGGTGATTCAGTGAGTGAGTGGGGAGTGCACGGGATGGCCTGTGACATTACCATACACTACCATAGACTTCACAAACACCTACACTTAGGCTACATTACATTTAGAAAATATTTTTCTATCTTCAATAACAAATTAACCTTAGCTTACTTGACTAAACTTAAATTTTGTTTTACTTTTGACTTTTTTGCGATAACACTGAATTTAAAACACAAATACATTGTAGAGCTGTACAAAAATATTTTCTTTATGTCTGTATTCTATATGCTTTTTTCTTTTCTTTCTTTCTTTTTTTTTTTTTGAGACGGAGTTTCACTCTTGTTGCTCAGGCTGGAGTGCAATGGTGCGATCCTGGTTCACTGCAACCTCTGCCTCCCTGATTCAAGCAATTCTCCTGCCTCAGCCTCCCGAGTAGCTGGGATTATAGGCATGCGCCACCAAGCCCAGCTAATTTTGTATTTTTACTAGAGATGGGGTTTCTCCATGTTGGCCAGGCTGGTCTTGAACTCCTGATCCCAGGTGATTCACCCACCTCGGCCTCCCAAAGTGCTGGGATTACAGGCATGAGCCACTGCGCCTGGCCTCTATATTACTTTTATTTATGTATTTATTTATTTTTATTCTTTAAACTTTTTTGTTAAAAACTAAGATATAAACACCTGCATTAGCCTCAGCCTTCACAGGGTCAGGATCGTCAGTATCACTGTCTTCCACCTCCACATCTAATCCCACTGGAAGGTCTTCAGGGGCCATAACATGCATGGAGCCGTCATCTGCCATAACAAAGCCTTCCTCTGGATCCTCCTCAAGTACATGATGAAGGCGTTTGACAGTCTTTAGAAAAGTTTTTAAACCTTTTTCTTTTTGTAGAGACAGTATCTTGCCCAGATTGCCCAGACTGGCCTCCAACTTCTGGGCTCAAGTGATCTTCCTGCCTCATGACTAGCTGGGAGTATAGGCATGGGCTACTGTGCCCAGCTAACATTTTTTTTTTTTTTTATGAGTAGAAGGAGTACAGTCTAAAATAAGGACTAAAAGTATAGTAAATATATAAACTAGAAACACAGTAAGTAATTTATTATGAAGAATTATGGACTGTTCATAATTGCATTGCTATACTTTTATATGACTGGCAGCATAGCAGATGGGCTTACACCAGCATTACTACAAATACGTGAGTAATGAGTTATGCTATATGGTGTTATGATGGCTATGACATCACTTAGGTGCATGGGAAGTTTTCGACTCCATTATAGTCTCATGGGACCACTGTTGTATATGTGATCTGTCATTGACTGAAATGTCATTATACAGTGCATAACTGTGTTATTATTTTTAGTTAGATCTTTAAAAATTTATTATTACATTTTGAGGCAGAGTGTCAGTCTGTCACCCAGGCTGGAGTGCAGTGGGGCAATCTTGGCTCACTGCATCCTCGGCCTCCTGGGTTCAAGCAATTCCCCTGCCTCAGCCTCCTGAGTAGCTGGGACTCAGGCGTGTGCCACCACACCTGGCTAAGTTTTGTATTTTTAGTAGAGGTGAGGCTTTGCTATGTTGGCCAGGCTGGTCTCAAACTCCTGAACTCAGGTGATCTACCCGCCTTGGCCTCCCAAAGTGCTGGGATTATAGGCATGAGCCAGCATGCCCAGCCCTATTTTTAGTTAGATTTAAAAAATAAGAGCCTACTTTTATTGAGAAGGGCCATGCAAAGCCTTTTACAAGCATTATCTCATTTAATCTTCATAATGATCCTGTCAGGTAAATGTCCCTTATGGTCATTTGAAAATATACACCTCCTGTTGTTGCCAAAATACTCTTAAAGAATACTTAGTCCTATACATTCAAATGTTTTTCGTAGTATCTCAGTTATAAATTGTATATAAAGTTATTTAGTAAAATACTTCAACTCCATGTTTTTGTAAAATAATCTCCATTGGGTAATTAGTAAATCCTATAAATAAAGACAAATTACATCAATTGAGAAATCTAATTACAAATTATCCTTCACTTAAAGGGTTAGTTCCACATTTGGAGGGACCTGAAGATTATAAAAGCTGTGGAGACTTTTAATAAGAAAAGTAATATAAAATTTGCTCAATAAATAGATGTTAATTTAAATCAAGAAAATAATCCATGGCAAACTTTAATATTAAATAAAAGCAAGTAGCTAAATGTTACAACATTCAGGAAAAAATGTTTTTATTATCATTATTATGATATAATTAGAATTTTTTTTTTTTTTTGAGACGGAGTTTCGCTTTTATTACCCAGGCTGGAGTGCAATGGCGCGATCTCAGCTCACCACAACCTCCGTCTCCTGGGTTCAAGCAATTCTCTTGCCTCAGCCTCCTGAGTAGCTGGGACTACAGGCGCGCGCCAACATGCCCAGCTAATTTTTGTATTTTTAGTAGAGACGGGGTTTCACCCTGTTGACCGGGACGGTCTCGATCTCTTGACCTCGTGATCCACCCACCTCAGCCTCCCATAGTGCTGGGATTACAGGCTTGAGCCACTGTGCCCGGCCTGATATAATTAGAATTATATTTTTTCCTGTGGTAAAAAAACCACCATCCTAACAAAAAAAAAAAAACCGTTTTTTTTTTGAGACAGAGTCTCACTCTGTCACTAGACTGGAGTGCACTGCTGCAATCTCAACTCACCGCAACCTCTGCCTTCTGGGTTTGGGTGACTCTCCTGCCTCAACCTCCAGAGTAGCTGGGACTACGGGTGCCCACCACCATGCCTGACTAATTTTCATAGTTTTGGTAGAGATGGGGTTTCACCATTTTGGCCAGGCAGGTCTCGAACTCCTAACCTCAGCTGATCTGCCCGCCTTGGCCTCCCAAAATGCTGGGATTACAGGCGTGAGTCACTGTGCCCGACTGTTTTTTCTCATTTTTAATATTAAAATGATTACCCTAATAGCATTTCATTATATATGTGAAATTTAAAATGCTTTAAAGTATTTCAAGAGTCTCAGCTTGGCCGGGCGCGGTGGCTCAAGCCTGTAATCCCATCGCTATGGGAGGCTGAGGCGGGTGGATCACGAGGTCAAAAGATCGAGATCATCCTGGTCAACATGGTGAAACCCCGTCTCTACTAAAAATACAAAAAACTAGCTGGGCATGGTGGCGCGTGCCTGTAATCCCAGCTACTCAGGAGGCTGAGGCAGGAGAATTGCCTGAACCCAGGAGGCAGAGGTTGCGGTGAGCCAAGATCGTGCCATTGCACTCCAGCCTGGGTAACAAGAGCGAAACTCCATCTCAAAAAAAAAAAAAAAAAAAAGAGTCTCAGCTCAAGTTTTTAAAAAATATTATTTTAATGTTTAAAGTTATCATATTGAGGAGACACAAATCAGGATGGCCCTGGAGTCTCACTCTCTTTTTTTTGTGTGCATGGCTCAGGGAGCTGTCCCAAGAGGACCTGGCCAGTCTTTGTGGGGGGGATCTGCTGTAAGCACTGCCCAGGCTTTCCCAAGGCTTCGTGTGCAGAGCTCAATACTCTTGTGTATTCTCCTTGGTATAGTTACTGGGCCTGAGATGAATTGGTAAACTGCTTGTTACTTAGGAAAACTTAGTGTTCCCTAGCCCTTGTTAGGTTAACCCACCTAAATATGTAAGACAAAGATAAATATGTAAGACAAAGGGAACTTGAGATTCCCATTCTCTCGGCATGTTTTTAGTGCCACGCAGAGCCAACTCATTGTACCCAGAAAGGCCTGTCCCTGGTAGGATCTTGGCCAGTGAGCATACAGACAGCTGTGGATGTCACAGTAGGGAGCTAGCCAGGCGTGAGCGGGCAGGAGGGGACTCACGCTACATCCCCCCAGGAAAGGCAGGTGACCATCAGGTGATGGTCAGGTGGTTGTGAATGGCCTCTCTAAAATAATAATTGGCCACAGCCAGTGCCAGGGAAAGGCAGGCTCATTGCTGATAGGAAACACCTGAAACTTCTGATCCTCAGCTGCTTCCTGATCAGATCTTGGGAGTTGGGGGAGCTCAAGCATTCACATTAAGAGGCAAAATGGCAGAGTTTCACTGGTATATGACTTCTGGGGGCATTCTACCAGAGAAAGGACACAAAGCCAGAAGAAGGCAAGCTGGGCACTTGACCTCCAAGATATCCACTTGCCCCTCTTCCAAGTGTACTTTACTTTATTTTCATTCCTGTTCTAAAGCTTTCTTTAAAAAAAAATAATAAACTTTCACTCTTGCTCTAAAAAAAAAGAAAAAGAAAAAGAAAAATATTTTTGGCTGGTCTCGGTGGCTCATACCTGTAATCCCAGCATTTTGGGAAGCCAAGGTGGAGGGATCACTTGAGGCCAGGAGTTTGAGACCAGCCTGGCCAACATGGAGAAATCCTCATCTCTACCAAAAATACAAACATTAACTGGGCGTGGTGGGGCATGCCTGAGGCATGAGAATCACTTGAACCCAGGAGGCAGAGGTTGCAGTGAGCTGAGATCGCATCACTGCACTCCAGCCTGGGTGACAGAGTGAGACTCTGTCTCAAAAAACAAACAAACAACACGATATAAATAAAAAAAAAATGTTTTAACAAAATAGAACAATATAAAGAAGCAAACCAAAAGTCCTTAAAATTCCCCTCATCCAGTGATATTTGTTGGGTACTATTGGGAAGGTATCCCTTTCAGGGGAAGAAAGAAATCGGAGTTGAAGTGGAAGGGCTGGGGACATGTATGTGTGTGCAAAGGTGTGCATGTGTCTGTGCTCTAGCACTGACTCTGGTGGCAGTGTGGAGGCAGTGTGCAACCTCTCAGGAGGCTGCAGAAGGCAGGAGGGCAGGCCTGAGCCTGTTGTCCATGATCATACTATATTTTCTCTGGCAAGTATATTACAGAGGGCTCTCCATAGAAACAGAACCAACACACACACACACACACACACACACACACACACACACAGCATGAGAGAGAGAGAGAGAAGGAATTGGCTCATATAATTAAGGAGGCCGAGATGTCCCAAGACCTGCAGTCAGCCAGCTGGACACCCAGGAGAGCCAATGGTGCAGTTCTAGTCTGAAGACTGTCAGTCTCGAGACCAGGAAGAGCCCACGTTTGAGTTTGAGTCCAAAGGCAGAAAATGACCAATGTCTCAGTGTCCCAGCTCAAGGCAGTCAGGCCCATGTTCCCTCCTACTCAACCTTTTATTCTATTCAGTATTTTGAAAGGAAATGAGGGCCACCCACATTCAAGAGGGCAATCTGTTTTCTTTCCATAATCTACCAATTCAAATGTTCATCTTATCCAGAAATACCTTCACAGACACCCAGAATAAATGTCTGACCAACTCTCTGGGCACCTTATGGTCTAGCACATAAAAATGAACCATCATAGCACAGGATGGTAGAGGTGGTGAATCTCAGTGTCTGAAACTTCCAGATCCTTCTGCATGCCCCTGAAGCCTGGGGGACCAGTTAATCCTTTTACAATTATTTGTTGTAAAAGCTGGGAATGCAAACTTGTTTGAACAAGGGCAAAACCTGCCATCAATAGGAAGGTAAGTCTCCTGGAGAAGCATAACCCAGGGCCAGTTCCAGAAAGTCCTCTACCCACTAGAGATGGCCACGGCCACAGCACTGGGGGTCAGGGCTGAGCGAGCCAAGCTCTGGAGGTAGCAGCAGGGCCTTCTGGTCTAAAATCCCTGGGTGAGGGTGAGGCTGGCCATGCCCACCAACTAGGGGAGCTTTGACCACACAATAAGCTTGAGAATTGGCTGAGTCTAGGATGCAAATTTATGCAAAATAGCAGGTGGGCTCATGAGTCCTAGCACTTTGTTCTTACCACAACAGCAACATTATTCTGATTCCCCACTGGTCTCGAATTCACTTCTCCTGTTGCACTCCCTTCTTCAGGCCCCGGCAGGGTAATCAGTTCATCTTACTCATTAAGGGAGATAGCTGAGGCTACGGAGCTGGGCTGGTGGAGGCATGGCGGGAGGGTGGGTGCTGGGTGGACATCTGGGTTGGCTGCCTCAGCCAGGTCCCCTGTGGCAAGTGCATGGCAGGCCTCAGTACTCCGGAGAGGGCAGGAAGCATACAGGTGGGGCTGAGAGCTTGCTGTGTGCTGGGTGCCAGCAGCTGGTGCAGCACTTACCCGGGTGAAAGAAGAAACAGCCCCTGCCCTGGAGAAGCTCACAGTTTAACAGGGCGACAGACGTGCAAGCAAATATCTGTGTTAAGTTTTGTAATTATAGTGCATACAAAGGCTACAGGAAGACAGAAGAAGGAGAAAATAGTCAATGTATTCAATCATCCCAGCAACCCTGGGAGATAGAATTATTGGATCATTTTCACAGATAAGGAAACCGAGGTAAGAAAAATTTCCTTCCTTCCTTCTTGCCTGCCTTCTCTCTGCCTCTCTCTCTCCCCGTTGGTCTATCCATTCTCTGCCCACATTGTACCTTTCTGTCTTTCCTTCCTTCTTTTTCGCTCGTTAAACAAATATTTACTGAGCATCTCCATGTACCAGGCATGGTGCTAGATGCTGAGAGTTGGCAGGGAAGAGGATACGCATAGTCCCTGTCCTCACAGGGAGTCACCCACCTGTGGGTGTACAGTCAGTGCATGAATCATAGTGTGGAGAGGCATGTAATTACTTTTACGGCAGGGAAAGGACAGGTGCAATGAGAACAGCAACTAGAGGTGTGGACAAGGCCCTGTGGAGCGTGAGACTCCGGCCTGGTTCCCTGACTCCTGAGTCTCAGGTCTTGCCCAGTATGTGGTAAAGGAGGGAACATTTGAACAACTCCCTGGGTAAGCTGTAATCAACGATTTCCTTAACCTATGACTGTGACTTAAAGGAAAATCTCCAGCCGAACGGCTGTGGAGTTTTAACACTAGCATGTAGGCTGTTTCTATCTGGCATTAGACAAGGCCTCCCAGCCCAGACCTGCTCTTCAAGGACACAGGCCACATCTGCACCAGTCACAGAATCTCAGAAGAGTATCCTTTCATCTAATATTTATGGAGTGCTCCAGGGCTGAAGGGGCACAACAAAGGGAGTCGTGTGGAAAGGGGACAGGAGCAGGCACTGCTGAACTCCTTAGTGTGTGTAAGCCGAAAATGAGTCTGACTCGGACACTGTGTCTGATCTTGAAAACCTAGCATTTTTGTGGAGAAGAGAGACCTGAAGTCAGTTAACTATAAGAAAAAATATTAATCCACTGATGCATATATTCATTCGTTCATCCATCCAGAATTATTACCTTTTCAGCATAGATTTTGGGCGAAGGCATTGGGCTAGGCGCAAGAGATTTTGAAAAATCAGGCTATCATATGTAGTGTTGAGTCTGACGGGAAGGGAGACTGGATTTCTATCACGTGGTGAGTGTACTGGTGGAGCCATGCCTGGGGCCCCAGAGCAGGGGCGCCTAATGTCAGTAGGGTGAGTGCTGGGCAGAAAAGGTTTCCAGGAGGGGCGGGGAGGGGAATGTTAAATGAAGCATGGGCTTGGCTAGAGAGGAGTCTTATTTCCTTACAGGGAAAGTACATCCCATCCCTGAAGTGTCTGATCCCTAGAGTGCCCTGTCGGAGCTGCATGTGGGATGCAGCACATGGATACCAGGTTGGGGATCAGTCTGAAGGGACAGACCTGCAGAAGACCATGTAGGAGGCTGAGACAGGGCTGTCCTTAGTCCTCAGGAGTGGCAGAAGCAAGGCCTGTGGGAGCCTCAAGGAGAATCGCTTGGTTCTGACTTGGAGGGACAGGGCCAGGCTTCACCCAGGAGTTGCTGTGAAGGATTGGCAGGGGGTGGGGAGACAAGAGCACACACCAGGCATGGCCAAGGGCATACATGCAGATGGCACACTCAGCTTTTTCCCCACCCCTACTGGCTGGGAGACAGCAGTTGAGGTAGCTGCAAAGGCCCTTCCATTGCCTGCCCAGGTCCACAGGGGCAGGCCCTGGTAGCTAGGTTTGTATGTTACATTGTTACACAGCAACCCTGGCCTAGATAATTGTCCAAGAGAGAACATCTGACCCACATTGCCTTATAGGCTTTCCAGCTTAGAACTAAGAAATCAAAGGCTGGGAGTGGGCAGAGCACCGGAGTCTCCTACTGAGGGCCTCAAGCTGTCATGGATTCCTTTCTGAACCCCAGTTATTCAACTCCCCTTCGAATTATCTGAGATTCTCCTTCCAAAAAATTCTTTTTTACTGTCATTAAGTGGGTTTTTGCTATTTGTAACCAAAATAATATTAACTAATACTTACCAGCCAAGGTGAATTTGTTAAGCAAAAATAATATATCTTTTAAAGCTAATTTCAGGTCCTTCTGGAACAATCTTGTCTAAAGTTGATTTAGCCAAATTACATCTACATTCCAGATCTTATAAAATTTGTGATTCTTCTAAGACCACCTGCTCACCTTGGCTTGGACACAGGTATGGCTTTCAGCATGGGCCAGGCTGGCAGCTGTCTCTGGGGTATGATGGAAGGGGAGCTAAAGTCTTCTGCCACCTACTTGCTCTGACATGGGCTAGACATCCTGGCTTTAGCATCCCTGGGGCCTGGTTATTCCTGGGATATAATATGAGTCTGCCCAGCCTGGAGATTGGGATGGAGGGCATAGGGAGAAACAAAAGGCCAGAGTGGACCTGGTCCTCTCCCCAGGGCCCACCCCTCAGTCAGTGTGGCTGGACTGCACTGGGTCTTGTAAGCTCAGGCGCAAGGAGGCTCAATGACAATGATCCAATTGCATGCGCGTCTTTTCTTTCTTCTAAGACGTCGTCAGAATGATTTTTGGCATTCTTATTGGCCTGGAAGCAATGTTAAGCCTCTCCCACGGGACTCATCAGGGAGCTAGAACAACTTACATTCTGGGTGCATTATAAATTTAATTAATTTGCACAAGAATATTTCAATTGCTTTCTCCCTTATATGAATGAAAGCCACATGATTTCCAATCTGTTTCTATGGTTTCCTTCCTCTGTTCAGATACATTCATTAGCTTGTCAGTTCATTATGGATTTTGGTGCCTTTTTCTCTCTTCAAATTTGAGCCCCTATTAATTCAGTTTTCATTTCAACAGTGTTTAAAAATAGAGCAAAATTATTTTGACTGGCACACAATCAGGTCTCTGACTGTTGAAGGAGTTTGCCACATGAGTGTAGATTTTCATTGCTTTTTCTCTTGCTTGAATGACATATGGCTGTGATCTCCTGTTTTACCTTGCAGCAAGGTTAACCAGCCTCAATCTTCTCTGGAATATTCAGCTTGACTTAAAACCCTTGGCTTTTTGGCTTGGCAGGCAACTGTATGCTCTAAAAACCATCAGGACTCTCCTCAGGGTTGGCCCAGGCAAGTGAGTCTTCCTGGAGAGGAAGATTAGTTATGCCTTTTTTATTTAGTCGTTGAAAAGCCCAGAAGCCCTGGACTCCCTCATCCCAAGACACTGAGAGCCATTATTTAATATTGCTCCAAAAAGCTGATGATTTTAATCCAAGTGCTCACCCCAAGGCTGTTAGCTCCTGCCAGCATGGGCTCAGTTCTCCCGCTGGTGACTGCCTTTCCATCTCTGGCTGCTCACCTTATTTCACCCCCAGCATGGAGGTACCCAAACCTGCCACACTTTTGGGTGCCCTGGAGAAATTTTTAGAAACTACTGATACCTGGATCCCATCCCAGCTCAACTGAGTCAGAATCTCTGAGGATGGGGTCAAGATATTCGTGTTTTTAAATACCTAATGGGAGCTGGGTTTGAGGAACATTAATTGCTCAAAGCAATGGTAAAGAGGGATGCTATGGGTTAAACTGTATCACCCCCCCACCCCAAAAAAAGCCATGTTGAGGTCCTAGCCCCCAGCACCTACGCATATGCTCTTATTTGGAAACGGTCTTTGCAGATGTGGCCAAGTTAAGATGAGGTCACAGAGGCTGGCCCTAATCCAATATGACTGGTGTCCTTATAAGAAGGGGAAATTCGGCTGGGCGTGGTGTCTCACGCCTGTAATCCCAGCACTTTGGGAGGCCAAGTTGGGCATATCACAAGGTTGAGAGATTGAGACTATCCTGGCCAACATAGTGAAACCCCGTCTCTACTAAAAATACTGTGGTGGTGTGTGCCTGTGGTTCCAGCTACTCAGGAGGCTGAGGCACAAGAATCGCTTGAACCAGGATACAGAGGTTGCAGTGAGCTGAGACTGCACCACTCTACTCCAGCCTGGAGTGAGACTCCATCTCAAAAAAAAAAAAAAGAAGGGGAACTCAGGGGCAGCACATACAGGGGAAGGCCATGCAAAGATGAAGGTAGATTTCGGTCGATGTCTCTACCAGCCAAGGAACACCAAGGATTGCTGCAAAGCAGCCGCAGTTAGGAGAGAGGCAAGGAACAGACCCTTCTTCACAGCCCTCAGGAGGAGTGAAGCCTGTCCACGCCTTGATCTTGGACTTCTGGCCTCCAGAACCGTGAGGCAGTAGCTTTCTGTTGCTCTAAGCCACCCAGTGTATGGTGGCCCTAGAAGATGAATTCAATGAGTTATCACCCTGTTTGGAGATGTCCAGCCCTGCTAGGAGAGCCAGGGAGCTGCTTTGGGATGTGTGTAAACAAGGGGGCATTCCTCATAGACCGCTGTCCTCCAGCCCGGGGCCTCCTGCAGGCAGTGAGGGTGTTGCTGTGAAAAGCCTGGCCCATGCCCCTGTCTCCTCTGGCCATTGTTCCAGGCACCTGGCTTACTCTATGCTGTCCAGACTCTGCTGGAGAACTGCTGTCTTGTCTCTGGAACTGGGCGTTGAGTCCTGCCATGCTGCCCTTCACTGGCTGTTGATTAACTCTAGTGCCGCTATGGGCTGGCTCTATCTACACCACGCCCTGCCCCTGTGCCTGAAACCCCAGCATGGCCTAAGCCTTGATTTCCTTCTTGCTGGGGCTTGGACAAGCCCTAAAAATGCCTGGGTCTCTCCCTCTGGTACCAAAGATAGGGGCTAGATCTGGTGTCTGGATATGGGACGTCCTCATGTCTATGGTGTTGGTCATTGTTGGCTGTCCCCTGGTGGGAGGCCCACTTCAACTAGTTCATAGGCATAAACATCACAACACTTCTCCTTATGAAATAAACATTTCTAGCGACTGGTACTGCAAGATGCATTTTCTGGTTTGCTTCTTCCAGCTAAAACTCCTCATGAAGTCTACATGGATGGATGACATGCAGGAAGAAACATAAACCATTTCTACTCAGAGTTCACCACATCACTAAGAATGATCAGAATGGCTGAAGCACTGGAATATTTTTAAACATGAGAAAAAGAAGATAATTTAGAATTTGTTTATCAAAGCATTCAGGTAGGAAGTAGAAAACATGGTTTGCCATCTAAATGTTTATTTTATAGATCTGAATGGGGGCAATGTAGGCCCTGAATTTTTCACTTCTTACTTGTTACTGCTGTTAGGTCTTAACCACTGTCTCCCCAGCCCTCCTCAGCAGAAGCGACTGAAGCCAGGCACCTGTGAACTCTGCCTCCCCTGGCTCAGAAGCCAATGCTGACCAGATCAGTAAGTACAGTAAGAGTCTATCTCCCACGGTGGGTGGGGCACGGAGTCAGTCTTGCTATTGTTATCCTGAGAGGGTTGCTGGCCTAAGCCCTTGTTTGCTGAATGCCAAGGGCTTCACCTGTAGACAGTGGGGTGGAGAGGTTAAAGGCGTGAACTTCAGAGTCAGGCCTGGGCTGGGTTGCTGATCTCTCTAGCTACGAGATCTTGGGCTGCTTCCTAACTTCTCCAAACCTCTTATTCCTTATCTGTAAAACAGGGGCAATAAAGATTTACCCCTTGAGGTTGCTGTGAGGCTCAGGGGAGACGACACCTGGAAAGCACTTGGGATAGAATAAATTCTCCACTAAGCAGTAGCTACCACTGTCTTTAATGCCTCCCCTCCTCCTGCTTCATGCTCCTTGTTCCTAGGTTTTCTGATGCTTCCATCTCAGGTACAGACCCCACTCTGAGACCAGTGACTACCCCTGGATTCTGGCTGTGCTTAGTCTAAGTGATGACAGTTTTCCTAGCTGTGATGGTTAATTTTGTGTCAACTTGTGCGGGCCATGAGATGTCCAGATACCTGGTTCAGCATTCTTTCTGGATGTGTCTGTGTGGGCATCTCCAGGAGGGATTAGCACTGGAACTGTTGAACTGCATAAAGCAGATGGCCCTCCCCAATGTAGCATGCACCATCCATTATGATTCAGCATCGTGAGCCTGAATCATAAGAAGATGGAGGAAGGTTGAAGTCACTCTTTATCTAACTGCTTGGGCTAGGATATTGATCTTTAGCCATGATGCTCCTGTTTCTCAGGTCTTCAGACTTGGACCAAAATCTATACCATCAGTTCTCCTACCCTCAGACCTTCAAACTACACCACTGGCTTTCTTGAGTCCCCATCTTGCAGAGAGCAGATCTTGTGACTTAGCTTCTATAAGAGTGTGAGCCAGTAGCTTATCATAAATCTCTCTCTCTCAATGTGTGTGTGTGTGTGTGTTTGTGTGTGTGTCCATTGGCTCTGTTTGGATGACACCAAATAGTACACTAGCCCTTGTCAAGGAGCTAGACTATGACTCCAGAAATCCCTTGGGTCTGCTTGGGACCCACCCTCAGTCCAGATGGACCAGAGAAAACTACAATGTCATCCCCATCTGACTTCAGGTCTTGCCCTTGCCCAGATTAGGCCCTCAAGGTGCCATTATAGGCAAAACATTGAATTGCAAAGTAAGGTGGAACCTCAATAAACCGTTCTGCACGTGTGTGTCAAAATGATCCCCTGCTTTGTGGGCTCATTTTAGCCTCTTCAGTGAATGGTCTGATGAGTCAGAATTATCCAAACCCCAAGTCCTACTCAGCACTGGTCTCTTATTGCTTGTTTATCTGCCTGCTTCCACTGGACTGGGAACAGCCTGTGACTAGGTCTTTCTTGTGTTCCCAACACAGAGCTAGGTTCTGGCACATACTAAGTGCTCTGTAAATACTGGGTGAATGCTAGGAACAAGGTCCTGTGAGCATCCCCCATTCACTGCTGTTGCAGTGGCCTGCACTTGTTGATCTCCTTTTTTTAAAAAAATGAAGCACTTACTAGGTGCCAGGCACTTAGTTGGACACTTTTTTGTTTTTAGAGACAGGGTGTCGATCTGTCACCCAGGTTGGAATACAGTAGTGCAGTCATAGCTCACTGTAACCTTGAACTCTTGGGCTCAAGGAATCCTTCCCCTTGGGCCTCCTGAGTAGCTGAGACGACATGGACTTAGCACCATGACATGGTATATTTAAAAATTATTTTGTAAATATAGTGCCTTGCTATGTTGCCCAGGCTGGTCTTGAACTCCTGGCCTCAAGTGATGCTCCACCTTAGCTTCTCAAAGCACTGGGATTACAGGTGTGAGTCACCATTTCTGCCCTGGGTACTTCTTATGTACGTTGTTTTGTTTCATTCTCACAATAACCCTGTGAGGAAGGTTCTCTTATCATCATTGGGTCAAGGAGGCCCCTGAGGCTCAGAGGTTGAAGAATTTTAGATCACACAGCTAATCAGAGACAGAATCAGGCATCAGTTCTGATCTTTGCTTAGTTACTCAGCTCCTTTATTTTTGTTTAACTTTTGAAGATCTTAAACCACATCAATCCCAACTATATAGTCACCATGTTGAGGACGGGAGCCAAGTATAATATTTCCTTGAAATTCCCACAGTGCCAGGGTGACTGATAAATAATTGTTGATTGATCCCCATAAAAGGCCTTGCTACCAGACAGCTGACCAGTCTTATGACAAGCTTTTCTCTCTGAGAAACTTCAGATCCACGAGTTGGCTCCAGGGATGAAAGCAAGTATTATGTTTGAGGATAGGATTGGGTATCAAGTCTGTAACCCTGGAACCTCAAGTTCATGGTTAAGGTTCTTAATACTTTTTAACCTTCTGTACCCTGTAGACACAGAGACAGGCAGTCAGCATGGATTAAGGGAGCCTCAATTAATGCCTACCTCTTAATATTTGGTCACTGTACAAAAGTGGGCTGCCAGGTACCGGAGATTAACCAGTCTGGATTATCTGCCTGGGCAGATTAGTTGGCTCAAGGTAGAACAGCAGAGTGCCCCTCAGCCCAGTGGAACCAAGTATAGGAAGTTGGGGCAATGGAATGTTCTGTGCAAGTGGAGGTCTTGAGAGGATTCTGTTCCATGTTGTATTAGCGTCTTAGTCTGCTGAAGCTGCCATAATAGAGTACCACATTTGGGGTGGTTTAAACAACAGAAATTTAATTTCTCACAGTTCTGGGGGCTAGAAGTTCAAGATCAAGGTCTCAGCAGGGTTGGTTTCTTCTGAGGCCCCCTCCCTGGCTTTTAGATGACTGCCTTCTCAATGGGGCCTCGCATGGTCTTTCCCCTATCCCTGTCTCTTGTCCTAATCTCCTCTTATAAGGATACTTGTCATGTTGGATTAGGGATCACCCTAATTACCTCATTTTCACTTCATCACCTCTGTAAAGGTTCTTTCTCCAAATACAGTTATACTCTAAGGTGCTGAGGGTGAGGACTTTGGCATTTGAATTTTGGAGGGACACAATTCAGTCTACAACAGTGAGATTATTGATATATCAAAAAGGGCTTGTAATGGATATACCACTCTAGTGATCACTATGGAATTTGGTATTGTAAAAGGGGCTTGCCTTCCATCATGACTAGTGGGCTTTAAGAAAGGGGCCTGTCCATGCAATTTGACCTGGGAGCCAGCATGACACACTCAAGGTGCCGAAAGAGGCAATGTGATAAGAATAGGGAGCCGAACGCTGGACAGATTGACAGTATAGCAGAGAGTAGCTATAGTATTAGCTGAGTAATTATTGATATATACACATAACACTGTATATAGTAGTTACATTAGTATGTATAGAGGTTATAGTGTATATATGTGTATGTGTATGTATAGTCCATAGTGGCGATAGTAGAATAGCCCCTGGGTCCTTGGCTCCTTCTCCTCTGATCACAACCCTTCGTTAAGCCCCAGATAAGGTTTTGCATCTCTTCTAAGTGTATAGTGTTGTAGCCACCTTGGAGCTTTTCATCCACCCAGCTCACCTCATTTTGCAATAATGACAGCCCCCAGGAAAAGCACAGATTGGATTAGCACACCGTACGGTTATTTCAGCACCCTGGGGATTCACAGCTGTGATTCACAGCTGCGAAAAGCAAAAGCTGGTTCAGCCCCATTCACTTTCTTTAAATCAGCAATGACCTAAGCAAAT
Source organism: Callithrix jacchus (assembly GCF_049354715.1). Classification (NCBI taxonomy): domain Eukaryota; kingdom Metazoa; phylum Chordata; class Mammalia; order Primates; family Cebidae; genus Callithrix; species Callithrix jacchus. Next base: position 64,641,027 of record NC_133502.1, read on the forward strand.
AAACCCCAGTGCCAGGGAAATTTAGCTGGAGTCAGTGCTCTGAAAACTGAAAGGCCACGAACAAGAATGAAAATTTTACGTTTCTCAACAGCTGAAGCCGAGAGCCAGAATTTATGGATTTGTCCATGTGGCCTTCTAGAGCTCAGATTTCTCAGAGAAATTGCCAAATTGTTTAAATGCTAATGCTATAGCTATTCCAGCCTCCCTAGAGAATTTTATTTTATCACGAGACTAGAGTTTGTAAATCCATTTCTCATCTAACATTTTCAAGTCAAACTTAAATGCAGTGCAATGCATTTTGAGCTCCTGAGAGGAGCTAGGTGCAACGTGGAATTCCTTAAGGATTTCAGGAGTAGCAAAGGAAAGTCACATGTTCCCAGCAGCCCATGAAAGATACTCACAGGGGAAGCCCAATGGAAGTATAAGCATTTGGGAAGGGGAGATTAATTCTGATGTGTGTGTGTGTGTAGGGGGGTTTGGGGGAAGCAGGAAATTCAATGAAGCATCTCTTCCTTCTGGGGAGAATGTGGGAACTAGATCTTCTCAGACTTTCTTTGCTTTGTGTTGCTTTTTGAAATGAGACATTTTGGAGGGTCGGGGAGGAGAGTACACCCCAAGGAAACACTTTGCCTTTGTGCTTGAGAGAAATAATGCAGGCGAGGAGAATGAGACCTTGGGAGGCAAAGCTAACTACAGATGGTAAAACAAAAAGAGCTGGGGAGGAGGTAAGGCAGGGACTCCCTGTGGATGGGCTGGTTTGGGAGGGCTTCTCAGAGAATCAGGACCCACCCTACAGTTAACACAGAGCAGGCACAGGTGAGGTGGCATCAAACAAATGGGTGGAAACATTGGCTAAAACATGTCATTTAAAATAACAGATTGGGCCAGGCGCAGTGGCTGGCTCACACCTGTAATCCCAGCACTTCGGGAGGCCGAGGGGCAGATCAAGAGGTCAGGAGTTTGAGACCAGCCTGACCAACATGGTGAAACCCCATGTCTACTAAAAATGCAAAAATTAGCTGGGTATGGTGGCATGGGCCTGTAATCCCAGCTACTTGGGAGACTGAGGCAGAATTGCTTGAACCCAGGAGGCAGAGGTTGCAGTGAGCCGAGATTGAGCCACTGTACTCCAGCCTGGGTGACAGAGCAATTCTGTCTTGGAAAGAAAATAAAATAAAATAATACATCGACTTGGTGAAAGTGAATAGTATTTTTTTTTCAGATATTGATGATTTTATTTTACCAGCTGGGCAGTTCAGCAACTTTTTTGTGTGTGTTATCAAGCATTTTGCTCATTTTCTAGCCTATTATGATGTTTTTTCCTTCCATCTTTTATTTTAGGCTCGAGAGGTACATGTGCAGGCTTGTTACACGAGCAAATTGTGAATCACTGGGGTTTGATGGGCAAGTGATTTCATCACCCAGGTAGTGAGCATAGCACCTGATGAACAGCTTTTCCATCCTTACCCTCCTCTCGCCTCCACCCTCAAGTAAGCCTTGACTGGTGTCTGCTGTTCCACTCCTGTGTCCATGTGTACTCACACATGGAAGATTTTTAATAGCTTGGGGGTTATTGTTTTTATCATATTTTATTTCCAATTTACTTTCAGCCAATTGTGACTCTTACTTGCTGGTCACTGTTTTCATGAAGTCTTAAAATTTTCTAATCACTCAGATTTTTGTGCCATCTGCAAAATGCTTGATTTCATGTAAAACCAATTTTGTCCAAAAATTGTGATTTTAAATTGTTAATTCATCTCTGCTAATAGGATAACAACTGTCCTAGTTAGCCTGGGACTGAGTGGGTTTCCCAGGACATGGGACTTTCAGTGCTCAAAATGGAGAATTCCGAGCAAATTGAGATGGTGGCCACCCTAGGTGACAATGCCTGCTGTGGCAGAGATGGCCGCTGTTCCCTACACATCATGCTGCATTCTTGCCCAGTTGCCCTTGCACCTAAGTAGGGCTGTGTGGCTGGTTCCTGTCAATGGCTGTGATGTGAGCAGCAAAGCAGAAGCAGGCTCTTCTCTCCCTTCTCCTCCTATTTAACATGGATGTTGACACCCCAAGCAATCTTGGAAACACTATGTATTGAAGATGGAAGAGCCTCTGTGGGATCTAGCATCTGTGGGGTCCATGGGATCGTGGCCCAGGACCTCACCATCTGCCCTGCTGCCACACTGTGGGGCTGCACAAAATCAAGAAACAGCTTCTGTCAGGTTAAACCAGTGAGATGTCAGTAGATGTTCCAGCAGTTGGTGCTATCATTATTAATGTATCTACCCAACCTTTTAAGCCATATTTTTAATTTTTTGATTTTACATTCTTTTTATAATAAAAAGACTGGGAGTTTCAACACAAATGTTGTTGCAAACTTTGCTTTAACCATTCCATGGTATTCTACAGCCACAATTTGATCCAACTTTTGTGTCAGATTTGAAGCTACAAAGACTGACACTCCCCCCATATAGATTCTGGCTCAGTCTGGACTTCGGCAGAGAATTCTCAGAACCAGAGTCGTGGACAGTCAGTGAGGAAAGAATGCCTGGCAGATTTTTCATCTGAGAGGGGTTAGGGCAAAGGAAGCATATAAGATCACTAAAGATAATAGTTTTCCTTCCATGCAACCTGCAAAAATAACATATTTATTAGCCCTTCCCCTAAGCTAAGGAAAACTGTATGTAAACTGCCTCCTGACTTCAAATCTAGAATTTCTCTAGAAAGCTAAGTCAGGCTGGCAGCTCTGTAAATACAGAGGGCATCCACAGTCAATTTGCCAACCAGAATTTCACCTGAATTTTTAAAATCCTGGGGATAAGAATGCTCCCATTGGCCAGGCACAGTGGCTCACACCTGTCATCCCAGCACTTTGGGAGGCTGAGGTGGGAAGACCATTTGCGGTCAGGAGTTCCAGATCAGCCTGGCCAGCGTGGTGAAATCCCCTCTCTACTAAAATTACAAAAATTAGCTGGGCGAGGTAGTGCATGCGTGTAGTCCCAGGTACTTGAGTGGCTGAGGCACAAGAATTGCTTGAACCCAGGAGGCAGAGGTTGCAGTGAGACAGGATCATGCCACCTGCACTCCAGCCTGGGTGACAGCAAGAGCCTATCTCAAAAAGAAAAAAGGAAGAATGCTCCCATTTATGAATTGAATGACACAATGTATTTTAAAATGCCCAGCCATACCTGACAGCGTAGATGCTCCATAAATATTACTTTTTTCTTTGCAAAAAATGATAGCAGTAATTTTTTTCCCCTTTACTCACATGATTCAATGGTTCTAAGGTGGTGTATCAGTTTGAGTCCTCTGAGACGCATATGCTAAGATGAAGTTAGATGTGCAACGTATTCACTGGGGGACATATCTGGGCTTAGGACAATTTTTTGGGAAAACCTGTGTTTGTTTTCCTTGCCCCAAAGGAAAGAAGGAGTAGGAGAAGATGCAGAGAGCCATCAAACTGTAATACTGGTCTGACACCTGGGAGAGAAGAAAGGAAGGAGAAAAGATTGGGTAGGAAGAGCTTGAGAGTTTGCAGCTGTGAGAAAGTCTTGGCCAGGCAATGGGGAATCCCAGAGCAAAGACTGCCCATCAGACGATCCTGGCTCTAAAATCCCACTGTGACCAGTCATTGTCTAGGAGCAGCCCAGGGAAAGCATGGCCTTGTGTGAGCTGCTTTGCATCCCAAAATGTCAGCAGCTAATAACCAGCTGTATTTCCTGAAACAAGTTCTCTCTAAAAGGGAGAGTTGAACCATGCATTCCCATAGTTGCCATAGAATATATGGGGAACTTTTTTTTCTCCAAATGCACAGAAGAACAACAACCTCTACTATTACTTTTTACTTTTTCTTTTTTTTGAGACAGAGTCCCACTCTGTCTCCCAGGCTGGAGTGCAGTGGTGCTATCTTGGCTCACTGCAGTTTCTGCCTCCTGGGTTCAAACAATTCTCCTGTCTTAGCCTCCCAAGTAGCTGGGACTACAGGTGCACGCCACCATCCCTGGCTAATTTTTGTATTTTTAGTAGAGACGGGGTTTCATCATATTGGTCAGGCTGGTCTCAAACTCCTGACTGGGTGATCCACCCACCTGGGCCTCCCAAAGAGCTGGGATTACAGGTGTGAGCCACCAAGCCCGGCCAAACTCTACTATTATTGTCTGTTGAGGTTTTCATATAGATTTCAGCTAACAGCTAAAAACCGAACTTTCAATAACTAAACAAAACAAGCTGGTGAAAAGCTCTGCTAGGACAGATTGGGTTTTGCAACATAGCCAGCAGGTGGAAAAGCCTCCCATGTAATGAAACCCGAAGCAGCACGGCAGCCGTGCAGCCGAGAATTCAGGAGCTGTTTGGCATATGCTGGGTTAATTTCAAACCCTTCAAATGAGACTGCAAAGTGTGCCACTCAGCAGAGGTTCTATTACTGAGTGAATGAAGCCTTATAATTAATTCTCCACTTTTAAGATGTAAAATGAGAAGTTCACTGAGGCCTCGAGCATGTTGGGAGAATGACAGCACTTGAGGATTAGCAGACTGAGGCTTAGGACGATTTTTGGGGAAAACCTATTTTTATTTTCCGTGCCCCAAAGAGACAAAGGTTTAAAGGGGAGTTAATGGGGGATTTAGAGACAGGGCTTTATTTCCAGAGTTTTCATTGGCTCAGGTTACTGGGCTGATCTGGATGTCAGTGTCTTTGGTACCAAAAAAACCCTGTGTAATATAAAAATCACCTTGCTCTGCTAGTTCTCATTTTCATGTGGGAAATTGATAAGTTCAAATTTTAAATTGATAGCGAATACCTGGTATGGGCCCAAGTTTTGTGGAGCTTGAAGTTTAAATAATTTGAGGTGTACTTTAAAGAAAGAAGAATAGAAAATATTGAAACAAATTAGGTAGGAAAATAAATACTTAGAATGAGAAAAGAAATCATAACAAATTACAGATTGGAAATATTGGACAAGCAGCATAATATGCAAAATCCAGAAAAAAACTGCTATTTGAATAAGTTAAGTACCTGACACACTTCCCTAATACTTATAGCTTCCATTTTTTGGATGCATACTTGTTATCCGTTTTAAATTTTTTTCTTTTCTTTCCTTTCCTTTTTTTTTGTTTTTTTTTGAGATGGAGTCTTGCTCTGTTGCCCAGACTAGAGTGCAATGGTGCCATCTCGGCTTACTGCAACCTCTGGTTCCTGGATTTAAAGGATTCTCCTGCCTCAGCCTCCTGAGTAGCTGGAACTACAGGTGTGCAACATCACACCTGGCTAATTATTTTTGTAGTTTTAGTAGAGATGGGGTTTTGCTATGTTGTCCAGGCTGATCTGAAACTCCTGACTTCATGTGATCCACCTGCCTCAGCCTCCCAAAGTGCTGGGATTACAGGTGTAAGCCACCACACCCAGCTGTTACCCATTTTTTTAGACTGAGTTTTGCTCTTTAGATGGAGGTTTGCTCACCGCAACCTCCGCCTCCTGGGTTCAAGCTATTCTCCTACCTCAGCCTCCCAAATAGTTGGGATTACAGACATGTGCCACCACGCCTGGCTAATTTTGTATTTTTAATAGAAACAGGGTTTCTTCATGTTGGTCAGGCTTGTCTCAAACTCCTGACCTCAGGTGATCTGCCCACCTCGGCCTCCCAAAGTGCTGGAATTACAGGCGTGAGTCACCATGTATTTTTTTATAGCAATAATTTTATAATATCCTTTTCTGAAGAGAGATTAAAAAGATAATTCAGACTTGTCTAGCATGGTTGACCAAAAAAATTTTAATTGACAGTCAGGATGTATAAAATATGTGATTTCATTTACTGAAGTACAAACTATTTGTATTATTAGCTATATGTTTGTGTGTTACAAAGGAATGCTAAGACATTATCTTCCATGTAATTCCCATAGGAAAAAAAATGCATGATATGTTTATATTTGTATATATTTTATTACTGAGTATATTCCTAATGAGAGAACTTCTAGTTTGACTCAGCATCTGTGGAGAATTATCTAAAATAAAATCGGATCAAGTTAGGAAAAATTTTAGTTTATTGTCATACAAAAAGTATAGATATTGATCTGGGAGACTTCAAACCAAGTTGTAAGAAGCTTGCCTTGGCCAGGTGTGGTGGCTCACGCCTGTAATCCCAGCACTTTGGGAGACTGAGGTGGGTGGATCACCTGAGGTCAAGAGTTTGGGACCAGCCTGGCTGATATGGTAAAAACCGACTTTACTAAAAATACAAAAATTAGCCGGGTGTGGTGGCACATGCCTGTAATCTCAGCTACTTGGGAGGCTGAGCCAGGAGGATCTCTTGAACCCAAGAGGTGGAAGTTGCAGTGAGCAGAGATCGTACCACTGCATTCCAGCCTGGGAGACAGAACAAGACTTCATCCCAAAACAAAAACAAACAAAAAAGCTTGCTTACAACAGTTACAATACAGTTTGTACAGCATAGGGAGGATGTATTTTGACCTTTTTTTGTGATTTGTTGTTATATATTACCTTTATTTAGGGCAAACAGAGCTGTTTAAACTGATTTGTCTGTAGCTGATTAATTTTGCTGAAATATACTGACAAGGGTGTAAAACTTACATTTTGTGTTTATGATTAGAATTAGAGTTTCAAGGAAATTGGAATGACTTATGTTTTGGTTGTGTGGTTATGGGCCACTTGGGGTATAGCTCAACTGTGGGCTTTTATTTCTCTTTAACAGAACTGAATTCTCTGCTCACAGTTTCATGTGTGTCAGGATTGGAAGGATGTTCCCTAGACAAGCTTCTGGTCTTAGACATTTCGAACCTTGCTTCTCTTCCACCATCCGCGTGTTTGCAAGGCCAGTGCCAGAGCGCACTCCCTGATGCCAGCATGACTCCCCTGCCCTGCATCTTCACAGTGGCCTGACAGGGGCTCTCCTGGAGGCCATTCTTAGCACTGTGACCCCAACCACGATTTAACTATGCATAGAAAAGATGGCAAAAGGACGCAGAAGTGTATCTACTAGACCCAAAAAAATTAAGAGAATCCTCAGCTTAATTCCCCTTTAGTAGGATCCCTAAAAGGCTTGCAGACTCTGCATTCCAACAAGCGGAAGTGAATGAAGGGGGAATTAAAAGAGGTATCAGTGTTAACAACTCATGGTTAGAATACCTCACTTCTGCAAATTTACCGAAGTATCCAACCACAAGAAAAATTTTGTTCATGTGAGAGATCTTTCTCAGTAAATCCACCTCTAGTGAAGATCCAAGGGAAATTGCTCCACATAAGGGGGAGATGCCTGTTTTGAAATGAAACTAAGGTCTGTGACACTGACAGGCAGGCTGTTTCCTCTTCATACAAAATATTCTTGAAAACTGGCTAGAAGGTTGACTGTGAGAAAATGAAACAGTAGACTTGGGAGATCTATGGGCAGAGGAGATGCTCTGATTTGAGACAGTTCAAAAACAGTAAAATTCCAAATAGTTATTCTCTTTTAGGTACAATTTCTAATTTGTTTTTAGAAAGGGTGTTCATAAGATTGTAGAATTTGAAAGGCACAAAAGAAGATACATTGAAAAGACTGTGTCACATGTCGGTCCCCAACACCTAGTTCTAGTACCCCAAGGCAACCACGAGTACTGGTTTCTTGTGTTTCAGTTCTGTTCATGCAAACAACTATGGGTATACATGATCATATTCATATTTATATTTAAATTTTTTACTATATGTCCATGTGTATTATGGTCTTTTTTCCCTTAAAACTTGCAAGAAATGATTTCTCTTCATAAAAATCTTTCTTATTCTTTTTTGCAACTGCATAATAATCCACTGTCAGAATTTATAGCTAGTGCCCTATTAATGGATATTTGGTTCATATGTGATTTTTCTTAGCATAAATAATGCTTAAATGCATGCATTATTTCTCCTATGAACAAGGATGCCTGTAGCATAAATTCCTTGAATTGGAATTGATACATAAAGACTACTTGTGACTTTTACTAGATATTGCTAAGCTGGCACCCACAGAGGTTGTACTAGTACATCGTGACCTGCAGTGTGTGACAGTGCTTCTTTCCTTACATCCTCACCAACAAAGTCTGTCTTAGAACTTTTGATCTCACTGCAACCTCCGCCTCCTGGGTTCAACAGATTCTCCTGCCTCAGCCTCCCAAGTAGCTGGGATTACAGGTGCCCACCATCATGCCTGGCTAATTTTTTGTATTTCTAGTAGAAACGGGGTTTCACCATGTTGGCCAGGCTGGTCTCAAGTTCCTGACCTCAGGTGATCCACCTCCCTCTACCTTCCAAAGTGTTGGGATTACAAGCGTGAGCCATACAACATGAGTGAAACTCCGTCTAAACAAAACAAAACAAAACTTTTCATCTTTTCCTGTCTGAATGATAAAAAATGGCATCCAAGTGTGGTTTTTCATGTGCACTGTTTTCATTATAAATGCATCTCTCTGACTCTGCTTTCATTGCCATATCTCTCACTCTCTTCTTCTCCTTCTGCCACTTTTAAGGATACTTCTGATTGCGTTGGGCTCTTGCCAATTTTAAAGTCAGCTGAGTAGCAACATTCATTTCATCTGCAATTGGGCACCTTTTCATGTTTCATTGTTTTGCTTATCTGTGGGCTATTTTTCTTTTGCTCTATTGTTTTTGTTATTGAGTTGTAGGAGTTCTTTACATATTAGAAAAATTAGCCCTTTGTTTGAGATATAAATTACATGTGCCCCCCCATTACCCCTCTCCCAGAGTTGTCATGTGGATTTGACTTTGCTTGTGATGATTCTTGTCTTGAAAATATTAAAATCTTAAATTTTATATAAGAGGATTTATCTGATTTTTCTTCTTGGTTTTGAGTTTTTGTGTCATACTTGGGCCTTCCTTGCTCTGGGTTAAAAAGAATTCTGTGATTCTTCTGCTTTTATGGTTTCATTTTATATTTTACATTTAAATATTTGTGCCACTTGTAGTTTATTTCAGTGTAAGATGTGATGTGTGGCTCTAATTTTTTTCAGATGATCACTCAGTTAATCCAACATTATCTTTTCTAAATTGATTTAAAATTCTATCTTTATTATTATTATATAATTTCCTTCATGTATCTGGTTTTATTTCAGTTCAGTGTCTCTGGACTGTTGTTTATGTATTAGAATCATACTGTTCAGTAGCTTTATGTTTAAATACCTGGTAGGAACAGTTCCACTTCATTATTTTCCTGGCTATTCTTATTTTTTTTCCATAGGAACTTTAGAATCAACTTGTTCACTTAAAAAGTTTCAATTGGAATTTACTTGGAACCACGTCAAATGTGTTGGCCAACTTAAGGACAAAAGGAAATCCTTATGGTGTAGAGGCTTCCTATCTAAGAACACAGTAGGCTTTTCAATTTCTCCAATACCTTTATCCTGTCCTGAATTTTCCTGTTGTTAACAAGGCTTCAATGTAGGTGTAATTTCTCATATGTGCACATATGCCTATAGGATAAATTCTTTGAATTGTTAGTGATTTAAGTGGTAATTTAAACATACCTTATAAATTTTTGGTTAGCTTCCTAGGGATTTTTTTAAATTATTGCCATTGTAAATAGGGTTATTTCTTCTATTTTTCTAATTATTGGTTGATTTCTATACATTAAAATTGTAGTCAACTCTTTTACTAAATTCTTTTTGTTTATAATAGCTTTTCACTTGACTTTCTTAGTTTTTGCATGTGAACAATCTTATAAGTCAAAGAATTATAATTTTATCTTCTGTTCAATTTTTATTCCTTCAGTTTCCTTCTGCTGGTTGCTTGATTGGCTAGTACCCTAGAATGAGGTTAAGTAATTGAAGGGGGCAGTGGTAGACAGTCTGGACATTTTGTTTCTGACCTACATGAGGATGTTCCTAGTATTTCCTCATTAAGCTGGCTTAGGGCTGAGCAGAGAGAGCAAGTTATTACATTATCTTAAAGAAGTATGCATCTCTTTCCTTAAGAGTTTGTATCAATAATAAACATTGATGAAATATACATCCTGGCTGTGTATCCATTTAGGTGTTTAAGACAACTGATTTGAAGTGAATCTTCATTTGCCAGTTTGGGCATGTCAGATCTTCCAAGCACATGAAACTCACGATGCCTGTGCTTCCTGTTGCCACAGATCCATGAGAATGCTTTGAAGTATTACTCTCTGCTCCCTGCTTGCCTCTCCACCCAGTGGGTGAGACACACACATGTTACTCAGGGAGAGGGACGTTATCCCAGGAGAGCAGAGGAAAAAATGGCTGACTGATGGCCAAGGAAAAGCCCCCAGCATCAATACTGGTAAAGATCATTTGGAATATCATTCTGTAGAAATGATCTTCCATAGAAAACCTTTTAATTCTTACTTTCCAGTATTTTTTTAAAATGGAGAATGCAGTAACATGTCAAAGAATTGCACAATCACTAATGAGCTAAGGTGACACTCCGGCTGAAACAAAGGGTGGTGGCTTGGAACTGCTAGTATGAGCAGTCCCACTATCATGTAATTGCTCAGTCTGGAAGTGTCTTTGGCTTTCTTATTGTCCTCCTGTTACAGGAAAGGGGTCCTGATCCAGATGCCTAGAGAAGGTTCTTATATCTCACACAAGAAAGAATTCAGGGCGAGTCCATAGATTGAAGTGAAAGCAAGTTTTTTAAGAAAGTAAAGGAATAAAGAATGGCTACTCCAGGGATTGAGAAACCCTGAGGGCTGCTGGTTCCCCATTTTTATGTGTCTTTCTTGGTGATATGCTAAGGGGTGATAAACAAGGGGTGGATTATTCATGCCTCCCCTTTTTAGACCATATAGGATAACTTCCTGTTGTTGCCATGGCATTTGTAAACCGTCATGGCGCTGATGGGAGTATAGTAATAAGGAGGACCAGAGGTTGCTCTTGTGACCATTTGGTCTTGGTGGGTTTTACCTGGCTTCTTTACTGCAACCTGTTTTATCAGCAAAGTCTTTATGACCTGTATTTTTGTGCTGACCTCCTATTTCATTCTGTGACTTAGAATGCTTTGACAATCTGGGAGAGCAGCCCAGTAGGTTTCAGTCTCATTTTATCCAGCTCCTATTCAAGATGGTGTTGCTCTGGATCACATGCCTCTGACACTCCCTGACCTAACACCAGAAAAGCAGGCCCAGGGAAGGACATGGGGAAGGGGGCCACATCCTTCCATGCCCTCCACACAGTGCTTTTCTGGTGTTTTCAGCTGGCAGGAGCTCATTGTGCCCATCTCTTCCTTCCCAACTCTGTGTTGAGTGACATCACCTCTGGAAACCCACCAAATCGGGAAGATTTAACCACAAGAATCAGCAAAATATATCAATTGGTGCTTTTCCCACTTGCCACCCCTAGGTTGAGCTGGGTGGTGGGGAAGGATGGGAGTCAAATAGGATTGAGATTTAAAAATGAACAAGACTAAGAGTTGGTAATCTCCCCCTCTCTCTCTCTCTTTTTTGAGATAAGGTATCACTGTGTTGCCCAGGCTAGAGTATAGTTGTACAATCACAGCTCCCTGCAGCCTCAACCTCCTGACCTCAAGTGATCCTCTTGCCTCCGCCTCCCAAGTAGCTGAGACTACAGCAACATGCCACCACACCCAAATAATTCTTTGTATTTTTAGTATTTGTGTGTGTGTGTGTGTGTAGACATGGGGTCTTGCTATGTTGCCCAGGCTGGTCTTGAACTCTTGGGCTCAAGTGGTCCTCCCACCTTGGTTTCCTAAACTTTTGAGATTATAAGAATGAGCCACTGTGCCCAGCCAGTTATTTACTATCTAAATAACAGAAAATGATTAAAAAGCTATTAAATGGGGCTAAAGTTTTCTTAAGAAAGCCTGCTACCCAGCAGAAAAGTTGAATTTGTCAGAGCATAATGATATACTGCAAAAATAATCTGTTTCATGTGTATCTTTCCTAAATCGAACCTCCTCAATCAAACTGCATACCTCAACAAGACTAAAGATGTTGAAAAGGGCCCTTTTTAATCAAGAGCCGCTGCTGCTGAACACACTATGAAGTATTGGGGGACCCAAAGAATTGTTTTCCAACATGATCCAGTTGGCCTTGAGCCCTTTCTCACCTTTGGATTTGAGCCACTGTAACCTCTTGACCACAGAGAGCACTGATGGGTTAAAGGCCTTGTCTGTCTCCTGCCTCCCCCCAGCTCCCACGGGGTCCTCACAACGGCCTGGCAGGATGGGCAGGTTAACACATGGTGGCCGACAGCTCTTACTCTGGAGGTGTAGGGGACCAGAGGGCTTCCGTTTTAGCAGAGCTGGTTCTGACTTCGGAAGCAGATTCTGTGGGAGTGGCAGGAGTCCCCTCCCTCTGGTGCTTAGGCTGTTTCTAAGGATGAGCAGATGTGCAGAGAATTAGTTCTTTTGCAGAACAAAATCCTTCAAGGAGACTAATTGTTTTTATAATAGGACTTTCACAGGAAGGAAAAAAAAAAACCTCTCTCATAAAACCAAATGGATTCTTTGCTCGGAATGCACATCTTCTGCCCAGCAGGTACTGAAATGCAGATGGTGCTTTTACATTTTCAACTGCGGATTTGATGAGAAAGGAAGGGGTCTAGCTGTCAAACACTGGCAAGGCATTTTCTGTTTTCTTTTAGATTCACTTGGGGAAGTGGGGATGTCTATTTTAAATGAAAGGCAAAAGATTTCAGATTCAGATGGAATTCAAATCAAGAATTTAAAAAAGGGGGTACCTCCACACTCATTCCTAGGCTGACAATATTTTAAGAACCAAGCCTGTTGCCCACAGGTGACAATTTGAAGTGATTTTAGGAACATCAAGATGTTTTCCACACCAGTTAGGACTAAGCTTAGATAAAACAAAAACCAAACCACAGTAGCATAATGCAAAAGGATCTGATTTTGAATGTGACAAAGTCTGGTGCAGACAGTTCAAGGGCTGGTGGAGTGCTCAAGGAAGCCACTGTGGATCAGCTCCTCTCTGGCTTCCAGCTTCTTTTTCCTTAGTGTGTGGTGCTTCTGCCTGGGGTGGCAGGATGGCTTCTCCTCCTCCGGGCATTGTCCCGAATTGCAGGCAGGAAAAAGGGCAATAGGCAAAGTGCCCAAATGATGAGCCACGATTCATCAATCACATTCCTTGGTAAACACCAAACTTTTGTCCACCCAGACATCAGCCACAGATATTTATAGCAGCTTAATTCATAATTGCTGATATGTTTTGGCTGTGCCGCCACCCAAATCTCACCTTGAATTGTAATAATCCCCACATGTCAAAGGTGGGGCCAGGTGGAGATAATTGAATCATGAGGGCAGTTCCCCCTGTTCTGTTCTCGTGGTAGTGAATAACTCTCACGAGATTGAATGGTTTTGTAAAGGGCAGGTCTCCTGCACAAGCTCTCTTGTCTGCTGCTGTGTAAGATGTGACTGTTCCTCCTTTGCTTTCTCAGCCATAATTGTGAAGCCTCCCCAGCAAGGTGAAACTGTAAGTCCATTAAACCTCTTTCCTTGACAAATTACCCAGTCTTGGCTATGTCTTTATTAGCAGTGTGAGGACAGACTGATACAATCGCCAAAACTTGGAAGCAACCTAGATGTCTGCCAGTAAGTGAATGGATAAACTGTGGTATAACCAGATTGTGGAATATTATTTAGTGCTAAAAAGGAATGAGATGTTAAGTCATGAAAAGGTGAAGGAAACTTGCTATGTGGAAGAAACCAATGTGAAAAGCCTATGATTCCAGTTATACAATGACAATCTGGAAAAGGAAAAAAATGTGGAGTCAGTAGAAACATCAGTGGTTACCAGGAGTTGGGGGAGACAGCAAAGGATAAATAGGCAGAACACAGAGGATTTTTCAGGCAGTGATATGATTGGATGTTTTTCCCCTCTAAATCTCATGTTGAAATGTGTGATTCCCAGTGTTAGAGGTGAGGCCTGATGGGAGTTGATTGGATCATGGGGGCGCGGCCCTCATGAATGGTTTAGTAGGACCCCCTTGGTGATAAGTGAGTTTTTGCTCAGTTTACCAAGATCTAGTTGTTTAAAGGAGCCTGGGACCTCCCCCTTCTCTCCCTCTTGCTCCTTCTCGCTGTGTCACTCACTTGCTCCCTTTCACTGTCCATCATAAGTGGAAGTTTCCTGAGGCCCTCACCAGAAACAGAGGCCAGCTCCCTGCTTCCTGTACAGCCTGCGGGAACTATGAGCCAAAGTAAAGCTCTTTATAAATTACCCAGCTTCAGGTATTCCTTTATAGCAGGGAAAGCAGATGAACATAGGCAGTGAAACTCTCCCGTAAGATACTACAGTGGTGGGTATGTGTCGTCATACATTTGTCCAAGCCCGTTGAAAATGCAACACTGTTCATACCCTAATGTAAACACTGTGGAATCTGGGTGATAATGACATGTCTGTAGGTTCATTGATTGTGATAGATGTTCCACTGCAGTAGGGCTGCTGATGGTGAGAGCTTGTGTGTGTGTGGGCACAGGGAATATAATGGAAGTCTCTCTACTTTCTGCTAAATTTTGCTGGGAATCTAAAACTGCTCTAATAAAGTCTATTAAGGAAAGTGATGGGCCAGTTGAGTGTGCCCCTTTTCATCAACAAAATAATAGCTTCCATAGAAATTCTTCCCAGTAGACTTTTGCTTATACCCCAAAAGCCCAAAGTGGGTCACCCGACCACCTGGGCTGCAAGGGAGTGGCTATTTTTAAACAGTACATTGCCGTTCCCCTCCAACCAAAATTGGAATACTGTCAATAGTGAAGCAAGGAAGACTGGGTGTTGGGCGGGCAGTGTGAAGTGTTTGCCACAGCTTCTCCTCCCACCAACTAGCAAATATTTGTTCCACTAGCTGTCTGATACCCACAAATGGGCCAATTAGTATTAACTTATCCCTTTTACTTAAAGCATAGTTTTCTATTAAACTGCAGTGTCTCTGGGAAGGTAGCTTATAAGCGTTGTCAGTCATTTTTTTTTTTTTGAGATGGAGTGTCACTCTATTGTTCCAGCTGGAGTGCATTGGCATGATCTTGGCTCACTGCAACCTCAACCTCCCAGGTTCAAGCAATTCTTGTGCTTCAGCCTCCTGCGTAGCTGGGTTTACAAATGTGTGCCTCCACACCTAAGTTTTACATTTTTAGTCGAGATGGGGTTTCACCATGTTGGCCAGGCTGGCCTCAAACTCCTGACCTCAGGTGATCTGCCCACCTCAGCCTCCCAAAGTGCTGGGATTACAGGCGTGAGCCACCGAGGCATTGTTGGTCATTTTTATACCTCAGGATGAGTGAACGTTTCGTATTTTCAGAGATCAGTTTTTCTCCGGGTCCAATTGCCTGGAAGCCCCCCACCTGGGTGTCCGGGACCCTGGAGCCTCTCTGTGGCTATAGGAGGTGCTGCTTCATGGTCAGGGTATATGAAGCCAAGTCCAATGTCACTCTTCCCTAGGCAGGCACGGGAGCCAGCTCACAACGTGCCTCTGTGGAGGACATTTGTTATGAAAGTGGCTACCTGGATCCTTAACCTTTTCCCACAGTATCTGTCCTGCTTCCCGATGGAAGAAGGCAGAACTCGTTTCCTCAGGCTTCCCTGGGAGTTTGGAACACAGGCTTTGACAAAGGCATCCACAAAGAAGTGTTCCTATACAGAGCAAGGGGAGGAAGGACCATGGCACCTTCCGGACTCCACTTTCTGGACTGCAAGGTTGTCTCTCAGCAACAGCAACAGAGGCTCGGAGTCTGCGCCTGGGTCCTGGCTGCATAGCCTCCAAACTGACTCTTTGGCTCTTCCAGGGATTCAAATGCTAATCACTTTAAAAAAACAACAAAAAAAAAACAAATCCTTGCTGCTTAAACAGCTAGAGGGGTCCTGTTTATAATTCATAAGTCTGCCTGGCACAGTCTTACAACCTGTCCTCCTTATGCCACTGTCCAAAACACAGGCCCCTTTGGGCTCCTGTCATCTCCCACATGCTGGTGGTCACAACTCTCTGTGTGTTCTCTCCCCATCCCCCAGTCTCACCCTCCCCTTGTTGATCCCTGAAGAAACACCGCTCCATGGTAAGTACGTTCCTGCACACTAGGGCCCTCTAGCATATAGCTGGAGTGGAACCCTAGACCCTGCCCTGGCGGTGTGATCCTTCTTCCTGACCCCACACTCCCTGAGCCAGGCTAGGGGAGGGCCAACATCTCCGTCCATGTCTCCTCTGCTTTGTAGATGGGGTCTGTGCCTTTCAGGAACAAAGCAACGGGTCCTATGTCTTCATCCGTCACTTCTGATGCCCCAGCTCACTGAGGTGGCACATGGCTCTGAACTACAGTTTTATCTCTTTGACTGCTCACTTGGGCCTCATAAGGGCTTCCTTGGGTGGGTGATCATTTTACACAGTCAGATTCCATTCCTCCAATGACTGGGTCTCAGACCATATTTTCTCCTACGTGGAATCCTTGAGTCTAGTACCATGTTCTGTGCATGGTAGGCCCTCAAGATACACTTGATCTTACTATTTTTAGTGGATCAAAATTTGTTTAACCTCTTCTTTTTCTTTCGTGGCTTCTGTATTGCAAATCTCATCTTCCTGAGATAAACGCTCCCAAACTACATCTCCCAGAATCCCTTACAACTGGATGCAGCTGTGTGTTGTAGTCAGAAGCACACATGCAAGATAGGAATGGAAACTGAACAATGGTGAGCAAGGCAGAAAACTGACTTCCTGGTAGATGTGGTAGTAGAGGCTTCTGGCTTTTCTGGGGCAGTTTAGTGGCGAGTCTGGTGCCCAGTTCCAGGCATGATCAGGGCCCGTGGTAGGTCACAGCAGCAGTGGCTTTTCTGCTAGAAACATTCCAAAGAGCAGTTTGGTCTACTTCCTTCCTTATTCCTGCAGTGTGGCATTCGAGATGGGTCTCTGCCCCCGTCACAGACTCTGGGATCTGTCTGGCACCCTTTCACAAAGTTCTTTCTACATTCAACCAGGACACTGGATTCTGTTGTTTACAGCTAAGAACTACTTCAAACGAAGTGGTGGGCAGACAGGACGGTGTCATGATTTAGAGCATGGCATTTGCAATCCGACAGATATGGGTACGAAACTTGACCCAGCTCGTAATTAGCTGTATACCCCTGGACATCTTATTTAATCTCACCAAGTCTCTCTTCTCTCATTGATAAAATAAGTAACTAAAACTTATCACACTGGGTTGTTCTGAGGATTCAAAAGAGAATGGAAAGCATTTAGCACAATGCGCATATGGTTGACACTCAGTGAATGAAAGTGTAGCTATTCCAGTGAGGTGTGCATACATTCTCTCTTTGAATTTATTATTTTAGAATTTTTCTGTGATAAAGATGCAAAATGAAGGATTAGAAACAGGTGGAGGTAAAAGCTCCTCTTTCTGTTTCTTGTAGAGATGGTTTTCTTACCTGTCCTGCTCCATGGGACATCTGGAATCCTCTGGAAGCCAAAAATAGGGTGGGGCCAACTAGTGTCTTTCTAGAATGTGGGGTTGGTCTTTCTGCACTGGACATTGGTTTTGTCACTGGCTTTGCTAAGGCTAATGCTATCATGATCCTGCAGATAGTAATTGGGATGGATCAGGAGTAGAAGACTACAAATATTAGTATCAGGCATGACTTCAGCAAAGCTTTTGCAAAAATATAATTTTATTTTTATAAGAACAGCTTCTATTAATGCACATGTCTCTGTTACTTCATGACACACTTTTCCTCAGCATTTAAATCTTTCATCCTGGCCTCCCTCTCCATTTGGTGAAAACATCCTCTTGGGTTATTTCTGGTTCAGCTGTTTAGAGCATGCTGGTTCCTGGGCCCCTGCTAGAGATCTGTGGTGGGGAGTGAGTTGTCAAATGCATGGGAGACATTTGCAATTTAGAAGGCCTCTCTCAACTGTAGTGTCATCTTTCTGCTGTCGAGAGGTGATGCATTGCAGAGAGGGACTCGGACAGTGTAATTAAGTGAACAGACAGAAGTCCTGTTGGGCAGGGCAGCTGCTTCGAAGATCCTATGTTGGTTATAGCAAATGAAATGCTCAGATTCCCAAAGCAATTGTACTCAGACGAGGAAAAGCTGGGCAAACCCATGACTTGAAGGGCTCTGTGACAAGTGCTGACCTGCACAAAGGGGCCTCTGTGCAAGAGTGAAGTCCACGTGTGGGACCAGGGACTCATTTGGCTTCGTGTTTCTGACCTTCATCTTCATTGCTTTGTTTCTTCTGATGATGGCGGAACTCAGCTTCGTCCTTCCTTTCCTCCACTCCATCCTACCCTTCACCCCTCCCTAGTTCCAGATGAATGTTATAACTTGCCAAATAGAGCAAATTGATGTGAAATTTGTTTTGAGAATTGATGACATTCTTCAGCTGAGTTAGAAATGTCACAGATCTGATTTGGTCAACTATCTGATTTTGGCTGCATTACTTTTCCTTTCTGTGCCGGATTACCCTTATTTGTGAGGAGAATTGTAAAATATTTATCTTTGGTGTCCTCCATGGGGTAATGTGGAGATATAAATCCTCTCCTCTTTGATCCAAAGTGGGTATGGAATGCTTGAATGGTGCTAAAGGCAGAGTATTGAGTCAAGACCTCTCAGAAATGCAGGGGAACCCCACCAAGCCTTCACCACCACTCTCTGGGACCACAGTGGTGAGGAGAAGCAGAGAGGGATGTGTCTTGTCTCTCTGGTTCCTCTGGGGGACCGTTTGGTTTCTCCCATCCTTCTATCTGTCCTTCTTACCCTCTACTTATTTCCCTCTCCTCTTTATGCTGCAAACATCAAAGTGGTAGAAGAATTCAGCTCTTGATTGGGAGTGACGTGAAGCTAGAGACTCATTCTCATTTCTTCTTCCTCTCACCCCAAACCAGGGAGGTGAAGAGCCCCCCCCCCCAGAGTTCCCTTGCCCAGACCCCCTGGATGCAGAGGGAAGAAGCTGGTGTCCCTGTCAAACCACAAGTGTGACAAGGACCTTCCAATGAGACTATGTGGCCCGAAGTGGGTTAACTGACCATGGATGGGGCCTGAAATTGTTTGTATGACTTTGTAAAGCAGATCTTTTGCATGTCCTACCTGGATACCCCGGCCTGCTTTTCAGAGGCAGAGTCAGACTCAAACTCACATACTTCTGCTTCAGGCAGGACAAGAAGACGATCCACAGCTAGTCTCGCTAACGTGTTAAGTCACAAGCAGAGAGTTTTGCTCAATGTGTTTGGGACTTCTGAAATCTGTGTCCCCAGTGACTATAGGCTACTCCTGCCAGATCTTTACCATCAGATTCAACTGCTGTCTCTGAGAACAGGATTGTGACTTGGGCTTACAGTTAAATATGTGAATACATAAGACATTAATATTTTATTAACAAAATAGTAAAATAGGTTTACCAGATGTGCTGGTTTTATTCTTATTTTAGGGGAGCTTGACTTAAGAAATATTTCTGCTTGAAAGAACTTTCTCACAGCTTATTCCAACAATTTTACCCCCTTCAAAACCTAGCTCAGTTGTTACTTGCCTTTGCAGAATTGAGTCTTCACTTCTCTATAAGCATAAAGTGCTCACATCATTTGTCACATACCTGACTCTTTTTTTTTTTTTTTTTTTGAGATGAAATTTCGCTCTTGTTGCCCAGGCTGGAGTGCAGTGGCGTGATCTTGGCTCACCACAACCTCTGCCTCCTGGGTTCAAGTGATTCTCCTGCCTCAGCCTCCAGAGTAGCTGGGATTACAGTCATACACCACCATACCCGGCTAATTTTGTATTTTTATTAGAGACAGGGTTTTTCCATGTTGGTCAGGCTGGTCTCGAACTCCTGACCTCAGGTGATCTACCCACCTTGGCCTCCCAAAGTGCTGGGATTATAGGCATGAGCCACCATGCCTGGCTAATGAGCCACCTCATTCTTCTAAGTTTTACTTCACCTGCTACATCTTAAACTACTTAGGGGAAAGTTTGTGTTATGTATAAATCACATGGTCTGATGCAATTTACAATACTATGTTTATTTAAAAGAATGAATGAATAGATGATGACAGTCTACTGCTGGCTAGTTGTGTGATCTTGGACAATTTCTTATCCCTTCTCTGTCTGTTTCCTCATGTGTAAATGGTTTTACAACCTCCTACATTTAAGATAGAATGAGGTCATGTATATGAAGTACTTAGCAAAAGGCCTGGCACACTGAGTTCTTAATACATGCCAGCTTTATTCTATCATTACTAACATGGCATGCATTTTCCAGCAGGTATACTGAGGTAGAGTGGTTTCTTTGCTGACCAAGGGCACAGTGGTAAATTATGAATAGATATGATCAACAGTATCCCATAAAAGCAAAGTAACAGCTATAAAGTGAGAGTAATTTCAACTGGTAAAATAATGCTTCATGTTCTATATACAATAACAGGCAGTTTTCCAGAAGGGTCCCATCTACTCTACATTCAGCACATAAAAATACAACTCAACCTTATCATAAATTTGATCTATAACACAGATAACTGTGTCCACTCTCAAGTGAACTCATATTGTGCTGGTCTCCCTGTGACACAGCCTGGCTTTGGTGGGTATTTTTGGTACTCTGCTGTTTTACAAGGACTCTCCAAGGAAGGTTAAATTGATGCCTATTTCTCTCTGTATTCATTTCCCCATAGCAAAGAGAGGGTTTTGCAATCACTCTGTGACCTTCGGGCCAACACCCAAAGTAGATTTGGTCAATATCTATTGATGATGGGAGGCAGTGTCTCTCACTGGAGAGTCTTTTTGCCAAGTGAGAGCTGGATGCAGCATTTCTCACTTTTGTGGTCTCCAGCTTTTCCAGTTTCATCAAGGTTACTCTATATCCCTCTCCTCTGGCATCTTGCACTGATTTTCCCAGACCAAGCACAAACAAGTGACTCTTTCAGGAGGCTTTCCCTAGTGTCCATTAAGAGCTCCTTGCCTCCTCTGTTGCAGGATTATTCCTGTTTGCACTACTGCAAATTCCTTATTGGAGGGCAGGTGTATGTTTAAAGGTTTGTTTCTACCAGTAGAGTACAAGAAGGCGTGGATCTGCTTTTGGTAATTTTTCCATTTCTATGTTGTACCAGGAGGATTTGGTAGCAGAGGGGCAGACAGCTATGAGGCTTCTTTGAGCCTGCTGGGGCACAGAGCCTGTCATGTGCAGGACCAGCGTTCTACTCCCGGGGCCCTAATGGCTGAGACGAGGGAGCAGCCAGCCCCTTCCTTGATTTCCCAGGAACACATAAGCCCATGTTATTATGTGATCCCTGGAGAGAGTATGGGAGCCCCAAAGAGGGCTAGGATCAAATTCATTATGGGTGCTATGGGAGGTAATATTTGATCTGTATGTGTGTGTATATATTTATATGTTTATATTCCCGTAGAAAAAAGCAATCTGATATATCATGGTACCCTAGAGTTGTGGTCTAAAGTTATAAAAACAGCTGATCAGTGCTTATCATACATGTGGGCATTCATTCATTTCATTCATTCCTTCAACAAATATCTGTGAAGCACCTGCAAATGCTTGGCCCTGAAAGACAATGGTATATAAGTTAGACGCAATCTCTGCTGTGGTAGTCAGGGTGTCTGATAAAAAATAATGCAAGACACAAATATGTACATTTATAGATTATGATCAATATCACAAAGGCTAAAAGACCAGAGGCTGAGATGGTGAATAAGAAGAATGGAGGGAAGGGGCCGGGCGCAGTGGCTCATGGCTGTAATCCTAGCACTTTGGGAGGCCAACGAGGGTGCATTGCCTGAGCTCAGCAGTTTGAGCTCAGGAGCCTGGGGAAGATGGTGAAACCCCTTCATAAAAATATGAAAAATTAACTGGGCATTCTAGTGCACGCCTTTAATCCTAGCTACTGCAGAGGCTGAGGCACCAGAATCGCTTGAACCTGGGAGGCGGAGGTTGCAGTGAATCAAGATTGTTCCACTGCACGACAGAGTGAGACTGTCTTAAAAAACAGACAAATCAAAAGAATGGAGGGAGGGGATGCTTGTGGGTAGATAGATGAATAGGTACGCGATATAGATAGATGGTCAATGAGGGTCTTTTAGAAGAGAGAGCACTGAAGCAGAGACAGGAAGAATAAGAAGTGGCTATGGGCAAAGAAGGGAGAAGAGCATCCCTGGCTGAGGGAACTGCATGAGCAAAGGGCTTGGCAGAGTGTCTGTTTGATGAGACGCAAGGAGTTTGGTGAGATGGGGAGATAGAAAACAAAGCGAGGGGCGGGAGACAAGACTGGGTGGACACGGAAGGGCTGGGCCACGCAGGGCTTTGTGACCTCTGCACAGACATCAGTATTTTTAGTTCAAGGCCAATGGTAAGCCGCTGAAGGACTTTAAGCAGGATAGCGACATGATCCAATTCAGATTCTGTCACCTTCTCACCTCCCTTTGTTTCTTTACTTACATGTTTTCCTACTGGGCCACGGCTGCCCGGCGAGCCCCTGCACTGGCTTGTAGGGAGGCTCTTCACCGAATACTTTCAGGTGGCCTCAGGGTGCCCCTTGCCCTGAGACAGATCAGAGCATGCCTATCTCCCTGAGGTCTGACCAGCCTTCAAGTAAGGTGGCCTCAAAGCAGTGGATGTACTGAGAGGAAAGGCCAGTGCTTTGAGCACAGAGAGGCAGCAGCACGCCTCCTGGCCGGCCACCACCTTCCTCCTCAGTTAGCCTTTGGCTCCCACATGCTGGGCACTGGACTTCACTTCCCAGGAAACCTGGTGTGGGAGTCTGCTGCTTTTCCATTTGATTTTAAACATAAGTAAACAATTGCATGGTGAGTACATGGATATGGTGAAAACACAAAGCAATGAACAAAGTTTGGAACTGCAGCTCCAGGGAGTGGTGGCCACTCTCAGAGAGAGTCTCGGTGCGCAGCCCCAGCTCCCCTCCCGGAGGACCCTGTTTTCTGGTTTATGTTATACATGTGGCTGTAGAGGTACAGAAGGCCGATCCTGAGAAAAAACTAAAAGGTGGCAATGAAAATGATATCCAGCCTAAGGCAAAGAAACAGGTCAAATACCTACACTCCTGGCCCTACCTTGAAATGCTATAATTCTCACCTTCAAACATAGAAGAGAGCAAGCAGGTGCAGTCAGGCCATTCTAATGCTCCTTTTCAAACATGTGGCTCCAAGCCAGTTGGGTTTAGAATCTACTCAGTTTGTGTTTTTGCCAAGAGTTTTGTGGGTAAAAAGTTTAAAAATAGCTATGTACACGTAGGATGTCTGTAGGGGAATGAGGGTGAATTCTAGTTTGGGAAAAGGTTCTGTAAGCAGATGCCCTCAGTGTTTAGGCTCAATGTTAGCACAGGCAAAAAACATCTCAGAGGTCAAAGTAACAACCTTGTCCTGCTCTCAGCCAAACCAAGGTGCAACTGGATCCCTATGTGGGTGTGGATAGAGTGACTCAGAAACACATCATGAGGGCATTTAAAGGCCCGGAAAAAAAATCGTGAAAATTTAAAAAGAGGTGAGGGAGGAAGAGGGAGAGAAAATTTCATATGGATAGGCTTGAAAAGGCAGGAGAACTCTTCAGCCTGGAAAGACAAAGACAAATAGGAGCAGAACCGGAGCACAAAGTAAGTGGCCGGCGTTACGGCAGACACAAACAGGCTCAGGAATGGCCTCATGTGGTTTCCTCTGTGCACACAATTTCTCCCTCTTGACCCTCTAGGACATTTGAATATCATGATATAATCAAGCCTGGTCAGGGCACGGGCCTTGACATGGGAGTGTGATAAGTGGGTATGTCATGAAAAGCACATCTGCTAGGCAACAGAGAGGCTGCCCTGTGCCCAGAAAGCACTCACACATGCGTTCCTTCAAATCTTATTTATCCAGGTCCTATTTTGGACCGAGGACTAGTTTATAATTGGCCTCGTAGATAAGCCGTATGCCTAAATCACTACGAGTCTAAATAACCTGTGATTTGTCCTGAGTCAAGGACAACCTCATGAATTTTAGCAGGAGGATGTGTGCTCTGGCAGGTATAGCTAGGCAGTCTTTCTGAAAGAGGCCGTGTTTGCACTGGGCTTTGGTGGGCAGCAGGAGTTTGATGGGTAGAGAGGGTGAGTTATAGGAATAACCTGAGCTTTGGCCTGAGGGTGGGAGAGCACAAGGTATGTTTGGTGGAGAGTTAAGAGCCATTTGGCTGGAGCTTGGAATAATGAGTGCTGAGACAGCAAAGGTGATGGGGCCAGGCAGTGAAGGCCTTGAGAGTGTGTCTGGGAAAAGGGCTCTTTTACTTGGAAAGAGGGAGGCATGGGACAGTCTTGAGCATGAGAATATACAAATAACTATTAAAAAATAATTGGTAGTTGTGTGTAGATGGACAAATGCCCTCAGTGTTAAGGCTCAATGTTAGCAAAGTAGATTGATGTTGGGGCCAGGAGACAGTTGGGAGTCTATGACCGTAACCTGGGAAAGTGCCCACCTCAGCTTCCCAAAGTGTTGGGATTTCAGGTGTGAGCCACCATGCCCGTCCAACATTTTCTTTTTTTGTAGGGTTCAGGCACAGAACTGTGTATAGAATAATAGAAAAATTGATCCCACTACTAATCATGACAATGGGTACAGGGCATAACTCTCAAGCAACAAAATCAGGGGTGCAAAAAAATACTTCTGCATTTTCTTTAAACCAAATTAATTCTGACTTGAAGCTATCATCCTGTGTGTCATTGAAAAATTCCATTGTAATCATATAGGGGACGCTCCTTTGAAAATGGATGCAGCAGACTCTAGAAGGATTATAGGGTAGGGGATGAGGGGGATGGGCCTCTGGTCTCTTGTGGTGCTACTGCCAACATCCTTACCGTCCCAGCCCATAGCGGCCCATGAGGGCAATTTCTGTACCACAATAACAAATACGTCAAGAGGTGGAGTCTTAGAGGGTCCTCACTTTACAGAGGAGGAGACTGAGTCGCAGAAGGTTAAGGAACTTGTTCAGGTTAAGGGTTAGAAGACCCTTGCTCTAGCCACTAGTTTATCCCACCTGTGTAACTAGGGTGGGAGGGGACGGAAGGAGCAGAAACACAAAACACACAAAACCTGGAGAGGACCAAGAAGCTGGAGGGGACAGATGTGATGCGATGTGAAGGTGCAGAGCGCTTAAGGGCGGCTGGGCTTCTCCAGGTTTTCATGTTTGTTTTAGACAGCATTTCACTCTCATCCAGGCTACGGTGTGGTACCGTTCGAGCTCACTCGAGCTTCAAACACCTGGGCTCAAGTTATCCTCCTACCTCAGTCTCTCAAGTAGCTGGGACTACAGGCATGCATCACAATGCCCGGTCAGTTTTAAAATATTTTTTTTTGTAGAGATGGCTCTCGCTCTGTTGCCCAGGCTGGTCTCAAACTCCTCCCACCTCAGCCTCCCTAAGTGCTAGGATTACAGACATGAGCCACGTTGCCCAGTCCATTTTTATTATCTTTACCTTTTAATTATAAAATTAATAAATGTTTATCATATAAAATGTCAAATTCAAAGAGGAAAATGAAAAAGAAGAGATGCTATCCATGCTTCTACCACCCGGAAGCAAAAGGGATCCTCCTTTGACACACTTCTTTACAATCTATTTTTTTCTACAGTATCATACATGGTCAAGGGTATTTTATTATAGTTAACATTCTATCCTGATGTTTTAAAGCTCAAAGTTATGTCAAGCCTTCCCCTTGTTATTCAACATGCTTTGAAGCATTATTTGTCATGGTTGTATAATATTGCATTTGATGGGCACCTCGCTTACTTTTCTTTCTTATGAATGTCCTGCACATTCAGGTTGTTCCCCAGTGGCTTGCTATTATAAATTGTACCGTGACAAGTGTACAAGGAATTACCTGTTTTGGATAATTTCCTTGGGATTATCTCCCAGAAACTGAATTACCAGACATAAGCATT
The DNA here is from genome assembly GCF_049354715.1 of Callithrix jacchus. Classification (NCBI taxonomy): domain Eukaryota; kingdom Metazoa; phylum Chordata; class Mammalia; order Primates; family Cebidae; genus Callithrix; species Callithrix jacchus. The sequence goes on from NC_133502.1 coordinate 64,666,896, forward strand.
TTTTTGTTTGTTTTTTGAGATAGGGTTTCACTCTGTTGCCCAGGCTGGAGTACAGTGGCATGATCAAGGCTTACTGCAGCCTGGACCTCCTGGGGCAGCCTCCCAGGTAGTTGGGACCACAGGCATGCACAACCACACCTGGCTATTTTTTTTTTTTTTTTTTTTAATTTTTAGTAGAGATGAGGTCTCACCATGTTGCCCAGGCTGGTCTCAAACTCCTGGGCTCAAGCCATGGGCTTGCCTCAGCCTCCTCAAATGCTGGGATTATAGGCATGCATCACCATGCCTGATCTGACATAAGAATTTTTAAGGCTGCTGATATATCTATTGCTACATTTCTTTCCCATGTTAAAAATCATGAATAAACATCAGTGAAGCATTATCTTCAAAACCTTTGCTAATCTGAAAAGTGGAAATGACAGCTCATTGCGGCAGTCTTTGCCTCGGGATCTCATTTATTCCTCAGAATGATCCTATGAAGAAGTCTTCATTTCTTAAAATGTTATTAATAATCTCTTTTTTTAGTATTTTATTTTTAAATTGACAAATAATTGTACACATCATAGGGTACGTAGTAATGTTTGGATCCCTATATTCTCTGGTGATCAGAGTAATTAACATATCCATCATCTCAAACATTTATCATTTCTTTGTGTGGGGAACATTCAATATCCCCCTCCTAGTGATTTGAAACTACATAATAAATATATTATTGTTACCCAGAATCATCCTGCAGTGATACAGGTCACTACGACTTACTCTTCCTGTCTAGCTGTAATTCTGTGTCTTTTAACAAATCTCTCCCCGTCCCTCCCTTCCTCCTACCCTTCTTAGCCTCTACTATCCTCTGTTTTACTTTTTACTTCTATGAGCTTAAAAATCATGTTAATCTCAATGAATGAGGTCTTGGGAACCCTCTTAAGTTTTGCCCCTGAGGCAAGTACCTCGCTTACCTCACCCTTCTCCCACTTTGCAAATGAGGAACACAAGAGTGAGAAATGGAATAGCTTGATTAAGGTCACACAGCTAGCAAGTGTCAGTGGGATTCAAAGTCCGATACATGTGACTCCAAAGCCCTGCTTCTCTCCACTGGACTGTCTCAGTGCTTCGCTCTTTGTTTTTCAATGTGAATGATGAGGAGAGAGAAGAAAGCATGAACAGATCTGAGAAATAGAGGAGGAGGAGGAGCCACCAGTCTTTATTGGTATATAAGTGTGCCTGGTGGTTTGGTGTGGATTTGGCCACACGGGAAAACCCCAAGTCATGGGTGTATTGCAGGAAGCCAAAAACTCAGGTCTAGCACCCTGGAAAGTATGGCTGAATGTGTGAGAGAGGCCAGGACCATGCAAGTCAGGAAAGGAGAGCCAGTGTCCACCAAATGGGAAGCTTCAGTGTTTACTGAATTTGAAAGCAAAGGCCAGGTTAGACCCAGAACAGAATGTGACCATGCAGAGTTCCCTGGGAGGGCCACATGTGATCGGGTCACAATCCTGAGCCTGCTGCCAGATGCCTGGAGTCATTGCAGGAACACAGAACCAGCTTGGGTGATGAACACAGGCCCAGACGGCCATGGAGGTTTATGGCCAAGGAGAATTTCAGAGGCCCTGATATGAGGTGATTTAGCTTGCATTGGGCTCATTTTGCAGGAAGTGGAACATAACTCTTGGAGTAGAAATAGGTTGAGGACTCTCCCGCTGCGCCTCAGTTTCCTCTGTTCCGACAGGCTGCATTTCTAGTCTTCAGGCCACTGCCAAGAGCTATGCCCCCAACAGTAGATCCAGCCTACTCTTTAGTCTCCTCTTGCTTCTTACCTCATTAGGATCTGACACATCTTTTGTGATGAGGAACCCTGGGGAGGTAATAGATGCTTCTGGCCTTGGTTGAATAGGGGCAAGGTTAGCTTTGAAAAGAGGAGCAACCTTATCATCAGCCCTTCTGTTTCTAAGCTCTGCAGATATGGCCTCAAGAGCACTGGAGAAGCCCAGCCCTCCAGGCTTTCTGCTGAGAGAGAAATTCCCACCTTGCTGCACAGTATGGCTGGAGAAGGATTTCTAGGGAGCCTCGCCCACAAGCTGTGGGTATACTGTCTCCTCCAGGTGTTGCTGATTCCATCCCCCAAGCAGGGAAGCCACAGACCTGGACCAAATTAGTAACCCTACAGAGGAAATCCCTAATGAAGATCCCCTGGTGAGAAAGAGATTTCAGAAATCTGTACTAAGAAAAATGGTTTCTTCTGTGGAACTGTGTTGAGGCAACTTAAATTCCAATGAAATAAGATAGTGTTGCCAGATTTTTTCATTGTAAATGAGAACTAGACAGCTACTCATCTTTCCCTTTTTGCTCTGGCTTCCAGGAAATTCAACACTTACAGCAGTTACATTTTCTTTACAATGGACATATTTGTAGGCTCCTTTTTTGGAGGCTGGCTTTTCTATTTGCATTGTCTCGTTTCATTTGTAACTTAAATTGCCTCAGTCCTCTGTAGACATAAACAGCATAGAAAATTAAATGCATCATAAGGAAGTGAAGTGCTGCCCTCCCATTCATTCAGGTGGAGGCTGTTTCAATAAAAAGGGCACTCACGGACCCTCCTGGCACAGCGGCCACCAGGTGGCACCAAAGGTTCCCCACAGCCACCTTCAGGGATGTGATTTGGCCTGAAAGCGTTTTTGTTCAATGGACAATTTCTTGGGCTGTGCCACACACACTTAGAGTGATGCCAATCCAAAATGCTCTGGGTTTAGTTTTAGAGACTGGTCAAGGCTGACCAGCCTCTTTCAGGTGCTCAACTGATAAGATCAGTATTTCAAATGTCTCAAATGGAATGGGACCACTCCCAGCCAGAACACAGCAGTGGGGCATGGTGAACCACCTCCATTTTTCTTTTCTTTGCTTTTTTCTTTCTTTTCTCTCTCTCTCTCTTTTCTTGCTTGCTTGCTTTCTTTTTCGACAGTCTTGATTTCTTACCCAGGCTGAGTGCAGTGGCGTGATCTTAACTCACTGCAACTTCCGCCTCCCAGGTTCAAGCGATTCTCCTGCCTCAGCCTCCCAAGTAGCTGGGATTACAGGTGTGCACCACCAGACCCAGCTAATTTCTGTATTTTTAGTAGAGATGGGATTTCACGATGTTGGCCAGGCTGGGCTTGAACTCCTGACCTCAAGTGATTCACCCACTTTGGCCTCCTAAAGTGTTGGGATTACAGGTGTGAGCCACTGTGCATGGCTTATGGCTCCATTTTTCTATGCTGTCACCACAGATAACAGGAGGCAACACCCTCATCAAAGAGTTTGCTGAGGTTGTCAGTGGGGCCCAGAAGGGGTCTTTTTGCTATCACCACGTGTTCTAGTGACTTCGGTCTGAAATGAGTATCCTGCTCCTCACAGTGGGTGCATCACTGGACACCAGTCCTCACCCCTCTAAGATGGAAATGGTTAAAAAGAATCAAGCTTGCTGACATTACCATTCACGTTTGCCTCTATTATTCACTCAGGGAAATTAGATATTTTAAAGCCATTTTGTAAATAGACATCTGTGCTCAGGACTAGAAAAAGCCTTCAGTAAAAGGTGGAAGAATGTACCTATATATAATCTTTAAATTCAGGTTCCTGACCCTTCATGGTTCCATTTGTTATAATAACAGTGTGTCAGAAAGTGTTTCCCTTGAAAACCCAATTTATTCATGTCAGCTTCTCATGCTATTTTCTGAAGCCTCCGCAATATCTGATCAATTGTATTTCTCAAGAATGCAAGAGAAGCAAAACCATACAAATGATCAGCACATGGAGCCATTTGGCTTGGGGCAGAGAAGGAGAGGGTGGCTATTCAGCTATTCCTACGGCTCTCCTGAAATTCAGACCCCGGGATCACTGGTCAGAACGGGTCACTGATACCAGTCTGAGGGTATAGGGAGGGAGAAGCTGTCCACAGTTGGTTTTATCATCATTAAAAATCTCTTACAGGAATTCAATGAGTCTATTCAGGTGCCTCTTGGCTGACAGTTTGGAGAACTAGTTCATCTACACAAAGTAGAAAGACATGCTCAGTGACTCATGTCTGTAATCCCAGCACTTTGGGAGGTTGCAGCGGGAGGATGGCTAGAATCCAGGAGTTTGAGACCAGCCTGGGCAACATAGCAAGACTCTGTCTCTGCAAAAAATAAAAAATGAGTGGGGCATAGTGGTGCACCTGTAGTCCCAGCTACTCAGAAGGCTGAGATGGGAGGATCGCTTGAGCCTGGCAGGTCAAGGCTACAGTGAGCCATGATTGTGCCACTGCACTCAGCCTGGGCAACAGTGATACCCTGTCTCAAAAAAAAAAAAAGGGTGATAGGACGACACTTATATTTCTCCTGATTTACTTGGGGCCACTGGGGCCAGGAGCTCATTCCAAGTAAACATGCAGTCTCACCTGGGAACACACTAGGTGGTGCAGTCCAATACACTCTGCGGTGACCATTCCCTGCCCTCAGACCCAGGGGCTCAAGGAGCAGCCAATATTAAAACCCAGTCTGTTCAAGCACTCGTCAACCCTCCTATGTCACAGTCTCTGCAGTAGCTCACCCACTGCTTCCACCAGTTCCTCTTACGCTCCTTTTAACCAGCTGAGGTGACCCAAGATGATTTCTGTAGGACTCGCCAGTCAGTTGGGGACAGACAGGGAATGATTTGGTCTTTAAAGCAGACACTAGGTGGTGTTTAGTGTCGGCCGAAGTGAGACTGTGAGCAGTAATTTGGGGATGGGGGATCTTACTTGGAAAAGAGGCAAATAAGGGATGGGATGTAACTGGGCCAGAGCACTTAACTAACATGCCCCTTCCCTGGCAATGCTGGAGGAAGTGCATGACCAAGGAAACAAGACACAGGGCTCCATTAAGTGACAAAAACCCAGGGCTACAATCTAGACTTCTTACACTATAGTGCCTAATACATACAGAGAGAAATAATTTATGAGACAACCTCAATATTTTTCAGCAGAACACATTTATTGAGCACCTGCAATGTGCCAGCATCTTTCAGAAGAATAATAGTCCAAATGAGTCAGGATCCTCCAGAGAATATTGGGAGCCCTTCTGGATGAGGAAGATGCTGCTGGAATGGACAGAAGTGGAAGGGAAGGCTTTGGTAAATGTGTTTCTGTGATTCCCACTCCGTGGAGTGACTGCCATTTCCATGTGGTCTGCAGTAGTCGTCCTCTCCCTGCTCACCTGATGCTAGGGGAACATTTTGCATTTCTTGCTTTCAAATGATGTCTATGATGTCCTTTGGGATCACTCAGTTTGGTAGATTGGACTGTGATGAGGGCAGGTCACTAGGAAAGGGTGGGGCCAGAGTTGTACTCTAAAGCAATCCCAGGCGAGCATGTGAGCACACTGAAACAAGGACATTGATGAGGGAGGAAGCCAGAAGGAGCCAGCCCTTAGCCGTTAGTCCATTTGTTTTTTCCTCATTGACTTTTGCTACCGATGAACTTGCTTCCCTGTTCACTGGAGGTGACATCATCACCTCTGAATTATTTTTCTCCTTCTCCCTAATGTTTGCAGGTTGCTTTTTATCATCAGCTATTGACTAGGAATCACATTTGTGGGCAGGAGGTGGAGTGCTAGTGGCTTTCTGGCAATCAGCTCGGCATAAAGAGGCTCCTTCCTGTTCTGAGCCCTGTGGTTCTGTAGTCATTAGTCTGACCTGGGTAGCCCATTTTCTTGGCATGACACATCACAGCAGCAGTGGGCGGGAGACAGAATTTTTCTTGACTGGAGCTGGGGATGTTGAATCAACCTCAGGCAGTAGGCTAGCTCAAGGGGTAATAAACTATGACCCTGGGGCCAAATCTTGCCCACTAGATGGTGTTCTTGTAAATAAAGTTTTATTGGCCAGGCACAGTGGCTCACACCTGCAATCCCAGCACTTCGGGAGGCCAAGATGGGTGGATCATGAGGTCAGGAGTTCGAGACCAGCCTGGCCAACATGGTGAAACCCGTCTCTACTATAAATACAAAAAATTAGCTGGACATGGTGGCACACGCCTGTAATCCCAGCTACTCTGGAGGCTGAGGCAGGAGAATTGCTTGAACCCAGTAGGCAGAGGTCACAGTGAGCCGAGATCACACCACTGCACTCCAGCCTGGGCAACAAAGCGAGACTCCATCTCAAATAAATAAATAAATAATAAATAAAGTTTTATTGGAACTCAGCCACTCCTATTCATTTACATATTACCCATGGCTGCTTTCATACTGCAGTGGCAGAGTTCAGTAGCTGCAACAGAGATCGTATGACTGGCAAAGCCTAAAATACTTATCTAGCCCTTTTCAGAAAAAGTTTGTTTACCCCTGGTCCTGAATGAGGAGACTATATATATTTTAAATTAGAGCAGAATATGACAATTCTGCATATTAGAGAGTCCAGAATGCTTGGGGCAAACCTAAGGCTCTCATTACCAGGATGGGAAAGACTTGCAGCTTCAGTTGAAGGCAGATGATGGGTAACTGCTGCCTGGAGGGTTGTGTTGGAAAGGGCTCTGAGGCTGTGTCTGGGCTCGTGTGGGCGTTTCCAGAGAGATGAACACTGGGCCATGATTAATTCAAGCCAGGAGCACCAGACTGGGAATTGAGCTTGGCAAACCCATGCTCTTCTTCCTCAAAGGTAAATAGTATCCAGGGACAGCTTGGCACTGCCCCCGATGCCAGCATTTGTTATTGCTGAGGTTGGAGCTGTAAACAAACATACCCTTACTGGGGTGAGAGGGAGGTGAGATTCAAATACCATTCATGCCATGGCAGAAGCAGATAACAGGCAGGAAAAGCCAAGGTCGTTGGGCTCCAGCTCCAGCGTTAATTAAAGCTTCCATGCAGTCATGTGAGGCTGGCAGTGCACTGGTGTTTGTTCAGGAGAGCGTTTCATGTAGTTTCCCGTTTTGGAGAGAACGGCATTATTAGTCTGTGCGATAAAACTGCTGGTGAACATGTTCCGAATCGTTTAAAAACAAGAAACAATAGGGTATGTGACCCAGCATGGTCACTGCAGAAAGCAGTATGCAGTGTGGCTCCTGTCATTTTAATATAACCCTTAGATGGTGGTTTTTGAAAGTTGAAGAATCTTAAGATTACCTACCCATGATGTTTAATGGCCTATAATCTGTAATTCCAACAAGTGACTCTTCCTCAGTGATCCAAATAAATTCAGGCAGTAGAGTGGTCTTCTGAAGCCCCTCATCCATCTCAGTGAATGTGCTGTTGAAAAGGTGTATGCAAATCTAGTTTCTGGAACTCCCATATTTTAAATGCACCAAGAGACTGTTACTCATGCTAAATCTTTATAAAACACATTAACCACTTTTGTATAAATCCAGATTTTTAGGTGTTGCGTGGCTTCAAAGTGAGGAATTATATACGTTTGATATATGTTTACTTACCAAGCTGACTTTTTCTATTATAAGCAGTGCTTAAATATTCCTGGGGCCACTGTTCTCTGGTAAAGGAAATATATGGAGAATCCAGTAAGGTGTGCATTGCATTATTATGCAGTAATCCCTCATACAAGTTACTTAGTATCTCTCCCACATTCAACATTTTGGCCTTAATTGATTTTCCTTCACACAATGGAAAAATTGCCAAATTTGTTCTGGCTGACTAGGTTTTCTTTCATTTCAAATAATTATATAAACCATTTAAATTGTATAAACCTACTAAACCATGTCTCAAATGCTGAATATTCAAAAAATATATTTTATGACTTGTTTGTTGAGAATTTATTTGCATAAAAATTCCAGTATCCTTCTGCTATGTCACTAGAGATATAACACCCCCCAGCTAAGAGTGGGTGGTAGGCAAATGTGTTATGGGCTCCTGGGAAATGGATCATGAAGAATTCAGTGCACTCAGAGGCCAGAGGGGCTGTGGGCCCTGAGTTTGTGTGTTTTGAGAACATGAGCAGAGGATATTCAGATGTAGAATTCCTCCAGGTCATTATCCCCCCGGTCAGCCGACCCTGCGGGTGGTGGCACGTCTCCATCAGTCTGCTTGACTCTAGGGGCATTGCGTGGGAGCTGTGGGGAGGAGTCTGTGATGGGGGAGGTGCCGGGAGCTGGGGGAGCAGCACTAGCTGTTGCTGACAGGCTGGAAGACCTTTTGGTGAAGAAAGGGAGGGAAGCCCAGGAGGCCTCTGTGGTCACCCTGCTGACAGTGGGCAGTGGTCCGTCCCTGGAGTCCTTGTGAGCTGCCCAGTGGCTGCTGCATCTTTCGGAGGGGAGGGGTGTCTCCGCTGTGCTGCAGAACCTACTGGGGGCAGAATATGCAGACACCACAGACAGGTCCGAGGAAGACAGCCGCAGGCCTGTGTCCACATCTGTCTCCTGGGCCCCCTCTAGGTCGTCGATGGAGAGGAGGTGGCCGTGCCTCCGTTCTGATGCCCTGTGCCCTGGGGCACCTGTGTTTGAAAACCACTGTGGTTCCGCTGAGACCAGGGAGGGGCCTCCTGTGGGCAAACAAAACAAGGACTTGCTTCTCTGGAAAGACCAGGGAGGGTTGGGGGTACTGTTGCCTCGTCTGGCAAATTCCTGCTGGTGCCCAGGAGGCAGGCCCGTTCGGATGGGCCCCGGGTGAGGACTGTCAAGCAGGGACTGCTGGCTGCTGCCAGATGTATGGCTTGGTACAGCAGTGCTTGGTAAAGGAGTGGAATGACGTTTCTTCTCGGAGGAATGAAGTGCTCTGCCAGGTTTAGGAAACTTCTTGTGCACCCTTTGTGCCTGTGGGGGGAGAGGCAGATCACATTAGTGCAGGATGGGAATTGTTAAATGCATCAGGATACACAGTTACCAATCACTGGAAGCTCCTGGCAATATCATGGCAATAACGCATTACCAGAAATTTTGTTCTGCAATTTTTTTTTTTTGTGACGGAATTTCACTCTTGTTGCCCAGGCTAGAGTGTAATGGTGTGATCTCAGCTCACCACAACCTCCGCCTCCCGGGTTCAAGTGATTCTCCTATGTCAGCCTCCTGAGTAGCTGAGATTACAGGAGCATGCCACCATGCCCAGCTAATTGTTGTATTTTGTAATTTTTATAGTAGAGATGGGGTTCGTCATATTGGTCAGGCTGGTCTCGAACTCCAGACCTCAGGTGATCCACCCACCTTGGCCTCCCAAAGTTCTGGGATTACAGGCATGAGCCACCACACCTGGCCTTGTTCTGCAATCTCTAGAACAAATACAGAGGTAGCAGAGCTTTGAAGAGCACCAGACAGACTTCTCAGTCTGAGGCGTCATCTCCAAGGCCAGGAGGAGATTCAGTTCCTTATCACTATACAGAATACTTCTTAAAGCACACATGCCCATGGTGCTCAACAAATTGGCAAAAAGAACATGGGCCTGGCTAAGCAGGATAATGGAGATAAGAATGATCACAAAATGTAAAAAGAATGCTTGCAGGGTTTGCTTCCTTCCAACCAAAGAATCACAATGAGCTCACCTGGTAGACACGGGAACTGTTACTGATGAGAGGACAGAAGTGATCAGGATGGGCTATGCACAGACAGTTTCAGAACAGATCCACATGGGATGTGATTCTAGCACATGCATGATAGCCAGGACACAATCTTAGAGTGGTCCATGGTTCCGGACAGTAAATCCTCCATGAGTGAGGGGCTACCAGGAGGTTAGCATTTATCTATTTGTTGCTAGGAACCTACTGCTTCCTCTATATACTTTGACTTTCAGGAACCGTGTACAGGAAAGGGAGCTGCTGCCTTCTGACGGCTCCTGTTCCTGTGGCTCCTGCAGCGGTTGGATGAGAGGCTTTGCCCTGTCGTATCCCAGCCTGTCCTTCCGGTCCAGCAGCCCTCCCCGTCCCTCACTGTAGCTCACCAGTAACCTGTTTCTGTTGCACAGAACTGGAGACCTCTTTTCCAATGCTCAATTGCACCTGGGGCTGCTTCTCTCAGCTTCTCTCTCTGGTCTGTGTCCAAGCCTACAGGCCAACCTTACTATGCAAGGTTTCAATTAAATAATAGGTTTGGGGACAGTGGGTCTGGCTTGACTTAGTATATATTAATAGTATCTGATTTACAAATCCCCGAAATAAGAAAAGGGTTCTGACTGGGTTTTACTACAAAGGCTCTTTCCTGGAGGCAGGGCCACCTCCTCTCCATTGATGACCTAGAGGGGGCCCAGGAGACAGATGTGGACATGGGCCTGCAGCTGTCCTCCTTGAACCTGTCTGTGATCTCTGCATATTTTCTTAATCATTTGAATTTTGCTAAATAAGAGAGAAAACAGTCACGAGGCTATTTAGAAAAGAAGTCCTTGGGTACGGAGGTTGTTTCTGGTTGGGGGGGCAATGTTTATTAACTAAAATGTCTATTTTATTTTTCCCAAAGGCCAGTTCCCTGGGGTGCCCTAAGTTATTTTCTTTCTTGATAAGGATGCATCACCTTGTTACTTCCATCTTCAGAGTCTTATTTGAGAACATGTGCTTGATGAAAAAATTTGCAGTCCGAATCTGCCTGAAAAAGGAAGCCTCTGTGGTTATTGCTTTATGAGGAGCAAAAGGTCAAGGTTCCCATGCAGGGAATGCCAGGGGACATGTAAATCATCCCACTGTCACGGAATAGGGCACTGTTCAATTTGGCTTAAAATCAGGCATAACTGATGGAGGATGAAGATTCTGTAGTTTTGCAGAGATTTTCATGACTCTGCTTGTTTAATAGAAATCTACCTGTACTCTGTTTTATTTTTACCACAGGATGAAGGTAGGAACCCAGACAAACCCTACATTCTGCTGCTTTGAAGAGAGGTGGTACCCAGTCTTTTTCACTGGAGGGTGCCCACATGTGCAGTGGAGCTGCCTGCTGGGTGGGCGGAATTGGAGGCTGGTGTGGCACTGTGGATAATGGCAGGAATCCTGGGTGGCAGCAGGAGGCAGGTGGCTGAGGAGGCTCCACATCCCTCCTGAGGCCTGGAGCTGATGTGCATGAAGGATTTGCCTGGGCAGATCTGGTAGTATTCTCTGGCTCTGTCCAGTGGCAAAGACATCAGTTTCTAAAAGTGGGTTTTGTTGGATTTAAAGACAACTGGCCTATGTGAAGGGCGGAGCTACTTTATGTGCTGTTCCCCTGGTGGTGGGTCCATCTCTGGCCTCTTGTGTGCTTGTCTGCTGACCAGAAACGCTAGAGGCTGAGAGGGAGTTACTGTAGATATTTCCCCGAGATTCCTCCTCAGTGGACCTTTCCAGAGTGAAAGAGGAGCCTGAATCCTCCTCACATGGAAGCCTCCCTGCTGGCTTTCAGTTTCTTAGGGGCTGCTCTCCTGAGCTGTTCCAAGTGACAGCAGCAATGTACTGCTTCCTTTCTCTTTGAAGCAGTGCAGGCTAGCTGCCTCCCTGGAATCCAGAAGCTCTCTTCTTTGCTATATAAGGAACTTTATCTAAGGAACAGAATGGCATCACATAAATTAATGTGCTTAAGGCAACCAGCCCGGGAAATCTGGTTATGTCCCTAAAGTCGCCAAAAGATTGGAATTCAGTAACTGATCCAAAAGTTTTCCCTGTACCTTTGAGTGTAGGCAGTTTGCAGTTGGGGAAGTGAAGGGGTCTGCTGTGGACTATTCAGCCAAAGCATCTTTTTCAAGGATCTGGGTGTCAAGAGGCTCATTCCCTGGCGCATGGATAGAATCCTTTCTTTTTAAATTTTTTACTTTTTATAGGTTTAGGGAGTACAAGTGTAGTTTTCTTACGTGCAAATACTGCATAGTGATGAGGTCCGGGATTTTAGTGTACCCATCACCCAAATAGTGAACACTGCACCCAGTAGGTAATTTTCAGCTCTCACCCCTTTCCCTTCCCCTCCCCCCTCCCACTTTGTGGAGATGCCAGTGTCTCTTATTCCATTCCATATGTCCATTGTTTAGGTCTCACTTCTAAATGAGAACCTGTGGTATTTGACTTTCTGCTTCTGAGTTATTTCACTAAGATAATGACCTCTAATTCCAACCATGTAGCTGTAAAAGATGTGATTTCCTTCCTTTTTCTAGTTAAGGAGTATTCCATGGTATATATATCATATTTTTTTTCCAGTTGTCCTCTGATGGATACTTAGGTTGATTCCGTATCTTTGCTACTGTGGATAGTGCTGTGATAAACATACTAGTGCAGGTATCTTTTTGATAAGAATCTTTTCTTCTGAAATCACTAATAAAGGTGATTCTGCCCCTGCCCCAGTAACCCTGGCAGAGTCTCATGATTTGTTCATGGGCAGAGACTGAATTCACCCTCAGCCTCACACTTCTTTCCCGGTAAGATCGTCTCCTCTTGTTTTGTCTTTGGCAGAAACATGACCGGTGTGACAATGTCTGCTGTTTAAGGAGTCCGTGGTGGCCACTTTAACACAGGGACTAATACAAATTTGGGGCTATCTCAAGAAAATTGGGCAACAGGTTCACATTGAGAAATCAGTCTTGCTCTAAAGAAAAACACCATGTTTAGCTTCTCCTTTGGGTGATTTTCATACACTCACTAAGGATGCTGGCCACGGGCAAACCTGTGTTGTCTTTTTGGAATGGTCAGTATAGGAAGAGGATTTTGATGAAAAGGGCAAAGTTCACTCTAAGAATGCACAAAGCCTGTACATGTTTTGTAAAATCAGTGATGTTTTTAGGTAGAAAGTTTGAAAGTTGTCAAAGGGATACTGAGCTAGACAGGATGGCAGCTGAGCAAATGCTTGCTAGACTCATCTGTCTGCCTTCCTTTTCCTGTCGCCATTATGAAAGTGTAAGCCTTTCTGGAAAATCATCAGTTATAGCAACATACCAATTCCATCATCTGCACAGAATGGCAGGTAGTCTAATTCAGGGTAAAGTAAAAGTACTTATTCCCCGAAATTGGCAAAATGGCAGCAAAGTGATAATTAGCACCCTCGATAGCTTCCTGCCAAGAATTACTTAGCCTCCGTAGCTTCACCCTGCACACCTCTTGAGTGATCTTTCTGAAAGCCAAACCTGAACAAGCCTGTTGGCAAAATCCACTCCTTGGCAAGTTCTATAAGACCCCGCCTACCCCTTCAGCCTTGTATCTTTCTAGAACCCTAACCTATGTGCTCCAGCAGTTTACAGCTACCATAAACACCTCATGCTCGTCTATATCTCTATGACTTTACATGGTGCCCCCAGTGTCTGTGCGCTTAGAGAACACCTGCCACCTCCAGAGATAAAATTCAAGGTGCTGCTGTGAAGCCTCATTTGGCCTCTTCCCTTCATTTGGTGGACGACATGCACTCATTGCTCTTGGGCATATTCCTAGTAGTGGAAATGCTGGGCCACAGCATGAGCATGTTTGCAGCTTTAGTAGATACTGTCAGTTTTCCAAATCGGTTGCATCAGTATATAATTCTACCAGGAATTTATAAGTATTCCAGTAGCTCCACATCCTCACTAGCATTTGGCATTGTAATTCTTTTTAATTTTAGCCATTCTGGTGGGAAATGGCATTTCATCATGTTATTAATTTGCATTTCCCAAATGAGTGATGATACTGAGCATCTTATTAGATGTTTATGGGCTATTTAGGCATTCTCTTTTGAGACATTCCTGCTCTTTATGCATATTCTGTATTTAACTCCTTTCTTAGATATATGTATTGCAAAAGGTATCATCAACCAGTTTGTGGCTTACCTTGTTTTCTTATTGATGTCTTTTGAGGAAGAGAAGTTCTTTTTAAAGTCATTTATCTTTTTGTCTTTAAGGCTCATACTTACTGTGCTCTGGTTTATTTCTTTATTTCTTTAGCCAGAGGGCCTCCTTCTGTTACCCAGGCTGGAGTGCAGTGGCATGATCATAGCTCATTGCAGCCTCAAACTCCTGGGCTCATGTGATCCTCCTGCTGCAGCTGCCCGAGCAGATAGAGCTAAAGGCATGTGACACTATGCTCAGCCCATTTTTAAAATTTTTTTTGTAGATACAGGGCCTGGCTGTGTTTCCCATACTGGTCTCGAATTTCTAGCCTCAGGTGATCCTCCTGCCTTGGTCTCCCAAAACACTAGGATTTCAGGCATAAGCCATCATGCCTGGCCCCTTGCTCTATTTTAAAAACTTTTTGCTACTGCATCCAGTGGCCATTGTGAACCAGATTCCTGAGGACTGTCGATGACCACAAGTAGGAGGGAAAATAAGCCACTCTTAATTAAGCCACGTCAGGTCCCTGTCATTCTCAGTTGAACCTGAACTTACAAATTGCCTCAATAAATAAGAGACATTGATATATTTAGAGAAACTGGGTTAACTGTTAAATCTTCACTTAGTGCTGTAAAGCTTTTAGGAACTGGGTTGCTTGACCTCTGACCCTGCAATTATGTGTTTAAACAAATGTTCAGTTTTGTACATAGCAAGCACTCAATACATTTCTGAATGAATAAATACAAAAATACATGTGAGATACAATATATATCTTCTAAAGTAACTTAATATAAGGTAATATTAAGGCACTTATACATATGTAAGCATATACATATATAAGTCATAAATACCAACAGATATTATTTGATTATAACAGGAAAAAAGTTATGAGGACTCTGATATTTCTGGGGGAAGCAGTAGAAATATCTAATGATAAAGAGCAACTTTTCAAATAAAAAATTCTGAGGGGCTGCCTCAGGGACCAGCTTTGTTTAATACAGGTTGAGTATCCCTAATCCCAAAATGCTTCAAAATCTGAAACCTTTTGAGTGCTGACGTCCGCTCAAAGGAATGTTCATCGAAGCATTTTGGATTTCTAATGCCCAAGTGATAAGTATAATGCAAATATTCCAAATTCCAAAAAAATCTGAAATCTTGATCACTTCTGATCCCAAGCATTTCAGAGAAGGGATACTCAACTTGTATCAGTAGTGACTCAGGAAAATGTGGCAAGGATCACAGGAGATACTATTAATAAACAGAAAAGGGCTGGGCACCTAGGAGTTCTAGGAAAACAACCCGGATATTGATCTGACATATATTAAAAAGGTATTCACTTAAGGAGGAACAACGGAGAAAATCAAGGTGATATCTAAGGACCCAGAGCTGATGCCAACAAATCTAATGGCAGAATTTGTAAAACTGAAAGAATATTGTGCCCAGGTGCAAGCTTTCTCTTTGTATAAGTTCTTCACCTTTCCTTGATACTTATTTTTGGTGTAATTTGTGAATTACCCTCCTCATTGGCTGTAAAACACAGAAGTAGACAGAACTGATTTTTATATTAAAGGATCATCAGAATTTCATTATCATTGATTTTAAGAAATTCCAAAAGAGAAATATCCTGTGACACAGTTCAGTGACCAGGAGGAGCTGACAGAAATGATTAACAGTAACTTAGGTTAAAAAATCCCATTCTTACTTTATTTGAACAACAATCAAGAGGTATTTTTCAATTAACCAGATAATTTATTCAATTCTCCAATTTAATTTTCTGTTGCACTGAGGGTATAATGCTAGCTCACGGGACTGAACTTTAGCTAATTACTGCATTCTAGCCCAGAGGATCAAGTTAAAAAGAAAATAAGCCAACTCAGTAGTACACACCTGGAGTCCCAGCTCCTCAGGAGGCTGAGGTAGAAGGATCGCTTAAGCCCAGGAGTTTGAGACCAGCCTGGGCAACACAGCAAGACCCCACCTCATTAAAAGAAAAATTACATGTGTATGTGTATATTTGGAAGCCTGACTGGAATCTTGGAGATTCAGTTTAATCCCAGGTTTCTCTAGCTGAGCATAGGTGACATTTTCAGCTGAATAGCTCCCTGTTGGGAGAGCTGTCCTGTGAGGATGTTTAATGGCATCCCTGACCTCTATCCACTAGAAGCCAATAGCACCCTGGCCACCTCCCAGTTGTGACAACCAAAGATGCCTCAGGACACTGCCAAACGTCCTCTGGTGGATGAGCGATGCCAAGTGCCCCTAGGTGAGAATCACTGCTAAACTTTTGTATTATGAAAACATAATGCCATTGCATAACCTGAGGGTCTAAGTTCTCTGGGAATGTGTCCCTATCATTTTTTGAATTAAATTTTTATTTTAATAAACTGATATGTAAACAGTTTTAAAAACAAAGTACGTTATAAAAAGCTTATAAAGTTGGGGGGAGGATGAGATTTTACCCTTATCCAAGTCTTATTTCTTAGAGTAGTGATGTCCATAGAACTCTGTGCAATGATGTTTAATATCTGTGCTGTCTGATATGGCAGCCCCTAGCCTGCCAGTTCTCCCCAGAGAGGACTCCCTCAGCCTCCTGCCTCGCAGGTGTTAGGAACCTGGCAATACCAGAAGTACAACACAGAACTGCACTTCTTTCTCCTGGGCTTGGTGTGGAACTCCCACCCTTGACTGTGCTTGGTGTCCTGTGGTCTAGGTCCATTGCACTGGTCCACCTTTCCAGAGAGTAAGCTTTGTCCTGATGGGAAGGGAAGAGGTACCTGATCTGGGGGTTCAACTGCTGTGTGTGTGTGTGTGTGTGTGTGTGTGTGTGTGTGTGTGTGTATCATAAAGCTTTATTTACAAAAATAGGTGGTGGGCCAGATTTGGCCTGTCTTTAATTTGTTGCTCCTGGTCAGTTGCTTTCTGTACAAACTTCTAAAAACCAAGTTTCCCACTCTCTCTGTTTCCCTTTCAGCCTGGCCATCTCCCTCCTGCTCCTTTCTTAGGGCCCAGGCCTACAGCATCAAGTCTTGGCCACTTGGTGACTCAGAATGATAAAGACAAGAGACAATCGGTGAGGGCAGGAGGGGAGTGTGGTTTAGGGACTCTTGA
Source organism: Callithrix jacchus (assembly GCF_049354715.1). Taxonomy (NCBI): domain Eukaryota; kingdom Metazoa; phylum Chordata; class Mammalia; order Primates; family Cebidae; genus Callithrix; species Callithrix jacchus. The sequence goes on from NC_133502.1 coordinate 64,683,662, forward strand.
TTTGGTAGGGAGCAGAGGGAAGGTGTGCTCCCAAAGCCAACCTACTGACCTCGTGTGCCCCCAACTTCCTTGTAAGAAGGTAGGGGAAAAAGGATATTCTGGTTTTGCTGAACTGGGCCACCCAGCATGCTGTGAAGGGGGAAGTGGCTGGTCTCACAGCTGGAACTTCTCTGAACTTTAAGTGTGAGATACTTATCACCATTTGTGCTTTTTGGCCTGGACTCCAATCACTAATTCAGGGAAAACTGAGCCCTTACTACTTCACATAATTAAAAACTGATTACAGGCCAGGCGCAGTGGCTCACACCTGTAATTCCAGCACTTTGGGAGGCCAAGGCAGGTGGATCACAAGGTCAGGAGTTTGAGACCAGCCTGGCTAAGATGGCGAAATGCTATCTCTGCTAAAAATACAAAAATTAGCCAGGTGTGGTGGCGGATGCTTGTAATCCCAGCTACTCAGGAGGTTGAGGCAGAAGAATCACTTGAACCCAGGAGGTGGAGGTTGCAGTGAACCGAGATCGTGCCACTGCACTCTAGCCTGGGTGACAGAGCAAGACTCTGTCTCAAAAAAAAAAAAAAAAAAAAAAAAATCACGAAAATTCAAAAGCGGTGCGATTGCAAGGCTGAGCTAGCTGACCATATCAGAGAAGGATCCACACCTAAACTGTGGTAACACCAGTGAGTTAGGTCTCCTCAACACCTTCACAACCTTCCTCTGGACTTGGGCAGGTTATTTTACTGCCCAGACTGCAGCTGGCCATCACAGTCCCCACCTAAGCGTCCTCCACCCTGGCCACCTACACCATCATTAGAATCAGCGAATACAAGTATTTGCCAGGAAAGATACTGGCAGAGTCTTCAAGGCTGAGATTGTCATGAAGTCATGGCAAGAGGAACAGAAATGAGAGCAGAATTTATTGTATTATGTGGGCCAGTACTTTGCAATCCTGGTTACACATAAGAATCACCCAGGAAGCTTTAAAAAGAAAAAAAACCAAAACCCTCTCCAGAGCAACTGAAACAGAATCTCTGGGGTGGGTCCCAGTCATCAGTTGAAAAGCTCCCCAGGTGATTTGAATTCATGTGCAGCCAGACCAAGGCCAGCTTCCTGATTTTCCTTCTGCCTAGCCGGCTTGACTTCTCTTGTGCTGGGGCCCTTCTCTATTTTTATGACCACTGAAATTATTTTATTCTGAATGACCTTATATTTTCATGACTACTTTTCAAAACTTAAATACCCTCCTTTTTACTCACTGTGAACTAAACTCTTACAACCTCCCAGCTCCAAAAATCTGTGATTCTGGAAAGCCGTAAAAATGGAGACCTAGAAAAATCGTGCCCGTATAATATGCAGTGAGAAAGCCAGCGGGAGAGGTGGCACCAGCATGCAGGAGTGTTCCTTCCCTGTTGTCTCATCCCCTAGGATGGTAACTCCTTTAGCATTCACATTTTCCCCTCTTTGTATACAATTATCTTGGCTAAAGTATGCTGAACTTGTCCTTTCAATTAATCTCTGTCTGGAACATGATATGGATAATGGAAAATATGGAGAACAAGTTTCCACTGCCACATTCCCCTCTCAGTAAATTTTTATTTTGTTCTTATCTGCAAATCTGTTTAAATAACAAAACTTGCTTTTTAGCCTTGAATCCTCATCAGTTCCACCCATTTCTATGGCTTACATAAGTTTGCTTTTACAGTATTATCTGTTAGCTCACTTAAAACAGAGAACTATTGAATATATTTATACTGCTTATGCCAAAAACACAGGCTGCCTCTAGGTCAGAAGAGATCAACTAACCACCCACAGAACAAAGATCCAGGCTGAACAAACGGTCCATCCAGCCTTCCTCAGAATACGTCATGGCCGTTGTAGATTCTAAAGAGTAACTATAGGTCTAATCTTTTCCATAAATCTGCGTAAGGCGGGAGAAGGTTGGTTGTTGAGATTAGCCTTGTACTAACAATACCTCTTCTCAGCAAATAGAATTTAGGACAGCATCTCAGAGTTCCATGGGTTAGTAAGATGCATGCCAAGAACAGGTCAAGAACTTGCTGTGGCTATTCTATTAACTGCAAAGCAGGAATCCTTAGGTCTCCTGGCCAGAATTCTGTGTGGGCTTTCTTGAGTGGTAAAAAGCAAGTAAGAACATTATAAATTTAAAAAAAAATCCAATCTTTGAAGTGCATTTAGTATTTAAGACACAAATACAGAAACAGAAGGACCTAAAGATGGGGCAACTTGATAGATGTTCAAAGAATATGTCCACTAACTAAGCATAAGCATCTTCATCAGAGACAAGATGGGATGAAAATACATTGTAAAGAACAAGTTATGTCAAGTTTGCATTTTCAGATATGGCAGCAACCTCATATATAGTCAGTGGGCTATTTGCCTGAAGTACCAGCCTCCTAATCTGCTGGGAACCCTAAGGCTAGAGGATGATCTGGGCCTGGGGTCTCTGGTTCAGACTGGGCCCACACTGGAGTTGCAAGGGGCCTTCAGAGAGACAGCCCAGAACCCCGTGTCCACAGGATCTGGGAGAACCCAGAGTAAACAGGTCATCTTCAGGAACACTGTGGGTGAGAACCGGTCCCCAGAACTGCTCACTGATTCTAAACTCACCCAGGACAGTAGCTGTACCTGAAGTAGTCCTGGCTGGGGTTAAATTAACCCTCCATTAGTTACTTAGGGTGGAGGTTTATATAATCAGATAAAATTCTGGAATATCAAGGTAGGTTTTCTGATCTGCTTTTGGGCACACAAAAAAATAAAAAACAAAAAAACTTTTAAAAATTAGCATTTAATTAATTAAAGTTACCAATTTCGAGCTCAATTTTCCCTTCTCACAAATCTTATTCTACTAAGTCTAGCAAATGTTAACAATTATTTTTTAAAAGGGCTTTGTAGCTTAATTTCCTTTAACATCTTAAACTTCATTTATGTTTAATGTATTGATTTTCTTTTTAAGTAGTTCATTGGTCTCATTAATAAATAAAATTTTAAAGTACTCATGTGACTCTTATAAATCTGATGAATTCAACATATAAACATGGTGACAATTAGATCCTGTTTCAATGTTACAAATTTACTAAAACTTTGCTGTCATATCCCTCAACTTAAAAGTACAAATCTAAATCAATTCTAAACTACATTTCAAATTGGAATCACAAGGTTGACCTCTTGTCTTAATAGGCCAAATTCTCCAAAACACAACAAATTCTTAAAATACCAAACATGAGCAAATTGTTTCTCAGCTACCACAAAATGTTAACATCATATATTTTTACTGTATTATTTCTATTAATTCTAAATTTTTCTGGGATTAGGTGTCCATTAAGGAGGTAATTATATCATTCCCTACAGTTTGGTATTGCTTTCCTAGCTCACTGAGGTTGCACACGGACAGCAATTCTGGCCAGGGGGTATCCCAACAAGGAGGGACACACAGCAGCCTCTTTTATGGTTTCTGTAACAGGGATTCAGAACAGAAGAGGCTGTGCACACAGCCCCTCTCTGCACTTGACTCAGATTGTGGCTGACTTCCATATCACAGCTTCATTGGTTCTGCACGTCTCTGTTTCTCCTAAGATGCTTACATCTCAGTTGGATTCTGCCTGTCTCTTGAGGCTTTGCTGCCTCTGTAGCCCTCTGATAATGTGGTGTTCCTGAGTTAATGGAAGAGAGGAGCTGGTTGAACCTGGAAGCCCCAGATGTTTGCAATGTCCCATTTGAGAATGATACTAGAGGAGCAAGCCCAAACTAGCCAGGCAACTGAAGAGAGCAGCAGGTTTAGGAAAGAAAGCCACTAAAGGTCCTCATGACTTGGGAATCAACACCATTAGACTTCAGCGGACCTTGGAAAGCAATCTGCTTTATTGGCATCTGGGCCCTAAAACATGGTGTCCTCTTGTGGCCATGCGTAGGCCTGAGGTCCCATTTGTACCTGTTCAGGCTACAGGACCCTGATCCTGCCATCTGAGTGACTGAGCCTGGGTAGACACCTGACCTAATGAAAAGCAGCTAAAAGACTGAACTGAGCCAACTGGATTCCCCTCTCCTTAGTAGTGTGAGTTGGGTTTTGACTTTCATCCATTTCCTCTAGTGAAAAGGAGATTGAAGACCTCTTTTTGTTTTTTTAAAAAATATGACATTAAGAGAAGGTTATACAATTATTTCTTCACTCAGTAATGACCAAGTTCTGGAAACTTCCTCGTTGGTCCTGTTATTTCTTCAACTGTTCTCATTACTCCTTTCCATTGCCCTTTCAAAGGAAAGAGGTCAGAACTGACTTTGTCCCCTGAGACTGTTTTGTCAAGGACAGAACTCACACTATTAAGAAGAGAGATTTAATGACCTGAGGAGATGCCCACAACTGCAGGAAAGCAGCTGGGGCACACGATAAGTGGATAAGTGGAGCCAAGGGTTCAGAGGCAACAGGGCCTGTTCTTTTCTTCTCTGGCCTTCCCTCTGCAGGTCAGCAGCCTTCCTCTCAAGCAGAATGCCTTTCTGTCCCTGGTGGAAAACACAGCTGCTGACGACTCCCCAAGCGTTACATGGAAGAGCCAACTTTTCTTTCCCAATTCCAATCCCCAGTTCCTCGGGACATATTGATCCACTGACTGCAGCTAGTGAGGCGGGACTGGGTTGTTCTAACAGGGCACTTATGTGTGAATGGGGTAGGAGGCTCTCAGTAAAGGAGTACTGGAAAGGGAACATTTTAGTTGGCCACAATATGGAGCTGACCAGTGCTGAACATTAATAGAAGGGTAGCTTAACCGTTATACTCAGATCATTGCTTAGGTGGTTCAGGAATAGCTGTTTCTCTTAAAACAGCTAGATTACATTTCTCATTTACATTGTTCAAAAAGAATCAGAAAAAGAGAACACTTTTAGAAAAAATCTTATTTACATGAAAGCTATGTGACAAGAAATGTATAAAACTTAATTTCTTGGAAATGTATAGGAAATGAGCCGATAGCAGTAGCCTAAAGATTGAGGTGTGACTTCAGTCTCACAGTTCAGGCATTTCCTTTGCTTCTCAATTTCAGGACATTATTATTATCTCTTGAGGTCCAGAAAAATCTATCTGCAATTTCCTACAAGTATTTCAGATAAGCAGTATACTAGGATCAGACTAAAATGACATACATTCAAAAGACTTTTAATTCCTTTGTATATTTTGTATAATATGTAATGTAAAAGCAAGGGAAAACATTTGAAAATAAATCTGGTCATTTCTTCCACAGAAGGTTTATCTACATGCTTCCAGAAGTTTTTGGTTTGGATTACTAGTGAATCTTAGCATGTGTGAGGACAATAAGTGCTTGACTCAAGTAACTAAAAATTCTTAGGCTTTGAAGGTTTAATAAACAGTGATTTGAGAAACAGAATCAGCCTCCTATTATAAATTTTACAAAGGAGGTTGAACCCATTTCCCCCCACTGGCTCTCTTGATACACTATATAATTTTTATTACATCAATGGTTTATTGTCTGCCTGCCCCTGCTAGAATATAATTTCACGAGGGCAGGGACTTCTGTGTTGTTTACTGATGTATTCTGAGCTCACAGAGCCTGGCACGGAGCAGGCACCCAATAAATTGGCTGAATGGACAACTGGTTAAATTTAGGCATGACATAAATTCCTCCTGACCTAAAGATAACAGGTCTTTGTTGATGCCAACAACTGCCACAAGGGTTAATGACAGTAGCAGATGCTGTGGCAGGACTTAGTCCTGAGTGTCACTACGAGGGCAGTGGTGCGTGGTGGAAACCCGAGGGCTCTGTGTGAGCAGAGGCCAAGGAACATGGCTATGCAGGAGGCAGGCCCCCTTCCCAAGTAGGTGGCCTTGTCTTTCAGGATAATTCGCAAGCTTCCTGCCCTTGCCACTTCCATTCTACTTACAGACATTTTTACAATTGCTATAAACTTGCGGTGTTGTTACTGACAAGTCATCAGTCTCTGTGGCTCATAATGGGCCCCATCACCTTCTAAAATCTAGTTGTCACGTTCTGCCATAAACAAACACTTGCAGATCCATCTTCAGAGCATTACTGAGTCCCTGCTAACTGACTTGGCTTTGGGGTTGGACGAGTGGATTCTTGGTCACCAATGTACATTAAAAGTACAATTTTATTTTACAAAGAAAAAAGGAAAAAAGTGCAACGTAGGTACTTACTTTAGGAGTATAGAGACCCTGTGTTTGTCTTATATTTTACCTAGCCGATAGCTCCTACATATTCTAAAAAAAAATCTGGCAATGTTCATTTAGTGGCCTCCACTAGTGAACGCCCCCCAAAACCATTCCCTAAAAATGGCCAAGAATGTGTGCACTTTTCTCCAATGTTTATTATAAAACTTTCAAATATCCAAGTGTTAAACAACATCCCTATACCTACCACTTATTTTATTTTTAAAATCGACATATGTATATATATTATCATCTCTACAGGTATACATATATGTATGAGAATATGTAATATAATCTGTATAGTTTTTTGGTGAGCCACTTGAAAGTAATTTGTGGCATCTTCTAAAATGATTTCTATAAATCCCACATGTGACTGAGATGGGCGCATGTTTCCATCAGCCAACCAAGCATCTTGAATTCCTATCTGTCAGGAAGGTGATTTTTTTTTTTTTTTTTGTGGTCTGAAAGGAGGCCCTTGATGTTGGGTAGGCTCTGGGCAGCCAACAAATTCAGCTAACGGTGAGCCACCTCTGAGCATTTGAATCCTTAATGGTTTATGTGCTCTGATGATGATGGTGGTGGTGGCAGTGGCGGTGGTGGTGATTATAACAGCAGCAGCTAATTCTTAATAGTCCTTACTGTGTGCCAGGATTTACCATTCTAAATTCTTTCCCTATATTTTGCTCTTTTCATCCCATAACAATGTGGCCTTGACTGTGTTGACTTAGGCACACAGGAACTACCCAGAAGTCCCTGCCCTGTAGCATTGTATAGGGTTGGGTATGAGGTGTAAATGCACAAGTGGCCATTTCTTCATGCTCTGAAGGTTACAGCAGGGCTGTCCCCAGTCAGCTGGCTCAGTGTTCCCAGGCCTGCAGCTCCTCCAGCTTTCACCAGATTGCCATTTATAGCTTCATCTGGTCCTGGGCTGGTGTGTTTTAGGACTATGGCAAAGGGTACCAGCTCCTCCTCAGGTCACCATGTCACAGAAGTTGAGGAAGTGAGAGACAGGCATGGGTTCCAGCACATCCCTGATCTCCCCGACTTTCCACCAGCCTTCTTTCCCATTTGGGACAAGCTGATCTGGGAAGATCTCAGCCCCAACACTAAGAGTCTCCTCCACCAGCTCCCCCAGCTGTGTGCTCTCCCTAGGCTAGATCATTCCTAAGCCTCTGAGTGTGCCCTGACTGGCACAGCCATCCTGTGAGGGGCTTACTCATATTATCCCCATTTTACAGATGAAGAAATAGAGGCAGAAGGGGAAAGTAACTTGCCCAGGGTTGTAAAGCTAGCATTTGGAAAAGACAGGATACAAATGCAAACCTTGGCACAAAGACCAGTCTTTGGATCATTATTTTACTAATACACAAAACAGGATAAATGGTTTTTAGCATCGAGGCTTGAAGATGATATATACACAATGTCTGAACCATGACAGGTGCAAATATATACTTAATAAATGTGATGGACATCTCACTCTGATTTGGTTAAATGAGTGTATCAGGTGACCACAAGTACTTTGAAAATATGTACAGCTATTATAAACCCATACAATGTAAAAACTCAAATTATAAATAAATGGAAGCCACTGCTGTGGAAGATAAACAATGTATGCAATTTTTTGTTTTTTTTTTTAAAGAGACAGAGTCTTGCTGTATTGTCCAGGCTGGAGTGCAGTGGCTATTCACAGATGCAATCATAGAGCACTGCAGCCTGAAACTCCTGGGTGCAAGTGATCCTCCTGCCTCAGCCTCCCACGTTACTGGGACTACAGGTGTATGCCACTGCATCTGGCAGGGATATGTAATTTTTGAAGCTTTCTTAAGTTTCAGTTGAGAGATATCTCAAAGCACAGGCTACTGAGGAGGCACTGATACAGAGGGACTGACAGACAGGCACGGCTTGAGTTTCTGAGGATATAGAAGGTGAAGGGTCAGGTCCTGAGGAATCTCATAGGATAATGGGATCATGGACAGATGGCGGGGAGAGGGGGCACCTTGGGGGTTCAACCCAAGTGGCTGCTCTCATCCAGTCACTATGTTTTATTTAATGCCAATTCTAATTTATTTCCTCTTCCAAAGTTGGACAATAGCAGTCATGGGCATGAAAACCATTCCAGAGCAAGCAAGTCAGCAGCGCTGGCCTGGGGCACCGATGAGTATAGCCGCTAAAGCATCAGCCACTCTCGACTTTGTCCCTGGTCACATAAAAACATTCATGCACTTTCCAAAGGTCAGAGTAGAAGGCCACGTACTGTTATTTTGAATGATTCTCCTAAAAGAAACCTAATGAGATTCAGTATTTAGAAAAGTTTGTTTTCAGATCTGGATTTTTTTTTTTAGTCAAATAATGAAAATTTCATTTTTCGTTCTGATTTGGCTTCCAGGAAGCTGAGCATTTAATCCTCAATTCCTTTCCTGCCCTTGCTGTATTTACCTTCTGATCTCTTAAGACAACTATCCTGCTATGTATATACTTGCTCAAACTTTTTTTAGATGCCAGCATATAGTTTATAAATACCAAATACAGACATTAAGAAGTACTGAAGAAGTAAAACTCAAACTAAACAGGATTATAGGAAATTTCCAATAAGCAGAAGCACAGCAAAGGGACATGGTTGACTTGCTTCCTTCCCAAAGGGGATTGGAGGGCTTCGTGTGCCCAGGAGGAGGCTGTGCTTGTTTTAGTCAGGTTTTCCACCTGCTTACAAATCACTGAGTCTGAAGCTCATGTAGCAGAGGGTTCACTCGGCCAAGCGGGGGTCCCCCTGAGAGGCAAGTGGGGCGTTACCTCTTGTTAATACCATCACTCTCCAGCCAGGGCTCTGCAATGCTCTTGTCCCTGGAAGGGTGAGGACACAGGGGAGAAGAGGCCTCTTCAGGGATGTGGTGAGGTCTGGCGGGACAGAAAGCTTGGCAAAGGGGCCAAGAAGGACCATTCAGGCCATATTTCCATCCCATGCTAGGGAATACACAGAGAACAGGCTCTCTGCCTGGGTAAGAGTCACCTAGTCTCCTGGGGCAGGGCTGGCATTCTGGCAGGCAGGCCAGCATGGGCTCTTCAGGAGCAGATGGACGGAACCCCTTGTGGGGTGGATCTGGAGGTCTTCACTTCTTACCACCTCCCTTTAGGGCCAATGTGTCTCCCTCCCCACCCTTGGTCGGCACACCACAGGGAGATGTCAGAGCAAGAAGCCTCCCAGTGGGAAAGGCTGTGGCTTCTCACTAAGGGCCGGCAACCTGCGAGCTACATTGACCCAGCAGGGGTTACAGTGGGCCCAGGAGCCCTCTGCCTGACCCCGTGGCCTGGGTGGGTGCTTGCAAACATCTGAGGCCAGTCGATGCTGCTCATGTGGCACCAACTTTTTAAAGTTTACTGAGAGCCTGCTGTGAGCAGGTGCTGAGATAGCTGCCTGGGTAAATATCAACTGGATTCTCATACAAGACCACTTGGGAAGAAAGTGACTTCTTTGAGATGACAAAAATCATAACTAGTAGAACCTAGATTCTTTGGTAGCAAAGCAGGGATTCCCTTCACGTAAAGTCCCAGGGGCCCAGGGGCTCACTCTCTCAGCATGAAGCCAAGAACCAAGAGGAAAGTTCCTTAAAGTGAACGTAATATTTGACCTTCCATTTGAATGGGAAAGAGGTTGGCAGCAGAAAAGAGACAACTAACCCAAAGGTCTCAAGCACATTTAGGAAAAGGGCTTTTTCCTACATTTTTGGGGATAAGTGAGGAAGAAAAAGAAAAGTAATTTTTAAAGAAAAAAATGGACATACGTAGCTCACATAACAAAAATGATGTGGATGGAAATTTACCAAAATGCTGTGATGGTGGCACTACCATGAGTGACTTTTTAAAATATTGCGTAACTTCCAAAACATTTTTGGGGTAATTTGCTTTGATTACTATCTAATAAAATTATAATTAAACGTATGAAAACATCAAAAGAAGGATAAATAGAAGCTAACAAAAAATAACTTCTAATGTGGAGGGAAATTAAAGTAGGTTTTTGGTCTGGTGTTTGCAGAACAGGACAACCTGACAAAGCTGGCAGGTTGCAGGGCAAGCAGGATTTGATCTCTGCTTTGTGAGATCCAGAGCCTGGACTTCAACTGTGCCTCCCAGCAGGTATTGGCTGTGCCTTCCTGTTTTCCAAAGCCACACCCAATTTCCCTGTGTCATGGCTCCCATGTGTCATGCCACAGAACAATTGGAACCAGCAGTTAACTTGGGGCACAGAGACCCTCTGGTTCATCTTTGTCCCCCTCCAGTAGCGTCCCTGGCTGAAAAGAGTTGTTCAAAGAGTTTGCTGACCTGAACAGCTCCTGGAAGTGCTGGACTGGCCATTTTTGGTGTGGTTACTCACAGGCAGTGCGGTTGGCTTGCAGCCTTGTGTCCCAGGGGATGGGCCCTGCCTGGGGGCACCACTTGCTACATGCAGAAACAGCAGCACTTTCTTCCAGATCTACTACCAAACCTCCCTTAGGAAACAGAACCCTGAACAGACCAAACTAAATAAGCTAAGTGAGAAAGGAAGGCCAAGAGGGAAAGCTGGTCCAAGACTGAGAGCAGAAAAAAATCGCTTGAAACTCCTCACTTTCCTTCGTCTGCCTCAAAGATCTGCCTGTAATCATAGTTCATTTCTTTTTTCTTTCCTAAAAGAAAATGATTCTTCCTCTCAGGGCTGAAAGGCGATGATGTCACACCTGCTGCAGTAATATCCAACCCAGATGATGCTCTGAGAAATGAATTTTCTGGGGTGACTTTCAGCACCCCGGGTAGCCAGCACAGATGGAATGACCCTGTGCAGGCAATGGAGTTGACTGAAAGAGCGATTTCCTTCAGAGTCTTGGCCTAGGGGCAAGCCTGTGGCAGGCATATTAGTATCAGTTCTCCAGGTCCGGGGACCCTCTACACTAGCCCTGTGCCCCACAGCCTGCTGTTTGCAGGTGTCTACCTGCCCCAAGTGGATCTCCTGCCCCTTGGTTCACTGCACCCCTGCCCAGAGAATACCAGAGCTCAAGCGGGAGAAATAAGGCAAGCTAATGCTTCCTGAGTAGCTGCTGTGTGTCAGATGTCAGGTGCTAATGGGATAAACCAGTTTGAGGAAGGTTTGTTCACTCTCCAGACACCTCTTGAGACTTGTATTCTTGATGGTCTTACTGAGCCTGTTATTAATGAACACTACAAATACTTTAAAAAGTGGCATGTCTTAGATGGTGGTACTCAAACCTGAAGCAGCAGCTGGGCTATCCTGCCTTAGAGCACGCTGTGCCTGGCAAATGTGTCTAGGAGGGTGCTACTGGCCAATTCCTGGAGCTGGTCAGAGAGGCAGAACCTCAGCCCCAGCCCACATCTGCTGAACCAGACCCTCTGGAGACGGAGTCCAAAAGTCTTTTTGACAAGCCCTCCAGGTTTATACCTGCTAAAGTTGGAGATGACACCAGCACTGGAAATGCCAGGTCCTTACTGGGTTCATGAGTTTGCTGTGCCTCCATCCACTCCAGCCCCACCACCACTTAGCGTGTGTAGTATTGGGAAGCAGGCAGTTTTCTGACCTAAATATCAGTATGTGCATCTGCAAAACGGAGATAAGAATGGTCTCTGGCTCATAGAAATGCTGGGGGTTAAGTAAGATATTAGACTGCACTTAGCCCAAAGCGTGGAACCTACTAAGCATGCAATTAATATTAGTTATCACATCGTTATTTCTTGGGTAAATTATTTCCTGCATGAGCTCATTCCCAGGCAAGACCAACTGGGGTAAATCTGTCCCCTATTCTGGAAGCAAGAAGAGGTGTCATGCTAGGAGGGTGGACCATGGCAGTGTGTGTCTCTGGCCTCCCAGAGACACTGGCTGAGCCCTCCCCAGGAGAAGGGATCCTCTCTCGAAGCCACATGGCTGACCTGGGGAAGGACGACTCCATCAGCACAGCCACTATTTTTTGTGTGGAAGGGAAGCTGGCCCACAGGCCTCAGGCTTGGCATGAGGGGCAGAGACATGGTACAGGATGGCCACTTCACAGCCTGCTTTACTCTCTGTCCCTGCTTTCAGCGGCTGGAGTTTCCTCACAGCCAGCCAGCAGACACCATGGCCCCAGGAGCCCTCTTCCCGACACCTCCTGACACAGCCTTCTCCCTCCTCTGTGTCCTGTTGCAGGGTCCTCCTCACTCTGCACACACCCAGGAACTGCCTCTCAACCAACCCCTCTGCCAGGGCTCTCCACTGCTTCCTCAGCCTCCGCACACACCCCCACCAGCCCAAGGTCGCCATCCTCACCACCTTCCCTCTCTTTCCTTTTATTCATTCCCCAAACACTGGGTGTCTAACACATGCCAGACACTGTTAGAGGCGCTAAGGTGACGGCAGTGGGCCCAAAAGATCGAGACCCTGCCCTCAAGGTGCTTGTCCCTGGTGGGAAGGTGGCCAAGCCTGTTGATGTGGGCAGCATGACAGTGCTACGTGACGGAACACAGTGAGGTGAGGCGGATGAGCTGGGGTGTCTGCCTGAGAATGAGAGGGGCAACTGTGTTTCACTGTGGCCATTCTTCCCACAGATCTCCGTGACCCTCTGGGGAGGCCTCACTCATGAGGGGACCCTGAGGGGAGACCCACAGGGATGAGGTGGCCAGCATGTGTTTATGTGGGGAGGGAATCAAGGGGAGGCAAGTGTGGGAGACGCCCTATGTTCTGAAGGACCCCAAGTGACGCAGGGTCACGGGCAGATGAGGGGAGAGGCAGGAGGATAGTGGAAGGCTGCCTCGGGAGTCCCCTGCTGTGTTCTGAGCACAGGTTGTTGACAGCACTGAGCCTGTGAGATGCTGGGGGCGGGGGGGGGGGGGGCTTTTGCTTCCAGGGCTCTGAACTGGGACTACTTGTGCATCTAAAGCATAGCTGATTTTTCCTTCCTGAGCTCTGAATAATATCATTGATTTTCCATTTTGCTTTTGCTGCTACAAGAACTCAAAGTCAACGTTGGGGCTTATTTCTGGAAGAGTGCTGGCCGATAGAACTTTCTGTGATGAGGGAAATTTTGCAGCAGTGCTGTCCAGTACAGTAGCTACCAGCCACATGTGTATATTGCAAATGAGGAATAACATTTACATTTACATTTTAATGGCCACGTTAACTATGTAGCTAGTGGCTACCATTGAATGGTATAGGTTAGAAAGTATATAGGAAATGACACGCATTTGGGATGCCACACTTGGTTTATCTTATTTTTCTATCAATATTTGCCACCTTCTTGAAATCTCTTTGTATCTAATTGTTTTCATTAATTTTCTTTCATGGTATATATGTTTGCCAGCCATCTGAAATACAGTTTTTTAAATGTGAGATCCACTCATAAATATTAAAAAAAGGATAACATAGCCATATGTCCAATGTTTTTGGACTAGAAATTTCTTCTCCCTCCCCTTTCATGTAATAGAGAATAATTAAAATGTTCATTTAAGAGGAGGGGTCCCAGGGCGGGGGAGGAAGAATCTTTTCTTCGGTTTCTGTCTTTGTTCTGTTTTTCCATCTGTGTGCTGCTTACACAAATGTTAATTTTGTGAAAATTCACTGAGCTGTATGTTTACTATGTAAACTTTTTGGTATATACATAATTAATATTCTTTAATATAAAGTAAACAAAAACATATAAGGAGAAGCGACTGTGTTCAAAGCAGAATGGCAGTTCAGTTTTATGGGGGATCCGGAAAGACGTATGAAACAGTTCTTGACTCCAGAAAGCCATAGTTTAGTATCAGCAGGCATCAGTGCAAATTTCTACAAAATTCTTCCGGGGGCACCGGGAAGAACTGGGAGCATGTCTGCTGACAGTAAAATGAAAAGAACCAATGGGAAGAGTCTTCATGCCCCCTCTGCATTTTCCAGAGGACTCCTGGGTAACTCATGATGCTAGTAACTCCCCACCTGCCTCCCTGCCCTCCCACCATGAATCAGGCAATGCCAAGAATGAAGAGAAGATACATTTCAGGAAGAGAACAGCTTCCTTTCCATTTTATCCAATCTTGTAAAAAACATTTCCAAAGTCTTATGACGGGCTGAATAGAGCCCATAAAAAGGAAAAAAAAAATCTCAACTTTTTTTCTCTGGAGGAATTAAAATGGGAGGAGAAAGCCCTGAAATATGGAATGTTATATCAGTAGGGTAGGATGAGGAAATAAATGCAATCTTTCTGAGAAAAAAAAAAAAAAACCTATGTTTTAAGAAAGCAACTAAAAACTACCCAATTGAGATTTTCTTCAATATATAGCTTCATTCAAAAAAAATTATCTTAAGCATTACAGTTCAAAATGGCACTCAGGGAAGACACACTGCTAAAGAGAATGTGGATAAAAAGGTTCACACTCAACTGTTCCTCCCACCAAGACCTAACTACCTTAATTTCACTGAAGACTGAAATACAAATTTTTACTCTGGAAAGTAACTTACAGAGATGGGCAGGTGTGGATCTCATGCTAGGTATCTGCACTGAGGCAGCTGAACAGGAACCTGCTTGAATGGCCATTACCAGGAATCCTGGGAGAGGAGGTCATGCATCCTTTCTGCCCACATTAATTCCTCAATATTACTATTTGAACAAAGGCTGCATTCCTGAGTCCCAAGATACAGATCTTTTTTCTACTCTTTCACACTCTGTTGCTCTAACTTCAAAAGCCTGCACCTGTATAGATTTTATCAATTTAAATGTGTGCATCTTCTTTGAAATATTCTTTCCATGGTTCCTTTGAGCAGAACCCAGGCCAAGTTTTCATACTGCATTTTCTTATTTATCTTATTAGAAGGATCAGGGGAAAAAGTGCTCTAATTACTGCAAAAAGAAAGAAGTCACTTCAGAAACAGTCACATTCTTTTTGGTCTTTTAGTATAAACAATATCCTTTGCATTTCATTAACTTTCATTTGGTGTGACTGTATTATATTTTGCATAAAGATTTGGCATTCTTCAAACACAAGACAATTTTTCTCACATTTCAAAAGGGATTATAGCGTAAACACTAGCATCCAGCTTATTGAATAATAAAAGTTCCTTATCTGCATAGTTCAAATGGAAGTCTGAAAATTATCTAGTTCCTATAAATAAGATCTCAAGGTGACCTTTCTTATGAGAAATGAGGCCTGGCTGTAGTCTGAACCAGTTATCTGACATGTGCCAAATTCTGACTTCATTTCATGATATGTGGATTACAGTTCTGGTGCTTAAAGCCAAAACCAACAAAAATGATGAAACTTTACCTGTGATTCAAGTAACCACAATCTGTGCCTCTTAAGGCAATGTCCCCAGTTCACTATCAACTTTCTCTTTTAGGGTAGCCAAATGTGAAAACTGAGAAATCAGGGGTAGATGCTTTTCAGAAAAATGAAGCCCTGTACTCCTGGAACTGATTTACTTGTTAAATCAAGAAAGATTGGGTCTGGAAAGCATTTATCATGTAGGACCAGATGTCGGATGTTCTGTAATATACATGCTGAATTTTGAATTGAGTATAACTAATTATATCTAATGAGTCTGGGACAGCCACTGAAAGGATGAGAGGAGAAAGGAGGCTGATAATGCAGCTAAAGAGTTCACCGTGGAAGGACTAGGGCGCCTACTGTCCTTAAAATGCATTCACTCACCCCCTCCAAGCTGAGTGAAACCAGAAGCTCCCAAGGCAGTACTTACTCCCAAAAATGTTTAAGAGGGCATAATTTTCCAAGGGATCACAAGATTTCAACAACCTGCTGCCCAGCAGAAGGGTGCAAGAGTAGAAGGAGGGGGAGGCACCCGAAGGAAGAGAACAGCTATCTCCTCTATGAAGATCAATATATATTTTAACATTTCCAGATAGATGGGCTTTCCTGAAGTTCCTTGGTGGGAGGGAAGAATCCAGTGTAAAAACAGTCTAAGTGCATGGGCATATGTTCAGGAATCTTTAATAGCAAATTCCCTCACTTATAAGCTCATTTGAAATCCCCAGGAGCCATGGGTGTTTAGTGGATGCTCAATAGGGAATGATAGAGGGGCACCTGGAAAAATTGGGAGCATGTTTGCTGACAGTGAAATGAAAAGAACCAATGGGGAGAGTCTTTCGTGCCCCCTCTTTTGTTGAGGTCCAGTATGGCCACTTTGACTTGGCCTAGGAGCTGGGCAGAGGGTCACTGATCTCTGTTTCCTTGTTCATTGCTCTGTGACTGGTACTATAGGGTTTGAGGCAGAGCTAACTGACTTGTTTCTCTGGTCCCCTAAACAGACAGACAGGCATCCCCCCAGTACCTGCAGGAGGATCTTGTTCCCATCGTGGTCCTCCGTCTGCCAGCGTCCCTCGCTAATGGGGCTGCAAGGGTTGGGCAGGAGAGGCACGAGCTCACCGATGTCCCTCACTCGGAACTCCAGCACGGACGAGTCGGTGGGCACCGGGCTCTGGTCACAGGGCAGTCTTTTCAGGGAGAACTGGATGTCCACATCCAGATTGGAGAAAATAGGGAAGATGCAGAAGTCCACTTTCTTCTGGCTGGGGCTCCTCCGGAGAATCAGCTCGTAGAACCTGAGGCTGTCGGTGTAGTTGTCGTGGCGACAGTAGACCGTGAAGCGCACGATTTCCTTGCCGTAGTGCACCGGCCGGATGGCCCACAGTGGCGTCCCAGGGGCCAGCGTGAAGAAGTCTTGGCTGCAGGGCAGGTAGGGCAGGAACCGGCCGTGCACGCGCTCCGTGTGGTGGTGGCGCCAGGGCGGCTGCTGCAGCGTCCGGTGTAACTGCAGGATCTGCTCCTCGCCGTACTCCTCCTGCAGGAACAGCACCACGGCCAGCGCTGGCTGTGAGCCCTTGGGGGGCTTTCGCCGCCGCCGGCAGGCCCGCCTCTCGGACACTCGGAACAGCGGGAGGTCCGGGTGGATCCACGCCAAGACCTTGTCGATGGCCTCCTGCAGGGGCTGGGACTCCCCTGGGTCTGCGATTATGTGGATGCTGACCAGGAAAGGGTCCTGCGCCTCTTCCACGGAAAGCTCACCTGGGGGCACACGGAAAATGAATGAATGAATACAATTATGATTATTTCATTAAAGTGTTCAGTGATGACATGTACAGGCTTGACAGAGAAGTCAAATTCAACTGAATTGACTCCAAGACGTGGGATTTTCTGATTCCAAGTTTACCTGTAAAAACTACTATGCCAACACCCTAGCAGCCAAAGAGGAAAGGACTATTGCTACCTGAATAGTCTCCAAGCTGGAGAGGGGAGGAGAACCTTGTTGCTGTATTTCATCAGGTTGAGTGGTATAGGGAACATGTGACTTTATATTTACATATTGGACATATAAAAAGTCAAGTCTAGTGACTTGGACTAGCAGGCCCATTAGAGAAGATGCCATAGCATCTTGTGGACACCATTTAGAATTTCCTGAAATAACTGCAGGGCCTTACCCCATTCATGTTCCCTACACCAACACATTCCTCTGGTTTGCTTATTTCGTTTGTTTATTTTGTTAACACACGCTCATGGGCTCCTTCCTAACTGCCTTACAGGGAGTGAGGCACAAGGTGAATGATGGAGGACAGGAGAGACCTGTGCTTGCCCCCTGGGGCTTACTCTATGGACAGGTGATACTCTGGCTGGTGATGAGTCCTGCCCACAGTGCCCTCTATTGTGGGGGCCTGGCCATGATCATCTTGCTGCTGGAGACACAGGGAAGGATGACCCCTGGAGCCAAGCACAGTGTTCTTGCTGTTGGAGCTTACTGGGGCTGAGGTTAGGGTGGAAGGAAAGCAGGGTGAGACCATGACTGCCCATGAAAGGCTGCCTTTTGTGCCCCTTGCTGGGCCACATCCACCCAGAAGCCCACACATCTTGAATGGGTCGGTTACACCCTCCCTGTGTTCTCTGGCAGAACACCTGAAAGTATTGAATTCCAAACGTGAAGTTGACTGTTTAACTTGGCAACACTTTCTCAGGGGGTGACAGTGTTTTGGCCACACTTGGCATATTTCCAAATCATGTAACTATACCTGATAAAACTTGCTCTTTAAAAAGATGGTTCTATTTGCATGTGTCTGTTTTAGGTCTCATTTAATGGAACTGAGACATCTTTAGGCCAGTTGTGATTTAGGGGGCTACAGTCACCTAGAATCTAGATCTGTCTTTACACACTTGCCTCACAGTGTCCACTAGGGGTGTCAGGCATAGAGTAATCATGTGGCCAATTGTGTTCTATCAATGTAGTGTGATTTTTGGAATCATAACCTTGGTCAAGTCACAGGATGAAAAGTAACTGTTTTTTGTGGAAGGTAGACATTTCAAGCGGGCTTACAAGTCCATTTCACCATGTGCAGCTGCAATAACATGGTTTTAATTTCATCAGCTCAAAACCTGTCTGAATTTTCATTTCAACTCTATTAGGTGTCTCACTTGAAAACAGTCCAGCTTGTTGTCCTCTCTCTCATTCACACATTATTTGCACATCTGTTAAGCAATCAGTTTGTACCATGCACTGGGGAGACAAGGAATCTGGCACTAATTATGTACACCCAAGCACTATGGGAGTACATTTGCATATACTCTGGCATGATATGCTTCCTGAGAATTGTGCAGTGCACAACCTGCACAACCACAGGCAGCAGTCCTCTGAAGACCCATAAGCCCATAAGATGAGAACTTCATGATTTAGTTGGGAAACACAAAAATCAAAAATTAAAATTAAATCTGATATATGCCTAAAAGGAACACAATGGAATAATAACTTGGGGTAGGGGCCAGAGTCTCTGTGAAGAAAAGGTCATTTATCACATTAACACTGTGTTAAAGATGTATCACTATTAACACTGACAGTCTCCTGAATTTCCAATAAACCACTAACTTGTAACAAGACAAGATGGCCAGATAGATGTTTCTTTAGTTGAATACTAGATAAAATAATCATCCTGCTGCAGGGCCATGTGTAAGAGAATAGTCTGTTTCTTTAAACACAAGACCCTTATTCATCAAACGTCCTTCACTCTGCAAGAGGCTTTTGGGAACGTGAGAGGCTTCTGGAACTTAAGGATGACTAAGGTAAGAAGAGAGTCAAGTTTCAGCTCTGCAATCGTGGAGTGGAATGGTAAGTGAAATCCTTTAAATTGTCTTCCCTCTCTTTCCTTCCCACAGGCTGAGCATGTATTCCCAAATCTGTATGAGCGAACTGTGAGCATAAAGCAATTCCAACTCATTACACATGACGAAGGAAGGCTCCTGAGAAGGCTTCCTGGAAGAGGCACCATATGAACTGGGTCTTGAAGGGTAAAGGGCCTCTCACTCACGATTGCCCTCAAATGCTCAGGGGATTAGGAAGAGTGTTTACGAAGGTACAGAATTGTGCAAAAAAGAAGCATGTTTGGAAGGGGATGGTCAGTAATTCCGAGACATGGCAACAGA
The DNA here is from genome assembly GCF_049354715.1 of Callithrix jacchus. NCBI lineage: Eukaryota > Metazoa > Chordata > Mammalia > Primates > Cebidae > Callithrix > Callithrix jacchus. Next base: position 64,703,257 of record NC_133502.1, read on the forward strand.
TGCACCTGGAAAAAAATGGTAAGTTTAGAACCAAGCTGTATGGGGCCTCAGCTCAATTCAGTAGTTGATAAGGGGCACAGGAAGGTTTTGCGCAGAGGTGTTGGGATCAAGTTGGAGGGAAGTTGGCTATAGGCAAAATAAGGAGTTGGAAGACTAGTGAAGATCCAGGCAGGAGATGACAAGGACTTGGCAGTGGAGGTGGTCACATTCGTGGCCCTGGATCCTTATCCTACTCTGTATCCATCATGAAATTCATCATGATGGCTAGGAAAACCACCAGAATTCAGAGATGACTCTGGCCCTTTGCTTTGCTTGCCCTTTCTGCCTGCCTGGCTTCTTTCTGTTTGAACAGTCACAATGCTATCTGCAGAAGTACAGTTGAAGCAAAAGTAGTGAAGCTGCAATGAAATTTTCTGCCAGTCAGTGACTCCAGTAAAATTAGGAGAAAATACCACATCACCTAAAAGGATTTCACTTTTCTCTGCTGCCTTGAACTCCTGACAGTGGAGAATGCGACCCTGCTAAACATCAGTGAATGCTCCAAGCAAATGGAAAAGGACAGAAAAGCTTTGAACAGTCTGGGGATCAAGAATTTTACCTGAAGAAATTGCAGATGACTTCAACGAGGGAGGAAAAAGCCATGTGAAGTAAAGGAGCATCTGGGTAAAGAAGTGTCAGGGCCACCAGGCAATGTCCTGATCCCACCCCCAGCTGTGCATGTGGTGAGGTACACAGGGTGACATGTTAGCTAACATGGGTGCTTTCTCCATATTCCACATATATGAACTTATTTAATCCTTACAAGCACTGTGGAAGGGGGAGGTGCTATAATTTTCCCATTTTAGTGAGCAGGAAATTGAGGCACAGGAGGTGAAGTTGCCTGCCAAGTTTACACAGAGTATGAGCACTAACTCCAGCATCCGAGGTCTGTGTGTGCCATCAGCCTAGGCTCTGCAGAGAAGTGTACTCGCCTCTCCACTGTATCTGTTTCATAGCAGAGTGGCCAGCTGCCATTCTCCATCCGTGCTTGGCCACAGTGGCTCCCGCTTGACCCCACTGCATGGCTCTCCCACCTCATTCTGACTGGCTTCACTCCCAGCCACCAGCCAACAGCTTCATTTCTTGGATACCCACTGACATTTCTTTCCTCTGGCCCCAGGTCTTGGAGGAAGAATAAGCTAGAAACTACCCTCCCTGTTGGCATATGCGCCAGTCTTCACATCTCAGCAGTGCCCTTGAGGGCAACTCAGGCCAGCACAGGTGGGTGCATGAGTGAAATGAATGCAAAACAGTGACCCAGGAAAGCCTGCAGTGCAGTGTAAGAGGCTTGGGTGTGAAGAGGCCCAGGAGAAGGTGGCTTCTGTGACTCCCTAGCAGAGTTGTCAGGGCACTCAGCCCTGTGCCATCTCTATCAGTTACACAAAGGTTTCCCTGAGAGCAGTAACAAAGACCACGCTGAAGTCTGCATGGATGAGTGAATGTTTACAGCTCTGCAGAAGGGCAAGATGCCCGGCCTCAGAGCAGGGGCGTGGGCTGAAAGGCATTCCACCAAATACCAGCTCGCCTGGCAGCTTGGGAGGCAGCCAAGACTTCCTGGCAGGCAAGCCAGGAAGACGAAGACCCGACCCCCAGAGCCCCCTCTGCAGTGGGTGAACCAGGGATATGTAAGTGGTTCTCTCTAAGGAGAATGAGCGGTGGCATTAGCATACTCTGGCCATTGCTAGCATGTACCTGCTGCACATGACCCAAAAACACACAGTAAAGAACACAGAACGCAGCTTCAAGCTGTCATCAGGTGTTAGAGTTACACACTCCCAAGAGAAATATGCCTCTGTGGAGCTGGATAGGAAACCAAGTATTTGAGGGGAAGGACAGAAAATGTGAATAATTAATTGCCACGAAAAGCCTCTATGCCTCCCTGGAGAAGCAGAGACGACATGACTGTGGGATGTGCTCTGCCTTTATCATATCTATTACATGTCTTCTCAAAGGACCTCAGTGAGCACCTGTTGAATTAGGGTAAAACACAGACCAGAACCAAACAGACCAGTGGCACAGACTGCCCCAAGGCTGGTGGGAGGATGGGAGCTGCTCGCACAGCGTTAACGAGGCTTTCAAATTAGTTTGTGTTTCTCTAAGGAGAAGGAAGATTCTTTTTCATGTGATTATAGACAATTAGGCTTTCCTTTGACAACATAAAATGAAAACCGTGTTAAAGAAAGCAGTGTACAAGCTCCAGCCTTTTGTGATCCAGAAGGTGTAGTATTAGCCTGGGCATTTGTTCTACATATATTTTCTAACATTTTACCTCTCCTGTGTATCCTGTTTTTGGCAATTTAAATTTAACAGAAAATTTATACAATAGCAAACATTTATTATGCTCTTATTATTTGCCAGACATTGTCCTGTAAGCTTTATGTATACTATCTCATTTAATCTTTAAATGTGATGATAGAGGAGCATGCTCCCCATTTTGCAGATGAAACGCTAGCTGACCTGCTCAAGACCACTTGGCTGGAGAACAGCAAGAGCTGTCTGAACCCCAGTTCTGTACTCCTCGCGAGTACATCCTCTCACTTCTCAAGACCACAGTCCTTGTGATACAGGAGATAGAAATTATTTAGGCAGATAGTGAGTGAAAAGAGCCCTTGCCAGAATTTTGCTTTTAACAAAAAAGCAGCCCCCAAATTTATTTTCTAACAAAGAGCAGCCTGAAAATTCGAGCTGTAGGCATAGCAAGCTGGAAGCTTGCACGGATGAATGTCAGCAGCTGTGCCAATAGAAAAGGGCTACTTGAGGGCCAGGTATGCTCAACATGGAGGCTCCCTCTTCCCTTTTCTTTGTCACCACGTGTACAGTAAAGGAACAGGCAACATGGCAGAGAACCATCTGCACAATAAAAGATTAAAGTGGGGGGTGGCCAGATTTTCGCATGCTATGCAAATGGCACACCGAGTCCTAACCAGTTTTTTACACATGATGAAAGTGGCACACCTGGTCTGACCACTTTGTGCCCTATGTAAATCAGACACCACCTCCTCAAGCTCATTTATAAAACCCCTTGCATTTTGCCGCAGACTGGAAACCAGCTCCGGAGCCCTCTCTCTGCAGGAGATAGCCTTTCTCTTTCTCCCGCGTATTAAAGCTCTACTCTTAATCTCACTCCCTGTGTGTCCACAACCTTGATTTTCTTGGCATGAGATGACAGACCTCAGGTATTATCCCAGATGAATGATACCACTTCACTTGGAATCACTGTGTTAGTGTTTTATTTTATTTTTTGCCCTAAATTGGCTGGGGCTCTGAAATCATGGCTTAGCTCCTTCACCTACCTTAGGTGGGAGAGCCTGCTGTGAATGGGCTGGCCATTTCACCTAGGTGGGCATCCTCAGCTGGAGTCTTCAGGAGAAGAGGGCAGGAGATGGAAATCCTGCCTGTTGACAGACTTCCAGGTGTTGGACTACCTCAGTGCTGCCTGTGCCAGGGCCCTGCAGACATAGAGTTCTGACTCTTAGTCTACCACACTCTGCAGTCTTGGGCTTCAGATAAGCCTTGCCTGCACTGCCTCTTGCTGGCTGGTGCGTGTCAGACAAGCCCTTCTCCCAGAACTGGCCAACTGGTGTGTCCCCAGAGCACCCACTCCCCAACAGCAGGCATGTCTAGTTGAAGGTATCTTTCATTACAAAGAACTTCCTGAACAAGTCTCAGGATATGACAAGCTCATTACCCCATTCTAGAATTTTGGGCCACAATTAATATGATTGCCACTTTAGACACAACTTGTCACTGGCAATTTGCAATGGAGTTACATCATTTAATTAAGGAATGTTTACTGAGTACCCACCATGTGCCAGGCACTAGAGGATACAGTGGTGAATAAAACAGTCTCTGCCTTCAGAGAGCTGATAATCTAGTGAGGGAGACAGACAATAAACAAATATAGAAGACAAAGCTGGGGAGCTAAGTCCTATAGACAGACACTTCACTCAACGCACACATGTTCAATGTGGTTTCCAAGGCAGCGGCTGTAACCGCTTACCATCAACCGAATAAACGGCTGTGCCCCATTCCAGTGCCAAAACTACTGCCAACACCCTAGTGCCCAGTAATTCCCCATGAGGCCAACAGACTGTGAACAAGGGCACCTCCAGCTGTTCAGGCTGTTTTGTTTAGGAATCTGGCCATGGAGCCTGGCTTGAGACCTGCATAAGGTTGAATAAACTCCTTATTTGCATTTCTAAAGCCACCCTCTGTGGCACTGAGTAGCTTGGGGGCTGGGATACTGTTCTGCCAACCAGATCCACGTGATCCAGTGGCACAAAACTCAGGTGAGACGGTAAATCTCACACACACAATAAAGACAGTCCAGAACACAGGTTGACACTGAATAAAGACCAGATCTTGGCCGGGCACGGTGGCTCATGCCTGTAATTCCAGCACCTTGGGAGGCAGAGGCAGGCAGATCACCCAAGGTCAGGAGTTCAAGACCAGCCTGGCCAACATGGTGAAACCCCATCTTTACTAAAAATACAAAAAATTTAGCTGGGTGTGGTGGCAGGCGCCTGCAATCAAAGCTACTCAGGAGGCTGAGGCAGGAGAATCACTTGAACCTGGGAGGCAGAAGCTTGCAGTGAGCTGAGATGGTGCCAATGCCCTCCAGCCTAGGCAACAAGAGTGAAACTCCGTCTTAAAAAAAAAATCAGATCTGAAAGCAGGAGGAAAAAGCTCTGCATGACGACGAACACAAAACTCACAGAGGGCCGGCCTCTGGACATTGAGGCATTCCTCAGAACGCCAGAAACAAATGCCTTCAGAAAGGGGCCTCCAAATTCCTTCCTGGGAGATGCTATTCATCCAGAATGTAATGAATAACCTGCCTTCATTTCTTTTTTTTCAGTTTTAGAAGCCAGTTCTTTGAAACTTCGAACTAATTAAAAATGTGTAAGAAACTCCCTTTCTCCATCAATGTCTAAGACAAAACCCCAGACTTTGTTAACTCTTAGTAATTTTATAATTTTGACAAGGCCTTTGGTTGGCCTGCAATTCTGGGCTCTGAAAGTAATGAGGCTGGTCACAGTGCCAGCCCCAAAATGAAGGTGAAATTAGATGCAGGGTTGGAAATAGTGACCTGTGGTAGCAGTGAAGTGACATATAGGATTTTTAACATGGACATCCAAACTGCATTCATAAACTTTCTCTGCCTGAATTCACAGAACTGTCCTGTAATTGCAGAGTTGACCATAGGCTGAAATGTTTAAGCCAAAACTTCTATTTTCATTTGGCAGAGGAGTACAATAAGGGATCTTTCTGGTCTATAGGCCCTCTCATGCTTTTATAAGAAGGGTGCTGTCGCTGTCACAGTTATTTGACTGCCCTCTTTTTTTTTTTTTATTGTTTGCTGCAGAAACAATGTCAGGGATCTGGATGTCTAATGCATATTCCTGAGCTCATTCTAAAACCAGGACACTATTAAGGAAAAAATATATAGAAAGTAAGGCAGATACTTTAGATACCCTGCTTTTTTTCCCCACTTGGAAATGGAGCATCCATCTTTCTTAAAATGCATTTCTAAGCTTCATTCATTCTGAAACATACTCTCCTGATAGGAAAAAGCAGGGAGTGGGTGGGGAGGGGAGCGAAAGCTGGATACTAACCAGAGAATGACAGAGACACTTTAAATTCTGACACAGTTTGACAGAGCTTCTGAGAGAAGACCAGGAGGTTGATGTGTAATTAGTCTGAGGAGGCATAACTGCAGCTAGAAGCACTTAAACATATCTAGCATATGTGTGTAAGTCCTTGGACTGCAAGGATTTTGAAAGTTTATGAGAAGGTAATACAGGTCTGACACACAGCAACATACCATGCTTAATGATGTACTAAGACTCCTCTTGCATAAAAATTCGAGAGTTCCAAATGCCTGAAGAGACTGTAGCATTCTACACAGAGTCCTTTCTTCTCAGTAATTTCAATTCTCTCTATACCACATTATGTGCTTGTCACTTTCATTTGTAGCAAAGTCGTTCTGAGAAAGTCAGGATCTCAACAATACTGGAGATCCAGAGATGACAGAGCAGGGCTTGGAAACAAGAGGAACAGAATTAATATTTATCTTGTATTAAGAAATGAAAGAAATCTACCAAAAAGAACCAAACAAAAATCGACAAAAGAGGAAGATGTTAGCCTAAGCCTATCCCAAGGATTTGGGCTTCAGGAAGCTCCAGGCCTCTCAGTCTTACACTAGAGCTCGTGGGAGGAATCCTTACAATTATATTAGTGAAGATTTATTTTAAAAAGGGATTTATTCTGGCAGGATGTTGAGAAATCAGATGAACAGTGATTAGCTGTTGCAACTCTTCTAAGAGAAGCCGCTGCACACGTGCTTATAAAACACGTCCTGAATGCAGCAGACGCAGCAGTGATGAAATCCAGCATTGGCTTTGCTCATGATCAAACAAGCAATGTAGGAAATGGATGGAGCCTGGGGACTCATTTTTTTTTGGCCTAAAATTCAATGGAATATTGAAGTGTTTTGAACATTTCAATATAATACTGACGAGTCTCCAGTCCTTGTTTCCTAGTCTCCTTAGAAAATGTGTACCTTGGGCCCATTTGGAGAACAAACTTACTGGACATGACTAGAAAATTAAGGATTGGTAAGACAGTCAGTCCAGCCCCCTAGTTTTACAGATGAGATCTGGCCACTTATCAGTGGTGGGTCTAGAAAGAAAATGAACATCTCCCAATTCGGGGCGCTCTCCTTTATACTTCAGCTGAGCTTAGTGCTGAAGTGCCCGCTCTCATTGAAGGCCCCAATGACTGCAAATAGGAGGAGACATAGCTCGTCCTTGCCTTTGTGCAGCTTACAATCTAACTGAGAAGCCAAGACCTTCACACGTGACAAATGTAACCAAAATACAAATGGGAGATGAAACTTTCTAAATGATGTAGAGAATGAAATGCAGAAATAATAGCCAAGTTTTCCTTTCCCACAGCTTTCTTTATCACCTTGGGGCCCTCCACCTACAGAGTCCAGGCTGTTCACTGCTTCAGGGGGATGGCAGCAGATAAACTTAGTAATCAAATTTCTTAAATTTTTGTTTTAACCCATAATGGAGGAAATGGTCTTGAAGGGCAAGGCTCTCTATTGCAAGAGCTGGGCTTTGGAGACAGAAAAGGCTTTCTGAGCCAGGAAAGGCTAAAAACCTAGAGCAGAGGGTTCACACTGTGAACCGGAAGGCAGAAGAACACGTGAAGCTGCAAGGGCGGCTTTTCCAGCTCAGATGCCAAGTTGGGGCTTCTGGTGGGAGGAAGATGACTGGAAAGAGCATGACCAAAATGTGTATGCCAGAGGGGTTCTGAGAAAGGATCATGGATCAAGCCTCCTCTGGGCTGAGCCCTGTAGGCATGGGGATCCCCGGGAAGAGCAACACTGAGTCTTCACATAGGGGGTGATGGCAGCAGCTCAAGATGAAGTTCAGCTCAATTGTAGAGAAATAAAGCAGTACTACTTTTACATCTTAGTTGCTGACTGAAAATTCATATTCAGTGTAATAGAGTTTCTTATAGGAGTTCTCAATGCAGAGCAGAAACTTAGACTCTAACAGATGGCAATCATCACACTGTCTCAGAGAGAGACCTCCCGCTTCCGAGTTCAGGTTATCTGTGGCTCTACATGTTTGAGCCTCACTCTCCTCCAGCCCGAGGCAATAAAATGTTAAATATGGACTTGTAGAAAAGGCCCAGTTATCTCCATAAATGACAAAGGAAACACTCCTTGCAACTACTTTTGTTACAAAAAGGAAAATTATTCTTCTAAGCACAGGTTGAACTGCTCAGCTTCACTTCCTTTGTATGCCAATGATAACGTCAGAAGATGTCAGGGTCAGGTCAAAATAAAAGGGGGAGTGAGAGCACATGGAACATTCCTTCCCTTCCCAAACCAGGTGATGTACAAAAATAGAAGTTTCATAAATGTGGAAGAAGGAGAGAAGGTTTAGAAAGAAGGAAGACTGATGGCATCATCTGAGTTTTCTGTTGACTCTGAATTTTGTAACATTGAAAGGATATGACTTAACTTTTTGCATCACAATTTTCAGCTACTTCCAACTTGCTATCCCATCAGGAGTTAAAGGCAGCAGTATGGATGTTGAATAAAGATAGAAACTCTACCAGAGTGGAAAATATTTTCCATAAAGGCTGGACAGAGCACTGATGGCTTTGCTATGGCTGCTACTGTGGTCCGAGGCTGGAGCAGGACTGTCACCAATACCACACTTCTGAGAGGGGAACAGAAAAGACTTCCCTGTGGGTCTCCAAAACCCGAAAGTCTCCCTGTTTATAACCTACTCCACCAAGCAATTTTGCTCACTGTCATTGTTTAAAAAACCTATCTATCTATATATGTATCTATCCAGATAACCTTTCATGTACACAAAGTCACAATTTTCACGACACGCTCATCCATGTCTGTGGGAGAGTGAAATGGCACCTTCGGTGAATACCCTGGAAATAGGGATCAAAAGCTTTAAAGAGTACACTTTTTACCCCAGCAATTCCAACTGTAGAAGTTTCTTCTCATAAGGAAGGATGTGCACAAAGACCTATTACAAAGATGTTCCTGGTAATGCTGTTTACAGTAGTGAAAAAGTGAATAAAACCTGTAGGACCAACAACAGGGCACTTGTGAATAAAGTACAGTGCAGAAATATAAGGGAATATTGTATGAATATTCAATAGAAATGAGTTTCCTGGCATATAAAGATGTTTGCATTATATTTAGAAAATTAGACTATAAAACAATATATGCAACACACAATGCCATTTTTTAGTAAGTCATTACCCCAGATTTTATGTATCTACAGAATAATATAGATGTTCAGAAAAAATACTATAAAGGCAGACACCAAATTATGTATAATGGTTGTTTCTGCATGGTAGGATTCAGGGTTTTCTTCTTTTGGCTAATCTGTATTCTCTGATTTTTCTGCAATGACTATATATTATTTGGGTAACAAAAAATTATTTTGAAATTGAGAAAAGCACCAGGCACATCAAGGTAAGGGGTAGTGGCAGTTATTCACTTTTGTTTCTTCTCATGGGGGAAATCCTGACAATTCTGGTAGACCAAATATCCCTGAAGTAGCACTTCAGCATTTCGGGGGGAAAAATATAGTCATGAGAAGTCTGCCTCCATTTTTCTTTCATATCCTGGATAGAAATCAACATCCTCTGTGGGGCCGGGTGCGGTGGCTCAAGCCTGTAATCCCAGCACTTTGGGAGGCCGAGGCGGGTGGATCACGAAGTCAAGAGATCGAGACCATCCTGGTCAACATGGTGAAACCCCGTCTCTACTAAAAATACAAAAAATGCTGGGCATGGTCGCACATGCCTGTAATCCCAGCTACTCGGGAAGCTGAGGCAGGAGAATTGCCTGAACCCAGGAGGCGGAGGTTGCGGTGAGCCGAGATCGCGCCATTGCACTCCAGCTTGGGTAACGAGCGAAACTCGGTCTCAAAAAAAAAAAAAAAAAATCCTCTGTGGATTTGAAGTCACACAATTCAAGCTTATCTTTGAAGCCAGAGGACTAACCATATTTTTGGGCAATGGATGCCAGTGCAGCAAAGCCTCAAAGGAGTTGTCTGTGTTGTGTATTGTCCTTACCCTGTGATTTCCTGATGCATATCTTTGGTTATTGCTTTTCTATTATCAACTGTCAGATAGTTAAGACTGGCTAGCTTTTCAGGTACCCATTCAGAGGATTCTGAATATACAGGCCCCGCACCATGAAATAACAATCTAATGGACTCACACATTCAGTTTCAGTAGATCCCTTCATCTCAGAGGTTTCATCTGCCACTTCCATGGTCCTACAGGTAAGGCTGCTACCTGCTTCTCAGACAAACCCCAAACACACACCTCTACCCTCTTCATAAGGGATATATCCTGTGTTTTAGAATAAACCACTCTCAGTGGATGAACATAATCTTTTCAATTATCATAAACTAAAAAATGTAAGTATCAAGTGAAAAAATTTTAATCTAGATATTAGGTGGATCCTAGAGCCTATAGGTTTTAAAAATTAGAATCCCAAAGGAAGAGATTCAGATAAGCCATGTGTGTCGCGGATGATTTAAGAGTGAGCTCACATAACGAAGAGATGGGCTAGCTCTGTGTTCCTCAAACTTTCAGTACATACAACTTACCGGTCTCAGGGGCCTGGGATTCTGCATTTCTAACAAGCTCCTTGTGCTGCTGATGCAGTGGTCCCTGGACCACACTCTGAGCAGCAAGTTTTCCAGTTTGGTGATTTTATATGGTCTACCAAGCCATAATGCCTTCCCTGGGCCACTGACAAAATGTTAAGCAAGCAGGATGTCCTGACCCATGCCAGCTGGCATTCTGTGGCTCCGAAGCTGCGGCTGAGCCACCACCTGAGTGGCTGCAAAACCCAGTCCTGCCATAAATGACGCATCCAAGCCTGTCCTTTTTATTAATGTCACCTACCAGCTGCATGCTAAATGGCTCCAGCCCTAAGAGGGGGGCCCAGGAACATGACAAATATCCCAAACCCCCTCTACAGAAAGCCTCAACATCTGGGGTTGTGGGAAGAGCCACCACCAGCAGGGCCCTCTCTCCACAGTTAGGGAAAGCTGGAGTGAGGCCTCTCCCTTCTGGGGCAGAGAAAAGAAACCTTAAGGGTGATCTCCCATACATCAACAGGGACAGTAGCTATAGGTATACGACATGCCCCATGCCAGGAATGCAATAGATACTGAGTAAAACTTTAATTCTACAGTCACTTTGAAGGAGAAGCCACAAAATCAGACAGACAGGATAAGGAAATCAGATTGATCTGTCCACAGGTACAGCATGTCAGTGGTTTCTCTCTGGTTTCTGCAGCCGTGGCCACACACTAAGATGGAACACGTTATCCCTGACACCATCGTCCGACATGTAGCCTCTCGTGAAGAACCTGAGCCAGGGCAGCAGACTCATTCCCGCTGTGCCACAGCTCACCCTGCATGTCCTTTGAGAACAGTTCTGCAAATAAACACGACTGTTGCGCCAGAACATGGTCTTAAACATAATAAAAATGGAAATAGTTCTTATTTGGGGTTCACTGGCTGGAAGTTGCACACTCAAGTGCTTCCAGCTCTGTGGATGGTAGAGCAGAAATTCAAAACCCTATGATTTTCCTCCACTTGGAAATAAGTACATCATCTCCCCAGCGCTTTCATTTGTTTTGTGTCAACTGCTGGGTTTATTACAGTATATCAAACAGTCATTAGTATTACTAATAAGCCATTTGGAAGCTAAGGAAGTAAAAATCTAATGAAAATAGGGGCAGGCCTGAACTGAGACACTCAAGGTATATAACTAACTCTAAGAGACTACATTTGAATTTAGAGAATATTGGTGACTTTTCCTGCAGTGGGGTGGGGGGGCCAGGGATGGAACAGGTGGATTTTTGAGTCTTTTCAAAAACCTGTGAACACTGCCAATTCTATGCTAATCATAAAATTAAGCCAATTCAATAGCTAAAATTGTTCTTTATGAGAATTAATAAATAGATTTGAGTTTTGGCTAGATCTTGTGGAATAAGACTCTGAAATAATATTTGTTTTGAGAATTACAGGGAAAATATTTTACACAGAAGAAAAAAATAAAGACTCTAACATTTACAAATGGATCAAAGTTAAATTGGGTACTAGCATCTCTTCTGACACACTGATCTTCCTTTTCTGGAGATGTAATGAAAAACTGGCTCTAAAATGAACAAAATCTGTCAATAAATTATTGTTTCCTCTAATGAAAGCAGAAAGAAAGTAATAAATACTTTATTATCCCAAGTCTGAATTTAGCTCTTGGATATGGAGACACAGATCACATGTATTCACGCGTTCCCCACTGGTGAGGAGTTCTACAGTATGCAATCATATCTTTTCCCATGTGTTGCTTTCAAAGCTCCTACACTGGCTTATCACAAATTGAATCGCTTAATTATATCACAATGAGCTAATCTTTCCCTCCAAAATGCTGAGGGGTTGCAAAAGTATGGCCAAGGCCAAAATCAAAACATCATTTTGCATTAGTATCATGAACTTGCAAGAAAATGTTAAAACAACTGACAGACTAAAGGGAGAGGGCAGCCTTTATGTGGAAAGATACACCTGTGAGAAAAGACAGTCTTAGGAAGGGATGAGATGTCTTTCCAGACAGAGCAGAGAAGCAGAACTGACAAGCCCCCGTGGTGGCTCTAGAACAACTAGAGTGCCTTGTAATTAACCAAGACACCTGGACTTGCCTATTTGAAAAATACCTGTGATCCACCTGACCCCTTTTCCCTCAACAAAAGAGTGTATCCAGAGGCCCAGAGCAGCAGCTGTGCCTTCTTGGGGCAGCTTCGAGGGCAGTTCACAGATATGGCGACCCCAGAAAGCAGCAGGAAGGATGTCAGCAGGGAGGGAAGCTGAGTTACTGGGGGGACAGAGCAGGAAGCTGGGAAAAGAAGGTAGGGCCAAAATGCAAGAAAGCAGGAAACTGACGCCCCAGTAGGTTGAAGAACAGTTTCCGTGGCTCACGGCTACCCATTGTGTGTGCCTTTTTTGCATAGCTTGGTACGTTTTTCCCAGGTGCAAATCAGCAGAGCACGCTGTGGCTTTTTCTCCCTGACTTCCACAGCCTGAGAATTCCTCAGGGCATCGCCAAGTTTCTGGGAGGAGCTCTCTATCATTTCACCCGATCTTTTACCATTTGTGCTTTCTGCTGTTTACAAGGCATTCCTGCCATCACTGGCAGTTCCTAAGGTGCCAGCCAGATAAAGTGTTCATAGCTATCCTGAGTTTTGAGGAGGAATGGTTTTAGAGGCAAAATTAGGAGAAAATATAGTGATAGTTCCTGCAGAACAGCCTCAAATGGGACTAGTTAAATCTTCAACTACTTCCTATCAGCTTATTCTGGGGCTAGAGAGCCTCAATAAATGTTGTACTTTCCTAAAAATATAATTTTAAGTTCCTAATATCTTCTAAGAGTAATTAAGTATGATTATAATCTTTATTTGAATAGAAATATTCAAACACACATGATGCAAATTTCATTAGCATTACATGGCAGAGTTGATTTTTTTCCCTAGCATAATTATTGTTTTTCTTTCTTCTCATTTATAAATAATTTCCCCCTTTTATTTAAACCACATAAGAATGTAAACTGTACATAGTGGCTTGGTGATCTCACCAGATTTCTAGAAAAACAGAATTCTGAAGGTAAAAATTAATCTTCCTTAGCAAGTATTATGATTTATTGAGATTTCCTGAGTGCCAACAGTGTGTTTAGCCTTTCAGAAAACACTGGAAAAAAAAAAAAGCCTGCCTTCCTTGTCAATCTGAAAAAGGCAAATGAACCAATTGCAACTGGAAAAAATTCACCCAGGCAAAACCAAACCATCATTAAAGAAGCCCCTTTGTCATGTCCCCCAAGATTTGAACAAGTCGGCAAAGAGCAGTTCCATAATCTGTGAGGTGGATGAAAAGAGGGCAATGGCCAGCAGTCCACATGCCTGCTCCTATCCTAGACCTGTGCAGGTCTGTGAGGGGAGAGGGACAAAGAGCAGCTGCTGCCTCTCACCACAGTCTCTCTACTGTGACGGATGTACAGGCAGCTCACAGTTCAGAGAAGCTCGGGTTGATTCTGACCAGCCCTTGCTTTGGGATTTGCACTACAGGCCACGAGAGAGGATGCCCAGGCCTCCAGATTTTGATTCTGAGTCAAAAAGAGAGCAAATACAAAAGGTATAAATGCTTCAGCACTTCCCTGCTTCTTTCTTTCCTTCTCCTTCCATCTCTCTGTAGAGGAGTTTCTTGGACATTTCATATCTCAAGCTCCTAGAGCTTCTGGAAAAAAAAATCCTTAAAAAGCTTTCCAGCCCAATTGTCTCATTTACAGAGAAGGAAATGAAGGCCCAGAGACTATGAATGACCCAAGAGCACGTGGCTAATTCATGGGGGAACTGGGACTAGAACCCAGGATATCTAACCACGCCACCACTCTTGTACCCTTCGCTTAGTGATAACTTTTCTTTTTCTCCCATGGGGCAGCTGGTGTGAGGAAGCAGCCCCCTGCATTTTGAGGAAAGACAACAACTAAATAGAATGGTGCTCTCTGGGAGGGAGGTCTCATTACAATGCTTAGTAATGAAAACTCAGCTGTGGACAAACGGGCAACAAGGTCGACGCTCCTGCTAGCTCACCCCAAGGAAGCATTTCTGCTCCTGTGAACTCAGGAGCAAATGGGTAAAGGAGCATCACGTGAATGTTGAGTAAGAACCACTTGCAGACACAGAATAATCCACTTTGTAACAGTGAATGATTAGAATTAACTCTCAATTCTCAACAGGAATCAGGAATCATTCAGAAGGCACTGAGTCGAGAGAGGCTGACAGCAGCAGCAGAATGACAATGAGAAGCAGAAGCTGCTCCCAGGATGACAAATGGGGACTGGAGCAATGCAGCTGTAGGGCAGGGGCAGCCCGGGCCCCTGCTGGACACAGACGGTGCCACCCCATCTCAACTGTGACTGGGAGAGGCCCTGCAACTAAATCAGGATAAATGACAAACTCACCACCCTTCTCCACACTCAGACTCCTGTGATTATGTAGTTTGTAGGGAAACATTATTTTAAAAATCTACTTGGAAAATTTTTCTTACTGTAGCATTGTCAAGTTGATACTTTAAATGATTTAAGACTTTAGGTTTTAAAACTGTTTCCAAATCTTTTCAAACAGGGTCAACTATGCTACTCTGCACTGGCTGCTCAAGGGGCCTTCTGAAAGTGAGTGGGGCCAGGATTTATGCTCCCGGCTGGGAGGAGAGGCAGGCCAGGCACCATGCAGGTGCTGAGGCAGGGACAGTCCCCGCCACCCACCCAGCCCCGGTATCCACTCTCCCCTTCTTCTTTACTAATAGAAACAGTATGTGACAACGTAACTACAGAAAACATAACATTTTCTCAGACTGCCTTGTAACTAGGGATAAACATGTGTCCAAGATAAACATGTGACCAATAAAGGTAAACATTACTGGGTAGACTCTCTGAGAAAACTCCTTAAAAAGTGGGGATGGCTCAGCTGGCAGGTACTCTCTGCCCTTTCCCTTTCCTTTTTCCTGCTCAGAACAGGGATGTTCAGAACAGGGGTGGAGGCAGCCATGTTGTAACTCTGAGACAAAAAAGGAAGCCAAAAGCTGAGAACGGTGTAGTCAGATGACAAAAGGAGCGTCTACGCCAGACCTGCACTGCCTTCTTGGACTATTTTTTTCCCCTTAAACATTAGAGGAAAAAGAATCCCTACTTGTTTAACCATTATTTTTCACCATCATGGTAGTCAAATACATTTCCTAACTGAAACACACATAGACGCTCACTCTCCAAGAGGCCCTGACACTAAAGACTGAGGCAGGAACCACCAAACATTTAACTTAGAAAGGAAGAGCAATAGCAGAGTATTGATCCCAGCTGCATAAACAGCAACTCCAACTCAGAGACTGCAATTAAAATAACGGAGAGAAAAACATCCCAAACCAAATGACCAGTTTTGATAGCTATAGAGGTGTTGTGTTGTGACCCAGAGGACTGATTTGTGAGCTACACATTGAGCTAAGGCTTCATACAAGTATTTTAGAAAAATCATTCTTAAAAGAAATGTAGCCTCTGGGTAAAACTGAGTGGAATGAAAATGGTGGCAGAGAGAGAGTTCAACTGCGCTTTCTCTGGTTTTAGGAATGCAGGAGCTTCGGGGAATGAGTGCAAATCTCTGAAGCATTATTCTCATTATTACTAATGGTTCTTAATAACTAAGGGGCAACACTGGGTCTCCAGTTGGTTGAACTGACCAGAAATTGCTCATTGCAGTTATACTAATAATGAAATATAATTTGACATTAAATCACAAATCCAGATATAAAACTTTCTGCACAATTATTGTAAAGGAAAACTAAGCCACAACATCAATAAATAGAATAATCCAATTAAGTGTCTCTCCATTTGGGAACTATTTAGAATTGAGAGTTTAACAGGCTAGTGAGATAGGGCAAAACAATTTAGTATTTACTGATTTAAACAATCAGGGCTTTTATTGTAAGACAATTACTTTTGTTGATTTAAAATAAGTGTTCAATCAATCTGAATGGCTTTGGTCATTTATGTAGTAATTTTAATCACTCTCAATTCTTTCTAGTTATGAGGCATAATTTCTCATGAGTACATTTACCTATACTTTAATATTAAATATAAGCACCTTTTTAAAAAATAACCAGAGTGTCTTTATAAACATATTCCTGATCATTTTTTTTGCCACATACAGTAACAACCTATAAGCCAGGAATTACAAATACAGGATGATCGATTGATAACAACGTCTGTATTCCTTTTAGCCACATTTAAGTGGAAAAGTGGTAGTTAAATTCCCTAATTATAACCTAGATTGGTTATACATACTGATATATATGTATATCAATGTACATATGTATCAGTACATATGTACGGGTATGTATAACCGATGTAGGTTATAATTAGGGAATTTAGCTATTACTTTTCCACTTTAGCTATCACTGTTCCAACTGTTAACACACTTCGCAGGATTTTGCCAGAGATAGACGCTCCCGCCATTGGTGAGGGAAGGATATTTGCTTACAGATGCAGACATGCAAGGGAAGAGATTTTGCAAGAGATGAGTTGGAGCAGCCGCTCGGATCTAGGAATTGTGCTCTGAGCTTTTTGTTTGCCTGAGGGTAGCAGGTATCTGATAGATGTTTGTTCAATGAAAGTGCTACCTCAGATTCTTCAGAGACGATGCTCCTAGAAGCATCCACAAGCAGCTGATAAAGCCTGGGTTACATCCTTCAGGCTGAGTTTCTGTATGATCAGATTCTCCAGGAAAAGCCTCTGCTTCTAGAGTTAAACATCCTGTACCACATTATTTGGCAAGGATGCCTTTGGTGATTCTTACCTACTATAAAAGCATGTACATACTGATGGCCTCTATGGTACTGACCTCTTGGGGGACCGTCAGATAATGCTGAAGGGTGTTTAAAAGATACTTACTGCTGGTGGAGGACAGGTGGCTGTAGTCGGACCTGAAACACAAGACCTCAGTGTTAGTAGAATTCCTTATCCAAACGATTTATTCAAGCCAGAATTTTAAACAGTCAATGGTAAGTGGCATTTAACTGCTAAAGAAATGTCACCAATTAAAAACTGTAGTGCTAAGGTTCATTTTATGCAAAATAAAGTTATATCTGAAATTGAAAGAAAAACTTTAAAGGCACTTTAGAATTCTGGGGTCCTTCACATGAGTTCTGCGAATTCCTCTAATGGGGTTTGGAAGAAGCCATCTAAAGGTTCAGCAAAAATTTTCAATAGTTATTTTTCTGGGGTGAATCACTCAAAAGGTTGAACCACTGCAAATAAGCACCACACCATGGGGAAATGTTCTTTGCTGACATAAGCAGAGGATCCTCAGTGTGAGGAGAGAGGGAACCTCAGCTGGAAAGGCTACCACATTCAAGGTGGGGCTGATCACCAGGAAACAAAGGTACAATGATATTTCCACCAATTTCAGATCCATCTGAGAAGAGAGCCTGCTGGATATTAGAGCAACAGGATGTGAGCTGTGATAGGGAAAAGGAAGAGGCAGGCTAAGGCTGGGGTGAAATTGCCCGTTCAGTTTCTATGCTAAGAAATCAGCCGCTGGCATTCAGCCTCCCTAAGAGTGGGGCTCTGGCCAAGGATCTGCTTAATCTCTACTAAGTTTCTGCCCTACTTATTTAGCTGTTAAGACTTTCCTCTCTGGCAACAAATTTGGTATGGAAGCTGTTTATTTTCTGCTCCCAGTGTCCCAAAGTCATTCTCAGTAGGAAATTAATCACTTTAGCACGTAGGGATTTATTCTGCCATGGTAGTTAGGGAAGGTAGTTATGCAAATAAACTGCTTAATTATGTTTAATTTCACAGAAATACGTTCTTTTTATCTCCTTAGTCTCCTGTTGCCTTTCTTGAATCATCCAGTTTTCACTCCATTGAACTTCTTGCCACATTAAAAAAAGTACATGCAAAACGTTTTTTAAAAATCATAAGCAGCATGCCTCTTACTGGTTAAAATAACCGACATCACTCGAAATGCTGCACTGATTTATTGGTTGAGTAAAAAAATGGAAGAAAACAACATGTGGTTTTCACTTTTGCAAATGAAATACTTTAGTAGTCATGGAATCAATGAATTTTAAAACTGGAAAGATAACTACCAACATTTGCATATCCTGTTTTATATTACAAACTGCGTACATATATATATTTCCATTTTTAATTTTATTGACTGGGAAATTAAAATGATACTCTCTGTACCAAGACCAGGAGGTGAGCAATGATAAGCAACGGAAGTGAGTGTTCAGGGTGGGTAGAAAGGAAGGAGTCTGAAGGCAGAATGGATTGACTGGCTAGCCCATGGTGACACCCTGGCTAAGGGAGACAACAGACAGGGGAGAGGCAAGGATTAGCGACATTCTGAAACCCAGGATTTGTAGCCCAGTACTGGCGCATCGGATTCTTTCTGGAACCACTTGGGACATAAACTTTAGAATGATACTTAGAAACATAACCATATATAAACTTAGTGACTGCTCAGCAAACATCCACTGTGATAGATGCAACAGGAAGACACTCGATTACAATAAAATCATCTTAAGATGGCCAGACTTTAAAGAAATGTCATGACTATTCAAATAAAACACACAATAAAAACGCATGATATTTCTATTTCTTTTATGCTTTCAAATGTGTATTTTCAGCTAGGACTTTCCAAATCCTCTTGAAGCAGATGGGATTCACATATGCATACATTTTAAAGATCTGCATACAGATGGATATGTATGTAGAATGAAATTTACACTTGAAACATAGTTCAATAATCTTAAAGTGCAATGGTATTTTAGTGTCTTTAGCCAGGTGCTGGGATAATTGATGCCCCTCTATGAGTTCCTCCATGTTTCTAGAGACTAAGGGCACCTCAGGGTCAGGCCCGCCGAATGGTCAGCCTTCTGACAATCACACTGATCCTGCTCCAGTTCCCTTCACATACAGCAGCCAATCTTTGCAAAGGATAAATCTGATCATGTCTCTCTCTGGATGAAATTCAAGCTCGCTAGTGTAAAACACAAACCCCTCTCTCTGTGATGGATGGCCTAGCTCTGCAGTCTAACTTTCATCTCGGTCCACTGTTACAACAGAAAAAACACAGAAAGTCACCTACAGCCTCCCACTGCTCTCCAGCCTCTGATCCTCAGTATATGAAATTTGTACACAGTTGCCATAATGATGGAGACGATTTTGAATTGCTCTTTTCACTTGATACCATAACATGCTGCTACACAGTTCCTGTAATTATCATTTAAAATGAAGTTATATACTATATTCAACCCTTTTGTTGGCTAAATGATCGTTCCTGGTTGTTCACCTTTACAAAACACATAGCAATGAGGTATTTATGAATATAGCTTCATATTTATTTTCTTTTCCTTAGAAAAATTATCATGGTTGGAAATATAGACTGAACTGAGCAGTAAATATTTTTATAGCTTTTAAAATATATTCCAAATAACATCAAAAGCATATTTACTAGAAATACTGCCAGGAAAGACAAACTATAAAGCTTGAAACAATTTTGTGCATAGTAATAGGTTCAATTTCAGAGAACCACCAGGTATCTGATTAGGCTTCTAATGGACAAGTCTGTACTCCCCCATTTTTTTAGGCAGGAAGGAATAGCAGTAGGGTACCTGCCTTGAGATTTCTGTTTATTGGCCTCAAATCATAAGAATTCATTCAGTTGGCTATGCATAAGACACCCAACTTTGCCAGAATGAAGCATGAAAGGTGAATTTAGAATAAAAAATTTATACACAAGATACAGAGCAGAATAACACAAGAATTATGTACATTCACACACCTGACAAATAGACACATCTGCATATATTATACTTATTTAGTATTTGTGCCAATAATGAACAAAAAGTTAGATGCAGTCCCTTGACTATATGTTAATTGCAATATTATATATAGGGATTATATATAAAGAGGTTCTGTAGTTAAGACAGTTTATCATACAGCAGCCTAGTTACCAAATAATATACTATATATAGACAGAATACCTTCCTAAATTCTTTTCTAGGAAAATCATGGCATAAGAGTGGATCTTGGCATTGCTATAAAATTGATCTTGAAGTTTTGTAAAACATCAGCTCAATGCATCATGAACCTCATCTGATAACCCTAATTGCACTGAATTAAATTTAGTGTTAACTAGCTCCACCTTGAACACAAAGATAACAAAGAACTAACAAACAATCTGGTCTTCTATACAGTATTTCCTCTTTCACCTTTTGAAAGACCTGTCCCATCTAAAAATTCACCCCACCTATTCTTTTCCATCCACCTATTTAAAAACTCTAGACCCCTGATTTGTTCGTTATGTTTTAAATCACAGTGAAGTATCAATTGGAGGT
This sequence comes from Callithrix jacchus, assembly GCF_049354715.1. Taxonomy (NCBI): domain Eukaryota; kingdom Metazoa; phylum Chordata; class Mammalia; order Primates; family Cebidae; genus Callithrix; species Callithrix jacchus. Next base: position 64,723,809 of record NC_133502.1, read on the forward strand.
CCTACAAAGAAACAGGGCAAGATACGGCCCTATACATTCAGAAGCTCAGCAACAGCTGAGATGGAAGTGGAAGTTCATTAATGCCAGACCAAACTATTGAATGAAAATAATCCATCGCAGGTGAAAGGGTGGCTCAGATGCCAAATCTTGAAGACATCACTAACGAAACAGTCATGATAAAGCATTGGCTTTTATTTGCGTTTACAAGGAACTGCCTGTCCTTCTATTTAAGGGATTCTATTTAAGATAGTTTACCACCATCAGCAGCTGACTTGCCAGTTTTTGTTAATAGAAAGTACACAAGAGCACAGGCTTCTTGCAATTGGATTTGGAAAATGGGAGTTTCAAAATGACATCAATTGCCCCAGAAAAATACTAGTTTGCTTTTAGCCTTGGTCTGTGTTGGGTGGGTAAGACAGCAACAGCAGCATTTCAAGCAAAAGAAAATGTCTGAGCAGAAAACAAGAATTAATTACAAATCAAACAGCTCCTTGAGAGGCAACTTCACTAGATGGGAAGCACACTGGGGACCCAGGCTTCAATTCATGCCTCTAACAAACCATGTGCCCTCCAAGTCTCCACTTCCTCATCTGTAAAATATAATTATTAGAATACCGAGGCATGCCCTGTAGTCTCTCAGATGTTCTAAATGATCTAATTAAAGTATTTAAAAGCAACAGCATCTATTGTGATGAGCTTAAAGAACATATGCTCTTGAGTTTACCATTTTTATTATACAAAACTCTAAGTTTATCAATTGGAGTGTTCTTCATAACAATAATATGGTGAGACATAATCATGTACTGAGGGTTCTAGACACTGAACAGGCACAGTTCTAGGGGCTTTAAATATATAGGCTCATTTAATCCTCACACCAACCCTAGGAGGTAGGTACTACTATCATCATTCCCATTGTACAGAGGAGGAAACTGAGAGCAGAGAGAGGTTAAGTCACTGGATCAAGGTTTCATGGTCCCTAAGTGGAGGAGCAAGAATTTGAATGCCAGAGGGCTGGCTCTTGTGACTGTAACTTTCAAAGGGACCAGCCCGGCCTGCCCACCGGCAGTGGGACTCACGAAGTTTCTCGGAACTGTTTCTTCCTTCATGCTGCTGAACGGATGGATAATCAGCTTAAGCAATACCCTGAAAGCCCTTGTTTCGATGTTTTGTTCACACACCCTTCCCCCAAACTCTGATAAACCTAACTACCCACCATCTCTCTCTGCCTGACCCTAGGTGTTGAGCATTGCTGCAGGAAAATAAATAACAAAGGGAACTTGTACCTCTGTAAATACATAATTGCAAATCTCAGCTGGGCACCCATTCAACATTGCCCCAAACAACTATTTGAATCTCCATTCTCCTCAGATGGTGAAGGGCTGTATTTACACCAAATAGAAACCCCATCTTGTCTGCCCTTCTAATTGCAGGAGGGGATGTCCTGCCTCCTACCTAAAGCCATCCATTCCCCTTTGTGAAGTCCACTTTTTCAGAATACTGACACTACAGGGCCAGAAGCAGTGGCTCACATCTGTCATCCTAGTACTTTGGGAGGCCAAGGTGGAAGGATTGCTTGAGGCCAGGAGTTTAAAACAGTTTCTGAAAAACATAGCAGGACCTTGTGTTTATAAAAATTAAAAAAAAAATTAGCTGGGCATGGTGTCGGTGGCTCAGGTCTGTAATCCCAGCTACTCAGGAGGCTGAGGCAGGAGGATCACTTGAGTCCTGGAGTTTGAGGTTGCAGTGAGCCATGATTGCACCAATGCACTCCAGCCTGGGTGACAGAGAGACCCTGTCTGGTTAACAAGCCAGCCAGCCAGCCAGCCAACACTACAGCTTATCATCTTTACTCCTCCTTTCCCTTTCTATAGAATCCCTTCTATCACACTGATTGCTCAATTAGTGCATGTGTTTAGGAAATCTTTCCTCACCCCACTCTCCCCTTTAGCTACTGCCTATTTTTGCCTCTTTTTTTCCAAACAAAGGAATATCTGTCTTCTCTTCACCTTCTACTGCCTTCTAGAGCCACTCTAATCTGACTCCTGCCTCCACCACCCTACTATCAAATATCACTCTTCCTTCACTTCATCATCTCCATTAAAATACACTTCATGTTCCTCATCTTCGTTAGTTTCTCAGTAGCATAGCTGATCTCTCCTTCCTTTCTCAAAAACTCGGACCTCCCTTGGCTTCAGTGATTTATATATTCTTCTTTCTTTGACTCCATGTCTACTCTTTCTTAGGCTCCTTTATCAGCTCATTATCATTGACTGGCCATTTAAATGTTGTAGTTTCTCAAGGCTGGTCTTAAAGAGCACCTGCTGCACAGAGTTGTTGCAGGATTTGAGAGGTCCATATATAAAGGCTTAGAACAGTAGGCGACAGAGTAAATGCTAAGCACGTGCTTGCTATTAACTTCAGTTGATTTAATCTCTCCCAGGGCTTCCATTGCCATTTTTAGGTAGTTTCCAAATGCAATGTCATATAGACCTCCCTTCTGAGTTCCAGACAGATATATCGAACTGCTGACTCATCATCTTTACTTGGATGTCTCACAACACTTCAGACACACACAGTGTGCTGAAAATGAAATGTCTCATATCTTGCCAAACTTGGTTTGGAAGAGATCACCAGCTACTTTGAGAATCTGATAAAAAAAAATTAGTTGTCTTCTCATACAAATTCACAGGCACATCATTTTGCATACAACTTGAAGCAATTCATGGACCCCAAATTAAGGATCACTGCCTTAGCAGATGTGTCACTTGAGCTGAGTCTTGAAAGAAGAGTAGAGTTTCACCTGGCAGACAGGCATGCCAGGTGGAAAGGGCAGAGCTGGCAAAGAGGGCAGCTTGACAAAGGCAAGGCTATAGAAAAACTTGTTGGATGTGGCTAGATACAAGGCGCAAAGAAGGACCTGCTGAGAAACAAGGCCAGGGAGGGAAGAAGGGACTCCGTATCAGGAGTTGGGATATACATGTTAAATTCCTTGCATTTGTAGATGACAGAGCCATAAAAGTTTGAAAAGGAGAGAGACATGAGCAGATGTACATTTTAAAAAATGATAGGCCAAGTGAGGTGGCTCACACCAGTTTGAGACCAGTCTGACCAAATGGAGAAACCCCATCTCTATTAAAAATCCAAAATTAGCCGGGCATGGTGGTGCTTGCCTGTAACCCCAGCTACTCAGGAGGCTGAGGCAGGAGAATCACTTGAACCCAGGAGGCAGACATTGTGGTGAGCCGAGATCATGCCATTGCACTCCAGCCTGGCCAACAAGAGCAAAACTCCGTCTCAAAAAAAAAAAACAAAAACACAACAAACAATAACTAACGACGGCAAACACTTATTGAGTGCATTCTATGTGCTTTCTACACAATCTCTGTGAAAGCTGGATAGGTAAAGGATGCAGGGCAAGCTCCAGAAAAGAAAACGATGAACAGCTTTCTGATAATTGAAATTCAAGGGCCCTATGAATAGATGGCAAATAAGACTAATAAGCATATATTGAAACGATTTTATTTAAATGCATGCTATTTTTCCTTTAAAGATGGTAGTGATACAATAAGAATTCTTTAAACAATTCTGTCCTGCTACAACTACACATTTTAGTGACAGAGACTGAGAACAGAAGCTCTGGTGTCAGCAGGGCTGGTGAGCCCCTCCCAGGAGGCCTGGCAGCTGTCATGCTGATGTCCAGATCCTGGGGCCACGTCACCCCCTGAGTCAGGACTTCCTCTCCCTTCTCTAAGACAGAGCCCTTGAAAAAGATATCAGTTTTAGGTGAGCTCTGCAAATTGAAAATGAGCAGACTAATGAACGCTTTAACACAGCTACAAATGAGCTGGTTAATTTTGCTTTGTTTCTTCTATTCATGGTCCAGCTAACTAGTGGCAGGAAGAAAAAGCCAAGAATCTTCAATTAAAGTTGATAAATGCCACTTACACAAAGTGTGGGAAGAAGCAAGGGAGTTTAGCATTTAGCATCAGGTTACTCCACCAGATTATAATTGGGTGCTGTAGAGAACTATGGATGAGCTTGGATAACAGAGAAAGCCCATTTCTGGGTGAATGCCCTAGAGAGTAAAGTCCCACATTTGGGCTAGGAGTGGTGGGGCAGGAGGGGCTGTATGGGGAGCTTCCCAGGGGTTGGGTTAGAACTCTGGATTGATCGTGGGCCTGGATTCTCTACCTGCCCTCACAGGGTTGCCAAATCCTGAGATTAGTCTAAAACCTCTCCGACCTTCCAGGAATGAGGCTTTCTGTAGTCTGGGCAGCTCCTGCCCTCCCCCAGGATTACTCCAAATAGGAAAAGACACCCTTTCCTCCGGGGTCAGGACCCGCGGCCTGGATGTGGTGCTGACTCTGCACCGGAAAGTCCTCTAGAGATAGGGGCTGCCTGGAAGCCTTTCTAACGACATTCATCTCCTAAAAGGCATTTGTCTTTTGTTCAGCTCAGGAAAACAGTGTTGTTGAGAGAGAACTAATTCGTCTCCAAAGGTTTGAGTTCATTGTTTGAGTCCGCTGAATCGAAGAGAATATTAAAAAAAAAAAATCGGTGCCAAATCCTAACACCATCTCCATCCCGCCGGTACCACAGGCCAGCGGTTCGGGCTGGGACAGGTGCACTTAGAGGTGAGGAAGTTCGGCGGGACTGGAGCAGTCGAGGAGGGGGACTCGGCAGCACAGATTAAAGTCCCACGATAAAGCCATAAAACGAGAAATGCCATCCTCCTAGCCGACTTCGGAAAGACTTTTAGGTGCGGGTGTCCTACCTTGCTTTTCCTCCTCTCCCCATCTCCAGGGCCCGACTCCAGGGGGCTCCGGAGCTACAGGAGGAAAGTCCCCGAGGTGGGGAGGAAACAAGTGCAAGAGCATTTCCTGACCCTATTGATGCTGAAAAGGGGTCGTTGCATCCACCAGGCGCTCCGCATCGCCTCACGGGATGGCTGGGCTTGCCCCTGAACCTTGAGTCTCCTCACTTTCCTCCCCTAAGGTGGGGCCCGCCCCGCCCCGCTCCACTCGGGGCAGCCAGGGATCGCTCGGCCAGTCCAGGAGGGAACGGGGGAATCCCACAGGAGGGGAAGCCCCACATGCCATCCCGCCGCGGGGATCTAGAGGGTCCTCGGCTGGGGAGGAGCCGCCGTGTAACTCGGAGAGCGCCCCCCGCTCGCGGCCCGGCCCCGCGCGGCTCACCCTCCAGTCTCCGCGCCCGAGTCCACGCAGTCGTCCTCCTCGCCGCCGCCGCCCGCCTTCGGGTCCATGATGCCCGTCCCGGCCGCGCTCGGGTCGCGAGCGCCGTAGTGACCCGGGGCGCGCTCCCTCCCGGCCGCCCAGCACTAGCCGGCCGGGTTCCCTCCGAGCGTCTAGCTGCCGGGGAGCCAGCAAACAACTCGAAAGACAGCCGCGAACCCCGCGCCGCGCCCTCTCCCGGCAGCGCCTGGCGGGGCACCCGCGGCCGCGCCCGCCCCGCCCCTCGCCGCCCGGCGGGACCCGCGGGTGCGCGCGAGCGGTGTGCGGGTGCGCGCGAGCGGTGTGCGAGCGCGGGGAGGGGGATAGCGTGTGCGCGTGAGTGGCCGAGGTGTGTGATGTCGCGTGCATCTGTGGATGTGGTCCGATGTGCACTCACGCTTCCACGCGCCTGTGGCTGTGCTGACCGCGTGTGTGTTGTGGGGGGCGGGGTGATTGTGCACACGAGAGCCTCTTCTCTGGCCCAGTCCCACAGTCCAGGAATCCCTAGCCCCAGGGCTTGCCCCGAGGTTCCCCAGCTCCTGATCTGGGAGGAGCATTGAGAAAATCAACCCCAGGCATCGTGAAAGCTGGAACGATTTGTTTCCTTTTTGGGACCACTTTGAACACCTGGGCGTTTTCTTACAGTTTCTGAAGAATTGCCGACACCAAATTCATTATCACCTTTCTCAGCACAGGACTGAGTGGCATCCCACCACCCTACTTGCCGGTTTACAGTAGGTGTCATGCGTTCTTTTGCTACTTAAAAAAAAAAAAAAAAATGCCTTTAAAAATAATCTAAAGAGCATTGAATGAACTTGCAATTCACGGATTGCTGCAGCAAGGGGATAACCTCAGGGTCAGTTAATGATCGTGATTGGAAGGGCTCACCTCCTATTAGGAGGGTAAAGAGGGAGGCAAGTTGCAGGGGTGGCAGGAGGAGAATCTGAACAACTTGAATTTAGTTCTGACAGCCCTGTCCAAGCCATTGGGAGGAACTGTCCTTACTGAGCCTAAAATTCCTTGCACCCCAAACGACAATGGGCATATTTGTGCTCATTAGCTGAAAGAAAGAAGCGTGCCAGTTCTTCAGGGGAGATTTCTCTGCCCATCCACTGATTTCTAAAAGAAAATTCTCAAGTGGGGAGAGGAACATCGTGAGTGATATATTGCACAATGCCATTAATGATCCATTTTTAATGTACTGATTCATTCAGTAACTAAATGCCAAACGGGAGGGTGAACTCTGCATATACAAATGAGAGAAAACAGCAACAGGTGCGATCCTTGCCTTCATGGCTCTTACATTCCAGAGGAGAGAGAATTAAACAATTCTGTGCATATGTGTGTGTATATATTTATTATTATTATATGTGTATAATAAAATGGAGACAAACCACCATGGAGGAAAAGAATATGTGCCCAAGAAAGAAAGAACATAATTCAAATTGTGAGAGAGCAGGGAAAGCTCTCTTAGGAAGGGATACATGAGCCCTCTTCTGCCTCAGGGCCTTTGCACTTCCTGTTCCTTCTTTCTGGGATATTTTCTCCCAGATTTTCTGCAAGACTCCCTCCACATTTCCTTCTGTTCTCGGTTCAAATGGCCCCTCATCAGGGAGGCCTCCCTGGCTAATCCTACATCACAGTATCCTCTTACTCGACTCTATTTCTTTTCTTTTCTTTCTTTCTTTCTTTTTTTTTTTCGACACAGAGTTTTGCTCTGTCACCCAGGCCGGAGTGCAGTGGTGTGATCTTCGCTCACTGCAACCTCCACCTCCCAGGTTCAAACAATCCTCCTGCCTCAGCCTCCTGAGTAGCTGGGATTAAAGGCACACACAACCATGCCCAGCTAATTTTTGTGTTTTTAGTAGAGACAGCGTTTCATCATGTTGGCCAGGTTGATCTCAAACTCCTGACCTCATGATCTACCTGCCTCAGCCTCCCAAAGGGCTGGGATTATAGGCATGAGCCACCATGTGAGGCCTATCCCAATTCTATTTCTTAGCACTCTACCAGGAGCTGGCAGATGATAGATTTATTTACTAGTCACCTGCTCTTTCCTTCCCACCCCTACCCCTAATGTCAGATTCATCAGAGCAGAGACAGAGTGCTTTTTGTTCTTGCTGTGTCCCTAACACCTGGAATGGCCCCTGGAGCAATGGGCGTGTGTTGAGTGAGTGACAGGGAAGCAGCCCTAGTGCAAGTTAAGGGGTGAAGAGGTGCTCCAGGAGGAGAGAGGGTGAGGCAGGTGTGAGGCAGGATGGGGCCCTGAGCATTTAGAGGGGAAGTGATGGCAAGTTGGGTGACTAGAGCTATGTAAAATTGCAAAGACGGTAACAAGATGTTTGACCGAAGTGTCACCTCTGGAAAGTCACCAGTAGGCCATTATAGTGTATTTGGAAAATAGATAAAGACTGTCAATGAATCCAAACTAAAAGGAGTAATACAAATGGCCAAGTAGGTAAGCAAAATAAACATTCCACCATTTTTTATCCTACAGCCATGAGGGAACCTGTGTGTGGGAACAATTCAAACTGTACCTCATTTGATCCTCAGGGAAGTGCTGTGAAGTAGAGTTATTTTCTATTTTACAGTCAAGGAAACTAAACCCTACTGAGTTCAAGTGCCTTGTCCCAGGACACACTATCAGTGAGTAGGAAAGCCAGGTAGTCCACTTAAGGTGGCTGGAGTCTGTGTCACTTACCTAGAAGGCTGACTAATGGGCCATTTGAATCCTCAGGAAGATGGTACTAAGAAAAAGGTCAGGAAGAAAGGAGGAAATCAGCATGACTTTTAGAAGATGAGCTTTGGAAAATGAGTTGCTATTTACTGATTTCTGCCTTTCTCAAATATCCAGAGAAAGGGCAGGCCAGACCAAAACCCCGAGCCACATCTCAAAATGATGCATTGATTCAGGTTCCCTTCGCCCACAGGCGACACAAGTGTTATCATTCATCAGTGGCGTAGCTGTCTAATGGCAACTCAGTGATGCATTTATTATATGGAAGAGAAACTTAAACAGTATCACTGTATTCTAGTGATGCATGGGGCTTCTGCTTCAGTTTCCCAGGGTTTTATAGTCTCACTTCATTGTTTGCTTGTTTTGAGACAGGGTCTTGCTCTGTTGTCCAGGCTAGAGTGCAGTAGTGCCATCATAGCTCACTGCGGCCTCGACCTCCCTGATACAAGTGATCCTCCCGGTTCAGCCTCCTGAGTAGCTGGGGCTACAGGCATGCCCCCGCCCAGCTAATTTTTATTTTTATTTTTGTAGAGAATAATATATTTCCCAAGCTGATATCAAACTCCTGACATCAAGTGATCCTCCTGCTTTGGCCTCTCAAAGTGCTGGGATTATAGGCATGAACCATTTCCCCGGGCCCATTTTTTTTGCAGGGGAGGGGTATAAGAGTTGTTGGCAGGGAACCAGCACAAGAACCTTGAAGTCATCACTGCAGGGTATCTAGCCCCTAAACTTGCGTGGTTCCCACACTCCATATTCCAGCTCTTTAATGTCAGTCTCTAATTGTGGGGGTACAAGGCCCACCACCCCTTTAAGACGGGGACAGAGGAGTGTCACTGCTCTGCTTAGGGTATCTTGACTGCTGCCCTAAAGATATTCCTATCAAAGCCTGAGGGCAGTGTTGGGGGAATACTGAGGTATGGCGGGAAGTATAACAGGCCAGGAAGCCTGAAACCTGACTTCTGGATCGCAGTCGATCATGTACTAGCTGTTTAAACTCTCGATAGAAGAAAAGGGGACACCATCACCTGTTTCTAAAATTCTTACTACATGTCAGGCATTGAGGTAAGGATTTTACTACATGATTTATTTAATTCTCACAAAAATCTTGTGAGGTTTCCTTTGTCCTTAAAATGAGGTCGTTGATATAAATCTCACAGGAGACTCAGAGCCCCTTAGAAACTATGAAGCATATGAATAAAATATATTGCTGGTTTTTTAATCCCTTTTTCTCAAAAGGTCTGAACATCAATCTTCTGTTGTATTTTACCTATAAAACTTGTTTCAGTCTCTGTTGATATTATTGCATGTATTGGTGTGCTGGAAAATGAGGCAGTTCATTCATTCATTTATTGATCACTCGGTGCATACTGAGCAGGGGCTGATGCTGGGATACGTTGAGGAATAGGTCAGAGCTATTTTCTGGCCTAATGGAGCTCTTTGGGTCAAGAGAGGGCAGTTTATCATGTTCCACAGCCCATGGGCATGGCTGGCTTTCCCACCAGGCACCTGAGTGGCATGTAGTGCCACCAGCCATTGGAATAGGACTGGGATGCCAAAGCCCTGTCTTGGAGTTAACAACGTAAGATAATCTGATGGTAAATAGAGTCCATCAACTTTGCTAGTAAAAAAGATGGATTAATAATTAAGAAGGCCAAGAATAATAGGGAGGACCAAAAAAGACCGAAAACAGATGAAAATAAACATCTCCAGAACACAGGATTTCCCTGAATTTGGGTTTCAAGTTAGAGAAAAGCGGCCTCTTTCTTTACATGAGTCTGCACCATTTGCTATTAGGCGAGCTTGATCTAATCTAGTCCTTTAAGTAAAATACTTGTTTAGATTATCCAGTAGGAAATAGAACCAGAAAATATATTGGTCTGGGAAGTTTTGCTCATCCATTTTAATTAATTAATTAATTTTTGAAAATACATTTCTCAGTAACAAAAATTACAGGTTAAGAATGACATTAAAATAAAAAAAATCTGTTTCTTCCAAGACTCCAGAAGAGTCTGTCTAATGTGAAAAATAAATATTATGATCATGGGAAGAAAAATTATAAACTATTGACAAATCTACTTAGACAAAGAAAACCACTAGCTCTACATGCAAACATAAGGGGACCAGATGGCAAAGGGATAAATGAAACGAAAGATAAACTGTAGTGTTGGGAAATAATCTTATTAAAATATAAATGACTCTGATTTGATAAGGGAGAGCAGAGATAGTGGCTCTGCTTTGGAGGCTTCCCAAGAATTCTTAGCCTGCGGTTTATACCTGGACAGGATCTGGAGTCCAAGCCAGACATCAGACCACCCACCCACTGTGACCCCCAACAACTGGTGGGTGAGTGGGCATGTAAAATGAGATGAGAATGTGAAAGACTGTCTTCTGGAAAAGTGCTATGGAAATTTAAGAATCAAACGGAACCCTAGACTCAGGGCACTGCCCTCCAGGCCCCTGTGAGGATAGATAGACACGCCTCCTGGGAATGGAGGCTCAGTCACCCATTTATGGTTCTACCAATAACCTAGGTTTAGAAAGCTTTGGCCTTGTGACCTCTTTCATCCTGACGCTTTCCTTCAGGGACCCAGTCTTCCCCAGCTCCAACGGCCTGTGTTAGTCTGCTTGGGCTGCCATTACAAAGTACCACAGACTGCATGGCTTCAACAATAGAAGTTAATTTCCTCACAGTTCTGGAGGCTGGAAGTGGAAGATCATGGTGTTAGCAGGATGGGTTTCTTTGGAGGCCTCTCCTTGGCTTGCAGATGGCCACCTCTCGCTGTGGCTTTCTTCTGTGTGCATTCTTGGGTCCCTTTGTGTGTCTAAATTTCTTCTTGTAAAGAAAACAGATTAGATGAAGGCCAACTCAAATGGCCTCATTGTAACCGAATCACTTTTTTTTTTTTGAGATGGAGTCTTGGTTGTTGCCCAGGCTGGAGTGCAGTGACACAATCTCGGCTCACTGCAACCTCTGCCTCCCGGGTACATGCGATGCTCCTGCCTCAGCCTCCTGAGTAGCTGGGATACGCCACCACACCTGCCTAATTTTTGTATTTTTAGCAGAGACGGGGTTTCACCATGTTGGCCAGGATGGTCTTGATCTCTTGACCTCGTGATCCACCCACCTCAGCCTCCTGAAGTGCTGGGATTACAGGCGTGAGCCACCACACCCAGCCCTGAATCACTTCTTTAAAGACCCTGTCTCCAAATACAGCCACATTCTGAGGTACTGGGGATTAGCATATTAACATGAATTTTGGGGGACACAATCGACTCATAACACTGCCTTTGAAGCCATATCATGTGGGAGGCAGGATCTTAAAACAGGTAAGACAGTTTCGTCTCCAGCTGCAGTGCGCAAGTCTTCCCTATCCCTCTATCACATGCTGGCTGGTGAGCTGGCACAAGTTACTTAACCTCTCTGGGACTCAGTTGTTTGTATCACAGGCATACTAAGGTCTTCATGAGGACTGAGGTGTTATCACACAGAGAGTGCTGAGATAGTGCCTGGCACATAGGAAGTCTTGGGTATTATCATTTTACTCTGCAGTCAGTCAGCTTCCATATCTAAATCTTCCTTCATGACCTCTGTCTGGTTCTGCATCTGAGTGTCCCAGTGCTCTTGGTCCTGTCCACAGGAATGCCATGCACTCATGCACTCACTCTTCCAAATTATACTAACCGGAGTATCCTGTTGGATCTGGTCCAAATAAGAGAGAGATCCTGCCCTTGGACCCTGACAATCATTAGTGGGAGATCCAAGTAAGTAAATCTCAAACTTCAATACAGTGTAACTAACGCAATGACAGTGGCGTATGCAATTCAGTTTGGAAAGCTGTGCAATGGTGAAACGCCATCTCTACTAAAAACACAAAAATTAGCCAGTTGTGGAGGCAGATGCCTGTAATTCCAGATACTCAGGAGGCTGAGGTAGGAGAATTGCTCGAACCTGGGAGGCAGAGGTTGCAGTGAGCTGAGATTTTGTCACTGCATTCCAGCCTGGGCAACAGAGGCTGTTAGAGCCCATGGAAGGGAGAAAATGACCCGTCCTCAGGAGGGTGGGAAGGGAGGGGGCCAGGGAAAAGAGGAGGAAGTGATGGGCACAGCTTTCAGAGAATAGATTACCTAAACTGAGTTTTAAAAAGTAGAGTTCAGGCCGGGCCGGGTGGCTCACGCCTATAATCCCAGCACTTTGGGAGGCCAAGGCGAGTGGATCATGAGGTCAAGAGATCAAGACCATCCTGGTCAACAAGGTGAAACCCCATCTCTACTAAAAATACAAAAATTAGCTGGGCATGGTGGTGCTTGCCTGTAGTCCCAGCTACTCAGGAGGCTGAGGATCGCTTGAGCCTAGGAGTTGGAGGTTGCAGTGAGCTAGAATCACACTGTTGCACTCCAGCCTGGGCAATAGAATATGACCCTGCCTCAAAAAAAAAAAAAAAAAAGAAAATAAAAAATAGAAAAAGAAAAAGAACTTTCATTGCTACCATCTTACAGGATACCAAATAAAGGCGCACACCCAGGCTCGTCTCCCAGCCCCATTTCTCTCTACCTTCCTTGGGATGCACCCTGTCCGCCTGGCTCATGGATTACTCTGTATCAGGACCACATTAGGCACTGGGGACACAGATAGAAAGGGCACAATCCAGGTCAGGAGCAGTAGCTCACGTCTGTAATCCCAGCACTTTGGGAGGCTGAGGCAGGCAGATCATGAGGTCAGGAGATCGAGACCATCCTGGCTAACACTGTGAAACCTCACCTCTACTGAAAATACAAAAAGTTACCCTAGCATGGTGGCATGTACCTGTAGTCTCAGCTACTCAGGAGGCTGAGGCAGGAGAATCACTTGAACTTGGGAGGCAGAGGTTGCAGTGAGCTGAGATTGTGCCACTGCACTCCAGCCTGGGTGACACAGAGAGACTCCATTTAAAAAAAAAAAAAAAAAAGCCACAATCCTTGTGCCTAGGAGCCACCAGCTATATTCCAGGGGTGAAAAGTAGCTAGACAGTTTTAAAACAATGTGATAACTTTTATCAAGCCCTAAGTCAGGCTGAGGGGATCCTCTTTACCTCCATAGCTCCCTGGACCTTTATCATAACTTTTATTACAACACCCGTTGCTGTACTCGGCCCGTCTGCTTGCTTTTTTGGCAGGACCAGAGCCCTTTTGCTGAGTTGTAGCTTCACAGGTATCATGGGCCAGAGGCAGGGTTTCACCGTGTTAGCCAGGATGGTCTCGATTTCCTGACCTGGTGGTGAATGAAGAAAGAAGTTGGCTCACTGGGTGGGCTTGAGCAAAGCCTCAGGCACAGACAGCATTCTAGGGGGTTGACCAGTAAGCAGTAGCCTGACTAGCTTGGCTGTCCTCAGGGTGGCAACAAGAAGCATAACTGACAGTTTCTTTGGGGTTCATTGGTGCTGGCAATGATGCTGCTTGCTCCTGCAGTTAGCCGTGTGGTTGTTTTTAACACAGTCTGAAAACCTGACCTGGTCATCCCTTACATTGACTACTTTACAAATAAAGTCGATCCACCTAGAGGCTCTGTCCTCTCCACCCCTCTCAGAAATGTTCCCTATTGCTTGCTCCTTCTCTCTGTAGCATCCTCAGTCTTCTATGGGGTCTCTCCCATTAGCATTGCATACACCTAACTTCTTCATGTTAAAAAAGAAAAAATACTAACTTCACATCCCCTTTCAGCAGGTGCAACTGCTTCACACAGCACATTTTCTGAAAGTGTTGTCCACATTTGTTGTCTCCGCTTCCCTTCCATTACAGGCAGGTTGCAGTGTCCTTAGACATGTTGATCCCCCCTTCCTTCTTGAAATGGTCTCTTCTCCTGTTTCCTAAGGTACAAGGGCCCCTGGTTTTCATCCTGCCCCCCTGGTCCTGTCTGCTTTGTTTCCTGTGCCGCCTCCTCTACCCAGTCTTTATGGACTGCAGTCCCCAAAGCTTGTTCTTAGGCTCTCTTCTCTTCTTTGCACTCTGTCCCTGGGCCCATCACTTCATCTGATGTGCATATGACTCCAAATGTGAATCTTTAGCTCCAGCATCACCTCTGTGCCTCAGCCCTGTTGATCTCACTGTGTCCTTGACGGCACATTGTCCTTGCATTGTCTTGAAGGCACTTCCAATTATGATTATGTAAAACTAAAGTCATAATTACCACCTATAGTCCCCCATTCACACCGTCACCCCTGCCATGATTCCCTGTTCCTTATCTCAGTGTGCGGTACTGTCATCTGTCTACTAAACACATCTTTTTCTAGCTTGCACCCTTGAAAACTCCCTCTGCCTTAACTACTTATCAGTTCACCGCTGAGTCTAGTCATTTCTGCTTGCTAGAAGCACCCCGAAAATTTTTCCTCATCTTCCATTGCATTAGTACCATCTTAATTCCATTCTTCCTTTCTCTCTAGCCTAGCTTATCACATTAGTCTTTCAAATGGCTTCCCACGTCCATTCCTGCCCCCTCCTATCCAACTGCTATACTGCAGCCAGAGTGTTCTTCCCTGGAGGACGAATCTGGCCATATTGTCCCCTCCTTAGCTGAAATACTGCAAGAGTTTCCTGTTGCACTTAGGATGGAGACAAGCCCTCCAGGTGTCATTATAGTCCTCCCCCTACTTTATCGGCATTCTCTGCACTCCAAGTACACCAGCCTTCTTTAGTTCCTCACAGGACCGGCTTGCATATGCCAGCTACTATACCTGGAATACTCTTCTTGGCCCATCTTCACCTGGTTAACTCCAGTTTAGTCATTAGATCACCTTTCAGACATTATTTCCTTCCTGACTAGTCTGACACCCCTCTTTGATGCATTCAGAGGACCTTAACAAAATCATGATTTTATATTTCTTCATGTGATTCTTTGATTATTCCCTCTTTCCCACCTCTAAATTATAAGCTCATGAAGACCAGACTAGTCTGCTTATCACTAGTGTACCTTCACTAACATAGTGCCTGCCACTTGGTAAGTTTTATTACGAGAAATGCTTCATTGCCTAGCACTGAATGCCCAGCCTAGCGCACAGTAGGCATTCTGCAAATGTTGCCAAAAAGCGACTGAGCACATGGGTTGGGAATGTTCTGATGCCTCTTCTAATCCCATAGAGGAAACTAGTGGAATTCCCAAAGATGCTCACTCTCTTTTTAAAAAAGACTTTGAATTTTATTCAAGTTTTCATCATGGGCAAAGCAGAACATGTGGGAGAGCTGACACAATTCACATAATTAGGTTTCCTCCCACTGGGAGATTTACTTACTGGAATAGGCATGAAAAAGGAGTACACTGAGTGACAATGGTTAATTCCCACAACCCCTGAAGAAGCAACCCAAGTGGATGCTGAGTGACCTCTGGACGCTTCCAAGCGTGAGTGATCTAATCTGGAGAACATTATAATATGAACCGGGTATGCTTTTACTTTTTCAAAATATTTTCAAAATTAAAAGCATTCTGTCTGAATCATCTCTAGGTGCAGCAGGTCATTTTCTTCCCAGTCTATCATTGACTGGCAATCCCCAACTGCGATAGTTGCGGATGCTGTGCTACCTCAGGGTGCTCACAGGGTAGAGGTTGTTAAGCACTGGCAATTGTTGGAGGTTGTACAATCTTTGCCTCTGGAAGATAAAGGGGCTGTCTTTTAAAAAGGAGGGTCCTCAGTTCCTTGGAGTTAGGTTAAACATCCACCTGCTGAGGGGAGCAAATTGAGTCCATGAGTTCTCCAGGTCTCCCTCTGCCTCATGATGCCATGATTCTATTAATGTTTGACAGAAGGGCAAGTCTAAATGTGCAATTCCATATAACCCCTGAGTTTTCTCCTGGGGCTGAAATTGAATAGAAAATGGAATATATCACAGTGATGAGAATCTGGCTGTGTGCTTCGGAATAGTAACGAGCTGCAGGGTTTTGTCACCTTGGAAACAAGCAAAGCCCGATATGGGGATCTCAGAGGGCTTATGCTACTGAATCAAAATTTATCTGGATTTGGTTTCATGGTGGGAGGGAATGCATGTAATATTTTATCTGTGAGTCTGGTAACACTGACAAATGGTGTTCTAAGTGAGTTAAGAAGCCAGCAAGGCGTAAACCAAAGAGATCGAGGTGCAACTGCTGGATTTTAGTGAGAAAGGTGGGAATGTGGGAATGTGGGATCAGCTAGCTATGGGAAGTTTTAGGTTATTTTATACATGATGTTAAATATCAGGATGATTCATGCAGGGAGAAAAGACTGTTGAACATCTGCCCATTTGGTTTACAAGATGCAAAACACTGAGATATTTGAAAACATTCAAATGTCTGGAATTACAATGACAACTTTCCGGATGAACAATTATGTATTTTCTAAAATTCCTTATTTTGGTGCTGCATAAATAATTTTTGAAAAGTTGTTTTATTAAATATAACCAGGATTTACACTGCATATGCAGAGGGTTTTTTTAAAATACACATTTTCCAATACTATTATAGGATTTTTCCTAAGAGAAAGATTGTAGAAACTTGAACCAGATGTCTCAGCCACAGCCCACACAGGCAGCCATGCCCCCTACCTAGAGGACTGCCTCTCCTTGGCATCCATGGCATCACTCTTGCTGGTTTATCTCCCACTTCTCTGGATGCTGCTTCTCTGATTCCTTTGCTAGGTCGTACAGATCAATCTGGCTTCTAGTATTGGAGCATTGGAATCTCTATTCCAGTCCATTGCACTCCGCTCTGTCTTCCCATTATCCACTCATTTCCTTGGAGAGCCTATGCATTCTCATGAGTACAAGCACTATCAATATGCAGACGACTTCTAAATTTATATCTTTTGGCCCATGTCCCCCAGCTGAGCTTCAACCCTAAGTCTAATTCTCTACATGGCAGTTTTACTTGGATGGCTCAGAGATATTCCAGATTCAGCATGTCCAAAACAGTAATGATAGTTTTCCTCCCCAAACCTGCTGTTTTTCCTCCATGTTTCTGAGTAAATGATCCACTAGGTATCAAGGAGCCATCTTTAATACCTCCATCTCTTCCACCTTTTTGTTTTTTGAGATGGAGTCCCACTCTGATGCCCAGGCTGGAGTGCAGTGGTGCGATCTTGGCTCACTGCAATCTCTGCCTCCCAGGTTCCAGCAATTCTCTTGCCTCAGCCTCCCTAGTAACTGAGATTATACCATACCACAATAAGTTTTGTATTTTTAGTAGAGATGGGGTTTTGCTGTTTTGGCCAGGCTGGTCTTGAACTTCTGACCTCAGGTGATCTGCCCACCTTGGCCTTGCAAAGTGCTGGGATTACAGGTGTTCACCACCACGCCTGGCCACTTCCACCATTCATATCCAGCCATCAGAAATACACCTCATAAGTGGCTCTTGAATTATCACCTTCTTTTCATCTCCCATGTTACCTCCTCAGTCCAGGTCAATGTCATTATAGACCTAGCTAACTTGCAGTATCATCCTACCCGGCCCTCCTGTATCCACTCCTGCCCTCCGGCAATCTATTTTCTATAGCAAGTAGAGAACTCTTACAGACACACAAACCAGAGTTTGTTTCTACTCTGCTTAAGGTCTTTCTTTGGTCTCCTGACACCTCTAGCAGTAGCAGGAAGAACGGGCTTGCAGGGTGATACTATGAATCATGTCTTAGAAATGTTGAGCTTCAGGTAGACATTAATTTGGAGTCCACTGGGCAGTTGCAGATAGCGGCTATAATAGGCTATATAAATGCAGTAGGTGTAGGAACTAAGAACCATCTAAAGATGTTGTAAAGGTAAGCTAGGAGGTCCCCACGTCATAGCCTCCCGTTGGCAATCATACCTGGGTGAAGCCGCAGCATTCTGGAGACTTTAGAGAACAGGACACTCTCGTTTTCTAGAGCTTCCTGAATTAACCATTCTTTTAGGGTCTGTTTTGAATACATCTAAATCACAAAAGATTGATGTACAATTAACATATCAATTTATTAATTCATAGTAGGAAATACAACTACCAAAGACAAACAGTGCCTCAATACGTTTGCTGCCTAAAGACAAATTAAGACAAATTATAATCAGAGGGCTTCTTGGTGAGCATAGATTCCAAGCTAGGGAAGTGAGAGAAATGATTCTTATTGAACTGTGGGTCTAGTATATTTCTGTACTTGTCCAGCCCCTGTCAAGACTGTGTCTTACAGTTATTTGTGCTTAGCAAAATTTAAGGTTGAGAGATTAATAGCTGTAAAGCAGTTTTTACAAATATGATAATTTTTTTTTCTAATATGGTTTTTGTCCCTTATAAAAACAGAACAAAACAGCAAGCAATTAACAAAAGAAAAACACAAGGGTATGGAAATGTTTAGTATTTAGAAATATTTGGTTCAAAACATATCATAAGTCAAAAGGTAGCTTTGCACTCTCAGCAGGAACCAGCAGGAAGAATGTTTTAATTTACTAAACTTTTTGCCTTGAGACAGATAGAGCAGTTTAGCAAATAGTCATTTGATTCCTCTCTTCTGCTTAGGTCTGAGGAAAAAAATCACTAAAGAAGGATAAGCACCATGCTTCTGATATAATTGCCTTAGGGGAAAAGAATCAGTGAGGCCCAAGCTCTGCTCTGATGAACAGAAGTTGGGAGAAGCACAATAACAGTTCTAAGCTCACAACTGCTGAGATTTGTGGTATTCCTCCTGTCCTCATTAGCATAATATTGAGAATTTGACTCGAGCCAGGCACCATTCTTCACCATTTAAATATATTAACTCTGCATTGTCCAAGCCCTGTGCGCTAGATGGTGTATTTACTCAATTTGCCTATAATAAAATGGAGAGTCAATGAGGCAAGTAACTTGCTAACACATACAGCTGAGAAAGCGGCTGCCCTGGGATTTCAACCGAGGTGATTTGATTCCTGAGTTCACCATCTCAAGAACACGATCTCTTCCTTTTGCTCTCCCTGGAAATGATGCCGTGCCCCAAGTCAGTGATCCATAGTCCCAGAGGAGATGATAACACGATGTCTGCAGTAAGCCACAATCGCTTGAGGAGACGCATGTCTGCACCCATGGAGGGGATCTACCCAAGGACCTGAGTTGGGGGAATGGACTGGGGTGGGAACTGGGACATTGGTGCCTTTTCTATTTTTTTCTTCCTTATTCATGTAATCCCCACAGATGGCTCCCTTTCTTAAGTGCCCTGGCTCCAGACTGCTTACTCCAGGCAAACCATGGGGGAACAGCAGCTCTCTGGTCAGTCCGCAGGGACAGGATCCCTCTCCTCTGGTCTATGCATTAGACACTTGGACAGAGTTGCACTGTCTTGTGGCTTTTTTCCCTACGCTACCTGTTGACCACTAGCCCTCCATTAAAACGTTTCTTCAAAAAGGACAAATTCAATTGCTCAGATTTCAGCTTCCTTAATTAAAAATCCCACTCTCATTGTGCCTCTCCAAGATGAAGCTACTAGCAAGCTAGCTTGACTGGCCTTGGGCTAACACAAATTGCATGTTTTGTATTTATGCATAATCTCTTTGTTTTCTTCTATATATGGTTAACATTATTTACCATGTCATTCGTTTTCTGTTGAACACTCAGCAGGTGACGTAATTTGTAAGTTACAATGGTGATGGATGATATGGGGCAGAGGTGGAAATTGTCTCACTTCTCTTTGTGGGTTAGCATAGACAGGGTATTATAAGCATCTAAGTGGGAGTCAGTGCCAGAGGGAGAGAGAAGAAAAAAACGTCAAAACAGACCTTGGGAAACTCACCATTTAAGAAGTCAGTGAGAGTCAGAAAGGCTTGCTGTAAAAGTGAAACGAGATGTCATCACAGTGGCTGAGGAAGCTGTGGCTCCTAGTTAGAGATGCTGAGAATCAGGGAACAGAGAGGTTTATTGACTCCAGTCAAGATGGTTGCAGATCCAAATTAGATTTGAGAATTAGTCAGTGTGAACCTGAATCCAGGTATACAGGCTGAAAGGCAACTCCATTGGGCAGAAGTGAATGGGGTGTCCTTATTGAGATAATGTCTATAGAAGGAAGCTCAAGTCTTCTTGCTCAGGGCCATTGGCAAAATTGCCCTAAATATCTATAACTAGGTAGTAAGCAACTTTGATTCTTAGAGGAATCACCTTGACTTTCTTGGGAGAGTCACCCCTCGTTTTCTCGGGCTGGTAACTACATCCTGTTTACTGAAGTTAGCACAATAATCCCCATTTGCTTGAGATAATAAAGTTGTTATCTTGGTTAATGTCCTTAACTTTAGGAATTAAATAAATGATGAAGTAGATCAAATCTATTGTATTAATGTCTCATGGTAAGTTCACAAGAGATCTGTGTATATTTGAATTGTGAAGTTTAAAATAATTCAGCTTATTGTTTGATCAAGCACATCCCACCTCAGGGCCTTTGCACTTGCTACTCTTCTGCCCAAAATCTCTTCCACCTGATAGCCTTGTGCCTTACTTTACTAAATTCTTTAAGTCTTTACTCAATTATCAACTTGTCAAGGAAACTTTCTTGATCATCTTTTAAAAATTATACTTCCCCCTTCCCTCCTCTGCTTTATTTTCTTCATAGCACTAGCCACCATCTGACATGCTAGGTAATTTAAGGTTTTTTTGCTCCCACTGTGCACCAGGTGCTGTTCCAGGTGTTGGAGATACAGTGATAAACAGACAACATTTTTGTGGATGAATGCCTCTGTGAGCTGCTTGGGGTAGGAGCAAATTTTCAAGGGTGTGTCCAGGTAACCAAAGATGAAAACTGAGGGGTCTCAGACACAATAGAATTGAAGAGGACAAACTCGTTTAAAAGGATTTTATCTTAGTCTGCTTCCTTTTGCTACAACTGACTACTTGAGACTGGGAAATTTACAAAGAAAAGAACTGATTTCTTATACTTCCGGAGGCTGGTATGTTCAAGGTTTAGGGGCTGTATCTGGTGAGAGCCTTCTTGCCGGTGGGGACTCTGCAGAGTGTTGAGGTGGCACAGGGCATCACGTGGTGTGGGGCTCAGGAGAGTTGACCAAACTGGCTTTTATAACAGGCCCACTCTTGTGATAACTAAACCTTTCCTTGACCATCCATTAATTCATGAGTGGATTAGCTCATTCATGAGGGCAGAACCTTCAAGACCCAACACCTCCCAAATGTTCCACCTCTCAATAATACTGCATTGGGAACCACGTTTTCATCCAACTCACGGGAAACACGTTCAAAGCATAGAAGATTTCAAGCATCTTAATACAAATTATTCTATTAAATATTAAGTTATTATTGAGTTAGTGATGTGATTTCTTTTTTTTTTTTTTTTTTTGGGATGGAGTTTCGCTCGTTACCCAGGCTGGAGTGCAATGGCGCGATCTCGGCTCACCGCAACCTCCACCTCCTGGGTTCAGGCAATTCTCCTGCCTCAGCCTCCTGAGTAGCTGGGATTACAGGCACGCGCCACTATGCCCAGCTAATTTTTTGTATTTTTAGTAGAGACGGGGTTTCACCATGTTGACCAGGATGGTCTTGATCTCTTGACCTTGTGATCCACCCGCCTCGGCCTCCCAAAGTGCTGGGATTACAGGCTTGAGCCACCGCGCCCGTCCGAGTTAGTGATGTGATTTCTTAAGCTTAAAAATACGTGCAAATGGCAACAATTTCAAATACTGTAAAGCCTAATACAATGAAAAATAAGGTATTTTCTACCCCAAATTTCTTGTCCCGTTTACCTAATTTTCTCCAAGTTTTTCTGCTTCCTTCCATTTTTCATGAATATACTCACATGTATGAATGTGTTATCTTTCGCCAATTTGCAATATTACAAAGAGACTATGTTTTGACTTTATTTTTCCACTGAATGTATTTTTGGTATGTTTCTATATGAATACATACAGATCTACCGCCTTCTGAAAAAGCTTTTCTTTTTATATTTTATTGCATGGAGTATCATGTTTTAAACTAGTAAGTTGCTGATGAATTCAAACAATGCCTCAATTCACATCCTTATAATATCTCTTTGTTAATTTATCCGTGTTTAAATACATTTATAAGATAAATTGTTAATAGAAATGCTTAAAAGAGTTTAAAGTATTTTTTCCTCAGACTCTAGTTTGAATAAACGCAAAACTTGGTTTTACTCCTAGCATTCCCACTGTGTTAAACTAACACAGGGTTGATGCTTCATCTCTTGCTGCCCAATTTCCTATTCTAATAATGAAGATATTTAATAGCTATGCAAATAATACACTGGAGATGTAATTTATTAAAGTGGCAGCAGAAAGTACCACTTATGCACTGGGAGATTGACTTAATAATTCAATTCCTTAAACCTTTATTAAAGGCTCAAGTCATGGGCCTGATTCTTTTTTTTTTTTTTTTTTTTTTTTGAGATGGAGTTTTGCTTTTGTCACCCAGGCTGGAGTGCAATGGTGACATTTCCATTCACTGCAACCTCCACCTCCTGGGTTCAAGCAATTCTCCTGCCTCAGGCTCCTGAGTAATTCTCCTGCCTCTGCCTCCCGGGTTCAAGCAATTCTCCTTCCTCAGCCTCCTGAGCTGAGATTACCTGCCACCAAACCTGGCTAATTCTTTTGTATTTTTAGTAGAGATGAGGTTTCACCATGTTGGTCAGGCTGGTTTTGAACTCCTAACCTCAGGTCATCTGCCCATCTCGGCCTCCCAAAGTGCTGGGATTACAGGCAGGAGCCACTGCACCTAGCCAGGCCTGATTCATTTTTTTGTGCACATCTCAGTCCCATATGTGGTCCTCAGCCACAACAGAAAGGAGTATGCCCCACCATCTAAAACTGCAGTTATGCTGAACCTGCTGGCAGGCCTTTGGTGGCTTAGCTGTGGCCAGCGGGAGAGCTTTTCATAGACACACACTGTGTGAAGAGAGGAAAATCCCTCTTTTCTAGGGAATCCTGGGGCCATTTGACCCATTCCAGAACATTTGGGCTTGTTCCACTTCTGCCTATCACTGTATGTCAAGGACACTGCAGGGATGGGACAGCCCATGTGGAAATACTTCCAGAGAACACTGGAATGTGGGAGGCCAGCCTGCAAGTCTCAGGCTCGGGAGCAGCTCTTGGAACACCAGAGATCAGCCATAAGCAGACTTAGTGGAAAAACTGACAACAAAGCCAATCTTTTATTCTTTTTCTTTTGTTTTGCAATAAGGCAGAAATTGAATAATATATCAAGAAGTGAAGCTAGAATTTTCAGTGATAAGCTGGTAAACCAATTCTCTGGTGAAAAAAATAAAGCCCTGAATGCCAATTTTCATGGTGTAAACACTCCCACCGTGACCAGTTGGGAAGAGTTGCACACAACTGGCTCTCGCAAGCCACATGGGCTATCGCTAGTGCACCACCACACGTTACTTTCATACAGATGGGAGAGAACTGTTCGTCTCTCCAAACACAGTCCTTGCTTGCAAATTTTCAATGCTGTCCATTGAAATGGACAACAGGAACTTGACATTTTTTCTATAACTAATAACAAAGTATACTGGTATTCTAGTTACTATTGTTGCAACAAACCCCAAAACATAATGCCTCCCAAAAACTGTATTATGCTAATGGATTTTGTGGGTCAGGAATTTGGAGAGTGGTATCTAAGGATGGCTTATTTTTGCTACATGTTAGAGGCTCCCAACAGGACACTCAAAGGCTGGGGTTACTTAACGGGGGGACTGGAATTATCTGGAAGGTTTCCTCACTCACATGTCTGATATTGATATTGACCTTCATCTGTAACCACAGCTGAGGCAATTGTCCAGAACACCCAAACATGGCCTCTGCATGTAGTGGCTTGGACATTCTCCTGGGGTGGTAGCCAGGTTTCAAGTGAAGGCATCCCTAGAGGACCAGATGGAGGCCGTATTGCCCTTTATGATGTAGCCTTGATTCTTGTTTGTTTGTTTCTTTGTTCAAGGGAACTTGTAAGACACAGTATCATTTCTGCTAAAGTTATAACTTGCCCAGATTCAATATAGGAATATAGACCCTACCTATCAACAGGAGGAATGTCAAAGTCATATTTTGAAGAAGACGATGTGGGCTGGGAGGCATTTTTGTGGCCATCGTAGGGATATATAATATGCCAGAATTGGCATCTAGGGAACTCTTCAGAGAAGTAGACTGGGAATTGCCTGTCATCCACCTCTTCCTCAAACTTTTTGTGTTTATCTGTTTTGCATTGCTATAAAGAAATATCTGAGCCTGGGTAATTTGTAAAGAAAAGAGGTGTATTTTGCTCATGGTTTTGCAGGCTATACAAGAAGTATGGCACGTGGTGAGAGAGGGAGCTAAAGAGAGAGGGGAGGGAGGCTCTTTTTAAACAATGAGCTCTCGCGGTAAGTAATAGAGTGAGAAGTCACTCATTACTGCAGCAAGAAAGACACCAAGTCATTCATGAGGGATCCACCTCCATGACCCAAACCCCTCCTACTAGGCCCCATCTCCAACACCGAGGATCAATTTTCCACATGAGATTTGGAAGGGACAAATATCCAAACTATATCATCTCCCTTGAAGCATCAATACTTTGGAGAGGCATCTAAGAGCTCTGTTTTAGACTGTATGCCTAGATCACCAGAAAACAGCGTGAGGAGGACTCTGTTAGCATGAGAAATCAGAGGAACCATATTAATTTAGTTATTCAACAAAAATGTATCAGGCACCTGCTGTGCATCTGGCAGTGTGCCAAGTACTTGGGAAAACAGACATGGTTTGGCACTCTTGGAACCTGTTTGAGAAATGATCCAAAAAGTTGCAAATAAACAAAATGTTGATAGCTTGAACAAGTGCTACAGAGAAAAACAGGATATGTGATGGAGAATAATTGGTAAGGTGCCTCTGTTAGATGAGGAAGAGTCAGAATAGCCTTTCTAAGAAGTGACATTCCGAGGCGGGTGGATCACGAGGTCAACAGACCGAGACCATCCTGGTCAACATGGTGAAACCCCGTCTCTACTAAAAATACAAAAAATTAGCTGGGCATGGTGGCACATGCCTGTAATCCCAGCTACTCAGGAGGCTGAGGCAGGAGAATTGCCTGAACCCAGGAGGTGGAGGTTGCTGTGAGCTGAGATCACGCCATTGCACTCCAGCCTGGGTAACAAGAGCGAAACTCCGTCACAAAAAAAAAAAAAAAAAAAAAAAAAAAAAAGACAAAAGAAGAAATAGGAAAAGCCAATGAAGTTCCAGTGCCTCAGGAACAGGAGACAGCAAGTCTGAAGCCCCAAGGCAGAAAAGCCTAAAACATCTTCTAGGAGTATAGTGAGAAAGGGGCAACAAAATATGACAAAGAGGGTTGAACTGGCGACCAAACTGTGAAGCCATCAGCACAAATATGGCATTTAACACGGTGGGGAAGAAAAGATGACCCATGGGAATGGTGTAGATAGATGAGGCAGAAATGAGAAGACCCAGCACCACAGAGGAACAGCCCCACTTTGAAGTGTGGCAGAACAGACTTCAAAGAGGAGGCTGGGAAGGAGGGCAGTGATGGAACAGGAATTAGAAAGTACATCCAGACAAATGCCAAGAGAAGTGCTTCTAGAACATAGGAGCAGCCATCAGCTGGATTCAGCTAGCAGGCTGTGAAAGGCGGTACAGGCGAACGCCTCTGGGATTGAGAGCATGGGGGTTTTCACTGAGGTTGTAAACAGTCATTTCACTGGAGTGAAAAAACCAAAAGCCCCGTTGGAGTAGGAGATGAAGAGCTGGAGGCAACATTCCTGGTCAAATACCTTGAACATTTTTGCTGGAAGCAAGTAAAGACAAATGGAATGTTAACATTTTCTAAAGTGAGTTCTCCAGAATGTGAGCTATCTTAGGTATTAAATTGGTTTAATGCAATGAAGTTTTGAGAAACCCTGGGTTTAAAAAAGTCTTTCCTACCTATCTTTATGCACCTTGATAAGCTAATATTAATTGTGAATTTTCCTCCCTAATTTTATTTACAAATTTCAAGTTGTGCCTTGCAGTACAAACGGAACAAACTTTAGGAAGCACTGAGCTCATCTATATTTTTTGTCCTCAAGTTTTATAAAAGATATAAGAAAAGCTTTCTAAATGTGCAGTTCCATATTTTTTCTTTGCAAAAAGTAAAATAGTGAGCACATTGTTAGTTGAGTGACTCAATGTGCCTGATATCAAGAACTCTGTCACACGTTTCCCCTACAAATCAATCCCAAGAAAAATAAATTGCTTCACAGAATGAACTGGGACATTTACAAATATGGATCAATGAATCGAATGAATCACAAATTTCTAGAACTAAAAATGACCTTAAATGTAATCTGGTGAATCCTATCATTTTTACAGAGGAGAGAAACAGCCCAGAGATGTTAAAGCAGCTGCATATGGCCTGGATTCCTTGGCAGCAAGCTCCCTCTTCCCAGCCAGTCCTTGGGTCATCAGCCTGTAGGGAAATCATAGAGGACGTTCATTTCTCCACACTGAGCTGCCAGGAGTCTTGGTAGTTGATCTCGTCCTCAACTACAGTAACCAATTTGTCCTGGTTGCCTGATAACCTTTGAGACTTTTAAAAAAGAGTTTGAACAATCCATTTGTATAGTGAAATAGAATGTACATTCAGAAAAATGTAAATAAAAATGTAACAGCTCATTGTCTAAGTGTGAGTACTTACCAGATCAAAGCATAAGCATTCACCTCCCCAGAAAGTCTGCCCTGTTCTCCAAGGGTACCCACCCTCCTGACTTTCATAATCGTCACTTTCTTGCTTTTCTTTATATTTTTTATACCTATGCATAAAGTCTGCTCTTGCCTGTTTTTTTGAGCTTTAAGAAAATCTTTAAGAAAATGGCATCATACAGTATTTATTTTATGTCTGACTTCTTGTATTCAGTGTTGTTTGTGCAATATTAAATTGCATGAATAGATCAAAATTCTTTAAAATCATTGCATATTGAGGATTTGGGGATTGTCCCCATTTTTTAGCTGCTTCTAATAGTGCTACTCTGAACATTCTTTTATGTATCTATTGGTATATACATTACTCTTGGATATATGACATTTGGGTGTGTGTGTGTGTGTGTGTGTGTGTGTGTGTGTGTATGCATGTATGTTTTTATCAGGACATATACCTTTCTGGCTGTGATACGTGTATTTTCAACTTTAGTAGCTAACCTTAAACTATTTTTGAAAGTGGCTGTCCAGGCTGCATTCCCACTAGTGATGTATGAAAGATCCTGTTGTTTCACTTCTTTGCCAACACTTGTTATTGTCAGTCTTTTACATTTTATGTGTTCTGGTGCTTATATAGTAATCTGTTGGTATTGTTTTAATTTGCATTTACCTGATTATTAATAAGGTTGTACATCTTTACATATACATGTTTATTTAGTATTTGCATTTCCTATATTGTGAAGTCCCTGTTTTAAGTCATTTGCCCTTCTTCTTTTGGGTTGTTTTTTCCTCATTGCTTTGCAAGAGTTCTTTATGTAGTTTGCAAAGAAGCCCTTTGTCGATTATTTTTATTGTAAATTTATTCTTCTATTCTGTAGCTTCCTTTTTTGTTCTCTTCATGGTGTCTTCTATGAACTGAAGCTTGTAATTTCAGTGTACTCCAATTTATCCATTTTTTTTCCTCGACATGTCCAAGATCATGAAAAAATTCTCTAGTATCATCTACTAGAGTTTTATAGTTTAATTTTCATATTTAGATCGATAATTGATTTTTTTATATGTTTGTGAAGTAGGAACAAGTTAATTTTTTCCTACACTGATATCCAACTATTTCTGAATGATTTACTAAAGAGGCCATTTCCCCCAGTTTTTATGGACCATTATTATACTAATAATTGTGATTGAAGAAAAGTGTATTTTTTTAACTTGAAAAAAACTCATAGTCACTGAAACACATTTATCTAAAGTTAGACATTATCTAAAATTTGGAGAATGTAAGAAAAATCTCAGTATTTTTATGATTCATTCTTTTATAAGGGGAAGCAGCAAATCTTTGAATTACATGGTAGCTATTCAAAAAAACACACAAGATAGTTTATAATACAGGCATCAAGAGCTATCAGATAGGAATATAAGTTAGTTATTTAAAGGCAAGAAATAGTCACAGGCACTATTTTGAAGCAGTATAGCAATAACAAATGGTTATTAGAAACTTTGAGCTTTTTTGATAAATTAGTGACTTTTGTTAAAGTGAGTTACAATGGTGATACCCGAAGAAAATACACTCAAAGATTTCTCTTTTTCTGACATATTGAGAAGTTTACTTTAGAAAATTAAATATAATCTTAATATACCTTTATGTATCCATGTCTCCAAATACACACATATAAAAAAGTACATTAAACTTAAAGCTTTCAACTTTGGCTTAAGTATAGTTACCTTTATCAGCATATTAAATAAAAACTGTAATATACATGTTACATACATAAATATATATGTATTTATTGATTGACTGCCTCTCAGCTCTGCTTTATGATACTGTAGCTGGACTCTGTATAGATTTCTACTTTACCAGATGATAGGATGCTAGGCTTTTTCAGTGGAGGACAGTGGTGGGACATTGCACAAGCCAGGTCTTCTCTTCCTGTTTCCAGTGCTTTCTTCTCTTTTTGCTCCTGTGGTGCTCACCGGCATACAGGACACCCAGGTGTTTCACACCCTAGCAAGTTTTAGCAGCATCCCTGAGGGAAACTTCCCTGACTTCAGCAACATCCACACAAGGGCTCCCCAGTAAGTTCCACCAGTGCCCCAGCAGCTTCCTGGGGAGTCTCAGAGGCAGCTTTATTATTAAGTCTCTCCCCTCTCTCACTGTACTCATGAAGTTTTATTTATTAGATACTTTACAGTTAATTACAATCATTATTCTTTTCAATGTTCAAATTCTCTCAAATTTCAGCCAGTGGAAGCCTCTTCAAGCTGCCTCCTATGTCCATTTGACTTGCTCCCATTAGTCTGTAAGTGCTTCATTGCTTTCCCTCACAGCAAGATGTCCAAATGCAATTGATTTTTGCATATTGGTCTTGTTTTCAGTAACAAGATCACTTATGTTAAGCTCACTTATTAATTCTGATAATTTGTCTGTAGAGTATTTGGGACTTTCTATACATGCAGGCATATCATTCTCAAATAATGGTAGTTTTAATTCTTCCCATCTAATCTGTAGAGGTATAATTCCCCAACTCTTTTTTTTTTTTTTTTACTTTACTTGCCAAAATCTCCAGTAAAATATAATAGAGAAGTGCTACTGGCAGACATCCTCATGTTGTTCTTTGTTCCACAGCCTAAGCTTCCAGTGCTCCAGTGTTTCAGGTATGATGTTTACAGATACTTTTCATCAGATAAGGGAGATTGTCTTCTACTCCCAGTTCATTAAGTGTTTTTGTAGTAACAGATGTTGAATTTTATCAAAACCTTTTTCTGACTGTCTTGAGTTAATCATATAGTTTTTCTCCCTTATGCTATTTATGTGGTGCATTCCATTGTCTAATGTTGAACCAACCTTTCATTCTTGGAATAAACCATATTTGAGAATTTGTACTGGAAGGCAGTTCCCACTCTCTGCAGAGAAGTTTATGGCTGTGCAACTTTCAAAGGGCCTGTATTTCTGTTCAGTACATCAAATCCAACAATTCTTGGGTTCCTAGGGTTTGGATATTTCTGCATTGCAGCTGTTGTAACAATGTCCCATGGGTGGTCAAAGATGTGCTCTGAAATCCAGATCTTCATGGTGCTGGTGGCATGCAGGTAGTGACGGGGACATGAGGCGAAGAAGTGACACCTGCTCCCCAGCCACCCCTACTGACTACCTATATACTATTTAATCATTTTTTTCTCCATGTTGCAGTCTGTATAATTTCTTCTGATTTATCCTTCAGTTTACTAATTCTCTTCAATCACATAGAATCTGCTATTGAACCCATCCATGTAATTTGAAATTTTATTTTGTTTTTATTTCTATGAAAATCATTTTAAAGTTTGCTTTGTTATTTTTTATCTTTTTCTGTTGCTGCAGAGATCCACAAGTTTTATGTTTTATGAATTAAACAGAGCAAGCATGATTATTTTATAGACTGATAATTCCCATGTAAGCCTTGTGAATCTATTTCTGTTACCTGTTACTTCTGCTTGGTTCTTTCTCATGCTGTCTAGTTTCCTACATGCCTAGTTATCTTTGACTGGATATTAGATGTTGTATTAAAAAAAAAAAACTACAGGGGTAATTCAAAGCCTATAATTAAGGAAAACTTCATTCAGATAGGATTTCTAATTGTTTCTGCCAAGCTTGGAGATGCTACCTTAAATCAAATTCAAGGCTTGAGATTCACTAGATCAGGGTCCCCAACATCCAGGCCACAAACCTACCTAGATAGGTCTGTGGCCTATCTGGACTGCAAAGGAGAAGATGAGTGGTGGGTGAGACAGCTTCATCGGTATTTACAGCCACTCCCCATCACTCACGTTACCACCTGAACTCCACCTCCTGTCAGATCAGCGCCGCTTTAGATTCTCATAGAACAAACCCTATTGTAAACTGTGCATGTGAAGGATCTAGGATGCATGCTCTTTTTTTTTTTTTTAATTCTTATTTTTTTATTGCATTTTAGGTTTTGGGGTACATGTGCAGAGCATGCAATACAGTTGCATAGGTACACACATGGCAGTGTGTTTTGTTTGCTTTCACCCCTTCACCCACATTTGGCGTTTCTCCCCAGGCTATCCCTCCCCACCTCCCCCTCCCACTGGCCCTCTCCTTTTCCCCCCAGTAGACCCCAGTGTTTAGTACTCCCCTCTCTGTGTCCATGTGTTCTCATTTTGGATGCATGCTCTTTATGAGAGTCTAATGCCTGATGATCTGTCACTGTCTCCTTCCACCCCCAGATGGGACTGTCTAGTTCCAGGAAAACAAGCTCAAGGCTCCCACTGTTTCTACATTATGGTAGGAATTCTCCCATTATATATTACATTATATATATAATTCCCATTATATATATAATTCTCTCATTATATATATAATTCTCTCATTATTTATTACAATGTAATAACAACAGAAATAAAGTGCACAGTAAATGCAATGCACTTGAATCATCCTGAAACCATCCCTCCACTCCAGTCTGTGGAAAAATTGTCTTCCATAAGGCCGGTCCCTAGTGCCAAGAAGGTTGGAGACTGCTATACTGGATGACCCAGGAATAAGGTTCAGGTGTATTTCTGTGTGAAGTCATCTATTCCTGAACTAACCTCACCTTCTAGGCCCTTCAAGGTCCCAATCCTTTAAGTTCCCAATCCTTTAAATTCTCAAATCCTTTAATTTCTCAAATTAGAAATAGTCTTTTTCTTATATTCCCATAATATTTAGGTCCTTAAGAAAACTGTTTTGGGATAGGAACATGTCCTCAGAGCAAAGACAGATATTTTCTACCCCTTGTATTATAATTTTTTTCTTCATTTTTATATTATTATTTTGTCAGCTCTTACATGTTTTAAAATATTTTGTCCAGAATTTTTAGTTGCCAAGGTTGATTTGGCTTGAATAATTTAGCCCATTGTCACTGGAATTAAGGGTACTCTTGGATACGTTCTGAAGGCGAACCTGAGACTTTCTGACTGACTGGAAGGAACATGTGAAAGAAAGGAGTCAGGAGGACTGAAGGACTTTTGACCTGTGCAACTAAGAGTAGAGTAGCCGATAAAGTGAGGGGAGCAGACAGGAATTTACTTCGGGCATGTTAACAGGCCTACTGTAGGTTGATTTGAAAGTAATGGCAAAAACTGCAATTATTTTTGCACCAGCCTAATAGCTATGCCAGTAAAGAAGCTGAGTAGGTAGCTGAGTATATAAGCTCAGAGTTCAGGGAAGAGGTTAAATCTAGAGGTTAAAACCCAAGGATAATTGCTGAAGATCTGTTCTTGACGTGGCAGTCATTGTTTGAAATGTATTAAGATCACTTTTGCAAATTTAGGTGGACAAGACTATACTAGTGACAAGGGTTTTACAAACTGAAGAAACAGTGCAAAATTTTCTGAGGATAATCTGAGTGAAACTACAGCATTTTCGGTCATTGTTTCTTGTTTATTGCAATCTTATATTTGATAACTAGAAAACAGAACTGTAAATAAGAGACAGGGACATTTCCCAATTCTGTGCCCACTGACCACTCAGTTTTATTTCTATATACACATCAATTTTGAGAATATAAAGGAATGAATTTTCTAATCTTACAGTCAGAAGAAAGGAGTTGGTTACTCAAGCAGAACGCCCAATCTCTGCTAAAAGGCCCTTTGGAAATAAAATGCATTCCTCCAGGGATGAATTGGATGTGGTCCTGAATAAAGGTGAAAGAGGAAAGTCGCTGACCTTTCATTTTCATTGGCATTGCTGGTTTGATTTTTGTAGTAATTCAATAGGGTGGAGGAATCATTTTTCTTTTTCTCACTTCTGTGCAAAGTCCAGCATTCCATCCTACCTCTCTTTCACTCTATCTTTATTTCTCTTATCTTTTTGTCCATACAGATGCTATATCAAAATAACAGATGAATACGAGTTATCAAAATAAAAAGCTGTTTTTAATGTGAGCCCTTCAGAAGGAAGCTTTATGGTCAATGCTGATTCTTACTATAGCTGATATGCATTTAGTGCTTAGTTTGGGCAGGCTGCGTGCTAAGTGGTGTCCATACAATATTTCATATAACCCTTACCACGACCCTTGGAGGAAGATGCTTTTATTATTTCCATTTTACAAAAGAAGCACAGAGGAGCTAAGTGACTTGTTAACAGCTGGTAAGAGGCAGCCAGACTTCAGAGCCCTTGCATCTAGCCTCTATACTGTAAGATCTGATGCCATCTTCTAATGAGTTAATACAATTTTCATACATGGAGGTCCAGTGAGGCACAAATCTAGGTTAACATGAAGTATAGAGAGTGCTCATGCGCTTTGATTTCAAGTGGATTTATTTGCAAACTCTCTTTTTTGAGCTCCTCCTCTGTTGCTCCACATTCTTTGCTATTTGGTGTCATCTACCAGTATGTTTTCTTGCATTCCTGGAACCTTGCTGCGTATCAGACACTAATTTTGGTTTTGATAGGTTCTGTGACGTTTTGCGGGTAGGAGCTGGGTGCAGAGTGAAATTGCCTTGTACAAGGGATGGGAGAACTTGAGCGAAATGTTGAGTAGAGGTATAGGGGCTATCAGAGTGGAGTCTGTAGGCGAAGTGCCGGAGGTGTGGAGAGAAAACACCTTCATAACACTATCCTATGTGCGAGGTAACTTTTCTCTATGATTCCGAAAGTCTTCAGTAATGACTTCAGAAATGATGGCATTCTTAGGTCATTTCATTTCCCGTGGAAACTGCTGAAAGGCTGAGGTAATGTCTGCTTGATTCAGCCTGAATTAGGGTTAACAGGCATGAATGAGGGAATACGAGTGTCATACATAAAAGGTTTTTGATAGAACAGTGGGAAATCGGTGTTCAGGGTGTTGGAGGTGAATAATTCCCTATGATGGCCTGGCCTCGGGGCTGATCATGAGAGAGGTGACTGAAAGGGAGGGCAGTGAAGGCTTTAGGGACTGAGATTGAAGACAGCAGGTAGAATTCATTCCTAACAACCCTCATCCTCTGATCATCAGTGCTCACTCATTACTGCTGTTATCAGAACAAGCTAACCATTGCCCTTACGCTTGCTGTCTACTGCATCTGCGTGTTGAATCAAGTTAAGCCTAAAGCTGACTCCTTACATAATTTAAATTTGGCCTAAAGGTTTTTCTGTACATCGGGAACTATAACAAGTGGAGGTGTAAACAGACCGTAGCCTATACTTGTGCCTGTCACAGAGTTTTGCCCAATCTAATGTAGCCAACTGTTTGACGCGCGTTCAAACAAGGCAAATGTCAACCTGCAACCAATCCACTGTTTCTGTACCTCACTTCCGTTTTCTGTCCCGAGGTCTTGCCCTGCTGTGGCTGCGATGGATTTTCCGATCCTGCTCTGGTTTGGGAGGCCGCACGAGATGCGAATCTTTCATTGCTCAATGAAACTCTTTTAAATTTAATTTGGCTTAAGTTTTTCTTTTCATCATGTGTAATGTCAAAATATCCAGATGGAAAGGGGGAAAAAAGAAGGATCCACAAGAAGACGGTTTGGGCAACACCCAATTACCTCCAGGGTAATTGATGAATTTCCCTTTTTTATTCAGATGTTTTCAAGTCAGGAAGGACAGACAGAAAGTGGAGATTGGCGAGCAGTTTTCTAGAAAGGAAATCTAGAAGTTGGACTAGCTCATGGCGTCTAGCCTGAGAGCCTCGGGAAAACGGGCCTCCATGTAATCCAGAAGTAAAGCTGACCCATACGGAGATGAAAGGCTGGCAAGAGCCTGGGAAGTCTTTTAAAGGGAGGATTTTTAAACATTTAGGTAGCAGAAGGGAATGATGATGTCACAGTTAAGATGAAAAAGTCTTCGAAGTAAAACCTACAGTGGAAATATAGAAGGGGAGATGGTGGTCAGGAGGCTTCAGTGGTGCAGGCCTATGGGGAATAGGAATGGAATGAGACATAAAGAAGAATTTTTAAAAGTTTGAAGTCGGCCGGGCACGGTGGCTCAGGCCTATAATCCCAGCACTTTGGGAGGCTGAGGCGGGTGGATCACGAGGTAAAGAGATCGAGACCATCCTGGTCAACGTGGTGAAACCCCCGTCTCTACTAAAAATACAAAAATTAGCTGGGCATGGTGGCGCGCACCTGTAGTCCCAGCTACTTGGGAGGCTGAGGCAGGAGAATTGTTTGAACCCAGTAGGTGGAGGCTGCGGTGAGCCGAGATCGTGCCATTGCACTCCAGCCTGGGTAACAAGAGCGAAACTTCGTCTCAAAAAAAAAAAAAGTTTGAAGTCTTATTTCTTACCTGTGGTCTAAGACAGGATTTAAAATCTGTTTGGAATAAGGTGTAGATGAAGAACAAATCAAATTTGTCTACAATATAATGTTCTTAATTAAGGAGAAGTCAGAATTTTGTAGACTAGGAATAGGAATGGAGAGAAGTGTGACTAGTTCTGTTGACTACTCTCTGCAGATAAGGGTGTTTTGGACACTGATGTGCATTGAATCACCCCGGGAACCTGTTGAATGAGAATTTTGATTCAGTGTTTCCGGGATGGAGCCAGAGAGTCTGCATTTCTAATCATCTCCCAGGTATTGTCAATGCTGCTTTGGGTGAAGGCTCCAGAGCAGGGATTTCCACAATTGAATTCACAAGAAAACCCCTTAGGTAACTCTGATATGCAGTAGGATTTTGGAACTGGAGCTATTGAAAACCTCGTTGAAGATTAATTAATGCAAGAACCAGAGGAATCAGTACAGTATTGAAGCTTCTTCAAGCAAAACGTTTTATTTCCAGTAGCATGTGGAAAAACATATTGTAGATGTCTATATAAAATATCTAAAACGGCCATCAGAAATTTAGGATGTAATGTTTTTAATAAACCATAGAGTGCCTGTTGTAAAGATGTTGAAGTCCTGGAGTAACTACAAAGGATAGTGAAATGAGTAAAACTGTAGACACAGTGACACTTTTGTAGCTTCTTAATCATACTTTAAATGATTTGAGTAATAAATGTGGCCTTCTTGATATTTAAGGAGCTACGATCAGTGAGTGTGTGTGTGTGTGTGTGTGTGTGTGTGTGTGAGAAGCCCTACTTTCACTGGGAATCCAGGGCCAAGAAAGGCTGACATTTCTTGTAATATATTCAGGAGGTGAAAATATGACAGCATTCAGGCACCTACCCACTCCAGTTTCACCAGACTCTCCCTCTCATTGTTGTAGACTCCCTTACTCTTTAGGACTCAACAGATTTCATCTCTGCTGCATCCAATTTGCCCCTTTTAGTAGAGTGTAATTAGATGCAAATACAAATTGCAACTATTGTCAGAATTCAAATGGGTTCTAATGAGAATTAATATTTTCCATTTGTGAAAGTACTGATTCAGAGCACATAATGAGGCAAAAATTCAAAATTAGGCAGAAGCCAGTTATTTCTCAAGCAGAAAGAGCTATATTTTATTCATCTTACAGAGATTAGAATTTTGCAATACAGAATATCAGAGCTTTAATAATTTCTAATAAATGATAAATGCTATAAATGATTTCTAATTCCTCAACCAAATCTTACTCTCCATAACAATTGTACATATGAATATGTGACCGAGTTAATTGAATGCTACTGTCTGCACTTTAAAGTTTTATTCTCAGATCTTGTTTCATTAGCACAATTATCCAAGAAAGCATTATATTAAACAAACGTACAACTGTGATATGCTCTACATATTAATCTGAATTCTTTTGGTTGCAAGTGACAAACTCAACTCACATTGATTTAAAGAAAGCAGAAAGGTACTTACTGATTTATGTAACTACAAAATTTAGGTATACTTAAGGTATATTTGGACCTAAAGAATTCATTTTCAATCTCTTTCTCTTCTGTTTCTTTTAACTGCTGGTCTTTTTAATTGCTATAACAGATAGCTTTTTCTAATCAAGGAAAGTGTTTCCAAGCAATTCAAACATACTGACTTTAGGACTTAAGATCCCAGAAGAAAAAACAGCCCAGACAGAAAATTCCTTGGGAAGATTGTGCTTCATTCAGGATAACAGGGCCATCTTAGAAACTATCATTGTGGCCATAGGACTGGAGCCCAGCCATTGGCCTATCTTGGTCATATACCCATCTCTGGGACTAATGTATAGTCAGCATCATCCTCACATTGACCACCTTGAATGAAAGTAGAATGTTTCCCGGAAAAAAGGGTGATATGCAGACTAATGGTATATTTGCACTCCGTTATGGCTTAGCTCGAATGGTAGGTAAGATGCAACTCGTAGAAATGCTTCCAAGGACAAGAAAAGTATCTGGAAAGGGTTCAGGGAAGTTTAATGGAAAAGGCACAGAAGCAATAAAGGTGTCTTAAATTAACGTGTGTGTGTGTGTGTGTGTGTGTGTGTGTGTGTGTGTGTGTGTGTGTAGCAAGGTTTATATCTGCTGATAGTGGACTTCAAACAGAACTTTGTACTTTTTTTTGTTCTACTTTAAGTTCTGGGGTACATGTGCAGAATGTGCAGGTTTATTATATAGGTATGCATGTGCCATGGTGGTTTGCTGCACCCATCAACCTGTCATCTATATTAGGTATTTCTCTTAATGCTGTCCCTTTCTTAGCCACCCACTCTCCTGACAGGCCCTGGTGTGTGAAGTTCCCCTCACATGTGTCCATGTGTTTTCATTGTTCAGCTCCCACTTAAGGATGAGAACATGTGGTGATTGGTTTTCTGTTCTTGTGTTAGTTTAATGAGAATGATGGCTTCCAGCTTCATCCATGTCCCTGCAACGGACATGAACTCATCCTTTTTTATGGCTGCATAGTATTCCATGTTGTATATGTGCCATATTTTCTTTATCCAGTCTATCATTGATGGGCATTTGGGTTGGTTCCAAGTTTTTGTTATTGTGAACAGTGTGGCAATAAACATATGTGTGCATGTGTCTTTATAGTAGAATGATTTATAATCCTTTGGGTATATTCTCAGGAGTGGGATTGCTAGGTTAAATGGTATTTCTAGTTCTAGATCCTTGAGGAATTTCCACACTGTCTTCCAGAATGGTTAAACTAACTTACACTCCCACCAACAGCGTAAAAGCCTTCCTATTTCTCCACATCCTCTCCAGCATCTGTTGTCTCCTGACTTCTTAATGATCACCATTCTAACTGGTGTGAGATGGTATCTCATTGTGGTTTTGATTTGCTTTTCTCTAATGACCAGTGATGATGAGCTTTTTTTCATGTGTTTGTTGGCTACATAAATGTCTTCTTTTGAGAAGTGCCTGTTCATATCCTCCACCCTCTTTTTGATGGTTTTTTTTTTCTTGTAGATTTGTTTAGTTCTTTGTAGATTCTGGATATTAGTCCTTTGTCAGATGGATAGGTTACAAAAATTTTCTCCCATTCTGTAGGTTGCTTGTTCACTCTGATGATAGTTTCTTTTGCTGTGCAGAAGCTCTTTAGTTAGATCTCATTTGTCAATTTTGGCTTTTGTTGCCATTGCTTTTGGTGTGTTAGTCATGAAGTCTTTGCCCATGCCTGTGTCCTGAATGGTATTGCCTAGGTTTTCTTCTAGGGTTTCCATGGTTTTAGATCTTCTTTGGTACTGTACCATGCTGTTTTGGTTACAGTAGTCTGTAGTATAGTTTGAAGTCAGGTAGTGTGATGCCTCCAGCTTTGTTCTTTTTGCTAAGGATTGTCTTGGCTATGTGGGATCTTTTTTGGTTCCATATGAAATTTAAAGTAGTTTTTTCTAATTCTGTGAAGAGAGTCAATGGTAGCTTGATGGGAATAGCATTAAATCTATAAATTACTTTGGGCAGTATGGCCATTTTCATGATATTGATTCTTCCTAACCATGAGCATGGAATGTTTTTCCGTTTGTATCTTTTCTGATTTCCTTGAGCAAAGGTTTGTAGTTCTCCTTGAAAAGGTCCTTTATATCCTTTGTAAGTTGTATTACTTGGTATTTTATTCTCTTTGTAGCAATTGTGAATGGAAATTCACTCTTGATTTGGCTCTCTGTTTGTCTGTTATTGATATATAGGAATGCTTGTGATTTCTGCACATTGATTTTGTATCCTGAGACTTTGCTGAAGTTGCTTATCAACTTAAGGAGATTTTGGGCTGAGACAATGGGGTTTTCTAAATATACAATCATGTCATCTGCAAATAGAGACAATTTGACTTCCTCTCTTCCTATTTGAATACCCTTTGTTTCTTTTTCTTGCCTGATTGCCCTGGCCAGAACTTCCAATGC
Source organism: Callithrix jacchus (assembly GCF_049354715.1). NCBI lineage: Eukaryota > Metazoa > Chordata > Mammalia > Primates > Cebidae > Callithrix > Callithrix jacchus. Next base: position 64,762,561 of record NC_133502.1, read on the forward strand.
TATGTTGAATAGGAGTGGTCAGAGAGGGCGTCCTTGTCTTGTTCTGGTTTTCAAAGGGTTTGCTTCCAGTTTTTGCCCATTCAGTATGATATTGGCTGTGGGTTCATCATAAATAGCTCTTATTATTTTGGCATAAATTCCATCAATACCTAGTTTATTGAGAGTTTTTAGCATGAAGGGGTGTTGAATTTTATCAAAAGGACTGGACTTGGGACCACTGAGAACAAATATTATGCCTCTTTCGACGGGCTGTTCTTCAAATGTTTGAAGTTAATGGTCACGTCTTTCAGTCTAGTCTTTCCAGAGTAAATATTTTTCACCGTCTCATAGTTCCTTGTATAATATGGTTTGAAACACTTCCCTCTCTTGTCTGTCTCTGAGCACCCTTGCCTGTCAGGGTCCCTGTGAAGGTAAGTAGCCTACAACCATTCAGAGTGAAGAGAGCAACGATTATTCTGTTGTTTTAGATTTTCTATTTTTACTAATGTGTCAACACCACGTTAGTGCCTGGGAATTTTCTTATCTAAATATTAATACACTTTAAGCTTACTCTAAAAGAAAATTTCCAAGTTCTTTTCATGAAAACTTTATATCTTCTTTATGCCTACTTGTTCATTATATTTTTAATGTAAAAATTTTTTTCAGTTTTATATTTATCATAAAGTCTCCATATCTGTCTTAATAGCACAATAGAGAAGCAGTAAAGAATAGTGAATACTCACATAAACATTTAAAAAACTTTTAGATGTAGAAGTAAACCATCTATTGAGATAATCATGTGGTTTTTGTCATTGGTTCTGTTTATGTGATGATTATGTTTATTGATTTGTGTTTTTTGAACCAGCCTTTCATTCAGAACTTTTTAGTTTCTAAAGCAATTCACTGCATTTTCTCAGTCACAAAATTCTTTTTTTCTTCTTTTTTTTGAGATGGAGTCTCACTCTGTTGCCCAGGCTGGAGAGCAGTGGCGCCATCTTGGCTCACTGCAACCTCTGCTTCAGGGGTTCAAGAGATTCTTTTGCTTCAGCCTCGTGAGTTGCTGGGATTACAGGTGCAGGCCCCCACACCTAGCTAAATTTGTTTTTTTTTTTTAGTAGAGAAAGGGTTTCACTATGTTGGCCAGGCTGGTCTCGAACTCCTGACCTCAAGTGATCCACTCACTTCAGCCTCCCAAAGTGCTGGGATTACAGGCATGAGCCACCAGGCCCGGCTAGAAAATTCTTTATGACAAGAAATTTGTTTCCCTGTCTCTTCCACCCACTGGACTTGGGACCACTGAGAACAAATATTATGCCTCTTTCGACGGGCTGTTCTTCAAATGTTTGAAGTTAATGGTCACGTCTTTCAGTCTAGTCTTTCCAGAGTAAATATTTTTCACTGTCTCATAGTTCCTTGTATAATATGGTTTGAAACACTTCCCTCTCTTGTCTGTCTCTGAGCACCCTTGCCTGTCAGGGTCCCTGTGAAGGTAAGTAGCCTACAACCATTCAGAGTGAAGAGAGCAACGATTATTCTGTTGTTTTAGATTTTCTATTTTTACTAATGTGTCAACACCACGTTAGTGCCTGGGAATTTTCTTATCTAAATATTAATACACTTTAAGCTTACTCTAAAAGAAAATTTCCAAGTTCTTTTCATGAAAACTTTATATCTTCTTTATGCCTACTTGTTCATTATATTTTTAATGTAAAAATTTTTTTCAGTTTTATATTTATCATAAAGTCTCCATATCTGTCTTAATAGCACAATAGAGAAGCAGTAAAGAATAGTGAATACTCACATAAACATTTAAAAAACTTTTAGATGTAGAAGTAAACCAGATGCAAAAGAAGCTGCGAAACAAATGTTTGCTTAATGACTCATAAGGCAGACAATCGGGTCAAGAAATAGAATTTCGCCAGTCATTCTAGAAACCCCTCCGTAAGGCCTACCCTAGTCTTAATCCCCACCTTCCCAATAGTACACCACTAAATTTATGTAGTAAAATAAACTAATCTGGCAATCAATCATTTGTGATATTTAAATATTTTTATTATCTAAATGTATATCAATAGACACTATAGTCTTGTCCATTTAAAAATTGCAGCTGTTAAGTCTCTCAATCTCTAGTTTTCCTTCCATCTCTTTCTCTTAAAATGTATCTGTTTTATTTGACCTGAACAGTTATCTACAGTGAGGATTTTTAAATTACATAATCATAGTGTGAGTCAGCATCTTCCTCCATCCTCTGTATTTTCTGCAAATTGGTAGTTGGATCCAAAGTCTTGATCAGATTCATGCTTAATCCTGGCTCCAAGGCTGTAGGTCATGGTGTGTTCCGTAGTGAAGAGGCACACGGTGTCTGGTCATTTCTTTCTGTGGTTGTGGTTGTTGTTGCTCATTGATTCATTACTTCCCTGGGATTTGGAAATAGTGAAATTTTAATTCTATTATTTCTGGCCATTTATTTAGTGTAAAACTCTTTATAAGGAGAAATTTCATACATCTGCATTTGGTATGGAGTGGTCTAGTTGATATAGAATGACAGGATGATACTCTTTTCTAATTGTTTGCTAGTTTTCAAGGTAAGTTGTTTTTCTGTTATTCTCTGAAGATGAACAACAATTTGTTTTTTTAAAATGTCATTATAAACTCATTGATTTAATGGGTGTATGATTGCAGTAATCCCTTTGAAGCTCATTTATTCCTTCTTTGGCCAGTGGGAGGCTCTTCAAGTCAGTTTCTTAGTATTTTTGACAGGGCCTTAGTAGTCTTTGATAGCCTCTTTGCTATCCGATATAACAAAGTGTTCTAGGTGCATCTTGTTCATTTTCTGCCTCAGACTTGGAATCAGTCACTTCCTCAAAGATATTCAAACCTCTTTGGTTAGAAAGGGTATTTTAAGACCATAATCTGGGTGTTTCTAGGCTCTTAGTAGGCAGAGTAATATATACCTCCAAAAACTCTATGCTATGTAATCTTATGCGTTTATATTGATACTTTTAATTAAAATTCAGAGATTTTCTTAATCTTTTATATTACTTCTGTATCTTGTTTTTCCGTATTGAGAATCCGAGGATCCTGATTTTCAAGGACTTGAGGAATAATCAATTAGAAAATTTCATAAGTATTTATTTTTCTCCTTCCTACATTGCACACATAGTCTCAGATAAGAATAACCACAGTAATCCTGGACTACCACCACCAGTTAAAACTGCTTTTGCAGATGTGCTCCCCTTCATCCTCTGTTCTTTGCAATTATATAAAATCTACGCTGCCTGAACATGTAGACATTGTATTTTGTTCTCTTTCCTTTTTATCCTAAATATAATTTAGCTCTACCAGTAAATATGTATTTAATATTCACCAGTCCTTATTTTGATGCTTCTCAGTCAAATTTGAAGCTCATTCTTTAGTATATTCTTCAGTAAGGGCTCATGCGAATAGTATTTCCTAAGTTCTTGCCATGTCAAATAGTTTATTGCCCTTACATTTTAAAGTCAGTTTAACTGGTTATATAATGATTGGTTCAGTTTTCCTTGAGTGTCTAAAGTCTGTTATTCCACTTTTTCTGGCATATATATTGCTGTTAAAAATTCTGGAATTCTTATGGCAATTTACTTCAATCTCCTTTATGTATTGTTTACTGGTTTTATCTAAATGACTGCAGGGTTTTTTTCTTTCTCTTTAAAGTCTAGTACTTTTATGGAAACATGACTTGATGTTGGTCATTATGGGTTGTTATTCTTAAGTACATGGTGTTCTTCAGTTTGTAGTTTCAAATCTTTTTTTAAATTTTAAGAAAGTTTTCTTGAATCATATTTTTTAGTATTCACTGTGTTTTTTTATTTTGGGTTTCTTCTGAGACTCCTATTACCTATAAAATGGATTATTTGCCTATTTTTAATATTAGTTATATATTTTTTAATCCTTTTTATCTGTAGATTCTTTTCAATTTAAAAAATGTATTCTTGCAGTCCTCCATTTCTCTTACACCATCACTGTGGTGATGCTCTGTGCTGCTTCCAGTTTAGTCATTTCTGAAATGATTTTTCTCATTTTTTCCCCTGAGTTCTATTACCTCATTTCTGAGGTGAAGGCTGTACTTGTTGGCTTTACAGCTAAAAATAAACTGCAGCAAGATGTCATTTTGAGAAGACAGGTAGAAATAAACTGGATTATCTCAAAGAAAAAAATATTGAGAGAGACTTACTTAAAACAGCTAAGAGCATATTACAATAACTGATTTAGGTCCTTGTGTCACTCACCCATCTCATCTTCCCCTATGTTTCTCCACTGAGGCGGTGTTTCCTTTCACATCTGAGTAATTTTCTGTAAAATTTTAACCCTACTGATCTAGGGCAGTCCTTATTCTAGACAAAAAACTGAAGAAGGAATTTATACATAGGCTCTTCCTTAACACTTCCAGCCCCAACATCTGCACTGAGCATAAAGAGAGAAAGTAGAATTCTGATATAGTTTAAGTTCACTCTTATTAAACCAATTTATTTTTTTAAAAAATCTTTTATTTTAGATTTCTGCCTCTCCTGACCGTGGGCAAAAACGGTGTGCTGAAACAGAAGTGATTATGCATTAGAGGTAGTTTTGGGGAGACTTTGTAGTTCAAAATTATTAAAAGAAAGGATATCTCTTTTCCGAATTACTCTGTAAAAGTACAAAGACAGATTTATTACTAGAAGAAATGAGACAAGATAAAGAGCAGAGTAAGATACATAATAAGGCAAACACTTTTGTACTGAAATATTTATTTAAAAACATTGGCTATGTAGATATTTATAAGTAGTTTATTTTCTATGCAGTTTCTGTGCAGTTATGACAGTCTCTAATTGCTTGATTTCAGTTACTAGGCTTGTCAAAGCCATATACTCTTTTTCTACAAAAATCACTTGTGATATTTTTAGTTTCTAGAAAGAATATAGCCCAAAGTTGAATAGTCCAAAGCAAAAAAGCATAAATTGAAAGAAAGATGCTGTTATGTGGGATCAATCCACACAGAATTACATCGGATTGTATCAAATAGAAGTAACTCAAATTTTGCTTTGGCCTCCTCTAGGAAAATTAAGGAATAAACAAAATCAAACATACAATACATTTTCACTGAACTCTATATGTCAATTATTATACTAGATACAATGGGATAAACAACAATAAGTTAGGTGACTAATTCGCAAGTCAAAATGAAGATAGACCATTGAAGAGAACCTCTTTGTATTAAAGTTTATACCAATTTTCAAACTCTGGGGTTTACTGATTATAGAAATAAAGGATTGGAGTTATTGATTGTGAGATAAGGGTGATTTCCATATCACCAAGAATGTACTAAAGTGAGTTTGAAGAGAAAGTAATTATACATTTTAGAAATGTTTGTCATTTATTTGTTTATGAATTAAATGAGCATTTATTAATCTGAAGTCTTTGGTATGTATACAGTAAGTGAAAATATGATATTGTCAGAGAGACTTTGTGGAGCAAGAAGAGATGAGGAGCAAGCTTCAAGGATCATCAACATTTGAAGACTAAACAGTGTAAAAGCTGGAAAAGGAGACTTGGCCAGAGAGGAGGAAGGGAACAGTAGAGCATAGTGTCAAAGAAGCACAGCAGAGTTTTTCCTGTGAGTGTCAAATTCTGCTGAGCATTCAGTCAAGATGAGGTTAAAAAAATGCCTGTTGGATTTAGTGGTAAGGAAGTCACTGATGAATTTGGTGGTAGCATTTTTAAATGAACATCTCTTGTGGGGAGACTTGAGCATCTGTATTTTACAACATTTCACAGATGGTATGAATGTCACTTGTCTAGCCCCTTCATGTGATACTTCCTTTGGAAATTTACCCAGCTCTCTGATTCACTGTTCTTGGACCACTCCCTTGTGAACCCCACCACAAATAATACCCCGTATTTGGGGTCCATTCAAGTTTCCTAGATATTACATCTAAACTGGCATCCCAAGGTCAGGCTTGTCAGGAGTGGGAACAAGACACAGGAAGAAGTTAAAGTTATCTTAGGATCCAGCTAGGTTGACGAATTAGATGATGAGGCCATTAACCAACATTTGAATATAAATAAAGAAGGGCGACCTAACAAGAGCAAAGAGAAAGACTATAGTCCTCAAAGAGTTTAGGAAAAGGTAAATTACAGAGTAACTATTTTCTAATATGTTTCCTGTTTAGGGGATGCCATGGTGAATAGACAAATCTCATCTGTGGACAGGATTCATCCTTGTAATGGAGAAGGATGATGCATGGAAGTTGCCAACATTAGCAGTATGACATCCCTTCATATACTGCCTCCTTTTGCTCTGATTCTCTATATTGCCAAACAACATTCTAATTGATTAATTTACTTAAATGATGACATATGAAATACTCATTTATGAAATTATAAAACTATTGAACTAAGTAAACTAATCAGGACTTATCTGATTTTTAAAGGTTGGCAATTTGGAGAAAAAAGATATTATACTGTTGTTTTAATTTGCACTTTTTTTTGCTTGAGAGCTTGCAAATTACTCACACATTTACTAGTCATTTCTGTTGCTTTTATTACAAATTCTGTGTTCATGCCTTATGCTCATTTTTCTATCTAGACTTCAGTATCATTCACACTGATGCGTTTCATAATATTTATATATTAAAAAATTAATCCTTTGCCATGTTAACTCTGGTATTTTTGTTGCTATTTAACTTGCATTAAACTTATTAACTATTTTATATCAAGTTTTTGAAATTTTAATATAAACGAGTCTATCATTTTTTTCTTTTCATTTTAGGATTTGAATCATAGAAAAACAAATTCCTCTTCACGAATAAGATACATGCTTGCCTATTATTTCTTCTTGTTATGTTTACATTTTAAGATTTATCTCAATTCATTTGCAGCTTATTTTAGTATGTATTGTAAAGTGATGACCACAATTTTTCTCAATCAATTAGTTTGTAGATCATTTACAGAATATATTCTTTACTCATGTGTGGTTGTGGAATGTAATGGAATAGAATGCCACTAGGAGAGCGAACCCAAAGGAACAGAGAAATCTGCAACAAAAGCTCTTTAAGAAGGTATTCATATGAACCCCCACATACAAGTGTGTGAGAAGGTATTCAATGAACACTTACATACAAGTGAACTATGCATAGTCACCAAATCTGCTTACAATATCAGCACCTACCTATAGATGAAAAAGAAGGGAAAGCAGTTGAGTTTCGACAGATTGAGGGTGAAAAGCCTTTAAATTGCTAACAGGTTCTGATAGGGAACTACAGCTGGCTGGTCTGAGAACAGAACTTCAGAAGCACTTTGCAACCTCCAATTTATGGATGAGTGTTAGAGTGGATTGGACTCCACGGACTGTCAAAACCAAGAAAGTACAGCCCCCTTGTAAGATAAAACACGAACTGAGAAGGAACTTCTGGGCATAGAGTCCAAATTGAGCAGGATGTGAACAATTAGTGCAAAGAAAGAGCATATCCTAGATTTTGTTTTCTAGAAAAACAAAGCTGAAATGAGGGCTTATGGGCAGATGGTTTATTTAGGATGAAATCCAAAGAGTAGGAGAGTGGTGCTGGTGAAATAAATGAGGAAAATCTAATAGAAGCTTGCTTAACTAGCTGGCCACTCCCATGGGAAACCAGGTCCCAATGCCACCAGAGCTTACTGAGGAATTTATTGTGATTTTCTTTGTGGCCTATGATATGATCAATTTTCAGACGTGTTTCAAAGACACTGTTTAGGGATATCTGGAGTGATAATTCGTTTCTCAAAAATCTTCTGTTAGTTATTGTAAGCATCTTTAGCGACTGCTATCACTGGATTGTTTGATCAGAATTATTTTTTGTCATGAAGCTTAGTTGAGAATACTGGAAGCGAGTTCCAGATTATTAATAGATTTGTTTGGGCTGGTGGGAGTGGAGTGGGGAGGGCTAAGGTCAGGATGCTGGCATTAAGAGATCACTAGATACCACATTCAGTCTCTGACAATTAAAGCAAACAAAGGAATAATGATTCAAGCAAGATAATTTAAAAGATGGATATTATATGTATAATATCAATAGATAAATTCAGTATATTATACATCAAATTAAAAATAATAACATGTTTCTAGTATTGTTTTTTTAAAATATATTTTGATGGACATTTCATTTGGAAGTTTAAAGAGTAAAACAGATACTGACAATATGAAATCACAATAGCCTAATAAAATACTGACTGTTAATTAGGCTGCTAGCCAGGGATGTCAATGCTAAGGAGGATTTGCCCTGGCTATGCAATTATGTATGATAGGTATAGATAGCTAGGTCGATAGATACAGATATCTATGAATATATATTTATATGATTATATATACATAAATGATGATTATTCTGGTTTCCAGATTCACCATGCATGAGTACAAATGTTGTGAATTAATTATCACATTCACAATCACCCCTGGGGCATTGATCCTTGAACCCTGGATACCTGGTAGGGAGGTTCTCACCCTTATGATTACCATAGAGATGGTCATGCCCAGAGAGCCATCTACTTGTTTGTTTTTGTTTTCATCTCTTTCTCCTGTCAGTGCTCTGTTGTGGAAACTCCAACACTTAAGGTTCTTGAGACATGATCAAAAATATCATTTAAAACTTTATTGGCTAATGGACAGAGATGGTGCAGTCATAAAATTCTGTTTCCATGCAAAGGTACATGCTTTACATATAATAATTTACTTTTCAAAATTTTTAGTGCAGTCTCTCCCCATTTATACTCAACTTCTGCTGGATATAGGGTTGGCTTTTGTCATGAGTATTCAAAGAATTTAGCTGAGTGTAGTCCTTTTCCAACATTATTCATGGAAGGGGTCTTTCCGAATCTGTCACATTTCAAGTGAGTTGAAGCCAGTTAGCTGGTGTGTTTTTTTGTGTGTAACTCTTTCCCTCCCTATTCAATTGAGGTCTTGAGCATTCAAATGCAGTCAGCTGTTCTTTGTTTAGTAAGTTTCTGGAGGAATTGATTGAAGTACTACCTTTGAGCAAGAAGATGAGGAGTTCAGTGGCAAAGACTCAGATAGATGGGTTTGGCAGAATCTTCTTTTGGAGCAGAATTTTGGGTTTTACAAAACAATCCAATATTACTTGGGGCTTAACATGAAGATGGTAAATAAAAATGTAGAGATCCTGCACTGTGTGGCAGGAATCTCACTGCTTGAGTAACAATATTGGTCTTTATTGGTTCCCTTAAAACATATAGCACTGAGTCGTTCTGTGATTTCAGCCCTGTAAGCCTTGATAACCCTGGGTTCATAGTTCCCTGGACTAGTCTTCCACCTGTGAAGAGGAAATCTTTATCATGACTGATAGCTTTCCTAATCACTCCGAAGACTGGGGACTGGGTAACCGAGACATTTTTTAGGGAGACCACAAAGGTCCTTAATGAATTTTAAAATCAAGAAGCCAAAATCTGCACTTGTTCTCCCACCCAGGATTCAGCTGCAATGTGGGAAAAATGGAAATGTGGCCTCCAAGACAGAGTTGCGTCTTGAACGTACTTGGTAGATAATTCTGCTGAGAGGGGACATTCTGAGCCAGCGATAGGAAAGGTGCCCGATAATAATAATACAATCAGTGCTCCCTGTCCATGGGTTCTGCATCCGCAAATTCAGCCAACCATGTGTCAAAAATATTTGGGGAAAATAATAAAATGTATGACAAAAAACAAATAAAAACAATATAATAGAACAATTATTTACATAGCATTTACATTGTTTTAGGTTTTATAAGTAATCTAGAGATTATTTAAAGCAAACAGGAGGATGTGTGTAGGTTACATGCAAATGCTATGTGACTTTACAGCAGGGACTTGTGCATTTGCAGATCTTGGTATCTGAGGGGGTCCTGGAACCAATCCCCTCATTAATACCAAGTGACAAGTGTAGTAGCAACATCAAAGATGATAACAGCTACCATTTATTAAACACACACCACGTGCTAAGTACTTAGAAAAATTGCCTCTAATCCTTCCAACAAGAAATACATTAGTTTTCACTAATACTTTACAGAGAGAAACAAACTCAGATGGTTAAATAAATTTTCCCAAGTCATACTACTGATGTGGATGCTAAGCCAGGTTTGTCTGAAATGAAAGCTCAAGTTCCTAATCCCTTCTGATTAGGGATAAATACTAAGGTATATATACTTCTGATTAGGGATCTGTCCTTCTGGCAGGATATATACTAACTTCTAGCCATTGAATTAGTATCAGGTACCAGCTATTATACTTGCATGTTTTGCTAATTTGGCAAAGTAATATTATCACCATCACCATTCATAGATAGTGAAACAAAGGCTCAGAAAGGATTAATAATTTGCTCAAGGTCACATAGCTGGTAATTGGGAGAATTTGGATTCAGCTCCAGGTCTGTGTACTCCAAAACCCATCCTTTTCTCATCGAGGTACAGTGACTTCCCACAGGCAGTCCTGGGTATTAAGAGAAGTGTTCGTGTACACTGAAGGGAGAGTTTTCCTGGTCTTCCAGATGAACCTGGAACTTAATGTCAATTTTATTTTTCCAGGAAAATTCATACAAAATAAAAAAATAAAGCATGTCTCTTGGAAATGAACTACTTCAAGTTTAATGTCTCTCTTGCTAATGCAGAATTTATCAGCCAAGACAGATGGCTGGCCTGGTGCAGGCATTGGAGTGCAAGGAATTATGAAAGCCTAGTATTATTGAGGGATTGGGAAGTCAATCTAGGAGCCGAATTTCACAACGTGTAAAGGGAGCATTTGGAAGAGTCATGGAGAGGGCACCTTCGGAAACAACATGTAGCTCTGTGGTTTCAGGATGTTGGCCTAGGTCCTATATTCTATGTAATAATGACCCTGTAGGGTGGTCCTTGGGTTGATTGCTGTGCTGATTGACCAGGTGTGGGCACTTTGTCGATCGACTGCTGTGTGGGAAGCCTGACTTCTTCCCCAGAGGTACTCATTTCTACCTAGGAATCACTTGTGGACATTCTATTATACCATGGAGAGGTGATCAACTCAGAACAAAGAAAGGATAAAATAGACCCCTGAGAGCAGAGGCAACTTTGTGAGAGGAGGACATTTTCCTACACATATTGCCTCTTTTTCAATAAGCACTGAAAGAACTCTGAACCTTGGGACTGCCCTTTCATTACTTGCTGTTCAGCAAGGGGGCAAGCAGGGGACTGGAGACCATTGTTACTCAGCTTGTCACTTGGAAGTTAATTAATAAGCCAAGTGAGTATCATTTGTGGGAGTTCTAGAATTTCCAAAGTGCAAAGGGGCAGACTCTAGTCAAAGTTCAGAATAAGAGCAGAAGAGAGATGTCATCGTGAGATTGGGAGCCCTTGATTAAATGAGCTTTTCATTTTTATTTTTATTTTTTCAATGGGCTTTTTAGGTACTACTTTGTCTCAGGGGCATCTGAGTTGGGAAAAAGATTCTGAGACCTCTCTACCAAGTAGAACAAACAATGGGATTATAGTCCCAGGTCATGGAGGCTTGAGACATTCAGTCTAGTTCCAGAGAGTCTGAAGCATGCAGCAGACATGTGACTACAGCATGTATAGAGGTAGACACTGGATTGGAAATGTCAATCTTTAAAGACTAGTGTAGGGGATTAGAGATCTGTGGAAAGGGTATGTGAGTGTTTACGTGTGTGTGTGGTGGGAGCTGCAGTCTGAAATAATGGCACACGGATTTTGGCTCTTCAGGACGGTTGGGAATGTGGAAGGTGTGGGGGTTTTGTAGTTCATTTGCTTTCACTGTCTATATTCTGGAGGACAGATCACTTCCTCTGGCTCATTGAGTCGTAGTTGGCTGTTTGCTATACATTATCATTTCACTTCTTCAGGGTTTATTTCATTGCTTGGTATCTATGTTTGTACTAATTGGAGTATCTAGCTGTTAGTTAAAAAACAAGCAAACAAACTAACATGTAATGCCATAGATCCATATGGGAAAACTGAGGCTGACCAAAATTTGATGGAGGCAGTAGATGATAGAACTCAGACTAAAATTAGTGGCTCCTGACTTCATGTTTTGTGCCCTTTTCTGTGTCCAAGCATGGTGGGGAGGCTTCAGGAAACTTAGATCCTCTCACAAGCATCTAAACGTAAACTAAACAGAACTATCTATTATTATAACTTCCCTCTCTAGTGTTCAAGTTATATTGAATAGCTTTTCCTATAAGGTAGAACATAAAGTGGCAGGTGCAGCCACTTTCCCTGAAATTAAAGGAATTAGTTGCTGTGAAATGCAAACAAAATTCAGAGAAGGCTGGACCAACCATGGACACTTGCCAAGCTTCTACTATGTGTAAGGTACTGTAATATGGTTCCAAATTTCCTGGGACAGTTCTTCCAGTTATATAATTCTTCCACATTTTTACTCTTCTCTGATATCTATTGAGCTGACTTTTTCCCATATGCATATTGGTCTTATATTTACTTGTTTGTGAATTTGCTCATTACTGCTTTTACTTCTTTTCCTATTGCATGAGGTCTTAGTTACTGTTAGCTGAGTAGTTGTTAATGCTTAGAAAATTAAAGGCATTACCTGTGCTACTGAGTAGCTGAGCTGGCACCTGGCCTTGCTTTTCTTTGATTTCAAAGCTGCTATGTGCACATCCATATTTTGGGGGCATTCCTAAAAAAAGGGGCATTCATCCAAAAGGTTATAAATTAAATGAATGTAGCATGTGTTTTTCTAACACACATTACTTCATCAGTGCATCTTAGAAACAATAATATCTACCCTAATAGGCCCTTGGATGTTGCTAAGGTTTTTTATTTTCAGAATCTCTTAACATTATATATTTCTTTGAATGCAAAATTATTATCTTTTGAAGGTGTTCTGTAACCAATAAGGGTTTCCTAGCAATACGTGCTATTCTTGTGTTTACCTAAATTCCTTTGAGAGAACACTTGCTCGTAGAAGAGGGATAAGGGAAGAAAATAACCTTCTGAAAAAAGAGATTTTAGTTAGGCTATAGCATTCATCATGGTGGCACAAATCTGAAACAACAGTTGATTAAACAAAATAGAGATTTGTTTCTTTGTCATAGTTGATGTATTAGTTTGTTATCATATTGCTATAAAAGTTTTTATTAAAAAATTCAAATTACTTGAAACTGGGTTATTTATAAAGAAAAGAAGTTTAATTAGCTTACAGCTTCATAGGCTGTACAGGAAGCATGGCTGGGAGGCCTCAGGAAACTCATGATCATGGCAGAAGGCAAAGAGGAAGGAGGCACGTTTTACATGGCTGGAGCAGGAGGAAGAGAGAGAGGAGGAGAGGTGCTACACACTTTTTACCACATCTCATGAGAACTCACTCACCATCATGAGAATAGCAAGGGGGATGTCTGCCCCCATGATCCAATCACCTCCCACCAGACCCTCCCTCCAACACTGGGGATTACAGTTTGATGTGAAATTTGGGCAGGGACACAAATTCAAACCATATTAATTGGTGTGTAAGCAGCCCAGGATTTGTAGGATGGCTTCATGGCATTGGTGATTAGGACCCAAATTTAAACCATATAATTCCATCTCTAACCCCTTCCAAATATCATGTCCTTCTTAGATTGCAAAATACAATCATCGCTTCTTAGTAGTCCCCTGTTTTAACTCATTTCAGCAATAACTCAAAAGTCCACAGTTCAAAGTCTCATCTGAGACAAGGCCAGTCCCTTCTGCCCATGAGTCTGTAAAATAAAACAAGTTAGTTACTTCCAAGATACAGTAAAGGTACATGGTTTGGCTAAACACTCTCATTCCAAAAGGGAGAAATCAGCCAAAACAAAGAGGCTACAGGCCCCATGCAAGTTCAAAACCCAGTAGGGCAGCCATTGAATCTTAAAACTCCAAAATAATCTCCTTTGACTCCATGTCTCACATCCAGGCTACACTGATGCAAGGGTTGGGCTCCCAAGGCCTTGGGAAGCTCCACCCCTGTGGTTCTGCAGGATACAGCCCCTCAACTGGTTTCACTGGCTGGCATTGAGTGCCTGTGGCTTTTCCAAAAGCACAGTGCAAGCCGTCAGTTGATCTACAATTCTGGGGTCTGGAAGACAGTGGCTCTCTTCTCACAGCTCCACTAGGCAGTGCCCCAGTGGGGAGTCTGTGTGGGGGTACTCCAAGCCTGCATTTCCCCTCCACATTGCCCTAGTAGAAGTTCTCCATGAGGACCCCACCCTTACAGCAGTCTTCCTGGACATTCAGGGGTTTCTATACATCCTGTGAAATCTAGGCAGAGGCTTCTAAGCTTCAACTCTCACATTCTGTATACCTGCAGGCTTAGCACCACATGGAAGCTGCCAAGGCTTATGGCTGGCACCCTCTGTCTGAGCTGTACCTTGCCCCCTTTTAGGCATGGCTGGAGCTCGAGCACCCAGGATGCAGGGCACATATCCCCAGGCTGCACAGAGTAGCCAGACTCTGGTCCTGCCCCACAAAACCATTCTTTTCTCCTGGGCCTCCAGGTCTGTGATGGGAGGGGTTGCTGCAAAGACCTCTGAAATTTCTTTGAGGCATTTTCTCTATTATCTTGACTATCAACATTTGGCTCCTCTTTACATATGCAAATTTCTGCAGCTATCTTGAATGTGTTTCCAGAACATGGCTGGGCTACAAGTTTTCCAAATGTTTACACTCTGTGTCCAGTTTCAGATCGTCTCGTTGCTCACACATAACAAAAGTGACTTTGGCTCTGGTTCTCAATAAATTCCTCATCTCCATTTGAGACCTCCTCAGCCTGGACTTCATTGTTCATATCACTATGAATATTTTGGGCACAACAATTTAACAAGTCTCTAGGAAATTCCAAATTTTCCCTCATCTTCCTTCCTTCTTCTGAACCCTGCAAACTGTTTCAAACTCTGCACATTAAACCAGGTTCCAATGTTGCTTCCACATTTTCAGGTATCTTATAGCAGTGCCCCACTCCTAGGTATCAATTTTCTATATTAGTCTGTTCTTACTTTTCTATAAAGAACCACCTGAAACTGGTGTATTTATAAAGCAAAGAGGTTTAATTAGCTCACAGTTTCACAGGCTGTACAGGAAGCATGTTGGGGAGGCTTCAGGAAACTTATAATTATGGCAGAAGGCAAAAAGGAAGGAGGCTCATCTTAGTGGGAGAAGGAGGAAGAGAGAGAGCAGGGAGGTGCCACACACTTTTCAACAATTAGATCTCATGAGAACTCATTCACCATCATGAGAACAGCAAGGAGCAAGTACCTCCATTATCCAATCACCTCCACCTGACCCCTCCTCCAACACTGGGGATTATAGTTCAACATGGGATTTGGGTGGGCACACAAATTCAAACCATGTTAGTTGGCGTGTAAGCATCCCAGGATTGGTAGGATGGCTTCGTGACATTGGTGAGGGGATTCATTCTGCATTATTGCTTCCTCTCTGTAGGGAGTTGCCTTTATCCACATAGTCCAAAATAACTCATCATTTTTGCCTAAAATGGCTGTGGGCAGGGGAAGAAAGCTTTTTAATGGAGCAACTTAGAAGAAGCTCACACCACTTCCAACTACTTCCCACTTGTCAGAACTCTGCTACATGACAGCACCGTGTTGCAAAGGAGGATGGGAAATATAGCTTTTATTTGGGGAAACTGTGCAGTTGAAATTGAGAGATTAAAAAGGAGAACAGTTACTAGGGGATAGCTAGCAATCTCTGGCACATAAAACTTCCCGAGACAATGAGAAACTGCTCCTCCAATTTATGCAACTGACAATCTATATACTAGGTTTAAATCTTGGCTTTGCTTCTTGCAAACTGGGCTTTCCTTTGGCACATTTTCTTGTCTATGAAAAAGAGACCATAAAGGGGAGTAAGGCTTATAAGACATCTGTTGGAGCATCTGGTACATAGTAGGTGGTCAAAAATGAAGTGTCCTTTTTTTCTCCCCCTTTCTAAAAAATATGAAACTCTGGAGAGTCTATCAGGAAGACTGTGTTGTATAGCCACTGAGGGCTTAGAGCCCAGATTTGCTCATGGGAAGTTCATCGTCTGGCTGGACATACACACTGAGAGGCAGCAGCTGGAGAGCTTGAGATAAATGATTTTGAAAGCTTCTCTGAGCATACAGAGCTCACAAAGATTAAAGGTAAACGCCACAAGGCAGCAGGATGTACAGTGCAACCAAAGCCTGGCAATCAAATTACACATGTGTTATCTTCCATCATATTGGTGGAATCGGAAACTGCTAGAGTTCATTAGCTGAGGCCCTATCAGGCATTTGTGCTAATAGAAATGAAACACCCACCTAGAAGATTAAAAATAAATAAATGGAGCACTGAGACTTTTTAAATCATGAAAATGGAATTAACGGCTATTTGTCACTTTCCTGTCACTTTGTATGACAAAGAGATTTGCAGTCTCCATGAGCAAGGCTATTTCTTCCTCCAGTGTACCCAGCACTCCCCCCTCCCCCACCACCAGGGGCTTCGTGCCATTGCTGGAAGGTGAGGTCCAGGTTTTCAGTGGCAACCTCCTTAGGCTCTGTTTTCCAGAGGGATTTGGGGAACCCTTGAATCATGGACTGTGTGCCTATTGCTGTTAAGACAAATATCTAAAGAGGGCTTTCCAGCTTTAGAAGGTGCCCGTGTGTCCTTTCTTCTAGAAATTCACTCCTTCTTCTGACTTGTCCAAGACGCGCAATGCCACGGTCACTCTCCCTTCCTCTTCCCCTCCCAGATGGGTTTATATATCTATCTGGGAGATACATGTAAGAGACAGAGTATGTGTCTGAGTGTGTGTGTTGTGTAGGTGTTTGTACTTCCTTTGGAGTTCAAATGCAGCAAACTACTGGTGGGTTCTGGGACAGAATTACTTGATATTTGAGCTTTTTAAATCTTAGTCCTTGACAAATATTGGGCCATCAGATGTTTCATATTTGTTGAGTTTTTTTTTTTTTAAGAGAGTGAGAGTTTCGCTCTGTCACCCAGGCTGGAGTGCAGTGGTGCGATCTTAGTTCCTTGCAACCTCTGCCTTCCAGGTTCAAGTGATTCTCTACTTCAGTCTCCAGAGCAGCTGGGGCTACAGTGCATGCCACAACACCCAGCTAATTTTTGTATTTTCAGTAGGGACAAGGTTTCTCTATGTTGGCCAGACTGATTTTGAACTCCTGACCTCAGGTGATCCTCCTGCCTCGGCTTCCCAAAGTGCTGAGATTATAGGCTATGAACCGCCATCACGCCCAGCCTAGATGTTTTATATTTGAATATAGAATTGAGACTTGCCCTGGCAATCGTGTTGATTCTACAGAAAGCTTAAAGTTATCCCTGATTTTTTAGAACAACATTTAGATTGTGAATTTATTGGTATGCTACTTCAAAGTCAAAAATGAACTGGAAAAAACTGTTTTATTCAAAGACCAGGTGCTCTACTTCCTGGCTTTTTGAACTCGGAACAAGTTCAAACAACGTGACTTCTCTGTGTTGCAGTTCCCTATTTGAACCTTACCACCAGAAAGTAAGTTCATTAAAGCAGATTCATTTTTCCCTTTGGAAAAATGTATTCCCTGTTACATAAGTTACAGCAGTACTTAGTCCATGGTAGGTATTTAATAAATAACTGTTAAATAAATCAATTAAATGGGAATAAGAATTCTGTCTCATGGGATGGCTCTGAAGATTAAATAAGACAACGTATGTGAAGCATCTGCCCCTGAGCCTGGCTCTTGGTGCTTGTTTCATGGTGGCTGCCATTACTATTTGGGAGTCTCTATGTTTTCTTAGTGCTATGCTGATTAAAAATATGCCTTAACTATAGTTTTATATCTCATTTTCCAGAAACTATGATTACTTATTATCATTTGGAAGAGATCAGCAGAATCTCCTCTCCTTTTCTATCTGTGACCACTGTACACGGAAACATTCCAACAGCATTCCACCAAAATTGCTCTTGTCAAGGTGACCAGTACTCCAGTGTTGCTAAGCCAATGGCATATTCGCAGTGGATCCTCATCTCACATGACCTGTCTACACCATCAACACTGTTGGTCGTCCCTCTGGAGATGCTTTCTTCACCTGGGGTCTGCGTCTTCTTGCATTTTCTCTTACATCCCTGGTTTCTTCCTCTTGCTGATTGCTTTACTTGCTCCTGCTCTTCTTCCCAACCTCTTAAGTTGACTGCCCAGGCCCTAGTCCTTGGGTTTATATCTGTGTCTTCTCCCTGCATTGGTCAGGGCCCCAATAGGAAATACCTGGGTAATTTAAGGAGAGTACAATATTGGGACATTTTATAGATGTGAGCACAATTTAGACACATTAACAATAGATGACATTAACAATAGTTAGAAACAGTGGAGAACCTGAAGGGGCAAGAGAAGTGGCTACTGGAACTGGAAAAGGGTAACAGATGTGTGAGCTGGCTGGTGCAGCTATAGCCTTTGATGCAGGGGCAGAGTCAGCATAAAGCAGCTCAGCTGGGAGGGTCTGGGTCTTTAATCTCTTGCTCATGCTCCCATTGACTGAACCTGAATGGAAGGCAGAAATCTCATTGACACAGTCCAAATGAGCCAGGATAGAGAAGGATAGGAGGATAGGATATGGCAATAGAGAGGCAAAGGGAGGATAGCCAGCACACCCCACAGGGATCTTATCCAGCGCCAAGGATTTCAGTGCCATCATATGCTAAAGACTGTTAACTCATGTCTTTGCCTATGGACGTCTCAACTTGGATCCCAAATGGATATCTCCAAGTCAGCATATAGAGCCAGACTCTTACCTGGACCCTCTTCAAACCTGCTGCACCCACGTCTTTCCTCATCTCAGCCTGTGTCAAATCCATTCTTTTAATTGCTCAGGCTAATGTCATTCTCAATCCATCTCTTTCATGTCCCATAGCATGAAATTTTGCTTCAGTGTCTCCACTTTCAATGTACGTATAGATTCTAAATAATTTCATGGTTTTCAAGAATTGTTATTCAGGTTTTTATTTATTTACATATTTTTTAGAGATAGGGTCACACATTGTCACCCAGGCTGGAGTATAGTGGTAAAATCATAGCATATTACAGCCTTGAACTCCTGGGCTTAAGGAATCCTCCTACTTCAGCCTCCTAAACAGCTAAGGACTTGCAGGCATATGCCACCACTCCTGGCTAATTTTTACTCTTTTTTTGTAGAGATGGGGTCTCACTATGTTACCTAGGCTGGTCTTGAACTCCTGGCTTCCAGTGATCCTCCCGCCTTAGCTTCCCAAAGTGCTGTGGTTATAGGCATGAGCCACCTGGATGTTATTTATGTTTTTAATGGAGCTCTATTCAGTAAATATACTTTGAACATGCCT
Organism: Callithrix jacchus; assembly: GCF_049354715.1. Classification (NCBI taxonomy): domain Eukaryota; kingdom Metazoa; phylum Chordata; class Mammalia; order Primates; family Cebidae; genus Callithrix; species Callithrix jacchus. The sequence goes on from NC_133502.1 coordinate 64,781,871, forward strand.
ACTTGTGCAAAGCATTGGGCTAGGGGCTGATGAGGCAATGGTGAACAAGCCACACAAGGGTTCTCCCTTAGTGGAGCTTACAGCCCAGTGGAGAAGCATGTCATGGTCACACATCTAAGATACTTTCTAGCCACACTTCATATCAGTAGTCACGACTTCAATTTTGAGGCTGTGGAATGTAATCCATTGAGTGGAGCACTAGCCATATGCTGCCTGTGCAGTGATTTGGTGAATGAGTATATTATACAGGGCAGTTTAGAGAAAGGCCAGCATCATTATTGGCTTACAACTCTTTGCCCCTGTTTTTCTTTCGATGCTTTTCTGCCCTCACCCCTTTCTAGACATCCCATGACTCATCACTCCTGCCATTTTCCTGTTGCTATACTGAATTCCCTCATTCTCCTGTTCTTATCACCATATTCCACTAAAAACGTGGTGTTTCATTTTCATATTACCCTCACTGCTTTTTAGCCATCCTTCTATATTTCCCCAGTGGGACTCTGAATGGCAGACACATCTGACAGCAATAACTCAAGCAAGCGTACTCTGAAAATAATCCTATAGTCTAAGAAGAATGTTTGTTCAGAGTTTCGAGCTAAGGAATCCAGGAATGGCCAACCCAGAGATTTGCTCCTTATCTGTGAAGGAGATTCAAATTCCAGGCCCATTCTTTGGAATGCAGGTCATGCAGGGGATTGCAACCCTTTGTTTTGGGTTGCAGGGAGGCCGCTAGGGGTTGCTAGGTGGAGGTTGCTAAGTGAAGATACTTTGTAAATTTCATGCCTTTTACAAACAGAAGTGGTTTTTCTGTCCACTTGCTGCTCCTGGACTGCCCTGTATGTAAGTCCTCAATATACCCTGGGTCTCCTTTGCTGGCTCTGGGTCTCTTCTTCGGTCTCTGGGACATGGTGCCATCCCTGCTGGAATCAGTAGGCATCTGGCACAACAAACCTCAGCTTCTGACTGTGATGGAATATCATGTAACAGACTAATGGTTCTTCTGAGAGAAACTAGAAAAGCTGGAGAAAGTAAACTATAAAATGTTTAAAGGCATATGTGAACAACGGAGACTGCCTGTGTTTGAAGAGGAAGATCTTCAAACCCCCAGGGGCCAGAAATGTTCTTTGAGGTTAGACCAGGTTCTGCGTGCTACTTACCTTGGGAGGCATTTGCTGACCCTTGAGTAGGAGTGAAGTCAGCTGAACTTTCCTCAACCTCAAGGAGCTTGGGAGACAGAAATTGGAGTTTGGGGCTCTAAGGACTTAAAGCCAGGACTCGAGGGGTTAAGATTTCAGAGAGAAAGGATGTGTGCAGGGGTAGCCTTGCCTAATATAAGTTTTTCCTCAATATATGTTATGTAAGCCGTTTATGGAGAAGAGCCACAGAGCCAAGTGCAAAGCAGCTACAGTAGAGCAGGCTTTCTGGTAGACTCATGGTGCTAGGGAAGCAAAATATTAAAGTGTGGGATCTACCCACGAGGAGAGGCCCTGGGAAGCACTCCAGGCATTAAGTCAGAACTTCTGGAGTACTGTGCTTCAAGAGAAAGTGTGAACCAGGAATGGATCAAGGTATTCAAAGATTGCATTGAACCTCATGTTGCATTTAGGTGATCATCCTCTTTGCCAGCTTCCAGAGCACAGGGTAAATCCTCTTTTGAACCAGTAATGAATAAAGGTATTCAAAAGGGAGAGAGATATCATCCAGAACCTCTGTAGCTTTTCAAAGATGATGTCCAGCATTCAACAGAAATTACCAGGGATACTATTAAGCAAGACCAAGGGAAAAAATAAAATAGACAAACTGAAAAGACATGTTTCTCTAATGTTGGAGTTATCAGACATAGACTTCAAATTAAGTGACAGATATTCAAAAAAAATATGACAAGATGGAGAATGTCAGAAATATATGACAAGACTGATAATTTGAGTAAATTCCAGTTCTAGTAGTTCCTGCCGAGCTGTGGACACAGGTCTGTTCTGCAGGCTGGGGTTTGTTAAAGTTGTCAAGAATAAGGCCTACTTTAAGAGGTACCAAATGAAATTTAGAAGATAGTGAGAGGGTAAAACTGATTTCTATGCTTGGAAACACTTGGTGATACAGGATAAAAATAAGTCCAACATACACAAATACAGAATGATAGTTTGTGTGATAAATAGAGATATCATTTGTCAGATGGCTTATGCCCATATAGAATGGGACATGATATGTGTCCCATCTTCACAGTGTGAAGGTTGGCCTGACAAATGACGCTGCAGCATGTTGTACCGGCCTACTGCTGGCCTTCAGGCTTCTCAGTAGTTTGGCATGGACAAGATCTGTGAAGGCCAAGTGGAGGTGACCAGAGATGAATACAATGTGGGAAGCACTGATGGTCAGCTGGGTGCTTTTACCTGCTATTTGGATGCAGCCAGAACCACTACTGGCAATAAAGTTTTGGGGGCTCTGAGAGTGCTGTGGATGGAAGCTTGCCTTTCCCTTACAGTGCCTGATGATTCCTTGGTTATGCTTCTGAAAGCAAGGAACTTAATGACAAAGTGCATCAGAAGCACATCATGGGTCAGAAGGTTGCAGATTCTGCAACATGCATTATCTAATGGAAGATACTTACAAGGCAGGAACCTTTATTGTAGTTTCCATGGGAAGGAATGCGTGAGGCAAGGTAAGCAAGCTTAGAATCGACTAGTTAGAATAATTTCAGCAGGCCCTGAGAGTAGAGGGTGTCCTGAATTGTCTGGCACCTAGTCCTGGGATGATTAGGCAAGGGAATATTGGCCTTGAGAATAAGAGCCTGATAGAAGAGGTGGGAGAGGAGTGGGCTCTGGATTGGTTGGTTTGTGTATGAATGGGCATTCATAGTACCACCTCTGGGAATCAACTAGCACTAGGAAGGCAGTTTCTCCAGGGTGGGTAAGACCCTCCATAGGTCAAAACATTAGCCTAAAAAGACATGCTTAATATAAGCAATAGCTGAGGCTCATACATCCATGCATTTCTGCTTCTATCACTTGAGCAGCATACTTAGTAGGATTTAGTTGTGTTTGGACCCAAACCTGTTAATGACAGTTATATTTAACAATAAAATTATGATTTAGGGAAATATTATATGAATTAGCGACCAGAAGTTGTTATTTCTTTGAAAACTAGGAATGTCTTGATGAGAAAACTGCTTTGAAGTATATGTGGGTTAGGTGCAGTTGGGAAAACAACAACAATGGAAAACATCCTGAAGATTCCACAGCAACGTGGAACTCTCTTATTAATTCTACTTACAGGTGTCTGTCGAGTTTTCCTTTTTGGACACTGTGACAACTGGCAGTTTGTGTTCTTATTTCCAGTCTTTGTAGGTCTTCTTCCTTTTTTGTACTATGCTGGCAGGATCTTCAATACAATGTTGGCTAGAAGTGCTGGTCACAGGTTTCCTTGCCCTGTATTTGTCGTGGGATTTTAATAGATAATTTAATAAATCAGATTAAGAAATTTCCTTTCTATTTCTAGTTTGCTTAGGGTTTTTAATCATGTATGGGTGTTCACTTATTTTATACCTGCCACTTTAAGGGATGTTCTTCTAGTACCACTGAAAAATTGTCTACTTTCTAGTGCCTCATAGCCAAATTTGCAATTCCTCATTTGTTTTCAATGAGGGAGACTTGTTTACTGGTTCATCTTTTGTGTGCCATAAAGTATGTCAATGTGCAGAAGCAAATCAAATTTCTAATCATTGGCAATGTGTCATCCCACACTGTGTGACCCTCAATGTCAATACTCTCTGATATGATTTGGCTGTGTCCCCATTCAGATCTCAACTTGACTTGTATCTCACAGAAGTCCCACATGTTGGGGGAGGGACACAGGGGGAGGTAACTGAATCGTGGGAGCCAGTCTTTCCCACACTATTCTCTTAATAGTGAATGAATCTTACAAGATCTGTTGGGTTTATCAGGGGTTTCTGCTTTTGCTCTTCTCATTCTCTTTTGCTGCTGCCATGTAAGAAGTAACTTTGCCCTCTGCCATGATTGTGAGGCCTTCCCCAGCCATGTGAAACTGTAAGTCCAATTAAACCTCTTCTTGTTCCCAGTTTCAGGTATGTCTTTAATAGCAGAGTGAAGATGAACTAATACTGTAAATTGGTACCAGTAGAGTGGGGCATTGCTGAAAAGATACCCGAAAATGTAGCTGTGACTTTGGAACTGGTTAACAAGGAGAGCTTGGAACAGTTCGGAGGGCTCAGAAGAAGACAGGAAAATGTGGGAAAGTTTGCAACCTCTTAGAGACTCATCGAATGCTTTGGCAAAAATGCTGACAGTGATACGAACAATAAGGTCTCAGCTGGTCTCAGATGGAGATGAGGAACTTGCTGGAAACTGGAGCAAAGGTGTTATAGTTTAGCAAAGAGACTGGAGTCATTTTGCCCCTGCCCTAGAGATTTCTGGAACTTTGAACTTAAGAGAGATGATTCAGGGTATCTGGTGGAAGAAATTTCTAAGCAGCAAAGCATTCAAAAGGTGACTTAGGTGCTGTTAAAAGCATTCCATTTTAAAAGGGAAACAGAGTGTAAACGTTCAGAAAATTTGCAGCCCAACAATGCAGTAGAAAAGAAAAACTCTTTTTTGTGTCCTTTTTTTATTGTACTTTAGATTCTGGGGTTCATGTGCAAATCATGCAAGACTGTTGCACAGGTACATACATGGCAAGGTGGTTTGCTGCTTCCATGCCCCCATCACTTATACCTGACATTTCTCCCCACGTTATCTCTCCCCACCCTCCCTCCCATTATCCCTCCCCTGGCCCCTGCAAAGGACCCCAGTGTGTGATACTCCCCTCTCTGTGTCCACGTGTTCTCATTGTTCAACACCCACCTGTAAATGAGAACATGTGGTGTTTGATTTTCTGTTCTTGTGTCAGTTTGCTGAGAATGATGGTTTCCAGGTTCATCCGTGTCCTTACAAAGGACACAAACTCATCCTTTTTAATGGCTGCATAGTATTCCATGGTGTATATGTGCTACATTTTCTTTGCGCAATCTATCATTGATGGGCATTTGGGTTGATTGCAGGTCTTTGCTATTGTAAACAGTGCCGTGATGAACATGGGTGTGCATGTGTGTTTATGATAGAACAATTTATAGACCTTTCAGTGTATACCCAGTAATGGGATTGCTGGGTCAAATGGAATTTCTATTTCTAGATCCTTGAGGAGTCTCCACTCTGTCTTCCACAATGGTCGAACTAATTTACATTCCCACCAACAGTGTAAAGGTGTTTCTATTTCTCCATCCTCTCCAGCATCTGTTGTCTCCAGATTTTTTTTACAATCACCATTCTAACTGGCATGAGATGGTATTTCAGTGTGGTTTTGATTTGTATTTCTTTAATGACCAGTGATGATGAGCATTTTTTTGTATGTTTATTGGCTTCATATATGTCTTCTTTTAAAAAGTGTCTGTTCATATCATTTGCCCACTTTTGAATGGGTTTTTTTTTTTTTGTAAATCTGTTTTACTTCTTTGTAGATTCTGAATATTAGCTCTTTGTCAGATGGGTAGATTGCAAAAATGGTTTCCATTCTGTTGGTTGCTGGTTCACTCTAATGACTTTCTTTTGCTGTATAGAAGCTGTGGAGTTTAATTAGATCCCATTTGTCTATTTTGGCTTTCGTAGCCATTGTTTTTAGTGTTTTAGTCATGAAGTCCTTGCCTATGCCTGTGTCCTGGATGGTTTTGTCTAGGTTTTATTCTAGGGTGAAAACCCATTTTTTGAGGAGAAATTCAAGCTGGCTGCAGAAATTTGTGTAAGTAGCAAGGAACCTAATGTTAATCCCCAAAACTAGGGGGAAAATGTCTCCAGGCCATCCCAGAGACCTTCATGGCAGCCCTTCTCATTAAAGGCCTGGAGGCCCAGGAGAAAAAAATAGTTTTGAAGGCTTGGCCCAGAGTCCCCATGTTGTGTGCAGCCTAGGGACTTGGTGCCCTGTGTCTTAGCTGCTCCAGCCATGGCTGAAAGGGGCCAAAATAGAACTTAAGCTTGGGGGTTCTTCAGAGGATGAAAGCCTCAAGTCTTGGCAGCCTCCACATGGAGTTGAGCCTGCAGGTGCTCAGAAGTTAAGAATTGAGGTTTGGGAACCTCCGCCTAGATTTCAGAAGATGTATAGAAAAGCCTGGATGCCCAGACAAAAGTTTGCTGCAGGGGTGGGGCCCTCATGGAGATTGTCTGCTAGGGCAGTGTGGAAGGTAAATGTGGGGTTGGAGCCCCCACACAGAGTCCCTTCTGGGGCACTGCCTAGTGGAGCTGTGAGAAGAGGGCCACCATCTTCCAGATTCCAGAATGGTAGATCCACAGGCAGCCTGCACCCAGAAAATCTGCAAACAGTCAATGCCAGCCTGTGAAAGCAGCCAAGAGGGAGGCTGTACCCTGCAAAGCCACAGGGGCAGAGCTCCCCAAGACCATGGGAACCCACCTCTTGCATCAGTGAGACTTGGATATGAGACCTGGAGTCAAAGGAAATCATTTTGGAGCTTAAAAATTTGACTGTTCCGCTGGATTTCAGACTTGCGTGGGCCCTGTAGCCCCCCTCTTTTGGCCAATTTCTCCCATTTGGAGTGACAGTATTTACCCAATACCTGTATCTCCATTGTATCTAGGAATTAGCTTGCTTTTGATTTTACAGGCCCATAGGTGGAAGGGACTTGCCTTGTCTCAGATGAGACTTTGAACTGTGGACTTTTGGGTTAATGCTGAAATGAGTTCAGACTTTGGGAGACTGTTGGGAAGGCATGATTGGTTTTGAAATGTGAGGATATGAGACTTGGAGGGGTCAGGGGTGGAAGGATATGGTTTGGCTGTCCCTATACAAATCTCAACTTGAATTGTATCTCCAAGAATTCCCACATGTTGTGGGAGGAACCCAGGGGGAGGGAACTGAATCATGAGGAGGGAACTGAATCATGAGGGCCGGTCGTTCTTATGCTATTCTCATAATAGAGAATAAGTCTCACAAGATCTGATGGCTTTACCGAGGGGTTTCTGCTTTTGCTGATTCTCTCATTGTCTCTTGCAGCCGCCATGTAAGAAGCAGGCTTTTTGCCCTCCACCGTGATTGTGAGACGTTCCCCAGCCATGTGGAACTGTAAGTCCAATTAAACCTCTTTTTGTTCCCGGTTTTGGGTATGTCTTTATCAGCAGCATGAAAATGAACGAATACGCTGTCTTACATATGAGTTGCCAGAAATGAGACAGTTCATGCTGTATAAAATGCATAAAAATGCAAAATATACATTGAATATTCAGAGTCAACTGACTCATGGAGCTTTATGGCAAGTGAGATTCCATGTCCTTAGGATCTTTTTCTCTTATATCGTGTGAGAATTTTACTTGCATCACCAATTTCAATAACCCTGAGATCTCAGCACAACAGAGGAATAACAGTGACAGTGGCAACAGCCCAAAGAGAGAGATGGGTTTTCTCTTTTTGGAAAGTCAATAAAAATTCAGCTCTAATCTATATATTTTCTATAGTCTACATTTTCCTAAAAGGGAAAAACCCATCTCTCCCCATGGCTGGGGGTAGCATAAGAGCTCAGTGACTCTAGGAAGGGTTTCAGACTTCTCTTGATCAGCCTCTTTATTTTCTTATCATTCTACCCCCACACTGTCCCCAGTCCTCATCCTAACATCTGTTTTTTTAATCACTGTCATTGAAAACAAGTGTGGTGCTGTCTGAAATCCACAAAAAGTAACCTCCAGGGAAGAAAGTATAAATCATAGGTGTGTAAATCATCAGCTCTGAGAGCTGGCGTACTATTGACTTGCCTAAGAGTCTGCATTTTCATTTAGTGGGAAAAATCAGCTTTGATGCACATGATCGGTGGTGATGGAGGGGAACATAAGAAACACAATGACTCAGAACTGGCAAAAGTCTATGTGTGGGGAGAGAGAGATTGGTGGATTCATTCTGGCATGTAATCAGCCCCTGAGAACTGTGAGGATATTGAAAGCAGCCAGCTTATCAGCATATTGACATGAAATGAAAGCCCCTTAATGCTTCCCAATCCCTATGCAGAAGAACTGGAGAAGGAAAACCACTGTCATTGGAAAAAATTATTTGGCAGAACATTCTCTTTAATGAGCAGATTCATTCATTTTCTGGGAAACATACTAGCATTTTGTCTCTATCGCACTGAAAGAACTGGCTGGTGCAATCAATTCCACAGAACACCCATCAATTCAGTTAAACAACCAGTGGGGTGGAAAACCCCCAGAAATCAATAATAGTTGTTTCACCGAATTGATGGGTTACTGTGAGTCGTTCAGATCCATCAGTTGACTTGTGTGTTCAGTTGCTGCCTTGTCTGTGGTGTTGTGTGGGAACTTCAGGCCAGAGACAGAGCCTGCTGGAAGGCCTACAAAGTGCAAGTTGATAGATAGAGAGGTGCAGGCTACCCATGGCCAGTGGGTGCCACTTTTTCTGGGGAGATCTTTGCTACAAGGTGCAGCTTACCTCAGTGAGTATGATGAGCTGCTAGAGTTTTAACAAGCCACCACTGGCTGAGTGCCTTCGATGAGAGAGTTGCTTTTAAAATATAACTTAACGTTTTTAACAAACCTGCAAAGAAGAAATTATCCCTCCCTGCTCTTTTCTTGCTTGAGGATTGAAGAGAAGCAGGGAGAGGCAGAGCCAGGAAGCAATCTCTGTTCATTGCCAAAGCCAGAGTTCTCTTCAGGGTGCCATCCGCCCCTCATCTGTGCATAGGATAGTGGCTGAGAACTGTAGGTTCTGGAGTCTGATAAAGATGGTTCAAATCCTGGCACCTACTTATTATGGGATGTTTGGCAATGTACTTCACTGTTTTCAGTTTCAATTTTCCCATCTGCAAAATGGGAATAATATCTAGTGATTGAAGGAATGAATACAAGAATGTAATCCAAGTCCACTGTATATGGCCTGGGAATAATGTGGCAAAGCCTGTTTCTTTTTCTTGTTGTTTGTTTTTAAAAAATGTTATTCTTGGTACTGTCACTAAGGGTGGTGGCTTGAGCTTGTCCTAAACTCATTTTGGGCTACACGCCTTCCTCTTTCCTTGCTCTTGCAACTTACAAATCCTCTGAGAGATTTTAAATCTTTTGTGAGAGCCAGAACATAGGTGTCAATATTTAATTGTCAAGTTCTGAATTTTAGTGAACATTTATTACTTCATAACACATGAGGCTTCTATTGATCCTGCTTTGTTTATCCCACGTTAAAAAAATCCAGTTGGTTGCCTCTTCATGCTGGCATGCTCTGCTCCTACGCAAGTGTGTGTAGGGGTGCCGTAAGGAAGGACGAGGGTTTCAACAAAGGCTTGCTGGCCACAAATAGCTCACTCAACTGCGAGGCAGAAGAAGGTAAGAAGTGCCCACAAAAGCAGTGGCAGTACAAATCCAGCCATGCCTACAAAGTTCACATACAGGCAAAATGAATCCAAGGCAACAGAAGTCAGTCTATGGGCCAACTCTTTGGTGAGGGAATTTTATTTTCTGAGACAGAGTCTCGCTCTGTTGCCCAGGCTGGAGTGCAGTGGTGCAGTCTCTGCGTACTGCAACCTCCGCCTCTTGGGTTCAGGTGATTGTCCTGCCTCAGCTGCCCGAGTCACAGACTACAGGTGCATGCCACTGTGCTCAGCTAATTTTTGTATTCTTAGCAGGGATAGGGTTTCACCATGTTGACCAGGCTGGTCTTGAACTTCTGACCTCAAGTAATCCACCTGCCTCGGCCTCCTAAAATGCTGGGATTATAGGCATGAGCCACCGCACTCAGCTGGTGTGAGAATTGCTGGGAAAAGGGAAGAGGAGACTCCTGGGTACTGGAAGGGTTCTAGGCCTGGATCTGGACATCTGCACAGGTAGCATTGGAGCTGTGCATTTAGGATTTGCGCCCTGTATGTGTGCTCCACTTCAATTAAGGAGAATTTAAAATTTAAATAACCATATAAAAAGCACCACTAGTGCTAGTGCTCAGCAGGATGTGAAGATATGTAATACGATAGGCTGTACTCACCCACCTGTGGCACTGGGTAACAATGGCATGGATTATTCCCTTGCAGCAGAGTGGACTGGCCTAGGCAGACAATTACATTGTGGAAAAAGGGGACGTACCCCACCACCAGACGTCCAGGAGAGCTGAAACATATTCAGATTTTTTGTCTCTCCCTAATAATAACTACCCTGATCAAGTACCTATTTAGTTCTAAGAGCTTTGTAGATATAGATTTTTTTTCCGCTAGTGTTTACAATAATCTTATATGGGGTGTCTTTTGTTCCATTTTATCACTGAATCAATAGTTTAAAGAGATCTTATAACAAGTAAGGGGTGAAGCAAGATTTTTTTTTTCTTTGAGATAGAGTCTTGCTCTGTTGTTCAGGCTGGTACAGTGGCACAATCTTGGCTCACTGCAACCTCTGCTTCCTGAATTCAAGTGATTCTCCTGCCTCAACCTCCCAAGTAGCTGGAACTGCAGGCACGTGCCACCACACCCAGCTAATTTTTTTTTTTTTTTTGATTTTTAGTAGAGATGGGGTTTCACCATGTTGGTCATGATGGTTTCGATCTCTTGACCTTGTGATCCACCCGCCTCAGCCTCCCAAAGTGCTGGGATTTCAGGAGTGAGCCACCGTGTCTGACAGGGCAAAGCAAGATTTTAACCTTGGTCTGTCTGGCCTTTTGATCAGGACCATAGTCTCTGAAGACAGATTGCCTGGGTTCGAGTTCCAGCTCCGCATTTCCTTGCTGTGTAAACGTGGGTAAGTTCCTTGCCCTCTCTGTGCCTTAATTTTCTCAATTTCAGGAAAGGGGAGATGGCAGCTATGTATCACAGAGTTATTTGAGTTAATCTGTGTAAAACACTTAGAACATGGTATATACTTGGCACATAGTAAGAGCTATACATGTGTTAGCAGTTATTCTGTTGAATGATACAGCCTTTCAAAGTGGAAGGGCCAAATCCTATGATTTTCTGAGATATAAAGTAGAACTATAGGCCTAGCCAAACTGTTTTTTCCCTACCTCCCTCCTATGGGTTAACAGAGTCCTAGATCCTAGGTATCTGGCAGGCACATGGGACTGCTTTCCTGCTTCCCCAGGAGAACCCCTGGGTCACAGGCCGGGGAGGGGGTGGTCAAGGTCCCCTGTCACTCCAGCTCTCTCATGACACTTGTATCCTCAAGGTTGGCTAAGAGAAAATGTTGTTCTAGGTTTGCTGGCAGTTCCTACCTACTCTGATGTCAGGCACAGGGGAACCTGGAAGCTGTTGAAATGAGGATTTTTCCAGGTTATGCCATCAGGTTTTCTTTCTGGATCACCAGCCCCATTCCCACCTGGATTCTGGGAATTGCCCCTTCGCTGACCCACGTGGTGACAGTGGTCCTTGTGTGAACAAGGTCCCAACTCTGAGGTCACCTGTGATGGACTGGACCAGAGTCTCTTCCCTAGAAATCAAGACTTGGAAATAATAACTGATATCATCAGTTGAGATGATCTTTGAATGGAAGAGATATAAATAGAAGAACGTGGTAGCCATTTTCTGCCTTTTCCACTTGGAAATACACTGAGAAAGGAAGTGTGCGTGAGTGTGAGAGGTAGAGCAGAGGCTCAGGTAAGAGCAGGGCCAGGACAGAGACTGAGCAAGGTGGGCCACTGTGGGATCACCCAGCATTCTCATCTACAAATTACCCCTCTTGCTTAGGCTGGCTCCAGTGAGTTTCCACCGCTCATACTTGAGAGTTCACACAAAAACACCCGACTGAGTAATTAAAGGAACAAAATTCATCACATGAAATAATTTTCTTGGAAGGCTTTCTTGAATCCCCTAAACTGAGTTAGGAGCTCCTCTCAAACATGGCTGCTTCCTTTTCCCCATGACATTAGCTGTATCTTAGCCCTAGTCATCCTGGTCTGATAAATATGCCTGTATTAAAAAAATTGATCTTTAAAACCCACAAGGAGTTTCCAAAATGTAGTTTTTTTTGAGTTGCAATCTTTAAACTATTAGGTTTCATTCATGTAGCTCCTGCATTATTTATTTATTTTAATAAAAACATACTAGGCTTTAATATTTAGTTGATATTTATTCATTTTATATGATTCATTTTTAAACTGCATAGGAAATATTTAAGAATTGAGGGTTTGAGGTACTAGATATATACTTCTAAACACATGTTAAACTGAATATGTACCTATTTAAAAAAAGATGATATGTATCACCTAAGATCATCTCACATGCCACTTTGGAAACTCCTGCCCTAACTTACCAGCCCTTTAAAAGCAGGACAGTGACTCATGCACGGCCAGCTTTCTACCCCTGGGCTCAAGGCCCAACATTTCCCCTTTATAGAACTTTTCACAACTAAACCATCAAATGCACAATTAGTTTCCTTCTCTGGCTTGCATGGAAGACCCTTCCATGCATTGTTTACTGCTTTATCCTCAGTGCCTTCAACTAGGTCTGGCACCTAGCTGATGTTTAATATGTATGCATTGGATGAAATAATGCATGTATTGATAAATGCAAACCAGTTCCAGAATGTTCTGCAGCCATGAATGTCAATACATGCTGCTCCTGACTGGTGGGGACACTTGGGGGTGAGCACTCTTGCTCAGTGTCTTACTTCTCTCACTTGTTCCACTGTGGTGGTGACACTATCAGGTCATGCATGACACTATCAGGTCTTTAGTCCTTAGTTTCAATGGCTGAAGCAGAACATCCTTGGACACTGTGATTCATACATACCCTAGCTGGGCATGCGCAGAGCCAGCTGTATAATTTCAACAGCCCAGTTCAAAATCAAAACGTATGTTCAAAAAGCAGGAATCCCTACGACTCAGCAATTCCACTTCCAGATATACCCAAAAGAATCGAAAGCAGGGACCCAAAGAGATGGTTGCACACCATGTTCATGGCAGCATTATTTACAATAGCCAAGAGGTGGAAGCAACTTAAATGTCCATCTACAGATGAATGGATACACGATATAGACACACAATGCAATATTATTCAGCTTAAAAAAGGAAGGAAATTGGCTGGCCGTGGTAGCTCACGCCTGTAATCCTAGCACTTTAGGAGGCTGAGGTAGGTGGATCAAGAGGTCTGAGATTCTGCATTTCCAGCAAGCTCCCATGTGACTCGGGGACTATACTTAGGATCAAGAGTCTAGACCATCCTGACCAACATGGTGAAGCCCAGTCTCTACTAAAAATATAAAAACGTTAGCTTGGTGTGGTGGCGCATGCCTGTAGTCCTAGCTACTTGGGAGGCTGAGGGAGAAGAATCATTTGAAGCTGGGAGGCAGAGGTTGCAGTGAGCTGAGATGGCGCCACTGCACTCCAGCCTGGCAACAGAGCGAGATTCCGTCTCAAAAAAAAAGGAAATTCTGACACATGCTATGGCATGGAAGAACCTCAGGTACCTGCAGTTGTCAAATTCATAGAGATAGGCGGTAGAATGGTGTGTCAGGGGCTGGGGGTAGGGGACATGGGGAGTAATGGGTACTGTGTTTTAGTTTTGCAAGAAGGAAACAGTTTTGAAAATGCGTCGGTTTGGGCATGGTGGCTCACTCATGTAATCTCAGCATTCTGGGAGGCTGAGGCAGTAGATTGCTTGAGCCCAGGAGTTTGAGACCAGCCTGGGCAACATGGTGAAATGCTGTCTCTCCTAAAAATACAAAACTTAGCTGGGAATGTACCTGTAGTCCCAGCTATTTGAGAGGCTGAGGTGGGAGAATCGCTTGAGCCTAGGAGATGGAGGCTGCAATGAGCCAAGATCACACTACTGCACTCCAGCTTGGGTGACTGAGCAAGACCCTGTCTCAGAAAAAAAAAGAAAAAAAGAATGTGGGTTGATAACAATGTGAATGTATTTAACACTACTGAACAGTACACTTAAAATGGTTAAGAGAGTAATTTTATGTTACAAAAATTTTACTACAGTTTTTTTAAAAGTAGGAGAAAAGCTTTCCTCTCTCATGGTCTCTCTATCTCCCTGTCTCTGTTTCTGTCTCTCTGTATGTCTGTCATTTAAAAAAATTTGGTATTGTATGTCACACTCCCTTGGGCATAAGCACAGGTGTTGGGTGAGTGCAGACACTTATAGGTGCCCAGTACCTCATCCTGATGGCCTGGGCATGCAGGGGGTGCATGTCTGACTCCAACACTCTGTGAGGGGGGCAGGAAAAGGGTCACTTGGCAGCACAGGGGAGGGGATGTTGAAGAACCCTTGCTAGGGAGGCAGGAGATGCAATGGTGGGAGCTGAGGCTCCAAGTCTTTGGCACATGACTTGACTTACAAAGCATTAATTCAAAAATACAATCATTAAGGGTTTTAAGATGCCACTGCAGAGCACTAAGCCTCAGTCCCTTCTGAGTGTGGGGCTGGGTAAGTGTACTGCATCCAGCCCCCAGGAAGCTGGCCCTGGTTGTGCTATGGGAACAAAACAAAATGTCAACCCTGAAGCAAGTGTCCCCAGGGTGCCCACGGACATGACGCAGCTCTGAGCGTGTAGAATCTGCAGCCAGCAGAGATGTGCCTCAAGCACGGCAAAGATTCTGGAGGGATGGACTCACTAAACCAGTGAGAGGTAAAGTGCTGTCTGTGGATTTCCCAGGACTATGGCTTAGGTTTGCCAAAGCCACCCTGACCTCTTTTTACTGAGGGCAGAGGTAAATTGAGATTCAGCGATTTGAAGATTTAGCTGTTAGAGTAAATTATTATGGGATTGAGGTCATTGAGCAAGAGAAAAATTTTGTACCATCAGAATGCTAGAGCTGAAGTCATGTTTTCTAAAAAGAAATGGGTGAGGCTGAGGCAGAAGGATCATTTAAAGCCAGAAGTTCGAGACCAGCCTGGGTAACAGAGCAAGAACCCCATCTCTAAAAAAAATGTAAACATTAGCCAGGTATGGTGGCATGCACCTGTAGTTCCATATATTTGAAAAACTGAGGTGAGAGGATCTCCTCTCCTGCCACCCTGTTCCGTTTTTAAGAAACATAATCTGAAAAATCTCCCTATCTTAACCTGATTAACAGCTTTAATTCCCTTTACCATTAGTGTAACATATTTACAGATTGTGGGGACTCATGTGTAGACATCTTTGGGGACTGTTATGCTGTTTACTCCAATGTTTCACTAGCGTCTATAGAGTGAATTTGTGCCTGTGATTGGCCCTACGGACACGGTTCAGACCGGGGAGTTCTGAAGAGTTGAAGATCCTACAGCTCTGGACTTGCTGTGGCCAATTGTGTAGGATTCTAGTATTTTTCATTTAGCTGGGATTATCTCTGACTTCTGGCATCTCAGAGACATTGGTAGCCTCTTGATTCTAGTCATCCATACATAGGCAAGGTCTGCATTAGAACCAAGGAATTCAGTTCACCTCAGCAAGCGCTAATGTGGCTCTCATTTTAGTTTTTATTATGGAATGGAGCAACATAGGCCCAGCTTTTGAGGGTCTCTGTGAGTGTCTTTCTGGTGGCACAAGCAGTGATTCCCTAGGCAAATTGATGGGCTCATCTGGATTAGTCCACTGTATTTTTTAGGATGGCCAAAGCCACTTTCTGGAAAGAGGTTCTGTTTTATAGTCTTCTTAGAAGATGTTTGTAGAACTGCCGAAAATATATATAGTTTATGCAGAATTTATGCCAAATTTGGGCTGAATATATGTGTTTTGCTTGTGACCAGGACAGAGAAAGGTGTTAACAGAAGCAACTTTCTTAAAGCCTCCCTTCCCATGTGATTGAAGCTCTAATTTTACTTTCTAAGGGACTACATTGAATCTGTTCCCAATATATGAGAATAAAGCCCAGTATCAATTCCCCCAACCCCCAGTAGGAGATGCTGGTGGCTGTAAATTTGAGTGAAAATTGTGACATACAATGACCAAGTGCTCAAAGGTGCTTGTTTTCACTATAACCAAGTGACCAAGGGCTGCCTGTTAAAAATATCCCCAATACGGGGGAAATGTATTTCTCACAAATAGGATTCCACAGTAAATGAAAATGTCAACGGTAAAATTTGATCACGTGTTTTTGCCTACACAATTTTGTCCATAACTCTTGTGCAATTCTGTTATGGCACTTCAAAAGGGAGGCTTCTTTAAAACTGGTTTTGTATCTATGGACACTTATAACTTCAAAATAAAACAGTCTGAGTTCATTTATCATCTTTATGCAAAGTTGTAAGATGATGTGAATAATGTGTATCTTCTGTTTTCTGGGAATAGTGCTATTTCTTGGGCTAAGAAATAGACTCTTGAAGACAGGATTAGTGTCTTTTTGTTCTTGCTATGTCTGGCACCATCTCAACTCTGCCTACAAATGTCAGAGAAAGCCTTCCTACAGAGGAAGGGACAGGAGGTGCTCTATGGGTGTTTATTATTGATGATGAAGAGAAATATTCATGCCAAATGACTTCAGAAGACATAACTGTTTCCTGAACTGAGCAAAATGAGTTGCTCTGAGCCAAAGGCTCAGAGTGGCTTCACTTCACCACCCTTGTGCTACCTGTCTTGTGTGTCTGGGGGCTAGAGCGGATCAATGAGAACCATGCTACCACTGATCAAGCAGAATGGTGATAATGACCAGACCAAAGGATATTTTTTTCAGCTTGAATGTCCAGGGTCAATGCTTCTCCTGTCTCAAAGGCAAGAAGCAGTTAGAGCATTGTTCAAAATGGCTCTTCAGAGAAATCATTTTCCAGCTCACTCCATTTGCATCTGTATTTCTATTTCAGATTTGCTAGGTTTCCTGTGCAAACATTTTCACTTATTACCCTTTATCACCTTTGCTAATTAAGGAAGACACAGAAACCAGATTTTTAGGGATTTTTTTCGTTTTTCAATTTCAGCCTTTGGCCACTTCCTATAAAAGATTTCCCTCTGCTTTGAATAAAATTTCTGAGCAGCCTTCAGAGCCAAATTAAATGATTTGGAATTCTCTCTAGCTAGCTGATCTCTAACTGCAGAGATCAAGAACCCCATCTAGTGGGAAAAAAAGAAGCTGCCACCGCAGTGATGGACTGAAATCAGCAGCGTGGTTGAAATCCCTGCCCAGCCCTTCCTGTGGAGCACAAGAAGGCCTCTGCAGAAGCCTCATTCAGAATCTCAAAGCTTTCGGCTTTTCTCTCTAACTGTATGGGGCAGGAGATGGGCAGTCAGAAAGATGCTTCGAGGGGAAGGAAAACAGCCCCCGTGCCCAGCTCCAGAGTAAAGGGAAGCCTGGCCCCAGGAAGGAGCAGCTGCCTGCAGAGGGATCCTGAGCCGTGGAGTCCTTGGAGCTCCGAGGTGGGCAGCCAGGGCGTGGAGGCAGCAGCGACCCCAGTCAAGACGAGCCCGGATGGAGCCTGGCGGCGGAGGGTACTCTCTCGGAGCCCTGGCTCCTGACGCCAGCGGGACGTTTGGGTCCTCAGCCTGTTAGGGGGTTTGCTCTTCCTTTTCCTAAGGCAGGTCGCTGCCCAATGGGAGTGAGTTCCCGTCCATAAGCCAGAAGCCCCACCATGTGGTGGAGGGAAAGCATGTCTTTCCTTCTCATTCCCACGAGTCACTGGACGCCCACCTCCCCGGGGGCGGGGTGGAGGCTCAGGCAATTGCACGAGTTGTGCGGTTCCTTTGTGAGCCTCCTGGCTATGCAGGGGGCTGCCTTACAGCTCTCCACTGAAATGTCACCTCCCTGTGGGGCTTCCTGCCACCACCATTGTTCCCTGCATGGGACCGTGGGCGTCCTTCATGATGCCTATCACACCATTTAAGATGTTTTCCTGTGCTTCGCTCTCCTCCCGCTCTGAGGCCAGGGCCGTTGTGTGCTGTGCTACTGACATAGTCCTTCCTGCTGCAGTGCCTGGCACAGGGCAGGCGCTCCCTTGTCCGTGTAAAGGAATAAAGAGGTTTGACTGAGCCCAAGGACTGGGAGGCAGGCTGCTGGAAAGGCCTGGGGACACCTCTCCCTGGCTGGCCCTTGCGTTTCCTTCCTCTCGGCTAGAAGTAATCATAGGGGTCCAATTTGCCATGGGTTGTTAAGGAAATCACATGGGTCAAAGTGCTATGCGGATGCGAAGCGTCATCCAGGGCTGTTTCATTTCCGTTTGCTTGGTCCCATTTACTGTAAGTGCATCTGCTTTGCCGGATCCCTTTATTATGGGAGAAGAGGCATGAGTTGGGGGAAGGTCCACCAGCACCCAGAGCCCAGGGACCCTGTGTATGATTCTGTCATATACAGAGTGGCAAACGTCAGAGGTGGGAGGCCCTTGCAAATCCCCTAATCCGGGGCTTCTCAAGCTTGTCTGTGTGTGAGAATTAACTGAGCGGTTTTTTAGCCACCTACCCAGGCCTGCCTGCTGGAGGTTGATTTAATTGGTCTGTGCGGAGGCTGAGGCATGGGTATTTTATTATTATTATTTGAGACAGAGTCTTACTCTGTCATCTAGACTGGAGTGCAGCAGCACGATCTCAGCTCACTACAACCTCCGCCTCCCAGGTTCAAGCGATTCTCCTGCCTCAGCGTCCTGAGTAGCTGGGCCTATAGGCACACACCACCACGCCTGGGTAATGTTGGTATCTTTAGTAGAGATGGGGTTTCACCATGTTGGCCAGGCTGGTCTTGAACTCCTGACCTCAGCTGATACAACTGCTTCATCCTCCCAAAGTGCTGGGATTAGGCATGGGAATTTTTAAACAGCTCTCAGGTGATTAATTCTAATGTGCAACTAGGGTCGAGCAAATCCACCCTCCCCCTCTTTTTTTTTTTTTTTTTTTTTTTTTGAGATAGAGTCTTGCTCTGTTGCCCAGGCTGGAGAGCAATGGTGCGATCTCGGCTCAGTGCAACCTCTGTCTCCCGGGTTCAAACAATTCTCCTGCCTCAGCCTCCTGAGTAGCTGGGATTACAGGCACCCACCATCATGCCCAGCTAAGTTTTGTATTTTTGTAAAGACAGAATATCACCATGTTGGCAAGGCTGGTCTTGAATTCCTAACTTCAGGTGATTCACCCACCTTGGCCTCCCAACGTACTGGGATTATAGGCATGAGCCACCGTGCCCGGCCTTACCCCTTACTTTTAAAATGAGTCCACAAAGCCCTGGAGGATCCACAGCAGTCCCTGTCCCATGGTCAGCAGAGCCATGGCTGGGATCCAGGCCCCTGCCCCTTCTCTCACAGGCTTTGGGGGAGCCGGGCCACAGACACTACAGCAGGACTGACTCTCACAGAGACTTTTCTCCTGTGTAGGAGATAAAAGGGGTCCCCACCTAGTCCAAGGTCTGAGAGCAGTGTGAGATGCTGTGCAGATGCAGAACAGGAAATGGTGCAGCATCCACACCTGGGCAGAGTACACGTGGCCAGTACCTGGGACTTCTCCAGGATGCCGCCCCTCCCCTGACCTGCCTTCACCTTTTGCAGCAGCAACCGTTTTACTGTCTTTAGCAAGGGCGGGCAATTCTAAGGTTGATAGAAACCTAGGGAAGTACTGTGAGCTTTGACACTGGCCAGGGGATCAAAGTGGGCCACTGCCGGTTGAGGAACCTGGTCTGGTGATGGGTGCAGGCCAGACACACTGAGATGAAGGAGAAACCCAGAGCTCTTGGCAATGTGAAAGGAAAATAAATCTCAGGTTCCCCAAATCACTAAGCTAAAGGGAAAAGTCCAGCTGGGAACTATTTAGGGCAAACCTGCCTCCTATTCAAAGTCATCCCCCTGCTCACTGAGATAAATGTGTATTTGATTGCCTCCTTTGGAGGCATTTCATTCTTAATCAGAAATGAAAAAGAATGCAACCATTTGTCTCTTATCTACCTAAGACCTGGAAGCCCCATCCCCACTGTGAGTCCTTTGCTTCGGGATGTCCCGCCTTTCCAGACCAAACCAATGTTCATCTTACATATATTGATTGATGTCTCATGTCTCCCTAAAATGTACAAAACCAGCTGTGCTCAGACCACCATGGCACATGTTGTCAGGACCTCCTGAGGCTGTGTCATGGGTGTGTGTCCTTAACTTCGGCAAAACAAACTTCTTAACTGATTGAGAGCTGTCTCAGATATTCGAGGTTCACAGCAAGAAGAGATTTTCTTTGCATTTCAGGGGATACAGCAGGCCTGTTTTGTTCCAGATGAAACGTAGCTGACAGATGAAAAAAGGGATAAGAAATCCTTCAACATAAAAGAGAGTTTCCTGTATTATCTCTGATTGAGGCAGCGATCTCAGATGTCCATTTATTAGAGGCTTCAGGTGTCAAGGCTTTGGGTGTGCCAAAACCTGGTTAACAAATTGGGGTGCCTTTTATATATTTACATTACTTTTTATTTAAACAAATTTTAAAGTTTCATTTGGGTAAGGACATTTAACATAAGATTTACTCTTTTAATAATGTTTAAGTGCACAACACGGTATTATCTATAGGCGCAATATTGCACAGCATTGCTCTAGAACTTATTTGTCTTGTCTTCTCTGAGCCCCGAACATTTGAGACAGGTCTCAGTTAATTTAGAAAGTTTATTTTGCCAAGGTTGAGGACTCACCCGTGACACAGCCTCAGGAAGTCCTGATGACATATACCCAAAGTAGTGAGGGCACAGCTTGGTTTTATATATTGGGGAGACATGAGACATCAATCAGTATATGTAAGAAGTACGTTGGTTCAGTCTGGAAAGGTGGGACAACTTGAAGCAAAGGCAGGAAGGCTGGAAGCCGGAGGGAGCTTCCAGGTCACAAATGGGTGATACACAAATGGTTACATTCTTTTGAGTTTCTGATTAGTCTTTCAAAGGAGTCAAGTCAGATCTACCCTTGCCTCAGTGAGCAGAAGAGTGACTTTGAACAGAATGGGAGGCAGGTTTGCCCTAAGCAGTTCCAAGCTTGAGTG
The DNA here is from genome assembly GCF_049354715.1 of Callithrix jacchus. Classification (NCBI taxonomy): domain Eukaryota; kingdom Metazoa; phylum Chordata; class Mammalia; order Primates; family Cebidae; genus Callithrix; species Callithrix jacchus. Next base: position 64,802,741 of record NC_133502.1, read on the forward strand.
ATTTTTCCTTAGTGATTTTGGGGAAGATATTTTTCTTTCACATTTCCCCACTTTTCTTTTTAAAAATCTTTTGGAAAAAGCATTTTTCAAAAAAATGAATCTCTGGTCTCAGTTTTGTCTGATCTCTCATGGCTAGGGCAGTTGATTTCTAGATGGGTAGGTCTGGAAAGCTTATTTTTAACAGGTTATGAAGACTCATGTCCCGTGAAGAGAAAATAGAGAGAAAGGGAGAAAAAATAAAAACAAAAGAACAATCCTGGAAAAAATTGATATAGACCACATTACTCTGAAGTCCATACATTAATAGGCAGGTATGAAAGTGGCTTATGTGTATAAATCGGTTACTGTTATTCTCTTCTGAAGCTTAGCTTGTCTGGCTTCAGTTTGCAGGGTTTTAAAAAAGCACAGCTTAGTTTTCAGTGACTCCAAATTAGGAAAAATGAAAAAGAGAAGGAAAAGAATGGAAAGACTTTTCCATTTTGAAGACTTGTAGCCAAGAAAAATTAGAACTCAGTCCAAACTGTAGAAAACAATAAAAATTGGAAAAAACATTAGGCAAGACTAGAATCTAACAGCAAGTATACAATCATTTGAAACATAATTTTCTTTTCTCTCCATTTTTCCACTTTACAAAGACAAATCATGGTAGGGCTGGTTCTCTTATTATACTTGGCCTAATTATTTGTATACGGTGCAGCAAGAATAACTGGTTTTAATGTAGGCTTTTAAATTGACTTTGATGGAACTGTGTTCCATAGAAGGAATCTCAGATAAGACTTTTCTAAAGCCCAACCCAGCCATGGATTGTGCCATGAAATACCTATGAGCTGGGTGAAATTTCCTCTCCTCTTGAGGGTCCAAGATACACCTGAGGCTTCTGCACCTGTCAGAAAGTGACATTCTTTACTTACTGCAGGTCAGAAATGCTGTATTGTTCTTCCAAGGGCTTTATTGGCTTCAGAGGTCAAATTTGATTTCTTAAAGGAAAGCACACCATTCCAGTCATAGCCTTAGTCAGATAATCAATTTCTTCCAACTATGTTGTGTCACAAATGAAAACAGATTCTTATTGCACTTATGCAAATAACTGTATTGCCGTAAGTTAAGAATACTCAACAAGTAGTTTCCAATTTTGGAGAAATCAGGTAGAGAGAAACAAATAAGCTATAAAGTTTGTTCATAGGAGTACGCTAAATTGTAAAAAGCAGTCAGTAGCTCAAAAGAAAAGTTTTAAGACTCTGAAAAAGAAAACAAAGGATCAGCAAACATATTAAGCAAAAAGTAAAAAAGATTGGTTCAGTCCATGCAGTTAATTCCTGTTCTACTTGATACTCCGAACATTTCAGCTCTCCATGAGTCCTGAAAGTTTTTCCTCTACTCTGATGTCACAGTCTCCAAAGTCATCAGAAACCTGCATTCAAGAGTGCCTGTTGGAGATTTACAGTTGATTATATAATCACCTTCAAAAGAGGACCAAAACAAGACAATTATCCATTGATGAAAAGAAAAGTTTTAAGGCAGCCATAGTTAAAAGACACAATTGACAAGGAAATTTCTTACCTCCATGGCATACAATTTTAACATACCAATTATGATTATTACTGATAATGTACACTAAGTTATATCAGAATTACAGGAATTTCCCATAATTTTGGAACACATATCAATAAGATATTTATACAGATACAGTCCAAAGAAAACCAAACACTATTTCGTATTTGACAATGCTTCCTGTATAATTGTTTATACCAAATAAGTCAAATTATGTCATTTTTGGACTTTAGGGATCCTAATGGATTAATTAGGTTAGAAAAAGCCATAACTTATAATTTGATTTTGGGAAGTCTGTCAAATTTAAAAGTTTTAAAACACTTGATATTACAAAATAGGATTACAGGTCATTATAAAGTCATTTATTTAACCAAAGTGGTAATTCAAGGATTTCAAAAAAAGCAGAAACCTTCATTCTTTGAGAGAGGAGACTTAATTTTCTAAACAAGAAGCCCTAATAAAAACAGCATAAAGTCAATTACATTTGTGTTTTGAAATTTTGTAAACAATCTTCATCATAAAATATAACTTCCATAAGTCTTTTACAATCTTTATTAAGGAGTTAGCTAATCCTGCAAGAAAACCTTGTTAATCTGACACAGGGGTCCATATACTGGTTTTGCATCAATGTGCCTTTGACTTTAATAATTAATTTATAGAGAAACTAAACTTACTTTATATTTCAAAATTGGCCATTACAATCTTATGCACCCATCTCTTCCTCAGTAGTCCCTGAGTCTTGAGAAGTTGAATAGCTTTAATTTTTTGCCCTGTATCTCAGAATGCAGTTTATTTTGATTGGCATCTTTTTGGGGCCTGAAAATGAGGCTTTAATTGCTGTCAGTGTTTTAGATTTAGCAGGACTTGGTGTTCTTTTTAGACCCAGGAGTTAAAAGCTCTGTAACTCAATGTTACAAGGACTTTAAAAGCATATATAGGAAGATACATGGATGTAATGACATTAATTAAATTTTTTATCTCAGTTTTTTCCTAAGCAAACCAAAACTTAATATGACAACTTGATTATATAAACGTTTTTTATAATACATATATCCTCTTATTTTGACTTACACTGACTGTTCATGACATTGTTGGACTTTCTGATTTGTTCTGAACATCCCTCCTTTTTAAACAACCGGTTGCTTTATTTTAGAACTAAATTTACCATAAAAGAGTCTTTTTTTTGTAAAATTATTTACCTTTAAGCTTTCTTATATGAAAAATTACCTCTTTATTTTTATTACTTTCTCTACATCTTTTTTTATTTCCCGGTTCCTTTTACCTTGTTTTATACATACCTTAAAAATAAGGCAAAACTTTTTCACTTTTTTTTTTTATTTAAAAAAAAGGACACACTTCTTCTTTTTCTTTCTTTTTTTTTTTTAAAGCAAGAATGTTTTCCTACAATATATATTTATTGGAAAACACCCAGATAATGAAATATCTATTATTTAATTTAATATAGCTTTATATTCTAAATTACGACAGTTTGTCTACAAGTATTTATCCCATTACATTTACCTAAGTATTTTAATTGTTTGTGTAGATTATTTATGAAAACTGTGATAGTCATGATTTAAAGTTCTGAAACCACCATTGCAAAATTAAACTGAGACAGTGAAAAAGAAGATTTGACCTAATTGGCTCCATCTTGCTCATAACTTCCAAGTCATCCTTGTTCATTCCTGGGCGTAGGCTGAGTTAACTTTGGGAGGAACTTAGTTTATAGTTTATCTTTGAAACAAAGATGATAATAGTCCTTTCCCAAAACAAACCTCCTTATTGTCTGTGGACTAGACTGCCGAAGGTCCCAGGATTAGAAGTTATGGTAATGTTACTAAATTCAAGATGTAGCTATTTTCATTAAACCTATATCAGTGTCTTATTTATTAAATTACAGACGCAAAGATCATTTTGGTTTGGGCTAGGTTTGTAGTTTTCTAACCCCTAGGCCAAATTTTGACACTTTATAGTATTTGACAGGTATAAGTATGAAATTGCTTGATTAATAAATTCAAACAAAAATATATGCTGGCAGTTCTTAAGACATTTCTAATATTACTTTACCAATAATTTTAAAGCTGGCTTATTTATTGAAGATTACACTTAAGTTACATAAACTTGAGAAAGCATTTGACTAATTCAAGTGCATTTCTTTTTCCTTTTTTTTTTTTTTTTGTTGAGACAGAGTCTAGCTCTGTTGCCCAGGCTGGAATGCGATGGTGCAATCTCTGCTCACTGCAAACTCTGCCAACCAAGTTCAAGTGATTCTCCTGCCTTAGTCTCCTGAGTAGCTGGGATTGCAGGCGCCCGCCACCATGCCCAGCTAATATTTGTATTTTTACTAGACAAGCTGGTCTTGAAATCCTGATCTTGTGATCTGCCTGCCTCAGCCTGGCAAAGTGCCGGGATTACAAGCATGAGCCACAGTGCCTGGTCTTTTATTTTTCTTTAAGCCAATTAATTAGAGCTCTTTTATATATATGTAGTAGTGAAATATTCTGTACACAACATATAAAAATGTATTAGGTCTGCCAATGGAAGTACATTTTATAGATTCACAGAGACCCCTACTTTTTGAAAACAGACATTTCTGTGTGTCTAAACTACATTCTTCCTTAAAAACCCAAGAGTACCCTCTGTTGCAATACTGTTTTAATTAAAAAATTAGGTGGAAGCAGAATTCATTTAACTGAGGGGAAAAAAAAAACTTTGGTGGCTCAAAAGACAAGGTCTTAGGAGAAAAAAAAAACCCAAAATACAAAGACCTTTTAAATACAAACATGAACACATGCACGCGTGCGTGTGCACGCGCATGCACACACACGCATCTTCCATGTTAGCCTTTTAATTAAGCAGCTGACTTTTAGCTATTGAGCTCCTTTAACAAAAATTTTTTAAGGGCTGGGCGCAGTGGCTCAAGCCTGTAACCCCAGCACTTTGGGAGGCCGAGGTGGGTGGATCACGAGGTCAAGAGATCGAGACCATCCTGGTCAACAAGGTGAAAACCCGTCTTTACTAAAAAAATACAAAAATTAGCTGGGCATGGTTGCATGTGCCTGTAATCCCAGCTACTCAGGAGGCTGAGGCAGGAGAATTGCCTGAACTCAGGAGGTGGAGGTTGCGGTGAGCAGAGATCGCGCCATTGCACTCCAGCCTGGGTAACAAGAGTGAAACTCCATCTCAAAAAAAAAAAAGTTTTAAAAAAAAATCTTATTACCATATTTCAGGTAGGACAAAATGCTGCTAAAATAACAATGAGCACACAAATTATACAATTTCTGAGCACTTTAAGTGTAAGCAGAAATTGATACCAGCTGGTTGTTAATGCTAACTTGAGTTGTTTTAAAAAGAAATTGCAAGAGAGAATCTCAAACTAGTTTTTTACCTAATGATGTGTCTTAGGCTGTATATTGTGCTCTACCTTCCTAGAAGCAGGAAAAAAAAACACCTCATCTTCCCTGCTGGAAGCAAGCTCAAATTCCATAAAGGAGTTACCTCCCTTCCATTATCATGGAAGCAGGAAAACTTGCCTTCCTGTTGGAAGCAAGTAAAACTCCAAATAAAAAAAAGTTGTACAGCAAAATAAACTTTAGATCTCAACCAAAGTTTGAGAGATCAGGGATTCTCTGAAGGGGTTATTACCCTCAGACCTCAGCAAATTGTCCTATTGGTTTGAGCCATAAAGTTAGTTCATGCAGGTACCAAGCATCAGTAGGAGATTTTTCAAAGGTCAGAGGCACCTTCACTCAGAATCCATCTATGGTTACCAAAATGTGAACTCTGAAAATTTTTGACAGGTCTCACTTAATTTAGAAAGTTTATTTTGCCAAGGTTGAGGACTCACCTGTGACACAGCCTCAGGAAGTCCTGATGACATATGCCCAAAGTAGTGAGGGCACAGCTTGGTTTCATACATTGAGGGAGACATGAGACATCAATCAGTATATGTAAGAAGTACATTGGTTCAGTCGGGAAAGGTGGGACAACTTGAAGCAAAGGTAGGAAGACTGGAAGTAGGGAGGGAGCTTCCAGGTCACAGTAGGTGATATACAAATGGTTATTTCTTTTGAGTTTCTGATGAGCCTTTCCAAAGGAGGTAAATCAGATGTACATCTATCTCAGTAAGCAGAGGAGCAACTTTGAATAGAATGGGAGGCAGGTTTGCCCTAAGCAGTTCCAAGCTTGAGTTTTCCTTAGTGATTTTGGGGGCCCAAGATATTTTCTTTTACACTTCTTACCAGAAAGGGTCTCAGTCCAGACCCCAAGAGAGGATTCTTGGATCTTGCACAAGAAAGAAATCCAGGTGAATCTATACAGTAAAGTGAAAGCAAGTTTATTAGGAAAGTAATAAAGAATGGCTACTCCATAGTGGCAGCGTTCATGCCAAGGGCTTGAGACAGTAGTGTGACTCGCCTCATCTTGGCTGCTGGACCTATCTGCTCTCTCTCCCCGCTCTCGAGGGCTGTCGAGTTGAGGGTAGAATGGCTAAGCTACTGAGGCAAAAAACAGAATGCAGAGTAAGGGCCTGAGGTTTATGAGGACATTGTGCTGACTGCTTCATATCCCCTTTAGTCTCTGTGTAAGCAATAGGCTTGCTGCAATTGAGATGCCTGAGAGGGGCAAAAGACCCCTGCCCATATTTTCTCAGGAGCTGAGCCTTTGCTCTACCTCCTAATGAAAAACAGTTAACAAGCCACCTTAAGGGAACCATTGTTTGCACTGTGTATCTTTGAAAAACATATATTAACTCTTAAACTGCTTTGTAAGCTATTATCACAAGCCCCCTTAAAACTGCTTTGTGAGCTGTTATCACAGGCCCCTGATAACTATTTTTGCATGATTTCTGTTCCCTTTTCTGTTTGACCCCCTTTCCTGCTGAGCTAAAGTAAATGCTGAGCTAAAGTAAATCTAACAAGAAAAAAGGTATAAAAGCTGTCACCTACAGAAATAAAGTTGCTGCTTGACTGCAAGTAGACCTCCAGACTCCACTTTCCTGTATTCTTTCACTTCCGCGCGCTCTCTCCCTCAGGTTGAATGAGATACCTACGTTGGTGGTCTCAGGGACTTTCGCAGGTCAGTAGCCCCCTGGCAGATGTGCTGGACCCCGACACCATAGGCAGAGCAGCCCTGAGGGCTGCTGCTTGCCCATTTTTCTGGTTATTTCTTCATTATATGCTAAACAAGGGGTGCATTATTCATGCCTCCCCTTTTTAGACCATATAGGGTAACTTCCTGATGTTGCCATGGCATATGTAAATTGCCATGGTGCTGGTGGGAGTGTAACAGTGAGGGCGACCAGAGGTCATTCTCATCTTGGTCTTGGTGGGTTTTGGCTGGCTTCTTTATTGCATCTTGTTTTATCAGCAAAGTCTTTATGACCTGTGTCTTGTGCTGACCTCCTATCTCATCCTGTGACTAATAATGTCTTAACCTCCTGGGAATGCAGCCCAGCAGATCTCAGCCTCATTTTACCCAGCCCCTATTCAAGATGGAGTTACTCTAGTTCAAACACCTCTGACCTTTAGGAGGCCAAGGTGGGCAGATCACTTGAGGTCAGAAGTTCAAGACGAGCCTGTCCAACATGGCAGAACCCCACCTCTGCTAAAAATACAAAAATTAGCCATCATGGTGGCAGGCCTCTGTAATCCCAGTTACTTGGGAGACTGAGGCAGGATAATCACTTGAATCCAGGAGGCAGAGGTTGCAGGGAGCCAAGATTGTGCCACTGCACTCCAGCCTGTATGACAGAGCAAGACTCTATCTCAAAATAACAAAACAAGGCTGGGCACAGTGGCTCATGCCTGTAATCCCAGCACTTTGGGAGGCTGAGGCGGGTGGATCACCAGGTCAAGAGATCAAGACCATCCTGGCCAACATGGTGAAACACCATCTCTACTGAAAAAAAAAAAAAATTAGCTGGGCATGGTGGCACATGCCTGTAGTCCCAGCTACTCGGGAAGCTGAGGCAGGAAAATTGCTTGAACCCAGGAGGTGGAAATTGCAGTTAGCCGAGATTACGCCACTGCACTCCAGCGTGGTATCTGGTGACAGAGCAAGACTCTGTCTCAAAAAACAACAACAAATGTCTTTTGACATTCCCTCCTCCCTTTTATAAGAGAACCCTTAATCTTAAGGGTTGCAGAAGGACATAGATCCATCTTCTGTAACTTCTTCAGACTGAATAGGGGCAATGATACTCTCTGGGTAACTATGAGGGTGGTTCGTATTCACAGTAGAGAGGAGCTCAGTCAGAAAGCATTAGTAATGCTGAGGGCCATTCATAACTCTTGAGTTCCAACAAAAGGTGATATCTGAAAAATTAATAAGTGTTCAATTTAAGAAAACATTGAGTAAGCTTATTCTTCATTCCTACACAAAGAGTACAACTGCAGTATATTCCACAAAAGTAAAGCAAAATAATTAAAATTATCCTAGATAAACTGAATTAGAAGGCTATCCATGAACAGGCAACTGTTGGAACCAGGCTGATCTGGGGTTGCCGATGTGCCCGGAATTAGAATATTGACTTCAGATTTTTACATTACCCATCTTGTTTCTTTTGAGCAGCAGCCAGAGATTACTGGTTGATTTACAGGGATAAGCAAGGTCAGCCTAAATTGCAGGAAAAAACTAAAAAAGAAAACAAACTAAAAAGCAAAAACCCAAAAACAAAAACAAAAACAAATGATGAGACTAGAATCTAATAGCAAGTGTACCATAGTTCTTAAAACATAATTTGTCTCTTCAGTTTCCCATTTTTACTAAAGACAAATCATAAGACTGATTTGCTTTATTATATTTGTTCTGTTTATTTGTATAAAGAACAGCAAAAATAATTCTTTTTCATATTGACTTTTAAAATTGGCTTTGATGGAACTCTGTTCCATAAGGAATCTCAGATAAGAATTGTTTTTTAAGCCAAGCCCAGCTATGGGTTTGTACCCTCAAATATCAATGAATTGGGTAAATGTCTCTCCACTTGAGGTCACAACATAACTTGGGGCTCTAGGGCCTGTCAGAAAGTGACATTCTTTACTTACCATAGGTCAGGAACGCTGTACAGGGACTGTGTAGACAAGGTATGAGGCCAGTTTTCCAAAGGAGCTTTCATTGGCTTTACAAGTCAAGTTTGATTCCTTAAAGAAAGCACACCATTCCAGTTAAAGCCTTGGCAAAATAACCAATTTCTTCAATTGCATTCTGTTACAAAAGAAAACAGATTCTTATTGCACTTAAGCAAATAAGTATATTGTCCTAAGTTAAGAATACTCACAAATAGTTTCCAAATTTTGAAAAAATCAGAGAGAAACAAATATGTTCCAAATATTATTTAAAGGAGCATACTTTACTCAATTGCTACAAGCTATAAATGGCTCAAAACAAAAGCTTCCTTGACTCCAAAAACAAAATAAGGATCAGCAACATTTTAAGCAAAGTCAAAAAGATTACTTCAGATTTCTATTAGTTTAGTCCATGCAGTTAACACCTGTTCTGCTTCATATTCATGAACATTTCAGCTTTCTTTAGAGTTCTGAAAGTTTTTTTTTCTCTATTCCAATGTCACAATTTCCAAAGTTATCAGAAACTTGCATTCAAGAATACGTGTTAGAGTTCTATAGTTGATTGATCATAAACCACCTTTTAAAGAGGATTAAAACATGACAACAGTTGTCTGTGGATGACAATATTTTAGGGCAGCCACAGTTGAAAACAGTATTGTTAAAGAAATTTGATTACCTCTGAGGCATGCAATGATTTTATGTAACAATTACAATTATTACTGATAATGTACACTAAGTCCTATCAGAATTATAGGAATTTCACATAATTTTGGGATACATACCAATAACATATTTATACAAATACATCCCAAAGAAAGCCAAACACTGTTTCACATTTGATAATGCTTCCTGTATGATTTTTATCCCAAATAAGCCAAATTTCACCTTTATATTAGGGTACTATTAATGTTAAACCCAATTCTTAATAATACCTTATAGACACATATACCCAAATTTAATGTTTGACCATAAAGTATAATTTTCGTAAACCTTTCATAACTCTTTATAAATTTTTGTTAAAGGGCAGATTATAAGCAGATTTTTGCTTTAAGAAATACCTGTTGTGCTTTTAATTCCAATGTTTAATTTACAGAAAAACTGAATAATACCCCTTTAGCTTTAGCCAATATGTGCACACACAGAAATTTTTCTATAAGATTAATTTTTTACAGATCTTTCATGATTTGTCCAAATGTTTAGCTTTATCTAATATAATCGAGGAGCTTTTTCTAACATAATACAATCCTTTAACCTTCTAAACTTAGGCAAGACATCCACATTCCCTTCTGTTCTTATAATCTTTTACCAGAAATACATTTCACTTTCTCTACACACCTTGCATGTAAAAATGTTTTTTTAGTAGCCTCAAATGCATGTTACAATGTTAACTCTTAGTGACTTGCTTTTGGTGTGAAAACCTTGGTAAGTAAGGGTTTTTAATTATGTATTAGGTGTGGAGCCTAGTAGACCAGACAGAAGATCGAATGTCTTTATTTTGCCAATAATTTTTAAAACTGTTCTTATTTCCCAAAGATTACTAAAATCATGTGAACTAAAAGGCATTACACTTTTTACTTTTCTAACAATATTTAATTTAAGCTCTTATTGTTATTAAACTTATCAATCAAAGCTCTTTTATATCACACATACAACACATATAAATACACAGACAAACAAAAGAAGATCCAATAGTTGTAAGATTTTTCATTCACCTGTTTTTAAGTTTATCTTTAAAGACTGCAGGTCAGAGGGATAACATGGGGAGAAATGCCAGATATAGGTGACAGGGGGATGGAGGCAGCAAATCACATTGCCATGTATGCACATGTGCAACAATCCCGCATGATCTGCACATGTACCCCAGAACCTAAAGTGCAATAAAATATATTAAAAAAAAAAAAAAGAAAAAAGAATGCAGGTGTGGTGACTCATGTCCATAATTCCAGCACTTTGGGAGGTCGAGGTGGGCAGATCACCTGAGGTCAGGAGTTTGAGACCAGCCTGGCCAACATGGTAAAACTCCATCTCTACTAAAAATACAAAAATTAGCCAGGTGTGGTACCTGTAATCACAGCTACTCAGGAGGCTTTGGCAGGAGAATCACTTGAACTTGGGAGGTAGAGGTTGAAGTGAGCCAAGACCATGGCATTGCACTCCAGCTTGGGTGACAGAGCGAGACTACATCTAAAAACAACAAAAAAGAAAGCATGCAGTTTCTAGGGCCTAATAAACAGGCACAGCTGGAAGGCAAAACAGATCTCCAGAAACAAAGGGTCCCATTTTTATATCAGATCCTGATTCCAAAAAGAGGGAATCAGCCTATCCAGGAAAACTACATTTCCTATCTAATTTCCTATCTAAAGTTCTCTCATAATGTGGAGTAATTTCTGATACCCCCAAAAGCACAAAATGTCAGATAACACAATATAAAACAGAACGGAGCCTTAGATTTTGAGAGAAATCTATCCACTTTTAATTCCTGGGATTCCATGAGGAAAACAGAGGTTTTTCCCAAAAGAAGGTCTGTGATGCTTCCTCTGCTTTTCCCAAAGAGTCCTAAGCTGTTAGAGCTTGAATATCCACTTTTAATTAAGCTGACTTTTTTTTTTGAGACGGAGTCTTGTCACCCAGGCCAGAGTGCAATGGCATGATCTCAGCTCACTGCAACCTTCACCTCTCAGGTTCAAGTGATTTTCCTACCTCAGCCTCCCAAGTAGCTAGGATGATAGGCACCTGACACCATTCCTAGCTAATTTTTGTATTTTTTTTAGTAGAAATGTGTGACTCATCTCTACTAAAGGCCTCCCCAGCCTAACTAACTCTGAGATCCTGGACAACTCACTTACCTTTCTGGCTCTCAACTTTCCCATGGGTAAAATGACAATAACATGAGCTGGGTGTAAAACTGTGTGGTGCCTAGAAAATAGTAAGTGTGGAATACAGGTGAGCAATTCTATTTCTCATTGTTTTCCTGATACTATTGTTTCACCATGTAGAAATCCCTGCCTGCTACCAGGGAGCTGGGCAGTGCCTGGCCCTTTCTTCTGCAGCCTCACCAGCCCAGCAAGCATCAGAGGAGGATGCTTTGAGGCTCATGCTGGAGGTATTCTTTTCACAGCCAGGGCTTGCCCCAGTGGTTTTCTTTGCTATCTTCTCTTTGCTTCCCCATGATGAGTATAGAGAAGAGGCTAGCTCAGCTCCTGTTGTCAGGAGTATGGATATTCCTGATGTTTTCTTCAGAGGTGAACTCATTGTCATCTTGATTTTGGTGGGTTTTGGCCTGCTTCTTTACTGCAAGCTGCTTTATCAGCAAGGTCTTTATGACCTATATCTTGTGCCAACCTCCTATCTCATCCTGTGACTTAGAATGCCTTATCTTCCTGGGAATGTAGCCCAGTAGGTTTCAGTCTCATTTTACCTCGCCCCTATTCAAGATGGAGTTGCTCTAGTTCTGATGCCTCTGATGTTTCCTCTGCTTTTTTTTTTTTTTTTTTTTATGGAGTCCTGCTTTTTTGCCAGGCTGGAGTGCAGTGGCACGATATCAGCTCACTGCAACCTCCATCTCCCTGATTCAAGTGATTCCCCTGCCTCAGCGTCCTGAGTAGCTGGGACTACAGGTGCACACCATCATGCCTGGCTAATTTTTTGTATTTTAGTAGAGACAGGGTTTCACCATGGCCAAGATGGTCTCGATATCCTGACCTCATGATCCGCCCACCTTGACCTCCCAGAGTGCTGAGATTACAGGCATAAGCCACCGCGCTCAGCCTTCCCCAGATTTTTAAATAAGAGAATCTTTAATTCTAAGGATTTCAGAGGGACAAAGATCCATTTTCTGTAACTTTGAGTTGAATAGGGGCAATGATATTCCTAACTATTAAGGTCTCTTGTGTTCAAGTTAGAGAGGATCTTAGAAAGCATCAGTATGTTGAGGGCCACTGAGAACTCTGGGTTCCAACAAAAGGTGATATCTGGAAGATTAATAAGTGTTTAATTTAAGAAAACATTCAGTAGGCTTATCTTGCATTTCTACACAAAGAGTACAACAGTATATTCCATAATAGTAAAGAAAAATTAGCAAAATTATCCCAAATTAACTAAATTAGAAGACTTCCTATGAACTGGGCAACTGTTGGAACCAAGCTGATATGGGGCTGCTAGATGATTCCAATATGTGCCCAGGATAGAATATTGATCCAGATTTTTACATTACCCATCCCTTTTGTCTCTTCTAAGTAGCAGCCAGAGATCACTGGTTGGTTCATAGAAATAAGCAGGGCAAGTCTAAATTGCAGGAAAAAACTCAAAAACAATTGATGAGACTAGAGTTTAATAACAAGTATGCCATAGTTCTTGAAACATAATTTTTCTCTCTCCAGTTTCCCATTTTTACTAAAGACAAATCATGGTAAGACTGATTTGCTTTATTATACTTTGCCTGATTATTTGAATGAAGTAAAGCAAGAATAATTATTTTTCTCATAAGCTATTTTTAAATGGGCTTTAATGGAACTCTGTTCCATAGAATGAATTTTAGATAAGACTTTTTTTAGGATCAAGCCCTGCCATAGGTTTGTACCCTCAAATACCTATGAGTTGAGTAAATTCCTCTCCTCTTGAGGTTCCAAGATAATTTGGGGCTCCTAGGCCTGTTAGAAAGTGACATTCTTTACTTACCACAGTCAGGAACCCTGCATAGGACTGTGTAGACAAGGTGTGAGGCCAGTTTTCCCAAGGGCTTATATTGGCTCTATAAGTCAAGTTTAATTCCTTAAAGAAAAACACACCAGGGAGGACTCAAGATGGCGCTGTGAGAACAACCCAGGATTGGAGCTCTCGTTGAATCTGCAAACAGGTGGGTCTGAGCTGCATTTCCAGACTGATCTTTGTTGCCCACAGAACGGGGAAACTCCCAAGTATAAAAAAGACACGGGACGCCAGGCAGTAGGTCTGCCTGGTGAAGCCGGCAGCCGGGGCGGCGGCGGCCGGCCCTACCCAGCAATCCCCACAGGGCGCGTTTGTCCGGGTGCCCTGTTGAACCGGCAACCTGAGACTTGAGAGGGCTGGACTTGAGACTGAAAGAGACTTGGACAGTAGGCCAGCCCAGGGGATTGCAGGGACAGATCGTTTGGGATACCCAGTGGGACGAACAAAACCGCGATTTCAAACTATCCCGAGCAGACGGTCCGAGACGCTCTGTGAGGGAGGGGCGTCCACCACTACCGAGGCAACCCATCCCTACTGAGATACACGCCCACTGCTGACGCAGCCTGCCGTTGCCGAGGCAACACGCTACAACGAAGAGACTCTACCGCAGGGCGTGGCGGAGACCACAGCAGAGCCGGCAGGAACAGGGCGAATCACACAACAGCAGGGTGGAGCCTTGGCAGCCAAACAGTGGCTAGTCTGCCTTCTAGCTGGGCAGGACACCTCATCGGACATCAAAAAATAAAGCCCGAACCCCCCAACACAGAGCATTTGAGAAAAAAAGGTTTTTTTTTTAATGAGAGCTCTGTTGCAGCAGAATCAAACATAGCAGCCTAACAGCCCTGAATGAACAACAGAGCTCACAGCTCAGCAATTGAGCTCCAAAAAAGTACAGACTGTCTCCTCAAGCAGCTCCCTGACCCCTCTATATCCAAAAGACTGACATTTGGCAGGCATCATCCTGGGACAAAGATAGCAGAAAAAGAAACGGGTAGCATCCCTCACTGTGCCACAGCTGCTAGAGGTGCAACCCAGACAAGCAGGGCCTGGAGTGGACCTCAGCAGTCGTACAGCGAAGGGGCTAGGCTGGTAGAAGGAAAACCGAGTAACAGAAATACTTCATCATCAACAATCTGGGTTTCCACTCAGAGACCCAATCGAAAAGTCAGCAACTACGCAGACGACAAGCGGATAAACCCACAAAGATGGGAAGAAACCAGCAAAAAAAGGAGGAAAACACCCGAAACCAGAACACCTCGCCTCCTAGAAAGGACCAAAACTCCTCACCAGCAAGGGAGTAAAGCTGGACGGAGAATGACTGTGACGAAATGACGGAATTAGACTTCAGAAGGTGGATAATGAGAAACTTTTGTGAGCTAAAAGAACATGTATTAAATCAATGCAAAGAAACTAAGAACCTTGAAAAAAGATTTGAAAAAAGATTCGAGGAAATGATAACAAGAATGGATAACTTAGAGAGGAATATGAATGAATTAAAGGAGCTGAAAAACACAATACGAGAACTTCGCGAAGCAAACACAAGTTTCAATAGCCGAATTGACCAAGCAGAAGAAAGAATATCTGAAGTCGAAGACCAACTCAATGAAATAAAACGAGAAACCAAGATCAGAGAAAAAAGCGCAAAAAGGAATGAACAAAGTCTCCAAGAAATGTGGGACTATGTGAAAAGACCTAACCTACGTTTGATAGGTGTACCAGAAGGGGACGAAGAGAATGAATCCAAGCTGGAAAATACTCTTCAGGACATCATCCAGGAAAATTTCCCCCACTTAGCAAGACAGGCCAACACTCAATTGCAGGAAATACAGAGAACACCACAAAGATATTCCGCAAGAAGAGCAACCCCAAGGCACATAATCGTCAGATTCAACAGGGTTGAAATAAAGGAGAGAATACTAAGGGCAGCCAGAGAGAAAGGTCGGGTCACCCACAAAGGGAAGCCCATCAGACTCACAGCAGATCTCTCGGCAGAAACACTACAAGCCAGAAGAGAGTGGGGGCCAATATTCAACATTCTTAAAGAAAAGAACTTTCAACCCAGAATTTCATATCCAGCCAAACTGAGCTTCAGAAGTGAAGAAAAAATAAAATCCTTTGCGAACAAGCAAGTACTCAGAGATTTTGTCACCACCAGGCCTGCTTTACAAGAGCTCCTAAAAGAGGCACTACACATAGAAAGGACCAACCAGTACCAGCCATTCCAAAATCACACTGAATGCTAAAGAGCTTCAACATAATGAAGAATCTACAACAACTAACAGGCAAAACAGCCACTTAGCATCAAAATGGCAGTATCAAATTCACACATAACAATATTAACCCTAAATGTAAATGGACTAAATGCACCAATCAAAAGACACAGACTGGCAAATTGGATAAAAATCCAAAACCCATCAGTGTGCTGTATCCAGGAAACCCATCTCACATGCAAGGATACACAAAGGCTCAAAATAAAGGGATGGAGGAAGATTTACCAAGCAAATGGAGAGCAAAAGAAAGCAGGAGTTGCAATCCTCATCTCTGATAAAATAGACTTTAAAGCAACAAAGATCAAAAGAGACAAAGAAGGCCATTACATAATGGTAAAAGGATCGATACAACAAGAAGAGCTAATGATCCTAAACATATATGGACCCAATGCAGGAGCACCCAGATACATAAGGCAAGTTCTTAACGACTTACAAAGAGACTTAGACTCCCACACAATAATAGTTGGAGACTTTAACACTCCACTGTCAATATTAGACAGATCAACCAGACAGAAAAACAACAAGGATATCCAGGGCTTGAACTCAGACCTGGAGCAAGCAAACCTGATAGACATTTACAGAACTCTCCACCCCAAATCCACAGAATATACATTCTTCTCAGCACCACATCACACCTACTCTAAAATTGACCACATAATTGGAAGTAAAGCACTGCTCAACAAATGCAAAACAACTGAAATCATAACAAACAGCCTCTCAGACCATAGTGCAATCAAGTTAGAACTCAGAATACAGAAACCAACCCAAAACCGCACAGCTTCATGGAAATTGAACAACTGGCTCTTGAATGTTGACTGGGTAAACAATGAAATGAAGTCAGAAATAAAGAAGTTCTTCGAAACCAATGAGAACGAAGACACAACGTGCCAGAACCTCTGGGACACATTTAAAGCAGTCTATAGAGGAAAGTATATAGCAATAAGTGCCCATATGAGGAGAATGGAGAGATCCAAAATTGACACCCTATCGTCAAAATTGAAAGAGCTAGAGGAGCAAGATCAACAAAACTCAAAACCCAGCAGAAGACAAGAAATAACTAAGATCAGAGCTGAACTGAAGGAGATTGAGACACGAAAAACCCTTCAAAAAATCAATAAATCCAAGAGCTGGTTTTTTGAAAAGATCAACAAAATAGACAGACCACTAGCCAGATTGATTAAAAAGAAAAGAGAGAACAACCAAATAGATGCAATAAAAAATGATAAAGGGGAAATCACCACAGATTCCACAGAAATTCAAACCATCATCAGAGAATATTATAAACAACTCTGTGCACATAAACTAGTAAACCTGGAAGAAATGGATAAATTCCTGGACTCCTGTGTCCTCCCAAGCCTAAACCAGGAGGAAGCTGAAACTATAAATAGAACAATAACAAGGTCAGAAGTCGAGGCAGCAATTAAGAGCCTACTACACAAAAAAAGCCCAGGTCCAGACGGGTTCACAGCCGAATTCTACCAGACACACAAAGAGGAGCTGGTACCATTCCTTCTAAAACTATTTCAAACAATCCAAAAAGAGGGAATACTTCCCAAATCATTTTACGAGACCAACATCATCCTGATACCAAAACCCGGCAGAGACCCAACAAGAAAAGAAAACTTCAGGCCAATATCCATGATAACCATAGATGCAAAAATCTTCAATAAAATATTGGCAAGCCGAATGCAACAGCAAATCAAAAAACTTATTCACCATGATCAAGTAGGATTCATCCCGGGGATGCAAGGCTGGTTCAACATACGCAAGTCTATCAACGTAATTCACCACATAAACAGAACCAAAAACAAAAACCACATGATTATCTCAATTGACGCAGAGAAGGCATTTGACAAAATTCAACAGCCCTTTATGCTAAAAACCCTCAATAAACTCGGTATCGATGGAACGTATCTCAAAGTAATAAAAGCTATTTATGACAAACCAACAGCCAATATCATACTGAATGGGAAAAACTGGAAGCATTCCCTTTGAAATCTGGCACTAGACAAAGATGCCCTCTCTCACCACTCCTATTCAATATAGTTCTGGAAGGTCTAGCCAGAGCAATCAGGCAAGAAAAAGAAATAAAGTGTATTCAAATAGGAAAGGTGGAAGCCAAATTGTCTCTATTTGCAGATGACATGATAGTATATCTAGAAGACCCCATCGTCTCAGCCCAAAATCTCCTGGAAGTGATAAGAAACTTCAGCAAAGTCTCAGGATATAAAATCAATGTGCAAAAATCACAAGCATTCGTCTACACCAATAACAGACTTAAAGAAAGCCAAATCAAGAACGAACTGCCATTCGCAATTGCTACAAAAAGAATAAAATACCTTGGAATACAACTCACAAGGAACGTAAGGGACCTCTTCAAGGAGAACTACAAACCACTGCTCAACGAAATCAGAGAGGACACAAACAGATGGAGAAACATTCGATGTTCATGGTTAGGAAGAATTAATATCGTGAAAATGGCTATACTGCCCAAAGTAATTTACAGAATCAACGCTATCCCCATCAAGCTACCATTGACTTTCTTCACAGAACTGGAAAAAACCACCATGAACTTCATATGGAACCAAAAGAGAGCCCGCATAGCCAAGTCAATTCTAAGCAAAAAGAACACAGCGGGGGGCATCACACTACCGGATTTCAAACTATACTACAAGGCTACAGTAATCAAAACAGCATGGTACTGGTACCAAAACAGAGATATAGACCAATGGAACAAAACAGAGGCACCGGAGGCAACACAACATATCTACAACTATACAATCTTTGATAAACCTGACAAAAACAAGCAAGGGGGAAAGGATTCCCTGTTTAACAAATGGTGTTGGGAAAACTGGCTAGCCATGTGCAGAAAGCAGAAACTGGACCCCTTCCTGACACCTTACACTAAAATTAACTCCAGATGGATTAAAGACTTAAACATAAGACCTGGCACCATAAAAACCCTAGAAGGAAATCTAGGCAAAACTATCCAGGACATAGGAGTAGGCAAGGACTTTATGAACAAAACACCAAAAGCATTGGCAACAAAAGCCAAAATAGACAAATGGGACCTAATGAAACTCCACAGCTTCTGCACGGCAAAAGAAACAGTCACTAGAGTGGATCGGCAACCAACAGAATGGGAAAAAATTTTTGCAGTGTACCCATCTGACAAAGGGCTGATATCCAGAATTTACAAAGAACTCAAACGGATTTACAGGAAAAAAACAAACAAGCCCATTCAAAAGTGGGCAAAGGATATGAACAGACACTTTACGAAAGAAGACATATATGAGGCCAACAATCATATGAAAAAATGCTCATCGTCACTGGTCATCAGAGAGATGCAAATCAAAACCACATTGAGATACCATCTCACGCCAGTTAGAATGGCGATCATTAAAAAATCTGGAGACAACAGATGCTGGAGAGGATGTGGAGAAAAAGGAACACTTTTACACTGTTGGTGGGAGTGTAAATTAGTTCAACCATTGTGGAAGACAGTGTGGCGATTCCTCAAGGCCTTAGAAATAGAAATTCCATTTGACCCAGCAATCCCATTACTGGGTATATATCCAAAAGACTATAAATCGTTCTACTATAAGGACACATGTACACGAATGTTCATTGCAGCACTGTTTACAATAGCAAAGACCTGGAATCAACCCAAATGCCCATTGATAATAGACTGGATTGGAAAAATGTGGCACATATACACCATGGAATATTATTCACCAATCAGAAATGATGAGTTTGTGTCGTTTGTAGGGACATGGATGAATCTGGAGAACATCATCCTCAGCAAACTGACACAAGAACAGAAAATGAAACACAGCATATTCTCACTCATAGGTGGGTGATGAAAAATGAGAACGCATGGACACAGAAAGGGGAGTACTAAACACTGGGGTCTATTGGGGGGAGAAGGGGAGGGCCAGTGGGAGGGTGAGGTGGGGAGGGATAGCCTGGGGAGAGATGCCAAATGTGGGTGAAGGGGAGAAGGAAAGAAAAGCACACTGCCAGTGTGTTCCTACGCAACTGTCTTACATGCTCTGCTCATGTACCCCAAAACCTAAAATCCAATAAAAAATTAAAAAAAAAAAAAGAAAAACACACCATTCCAGTCAAAGCCTTGATAAAATAATCAGTTTTTCCAACTGTGTCATGTTGCAAAAGAAACAAATTCTTATTGCACTATATTGCAATAATTTAAGATATTCACAAATAGTTTCCAAATTCTGGAGAAATAAGGTAGAGAGAAACAAGTATGTTCCAAATTTTGTTCACAGGAGTATAATTTACTTGTTAAGAGCTATAAATAGCTTAAAAGAAGAGTTTCCTTGACTCTGAAAAAGAAACAAACAAAAAAGGATCAGCAATATGTTAAGCAAAAAGTCGAAAAAGATTACTTCAATGTTTAATTTATAGAAAAGCTTAATTCCTTCTTAACTTTAGCTAATATGTTGGCATAGGGAATCTCTTTTACAATTAATTTTTCACAAACCTTCCACAACTTGTTCAAACCTTTAGGTTTATCCTAACTTAAAACAATTTTTTAACCCTTTAATCTAGGCAAAACCCCCCACATTTCCATGTCTTTTTATTATCTCTTTTACCAAAAACACATTTCACTTTCCTTACATGCCTTACACATAGAACTGTTTCTTTAGTAGTCTTAATTAACATGTTACAGTGTTAATTCTTAGTGACATTTACTTTTGGTGAAATCCTTGGTAAGTTCAGATTTTAATTATGTACTAGTGTGGAGCCTAGAACCCAGTCAGAAGTAGAGATAAGGTCTGACTCTTTCCAGAGTCTAACTCCATGTTGTCCGGGCCTTACCTAGCTGTAAAGCAGGCAAGTTGTACATTTAAGAGTCATAGTGGAATTTTTGTAGCATTTAGGAGGGCTAATCACCTTTAAATTGTACATTTCTTGCACAAATTACCTTTTATAAATTCTTTCACAACATATACAGATGATCTCCAAAATGATTGGACTTTCTTACTTGTCCTAAACATCCCTCTTTTGAAACAACCAATCATTTTACTTTAGGACAAGAATTGACCATACAAAATCCTTTCTTATATAAAATCTCTTTATAACCATCTTTGCATAGAGAGGGGGCATGGCTAATTTCACATGTCCACAGGACTTATCTAGAAACTAATGCTTCGAAATAAATTTAACAGTTTTTAAAAGTCAAAGAAGTACTTTATGACCTTAAAGCATTTAACAAACTTGATATCTGACCTGCATAATTTAGACCAAATGTCTTTGTTTTACCAATAATCTTTAAAGATGTTTTTATTATCCAAAGATTATTGAAGTCATGTGAACTAAAAGGCATTACACTTTTTACTTTTCTGACAAAATATTTGATTTAGGCACATATTTTACATATTTTAAAACCAGTTAATCAAAGCTCTTTCATATCATACACAAAACATATATAAATACACAGACATACAGAAGATAAAGGACTCATTCCATAAGCCAGGAATTGAACCCTGAACTCGGGCTGCCATTGTGAAAAGAGAAAGCAAGGCAACATGGTTCCAAGGACATACAAAACAGGAGGGAAACCTCATTTAGCTTTTTTTTTTTTAGGCACCTGCAGCAAAGTTTATAACTGACCAGTTTGCTACGCTATCTTGAACAGTGGGCTTATAGGGGTCTAAGCCCATGGTCTATCCTAAGGCACCCCTCTTTATGACAGAGCAACGCAGAAAGACACACAAAGCACACCAGATTCGCTACAGCTTAAGACTAGGCTCACAAATCCTTTTTTCTATTAATCAAAACTTTACAGAGGAGATAAACAGTGATTTTTGTCATTAATTCAACTGGTTTGCACAGAGAAAGAAAGGAAAGGGAAGGGAGAAAAGTGTTGTCTGTGGCAGGGTGGGGAAGATGAGGTGCTCAGGGAGGCCAGAGAAAGACATGCCCATTGCAGCCAACACTGAATCAAAAGTTGAGGTGGTCCCTCGTCAGTCGTGAAGGGATCTTTTCCAGCCACCCCATCAGCTCTCAGCTTTCCCATTTTAGGGAGGAAAAATCTCCCTAAGTTCCATGATCCTGTATATGCCTCATTCTGTCACCCCCAGCTGTCAGCAAAGAGTGCAAGACCGATTAATCCAAACAGAATAGCAGTTAACATCCCATAGTGCCAAACCCATTCTTAGCCAAGAAGGATTTTACTGAGAGGGGCCTCTAACCCCCTAAATCTTAGGAAGATCTCTAGCCTTCCTATATTGAGCCTCAAACCCAAGTTCAGTCAAGCATCCTTACATTTTTTTTTTTTTTTGCATCCTTACCTTTTATTGAGTGGGGCCTTTAACCCACTCTGTCTTAGGAGAGACTCTAACTCCTCTGAGTGGGCCTGTAACCCAAGCCCATCCTTTACCCAGGTGTATATACCCCACTTACCCACAGTTGCCAATCAGTGCTGTAGTCTATTTCTGTTGGGTCAGGCTTCTTCTCAGTGTTGTCTCTTCCATGGTTCAGCAGAAAGATGTTACTGGAAAGGAGCCCCATCCAGATTCCAAGAGAAGGTTCTTGGATCTTGCACAAGAAAGAATTCAGGGCAAGTCTCTAGGAACTTGTAAAATGAAAGTAAGTTTATTAAGAAAGTAAAGAAATAAAGAATGGCTATTCCATAGGCAGAACAGCCCTGAGGGCTTTTGGTTCTCCATTTTTATGGTTATTTCTTGACGACATGCTAAACAAGGGGTGGATTATTCATGCCTCCCCCTTTGTAGACCGTATAGGGTAATTTCCTGACATTGCCATGGCATTTGTAAACTGTCATGGTGCTGGTGGAAGTGTAGCAATAAACACAACCAGAGGTCACTCTTATTGCCATCTTGGTTTTGGTGGGTTTTGGCTGGCTTCTTTACTGCAACCAGTTTTATCAGCAAGGCCTTTATGACCTGTATGTTGTGCCAACCTCCTATCTCATCCTGTGATTTAGAATGGCTAACTGTTTGGGAATGCAGCTCAGTAAGTCCCAGCCTCATTTTATTCGGCCCCTATTTAAGATGAGGTTGCTCTGGTTCGTACGCCTCTGACATAGATACCTAGTATGAGTGAACTTGTACAGCATTTGTTCTTGTCTGCCTGGCTTTTTTCACTTAGTGTAATGTTTTCAATATTTATAGTTTTTTTTAACAATGTAAATTTTATACTACATTGTGTTATAGACATATAAATTGTTTACATTATTAACATATTTCAAAATTTCAGGAAGTAATATATCAGACACGCAAGACCTCCACCACCTGAATTTCATGGAAGGTAACACTTTGCAGTGTTTGTCTCATAAATATTTCATAAAATTTTCACTGAGTCAGCTTCCACCG
This sequence comes from Callithrix jacchus, assembly GCF_049354715.1. Taxonomy (NCBI): domain Eukaryota; kingdom Metazoa; phylum Chordata; class Mammalia; order Primates; family Cebidae; genus Callithrix; species Callithrix jacchus. The sequence goes on from NC_133502.1 coordinate 64,825,694, forward strand.
ACTAATAAGCCAGCCTTCCTTGTGGTTCACACACAGAGAAGCAGGTTAGTAGAGAGGGTAATAAGAGACTCTGAGCTGCCTGCCTGAATTCAAATCCAGTTCCCCTACTAGCTGTGTGGCTATGGACAACTTACACAATCTTTCTGTGAATCCACTTCCTTTCTGAAAAATGGGGATGGTCATACTAATAGATACCTCTGCGTTGCTGTCATCAGGATTGCCTAGACTGAGGCTGGTTGTTATTCCTTCTTAGTTGTTATTCCTTCAAGATGTGGCTACAACTTTTCTCTGGCCCTTTCCATTTCTTCCCCTTCGCTCATATTTTTTAGTTTTTTTTTTTTTTTGGGTTGGAGTTTTGCTTTTGTTATCCCGGCTGGAGTGCAATGGTGCCATCTCGGCTCACCGCAACCTCTGCCTCCTGGGTTCAGGCAATTCTGCCTCAGCCTCCTGAGTAGCTGGGATTACAGGCACGTGCCACTGTGCCCAGCTAATTTTTTGTATTTTTAGTAGAGTCGGGATTTCACCATGTTGACCAGGATGGTCTCAATCTCTTGACCTCATGATCCACCTGCCTCGGCCTTCCAAAGAGTTTTATTTTTTTAAGTCACAGTCTTGCTGTGTAGCAAGCTGGAGTGCAGTGGTGCGAGCATAGCTCACTGTAGCCTTGTCTTCCCCAGCTCAAGTGAGCCTCCTGCCTGAGCTTCCTGAGTAACTGGGACTATAGGCGCATGCCACCATGAACAGGTATCTTTTTGTGTTTATTTTTTGTAGAGAAGAGTTTTGTCATGCTGCATAGACTAGTCTTAAACTTCTGGGCTCAAAGAATCCACTGCCTTGGCATCCCAGAGTGATAGGATTACAGGCATGAGCCACTCACTGTACCAGGTCCTTCTCTCATCTTTTAAAATTCCTCAGACATCTGGCCCTTGACCACTACTGAATTCCTCATTTGTTAGAAATAATCAGGCGTGGCATCGGCCTTAGTCCATCAGAAAGAACCGGCAAGCATCTCCCCCAGTATTGGGCAGGAACCCACCTTGGTAATTCACTCCCATTTTCCCTGGCCCTCAGCCCCTGGGTAGCCACTTCCCAGCCCAGGACAATGCAGGCAGCACTCTCAGGTTCCTATTTTGGACCTGGTTAGGGGCTTCCTTTTTGCCTGGCACCTTCCATCTGTAGATACATCACTGTTTGCAAATAAAGCATCACAGAATACTGCATGCATGTGGACAACTTAACAAATGGAGCCAAAGGCAATGCTTTTTAAATTTGTAGGTAAATTTTGGAATGTTTTAACCTCAAGGAAATAATTTTAATATGCCCTCCTGCATCACTATCTCATTCCCAGCTCATTAAAGATAGATTTTTGCCTGAATGTAATTAATTCTTAAATGTTATTCTTAATAGAAAAGGTGCTTTATATGCCAACTAAATGGCAGTCAACAGATTAGAGGGAAATGCTTATTTTACGTAAGTGTCAAAACAAATACACCTCAGTGCATTTCATTGGCACTGCTCTTCATATAAAATGCTAATTATAAATAATTTCATATTAAAAACAAAAACTAAGGCAAGTGGCACCATTTTTGGTATATAGTAGGTGCTCAATTCATGTAGAATAAAAAAAATAGTGACAATGCCTTTGCCACAACTTTTGAGATGTGAATATACACTTGTAGCTCCATCCAGCTACACATGTGTGTTCATAAGCGCATGAAATTTGCACACACTCACTGATTCTGACGGGCTCTCCATCTAGGTGCACCTGCTATTGTAATGGCGTGGATTGCCCTTGTTTGCTATTCCCAAGGAGCAGGACCAGGGCCGATCCTGCGGACGTGCTGCCCCCTGGTGGAAGTGAGAAGACTTGCATGGTCAGCCAAATGAAAGAAAACTGTCACCATGTTGAGAGCTCAGTTAGCTGTCATCATTGTATTTATTTAATGACCTGATAGATGAAGAGAAAACTATGAAGGAGATGAACAAGGAGCAGCCAGAGGAAAAGCCTCCCAGAGCCCAGGGCAGTGATGAGCACAGAGTAGCTCCCAGCAAACCTTTGCTGATTAATAGGATAAGCCAAAGTGCTGTAGATGTTGATTCAGAGACACTGACGGGTAGAGCTTGGTGCTGGCATCCACAGTGACCTGAGTGATTCTTCACAAGCACCAAGAATCTTGCTGAGTCTTGAAATTATTTAATATTTATTTTCAGCAATTGCTTGACCCACCCAGCACTGTTAAAGAGGCTTCTCTCCATCAGCTTTTTGAGTTACAGCATAGAAAGGGCCAGCCATTTTCCACTCAAAGGTAGTTTAAAAGTGTAGTGATGAAATATGCATTCTTGACAAGCACAGTCCATGCCCTAAAAACTTCAATTCAACTAGGCATCAATATTAGATGTGAAGTAGCAGCTTCACTCAGGTTCCTTCCAAGAAGAAGAAAATAACATGCTTTGCTGAAAGGGGCAAACCGGGCAGCTGAGAATTTAGTGGGAAGATAATGCAATAGGTCAGGACGGACATGTTTGCCAATCTTCCTGTAAAGCTTGAAAGATTTACAACCTCTAACTAACCTGTTGCTAATTCACTTGCCACAGAGAGGCTGTTACTGAATGGAGAGGCAGGCTGCTGGCAGGTACTGTACCTTTAGAGCTCAGAAACAGTCTTTAGGCCCTTTTTCCAGCTAAGACTTGAGAAGAAAAACCCTAGTAAACCTTACATAGAGGGCTTGACTACAGAGTAAATGTTACAAGTTTCTTTGGAGTGTGACCAAAAGGAAAAAAAAATTCATTTAACTCTCAGAAAAAAATAAAGGAAGACACTGCATTAAAGCCACTCTGTGTGTTATGGGGACAAAGAGATTTAATATAAGAATTAGGGTTCACATGAAGGGACAAGAGCTGGCAGAGTGAAACCAGCTGGAAGGTCATGGAAACAGCTGGAAGGTCAGACTGAACACCTAAGTGGGTGGTTCTCTAACATTTGCCCGGAAACTGCTGCAATTTTCAAGAAACTCTGGAAAATCTCCCACCAAACCTAGTGCTTGACAAGAAGCCCAGAAGCCTTGTGAACGTTGTGGCTGCTGTGGCCCCCGTGACCTGAGGATAATTACCTCTCTTCTCTCTCTTCGAAAGCTCAGGCAAGTTTCTCTCACTGCAAAACTGAACTCAACCCGTAAAAGGCAGGAGATTCTAGGAAAGGAAGATCCAGTGAGAAGCAGATGAAAGTGATGCAAAGCTGATGACTAATGACACAGCACAACCTCAAAGCACCTAAATTCCTGCATTTACCTCCCCACTATATAACCACCCAATGGGCTCCCCTTGTCCACAGCCTAGACAGAGCTGATTTATCAAGACAGGGGAATTGCAGTAGAGAAATAGTAATGCACATAGAGCTGGCTGTGCAGACCAGGGTTTTATTATTACTCAAATTAGTCTCCCCGGAAACGGGGATCAGGGTTTTTAAGGACAATTTGGTGGGTAGGCCAGTGAATCAGGAGTGTTGATGGTTTGGCCTTGGGATGAAATCACAGGGAGTTGAAGCTGTTCTCTTATGCTGAGTCCGTTTCTGGGTGGGGGCACAGAACTGGTTGGCAGGTCCAGGGGGGCCATCCAGTTGTTAGAAATGCAAAAACTGGAAAAGAAATCTCAAAAGGCCAATCCTAGGTTCACAACAGTGATGTGAACCAAGAGTAATTCGGAGGTTGCAAATCTTACCTCTGGAATAATGGCTGGTAATATCTAGAACTCCAGCCCCTCTTAGTCTAACTTGGTGGAGGTAGCCTTTCATTTGTTTTACAGGGTCAGTTTAGCTTTTTTTTTTTTCTTTTTTGACAGAGTCTTGTACTGTCACCTCTTGGGCTGAGTGGCACAATCTTGGCTCACTGCAACCTCTGCCTCCTGAGTTCAAGCCATTCTTCTGCCTCAGGCTCCCAAGTAGCTGGGATTTCAGGCACCAGCTAATTTTTTTGTAGTTTTAGTAGAGACAGCTTTTCACTATGTTGGCCAGGCTGGTCTTGAACTCCTGACCTCATGATCCACCTGCCTTGGCCTCCCAAAGTGCTGGAATTACAGGCATGAGCCACCGTGCCTGGCCAGGGACATTTTAGCTTTAAATTATAAACTAACTTTCTGTAGCTACTTAGAACTACACCCAGGAATGAACAAGGACTGTTTAGAGGTTAGAAGCAAGATGGGGTCCGTTAGGTCTGATGTCTTTCACTGTCATAATTTTCTCAGTTATGATTTTGTGAAGGTGGTTTCAATTATGTGAGACAAATTATTCATTCATACACTCAATAAATAGTAAGTACTTGTGATGTGTCAGGCATTGGGTTAGGTGATAGAGATGGATTTTACTATATAGAAGAATTGATTCCTGCCCCATGTGACTTGGCATTGAGCTAAAAGGGAGAAATGGTTTGCATATGCCAACCGGGATGATGCACAGGTATTTTTAGGGCTGTTCACAAATATTCTGGCTCTCCTCCAGGCACATGCTAAGATTGTACTTCCCCACCTGCTTTGAAATTTGAAGAGACATATGACTTGCTTTGGTCCACAAAGTGTGAGCAGAAGTGATGTGTGTGATTTGCATTTGGAAGGTTTAGGAATGATCCATGATTCCCCGTGCTGTCTTCCCCCTGCCATGGTAAATCTGTTGAGATGAAGCTTGGGTCAGCCTCAGTCCCAAGAGACTAATAAGCAACACCCCCAGCTGACCTGCAATAGATATGCAATATGCAATATGATTGAAAAAGAAATCTGTGTAACAAGCCAATAAGAGTTTGGGGTTATTTGTTTTCACAGCAGAAGTAGCCCATCCTAACTGACCTATAGTAAGAGTGAGAACAATGCCCAGTGCTAGGGTCCCTGGGGGAGGGGAGGAACTGCTTCCAGATTGCCTTGTTGGGTAATCATTCACCCCGTGTGGCTTTGGCTTAGCTTGCTCTCTGCCAAAGATCAAAGAAAACAGATTAACTAGGGAGACACAGCTGTGGGCAAAACAGACCACAATATCAATCCTTCTTTCTAACGCTATCAGAACATCTCCTTTCTCCCCCATTGTTTTCAGCACGCATTGTCCCCACCCCTTGGCTTGATTTTAGATGATGGTGAACTGATCACTACCAGACTGGCGAGGATAGAATAACAGTGGGTGTTTTTAAAATGTCTTTTTAAAACATGATAATCAGACACAAGAACAAACCTGAAGAAAGGAAGTGATTAGAATAGAGATCCACAAGGCCCCGAGGAGTTACCATCCAACTTTAAGGCTGGTCACAGGTTATTTCAGGGGAATTGATAGGCTCTAGCGTGGTGTGTCAGTCAAACCTACCTGTAGTGGCAGGAACTCAAGCATGAGACAGCTGAGTTACTTCATAACAAGATGACAGTTAAACAACTTTTTAAGCTTATAAATGCTTTCTTTTCTTTTTCTTTCTTTCTTTCTTTCTTTTTTTTCTTCTTGAAACAGTCTTGCTCTGTCACCCAGGCTGGAGTGCAATGGCTCGAACTTGGTTCACTGTAACTTCCGCCTCCTGTGTTGAAGCAATTCTTCTTCAGCTTCCTGAGTAGCTGGGATTACAGGCGTGCACCGTTATGCCTGGCTAATTTTTGTATTTTTGGTAGAGAAGGGATATCACCATGTTGACCAGACTGGTCTCAAACTCCTGACCTCAAGTGATCCATCTGCCTTTGCCTCCCAAAGTGCTTGCTGGGATTACAGGCATGAGCCACTGCACCCAGCCCAATGCTTTCATTTCTAATCATATATTCTGGCCATATATATTTCTGATATATATACTTTATATATAAAAATATTTTTAACATTTACATTATACTGTATTTATTTACTATTTATATATTTTCTAACCTTTTTCTCTTAATATACTAAAAATATTTGTGTATTTAAATATTCTTTTTCTACATGACTTTAAAACAACACATTTTTGTACCTAAAAATAATACATGAAATATTTATTATACACACACACAAAAGGTGATGTATTGTATATACTGTTTTACATTGGACTTTTTCCACTTATTACATTGTGACTATCTTTTTGCATTATTAATTATTGCTCTAGGACATCATTTTTAGTAACTGTTGTTTCATCATATGAGTGTAGTTTATTTAGTTAATTCTGAGTTGTAGAAAATTCATGAGTCCAGGCGTAGTGGCTCATGCCTGTAATCCTAGCACTTTGGGAGACCAAGGTGGGAAGATCATGAGGTCAGGAGTTCGAGACCAGCCTGGCCAACATGGTGAAACCCTGCCTCTATTAAAAATACAAAACATTAGCCGGTCGTGGTGACACATGCCTGTAATCCCAGCTACTCAGGAGGCTGAGGCAATAGAATCGCTTGAACACAGGAGGCGGATATTGCAGTGAGCTGACATCGTGCCACTGCCCTCCAGCCTGGGCAACAGAGGGAGACTCCGTCTCAAAAGGAAAAAGGAAAATTGTGGCCAAATATTTGTACATATCCATAATTATTTTTATTTTTTCAGGTTAGATTACTAGAAGTGGAATAGGCAAATTGAAGTGAATGCATAATTTTAAGGATTTTGATATGTATTTTCAAATTACCCCATACAAGAGTTATTCCAATAGATGGTGTCACTCACAGAGTTCTAGGGTAACTTTTCCCTGAAACTTTCTCCACCCTTTCAACACTGGGTATTATTTTTCTCCAAGTCTGGTTTAACAGGTATTAAATGTGGTCTTATTTTAATTGAAATGTCTTTGGTCGCCAGTGAGGTATGCAATTTGGACTCATTCCACACTTCCCACCGCACCATTCTGGGTCTCTGGGCTCTGATCTGCTTGGTGAATCCTTCACAGTGTTCCTCAGGACAACTTGGGGCCTTTCTGAGTGCAGGAGGGGAGCTCCATCCTGTTCTCAACCCCGGGCTCAGCTACCAACCGCTACAGCGTGTGTGGCTCGAGAATCCTTTAGACCCAACCACCAGGGGGCAGACGAGGGCAGGGTTTATTATGACGGGCATTTACTGACACAGAGTCTTGCTCTGTTGCTCAGGCTGGAGTGCAGTGGTGCAATCTGGATTCACTGCAACCTCCACCTCCAGGTTCAAGGGATCCTCTTGTCTCAGCCCCTTGAGTAGCTGGGATTACAGGTGCCCACCACCACACCCAGCTAATTTTTGTATATTTAGTAGAGATGGGGTTTCACTCTGTTGACCAGGCTGGTCTTGAACTCCTGACCTCAAGTGATCTGCCTGCCTCAGCCTTCCAAAGTGCTGGGATTATAGGTGTGAGCCACCGTGCCTGTGACGGGCATTTTACCGAAGGAGAAACCAAAGGCTTTCCCAAAGTTGCACAGCAATAATTGACAGATCCGAAAATAGAACCCAGGTCTTCTAACTCCACATCTGGTGCCTTTAAGGACCTGTGAAGTTAGAGACAAATCAAAGAAGCTGGAAAGTGGTGGGAACAGCCTCAAGGGATTTCTCCTTTGACAACTGTTCAGATAACCATTTTTTATGACCACAAAAAGGTTGAATCTGTCATTGAACACGTATTTATAAAGCTCCTACTACATGCTTAGAAGGGCAGTATGGATACAGCAGGGAGCAAGAGAAGCCACAGTTCCTGCCCCCGTGCAGCTTCTCTTAATGCGGCAAGCATACCCACTTCCGGTGACACAGCTCCTGGGTTCACTCACATCTCGGATCTATCATGTGACAGATATAGGATGCCGGGCACATTTCTTAAACCGTCTGCCTCTAAATGTCCCCATCTCTGGAGTGGTGACAATAATCATACCTGATAACTAAAGTTGTAGGATTAAGTGAGATGACACATGTAAAAGCCCAGCATACATAGTCAGTGCTTGCAAATATTAACCATGATTATTACTGTAATTCTCAAATGGAGCCTCTACAGATGAAATCATTTACATTATTAATAACAATTACAACTGTTATTGAGCGACCATTTATTGAATGCCTATAAATCAGCGTGGACTTCAATACTTTACATCTGTTGTCCTGTTATGAAGCAGGACAACAGAGGTAAAGTGTCCTGAACTTCCTTGGTGGTAATAATCCTCTGAGATGCTTTTTTTAAAAAAAGAAAGAGAAAAAAGGAAAAATTCCCAGATTCTCCAATCTCCTTGAGCCGGGAGTTCCTCTAGAGGGCCTTGGGAATCTATCTGTTTTTTTTTTTTTTGAGACAGAGTTTCTCTCTTGTTACCCAGGTTGGAGTGCAATGGCACGATCTCTGCTCACCGCAACCTCTGCCTCCTGGGTTCAGGTAATTCTCCTGCCTCAGCCTCCTGAGTAGCTGGGATTACAGGCGCCACCATGCCCAGCTAATATTTTGTATTTTTAGTAGAGATGGGGTTTTACCATGTTGACCAGGATGGTCTCAATCTCTTTTTTTTTTTTTTTTTGGAGGGAAGGAGGAAGGGAGGAACGCAGGAAGGGAGGGAAGGAGGAAGGGAGGGAGGAAGGAAGGGATGAAGGAAGGAAGGAAGGGAGGAAGTGGGGGAGGGAGGGAGGGAAGGGAAGGAAGGAATTCAAGCAATGAGAGAGACATTGCCGACCTGGATCTAGAGGTTTACAAGTTGATTTCTTTATTTGAGAGAAGGAAAGAAAAAAAATGAGTAAAGGAGAGAAAGAAAGAGGGAGAGAGAGAGGGAGGGTGAACAGAAATATTGCTTTATTCTGAAAAAAAATGGGTATTAATAATGGCCAATCAATGTTTCATTTAAACCTATGAGTAGGTGTGATGTGGTATTGACAAGAATGTATATTTTGTGTATTTGAAGTGGAGAGCTCTATAAATATTTACTAAGTTTACTTGTTCCAGATCTGAGTTCGAGTCCTTGATATCCTTATTAATTTTCTGTCTCATTGAATCTAAGTCTCTATGTATCTGGGTGTTAGGATCGTTAGCTCTTGTTGTTGTATTGATCCTTTTACCACTATATCTTTGTTGCTTTAAAATCTATTTTATCCGATACGAGAATTGCAACTCCTGCTTTTTATTTATTTATTTATTTATTTACTTTTGCTCTCCATTTGGTTGGTAAATCTTTCTCCATTCCTTTGTTTTGAGTCTTTGTGTATCCTTGCATGTGAAACAGGTCTGGATGTAATATGCCGTTGGGTTTTGGCTGTGTCTTTTGATTGGGGGATTTAGTCGATTTAAATTTAGGGTTACTGCCATTTGATGTTAACTGGCTGTTTGACACATTCGCTGATGAAAATTCTTCTTTATGTTGGTGCTCTTTACTTTTTGGTATATTTTTAGTAAGGCTAATACTGGTTGTTTCTTTCTGTGTGTAATGCCTCTTTCAGAAGTTCTTGTAAAGCAGGCCTGGTGGTAATAAAATCTCTGAGTACTTGCTTGTTCATAAAAGATTTTATTTTTCCTTCAGTTGTGAAGCTTAGTTTGGCTGGATATGAAATTCTGGGCTGAAGGTTCTGTTCTTTGAGGATGTTGAATATTGGCCCCCACTCTCTTCTGGCTTGTAGAGTTTCTGCTGAGAGATCTGCTGTAAGTCTGATAGGCTTGCCTTTGTGGGTAACCTGACCTTTTTCTCTGGCTGCCCTTAGTATTTTCTCCTTTGTTTTAACCCTGGTGAGTCTAATGATTATGTGCCTTGGGGTTGCTCTTCTTGAGGAATATCTTTGTGGTGTTCTTTGTATTACCTGGGGTTGAATATTGACCTGCTTTGCTAGTTCAGGAAAATTTTCCTGAATAATATCCTGAAGGGTATTTTCCAGCTTGGATTCATTCTCTCCGTCGCATTCAGGTATACCTATCAAACGTAAATTTGGTCTTTTCACATAGTCCCATATTTCTTGGAGACTTTGCTCATTCCTTTTTATCCTTTTATCTCTAATCTTGTCTTCTTTCATTAAGTTGGACTTTGACCTCTGTTATCCTTTCTTCTGCTTGAACAATTCGAGTGTTTAAACCTGTGCAAACTTCTCGGAGTTCCTGTATTGTATTCTTCAGTTCCATTAATTCACTTATATTCCACTCTAAGTTGTCTATTCTCAATAGGATTTCATCAAACCTTTTTTCAAACTTCCTAGTTTCTTTACGTTGGGCTGTAACATGTTCTTTTAACTCACAGAAGTTTCTTATTATCCATTCCCCGAAGAGTGATTCTGTCATTGGGATGCGCTTGTTCTCCATCAAGCCTTGTTCCATTGTTGATGTGGAACTGTGATAATCTTTAGAGGGAGAGGCGTTCTGATTTTGAGTATTCTCAGCCTTTTTACGCTGGTTTCTTCCCATCATTGTAAATTTATCCTCCTGTCATCTTTGAAATTACCAACTTTCAGATTAGGTCTCTTGACTGGACGTCCAAGTTGTTAGTTCCCAGGGCCTGAATGGCGGCGTTAAGATTGATGGTGCTTTTCTGCCCAGGATTCTCCTGGCTGGCTTCCTTCTTGTGTCCGTAATGGGTGACTCTGCCTTCCCCGGGCTCCAAACCTCGGTCAGAAGGGGAACCAGTCTCGTTTACTCTGCGCCGAGAGCTGCCGCGCTGAGGTGCCGTCACAGCCGCTGCCTGGGTCTCAGGAGTTGTGCTGGGGACCCGTGTGGGTCCTCCAAACCTCAGTCAGAAGGGGAGCAGGCCCTGTTTACTCTGCTCTGAGAGCTGCTGCGCTGAGGTGCCGGCGAAGCTCTGGCACTGGCGCTGGCGACCCGTGTGGTTCCTCCACTGAAGATCTTCTGCTCCGTGAGCGACCAGAATTTGTCTGAAAGTGTGGCGTTCTCTAGTTCTCTGCCCTTTGACTGAGAGCTGCAATCCCGAGCTGTTATCGATCGGCCATCTTGGATTATTACCCCCGGTCTCGATCTCTTGACCTCATGATCCACCTGCCTCAGACTCCCAAAGTGCTGGGATTACAGGCTTGAGCCACTGCGTCCAGCCTATCTGTTTTTAAATTTACTATTTTAGCCATTTTTAAATGTACAATTCAGTGGCATGAAGTACATTCACACAGTGCAGCCACCACCACCACCCGCCTCCTGAACTCTTTTCATCTTCTCAAACTGAAGCTCTGTCCACATCAGACACTAACTTCCCATTTTCCCTCCCCTTAGCCCTCAGCAACCACCATTCTCCTTTCTGTCTCTGTGAATTTCATTATTCTGGGCATCTCATATAAGTGGAATCATATAGTATTTGTCTTTTTGTGTCTGGCTAATTTCACTTAGCATAATGTCTTCAAGGCTCATCCATGTCATCCATGTGTCAGAATTTCCTTCCCTGTTAATGGTGGATGCTATTCCATGGCATGTTTAGAGCACATTTGGTTATCTATGTGTCTGTTGATGGGCATTCGGGTTGCTTCCACCTCTTGGCGATTTCCCATCTCACTCTGTACACCATGGCAGCAGGAAAGCATTCAGTGCTTTTCTGACTCTGCTAGAGACAAGCTGATCAGACAAATGACTCTTTTTGAGCATTTAGCATCTGCTGGCATCATCTGTGAATTCACCAGGTTTAGTGAAGGTTACTAAATTCCTAACAAACATTCCTTTCCCTGTGCACCCAGGTGCTATTGACTGAACCAGTTCTGAGACCTCCCACTTCCTCTGTATTGAGGATCTGCAGCTCACTCCATGCTTACAGCCACAGGGGATGCCATACACCTGGGCATTCCATACACCTGGGCATGCCGTATGCCAGGGCACACTGTACACCTGGGCATAACACACACCTGGGCATGCCATATACCCAAGCATGCAAATAAGGCCTGGCCAGCTGGGGCACTAGCACCCTAGGCTACAAGATCCTCTCTTTGGAGTGCTATTCATAATTATGCCACAGACAAGTGGTCGACAAGCTGGATGCACTGTCACTCTGTGCAGGGATTGCTTCACCTAAATATGTTCTGAGTTCTTGCTGCTGCCTGAAGAAGAGTCACCACTTCTCATGGATGAAAGCAGAAAATGTCTTCATCGTCTTTTTCTTCTCCTTCCTAACTCCACAAATTGATTCTGGTCAATGGGAGGTGATTACAAGTGAAAGGAACGTGCAAATCCTTTTCCTTTTTATTTTTCTATTGGCTGAAACAAGAATACTTTCTTCTGAGCCCCTTTTGACCATGCAAGCAAGAGCAACCTACCTAGGGAGTGAGGGAGCAATGACATGGAAGGAGCCTGGGTCCCTGAGTGTTCTTGTGGAGCTGCGACATCTCCCCTGGATTAGCTTCCTCTGCACTGTTAGACAAGAGAAAAATAAATACGCACATTCTTATCTCAGTCAGTTATGGAAGCCAAACTGATACTCTAATATAATAGCCTTTAATTAGAGAAAAAAGAAAATAATAGGGGAGGGGAGAGGAAGATCTGGGAGGAGAGGTAGGTAGGAGGTAGGTGCAGGAGAAGGTGAAAAAAATACTGGACAGCCGATATTTCATTTATTCCAACCCCAACAATACTGTCAGGCTCAGCCTTCTAGCTTGGGTTTGGAAAATCACACTCAATTTTTCTGTTGATTGTCATGTAAATGTTTGATAAAGAAGCATAAGCATTCATGAAGAAGACTATATATTTTTTCTAAAAGTTCCAATAAAATGCTGCAGTATATCACTATAAAATGATTAAAGATGAAGCTGAATCCCTGAATTTGTCTTTCCAAAGTATTATATAATCCACTCCTAATTATTCACTTTCCTTTTACATTTTGGGAAAATGAGACCTATTCCTACAATGATTTATAAAACTCGATTTTGGGTACTATAATCTATTTTGCTATTAATCTATGCTGAAAACATTTAGGAAAATAAACTGTCTAGGATATATAGTATTCCCAAAGTCAACTACATATAATTTGGAGATTATTCTTAGAAAAATCTGTTCACTGGCTGCTCTCCAATGAAGTTCTCCCCACTCCCACCTGGACGGCCATCTTGGCTTTCTAAGGAAGTATGGCAATCGTCTATACCTGTGGCCCAATGAGCCGTTCTTCTAGTATTCACACCATTCTGTAGTCCCCTCCCCTTAACCTGAGCTGGTCCTGTGATTTGACTAAATCCGTAGAATTTGGCAGGAAAACCAGGGTGCTAGTTCCCAGTTTCAGCCTGAAGGCTTGGCCGTGTCCACCTTTGTGCTGTTGGGCCCCGTGAGCAGCCGTTTAAGTATTCCAGCTGCCTGGCTGGAGAGACCGTGTGGAGAGGGAGAGGCTCCCCATTTGCGCCTAGACCCAGACAACCCCCTACTGAATGTAGCCACACAACATTGGCACACCCAGGGGAAGCCCAGCTAAATTGCAGATTTGTGAGCAAATATAACTATCGTTGTTTTAAGCCAGGAAAGTCTTGGGATGGTTTGTACATAGTGATAGATAAACAAATCACCAACCTTTCCTGAATCATACAGAGCTCCTACTCAAGTTTCCTAAATGGAATTTTCTCACAATTCCATTTGCCACACCATCTTCTAAGTTTTTTAACCAGTCAGGGTCACCATATACTGCTGTATGGGTTGTACACTGTACCAGGGAAGCTGCTAAGGAAGCCAGTGGGGACTGCTTGCCTGGCCTTTGCCCAGAGAGGGCACTTTTTCTAAAGTGAATGAGAAGGTCTTTTGGGCTCCCAGAGGTCTGATAATAGGTACCTTATAGAATTGAACCCAAAGTCGTTGACCTGGCCTTTAAGACCCTCCTTAACTGCCTGCTGTCACCTTTGTCCATCCCTTCCAACTTTCTCCAACCCAGCCTCTCATTACTCATCTCCAAGCTTGGCTTGGCCAGGTTGCCCTGGCTTCTACAGTCAGATGTGCCCAGTCTGCCTGATGGGTAGCAGTGTACCTGATGCTCCCAAATTAGGGCCATGCCTTCGAAAGGAGGATATAGTCCCACCGCCAGCCCTTGGAGTGCTCAGGCACCAGTGCATTTCAGTCTTGTAAACCTCAGAGGATCTAATGTTTGCTTACAGGTACATATTTTTTAGAGGTTTCCAAGCATGCTAACGTGGGAAGGGATGGTATAGCATGTGTTATTCTGCTTTTGGTCTTCAGAGGTGAAGGGCTGAGCCAGGGAGATTTGGAGCTGCTCTTTCCCCAGGAGGCTGTGTTTCATCTGTCAGATCTAAAGCACAGGGCCTCGCTGTCTAAGCCAGGGAAGTCATTCTCCAGGGAATATTCTTTCCTGACAATTCATAGTGCAACGAGAAAGCTAAATGTTCCAATACCCTGTGCAAGTGGACGTTGTGACATGGGATACGCGTTGTCGAACTTTGTAATCTTACCCTTCATTCAATATTCAACACATTTATTTGATCTCTTCCTTTTCTCAGTGTCCCCTTCTTCCTCCACACTCTTCCTTCGTTCCCCCGCTTCCCCCACCTCCCTGCCTTCTGGGAGGGGCTTGCTCAGAGTCACCTTCCTGTCAGGGGAGTGACCGAGGGGATTTCTAGATGTGCAATTAGGGACCAAGGTGCTGACTGTTTTCTTTGACTCAGGACTCTAGATGAAGTACAGCTGCAGGCTGGTGGAATTAAAGGAGCCATGACCTCGAGAGGTGTGTCTCACACCCTATCCCAGATTATACCATGATACAAGGCAATGTCCCCAACTGTAGGGAGGGAAATGATGGAGTGCTCAGCTGAATCTGTGCCAGAAAGGGACAGGTTGCCTGGTCATGTGCCCTGCAAGCAGATATGCTGTTCACTATAAGGTGAATCGTTGAACATCTTAGGGAAACTTAGCACTATTCAGGGTAGGGGGTGAGACTAGCAGTTTCTAGCTGATTATTATTGAGGCTGGCCCATTTGAGCCTCTGATCTCTACAGATATTGCAGGATGAAAGGCTTCTTGAATTATAATTGGATTCCAAATATTTGCCTGGAATAATAGCTTGGCAACTATATGCTGGGAGCTGTAAAATAGAAGCAGTAGTAACCATATTTTTATCTTCCTATAAGTGATAATTACTATGTTTGAGCAAATATGCATATTAAGTGCTTTCTATTCTCTCATTTATTTTTTGTTAATTTTATATATTTAAGGTATATGACATGATCTTTTGATATACAAAGTGAAATGGTTACTACAGTGAAGTGAATTAACATATCTATCGTCTCACATGGCTATCCTTCCTTTTCTGACAAGAACACCTAAAACCCATTCTTTTGGCAAAAGTCTCAGATACAACACATTATTATTCAATGTACTCCTCTTGTATGTTAGAGTCCTCGACGTATTCATCCTACATATCTGCACATTGCCGCACTAGTCACAATAGCGAAGATATGGAAACAACTGGTGTTCACTGACGGGTGAACGGATAAAGAAACTGTCGGTCTGTCATCTATCTACCATC
The DNA here is from genome assembly GCF_049354715.1 of Callithrix jacchus. Taxonomy (NCBI): domain Eukaryota; kingdom Metazoa; phylum Chordata; class Mammalia; order Primates; family Cebidae; genus Callithrix; species Callithrix jacchus. The sequence goes on from NC_133502.1 coordinate 64,841,009, forward strand.
ATCTATCTATCGCGGAATATTATTTAGCCTTAAAAAAGAAGATTCTGCCGCTCACCACAACATGGGTGAACCTGAAGGACATTATGATAAGTGAAATAAGCCAGACCCAGAAATAAAAAATCTGTATTATTTCACTATATGTGGAATCCTTAAAAAAAAAGTCAAATACACAGAGATAGAGAATAAAATGGTATTTACCAGAGGCAGGATAGGGGTGCAGGGAGGAATGAGAAGTAGGTCAAAGGATATAGTATCTCATTTAATCATTACACCAGCCCCATGAAGTAGGTGATATCTAGTTTTGGTGGTAAGAGATCCAGAGTTCAGAGGGTTTGAATAACCTTCTTAAGCTGGTAGGTAGTTGAGCTGTGATTCAAACTCGGAGTGAGGCCCATACTTTCATTCTCTCCTGCCACCCTGGCCTGCCCTTCCAGTCATGAGCAACATTATAAAACCAGGCTCGTCTAGGAGCAGGCAGAGGCTCAATCAGCTCTTCTACACCTGCTGCCTGTAGCTGCCCCTGCCCAGCACTGCTACACAGCAAATCCTCTGGACTGCTCGGCCGTCACTCTAGGTGCTGCCCTTTACATTTGAGAAATTCTGGAGTAAAGCAAGTTTTGTTACACAAGTCACTTTATGCAGATTCTCTGGCCAAGCCTTAAGGTTCTGATACCACCAGGAAAAGGAAGTCTGGTGTGAGCTCAGTGGGGAGCACACAGTCTGCAGTGGGGCTGATGTGAGGGGCTAGGCTGTGGGAGAGGATACAGACTCTTCTCTCTCCCCGCTTAGATGTTTGTCCACATTCCATGATGTGTAAAGAGTCAAGCCTGGGGCCTGACTTGGGGTTTGATGGGAATTTGTGGTTTTCTTGAGATACACTTTGTGGCTGGGTCTGGTGGCTTACTCCTATAATCCGGCATTTTCAGAGGCTGAGGCAGAAGGATTGCTGAGGCCAGGAGTTCAAGACCAGGCTGGGCAACAAAGCAAGACTCTGCCTCTACTTAAAACACACACACATACACACACACACACGCGCGCACACACACACACGCATGCACAAAATACATTTTGCAAAACCACAAGGTGATTTCATACCTGCTTCTTATAGTTGAGTCCATGAGAAAATCTAAAAAAGATATATTAGAGGGAGTCACTATTTTGGATGAATTTCCTCCACCAGCAGAGGTGACGAGTGTTTTGTAGGGAGAAAGCAGTCTTTCCCCTCACCCACTTCAGTAGGAGCTCCAGGAGGGAGGTGGCTTCAGGACAGGACTGTCACCAGAGGTGACTGATGGGAGTCAGCTGCTGGGTCATGACTGCTGCTTAATGTCCTGTCCATTTCGGGTTCACGAAATGTTCTGCAGGTTGATGTCAGTAGAATTTTCTCTCAGTTTTCTTTCTAGGTCTGACCCTTGGGAAGAATCCAGCAGGAGGTAGGAGCGGAGAAAAGAGAACATAGAGGAAGACAGTTTTATTCCCTTTGTGACCAAGAGGTTAGGTCGCTTGTGACGTTCTGGATATGAAGGTAGACTTCATCTTTATTGATTTAAACTCTCTAAATCCATGTAGAATAAGCATAATTGTAAACCCACTGGCACAAGCTACTGAGAAAGGCTGTGTAGTCTTAGCCCCTGGATACCTCTCAGGAAAAGTTCAGTCAGCACTTGTCCATCCTGGGTGCTTTCATATAGTGCCTGAGTCAAGCCAGAGAAATGGGTCAGAGAGAGACTCCCTCTGGGAGTCTCTGGGAACTTGGTGACTTCATGAGTTCATTGAGGTGAGGGGGTAGTGGGACCAGCATATCGGGCTGGAAGCCGGACAGTTGGGTTTGTAAAGCTGAAATGCTCCATGTGTGAGGGGCTGTGCCACCCCAGTGCCTAGAAGAATGCCACAGGCAGAGGATGCCCTCAATAGGAAAACATTTGTAATGATATTTTACAGTCACATACAGAAAAGTATGGTTATGGTTCTAATGCAGGATAGAAATATTTTTAAATGTTTTTATTTGCATCACAGACCTCTGAATATCTGATAAAACCGTGACGCCAGATACACACACACACACACACACACACACACACACCTCACATAAACACACACCCCACACAGAGCAAACAACAAAAATAAACTGTGCTAATATATTCATTCAGTCATGCTTTACATACAATTTCCGGGGGCTCATCGTTTCTCTAACACCTACCCAGCTTAAGAAAATGCCTAGGCCAGGCGCGGTGGCTCAAGCCTGTAATCCCAGCACTTTGGGAGGCCGAGGCAGGTGGATCACGAGGTCAAGAGATGGAGACCATCCTGGTCAACATGGTGAAACCCCGTCTCTACTAAAAATACAAAAAATTAGCTGGGCATAGTGGCGCGTGCCTGTAATCCCAGCTACTCAGGAGGCTGAGGCAGGAGAATTGCCTGAACCCAGGAGGCGGAGGTTGCGGTGAGCCGAGATCGCGCCATTGCACTCCAGCCTGGGTAACAAGAGTGAAACTCCGTCTCAAAAAGAAAATGCCTGACCTAGAGACCGGCCCAGGCTTCAACTCTCTGATTGCAGTCAAGGAGAGAAACAGACCACATAGAAGAATCAACAAAATAACAATGTTTAGCATCTGCCTGAGCAAAATGCGACAGAGAACATCTCTGGAATTCTAATAGATTCATACAACCCTCTTGAAAAAATAGTTTATGTCTGATCTTAACCAGTCTAAGTTAAAAATGTGCTCAGGCTACAGAATGTGTCTGCCCCATGAATGTGGCCACCCTTCAGCTCACTGACGCTTTTGTGCAAAAAGTCGTGGTCCGGATATCTGAAGCCTCCTCCTGCCCCACAATGGGCTGCTATCCGGTAACGGCTGTGAGGTCCCGTTACTGCGGGGTGAGGCTCCTCCAGGACACTCAGATGCCTGCCCAGAGCCCGGCTTATCAGGGGATCTGCGAGCTCGTGCCAAGGCCCTGGCTTTGTCCACCCTGGCCCATCTTGGGGGACTAGATTTTACCCTGAGCAACACACACATTTTGGGTAAGGGCTGTCCCTGCTAAGTAGATTTTCCTTTTGGATTCAGAGTATTCAGAACTGGAGCCAACTCAAGCCAGGTGGAAATGTAAAAATCCACATCAAGATCAACTCAAACTGAGTGAGGCCACGGCCAGCGATGGAGAGTGAAAAGGAAAGAAAATAACTGAGCAGGCAAAGCTCTGTTCCACGTTCTCTCTCCAGCTGCAGCCTTCCACGGGAGAGCACAGAAGGTATTTGTACCAAATGCTTCATAAAGCCAGCCTGGGCACTCTTCTTTAAGGCCACAGTGCTCTACCTTCTATCTTTGGGTTGTTTCTGGCGTCTTGGTTATAGGATGTAAATATCCCCCATGGGAGATGTGCAGGTCACCCACCTGACCAAGCCTGTGCTCCCTGGAATCCCAGAGATCAGAGGCCTCCTGGAAGGCAGATGGTGCCAGGCCTGGATGTCGGCTCCTCTCCCCGCAGCTAGATCAGGTGGCGGCGGCACAGGCAGCTGGAAGGTGCCCACAGAAAGAAATCGAGCACCATGTTCAGAAAGATCCACTCCATCTTTAACTCCAGCCCGCAGAGAAAGGCGGCAGCTGAGAGCCCCTTCTACGAAGGAGCCAGCCCCACGGTGAAGCTGATTCGAAGCAGCTCCATGTATGTTGTCGGGGACCACGGGGAGAAATTCAGCGAGTCCTTAAAGAAGTACAAAAGCAGCAGCAGCATGGACACCAGCCTGTACTACCTGCGGCAGGAAGAGGACCGGGCGTGGATGTACTCCCGCACCCAGGACTGCCTGCAGTACCTGCAGGAGCTGCTGGCCTTGCGCAAAAAGTATCTCAGCAGCTTCAGTGATCTGAAGCCCCGCCGCGCGCAGGGCACCTCCTCAACCTCCTCCAAATCCTCCAAGGGAGGGAAAAAGACCCCTCTCCAGTCTACTCCCAAAGAAATAAAGGTAAGTACTGCTGAGCAGTACAAGCTAGATGTGGGCTCTTCCAAGAGCCTTGGACAACTGTTTGAAAGCTTCTTCCCACCTGTGCATGGCCTAATTAATTTGACACATTCTGAGCCACAGCGCAATAGTCCTCAGACGCTTTACGTGGCCATCCCCCAGCCTGGGGAAGGGTGGCTAAACACGTGTTTATTACTCATTTATTATTAACTTTTATTTTAGGTTCAGGGGTACACATGCAGGTTTGTTATATAGGTAAATTGTGTGTCACAGGGTTTCTATTTTGTCACCCAGGTAATAAGCATAGTGCCTGATTGGTAGTTTCTTGAGCCATGTTTATTTGTAATATCCCGGAAGTAAGAAGGAGCAGGTAGTAGTGTCCACAGAGCAGCTGGGTGGGGAAGACACGGGCTTTGGTGTCAGGTGGCCCTGCATTTGCATTGCACCTGTCAATAATGTTTGTATGGCATTTTGATGAAGCAAATTTTTTCAACAAATTGTGAGTTTTTAAAAAAAATTATTATCACATCTAAAAATTCTGGTGAAGAGTGCAATCATCATATGACTGGATGTTTTCAAATGTTGAGGCGCTTAGCCCCTTCAAACCTGACAACTGTAAGGCTCCTCCATCTGTACCTCGGACCCACGCACTGTGGGGACCCAGGTATAGCCACAGAGAGAGTCTTTGTTTTTTTGGAGATTCCCGGATGGCTTTGGGCACTGGGGGTCCCCAGATAGTCACAAGCCAGAAATGAGTGAAAGAAATAACTTGCATTTATCTTGTTGTTTATGTTTATTGCAGTGTTTTGTATATATCATCTTTTCTTGAGCATCCCAATAAAGCCAGTACAGAAGGTGGGGAGGAATCCTTCAGTATCACAGAAGGCCAAACTGAGGCTCGGTGACCTGCCTGTAGGTGCTAGGTCACCTAAGTTTAATTATCAGCCAGCAATTCATTCAGTTACTCTTTCCTTCATTTCCTCAGACTTGTTTGTATTTAGAGACAGGGTCCTCTGTTGCCCAGGCTGGAGTGCAGTGGCACAATCATAGCTCACTGCAACCTCAACCTCCTGGGCTCAAGTGATCTTCCCATCTCAGCTCCCCAAGTAGCTGGGACTACATGCACCTGCCACTACACCTGGCTAATTTTAAAAGTGTTTTTTTGTAGAGACAGGAGTCTTCGTTTGTTGCTCAGGCTGGTCTCAAACTCCTGACCTCAAGCCGTCCTCCCGCCTAGGTCTCCCAAAATGCTGGGTTTACAGGTGTGAGCTGCCAAACTCAGGCTGTTTTTATTTATTTCTAATGCCTATAGGTTGAGGCTGTTTTGTTGTATACTTCCATCAGTCATTTTCTTGATGACCTGATGGGATGTTTGAAGCAGGCATGTCTCCCGCTTCCTTGCTTTCTCCCCAGAGTGTCCTGTAGGCCGTGTGAGCTCCATTAATGTTGAATGACTGATTGGCCCACTATCAAATCTCTAGGGCTTGGCCTAACTCAATTGGTTTCAACTGTCTGCATGCTATACCAGGTGGGAGCAGTCTAAATCATCATTTTAACTCTAAAGTATGTCAGTGTTCGGGGCCCATACAAAAGGGTCCTAGTCGTGGGCCCTGGTGCTAACTCTGTGGTCAGCCAGCTGTGGATCTGTGGGTCAGCCGCCTCTGATGACAGAGGGGGTTGCAGTGGTTTCTGGACTCCTTTCCAGCTTGAATATTCTGGGGTTCTAGCCACTGGCTAGATTTCCTCTGGGCACTACGTTTCCCTGCAGATGGAGCTCTCTCTTGTAGGACCTACCTTCCTTCCTTGTTGAGCTGTCTGAAGATAGAGGGAGGGAATAGAAGCAGCATGACCAGCTCTAGCCCTTTGAATGGCTGTGGAGAGGCACCTGGGCCTGATATAATGTAGGGTTCTCCTTCGGAGATGCCTGTCACCACACTGCAGTCAGGAAAGAGTTTTGAAAGGATACTGCACTGAAGTCAGACAGACCAAGATTTAAATTTTAGTTCTGCTTTTTACCAGAGGTGTGCCTTTGTCAAGGGAAGTTCACCTCTGTGGGTCTGTTTTTCTGTCAGGTAGTGATGGAAGTGATAATATGAGGAGCAGGCTCCTGCACGTAATTGTTCCTGGCACATACCACGTGCTTCCTCCCGGGTTCACGGACTCTGAAATGTTGGGTGCAGGGGGCTTTTCACAGTCTTTAGCAAAGCTGCTCCCGTTCCCCATGGCTCTGACAGAAACAGCTGTATGATGGGCCCACCTGTGAAATGATGGGTATAGCCAGGGTGCACCCTGGCTGGCGGGATGGCCCATGGCTGCCTGGGTCTCTGTGCACTACAGGGACAGGGGATCATGAGGACTCCTTCACCCTGGAATGCCATCACTCCATGCTTTGGGAGAAAACCCTGCTGATGTTCCAGGTTTAGGGAAAACACCATTCTTTCCCTTGACTACCTAAGTTGAACTGTATCTGCTCCAAATGCAAATGTGGAAGTCCTAATCCCCAGTACCACATGTGACCTCGGTTAGAAATTGGGTGACTGCAGATGTAATTGGTTAAGATGAGGTCACACTGGAGTAGGGTGGGCCCCTGATTCCATAGGACTGGAGTTTTCATAAGATGGCCACGTGAGGACACAGAGACGCAGGGGGAATGCCATGGACATAAGCCAAGGACCTACCAGAAGCCAGGAGAGAGGCCTAGAACAGGCCGTTCACCAGCACCTTCAGAGGGAGCATGGCCCTGTGGACACCTTGATCTCAGGGTAGCTCTAAACTACCGAAGCCACCCCATTTGTGATGCTTTGTTACGGTGGCCCTAGGAAATGAATATACCACTCTATAGAATTAGCCTCTTCTCTTCTCCAGGATTGTCTGAACACACCTCTGTTTTAGCATTCCTCACATCCTATTGTGGTTTGTTAAAATGCATGTCTCCCTGGTGGACTGCAGTGAACTTGGTGAGCTTGAAGCTGAAACAGTATCTTTCTCATTTTTCTGTCTCTCAATCATAGGAGTGAATACTATCAGTCATTTGTAGATGCTTTATGGACTTTAAAATCTGATGTCTTTTGTGCCATAGAGAGGGGAGAGGCCTCCATACAGGGAGGGAGCAGTGTTCTCTGTGGCTGCGGGGCACCGTGGCAGGCCTTCCCTGCTGCCCTCCTATCATCCAGATACCAGTCCTCTGGCCTGGTCACAGGACCTAAGTTCCCTTGTCTATTCCTCTTCTGTGGTAAGATTAATTTTAAAAATGGCTTTTAAACTATTTTGATTAAGATCCATTGCAGTAAGAAATATATTTTGGATATTGACCCAGTTTACCTAAACACACAAGCAAAACAAAGGCTTTATGAAATAGACTCACTCCTGTTCCTTGCTTAGGACTCCGGTGTTTTCCGAAGCATTCTATGCTATTCTAATTTTTTTCAAACATCATCATGACACAATAACTGGATTTCACAAGCCATTACTGGATCAAGACATACAGTTTTCATACTCTGGGGTGAGGCTTTCTAACAGGTCCTGTTGACATGTGCATGGCAACCAAGACCAGGGTATCGAATGGTTTGTTATCCGAGTTCCCTGGAGATACCCAGAGCCTAGAAGACCACCCATGATGGGTGATGGGAGGAGAAAGTTAGGACACACTAGAAGCGAGGTGAGCCTCAGGTGGGCTGGGAGCTCCCCCTGGGACCCTGCATGGTGGGGGTCTCTGCCAGGCCCTGTGACAATGTACTCCTCCCTCAGAATAGGCCATTATAAAAATGAATGTTAAAAATTAAAACAACACCACAGATCCATATCTGAGGACTTTTGTGTCAGTACTGGGGATAAGCTGCAGCTTGGGACGCATTGTTTGGATGCTAAAAGGTAGGAATTTCTAACCCAGGGCATGATGTGTGTAGCAGAAGGATGGCATGTTTAAAGTGTGTCTGAACCAACAGGACAAGCCTCCTCCTGCTCTGGGCACCTTGGGTGTTTCTTGCCAGTGAGGAGGAACAGTGATGTTCTCCTCTATACCCACTTCCTCTGCTCCCATGCCACAGCCCAGGCACTGTCAGAAACAATCAGCTGTCATTCCTGACTTCTCATCACCCTCCAAACCTGACATGTTGGCTATTAACCACAGTCTACAGAGGAGAAAACTGGAGCTCAGGGGTTTTAAGATATTTGTGTAAGGCCATGCACCTGATGGAGAGAAAGCCAGGATTTGATCCCCATCTCTATCATGACAGAACTACACTCCTGTCAATGTATCCATAGCATCTTTTGACTGGACAACATATTTCGATCTTGAATAACATACAAGATGCAAGAGTGCACCTTAGGATGCAGCGCAGAAGCTGCTTTATCCTGCACGCCTGGGACAGGGAGAGTCACTAGGGAGGCACCTGCCTCCCACTGCACATGGGTTCTGTGTAGGGTGAAGCTCTCATAAAATGGGAGAGACTGGGCTTCTTTTGTTCAAAAGAAACCTGGCTGAAAGGAAGTGGCCAGAAGGTATGCTTTAAACTGTTTTCTCCCCACAATCCATACATCAAATTTTACTTTCCATCTTTACTTCTCTTCACCTGGCTACCTGTGATTCCAGTTTTACTCTAGATCCCCATAGCATTGAAATTCTGAGTTTATATATCATCTACTTTTGCACTTCTCAGTACACACAGGAAAAGAACTGAGGAAACAGTACAAGCACAGCTATGATGTAAACTTCATGATGGGTGGGCATTATGTCCTCAAATCATTTTTCAACAAAATACTTTCCTATCTCCCAACTCATCCTACAAAGTATCTGAGATGAGTATCTATGGCAGCTGAATTAGCTTCTGTATCATGTCAGAACTCACACTCTTGTCAATATGTCCGCAGCATCTTTTGACTGGAAAACATATTCTGATCTTGTATAGCATACAAGAGGCAAGAGCATGCAGAATTGTCAAGTAGCAACAGAAATAGGAAAATTGGGAGAGAAAAAACATCCATAGAAAATCGAGACCACTCAAAAGATCACGCAGATCATAGAAGCTAATTCAGCTGCCATGGATGAGCCTTAGATTTGGCTCTGTTCTTGCTGGAAGCTAAGATAAAAAGAGCTGGACTTGTTTCAAAATTCCGATGATCTGAGAAGAACCCTTCCCATTGCTTAGGGGAGTGAGATTTTTCTCCTGACTTTGAATTTCAGAATATCTCACATAGCACTTGACTCAGGGAATCTCATGTGATGTGGTGAGTGATGCCCTTAATAATATTTTAGTAACAGTTTATTAATATATTGTTCACTTGTCCATTAACACATATTTACTGAGCACATACTATGTGTCAGGAGTTGTTCTAAATGCTGGTGAAGAAGACAAAGTCCCTGTCCTCATGGGGGGAATCAGTCTTGTGAGAGAGCAAGGCCTGAGTTGCTGGCGGTGATTTCTCAAGCCCCAGCTGTACCAACACGGGGTGTGGTGCTGAACTGCATCTTGGTGAGAGGCTATGGGTTGGCAGCTTAGCTGAGTTCAGTAGCTACTGCCAGTCTTTTCTGAGCCCAGGGAAGAATTCAAATGCCAGAGGTGTGGATTGGTCACACACCCTTCCAATGGCCTTTGTCAAAATCCTCTGAAGACGTGGTTCACCCTAGGAGAGAAAAATGTCCGTGAAAAGGAACACGTTGTCCTGCTGTGTTTTTTGCTACTCCTACTCCACCCTGCATCCTAGCATGTTAGACAGCCGAATGCTCCCTGGGCGGTTTGTCCCAGGGTCACGTACGGGATGTGACTGGCTTCGGCCTCTGTGTGTGTCTGTCCTCCCTTTCTTGTTCTTTCTCATTTCTTCAAGCTGCAGCCCTCTCCCGCTGTGACGAGCCCTGAGTTATTTTACTCCCCTTTTTTCTCATCTTCTCATAAACATCACTTCTCTTAGCTTGGCTTCTTTTTAATAATAGCTTTAATTCACATACATAAAACTCACTCCTTCAAAGTGCATGATCAGTGGTTTTTAGTCTATTCAGAGCTGTTTAATCTTCACCACCATCTAATTTGAGAACATTTTCATTAGAAATTTCAGCTTTCTTTTGGAGGAGTGTAATAAATGTAACGTGACTTTTACCATTTTCACACAGCACTTCATACCTCCTGAAATGAGTGCATTTTAGTATCCTCGAATTATAGGTAATGAAGCCTATTACAGTTAACAAATTCTTAAGAAATTAAATGCTTTTCTCAAACTCTTGGACTCAGGTGATCCGCCCACCTCGGCCTCCCAGAGTGCTGGGATTAGAGGTGTGAGCCACTGTGCCCTGCCTACGAAATGCTTTTCTTTGATTTTGTATCAATTTTTTTAAAAGCAAAAGTGCATACTACTAAATATCTTTTAAAATGTTAATAGCCAGACAATAACTGGGATCCTTCACACTAGACTCCCATGAGCTTTTCCAAATTATCATTTATATAAATGCATAATAATTCATCTAAAAGACTATTAAGCCCTAATTAACCTATTTTTAGAACACTTTATGAAAGTATTTTTAGTAGTACCCTAGAAAATGAATTCCTTAAATAGTGGACACTCTCAAAGTACCTCATTAAGAAATCAGGAGAATGTTTCGATAAAAGGTTTGACAACTATTTCTTTAAATATGAAACAGTCTTTTAAAGTAAAATACTTAAAAATTACCATTTTAACTATTTTAAAGCATACAATGCAGTGGCATTAAGTACATTCACAATGTTGTGTAGTGATCACTACCATCCACAACTTTTTCATTCCAAACAGAAACACCAACTCCTCATTTCCCCCTTTCCCCAGTCCATGGGGGTCTCTATTCTACTTCTGTCACTGTGAATTTGCCCGTTTTAGCACCTGACATAAGTGGAATCATGCAGTTCTCCATCTTCTTATGGCTTATGGCACTTGGCACACCGTCTTCAAGGCTGGTCCGTGTTGTTCCCTGTGTCAGCTTCCTTTCTCTCTATGACTGATCAGCCTGGGTTTTAATGGGAGGTGAAGAGGAAAAGTTGAAGCCTGTGCTCTGCATCTGACTAGAGTGCTTGCTGGCATTTGGGGTCCTCCCTGAGGACAGCTCCCCATACTTTAAGGGCCAAAGGAACAGCAACAACCACAGCCACTTTGAGAAATGGGCCACATGAGTGGCCCAGTCCTAACTAGATCACAGAGAAGAGGCTTTGGAGGTTGGTGACAGAGCCAAGCTGCTGTTCTGGGGTTGGCAGCAGAACCTATGGAGCCCCATGGCTACCATGCAGTCCAGATGGTTCACATTGGACATTTTCTCAGGTGGGGGTTGTTGGTTGATATTGCTTGGCTCTGTGTCTCCACCCATGAGATGGATCGTAATCCATCTCATGATAGAGAGGGAGTTCTCATGGGATCAGGTGGTTTTAAAAGTGTGGCACTTGCTCTCTCGCTTGTTCTTCTCTTTCCTGATGCCTTGTGAAGAAGGTACTTGCTTCTCCTCACCTTCCGCCAAGATTGTAAGTTTCCTGAGGCTTCCCCAGCCATATGGAACTGTGAATCAATTAAACTTCTTTCCTTTATAAATTATGCAGTTTCAGATACTTTATAGTAGTATGAAAACGAACTAACATACTGATCACAGTCAGAAGAAACCTCATTAATTCTCTCATGGATCTCTGAATAGCTTGGATTTCTGATCTATCTGCCTAGATGAACTAGTAACAAAACATTTACCCCTCCTGGTCCCACAACTAATGAAATTCACTTGTTATAAAAATGGTTTTAAAAGAACTGATTGAATTCTAAAGAATACCTGCCAAAAGTGATTGATTTTTAGTGAAAATAGTTTTATTCTGAAAATAGTTAGCTTTCAGAATCAATTTTCTATTAAGACCACTTGGCCTTGGTTCATAAAATGAGACCATATCAATAGCCTGTAGGCTCTTCCTCCTATGGCAGTAGGGTCTGAGTCCAACTCATCTAAAAAGACTCCAGATCATCCATGTAATAATTACATATGGGATAGGAAGTAGGTTCTGGATCTGTTTTACACCACTGAGATTTATTTTTCAGTTCCATTGAGAATTTCTGCAAACAAAGGTATATTAAAATGCAGGTTTTCTGTGAGCATTGGTTACTGGTGGGGGCTGGGGAGCTGTCTCTATCATTCAGCTGGTGTCTAGTTTACCGAGTTGAAAGGCAGTAAAAATTCAGTATGAACTGCAAAAAAATTCCTATTATGCTTGGCAGAGCTCTCTGCAAGACGGCAGACAGTATAATAATGATTGATAACCATGCATATGATTCCTGCAGTCCCTCTCAGTCAAGCCACAAGATGTGTAATTATATTCCTAATCTATCCGCGGAGCACAAGCTGTTTGCTCTGCCTAGAAACAATACCTCCTCCTCTCCTTTTTCTCTCCCCCACATTACCTTGTTCACCTGGCTAACTTCTTGTCCTTTGAGACAGCAGAGACAGCACTTCCAGAGAAGCCTTTTCTCACATCCGCAATTTAACACAATGGATTTCCCTCCTCCCTGTGTCTGAGCTTTGTTTTAGCACTCAGCACACTGTAATTGTCTGTTCTTTTGCTTATCTATGCCACCAACTGTGAGCTCATTGAGCAGAGGCGTTATATCTTATTTATCTTTTTAATTCCAACCTCTAGCATGGATTTTGGCACATAATAGGTGCTCAGTAAACTAATTACCTGAGAAACTCCAATTGTAATTTAAGAAGGTAACTGTTACAAACTTCGATGAAAGATCTGGAAAACTCATAGGTCTGTGGTTTTGATGAGCAGAAGTTTGCCTTTTCTTTTTTTTAGTGGAGTAGAATATAGTTTAAGTATACCTGTGTGGAATCATATCCTAATAACTAAAATAGCCATTATGTAACTGATTAGAGCCCACCATCAAAAATACATTATACATTTTTTTCTGATAATAAAGTTATATTTGCATATAGGATGAAATTCATAAAACACAGTAAAGTATAGGGAAGAAAATAAAAATATCTTAGAATCCCACCATCCAGATGGAGATACTCACTATATAATTTTTAGGTATATTTTCTTTTAGCCATTTTTTCCTGTGTATTTGCACATGTGTGTATTGGGGTCGTAAGTTAAAATGAAAAATGCCTAGAAAAAATGAGAATTTTTTAGTACAAGGATGTCCCATGTAATATTTGGCATGTATTTATATGAAAAATCATTCATTGTTTATCTGAAATTAGACTTCAACTGCCATGCTTTATTTTCACTTGTTAAACCTGGCAACCCTAATGTCCATAAACGTATAAATGTACTAACTTTGGTTCATACCATAGATACATCTTTGTACTCTCTTCTCAGTTAATGTTATATATTGTGGGTTCTTTCCATCTCATTAACTTCTTTTTAAAAACAAAAGCTTAAAAGACAAATTTAACTACTCACCTTCTTTAAACAATTGTTAAAAGTTATGAAGAGGGCCGGGCGCAGTGACTCAAGCCTGTAATCCCAGCACTTTGGGAGGCCAAGGCGGGTGGATCATGAGGTCAAGAGATCGAGACTACTGGTCAACATGGTGAAACCCTGTCTCTGCTAAAAAAATACAAAAAATTAGCTGGGCATGGTGGCGTGTGCCTGTAATCCCAGCAACTCAGGAGGCTGAGGCAGGAGACTTGCCTGAACCCAGGAGGCGGAGGTTGCGGTGAGCCGAGATCGCATCATTGCACTCCAGCCTGGGTAACAAGAGCGAAACTCCGTCTCAAAAAAAAAAAAAGTTATGAAGAAACACATTTCACTCTATGTCTATAAGGCATTTTTTTAGCAGAGATTACTAGAGTGTGATTGATGAGTTGAAGGCCAAAGGTCATTAATTTTTAGGGGTTCTTTTACATATTACTTTCCAGAAACACTTTACCAATTTATGCTTTTCATCAACAGTGGCTTTCCAATAAGCTCTTCTTATTGCACTTTGTCAGCATCAAGCACCATCATTAATTTTAGAAGTTTTCCAGTTTGATAAATTGCAGTATCTTAAGGTACTTTTCTTATTGCTTGCATAATGACCTTTTGCAAAGGGTCATTGAGGAATGACCTTTTTTATCGTCATAAAAAATGCATACATCTTATATAGTGGATTGTTCATTCATGTCTTTATACATTTTCTTTTGGCTATTTAAAGTTTGTTATTTATTTATAGGGACTCTTCTTATATTTTGTTATGTACAGGGCTTTTTAAGGATATTGGTGTACTGTCTTCCATATGTGTTAAAATATCTTCTTCAAGTTGTTATGCATCTTTTCACTTATTTGACATTTTCTGATGTGCAAGTACTACTTATTTTTGTGTCTTCAATTTTTGTTATTTCTTCCATTACTTTCATGCTTAGAAAGTCCTTCCATGTATCAAGGTCAATTGCATATTTGCCATATTATCCATTTTTAATAGTTCTGGCTTTATTTCTTTTATTTTTTTTTAAACCAATCTCTTGTCTATTAGCAAATTATTTGGATATGTCGTAGGAACTGAGAACGCAACTTGAATATTTCCTGAACAGCAAAGTTTCCCAACACCATTATTGACAAATGGCATATATATAATGGTGTACATTCCTTCTCTTAGTAGATTGTGACATTTTACTTGCTGTATCTGAAGATTTTACACTATGCCTTAAGTCTATTAATTCAGTACTATCAGTTAGGCTTTTAACAGTTTGATATATATGAGCAACATTTTATTAACTTAGCGTTTTGTTAAAGTCAAATGATCATTTAGATGACATATAAAGCCAGGAGTTGCAAGGGGCTGGCAAAATAAGTAATGGCTTTAAGATTATAAAACTGGGCCAGGTGAGGTGGCTTATCCCTATAATCCCAGCACTTTGGGAAACTGAGGTAGGAGGATTGCTTGAGGCCAGGAGTTCGAGGCGATGGTCACAGCATTGCATTCCAGCCTGAGACAGAGATATATTCTGCCTCTAAACAAACGAAAACAAAGATTATAAAGCTGGCAAAAAAAGCCTAACACTGTCAGCTGGATCCAGTGAGTCTACAACCTCTATTACCAGAAACAAAATATATGCAGCTGTGCCCCAAAAAACTATTTTAATGTTTAGTTATAATAGATCATATCATGATTTAGTTATACTAGAGTTCTGACAAACTTCTTACTTTTATCTCCTTGTGATGATTTTCTCAGCTCAATTGTCTATTTCACTGATTTTCTCTAAAGTCCTGGCAAGTTGACTATTTAGCTCATCTATTGAAAATTTGTATGTTGCTGTGTGTGGACATGTATTTCAGTTTCAGCGACTATACTTTTTTTTTTCTGAGACAGAGTTTCGCTCTTGTTACCCAGGCTGGAGTGCAATGGCGCAATCTAGGCTCACTGCAACCTCCACCTCCTGGGTTCAGGCAATTCTCCTGCCTCAGCCTCCCGAGTAGTTGGGATTACAGGCACACGCCACCATGCCCAGCTAATTTTTTGCATTTTTTAGTAGAGACGGGGTTTCACCATGTTGACCAGGATGGTCTCAATCTCTTGACCTCATGATCCACCTGCCTCAGCCTCCCAAGACTATACTTTTTTCTAAGTTTTTTTCTTCTAAGTCTAGAGGTCTTGTTTCATAAACTCCCATTCTTTTTCTGGAAAACCCTATTTAATTATGAATATACCTTTCCTTAGGTGCTGAAACACACAAAAAAAATAGGTAAGTATCGCTTTTGACTTGGTCCTGTGTATCCATCCCAAGGATAGCAAAAGGCAAATAAGATGCACTAGATGGAACTTTTAAGGTTTAAAACCTGAAAACATTATTTGGTAATGTTAAATTGCTTGTGGGTAAATTTGACTTGTTTTGCATTTAATTTCACCCAGTTGAATGATCCAAGGGTAAAATGACCTTCTCAATCAGGATCAATTCCACATTTGACCCTGGAAATTTCATCACTAATATTGACATTCAGATTCCTAGGTATAATTACCCAAGAAAGTATTATCAGTACTCCATAGAAATCAGAAGTATAGAGTTCTTAAAATTGGCCAAATTAAGTCCAAAAGTATAAATTAACAACATATGAATTGGTTGGAAATATAAATATTAGGTAAAATGGCATGTATATAATGGTGTGCATTCCTTCACTCAACAAATAGTTATTACTCCACATCAGGCACTGAAATAGTTGCCTGATGTTCATACATAAAGACAATCTATTTGCCTTAATGCAGCACATAGCCTGAGCATCATTGTTTGAGCCACACTGGTGTGTTGAGGTGCCTTGGATGGGAAACAGGTGGAATTACAACCAGAACGTTGGGAGTTGTGGACCTCCTACAACCTGTCTCATGTATGCAGCAGTCGGCAGTGTGCATTTATCAATAGGGGTATGTCATATTTGTGAGTATTATTTGCCAAAGCCATCTCAAAGAAGAGGTTGAGGATCACTGGTCCAGTGTGAATTAATACAATGTGCTATGTGGACCTAGTCAATGAGGTAGAAAATGAGCATAGAAAAGATATGCCTGGGTCTGCCTGTGGCAATTGGTGAAAGCTTCAGAGAGATGACACATGAGCTGACCCTCTGAGGAGATGAGGGGAATTGCCAAGTAGAAGAGCTGAGAGGGGGCTGGATGCTTAGCCGTGGTCTCCTTGGCGTTGCCTGGATTTAGAATGTCCCCCCTTTTCTCCATTCTGACAGAATGTTGCTGTTTACAACTGGAAGTTTATTTTGTAGAATTTACATCTCTTGTAGAAAAATACTGACAGAGCCCAGAAGAAAATGAACAGATTGGGGAAGGGGGCAGCTCAGGTACCCAGAGAGAGGTGAAGCCAAGCAGGTTGGCAAGCTGAGATGAAATGCAAAATAAATAAATAAATAGAAACTGCCCTCCAGGAATCAGAAATTAAAATGAGAAATACAACGGAGTTTTGTTTGGAAAGTGCAAGGGATTCCATCTGAGGAAAGTAATCTGAGGCCCAGGCCTGGTGTGGGGAGATGGAGCAGGGAAGACTTGGAAAATGATAACCCTAAGGCCATGGAGGGTTAAATGTGAAAGGTAAACTGGAGTGGAGCTGGCAATGCGATACAGATGCTCTTAGAGAAAGCTTCTTCTCCTTGGGCTGCTTCAGGGCTGATGGCAAAGGGACATGGACCCTGTGAAACTCAGCCAGGAAGGCTGCAACTGGAAACAGCCTGCATTACATTTGGCTTTTCCAAAGACCAAAAGGTCTGGGCTAGGAAAAAAAAAAATCAAGATTGGGAGGGAAGCAATCCACTTTTGCTTGGAGTTATGAGTTCACGGAGGGAGGACTATTTTGGGTTTCACCCAGGGGTGTTGATGATTGAAATCTCATTTTGCACAACCACCTCTTTGTAGATTTTCCTGTAACAATAGCCTGAGCCCTGAAGGAATCACTGAGGAAATGTCGTAGTGTAGGTTAGAAAGCCCCATAGAAATTGTGAAAAGGCAGAAAAAGCGGAGATCAGCATGAGTTCAATCCAGGAATAGAAAAGGCTCAGTCCTGACCTGTAGTTTAGACTTGGTACTTAGAAAATCATCATACGATCCATTTGGTGACCTTTAAAAGTGTAATTCATGAAAGGACAATAGAAACTCTGTTAACCAAATCCTACTTACCTAACTTGCCAGATTACTTGATGCTCACTCACCATTCTCTCTTTAAGATACCTAGAGCAAGCTGGGTATGTGAATAGAAGCCTATCTCAAACTATAGTATTACAGACAAAATACAAAATGACATTTGACAAGACTTTTCATTGCCGCACTAGAAGGAAAAGATTGAAAGCTACCCACAAATCTATCAACAGGGGATTGTTGTTTTTTCCTATGCATGTCGGTACAATGGAGAACAATGCAGCTATTAAAAGGGGTGAGGAGGATCTCTATTTACTGCTATAGTGAGCCTCAGGATGCACTGAATGAAGAAAGCAATGCTCACAAGTGTGCATGCTGTGCTCCTTTTTTTTAAAAGCAGGTAAATACAAATATGCCTGCTTATATTTTCAAATAAACGGTAGAAAGATAAACAAAATACTAAAGAAAAGATAGAGGAGATGAGGAGAAGGGACTGACGTGAAAGCAAGCCCTCTCTTGAATGTTATAGTTTTGGTTTTGGAGCCATGCATATTATTTACATAGTTTAAAAATATTAAAGAAAAAAGAAAAAAGCAATCCCTAAAACATGAAACACAACAGAAGCATAGGAATCTAACAAATTACCAAGTCAAAAGCATAATCACACAGAAAAGTGTTATTTCGAGAAACTTTAAAACAGAATTTTGGTTATAGAGTCCAAGAACAAAACACATACAAACACGTACACACAGAACTGCACACACACATCTTAAACTGCATTCAATGGGCTTACTATTGGTAATGTTGGTGTTACTATTTTGAAATGATTATATATAGTAGGGTAAAATAAATAAAAATATTTTTAATGTCACATGGAGCCAAGATTTTCAGTTTAATAGAGACACAAATATAAATTAAAGAAGTTAAGTATGAAACCTCTACCATTCAGTTTGAATTAGAGACACTGTCAGTTTCTGCTCAGGATGTAGAGAGCAGGAAAGAATATCACTCTCATCCTTACAAGGCCATGGAGTAGGCTGCATCCCCAGGGACACAGTGCCCACCTGAGACCAGGGCCTCATCAGAAAACAGTGAATGCTGTCCTACCTCTCACCACCATTCTAAAAAGCATCAGATAGAAACTGACAGTGGAATACTGCTAACAGAGGGGCACAAGTGTAGAAGGAGACCCTGTCTTAAGGAAAGCACAAAGTAAAGACCTAAAGCTGAGGATGCAGCAGACACTGAGGACAAACTCTCCGGAAAATTAGGCTTTACTTTAAACACAAGATATTTCTAGAGAGATTAAAGTCTGTGATGCACTTGGAGTAACCATAGCAACCACAGACCCAGTCCCAGCTAAAATCTTATCTAGATTGACTCAAAGCCAAACTAAAGGCCTTGCCAAAGGGAAGACCATTTGCAGGCATAAAAACCTCAGTGTCTACTGACCTACATAAAATGCCTGGACTTCAACAAAAAATTATGAATTATATGAAAAAGCAAGAAAAGAATAATGCAGTGCCTAGCAGCAAAGCAACTGATACAACCAGACTCAGCTATGACACAAACATTGGAAACATCAGACAGGAAAATTTTTAAAAACTATAATATGTTAAAAGCCCTAATGGAAAAGGTGGAAAACATGTAAGATCAGATGGATAATTCCAGCAGAAAGATGGAAACCATGAGAAAAAAAACAAATGAAAAGATTAGAAATGAGCAGCACAGACCAGAGATGAAGAATGTATTTGCTGGGCTCATCAGTAGACTTGAAGATGGGTCCAAAGAGATGACCAAAACTAACACAAAAAGAAGATATAGTTTTAAAAAAAAAAGAACAGAGCATTCAAGAACGGTGGGACGATGACAAGGAGTCTAACATAAATGTAGTTGGAATCCCAGAGAAGAAGAAAGAGAAAGAAAGAAGGGAGTATAACAAATATTAAGGGAATAATGGCTGAGAATTTCCCCCAAATAATCACATACACTAAACCGCAGATCTAAGAAGTTAAGAAAACACCAAGCAGGATAAATAATACAACAACAGCAACAAAATGATAAAGCCTCCATATATCATAATAAAATTGCTGAAATGCCAAAGAGAAAAAAGACACATGACACAGCACAACTAAGATAAAAATTATGGCAAATTTCTCATCAAAGATGAAGCAAGCCAGGAAACAATGGAGTTGCATTAGCCTGTTCTTATGCTGCTGATAAAGACATACCCAAGACTGGGTAATTTATAAAAGAAAGTGGTTTAATGGACTCACAGTTCCACATGGCTGGGGAGGCCTCACAGTCATGGTGGAAGGCAAAGGAGAAACAAAGGCACATCTTACATGGAGGCAAGCAAGACAGCTTGTGCAGAGGAACTCCCTTCTGTGAAACCATCAGATCTCAAGAGACTCACTATCATGAGAACAGCACAGGAAAGACCTATCCCCATGATTCAATTACCTTCCGCCAGCTCCCTCTCATGACACATGAGAATAATGGGAGCTACAATTCAAGATAATATTTGAGTGGGGACACAGTCAAACTATATCAAAAATGATATCTTTAAAGCACTGAAAGAAAGAAAAAAATACTTGTCAACAGAGTTCTGAAAGCAAAAGAAATATTTCTTAGACAAGCAAAAACTATGAGAATTCATTCTTAAGCAGACCTGTAGTACAATAAATATTAAGGATAAGTTTTGAAGTGTAATGTGGTACCGGATAGAAACTTAGATCCACACAAAGAGGTGACGATGACTGGAAAAAGGTAAAAATACAATTTGTGGGTTTAAAACATTTTAAAATTCTCTAAATTATAACTAATTGTCTAAAGCAAAAAGGGTAGCAATATATTGTGTGTTTACGGCATAATTAAAAGTGAAATATATTGTAGCAGTAATGAAAACAGTGGGAAGATGAACCATGAACACACTGTTTTAATTTGAATTGCAAATATCAGTATGAACTCAAGATTTTTTTTATTTCTAAAAAATTAGTATTTCCTAGTTTATTGCACTGAAAAGGCCTAGAAGTAATGACAACCCTGTAGCAATAAAATCCCTAACCTGTATATTGTGCTGTCTAAATACCACTTCCAACTAAAAATTGTTTTTGGAGAAGTAACCAAATCCAGGTCTGGAGTAGAAAATGTACAAGATGAATATTGGGCATTTGTTATGTCTAAAAGTTCAGAGGCTTTCAAGGATACCAGGATGTGTCAAAGAGACTCAGGATCCACCTTGAAAGAGTTCTTGATGTCAAAATACAGGACAGTGTGAGTATCAAAAAGGATAATTACAACTGATGAAATGACATCAAATATGTTAAAAATACATGAATTTTAAATATTACCCCCGGCAAACAAACAAGCAAATGAACCTTATTGGTTAACTTTAGAACTTTCTAGGGTATCAGTTTATTATATGAGACAAAAAGAGCAAGTATTCTGCCATTCCTAAACAGACCGTGTGGTTGATGAGGGAAAGTTCTTCAAAAGCACAGTTAATAAATGCAGAAAGGTTGAAGAACTGGAAAAGCAACATTTTGCAACTAGTAGTAAAATAATGAACCTAGGCATAACTGCTAAAAGCATTAAGTAAAAGGTAGATGGCAAATTTTCTAGTAGATGGATCAAATCAACATCACATAAACCCCCAATCAAGGTCAACATTGCATAAAACAGGAAAATGTGCATTGTGTGCCTCCTAATATGTGATACACAGCATTACTAACCTTACTATTTAAAAAATTAAATCTGAATTGAATTAAACCTTTAAATCTGAACTTTGCACTTCAGTAGCCACCAGTCACATATGGCTATTTAAATTTAAATTTAAGAATTAAAAGTTCAATTCCTCAATCATGGTAGCCATTTTTCAAGTACTTAATAGCCACACGTGGTTAGTGGCTACCGTAGTGGACAGTGCAGATGTGGAACATTCCCAGCACTACAGAAAGTCCTACCAGACAGCCCTGCTCCAGATCTCAGGATCAGTATAGGGGATTTGGGGAATAGAGAAACATGTGAACCAACTCCCAGAAGAAGGAGTCAGTCAAATCTAGAATGTGAGAAAGTCTATAGAACAAATGACACAGATTCTTCAATTAAATGACCTGCATAAAACCTTAAAGAGACTGGAACAGGTAGCAATTAAATGTGGAGCTTGTTTGGATCCTAACTTGAACAAACCAACTTGTACAAGACATTTTTGAGTTGGTCAAGAAAAGTAGAACATAAACTGGGTACTTGCTGATACTAAGAAATTGCCGGTTTTGTTGAGTATAATAATATTGTGGGTAATGGTGCTGAAAACTCTTATCTGTTAAAGATACATTTTGAAGTATTTATGAGTAAAATTATCTCTTTTAGGATTAGCTTTCAGGAAAAAAAAGAGATTTATAGATGAACAAGAATGGCAGAAAGGTGATGGTGGTTGTTGTTGATGAGTCTATGGGATTCATGGCTCTATTTTCTATAGTCTTTCTATTGAAAAATTTTTGTAATAAAATGTTTTTAAAACTAGGATATGCCTATGTACTTCTCAGCTTCATAAGTTGAATGATGTGCTTATTAAAAATAAGTTATATTTGTTCCCAAACTGGTGTATATAATTTGGACTTATTATAATTTATAATAATGTATTTTAATTAAATGATAAAATATCATTAAAATAATAAATTGTGTTAAGCTAAACACTGATGGGAGTTGACTTCTGGAGACTTGGAGATGTCCCCTCCATGTGGAGGTGGGTTTCGAGGTGCAAAACCACTATGGACCTCGCATTATTATTAAATAATACTTAAACTTCCTCAGGGGTCAGGCTGGGTTGGGTGGCTTTCTCCATTCTTTGTTTCTCTCTTCTCCACTTCACCAAAAATCTCTTAAATGATATGTGTCATAGTAGACTGAGGTTAGGTACTGAGACCCATGGGAACCTAGAGGATGGAAACTTAGCCCAGGAAAACAGTAAGCTTCCTGGAGAAGGAGCAAGTTCAGTGGATGAATTAGAGTCAGCCAGTGAGAACATCCAGGGCAGAGGAAGCAGCAAAAGAAAATGCAGGGACAATAAACAAGTGTGGACCTACCTCCAGGCTGAGGCTTCTGTCACCTGCCTGAAGGAAGGATGCCTGGCAGCTGGGCCTGCTGCACTCAGAGACTAAGCTTCCTGGTTTTTTAGTCTTATCCCACGCCCAGCCCTTGGTGTGCCTGGAGTTGCCCTGTCTAGAGCGTCTTCACTTCCTGAAGGTTGAATTGTACCTCTTCTCAGCTGCTACCCCACCCATGATGTTCTGGGACCTGGTCCTCCTTCTCCATCACTTTGGTCACCTCTCCACCTGCTTTCTGACTGGCAGAAGCTCTTGGAAATCTCTCTTTCACAGGTGGCCTTTCTCTTGTCCTCTCTGTTCTTGAGATTTCTACTTTTCCTCTCCTCAGTTTCATTTTAAAAGATAAAGGCCATCCATGGAAAAGAGATTTCCAAAAGCTTCTGCCAGTCAGAAAGCAGCTGCAGAGGTGAGCAATATGACAGAGCAGAAGGACCAGGAGACACTGCTATAAAGATACTACCCAAGACTAGGTAATTTGTAAATAAAAGAGGTTTAATTGACTCACAGTTCCACATGACTTGGTAGACCTCAGGAAACTTACAATCATGGTGGAAGGCAAAGGGGAAGTAGGCACCTTCTTGACAAGGCAGCAGGAGAGAGAGAGCGAGCAAAGGGGAGGTGCCACACTTTTAAACCATCAGATCTCATGGGAACTCACTATCACAAAAATAGCCAGGAGGAAACCATCATGATCCAGTCACCTCCCACTGGATCTCACCCTTAACAGTAGGGATTACAATTCAAGATGAGATTTGGGTGGGAACATAGAGACAAATCATATCAAGGGTGTATATTGTGGTCCTTCAACATCTTCCTCTAAGAAAGCTCTTAGAGCTTTCCTTTTATATTTTGCAAGTATAAAACAAAGAAACTTCTCTATTTAAAAATGTTTCTTAGTAATACAAAATGCATACATTTCATAAACATCTTGTACACGCAGAGATGCTGTTTTCTTTCCTGACACACCAGTCTATAACTAAATCATATTCACTGTTTTCAAAAATGCTCACATCAAATAAAATAAGTCTACATTGGATCAAATGTGCCTATGTTAACACATCTGACCCTTTTTTCTCTCCCCAAGTTCTCTTATTTCCTAAATTCCTCAGAGAGTTTTTTTGTTAATACACGTATTGATTTGATCAATTCTGGAGGCCATTAATTCTCCACTGAAACCCACCATGAATCTTGAACTTCCATGTCAGTCACTCATGACTGGACGATTGTGAAGATGAACTGAGATCATGAAGGGAACAGTCAGGAAACAGCCTGGAACCTGGTTAGCTACTGAATAGAGTTTTGAAACTCTATTTTATTATTCCTTGTACTTTTCAAACAGTTATACTAATTTTAATTTGTTCTATGATTTGACTGTAAATTTGGTCCCTTTAGAAACTGACATCTTTACTTTTTTAAATTTATTTTTAATTTTTGTGGGTACATAGTAGGTATATATTTATGAATATATGGGGTACATGAGATGTTTTGAGACAGGCATGCAATGTGAAATAATCACATAATGGAAAACGGGGTATCCATCCCCTCAAGCATTTATCCTTTGTGTTTCAAAAACATCCAGTTATACTCTTTTAGTTATTTTAAAATGTACAATTGGGTTATTATAGAAACTGACAACTCTTAGAGCGTTTTCAACATATCTAGAGATCTATCATGTCTTTCCCGCTGTGACTGTCTCATCACCTACCTAAGGAACTGTACAGTCTCCTAATTGTGTGTTTATCAGCAAGGAAGAAGGCTAAAAAAAGACTAATTATTTTGTCTAATGTCTGACAGCAAATCTGTGACCAAGAAAGAAGTAGATCTTGTTGTCCTTTCAGTCTCCCTTCCTGAGATAATTAGAAATCCATTGACCTACAGCAATTATGGGCCTGGGTATCTACCTTCCTTCCACAGGGCACTTACTCATAGTTACCTTTGAAACCTCACAAATCCCTAACTCTATGTGCATTTCGTTTTAGCAACATTTAATCCTTTTCTGAGCCTCTGGCTTACTGGCTCAGGCAACTCCCTCTTCTCCCCTTCACCTCTAGCAGAAAGCAACTGCAAAGAAATACTCGCAGTTCAGCGCTGATGTGGCCGAGGCCATTGCTTTCTTTGACTCCATCATTGCAGAGCTGGATACAGAGAGACGGCCCCGGACTGCTGAGGCCAGCCCGCCAAATGAAGATGTGGACTTTGATGGTGAGTGCTAGAAGGCAGTGGGAAGATGGTGGCTGAAGGCGAGTGGGGCTGTGATGCTGTGAGGATGGGCTGGGGGCTCTGGGATGGACTTATAGGATAGGCCATCAGGAATCCCACCTCCCTGATTAAAGGGAAGCCCTGCGTCTCCAGGCTGGAGCCTGGCCCTGAGCTGGTCCTCCGTGGGGATATCTTGCTTCATTTGTCTCTGCTGCCACTGCTCCAGCCTGCCCCTCCAACATTCTGGGGCCATATTTGGACAAAACTGTTTTCCTTGTGGTCTACTTACCATGGCTGAGAGAGGTGGGACTTTCCTAAGACTCCAAGAAGGACAGCAATAGGGAAATGATGAAGGAAGGAGGATTGATGAGGGGTGTCACTGAAAGAGAACAGTTTCAGTTTTTTTAGATGAAAAAGTTTCAGAGATCACTTGCGCAACAGCATGAATATATTGAACACTACTGAACAGCACACTTAAAAAATGGTGATGGCCGGGCGCGGTGGCTCACGCCTATAATCCCAGCACTTTGGGAGGCCCAGGCGGGTGGATCATGAGGTCAAGAGATCGAGACCATCCTGGTCAACAAGGTGAAACCCCGTCTCTACTAAAAATACAAAAATTAGCTGGGCATGGTGGTGCACGCCTGTAGTCCCAGCTACTCGGGAGGCTGAGGCAGGAGAATTGCTTGAACCCAGGAGGCGGAGGTTGTGGTGAGCTGAGATCGTGCCATTGAACTCCAGTCTGGGTAACAACAGCGAAACTCCATCTCAAAAAAAAAAAAAAAAAATAGTGATGATGGCTGGGCGGGGTGGCTCACACTGTAATCCCAGCACTTTGGGAGGCTGAGGTGGGCTGATCACCTGAGGTCCGGAGTTCGAAACCAGCCTGGCCAACATGGCAAAACCTTGTCTCTACTAAAAATACAAAAATTAGCCGAGTGCGGTGGTGGGCCCCTGTAATCCCAGCTACTCGGGAGGCTGAGGTGGAGAATCGCTTGAACCTGGGAGATGGAGGTTATGGTGAGCCAAGATTGTGCTATTGCACTCCAGCTGGGGCAATAGAGCAAGACTCCATCTCAAAAAATAAATGGTGATGATGGTAAATTTTATGTTCTGTATACTTCACCACAACTTAAAAAAAAAGAAAGGGAATAATAGACAAACTGTATTTGAGAATCCAGCTTCTGACCCTGCCTAGGCTAGGTAGTAGGGTGGTGCGTAGGGCAGGAGAGGCCCATGGTGGTTGCCCAGACCCAGCCTGGACGGCTGCAGCTGGAGTGGGGTGAGGCCTGAGGCCACGCTTCCCTCCTCACCAAGGCATGTCCTGGGGCATCCCTCTTGCTGGAGAGCAAAGAATCCAAACACATTCATCAGTTGAGGCCTCTTTATATTCCATCATGCGACTGTCAAACCACTTGTTAAATCTTTAACTTGCCCCCCATGGTGTAAATTAATGATGGTTTTATTCAGGGGGCTCATTGGCCCTTTATACCAAGGTCACAGCTTTTGGTACCAATATTAAGTAATTCATGAGCATTTTCTCTAATGCTTGAAAGAAGCTTGTGATTTATTGTTGTTGTTCTGGCCTTGATGGATGTGTATCTGTGAGATTTGGGGTCTCAACTCGGGTTCTCTGCAGTTTCACAGAAGGTTAACCCTGCTCCCAAGTTTATTCTTATCCTCCTTCTCTCCCACGCAGCCCCTCCAGTCCCTGACAGAGAGCAGCTCTGATCCTGGGAGTGAGGGAGGCCTAGGAAATTCAGGATATTGGTGAAAGGATGACAGAACTCATTAAGGATGCAAGGGTCATTTTCAGAGTTATAATTTTTAATAAAAATGACTGACAAAATCATTTTTATCAAATTCATGAAATGGCCACTTTTCTCTGCTAACAATACTATATGTTCATTGTAAATCAAATTAAACAGACAAAATACGGAAGCATAAAGAAGAAAGTAAAACATATGACCTGGAAAACTACCACCCAGAGATAATCATCATGGTTAACATTTGGGGATATGTCCTGACTGTGGTGTTAACATACACACGCACACACACACACACACACACACACTCACTCTCATACATACACACACAGATTCATGTTGATATTTTCAAAATAAAACTAGGATCTCATTTTATTTAGCAATTTACAATACATCTTGGGCTACTTTCCAAGTCAATAAATATAGATCTGTGTCCTATTTTTTTTTTTATTAGTCAGAGTCTCACTTTGTCATCCAGGCTGGAGTGCAGTGGTGCAGTCTTGGCTCACTGCTACCTCTGCCTCCCGAATAGTTGTGACTACAGGCACCTGCTACCATGCCTGCCTAATTTTTGTATTTTTAATAGAGATAAGGTGTCTCCATGTGGGCTGGTCTCAACTCCTGACCTCAGGTGATCTGCCCGCCTCAGCCTCCCAAAGTGCAGGGATTACAGGCATGAGCCATCGCGCCTGGCCTACGTCCTCATTTTTAGTGGACATATATATGTTCCATTGCATTCCTCCTGCACCACAACTGCAGAGTCAAATCTCCTTGGCTTGGCTATCAAGCCTTTCTAAGCATTCGCTATTAGAAACATGGCTGTCTGGCCATGCGCGGTGGCTAAGCCTGTAATCCCAGCACTTTGGGAGGCCGAGGTGGGTGGATCACGAGGTCAAGAGATCGAGACCATTCTGGTCAACATGGTGAAACCCCGTCTCTACTAAAAATACAAAAAATTAGCTGGGCATGGTGGCGTGTGCCTGTAATCCCAGCTACTCAGGAGGCTGAGGCAGGAGAATTGCCTGAACCCAGGAGGCGGAGGTTGCGTGAGCCGAGATTGCGCCACTGCATTCCAGCCTGGGTAACAAGAGCGAAACTCCGTCTCAAAAAAAAAAAAAGAAACATGGTTGTTTGTACCCACTTCCGGTGACTTTTCAGTCCAGTCCACCCTCTCCTTTGCCTTATGCTCCTCCCAATGGCAGGTCCTTCCTTCCAGGGTCACATGCTTTTCTCTTCCAGTGGCCACCAGCTCCCGGGAGCACAGCTTGCATTCTAACTGGATCCTGCGGGCGCCGCGCAGACACTCTGAGGACATTGCTGCTCGCACTGTGCACACTGTAGACGGCCCGTTTCGAAGGAGTGCCGAGCGCAGGACCGTGGGCACTCAGAGGAGACTCGAGAGGCACCCCATTTATTTGCCCAAGGCTGTGGAAGGGGCCTTCAACACCTGGAAATTTAAGCCCAAAACCTGCAAAAAAGAGTAAGCGTTTGGGCTAAATCGCATGACCAAGATGCTCGCATGGCCTCCAGACGCTTGGGGTGATCCTCAAGGCACCTCGAGCCCCATCTTTCATGCCAACTATTATTCTTACATACACATACTTTGTCGGGGAGGTCTTAGTTTCGACACGTTTTTTGGTAGTCTGCACTCTGGCCTGGTTCACTGCTGTTGCCTGCTCCTAACCTGCTTCTTCCTGGGTCTGCCTCCCTTTCTCTCTGGCCTACTTAGCCCATGCACTGTGCCATCTGCCTTCATGGATTCTCCCCAGTGCCATTGACGCATCATGTGCTACAGACATTTAATGAGTTTGAGGTTGAATAGAGCATAGCGCCAAGTGGAAACCAACATCAAGTGAATGAGATGCCCCTGTCCAAAAGGCACTGGGCCGGCTCCGAGATGTAGAACTTGCTGGCCAGGCGCCTCTTGGGCCATCTTACCACCATCTCCTTTGGCGTCTTTCCTTTTAGATCCTCCTCCCCCAGGCCTGGTTCCCATCACTAACCATCAAATTCCTGTCCTCTACTCACTCAGAGCAGTAAGTTATTTCTTGGTTTGGGCAACCTAGGCCATGCTGCAGGACCTTGCCTGTTGCAACAGAAGGGCCTGCCAAGCCTCAGCAGCTGTATTCTTTTGCTTCTACAAAAGCCACTAGACCCTGTTGGATTTAGGGGTTTTCTATATAGCATTTTCCTTCCACAGTAACAGACCATGCACTGGACATACTAAAATCACAACCGGGCCCTCACCACCCATCCTCCCCCTTCAAGGCCAGGCCAAGGTCCAGCTGAGGTCCACCCACTGCCCCCATAGCAACACCATTTGGTCCTTCCCAAGGCCCAGGGCTAGGGCAGCAATCTGAGGGTCTCCATGAGAATGGTGGTCATCGAGCACCCCTTCCCTCTGTGCGGCCAGCCAAGCCAAACTTAAACCTTCTGCCTCATTCTTTCCTTCTAGCCTGGGGAGCTCCAGACAGATCCTTTTCAACTTCTCAGGAGAAGATACAGAGTGGGATGCAGAGCTCTTTGCGTTGGAGCCCCAGGTGTCTCCTGGGGAGGACTATTATGAGACAGAGAACCCCAAAGGGCAGTGGCTGCTTCGAGAAAGACTCTGGGAGCGGACGGTGCCCTGACTCCATCTGGATTCCTTGATGTATCTTAGGCTGGGTCGTGGAGAAGCCGTCTCCTTTCAACACAGCATCAGGTGTTTGGTAGAGTTGAAAACGCAACTTGTAACACAGTCAAACCCCTCAGCACACTGCCTGCTGGTGCTGCACTAGTGCCAAACAGACCCGTGGTTTCCCAGGGGACAGGTCTCAGGACACTCTCAGAGCCTGAGTTTCTCTGCGTGGGCTGGTGAGCAGGGACTTACAGCCTGCCTGGTCTTCAAGAGCTAAAGAAATGGAAGGTCTTGAGTGGAGTGTCTCGCTCGCTCCCCTGACCTCAGCCAGCTCTACTTGGCCTGGTCCTCATTCTCCAGGTGTCTGTCCAGGTGGCTGCTAGCGATGTGCTCAGTACTGGAAAAAAACTCACCTGTAGATTTCTGGGCCAAAGCTTCAAAGAGGTAGCTCCTCTTTCTATGAGGCTCAGAGACACACTGGATCTGCACTGAGGTTGCCTTCTTGTGTGCAGAATGCAGGTGAGAAGCAGCTCCCTTTGCTCTCTTTCCAGAGTTTTCCAGAAAATCCTGCTGCATTAGGCTAAGATGAGGCTAATGACCTGGCAATGGGGTGAGGGAAGGGGTATGCTGGGGCCTGCCTGGGGACCACACTATTTCCTCTGGCCCAAAAGCTCAGCTCCCCTTCCCGCAGGCAATTGGCTGGTGAAGAAGGGAGATGAGGTGAATCTTTTTTTTTTCTACTAATTCTTACCCAGAAAAATCTTTTTAAGTATCCATGGAACCAGTTATGACAGGCCACACCTTTCTCTTTCCCCAGTTAAGAGAACAATCAGAATCATTATATTCTGCTGGCATAGAAAGGATTTCTGTATTTCAGGAACCATCTGAATCAGAATTACATTTAAAATATATTCTTTGTATTTCTAAATACTTTTTGCATTTTTGCATATAGTTGTGCCCATTTAAGCTTGAGAACCACTGGTGTGGAGAATATACTGAACTTTATCCATTCTTACTGCTTTTTTTTTTTGCATTTTCTTATAAACCAGTCTGTGGGTGTACAAGGGCCTTTGGGCAGAAGGGAAGGAGAGAGACAAAAAAAAAAAAAAAAAAAACCAAATCATTTATTTGAATTAAGCCAAGAATATTCTAGGCTAAGGTCACTCGAAGAACTGAACAGAGCCTTCCTTTCCGCCATGACTGTGGGATGATATTCTTATTGTTCCATTTTTTAGGAAGAACCTTTTATTTATGTGAACCTGATTATATGAATCTAAGGCTATGTAACTCTTAGAAGAAAAGACAGCTACTAATTACTGGAAATGTTTTAATACTTCTCTTTATTATTGTTCAAGTGCCAATGTCACTGTTTGGAAGGTTTCTTTCATTTTGTTGCTTGTACTAACCCAACTATAGCCAGAAGCTTGATTGGAAAATAAACATTTAGGAGATTTGTTTTATAAACTGCATTAAAGCCCTGTCGTTTACCACCATAGATCTTTCTTTTCTCCAAATGTGGCCTTGTTTGAAGCCTCATCTAGAAAAGTTCACTGTTGGGGATAAAATCAGGATAAAAGTGTCTTTACTCTGCCTCTTATCTAACTACAGTTTATCATAGATACACCCTGAAATTACGTGGTGAAGACACTGTGTACAGTTTGTCTTTACAGATAAGAAAAAATAAACATGACTGAGAGGATGTTTCAGTCCTGATTTTTTTAAAGCATTCATTGCTTATGGGACCTGAAGCTGTGCCATCTTATTTTGCTTTGTTTTGTATTTTTTTTTTTTTTTGTCTTTCAAGAGATTATACATAGAGAGCATGAAAAATTCCATGATTGGGAAAGAGAAGGGTATCTTGTCTTTGGGGATAATTTTTAGGTGTTTGAAGTTGGTGATAAACCGAAGGATCTGGGCTCTGCCTGGGGAATCTTGAGATGGTGTCTGCTGGGGTTTGAGATAGATCAAATCTGAAACAATAAAAGTCAGTTCAGAAAACCCAGTTGAGCTGACGGATTCGTTTCATCTTTGGATTGGCCAGTTATTCAGTGGACTCAAGTTGATCACTGGGGCTGTGTTAGCATCTCTCGCTTTCCCAGGATTCTCAGTTTTGATACATGAAAATCTACCTATCCACAGACAGAATGTCAAAAAGAGAGGATGTGTTCTCTCTGGTATCTAGCTTGTTTTTCAGACCTGGTTTCTAGCTCCCACCACAAACTGTCTTCTGCTTCATGGGGCAAGATGCATGGGGCTGCTAGTTCGATTTGAATCGTGTGTACCCGGCAGTGTGCCATGCAACTGAGAGCATGGCTGCCAAGATGGACCTTCCTGGTGCCCATTCTCAGACTCAGAGCCCAGGATGTCTCTAGGAGGACATCGTGTTTCTCTCACACTGATCGCCTTTGCACAGAGGATTCGTTTCCTGTTGCTGTTGTAATAAACTACCACAGATTTAAAGGCTTAAAGCAATATACATTTATGCTCTTACAGTCTGGAAGTCAGAAGAACCAAAATGAGTTTCACCAGGTTAGGCCAAGGTGACAGCAGGGCTGTGTTCCTTCTGGAGGCTTTAGAGGAGAATCCATTTCCTTGCCTTTTTCAGCTTCCCAGGGCTTCCTGCATTCCTTGGCTGATGATCCCATCCTTGCATCACACCAACCTGTTGATTCCCTCGTCGTGTCTCCACCTGCTCAGTCTGAGCTCCTGCTTCCCAATTGTAAGGATCTTTGTGATTACATCACTCTCAACTGGGCAATCTAGGGTAATCTCTTCACCTCTAAATCCTTAATTTAATCAAATCTGCAACCTCTCTTTTGTCATAGAAAGTGACATTTGGAGGTTCTCGGGATTCAGGTGGAAACATCTTTGGAAGGCCGTTATTTAGCCAACCATACAGCATCACAAGATGTTCTAGTCCTTCTTACAGACCCAGCCCAATTCCCTTTTAAGCTTCATTGTAAAAGCCCAGTATCTGTGGCTAACTCTGATTTTACATTTACATTCTCTCATTTACACATTGCTTTGCTTCCAGCAGCTGCCTTGTAATTTGGTTAAGGTAAAATTCTGTCTTGTCTGCCAGGTTCCAATTTCTGAAAGACTTTTTAATTATACAAAATTCCCAAGTGGGAAAATACGTCACTTCAACCCTATAAGGATGAGGAATGGTTCTAGATAAACATCGCTGCTGGTCAAGAGTGATGTTTTCCTTCAGCGAGTCCACCACGTCTTTATTAAGTCAACTGCTACATGCCAAGCATTTGATCTGCTTTCTGCCCTTTGGCAGTTGGTGATCCAAAGGGAGAAAACAGGATGAACACAGAGAGGCAGGGCTGAGCTCCTTCTGCTTCACTGAGTGTCACTGTCTTCCTACAAAAGGAGCTCTGGGAAGGGAGGAGCCCATGGAGTTTGGCGTGTTGGGGGAGAGCATCGTGGCTAGCGTGGAGCCTTGATGGGTTTGGACTGTAGCAGAGGACTGCTGGGGGCTGGCATCCTCCAGTGGGAGACAGCATGCAAAAGCACAGTCTTGGGAGCTAGTAGAAAGGGCAGGGGGCAGTAAAGAAGCGCCCTTGACTGAAGGGCAGGGTTTCTATTGAGCAACTGTGGAAAATTAGATTGAAAAGATTGGAGGAAGTCAAAAGAGAAGCATAGAGTTGGGCAGATGGGGATGAAGAATATTGCACCATTATTGCATCTTGAGTTGGAGAGTGGAGAGGTGACACAGAACCCAGTATAGGGAGGGAGAGGATCCCCAAGGCTGTCCCCTGAAACACTGTGGGCTTAAACCAATCTGAGCTGCCATGTCCTCGGCAAGAGA
Source organism: Callithrix jacchus (assembly GCF_049354715.1). Taxonomy (NCBI): domain Eukaryota; kingdom Metazoa; phylum Chordata; class Mammalia; order Primates; family Cebidae; genus Callithrix; species Callithrix jacchus. Next base: position 64,874,019 of record NC_133502.1, read on the forward strand.
GACTCTCCAGCCCTTGTCCCACTCCGGACTGTCCCCGGCCTCCCTTGGTTTTTCCATCTTCTTTGACTTCTTTCCTTCCCAGGTTGTGGTGTTTGCCCCTAAACTCCCCAAATCTGGCTGGATCAGACTCCTGTGGCAGGTCTTACCCACGGTCCCATGTCATTCCCCTGCATCCTCAGGGTCTGTCTTCCTCCAGCAGTCTAGCATCCCTGATCAAACACCGGGTGATCAGCAACACCCCCCACCCTAGTTCTTCATCAACACTCTGGGTCTATGCAGTTCTCCTTGAAAGGAGGAGGGAGTGTGGTGCGATGAGTGGAGGTTTAGGCAGACATGCTTTGTAAATCAATTCACACAGCCATTCATAGCCATTTTGGTTGACCTCACAGCCCACAGAGGACGCCAGTGCCAGCTGGGCAGTCTCTTGGGGGAATTGCCTATGTTTGTTTATTCTTTCATCTGTCATTTGAGAAATAGCATTGAGCACGTACTCTGTCCCAGCCCTGTGTTTGGGGATATAACATAAACAGAGCCTCTCACAGAGCTTTCAGGTTCACAGAAAAGAGAGACGTTAACCAAAGGATTGCACCAACACACGTGAATCAGAATTGTAGCATGTGCTGTGCCAGAGGCCCAGGGTGTCCCCAAAAAGTTATAACAGACAAATCTGAGCTAGTCAGGGCAGGGTGGCTTGGGGAGGACATTCTAGATCCTACATGGTTTCATTTGTCAGGCTCCAGTACTCAACAGCCTCAGAGAGGCCTCTCCTAACCACTGGATCTCAAGCATCTCTGCTTCATTCTTACCATGCTGAGGTTTTCTTTGTAGTGTATGCCATGATCTAATGCATACACACACACACACACACACACACGTGCGCGCATGCACACGTCTATGTCCCCATTAGACTGTGAGCCCCACGTGGGCAAGGGCTTAGCCTGTTCTGTTCACTCTATCCCCGGGGCTTAGAACTACACCAACTGTGTGTTGATGGAATGATTGCCAGATTGCGTAAATGAATAAAGTGACCATAAGCTGAGACCAGCAGGAGACCATGAGGCATCAAAATGTCAAGGGCTGTGGGCTGTGGAGCGAAACTGAGGGAAGATCATGGAGAGGGACCTGTGCTGGAGGGAGCATGGCCCATGTGAGGGGGCTCCAGGATGTCCCTGATTCATCCACAGTGCAATATTGAGCACCCATATTTGCCAAGCACTCTTCCGGGCCCTGAGGGCAGAATAGGACCAGATCCCTTCCTTCAGAGCTTTTCCATTTGGGGGCAGGGGTATACAGGCAATAAGCAGTCAGCCATGACACGCATATATATTTACATAGAAGAAAGGGCCAGGGGTGCAATGCTGTGAAGTCCGGTGGAGAAAGGCACAGAGCGTGGAGAGGCAGGAGGTGGGTGTTCAGCCAGGGGAGGCCTCTCAGAGGTGGTGACACTTGAACGGAATGAAGTGGGGGATGAAGGAGGACCAGGAGGAGAACTGACCAGGCACAGGAAGGCCCCATGTGGAACAGCATCAAGGGATCTTGACGAGCAGAAAGGGAGGTGCCGAGGAGTTCTCGAGGGTCTGAGCAAGGGAATAACACAATCTGATGGCATTTTTAAAAGATGGTTCTGGCTGTTGGGTGAGGTTTTGACTGGGGCTGCAGGGTTGGGACAGCTGTTGAGCAGCCCCGTGGGGTCCAGGTGGAGTAGCTTGATCAGGGCAGGGAAAGAGAGGTAACCACAGTTGATTAGATTTAGGGTCAACGCTGAAGGAGAACTTTCCAGTACTTAGGTTAGCTGTGAATTCACTGTGGAGACATGGGGTAGTGATAGAGGTTCCCTTTATTGAGCTGCATGAGGGATGGGCTGACTGGTAGGGGTATTTGGTAGTGAGGGAAATCAAGAGTTCTGTTTTAGGTATGTTCACTTAGAGCTTTCTGTAGACCTCCAAGCAGAGATGTCAAATGGGAAATTAGACACCGTCGTGTAGAGCGCAGGGGAGTGGTTTGGTCTAGGCTGTGATCCTGGGGCCATCCTCGCAGAGATGGAATCTGAAGCCACAGGGCAGCGAGGTCATCTAGGTGCTGAGTGGAGTTGTAAGAGGGAGGAAGTTGACACCTGGGGGCTGGAGCACCGCAGCATGCAGAAGCTAAGCAGAGGAGGAGCAAGTGAGGGTCGAGGAAGAGCGGGCCGATGCGGAGGAAGAAGCGCTCCAAGGGTTGGGGACTGAGCCGAGAGGTGAGAGGGGAATTGGCATGGGGGACCAGTAGGGCCGGTGGGGCAGGCTCCAAAGCCAGGTGAGAAAAGCAGTCTCAATTTTGATTTATAATCGGACTGTCCACAGCCCAGAGAGCTCACTAACCCTTCTCACGAGACCCACATCCGCGCTGCTTCTGTTTCTAAATCTCAAGCCCACCTGAGAGACAGTTGCCTATAGTAGGAACCTGAAGTGTCATTCATGACTGAGGTACCACTTTCATTGGGTGGCCTCTGGCCTCCACTGGGTGGGTGTGGGGATGGACTCTGGGTCCCAAGAGCCCCCTCATGCAAAGAACGAACTCCCCAGTCTCACCCCATCTCACACAGTCTCACCCAAGCTGCGGGCCTGAGGCCCCGGCTGTGTAAAAGTGGGCAGATGATTTAGGCTCTCTATGTTTTATTTTTCTCAAACGGGAATTGGACATGATAGTAACATTTCTTAACACATAGTGTCATAGGGAAGATTAAATGAATTTACACCTGTTGAAGTGCCTGGCAGATAGTAACTGTTAACTATTGCCATCATGAAAGAATGTTGATTTGCTCTCACTTAGGATATTCAAAAATTTTGCCACACAATCTGAAAATAGCCATGAAAGAAGCTCTCCAAATGTTTCAATTGAAGAGTACAGCCTCCTGAGCAAGCTGTTTTGACGAAGACAGCACGGCAGCAATGTTCAGAGCAGGCTCTGTAGGCGGGAGGTCTGCTTGAAGCTTGGTTCCTCCAGCTACTGGCTGGATGGCCTTGAATGTGCTATCCACCTGCCCCCAGCCCCAGCGGCCTGACTGTAAATGAAGAAAGCTCAAGTGCCTACTTCACGGGACCCTCGTGAGCACCCGATGGGATAATACATGTCAAGCACTTGGCACCATGGCTGGCAGAGTAGGCACAATAAATATTCAGTTAATATTATTATTAGGGCTCTTAAAATACATAAATCTGCAAGTTATATTTAGTTGGTTACAATGTGACCATCCTTTTTTGCCATGCCTCCTTATATATGGTCCCCAGATCACCTGGTTTATTTGCAAATTTCCTTTATCAAATGGAAGTATAGGTTAGGTTAGATTGGCAGGCTGCTGACTCTGGTCTCTAGAAGCCCTTACCTAGAGTGCCAGTGTTGCGAGACCTCACCTCCAGTCTCGCCTGGGTTCTGTACATAACGTGCAAAGTCAGATGTATATTCACTTTGCAGTTCTGGAACCGCTGCACCTGGAGAAGGTTGTGGCCTCATTTTACACTGAGGGACACTACCACTCAGGGAAGACAAAGGACTTTTTCATGATTAATCCACGTCCTGGGTACCAGTTCCAGGGTGAAGACTCAGACTTGAGGCCAGGTGCTCCTCCAGGTGGATTTGTGGATCTTCAGAGTCACACACCTCCCTGCCTCCTTTCCAGCAGGAGTGACGTACAGTGGCCTGGTGGCATGTGGAGCTTTGGCCACACGGTGGCGCTTTATGCCCAGCAATCCCACTGGTCCTCTTTATGCATCACTGAAGTTTGGAAAATCAAAAGGTAAAGGAAAAGGCCCTACCCTCTAGTTCTTAGAATACACAGATATCATTGTCAACGAGTATGGGGCTGTTAGCAATGGTGGAGGTGAACTGGGTTCACTAGCTGGTTACCAGCTGGTTTCACCCATCCTAAGGGGAAATCAAAGGACTTCTTATTTGAAATTAAAGGATCCAGAATTCCACATTCAGAGCCTATTTTCAGGTGCTTTTCACCACATTGTACTTAACCATATGCGCGAATCAAAACCTCAATTTCCAGCATGGTACATGAAAGAAAATGGGCTCACACAAGCCAGAATTTTGATTTTCCTGGAAAAAGAGATTTTTCTGAATATATTACCTGACTCTGACTCCAAGACAGGCCTAAATTTCTTCCAGAAAAAAAGAGAGGGGTTAACAGCAGCCAGTTTTATTCTACTCTTGAAGGTGATATAGGACATAGGCCTGGGTGTGAATGACCAGCTCGGACACTAACTAGTTTTGGAGACTTAAGGAGGCTATTTCATGTCTCTTCACCCGGACGCTCTCACCATTCAAGGGCGTTCATGATCGTAGGACCTATGCCATGGGATTGTGGTAAGGCTGAATTAATCTTAAGCGGAACCAAATGAAAGTGGTTCAGTTGGCCAATATTCTAAAGTCTCTGACCTGTGAAACATGGCAATTTCATGTGGCTCATTCTGAAACACCGAAAGTGCTCTGTGCCAAGCACATTGTGGGGCTTGATAAAAGTGAGTGATTATTATCACAGCTGGCATGAAGAGACTACAAGCACTTACTATGAACATTTAGGAAAACAAACCGCCTTGTCTTCTGGATATTTTTTTTCCTGAAGATTCTTACTGATTCATGACTCAGTTGTTTCTGCACATAAAGTTTCTAATATGCAAATACACCAAAAGGAATCTGGCTCTTTATCACAGCTCTACCTTTAGCCAAGTTATCCCGGCCTCAAGACATCTTTCAGTGAGTTATTAATCCCACCAAGGGAGAAAAGTTGAGGCCAACCCAGTACCTCTTTCATTCTGTGCCTCCGCGGGCCCTAGGTGGTGAGGAGCTCCCTCTGCGGAGCCTGTCTCTCAGAGAGCACTCTGTGGCTTGGACTGATGTGGAAATTGATCCTCTCAGTCCCTCTGATGCACACATATCAGAGTTGACCTATTCTATGTCCTTTTCCTTCTTAAGTGAATGCTAGCTAATCTGATTAGCCAAAGGGATAATATTTTAATTTTCTCAGGAGTTTCTCAAGTTGTAGCCAAAAGGCATGAGAATTTCAGAGACCTGGCAGGCCTGGAGGGTGGGGGCGTATTTTCTAACAGACGGGCCTCTGGAGCCCAGCTTCAGCCACCCCGTCTTGTGTCCGGGAACACCTTCCTCTGCTGATACAGGCCCTGGAAAGAAAGCCAGCAGCGACTCAGAAGCCAGGAAGTCGGAGGTAGACTAGGGGCAACAAATGAACGGCGGGAAAGGCTTCCTACTGGGAATGAGGCAGCTGCCTTCCCAGAAATGCACAAACAAACCACCAAAAAACAGATCAGGGTTCTATTTTCTTCTCAGACACTCTTACCTTGCATTCTCCCTCTGGTTTCTTTCTGTAAACGACAGAGGTTTACTCTAGTGACCTCCCAATGGTATCCCTCCCTCCCCCCAAGTTCATGAAAGATAAAAGATCTGTGTTTGTCACTGCACTTCATACACAGACCACGAGACATGAGATGTGGCTTATTGGACCTCATCACGTGTCACAGAACACGCATCAGGTGAGGCTGTGTCCATACTTATGTCTAATTTGAGGAACAATGTTTGAACTGCACGAAATGTAAGTTAACAAGTTAAGCCAGGCACAGCAGAGAACATACTGTATGATTCGATTCATGTGAAATTCAAGAGCAAACAAAACCAGTCTATGGTGATAATATGATAGTAATTAGAACGGGGAGTTGGGGCTGGTGGGGCTGATTGAGAAGGGGTACCAGGGAATTGTCTGTGATGACGGAGATGGTCTATATTTTATTAGGGTATGAGCTTCACCGTAGTATACATTTGTCAAAGGTCATGAAACTGCTCACTTAAGATAGAAAAAGGTAACAGCGAAAAATGTTCCTCAAAACAATAATCACAGTATGGGCAGGGAGGTCCGTTATGTCATAGAAGAGAGAAGGGGAATTTCCATATCATGAAATTTCCTCCCTCGCTGTCTATGCAATTGAAAAACATATAAAATGTCAGCCAATTTTCCAGACAGTTTCAAAATCTAGGGACTTTTTTTTTTTTTTTGGTACAAGCACTGTCTATGTCTTTTCAAATGTTTACAGAGTATTTACAAAAAGTGGTCCGTTGGGTGGCAGTTGTAATTAGGGAAACTGGCAGTGAAAATTAACACATACCATAAAAGAGGGATAATTACTCCACTGTCATATACAATATTATTATCAAATGGTATTCACCCAGGAATCCAATTGGTTCGTTCCCGCTCAGCCTGGTTGTTACACGAAAGACCCTCCCTTCCTTGTTACCCTGGGTATGAAGCTGCCACGTTCCATGGATGATATGCCATATGGCACTTAACATCAGAATCAAAATGAGCTTGTGCTTTTTGTGTGAGATGTTGAAATTTATTAGAAAATCAGAAAGCCTAATTTCCACCAAGTTCCTGAGAACTGCCATCTGCTGCATGAAAAAGAAAATGGAGATTTTTTTTTTAAACGATTTACTTATTGTGAAATGTGAGGGTGCTGGTGTATGTGTTTCAAAAAGCGGTTGGGGGCGGGGAGGGGGTTCGTGAGAGAGCGCCAGAGCAAGCCCACTTGGCAGGGCAGAAAGAAAGAGTGTCAGCTGAATGGAGGCAAGGGCTTGCGAAGCGTAATTATGGAAATCATCTATTCCAGAGCCCTTTTTTCTCCTCCTGACCACATGTTCCTTCCACTGAGGAGCAGCACATAGAGTCCAGCTTTTGAGAATAAGTGAAGTCCCCACTTGAGAAAGAAGAGGGGCTTAAACGAGTCTCTCTGGGTGTCAGGTCCTTCTATGGAGAAGCTGGCTTGAGTGAAGCCAGAGGTTAAAGGGTGAATGGAAGGAGGACCAGAAAGTCTTTCTAAGGAGAGCGACAGAAAGAAGGGCAGGCAGGATGGGAGAGGGATGCCAGCAGCTGGGAGTTAAGGAGTGCTTACTGAGGAGGGAAGAATCCTTCAACAAACTGCAACACCAAAGGAAGGATGCGGAAGTCTTTCACGAGATCGTGCTATGTCTGGACACTCACTTCAGCGGATGGCCCCCACTGTGGCGTTGTTAGGTCCCCGATGTGCTGTCTTAATCACTAGCCACGTCTATCTAGTCCCCCACACCTCCACACTGCAGCCTGGAGGGCTTACCCCAGCCTTTGATTTTACTGAATTTATTTGTTCTCGGTTTTTTCACCAAAGCTAGCATGTGTGTTCCAACTGCCACAGGCAGCATTCGCTGGACCTGGTTAGTGGCTGGACTTCTCACCTCTGACCACAAGTAATGCTCAGGAAATAGACCTCTGGCCAACAGCCCCACCAGAGCCTGAAACAGAATGGTGATGAGGATAGAGGATGAGGCTCGAAGCACCAGGGGATGTCACGTGATGGCACAGTGAGGCCAAGTGTTGGTCAGGGGACTTCCCGTGCTGACACTGTGGGGCCAAGTGTCGGTCAAGGCGGGCCGTTCCTGGACGGCCTCCGTAGAGGTTTAATTAAAGAGAGACTAAAAAGACCGCTCAGTAGCCTCATCTGCAAGGCAGTCTTCCTACAGGAGCTTAGGGGTATATGCCTTTCCGTGCTGGGAGAAGAGCGTTCTGTGGCGTTGGCACCTCGGGGAGAAGCTTCAGGTGTCAGGACGAACTCCTGAGAGCTTAGCATCCGGGATGTGCATGATTTGGGGAGCCAGGCAGCAGGTCCTGCTTGCTCCCCGGAGGGGACGGCCTTACGCTGTACTCCCCAGGCATCTGAGGACCCAACAGTGCTCCTTGCTTGGAGGCCAGTGATGAGCTCCTAATTTCCCTGTGGGCCGCCTGGACCTCTACAAGACAGGCTTCCAGAGACGCAGTGCGTTCTCCTGAGCGACCAGGGGCTGGCAGGAAGGGCGAGTGCTTGGTGCTGCACCTCAGTCGCTGCGGCCCCAGGAGCAGCTGCGGCCGGAATACGGTGAGCAGCCCCCCCCCGCCCCCCCGCCCTGATGTTCCCTCAGCTTCCGTTTGTTAAGCACCTATTGTTCCACATTCTTGTTATCTAAGAAGTGTGGCTGTAGTTTCCTGAGCGCTTACTATGTGCCAAGTACCTCACACATATTGCCTCATTTAATCCTTACTAAAACCCTGTGAGGAAGGGACCATTCTCACCCCCATTTTCCAGATGAGACAACTGAAGACCAGTAAGATCTGGCCTGAGTTAAACAGCAAGTTAGACTTGGGGTCAGCAATGAGCCTCATGGTCTGACTCCAGAACCCTTTCTCTATAACCCTTACAACCATCCTCCAACTGAGCAAATGGTATTACTTCCACTTCAGCTCACGAGCAGGGTGGGCTCAGAGAGGTTAGGCAATTTACCCAAAGCTGCACAGCTACAAGTCACAGAAACAGAAACCCTTCTGGCTCCAGAGCCCAAACCCTTTCTCCTAAGCCGCACCCCCTCTCTGGGCTCACTAAGGCTGCATTTTATTTTGAAGCCACATTCTCCAGCCAATGCCTGGCAGGCACGGTAAGTAGGACTGCAACATGGAGACATCTTTACAAGAGAAAGATTTGGCTAAACCTTAACATGTTCAGATGTTTTAATTGCTTCTTTGGAACGCAGATGTTTTTTGGGGGGTGCCACAGCTATGGCCTAAAGTAGCCTCTGAAAGATTGGGGTGCCGCCTGCCAATGACAGTCCCTGCCTGCCTGCTGATCTCACTGGCTGAGCGGTACTAGTTCCAGATGGTTAGAGAGTTTGGTGCTGGCTGCCATTCTTGTCCACTTCAGTGAGTCCCTCAAATGTGTAGAGTGTGTTCTACCAAGTATCCCCCTCCACCTGGGTGTGGGCAGTAAACACCAAGGCCCTGGCATACGCTGGACACATTGTGTGAGATCCATTGCCTCTTTTGTTCTCTCCAGGGGCAGAAAAAGTCACCTGATTTTAGTGGACAGGAAGAGGACATGTTTATAATCAGCAGAGGGTGAAAGGGCCGCTCTCTAATCTGTAGGCTCAAGGTCCCTAAATGATTAGCTCTGCTACCAGCTTGGGGAACTGCTGAACACCAAAGACAAATGCTGAACTACCTGTCACGGTGGCCCTACATTCATCAAACAGAGGCCCACTATCGGGTGGTCATGACCCAGAAGTAGATGATGTGGTTATCAACCAGCAGCAGTCTTCACAGTCCCCGATGCCTCAGTTTCCCTTGTTACACACCAGAAGGGTGTCTCAGGCAGTGGGCACGATGTTTTATTTGACTGGGTATACTTTTGCAAAGATTGCTAAGTTAAACAGTTGCTCTCTTTGTTAACATTGGATTGATGTTGAATAACTGGGGTTACGTAGAGATTTTCCTAAGTTCAGACTTGAGGTTTAAATTCAGTACTTCCTTCCTCAATAAGTATTTATTAAACACCTACTATGTATCAGACACTGTCTTGGCACTTTAGTCAAAATACAGATAAATGACACTTACTTCTTGGCCCTGAGAAGCTTGCAATTTAACAAAGAACAGGAAAAATATGTATATATATATACACACACATACACACACACACGCATATGTGTATATATGTACATATGTATGCATATCCATATATAAACACACATAATGTATGTAAGTATATACAAATACATGCACACCATGCATGTATGCCTGTGTGTATGTATATGTGTGTGCTGATTGATATAAAATATGAGCATGTTCCTGTGATCGTTTAACACGCCAGCCCTGTGGTGATGAGGACACAGAAGCATCCAGCAGTGACAGGGAATGATGGCTGGGGCTGGTCAGACCAGGCTGCCTGCAGACCAGGCAGCATCCCAGTAGCATCAGAGCCTGGCCTTGCCCTGGGCTGACCGGGTGAGGAAAGAGGAAACCCTATCCATTGAAGAAGTGTCATCTCTGTTTAGGGAGGGTGGTAAGCATTTCAGATGAGCCTAACGCAGCAGGAGTAGGTGATAAAATGAAACATTGGGAGGCTGGGGCAGGCGATCGCAAGGTCAGGAGATCAAGACCATCCTGGCTAACATGGTGAAATCATGTCTCTCCTAAAAATGCAAAAATTAGTTGGGCGTGGTGGCACGAGCCTGTAATCCCAGCTACTTGGGAGGCTGAGGCAGGAGAATCGCTTGAACCTGGGAGGCAGAGGTTGCAGTGAGCCGAGATCGTACCACTGCACTCTAGCCTGGCAACAGAGTGAGACTCCGTCTCAAAAAAAAAAAAAAAAAAAGAAACATAAATTAAGACAGTTCTAGAGAGTGCTCTGAATGCCAGGCTAGGGTGCAGGCACACGCTGGGGACGGTAGAGCTGGGACAAGATAGAGTAAGGGTGACATTGGTGGTGGGGAACTGTAAATATGACCCAGTAGGACAAATATTCCCATTGCCAGAAAAGAACTACCAGCGTTTAGACCCTTTCCTTCCTGTTGGCATGGGCTCTTTCACGTTAAAAAATTCCTATATATGTGAAAATCCAAACTTATAAAATAAATCTGGAGCCTGATATTTGTGGGACAAAAGGGTTCTTCCCTTTAGGAAGAACCCTTTTGAAAGCTGAGCTCACAAGTTGCTTTCAAATATAATTCAATCACTCCGCTTTGGTTAGGAGCCCCTGAGTTGTGGAAGGCGGGTGGCCTGCGTGGAGCACACTGCCCCTCACTAAGCAAACGTGTTCATGGGTCCTCCCTTTTTTTTTCCGATGGAGGAAGAAGAAGGAGCACAGATTAATGAGCAAACCCAGAAAACAGTTTTCTCTGTTAACCTGGTGCTGTCTTTCTTACTGGAGTTTCCTCCTCTCTTTTTCTGCACCCTTATATTCTACACACACACACAGCCAACACTAGATTCATTTGTATAAAAAAAAATTGTCCTTTCACTGCCTTTTTGGAATTGACATGAAGTGTGTGCCCTTCCTTTCTCCCAGGTCTAACGCTCCCCTGCCACTGGTGTGTTTTTTAATTCTTTAACAAACCAGTTCCCTATTTCAGAGAGGATTATAATTGACAGTAAACACTTTAACTTTCTCTAATTATAATTCGATTTCAAACGTAGTTCGTATGTTTCTCTATGGAAATAACCCAAGCGATGGGCTTCCAGGTTTTCCCTAAGTTGGGAACGAGTACAGCTATTAAATTAAATCATGAGAAACAAGGAATATCATTAGTTTCTCCAAGAGGATGCCATTGTACACTTCCTAAAAGACATGAAGATGTCTATGACTGGGGATTTCATGCCTCATTACATATATTTTTCTTCTGGTTTTGTATTCTAGTATGGATTTATCAACACCTGTCTGCAATCTCTTGTGATAGAGAAATTTGGCGAAGAAACATGGAAAAAATTGAAGTAAATGAAAGGGAAGATGAAGTATCCCTGGAGCAACTGGTAAACCTCCAGTGTTTTTAAGGTTACAGCTTTTTACTGACCTTTTGATTAAGCCAGTTAGCTGAATGGACCTGTCAAAAAAGATACAGCTGGTTCTCAAAGAGATTCAGTTACTAAAGAGATCAATTCAAGTAGTGTAAACATGAATTAGATACAGAAAACACCTGGTATACCTTATCTGTCTTTAATGAAGGTATCGGTCTTAATTCCTAAAATCAGCCTTAAAACAGGGTCTCACTGTAAATAGTACTAACGTTAGTTTAACTTTTGTCTCATGAATGAATTCTCATTTTCTAATCACAGAAGAGAGAGCAACTGTATTATCTCCATTGCACATCAATGGAGCTGCCAAACAGAAGAGGGGACCCCTTTTAAGTTTGAGCAGAGTCACTTCTTAGGTGTTCCTTAGTTAATTCTTAGTTTTTCTCCTCTGTCCAGTAACCTCTTAATGCCATCATTCACCTCTCCTTACAGTCTCCTCTCTGGCTCCTACAATCTTGTGCTATCTGTCTGCTTTCCTAGAGGCTCCCAGCCTTCAAGTATTAGGGGTTGGGGATGAAAGTGCCTCAGAAATCACTTGATTCTAGGAAGGGAAAGGAAAACAAAAATATAAAAAAATGATTGGCTTCCTCAGTTCATCAATGCCATGCAAATTAAAACAATTAGGCACTGCTTTGCCGATTAAATCTCCAAAAAATTTAAATGATAATAACCAGTTCTGGTTAAGATACAGCAAAATGGGTAATTGCTGATGGCATAGTCAATCGGTGCAGCCCCTTTGGAAAGCAATCTGACAACACGTACCAAAAGCTGTGCAAATGATCAAATCCTTTGAAGCAGTAAGTCCATTCTTGAGAATCTATTCTCTTAGAAACACACAACTTTACGCACACATATACGCATATGTATGCAAAAAGATATAATTTAACTTTATATTTAAAAATAATTAAATAAAAATTGTCTTTAGAAGTTACAAGCAAACAAATGGAATGACAAAAGAAATATGCATTATTATGTGATGATTGCAAAGATCACGAAGCAACTTGCTTTAATGACAATTCTAAGTTAAGGAACAAGAAAAAACCCCAAAAACAGAAGTCGCATATCTACTAGGTAAACCAAATGAAAAAGGATTAAGAGAAAGACCCAAATAATAACAAATAGCGACTGAATTAGATACAATATCGGATGATTTTTTTTCCTAATATCTATTTCTCAAATTTTCTTTTTCTATTTTCCAAATTTGCTATATGGTTTTATTGATTTTGTAATGTAAAACCAATTTAAAATGCTTAATGTAAACTTTTCCTCCCCTTTCTCCTACCCCCATTTTAAAAATAAAATAACTCTAGCTGAGAGCACAGTGACTTACTTGCCCACAGTCAGGTCCTGCCCAGACCCACGGCCCTGCACAGGCCTTCACGGCAGCCCACTGCTCACACACGTGGCACCATCAACCTTCTTATTCTAGGGAAGGCAGCTCAGGGTAAATCAGCATCTCTGGGGTTAATTGCTTACGGCTCCACAAGTTTAGATGGAAAAAAGGAGCTCTGGCCTCATAGAGGTGAAGAATACTCATTTCCAAATATTTTAAGTAGGAGCACTGAGTAATTATAATCAGAGAAACTGGTGGACCCTTGAGTGATTACTTAGCCCAGATCTCAGTTGACAGGTAAGGAAACTGAGGCCCAGAAAGTTGAAGTGACTTGGCCAAGACTGCACAGCAAGGGGACAAGGAGTCAGGATGCACTGTCGGAAACTTAAAGGGCCTTTTTTCAGCCCCCTATGCGGCCCTGGGGAGAGATGCATTTAAAGACTTATTTATTTATTAAGGGCCATTGTGTTGTAAAGGCTAAACTTGGTAAGAATAGAGGACAGGAAAGAGAATTCTTCTTATTTTAAGCACTTACTTTGGGCCACGCCTCTTACATAAAATCTTATGAAAGCCCAAAAAGAACACTGCAAGGCAGGGTATTGTCCTGCTTCACCAAAGAGGAAACTGAATCCCGGGAGGACTTTGCTGAGGACTGCACAGTAGATAAGGGGCTGAGGCAGGGACACAATCCCAGGTCTGTAACTGCATAGACTCCTCTTTCTATTAGGCCGTTCTACCCGGGGAAAGGAAGAGCAACTGGCAATGGGAATTCATTTTCATTCATACTTAAGGTTCTGGGTGAAATAAGGGGGAGTGTCTTTAAACGTGAGTTTACTGAGTTTCCATGGTAAGTCTGGTACTGCGAAAAACACCCGAGAATTAGAGGATTAAAGAAGCAAATAAGCCATTTGGCCTGGATGGCTTTAGAATCTGTAGAAACATTACAGGTATGCCTGGAACACAGGAATGAGGGCGCTGAAGGGCCATGTCATATGGGAAGCTGGGATCTTTTCCCCTGCTATAAACTGGACAAGGCAGGTCAGCTCCAGCCCTACCTCTGCCTTCCACAGGATCAGCTGCTCCTATGCACAGGGCGAGCAGTCTTAGGAGAGGGAGGGCGGGCTCAGCCAGGCTGTTGGGTGGACATTCCAGGGTGGGCAGGGAACCAACTTGGGAAATAGGATGCTCATATTCTCAGAAGTCGCAGGGCCTTCTTGCAAGTCCCTAGGAAGCCGTTGTTGGATTCAGCAGGGGCTCTGGGGCTACAAGGCTGAACTCAAAGCCCAGAAGCACGGCGTACAGTCTGTATGACCCTGGCATGGCACTTAACCACTCTACGACCCAGGCGTTTCACCTGAAAAGAAAAATAATAAAAGTAGCTATCCTCACGGGGGTTGTTGCAAGTGTGAAATGAGAGAGATAATACAAACCAGGCATTTAGAAAAAAATGGGTGGCCAGGGATGAGCACTCAACAAATGTAAGCTGCTGTCACGTAAGGGCTGCTTCAATGCTTGCTATTGGCTTATTTTCAAGATGTTGGTCCTTGAGTGGGTTGAGGGAGAGGTGGCAGAAGTGGCGTGCATCCCGTTGGACTGGATTTGCATCTGGGCTCTGCTGCTCAGAGCTCTGTGGTCTTGAGCAGGTTGCTTCACCTCTCTGAAGCTGTTTTCTCATTGATAAAGGGAGAATAATGTACATATCTTCTAGGATAAGGAGAGAATTGAGTGGTACAATCTACACAGAAGTACCTAGTAGAAACTCAGTAAGCACCCTTCCTCCTCCCCTGAGATATAGGTGCTACATTAGGATTACATTACACTTTACATTATTAGGAATCACTTTATTGCTGTGCCTTCCACCTTGAAGAAGCAGATGTTCTTCAAAGGCTTCCTCTTTGCCCAGAGGAGACCTGGCCTCCCAAAGTTAGTGTGAATTGCTGAATGGCTTTATCCACTCCTCCTTTCAGTCTGATCTCCCTGACTCTCAGTATAGGTCACTGTCTAGTCCTGCCTTGAGGAACCTTCATAAATGCTAGGGACCAGGCTGTAAGGGGGACACATGGATTTTTGTTTGATTTTCGATGTATGAATCTTCTACCATCTGATTTCCTGGTTAGGACCGTTAGCCTCAGCTCAGCTGCTGCTTAGAAGAACCTGCCTAAGAGAAAGGCCAGGGCTCTGGAAGTCACTGAAACTAGCCAGAAATAGCCAGAGCACTTAGACATGAGCAGAGGCGAAATGACATGTTCAGCTCTGCCGGTGACAGGCAGCTGAGACGTACTGTTTAAGGAGGGACTGTCACCCTCCAGGTATGACTGAGCACAGGTGGCATGGCCAGCTCCTGGGCCCTCATCAGTTGAGATATTCTGCATATCTTTCCAATCAAGGGGGAAAAATATCCCCAGCTTCCCATGTGTAAGTGGATGGAAGAGACACTTTCCTGTTTGTGATCCTTGGTGTGACCTCCCTGAAAGGCTGGAATGTCATCTCTTTGTTCCTTTAGAAGAGCAGTTCTCATAGCATTCCCAAACAAACAGGAAGTTCTGGAATTCGCATGACCTCCAAGGTGATAAAGGACATTTGAATGTGGGTGTAAGAGTGCAAGGGAACCAGAGAAATATGTCTGGGAATAGAGAACCCAGCAGGGCACATCCTGCATCTGTGTCGTTAGGTTTTCTCTCTTTCGTCATGAAGTTTCAATTCTCTGCTTAATTGGGTCGCTGAGGATGTTTGTATACAGAGCACGAGACATTGATATGATTGCAGTGGAAATGCATTTTTAAGCCAAAAATAAAGCCAATCTAACAAGTCCACCAGCTATGAAAATGGCATCATATTAGAATTTACTTTAAAAAGAAACGTATGCAGAAAACTCACCTTTTAAAGGAGAAATTAAGGCAAGATTATTGGCTGTGCAAAAGGATTTGCTTCAGGCCACATTTAAATAACAAATTCCCTAGTGCTTTTAAAGTAGAATTTCAGCTGAGAAAGAAAAAACCCATCAATTCCTGCAGAAATTTTAAGAAGAAATGGTTAGGTAAAATGAAGCATGTTTCCAGGCCTATGACATAAATTTTATCTTACATGAAATAGGAAACAGATGTTTCTCCCCCTCACTTGCATTGTTTTCCTCTCTTGTAGTCTGGATTTACAGATTTCTAATTATAAATCACTTTTCTTTTAGAGACAGGGTCTCACTCTGTCACTCAGGCTGGAGTACAGTGGTACGATCATAGCTTACTGCTGCTTCAAATCCCTGAGCTCCAGCGATTCTTCCACCTCAGCCACCAGAGTAGCTGGGACAACAGGCCTGCACCACCTAATTAAAACAAAATTTGTTTTTGTAAAGACAAAATCTATGTTGCCCAGTCTGGTTATGAGCTCCTGGCCTCAAGAGATCCTCCCACCTCGGCCTTCCAAAGTGCTGGGATTACAGGTGTGAAGCTCTGTGCCTGGCCCAAATCGCTGGTTTATAATCTACTGGTTAAAACCTTTATTGAGGCCAGGCGCGGTGGCTCAAGCCTGTAATCCCAGCACTTTGGGAGGCTGAGACTGGTGGATCACGAGGTCGAGAGATCGAGACCATCCCGGTCAACATGGTGAAACCCCGTCTCTACTAAAAATACAAAAAATTAGCTGGGCATGGTGGCGCGTGCCTGTAATCCCAGCTACTCAGGAGGCTGAGGCAGGAGAATTGCCTGAACCCAGGAGGCGGAGGTTGCGGTAAGCCGAGATCGCGCCATTGCCTGGGTAGCAAGAGCGAAACTCCGTCTCAAAAACAAACAAACAAACAAACAAACAAACCTTTATTGAAACTTACCAATGAGAAGCAACTAACGGATGAGGAAGAGTAAGGCCTTTGGAATCAGATAAACCTTTACATTTTGCCTGGATCAGTTACTTGGGGTTTAACTTTGGCAAATATATTTTTTCAACAAGTAGTTACTTAGCTCCTAGAATGTGGGCTGTGTTCCCTGGGAATGTATTCCAGTAGGGAGGACAGTAAACAAGCAAATAAACAAAGAAAACTCAGGTTGTACAAAGTGCTATATACATTTAGAATAGTGACTGGGGGAGAAGATGCCCTGAGCTGGTCAGAGAAAACCCCTTGGCAAAGGTAATGTTTGAACTGAAAGGAAGGAAGGAGCCATCCTCGTGACAGGGAAGTTGTATGTGTTCCAGAGAAAACAGCAAGTGCAAAGGTCCTGAGGTCAGACAGAGCTCAGTGAAGTTAAGACCCAAGAAAAATCTAACATGCTTAGAATATCATGTGTGAGGAGTCTGATAGGAGATGAAGGTGGAGAGGGTTTTAGGGACCAAAGCACATAAATGTGTAGAAGATGGGAAGGAGCTGAACTTTTCTTCTAATTGCAGCGGGTTACTGAGGTTTCTGAGCCTTGGTGCACTCAGTTTGTAAACGGAGATACTCACGGTGCTCACCTCATCCCCTTGTGAGGACTGAGGCGGCTAACGTAGGTGAGGCGCTAACTTCCCCTTGGCACCTTGGTTGCAGAACTTAGTCCAGGATTTTGCTTCCAAGGCTCAGTAATCCACTAGGTAAGCTAATGTTTAAAGGAGTTACTGTAAAGATTCAGAACACTAACAGCGCCCAATTGCAGGAAGTACAGAGAAATCTCAGAGGAAACAAAGTCAGAAGGCCTCTTTCCGACTCTGTCTCCCTTCACGTTTACTCTATTTTCCTGGTTCTCTTTTCTCTCTGCAAGTCTTTTAATTTCTGTTCCTTCTTTTTTTCCCTCTGTCACCCAGGCTGGAGTACAGTGGCATAATCATAGGTCAATGCAGCCTCAAATCCAGGGCTCAGAGGCCTTCTGAGTAGCTGGGATTAGAGGCACATGTCGCTGTGCCTGGTTATTTTATTTTATTTTTTGGAGAGACAGACTTTCGCTTTGTTGCCCAGGCTTGTCTCAAACTCCTGACTTAAGTGATCCTCTCACCTCAGCCTCCCAAAGTGCTGGGATACCAGGTATAAGCCACTGTGTCTGGACTTAATTTCTGTTTCTTTTAAGCTTTTCTACGTGCCCTTTGTATTCAAGAGATTAATTTCTATTTCTTCCAAGCTTTTCTACTCCCTTTTGGATTCAAGAGATCACCATCATCAGACTGGCTCAGTTTCTCAGTGTCTCAATTGCAAAGGCCTGAGAGGGAGGATTTGATGGTCTTTGGTCTGGAGTCCATATGTATCCCAGTCAGACAGACTTTGGAGGGTGGGGTCTCTAAGAAGAGCATATTCTCCGCTCTATAAATAAATACATTAAAAAGCAATGAATGGTTGCATGATTCGTGTGTGTTTGAATGGAAGATGAACAAATGAATGAGAGGTGGATGGATGACTACCAGGCCCAAACTAACCCATTTAGGAGACAGCTGGATGTGATTACATGGCTTCTCTGTGTCATGGGTTCTTAAACAGAGGTTCATGGATAGGTTTAAGAAATTCTGAGAACCATCTGAAATCATCTATTAAAATGTTGTGTACATGTGACTACACGTATTATCTGGGTATTGGGGTCATAGTATTCATTAGAATCTCTAAGAGCTCTACAATCTTAAAACAAATCAAAGATCCCTGCCTATGCATCCTTGGGATTTTTGTTCTTGCTAAATAGGAAATGCTGTTAACATTGTGAGGTCCGGAGAAGCATTCCTTCAAGCACAGTATATTGCAAAACTAATTGAGCCAGAAAAAGTCAGAATGGCTTCCATTCATTCCCCTTTCTGGTATCCCTCCTCCATCCAATTGACTCACCAAGTTTCTTACCCGCTCCTTCAAGACCAAAAGCCCCTGACCCTCCATGTTATCTACTTTTCCCACAAATAAAGTCTAGCTAAAAAGTAGCTGAAAAAAAAAGTAGCTGAAATCAGAGAGTTTTAATTTTATTTTTTATAGGTAGCTGTGTTTATACTTGTTTAACATTTTCTTTTATTTATTTTTTTATTGTGTTTTGGGCTGTGGTGTACACACATGTGCACATACTGCATGCTGCAGGATTGTTGCATAGGTACATACATGCCATGGTGATTTGCTGTCTCCATCCACGCCCCCCCACCCCCCCACCTACATAAGGCATTTCTCCTGGTGTTATCCCTCCTCATCCTCCCTGCCCAGCCCCCCCGCCCCCACGCTGTCCCTCCCCTCCCCTTCACTCCCCCCACCTAGCCCACTGAGTGTTGTTCTCTTCCCTGTGCCCAAGTGTTCTGCACGGGGTCTAGAAGATAAATTTAGCAGAAGTTGAAACGGATATCATGAGGCCTGGAGCTTATGTAATTTGGGAAAAGCATCCTTTAAAAAGAATATAATTACAAATAAAAAATTAGCACAAAAATAAGTACTTCTTTAGAATTAAGGAAGAAAGCTTTAAAGCTGACAGATAACATAAACATCAAAAGCTGGAAACATGTTTTTATTAATAAATGAACTAATTAACCCTCTTTTATAAGACATTTCCCTGCATCTTCGGCTGTGTTTTGGTTTGTCTGTTCATTGGACGATGATTTTATAGTGTCGTTTTCTGTAAGGAGGATAGAATGAATGTTCTAGCATGGCTGGCTGAAGACTATTTTTATCGTATCTTGTTTTCATGTTAGCTTAGACGCATTTCTTTATGCACATCTATAACTTTCTCAGCCGTTTCTTGCTAAAGTGAGCTTCTTTCCTGGTAGCAAGTCCTGGAAGGACTTCAGCCTTTGATCTCCCTCAACCAGTCCCACCCCTGTCCCCTACTTTTAGGCAAGTCCTCTTGGACCAGGTGATCCCCACTGGGAGTGTGCAGCCTCTCTTTCGCATGCCTTCGTGGGGGTCAGAGTGGAGTCTGGATGTGTGTTGAGTCTATCAGAAGCAAGTGGTCCTGAGAATTCGGTGGTCTGCAGCCCACCTGCAGGCATCCAGGACCACTACCAGGGTGTATAAGGTGACCCCTAAGCCTGGGGATGGCTCCAAGCTAGAGAGGGCTGGGTGGGGCTGCTTCCTCCCTGTCCTGGAAGCCTCAGCTTCATTAGCTTCTAAAGCAAACCTGACTCACTCTTGGTTTTAATCAGAAATTCTTAAACACTTTGGTTTTCGAAGCCTCTGTACTCTCATAAGTTATCGAAGACCCCGCAGAGCTTTTGTTTATCTGTGGGCATTTATGGTATTAGAAATTAAAACAGAGAAATTAAAAACAAATTTTAAAGTTAATAAAAAATAATGATATGTTATAATATATATAATAGACTTTTATTATAATATATACTATTATATGTTAGCATAAGTAACAAATTTTTATGATAAATAACTATATTAACCAGATAAATAAATGAATGACAAGATGGCATTACTTTACAGTTATGGAAATCTCTTTTAATATCTGACTTAATGGCAGTGGGATTCCATCTTCTACAATGTATGTATTCTGTGATATGATTTTGGTTGAAATTCATGAAGAAAATATGGAAAGAAGAAGAACTTTAATCCACTTCTCAGATAATTGTGGCTATTCTCTTAAACCTCACAAAAGCTTGACAAGTGCTAGTTTCTCAAGGGTCAGTTATAACGTTGAATCTGTAACTGCACTAATGACCTTCTTCATACTCTGTTATATTAAAATCTCTTGATCTGTGTTACACTTGGATATAAATCTTTTAGCATCATTTTCTACTAGCTTGCATTAGTCATTTGGAAACTATTAGCTCACTGAGTTGTGCTGATCTTACAAATGTTGACATGTTTCACTCTACAATATCAAAATCGCATTTGTCAATATCATCACAATGTCAGCCTCTAAGGATTGGGATGCTAATAAGCTCACAGTAGAAGATGCAATTTTTCCCCCCAAATTCTTGTTTTTGCTTCAAAGCTTGAGTTTTGTCATTGGCAACACATTTCTGCCAGTTATTTTTCTAGAAGTGACAGGCTAACTTTGTTCTTTTTTTGAGAAAATGTCTGCCAAATATCCAAGTCTGAGTAACCATAGTTCGTCTGTCAAGGTTTTTTTTTTTTAAAGTGGAAATGATGTTCCATTAGGAAAAGTGGCTAATTCAGCTCATAACTCAATCATATAAGTATTTTTTCTGGAAGTGACCATTCACACTTCTGCATACAGGAGAAGTACTTCATTTGCCTGTGTATTTCCTATTTTGTTACATAAAATATTCAAAAGATGTGTACTCAGGGTCAAGATTTAATAGCATTGGTAACTTTTACTACCTCAAAACGAACAACCTAAAGTGAAACTGGCATTTCTTTTTTACTGCACATATGTGGCAGTGAAGAATAAGATGACTCTAAAAAAATATGCCGAAGATTTTTAAAAAGAATACAATAGTTTGGTGCCACTGTCTTGATTCATGCTGTAAGGCATAAACCAAGTTTTACCCATCAATGCTTATGTGCCATTAGTGCAAATACAAATCCATACAAAAAGGCAAATAATTTCTTAATTTTGTTTTGAAAATAGTTTGGCCTCATGGATTTCTAAAAACATCTCAGGTAATCATGGGTGTCCCATGGGTCGTACTTTGAGAACTGTTGGCTTAAGTGCCTCAAGAGTCTTTCTAAGTGAATCAGAGGGCAAGGAGGGAAGCACCATTGGTGGCTGAGTGAGAGGAGGGGAGGACTGGACCTCATAGTCTTGACAAAAATGACCTAATTGAATACTATCATTGTAAAAATGAAGAAATGGAGGCATAGTGGGATTTGTGCCAAGTCATCCAGCTGGACTGTGATTGAACCAGGGTTAGCTCCTCGGTCTCCTCCTGACATAGAGTCTGTGAGCCTCTGTCAAGTTAGGTCTGTCACCTAAATTCCTAAATTATCTTACAGCTATTTATTGAGTGCCTGTTGTGTGCCAGGCACAGGGGTAGGTAGTCAAGATATTAAATCAAATGACATATTCCTGGTCCTTCAGCCTGGTACTCTAGGAAGCATGCAGATGGGCAAATGAATTCCACACACAGTTAGCACGAAGACAGGTGATACAGAGAGCCACAGGGGCTCAGAACAGGGACGCCCGGATCAGCAGGTGACTGAGAATGTCCAGAATCGGGATTCTGACACTGAGTTGGGAAGGAAGGATCAAGTTGGCCAGATCAGGGAAAGTGAGAGCTTCTCCAGTGGAGGAGAGCCTGTGGGAAGGCAGGGAAGAGAGGGGCTTGAGTATCTGGTGGAATGGATGTATGGGAGAAATGGCTGGATGTGAGGAGGGAGTACAAGGGCTAGGTCACAGCGGCTGGATATGTCCACCTGAGAAGTCTGGATTTTATTAAGAAAGCTGTGGGGAGCCAGACAGGCCAGTTGGAGGACAGGCTAGAAAGACAGACTGGTGCTTTTTCTAAATACCAGATGGTCATGACACCAGGACAAATCTTTTGCTTCTCCGAGCCTTTCTTTCCCCACATGCATCTTGAGTCACGCAGTGACAGGCAAGTTTGTTATACGAATTCCCCACCTACCATTAAAAGAGCTGTTGAAGAAATGACTTCCTATGGCTTAAACTGATCCCATTCTCTTGGCCTGAAACTTGCTGTTCATTTTTCCTGTGGGCTTTATAGCTCACACTGGACTCTGAAAAACCATCACGTCAGTTTAGTAAGGTTGAACCACGTAAGATGTATCATTTGTAACCTGTTGTCTTGCCAGACTGAATCCTAGAAAGTGTTTCTGTGCAGTGGTGTTCAAGCCTGGACAGTCATCTCAGGAAAGTGGTTAAAAAATAAGGATTTTCAGACACTACCTCCTGGGGCTCAGGAATCTGTGTATTTATTTCACTCCTCAAGTTGTTCTGCTGTAGGAAGGCTGGCCCTGATTTTCTGCTCTGATATTTTGGGTATCACTAGTTGGACTAACTAAAGGGGAACACATATTGGATGCCTGACAGTGCCAATTAGACAGATTCCTCAGTCTCCTGCACATGCATGCATCACGCATCTATGTGGCTGACATTTTTCATGTTACATGACAGGTACTCCTCTTTGTGTGAGCTGGAAACATCCAACTCTTACTTCATTTCCCACATTTGTTGCATTTCCAACTCTCCATCTCTTCAAAATGCTTCCCAATAGTCATTTCTCTCTCTTTCCCCTCTGCATATAAGAGGGTTTGTCATCTCACTGGAAGATATCAATTGGTTTATTTATTTTAAAAAATTCTTGGTGAACATATTGTTTTACTAAAGCAGATTGAATGACTACATATGCATTGGCTCTGTGGGAAATGTTATATGCAGGATCATGGAGATCAATAAACAAGGCTGAAAATCCCTGTAAAATCATAACAGTCTGGGCACGTCTGGCATCCCAGCAACGTGCAACATATATACAAACCCAAATAAATATTCTATGCTAAAATGTGATCAGTTCAGCCCACAGGAAAGAACAGGCTGCCAGATCCAGAGACGAGTGAATGGGTGGTCCCATCAGAGGGCCAGGGAGCACCACAGAGTTGGTTACGTTTCTGATGGTTCTGGAGGTCACCTAATCCTGTCTAAAGTCTTCAGAATACATTATGACAATGTGTCAAGTTTAAATTGGGGTCTTGTCCCTGTGCTTCTGTTTTGCTCATAGGCACAGAAGGAAGGTACATGTTTTCACAGAGACTTGCGGGCCCCTGGGGGCGAGTAAGAGGCAACTCCAACATGGTGGCGAGCGCCCCATCAGGCAGCAGTGGGGGTGTACAGCACTCCTTGCCCGAGCAGGCCATATGCACAGCTGCCTCCAAAGATGCTTAGAAATCACTGTATAGGCAGGGGCCAAAACAGGAACTCTTACAGGTGAAGGAGAATCCAAGCAGCTTCTAGTCCAGGATTCTCAACTGTGCGCACAAGGGTTTCTGGGGCTCTCTGAGAATCCCAAGAAGATATGTGTGTATCAGAGAGGCTAAAAAAGGTGAGAAACACGAATCTTGCTCATCACCTCCATTATTTTACAGAAAAAGAAATCAAGGCCCAGAGAGGGAAAGTCATTTTCCCTCAGAGCTAATTTGTGTAAGGAATAAGCTTGGAACCAACGTCTCCTAAACCCCAGCCCTGGTCACCTCCCACCCACCACACAACCCCTTTGTTCTCATTGTCCTCACAGCTCTCCTTGGATCTGCATGGTGGTTCTCATTTCCCCCAAGCTCTTTCCCTTTTATTATCCTGTTTTATCCTTACCAACACTCCTGACAGATAGGAAGGGCAGGTAATAATAAATGCCATGTTTCACGGGCAGGAAGATAAAGTCCAGAAAGATGATAAAGAGTTGGTTAAATTTAGAGATGAATAAGGATGCTCAAACATCAAACATTAGAAGGCTAGGTATCCAGAGGAGGGACCAGCCCAGTCTGCATTTTCCTATCGGATGGAACTAAGGTCACTGAGTAAACTCCCAGCAGCACTGTTCAGGAGTGATGTGGGCTTCGAGGTGCAGAGCCCAGATCCTTCTCTTGTCAGCTGGTGACCATACCAAGACAGTTAATCCCTCTGAACATCAGCCTCCTCAACAGTGGGATGGGTGATAAGCAATAATTTGTCATCTCTCGGGCCAAAAGCACATGCTCAATAAATAGAAGGTATTATGAGGTCCCAGAAGGGGGTTTCGGTTGAACATAAGAAAGAACTTTCCATCAAAGAGAGCAGTCTGTAAGTGAAATGTGCTGCCTTGCAAAGGAATGAGCTTGTTGTCACTGAAGGTACTCAAGAAGAAACTGGAAAACCAGCAGTCAGAAATAGCATGCAGTAAGAAATTGGACATTTAGAAAATTCCATACCTCTCACAATGCCAAGATTCTATGGTGTGTTCTGGATAAGCTGACCCCCCTCTGACCCCTCTCTGCTCTTCAAACATGCTCTCTGCTACCTGGGAGCCTGTTCCCTCTGCCCAGAAGGCTCTTCTTTGCCTTCCCCTCCTTCCGTCTCAGCCAAATCTCCCTTTCTTAGAGAAGCATTCCCTGACCCACCTTCTTCCCCCATTTGTTGACTCAATTGCCAACTACAGTTTGATGACCCACACAAGGGCCAAGGCAAGGGTGCAAGTCTCCAACTCCCAGACTAAGCCTCTTTTCAGCAGGCTTGGCCAGCTGTTGAAGACTGAAGTCCATCAATAACTCCCAGAACATAGCCAACTACATTGCAAAACAGTGAGAAACACTGCAAGCAGTTGCTCTACCATTCAGAGAACAAGACTCTCTGGCATGTGAGTTCCAGTTTACTGCCATATATTAAGTTCTGGACATATGCTCAGTACAGTGCCACTGCTGTGGGTTCAAAGACAAAAATAAGTCACAATGCTCATCCTCAAGGAGCCCAGGCTAGTGGGTATGACCAACAATCTTTACGTAAGTTGTAGAAATGCATAGCCTATCCTGGGCACTTGAGAAGGGATGTCTGGGCTCAAACTGAGGTCCAGGGAGAGCTTCTTGGAGGAGTTGATACCCAAATACTCCAGTGTTTCACATTCCTTATGATCAAGAAGGTTATTGCTGTATTATATCTTGCTGGGTCAGTGGATATATTCCTGGGTCAAAGCTCCAGCCGATGAGCATTCATTGCACCTTGATTTATCTTCCAGAACTTCTGCAGAAGTACAAGATGCCTTCATGACGTACACAGTGTATGATGACATCATCACCATTAAGCCCATCCAGGAGGCGTGCAAGATTTTGGGTAAGTGAAAGAACTTGTTTTGCTTTCTTAGAGCTGCCCTAACAAAATCCAGTTGATTCTCATTATTTGCAGTGGTTATAGTCTATAAAGCTGCTGCAATACTGAATTAGTGAATACCGAACCATTACTCCCAGGGGAAATACAGGGTTCATTTCCTGAAAGTCTCTGGTCACAACATTTTTATTAACCAGTCAATGCATAACTTTGTTTCATGTGTGCTTCTGTTAAAAACAATATATTTAATATACGTAGTATGAGAACTAAGACAAGAACATAGAGCACAGACTTGTTCTGGGTTGGCTAAAAGCATTCATGTTTCCTTCCCTCCCTCCCTCCCTCCCTCCCTCCCTCCCTCCCTCCCTCCCTCCCTTCCTCCCTCCCTCCCTTCCTTCCCTCCTTCCTTATTGCCTCTCTTGCATCCGTGTTTCCTGGGCTGCTATAACGAAGTACCGGCAACTAGGTGGCTTCAAACAGCAAACATCTATTCTCTCCAAGTTCTGGAGGCAGAAGTGTAAAGTCAAAGTGTTGGCCAGGTTCACTCCTCTGGAGGCTCAAGGGAGAAACTGTCTCTTGCTTCTCTCCCAGGCTAAGGGTTGCTGGCATCCCTTAGCCTGTAGACACATCTCCCCAGTCTCCGTTCCCATCTCCACGAGGCCTTCATCCCTGTGTGTTCATGTGACCTTCTCAGGACAGCAGCCATTGGGTTTAGGGCCCACCCTAATCCCGTATGACCTCACCTCATTTTAAGTAGCTACATCTGCTCTCTTTTCAAATAAGGTCACATTCTGGGGTCTGGGTGGACATGAATTTGGGGACACACTATTCAACCTGGTACACCCTTTCTTTATTCTTCCTTCTCACCAGCACTGAATACACACTGAGCCGGGGCAGGCCTGAGGGGAGAGAGGGGAAGGCAGCCTCCTCTGTCCCAGGTTCCAGGGAGCTGTGCAGGCAGTGGAAGCCCCGCTCCATACTTCCAAGGTCTTTGATGAGGTCCCTCTTTCCATTCCCATTGAACTTCTTTCACCCGCTCCTCACAGGCTGTGCTGCCTTGGGTCACTGTGAGAGTGTGAGATGACCTTTAGGGATGATCTCAGGCAGACACTGCATCAACCCTCATGCCTGGCACCTGGCACCTGGCACCCAGATACAGCCTTGTTGGAAGCGTCAGGCTAGGCCCAGTCCTGGGGGCGTTCAAGCTGGCTCTTACGCAGCCCGCAGAGGGTCAGGCAGCAGGGGTCATGGTTTTGAGTTGGTTTCATGGTGTGTCTGAGGGCCTAGCAAATTGGCTTGCCATTCTCAGGAACAACTTGTGAAATGATAATAGGTTCAAGTCAGTGGCAGGTACCGCAGTAATCAGCCCAGTGGGTATGCCTGAGAAGACACCAGGGAAGCTAGGTAATGCTAAGCCCGCAGGGACATGTGGCTTCTCCAGAGCGCAGCAATGATGTGTAAAGTGCCTGTGTCATGTGAGGCACTGAGCTTATTTCCCTTTTCTTTGAATTTGAGAAACATTCTCTGATGATTAAAAAGATAAAGACAGCTTTATTCACAGGCAACTGGATCTGACAGATGAGAGGACTTTTCTATGGCTTTCACACAGCGAGGTGACTGACATCTACATCTGTTCCATGTTCCTGCTCATCTCCTGGATGCAGAACACCTTCCAGGGATCTGAATCCAGGAGAGGCCCAAAGTCTCTGCCAAGCTGGGGGGGGGAAGTCATTGAGGCTGCGGAAGCTGGGTGTGTATGGTGCTGAGTCCTCTCTGGTAACAGGTGGTTACCTGCTTCCCCCACCCACTCTGGGCCACCTGCTATCCCATCTCATCGGGCTGCTCTCTTGGAGCTACAGAGCCAAGCAGGGGCCAGAGCTGCCAACGAGGCCCGGCAGGTGATGGTGATCAGAGCCAGGAGGAATCTGGTGCCCTAACTAGTTGTTAAAACAACTTCCAACTAGATGTGTGTTAGCCCCTAGTCACTGCCCACCTGCACCTTTTGATAGAACCAATGTTGTGTCTGAGGCTGGAAATCAGCCAATGAGGAGTGAAACAGTCGTTTGCTCCTTCAGTTCCTGGAACTCAGGGGCCAAAGCAGCAACACCTCCTGGATGCCTCCCAAAGCCGTTCCCAGCCTCCCTTCACGGCAGCACTTGGAGGCAGCTGGCAGACAGGGCTCACGTAGCCTCCCAAGAATCACAGCAGGGCCTCTCTCTGAATCCACCCACCAACTCCACTCTCCAAAGAAGCTTACACTGAGAGAGATTCTAGGCCAAAGCTGGCCCAGGAACTGGGGAGTGTCAGCAATATCTGCAAGCCTAACCCCTATCCTGTCTATCCTGTTTTGGGGGCACTTTCAGGCCCCTTTGTCTCTCCAGCAGTTAACACCAGGGGAGGTTTCTGCGGTGCTGGGTTATCAAAAAGCATGCAGCATCGGGCTTTCTGTGCTCGAGTCTGAGCGCAAGGTGTGTGCTCTTTACAGCACTGGGCTGCTCCCAGGGGCTGCGGGTCTGGAGACTGGATTCTAGACTCAGCTCTGCTATCCAGCTATGGCCTTCGGTGGCAGCAGCACAGCCACCCCAGGGGGACACCTCTCAGCCTTCTTGCTTGACACTCCTGCCAAAGAGATTATCTGTTTTATTTTCTTTAATTTTTTTAAAGTACGTGATGATGATGCTAAATGTGCTTTTTCAAACCAGACAGACAGATCCTGTCTTGATCCTAATATGTACCACCCTGCCTATGCAAAGCCCAGGTGCTGCTTTTGCAGCTGACAATTCTGCACATCTGTGATCTCAGTGAGGTCTGGAGGGCCACAAGAAAGTCCAATGGTTTGCAACTGCCTCCTTTCTTCCAGTTAAGTAAGAAGAATATCTAGTTACCTTCCCTCCACAGAAAGAATACAAATCCTTAGGTGGAAACTCTGTAATGAGAGGTGACTACTTTAGAGCTGAAAAGCTGGAGTTTTGACAGAGCCTAGGAAATGAAAGGGCAAAAAAGCTTAGAATGGGGAGTGCAATTAAGCCCACCTTTAGTCTTTTCTTGGTTTTATTCCAGGGGATCCCAGCAGCAGAAGGACGTGTGGCTGTATCGTGCAGTCTTGATGTGATCTGAGCCCTCTGCCAAAGAACATCTTGTTATTCCAGAATGAGAATGGAGGGTGGATTCTTTTCTGTCACACCAGCTGTGTGACCTTGGGCTAGAATTTCATTGAGAGTTGATCTCCTGCAAAAGGAATAATACCTTACAGGGTTGTGGGAAGGAATTAATTAAATCAAATAACAAATGGAAGGCATTTAGCAACATGCATGGCACAGACTGGGACTTCAGTAAATGTCAGCTGAATGTTGAATCTGAAGGAAAGGTGGGGGTATTTCTATGTTTTGTACCTCTGGATACTGTTTCTTATCAGAAGAGATAGGCTTTGCTGTTCACTACAATGGCTGTGGTAAAAAATTATTTTCTACATGGACATAGGAAGAGGAACAACATACACTGGGGCCTGTTGTGGGGGACAGGGGGAAGGAGAGCATTAGGAAAATTAGCTAATTGCATGCTGGGCTTAATACCTAGGGGATGGGTTGATCTGTGCAGCAAACCACCATGGCACAAGTTTACCTATACGACAAACCTGCACATCCTGCACATGTACCCCGGAACTTAAAAATAAAATAAAATAAATTATGGGCCAGGCGTGGTGGCTTGTGCCTGTAATCCCAACACTTTGGAAGACAGAGGTGGGTGGATCACTTGAGGTCAGGAGTTCAAGACCAGCCTCAGCAACATGATGAAACCCTGTCTCTACTAAAATTGCAAAAAAGAATTAGCTGGGTATGGTGGGGAACCTCTGTAGTCCCAGCTACTCAGGAGGCTAAGGCAGGAGAATAGCTTGAACCTGGGAGGCGGAGGCTGCAGTGAGCCGAGATCGAGCCATTGCACTTAAGCCTGGGGGACAGAGTGAAACTCTATCTCAAAAAAAGAATCCATGTCTATATCTATATGCTCTGAGCTTGCTGATGAGTGGCCAACAAATTACATAAAGCCCATGGGCCAGATCTGGGCCCTTGCCTATTTGGATAAATCGAGTTTTATTGGAACACAGCCATGCCCCTTTGTTTACACATTATCTGCAGCTGCTTTTGAGCTATAGTGGCAGGGCTAAGTAGCTGCAACAGAGACCATATGACTAGCAAAGCTGAAAACATTCACTAGCTACCATCCGCCCGTTACAGGAAAAGTTTGTTATTTCATGCTCTCAAGGATTGCTGCAGATCTTTTTCAAGAGTCTAAAAATAACTTTTAACCTAAGAACTGTTATGGACTGAATTATGCCTCCATGTCCCAAATTCATATTTGGAAATGGGGCCTTTTGGAATTAATTAGGTTTAGATGAACTCATGAGGGTGGGGCCCTCATGATAGGATTAGAGCTCTTATAGGAAAGATACCAGAGTGCTGGCTCTCTCTTTCCCTGTCACATGAGGACCTGGTGAGAAGGTGGCCTTCTATAACCCAAGTAACCATGTTATCACCTTGATCTCAGACTTCTGGCCTCCAGAGCTCTGAGAAAATAAATAACTGCTGTTTAAGCCACCCAATCTATGGTATTTTGTCATCATGGCCCCAGTGGACTAATATAAGAACTTGAATCAGCTTGTATATCTCCAGAAAGAAATGCTGTGTATATATCATATCACCCCAGTCCATTTTTGTGGCTGTCGGTGGGCATCAAACCATGTGGCAGTGCCTTCAGCAGTGAGATGCCATCATATACCTGCCCCGCTGCCATCACATTTCCAACCCAACCAACATGTGTAGAGACAGCAGCCAATCTATAGACCAAGGTATGGGTTGGCCCATATCCCCTTTCCACCAAAAGCCAATGTACATCGCTGTGGTTTCTCTGTATCCAGCTTTGAGTATCAGAAGTCTTCTCTTCTTGTCGTTTATTTCCGTAGCATCTATTGGTCTATATCTATTTGAAAGAGTAAATGAGTATGGTGAATGCATTTTTTAAGTAAAAAATTGGTTCGCAACATCAAGTTAACACATGCATGAGCTGTGGAATCAGGACAGCCCCAGGAAGCCCATGGTAACTCTGTATGTCTACAACTCCCGAGACTCTGAGAGAGCAAGACCCAGCCAAAGGGAAGGCTACAGGAAGGACATTTTACTCTCTAACAAAATATGCTGGTCGGTTGAAACTAACTCCTCCCTTTGACAAAGGAAAAAGCATGCTTAGTCACCACTAGCGAGGGCTTTGCTTTCCATCTGGGCTTCAGAATGCAATTTCCCTACCTTGAAGCAATTGCTGGGACTTTTCCAGACCACTCTGCCACTGCATAGCTCTGTGCTTTCCAATTAGCATAATTCAGGAGGGGACCAGATGGCAGGTTGAGCACTGCATAAGGAATTGTTCTGTATATGAATAAGTGCCTACTTAGTGTGTAAGTGGGTTATTAGTAATCTGAAGTGACAAAATTCAAAACAACACACAACAGCCATTTGGCACAGCTGTGTCCGTCTAGACTTTGCTTGCGAAGACACCCATGGTAAAATGTGTTTCAACAGTTAGCTATCAGCAAATGCCAGCAAAACTCTCTGCACTCACCCCTTTAAAAATAAGAACAACAACATAAAATTGACAGAGTCTTGAAATTGGGCATTATAACGTCTGCTCTTTACCATACCCTCTGAGAGTGGGACAAGTAACCCAGGCTGTGCAATCATGAATGTAGACTTAAATTCATGTCTCCTGATTCCAAGGCTGGCGCTGAATCCCACAGACTGGAGGGGAAGTCAACGTCTAGAGCCAGAGCTTTGGAATCAGACAGACCTGGGCAAAACCCCTGCTGTACCATCTCCTGATAAAGTAATCTAGGGCAAATGCTCCCCGGTAATGCAGCAATGATACCTATGACATTTTGCTCACCTTACTTGATTTCTTCTGTAGGACGACAACCCAGGGGGCTTCCTCTATCCCTCAGGAGAAATCAAATAAGGTGAGCAAAATGCCTGACACCAAGTGGGTACACAACAAGGTACCTCGCCCTGCCCCTCACCCTTCCTCATCACCTGATAGACCCCTGGCCCTCTGCTGTGGGTTCCCGTCAAACCTGGGAACAGAGTAGTCAGCTCTACTCTGTTCCCAGGTTTGACGGGAACCGGGCGGCTTCTTCTCTACCAGGCTTCAGTGGGACTGCTTCATCTCTGCAGAGCACCAGCTTCCTGAGCTACCTTGCTCAACTTCCAGTTTTATTTTTTCTCTATGCCTGAGTAAACTTACGACCACTTCTGAAACCCAACCCTCCTAATTTAGAGTCTTCTTCCACTTTGCAAACTACAGCATGGATGTGGGTAGCTGTTTCTTTCCTTTTCATAAACTCCTCTTTCTCCTTCTCAAAAATATTTCCCCATGAACGATCTCATGCCTGACATTTGTGATATTATTGGAGAAAAAGAGTATGTGAGATTATGGCTCTTTTCAGATACCTGAAGCGTATCCTTTGGGTACCAACGCTTTAGGGGGGAAAATTACCCATTTTCAATGGAAAAACTTTGTCAAACGTAGAGCATGTACTTCCCTTTCCTGTTGAAGAGCATATGTTTCGCTCGGTGACTCAGGAAGGGTGCCATGAGGAATAGCTCTTGTTGCCTCTGACTTGGGTGATGGGAGGTGGGCAGGGGTCTTGGAAAGTCTGGCCCTGAGTGGGCTGGTTGCCCAGGAGGCTCTGCTTTGGTAGCAGTGGTGTTACTGCCAACCTCACTGGGACTTCAGCAGGTGCCCTCTGTCTCCCTGCCCTGGACAGCCCAACTCTACTCTTACCAGTATCTTGAGCTGAAACCCAGCAAGAAGTAAATGTTTTCGAATGACAAAGAAGACCCACGCTTGTTAAGTCAGAAAGTGTGAGTTCATGCAACATTCCAATGTAAAAGCCTGTTAGAGGTCTCCACACCTGGGGAGCCGAGCATAGAAGCTTTGTGATCATCATTTTTCTCCCAGAAAAAAAAGTCTTAGCTAGGTGCTGTAATCCCAGCACTTTAGTAGGTCAAGGTGGGTGGATCACTTGAACCCAGGAGTTTAAGACCAGCTTGGGCAAAATGGCAGAACCTCCATCGCTACAAAAAAATACAAAAATTAACCAGGTATGATGACACACACCTGTATTCCCAGCTACTTAGGAGGCTGAGGCAGGAGGACCACCTGAGCCTGGGAAGGTTGAGGCTGCAGTGTGCTGTGATGGTGCACTGCACTCCAGCCTGGGCAACAGAGCGAGACCTTGTCTCCAAAAAATGCCAATCAAACAACAACAACAAAAACTCCACGCCCTTTATTTATTTATTTTAAACATGTTTTAATACATTCACAAAAGGAGAGAGAATTGTGTGCAGAAACCCACATACCCTCCACCCAGCTTCACTGATTAACAATATTTTGCCAATCTTATGTCATCTGACTCCTCCACTCTTTTTCTGGTTTTATATTTTCTGGAGTGTCTTAAAACAATTACCGGGTTTTTCACAATTTCATTCATAAATATTTCAACATGGGTCTCTAACAAGAAAAATACATTAAAAATATAATGATAATGCCCTGATTGTAACTAACAAAATTTATAACATTACAGTGGTCTGGGCTGCAGCTGTATTTCAGCTGGCCATGGATAAACATGGTCTTTATGATCTTATTATGTAAGATTCCCTATGGTCTTTTCAGAGCAATCAACAAAATCTTTTCTACTTTGACATAATTTCAAACTTACAAAAGGTTTACAAGAATAGTACGAAGAATTCCCATAAAGTCTTTATCCATATTCCCCAAATGTTGACATTTTACTTTATAGTGTCTATCCTTCTCTTTGTATCTATGTTTATACTTTTTTCGTGAATTGTTAGTATATTGCAAATGTGATGCTTTCTTTCCTTAAAAATTCCCTTAAATAACTACAGTACAACAGTCAAACTCAGGAAATGAAGACAGATATGGTGCTATTATCTAATCTATAGACCTTACTGAGATTTTTCCAGTTGACCCAGTGATGTCCTTTAGAACAAAAGGAAATTGTGGATCATGTCAGTTATCATGTCTCTTCAGTATTCTTTGGCTTGGAACAGTTTCTGAGTGTCTTTATGTTTGATAACTTAGTGTCTTTGGAAAGTTATGGTCAGCTGTTTTGCAAAATGTTCCTCAATTCAGGGTTATCTGATATTCCTTATGATATAATTCAGGATATACTTTATTGGTAGGCAGATTACATATGTGATCTTTTGTCCTTCCCAGTTTATCACATTAGGAGGCATATTGCATTGATCTGTCCTGTTATTAGTGATGCTAACTTTGATCCCTGGTTTATGTAGAATTTGCCAGCTTCTCCATGGCAAAGTCACCCTTTTCCCTTTGTAATTAGTATCTTGTGAGGAGATACTTTCAGATTATGCAAATATCTTGTCATTTCTGAAACTCCCTCTTTCCTAATTTTAGTATTTATTTGTGATTCTTGTCTGAATTGATACTTATGATGGAAGTCAAATGGTGATTTTCTGAGAATATTATTCCTTTTGTATTTATTCGTTGAGTTTCTGTAAGGAAGAATCTCCCGCCTTTCCCCCACTTATTTACTTATATCAATGCAGATTTGTGATTGTTATTTTTTAAAAATAGGTTGTAATCCTTTCCTTTTGTTATTTATTTTGATGCTGCAAGAGTGAGCCAGTGAGAGCCCCTAAACCGGCCGCTGTGTCCTTCTGACATGTCCTCATCATTCGTTGATCACTTCTTTACTTTCTTGCATAACAAGATGTTACAGGCTGATCTCATCCTTTCCCTGCCCCAGCCCTGGAATCTGCCATTTCTTCAAGGCCCTGATTCCTTTTACTGCAGAAGGACATTTAAAAACCAAGAAGTTTTAGGTAAGCCCACTGCTACTGGGCTGTCACTGCTCTTAGGCCCTCTCAGTGGGCAGTGCTGGAAAACAGATGTCATATACACACACCCACACCCACATATACACACACATCTATCTGTCTATCTATCTATCTATCTATCTATCTATCTATCTATCTATCTATCTATCTATAACCATGATAGGTTTCATTGTTTTATTATGTTAGATTTTCGAATCCAGAGGCACAGGGTTCATTCTATTCCTCCCCTTTCCATAACTGTAACTTCATTCTCAGATAGTGAAAAACCTGGCTCCCGCTATCCACAATATATTTACTTGTATTCTCAATCCGTGAATGTTCACAGCATAGTCTCAGAATTGCTAGCCCACATGGCTGTGGAAAGGAAGCCTACTTAACTACAGTCAAATATTTGTTTAAAGTTCTTTTTGTTTGGGCTTGAGGACACAGCAGTGTAAATGCTATGCTCAAATATTACTGGGTTAATTTTTTTCCTGGGTAATTATGTTATTCAAAACTGTTCTGTTGAAATGCTATTCTGTGAATTCGTTTCTGTTTGTATTCTGTCTTAGGAGTTTTCTCTATCTTTGTGGATCTTATATTTTATTTATTTTAAGCATATGAAACATTAACATGACTCCCCAAACCAGAACCCTTTTTTAAAATTTACTTTGTTTATTTTTTTAAGAAGGAGTTTCACTCTTATTGCCCAGGCTGGAAGGCAATGGCACAATCTTGGCTCACCACAACCTCCACCTCCGAGGTACAAGCGAGTCTCCTGCCTCAGCCTCCCGAGTAGGATTACAGGCTCCTACCACCATGCCTGGCTAATTTTGTATTTTTAGTAGAGATGGGGTTTCTCTATGTTGGTCAGGCTGGTCTCGAACTCCCCACCTCAGGTGATCTGTCCACCTCAGCCTCCCAAAGAACTGGGATTACCGTGTGAGTCACCGCTCCTGGCCTCAAAAAGTTATGCTCAAGAAAATGTCATTTCCCCTCAACTCCACAATTTTTCTAATCTTTCCACCCCCATTCCCACCAATGTCCTGTAGGTAACTAATCTCAATAGATCCAGGTTTATTCTTCAGGGGTTTAATTTTGTACAAGTAGGCAGACAGATGATTATTTCCCTGTTTTCCCTTCTTTCTTACATGAAAGAATACTAAACATAGTATAAATTCCCCCCCGCCCCGCACTGTCAAAAAACATTTTAAGGCATCTAAGTTAGTTTAGTTCTTTCTTGCAGTTTCTAACCATTTCCTATATATCTTTGTCCCCCATGACTTAGCAGGCTCTTAGAATCTTAAATACAGTGAGGCAAAACTGTATAAAAGACTAAGACAGGTGTTGATATTTTTTTAAAGAGGGATTTGTCCTCTGCTGGACAAGCATTCTCAACTAAGAATTCTAGAAGCAGCTTTAGATCCATTACAGGTGGAAAATATCGCATTCAAATCCAAGACCCTTGTTTGGGAAACAGTACATCTCAGCCAGATGTCCTTTCCTGTTAACAGAGCTGGGCATCCACAGACAAAATAACCAGAGCCTGGAACAAACAACTTCCTGGGTTTTTGTAAGTTTAAAGATTTTAAAGTCAAACAGGCAGTCTTTTACCCAAAGCTGACACTCTCACTTGAATATAACTTTACTTGGCTTACAGGCAGCCCAGTCCTCCTGGGAGTGGTCCTTGGGAGAAGGGGGGCCACTGGGACCCATGCTTTTCCTGGCAGGTAACAGGATACACCTGCTCAGAGCTCTGGCCTCCAGGCTGCACAGCACAGCTGTTTATTCTCAGTCTGAATAAGCTAGATTTAGAGGGAACAGAGGGATGGAAGCAGGAGAACAGAAGGACAATTTTGCATCTGTCCATTTACATTTTAGCAATTCTCCTTCCAGAGACTCAAGCATTGGAAAGGAACTTGGTAGAATTTGTCTCAGATCCCCTAGGAGTTAGCAGGTGGCCCCTGAATACTGGTAAAGACAAGCCTGCCTGCAGCCAGCCAGGATGCACCCACAAGCAAAGAACCCAACGGAGGCAGTTAACAAAGGCCATTACCACGGCTTCCTCTGCCTTCCCAAGCTTTGTCTAGATTCAGATGAGGATAATCAATTTTTGGAAAATATGTATAACTCATCTCTGACAAAACTAGACCGATTTAGTGGGGACTCTACCCTGCTCAGATGACAGAATTATCTGCCCCATGGTCTGGCTGTGGACTATGAGTTGTAGGGAATCTGCTCTTCAGACCATCCTAGGAAGCAAGCAGGGGCTGGAGAATGCCCAGACTTCCTTGGTCTGTCCTCTGTCAGATTTAGCCCTTGATAGCTCAGGAGACCTGGAATGTCCCTTGCTGTGAATTCCACATCCAGCCAGAGCATCACAGAGTTTTTCAAGGATGCAACCATAGGTACTGGAGATTGTGACTTCTTCAGGCCTTCCATAAACCTGAGCACTACGGACATTTGCCCCAGCCCCCAGGGCTTTCATGTGTCACAGCCCCATTGTAAATAAGGAGGTTTCTCACAGGAGCTCCTGGCCAGCAGCATGGATGGATGCCCTGTCTCCTGTGTCAACGATGCCAACGCATAAGCAGCCCTTGCCTTGGGGAGACTCCTTGCTTCTTTCATTGCTGCTTCAGAGGCTGGGGGATGTGGTACACAAAGCACTGAAATTAGAGCTGGAGCCTCTTCAACAAACTGGCCTCTGCAACTCTGTCACTGAAGTCAATTCACAAAGAAGACTCAGCCCCCATAGGCTAGGCTGTAAAAAGGACATGATAATAAGGTTAGCTAACTTATAAGAGCTTGGCAAGTATTGAGTAAAAGAACCTTAATTAATGTGTGTTTTCATAACTATAAAATATTCTTTAAAAATGTTTGCTGGCAGGCTGGGCATGATGGCTTACACCTGTGATTACACTTTGGGAGTCTGAGGCAGGTGGATTACCTGAGGTCAGAAGTTCAAGACCAGCATGACCAACATGGTGAAACCCCATTTCTACTAAAAATACAAAATTAGCCAGGTGTGGTGGCACATGCCTGTAATCCCAGCTACTTGGGAGGTTGAGGCAGGAGAATAGCTTAAGCCCAGGAGGTGGAGGTTGCGGTGAGCCAAGGTCATGCCATTGAACTCCAGCCTGGGCAATAAGAGCAAAATTCTGTTTCAAAAAAGAAGGAAAAAATTGTTTACAGTCTCTGCAATAAAGCGAACAATTGCTCACTGTCTATTCCAATAGTGCAGACCGGGGAGGGTGGGAAGTGGGCAGCAGCCCCCGTAACTGCAAATCTACCCCCAGTGTTCATCAGGCACCTACTTTGTAATTAGCGCAGAAAACATGTAGGACCAGGTTGCTTCTCTCCAGAATTACCATGAGTTAGGAAGAAACAAAATGCAACACTTAGGAAGAGAGAATTCAGCGTGACCTGGGCTATTGAGAGAAATCTTTACGGAGAATGGAATGTGAATGCCGGGCCTCACAGGG
Source organism: Callithrix jacchus (assembly GCF_049354715.1). Lineage (NCBI taxonomy): Eukaryota > Metazoa > Chordata > Mammalia > Primates > Cebidae > Callithrix > Callithrix jacchus. The sequence continues at coordinate 64,911,764 of NC_133502.1, forward strand.
AGGCCAGGATCTGATGAGATTGGGAGAGAAAGGGAAAGTCACTGTAAGTATCTGGTATCATCTTTTTGGTAAATCAGGATCCTATAGCCTTGAAGGGATAGTATTTTCATTGCGTATTAGTTATTTCGCAGAGGCGGCCTTGCATTCTTGTTACTGTTCATATTTAAAGATGTGGGAGATGTTGGGCGTGACTGTGGAGGGCCGCGCCCTCCCCACCCAGAGTGAAGCTTGTCTGGGCCCTGGCTTCAGCAGCTAAGCAGGCACAGCATCTCTGCATCCCCTCTTGACTTTGAGGAAATATTTGTCATGGAGACTCAGGTTTCACAAGCACCTACCCAGTGCTGGGCTGCACTGAGCTCCTCACAAAGGCCCCATGACATGGAGGTGATTATTTGCATTTTACTGATGAGGAAAGTGATGGCTTAGAGCGTAGCTCAATAGGGTCACACAGCCAGGATGCGAAACTCCCGGAAATAAATGAAGACCACACAAAGGACAGCATACACTTCCGGGGGGATTTTTTTAGGGGGTATGCTTTGAATGCTACAGGAGTCTCCATGGAAGCCATCCTCAAACTCTTTGGAGAATACTTCTTTCAATTCTGTAAGATGTCTGGCTATGACAGGATGCTTCGGACACTCGGAGGAAATCTCATGGAGTTTATTGAAAACGTGGATGCCCTCCACAGTTACCTGGCACTCTCCTATCAGGTAAGGCCACTTGCGTTTGGTCTTGGCTGCCCAAGAGGAAACAAATGCTGTTGCAGTCCTGCTGGGCCAGCTCCCCGCCTCTCCCATTAGATGCGCAGTTGCGGGAGAACCCTCCCATCTGCAGAATCCTTGGTCCCTGGTGTTGGTGGGCCCAGGAGTTCTTTTTGGAAGAGAATGAAAAAGAAACACCTGTTGGCCACTTTTACAAACTGGCCCACAAAAACTGAAGGGATGGCCTTTTCAGATAGGGGCTGGTGTGGATTTGGAATTAAATCCTGGAGACTGATTGCAATTGGAACAAAGGCTGGAAAACAGTCAGGTTTCAGTGTATTTGCAAAAGCTCTCCTAAGGTTTCCTGGCTGGGATGGAGTTGATAAATTGCATATGCAGCCAGATTCATATTATTCACGTATCAGAAATGAAGACTTGACCGGGCTCAGAGCCAGAATCGGAAACCATCTAACTCTGATTAACCCATGGGTGACCGACTGAGGTGTTAAGAAACTAATTTCCCTACTGGGATATGTCCATTGGAGTGCTTTCCTTGGGTTTCTTGTTTGTAGAGATCATTGGAAATTCAAATGCCTAGACTGTCTTTTATTTTTTAGTCAAGAAAAGTTTAAGGAACATTTATATATGTCATAATAACAGTTTATTACTTTTAGAAAATAGTTTAATTTTAGGGCCTTTTATATTTCACCAAGATCTTTTTTCTATATTGGTGTTCATATCCACCCTTTCAGGGTTGTCATGGGGACAAAACAGGATTGCAGATGCTAAAAAGCCTCAGCAACCATTACTCCCTTTTATAGACGATAAATGGGCAAAGCATTATTTTCTCCATTTTTCATATAAGGAATCAGAGGCTTGGAAACCTTAATTGACTTCACTTATGAGTCATGAATAGTTGGGCATGAATAGTTGGGCATGAATAGTTGGGTCTGTTCTGTTGTTATCATGTGAACTACTCGAGGGTAGAGGGAGTGGAAAGAGCCCTGCTTATGGGGTCACAGGGGCCCATGTGGCTGTCCCACTGGCTCTACAACTTACCAGCTGTGTGATCCTGGGCAAGTTAGTTGCCATCTCTGAATCTCAATTTATTTTATTTAATAACTACTTATTGAGTGACTAGTATTTACTGAGTGATCCTATGTCTCAAGCACTTTTTAAGGCATTGGACACAAGCAGCTGTTAGGTATCATTAAAGAACAGAATAGAAAAGAAATAAGGAAGAAAATAACCTACCTCATAGCAATGTGTGGATTACAAGAGCTAAGACGTAAATGTCTCTAACATTGTAATCAGCCCAGAAAATCAGCTTTCCATAAATAAATAATAACTCTATTCTTTCCCCTTTGTTTTCTCTCTATTCAATATGGCCAGTTTAAGAATTATGATAATTTGCAGGGCAACTTCCTTTCAATTTCTTAGCTAAAGCACAGCAATTAGGATATAAAGAATACAATTAGGGCCCTTTAATATTTTTTGTAATACATATATTTTTTTTCTGTGATATTTTTTTCTTTGCTTTTTAATAATTTCAGTTTATTCGTAAAGATTCAGAGGGTACATATGCAGGTTTTTTATGTGGGTATATTGCATGATGCTGAGGTTTGGGGTATGACTGAGCCTGACACCCAGGTAGTGAGCATAGCAACCAATGGTTTTTCAATCCTTGACCCCCATCCCTTCCTCCCTCCTCCAGTAGTCCCCCGTGTCTGTATTTGCATCTTTATGTCCACATGTATTCAATGTTTAGCTCCCACTCATCAGTGATGCTATAGAGAAGCAATAGAATGGAACTTATCTGGTGGTATTTGAGGACATTTTGCATATAATAAGATAAATAAAATATTTAGATCTCATAATATACAAGTTGGAAGAAAATACATGCAATGATACCTAACAGCTGTACAGTGCTTTATTCTGGGCAAAGTATTATAAGTTGTCTCTTTAGGCAAAAATAACAAAATAAGATAATGTTCACTTTTTTGTGTCTATCTAGTAATTTGGTAGTGCCTTTAAGACATACATTTTTGATTATAACTGAACCTTTAATCTTGTTATGCTTTAGCTAACTTCTATTGAGTGCTAATGAGGCAGGTGTTGGGCTAAGTAATGTGTCCACATTGACTTATCCTCTTGATGCCCTAAGAGTGGGCAGTCTTGTTTTTCCTACTATACAGAGGAGAAAACTGAGGTCTAGAAAGGTCAAGTAACTGTCCCCAAATCACCCAGGTGTGGTGGCTGACCTGGACCTAAACTCACGTATGTCTCCGAAGACCCTGGTCTGTGCTGTTCTCATTATTCTTTGGAACAATGAGAACTTTGTCAAAGATCACATGGCTTTAGGTGTATGGCTTTATTTCTGGGCTTTCTATTCTGTTCTGTAATGATACCTAACAGCTTTATAGTGCTTTCTTCTGGGCAAAGTATTATAAATTGTCTCTTTAGGAAAAATATTTTTTGATTCTTTTATTCTTTGCCCTAATTCTCCACTTTTAAAAAGCCCTATTTTAATCAAGAAATAAAAGTATAACTACATTGTTTAGAGACTTAGTGACACTGACCAGAAGAACTAAAAGCAAAAACTTTTGGAAGTGTCTCTGGGCTGGGGGTAAGGAGTGAGGGGTATGAAGCAGGATCTTGTGGACTTTCTTTCAGGCCTTCTGTGATCCCTTACTTTATTTTCACTATGTAGGATTTGGATATAATTTTTAAATTAACTTAATTTCCTGTTTTATCAATGCTTTTTATATGTGCTGCCTTGACTACTCTTTACATTTAGTCAAGATGTAAACACACATATATACAAATAAATATAGGTACTTTCTCTAGGTACATACTTTTGGAATTATAAACAAAAAGTATTTGAAGTCTGGGCGGGGTGGCTCACTGAAAAGTGCTGTAATCTCAGCATTTTCAGAAGCTGAGGTGGGCAAGATCATTTGAGCCCAGGAGTTTGAGACCAGCCTGGGCAACACAACAAAGGCCCAACTCCACAAAAAAAAAAAAATACAAAAAAACATTAGCTGGTCATGGTGGTGGCATGCCTGTAGTCTCAGTGACTTGAAAGCCTGAGGTGGGAGGATCACTTGAGCCTAGGAGGCAGAGGCCGCAATGAGCCGTGATCACACCACTGCAATCCAGCCTGGGTAACAGAGCATGACCCCGTCTCAAAAAAAAAAAAAAAAGATAAAGTGTTTGGGAAAAAATGAAACCCATTTTAACTATTAGCCTTTTACCATGGAAGATCTTGGAAGGAACCCATCTCCTTTACCTATTCCCTCACTTGGACCAAAAACTGTGTGTCCAGGGTACTGAGTTGCCTACTAACTAGATAGAGACTACCCAGGCAAAGTCTCTGTCCTTCTTTCCTAGTGTTCATCTCATTTACTGTGACATAATACGTACTTGAATGTCAACATTTATTTCTGGAGAAAGGGGATCTCTTCTGATGTATCCTTGAAGGTTCTACTTTCTAAATGTCTAAATTGCCATCACAGATGACATTATCCTTCCAGAACAAAAAATTGATTAGTTCTACTTGCAAATTCCTCTGATTCCATGATGTATTGGAGAGTGAAGATGCCCATGGTCACTTGGTCACAGACCAAGCATGGCAGAGACTCACTAAGGCTTCCTGTTACCAGCAGCCAGCTGTTCTTGGAATATGGATAGAAACAGCATGGTGCAAAGGCTCATTTGGGGATCAAATGTCGTTCTACCATTGATCTAGGTTTACCTTCCCCGAGTCTTATTTTCTTTCTCTAAAATGGAACTAGTACTTGCCATACAGAGTTGTTTAAAGTACGGTAGGTATAGTATAAAATTCCTGACATACAGGAGCAGGAACCATGGGAGTTTTTATGTAATTGGAGAGAGGTTTGGGATATAGTTCTGTATGATGGAATGAATAAATACTATTGTTTCACAAAGCCTCAAAAGCATAATTTACATAATTTGTGTCCACTGGGAAAAATGTGTGTCTTTTAATTAGGAGATGAATGCACCATCGTTTCGTGTGGAGAGAGGAACAGATGGGAAAATGTTTCTCCATTACTATTCAGATAGAAGTGGTCTGTGCCACATTGTCCCAGGTATGGAAATGGTTTAGCTGGCCCCAGAGCTATGGGACCTCTGAAGTGAGGAAAATTTCCCCACAGATTGTCCAGGATAGCTAATAGCTGGCTGTGGGTAAGAGGTTAAAACTCTCTTAGCATGTGTGACTTTATATCATCTTGACCACTGCTCCCAAAGTCCTTGAGCTTTTAAAGTAAGTTTCCAAAATTCCACAAAAAGTGATAATTTGTATTTTTCTTTCAACATTTTAAATATTACAGTTTTTAGATGGTTGTGATAATTCTGCATATATTGTGTCAACTCTTCATTTGCATTTAGCATTGTAGAAAAAGCATGTTTCCACGTTTTCACAGTCTTTAAAACCACATATTAAATGGCCGAATGATATTGCGTATTGTAATTATCTTAACTAATCTCCTATTATTAAACTTTCAATTGTTACTAATCTTTTGCTATTGTAAATAATGCTATCATGAACATCTTCATCCATGCTTTTCCTATATTTTGTATATAACCCTGGGATAGATTCCCAGAGGAACAGTTTTTAAAACTTAATCCTTAATGCTTTTACAACTGAATCTTGCTTACATTACCTCTAGAGTTTGTTTGTTTAATCAGTTAAATGTCTACCAAGTAACAAACAAATACCAAACTAGAAATTAAAGTGGCATGGATTTAATGGTATCCAAACACGTATAACTTCAGTCTCTGCATGTTTTTATTTAGTTGGCTGTCACTGATGCCTGATTTAAAGCAGGGCCAGGGCTTGGCAAACATGAGAATATTCATCAGAGGTTTTACAGCTTGATTATTTTATGATTTTTGCTGATACAATAGCCTTTGACCATCCCTGGACAATAGGTGTCCTTCTGCTGCAGGTATCATTGAGGCTGTGGCCAAAGACTTCTTTGACATTTATGTAACCAGGGACATTCTTGACACGAATGAAGAAGTGGAAAGGACAGGGAAGAAGGAGGATGTTGTGTTTCTGATTGTACAAAAGGCTTGCGGGAAGATAAGAAAGACAAAGACAAACAGGTTACAAGACAATCAGGGCATCGAGAGAGACCAAGAGGTACTGGGTTTGCTATGCCTTTAGAAAGCAAAGTTGCCCTTAAGTTGAGCTACCAGTCTTGGAACAATCTATGCAAATGACAGAATCAACTGGACCTTCTGTTTTTTGTTTTTGTTTTTTAAATTTTACTTTAAGTTCTGGGATACATGTGTTGAACCTGCAGGCTTTTGTTACATAGATATATCTGTGCCATGTGGTTTGCTGTACCTATCAACCCATCATCTAGGTTTTAAGCCCTGCATGCATTAGGTATTTATCCTAATGTTCTCCCTCTCCCTCCCCTGCCACCCCGACAGGCCCTGGTGTGTAATGATCTCCTCCCTGTGTCCATGTGTTCTCACTGTTTAACTCTCACTTTTGAGTGTCTATGGCCATACCACTCTGAATGTGCCTATTTTGGAAGTTAAGCAGGGTCGACCCTGGTTAGTATTTGGATGGGAGACCAATTGGACTTTCTAATAGTGCAATCAAGGCAGAGTATCTCAATTTTGGCACAATTGACATTTTAAACCAGATAATTTTTTGTTGTTCATGAGCTGTCTTTTACATTATAGTATGTTTAGCAGTATTCCTGGTCTTTTCCTACTAGATTCTAGTAGAACCTCATCCCCTCATTTGTGGCAAAAAAATGCATATATATATGTCTCCTGGCATTGCCAAGTGTCTGCATAGTCAGATTAATGGGTAAAATCATTCCCAGTTGAGAATTGTTGGGTTAAGGTTAGCAGGATATACACTGGGAAGCTTTCTGGGATGTATCTGAGCCTGGAAAATTTTCACCTATAAGAATAACCGGCTGGGCGCAGTGGCTCATGCCTATAATACCAGCACTTGGGGAGGCCGAGGCAGATGGATCATAAGGTCAGGAGTTCGAGACCAGCCTGGCCAACATGGTAAAACCCCATCTCTACTAAAAATACAAAAAATTAGCTTGGCATTGTAGCATGCACCTATAGTCCCAGCTACTCTGGAGGCTGAGGCAGGAGAATCACTTGAACCCAGGGGGCAGAGGTTGTGGTGAGTAGAGATCACACCACTACACTCCAGTCTGGGCAACAGGGCTAGATTCCATCTCAAAAAAACAAAACGAGGGGGGCATTTGAAATGTAAACTTGATGGCTTTGTTTTTTCAATCCTCCTCAAATAAATTGATCTTTCCAGTCTCCAGTGCCCGCAGCTGAAACCAGTCAGATGTCCTGAGTCGACTCAAGACCCTGTAGTCGGCCACTTCAGTTGCAACTGGTTTGGTGACCATTACCTGCTTAGGTAACACATATGTTAAGTGAACAGTTCTCCACACACATAATTTGTGGAAATACCCAGATTAGGATTAGTCTGAGATTCCTTAGACTATTTTCAAAGCCCATCTCAGAGTCTTTTCACTGCAGAATCTTCCACCACAGGAAGAAATGTTCAAGCATGATTCCTTGCCAGATACCGTCCTAGTTCCCTCTTGAGATTTTCTAAAAAGTTATTACTTTCTTTGATAGAGAAATAGCAGGAAGACTAATTTGATTAGAAAATATCGGGAACTCTAAAGTCTTGGTAGAATTGGTCTTGTAAGCCCTCATGCTGTTCCTTTGGCCATGGATACCCTTCCTTATCTAAAGGTGGACCCCATCACTGCAAATGGGGTTTGTGCTTCTCCAGTCATGTGACCAGGTGCTTGTCTCCCTGCCATCTGCAGGCCTTCCAGGCAGCTCTTCTCAGAATGAAGGAGAAATATTTAAATATTTCTGCTTGTCCTGTGAAAAAATCCCACTGGGATGTTGTGAGAAGCATAGTCATATTTTGAAAAGATAAGTGAGTGATTCTCCCATGCTCAGCTCTGATCTCAGAATGATTACTTGATTCTCAGGAGTAGGGGCCAGTGTACACTGATGGGGCCAAAATCTCTGCAATTATGATGGCACTAGTTTCAGCAAAGCTAGGATTTTTCAGCCATGGTTTTTAGCTTTAAAATGTCAGGCTCTAATTGTCCTTCCATTGCCCCTCATTATTTGTGCCGGGTGACATGGAGACACCGTCTCCCTTGTCCTAGGAAAAAGTTTTTGGAGACACAATTGAAATCAGTCCCAACTAGTGGCAGATGGAGAGAAGGAAGCTGAGCACCGATGTACCATCAGGAACGATGAATTTTCCACAGCTCCTGTTTGGCAGTCAGGCCTTCTCCATTGGGACATATTTCTGGACTGGAGATCTGTGGCTAATAACCCTAGTTGCCCAGCAAAGGACACTAGATCAAGAGCCAAGAAAGCAAGTTTCTGGCTCTGTGCCTAAGGAAGTATGTGACCCTGGACAGAGTCTCCATCTTCTCACTTGCAAAATGAGTATTAGCATTAGTCTTGCTAAAGTACCCCTGTGGGCACTGAGCTGATCTAACGATTAGCACCTGATGCCTGAGTCTGAATAAGGACTCTAATCAGCTGGGAGAAGGGAGTTAGGGTGCCCTGTGTCACGGCTCAGTGGCAGAATGACTTGAGCCTGGGAGAAGGGAGTTAGGGTGCCCTGTGTCACGGCTCAGTGGGAAGGTGACTCGCATCTGGGAGAAGGGAGTTAGGGTGCCCTGCATCACGGCTCAGTGGGCAGGTGACATGTTTCTGGGAGAAGGGAGTTAGGGTACCCTGCGTCACGACTCAATGGGACAGGTGACACGCATCTGGGAGAAGGTCTGCAGGGCTCAAAGGGTTGCATTTTGCATCCTTCAAGCCATGGCAAGTGAGTCAGACACACAATTGACATCCTTTGTCTAGGAGATTTTCATATCAAAAAGGCTCCATTTCGAATCTCTAACCCCTGCCAAATAGGACTCTTGGTTAAATTTTCACGTGCCACCCAAAACTGTCAGTCTAAAAAGCTCCATGGCAAATGTCCCTGATGCTGGGCCTGGAGCACACGCTCTGCTCTGCTAGCTCATTGTCTGGCTGTCACCATTTCAATGCCGACTCTGTGTTCATGGTGAGACGTACTCAATTGGCCCAGAAACTCTTCAGCAGCGGGCAGAAACTTGGCAGGGGGCAGGAGGGCTTCTCAACCTGGTAGCAAGTTTTCTGTTTGTTTTAATTTGGAAGAATTGCCATGGCCATCTGGAGATGCTGAGGGAGCCCGTGCAAAGGAAGGCGGATTGCACTTCGCCTGTGAAACACTTAAGATACTATCCCTATCCTAAGCTCTGCTGTCTGCAAGGGTGGGGGAGGGAACTGCTTCTCATCGGGACTTTCTTTTTCTCTGTCCAGGGCATGTCGCAAATGACTTCCAGCCAGTTTATCCTGAGAGACTCTGGATTGAAGAGAAGACATTCTGCAATGCCTTTCCTTTCCACATTGTATTTGACGAATCAATAAGAGATTCTTCCCTCTGTAGCTTGGAATTGGGGCTAAGCCAGGAAAGTAAGCATGATTTACAGTCTCTTATGAATCTATGAAGATTTTCAAGTCCCTGAGAAATTCCCAGGGCATGGGAGACTAGGGTTTACCCTGGCAGGACCATTGATTTCCTTGTCATATTGTGATATCCTCCAGGAACCAGAATGTTGGATCTTTTTGATAGGGTAGAAAGGGAGGTTTGAACTGGTAAATGCATGGGAAAGTTTACCATTAGAAAAAAGGGAAAAAGGAAGTGATGCTAAAATTCACTACATAAAGAGACAACAGAACACAGTCAGTAGCAACGATAGGGTGGAATGCTACCCATGATCTCTTCCCATCCTTGTGACCACCACGTATGTCACTATCCCACTGAGCTTCACATTCTGCACCTTGAACATGGGGGAGAGGTCCATGTCAGCTCATGCCACTGCTCTGTGAGAGTTGTGAGCATAACCATTTGAGTTGGGTTGTTAATTTATTTCCATGGATAAAATATATGTCAACTGAATTGATTCTGAACTCACTTAAAGGACACCTATTTTACTTCTTCCTTCTGTGCAATCACTGGAGATAGCAGTGAAAGGCATCTCCCCACCCCTCTGATGGATTTCTTCACCTAGGCCTGGGCGTTACATCCAATGCTGCAGAATTTTCTAGTTTCTTCATTAGTAATTGAGAGACAGTGAGAGATAGAGTTGTCTCGGAGAGCTACGGAGGAACTATTAGCCCAATAGAGAGCTGTAACCTCATTTCTCTTTAGTCAGAAATAAGCCTCTGAGCACTCTTGGACTATTCTTTCCTCTTTCAGACATTAGCACAGATTCGATTGATTAAAAAAATTCATTACTTCCATGTTGTCGATTCCATTACTGACCCCCTTTCCCCATAGTGAGCCACAGAACATGGCTAGAATGTTCTTTCCAAGGGGAAGTTTATGCGGAGGGAGGGTTGCTTTCTATTTCTCAGTCTTAATCTGTCCTCTGTGGATAGCTACAGGTCAAGCAAGCTGGAGTGAACATTCAGAAGTATGTTCCAGGACTCCAAACCCAGAAGATTCAACTGAATGAGTATTTCTCCATCATTCATCCTCAAATTACCTTCAACATTTTCAGCATTCGCAAATTTATCAACAGTCAATTTGTCCTGAAGACGCGAAGAGAAATGGTGCCTGCAGCATGGCAAAGTCAGCCCACACTCAAACTTCAAGGTAATCACTGACTCCTTTCCTGTTGCTCCACGCCTGCTTGAATGATTGATCAGAAAGGCAAGAGGCAGTTTTCCAGTTTCCCAAAAAGTGGGGAAGGGACTATGTTGAGACCACGTTTTCTTTTTTCAGACATTTCAACTGGACTTGACCTGTAAACAATATATTTTATTTCCTCAACTATCTCTGGTTTAGACATAAATAAACTATATGTGTAATATAGTTATTTGTATATATAACTATAAAATTATATGTTATATAATTATAAAATTCTGATCTGTTACCAACATTTTCAGAATGCATGAGGTACTATTGATATTAATTTAATTTAATAAATTTAGTTTATATAGCAACATGATCATCTAACTCACTATTAGTAGCACACACATTTTGTTTTTAATTGTAGTAAAATTTGCACAACATAGAATTTACCATTTTAATCGTTTTTAAATGTACTGCTCATTGGTATTAAGCACATTCACAAGTTGTCTTACCTTTACTAGCATCCATCTCCAGAACTTTTTCATATTGTGCCAAACTGAAACTCTGTACCTATTAAACAATAACTCCTCATCTGTCCTTCCTCTAGTCCCTGGCAACCAGCATTCTACCGTCTGTTCCCATGAGTCTGACTACTCTAGACACCTCATATAAGTGGAATCAAACAGTACCTGTCCTTTTGTGACTGGTCTATTTCAATTAGCATAATGTCTTTAAAGTTCATTCAGACTGTAGCATGTGTCAGAATTTCCTTCCTTTTTAAGGCTGAATAGTATTCAATTGTATGAATAGACGTTTTCTTTATCCAATCACCCATCAGTGGACACTGGGTTTCTTCTAACACTTGGCTATTGTGAATAATATTACTATAAATATTTTTGCCTCTCTGAGTCCCTGCCATCATTTCTTTTGATTGTATATCCAGAAGTGTCATTGCTGGATCACATGGATTTATTAAAATTAGGAACCCACCATACTTATTTTCATAGTGGCTGCTCTATTTTACATTCCCATCAAAAGTGCACAAGTGTTCCAATTTCTCCACATGCTCATGAACACTTATTATTGTCTGCTTTTAAAAAAATAGTAGCCATCTTAATGGGTGTGAGGTGCTACCTTATTGTGGTTTTGATTTGTGTTTTCCTAATGATTAGTGATATCGAATATCTCTTCATGTGCTTATTGGCCATTTCTACTTACCCTTCAGAAAAAATATCTATTCAAGTGTTCTGTTCATTTTAAATTGGGTTGTTTGCTTTTGTGGTTGAGTTGTAGAATTTCTAATATATTGTATATTAACCTCTTATCAGATATACAATCTGCAACTATATTCTCCCATTCTTTGTGTTACCTTTTCACTGTTGGTTGTGTCCTTTCATGCACAAAAGATTCTAATTTTTATGAAATTCAATTTATTTATTTTCTCTTTTGTTGCCAGTGATTTTGGTGTCATATCTAGGAAATTGTTGCCAAATCTGATGTCATGAAACTTTTCCGTTGTGTTTTCTTTTAAGAGCTTTATAGTTTTAGCTCTTTCATTTAGGTCTTTGATTCAATTTGAGCAAATTTTTGTTTATGGCATGAAAGGGCACACATTTTGAGCTGTCTTTCTATTAGAGGTATGATTAGGTATTCCGGGGATCAGCACAGGCAGAGCTGGGGGGACGTTCAAGAAGGGAATGACATGTTCTGGGAACCCAAGTGAGGTGTAGAGTGGAGTGATGGGAGAGAAGGCTGGCAAGGTGAGGACTTAAACTCTGTAGTACAGCTGGAAACACGCGGAAGTGTTTGCCATGATCAGATTTGACATTTAGAATGATCACTCTGGAGATATGTGAAGGATCGATCAGAGTGTAGAGAAAATGGATCCTGGGAGGCCAGATGGAGGCCACTTCTGGAGTACAGTAGAGAAGCTCTAAGCTGCTAAACTCCAGTGATGGCACTGGGGTGGCAATTGGAGGACAGACTCATAAGATAATTAAGTCAGGACTTGATGACTGCATGTAGGGAACTGTTAGGATAATTATTAGCTTCCTTGTTTGGGTAACTGGGTGATGAAGGTGCTGGAAAAAGGACATGATATAACATCCTTGAGGCAGGGATTTTTGTCAGTTTGAGTCACTGCTGTATTCTTTGTGCTGAAAACAGTGTGTCTGGCTAATTGTAGGGGCTAACTACATATGAAATGAAAGAACTAATACAAAGAGAGATTTGTAGAAGGGGGTTGAAGATAAGTTCAGTGCAGATATCCATGAATAAATACCTAATAGGGAGCACAGAAGAAAAAAATAATTGTTCATGGAGGTATTGTCACAATCACCCTAGAGGGGATTTTGGCAATATGTATCAAAAGCCTTAAAAATGAGCATATTCTTTGTCTAAGTAACCTGTGTCTAAGAATATATCTTTTAACTAACTGTGACTATACACAAAGATTGCCTCAAGCTTATTCATCACAATGTTGTTCATACAATGATAAGCTAGATATAATATAATCAATATTAGCTTATTATTTATTAACATACAGTATGAGGAAGGCAACCAGCAAACATTAAGATGCATATCTATGTTTAATACTACCAAAGAATATGTTACATATTTTAAGTGAAAAATTCAGATTATGAAAAGAAGATGCCATGTAATCCCTCTCTTTTTTTTTGTAAAACAAAGATATATTCCAAAATATTAACAGTAATTATCTGTGAGGTGTGATTGTGGGTGATTTTTACTATTTTCTTTCATTTTTTTTGTTTTCTGCAATGAATATGTACTGCTTTTACAATAAGATAACAAACATCTATTTTTAATGAAATACACATCTCAAGTTCAGGAAGCAAGTTTTCTCTGGAAATTCAGATTCATGGTCAGCATGTGTAGGATGCAGTTATGTGATGCTAACCGAGAATACCAAGACAGAACCCTCAGAAACACTAATGTTTAAGGAATGATATTAAAACAATGTAAATAAAAATTCAAAGCCTTAGGGGAAATCTCAGAGATAAAGCAGTGTCAGAGAAGTCCTAGGAAGTGAGATTTCAGGAAAGAAGGTCTGATTAACATCATCAAACAACAGAAGGACTAAGTAAAAAAAAGGCCAAGAAACTTGTGTTGGCATCAGTAGCATGGAGGCCATTGAGAGATGGGAGCCACCTCAAAGTAGGCAATAGACAGAGCTGCTGGGGAAAGAGGAGAGATGAGTAAGTGGAGACAGAAAATGTATGTAACTCTCAGGGACCTTGAGTAAAAGAGAAGGAGCTTGACTGTGCAGTAGCTAGAAGTGCATGGTGTGGGAGATGACTGGTTGCCCAGTGAGCTCATCTCAGCCCCTGCTGGTGATATAATCTTATTGTTGCATTTCTCTCCATGATGGCAAGGCCAGATGATCTGGATGGATTCCATGCAGTGCATGGTGTACCTGTATTCTCCAAAGCTCCACAGCCTGCAAGAGCTGGAAGAATGCAATATGCATCTTTCTGACATCGCCCTCCATGACACCACCAGGGATCTCATCCTCCTGAACCAGCAGCAGCTGGCTGAGATGGAGCTGTCCAACCAGCTGGAGAGGAAGAAGGAGGAGCTGCGGGTCCTCTCCAAGTACTTGGCCATCGAAAAGAAGAAAACAGAGACTTTGCTTTATGCCATGCTTCCTAAACACGTGGCCAACCAGCTGAAGGAGGGCAAAAAGGTGGCTGCAGGTAAGGCACTGTTTCCTGAACAGGGACCTCTGAGCAGAGGGTGGTATGTCTTAGTGGTCAGGGGCCCAGGTTTGAAACCAGACAGAAGTGGTTTTGAATTCTGGCTCTGTCACCTGTAAGTGACATGATCTTGGGCTAATTACTCCACCTGCATATCCTCAGCTTTGTTCTGTCTACATTGATAATAATAAAAATATTACAGGAGTGAAACATGAATTATATAAAAATGGTTGTCAACTACACATACATTAAGTTCTCTCAGAATTTAAGGATGTGTCATGAGATTGGCCTCGTTACTCAGTGACAATGAGTAGGGTTCTTAACTATAACTAGACATAATACACTCACACACTAGTTAAATCATAGGGTTCCTCTGAGGACCATTCTGGGACAGTACACTATTTACGGAGGCAGGGATTTCGTGTTTACCCTGAACTCATTTTCCATTTGTCACAAGACTATGTTCATTCACCAGACACATCTGGTGAGCTTACTCTGTGTCAGGGTGCTCTTCCAGATCTGGGCACACAGAGGAGTTTTGTGATTTTATTAGATATATGCAGAATAAGTTAATGAGGGTGGGAATGACCAAAGGAAAAGAAATTCATTTGCATTAAAAAGCAATGATTGTGCTGGGATCCGTGTTAGACATTTAACGCGTGCTGTTTCATTAATTTTTCTCAAAATTAATGAGGGAGGTGTTGTCCATATAATATTGCTAAGCAAACTGATATTCAGCACAGCTGACAAATGAAAGAGCTGGAAACTAACTGTGTTAAGGCCATCTAACCGCAAAATCCACACGCTTTCCACCACATAAGGTGCTGTGGTGACATAGGGACAAGGAAAGTAATAATAAATAGGTGTCAGGAGAGAAAGAGATAGAGGGCAGGTTTGAGTTGTGAAGGCACCTCTCAAATGTTTCAGCCACTTGAGTTGGGCCTTGAGGCTGAATTTCAGCAAGCAAAGAGGAAAAAGGAATCAGCAGGATTTCCTCACTGACCAGGTGGGGAAGGTAAGACAGAGGAGGCAGGCATGGGTCTGAGGCTTCTTGCATGGAAAAATGGGCTGCTTTATCCTTAAGACAGGGCCAGAAACAAGAGCAGGGTTGGGGGAGAATGACAAGATCTATTTTAGAACATTGAGTTTGAGATGTCTGTGCCACATATAGCATGGTCAGTGGCAGGAATTTTGGCGAGAGCTCACGGGAACATTGTGGCATGAAGCTACACACCTGGGGGTTATTGCAATGTGGGCGGGTTAATCATAGACTCTGTGAATAGGAGATAAGATCACCTAGAGAGCAGGAAGTGAGAAGAGAGTGGAGTATTACTCCTTAGGGAACATCTACTTAAGAAGGTTGACAAGCCAAGGAAAGATGTGAAACGAGGAGATCAGAAAGGTAGGAGGAATATGAAGAGAGAATGATAGCCAGAAGCCAAGGAGAATAGAAAGTTCCACGAAGGGGAAATTACCACCAGAGGCATAACTGACATAGAAGGTACCCAGCTGCATTCAAGGAGCCATCAGTTTATTCACTCAATATTTATTGAACATCTACTGTGTGCCAGGCCCTGCTTTAGGTGCTTGGGATACAGCAGAGATCTAAACTGAGAGTCTCCCATCTCATGAAGCTTTGTATTCCAGTGGGGAGGCCAATGATAACCAAATAAACCATTCCATACAAAATATCATGCCACATGTCTACGGAGTGGGTGGAAGGCAACCAGGCTAAGAGGACAGCCAGTCTAGGGGCTATTTTATATAGGGTGGTGAAGCCAGTTCTCACTGAGTTGGTTACATCTGAAATGTGAGTGACAGGCCCTGTAGATATTTGAGAAAAATGTCAGGCAGAGAAAACACCTCTTTCCTTAGGTGTAGAAGCCCGAAGGCAGGAGGTACTTGGCATGCTGGAGAAACCCCATGAGGCCAGTGTGGCCAGAGTGGAGGGAGCCATAGGGGCATGGGGTCAGAGACGTGGCGGGAAAGAGGTTGGGGGGGTCCCCTCTGTAGGCCGTGGCAAGGACTTTGGATTACATTCTAGGAATAATGGAAGTCATGCAAGGTTTGGGGTTGAATCGTGGGAGATCTGACTTAAACAGGGCATCTGGCTGCTGTGTGGAAGGTGGTATGAATGGGAGCCAAGGTGGAATCAGGGGCATGATTTAGGAGCAAGTGTTGAGGACAAGGTAGCTTCCCTGCCATACAAAGACGGGGACCCACCGTTTCACAGTGACCTGTCTCTGTCAGCCCTGTCCGCAGGCTCTGCTTGGCCCACTTGCTAGGGGCCCTTTCTGTCCTCCCACAGCACTGGTCACATCTTACTAGCAGCATTTGTTCATTCGTGTGTTTCCTTTATTAGACGGGGTCTCCTTTGGGGCAAGGGCCTGGTCTGCTTGCCCCTGTGATATGATTCTCCTAGTATGACTAGCTTGCAGTGGGCACTCAGTAAATGTGTGTTGAGTGATGCCGAATTGGGAATGGCATCCAGCTCCTTTTCTTCAAGGCACAAGCAGGTTTGAGTCTCAAAGGGCCTCTGAATACAGAATTCATGGACCAATTAGTCTGTCTCCTTGATTCTCACTGATACCTGGTTTCTGTTGCAGGAGAATTTAAAAGCTGCCCAATCCTTTTCAGCGATGTGGTGACATTTACCACCATCTGTGCTGCCTGTGAACCTATACAGATAGTGAACATGATGAACTCCATGTACTCCAAGGTTGACAGGTTAACCAACATGCACGCAGTCTATAAAGTAAGAACCTGTGCAGTGTTGGGTGTTTCACAGTGTGCTCATGCAGGGTGAGTGCTTGATTCTAAGACTCCCTTTGCCTCTGTCTGGCCCTGGTCTGGGGTTTGGTGTGGATGAGTATAGGGTCAGAAAATAAGAGCTGAAAGGAATTGGATGTATTTTAGGAATTTTCTTACAATACTCAGTGCTAAGATAGTACTCTGGTGCCCTTGAGGGGCAAACACTGTTTTCCTAGACCTTAACGGTTCTCCTACTCCTAAATTCCACAGAAAGTCGAATCCAAACAATGTGTTATCCCATATGTAGTATCACATGACTACCCCAGGCACTTCCTCTTCTCTGGGATTCGTTTGAACAAAAGCAGACAGGCCCTTGGCTCTCTCATGGATGTTTCCCGAGTCCTTTTCCTTCTTACTTCCTCCCTGATGCTCCTCATACCCTTAGCAAAGAATTGCCAACTTTAATATAGTCCCTTTGTCAATATATGGAAAATGGAAAAAAGCACAGCGACATGTTTAGTACATTAAGGAAACCCTCTGAATACCTATTTTTTTCCCTGACAGGTAGAAACAATTGGAGATGCTTATATGGTGGTAGGAGGTGTACCAGTGCCTGTTGGAAACCATGCTCAAAGAGTGGCTAATTTTGCCTTGGGGATGAGGATTTCTGCAAAGGAAGTGATGAATCCTGTTACGAGAACCCATCCAGGTAGAGAGCAACTGTGTACTTGGCTGAATGCCACACATCTCACACATAAAAGTGGAATTCTACTTATATGCTTAGGTGATTACTGGGTATGTTGCCATCATTAAAATGGGTAATTTATCCTAACCCTTTTCTTCTCTTGCATATGTTCCTAATAGAGATATTCCTAAGGCTGCTATAGTCTAAACTTTTCTCAAATTTCAGAGGAGCTGTGGTGCTCAAGGTTTTCCTATGGTTGACTGCAAGCTTCCTTTGTTGGTGATTTAGGACAGCGCTGAGCAGTTCTTCCTCTTTACCTAGCAGGGTTCATTCCATCTTAAAAACCAGATCATTTATAATTCCTGCTTTTTTGTTCAAGAATTTCAACAAGTGGTTCAGGTTTACTTAGCAGCCAACTTAGCAGGAAACTGTGTCTCCAGCATGCCATCTGACAGGTTCAGAACTCAGGCTGAGGCGTGAAGCTGCCTGCAGTCAGAAGGCCAGGCACTGTGGTGCCGTAAGATATTCAGAACGGCTTTCCTTCCACCACGTGGCCACTAGCGAGACATCTGCTCGCCTTTCTCACAGAAAGGTACACTTCCAAGTCTGGAAGTTTGTTCATACTCTAAAAGTTGAATAGTTTTGGAGATGAAAAATGAACGTCCTCTTCTGCTAGCTCAGTAGATCCTAATGCTCCCGGGATGGCTGAGAACCGCATCCCTCTGCCTTTTATCTGTAGATCCTTTCCCTGCTATTATCAGTCAGAAACTCAAAATAAACTGATCAACTCGAAATAAACAAAGCCAATTATAAGATGGAATATAATTTTTCCACATTATAACCTTTTTACAGGAGATTCTGAAAATATGCTCCACTCATCCTGACCATGGTGAGTTAGAAGCTGAGAAGCAGTGTAGATCATGGCTACAGCATTCACTGTAGTCTTCTAAGTAAAGGCTGGCCTTAGTCACAAGAACAAGACAGCTGCCATAATGACTCACTGCAAACATGAAGTGTGCATCAGTGAAATAAAAATCCAATATAATAAATAAAAAATCAGGATAGGAGGTAACAAGGGAAGAGATAAAGGAGGTTGATAAGAGATAAATGTTTCAGTTAAGGCACCCTCATGTAAGCCACTGGTGAAAAAATAAAAATATGTGGTTG
Source organism: Callithrix jacchus (assembly GCF_049354715.1). Classification (NCBI taxonomy): domain Eukaryota; kingdom Metazoa; phylum Chordata; class Mammalia; order Primates; family Cebidae; genus Callithrix; species Callithrix jacchus. Next base: position 64,930,502 of record NC_133502.1, read on the forward strand.
CGTAAATGGAAAGTGTAGTGTGTGTGTGTGTGTGTGTGTGTGTGTGTGTATGAAAGGGGCATAGCACCAGAGATGAAAATAATGCTACACCAATAAGAATAAAATTAGACAATTAATTCTGGGAAACTCTGAACGTGGATTTACCATGAAAAAAGAAAAGGAAAGAATGTTAGCAATTCCAAAGTAAGACTATGGACAGAATTAGAAGCATCACTAAATACTAGAAACAGCATATCACATGGGTTTATTCAAGGATGTAGGGAAAAGAACTGGAAACATTTTCTCTTTTACAGAATTATGCTGCCATTTCTACACTTTAAAAATTATTATGCACTGAGATATTCTATTCTTTTATTCATATAGCTTTAATATACATTTACTGAGGTCTATCCATGCATGAGACAGTATTACTAGGTGCTTTGAAGAGTTCAGATAATCCTCTATTTCTAGAGGAATTTATAATTTTATTTCAAGGAGAAGAAACTCTAGCTAGTAAAAACAACAAGTAATCTGATTAGGATGTAGAAAGCTGCAATAGACCATTGTTCCCACGCTGGTAGTTTTTTTCCCCCACCAGAGAGCAAAGGAATCAAAATAAACTTAACTCCAGGAAGTGGAAGTCCTTTCAAAGAGAAGACATCCATAATTGCATTCAATCCTGTCAGGGCAGCAGAAGAAGTAATCCACCAGAGGTGAGGGCAGGGATAAGCCCATTTAAATTTTAGTGAATTTTTAATGGTGACAGGGCTGAAACAACAGGTTAGAATCCCAAAGAGCCCCAGCCACAGAGTCTGTACACATCTACCACTCTTTCTCATAGGCCGAGTGCAGAGGTTTAGTCAGCCAAAGACTAGGACAGGAGAGGAGAGCTGAGAAAGCTCCTCAGTCCCTGAGGTGTTTGGGGCCTTTCCCAAATGCAAAACAGTGGCCCATTAAAGGCTAGTGTTGAGTAAGAGAACTGAGAGAAATCCACCTGATACTTTTGGTCTCCACCGAGTACACTATGATGACCTTTTGAAGTCTGGGGGCAAGGACGAATGGCAGAGAAAAAATTCCCAAGGTGCAGAGAGCCAGGGTAGGACTGAAGACCAAAGAGACTTCTGAAAATCTCACTGTTGGATTATAATGCCGAAGGAGATCTCCTAAATCTCCAAGAGCTGGTGGATTGGCTTTATAGCATTCAGGGTCCTCACAGCCTTGCTGGTGCTCAGATTCTAAGCTCTGCTATACTGAAAGTTCTGATTCAGACTTCATAATATTTGAAACCAGTGATGCACGGAATATACCAATATTTTTGGAAAAGCCCAGATCCAACTCAAATATAGATTAGATTTACTTACTCTCCATTCCAGCAGGCTGATTCTGAAGGAATGTAACATTTTGTGGGGGATAAATATCATCTACTTCAGTCTCTACTGTATTTTCACACACAACATGGATCATTCGATTAAATGATGAAAAATATGAGACATAAGAAGAAACAAGAAAATGGTAATATAGTGGATCGCCAATAGAGAAAATAGTCAATAGAAGCAGTTCCAGAGATAGCCTAGATGTTGGAATTATCAGATAGGATCTTTAAAATAAGTCTGATAAATATTTTAAAGGGTCTATAAGAAAAGGGCAAAACAAGTGTGAAGATATAGGAAATATATACACACTGCCTATATTTACATCTATCTCTATATCTATATCCAATAGAAAATGATGATATCAGAAATCAGAAGTGAGAAACTCATTTTATGGGCTTAACAAAGACTAGACACAATAGAGGGAAAAAATAAGGGAATTTGAAGACAGAGAAATAGAAATAATCCAAGCTAAAACACAAAGAAGAAAACAGGGTGAAAAAAGGGAAGAAGACACACTAGAGCTGAGGACAATGTCAAATGGACTCCCATATATGTAACTGAAATGCTAGAAGGAGAACAGAGTGAGAATGGGTAAGAAGAAATATTTGAAGAAATAATAGTTGAGAATTTTTAGACATGGATAAAAGATATCAATGTACATATCCAGAGCTCAGCAAACCCAAGCAGAATGAATACAAAGACAACCACTTCTAGTTAAAGTATACCAAAAACCCTACCCAGTGCCCTAAGGCAAGAAGAAGAAATATAAGACATTAAGCCTGGAAATGAATGAAGAAATAAAATTATCATTATTCACAGAACAAATAATGGTGCACTTAGAAAACCTTACACAAACTACAAGTAATACAATAAAACATTATACAAACTGCAAGATCTAACAAATGAGTTTAGCAAGGTCATAGGATAAATACAGGAAAATTAATTAAATTTTTACATACAAAGGACAAAAAATTAAAAAATGAAACAAAAAGAAAATAAAATTATTTAAATTTCTAGGAATAAATCTAACAAAAGATACATATGACTTCTATGCTTAAACCTACAAGATGTTGCTTAGGGAAATTAAAGAAGACCTAATTAAATAGAGAGATATATCATATTCATTACTAGAAAACTCAGTATATTTAAGCTGTTTATTTTTCACAAATTGATGAATAGATTCAGTAGAATGCCAATCAAAATCCCTGCAGGCCTCTTAGAAAATATTCACAAGTTGATTTTAAAATATATATATGGAAATTTAAAGAATCTAGAGTAACCCAAACAATCTTAGAAAAAAACAAAATTGGAGGATGTACACAACTAATTTTAAGACTTAAAGCGACAGTAAACAAATACAGAGTGAGATTGGGAGGAGAACAGACAGATCACTGGAGCAGCTCAGAGTGTTCAGACATAGACGTCACATTTAGTCCACTGATTTTTGACCAAACCAGTGAGTGGAGAAGGCAAGCTCTTTTTAAAAAATGATTATGTTACCATCAAATACCTTATGGAAAGAAAAAATGTACCTCAATTCTACCTTACCTCATATACAAAAAATTATTTGATATATCACAGACCTAAACTTAAAATCTAGAATCATAAAGCTTCTTGATGGAAGTAAAGAATAGTGTCATGACTTTGGGGCAAACAATGATTTTTTTTTGTTTTTTTAAATAGGACATAAAAAGAACAGACCATGAAAGGAAAAAAAATGGTAAACTTCACTGTTATGGGCTGAATTGTGTCCTGCCCAAAATTCTCACTTTGAAACTCTGTTACAACATGACTGTCTTTGGAGCTAGAGTAAAATGAGGCCTTAAGAGTGAGCCCTCATCCAACATGACTGATGTCCTTTACTCAGTAAAATGAGGCCTTAAGAGTGAGCCCTCATCCAGTGTGACTGATGTCCTTATAAGAAGATGAAATTTGGTCATAAAGAGACACTAAGAATGCATGTACACAGAAGAAGGCCTATGTGAGGACACAGCCAAAAGTGGACATCTACAAGACAAGCAGAGAGGCCTCAGGAGAAACCCACCCTGCCCACAGCTAGATCTCGGCCTTCCAGCCTCCAGAGCTGTGAGAACTACTTTCCATTGTTTAAGCTACACAGTCTGTGGTATTTTGCTATGGCAGCCTAAGCAGATGAATACATTCATCAAAATTAAAAAATTCTGGCCAGGCGTGGTGGCTCAAGCCTGTAATCCCAGCACTTTGGGAGGCTGAGGCGGGTGGATCACAAGGTCAGGAGATCGAGACCATCCTGGTCAGCATGGTGAAACCCCGTCTCTACTAAAAATACAAAAAATTAGCTGGGCATGGTGGCGCGTGCCTGTAATCCCAGCTACTCAGGAGGCTGAGGCAGGAGAATTGCCTGAACCCAGGAGGCGGAGGTTGCAGTGAGCCGAGATCACGCCATTGCATTCCAGCCTGGGTAACAAGAGCGAAACTCCGTCTCAAAAAAAATTCTGCTTATTAAAGAAAATAAATACACGAACCCACAGACTGATAAAAATATTTATAATACATACATATTACATATCCAAATATGTATACAACTCATACACACTAACAATAAATGTCAAACAGTTCAATTTTTAAAACAGGCAAAAAATTGAACAGACTTTTTACAAAAGACAATATATGAATGGCCAATGTGTGTATGACAGTGTGCTTAACATCATTAGTTACCAATTTAACACAAATTAAAACCACAGTGAGATATCATTTCACATCCACAAGAAGACCAAATGATGGTGAAAATGGGGAGCAACTGGAAATGTCACATTGCTGATGGAAATATTAAATAGTAAAACAACTTTGGAGAATTTTCAGGAAGGATTTTTACTTGTATTTTTTTTAATAAAATTAAATATGCTTCTACCTTGTGACTCAGAAATTCCACTTCTAGGTATTTACTTAAGAGAAAGAACAATATGTCTACAAAAATATCTGTATAGAAATGTTTATAGCAGCCTTCATTTTAATAGATTCAAGCTGAAAAATAAATGTTCGTGAAAAGGAGACTGGATAAATGAATGTGGTATATTCTTACAATAGAATACTATTCAGTGATAAAAATAATGAACTACTGATATGTAATACAATATAGATGAATCTCAAAAATCTTATACTGAGTAAATGAAACCAGATTTAAAACAGTATATACTATATAATTGTACATATGTAATGTTCTAGAATAGGCAAATCATTTTTTGGTAAAAGAAATAAGAATGTAGTTATCTCTGCTGGAGAAGATGGGGAGACAGCTTAACTGGAGGGGGCACAAGATCATTTTGCAAGGTAATGGAACTAGTTTATATTTTATTTCAGTTGGTGGTTACAGGGACATACACGTGTCAAAACTCATGGAGCTAAACATTTTATCTGTTTTTTATTTTATGTAAATTATACCTTAACTTAGAAATAAAAGCAAGATTATTAGATGGTCTCTTTTCAGTGATGCTCTCTCTGTACAGATCGAGTGGGTGTCCATACTGGACCAGTCTTAGCTGGTGTTGTGGGAGACAAGATGCCACGGTATTGCTTGTTTGGTGACACTGTGAACACAGCTTCTAGGATGGAAAGTCATGGGCTTCCCAACAAAGTACACCTCAGCGCCACAACCTACAGGTAAGCTTCCATTTATTCATGCCTTTCTTTGTCCCTCCCTCCTTCCAGAACTTACAGAGTGCCTAGCAGCCATGGCATGGGGTAGGGAAGGAAACTCATGCTTTTTCTTCCATGCCTCAATGGCTTACAGAAGATATTGTGGCAGATAACAAATATAGTTGAGCTTCTACTGCAACATAGTTTTTACTCTCAGGGGGCAGGTAGTTTAGTCCAGAGAATAGCAAATTATAACCCCACAGATCAAATCTAGACTGCTGCTCATTTTTGTAAATAAAGTTTTATTGGAACACAGCCATGCACTTTCATTTACATATTCTCTATGGCTGATGTCATGCTAAAAAGGAAGAGTTGAATGACTGCAACAGAGACCATATAATACACAAAGTCTAAAATATTTGCTCTCTGGTCTTTTATATAAAAAGTGTGCGACTTTTGGTCTAGCAAAAGAAAAAAGAAAAGTTGCAGTTAATTATTTTTAAAGTGAGATAAATACAACGATAAATGTGTATATAAAACAATACTTGTAGTTTCTTGAGAACTTACAATAGGCCACATTCTATTCTAAATTTTTATATGTTAATTAATTTATAGTTGTAACAGCTCTGTAAAGATACATTATTATTATTTACAGATGAAAGAAAAGGCAGAAAAAGGTTAATCATTTGCCTCAGGAACAGGTAGGCTAGGAAGGAGAATAGGCCAGATGCCCACAGAGTCAGGGTTCACAGTCCCCCCTTTAACTGTGGCACTCTTATCCCCAAGGGAATCACAGGGTGTGTCATGGGAGCCCAGGGCAAGGGGGCTTGACCCAGTAAAAATGGGCTTCGTGGAGATTCCTGAGCTAAATCTTCAACAAAGAGTTCCAGAGTAAAATTTAAACAAAATTGGGGTATTGGGGGTAAAAAGCAGGTACAGGTTCACATGTAGAATAGGTGCAGAGAAGTATAAACACTTAAGCTTTCTTGTATTGGAAAATATGAGGCAGGAGCGATGAGAGCTGCATGTGCCCTACTGAAGGGCAAGGACCCTATGCTGTAGGTTAGGAAAAGCCCCCAAGGAATGTGAGGTTGAAGCCAGTGACAGGGCCGGGTCCTATTTGAAACTGACCACTCTAGAGACCCTAAAAGGACATGTCTGAGAATCAGAAAATGAGATAGACAAGACCTGTTAGGAGTTTAGTCTGAATTAGAACATTAGTGGCGGGCATATGGGGGAAGTAAAACCAGCTAAACTAGTTAGAAATGGGGGAGGAGAAGGAGGGAGAAGCCCAGGTCTCCATTCTGGGTGACTGGGGCTTGAATGATGGCCTTGCCATCTGCAATAGGACAAATAAGTATCCCAGCTCATAAGGGCAGGCAATGAGTTTAGGTTGGACACACTGGGTTCAAAGAAACTGTGGAACATTCAGCTAGAGGTGGCACAAAATGCATGCATGAAGTTTGGAGCTGAGTTTTTGAAGATCCAGACTTAGAGTAAGCAACATATAGGTGGTAAAGTCATGAGAGTTGATGAGATCACCCAGGGGAGGATGCAGTGTGCAAAGAACAGTGGGAAAAGAATGGAATCCTGCACAGAACCAGCATTTAAGTGGCACGGGAGGAAGAGGAGCCCATGGGAGAAGCAGGAGAAGAAATAGAAAGGACGAGGAGTGTTTAGGGTGAGAAGCATTCTTGTGGATGACTTAGGAAGGAGGAATTGAACAACAATGTCAAATGTAGTAATAAGGATGAAAAAATACTCACTAGAGGTTCTGGGGCATTATCAAAAGTGGTTGTAGTAAAATGGTGGGATAGACCTTGGGCTGAAGAATAAAAAGAAGAGAAAACTCATATGGGATTAAAGCAGGTGAGAAGCTGTTGGCTTGCTTCTGTTTAGGATGGAAGAGACATAAGCACACTGACAAGCAGAAGGAGAAAGGCAAATGGAGAGGGAGCTGAAGATAAGGGTGAGGTGGCCGATGGAGCAAGGCCCAGAAGTGGTGGGAAGAGGGCATGGATGAGGAGCCCTGAACAAGAAAGACATCTCATTCTCACAGACTGGGGAAAAGGGTGATGTCAAGGGGGTGAGAAGTCACAGGTTCTCACATGTAATTACTGTAATGTTGTAGATGAATCAGATCAGAAAGTAGGAGGCACAGTCACCAGCGTGTGAGGGAGGGAAGCGGATGCCAAATGGGGGCACAAAAGGAGTGTGGTGAAGGTCTGAACTCTCCACCAATCTGACCAATGACAAGGGAAGGCTCGATGGAGTGCCGAGGCAGGTGGTCATGAATTTGAATCCTCACGGTCGGATGGTTCTTTGCCTTTTCTCCATCACTTGGTGGACAGTAAATAAATCAATGGGGAAACATTTTGTAATTACCCCATAGCTCTGTCTCTTTTCATGGTCCCTATCCTATAGTCCTCCTCTTCAGTTCATTGGCAGACAGAAATTATGGTGGAGAAAGTTTGGATAGTTAGGATGAGCACAGTAGCAAGTGTGGGGTATGTGGTGCACTTGGGGAAGATGGAAAGAAGAGTGTTGATACCCAAGAGCCTTATGTGGCAGAACCATGAAAGGTGGTGTCCACACGGGCACTGACAGCATGGTGTGTAGAAATGTGAGAGATGCCATATGAGGGGTGAGCTGGAGAGAGGGAAATTAATGGCAGGGTCGGCAGGGTTTTGGTGAGTCCCTGTGCTCCCTTTTGGCCTTTGGCATCTTGTTGAGAATCTCACCCTGACTTTGTCCATGGCCTATGTCCCTCTTCAGCAGGCTGGTGTCTGGGATCCTCCCTGCTCTGCTGTTGGGTGTCCTGCATCCTGCACTTCTTGTGAGTAGCCTGCGCATTGTAGACAACTCTTGAGTTACAGACCCACAGTGTTTGATATCTGATGCACTTTTTTTTTCTCTGTGCAGAGCCTTGAAAAATCAAGGATTTCAAATCATTGAGAGAGGTGAAATCGAAGTGAAAGGTAAAGGGAAAATGACCACATACTTTTTGATCCAGAACTTGAATGCCACAGAGGACGAGATCATGGGAAGACCTAAAACCCCACGTGATCACAAGGGTAAGCAAAAAAGAGAAGCCTTGTCATTAGCTTTGAGAAGTTTTTCCACTAACTACTTTCGATATGTTCAGTGTCTGCAGCGTCAACACAGGTAGCGTCCCTGCCCACCACCATGCTCCAAGGCTCAGTTCAACCATCTTGCCCTGAACATGCTTCTCTTGCATCCTGGTTATTATGATGTTCTCTGAGCTGGGCCGATAGATCCAGCTAGAGTTCTACATACACGAGTCTTCGAGGTTCTTCTCTAGGTACGTCCCATGCAGCTCTTATTTGCGAGTGCTTTCTCTGCTCGCCAGCTTCAGAGGTTCCAGCACAGGCTTCTTCGCATGCTGGAAACTTTTGCCTTCCACATTTTGTTCTAGCTTCCAAAATAGACGAGGGACAAAATTCGTGACTCACCCAGCTCCAGGACTGACAAGAGGGTGGGAGTTTAGGGTAAAACAACCCAGTGCTAAGCTGGACCAGGGATTACCATTTGGCTCATGGTAACCCCCAAAGAAGCTAGAATCCAACAGTGAGGTCTCCATTGCAGGGCTGATCCATCCCACACACTCAGGTCCTCTTAGCTACAGCCTAAGACGGAAGTGCTGTCCTGAAGCGGAAACCCAGTAGCAGGAGGCAAGCGTTTCTGAACCTCCAAGAAGGGAATGAATTCCTTCTGACAGGAGCTAATCTTTAGCTACTCCTGTGAGAGGCCCACAGGGGAATCTCAAAGTCCAGAGGTTCCTTATTTACACAGCTATTACATGCAGCATGTCTCTTTAGGACATGTGGATTATGATGACTATTTTTAAAAGTGGGGCTATCCCAAAGAAAAGATGGGTTATTTGAGGAACTTTTAAAATCGTTGTCATGATGCCTTCATTCTAACATCAGCTCACCTTAGCATCCCTGTAAGCCATAGTTGAGTTTTTAAAATTTAGATCCACATTTTACTGATGTGGGCACTGGGATACAAAGATTTAAATAAAAAACAAGAAATGACTTTGGCAATAAGGACCAGGAGCAGTCCTCATTAGAACTTTTAGCCCCAGAATTTCCAGGCTCTGGGCAGCTCATCCTGATATCTCCCCCTCCCTCCCGCCCTCATGCCAGCCTCACAGCACAGAGGGTTTCTAGAGAGAAGGCAAACAAACTTTTCCTCCTTTTCTCTTTGCTATCAGAAATGGACAAAGTAGAGTGGGGAGGGGCATCATGCCACATGATCATTGGAGAGGAGAAGGCCGGGCCGGAGGCTTTGGCACAGGACAGGGTGGATGGGTCTCAGCTCTGCCTGGCTCTAACCCCACACTGCTCTCTCCCACTCGCCCACTGAGGGTTCCCACACTTCTTAGAGAAACAGTATTCTGGATCAAGGGAGCCAGTAGAATCGAACCCACTTTCAGTTCTGAGCTAGGGAAAAGGAATCCCAAGTAGAAAGTGAGAAAGAGTGCCTGACCCGGAGCCCTCAGAATGGAGCCTGAGAATGAGGAGGGAGGGAGGGTGTGAAAGGAAGGTGAGGGATAGCAGCCCCCCATCCCCCGAGGCCCCAAACAGTGCCTCTGTGTAAATTAACAACAAGGACTCCTTTGTGGGCTATGGGGTGGGCAACCCCCCAGACATGGCTTCTTATAGAAGAAAATGGCCACCCTCTGTCTGGCTGACGTCAGTCCTCACCCTGAACCCCTTGGCCAGGTGCCTCCATGTAGAGAAAACCGTACAAACATATATGTGGTCCCAGGAAGGAAGGAAGGAAGGATCCAGCCCTTTCTTTTCATGCTTCTGCGCATTTCCCAGCCCCCTGTCCCTTTCCCCAGCAGCCCTGGATATCCAGCTGTGAGCCTCAGCCACCAGGCTCTGGGGGAGGGTAAGTCTGTCTCTCCTGTCTGCCTTCATCTACCCTGGAGGTGATGTCAGTCCTCACCCTGAACCCCTTGTCCAGGTGCCTCCATGCACTACCCTGGAGCGCAGCATGAGGAGGGGCTCCAGCAGGAAGGCCAGGAACTCTCAGGGGAGACTCATGCAGATACTGCTTCCTAAGGAACCCCATTAAACTTCCAGGGGCCAGGATGTTTTCTCCCAGTGACAATTGACATCTCCACGTGGCAAGATAGAGAATCTCAAAGCCATTGCGGGGGAGGGACATGGAAACACTATTGTGTCCACTGATGCTATCTCTAGATTGGTCTGTTTCCTTAGATTATCTCCGATGGGACACACATTATTTTTGGGGGGGTTCTTAGAGAGGAGCAGGAGCCGGGCACTTCAGTGATTCTTATGTGCAGTCAACATTCAGAACTATGTCTAAGACCAAAGCAATGCAGAAGAAAGGGCCCTACAGGGTCTTTCTTGTGCCCCACCCTACCCTGGCACGCAGGGACCCAGAGGTAGCAGGAGCAAGAAAGGAGAGCATCCAGGAGAGCGCTTCCTCAAACGAGCCTCCTCTCCTCCACTCTGCTCTCAGACAGTGCATTTCCTCGTTCTAGGCAATGAGTCCATGAAACACATTAAATGTCCTTCAGCCTCCCTAGCACGACATCCAACAACTGGAGCTTCCGTTCAGTCCTTCACATGATGGACACCTTTGGGAAACCTCCCAGGACAGCCGATGTTCAGAGGCATTAAAAAAAAAACAAAAAAAACTCCCATTTCGGCCACCATGAAGCCTGCTCATGCAACCATCCTCACTTTTCCTTCCTCTCACGGTTTTTGCAGAAGCAAGTGCTCAGGGAAATCAAGACAGGAGAACCGTTGCCATCATGAGGTATGCCGACAGTCAGCAGCTGCTCCCCGACAGAGACGCAGCAGACACAGACGGTGAGTGCAGCAGGCCTGGTCTAAAATACTTCTAGCCCTGCCTTGCTCATAAAGAGAATCAGACACTTCAGAGGTCACTTCACGGGTGGTGAGAAAAAGCCAGAGAGGGATAGCGTAGGTGGAGTTTGGGGTCCTGGGCAGGACACTACTGACTTGCTCGCTGTATTTTGAATGAACTTTTGTTTTGAGCTCCCCCATTGCAGGTGCCCCAGCGGCTCTCATGCTGGCAGGACTTCTATACTCGCTTCTAAAAGAATCTCTAATACCAGAAAAACTTATTGCTTTCTGCGCATCCACAAAACAAAGTTTCTCTGGACAGTGTGGCCCCAAGTAGCTTGCCTCATCTTACTAAGGAAAGTGGAGACTTCCTGTTCCTGCACCATCTGGTGCTTTACAGGGACCTCAGGGCACTGACACTTCCAACAGCCCAGTTACCCTCTTCTCTACTTTGTCCTGAGAGTTGTAGGGACAGGAGGGTTTGCTTCATTTGTGCTTATTCTGGGCTGTCTTGGCAGTCACTCAGCCACCTCAGAGCCAGAACAATTCTCAGGACTGGTTTGGAGTATGGAGTCACAAAGGAATCATGAAGAACCAGGGATGGGTGGACAATATGAACCCCTGTAGCAGCAGCTCCCCCAGCCCTTTCTAGAACCCCCATACTAGGCGATCCATGTGGAGTTAAGCAAGTCATGGCCACAGTGCATGTTTGTTAGAGAGGATCACAGCTCATGCATTTTCTAAAAACCATCTCTGGTCACTGAGACAATTTCTTAAGACAAATGAAAGATCCATGTGATGAGATAGAACAGCCTAAAAATCCATATGAAAAGTCCAGCTCTCGTTATCTCTATTAGACAATGTCTCTAAAGTTGAGTGTTGCTTGAGTGCTTGGCATTGGCACTGCCCTGATGCCCGAAGGCTTCCCTCTAGCTTGATCCTAGAACCTGAGATTGAGGCAATGAATAGCAGCCTCATGTTGATTTCAGGTGAGAGAAGACTCTGATCCTGGGGTCAGTTGGATGTTTGGATTCTGGGACATGAGAAGCTCAAAGCAAAGTTTTTGCCTTTGCCTAGAGGCATATCCCTCCTCTCCCCACGCCTCTCCCTTCTGGAGTTGCATATTTCTGGCAATGCCCAAAACCCTGAATAGTCGTCCAACCTATTACATTATAGAATTATAACACTCGTAGATCCATTCGACAGTGTTCCTGGAAAAGTGTTGCTGCTGCAGGAATGGGCAAAGCATCCAGTCACTGTCCTGTGATCTGCGATGCTCATTAACTAAACATATGAGGTCCCTGCCTTTGGGCAGCTTGTGGCTTAGTAGAAGGAGACAGACAATTAACAGGTAACTAAACAAATAAGACGGTTGGGGTAGTGATGAATGTCAAGAAGAAAACAAAACTGAGTAGTGGAGAAGAGGGCCAGTGAAGCCTTCTGAGAGGGAGCAGCATTTCAGCCGGGACTTGGATGAAGGAAAACCCCCATGTGGCCACCTGGGTAGGGGCTTCCACAGAGCGCTGTGCCCAAGGCAGGAACAGCCTTGGCAAGTTCACAGGAGACAAGAAGACCAGTGTGCCTGGAGAGGGCTGGAGGAGAAAGGGAGCCACAGGGAGGAAGTCAGACAGGTGTGTGGGGGCCTGGTAGTCTTGGCCTTGAGACTGCTTATGGATGTACAAAAAAGCTTGAGCGTGAAATGGGGGGCAGGTGAAGACTTGCTGGGCTCCCTGGGGATCTCCAGAGGGAGAACGGCTCTGCCATTTGATTCATAAACAGCTCAGAAGGGAAGGTGTAAAAACTCCACATGCTCCAGGAAGATGAGCAAACTCATTTTTCAAACTTCTGTTGCATGGGAGATGGGGAGGTCCCTCCACAGGGACCAACAGGGACCAACAGGACTGGGCAGGGCTGGGTGTCTTTCTTAGAGGTGAAGACAGAACTTTCTCAGCCCCTCTTCTAACTATGGCTTTCCTGGACATAAAGCAACACCAACAACCAGAGAGAGAAATTCAGGCCACCTCAGTTTGGGGGGAAACTGGAGGGTGAACTGGCATTTTTTGGCAGCTACTTTGTGACAGGCATTTGACCCACAACATCTTATTTACACAACAGTTATATGAGGTCCCACAACTAGTAAGTGGAAGAAATAGCATTTGATCTTCATTTCACACTTGTTTGTCTTGGGCAGATCACGTCCCTGTGAGTTCGTTTTGATCATCAGACTGAGACAATTCCATAGTTTCCCTAAGTGCTGCCCACTGAACTTGAACTTCTTGGATTGGCAATGGCCCAGCCTTGTGTCTCTCAGATCCTCGGGGCCCCATCTGAACAGATCTCTGTTCGGTGTGATTAGCAGGCGTATTCATAAGGAATCCCTCCCACACTGTGGGTGCATGACAGACTGGTGTGCACCAAGAGTGCCACTGGACCCAAAGCCACCCACACCCAGACGTACTGAACCAGAAACTACCTTTTCACAATGTGCCCCAGTAATTTTGAGTTTGGGTTTACCAATGACATGGGCTTCTTCCTTATCTCTGAAAGTTGGCAACAGACATAGAATTTAGCTGTGGCAGACTCATGCCACCTGCTCATGGGACCTGCCTCTTCACTGTGGTTTGGGTCCCAGTTCTCATGGGTTTTCAGGTCCAGCTAGGTCTCCTATATCATGCTTAGCTCTGAAGGCAGTAAAGGCTGCCAGAGCGTCACGGTGGGAGCCCCCGCCCTCGCCACTACCCCTGGGCCATCCTGCCCAGCCCCTATGTGGGCATCACAATGAGGAGGTGTCTCCATCAGTAGCCATGGCCTGTCAGGACTCTTCAGAGGCCAGCCTGCTTCCCAGGCTCCAGGCAGCTGGGCGGACATTCATTCATCATCTCTACCACCAGCCTCGCCAGGTGGTCACCTGGCTGCCAAACATGATGGCTTTCCAGTTGCACACCGTTCCATCTGACTAGGCTCTCTCGGGTGGGAAACAGGCACTCCTGCCCCCTCTCCCCAGAGAGGACCATGGATCCTGAAACAATATCTCAGAGCCGTGGCAGCCCGTGCAACTGCAGCGCACCTAGACCTCTCTCTTCAGGCCAGCTGAGGCCTGGGGCTCACCCCTCTCTCGACCCTCTTTAAAAACGGGGGCACATGGAGTCCCTCAAGGCTTAGCCACCTTATGCCAGGGCAGTAGGGAGTGCTCAGCGGAACCCAGGCCTGCAGGCTCCACGAAGGACCCATTTGCACTTCAATAAAGCGCTTTTCTTTCACTCAACTATGTATCTTGGTGTTAGATGTGTCAGTGAGGAGACTCCCCAGTGCAATTAAACAGGAGTATTGAGCCGGAGAGAAATCAGTGTGTGTTGACTCGGATATTTAAGCAACCACCTTTCAGTATTGACTCAGAAATTGGCCTTCCAGCTGTCCCTGCTGGCAGACTCTTCTGGCATCTCGTCAAGCCCCTGTTAATGTGTTTTTCAAATTTCAGCTTGCTTCAACTTGTCTCCTGACTGATCCTCCTGATGATGATAATAATCGTTTCCAGGCTGACCTGCACACAGCACTTAGGCAAGTAGCCCAGGCCCCTCTCTGGAGGTGACCCCCTCCTTATAAATCACAGTCAGAGGACGTTTGCTTGCTGGGTTCGCGGCAGGTTAAGTCAGCTTGGGGGACTTCTCAAGCAACTCCTAATTGTTCCTCTGGAGAACCTGAGTGGTGAGGGTCTCTCTCCTGATGGGGTTAGACTTCAGTGGTCTGCTGCTGAAGGGGGCCGGGTTGCTGATTCCCTCCAAATTTTATTCACTCTTCCAAACAGGAAGAGCTTTCCCACCATTTGCAGTCCCCCTGACGAGTAATTCTTGGATGGGTTTGTGGTCACTTAATTGCCGGCGCGCTTGCCCCTTGCTTTACAGAGTCGTGACTATACAAGCACCTTTCCCAGCCGTGGCCAATTAGTGGGGCCCCAGCTGGTTTGGAGCCAGGCTTCTAAGGAAGGCTGGGTCCCTGTTCTCAGCTCCAAGGCCTTTCCTGTAGCCTCTCTGAGGCCTTCCTAAGTGCTGCTGTCAAACTTTGCTGAACTTTCCCCCTTGCAGCTAATGAGTGTCACAGCTATTTTTAACCTCGCGTTTTCCAGAATTTGAGCTGTTAACCCAGCTTCCACAGAAGGAGGATCCTGGGAGGTAGAAATGGACCCTTCACACACAAGGAGGTAACTAATGGAAGAACATAGGATTTTCAGTGTCAGGGCTAGCCTTGAAGTTTTGTGTGTTGTCACCCTGGATAACATCCACCAAATGTTAAATCAGAGCTGGTCGACACAGGCGACACAGCGGGGAGGGCAGCCGGACCATCTGTGGAAAACCTGTTGACAGTAGAGACAGCTGAGCCTCACCTGAGTGGAATTTGGCAGGTCTGCACTAGGGCTGTGATTCTGGTTCGTTAACCAACTTTATAGGGGATTCTGATGAGCCAGCCGCCTTGAGGATGACCATCATGATGGAAAGCGTGTTAGACTGAAATCAGAATTCCAGGTCCTGGCATTCAGTGACCTGTGTGTCACTTCAGGCAATCCTCTTCACATCATTTTTCTCATCCTGAAGACAGGATTCACAGGGTTGCTTTAAGAAGTAGATGAGATCTGAAAACAGCATCTGAGTGTTGGGTGTGCGAACGCTGAGTCAGTTGGGCATTCATTCGCTTAACAAATATATGGGTCTTAACACAAAACTGTAAGAGGTACTGAGGTACTGCAGAGGTGCTATTTTTCTTAAGGTATAATCTGTTGCAAAGAGCTTTAGACAAATGGGGCGGAGGAATCTACACGGGAAGTCAGGCTCCCAGCCTTGTGCAGGGCGCTCCAGAGTGACAGTGTGCACAAGTGATGCTGAAACACATACTGGGACTTGGAAAACCTCTTAGACAAGGTGCACATGACAGCAGAAATGAGAATAGGCAAGGACCTGCTCTGGTCTCTTGAAAACATGGGGACTTCTGGAAGCTGGGAATTTATTTCCTGCATGGCATGGCCTCTTTTGCCCATGGATGGAAATTGGCAGGATGATCCTAGAATACCACTCCTTTCATCCTGGAAATGCCATTGCATTCTTTGTATCACTAGGGTAGAAGTCTACACTTGCTGTTAGAGTTTCCCCTAAAATTTCATTTTTGGAATTTGTGTCTCTTTTCTGTGTTCACATTTCCCCTGCCCTTTTTCTAGGATGGGGGTGAATGCTGGGAAAACTGAGGTGGAAGTAAGTGGGAGGGATACAGGGCTCTGCACAAGTGGAGACCACATAGAACCACGTGGGGGTGGGGAGAGAGGTGGGATGGTGGCACAAGCCCTGTGCTGCCAAGGACCAGGATGGGTTGAAGCCATGGGTTAGGTGAAGCCATCAGGGCACAATTTCAGCTCACTGCAACCTCCACATCCCAGATTCAAGCGATTCTTCTGCCTCAGCCTCCTGAGTAGCTGGGACTACAGGTGTGTGCCACCACGGCTGGCTAATTTTTTGTATTATTTTTAGTAGAGGTGGAGTTTCACCATGTTAGCCAGGATGGTCTCGATCTCCTGACCTCATGATCCACCCACCTCGGCCCTCAGCCTCCCAAAGTGGAAAATTTTAAACTGATATAATGCGTTTCACATGGTACCCTTGTTTCCCATGTGACCTGTGCTATTGCATACCCTCAAAGCAATTTTACATGGTATCAGATGAAAATCCCAGTTTTCTTAATACTCTCCACATCTACAACACGTCTTTGGGACCCCTGATGTCTCATGAGTCCTGAAGTTTCCTCTAAATTTTCCAAGAAAGTCTAAACCCGTTCAAGTTAGCTTTGGTGTTTAGAGTATCCTAGGTGTCTAGATGTCAGTAACCCATGGAAGATGTACCTTGTCATTTCTACTAACCAGAAAATGTAATTAACCAGAAGGCTGCATTTCTCAACTGTGCACAACAATGAGCATTAACTGTAACAAAATGATGGTACTCTGAGGCAGTCCTTGGGGCTGGTCTGGAGCAATGATCTTGTGGGAACGAAAGATGATGGATGAGAATTCGTCTCAAGTAAACAAAATTCTTCCACCATCTGGATTGTGGAACTGAATTGGAGTAGAATGTCAAACATACATGTGTGAAAATTCCAAGACAGCCTTGCAATTCTGTGCTGACCAAGTCTTGTTTGAATTGTCAGAGGCATCAACTCAAATTGATGGAGTCAGGTTTGGCCTGTCCAACTTTCAATGTGCTGTGCAGTTCATTTTCTCAGCACAATCCTAGCTGGTTGTCCTCTCTGTCTGTTGTCTGTTCTCTCTTTAGGGAGATAAAATGGAAAGATGAAAATGAATTTTAAAGGAAATAGGAGTGGAAATGGAGGAGATGGAAGATCCAGTCAAGATACAAGTGAGAAAAATGAAAAACAGCCAGGCTAGAAGAGAGGAAAAATCCGCTATGAGGCAGCAGAGATGAATCGATGCTGAAAAGCTACATTTTTGAGAAGAGAAATTGCAAGGAGAGGGGGAAATTAAAGAGTGTTGAATAAAGAGGAGACTAAGAGATCTGTAAAATATTATTTCTTAGTGTTGAGCTTATTTCCAAAATACCATATGAGAGGTTAAGCCAGAAAACAGATTATTTCTCTTGTTACAAAGAAATCATGGTGCTCTCAGGAAACGAGCAGATCATGAACACAGCCTGACAGCTGCTGGGTACAGGGAATGGTTTCCTTTACCGTGTTCCTGCTCATTTTAGCAATTCCAGCCCTTTCCAGCTCAGTTTTCCCTTTTACTGGAGTAGCCTCCACTTTTCATACAATCACAAAGACACAAAACAAATAAGTTCTGGGATCACAACACTGTTTTGTGGAGATTTTTTTTCTCTCAAATATTCTTATGACATTTCTATGAGTTGAGGGGGAGACAGATATGTTGTGTAGTGTTGTTTCACATCTGGAGAAACTGGGGCACAGAGGAGTGTTAGAGGGGAGAGTTCAGTTGCCCTTTGTAGTGCTGATGAGTGGCGATGGATGTGGAGGCCGACAACCAGGTCTTCTCAACAGAAAAAATTACACTTCCATCTGTAACCAACTCATTTTTTTCTCTATTTTCTATGATGGCAAAACAAAATGGAACCCAAATTTCACAAATACGCTATCCTTATAATTTAACCTGCAGGTTTCCATTTTTGAAAAATTTAGTTCTAATTATAATAACTTTTACCTCTCAAAAAACTATAATACTGCAATAACTCCATAATTCAAAATGAAAGAGCTGAGGGTATTGGGAATAATAAAAATAGTAGAGAATCAGCAAAAATCAAAAACAAAACACCCTATATCTGAATAAGTAACCATTTCCAAAGAGCATAAAATACTGCTGAATATAATTCAGTCGTGTGTGTTTGTATGTGTGTGTGTGTGTGTGTGTGTATGTCAGAGAGCAAGAGAGAGAATATGTAATAGAAATCAGATGAACCAATAGCTAGCTAATGGCATCTGCACTTAGCTAACTCTGGTGGGCCATACCCTACAAAATGTTGCAATTGAGAGTTTCACGAACCTTGATTCTTTTTCAGATTGGTCCCAATCTATGTGTGAACTAAACCCTTCCTGTACATCCTTGCTGGAAGTTGTCTCAGTGACATGGCCCTACATGTCCCAGGAACCCCCCCTTTCTTTGTTCCAGGGCCCTCTCTCCAGTTTTCACCTCATCTTGGGCCTGAGACTGAGATGAGACGGGGGAGAGGTCTCAGCTCCACATTTTCCACATGTATGTTATCACCTAACATTCCTCAATGAGCAGCACATTAGCGAATGGAGCCTGTTTCAGTCTAATCGTTTGTGCTCTTAGGATCTTAAAACCAATCACTAATCCAGGTTCAGGAAGAAGTCTGAGGTGCTAACAGCCCATAATCGTGAAAAAAAGTCATCCATTATTTTGGGAAGAGAAGGCTGAAGACAGGAGGAGCCTCTCTTAATTTCCTGCTTTCTAGAACACCAGACATACATGAGCCTCAGACCTAACACATGCACCTCTGAACTTGAATGTCTCTGGGACAATGATTCATATTTTTAAAAAAGGAAATGGGAATGATATATGACTTGAAAATCTCAGACGCTGCCCTTCCAAAGGAAACCACAGGGAATGTGGTAGGAGATGGATTCAGTGTCCTCTACCCGGCCTCTATCTCATTCCTTTTCTGATTCTGTTCTCTCCCTGCCGCCTTGGCTCACAGTCCTGGAGGCAGTTCTTCTCCAGGGCCTTCTCCCTGGGCTTCCTACCATGCTTAGAAATACTCATTGGCATCTTTGGGTTTGTGCTCTGTGGGGCATTGTGTGAATCACTTGGTATAAATCATCTAGTTTAATGATCGTAACAACCCTGGGAGGTAGATGTTATTTCTCCATTTGTCAGATGAGGAAAACTGAGGCCCAGAGAGCTTCAGTAACTCATCCAGGGTTTCAGGGCAAGCAGTGGCAATGCTGGCTCTGACCTTCAGCCTCCGTGACACTGCTTCTCAGAATTCACAGACAGTCACGGGCCAGAAGACAAGGAGACTTGGTGTTACTGTGTGAGTTATGCAGAGGCAAAGATTTGGATGTGACCAAAAAGATGGCACAGGGAAGTTCAAAGAAATCACACAGCCACAAGGCAGTGGCCTGTCTGGGCTGTTTGGCCTTGGCTGTGAAGACCTCCTCCTGTCCAGGATCACGCTGAGTAGAAAAGGAAGCCCATAGTGTCTTCACGTGTTCCCCAGGGTCTGGCCCAGATGGAACCCCATGGCCTGAGAGACAGTCTGAGGCCTGATCACTTGATCACCCCTCTGTGTTCTTTCAGCTCCTGATGAAACCATACCTGCAGGGAGTGCAGGGGCAGACGGGGACTCCGTGAGGGCAGCCGACCAGCGACAGCCTTCAGTTCCGACAAAGACACATCACATTGCAAATGACACTGTGCCATCTGGTTTCTGTGTTTTGCTGTAACAGGTTAAGTGAACCCCTGGGCTTAATTTTTCCCTTACTTAGTTCTATGGCAACAAAGAAAAGTGACTTCTTTTCATTTCTCAGCTCAAAACTTCCTAAGCTGTGTCTCTTCCTCAACATCCCTTTGAGAGTCAAGTCTAGAAATAAAACACAATCCTGACAAGTTTGGAAAATATGCTTTTATGTTCTTAGTTCAAAGCCAATGCTAAACTTAGAGATTTTGGGTCAAATTTGTTCTCAGAGACATAAGTTCGGCCTTGAGGCCTATTTCTGTCTTCTTCTAACAGGAATGAATGGTTTCATGCTCTCATCACGATGGAGATCTACTGAACCTTCGACTGAACAAGAGTCCCAGTGGTTGACACCCTGACTCTGGAGGCTTACCTTGCTTTAAGAAGGAGAAAGGGAGGAGGAGGAAAAGGATGAAGAAGAGGAGGAAGAGGAGGAAGAGGAAGAGGAGGAGGAGGAAAATGAGGAAGAAGAAGAGGAGGAGGAGGAAGAGGAGGTGGAGGAGGAGGAGGAGGAGGAGGAGGAAGGAGACTCGGACTCTGCAGTTTATAAATCACCCCAGAACACAGCTGGGCTGTGAAAGGCACTCAGCCAGAAGTTGTGAAAGGAAATAATTTTCATTCCCAGCCCTGGGAATTACGTGAAGCAACAGAACAAATGCTGCATTCCCCAGAGATTTTCTGAAAGTAAAATGGAAGGGAAAATGTGAAAATCACCGGAAAGGCAGAGTTAGGAAAGTTATGGGAAGAAGGCAGAGCGCAGCCAAGACACCCAGGACCTTGGCCGCTTCCTCTCCTGCTTCCAGCTGTAGGTGCAAACAAGAGTGTTGGATATGTTCTCAGAGGTCACCCCAACTAGGGGAAGCGAGGCATGAGGTGGGGCTATGCATTTGCATTTGGTGATGATGAGAAAATAAGTATATTTTTTACCTCAACAATAAAGAAAATCTTAAGGGCACACATGAGCTCGTGATTCATTTAAGCTAGTACTTCACTTGTTCCAAGAAGCATTAACTGTCTCAGCAATTCCCAGGAGGGCACAGGCAGGACCTGGCTCCGTCCTCAGCCAAGCCCAGGGCCTGGAAACAAAGGGCAAGTGACAAGAGTTGAATTCCTTGCTCCAATCTTTCTAGACAGCAACCATGTTTGGTGTCTAGAAATGGATAGGTGTGGCCTGCAGTCCCGCAGGAAACAGCATGCTCAGATTAGACGGAGCACAAAGCGCAGTCAAGAGATGGGGGTTCTTGCCCAACTTCATCATCTGATACAACAGCTATAAAGTGGGGTTAGTGACAGCTGCCCCACCTACCTCACAGTTTTATGTGCGCATGCGAGTGTGTGAAAATTCAGTGAAACTGAAGAGTGCAAAGATAACAACAATGCTCACAGTAGTATAACCACAGATGCTCCTCTACTTATGATGAGGGTTATGTCCAGATAAACCCACAGCAAGCTGAAAATACCAAAATGCATCAGGTTTATATCCTGATAAAATATTCATATCCTGATAAACCCGTGGTGAAATTGAAATTGTAAATCAAACTATCCTAACTCAGATGTTCCTTGACACACTACAGGATTACCTCCCAACAAACCCACCGTAGAGTGGAAAAAACCTGTTAAATCAAACCATCAGGGGATCATTTGTACTAACACTTATGGATCATCAACCATGAACCATGCACTGGCCCTGCCTGGGACACATGTTACACGTTGCTTCTGGTCCTGGCAGCAACCCTCTACAACCACTATTCCAGTCCCTACTTGACAGATGAGGAAATGGGAACTCAGGGAGACTTAGCAGCCCAAGATGGTACCACTGGTGAGAAGCCAAAACAGGAAATCTAAAGCTCACAGTTATTACCTATATTTATCAAAAGAAGCAGGAAAGCCTGTGGTATGGACCCAGGGCCAGCTATGTGATTTTGGCAAAGTTGCTTAACATCTCTGGGACTTGGCATCTCATTTCTAAAATAAGGATAATCACTATGGTTCCACTGAACCTTGAGGAACCTTCCCACCACCCTTTAAAACGAGGTGAGCCTCCAGAGTCAGGGTGTCAGCCACTGGGACTCTTGTTCAGTCAAAGGTTCAGTGGAACCATAGTGATGCCGCATAGAGTTGTCATGAAGATTACAGGAAATGTACGCAAAACACTTAGAGGCAGGGCCGACACTTGGTAAATGCTCCTTAAATGCTGGCATTTTAAAATTTTCTTAAATGCTCCTATTGAGTGACTGATCTCCCTGCTTAAGTGGAGGCAAGGAACGATGATGGAGCCCACACTCTTGTTACGTTAGTGATACGATTTCCTTTGAAATCCTTAGCTCTGCTGTGAGTGAGAATCCCACACAGAATGAGGAACCCTGCAAGGCGGTAGCATTGCCTGGGAGCTAAAGAGCAAAGCAGTTACCTGGTGGGGTGGTGGCTTTCTGTTTCACTTTTAGAAGGAAGAAAAGCCAGAGCCTGTGGTTTTAGCCCCCAGCCAGCAGCTTGCTTTACTTCCTCGGCCCCGATAGCATATGCCAGCTTAATGTTTAGTTGTACCGACAACTGCCAGGAATGGTGAAGCAGGTGCCCTCATCCTGGGCTGAAAATGAAGAGAATTTTGCTCAATATCTTATGAGTTCAATAAGTTTCCAGCTGTAAATGAATGACTACATCTCCCTGCCTTTGCTGTCACCCTGGAAACTACTATTTATTCTTTTGAGTAAACACTGCTGGAGACAAACTTCAGGTGCCCAGGCAACCTAGCCAGGCTGACGAAGTGCTCCGTGAGCCCCCAGCACTCACTCCCAAGGGCACCTTCGTTCTCTCTTGGATTGGAGGCCTCAGGAGCCCTGGTACCAGACTGGGTGTGTGAACACTCACTCAGAGGCAGATTTGCGTGAAGGAGGCCTGCACCTCTGCACACATCTGCAAGTGTTAGACTCTACCACCAGCATCTATTGGTCTGTCTGATGTCCACCAGCCCCACATGTGGCTGTCACTCCAGACAACAGACTTATTTATGAGCAATGAATGCTTTGCTCAGCAGGGCAGGAAGAATGACCCCAGACCAAGCCCCTCCCAGCCTCAGAGTCTTCTAGGACAGGAGCCCTCCCACACCTACAACCTGTCAGTTTCATCTGACTGCCCCTCCACGCTAGCTGCCTCCACCTCGGGCACCTGTTCAGGAGCATGGCAGACCAGGATCCCAGCAGATGGCTGGTCCTGCAGGCTGAGGACTGACAGACTCACTGGCCTGTGGCCCACAGAGACAGGCAGACATTGTCATTAGGAAGAAGTGAAAACCCCGCCCACTGCCCCTTTCCAGTGGGGCACAGGACTGAACCCCTGCCTTCTACAGCAGCCCGCGCCCTCCTCCCAGCCCCTTTACACACCAGGCCTTCTGGGCAACATTGGATTGTGGAGGTGAAGTTCAGGGATGTGGGTGGAGGAGATAAGAGTGTGCCTGGTGCCCCCTCTGTCTCCCTGCCTTCTCCTTCGTGGACATCTGGAGGCAGTTCTGGAACGCTTGGGGCCGGCCAGAGCCTGGCATCTCACAACTGCTCTGGGCTATGAGTACCTGCTTTCTCTTTACAACCAGCCATTCTTCCCCGCCCCTTCCTTTTCACCCTTTCTGTCTTTTCCAATTTTCCTTCAGCTCGAGTTGTGTGTGAGGGAAAGAAGGCGGCTCACATGCCAGGCTGAGGAATGAGATCATTTCTCTCCCAGTGTAGCTGACTTGCTGTCTGCTGGTCGGGGTTACTGGGAGAAAGCGGGACAGCTCGCTCTCCACAGAGAGCCATCTGGCTCCAACAGACTCACGCGGATCCTAATCTATTGGTTTCTTTTTCTTGTATTCTTTCATTCTTTTTGTTTGTTCCCGAGGAACACTTCATCGGCAGCTGTAAAATCAGACCTGGTCCCTGTGAAGGCGAGCCTTCATTCGTGCGCTTATTTATTCCTGCATTATGCCCCCTCACCCCCTCTCCTCTGGTAGGTGTCAGGAAGCCATTGTTATCATTGGTGGGTCTATGTTGTTTTAATGTCAGGGCTGTACTTTCAAATGGAAATCAGGCAATTATGCTCCACATGGAGAAATCTGACAGATGCAGAGGTTTTACACCACTGGCCGTGTGGCAGGGACAAAGGCGACCAGGGCTCCTGGGGGATGGTAAAATAAATAGAATATGTTTCAAGAGTGCAGAAAAATTCAAGAATAATTAACTGCATGATGAGAGTTCATAGATCCTGTGGCTGTTTATCTTCAGAATGTGATAATGATATGTCAACGAACTGCTTAATTTATCCTTGTAAAGGCTGCGTTAGAAAACCGGTTACAATGTGCATTTACACAGAGGCAGACTGCTCTGTGCATCTGCTTTCCGGTTTCTAAATGCAAAGCTTCACAGTATTTTAACTTGCTCCATTTCCCCCTCGCAGGGGTTCTGGTTGGAGAAAGGAGATGGGGGCATGTTCGAAGCCTGATGTCTACCTCATGAAGCACTTTCATGTCTACATTCACTGTTAGCTAATCACAGTGGTATCTACAGAAAACAGTGGTGTCTAATATCAGTGTTATCTAATATCAGTGGTATCCACCTGGGAACCCAAGCTGAAAAACGTGGTGACAATATCATTGTGGCTACTGTTGGCTGATGCTTGTTTTATGTCAAGCACCCAGCTAAGTATTCTCCATATGTGGCCTCCTATAGTCCTGTGAGTGTGATGTACATAGTATTATTAGCCACGTTTCACGGAGGGGAAACTGAGGCATGGGGCTAAGTGGAAGAACTGGCTGGCCTTCACACCTACCCCAACTCTGACCTTAGCTCTCAGCCACTGGGCTCCAGTCCTCTCTGTTTCAACAGGAAGAAAGGTAACTACTCACTCACACATTCTGTATAAAGCACTCTCAGGTCAGACACATATAGTTGGAGTGAACTAAACAGAAGAGACCTCATAAAAGTTAAAACTTGATTTTTTTCCCTGACGTATCAGCTGTTTAAACAGATAGTTCATTGGAGCTTCAAACATGCAGTAAGAGTCATCATTCAACGTGTCCAAAGCTGGGTTTACATTAATTTATTTTGTAAAAAGTAAAGTGCCGGCCAGTTGCCGTGGCTCATGCCTGTAATCCCAGCACTTTGGGAGGCTGAGGCAGGCAGATCACCTGAGGTCACGAGTTCGAGACCAGTCTGGCCAACATGGCAAACCCCGTCTCTAACAAAAATACAAAAAGTTATCAGGGCATGGTGGAGGGCGCCTGTAGTCCCAGATACTCGGAGGCTAAGGCAGGAGAATTGCTTGAACCTGGGAGGCAGAGGTTGCAGTGAGCCTTGTTCGTGCCATTGTACTCCAGCCAGGGTGACAAGAGTGAGACTCTGTCTCAAAAAAAAAAAAAAAAAAAAAGTAAAGTGCCTCCAACTACTGGTCATGGGTCTCTTCTGTCATGGAGGAAAGGCAGGGAGAGGGTGAGTTTGAACTCCAGCTGGGTATGAACGCCAGCACCCGCTGTGTTTCCCCACTAAGCAGCTGCCTTGAACTACATGGAAGCTGATGCCAATTAGTACTCACAAAAAGGGGGGAATGTTTTATCTCTCAGGAAAAGTATATTTTAAACTAAACAGATGATAAAATAAATACAGCAGGTTTACGTAAGAATCTCTAAGGCTTTATCAGATGAACAAGTGCCATCTTGAAAGTCCACATGGTCCCTCTGTAGCGAGAAACCATTAATTGAAGCCAGAGGTATCAGGAGACAAAATGTTTACAAATCTGGTAGGGACTAATAAACGTCACACCCACGACATCCTCCATTATAACTTGTTTTACCTTGTCCAAGGGTAAAGATACATGTAAGGAGACTTACAACCTTTTAGACAATTAGCTTTGTCTTAAGTTAGGAAAAAATAAATAAACTTGTGCTTATGGAGGAATTAGTTTTCTTTTTTTCATGTTTACTGAACACATTGGTTTGAAAACATTAGCATAATAAGCTTGCATTACAAAAACAAAAAGTACTATTAAAGTATCCTTTCCCATAAACACCTTAATTTAAAAAGATTCAAACCCTAGGGAAAAGCAAGAAAGAGACAAAGTCATAACTCACTCAAGAATGGATCACTCAAGAGCTCAACAAAACAACAGGAACACGGTGCCCTGGGAGGGCTGGTGCAAGGCGTGGGGCGGCCAGAATGAACAACTCCCATTCCACAGAGACCAAACGCTAAAGGATGAAGGGAACCGAAACAGACAGAAGAAAATGGGAAAACCAATTCAAAGCCAACATGAAAAATTTTGCAGAATGAAAATTGAGGTCAACAGCCCTCAAAATATCTGTCAAAGGTGACGTCATTTAATTGTTTAATGTTCAAAATCAATTATTTTTATAGAATAGCTTTCCACAAATAAATTTGGTAAACGTCTTCATGACAAGTTTTTACATATCAAAAAGTATTTTAAATTAAGCATCCAACAAAAAGTAAGGTTAATTTATAAAGGAAACTTGAACACTTCCCCAGGTTCAACAAGTGCCATTTTGAAGTTCAAGATGCACGATTGCAGAGAGATGGTTTATTAGCTAAACAGAACCTGAGGTTTCTGCTAATTGGCCTGTGATTAGTGAACATCAGAAACAGACACACAATCATTACTTTAACTTCCCAAGGAAAGAAAATCATTTAGAAAGCTGTTCAAAAGCTTTTGGCCATCCACTTATTTTAGGAAACAAAAATTTAAAAATTTTCTCTGATGAAAACAATCTTGAGATTATGACTTTTAAAAAAATGATTGTGATTGGCAAAATCAAAATTGATTTCGACCCAGCTCTTCCAAAAAGAAAAAATGTATATGTATATGCATGTGTGTGTGTATTTTAATATTGACCCACCTCTTAGGTGACATATGCACTGTGACAATATAGGTGACTATGTATGCCTATCACCGTAATAGCTAAGCATCTTAAAAGTGGATGGCCAGAGAGGGTACAGGTAAATTGGTAGGGCTGCAGCAGTACGGGAAGGCTTCCCATTAGTAATAAACACAAATTGAACTCTTCACACCTGATCATGGAGAATGCACACTCTGAAAAACTATGTCATTTATTAGAAGGAGACTAAAATAGCACAATGGACAGACCACATGAAAAACATGTGGAACTTTACAGATGACACCTTCATAACCCTGAGAAAAATCATTTCAGAGTGAACCCCAGTTCTTCAGGAAAAAAGAGTCACGGAACTCAGATGGACCAGGGTGGAGAAATGGTAGAAAGCTGCTGATTTAGATGAAAATGTTAATAGTGGTCATATTTATAAATGAGAATTATGGGTGACTTTGTTTTTCTTCTTCATTCTTTTCTGAGTTTTCCAAAGAATAGTGTGATGGCTTTTCAGCGTGATTCTACAGCTTCTTGGCTCATGAAAACCATTTCTCACCTTTGGACCCTGAAGGTCCTTTCTGTGGGAGGGAAACACAGTGCCCACTTTAAAAAGTTGTTACAGTGATGAGTGAGATGGTGTTGGCAAAGCATATAGTGCCTTGAGTGTGTAACTCTGCAATAAATGTTAACTAGGAAAAAAATCCCTCTACACACGAAGTCTATAAGGATTCTACAGAAAAAGTAGAAATCCTAAATCTGATTGTTGAAGTCAATATGCCTTCCTAATGCCACGTCGCCTGGTCACCTGGTCTAAGCGAGAAGCCCTTCAAATTCCTTCTCTGCCACACTTACCTGTGTTTTTTATCCATGGCACTCATCACAGCCTGAAATTATGGTGCTTATGTACTCATATGAGCTACGATGGCTGATTTTTAAGCCTCGAATGATTTAACAAATGGCTTGCAAAACTCCTGAATGTGTAAGAAGTGGCTTTCATGAGTCAGCACACAACTGACTGATCTTCTATTTTGACAATTTCAGTATTTTAAGTTGCATATTAAATGGTAGTTTGGGTTTCACAATGAAGGAAAATATGCTAGTCTCCATACCCTCAGGCAAGCACAAATACGACAAATAACTTGTAGGCAGTATTACTAGTTGAGGGAGGTGGGGTACATTCACTTAACTAAACACGTAACCAATTTCTAGGATCTTGATTATTGTGGTGGTAAAATTTAAGATTCTTTGGGACCCAATGGAGTTGTAAAAACAGGCACTATCATTACTTCCCCAAATAGTTCCATCACCCTGGGGAAATGAGCAAGTTTAAGCATCCTTGGGTTCTTTAAGATCCAAGTATTTCTTTTTTCAGTTTATTTAAAAATAATATAAAAGGTACATATTAAGAGGTCTCACTACTACCCCATCTCTATTCACCCATTGCCCTCACTATTGATAATCATTTTTATTGATTTGTTTATATTTTTCTTTATGAAAATAGATGCAAACACAAACTATTTTTATTCCTCAGCCTTTTCTTATGTATGATACTATGTTGTTTGCACTGTTCTGCATTTTCCCCTTGAATATACCATATTGTTTGCAATGTCCATCTTAGTGTGTAAAGAGTGTCCTTACTTTTTTCAATTGTGTATGTTCTCATTATGTGACACTCTAAAGATGGCCCTGAGTTCCTCGCTTCTTTTCCCACCAAATGGTAGAGTCTAGTTGCCCTCCCCTTGAGTCTAAGGCCTTAGTGACTTGTTTAATCAACAGAATATGGTGCAGCTGTGACAATTTGTAGGCCAAGCACGAGGAGTGACTGCTTCTGCCTCCTGCCACTAGAAACATTTACACTTGGAGCAGCCAGATGTTTGGAAAGAAATCTGACCATCCTGACACCATCAGGCTGTGAAGAGGCCCAAGCTAGCCATGTGGAGACACCATGTGGAGTAGGATGCTGGACCAGTCCCTAGTAATTTCAGCCATCACAGCCCACACACCAGACATGGGAATGAAGACAGTTGAGCCTTTAGATGATTCTGGCCCTGCCAACATCTGAATGCAAGTACATGAGAAGCCCGAAGTGAGAACTGCCCAGCTAAGCCCAGTCAACCCCTAGAACAATGAGAGAATAATTGTTCTAACTACTGCATTTTGAGATAACAGAACAAGAGATAATACAAACACATACAGATACATCATAATTTATTTAATTAGACCCTTATAGGTGAATATTCAAGTTCACTTCCAATCCTTTGTTGTTTTAATCAATAATATAATGAATCTTGCATATATATTGTTTTATATAGTTGCAGGTGTATAAATTATCAGAACTGAAATTAGTGAGTCAAAAGACAAATGCATTTGCAATTGGGTATGTTTCCTTTCATTCAAATTATCCATCTATTTGCTCATTTTTCTATTGGTCTGTTCTTTTACTTCCTGATACTAGAAAATTAGTTCTTTGTGATATGAGGTGCAAATATATTTTCTTCCAGTTAATTTGTCTTTGGGCTTTGCTTACATTTTTGCCATCTACTTATTGTTAAGTCTCCAATATTTCTTCTATTACTTTTATGTTTTAAGTTTAATCTTTGATTCACTTGGAAATCTTGATGTATGGAGTATGAATTTAACTGAATTTTTTTGGTGTCTACTTAATTGTCCCAAAATCATTTATTGAATTAATCCATTTTTTTTGCTACTGTTGAAATGCTACTTTTATCATATACTAAATTTTAGTATGCATTTGAGTCCATCTGTCGTCTTTCTATTTTGATTCTTTATGTTTATTCATTTAATGTTTATAATTTAAAGAAATATTTTAATATGTGATATGACTAGGGTATTCCCAGTTATTCTTGTTTTAAATAATTTTTCTGAATGTTCTTAGCAATTTATTTTCTCACATGAACTTTAGTATCAACTTGTTGGGTTACAAAAATATCCGGAAGTGTATTATTAGAATTACAAACGGATTAATTTAAGGAGATTTGGAATCTTTCTGATATTCATTTCTTTTATCCAAGAATATGATATGTCTCTGCATTTGTTCAAAGGTGCTTTGTGTCTTTCAGAATTAAAGTTTCCTGTTATAGATACGGAACATTTCTTAGATTTATTTCTGGTTATTTTAGATTTTATTGTTGTTCTTGAAAGTGTAAAAGGGTCTTTTCTTCCATCACATCCTCTATCCAGCAGTTGCTTAAATGTATAAAAGCTTTTGATATTTATATATTGATTTTCTATTAAGCTACCTTACTGAATTCTAATTTTTATAATCTTTTTCAGATGATCCTCTTGGGTTATTCAAATATAAAATCTGCAAATAATGATAATTTCCCTTCTTTTTAATTTTTATATGTCTATTTTCTCTCTCTTATATAACTGTTTAGAACATTCTATATTCCTGACTTTAATGGTAATGCTACTGATATTTCTCCACTAAACATAATATTGACTTTTATTTTGTATATATTAGGGAAGTATATATATTCCTATTTCACTGAATTACCTTGAGATCAATAATGGAAGTTGAATTTTACCAGGTATCTTTTTTTTTTTTTTAAATACAGGAAAGGGGTTTAATTGACTCATACTTCCACGGGCTGGGGAGGCCTCGGGAAGCTTACAATCATGGCGGAAGGGGAAACAAACACGTCCTTCTTCACATGGTGACAAAGAGAGGGCTACCAAGTATCTTTTAGGTATCTAAGGAGATTAATGCCTTATTTCTTTCTTAGAAAACTAATATGGTAAGACTCCCTAATATTGAACCATCTTTATATTATGAATAAACCCTACTTTGTCACATTGTATTATTCTTTTAATGAGTTGTTTGAGTCTATTTGGTCATATTTATTTAATATTTTTGCATTAATATTTATAAGTGAGCTTGTTTTTTAAATCGTACAATCACCAAGTTTTAAAAAAATCAGTATTTTGCTCACTTTTTTTTGTCCTGTTTAACAAATCTTTGCTATGCCCATATCGACTTCATTTTGCTGGGTTTTCATATTTTTAAACTCTAAGCTCTTGTGCCATTGTTATTGTCTATCTTCCTTCAAACGCAACTTTGTTTCTTTGATGGTTTATTTTTCCCCCATGCCTACGCTGTAGTGCACCAGCTCAAACAATGTCACTTGTCTTTCTATCTCTTCCATGATTCTTTTTTTTTTTTTTTTTGAGACGGAGTTTCGCTCTTGTTACCCAGGCTGGAGTGCAATGGCGTGATCTCGGCTCACCGCAACCTCCGCCTCCTGGGTTCAGGCAATTCTTCTGCCTCAGCCTCCTGAGTAGCTGGGATTACAGGCACGCGCCACCATGCCCAGCTAATTTTTTGTATCTTTAGTAGAGACGGGGTTTCACCATGTTGACCAGGATGGTCTCGATATCTTGACCTCGTGATCCACCCGCCTCGGCCTCCCAAAGTGCTGGGATTACAGGCTTGAGCCACTGCGCCCGGCCTTCTTCCATGATTCTTACCTCTCTGCTTTGTGCCCAAACTTCATAGAGGTAATTGTTTCATTAAGTATTTTATGTTTGTAGTAAAATACTTCTTACTATTTTTATCTGCTCTTTGCAACATTTTATCTGCCATTTGCTTTTTCTGGTCTTTTTTCTTGTTTTATATTTTGTATTTTTGAAATAACTTGGGTTCTTTCTCATTTCTCATCTTTAAGGCACAAGAGTTTTTCTTGGGCCAAAGTTTACGGGGCCACATCCCAGCCTAGCAGGAATTTTCTTTATAAACCAGGGTTTTGCACGCAAGTTTTAGATTTATTTCTCCCTGATCAATAAATACAGGGAGCTATGGGGTTTTTAAAAAAGCAGTGTCTCTCTTCTTTCCTGCTGCCACTGAAACAGATAGTCCCTGAAAACGTGGTGTGTATGTGTGATTTTTGTTTTTTGAGACAAAGTTTTGCTCTTTTTGCCCAGGCTGGAGTGCAATGGCAGGATCTCCGCTCACCGCAACCTCCACCTCCCAGGTTCAAGCAATTCTCCTGCCCCAGCCTCCTGAGTAGCTGAGATTACAGGCATGTGCCACCATGCCTGGCCTAAATGTAATTTTTTTTAACCCCATCACCTCTTCATTTCACAACTACTTTGGGTCTTGGAGAGTTCTTGCCTCTCTGGTGTGTATACTGTTCCTTATGTCATAAACCTGTGACTCAGACTTTATTCCTCACCTCTGCCCTCCCTGTTTCCAAATGTAATTTTGCTGACTTGGTCTTATTTCCACAACCATGAACTCTTCCTTCCTCTTTCTCTTGGAAGCTCCCCAGCTTTTTGCAGCCCTTGTATCTAATTGTTGTTCACAGTTTAAACTACCTTCTAGTTTTGCTGAAAATTGATGTTTTGGTTTCCATTTCCCATTTTCCTTTTGCTTTGGATGATTTCAAAGAAGAGACTGGGGGTGGGAGGTGGGAACAGGGGAAGAACTTCTCACTTCCATCTTCAAATCAGAAACTACTATTTCAAAACTTCAGTGTGAGTAATCTAAGGGGCAAAAGGCAGCTATTTCTGAAAACCTTTTAAAGAAAAACAATATGGGATTCACTTTATATTGAAGCCTCAAGGTGGATTTAAAGCATTTGGGGTATTTTCTTAGCTTATTACTTGGGAAAGTCATCTAATCTCTCTAGGCCTCATTTTACCAATGAAGGGGTTTGACAAGAAGATTCCTAAAGCCTGAAGACAGAGCAGAAAAAAACCAAGGTTTAATTCCAAGAAATGAATAACTGGTGGTAGAATATAGGCTCAGGCATACTTGGATTGGGGAGAAATTTGGGGCCTTGGAATAGAGAGAGAACTAACTTGTATTGAGACACGATTATGTGCCTGGCTCTGTGCTAGGAACTTAATATATGTGAATATTTTTGGGGCGATGAGAAACTGGAAAGCACAATATTTTGGGGAGATATTATCACCTCTATTTTAACGACACGGAAAATGAGGTTTTAAGAAGTTAAAGGACCTATTCAAGATGGAAGAACCAGGATGGAAATCCTGGCCTTTCTAGCCTTGAAGCCCAGTGTTTTTGCCCAGAGAAATACACAGAGGCATGCAGGCCTGTCCTGCCTGAGATCCATGGGCTGGTCAGGCTCTAGCCACCGCTGCCTCTGTTGCTCTGCCTTCTACTCTAGTTCCATGGCAAATATTTCAAAACCAGACCTTTTTGTACTCATCACAGTGATTTAGTCTCGAATCATGAATCCAACCAAAATATCTGGATCTCCTCTGCCATCAGTCCATAATGACCAGATTCAGGCTGTTAGGGGTCACTGCATTCAGCCCGCACTTTGGAAATTACACTCCAGACAAGAGGGTATTCATTTACTAAAGCTTTAACAAAATCATTCAGGCAAGCTACCCATTTAAAAAGTAGACTGAGTAGGGATATCTTTGAAGACCCAAGGAATCTTTACCCAAGATTAACAAGAAACAACAACAACAACAAAAAAACCACTGGTAATTTTGTTCACGTTAAAAAAAAAGACGCTGCATGGACCATCTGTCATGGTTTGCTAATTAAATCACTATAATGAATGTTGTATTAATG
Organism: Callithrix jacchus; assembly: GCF_049354715.1. NCBI lineage: Eukaryota > Metazoa > Chordata > Mammalia > Primates > Cebidae > Callithrix > Callithrix jacchus. Next base: position 64,963,747 of record NC_133502.1, read on the forward strand.
TTTTTTAAAAGTTAAACATGAGTTTCCTGAAAATGCTTAGAATTTCTGTGGAATTGCTTAGAAATTCTTTTTACCGTTTGGACTTCCTTGGCCTTATAAAACTGTCAGCGGAGCAAAGTAAGGGCCAGTTTTCTGCAGCCATAACTTAACCCTCTCTTTTACTAGTCTTTATTCTTGGGAAATATAAAGGCTTGTGTTGAAAAGCATTAACTGGGAAAATAAATGAGCAGCAAAATGATCAGTTTCCATTTAGTGATTATGCTTGTTAAAAATGGAAAGCCTTTGAAGGCTGACGCCTTTCTTTGCACCTGGGTAAATTAAGTATCCTAACTTTGCCTTCACCCTGCCTGGGCCTGTCCAACCCTAGGGTCCCCAGACAGCTGCTGGTCCTGCAGGCTGTGTCCCCACTGACTTGTTAGCCAGACCCATGGTTCTAAGCACAAGTTATCTTGTAATCTCCACTGCCAGCTTTAGACTACAGCACAGGGAAGAGAAAAAGTGAAGTTATATCCCAAAGAGATTCTTCAAACCCAAAAGCTGAGCCTGCCTCCCTGAATTCTCACTGCTTCTGATTCTGAAGACAGGGAAGATGGGACTACGCCCGTGTTGTCAATTCCTGTCTCTCCCTTGGGCCTTGACTTGGGCTGCACCTGCCTGAATCCCATTCATTCCAGCTTAGTTCCACCTTCTCCTCAGAGTGGTGGAACTTCTTCTGCCTCAGCCTCCTGAGTAGCTGGGGTTACAGGCACCTGCTATCATGTCCAGCTAATTTTTGTATTTTTAGTAAAGATGGGGTTTCACCATGTTGGCCAGGATGGTCTCAAACTCCTGACCTCAAGTGATCCATCCTCTTCGGCCTCCCAGAGTGCTGGGAATACAGGCGTGAGCCACCGTGCCTGGCCAACTACTGGTCATTTTTAAAAACCATGCTCTCCTGAACGATTCTGTTCTGCACCCCAGCCACGTTCTTAGGAATGACCCAATCTGCCACAGTCCTGATTTGTATAGTTTCAAGTTCTACCTGCTTGTTTTAGTTGCTCCAATCTTCTCATGTTGTTGAAGCAAAAGGTCTTATTTCTTCCTCTTATCGGTGTGCCTGCCAATTGGCTGTGAGTTAGTAAACCAGAAACCAAAAAAATTGAAAACATTTACGAAATAAGAATTTGCTTTGGTGAAGGATGGACCTTGTAAAATCTGATTGTCAAAGGAGGAAGGAGGGAAAGGAGTGTGTGGTGTCAGAAGAGGCTGCATATTAAAATCCCAATGCCGGGGCCACACCTCAGACTGATTATTTGCAGCATCTGTAGGAGTGGGGCCCAGCATCAGTAGTTCTTGAATGCAGCCAACATCGAGAAGCTCTCGCTCCCCTGATACTGCGGCGTCACTCTCCGTGATGAGCTGCCCCACTATGCAAACACACAGTAAAGAGGGCAGAGATGGGGAAGCTGGTGGAACAACAGGGCCCGAGAGGAGCTGGGGGCTCATCTCTACCCTGCTGCCACTGGAGATACAGGAGAAAATTCATCTTCATGAGAAAACAATTTGACCATGCTAAATCTCCTGAGTTATTTTTTATTCTGCCTTTTCTAGAAAGATGTGCCTTCTCTATTTGGGTCATTAGGATATAGTTGATAAATTATAAAATTCCTGAGTTCTTCTGAGAATTTCCACAGGATAGACTTAGTCCTAGCCCTCTGGGGTCATTTTCATTAAAGAAAGTATGTATTAAGCAATTCATTAAATGTCAAATACTGAGCAAGATTCCGGGGATTCCATGGTGAGTTGAGAGTCCCCAAGACACCCCCACGTTTAAGTATTGGCAATGAGGACTCACAGGAGTTGGCATACAGCCGTGTTCACCACTAAGAGTTAGGACACTGCTGTGAGGATACATAGCCACGCCAGGAAAAAAGACACGGCAGAGTCTGCAGAAATCCACGTACAGGCTTCCTTATGCTCTCTCCCTCCCATGTGGGGTCACAGGGGGTGCATCCCAGCAATGGAAAAGCAGCACCATGCCTGCAACAATTCTGCCAGGGAAGTTCATTACTGACTCCATGCCTAATGTTAGGGTTGGTCGCATGTGCTGTCTCTGCACGGTGCGTACCAAAATCCCAGGCTGCCAGAAAGAAAGTTCCATGTTCAACATAAAGCACATTGCTTCTACCCAAAGTTAAGTCACAGCCAGCCCCTCTGATCCTATCAGTGTTTCATACCAGTGTAAGGAACCATTTACCACTCAAGCTCTCAGATCCCAGCCAAAGGCCAACCTTGTAAGCAGGCCATTCTAAGCATAGCAGTCTCAGGCCTGCCGTGTTAACTCTTTGCATGAGTGGTTAGTTAAACGGTCTCTGCCTTCACAAAGCTCTGTGTAATCCAAGAGATAAACATTAATAGAATTATTAGGCCTAAAAATATAAAAATGTCTCTGTGATAGTTCCGTGAAGGGGAGGTCAGGGGCACCATGACAGCTGTGATGGGAAGATCTGACCTGCTCTGGGAGGTCAGGGGAGCCTTCCTAAGGCTTGCCTATGGCAGACCACGGTAGATCAGATCTTAGGGAAGATCAGGACTTAGGTAATCAGAGGAAGCTGGCAGAACATTTCAGTCGAGGAGACAGCACAACTAAAGGCCACATAGCCAGAGTAAGCATGGCATGACTGAGGGTCTGCAGAGGAAGTGTGGCTGCAGAGGAAAGGGCTTCAGCTCTGGCATGCAAAGCCTTGCAGGTCATCATGTGGGGCTTCATCCAAAGAGCAATGAAAGCTTTAGAGTGGAGCGGGGTATGTGCGAGGGTCTGGGAGAGGCAGAGGATGATGGTGGAGAGGGTACAGGAGGGTTCTAGAGTTGGATGCTGGTCCTTCAGGAAGGGAGGGCACAGTTGTGCTCTGGGAGATGACAGTGGCTTGTTTGAACCAGAAGGATGGTGATAGGAATGGAGTCAAATATCTGGCTTTGTGAGATTTTTACAGGATAAACTGAAAGGCCATGTGTGGGTGACAAGGTTAAAATAGTGAGGGGGGCCAAGAACGACTCTAAGATTTGTGGTTTGTATCAACAGGAAAAGTTAGAAAAATAATTTGCCCACCATGTTTAGTTTTAAACACTTTCCTTCTCTACTTCCTTTTCTTTCTTCTCTCCTTCCTTCCTTTCCTTTTTTCCCTTCTTGCATTTCCTTTCTCCTTCCTTCCTTCCCTCTTCCTTCCCTCTCTACGTCCCTCCCTCCCTCCTTTTTCCCTTCCCTTTATTCCTTCTTCATTTTTAATCAAGGAGAAGATCATGAGTTGAGACAGATACTCAGGTATGGCTGTGATGTCAAAGGACCACTAGACATTCAAGCTTGGAGCTCAAATGAAGTCTGGGTGGAGGTCCACATTTGTGGAGTAGTTGAGTCTTGAGACTTTGAAATAATAATGAAAAGGTCATATTCAGCCTGGCTAACCTCCTAGAAAAAATATTTAATACCTTCATAGATAACATTTAATCAGATAGAACTGGGTTTTCCAAAGTCTGGTGATGTTAATTCTTAACGGCTGTATCGTGATGGATGGAATGATGTTAGCACACACAAGTGAATGAACAAATGTAAAACAACACAAACCCAAACAATAAGCACACACCCAAGGGTTCCAAATACATGGGATTCTGGAAAAGGATTCATCTGGAAGGTTTTCCTGCCTTAATTTTTAGGTTAAAGCTGGGGTGATACGCAGCTGGAGGGCGTCAGTACCATGAGACTGGCAGTCTGGCCAGACTGCTCTGTGGTCTGTGCTGTGCTGTTTTATTTATGTTAAATATTGTGGATATCACTGTTGCTATAAAGTGACTAAAGAAGGTGCAAGGAAAAGTCCCAAAGGAGTTTTACGGAACAGCAGTTGATTGAGATGCTATATGGGAAAAACAGTTCGAGTAGTAAAATATATCTGGGAATACTGAAAACTGAATGCATCTCTAGGAGTTTTACAAGGCACATGAAGATACGCGCTCCAAAATCGGTCAGGAGAGATGTCTGTCAAATTCGGTATAACCTACTTATTTCGCGCAAAATGCTCTTCTTTCTCCTAGGTAATACGTATCAATATTTAACCTCTCTTGGCAACAACGATACAAAGAAAAGTGTATGTCAATTTTCTAAAAAGGCCTCAACAATATCAAAATTTTACAGTCCCCTTTTTTATATTATCAAATCATGTAAAAACTGAGGGAGAAATGAAACATTAAGTTAGGATCACACAATTTTACATATTTCTAGAAGTGGTCTAATTAACTTTAAAGTCACTAAAAGTATAGTAGCAATTAATTTATCCCTATAAAGTTCTTTTGAAAAGCCAATTAGTAGCACTCGGGAATTGAGTCCCTAGAGTTCTTGCTGTGAAGTTGAGCAATTTGGTCACAATCTGCTAGGGCAAAAAACCAGCAAAAACTACATGCCAGCAAGTGTGAAACATTCACTGGCTTCTGTGCTCTGCTCATTCAGTAGTATGTTTTTCTCTCTCCCCTTAGTTTTGTAGACAGAAACAGTAATTCTCAGTCCTGGTTGTGATATACTCCAGAGCATTTGCAATTATTTCCAGGGCTCTTAGGAATCCTTCAAAGCAAAATTAATTAATTTCAGCATGTGTGTACATGCCCCAAACACACAATTTCAAGCAAATCATATATCTTTGACTGGGTTGGGAAGTCAAGGAATCAAACAGTAGAGATCTGAAACTCTAAAGGTGGGGGGTAGAAGAGCAATTATTTGATTACTGGTAGGATTTGCTATGATCTACTTGAGTGAGTGCTGAGCAAAGAATGGTGAAACATATATAGTATGAGTCTTCCTCCAAGGAACTTACTAAATGAGACATGAAAATTTAAAAGAGATTATAATCTGGAGAGGAAAGTTATGAGGAACTAATGGTATAAACTAACCAACTAAGTATTTTTATTTTTGTATTAGCATAATAGTAACATGTTTATCTAGAAAATTTCTTAAAAAGGGAGGAAAAAAAGAAAGGAGAGAAAAGAAGGAAAGAAGAGGGGAAAGAGAAAAAGAGCTATTACTTATACTTGCAGTACAACTTTTGCTTTTTGAGACAGAGTCTCGCTCTGTCACCCAGGCTGGAGTGCAGTGGCATGATCAACAGCTCATTGCAGCTTCGACCTCCCAGACTCAAACCATTCTCTCACCTCAGCCTCCCAAGTACCTGAGACTATAAGCACATACCACCATGACCAGCTCATTTTTCTTTTAATTTTTCTTGTTTCTAGAGATGGAGGCCTCACTGTGTTGCCTAGGCTGGTCTCAAACTCCTAGGCACAAGTGATCCTCTCACTTTGGGCTCTCAAAGTGCTGGGATTACTGGTGTAAGCCACCACACACAGCCCAGTATAAAAGTTTAAAAAATAATTTCAGCCCTCTAATTTAGTTTTTTTCCAATTACTTACTATTTAAACAGAACCACAGTGAATATTGTAGTTAAATCTTTGCACACATTCATGATCATTTCCTAAGACTGTGTTTCTAACAATGGATGCCGCTGAAACAAAGGAAATGTGACACATGTGGGCTTTTCATATTCATTTCCAAGTTGGCCTCTAGAAGTTGTACCATTTTCTATTCTTACCAGCAAGGCCCACTTCCCACATCCTCTCCAGCTCTGAGCACGGCTGTTTTCTAAAAGTCCTTGACAACTTGATATGGAAGGAGTATGTCACCTTATCTGTGCGTCAGTGACTCACGTGCTGAGTGGGGGCACACATGGCATGCTCAGTGCTATCTTGGTGTTTTTAGCACTGAGAGTGTGTCTCCATTTGAGACATGGGCCATATGGTCTCTGCCCTCGAGAACAGCCTGATGCTCGGTGGCAGTGGGCATGAAGAGGAAAGGGCTGGCTGGGCGTGGTGGCTCAGGCCTGTAATCCCAGCACTTTGGGAGACTGAGGCGGGTAGATCACTTGAGGTCAGGCGTTCAAGACTAGCCTGACCAACATGGTGAAATCTCATCTCTACTAAAAATAATTAAAGAACAAATTTAGCTGGTGTGGTGGTGTGTGCTTGTAATCCCAGCTACTCAGGAGGCTGAGGCAGAAGAATCACTTGAATCTGGGAGGCAGAGGTTGCAGTGAGCCAAGATTGCGTCACTGCACTCCAGCCTGGGCAACAGAGAAAGACTCTGTTGCAAATAAAAAAAAAATAAAATAAAATAAAAAAAGGAAAGGGCTTATTCAAGTGCTGGAGTTTTATATTTCTTGATTTGTCTTAATTTTAATTTTCCTATGAGGTATTTCTGAAGGAGAGCTCCATAGGATTGGATTCTCAGATTAAACGATGAAACGGATTACATGAACAGTGACTGTAGGGCTGCTCAGGCTGTAAGGAAAAAGACAGAAACTGGAAGTGGGAGACTGGATAACTAAGAAAGGGACCTGATTCAGGGCCAAGGACGCAGTCACCCAGGAGAATCTGGGTAGTGCTGGCAGTGGGAGGTGGGGATCACTTTTGCCTTCTCTTTTTGTGAGAATGATCATGAATTACTTGAGAAAAGAAAAAAAACAATAGAATGAAATCTTGTAATATTTGGTGTTTGAATCTGAAGTGTCAGAACATAAACTTGAGGCACAGCTAAGAGAGCAGGGTTTCTGGTGACAAACTTGACATCATCAGTATCCTGTGGCTTTGGTTTTTGTAGAAGATTCACCTGTCCTCTGCAGAAAGGCAGGAATTTTAAAAGTCCCCGAGGTTAACAAAAATGTCTACATGTGAAGGAAGGTGTGGAAAAATGATAAGGTTGCTTCCCAGAACTAGGGTCTAATTATTAATACTCTTTGGAGTCAGAGATTCGAAAACAAAATTATTGCCTGAAGAAGCAGATTGGGGTCCCGTGTGAATGAGGGAAGATCAGCTGAGCAGCACCCACACATTCCTCTTGCACGTCAAGTGGACAAGCCAGCTCAAATCCAGACATTTTTGCACAAAACCTCCCACTGCCTGCTAAGACATATTCACTACGCACCAGATTCCCCACCAAAGCACTTTTTGGCATCTACTTCCAACCTTCCCTCATCTCTTACATCCTTACTCTGAAAAATAAAATAATACACATACTGGAAAATCCTTTAAAAAGGAAGAAATGTTTAATAACTCCTGGAGAGATAAAATGCCAATGTTTATGTACGTTTATGAATTAGAAGCTGCCAAATGGATAAGCAGTAAAGAAGTGTCAGGTTTTTTGTAAGTATTTAAAGTAAGGGTTGAAACTTGGTTTGCCAAAGCTTTCAGGGTGAAATCAAGAGTCACCACATCCATACCTAAAACATGCTGGCCTGACCCAAGCTTGAGGTCCTCAGATTGTGAACAGGTACACGGCTGGGATGCTTTCAAGCTCCCAGATGGAACTGCCTAGCTCAGTGCTTCAGGGAGGAATGCCACTGCCCACACAGACTAGTAGTACTGATCAAAGAAATAAAGCATTTACAGTCAGAGCTTTAAAATACACCTTTTGGCACTTGGCGATTTTCTAGCAAGTGCAGAAGAAAAAGTCCGAGCCCTCTGGGAGTGTCTGAAGTTGCAGGGGAACCGCCAAGCCTCGCGTGGAGCCACCACCATCACTTGACCCTTTTCTGTCTTTGTGCTGCCATCTAGAGAGGAAAGGAAAACATGTGTGTGTCCTGGTGAGGACAAACAGTCACCTGAAATCCCAAGCACTATCTGCAGCTCCTAGAACAGAAACGCAGGGCTGGCTGGTTTAGTCCTGAGGGCAGCTGAGCATTTTCACTTCTAGAAGATGACCTCAGATGCAGGAAGGGGTTCCCATCATGGCCGGCCTCTGAGATCTCATTCTAGGGTTCATATCAGGCTCCTGGAGAGCACACCAAGCAGCATATTTTTCTTTAAATGTTCAAAGGGAGTGAAATATAATATTAGGGCGGCCCAAACTTATGGATTGAGCACCACCATATAGGGAAAAAAATACAAGAAATGCATGACAATAAGGTTGACATAAGTAATTATTAAATGATTTTTCTTTTTTTAAAGAGGTAGTTCCTTTCATAAAAAGCAGGAAACCTTATGTAGACTCCAACGTATAAAAAATAGATAAGCATATACTTGCTGCTGATAGAAGTAGTGGCACCTAATAGCCCTGTGAAGAATGTACTGAACAAGTTTAATTACTACAAGTTGGTTTTTATTGAGGGCAAAGTTAAAAATAACTTATTTTGGAACTATATGTTACAAAAAACATGTACACAGAAATCAAATTTCTATGGCAGAATGTGAATAAGGAAGCAAGGCCTTCTCTGACCACCGCCTCCCCAGAACTTGGCACCCTGCCTGCTCAGCTTTTTCCATAGGCCCTGGCACTATCTGACATGCCATTTGTCTACCCACTCTAGAATGGAAATTCTTGAGGGCAGGTATTTTTGCCTGCCATGTTGATATCTGCATTTCCACTACCTAGAATATTTCTAGCACACAGCAGGTGCCCAGTACATGCTCTTAAAGGAACAAATAAATCTAAGTTGATTCCTTGGCTTCTTTTGCTTGTTTATGCAAGAACAACATGACTGACTTTAATTTTATGTATTCCGATTCAAACACATACGTAAAGTAACAATTCTTTTAAAGTCCACGAAGAAGCTCTGATTTCCCTGTAAATTTCATTTGGTGCTGTCCCCTCTCTCAAATAGTCTTGATTAGCTTGAGACCATCAAAATAACATTTATTAATGAAAGTACAGTCAATGCTAAAACATTGACAGCTGAATTAAAGATTTGACATGCAAATGTACCAGCTAAGTAGAAGCTTTACTTAAATTTTGGCTTGCCACTGTTGAGGATAAATTGACCTGCTGAATTCATTGTGAATAAAGCAAGAAAATGCAGCAGAATAAATGTGATCTTTCCCTTTCTTAAAATAAAGTTTGTAATTAAAACAGATTACTTAAGGCTAAATGGCCATAAGTTACACAGACAATGGTATGAATAAGAACCTTGGGTAAGCAAAAAAATAAGGCCTGGGCTTGAGGGTGGAAGGCGGGCATCTGGGCTTGGCCACCTACCATCTGCATGAACTTACACTGACCATCAATAAAACAGGGATACCACCCCCTTTCTGGTCTACCTTGGAGGGTTGCTGTAAAGATTACTTTATTTTATTTTACTTTTTAAAGAGACAGGGTCTTGCTCTGTCACCTGAATTGAAGTGGAGTGGTACAATCATAGTTCACTGTAACCTTGACTTCCTGGGCTCAAGCAATCCTCCCTCCTTCCTCAGTCTCCTAAGTAGCTAGAATTACAGGTGCGTGCCACCACACCTGGCTAATTTTTAATTTTATTTTATTTTGTAGAGACAGAGTTTGCTATGCTGTCCAAGCTGGACTTGAACTTCTGGCCTTAGCTTCCTAAAGGGCTGGGATTACAGGATTGAGTGAATGTGCCCAGCCAAGGTTAATTTAAATACTGATATGTAATTGCTGTGAGAACTGTAAAAATACGATGAAACATAGGGAGGAAACCTTTCAGTCAGTCTGACGGCTCTGAGGAATATATAAACGTCAGGACTGTGTAATCTCAGAGTGTATACAAAGGTGTAAGAACCAAATCATTTCTGATTCTTCAGATGAGGACAAAGCCCATAAACATTTTCTAAACACACTTGGGAAACACTCTCCCACCTGCTTCTCTAGACCTGGAGCTCTTCCAGGAAGAGGTCTCACTACGATGTAGCTAACTCCCAAGATTGTCAAATTTTGGATTTGTCCTAGAGAAAAGGGTGTTTGAGAGAAAATATGTAATGCAAGGCAGCTAGTCAAGTTAGATCAGCTTTAAGAACAGAGAAGGTCAACTCCTAAACTATGTGAAGAGGCTGTGTTTCAAATCTGGTGAAGAGGGGATGTCCTAGGATGTAACAGAGTCAAAGTTAGGGCCCCTGGGGAAAGGGAATTTGATGTGTGAAGTCTGGATGTGAGAGGTCCTGAGTTCAAGTTCTGGCTCCGTTATTCATTAGCTGTGTGATGTTGGACAAATGAGGTGAGCTTCCCTTTTTCAACTGCAAAATGGGAGAAATAGTACCCCTTGTACCATATGGCTTCTGGAAAGATTAAACACATAAATTCATGTTAAAGGTGCTTTAAAAATTGCAAAGCACTTTGCCAGTCTTTGTTATTAGTTTCCAACAATTGTGTTCTTTGTATTTCTTTCCATTGCAAAGTGAAGTAATCTTTGGAAAATGAAGAAAAGAAATATACATATACACATATCATGGACACCACAAAACCCAGCTTGGGCATTTTATTGTATTTTCTTCCAGACTTTCTTCGAGCAAAACACATGAGCTAGTTCATCTGAAGAGTTTAGGGGAGTCCTTAGTGCATGGTAAGTACTGCATGAAAGTGAACTCTAAAAGCACTTTCCTCCCAGGTAGAAGGAAGACGTGGCTCCCGAAGCACCAGTGACTGGAGGGAAAGACATAAAAAAATCTCGATGATGTAGTCCCATCTCCTGCTGAGAGGTGACTGGGGGCCAGCAATGCCAGTGACTTCCTCCACAGCTCACAGAATTAAGGCAGAACTAAGACTACAACCAGGACCAATCCTGCCATGTTCTATTAATTAGTCTGTTTAGTATTGAAACATGGTTGATCATGTGGAGTCCTTTTTTCACTTTATTTATATTTTTAAAGATTGTGAAATCTGTTTACTGTCAGAAGTTTGCATATAATATAAGCAATACTGTACATGTAGTAAGTAAATGGGTACACTTTAGGTTCTCACAGCTTGCCTTTGTGTCTTGCTAAGGTCCCATAGAAGAGAAATATGATTTTGGGAATGGACAGCAGCACATATGAAATAGACTTGAACAAACAAAAGACAATTCCAGGTGACATCCAGTTTAAGCCCTACAGCGGAGAGTCTCTTTGGCAGTGCAGAACCAAGAAGCTTAAATCTTGAAAGACGACAGGGTCTGAGAGTACAAGGAAAATTTAAATTGAAGATAAATTAGACATAAAAAGAAAAGAATGTTGGTAACCTGGGATCAGTTTCAGAAAAAATATATGTATAGTCTGATGAAAAAGATGGAGGCTCTTGTCTATGTACCCAAGTGGTTTTGCAGTTTGTAGAAATGTTTTGAAGCTTTCCCAAATTTGTCACACTAATCAAAAAGAGAAATAATAAGTAAGAGAAGCAAAGGGCCAAAGGATTCGAGTAGGCTAGTGTATCCTAATGTTTAGTACAATGAAGTCTAAAAAGGCTCAGGTTTGATATTCTTAAAGAATTTTAAAGAAGGATAGGATATGCATATGTAAGTCTGTGTCTGTGCATATGTGGGTATGCATTTATGTTTGTGTGTACTTATGTGTATAGACGTGTTTATGAACATTTTATGTGTAAATGTAAGCCCACGTGGATTTGTTCTTAAAGTTATTCCTCCAAACAGCACTCTGTATGTGTAACAACTTTTGTTTTTCACTTTTCAATTATTATTCAACTCAGTTAATGTTGTACATTGCAAGCGAGATCTTCAACTTGGCATCAACGGTAAAGTCAAACAGGCAAGAAAACAAAATTGCCAATTTCCCAAATTCCCAAATAATTTGTAGCTAAATCATAATGTGAGCTCCTATTCAAGCTCCTGTGAATACAAGGCGTTTATAAAGACCACATATATTCCCAAGCTGCAATAATTTAGGTTGTAGGCTTAATATAAATACCCTAAATGGCATGTAAAACGACTCCAGTAATTGCGTAGTTCAATCAACTGACAAAAGACAATGCACAGCCCTTTATCCAGAGAGATTAAAGACTGTATCTATTTCACTTAACAACATTAACACAACATTAGCAACATTAACACACAAATTTAAGGCCCACACAAGTTTATGAATAAGTTTATGAGTAAGTCCTTGGACTTCAAATACTAATGCATCACAGGAAACTCATTCTCAGAATGACTCTTCAAGTTCGAGGTTTAGCCACAAGGCTGTCGAGACTCCAACACTGTACTGCCGAACACCTGTCTAGGGTGTCCAGTACAGACTGACGGATTGGTTGGTTAATTTTCTCATGCAACAATCATCTGTTGAAGATCTACTGTATGCAACCCCAAGTTAGATGCTGTGTGTGTACAGTCATGTGTTGCTTAATGATGGGATACGTTACGGGAAAAGTGTTGTAAGCAATTTTGTTGTTGTGTGAACATCACAGAGAGTACTTATACAACTTACCCAGACCTATGGTGTAGCCTGCTACACACCGAGGCTATGTGGTACAGCCTATTGCTCCTGGGCTACAAACCTGTGCAGCATGTTAGTGTACTGAATGCTATAGGCAGTTGTACACAATAGTAAATACTTGTATATCTAAACTTATTTAATCATAGAAAAGGTAATGCACTGTGTTACAATCTTATGTTATGATGGCTACAACTCACTAGGTGACAGGAATTTTTCAGCTTTGTTATAATCTTATGGGGCCACCATCGCATATGCAGTTTGTTATCAACCAAAGCAGTCGTGCCGGGCATGACTAGTCAGGGAAGGTCCTATGCAGAGAGTAAGGCAGGAAAACGGGATGGAGTGTACTGAGGAGGAGCTGGGTGGGGTCAGGGGAGGAAGGTCAAGGATTGGGTCTCTGAAAAATTCATCCTAAAGATAAGATAATAAGATGGAGCCAGTCATGTGAAGATTCAGAAAAAGGCACACAGAGACAAACCACTCATACGAAGGCAACCGTGTGGGAACATCTTGGCATATTCAAGAACCCAAAAGAAAGCTAGAAAACAGCTTAGGCACTTTAGAGGTAGATAAAGATCTTGACTTTGCTGGAAAAAACCATCAAGTCTCAACTAGTGAGAATATTCAACCTATTGACTGTCATGCACGTACCCTTTACTGATTGCATACTGTGTGCTCAGCACCATGCAAGACACAACCTTGACAGGTACAGAGTTCCTGTTAAGAAGCTAACTATTAACAGGGATAATAATGCAAGCAGTTAAGCAGCCTCTCCTCTCATCTTTTGCCCTTTGGGTGGGTGTTGCTATTCTGGAACCTATGCCATTGTTCGATTATAGTTGTCGTAGAGATTAAATGAGTTATTATATGTAAAGTGCTTAGATCACTGCCAAGCACATAAATGTGTATGTTACTATTAGTATTATTAGTTAGTAGTATAGTGAAATTATCATACGAGAAATAAGATATTAACGTAGTTTCAAAAAATTGAGAGGCATTTACAAAATAAGTGGGTAGTACTTTCAAAAGTGCCAAGGTCATTGAAAGACAAAGGAATACTGAGGGATTCTTACAAATCAGAAAACACTGAAGAGATGTGGCAGCTAAACACAATGTAGAATCACAGACTGGATTCTGAAATTAAAAAAATATTAGTGGAAAGACAGGTGAAAGTACAATAAGGTTGTAAATTTTCTGGTTTTGATCCTTGTAGTATGGTTATATAGGCACTAATATTGAGGGAAGCTGGGTAAATGTTGTTATCTAACCTCTCTTTACTATTTTTATGACTTTTCTGTAAGTATAAAATTATTTCAAAATAAAAATGTCAAAGAGAGAGAAATAGACCTGGAAGATAGAAAATAACAAAGATAATAGAACTAGCAGATGAGGATATTTAAGCAGCTATTTTAACCATATTGAAGTATTTAAAGAAAACTGCAAGCATAATAAGAGATATGGGAAAACATAAAAGAGAACCAAATGGAACATCTATAACTAAAAATTACAATATTTAAAATAAAAATTAAATAACAGGTTCACAGAAGATGACATACTACATATCAAAGTAAACTTGAAAATACAGCAAGAGAAACTGTCTAAAATGGAACATTAAAAAAAAAAACCAACAAAACAGAAACTCAGTGACAGGACCTGGAGGACAATACCAAGTGTTCCAGCATACATGAAACTGGAGTCCCAGAAGCTGAGGGGGTGGGAAGAAAAGGGAGGAAAAAATGGAAAAAAGTATTTAAAGAAATACTGAAAAACCCTGGAAGAAAATCTAGGCAAAACCATTCAGGACATAGGCATAGGCAAGGACTTCATGACCAAAACACCAAAAGCATTGGCAACAAAAGCCAAAATAGACAAATGGGACCTAATCAAACTCCACAGCTTCTGCACAGCAAAAGAAACAGTCCTAAGAGTGAATCGGCAACCAACAGAATGGGAAAACATTTTTACAGTCTACCCATCTGACAAAGTGCTGATATCCAGAATCTACAAAGAACTAAAACAGATTTACAAGAAAAAAAACAAGCCCATTCAAAAGTGGGCAAAGGATATGAACAGACACTTTACAAAAGAAGACATACACGAGGTAAACAAACATATCAAAAAATGCTCATCATCACTGGTCATCAGAGAAATGCAAATCAAAACCACATTGAGATACCATCTCACGCCAGTTAGAATGGCGATCATTAAAAAATCTGGAGACGACAGATGCCAGAGAGGATGTGGAGAAATAGGAACACTTTTACACTGCTGGAGGGAGTGTAAATTAGTTCAACCATTGTGGAAGACAGTGTGGCGATTCCTCAAGGACCTAGAAATAGAAATTCCACTTGAGCCAACAATCCCATTACTGGATATATATCTCAAGGATTATAAATCATTCTACTATAAGGACACATGAACACGAATGTTCATTGCAGCACTGTTTACAATAGCAAAGACCTGGAACCAACTCAAATGCCCATTGATGATAGACTGGACAGGGAAAATGTGGCACATATACACCATGGAATATTCTGCAGCCATCAAAAACGAGGAGTTCATGTCCTTTGTAGGGACATGGATGAACCTGGAAACCATCATTCTCAGCAAACTGACACAAGAACAGAAGATCAAACACAGCATGTTCTCACTCATAGGCGGGTGTTGAACAATGAGAACACATGGACACAGGGAGTGGAGCATCACACACTGGGGTCTGTTGGGGGGAATAAGGGAGGGACTGTGGGGGGTGAGGAGTTGGGGAGAGATAACATGGGGAGAAATGCCAGATATAGGTGATGGGGAGGAAGGCAGCAAATCACACTGCCATGTGTGTACCTATGCAACAATCTTGCATGTTCTTCGCATGTACCTCCAAACCTAAAATGCAATAAATAAATAAATAAATAAATAAAAGAAATACTGGCTAGAAATTTTCTATATTTGATGAAAATTATAAACTCAAAATTCAAGAAGCTTAATGGACTCCCAAATGAGATAAATAAAAAGAAAACCACATTGATACATCATAATAAGCTTGCTGAAAATAATAATAAAGAAAATCTTAAAAGAAGCCATGAGGAGGAGACACATTATGTAAAGGAGAAGAAATGTAAGAAATATCAGAGATGTCTCATCAGAGATTATGCAAGTCAGAAGACAATGCTTCTTTGAAAGAATCAATGAAATTGCCAAACCTTTAGCAATACTAGTAGAGAAAACAAAAAGAAGACACAGATGACCAGCATCAGGTATGAAAGAGGGAATATCATGACAGATCCACAGATTTTAAAAGGATAATAAAAATAGGATGAACAACTTATGCCAATAAATTTGACAACCTAGGTGAAATGGATACATTTATTGAAAGATATAAATTGCCAAAGCTGACACAAGAAAATTAGAATAGCTCTTCATCTATTATAGAAATTGAATTAGTAATTTAAAAGCTTCCACACAAGAAAATTCTAGGCCCAAATGGCTTCACTGGTGAATTCTGTCCAACATATAAGGAACCAACAATGGCAACCTCACACAAACTCTTTCAGAAAATAGGTGATAAGAGTACTTCCCAACTCATTTTATAAGGCCAGTTTTACTCTGACATCAAAATCAGACAAAATCATTACAAGTAAAGAAGATCACAGACCAATATTCCTCATGAACAGAGACACAAAAAATACTTAACAAAATATTAGAAAAAACCCCCATAATATATATAAAAAGAACATACTGTGACCAAGTAGGGATTATGTCAAGATTATCAGATGGATACTGACAGATACATGGATAGATTTAGAAATGTTGATATGAGAATGTAGTATACATATGTGTGTGTACTTGTACACACACACACACACACACACGCACACACTTCTTTACTTTGGCTCCCAAGCAGTGACATACCAATGGCAATAAGCATACCCACTGCCTAGATCTTGGTTTCTACATACCATTCTTCACTGAAAGGAGCCAGGGTTGCTTGAAAGAAAGATGCATTCAGGGCTTACACAGGGAAATTACAAGAGCCTGAAACATCCAGTCACAGAAGTAGGAATATATTAAAGAATGATAGAGACATACCCAAAAGATGTAGAAGTCAGCTTGAAGGATTTCCCACTAGCTCTTCTGAAACAATATGACCATTAAAATTAATAATAATAATATAATATAGTCCACTGGATAAAATAAAAATCTATAAATCCATACCGTTAAGAATTTATAAATGAAGCAAAGAAAAAGGAAAGTTCTTCCTTACAGAAGAATGCCAACTGATAAATACAAAAGAAATAAAAGAAAGTCATCAGATCCTAAATCTAGTAGGCAAACATCTGATAAGAAATAGGATACTTACAAAGTCCCAGAATACTTACTCACAAATTACTTATTAATTGCAAAAATAATTAATAATAATTCACAGTGGGAAAACTTGTAGGCAGAACCTTCATCAAGTGATCAAAGTCAACATCTGATATTGAGACAGACTGTGATTCCTGCCACAGTGTACTGAGACATATCATTACTTCTGTAGGTGCCCTAAGAGTATCACTTGAATTTAATCAAAAACAAACATTAGAATGAGGAATATTTCAGCAAATATCTACCCTGTACTCCTCAAAAATGTCAAGTAAGACAAAGAGCAGATGAGAAATTCTTGCAGATTAAAGAAAACTCTAACAACAACAAAAAGGCTCTTGTGCTAGATAGCTTTACCTCTACTATTCTTAAAATTTTTCCAGGAATAGAACATCAAAATGCAAAATTAATTCTTCCAGAAGATTGGAAAAAATGGAAAGCTAGCCTAATTCTAACACTAAAGCCAAACAGCAGCATTGCTTGTGAATACGGCTGCAAAATTCCTTAATAAAAGCATAGAAAGTAATTGAAAACTATATTTTACAAAAGCCAAGACAGATAGGATCCATCCACTATGCTATTGACTCTTTATCTATTGCCAGGGAGGGTTTATTACAGACACTCAGGTACAGTTTGATAGTGGTAAAAACTTTATAGACACCTCAACAGATGCCAAAAAGATATCTGATAACAACCAACACCAATTACTAATTTAAACCTTAAGGAAACTAAGTATAAAAGGATGGATATTCTTTACCATATTAGCAACAACCAGTGTCAGAATTAATGGTAAAGCACATCAATAAAATCACCCATTAGACAAAGACGACTGTTATTACTCTTTAACACTGTTCTGGATACTGTAGGCCATGCAATATAACAGAAAATATATAAAAGAGGTATAACTATTATAAAGAATTGCACACAATTTTTAAAAACTAAATTATATACTTTATTATGTACTGAAACCCCAAATAAATAAAGTGGAAAAAATTTCCATTAATAGTTTAGTAAACCGGTTATTTAAAAGATAAATATATAAAAATATAAATTGTTACCACAAAGTGACCAGTTGGTAGACCTAGCTGGAAAAAAACGAACTTCATTAATAGCAATGAAAATATCTAGACATACTCCTACAAAGATGTATCTAGAACCTATTGAAGCTGAAGAACAAAATATTAGTAAAAGGTATGCTTAGGATTTGAGTTAATAACGAGAAATACCATATTCCCAAATAAGAATATTTAAGTTTGTAAAAATGTTTGTTTTCTCAAAGTAAGTTATGCATCTAACAAAATCTCAATAAAAATGCCATTGGAACTTACTCTTAGAACTTGACAAAATAATCCTACAGATTAAATGAAAAGCTAAACTGGTGAGAAAATAATTAAATTACAGCTTTACCTCACAGCATATTTAAACATAATTATACATTCTCTAGATGATTTAAGTAATTAAATATAAAACAAAAATATAACTATTAAAAAATTGGAAGAAAATGAAAGTGTCTAGTTAAGTTTCCTGTAAAAAGAAACATCTTTGTAAATAGAATATCTACGTAAAGGAAAAGTTTACGTATATACATCTAAATAAAAACTAAAAACACCTGCATGTCAAAATCATAAGCAAAATTAAAAGCAAAGTATAAACCAAGAAAAGAAATTTACAACAAACACAGCAGACAAAATTAATGTCCTTAAGTTATAGAATACTTTTACTCAATAAGAAAAATATTGATACCCTAATAACTTAACAAAAAATATAAACAGACAATTCTCTATGACAATTGATAAGTATGAAAAAATGTTCAAAATCATTACTAACCAGGGAAATACAAACTAAAACCACAATAAAATACCTTTTTTTCCACTTATTTCCAAAGGTAGCAACCAATGGTAACAAGGTGGCATTAAGATTTCACACCCATTGTTTGTTAGAGTGTAAAAGTCTATATGTTCTTCCATGAAATGTATTCCCATAAATATATATTTGAAAATCCAATAAGCCCATATCCAAAGATCCATTATAAGGAAATAATAAACGATGTGGACAAATATTTACTTATAATCTGATTCTTCAAACAGTCAACATTTGTGGGTAATCCAAATGTCCAAACAGGATCATGGTTATTAAATAATCAAATATCCAAATAATCAAAAATTATACTGTCATTTAAAAAAGCATATTTTTGGAGGACAGTTAGTAGTCTGGGAAAATAGTAACAAAAAATGTTTACAAAAACTTAACTAAGGTGATTTTTCATGCAATTAGAAAATAACTATTCTAAAATTAATATGGAACCAAAAAAGAGCTTGGATAACCAAAGCAATCCTAAGCAAAAAGAACAAAGCCAGAATCATCACATTATCCAACTGTAAACTATAACACAAGGCTACAGCAATCAAGACAATATAGTACTGATACAAAAACAGACACACAGGCCAAAGGTAGAGAAAGAGAACCCAGAAATAAAGCCACACGCCTATAGCTATCTGATCTTCAACAAAGTCAACAAAAATAAGCAATGCGGAAAAGACTCCCTGTTCAATAATGGGTGCTGGGAGAACTGACCAGCCATATGCAGAGGAATAAAACTGGACTCCTACCTATTACCATATACAAAAAATTAACTCAAGATGAATTAAAGACTTAACTGTAAGACTTCAAGCTATAAAAATCCTAGAGGAAAACCTAGAAAATACCATTTTCAAGATCAGCCTTGGCAAAGAATTTGATTAAGTGCTCAAAGGCAATTGCAACAAAAATAAAAATTGACAAGTGGGCCTAATTATACTAAGGAGTTTCTGCATAGCAAAAGAAACTATCAACAGAGTAAACAGACCACCTACAGAATGAGAGAAACCATGCATCTGACAAAGGACTAACATCAAGAATCTATATGGAACTTACACAAATCAGTAAGTAAAATACAAATAACACCATTAAAAAGTAGGCAAAAGACATAAACAGACACTTCTCAAAACAAGACATACAAGTGACCACGAACATATTGAAAAATGCCCATCATCACTCATCATCAGAGCAATGCAAATGAAAACCACAATGAGGTATACCATCTTCTACCAGTCAGAGCAGTTATTATTTAAAAGTAAAAAAATAACAGATGATGTTGGCAGGGCTGCAGAGAAAAGGGAACACTTAAACACACTGTTGTTAAGAATGTAAATTAGTACAGCACTGTGAAAAGCAGTTTGGAGATTTCTCAAAGAACGAAAACAGAACTACCAAGCGACTCACTATTGGCTATGCACACAAAGGAAAATTATTCTACCAAAAAGATACATGCACCTGTATGTTCATCACAGCACTCCTTACAATAGCAAAGATATGGGATAAACCTAGTAGCCCATCAACGGTGGAATGGATAAAGAAAACATGGTATATATACATCATGGAATACTACACAGCCATAAAAGAGAATGAAATCATGTCCTTTGCAGCAACATGGATGCAGCTGAGGCCATTATCCTGAGGGAATTAACGCAAAAAAAACCAGAAAACCGAATACCACATGTTCTCATTTATAAGTAAGAGCTTAACATTGGGTCCAAATGGACATAAAGATGGCAACAATAGACACTGGGGACTTCTAGAGGAGGGAGAGTGGGAGGGGAGCAAGGCTTGAAAAACTACATATTGGGTACTATACTCACTACCTCCGTGACAGGTTCAATCACATCCCAAACCTCAGCATCACACAGTATCTCTCTGTAACAAACCTGCATATGTACCCTGAGTCTAAAATAAAAGTTGAAAAAAAAGGTTATAAAGTTACTATAATTCCTTTGTAAAAATTATTATTATAAGAAAACATATTAACTCTGGGTAATGAAGAAATGGGAGACTGAAATTCTTATTTTATTATTTTCTCTATTCTCTACAGAGAACATGTACTCATTAAGACAGAAAAACACCACTGAAAAAAAATTACCAAAAACTAAACCCTTTTTAAAAGTAATAATTTACCTGACAGTTTTGTAATCCAGTTTCTCTCAGTATATTGAACATATATTATTACATCTACTGGGTGCAAAGTTGCATTAAAAAATAGTCAGACACTCTAAGGTTGTCACAGGTCAGTTTATTGAGGAAATCATGATGCTAGATATTAATTCTCTTCACATGACTACTTTTCATTACGTCAGATGAGACTTCCAAAAAGTCACAGCCATGAAGTTACTCAATTACTTTCCCATATCTCATTCAGGAACACAAAAACCAAATGCAAAGAAATGTTTAAGAGAACACAAAATTGGCCTCTTCCTTCCCCCCATCAAAGGTAGTGATTAAGGGTCAGGAAGGACAAAATTGAAATATGTAATATGCAAATATTTTGGCTAGATTTTATTTTCAAAGTTTCAAACCTTTCCAATTTTTTTTTTATTCTTTACACCAAAAAAGGTATCAATACTTTTCATTCCACTCTTGTCAACTTTAGCCAAAGCCTTCTGAGCTGCAGTCATTTTGCTATTTTTCTGTTAATGAAAATAAGAAAGAAAAATTGTTATGAATATAACATTTATTATTCACACATGCAAATCAAAGAAGACTGCATGTCTCAAGGTTCATTAAAGAAGGTAAGCATCCCCACTAACGTGCTTCATAAGGAAGTGAAAAGTTCTGATTTCTATTCAGAATTCAGACCTAAGAGACAGAATATGTTAGAAGAGGCAGAAGACAAAACTGCTGCCTTCTAAGCAGCAGAATGTTCCAACCAATGGTTTACATTGGGGAGGGGGTGGATAATTCTGGAGGGTGCATTAAGTGCAACAGCACAAACAATGGAACTGACACAGGCTGCAATTGTCAGAGGTATGAATTACAGCCTTGTATTTACCACATGATGAATAATTCACACCAATTTACCATCTGATTTTATTCATTTGCTCCATGGGAAACCAAGGACAACCCATGATATTCAAAAGATGACCTGTGTTGCAAAGCATCCCAGACCAGCAGGATAACTGCCTAATTTTTCCTCCAATAAAGAAATACTTTCCAAAAAGCTGACTCCGAATAACTCTGCCCTTTACATTTCTATCTCTCTCTGGTCACTGAATTTTTTTTCTTCTGTGTCCTATAAAAAGCACTTCAGAAGGTAAATAGCAGCTGATTTAACTCTGAGGCAGATGTATCACAACTTGTTCAGAAGAAGCATAAATGATGGGAATCAAAAAACAAAAAATCACCTGTCTCCCTGGGAACTGTAAGACAAAGTCATTGCCAAAGTATTTTTTAGAGGCACAGTATGTGATTCCCACAATTCTGCTTTTCACATTGTCACTTATAATTTAGTAGGCTTCTTTTTGACTGAATGGTGCAAAGTGACAGTCTGTTTCAGACTTATCTCGTGCATTTAAGAAATCCTGGTCCAATCCTCTGTTGTGCCCAAGTGGATACATAAGCGGTAGCCCCATAGAAGGGCGGGGCACAAAGATTTCTCTCAGAGAAACTCACAGTATCCCTGTTGACACAGCATCGAGATAACTAGCTATCTGGGCAGACCTTAAATTGAACTATCCCTAATATCATATGCTCAAATAAATTACATATTGATTCAAGAATAACAGTTCTAAAAAACATTAAACTCTGAGGGTAGTCAGTATTGTTAAAATCAAAGTGAAAGTTAACTTGTCTTGAGATGGGCAAGGCCTTTCTAAGCATAAAAACAATGGGAAAATCATAAAGAAAAACAATTTCTGTACTTAATTCTCAGAAAAATTTAACACTGTTAAAAAATCAAATGAAAAGGTTAAAACGAGTTTGTAGCGCGTATTCATGAAAAGTGTTAATAGCCTTAATTTAGAATGAGCTCATACAAAGCAACAGAGAAACATTACTATCTCAACATGAAAACAGGCAAGGGACATGAACCAACAATTTGCAAAAATGCAAATGGGCCATAAGCATTTGGAAAAACAACCTTTCTAGCCTAATTGACAGGCAAAAATGTTCAAGAATAAAAATAATACTCAATGCCATCAAAAATGCAAGATCAAAACTCACTTGGAGATCATGTTTGGGAGCACAAATTTCTACATTTTTGAAAAGCACTTTATAATTTCAATTATGAAAGAGTTCATGTTCTCAAAGCTCTTACTCTTAGTTCAAAATTGTGTCTAATGAAATGATTGGAGATGAAGACTGCAAATAAGAATGTCTATTACTTTAATAAAACAAAAAATGAAAAAATCAGAAGTAACCTATATGTCCAAATATAGGGGAATGATTAAATTACATTCCGTCTGGTGAAATTAACACCGTGACTGAATATCATAAAACCATGAATAATTTTTCAAAGAATAGTTAGTGATATGTGAACATTTTCACAATTTGATGCTAAATAAAAAGGGCAGAACTGAGTGTTATAATGTCAAAGTCGAAGACCACACATGTATTTATAATGCAGGTATAAAATTCAGTAAGGAATGTTACCAAAATGCCATTTGCCAAGGTGAATGCTGAATGGTGAAATTATTAATAATTTTTATAATAATCATAATTTCTGCTTCTGGGCAGCAGGGTTGACAAAAAATTACCTGTAGAGCTTCCTCCCTCCTTTCCCATACTACCACTCTATGAATACATAGAAAAATCTAGGCACACTCTGGGTAAGTAGTATATTGTTTTTCTTTGACTCATAAAAAGTCTTAGTTGCTTAACACTTTCACTGTCATACACCATTCTGGATTAATTATTAAGTCACAGAAATGCAAGTTAATAGTTCTTCCTGGTCTAAACTGTCATCACAATGAGGCGCGCAACTATTCCACATGTATTTGTGCATATCATCCGCTGGGTACGAATGATTCATTGCTACACCTGAACCCACATACCTTTTCAGTCTTCAAATCTTTAGTATTAAACTTAGTGTAATCTTCTTTTGCTTCTACAGGTTCATCTGATAACTTTATTTTCTGCAACATTAGAGCAGTGAAGCGGTGTCAAATGTCACCTCGACACTAACATCGATCCATTAAAAAAAAACCCAACACGTATAATTTAGACCTCCACAGAGGCGAATGGAACAGCAGACCCAGCAAAGGGCTTACTTTTCACACGCTCCTTTACATTTTGCCAATCTTCAAGGGAATCAAGCCACACCCACACATCACTTCTAAGCAGCAGCCTTGGTGATGCTGGATATGATTGGGTAAGTACATGGCCCCTTAGCTGGTCTAGCAAACACAGGCTTTGTAGGTGCCCGGTATGGTAGGCATGAGGGGATTGCTAATTACAAGGTGAATGCAAGACCCAAGTCAAAATGAGAATAGTCTCGAAGTGGGCTAGGTGTCCAGCCAGAACCCCTATTTCATTTACCTCCTGGATCAGTTTATTGTCCACTGATGAATGAAGGGACAACGTTATGCTATTATCACTATCTTTGTACAGCTTCATGTCCTTCCCTCCTTTCAATTCAATTATCTTACTTTATCCATGCAAGAACAAACTTCCACAAGCAAGCAGCCAGCAAGAGAGGGAAGCACAGAGAGGCTTAAGCACAGAGAGGCTAAATGTAGAGGACTTGGGCCAAGATTTCAATTTTGATACAGTGTTCTTTCCATTAGGCCCAATGCAACTACCTCAGACCTTTACTTAACATTTTCTTCTTTCACATGAACATTTTACACCAGTGAATGTCAAGGACTAGACTTTGGCCTTAATGATCACAATATAGAAGAAATCATGCCATACTTATTATGTAAAAGGTACAATAGCAGGGCAAGCAAGTCTTGCTGTTGAACATGAGAACTGACTGCATGGTGATCACAATCCAGGTTTTTATAATATTCAGGCTGTTTGTGGAGATACCAGGTTGACCAGGCCCAACATGGATCTATCCTAGGAAATAGATTTGTTCCTAACTTCATTCTTCATGCCCCTGCTTTTGCTAAACAAAGCACTGGTAGAGTTGGTGCTAAAAGATTGCAAAGCCCATGGTGTTTTATCCTATAACTCAAAAGGATACCATATCTTGAAATTGTTTACTGTAAAAAACAGAGGCTCATCCTGGGAATATACCACATACTGTAGGAAAACCTTCTCTTAGCCACACAGCAACCTCTCGCAAATGAATCATCAAAAGAAAAAGACTAGTCCATCACAAATACACCAGCTATCAGCACCAAGTGAATGTATACTTGCAACTTTGTTAAGAACATGTGTTTTGGTTTGGTGTAGTGACTCACAACTGTAATCCCTGCACTTTGGAAGGCCGAGGAGGGGAGATCACTTGAGACCAGGAGTTCAAGACCTGCCTGGCCAACATGGCGAAACCCCGTCTCTAATAAAAATACAAAAATTAGCTGCGCATGGTGGCATGTACCTGTAGTCCCAGCTACTCAGGAGACTAAGGCATGAGAATTGCTTGAAGCTGAGAAGCAGAGGCTGCTGTGAGCTGAGATTGAGCTACTGTACTCCAGCCTAGATGACACATCAAGACTCTGTTTCAAAAAAAGAAAAGAAAAAAATACATGTTTCTATTTAAATTAAGACAGCAAAGGGTGTTTAGGTGATATATATTTTTTACTAGAAAGGTATCTTCAGCTAAGAGAATGGAACTCGCAGCTAATAAAGCTAAAGGCCAAAACATTTTCAAAACACAAAAAGCTTGAAGTTATGAGGATGCTGTGTTCCTTCTCTGTGGCAAAATGTTCCTAACGTAGGTTCATCTGATAACTTTATTTTCTGCAATATTAGAGCAGTGAAGATGTCATTATAAACACTTACACATTATTCCCTTTCTTTCTTTAGAGACAGGGTTTCACTGTGTTTCCCAGGCTGGAGTGCAGTGGCTATTCATAGTTGCAACCATCACATACTACAGCCATGAATTCCTGGGCTCAAGAGACCTTCTGCCTCAGCCTCCTAACGAGCTAAGACTACAAGGGCATGCCAAGACTGGTGAGGTTCACTTTTCACTGATAATTCAAATAAAAAGTATTCATGACAAGAACTTAAGATGAAAGGTATTTTTGTATGGACATAAAATGTTTAACAGGAGAAATGACTTGTTCAGGTATTTTAATAGCTCACAACCAAACAAGATACCAGTCATAAGTGTTTAAAAAAATAAAATGATTGTGGTAGCCTCTGCGTATAACTAGTTTTTATGTTATTCCCAGTGTACTGTTGAATATACTGGGAAAAAAGAGGATTGTAGCATTTGCTAAAATTTTTGTTATTTGAAAGACCAAATCGCCATGGATTTGGGAAATTGTTTCAGCAGAAGAGTGGCTCAGAAAGACAGTAACCAAGGTTATGACTAAACGAACACAGTTCTGGAAAGAGAACAAACTGCAGAGTACCACAGAAAATATTAAGGAAAGGTCTTACAAATGATTTGCAAGAAGGAACTCGGGAACATCTCCAAACCCACTGGTTGCATTCAGCTCTGCTGGCTGACAGTGACAAATTGAAAAGACTGGAGTGGGTGAGGGTTGGAAGCTGAGCTTCAACAAAGGCAGACATATGATAGTAAAGGAAAATAATATAAAACATATTAAGGATGACAGGCTCCACACTATTGATTACAACATAGATACAAAGATACTTAATGGCTACTGCAACATATTTCCTGGAAACAATCAACTATATTACTGTAAAAATCAATCAAATCCTGGATACAGACAGGAAAGCTAGCAGAAGATATGTGCTACACTTGTTTAAATGATGGTACATCATCAGTATAATTTGTAATGTGTACATGAGAACCCCAGGAAGACGCAAAGTAGAAGACCTAGAAAAGCCACTCAAATACTATAGGAGACAGGGCTGGAGTTTAGAAAGAGCAAGATGCCAAAATCAAAATCAGGGCTTGGCAAACGATGGCCCAGGGGCCAAATCCAGCTGGCTGCCTGCTTTTATAAATGAAGTTTTACTGGAACACAGCCATGCTCGTTCGTTTATGTATTATCTGTGGCTGTTTTCACAATACAACAGCAGAGTTGAGTAGTTGCAACAGAGTCCATCTGCTTCATGGAACCTAAAATATTTATTATCTGGCTTTAGAAGAAAAGGTTTGCTGATCCCCGATCTAAATCATAAATGATGAAGTCACAAACAACTTAAATTCTGGAAATTAAAATAAGAAAACAGAAATCAGGAGCAGAGAAGAATAAACCTATGAAACACATTACTCCAAAGTGTACCCAAGGCGAAAGCTTTTAGGAATAGGTTTAGATCAACTCCTGAATGATCTCTAAGTTACTAAGATAGACATTTAGGGGGGGGAAATCTGCCTAATTTTTGGATGAAGAAAAATAAGAAACACTCTCAGAGAACCTACCCTCTTAGTTTCAGCAAGACAACTATGCCTCTCTAGGTCCTCTAGAGCTACTGTCAGAGATTAACTACTGGAATGAAAGAAGCATGGGTCTGGCCTAGAACAGTCCTTCTGAGATTTCACAGCAACTGATTTCTGCTCAGTGCTATTCTCCAAGAGAGTAAAAAATGCACTTTCTTTGACAACCTGCTGAACATGGCTCCAAACTAACACTGCTGTACTTCCAATTTTCTGTCCTTTTCAAAAAATTAAAGTAATCAGTGTTTTTGGCACCACCACAGGGAATGATATAAAAATTCTGAGCATGTTGGCCACCTTGAGGGCCAAGGAATGAACGCAAAGGAAAAGGAAAGTTTTTAACATCCACAATATGTCCATTTTACATTCTCAAGGCATCCGTTACTTTGCTGGCTAAGAAATGACCTCACTGACAAGCTGGTGCGCATGTTTATTTCTCTGTCTTGGAGCAGTGTTTACTCATCTGAGATCTGGCCTGGGCTGAAGGAACACTGCAATTGGCAGTCAGGTGTGGTTTATGATTGGCTTTTCTATTCTCTGGATCTAGGAGATAAACACACCAGCTACAGAGGAGCTGTGGGTAGCAGCCTGAGAATGAATGAGGAAAAGATTTCCACTAACAGAGAAAGCTTACACATAAATTCATCAACCATTTCAAATTGAGAAAAAAAGTAATCATCCTTGCTCAAAGGATTCTTTGTGTTATGGAAATCATTCTCTGTTCACCTTTGTGCCAGTGACAATTAGATTTGGCAAAATGAGTTTTAGTTATATACAGAGTATGTTTAGTGATTACTAAATTTAATTGTAATCTAACTAATTTAATTCAGGAATATTTAATTTTAACTATACACTTTTAATGTTTTTACAGGGGTACCTTGCTAAAACCAACTCTTCTTGGGTTTTCCTGGTACTTTATTTACCGTTCAGGTGGAATCGATGAAAATAAAAAATAGTAATGGAGAGCCAAGTACAGTCTTTACTCCACATGGCATCACTCCATGCAAGATGGATTTAGTATGCTTTAAAATATATTAGAACAAACTAAACTCATGTGGTAAAAGTTTAATATTTTTCTAAGTCCCCCAAAGATATCTTAGTCACAGCTTCTTACCTTTGATGGAGGATTTGGCAATGAGGCTGAAGGTTCTGGAAGCCTAAGGAAGTTAAAAATAAGAATTAAAGTCATGGTTTTTCATAGACAAACACACAGAAAGATAGGGCTAACTTAAGACTTAGTAAGTCCTACTTTGCAACTTACAGCTTTGCCTCCATATATCTTCCTGTTCAATCACCTCAGTGTAAAGAATGAAAGTTTTCTCAGTAAATGAGTCTTTATTTTGCTACGTAACCCCTTGCTTTGGAGTTGTCTGAACAAAAAAATAAAATTAGAACCCATCTGTTGAAACAGAGTTGCTTTTCTTTAGCCTCTATAAATTTGTGTTTGGGTGTTAGAGTATTTTTTCTATATAAATAAAGATGCTAGCATATATTTAAAGATGAAAATTATTTTAATTGTTCACAAAAAGTCACATAAATTTCAACTTTTAGAACGCAGTTTAATTGGCATACCTTTCTTCTAAACTCTTTAACCAAAACTTTAAAATGTTAGTGGAAAGAAAGGAATCTATACAAATAACAGAGTACAAAGACATGAGGTCTCTAACAAGACAAGCAGCATAGAAATCCAGGGAACTATTAAGCAGAAGGATGTGATTATCAATTTGAAGCAAGCTTTCCACACACTTTAACTACTATAGAAACCAGTTTCCAGTCATTGTTTTTTAAAGTAGGACCTCTGGAATTTGCTAAAACCAGCAACTATATCTATTAAAAAGTCATTCTATCTTCATGACTCAGAGGATAAAAAGGATTTATAAGGATCAGGAAAAGCTATTAAATCATCATACACATAAAATCTTAACAACGAAATTAAGTAATAATTTTGAAAAAATCTAGAAAATAAACACTTTCTTTTCAACTTAAAGCCTAAATGTATACGCTCTGTATAAAGAAAAGAACATACATGAAATCATTCTTAAAACCCTTATTCTGCCCCTCAAAGACAGAGATTGTGTTGCATATTACTTTGACTTCCAAGTTTTGGGCATAATAAAGTCACTTAAATGAACATCTAGTGATAATAGTGAAAAAGATACAAAACATTTTGTAAATTAAAAAAAAATTATATTCCATCTAATCCTTCCATCCCTCCTTTCTTCCTCTTAAAATGATCACAAAGAACCAAATTAGTTAATTGAGGATAAAATTTTAACATAGTGCATCCTCTAAAATCAGACTAAACTATAATTCCAACTCTGATATTCACTAGTTCCGGTAACCTGTATCTACCAAATCACTTCTTCCAATCATTCATTAAAAATCACCTCCAAATCACAAAGTATTTGACATAGCTCAAGAATAATCTTGCATCAGAAACAGTGATATGATAAGCCATAAGGAAACCCCACTGCTGGGGAAGCCAAGAAGCAAAATGGTACTTCATTATGACTGAAGATAATGAATACTTACTTTAAGTATTTAGATAAGTCATCACTTAATTCTTTAGGGATGTAATCAGATATCAGACCATGGGCATAACGAATGTAATCCTCTGTAAGAAACAGAAGGAGTGAAGGTTAAAAAATAGTAATGATGGTGGTTTCACAGTCAAATTGACCTGAGTTCAAATTCTGACCCTTTCTGGATAAAGGGAATGCACTTAAGCTCTAGCCTCAGTTTTCTTATTTGTAAAATGGGGATAGTAATATCTATTTGTCAGACTAGTGGGAGGTTATGCTGGATATGACATGAGATAATACCAAAGATATGATAAGATAATACAAGTATAATACAGTAGACACTCATTAAATGACAGTAAAAACAAAAAATTCAGGGTGCTTTGTTAGTTGAAACCAATGAATACAAATAAAGTTTAAAAATCAGCTGTAACAATATGAAATAGTCATGTCTTTTTAAAAAAAGTAATCTTTTCTAGGCCTGCTTTAATAAAGAATAAATCTAATTATTTAACAGTAATGAGTGTACTCATTTAAGAGAAATATAATATCATATGTCTCTACTACTAGGTATTTGCTTTATAAAAACCCTGAACTATATATATGTAGTTCTCTCTCCTTCTCTCTCTATATACATATACACACACATACACACACTCCTAAACTAATAAAACACTTGGGGAAAAAAGAAACTTAAACAACTAATTCTAAAGCATCTGTATTCTCAGTACTAAAATGCACCTCTGGCAGCAATTAGAAATACAGTGACCTAAGAAGACAACAAAATCTGTTCAGAACTCTGTCCCTGAATTCAGCATTTTACATAGAATACAAGCAGATCATCAAACTTAATCATAAGATGGGATAACCACATGGGAATATAAACCACCAAAAGCAGACTCCAGGTTTGCTGCTGGGATATTCATTCACTTCCTTTTTTTCATTCTCTGTCTTCAAGTCAAGGTTAACAATTTGCCTCAGTATTACATAGAAAATGACTGCCGTCTGGTGACCACCTGATGTCAAAAAGTCTTCAGTAAGAGATTTTCATTGTCAAAGTAGAACTGAAAGTTATCATTTAACCTTTCTTAAAATTGCTCATGGTTCTGGGATAGTCATCATCCAATGAGTCATTAATAGACAAAGAAAACTATTTTAAGAAAGTCAACATGTAATTCATTTGCTTCTTCTGGTACCAAACCAATAATGTAAAATATGTAAAGCTTACTTCATGGCTGGGACACTAAATGGCAATACAGCCAAGCTCAGAATCTGCATGCATCTATCCACCCACCTACCTATCTATTCATCATCTATCTCAATCCCTCATCTTCTATGGTTAAAGCCAATTAAAGACACTGACAGCTGGTAACTCAGTATGGTAAAGGTGCTGTCCACCGCTCCCAGAATGGAGGTAGCCAACTACTTATATATGCAAGGTAGATTCCTGCAAATCAGATTGCCTGAATTATTACTATCAATCACAAACAGGCCACTATTTTTAGTTTTTATTTATTTAATGACTAAAGCCATATGTTTCAGAGCTGCACACCCTGAACAAGGGAACAACGAATTGGAGTTTAAGGTCAGAATAATTTCTGTGTCATCATTTGAAAATGTTAACTGCATTATATAGCTATTCAACTATACATATAAAAATAAGAGGACTCTACTTGGAAAAGAAAAATATCTTTAAAAGATTATAAACGAATAACCTAGGCCGGGCGTGGTGGCTCAAGCCTGTAATCCCAGCACCTTGGGAGGCCGAGGCGGGTGGATCACGAGGTCAAGAGATCGAGACCATTCTGGTCAACATGGTGAAACCCCGTCTCTACTAAAATTACAAAAAATTAGCTGGGCATGGTGGCGCGTGCCTGTAATCCCAGCTACTCAGGAGGCTGAGGCAGGAGAATTGCCTGAACCCAGGAGGCGGAGGTTGCAGTGAGCCGAGATCGCGCCATTGCACTCCAGCCTGGGTGAAGAGAGCGGAACTCCATCTCAAAAAAAAAAAAAAAAAAGAATAACCTAAAAGAAAAATTGCCAAGTAAATCAATTTTCACCTAAAATCAAAATATATTCATCCCTGTATCAAGAAACATGTGTCTTGGGAATAAAATGCAAACAGATGCAGCCCACTGGAACAGTACAACTGTGTCAGAGGAACAGTACCACCAAAAGGTTATGAGCGTGGGCTTAAGAGACAAGCTCTGTAAGTAGCTCAGCTTTGCCATTTACTAGTTTTGAGTCTTTGGACAGGGCCTCAAGATGCTCATAATGAAATTTAGTGGGAGGATCGGATGGGATCATGTTTGTATAGTGGCAACTTAGCAAATGGACTGGCACACAATACACCCCCGATAAACGATAGCCAGGGTTCCTATCAGTGTAAAAGAAATATTTGCTGAATAAATAACTTAAGTATCAATGAATGACAGAAGTAACCTATGGTAGAAATATTCTTTGCTTCTGAAATAAGATGCACACCTGCCACAATGTGTATGAGGCATTGGCAGAAATATGAGGCTTCTGTACTATTAAGATTTTTAAATCCTAAGATAGGCATTTACACATAAGCAACTTACTCCAGACAGAAATCATTTCTGATGAAATGTTTTACTTACCTTCCTTGTCAGTGGAAACTCGGTCACCAGAGAAAAATGCAGTTGACTGCACCCGGGTACTGACATTTACACCGTTGGTTTTTAATGCTGCCATAGTTTGATTAACCTATGAAGCAACCAAGAGGAGGAAAGCAGGGTATTTTCAACTTAACTTTAGAAATCTGAGAGCTCTGATTCTGGAGTCAGGCTGCTGGGTTTGGCTCTGCACCATGGCTAGTTACTTAACCTTTCTGTGGCTCTATCTGTGAAATGGTAATAAAAATAGCACCGACCTCATAGGACTACTGTGAGTATTAAATTCGTTAATATATGGAAAGCCCTTAGAATAGAATCTAACACAAAATCTATATGTAACAATTTTCTAAATAGAATAATATAAATTTCCCACTTCCTAGGAAATATAATCAATAAGTATAAACTCCTCTTTGCTATTCATGCCATTTTCCTTTGCTAAGGGCAAGGATTCTGCTCCATAGGAATACTACTACTATACTGCGAATGAAATCAAACATGACACTCAAATCTTGCCACTACTTTGCAAATTAGGAGTCTGATTATTCTACCGGGCTCATTTCTAGCTCCTCAGGCTTCCAATGAACCTGGTAACACGATATGACAAACAAACATGATTTATTTATAATTTTCTATTTTATTATTTTTAAATGTATTATACTTCAAGTTCTGGGATACATGTGCACAATGTGCAGGTTTGTTACATGCATCTACATGTGCCATGGTGGTTTGCTGCACCCCTCAACCGGTCATCTAGGTTTTAAGCCCTGTATGTATTAGATATTTGTCCTAATGCTCTCTCTCCACTTGTCCCCAGCTCTTGATAGGCCCCAGTGTGTGATGTTCCCCTCCCTGTGTCCATGTGTTCATTAACTCCCACTTATGAGTGACAATATGTGGCCAAACACAATTTTTCACATAAAAGATGGAAGAGAATCTTAGGAAACAGTACTTTAACTACTTGTATCCACTGATATTGTAAAAACTTTATCATTATTCTATCTGGTTTAGTGAGATTCTTAATCAATGTCAAAGTTCATATTATCCTTAGACCAGTGGCTTTCAAAGTTTTTTTTTAATCCCAACCCATAGTAAGAAATATATAGAAATCCAATACTTAAACACATATATAAATGTTTCACATAGCCATACGTAATACTTGCGCTTCCTCTGCTATATTTTAATACTTCCCCTCCCCTCCCTTCCCAATCTGTTCCATTCCAAAAGAAATACTAGTTGTGACCTACTAAATTGATTTGAAGCTCACCACCCCAGTCCTTCCATTAGATTAAGATTCTTAGGATCACTAAGATAAAGGGTTTGCCTATAAGAGGACCCCCTCCTCAGCCTCCAGACCCTGAGAGTGGGACACACTTCCTCTAAACCTGAACAACTTTGCCTGGCTGTGTCCCTGGGTCCCTTTGCCTGGTTGTGTGTGAGCAACATCATTCTTGGAGACACCTGCCAGACTGACAGCAGCCAACAAGTGCCAGGCCTGGTATCATCTTAGTTGGAAAACTCAAATCTGCATCAACAAATAGCACCAAATATTTCACTCTGTAGTAGGATCAGGGAGAAACGAGGATGCAGGTCACAAGAAAACATAAAGTTAACTCCTGAGATACACAAGTTAGGGAGGATTAAAAAGTCAAAGCCTTCTTCTAATACTTGGTATCGCTACACAGTTTTCCTCTTTTTACTGAATATAGCGGATGGTCTCTGGATTCAGATTTACTGCCTTCTGTAAAAATTTCTTAGAGAACTGAATTTTTTATTTTACCACAGGCACTAGAGAGGAACTATACCTTTTTTTCCAGCCACTTCAATGTCTTCTCTTTGCTGTACTTGTAATATTTCTTGTTGTCTATTTCTGGATTACATTAAAAGAAAAGAAAACAGACTCAGCACAATGACATAAAAAATAAACTCATAAGTTTTATCATATACAAGTTAACAATTTAAAAAATATTTCATAAGTTTATATTCTTGAAAAACTTAATTTATGAATCTGAGAACATATATGAAACTTTTTTTTAAAAGATGGAAATAACAAGGAAATAAATTCTTTTCAAAATGCTGCAGAAGAATGCATCCATGCTAACACCTTGATTTCAGACTCTGACATTCAGTACTGTAAAAGAATACATTTACATTGCTTTAAGCCTCTAAATTTTTTTTTTTTGAAACGAGAGAAGGAAAGAAAGAAAAAAAAGGAGTGAAGGAGAGGAAGAAAGAGGAAGAAAAAGAGGGAGAGAGGACGGGAATATTGCTTTATTCTAAAAATGGGTATTAATAATGGCCGATCAATATTTTGTGTATTTAGAGTAGAGAATGTATATTTTGTGTATTTAAAAATGGAGAGCTCTATAAATATTTATTAAGTTTACTTGTTCTGGATCTGAGTTCAAGTTCTGGATGTCCTTATTAATTTTCTGTCTCGTTGAGTCTAAATCTCTTATGGGTCTTATGTATCTGGGTGTTAGGATCGTTACCTCTTATTGTTGCATTGATCCTTTTACCACTATATCTTTGTTGCTTTGAAATCTATTTTATCAGATGCGAGAATAGCAACTCCTGCTTTTTATTTATTTATTTATTTTTGCTCTCCATTTGGTTGGTAAGTCTTTCTCCATCCCCTTGTTTTGAGTCTTCGTGTATCTTTGGATGTGAAATGGGTCTGGATGTAGCATACCATTAGGTTTTGGCTGTATCTTTTGATTGGGGGATTTAGTCGACTTAAATTTAGGGTTACTGCCATTTGATGTTAACTGGGTATTTTATCCATTCGTAGATATAAATTCTTCTTTATGTTGATGCTCTTTACTTTTTGGTATATTTTTAGAAAGGCTAATACTGGTTGTTCCTTTCTATGTATAATGCTTCTTTCAGAAGCTCTTGTAAAGCAGGCCTGGTGGTAATAAAATCTCTGAGTACTTGCTTGTTCATAAAAGATTTTATTTTTCCTTCAGTTGTGAAGCTTAGTTTGGCCGGATATGAAATTCTGGGCTGAAAGTTCTGTTCTTTAAGGATGTTGAATATTGGCCCCCACTCTCTTCTGGCTTGTAGGGTTTCTGCTGAGAGATCTGCTGTAAGTCTAATAGGTTTCCCTTTGTGGGTAACCTGACCTTTCTCTCTGGCTGCCCTTAGTATTTTCTCCTTCATTTCAACCCTGGTGAATCTAACGATTATGTGCCTTGGGGTTGCTCTTCTTGAGGAATATCTTTGTGGTGTTCTCTGTATTACCAGGGGTTGAATATTGTCCTGCTTTGCTGGGAAAGTTTTCCTGAATAATATCCTGAAGAGTATATTCCAGCTTGGATTCATTCTCTCCGTCACATTCAGGTACACCTATCAAACGTAAATTAGGTCTTTTCATATAGTCCCATATTTCTTGGAGACTTTGCTTATTCATTTTTATCCTTTTTTCTCTATTCTTGTCTTCTCGTTTTATTTCATTAAGTTGGTCTTCGACCTCTGATATCCTTTGTTCTGCTTGATCAATTCGGCTATTCAAACTTGTGCATATTTCGCTAAGTTTTCGTGTTGTGTTTTTCAACTCCATTAATTCATTTATATTCCTCTCTATATTGTCTATTCTTGTTAGCATTTTGTCAAATCTTTTTTCAAAGTTCTTAGTTCCTTTACATTGGGTTAGAACAAGTTCTTTTAACTCCCAGAAGTTTCTTATCATCCACCTTCTGAAGCCTACTTCTGTTAATGGAACACAGTCCTTCTCCATCAGGGCTTGTTTCATTGCTGATGAGGAACTATATAATCCCTTGTAGAGGAAGAGGGGTTCTAATTTTGGGTATTCTCAGCCTTTTTAGGCTGGTTTCTTTCCTTTGTTAGAAATTTATCCATCTGTTGTCTTTACAATTACCGCCTTTCTAATTAGGTTTCTGAGTGGACGTCCAGTTTATTGATTCCCAGCGCTGGAATCCAAGCAATCCACTGTGCTGGCCAAAACAGCAGTGAAAAGACTGATGGTGCTCTTCTGCCCAGGAATCTCCGGTCTGGCTTTCTTCTTGAGTCCGTAATAAGTGGCTCTGCCTTCCCGGAGCTCCAAACATCGGTCAGAAGGGGAACCAGTCCTGTTTACTCTGCATGAAGAGCTGCCGTGCCGAGGCGCTGGCAAAACCACTGCGCCGGCCATAAGAGTCATGCTGGTGACCCATGGGGCTCCTCCACTGGGAATCTTCTGGTCCGTGAGTGACAAAAATTCATCTGAAAGTGTGGCATCCTCTTGTTCTCTGTGCTTTCACTGGGAGCTACAATCCTGAGCTGTGAGCGATCAGCCATCTTGGAAATGTTTCGTGAAACATTTGTTTAAATGTTAGTAGTAGTTTGGCTACCTCAGAAGTCATCAACCATTAAATAAGAATTTAAGAAAACCTTCAAATTATACCAACAACTCTGTAGAAAAGGTAATTTTAAAAACTCAGCGAACAAGTGTGAAAGGAAAACAAATCTTGGTGATAGGGACAGGAGGCAGGGAAATTCTGGGCAGAAGAGGGCTGGTCCCCAGCAACAGTCCCACCCTCAAGCCTGGAACCACAGCCCAAAGAGAACATGAATTCCTGTTCTCCCACTCAAATGTTGCCTTTTCCAAAACCAACTATGGCCCACACTGCCCCCCTTCCTGAGCCCATAAAAACCCTAGGCTCTGCCAGTAGAGAGAGAGAAGAGGAGAAGCAGTGGGACACTGGAGACTCTGGCTGGACATTGGACAGAAGCAGCTGGACTTCAGAGGGACAGCTTGATGGTGTTGCTTGAGAGAGGAGTCCGGTCAAGGATGGGGGAAAATCATCTTTCTGCTCCATCCCCTTTTCACCTCCCCTTCCTGCTGACAGCCACTATCATTGGCAATAAAATCCTCCACAATTCACCACCCTTCGATTTGTTTGTATGACCTCATTCCTCCTGGATACTGGACAAGAACTCAGGTGCAGGTGCAAAAGGCTGTCACACTGACCCCTCTACTGAGCTATTAACACTTAAGGGGTTTGCCAATGGCATATCTAAAAGAACATGGACTATAACACTCTTTCTGGGGCTTCAGGGGTAATGGGCACTCCCTTAGACACTGTCATGGGGCCACACTGAATTTTGCTCCTGCTGGCACCCAGAAGCCCTCGCCCCAGCTCCTGCACTCACTCACCTATACTCCTGCTCTTGTGGGGGGGTGGAATGCAGTGGGACCAAGTGAGTGGAGTTTGCCCCTGCTGGCACTGAAGCAGCTGGCTAGTTCTAGTGCCTGTGCACTCCAATTCCTGACTGCAAAGGGGTCAGGGAAAATGTCCTGCTTCATTGGGACCCCAAAATTACTAAGCTGAAGGGAAACATCAAGCTGGGAACTGCTTAGGGCAAACCTGCCTCCCATTCTATTAGGTCAACCCTCTGAGGCTCACCTGAGAGACAAATGCATATCTAATTGCTTCCTCTCTCCTACTGTTTATGTAAAAATGCAGATTCACTGAGCCAGACTAAATTGTGTATTCAATGGAAGATTGATCAAGGACTCAAAAGAATGCAAGCTTTTGTCTCTTATCTACTTCTAATGCGGAAGTCCCCACTTTGAGTTGTTCTGCCTTCTAAACCAAGGTACATCTTACACATATTGATTGATGTCTCATGTCTCCCTAAAATGTATAAAAGCAAACTGTACCCACAACCACATGTCTTGAGCACATGTCTCAGGACTTCCTGAGGCTGTGTCATGTGTGTGTCATTAACCTTGGCAAAATAAACTTTCTAAATTGACAGAGACCTGTCTCAGATATTTTGTGTTCACAGTAGCATACTAAGCGGTCTTAACTGTTGTGAATAATTTTAAGCTCACCTCAATGTTTTCAATGAAACACTTTTTTTCCCTAAAATCAAAAGAAAATCCCAATAAAGAAAACTGAAACTAAAGGCAGATACCTATGAAGTTCACTACATTTATTCAGGAAAAAAATCTTGTTAACTACTTAGTACTGGCATGGTGGGATTAGGAGAGCATTTAAAAAAAGGTGTATCTCTTAACATATTACCAACATAATCATAGCTATTTCAGAAGACTTAGATTTAAGGTAGGCTCAACCTGGCCCTTTATGGGAATAAAAGTTGCACCTTTTATAAATTATACTTACTCTCCTCACAATCCACCCAGCCTTATATACTGTGTCATTAAACCATGCTTTCCTCTGAAACCCTTTCATTCATGGGATTTCTTCTTTCCGTGCAACTAGCAAGGGCAGCACTGCCACTCCAGCCTCCTCTGGCCATGCAAGATTTATCTTTATGACCACTAGTAACCCTCGGACCTGATGCGTATTCACCACCCTTGAGTTATAAAGAATGGGGCTCTTTCTCCCTTCCACCTTGTGATGGGAAATAGAAACTGCCCATTCAGGGGCCATTTTCTACAGTCTGTTAAATCATATGAGAGAGGGGTTGGGAGGTCCCTGGTCTTAGTTCCAGGGAATTTCCTCACTGTTTCAGCCTATGGTTGTCAATGCTGTGGGTAAGATGAGGCAGGATGGATTGGGGGCTGGATATCTGCAGCCATCTCCTTAGGACATGTCACTGCAGTAACAAAAAAGAGGGATAGGTGCAAACAGCATTGTCAGGAGTGTGAGAATTCCAAAGTGCAATGCCCACCATTTAGGAGCCAGAACTACCTGGGCAAACAGCCTACTGTAAACCAAAGCCAATGAGACTGGACTCAACTTCCTCGGAGACTATGTCTCACCCCTATGTACAAATCAGGGGAATTTCAAGAGCATACAGAAATTACGAAATAAATACATGCTGTTGAATGGCTTTTAGAAGCTTTCGTTGCCTGAGGCAAAAAAATTCCCAAAAAAGCTCACTGCTCAAGGTTCTCCTGAAAATCTTACCCTGACCTGGCATCTCACTTCTTTCTTGCCTCTACCTCCAAATTTTCTGAAAGAATGTCTACCATCTGCTGCTGTTTTCCTTGTGTCCCACTCTCTAAGCCCCATGGGGAGGCTTTTCCTCTGCCTCTGGGAAATGTTCTCTAAGGGGCAGAGAGCATAGACTGAGCCATGCTTCCAGGGTTCCTGCATACCCCAGCACATGCTGTCCCTTTGGGAAGCCACCTTGCTCTCAAAGCCTGTTTCCCCAAATGTAAAGAGAGGCTTTTTCTCACTGGGCTGTTCTGAGTATGAAATGTGATAATCCACACAAATCCTATAGCATAATACCTGTCACTTAGCGAATACATAATAAGATAACATGATGAAAAGGATGATTTGTTAATAAAACATAAGAAACTAATGTTTATTCAGGTCTGTGTTAGGTACATTATATACATTTTCTCATTGAATGGTCAGAATGAATCTCAGAATCAACTAAAAAACCATGATTTGTCCCCATCTTCGAAGACTGGGTCTGAGTGACATGAAGTAACTGTCCCAAGTCACTGAGGAAGTAATCAACTCCCACCCATCCTGACTTCAAAGACAGGGATCTGATGTTCCCTTGAGATCATTAGGTCTACACTTTCCTCACTGCCTCCCAACACCCTGTTCTTTGTGGGAAAAACCTCTCCTCCATGGCATATATAAAATTGCTTTCTATTTTTTTATCTCTCTAATTATTTATTTGATTCTTTTCCACTCTGCTTCACCCTCCTCCAAAGCCAACTGTACCATTTCATCTGGTGTGATCTCTTCCTGGCTCAACAAGACTAAACAAACTAACTGGGAACCCCAAAGCCCTGAACTGAGGCTCCACGTGCCTAACACCCAGTGGTTCATCTTCCTCCCATATCACTCTCCTGGTTATTGAGGCCTAAACCTCAGAGCCAGTGCTCACGCCAGCCTTGCCTCCGTGAGCAAAATTGTTTTGGCCATTATAGGTCCTCCATCCCATGGGAAGTAGGAAGTACGGAGAGAAAAGGAGCCAATATTATTTTGGGAGAAATGGGGAAGTAAAAAAAAAAAATACTGTGTTAGAAATCAGGAGGCTTAGCTTCTAGTGCTGAATCAGTAAATACTTTTTTTTTTAAATGAATTTTATTTATGTGTTCACACAATGTTCATGTTCACACAATGGACACACCTGTTTTAAATGCATAATTCGAGGTGTTTGGAGAAATGTACGCAGTGATGTAGGCATCATCCCCCAAAGTTCCCTGGAGCCCTTATGTAGTCAATTCTCACATGGTTGCCCAGACTGCAGGTCACCACTCATCTATAATTACAGGGTAATTCCTGCTTTATTCTGGAATACCACAGAAATGAAATGACACAATATATACTTTTTGTGTCCTACTTCTTTTGCTCAACCTTATTTCCGTGAGATTTATCCATTTTGTTACAGCTAGTGGTAGTTCCTTCCATTGTATGGGGAACAGTAGAACTCCCGAGTTGTAAGAAATTGCCAAGTGGCTATATCATTTTAAGCCTTGGCCAGCCAGGTACGTTAAGGTCCAACTGTCCCACAGCTCACCATCTCCTTTTTTTCTTAATGGTGTTTTTAATAACAAAAGATAATACTTTTGACAAAATGCAATTTATAATTTTTTTTACAGTTAGTGGGTTTTGTGTCCTAAGAAATCTTTGACTATTCCCCAAGGTAACAAGGATTTTTTTTCCTATGCTTTCTTCTAGAAGCTCAATAATTTTCATTTTTGAATTTAACATAGTGATCCATTTTGAATTAATTTTTCTGTATGAGGTGAGGATCAATGTTATCATTCGCATGTATATCAAATTCTTCCATCAACATTTGTTGAAAAGACTATCCTTTTTCCCATTGAGTTATCTTCACACCTTTGGAAAAATAAAAATCAATTGACCATATAAGTGTGGGTTTATTTCTAGATTCTCTATTCTATTCCATTTATCTATACATTTATCCTTATACTAATCCCATATTTATTTTTTAAAGTTAGGGACAGGGTCTCACTCTGTGACCCAAGTTGGAGTACAATGGTGTGATCATAGTTCACTGTAACCTTGACCTCCTTGGGCTCAAGTGATATTTCCTCCTCGGCCTCCCAAACAGTTGGAATCACAGGTGTAGACCATATAGCTGGCTAATTTTTAAACTTTCTGTAGAAATGGGGTTTTGCTATGTTGCTTAGGCTGGTCTCAAACTCTCAGCCTCAAGCAATCCTGCGTTAGCTTCCCAAACTGCTAGGATTACAGGCATGAGTCACTGTGCCTGGCCCCCACATTTTCTTGATTATATTAAGTCTTTAAATTAGTTTTTGTAAGTTCTCCAAATTTATTCTTCTTTTTCAAAATTGTTTTGGCTATAATAGGTCCTTTAGATCAGGTTCCCCAACCCCCAAGCCATGGACTGGTACTGATCTGTGGCCTGTTAGGAACTGGGCCATGCAGTAGGAGGTGAGTGTCACACAAGCAGCACTAGGCTGAGCTTCACCTCCTGTCAGAGTCAGACAGCAGCGGCATTAGATTCTTACAGGAGTGCGAACCCTATTGTGAACTGCACATGTGAGGGATCTACGTTGTGTGC
Source organism: Callithrix jacchus (assembly GCF_049354715.1). Lineage (NCBI taxonomy): Eukaryota > Metazoa > Chordata > Mammalia > Primates > Cebidae > Callithrix > Callithrix jacchus. The sequence continues at coordinate 65,005,287 of NC_133502.1, forward strand.
TCCTTATGAGAATCTAATACCTGATGATCTGAGGTGGAATCGTTTCATCCTGAAACTATCCCCCTCCTCGCCCCATCCATGGAAAAATTGTCTTCCACAAATCCATTTCCTGCTGCCAAAAAGGTTGGAGACTGCTATGTCTGCTGCTTTACATAGTCATATAAATTCTAGAATCAATTTGTCAATATCTACCAAAAAAAAAGAAAAAGAAGCTGGCTAAGTATTACATTGAATCTATAGAACAATTTGGGGAAAACAAACACCTTAAAAATACTGAATCTCTAATCCATGAACATGGCCTATTTCTTCATTTATTTAATTTTTCTTTAATTTCTCTCAGCAATATTTTGCAATATTCAACATAATGGTCTTGTACATATTGTGCTACATTTAGCCCTAGAACGTTATTCTTGATGACAGTATAAATGGTACGTTTTTATTCTTTTATCTAATTGTTCACTGCCAGTATATAGAAATACAACTAATATTTGTATATTTGAACTTGTATCCTGAAACCTTGTTAGTTCTAGTAACTTCTTTTGTAAATTCTTTTGGATTTTTCCATACATGACAATACTGTCTGAATAAAGACAGCTGTACTATTGACTTTCCAATCTGTATGCCTTTTTCTTGTCTTATTGCACGTTGGGACATCCACCGCATGGTGAACAGAAGTGGTAAGAGCAGGCATCCTTCTCTTGTATCCAGTCTTGGGGGAAGATTGTGTTCAGTCTTTTACAATTATGTTAGCTCTAAGTTTGCCAAAGATGTCCTTGGAAGTTCCCTTCTGTTCTTCATTTGCTGATAATTTATATCATGACTAAATTTTATTTGTCTTTTCTGTGTCTTTTAAGATAATCATAAAATTTTTCTTTTTTAATACATAAATATGTTAAATTACACTAATTGATTTTCTAATGTTAAACCAATTGTGCATTCTTGCAATTAACCCCACTTAGGTTTTATATATTTAATTTTTAGATATTTGATTTTCTAATATTGTTAAGAAGTTTTCAGTCTATAATCATAAGGGATAATAGTCTAGTTTTTATAGTAACAATTTTGATTTGGTACTGGGGCAATTCTAGTTGCATAAAATTAGCTGGGAAACATTCCTTCCTCATCTATTTTCCCAAAGAGTTTGAGCAAATGTCATTTCTCTGACTATCATTTCTTCCTTAGAGTAGCATTTATTAGTGAAGCTAGTTGGGTCTGGAGGTTTCTTCCTAGAAAGTTTTTAAATTATAAATTTATTTCTGAGTTAACACTCCCTGGCAAGATGATTACTATAACCCAGAAGGCTACACAAAGACCCAGCATATAAAGTACTGCTTAATTTTGAAATTTACCCATTTTGAAAAACAAGGAGGTTTAAAATATTCATGAAGGCCAAGGACTATCCATAATTATAAAAAATACCATAGCAAATTCCTTTGTGTCCTAAATTTAATATTTGTGAGAGTTAATGAGTTTGATAACACATGCATATACTGGAAAGGTATTTTTCCCTTATGCGCCTGGTGCCTATAAAATTGGTTTCAAACATCTGGAAAGATTGGGTTTACAAAATAAAGATGGAATAAAAGTGAGCCCACAGTTAAGTAACATGTTCAGCAATTGGGTAATCAGCTCACAAACTTCAATTTCCCTGATGTATTGTTGAACTGCCTCAAGCACATTTTCACTTCTACTTTCTCAATGTTTTCTATAACTGAGAAACTCATATGATCGCTTTCTTCCTCTGCCTCTTGGGGAAAGAAACTTGGCAATTGTACTTGGGGTATTTTAATCAGGTAAGTTTTCCTGGCTCTCCCTGTTAATCACCTCAGACAGTGCACTGCAGCTTTGGCTGGCAATATGAAACAGTGTTACATTCAAGATAAAGTTCATGACCTTTCATTAGTCCTTTCCCATGCCATCTCTCCACTGAATGTGCACTTCTTTGGCAAGAAACCTGCTCTGAGCCCCACAGCTAGCAAACAGAGACACATCATTTCCTTCACTAATAAAGTAGGCAGGGATAAGGTCACCGCTATCATCATTCAGGGTACAAAAAACCATGGCTAGGTTCACTCATCAGTGGGGAAGGTTCTTACAGGCCTAGCAGCCTTAACCAGGTCTTAAATGCCATAGATGTTTAAGAAGCATCTGGAGTTTAATATGAAAAGGCTGGCTGGGGAATTTGAGTATTTCAGGCTTTACTCTATCTGCACAAGTGCCTGTGGAGAGAATGGAAGTTAAAAAACATCAGCTTTCTTCTTCACCTTTAATCTTCATCATGGATAGTAACTGATGGCTCTTTAGTAGTCATCTTTCTTATTTAGAAATCTAGAAGTAAATTACAGAGAATGGAAGCAAACACTAATTTATAAATAGACAATAATCCAAATTCAAATAGGTAGCCAGTACCCAACACAAATACTAGAAGAAGACCTGTGGGGTCATACAGTGCCTAGAAGTTCTAGGAAGCTCCCTGGAGGGATGAGAATAGACATTTCCTTAAGCTAGGAAGTTTTTTCTGTCTCCTTCCCTGTCTCTTTTTGCCACATAAAGGGAAATTATTAAGAGGGGATACATGAGATTAAAAAAGAAAAATCAAAATGAGGCGTAGTGGCTCATGCCTATAATCCAAGCACTTCGGGAGGCTGAGGTTGGAGGATTGCTTGAGCCCAGAAGCTGGAGACTGGCCTGGGCAACATGGTAAGACCTCATCTCTGCTAAGGATAAAAAGGTTAGTTGGGTGTCATGGCACACACCTGCAGTCCCAGCTACTCTGGAGGCTGAGGTGAGAGGATCACTTGAGCCCAGGAGTTCAAAGATGTGATGAGCAGTGATGATGCCACTGCATTCCAGCCTGGGTGACAGAGTGAGACTCTGTCTCTAAAAAAATTTAAAATAAAAATGAATTTTAAAAGAGTCAAGTTTTTTGGCTGGGTGCAGTGGCTCATGCCTGTAAAACCAGCACTTTGGCCAAGGTCAGGAATTTGAGACCAGCCTGGCCAACATAGTGAAACACTGTGTCTATTAAAAATACAAAAATTAGCTGGGTGTGGTAGCACCCACCTGGAGTCCCAGCTACTCAAGAGGCTGAGGTGGGAGGATCACTTGAGCCCAGGAGGCAGAGGTTGCAGTGAGCTAAGATTGCACCACTGAACTCCGGCCTGGGCAACAGAGTGATACTCCATTTCAAAAAAAAAAAAGAATCAACTTTTTGTTTTTACATGAAACTTCACCAAAAAAAAAAAAAATCAAAAACAAAACCCTTACAGAATATTTGGAAGTGTTACATACACAGATATAAGAAGGAAGGGAAAAGAGTTGCTGCCAGACATGGATTCGAATCCTGATTCTACCACTTCAAGTTCTATAGCGTCCGTCAAGCTACTTAAACTCTTTGAGCCTCAGTTTCCTCATTTGTGAAAATGCAGGTTATTAATATACGATGGAAGAAAATTACTACAAGTACTACATAATATATGTAAACCAATAAGCACAGAATTTCTGCCGTTGTAGAAGTGTATGTACTGAGCTTGTCTTGTTGGACTCTAAGGCAGTAGCAAACTTCCAAATGCTGATCCCTGTGGATCTTCAAGGAAAGAGATGTTTATCTTAGTACACTGTCCCTGTACACAGGTCTTCCATAAAAAAACATATTTCACATATTTATGTTTTGAGTCAAGGGGTAAAGCAAGTAATGTGAAAATGCTTATATATATTTTGATGAAAGGGTCTTTTTGAGGATGAGGCATTTGAGAATCTTATTTATTTTTTCCCCCATTTAAAAATCTTTTAGAGAATGGCCATGGTGACTCACATCTGTAAACTCAGCACTTTAGGAAGCTGAGGTGGAAGGATCTCTTGAGCCCAGGAGTTCAAGACCAGCCTGGGTAACATAAAGAAACCCTGTTGTCTCTGAAAGAAAAAATTAGCCAGGTGTGGTGACTTGCACCTGTGGTCTCAGCTACTTAGGATACTGGGGTAGGAGAATTATTCAAGTCCAAAAGATCAAGGCTGCAGTGAGCCATGATTGCACCACTGCAATCTAGCCTGGGAGACAGAGCAAGACTTTGCCTTAAAAAAAATAAAGTAAGTAAATAAAAATCTTTTTGGTTCTGTTTTTAAATCTTCCATTACTTTGAGATTCACAGGCTGCAGTTTATTAAGGGAAAAATTTGATAAAAAGAAACTGCCAAACCTCTAGAGATTGAATACATCTTTTACTGTGTGAAATTTATTCTTAAGTATTTTATGTTTTGCCCGTCACTTAAAAATAAAGAAAAAAATTGAGGCCTACAGTTTTAGAAATTTGGCAAACATAAACGCTAATAACATAGCTACCTTGTAAATGGAAGCGCAGAATTACCAGAAGTTAGGCAATATTGAGAAGCAAAGGAGACTAAGACAAGTACAGATAATGACACAATAAATGGTCAGGGGTTCAGTGTGCAAGAGGGAAGGGATGAGACAGAGAGAAGCTCTTGCTCTCAGCTGTAGACTATAAGGAAACAAATGCTAAGGCACTAACACTGTTTCTAAATCCAAATTTCTGGGTTTGGCTTTAAGATGATTTTTCTTATATAGCCCTAATATGAGATAACTGCATTTTCAGTTTGTGTTAAGTTGACAAAAATTAAAATGGCTTTATTATTTTTCATTACTTTAACTTTTAAAAATGGTTATGGGCTACTTCACTGGTCACCTATAAAAAGATTGCTGTCTCCTGCCAAACTCGGCATCAGGGAATGTCTTTAATGGAACTGCTTTGATAAAACCTCAGCACCACACATCCCTCCGTTCCAAACTGGAGCTCACCCCAAGTGTGGCCAAGTGTGAATTTACTGGACCCCTTAAACACAAAATGCAATCAATAAGGTTCTCCTCTTTCCCACTGTAAGCTTACACTTCCTGGACTCACCACTTTCTTGGTCCCAGAAGAACCGTCATTGTGGCCAAACCATCTATGACCCCAAACAGCCACACTTATCAACCTGATGTTCTGGTTCCCGCACTTTGTTTCCACATTAACCCTGAAACTACTTGGATGATTTTTTTGAGACACTGATGCCAAGTTTGTATAGTATTTCTAACCTGTAAAAACACACACACTGCCTTATTTTCCCCTCTAAAAAGTCAAATGAATGACAGTGAACACACATCTCTTCATTACCCTATCCTGCTTCTACAGTCCATGTTCCCTGCGTCCAGGATGCCACAACTACACATCCTCTGGGTCAGGCACAAACCCAGAAGTCATTCTTGTCTCCTCCACCTCCTTGACTGCCATCCAACCATCAGAAGCAGTTGGGACCATCTCTAAGTGGCTACTTTCTTCTTGTATCTCCTAAGATCAGGCTACCATTACCTCCTGTCTGGATCACTACAGCAGCCTCGGTGGACCTGGCCTCTTCAATATACCCTCCACACTGCAGACTGCCCTGCTTAAAACTTTACAGACACTCCGCTACCATTAAGCAAAGTCCAAACACACACAGGGCCCTTTATCACCTGGGCCCGTGCCCAGCATTCCTGTCTCACTCCTTACCAACCTAAATCCTTCCTTAGCATCCTATACTCTGAACTCCTTGGAACTTCCTGAACCTGACAAACTTTTCCATATATCCGAGCCTCTGTAACACTGCTTCTCTGACTATCCTTCAGGACCCTATAAAGAGGTCATTTCCCCCACGAAAGCAACACAACAGCTACCCACCTGCACTTCCCACCCAACTCCACCAGATTAAAACCCCACCCATCCTCTCTCTTCTTTTAATGATCCAAAGGTAGATCCTACCTTCAGATCTAATGCTGTGACTGCAGAAAACCTGAGTCATGTGGGCGGGCCAGTGCAGGACAGAGCCCTGCTGTGCAGGCCAGAGAAGCAGTGCCTTACCCTTGATCCAGTCTGACTCTGGCTTGCTTGTGACCTCTGTCTTGCCTGACTCACTGTGCTGTGCAGCTTACTGCTCGACAAAGCCTAACAACTAACACTCCTTTCTCATTAAGTATTCCTTATGCTTGAAATACAAAACAGGTGTTTAAACATTGATTATATGTCTTAGGAGAGGAAAAATTTATCTGTTTTAGTGAGAGACTGTGGAGTAGGTAAACTGAGGCAGGTCCAGTAGAAGCTCATTAATGGGATGTGCTAGTTGAGACTTAAGAAATCCCAGATGGATAAAATTTACCTTTGGAATAGAAATAAAGACAGAGCTCACCAATAGTGATCATTTTAACCAGAAGTTCTGTAATATTTTGGTCTCAGGATACATTTACACTTAAAATTATTAAGTGCAGTCATTGCTCAGCTTGTCACTGACCCCCATTAGCCTGGGCACAAAGTGAAGAAAAGGACAGTGTCTTACTTACAAGTATATAGAGCTTAGCACTAATGTGCAACATACTGTTTTTGGTAGGTGCTCAATAAATACTTCCATCTATTAAGGTACAGGTTCTATGTAATTTTACAATGAGAAATCTGAGGCAGAAGTCAGCTGAGTGACTTCCCTGATGTCACAGAACTAGTTCAAAGAAGTGAGAGTGAAGCCACACTTTGTGATTCCTGTCCTGTGGGACACAGGCACAGACTGCCATGGTTGTAGTTCCAAAGACTAAATACTCCAAAGCAATAGAGGAACAGTGCTGGCAGTGTTAGCAAATCTGAATGACAGGTTTCCTTATGGCCAACATAGAATAAGCCTTACATTCAGTGGGCCTGTAAGCAGCCACATTCTTAGGCAAGGCCTATCCTTTCTACCAACCATAAGCCTTTAAGTTATACCATACCTCTTTCCTCTGTCACATGGTGAAGTAACTTCTCAAGTCCAGGAAGTTTCAGCAACAAGATGCAATTCGGAAACACATTATCTACCACAACTTGATCAAGGGGCTGAAACTTCCCCTGAAAAAACACTTTAGTTAGTTGGAAAGCAAGCATTTCATTCAACAGACATACAGAAAAAAAAAAGAGAAAAAGATACGTTACCTCACGGCTGGGCTTTTAAACTTAGTACAGAGCCGCCTATTCCATCTAAGGAATCCCAACACTGGGACAGACTCTAGGATGGACCCAGGCTCCCTTTAGGAGGCTCCTGGGAGCACAGGGGTCCCAGGCAGCACACCATCTACCTCAGGTGTACAGTCCCCATATGAAACAGGGAACAAAACAATCTGAAAAGCATTGGAAGCCACAGAAGCTTGCAAAGATGGTGGAGACTGCGTGGGGCTAGTCCAACCCATTTGATTTGAAGAACCAGCTGTGGTCACAGAGCAAGAGTCCTGACTATCACACTGGAACAAGTCCAGACTAGGCACGGCTATATATCTGCCTCCCCATCCTCACTCTAGGGTTGATGAAAGAAGCACCCACCACAAAGAGAAAAATATCAAAAGTGAATCTATCCCTGTCAGAGCTGCCTGACTATGCTTCCAAACTTAGACCAGAATAAAAGAAGACAGCCAGAGGGAGAAGTCCTGGGCAGCTGCAGACAGGCTAAATCAGGCTCAGCCAGAGAAGTTCATATGGCCTGGTTGCCAGTGGGCCAGAAGCACAGACCATATGGCTTCAGAACATCAGTCTTCAGAATTAGGTCTAGTTTTTCTTAACTGTATAGTAGCAAGTAGAGGTGACGTTTGTCTAAATTAAGGCATTAGTACCCTGATTTGGGGACACCAGACTGTACCAGATGTATGGCCTTGCCCATGCCCACTTCCAGCTCGCTCTACCTCTCGAATACTGACAACTTCTCCTGAAGACACAAAAATGGCATTTGATCAATTTCTGCAAATGCAGCTTTCTCGGGTTTTAAGGGTAAAATCTTCTCCATCATTTGGGAGCACATGTGGATAGCCTGCCACACTTTCTCTTAGGTTAACTAGTGCCATGAAATGTCTCAATTTAAATGTTCTTATTCCTTCAAATAGTAAGAATAATGCCCAGATTTTTCCCAAGTCTTATTGTCTTTAGATTTCCTACCTTAAATCTATACTCTTCCATGATCAATCAATATGTTAAATATTTGACTACTTTAAAACAATATTTATATGTAAGGAACTACCACACAGTCATGATATAAAATAATTTCATAATTAGTGTTTCATTCTTATTTTTATTTACTATACATATATAGCAGGAAATGTAATAAGCAACCTGCCTTTACTATAAAGCTAGCAGCAGTGGAATATCTAGAAAAAAAAAACAGTTATTTTTACTGATGTTAAAATACATTTTAAAAGAACAGGTCACATATCAAAAGTGTTTGCCAATAATTTTTAACTAAATAGGAAATGATCATGTCTAAAATGTAGAGAAGGAAATAGCTAAACATCTCAAGTGTTACTTTGAAGGGCATTTTTGGCACATGGGAAGATGTGCTTGGGAAGCATGATGGTTTAAAATGAAAGCCAACAGCCACCCTGAACAGCATTTCTGCTTCATTCTGCGCCTGTCAACGTGAGCTCGCCATAGCACCCTGGAGGCACCCAGAGGGCCAGGATAGGGTTAATGCCCCGGAGTCATGGTCTTAATGGGAGGTGGAAAAAATGCTATCAAAAAGAGGAGGGGGAGTCTTAAATTCACATCAATGCGTGTGCTGAGGATGGCTGGTATCCTTCTCCTCATTAATTTATCCTAGAAAACATCACATAGGTGAGCCAACAGGTTTTCGAATTCCTCCCTGAATATTCCCCAGGGCCTTTCTCCTGGAGAACAGGACCATTTCTGTTCTTTAAAGACACGTGGCTTACCAGCCTCACAGCTTGTGTGCTCTTGTTATACTGGCCATCACAATAACTTCCAGATAAGGTACACATGATTAAACAAAGAGATAAAACTTCATTAATCCACAGTGAAAGGCAGAGGGCAGGGAAGGAGGAGACTAAAAGAGGCTAAGCTGCATCAAGAGAAAGCATGCATTGATGCTTTATGACTTTCAGCATTTATTTTGCAACTTAACTTCCCTACCAAATGGAAGTTTCAGGAATTTAGTCTAAGGGTTAAGTACGAGAAATATTTAAGTGTTCAAATTTTATCCAAACTTCAGAGTCCAAAAAAACCAGATTCTTCTAAGCAGTTTGAGTAACACTTATTACTGTAAGTTGTGAATTAAAAGATTTTCCAACTATGGTTGATGGATCCCTGGGTCATGAAGTACTCAAGCTCAAAGCTATTTTCCTAATACTGCTAAAATTTTATCTGCATTTTCACTGTGTGGATATCTGCACCGATGATTCAAATGCAATGGTGGGGAAAACTGCTGGCTCCTTAGCATGAGTCTGGTGGTGTCACCAGACTGTCCTAGTCATCACTTGGATCCTTATCGCCATTTATATGCAGTTAAAAAAATGCCAGTTTCACTTAAGAATATCCTTAAGCAAATAGTAAAAGTAATTAATTTTACTTACATCTTGACCCTTGAACACAAGTCTTGTAAATTCTCTGTGATGAAAGTGAGGCATGGCTAGAGGCCTTTGGCTGCTTAACCAAAGGTAAGCTGATTACCAGAAAGAAGAGCGTGTTGTCCTGGGGCTGCCTGAGTTGCAAGCAGAACCAGCAGCTTTTTCATGGATAGCATTTTTATTTGAAAAATCCACTCTGAATTGTGGTGATTCAGACCCCAGTATTAGTCAGAATGCGAATGATGCGAGCCTGTCATTTCAAAGGAAAGACTGACAGTACTTGCAGCCAATAATAAAATTTGAGTTTTCAAGCAAAAATTAGAATTGTAGAAAATATCTGTGACTATGACAGCTTCTCAATACCTAAAGAGCTTTCTGATGAGATCAGTGGTAATATCAACAAAAGGATGTGTGTGTGTGTGTGTGTGTGTGTGTGTGTGTGTGTGTGTAAAATGAGATGTGTCAACATTTGGAAGATATGCATAACTCAGCAAACCAATATTTTCCAAATGACCAAAGCATAATGTTACAAAATCATACGTAAGTAAGAGGATCCATTTTAAGTGCAAGACAGACCAATGGATTTTAATGTAACAGAACACAGAAAGTTAATTGACAAAGTTTCAGATTCCACCATCGCAACTAAACTTTAAAAAAATACCACTTACTGATATTTTAGGTAGTATTAAAGAATATCCACAATAATCTAAAAAGGCTATAACGTTATTTGTTCCTAACTACAAATATGTATGAGGCCACATATTCTTCATATAATCCCACCAAAATAACATATGGAAACAGACTCAGATATAAGATATCAGATATAAGAATCCAGTTGTCTTCTAGTTAAGCCAAACACTAAAGAAATTTGCAAAAAATGTAAAACAATGCCACATGCCTCATTAAATTTGGTTGTTTCAATAAATATGTGCTATTTATGTTAACATGTAGTAGACTTATTATTTTTAACTTTCTCAGTTTTAATTTCTAACAGTGAGTATTGCTAGAACCCACAGAAACATAAGCTCTCTGGAACTCTTAATAATTTTAAGTGTAAATGTATCCTGAGACCAAAATATTACAGAACTTCTGGTTAAAATGATCACTATTGGTGAGCTCTGTCTTTATTTCTATTCCAAAGGTAAATTTTATCCATCTGGGATTTCTTAAGTCTCAACTAGCACATCCCATTAATGAGCTTCTACTGGACCTGCCTCAGTTTACCTACTCCACAGTCTCTCACTAAAACAGATAAATTTTTCCTCTCCTAAGACATATAATCAATGTTTAAACACCTGTTTTGTATTTCAAGCATAAGGAATACTTAATGAGAAAGGAGTGTTAGTTGTTAGGCTTTGTCGAGCAGTAAGCTGCACAGCACAGTGAGTCAGGCAAGACAGAGGTCACAAGCAAGCCAGGGTCAGACTGGATCAAGGGTAAGGCGCTGCTTCTCTGGCCTGCACAGCAGGGCTCTGTCCTGCACTGGCCCGCCCACATGACTCAGGTTTTCTGCAGTCACAGCATTAGATCTGAAGGTAGGATCCACCTTTGGATCATTAAAGGAAGAGAGAGGAGATCAAGCAAAAACAGTTGATTCTGTTTCCTCAGTGTGGATGCCCAAAACTGTAAACTCACCTCCTTATCAGCCTTTATGAGGTAGTGGAGAAGCAGAAATAGAGGGTCCATGGGTGTGGCAAAGTGGAGAAGACCTCCTGCAGATTACGAAAAGGACGAAGGGAATTAAACATCTTGGAAACACAACGTGGTTATTTCACCTTCATCTCAAAGTGAAAAGCATGTGTTGCAAAATACATGTGAAATTCCAAATTCAAATCTCTTTTTATACAGGCCAGAGAGTCTGTGTGATTCTCTCCAAAGGCAGAATGTGCTCTATGAGATTTTACTCCAAAAAGCTTCAAATCCCTGTGTGGAGAGGAGAGCCAAGACCCTGAAATCGATCTTTAACTTTCCATTTCTTCTCTAGAAATCACTTTTAACACAGCCTTCCAACCCCCTAAAAAAAGAGGGGTCAGGAGGAAGCACAGACAGAATGAGAACATGGCAATGTTAGAAAACCCGTCAGTCTATCTATAAAGTTGCAGTAAAACATATTTTCCTGTGCTTTTGAGGACAAAGCCATGGGAAAGCAGTGCCATTCTCTCCATACACAGTCCTTTCTGTGGTCTGTGGGCAGGGGGATATAGGATGCTTTGAATACCCACTGACTGCCCCCAACCCCAGCAATCCCCAGAACATGAGGCAGAACAGTTCTGTTGGCCTACTCTCCCCCTAGTCAGCACTGTCTCCAAATTAAGGGAACACCACAAGAAACTTTGGTGGAACTTTAAAGAAACTTTGTAATGTTCTAGCCTATGTTAGAAGCTATATCAGTATCCAGTTTCAAGGAAATAACATGTTAAAAACACAAAGATCCTCAAAAGAGTTTCCAATCAACACAATATGCACCCCATGTACAAACCTAACTTCTAACTTAGGATGTGTTGTTGTTTTAGGAGACAAAGCAGAGTTGCTAGTTTAAAATTTCCTACTGTCTAAGACACACAGGTGACCTAACCTCAGTGCTCAAATGATCTTTCTGTTCTCCTTGATTAAACCTGCTCTATGTCAAGGAAGGCTAACCCAGTGGCTAGACTCCAAATCCCTGACAGATCCACAACCCTACGTGTGAAGAATGGAAAAGCTGGAGTATGTATTTAGTTATTGGAAATGTTTGCAGCAGTCACATACCTGATTGAACTGATTGATTTATAAACCAAGAATGGTGTTTTTCCTTGAAAAGTTTTACTTCAAACAGCTGCTGTAGACACATATTGAACAAGTAAATGGCTCCTTCTCCTGTTAAGGCAAATCTGTCTTTTATTTGTAAGTTTACAAACACACACACATACACCCCCAAAAGACTATCCAATAGTTCTGAGAAATGTTCATAATATGAACATAAACACACACAGGTCTATACTACACAAACTGATTCCAAGGAAAGCTTTAGCTATTATACATAGATGGTAATTTTCCAGTTCCGTAATCCTTACTGAACTTAAACCAAAAAATTAGAAAGTGCAAGTCATTTATCTTAACTGCTACAAAGCCTGTCCTTAAATCCTCCATCAGATCAAGAGGGAAAACCCATTTTCAAACTATCAAAACACAATGGTTCAGCCACATGACATGAGCTGCCACATGGGTCCCTGCCTGTGGGCAGCATGTGGCTCTCCCCACACAGGGTTTAAAGCAGGAACCAAACCCACGGACCCACAGGTCAACCCTAAGTGAGAAAGACAGACAAGCTTGAAGCCATAGGGAGTAAATAAAGCTTCACTCAACTGGATGAATTTTTCCTTTTCTTTCTTAACCCCCTCCCCCTAAAAAAAAAAGGAGGCAGAAGGGAGTTAAGCCTGTGCACATCTGCATGTTTTATCCCTTCAACTAATGAAACTTTTTTTTTTCTAACCATAGCAGAATCTCTGGAGAGAAGGATGCTGAGTTAACTCTATCTCTACCGTATGCTGGGCATGTGTCCCTGAGGAAGTTCATAAACCTTCCTGTGCCTCTGTTTCCACATCTGTAAAATGGGGACAATACTGAACCTCCTCATAGAGTTTTCTTAAGGATTACAAAAAGAACACATGTAAAATTTCCTAAACCAAAACTTGGCACATGGTAAGAACTCAGCAAATGTTAGCTTTTACTTTTCTACTGCCAATGAAGCAAATAAAAACATTTGTTCTTCTGTTGTCTATGAGCATTTAGATAAAACACAAATTTTAGAAGAGGGCTGGCTTTCTTCTGTACCTGTACTTTTGTTAAATACTTTAGAACCTTTACTGCTACCTAAAACTTCTCTTGAAGAAATATTTCTCACCTCAACTTAGTCTGACATATAACAGAATTCTAAACATAGCTGATCATTACAGTCAATTTCATTTTGAAGAAAAGAACACTGCTCAAGTCAGGAATTTGTTTCTTCTCTTGTTGATTTTATTTACATGTCTCCATAACAAGGCATTCTCCACTGATCCTCCCTTACTTTTACTATTAAGTATTACTGTCACCAGGAGAAAGCTCTAATATGCCAAGTATCAAGTATCTATGCAAAACCTTGTAAGTTAATGGAAAAACAGTTACACACAGAGATAAACACTATCAACCGTATCACTCCATATTTAGAATGTATTTTAATATTTTTGCCTAAAAAATATGAAGACAAAAATGAAAATGCACTGAATATTAAGTTAAAATAAAATTGTTTTTCAATAAAATATGAATCTCTTCAATATACAGTGCTTATCATTAAGAAAAAAAAATCCCCTGACAGAAAAAAAAATGTACTATTTTGGTCAGAACAAAAAAGGAAAGTATAGCTAAAACTGAAACTAATCAAAATCTTGGCATGTCAACTGAAAGCCTTCTGTTTTTGCTTTTTTTTCTGTTTATTTTACTGTATAAGATAAAATGAATATAAATGGAGGCTAATGTTGAATAACTACACTAAAAAAGTTGGCTTAAAAAAGCCAAAGAAAATTCATCTGTTTTTAGGGAGAATTCAAACATGCTACTTTTGAATTTTGCCAGTATTTCTGATGGCTGAACAGTTCCGTGAATTAAAATTATAAGAAGAAATTTTTTTTAATGTTTAGGTCAAATGAATTATCTGGAAAGACTAGCAATGTCATCAGCTTGCTTTCTTCTCCTCACAGAGCTTAGCTTATCTTTATAGGCTATTCAGAAAGAGCAATGATACAACGACATATAAGTCTACACACTTATTAGTCACAACATTTAAGAACATTCAAGTTATGAGACGAGAACCTACCTGAACACGGGTTAACCAGTTTTACAAACATAAGCCCATTTTTCATCTTCTTTGAAGCATCTTTTAAATATTCTAAAAATAAACAGTGAATATTACTGTCTTAATTTGAGTTAAATAGACATTTTCTAGGGTACCATTTTTGATACCTTGTTTCTTTTATTTAAAGGAGTTATTTTCTTAGTGGTTATTCTGGGAATTACAATTAGTATCTTAACTCACAATGTAGTTCAGATTAATATTAGCTTAGTTTCGAGAGTATTTAGGAAGTTTTCTGCACATATTCCTTTTCTTCTTCTCTCCTTTATGCTACTGTCATACAAATTACATCTTTATACATTATAAACCCATTAACACAGTTATCATGATTGCTTTATGTAGTTATCTATTAGACAGAAGAGTTACAAAAATATATTTGTGCTTTTATATCTATTTCTGTATTTATCTTTACTAGTGTTCTTTATTCTTCATATAGATTCAAGTTATCATCTAGTATCTTTTCCTTTTAATCTGAAGGACTCCCTTCATAATTTTTGCGGCACAGGTCTGCTAGTGACACATTCTGTTTTCCTTTATCTGAGAATGTCTTGGTTTCTTCCTCAATTTTTGAAAGATAATTTTGACAGATAATTCTTTGTTGAGAATCTCTTTATTTCAGTACTTTAAATATGTCATCCCACTCACTTCCAGCCACCATGGCTTCTAATGGGAAGTCAGCTGTTAATTTTATTGAGCTGTTACTTTTATTTGATAAGTCATTTTTCTCTTACTGCTTCAAAGATTCTCTTTGTCTTTTCACAGTTCGACTATAACACATGTAGGTATGGGTCTCCTTGAGTTTATCCTGCTTAGAGTTTGCTACATTCATTAGTTGTCCAGACAAATACTTTTTAAAACAAATTTAGGAAGTATTTGGCTATTATTTCTTCAACTATTCCTCTCCTACCCTTCTCTCCTCATCTGGGATTCCCATAATGCATATAATAGTAGGCTTGATGGTGTCCTACAGGTCTCTGAGACTATGTTCAGGTTCAGTTTTCTTTATTCTTTTTCATTCTGTTCCTCACCCTGGATAATCTCAATTGGCCTAACTTCAAGTTTTCTAATTCTTTCCTCTGCCAGCTCAAATCGGCTACTGAACTAACTAGTAAAGTTTTCATTTGTTATCGCACTCTTCAAATCCAGAATTTAGATTCTTTTACAATTTCTCTATTGATATTCTCTATTTGGTGAAACTTCATTGTCATACTTTCTTTCTTTAGACATGGTTTTCTTTAGTTCTTTGACTATGTTGATAGTAGCTGAATAAAATCTTTGTAGAATAAATCCAACATTTCAGCCCCTCAGAGACACTGACTACTTTCCCTTTTGTGTATGGGTCATACTTTCTTGTTTGTGTTAGTATGTCTCATACTTTTTCTTAAAAAAACTGAGCACTTCAGATAATAATAAATGTGGCAATTCTGGAAATCAGACTCTCCTCTCCCAACTCCCCAGGATTTGTTGTTGCTGTATTTTGTAGTCACTGCTGTTGTTGCTGTTTGTTTGTTCAGTGACTTTTCTGGACTAATTCTGTAAAGTCTGCATTTCTTCAAGTGTACAGCCACTGATGTCTCTGTTCAGCTAGCCAGATGATGCTGTGAACCAGTAAGCGATCCAGTCTTTGCTGAGGGTGCTTTGTATGTATGCTGAGGCATGCCTTCAACACGTGGGCACTTTAACCTTCTGCCTTAGCTTGTATTTCTTGCTTTCTCAGGACCTCATGGTCAGTCAGAGGCAAGACATTGAGGCCCTCTCAGGTCCTTCTGAGCATGCATATAGCCCTGCATATGTGTACAGCCTTTTAATCCCCTAGGAATATATTAGAGTTTTTTAAAGTCTCTTATGAACATCTTGTTCCTCATATCTTATCCTTAAATTTTTAGCCAGGTTTTTATCTGCACAACTGGTATTGACCCCTCAGAAGCTGCAATGTTAAATGATTGTCACTGACTGTATTTGACAAGTACCCTGAAGATAGGGCTGTTCCCACAGAGCAAGCTCTAAGCACCAAGGTAGGTCAAATAACAACCATGCCTGGCAAATGAGACTTTTACAAGGAGCTGTGAGAAAAGTCAAATAGGGACAATGCTCTGGGAATGGGACTTCTTAAGGATCTTCCATCCAGGCCTATCCTATCCAGTGGTAAAGGCTGTTGGTTTTTACAAGTACCGTGTTTGTAAGACCGCTGGTTTTCAAGGCTACTGCAGAGTTGAGGAGAGGAAATGGGAGTAGTTCAAGTTACAATCCCACAAACCCTGCTGTTCCTAATAAGATTCAGCAGATTTTCTTGAATAAACACTTCTTACACTGTTGGAAGCCTTTGGCTAATTTAAGGGGTTCTGAAAAAGTTGATTTTTGCTATCTTTGCCAGCGTTTTCACTGCTTTTATGGGAGGGTGGATTTACCCTCACTGAACTTTGAAGACTTGCTATGAAAAAAAGAGCTCATTTACTTTAATACTTCTGATAAATTCCTTAGTCTATAGCTGGTATTAGGCATACAAAATTACTTGTGACTATAAATTAACTCTAACAAAGTTAAAGAGTTTCCATTTACTTTGGGAAAATTCTGGGTCATTTCATGGGCCAGCTTCTCACCCAACAGGTTTGGAAGCTCCATCCTTTTTCTAACTTCTAGTCTCTCTGACTGCATCTAGCACAGGTGAAGAATAGTTAAATTAATTAGAGACGAAAACCCTGCTTTTAGAGTAATGGGAAAGAATTAGGAGAGAGTATAAGGGTCATGATCTATGAACCTACTTTTAACTATGTCTATTTCTTCAGTGATGTCAGCACAGAAAGAACACTGGACCTAGAGTCAAGAGGGGTTCATACTCCAGTCTCAGTTCCTCTCCTGACTCAGCAGTGTGACTCCATTGTAATACACTCAACCTCTCTGTAGTTCAGTTGTTTCATCTATAAAATGGGTGTAATAATAATTATTTTACATGTTTCTGTTAGATTGAAATGAAGTGTATGTGAAAGTACCTAGAACATGTAATAAGTAATCAATTAACAATCAGTTTCCCTTTCCTCAACTACACGGAAAAAGTCAAGAACTTCTAGAGAATAATATGATCAAAATGTAAAAGTCACAAAATCCAAGCACAGAGTTGCTTAAGGGCTTAACAATTAGTCTTCCAAGAAAAGATTAAATTAGAATCATTGTATCCTGTTTAAAAGCCAGAACACAATGCATTTTACATATAAAAATCAAGATAATGTAAAGTACCCGATAGAGTTTCTGGCACATGGGATGTACTCAATAAACATGACATAAATGCATTGTTCAATTTTATAAAAAACTCAAGAAATTATAAAAGCAAGTTTTGAAACTTAAAGAGTCAAACTTCACTTGTCTAGAAAATTTGCTCATGTGAGACACCTTCTTCCAAAACTACACTTCCAACTCTATTTTTAAGAGCAGCTATACACTTTGTCTTTTTTACTCTTTTCTCTCATCTAAGAGATAAGTCATGCTGGCTAAAAAAGTATTTTTGCAAAAAAAGGAATACCTCAGATAACTGAGAAGCAGCTATCAGTCTTGCTGACAATTTTGGGTTTAATAATATGTTAAACTTCCCAATTATCTCAAGCTCTGCCCCTCTGGTTCCTTATAACTAACGGATTCCACAGTAGTTATCTCATAGTCTCTATATTCTCTGTAAAGACTGGTCACCATTAACTCTGGCAGCAAATCTTCTGTTGACCATCCTGATCCAAATACCTCAACAGGCCTGGCACAGTGGCTCACACCTGTAATCCTAGTACTTTGTAAGGCTGAGGTGGGTAGATCACTTGAGGTCAGGAGTTAGAGACCAGCCTAGCCAATATGGTGAAACCCCATCTCTACTAAAAATATGAAAACCAGCAAGATGTGGTGGCACATGCCTGTAATCTCAGCTACTTGGGAGGCTGAGGCATAAGAATCGCTTATTAGAATCGCTTGAACCCAGAAGGCAGCAGTTGCCGTGAGCCAAGATCACACTCCAGCCTGGGCAATAATAGAGCAAGACTCTGTCAAAAAAAAAAAAAAAAAAAAAAGAAAAGAAAAACCCTCAACAAACAAGGAAACTCTGATTGCTACTTTCCTGACATCTGTACTTTAAAGAAAACATAACAGTGACAAAAAGAAAACTGTGTCTAATGAATGTAAAATAAAAGATAACAGCTAATATGTATTGGCCATTTACTGTCTACCAGGCACAGTTTAAGTCCTTTATATTGGACACATAATAGGTGCTATATTAATTTCCACTTCTTTTGGATGAAAAATTTGCCTGAAGGTCAAAGTGCAAGTCAACTGTAAAGCCAGGATTTAAACTCAGTCAACTATAATCAGAGCCAACGTTTTAAACTATAATACTGTAAAGAATTCTTATCTCTTAACTTAAAAAGCAAAAACTGCAGCTTGAAAGCACAATGATCTTTACATGACTATTCTCCTACAATGTAAACATTTAAAACTTTCCCTCCTTTGTCCTGTACTCTTCATCCTCAAAAACCAGCAGGGTCATCTAATCAGCTGCAATCCAGCTACTGCAATCCAGCCAGTAGACCACATAGCCAGGGGGCAGAAGGAAGAGAAAGGACGGAGAGCAGGGAAAATGAAAAAGAGAAAGGGGCAGGATCAAAAAATACATAAAAGGATAGGAGAAACTGGTTGTGGGATATCAGAAACACCTAGTGATAAAAACAGATGAAGTCAAATTTGACCAATGGCAAGAAAAGAAAACTGATCTTTCTATTAGGGTTTACAATATTCTATACATAGCTGCATATACTTCTCCCCATCACCCACAGATATCTGTGACATTTTAATGCTTAAAAATTAGGTTACACCGCATATATCAATGCACAGACTTAACCGATCTGTAATTTTTAAAGTTAGCCACAAAGTATTGTACAAGCCAAAATGGAACATGATTTTTCATCCTCAGACCATACAGTATAGGTTGTTGTACAGTTGATATGAAGTTATTTATCAAGCAGTTTTTTCAAACTTGGCAGCTCTTTCGTATCCCTCTCTTGGTTAAGACAAGTTTCTTCACAGCATTTGAAGTTCAAAGACACAAGAGAAGCAAGAGAGAGACAGCCAGCCACCTTTTTGCCAATTGTTCTTATGACTTGGAATCAATGGACATTTGTTCTTGAGCCTGTCTGATTTTTGGCATAGAGGAGATAAGCTCTGAGAAACATACACCCATTGTTACATGGAAGAGAAAGTACAGACATCAAAGTACCATTCACTTTATTTTTAGATATCACATCAAGGCTATTCAGGTTTCTTAAGAAGATCCAACAGAAAAAGAAAAAGAGAGATGAGATTATCACTCTCACACTCATGCAATACTACGTCCTAAATAGGTTCCAGTTCATTTTCTTCAGACTTCAGCCATCAGAATATATTCAGACACTCCCCCTCCCCCTGCCCCCAGCACCCTCCTATTTGCCAGATACTTCCTTGGAAACACTTTGGTAGGATACAAACACAATGCATGCAAGACAAATCAGCATAATTTTTAAGTTACTAGCAGCTTCCAGGAACACTAATTTCAGTAATAACTATATGCCTTCCTTTCCCAAAACATTAGCACTGCTGTCAGAGATCTGGGTCATTTTCCTGGCTTTGAAGCTCTTTGTTTCCTCAAAGACTACAAGAGGCAAACCAAGAAGGCAAGAGAGGCACGTACCAGGAAAATTACGTGATTACTGAAGTAATACGTTCCTCTAAGCATAACTTTCTTTTGAAGCTTTGGAGAAAAAAAAAATTAGAAACTAGCCTTCACCAGGACCATAGAAGACAAATCTCCATTCTTTCAGGGTTGTCCCTATTAATAACCATGTTTCTAAGAATGGCCTGTGCACTGGAGAAGCCAGTAAAAATTTTCAGGTTCACAGCCAACTCAGAGCCACAAGGACCAGCAAACATATTGCGATGGAGCATGAACTATGTGGGAAGCAGGAAAAATTTTGGAGTGCTAGAAAAGACAGACCTGACTGGGGTGACAGAGCAACCAGGACTGGCTCCAGGGGAGGAGGTATATCTGGTCCCCAGTCAAACTGAGAGCAGGGAACTTCAGCCTTTCCCGGTCCTCTGGTCTCTCCCACAGTGACGAGGTATCATTATTCAGTCAGCAGAGTGACCTCTGGCACATAGCAGGAGTCCTGGAAAATGACTTCAGAGAGCTGACAGTCTCTGCCACAGGATTTCTATTGTCTGTTGACAGATTATTTGACTTCTCTGAGTCTTGGCTTCTTGATGTGCAAAGTGGTGATAGTAGGGCTTGTCTTAACTGCTTCCCAAGGTCATCGAGAGGGTCAAATACAATTATCTGAAAGTGTACTGCAAAGTTATAACAGCTAGAAGATGTAGGCCTAGAAGCTGGGCTTCCTAAAAATTATATAAACTTTTACTAAATGAAAGCAAGTGTAAGTTACAGCTAGTACCCAATTCTCCATACAAATAAACCTCTCCCATACCTATATACAAGCCAGACAAAGAGACTACAGCAACTGAGAAACCCCTAATGTTGGCCTTAGGCAAGGCAGCTCACGAGTGGCTGAGTTTTCTGGCCAGAGCTCAGAGTCCCACTGGTGAATGGCGTGATAGCTAGTTCATGTGCTGTCTATCCTGTACCCTTTCCTTCCTCAAGAAAAGCACTCTTTATCTTCAAGCACCCACTTTGTCCTCCTCCTGTCCCACCATGTGTTTACAGTGAAGCCTGTCCTCCCTGGCTACAATTGATAGGGGGGGAGGGTGGGACAGCATGTGACCACAGGAGGACCAGTCAGAAGGCTGTTTTGAAAGGTTTCAAACTGGAACTAAGAGGAGAGGCCCCTCCCAGCAGACACCAGGAGATCCGAGGCTTGGGAATCATGTGAAGCCTGTTTTCCACTAAATGGAGGAAGTCTGTTTGAGAAGAGGAAGTTTACACTCAGAGAGGCAGAAACCCTGAACTCCTGCTGCTGCAACACCCTAGGGCCAGATAATGAAACAGGGACCAGAACATCCCTTACATCCCCTTGCCACTGGGTGGCCCATGCTGCTTTAGCAAACAGTCATCTTTAGGAAAGGAAGTCATGAAGGTAGCTCTGAACAAAAGCCTGGAAATCCTAAGTGACATACTCTATTTGGAGGTCGTGCTCTGAAGCTGAGGGCTGAGGTGCCCACACTGAGAAGTGAATGGCCACTCATGCAGAACACACTTCAATTCTCTCCAGCTCCTGCCATGTATTAGGTGTTCAATACATATTTATATAAAAATTCAACTTAAATGAATAATCACGATGAAATGTGCAGGTGGTCAAAGAGGTACCTCTAACCTGGGCAGTAACAAGAGAGACCCACGGGAAGGCTTCCTGGTAGAAGTGATAAACTGAGCTGGGTTTAAAGGATAAGTAGGAATTTGCCAGGTAAATAAAGTGAAGAGCAGGCAGGATTCTAGGCAGACACAAAGTCAAGACAGAGAAGTTGGGCTGGAGCAAATAGCTTAGCTTTGTGGAAAATAAAGTTGAACAGAGCGTTGAGGAAAGAGGAGAATTTGGATAGAAGTAGAAGGGGAGGAAAAAGCAGAATAAGCAAAGACATTGCAGGAAGAAATGGAATGTGAGACTTCTATTTGTTCAGTAAATATTTATTGAAATATCTACTCTGTCCCAGGGCCAGGGCTAAAACCTTGAGGTGTAGGAAAGCTTATGAGTAACTCGAACCACAGATAACAACCCCACGAGACTGGTATTCTCCCCACCGTAGAGATGATGAAAGCGAGGCTTTATAGTGAGGAGGCAAACTGTCCAAGGACATAGAGCTAATAAATGGCATAAATCTGGTTTTTAAGTGTGTTATTACAGCCAGGCTTCAGAGCACACTGACTGAGTCGTTTGCTCCTCAGCATCACAGTTAAAGCTCAGAGGATGTGGGAGAATCCATGCAGTCCCTATTCTGTTACTCAAATAAAAAATCATGAACACTGCTTGCTTTCCTTTAATGAATATTTTTTTTGTGATCTGAAGGATAAATATGTGGGAGTCATGAGTTCTTACTCATAAATATCCAAGTATTTTGGAACAAAACTAAGGGGACAAGATCAGGCTCGAGAAACAGCCTGATTATACCAACTAGTGACTGATACAGTCCATCCACTTCAGAACGTGCTCAGATAGACAGCAAGGGAAGTGGATCCAGTGGCCATCTGAGAAAGGTCAGTCAGGTGCCACCAAAAAACATTTCGCAAAAACAAAGCCAGACTGAGGATTCGCGTGGAAAATGTTAAACATGCTCCATGCTGGAAAACTTGGAGACTCCTACGTTGCTAACTGCCTGCAGGAGACTATTTGGCAAATGACACAACTTCCAAAAAGCTGAGCTTAATTATTCCGACGTTGTCTAAAATCAGCATTTGAATTCGCCAGGTTCTCTATCATTTGCCAAGTGAAGTTCACCTCTTCTGGAAATAAGGAAGCTTTCGGCCCTCAGGTGTATTTCTAAACAAAACATATACATACATACTGTTCTGACAGAGAACAAAAATCCTGCTGAAGTTTTGCTCGGAGATTAACCATGTGCCATTAGGTAAAGAAGGGAAAAGAGTGGTTTTTAGGGTCACTGAAAAGCCAATTAAATCTATATTAGTTCTTCCTTTGCCATACACTTTAAACTTTTACTTTTTTTTTCTTCCACAAAACAAGAGGCATTTCTTTTGGGCTTATAAAAAGCTATAATTATGCCAGTTGGTGGATCAAAAAAAAAAAAAAAAAAGCTTCAAGACTATAATCAGAAAAAACATTAATATAAATTTTCTCCATCATTAAATAAGAAAATTAGTTTTCCCTTTTAAATTTTTTTTAAAAAACGTTTAATTAGAACATAGTTCTAATGCATGAATTTACACAATCCTTCCACATCTATTTTTGCATTCCACTTGGAGAGACAGCTCTGGCATAATCATTTGTGATTAGAATGATGCCTCATATAAAAAGCTATTATTGTATTTGAAATGTCTAAGGTAGGCAGGGATTCTCATCTCCCAAAAACAGGCCATCCTTTAACTCCAAGAAACTACTTTCTGTGGGGAAATAAGTAAGTGCAATCTTTCCTAAAATACTTTTTAACATGTATACTCATGAAATAAAGGGGGATAACTTTATTGCAAAACTTGTCTCTAACTGAAAATTCACGTCGAGGTCCCGTTTCCCCTCAGGACTTTTTAATCAGGGAACTGATTAAGGAACATCTTAATCAGCCTAAGTGAATCCAAGTGAGTTTTGCTCTTTTGTTTTAATGGACCTGAAATGATTTCTCTTCTTTTTTTTTTTTTTTTTCATACACAATGTTAGGGTTTCCCAATTAACATTTCCTTGGAGATGAATTCAATTAATTGTTCAGCCCCCAACAGCAATAAATGCAGTCTTCTATCCTATAGGCAGTGAATCAGGTGACTTCTCACACCTGGGTGCATCCCAACTTAGTAATATTAACAAGAAAAATGGACTTCAGAAAAATATTAAAAATATGACTCAAACATTTACTTTTAGGATAGAAAAAGAGGGACGGGAACTTTTACTATTTTCCAAAAAGTAAAGATGTTAATGGCCTCTTACAGAAATTAAAACTGCAAAGAGGTTAGTATTCCCAGGCCATTTTACGGAAATATTGAAAACCATTCCAAACTAAAAGATATGCTTGCCTTGCTGAAACGGGAAATGGTTCTGTCTTCACCCATCTATGAAAACCAACATCCCAAGTCTGAATATCTCACAAGTATCTCTTCCAAGTTCCAGATTTGTTTATCTGAGATAGTCAGCTTCTCTAAACAAACTGAAAACTAGAGGCAAAGATACCTAAATCAAACGTTTAAATATATCCTTCAAGATTTAACACAGTGCTGTGGCAGGCAGCTCGGTGAACAGCATGAGTTAAATGTTGGAAAAAAGTATCACTGCAAGGTTAGGCAGCTTTACCCTGTCTCATGGATAAACCCCTTCAAAGTTCTGTTTGCCTGTGGGTTCATGTGCTCACTTTTCAGTATACAGAGTAAGTTCTTCAGAGCCCAAAAGTTTTCTAAATCTGAATAGAGACCACCTCCACCAAATACTTCTGAAAAATGTTTAGTAATCTTTGTTTACTTTAGTAAGGACCCAACTTTACTGGAGTATGGTGGTCCCTCAGCCGAGGGCATATGGTTTCCTACTCCTGAATGTGTAACTAAGCAGGCTGATTTCTCATCTTCTGTAAAAGCCAACTACAGCTGGGAAGATGAGCCTCATACTCTGCACTTACATGCACTTCCTTGACCATATAAATTCTGGCCCAGCACAAAGTGAGCCACACATGAGGCTGCCCATTCCTATATCCCAATCCAGTTCCCAAAGGCTGGTCTTTACTGCAGTGGTTCCTGGCGTGGGGGCAGAGGTTTTCGGACCAGCAGCATCAGCATCTCCAGGGAATGCACATTCTTTGGCCCCAGCCCAGGACCTACTGGACTGAGGCCCAGCTCCCCAGGTGACTGATGCCCTCAAGTTTGAGAACTACTGTTGCCCTGCAGTCGCTATAAAACCGTGTTGTACCCTCAGAGCCTGCAGGTGGCACTAAAGTCCAGAAGGAAAAATTGCAGGAGCTGGTAGCTCAAGTTTTTAACTGTTAAAGTTCCTGCCAGCCTGACCACACAGCTCTTTCTAGCAGTTCCCAACAGCTGCTCAGCCTCCTCCAGTGCCTTAAAAGGTCACAGTAGATCTCAGCTTTGAACAGAAACTCGACTAAAACTCTTCTCACAACCCACAATTTTCAGGGATACAATCAATATTTAATTCTTTTGCGGGTTTTGTGTTTAATACAATAAGGACACAAACACACTTTTAAAGTGACGATCTCAATACTGATTAAACTGAACAACAAAATAAGCTCAAATTATCAGCTATCGTGTATATCTGAATAATAATAATACACTTGATTCTGAAAGAATGATTAGAGTTCCTTCCCTGAAAATCTAATTGTCTTGATGTGACAAAGTGAGAAGAAAGGATGATTTTTCTAATCAAAGCATGTATACAAGCAGCCCTTTGCGAGATTCTGTCAAAAGCCCGAATTTCACATTAGCTGTTTTATCACCCCAAACATTTTTATTGAGGATGTGTAGCAATGGGAACTCTCAGACACTGCTTATGGAAATATAAATCAGTATAACTACTTCGGAAAACCATTTAACAGTGTCAACTACAGCTAAACACGTAGGGACTTACAACCAGCCATTCCACTCCACGGTATACATCCTAGAGAAATGAGTGCCTACGTTCACCAAAAGCCGCCTAAAGGAATGTTCTGAGAAGTGTAACTTGTAATAGTTGTAAACTGGAAACAACCCAAATGTCCATCCACAGTAGAGGAGATAAATAGTATGGCTATTCATACAATTAAATAGAAGCAGCAATGAAAAAACCAACCAAACAACTGCTACAACATGAATGATTTTCACAAACCATGGATGAATCTTTCAGAGTGAAAGAAGCCAGACACAAAGGGGTACACTCTTATCCAAACAGGCAAAACTTATCTCTGGTGACAGAGGTCAGCACAGCGGTTCCTGGGGCTATCTAGGAACAGGCATGAGGAGCTATTGGAAAGGGTCTACATCTTGAACTGGGGGATGGTTACTGGGGTAGGGTATATGTATGAAAAGTTCAGTGAGTTGCATACTTAAAATTCGTACACTTTACGTATTCTTTGTGTAGCGGCAAAAAATAGTCTTGACAGTCTGTCACGTAAAAATTTTCAATGATCATCAATAAAACTCTAAATACCTGGGAAAGTATGTTTGTATCAGAGTATATTTACTGCAACGAACACTCTGCATTTGCTGAGCTAAACTAAAAATTTAATATAGTGAACAGATTTTCCTTTTTTCCAATGTTATACATTTATAAAAAGACCAAACCTTTCTGGCTTGCACTCCCTAAGCCACATTCCTTTTACTCTGTCACTTAATGGGTCCTTCTTTGTGTGGCACTGGCTGTCCACTGTCCCACGCCTCACATACCCTGGATGGCCGGTCATCATCCACACGGGGGGCTGAAAGGACCGACTCCTACACTCCTGTGGTCATTATCCTGCTGAATTGCTTTGACCCACCCTTGGCCTAACATCGACTCCCATCCCTCTTCCCTCCTGCCTCGCCACCGCAGGCCTGTCCCTTTGCTTTCTTGTAAAAACCGGGCACTGTCCGAGGCCACTGCGAGCCTACTAGATCCCTGGTTCCAACGCAGTAGGATCTCAGAAGCAGGGCCAGCTGCGAGGTGGGGGACACCAAGTTACCCCCAAGGGCAGAAACCTCCGGGGCCAGCAGAGCACCGGTGACGCGGAAGCCGTGTGCCTCCCGGCAGGCTGGGTCGGCTTCCGCCCGCCCACCCGAGCCACCGGGTATCAGAGCCAGGGAAACACGCTCGATCCTTTTCAGCGCTTCCGGGTTTGAAAACCGCGGCTGGCTATGACGTGTGACCAAGATGCGGGGCTAGTTGTCCAGAGGGAATCCCATCCTGCGCCGGGCCAGGTAGTGGGAGCAGCCAGGATGCAGGGCGGCGCGCCCGAGGTCATAGGCCGCTCCGCCAGCTCTCTGGCAACCCCAGCCGCCCGGGCACGCGTGTTTACCTGGAACCAGGAACACGTGCTGCCGGGCGCCAAACCCGTCCCCGCAGTCCACGCCGGCGGCCATGCCGCCCGCCTCTTCCGGGGCGCCGCTGGCCTCAGCCTCCCAGTCCCGCCGAAAATGGCGGGAGAAGGGTCTGTTCCAGATGGCACGGCGCGCAGAGGGGCAGGCAGAGCCCGGGAGGAGGCCCGCGGGCCTAGTTTCCTTTCGTTTCCGGGACCAGCCTGCTGTTAGTGTTACGTTTTTAAATTTAGCGCCAGGAGAGGCGCTCTGAGTACCGGCGCGGGGCCGCAGGCAGCGGGAAGGGTCGGCGGCCTCTCCCTCGCAGCTCTGCCAGTGGTAGGTGCTCACCGCGCGCCGCAGGGCGCCGAGTGACGCGGCGCGGGGCGGGGTCGCCGCGGCCCTATGCTCTGTCGCTGCACCCAGAGGCCCTCCGTGGTCGAGCGACCGAGCTAGGACCAGGTCTGCGGGGTGTGGGTCCGGAGGACGAAGCTAGTCGGTCTTAAGTACATTAGCAGTCACATCGGAATCTGAATGCAACTTATGCATAGTCCCCTAATTATTTGTGAATGTATCTTGGTCATCAGTTTCATTCTGTGTTATTAATGGCAGAATATGTGCGCATTCTGAGTTATAAGGGATGTCCTCAATTTGGACTTCGTCCTCATCACTAAAAAGAGGTGCACAATTTGGGGCTCAGAATATGAAGTTGTTATTTTAAAGAACTTTGTAATGAGTTAAAAATTTAGACATTTAAAAGGTGATATTTAAAAAGTTAGAGCTCTGAAATTTGGGGATTTAAACCTTAAAAAATAACATTTTAATTGAAAAAGTGATGTTTGGTACGTAGTTTTTAAGAAGAAAATACATACTCCTTTCATACTTTTGAGAAAAGCATGGGCCAGGCACAATGGCTCAAGCCTTTAATCCCAACACTTTGGGAGGCCAAGGCAGGCAGATCACTTGAGGTCAAGAGTTTGAGACCAGCCTGGCCATCATGGTGAAATGCGGTCTCTACTGAAAATACAAAAATTAGCTGGGTGTGGTGGTGCACATCTGTAATCCCAGCTACTCGCAAGGCTGAGGCACAAGAATGACTTGAACCCAGGAGATGGAGGTTGCAGTAAACTGAGATCCCACCACTGCACTCCAGCCTGGACTACAAAGCTAGACTCTGTCAAAAAAAAAAAAAAATTCCACAAAAGCTTAAACAATTTTATATATATATATATATATATTTTTTTTTTTTTTCCCTTAAAGAAAAGCATGATGTCTCTCTTTTATCCCAGATCCCCAATCTCCCTCCCCAGGGGAAACTGTTAACATTTCTTGTCTATTCTTAAAGAATTTTTCCATGCAAAAACAAGTTAATGTCTTATTTTTGCACAATTGAAAGAATAATATACATAACTCAGGAACTTTGCTTTTCATGTTTAATCTTGAAAATAATTAAATTTAGCAGCACTAAATTTATCTCAGCCCTCTGAAAACGTTTTTAACTTCAAACCTGTTTCCCATGGTGGGTGAGACAAATACAGCTGCAGCTGATTGCAGGACACAGCTGGTGGAAAGGAGGCCTTTCTGGCTGAAGAGAGGCGCTGCTTGCCAATTTTGGGGCGAGGAGCAGCAGATTGGTACTGCTCTGATCTTCTCTCTCCCCCAAAACTGTAGAAGATGCTGTGGTGTATAATACAAGTCTCTGGGCACACCATTGTCCCTGGAGGATGGGATCCAAAACCTCCAGTGGATGCCTAAAACCGGAGATAGTACCAAACCCTCTGTATACTGCTTTTTCCTTTGCATGTCTATGGCAAAGTTTAATATGTAAATTAGGCCTAGTAAGAGATTAACAAGAATAACTAATAATAAAATAGAACAATTCTAACAATGCCAACATCACTATCTTCCAGCTACCAAGTGACTCATGAGGAGGGGAGCTTCTGCAGTGTGGATCTGCTGGACCAAGGGAGGATTCAGGTCCTTTGCAGGATGAAGCTGGATGGTGCAAGATTTCTTCACACCACTCAGAACACTGCACAATTTAAAACTTAAGAATTGTTTGTTTCTGGAATTTTCCATGTAATATTTTTGGACCAAGGTCAATTGGGGGTAACTGAAACCCTGGAAAGTGAAACTTGAAATAGGGGGAGCTACTATACATGACAAATGTTACCCAAGATTCCCTTGCTCAGATATTCATACCCGTTTTTATTTTTCTCTGATCC
The DNA here is from genome assembly GCF_049354715.1 of Callithrix jacchus. Lineage (NCBI taxonomy): Eukaryota > Metazoa > Chordata > Mammalia > Primates > Cebidae > Callithrix > Callithrix jacchus. The sequence goes on from NC_133502.1 coordinate 65,034,418, forward strand.
TTTCCAGCCCTTGGCTGTATGAATGTGTATCTTTGTGGTTGTCACAGTTTAGACTATTTTGTCTGCTTTTCTCACTTAACAGTGTCATAAGCATGTATCCCTTCATATCAAGAGCTATCATTGTTAATGGAGGCATGATATTTAACATTACTGGTATAGGATTAGTTATCCATTCCCTAGTATGCAGTAAGTATTTAGATTATTTCAAACTGTTATTATAAATAATGCTACAATGTTTATTGTATATGGATTGTGTGTACAGCAGTGTGACACAGTGATTGATGTGCATATACACACATAGATGCTTTGTATCTAATGAAAAAAAATTAGATGCAGGAAATTATTTTTAGCAGAATACCATGTAGGTTAATTTAAAAGGCACAAAGAACAACACTATGTACTTTACAAGGATACGTACGTATTTAAGGCCATGTCAAGCACATTAAAAAACATGGGTGTCTTTACATGTAGCCAACAAACATGAAGAAAAGCTCAACATCACTGTTCGTTAGAGAAATGCAAATCAAAACCACAATGATATACCATCGCATGCCAGTCAGAATGGCAGTTGTTAAAAAGTCAAGAAACAACAGATGCTGGTGAGGCTGGGGAGAAACAAGAACGCTTTTACATTGTTGATGGGAATGTAAATTAGTTCAACCATGTGGAAGACAGTGTAGTGATTCCTTAGAGATTTACAATTAGAAATACTATTTGACCTAGGGATCCCATTACTGGGTACATACCCAAAGAAATATAAGTCATTCTGTTATAAAGATACATCATGTGTATGTTCATTGCAGCACTGTTCATAATAGCAAAGACATGGAATCAACCCACATGTCCATCAGTGATAGACTGGATAAAGAAAATGTAGCACGTATACACCACGGAATACTATGCAGCCACAAAAAGGAACGAGATCATGTCCTTTGCAGAGACATCCTTAGCAAACAAATGCAGGCACAGAAAACCAAATACCACACTTATAAGTGGGAGCTGAACAATGATAACACATGGACCCAGCGAGGGAAACAACACACACCAGAGCCTGTCAGGAAGGGTGGTGGAAGAGGAGAGCATTAGGGAAAAGAGCTAATACATGCTAAGCTTAATGCCCAGGTGATGTGTTGATAGGTGAAGCAAACCACCATGGCACACATTTACCTATAACAAACCTGCACATCCTGCACATGTATCCTGGAACTTAAAAAAAAATGGGTGTCTTTAAAATGGCATGGAGTGGGAGAAAGAAATGGGTAAGGAAGGAGGAGCAGGATAAATTAAATGAGAAGGCCAGGCTCACATGGGCAATGGTCAGGGTACTCTGAGAAAACAATGAACTCTGCCCTTTCTGTAAATAATTTCCTTTATCATTTAAAAAAATTATGTAAGTACCTTTTTGAAAAGGAGACCATTACTCACAGACTGACTCCAGATCCCCATTGTCTTCAAGGTAAAGTCTAAAGTACTAAGCTTTGAACATACATCCCTTGAGATATGGTCCTACCTGGACTCCCCAGCTGCAGTTTCCACCACCTACCTCCCTCTCTACCCACTCCACAGTATGGCAACAGGGAACTGCCTGTGGTTCTCTCCTCTGTCACATCCAACATTTGGTATTGTATCCCCAAAGCTGAGACCATCCTGTTCTCCACAAGCCTCATTCCTTTCCTTCTCCCTCACCCTTTACCACTGCCAGGACAACTGTCACTCATCCATCAGGTCTCACTAAGTGCCTTCTCTTCCTGCCTCCTCATACCATTCCCAAGAATAAACGAGAACCCTCCAATTTCACCAGCTAGTGGAACCAGTCAGTTCCTTGAGGGAAGAATAACATCTAGAAATTCACCACTATATTGGCAAAAAATTACAGTGATTTCACTGAGTACTAACTGTGCTGAGCACTGCACTGAGCAGTTAATTCGGATGATCTCTTTCAGCCCTTCAACAGTATTAAGGGTATTATTGTGCTTACCCACATTTTACAGAGGAAAAATGTAGAGTCTAGAGAGATCAAGTACCTGCCTATGATGACAGGACTAGCAAGTGGCTGAGCAGGAATTCCAACCCAGGCCTTAGGACTCTAGAGATGGGGCTCTTCACTTTCCTTCCTTCCCTGGTGTCCCTATGCCTGGGACAAAGTAATATGGAAACATAGCGTGTGCTGAGCAAATATTTTTCAAGTAAATATTTATGCAGATAGCTAGGCAGTCGTGGCTTCTGGTATTCCCAATTTTAAAAATGAAAACAAATTGATTACATCCAATATATCATAAAATAGTCTGTGAATTACTTTCAGTACTAATCTGTACTAGTTACACTAACAAGAGTCAAGCAGGTTGTTCTTCAAAGAATAAGAAGGCAGCAGCAACTTTAACACCTGTGAGTAGAAAATCAGATAGTCTTCTAAATGCTGGAAGCAATACATGTTTGGTTTTTAGTAAAAAGGAAAAAAAAACTGGGTGAGGCACAGGAGAAAAATTCAGTGCCAAATAACCTTTAGCAATGCTTAGTGGTAATTAGAGCAAGGAGACATTGTATTAAAGGTAATGGAAGAAATTTTCCCATCTATATTGTTAAAAACCTGTAAGAATGTTTCTTTCAAAGCAAAATTAAAATTAAAATCCATGTTTATGATTATTTCTCTCAGGAGAAAAGGTTGTTCTCTTTTACCAAATTTTTCTGTCATCAAATGCTCATCAAGTGACAACAGAGAAAGCAACATAGTCCTTTAGCATCAGATTGGGAGAAGACTCTGCTCTTGAAGTATCAACTATGTAGAAAGGGGGCAGTGAGTATGAGTAGCACTGAATCATTCTTTCTGGGAAGAATATTCCCTTTCTGTTCTCTCATAACTAACTCAACCTAAAATTGAATTGTATTTGGCAGTGTGACAGAAGGCACATACAAACTTGTGAGATTTGCCCACTATAGGATAAGAATGACTGGAGCTATTGGGGAAGGAAAAAGAGCAGTCCTTGACACCAAGAAGCTGTCCTGGCTCTCACAGGTAGACCCTGTGATTCTCCCATTAGATGTGAACCATCACAGAAAGCCAGCCTCTGACCAGGCTACTTTGAGACAGTGATTAAATAAGACCAAGCAAGGGCAATTCATAATTTTGTCTAAGTACAGACAAAAGGAAGTCACTGTGCTACCCATGAAGCATCTCTTGACCAAAATGAGTGTTACTTCTTTACCAATGACACTTTTATTCTCACTAGACTTTCCCCTTTCGATAAGAGTCATTGAGATCCCCCCTCATTCCCTCTAGATTGGATGCTCTACTTTCTAAGAGCATTCAATCCAGAGGGAATCCCTGCTGCCTTAGACCCTGCCTCAAATCACCCAATCAAAGACCCGATCCTATAAGGCTCTTTCTAACACCCTCTTAACAAAACACCCATAATTTCGTGATGTGTGTTCTCCCTCACTGGAACAAGTCATGAACCAAACTTGTTCAACTACAGGTGACTTCCCAGCTTCCTTGGCTGAAGGGTATTGATGCTATGTTTACACATTTCCATATGCCTATGTGTGTATAGTTATAAATATTACATATATATTTATATTAAAGTCAAGGTAGCTAGAAATTCAGGCAATTCAAGCTTCAAAGTATACTTTTCTGGCTCAAGTATCTGTAGATTTAGACTACCAGAATCAAATAAATCAGATAATCATTGATTTTGCTCCCTGGTATCCTAGCAACCAGCATACAATTCATATAATTGTAGTAACTTGATGTTCGAGTTATTCTCACCTAATTTGCTTTTACATATGCTGTTAATATTTTCCACAATGCAATGTGTTTGAGATTTTTTTCAAGCTATGCATTTTTTGACATGATAATAAATGGTGAAACCAAAATGTTGGCTACTTTAAAAATTTTATTTTTTAAAGCAGGATATAAACTTTTTTAGAAAATATGATAACAGCTAAAATGAATAATAAGAATAAAAGGGTGGTGACTAAAAAGTCTAATCATAGTTTCAGTTGAATCATTTCAACTGTGATATATTTTCTAAAATTTTTAACATTTTTACTTTGACAGTGGAAATACCACTAATTTCTGGTTTCATTTTACCCTGTTCTTCCTCTTTAGTGCCTAAACAATGATATCCTGATTCTCTTTTGGTAAATCTTAATTAATATTACCAACAGTCTCTACAATTAAGAGGCTTAAGGAGGCACACATTACTAAAATCAAAACTGTTCATATCTGCAGCTTTCTCACTATAACTAAAATACTCTTCAAATAATAATAAGATATTTTATAAACTCATTCTAACAAAACATCTGTAAAACAGGAAATGCAGCTACTAAGTATGGTTTGTTACTTGCCAAAGATTAACAAATTTTTTCTGGTAATGTGAGCTTTTCACACAATGTTTTGCTTAAGAGCAAAAATAGGTAATATTGACTGAGTATTGAAAGAGAAAGTGTTGTAACGTCTACAGAATAATAGTCAATTTCATGTTGACTTTTGCACTTATATTGATCATGCAAGAGCAACATTTCTGAAAATTTAGCCTTCTTCATTTGTTCACTAAATGTCTCTAATTCTTTGAGAATGTAATTCAATTAATAATTGGATTCTCCTTTTAAAGTGCTTATAATTTCTTTATTTTTAGTATTAACATGCAGCACATTTAAAAAAATACCTTTATCAAAACCTTTAGGCAGAGTAAACGAGTCTTCGTATTTCTTATTAAGATTATACTAGAGGCGAAGATTGCAACAAAGCAAGCATCCTTTGTTCTGGATTTGAGAAGAAACCAGAGATTTTAAAAGGATTTAATATTGGTTTAAAATGTAAAAGGATTGCTCTGTACTTAAAGACTACAATATTCATTCTGTAGTAATTTCCATAGCAATGGCACTAATTAATTAAATCGTGACTAAATTGACAAAGTGGCGAGCCTATAAGGGAACAGACTCTTCGTTACCTTCTTGTGGATGGGCACTATCCAGACATATTGCGATCTACTTAAAATGTAGATTAGGATTTAAAAAATTAAGAAGTATGAGCAAGCTATGGTGCAACATTTCTGGCTTCAGAGTTAAACACTGAGTTAGAAAGGAGCTTTATAGGTGAATTGATGTTCAAATTGCTTAGACCATAAATATAGACTGGGACAAAGAAGGTATACGTTTGGGGATAAAAGAAAAAAATCCTTTTTTTGGTTTTTACATAATTTGAACAGTATTTTAAATAAATAATATAGGTTAGGACAACGATTAAAAGGAGTGGCCAAATCTTTAGACATCCCTTGCTGAGCTTCTGTATGTTTTTGTTTGTTGGCTTGCTGTTTTATGATGTTGATGTTTTTGACGTTGCCTCTGTTATTTCTAACATCAGATGTGTCTTCCATGAGCCAACATCCAGACGACATTCCTATGGTAACCATGTACAACTCAGAAGTGATTTTCTACCATTTTTTTCCCAGAAATTATTTATTTAATAATAATCTAACTCTTGAAAAACAGAAGCTACTTTACATATGCTTGACATAACAATGTCCAGATCAAGCTATCTTTTTTTGGAGTCAGTACACGAAGGCATTGTTTACTTAATTAGGTGCACGTGTCAGCCTGTCTTTCAGGCTATGGTGGAAAATTTCAGGTGCGAAATAAATGAGATGGCCCAAGTACATAACACTCCTGCCTCAGCAGCATAGCCAACTCCACAATTTAGTTTATTCCCTAAATGTGGTAACTCCGGTTGGGGCGGGGGAAACTCTGAGCCCATTGCACTGATCCTGTTACTTTTCTCCCTTAGCTTTGTGTTGTAAACCTACTAGCCCCAAGATTTATTTTCTGACCTTTTTTTACTGTTTCATTTTCCATACTGGCTAAAAAGTTCAGCGGAAGTACACGTTTTGATGATTTTGCCTAGATTAGGTATATTAAGATTATTAATTGTAAACAGAGACTCCTTTTTCTTTCTTTCTTTTTTTTTTTTTTAACTTTCAATACACTCTTCTGGGATGAATTCTTAGGAGTTAGTAGAAGCCCTTGCTCTAATATCTTGTAGAGCCAGGGGAATGGGCCCTATAAGGAGAAAATGTAAAACGAATAGCTGCTTCTAAGGAGACTTAGAAGTTTTTGATAAAAGACAGGACATATCTTAAGAATGCACTAGAATCTCCTGTAAATTTGTATTTGATGCTTGGTCACTCTCTTTTTCTCTCTCTCTCATGATCTGGGCCAAACTGAATTAACTCATCAATAGTTATTGATACCTACTTTTTGCCAGACACTGTTCTAGTTGCTTGAATTACATCCTTAAATAAAACATATTAAAATACCTACCCTCCTGGAGTTTATATGTAGTAGAGGGAGACAGACAAACAATACACATAATAAGTACATTCTACAATATGATAGAAGGTGGCTGGTGCTGTGGAGGAAAGAAACACAGCAGAAAAAGGAGGTCTCTGAGAAAAAAGGGGAGGGTCGCTGTTTTAAATAGTGGGCTTCATAAAGGAGCTAACATTTGAGCAAAGACTTGAAGGAAGGAAAGGAGTTAGGCATGTGAATACCAGAGTGAAGTGTGTTCCAGACCGATGGAACAGCTGGTGGAAAGGCACTTCAGCTGCAGCTGGCATGGGATGTTCAAGGACAGCAAAGGAGGCTGTGGACTGAGCAAGAGGGAAAGGACAGTAAGAGGTAAGGTTGGAGAAGTGAGGACGTCACATACCATTGGCGGGGTGAAATAGACTCCACCAAAGGGCTGGCCAAGGAGTGGTAAGAAAGCGTAAGTGTGAATAAGAAAACCAACTTCAGTCATTACACAGCCAAGGGCCAAAGCTAGAACAAATTTAGTTACAATAAAAAAACATGAAGGAAGCCTAGGGTTTCTCAAAATGCTTTCACTGTAATCCATAGTCAGAAATACGTTTTATAGCATGACTTTGCAGTCACACAAAAGATACACACGTTATTAAAACAAAGGTTTCATAAACTTATACACATTGTGCTCAATGTACGCTAATATCTTTGGTACTATTCTAATCTATTAGGTTTCTTTTCTTTATTCAAACCTAATAAAGCTATTAGATTGATTTTATAACCTGGTAATATCAGTTCAAAAAGCATTGCTATAGGCAATGTGATCATTTTGGCTACACCCTAACTGGATAACATAATCACATCATTGTCAACTCTGAGTGCACTTTGGCTAAAAACCACATGGGGGCTAATGACTTTAAACAGAGAGCCACCATTAGCTCACTGATCAAAATACAATGTATATATAAAGTATTCTGTTTTCTTGACAGCTCTCCTTATATAAAAATATTGTGTGGGCTGGGTTACTGTGAGGAAATATAAAATGTGAAATATGGGTACATCATTTCTAACAGGCAGCCAATATTTATGGTAGTTGGCTAAAGATATTTTACTTCAAATAAACAAATGTTTAATGTTTCCAGAAACACACAGACATGACCCTAATTAGTAAATTTACTAATAGATTTTTGTTCATTATCTCCAGACCAATCTTTAGATATATTTATTTTTAGAAAACTGCAAATTTTAGAACTGTATCTCAAAATGTTTTGAGAGTTTCTTAAAATGTTTGAGAGCAGCATGATTTTATGTGTATATAAACATTGGTACTATTCCAAACTGTTAAATTGCCCTTTCAAAACTCAAAATTCATTTTTAACTAGATTCTGGTTTTACATATATTTTTTTCTGCTGCAGAAAGTTCTTAGATTCACCATAGGATGGACTCAAGTTTTATAATACAGTCATGTACTGCATAATGACATTTGTCAACAAAAAAAGTGCATATATGACAGCAGTCCTGAAGAATATAATACTGTACTTTTACTATACCCTTTCTATGTTTGATGTGTTTAGAAGCACAAATACCATTGTGTTTCAATTGCCTACAGTATTCAGTATAGTAACATGCTGCCCAGGTTTGTGGCCTAGGAACAACAGGCTACACCACACAGCCTAGGCGTGTAGTAGGCTACACCATTTAGCTTTGTGTAAGTTATCATACACGCTATGATAATTGCACAATGATAAAACTGCCTAGTGATGCATTTCTCAGAATGTGTACCTGTCGTTAAGTGACACATTACTGTAGATTCATAAGAGCAATCTTAAAAACATACTAAGTCTTAAATATAAGAAAATTCTAGAGTGATACATATACTGTGGTATCATTTACATAAAGAATATGAGCACTTAAAAATGGTGTATATTGTACATGGGATTTATGTAGATATCTCATGACATACACATGCATATGATATATATATGTGGATATGTGAGATATGCTTGTTATATATATTGCTGTGAATATATGTATATATTATTTTAAAACTTGCTAGGAAAAAGCATGTCCCTGATTTCAGAATAACCATGACTCTAATAAACAGACAATGGTACAAAGGCATCATTCACCTGTATCTATAATGTTTCAAATTTTAAAATAAAATATTGAAAGCAAATGTGACAAAATTTGTCTCTACTTTCTGTATATTTGAAGTAGGCCTTCCTTCCTTGTATCCATTACTGTAGATGGGCATTTGTTTTAAAACAGATACCAGATATAAAACATATCACCATACTAAAGCTATTAGATCGATTTTATAACTTGTAAAGAAGATAAGTTGGGAATACATCTTTTTAAAAACAGCTATATGGTGTGGACACAGTTTTCAGCAAAGAAAGCCCTAGTTTCTGTTTTCACTTAGGGCTGTGATAAAGGGAACAGACTTGAGTGGCAGACAAAGATTCAGATTAGATATTAGAAATAAGTTCATATCTCTGCAAGATACTTAAGTCTCCCTGGGGATTTTGAGAACAAAAACTTTGTTCAAACAGTTTAGGCTCTAACCTATCTATATGGAACCAGAAGGGATTATCAACGTCCTAGTTGTCCTTTAAAATTTGAGATTCTGTCTGCCAACTCTATAGGTATAAAAATCTTAACTGATCTACTCAGAATCTACAGCAAGGCAGAAAGAATGCAGTGGAAAAGAACAAAAACAAACTGACAAACAAAACTTGGTCCTCAGTCTTCAAGAGCCTGTTCTAACATTAGAAGTTAATGGTACTCTAACAGGACAGTGGCAATGAGGCCCTGGGGAGCGGAGGAAGGCAAAGAGGGCACCGCTTCACTTGTACTCTAGTTATTTCTATCCATTAATCAGTAAGCTTCTTGTAGAGGAGCTTTTGACTTCCATATGTGCAATATGCTCTTAAGAATGCATGTAAGAAAGAAAAAAACATCATTGCTTATTCTTAAACAGCTTACAATCAATCAAATTTGAAAAGATCCACATATGAAATAGTTTAACAAAAAACCGTAACACAACAATTGGTAGCACAGTTGTGAAAGCAAGAAAAGGTAAGGACAATCAGTATGGGCTGGACTCATCATGAATGAGAAGGCATTCATAAACAGCCCCATAGGATGAATGGAACTTGAACGGTCATGGAAGAGGTGGTTGAGAGTGCATTTCAAATATAGGCTAAACATAGGCTAAAACCTGAGGGAGGTATACTCCTGAATATCAGAGCGTGTTGTTAAATGAAGTTTCTGGCTATAGTGCGGATGTTTTAGAGGACACAGGAGGGGATGAAGTGAAATAGCTAAATAATTGGTGGTCACAGAATGCTTTTTATTTATTTCATTTTTAATTTGTGTGAGTACATAGGTGCATATATTTATAGGGTTCGTTCATGAGATATTTTGATACAGGCATGCAATGTGTAATAATCATATCAAGGTAAATGGAGTATCTATCACCTCAAATATTTATCCGTTGTGTTACAAACAATCCAGTCATCTTCTTTCATTTGTTTTTAAATGCACGATTAAATCATTATTTAATATAGTCATGCTGTTGTGCTGTCAAATACTAAGTTTTATTCATTATTTCCAACTTTTTTTGTACCCATTAACCACCACCACTCCCGGTCACCTTCACCACTATTCTTCCCAGCCTCTAGTAGCCATCCTTCTACTCTGACTCCATGAGTTCGACGGTTTTAATTTTTAGCTCCCACAAATAAGTGAGAACTGCAAGGTTTGTCTTTCTGTGTCTGGCTTATTTCACTTAACATCATGACCTTCACTTCCATACATGTTGTTGCAAATGACAGGATCTCATTCTTTTTTATGGTTGAATAATGCTCCATTGTTTACATGTACCACATTTTCTTTATATATTCATCTGTCTATGGAGACTTAGGTTGCTTCCAAATCCTGGCTATTGTGAATTGTGTTGCAATAAACATGGGTGTGCAGATATCTCTTTGATATACTGATTTCCTTTCTTTTGGGTCTATACTTAGCAGTGATATTACTGGATCATATGGTAGCTCTATTTTTAGTCTTTTTGAGGAACCTCCAGACTGTTCTCCATAGAAAGTAAATTGTGCTAATTTACATTCCTGCCAACAGTGTGTGTGTGTTCCCTTTTCTCCACATCCTCACCAGCATTTGTCATTGTCTGTCTTTTGGATATAAGCCACTTTAACTGGGGTGAGATGATATCTCATTGTAGTTTTGATTTACTTTTCTCTAATGATCAAGATGTTGAGCACCTTTTCATATGACTGTTTACCGTTTGTATGTCTTCTTTTGAGAAATGTCTACTCAGATCTTTTGCCTGTTTTTAAATTGGGTTATTGGACTTTTTTCCTATAAAGTCATTAGAGCTCCTTACATTTCCTGGCTATTATCCTTGTCAGTTGGATAATTTGCAAATATTTCTGTGGGTTTTCTCTTCATTTTGTTGATTGTTTCCTTTGCTGTGCAGAAGCTATTTAACTTGATGTGATCTACAAAATGCTTTAAAAATTGGCCAGAGAATTCTGAATTCGGGGATGGAGGAGAAAGGGAACAAGTGTCTGTTCTTAAGTACTTCAAAGATATATTGAAAATGACATTTCAAATATTTCTTTGGCAGCAACTTTCATAATTATTTCATATGGATTCTGTATAAAATAAAACGTCATCTTGCTATTTATGCTTTTTATATTAAAATATAGTGTGTTTGATTAACTGATTACTTGATTATTTTAGAATACACTTAAGAAGCCTAAATATAATCAGATAACCTCATCATCAGTAGGATAACTTATGCTGAACCTTAACTTGGAGCTTTAAACTCTTTCCCAAATGATTTGTCCTTTAGCTTTTCACTGCATCTAAGCACTGTGTGCTATTTATTTATCAGAAAACATCAATAACAGTAATAACAGCTAATATGGAAAAAATGAAAAATTCAGATGTCTTTTTTTTTTTAATTGAGTTTTAGGTTTTGGGGTACATGTGCAGAACATGTAAGAAAGTTACACAGGTACACACATGGCAGTGTGTTTTGCTGCCTTCTGTCCCTTCACTCACACTTGGCATTTCTCCCCATGCTATCCCTCCTTAGTGCCCCCCCCGCTGTCCCTCCCCTATTCCTCCCAACAGACCCCAGTGTGTGTCCAATGTGTTCTCATTGTTCATCACCCGCCTATGAGTGAGAATATGCGGTGTTTCCTTTTCTGTTCTTATGTCAGTTTGCTGAGAATGATGTTCTCCAGATTCTTCCATGTCCCTACAAAGGACACAAACTCATCATTTTTGATTGCTGCATATATTCCATGGTGTATATGTGCCACATTTTCCCAGTCCAGTCTATCATCGATGGGCATTTGGGTTGGTTCCAGGTCTTTGCTATTGTAAACAGTGCTGCAATGAACATTCGTGTGCATGTGTCCTTATAGTAGAACGATTTATAGTCCTTTGGATATATACCCAGTAATGGGATTGCTGAGTCAAATGGAATTTCTATTTCTAAGGCCTTGAGGAATCACCACACTGTCTTCCACAATGGTTGAACTAATTTACACTCCCACCAACAGTGTAAAAGTGTTCCTATTTCTCCACATCCTCTCCGGCATCTGTTGTCTCCAGATTTTTTAATGATCGCCATTCTAACTGGCGTGAGATGATATCTCAATGTGGTTCTGATTTGCATCTCTCTAATGACCAGTGATGATGAACATTTTTTCATATGTTTGTTGGCCTCATGTATGTCTTCTTTTGTAAGGTGTCTGTTTATATACTTTGCCCATTTTTGGATGGGCTTGTTTGTTTTTTTCTTGTAAATCTGTTTGAGTTCTTTGTAAATTCTGGATATCAGCCCTTTGTCAGATGGGTAAACTGCAAAAATTTCTTCCCATTCTGTTGGTTGCCGATTCACTCTAGTGACTGTTTCTTTTGCATATGTCTTAACTATAGAGTCTTTAAGAGTTTTCAGATTCCCAATACAGTGTTTATATGATGCTCATGTGCCATTGAGAAGGCAGTGGAAGTGAGCTGGCAGCCTGAGTGTACCAAGGCAGCAGGTTGATCACAGAACTGAAGCCTTGGGTTCTGTCCTACCTCTAGGTGTAGTCCATTGCTTTCTTAGTCACTTCCCCATTCTAGGTTTACTTAAAAAGAGGGGATTAAGCTGAATTAAGCTAACAACAACAAAAACCCACAACATTTTCCAGCTCACACTACATTTATTCATGTTCTGGGAGTTCCAGCATGAGCCTAGCTTGATATTGTAGGGCATAACAGGGCCTATTTGACAGGGGAGTAGGAGAAGTCTAGTTGCATAATAATAAAATTCTCCTGGGAAAATAACCCACTAAAAGAGTGAGCTCACAACCTTTGTTTCAATCACAGTGCTCTAGCACTGGAAAAATATTTTTCATACCCAACATTGAGTTATATTGTTCACTACTTAGAGCTTTTTCTGGCTCAGTCCCTGGGATTGGTAGTTGAATTCTGGGAAAATTTCAGACACAGTGGAGTACAAATTACTCGTAACACCTCTTAATTAAGTAGTTTCACCTACGAAGAATCAAAATCCCTGACTCAAGCTTGTGTATGGAATAAGAACACTTAACATAACTGGGTTTCAAAGGAAGGGCAGCATAGTTACATCCTAAGACTGGTTCTCTTTGGGCTCACGATATGGCTGCCAGTGGCCATGGGGGAATATATACTTCCGAGTTTGCAATGAAACATGAAATATGAGTCCTTCTTTTTATTCTGCTCATTTTATCTAGGATTATGATGCCCATCCCTGTACTAATCTCAGGGGATGGAAGACTGCCATTGGGTTCAACTAATCAGGTTCTATCCCAGGTGATCCAGATATGGTCAGTTCCTCTAAGGTATTTGGAAAATAGGTAGTTTTCTGAAAACTATTTTGGTTCTCTAAGGTACTATGAATAGTCTGCAGACAATGGGCACCTTCCATGACTCTGACCAGTGTCTGGGCTGCTGGGAAAAGAGAGCATCTGCTGGTTGGTTAAATAAACTTACCTTGAGGACCTCAGAGCAGGAGTTTGTTGACAAGCACAGGTGTCTATAATAGTCTTGTAAGAACTGACAGTGTTACTGGCAGTGAATCTGTATGGGTCTGCTGCAACCACAATTCTTGCCTTCTCAGAAGAAAGAATTAGACTCGTAAGGAAGAGTGAGAGACTGAGACAAGTTTTAGAGCAGTGATGAAAGTTTATTAAAAAGCTTTAGAGCAGGAATGAAAGGAAGTAAAGTACACTTGGAAAAGGGTCAAACAGGCAACTTGAGAGATCAAGTGCATAGTTTGACCTTTTGACTTGGAGTTCTATATGCTGACGTACTTCTGGGGTCTTATGTCCCTTCTCCTGAGTCTTCCCTTGGGGTGGACTGACCACCAGTGTGCTAGTGCTGGGAGGGGCCGCATGCGCAGTGTGTTTACTGGAGTTGTACGCATGCTCACTTGAAGTGTTTTCTTACCAGCTGATTGCTCCTAGAAGGTCAAACTCCGCCATTTTGCCTCTTAATGCACATGCTTGAACCCACTGGCCCAACTCCTGAGATGTTATCCGGAAGCTGCTGATCACCAGTTTCAGGTGTTTTCTGTCTACTGGGAGACTGCCTTTCCCTGGCACCTGGGTTTCTCATTCACTGTTATTGACTTGGGCTGAAATTACATGTTCCATGCAGCTGCAAGGAAGTTGCCTAAGAAAAGCTATCAAACACATGTGAGGATTGGAGACTACAGCAAATGTACGAGTGACGAACCTGCTGGCTGGGATTTGAGATCAGTGAAAATTCAAGAAATATATTTGGACAGACCTCTAGAGACTTGGCTAAAATAAATAACAGCAGACATTTAAAAAAGTGTTTTTTCCTTGATTAGTGGTATAATTATTCTTTAAATCATGAATCTAACCCTTTTCTTGATAGGTGGGTTTGAACTGCAGAAATTCTAGTTCAATTTTTACTTCTGATGGCATCATTTTAATGTTAATGCATGTTGATGTATGTCTCCTTTCTTTAGCAGTAGGACTTCCTTGAGCTGATTAGAATAGCTGTGCCCTCTGTAAAAACCCTACCGTAATGCATCTACTTAAAAACCTTAAAAACCTTAATGCATCTACTTTGCATGTAAACAGGGAGCTTGGCTGTGGCCTAACTGAATTTCTATGCCTGTACATGTGGTTTCCTGAAAAAGAAAATGAGACCCTGTCTCCATGTCTTTATAACATGCATGTTTTCTTTTTTTTTTAAACTGTGCATCTGAGTCACACTGAACAACTCTATTTCTACTCCAAAGGGGGAAAATAAGTTAAATTTATGTTTCATGCCAGCAAGGCATTTTAAAGTTAATCGGGCCCTTTGGGCCTAATTTAATTTGTGTAAGATTGCTGTTGATGATTAGAATAGCTATTTAAGATTTTTGTTAACAATCTGTTATGTGGACCTAATGGAAGTGCTCCAAAAGCAGTCTGTTTGCTCTCCCCTGTCAAATTCAGGTTACAGAGCCTTCACAGATGTTGTGAGTAGACATCAATACGAAAAGGGGATAGAACACAAATTAAAATCAGAAGTGTACTCAAACTGCCAGTGTTGAGCTTTGGTTAAAAACATCTGTCACATAAAAGCAAACACTCAGAGCCGTTAGGTCTTGTAACAATTGTCTTTATTTTTCATACCTTTGGCATTTTCATCATTTTATGTTACTGCTGTCTTTGGAATTTTTCATACAAGTGATTTTTAACATCACTGATTTCTCTACACAAACAACTCTTGTAAGGCTTTTGTACTAACACTACAAAGTGAGAGAACGATAAACAGAGCTGGAATTCTAACGGTCTCATAGAATCTGAAAAATAGGCTGACCAAGGCAGAGCACGTTAGTGAAGTGAATATATTTAACTCATTCTGGCCAATATTAGATCAAACTCTCTCTCTGGTTTCTGCTACAAGGTTATTTTTCATCGTTTCAAAGTTTCCAGCTACCATTCTTATTTTACAGATGTCAGCGATCATAAAAAGCCCGAAGGTGCCAGGTCTCCCTTCGGTACAAAGAGATTTCAGGATGCTCTTGAGCCACTCTCCTGATATTTGCTATAAATCACATATTTTTTTTTCAGAGTTAGGATTTTATGTCTGTCATTACTTTGCTTCATAGCTTTTACAATTTCATTCCTTTATTCTGTTTTCATTTTCTGTTTTCCAGGCTTTGTATTTCAAAACCACAGCCCTTCTATTTCCTTTCTTCTCGTTTTTCTCTTCCATGTCCACTTCTGCCTTCCTTAATTTTCTTTCCCCTCCTTTCCTCTCATTTCTTTTACAGACTGAGTGATTTATGGTGAAAGCACAGTAAGTGTCTGTCTCATGAGCTCCAGCTAAGGATGCAGCCACCAAAGGCAAGATCAAGAGACAGCACCACCTCCCCCAGTGGCATGTTCCCCTACGCAGGAAACACCACCTGCTTCCTATGTGGCTGGAGGGGTGGGGGCTGTGCACAGCAGCGAAGATGCTAGGAGATTATAGGCAGATCTTTTGCAAATAATCTTTTTTAAAGTTATTGATTCATATCAGTGGAATGTAAGATTTAAGTTAATCCTATTAAATCAGAAATCTCTAATGTTATACCGTTTTATGTAGTGGGTAATTTAAGAAAAAGGATTTAAAAAAACAAATAGGAAAGGTGTGGATCATGTTCTTGGTCACTCCTGTCTGGTCACCTCAACCTTCTGCTTTCTTATGCTGCCATTTGCACCCTGCATGACATTATATCAGCTCTCCTTTCCTCTTTGTTCAGAACAAAATCCCTTTTATAGCAAAGTGGAGAAAATTCTCAATGCCATGAATGCTGAGTGAAACTCAAATACAAAGGCCTTGCAATCACATTTTCACCCATAACTCATTATGTAATTATAAGGCTTTCTCAAGCCTTTGTATTCCCCCCTCAAATATATTTTTAAAGAATTTTAAAGCTTTTGTTTCTGCACCCCTGAAGATAATGATAAAACACCCTTACCTCTCCCATTTCCATGTGTCCACCTTTTAAATAATATTCTTGACGAAATCATGAGATCACTGATATTAAAGTGGGAAGGTCTTGCAGTTTTTTTCTTGTGGAGTTCTAATTTGATTGTGGGCATCCTTTATAAAGCTTGTTCCACCCTCTCCTGTGGAGTTGTCCCAGCTGTGACTCCCGTTTTAAGAACTATGTTCTTTTCTCTGTTGCAGACCTATGTAGTACATGGGGTGCTGGTCAATGCTAATAGCTGGCTCTCAGGGAAAAAGAAAACACATCAGTGGCATCTACTGATTTCTATGGTGTAAATACTCTCAGCTCTGGCAATTTCAAGCCATCAATTTGACATTGCTGAACCCAAAGTTGACTTAGGATGTGCACAATTAATTGGCTTTTGGGAGCAAGTAGGAGCTGACTCAGGGAGTATTAAGCTACTCAAGAAGCATTTGCCTACTGGCACCCACTTCTTTTTTAATGTACTGTGGAGGAAAAGGTATGTAAAATAGTGTTCTTGGCTTGAGGGGTTTACAGTCTAGCCAGGGAGAAAGAGACCCAAAGCAATCACCAGAGAAACCAGAGTGCAACAGCCTGGATCCATAAGCTCCACTAAAGGGATTCAAGCAAAGTCCTCAAGAAAGGCACTTTAGCAAAGAAAGTGTGGTTAAGGGAGGCAGAGGGTTTCATGACATGGAGGAAAAGGGAAAAGGCATTCCAGGCAAGGGAAGGCTGGAGGGTTGGAATAGGCATGGAGTGTTCCTAAAAAAAACAAAACAGATTCTCAGTCATCAAGACTGCCTGATGACCCCAAAGGGGAGGTTTTTGGTAGTATTTCAGATTATTCATTTCCCTCTTTACCAGGTACACACGTTTCTTTTGATCCTTCCTATAACTGTAGGAGATAGGTAAAATATAATAGGTGTAATTATTATTATACTCACTTAGCAAAAAAAAAATGCTTAGAAAAGTAAGAAAGCTAAGGGAAGTTAAGGGCTCTCATGGACCCCTTTGAGCCAGGCCCAGAATGTTCTCTCCCCACCTTATTGCACCCCAGTCTGAAAGTCCTGCTCTGCGGACCCTCACCCACAGAGTGCCCTCTCAAACTGTAAGACCTTTCATTGCATGAGCAAGATCCCATTTTCCTTACAGTCAAACTGAAGAACTACCTCAATGGTTTTAGAAAGAAAAGCAAAGTCCATTTCTCTTCTAACATCTGTCCTGAAAAGGGCTTTGGGGGCATGGGCAGTGGAAAAGTCACAGAGCTGGGCGTCAGAAGAGCTAGATTTAGGTTTGGGATCTGATGGAGAGCAGTGTGATATTAGGCAGACGGCTTAACATTTTGGGTTTCTGTATGTCGTACAGGAACTGATGAGTTGACTTGCATGGCCTCCAATGTTCCTTTTATCTCGGAAAGGCTGCACTTCTAGATACACTAAAATGCCAATCTAGAACTGTGTCACTACATGGGCCTCCAGAGAAGCTGGGGAGCCTAGAGGAGTTGAGTGTGTTGAAGGTTGAAGCACAAGTGCCTTACAAAATACTTTTTTTTCTGCTTCCTTCTGCCACTTTTTTTTTAAATTATACTTTAAGTTCTGGGGTACATGTGCAGATCGTGCTGGTTTGTTACCTAGGTATACATGTGCCATGGTGGTTTGCTGCATCCATCAACCTGTCATCTACATTAGGTATTTATCCTTTCCCAATCCCCCTATCCCTTGCTATCCCTCCCTTCCCCACCCCACCCCCCACCAGCCCAGGTGTGTGATGTATCCCTCCCTGTGTCCATGTGTTCTCATCGTTCAACACCCACTTATGAGCGAGAACATGCGGTCCTTACAAAATAATTTAATTGAAGTTCTTGGATATCACTTCTTCAAGATGGTCTTATTTATTTATTTATTGGCCTGGGCTAGATTGCAGTGACATGAACACAACTCATTGCAGCCTCAACCTCCCGGGCTCATGCAATCTTTTCACCTCAGCCTGTGAGTAGCTGGGAAAACAGGCATATGCCTCCATGCCCAGCTAATTTTTTCTTTAAATTTTTTGTTAAGTGGTCTCCCTATGTTTCCCAGGTTCAAGATGGCCTTCTAATGGAGCCAATATCTATATATCCGTTCAACATATTGCAAATAAACTTTGGAAGTAACCAGTTATATGAAATAAAGAAGTAAGTAAACTATTAAATAAATGGCCTTACTTTATTTTCTCCTCTTCAGGCTTGTGCAAAAGACTTGAGACAGCTCACGATGAAGTGCTCTGTATTAGGCAGGGTGATATTGGTTGCAAGTGACAGAAACCCAATCAGAAGCTCACTGAAGCCATGAGGAATACTCATTGGCTCAGATAACCTAACTGTTGGATGGGCAGGGATGTATCTGGCTTGGGAGCAAATAGTACCAGGTGCTGAAAGTCGCTCTCTCAGACTCTGGTCTGTCTGTCTTTCTGTGTCACAACCTTGGAGGTTGTGGCCATCTGGCTTATCACTGGTCAAGAAGATGTTTCTTTCATTAGTTCCTTGATTCCACTTAGAAATAATGCTAGTCAAAGACTCTGGCCTTCGGCAAACACATTGACAATGGTCTGAGGGTGGGAGAGGGCAGAGATGGACTGCATTACTAAAAACAAGGTTGGAGTTGGGACAGGTGGGGAGAAGCATTTATCTAAAAGAAGGTGCTGCTGCTACCAGAGGAGGAGTGTTTGGGCTGGGTGGACAAAACAAAAGATGTCCACAACAAATACGTAAATAGAATCATTAATGAAAGCAGAAGGGATGGAAACGAGCAGCGTTGGTTGTGCAAGAAAACCCAAATTAATTATGGTAGCTTCAGTTTGCCCTCACATATGTGAAAGTCAAGGTAACAGAGAGAAATATATCATTTATAAATAAAAGGAAGCAAATATTTTCCTATGTATAAACTGTACTATGATAATTAAATAGGTTTACAGTAGTCATTCAGTGGACAACATTTTTCCATAGTGATTTTCAAAAAAGAGGCAAACAGTTTTTATTCTGTCATATCTTATATCAAAAAATTATATTTAGAGCATATTAGCTCATATTTCTTTTAGGTCTTCATGGTGTATTTAGGATGATAAAAAAGGTAGATCTGGGGAGATAAACCCAGGTATATAGCTTTCAGATGATCAAATCTATTCGCATAACATCCAATTAATGGACTTTTAATGACACTACATTTTTATCAATGTTTAAAGGTTATGTTTGCTCCCATTTTGAACTTTTTGTTCAGTGTAGAAGACTGGAATGATCATATTATGTGAAACTGTGTCGAAGAGAGTCACTGAGAAAGAGGTAATGTCAAGTCACAGGGAAAGTAAGAAGTGGCTGGAACACACTGGGACTGGGCCATAAACATAAAAAACATGCAGTCAGGACAGTAAACAACTGTACTCAAGTTCTTCAAGTACAAACTATGACACTGTGACACTGTACTAGGGAAACCAAATAGTGTATTCATTGGCAATGTTTTCTTTTTTCTTTTTTTTGAGACAGAGTCTTGCTCTGTCGCCTAGGCTGGGTGCAGTGGCGCAATCTTGGCTCACTGCAACCTCCACCTCCTGGGTATACGTGATTCTCCTGCCTCAGCCTCCTAAGTAGCTGGGATTACAGGCGAGCACCACCATGCCCAGCCAATTTTTGTTTTGTTTTTTTAGTAGAGACCGGGTTTCACCAAGTTGGTCAGGCTGGTCTTAAACTCCTGACCTTGTGATTCACCCTCCTCAGCCTCCCAAAATGCTAGGATTACAAGCGTGAGCCTCCATGCCCAGCAGCAATGTCTCTTATGGATACCAGGAGATATTGTTAGTCTGCTGTAGTGCAATTATTGTTGATTTGTTTGGTGTATTCTTAATTCATTTAATCCTTTAAATTGTGCTACTCCAAGTTCTAGTAAATACAAGAAAGTATTTACTACTCAAGTATTCTAGTAAATACTAGAAAGTATCCAGCAAATCTGAAAAGACTGGGAGTCATTGAGTTAGTAGACAATGAAAATAGTTACCTTAATTGAACTAATTTCAGACTCTATGTGCTGTCTCTCTGGGGACGGTGAGGAGAAGAGTGACTCCATCACAGCCAGGTAGTTCCAAACGTATCTGTTGTGCATATGTGAATTCCACATAATTGACTTGTAAAATAAATTGTCTTTAACTCAAAACAAAACACCTTGAAAATCAGTCTTAGACTGTGGCTTTTATTTTTCCAATATCTCTTAGTATTCCTGGACTTTCAAAATTGTTCTATTACAGAAATTCTCAAACATCGAAAAGTAGAGAGATAGTATAATGAACCCATTTACACAATATTCAAACTCAACAATTTTTAACATTTCGTTTTTCTTGTTTTTTAAAAAGCATTTCGTATAACTGATCCAAAGGAATTTTTTTTACATATAACGTCATCATAGACTCTTTTTATAAAAAAATGATTATAAACATTTGCACATTTAAAAGAGGAGTTTTCAGGAATTTGATAAGGCACACCCGGGATCACCAGGGGGGTGCTCAGAACCCACCAGGCACACCAAGGACCCACCAAGCACAGGTCCAGCCCCAGTTGTCCATCTTGCATTATCTATTATTCACTATTTTTGAGGTCATATTGTTTTATCCGTAATTACTTTGGTAGTATATAAATCTAACAGATGAGGATTTTTATTTATTTTTAATTTTTTATTGCATTTTAGGTTTTGGGGTACATGTGCAGAACATGCAAGATAGTTGCATAGGTACACACATGGCAGTGTGTTTTGCTGCCTTCCTCCCCTTCACCCACATTTGGCATTTCTCCCCAGGCTATCCCTCCCCAGCTCCCCTCCCCCCCGCTGTCCCTCCCCTATTCTCCCCAATAGACCCCAGTGTGTAGTACTCCCTTCCCTGTGTCCATGTGTTCTCATTGTTCATCACCCGCCTATGAGTGAGCATATGTGGTATTTCATTTTCTGTTCTTGTGTCAGTTTGCTGAGAATGATGTTCTCCAGATTCGTCCATTTCCCTACAAAGGACACGAACTCATCATTTTTGATTGCTGCATAATACTCCATGGTGTATATGTGCCACAATTTCCCAGTCCAGTCTATCATCGATGGGCATTTGGGTTGGTTCCAGGTCTTTGCTATTGTAAACAGTGCTGCAATGAACATTCATGTGCATGTGTCCGTATAGTAGAACGATTTATAGTCCTTTGGGTATATACCCAGTAATGGGATTGCTGGGTCAATTGGAATTGCTATTTCTAAGGCCTTGAGGAATCGCCACACTGTCCTTCACAATGGTTGAACTAATTTACACTCCCACCAGCAGTGTAAAAGTGTTCGCATTTCTCCACATCCTCTCCAGCATCTGTTGTCTCCAGATTTTTTAATGATCGCCATTTTAACTGGCGTGAGATGGTATCTCAATGTGGTTTTGATTTGCATCTCTCTAATGACCAGTGATGATGAACATTTTTTCATATGTTTGTTGGCCTCATATATGTCTTCTTTTGTAAAGTGTCTGTTCATATCCTTTGCCCATTTTTGAATGGACTTGTTTGTTTTTTTCTTGTAAATCTGTTTGAGTTGTTTGTAAATTCTGGATATCAGCCCTTTGTCAGATGGGTAAACTACAAAATTTTTTTCCCATTCTGTTGGTTGCCGATTCACTCTAGTGACTGTTTCTTTTGCTGTGCAGAAGCTGTGGAGTTTCATTAGGTCCCATTTGTCTATTTTGGGTTTTGTTGCCAATGCTTTTGGTGTTTTCGTCATGAAGTCCTTGCCTACTCCTATGTCCTGAATGGGTTTGCCTAGATTTTCTTCTAGGGTTTTTATGGCGCCAGGTCTTATGTTTAAGTCTTTAATCCATTTGGAGTTAATTTTAGTGTAAGGTGTCAGGAAGGGGTCCAGTTTCTGCTTTCTGCACATGGCTAGCCAGTTTTCCCAACACCATTTATTAAACAGGGAATCCTTTCCCCGTTACTTGTTTTTGTCAGGTTTATCAAGGACTGTATGGTTGTAGACATGTTGTGTTGCCTCCAATGCCTCTGTTCTGTTCCATTGGTCTATATCTCTGTTTTGGTACCAGTACCATGCTGTTTTGATTACTGTAGCCTTGCAGTATAGTTTGAAGTCCAGTAGTGTGATGCCTCCCGCTGTGTTCTTTTTGCTTAGAATTGACTTGGCTATGGGGGCTCTCTTTTGGTTCCATATGAAGTTCAAGGTGTTTTTTTCCAGTTCTGTGAAGAAAGTCAATGGTAGCTTGATGGGGATAGCGTTGATTCTGTAAATTACTTTGGGCAGTATAGCCATTTTCACAATATTGATTCTTCCTAACCATGAACATGGAATGTTTCTCCATCTGTTTGTGTCCTCTCTTATTTCGTTAAGCAGTGATTTGTAGTTTTCCTTGAAGAGGTCCCTTACATTCCTTGTAAGTTGTATTCCTAGGTATTTTATTCTCTTTGTAGCAATTGTGAATGGCAGTTTGTTCTTGTTTTGGCTCTCTTTCAGTCTATTATTGGTGTATAGGAATGCCTGTGATTTTTGCACATTGATTTTATATCCTGAGACTTTGCTGAAGTTGCTTATCAGTTTCAGGAGTTTTTGGGCTGAGGTGATGGGGTCTTCTAGGTATACTATCATGTTGTCTGCAAATAGAGACAATTTGGCTTCCTCCTTTCCTATTTGAATACACTTTATTTCTTTGTCTTGTCTGATTGCTCTGGCTAGAACTTCCAGTACTATATTGAATAGGAGTGGTGAGAGAGGGCATCCTTGTCTAGTGTTGGATTTCAAAGAGAATGCTTCCAGTTTTTGCCCATTCAGTATGATATTGGCTGTTGGTTTGTCATAAATATCTTTTATTATTTTGAGATACAATCAGCTTGCCAGTATTTTATTGAAGATTTTTGCATCTATGTTCATCATGGATATTGGCCTGAAGTTTTCTTTTCCTGTTGAGTCTCTGCTGGGTTTTGGTATCAGGATGATGTTGGTCTCATAAAATGATTTGGGAAGGACTCCCTCATTTTGGATTATTTATAATAGTTTCAGAAGGAATGGTACCAGCTCCTCTTTGTGTGTCTGGTAGAATTCGGCTGTGAATCCATCTAGACCTGGGCTTTTTTTGTGTGGTTGGATCTTAATTACTACCTCAACTTCAGACCTTGTTATTGGTCTATTCATAATTTTGGCTTCCTCCTGGTTTAGGCTTGGGAGGACACAGGTGTCCAGGAATTTACCCATTTCTTCCAGGTTTACTAGTTTATGTGTATAGAGTTGTTTGTAATATTCTCTGATGATGGTTTGAATTTCTGTGGAATCTGTGGTGATTTCCCCTTTATCGTTTTTTTATTTCATCTATTTGGTTGTTCTCTCTTCTTTTTTTTATCAGTCTGGCTAGCGGTCTGTCTATTTTGTTGATCTTTTCAAAAAACCAGCTCTTGGATTTATTGATTTTTTGAAGGGTTTTTCGTGTCTCTATCTCCTTGAGTTCTGCTCTGATCTTAGTTATTTCTCATCTTCTGCTAGGTTTTGAGTTTTTTTTTATCTTGCTCCTCTAGCTCTTTCAATTTTGACAATAGGGTGTCAATTTTGGATCTCTCCACTCTTCTCACATGGGCACTTATTGCTATATATTTTCCTCTGGAGACTGCTTTAAATGTGTCCCAGAGATTCTGGTATGTTGTGTCTTCGTTCTCATTGGTTTCGAAGAACTTCTTTATTTCTGCCTTCATTTCATTGTTTATCCAATCAACATTCAAGAGCCAGTTGTTCAGTTTCCATGAAGCTGTGCAGTTCTGAGTTAGTTTCTGAATTCTGAGTTCTAAGTTGATTGCACCATGGTCTGAGAGACTGTTTGTTATAATTTCAGTTGTTTTGCATTTGCTGAGGAGTGATTTACTTCCAATTATGTGGTCATTTTTAGAGTAGGTGTGATGTGGTGCTGAGAAGAATGTATATTCTGTGGATTTGGGGTGGAGACTTCTGTAAATGTCTATCAGGTTTGCTTGTTCCAGGTCTGAGTTCAAGCCCTGGATATCCTTGTTAATTTTCTGTCTGGTTGATCTGTCTAATATTGACAGTGGAGTGTTAAAGTCTCCCACTATTATTGTGTGGGAGTCTACGTCTCTTTGTAAGTCGTTAAGAACTTGCCTTATATATATGGGTGCTCCTGTATTGGGTCCATATATGTTTAGGATCATTAGCTCTTCTTGTTGTATAGATCCTTTTACCATTATGTAATGTCCTTCTTTATCTCTTTTGATCTTTGTTGCTTTTAAGTCTATTTTATCAGAGACAAGAATTGGAACTCCTGCTTTTTTTGCTGTCCATTTGCTTGGTAAATCTTCCTCCATCCCTTTATTTGGAGCCTTTGTGTATCCTTGCTTGTGAGATGGGTTTCCTGGATACAGCACACTGTTGGGTTTTGGTTTTTTATCCAATTTGCCAGTCTGTGTCTTTTGATTGGTGCATTTAGCCCATTTACATTTAGGGCTAATATTGTTATGTGTGAATTTGATACTGCCATTTTGATGCTAGCTGGCTGTTTTGCCCATTAGTTGATACAGATTCTTCATTTTGTTGATGCTCTTTAGCATTTGGTATGATTTTGGAATGGGCTGGTACTGGTTGTTCCTTTCTATGTTTAGTGCCTCTTTCAGGAGCTCTTGTAAAGCAGGCCTGGTGGTGACAAAATCTCTGAGAACTTGCTTGTTTGCAAAGAATTTTATTTTTCCTTCACTTATGAAGCTCAGTTTGGCTGGATATGAAATTCTGGGTTGAAAGTTCTTTTCTTTAAGGATGATGAATATTGGCCCCCACTCTCTTCTGGTTCGTAGGGTTTTTGCTGAGAGATCTGCTGTGAGTCTGATGGGCTTCCCTTTGTGGGTGACCCAACCTTTCTCTCTGGCTGCCCTTAGCATATTCTCCTTCATTTCAACCCTGATGAATCTGAAGATTATGTACCTTGGGGCTGTTCTTCTTGTGGAATATCTTTGTGGTGTTCTCTGTATTTCCTGGACTTGAATATTGGCCTGCCTTGCTAGGTTGGGATAAGTTTTCCTGGATAATATCTTGAAGAGTATTTTCCAGCTTGGATTCATTCTCTTCATCACATTCTGGTACACCTATCAAAGGTAGATTAGGTCTCTTCACATAGTCCCACATTTCTTGGAGACTTTGTTTATTCCTTTTTGCAGTTTTTTCTCTAATCTTGGTCTCTCGTTTTATTTCATTGAGTTGATCTTCGACTTCTGTTATTCTTTCTTCTGCTTGGTCAATTCAGCTGTTGAAACTTGTGCATGCTTCGTGAAGTTCTCGTGTTGTGTTTTTCAGCTCCTTCAATTCATTCATATTCCTCTCTAAGTTGTCCATTCTTATTATCATTTCCTCAAATCTTTTAAGAATCTTTTTTTAAGGTTCTTAGTTTCTTTGCATTGATTAGAACATGTTCTTTTAGCTCACGGAAGTTTCTCATTACCTACCTTCTGAAGTCTGATTCCATCATTTTATCACACTCATTCTCTGTCCAGCTTTGTTCCCTTGCTGGTGAGGAGTTTTGGTCCTTTGTAGGAGGCAAGGTGTTCTGATTCATGTGTTTTCCTCCTTTTTGTGCTGATTTCTTCCCATCTTTGTGGATTTATCCACCTGTCGTCTGAGTAGTTGCTGACTTTTCGATTGGGTCTCTGAGTGGACGCCCAGATTGTTGATGATGAAGTATTTCTGTTCCTTAGTTTTCCTTCGAAGAGTCTAGCTCCTCTGCTGTAAGACTGCTGAGGTCCACTCCAGGCCCTGCTTGTCTGGGGTACACCTGTAGTAGCTGCAGAACAGTGAGGGATGCTACCAGTTTCTTCTTCTGCCATCTTTGTCCCACAATGATGCCCACCATATGTCAGTCTGATCAGTCCTTTTTGAGGTGACTCTTTGGATATACGGGGGTCAGGGAGCTGCTGGAGGAGACGGTCTGTACTTTATAGGAGCTCAAGTGCTGAGCTGTGAGCTCCATTGTTCATTCAGGGCTGTTAGGCAGGTACGTTTAAGTCTGCTGCAGCAGAACTCATAAAACCCCTTTTTTTCTCAGATGCTCTGTCTCGGGGAGTTAGGGCTTTATTTATGAGTATCCATTGCACGGTCCTGCCCAGCTAGGAGGCAGTCTAGTCACTATTTGCCTGCTAAGGCTCCACCCTGCTGCTGTGGGGTCTGCCCTGTGGCCGTGGGCTCTGCCCTGTTGCTGTGGGCTCTGCCCTGCTGTTGTGGGCTCTGCCCTGTTGCCATAGGCTCCACCCTATTGCTGTGGGCTACGCCCTGCTGCTGAGTATAATTCCCTGTAGTCTGTTTATATGGGTGTGGTTTAAACTGCTGTGGTGATGGTGGCCTGCCTCTGTATTGGCGGACTCTCTCTGTTATGATGGGTTGCCTTGGCAACAGCAGGCTGCGTCAGCAATGGGAGTGTACCTCAGTAGGGGTGGTATGCCTTGGTAATGGTGGACACCTCTCCCCCACCGAGCTGTACCATCCTGGATTCAGCTGAGCCCGCAGTGAAACTCTCAACCCCGAGCGTTTTCAATAGCCATTTTGTTTGTCCCTGTGGGGGTGGAACCCGCTGAGCCTGATCAACTGGCTCCCTGCCTCAGAGCCCTTTTTGTTTTTATGTTGAATAGTTGACTCGCTCCCAGGTGTTTCAGTCGCCTGCTGATAGGGCACTGGGATCTGTGTGATTTCCCGTGCAGTGACCCACTGCGCCGGCTCAAACGTCGCTTTCCAGGAATCTCCTGGCCTGGCTCACTGTCCAAGTCCCATTTAATCAGATGTGTATGCTAGTCTGCCCTCCCAAATCTCAAATTGCTGGTTTAACAGGGCGCCCAGACCAGTGTGTTTTGTGCAGAGTGCCACTGCGCTGAGGCACCGGCTGAAACAGCCATGCCAGCCGAAACAGCTGCGCTGGCATCCCATGTCTCTCCTACACCTGGGAATTTCCCTGTTCTGTGGGAAACAAAGATCCATCTGGAAATGTGGCTTGCACTCACCCTCTGCGCCTTCACTGAGAGCTGCAATCCTGAATTGCTCCTACCATGCCATCTTCTATGTGTCTCCAGATGAGGATTTTTAAAAACCACAAACCCACAATTCCATCATCATACCTGACAAAATTAACATTAAATCTATTGTTTCACCTATTATCCAGTCCCTGTCCAAATGTCCCAAATTTTCTCAAATATAAATATTTGACGGTGCTATTGAAATCACAGAATGAAGCTCACAGATTGCATTGGGTTGAAATGTCTCTTAGGTATCTCCTAATCTATGAAAGTTCCTATTTTCCCACTTTTAGCCATTTTGTTTGTCTGTTGAAGACATTGGTTCATTTGTCCTCTAGAACTTCTGGCATGCCAGATTTTGCTGATTGCATTCTCATTCAACCCATTAATCTAATAACTTGTTCCTTTGTATTTTTCATGAGCTTGCTGCCTGAGTGAGAAGCTTGCTTAGATTCAGATGCATTTGCTTTGGTGAATACCCCATAGGTAGTATCGTGTGCTTCTGATTGCATTCCATCAGGAGGCACATGAGGTCTCATGGTCCCATTTTTAGTAATGTTAACACTGATCAAGGGTTAGGTGTTGTCATCTAATCTATCCTTTCACTAGTGTTCTCCTGAGCCTCTGGCAGTTGCCTTCATTGAAAATGAGGTCTGGCATGCCCATCTAGTGGAAGCATTTTGAGGTTTTTTTTTAAATTGATTCTTAAATGTCCTTTCTCATGGAAGCCTTCCATGTCATTCAATTAAAATGGCAACTCTCCACTCTCTATTGGCCTTCTCTGCTTTTTTCCTTCCTCCATGGACTGTATCAGTATTTCAATCATCTATATACACATTACTTATTTCCACCTACCATTGTGTGAGCTCCATGAAGACAAGGATTCTTTTTTTTTTAATTAGTAGACTTTATTTTTTAGATTGGTTTTAGGTTTAGAGAAAAGTTGAGTAGAAAGTACATAGTTTCTTTATATGCCCTGTCCCATCTTCCCCTAACCCCCTAAATTTCCCCTATTATTAACATCTTGTATTAGTGTGGTACATTTGATATAACTGATGAGCCAATCTTGATGCATTATTATTAATTGAAGTTTACTCTTTGTCTTGTATAGTCTTATGGGTTTTGACAAATGTATAATGTCATGTATCCATATTACAGGATCACATAGAATAGTTTCACTGTTCTAAAAGTACCCTGTGCTCCACTTATTCACCCCTCCTCCTTCCTTCCCTGAATCACTGGCAACCTCTGATCTTTTCACTGTCTCTATAATCATGCCTTTTCTGGAATGTCGTATAGTTGGAATCATACAACACGTTGTCTTTTCAGACTACCTTCTTTCACTTAGCAACATGTCTTTAAGTTTCCTCCACACCTTTTTGTGGTTTGACAGCTAATTTATTTTCATATCGTGGTTGCCTCTAAGTTTTGATAATGATGAAGAAAGCTGCTATAAATATTTGTGTGCAGGGTTTTTTGTGGACACACATTTTTCAACTCATTTGAATAGATAGCAAAGAGTGTAATTGCTGGATTGTATGGTAAGACTATGCTTAGCTTGTAGGAAACTGCCAGACTGTTTTCCAAAGTGGCTGTACCATTTTGCACTTCTAGTAATGAATAAGGGATGTTCTTAAGGAAGAAAATTGAAACAAAATGGAAGAACTGGGATGCAAGAAGCAATGGTGAGCAAGGAATTTGGCAAAGATTCAAGTAAACAAAGCAAGTACTGAGTATGTAAAATCCTAATCATAACAAATTTTGACTTTTATAAGAGTTATTTAACAGCCAATCTCTTAACTGTGTCATAATAGTTAAGAAAGAGAAATGCAGAAAAAAAAAAGAAAAAAAGAATAATTAGAATGTTAATAAGTAGAGTAAGAGGATTTTGAAAAATTTGTGCTGGTCAATATAAATTTTTGGCACTTTTCTCTTTTCCTATACTGTTATAATTAATGAAAAAATAATAACATACTTCAAAAAATTTAAGAAGTTGCAGGTATTTTCAGTTTGAAATAGTATAGGCATCTTACAGATGTTATTTTAAGCTTTAAAAAGTGAGTAAAACTAATAACCAAATGGTGGAAGCAACCCAAGTATCCATCAATAGATGAGTGAATAAACCAAAGATTACAGTATATTCATACAATGGAATATTATTCAGCCTTAAAAAGGAAATTATGACACATGCTACAACATGGGTGAGCCTTAAAGATGCTATGCTAAGTGAATTAGGCCAGTCACAAAAGGGCAAATACTATAGCATCTACTGCTTATATGAGGTAACTACAGTAATCAAATCATAGAGCAGAAGGTAGAATGGTGGTTGCCAGGAGCAGGGGTAGGAGAAAATGACAGTTATTGTTTAGTAGGTAGAGAGTTACAGTTTTTCAAGATGAAAAAGTTCTGGAAATGGATGGTTGTGCTTGGTAACACAACAATGTAAATGTACTTAATGTCACAGAATTGTACACTCACAACAAGTGAGAAGAAATTGAAGAAACTAATATAAAAGTGCCTGTTTTCCTGGCATTATCTTCTCCATTTGTTTGCGTGGAAAACATTTAGTCTTTAAAGTTCAGTTCAATGACATCGCCACACAGCCTTCCTTAATATCTTCAAGCAAAGTTAAGAGCCTCCCTTGCCATACACCAGAGTGCCTTGTTCATGCTTTTACTATGTAATTTATTCCATCCCTCTATTTATTTGTTATCATCGTTTTTCTGTCACTGGACTGTGAGCCACTGGGGAAATACATTATTTTCTGTTTCTCTTTGTACCCCCAGTTCCCAGCCTGATGTGAACAACGTCTGTGCTGGTTGAATGAATGGTGTTGAAAGTAGGGGTGTCCAATCTTTTGGCTTCCCTAGGCCATATTAGAAGAAGAATTTTTTTTTGCACCACACATAAAACACACTAACACTAATGATAGCTGATGAACTAAAAAAAATGGCAAAAAAAAAAATCTCATAATGTTTTAAGAAAGTTTATGAATTTGTGTTGGGCCACATCCAAAGCCATCCTGGACTGCATGCAGCCTGCAGGACACAGGTTGGACAAGCTTGACTGCAGCTTTAAAGTGATCTTAATCTAATCAGTTCTTCCCCACCCAGAAGAAATCTCCTACATCAGAATCTATAGAGAATCTATCTCCCTGATCACCTTCAGACACAGGGTTATTATGTATCGTTATCATACACACTCAAAAATTCCATCATACAAGTCTAGAAATAATTCCATAATATGGTCATATTTTAATAGAGTCATCATAACACACAGACACCACCCATACTACCTGTAGCCAGTCATGAGTCAACACATTTTGTGCATAACCTGTAATTTCTTCTTGAGAGTGTAATTACAACACCAATACAACATTTTATTTATTTATTTATTTATTTTTAGGGGTTGATAAACTACAGCCCACAAGCCAAATCTGGTCTACTGTCTGATTTTGTAAATAAAGTTTTATTGGAACACAGCCTTGTTCATTTATTTACTTATTGTCTCTGGTTGCATTGTATTCAT
This sequence comes from Callithrix jacchus, assembly GCF_049354715.1. NCBI lineage: Eukaryota > Metazoa > Chordata > Mammalia > Primates > Cebidae > Callithrix > Callithrix jacchus. The sequence goes on from NC_133502.1 coordinate 65,065,315, forward strand.
GCTACAATATAATAGCTGCAACAGAAACTATAGTCTGCAAAGCTTAAACTATCTACAACCTGGACCTTTAGAGAAAGTTTACTGACTCTTGTTTTAATGGATAAGTTAAAAGTGAGTAAGTAAACATAATTTCATGTTCTCCGATATGTCAGGTGAATGGTACAATTCTTGGTTTAAATTCTTAATGTTCTACCTAAAGTATATCTACCATGAAATGCGTTTTCCACTATTCATAGTCCCAGCTGGTTAAGCAAAAGAAATGGATTCTATGACATAATTCGGGATGTTACCACTTTTGCTTTTTAGGTCAGCTGTTCAACCACTGTTTTCCTCTGTCATACACACGGTGTTCTTAAAATTATAAATGAAAACTCATTTGAACTTACATTAATAACTTCTGTTAAATTACCTGGATTGCTTATTAAGTAAGCATTATTATCCACATTAAATCTGGCACAGATGAACAAACTACACATAGAGAAGAATGTAATCCCCTCATTAGCTTGAGGCCCCAGGGCATGCTGTAATGAATATGGAGGCTCCTGAGTACTTGGTTTTCCATGTGGACCTCTGATTTTGCTGAAAGAAGTCTAGAAACAGATGTAGTCAGACACCTCCCTACTGGCTACACATATCTATAGAATTTAGAAGTATCGTTTATTTCAGCAAAGGTCTGAAATAAATTTTCCTTATAATTTAACTCTTGAAATGACTGTTTCAAAAGGTGGACTGTGGTGAACTTGCTATGTGACTTGCACTCACAGCTAAGTCATGGCCCTGTTTTTCCAGAAATCCGCTAGAATGTAAGCTCCATGGCACTGTTATCTTGCATGTCTTGGTCCTAGAGTGTACTAGGTATTCAATAACTGTTTTTTGAATCAATGTTTTATGTAAATTCCATCACAAATATGAAGGATCTTAGGGCAGATTTTTGAAGACCAAAGAAAGTTGAAACTCCTTCACATGGTTTGGATATTGAACTTAGAGGCTTGACTTAGCCATTTTAAAAAACAGAACGGCTGGGTGTGGTGGCTCAAGCCTGTAATCCCAGCACTTTGGGAGGCCGAGGCGGGTGGATCACGAGGTCAAGATATCGAGACCATCCTGGTCAACATGGTGAAACCCCGTCTCTACTAAAAATACAAAAAAAATTTATCTGGGCACGGTGGTGTGTGCCTGTAATCCCAGCTACTCAGGAGGCTGAGGCAGGAGAATTGGCTGAACCCAGGAGGCGGAGGTTGCAGTCAGCCGAGATCGCACCATTGCACTCCAGCCTGGGTAACAAGAGCGAAACTCTGTCTCAAAGACAAAAACAAAAACAAAAACAAAAACAGAACGCGAGTGCGCGCGCGCACGCGCACATGTGTGTGTGTGTGTGTGTGTGTGTGTATTTAAGGTACCTTAGTGACAGGTACAACCTATAGCCTGAGGACAATGCACAAAATCCAATGAGGGGATAAGCCTCCACTTTTTTGTAAGATGCAGAAAGTTTTAGGAGTCTGTCACTCTTACTCTAACCATAAGAACAGGCCAGAAACACTACAAATGACAGTTATATTTGTTGTTGCTTTTATTTGCATGTTTATCCCTCATCAGAGAACCCAGAAGACAAAAAACAAACAAACAGAAACTCTCAAAGTAACTACCTTTCCAAAAGGATTGAGCTCTTCCCACAGCTGCTTTTGTCCCAAGGGACATGTTGGAAAAGGAAGAAAGAAACCAGTCTATCTTTAAAAAAATTCTGGATGAGTGTATATGGGCTGGCATAACAGTAAAATCATAAGGTGCCCCAGGAATAGGGCTAGTCTGTACCCACCCAACCTCCACTGAGTGCATGGGAGTCATACACTGAAAGCTGGTATCAGGGTAGAAGAACTGAGAAATGTCCTCCCAAGGTACACCAGGTCTTCCAAAAATACAAGAAGTGACCCACTGAACACAGGAAGCAAGGCAGGAGAAGCGAGAGAGATTCTCCAAGGCATATGAAGTTCATCCATTGCAAGGCAGTCCCCATTACACACTGGCGGTAAGACCGGAAAGCTGAGAGAAATCCCCTCCTAAAAACCATGGGGCTTGCACAAAATGCAAGGCGGCAGCTTGCAATAGCCAGAGGCAAAGCAGCAGAACTAAGAGAAATAGATGCTCCCCAAAACCCTTTCACTCTCCAATCCCCTCAATCCTACCCACCCTCTTTCCCCCACCCCACCCCTCTACACAAGGTCTTTACTGAGTACATTGTGGCCACCTATTGAATGCTGGAGGAAGAGCTATCTTAAGGTGCTGAGATGTGGAGGCAGAGTTCAGGCAAAGAAGAGGCCCCAGTAACCCACTGGTGGCTGGGCTGAAAGGCAGCCCATAAAGAGAACTCAGTTTGGAAAGTTGGGGGCTGGGCTGGGCTGTGTGAAGCTTGGAGAAATGTCCAGAGTCTTACTGTCTCTAGGATTCCAAGATACACTGAGAGAAAAGTACTGATTCTACTCGTCAAACTTTGAAACCAGGCATGAACTGAATTCCAATAAGCTGCGACAAACTCAGACCCAGCCCAACCACATGGAGATCAGATTGGACCCTGTCTCCAATCACAGGGGACTGTCAGAGTCAGGGCTTTGCCATGTTATAGGCATCAATATTATTTGCCTCTGTCACTATTGTTTCTGCAAGAAATGGTCAGCATACAACAAAAAATATGTATGTGTATCAGCAGTGTGGAATTGTTTTAACAATGTTTATAGATAGATGATAGAGAAATAGATACTAATACCATGTTCATGGGTGAAAGATTTAATATTATTAAGAAATTGATGGTCTCCAAATTGATCTATAGATTCATCACAGTCCAAATTAAAATACCAACTGGATTTTTTGTTTTTGTAGGAAATGACAAGCTAATTCTAAAGTTCATAGGAATGTAATGAATCTAAAACAGGCAAATTAATTTTGAAAAAGAAGAACAAACTTGGAAGACTAAGATGACCTGATTTCAAAGCAGAGTGCAAGTCTGCAATAACCAAGACAGTTTGATATTGGCACAAAGATAGTCCAAGAGATGATGACACAGATATTAGGTCCAGAAGACAGTCCAGTAATAGACTTTCACACATACGGATAACTAACTTTTGTCAGTGCAAAGGCAATTCAGTAGAGAAAGGACAGTTGTGCAACAATGGTGCTAGAACATTTACGTATCCATATAATAGAAAACCCCAAACTTTGATGTGTACTTTGCTTCATATACAACAATTAACTAAAAATGAATCTCATACATAAAGGTAAGATGTAAATCTATGAAACTTCTGGACAAAACACAGGGAGAACATTTTTTTTTACCTTGGATTAGGCAAAGATTTCTGAGATGCAACAACAAAAGCATAGTCCATAAAATTAAAAAATGATAAATTGAACTACATCAAAATCTAAAACTTCTCTTCTGGGATACGCACAACTAAGAGAATGAAATGAGAAGCTGTAGACTGGCAGAAAGTATTTCTAAAGCCTATATGTGATAAAGGATTTATATCCAAAATATGTAAAGTACTTTCAAAACTCAAGAAAAGAAACACCACAATTAAAAATCAGGCAAAAAATTTGAACAGACACTTTACCAAAGGACATATACAGATAGCAAATAAATACAGAAATAGGTGCTCAGCATCATTATTCATCAAGAAAATGCAAATTAAAACCACAATGAGATAACACTCCACACTTATTAGAACGGCTAAAATTTAAAACACTGACTATATCAGGTGTTGGGGAAAATGTGTAGGAAATATATCTCATATATGCTGCTGGTAGGAATGTAAAATTGTTCACCTGCTTTGGAAACATTTTTATAGTCTCTTAAAAAGGCAAATACACACCTACCACCTGACCCATCCATTCCACTCTGTGACGGTTAATCTTATGTGTTAGGCTGACCGGATCTTGGGTTGCCCAGGTATTTGGTAAGGTATTATTTTGAGTATGTCTATGAGGGTGTTTCTGGATGAGAATAATATTTGAACCTGTAGACCAAGTAAGGCACATTGCTGACCCACTGTGAGTGAGCTCCGTTCGATTTGTTAGAGGTCTGAATAGAATAAAAAGCTGAGTAATAAAGAATTCTTTCTCTGCCTATCTTCAAACTTGGACATGGGTCTTCTCAAGTTAGAACTTACACCACTGGCTCTTGTGTTTCCAGGTTGCCAACTGCAGATTTTGAACTTCTCAGCCCCCGTAATCACACTAGCCAATTTCTTATAGTAAACATTAATATATATGTATATACATACACATGTATCTTATATATGTATGTATATATTTACTAAGAAATTAGCCTGCACACACACACACGCTCCAATGAGCTTTTCCTTTGAGCATTACGTCAGCACTAATGAAGTTTTGGATTTTGGAGCATTTCATATTTCGAATTTTCAGATTAGGTGTGCTCAACTTGTATCTCCTATTGCTTCTGTTCCTCTGGAAAGCCTAGACAATTACACGCTCCTAGGTGTTTATGACCCCCAAAATGAAAACATCTGTCTACACAAATACTTATAGACAAATGATCATAGTGGATTTATTCATAATAGTAAAAAACTAGAAATAACCGAAATGTTTCAGCAGGTAAATGGACAAACAGAATGTGGGGTATCCAGTGTAGCCATACAATTAAATACAATTCAGCAAAAAAGGAAGGGAACAATTTATATAGATAATTACATAGATGAATCTCAAAATCATAATGATGAGCAAAAGAAGCTAGATAAGAAAGACTGTATATATGTATAGACTGTATCATTCCACTTATATAAATTTCTAGAAAAAAATTAATTTATAGGAACAGAAAACTGATTAGTGGAGGGAGCCCTGGACTGCAAAGGGGTACAAACACACTTTTGGGGGTAAGGGGAATGTTCTGCTCGGTGGAGGTTTACAGGAATGTACATCTGCCAAGCTCATTAAATTATACACTTAAAATGGTTATCCATTATTGTACTGTATTGTAGGTTATATTTCAATGAGATCATTTTTACAAAATGGAAATATACTGTTTGACATATGCAAATATGTAAAAAATGGTTTGGACAATCACTTCTGTACAATAAAATTTACTATTTTCCTTTACATAGTTCCAGATTTTAAAAATGCACTACAAAGCATATCAACCTATTGCTTGCAAGAACTTAAATATAAAAATATCCAGTTTTATAGCAAAGATTGGGGAAGTTGACAAAGATTCTCTGATTGGCCAAACATTAGGCTCCTGAAACTTCTCCTGGGCTCATCTGGCCACTTCCTTGTAAAATCCAGTTTTAGCAAAGACTCCTACTCAGTTGGTTTAGCAAGTGAGGATATCCCATTCTCAATATCTGATCATCCTTGATATCCGATTGGGTTCCTCATCCTGTACCATTCCCCTCCTGACGCCGGGTGATATCTGATCACCCTGGCCTGTCTTCAGCAAAATCACATTAAATTGGTTTAGCCAGAATTCCCCTTCCCCGTGATGTTTCCTCCTGGTAATTTTCCATCTACTGACCCCCAACCCTGCTGCTTGGCTATGAATTCCCTCCTGATCATGCCATATTTGGAATAGAGCACAGTCTCTCTGTCACTGCAGGACTCTGTTGCCATGGTTCCTATACCTTTCACAATAAAGTCTGCCTTACTGTGCTATAACAAGTATCATTAAATAATTTTTTCTTTAACAAAGTACCGAAACCTTTAAGAAAAATTACAGATTACGCATAATCTCATCACTCGGGAGGAGCCTTCTTAACATGTGATTTAACTTAAATTAATATCATGTGTATATGTACTTGGGAACATGACTGTACAGATGCACATAAAATTGAGATCATTCTGTATGTAATTTTTTATCACGTGTTTTAACTTGAAGATTATAGAATGAGCATTTCCAAATGTCTTTACTTATTGTTTGAAAACATGATTTTTGTGGGAACATATGGAATATAGTTTTCACTACATAGAAACACCATAATTTACTTAACCTATTCCTTATGGTTGGATATGTAGATTATTTTGAAAATTATAAACAGTGCTCCAATAAATATACATAAATGTTAATCTTTTTATGCATCCCTATTTGTTTTCTCAAAATAGATTCCTAGAGGCAGAGTTTTTGGATCTAAAGCAATACAGACACTCTTCATTTTGCATGGTTCTGACATCATTGAGTTTCTGTTAAACATGGCACCATGCAAAGAAGAGCTGCCTGCGTGTAAAGGCTATTGATGCCTATGGCCATGTTGTTCTTTCAAAAATGGTGCCAGTTTACATTTCCGCCAGCAAACTATACCCAGCCAAATCTGGATGATGTCACTTTTCAAAGCCTTTGATAATTTGAGAGGTAAAAACATGGCATTTAATTCTAATTTATTTTTCTTTATTATTAGGATGGTTTAACTTTTGTCATGTTTATTGTTCATTTATATTTATACCTTTGTGAACTGTACACTGCTTTAAATTTTGAAGCAAAATCCTCTGCAAAGGCAAAATGGAATTTAAAATAAGCTTTCTATCTCTATAACAATTCCTCTACTCTCTCCCTTTGTAAAACCTTTAAATCTTTAGAATCACTACCATAAGATATTTAAAACATATCTAGGATAATATCAGGAAGTACAGAAGCAGTGAATAAATGGTCCATAGTAGACAAATGCTACTGGAAGAGAAAAAGTGAAACAGAAATGTAAACCTATCCTCCTTTACTTTAAGTCAAAGCTTTTAACCCCATAGAGTTTGAGTGGGTTCAGAATTCTCAATGAAACCATACCTTAGATACACAATTTTTTATTTCTTGAAAAAGAAGCTACAGTTTGTTTCAAACTGTAGATGATGGAAATACAAATGTATCAAGTTCATAGTATTTTTGTAACATGTAACTTTCTACAATCTTAAAGACCTGTTATTTATTTATTTATTTATTTACTTATGATGGAATCTAGCTCTGTTGCCCAGGCTGGAGTGCAATGGCATGATCTCTGCTCACGGCAACCTCCTCCTCCTGTGTTCAAGCGATTCTCCTGCCTCAGCCTCTTGAGTAGTTGGGATTACAGGTGTGCACCACCAGACCTGGCTAATTTTTGTATTTTTAGTAGAGACGGGGTTTCACCATGTTGGCCAGGCTGGTCTTGAACCCTAGGCCTCAGATGATCCACTAGTCTCAGCCTCCCGAAGTGCTGGGATTACAGGCGTGAACCACTGTGCCTGGCCAAAAGACATGTTTGAAATGATGAGGTTTATCATTAAAATGACTATGTCTGGTCTGAAGCCCATCTGTTAAGGTAGGACAGAGACTATCAAACCCAAATGGTCTTTCAGTTTGAGGGCTCAGCAGGGGCTGGGTCCATAGGAGGCACTCAACAATTAACTGCATCAACTAGAGTAAAGGATGTCTAAGTAAATACTATTCCTACAGTCTTAGGACTTTTGTTTTCATTTTTTAATGACTACGTAATTCACAGGAGTTACGTATTCAGTCTAATAAACTTCAGCAATTATTTACTGCTATAAATCCTGATATCTCTGCGGCTCTGAATAAAATCTTCCTCACCATGCTTTCCCAGATATCACTGACCACTTTCCTTCTTTTCCCCAACAAAACTAAAATATGCTTTCATCACCTCAGAAAGTTCCTTTGTGTCCCTTTTTAATTAATTACCTACCTCCTAAACCCAGAGGCAACTGGGTTTCTGATTTCTGTCACTATGTGGTTTTTACTGTTTGTTGACTTTAAATAAACTGAATCAACAGTATGTATTTTTGTGCATGCAGGGATTATTTTGCTCAATATGATATTTTAAAGTTTTATCTCTGTTGCTCTGGGTATTGTTTCTTTTTACCACTGAGTTGTATTTAACTGTATGGATATCCTACAATTTGCTTATCCCTTCTCTTAATGATGGATATCAGGTTATTTTCTGTTTGAGGCCATATGGACAAGGCTGCCATGAACTTTGATGCATGTTTTTTTGTGAACCTAAGTTTTTGTTTTTCTTAGATAAGTTCCTATGAGTAGAACTGCTGAATTTGGTGGAAATATATATTTAGCTTTATAAAAAATTGCCAAGCACTTTTTTCCACACTGGTCTTATCATTCTAAATTCTTACCAGCACTGCATGAGAGTTTGAGTTTCTCCTCATCCATGCCAACATTTATTGTCAGTCTTTTTTACTTTAGTCATTCTTGTGGGCATATTGTGGTGTCTCATCATATGTGTGTGTGTTTTAATAAAGATACAAAGTTTATTGAGTTTTGACAATTGTATAAAACAGGTAATCATTATGTAAAACAACATACAGAACATTTCTATTATCTCAGAAATTTCTTTTAGTTGATGTTCTTCTTTAAGGGGCAACTACTTTCAAACTTCTATCATCATAGAGTTTTATCTCTTCTAGTATTTAAATAAATGGAAAATACAGTGTGTTAGTTATCTATTTCTGCATAAACAATTGCCACAAACTTAGGCTTAAATCAATAGCCAGTTATTATCTTACGTTTCCATAGGTCAGAAATCCAGCAGAGCATGGCTGAATTCTGTGCTCAGGGTTTCACAAGGCAGAAATGAAGGTGCTGGCTGAGCTGAAAGTCTCATCTGGTCCTTTTTCAAGCACTGATTGTCAACAGAATTCCTTTTCTTCCCATCCTTTCCACTCAGACCCCTCTTTCCTCAAGCTAGTCTGAGTTCTTCTCAAGCTCTAATTTCTCTGCCTTCCCCTTTGGCCTCTGCTTTTAAGATTTCCTGTGATTAATTGGTTCTACTAGGACAATCCTGAATAATCTCCATATCTTTAGGTCAGCTGATGAGTAACTGTACTTATATCCACAAAGTCCCTTTTACTACATAATGTAACATATTCATGAATATAACAGCATAATGAAGGTCACAGGAGCCCACATTTTGAAACCTACAGTAAGTACTCTTTTTGTTGTTCATTTGCTGCAATCAGATATTAATTAATTAATTAATTAATCTGCAATCAGATTAATATCTGATTGCAAGGTTTAAGTATATTTTTGCAGTTATCAGTCGTTAAAAAGTTTGGAGAAATATTCCATTATGTGAACAAAGGATAGTTTGTTTAATGATTCTCTTTGTGGATTGATAGCTGTTTTTCCAATTTTTGGCTATTGTAAATAAGAATGCTATGAATATTCTTTTGCAAGTTCTTTGTTAACGTATGTTTTCATTTCTCTTGGGAAGTACCTAGGAATGTAATTGTGAGTCATAAGGGATATATATGTTTAATTTTATAAGAAACTCCCCAAAATTTATCCAAATTGTTTGCACCATTTTTTTACACACCTACCAGCGATGTTTAAGACTTTCAACTGCTCACATTCTCTCTATATTAGTTGCCAGTTTTTTTTATTTTTTAAAATCATTGTGGTGGCTTCAAAATTATATCACACTGTGGTTTTAATTTTTATTTTCCAGATGACAAATGAAATTCACCTATCATTCCTGTGCTTGTTGGTTGTTCATATGTACTTTTTTGTCAACTGTTCAAGTTTTTTGCCCATTTAAAAAATAAAAATTTAAAATGATTAACTTGTATATATCATAAGTTCTTTGTTGGATATGTATTATGGATATGTTCTCCAGTTTGTGATTTGCCTATTTATTTTCTCAATGATGGCTCTTGAATAAGAAATAATAATTTTCATAAAGTCCAATTTATGAATATTTTTGTTATTGTGGCTAGTGTTTTTGTAGTCCTAAGAATACTTACCTATATTCTTAGAGGCTGTATGGTTATAGATTGCTTACTTTTAAGGCTATGATACATCTCAAATTAATTTTTTTTGCTACAGAATGACATAGGGCTAAAGTTGCCTTGATTATGGCTTATGAAAAGTCTTGATATCAACTTTGCCCTTCTTTAAAGTTGTTTGAATGTTCTAGGTCCTTTACATTTCCATATGAGTTGTATTACCAGCTTGCCAATTTATACAAGAAAAGCCTGCTGACATTTTGAATAAGGTTGTGTTGAATCCATATATTCATTTAGGAAAAAAACCTGACATATTGACAATATTTGATGCCTTTGATCAATGAACACAATATATCTCTCCATTGACTTAGAACTTCTTTAATTTCTTTCAGCAATATTTTGTCATTTTCAGTATACAGGTCTTGCACATCTTTTGTCAAATTCATCCCTAATTATTTCTTGCTTTTTGATATAAGTGGCGCTTTTAAAAAAATTTCAATTTCTAATTGTTTGTTGCCAATGTAGTAAAAAAACAATTGATTTTGGGTATTGACTTCTATCCTGTGAAGGTGCTATACTTATTTATTAGTCCTAGTGGTTTTTTTTTTTTGTAGAGTCTCATTTGATTTTCTACATAGATGGTTATTTTTTTATGCAAATAAAGATAGTTTCACATCTCCCTTTCCAATCTGTATACGTTTTATTTATGTTTCTTGACTTATTACACTGATTAGAATATCCTAGAATAACATTGAATGGAAGTGATGTTAGTGGACATCCTTGCCTTATTTCCAACCTTACGGGAAAAAAATCTTTATCATTAATATGGTGTAGCTATAAGTTTTTCATAAAGGCACTTTGTCCACCTGAGGAAGTTTCTTTCTAGTCCTAGTTTTCTGCAAGTTTCTTTTTAAAATCAGAAGTAGATGTAAAATTTTGTCAAATGCCTCTTCTGTATGTACCGATATGATGATACCTTGTTTTAGACCATTGATATAATGTATTTCATTGAAACACTGTTCATTTTCTTAAGCACTTTTTCTGCTTTCTTTGGCTTGGTTGTGTTCGATTTATCTCCTTTCCCCTTATAATTTCCAATCTGTCATTAGGCCCATCTGTTCAATTTAAGTTTCAGTTTTTGTAGTTTTTACTTCTAGAAATTCTGTTTTTTAGAGTGTTCATTTCTACATAGAGATACCCTATTCCATTATTCACTGATACCATACTTTCCTTTAGAACTTTAAATCTCCTTATAATTGTTGTTTGTAGTCTTTGTTTGCTAGGTCCAACATCTGAGCCAGCTTGGAGTAAAATTCTATGAACTGCCTTTATTTTCTTAGTATGGTCACAATTTTCTGTTTCTATGCATGCGTAGTACTTTTTGTTTAGAGACTGAACTTAGTATTTAGTATATTGCTGTAACTGGATTTTGTGATGTTCTTCTGAGGATGATAGGATATGACACAGTTGATGTGTGTGCATTCCAACTGCTAACTTTTCTCCTACATACGTGCTGCTGAAATTGTGCTCAGTTCTCAGGGTTCTCCTTTGCTGCTTTCTGGCCTTGCCACTGCCTTATTTGTCAGTCAATCATGTCTTTGGGCACAGATGGGGCTCACCCTCTCAGTAGTTTCTTTGTTTCTACGTGTCCCCCTAGTTTCCAGCTGCTCTGCTGACTATAGGCTCTGTTCTTTATTCTTTAGGGCCGTTAATGATTCACCCTTCTGCAGCCCAAGTTATTGCATGGTTGGGAATGTGTTTAGAGTAAGAAAGAAAAGAGAAGAGAAGAGAAAAGGGAAGGGAAGGAAAGGAAAGAAAGAAGGAATGGAGGGAAGGAAGGAAGGAAGGAAAGAGAAAAAAGAAAGAAAGAAGAAAGAAAATAAAGAAAGGCAGGAAGGAAAAATGGCAGGAAGGAAGAAAGGAAGAGAAAAGAAAGGAAAAGGAGAGAAAAGAAGAGGCAGCAAAGCCACAGATCTGGTCCCATTTGATTTTGTCTTTCGGGAGCAGACTTCCTTCTGCATGCTTGTTTGCTGGACTGCTAGTGTCTCCTCCATGCCTTTGGAGTTTGGCTGTTAGTCAGGGATTTGAGCAGAGTTTATGTTCAGAACGGGTGTTTCACTTTTTCCCTTACTCTTTCCCTGCCAGGATTGTCCCTTTAAATTTCCAGCTGCTTTTCCATCCCTCAACTCTTATCTCTGGCACCTTTAACTAATAAAGATGTGGTTTTCTTTCACAATTTTCTGTAGCCATAGACACAGAGATTGGGCCATGCCCTTGGGCCAGAAAGCCACAAACTCATTTTACCCCTTCTAATTGCAGGTTTTTATACTTAAACAATCCTACAGCTTCAGTCAGATCTAATTTTAAGACAGACTCGTTGTCTTAAAATATTTTTATTTTACCCAGTTTTTATAAATGTCATTTGAAGGGTGGGTTCATGTGACCCACCCTGTTTACCCCTCTGCTATTACTAGCAGTAGCAACTGGTAACTATCTTCTTGTATGATTTAAAAAATATAACTGGAATCATTATATACAAGTTCTGTGACTTTTAAAAAATACATTATGCCTTGACTATTTTTCCATGTCAGTATGGTAAGTCCTCATTTAACATCGTGGATAGATTCTTGGAAACTGCCTGTGACTTTAAGGAAACTGATGTGTAATGAAACTAATTTTACCAGAGGCTGTTTGATATGAATAAGAGTTAAGTTTCTGCAGTATATTTTTTGGTCACAAAAAACACCAAACTTCTAAATGAAGACCAAAACACTCTCAATATTAAAATTTGAAATAACGGTAAGCTATATATACATTTAAGAAAGATTAAAAAAAGAAGGCTAATTATATTATTTACCTAATTATTCCATTTCAGGGTCCAGACTGGCTGGAGCCTCTCCAGGCAGCAGAGAGTCAAGGCTGGACCCAGCCCTGGACAGGACACCATTCATTGCAGGATACACTCTCATACACCCACCCTCACCAGACCGGGACACCTTAGACATGCCGACTCACCTAACGCGCAACTCTTTGGGAGGTAGAGGAAACTGGGGTGCTCAGAGAAAACCCATTCAGACTTGGGGAAAATGTGCAAACTCCACACGGTCAGCGGTCCCAGCCAGGAATTAATTTCCTTTTTCTCATCAACATAACAAAACAATGTTGAACAAAATGACATTATTTGAGGACCCATTGTACTTAGATTGTTCTTTTTAATTGTTCCAGCGTATTTCTTAGTATGATATACTCCAAATTATTTATCCATCCCTCTAATTACGTAGATGAGGCTAAAGAAAACAAGCTTAACAAAACAAATTATCAAATGACCGAGGCTTAAACCAATTAATAGTTTGGTGTTTACACAATATAAAGCTGACTCTTGAGCAACATGAGTTTGAACTACATGGGTTCAGTTATATGCGGATTTTTCTTTTTTTCTTTCTTTCTTTTTTTTTTTTGAGACAAAGTCTCACTCTGTCGTCCAAGCTGGAGTGCCGTGGTGAGATCTCGGCTCAGGGAAACCTCTGCCCCCAAGTCTTCAAGTGATTCTCCTGCCTCAGTCTCCTGAGTAGCTGGGATTACAGGTGCCTTCCACCACACCCAGCTAATTTTTGTATTTTCAGTAGAAACAGGGTTTCAGACTGTTGTCCAGGCTGGTCTCGAACTCCAGATCACCCAAGGTGATCCACCCACGTTGACCTCCCAAAATATTGGGATTACAGGCGTGAGCCACTGTGCCTGGCCATATGTGGATTTTTCAACCAAATCTGGATCAAAACTACAGTATTCCAAGTATATAAACAGGGCCGGCTTTTCCTATACTTGGATTCCGCAGGGCCCCTATAGGACCTGAGTATGCTTGGGTTTTCGTATATGCAAATGTGCTGGAACCAACCCCCTAAGGATACAGAAAAACAACTGTACTGACAACAAATACACATGACATGCATAGATGTACCCATGCCTGCGTTTGTATATGAAATATAGCCTTGCTGTCAAAAGGATGGGCTTTTTGTACCCAAATCAATTGCTTCTCCGTGGATCCTCTTGTCAGTCTGTTTCCTAGGGCTGCTCCTGTGCAGAGAGGAGTAAGGGAGATGGCTCACAGCTGGTCTCTACACATGTTAGCCATTTACCTTATTACATTCACAGATAGGGTAGCTTAGAGTACAGTAAGTTTCTCTATTCTACCTCATTTCTTTGCCACATAGACCTATGTCTTTTCTTTTTCTTTTAGCAATGACTATTACTTTTCTCTTTAAACTATATAATGCCCAACATCCTATCTTAGGCAAAACACTTAGCCACACCTCATCTTCAAAACCACAAATATCTACTAAAATTTTAAGCTGTAACTAAAATGTTGTAACTAAAAGCACCTCCTATCCCTGCGGATCCAACATGCAACATCAACAACTCTGAAGCTGAAATTTGTGCCATATTCCCGTGGTGCTTCTGAAGTTCCTGGGGCTGTTAAAAAGCCCTGCAGCTGTTGTTTTCATTAGCACCTGAAGTGCATAGGAGGTGCTCCTACAGTATTTGTAAATCATCATCTACTGCCTCAAAATGATTCCAAACACAAACTTTCCGACAAATAAAATTGTGTCAAAGTTAATTCTTCTGCAGTAGCTTTTAATGCACCAAAAAAAATTTATTTGTATTTGGCTTATCTTATTTTGAATGGCATGAGTGATACATAATTTGATTTTTAAAAAATGCTTCTCTCCATTCTGCTTTTGCTTTTTATTTTTTGAGGGGAGTTTTATTATTATTTTTATTGTGACAAAACACATAACATAAAATTTTCCATCTTAATCTTTTTTTTTTTTTGAGATGAAGTCTCACTGTGTCTCCCAGGTTGTACTGCAGTGGTGCCATCTTGGCTCACTGCAGCCTCTGCCTCCTGGGTTCAAGTGATTCTCCTGTCTCAGCCTCCCAAGTAGCTGGTATTACAGGGTGCGCCACCCCACTCAGCTAAATTTTGTATTTTTAGTAGAGACGGAATTTTGCCATGTTGGCCAGACTGGTCTTAAACTTCTGGTCTCAAATGATATGCCCTTGATCAGGCTGGTCTTGAACTATTGGTCTCAAATGATCTGCCCGCCTCGGCCTCTCAAGCAGCTGGGATTACAGGCATAAGCCACTGCACCCAGCCCATCATAATCATTTTTAAGAGATATTAAGTACATTCACGTTGTCGTGAAACAGATCTCCAGATCTCATTTTCATCTTGCAAAACTAAAACTCTGTACCCATTAAAAAGCTCCTCATTTTCTACTGCCTCCAGCCCCTGGTAACCACCATTCTGCTTTCTGTCTCTATGAATTTGACTACTTTAGAGATCTCATGTAAGCAGAATTACAGTATTTATCTTTTTCTTAACTGGCTTATTTTACTTAGCATAATATCCTCATGGTTCATCTATGTTGCAGCATGTGACAGAACTTTGTTAAGACTGAATCATATTCCATTTTGTGTATTTACCACATTTTGTTTATCCATTCATGTCAATGGACATTTGTGCTGCTTCTAGCTCTTGACTACAGAGAATCATGCTGCTCTGAACATGCATGTGCAAAGAGCTCTTCAATATACTGATTTCAAATTCTTTGGATATATATCCGGAAGTGGAAATGCTGGATCATATGGTAGTTCTATTTTTAATATTTTGAGGAATCTCTATACTGTTTTTCATAGCAGCTGCACAATGTTACAATCCCATCAATTGTGCATAAAGTTTCCAATTTCTCCACCACACTTTCTATTTTCTGTTTTTTTTTTTTTTTTTTTTTTTTTTAGAGTGACCATCCTAATGAATGTGAGGTAATATCTTACTGTAATCTTGATCTGCATTTCTCTGATAATTAGTAACACGGAGCATCTTTCATATGCTTGTTGACCATTTGTATATCTCTTTGGAGAAAGGTTTATTTAATTCTTTTGCCTATTTTTTAATTGGCTCATTTGATTGTTTTGTGGTTGAATTGTAGAATTTTTTAAAATGTATTCTGGATATTAACCCCTTATCACATAAATAATTTGCAAATATTTTCTTTCATTCTGTAGGTTGCCTTGTCACTCTGTTGATTGCTTCCTTTGATGAGCAAATTTTTTTTTAAGTTTGATATAATGTCATTTGTTTATCTGTTTTTGCCTGTGCTATTGGTGTTGTATTCAATAAATCATTGCCAAGTCCAATGTCATGAAGTTTTCCCCTAGGTTTTCTTCTAGGGTTTTATAGTTTTGGGTTTTACATTTGGTCTCTAAGCCATTTGAGCCAGCTTTTGTGTATGGCATAGGAGAAGGGTCCAATGTTATTCTTTTGCGTGTGGCTATTCAATTTTCTCAACACCATTTGTTGAAGAGGCTGCTCTTCTCTCTTTGAGTGGTGTTGGTATCCTTGTTGAAGATCACTTGACCAAATATGTGAGGGTTTATTTCTGAGTTCTCACCTCTGTTCCATTGGTCTATATATCTGTCTTTATGCCAGTATGACACTGTTTTGATTATGGTAGTTTTGTAATATATTTTGAAATCAGAAAGAATGATTTTGTTCCAACTTTGTTCTTTTTCCAGATTGTTTTGGCTATTTGGGGTAACTTGAGATTCCATATGGATTTCAGGATACATTTTTCTATTTCTTTCTTTCTTTTTTCTTTTTGAGACAGAGTTTCGCTCTTGTTACCCAGGCTGGAGTACAATGGCGTGATCTTGGCTCACCGCAACCTCTGCCTCCTGGGTTCAGGCAATTCTCCTGCCTCAGCCTCCTGAGTAGCTGGGATTACAGGCACGCGCCACCATGCCCAGCTAATTTTTTGTAGTAGAGATGGGGTTTCACCATGTTGACCAGGATGGTCTCGATCTCTTGACCTCGTGATCCACCCACCTCGGCCTCCTAAAGTGCTGGGATTACAAGCATGAGCCACTGTGCCCAGCTACATTTTTCTATTTCTTAAAAAAAAAAAAAAGAAGCCATTGGAATTTTGATAGAAATTGCATTAAATCTGCAATCATTTTGGGTGGTAACATATTAACAATATTAAGTCTTCCAGTCCATGAATATGAGTATCTTTCAATTTATTCATATCTTCTTAATTTCTTTCAGCAGTTTTATAGTTTTTAGTGTACAAGTCTTTCACATTTTTCTTTATGTTTATTCCTAAATATGTTATTCATTTTGATGCTAATATAAGCAAAATTGTTTTCTCACATTTCTTTTAAGATTGTTCATTGTTAGTATACAGACACTACTTTTTCTTCACCATATTAAATTAAAGACATATATGTCACATAATCACAAAACCACCAGCCAAAGGTTTTTGTAGATTATTGTAGCTTTTATTTTATAAGATAATGTTGCAAATGTATGACATTAAAATTTAAAGTGTTCAATTATGTTATTGTCAAATGCCATCATTTTTAAATGACAAACTTCCCTCCATCTTTTTACATTGTATAATTACATGTAAACAGATCACCTGAGTTCAAATTAAATCTTTTTTATTCATGGGTACATGTGCAGGATATACAGGTTTGCTACATAAGTAAATGTATGCTATGGTGGTTTGCTGCACAGATCATCCCTTCACCTAGATATTAAGCCCAGCGTGCATTAGCTATTCTTCCTGATGCTCTCCCACTCCCCACCTACCGACAGGCACCAGTGTGTGTTGTTCCCCATCATGTGTCAATGTGTTTTCATCATTCAGCTCCCATTTATAAATGAGAACATGCCATGTTTAGCTTTCTGTTCCTGTGTTAGCTTGCTGAGGATAATGGCTTCCAACTCCATCTGTGTCCCAGAGGACATGATCTCATTCTCTTTATGGCTGCATAGTATTCCATGGTGTATATGTACCATACTTTATTTATCCAGTCTATCACTGATGGGCACTTACGTTGATTCCAAACCTTTGCTATTGTGAACAGTGCTGCAATGAACATACATGTGCATGTATCTTTATAATAGAATGATTTATATTCCTTTGGGCATATACCCAGTAATGGGATTGCTGGATCAAGTGGTATTTTTCTTCTAGGTCTTTGAGGAATCACCACACTGTATTCCACAATGGTTGAACTAATTTACATTCCCACCAACAATGTAAAAGTATTCCTTTTTCTTGGCAACCTCACCAGCATTTGTTGTTTTTTGACTTTTTAGTAATTGCCATTCTAACAGGTGTGGGATGATATATTGCTGTGGTTTTAACTTGCATTTCTCTAATGATCAGTGATGCTGAGTTTTTTTTTTAATATGTTTGATGCTGCATGTATGTCTTCTTTTGAGAAGTTTCTGTTCATGTCCTTTGCCAACTTTTTAATGGGGTTGTTTTCTTCTTGTAGATTTGTTTAAGTTCCTGGTAGACTCTAGATATTAGACCTTTGTCAGATGGATAAATTACAAAAATTTTCCCCCATTCTGTAGGTTGTCTGTTCATGCTGATGATAGTTTCTTTTGCTGTGCAGAAGCTCTTTAGCTTAATTAGATTCCATTTAAATGATCCCATTTGTAAATTTTGCTTTTGTTGCAATTGCTTTTGCCATTTTTGTCATGACATCTTTGTTCATGCCTATGTCCTAAATGGTATTGCCTGGATTTTCTTCTGGAGATTTTACAGTTTTGGGTTTTATATTTAAGTCTTTAATCCATCTTGAGTTAATTTTTGTGTATGGTGCAAGGAAGGGTCCAGATGTCAATTTCTGCATATGGCTAGCCAGTTCTCCCAGCACCATTTTTTAAATAGGAAATTCTTTCCTTATTGCCAGGTTGTTGAAGATCAGACAGTTGTAGGTTTGTGGTCTTGTTTCTGCGTTCTCTATTCTCTTCCATTGGTCTCTATGTCTCTTATTGTATAAGTAAGTACCTGCTGTTTTGGTTACTGTAGCCTTGTAGTATAGTTTGAGGTTGGGTAGCATGATGCCTCTAGCTTTGTTCTTTTTGCTTAGGATTATCTTGGCTATTCAGGCTCTTTTCTGTTTCCACATGAATTTTAAAATAGTTTTTTTCGAATTCTGTGAAGAAGTCAATGGTAGTTAAATGGGAATAGCATTGAATCTATACTTTGGGCAGTATGATGGCTGTTTTCATGACTTTGATTCTTCCTATCTGTGAGCATGGAATGCTTTGGCATTTGTGTCGTCTCTTATTTTCTTGAGCAGTAATTTGTAGTTCTCCTTGAAGAGGTCCTTGACATCCCTTGTTAGTGGTATTCCTAGGTATTTTAATTCTCTGCTAAAGAGAATTCAGTAGAGGGGCATGCTAAAGATGCTTATCGGCTTAAGAAGCTTTTGAGTTGAGACGATAGGGTTTTCTAGATATAGGCTGGAGTAAGTCGTGGGATATCAGCTCACTGTAACCTCTGCCTCCCAGGTTCAAGCGATTCTCCTGCCTCAACCTCCCAAGTAGCTGGGACTACAGGCACACAGCATCACTTCTGGCTAATTTTTGTATTTTTAGTAGAGATGGAGTGTCACCATATTGGTCAGGCTGGTTTTGAACACCTGACCTTGGACCACAACTGCTTCTAATCAGCCATCTTGGCACCTCCCCAGCATACATCTTAAAGGAATCAGGCACAAGTCATAGCAGTCTTATCAACCAAGTACCTTGCCTTCCTAACCTATCTTGTGTAATACCTCTGGGAATTTATACAGAAAATATGTGAGGAGCAGTAGAAGCCAGATATGCAGATGTTGGGGCTAGAGAAACAGATCTTGGATTTAAGGTAAACATGAGAGGCTACAAATAGAACTGGTGGATCCAGTGATATTTTAAAAGACATAATAATAAAGCTTATGAAGACTTGTTATGGAGACTTGTACTGTTCTCTTATGGAGAACAGCAGCAGGCACTGTTCTCAGACGCCTACCTGTCTTAACTAGTTCAATTCTTACAATAAACATGTGAGTGAGCTAGTTTCTGATTCTTTTAAACCTCCAATAATCCATTTTGCACTTGGCCATTTCATGAGAGCATGACCCAACTAAGGCACACATATCAGAAGCTACTGATAATGAAATTCGATTGAACCAAACTTGAGCATATACTTTAAACCTTGAGTCTAGAGATAATATTTCATATTTTTCCCTATAAATGCCAGATGTTTTTAAAGTTTAACACTTAATTCTTAACTTTTGTTTTTTTCATTATTTTAAAATGTATACAGAATAAGGGAGAATAGTATAAGGAATCCCTAAATATTTCATTTCCCAGATTCTGAAATTTTTACAACTTTACCGCTCTTGCTTTATCTATTCTTTTCTTTTCTTCTCTTCTTCCTCCTTTCTCCCCCTTCCTCTTCCCCTTCCTCTTCTGCCCTTGTCTCTCTACTAAATATTTTAAAACCAAATGACAGATAGCAAGTCAGTTTCCTCTTACAGAATTCAGCATGCCCCTCTACTATGATATTTGAAAATATAACCACAACACTATTATTGCACCTAACAAAATATCCATTTGTCCTTGTTATCATCTAATATCTGGTCCATACTTAGTTTTCCCAAGTCATCTAAAAAATTGCTTCTTTTGTAGTAAGATTATTAGAAAAAGGAACTGGAGAAATGCTATATATAGCATTTGGATATTATATCTCTTACACCTCTTTCAGTAAAATGTTGCGTATTTATCAAAACTTATATGGAAATTTGAGAGGAGAAGAAAAACACCTCTCAAGTCTAAAGGTGGTATACAACTACTGCCTCTACTTTCAAAACCTTTACACAGATGCTAATAATAGAATAAGTGGATCTTTTACTAAGACATTTCACCAACATTGAAAACAAAGAAAAATATATAAGACATGTAAGAGTGTAAAGTGGATGGAGAGATTGAGAAGATGACTATCCTAGAAATCCTAGTGTGAGAAAGCCATCTGATTTTAGCAGAAAACGTTATTTTTTTGAATGTTTGACAGCAAAAGCAGAGAGAGAAATGATAGATAACATGACTTCATAGTAGTTGGTCAGGAGAGGCAATGCTTCAGAGCTCTAAGCGCCATCAGAAAGTTGCAGTGTGGTTGAACCTCTGTAGAATGGACATTGAGGTACAAGGTGGATAATGTTAATAGCAGTGTATTAGTCCATTCTTGCACTCCTATAAAGAAATACTTGAGACTGGGTAATGTATAAAGAAGATAAGTTTAATTGGCTCACAGTTCTGCAGGCTGTACAGGAAGCATAGCATCAGAATCTGCTTTTGGGGAGGCCTCAGAGAGTTTTTACTAATGGCAGAAGGCAAAGCAGGAGACAGTACATTCACATGGCGGGAGCAGGAGGAAGGGAAAGACAGGAGAGGTGCCACACACTTTCAAACAACCAGATCTTGTGAGAACTCACTATCACAATGACAGCGCCGGGGGGGCTGGTGTTAAACCATGACAAACCACCTCCATGTTCCAATCACCCCCCACCAGGCCCGGCCTCTAACATTGGGATTACAACTGAACATGAGATTTGTGTGGGGACACTGATCCAAACCATATCAGGATGTCTTTCCAAAACAGTATGGAAATGTTCTAGATACAATCTTTGCCTAACCTCACACTCAAAGGCAGAGGAAAACTGACATTTAAGGGCCAAAGAGAAAAAAGATCTCACAAGGAAGGACCTGCCAGAGAACTGGGGGAGAAAAAAAATAGACAAAGATAGCAAAAGCCACAAGAAGAAAAATGCTTTTTCAAGAAATGGTTAAGAGACTGACAAAGGGCCACTGAATTTGCAAGCAGGTTGACTGGCACTTAGGAAGGGCTCCGCTGTAGGAGTGGAGCGGGACTGGAATGGAATTAGAAGTGAGGAAGTAATACAAGGCAAACAGGGAGGCCTTCCAAGAAGTTTGCTTCTGAGTGGAGGATGGAAGTAAGCTGGATTGACAGGAAATGGGATTTTTTAAGCAGCAAAAAATAACCAGCATATTTGATGAAAAGAAGCCAGTATAAATAGTGCATCTGGAAACTTATGAGATGAGTAAACTTAAAATAAAAAGGGATTCAGTGATATGGGCTGTATTTTAAAAATATATTTTCTTATTTAATTCATACAAATATAAATATTATCCCCAGTTTACAGATGAGGAATTCGAATTTCAGAGAGTTGAAGAAAATCACTCCATTTACATAGTAATAAGTGTTGTGGGGCTGCATCCATGTCTGTCTGATTCCAGACCTTGTGTATGTGTGTTTTTTAAAAAATAGTTTTTAAAAATTGCACAGACAATCCAAGAATGTACTTTTTTGGTAAAATACTTCAACAACGTAGAAATCCAACGTTAGTCATTTGGTTTAGATCCTCCCAGACACACGTGTAATTTCTTTAAAACATCGGAATCACGCTATTACCTTTCAGTGGCTTCTAGTCATTTAAAATCTAAAGTACTTGGAACCATGGAATGAAAGTTTACTGGGGAAACTGAATATTCTCACAGTCTCAAAATATCTCTCCATAAATGATTTATTAGTTGCAAAGCAGCAAATGCACCTATGCAGGGGAAACCATTTTAAATGAGTGATTAAAAGTTTATACCACCAACAATGAGATATTAATAGAATCACATCAGGGGTGTCCTAATGTATGCATTGAGATCACAGTATTTATGTAACATTATTGCCAAAACCGCAAGTAAATTTAATTGTGAGGGAATTTTTATACAAGCAGAAATTGAGGGAAAGCCTACACAAAAACTCGCCTGTATATTATTAAATATTAATGTCATGAAAGACAAGGAAAGGCTGAGGAATGGCTCTAGCTTAAAGGAAACAAGGAAACAGAAGACACATGACAATTAAATGCAATTCCAGATCAGAGCGAAAAGGAGAGAGGGGTCCTATGAAGGGCATTGTTGGGGCATTTAGTGAAACTCAAAGTATTAGACAGTAATATCTTGTCAACATTCAATTTCCTGAGTTTGATAATTATACCATTGCTATATAAGAGTATGCCCTTGTACGTAGGAGACTGATAAAACGTATTTAAGGATTAAGGGTCATGATGTATGCAACTAACGCTCAAATATGTTTTCAAAATGTTTGCTGAAAGAGATTGATGGAGAAATGAAGCAAATGTGCAAAATGCTAACCACTGATCAGCTTCTAAAGACCATATGGGAGTCCTTTGTTGTATTCTTACAACAAAGCATGCTTCTGCCTCCAGCCTCACTGCCAGCCCTTTCCTCCGGCCGAAGTCTCCATGTCTATCTACTCCCCTACTTCCCTCAGGCCTCTGTTCAGTGTCACTGCCTTATTGCCTTTTCTAGAGTCCTGAACACTTTATACCCCCTTCCCCTGTGTGGCAGACATTGTCGGCTGGCTGACCCATCCTTCATTTCCAACTCCTCTTTCTGTCTGCCTCTGCTTTTGATGCCACAAAAGCTAAACAATTTCCCAGTCTTCTTTTCAACCAGTGATAGCCATACCACAGCATTCTGGCTAAGGACACGTGAAAAGAACTCTGCCATTGCCCGTGTTATTTCTTCCTTCTCCTTCATGCCTTTAATGCTGACCTACTGCCTGACGGTACTGCAGCCATCTTGCAGGCAAGAGGACAAAAATCATGTGCTCAGGATGTAAAACAAGAAGCTGGAAGGAGCATCTTCAATCCTTGATGGTCTACTCCAGCTCCCCTTCCTCTCACCAGAGTTTCTGATACCCAGAGTAAATAAATCCTTATTTATTTAATAATCAGCGAATCAGGTTTTCTCCTAGAGCTGAGCATACTAAAAAAGAAATGACACATCATCCTTTATCTTTCTCCACTGCATTTCTGATTATTGGACATCATGGGTTATATTTATCTGTTGATTTGTTTATTGTCAAACTTATACTAGAATATAAGCTTCATGAAGGAGGAATTTTGTCTGTTTTACTTGTATTTGTCTCAGCCCTAGAGCAGAGGTTGGCCAGGTAAGATACTTGATTGATATTAATAATTTTCAGGTCAAAGAAATGTTTTGTGACTTGCTCTTCTCCATGTTAGTAGCTATAGTTTGACCTGTTCTTTGTTAGCAGCATTCTTTGCAACAGGAGCATAATACTGTCTTGGTGTCCCATGATTTTATCTATCTGTTCCTTTATAGTCAGGGATTTTAGTTATTCACATTTTTTCCTTTTCTTAAATTACATAAACTGTACATACAACTGTGTATATGTGTGAATATTTCTGTAGGACAAACACCCTCCAAAGAGGCTAACTCTGTATTGTCCCCCATACAGCTAGCATATGATGCTAGCCATTATCCTGAATTATTAGTGAAATGTATATTAATCAACTTTCATTTCTGCCAGTGAGGGGTTGGGGGCGGGAGAATCACATCAACAATGGTGATCTCATTTGCATTTTTCAGATCACTAGTGAGGTTGATGACCTTTTCATATGTTTGTCAGACCTTGAATTTTCTCTATTACCCTTCACATATATTCAGTCAAAGTCTATGGCATTAAAAAACTTGTGGTTGCTCTTTGTGTATTAATTTATTAATCCTTTATTTGCTTTTTATGTTGTAAATGTTTTCTCAGCCTTCCACTGGTTTAAAAATGTTATAGTGTCTTTTTAGCAAACTAAGGTTTTAATATTTTATGTAATAAAATTTACCCAGTTTTTTCTTTATGACATCTTGACAACTGGCTATTGTGTCTTGTTTCAAAATGTCTTCCCCATTTAATGATTATCAATATATCTAATAGTATATTCTTTGAAAAATATGTTTATTTTCAATTTTTATGAATACATAATAGTTGTACACATTAATGGGATATGTGTGATATTTTGACATAAGCATACAATGTATATTGATCAAATCAGGATAGCTGGGATATTCATCACCTCAAACATTTATCATTTCTTTGTGTTGGAAACATACCAAATCGACTTCTCTAGTATACAACACATTATTGTTAACTATAGGTGCTCTATGGTGCTACTAAACACTAGATCTTATCCCTTCTGTGATAACTGTAGTTTTGTACCCATTAATCAACCTGTTTTTACCCCCTCACCCTACACACTCTTCCCAGCCTCTGGTCTCTCTCACTCTACTCTGTACTCACGTGAGAGCAACGTTTTTAGCCTCCACATGAGTGAGAACATGCCGTATTTGTCTTTCTTGCCTAGCTTGTTTCACTCAACATAACAAATGTCCTCCAGTTCCATCCATGTTATTATAAATGACAGGATTTTATTCTTTTTTATGGCTGAATAATATTTTGTTGTGTATACAGTGGTACAATCTCCGCTCACTGCAACTTCTGCCTCCTGGGTTGAAGTGATTCTCCTGCCTCAGCCTCCTGCCACATTTTTTTCATCCTTTCATTCACTAAATGGTTGAATCCATATCTTGGCTATTGTGAATGGTGCTGCAATAAACATAGGAGTGCAGACATCTCTATGATTCGCTGATTTTCTTTCTTTTGGATATATACCCAGCTGTGGGAATTCTGGATCATATGGTAGTTCTATTTTTAGTCGTTTTGAGGAACTTCCATATTGCTAGTCACAGTGGCTGTACTAATTTATATTCCTATCAACAGTGCACGAGGGTTCTTCTTTCTTCATAACCTCACCAGCATCCATTATCATTTGTCTTTTTGCTCTGTTCTGGTTTTTTTTTTTTTTTGTCCCTACTTGAAAGTCTCTCATGATCAAGGTAGACTATAATATATACGATGGATTCATCATATATATGATATATTTTACCCTGGCATGGGATAATAATTACTCAGATTCTTTAAAAATAAGCCACTGTTAAATAAATTGTGCATTAAAATGAACATTCACATAGAAAGTGTTAGACTTTTGTTCTTAGTAAAAGTGAGTAGGACATTAAGAATCACTTCAATCCTTCTTTAATAAATTACCTATCATTAACTAGAAATGATCTATTAAGTCTGTATGATTTAAACTTTTGAAAAAGTTTAGATTTTGAAGGTAGTCAGATCCTCATGAATATGGTTTCAATTTTCAAATGGAAAGTACAGATAAAATGTACATAGGATTTTTTGAACAAAAGCTTGAAATTTGGTTATTGCTGTGGACCATTTGCATTCTGTGGTCAAATCAGCATCTCTAAGAGCCACTTGCTAATTAACAGTGAATATTAGAGAAACAGATGACAGTTAAAAAGATATTATTTACATTCAAATAGATATATTTTTATCTAAACATATTTTAAAATATTTTATATTTTCCCTCCAAGAAAGAAAAGTCAATTCAATAATATTCAACAAATCTTTATTTTAAAAACATCTTTACCTTATTTCAACTCTTCTGACCATTCTTAACAATATTTTGAAACAAAAGTGATTAAAATAACCAAACAAATAAACGCATCTGTTGGCTTCTCTTGTTTTCCTAGTACACAGAGCCAATGTGGGAAGGCACTAGTCCAGTTTTCAAAACTGGTTTAGTTCTCCCTTACTGCACTCAGGGTTTAAGAGTTGGAGATTACATTGAACCTCCCAGGATGAAGGTTTGACTTCATGAATATACTCATGGTGATCTTGTAGCAAAAGTTAAACAAAAGAACCATGTGGCCCCTCAAACCCCTCTCCTTGCTCCTGTTTTTCATTGTAATTACCATAGGAAAGGAAGCTTTGGAAAAATAGAAGGAAGAAAGGAGCAAATGAGAGTGGATGAAACTCCAATGTCTGCTTGGCATAAAGCCCGCCAGAAAAGAACTTGTAGAACAAGAGTAGAAAATTCCTTAGAGAAAAAGAAGTGTGTAAGGCAATGATGGTGAATGTAAGGAGAGGTACTGAAAAGATTTTTAAAAAAATTTAAATATAATGCTGAGCACAGTGGCTCACACCTGTAATCCCAGCACTTTGGGAGGTTGAGGTGGGCAGAACACTTGAGGTCAGGAGTCTGAGGCCAGCCTGGCCAACATGGTGAAACCCCATCTCTATTAAAAATACAAAAATCAGCCAGGTGTGGTGGTGCACATCTGTAATTCCAGCTACTCAGGAGGCTGAGGAAGGATAATTGCTTGAACCTGGGAGGCAGAGGTTGCAGTGGGCCGAGATTGCGCCTGCCAACAGAGTATAAATAAATAAACAAATAAAAATAAATTTAAATATGTCAATCCAAATCAAGCATTTCTTTTCATCACAGTAAAATGCCTACTGAAACTTGAAATTACAGGATGATCCTAGAAAGTGATATAGATAGTCACTTTTTTTCGTTAAGGTTAAAGATCCTGGAAACTAGTTGGCAAAATCATTGAAACACTCCCTACCTTTCTCCTCTCCATTTTCATCACTACTACGCTTTCCCCCACCTCATTTCAATACTATAAGCCATATCTATATAGATAATCAAAATAGTTCAGGAAACCAAGAAGCTTTTAAATTTTTCTCTCCAAGGGAAATGATATTCCCCAGGAGTTAGATTTTATAATCCAAAATGGAGCGGGATATCCAGCAAGGTTGCCTTACTGAAATGATGTGTAGGCAGCATGAAAATTCATGCATTCCATCACTCCTAAACTTGAAGTCATCCACCAAAGCTACAATAATTAGAAAAAATTTATACTGACTTTTACAAAATCCAATTTGATTTCTTTCTGCCAATATCAAGAACTCTCCTTTAAAAATAAACTGATTGCGAAACCGAAACCAAATAACTGATTATTAAGACAGAATCAAGAAAAATGATTTCTATGTCCAGAAAGAATTGCATTTTGTGTTGACAAATTGCAAAGGCACAAATGTCCATCAGATGACAGCTGGAGTGGCAGGTGGGAGTTAACAGTTTTACCTTATTTTCTTTTGCTCTACCCTCTGTTGTGTATTTTTTCTTCTCCAGTTTCATTAAGCTTCACCAGCTTCACAGGGTCTGGGAAGGCAGTGCGTAAACGATGATCTGAAAGCACACCATCCTACGTAAACAATTGTTTTTGGCAATTCAGAGACTTCAAGGCAGTATTGCATCTTTATTTTACCCCCAAAATCAAATGTTTAGGCCAAAGTTAGAACGGCATGTGCATTTTCTTTTATAACTTGGCATATTCAAACATTACAATGGTACATTTAAAAAAGGGAATTTAATATTTTTTGCTCTTTCTTGGGCCTACACCTTGTCCTAGTTCCATTGTTTTCTCATTTAAAATATATTTTCATATCTTCATGTATCTCTTCAGCATCTGTTTCTCCCCAATCATGAATTTTCATTCAAGAATAATAACTCTTCCGTCTCTTTGGACATGGTTTGTTCTGACCTCACCTATGAACTTCACCAGGGTGCGCTGAAGGTTAACAGCTCCATTTCTGGAATTCTCTTGGATCTCTTTTGAGGAAAAATGCCAAAGAATATAAGCAGGGCTCAAAGGTATCTGGGCTCTGCCAAGTCTTCTGAGGACGGCTCCACAGAGCTGTACCTTCTGCCAGCCTCTTTTGATTCTCACTGTGCCCGGCTTCTCCATGCTTCCACATAGGAAATTGCATCTTTTGCTCATGTGGGAAAGGAAACCTTCGATTAATAGATGTGCCGGAATATTCGTTTATCTGACTACACTCTACCTTGCCCATCCACAGGTGGAAAATTGCTTCTCACTTCACTGAGCTTTCTACCCTCTTCTCTTTTCCACCCCCACAGGATGTTGAATGTTTCCAGTGCTCATTTTAAAATGCTCCCATCAGAGTTACCCAAAGAGGTTTTTCCACAATTGTTGAAACCATAGAAAGGTTAGGTGAATGGCAGAAGCACTGCTGGAAGTGGTTGGAAGGACCTTATGGCAGTGCTTTGACTAAGGGGCACTGGGTCACAGGGTCGTGCCACGAACATGCTTTCTTTCCTATATGTCATGCTATTTGCTTCAGTTGTGACTCCTTCTCTTGCAACAGGCAGTAAACCCAATCCAAAGTGGCTTATGCAAAAAGAGACTTCACTGGCTTGTATAACTGAAAAGCTCAGAGATGGAGCTGTCTTGCTGTGCTGCTAAATGTGGAGCTCAAATGCTGCCCCACGGTTTCTCTCTATACATCTGTTGGCTTTTGTCTCATGAATATCTTCTCTCCATGAGTGCTGGCTCATTCACAGGCAGGCTCTCCCCATCAAACTCACGAGATGGCTGCAGAGGCTCAAGAACTTGTATCTTCTCAGCTTTGCTTGCACAGGGGTCACTGAAGTCAGATATTTGACAGTAGAAAGATTAGCCTCATGAAACTGGATTTGCTGTGTATTGGGAAAGAGAAGCAGCCCTGGAGATCTGATATATTCTTTACCCGGAACCCCCTGCAAATTCCTCACTGTGCTCTGTTACCATTGCTGATGCTTGGTAACAAAACGTTGCTTCATATCAAGTAGTTTCCATCCTTCCTCCATTAATTGCTTCAAGGGAGGCTAGACTCAGCCCCACCTCCTACAATGAGTTCTAGATCACCTTAGACTCTTGACTATGGTGGCCTCTTTCCTCTTGACTATGATTGATTAGGCAAGATCATGTGACACATTTCTGGCCAAGGAGATGTAAGAGGGAGTCAGCTGAAGGCTTTTGAGAAGTGTCTCCTTGCTCTCAAGAAGGAATACATAGGAAAAGATGCCTTTTCTTCTAGATGTTGTTGTCTAGACGTGATGCCAGCAGCTGGTCTAGAACTAGCCATAGGAGAACCAGCCCAAAGATCGAGGACAATGCTGATGTGCTGGGAATGGCATGGCAGGCAGAAGGAAAGAACCAAGGGCTTTGATGACACTGAGGAACTGCTGTATTAACCAACTCTGGAGCCACCCTGCCTTTGGACTTCTTGTGATGTAAGACAATAAATTATTCTTATTGATTAAACTATTCTATATTGAGTTTTCTGGTTTAAAGGGAATTTGATCTTTTGCTGTTTCATCTCTTGCCCTACAGTTTTTTGTTTTGGCCTATACTCTTTGCTTCTGTTGTTTTCTCTTTACAGTACATTCAGCTGAAAGCATCCTAAAAAGTACTGTCTCATTGGCTCTAGCTGGCCATGTGCCCATTTCTGACCATGTACTGTAGGGATGTGATGTGTGATGGGACTTAGGCTAGATGATCAAGCACCCTTCTGCAGTGAGATGGGTTCATCCCATCTGACTTCATGGGCCGAGTGTGGAGGAAAAAGCATATCTACTGAGAAATGAGGGTATGACTTCTATAAAATAGTGAAATAGATGCTGTGAAACAAACATAGCAGATGTCTAATACTTTGTCCTTTTGAATGTGCCCTTTTATTACAGAATAGCCTCAAATTCTGAGTACAGTGGATAGGAAGTAGGCTGTATATTACTTGGTCTGGTAGCACAGCATACATAACTATGGAGGTATTTTAGACCAAAGGTAGACCTGTTATGCTATTGACTCATCTAAATATTCTATGAAAGCTTTTCCTGAGTTAGGTTCTCATATCTCTAGTTTGGGAACATAAGCCATTTGGAGGTCATAGGAAAAGACAGTGTGACCCATGGCCAAGACAGACAAAGCACTCAGTTGCTGGATGATCCAGGCTTCCTAAGGATACTAGAAAAAGCAGGCAGCTATTTAAGTAGCATGTACCATCCCTCAGGCCCCAAGGTTTTCTGGCACCCTTCTGTCAGACCCCCTGTGGTTCAGTTGGCCTCATGGCTTTGACTCAGCCTGGTGTGTAGAAGAGTGGGGCCTCAGGTCATCCTGTGTCTAGTGATTT
This sequence comes from Callithrix jacchus, assembly GCF_049354715.1. Lineage (NCBI taxonomy): Eukaryota > Metazoa > Chordata > Mammalia > Primates > Cebidae > Callithrix > Callithrix jacchus. The sequence goes on from NC_133502.1 coordinate 65,095,668, forward strand.
CAATTTTGCTGTTGGCTGAAATTCCATCTGTCAAGAAAGTTTTGCAGTCAGCCATTTGATAGTGGAAGGGTTAGCCCATGAAACTGAATTTCCTGTGTATCTGGAAGGAAAGGCAGCCCTGGAGATCTGACATGTTTTGTGAAAATTAGGGGTTCATTTTGCTATTGCTGGTTAGTCTCTGCTGAACCTAATATATTTCAACATTTGAGGATTTTTTTAAAAGAAGAAAAATTTCTCTTTCAATTTTTTATTATGAACTTAAGAAACTTCATGGCAAGAAAATCTAATCAACGTTAAACTATTTACTTCCCTCCAAAGTAATTTCCTTTCTGTCAATGCACAGACATGCATTTTTACTTAGTTATAATTAGTGTGAACATACTCGTTTTTGTTTAAGAAAGGTTTTCTTTACCTTGGCATTCAGATTTGTTTTCATAGGCAAAGAAAACACTGGGAAGGAGAAGGAACCTTTGCTGGCAAGTTGGGAGGATTATACGGGGTCATACTATCCCAGAGTTAAAGAAACCTTAAAGGACCCCATATCCCTCTCCGTATCTCTTCTGATGATCCTTTTGTGCTCACAGACTAACCAGAGTGGACTTTTCACTCAAAGGCCTCTCCAGATCTCCACAGCACCAAGGGTGGAGTTTGGCTCCTAAAGGAGGAATGAAATTCCATCCTCCGTCTGCCAGGGCCTACCTGTCTGTCATGGGCACGCACCATTGCCCCAGCTCTACTGGGCTATTGGGTCATCTAATGGTTTTCCCTGCAGAAAGCAAGCAGGAATGAGGCTGTTCTGGACTGGGCCTCCATACCGCTCCTCTCAAATATCTTCTGTTTTATTAGTGTGATCATACACCCATGGTTTCGAATCTATCAAAGCATAACATTGCCAGTCTCTTTTTTCTAAGTGAAGGAAGTAGCCACGTTGGGTTTAATTAAAAACAGCAACTATTTGTACAGCTGTCCCTGAGTTCATGGCTCACAAAAGGATTAACTTCAACCTTGGTGCCTAAGTTTTTGGGGAGTGTCACACAAAACCATTTAGGCTTTTCTGGGCAGTGCCAGGCCTGGGCCCTGGGGCTTGCTGGTGCTGGTTCATTCACCAGGCTCTGGTGCTCAAGTGGCACGGAGCAAAGAAAGCAGAGAAGAGCAGAACTTCCAGACACACAAGTCCTCCTTCTTTTGTTTGGGGAATGCAAGGCCTTGAAGGCTGCTTCAACAAGTTTCTGAAAATTCCCCTCGGGTTAGGAAAGGCTTAGTCTTCCCTTTGCAAGTTTTTCTAGAGTTCTTGGTACTTTCGCCCTAGGGCGGGTCTTTTGCACCCCCACCTCCCAGGTCTCAGTGGTCACTGGCAGAAGTCCTTCGAAGGAGGTGGGGGCGGGGTATCCCACCGATAGATGCACCCGCACAAAGCAGCACGTTTTCTCATCAAAGCCCTGAAGAGAGGGGAAGAACCAGCGACCAGCATTTCGCTGATTTTCAAGTGCACACCAAGCAGCGCGTCAGGCAGCTTTGGGTCAGAACACGCCGATTCGGAGTTTAGGCGAAGGCAGAGGCCAGCGCGGTCACGGATTCCAAGCCGGGGGCGGGGCCGACCACACACGTTGTGAGACTCGGAGGCTGAGGGGTGCGGGTTAGAAAATGTGACCCTGGCGACCCCAGCGCTCCCGCCTCCCTCGCTGCTGGTCCACCTGCAAGCGGAGGGCGCCGAGCCGCCAGCGGAGGCGATGGCCAGCCCCGCGCCCTTAGTGGCCTCCATTGGCCACCAAATGGTGGCCCTGCAGACCTTGCAGCTGCTGCAGCAGGAGTGGGGCTGGGGCGACGGTCCGGGCGCCCCCGGGAACCCGCGGGACCCGGACCACGTGTCCACCGCCCCAGTCCGTCGCTCAGGCCGGCTGCGGGCCTGGCCCGGGCCCGGGCGCGAGGAGCGGGGCGGGGGCGTGGGGGCCAGGAATCGGGGGACCGGGGCGCTTGCGAGCTCCCCAGAGGAGGAGGTGGTGCGGGGCGCGGACGGGAGCGCTGAGCTACTGCCCTTCCCCCGGGACCACGGACCCTGCACCCTGGCCCGGATGGCGATGCGCAGCGCGCTGGCCCGCGTGGTGGACTCGACATCGGAGCTGGTCAGCGTGGAGCAGACGCTGCTGGAACCTCTTCAGCAGGAGCGGTCTTTTCCCATCCACCTGAAGGTTAGTAGTCTGGCCCCGGCCATCCCCTCTGGCGTGCAGGGTGCACCCCCGTGCTCCAAGGGCGGGGCTGCTGGGATGGCGATGGGTGGGTCGCAGGATCCCAAGCACTGCTGCTCACTGCGATTCAGCCCGAGTGGGAGAAGGAAGGGGACGGGGGACACTCTGGGGACTCAGTAGGAGGGGCAGGGAGCCCCAGATTCACCTGAGGCCTGCCTGGCTGCAGAACCGAGATTTGGGGACGGCCTTGCCAAAACCTCCTCCTGGAACTCCTTCCTTTCTCACATAAATCAGCTTCCTGCACTAGAAAGGTCCTTTCCACACGTGCAGCTTGCAGGGATAGAGGACTGCTCCCTGCACCCCCTTTCCAAATTAATAACGCTTCCTCCAGAGCCTTAAATACACTTACTACCCTTTTGCCTTTTGTATGATGAAATCATCTACATTTATTTAAAGTTCCTTCACATTCATGAATCACAATTATTTTTTGCATGAATCCAATTCCCCACAGAGCTGAGGGGTCTTACAGAGTCAACCTAAATTCTCATAAAGTGGGGTGAGAGCCGGGTGAGTCCCGGGTGTTGAAGCGTAAATACTAATGCTAAACTCTTGCTAAGTCACCCAGCTCATAGGCAGGGCACATTTCCTCTTAAGGTACCAAACTGTGTTAGCCAATTTAGCCCGGGAACGGAGCAGCTGCCTCCCAGCCTGAGTGAAATTGCAGAAATCTGGGGGTCTGGGTTTCAGTCCTGGACTTGCCATTAACTAACTTAATTGGTTTAAGGTCACAAAACTCTCTGAGACCTTCTGGCTTTCAGATTTTGACCAGGAGCATTGCTGTATTGATTCCCCTGAGGCATCTAGCAGAAGGGAGCCGGGCAGGGGTGATGAAGAGAGCTTAGAGTATGTCTCAAGAATTGCTGTTCTGTGCAAGTCAAGGTTTGGAAAAAGTTACTATATATTAAGTTGCACTATACACTGTAAAATATTTATTTAAAATTAAACATAATAAAGCCTATTATATACCCAATAGGTATTGATTCTCTACATCAGGGTTTCTCAGTCTCTGTACTACTCACATTTTGGCCTGGCTAATTCTTTGTGGTCGGGGGTTGTCCTGTGTATTATAGGACGTTTAGCAGGATCTCTAGTCTCTGCCTGTTAGATGACAGCAGCCATTCCTCCCTGCAAGTTGACACAGCTAAAAATGTCTCCAGACACTGCCAAGGGTGGCGGCGTGGGTGGGGTGGGAGGCAATATGAGAAGCACTTCTTTTTTTTTTTTTTGAGATGGAGTCTCGCTCTGTAGCTGAGGCTGGAGTGCAGTGGTGCGATCTTGGCTCATTGCAACTTCCACCGCCCGGTCCCAGTTCAAGCAAGTCTCCTACTTCAGCCTCCCAAGTAGCTGGGATTACAGGCACAAGCCACCGTGCCCAGCTAAATTTTGTATTTTTTAGTAGAGACGGGGTTTCACCATGTTGGCCAGTCTGGTCTTGAACTCCTGACTTCAGGATCTGCCTGCCTCAGCCCCGCAAAGTGCTGGGATTACAGGCATGAGCCACTACGCCCAGCTGAGAAATACTTCCACACTCACTTTAGAAAGTTAGAAAATGAAGCTGCGTTTCACCAAATGCTCTCCAATGTAAGATGTACTTTTTTTTTCAGTATCATCCAAAAATTTTTTAAATCTTGTCAATTAAACTATGATGCACCATTGATTATAAGCTGCATGATAATTTAAGGGATTTTGTTTTTTGAGATAGGGTTTACCTGGGTTGCCATGGTGCAGTACAGCAGCCATTCACAGGTGTGATCATAACACTACAGCCTCAAGCCCTGGGCTCAATTGATCCTCCTGCCTCAGCTTCCTGAGCAACTACAAATATGTGCCACCACATCTGGCTTATTTTAGGGAATTTTTTAAAAACATGAATAAAAGTGCATTTAAAAATAGCTGAAATATGAAGTGACTAATGATGTTAGTAGCACATACAGAGCATAGATAAAGCTGGCAAAAGGAGAGACTGAATGATAAGTTTTACCTAAGGTGACCCTGGAAGGCTTCTCAGAGGAGGCAGCCTTTTTAAAAAAAATCCATGTTATTTTATTTAAAAAGAAAAATATTTCAGGGGAATCCTTTGGTCAAGGCCCAGCAGCACTGAAAGGGCCTGAGGCTCTGGAGGAACTACAATTAAGTTCAATGTGGCAGAAGAGAAAATCTAATGATGGAGACATAAATGGGGGCCAGTTAGGAAAAGGCCTGTGTATCATGATAAGGACCTTGGATCCTTGCAAGCAGAGGATAGGTAGAACACAGAAGCCTGGATAAATCACAGAAGGGTAGGTTTCAGCCTGACAGTCAGGCAGAAGCCCGTTATCTAAGGGCTTGACCCAACTCAGTAGCAATGGACTAAACCCCGTGTCCTCTGCTCTGGAAACAGTCCACTATAAACTATGCCATTTTAGCTTAATGCCACAGTCCCTTCTACTTGGAAATCCTTTTAACCCTTTCCAATTGACTCTTGATTCTAAACGTTTTCCATCTTCCTCAAGCCTCCTTCATTCAAACCTCACCCCTCTCACACTTTTCTGAGGAAATTGAGGCCAGTGGACACAAATACCTTTCTCTACCTAAAAAACTGCATTTCTACTCATCTTCCTTCTTGTCTCTAAAAATTAAATGCTGTTCCCCATCTCCATGTATATTCATGTTAATTTCACTGGAGCAAATCTTTCACTTGCCCCTGGATCTGTTTCTATCAATTTTTTTTCTCTCCTTATATTTACTACTGCTTTCTCTCTCTGCTGACCCTCTTGGTCCATAAACATGCTCAAAGCTTTCTTTACTTCCCACCCCGTGAGTCCCCATCCTTGCCTTCCTTGTCATGAGCAAACTTTGAAGACACTTAGATGTGTTGCTGCCACTTTCTAGAAGCAACTAGCTATTGGAGTCTGCTGTTCCCCTGCAGGGGAATAATGAGTTTTAGGGTCTGGAAACAGCCAGGGCTTTCCAGAGAGAAGCAGAAAGCAGTTTCTCTGCATGATTGGTTCCCTTGGCAGCCTCTAGGAATTTTGATTGTTTCTGCTATTTGCAGAACAGGTAATATCTCCATTTGTTTTGTAGATTAATGATTACACAGCACTTAGACTTGAGGAGATGACATTCTGTCTTTCCAGGAGGCTGGTTATAGACTGTCTTCCTTAATACTAGTGTTAATTCAAATGACTTGGAAGGGTGTTTTGTATATTTTTAAATTAGGAACATACAGATTTTATACAGCAGAATGATTTCAGGAGGATTTCTGTGAATGGAAATAACAATTGTGTATCATTTAGAAGTACGTGGGAACATCCCCAACATCAGATCCCTTTGGTGGTGGTACTTACCACAGAGGGTAGGAGGGAGACTTGCTTGAACTAAAGCCCATGACCCAGATGACAGGCATTAGGGATCCTGCAGTGGAGACAGCACAGCATAGCAGTCAAGTCCCCTGGAGCATTTCAAACCTACTCTGCCACTTCCTGCCATAGGCCCTTGGGTAAGTTATTTAGCCTTTCTGTGCCTCAGTTTCCTCCCTATATACTGCAGATAATGGTATCTACCCAAAGGGTTACTGAGATAATGCATTTTGTCAGGGGCTTCCCAAAATTAGTCTCCATCTATCTGAGCTATTATGATTACCATTATTATTACTGTTAACAGGTTGATGCCTCGTGAATTCTTATTGACTGTTATTTCTGTGAATTCTATTATTGATATTAATGAATATGATCCATGAACTCTGTGTCTACTTTTCTGGAACTATTGACAAAAGCAGACTTAGGATGACCCAAAGAGATTTCCAGGAAGCCTCCACTATCTAGAGGTTAGCTTTAGCCTCTTGCCTAGTGACGGAGGTGTCACCAGTGAGTGACTCACTGATCAATCCACCAGAAGGGTAAGCAGTGACATTTGCAGGCATGAAGGCAGAAAAATTCTCACCACAATGATAACAGACATTTTAAAATAGTATTTTACTCTTTAATTAATGAAACCGACACAATATTCCTTTTGAACACTTAGAAATTGTCATACACATGCAAACACTCATGCAATGAGTTTCTTCATGGTGGATGAAAAATGATGAACAGTTCTGAATCTTATTAAATTTGGTGGAGAGGCTAGATTTAACCGGCTTAACAAACATTTATAACAGGAGGAAACTGCGGCTCTAGAGGAATTGAGGGCTTTGCTCAAGACCAGGTGGCTAAGAAGTGATGGGTTTTATCTAACTTATTCTACGTCACGGTGGTGGCCCATGGGGGGGTTATGAACATCATGCTGAATGTGTATATGAGAGATCGTAGGGCCATAGTTGTACATGCTGTGCATTGTGGACACCGCTTGGACCACAACAGTCACAGCGTAGCCTGGATGTATTCGTCAGCTCCGCTGCCATAGCAAAATACCACGGACGGGGTGACTGAAATAACAGACATTTATATTCTCCTGTTCTGGAGGTTGGAAGTCCAAGATCATGGTGCCAACAAATTCCATTTCTAGTAAGAGCTTCCTTCCTGGCTTGCAGTCAGCTGCCTTTTCTCTGCGTCCTCACATGGCCCTTCCACAGCTCCTGCAAGCAGAGAGAGAAAGCTCTGCATGTGTTTGGTGTATCTTCTTATGAGAACACCAGTCCGGTCAGATTCGAGCCACGCTTATGACTTCATTTTATCTTAATTACCTCACGAAGAACCTGTCTCCAAATACAGTAACATTGGGGGTTGAATGTATGAATGGGGGGAACCACACAATTTAGTCCATAATGGGTGATCTGTGCACCTCCTTCCATCATGGCCACCTTATATGGTAAGCACTAGGTAAACTTAGGAAATCACTCACGAACTAGTAATACTAGGAGGAATGCATGTGACATTTGCCACCCAAAGGGAACATAATGTGTGCAGAATACCAGGAGGAAGCTAGTCTAGGATTTTTTTAAGCTGTTGAAAATGACCAATTCACATAGCAACCGTTTGCCAAGCCAATAACAAAGTTACTCGGATTGAGTTTTGTCTATCTTTCCTTGAGAATTAAAAACATTTGTAGTTTCCAAAAGTTCTGTTCTGAAGCAAGTTTCATGGAAACTGTGGTGGTAGCTAACTTCAGAGACAGAAGAATGTTTTTGCCTTTGCAGATGAAACCTGCCTGGGAGCTTACCCATTTCAATGAGTGCATTCTGGTACCAATTATTCCCTCACGTTTGGTAGTCCTTGCTGGTTTTCTCATTCTACGGTGCAAGAGCAGCAGTCATAAAACTCTTGGCTTTGGCTTCATTGCAAAATATGAATATTGACTTGTTCAGAGGAAGACACTGATGATGAGTGCCTTTTTCCCCATTGGGAAAAAATAATAAGCGAATCTGTCACTTGCCCCTGGTCCTGTTTCTATCAATTTTCTTTCTTCTTATATTTTCTACAGCCCCCTCTCTGCTGACCCTTTTGATTCATAAACATGCTCAGAGCTGTCTGTACTTACCCAGCCCTGTGAGTCCCCATCCTTCTCTTCCTTGTCATGAGGAAACTTGGAAAACATTTGCATGTGTTGCTGTCACTTTCCAGAAGTATCCATATTCATTAATATCAAGAATACAATTCACAAAAATAACAGTAAGAATTCATGAGTCATCAACCTTTTAATGATAATAATAATGACAGTAATAAGCAAATCTTTTTCCCACTGGGAAAAAGCACTCATCATCAATGTCTTCCTCTGAACAAGTGAAGCCAGCTTCTGCAAATTTGAGAATTGTGTCTTCAAAAATTACTAACTCGATATTGAAGACATAAATGCTCATGATTATATAATCAGTACCCATGGCCATGGGGGTGCTCATTATCTGTGACAAAATTACGTTTTCTGTGTTAGAAGAAAGTGCAGTGATGAGTGACAGAATTTCTATTATTCTCTACTCCTAACCCATGGATATGGTGGCTGCTCTAGAAGTAGCTTTTATATAGCTTTGCAACTTCTTATAATATGAATGATATAAAAAAATCTGGATATAAAACTTTTCTGAAATAGACATCTGGGGAAAGATACAGCAGGAAAGGCCTAAAACGAAACTAGTTATGTTTGACATCTTGGTGAAAATGCTACAGTGTTTTATTTTACAATTTTTGAATTTACCAGGTAAATCCAATTGTAAATAAAGCATCCCTGAATCAAGGGCTTATACCCATTACAAAAGTGCTTTTCACTGGATTTTCAACTGGAAATGGTGCTATATCCAAAGCAAATGCATCAGGAGCCTTAGTTATTTGTGAGCATTTCCAGTGGGTATACCACAAGTAAAAATGTTTAATTTCCTGTGGATGATACTATTTAATGGTGACTGGCTAATACTTTGGTTCTTCATTGGGTGTTTTATTAATACACAGTTACACATCTATTGTGACTGACCTTGGGTTTGGGTGATGGGTGGCTGCTCCGGGACCTGTGATTTGTAGCTCAAAGCCAGAAGCTGATGAACCAAATGAAGTTGAGGCAATTTATAATTCATGACAGTATGTTTTCCACAACATCCCACTAAAACAGAAAAACATCGCTCCCCTTTTATGTAGACATCCAGCGTAGAAGCTGCCAATGGGTCTGGAGAAGGGATTTGTGTTCTTTTGTCGGGCCCAGCATTGGACAGCTTTAGAGGAGAACAATCTGCTGGACAGGCAGAAGTTTATTAAGGACAGGCCTCAACATAGACAACTTCTTCCTTCCTTTCTTCCTTCCTTTTTTTCTTTCTCTCCTCCTCTCTCTTTCCTTCTCATTCTTCTGTTCTCTTTCTCACTTCCCTCTCACCCCCAATATCTCCATCTCTCTCTTTCATGCTCCCTGTAGAGGATATGACGCCTTCAGGGAGAGCTAGAGGGGAAAACATGAGAAGAAACAAGTTTGTGGAGGCCGGTGTAAGAGAATATAGCTCAAGACATTTCAAGATGTGACTGTTTGGAAAAGAGCCAACTTACTGTAATGCCACCGGTTAAGTGAGTACGAACTGATTTATAATTTAATATTAGATTTAGATTTAGTAGATTTAGAAGTGATTCTGGGGCCAGGCGCGGTGGCTCACTCCTGTAATCCTAGCACTTTGGGAGGCCGAGGTGGGTGGACACCTGAGGTCAGGAGTTCAAGACCAGCCTGGCCATGATGGTGAAACCCCATCTTAAAAAAAAAAAAAAAAAAAGAAGTGATTTTGAAGGCGACATGGTAGGAGAAGAAAGCACAATCCTTGTGGATTGTTTAAATTACCTGCATTTTAGAGCCTATGAAGTCATGTTGGGTTTTTGACTTTATTATCCACTGGCACTGGCTTCAGAAAACAGACTTTCAAATGAATTCCTGCTGCTAGCTTCCTTTCGTCTTCAAGCCTTAAGTTATGATAGGAGTGTTTATTTTCAGTACAAAGCTTTTAAAAAAGGCTTAACTTGTCTTCCCTTTTTGGACTTTGCAGGTGCATTTTCAGTTGCTCAAGAATTCCAGATGTGTGCATTCCTAGTAAATGCACAACGCAGAATGCAGAGAAGTACACAGTGTGGCAGTTTTTCCGAGATACTGTCCTCACAGTGGGTCGGAGAGAACAGAGCTGAGGAAAGGAGACCTCCAGCTGGGTGGCCTCTGATTAGCTCAGGGTTGGTTTTACATGGGGTGTAGAAGGTTCCGTGCCTTGAATATCTTTCGAATAGCCAAGCCCTCTCAATTATGCTGCAGGGAGGAGGGATGGGCCACTAGGCCAGTCTTCCGTTTGGATGCGATCCTTGCCATTTTTGAGCTTTGTACCACTCATAACACTCAGTAAACCTTAAGAAAAATAGTGTGAAGATGTCCAAAAAAGAAATATTAAATGATTTACTTGTAGACATTTTGTTCCATCCCCAAAGTTGGTTTAGTGCTTGTCCCGCTTGCTTCCAAGAAGCCCCTGCCACCCCACTGGAGCAGCTACAGCTCTGTAATTCCTGCCAGCCTTCTGTCCCACACTGCGGGTGAGCTCAGCTCTGTGAGCCATTACTGCACCTGGCATCATCTGGGATCTGGGGCGAGTCTTTGATGAATGTTTGAGTTCTGTAATACAGAAGTTAATTTTTTAAAATTATACTTTAAGTTCTGGGATACATGTGTAGAACACGCAGGTTTGTTACACAGGTATACACATGCCATGGTGGTTTCCTGCATCCATCAACCGGTCATCTACATTAGGTACTTCTCCTAATGCTATCTGTCCCATCCCCTGACAGGCCCCAGTGTGTGGTGTTCCCCTCCCTGTGTCCATGTGTTCCCATTGTTCAACTCCCACTTATGAGTGAGAACATGCAGTGTTTGGTTTTCTGTTCCTGTGTTAGTTTGCTGAGAATGATGGTTTTTAGCTTCATCCATGTCCCTGCAAAGGACATGAACTCATCCTTTTTTATGGCTGCATAGTATTCCACGGCATACATATGCCACATTTTCTTTATTCAGTCTATCATTGATGGGCATTTGAGTTGGTTCCAAGTCTTCGCTATTGTGAATAGTGCTGTAATAAACATACGTGTGCATATGTCTTTATGGCAGAATGATTTATAATCCTTTTGGTATGTACCCAGTAATGGGATTACTGGGTCAAATAGTATTTCTGGTTCTAGATCCTTGAGGAATCACCACTCTGTCTTCCACAATGGTTGAACTAACTTACACTCCCACCAAGTGTAAAAGTGTTCCTATTTCTCCACATCCTCTCCAGCATCTGTTGTTTCCTGACTTTTTAATGACAGCCATTAAACTGGTGTGAGATGATATCTCACTGTGGTTTGGATCGGCATTTCTCTAATGACCAGTGTTGATGAGCCTTTTTTCATATGATTGTTGGCTGCATAAATGTCTACTTTTGAAAGGTGTCTGTTCATATCCTTTGCCCACTTTTTGATGGGGTTATTTTTTTTTCTTGTAAATTTGTTTAAGTTCCTTGTAGATTCTGGTTATTAGTCCTTTGTCAGATGGATAGATTGCAAACATTGTCTCCCATACTGTAGGTTGCCTGTTCATTTTGATGTTAGTTCCTTCTGCTGTGCAGAAGCTCTGGAGTTTAATTAGATCCCTTTTTTCAATTTTGGCTTTTGTTGCCATTGCTTTTGGTGTTTTAGTCATGAAGTCTTTGTCCATGTCTATGTCCTGAATGGCATTGCCTAGCTTTTCTTTTAGGGTTTTTATGGTTTTAGGTCTTAATGTTTAAGTCTTTAATCTATCTTGAGTTAATTTTTGTGTAAGTTGTAAGGAGGGGCTCCAGTTTCAGTTTTCTGCATATAGCTAGCCAGTTTTCCCAACACCATTTATTAAGTAGGGAATCCTTACCCCACTGTTTGTTTTTGTCAAGTTTGTCAATGATCAGACGGTTGTAGATGTGTGGCATTACTTCTGAAGCCTCTGCTCTGTTCTGTTGGTCTATATATCTGTTTTAGTACCAGTACCATGCTTTTTTTGTTACTGTAGGCTTGTAATATAGTCTGAAGTCAGGTAGCATGATGCCTCCAGCTTTGTTCTTTTTGCTTAGGATTGCCTTGGCTATGTGGGCTCTCTTTTGGTTCCATATGAAGTTTAAAGTGTTTTTTTTTTCCTTCATTGCAAAGGAGGTCATTTTTTTCTTTCATTGCAAAGAAGGTCAATGGTAGCTTGATGGGGATGGCATTGGATCTATACATTACTTTGGGCAGTATGGCTATTTTCATGATATTGATTCTTCTTATCCATGAGTATGGATTGTTTTCCCATTTGTTTGTGTCCCCTCTTATTTCCTTGAGCAGTGGTTTGTAGTTCTCTTTGAATGGGTCCTTCACATCCCTTTTAAGTTGCATTCCTAGTTATTTTATTCTCTTTCTAGTAGTTGTGAATGGGAGTTCACTCATGATTTGACTCTCTGTTTGTTATTGGTGTATAGGAATGCTTGTCATTTTGCACATTGATTTTGTATCCTGAGACTTTGCTGAAATTGCTTATCAGTTTAAGGAGATTTTGGGCTGAGATGATGGGGTTTTCTAAATATACAATCATGTCATCTGCAAACAGAGACAATTTGACTTCCTCTTCCTATTTAAATACCCTTTATTTTTTTCTCCTGCCTAATTGCCCTGGCCAGCCCTTCCAATACTGTTGAATAGGAATGGTGAGAGAGGGCATCCTTGTCTTGTGCAAAAAGAGAATGCTTCCAGCTTTCGCCCATTCAGTATGATATTGGCTGTGGGTTTGTCATAAATAGCTCTTATTATTTTGAGATACATTCCATTAATATCTAGTTTTTTGAGAGTTTTTAGCATGAAGGGCTGTTGAATTTTATCAAAGACCTTTCTGCATGTATTGAGATAATCACGTGTTTTTTGTCATTGGTCCTGTTTGTGTGATGGATTGTGTTTACTGATTTGCGTATGTTGAATTACAAGTAAAACACTTCTCAGCAAATGCAAAAGAATGGAAATCATAACAAACAGTCTTTCAAAACACAGTGCAATCAAATTAGAACTCAAGATTTAAAAACTTGCTCAAAACTGCACAACTACTTGAAAACTCAACAACCTGCTCCTGAATAACTACTGGGTAAATAACAAAATTAAGGCAGAAATAAGTAAGTTCTTTGAAACCAATGAGAACAAAGATACATGGTACCAGAATCTCTGGACACAGCTAAAGTAGTGTTTAGAGGGAAATTTATAGCATCAAATGGCCATAGGAGAAAGTGGGAAAGAGCTAAGATGACAACCTAACATCACAATTAAAAGAACTAGAGAAGCAAGAGCAAACAAATTCAAAAGCTATCAGAAGACAACAAAAAATAACTAAGATGAGAGCAGAACTGAAGGAGATAGAGACATGCAAAACCCTTCCAAAAAATCAGTGAGGCAGGCATGGTGGCTCATGCCTATAATCCCAGCACTTTGAGAGGCTGAGGTGGGGGATCACCTGAGGTCAGGAGTTTGAGACCAGCCTGACCAGTATGATGAAACCCTGTCTCTACTAAAAATACAAAAATTAGCCAGGCATGGTGGTATGTGCCTGTAATCCCAGCTACTTGGGAGGCTGAGGCAGGAGAATCGCTTGAATCCAGGAGGCAGAGTTTGCAGTGAGCCAAGATCTTGCCATTGCACTCCAGCCTGGGCAACGAAAGCAAAACTCTGTCTCAAAGAAAAAAAAAAATCAATGAATCCAGGAGGTGGTTTTTTGAAAAGATTAACAAAACAAACAGACCACTAGCCATACTAATAAAGAAGAAAAGAGAGAAGAATAAAATAGACACAATAAAAAATGATCAAGGGAAGATCACCACAGATACCACAGAAACATAAACTACCATCGCAGAATACTAAAAACACCTCTAGGTAAATAAACTAGAAAATCTAGAAGAAGTGGATAAATTCCTGGACACATACACCATCCCAACACTAAACCAGGAAGGAGTTGAGTCCCTGAATGGACTAATAACAAGTTCTGAAATTGAGGCAGTAATTGATAGCCTACCAACCAAAAAAAAAAAAAAAAGCCCAGGACGAGACAGATTCACAGCTGAATTCTATCATAGGTACAAAGAGGAGCTGGTACCATTCCTTCTGAAACTATTTCAAACAATAGAAAAGAGGGAATCCTCCCTAACTTATTTTATGAGGCCAGCATCATCCTGATACCAAAACCTGGCAGAAACACAACAAAAAAAGAAAATTTCAGGCCAATATCCCTGATGAACATCGATGTGAAAATCTCAATAAAATACTGGCAACTGAATCCAGTAGCACATCAAAAAACTTATCCACCACAATCAAGTTGGCTTCCTCCCTGGGAGAAGTTAATTTTAACTCATTCACTAACTTGATGTGTGACTTAGCTGTATCACGTACTCTCCCCAAGACACATCTGTTTTCATCTATCATGGATTGTTGTGAGCATTGAGTGAGACAAGGTACAGAATGAGCCAAGCTTGCAGTCTGGTGCTGAGCAGGTGCTCAGGCACACATTCTTCGAATGCTGATTTGCCTGTTACTCCCATGATTGGAAGTGTCCAGGGACTTTACTCTGACATTCAAGGCTTTCCACACAATCATATCCTCTTACGCAACACAAAATTCTATTCTTTTCAGATTAGTGTTCTCCTTCTCCCTGACCCAGCCCCTTGTTGACTCTGTACTTTGGCTTCTGTTATTCCTTCTGATTACAGGCGCCTGTGATCCATAAGGCTTTCCTCCACACCACCCATCTATCTTGTAGTATCTAAATAGTCCTTCCCACCTACCGCTTCTCCGATGCCTCATGCAAGCCTCTATTCCTCTCTTCTGCAAAAGCGTACTGATGGCCTCCACCTTTGTTGTTGAACCTTAATCTTACTTTTGTAACATTCCTACTTAACAATAATTGCAAATACATTTCATCTCACCAACTAGATTCTGAGTTTCCACAGGGCAGATTTTTTCTTTTCTTTCTTTTCTTTTCCCTTCCCCTTTCTTTTTTTCTCTCCCCGCTCTTCCTCCTTACTGACCTCCCAACATCTATAAGAGTCCTCTATAACTTCAGTTATTAATGTAAAGGAGCACTTAAAAAATACAAAGAGCTGCTTTCATATCCATGAGCCAATCTGACTCTTGAAACCCCTCCAAGGGGTAGCTATTATTGTTTCATTTTACAGATGAGAAAACTGAGTGTTCCACAGGCATAATGGCTTGGCCCAAGCGTAGAACCAGGGTTCAGAGGCAAGTCCAGTGCTCCTGAAGGAATGAGCTCTGTCTGCATCCCTGGTGTCTTTGTAATGGCTTGGAGACCTTCCCATTCTAACTAACATCTGTGAAGTCCCTGTGTCACGTAGGGTAACATACAGGTTCTGAAAACTAGGAGATGTGGACATCTTTGGAAGGCTATTATTCTGCCTACCACAGGGAAGATGTGTGCTAAAAATTAATAAGTCATATTGTAAAAACTAGAGCTATTCCTTTGAATGGATTGCCTCCTAAGCAGATGAATTTTCCTAGTGTGTCCAAATGAATTTTAATAATAAAACCCCAGCACTCTATAGGAAGGAGTCACATGACAGAATGAGCTTTGCAAGAACCCTGTGCTATGCTTAAATTATGAGTGTAAACATGCCTGTTCTTCCATAGGATTGGGGTTTTCTGTTTTTACCACAGCCCTCATCATATTGCAATGGACATTTGGTATATGATCGATATGTCTCATTTCCTCCTAGAAGGTCATAAGCTCTTTATAGATCAAGTGCCATATCTTATTGCTTTTCATTCAGTAGTGTGGTGGAGGCTTGATATGCATTTGAAATAAATTTAACTAATTCATTAGCTGAGTTAAACAGGCCAAGGCCATTACCCTAATAGATCAGTTGAGTCACATGAGAGAATATCAGCTGACTTAAAAATGTAAATGCTGGCCATCAATTTGGACCACTGTAGCAATCAATACATTTCATATCCAACGCCCGAAATTAGACAAGGCTTTAGAAGTTTCAAAACCTGCTTTTGGATTGCTCAACCATGTAGTTCTAATTCTGGCAAAGTACTCAAAGCATCGTGTAGGATATTACATCATTTTTGGGAGCATCTGGGATTTGCTAATGAAAGTGGCTGGGAGGATAGGTTCAGTTATTGAATGGAAAGCATCCTAAGTGAAATCATCACCAATATTGATCATGTGAGTTTCTACTGAAAGCCTATGAGCCAGTTAATATGCTGTTGCCTTAATGCTGTGACTTGTGACCCCTATCTTCCGCTGCAGACTCAGCAGAAGTTCGGTAGAAGGCAATGATTATTGAATCCAGAGTTGGCCTTTGGACCTCAAATGGAAGAGAAGCAATCACCTGTTTTATTTTTCCCTACCCTGACTTAAGAGTCCCGTGGAAAGCCTATTCCTATTAATTTGTTTTCTTTGACTGCTAATATATTTTAGAAAGGATAAAAAGGAAATACTGTACTAGAATAGTAAAATAAAGCGAGTTTGCAAAGCTTGCCAGAGATCTGAAGTTTGCCCAGGGCCTCAGGGACCAGTATAGCCTGGCAGTCGATTTTTATTATACACGTAATTTCCCCAAACGATGCCTTCTTTGATTCTTTACACTAAAATGTGAAATTGACTTCAGGTTTTCCGCCCACAACTATATTTTTAAAGGCATTTTCGTCTTCGTTGGGTGATGAATTCCTTTGCAGACTGGCTAACAGGCACACGTCAGCACACGTTTTAGCGGTTTCTCCTATTTTGAATTTCCCTTTGCATGTTTTCTTTGATCTTTATACTTTGTACTTAGCGTTGGATTACTTCTATAAAGAAATCGGACCATTTCCCTTGATGTGGATCTTGGGGAAATAGTCCAGAGTGATTTTTCTCTCCTACTTTCCCGTTCCCTAGCAGTATGCTTCAGCACACAGGCCAGCCCATAAGCTATGAGTCAGACCTTATGAACACAAGGTTCATAAGCTATCTACAGCAGGGATGTCCAATTATTTGGCTTCCCCGGCCCACATTAGAAGAATTATCTTGGGCTACACATAAAATACACTAACACTAATGATAGCTGATGAGCTAAATTTTTTTAAAATCACAAAAAAACTTACAGTATTTTAAGAAAACTTACAAATCTGTTTTGGGCTGAATTCAATGCCATCTTAAGCCGCAGGTTGGACAGGCTTGATCTAAACAGCTCTTTGACACCTCTGGGCAGAAGTGAGCAACACACCAAGGTAGCGAAGCAAGAATGCTTTGAAGAGAAAAGAACAAGTATGGTAGCTTGCGAATCCTTGAGCACAGTATGGTTCTGACCTGGAGCCTAGCTCGCAGGTGGTCTTGCGGCCATTGTTGCTAAGTTGAAATGAAATTGGTTTTGTTTCTGGGGGATGTTATCCAATAAGCACCTTGTCAGAAATCCAGGTCCATCTCAGTCAAAAAACAGGGTTTTTCATAGGGAGAATAGTTTCTCCCTCTAGACAGGACTAGGAAGAAAACTCTAGTCCCTTATGAAACTTTAGTTCAACTTTTAGTTCTTCCTTCCATTTGCTTTTGAGTGACAGTGTCTGTTTTTCTTTTCCTACATTATTGAGTTGAATTTTAAGCTCATGGATTTTCAGAGATTAATCTTAATTTATACAATTGTTTAAGTCAAAGTATTTCTCACTGTGGCTACATTCCACAAATTTGTGATATGAGTCAGTATAAAGTATTTTAAAATTTCAATTATTTTTTCACTGATCCAAGAATTACTTATAATTGGATTTTCTAAGTCATGCCAGTTTTGGGAAGGGTATCTATGTTATTGATTTCTCATTTATTTGCATTATAATTTGCATGATAGAGACTTCCTGATATTTATTTGTTGAAATTTGCTTTGTGACATTATAATATAGTCAGCTTTTATAAATATTCCATGTATGTTTGACAATAATGTATATTTTCTTATTTCCATTGGATCAAGCTTGTGATGAGTGTTTTTAAATGCTTTTCTGTTTTGTTGTTTGATTTATCTAGTTTCAGAGAAAGCTAGGTTAAAATCAGGTTTTATGTGTGTAGACTGAATGCATGTTAAGATTATCATATTAGGGACATTCAAGTATAAAATGGTGATATCTTGGGGACTCATTCATTTTAGTAGTTGTAGTTTATTTTATCTCAAATAATGATTTTGTTATGGTTTTATTTTGGCTTCCCTTTGCTTGGCATATATTCAAAAATCTATTCACTTCCAATCTTTATATGGTTTTTGTTTTAAATGTGTTTCTTGTAAACAGCATATAAAACCAATATAACAATCACTATCTTTCAAAAGGTGAGTTTATTGCTTTGCATTTGTTGTGCTTTCTACTGATATGTGTAGGCTTACTACTACTATCTTAATTAGTGCTTTCTGTTTACCTTGCTTTATGTCTGTATCTTTATTTCTCCATTTTTACCTTCTATATAGATAGGGTCAATATCTTTTTTTTTTTCTTTTTCTTTGAGACAGGGTATCACTCTGTTGCCCAGGCTGGAAAGCAGTGGCATGATCATTGCTCACTGCAGCCTTGACCCTCCCACCTCAGCCTCCTGAGTAGCTGGGACTACAGGTGCTGCCCTCTTGCCCAGATAATTTTTGTGTTTTTTTGTTTGTTTGTTTGAGAGAGATGGGTTTTGCCATGTATACCAGGCTGGTCTCAAACTCCTGGACTCAAGCAATCTGCCTGCCTTAGCCTTCCAAAGTGTTGGGATTACAGGCGTGAGCCACTGTGCCCAGCCAATAAAATTTTAATTCATCTTTACCCTGTTCTGATTTTGAAGTTTCATATACTGTTTCTCTACTTTTAATAATAACCCTTAAATTTTCACACAAGTACCTAACAAGTCTGAAATTTGTGAGTTTGCCACCTTTCTCTTGAATAATACAGTGCTTAGAGTGCCACTCCATTCGACATGTCACTGCTGTTCAGCATTGGAGAACCATCTTGCTCAGATGGCTCTAAAATGAACCGTCATTCATTTAGCACATTTAGATGTCCTAAACTCCCTGCTAGTTGTTATAATTTTTGTTTTAAACAATAAATTCTTTAGACTTATACCACGTTTTCGAGTTTCTTTGTTCACTGTTGCTTCCTGAATCTCAACCATTTTTAGTTGAATTTCCTTTCACAATTATGTCTTCAGAAATATCTGTGAGAGTCTTTTAAGTGGACAGTGGTAATTCTGTCCTTTTAAATGAGAGCATATTTATTGTTCCCTGAGTTTTAAATGACAGTTTAGTAGGAATAAAAAAATTCGAGGTTGACAGTTATTGGAGGCTATTATTCCATTGTTTTCTCTACTGTTGTGGTGAGAAATCAGCTGCTGTCTTGTCGTTCCTTGAAGCCCATCTGTATTTTTCTTGCTGATTGCCTTTAAGAGTAATTGTGCCTTGATGAGTTTAGATTTGGATTTCACTTAAGTTGTTCTCCCTATGGCATATTTTACTTCTTTAATATAAAGGTTTCTGTTTTGGATCTACTCTGTGTAATTCTAATCCGTTGTTCTCTTTGAATATTGCCTCTTTCTCACTGTCTATCTTGTCTCTCCTAGAAGTGTTTGTTGGGCTTTCTCATCCTGTCATCCATGTTGTTCAACCTCTCATTCACATTTCCCATGTCTTCAACTTGTAATTTTGCATTCTTAGGTAATTTTTTCATATTTATCATCTAGTTTACGAATCCTCACTTTAGATATATTTAATCAAGTGTTTAAGCTATCAATTTTTAAATTTCTACTATAATTGTCATTTTTTTAGAAGTGGATGTGCTTTTTTTTCAAGCCTGTTGTTTTGTAAAACACTTTTCTGATTTCTTCTTTTATGTCTTTAATCATTTTAAGACAGAAGTCCCTAACCCCCCGGGTCATAAACAAGCGCTGGTTCGAGGTCTGTTAGGAACCACACCACACAGTAGGAAGTGAGCAGTAGGTAAGCCAGCATTACCACCTGAGCTCTTCTTCCTGTTGGGTCAGCAGCAGCATTAGATTCCCATAGGAGCGCAAACCCTATTGTGAACTGAGCATGTGAAGGATCTAGATTGTGTGCTCCTTATGTGAATCTAATGCCTGATGATCAGAGGTGGAACAGTTTCATCCTGATACCATCTGCCACCACCAGCCATGGAAAAATTAACTTCCACAAAACTGGTCCCTGATGCCAAAAAGGTTGGAGACTGCTGATTTAAAGCATATTTTATAGTCTCCTTTTTTAATTCTTGGAGTTTAATTCTGTCTCATATTGCATCTACTATATCATGATAGATTGTATTTTAAATTTCATATTTTGGCTTCATCTTCAATGTAGATAAGTATTATGCAAATACTATTGTAGGGCACTGGTTGCAGACATGTTTCCCTGTAATAGGTTTTTGTTTGTTTTTGCCATGCGT
Source organism: Callithrix jacchus (assembly GCF_049354715.1). Taxonomy (NCBI): domain Eukaryota; kingdom Metazoa; phylum Chordata; class Mammalia; order Primates; family Cebidae; genus Callithrix; species Callithrix jacchus. The sequence goes on from NC_133502.1 coordinate 65,115,748, forward strand.
TCATGGCTATATCAGTCCAGGTCAAAATTTTAAGTTAATTTCTTGGCATGAGTGTTCCAGGATGTTCATATGGTACAGAGGGCAATTTCAAAGTCAAATGACTGTGTAATATTGGTCCTCTATTACACATTCTCAGGGACAACTTTACTCTCTATCCCAAACCCAGCCCAAGAGAGACTAACTTTCATTTCTTCATAGTCCTGGTAGGCAGCTAAAATAATCTTTTTAAAATTTTTGGCTTCTGAAAGATTTCTCTTATTTTCTTGCAAGCTCAGAAAGGGTGTTTGCTCTATTTTATTTAGAATTTTAGAATTCAGCAGCGAAGAGAATTCCTTGGAAAAACTAAGTTCTGGTTTTATTGCTAGAACCAGAAGTCTGGGGGACATCATTTCCCTATACTCAAAAGAGATCATATATTCAACATTATCTCTAATGTGGAATCATTCCAATGTACCATTTATTTGCAATGGGTTTTATAAAATAAACCATTTGGAGATTAGAAACATTGGATTACCTCCTTCTTTTAAACTATCTGGGAACTGTTCTTTCTAAATTTGCATTTGGAGATTTCTTGAGACCATGTCCATTAAATAACAAATTCTGTATTGGAATACTGAACACAGTGAGTATGGGATAATAGAAACACAGGCTATTCGTGTATTTATCACAGTTCTTTTTGCAGTAAGTAACAGAAACTCAACCCCAACTTGGTTAAGTAAAAAAGTGACATTTATTGACCCAGATGGCCAGAAAAATCCTGGGGTTTATTGTTTGAGTATAGCTAGTAATTAGAATCTGTCTCTTTTAATCTCTTGGTTCTCCTTTCTTCTGTGGTGGCCTCAATCTCATTTGGATGCTGCCTTTACAGTGGCAAGATATTTTCCAAGAGCCTCAGATAAAAAGGATAGCAGATCCTATTTAGGTCTTGTCTAGTAGATATCCTGGGCCTGTGGCTCACTGGCCTTGGCTTAGATCATCTGTCCATCCTGACCAGTCCATGCTCTGATTGGCCTGGTCTCCGGAGTTGAGATCAGCTTTGGTCCAACTGCACAGGCTAAGAATGGGGAGTAGTTTTCCAAGAAAAAAAAAAAAAACAGAGTGCTGTCACCAGAAGAGAAGGGAATGGGAAGCTGGGTAAGCAAAGCACAGCAAATGCCCCCCATAACGTATCTAATTTTTTGTTTGTGTTTGTTGTTAATTTCAGGACAGTGTTGAGTTTAGAAACATCTGCAGTCATTTGGCTCTACAGATTGAAGGACAACAGTTTGACAGAGACTTGAATGCTGCCCACCAGTGTTTGAAGACAATAGTCAAGAAGCTGATTCAGTCACTTGCTAATCTTCCTTCAGATGCCCACATGGTAGCCTGTGCTTCCTTGAGACAGATCTTACAGAATCTCCCAGACATATGAGTGTTAAAGACATCGGGAGTAAAATCACAGCCAGCAGTGTTAAGAGAACTGGGATACCTTACCTTCCTAATTGAATCAGAGACAATGGATGTTTCTATTTCCAAAGGGGAAAGATTTGATGGCACGTGGAGCAGTCTGACCAGTGGCATCTGTAGCCTTCAGAATTATAGCATGTTAGTGAAACTTTTTTAAAGCAAATAGTTCACATTTTTAAGTATATTACCTATTTGCTGACTTTTTGATTGAAGTACATTCTACTTTGTGGAACTGATTTGATTATGTATGCATATATTTATTAATTAATTCATATTAAGTATTAGTTTTGGTTGAATGACACCTTAATTTGTATTCATATTAATGTAGATCTAAAGGTTTTAATATGGTTATTTATATAATTAAAGCACCATGGTTCTTAAAATTACCTTGAATAAATGGGATATTTGATAATTGCTATGTTCTATTAATACTTACTGGACACTTCCTTTTATGTTACAAGAGTTACCTTTGTAGGACTACGTGTCGGTAATTATGAGTTTACTGTTGGGCACGAGAAGAGTTGCTTCTAAACCTTGTGCTTTTTTTTTTATACTGATTTGTAAATTTAAAGGGACAGTGAGCTATGAAGGACCAATCATGTATGATATGTAAATACAAAGCACAGTATTATTAAAGTTTTATGTGGAAATGTCTAGGTCTTACTCTTTATAGATACTCTGATTGAAATGGGAAATTCTTGTGAAAAGAGGGAGGGAGTGGATCTACTGGCAGGTTTCCCAAACCATTTAGAGCCGGGAACAGAGAAGGTGATTTTTTTTTTCTCAACAACACTCCACACACACTTAGGAAAAACTAAATTTCTTATTGTTCAATGATGACTGTGTTGAGAACTAAAGTAATGTTAAATGTTACTTTTCCCCTTAACATTTTAACAGAAACAGCAACAGATTTAGAACAAAAAAGATTATAGTGTATATGGACAGCTTGCTTTCTAAAAGAATCATAAACTGGATCTGCGTGGTGGGAGTACAGTACTATTTCTAAAGTGTTAATAGTAATCAAAGCCTTTTTAATCTTACCTACTCTAATCCTAGTTGGTTCTAAATGTTTTCTTCCAGAATCTGAAAGTGAAAGGTAAGCATATGCTTCTCTTTGGATGTAACTGACCATTTCCACAGAAGAGAACTAAGTGTATGAGACTGAATTCTAAAGGAAAGATGAATGCTCTGTGTGTCTGGGTGCATGTGTGTGCATGTGCATGAGTGTGTGTAGGGTTGAGGTGGGCCAGAAATAAAGGGCATTGATTTCTCCATTTGATCTTAGCCAAAAGGCTGAGAAGTGATGGGCATTTATTTCTTGAGAATAATCTTTGGCACTCAGTTTCCCCGCACCTAAGAATCATTGTATTCTGGGGGGATGCCTTTCTTTTATGACAAAGTCTTTCTTCCCCCAGGGAAATTAGCCCTGTACTTTTCTTTCAAGATCCATAATTATTTATATGCTGCCTACCCCACTGTTATTAATGGTTCTCTCAATGAATATTAAGTTGTTGTTTTTTAACCTTACCCAAAGAAATAGTGAGCATTTTCGATTTTCTATCTGTGCTTGTGCTTTTTCCTTGCTTTGTACCATGTTTCTGATATGCTGACAGATAACCTATTCATCCTTCAAGATCTGATTTACTCACCACCCCCTCCATGGACCCTCATGGGTCATCCTAGCCAGATGACTCTTCCTTTTCTAAACTCCCATAGAACACATTTTATGCTACTCTTCTGGCATTTACACATGCCATCTTAATAGCATAGCTGTTGGTAAATCTGCTGTCAAGGTTAGCTTGCTGAGGATAGGAATTATCTAGACATCTTTGCATGCTGCATAGCATCTACAGTTCTTAAAGTTCTTTGATGCTATTAAAGTTTGGCTGCCCTATCATCTTTTATGCCCCTCCCCCACCCCACGCTAACTTCTGTGTCTTATGTTCTGTGGTCAGTCTGTATAATCACTTGGTTGCACACGCCACCAGTTCCCTTCCTTTTTTTCCCTTTGGTTGAATGCTGCTTGCAAAACTCAATTCCTGGTCAAGTCCAACTCTCTGTCTATTCCATGTCTGTACAGGAGCTCTGAATGTGGCTGGAGAAAAACACCCAGTCATGCTAATCTCACTCAGCTCATGGCTCCCAATTTCCAGAGATCCTTAGTATTCTCCATTAGCCCTACTGCATTCCCTAGACCTGCCATGTCCAATATGGCAGCACTGGTCACAGTGGCTACTGAGCATTTAAAATGTGGCTCATCTGAATTGAGATGTGCTGAAAATGTAAAATGCACACTGGCTTTTGAAAACTCACTACTAAAAATAAAGAATTTAAAATATCTTGGTACTTTCCATACTGATTACATGTTGAAATAATATTTTGAATATGTTGGGTTAAGTAAAATATAGTATTAAAATTATTTGTACCTATTTCTTCTCATGTTTTCAATATGGGTACCAGAAAACTTAATATTCCATAGTTGGTTTGCATTATGTTTCTATGATATAGCACTATTCTGGAAAATTCACTAGATAATTCACTGCTGGCCTTAACAATTCACTCTCTGAAGTCTTTTCTTCACCTTTTCAAACTTTACATTGTTTAACCTCCTCATTCTCAGCTGATGAGCTTGCTTCTGATTGCACAGGGACAATGGAAGCCATTAGGAGAGCATGTTCCTCATCTCACTAGCAGATTTACCAACCCTGCATCTGTACACAGGTACTCTGAGTTTGCTTCTGTTAGAAGGAGGACTGCCCTGCTCCTGTGCAAGGCTGGTTGGCCACTAAGGCTCTGGACTCTGCCCCTTCTTACTTGTGGACTTCTCTCTTACATTCATTCTCTTGCTTACATTATCAATTTTTGCCTCTCATAATATCATTGCATCAGCATGATAATATGTTATGGTATTTCCAATTCGAAAAAATTCCTCTGGCTATTGCTCTGTTTCTTTGCTCCTCTTAACAGCAAAACTCATTGCAATAACTGTCCAAATTAGTTGCTTACAATTCTTGTATCCAATTCCCTTTTGAACCCACTCCAAATAAATCTGTGCCCACAACTCCATCAAAACTTCTCATCAAGACTCCTGATGCCTCACTGATAAATTGCATGGTAGATTCACAATCCTCATATTACTTAATCTATCAGCAGTTGTTGATGCAGTTGACTGACTATTCTGTCCTTGAGTCACTTTCCTATGTGGTTTCCAGGTCAGCAGGCTTTCATGATTTTACTTCTTCACTGGCTTACTTTACAGACCTTTGTGCTGGCTCTTCCACATCTCCTGATTTCTTAATTATGTAGTGCTTCGGGGCTCAGTTTTTGTCCTTTTCTCTAACTACACCTACTAGTTGGCGATTTACAATACTGGCTATTCACTAATGATGCCCAGATATATGTCTTTCACCTTCAGCTTGCTTCAGACTCCTGTATTCAACTGACTACAGAATATCTCTACTTGGATGTCAAAAGTCATTTCAAATTCCAAAATGGAATTGTGAGTTCCCAAGACTGTTCCTCTGGCATCTTTCAATTTCAGTTGGCCATGGCTCTTATTGTTCAGTCACACAGGCAAAAAACATTAGCAACATCGACTCCCTTATTATTATCACATAAATTCACTCAATCAGCAAATCCTATTGGCCCAACGTGCAAAACATGTCTTGAATTAGATCGCTTCTCACCACTTCCATAGCCACGATTCTAGTCCTAGGCACTATTGTCTCCTGCCTGGAGTATTGCAGTATCTCCCTGAGTGGTCATAGTACTTCCCGGCTCTCTATAGTCTATTCTCCACACATCAGCCACAGTAATAAAAGTCAGATCAATTATGTCTCTGCTCTACCAACGGCTTCACTTTTTACTCAGAATAAAATCCAAATTTTGCCTTTTCGACCCATCTCCTACTACACATGTAAGACATGGGTCTCTTTACCACTCACCTCTTCAAACACAACAACGATCACTTCGAGGGCCTTTGCACTTGCTCTTCTCTCTGCCAGAACAATGTTCTTCATCTATTTCAAGGACGTCTCTGCACCAAAGCCTCCACATTAGGGAGGCCGTCTCTAGCCCCCTAGGCAAAAATAGCATCCCATTACTCTCTTGTCCCTTCTCCCTGCTTTGTTTTCTCTGTTGCTCTCATAATGGCCTCAATATATCTATTTATCTCCTGTTGCAGTGGCTAAATGGTGGCCCCAAAAGTTATGTTTATCTTAATCAAAGGGACCTGTAAATATTATCATATATCATAATAAAGTGAATATTACCTTATGTGGTTAACAGATGTGATTACATTAGGGATATTATGGTGAAATTGTTTGAGATTATCTGGGTGGACCCTAAATATCATCACAAATATGCTTATAAGAAAAAGGCAAAGGGGGAGAAAACAGGCAGAAGAGCAGGAAGCAAAGTGCTCACAGTCAGGGAATACTGACAGCTACCAGAAGCTGAAAGAGGCCAGAGTGGATTCTCCTCTAGGGCCTTCAGAGGGAGTGCTGCAATGGGCCCCTCTTGATTTGGGGCTTCTGGCCTTCAGAACCATGGAAGAATACATTTCTGTTGTTTGAAGCCAACCAGTTTGCAGTAATCTGTTGCAGCAGCCATAAGAAATGAATACACTTGTTTTTCCTCAGTAGAACTAAAGTATCAGGGGATGCCGTTCACAGCTGTATTCTCAGTAGAGCAGCGATGCCTAGAACAGGGTAACAGCTCAATAAATGTTTGGTAAATGAATTTATGTGGTTTGTCACTTATGTTTTTTGGTAAATCTCTAAACCTAAAGGAAAAAAGTGAAAAGAGTCATTTTAAGGATTTAACTGATTAGCACATTTTAGGCAGGTGTTGAGTTAAAAACAGTCATGTAGCAATCACTCAATAAACGATTAATAATCATGATTATCATCTTAACAATGACTAGGCTAGCCTGGGTCACTCCGAGTGACCTTTCTCCTCAACTTTCCTATGTGGTATTGTTCCTTTTCATTCTCACTTCAAAGTCAGGTTGTGTTTTTCTTAAATTTAATTTAAGACCATGTAGTACCTTGGGCAGTGTGTGATACTCACATGAAGACAGGTCGTGGATGTCTTTTTCTAATCCTGAAAAAAGTCGCATCATGTGTTGTTTTCTTCATTGAATTTCCTTAACTGTTTTACCCCCTATTTCCTTTGACTCTTATTTTTAGATGATCTATAATAATGAACTTCTGGATGGCGGAAACACATTTTCCTATAGAATAAAAGTAAGGGGCATACTGGTGACCTTTTAATTAGAACTGGATACGGGAATGACAAGATGGTACTTGCCCCCCACTTTTGTCTTGAGATGCTCTCCTCACTGTGTTCTGTGATCTTCTGTTAGCTCCAAGAGCTCCCAGATCAGCTTATCTTACATCCTTTTGACTTCATGCCTTACACTGACTGAAGAACTATCTTCAGGTTTCTTTGGCTGTTTTCCATTTCTTGATTTAAATGAAGGCCTTTGGAGGGTAGCAAGCCATTTGGACACTTGCTTCTGACAGAACATAGGTTTGCAAGAACCCAATCTTCCACATCTTAAACAGTTGGCTCCATTTTCCACTTTTCCTTCAGGCTCTGGTGCCAGATCCTCATGCAGTAAATCTGTCTGGGAGGAATATAAATCTTGCGGATCCGTGAGTTTCAAGACACATTTAATTCAGCAGAACTTTGACTAGCAGTGTTCCATATCATCTGGGTGTCCTCATCAGGGATCCCAGTGTTCCATTCTAAAGCCAAAAAATTACCAGTGCTGGTTTTACTTAGCTACATACCAGAACCAAAGGTCTAGGCTGTCACAGCCCCAGTATGTGCTACCAGAGAGCTTTACCTTTGATGTGACATGTTTACTGCTATTCTCAATGGAAATGATATCTGAAACTGAACCATAGTTTATAAATTTCTCTTCTTTTAGACAAGTTCATATCTGCCCCATGCGTACAGTCATAATTCAGGAGACACTTCCAAGGTTGGCAGAAATCTTTCCTGGCACAGAAGTACCAATAATTTGTTCCCCTTGACTTGGTGGAGACTTTGATAATAATCATGTCTTTATTATCTTTTTCCTTAAAAAAGCATTACAAAATGCCTATGGAGCATAAGGGTATCTGGCAGAAAAACAAATTCACAGGGATCCTAGAAACAAGTTGGAGAACACAGTGTTGGCTTAGGTTGGTACAAAAGGGAGAGAGGAGATTCTGCCTCCCAGCACCTGTATTCAAGCTCTAAATGGAGCTCAAGAGTGCAGGAGGACAACAAAGCTTGGAACTGTGTTTAGTGGGGAGGAGGAAGGGAGTGCAGACGGAGGAAGAGGAGGGGAAGAGCTACACTGAGCCTGATGCTGTAATCTCAAACATGAAGAAAGCAGTGCAATAATCTGGAAGATTAATGTTTTTGGGATACCCACAGACCCACCTTAAAGAATTCCTCAAATGCCCTTGGTTTGCTGATTTGCCCAAATGAAAAAATATAGTGCCCCTCACAAATGACACTTTTGATGCCACTTTATAATGGCTGGGAAGTGCTGATACTCTTTTATACACAATCTCGTTCAGTCCTCTGAGTTCGTCTTTGATACCCTCGTCTCTCATTCTTTAATCTTATCCCAGCCCCTCTCTGTCTTGGGCCACACCTCACGAAACTGTGGCAAAGGCATTTAGAAGGCTACTAATGGCATTATGTTTTTATGGCTAACTATTCTTTTATACATAAATAAAGTTAACAGATGTTGGTCTTTGTTGCTTCTCCCTCCATTTTTATATATTCCCTTGCCTCTCTTTCAGACTCAGATTACATGTTACTTGTTAGACACCTATTTCCCGCGTAACTCAGAGTGGAAGTATATGTGTATATGGCAGGATTACTGTTTATACATATATTGCATGAATAGACATACTCAGAGGGAATAGGAATAAGCTCTTCTATCATGTTCATGCCTTGCAGCAAGTGTAATTGAAGGATGAAAAGAAGAAAATGAGATAAAAGTTATCTCATTATGTTAACTTGATTTATGTATAAAAGAATAGTTAGCCATAAAAACCTTAATGGCATCAATAGCCTTGTAAATGCCTTTGCCACAGTTCTGTGGAATGCGGCCCAAGACAGAGAGGGGCTGAGATAAGACTAATGAATGAGACAAGAGGGTATTGAAGACAAACTTAGAGGACTTTCTGATGTAACTGACCTCACACTTTTGCCTAATTAAATTGAAATGTTTACTATGATACCCACTTTATATTATAAAATTCTACTTTTTTGGCCTGGGTGCTCACGCCTGTAATCCCTGCACTTTAAAAGGTCACAAGGTCAGGAGTTTGAGACCAGCCTGGCCAATATGGTAAAACCCCATCTTTACTAAAAATACAAAATTTAGCCAGGGATGGTGGCGCATGCCTGTAATCTTAGCTACTCAGGAGGCTGGGGAAGGGAATTGCTTGAACCCGGGAGGTGGAGGTTGCAGTGAGCCGAGATCATGCCACTACATTCTAGACTTTGTGACAGAGCAAGACTCTGTCTCAAGAAAAAATTAGCTAGGCATTGTGGCACTCACCTGTAGTCCCAGTTACTTAGGACGCTGAGGCAGAAGAATCACTTAAACCCGGGAGGCAAAAGTTGCAATGAGCCCAGATCGTGCCACTGCACTCCAGTCTGGGCGACAGACTGCAACTCTGTCTCAAAAAAAAAAAAAAAAATTTCTACTTTTTTGTAGCTTCCCCCCCCCACCCAAAAAAATCTTTCCTGTTCTTGAAACCAAATGCTTGAATTTTTCATTAACAAGTGGGGTAGTTTTGTTGTTTAGCAGTATCAGAAGCTCTAAGGTTAACGGGGCTGGAATTATTGCACAGTCATGAGGCTGCACTAAGAGTTGTTTTGCTCCTGTTTTCTGGGCCTTGCTCCTTTAGGGAAAATGTTGTACCATTAAATCACAAAACATTCACAAATTCACATGCACCATAAGTGGGCCTGTGGGACAGTCTACTTCAAGTTCATCCAGAGCATTTCTAAGCAAACATTCCTACACTGCTTGGGCCTCCCTCAAATGCAAACCACCATCCAGTCTACTTGCTGAATACAGCCAGTCCACTGTTTTCAGCTGTTTTGATGACTGAACCTGCTCAATACTTGATCTAGTATAGAAACAATTGAAAAAGAATTGATAGGAAATCCAATAAACTCAGTGTGCGTATATGTGTGTGTAATTTTTTGTACCAATAAACACGTGATTTACAGGTGTTCCCTCTCATTTTCTTCCCTTCCTTTCAGTAGACTGAAATATAGGTTGAAAAGAGCTTTGAGAGTACAGAATTTTCTACTGACAATAGGTACTCATAGAAATGAGAAATTTCAGAATGACATGAAATTGTAAGTAATGATTATATATCTAACATGTTCCCAAATAGACTTTCTATGCACTAATTATCATTATGTCACAATTTCCAAGATGTCTTTTAGCTACAGGTTTAAAAACTGTTAATAACAAATAAAATGAGTTCTTAGTGGGGGGAAAAGAGGGAGCTTCTTAGCAAAGCAGTGTCACAAGTGAGAAACAGTTTGCCAAGTAAATAACTCATTCACTTTTATAATAGTCTAGATAACTATGTCTCTGTTTTTTACCTTTTAAAATAATTATAGATTTATAGATTCTATTCGTAAATTATTCACAGATTATAAGTTTATAGTGGCAAAATCTAGTACATGGAGTCTGATGAATTCTTCACCTAACCTAAATGATTACATCTTATATGACTGTAGTACGACAGCAAAACCAGGAAACTTACATCGGAACAGTACTGTTTCCTGGATTTGTACAACACATACACCATATTAAATTGCATAGAATTACACATACACACATGAATACATGTAAAAACTGATAAAAACTGTTTTCATATAAGTCTGTGAGTGTGTGTATGAGAGTGTGTGTGTAGTTCTATGCAATGTATGGATTTGTGTAAGCACCACCACAATAAAGATACAGAACCTTGATTCCCCACAGCCATGTTGGTTGGCCCAATTGGGTTCTTCATGTTCTTTTTGTTTCTTTTTTTTTTTTTTTGTTTAATTTTTTATTGGATTTTAGGTTTTGGGGTACATGAGCATAGCATGCAAGACAGTTGCGTAGGTACACACATGGCAGTGTGCTTTGCTTTTCTTCTCCCCTTCACCCACATTTGGCATTTCTCCCCAGGCTATCCCTCCCCACCTCCCCCTCCCACTGGCCCTCCCCTTTTCCCCCCAATAGACCCCAGTGTTTAGTACTCCCCTTTCTGTGTCCATGTGTTCTCATTTTTCATCACCCACCTATGAGTGAGAATATACGGTGTTTCATTTTCTGTTCTTGTGTCAGTTTGCTGAGGTTGATGTTCTCCAGATTCATCCATGTCCCTACAAATGACACAAACTCATCATTTCTGATTGCTGCATAATATTGCATGGTGTATATGTGCCACATTTTTCCAATCCAGTCTATTATCAATGGGCATTTGGGTTGATTCCAGGTCTTTGCTATTGTAAACAGTGCTGCAATGAACATTCGTGTACATGTGTCCTTATAGTAGAACGATTTATAGTCTTTTGGATATATACCCAGTAATGGGATTGCTGGGTCAAATGGAATTTCTATTTCTAAGGCCTTGAGGAATCGCCACACTGTCTTCCACAATGGTTGAACTAATTTACACTCCCACCAACAGTGTAGAAGTGTTCCTTTTTCTCCACATCCTCTCCAGCATCTGTTGTCTCCAGATTTTTTAATGATCGCCATTCTAACTGGCGTGAGATGGTATCTCAATGTGGTTTTGATTTGCATCTCTCTGATGACCAGTGACGATGAGCATTTTTTCATATGATTGTTGGCCTCATATATGTCTTCTTTCGTAAAGTGTCTGTTCATATCCTTTGCCCACTTTTGAATGGGCTTGTTTTTTTTCCTGTAAATCTGTTTGAGTTCTTTGTAAATTCTGGATATCAGCCCTTTGTCAGATGAGTAGACTGCGAAAATTTTTTCCCATTCTGTTGGCTGCCGATCCACTCTAGTGACTGTTTCTTTTGCCGTGCAGAAGCTGTGGAGTTTGATTAGGTCCCATTTGTCTATTTTGGCTTTTGTTGCCAATGCTTTTGGTGTTTTGTTCATAAAGTCCTTGCCTACTCCTATGTCCTGGATAGTTTTGCCTAGATTTCCTTCTAGGGTTTTTATCGTGCCAGGTCTTATGTTTAAGTCTTTAATCCATCTGGAGTTAATTTTAGTGTAAGGTGTCAGGAAGGGGTCCAGTTTCTGCTTTCTGCACATGGCTAGCCAGTTTTCCCAACACCATTTGTTAAACATGGAATCCTTTCCCCATTGCTTGTTTTTGTCAGGTTTATCAAAGATTGTATAGTTGTATGTATGTTGTGTTGCCTCCGGTGCCTCTGTTTTGTTCCATTGGTCTATATCTCTGTTTTGGTACCAGTACCATGCTGTTTTGATTACTGTAGCCTTGTAGTATAGTTTGAAATCCGGTAGTGTGATGCCCCCCGCTGTGTTCTTTTTGCTTAGAATTGACTTGGCTATGCGGGCTCTCTTTTGGTTCCATATGAAGTTCATGGTGGTTTTTTCCAGTTCTGTGAAGAAAGTCAGTAGTAGCTTGATGGGGATAGTGTTGATTCTGGAAATTAATTTGGGCAGTATAGCCATTTTCACGATATTAATTCTTCCTAACCATGAACATGGAATGTTTCTCCATCTGTTTGTGTCCTCTCTGATTTCGTTGAGCAGTGGTTTGTAGTTCTCCTTGTAGAGGTCTCTTACGTTCCTTGTGAGTTGTATTCCAAGGTATTTTATTCTTTTTGTAGCAATTGCGAATGGCAGTTCGCTCTTGATTTGGCTTTCTTTAAGTCTGTTGTTGGTGTAGACGAATGCTTGTGATTTTTGCACATTGATTTTATATCCTGAGACTTTGCTGAAGTTGCTTGTCAGTTTCAGGAGTTTTTGGGCTGAGGCAATGGGGTCTTCTAGGTATACTATCATGTCGTCTGCAAATAGAGACAATTTGGCTTCCACCTTTCCTATTTGAATACCCTTTATTTCTTTTTCTTGCCTGATTGCTCTGGCTAGAACTTCCAGTACTATATTGAATAGGAGTGGTGAGAGAGGGCATCCTTGTCTAGTGCCAGATTTTAAAGGGAATGCTTCCAGTTTTTGCCCATTCAGTATGATATTGGCTGTTGGTTTGTCATAAATAGCTTTTATTACTTTGAGATATGTTCCATCGATACCGAGTTTATTGAGGGTTTTTAGCATAAAGGGCTGTTGAATTTTGTCAAATGCCTTCTCTGCGTCGATTGAGATAATCATGTGGTTTTTGTTTTTGGTTCTGTTTATGTGGTGAATTACGTTGATAGACTTGCATATGTTGAACCAGGCTTGCATCCCTGGGATGAATCCTACTTGATCATGATGAATAAGTTTTTTGATTTGCTGTTGCAATCGGCTTGCCAATATTTTATTGAAGATTTTTGCATCTATGTTCATCATGGATACTGGCCTGAAGTTTTCTTTTTTCGTTGGGTCTCTGCCGGGTTTTGGTATCAGGATGATGTTGGTCTCATAAAATGATTTGGGAAGGATTCCCTCTTTTTGGATTGTTTGAAATAGTTTTAGAAGGAATGGTACCAGCTCCTCCTTGTGTGTCTGGTAGAATTCGGCTGTGAACCCGTCTGGACCTGGGCTTTTTTTGTGTGGTAGGCTGTTAATTGCTGCCTCAACTTCAGACCTTGTTATTGGTCTATTCATAGTTTCAGCTTCCTCCTGGTTTAGGCTTGGGAGGACACAGGAGTCCAGGAATTTATCCATTTCTTCCAGGTTTACTAGTTTATGTGCATAGAGTTGTTTGTAATATTCTCTGATGATGGTTTGAATTTCTGTGGAATCTGTGGTGATTTCCCCTTTATCATTTTTTATTGCATCTATTTGGTTGTTCTCTCTTTTATTTTTAATCAATCTGGCTAGTGGTCTGTCTATTTTGTTGATCTTTTCAAAAAACCAGCTCTTGGATTTATTGATTTTTTGAAGGGTTTTTCGTGTCTCAATCTCCTTCAGCTCAGCTCTGATCTTAGTAATTTCTTGTCTTCTGCTGGGTTTTGAGTTTTTTTGATCTTGCTTCTCTAGCTCTTTCAATTTTGACGATAGGGTGTCAATTTTGGATCTCTCCATTCTCCTCATATGGGCACTTATTGCTATATACTTTCCTCTAGAGACTGCTTTAAATGTGTCCCAGAGGTTCTGGCACGTTGTGTCTTCGTTCTCATTGGTTTCGAAGAACTTCTTTATTTCTGCCTTCATTTCGTTGTTTACCCAGTCAACATTCAAGAGCCAGTTGTTCAGTTTCCATGAAGCTGTGCGGTTCTGGGTCGGTTTCTGAATTCTGAGTTCTAACTTGATTGCACTATGGTCTGAGAGGCTGTTTGTTATGATTTCAGTTGTTTTGCATTTGTTGAGCAGTGCTTTACTTCCAATTATGTGGTCAATTTTAGAGTAGGTGTGATGTGGTGCTGAGAAGAATGTGTATTCTGTGGATTTGGGGTGGAGAGTTCTGTAAATGTCTATCAGGTTTGCTTGCTCCAGGTCTGAGTTCAAGCCCTGGATATCCTTGTTGATTTTCTGTCTGGTTGATCTGTCTAGTATTGACAGTGGAGTGTTAAAGTCTCCCACTATTATTGTGTGGGAGTCTAAGTCCTTTTGTAAGTCATTAAGAACTTGCCTTATGTATCTGGGTGCTCCTGCATTGGGTCCATATATGTTTAGGATCGTTAGCTCTTCTTGTTGTATTGATCCTTTTACCATTATGTAATGGCCTTCTTTGTCTCTTTTGATCTTTGTTGCTTTAAAGTCTATTTTATCAGAGATGAGAATTGCAACTCCTGCTTTTTTTTGCTTTCCATTAGCTTGGTAAATCTTCCTCCATCCCTTTATTTTGAGCCTTTGTGTATCCTTGCATGTGAGATGGGTTTCCTGGATACAGCACACTGATGGGTTTTGGCTTTTTAACCAATTTGCCAGTCTGTGTCTTTTGATTGGTACATTTAGTCCATTTACATTTAGGGTTAATATTGTTATGTGTGAATTTGATACTGCCATTTTGATGCTAAGTGGCTGTTTTGCCTGTTAGTTGTTGTAGATTCTTCATTATGTTGAAGCTCTTTAGCATTCAGTGTGATTTTGGAATGGCTGGTACTGGTTGATCCTTTCTATGTGTAGTGCCTCTTTTAGGAGCTCTTTTAAAGCAGGCCTGGTGGTGACAAAATCTCTGAGTACTTGCTTGTTCGCAAAGGATTTTATTTTTCCTTCACTTCTGAAGCTCAGTTTGGCTGGATATGAAATTCTGGGTTGAAAGTTCTTTTCTTTAAGAATGTTGAATATTGGCCCCCACTCTCTTCTGGCTTGTAGTGTTTCTGCCGAGAGATCTGCTGTTCGGCTTCCCTTTGTGGGTGACCCGACCTTTCTCTCTGGCTGCCCTTAGTATTCTCTCCTTTATTTCAACCCTGTTGAATCTGATGATTATGTACCTTGGGGTTGCTCTTCTTGCGGAATATCTTTGTGGTGTTCTCTGTATTTCCTGCAATTGAGTGTTGGCCTGTCTTGCTAGGTGGGGGAAATTTTCCTGGATGATGTCCTGAAGAGTATTTTCCAGCTTGGATTCATTCTCTTCGTCCCCTTCTGGTACACCTATCAAACGTAGGTTAGGTCTTTTCACATAGTCCCACATTTCTTGGAGACTTTGTTCATTCCTTTTTGCGCTTTTTTTCTCTGATCTTGGTTTCTCGTTTTATTTCATTGAGTTGGTCTTCGACTTCAGATATTCTTTCTTCTGCTTGGTCAATTCGGCTATTGAAACTTGTGTTTGCTTCGCGAAGTTCTCGTATTGTGTTTTTCAGCTCCTTTAATTCATTCATATTCCTCTCTAAGGTATCCATTCTTGTTATCATTTCCCCGAATCTTTTTTCAAATCTTTTTTCAAGGTTCTTAGTTTCTTTGCATTGATTTAATACATGATCTTTTAGCTCACAAAAGTTTCTCATTATCCATCTTCTGAAGTCTAATTCCGTCATTTCGTCACAGTCATTCTCCGTCCAGCTTTGTTCCCTTGCTGGTGAGGAGTTTTGGTCCTTTCTAGGAGGCGATGTGTTCTGGTTTCGGGTGTTTTCCTCCTTTTTGCGCTGGTTTCTTCCCATCTTTGTGGATTTGTCCGCTGGTCGTCTGCGTAGTTGCTGATTTTTCAATTGGGTCTCTGAGCGGACACCCAGAATGTTGATGATGAAGTATTTCTGTTGCTTGGTTTTCCTTCTACCAGTCTAGCCCCTTCGCTGTATGACTGCTGAGGTCCGCTTCAGACCTTGCTTGTCTGGGGTGCACCTCTAGCAGCTGTGGCACAGCGAGGGATGCTACCAGTTTCTTTTTCTGCTATCTTTGTCCCAGGATGATGCCTGCCTAATATCAGTCTTTTGGATATAGAGGGGTCAGGGAGCTGCTTGAGGAGACAGTTTGTACTTTATAGGGGTTTAATTGCTGAGCTGTGCGCTCTGTTGTTCATTCAAGGCTGTTAGGCTGCTATGTTTGATTCTGCTGCAACAGAGCTCATTAAAAAACCCTTTTTTTTTTTTTTTTTCTCAAATGCTCTGTGTTGAGGGGTTTGGGCTTTATTTTTGGATGTTCAATGAGGTGTCCTGCCCAGCTAGAAGGCAGACTAGCCACTGTTTGGTTTCCAGGCTCCGCCCTGCTGTTGTGTGATTCGCCCTGTTCCTGCAGGCTCTGCTGTGGTCTCCGCCACGCCCTGTGGCGGAGTCTCTTCGTTGTAGCGTGTTGCCTCAGCAACGGCAGGCTGCGTCAGCAGTGGGCGTGTATCTCAGTAGGGACTGGTTGCCTCGGCAACGGCTGGCTGCGTCAGCAGTGGGCGTGTATCTCAGTTGGGGCGGGTTGCCTCGGTAGTGGTGGACGCCCCTCCCCCACAGAGTGTCTCGGGCCGTCTGCTTGGGATAGTTTGAAATCGCGGTTTTGTTCGTTCCACTGGGTATCCTAAACGATCTGTCCCTGCAATCCCCTGGGCTGGGCTACTGTGCAAGTCTCGTTCAGTCTCAAGTCCAGCCCTCTCAAGTCTCAGGTTGCCGGTTCAACAAGGCACCCGGACAAGTGCGCCCTGTGGGGATTGCTGGGTAGGGCCGGCCGTCGACGCCCCGGCTGCCGGCTTCGCCAGGCAGACCTACTGCCTGGCGTCCCATGTCTTTTTATACTTGGGAGTTTCCCCGTTCTGTGGGCAACAAAGATCAGTCTGGAAATGCAGCACTGACTCACCGTTTGCGGATTCAACGCGGGCTCCAATCCTGGGTTGTTCTCACAGCGCCATCTTGAGTCCCCTCTACCTTCTTTTTGTTTCTTTAGGGAACATGTTAGACATGTAATCATCATTTACAATCAGATTGGATAGAGTGGAGACACACATCCAATACATATCAATATGTTAGGTATTATTCTTCATTATTATTAGTTTGTTGTAGAAACAACTTAATTTATACAAATAAACTAAAACTCAGCTTAGTCACAGGACCTAGATTAGTTCCTCTAAAAATATGAGTGAGTGAGTGGATGACTGGCTAAATGGATGTACAGATGGGTGAATGGACAGATAGATGGATGGACGGATGGATGGATGGATGAATGGATGATTGGTTTGGGTTGCTCAGCATTCCATCAACAGTGGTTTTGGCTTCTGGACTGAGACTGGATTACACTGTAGAGGAGAGCTAAGGAATCATGGAGTCAACTTCTACTTGTTTCACTCTCTTCTTTCTAAAGTTCATTTCCTAAATAAGACTATTTTTGTAAAATCTGTCGGCAATGCCTATATCTGAATAATACCATTAAGTTGGAAAGCTCTACATTTAAAAAAATAACTATTATCAAAATATTCATCAAAATGGTTGAAGTGAAAGAAAGCATTCTCTCATCTTGGTCTGGCAGAATGAATGCCCATATGCAGACTTCTCTTTCCTAAACACGTATCACAAACAGCATGAGCTGAAAATTTCCAAGTGTGCGTCTGACTTTTAAGTGATTTCCCACAATTTCACTTCACAAGAGATCTCTTAAAATATTATAGTGGTGACAATGACTTCACTCAAATATATGCAGAGCCAGCCTTTCACATTTCTAACACATTTTTCTGGAGTTTAAACTAGACTAAAAAATATTGCTTATCTGATCTATCAGGTGAGATGGATAATCCCTTACTAATTTAAAAATTACCATGTTGAGGCTGGGTGTGGTGGCTCATGCCTGTAATCCCAGCACTTTGGGAACCCAAGGCAGGCCTATCACAAGGCCAGGAGATCGAGACCATCCTTGCCAACATGGTGAAACCCTGTCTCTACTAAAAATACAAAAATTAGCCAGGTGTGGTGCTGGGCACCAGTAGTCCCAGCTACTTGGGAGGCTGAGGCAGGAGAATCACTTGAACAGGGAGTTGGAGGTTGCAGTGAGCCAAGATGGCGCCACTGTACTCCAGCCTGGTGACAGAGTGAGACTCTGTCTCCAAAAAAGAAAAAAAAAAAAAAAAAATCCTGATTGTATTTTTGCTGAAAAAAAAAATCACCATGTTAAATTTGATCCAATTTAAAAATATGTATTCCTTAAAATGCCATTTTTGTGATTTATTTTTTGTTATTCTAGCCACGAAATATGGAAGCTCAGTCTCCTTAACATAAATGAGTTATTTCAAAGATCAAAAAATGATATTTGCTCTTTCCTTTTAAAGTAGATAATGCTTTTATGAAAAATAAATCTAATAGAACCTCTATTTCAATCTAATCAGAGGGAAATTTGGTATAATTTATAAGAAATAATTACACAGTGGAAAATAAATAGAACTACTGAAAAATAATACATGGTATTTTCTAAGCTGAGCCATAATACATAGCACTTGTTTATTTTACCATATAATTCCAGAGTCATCACTTTAATGTTTAAAGCAAAGACCCCTATCATTTATCTTAAAGTACATATATATTGGATATAAAAAGTCTCAAACAAATTACAGAGTTTTTAGTGTCTCAAGGAAGTAAATTTAAACTCTTGGTTATCCTTCCTGAAGCTTACAGCATTTTGGTGAAACTCAATATATCAATGTAAGCATATACTTCATATGACACAACTCTCAAACTACTACACCAGAGAGTCTGGTATTCGTGTGTTAGTCAGAAAAATCTTAGTCTATGTCCACACCACCTTCAACATGCCTGGTTCCATCTGACCTTGAAAGCTAAGCTGGGGCGGGCCTTGTTAGTACTTGAATGAGAGAGCAGCACATGGGAATAACGGGTGCTGTGGGCTTAAAAGAAATGTATCTGGTCTTTTATATTTTCAGAGCATTTAGTTTCCCACAGGCAACAGCTTAAATCAAGCCTTAAGCAGAAGTTTTAATTTGAAGACTTGTGTGTTTTTTTCCTGTCATTTTACAGTCTTTGCTACTTTCATGTTAAGAATTTCCTCCATTACTTGAAATATCTCTCTATGGCTTTACTGAGAAGACTTATACATATACCTATATATGTATAACTATCGTTATACATGTAAGGGTTATTGTCTTGTGAGGTTTATTGCCGAGTTTAGAATGAGGAAACTGAGGCTTACATGCGAACAATTAGACACCAATTTATTCAGCTCCCAGGCGAGGTTCGGTGGTCCCGGGGAGAGAGGCCAGAGAAGTCACGCCTGACTTCTCTCAGGCATGGGGTTTTATAGGGAGTGAAGGCATTTGATTGGCTGTGGAGAAACAGGACACGGATGGGGCAAGCTGCTAATGGTAGGTAGGCAGGATTTCCGGTGAGCGGGCTAGATGCCGAGTGCAGAGCTTAGTGTTGAGTGCAGAGGGGATTTCCAAGGTGGAGCTAGATGATGGGCATATTCTGGTGATGTAATTTTCAGGCGGAGAGAGGGATGGGTGTGTCTGAGCTCCCAGCAACCAGCCTTACAATACGTGTATAGTTATATGTAACTATTCACACATATCAACAAGTAACACCCTGAATCCTAATTGTGATTGATGTAAAGCTGTTTGTTTTTCTAGACTGAAGTTTACGCCCCTCCGCAGACATGCTGCGGTAGGGGCCTGTGTCACACACACCTCAGATGCATGGAGACAGGACCTTTATAACTGCTTTTCTTGGGCTTAGTTTTGAGTAAACTGTTGATCTTGTCATGGCCTTTCTTGCCTTTACCCTACATATAGACTAAAACTCCCCTTTGAAAATGTTAACGACATGTGCACACCCAAGTGGATTTTCTGTAGCACTAGGCTGGAGTCAGCAGATGTGAGGACTGGAAGAATGTCTGTTAAACCAGAAATGCATCTTTGCCTGAGGTCTCAAGAGGAGTTTCTCAGAGCAGGTGGGGTCGGCGATGTCCCCGGGGGCCCCTCAGATCTGCGTCCACTCCCGCAGCCCCTTATACACATCATCAGACTGTTCTGTATTTATGCATTTATATTGATTTTCAAATTGCATTTCTATCGAAAATAGGGTTCTGCTACTGAAAAAAAGATTTAAAAAACATACAAATCAGTGAATAAAATAACAAAACACCCCATTAATATTCACCAACTTTCTACATCTTACAGATTTTTTGGGGGGGAGGGGGGAACAGAGTCTCGCTCTGTTGCCCAGGCTGGAGTGCAATGGTGTGATCTTGGCTCACTGCAGCCCTCACCTTCTGGGTTCAAACGATTCTCCTGCCTTAGCCTCTGAAGTAGCTGGAATTTACAGGAGTGTGCCACCATGCTCAGCTAATTTTTTGTATTTCTTTTTTGTAGAGATAGGGTTTAGCCATGTTGGCCAGGCTGGCTTCCAACTCCTGACCTCAAGTGATCCGCCTGCCTTGGCCTCCCAAAGTATTGTGATTACAGGCATGAGCCACCACGCCCAGACATCTTACAGATATTTAAATATGAAGACAAGTCCATTTCTTCTAATTCCTGATCCAGGCTTCCCTCTGCAAGGCCTTAAAGCTAAAACCCATCAGGCTGTTGCTGTTGGGGCAACTAGTCTTTCCTACTTAGCTCAGAAGCCACAGGCCACCTGGCTAGTGCTGGAAGGCTGGCAATGGCTGGCATGGCTGGGAAGAGAACCTCAATGCCAAACCCATTTGAGGTGTCCATTTCCTTCCTGGGCTGAGCCACAGAGTTGCTGCCAGAAACATTTCACAGGTGAGCAGACTTCCCTCTCAGAAATGCCCATCATCACAATACTTTCTAGGACAGGAGATTTTAGCCAATTTTACACATGTCTATTTAACAGATAGGAGGGCTATATACAGGAGAAAGCTCATGGGGTTCTTCTCAGTAAAGCCATGAATTACTGGAAGCCTGAGGACTCCTTTTAAGAGGTCTGGCATATATAAGCACTGCATCTTCTTGGTGTTCTTCCTCTCACCTCTCTGATTACTTTTCTTTATTTTTCATTGCATTTTAGGTTTTGGAGTACATGTGAAGAATATGCAAGATTGTTGCATAGGCACACACGTGGCAGTGTGATTTGCTGCCTTCCTCCCCTTCACCTGTATCTGGCATTTCTCCCCATGCTCTCTCTCTCCCCAACTCCCCACCCCCAACTGTCCCTCCCCTATTTCCTCCCAACAGACCCCAGTGTGTAGTACTCCCCTCCTTGTGTCCATGTGTTCTCATTGTTCAACACCCGCCTATGAGTGAGAACATGCGGTGTTTGATTTTCTGCTCTTGCATCAGTTTGCTGAGAATGATGGTTTCCAGGTTCATCCATGTTGCTACAAAGGACATGAACTCATCGTTTTTGATAGCTGCATAATATTCCATGGTGTATATGTGCCACATTTTCCCAGTCCAGTCTCTCATCGATGGGCATTTGAGTTGGTTCAGGTCTTTGGTATTGTAAACAGTACCACAATGAACATTTGTGTGCATGTGTCCTTATAATGGGAATGATTTATAGAATGATTTATAGTCTTTTGGATATATACCCAGTAATGGGATTGCTGGGTCAAATGGAATTTCTATTTCTAGGTCTTTGAGGAATTGCCACACTGTCTTCCACAATGGTTGAACTAATTTACACTCCCAACAATAGTGTAAAAGTGTTCCTATTTCTCCACATCTTCTCCAGCATCTGTTGTCTCCAGATTTTTTAATGATCCCAATTCTAACTGGCGTGAGATGGTATCTCAATGTGGTTTTGATTTGTATTTCTCTAATGACCAGTGATGATGAGCATTTTTTCATGTTTGTTGGCCTCATGTATGTCTTCTTTTGTAAAGTGTCTGTTCATATCCTTTGCCCACTTTTGAATGGGCTTGTTTGTTTTTTTCTTTTAAATCTGTTTTAGCTCTTTGTAAATTCTGGATATCACAGCCCTTTGTCAGATGGGTAAACTGCAAAAATTTTTTCCCATTCTGTTGGTTGCCGATTCACTCTAATGACTGTTTCTTTTGCTGTGCAGAAGCTGTGGAGTTTGATTAGGTCCCATTTGTCTATTTTGGCTTTTGTTGCCAATGCTTTTGGTGTTTTGGTCATGAAGTCCTTGCCTACGCCTACATCTTGAAGGTTTGCCTAGATTTTCTTCTAGGGGTCTCATGGTGTTAGGTCTTATGTTTAAGTCTTTAATCCATCTGGAGTTAATTTTAGTGTAAGGTGTCAGGAATGGGTCCAGTTTCTGCTTTCTGCACATGGCTAGCCAGTTTTCCCAACAGCATTTATTAAACAGGGAATCCTTTCCCCATTGCTTGTTTTTGTCAGATTTGTCAAGGATTGGATGGTTGTAGATATGTTGTGTTGCCTCCGAGGCCTCTGTTCTGTTCCATTGGTCTATATCTCTGTTTTGGTACCAGTACCATGCTGTTTTGATTACTGTAGCTTTGTAGTATAGTTTGAAGTCTGGTAGTGTGATGCCTCCTGCTTTGTTCTTTTTTGCTTAGAATTGACTTGGCTATGTGGGCTCTCTTTTGGTTCCATATGAAGTTTAAGGTGTTTTCTTCCAGTTCTGTGAAGAAGGTCATTGGTAGCTTGATGGGGATAGTGTTGAATCTGTAAATTACTTTGGGTAGTATGGCCATTTTCACAATATTGATTCTTCCTAACCATGAATATGGAATGTTTCTCCCTCTGTTTGTGTCCTCTCTTATTTTGTTGAGCAGTGGTTTGTAGTTCTCTTTTTAAAGGCTTTCCGTTGGTCCTTAACATTCAGTTTCTGCTTAAACTCTTCCAATTTTCACTTTCCTTCTCCGGTTAGATGTCTTCTATACAGGACCAAAAGTGATCTTTATAGTTTGTCAATGTAAGTCAGAGCAACAGGTTGCAGTTTTCTGGGGGCCTGACAAGCAAAAGTTGGGCTCTCCCTGGAAGGTGCTTCCAGCTGCCATTCATGCACACACATGCATACAGATGCAGGCACACACATGCAAGCACACATGTATACCTGTGCAAGCACACGCATATGCACCTTCTTGCATGAAACCCCTAGGAAGTCTGTGTATGTTCACTGGTACCACAAGGTATCCTGAAAATATTCAGACTTTCTATCACTGTAATGCTACTTTTAAAAATGCATTTCTGGGGTCAAGATTCATTAAAAGGAAAACATCATTAAGCTCTTTGAAATTATACTGGGCCTTAAATATTTAAGAATCTAGGGATGTATAATATAGATTTTGCCAAACTTTAAAATAAACTAAAAACTTCACAATTGAATTCCTCCCAAGGCCCCTTTACAACACTTACAGATTGCTGAGACATGGGTATGATGAATGACTGTGGGTACAATATCTCTGCCTGGACCACACACAACAAAACACCTCTGCATTCTACATCTCTTGGCACAAGACATTTCCGGTGGCCGATTCCCTAATGCGGTGATTTCCAAATGCCAATGTGTGGACCAGGGTCACTTACTGACATAGTCTTCAACTTTCAATAGCTAAATGAGAAGGATTGGCGTTTTCCTTTATTTTGAGGCTTTTACCCTTGGTTTTCTTGCCTTTCCCTTTTGGTACTAAAACATTCATTTCTTATAGAAAGCAAAGGTAATCATATACGGTAGAAACATTTTGTTTTGTTTTGATGAACTTTCTTTGTAAAATTAAAAGATGGAAACTCTGCATTGGGTTTAAAACCAATTTTAACTCTCCATGAAATTTAAAGTGTGGAAAACTTTGCTGTAAGGCTGGGCCAAATCCCAAACCTGGGGGAAAAATAGCTACAGGAGTGAATGCCTACAACCACCGAAATTCTTAATAGAATTTAGTTTTTTTTTTAATTGTTTTTTTTCCAGAAAATATAGAGAATGGGGATGGTAGAAGACTCATCAATCTAGTTTCCTGTCTTTTCCCAACATCCACAGACATATCAATGGTCTGAATGTAGCGTCCTTTTAAAATATGAAGCAGAAAATGTGTTATGTTAAAAAAAAAGTGCTGCCCCCAAGCATCATGAGAAAGCTGCTTCTGTTTCTGATTTGTTCTTGTCTCTCCTGGCTCAAAGGATCATGTGTGACACTGTGTCACAAGCAGAGTCCCGAACGTGTTTACTTTTCCCTGACAAATACTATAAATTTTCTTCTTGTAGTGAACGAACATTGTTTATACAGCTGTGTTCTTTAAATCAATACTGACTTTCTGTCCCACTGTATTCTTTTTGCAAAGACACTTAAGGAGAACTTTCTCCCGGCATTTGGGGAGAACTTTTCAAGTCAGACCTCGTAATTAGGAACAATCACTGTGCACTGGACCCACCAAAAAGAAAAAAACGTGTTTTGGGCCTAGTTACGTGTTTCCATCTTGGGTTACAGGCTTCATCTAAAGCGGCTTCTCGCTTGGCCTGAATGGGCTTTTCTGTGAAGACTGAAGGTAAGATTGCATGCTGCCTGACCCGACAGAGATCTAGAACAAACTCTCAGGAAGTCTCAGCCCCTCAGGCAGTTGAATTTCCACTCCTTCGAGACCAGCTGGGGTTATTTTCTTACTTCATTTAACTAGCCAGATGATAGGTTGACTGATGGGGTCATTATGTCCAGCGTCAAGTAATTTTAGAATGAAAATTATGCAATAGGTTAGACCACAGCTCAATTTTTATCACCCCAGTTGCATACAACGTCCCTAATGTGATTGCCTTTGGGCTAAGATGGAAAGAAATGTTCAGTCCCAAAGTGGCTATATTTTCTGGAATAGATTGAGTGAAATCTCTCTTTTTTTCAACTGAAACACATGGAAATAAATTTCTTCGATTTTACTTTCTAAGTATCTGGTACAAGGTAAAAACTGCAGTGATTAATACGGTCCTATGGGGCTGCCAGTTGGTTAGGAAAGGTCAAGCTTTAACTGACTCCACCAAGTTGCTATTACCATTTTTAGGCCTAGGTCAGTGAAATAGGTAGACAAGCTTCTAGACATGTGGAATTGTCTGGGACACTGGTAATTGATCCTATTTAAGAAAATGTCCTCAACACAATGATTTTGCTTAACTACCTTCTTATTTTAAATGCACACCAGGACACACAGTTGTTTCTCTTTGTGACTTTTAAATTTCCCTTTTGGTTCCAATTGACCTTTCTAAGTTTTTTTCTTTTGAAATAAAGGAAGAGGCCGGGCACGGTGGCTCACGCCTGTAATCCAGCACTTTGGGAGGCCAAGGTGGGCGGATCACAAAGTCAAGAGATTGAGACCATCCTAGCCAACATGGAGAAACCCCCGTCTCTACTAAAAATACAAAAATTAACTGGGTGTGGTGGTGGGTGCCTGTAGTCCCAGCTACTTGGGAGGCTGAGGGAGGAGAATTGCTTGAACCCGGGAGGCAGAGGTTGCAGTGAGCCGAGATCGCACCACTGCACTCCAGCCTGGCACCTGGCAACAAACGAGACTCTGCCTCAAAAACAAAAAACAAAAATAAAAGAATTCTAAACTCATAATTTCATAGAAAAGCTGTTTGCAAGAATACCAGCAATTTCTTATTTGAATACCTTCTGCTATACCCAATTGCTAGAGCATAACTCTTGACTCCTAAACCCAATTTATCAATCAGTCATCCTTTGCACGCCTACTCACCCCAAATTGGTTCTTCTTGGCGTTTCTTATTTCTTGGCACTCTCATCTAGCAGGAGAGGGATAGAAGAAACTTAATAGTTGAAGGATCTTCCTTCTATCTATTTATTCATCCATTCACTCAACACATGTCTGTGTCAGACACTGCTCCAGGTACTAGAGACAAGCATAGGTCAGACAAGGAACGCTGTTCTCACAGTGATTATACACTGATTCTGTTCAAGTGCATTTCTTCTAGAAACACTTTGTACTTGCAGGGACCCCCAACCTCACATCCGTATATATAGTTAAATAAGTCTAATAGATCTTGATATAGTACATAAAGAAGTAATGATAGAAAATGAATATTCTTACATGGATGCCTCAATTTCTTTCAGCTGCCTCAGACATTCACTGGATGGTGATATTTAATGATATGCCGGACTTGATATTGATTAATAATGTTATGGCCCCACTGGCAAAGTTTAGAAGCATGGAGGCTGCTTCTTTCAAATTTGAATGAGCAATGAGCAATCAAACATTTCTGTTCCTGATTAACATTTTTTGCCTTGGTGGACATATAAGAACTGGGACTGGTAAAAACGGTTTAGTTTAGGACGGTGGAGAAAAACTTTTCTCCATTTCTGATAAAGCTCCATTTGCTGTTTGATCCTGTCTTCTTAATCTCCCAAGTTCCTAGTAAGTCTAACAAAGCTAGAACACTCACAGTTTAATCATTAGTAGTATGATCTTCCCCTCATTCAGTGAAAGTCTTCTCTTGGAGGTTAGCAGTAAACTTGTCATTGCTGTGACCCCTCTGGTCAGTCTTTATGCCTCTTTGTCTTTGCACATGCTAATCACTTTTCTTAGAAAGTCCCTTTGGCCAGGCATCATCTCCTTTGGGAAGCTTTCGCTGACCTCCTCAGACTGGAGAACTCTCTATTATAGCACTTGCCACTCCCCTCAAAGTGGAGAACAGTAAGTTGCAGGCTGATGAAGTCATATGATGCCCAGGCTGTCTTATGAGTAAAGAGGTGAGAAGCTCCCCTACTGAAACATATTTTCCCTCTTTCTTCCACTTACATTAGCCTTTCAAAATTTTTAAAACGTCCATTAAGGAATTCCTATGCTTTACTTTTGACTTCAAAATTTCCCAGTCAAAAGCTTGATCTCATCATATAGGGTAATCCATTACCTTTTTTTAACAAAAAACCTCAACACTCAAAAATGAAACTTGTGTCTGGGAAAACACTTTATAGATAGTGGTACCTGGAACCTGGTGGGAGGGGAAATGACCATCTTTAAGAGATTTTAAATGCCATCCATGAATTCAAGAAAGAGAATAAAGCAGGATTCTAAAAAATAATAGAAAGTTTCTTAAGGAAGCTAATACAGTATTTTGTATCTCTGATATTTCTGCTCATCTACTTCTATTTATTTATTCATCCATTCTGCTCATCTTCCTTCCTAAAGCTCATTGAAACCTATTAATGATTAGGAAATACTTATGTTTTATAAAATTTATAAAAGAATTTTAAAGATAGCAATTTAAATTCTCTTTAAAAATTAATTTATATATATATATATATCTTCACACCATTTATCACACTTAATTTTAGTACTTTATTACACCTTGCAGAGGCAGACTACTCTTAAAAAGTAGAAAAACAAAAGATAGAAAAGTGGACAGACTTTTTTTTTTTTTTTGAGACTGAGTCCAGCTCTGTCACCCAGGCTGGAGTGCAATAGTGTGATCTCTGCTTATTGCAATCTCCACCTCCCAGGCTCAAGCAATTCTCCTGCCTCAGTCTCCCATGTAGCTGGGATTACAGACTTCTGAAATTTGGAACAGTATAAATACAACTAGAATTACAATTTACTTTTAAGTATACATTTCTAGGTAAAAACATAATTATATTTGATAAAGATATATATTTATATGTTTTTATATAATATATAAATAGGTTTCTATTATATCTTTCTATTTCTATAATATATAAATATTATATCTTTATGCAATACATCTTTACCAAATATACTAAAGATAAAACAATTTTGGTTAAATTTTAAAATAAACCCAACATGTGATGAAATAAGACTTAGCAGAAAAATGTGAGGTTAAAGCTGAGATTGATCCTATTTTTAAATATTTATAGCATGCAATTTATTTGTAATTACTTGTGAAGTTTCAAGTAGTAAATATTATTCTGAACTGTTTACTGTAATATGAGTCAGAATTTAGGGCAACAGAAAATATAAAGCGAATTTTTCCTAGTATATATATTTTCTTAAAGTTGTATTTATGTTCTTCATTGAGAACTAAATCACTAAAAGAATTGCAGAAGTCATACAATCATTAAATGAAGGAGAAAAAAATCTATATATATTTAGGATAAAGATATTTAGTATGCTCTCTATCTAATGGTCAAAAAACCACCAACCAAAGATGAAAAGAAAACAATTTCTTGGAATATTATCTGAGGACTTCCAATTTTAACATTCAGAGCAAAGTGAGTATTTTCTCATTCATATCTCAGAAAAACCAATCAAAACATCAAGGCATCAAGAAAAACAGTAATGCAGAGCCTATCCTTTGTAAAACTAGGCAACAACAGATTTTTTTAAATGAGAGAGAGAAGACTTAGTGAGATAAGATGTAGGAAGTGCCAGAGTAAAGATGCCTGTGGATTTGGAGCTTCAAGAAAGTCATAAAAGCACAATTCTAAGTGATATATACTGAACTGTAAATTCAATTTTTTACAATAGAGGGCAGAAAACTTTTTCTTATACAACCAAATAGTAAATATTTTAGAATTTCTGGGCCATATGGTCTCTGCCATAGCTATTCAATTCTGCCATTGTAGTGCTAAAGCAATAATGTATAAGCAAATAGGCATATCTATATTCCAATAAAACTTTATTTATAAAAACAGACAGCTGGCCAATGGGCTATAGTTTGCTGATACTTGTTCTCTAGCAATAAGGGTATATCAGCTTGAGTGAGTGCTTGCCTGGGCCTCAAATTGGTGAGGTTTCTAGAAAAAGGAAAGGCAGTAAAACTGAATGAGAAGTGGTAGGAAAAAGCCATACTTGCTTGAAGCAGTCTGTTGGTGTGTCAGTGGAAACTTTGCTTTGTGAATGACTCAAAGCTTCTGATATCAAGTGGATGGAGAAAAATAAAGGTGAAAATAATTAACTTCTAAATCCAACTCCTTTTCTTTTTCTTTTTCTTTTTTTTTGAGACGGAGTTTCGCTCTTGTTATCCAGGCTGGAGTGCAATGGCGCGATCTCAGCTCATCGCAACCTCCGCTTCCCAGGTTCAGGCAATTCTCCTGCCTCAGCCTCGCAAGTAGCTGGGATTACAGGCACACGCCACCACGCCCAGCTAATTTTTTGTATTTTTAGTAGAGACGGGGTTTCACCACGTTGACCAGGATGGTCTCGATCTCTTGACCTCGTGATCCACCCGCCTTGGCCTTCCAAAGTGCTGGGATTACAGGCTTGAGCCACCGCGCCCGGCCCCAACTCCTTTTCAAAAAAAAAAAAAAAAAATTCCCACTCTCTGGAACATGACACGTACCTCTCTCACAGAGCCTTTTAAAAATAGCTGATTCGGTGCTCGCTTTGGCAGCACATATACTAAAATTGGAACGATACAGAGAAGATTAGCATGGCCCCTGCGCAAGGATGAGGCGCAAATTTGTGAAGCGTTCCATATTTTTAAAAAATAAAAATAAAAATAGCTGATTCTAGAAAAACTTACTCCATTGTAAGTAGTCAAAAAGGAATCAGTGTAAGATCCACACAAAGAAATTAAAAAAAAGGGGGAAAAGGGAGTAAAGAAAATAAAGTGGCAATCAAGAACTAGACCCTAGAAAAATGTCTTATGAGGCAGATAAAAATTGTGACCAAAGGTATTGTTTGAATTTTAAAAAATGAGTAAAGTCACTTCTATGCATTTTCATAGGAAACAATCACAAAACAACATAAGTAAATTAAACATGTGCTGGTAATACATGGCTGGGACAATAAGGGAAAAACAAATAAAAATATAAGAGAAATGAAGATTTAATTGGAAACTGTACAAAGAAGATCAGGCATTGCTGAAAGCATGGCTAGAGATGTGGAAGACAGAATTAGAAAAAAATTAGTAAAAAGAATAAATAGACAAGATGTTTAAAAGGGTTATATGATAGGTGTGGAATATATAAAAAATAAATCAAAGATACATAATTGGTGTTCTTGAAGAAGAAAACCAAAATAATAAAGCAATCACTGTCAGGATTATTACACAAAAATGAATATTAAAGCATTATTAAACAAAATCTATTTACACATTAAAATAACTAACACACCACGAGCAAGTATGCTTATTCTAGAATGCAAGGATGGTTCAATATTAGGAAACTATTAATATATTTCTACCACACTAATAGATTAAAAGTCATGTTTCTACATGCTGAGAGACATTTGATAAATTCCAGCATACATTCTTACTAAACAAGCAAATAAACAACAAAACAAAACTATTGATAAATGACAATAGATACTTCCTTAACCTAGTACAATATATTAATCTCAATCTAAAATCTAGTGCTATAATCTATAAGGAGACTCAGAAATATTTATATTAATGTCAGGAGCAAGACAAGAATGTCTACTACCAGAACTATTCATAGACGTTTATCTACAGGTGTTAAGCAATGCAATTTTACAAGAGAGGAATAAAATGTATACAAATTGGAAAAGAAAAAGACAAATCATAATTGCTTGTAGATTATAAAAGTTAAAATTTGATTATATAAAAAGTGAGCAAACTGAAAAAAAAATTAGAAACAATAGGGGAATTCAGTTAGGCCTTTGGTTATAAAATTAATATATACAATCATCATCCTTCCTGTATTAAAATAAAAGAAGGCATAATAGAAGAAAAGACTTCATTGTGATAGCAATATCACCAGAAAATATTTAGAAATAAATTTGTCATATGTGAAAATCTATACAAAGAAATCTTTAATTGGTTGGGCATGGTGGCTCATACCTGCAATACCAGTACTTTGAGAGGCCAAGGCTGGCAGATCACCTGAGGTCAGGAGTTTGAGACCAGCCTGGCCAACATGGTGAAATCTTGTCTTTAATAAAAATAAAAAATAAAATAGCTGGGCATGGTGGTGCATGCCTATAGTCGCAGCTACTCAGGAGGCTGAGGCAGGAGAATCACTTGAACCCAGGAGGCAGAGTTGCAGTAAGCCAAGATCATGCCACTGCACTCCACACTCCAGTCTGGGCGACAATGAGACTCCATCTAAAAATAAAATAAAATAAAATAAAATAAAATCTTTACAGTAATTCTTGTGGACACTAAAGAACACTTGAACAGATATAAAAGTATATTATATTCTTGGTGAGGGAAACTCAGTATTAGGCAGTTTTCAATTCTCTGTAAACAAATGTAAACATTTAACACAATTCCTATAAGAATATCAATAAAATTTGGGAGTCTATATATGATTCTAAAGTTCGTATAAAGGAAAAAACAAGCAAGAATAACCAGGAAAATTCAAGGAAAAAAATAGAAAACATATGGTACTAGCCCTACCTGATGTTAGAATATTTAGGATGTGATGACACTTCAATTAGTGGAAAAGGGTGAAATTAATCAATACTGTTTATTCTAACCCTCTAAAAAGTTAATATTGGATTCTAACCTCACACTTTACATCAAAATAGTTCCTGATGAGTCAAAGATTTCTATGTTAATAAAAATATAAAAATACTAGGACCCGCTGTGGAAAAGTTTTAAAAGTACCGTAGTAGGTAAGACCTCTCTAGGTCCATTACAAATCTCAGAAGCCATAACAAAAAACTGATGAATTTGATAATATAAAAATAAACTGGGCAAAAAATCTGCAGCTCACATAATAGGATAGCACTGTCCATGGAAATATAATGTAAGCCACACTTGTAATTCTAAATTTTCTAGTAGTTAGTGTAAAAAGTTAAAAAAAGGTGGTTGTTTTTAAATAAATATATCACTTTTTTAAATTAAAATTAATTTTAGTAGTACATTTTATTTAATTTGGCATATCCAAAATAATTTATTTCAATAAGTAATCAATATAAAATATTATAAAAGATACATTTCCATTCCTTTTTCAAAGAAATCTGGTATTTTATAATTACTGTGCATCACAATTTGAACTAGCCACATTTCAAGTGTTCAAGAGCCATATGGTGCTGATGGCTACCATATTTGACACACTTTAATGGGTTAATTTTAATATAAAAAATTAATATAGAATATTTAATATAGAAAAAATTATGTCAATAAGAAAATGTCTAACAGTTTAATAAAAAGGGATAAAGCATTATTAATTCACTAAAGATGAGAGAATTTCAAGTTAAATTATCAGAAAATACTATTTCATATCAGATTGACAATGATCAACACATTTTATAACATGCTGAGTCCATGAGGAAGGGGAGAGTGAGTCATTTCACACACTGATGGTTAAAGTATAAATTGGTACAATCTTAGTTGAGGCAAATTTGTCAATATCTATCAAAGTGACAAGTGCACATACCTTTGGCTTAGCAATTCCAATTTGAGGAATTTTTCCTACAGATGTATTTGCAAATGTGTGAAATGATTTATGTATCAATGACCTGTTGAGATATTGGTTATACATGCAAAAATTTGAAACTGCCTAAATGTTATTAGTAGGGTACAGGTTAAATAAATTATGAAACTATACAATGGAACGTTGTGTGATAAAAAATAACACGAAAATAAGTTGTGTAATGATGCAGAAGCCTATTTAACTGTTGTATTGTTATGTGGATAAAAAGGCAAAGCACAGATGAGTATAAATAGTGTAGTCCCAACTGTGTAAAAAATTATATGTACATACATGATACACACATGTACAGATATATGAAACATGTCTGGAAATATCCACATATAATGAGTAACGGAGGCCGCTCCTGTGAGGAGAACTGGTTGCCTGTGACAGAGATAAGATGGAGCGTTACTCTTTATTGTCTATCCTTTTGTGCCATACAAGTTTAGTACCCTGAATATGTATTACCTATTCAAAATCAAATAAAATATTTAAATATGTTTTTGAGGGGATTGAAACAACAAGACAACCATGGAGACAATTTTATTCAATTTTTTATATATATTGCATTTTTTCATTTCTGCTTAATATTTCTCAACATAGCTGTTGACATGGGCGCTGTCCCATTCTAAATGAAGACACCAAAATGAAGAACACAGGTTTGCTATCTGAGAGTTTCATTTTTGACTCCAGCTTTTTTGAGCATCAGGAGCACTAATTAAATGGTTTCGCTTAGTTCTTTCTTTCTGACCTACTCTGTTTAGTGGAACAAAATGGCAGCTATTTCCAAATCATAATCTCTTTCACCAATTACTCTCTTAACTTGATCATACCTTCCTGGGTGGAGAAGCCTCAGCTGGGTTTCTGTTGAAATCAGCAAGTGCCCAGTTCCTCACAGGTTGGCCACTCCGGATTGAACTGCATCAGGCCAGCTCCCGGAAAAGTAATTGGCTTGTGCTTTTCTTTCTTTCTTCTTCTTCTTCTGTTTTTTTTTTTTTTTAAGGTTATAGAGGCTCTCTTGTTCATTTTGCCTTGCGTCTCTCCTGAAATCCTGGCTGTTTCCAAGTCCTGACTACCTCCATGAGGAGAATAAGCCCACCTTTGGTGGCACTAATCCAAGCAGATCTTCCTTGCTCACCTCCAGACAACTAAGCCATTGGCAACACAGCATCCGGCAGATTCTCTGCAGGCAAGATTATTATACCAATAGAAAATGGGGTTACAATGGCCAACTGGAGTTTGGGGTATTTAAAAGGTAATAATAAATCAATTATTAATAGTCGTTAATAATACCACCATGGAAACAGATTGACCTAGATTTCTCAGATTCTCATGAATTCAACTTTGAACTCCCTAACCTGGAGTAAGCAAAATGATGTTGTGGTTTGTGGCGGTACAAGGGCACACTGAAGTCTCAGTGTTGGATCAGAGTTTTCCAGAATCTACATATATGTCCTTGGAATGTAATTTAAAATCATGTAAAATCTCAACCAACAGTGCAGTGCTAGTGACTTCACACAAGGTGCTGAGGGCTCCCGGGGCATCC
This sequence comes from Callithrix jacchus, assembly GCF_049354715.1. Taxonomy (NCBI): domain Eukaryota; kingdom Metazoa; phylum Chordata; class Mammalia; order Primates; family Cebidae; genus Callithrix; species Callithrix jacchus. Next base: position 65,149,445 of record NC_133502.1, read on the forward strand.
GCTGAAAATGGCCAAGGCATTGAGAGAAAGGGATCAGGTATTTCCATGCCAACCAGCGGAGGTCAGTGTTGAGTCACCAATCTCTTGTCCTAACCGTATGCATTAAGTTGCCACAGTAGACGAGCCTATGCTCAGAAAAGGGATACTCAAAAATGAAAATGTGGGGCTAATGACACTTCGAAGTATGAACAGCAGCTCCGTGGTGCTAAAGAACGGTCACCTGGAGCAGCGGAAAACATCTGAAGCGACCTCATGAAAGGTTGCTGCACTGTGAGCAGGCGGATGGAGAGGTGACAGTATAGTCATGCAGCGTCAGCTACTGAGAGCTCACTTTGCCTTTCAAACCGACTACCTTCCCAAATTCCTCTCTGCTGAGAGGTGCTGGGATCCAAAATAAGCATGTTGGTCTCTTCATTAGCTATATGAGTTTTTAAAAGCAAGGAGAGGAGAGTTCAAGTTGCTTCCCAAGAGTAAAGGGACGTTCTTGTAGGCAACATCTTTTGTAGGGTTGCAATCCCAATTTCTATGCAATTTTAAAAGCCTCTTCAACATTCATTCCAAATTGAGAGTTGAACCCATTGCTGGCTTGCTAGTGGTCAGTCTCAGAGTGGGCCTTCCTTATTAATCCCTAGATACTCTACACATGGGGAAGCGTGAAGTGTGAGGGAAGAGCCTGGTACTGCATGCTGCAAAACTAACCACTGAACACCAGGAAAACACAAGGAGACAAACATCCAAGAGGCCCCTGAAGCCCTCCGCTTTCTTCACCTTGCCCCTCTCTTCTCCTCCCTAAGGCCACAAGCTTCCTCTTTATAATTTGAGGATTTAGGGTATAAAGCACTAAGCGGAGTATTTGTCCAAATAAAATACTTAAGCTCCCAGACATTCATTCAGCACTATTATTTTGGTCTTCATCATGATTAACATGATTTGGCTGGAGGGGAGGATGGGCAGAAGTTTTAATGTGCAGAAAAGCCCCTGCGGTTCTATTTTCAGATGCTTATGTTCTTCCTCAAAGAGCAGCCTAGGAGAGTGAAGGCAGCTCTCTTTGTTTGTTTAATGCCAGGGGCTGTAGGTAGCAATTAGTAACTTAAAATTATCCTTAATGAGGAGGCCTCTTCATTCCTCAGGGTGTAGTTCTTGTTCAAACATCAGATATACAAAATGTATTTTTTGAAACTGAAGGGAAGGGGTGCCTTGCCACTTTTTGAATTTGGTATTCTGTTTTACATTTTGTCGGTATTTTTGAATATTTTAAATCTATTTTTTACACTCAGTCAACCAGGCTTGAGCATTAGCCATAGGTGGGACTCTTCTGATATGAGTGCCACGTGCTGTAACTTCCAGATGCCACCTCTGTCCTTTTCATACCACAAGCTTTTATTCTCCTGTGCCCTTTCTCATGCTACTTTCTATTTGTCACACTCCTTTCTTTGTGCTTTCTTAATCTGCCACCCCCAGCATAGGCATCGAACCCAAATGCTGAAATTCTATTTATTCTGTGAACTTAGTTCAAATGTCATCTTCTGCATGAAGCCTTCATTGCCCCTTGCCAGTCTTTTTTCACAGGCAAAATTAATCATTCCATTCTCAAACTGTACCCAGAACTCCCCAGAGTGGTACAGTTTGATCATGTGTACACACATATATGTAGACATCCAATATTTACAAAGCAAATCTTCAGCAATGCAGGAGACAAATAATCTAAAACTTCTACTGTTGCTAATGAGAGAATGAAGATAATGCATATAGTTAGTAATTACAGAGTAAAAGACTCTAACATAAGCAGAGGAAAGAGAAGTATCTAAATAGAAAGTTGTAATTGCTGCCCACAAACACAAGGGTCGTAATGTAACACTCCCCTCCATAATAGTGAAGAGAGGAAAAGACAATTTGTAGTAGCCATCTTGTAGAGTCCATTTTAAGGCAGACCCACTAAGTTTCTGCATTTGCCCGAGACCTTCCACAGTAGCAAGTAGGAATGGAAATTGCTGCTGCTTCAGAAATGCTGTTATTAAAGAATCTAGAGTTTAGAATCTAAACTACCATGTCAAAACTTTCTATAATTGCAGAGAGACACTATTGTCTGTATAAAAATCACTTGGCTACAAGGCAGTTAGCTGCTAATCTGACCAACCTGCTGGAGTGAAGGTGAGACATGGACCAAAGCGGAACAGAGAACAGGATCAGCAAACAACACAAACTGTGAAACGCAGTATAACACAGGAATCTATCAGGAACAAGGCAAGAGGGTTTTACATGGCCATTTCTGCTATTTTATCAATGCATTAATGAAGAAGGTCTTTCAGTGAATCCGATTGTGATGATCTCTGTGTTATTTGAAGGTCGTGATACGCATGTATGTGTGCATGTGTGTAGTAGGAGAAAACTGTCACTTCTTCACCAGTCCACTGCCCTACACCAACCAAGGCAAAGCTCATTGTTTGTGGCTAACTGACTCAGGGAAAGGATGTACTAATCAAAAGCAGAGAAAAGGGACCCTGTTCTGGCTTCTGAGATTTCAAAACCATAACCTAGGGAAAAGTGGAGAAAATTCGGAGCAAAGATCCCCACTTCCAGGAGAAAGATAAAGCTTCTCCAGCTTGGGTGAAAGAGGAGAGTGGGAGGAGAAGCAAGGAGCTCTGGACAGTGGCATGCCTTTTCTGCAGGTGGAGTGAGGAGGGAAGGACACCCACACAGGTGCGTGGGTCCCAAGAGCTAGGAGAAACCAGGGTTCCAGAATACAGGAGGCTCCAGGAGCTATGGCTGTGCGCACTGGTGCTTTGACAGTCTCCTTGAGGTACGGCACTCTGACATAGGGCATGACCAGCAGAATTGTCCAACTTATCATTTCTTGAGTGGCCTGGAGGTTGACATGAGACCTGGACAGCCTCAGAGAGTTTATCTTGCCTCGCTCCATGTTGAGAGCAGCCAAATAGCTTGCATGAGCGCAAGAATAGCCCAAATATAACACAAAGAGTCCCCAGGCTGGACAAAGCCCTGCACACATGATTTAAGGATTGTGGCTGGAGGCCAGGCACGGTAAGATCATACGTTATCTCAGCATTTTAGGAGACTAAGGTGGGCCGATTACAAGGTCACGAGTTCGAGACCAGCCTGGACAATATGGTGAAAACCCGTCTCTACCAAAAATATAAAAGTTAGCCAGGCGTGGTGGCAGGCACCTCTACTCCCAGCTACTTGGGAGGCTGAAGCAGGAGAATTGCTTGAACCCGGGAGGCAGAGGTTGCAGTGAGCTGAGATTGTGCTGCTGCACTCCAGTGTGGGCGACAGAGCAAGACTCCATTTCAAAAAAGAGGGTTGTGGCTGGAGACCCAGACAGATGGAACAATGGGAGCTGGCATCATCAGATGAGAAAGGACTAAACGCATTGGACTTCTAGCCCTGTCCCATGACACTTCGAACTTCGATGGCATCACAAATTGCCTAGGTGTCAGTGTATGTCCCACTGGATAAAGAGAACTTAACTTATAAATTAAAGTGAATAACCAAAAATATTAAAAGTTTAATTTTTTACACAACCGAGTTTGTAGTCAGGTTTGTGAGTGTGGCACCCACACTGTGCTGTACACATATATATGCTGTTTATTTTGAATAAGTTGTAAATACACATTTCATTTCATTTCATGAGGGTTAGGTCACTTTCAATGACTTCCTTAGTTATCAAATTATGAATATTAATGAGTGGTTGCAGAACCAGGTGTAATCAATAGACAACTACCATCAAGGTGTCCAAAATGACTTACCATCTTCAGAATGACATGTGAACTAGGTCTATTTGGTGGTGCCACCTATTATAATGGCACTCTAAAATCTGCTCTTCTGTATGATTGCTGAATTCTTCATCTGCCCATCTGTTAGACTGTAAACTCCTTAGTTACCATGTTTCCCTGAGCCAAAACAATGTGACCCAGAAGAGGGGCTAAATCAACATTTGCTAAATGAATAATTTTCCTAATAATAGGGGACAATAATATGTTCCTTTGTGGCCCCCATTAGATTCTGGCAGATTTGGGAGCACAGAATCTGAGCCCAATACTTGTTGAGTGAATGAACAAATAATTTTTAGGCAAGATAAAATGTGTGACACCAAAGGGATATTCAATGTACTCAGCAGTTTGCAAATGTAAATGAATCTACATCTCTGTCTATTTTCCTTAGTTATATGCCTAAAGATGTAAGCAGGAAAACACCCTTAATCTTTTCATATACTTTCCTGCCATGAGAATAAACAATTGTCATTGAGTTCAAGACCTAACAAAACACAAAAATGCTTCTAAACATTACAATGAAAAAACAAACATCTACTCTTTTTCCATTTTCTAGTCCTGCTTAAAAAATGTTTCTGATTCTTTTTTTAAATGTAAAGACTTGTAAAGAAAAAGCACTTCTTGTACGTGTTACTTAGTGATTGAAGCTTTAAAATGCAATTGAAGGCTCCGGTGTCTGGAACCCTTATTATATTAGCACGTTCCAGAAAAAGATTAGATTTCTCTCAAGATTGACTTTGGCTGAGTTTCCTCCCTTATGTCCTACTCCCTCAGTGACTGAGCTTCCTGCCTTGGACTCCAGGCTGGGATTCTTACCCCAGTTTCCTGGAGGATGAATCCCAGCATGCTTTTTCATGCCAACTGCTTCCCTTGGGTTAAATCCAGGTTCTAGACCTACTCTCTGCACTCACTTTCCTACCCTATTTGCCCCAGAACAACTAACTCCATCCTATGTGCTCCATGTTCAGATCTTACATCCTCTCAATCCTGACCATGCATCAACTCTGTTTCAAAACCTGTGATACACCTCTATTTTCAATTGCAGAATTTTCCTTCTGCTTGTCTATAGCACATTTTATTCAATGTATTAGTTAGAATGTGTTAACCACATTAACAAACAACCTCACATTTGCAGAGGCTTAACACAAAACATTTTACTTCTTGCCCACAAAACGGTTCAACGCAGATCAGAAGGGGTGTTGGGGTCCACTCCATGTGGTCTCTCAGGGATGCGTTTTCCTTCCATCTGACGCTTCTGCTCTTATTGGGGTCTTCATAAACCTCACCATTCAATCAGAGGGTGATGGAAGAGCAAGGGTTGGACATAAGAGGTTTTCACAAGCAGGCCTGGAAGTAGCCCACCTCACTTCCTTTCACATTCCATTGGCCAGAGCTCAGTCACCTGACTGAGTGGGAGTGGAGTCACATGACCACTTCTAATTGAAATACAGTAGTTCCCACTTATACCTGGTTTCACTTTCTGAGTTTTCTGTTAACTGTGGTCAACTGCAATTCAAAAATATTAAATGGAAAATTGCAGAAATGGACAATTAATAAATTGTAAATTGCATGCCATTCTGAGTAGCATGATGAAATCTAACACTGCCCTGCCCAGGCCCACCCTAGGATGTGTGTCCTCCCTTTGCTTAGCAGATTTGCGCTATAGATGCTCCTTACCTGTGAGTCACTTGGAGGTCTTCTTAGCAGATTGACTGTTGTGGGATCACAGTGCTTGTTTTCAAGTAACCCTTGTTTTACTTAGTAATGGCCCCAAAGCATAAGACTAGTGATGCTGGCATATTGTTATAATTGTTCCATTTTATTAGTAGTTATTACTAATCTCTTAACTGTGCCTGATTTATAAGTTTAACTTTATCATAGGTGTGTATGTGTAGGAAAAAACATAAAATATATAGACTTTAGTACCCTAAGGATTTCAGACATCCACTAGTGGTCTTGGAACATATCCCCCTCAGATAAGGGGGGGCTATTACATATATCCTGGTGGTATGCTGAGAAACAAGGGAAAACCAGACACTGGTGAGCAATGGTAAACTAAGTCACAACTGTATAACTTTTACTATGAAAAGTACATAGTTCCTAAAACTTTAGGCCAAAAGTGTCTACGGATGCATAAGAGAAATTATACTCTGACTCAATTGCCCTAACATATTTGCAGTCACTTTTTTTTAAACTGCAAGGATAGAAAAATGAGCGAGTAGAGATCATTAATATTAATCATACTAATTATCTTTAATTTCCAGTTTATGTACCTAATCTCAATTCTGCAATTTGCTATAAAAATAATTGCACTGTGAGGTAACATTTTAGCTTGCTGATAAAAATAATATTAAATAAGATTTGCTTTACATTGATAAACTTAATAGAAACACAAATGGGTGTAACATACATATATTATTGAAAGGCTCAAAGCAGAGAATTGTAATATTTTAACAATCTGAAGTACAGTTTAAATTTAGGAATATTGAAGAAAAACAGGATAAATGTCATACTCCTACTGTAACATACAAGGTCCTTTCCAATCTAACCTCATCCTACTTTTTTCACATCATCTCTACTGCTCTCTCTCAGCAAACAGAACTTGCTGGAATGAGGAGAACCAAGGTCAGGGTTCTCCTTGTAGAAATATACATTTCTACTGTCTTCCCCTTTATCATCAATTGCATTTGTTGCCTGAGAGAGTAGGTGAGATACTGGACCACTATGGAGACATGTGGCACGGACATGAGTTCAAGGTGAGTCTGCTTCTGTCCTTTTGCTATGATCCCTGATCTCACAGGCAAGTTTTGGGAGGAGGTCACTGGAGCCCAAGAGGATTTGTTTGACTAAAAAAAAAAAAAAAAATGTGATCCCTGATCAGAGGCTGCTTTTCCAGGGTTGGCCTCTTCTCTAGGAAAGATTTCCTATAGATAATATGAGCTAGCATATCTCTAGCTTTTGGTTAATAATGGTAATTTCAGAGGCTGGGCACAGTGGCTTACACAGGTAAGCCAGCACTTTGGGAGGCCGAGGTGGGAAGATCACGAGGTCAGGAGTTCAAGACCAGTCTGGCCAAGATGGTGAACTCCTGTCTCTGCTAAAAATACAAAAATTAGCCGGGCATGGTGGTGGGCACCTGTAATCCCAGCTACTTGGGAGGCAGAGGCAGAGAATTGCTTGAACCCAAGAGGTGGAGTTTGCAATGAGCTGAGATGGTGCCACTGCACTCCAGCCTGGGCAACAGAGTGACTCTCCATCTTAAAAATTAAAATTAAAATTAAAAAAATGAAAAAAGGTAATTCCCCAATAAGCCAAGGATTTCACATCTTGGGGCCATTTTGTGTGTTTTCTGAAGCCAACACCAGTGATGGAATATTTAATTCTTAATTAGATGGAGATGACATGTCAGCCTAGCCTTCATTGAATAATTTTGTTGTAATAATATATCATTATATACATTTATATAATATATAATTTATATGTAATTATATAATTTTATTATTTTATTATGTATGATAACCATATAATTAATTTCAAACCCAGCCAGCCAGCTTTCAAATGTAGACCTTTAATCTTGTGTATGAGAGTCATTTGCGGTAAATCTGGGTGTGAATCCTATATTTAACACTGATTGTGAACTTCAGGAAATTAATCATTTGAGCCTCACCTAAAAGGAACTGCTCAATAATGCCTACATCAAGGGTTCTTGTGAAGTTGGATGAGAACATGTAAAGAACACCTGCTCTTCTCTTTTGAGCACAAATCTATTACAACTACCAGTGTCTTGCAACTCACAGCACAAGTAGCCAGTCAGCTATGAATCTCATATTAAAAAAAAATTAAACATTTTCACCAGATGCTAGTGGCAGCCTGGCAACCTGAAGTAGTAAGTGGAACACAGGAATAGGCAGCAGAAGTCCTGGATTCTATGTCCAATTTGGCTGCAATTCAACTGTGTCACTTTGGGCAAGTTAATTTTTCAGCTTCCCCATTTGTAAAATGGAGAACATAATCCTTCTCTGATGACCTGGACTTGAATGTCAGAATGATTGTAATGCCATCATTATTGTGACCAAGCATTCCATGTTAAAAAAAAAAGTCTTGGCCAGGTGCTGTGGCTCACACCTATAATTCCAGCACTTTGGGAGGCCCAGCGGGCAGATCACAAGGTCAAGAGATTGAGACCATCCTGACCAACATGGTGAAAACCCCTCTCTACTAAAAATACAAAAATTAGCTGGATGTGGTGGCGGACATCTGTAGTCCCAACTACTCAGGAGGCTAAGGCAGGAGAATCGCTTGAACCTGGGAGGCAGAGGTTGCAGTGAGCCGAGATGGTGCCACTGCACTCCAGCCTGGTGACAGAGTGAGACTCTTTTTTTGAGACTCTGTCTCAAAAAAAATTTTTTTTTTGCTCCACTTTTTAAAAAATGTAAACTCTTATGACAAGGGCCTGAGGTGTGTGACACATTAACTCAGCAAGTATCTATTGACCTATGCTTGTCTGGGCATCGTTGAGCTGGGATACAGTGGTGAATACAAAGGGTAAGTCAAAGTGTAAACAATAAGCAAGTAAACAGATAAATCAACTAGACGATTTCAAATACGAGTAGTTCAAAAACTAAACCATGTCTATCCATAGGCCGAAGAATAAAACAGGACCTCTACTTATCACCATATACAAAAATTAACTCAAGATGGATTAAAGACTTAAATATAAGACCTTAAACTCTGAAAATCCTAGAAGGACACCTAGGAAATATCCTTCTTGATATTAGCCTTGGCAAAGAATTTATGAATAAGTCCTCAAAGGCAATTGCAACAAAACCAGAAATTGAGAAATGGGTCCAAATTAAGCTAAAGAGCTTCTGCATAATAAGAGAAACTATCAAGGTAGTGAACAGACATCCTACAGAATGGGAGAATATACTCACTAACTAGGCACCTGGCAAAGGCCTATTATCCAGAATCTATAAAGAACTTAAATAAATCAATGAGCAAAAAACAAATAATCGCATTAAAATGTGGGCAAAGGACATAAACAGACACTTCTCAAAAGAAGAAGTACAAGTAAGAAATGATGAGTTTGTGTCATTTGTAGGGACATGGATGAATCTGGAGAACATCATCCTCAGCAAACTGACACAAGAACAGAAAATGAAACACCGCATATTTTCACTCATAGGCGGGTGATGAAAAATTAGAACACATGGACACAGGGAGGGGAGTACTAAACACTGAGGTCTATTGGGGGGAAAAGGGGAGGGCCAGTGGGAGGGGGAGGTGGGGAGGAATAGCCTGGGGAGAAATGCCAAACGTGGGTGAAGGGGAGAAAGGAAGCAAAACACACTGCCATGTGTGTACCTACGCAACTGTCTTGCATGTTCTGCTCATGTACCCCAAAACCTAAAATGCAATAAAAAATTAAAAAAAATAAAAATAAAAAAAATAAAAAATAAAATAAATTGCATCTATCTAACAGCTAAAAAAAAAAAAAAAAAAAAAGAAGTACAAGTAGCCAAGAAACATAAGAAAAAATGGTCATCATCACTAATCATCAGAGAAATGCAAATTAAAACCATAATGAGATATTTCGTACCAGAATTGCTTTTGTTAAAAGGTTAAAAAATAACAGATGCTGGTGAGGCTGCAGAGAAAAGGGAACACTAACACACTGTTGGTTGGAATGTAAATTAGTTCAGCCACTGCGGAGAGCAGTTTGGAGATTTCTCAAAGAACAGAGAGCTGAACTATCATTTGACCCAGCAATCTCACTATGGGTATCTACCCAAAGGAAAATAAACCATTCTACCAAAAAGACACATACATCCGTATGTTCACTGCAGCCCTATTCACAACAGCAATGACATGGAATCAACCCAGGTGCTCATCAATAGTGAAGTGAATTTTTAAAATGTGGTACATATACACCATGGAATACTACACAGTCATAAGGAAGAGTGAAATCATGCCCTTTGCAGCAACATGGGTTCATCTGAAAATTATTATCCTAAGTGAATTAATGTGTAAGCAAAAAAAAAATTACACGTTCTTACTTGTAAGTGGAAGCTAAATATTGGGTACATATGGACACACAGACAGGAACAACAGACACTGGGAACAACTAGAAAGGGGAAGGAGGGATTTAGGGAAGGGTTGAAAAACAATACCTATTATACTCACTACTTGGGTGATGCATTCATGCGTACTCCAAACCTCAGCATCACACAATATCACTTGTAATAAACCTGTACATGTACACCATCATTCTAAAATTAAAGTTGAAAAAAAAAGAAGAGCAAAGAATGCAAGGAAACCCCAAAACCAAAAGACAAACTAAGCTATGTGAAGAGAGTAAGTAGGAAGGAAAGGGCTGGCTTACACTGATTGGTTAAGGAAGGCCTTTGTAAGGAGGTGATATCTGAGTGGAGACCCAAAGAACATATTCAGTTCTTGGACAACTTATCAACAATGGAATGACGTAAAAAACAGTGTGCAAGCACCATTAACAAATGTGAGTTAAATTTAATTAAGTTCAGTTCCTGGAAGCGGATAGAGAAGCAGAGCGAGACAGTAGAAGGAAAAAACCGGCCAAGGAAAAGAAGACAGTCCAGTCGGGACTGCTGTCTCTTTCCAATCCGTCTTCCCCCAGCATACTCCTACCTGTGTTGAGTGGTGCTGGGATGGCTGTGGACATTTTAGGGAATTACTAAAGGGAGGTAGCATTGAAGAATCATTTTGTTTGGGTTTAGTGAGGTGTGTTTATGAGACTCACAGGCATTTCTCTGTAGTTATTGAGCTAATATATTTCCTATGTAAAAATATCTTTCAGGATGGAATGTTGGACAAAAGTAATGGGTAGATTCTTGGATTATTTGATAATTCAATCAAGAAGAAGACTAAATCACATGAACACATTGAAAAGACATTCCCAGTGATTCGAAACAAGCTATTGGCATTGATCCAGTAAACAGAAAGCTCATGTTCGCAGTTACTCTAGGGTTTATAATACACTGGTTCTGAGTGTTACCAATTTAAAGAGTATTTGGGAGTTAATATTTAAGAAATTGAGTTAATATATATAAGAAAACTTGAAAAGTCCTTAAATCTTGCAGCTCATATAGGAAAGAAACTTGATAGAGTTCTCCCCAGATGTGACAACAGTCCTAAAAAAATGTGAAACATTGCCAATAAGAAGCTGCGAAGTAGTAAGTTTTCAGCTTGGAAGGAAAGACTGAAGTGAATTCTATTTCTTTGTGTAAGAAAACGCTGTTACAATATCACCGTCATAGGAAAAGGTGATCAAAGAGCAGCCAAGAAAATGTGGAAAACATGGAAAGGCATCAGGCTGATAACCAATAAAAATACATTCCTGGATTTTGTGATTTTTTTGGATATTTTTTCAGATTTTTAAAATTGTCATTTGCTGTGGTTTCTTTTCTCATTTTAAATAGATGTTTATATTCATAAAAATTTATATTCATAATTTTGGGGGATTTTTCCTTAAAGATTGAGTCCTTCACTGGGGTAATTTTTAGACTCCACAGAACTTGGCTCCAGCCCTGCAAGCTGGCCTGGCGGAGAGGTGAGGAGAGATAGGGATGTTTCCACAGTGATGTCCCAGGTGAGGGGAGATTCTGGATGTTTCACTCATCCAGAGTACACACTGTTACCAACACATACATGTGCGTCCTACTCTCCCGACTATTCCCCAGAAGGCTGCCAAGGTGGCTCCTCTCACCCATCTGCAGCTGCTGGAGGCCCAGGTCACACCACCCATGTCCCCTGAACCTCACATGGTCACCTCCTATCAGGGGCATGGAGTGCATGGGGAGCAATGGCCAGGTGTTGGATGTGTGAGTGGGAGAAAGCATAGGTGCATCTGCATGTGTACAACCCTGCCTGGTCCTCCACATTGCTCAGAGAAGAGCCCAGCCAAGCCCAGGGAACGCATCTATGCAGCCATGATTTCTCCTGGAACCTGATGGTATTGATAGGTTGATGTAATGAGTGTGATTAACAGGTCCACAGGTTGGATACATGGATGGTGAGTTTTGGCACTGAAACCCCAGGGGCAAAGCCCTTGAACCCTTCCTTTGTGTCCTCCCTCTCTCCCCTCTCCCACTCAGTCTTCTTACAAGCCATCATCCAGAGTCGTCTCATTCTGCTCTGAGAGAAGGCAGCTGTGTCCCCTTTCCTGTCACCTCTCCTGCTTTCCTTGGGTATAGTCGAAGTGAGTTTATTGAGGCTGGGCAATAATATGCTAAACTTTTTTTTAAATTTTTATTTTCTAATGAGCACAAAGCCTCAATCCCTGGTTGTTTTTTCTGGAATGTAGCAGGACCTAGACAGAGCATCCGTTGGCTAATTTCTACAGGAGGCCTGACTGGCTTCTATGGTCTCACCTGGAAAGTGGGGTTATTGACAGTTTATACAGCATTGGGTTGAACAGCCGGGGGCAGAGTCCTCTTCCTACCCTAGCCAGCATGTCCCTGACTCCTGCCATCCCGTAGACTAACCGTCACAGCTTGCCTGTTCCAAACTTTCCCCAGACATGCTTCCTTTCCACCAGCATGTGAGAGAGACCAGGGATTCCTCAGAGCTGTCTCTGAACAAGAATGACAGCCATGCTGTGCCATGAACAGAGCTGTGAGAGTGGAGAGGAGGGAAATGTAGGCCACTGGCTTGGACTTAGGGAGGCTTCACAGCAGAGGATCCATCTGAGTGAGTCAGAGAAGAGAGAATATGGGCCTGTAAGGAGGAGACATGAACAGTGGATATGAGCAGAGGGAAGGCCCTGAGCTGGGTGGTCCAACATGATGGAGAGTGAGGCCACAGAGTCCATCAGGGAGATGGGGGTGGAGCTGGTCTGTGGGGATGATGGCGGGGAGTCTTGGGTGCTGCTATGTAGGTAGCAGGTCATTGTTAAAGGTGTCGGGGCAGGGGAATGACATGATTGGATCCATGTTTTAGGCAGCAGGTCTGGTGGCCAGTGGAGGATGAAGGGAAGGTAGGAACAGCAGAGGGCACAGAGCTCAGTGTGGAAGCTGTTTCCACACCTGGGGCAAGAGGTTTCAGCAAAGATGCAAAGATGGCAACTGGATGGTGGTTCAGGTGACTTTTGCAGGGATTTGATGGCCGGGTGGATGTGGCCAGTGAGAGGTGCTGCCTTTTGATTCTCTCCATCTTTGCCATCTCCTAGCCCCCAAAACATGCTAGTGTTCCATTTCTATTTGAGCTTCATAGGACATGAACCTCCAAATGCTACTTTTAATGTTAATAATTACAACAGAGAATGCAGGCAATGTTATTCATTTCTCTTCTGATTTAGCAGTGGGATGTCCCTCTTGATTGGAGAAGTAGTGCTAACAGTAACATTTCTGAGCTTCACTTTATAAATCCCATCCTGGGCATTATTAAGTGGGCCTGACTTTGCCGGGAAAATTCATAGTCAGTACAACTTTAATAGGATCTACTAAGTAAATGCCAGGTACTCTTTTAAGGACTGTTTTTTATATTAACCCATTTAATCCTCATAATAGGAAGATGATGCCAGAAAAAATATCCAAAACTTGGAATTAAGGCAAAAAGGTGAGAGACATGTTCTTTCAAGAGAGCAAAAACCACTCAAGGATTTCTTGAAGAATGTCCTTGATTTACCTTAGCACTCAACTTCAATTAAAGTTCCAAGGCTTAAGGAAGTCACTTGTTAACTTAAAGACTTTGGTCCAGTAGATTTACAAATAATTTCTCATCAGGGAAACTGATAACCCCAGTGATTTATGGCATGTTGGACATTACCCAGATGATACCTAACCTGGCAATCTTATCCTGATATTTCTCTGTTAAATTGTCTGTAAATATCCTAACTCCTCAGAGGGTCATAACATTCATTTTTTAACTCACTCAAATAGTTAAAAAACTAAGGATTTTATGTTTTTTAAAATTCCATTTTGAAAATTAGTATTTGCACTTTACAGATGAGGCACAGAGAAATTATGAGGTTTGCCCAAGGACAGAGAGATTCAGTTGGTGGAGCTGAGATTCTAACTCAGGAGTTCTGTTTCCAGAAAAGTCTTGTATTAACTCACCATGTATTAGTGAACATTTTTCTCCATTCTTAACGTTTCTGGATTTCTTTTCCTGCTGAAACTTAGGAGTATTTATTTCATTTAACAAATATTCACTGAGCTGCTACTATGTGGCAGGTTCTGGATTATTATCGTTTTAATGTTGCACAGTACAAATTTACAAATTAGCTCTTGTCTATGTGTTATGATCTAAAAACAAAACAAAACACAAAAAGCCAGGCAAGGAACCTTCTGGGAAATCATATAATTTGCTGTGTCCTTTCTGTAGAGCATTGTGATTGTCTATGAAAATCGCATATGGTGAACCAAGTGTTATTTGCCACACAGGTTGAGAGAGAAGCCAGAAGGGGTAAAAATCAGGCTCTCTGATGATGGGGTTGTGACCCATGTAAAGTCCAAGAGCTAGGCTTTTTTTCTAGAACCTTGAGTCCATCAAAGTCTTATTTGTAAAGCCAGACAAGCAAAATGATGTCATTTGAGGGTCTCCTTCTGCCAAATCTCTGCCACCCATAATCTGCTTCAAAACAATGGCTGCCTGGAGTTTCTCCACCTAATTCTCATCTTAATCCTTGTCGTTTATGCTAGAATCTGTTCAAGCAATTATGAGTGGTGGTTTCCTTCTATTTCAGTGGTCAGTACATTCTGTTGTTTTAGATGTGCTGCTACCTTTAGATAATGAAAGCATAGAATAGAGGGCCTGGAATATCCATGGCCACACCTGTATTTCTAGCTCCCTGTTCCCTGAGAACATTTGGCAAGTGTTGGTGACAAATGCTCTATTCTTGGAGAAAACTGGTTCTTTCCATGAAGTTTTAAAGTGTTTATCTCCAAGTCATGAATGGGAACTTCAACTTGCAAGTCAGGAAATTCAGCTACAGCCCAGAGAAGAGGTGATGCTACAGGAGTGTTTCCCAGTTAGCCGGTTCAACAATGAGGAGGATGAGGCTTCATTTACCATTTAGCTTTGCAGCCTCTTAATCACCCAGCAGTTGGACAAGTTGCCTTAGGTGATCTTTTTATAGCTGAGGATACGTCTGTAAGGACTATTCAGCACTCAAATTTCCAGATTCCAATTTTCAATTTTCACTGGGTTATATTAACTCCAGGATCAACTACCATACTTGGCTTCTAATAGAGCAAAACTCTAGGTGAAAATTGCTCTGTACTCCCCAGGTACGCCTCTCAAAAACAAAATTTAGAAAATGGTAATGTCACACTGGTTGCTATTACTACTGTCACATCTTCTGATGTAAGATAAAATTCCTCTAAGATGCTAAATAATTGAAAGCTAGTGAATGTCTGGTCTCATTCCTGATTCCTGGTTCATCCATCTCTGTGTCTCACTAGTCCCAACCCCAGCCCATTAAATTTGGGTTTTCTCCAAATAATTTGATGTCACTCCTTGGTGAGTTACTCTTCAGCTTACGTCAGCAGAAAGGAACATTAACACAGACCATCTAGTAGATTATCAGTCAGAAAACTGGGACTGCAGAGAACTAAATAGTGTCTGACATAAAACAGTCATGGCACTTCCATAGGGCATGACATAAGCTGAGGGGTTGTCTCTTCTCCTTATATAACCAGCCCAAGTAGAAGCCAATTATGTTAAATCTAGAGAAGAACAAGGAGTCCCTAGACTCTCTTCCAGTGAGAAAAAGCTAATTTGCACATCTGAAAACTGCCAGTTTAAGGTTGGTAACTGACAGCTCTATGGAAGAACAGTTCACCCAGAGCTGCAGGACAGGTTCCAATATGAATTACTTACTTGTATAAAGCACTTAACTGTTCACACAGATGCAGGGAAGGAGATCGATCACTCTACTACAGATCAAAGAAAGAACCCAGACAATTTGAGCAGCTTGTCTAAGGTCACCGCTAGAGAGAAGTGGCAGATCAGGGATGGGAGTCCAGGCTTTCAAATGCAGTGGCCATTCAATCTCTCTGTGAGTGTCTCCAGGACAGGTTGCCATTAATGCCCATAGAACACGCATTTGAACACGTCTCCTGAGTGCAAAATGCTCTTTGGAAGGAAACATCTATTATCTGTGGGCACAAATATCTTTCTTGGAGAACAATTTGATTGAAAATTCCCGTTGCTTCTCCTCCTTTGAGGTGGAAACAAGTTGGAAAGAGGTATGCGGTGAACAATTCAGAAGAACCAATAACCAAGCTAAGTTAAGGCAGATATGCAGATGGAATTCCAGTAGGTTTCATTTCCACATGAGATGCCCAGCTGCATTTTTCCATCACTTTCTATGGGCCTCTAAGGAGCTGTGAAAAATACCTGGTCTCTAGGGACCAATGTTCTGAAGTAAGCAGCTAGGAAAAATCCTTCTTTAATATGTCTTGAAGTGAATTCATGATTATGCCAGAAATATATCTTAATACAACATGAGCACATCAATAAACCAAAAAGCAGAAGTGCTTCCAAAGCACTTTAAGTGGATGTTGGATTAACATCTCATAGCCCAAGACGTTTGGAAACTCTCTGCATCCAGGTTGCACAGAAATCCACGTGCCTGGCAAAACACAGGGGGTGGGTTTCTGAACTGAAGCTAGAGCTTATGGCTTTGCAAGGAGCAAGGGTTGGCAACCCCTTAAAAACAGGGAGTGGTAAGTCTGTGATCTTCATTCTGGCAGAGTAGTCGCAGCTCAGGCCTGGAGGGCCTGGCCATATCTCTATATGTGTTCCCTTGGGCATGGTATGGGCCAGCATGGAGAGGGCCTATGGCAGGGATCAGGATCACGTGGCTGGGGTTGTGTAGAAAGTGTCTGTTACTGGAGTAAATTTCAGAGGACTCACCTCAGCTCACCAGTACATTTCCAGCACCTAGTGTTGAATTTTCTTTATGTTTTACCTTCCTGCTACCTGTCTGTGGCAGACACTATTGGCTGTCAATCCACTTCACTGTAGTCACCCTCTTCTGAGAGGCTGCATTGGCAGGGCCCTTCCCCACGCTAGGGAGGAAAGCTCCACTGGTCTAAGTCAGTCACAGTGGTGCCATTCTTAGTGAAAGAAACTCTAGAATAATTATAACTTGGAGTGAGATGTTTGGATCAACAAGGCTTCTAGTTGGCCAGAGGGTGGAATCTGTGTAAGGAATATGTGTAAGAAGATGTAACCTGGAAATACAGATTAGAATCAAGCTATTGGGGTACTTTGAATTATAGGCCTGCAAGTTTAGATTTTGTTCATGTCATTGTTTGGTTTGGATAGTTTATTTGGAAGGCCACCTCTGAGGGCACAAGGGAAGAAGTAGAGAAATGTGATAGGGAAGGGAGAAACCAATGAAACATTGGTTAAATGAGTGATTTGCTGCTGTGAGCAAAGGGAGCTCAGTCCTACTGGGCCCCCTGAGAAACAGAGAAAAACACTTTAGAATCCATTTACTGAGGATGAGGAGACTGAGAAATTTACCAAGTGATTCCCAACCCCCTTTGGTTGAGGGTCGCCCTCGGCAGTGTCAACTTTTCCCAACTTCTGGGTTATACCTTCTGTAAAACAAGTGCCCTTGATACTGCAGAAAACTTTTAGGAAGAATAGAAAAGAGACAAACATCTTTGAGGTGAGAAACCGTGTTGGGAGCTGCATGGTTGTAGGTAACCCAGGCTGAGGGGAAGTGGGCCCAGGCACCAACAGGGTCTGCTACATTCAGTAATTAATGGAAGACACAGAAAATGTTTGAATAGGTAAGGGACATGATTAGAAATTATCCTGAAGAGATTTTTTTTTTCTGTAGACAGTGTAGATGTGTGGAAATTCACATTTTTATTCAAAAGATAATTTGAGTCCTGTGCAATATGCTAGGACTATGGTAAGGAATAAATCTTTTGACTTCAAGAAGCTCACTATATGGAAACTAGGGCTAGTTTGGAGAAGATGAGGAGGTTGTGCTAATGGTCAAGTGTGAAATAATGAGGAAGCAAATTATACCTATGGCAAAGGAAGGCAGAAAGGATAAAATGGTTGGGTGAGACATTGCAGAGATGAAATGAAGAGGTCTCAATAGCTTCTTGGACAAGGGGGTTGGGAGTGAGGGAGAATTCATCGATGCCTAAGTTTTAGTTCAGCTATTTAAGAATATCACACTGACCCAACGACAGAATCTTAGATGCTGAGAAAAGAGCTATGTTGGAGGATGGCACAGAGGCTGGGAAAATGATTCTCAGGGCAGAGACAACAATATGCACATGTCTGATTCCCATTAGCCATTTATTGGAAATGCCTTTTGTTTCAGGAACCATGCCAGTCATTTTACTAGAGTCTAATTACAAAGACTAATGAAAAATGACTTTTGTCCTCAAAGGACTTATGGACCCTTTGTGAGGGAGGTGGTCTTCCAAGTATGTGAGGAGGTCATGATCAGACCACTAAGGGGAGGGAAGAGAGTGTTAAGGAAGGCTTCTTGAAAGATAGAACATTTCAGTGGAGTTTTCTGGGGTGTAGGGGAAAGAGGTAGATAAAATACTTTTATTCTAGAGGGCAGCCACTATATATATAAATAAAACCACAGTTTGGATACATCTGGAGAAGGGCATACTAAATGTTAAAAGATATTCATGGCTTACAGAGCCTAAAAGTGTAGTGGACTCTTGGCATCAAATCTCAAGATTTTCTGATTTCTAATATAAAATCGTAAAATCAAAGCCATCTATTTTTTAATCCCCAACTACTTGCAAATAAAACAATTAAGTATATATTTTTGATTTGTTCTTTTTTATCTAAGGCAACATTTATGTACAAATTATCACAATTTCCTAGTGTTCTGAGGTGAGATGTGAAAGACAGATGGGAGTCTTCCAGGCAAAGATTGGCGTGGTCTAAGCGTGGTTGCTATTGATAATTTATGCCACAGATGATAGGGAGCCATAAAAAGGGCTCCATGTAGGGGAGTGTTGCAATCAAATGTGTGTCTTAGGAAGATCCATGAGGCGATGATGTGGGGAACAAGGGACAGAGGTAGGAAGACCATCTGCAGATGCTCTAGAGCAGTAGTTTTCTTTCTCTTTTCTTTTTTCTTTTTTTTGTTTGAGACGGAGTCTTGCTCTGTCACCAAGGCTAGAGTGCAGTGGTGCAATCCCAGTTCTCACTGTAACCTCTGCCTCTCAGGTTCAAGCAATTCTCCGGCTTCAGCCTTCCGAGTAGCTGGGATTAGAGGCACCTGCCACCATGCTCAGCTAAATTTTTTGTATTTTTAGTAGAGACAGGGTTTCTCCATGTTGCCCAGGCTGGTAGAGCAGCAGTTTTCAAAGTGTCTGGGGACATTGGTGGTGTTCAAGCTCTTCCTAGAGGTCTCTGATCAAAACTATTTTCATAGTAATACTTAGATGGTATTTGCTTTTTCACTTTCATTCTCTCACTGGCGTACAATGGAGTTTTCCAGAGGCGAAGTGACAGGTGATGACATTATTTCTCTGATGGCTGGTCAAATGTGCTCCATTATTTTTGTGTTTTAAACATTCCTTTCTACTTCGTAGTTAATTTCTAAAGTGGTCTACATCTGTTATGGTAAATATTTATTGGTACAACCTTCATGAACAAAAGCACCTTGAGATCCTCAACAATTACTGAGTGTATAGAGGTTTTAGGATCAACAAGCTGAGAACTACTGCTTTATAGATATTTACCAACTTGATTTGGAAAAATAGCCATTTAAGGAAGACAGGCAGAAATGCTCCAGTTATTTGGGTAAGAAAATGCAGGCAGAAAATCAGAGAATGTTTGATTGATTGATTGAGCAAACCCAAGGATAGAAGGACAGATGGATGGATTGGGAATTCATTTGAAGAGAGCCAGCGTTTGAGTGCTGGGTGTGGGTGGGAAGAATGGAAACCTATCTGGCACAAAAAGGGAAATGAGCAGAGGCAGGAAGGCGAGATACCACACTTAATGACTCCCAGCCGTTCTCTGTCTGGCCACAGACTCTAATTGCCCCTTCTGCATTTGCACACTCACAGATTCCATCTCCGTGAGATCGACCACAGGCCTTCTCCACCCCCTTCTGCCTTGTGCCTTATCTAATTTCTGTGGGAATCCTTTTGGGAAAAGACCAATGATGACTTTACTTTTTGGACTGAGCTTATTTCACTTCAGCAACCATGTAGACTGAAAATGGCATTCTCCCTCCACCCCAATTCCACATAAGACAAATGGCTGCATCCTCACAGAGGCAAAGAACACATATATTTCTCTAGAAACGTAGTAAATGTTAAAGCTGGTTTTATGAGGGCTCCTTAGCTGTAATCTGATTCCCACATGATAACGTGTTGCAAATTCCTAGTAAATGCTCTTTTCAGAAGTCTGCAAACTGATGTTCACCCTCAACCAATGAGTCATTAGTAGAAAACAAAATGACCCTTCACATATGTGAATGCCAATAAACCCAGGTTTTAAATAAAAAAGTTCTTGATGATATACACTTGGTGGACTCGATTTGCTAGAACACACAGAGCAGTAATCTGTGGCATGCAGAAACTGCTATCTAGGAATGATTCACACAGAGATGTTTTTACTCCTAATGTGAACTTCTAGACCATCCTGTCCTGGGATGAGGGGGGCTGCAGCACTGCGCAGGGTCTCCACCATGGCTGTACTCATAAGCCTACCACCTGAAGACCTTGACCCCTCAGCCCCTCTGCCAGCTGTTCTTCCAAACTGACCACAGCCTTAAGCTTTTGTGGGAAGGAACTTGCTACTACTAACATAGAAACTCACAATTTCTGTTAAGATGATAACAGATTAATCTCTGTTAAGATGTTAACACATCGTGCAATCAAGTTAGAACTCAGAATTCAGAAACTAACTCAAAACCGCACAGCTTCATGGAAACTGAGCAACTGGCTCTTGAATGTTGACTGGATAAACAATGAAATGAAGGCAAAAATAAAGATGTTATTCGAAACCAATGAGAATGAAGACACAATATACCAGAATCTCTGGGACACATTTAAAGCAGTCTCTAGAGGA
Organism: Callithrix jacchus; assembly: GCF_049354715.1. NCBI lineage: Eukaryota > Metazoa > Chordata > Mammalia > Primates > Cebidae > Callithrix > Callithrix jacchus. The sequence continues at coordinate 65,170,294 of NC_133502.1, forward strand.
AAATATATAGCATAAGTGTCCACGTGAGAAGCAAGGAGAGATCCCAAATTGACACCCTATCATCAAAATTGAAAGAGCTAGAGGAGCAAGATCAAAAAAACTCAAAACCTAGCAGAAGACAAGAAATAACTAAGATCAGAGCAGAATTGAAGGAGAAAGGAGATAGAGACACAAAAAACCCTTCAAAAAATCAATAAATCCAGGAGCTGGTTTTTCAAAAAGATCAACAAAACAGACCACTAGCCAGATTAATAAAAAAGAGAAGAGAGAATAACCAAATAGATGCAATAAAAAATGATAAAGGAGATATCACCAGAGATTCCACAGAAATTCAAATCATCATCAGAGATTATTACAAACAACTCTATACACATAAACTAGTAAACCTGGAAGAAATGGATAAATTCCTGGACACTTGCCTCTTCCCAAGCCTAAACCAGGAAGAAGTCGAAACTCTGAATAGACCAATGAAAAGATCTGAAGTCAAGGCAGCAATTAAGAGCCTACCACACAAAAAAGCCCAGGTCCAGATGGGTTCACAGCCGAATTCTACCAGACACACAAAGAGGAGCTGGTACCATTCCTTCTGAAACTATTCCAAATAATCCAAAAAGAAGGAATCCTTCCCCAATCATTTTATGAGACCAACATCATCCTGATACCTAAACCCTGCAGAGACTCAACAAGAAAAGAAAACTTCAAGCCAATATTCATGATGAACATGGATGTAAACATCTTCAATAAAACACTGGCAAGCCAATTGCAACAGCACATCAAAAAGCTTATCCACCATGATCAAGTAGGATTCATCCCAGGGATGCAAGGCTAGTTCAACATACACAAGTCTATAAACATAATACACCACATAAACAGAACCGAAGACAAAAACCACATGATTATCTCAATTGATGCAGAGAAGGCCTTTAACAAAATTCAACAGTCCTTTATGCTAAAAACCCTCAATAAACTTGGTATTGATGGAACGTATCTCAAAATAATAAAAGCTATTTACAACAAACCAACAGCCAATATCATATTGAATGGGCAAAAACTGGAAGCATTCCCTTTGAAATCTGGCACTAGACAAGGATGCCCTTTCTATTCAATACAGTACTGGAAGTTCTAGCCAGAGCAATCAGGCAAGAAAAAGAAATAAAGGTTTTCAAATAGGAAAGGAGGAAGTCAAATCGTCTCTATTTGCAGACGACATGATTGTATATCTAGAAGATCCCATCGTCTCAGCCCAAAATCTCCTGAAACTGATAAGCAACTTCAGCAAAGTCTCAGGATACAAAATCAATGTGCAAAAATCACAAGCATTCCTATACAACAATAACAGACTTAAAGAGAGCCAAATCAAGAATGAACTGCCATTCACAATTGCTACAAAGAGAATAAAATGCCTAGGAATACAACTAACAAGAAATGTAAAGGGCCTTTTCAAGGATAACTACAAACCACTGCTCAACGAAATAAGAGAGGTCACACAAACAGATGGAGAAACATTCCATGTTAATGGTTAGGAAGAATCAATATTGTGAAAATGGCCATACTACCCAAAGTAATTTACAGATTCAATGCTATCCCCATCAAGCTACCAATGGCCTTCTTCAAAGATCTGGAAAAAAACACCTTAAACTTCATATGGAACCAAAAGAGAGCCCGCATAGCCAAGTCAATTCTAAGCAAAAAGAACACAGCAGGAGGCATCACACTATCGGACTTCAAACTATACTACAAGGCTACAGTAATCAAAACAGCATGGTACTGGTACTAAAACAGAGATACAGACCAATGGAACAGAACAGAGGCCTCGGAGGCAACACAACATATCTACAACCATCCGATCCTTGACAAACCTGACAAAAACAAGCAATGGGGAAAGGATTCCCTGTTTAATAAATGGTGTTGGGAAAACTGGGTAGCCATGTGCAGAAAGCAGAAACTGGACCCCTTCCTGACACCTGACACCTTACACTAAAATTAACTCCAGATGGATTAAAGACTTAAACATAAGACCTAGGACCATAAAAACCCTAGAAGAAAATCTAGGCAAAACCATTCAGGACATAGGAGTAGGCAAAGACTTCATGACCAAAACACCAAAAGCATTGGTAACAAAAGCCAAAATAGGCAAATGGGACCTAATCAAACTCCACAGCTTCTGCATGGCAAAAGAAACAGTCATTAGAGTGAATCAGCAACCAACAGAATGGGAAAAAATTTTTGCAGTTTACCCATCTGATAAAGTGCTGATATTCAGAATTTACGAAGAACTCAAACAGATTTACAAGAAAAAAACATGCCCATTCAAAAGTGGGCAAAGGATATGAACAGACACTTTACAAAAGAAGACATACATGAGGCCGACAAACATGAAAAAATGCTCATCATCACTGGTCATTAGAGAAATACAAATCAAAACTACATTGAGATACCATCTCACGCCAGTTAGAAAGGCGATCATTAAAAAATCTGGAGACAACAGATGCTGGATAGGATGTGGAGAAAGAGGAACACTTTTACACTGCTGATGGGAGCATAAATTAGTTCAACCATTGTGGAAGACAGTGTGGCGATTCCTCAAGGACCTAGAAATAGAAATTCCATTTGAGCCAGCAATCCCATTACTGGGTATATATCCAAAGGATTATAAATCATTCTACTATAAGGACAAATGCACACGAATGTTCATTGCAGCACTGTTTACAATAGCAAAGACCTGGAATCAACCCAAATGCCCATCGATGATAGACTGGATGGGGAAAATGTGGCACATATACACCATGGAATATTATGCAGCAATCAAAAATGATGAGTTTGTGTCCTTTGTAGGGACATGGATGGACCTGGAGACCATCATTCTCAGCAAACTGACACAAGAACAGAAAATCAAATACCACATGTTCTCACTCACAGGTGGGTGTTGAACAATGAGAACACATTGACACAGGGAGGGGAGCACTACACACTGGTGTCTGTTGTGGGGAATAGGGGAAGGACAGTGGGGGTGGGGAGTTAGGGAGAGATAGCATGGGGAGAAATGCCAGATATAGGTGAAGGGGAGGAAGGCAGCAAATCCCACTGCCACGTGTGTACCTATGCAACTAGCTTGCATGTTCTTCACATGTACCCCAAAACCTAAAATGCAATTATAAAAATGAAAGAAAAAAAAGATGTTAACACATCTGTTAAGATGTGTTAATGGCTTAAAAGGGCATTCTTCAAATGTGTTAGGTAGAATCCACAGTTCTGGGAGATTAGAAAGAAAGTGTGTCAAAGTACTATAATTTTTTAAAACTCTGGAGAATCAGAACATACTAGTATTTTAAAAGTTCTGAAAGTCCTTCAATAATGACGCCTGTTTAAATTACAGTAATTTGATCAGGTGGCAGAGTCTATGTGCCTGCTTCTATTTTCTAAAAAGTTGCATTTCCCAGGACTCCCCTGGAGGCTGGATACAGGCAGATGACCTAGACGGGACTAATCCGTGAGACCTGGAAGAGGAAGTCAGCACATCTGGAAGGAACTGCACCTTTTGATAAGCATGGTGCTGCAGGTGGCTGGTTTTCCCGAGGTGGCTGTGATGGAGTGTCTGGCATGCTTCTCCTAGAGATGTACCACAATGCAATTGGGCATCATTTTCTGCCTGTTTTTGGCCCTATTTTCTTCCTGGTTGTGTAGCACACAAGTCTGGCCTTCCAGGGAATAACAATCATATTAATAATAATGAATTCCCTTGCTAATTAAGCTAGATAGAATGAATTCAGATTGCAATTACACTTTGACTGTTACACCATGGCAGCTATCTAATACTTAAGGATATCCCACAAAACCAGTGGTTCATGACATGTAAGTTTGGAAATGCCTTTTTTATTTTTTGAGACAGAGTTTTACTCTTGTTTCCCCGGCTGGAGTGCAATGGCGCAATCTCGGCTCACTTCATCCTCTGCCGCTCAGGTTCAAGCAATTCTCCTGCCTCAGCCTCCCAAGTAGCTGAAATTACAGCCATGCACCACCATGCCCAGCTATTTTTTTCAATATATAATTTTAATAGAGATGGGGTTTCTCCATGTTGGTCAGGTTGGTCTTGAACCCCCTACCTTAGGTGATCCACCCGCTCTGGCCTTCCAAAGCACTGGGATTCCAGGTCTGAACCATCGCACCAGGCCTGGAAATACTTTTCTTCAAAAATAGGACTTAGGGAGATTCCAAATCTTAATTCAAGGTAATGCAAGCTCTAAGGGTGGGGATTTTTGCTTCTGTGCCAGGTGATATCTGTCATGCTGGCTATACAACGTGCTGTGTTTTTGCCATCTTTGGACTAGAAGCCCTTGAGTTACTTTCTAAATCTACAGTCCCATGAACATGTTAGCTGGACTAAGCATCTGTTCTTTATCTCATACCCTAGCAGGCCTTCATGATAGAATACAAATGTGTCAATAGTTTGACCGCCTATTGGGACTAACAAGAGGCTAGAGGCCTCTATACGAAATCATTCCAGAATGCAAAAAGATATAAAATTAAGTGCTATATTTTGAAGCGTAATATAGCTAACTTATTAAACACATAAATCAAAAGCAATATTTTCCATTATTTAAAATTTCTTTCTTTAAAGGCATGGCTCTTAGGCCAAATCAGTTTTATCCAAATTTAGTTCATGGACATGTTTTATTTTGCCCACACAGGGTTTGGTTTAAAGGGAATTAATAGATAACATTAGGAAACTAGGAAATTTGACCTTAACAGTAAAAAAGAGCTGGCACTACATGAGGAGATAATAATGCTGTTCTCTGATATGAAGAGTATCTTTGCTTTTGTTTTTTGATCCCTAAAAGTATTCTTCACAAAAGACAACTGCTATGTGGTTCATTTATCTGATTTTTTAAGTTACCCAAATACAGGAGTTCCCAATAGCTCATTAGATGAATAGAAGAGCACCCACTTGATTTCTCAAAGCTATCAGATGGAAAGAAGAAGGAGGAAGCAGCAGCAGATGGAGGAAGTCGGAGATGGAGATTGACAGTCTGGGTTTTAATCTGGTTTGGCTCTGTGTCCCCACCAAAAACTCATCTCGAGTTGTAATCCCCACATGTCGGGTAAGGGAGCTGGTGGGAGGTGACTAGATCATGGGGGTGGTTTGCCCTATGCTGCCCTTGTGATACTGAGTGAGTTCTCACGAGATATGATGGTTAAAATTGTGCAGCAGTTCCCCCTTTGCTCTCTCTCTCTCTCCCCTGCCACCACGAGAAGATATGTCCTGTTCCCCTTTGCCTTTCACTATGATTGTATAATAAGTTTCCTGAGACCCCCAATTCATGCTTCCTGCTAAGCCTGCGGGAACTATGAATGAATCCAACCTCTTTTCTTGATAAATCACCCAGTTTCAGGTAGTTCTTTATAGCAGTGTGAAAACAGACTAATCCAGGTTTGTCACTTGATCCTCCTAAGAGTGAAGCATCCAGCTGGTAGGAGATAGGTCTGGAAATGGAATGCATCCTGACACCGACTGCAGTGTTCTGCTAACTTCATCATGCCCCTTCTAATGAAAGAAAGTTAGATATTTCTTAATACAGTGGAGGAAAAAGGTTAGAAGGGTGAGGGCAGGTCTATGGAAAGATGAAATTTACATAAACTAAAGCTCTTTCCTTAGCTAGAACTTTGTGACATCACATTGCTTCTTAAGGACATCTAATCCTGTTAGATGATGAAAGATATTACTTTAAAGAATGGATTGTGGGAATGAACCAAAACAGTTCCCAAAAGAAGAAATTCTTCATGTGATACCATGCATAAAAATCTGATAGAGTCTTGTATTAGGGTTCTCTAGAGGGACAAAACTAATAGGAGATAAATATATATATTTTTTATATATTATATAATTAAATATTTTATATATTTTATATATTTATTTAAAATTAAATAAACTATATTATAAATAATATACTATCAATTATTATATTAATAGTATTAATAAAATATTAATTAATATAAAATAATTAATAAAATAGTAATAAACTATATTATATATAAAACATAGTTTACTTAATAATATATATAATATAGTTTATTAAGGAGTATTAAACTCACATGATCACAAGGTTCCACAATAGGCTGTCTGCAAGCTGAGGAGCAAGGAAGCCAGTCCAAGTCCCAAAGCTGAAGAACTCAAGGTCTGATGTTCTAAGGGCAGGAAGCATACAGCATGGGAAAAAGATGTATGTTGAGAGGTTAAGCCAGTCTGGCCTTTTCAAGGTTTTCCGACTGTTTTAAATCCTGGCCATGCTGGCAGCTGATTAGATGGTGCCCACCCAGATTAAGGGCGGGTCTGCCTTTCCCAGCCCACTGACCCAAACGTTAATCTCCTTTGTCAACATCTTCACAGACACACCCAAGGATCAATACTTTGCATCCTTCAATCCAATCAAGTTGACCCTCAGTATTCACCATGGCAAGTCTGTTAATCTAGTAGTTAGAAACGAATACTTTCAGTAGCCAGGAAAGTAAAGCAGATTAATTGTAAATCTGTAGGGTGCTGTGGTGACTGTGGGACGCTCTGGAGCATTTATCACTTCTCAAAGGGGGAATTCACTAATAAGTTCCGGCTTACTGGTACCATGGGAGAATGTGGACTAATATCACTCCAGATTCAAAATTTTCAAGAGAAGTTGGAAATCTGGATTTTTGTGTAAAATTTTCAGCTTAAGAGACAAAATCTATAAACCACCAGTATGTAGTCTATGTTTAAAACCCTTATTTGATTAGGCTACTTACAAACAAACGTAGAAACAGGGTTTCTACTGCACAACATGGCAAAAAAGATAATAGAACCCCCCCTTAATAACATATCTAGTAATTATAGATGAGATGTGAACATCAACATTTTAAATGTTTAGCCAAACTCTTTAAAGAGTGAGATAAAGCCCTGGAGTGGTGACCCTGTGAGCTGATGTTATGCCTATCCTGGACTTGGGGTGAGGTAATTTCCTGTCTTAGTGACAAAGAGACTTGGGTAATAATGCCTGTTTAGGAATAGTAATTGAGATCTGGGACCAACAAGAGGCTCACACACCTCCTGTAGAGCTATGACTCTTAAACAATTAATCCCTTATTAAAAGAAGGAATTATAAATAAATCCAGCCATCAACATAAGGATATGTCAGGGAACTGGCTATTTCAGCCTCATCTGTGGTTGGAAAAGAGTTCACAAAGGTGCAGGAATCCTGAAACTAAGAAACTAGTGAAAAGTGTGCCCAGGCCAGTGACAGCACTGGGCTAACTGGCAATTCAACACAAAACCTCTCTGAAGGCAGTACCCTTCACCAAGGACCTCAGATCATTTCAGCAGATGAAGCCCGGCTCCAGATAAATTCAAAATCCAAAATGGAGTAAAAAATGCAAACACACAGTGACACCATCGACCAAGAGTAGAAGTCAATTGACTGAATAAGTAACTTGATTGACCCTTGAGGATATGTAGGTAATACAAGCCCCAGAGAGAGATTATAAAAATAGACATTGTCAAAATGACTAGGAGCTCAAAAGGAATTTAAAATGTAGGAAACAAACAAGAGCTTCAGAGAAATAAAAGGCTGATTATTTTTTTGAATTGAAAAAAAAGAAAAAATAGAATTCCTAGATATAAAAAACATAATTACTGAAATTAAAACTCAATTGATGGATTAAATAGTCACCAAACAAAGCTAGAGGAAGACTTAATGCATGGAAAGATAAATGTGATGAAATTATCCAGAAGGTAACAAAGAGAAAACAGATGAAAATCATAAAAAAGAGACGAATGGCAAAGCGAAAAGTTTGAACACTTTCCTGCCAATAACTATTGTAAACTCTGGGAGCAAACAATCAAACAATTGGGAGATGAACAAAAACTAGTAGAAACTGGTGTGGATTTGACCTTCACTGAGCGAAATTCACATTTATATGTTTCTTCTCTTGTGTTTTTTAAACATAAAACACATTTATATGTTTTTGGGAGGCCGAGGTGGGTGGATTACGAGGTCAAGAGATCGAGACCATCCTGGTCAACATGATGAAACCCCGTCTCTACTAAAAATTACAAAAAATTAGCTGGGCATGGTGGCATGTGCCTGTAATCCCGGCTACTCAGGAGGCTGAGGCAGGAGAATTGCCTGAACCCAGGAGGGGGAGGTTGCGGTGAGCCGAGATAGCACCACTGCACTCCAGCCTGAGTAACAAGAGCAAAACTCTGTCTCAAAAAAAAAACAAAAACAAAAACAGAAGTTTTAATTTTAGGACTAAGGATTCATCCTAGGCTAGTTGTGAAACTAAAATAAAACCACTCTAACAAAACCTAAAACCAAGCTTCATAAATCAAGTTCATCTGCCTGTAATTTAACTACCTTCTAAAACAGAAGTCAATGTTTTTCAGAGGAAGATAACAGAATCCAGAGTGTTTATAAAGTATTACCCACAATATCTAATGTGAAATTAAAATTTATTAGACTTACAAAGACAGAAAAGTGTGACACATAACCCAGAGAATAATAAAAATTGAAAGAGACCTGCAGAATAACTAGATGTTGAAATTGGCCAGATGTTGAAATTGACAACATTTTTTAACATAGTTATGGTAAATATGTTTATGAATTTACTGGAAGGCATGGGTATAATGTGTGAAAAATTAGGAAATTGTCAGAAAGGATATGTAAATTGTAAAAAGCAGCAAGTGGGAGTCCTACAACTGAAAAACAATATCTTTAAAAAATTAATTTCCTGGGATTTATGGGACATTTAACACAACAAAAGGAAAGAGTAGTGACCATGGTGAAAGGCTGACGGCAGGCACCTAAACTGTAGGACAGAGAGCAAGAGATTCTTTTTTAGCTAAGCAGAGCCCCAGTGAGCTGTAAGGATTGTCTCAAAAGGTCTGACACACATTTAAGAAGGAGAGGAGAAAGAATATGAAGCAGGAAAAAAAAATTGCAACTATGTTATCCGAAAAATTTCTAAATTTGATTGAAAACAGCAACCCACACAATCATGACTGAAAACAGCAACCCACAAACCCCAAATTAGGTAACTGCGAATAAAACATAACTAACTGTATCAGGGTCTAACTGCTGAAAACCAAGATTAAGAATAAATCTTAAAAGCATCGAAAGAAAGAAGACATATTATGTAGAGGTGTATAACATGATGGCTAATTTCTCATAGGAAAAAGTGAAGCTAGAAGACATGGAACAGTATCTTTAAAATCATGAATGAAAAAATACCAACTTGGGCCGGGTCCGGTGGCTCAAGCCTGTAATCCCAGCACTTTGGGAGGCCGAGGCAGGTGGATCATGAGGTCAAGAAATCGAGACCATCCCGGTCAACATGGTGAAACCCCGTCTCTACTAAAAATACAAAAAATTAGCTGGGCATGGTGGCACGTGTACTCAGGAGGCTGAGGCAGGAGAATTGCCTGAACCCAGGAGGCGGAGGTTGCGGTGAGCCGAGATCGTGCCATTGCACTCCAGCCTGGGTAACAAGAGCGAAACTCCGTCTCAGGAAAAAAAAAAAAATACCAACTTGAAGTTGCATATACAGCAAATATATATATATGTGTATATGTATATGTATATGTGTATATGTGTATGTACACACACATATATAATTTAGATCAATAAAAGCTGAGAGAATTTGTTGCCAGCAGCCCCACATTACCAGAAAGCCCCATAGATACCCTTCAGGGTGAAGAAAAAATAACACCAAATCAAAATTCAGAGCTACATGAAGAAAAGATGAACATTAAAAATGGTAAATATTTGAGGAAATATAAAAGACATGGTTAAAATTAACATCTATTCTTCAAACCACACCACTAGGAGAACAAAAGCAAGTCATAGGATGGCAGAAGTGTTTCCCCCGTGGGCCTTGCTGCCATGGTTCTCATGGCTGCCACCCTGGAGGGACTGACTGGGGCTAGTGCTAGAGAACAGCCAGGAGAAAGCACCACGGGGGGGTTGACCTTCAGGAGCTCCCTTTCCCACTCTTCAAGCCAGGGCTAAGGGGTAGTCTCTTGGAGCTCTCTGTGTGCATGCTGGTCCTGTTCTCACTTCCAAGTTTCTGGCTTTCTTGAGTCTAGGCTGGGGGACACCGGGGGAAAAGTGGGAAGCTCACCACCTATTTGGTGATACCTTGAACTCTGGTCCTGTTTCCCAATTTCCAGAGTCCTACAATAGTTGTCCCAGGTGCTACAGCTACACTGGGAAAGAGCGACAGGGTTTGGTATGCTTCTCCCTCTTGATCCATGGTCCCATGAACTAAGTCTTGAGCATGGTAAGTCTGAGCTTACCACGAACATCCAGGTAGAAATGCATGCTTGGAGCTTTGAAGCGAGCTCTGGGCTAGAAATAAACATTTCAGCCTTCAATGTATAGATGTTGTTCTCATTTACAGGACTGAATGAGAGCCAGCAGGGACAGTGTGTAGGATACTGGAAATGGACTGCGAAAAGAGCCCTGGGGACTAGCAACGTCTAAGTGGTGGGCAAAGGAGGAGGAGCCAATGATGCAGGGTCAGACAGGCAGGAGAAAAACCAGGACACAGACACAAGGGAGACAGGTCTCTCTCCGAGCTCTCTTCTGGCTGTGCACACCGGTGTTGCCCTGTGTATCTGGCCAGCATTTCCCAGGGTTCTGTCTGTGCAGCACCTGTACCAGGATCACTAGCGGGGGTCGGAGGGTGGGGGGCAGGGTGTGAAGCATATTGAGTCTTAGGCCATGCTCGAAACTTCTTTAATTATAGGCATAAGTGGTGGGGCCTGCCTGCCTGAATTTAAACTAGCTGTGCGGGGATTTCTCATGAACAGTTGGAAAACCACTTCCCTAGGTCTAGAAAATGTAGGGACTCTTGAGCCTGTCACCAGCATAAAGAGAAGGTGCTGAAAGAGGGAAAAGTAAGAGAAGAGGAGGAGAAGGGAATGATGATGAGGGAAAGAGAGAGATTCCCAGTTTGGTAAGTGGTGTGGAAGGAGAAAGAAAGGGAGGGGGAGATTAAGAGGAAAGAAGCAGGAGGAGGGGGAGGAAAGGACCCTTTATTCTCTTATTCTCATTATTTCGAAGCAGACATACTTGGAGTAGCTGAATCTTGGGTTTGTCTTCCATGTTTGCAGTCTGCTTAGGGCCCAGCATGAGCCTGCAGGGCTCCAAGCTGGGCAAGGGGACAGCAAGACGGGTGGAGGGCAGCCACTGCAGCTGTGCCGAACATGATGCGGAACGTGATGGGAATGAGCAATCTGGGCTGAGACTACCCTTCTTTAAACAGCATCCAACGCTAAGTGAGCCCTGTTGCTTTTACATGACTCAATCAACATAGGTTAATTGGTGCTTTTTGTGCCAAATCCAGTAGTCATGTTTTATGCAGTGCTGCGCTAGCCAGACAACATCTGTTTGGAAGGGGAACGAAACTTGCTGAGGCAAAGCTACACACATCCTTTTCTCTCCACCCCACCCCCAAGCCTCCTACTAAGGAGTAGATTTCAGAAATCTTTCGAAAATGTCCAAAAGCTAATGTCAAGTAGAAACCACATTAGATGAAATGGGAATTCATCACCAAAAGTGCTTAGAGAAAAAGCATTTTACCCCTTTTGAGCCTCCAAATAACCCATGCAGTGCAAGTTTTCTTGGCGTTCACTTACTTTCTTCTCAACCCTGGTTCTCTCCTGTGAGTTCCTCCACAACAGTGGCCATGTCTCCTTCATATGCGTGTTGCTGGCTCCTTGTACAGCACCTGGCACACTTGAGGGGTTCAAAACTTTTGCTGAACTAAGCTTAACTCTCATTTTAGTGTCATTTTAACATGCCATGTTCTGTGTGTCTTCTATGTTTCTTCTTTCCTCGTTCAGATTTCTCCTGGTCTTCTTCTTTTCTATCTGTTTATTTTATTTTCTTCTTTACCCTTTCTGTCTTTCACTCCTCTCTCCCCCAGGGCCTGATTATTGCCAGAAGAGGACCAAGCTGGGAACCAGAATGTGAAGAAAGCAAATTCTTCCAGCCTTTTCCAAATTTCCCCCTCTCCCTCCTCTTCTTTCTCCTTCCTCCTCATTTTCCCTTCCCTGTCTTCTTCCGTTTCTCTTCCTTTTTCCTTCCCCTGTCTGCACCCTTCAGGATTTGCTTTCTAAAGTTCTCCATGTAGAAACATCTTAGTAATGTGAACGATGCAATGCTATTTAAGTCATTGGAGTAAAAGCAATTTTTCATTTCCTATTAATACCCCATCTTTAGTAATTCTTAATTTTGAGTGAAATCTCCTCTACCTCACAAACACAAATTCATTCTAAGGTGCAATATGGCAGTGGCTCATGCCTGTAATCTCAGCACTTTGGGAGGCTGAGGTGGGTAGATCACCTGAAGTCAAGCGTTAGAGACAGCCTGGCCAACATGGTGAAACACTGTTTCTACTAAAAACACAAAAATCAACCAGACATGATGGCATGTGCCTGTAATCCCAGCTACCTGGGAGGCTGTGGCAGAATCACTTGAATCAGGATGCAGAAGTTGCAGTGAGCCGAGATTGCTCCACTGCACTCCAGCCTGGGCAACAGAGTGAGACATTGTCTCAAAAAAAAAAAAAAAAAAATGCAGCATGACCCATTTAATATACTTCATTCTTCAGCATTCTTAATTAGTGAACACTCTAACTGTATGGATAATTATTATATCGTCATCAGCATTTCATGGACTATCTGATGGAGTGAGGACTCAAGGGATTTAACTCAAGTGCCCTGAACAAGCTAAACGGAATAGTGTACTGTCCTTTCATCTCCAAAACAATCCATGGTGCTAATTTGTTAGATCTTCTACGAACAATGATCAAATGTTTATGAATAACAACTGTGACGGAAATTACTAAGATTAGGGGTTTATAGATAAGAGTTTTAAGACACACTTAGAGACTGAACTTATTTAATTCTGTTATTCTTTTGACTCATTGCATTCTCACGGGCAGTTCACAGGTTTCTGTGTAGCCTAGGTCCTTCGGGCACCCGGAGATTTTGTTTGTTGATAATTAACATCTCCTGGAAATGAAAGGAAGAGAATAAAAATTCAGACCAGTTCAAAAAAGATGAGCTTCTGGCGTAACTATATTATTTTCCAGGAATAAATAATCTAAGAGTGGAGGAAGGAAGCCAATATTGTTGAACTCCTTTTATGGAGTTCACAGAAGCAAATGTGAACAATTATATGTGATGATGCAACTTGTAATATGTTAACTCTTTTAATTCTCACAAAACACTGTAAGGGAGGAGTTATTATCCTATATTATAGATGAAGGAATGGAGACTCAGAGGGGTGAGCGGACTTGCTCGAGGTCACAGAGCAAGATAGTGGTGAAGCCAGGATTCAATCCCAGGCCTGGCTTCACCATGTGACGTCCAAAGCCCATGTGTGTTCGACTGCATGGTCCCTACAGTGCCTTAAACCCAGTGTGGGACTATAAACACAGCCTTTCTTCCTGTCTCTTCTCTAACATTCTCTCTTATTTTTGTTTCAACAGTAACAACACCTCCCATTTATATGGTGCTTTATAGACATTTATCAGGTGTTTTCACAGACACTGCCTCACTTAGTCCCCATGGCAATCTGGGAAATACTAGTGTTACTGTTTGCAGTTTACAGATGTGGAAACTGGGATCTGGAGTGTGACAGGGTTGGTTTCTGGTCAGACAGCAAGTCAGTGATGGAGTTGATTCTGGAAGGAAGATGAGACTGAGCCAGGACACTGGGAAGCCTGCAGGGCAGATCTGGGAGCTAGGATTGGTGAAAGATAGGTCAAAAGGGTCAGGACAGGAAGGGCAGTGTGGCTGGCTGAGTATTTAATTCAGAAGTGACTTCTATTTTCTCGGAATTGCAGAATTTTCTCTTCCCCATTTTGCTGTTCAAGGCACTTATGTGATCTCCCTAATTCCTGACTCAACATTCTTGCTTCAGCCAGGGATTTGTGCTTTTCTATGTTCATCTCCTTAAAGCATGGTTCATTTTCTTCTACCATCTGCACAGGCCTGATTTCTGACGCAGGCCCTCACCATGTCTTACTTATATACATTACGTGTTTCTTCTAATAGTCTCCCTCCTCTCGTCCCCCCCTCCACCAACAGGCCCCAGTGTGTGATGTTTTCCTCCCTGTGTCCATGGCTTCTCATTATTCATCTCCCACTTATGAGTGAGAACATGTGGTATTTGCTTTTCTGTTCCTGTGTTACTTTGCTGAGAATGATGGTTTCCAGCTTCATCCATATCCCAGCAAAGAACATGAACTCATTTTTATGGCTGCATAGTATTCCATATGTGGTGTATATGTGCCATATTTCCTTTATCCAGTCTATCATTAATGGGCATTTTAGTTGGTTCCAAATCTTAGCTATTGTGAACAGTGCCGCAATAAACATACTCGTGCATATATCTTTATAATAGAATCAACCATTGTGGAAGACAGTGTGGCGATTCCTCTAAGATTTAGAACTAGAAATACCATCTGACCCAGCAATCCCATTAGTGGGTATATACCCAAGGGAGAGTTCCATTCTTAAACCACCTTGGTGGCATCTTCCTCTTTTATCCTCCACCTTCAAGCTTCTTTCTTTCTCCTCCATTTAATGTGTTGACACTCATAAAAGTTGTGAAAAGAATGCCAGCTTCCATCAAGTTCAAAGGTATTGGATTTAGATGAAAAAGACATTTGTAGGTCTTAAGAGTCAAAGAAATGCCACCCATGATAGTGAGGCAATAGCCAAGATAGGCTCTGACCTGGTCTTTACCCTGTTCTGTGAGCACAGCAGGGATATGAGCTGTCTAGATTCTGAGAGTGATGAGTCTGTATTTTAATTATAATACTCCAGGTATAGGCATGAATTCATACAGTCAGCATCCTGACTAAAATCCCTGCTTGTGATAGTTGTAATCCCCAAACACTGAATAGTCAGAAACATGGGAAAGACACAGAACTAAACATGTAAATCTTTTAGAGAATCAAAACTTTATCATTGATATCATCAAGTTAAGAATCTCTACTTATTTGGTATATTTCATTAATGTTTAAAAGAAATTGTCTGTTACAATAACAGGTCAGCTTTAAAATGCCCACTTCAGAAGCATACATGAATACTTTCTGATTTAGACTTGTGGTTTTAGATAAAACTAATGTTTTAATTCAAAGAGAATTCAACCCCTCCAGATGCCCCTGGCAGTCAGATTGGAGCCCATGATTCATTTGGGGCAATGAAAACTTGTGGTACTTTCAAGTAGAAGCAGTCAAGAGCAGTCATGTCTTCTCCATCTCTCCTGTTCTCATGAAGGCAACCTGGTTGGTACAGGCATTGGATGGGAGAGGCCATGTGATCCACACTGGGTTTTCCTGAAGGGGAAACACATCTGGATCGTCTTGTGAAAGAGCATGAAAGACTGAATTGTCCACTGGGGATCCCACATGTCCTTGTACCAGCTGGGCTTCCTCCTCCCTCTTTTGTTGTACATGACCTTAGCCCTTAACTGTTTTGCCCCACCCCTTTTGATAAAATTCAAATCACCCAAACTATCTCTACTAATTCACTAAAACAATTCCTGCCCCTTCTCAAACTCTCTGGACAAACTACTGCTGCTGATGGCTGAACTTCAGCTAGCACCCTCTTGCTAAAGCCCTATAAAACATTCTGCCCTTCTTCCCCAAGTTAGAACTCCCCTTTGGAATCTTCTCATGCCTGGCATTTTTGAATAAAAGCTGTTGTGAATGGTACTCTGGCCGATTTTTCCCAAACAAGGACATGTGGGATTCCCAGTAGACAATTCAGTCTATCATGGCCTCTTACAACACAATCCAGGTGTGTTTCTCCTTGAGGCAAATCCAGTGTGGACCACATGACCTCCCCAATCCAATGGCTGCACCAGCCAGGTCACTTTCACAAAGAAAGGAGAGATGGAGGAGACATTCTGTTCTTGACTGCTTCTACTTGGAAATACCACAAGTTTTCATTGCCCCAAATGAATCATGGGCCCCACCGATTCTCTTTGACACATTTAAGCCATCAAGATTTCAGGTTTACTTGTTATCATACCATAGCCTAACCTATACTGGCTAATATATTTACTAAATTTGTAAACAACATATGAACATTTTCTTAAATTTGATTCATCACATTTAGACATTTGTTTGATTAAATTTTCAGTGAATAATTAAATGTATGGGATGTTTTACTATTAGAAAATTGGGCCAGGCACAATTATCTAATAGTAATCCCAACATATGGGAAGCCAAGGCAGAAAGATCACTTGAGGCCATGAGTTTGAGACCAGCCTGATCAAAATAGCGAGACCCTCATCTCTACAAGAAATACAAAAGCTAGTCAGGCATGGTGGCACATGTCTGTAGTCCTAGCTACTTTTGAGGCTGAGGTTGGAGGATTGCTCGAGCCCAGGAGTTTGAGGCTGCTATGAGCTATGATCATGCCAGTACACTCCAGCCTGGGCAGCAGAATGAGGCCCTGTCCCTGCCCTCCAACTGTCCCCAACCCCCACCAATAAAATAAGGATTGAAGTGCTTAAAAGTACTTGTATTTGTAAATGTAATTGAAAATATTCAAAGATGTTTAATTAACTTGGTTTATAAAATGAGACCAAATATTATTCAAGGGATCCTTAACTGTGATTGCTAAAATTTGCCAGAAATTTTTATAAGTAAAATAATAAGATTTAGTAGATGAACACAAAAGCTTAAAGATGAATTGCATTTTTAAATATGGAACTCTAATAAATCTAACATTGCTGTCTAAAAACCAGACAAAACCCCTGAATGATCTTTTCTGTGCATAAAGTGTATACTCAAGGATATGTAAAAGGCCTCATATTTAGCAATGTGCTATGGAACCAGCTGGAGCTGGCACTGATTGATGAGCTACATGGGGGGGGGGTCACTATCCAGGAATAGTGGGATCTCAGAAGGAAGGGGCCAAAGGATGGAAGGTGGCTGGTAGAGGGAAGACAGAATTTGCAGGACCGGGCACCAGGAGAGAAGTTCTTGCTATGGAGGGGTGGCCAAAGAGTGTGTGTGGAGATCCAGGGTAACTCAGAGAAGTCACAGAAGCCCCCTGAGTACCCAGCACACTGAGAATCTAAAATATGTTCAACATTTCCCTCACAGGTCACTTCCCCTGCTGACTCCCTTCCTGGTGTTTTTCCACTTGGAAAGTATGGACCTAACAGAGTGACACTGGGGGACACCTGGCTAGCTAAATAAGAAGACTACTGTCTCTACTGCGCCCTTCTGCCCTGACCTCTTCATGATAAGAGCTAAATAAGAACAAATCCTTACATGTGCATAGCACTTTAGAGTGTACAAAGTGCTTCATAAAATTCCCAAGCCTCATTCATTTAACTTTCACTATAGACCTCTCAAGTCTTTATTTTTGCCACACATTTAATTTCATCCCTAGTTTGCACACACAGAATCAAAATCTCATAGAGTTTTAAAGCTGTGGGAGGCCTAAGAGGTCATTGGGATCAAGCCATTCTTTCAGTAGATGAAGGAACCAAGACCCGTAACAGTTAAGTGATTTTACTGAAGCCATTCAGCTAGTTGGGGCAAAGCCTGTCAGATATTTTTGTGTTTGTTTCTTTGTTACTTCCAGATAACTAAATGAAGCTGATAGACTGGGCTTAAAATGGAAAATATGCATATGGGGGGAGTGGAAAAAGAGGGGTTAGAAAGATGAGGAATAAATCAACCCTTGTCTAAGGGCAAGTGTTTGCAAACTGGATGAACTAGTTTGAAACAATGCATTTCCAAAGGAATTCAGATTTTCTTCTGGTAGCTAATGATTGATGAATCTCAGTGAGACTAGTTCAAGACATTCTCTATCATGGATTACACATTAAAATATTTGGAAATGGGGGCTGTGGTAAGTCTACGATGGGCTCCAGTTATCCTTGCCTCCTTCTGCAACCTTCTCACCTTGAATGTGGGCTGGACAGAGTGACTCACTCCCAAAGAATAGAAAACAATAGAAGTAAAGCAGTGTCACTCCTGAGATTAAGTCATAAAAAGACTATGGCTTCTTTCTTGAGTATCCTCTTTCTCCTTGTCTCTCATCCCTCACTCTGGAGAAAGCCAGTTGTGTTTACAGTCAGCCCTGTGGAGACGTTCATGTGACAAGAAACCGAAGGAGGCCTTCAGCCAACAGCCAGTGGGAAATAGAGCCCACTGTCTAACTGCCCATGAGGCCTGACCATTAGGTAAGTGGGCTTAGAGCTGGCTTCCCCTGTGGAGTCTTCAGTGGAGACCACAGCCCCAGCCCTAGGTGACTACTTAACTGCAGCTTCATGAAAGCTGCTGAGCCGGAGACACCCAGCTGAAAAATACTGGGATTCCTGACTACAGAAACTGTGAATACTGTGAAGCTAACATAATAAATGTTTTTTTGCACTGCTGACTTTGGGGGCAATTTGTTATGCAGCAGTGGATAACAAATACAAGAGTGAAATAAGGACAAAAGAAACCTTAGTTAACTGGTTATCTTCTCACTTCAATCAATGTATATCACAGTCTTAAAGACACACTTTGGAGTGTTTTTAACTTTTCTTTAGCACTGTTAGCAATAAGCTTCCAAATCACAAAATTCAAAAATTATCTATTTTTTCCATTAAACATGTTGCTTGCCCCAATTATGGTTAAAAATACATCTTGGAGTGGAGTGGTTCACACCTGTAATTCTAGCACTTTGGGGGACTGAGGTGGGAGGACTGCTTGAGGCCAGCAGTTTGAGATCAACCTGGGCAACATGGCTAAACCTCATCTCTCTAAAAAAATATATTGTTAATGAAAAACAATACTGGAGACTAAGTGAGCTATAAAATATTTCATAGTTACCACAATTGGATGCAAGGTCCAGAAGAACTGTTCTGAAGACATGGTGGAGTTGGAACTTTAGGTGTAAATCCCTGTCTGGATCAGAGTGCTTCTCTCCTTCCTAGAGGTCCCTCCTCAGCAGCTGGTTAGCCCTGGAAAGTGCTGAAGGAGCTTCTGCACTTTTTCTAACATCACATTGCTTATTTGAAGAGCTCTAGATATGCCTGCAAAAGACATAACAATTTCCTATTTTATAATCACATTTAGAAAGAGAAACATTTCCATATTTTATCCTCTACCCATCTACTCAGCTTGTGATCAAGATCAGCCTAAAAGATGGAGGTTTAGAGGAAAACAGAAATTGATTGCAGTTAACAAGAGTGATGAATAGTGTGCCAGGAGAAAGAAACCTAGACTGAAGGTGTGAGCTCGTGCATTTACAGTGACAAGTTTTGCATTGGTTTGGCTGGTGGGGAAACCCCAGAATGCCATGCAGCAGAAATGAAAAACTAACATCTCAGAATCTCTGATCATTTTGGATGTCTATCAATAAACTAGAATGGCAGATTAGGGGTACATAAGTCAGACCAGTGAAGATTAATTGAAGTCAAGTTTCCTATGACAAAAGAACAGCTCGTTTATATCTGGGTACTGGGTTAGAAGCCTGCCTCACTTTTTTGTCATGAATTTTTTTTAAAGGTCATTGTGGTAGATGGGAGGCAGAACTAGATTGCAGCTCCAACTCAGATGGACAGAGCAGTGTGCAGAGGCTTGTATCATGAATTTTAGTTCCAGAATGACTGCAAGAATAAACCAGAGTCCTGAGAGGACCCACAGACCCTCTGAAGAAAGCGGACTGCTCCTGCAGGACTGGGGAGACAACCCAAATACTGTGAGTGCCCAAACTGCAGAAGTGGGAAAGGGAGACCCTCTGCTCCTGAACACACACTCCCACTGGGGAAAATGAAAGTCTAGTTTGCAGAAGTTTCCAATCTTACCTGAAGCTGAGTCAATTCAGAGAGCTGAGCAAAATACAGGGATAGAGGGAGCAGCGGGAAAGGTCCCAGGAGCTCAGTGTGTCCCCAAACAGGCCATTCCTGCCTAGCACCACAGAGACCCTTTGGGAGAACAGCCAGAGGTGTGAGGGAAAATACCACAGGGAGAAGGAAGTCTCTAGCTGAACTTTGTAACAATTTTAACAGAGTGAGAAGCTTCCTGGCAGGAACTCAAGGGAGGGTGTGAATCTGGTGTGCAGAATCCACAGGCAGGGGAAGAACCAAGCCCTGTTCTTTCACAGCTGGGAGGCAGATAGCCTGGGGCAAGTTTGCTAGCCCTGCTCGCCCACTGCCTGGAAACAGACTCAGGGATGTTAGGTGGGAGCACAGTGGGAGTGAGACCAGCCCTTTGGATTGTCCCACTTAAAAGATAGAGAACTGCAGAATGGATAAGAACTCACTGACCAACTATCTGCTTCCTTCAGGAGACTCACCTAACACATAAGGACTCATATAAACTTAAAGTAAAGGGGTGGAAAAGGCATTTTATGCAAATGGACACCAAAGGGGAACAGGGATAGCTATTCTTGTATCAGACACAACAAACCTTAAAGCAACAGCAATTAAAAGAGACAAAGAGGGACATTATATAATGGTAAAAGACCTGTCCAACAGGAAAATATCACAATCCTAAACATAGATGCACCTAACACTGGAGCTCCCACATTTATAAAACAATTACTAATAGACCTAAGAAATGAGATAGACAGCAACACAATAATAGTGAGGGACTTCAAAATTCCACTGACAACACTAGACAGGTCATCAAGACAGAAAGTCAACAAAAAAACAATGGATTTCAGCTATACCTTGGAACAAATGGACTTGACAGATACATACAGAATATTTCATCCAACAACCACAAAATACACATTCTATTTAACAGTACAAGGAACTTTCTTTAAGATAGACCATATGGTAGGCCATAAAATAAGCCTCAATAAATTTCATAAAATTGAAATTACATGAAGCACTCTCTCCGATCAGTGGAAAAAAACTGGAAATCACTCCAAAAGCAACCTTCAAAACCATGCAAATACATGGAAATTAAATAATCTGCTCCTGAATGAGCATTGGGTCAAAAAACAAAATCAAGATGAAAATTAAAAAATTCTTCAAACCAAATGACAATAATGACACAACCTATCAAAATCTCTGGGATACAACAAAGACAGTGCTAAGAGGAAAGTTTATAGCCCTAAATGCCTACATTGAAAAGACTGAAAAAACACAAACTAACATTCTAAGATGACACCTCAAGGAACTAGAGAAACAAGAACAAACCAAATCAAAACCCAGCAGAAGAAAGGAAATAACCAAGATCAGAGCAGAACTAAATGAAATTGAAACAACAACAACAAAATGAAAAGGATAAATGAAACAAATAGCTGGTTCTTTGAAAAGAAAAATAAAAATTAATAGACCATTACCAAGATTAACCAAGAAAAGAAGACAGAAAATCCAGATAACCTCAGTAAGAAATGAAACAGGAGATATTACAACTGACATCACTGAAATACAAAAAAAATCATTCAAGTCTACTATGAATATCTTCATTCACATAAGCTAGAAAACCTAGAAGAGGTGGATAAATTTCTGGAAAAATACAGCCCTCCTAGCTTAAATCAGGAAGAATTAGATACCCTGAACAGACCAATAACAATCAGTGAGATTGAAATGGTAATTAAAAATTTACCAACAACAACAAAAAGGTCCAGGACCAGAGGGATTCACAGCAGAATTCTACCAGACATTCAAAGAATTGGTAGCAATCTTTTTGACACTATTCCACAAGATAGAGAAAGAAGGAACCCTCTCTAATTCATTCTATGAAGCCAGCATCACCCTAATACCAAAATCAGGAAAGGACATAACCAAAAAAGAAAAGTACAGACCGATATTCCTGATGAACATAGATGTTAAAATCCTTAGCAAAATACTAGTTAACTGAATCCAACAACGTATCAAAAAGATAATCCACCATGATCAAGTGGGTTTCATACCAGAGATGCAGGGATGGTTTAACATACGAAAGTGAATAAATATGATACACCACATAAACAGAATTAAAAACAAAATTCATATAATTCAATAGATGCAGAAAAAGCATTTGACAAAATCTAGCATTGCTTTGTAATTAAAGCTCTCAGCAAAATTGGCATAGAAAGGGCATACCTCAATGTAATAAAAGATGTCTGTAACAAACCCACAGCTAACAATACTGAATGGTGAAAAGTTAAAAGTATTCCCTCTGAGAACTGGAATGAGACTAGGATGCCCACTCTCACCACTTCTCTTCAACATAGTACTGAAAGTCCTAGCCACCAGACAACAAAGAAAGGGCATCCAAATCAGTAAAGAGGAAGTCAAACTGTTACTGTTTGCTGATGATATGATTTTTTACCACAAAAACCCTACAGACTCCTCCAGAAAGCTCTTAGAACTGATAAAAGAATTCAGCAAAGTTTCTGGGTATAAGATTAATGTACACAAATCTAGCTCTTCTATATATCACAGTGACCTATCAGAGAATCAAATCAAGAACTTAACCTCATTTACAATAGCTGCAAAAGAAAAATAATTGAATACTCAGGAATGTACCTAACCAAAAAGGTGAAAGACCTTTGCAAGGAAAATTACAAAACACTGCTGAGGGAAATCATAGATGTCACAAACAAATGGAAACACATCCCATGCTCATGGATGGGTAGAATTAATATTGTGAAAATGACCACACTGCCAAAAGCAATTTATAAATTCAATGTAATCCCCACCAAAATACCACTGTCATTCTTCACAGAATTAGAAAAAAATTATAAAATTCATATGGAACCAAAACAGAGCCTGCATAGCCAAAGCAAGACTAAGTAAGCAAAAGGAATGAATCTGGAGGCATCACACTGTCTGATTTTAAAACTATACTATAAGGCCATAGTCACCAAAACAGTATGGTACTGGTATAAAAATAGGTACCTAGACCAATGGAACAGAATAGAGAACACAGAAATAAATCCAAATACTTACAGCCAACTGATCTTCAACAAAGCAAAGAAAAACTTAAAGTGGGGAAAGGATATTTTTTTCCACAAATGGGGCTGGGATAATTGGCTAGCCACATGTAGGAGAATTAAACTGGATTCTCATCTCTTACATTATACAAAAATCAACTCAAGATGGATTAAGAACTTAAATCTGAGACTGGAAACTATAAAAATTATAGAAGATAATATTGGAAAAACCCTTCTAGGTATTGGCTTCAGCAAGCATTTAATGACCAAGAACCTAAAAGCAAATATAATAAAAACAAAGGTAAATAGTTGGGATTTAATTAAACTGAAGAGCTTTTGCATGGCAAAAGGAACAGGCAGTAGAGTAAACAGAAAAACAAAGAGTGGGAGAAAATCTTTACAATCTATACATGTGAAAAATATCCAGAATCTACCACGAACTCAAACAAATCGGTAAGAAAAAAAACAAACAGTCCCATCAAAAAGTGAACTAAAGACATGAGTAGACAATTCTCAAAAGAACACATACAAAAGGCCAACAAATATATGAAAAAATGCTCAGCATCACTAATGATCAGGAAAATGCAAATCAAAACCACAATGCAATATCATCTTATTCCTGCAAGAATGGCCATTATAAAAAAATCATGAAAACGGTAGATGTTGGCATTGATGCAGTGATCAGGAAACATTTGTACACTGCTGGTGGGAATGTAAACTAGTACAGCCGCTATGGAAAACAGTGTGGAGATGCCTTAAAGAACTAAAAGTAGAACAACCATTTGATCCAGCAATCCAACTACTGGGTATCTACCCAGAGGAAAAGAAGTATTTATATGAAAAAGAAACTTGCACACACATTTTTATAGCAGCACAATTTGCAATTGCAAAATTGTGGAACCAACCGAAATGCCCAACAATCAAAGAGTGGATAAAGAAACATATATACATAAATACACACACACACACACACACACACACACACACGTCTCAATGGAATACTACTCAGCTATAAAAAGTAATAAATTAACTGCATATGGAGCAACCTGGATGAGATTGGAGACTATTATTCTAAGTGAAGTAACTCAGGAGAGGAAAATCAAACATCGTATGTTCTCACTGATATGTGGGAGCTAAACTATGAGGATGCAAAGGCATAAGAATCGTACAATGGGCTTTGGGGACTTGCGGGGAGGGTGGGAGTGGGGCAAGGGATAAAAGACTACAAATAGGGTGCAGTTCATACTGCTCAGCTGATGGGAGCACAAAAATCTCATAAATCACCACTCAATAACTTACTCATGTAACCAAATACCATCTGTACTACAATAACCTATGGAAAAAAGAAGCATGTAGATTGCCCTGCCTGAGGACATGAAAGAGGAGACTGCTACATCCTCATGAACCATAGACAATCAGCATACTGAAAAATATCTAGATATTTCACCTCTCTTTTCTCTAGTTCTCTCTTCTCTCTTTTTCTTCTCCTTCTCCTTCCACTTCTTCTCTCCTGCTTTCTCTCTGTCTCCCTCTCTCTCATTTTTTTTCCGTCTCATTTTCTTCTTCAAAAACATTCACAGACTCTTAGACCGGTCTCCTTGGGTTCTATCATAAGGAAGCAAACAAACCTTTAAAAAAAAAGGTGGGACTGGGGACCTGAGGTAGGACTTTCACCTGAGGACACCCACATGGCTTGTGACTCTTTCCATCTTTATTTGCTCTAAAAGTCATATTAATCCTTTTAAAAATAATTAGAGACTCTATTTCTAGACATGGACTTTTCAAAATTTATTTTCCTCTCTAGTAGAGTCAAACCATTAGACTCGTGTCCTTTATCATCAAGGAATAGAATATTTTTATTTTTCTAAAGTATAATTTACTAATGACCTAGGGTGGCTTCTAAATATAGAAATGCTGTTGGGACCCTGTCCTGTGAAAGGAGCAATCAAGACCCCTGTCCCGGCCAGCAGTGAAAACTGTGATTGATTTCTGAACAACTTATAACAACAACAACAACAAAAAGTTAAGGGAGTCTGTGTAAGAAGTAAAAGAAATAAATTGAACACACATGTGCAATCATTATTCATATGATCATTCTCTGTATTACTTCATAACACAGCTGTGTACACACAAAAAATCTCTGCTTCTTCCTATTGGAGTCTTACTAATTTCTGTTTAGTGAAACATAAATGTTTGTGCGCTTGATTTTGAGAAGCATGGTCTAGTGGGGTGTTTGTTAAGCACTAGCCAGGATGGCTATGCCCACCTAATACAAATGTATTTAGGCCTTTCAGAGTCCCTGACAGGGCAACTTTTGAGCATGCCAGTTGCCATGGTCACCAGTATGCCCATTTGCAAAAAAATTGGAAGCCATGCTCATTACATCAAAAACTACATTGGGGGATAAAGAGAGCATGTTTGCTTCAAGAGTTGGCAATTGGCTGTTTGTTAGCCTTCCCGCCCACACACTTCCATCAGACAATGTCTCATTCAACTGCATAAGTCAAAGTTTACAACTCCCATCTTTCTTGCTGGGATAGGCTGGGGGAGTGTGGATGCAAAACCATCATTACAGAAACACAGCCCAGGCTCTCAGGCTGACAAGGACACTCAAGAGGCATCAGATGGGTGGCGGAATGGGAAGTGGGTGACAACCTGTGTTCTGTAACTGGCACCAGCTAGATGTTTGACCTGGCTGTGACATTTTGGGCTTTTTCATCTATTAAAGGAGGTTGGGGAGAGAGATCTTCTGTACAGACCCTCTCTTCTTCCAAATTTCATGATCCTAAAACACATTCTCTGTGCTTATTCATCCATGTTATGTGCCCCCCAAACACACACACACACACAGCGCACACACACACACACACACACACACACTTTTTTTCTCTCTCTCTCTCTCACCCTCCATTTCTCTTTTCTTTTTAAAGTATGTATTGGTTGGAGAGCATAAATGGAATGCCTCATATTTTTAGATGAGTTTTATAGATAAAGTCCACTCCTTTCCCCAATACGGTTTCCTAACCTGCAGACAGATCATAGCCACAGTAACTTAAGAATTAACCTCAGAAGGCATTGATTTAATCACCTAGGATTACTTCTACTTAACAATAACAATTCTAACCCATTCAGAAATCATAAAAATGCTATATTTCATGCATTCTAGTTCTTGTTATCATTACCTTTTGGTTATGTTGCATGAAAATTTATGTCCATGGGTAATTTTATGGTTTATTTTTCACAAGGATGCTTTTATTCATTATATATATATATATATATATATATATATATATGTGTGTGTGCGTATATTCCACAAGATGTTTATAATAATTGTATAACAATACATATGCATGTATGTAGAGAAAACTGGTTAGAAGAAGCCAGTTAACTCACCCACGACCTTGCAGTTGAGTGACAAGGCTTGGGTTTGAATGTGCATTCTTTTTTGATGTCAAAATTCACTTCTGTTTTGTCTACTAGGCTGCCTCTCTTCATCTTTGTGTCATCTTCACCTAGAATGCTCTGAAAAACAGTGTGGAAGTAGGAAGTGTATTATAAAGGAATAAATCTAGTAAAAATTCAGGGGGCTGAAATAGAACTTTCCCAGAAAAAGTACAATTGCACCGATGGAAGTGCTGTATGTGTGTATGTGTATAATACTGAAAAGTGATTCATAGTCAGAAGGGAAGATATTAGACAAAAATGTCCAAATGTTCACAATGTCTTTATTTTATTGATTCTATTTAAATGAAAATGACTGAATTTTGATAGATTACCTATTTTATCAGGAAATTAAATGTATCCATTGACACTGCGATGGAAGAATAAGGCCACAGGATAGCTGATTCAGAAGTGAAAGAAAGTAAGGCTCGGGAAGGCTTAAAATCACATTGCCTCAGCTGCACTAGGCGACAATTCTATTTTAGCACTTCTCTAGCTATTTTCCTTTCATTGTAGGATTGTTTAAGAATCAAAGAGTTAATGAACATGAAATTGGGTTGTAAAAAATTAACCAGTATTAATTGCTATTAAATAAGTATTTGTTTTAACAAATGCTTGCACAGAATTTATTGTGTGCCAGGTACCACTCTAAAAGCTTGATTCTGCTAAGGACCTTAGGAAGTATTGCTTGCTATTATCTCCATTGTGTGAATAAGGAAACTGAAGCCCACAGATCAGTAATAAGTTGATGGAGCACAACTGTCTATCACCTTGTTCTAGAAGACAGTTATTAGACATTACAGCTACTTACATTTACAGTAGAGTTGGCTTCATCATGGTTTTCAAAATATTTATTAAATTGTTTCAGTTTATTCCATCTGAAAAATTTGCCTTGCTGTAACTACAATTAAACTTTTGGTTTCCTTTCCTTTGTTCTAATTTGAATTCCCTTTGAATATGTATATTGTCTTCCCTATTAAATAGACTGAAAGAATCAGGAAATTCACTGCCATTCAGAGAGCACCAACCAGAGGCATAAATACCCATCCCAAAGAGGATTAAAAAAAAAGAGACCAGGAAGATACATTTCTTTTCAGTGCTGTCAGTCGGTTTCATTTAAGGTTGTCATGACTTCTTTCAGCATTTTAAATTTGAGGCTTGGATATTTGACAAGATAATCCTTTCTAACAAGGACATTATAGGAAGAACAACCACAAGTGTGTATATATATTTTCTTTTTTTATATTGTGGTAAAATATACATAACATAAAATTTACCATCTCTAACTATATGGCTTGACGGCATTAAGTACATTCACATTATCACCACCATCCATCTCCAAAATTTTCCACCTCCCCAAACTGAAACTGAACTCGTTAAATACGAACTCCCCACTTCCCACACTTTCTAGCCCTTGGCAACCACCATTCTACTTTCTGTTGGCAAATTTGACTATGTTAACTTCCTCCTCATGGGAGGGCAGCAAACTTCAGCCCATGGGTCATCTGTTTTTAAAAGTTTTGCTTCATTGGAACACAGTCTCAATTCTTGTATGCACTGTCTCTGGCTGCTTTCATAAAACATCAGATTTGAGTAGTTACAAAAAAGACTCTTTAATCCCAAAACTCAAATATATTTTCTATCTGGCCCTTTACAGTTTTCTGGCCCCTGGTCTATACAGACCAAGACCCAGCTGATCTCCCATCCACCTCATCAGTGTTTGTAACTACTTCATCTGAGTGTCTTTGGGTTGAGAGTTTCTCTTCAGTCATCACCTTCATAAAGAAAACAGGGCTGCAAACCACATTAAATACAAATCATAAACCTTGAACCCTGAGTGTGGCTTCCTGTGTTAGCCTTAAAATGGCGTTCCCTACTCCAAGAAATATACACTCCTTGGGCAAGTGGAAGGTGTTGCCTGATTTCTAAAGAACTTGGTTCAATTACTTACGCCATTTTAGGGTTTCTTTAAACATAAAGAAGAAGAAAAGAGCAGATGCAATAGTCTCAATTTCAAAGAGTACACATAAGAGGACAATACACTTTCCACCAAATGCTCTTACACAAAAAAGACAAGTAATGTTTAATTTTGCTCTCTCATTGATTCATTGATTGCATCCTTTTTTTTCCAGAAAATGGAAAACACAAATAATGTCTGTATACTACTACTCTTGTTCCAAAACCTTAAAAATCTCTCGTACCTAAACTTCTCTGTTAATCTTAAAGACTCGTCCCAATTCTGGGACAAGTAATTTTGAGTAATAGTCAAAATAATTGTTAAATATCTTAGGGCAAAATAAATGTTGCTTAAATTTACTTGAGTAGAGGTACTCATGGAATTGTGTTTTAAGTGAACATTAACATGTGAGATCATTTCCAATTCTGAAGAAAGTAAATTTGGCTACAATGCATAATAAAATCATAGTAATGTACTGAAGAGCATACTAAGTTTGACAATTTGCATGTACTGTGCATTTGGCCCTCCCATGCAAACACTGAAAGAAAAGTCTGTAAAATGAATGAACAAAGAACAATGTATTACTGTGTTTTTGCATTCTTATTTAATTCGTATACAATTTAAGTATCTGATTAGTGCCCACTTCATTGAATTGTCATGGTTTCTAGTAAGAAATACTATTTCTTTTATGATATTAATTGGGAAAGCTCTCCTCAAATGTAAAATCCTTAAAAAACTAAGGTAGGAACAGCTATGGGGAATTCTTCAACTTTGAGTTACAGTTTTTGTTCTTAGGCAGTTTATAATCTGTCTGGGGAACAGCAATAAAACAGGAAATGTGTACATGTTGATGTAGATAGATTTACTGAGCCTTTACTTTGAGACAATTGTCCTCAAATTTATTTTTGTATAAGAACTCTCCTGGTCAGAGGAGGAAAACTTGATGAATTACACATTCCTGGCGCCCAGCCCAAGAGATTTTGGTTTTTAGTTTGGGAAAGAGCTCAATCATCTGCACACTTGCCAAATACCTATGGCTTTCTGATTTCGATAGTTCATGAGCCATATCTTCAGAATAGAAGTTCCAGGTATTTTAATAGATGTCTATAAAGCTGGCATTTGAGGAGGAGGATTAGGCATACATCTTCAGGGAATAATTTAGGGGAACTGAGAAGGCCCTCTCCCTTGCTCCTTCTTCCAAATAACTTTCTAATCCTTCTAATTAGAAAACAAAACATTCTATAACTAGAAATTCATCCTTCTGTTGAGAGCATTGTTTCTAATATAGTAGAAATATATTGAGAGGAGAAGATCGTTTAGACATTAGCTGTCAGCTATACCTCAGTTTGGCTGACTTTATTAGAGCTTCCCTGAGAGAGATTTTGATGGAAAAGCAGGTGGTGGTAGGGACACAGTTGCCCAGAGTGTAGAGAGGAGAGGGGCCCAGAGTGAACAAGCCTATTCCAAGTGTTTCTATGACTTCAGGAAGAATTAAGGATGTGAGAAGGATAATGGAAAAGTGGCGTACAGAAGGCTTTTCACTTATAAGCAGCCACAGTCCAAAAAGGTTGGGGGTGTTCATTTACCCACAAGACCAAAGTAATACTGGTAATACAAGGGTTTTCAATAGAGTGGATGCATTTTTGCTTTGGTTCATTTATTTGCATCTATGAAAGTTCTTAAGTTGAGAGCTGGTAAATTTATATGCTTCTGTATTTGAGACTATTGCTTCATATAGGCTTGGTTTAGAACCATAGACTTCAGAGACTATCTATAAAATAGCTTAGGGACCTCTTTGTTCCTGGACAGCAAACAGATTTCAGCTCATGTGTAGTCTTGAGTGGAATGATAGTGACTGCCTGGTATACTGTGTTGTGAAATTTTCTGTAAGTGATTAGCAATGCCTGTTCTATCTGTCATGGGAGCAGTCAGAACTCTATTAGTTTAATATCCTAAGTTTATGCACCCAGGAAATTGAAATTTAGGTTTAGTCACAGAGAAAATTCAGAAAAGATTAAAAGAAATAAACCTATGGTTTGTATGTTTTTGTGGACATGGATTTAAAATGACTCGATTTTCTTATTAGGAAAGTTGCCCACAGGACTCCAGATGTTGAGAGAATGGTTTACTGTTACATTATTATGCTTTGGGGTTGTACGCACTGTTTTAGTTTTCATCCTTTTCCTTTTTGCCCATTATTAGGATGGAATGTACCAAGGGATCAATAAATAGAAGCCTAAATACTGCAGGAAAAAGTGTGTGAACACCTTTTTGGAATAAAGCTTTTCATACATTTTCAGGCTTAAAAGAACTTGAAACATTTAAATTCCTGTCAGGACTAAGGAAATGGAGCAGAAATCAATGAACTAGTGTGTGGTCTCAATAATAAGGCAGGGCTCAGCTCTCTACACAGTCCCTATATATACCCTACCGTTAACCCATTTCTGATTTAATAAAAAAAAAACTAGACGTCTAGATTCATTTCTTTGGGAAGCTTTACATGCCCCCAAGAGGGAGTCTAGTGTCACTAGCCAAACGGGACTAGGTAGGGTTGGACTGTGCTGAGGAGAAACTGAGAATTCTTGGGGATCTGGCCACATCCCAGTTTTGGTCTCCGTGGTATTGTGAGATGTTGCAGAAAAAGAACATTCCCTAGAAACTCTCATTAGAGATGTTGCTAGTGAGAATTTTTGCAGATTCTTCCTCGTTCCTCTAATCCACCTGTTTCTTAAAAAAGGTAGTTCAGTCCGGTCCCCTCCAGGATACACACAAAAGCCTCTTGAGAGCTGATTTTTAAAATTCCATTAAAAAATCAGTCTCAGAAAGTGTTTAACACTCGTCTTTGTGTCTCTTCTCATCCCTTCTCACTCCGGGTTTTGGCTCAAGGTTTGCCTATCTCCAGAGGGTACTCGCCTCCATCTCCAGTCGCAACTGAGTGTTAAAGGCCTGTCCTTTCTTCACTCATGGATTCATCTACTGGGTCATCCAGGTCTCTTCACTCAACAAATAGTTATTGAATGCCTACTGGCTTACTGTAGGAAACAAGTCAAACTTAGTTCCAGATGCTGCAGATCTTCTAATCTGAACCACAATGAAATTTACACAGAAACGGTATAGTCACAATTGTGTTTTGTGTCCCAAAGAAGAAAAAAGGGGAAGCAACCCAGCCTGAGAGGCCTGAGAAGAATTTACTGAGAAAGCAGTCTTTTATCTAACCGCTGAAGAATGAATAGGATTGGGGTAGGTGAAGTAGAAGGTGGGAGGAGAGGCAGAAATAAGGGAAGAGAATTCCAGGTAGGGTAGTGCCCTGGGAAAGCCCAAGGTGGGAAAGAACATGGTAAGAACATAAATCAGGCGTGTGTGTGTGTGTGTGTGTGTGTGTGTGTGTTTATTTTTTAGGGGGTGCTCACTGGGAGATGTCCAGGATGAGGATAGGTAGAAAAGGATCAGATTACCTAATAACTTGTAGACCACGTTAGGAATTTTGAACTTGAGCTTATGAACGCCGCATGAGTTTAAGTAGCTAACACAGTACACCTCAGACACTACCTCGTCCAAGAAACTTTCCCCCATTTTCTTCCAGCATGTTATTTGAAAATATATAATATTCATCTTGTATTACAAATATATAAGCATGGATCTGAGTCCATTATACTATGATTTCAGATTTGTATCTTTTTCATCTCTGTATGCTCCGCTGTGTAGGTAGCAGGATAATGGGAAAGAGCGTTGGCATGGAAAGAACTCTGGAATCAGGCAGATTCTTGTCATTACACTTTTTCCAATTCCATGACACTATTCATGTACCAAAGGCAAGTGTAGGAAGGAACACCCGGGGTGCAGGAAATAAGGTGCGCATTGCCACTGAGAATTTAAAAACAAGAACAAGCCTGACTGAATGTTGACTTGCTGTTTATAATCTCCATGTACTGGCAATTCTAAACAATGTCAGTGATAAAATACTCCTCCCTAAAAAAATTCTTTTGTGGGTCCAGGTTCAAAACAAAGGCAGTGGTTACTGTTGAGGTTTTTTTCCCCAACATTTTGTTATGAAAAATTTCAGACATATAGAAAAGTTGAAATAACTTTACATTAAGAACGCATCATCTAAATTCTACCATTAACATATTATACTGCTTTATCCATTAAACCTCATAAACCAACATCTGCTAGTTTCAAGCATTTCTTTGGCAACTTTCTCAGCCTTTGCAGAGTTGAAAAGAGTCAGGGCCTTGCTCCATTAGGCTTTGGCTTAAGGGAATATTGTGGATGGTTTGATCTACTATCCAGACCATTCAAACTTCCTCCATATCAGCAATAAGGCTGTTTCACTTTCTTATCATTCGTGTGTTTCCTGGAATAACACTTTAAAATGGCTTCAAGAATTCTTCCTTTGCATTCACATCTTGGTTTACAGTTCGGTGCAAGAGGCCTGGCTTCTGGCCTACTTGGCTTTTGACATGCCTTGCTCACTAAGTTTAATCAATTCTAGCTTTTACTTTAAAGCAAGAGATATTAAAGGAAGAGAGACACTTTCTTCTCACCTGAACACTCAGAGGCCATTGTAGGGTTACTAGTTGACCTTGCTGCAACGTTGTTGTATCTCAGGGAATAAGGAGGATCAAGGAAAGGTAGAGAGATGGGAAATGGCTAGTCCGTGGGGCAGTCAGAACACACACAACATTGATCATTGAGTCTGTCATCTTTTATGGGCATGGCTTATGGTGACCTAAAACAATCACAATATGACATCAAAGATTACTGATCACAGAGCGCCATGATAGATATAATAATAATGAAAAAGTTTGAAATATTGGAAGAATTACCAAAATGTGTACACAGGGACACAAAACAAGCCCATGCTGTTAAAAAAAAAAAAATGGTGCCAGTAGACTTGCAGATGCAAGGTTGCCACAAACCTTAACTTTGTATTAAAAAAAACCCTTAATATCTGTGAAACACGATGAGGTGAAACATAATAAAATGAGGTACGCCTGTGACTCGTTAAATTTCACATGTTAAACCAATCTTGAATTCCTAGGATAAACTCTCTTTGGTCATAATGTATTATCTTTTTATATTTTGACTATTTCAATTTGATAATATTTTGTTAAATATTTTTGCTTTTATGTGCATGAGAGATATCAGTCTAGCAGTTTTTTCTTTTTAAATGTCTTTGACAGGTTTTTATATTAAGGTTTTATTGACCTCACAAAATAAATGGGGAAGTGATCTATTTTCTAAGAGATTTTGTATGAGATTGGAGTTCCCCACTCCACAAACTGCTTAAATGTTGGATAAATTTTTTTCCTGTCAAACTGTCCAAAAAACTATCCTGATGTTTTTATTGTGCGAATTGTTGTTTTTAAACATGTTATTGGGCCATTCTGATTTCAGTTTCACCTTGTGTCAGATTTCACCTTGCATAAGTTGTATTTTTCAGGAATTTGTTCAACTAAGTTGCTAAATTTCTGGTATATACTTCTCATCCATTTAATATTTGTAGGGTTTGTAGTGACAATCTTTCCTTCACTCTTGGTATTACTATTTCATGTTCTCTCTCCTTCTCGCTTTCTCCTTTTTCTCTGTCTAACTGGGTGTTTATCAGTTTTGTGAGTATTTTCCAAATATTGGCTTTGTTAAATTTCTTTACTTTTAAAGTGATTTCCTTTATTTATTTTGAGATTATTGTGGTTTTCTTTTCTTTCTTTTTGAAACAGAATCTTGGCCACCAATTTTAGATCATTTCTCTGGTAATCTAAACATTAAAAACTTAAATGTTCTCTAGGGATTGCTTTTGCTACATTTCACAAATTTAAATACATCTTTCTTTTCTTTTTTTAACTTTCATTTTGGGATTGGGGTACATGTGCAGATTTGTCATACAGGTAAACTCGTGTCACAGGGGTTTGCTTTACAAATTATTTCATCACCCAGGAACTAAGCCCAGTACCCAATAGTTATTTACTTTACTCCTCTCCTTCCTCCCACCCTCCACCCTCAATTAGGCCCCAGTGTCTGTTGTGCCCCTTTGTGTCCATGTGTTCTCATTATTTAGCTGCCACTTACAAGTGAGAACATGTGGTGTTTGGTTTTCTGTTTCTGCATTAATTTGCTAAGGATGATGACCTCCATGTTCCTGAAAAGGACATGACTTCTTTCTTTTACTATGGCTGCATAGTATTCAATATTATGATGTATATGTACCACATTTTCTTTCTCCAGGCTACCACTGATGGGTATTTAGATTGATTCCATATCTTTGCTATTGTTAATAATATTGTAATCAACATACACGTGCATGTATCTTCATGATAGAATGATTTATATTCCTTTGGGTATACAGTGATGAGATTGCTGGGTTGAACAGCAGTCCTGTTTTTAGCTATATGAGGAAGAGCCACACTGCTTTCCACAATGCTTGAACTAATTTACACCCCCAGCTATGGTGTATAAGCATTTCCTTTTCTCTGCAATCTTGCCAGCCTCTGTTATTTTTTGACTTTTTAGTAATGATCATTCCAACTAATGTGAGATGGTATCTCATTGTAGTTTTGATTTTCATTTCTCTAAAGATTGGTGATATTGGGCTTTTTTCATATACTTGTTGACAGCATGTATGTCTTCTTTTGAACAGTGTTTGTCTATGTTCTTTGCCCACTTTTTAATGAGGTTTGTTTTTCTTGTAAATGTGTTTAAGTTTCTTATAGATACTGGACATAAGACCTTTGTCAGATGCATAGTTTATAATATTTTCATTGTTTCATATATTTTCTAATTTTTCTTGTAATTTCTTTTCTGAGCCATAATTATATTTAGAAATTTATTTAATTTCCAAATATTTGGGGGGTTTTCTATCTTATCGTTATTGATTTCTAATTTAATTCCATAGTATACAAAGAGTAGATCTGGTACAATTTTAACATGGTCAAAATGGAAGTTACTATTATTATTGTGTTATGTGGGCTTCAGTAGAAGAAAAAATGATAGAAGGAGAATTGTTACATCAGAAGAACGTCTCTAGTATGATCAACTAAAGATTGAGAGATATGAGACAGGAAATGTGTGTGCGAGTGCCGGCAGGTGGGGGACAG
The DNA here is from genome assembly GCF_049354715.1 of Callithrix jacchus. Lineage (NCBI taxonomy): Eukaryota > Metazoa > Chordata > Mammalia > Primates > Cebidae > Callithrix > Callithrix jacchus. The sequence goes on from NC_133502.1 coordinate 65,205,710, forward strand.
AGTTGAGGAGTTCAGTGCACCCCTTAATGAGTGGAGAGGCCCGTGGGGAGATACATCTCCTGCACCAGTCTCCAGGTGGTGCTATGAGTCCAGAAGAACTTGGATGCATTCTAAGCCTACAGGTAAGACCTGTGATTCCACCAGGCATTCCTCTAAGCAGAACTTTTGAAAAGCTGCTGAATATTGAAAGAGTATGGTTAGTATTTCCCAACTTCCTAGTAGATACAGGACATTCAGTTCATCTAGGGAGAAAGACGAGGACATTTGGTGCATAATAATCTAAAATATTTTTTCTCAGGGTGGTTAAAAAGCTCACCTGAGGAGCTTTGAAATCTACTGATGCTCTGGCTCCACCATAAATAAATTCTGATGTATTTGCTCTGGGTTGAGGCTTGAGCATCAGCAATGTTTTTAAAATGCTTCTCAGATGGTTCTAACATGCAGACCAGTGCTGAACCACTTATCTAAAATGATGCATGCTGTTGAGATCTTCTATTTCCCTTTGAGAAGCAGAAAAGGTAGTCAACGCGCGCGCACACACACACACACACACACACACACACACACACACATACAGAGAGTTGATTGCCTTTTTAAAAAAAGCAATACACACTTTTGTGTGTTTGATAACCAGCAGATTAAGCAGCAGAAAAGCACACACAAGTAGAAACCATCCAATGCCCTCAGGACACCACAGTGAGTGATGTTTTGTCTGGTCCACAGCTATATCTGCTCGGGGAGCCTCCTCTGCCACACTCTGGAAGCACTCTTGCAAAAGAGGCCCTTATATAAGTTACTATGCATAGTGTGTTTCAATAGTGTTTGGCAAATGATAAAGGCTCAGGAAGTGTTAGTTGTTGTTACTACTGCTATTTTGTTAGGTCATCTAACAGAATTTATTTTGAATTAAGAATAAAAGGAATCAAAGAAATTTAATATAGTGTGATCATCTTTCCTTTGGGAGTTTAACTCATTCTTTCAAGTCTTGTATGCCATTGAACATAACATAAACTTTTCTTAGCTTTTCTTTCTTTTTTTTTTTTGTTTGTTTGAGATGAAGTCTCGCACTGTCACTCGGGATGGAGTGCAGTGGCGCGATCTCCGTTCACTGCAACCTCCACTACCTGGATTCAAGCCATGCTCCTGCCTAGCCTTCTGAGTAGCTGGGATTATAGGCACCTGCCACCATGCCCAGCTAGTTTTTTGCATTTTTAGTAGAGATGGGGTTTCAGCATGTTGGCCAGGCTGGTCTTGAACTCCTGACCTTGTGATTCATCTGCCTCGGCCTTCCAAAGTGCTGGGATTACAGGTATGAGCCACCGCACCCAGCCCGAACATAAGCTTTTTTTTTTTTTTAAAGTAACACAGTAAGTGTGTACATGCCTGCAAAACAGTGTATAACATAGTGTGCATTGCTTTTTTACAAAAGCATGTTCTCACTCGTAAGTGGGAGTTGAACAATGAGAACACATGGACACAGGGAGGGGAATATCACACACAGGGACTGTCAGGGGGTGATGGGCTAGTGGAGGGACAGCATTAGGAGAAATACCATCAAATGACAAGGTGATGGATGCAGCCAACCATCATGACATGTGTATAACAATGTAACAAACCTGCATGTTATCCATATGTACCCCAGAAACAAAGTAAAATTAAGAAAAAATAAAATATATGGAATTAAAAAAATTTTTTTTACAACTAAAAAACTGAAAATAAAAAAATAAAAGCAATACAGTAAGTGAAACATGATGGAGATCACTAAAACATGGATGATGAATTATTTAAAAAAACCAAAAACCTGTCCTAGCTTGTAGGAATGGATACTTGTGGTCTGGGATACAATTTTCTGTAATAACATTACATCTGTATTTAAAAATTGCTGTGTTATAAAAACGTGGGTGGCAGATAAGATAGTGTGTTTTGGAAAACTGTTTTAAAAAAATCAGAAAGGGTGATTAAACTGTTTAAAAAAATCAGTGACAGCAAAGTTGCTGACAGCTAAGACACACATGACACATGTGAACAGATTGTTTCATGAAATATCACAGTAGAATAAAGCAATATTCCAAAGTATGACTGTATATAATTTTCTTTTCAGTTTTATGCAATTAATATACATATGTATAGGTTAATAAATGGAATATTATAGGTAGCTTTTTAACTATTTCACTTAGAGGCTTAAATATATGTTCAAGTTGGCAAAAAATGTTTTTTCAATTTTCTGTTTCAGAAAATAGGCATTGGCTTTGTAATTGGGAGGGACTTGCCTTCAGGTGTGCAGATAATTAAGAAAAATGTAAGGAAAGGGATTAATTAGGAAGAAAAGACAAAAACAGACAGCCTCCTTTTCCTTTGTTTATACTTCTTAGCAATTATCACTGCAACGTTTTAGAATAAGAAAATACTTGTAAGTCACTGAATTGTAGACTTGTCTGGGCTTGTTCTTGGACCAGTGAGGTTTTTGAAGAAAGCTCACTTCCTGCAGTCGCCATGGCAACTTCAACAATACAGGCCCTACCCTGCCAGCTCCGATCTGTCCAACAGATTCCCAGGGAGGAGAAATGTGTTATCACAATAAGAGATGATTTCCAACTTTTAATATTTTTAAGTAGGATATTTATTGTTATTCAATTCATAAATCCACTCATCTTCAGTCTCAGCTACCTACCACCTCAAAAACACATACACATGTTGCCGGTGGAGGGTCTTGACTACAAGTTGTCCAGGTTTTGGCATCTTGAACAATGAATTGGACAAAACGCACAAACAAAGCAGCGAAAGAATGAAGCAATGAAAGCAGATTTATTGAAACGAAAGTACACTCCACTTAAGAGCACTCACTGATGACAGAATTTTCTCGAGTTTAAATACCCACTACAGGTTTCCCATTGGTTATTTGGTTACACTCTACATAAATGAAGACGTGGCTCACTACCAGTCTGGTTGCAGGAGGTGACCATCAGAGGCTGAACTGAACTTACAAAGTTAGACATGAAGACTTGGGCCACCACTCATCTGATTGGTTGCAGGAGGGGACCAATCGGAGGTACTTTTCATTTTTTATCTGCTATGCAGTGCCACAGTGTCTGATCCTTTTGTTACTTGGGGGTGGAGAGGTGAGGTTTTCTTTTCCTTTTGATTCAGATCTAGAAGTCAGTGAATCAGCCTTAGATTCCCTGCCTCCAGACCCTATTCTCTTACCTCACACCTACACACAAACAAGCACACACCTTCACCTGCTCCATCTCTTTTATCTTTTTCTCTCTAAGATTACCAACAGTATTTTGGGATGCAGCCATTGAGTGAACTGGAAGCTTCCACCCTGCCTACAGATTTGAAGTTGTAAAATGCCTCTTCTGCCTGCCTGAAGCACAGTCACAGAAATTCCAGTTGCGTGCCACAGTCTGAATTTAAAAAGAGGAGATTCCCTAGGAAGTATTTTTACTTTTATGTTCAATGTTTTTTATGATCTTGAAATATTCACCAGGATGGAGACCCCTGAGCAGAATCTAGAGGAAGCATTCATTGCTCTCTTGAGTTCACTTATCATACATTTTTTCTACTATCTGTCCAGAAAAACTCTTGAATCTCAAAGAAAAATTCTTAAGCTTGCTCAAAATATTTAACCAAATCAATCTGCTTGGCTTTTCTAATTGCAAGTGATATGCAATTAGGGAAATATTGTACTATCATCATTTTAAATACTCTTTTTCCTACCTTTCCTCTGCTTCCACCTCAACCCTGCTACTTACACAGTTGACCCTTGAACAACATGGGTTTGAGCTGGTCAGATCTGCTTAACTACAGACTTTTTTCAGTAAAAGTTACATTAACTCTGCTGCCAATCTTGCCTCCCTTTCCAACTCTTCCAGCTCTACAACCGCTGAGACAGCAAGACCAACCCTTCCTCTGCCTCCTCCTCCTTAGCCTATTCAACATGAAGACAACAAGGATAAAGACCTTTATGATGATCCACTTCCACTCAATGAATAGTAAATATATTTTCTCTTCCTTATGATTTTCTTAATAACATTCCCTTTTTTTTAGCTTACTCTATTGTAAGAATATGGTATATAATACATATAACATACTAAATATATGTTAATTGAACTGTTTACATTATCTGGAAGGCTTCTGCTCAAAAACAGACTATTAGTAGTTAAGTTTCAGGGAGTCCAAAATTATAGGACACATAAAACCCCATTAAAAAGATACCATTCAGGACACAGGCATGGGCAAGAACTTCATGACTAAAACACCAAAAGCAACAAAAGCCAAAATAGACAAACGGGATCTAATTAAATGTAAGAGCTTCTGCACAGCAAAAGAAACAATCACTAGAGTGAACTGGCACCCAACAGAATGGGAAAAAAATGTTGCAAGCTACCCATCTAACAAAGGGCATTTACTATTCAGAATCTACAAAGAACTAAAACAAATTTATAAGAAAAGAAACAAACAACCCCATCAAGAAGTGGGCAAAGGATATGAACAGACATTTTTCAAAAGACATTTATGCTACCAACAAACATGAAAATATACTCATCATCACTGGTCATTACAGAAATGCAAATCAAAACCACATGGAGATACCATCTCATGCCAGTTAGAATAGCAATCATTAAAAAATCTAGAGACAACAGATGCTGGAGAAGATGTGGAGAAATAGGAACACTTTTACACTATTGCTGAGAGTGCAAATTAGTTCAACCATTGTGGAAGACAGTGTGGCAATTTTTCAATGATTTAGACATAGAAATATCATTTGACCCAGCAATCACATTACTGGTTATATACCCAAAGGATTATAAATCGTTCTACTCTAAAGACACATGCACACGAATGTTCATTTAACATTGTTTACAATAGCAAAGACCTGGAACCAACCCAAATGCCCATCAATGATAGACTAGATAAAGAAAATTTGGCACATATACACCATGGAATACTATGCAGCCATAAGAAAGGATGAGTTCGTGTCCTTTGCAGGGACATGGATGAATCTGGAAACCATCATTCTCAGCAAACTGACACAAGAACAGAAAACCAAACACTGCATGTTCTCACTCATAGGTGGGTATTGAACAATGAGAACACATGGACACAGGGAGGGGAACATCACACACTGGGGTCTTTTGGGGGGTGGGAGGCTAGGGGAGGCATAGTGGGGAGTGGGGAGAATAGGGAGGGATAACATTGGAGAAATACCTCATGTAGGTGACGGGAGGATGGAGGCAGTGAACCAACATGGCATGTGTATATCTATGTAACAATCCCGCAAGATCCGCACATGTGCTCCAGAACATAAAGTATAATTTTAAAAAAAAGTAGGCACAGGACATGAACAGACAGTTTTCAAAAGAAGACATACATGCAGCCAATAAGCATATGAAAAAATGCTCAACATCACTAAAGAAATGCAAATCAAAACCACAATGTGATACCACTTCACAACAGTCAGAGGTTATTATTAAGAAGCCAAAAAACAACAGATGCTAGCAAGGCTGCAGAGAAAAGGTAACAATTATACACTGCTCACACACTGTATTATAAATTAGTTCAGCCACTGTGGAAAGCAGTTGGGTAATTTCTCAAAAAACTTAGAACTACCGTTTGATCCAGCAATCCCATTATTAGGTAAATACCCAAAGGAATAAAAATCGTTCTACCATAAAGACACATTCATGCAAATGATCATTGCAGTACTCTTCATAATAGCAAAGACATCGGATCAACCTAGGTGCCCATCAACAGCAGGCTGAATAAGGAAAACGTGGTATATATACACCATGGAATACTATGCAGCCATGAAAAAGAATAAGATCATGTCATTTGCAGCAGCATGCATGGAGCTGGAGATCACTATTCTAAGTGAACTAACAAAGGAACAGAAAACAAAATACTGCATGTTCTTTCTTGTAAGTGGGAGCTAAGCACTGAGTACACATGGACACAGAGAAGGGAATAACAGACACTTCAGCCTATTTGAGGGTGGAGGCTGGGAGGAGGGTGAGGATCAGAAAACTACCTGTGGAGTTCTATGCTTATTTTAACACCTGGGTGATTAAGTAATTTGTACACCAAACCCATGACACCAATGTACCTTTGTAACAAACCTACACATGTGCCCCTGAAAAAAAAAACCAGATGAATAAATAAATGCATCTGACAGGATTCTGAAAAAAAAGTTATACAAGGATTTTCAACTGTGCAGGTGTGGGTGTCATTGCCCCGACCCTCAGCCCTGTAAAGGGTCAACTGTATATTAAGGAGGGGAGACAGTGGTAAAGGAATACCTTTCAGTGGTGAGTATAGTGTGCAAATGAACAGGTGAGATGATATGATTTTCATATTCCAGGCTTAGCATTTGAAAGAAATGTGTAACATTTAGAAAGAAAAAGAATCGATGGACTAGTGAACATCCTTACAATGACTAAGTTATCACAAATGAATCTGAGAAAACCAACCCTTCTGTTCTGTAATCTTTGCGGCAGGCAAAAAAGAAGAGCTGAGAAAGGCTGATGAAGTTGATTCTTGGTGGGTGCCTATGATACACTTTCCCAAAGAGCTTGACCCTTCCCCATGGAGCTTTATTTCTATTAACCTCACTGAAAAAAAATTGAGATTTCCTGGGAGAATACTTTTGGGGAGTGTAGCATACTTTATGTCCTTCTTGGAGAGCTATAATATACATTCACTTATTAAAGCTTCTGAAAAGTTGTGCAGTAAAAAACCTATTAAACTTTGTTTAACCTTGTGTTTAGACTTTAAATTCTAGAAGTCATTTGGGCATAGAGATCCCATTTGCACATAACTTCTATTAACATCATATAGGACGAATATTTCTTAGAATATATGTAGGGAACTGCAATGTTAGTCTATTACATTTCTTATTTGTCTTTAAAATAACTCGTTTCTTATCTGTAATTGGAAAAAGCTGCAGACACCTATCCCTGACCCCACTAAAGCCCAACCTCATGTGATTCCTTTAAAACATCAGGGCTAGCTTCTTCCCATCTTCTGAGAGGTTTCCTGTGGCCAGGGCTGGACCCAGAGGCCAAGAAGGTGACCCTGCCAGGTATGAACAGCTGCAGGCTGAGGTGCACTTCAAAGTCTTGCTCTCAAAGTGTCGACCCAATCAGGACTGCACATTTCTCACCTGCAAGCCTGTTAGAAATGTAAATTATCAGGCACCACCCTGGATCTACTGAGAAAGGAACTTTATTTTCACAGATTCCCAGGTGACTTACACTCAGTGAGCCAACGTCCACAGGGGAGAAGCAGAGAGATGTCTCATTCTGGAAGAGGGTGGAGGCTGGGGAGCCAGCTTGCCTGCCTTTGATGCTGAGTGTTTGTGCAGAATAACCTGAAGCCACAGCAGTGTGTGGCTCTGCTCTACACTTTAAAGTGTAGTGGGGATCAGCATAGAGTCTGAGAAAAGCCAGGAGGATAGCTCAGAATCTCTTCAGGGAAGCGAAAGAGGACTGGCCCAGGGAACTCAGACCAACAAACACAAGAACCCTGTAGGTATTCCCAGTAGCTTCTTCTCAAGATTCCTTGAGAATCACAGAGAGCCCAGGCCTTGGGGGAATGTAGCTTCTTATGTGAGTCAGATAAGAATGATGGGAGCAGCCCTTCACAGGTGTGGAACCTCAAACCAGCTGGGTGTTAATGACCCCTACCTCCCAGATAAACAACTCAGTGGCAGAGAAAATATTGTGGTTGCATACAGATGTGAAATCAGGTCTCATCCTGGATTACCTTCACATTCACTAAAGAAATTAATATTTTGTTGGAGCTTTTGTTAATTCTTTAGTCTTCACCCACATACGCATGCACACATGCTTACTAAAAACAGAGAGAAAAAAAATACGTAGACCTTATGTTTGTGAATATCACAAGATGATTTCTCAATCTCTGCATCTTCATACATTCGGACACCTCCTCGCTCACACACACACACGTATGCAAGGGTGTTCAGAACTTCTTATCTTTTTTGGGTAACACTTAGGACATACGACGGACAAAAAAGTCATAGACCTCATGGAGGTCATCAGCACAGCAATGATTCTATAGCTCAGAGGAGGTGGCTCTTTATTCCATTGCCTGCTATGAGTTTTGTCTCACATTGCTGGGCATCTCTAGCAGATGTACGGTATGTACAATACTCAAAACATTGCCCAGAAAAACATATAAAATTGAGGATATAAATAATTTCAACTTCCCCATGCCCCACTTTCCTCTTGTCTCTTGCTGATAAGAAAAAGATTAAGAAGCTCAGTAAGCCTAGAGACATGAAGTCTGCAGCCTCAGTTATGAGTGAAGCTGGTTCCATCTTCACTTCCTGAGACCCAGGAAGGTAGGGGGCATGGTCAAGGTCACAGCCCTAATTAGAAACTGCCACCTAGACTCATAGGTACTCAGCCCACCCCTGAGGTGCACCCATGCCTGGAGAAATAAAAGGCCCAACCAGTGGGCTCTCAGAACGATGATGCTCACACATGAAAAGACCTCCCATGCGATCCACAAATTTCACTGCCTTTCACAAAGTGTCTAGACCTATTTTTTCAAACACTGTGAATTTTGGTGAAAACTTTTGTGATTTGAAAATGCAACATTTACCCTTAATTTAAACCCCTGTGTATTTCCAAGGGAAATTTAAGTTAAAAAACATGTCTTTCTGGTTAAATGGAAGCCTGTGCTCCATAAAAGGAGGAGGGGGAAAGTCAGGTGGCTGCTGCAGGCTGGTTCTCAGGGGGATTTGGGTAGAAGCTGCTGAAGTTGGAGAAGTCAACTGTCAGCTGAGGAGGGGTGGGTTGGGGAGCTAGAGAAACAGCAAAAGGAATGGACATGTTGCCCTGGGGGGTGGACAAAGGAGGCAAATCTACAAAGTGCTGAGGTGGAGAGGGCCGGCTGGGGAATCTCATGAGTCTAATGGCACCCAGAGGTTGGCAAGGCCATGTCACCTAAGTGTCCTAAGGTCACAGGACAGGAGTAGGAAAAGCAATCATGCAGTTTGCTGACTGTGATTTTCACTGTCACTTCTCTGCCAAGTCAGTGATAGGTCCTTCGAAGGAATGACACTGCACTGATCTTTGTATCCTTTGACCTGACATAATGCTTAGCTGTATGCAAATGATGCTGCAAAAATGCTACAAAAATAGATGACAAGTAAATGAAAAAAATAAGGTATTTCCAATCCAAACCACCAAAAGCCATTTAAGTCTAGAGCAATATCTTCATGATTAGGGTTACTTGTTAATAGTCATAGACTACCTTCCAAACTGGCAAAATAATTGTTTGACTTAGTGAAACTAAAAGAAAAAAATCCACTGGTTGATGTAGTACAGAAAACAGAATAGAAACACTTTGTCAAACTCTGTTCAGTTTAACAGTCTAGTGTGATCAATCCAACAGCTGAACCATGGCTCTAGGTGGACACAGCATCTCCTTCCCCTTCCTGCTCCTGACCACTGCTTGATTTCCTGTCTTCTCTTTGTTGATTTTTAAAATCTATTAGCTCTGGACAAAAACATTAAATTATGTTACATGGGCTGACTTTTCATTCTGAATCTCATGGACAGCAAATTCCTTTGTAGGTACAAGCCTTGGGGGTGGAGCAGCTGCTATCTAGGCTTGGACCTGAGGCAGAGCTGGGCAGGAGCTCCATGCACACAGAGCCTGTCTTGACTAACAGAGGGAGAAACCAAACCTCAGATCTTAAGCAGAGCACAGCCTCTCGTCCTCCTACAATCTGGCAAACTGGTGCACAAGTGCATATCACTAAGGATCAAAGCAGATTAGACCAGAAAGAGATTTTAGGGATTTCCTAATTTTGTCAATGAGGAAATCATAGCCTATGACCATATGGCTGGATGGTGGAGATTGGGACCTAGATTCCCTTCTCTTTGGGTCAGCGGGCTTTCCTTTGCATACCCTACATACTTGTGGCCGGTGGAAGCAAGGTAGCTCACTGCTAGCACCAGGCAGAGACTCAAAGACATTACAAATGGGGGAGCTGGGCATGTGGTCAACTGACTTTGGCTTACATACATAGTGAGCCCAGCCCATGGGCTGTTGATGGTAGTGCTGTTTGCAAAGTATTTCCAGGTCTTGAAGACTTGTGATAGGAAGGCCCTCTGCCCTTTGTTGCGGGATCATATAAATAGTTTGAGGCAATGTAGGTTACAAGCAGAAATGATGTTTATCACTTCTAGACCAAAGCATTTAATTGCTGGCGTGGGACCCTCAGAATCGCTCTCTTTTTCCCTTTATTGTGGCGACCAGTGACATTTGAAATGGTAGCTGCTCCTGCAGTTTGGGCTCCTGAGTGATGCTGATAGCAGAGCTCACCCTGATGCGATGGGTGAGCGAGTGAGGCATGCGCTGTCGGATGTGGAGAGCATTCCTTACTGCAGCAACCACCCGGTGCAGCCCGGTTCACAGAATCTCCTCTATCATTTTCAAGGCAATTGATTCTTTCTCCATCCCTCTCTACCCTTTCACTATCCCAACTTTCCCTCTATGTACTTTCACTTTGTTCAGGGGTCCTTTAATTTTTGTTGTTGTTGCTTTTTTCTCCTGCCAGATTTCATCAGTAGGAAAAGAAGAGGAGGAGCTGTGATAGTGTGTGCTTCCATCAACCCTCCCACAGCATCTTTTTAATAATATCTGAGACTAAGAAAAAGATCTCACTCTGACGTCACCTTGGAGCCCTAGGGATAAAACATGAAGAAGTAAGCTCTGCATTCACAAAAGAAAAAAAGCAATTTTATAATGTAAGTTAATAAATAGAACACTAGTGGAAAATAGAGTCAGCCATTGATCATTATTTTGAAAGACAGTAAGAGAAGAGTTACAGCTACTATCATGATGGATAAGGGAATTTCATTCGTTTTAAGTTAGTCTGTTTAAAGAACTGCATAATCTAAAGCTTTTTCTTTCTTTTTTTTTCTTTTTTGAGATGGAGTTTCACTCTTGTTACCCAGGCTGTAGTGCAATGGCGGGATCGCCGCTCACCGCAACCTCCGCTTCCTGGGTTCAGGCAATTCTCCTACCGCAGCCTCCTGAGTACTGGGATTACAGAACATGTCACCATGTCCAGCTATTTTTTTTTTTTTTTTGTATTTTTAGTAGAGACAGGGTTTCACCATGTTGACCGGGATGGTCTCGATCTCTTGACCTCGTGATCCACCTTTCTCGGCCTCCCAAAGTGCTGGGATTACAGGCTTGAGCCACCGCTCCCGGCCAGCTTTTTCTTCAATTAGTGATGAACTATGTGCCATTCCAACTTTTATTATTAAATATATCGACCATCTGTACCACATAATTTAAAACATCTTTTTCTTTAAAAAAATTTAATATTTTATTAACACAAAGATAGTACATGCTCAGTAAATAAAACTTGGAAAAACACCAGAAACACAAAGAAAAAAGTTATAGAATTTGCTCTCCTTCTAGGACCCAGAAATAACCATTCAGTATTTGGTTCATGATCTTGGAGACTTTCAACTATAAAAATATATATGAATATAAATTATATATATATGTGTGTGTGTGTGTGTGTGTGTGTGTGTGTGTGTGTATAGCTATAGACTAAACTATTTTGCACTACAGAAAGATTTATAAGTAGAAGCCCTAAGCTCCAATGTGATGGAATTTGGAGATGGGGCTTTTGGGAGATAAATAGGTTTAGATAAGGTTTTGAGGGTGGGGGCTTTCATGATGTAATTAGTGCCTTTATAAAAAAAGACACCAGAGAGCTTTTTCTCCTTCTGTTTCCCCTCACGTGAGGACACAGCAAGAAGGTGACTATCTACAAACTAGAAGAGGCTCTCCCCCGAACCCAACCACAGTTACACCCTGGTCTCAGACTTCCAACCTCCAGAGCAACAGAAAACAAATTCCTGCTGTTTAAGCCACCCAGTCTATGTATTTAGTTATGGAAGCCTGAGATGATCAATGCATGTGTGTTTGTGTACAATTATTGTTTAAAACTACGGAGGAATATTATGCAATGGCAGCTAATAGATACAGAGGGCAATAATGTTTCTTTTTAAACTGGGGGATATTAATGTATATTGGGAAGAATATACATTAATTATCAAATACAATTGAATGTCTACCAAATATAATTTTTCCTTCTTTAAGAAGAACTATTAGAAATAGGTAATTTATTTGACAGAATAGTTCTACTTGAAGAAATTTCATCTGTAAAACAGATGTGAGCAATGAAATTTATATTAAAATGTTTATGAAACCTTTATTGCCTGAAAATTAGAAACATACTAATGTTCAACAAAAGGGATTGCTTAAGGAAATTTGATACATTTATCAATTCAATAGAATACTCCATAACCTCTATAAAGTTATTTTGCAAATAAGTACAAGTAAAACTGGAGAGAACTGAATAAGATCAATGGAATGCTATGATGTCAATATCCTGGTTGCCAGGTTGTACTATAGTTTTGCAAAATGCTGCTATTGGGAGAAATTATAAGCGTACACAGAATCTCTTTAGTATTTCCTACAACTACATGCAAATCTATAATCATCTCAAAATAAATTTAATTTTTAACAAATGAAAAAAATTGTGGGAATCGTTTACGAAGGACAATAGTACTTGAAGATGGATTAGTGTCCCAGAACTCTAAAGTAATAGATTCATGTTATTTTAGAGAATTCTGTGAAGGTAGCCACGCATATTGCTGAGTGTACTTTAAATTGATGAAATTGTATTTTGGAAAAGTAATTTCACTGCCTAACCTATGAGGCATTAGAGTATTTCTTGTTTTGTGAATTTTTTTAATTTAATGCAAATAAGCAGAAAAATATTACATAGAAAATATAATTTGTTCATTTATTTCCCAGAAGTATAGTGGCAAGAATCTCCAAAAGATGTATTACAGAAGAATATTTATTGACTTTGGGATTTGTTAACAAAATCAAAATACAGATTATGAAAGGGTATAGTGTAATAGAGAAGATGTTTATGGCTATCTCATGGTCCCACTGCCTCCTCCTGGAAAAGCAGGTGAGCCGAGCCATGTTCTCACAATGATACACAAACACAGGAGCTCAGGCCTACCTGTGGGCTTAAAACCAGGACATCATCCCTTCCACCTTTTTCTCTGGGCCAAAGCATGTCACGTGGCAAGCTGAGAGTCAGGGATGGGGCAGGTCAGCCCAGCTATGTTGGGAGGACACTACAAAGTTACGTGGCAAAAGGCTTAATTATAGAGATGAGTGAAGAAATGGGGTCATTCTCACAATCCACACAACCCCACGTTCTTGTCTACTTGCTATCACCTTTCTCCGTGAAAGAAATGTAAATGAGCCTTTACAGAAAAGCTCTTCAAAAGGGTTGTCTGGGCTTCTGGCATATGATGAATGAATGAAAAAAAAAAAAAAGCTGAATATTATACTTTCAGCCTTTGCAGTCTGATATAAATCTCTTTCAAATTTGCATTTATTTTCTAGTGATTTTGAAGGTATTGGTCATGCTTATTGGATATTACGTTGCTCCTGTTGTGAAATACTCTGCCTTCCACACTAGCTAGTACTTGCCATTCCTGGACTTTCTAGTGGCGACTTGCAAGGGTTGGCGAGTTTCTCACTCAAAATGGCAAAAAAATGAATAAAGTAATGCAAAACTATCAACAGAAAAAGAGGCAATGGACAAAAGAAATCAAAATTTTGAAAGATGGAGAACAGGTAAAAAAAATCAACAGAACTGAAAACTCAAGCATCAAATACTAAAGTGAGAAAAAAATAAATGTACATTTTTTTTCCTTTAGGGCTCCTGCCTTTGACATTAAGTTATTTAGAAACGGCTTCCCTGCCCTGATTTATACAGTTATTTGCTCACCTTTTCTATAGTTTTATGGACTTACTTTTTCTTCATCTTAAAAAATTCTTCATCTTGAAAAAAATTTATCATGTCAAATTAAGTACAGAGAGTATTATGAGCAGCTCTTCTTCCTCTCTGTTAAGAAATGAGTAAGAAAGTGGTCCGACATACCTACAGGATAAACTTAGGAGGAATATTAGGATAGAATTCAGTTTGAGAATTTGTTCATCTGTTAAGTAAACTAAACAGCTCCTCTCTATGAGAATAAAACAGTAACAACCACAGAACTGTCCACTAGCCTGGTGTGGTATCCGTGTCTTTCATACAGGTTGCATGTTGCAGTTTAGTAGTGGTCTCATATACATCATCACGTTCCCAAAATGCAGGAGGCAAAGCACTAGATCTGGTTCACCTAAAGGATGTTTCAGCCTGATCCTTCCCTGATCTAGTCATTAGTCTTGCAAGAGCCTCATTTTTAAAGATCTTTCCAAGTTTGGCTGGCATATGAAGAAGGAAGGGAAGAAATAAAAAAAGAAAGTACACGGAAACATATTTGAGGCTGTATCTATGCCCCTTGACTCTCAGCTTGCCATGATGTGCTTTGGTCCAAAGAATAAGGCAAAAGGGATGATGTCGTGGTTCTAAGTCTAGAGGTTGGCCTGGGCTCCTGTGTTTCTGTATCACTATGAGAGCATGCCCAGGATCAGCTGCCATCCCAGGAGGAGGAACCAATGAGACCACTGAAATAGCCATACAAATGTTATCTTGGCCGGGCGCAGTGGCTCACGCCTGTAATCCCAGCATTTTGGAGGCCGAGGTGGGTGGATCACGAGGTCAAGAGATTGAGACCATCCTGGTCAACATGGTGAAACCCCGTCTCTACTAAAAATACAAAAAATTAGCTGGGCATGGTGGCATGTGCCTGTAATCCCAGCTACTCAGGAGGCTGAGGCAGGAGAATTGCCTGAACTCAGGTGGTGGAGGTTGCCGTGAGCCGAGATGGTGCCATTGCACTTCAGCCTGAGTAACAAGAGTGAAACTCTGTCTCAAAAAAAAAAAAAAAGTTATCTACTACATAATACCATTTTATAATTTGCTTGTTTTTCAATTTTGTTAACAAATCCCCAAGTCAACACATATTCTACAATATTTGAATTGCGCCTACTCTACAAAGTGAGAACTAGAAGAATGTGATTTTTGGGTCAGCTTGTTTTAGGATGCTTCTTCTCTAGGTTTGTTGTCAGTTCCAAAGGAACAGAGAGATTGTAAAAGATATTTTAATCCAAGTGGCCATGTTCAAGTAATTCCATTTTCCTTGTAAAACTGTCAATCACTAAAGTGATGTCTAGTGTGACGCAATGCTATCTTGCTAACTAAACTACATATTACTTCCTACTGATACTGAACCACAGCAGCATATTCACCTGGTTGTTGTAACACATGAAAATCCACAGCACAACTCAAATACAAGATGACTGCACCTAAACCTACACAGAGAAAAGAGATTTTAAAACAGTTGTTTCCTGTCTGTTCAAGCTGGGATCCAAATCCACATTTGAACATAACAACTGCCACATTATTCTCCAAATGTGTCAACACAGAGCTCAATCTTTTAGCTAGTTTAGGTACCTATTAAAGTTACTCTGTGAAGAAGGAGTTTTCAGATTTTTTATTAATTGAAAATCTTACTAAAAATCTCCATGCTTAAATGCTTGAGAAGAATTTGCACCTCTGCCAATTAAAAACTACTCATGGAGTTGAGACTTTGGTTCCATGTATGCACATTTCCACTTTCAAAAATGTCATCTGTTGTAACAGAATTCCTTAAATCACCAAAAACATAACATAAAGCTGGCTAGAGTCCTGATAGTCTGGTTTACTATATAGGCCCTCTCCAGAAGAAATTATTCATGGTAATGGATTATAGCTTGGCCCCTGCAATTAGAATGGTGAGGGCCTTCCACATTGCAAGTGACAGTTACTAATGATTTTTCTTTATTTTATTATTCCCAAATTCAAAATAAAGAGTCACCCGCTGATTGCTGATGTCTACTGTTTCTCCAGTTTGTTTCCGAGTGGGACAGGTCTGAGCATTTCCAGGTGTGTAGGTTAATTCCTAGTGACTTGAACTAAGTTTGTTAATGGGAAGACCTCATTGCAGAAACGGTAGGAAAATTCTTACTTTATGGCCCCCGTTGTTGACCTCCGTCCTTCTTCTTACCTTAGTCCTGAGAAATTTCACTCAGGTTAGCAATGGATTCTTGCTCATGTGCACAATTAGGGAAATCCTTGAGTTATTTTCTAACCAAAATCATACATGGAAAACTTCCTACACCAACTAAATTATCAAGCTTCTTTGCTTCTGTCCAGAATTACAGCAAATCTAATGATCACACACATCATCACATACTGGTCAAAAGCACTTCAATGAATAAAAATGGGGAAGCATTCTTATTTAGCAAAAGAGAGTGTTTGATAGATGAAACCTTTTAAATCAAGGACCCATGGTGGGGAAAGCAATAAAAGCAACTCTTCGTGTCCAACAGAATGACTGATTCAAAAAACAGACTATCCCAGGTTTTAAATGTCCTAGTTTGGGGCCCCATTTTCTTGGCACCTCACTAATAGGTACAGGCCTTCTTCAGCCAATAGCCCCTCATTCTACTCAAGAGAGTGGGGAGCCTTCAGTCTTCACCTGACGTTACATTCAATCAGTTGCCAAGACTTAGAGCCTCCATCTTTGGTCTTCTTTTTCTTCTATTTCCTTCTTTAAATTTCCATGTCTCCCAAATGGTTCCACTGTCTCAAAGCCTTTTCTTTGGATATGTTTTTCCATGTTATGTTTTGGGCTGAATTTATGTATTATTTATTCTCAAGGAAAAATCCAAAGTTGACCATTTCTCATTTCTGAGATAAAACAATTGCTGTTTTTCCATCAGCAACATTTTTTTTTTTAACCTGGAGCACATTGATACATTTAAATCAGTGCTTCTCAAATTTCAATATTCATAGAAATCACTTGGGGATCTTGAAAACTAAGGATTCTGATTCTTTAAGTCTTGGGGGAGGGCCTGAGGTTCGGTTCTGCATTGGGAACAAGCTCCCAAGTGATGCTGATGAGCCTGTTTAAGAACCACACTTTGAGCATCAAGATTTTGAATTATACCATAGCTATGTCAATATTACCTACCATGTCATAGCATCAGTGGTGATTTCTGCATGTGATAGTTTGAGTTTTTGTTTTGCCTGCTTTGTAAATGTTATTCTAGGTGCTTGCTTTATAACAGAATAGCAGAATTGATGCAATGACATTAAAACAGAAAGGGAGACATAGTGTCTGGTTGCCTTGGGCATTTCTGTTAGCAGAAATGGAAGTCTTTCAGGGGTCTTAATTTTTAATAGCTATGCTATCAGATTCTCAGTCTTGGCATTAGGGCTAAGTGTTAGAACTTCCCATAAAGTGTTCTGATTTATGGACTCTCTGCTCCTTACCATAAAATAAAAAGAAATCCTCAATTTCTTTGAGGAAAAAAACAAAACAAAACAAAAAACCAAACCAACCGCACAGCCTAGCTAATGAGATTTCATGCTATTTGTTAATTAATAAGCATTTAATAACATGAAGTTCAGAATATCTCCAATTTGCAAAATGTACTTACCATTCTGGAAACATCAGCAACTGAAAAGTGGGTTACGTGATATAATGAGTGTAGTTGCCTTTCTCCAGACCTGTTCTGTTTCCTTGCCCTCTCTGGCCTCCTTCTGGCTTCATTTACCTTTTCCACTAGTTTACCAGATGATTCATCAACTTTCTGGCATTTTCCACTTACCATCTGTGTCCAACATCCTGGTAAAATCCAATAAACTTTCTAATATCCAGCAACCCATTAACTACATCCTTGTATATAGCTAATTCACTGGGAGTGGGTAGTCATATGATACGGCCTCAAGGCAAAGTGCTCTACCACTTTTGGAATATCCACTGTTGTGCCAAGTTCTGTGCTGGTTGCATCAACAAAATCATCTCACTTAAACCTGGTAGTAAAGATCCTAAGAAGCCATTTTACAGAAAGATTAGATTATTTTCAATTTATTATTCAGAATAAATATATCTTTTTTCTCTAATGGCTCAAATAGTTATTAAATTTATTGGTTTAAATGCACAATGTGTGTGTGTGTGTGTGTGTGTGTGTGTGGTATTAATTCAAGAGATACAAAAAGAAATTGAGTGAAAAATAAGTCTGCCTCCTTCCCATCACTCTCATCATGTCTCTACCTAGAGGCAATTATTGTCAACAGTTTTTGATGTGTCTTTCAAAAAATAGTCCATTAAGCATGGTATACTAGGTCTCTTTAAAAATTTACAACCTGTTACGGAATATATATAAATGTTCAATTACTAGTAATACCTTATTATATATACAGATTACAACTTAGAAATATATTTTCATGACCATTATGTCATTTGATTCTCCCTACAATCCTATGAACAAGGCAGGGCAGACATTGTTGTGACCCCTTACACATGAAGAAATTGATGCTCAAAAATGTAAAATGATCTGCCCGTGTGTATACAGTTAGTGGGAGACCCAGTTCTAGAACAATAACCAGACTAATGCTCTTTCCCTGACATCACAGAAAAGGTAGCCCAAGAATTAGAGATCAAAAAACATTAGGCTTCTTTGATTATTCAAAGTACTCTTTCTGTATAGTGTCAATTATCAGAGAATTTACTATGTTCAATGTGGTACCAAGAGGGCATTTTCTAGTAAATAATATATAAAAACTGAATATTCTGGCTTTGCAACTGTGGTCATTAAGCTGTAACAAAACATTTCAATGAAACAAGGGTTTGAGTTCCTGTTAATGGAGATGTTTGGCCCTTCTTTTGAGATAGCCCTTGGTTTAATCAGAACCTGCACACTGCAAGAGAAGGGTTAGGAAATTTGTGAATCTGGTCTAATTAAACAAAAAAGGGCAAGCAGGAAGCAATTCTATTCTTTCTTAGAACTGCCTGATTAACTTGTTTCCTTATTTGGCGATAAAGTCCTAGGCAGATCTAACATTTATGTCATCTTTCAGTTACTAACAAATACTCTGCATTTTGAGATCTTGAAGGTCCAGTGTAGTCTAATCAAAGCTTCAATTGCTCACCCAACTCAAAGCTTTCTGTGTCCCTAGCCTAGCCCCACCTGAGCAGGGCATGGAGGGGAAGCAGCACATGGCCAGGTAGTAGGAAGCTGCAGGGCAGCAGCAAGATGCACCAGGGCACGACAGCCCTGCCTTGCATTTCTGCCACTCTTCTTTGGCTCTTCTGTTGCCTTTGGGTTTTCTCACATCGGAACAGCAGTAGGAAGGAAAGGCAAGGTTGTGATTTGATAGTGTTATATGGCTGATGCTTTTCTCTTTTCTTTTTTTTTTCTTTTTTGAGACACAGTTTCACTCTTGTTGCCCAGGCTGGAGTGCAATGGTGCTATCTCAGCTCGCTGCAACCTCTGCCTCCCAGGTTCAAGCAATTCTCCTACCTCAGCCTCCTGAGAAGCTGGGACTACAGGCACAGTGCCACCACGCCCGGCTAATTTTTAGTAATTGTTGGCCAGGCTGGTCTCGAACCTCGTGATCCGCCCACCTCAGCCTCCCAAAGTGCTGGTATTACAGGCGTGAGCCACCGTGCCTGGCCGGGCTGATAATTTTCTCAAGAGGCATCTTCAGAGTTCTTCTGAAACACCTCCACTAGGGAGCTCCCATTGCAATTTCCTACCACACGTGTCTCCTCCAGCTTATGACCTCCCCTTCCCCACCTCTGACTTCCTCCTGCTGGGGTTCCTTGCCTCTCCTGGCAGTCTTTTGAGTGCAGCCCCATTTTCGGCGGACAGCCCAGCTTCCTTCCCCGAGTCCTCTGGGGCAACAGCCCCTTTGCTGAGCATCGGTGGAAGCTGGACTTCTCCAGCTCTCACCCCCTTTCTCCTTTAGCTGCCTCCAGCTGCTCTATTTAGCTTCTCACCTTCTGGCTTTTCAGGTACTAATCTCTACGTGATAGGCTGAATAAGACCCCCACCAAAGATGTCCTTGCCCTAATCCCCAGAACCTGTGAATAGTTTACATTACATGGCAACAGGGACTTTGCAGATGTGGTTAAGGTAACAGATTTTGAGATGAGGGGATTATCCTTGATTATCGGGTAGGCTCAAAATAATTACATGAGTCTTTAAAAACAGAGAACACTTCCCGACTGATGCGGAGAGAGAGTCAGAGAGATGCGGCCTAGTGAGAAGGATTCCACACTCTCTCGCTGGCTCTGAGACGTAGGCGCCCTTGTACGAGAATCAGAGAGGCTGCAAGGAGCCATCGGCATTCCCCGGCTGACAGCCCGCAAGGGTGCAGAAGCCTGGAAACAGATGCTCCCCTAGAGCCTGTAGAAGGAAGTGCAGCCCGGCCAACACCTTGATTTCAGCCCTGCGAGGCTTGAAGCCCAGACACCAGCTGCGCCCACTGGACTAACGACCTACAGAACTGTGAGGTCCTAATTTTGCTATTTTTAAGCTGTTAAATTTGTGTTAATCTGTTTCAGCAGCAATAGACACGAATACATTCTGTTTGTGTTCCCCAAAGCCTAGCGGTTCCAGGTTAGCTCTTCATGTGATAGCTCTTCAAGTGTAAAATGAGGGGAAAACACGAGAGGGGAGGAGGAAGCATTTCAGTAGCCTGAAAGCTCTGTCTGATGAAATCCTCTTCATAATGATTAAACCTTCTTCATTAATTTACAAGTCTCCCCTCATACACCTGGGATTTGTGACAC
This sequence comes from Callithrix jacchus, assembly GCF_049354715.1. NCBI lineage: Eukaryota > Metazoa > Chordata > Mammalia > Primates > Cebidae > Callithrix > Callithrix jacchus. The sequence goes on from NC_133502.1 coordinate 65,226,361, forward strand.
AGTTTCAGGGTTATTGGACCATTTTTTTGGTCACTCCTTAGCAGATGACATCTCTTGAGAATAGATTCGCATTTTTAACATTTTTTCTCAGCTCAAAGATGTCAGCTAGCACGGAGACAACAGGAAAAGTCTCATTTTAATATCCTGTTACATAAACACATTCACAGAATGGCTTTCCCTTTGAGGTTTAACATTTCGAATGTTGTGCCAGATAGATTGGAGATGCTCGGAAAAAGCTGGGTGACAAGAGAAGGAGTTGAGATCTCAGAAAGAGAATTCACCACTAGGGTGGGAAGACAGACAGGTCAGAAAATAGCCACGTTGCCTGAGACCTGAATTAATGTGGATGAAACAACGTTTCTAGCCCTAGACCTCAGGCATGGTGGGATCCGAGGCAGAGGTGAGAAGGGAGTTTGTGTTCAATGGCTCACTGGTAAGCAGAACTCATTATGCCTCCCTACAATGATCCTGCAAGAATGGAATAAACTGAGACTACTTAGCTTGAGTATGTGCAATAGTTCACCCTTTCCTCGCTGCGTTTTGTGGTTTCATTCACAGCTTGAGTTTCCAACAAACCATGAGAGTGAGGGGAGTCAGAGACAGAGCAGCAGTTCTGTGACAGAGCCCACAATCTCCGTGAGGGTGGGGGCAAGGCCCTACTGCCCAGACCTGGAGGCCACATGTGGTCAGAGTCTGGGTCCTTTTCACATCTGCAGATTATGTGTGTCTGAGGAGGGAGGCAGGCAGGAGGCAACTTTCTTACAGGCCCCATCCCATGTTTCCGCCTTTAATGAGCTTTTAGGAGGCATGATTTCATAGCCTAGTTTATTTCATAATCAAGCCCAGCTTCCTCTGTTAGGCCAATCAGTGCCTATTAACTGAATGCCTACTGTATGCAGGCTTATGACTCTGGGAACAAATGTGTCCATGATGCTGTCACTGTTTAGGAATTGTAAGATCCCTCTCCTGGATAGAATCCCTTTCCTATCAAGAGCTCACTTTCTCCATAGAGTGAACGGCAGCCGTAAGGATATTTCTAGAATTCTGTTTTACTTCCCTTCTCATTTCAGGAAGAAAAGGACGACTATTAAGTATGAAGAAAAAGGTTAATATAAAGTATAAAGATAGTTAGCTATAGAAAAGTCTTCTTCCCGGGTTGTTTGAGCTCAAAATTATGGCCCTTCTATGCATATTTTTTGCTTCTCATGTAATTATCTATAATGAGTAGTTAAGAAATGTGTTAGCCCATCATCTCCAGTACCTAATGCCGTTCCTAAAATACAATCTAGTGCTCAGTAAATATTTGTTGAATCAATGAATATAAAAAATGCAAAGCAAGCACTTGAGATAACATGCTACATTTCTTTCAGTTTCAACTCCTGGCTAATGAGTGAGGAAGGTCACTGCAGAAGTGTGAGGACCATCAGAAGCTTCATATTTCAATAACCAGTGCCAATTCTGAATGCCAGATGGGATGAAATGGGATATTAAACTACTTTTTCTTACCACGTTGTTGACCTCCATTGCCTCGGTATTGTTCTCCAATTGCCTGGTCTCTGTGGATCTCTGACTTCTTATTACCTCCGATTGGAACACGCCACAAATCATCCTGCTTTCTTTATCCTCTCTCACCTCCAAGTAATCCTATCATCTTACTCCAGTTAGAGCTGCTTTCATTAAGAAGATCGTGACAAACTCTCTCCCTACCCTTGTTTGCTCTTCAGGAAAATTATCCCCTGGAAAAGTGGATGTGATAGCCACTTTTCAGAATGTATTGTGTGAATTTCTTCTGACTTCCAACATCCTCCTAAGCATTACCTTTGCATTGGAGTAGAATTCAAAAGGAGATAGCGGTTCTGAATTCCTTCCTTTGACCAGATGGAAGTCGTTACATCAGAATGCTGATGACTGCAAAATCTTGGACATACTGTTTTCACAATTAGGAAATGGCAGACACAAAGTTCTTCAGTGCAAAGCCAGCATGCGAGTTCAGCTTCCATTTGCTGCTATAAATTTTGTTCTTGTTGCTGCCAGTAAACACCAACTGTTCAAGTGAAATAGTAAATCCAAATGTGCCTGTTGGATGAGAGTAAAAAAATTATATGCTGCATAAATGCTGATGCGAAAGGATTTTTTCAACACACTAAACCAGGGTAGGGAAAGGAACCGAGAAAGAAAGTTGAACTGAATGCAGCTCTCACTAAGAACTTCTTGGTAGAAAGCACTGAAAAGGCTCTTGATAGAATGTTGATTCAACATACTGTTTAAACCTCAAGGGAAAACACAGATGCAGAATTGGGATATCGGCCTTAGGATATCTGCTCAAAGTCCTACTTTGAGTGATCATCGGGGTTACCAAAGAAGGCATAGATCGTAACAAATCAGGGCAAAGAAAAATAGCAAAGTTCACTCAAAGCTGATGTGCGTTCATAAGTTATTTGCTAATGATCAGTCTAACAGCCGAAAGTCAAAGTCAGTAGCTAGCACCATCTGCAATAAGATTTAGAAAGTTTCAATCTCACAGATTTACCATAAGGCTAATCGCTAAATGTTTGTACTCAGTCTCCCTATGGTTAAGTTTAATGTGTAACTGGTATTATGATTCCAAGAGATAGTTTCATAAATGGTTCTTGAAATTTTATTTTCGATTACCTAAGTTACAAGATTTCTTTTCTCCTTTCCCCCATCATTTGTCTTATGCTGAAACAAACAAACACAAACAAACAAACAAACACCTGTGTGATCTTGGAGCTGGTTGCCCTGAGTCCCAAGCTCTGATTTGATTCTGAAGCTCGGGAGCCTGCTTTCTCATGTGGATAGAAATGCCTGCCCCACTGGTCGTCGTGAGGGTTAAACAAGACAGTGTATGTTAAGCGCTTGGCACAGCTCTTGCACATAAAAGCTCCTTAATAATATTAATTCCTCTTCCAGATTAGACTTTGCAAACAAATGATTGAAAAACAGAACATTCAAGTGGATTCTCTAGCATGCTGAGGCTCCAGGCCAAGAACCATGCAGTAAAGATCTCCCAAACCCAAGTATTCCAGCATCTGAGAATGGCTAGGGCTTAGCTTCAAGGCTGAAATAAGTATTTTAGTATAAAGCAGTCTTTTTTCCTCTTCATTTTCTTGTGGAATAAAAAGCCTTTTCAGAATAATGGTTAAAATCTGTCCTTTATAGATCTGAAAATGTGAGCAAGTTTCATACTGAAGTCAAGATCTACTGAAAGTGTTAGATGAATATATAAGGACCAGACGCGGCCGTCAAAAATAAAACAGACGCTGGTGTCTTGATGCCTCCATGTGCCAAAGCTGACTTGCTTGACTTATTTTTGTCATTGAATTAATTGTTGTATCTGGTTTAATTGGCCAAATAGTTTTTGCTTAAATGTTCACATTTTCAGTGTTATATTAATATAGTCAATGTTTTTGAGGGTACAGAAAGTACCAATATTGGCAAATATATGTGTTCAGAGGAAGAAAAATTGTTCATTTCCAGATCCCAGATTTATGGCAATTTAAAAATATAAAGTGTTGGTTTCTCCTTATGGTTACATCTGAGTGTGTATAAATTATCAGAGTCTGTGTGCATTTATTTCCATAGAAAATAATACCAGCAGAGACACAGCCAAGCCAAGTTGAACTTTGCTGAGTGGATTTGAAGAAGCACAGGCCAACTCAGGGCAAGGCAAATCCAAGAGATAGGAAGTCTAAAATAGTAATAATCAGCCTTTGAAACATTTTCCCTTGGAAAAGGCATTCCAATCCCATCCTATATTAACAGACCAGAAAGGACACACATGTGTTCTACGTATGACACAGAAAGTAAAACCAGAAGGCTCATTCTGAATGCCAGTCCAGCTTGAATTAAAACCTTCGTGAAGAAGTACGGCTTTTGATTCAAAGGAGCTCAGGTTTGAAGGGAGATGTGAAGGGTAACATCCCATCTGTCTCATGTCTAGTCTTCCTTTACACAGTTCTGGCAAAGATGTCAACCAATTGATTCTTGAACACATATAGAAATGAGCAACTCATTCCCTACAACAGAACACTCTGACTTTGAGTAATATTATTAGGAAATGTGTTCTTATTTTGAACCAAGGCTTATTTCTCTGTAACTGCCACTTATGGGTTCTATTTCTATCATTCAGGGGTCACAGCCAGGCAGAATTCCATTTCCAGTGGCAATTATTATTATCTTACAAATATTAAGGCAGAGCTCACAAATTAGCCCACATAATATTTTAAATGATTGTAAATTAGCTACTGACATTTGAAAATTAGAAAACTACCCATAGAACTTCGTATTTTCAACTTTTGAAATTGTTGATCATCTAAAAGCAATGGGCCACATTGCCAAATGGTACAACAGTAGTACCCCCTTACCCACAGTTTCACTTTCTATAGTTTGAACTACCTGTGGGCAACCATAGTCTGAAGATATTAAGTGGAAAATGCCAGAAATAAACAATACAGTTTAAATTGCACACTGTTCTGAGTAGTGTAATGAAATCTCCAAGTCCCACTCCATGTTGTCTGAGATGTGAATCACCCCTTTGTTCAGCATAGATGCAACCTGCCCATTGGTCACTTAATAGCTGTCTTAGTTATTAGACTGACAAAAGCCACAGTATATAGAGAGTTCAGTATTATCCATGGTTTCAGGCATCCACTGGGAGGGGAGTGTCTTGGAACATATCTTGGTAGATAAAGGGATACTACTGTACTTGGCTGAGCTGAGTAGCCACTGCCACTTTTAGACGGGGAATATGCTGGCTTTTTTGCCTCAGTCCTCACTATTCCTATTATCTTGCACTGAGCCTGCTTTCCGCATTTTCTGATACTTGACTGGCCTCTGAGACATTTGCATTTCTAGTTCTTATTGTGTCTTTGCTTCAAGAGATTTATTCTCACTTCCTCATTCTTCCCCTTGGAAAGGAAAACCTCATACACGTCTGAAGCCTAGACCTGCTGAATGACACCACACTTAGAAAACTGACAATTGATTCATCCAATCTTGCAATCAATCCTCAGAAATGTGCTGAGGTACATACATATATAGCTAGAGACCTTAGAATCATTTTAGATAGCATAAGGGTGGGACGTGGAGGTTGTAAAAAGCCTGTGCACACGGAATAGTACCTTCTCATGCCTGCTGAAAGTCTAATTCCAGATAGTTGTTCTTATTTGCAGCTGTAAATCCTCATGCACACTCAGACACCTGGCAAACCAGTACCGACAACCAAGAGCATGCTATGTGGTTTTCTGCTTTGTTTAGCTGCCTCTATGATGTTTAAGCCTTTGCTATTAAAGAAACTCTAACTCAGCCAGTGTCTGCTGGTGACTTACTGTCAGTTGCATCATAGTCCTCCATGTTCTGGAAAGATGAGGAGTCCCTGATTTTGAATCCAAGAACCTCCACTAAATAGCTGAATGACCTTGGGAAAATTGCTTACCACCTCTGAGCCTCAGATTCTCCATCTGGAAAATGAGGGTAGTAACAGGTAACTCCTATTACTATCCGCATGCTGTGAGAAAGACATGAAATACACATATAGCGCTTAGAGCTGCCCTTGGTTCATATTAATCACTCAATAAATGTTAACTATTAATTGGTATTCATATATAATCCCTGCACACGGTAGCAGGCCACTCCCACGGTGCCTCAGCCTTTCCTGCATCTGGGCATACAGGATCAACTTCTGAGTGCCAGCACTTGTAAATCTTGCCTGAGAGTTTTCTCCTACCCCCAGTTTTTTCAGTCCCTATACATTGCGGCAAGCTGGAAGTGTGGGGGAGTTAATAGCCCTCTTTCTTCCTCCAGGACTTGCCTCTACCAATGGCAGATGGGAGCTGATAAATGAATACCCCAGCTTCCTCACCTCTCAGAAGCGATACCTCAGGAATGTGCACACTTGGTGTTCCAGAGTTCCCCTTAGTGCATTTAGCTCCAGTTGCCCATAGTTGCCAAAGCTCATTTGACAACATGCCCTTTATAGACAGCCTTACTGTCCCTGTCTGCCTTTTCCACCCTGTTACTGATATTTCTTGGGGTCAATTACACAATTCTGGTACCAGAAGTAATACTAGGAAGCAGATCCTTAGGATACAGTCTAGAGCTACATCACTTGCTTGTCAAGCAGAAAGAAGCAAATCCTATTGCCTGTGGTAAGCGGTGATAAACTCCAACTTACTGTGGCATTGATGATAGATTTTGATAGATTTGGATGGGATAGAAGTGGCAGGCAATTACCCTGTGTACTGTAACATTCACGATGGATTTTGATGGGATATTGATGGATTGGCTTCTGTAATACCACTAGCATTTGAAAGATATTTGAGCACTCATAGAGGGTCTGATTTAGCTTTTCAGGATGCCACCTAACATTTCCTGGACCAACAGACTTACTTCCCAGGGAAGGAATTATTATAATTGGCACACAGTGATGGTATTCACTGGTCCTACTCTATACTATATCATCCTAAAGCTGCCAATCTGGTAGAAAATTGGAATGGTGTTTTAAAGGTACAACTGGGGTTCCAGCCTGAGGATGCCACTTGCAGGTTTTGGGTAATGTCATTCAAAATGTGGCATATTGTCTAGATCAATGTTGTTGAGGGTACAATGCCCCCAGCAGGAAGAAGTCATGGGTTTAGGAACCAAGGGGTAAGAGGAGGAGTGGCTTCTGACACTATCACTTCCCATGATCTACTTGGGGAATTTGTTCCCGCTCCCCCACGCTCCCCAGTGTTAGAGTCTGCTGGACCAGAGATTACGGTTTCTAACAGGGAAACAAAGAGCTCTTCTGCCAGCAGACACAGGAGGCACTGCATAGCCCTAAAGCAACTGCTGCCATCTACTTACTTTGGGTTCTTCATGTCTATAAGAGCAACAGGCAAAAAAGAAGTTACCTGATTATCAGGAAAAGATAGAGTAGCTGTTATATTATAGAGGCATAAGGGAGCGTGCCTTGTTCTTAAGGGGATTTCTTGGAATGTCTCTAGGTGTTTTCTTTCCTGGTAGTAACCAAATGGGCAGTTACAGAAACTATGGACTGGCAGAGATGAGGTAACTCAGAGGTCTCAGACCCTTCAGACTTTAAGGTCTGGGATCATAAATACTAATTATGACCTTGGAACCAGCTTCTGTGTAGGAAGTGCAGCCTGGCCCACTAACCTTTCTGCAGTAATTATTGTCATTATTATTATTGAGATGAAGTCTTGCTTTGTTGCCCAGGCTGGAGTGGAGTGGCGTGATCTTGGCTTACTGCAACCTCTGCCTTCTGGGTTCAAGCGACTCTCCTGCCTCAGTCCCTGGATCAGCTGGAACTACAGGCATGTGCCACCATGCCTGGCTAATTTTTGTATTTTTAATAGAGGTGGGGTTTCACCATGTTAGCCAGGCTGATCTCGAACTCCTGACCTCAGGCAATCCACCGGCCTTGGCCTCCCAAAGTTTTGGGATTACAGGAATGAGCCAATGTGCCCAGACTATTTTCCTTTTTAAAAGTAGCAACAGTTACCCCTGTTAAGAGCCAGTGACAAGACAGATTGAACTTAAGTGGGATGTAAGTGGATGAGAACGGACCTATCGGGGACTGTGGCAGATGCTATCAGTGCCTTATTCATGTCTCCTCAGCTTCTACTGGCCCAACTTCCAGCACCTTCCAGAATGTACCATCCTCCAGTCCTAAGGCACTGCCAGAGAGAAACCATAAATATATCATAGTTTTCCCTTTTACTCACCTGAGCTCTGGCTGCTGTAGTGAAATATTATCTAGAAGTCATAAACTCAAGTGTTTACTATTCAAACCAGGCCAACAACTTGAGTGAAGCCCATGGAGTCAGATGCACATTCTGGGGAGTGGTCCGAGCTGGCTTCTCCAGTGACTGCAGAAGACCTATTGGTCACTCAGCCAATACCACTACAGGAATGATCCAGCCTTCTGACTGCCTAATATTTTCAGCAACAACCTGACACTAGCCCTTCACACTCCTGGAGGGGACAGCAGAAAGCTGAATTTCATTGATTAAAGAAAAATAACTGGCTGAGGTGGCTCAAGCCTGTAATCCCAGCACTTTGGGAGGCTGAGGTGGGAGGATCACTTAAGCCCAGGAGTTTGAGACAAGCCTAGACAACATAGCAAGGCCTTATCTCTACAAAAATATTTTTAAAATTAACCTGGAATGGTGAGACTACAAGTCTCAGCTACTCAAGAGGCTCGGGTGGGAGGATTGCTTGAGCCCAGGACTTTGAGGCTGAAAGAAAAAGAAAAGGAAGGAAGGAAGGAAGGAAGGAAGGAAGGAGGGAGGGAGGGAGGGAGGGAGGGAGGGAGGGAGGGAAGGAAGGAAGGAAGGAAGGAAGGAAGGAAGGAAGGAAGGAAGGAAGGAAGGGAGGAAGGGAAGGAGGGAAATACTCTGAGATTGCATGGCTCCAAATACCCTAGGGCCACGTCTGGGAGAGTCAGGCTAGGCAGGGTAGACTCTTGTGTGCTTGAAGACGGCTGTTGACAAGCTGTGAACCATGCACAAGAACACAAGCAGGAAGCTGAATCTCATTCCAGAACAACCACCACATTTATATGAGAAAAGTTAAATATGGTTATTCTGAATGCAATTTGCAGATACACTGAAAAATTATGCACTGACTTTGCATAGAACAAATGGGAAGCTATTCAAGGTAAAGAACCAGGTTTTTCTAACATGAGCATTATCTTTTACTGCACTATCTGGTGCTACTTTGGTCTAAAGGGAAGGGCCACAAAGAAGGTAGCTGCATCAGCTACCTTCTTTGGTATGTGAACAGCTGCAATTGTAAAGCTGCCAGCTTCAGGCCAATGGAGAGAGTAATAGTGAATTTCCACTGATGTGCCAGGCTTTATTCTAAGCATTTTACACGTAACAACCAGTTTAAATATTTGTAACAACCTTATGGTAGAGATATTATCATCATCCATTTTGCACTAATGAGGAAACTGAGGCACAGAGTACTTTAGATTACTTTGCATCCCAATAGCCCACTCCAGAGCCTGGGCTCTTAAGGCTTCCTTCTTTTCTACTATTTTCTTCTAATAACAACCCCAATAGAATAAGGATTGATTTGGATTCCTTAATATTGTGTACATGATGCATAGTCGTATTTTTCTCTGTTTTGTGGTGTGGTGTGGGGTGTGTGTGTGTGTGTGTGTGTGTGTGTTGTATCTGTTTCTTAGGCAACTTATTAAGCAAAAGACCGAGTTTAGTCTGGAGCTAGCTGATCAGACACATAATCGAGTATCAGGAGGCTTAATTAGTGACACCACGTGCTCCTAACTGGCTTTATAGTTAGGTCTCAAGGGCTCATTTCCTCATCTATGTAAGAGGCGATTGGACCAATCACCTCTCATTTTCTTTCTTACCAGAATGACACATGGTATGTGACTTCCCAAACACCTAAGGTGTCTTCTGAAAACAAAGTTGCAGCTCTTGACCTTCCTTTGGAGCGAGGAGGCATTCAAGATGGGTAAAACTACAGCTGTGTCACCTTCCAATAGGACTGAAAGTTTGGGAAGTGAGGCAGTTACCTCCCCTGCCTCTAGTACTACCACCAATCAGCTGCCATAAAGCCAAATCATAACTGAGGGTAAATTCCTTGGTGGTTAAAGTGAGTATGAGAGTTAGACTAGACACCCTGACCTCTCTCCATAGGAACTTAGAAGAGACCCTGATTTCTTCCCGGCTGCTCTTGTATAGTGAGTGAGCCATTATTCAGGGTGGCTTCTATTCAATAGAAGGATTTGTTTCAGCAACCTCTAAAATTAGCCACTTTCTTCTCGTTAGCATGTGACTTGATTTGACCAAAAGTTTCTACAAGGCAGCCCTCTAAACTGCCATGGGCCTCCTGCGGGTATGGTCTGAGATATAGTCTGTGATACAGACCAAGGCAGTTTGTGGAATCTGGAGTCAAGCATCTTGTTATCTCCTCAATAATCAATTTTACCAACCCAGAGATTTGACTGCAGAAAGAGAGTGTGGAATGCTCAGGTGTGGCAGACCAACCCGCTTCAAGCGCATGCTCTTTCTAACGGGAAGCAGAAGGGGTTAGACACATGACCTCAAAGCTCAGAACGTGAGCACTTCTTATACCTATTGCTGTCGAGAGCTGTGCAAGAGGCATCATCAATGCTTAAATAATTTAAGATTTATTCTGCAGGACACATTTCTGGAAAAGGAACCTGGATAAAGGAGTACTAAAACGTCTCAGCTTTTGGTTCAAGATGTCTTTTCTAACAATAGCTGTTGACTGAAAAGACTAAGAAAAGGTGGCACGCGGCTCAGCATGTGCCCAGTAGCTGGAATGGAGGCTCCGGCAATACACCTACTGATACATGATGTATCTGGTTCTGCCTTTTGCTTCCCTGGCTTTCTTTTTTTTTAGTCAGGTTTTTCAAGGTATACTTTATATACAGTAGAATTTACCCCTTTTAAGTGTGCAGTTTGACGGACCTTGACAAACACATATAGTTGTGTAAGCACCACCTCAATCAGAACCTAGAGCATTCTCTCTGCACCTTTGCCATCAGTCCTCTCTCACCATTCTCACACCCTGGCAATCACTGTCCCTATGGTTTGCCTTTTTGCAGCATGTCATTCATATGAAAGGACAGAACAGGTGGTCTTTTAAGTCTGGCTTTTTTTCACTTAGCATTATGCATTTGAGTTCATCCATGTTGTTACACATATCCCAAGTTATTTTCTTTAATTGCTGTCGTATTCCATTGAATCAACGTACAATGATACAATTCTGTTCATTTATTCACTGGGCAGCAGTTATTTGGGTCATTTGTAGTTTTTGAAGGTTATGAATAAAGCCACTATAAACATGAAGATTTTGTATTTCTCTTGGGTGGATACTCAAATGGTTTATGTTTTATTTCTCTTGGGTAAATATCCGAATGCTCAGTCATATAAGTGACCTTCAACTTTATAAGAAATTGTCAGACTGACTTCTAAAGTGGCACTTAGCATTATCACCAGCAATACCTGAGCGTTCCAATTACTCTGCATCCTCATCAGCTCTTGACCTTGTCGTTTTAAGATTTCAGTTGTTAAAATGAGGGACGGCAATATTCCACTGTTTTTAGTTTGCATATCCTTAATGACGAATACAGTTTGGTATGTTTTCATTTGTTCATTTGCCTTCCATATACCTTCTGTGCTGAAGTGTCCAATTCTTTTGCTCATTTTTAAAATTACATTGTTAGTTTATTTTTACTATTATTTGTCAGAGTTCTTTATATATTCTGAAAGCAAGTCTTTCATAAAATATGTATTTTGTAAATATTTTATCCCAGTCTGTGGCTTATCCATTTATTTTTTTTTCTTAACAGATTTCAAAAAACAGCACTTTTTATTTCAATGAAGTCCTACTTATTTTTGTGTATGTGACCTAGCTAAGAAAGTAGCACTTATCCATGGTTGCAAAAATGTCTTCCCTATCTTTTCCTTTAGAAATTTCTTATTGTGAGGTTTTACATGTAGGTCTATGTTCCATTGTGAGTTGATTTTGTATTTGAAGTAAGGGACAGGTTGGGAATCCTGTTTTTGCATATAGGTATCTGTTTCACTGACATCTGTTGAATAAAACTATCCTCTGTTGAATTTCCTTGGTTCCTTAGTTGAAAATCAATTATCCTTATATTTGTGGATTTATTTTGGATTCAGCTTAATTCCATTGATTTTTGTTGATCCTTTCACCAATACGCATGCTTCTGATACTGTAGCTTTACAGTTAAGTCTTTAGCCTTGTTTTTTTTCTCCAAATTCTTTTCACTAATCTGTTTACTTTGCTTTTCCATAAAAATTTTAGAATCTGCCTGTTGATTTCTGCAAAACATCTTGCTAGGATTTTGATTGAGAGTGTATTGAATATACAGATCAATTTAGGAAGGATTAACACTTCTGGCCACTTTTTTTTTAAAGACAATTGATCTGTTGCCAAGGCCGGAATGCAGCAGCACAATCAATTATTGCTCACTGTAGCCTTGACCTCCTGAGTTCAAGCAATCCACTCACCTCAACCTCCTGAGTAGATGGGACTACAGGCACAAGCCATCATGCCTGGCTAATTTTTTTTTTTTTTTTTTTGTAGTGACAGAGTTTCACCATATTGCCCAGGCTGGTCTTGAACTCCTGTGCTCAAGCAATCCACCTGCCTTGGCATCCTAAGTGCTGGGATTACAGGAGCAAGCCACCACCCAGTTCTGACCACTTTTTGATACTAACTTATTTCTTCTGCCTTGGATTATGAAAACCAGCCACCAAGGTGCCTGTTTTTCTTGCACAGCTTGTCTTCATGATTTGATCTGCACTGGATATGAGCTGTTGGTAAACAATTCATACTGACTTCAACCCTACACAGCATATCACCTGGTATATGGACCTCAGTTTTTACCATCCCTTTACTGAGGTCTTTTTAGGTAACTTTGTAATGTCCTCCTACTGTGGATAAGGTAACCTGCTCCACCATTCAAAATTGGGCTAAAAGATTAGCTTTGTCCCATGGAATTTAGGAAGTATTGCACAATCAAAGACTTGAAATGGTTGTGTAGATTGAAGTTTGCTTTCTTGTGCCTTTGTCATTGCCTTGAGAATATGTCCACTGGAGAATGGAAGATAATTGGAACTGAGCCAAGTTGTCCCAATCATCCCCACTCAAGAGAAACCTTGATCAGCTGACGGCCAATTTACCCCCAGATATGTGAACGTGCATAGACAAGATCAGCATACTGCCTAGCTAAGCATTCCAAATGTAGGAGTTATAAATACCTATTATTGTTTGCCACTGAACATTTGTGTTTATTTTTTATGAAGCATCATGGTGGTAATAGATAACTGACACATGTGGGTAATAACAGCCTATTTAAATGTATTGCAGACAGCATCACAGCATAACTTACAGGGCTAGAGCAGTCTTAACCAAATATGGCTAGGTTCATGGGTTAATCATATCTCTTGATTTTTTTCCCATCATTCTCAATACCAAATACTAAAGAAAATTATTATAATAGAAACTTTTCTAGGTCCTGATCACTACCTCCAACCCCTGAGTCAAGTAAAACTGTAAAACTGTGAAGAACTCCATTCCACTTCATTTTTATTCTTAATTACAAGCAGATTATATTGCCTTAACCCTTTTAGTAAATGATTGTGCATCCCAGACACATAATAATTCTGGTTTTGGAAAAGGTCAGGAGAAGGTCAAAGGAAAGTCAAGCAACAAAAAACTGATGAATCAATTTTTCTTCTCATGAAACTTCTTGAACTATTTGCTGAATTGGGAGTTTTAATTTTTTTATATATTTAAGTTTTTAAATAGCTATCCTTTGGGGTAGGAATGCCATGGCATAAAGATAAGAGTCATAACATTTAAGACATGGCATAAAGATAAGAGTCATAACATTAAGACATGTCTAAACCACTAACTTGGCTGCAGTTGAAATGCATTAGTGTCCTTTCCGCTGTGCTCAGAGCCCTACCAAAGGCTGCTGGCAAAGCTTCCTGCTACTGCTGCTGCCTCCTCTCTGGATGGCCACGGGCTATAAGACAGATGTAGGCATATAACCCACATTAAAAGGCATTGAGAAGTATTAGAATTTGTGCTTCTTCAGGCTTTGACGTCTGACACATGTCTAATCAGTGGGGTGTGCTTGGGTCAGAGGCCCTTAACATCAGGATGATTTCATACAGTTTAAATTTCAGGGTCTTCTATTACAGCTGAAGAAAAGACAGATCCCCAACCCATAGCCATGGTGCTGTCAAGGACAATACTCCCTTGAAGAGGGCCCTCTGGGGCCCAGGGACAGAAACCTGCCACCATCACCCATGGTGTCCTGGAATGCTTGAGACTTTGGACCGGGCAGTAGTCTCATTTGATTGATTTTGTTCACTCACTCCTACCCAGTCTCTTTGATGACTTTGTTGCATTGCCTCCTCGAGAAATAGAAATAGACTGGGTAAACCAAATTTGGTTTAGATTTAAGTTCTTAGGCAAAAAATAGAGAGCTCTAGTCTCTGAAGCCAGTGCACGGCTTTGCTCCTAAGTTGAAAGGGCAGTCAAAAGGAAAAGTCAGGGTTTGTGAAATATTCTAAAACACCAGGGCAGGCCTAAGCTGGTAAGGGTTACAGTGTCTTTACATGAAATGAACAGGTCAAAGCACATTCAATAGAAATTATAGGAGATAGATAGCAGGATAGAATCACATTCACCTGCTTTCAAATTTCTTTACCCATTACCAGCTGTGATATCAGAGTCTCAGGTTTGTCAATTCTAAAACAGGGATAATAATAGAACTCATAAAATAGACAAATGGGACCTAATGAAACTCCACAGCTTCTGCGCGGCAAAAGAAACAGTCACTAGAGTGGATCGGCAACCAACAGAATGGGAAAAAATTTTCGCAGTCTACCCATCTGACAAAGGGCTGATATCCAGAATTTACAAAGAACTCAAACAGATTTACAGGAAAAAAACAAACAAGCCCATTCAAAAGTGGGCAAAGGATATGAACAGATACTTTACGAAAGAAGACATATATGAGGCCAACAATCATATGAAAAAATGCTCATCGTCACTGGTCATCAGAGAGATGCAAATCAAAACCACATTGAGATACCATCTCACGCCAGTTAGAATGGCGATCATTAAAAAATCTGGAGACAACAGATGCTGGAGAGGATGTGGAGAAAAAGGAACACTTTTACACTGTTGGTGGGAGTGTAAATTAGTTCAACCATTGTGGAAGACAGTGTGGCGATTCCTCAAGGCCTTAGAAATAGAAATTCCATTGGACCCAGCAATCCCATTACTGGGTATATATCCAAAAGACTATAAATCGTTCTACTATAAGGACACATGTACACGAATGTTCATTGCAGCACTGTTTACAATAGCAAAGACCTGGAATCAACCCAAATGCCCATTGATAATAGACTGGATTGGAAAAATGTGGCACATATACACCATGGAATATTATGCAGCAATCAGAAATGATGAGTTCGTGTCGTTTGTAGGGACATGGATGAATCTGGAGAACATCATCCTCAGCAAACTGACACAAGAACAGAAAATGAAACACCGCATATTCTCACTCATAGGTGGGTGATGAAAAATGAGAACACATGGACACAGAAAGGGGAGTACTAAACACTGAGGTCTATTGGGGGGAAAAGGGGAGGGCCAGTGGGAGGGGGAGGTGGGGAGGGATAGCCCGGGGAGAAATGCCAAATGTGGGTGAAGGGGAGAAGAAAAGCAAAGCACACTGCCATGTGTGTACCTACGCAACTGTCTTGCATGCTCTGCTCATGTACCCCAAAACCTATAATCCAATAAAAAATTTAAAAAAAAAATAATAGAACTCATTTCATAAGGCTGTCAAGCACTTTAAAATAAACAAACAAACAAATAAATTTGCCTGATACTGCTTCTGATTCATTAAGTTCTCAATAAATGACAGTTAATATTGTAAGTATTGATGCCATTACTTATAGTGAAACTGCTTAGGATATGATATTATGTTAAAAAAAAACACCAAAATACGAAGTTGAATTGGCAGCATAATTAAAACTATGCTAAAAAGAATAATAAGAAAAATTCTGGAAATACATTGGAATGCTATTGTATGAGTCAGGTTAATGGGATTATTGGTGGCTTCTCTTTCTTTTCTACTTTTTAAATTTTCTGCTACAGTATTATGCTATATTTATGATTAAAATAATTTTTTTAAAAATATAAATTATGTTGTGATATCTTACCAAATAGGCTAACCTGAATCCAATCATGAGAAAATTATCATATAAAACCAGGCAACAGGACATTCAGAAGACAATATCCTTGAATTCATTAAAAAAGTCATTTAAAAAAAAGTACAAAGGATCCCAACTTTGGGAGGCCAAGGTGGGAGGATTACTTAAAGCCATGAGTTCGAGACCAGGCTGGGTAGAAAAGTGAGACCCCTGTCTCTACAAAAAACTTTTAGAAAGTGCAAAGGCAGGAGAACTGAGAACTCTACCATAGTTAAAGAGATCAAAGAGATAATAGCAACCAAATATAATGTGTGAATCTTGATGGGATCTTGGATCAGAGAAAAAATATATGAACATCGATTTGGGGAAAATTGAGAAATTCAAATATGGCCTGTATATTAGATGATGTGTTATATGTTCATTTTTCTTGGCTATAATAATGAAAATGTTATTATATAGTAGAATGTCCTTATTCCTAGAAAATGCATGCTAAAGTATTTATGAGTAACATGTCACAATATTGATTATATAGTTACAGCTATATCTTTTTATTATTAATAATAATAACATATTATCTATGACTAAAAAGCCTTATGTTTTCAAAGTGATTTTTATATCTGTGAAGTTTTTTGAGTCTCATAAGAAGTCAATTGGAAAATGATCATTAGTTTTATGGCAAATTTTGACTTTGATTTATTTACACATATTTATTTCTAATACAAATAATTCCCAGAGGACTAAAACCATGCCATTGCAACACATCTAACATTTATGTACATATGCATATATATGATAGATATACACATACATAAGTATATACTTACATATTTTATTTCCTGATTCCCTAAAATGCTTGGCCTCAAATTTTGATTTTGGTCACTTCTCACTGTTGCTGATTTGATTCAGCTGGTCATAAAGTGATACTAAAATACAACCCCAGCCCTATGGAGTTTACAGCCTCTTGGGAGACTGATGTGTAGACAAGAAATTAGAGTGATGTTTTATGAGGGAGATCAGCACAGAGTGCTACAGAATAGACAAGAGATGTCCAATCCCAGGTTAGGGACAGCAGACTGGGGGTGACCTCTTCCACAGAGCTGCCTGGGCTTTTGAAAAATGGCTGCCATCTCCCTCTCAGGTGACATCCATGGGGAACCATCCTCTCCTCATTACCTTGCAGTGTCTCAACGAGGAGATAATGTGCAGACTGGCAATCACTAGACTCTGAGTCTGCTTCATTTTTCCTGTCAGCCCCAAGGTCATTTGTGCAGACAGGAAGGGTGTGCCAATATACATCTCTGAGCAGTAATTAATGTTTTAGAAGGAATGACAAGGGCAGGAAATTTCTTGAGGTATAAGAATGAGAGGAGAAGGATCGAGGAGACTTCCTCTCCACCCACCCACCCCCAAGAGCTAATGTAGGATAAAGAATTAAAATGAAACTGCTCACACATCCTGCCAGGCATCTCCAACCTCATGCTGTACTAGGGGAATGACTAAAGAATTTCAAAGGATCAATGTGGGCATTCCAAACAATTCAATGATTTTATCACTTCAAAGCAAAGTGCCCCTTGTGAATATCCTTATTATGAATTGTTTATAGACCATTTCCAGCAATTGTGCTGCAGTGGGCTCTCAGCTCTACAGCCGCATACGTAGTAAACACTCCAGCACGCCCTGAATGTTTGTCTGTGCAACCCCAGGCTTCAATGAGATGAACATTGCTGACCCAGAGCTGCTTTGTTCAGTTTCATTACAAGAGCCAGCATCATTATAAACTCACCTGAACTGAGAGAGACACTTGGCAGACTTCTGATGTTTGAACCTTACTAACAAAAGCAGTGATGTATAGGGACAAGTACCAATTAATTGTAGGAATTCACACTGAGAAAAGTGATTGCTTGCAACTCACAACTATGTGTTTACATAGTTTATAATTCCCCAGAACTAGTCTCTGCCACAGACACTGCTGCACCACTTGCAGGGCAAGAACAGAACAAGCACAAAAAAGCCTGTCCCACATGTGTATCGAAGGAATGAGAATACACCATCTGCTTGGCCAGCGATAGAGGGTCTGCTCTCCCCACTTTGGAATGCACACTGGAGGTGTCCCCTATCTGAGGAAGGACATGGTGGAAAATGGACTTAGGGAGTATTTGGGACAAAGTAAAATTTATTAAATATTTCCCTGTATTCTCTAGTGTTGCAAAATGCAAAGACAGGCAGTCTGTGACAAGTCTCCTCTCAAATGGATGGAAAAACCTTCAGTCACTCTTTGGAGCATTGTGGTAAAGAACAAACTCTTGCAGAGGAGTGGGTTAATCAGAGAAATAGTTAGAAGTTACTTTGGAGACTAGGCTGGTGAATAAGATTAATAATGCCACTGGCAGAGGGCATATTCTAGGCCGTAAATGAAATGTACAGGGGTGCGGGGATACCATGTATGTTACAGGGAGAGAGAGAGGAAAATTAATGAAAATGTGAAAGCATCAGATGAAGAGTAAACTCACTACACAATTTCATATTGGCTCTAAATTCAATGCTAAAAAGAAAAGAGCCAAAAATATTTTGAGAAATGATGGTGATAGTGACAGGAGACAGACCAATTCCTAGGCAGACAGGGATGAGTCCCTGATGAAACCTGACCTTCAAGCCAAGGACATTATAAAGCCTGAACACTAACCTGCCAGTTCCAGACAGAGTCTAAAACTTCCATCCCCATCTTACCCTCTCTCTGTCTCTCTACTGGTTCCTTCTGAATTGATTCCTTTCAACCAATCAAATGGTGCTTTTCAAGACCACCCATGGACCAATCAGCATACTCCCCCATTCTAAGCCCATGAAAACCCTGGACTTAGCCTCACAGATGGCTACCCATTTTTGGATCCCCTCTCACAGCTGAGAGCTTTCTTTCTGTCACTTAATAAACTTTTACTCTGCCTTATTCACTCTCTGTTGTCCGTGTACTTTATTCCTCTTAGTTGCGGGATAAGAACCTGGAACTCGCGGACCTGCGGGAGTGAAAGAGCTGTAATGCTTCCGTTTGCCAAGGTGCAAGCAGCAGGAATAAAAGAGCTATAATCCTCCCTCCAACTCAACAAACAATGTGCTAGAAGAACCTGCTGGGCGCCACTCCCTCCTGCCTGCTGAACTACAGGAGTGAAAAAGTCGCAACAATGATATCATTGGAGTATATTTTAATTCTTTAAAGAAACTACTTGAAAAGAATGGCACTATTTAGATGTGTGAGTTCTTGGGATATTTGTATAAATAATAAATTTTTGTATGTCTATTATAGATCTAGATCCTGTGGAAATAAAGACTATCCAAATGAGAACACACAGATCATTTTTTGGCTTGTTATAGTAGGAGTCTGCTGCATCACTGATATTAATATTTAGCAGACTCAGAGACAGGTGGAAGAGTGGGCATCCTCCATGGTGTAAAAAGAAGCTTCAGGCATGCCCTGATTGGAGGTGACTGGCATAGGCCATTCAGAGTCAGGCTAAATAGAGTGGTGCATCTTATGTGACTGGTTTGGGGACCATATTTGATTTTCTCTGAGTGGTTCTGAGTTGCAAGGGGAGGGAAGAAAATAATGAAGCTGACCATCATCGATCAAGTTCTTATTGTTCTAGGTCAATTGTCGTAGAGGTTGTGGGTATAAGCCAAAAATAAAATTCTAAGGCCCCCCAACCATCTGAATGGACCTCCTCCTAAGTCAGGGCATTCTAAAATTTAACCTGAAAGACTGGTTCAGGCCATGAGGGGAAGTGGAGGTCAGACTTGCCTCATTATATGACCCAACATTAACACAGACCTAAAGTCTGGTAAGAAACAGTGCCATCTATTCTCTCTGAAGCCTGCTGCCTGAAGGCTTCATATGCATAGTAAAACCTCAGTCTCCACAACCTCTTATGGTAACCCAGACATTCCTTTCTACTGATATAACTCCTTCAACCAACTGCCAATCAGAAAATTTTAAAATCTACCTATAACCTGGAAGCTCCCACAAGTTCCTTCAAGTTGTGTCACCTTTCTGGACCAAATCAATGTATATCTTAAATGTATTTGATAACTCCCTAAAGTATATAAAACCAAACTACACCCCAACCACCTTGGGCACATGTTCTTAGGACCTCCTGAGGGCTGTGTCATGGGCTATGGTCACTCATATATGGCTCAGAATAAATCTCTTCAAATATCTTACAGAATTTGACTCTTTTCATGGATGGGACAAAGTACTACGAGCATGGACGAGTTGACCATTGTCCATTTGTATATTTTCCTTGGTTGGGGCAGGTCCTCAAAATTGGTACTGGGTGCCTGGAGATAATTGCTTTTCTTAGCTCTTTTCATCAGTCCACCCATTCAGGCTCAAGGCAATGGGTGCCACATTAAAAGCCTCTGTAATGACACACTATGTTCTAGGGAGTTTCTCCGGTCTCAGCCTGATCTTCCAGGCTGATAATTTACCTCATACTCTGACCACGTGGCTCCCCATTCTGAGCTGATCCTCGATTCTAAGCCTTGATTCTGATCATGAAAACTCATGGGAAATGGCATCTGGCAGATCACTCCACTCACCTCTGACTATGCTCAGACTAGCCCGGCAAGGCCTCATCAACTAGACTTCCCAGTGCATTCAGCCAAGGAGGCTATCAGGTAGGCCTATTTCATAAAGTTAGATGAAAACCAGAAGGCCATTTGGGCTATTGCTTAAGATATTAAGACACAGTGCAAGCTTAAAAATCAAGTTTTTTTTTTTGAGACGGAGTTTCGCTCTTGTTACCCAGGTTGGAGTGCAATCACGTGATCTTGGCTCACCGCAACCTCCGCCTCCTGGGTTCAGGCAATTCTCCTGCCCCAGGCTCCCAAGTAGCTGGGATTACAGGAAAAAATCAAGTTTTTAAGTATGGAGTCCATGGAGCTAAAAGCTGGGAATCCTATACTCAAAGAGGGAAAGAAAATGAGCCACAGACTAGCGGATCTATGGTATGGGGGCCTCCACAGAATTGCCCTCTGGCTATGATACAATCAGAAACACCAAGTACACTTTGGTTTTGTAGATAAAAAATAATAACCATCTTACTTTCTTAGCTGGCCACCCAGCCAGCTTGTCACAAAAGACAGATTAACAAGAGAAAAATAAACGAGTTTATTAACATATATTTTATATATACATAGGAGACACACAGGGAATGAGTCCATCACGAAGCAATGGCTTTGCAGTACAGCTTATATAGCACCTTCCACAAAGAACAGTAAATCTTTAGAGAAATGATAAAACAGAGGGAAAGGACTCTGAGTTTGTATGGTCTGGTGGCAATTGGAGGAAGGGTTAGTTAGTAAAGCTTGTCTTCAGTGGTTAACCTTTGTTCTCCCTGGGAGAAGGGTAGGGAAGAGAGGGAAAAGGATACCTTTTTGTCTCTGTGAAAGTATTTTCCTGAGGGCAGAGTGCTTTCTTGTAATTGCTCTTTCTTAAATGCCATCAGCTCAGCAATCCTTCATATTTTGGGGTAGTACACTCTGGTCTCCCACTGTTCATTTTTTCGAATACCAGCAAATTAAAATCTATAAAGCAATTGTATTCTTCTTTATTTTAAATTTTATGCAAATTTTCTAGTGGAAAACCAGCCGGCCAAATCCAGGAGAAGGGATTCCCCAGGCTGTCCTGAGGAAGAAGGAATGTGGTTAGTGAGGCTGCTCTGTTCTAGGGCCTAGCCAGCCTCACTGCATTGTGCACTGGGATGTTGTATTGCTTTCCTGTGAAATTTCACATGGGTTTTTAAAATGCTATCACTTACAAGCCAGTCCCCATGCAGTCAAGGGCCCAGCTACTCTCAAGACTTGTTGACATCTTATTCCCCGTGATAAACTCTCCACTGGGTATGGAAAGCTAGTTTTGCTTTTCCTTTCAAAAGGAATAAACAGAACATGGAGAAAAGAAAAAGAAACACTAAGCTTAGTGGGACCTCCTCCTAAAGTGTTTAATCATCAAGATGCCTAGGGCGGGATGACTCCATTCTTTACGAGCACTGAATTCCTGGTTTCCTCAGAAGTCACTTTGCGACTGAATTTTGTCTTCTTTCTCTTTGCAAAAATCTAAGCACTTGATGGTTGTACAGTCACCAGCAATATTAATCCCTATTCCAGGCTCTCCCCGACAGTTTGCAGGGAGGGTAGACAAATCAGGCTTGCAAACTCCCTCCTCAGCAGTGGCGTCTGGACTATTGGTCCACTGTAGGATAAGCATGACAAGGCACAAGGGGGCTAGGTGAGAACACTGAAATTGGTAGTTGTTAGCTTTTTAAAAAAACTTAATAGAATTTGAATCAAATTCTCTAGTAATGAAAGGAAAAGTAGAAGCAAAAATGGAATAAATGGGGAAATATAGCTCAGTATTTCACTGTTTTCATTAGCTAATGTAACTCATTTATAAGCTCCATTGCTTAAAGACTGCACGTTGCTTTAAACACACGCCAGTGGGGGAATGCTCTGGGTCGTATGTCATGTGTCAGGAGTCCTGTCCTGAAGAAGCTTCAGAGTCTCTGTTTGTGACTCTAGGATGAGTGTAAGTGGATTTTCAGGGCACCTCCTCCTTGCCTCCCTCTTAACTCCTGAGGCTCCTGATGCTGCAAAGGAAGGCAATAGGACACTTGCTTTTTCTTCAATATTTTAACCTATGTGGCTAGTGAGAAATCAGTGGATTGATATTTTAGCCTCACTCAGTTTTCCACTTTTCCATCCATCTTTCATCTTATGGTTGTAGCATCTATCATTGACCCACACCGGAATCAGTTACTTCACTAGGGATTGTAAAATGGTGATTATTAATTCTATCATTCCTTCTTTATTTACCAGATGGCGTTCTTCTGTAAAGAAGCATTTTCTTAAAAAAAAAAATCTTTCACATGTATTCCTTTTGTGACTAGCAAATAATATGGGCTGACTCTTTAACACTTGCGACATGTCATGAGAATAAAATGTGGAACATGCTACATATTCAAGTGCCTCTCCTATTACCTCCTCCCACCCCTTTTTTAAAAAAAAAAAAAACAAGGCAAGGCCGGGTGTGGTGGCTCATGCCTGTAATCCCAGCACTTTGGGAGGCTGAGGGGGGTGGATCACGAGGTCAAGAGATCAAGGCCATCCAGGTCAACGTGGTGAGACCCCGTCTCTACTAAAAATACAAAAATTAGCTGGGCATGGTGGTGCGTGCCTATAATCCCAGCTACTAGGGAGGCTGAGGCAGGAGAATTGCCTGAACCCAGGAGGGGTTGCGGTGAGCCAAGATCACACCCTTGCACTCCAGCCTGGGTAACAAGAGCGAAACTCCGTCTCAAAAAAAAAAACAAAAAAAAAACAAAAACAAAAACCAAGGCAAAGTGCTACATGCTTTAATTGTGTTATAATCTAATATCCATTCATCTAACACATATTTACTGAGTGTCTGCTATGTGCCAGACAGTATTCCAGGTGCTTGGGATATAGCAGTGAACATAAAGAAACCCCTACCCTCACTGACTTTCATTCAAGAAGAGAAAGGCACATAATAAACATAATAAATGGGTAAAATATATATGTTATCTAGTGATAAGTTCTCTGGAGAAAAATAAAGCAGAAAAAAGGAAGGGATTGGGAAAAGAGTTTGCAATTGTGAGTAGTGTTGATAGGATCCCTGAGAAGGTGATGTCTGAGTAAAGACCTTCTACTCAAGCCCTCTTCTTAGATCCTTGAGTAGAGCTAAGGATCTAAGCCATGCAGACACTCAGGGGAGGGGAGCTCCAGGCAGAAGCAATAGTATGCAACAAGGCCTGCGGCAGAACCATGAACAGGGGCCTGAGCAATAAGGCCGCCAACATGGCTGGAGGTAAAGAGGTCAGAGAGGAGGATGGGGCACCTCGTGCTGCTGGGTCTCGCCCATGGACCGCTGTCAGGATTTTAGCTTTTACTCAGAGTGACACAGGTAGCTATTCAAGGGCTCTGAGTAAAGGAGTGACATTATGTGACTTACATTTTATCAAGAGCTTTTTAGCTGCCAATTATTCCAACTCTCAGAGAGAAGGCTGTTACCACCCCCTTTTTATACTAGAAGGAATGAGGAATCATAGAAAGTAATGTGATATATTCCAGGTCACCATCTATGAGGGAGGGAAGCTGTGATTCAATCCAGGCCATTACGTATCAGTTTATTAGCAGAGTGGACTAACAGACCTTGCTATTAAGGAACGAAGTGGGGTTAGGGATTATCTGTGTGGACGGATGGCACAGCACCCCAGCGCATGGGCCTCTGAAGACTTGCTCTCCATTTTCTTCTCTGTTTGGCAACAAATGCTAAGTAAGATGCTTGGCACTGGGCAAAAGCTATGCTATTAATCTTGTCTTTTCTCATTGAGGCTTCTCATCTTTCCAAAAGATGACATTTCTAGAATCGTGAGTGCAATAAACTTAAGGTTACAGAGCACAGCTCTTAAAAAGACAGTTTCATGAGCTGTAAAAAGTAATCACAGTTTGTCAAGTCAGCGGATCTCTCCACTTCGGCCTTCTAACAGTCACTAATGCCTTTTTTGGAGAGAGCATGCTTGTTGTTTTACTTTCCAGAGTTGTTGAAGAGGGAGAACGATTTATTTATACAGAGGGCCCTGAATGGCAGCTTTAACCACTTGAGACTGATAAGAGAATTTTATTCAAGAGTTTTGTTTTTTTGTTTGTTTTCCTGCCCTGTCTGTTGAGACAGGCCACCAGCTGACCAAATAATTGCAATATGGTTGAGAGATGGTAAATGCCACAGAATAACCCAAGAAAATGTCTGTTTTTCTAATAATTGAGTGAGAAGAATATTTCTGTGATATTTTCTGCATTGCATTGGTCTATTTGAGAAAAATCAGCTGATAGCATAATTCATACGGAAATAATCAAGTTCCCTTTTTTGAAAAAGAATGATACTTTGGGTGGCCAAGGCAGGAAGGCTGCTTGAGTCCTGGAGTTTAAGACCAGCCTGGGCAATAGCAAGGCCTGTCTCTACAAAACAACAAAAAATAAAGAAATTAGCCTGGTGTGGTGGTGCACACCTGTAGTCCCAGCTACTTGGGAGGCTGAGGTGGGAGCATCACTTGAATCCAGGAGTTCAAGCTGTGATGACACCACTGCTCTCAAGCCTAGGCAAAAGATAAGACCCTGTCACTAAAAAAAATGATAAATAAGAATGTCATATAAGCAATGTCATATTTGAAAGTGTACTGGGAATATAAACACTTTTTGTACCCAAATTACATAAATCTGAACATTATTTGTAACATTATTGAATCCTCAGTGCTGAGTGTTTTGGCTAGAGTAAGAATCCTCTATAAGTAGCAGAAGAGCCATGCTCTGTGATTTAGATCTAAGAAGACAATGTGGATCCCAGCTTCCTCCACTGCCAAAATACCCCTTTAGATGAGGGGTATAACCACGTGGCCCATGCCAGTGTGGCCAAAACTGCAAGGCACCCTCATACACAAGATCTTATTTGAGCCTCATAATAAACCCATGGAGCATCTATGATCTCCTCTTTCTTATAGACAAGGCAATAGGCTCAGAGAAGTCAGCAATTCGTCTGAGGATGCTCAGCAAATAAGGGGTAGAGTTCAGGTTTTAACACAGGCCTTCTGAATCTAAGACCCAAGAGCTTTGGGTATTCCACACTGTTGGCATGGTGTTGGCTACAGCTCTGATTTAACAAAGCAAAATCCCCATCACCCACTATGATCCTTCTCAGGCATCCTTTGATTGCTGAGGATGACTGAGCACCAGCTGTGCATTTGATGGGCTGCCCAAGCATTTAATATGCCTGGAACAAAATCCAGGCTGCACCCCATGCTGGGGAGACTAGTAGTGAATTAAAAGTATCAGATGCACTCTATCTAAGGAATGTAATAGGTTTGTATCCTAATGACTTAGCCCCTTATACAGGAATAAAGGCTTTCTACCAAGCAATTTTCTTTCAGTAGAGCTTTACTCATTTTCATGAAGCATTCTATGGGAACAAAAAAGTGTTCAGTCACCATGTCATTTATTTCCCACTGCCTATGATATTCTAGTCTTGGAAATTCATAGTGTACTTAGCATTTTTAAAACTCTGGAAATCCTGAAACAACAAACAAATACAACTTTAATTTTGTTTAACAGACAATTTCCTAACCTTATGTAAGCACAGTCTGTGTTTGCCTATGTAGTCTCTTTTAACATCCTAAAAAAACTCCAATTTTGGAACATGCTTTTGAGACTGTCTAGAATAGAAGCACCTTTGGAAGAGAACTTTCTGTTTCATTTGTCTATTGCTGAGTGCTCACCACTAGAACAGTGCGTTCCATAGAGAAGGCTGCCATTCAAAAGTATTCAAATGAATATATAGATCTTTCTCCTTCATTTTAGCCCTAGTCTTCTAATGCTCTAAATAAACTCCTCAAATGAAAGTATTCTATAATTAATCATTTAACATCAACTGAACAAAGGATATCCTGGTGGAAATATTTATGCCAAAACTTTCAAATTAAGTGACTATTTTTTTTTCTATATTGCTCATAATATTAAAGAGTCAAGGTAATAGTTTTTTAGCTAACCATGAGACACAAGTACTAAACTAAGTATTTTGCACATGGCAAGTCTACAAGACACCCAAAGTTTTGTGGGGAAAAGTGAAAACTTTGATCACTCTGATACCCTGCACACATGCCAAGAATCTTTATATTGAAAACAGCTGCATGACTGGCAATTTTTCACAGGCTTCCAACTGTTGGGTGCAGGGAAGTCTCCACTGCAGCAAAAGGAAAATGGTAATAAGTTTTCCCTTCCTCGAACGGGTATTGTGAGAATTCAGAATGTTTTCAAAGAAAACAGCACAGACTACACAGTACCAAAATCTGCTTGATCCAACATCATCAGCAAGGAGTATTTTTAAAATAACATTTTAGAATTTTAGAGCAAATCAGGCCTTGGAGATTGTTCAGGAGAGTCCCTTCATTAGATAAATGGGTGAAGAAACTCAAAGTAATTGAGTGGCTTTTCCAGAGTTGTATAGCTTGCATTGAAGGGCTGGGACTACATTCAAGTCCTCTAAGTTCCAAGAAGTTTTCACCAGGACGCCAGTGACTTTCTCATCACAGGGGCTTTCTGTGAGTTGCACAGATGTGAAAGTGGTTGGGATGAGACTCTCAGAAGTGGGAGGACCCTAGAGACTTAGTAGTCTCACCCTCTGATTTCCTAGGTGAGAATATGCAGAGACCAAGCTAGGGCAATTATTCAGTGAATTTAGGATTCTTCAAAGTAGCACCTTCTAATTGAACTTTCTGCAATGATGAAAATGTCTAATACAGTAGCTACTAAGCATTAGTGGAACTGAAGAACTGAATTTTCAAGTTTGATTTAAAGTTAAAGTAGGCACTTGTGGCTAGTGGCCACCATATTGGATAGCACAGATTTAGAGAGCTAATCTAGTTATACCATTAACTGGGCTTGTGGTGCCATCCTCTGTTAGGATTTGGGCATGCCAAAACTACCAAACTATACCACTTGTTACAACATTGCAGTACGTATGTCTAAGAAATACCAGGAGTTCAATGTAACAAAGCAAAGAGAAAAATCATCTGCATTTGTGATTGAGTAACACTAATTCCAACGTTAAGAGTCAAGCCAACACAAATAGTTATTTTGCTCCTACTAAATCTATGGTTTCTGTAAACCTGGTAAAGAAGTAAAAAATATGGAAACATATAGTAACTATATTTAACCGTCTTGCATCTTTTTATTTTTTAGCTATTCAGATGATCTATAAAATGAATACTGATTATTTCCAAAAAGTAACCTCTAAATAATTAGTAAAGGCCAATCTTTCACCCTTTTGGCCGTGAAATAATCCTTTGTAGAGATACATGCTAAGTTAATTACTTCATTAAAACCTAGGCCAGTCAATTTTGCTTCCTTTAGCTATATGTTGTCTTAGAAGCTAACTGCAACATCTTCATTTGCCCACCAGTGAGCTGTGTCCTGTATTCAATTAGTTTCAGCAAATTATTAGAAAAAGAGGAGCATTGTTGAACGAAGAGCTGCATGTGATATTTAGATTTACAAACTAATACAGTATAAAGGCTTCCTAAGAAGTTTGCATGCCTCTGTCTAAAGGACTGGCTCCTTCAAACGATACCATTGATTCCTGACATCAGACAGTCTGCCATAGAGAAGTCAGGCAGTAGACACTCAGAAAACTAATTCAAAGAGGGGTGCTTGCTCTATGGCAAGCACTCCTTCATGGGCTCAAAAGGCCTATGTTCTCTCAGACAATTAGGCCTTCTCATCCTGGCGAAATCTGGCCTTCAAGACTTGTTTTTCAATGTCTATCTTCCAAGACAAAACAAAGTTTTAACCAGACAAAATCTGCCCATGTGACTACTTTCCCCCTTCTGGGGTGGCTGAATCACCTTTTTAAAAAATGTCTTCGATGTCCTTCTGCATAAGCCAAGCATGGCCTACCCATATGATACTCTGTTTGCATTGGTACCAAGAGAAAGTCAGTATAGTTTGAAATCAGAAGTTCAAGATCTATTAAAATAGATCATTCTGCCAAAAAGACACATGCACTCGTATGTTCATGCCATGCTATTCACAATAGCAAGACATGGAATCAACCTAGTTACCCGTCAGTGGTAGACTGACTAAAGAAATTGTGGTACACTTATACCATAAAGTACGATGCATCCATAACAAAAGAATGAAATCATGTCCTTTGCAGCAACGTGGATGAAGCTGGAGGCCATAATCCTAAGCGAATTAACACAGGAACAGAAAACCAAACACTGCAGTTCTCACTTATAGGAGAGAGCTCAACATTGAGCACCGATAGGCATAAACATGAGAACAACAGACACTATGGACTACTAAGGCAGAGAGGAGGAACTGAGGGTGGTACGGGTAGAAAATCTAGGTACTGGGTACGATGCTGACTACCCGAGTGCAACATACCCATGTAAGAAACCTGCACGTGTATCCACTGTGTCTAAAATAAAAGTTGGAAAAAAATAGATTTCAAGGGGAAATGAAAAAGATGTGTCCTATTATGGAATTTTCTGCTTAATAATGAAGAGGTTAAAAGTGGGGAACCAAAAAGAAGCTGTAGACTTTATCTCTGAGCATCTGTGGTGAGAACTGTCTCAGAAAGCACTCTAACACAGAGAAGATGAGGAGACCAGATGAGTCTCGTGGGCCTCATGGGCTAAAACACTTATGAACTGTTTTGGGACACACATGAAAGAGGCAAAAGCAAGTTGTAATGTAGCTAAAAGTTGAGAGATTCATTTTAAATAGGCGGAAAATCACATAGAAATTATTTTTAAAAATCTTTGTCACCTTTTGAACAATTTTAGGGTCAAAATCAAGATTCCTAATATTGAAGTAAATAGTGATTTGTTTTTGGTGGGGACTGTATTTTGAATCAGTAAATTAATACAGAGATCCTAAAACTGGCATGTCAAATCATGCAGTCCAAACCTCAAGGTATTCAAGCTGGGAGTATTATTTTTTTCCCAATCAAGCAACAGAGAAGATACATATTTGAGCATTTTACTGACTTGGGAATACAGATTGTTACTTCTAACAATCAGGCAGAAAATTTTATCTTGGTTCAATGCAATGCCACATGGTATATAATGACAAGCTGCTTTGAAATGTAATTACCTTTACAGAAATAAAATCCTTTCACATTTTATTTTGTTGACAAATAGACCAGGCAGCCGCCAAAGAAGTGTCGATGGAACACTTTTCTCAGAAGCATATGCTTTACTTCATCCAGGAAAGAAGAAAAAACTTGATTAACGTGTATGTGTGTATCCTGAGACACTTAACCAGAAAGATATACAGATCTTTCTTTTCCATAATCATGAGACCTGAGATTTTTCTCGAGGGAAGTGTTCCAACATGAGAAAGAAAATACATGGTTCAAAAAGCCCATGTTTTCAATTTGCTGCCACATGGTTTAAATTATCTATGTATTTATTAAAGGCGCTAAATAGGCAGCTTAATTTAGGGAGAGAGGTCACTCAAGTTGAGAAAAATCATGTTTAATCCCTTAACTCACTACATGTTGATTGTGTTTTTTAAATGCATATAGCCTCAGCTAACAGAATTCCCCATGATAAGAAGGTCCCCTGTCTGCTTCTAAATTTGTCCGCTGCCAATAACAATGGAAACTTGTTAAGCTCCTGGCTCCAGGCCCAGCGGCTCTGGGCATCTTCCAGAATTCGGGATTTGTCAGTTACTTTCTCTTTATGTTGCCAGTGTGCTTGCCTCCAATTTGGGGGTCAGCTCTCTGTTCCTGGCATATCATGTGTTTGTTACATTACTATAGCGTGGAAACCAAAGGGCCAGGGTATCAGAGCTTCTTTGCTTGTATAAGTCTGCTTTGTTTTTCTTTCTCTGGCTGTGGGTAGAGTAGGTCTGAAGGGAACCATGAGGAAGACATGATTAGATGTAAAAGGCTGGAACTTTGAACATTTACTGGCTATTTGATGACATGACAGAATTCTAATTTTCTAAGCATCAGAATGGATAGTTAGTCTCTATAAAGAGTCCTTATGTTTTAAAAACACAACATGAAATATTTTAGATAAAATTATATGATATCTGAAATTTGTTTCAAATTAATATGGGAGTGAGACAGTAGATGTGGGTCCAGGTGAAGTAAGATTGGCTGTGAGTTGATCATTGTTGAAGGTGATTGGTGGGTACACAGGGGTACATTAAACTACTTTGCATGTTTTTGTATTCATAGTTGATATTTTCCATAATACAATTTTTTTTAACTGAAGGGAAAAAAGTGCTTGAGAAGAATGCAAGATCCCTAAATAGCCGTTTCTGGACTATCAACAAATCTTAGGGAAATAGGGGAAGAGTTTAAGAATCCTTTAGAACCGTGGCTTTCCATTTTCCCTCAGCATTTATGAAAGGGTATTTGATAGCTCCCCCACGCTTTCCGCTGTCTCTTCTATCATAGCATTTTTATTATACAGTTCTCAGGCTGAGAACCGGAGACCTATGGGCTGAGAAATTCTTCTCCACATGTTGTAGAGCATGCTTAGGGTTTAATCAGCTCTTCTCCTTGGGTCTTTGAATTGTACATGGCCTCTTAAGTCCCATTTTCACTGGACCAAAATGCTCTGCATTATTTCTTTATGGCCTCCAAACACAGCCCCAATGGATTCTCTTTGTGGTCTGGCTCAAGATGTACACATGCATATCTTCAATTTCCACCTATTTTTATTTTCATCTGTGCCTGTATAGCCAGACAATGGCAGGAAGTGTTTCTCTTGGTGACCCACAGTGGCCTTCCTTCCTCCTGGCCCATTGCCGTGGCTGTGGTTGTCTCATTCCCTTCTGTGTGCTATAATCAGCCCCACTCAGAACCTCCCCAGACTCTGGCCTGTGTCTTTTCCTTGCCCTGTGTGGTAATTTTGACTGCCAGAGCAAGACCCCATAAGCTCTTGCTCCTAAGCAGGCTGAGCAGTGTTAAGCATAGATAACCTGGGCGACAGCCCCAGGCGCTTGCCTCTTGGTGCCTTGTGTCTAATTCAGAGGCATGAGGTGCTCTGCCTTCTTTAGGGCAACATGCAAGGGTTACATCTTGCAGAGCAGATGTTAGCCTTCGTCTAAGATAGTGGACATCTTGGGCTTCAGATATTGGCGTCAAAGCTCTTACAAAGTTATCTGGGCCCCATTGCAATATAGTCTTCTCTAGACAGCCCTAAGCAGAGGTTCTTGAGGGAAACCTCAAGGAAAAAGAAGACAAATACGTTATGAGAATAAATCATCAAGGACCAAGAGACTGAAAAAGCAGAACCACCTTGAGCAAAGGATGAGGACATGAATCAAATCTTTCTGCACCAGCATCTCTAGTGCTCAAGCACTTTTTGCACTTGATATCACATTTTATCCTCATTCTTAAGGGAAGGGAGAAGTCAAGCATGAGAAGGACTGATGTGGAAGTAAAGAAACATGAATTCTTGTGGCCAGGCGCAGTGGCTCACGCCTGTAATCCCAGTACTTTGGGAGGCCAAGGTGGGTGGATCACGAGGTCAGGAGTTCGAGACCAGCCTGGCCAATATGGTGAAACCTCATCTCTACTAAAAATACAAAAATTAGTTGGGCGTGGTGGCATGCACCTGTAGTCCCAGCTGCTTGGGAGGCTGAGGCAGGAGAATCTCTTGAATCCAGGAGGTAGAGGTTGCAGTGAGCCAAGATGTGCCACTGACTCCAGCCTGGGTGATGGAGCATGACTCTGTGTAAAAAAAAAAAGAAACAGAAAACCCCTGAATTCTTGACCCAGCCTTGCCACTAACCAGCCTTCTGACATCAGATGTACTTTTATTTCATGTACTTACCAAGCATCAGGTACCTGGCTAAGCACAGCATTTTAAGGACAACATAGACGAATAAGAAATAGGCTCTGTTTGTAAGAAGCCCATGGGGAAGCAGACCTATAAATAAATTCCAAGCCACCAAATATTTAGAATCTATGGTGTAGGGTGCCTGAGGGTAGGTCCTAGGGGTCTCCAAGAAGTGCATGGTTGATTGTGGAGGGGAGGGTTGACATAGGCTTACCTCAGTCTTACTGTTACCATAACAAAGGCAGACTGCAGTATCTATAAAATCATTCTTCTAGAACTGTAAGCATCTCTGAATTTATGTAATTGGGGAACCACAGTACAGAAATGTTGGGTATTTTTCCATAGTTCTATGAAGATTTCATGGCAAGGCCAAGGCTAGGACAGAGCATTGGGAATCCTCACACAGTGCTCCTTGCATCAGCACTAATTCAGTCTCAGTGCCGAGTTACCTTAAAAGTTAATTAATTCAAACACATGTGCTTATTTTATCCAAAACAGAACTTGAAATATCCACAGTGGTTCTCAGCATGAACCTAATTTTGAACAAAGAGAAATAACTGTTCTGCAAACCCTCTCCATTTTTCTCTGAGTACATCATGAGCACTGGGGCTCTTTGCAGAAGTCCCTTACGGTAAAAACAAAACAAAACAAAACGTAGTGCTCAGTCCAATAAACTTGCAGTCAACCCTAGCCCAGAAGCAAAATCCCATGCAGAGAATACAATCCCTTGTTCCTCACAAATTTAAAAGGGAAAGAGATTTGTGAGTAGAGCTTTCAGCTGTGCGAATAGACCATTGTTCATTAGGCATCTCATTGTAAATTCTCTTTTAAAACTTGTTTGTTTCCACTGAACCCCTGAATTTTTTTCTTTGTGTACCTATCTGTAACAAAAAGGAAAGTTCCAAAAGCACAGAGGGCATGTAGAGGATGAGGAAGAGAGAGGGGGAGGCGAAGGGAGGTGGGGGAGCCGAAGCGAGGTTGGGGGTGGGAATTGAACTGTGGAGTTCTAATTAACCTGTAGCTAGTGACTTTTGCACTTACCTAACTCAGGTTTGGCCATACCCTATAAAAATGCATATTGAAGAGTTTAATGAATCTTGATTTCTTGTCAGATTAGCAAACTTTTTACTATCTGACTGTAATGTTTCCAGTGATCACATCTCAGGGGCTCAACGTTGAGGGAGACAGAAATCATAGGAGAAAAGAGCACAGTGTCTCAATTGCTCACCCTCTGGGTTCCAGTAATTCAGCCAGAAGCTAAGGCAGATCATTCTTCATTGTGTCCCCAGATCTCTTCTCCAAGTTTTAGCTGAGCCCATGGCTGTCCAAGGAACTACTTCATTTTCTATCAGCTCTGTAGCTAGGTAAAACCAATGACTAGATTCTGACCAATGAGATGTGCTCCACTTATGGACCTTGCTCTTCAAACAATTAGGCATACATTCCCCAGATCATTTACTCCTTCCCAGTGTCTGTAAAACAGCAAGAACAAGCACTGTCACTTTGGACCCAGAAATGGAAGCCGTTTGTTGAGAATGTCAGTAGTGCCTCTCCATCAAGCTTGAACCATTCACATCTGAATGGTAAAGTGAGAAACAAAAAAGTTTCCAAATTATTTAAGCCACTACACCTTAGGGTCCTTTGTTATAGCAGCTTACTTCAACTCAAACTAACTACCCCCACGCTGTGGGGTCAGAGTCTGGCCAAAAGATGCATTCATGCCTTTCTAGTGACATAGACTCACCCTTTCTCTTTGGCATTGAGAGTGGGAAAAGCAGAGCTAAGCCAACTTTCAATACTACATGGAGTATTCATTTCTACATATCTGTCCTAAGGAATGTTGAAATTAGTAAAAAACCATGGTATTATTTGTAAAACTAAAAACTGAACTCAATCAATTTGACCAATAGTGTTTAATTAATTATAATTAATTATAATATGGGTTATCTATTTACATTTTCTCTTGTTCCAGAAAAGACTTAAAGTGTGTTCATTGGGGGAAAAAATGAGTTTCTGGAGAGAAAGAGAGAGAGTTTGCATGTATCCCACTGGCTTTATTTAGTTTGCAACCAGATGACTTTTATTGAAAAGTATTTTGGCCTTTGGTGTTTTGATCTCAGCTAGGCACCATTATTTAATGGCATATATTTGAAACTATGACTCTCAGTTCATTGACAATTTCGGTAAGATGACAGATCAAAATAAAAGGCTCACCAGGGCTTTCGCATGAATACAGATAAAAATGTAGAATCATAATCCCTACAGCTAAATTTTCCCACTAAATCAGAATAGATTATAACTTTTTGATTTGCTAGCTTTTAAAATATTTTAATGGTATCTTTCGTTCCAGACTTTAACCACATGGTGTTTAGAGTGATCCTCCCTATTGCTTGTCTACTTCTTGCACCGAATAGATTTCTCCTATTTTTTTGAAAATTTCAAATATTTTTGAGAACTTTTCATTTTGAAAATTTCAAACCTACCAAGAAGCTGAAAGAATAATATAATGTATACTTTTCACCTAGTCTTACAAAGCTGCTTTACCTCATTCTGTCTTTCTCTGCTGAAGCATTTGAAAGTAATTTTCAGGCATCATGTTTAATAAAATGAAAATGACCACAGTATAATATTAATTGAGAAAAAATGGTTATCTATGAAAATGCTAATTATAGTCATTTCTGAATGGTAAGACTGGGTGATTTTTCCCCTATGTGTTCCGAAGGTTCTAGAAAAAAAGCTTGAAACTTGTTTCACTGAACCAATAGTTTTATTTGGAAGTTTGATTAAAATTTGCTATCATTATATCTGTTGCAATTATTTCCATTTTGTGAACATAGATGGTACTATGTATAGTGGCAGAAGTACAATGAATATTATTAAATCACGAGGATGGTAATACTTTTACTCCAGCCAAAATATGACAATTTGTATCTCTTGCATCTGACTAAATAGATATTCCCTCTGTCCTTCATACATGCCTTGATAGGCTCATGGTGGCCCCTGTTGAAATGATTCACTCACCTTTTCTCTATCACCATCCCTGCTTAGTTTTGTTTAAGACCAGTGTTATCTGTAAGAAGCTATAATTGATTTTGCTCAGGAAGTAGGTGCCACATGTTTTTCCCACAATTATAGCAAAGTCCCTATAAAAGTCCATTCATTTGGTATTTTGGTGCACTGCGAGTTTCTCTAATAATGTGTTTTCTTTATGCTGACTAAATATCAGAATCACCATCTCTAATATGTAGTGGTCTCATCCCAGACCTGCAAAGGCAGTGTGTGTGTGTGTGTGTGTGTGTGTGTGTGTGTGTGATTTATTTGTTTTAGAGAGAGACTATACACAAGTTTGAGAACCACTATCCTAGAACACACTTGTCTTCTCCATTCAAGACTGAATAGCATAAGGTATTCAATAAAGGCTTATGAAGCAAATGAGTAAGTTAATGCCAATTCTCAGGACATCTGCACCTTCCTAATCGCTAATGTTGACTTTGCAGAACTACCAAAGTGTTGTTTAAGTCACCTTAAGTCTAAACCAGTAGTTTTTCACTTCACTATTCCCAAAAATCACCTTCAGGGCTTTTTAAAAAAATACATATCCCTGGCTGGGAGTGGTGGCTCAAGCCTGTAATCCCAGCACTTTGGGAGGCCGAGGCGGGTGGATCACGAGGTCAAGAGATCGAGACCATACTGGTCAACATGGTGAAACCCCGTCTCTACTAAAAATACAAAAAATTAGCTGGGCATGGTGGTGCGTGCCTGTAATCCCAACTACTCAGGAGGCTGAGGCAGGAGAATTGCCTGAACCCAGGAGGTGGAGGTTGCGGTGAGCCGAGATCACGCCATTGCACTCCAGTCTGGGTAACAAGAGCGAAACTCTGTCTCAAAAAAAAAACAAAGAAAAAAAATATATATATCCCTGAGCCCATCTGCAGAGGGTCATATTGAGTAGGTTTACAGTAGGGCTAGGAATCTGCATTTTATTAGCACCCCAGGATATTCTCTGGCAATGACATGTTTTGAAAAAACACTACATTCAAATCATGGGTAGAAGATGTTGTAGCATAGTTTGAAAGAAGCCCTACTATCTAATCCAAATAGATCACCGGCATTCATATTCACATTAGTAATGTGGTCACATTGCTAATTAAAATTTTGTCTAAAATTTTACCAAGAGTAAAAAGCCTGGGATGCTGGCTCAACTGATGCTCTGACCGGCACTGTGGAGTTTCAGTGGCCATTTATGCCTCCATCCCTTACTACCTAGCACCTGTCCCTGGGGCTGTCTTCAGGTCAGGTGATATCAGAAAGAATGCACATCAAATCAGGTAGTTCTAGTCAGAACATTTTAGTGAAAATAAATAATTACAAGATCATTTTTCTTTTTATAAGGTATATACACATTCCTGCCCCATCCCCCAAAGTGGAATAAAGATAGGAAAATACTGATGTAATGTGGTGTGAGATGATTCTGGGTCAAATGTGACTAATGCTGGATCAAAAGTGAGAACAGGAAGGAGACAGGAATTTCAAAAATGAGCAACTCAAAAATAATAGGATTGAAAATAATCAAAGTTAGTGTCACAGGTCAAATGTTTAGATCCCACATTCTCCATTCTGGTTTTCTTTTACCCCCTTGCTTGAAAATTTTTATGTAATTCTCAGGCAGAATCATAGTCTTGGTTTTTGTTTTTTGCTGTCTACTGGCGCGAAAGACAGAGCTTTTTCCATGTTGTAAGAAAACAAGCTGCTGAATCTGATTTCAGGTCTTGTCTGACACCACGTCACAAACCACGCACAAGGGGCTGGTGGTGTCAGCACTCTGCAGAAACTCGTCATCATGTCCCCAAGTGTTGTGCACAGGGTTATTCCAAAGGAGTGGGGAAAAGCTGACAGCCATCTGAATACCACAGCAGAACCAAAGACCCCCAAGGGCAGTGCCTCCATGGCCAAATGTGAGCCCCACATGCCCCACGTTGGCATGAGGTCCCTTTTAAAAGGTGAGGGAACTTCTTGACAAGGATCAAAGCAGTAACTTTTCTAGGAGACATTCACAGTTTTCCATTTTGGCTGAATCTCTCATTATATCTTATGCACTAGACAACTTGTGCCTCAAAGCTGAAGTGACATCACAGAAAAGAACACTCCCCAACCCAAAGTGCTGAGATTGGCACCACGATTTCTAACCCAGAAGGAAAAAGCCACAGTCTCTTTTCACTGTCGCCTTTGTTAGCCTGTCTGCCCACCATCCCTCCCACCCCTGGGCCTGCTGGTCACTCTGTAGTAGGCAGCCTGAAGGGGACTGCCCTCTGTCACTCCCTCTACTTTCCTCTCTTAACACTGAGCCCTTCCTCCCACACACACCACAAAGCCAAAGGAATGGAATTAAAGCTGATGACACACAAGGCGGATGTGTGACCAGCTCAGGTTCTGGGGCTAGACAGCCCTGGAGTTCAGTTTCACTGGGTCACTCACTGCAGTGTATTGGTTTTAGAGAGAGACTATTTATTCTTACAAATCTCCCCATGATGTTGCAGTGTGACTGCAAGCAGGTTATTTCAACCCTCTGAACCTCAGTTTCTTTATCAATCTTGATGTTTAAATGAGGCAACACATTCAAGGTATTTAGCATGGATCTAGCAAGCTCTGCAGCCAAGATCTCAGTCAAAGGAGGCACCTCACAAATGCAGGGGTAGCCACGGCAAGGTTTCATCCTGTGGTCTCTCAGGCTTGCCACAAAGAAAAGAGCACAGAAAATTCTTAATACCTGAAGATGTACATCCATCCAATACTTGATAAACAGGAGTCTAGATATTTACAGACCTGACAGGCCGACAGAACAAATCCCTGATTGATTTGTAGCACCTTGTTCTCATCCAAACTCTTCCACTGCACCAATGTTTCTCTGAAGAATAATCTGTCATCTTGTTTACGACATTGTCTACGTTGCCACTCATGAAAGGGAGCAAAGACAAGCCAACAATTCTGGATTCTCTTTCAAGGCCTTGTGAGGCTCCTCTGCCCTCTGGCTGGCTGAGGAGTCACCAATGACATCAGCCAGATGGCTGACACCACGCACAACCCCCAGGCTGCTAAAGTTTAAAGGGTCCCTGCTTTCTCCTCCTCGGCTGCAGATGGAAAATTGGAGTCTTTGGGGGTGGGGAGTGTGGGGGAGAATCCAGCCAAGAAAGGGAGTCGGCAGAGAGAGGAGGCAGTAGTGCCAGCTATTCATGTTTCTGTGACTTGCAACGCACAGTATGGGCATTGTTTGGAATCACATAGACATTGTCCTATCCAGCCCTCAATCATATTAGCTGCCCAGCCATTTTTCCACATTCATCATTCAAACTGACATGAGTAAATAATACCACATGTGGTCATGATGACAGTTGTCTCCATAATGTATTCTTCTCAAGGTACTCATGGTTTTTACTTAAAAAAAGTGCAAGTGAATTACTTTAGAAAAATCTGCAGTCAGGATAGCAGCAGCTACCTTTAGGAGGAGAAGTATAAACACTCAAAAACATGCTGAAAAGGCCGAGGACAGGCAAGAGTGGTGAATTGTGCTGTCAGTACTGGGAGGCCTTATGACTTTGATGAGACATAGAAACAAATTAGTAACACTCAGTCCCCACTTGCTGCCCATTCGCATGCACAAGTAGAGCACCACTCCCAACCCACTCTCCATTGCACTTTTTGCACAAGACTCAAGCAATCTTTGTTGAAACTGACATGATCCTTTGGACAAGCATATCCTGTCTTCCCATCCTCCCTTCTTCCTTCCTCAAATATTGAATGCTAGTTTATGCCTAGTTTTGTGCCAGATGCAGGAAATCCCGAGAAGAAAGACATAGTTCTGGCCCTAGTGGAGTTAGAGCATTGTAGGGGCTGACACTGGAGGGAAGGAGGATGTACAAACAAACTATGACCTCACAGTGAAACGTGAACATTAGTTTCAAATCCCAGGTGAACATTGTGTAGAAAGAACTGAAAAACTTAGCCATCCTTATGGGGGCGTAGTTCCTGTTGATTCAAGCTTGATAAAACGAGGTCAAATAATCCTTCCCAGTGGATCCTTAGGGATTTGGTTGGGGAAAGCTTAGGAAAGTGTTCCCAAACATGACTAGGAGAATCACTTGGGAGCACTTTTACAACTCTCCCCCAGACCTGCGGAATCAACCTTGCATAGGAGATACCCAAAATCTGTTTTGTAAGAGCCAGAGAACTTGTCCTGAAGCCTGCCTTCCGAGTAACCATACTGGCTTTACTGAGACTATCCACTAATCTGTGAGTTGACTGAGATAGGCGTGAGCTGAAGCCCAGCCTGACTCCCCTGAGTCATTGCCACTGTCACAGGAGAAAACCTTTTGAAGCACTAACACTGTGGTGAGAATTGTTAATATTTGTTTCCTCAAGAGCGATATTAGAAAGAGGGAGAGATCTGCCATCTGCAGTGATGGACACTGAGCCCTGGATCACATGGGGGCGGGCAAAGGGGATATCACAGCTTTAAGGAAACTCAAGGCTGGAAGAGGATATCCAGTCTCTGCTTCCACCAGATGAGAGTGCACTCAGCAACATGCCTGCTAGATAGAGTTCTGCTTGGACATACACAGGGTCAGGAAACTCACTACCTTCAGGGGAAGTCTGCTCCATTGTCTGGCAGCTCTTGCTGATTAAAAGAAAAGAAAGAAGACACCGTGTAATTTCTTGTAACTTTTTCCTTGTTTTTCCTGCTGATACTTTGAAGAATATGCCTAATTTTTCCTTCTAATATTTGAAGTCCCTTATTAGATGCCCTCAGTCTTCTCTCATGTCAAACTCTCAGGCCTTTCCACCAATTCCTGGTTTCTAGATGTTACAATCACAGCATGTAGGTCCCTGCCTTTCCCTTTCCTGGGAAACCAACACACATGCTGGGCTTCTGTGCCCATAACTGTCTGGGAGTTGCAAAGACAGGGACGTCTCCCAGGGCAGCCTGAGCAGTGGTCTCTGAAGAGGTGAAGAAACTGGGGTCCCATCCTCCATCCTGGGCATCGTGGAAACAGTGGGCAAGGAGGCTGAAGTTCTTAGCTTCCTACCAACTATAGCAAACACAGGGCATAGATCTCCTCCTCTCTGAAGAAGGGCTGTTGGCCTCTCTTACAAGAGTTCCGAAGGGATCAGACCTTATCTCTAAGTCTTGGGTTCTTGCCTTTCAGCAGAGAAAAAGGAATTGAATAAATAAGTCCAATGACTGCGCTCCCACCCGAGGCTCCGCAGCAAGCATTCGTGCTTTGGGCTAGCAAAGCTCTGAGTCTGCGCATGGCCTGTTCCTGGGTGGCCTCTGCAGTTTACAAAGGTGTTCGCCTTTGTCCTGGGATGGGATGATGACCGGGAGGTGCAGGTCTACGGTCACGCCACAGGTCGGCCACAGCCCATGTTCCTGACTCTTATGGTTACCAGATGCTCGGAAGGATGGAATGGGGCAGTGGGAGGATGGCAGGCAGGTGACGAGAGATTGGTTGGTGGGTACTAATGTACAGTTAAATACAAGCAATAAGTTCTCATGTTTGATAGAGTAGGGTGACTATCGTTAACAGCAATGTATTATATATTTCAAAATAACTAGAAGTGAGGATTTAAAATATTCTTAGCACATTGAAATGATAAATGCTCGAGGTGATGGATATCCTAAATGCCCTGACTTGATCATTACATAATCTATGCATGTAACAAAATATCACATGTAGCCCCAAAATATATACAAATATTATGTGTCAATAAAAAAAGAGAATAAATGGAATAGGGTCACCCCCTCTCACCTTTCTCCTTGACACTGAAACTCCTGGGTTGAGAACGGAGGGGCCTCCTGTCCAGAGGGCTGGGCATCAGAATCACCTGGGGAGATGTTGAAAATATTCTTCCCTTGAGGAAAAGGGAGTGGGTTTGCACAGAGATGCTCTATGCTGTCTATGTGTTATTGTCAGAGGCAGTTGGAAGCTGCCGAATCTCTCAGCTGACCTTTCCTTGTTGAGAACCACTGGTTTAGAGGGTACAGCGAGCCAAGTCTAAACTCAAGTGTCTCTCTTGTATGTCAAAGCACACAATAAAAGCACCACTGTCACCATAGCAAGAAGAATTTGCAGTGGGGCCTCCATAACACCTGGAAGCAAAGAGGTGAAGGTTGCTGGGACTATCTCTCAGGACAATGTGAGCCTTTTCTTGACATTTTCATTATCCTCCGGGGTCACCTTCATTCCTACATTGAGAACATGGCTGCCAAAGTGTTGTAAGTGTCCAATTCCATGGCTCCTCCGCCAGAGCAGGACTCAGGTTTTCTCTCCAGCAATAGGTAGATCTAGAGTTTCCCCAAACTCATCCCCTTGACCTGGGGTCTCATAAGCTCCTTTCTATCCCATGCAGAGAAGCATCAGCTGAAGTTGAAGGGTGATAGAGACTTATGCTCTATGACAAATACTGGGAGCCACCTGCCCCGTGTCCGTTCCTCACTAATAAAATTCCAGTTTTTGTTTAGTGTTATAGCAAGGGGTAGCCATGCCACAAGGTTCTGATTAATGAGATACACAGTGAGAGTTTCTGGGAAAGTTTTTCTTTCCTAATACAAACGCCGCCATTTCCTATTTTGCATTCCATTTCTTCCCCCTGCTTTGGAAAGATCATGTGTTGTCTGGTGGGGTAGGAGCCATTTTGCAATCATGAGGCAAAAACTTAAGTATGCTGAAATGAAAAAAACAAAACAAAACTGGGTCTCTGATGACATCATTGTAGAGCCCTAGACTGCCTAATCTGAAACTTCTAGTTATGTTAGATTTCTATTCTTTGTTTAAACTACTGCAGTCAAGGACCCGTGACGGCTCATGCCTGTATTCCCAGCACTTTGGGAGGTCGAGGCTAAAGGATTGCTTGAGGCCAAAATTTGAAATCACTGTGGGTGCCTGTAATCCCAGCTACTCAGGAGGCTGAGGCAGTGAGATGACATCTCTACAAAAAGTTAGCCAGGTGTGGTGGTGCATGCCTGTAGCCCAGCTACTTTGGAGGCTGAGGTGGGGGCGGGAATTACAGGAGCCTAGGGGATCAAGGCTGCAATGAGCTGTGATCGTGCTCTAGCTTGGGTAATAGAGCGAGATGCTGTCTCTAAAATACGAAAAAAGAAAAATTACTGTGGTCAGGGTTCTTATATTTGTGTGGTCACTTCAGTCATTCATCTGTTCAAAATTGTTTATTGAGCACTTACTTTGTGCTAGGCACTGACCTAGACAAAAATGTTCCTTCCTAGTCTCATAGAGCTTATATTTTTATAGGGAAGAAAAATAAAATAATAAGTCAAATGTATGCATCAGATCATCCTAAATGCTAATAAGAAATAAAGCAGAAAAGATTGATAGGAAGTATATGTGGAAGAGTGAGAGTGGAGAGCAGGTTCTTATTTTAGACCATGTGGTCAGGAAAGGCTTCATTGAGAAAGCCAGACCATTTGAATCCAGACCAAAAGAAGATGACGGAGTCAGCCTTGCTGGTGTCTGGGGGAAGAACATTTCAAGAAAGACAACAGCAACTGCAAAAGCCCTGAGGCAACAGGTGACCTGTATGGTTAAGGAACAGTAAAGAGGCCAGAAAAGAGCTAAAAAAGAGAGGCCGGGCGCGGTGGCTCACGCCTGTAATCCCAGCACTTTGGGAGGCTGAGGCGGGTGGATCACGAGGTCAAGAAATCGAGACCATCCTAGTCAACATGGTGAATCCCTGTCTCTACTAAAAATACAAAAAATTAGCTGGGCATGGTGGCACATGCCTGTAATCCCAGCTACTCAAGAGGCTGAGGCAGGAGAATTGCTTGAATCCAGGAGGCGGAGGTTGCAGTGAGCCGAGATTGCGCCATTGCACTCCAGCCTGGGTAACAAGAGTGAAACTCCGTCTCAAAAAAAAAAAAAAAAAAAAAAAGAGAGCCTGGGGGTGGGGGTATTAAGGTCAGGTGAGAGAAAACAAGGGGCAACAGTGTGGAGAATCTTGCAGATTACTGTAAGGAATTTGGCTTTTAAAGTAGGGAAGCCCTTGGAGAGTTTGAACAGAGGAATGACTTGGTCTGATTCACATTTTAGCAGAATCGCTCTTGCTACCCTGTTGAGAATAAACTGAAGGGGAGTGGGAAGGTCGGGGCAGAGTGAGGAGATCCACTGGAGGCTACTGAACCAGTCAATCCTTGGAGAAAGGATGGCAGCTTGAATGGAGCGGGGCAGTGAAGTGGAAAGGAGTAGTGGGTTCTCAGTTTCACATCAAGGTAAAGCCCAAGACTGTGCTAATGAAGTGAATGTGAAGGGTGTGACAGGAGGGCTCCTGAGGCCTTCACTGGAGCTAGCGGAAGAAGGAACTGCCATTGACTGAATCAGAGAGGACTAGGACAGGAGCAGGCTTGAAGGAATCCGGCGCTAGGCACCGTCCTATCTGGGTGTGCACAGACAGATGAGCCTTCAGCACGTATCTCGATCTCCCTGGACTCAAGTTTCTTCTCTGCCTGTTTCCCAGTGCAATCTCCCCTTCCCTGTTCCTGGGTCTAGAGTTGATCAGCAATGCTAGAATTCCTGAAACTGCTGAAATCAATACTCTGTTCTGTCCCTTATGTTTAACTTAATACAGCCAGAAAACGAGCCAAATGAACATTTTAGCAATGTTTTCAATTAAAAGAGTGGAAAAGCTTCTGTTTGTTCAAGATTTCACAATGAGCTCATGTTTCATAAATTTTAAAAGTCAGTACAAGGACTTGCTGGTTTTTCATGGGAGCGAGCTGGCCCCTGAGGCGCTGTCAGCCACAAGCTGGGCGTTGATGGCGACCCTTCCATGTGCGCTGCCCTTCACAGCTACTAAGCATTCTGTTGTGCTTTCATTTGTCACTATTTGATTTTCAACTAAATCTCACAAATTTCCTCTCATTTGTGGATAAGGAAACTGAGGCTTGAAATGTTCAGGCCACTTACAGGCTATCTGATTAGAAATCAACAGAGGCAGAATTTTAGTTCTAATATTTGGACTCCAAATGTGCTTTCTTATTTTCTATTATATGCTCTACCCTTTATCCCCATGCAATGTGAATTAAGTTGGATTTATGAAGCAGCAATGAGACCTTAAGAAGGAACTTTAAGCAACTCTGTGTGTGTGTGTGTGTGTGTGTGTGTGTGTGTGTGTGTGTGTATTGGGGGGTGCCTTTGCTTGTGTCAACTATGCCTCAAGGCCTCAGTTTTCCTGTGACCCCAGCTAGCAATTATGACTCACTTGTTTCAAAGCAA
Organism: Callithrix jacchus; assembly: GCF_049354715.1. NCBI lineage: Eukaryota > Metazoa > Chordata > Mammalia > Primates > Cebidae > Callithrix > Callithrix jacchus. The sequence goes on from NC_133502.1 coordinate 65,270,839, forward strand.
TGTGGATTTATTTGAGATTTTGAAAAGATGGATTAAAAATTTGACCTAAAGCATCTCCTTCATAAAGGGGCCACTGTGCAATATACTAGAAGATCCACCAAACTCTTGGTGAAGAACTGTGGCTTGAAGCCCTCTTTTCCATCTCCTGGGTCTCCTTCCATTTCCATTTGACCGACACAGAGCAAATCCTCCCTGTTCTCCTTCTGCCCTACTTACAGCAGTGGGATACAGGGGACCTTACTCAAGATCATCTTCCAAGGACTTTAGTTTTACTTGTTAATTTTGCCCCAACCCCAAACACCTTATAATAGCACTTCTTTTGTCTCTTCTCACAGTCCCTTTATAAAAAATAGAAGGAAGAGAGGAAGAACAAAGTTGGCAAAGTGTGAAAAGGCAACAAGATTCTCGCCTTCATTCCCACCTAATCCCGTAAGGTCACCCCCTTCCACGGATTGTCTGGTTTTCTCTTTCTTTTTTCATAATTCCCAGAGATTTTTGGTCCCACCTTTGGGTCAAAGTCCTTCTGTAGCCTCAGGAAGCCTCCTTCCCTATGGGTGCTTATAAACCCATGGGTGTATTGGAAATGACGAGGAGGAGGCGATATGAGCCTTTCACCAAGGGTATGACCGTGCCCAGAGCCTGCCAGGCAGTTTTTGTCAAGGAAGTTGTACTCAAAATGTACTACAAATATTTCAAAAACAATAAGGGATAGAAATAACAAAAGGCAGATGTTGGCTTGTTTTGTGAGAAATGGAATTAGAAAACGAGATGTTCATGAACCCTGCAAATGTAATTTGATACAGAAATATTCAATGTTGGCTTTCAGTCCTCTTGCTGCCCAAGAAGCTCCCTGGAATTGGGTTAGGAGCCATGCAATGCAAGATATCGCACCATTCAATCCATTTCAGAACATAGAGAGAGTGAATTAACATTTCTCCAAATTTGCTCCAAAATAGTTACAACTGCATGAATCCCAGGCAACAGGGATCACGTTAAGACGGTGTCAGTGTCACTATTGTTTTGAATGTTACCTTATAGGTAGCTCACTCCTGCAGGAAATGTTCCAGGCTTCCTTTTTTTACTCTCTCTAATATTTTCCCTCTGGGTAGGGTAATATAGTGGAGCATATGCTGGACATGGGCTCCTTCCTGCCAGCTGTGGACCTGGAACATTTGTGGGCAATGTTTCTGGGCCTCTCATGTCTTTATTTGTAAAATATGGGAAATGATCACTAAAAATTCATCTCCTGCAACTCCATGGCTGTCACTCTTCACTGGCTATTGTATTTACTTTTATTTACCTTGCTCAGATTTTCTCTCTCCGCTATGAAAAGAAAAGTAAGACAAAAGAAAACGAAGGTAAAAAACCCTGTAATGATTCAGTTTTGAACTGAGCATCTCACAGTAAGCACTTGGATTTTCAGAACATTTTTATTAAGTACAACTAGAAAACTCAAGATGTCACCATAGTTGACTTAGTTTGCCTGTGCTGCCATAAAGCAGGGGGTTCCCAATTCCTGTCGCTTACCTCCTGCCGTGTGGCCCAGTTCCTAAGAGGCCACAACTGACCAGTCCATGGCCTGTTAGGAACAGGACCACACGGCAGGAGGTGACCAGTGGGCCAGCGAGCAAAGCTTCATGTGTATTTATAGCCACTCCCCATTGCCAGCATTACCGCCTCAGCTCCACCTCCTGTCAGATCAGCAGCTGCATTAGATTCTCATAGGAGCATGAACCCTATGGTGAACTGCACATGCGAGGGACCTAGGTTGTGTGCTCCGTATGAGGATCTAATGCCTCATGGTCTGTCACTGGCTTTCATCACCCCCAGATGGGACTGTCTAGTTGCAGAAAAACAAGCTCCCCACTTATTCTACATTATGATGAGTTGTATAATTATTTCATTATATATTATAATGTAATAATAATAGAAATAAATAGAAAGCACTTGAATCACCCTGAAACCATCCCCAGGCCCCCACCCACCCCATCCGTGGAAAAATTGTTTTCGGTGAAACCAGTCCTTGGTGCCAAAAAGGTCCGTGACTGCTGCTATGAAGGAATACCCGAAGCTGAGTAGTTTATAAATAAAAGAGATTTCTTTGGCTCACATTTCTGCAGGTTATGCAAGAAGCATGGTACCAGCATGCGCTTGGCTCATGGTAAGGGTCTCAGGCTGCTTCTGCTCAAGGCTGAAGGCAAAGGACAGTTGGCGTGTGCAGAGATTACAGGGAAAGAGAGAAGGCAGCAGGAAGCCAGGTGGGATGGAGGGGTTAGGGGAGGAGAGGTACCAAGCTCTTTTTAACAGCCAGCTTTTATGGAAACTAACAGAGCAAGAACTCACTCACTACCTCAAGGACACAAGCCATTCATAAGGGACTTGTCCTTAGAAGCCAAACACCTTCCATTAGGCCCCACCACTAACAATGGGGATCAAATTTCAACATGAGATTTGAAAGAGATAAACAAACCAAACCCAAACTAGCAATGGTGTTTTCCATTCAGTGAGATACTTTAAAATATATATATTTACTGCCAAGTTGTACATTACAGATACATATAGTTTTGCTAGGGTTATATTTGGAAAATTATATGAACTGGTACAAAATTTACATCTTTTGATTGTCAGCAAAGGAACACCACAATTTTCCTCAATGTTTTGAAATCTGCTGCATCATATTCAGTTCCTCTTGTAGCTGACATTTCCAGGCACCGCCTTCCTCTGCCACTGATTGGACAATCCTAGGGGGCCACTATCTTCTGTCAAAATTGGGAATGAACTGCAGTTGGCAAGAACACTGGGACAGGAGGGCAAGGCATCCCTTTACTTCATCTTTACCCCAGGGGGAAATGGAAAAATTCATGAGACATGTTATGTTATTTACTTGCTTAAGAACTTCCCTTCTGCCATTCTCTCCATCTGGTTTATGTTTTCCTTTTGAATTGGTGCTTTCACAGCACAAGACTGCCTTTGTGGAGAGGCAGCAACAGGTGTGTTGTGAGAGAGAAAGCTCAAGGGAGAGTGGAAGAAAATGTGTACGTCTGTGCGTGAGAACATGCAGGGCAGAGTGTGGATTTTGTGTGTGCAGGTGTCTGTGTAGTCTGTGGCTCGAAGACCCAGTGTGCTTGGTGAATTCCTCAGGAGAATATATTTACAGCATATTTAACAGCCTTTGGCAGAGAAATCTATGCACATCTGTCAGTGCATGTCCTCCATGAAGACTCTGCAAAGTCACCTTTCATTCCTGAGATAGACAAAGCAAGTGCATTTCAGCAAAGGAGTTCTGAGGAAATGTGAGATCCACAGATGACACTGGCTCAGCCATACTCACCTTGTCTTGCTTGTCTTCTTAAATTGTGTATTAGACAAAGTGTGGGCTTCAGATCAGGCAAATTGCATTAGAAATTCTGCCTCATATTCCTTAGCGTGGGGACCTAGGGTGATTTACTTTCCCAAGTTCTTGATTTACTCATCCATAAGTGCCAGTTAACAATGCCCAACTCACTGGGCACATGGAGAGAGTTCATTTGCAGAGTTGCCTTGCTTGGAACCTGGTGTGCAATAGGCACTTAGTAAATGTTAGTTCCTTTCCCATAAATGCAATTCTCCTTTAATTAAACAGATTAAACAGAGATAAACAAATTATTTCCATATGTTCAGATAAATAATTGATAAGCCTTAAATTGCCTTCTACTTTGCCAGCAGAGGTTTCCACCTCATGTCCTTTGGCATGAGGAACTTGCTTATGATGTTTGCAGCTGCACTTGTTAGCTGTAAGCTTGCCATCTTGGCAGAACCTGGGAAGGACAGTGCACTGCTTTTAAGACACAGAGGCACTCTTCCTGCCCTGATTTCAGCAGGTCCTGACCTCCGAGATGTTCTTACAGGAATGGTATTGGAGCTGTGTCCAGTCTTCCAAGTCTATCTGAACTGATTCGCATTGTTTCTGGTGGCACAAGGGACGGACTGCTGCCCAGGATGTGCTCCATGGCAGTGAGACCACACATATCAGAAGCATCTTTGGGGGAAATGTAAAACTATGACCCTCTGTTTCATCAGTCCCACAGAACAATCAACTCATCTGGACTCTGGTAGGAAAGGAAGACTTGCTTTACTTTTCAAGGGCCCTTGCAGTATGGTGGAAAGAGACTTGGCTCAGGAGTTAGAGGTAAGTTCAAATGCCACTATGATACTTTTTAGAGATGAGCTCCTGAGTTTCTGTTTTCATTTTTCTATATGTTCACACCCAAAATATAAAATCACTGTGATAATTTTTCAGGAAATCACACCATGCCTGGCATTGAGTAAATGATCAGTAAATGTCAGTGTCCTTGAAAGCCCCCAAATGTGCATGAATGAGGGTAATTTAAAGCATACAATTTGAAGAATATGCTACTTGGCCTGTTGGCCAGTCTTAGTCAACTCCAAAGAAGAAACCACTTTATGCTGACAACTAGGAGAACAAAGACATTAAAGTGGAAGCAACATTCTCCCCACTCCAAGAGATGGCAATTAACAGTCAGCGTTTCCTAATTTAAGATGCCAATCAGCACCCTGGACTTTTTAGTTGTATCTTTATGAACTGGCTCAGTGGATAATCTGATTCACTTCCTTTGCATGGAGTCTGTCCCTATTCTGGCATGCTTTTCTTTAATTCAGTGTTTGCAAGGCAAAATACTACATTTCTCGGACCCCTTCTAGCTAGCATTTCATATGCCACATAGACTGTAGTCAGAGGCACTACATGAAAGGTAGATTAGAAATCAAGTTACATCGTGTCCTAGGTTGGGTTCCTTGGAAACAAATTCTGAAGCAAAGGTTGGTATACAGCAGGTGTATCATGGGCTGCTCTCAGGAACAACATTCAGAAGAAACAGAGGAAGCAGGATTGGAAAGAGGGAAAAGTTGGACTTCAATGTAGTTGCAAGAGAGATCTCAACCAATCCCCACAGGAGCTGGGAAGGCCATTCAGAGTTGTCTCCAACTAAGGCAAATGACAACAAATATGACATTCCCTGCATCTCTTAGTTGTTGTATGTGGGCTGCCCCCAGATGTGGGACATACTTTGGGCAAGATGGCTCCTATCAGTCAAGGGCAATTTTCACATATGGTCACAGCCATCAGAGGTCAACTGTCCTGGCAGTCGGGCAGATAAGTGCCTGGGTCCTGAAGGGTGAATGTGGATGGCACACTGCAGATCCCCAAAGCCCATTAATGAGCATCCACAGTTTCTCAGACCCAGTTAGTTACGCTATTTACCCCATCTGCAGTTTCTCTAGGATTCTGGTTGGTCTCATCTCCTGAGAAAACATATAAAAGTAAGGTTAGGCAAATGAACTCCAGCCTCCACTGATAGAAGGTCTTAGGCTGTAACGCATACTCATGGTCTCCCTTCTCTACTGCCTATTCTAGATTTCCTTCACTCTTACCCATTATATCTGCTGTTCTAGGTGGCTCACAGCTAGAATGACCAAACCATCATTCCTGAAGGTCTGAACCCTTTGTCAGCAAGTTCTTCTCAGGATGTGGTTACTGTACTTGTTTATTTATTTTCAAAATTGGATAGGGTCATACACACCAATCCAGTGGATCACCAGTCTATTAGTCTGTTCTCATGCTGCTATAAAGAACTGCCTGATGCTGAGTAATTTATAAAAGAAAGGGGTTTAATTGACTCCTGGTTCTGCAGGGCTAGAGAGGCCTCAGGAAATGTACAATCATGGAGGAAGGGGAAGCAAACATGGTGGCGGGAAGGAAAAGTACCAAGCAAAGGGAGAAAAGCCCCTTATAAAACCATCAGATTTTGTGAGGACTTATCCACTATCACAAGAATGGCAAGGGGTAAACACCTCCATGATTCAATTACCTCTTACTGAGTCCCTCTCACAACATGTGGAGATTATGGAAACTATGATTCAAGATGAGATTTTGGTGGGGACACAGCCAAACCTTATCAACCAGTATTGCAGACTTTCAGATTGTTGCATGTTTTGTGTAATATGTCCCTACTTACTACTGGTGATCAGAGTCAGTTATTTCTACCTGTAGAGTGACACTTTTCCTTTAATGGTGGTCTTTTGGCATGATAAGCCATACAGCCTAAAGTTGCAGGGAGAGGCAGCACAAATTCCCATGAGAATAGACTTGTTCTCATGCTGCTAGTAAAGACATACCCGAGACTGGGTAATTTCTAAAGGAAAGAGGTTTAGTTGATTCACAGTTCCACATGGCTGGGAAGGCCTCACAATCATGGTGGAAGGCAATTGAGGAGCCAAGTCTTACATGGCAGGCAAGAGAGCTTGTGCAGGAAAGCTTCCATTTATAAAACCATTAGATCTCATAAGACTTATTCACTACCATGAGAACAGTATGGGGGGAACCACCTCCATGATTCAATTCTCTCTTCCTGGCCCCATCCTTGATACATGGGGATTATTACAATTCAAGGTCAGATTTGGGAGGGGACACAGACAACCATATCATTCCCTAAGCAGGTGACTGGGAATGATGGTAAATTGGGCTACTTCTACCTCTACTCCTTAGTTCCTGGGCAGGTTTATTCTACCTATTGGAGTCATAGCCCCATATAATGTTGGTTTCCAGTATACAGTATTATGTCCTACAGAATAGCATCCCATCTTTGAATGAAGCTTAGCCTTTTGCTTCCTCTATCAGCTGGTAATAAAGGATTCACCATGTGACCACATGTTTGTGCTAAGAGAGATACCAGTGCAAGAGTGGTGGGTGACATGGGGATGGGGGTCACCTGCTTGTGCAACTTATTTGGGCCCAATCCTAGACACATCATGTCCATCTTACAATAGATTGCTGCTGACCACCCAACCATATGACTCGGTGGATCTGACAGATGCGCAGCTCTGACCAGATGGTCGCTTGATACCCCATGATCAGGGCCCAGTGGCATGCTAGGAACTGCTTGGCAAACAGAGAACAAGAGGATAAGTGGCATCCATTTTCTCAAATACAAAGGTACTTTTATTTTTATAAAAGTATAACCTTGATAACAGTGGTGCTTTCCAAACTTACCAGTAGATAAATTTGAAAAGTTGCCTGGGCTTCTTGCTAAGCCTTAAATATCCAAGCCCACTAAATCAGAATGTCTAGTGGGGAAGACCTGGGAAGCTATATGCTTAACAAGTGCCTGAGGTGATTCTTATCAGAAAAGTTAGGAAACCAAGCCCTTCTCTGTAGCCCTTTCTCTTGTTGATATTGTAAGATGAAAGTCTTACAAATGGCCTGCAGGTGTCTTCACCCACACCAATGGCACAGATGGGCTCCCTGCCTGGGTAAGCCAACTGGATGAACCAAAGTGGTTGTTAAATGGACCTTAATATTCAACCAAACCAGGGAAACGTATCAGCAATGTATTTTTTTCAAGGGGATAGGATAAGGTTAGATGAACAAGCTAAAAGCAAGTATGCTAAAATGTGATCACCTCTCAGGCCAGTTTACAAATAACATATCTGCAGTGCTAATCCATTGATTTTACCTTTAGTTTGGATTCTTAGAACTCTCTCTGACTTTTCTTCCCTAATGAGAAATAATTCTGTAGAACATGAACTTAATGCTAGGCTATTTTCTTTGTCATAAAGGCAGAGGGAAGTGTGACTTCATAGTAATGAATGTCTATGTTACACAATCACTTAAATATGAGTCTTCAGCAAACATGAAATGACTTGAAGATTTTCAGTAAACACCAGCTTTAAGCTCAGTAAATAATGGCTTGTGTCAAGTTTATTAGCATGCGTGATTTGTTCTTAACTAGACATATTTCACAACTTGAAGCAACATTTTACTAGAACTACATAAAGCAATTGTGCAATTGATAATAAATATGTCACTACTGGTAAGTAGTTAATTCACAAGCCCTGCCTGGAGTGTAGAAAAATAATGTATAAATGAAAAAAGTAGATAGAGTCAAACAAGAGATGATATGAAAAAGACAACAAGAGAAATAAAAATATGGACAAAGTGTGTGTGTGTGTGTGTGTGTGTGTGTGTGTGTGAGATCATTTTTATCAGGCACCTGTAACACTACTGACATCTTGCCAGACTCTTTTCTTAGAACTTTTCAGAAAAGAATTGAATTCAGTTATTATAGATGAAGAAACTAAAGATCTGAAAGGTTGAGCAGCTTGTTCTATGACATACTATTAATTAGCGATGGAACCGAGATATGAACTCAAGTATAGCTGATTCTAGAACCATGCTTTTCTTACCAGTATTTAGTATAGACTTAAACAAGCATGGGTTTTAGGGTCATATATACCATGACTGTGTCCTGCATCAGGCACTCACTAGACATAGGAACTTGATAAAGAAACATAATATCTCAGCTTGAGTAACAGCAGCATCTAAAAATGTTGTGAAGGTTACATGGGAAAATATATGGGAAGTGCTTAGCATAATGCCTGGCACATATTGAGAGCTAAGTAAAGTTAGCTAACATTATGGTATCTCCAGGAAAGTTAGTACAGAGTGAATGACTCATTAATATACTTAGAATCATGCATCATTTTCATATATAGTAAGAAAGATAGTATGTTTCTCTGTACTAATTCAGGTAGATATGGAACGAATGTAATGAAGGCTTTGGTCAAACATAGGCTGCAGATTTCGGGGACAGTCTTGCTTTCATGACATTTTATTAATTTTGAAAAATGTGTTCCATTTAATTCAAGTCAATAATTATTATGTAAGCACCTTTGTCAGTCCTTCCATCCAGTAGATTATGGTCTAATAATTAGGTGTAGAGTGGTGGCAGGGGGACAGAAGAGAAGAAATGGGAAGCATCTTAAAGGAAAATAAATATTACTTCAGACTGAAAGAGCATCCAGAGGACCTCATGTGCCTTGCAAGATAGGCAGCAAACAGCTCCTGGTAAGCAGGCAATCCTGTCTCACAGATGAATAGAGAGGACACATAATAATTCAGTACAGTACAGGAAGAGGTGACATATACAAAGAAACATAAGGGATGAGTAAGAGTGGGCCAGGCAGAGAAGCAAAAGGTTAAAGATAAGAGCATGTGGCCTGCCATGTCAGAAATGAGAAGTAGTTTTATAAGGCTGCAAGGCATGTGGGCTTTGGCGGCAGTGAGTGGAGAAAGTGCTTTGGTCAAACATCAGCCTACATAGGTTTGAAAGCATCAACTCATAAAGAATCTTGCATGTCCTTTATGCTGGATGCCCACAGTTTATTACTTTAGTGGCCCATTAGAATCACTTAGAAATTTTTAGCAATATTAATGGAGTACTGAAGCCAAAAACAACTATCTAGACTGTTTTAGGCCCACTGTCCTAGTGAGAAAATTCAAAATTAGTCAAACTATATTTTAAAAATCGATTTGAAAGCATCTGAGACCCACAAAGAGAGTGAGAATTTGGAGAGCCAAGATTCCCAGAGGAGAAAGCCAGGAGTAATGAGCTGACATTTCAGGAAATTTTTTTACTTGAGGATTCATTGCCAGTTTCAAAACAAGTGCTTGAGAGATTGAGAATGGAAGGGTTTTCAATAGTCTTATAAAACTGGGGCTAAGGAGGTGATGAAATTGGAGTTGAAATCCCTCCAGGGTGGAGTGGACCTGGTACATAGTGACTGGATTTCATCTGGGACTCCAAAGATTGACACACTAGGAGTAAGGATGGTCTGGAAATAAACCAGACCTCAGAAGAACCGAAGCTTAGATTTGGTCATCTCATTCTCTGATTGGATTAAGATAATCTTATTCTAGTTCAACTGCCTTTCAGGAGCAAAAGTAAATTCTCAGCTGAGTGCAGTGTCTCACACCTGTAATTCCAGCACTTTGGGAGGCTGAGGTGGGGGGAATCACTTGAGGTCAGCAGTTCAAGACCAGCCTGGCTAACATGGTGAAACACAGTCTCTACTAAAACTATGACATTTAGCCAGACATGGTAGTACATACCTGTAGTCCAGGCTACTCAGGAGGCTGAGGCATGAGAATCACTTGAACCCAGGAGGTGGAGGTTGCAGTGAGTCGAGATAGCATCACTGCACTCCAGCCTGGGCAACAAAGCAAGACTGTATCTCAAAAGAAGAAAAATATAAATTCTTTCTGGGGAAAAGTAACATTATAACATCAGCCAGAGATTTAAATTTTTCCCATAGTGTTTCATACACAATGACCAGCACTGAATCAAAATGAATAAGACATACACAAAAATATAAATCTTGGCTGAAAATCTGGAAAAAATTCAAACAATATAAGCAGACTGATATAATAGTTACTATAGTCTATGTCTTGAATTATATGTCTGGAGAATTCCAGGCATTGGCTTTTATTAACCGTGTTAATATGCTTGAGGAGTTAAATGCCAAGTGGGAGTATTTCAGAAATAATGAAAATTACAATAAATAAGTAAATGGGAATAATGAAATCAAAATTAGAATAACTGTGATTAACAAATCAATGAATATGTTTAACAGCACAGTTAAAATAGAGTGAACTGAAACATTTTTAAAAATCTAGATAGAGACATAGAAACACAGAAGTAGATAAAAATAGAGGAAAGAACCCAATAGAAAAGATGAACAGGTCTGACATTAAATAATTGGAGACCCAGAAGGAGGAAAAAAAAGAATCTGGGAAGAGTATTATTTGAAGAAACAATGGCTAGGATTTTTTTTTTTAAATAATGAAAGACACTAAGCCATTGATACAAGAAATTTCACAAATGCCAAATAGGATAAACACACAGAATATCACACTTAAGCATATAATAGCAAAGCATCTGAGAACTAAAAACCAAAAAAAGAAAAAAACCCACAAGAAATTCAGACAGATACAAAAAAAGTCATATTACCTTCAGTGGAACAACAATAAGAATAACAGTTGACTTAGAAAAAGTTGAAAGCTAAAAGCCAATGAAATAGTAATATCTTCAAAGTGCTTAAAGAAAGTAATAGCTAGTATATAAAATATGTATTTTGTGCAAATGTTCTTTAGGAAAAAAGGGAAAGGATTTCACTTCCAAAAATTTGTAGTAGATTATAGTACACCAATGCCCTTGCTGCAACAGTTAAATTGCACTATACACCTATTAGAATGTCTAAAAATAAAAAATTGACCAAATTAAGTGTTAGCAAGGATGTAAAGCAATTCAACTAGGACTCACATATTACTTGTCAAAATGCAAAATGATTTTGCATTTGAAAAACTGACAGTTTCTTATAAGATTAAATACACACTAATCATACAATCCAACACTCCTAGGTATTTATGCAAGCAAATTAAAACTAATAGTCACATAAAAACATCTACGTTAATATTTACAATGGTTTCAGTCATAGTCATCAAGAATTGGAAATCACCCAAGTGTCAATCAACAGGCAAATGAACACACGGTGTACATCCAGACGTGGAATATTTGCAGCAATAAGAAGGAACAATGGATAGAACAGCATGTATAGCCTCAAATCAGTTATGTTAAGTGAAAGAAGCAGATGCAAGCAGAAAACAGATCAGTCATTACCAGGGCCTGGGGTTGGGGGAAAAGGTTGACTATAAAAAGCTATAAACATCGGTATACTAGTACATGTTTAACAAGTTCTCTAAATTTAAACTCATTGTTTTGTAGCATTGCCAATTACCATAGTGTAAATATTCTCACCATGGCCAGTTTTAAGCTACTAATGTGACGACACTGAGCATAGAGTTGGGAAGAGATGCACAGTAGCACAATATTATGTATTTTCACCATACAGATACAATAGATATAGTTTTATGACTGTAGATAATAGCAAAGTATAAAATAATTAGAAGTAATGAGTTTTTAGTATGTAACACTATTGTTTTTAGTGTAATATATTGATATAGTATCATTTGTTTTAGTACAACACATTAATTTGAAGTTTATATAATTTAATTTTAAATTAAGTTTTTAACAATAGGCTTGGGAAATTCCTCTAAGTTTAACAATCAGCTCTTTCAAGCTAGTACATACTGGCTATAATACATCACTAGACATGGGGGAAGTTTTTGAGATGATGGAATTGTTTCATATCTTGATTGCGTTGGTGTTATATAACTGCACTGGTCAAAACCTGTAGATCTATACACTGAAAGGGTGAATTTTACTGCATGGAAATTATAGCTCAAAATCTTAACTGCAAAATATGCTGTTATCCTTTGACCCACCAGTATTAATTCTGGAAATCTATCCTCAGTGATATTCAAACATGTTCACCATTGATTTTAATAATGAAGTAGGAAATAACCTGATACTCTCAAATAGGAGAATGAATAAATTATTGTTTATTGATACAATAGAATGCAGTAAGTCCTGATTTACCATCGCTGATAAGTTCTTGGAAACTGTGATTTTTAAGCAAAACAACACAGAGCAGGTCCTCAAATAATATCATTTTCTTGTTTCTTTATAACATTGATAAGAAAAAAATTGGTTTTGTTATACATCATTTTGTTCAAAGCTGTAGTTTTCAAGAACTTACGGATGATGTTAAGTGAGGACTTACCATCTTACTTAGCAATTAGAAAGTGTGAGGTACAAAAAAGTGTTGCTTCTGGAAGGTTGATTGAAGGATAAAGATTAATAGAGACTTACTTTTCATACATAACCCGTTGTACATTTTGAAATTTTACACATGCATGTATTACTTATTTAAAAGGTAATGGAAAGCTAAATTCATTTTAATCAAAACAAAACAAAAACATTTTCCAACAAACAAATGCTCCTAAGACCATTTATGGCCAGCGCATCTTTGCTAATATTGAAATGCCTTCAGGTACTGTCTCATGCATTGCTCACCATTCTATGGATGAGGAAACTGAGACCCAGAGACTGAAAATCTCTCCCAAAGGCACACAGCAATGAGATGTAGCTCTGGGCTTGAAAATGCACACTCCTCATAGCTTTGCTAGACTGCCTTTCAGGAAAGTTCAGGGAGAATCTGGGAATCTTAAAAGAGCAATGATAACTGAAGACAAGGAGTGATGGAACATCACTGAGAGGGATTTTTTTTTTTTTTTAGACAAAGTCTTGCTCTTTCGCCAGGTGCCAGGCTGGAGTGCAGTGGTGCAATCTTGGTTCACTGCAACCTCTGCCACCCAGCTTCAAGCAATTCTCCTGCCTCAGCCTCCTGAGTAGCTGAGACTACAAGCACATGCCACCACGCCCAGCTAATTTTTGTATTTTAGTAGAGACAGGGTTTCACTATGTTGGCCAGGATGGTTTCGATCTCTTGACCTCGTAATCTGCCGGCCTTGGCCTCCCAAAGTGCTGGAATTACAGGCATGAGCCACTGCGCCTGGCCAAGAGGGAATTTTTTAAAAGAGAAAGATGAAACAAGTATAGAACCCTGGAAATATGGATACTTCAGGTAGGAGGAGAAAGAGAAGGCTGGGAAGAAAATTCAAATGTTGGCAGAAATACATCTGTACAAAATATTTTCTGTTATTTGTGTTTTGTTTTATAGTTTTTAAAAAGAATTTATATAAACATATGGGTACAAGTGCAATTTTCTCACACGCATACATTGTGTAGTGATCAACTCAGGGCTTTAAGGTAAGGGTATCCATCACCCAAACAACATACATCACACCTGTTAAGTAATTACCCTCTGTTATTTGAACTGTGTTATTCAGACTTAATTCTGATTGTTTAAGAGAAAACATGGTGGCCATGTCTGTGAGTGCCTGTACCACGGAGCACAGTAGGCCAACACCGTGCCTAGGAGTCTGGCTTTTCTGCATTCTAATAGTCAACAGTTTAAAAAGCAATGTTCGGGCCAGGCACCATGGCTCACCCCTGTAATCCCAGCAATTTGGGAGGCCGAGGTTGGTGGATCACGAGGTCAAGAGATCGAGACCATCCTGGTCAACATGGTGAAACCCCGTCTCTACTAAAAATACAAAAAAGTAGCTGGGCATGGTGGTGCGTGCCTGTAATCCCAGCTACTCAGGAGGCTGAGGCAGGAGAATTGCCTGAACCCAGGAGGCAGAGGTTGCGGTGAGCTGAGATGGCGCCATTGCACTCCAGCCTGAGTAACAAGAGCGAAACTCTGTCTCAAAAAATAAATAAATAAATAAAAATAAAAAGCGGTGTTCTCCCCATAGCGTTTCAGTCAGCAATATGACATCAGAAGTTGAACAACTCTCTACTGTGTGACAGCCTAATTCCTGGGACAATTTAGGATGAAGTTATGAAGAAACAGGTTAAACTCTTTGCTTCATGTTTTGTTTTTACATTCAATTGTGAGAAAGAAAGAACGGCAGTGCCCTGCCCTACAAGTAAATGAACCATAATCACGGTGTGGAAGTAAGCTGGGCAAAGAACGTGGGAATACCTGGCCTAACACAGGGCACTTATGGATGTCCCTTTTGAAAGGCAAATTGGAATAACTTAAGAGGAAGGTAGCAGCAACACAAACTTCGAAAACTCTGAACTCACCAGCTGGAGAAAGGGATTGTGCTGGGAGAACTTAAGAGTCACTAGAGGGTTATTTAGTTTTCCAAGTGAGTAGCAAAACTGTGCTAATGAGGTCTTTAACACCTGTACTTCAACCAGCAGCTGAGTCTAAGCAGAACCAGGTGGGGGTGTGCCAACAGCTTGGCGGTGGCTGGAGAGAGCTCAGAAACAGAAAGAGAAATTGCTCTTCCTGGTTGGTAGAAAACAAATGACATTTGTTCGCTTTTTTATGCTGTTCTCTCCTTTCCACATTTTGCACATGAGTGTGTATTTACTCATAAAATCAGTAAAAAATACTTTGAGAAACAATAATATTCCATTTAATTAATTTTTTCCCAGATATTCATTCTTTGGTCACTTGTTTTTTGTCTCTGAGCAACATGGAATTGGGTCAGGCACTAGAGGCAGCTCTGATTCTGTCAATTGCCACCTCCAAAAAGAGTATTCTCACAGATGGCAGAGATGGAGAGATGAGAGGAGGGAGGAGAAAAGATGCCTCCAGGACCAGCCTCCTTGGCATGCTCTGACCTTGCTTTCCTCAGGTTTCCCTTCCTTTGAGAATTAAGTAAGTCTTCTTTTAAGTACCTCTATAGCCTTTCTCCTTCGAAATACTTCCTGGCAATTACTTGCTTCGCTTCCCCCAACTGGTTCTGACAAAGCAAATAGTGATGACTAAATAGATGAGAAATGAGGTAACATATTAATCTAGGTAAGTAGCTGAAAACTAGAAAAAGCGAGACTTCAGGTAAACCTGGTAGGAGATGGCTTAGAACCTGGGCAAATGTGAGGCTTCCCGCCTTGAATCTTTATGGGGGCGTGTCCTATGGAGAGGAGAGGAGAGAGACTATGTCTGCATCTATAGGGCTCCTGGGCACAGGTAGAAAAACAGGTAGTTTGCTCTGCTCCCTGCAAATGTAGTCCCAGAAATTTCTCTGACCAATCAGATTAGCAACTCTGTCGGTATTAGAGGGGATGAAGGGAATCCCCACATGGGAGATTTACAGGCTGGGGAATAAAGGTGGGACATGAATGACAGAGGAAAGGGATGTTCCTCCTCATCTTCTTTTTCTGACAAAGACTCCAGCCCATTTTAGAGTCCTCCATGACGGGATTCTTTAGCCCAAGTGGTTAAATTCTTTCCTGAACAAAATCTTCATTTCAATAAAAATGTAAATGGCACAAACTGTACCCTTATAACAAACATAAAGCTAGAATTTACCACAGCCTCTTCCTTCAACTCCAAACCTGGCTTCTTTAGAGATATCTGCAATAAACTGTATCCTACCTACCATTTTTTGAGACTAGGAAAGGTACCTCATGCTATGATTATACTTGGGAAGAACTGTGCATTATGAGTAAGACAAAAGCCCAGAGTTATGATGGTCAAATCCAGTGTAATAGATTATCATTGTTTGAATTACTGGAATTTTAATCAGGGCTCTTACATGTTACAGTAAGTAATAGCTCATGTTAAGTTTCTGATGACAATTAATGTTAGCTTTTAAATCAGTGTATGCTACCTACGTTATGCATTACATTTACTTTTTTAATCATAAAATATTTACGTTTATTGCACAATGCTCTTATGAATGTTTACAAGCATCCCAATTAATTATAAAGCAAATAGTTTTTATGAGAACATTAATATTTACATACTTGTCTCATAAGTTTGCAATGCCTGTCTTGTCTAATGTTTGCACATTGTGTTTGATAGAAAAACAGGTGTAAGTAAAGGCAATGTCCCAAGTAGCCTAATGAACAGAGGCAGTTTACACCTTCAATTGAATTGAATTGATGAACTCACAGAAAACACTCATCAGTTGGAACTAAAATCAGTTTTTTTCAGGTTATTTTTGGGATTTGGTTCATGAATATATTTTTTGGGATTGACAAGAAAACAAATTTATATACAAATATATGTCCTTTCTTTAAATGAAAGGAGTAGGGATGTTCTAAACGCTTCATGTTTTTTCCCCCTAAAAAAAAAGCAGTAAAAAGATGTGCTGCTGCTTCTACTCTGACCTAATTAATTTTAGCTATGTTTTGAGATTGGGCCATTAAGGTAATTATAATATTGAGATAATTTAAATAAAAATTACAGTAAAAAATCTGTTGGGGACAATATGAACTTGTCTCTAATGATTTCTATGATGTATATATTGCTTTAGGCCTTTAAAATGTTCTTTCATGCCCTAAGGTATGAAAGGTATTTGTTTTTTCTGACGCTGAAGAAGCTAACACAGAGTAGTGTTCCACAGCAAATTAGTGGCAGAAGGGAAGCTAGAACCTGGGGCAGTTCACCCTTTGCTCTCAGACTCCACACAACTCTCTTGTAGTATGCTGGTAATTTGCAAATTCTTTGGGCCCACAGAAATCTTGTTTCAATGAAATTGCATGAGGAAGCCTAATATTTAAAACACAGAGGAGCTGCTTGATAATTCCAAGCCAATTTCAATACTTCCCTAAATTTTCAAAATAACTCTGCCAAATGGCAAGAGTTTCCAAGCAAACTAATTTTTCCTTACTTAATCTCCAAAATAAACAGAACTCAAAGATCTAAAAGTTGCTTCCACTGCTACAGGCCCCATCACTGCTGATGGGCAGTGCCATCACCCAGGCAGGTTGAGGCCCAGGGACCCCACCACTTCAGCGGAACTGGAAGACGGGAAGCTCAAATTGCTGTTAGTGAACAGGTGATATTTGGATCAATGGCCATGCAGTCCCTATCATCAGTATTCCACCTGGGCATGCCTAAGCATTCTCCAGATACTGGCTTTGCATTCTAGACTATAAAGAAAAATATCAAAAGGGGGACTTGCTGAATCTTCAAGTTTCCTAACCTTAACCACTGAATAAGTCCTTTCTTAATCTGCCTTTAAGAAGTGAAGGAAAGAAGCAACCTCATATATTTGAGTGTCTGCTGTAGGCAAGGCATCAAGCCTTAACTTGATGATTTCCCTATTTCATTTGACCTTATGAGAGGAGTAGTTTTGTTCTCACTTAACAAATGAGGAAAATAAGACGTATGAAACCATGACTTCATAACTTACCAAGATGACTCTGTTAGGAGTTGGGATTTGAATCTAGACTAGTCAAATTCACAAACCCATGTTCCTTCCTCCATTCCTCTGAGCCTCCTACTACTGGTGCCTCTCCTAATCACCAGAAATAACAGGCTATTGAGCACAGGTTTTATATCATAAGGGCACATAGTTACTAAGGGTATCTGGCTTTTACAATTAAAAAGAATGGTATCTGACATTTTTTTAATTGTAAAAGCCAGATACCCTTAGTAACTATATGCACTTCGAGGAGCTCAGATTGTGGTAGACTTGCCTTCAACAAGTGTCCAGTGTAGAGAAGGGAATTTCTTAGTTTAATTCCTTCTTTTCTAAAGGATAATACTGCATGCCATTATAATATGTATTTATAATTACATGCTATACAATGTACCTACTTGAAAGATATCAATGGACACTAACAATCAAGCTTTCAAAACCTCTTTCCATTTCTATTATAGGATAGTTTGTTCTGATAAGATATATGGGTTTGTTCCCTTGAGTGTTTGATTAGGAAAAAGAGTTACTCAAATCAAGTACATAGCCGTCATTCAGATACAGGGAGATTCTTTGGCAGGAGGGAATACACATTTATAAATATACTTATTAACTTCTCTGTTCTTGAGATTTCATAACTACGGATGATCCTTTGCATCTGCCACCCAGAAAACATACCAGAGCTGTAATTTCTGAATGTGCCAATGATGAGTGTCTCCTTACTGAGTAGCTCTTGCTGGAAGAGTCCTTGAAGGTGCGTATCATTTGATCTTTCAATAGCCAGTGCAGTTACCCATACTTAGAAAAAACTTATTTTATTCCTTTC
This sequence comes from Callithrix jacchus, assembly GCF_049354715.1. Taxonomy (NCBI): domain Eukaryota; kingdom Metazoa; phylum Chordata; class Mammalia; order Primates; family Cebidae; genus Callithrix; species Callithrix jacchus. The sequence continues at coordinate 65,289,189 of NC_133502.1, forward strand.
AATTTTTAAATAATCCAGACTTTGCTCCATTCTCTGTAGCAACGGTAATATTAGGAGACAGGAGAATGGTCATTTTGCCAATTTCTTAAAAATGTAATTGACTTTTCCCAAAAACTTCATATTGCATTTGGCATTAGATGACAATACTTAGAGCATTGATATCAAATAATGAGGCTGGAGAATATCTACACACCTATACACACAGTTGTTTGAATAAAAAGAAATAATTCCTGTTTTCTTGAAAGTGGGGTTTCTCTGGTCAGAAGAGAGTTGTTGAAGTTGCCCCCGTCAACCTTTCCTCCCCCCTTTCTCTTCTTTTCCCCTCCCCACTTCTTGTCCTCAAAGGGAATCTGCAAAACCAGGTTTGGAAACCCCTGTCCCAGACCTCCCCATGATTTATTTTCCTTGAAGACACTTCCTGGACAATGAAATCATTTTTCCTTTCCCTTCGTTCAAACAGTCACATAGCTTTGCTATACCGACGCAGCCCCTCCACACTCCACCCTCCTCCCCACCCTCCATGTTCCAGAATAGTTCCCACACAAGGACCCAGAATTCTGTAGGTGGCCCTAGGAGCCAGGGGAGGATGGGGAGAAAAGTTGGAATATCAGCATATTTGTCATCTTTCAAGACCCTTTTTATTTTGTTGCTACAATATTTTCTTTCCTTCTTAAGGAAGACAATTGTTCAGTGAATAGTTTTTGTTAATTTAAAAGTGATTCTCAATTATTACAAAAGAATTTGTGCTTACCCTAACTTAGTACAAATAAAGGATGTGTCCATAAATTAAAATTTGGGTTTTAAAAACTTGTGAAAATCTAGCTATCTGGGGATATACAGAAGAAGCTGCAACTCCTAGTGGCCAGATATTGCTGATTAAAAGGTTCTGGGATATTTCTGAAATATGAAGTCTTATGCTTTGAAGACCATTGGCAACAGAATAAATAAAAACCAGAACAAAACAAAACCTGGTAGGGTCAGAGTGATGGGTATCTACCTGCACAAGGGCAGCCTGAGGCAAGGGGATCTAGGTGAAAAAATATGAAAGCTGAGAGCAATTTTCCAGATCTTGCGACAATCTTCCCTGCATGTCCCCTCCTGCAGCTCCCATCCTCCCTGGAAGCCTGCTGGAACCTGGAACTGTCCAAAGGGAAGGCTACCCCTGCCTAGCTCACTCTGGATGACAGTGGACAGGGAAATGCCTCCATGGCTCCCACCCCATACTCTTACAATGACAGGTTGCACCAGCAGATCTTGGGTGGCAAGGTTGCGGTGGGGGGGTAGTTTGGAATGAGCAAGTTATCACTATAAAGAGAGGATACCAAAGTTTTAGGTAACAGACTTAAAACCTCTGAGTGTAGATTCCAGTAAGAGGACATCTCTATAACACTTCTTTTGTTCACTAGCATTCTAATGCACTTTCCTGAGCAGATGAGAGAGTGGTAGGCTTTCAGCCAGCACCTGCAGAATTTGACTTCGCTCACTGTTTTATTCATGAAGCAGCCTGCAGTCTTTGCCCGTGGGAATAAGTCACCCAGGGGCATCCCCCCACCACATAAGGTTGAGAACTGCAAGGTGATGAGACACCCTGGCCACTGCCCTTTCTGCACATAGGGAGTCTGCACTTTCTGAGGTTTTGCTCCCTCTACTTCCAGAGGCCACAAACACATGTTCGCTAAGAAGCAGCTAAAACCCAGAGGAAACTTGACCCTTCAACCCCATCCTTGAATTCCCCTAGAGAATTTTAGTGGAAATTTAATAAGATTAAGCTGAGGTTCCAGAGGAAATTAGAGGTGTCCACATTCCCCAATGAGAATGTATACACCTGTTTTGGGCAGCTCCTTGGCTCTGTTCCTGACCTATTTTTCTACTATTTTCATAATGGGAATAGCTCATCTTATTTGAATAAAAAAATGTAATATTTTATTGCTCTACTTGAGTATACATATTTAAAGTGACTTACAGCCACATTTTTTTAAAAAAAGCAAATAATTGTGTTATATATTGCCTTAACTATGAATTTGGTATTTCATATATTTTATCAGCTTAAAGCAGGGTGTCTCTATACTGTAATTCAGCCCATGAAATCTATGGCCTATTAAACATTTCACAAGAAATGAAATATTTGCATCTTTTATTCAATGAAATGAGTGTGTCCGTGTCTTATATCAACACAGATTCTGAGAAAATGATGATGCTAACCAATAGAGACCTGAACTCCGACCCTGCCCTTTGTTCTGTCACATAGGAGAGGCTCGGGAAAGCCCTCATGGGGGTAGATTCAGAGTGCTTTCTTCAGAAGCATGCCTGCAGCTCAGATATAAATCCGTTTTGGGATAGAATCCTGCTGTGTTCTACGAAGACAGCTTGATGTCTGCACCAGTGCAGCTGTTTCTCTGTGGTGGTCATGAAGCCTTCACAAAACACACGTGGAAGTCACTGGCTTGAGTTTTGTCCTTCAGGGTGCAGCTCAGTCCTCTCAAGGCAGCTGATCCCTGGGATGCACTCCTCAGGCAGGAAGGTCCATCACGAGGTAGTTTATTTAGTCAAGGGATCACGGGTGAGTCAGGAGACAGGGCAATTCAGAAACTGAACTCAAAAGGGATTGCATGTAGAAGAGGAAACCAGCTGCACCTGGCAGCCTGCTACCAAGTCAGAAAGGGCTGTAATGGAAAACGGATGCGTTTATAGAAAGTCTACCTCCCTGTCCCCAGGCCAGAGCTGCTGCCCTCGTCACAGGGAGTCAACGCATTAAGTTTGGCAGTTCTTGTAGTGCTTGCCATGCCAGGGAGGTTATTAAAACTGAACTGAAATGGTTTCATAACTCAAACTGGAAACAAGAGTGAGGAAAATGCTAACACTAAAGTGACAGACCAGAACGAAATGGAGCTAGATCTGTAGGCTCTCTGGCTCAGGTTTCAGAAGGTTCCACGTGTTAAAACAGGCTGAAAAGTTAGTTAAATAAAACAAAGTGCCAAGCCAGACATTTAACACCCTTTAAAGGGGGCTGACCAATGAGAGTATTCTGTGATTCACACTGTTTACTGAGCTTCACTTTCAGGAGCCTGAAAGCAAGATTAATTGTAACTACATGCCCTAAAATGCCTGTCACATGCAAGGGACACCTCCAAACCCAATCTGCTTTTCATGTATTTGAAGGACTTCAAGGCTATTTCCTGATTCTCAAGGATAACCCCTAAATAAAGCTTGGGTACCAAGGCTGCAGATGGGAAAAGCAGATGCATTAATGCTTTCACTGTCACAGGCTTCAAGGTGTAGGTCAAATTCTTTTTGGAATGACATACTCTGAAAAATATGTGTTTTAAATTGTGTTTAAAATTTAAAACACTGAAACACTTGGTAACATTTTGGAGGATCTGATGCGAGCAGAGTAGTTTAAGAGAGCTACCAAAGGAGAAGGGGCAGAACTTAGTCTTCTGGGTATTATATTGTGTGTGTCCAGAGAATGCCATGGCTGCAAAACATCTCTAACATCACAGAGAGGCTCACAGCTGAGAAGCAGCGCATGGCTTTCATTTCGGAGCCAAAATGGAAGTTTCCAGGCCATTGAAAAAGGTACTTTCAGGCTTTACCTGCTGGTAAGATCAAATCATGCCAATGCAGCTCAGAGGAGAGGAAGGGCTGGATCTGCAATACCGGCTGCCGTGGCCAGAAATGGTGCTGAAAATTCTCATCACACAGAAGACAGGGAACGTCAGACCCAATGGTCAAATGCTAATGCTCTCTGTGGTTTCTTGGGATATTTCAGAGAGTATTTTTTGTGCATTTCAAAAATAAACATGTTCTACGTTCACTTTCTTCATAAGCTTTTTGCTTTTTGTTTCTCAGTCAGCAGTAAATCCTAGTTGCTTCACTTTCACAAATATGTCCAGATTGCAGTATTTATCACCACTAAAACTGATAGAGGTGTTTAAACCACAGCAACTCCATCTTAAAGAGTCACTGGGTAACATAAAGCTGAGACCTATTGGGCTGCATTCCCAGGAGGTTAGGCATTCTTAGTCACAGAGTAAGACAGGAAATTGGTACAACTTACAGGTCACAAAGACCCTACTGATGAAACAGGGGGCAATAAAGAAAGCAGCCAAAACCCAACAAAACCCAGATGGTGATGAAAGTGACCTCTGGTCATCCTCACTTCTTCTTATACACTAGTTATAATGCATTAGCATGTTAAAAGACACTTCCACCAGCACCACGACCACTTATAAATGTCATGCCAATGTCAGGAAGTTACCCTATATGGTCTAAAAAGGAGAGAAACCCTCAGTTCCAAGAATTACCTACCCCTTTCCCAGAAACCTCTTGAATAATCTATCCCTTGCTTAGCATATAATCAAGAGCAGCCCAAGCTGCTGCTCTGCCTATGGGGTAGCCATTCTTTATTTCTTTACTTTCCTAATAAATTTTCTTTTACTTTACTCTGTGGGCTTGCCCCAAATTCTTTGCTGCATGAGGTCCAAGAACTCTCTCTTGGGGTCTGGACTGGCACTCCCTTTCTGATAACACAACCCTATGGCAGTGAAGCAGATCAAGTCTTACCTGGATAACTGGGGCACCCTCCTATCAGGAGAGCCTCCTATCCTCCCTGAGGTCAGTTCTCAAGGTTGCATCCAAAGTGATCCATAACCTTGGTGAAGATGTGCTCAAAATTTCACTGATGCTGAGTTCTAATGCTCAACAACAGAGTGGAGTGACTATAATTAGCAACAATATATTGTATATTTCAAAGTAATTAGAAGAGAGAACTTGAAATTTTCCCAACACATAGAAATGATAATCAGGGTGATGAATACCCCAAATATTCTGCCTTGATCTTTACACACTCTATGCATGTAACGAAATGTCACATTTATTCCATAAATATGTAAAACATTATGTATATATGTGTATTAGTTTGTTTTCATGCTGCTAATAAAGACATACCTGAGACTGCACAATTTACAAAAGAAAGACGTTTAATGGACTTACAGTTCCAACTGGCTAGGGAGGCCTCACAATCATGGCAGAAGGTGAAAGGCACTTCTTACATGGTGGTGGCAAGAGAGGAAAAGAAAGCCAAGTGAAAGGGGTTGCCCCTTATAAAACCATCAGATCTTGCAAAACTTATTCACTACCACGAGAACAATATGGGAGAAACCACCCCCATGATTCAGTTATCTCCCACTGGGTGCCTACCACAACACATGGGAATTATGGAAATACAATTCAAGATGAGATTGGGTGGGGACACAGAGCCAAACCATATCAATATGCATACAATTTGATCCATGATTAGAACTCACAATCACAATTAGATTTCACAATTTAATACGTGGTAAAGGAGATTTGAAACTAACCCAAATATAATCTTGTTTTTCCAGGACACTCTCTCAACTCACCCTAAAACTGTGACGTATTATTTGCAATACGAAAGTACTAGTGAGGTCCCAGTGAACATGTTCTGTGTGTTTCCCCAGACTAACTCAGTTTACAAACAGTTACCAAGTCAGACATGACCCAGCAATTCTACTCCCAGGTATACATCCAAAAGATTTGAAAGCAAAGACTGAAAGAGGTATGTGTACACCCATTTTCACAGCAGCATTATTCACAACAGCCAAGGGTGCAAGTAGCCCAAGTGTTCAAGTAACTGAAAAATGGATAAACGAATCGTGGTGTATCAGTACAGTGGAATATTATTCAGCCTTAAAAAGTGAACATTCTGACACATGCAATGTCAGGAATGGATCTTGAGGCATTGTGCTAAGTGAAATAGGCCAGGGACCAATATTGTGCAAGTCAAGTTACGTGAAGTAGCTAGAGGAGTCAAATTCCTAGAGTCACAGAGTCGAATGCTGCTTACCAGGAGCCAGGGGAGGGGGAAATGGGAACTTGGGCTTCAATAGGGACAGAGTTTCAGTTTGGGAAGATGAAATAGTTCTGGAGATGAACGGTGTTGATGGTTACACAACAGTGTGAATGTACTTACTACCACTCAACTACGCACTTAAAACTAGTTGTGGTGGTAAATTGTATGTGATATGTATTTTATCACAATTAAAAAATGGAGGAAAAAAATTACCGATGGCTCTCTACCTCACTCAGAGTAAGACTCAACCAGGCCCTGCATCACTGTTTCACATTTCCCACCAGGCTTCAAGGTCATCAGGAGCTTTAAAAACACATATGCCTGGGCCCAGCCCCACCATTTAGACCTGGGTCAGTCAGGCTAGGGCCAGGCAGGCTCTGTTCCCTGTGCAGCATTGTTTCCTACTGCCCACCCCTTGCCACAGGTGCCACACGGCCTCCCTCCTGGCCTCTTCAGGCTTCACTCGAGTCTCTCACATGCCTTTCCTCTTGCATCCCTCCTCTTTGAGCTGATGCTTAGTAAATATCTATTAAATGAATGAATTATTCTGAGTTGAACAATGACAACACATGGACCCGGAGAGGAACAACACATACCAGGGCCTGTCGGGGAGTGGGAGGCAAGGGGAGAGACAGCATTAGGACAAACACCTAACGCATGCTGGGCTTAAAACCTAGATGACGGGTTGATGGGTACAGCATACCACCATAACACATGTATATCTATGTAACAGACCTGCACATCCTGCACATGTGTCCTGGAACTTAAAGTTAAAACAAAATTCCTTTAAAAAAAAAAAAAGGAATGAATTATTCTAAATAATGCATTATGGTGGGGGAAAGAGCATCGCTGATTTTGGGGTCTGACCCACTAAAAAATATACTCATTGACTTGCATATTTTGAACTTCTCACTCCTTTTAAGAAACATGGCTACTGTCTCACTTGAGAGGCAGGTGTATTTGGAATGAATATTGTCCTGGCCTCATCATTTCTGGAGCTAGATGGATCTGGTGGGATGTTTCCACTCAATGCTTTGAAAATAATGATGAGAGGAAAAAAAAGAGTACCCCAATATCCCTCCATGACTAGAGATTTTCTTTGGGTTCTCCTATTATAGTTTTATCCATATAGATTTTTCATTGGATGTTATAATGTGTCCATGAAAGTTGAAATCTTTACATGTTTATGAAATTACATGTCACAGAAACATGCTCCCTGTTTCTTGTAGCCTAGAGAATACTTAGCTGCTATGTACCCAGGGCATAGTTTCCCTAAACTGAAAAGTTTTATCTTACCCAACTCCCTAATGAAATCCGAAGCAACTTAAGCCCTAAAAGGGAAAATTACTTAACCAAGATCACACAGTTAATTGGAAACAGCTGGAATTTGCCTGCAGCCACTGGATGCCGGGCTTTTTCTGTGTGCCCATTTTCTGCTCATGACACATAGAAAGCCTGTGTCCCATGGAACACACTGCACACCCCCTCACACTGCCCACCCCCTCACACTGCCTAACCACAGTATTTCATGAGACCAAAGGCAAGGCAGGAGGGAAGCTTGGGGCATTGGCAAAAAGCACAGAAAACCTTTTCAAGCAAATCTCTGTTTTCTGATGATGAGTCAAAATTTCTGCAAAAACACCCAACAGCAAATCAAGTTATCTAAAATACTCAATAGGACAGTCATGGAATGGGGCCTGTCAACCAACAGTGAACAGAGGGGAAATTTCTCTTTCCATAGAAAAATGGGTGAATAAACTGTAGCAATATGTCCACCATGGAATCTCATGCTACTTTTAAAAACAGTAACACAGCTCTTACCTGTTTTCACTAGAGGGTTATCCATAAGGTAACACAACAATCCTATATCTAAGTATTCCTTGCATGAGCATGGAGAAAATTGTAAGGGACAAATGCCAACTGCCAGCTGGTTTTCATAAGAGTATGGAAATGGAAGGAAGCCAAAAGAGGTCATTCGCTTTCTCTTAAGGCAAGAACTGGACCACTTTCCCCTCATGCAAGATTTTCTCTTTTGAATTCCAGAAATTTGGGTGAAAATTAACTACTGGTAAAAAAAAAAATACAAATAAAAAATAAAAAAATAAAAGCATCCTAACTGCTTGCTTGGAGGAACAGTAATCTAATTTGGTGGTTGAAGATACTGATGCGAAGTCAAGAGGGTGTTAATTGCCACAGGTAAATATCTCAAAATCTCTACCTGCTGGTGGGGTCAGCCCCTCATTGAGAGAGACCAGTGTGGGTGGGGGAAGGACAACATGGAGACCCTGAGGGCATCAATAATATTTTATCAGAAAGAAAATTAATTCAGGTAGAATCAAATGAGAACCCCAACTATAAGTTAGGGATGGCAGCTCGATAGGGCATCTGTCTTAAGTCAAGGACTAGACTGGGTGATGTTGTGTGAAGGTTTTAGTCTAGGATCCCCACACTTTTCCACAGACAACAGTGACTTGGAAGACCCTCAGAGAACAAAGTCTGACAATTATGACAAGCATGCAGCTGAGGAGGCATAGTCTTGTTTCCTTAAAGGTTAAATCCAGGTCACTGTGACGTCTCAAAAGAAATGTTGAAGTCAAGGCTCACTTATTCTTTTATAAATATCATTAAATACTGACTTTTGGTCAGGCACTGTGCTGTGGGCAGAGTGGTGAACAAAGAGAACTTCCTGCCTTCCAGGTGCGTCCATTCTAGTTTGTAATACAAGAATAAGCAAACATTCTAATGACAGGAAGGAACAGATGCTATAGACGCCCAAGCCAAGCTAAAGGAATAGTGGTGGACAGGTGTTACTTTAAATAAGGTGGCCAGGAGCAATCCCTTGAAGCGCTGGCACAGAACAGAAGCATGAATGGGATGAAGAAACAAGTCACATGAAGATGTGGGAGCGCTGGAGAAGGCACAGGAAACAGCAAGCAGAAAGGCTCAGGCAGGACCAGACCGGTGCGCAGGAAGCACAGCCAGAAGGCAGGTGTGGCTGAGGTAGCCTGAGCAAGGCGCAGCTGTAAGAGATTGTGACCAGCCTGCAGGCCACTGGAAGGAAGTCAGATTTTATTCTGGAGGTCTTCGGCGGAATAGTGACTTTAGGTGACTTACATTTTTACAAGATTATGCTGGTTGAGTGACAAGGTTAAATTGCAGAGGAACAAACATGGAAGTCGACAGACTGGTATGAAGGCTCTGCTATTGTATGGGGCAAGACAAGTTACTGCCTCATTAATCTAAAACAATGTTGACTTAGATTAGGATGTTGACAATGAAGAAGGTAAGAAATTGTCAGTTTCAGGGTATGTGCTTTTCTCTGTCCCTGTCTCCCCTGCTCCGTCTGGTTACCTCGGTTTGTGTCCCCCCTCTACATCATCACCTCCTGACATATATTTCCATATTTCTTTAGTTCACAATCTGACACTCTCCACTAGGATATATGTTCCATTTGGCTCTTTAACTCATTGCTATTTACTCTGGTGCCCAGAGCAGTGTCTGGCACATAGTAGGTTTTCAATAAATATTTGCTGAATAAATTGATTGCCAAGCTATGGAGCATTATTTTGGATCACAGGATATACTTTGAAAATAAAACCAACACAATAAGCTAGTGCATTGGATTTGGGATGTTAGGGAAAAAATAAGGAACAAGGATGAATTCATGAATTCTAGGATTTTTGGCTGGAGCAATTGGGTGCAATTTACTAACTGAGAGAGGAGCAGGTTTTGGGGAATCAAAAGTGTGGGTTTAGACAGATGCCTTAGTTTGAATGTTTGCTTCCTCTGGAACTTGTGTTGAAACTTAATCCCCAATGTGGCAATACTGAGAGGAGGAGCTTTTAAGAGGTCATTGGGTCAGAGGGCTAATGGATTAATGAATTAATGGGTTTATGGATTAGTGTGTTCTCATAGGAGTGGGACTTTGGCTCTATAAGAAAAGGAAATGAGACCTGAGCTAGGATGCTCAACCTCCTCTCCACGGGATGCCCTGTGTTGCCCTGGAACTCTAGAGTCCCCACCAGTAAGAGTCCCCACCAGTAAGAGGCCTCACCAGATGCGGCACCTTCGTCTTAGACTACTCAGCCTCCATAACTATATGAAACAGATTTCTTTTCCTTATAACTTACCCAGTTTCAGGTATTCTGTTGCAAGCTAAAGAAAATGGACTAAGGCAACAGGTTAAATGTTTATGCTTTTCTCAGACATTCAAGAGGAGATACTACATCAGCAGAAATACATGCACCTGGAGCTCAGTGGAGAGGCTCTGACTAGAGACATAAATTGTGCAACGCTTGACCTCAGACAGTATGTAAAGTCACACAACTGCAAAATAAAGTGCAAACAGGAAAGACAAACACAAGGACCTATCTTTGGGGGCACTCAAATTTTTAGAAGCTGAGAAATGGAGAAAAAGCTGGCGATGCAGCCTGAGAAGGTAGGGACAGTGAAGTAGGAGGGACATCAGGCCAATGTAGAATTCCAGGATACAAGAGAAGGAGTGTCAAGGAGGGAGTGGTCAGCTGTTTCAACAGCTGCTAAGAGGTCCAGTAATATCAGGCACCAGAGGTCATCATTTGATTTGGTTACATGAAGATCTGTGGTGACCTGGATATGCACATCACATTTGTTTCCTCCACTGTTACAACAAAGTAACATAAATTGGATGACTTGAAACAACAGAAATTCATTGTCTCACAGCTTGAGAGGCCAGAATTCCAAAATCGAGGTGTCAGCAGGGCCATGCTCTCTCAGGAGGATCTAGGGAATAACCCTTCCTTGCTTCTTCCTGGTTTCTGGTGTGGGCTGCCAATGCTAGGGGCTCTTTGGCTGGTAGACATATCACTCAATCTCTGCCTCCATTGTCACATGGTACTCTCCTCTCACGTATTTCTCTCTTCTCCCAATAAGGACACAGGTCTTACTGAATTAAAGGCCCACTCTGCTCCAGTGTGACCTCATCTTCACTATTTACAACTGTGATAACTCCATTCCCAAATAAGGTCCTACATGCCTTTTCAGGGGACACAGTTTGACCCACAACACACAGTTGCAGAGAACCAGAGGGTAAGGGCAGAATGTGAGATGAAGGCAGTGAGTAAAGATGACTCCTGAAGATTTTGGCTACTGAGAAGACCACAGCAATGGAACAGTTGTTGGTGTGGGGTACGTAATATCTCTAAGAGAGTTTTGGTTTTCTGTTTTTAAAATGGGAAATATTACACTGGAATTGGATACTGATTAGAATAATTCAGTATAGAGGGAGAAATTATGATGCAAAGAAAAAGGGAAGAATTGCAGGATCAACATTCTTGCACAAGACAGGGACAGTGAGATCCAGTGTGCCAATCAAGATATCTGGAGATAGGGGCAGGATCAGCTCATCCACTGGTAGCAGGAAGAAGGGCAGAATAACAGACACAGGTGAGTTGGGACATGTACACTTAAATGTATATGGAACATTGTGGATACTACAGAGAATAAGACAGATGTGGTCTCTCTGCCCTCATAGCAGATAAATCAGTAGGTTGGAGACAGATAATCTAATAACTCAATGTATTAAACCCTGGTAAGTTCCATGATGAGCAAATGCAAGTAGTTGTTCTTGGGTTTATAGGCACTTATCTGCATTGACATCTCTACCACCATCCTCTGGAATCTGCATGCTCAAACTTGCTTCACCACTAGCCAGTGGTGACCTCCTCTGTTCCTCCTCACTCTCATCTTGGTTTCCAGGGTAGAGCTAGCTGCCTATGGAGTAGCTTTTCCAAGGATCTACATTTCTATAATTTTGGCAGCTCTGATATCTGCGACTTTCTACCAAGGAGTTCTGTCGGAAAGTTGGCCCAACACTTTTTTCATAATGGAATTCAATGATGTGGACAAGTTCATCAGCAATTAGCTCAGAGCCTTCTCCTTCCTACCTGGGAAAGCTCAGTTTATAAAGGAAGCTTTCTCTTTAAAGAAAGGAAGCATTTGAATTTCAGATGACTATTTTATAAAATGCAAGAGAATGCTATTATCCCTCAGCCCACCCAAGGTTCCTAGGTTCCTTCTGCAAACACCCATATTCACCCATACCCAGCACTACTACCCTCTGACACCCTCATCTCCCATCACACACACACACACACAAACACACACACGGCCTTTGGGCTTTCCAGATGTTTTCCACAAAGGATTCTTAATGATCATTTGAAAACCAAACTGTTCTTAAAAACAACAGTTGGCCGCGGTGGCTCAAGCCTGTAATCCCAGCACTTTGGGAGGCTGAGGCGGGTGGATCACGAGGTCAAGAAATCGAGACCATCCTGGTCAACAGGGTGAAACCCCGTCTCTACTAAAAATATTAAAAAAAAATTAGCTGGGCATGGTGGCGTGCGCCTGTAATCCCAGCTACTCAGGAAGCTGAGGCAGGAGAATTGCCTGAACCCAGGAGGTGGAAATTGCGGTGAGCCGAGATCACGCCATTGCACTCCAGACTGGGTAATAAGAGCGAAACTCCTTCTCAAAAAAATAAATAAATAAATAAATAAAAACAGTTGTTGCAAGTCTGCAGAGAAAAGGGAACAGTTACACACTGTTGGTGGGAATGTAGATTAGTTTGGCTACTATTGAAAGCAGTTTGGAGTCTTCTCAAAGAACTTAAACAAAACTACCATTCGACCCAGCAATCCCAATAGGATATATACCCTAAAAAAAATTGTTCTACTAAAAAGACACATGCACTTGAATGTTCGTTGCAGCCCTATTCACAGCAGCAGAGTCTTGGCGTCAATACCTGAGGTGCCCATCAGTGGTGGACTGGATAAAGAAAATGTGGCACATATATACCATGGAATGTTACAAAGCCATAAAAAAGAATGAAATCATGTCCTTTGCCACAACATGAGTGCAGCTGGAGGCCATTATCCTAAGCAAATTAATGCAGGAACAGCAAACAAATATCATGTGTTCTTACTTACAGCTGGGAGCTAAACATTGGGTACCCACAAGATAGCAACAATAGACGCTGGAGACTCTAGAGGGAGAAGGGAGGGAGGTGGGCAAAGGGCTGAAAAACCAACTGTTGGGTACTATGTTCAGTACCTGGGTGAGGAGATGATTCATACTCCAAACCTCAGTATCAATATACCTAGGTAACAAAGCTACCCATGTATGTACCCGCTAAATCTAAAGTAAAAGTTGAAAAAGAAAATAAAGACATTAAAATGCCTTCTTCAAAATTAGTTATTCCCCATTTTTCTATTTTGAGTCTATTTATTATGGAAAAAACATCACTAGGACCATTCTTTCTTTTGGAAGGTATTTGTCATCTGTCATAAATCTGTATGGCTGGCTTTCAATGGGGACATTAATTTTAAAAACATGAATTATCTATTTGATATTCTTCCTAGTCACCATTCCCTGCATTTGGAATACAAATTATGATGATTTAGTCATCTGTATTCTTTTTTTTTATGACAACCAGACAAGTTTGCCTAGAATTTTTTCTCTTTATTGGAAAATATTTTAATTTAGTATAACATAAAAATATTTGTCAAGTGGTATTTCTGAAAATCTTGAGGCAATTTTCTCCTGCTTGTCTCAATGCTGCCTGACATTCATTGTGCCCTTCAAGCAACAAGATAAAATAACAATAGATTTTTTAAATAAATAGAAAGCTTTTCAATGTTGATTTTGATTTCTGTTACCTTATAAAAATATGAGGTCATAGAAGGCATAGTAAGTGGGGAAGTCAAAAGATTTTGGTCAAGTCTGGGTTCCATAATTGACTAACTGTGTGACCCGAACAATTTGGTAAATGAGCTTCATGTTTCTTGTCTGAAAATTAGGTAATTGGTCTAGAATCAGTAATCCTCAAACTGCTTTTTATTGTGAAATTTTATTTTAAGAAAAAAAGATTAAGTATTGTTGGAAAGGATCTCTAATTTTAAGGCAGATAAAACCAGAGCTGCACTGTAAGAATTAAAAAAAAAAAAAAAAAAGCCTCATCAACTTCCCTTTTCTTTTCTGTGGTGGCCTCTGCTTTCTCTGAGGAGACCTGTAGTTTGAAATGCAGACAGAAGACCACTGGCTTAGAAGATATCCATGTTTCTTTCAGCTTCAAAGTTGAGATTCCATTCAAACTGAGCTAACGGAGCTCGGATGTGTGTTTATCTGTGAAATGAAATCCAACCTCAAGAGGCTCTTCCACCCAGCTAGTAGGTGGTTTGGGAAGAAAAAAAATCATATAGGTTAGGAACGAAGGTATTAAAATAATAAGTTCTAATTTCAATAGAAAAAAATAATTTTGGTTAAAAGAATATAGGCTCAGGAAAGGAAGATGTGATTTGAAGACACGGAAGGTAGAGAACATTTTTAAAAGTAAACAGAAAGCTAGTAGCCATTATTAATAAATTGTAAAGGCAAGTCATTCTATATTTTTTCTGCCAAAAAATGATACCATGGATGACTGAGCCCACAGGTTCTAACTATGTTCACAAGGTCAGGGCTGCCTGAACCTCAAGACAGCAATAAACATATCAAGAAAAACTTCCATGAAGGTTGAGGGCAGGAAAGATACACTTTCTTCTCTTTTCTGCCCTTCTCCCACCCAGACCCTATTAAACTTGACACAAGATTCCAAATTCAAGGTGTTTCCAAATAACAAGAAAAAATAGACCTTCTGAATCAATTTGAAAACAAAAGATAATTTATTCAGAAATACTTTCAATTTACTCCAGAAATATATTGGACCACTATGTGATGAAGCAGCCCTGTTAGCCCGCTGCATATGTCTCCTAATTGAGGGATATTAAGTGCTATGTCATAAAGAACTGAAAACCACACCTCAAACATGATGCAGCTTCCTGATGTGCCAATTTTTGTGATGGTAAGTTATTTAAAAAGTAATTTTATCTTTATATAATATGCATATTAGTAAGGAGCAGAATGCAGTATTTACTTTGTTAAAAGATTCAATTGTGTAGCACATATGACAGGCTCTCACCACTGTGTGCCCTCATTCTGTCTTCCCCATTAGACATATGTGTTTTGATGGTACAACATCAGACACTGTACCCCTACAAGAGATCTAGTATGTCTGTTATAGGAAACAAACCTCTCTAGTGTAAAACAATTTGAGAGCAATCAGGGCAACATTGTGTCCATAAAGAAATAATCACGTGGATCTTTGCATCCATCATATTGTTCAACATGTGTTCTCAGAATAGGAAGAACTTTCTGGCCTGTAATGATCCTTCTGGGTGTTCTCAAACTTTTGGATATCATAGGAGTAACTCAGTATTTCTACGTGTAAATAGTTTTTTATCCATTAATTTCTGATAATTCTATAAAGTAAAATAAAAACTTCATAAAAAGCAATCCCAAAACATATAGAAAATAAAATGGAGCCTGTGAACTTAAATTTAAATGTTGTCACTTGGAATAATTGTTTTCTTTGTGATCAAGCCTATCTTAATTGCCAGCTTGACTAGAAATAAAATAACTATTCCAAGTGATCTTAAAATTCAGTAATTGGTCTGTTTTTGCCACTGCACTCTAGCCTGGATAACAATGAAATTTTGTTTCTGAAAAAAAAAAAAAAATCAGTAACTTGGATATACCCTACAGCCAAAAAAATTACAAAGAAAGAAAAAAATCTTAAATTGTTTTCAGAAATCATAGTGTTGGTAGCAGTTTTGGTATTGTTATTCTAAAGCTGTTTCGGGGACATGTAAGATAGAAAAAAATGGGTGGATATTCCCATTTTTTCCATCAATCCCACTGTCTTGAAAACTTAGATACTTAGCATAGAGAAAGGAGATATAGATGGAAGATCAAAAAGATAAGACTCTACAGAACTAAATTTGCATTGGAAGTCTCAATATAAAATCTCAATATATATCATGCTAAAAAAAAATCACAAGAAACAGTGAACAACGTAATAACATTGAATGTTCTTAGTTTCTGTATCATAGCCCCAAGATACCAGGAAAAAAACACAAGATTCTCAAGAGAAATGATGATTCTAGGTCTGAAATACACTAGATGAACCAAATGATTCAAGAGCCCACTCAAATAGGCTCCCACTGGCCAAAGATGTGAAATTCATGCATTCAAAAGAATAAAGACTTTAATTAGTTAAAAGATGCAAAGTATATTTAAATTCATGACTTCATAATTATTTTTAAAAATGCATTAGTTATCTTCTAAGATTTTTCATTACTGAGGACAGACAAATTAAGGGAGAGAATCAAGCATCTATCCTGCCTTCCCCATAAGAAACGGCTCTGAATAAAAAGGAAAGTTTCTCTTTATGGAAGTTATTATTCTGGCTAATAAATGAAGAAGTAACAGACTAACACCATTTTTAAAATTCCTAATGAATTAAGAAAGAAACGTGTTAATTAATGCCGTAAGGACACAACTGATAAAATCTAAACTGTGGGAAACTTTACAGGACAAACCTGGTTTATTCAATAATAAAGTGAAAGGAATACATACATAACAAGAGGTGGAAATAGAACTTACTAATAAAGACTCTGGAACATATCCACTAATCACAAGATTTCCAGTGATCTCACAAATCGAAGTTTTAAAGTTTGGTTTCTGTGAATCCCGTTTCAAACAAACTAAACTTTAAAAATTATATTTATGGCAGTTTGAATCGCGGTGCGACGGAGGAGTAGGTGGTGGGATCTCGCCGTGGGTCTGATTAGCTCTTTCTCTGCCTTGCTTGCTTGAGCTTCAGCAGAATTCGAAATGGCTGGCGGTAAGGCTGGGAAGGACTCTGGAAAGGCCAAGACAAAGGCGGTTTCCGCTCGCAGAGAGCCGGCTTGCAGTTCCCAGTGGGCCGTATTCATGGACACCTGAAATCTAGGACTTGTGGGCGCGACTGCCGCTGTGTACAGCGCAGCCATCCTGGAGTAGGTTACCTCACCGCAGAGGTACTGGAACTGGCAGGAAATGCATCAAAAGACTTAAAGGTAAAGCGTAGTACCCCTCGTCACTTGCAACTTGCTATTCGTGGAGATGAAGAGTTGGATTCTCTCATCAAGGCTACAATTGCTGGTGGTGGTGTCATTCCACATATCCACAAATCTCTGATTGGGAAGAAAGGACAACAGAAGACTGTCTAAAGGATGCCTGGATTCCTTGTTATCTCAGGACTCTATAAATACTCTAACAGCTGTCCAGTGTTGCTGATTCCAGTGGACTGTATCTCTGTGAAAAACACAATTTTGCCTTTTTGTAATTCTATTTGAGCAAGTTGGAAGTTTAATTAGCTTTCCAACCAACCAAATTTCTGCATTCGAGTCTTAACCATATTTAAGTGTTACTGTGGCTTCAAAGAAGCTATTGATTCTGAAGTAGTGGGTTTTGATTGAGTTGACTGTTTTTAAAAAACTGTTTGGATTTTAATTGTGATGCAGAAGTTATAGTAACAAACATTTGGTTTTGTACAGACATTATTTCCACTCTGGTGGATAAGCTCAATAAAGGTCATATCCCAAACTAAAAAAAAATAAATAAATAAATTATATTTATGAGACCACTGGAAATTTGAAGACCAAGTTCTCAAATCAGCAGAAACAGATCTAATCAGGAAGTGAATACTGAAGATTATTCTGAAAATATAGCCCATATGGAGTTTGCAGAAATCCTTGATAGAGTATTGGACTTCCCATGATCTATGGGAGGGCTATTGCAGTTCCGAAAGCTTATGTCTAACTCTTTCTACCCCATGAGTGTTAATACATGCATTAATCCCCCTTTTTCACCCTAAGTGACCACATAACTGATTTGAGGCAGCACACAGGAAGCTTAGGCTATACTCCTGATTGTCATTAGTCATAATGTGATGTATGGCCAGCACTCAATTTATTTGTCCCTCAGTTACCACATTGGTAGAATGAGAATAACTTCGAAACATGACAATGATTCTATTCTAACTCATGGTGTTGTGAATTGGGACGGGGACGGGTAACCAGCAGCGAGCAAGCTGAAACTCACAGACAGGTCTGCAGGTGATGTGTCCTTTCTTGTGTTGGCATCCCCAGAGAGGCAGATTATGGTCAGAGCAAGGACAGACACACTGGGGACCACGAGTCAAGGGAGACATACCAATTCCTGTTATTCTTCATTGTTATGGGAGTGGGGTCTGTCTCTGAATCACAGCCTCTTAGTGGCAGGTGAGTCAGACAACCTTCATCTATATTTGAGCTGCTCCTCATAGCTAGCATTACCACCTGAGCTCCACCTCCTGTCGGTGAGAGCAGTCTTGCTTTGAGGAAATCAATATTTTGGGCTCTGCTACTAAGCTGCCTGAACTTAGGTTCTAGCTGTTTAGGGGATTGCTGGGAAATGCCAGAGGCCCCAGCACCTGGAAGCCTTAGGGATCCTAAACTGTGGGATGTGTTTTTGAGACAGTCCCTCCCACTGGAGAAAGGGATGTCCTTGCCCCTATGGGAACTTGTAGCCTCTCCTAGGAGAGGTGGGGCTTTCAGGCTACCTTGGTTGCCAGGCAACCCAGAGAAAGCTCTTAGGCCAGGGTAATTTACATACTCATTCTGCTTGTCTTCACAAGGAGGTATCATCTATGTAGTTAATTTACTTAAACAACGTTTGCCATTTATTCAAATTGTTACCAAGCAAAAGGCCTTGCTGCCTGATGTGCTAGAAGCCAATACTAGGACACTGGGTTTTTGAAAAAATTAAAGCTTTTTATTCTAGGTCAACGAACAAGCGGACAGAAGTCCAGCTCAAATCTGGCTCGCGGTGCTGGCTTTAAGGCAGTATTTTTATTAGAAAAGGTTTAGGGGTGGATTCTGGGATTAACTAGTGACCGGTGGAAGGAAAGAGAAGGTCTAGAAAATCCTTGGCATACCTCTGCATGCTTCCTCATGGGTCACATGTTGCAAATTTGGAGGAAATTACTGTGAAATATGCAGTGGAAATTCGGGTTGTGACATCAGTGAGCTCCAGTTGGCCATATCGGTTCCAACTAATTTTGGCTAGGTTTGTTATGTTACAACAAAAGGAGTTTCAGCATTTCAGCAAGTTTTTTCTTTTCCGATCTGCCATCCTGTAAATTTAATAATTTCTGTTAGTCACTGGTTTCTTTCACTGTTTGGGGCACAGTTTCGATACCACAAAATGTCTTGAGTTTCTAGCATGAGAGAGGAACCACAGATAGCAATGAAGAGGCCAGATGGCTCATGGAATTTTCCTTCTAGACTATGACATCTCCAAAGTGTCTATAATTTGCTATTCATTTCCCTATGTTTTCTCTAACGCTTTACCCTATAGATAGAAAAGGGTATGGATTCTTCACTGCATTTTCTCTTATCTCCATATCTCTGTAACATTTCTTCTTCTGTAAAGGGAACAGATTGGAATTGACAGACCCTAAGAATCTTCTCAGGACAGAAGTAGTGTTATATGAATGTTATGAGAATTGAAAAGACACCTGAAGAAGAGGCATATGAAAACTGAATTCAGAAGGAGAGCCCTAGGTAGAGGACAATGGGGAATTGGAATTTCTTTGCCCTGATTTCAGAAGCTCCCAGTTGTTTCTGAGACAGCTCTTGAAAAGTTGCTGTTAACCTGGTACTCTCTAGTCATAAACACGCTCTGAATTAGGAAGCAGAATCACGGATGAGGTTCTCCAAAATTTTAGTGATGTGGGATAGAATATAGGTGTTTCAAGACAATGTGACTTTGAAAAGATGATAAGGTCTTTAAGGCCTGGATGCACCCAGTGGGACTGGCTCGGAAGGTAAGGTTTGGAAATTAAATCCTATCTTATATCTCTGTGTTTCTCCCACTTTGATTTTCCTTGGGAGTTAATTAAATTCTGAGAGTGTTCTCAGCCTATCACAGCTATGCTAAAGGGAGCAAATGATATTATTTCTACTTAGATTAACTGGAGCCTACGATTTTATATTTTGAGGTAAAAACAAGGCTCTCCACCCCACAGCATCCGAGGGTGCCATGGTCAGCCTCTGCACTCCTGTTAGAGTTTATTCTATACTCTCCAGACCAGGGGTCCCCAACCCCAAAGCCACAGACTGGTACTGGTCCGTGGCCTGTTAAGAACTGGGCCACACAGCAGGAGGTGAGTGGCAGGCGAATGAGAGAAGCTTCATGTGTATTTCCAGCCACTCCTCATAGCTCACATATCACCACCTGAGCTTCCTGTCAGATCAGCGGCAGCATTAGATTCTTATAGGAGTACGAACCCTGTTGTGAACTGCATATGTGAGGGATCTAGGTTGTGTGCTCCTTATGAGAATCTAATGCCTGATGATCTGTCACTGTCTCCCATCATCCTGACATGGGACCATCTAGTTGCAGGAAAACAAGCTGAGGGCTCCCACTGAATCTACATTATGTTGAATCGTAAAATTATTTCATTATATATCACAATGTAATAATAATAGAAATAAAGTGCACAATAAACAAAATGCACTTGAATCATCTTGAAACCATCTCTCCACCCTGGGTCCATGGAAAAAATCCCTTCTACAAAACCAGTCACCAATGCCAAACGGCTGGGAACTGCTGCTCTAGATACTCTCAAATGTACAAAATTCACAGATGGGGCAACTCTGCTCTACCAGGACAGGTTTCCAAAACTCCAAACCCAGAGAAGGAAGGGCTGGGAATCTAGAATCTTTTCCCTCATGAGACTTCAGAATTCTTTCTGCAAACTGCTTCACTTCTTAGTTTTCTGAGTACTAACAGAAAACTAAGACAGGTGACAGAAAAGGGCAAGAAATGTGTGCCCACCTTGTACTTTCTCAACTGAGTTCAGCTGAGAACAAAAGGTATCTAACCCAAAGTGGCTTTTGACTTTTCCTAGACTGAGAAGCAGCCGGCAGCTTCACCAGTTAAACATGGATTTAGGCACAGACTCATCACCCAGGACTCTGTCACCCACTCTGGGACCTGACCAGCACACTTAAGGAGGTTCCATGGATGTGACCAGGGTGTGGAGAAAAAGCACAGGGGAAGGCAGAGTGGGTGCTGGGCTATCTCGTCCCTAGACTGTAGAGTGATGAGACTTCCTGGCAGTCTTAAGTCTTAGAGCATTAGTGTTTCATTTTATTTAGAGGCTGCTTTCTTTCATATCATCTTCAGAAATGGGAAAGGAAGCTGGCCCTCTGGCTTATGCCTGTAATGTCAGATATTCAGGAGGCTGAGGCAGGAGGATTGCTTGAGGCCAGGAGTTTGAGACCACCCTGAGCACATAGCAGGATCTCACCTCTATTTTACACACACACACACAGACACACACATACACTCTTTCTAAAAATAAACTTAAAATGTTAAAACAAGAAAGGATGTCTTCTCTTTACTCTTGCCTTGTCATCTCTAACTACACTATCCCTTTGTAATTAATCAACTACAAAATAATCACATAGCTCCAACAGGGAGTTGAAGATGTAAAGAAATTCTTTAGAAAACAATGAGTTTTGCAACATGAATACTTTTCTCCAAATTCTTCTGATATTTAAGTCCCTATTTTCTCTGCATATCTGTAGTCAGACCGTTTTAATGAGGCCGTAGAGGCCTACTGCAGGTGTTTGATCTAGGTTAGACCAGATCTGTCTTATTTTAAGTAGAACATTTACTGTGCTATGCCTACAAGGTTAAAGGCTCAGAAGCGTAATCTCCACAGAGGGACCTCTAAGCTGGCTATGTGGCTGTGAACTTACTTGGACAACCTTGGGTAACCTTGAGAGACATATTCTAAACTTGCCCACTTAGGAAGTTGCCTATCTGAAGCACTCACCCGTCTGTAAGTTAGAATTCTTCTTGTCCTATTTATTACACAGAGATGGATATATTTTTCTGGCTATAAATCAAAATTGATGTTCTCATATGAGAAAGGGGAAAGAAAGCACCAATGAGAAGCTGACTGCAACTTCAGAAAATGAAGGAGAGTAAGTGTTAAAGCATCAAAGGAAAGTGATGAAGACACAAGATGCTGCTGGGTGGAAAGGCAGGAATAGCCATGTGCAGGGCAACAAGAGATGTATTAAAAAGACAGAATTTGCCTCTTTCTGGTTCTAGCTGTCTGATGGGATGAATCATACCTTATACAAAATACAGAACAAGAATCCTTCCTTCATAACCTTTATCTCATGTGGGTCTACATCCCTTCCCAGAGGCAACCTCTGGTATCTGTTAGGGGCTATCCATTGAGACTATTCGTATGCAGTAATGACGGTAAATGTACATGGATACCTAAATTAAAAATTTAAACCTATTAAATTAAAAATTTCAAGAAACTAGACTTTGTAAATTATTTTAATAACTTGTAACTGTGCTAAGATTTTCAGGACATCCAATATCTCTTAATATAATTTTAACTCAGAATTTTTATCAATTCTATCATTTTAATTATAAGGATGTGTTAGGTACATGCTATGCCACCAACATTTTAATTGAGATTTAATGCACATTGATTAATTTTTCAAAGTGAATTCTACTACCCATACTTTAATTATATGGCCCATTTTCTATATAATGTAGTTATGTTTTTCTTCCTTTTTTTCTTCTGAAATGGAGTCTTACTCTGTTTCCCAGGCTGGAATGCAGTGAGTGGCACAATCTCAGCTCACTGTAACCTCTGCCTCCCAGATTCAGTTTATTCTTCTGCCTCAGCCTCCCAAGTAGCTGGGATTACAGGCACCCACCACCATGCCCGGCTAATGTTTGCATTTTTAGTAGAGATGGAGTTTCACCATGTTGGACAGGTTGGTCTTGAACTCCCGGCATCAGGTGATCCACCCACCTTGGCCTCCCAAAGTGCTGGGATTACAGGCGTAAGCCACTACACCTGGCCTGGTTATGTTTTCCAATCTTGTATTTGTGTTAGAAAAGTTATTTGAATTCGTATGATTTTTCATTTTGTCTTTTCACCTTTTCAAGATTTAGATTACTGATTTGTCTTATTTTGTAGAGATTTCCCAGTGTGAATTTTGTTCTGTATCATTTTATTTTACTCTTACAAAATCCAACTTTTTTGGGAGGCTGAGGCGGGTGGATCATGAGGTTAGGAGTTTGAGACCAGCCTGACAAACATGGTGAAACCCTGTCTTTACTAAAAATACTAAAAATTAGCCAGGCATGGTGGCACATGCCTGTAATCCCAGCTACTCAGGAGGCTGTGGCAGGAGAATCACTTGTACCCGGGATGTGGAGATTGCAGTGAGCCAAGATCGTGCCACTGCACTCCAGCCTGTGGGACAGAGTGAGACTATCTCAAAAAACCAACTAACCAAAAAAAAAAAAAAAAAAAAAAAAAAAAAAAATCCAACTTTCTTGTATCAAATTTTGCAGATCTAAAATTTTCAGGATTTTATTTTTCCTGTTTACATTTGTGCATGAGCAAATCTCACTGTGTACAGTTTTAGCTTTTGTCTGTTGGTTTTCACCGGTGACATTTGTTACGAATTGAAGAAATTACTGATTGCTGTCATTCAATTCTTAGATAATCCGTGAGAGAAGTATGAGTAAGTCTTTTTTCCTGGTGTTTCAAAATTGCTCTGTTGCTTGAGTTATTCTGTTGTGTGGCTCATCTTAGCCTTCTTCTTGCTTTCACCTCTTTGAATACCATTGCGGAACACAGAGCAAGCAGTGGGTTGACGTGCCCTGAGCTGCTACAAAAAATAAGAAACAGAACTGCCATGAATATATGTCTACAAAAAAATGATTTGCCATCTCTAATGCCAGCTGTTCAGCAGATGATGAACAGTGAATTCAGGGCTTTGCCCATTTCCTGCCCTCTCTAGTGGAGGCATTACTTTGACAGTGGGGCTTAAATAGCATCTGGGACCAATTCATCCATGAGGCACCACAAGCATAGTACTAGGGTCACCATCCTATTTAGCCTACAAAAATGTCCTAACTTCTTTTAAAATCAGAAGGAAAAATGAACTATTAGGTCAAAGAAAAGGTTTCATATTTAATATGAGTATATTCATCTATCTACCAAATACTGTCGCAAAATATAATTCTAAAAATATTTTGAAATTTAATTTTTAACTTTTTAAAGGGATCCACAAAGGTAAAAGCGCCTAAGGCCCATGAAGGTCAAATGCAGGCTTCTTGGAATGAGGGCATGAAATTGGTGCGGCAGCAGCGCATACCATATACCTAAAGAATGAAGGAGAATTCTTGGGGACAAGCATTTCATAACATGATAAAAATAAAGCTGACCAATGTAAAAATACTCAACATTAACATGGCTGTATTTTCCCATTTTTCTTCCAGGGAAAATAAGCTCAAATACCAGACTGTCTGGTCCAAGGCCAGACACCTGGCTACTCTGGCCCCTAGTTGGCCCCAGTACATCCAGCCTCTGTATCCCAAGTGGCTGGTCTTGGCCTTGAACAGATGAGATCCTGGCAGATCCACCTCTGGCCAGCTTGGATATGCTCAAAGAAACCGTATTTTATAGGGGCCTTGCTGCAGGTCCTCTGTCTGAGTTTGTCATTTGCATCTTTACACCTCAGCACCTGATTCAGGGAACTCAGTAAAAAGTGAACGAATTGGCCGGGCGCATTGGCTCATGCCTATAATCCCAGCACTTTGGGAGGCTGAGGTGGGCAGATCACGAGTTCAAGAGATCGAGACCATCCTGGTCAACAAGGTGAAACCCCGTCTTTACTAAAAAAAAATAAATAAATAAAATAAATACAAAAATTAGCTGGGGGTGGTGGCACATGCCTGTAGTCCCAGCTACTTGGGAGGCTGAAGCAGAATTGCTTGAACCCAGGAGGTGGAGATTGTAGTGAACCCAGATTGTGCCACTGCACTCCAGCCTGGTGCCTGGCCCCAGAGCAAGACTGTCTCAAAAAAAATGAATGAATTGCCTTCACTACTCTGATGTGTAATCACATATCATTAAAAGTTGTATATTGTCTTGGAAAAAAAAAAAACAGTCTCTGATAAAATTTTGGTGAGAACTGAAATAACATGATTTCTTCCGATGAAGTATAAAGTGCTTTCCCCCATGACTTTCCACTGTTGTCACTCCTATGGTTCCTTCCTGCTTTCCTCTTCCCCCTTCCATGAAGTCAGGCGTCTAGATAAAGAATCAGAGCCAGTGGCAATATGTTCTTTGCCTCCTGGGTTAGGTCACTTCAGGTCCTTATAATTTCACTCCTAAAACAAAGGATCAGAATTCGGCAATTTCTGCCCATGTCTTCCAGAAACAACAGATCCATTCTTCTACCTCTCCCTCTTTTTAATTTCCTTTTTCTTTTCTTAAAGGACACCAGATCTGAGTTCCTATTGATTTCAGGCCTGTTTGGACCCTCTGAGGTGATGGCCAAAAGGAACCCCTATATGGTGAACTTTGCCAGTATGCTCACATTCTTTCCATCTCAATGTCATCAAAGGCATTCTAACTGCTCAACACACCACTGTTCTTACAAATAGTGCTATACCATAGACGTGACCTCCAAGTTATTTACCATTAGCCCTTTAATTACATCAGGACTTGGCAATTTGACCTTTTCTGCTACTAGTTGGAAGCAGGAGTTTTGTTTTGTTCAATAAATAAATACATAATTTTCCTTACAGGCAGGCAATAGAGAGACTGGGTGAGAAGGGGTTATGCTATGATTAATGAACTGTTTGCTTTGGAATCAAGATAAACTGGCCAATTTGGATGTACTTTGGGACTGCAACCTGATTCTGGGCAACCCATGAAAGCCCTCTGGATTTGTGACATCTGCACTCCTTACCAGATGCTGCCACTGATATTCCTAGGAGTCAAGCAAAATTTAAAAATAAGGCCGGGCACAGAGGTTCATGCCTGTAATCCAGCACTTTGGGAAGCTGAGGCTGGAGGATCACTTGAGTCCAGGAGTCTGAGATCATCCTGGGCAATATAGCAAGACCCCATCTCTACAAAAATTAAAAGATTAGCTGGGTTTGGTGGTGCCTATGGTCCCAGTTCCTTGGGAGGGAGGTGGGAGGATCACTTTGAGCCTGGGGGTTTGAGGCTGCAGTGACCGTAATCATGCCACTGCATTCCAGCCTGCTGACAGTGTGGGACTCTGTCTCAATAATAAATAAATAATAAAAATCAAAATACACAGTTACAAGTGCCAGTCTTTCCCCTCAAATGCTCTAGAATATTAGGAAAGGGAAATTAGTCCAATACTTCCTCATAGTACTGAGCTACTTGAAAAACGTTGGTACACTGTTTTGCAAAATTTTCTTTCCACTGAATAATCTCATGGGAGAGATCTTGCTTCTGTTGCTTACAACCTATTTTGGAGGTATCCCATGTTACTACACAAAAACAATTCTCATACTTAAAAAAAATAGACTATAGTTTAGAACAGTTTTAGGTTCACAATAAAATTGAGCACAAAGTCTCAGATGCCCCTGCTCCTGGAGGGAACAACCCTTCCCACCATCAACATCCCCCACCAGAATGGTACATTTGTTACAATTTGTGAACCTTCACTGACTCCTCCTTATCATCCACAGTCTATAGTTTGCATTAGCCTTGTCCCTCGGTGTTGTACATGTGGAGGTTTGGACTAATGTATAATGGCATTCGTCCACCACTATGGTGTCATACAGGACAGTTTTACTGCCCTAAACATTTTCTGTGGTCTGCCTATTTGTCCCTTCCTCTCCTCTAACCCTTGGCAACCACTGATCTTTTTGCTGTGTCCATAGTTGTACCTTTTCCAGAATGCCATACAGTTGGAGTCATTACAGCATGTGGCCTTTCCAAATTAGCTTCTTTCACTTACAACATACATTTAGGTTTCCTCTGTGTTTTGATAGCTCGTTTCTTTTTGATGCTGGATAATATCATCTGATGTACCACAGTTTATTGACCTATTCATCTACTGTTGAACAATTTGGTCCTCGCAAGTTGTGGCAATTATGATTAAAGCTGTTATAAGTATTTGTGTGCAAGTTTTTGTGTGGATAGCTTTATACATTTTTACAGCTGTATAACTTTATATTATAAAGATACATCATAATTTCTGTACCATTCCTTCACTGATGAATATTTAGATTATTTCAATGTTTTGCCACTACAAGTAGTGTTGAACTGAATAACCTTCTACATACAACCTTTCACATGTGTGAAAATGTATTCTTAAGATAAATTCCTACAAGTGGAATGTTTGGGTCAAAGGGTGAAAGCATGTTGTAATTTTGATGTGTATTGCCAAATTGACCTCCATGGAGGTTGTAAATGTACCCTCCTGCCAGCAATGTGTGAGAGTGCCTGTTCTTTCCCAGTGGGAAACTTTGTTTACCATTCCTTCCCAAGGCCCTTGCAGGTAATGCAGACCTGTTGCCCACTGATCCTACACAGTAATAGCCACGTGTATTTCTTTTTTGTGAATTTTTGGTTTTGGTCATGAATTTAAAGACTTCAGAAGGCAGAGTGTTCTTTTCAAAGTATCTTCTGTTAACAGTCTTAAAATACCTATAACTACTACTATAGAGATAGTTTGAGAAGACCATAAAGTTTTAAACAAAATCATTTTCATATATTTACTAAGAAATTCCCAGTCAATGCAGAGGCAGCTGACCACAGTATGATGCAGGTCCTTTGAATATTTTCTGTGATAGATGTCTCTCTGTGAGAAATCTATAAAACATGGAAACACCGATAGTCTCTAAGGACACCTCACCTCATTGTCTTTTGGGGTGGGGCTGTTTTCTAAACAAAAGTATCTAAAAACTTAGCATCATTTGCTGAGTGATCACTAAATTTAATCTCATGGGCATAAGTATATCCCCCTTTCTAACTTTTTTGTTCATTATCTGTATCAAACTGACTATAGCAATTTGGTGTTAGATCTATTTCTTATGGTTCTCCTTTTGAAATCTACTCTCTTTATTTAAACTCTCCATGTTACCAGAAAACTCCCGAAGCAGCCCTGTCATGCAGCAAGGGTTTCAGGCCCAGCCAATTTTTTTTTACCCTCAGGGAGTGTTGGGCATATCTATGTGTAGTAGGCAGCTTCTAAAATGTTACCTAGCAATGCCTGCCTCCTGGTATTCATGCCTTTGTGTAATTCCCTTGAGTAGGACTGGATCTCATGACTCCCTTCTAACAAAAAAAAAAAAAAAAAAGAGAGAGAGAGAGAAGTGATGGGATGACATGTCCAAGATTAGATTATAAACAACCTCAGCACTGTCTCAGGTCACTGTCTCTTGCTTACTCTTGCATCACTCAGTCTGTGGGAAGCCAGCTTCGGTGTCTGAGGGTCTGACCAAAATCTTGACTGTAACCTCCTTAGAGACCATGAGTCAGACCTACCCAGCTAAATGGCTTCTGGATTCTCGACCCTCAAAAATTATAAGCTAATATGGGTTCATTTTTTCTAATTTTGTGAAAAATAATGTTAGTATTTTTATCGGAATTGCTTTGGGCAATATGGTCATTTTCAGGATATTGATTAATCCATAACATGAGCATGGGCCATGTTTCCATTTGTGTGCGCCATGTATAATTTCTTTCAGCAGTGTTTTGTAGTTCTCCTCGTAGCAATCTTATACCTCCTTGGTCAAGTATATTCCCAGATATTTTATGTTTATTTTTATTTTTTTGCAGCTATTGTAAAAGGGGCTGAATTCTTGATTTGATTCTCAGCTTGGTTGTTGTTAGTGAATAGCACTGCTACTAACTTCTATACATTGGTTTTGTAAGCTGAGGTTTACAAAATTCTTTCATCAAATCTAGAAATCTCTTGGAGGAATCTTTAGAGTTTTCTAGATATATGATCATACAATCAGTGAACAATGATAGTTTGACTTCCTCTTTTCCAACTTGGATGTCCTTTATTTCTCTTGCCTGCTTGGTCATGCTAGAATTTCCAGTACTATGTTGAATGGAAGTGGCGAAAGTGGACATCCCTGTCTTGTTCTAGTTCTCAGGGGGAGTGCTTTCAACTTTTCCCTATTCAATATGATGTTGGCTGTGGGTTTGTCATATATGGCTTTTATTATTTTGAGGTATGTTCTTTCTATGCCTAGTTTGTTGAAGGTTTTTATCATAAAGGGATGTTGTATTTTATCATAGGCTTTTTCTGCATCTATTGAGATGATCATATGGTTTTTATTTTTAATTCTCTCTATGTCATGTATCACATTTATTGACTCACATATTTTAAATCATCCTGCATCCCTGGGATGGAACACACTTGATCATGGTGTATTATCTTTTTGATGTGCTGTCGGATTCAGTTTGCTAGTATTTTGTTGAGGATTTTGGCATCCTAAAACTCATATGGAACCATAAAGGGCCCAAATAGCCAAAGCAAACTTAAGCAAAAGGAATAAATCTGGAGGTATCACATTACCTGACTTCAAGTTATGCTACACAGCTGTGGTCACCAAGACAGCATGGTAGTTACATAGACCAGTGAAACAGAATAGGGAACGCAGAAGTAAAGCCAAGTACGCTGATCTTTGACAAAGCATACAAAAACATAAACTGGAGAGAGGACACCCTATTTAATTAATGGTACTAGCAAAACTGAATAGCCACATGTAGAATAAAACTGAATCCCTATCTCTCATCTTATACAAAAATCCACTCAAGAAGGATCAAAGACTGAAAACAAATAAGACCTAAAACCCTAAAAATTATGGAAGGAAACCTAGGAAAAACTATTCTGGATGTTGGCCTAAGCAAAAAATTTATGACTAAGACCGCAAAAGCAAATGGAACAATTAAATTAAAAAGTTTCTGAACAGCAAAAGAAATCATCATCAGGGTAAACAGACAACCCACAGAATGGGAGAAAATATTTGCAAACTATGCATTCAACAAAGGGCTAATTTCTGGAATCTACAAGGAACTCAAATAAATCAGCAAGAAAAGAACAAATAATTTTACCAAAAAGTAGACAGATGACATGAATAGACATTTATCAAAATAAGATATACAAATGTCCAACAAACATGAAAAAGTGCTCAACATCACTAATTATCAGGGAAATGCAAATTAAAAC
Organism: Callithrix jacchus; assembly: GCF_049354715.1. Lineage (NCBI taxonomy): Eukaryota > Metazoa > Chordata > Mammalia > Primates > Cebidae > Callithrix > Callithrix jacchus. The sequence goes on from NC_133502.1 coordinate 65,319,060, forward strand.
CATAATGAGATACTACTTTAGCACTGCAGGAATGGCCATTATTAAAAAGTCAAAAGACAACAGATGTTGGTGTGGATGTTGTGAAAAGGGAATGCTTATACACTGCTGATGAGAATGTAAAATAATACAACCTCTATGGAAAACAATATAAAGATTTCTTAGAGATTTAAAAGTAGATCTACCATTCAATCTAGCAATCCCACTACTGGGTATGTGCCCAAACGAAAAGAAGCCATTGTATCAACAAGGTACCTGCACGTGTATGTTTACTGCCGCACAATTCACCATTGCCCAGGTAATGACCTACCTAAATCCCCATCAACCCATGAGTGAATAAAGAAAATGTAATATATATACACCATGGAATACTACTCAGCCATAAAAAAGAACAAAGTAATGTCTTTTGCAGCAACTTAGATGGAGCTGGAGGCTATTATTGTAAGTAAAGTAACTCAGGAATGGACAACCAAATACCATATGTTCTCTCACTTACAAGTGGGAGCTGAGGTATGGGTATGCCTATAATGGACTTTGGAAACTCAGAAAGGAGAGGGCAGGAGAAAAGTAAATAAAGAGGCATTATTGCAGTTCAATCAGAGCCTGCAGAGCAAACTCAGTTTTCTAAAAGTCCAATTACTGTGTCTGCCATCTTGGATTCTGAAATGACTAACATTGGAGAGATGAGAAGTGGGAGGTTACTTTTGTTCAGCTCTTCTGTCAGTGTTTAATACCCACATTTCAATATTTTTTGAGGTAGTATAGAAAAATCTAGAAAATCAATTATAGACTAAAACTGTCTTTGTTTAAATCCTGGCTCAGCCATTTTCTAGCAACGTGACATTTAAAACTTAGTCTAATTCTCTCTCTTTTACTATGAAGAATTTTTTAATGTACATGAATAGTCACAATAGTATAGGGTCCCCATGTATCTATCACCCAACTTCAACAATTACTAACTCAGCCAATTTTGTTTTACTTATTTTAACCCACTCTCTGATCTCCACCATATATTATTTTGAAGCACATCCCTATATTATTTTGAAGTGCAATATGTCATTTTATTCATAAAATTTCTATATATATCTTTAAAACACAAGGATTCTCTTCAAACAAAACTACAGTATCATCACACTTAAAAATTAAAATAATTCTTTACCATCATAAAATATACAATCAGTGTTTAAGCTTACAATTATCATAAATTTTCCAATTTTTATAGTTTGTTTTAATCATTTTGCAAATAATATTCACAAACTGAAATTGGTTGATATATCTTATCTCTTTTAATCTGTACATTCTACTTTCATCTTTTTTCTATGCAATTATTGGCTGAAGAAATAACTTGTCCCATAGAGCTTCCTGCAGACTGTATTTTGCTGATTACATTCCTGCGTGTTTATACATTCCTCTGTCTTTTGGGTTTTCTGTATTTGGATCTAAAGTCAATCACATGCAGATTCAGGGTGACTTTTTCCTTTTTCAGGTGGGTTTTTTTGGACTAGAATTATTCACAAATTATAAGACATTAGTTTCTCTAACAGAAGAACTGTTAGAAGAACTAACGTTTGTCTCTCTTTTAATGAAATTAGCAGCTGTTTACGTTCAATGCCTACATTCTTTAGGGGTTGCAAAAAGGTGATATTCTAATTTTATATTCCTTCTTTGTGTTTTAGTTGGGATATATCTGTATCAACCAAAACAAACTTCCTCTCATCTATAATCTGAATACCTAATAATACTGTTTGTTTGTGAAAGGCTAGGAAAATGATCAATTTTCAAAATAGAGTTCGTTCTCTCTGGTGGTGACCAATTGGCTGTGATTTGTTTTGTTCTTTAGTATCAGTATGCACTCATGGATGTCTACATATTTGATGTATTTTGATTCATTTTTGTCCCATTGCGAGCCTATCGAAGTTTGCTCCTATGTCCTTTTGAAATGACTTTATTATTACTTGGCATGACTACTGTCCTAGTTTGCCTGGGAATGAGGGGTTTCCTGTGGCATGGGACTTCCCATTTTAAAACAGGGAAAGTACTGGACAATGGCTACAGACTGCAATGTGTTCTGGACCATTCATTTTTTTCAAACTTCAAAATTCAAACCGTCAAAGCTGTCCAACCTTCAGCTACACAAGGCTATACAGCTGGACATAAGACTGCTTCTAGAAATGTCTTGAAATGTTTAGGTTTGACACCTGAGATGTCCATGTTTGTTTTAAGTTTCTTGTCTTTGTCTTGTGTGGCAAGGGAAAGAAGTCTCATATAATAGTTGAAAAATTAGTGAAAACTCATGCATTGAAAGAGATTCTCAAAAAATAACATTGGAAGAAGATTCAAAAAAGAACCTTCAGTAAATTATTGAGAAAATTATGTGGCCCTCTCAGTGTGGGTATTCAGCTGAATCATCTGAGGTTGATGGCTGTGGTGAGTGCCCATGTTTGTGATGTACTTAGAGAAATAGATTGAAGAATTCTTATTCTGGGAACCATGGCAAACAACTACAAAGGAATTGATGAGTTCAGTCCTGTAGGACTGCTTTTTGAAAGCGTAAGTTAAGGCTTCACATATGTGAATCAATTTGCACTGATGCTGCCCATGATATACTAAGTTGAAGATCAATGGTTTTAAAAGAAAGTAGACTCTCATCATTATTACACATACTATTGTACCAGGATGCTTCTGTGGCAAAGGACTTCCCCAAAGTATTGAGGCGTATTTTGAGTATCGTAGTGAACACACTAAATTGTGTCAGAGGATGTGTTTTTTGACAAAGAAATCAGGATCAAGCACATTATACAGAAACGAGGTGGTTTTCAATGGCCATGTGCTGACTTGATTTTTTTCCTCAATCAAATGTTATTTTTTAAACAACTATTTACATACAAATTAAAGTGAATGATATTAATATAAAAACTGAGTAGTACATGCACAAACCAGGCTGCAGGAGGAGAGGATAATTATTCAATGTCTCATGGCAGTCCCTAGAGAAAATTATCTCAGCAATGTTTTTGGATCATAGTTAGACTTTAGCTCTGCCCACAGTTTAAAAGAGCCCCTTCCAGGAAGTGAGTGGTCAAAGCCTTAAGTAAATCAGAAAAACACAGACTCATTACAGCTGCGTCCTCTCAGGGGCCTGTGGTATGGGCCAGCTGCTACGTATCCAGACCAAATGTGGGAGTGGGCTGTTGTGTATTTTCTAAGCACCCAAGGCTTCCACATCACAGGAGTGGCCAAAGTAGAATGCACCTTAGAGATGAAAAGAACATCCTTGCAGTTATAGGGCATGGAAGAGGGCCATGGAAGGGAGAGCAGAAATTTCATCAGCACACCACAAAGGCAGGCCAAGTACAAACAAGAATGGTGGCAAGCTTGCCCAGGAGCTCTGTCCTCATTGTTCCAAAGACGGTACAATGGCAGGAGCACCTTGATGATGACAGCCTTATCTCTTCTGCCTCTCAGTCAGACTGCTCTCATCGGCTCCCTGTAGTACATGAATATGTGGTTTCAAATAAACCAATGCATAAATTCAAATAAAGAACTTTAAAATAGCTTATTCTCTTATCCTGCATGGCAAATGTAATTCAGTCCCAAATAAATTTTACACATCTATATAAAGAATTGGGATGAACACAGAAGAGTAACTGTACGTGTGTATTAGGAAATTCTCAGTTTAGATATAGTATGCTGAAGAAATGAATTTCATTCTCCCTTTTCAGGGGAGGGATGATGGAAACTTAGAAATAAAGTCGAGAGCCCAGCAAGAGATTTGACAACTCACTGGCATGAGAGGAGTAACGCCTGCCTTCCATGCTTTTTCCATGGGACGTTCTGCTCTTTGTGCTTAGCTTTCTAATTTCTGAGGGTAGATTTTCTTTTGTTCTGTTTTTTTTTTTTTTTGTCTATTTTTGTCATTAACTTACAGGTTTTTTTTTTTAAATTAGCCTCAGAGAATGTGTTTGACATATTGTCAACTATGAGATGGATTGGGAATTCTTTTGTTTAAGTTTTTAAATGTTGCATAGTTTAAAATGATGTTTTCTTCATTTTAGTGACATAATTAGAAAAAAATAGACATGTGTATGTGTGTGTCAGGTAGATCTATCTTATTACTTATGTTATTTAGGGTTTATTCTTTTTTTTACTATCCTGGGATGAGAGAAGTGAATTAAAGACATTTCAACCAGCAAGCTCCTCCTTAGTCTTACGTTTCCACTAGCTTTAGCTTTGATACTTGATAGATATTCATGAAAATTAAAGTTTCCTTATGTATTATATCCTTTTTATTATAAAAATATCCTTCTTTCTCTTTAATATTTTATCTTTAATTTATCCTGAACTAATATCCCAATCTGTTCAAGCTACTATAACAAAGTACCTTAGACTGGGTAATTTATAAACAACAGAAATTTATTCTGCCCAGTCCCGGAGCTGGAGAAAGCCAAGATCAAGGTGTCAGCAGATTTGGTGTCTACTGAGGGCCTGTTCCTCATAGATGGCAGCTTCTCTGTATCCTCAAGTGGCAGAAGGACAAAAAGCTTCTTCAAGTCACTTTTATAAGCACATTAGTTCCATTCATCCAGGTGGATCCCTCATGACCTCATCACCTCCTAAAAGCTCCACCTCTTAATACCCTTACCTTAGAGGGTATATTTAAACACGCATTCTGTAGAAACACACACATTCAATCATAGCAACTAATGTTAGTATCAGGAGAACTACTTCTTTTTGCTGCATTTTCCTGGCATGCTTTTAGCCATCTGTGCCAGTGTATAGCTTATATTTGGATTGTGTTTGGCAATATAAGCTTAGAATTTTTTTCTTTCAATAAATTTACATTTCTTGATATAGGAGAAATATTTTATCATATGGATTATGCTTATATTTTTCTTTTATAATGTTATACACACAAATTATAGACACACACAAATTAAAGACACGAATATACATACAATTATTTTCCCAGATGGTATTTGCTTTCTTTATTGTGTGCTTGCATTCTGATAGTTTCAAAGGTTTACAGTCTATTCTAGGATGTTTTAGCGGTTATCTTAGTGATTTTATGTGCTATTTTACCATATTTTAAATTTCTTATACAGTAAGTGATGACCTGTCATAATGAGAGATGAGCAAATTACTACACTTGCACTTATTTCATCTTGCTTATTCTACACTGACCAATTTTGGCTTAATATATCATTAACGCTTCTAGCTTTTACCTTTATACTTCTGAATAATACACTAACACCTCTATTCCTTGGTTCTTCATTTAAACAGATTTGAAAATCTAAGACACTACTACATAAAATGAGGAACTCGTGCTTACACTGCCTTCTTTCCTTTTCTCTACACCCTATTTTGGTTCCTTTTTCTATGATTATTTCTATATTATATTCTATTCCATAATCATAATCCCACCATTTACTTCACCTACTTGTAAATCCAGTGCTTACCCTCATTACTCCATGGCTCCTCCCTTCATCACTTGATTGGCAGCTTCAAGTTTTGTTTGTTTTTAAGGAAAGAACCCATAAATTATTTTTCCCTGGAGTTCTTACATGCTTGGAAATATCAAACATTAATTTGGCTAGGTAGAAAATTCTTGGGCCACATATTTTCTGAGGACATGACATTTTTCACCATCTTCTAGCAGTTAATATTGCTGCAAAAAAGTCTGAGGCCAAATTTTTCCTCTTTTAACTCATATTTTTTGTAAGCCCAGATTTTTACGCTATCTTTAACCCCAGTAAATTTACTAGGCCATGTTTTAGTATTGATTTTTTTTTTTCTGAAACAGGTAGGTTCATTTCAATCTATGGTCTTATTTGAGGAGATATTTTATGTCTTATTTCTGAATATTTGTGCTGTTTCCTCTACTAAGAATGCCATTCATAGGAGAGCTGCAATTCCTTTTCCTGTCTTCAATGTCTGTCCTTTTCTCATTCATTTTAAATATTTGGTTCTTTTCTATTTATTTTCCTTTTTATTTTCAAATACATTCTCTTTATCCCTGCCCTATTTTAAGCAGTATCTTTTTCTACTTCTAATGTTAACTTTCACTTCTGTAATTACTTTTTACTTGAGACAACACAGCTCTTCTTTGAATTATTACTTCAGAAAAACCATTTGTGTACCTTCTTAATGGAAAAAATGTTTCTCTACAATTTTTATCTATATTATGGCAAAATTCTCTGGAATGTTAGTCTGCTGTTTGTTATCTTCCTCTCATTTATTTTTCTTGCAATATATTTTCAGTATGTTCCATGCAAACTTCTTTTGTATTATTACTAATCTCTTTATGAGATTACTCATTGTTTTATGTGAACTGTTCCTTATGGGTGAGATGTATTTTATGGCAGAGAGGGCAGGGAAGTGAGCTGGGTCAACCATCAGCTTGGCTTTCTCTCTGTCCTGTGGGTTTTTGTCTCCAATCTCAGTAGGAAGTAGAGTTGGCCAGCGTGATGATAAAGATTCAGCATTTTTCTTTTCTTCAACTGCAAAGCCAGTTGCCTGCCTGTCCCTGCTGCCTTTTAGCAAAGGTGACTCTTTCTTCATTCAGCTCTGTGTCCTCTCACAAGGCTCAGGGATGCCCCAAATTTCACATTCCCACTCAAACCTGGCTGTTCCACAAGGGTACTGGTTTCCCTCCTTAGAATGTCAGGCCTACTTCAGGCAGCCTCTGTGTTACCCTTGCTCTGCAGAGGCATAGCTCTGCTTCCAGCTGCCTCCCTTAACCAAGTCTGACCCTACTGCACTTATCAGGAGCTGGGCTGTTTTCATTTCTAATTGTCAAAAGGTATTTTAGTTGTTTTCAGGGAGTTTCACAGAGAAGTGTGAGGCCAGATACTTTGATTCTGTCATTCCACTGAAGACCCTGATGTGACCAAGAAATGATTCTGGATCCATTTCTTCTAAAAGTAGATTTTATAAATAATGTGAAATGATGAGAGATGATCTCATGGAAACATGGGTCTTGGCTGAATGCAAATGGAGTTTCAGACAATAAAGTTTGAGAATCTTTGGTGTGGTCCAAAAAGTGCCATCTCTATATGAGGCAGTACCGGAGAGCCCTGAAGCAGGAGCAGCTGTCTGCTGGTGTGAGCCAGACCTTCATTACACCTTACTGCATCTCAAAACAAGCCAGAAAGACATGTCAGAAAAAGTTCCTCATTGTTTAATATCACCGAACAAAGGATGCCTCAGAAGAGTCAATGAGCCCTTAGACCTTTTTTTTTTTTTTTTTTTTTTTTTTTTGAGACGGTGTTTCGCTCTTGTTACCTAGGCTGGAGTGCAATGGCGCGATCTCAGCTCACCGCAACCTCCACCTCCTGGGTTCAGGCAATTCTCCTGCCTCAGCCTCCTGAGTAGCTGGGATTACAGGCACATGCCACCATGCCCAGCTAATTTTTTTGTATTTTTGGTAGAAACGGGGTTTCACCATGTTGACCAGGATGGTCTCGATCTCTTGACCTTGTGATCCACCCGCCTCTGCCTTCCAAAGTGCTGGGATTAGAGGTGTGAGCCACCACGCCCAGCAACCTTTTAAGTTTATAATTGTGTATGCATTTTTATAGGATTTTTATTCAATTAAGCTGTAATTATCTCTCGGCCTATAGTTCCTATGATTTTTAAGATGAAAGAACTAAACTGAGCAAATGTTTCCTGTGCATTATCCTTTGAAAATATTCTTTTCAGAGATTTATTGAGAAGTGATCGGAGAATATATTTTGAAAATAAAAGAGACTCAGGCTTTAGTCAACATGATGAATTGCTGTGCTTGTTGCAAAGAGGCAATGACCTCACGCCGGGAGGATGGACAGCTAACTCTTCCAGAGCACTTCCTATGTGTGCCTCAGTCTCCTCAGTGGCGCTTCCTAGGGAGATTCTATTACATTATCCCCATTTTACAGGTGAAGAAACTGAGGCACAGTAAGCTTAGGTAATTTGTCCAAAGTAGGAATAGCATGCCCAAGACTGGAACCCAGGTAGTGGAATCACAAAACTAAAGCCCACATAAAACAACCAAAGAGCATTCAAGTACTAAATAGCACAGCCCTAAATTTAAGTCTAGTTTACCCCCACTTGAAGATCTCTCCATAATCTCCTAGTCACTAAATACACAGGCCTTTCTAAGGTCTTATTTCCTTCTGTCTGTCTGAAGCTTTTGTTACTCTTGAACAAATCTTTCTTTATAAGAGGCTTCACTGCAGCAGAGAAACTTGTACTTGACGTTAGAGTAGTCAATAGGGAGCTATTAAAGATCCTTGAGCAAGGGAGCAATGGGCTGAAAGTGGTCCCTTAGAAAGATCAGTGTGGCAGGGTGATTCAGGAACGTCCAGCTGGGCTGGGTGAGGTGGAGAGCTTCTCTAGGTAAGATCAGCCAACAGCTGCTATAGGAAACGGCATGGATTCATGACCAAACTCTAAGAAATGTTCACGCTATTAGGAACTTGATTAACAGAAGTAACATTAGAATACTCAGAAGGTGATTTTTAAAATGTCCTTATGAAACATATTGCCTTAGACTTCAAGGCTACCAGGAAGAACGTGGCATGGCCAATTACTCAGTGTTTCCTTTGTCAGGATCCATGGGAAAATATCTCCCAGGTTGTGCTGCTCCTGAGCAGTTGTATGGCATGTTATCGACTCTGAGTCCCACAAGTGCACATGGGCCCTCTTTGTAGTCCTGGCTAGGAAGCTCAAAGGAAATGTATGAATTCTGGGGAAGAGGCACATGCAACTTTATAGCTGGCCTTTGTGTCCTTACCACAATCTCCATCTGTCTTTTCTTCTTGTACTCACCTTTTGCCATATTTTCTCATTTATTTTGGAATTCACTCATTTTACCATGCCTATGTATTTTTTTTTCCAGGCAGGGTCTCCCTCTGTCTCCCAGGCTGGAGTGCAGTGTTGTGATTATAGCTCACGGGACTCTTGAACTCTTAGGCTTAAGCAATCCTCCTGCCTCCATCTCCCAAGTAGCTAGGATTACAAGCATACACCATCACATCTGGCTAATTTATTTGGTTTTCAGTAGAGACAAGGTTTCACTGTGTTGCCTAGGCTGGTCTCAAACTCTTGAGCTCAAGCAATCCTCCTGCCTCAGCCGCCCAAAGTGCCAGGATTACAGGCATGAGCGACTGCACCCAGCATTCATACATATCTTTGAAAGATATTTTAAATATTTTCTAGAAGATGGAAGAAAGAGAGAGAGAATAAGAGAAATGAAATTTTAAAATAAGAAACATGATTCAAGCAAACCAACTCTAAGAAGATGTATATATTTTTTTCTTTTTCTTTTTATTGCATTTTAAGTTTTGGGGTACATGTGCAGGACATGCAAGATAGTTGCATAGGTACACACATGGCAGTATGATTTGCTGTCTTCCTCCCCTTCACCCATATCTGGCATTTCTCCCCATGCTATCCCTCCCCAGCACCCCCCCGTCCCTCCCCTATTCCCCCCAATAGACCCCAGTGTGTAGTGCTCCTCTCCCTGTGTCCATGTGTTCTCACTGTTCATTACCCGCCTATGAGTGAGAACATGCGGTATCTCATTTTCTGTTCTTGTGTCAGTTTGCTGAGAATGATGTTCTCCAGATTCATCCATGTCCCTACAGAGGACACAAACTCATCGTTTTTGATTGCTGCATAATATTCCATGGTGTATATGTGCCACATTTTCCCTGTCCAGTCTATCATCAATGGACATTTGGGTTGGTTCCAGGTCTTTGCTATTGTAAACAGTGCTGCAATGAACATTCGTGTGCATGTGTCCTTATAGTAGAACGATTTATAGTCCTTTGGATATATACCCAGTAATGGGATTGCTGGGTCAAATGGAATTTCTATTTCTAGGTCCTTGAGGAATTGCCACATTGTCTTCCACAATGGTTGAACTGATTTACACTCCCACAGCAGTGTAAAAGTGTTCCTATTTCTCCACATCCTCTCCAGCATCTGTTGTCTCCAGATTTTTTAATGATCACCATTCTAACTGGTGTGAGATGGTATCTCAATGTGGTTTTGATTTGCATTTCTCTAATGACCAGTGATGATGAGCATTTTTTCATATGTTTGTTGGCCTCATGTTTGTCTTCTTTTGTAAAGTGTCTGTTCATATCCTTTGCCCATTTTTGAATGGGCTTGTTTGTTTTTTTCTTGTAAATCTGTTTTAGTTCTTTGTAAATTCTGGATATCAGCCATATATCCATACATCCAATATATGTATTGATTTGTTTGTTTTAGAGATAGGGTCTTGCTCTGTCGCCCAGGCTGGAATGCAGTGGTGCCCTTAGCTCACTGCAGCCTCAAGCTCCTGGGCTCAAGCAATCCTCCTCCTTCAGTCTGCTGAGTAGCTCCCTGATGGCACTACAGGTATGTGCCACCACGCCTGGCTGATTTTTTTTTTTTTTTTTTTAGAGAAAGGGTCTCAATATGTTGCCCAGGCTGGCCTCTAACTCCTGGCCTCAAACAAGCTTCATGCCTCAGACCTTCCAAAGCACTGATATTATAGGCATGAGCCACCATACCCAGCCAAAGAAGATATTTTTAAGACAGTTGAGAAAACTGGAAAATGGGTAATATAATTGATTATATTAAGGAATTGTTATTAATTTTCTAAGTAGGATAATGGTATTATGGTTATTTTTTTAACTTATCTGTTAGCAATACATAGTGAACTAGTAGTAAGTGAAATTATATGTCTGAGATTTGCTTTAAATTACTCCAGAAAAAAGAATAGGAGGTAGATAGAAATTAAGAGAGAAAAACAAAAATAATTTTTAATGTGGGAAACTGTAAAGATGATGGCACTTCTCACAGCAATAATGTATTTGAGAAAAGGCATGGAAAATCTACGAGAGTCAGAGTGCATGGCTCCTTACCTGATTTTGTAGACATTTGGTTAAATTTTTAGCATATGCCTGATTGGTCTGTTTGCATTTGAGAATGAAGTGCATTTGAGTCATGCAATGCTTAACAAAGTTAACAGTTGATCCTAAACTTTAGATTTTTCGTGAAGAAAACAGGAAGGAATAGAACAGATATTGATTAAACTCTGAATTTATTTCAGGCACCATGCTAAGGGCCTCCCTTCACATGCATTATCTTAGTTTTTCCAACAACCTGGTTGGAGAAATATCCGCTTTCTTCTCTCCTTTTCTTCTCCTCCCCTCTTTCCTGAGTGATGGGTGGGAACTGGACCTGGGTAAATGCCTGGCTCCTTTTCTGACCTGTTGAAAGCTGTCAGAGTTGGCCCTGACGTCAATGATATTAACAGTGAACACTGTCTTTTCTCATCTGTGAACCAAAAAAGCTTTGTGGGACAGCCAAAATGATGTCACACAAGACAAATCTTCCTTCAAGCTGAGAGTCTCTGTCACCAGCAATATTTTCAGAGCCATGTGAGCCACCTGATTCTACAGGGTGAGTCCCAGAAAGAACAACACCAGGGAGTTAAGGACCTGGACTATGGAGCCAAATGACATTGGTTTGAATCCTAGTTCTTCCACGCCCTATTCAGTAACTTAACATTTCTGCTTGTATGTCTGTTTCTTTGTCTGTATAATGGGGATAACAGCAGTACTCATTCCATAGGCTGCCATGAATTTTAAACATGTTAATATACACAGTGTTTGATAAAATGAGAGGTGCCAAGAAGCTGTCAGTAAGTGTTGGCTATTGTTATTATTAATATCATCATTATGATTATTTTCTAACTTCTAGCTCTAACATTAGACACGATCATATTTTGGAGAATGTGTTTCTTGCTTCCAAAAGAATAAGTCTACTTATGTTGACTACTGTAATGCAGCATTGTTCCAATAAAATAGGATATGAGGCCGGGCGCAGGGGCTTACACCTGTAATTCCAGCACTTCAGGAGGCCAAGGCAATGGATCATGAGGTCAGGAGTTTGAGACTAGCCCAGCCAAGATGGTGAAACCCTTGTCTCTGCTAAAAAATATAAAAATTAGCCAGGCAGAGTGGCGGGTGCCTGTAATCCCAGCTACTCGGGAGGCTGAGGCAGGAGAATCACTTGAACCTGGGAGGTGGAGGTTTCAGTAATCTGAGATTGGCCACTGCACTCTCGCCTGGGCAAGAAAGGAAGACTCCATCTCAAAAACATAATAATAGGGTGTGAGTCACATATGCCGTATTAAGTTTTCTGTATTCACATCAAAAAAGCAAAAAAGGTGATGCAAACTTTAATAATGTATTTTAATCTAATACATCCAGAATATTGTCATTTAACATATAAAAAAATATAAAAATATCAAAGAGCTATTTTACACTCCTTTTATATACTAAGTCTTTGAAATCTGGTGTGTATTTTACACTTACAGTTCCTTTGGACTACATACATCTCAAGTGTTAAACAGTGCAGTTAGAAAATGCGCACTTACACTTCACAATAGGGGGCAGCAAGCCTTTAGAAGGAAGACCTCTGAAGCAGGCAGGGTCAGGTGGCAACCCCTGGCCAGCTACAACGCCCTGGGAGTTAGTGAATACCTCCAGGACCGGGCTGACCTTGTGCAAAATGACACTGGGCCAGTCAAACTATATTGTTGAACCTTAGCTTCTTCTAGAAAGCCAGAGAAGGGAGATTAAAAGGCTCATAGAAAGACATGTTAAGCAGCAAATTATTCAAGTTTTTAAATTTGCATGGGGGTCCAAGTGTGGCAACAGGCCCCTAGGACAGTGAAAATCATCTCCCAATCAGTATGCCAAGACTGCCTGTGTCTGGAGCAAGCAAGAACTCTCAACATTGGTTTTATTAATAATTTCTGCTTTTCATGGGCATCTGTTGAGTAGTTGCTATGTGCCAGCACTGTCCTAGGCACTAGGGAAATAGGCATGAATATAATTCTGACCCCAGGGACTCTGTGGTCTTGTGGAGCGGGCCATGTGACAAGTGCTGTAACTAAGGTTCAGAACCCACACCACCACATGGGAAGGGGAGGGAGCAGCGAAACCTGCACTGGATGATCAGTGCATGAAGTCACCAAAGGAGTCACCTTGTGGCTCACCTTTCCACTTGGCTTATAAGAATGGATAGGCTGGGCACGGTGGCTCATGCCTATAATCTCAGCACTTTGGGAGGCCGAGGCAGGTGGATCATGAGGTCAAGAGATTAAGACCATCCTGGTCAACATGGTGAAACCCCGTCTCTACTAAAAATACAAAAATTAGCTGGGCATGGTGGCGCGCACCTGTAGTCCCAGCTACTTGGGAGGCTGAGGCAGGAGAATTGCTTGAACCTAGGAGGTGGAGGATGCGGTGAGCCGAGATCATGCCATTGCATTCCAGCCTGGGTAACAAGAGCGAAACTCCGTATCAAAAAAAAAAAAAAAAAAAAGAAAGAAAGAAAGAATGGATAGGGGTAGGAAAGCATATTCTTAGCAGAAGGAGGAGCAGGAACCCAGGTCCAGTGGAATGAGGGGTGCTCTAGTCATTAGCACACAATCACAGGGATCTAATGGTTCTTTCTTTGGTTTGGGACATATGGGTAACAAGTGATGGAGAGCCCTACTGCTCAAGTTGATGGCTGTTAGAGGCAGGCGGCATGCAGGTCAGGCATAGGTGATCCTGGAAGAGCCAGGGCCAGTTTCTTACACATGCCCCTTCCTGACCCTTCTCCTTTCCCTCAAGGTCCATTTCATGGGTCAGCTCCTGAGAGGCTTTCCCTGAACCCATCAGGCAGCTCTGGACACTCCCTCCCAGGTGATAAGGATTGCACAGCCTTGAGCGCAGCCCCCATGTGACAGGGAGCCCATGGAAACTATTGTGTCCCAGGCACTGAAAGTGTCTTGCACAAAGGAGCTGTCCAATAAATATTTTTGAATTGACTTCAGAATTTCAAAAACATTTTTTGAATTCATAGGAATAGGCAACATGTGCACTTGATATATTCCTGTTTGCCCTTAAATCATCCATTTGGTGGCTTATCTGCTAAATGGAACATCTAGTTTCTCAATCTCATTTCCAACTCTGAGCTATTTTATGAAGCTGTGCCAATTTTCAACCGACTTGATGACTTAGCAGTATTTACCAAGGAATTCAGCATTATGGATGGGATTCCACTTATTCTTACCCCTCTTTTGTCTTCATCAGGTGGGCATACTGTCACCTGCCTGACATAGTACACAGGTTTATTTTGACTATAAAGTGAGATACCATGTTGGAAAATACTTTGCAAAAGAAAATGTGATCTTTGAAAGCAAGATGCTGTTGTTGGTGGTATCTTAGGATCCAGGGCAGCCATAGGACATGTGATGGTTTTTGGGCTTCCCTTTGATGCAGTTTTTCGTAGGAACTTATATTCAGTGGTTGTCCCAGAGATGCCACCACTTCTCTCTAGCATGCTGTCCCACATAGCCACATGCCTAAGAATCAGGGTTATGTTTAATGAGTTGGAAGAGGAAATAGGGATTGTGCTTTCCTTCTAGCCCAGGAAGAAGATAACACTGCATCCTTGGAGCACAAAAAATAAGGCCACTGTGTGCCTAACACTGGGACAGTGGCTTTATACTCATGATATCTACTGTTCACAAGTCTTATAGAAAGGTATTAATATTATTCCTTTACATATGAAAAAAATAAGCCCCAGCAAGAGTACAGGATTCGCCCAAGGTACCACAGTCAAGAAATGATGGAGACAGTATGGGAATAGAGGTCTGAATTGCTCCAAAGCAATTATGATTATGCAGAAGCCTCTGGAAAGTTCACTTTCATCATTTGTAAAATAGACTCAATAATATCTAATAGGAATGAAGTGTTCCAAGACAAAGAAAGTAGTTTTCTTAACAGTAAAACGACATGATAGTGGTAACAACATTAATAGCAATAATAGTTAATTAGTTAATGCTTCACCCTTTTCACAGCATGTCTGCATATATCTTCTGTAAGCAAGATGATTCTTTGCGTTTTGAAAAATATATCCTAATGGTTACATTGAAATCCTTATATGCATTTATGTGAGGAAAGAAAATGCCCTCCTGGACTTTCCTGGAGGGCAATGTAATGCAAAGGTAAAGTCACAAGTTCCAGAGTCAAACTTTGCCCTTACTGATGGAATGACTCCGGGCAAGCTACCTAACCTCTCTGTGCTTTAGTGGTAGATAAATATACAGCCTCCCTTGTGGGCTGGTTTGAGATTAAATGAGATAATATGTGTGAAGCACATAGTAAGTGCTCAGTAGATGTTGTTGTCAGCAATGATTAGAGATATGCTAAATAGGACCTGCTGGGCTTTTTCTGCAGATGAGATTTCTCCCCTCATTTAAATTTTCTCCTCCTTTCATTTCCTCCCCAAATCCAGCAACAGTTTAGAGCTTGTCTTTATTTCTTTTTATTTTGGTGATAATAGCAGGCCAATAGATCATTTCCAAAAGCAATAACTTCATGACTACATATAAGATGTGCTGTTTCATGTGTTAAGAAGATTGAATTATTCACCTCCCCTACATCCATTAAAAAGTGATGTATTTTTATGTATTATTTTGCTAGACAGCAGAAATGCACATTTCCTGTCCAACTTCATCAATCATTTTGTTAACCCAACTGATGAGATCCCCGATTGAGGGGCTGAGTGGTGATTCACTCCACATCACTATTTCCAACTCGGTCTCCAATGTATCTGCTGAAGATACTTGGACCTAGAAATCTGGAAAGACATTTTGGCTCAATATTTTAAGAAATTATTATCTACAAGGGACTAATCTAACAGAAGAGCAAGATGATGGATGAGGAGAGATGGAGACAGGAATTCTGAAAAGCGAGACAAAATTTGTGGAGAGAATACCTAGCAGGTCTTCAATGTGACTCTTGTGAAATGTGAGATTCACATTCTTGATTGAGATTAGAGCTCTGTCCTTGTAATCAATACTCACTCCTTTCTCCAGAGAACATGGGGACTAAGATGAACATTATCTAGAAATTGTTGTACAGGAAATATCAAAGCTTTAGTAAAATCCTTGAATGGGCAAAGAAATGCACCTGACCCAGCACTGTTCGGAGGAAGAATTAGAGGGAGCCAATTGCGCTGCATAAGAAACTGTCAGAAGTTGGTGAGCAGGAGTAGGGGGGATGTTCCTGAGAGATAAAGCAAAAGACTAGAGCTCTCTTAACACCAGGAATTCCAAGCGCTGGTGCAATCTAAACCCCCATCAGTTCCCCAAGCCTTTAGTAAAGTCTGGCATAAATATATTCTTTTGTGGGGTTTGTCGTCGTTGTTGTTTATATTTGAGGAAACCATGGAAAAGGGCTACCTTCCACAAACCAGTGGCAAAGGCAAAAGACTAAGTAACTGCCATGAGACGAAGCAGAGAAAGAGATGCAATGGAGACTAGAAGATGGAGCCAAATGTGACCATGAGGATACAGGAGCTTCAGACATTTGCAGAAATCATGATGTGGCTGTCAGATTTCACAGGGTTTGGAATGGGGATTATCTACTCTTGGAACAGTATGTCACCAGTAAACATTTAATTTGCAACAACTTAGGTGGAAAAACCATGCCCACTGAAAGGTCTACTAAAGCTTTGATGTTTCTTGTACATCAACTTCTAGATAATGTTCATCTTTGTCCTTCTTCACTAGTGGACACCAAAGTCAGCTTGTGCTCTTCCAAATGGGGAAGAAAACCTAAGGAAGGGTGTCCATTCAGAAGTAGTGGAAAAACTAATAATAATCAGAGAGAGTATTTAACTAAATTATCAAATGATTCCAGCACTGTTAATTTTGCCATAAATCTTCTTAATCATAAATAAGAAAACTAAGATGCAAAGAATAAAAAAGGATCATCTAACTGACTCTGAAGAAAAGCAAAGACACTTAAATAAAAAGGAATGACAAGATCTTTAAAGCAACCTCAGAAACTCTCAAAACTGCCATAAAAAGTTGATAATGAATTATTTGAGTTGGATGTGAGTTCTGTGTGGGGAAAGGTCAGATGGATAGTTTTTGTTAAAGCCTATCCCCAGACTGACTTTGACAGCTACTGGCAAAGCTCCACTGTCAGCTGGGAGTTAACTCACCAGGGCCCACCTGCTGCTGTGGCCCATTTGGCAATGAGGAATAAGGCAGTCTGGATGCAGCCTTGAACATCAAAGGTGCGAAAAGACTCGGCTCCCTTACCTGGACACTAAGGTTGGGCATATGATGTGGAGATAACAGATGCTATGATGCTGAGCTGCCATAAGGAACACATAAGATATTCAAACCCTTGAAAATGAAAAGGTCTATGCAATTCTAAGTATTCCTTTAATTAGATTATTATAACTTGTTAAAGTTAGTTTCCATATGGTAATCTTACTAGTAAAAAAAGAAAACCTGGAAAAGTTGTCTTGGGTTTCCTTACATGTTACACAGCTTATATTTTATGGCCGTGAGGTCACAGCTGTGAAATATCCCCCTTTGACAACTCGACTATGATGTATGCTCTTATATTTCAGTAGCTCAGGGTGATTTTTCCGCTGGATGAAAAGTCCATTTCATTCCATCACTGCTGATATCATCTGCATTTGCATTTCACCCATGAAACGCAAAATGCCAGAGAGTTGGGGATACCATTTGGGACAAGTTATGAAACAGTAGAGATTAATAAGAAGATAACGGAAATAACACAGCACCTTAATATAGCAATACTAATAATTACAATGCCTTGCTTTTCATTGGCATGAGACTTTTTCAATGTGCTTTCTCATTTATGGGTGGCTCAACTTTTTGATAAAGTGAGATAAAGTCTCTGTGTTGGGAGAAGTTGAAGCAACTGCTGCTGCTATCTAAAATACAAATGGTGGCTCAGAGCCTTCCTTCTTCTTTGCCTTCCATTGGCTGCAGCGCCCCCAGAACTACCATGGCTGGCCTCCAGTCCTAATTCACTAGATGTCCAGAAAGAATAATGGTAGAGCATGCTGGCAGCAGTGAACATCTCAGGGATATATAAAAATTAAGAATTCAAGAAACGTTGGCAGCTGGCAAATGCCACTGGAAAATCTGATCATGTCTGTATGCCTGGTGACATCTATGCTCAGGTTATTCTTTAAACCAAAGACAAAGAAATACACACAGAGATAGTCATTATGGCTTTCTTTATAATAGCAGAAAAAAAAAGCAAGAGTCCAATGGGGGTCAAGTTAAATAAATGATTATACACACTGTGCTCTAGCTACACAATAAAATGTTGCACGGCCGTAAAATTTACCCCTTAGAAGAATATTTACTGAAAGAAGGAAATATTCATTACAAAATATTTTGTAATACACTTAGAAATTCATATAATTATAATCCAAATTTGAGGTACATATGAGCATAGGTATACTAAAAATAATAATTCTGGTAATTATCAAAATGTCTGCAAAGAACAACTAAGAAAATGTTTTAAAAAATGTTTTTCTGTCATTTTATTATCCCTCTTGACTTATTTGGTCAATCTCAACAGTTAAGTTCTTTTTAAAACATACATTTTATATATATATATATATATATATGTGTGTGTGTGTGTGTGTGTGTGTATGCATATGTGTGTGTGTGTGTATATATATATATATATATCTCACATGTGCCCCTACATCTAAAAGTTGAAATTATAATTATATACATTTAAATAAAAATATATAATTATATAAATAAAATACATATAATTATAATTTCAACTTTTATTTTAGATTCAGGGGCACATGTGAAGATCTGTTATATGGGTATATTATATGATGCTGAAATTTGAGGTATGATTGATCCTGTCACCCAGGTAAGGAGTGTCATATCCAATAGTTAGTTTTACAACTTTTGACCCCAGCCAGTATTCCCCAGTGTCTACAGTTTCCATTTATGTCTATGAATATTCAGTGTTTAGCTCCCACTTACAAGTGAGAACATATGGTATTTGGTTTTCTGTTTCTGTGTTATTTGCTTAGGATAACAGCCTCCTGCGGCATACATGTTGCTGCAAAGGACACGATTTCATTCTTTTTTATGGCTGCGTAGTATTTCATGGTGTGTAGGTACCACATTTTCTTTATCCAATCCACCATTGATGGGCACCTAGGTTGATTCCATGTCTTTGCTCTTGTAAGTAGTGCTGTGGTGAACATACGAATGCACATGTCTTTTTGGCAGAATGATTTGTGGGTTTTTAAAAATATATAAACTGGTTTACAAAACCCAGTAATGGAATTGCTGAGTTGAATGGCAGTTCTGTTTAAGTTCTTTGAGAGGTTTCTCAGCTGCTTTTCAGAATGGCCGAATGAACATTCCCATCAACCATATATCAGTGTTCCCTAGAAAATGTAAAATATTTAAAGTATAATGTTATTTGTTTGATAAATTCTTAAATGTATACCAAGACTGAACTTTGAGTTTTAGAAAACTGAGAATGCAAGCTGGACTTTTCCTTTAATCAAGATTATCAGAATATCACCATCATAGGAGAAATACTAACAGATGACCACAGCCTGCCACACTATAACCAGCTGACGCACTCACCATTAGCCTCCTTTCTAGTGATATCAAAGGATAAATATCTGGGCCCTCTTTTTAAAATGGCACAGGTGCTTGTTATTTTACCCTTCCTTCAAATACAGGGAATTAAATTCTTTTAAGAAGTCACAAGTTTTGGAATACTTTCTATAAATATAAAAGTCTATATCCACTAGGAAGGGAATGGAAAATCTATCAGGGAAGGGCCCCCATTGGTCCAAATTGCTCATTGATAATTTTATATTTCTTGGGAGTAGGAGATTCTGATTCTCTGGGTGAAAATGTGTTTAACTCCAGAACATGAGAATTAACTCCAGAACATGAGAATGCATGCTAAGACAGGCAACTGTCCATTAATTGGAGGCTAATTATGTACTTTCTCCATCATCTGAGGTCTGACTGTCCCCTTTTCCTCCCCTTCAAGCTACTGGCACTCTTAATTCTACCCTAGGATGGGGCCCAACTAACCCCAGTGACCACGCTAGACAGCAGGTACAAAGGGCCTGTGTAGGCCTCCATCAATTGTTGCATGCATGTGAAGTATAGACTCTCCTAAGGAACGAATTGGAAAACAACAAGGTAAGAAAATCCTACACTAAAGAACACTTCAGAAAAATAGGATCAGGAGTGTCCCGAGACAGCCATTCATCAAACAGTGAGGTACAATTATGCCAGAGAGAGACGAGAAACCCTATCAATGTTCCCTTAACTTATGAGGGCATGAAGTATGGTTTTGATCCATGTTCTCCAATCCTGTAGTGAGGCCCTGGGTGCAATTACTATGGGAAGGCCTAATAAATTTAAGATTTTTAAAGAGAAGATCACTCTGGGCAAAAAGAATGGGCATTTGTTAAGTGCAAACTATTTGTTGGGTAGTAAGAGGAGGAAAAGAGAGGCAGTCTGCCTGTCTTTGTGTCAAAAAGTGCAAAATGACATGGTCCAATCAGCATTTCCACGTGGGGCCTTCCCATCTCTCCTGGACCCCCAGCTTTGAGGGCTTCCCTCTCCAATCTCCCACCTTAATCTGCATCCAGTGAATGCTTCAGAGCTCTCCTTTTAATTTTCCCTGTTAAAACATCCGAAGGCCCTTGCTTCTGTAGTAGACCAAAAGAAAAGTCTCATGAATTAATTCCCACTTATAGGCTGATAACTAAGAAGTAGTTATGAGTTTTGACTGACACCAAAACAGACCCAAAGAGTTTAAACTACTTGCTCAATTGCATATAATGTGCCAGAGCAGACTCCATGACCCTTATTACTTGTCCAGTGCTTCTCCTATGTATCCTTAACACAAAGAACTCTATGAAACCCATATTTTCACCCAAAGGAATGAATTGTTTCCTGAAGTAAATCCTCAGGCATTTAGGTTCATACATGAAAAAAATATTTTTGCATCAGTGGAATTTTGAGGCTTTTATTACACTACATAATTCCATCCCACTTATGTTTTGGACTAAACTTGGTACCCCAAAATTCAAAATTTGCCTTCAGGCACAAAATGCACATATAGGAAACTGAATGACTTAACAGACATGGAGCGTGTGATGGTGGAAAGGAGTACAGAACTAAGAGTCGAGAGGCTTTTTCGGAGCCCAACTCTATTGGCTCCCAATTATGTGACTTTAGGCAGAAAACCCAGGCACAATTGCCTTGAGATGGAAAAGGCAGAGCTAGAGCAGGTCACAGCTGGCACAGCACATGGATTTCATCCAGTTACATCTTAACTTATACTCAACCAGATATGAGTGCCCTTCGATGCGTGGATGGGGCCAGCCCTGTGCCTGAAGAGGTAGAGGGGAGTTTGGATCATAATCCAGAAAGACACAGTCCCTAACACCATCATTCTGAATGTTGAAATCTCCAAAGATCAAAATCCCTAAACAGAAGATGGGAAAATGCAATATGGGATGCACAAATCATAGAAGAATTTCAAAAAGAGCGGTGCCACAGCAAAAATGAATGTGAATGTATTCTCTAAAGAACAGTCATATCTTAAAAGAAAGAAAGCAGCACTCATCATGGTGCAAACGTACAAAATATAGTTGATCACACTGTGTGTGGTGGCTCACGTCTATAATCCCAGCACTTTGGGAGGCCAAGGTGGGAGGATCACTTGAGGCCAGGAGTTTGAGACCAGCCTGGGCAACACAGTAAGACCTTGTCTCTACAAAAAATAAAAAATACTCAGGCATGGTGGCACATGCCTATAGTTCCGGTTACTCAGGAGGCCGAGGTGGGAAGATCACTTGAGCCCAGGAGTTCAAGACTAGAGTGAGTCATGATCATGCCACTGCACTCCAGCCAAGGTGACAGAGCAAGACTTAGTCTCAGAAAATAAAAAAGTTAATGATCTATAAGCTATCCCTATGATACACTTTTTGGTATGTCCAACTTTTTTTTAGTTTTTTTTAAGGCTTTTATGTTTTTTTCTTTTTATAGGTTTTTCCACTTTTTAAAATTATCAGCACTATGTTTTACAATTCACTGCAATGTATTACATCTTTGCATTATTTCCAATAATGGAGGTAAAGATGTTTAGAGACTTTAAGAGTTTTAATTTGTTTCATGCATATTTTGCAAATTCAACTTTACAAAAGTATATTATTGCAATATTGGCTTCATATGTAAGCCTTGTGTGTGTTTGTCAAAACACTCACAATGTTTTTACAGAACACATGGGCACAGGGAGGGGAGTATCACACACTGGGGTCTGTTGGGGGGTCTAGGGGAGGAACAGCAGTGAGTGGGGAGGAGGTTGGGGAGGGATAACATGGGGAGAAATGCCAGATATAGGTGATGGGCAGATGGAGGCAGCAAACCACCTTGCCATGTGTGTACCTATGCAACAATCCTGCATGATCTGCACATGTACCCCAGAATCTAAACTACAATAAAATAAAAGAAAAAAGATAAAAAATTATCTCCTCAGTAAATGAAGAGATATCCTCTTAGTACATCTGTGTTTGTGAAAGATGAAATGTCTCCCTATCTTGGCTCTTTGGGCTATCACATATATAGTGGTGACTCATCTCAGCTTTTGATTTCAGATGACCTCAGTTATAAAGCTGGGTACATGCCATTACCAACCATTATAATATGCATTTACACATTTTGCTTTCTGACCTATTTCTTTGTGAAAATGGCTCATCCACTAGTGACTGTTATATCCATGCTGCTATCATTAGTACACCTGTGCTTATGCTGGCAAAAACATGTATGTTATTATTGCATATTTTATTGTGTAAAGTGGCCTATGAAATTTTCTATGGTGGTTTTATGTGTTTCTCAAAAGTTAACTCCCCTTTAAAGTGTAAATAAACATCTTTTAAGAAACATTTGTATTTTTTTTCCAGAACTATATTTTTAAGATTTTGATATTTTGGGGATTTGAACATTTGAGATTACAGTGTTGGAGACTGTCTTTCAGGATTGTGACTGGCTCTCAGCGGAGAGAAGTCCTGCAGCTCTGAGCACCTTCATAGAAGCATCTTACAATACCATCCTCATCTTCGGGGCATTTGTCCCCCCTCACCTTTCATATTTTGAGTCTTAAAATCTCTGTTTTAAGGAATATTTGAGTAGCCTCACCTCCTGGTTCAAACCCTCTCCCAGGCTGGGCATGGTGGCTCACACCTGTAATCCCGGGGCTTTGGGAGGCCAAGGTGGGTGGATCACTTGAAGTCAGGAATTTGAGACCAGCCTGGCCCTGACCAACATGACAAAACCTCATCTCTACTTAAAATATAAAAATTAGCTGGGTGCGGTGGTGGACACCTGTAATCCCACCTACTCCTGAGGCTGAGGCAGGAGAATCTCTTGAACTTGGGAGGCAGAGGTTGCACCACTGCCCTCCAGTCTGGGTGACAGAATGAGATCCTGTCTCCAAAACAAAAGCAAAACAAAAAATAAAACCTTCTCCTAGCAGGCCTGGACACCTCAAGACAAATACATGAAACAGTCTGTGTCTGTTCTTCTGGGAGGCACGGGCTTTTACTGATTGCTACACAGCTTCCATAGCCTCATTTCACTGCTGTCCACCATTCTGGGTTGATAATATCTATGTACTCTTTTCTTCCTTTATAAAATGTACAACTTGTTAATGTTTATTTCTCTGATTTAAAAGAGTAACACATATTCACTGTGGAAAATTTGGAAAACAAAGAAGAGAATAAAGAAAAATAATAACTTCCTTTAATCCCATTCTCACAGAGTACCACTTCTAACCTTTTATTTCCCAGTCTTTTTCCTCTGCATATATGTTTAATTTAGTTGGAATCAACTGATATAAAATGGATATAACAGCTTATTTTTTTCATTTAACATGTTCTCATACATAGATGTATGGATATTCATTAACATAATGCTCTTGGTTGCTCTAGGTCAACATCTAGACCCATTGTAGCAATTCTATTGTTATAATATGCAGAGAGATGTTCAAATATGTTAAAAACAGCATAACCTCTCCAGCTCTCAGGTTCTTCATCAATAAAATACAAAATATACAATGTTGATCTACAGGGTCCCCAATATAATTCTTTAAAAATAGAATATGAATTTGGAGGGACATCCTTTCTTCCAGGACTCTGCCACAGGGACCCTAACCATAACCACCAAGGATTTACCTAAAGAGTCCAAGAACAAGGCTCCTTGGTCCATTGTAGCTGACATAAGAAACCAAGACGGGCATAATTTTGTTCTTTCTGAGTAAAGCCTGAGACAAGTGAACTGTTGTCACCACGGAAACTCCACTCCTACCATTTCAGATGCCATATATTACATCTTTCTGGGACCCTAGTTTCATGTTGTCATCCAAGGACAGTCGGGAGAGTGTAGCACAGCTTGGAGTTTTCCTCTCAAAGGCCCATTTCCATATTGTTAGCTGTTTGTTGTTTGGCCTGTTCGGCAAGTCCTCCTCACTGTTTTGACCGTCCCTGTCTCAGTTTGGTTCCTGACTTGCAGCTCTATTTACTTAGCATTATATCCTCTTTATTTAGGTCACCTCCTGCCCTAACCTTGTTTTGTCTTTTTGTCATATTCCAAAAGAGCTTCAGAATCCTGACAATACAGTCACCTCTCACTAGGCCCTTTGCTCTGTGTAAGGCTGGAGTACAACTTCTGAACCTCCTTTTCCTTGTTAGTAACAACAATAGACCTTTTCTGATTTTATGCAGAACTTGGGAAAATGTTTAATTTCAGAAATGCTTCAACAGGAATGGAGGAAGTGAATTTGGACCTTAACTCTTTCTTCCAACGCTTAAAATCTTCAAAGTGTACCTACAAACCACTAGAGACAATTTTACCTGAAAGCACACCATTTCTCCAGTAGTATAGTTAAACGTGGTGTCACTTTTATAAAAGTGTCCCAATATGAATTTTCAGTTATGATTGCTTAGCTTCACTTTTGTGTCACTCTTTCCTAGCAGGATAAAAACAGATGACTTGAAAGATAAATGATGAGAACATATCTAGTTTCCAGGGGTGGCACTGGACCCTGGTAGATCAGATGGGGCCCAAATCTTTCCTCCACTAGAAGTGCTCTTTGGAATTTTACCATCTCACCAGAAGGCCTTGTTACAAAGCATACATGCTTGTCAGTGATCTGGTAAACTACATTCCCTCACCTGGGAGGCACAGAAAACCATATGGCAAAGGACAAGAATAGATAGTATTTCTGCGGGGAAAGAGACACAAACTTAGGAGAAATAATACCATCTATCAAAATTACTTTTATAGCAATAGTAATTTAATCATACATTTTCCTAGCTCCAGTTTACTAACTGATATGTTAAAAATAGCAATAATCATTGCACAGATTGTTTTTAAGATTAAAGAAATACATGCATTTATAAAGGTTGCCTCAGTACCTGATATATTATAGATGTTTAATAAATACTGGTTAATTCAAAAAAATAATAAAAGCCTACATACTGCAGGAGAGAAGTAACAGGTGAGCACCTGCCATAGTCTGAGAGCAAACCAAGGTAAAAATGAAGGCAGAGGAGAAGTGGGAGACAGTCAGAGTACAGAAGCCAGCCTCAGGAGGGTGAGCCCAGACCAGGCATCAGAGAGGTTTGCATGTCCAGGGTGCAAAACAGGAAGTTCCAAGGGTGGTACTAGAAGGGCATGCGTGTGCGAGAGAGGGGAGGAGGAAGGGGGACCACGTCAGAAAGAAAGCCTCTCCAAATTCTGCTGGACAGATCCTATTCTCTGAGATGACTTTTCCCTGCTAGACTCAGTCTCCAAGTATCAAAGTCTAAAAACATTGAGCTCAAGAAAAATTACTGCATTCACTTTTTCTTGGGAAAATGTGTTTAGATTCTTTGCTTTCTGAGCCAGAATACTGTTTAAATGATAGAATGGGATGTACTCTCACCCTATTCTCTACATTTCTATCACTTGGGAGCCATATGCTAAATTGTTTCTAGCCAGTTAATAATGGTTGTGGTCTTGAAGCTCCCAGGGGACCCAAAGGAAACTGCCTCCATTTCTAAGGCTCTGTTCTATGTGCTGGCTGCTAGATGGATTCAGGTTGGTCAAATAAAGGGAGGAAATAAAGCATGGAAGTGAAGTCATCCACTGCACATCCCAACAAGGCAAACCCATGAAATTACCGCCTGTCACCAGCATACTTTCTGCTCCCACCCACCTGCCTGTAAATGCCTGAAATGTGCAGTCACTTCAGTGGAAATGCATAGGCCAGGCTGAGCCAAATGATAGAACGCTTGCCTCAAGAGAGCATTCCACATGGTGCCATTGATTATTTCTCTGTTTATCTGGTAACTAATGCCATTAACAAACACTCTCTGAGGACCTACTTGATGCAGGCAACATAGTAGGTGTTTCAGAAGACAGAAGGATGAATTATCCAAGAGCTATGGCTTGAAGGAAAGTCCAATATAAGACTTAAGGCAAGGTAAGAACACAAATACAATAACCTAAAATATGTTATTTTAGGTTCATTGCTATGTAATATCATTTATTGGCCCCTCCCCCTGTGCCATGCAGCTCAAGAACATTATTGCTGATCATTAACAGCCACCTTGCCAAGCGCATCACACATGCTTCATCAAGCGTGTCACACACATTTTACAGACAGGGAAGTTCAAGCTCAGATATCTTGCTCAAGGTCACATGGTTAGTGAGGGACAGAGCCAGGATTTGAACTCTAAAGCATGGGCTCTTAACACACAACATAGTGACTCGGACCCATCTGTCCTCTGTGAGATGCTCAGAACAGGTGCCCACATCATGGGAGCTCAGAGCAAGGAGAGAGAGAGCCTCAAGCTGGAGGAACTAAGGAAGGCTTTGTGCTCCCGAGCTTTAGATGTGAGGAGATGAGAGATGGGGTGGATGGAGAGACCTGGTAGAAGGAGGAGGCATGGAGAATAGACGTCCGTGGGGAAAGCCTGTGTAAGGAGAGAGGAATGATCACGAGGTCCAGGAGGTGGAATGATATGGAAGCTGCAGAGGCAGAAGAGCAAGGGAAAAGAGCCCAGAACAGCAGACCAGGATGTGGTAACACATTTTTAAAAGAAATTGGCAGTTTCTGAGAAGGGGAATGACCCAGTCAAAGCCCACATTCAGAATGGGCGGATGGAAGGTGGAGAGAGGGCAAGCAGGGCTGAAGGCAGTGCATCTCCTTGGGTGAGGTGGGCCAGCGGCAGTGGGACTTGTAAGAAGGGGATGGCTGTGAAGGCACTGAAGGAGGAGGACCCACCAGATCAGCAGTCAACATGAGAAGCAGAGAGAGGGGCAGAGGCCGAAGGATCTTTCTGTGCCTATACAACAGGCACAAATAAACTGGCCTCTAAATACATTTAAGGAATTAGTAAACTAATAAATAAATGACTAAATTAGCCTCTCAATTGGCTCTTTCTAATCACTGGCAGTGCTGTTTCTCAGAATGTTTTGACCTGTGGGCAATTTAAGTAGACCCAAGACCCTGTTTAATCTTCATACTCTTATCACAGAAAAAAAAAAAAAGAAAAAAAGAATGAAGCTGTATTTATGAGACAATGAAATACATAACATTCTGAAAGTAACTCATGCCGAAAGCAGAAGACTAGACACTGGGAAAGCATTAAAAACATGTACAATATGGCAACTGAGGACCGCATGGAGAACCCTAGAATCGCTAGTGGGCCCATGCTCCCACTGGAGAGGAGAGTTGAGGTTGGTTGCAGTTAACACAGATTCATTCGGTAATTCTGTGCCATGTTTTGTGCTAAATGCGAATTCCTCCCCATTGCCTACATCAGCTTCCCAGCCTCCTCTCTGAAGCCTCCCTACCCTACCTCACCCCAAAGGATCTTTCATCTAAGATGAAGTGTTGTTTCCCCACTTTATTTAAGCCAAGAGAGACACAATCTCTATCACACCCAGGCCCACACCAACCAGTGGCCTCCAGCTGTCAGCTCTTGCCTGTGTTCCTCTGTGTGTTGGTGAAGGAAGAAACCTATCTTAGGAGCCCCCTGGGTCCCTATCTTTTGATGTCCCAGCCTTACCTTTGCCTGCACCAGCTCACAGTGGAGCCAAGCAGGGCTGTAAATCTAGCAGACCCTTCACTGGAGTTGAGTAATTTGCAACTTTGCCCTGATTTAATCAGCAATCCAATTTGCTACTTACTCTCCCCAAGCTCTTATCAACGGTTTACATTTCAATGTGCCTTTTCTGGGCTGTATATCTGTGTTTTCAATTATGTCAGCCCAGGTGAATTAGCCTTCCATTGTTCAAGGTCAAACCTCAAGTTGTTATTTCCTGCCCATACAGCTAGTCCCTTTCCCCTCTATCCCTCTGGGGCAGTTTCTCAATTGTCGCTGGTGTTCCCAGATTCTATCTCTATCAGGTTTCATCTGTGAATTTAATTATGAAGCTATGCCCCATTTGGCTTATTTCACTCCATGGTCCAAATGTTTATTATGCATCCATTCTCCACAAGGCACCCTGGGTTCCACAGATATGCTAGACATGCCCTCTGTAGCCATAAGAGAATGAAAAGTCCCCAAAATGAACTAAGTGAGCCTAATTTTATGGATATTGTTGAGTCCCTCACCTGACCCGCAGACTCTCTGATCCTGCAGTTCGGTGTTTCCATGGCCACAGAGGACTCTTCTAGCACAGAGTTCCCACGGTCGTTAAAACAAAAAGAAGGCAGAAGCAGAAAAGGCTAAGCCAGAGCAACTCTTGAAAGCAGCCCTCACTGGAGTCTTACAGAAAAGCCTTGCTTTGCCTTCCTCCCCGAGGCTCAGCTCCAGATGCACTTCACCTCTGCAGGTGGAGGATCCCAGCAAGGCTCTGCTGAGGGCACTGCTGCTGCTCCGCTGCTCACACCTTGGAGCCTGTGCCTGAGTTTAGCCTTTCTTCCTCCCGCACTCTGCCTGCCCCATCCTTTTGACAGAGGGGAGCACCCTCAAGTGCATCTTTGGAGGGGACAGGACACTGCTTGATATCCTGAAACATAAAGAGGCCACAGAGCTCACAGGTCACTTCTGTAGGTGAAGCCTTTCCAGAC
This sequence comes from Callithrix jacchus, assembly GCF_049354715.1. Lineage (NCBI taxonomy): Eukaryota > Metazoa > Chordata > Mammalia > Primates > Cebidae > Callithrix > Callithrix jacchus. Next base: position 65,348,048 of record NC_133502.1, read on the forward strand.
TCTTCAGTCTAGACCTTTCCATTGTGCCCCAGGCAAATGTGATGGCCCCCATGGCTCTTTGCTTAATGTGATGGACCCAGGTAGCCTTTGCTCATCTTATGCTCACTTAATTGGCTGACTGTCCCATGAGCAGAAGCCGGGAGCAGGGCAGATGGGGGTGCTGGGGCCAGGCTCCTGCCCCCAGAGAGGATGCAGGGTGGGTGCCAGGCAGGAAGGGCTGCAGGGCTCCTGGTCTCTGTCCTGGCTTCGAGGTCCTGACAGCTCCGGGCTGACCTCAGGCGCAGGGAGCGTACTATAGCATCAGACTGTCAAAGACGTTCTCCCTGGCCTGGTATTCCTTGATGAAGGAATGAGACCTGTGGGCATCCTTCAGCTGGGACAGGTCTCGGTTTGTCACCTCAGGGGGCTCAGCATCTCAGTGACCTTTGTGTTCCCCACCTCTTACCTAGAATATCAGAGGTCCTCGGTAAGTTTATCAAATGATTCCCTGAGCAAATGCACAGTAGGGAATGTAAATCTTCTTTTCAGATACTGCTCTTGTCTCACCAACCAATTGTCTTTAAGTGAGTCATTGGTTTTCCATTTGTTTTTTGTGAACAAAATGCTTCCTTCACACCAAGTCTTACTTGGAAGAACCTGGTCTCCCAATATATAAAATGATAATAGTGAAGTTCATCTTGTTTACATAAAATAGGGAGGCCATGGGAGCTCCGGTGCCACCCACTTGCCATTCCCTGAGCTAAAATACTTCACATATATAATTCTTTACTTTTCTCTGACCTAATGACTTCTCTCTGATCATCCCAGTCAAATCCTAGGAGTCCTATTGTGTACTCTTTTGACAGATACAGAGTTTGTACCAATGAACACTCACATTCACCAAGCCTTGCTGAAGTCCAAGTCTCGTGACATGCACTTTACATACTTATCCCATTTAATCCTGCAGGCAATCCTGGGAGGTATATGCTCTCATTATCTCCACTTTACTCATGAGAAAATAGAGGCTCAGAGAGGTTAAGCAATTTGCCAGGGTCACACAGCTATGAAGTGGCAGCACTAAGATTTAAACCCTGGGCTAACCGAGTCACTATTTCTACTTTTGATGTGCCATCATTTGATCTTTTCAACTATATTGTGAACGGAATTGTAGAAACTGCGTCTCTACTTCTTTCTCTTGTTCCCCAATTTTTAATACAATGTTTTGCCTTTAGCAAGAGCATAATTAATAATTATAAATTCCCCAAAGTAATTTGTATCTTTCCTCACTTCTGCCTCCTCTAACATCTATCTGGCTAGAGGTTGTCAGCTGCTGCATAGGCTATGATTTCACTTTCTTTCTTCCCCAAAGAAAGTTGTCTTTCTGAAGCCTGCAGAGGAAGTCTCCACTGCTGAAAATATTACACACTTTCTCCAAAGGCTGGAAGCTACGCAGGAATTTCACAGGAGGGAAAAAACAACAGTGACTCCCTCAAATGGAGAGGGGAGGCTCAAGGCAGGAAATCGAGGGTAAGGTCAGAGCAGCTCCAGGGAGCAGGGAGATGGACTGAAAGTGAGACTATTTAGACTTTTACCATTTGGGACTCTCCCTCAAATTTAACTTCTGGACTAAATTTTAAAAACAGCCAAACAGTGAAAGTCCTGCTCTCTGTGAACTCTGGCCTCTCTGCCTGTTTCGGATGTTACAGAGAAAGGCTGCACTTTGTGTGATACAGCCCCAAGGGGCCGCATGGTGGCCCAGGTGGGGTGATTGATTGGGTGAAGTCCCAGGGGCACTGTCTTCCCGCCACTGCCTTGCACCTGCACTTCAGATAAACAGAGGCTGCGGTCTGCAGGGCCCCCCTTCGCCCCCGTCACCCACCTGACCTACCCCCTGCCTTTGCCTCCTCCAGTCTCACCCCATGGGGCCCTCTTACTTGAAAATTAACCACAGGGTTAAAGTGAAAAGTGAAGAGACCTACACTGGCCCAAAGCACAGGCAAGTGAAATAGACAGAAAATGGAGCCACAATAATGTAGACACCTCTGTACACGCATCTTAGAATCTGTTCCCTCTCATAAAACTCAATTTCAGTTTTTTTGGCCTTTGCTACAGTATATGTCACAAGATTGCTAAAATGTCAGATGGTTAACTACCTTTCATTCTTATTTCAGATTTGAAAAGTTTAAAGTTAATTGGGGATTTCAACAGAAGTCTTATTTATCTTAAAGTATTTCAAACATTTATCTTTTCTTTGGAAATGTAATAGTCTTCGATACCAATATATTTACAATATACTTAATAACTAATCAAATTTTCTCTTTAATGACCTTTGCACTATGCACTCAAGCAGCATCTTTAAAAACAAAAGACACACACAGGCACGCATACCCACAGAGCAACATGTTTGAGAAAGGAAAGCAAGGGACAGGGAGCAGGCATGGTTAGGTTCATCTGCACACAGTTGTGCTTTTGACTGAGACAAAAAAAATTGTTTTTAAGATACATATATATTCTATGATTGTACTATGCACTAATGAAAGTTGCTATTGTTATATATAGATACCTTAGTAAGTGCCGAATTTAAAGTGTTCAGTGTTTCCTATCAATTTCCTGAGTCTCCTAAGATCTAAATCATATGGATAGCTTTTCCCCTGCATCCTTTACTTCTTTCTCTTTCTTTAGAAAAATCAGAACAGATTATGCCACATATGGAATTAAAAAATAAGATAAAACATGTAGGCTGAAGGAAAGTTGTCTGCAGAGAGAGAAAAACAATAAATAAGGCTATGAATAAACCCAACAACAAAAGCCACCACAAGTAAAAGACAAAAGTCAACTAGAAAAAAACTGCAAATTTTACCACAAAGGATTCATTTCCTTCATATGTAAAGAACTCTGACAAACCACTAAGAAAAACTTCAAAATCCAATGTAAAAAATGAGCAAAATAAATGAACAAACAGCTCACAAAAAAATGAACTAAATATAGCCATTCAAAGTATGAAAAGATCTTACTCCATTAGAACAGAAAGAATGAAAAAGAAGAATATTGGGAGAATAGGCTTATGAGGGGTGAGAGCGAGAAGACATAAAACCTCTACAGTCTCTAATTTAGCCAAATATTTCAAAATTGCAAATGCATCTACCCTTTGACCTAGAAATCCCAATTCAAGAAATTAGTCCTATGTATGTCATTTTACAGGTGTGAAGTGACACACATACAGTTATTTTTTTGTTTTGTTTCCATGGTTATTTTTAATAATGATTAGATTCAATTTAACAGCAAACACAGAGCACTTACAATGGGCCAGACCTTGTTTTGGGGGCCTATGTAAATGGATGACTTCACTTTATCTCAGCAGTCCTAAAGCATGGTTTGATTTTACTTTATTTGCTTATTTTTATAATATTTTAAGTTCTGGGGTACATGTGCGGACCATGCAGGTTTGTTACATAGGTATACATGTGCCATGGTAGTGCTTTGCTGCATCCATCGCCCCGTCATCTACATTAGGTATTTCTCCTAATGCTATTCCTCTCCAAGCCCCCCACCCCCTGCTATTCCTCCCCTAGTCCCTCGACCCCCCAGACCAGGGTGTGTGATGTTCACCTCCCTGTGTCTGTGTGTTTTCATTGTTCAACACCCACTTATAAGTGAGAACATGCAGTGGTTTTTTTTTTTTAATTCAAATGCCAATCAACAAGGGTCTAGTTAAATGAATTACCATGGTACAGCTCCACAATTTTTCATTTGAAACCCTGGGTTTTGCATGTCAGAATGTTTTGAAATTTAGAAAGCTCATACAGTGCATTGTACCTTACATATCAGTCCTTCCATCAGTCCAAGTCATGTTTTGCTGCCAGATGAGTTTGTTCTTGCAAACTCAGGAAAACTTTCTGGTTCACAGAGGTTTGTTTTGTTTTGTTTTGTTTTTAAATTCAGGAATTATAGATAGGAGCTTGTAGGCATATACACCCATACTACAGAATACCATACAGTTATAAATCAATGAAAACAGAGTTTTGCACTGAACAATCTTGAAGATATACTGCTAAGTTACATTTTTTAAAAAGATATAAGCATTTATGTATAAAAGAGGAAAAAAGAAAAAAATATAGTCATGCATCACATAATAATGTCTTGGTCAGTGATGAACTACACATATAATGATCATCCCAGGAGATTATAATGGAGCTGAAAAATTCCTATCTGGTGACATCATAGCCATCCTGACATTGTAGTACAATACATTACTCACGTTTCTGTGGTAACGCTGGTCCATACCAACCTACTGTGCTGCCCTTCCGTAACAAACGTGATTATGTGCAGTATGTAATATTTGATAATGACAATAAACAACTGTTACTGGTTTATGTATTTACTATACTATACTTATCATTATTCTACGGTGTAATTCCTCTACTGTAAAATAGCCGCAGACGGGTCCTTCAGGAGGTATCCAGAAGAAGGCCTTGTTATCATGGGAGATGACAGCTCCATGCATATTATTGACCCTGAAGACCTTCCAGTGGGACAAGATGTGGAGGTGGAAGAAATGTCCACAAGAAATGACAAAGAAAAGAAATGTCCTTAAGAAATGAAAAAGTTTAAAAATTTTAAAAGTTATAGTAAGCTAAAGTTGATTATTAAAGAAATTTTTAAAATAAATTTAGTGTAGCCTAAGTGTACAGTGTTTATATAAACTACAGTAATGCAATGTCCTAAGCCCTCAAATTCACTCACCACTCATTCATTGACTCACCCAGAGTAACTCCTAGTCCTGGAAGCTTCATTCATGGTAAGGGTCCTGTATAGGTGCACTATGTTTTTATATTTTCTACTGTATTTATACTGTGCCTTTTCTATGTTTGCTATATATAGACACACAAGTACTTACCATTGTGTTACAGTCATCTGCCATATTCAGTACAGTCACATGCTGTACAGTTTGTAGCCTGGAAGCAACAGGCTACATCATAGAGCCTGAATGTGTAGTAGGCTACACCATCTAGGTTTGTGTAAGGACACTTTATGAGCTTACTGTAACTTTTAAAGTTTATCAACTTTTCTCATTTCTGAAAGGCTTATGCTCAAAGAAATGGCCTAACAATGCAAATCTCAGGACATATCCCTATTAAGTGATGCATGACTATATATATTTGCTTATGTATGCTAAAAATGGCTCTGAAAAAAACTATATTTATTATTTCAGGAAATAGGAACTAGGACCTATTGGTGGGAGGGAGACTTTTCACTATATATGCTTGCATAGCAACACTATAGATTAACTACTCAGAGTTAATGAATCACATTTACACTTTCAATTGCTAAATAAAGTATGTACATAGATTTCCAATAGGATAATTAAGCTTTATCCTTACAGGGATGTTCTGAGAGCCTTTATGACATCCTATTAAGTACCAACTATGGGCCAGGCACTGAGCTAGATGCCTTGCCCAGATTATAGCTGGTCATGTGAGGTAAGCATTAATATGCCCATTTTACAGATAAGAAAACCAAGGTTCAGATAGAACTACACAGCAGTAAGTGGTAGAGGTGATACTCATACCCAAGTCTGCCTGAGCCTGAATTCTATGACATTACAGAATATTTCAAAAATGAGAAATAGGTGATTCTCTCTAAAGAATGTGTACAAGTTATCCCTAGCAAGTGAGTCTTTTCTTGAACACATTCTTGGGATGTTTGAGCTTCTGCTCTTCTCTGACTTCTCTGGTATGGCTCAGGCTACAGCTCCAGGGAAGCCCACAGAGCAAGAACTCTGTGCCCTGGGCCAGAGCTGGAAAGGTGAACTCCTCCATGACAGAAAGCAGACACCAGTTGGGACATGGAGTCCAGTGCGGGTTTCTGCTGTAGGCAAGCAGTGTGGTTGGAGAATACACTTCTCCAGATTGTCATGAGCATTGGGTGGGGAGGAAGTGGTGGGAAGGGTACAAATGGGTTTCTCTACTGACGGAAATCTAGCAGCAGAAAGAGTCCCTTTCTGGTCTCAAGTACTGTATATTTAAAACTAGAATTTGAAATTCATCAAAACCAACAAATACCAATTCCATTTGTCGTTTCAGTCTTTATTCCCTTTGTTTCATGATGGAGAGAAACAAAGTGGGACAGTTCAGCTACTCTTCTCAGGATCGAGTACCTGGCAGAGGTCTGAACCCATTCACGTGGGAAAGACTGATGGAGTCGGCATCTGCTCTAAAACTTATGGGGTCTATGTTTTTCCAGAACTCCAAGAGCCCACACATCTGCCAGTCATTCTTCTGTTCTCACCCACCAGGAACGAACACCAGGTGGGAGTTTTCGAGTTAAGCTATCTTTAGCCAATTACCCCAGAAGAATTAAGGAAGAAGTAGTGAGTTCTAACGATACACATAGACTTTGAAGCTAGACTTTTAGGGTGACCGGTTGTCTCCATTTGTCCTGGAACTGTCTTGATTTTAGTACTCAAAGTCCTACAACTCAGAAAACCCAACAATCCTGGACAAATCAGGACTGATGATCACCTTGTCTAGGTTTCAATTCTAGCTCCACCACTTAACAACTATGTGACCTTGAACAACTTGACTATGTTTCCATTTCCCCATATAGTAAGACAGGGAGAAAAATAGTACCTGTCTCATAGGGTTGTTATGAAGATTAATGAATATTTGCAAAGTTCTTAGAACAGTGCTTGGGAAGAGCTCTATAAGTGTTAGTTAAAATAAATTATGTTAAACTTTGTTGAGTCTCATTGTCATTATTTACAACCGGTCTATAATGCAAAGCAATGAACACTCTTAAAATGTATGACTGTGTCAGCTGAAACATAAGACAGTTATTTGGTGACTTAATATGCTATGAAATCAGGGTGGGAGGCCACCGATCCTTTTGCCCCCGTTCAGCCTACTCTGCCCTGGGTAGCTCAGCCAAGCTTCTGATCCTTGCTGGTTCACACCTCTCGCCCTAACTGACTGACACATAGGAGGCTCCCGATAAACACTTATTAAATGAATGCATAACTTTTTCTCACACAGGTCTATCCAAGGTTGGAAGAAGAAGTTTATATTTTTTGCTTTCTGTTATTCTTTGCAAAGGAGTGTGGCTAATGCTAAGGTTTACCTATGATGAGATTTCCTGAGACTGTAAAATGAAGCAACAGCAGAGGAGAGAGAAGGCTTCTCTTCTTTGGCAGTTATCTATGGCCCTGAATCTGTGAGTAGCCTGAACACAGAAATGCACATCTTAGTCATAAGTTGGTCAGCGTTCTGGACACCTAAAGCCTTGAGATACTGTAGGCTGGCTTTCAAGCTGCTTCCACAGAAGTCTGCATGGAAATTCACTCAGTCACTTCCCTGTCTGCCTGTGTACCCTTTCTTGTATTCTGGGGACCTGCCAGGACACACAGAACTGTTTGCCTGCAGGGTTCCACCCCAGCTGAGTCCTGAGTCAATGGTGGGGCTGGTGGCTGAACCACAGACCTCATAATGCTCAGGCCAGCCCTGCAAAAGTCTCTGTTCCTGCACTGCATAACAAGCAGCATATGTTTTGTTGGCTAAAAGGTGTTTAAATGAAATCAATTGTTCCATATTACTTTGAAAAGTTTATTTTATCAAGCATGAAAATGTTTAATCATATTATTTGGTGGTTTTAAGAAAAATCGCCATATTGAAGATGTTTCTTTTTTACTCACTTGAGGTAAAGAACACAATATTTAACTTTTCTCAAGGGGCACAGTGACTTAGACTTGAGATGAGCAGTGCTTTAGGAATCACAGGGCATGACTGAGCCAAATAAGGAAAGAAAAGTCTACCCCCAACAGACCCGCACCAGTGTAAGGTAACATGTTGGGTTCAGGTTGAGTGATGGTTCTAATAAAATAGAGTGGGGCCCACTGCCCAGACAGCTTGCAAAGCTGCTGACATTCCAGTAGGAGAGCATGTACCATCCTTGCTCCCCAAGGCTGACTTGTCCAGAACTAGCACAGCTCCTTCTCAAGAGAGCCACATTCCCTTGAGGGGGCGGACACTTAGATAGAAAAGCCCTAGGAGCCCCTAGGAGGCTGGGCTGGGGAACTGGCCTCCAGCCTCTCCTTTCATTCTGCAGAAAGCACCTCCATCTGATAGTTTTCGCCCCATCAACAAAATCTGACTGCTCTAAGCTGCAGTTCCGGGCAAGCGTGCCCTAATATTTTCTAGCAGGCCTAGGGAAGAGTATAAATGGAAGTCTGCCTAGTACAGGTCTATGTTTGTAAATGTTACTCAGAAGCTTACAAATCATGAATGTGCTTGCTCCTGTATATTGATAAATATACTCAGAAGGCTGAGGACCCATTTAGAATTCAGAGTCCTTGAAGTTCTGCAGCAGAACGTTGGAGCTTCTGGAAAACTAGATGCGGTCACTTAGGTCCCAGTCTGTGACCCATCCTCCCTGGCCCTGTCCAACATCAGTTCTCATGTCCATGCTCCCCACACACTGACCACACAACCCCCGTTGGCCACTCCTTGATGGAGCAGACTAGATTGCACCTGGGCCTTGGAAGGGCCTTTGCAGTTTGGGTAGCCACCAAGGGGCAGGCAGGCCGAGGGAAGCCGAGCTGAACCCTGTAAAGAACAGGGCCCATGCTGGGACTCATGCCCAGGCCATTAGCACCAAAAAGCAGATCCAAGGCAAACAACCAGCAAAGGGGAGGAAAAGGTCAGGATTGCTGCGTTTCTTGGTGCTGGGGCATCTTTTGTTGGTGTGAGCTGGGAGGAGGTGGGGAGAGGATGGGAAGGGGGAACCAAAAGGTCTGAGGGACGTGCCACTGGAGGGGCGCAGGAGAAAGAAGCTGGGCGTTTAACTTCAAGATGAATCAGGGTCAACTATTTGGGACTTGGTGTAGACTGAAAATGGTGGATCAAATTTCTATCTCTGGAGATAGCCCCTCCCTTTCCAAAAAGTGATGTCAAAGAAAGGTCAGACATTAAAGTAACCACAAGGAACCTAAAACTATGTTCTTCATAGCTGTAAGACTTTGAAGAGCTTTTCTTTTTAAATAAAGGGGGATGGGAGTAGCATCTTAATCAAGCAGACTTTCAAAGTCCTAATGATTTTCAGGTTTTCTCAAGACCATCCTATAAAACCAAAACACACAGATGAATTTACTTTACAAATTTAAGCACATATGGGAGAAAAACAGCTCAAAAAACCTAAGGTTTGGTGACAAAAAGAAATCCAGAACAAAGTAGCGGGGGAAAAGTCTTTTTGAGTTTTTCAGACAAATGAGGAAGCGAGCAAACACGGTGCAGAGAGGAGGAAAGCAGTCTCAGGGCAGCCTCTGGAGACTCTAAATGCGAGCATTCTGTTTATTTAACAAGTTGGTTCCCACAAGTTCAAATTCTCACTCTGCCTACGTTCAATTCTGTCAGTATTCTACAAGGCAGCTGGTATTTCTTCACACCCCTTGCCCTGCGGGGAGAATCACAAAAGACCCGTCCCCTCTCTTCTCTGTGCCCCAGATCTTCTAGCCATATCCAGTAGGATGTTGAGACCTAGAGAGGGCAGATGACCAGGAGAATGAGATCAACAAAGCAGCCAGGCTTGGGTGTAGAGGTTAACAGAGTATGAGGGAACTGAAGGAAGGGACAAAAATGACTCTTGTCACCAATGAGACATTTTAGACTCCAAGAGGTTTAATAACTTGTCCTAAAGCAAGCGTGGAAGCCAGAAAGAGACTGCAGACCCCAAATGCCAAACCCTGATCCGTGCAGCAGGATCCAAGCACAGCCCAGTTACCCTCATCTCCGCACAGGGCAGAGAACCAGAGCACAGAAGATGACAATACCCAGAGGAAATCTGAAAAGCAGCATGAAAGTAATTATGGATTGGAAGGCAACTTATTCCAAAGACTTAGAGCAATATAACCTGGCTCAACCACCACATTGCTAAAAGGAAACACAATAGTGGTGGATATGAAACGAGCATTCAAAGGGCATAAACAAAGGCTTAGGCTACTCCAAGGGACACATAAATGCAGTGATGTGATGGAAAATATAGGCTCGATTTGAAGAGAATTATTATATTGGGAAGATCTATTAATCTGTTGACAGTCTCTCAAAGAAAGTGATGGCAGCCTGCTAGCTTGCTTCATTTAAAATCAGTCTGAATGAGGAGCTGGAAAATACATTTTGGGGAGTGGGACTGAGTAGCGGAAGAGGGATGGGTTGCCTTCATAAATCTTGTTCATTTTTCATCTTGATGATTTTTCTCTCCTGTTTCTTACCATTCTCTTTATATTCTCATCCAAATGCCCCTCAGAACAACAAAATCCTCTCCGATGGAAATTTCTTCCTAGGCTAAGGGAAGGGAGGTGCTGTCCCATCGCCTAGGATTGTGAGTGGGGTGAATAATTGGTCTGTTTCACCCAGGCCCTGCAAGGCCGACAAAAGGGGTTTTGCCCCCTGGGTTATCTTCCTCTGCCGGCCTGACTTCACTGTGCTGAAGTGGGGCCTGCATCTCCCCCGCTTGGTACCCAAGGACTAAACCTTCAAGATGCCAGCTCTTAAAACCAGTACAAAGGGCTGAGATGATCTAGGTGAGCTAAGACACCTTTTCAGCTCTGGTCAGGAGACTGGGCGACAGCCTTTCACACCCTTTGTACAGCAGGAGTGTGACAATTTCCCTAATGCTTTTTCAAGGGCTTTCATTTTTATCCAAATAGCTTCCAGCAGTGCCAAGTAAAAGGAGAGGTGCTGCTATTGTCCAAACTATAAGCAAACAGTACAGTCTTATGTGAATCCAATTGAATGAGAGTTTTGCCGTAAGGTCCAAATAGCAAACCACTTTTTCCAGATGTCACAAAGCCTGAGGTCTGTGTGAAGGAAAACGCAGTGCTCTGTACTTTTCATCTGGTATATCTGTGGAAGGCCACAGATGGAAGGCCACAGATGAAAGGCCCCGTAAAGAAAATGTTTGCTTCACACTCAGCCTGCTCCGAGCTCTGAGGGAACCCCAACAGCCCCTTGATTTAGTATTTCAGAAACACACTCTTGTGTGAGAGGCAAAATTATCCTGGGAAAAATGGGACTTGGACCCTAGGTTTTATTTACTGAAATAAAGATTGTAGAAATAGATAGGGACGGAGAAAATGGTTTTGAAATATGTTCCTTGTTAAAACCCTGTTGCCAGCACTTAAATAAAAGGGTAGTTTAAAGAAGTAAATCCCTGCTCGGCATCCCAGGGGAGCAATTCTGTCTTAGGGATCTTTGCTGACACAGCTGATGCATACACAAGACATCTGCAGGATGAAGTGTTCCGTGGCTAAAAGTAGAAGCGAATCTGCTAAGAAATAGCCACACTGTGTGGAAGCAAAGCCTCATCAGGCTCTGCAAATGTGACTCCTGGAGAACCTAGCTTATTTTCCTAGATTTACAAAGCACCCAGTATAAATCATAAACCTCAAAGAACAAATTAGACTTTTAATCACAAAATATTACCATAAGGCCAAAAGCTGACACCAGCTTTGTTCTCCAAGGCACACAAAGGGCTCCGTTTGCCTTTCCACCTTGACTCACTCACATTCCATGTCTGCTACTCTGTCCCAAGTCCTTGTGCTCTGCCCGTCTCCTAAGCCCAGTTTAACAGACAAATGTGTGTCCATTGTCAGAAAGCCAGCTTTGTTCTGTTCCTTCCAAGTGGGTACACACACCATCGTGTAGGGGGTTCCTACACGTTCCAATAGGCTAGGGGCACCTTGTTCATGGATAAGTAAATTGGCTTCTGGGAAGCTCAGCATCCTATGCAGTATCTCTGGTGTTTCAGAGGGTGGGGAGCTTTGGTTCTTAGTGTCACTTCTGGCTCTTACTTCTGCTCCTGAATTCCCTTTCTCTTATCTATTTCTTACCACTAACATGTGCCATCTCTTTTCTGTAATATATGATCTTACACTGAATATCCTACCCATCTACCCCAAAGCTACCAGCGTTTTACTGAAGGTTGGGGACTGCTATGGTGTGAATGTATGTGTCCCCCACAAATTCATATGTTGGATCCTAAGACCCAGTGGGATAGTATTAGGAGATGAAACCTTTGACAGGTGATTAGGCCATGACTGCTCTGTCCTCATGGATAGGACTAATATCTTACAAAAGGGTTTGAGGGAGCCAGCCAGGCCCACTTGCCCTTCTGCCTTCCTCTGTTTGAGGACACAGCATTTGTTCCTTCCAGATGATGCAGCAACAAGGTACCACAGAAGGTTGAGTGATCCTTCATCAGACAGAATTTGAAGATACCTGGATCTTGGACTTCCCAGCCTCCAGAATTGTGAAAAATAAGTGTCCATTGTTTATACATTCCACAGTTTAAGATATTTTGTTATAGCAGTAGGAATGAACTCAGACAGGCTTTATGAAGTCAGGCAAGCAATTGCAATGCAAAACAGCACAGAAAACAATGTACAATTAGGCATCTCACGCCTAAAATTCCCATTGTCACAGCTGAAATAATCATTATCTATCCCAGACTATTTCTTCCTCTTTTCTTGTTTTACTCTATTCACTTGCTCTCATCTTCTCTATTTCCACCCATTCTCAAATTCTAAACTCCTCCCTCTTTTTCCCAATAAGGAAATTTTAAAATATTCTAACCTTAGTATGCACAGCAAGATACTGTTTTAGGCAATAGAGCCAGACTGCCTAAGTTGCAATTCCAGCTTTATCACTTCCTTGCTGTCCAGCCTCGAGCAAATCACCCTAACCTTTCTGTGCCTCGATTTCTCATTTGGAATAAGAATAGTACCTACTGTGGAGGGCTTTTGTGAGGATTAAATGAGTTAATATGTATAAAGCACTGGAATGGTTTCTGAAATCAGATTTCATAAGAGTTAGTTATCATTTATTTCACCCCAATATCTTCCTGATAACACTCTTGTTGCTTTTCTGCAATCAAATGGTCTAAACAAAAATAGTTTTCTAGGAAGAATTTGTCTAATAATTTTGATATAAATTTTTCTGCTTCCTGGATGCGTGGCCACAAACTTTTAGGAAGTCAGAGAAGAGGTGGGCACTTCTGGGAGACTCTCCTTGAATAATTATGCTCCATGTTGGTCAGGCTGGTCTCAAACTCATGGCCTCAAGCGATTCTTCTGCCTCAGCCTCCCAAAGTGCTGGGAATACAGGCATGAGATACCATGCTTGGCCGTAGAACGCTTCTTTATGGATAGACTATTCAATCCTTTCTTAAATTAGCAAAAACTTTAAGTTGGGTAGAGAAGTACTAATAAGTTATAATCACATACCTAAACCTTGTGGGAATCTGATGTATACCCATCTTTTGCCTCCTTTTTTTCAAAACCCTAGGTCATACCCTGTTTTATAACAACTCTTTTTTTTTTTTTTTTTTTTTTTGAGACGGAGTTTTGCTCTTGTTACCCAGGCTGGAGTGCAATGGTGCGATCTCGGCTCACCGCAACCTCCGCCTCCTGGATTCAGGCAATTCTCCTGCCTCAGCCTCCTGAGTAGCTGGAATTACAGGCATGCACCAACATGCCCAGCCAATTTTTTGTATCTTTAGTAGAGATGGGGTTTCACCATGTTGACCAGGATAGTCTCGATCTCTTGACCTCGTGATCCACCCACCTCGGCCTCCCAAAGTACTGGGATTACAGGCTTGAGTATAACAACTCCTATGTCTTCATCATCCTCTCCTCCAAACAGCCAGGTAACATTATGGGTCCCCTTTCTAAGAGCCTACAAAATCTTCTAGTTGTCCTTCATACAACATTAGAACTCTAGTTAAAGCCTTCAAAGCTCTCAATCAGTGATTTCTTCTTCCTACAAGCTCTGGCTCTTACTTTCTGACCTCTTCTAGCAACACCACGCACTTCTCTGCCTCTCTGTCCTCATTGCAAAATCTTGCTCCTTCCTATTTTAAGAATCACCATCTCTAGGAATTCTTTCTAGATTTGCTCAGTTAATGCTACTCATACAATTCTTAAATTTGTGCATTAGAGTCATCTGGAGAGCTTTTAAAAGTCCTGAGACTAGGCTCCACCCAGGACCAATTAAACCAGAATCTTTAGGGAATGGAACCCAGGCATGGAATTTTACAGCTCTCCAAGATTCTCAGTGTCAGCCACATTGGAGAACTGCACTAGCGCTACACACAGCACCTGCATCTTATTAAGCTTGAATACTATCTGTTGCACCTGTAAAGGGTTTTCTGGCATGGACCTACTCTGTGCCCCTTCACAGTAGGACAGGAAACTCTCAATACCTCTCAATGCTAATTGTGGTTAGGATTTACCTGGGTATCTTATCCAGATACAAATTCTGATTCTGGAGGTCTGGGGTGGGCGCCTGAGGTTCTACATTTATAACCAGCTCCCAGTGTCCCAAAATATGCTTTCCCAATATGACCCTATATGTTTAATACTCCTACCTATGTTATCCAACATATAAATTCCTCTCAAGCTAAGAATTTCAAGACATGATGAAGGGGAAGCCTAGTCCCTGACTGACTCTCTGAGGAGTTCTTTTAAAGTGTCCCTAGGATATGTGGGACCTTGGGCAAATATTTTTTTACTGAGTCATGTCTAAATAAATGATTTGATTAAAGATACATTCCAGTTAGTCAAAACCACAATGAGATACCCCTTCACTCCCACTAGGATAACTATAATTAAACCTAATGGAAAATGATAAGTGTTGGTGAGGATGTGAAGAGATTGAAACCCTCATGCACTGCTGGTAGGAATGTGAAATGGTGCAGCTGCTTTGGGAAACAGTCTGGCAGGTCCTGAAATGCTTCAACAGAATTAACACACGACTTCACAATTCCACTCCTAAGTATATACCCAAAATAAGTGAAAACGAATACTCAAAATAACAAAAGCTTGTGCAGGAATGTTCATAGCAGCACTATTCACGATAGACAAAAGGTGGAAACAACCCAAGGTCCGTCAACTGATGAATGATAAACAAAACATAGTATATCCATCTGATGAAATATCATTCAGCTATAAACAAGAAAGGGAGTCCTGATACATGTCGCAACATAGATGACCCTCAAAAACATTACACTAAGTGAAAGAAGCCGGACACAAAACACCACATACTGCATGATTCCATTTATATGAAATTTCCACAATAGGTAAATCATAGAGACTGGAAGCAGGGTGGTGTTTGCCAGGGGCTGGGGAAAAGAGAGAGTGGGAGTGACTGCTTGGTGGGTCCAGGGTTTCCTTTGGGAATCATAAAGATGTTTTGGAATTAGAAAGAGGTGATGCTTGCACAACATTGTAAATATATTAAATGCCACTGAATTGTACACACTGAAATCATTAATTTGTGTGAATTTAGCCTCAATAAAAAATTTTCTTACAAAATCATAGTTCCCCATGAATATAGTAATATCTGTAATGAGTGCCGAAGCACTACTTATGTATTTTTTTTGTTGTCCAATCAGTGGAGGTGGTATACAGGCACCACCTCTTTCTGTTCAAGTCCAGAAACTACCTCTTTAGCTTCTTTATTTCGGTTATGCCTTAACTAATTTCATGTCTTCTACCATGAGGAAAAAGTAACCACATTGTTACCACTTAGAGGCCATGGCTCCTCAGAGCCTATTTATATTGAAATATTCCAGATTGTTTTCCCCCCCGCACTTATTTGATGCTCATGACGTCATAACCGGGAGGCTACATCATCCGTGTGAATACTGGCTTCCAAAGTCTCTTTCCAAGGTTGTTGCTGTGCTTGGTTCGTGGATGACAACCACCAATGAAAATCTTACCCCGAGTATGTATGCAAATGTAGGCAACAATTTGGTTTCTGGTCATGTTAAATTTACTCTTCAGAATCTTACAGCATAAATGTATAACAACACATCTTCCAGCCATATCTTCTATATTCTTTAGGCCATAATCCCCGCATTCATTCCTGCAATGTGATCTCTTTCAGGGCTGGCTGTATGGCTGTTTTCCACACACAACACCAACAGGGAGATTAGGAGCATCCCATGGGCAGAGTGACAAGAGTGGTTCCACTCATGCAAGGATCTTCCTTCCCTCACCCTGGGCAGCTTCAAACTGACCTGAGAGAGCCTGATGTCACTACATCAAGTGGACCCTACAAGAGAGGGCATGGATTGATAGGGTCACTTGTCATTTAGGAGTGATAGTCTTGAAAGCCCTTGAAGGAGACAGGCACAGGCCTTGCTCAGGTCTAAGGATAGTACTGATCTGGGGGCAAGTTGGCCCTCTTTCCTCTCTGTAATGCAGTCTTCTCTGCTTGTGGGGAGGAGGGGTGGGCACATATCCACCTCTGCAGAGTTAACAGCTCTTTCCCTCTCATTAAATTGCAAATCCGCCAAGCAAATCTACCATGTTCTGAGTCTTCAGAAACACAATCTTGGGGTTACACAAAATTTGAGTTTGGGTTTTCAAATGAATGCAAATTTTTGCAAATAACAAAAGTGAGCATTTAGAAAGCAAGAGATGCTGATGGTTAAAGACTGCCTCTGTGGAGTTTTAAATGCTTTTCTTTTTTTTAATTTTCACAGTGAAAAGCAAATTTATTTGAGGTAGGAAAAAATTAGCAAACTTCAAAAAGGTAATTGATATTAAGGATGCTAACAGCATAATCTGGAAATTGAATAAAATTTTAAAAAATGATTATCTGATACATTAAGTCCTCTGCTAATTATTCAAGGGGGAGAGATTATTGCCTGGGTATACTTATTACCATAAACAGTGTATAAATCAGACTACTGATTATATGATTATAACATTGCCTCACTCAAATATTATCTACCAAACTATCTTTTTTTTTTAATTGCATTTTAAGTTTTGGGGTACATGTGAAGAACATGCAAGATAGTTGCATAGGTACACACATGGCAGCGTGATTTGCTGCCTTCCTCCCCTTCACTCATATCTGGCATTTCTCCCTATGCTCTCTCTCCCCAACTCCCCCCAAATGCTTTTTGAGAAAACACTGAGTTAGACCCTGACCACACATAGAAGGTCAGAGTTTGCACTCACACCTGATTTTAACAACTTGTCTTCAAAACCTTGTTTTCAATGTGGTGGGAGAAAGCAGGGAAGAAAGTCACATTTTTCTTCAGTTTGTCAATTTTATGTCTTTTTCTTCTTTGTTGACTTATGACTCTTTGACATTTATTCTGGAGATTTATTCTTAAATTAGCAAAACCTGGTGCCAGCATTGTTGCTTACTGGAAGGCAGGACATGGAGATGGCCTACACCTTGAACTACAGGGAAGACTCTTTAGTTATCACCTACCAGGCAGACTCAAAGACCATCATTCTTTGCTTCCCATGACTCTGAGAATCTTCCCCAGTGGTATTTTCATTATGGTAAATCTTCATTGTGAGAAAATATGGAGGCTTGTTGACAGATTCAAGAAAAGAAGAATCTACTTTTGATGTAATAAATCGCCCAAAATATAAATCTGGTATAATTGAATTGATCAGTGCTGTAAAATAATTGTATAGAGGCACTACCATCTAGAAATCCAAAATTCTCTTCAGAAAATATGTATCCTTAGTTTCAACAATTCATCTAGAGAAATGTATAGCTTTTAAAGGATATTAAATTGATCAGAACAATATATCTCTCTGAACACCTCAAACACTCATAAGATGTAAAAAACAAAATTTAAGAGCAAAATTAAATACCTACTGTGTGCCAGATATAGTGTTAGGAGTTAAAAATATAGAGGAGAAGACACCAGACATGGTCTTTGTCTTTATGAGAGAGGGAGATCAAATAGTTACACAAGTGACTACAGAGTTACAATTATGATTAGTATTGCAAAGAAAATTTCCAAGGGCTATGAAATTAGAAGAGAAGAAACTAACATTTTCCAGAGGTCAAGAAAGGCCCGCTGGCTGGAGGAGTGGTTATTTATAAGCTGAACTCTAAAAGGACAAGAAACAAGTAGCTGTAGTCCTTTTGAATAATGGATTTTTATTCCCCAGGAGTCTTCAACATTTATTTTGTGCTATTTTCTCTTATCCCTTCCAGTATTCACTCAATTAAAACACCCCTACGTTGGCACATGGTTGAACAACAAGATACAACTCTTAGTGGAGCTCCATTATCATGATAATTATGATAAATTATAAATTATCCAGACCCTAATCCTTCTTCCTAAGTCTAAGCTTGTCCCCATTTCTTGCTCACTAGTATTAAGGAAAAAAATGGAATCCACAGCTTCTGCTTTACTGTTGGCTCCCACATTGCTCATTAATCACGCGAAGCTGTTGAACTGTTTAGACACCTTTCCAGGCGACTTACAACAGCACGTCCCTTACGTCTGTCAGTAATGCTTCAGCTCCACAGTAACTGCGGTGTTCTCTGTGAGACAGTT
This sequence comes from Callithrix jacchus, assembly GCF_049354715.1. Lineage (NCBI taxonomy): Eukaryota > Metazoa > Chordata > Mammalia > Primates > Cebidae > Callithrix > Callithrix jacchus. The sequence continues at coordinate 65,366,390 of NC_133502.1, forward strand.
TGAGAGGTAATTTACTCAAGTGTGATTATTGTATTTGGGTAGGGATCAGCAGGGAATAGAAAAAGAGACTATGCTAAAAATCAGTGAGGCAGGTCTCAAGTTCCAAAATTGCTTCTCCTTTGGAATATTTTTAGGAGAAATATATTCCCATGTGCCCATTACAGATGGCCTTATCCTCATTGTCTCTTGCTTGTTACTTTTATGAAAACCCAATGGCACTTGATGACTCCACCAGCCATCTTGAATCTCTAAATGCCTTGTTCCAATCAGAGAAAATCAACTGGATATATTCATCCAAAAAACATTTACTGTATCAGAGATATTGTTCAAGGTCCATTTTAGGATCTCCTGCAAATTTTCATATGTGCATAGATTAGATTTTTATAATCTATGCACATATGATAGATCTTTATAATTGATACACATAGGACTAATGAAAAAATACTATGAATTAGAACACAGTGACTCATGCCTGTAATCCTAGTATTTTGGTGGATCACCTGAGGTCAGGAGTTTGAGACCAGCCTGGCCTACAAAGCAAAACCCTGTCTCTACTAAAAATACAAAAATTAGTCAGGCATGGTGGCAGGAGCCTGTAATCCCAGCTATGCAGGAGGCTGAGAATCACCTGAACCCCAGGGGGCAGAGGTTGCAGTGAGCCAAGATCATGCCATTTCACTCCAGCCTGGGCAACAGAGTGAGATTCTGTCTCAAAAAACAACAACAACAACAACAACTATGAATTAGTCCCTGATGGCCACACTGTAAGTCTGAATAATTTGCAGCAAAGCTTCCTTAACTTCCTCCATATCGTGAGCTGGTTTTGCCCATTGGAAACACTAGCTGTCCACATGTCTCCAACATCAACATAGCAGCACTCAAACTCCATTTTTGATTCCTATGCTTCTACATTTTGTGGGCTCATGATCCTATCAGTCAAGCCCTTCCGAGATTCTACATCAAATCCTAGCCAGGGAAGGGACTCCTCAGCGTAAACTATCAGCCTTCACTCCCCAAAGCCTCTCTCCCAGCCCTTGAGGTGATAAAACGTGACAGCTCTCCCAACAGGCCAGCTACAAGGGTCTCCAAGAATACAGAAAGATTTTCCTTTGTGTGTGCCCAGGGTTGTCCATCTCTATCGCCCTCCCAGGTGTGAGGTTCTGAAGCAACCGCTTCCATTTGGGCTGCATGTAGTTTATTTTGTCCAGCATTTCAGAGGTGTCTCCTGCCTCTCTCCTCAGCCTGGAGAAGAGAAATTCAGCAGAAATAAGAGGGTTTTTTTTTTTTTTTTGTCCTCAGTTGACCTCCGAGGAAACTAGGACAGTGCAAGGCAAAGAAGGCAAGGTCTCTCAATAATGCACCAGTGGTCAAGGCTGGCTTTCAGTGGCACCTCTCCAAACAGCCAAAATCAGTGTCAAACCACCAGCCTGTGCAGCCTTTCCAAGATGCTCCAAGTGTTTATTCAGCCACTAAGTGTTCTGCCCAAAGTGGACTCCACCCAATGGTGAGCTAAGGCAAATCAAACATTCATTCACACAGTTGGGAGTGACATGCCCACCCAGCCCGGCCCTCTGATGCATTCAGAGTCTAGCTGCAGCTGGCTCCGTGTTCACAGGTGCCAGGCACCTGGCCAATGGCAGTGATCTCTGGGGTGGGGCGGGAGGAGATGTTTGCACAGGGCACCGGAATCCCTGCCAGGAGCAACAGTGAAGGCCACTGTGTGCTGTGGAAAGAGGATAGTTTTTGAGCCCCACTGATCAAGGTTTGGATCCTAGCTCAGTCTCTTTCCACCTGTGCAAGTTTGAGCAAGTTCCTTAACAGCAGTGGGGCTCAGCTCACCCATCTATGAAGTGAACGTAATGATAATATGACCTCGAAGAGTTGTTGGGAGGGTTGGCTATCACAGAAGTAAACAGCCTGATATAGAGTCTGGTCATAGCAGGGGTCAAATAAATGACAGCTAAGAGAGAAAAATCTTTTTCAAAGGAGGGACCAGGCTCTGTGCATGCTGCAGCTGAGGTGGTAGGGGTTCCCTTTGTCCCAAGTCCACTCTTGAGACCCTACTGGGCTACCTATGGCCCACAGTGTATTTAGTAGAGTGGCAAGACACCAGCCTGGAATAGAGGCCTGGCCTAACTCTGCTTCTAGCCTATTCTGTTGCCTTGAACAATTCACCTCACTTCTCTAGGTCACTTTATGCATGTGTAAGATGGGACTGTTTCGAGTTATTAATCTTTAAGGATGGGTTTGAACCATTCCCATCACTTACTTTTAGGTAACTTTGCAAGTCACTTCTCTGAGAATTTCTTTCTTCCCAAGGAGTTCATGGCAAAACGGGCACACAAAACTGTAATTATTAGCACCCCTAAAAGGCAGTGAACAAGGCTTTATGAGGGATTTGATCCAAAATCCAACATCTATGGACTATCCTGTGGGATCCATTTAGACCATGTTGTCAAGATCTTCGTTGTACACATAGGGGAGGCTATGCACACATCCAGCGGTGCAAGATCTTCAACCTTCAGCAAAGGTCCCATCATAGTTTCTAAACAGTATTTCCTAGTGAAGGAAAACAGACTTCCTGGAAATACTTGTAACTCCAAGCATGGAAACAAATTAGAGTTTTCTATTAACAGAGTTAATCAGAAATTCAGATGTCTCAGGACCTCCCTTTACATATTCACAGCCTTGACTGAAGGCCCCAGTGGGCCCCACTTACGCAGCCAATGGAGGAGCAAAGAAATCTCTTCCAGAAACCAAGTCTTCCTGCTACTGGAACCGCTGACTCAATCTTGATTTAAAAGAATCTGGGAAAAACTGATTAACAATAACTTTTCCTACAGTGCTGTGGTTTCTTCCTACCCACTCTCTACCACAGAATTCAGCTAAAAACAATACATTATGTTATCTCAATAATTTCCTGATTAAAACTTCTCTAAAAGAAGATACCCTTCTTCCCCAGAAGGCCATCTACTCAGCTGGCCTCTGAAGCAGTGTTTATCTTTCCAACTTTAGCCATCATGAGAGACTGAAAATTTTCTATGCAATGTTGGAATAACCTTTCCTACATCTCAGGGTTAGGCTTCTCTGCCTGAGGAAGAAGGCTAATAAAATACATTGGCATGTTCCTGTGTGGTGTTTATGCATGTGTCATGAAGAAACATCTGGTCCTGGCTTCTTCCGAGACATTCTTCTCTGATGCTAGAATTGGTGGTTATTTTGATAGACAGCCATTGGCATACATACCTCCATACACATCTTACTGTAAAATTTTCCACAGAAACACCAGGATTAAGTGCCTATCTTCTGCAGGAAAGGAACATCAAGTGTTTACTTTTTCCCAACATATTACTTTGTCGGGTTTTTCAACCAGCACCTGTAAAAATTCTCCTTGAAGCTTACTCAGCTCATAGAAAGTGCCCCCAAAGCATTCTCTGTTGTTTTGCTGTGTGTCCCTGGTGCCTGCAATAGTAAGCACTCAATAAACATTTTCTGGATAAATGAGAATGCCTTAAAATTTTAAGTTATAAAACAGAAAAGCAGAATTGGGAGACATTAACTCATAGATGGGAAGAAAGTATGAATTTGGGTTGATCAAAACCCTGTATGTAGATGGTGAGTTCATGTTTTTTCCTTCAGGTTGTAAGAAAAGAAGAAAGTGCAAATAGAGAAGTCAGAATAAATGGGAATGAGGGAGATTTGCCAAGCAACAAAATGAAATAGATCTTAGTTGGGGAATACACACATATGTATTCCCTGTATGTACACACAGACACACACACACAAGTACATGCAGATACACACATGTACACACATGTACATGCATGTGCATACATGCACACATGTGTGTATGCATGTAAGTGCACAAAGGTACAGATAAATGAACATGTACGCACATACATATAAGTGAACACATACAGATACACATGCACACACATGTATACTCATAAGTACACACACATGCATGTGAATGCACATATACACAGGTACATGCATACACGTGTACACACACATGTAAGTGCACACACACATACGCATATAAGTGCACACGTGTACACACCTGCATATGCATATGCACATACACATGCACATGTAAGTGCACAATGTACATGTACACACATAAGTGTACATATTGTATGATACACACATATGTGTATGCACAGGCACACTTAAGTGTATACACATGTACACACATATGTGCACACATACACACAGGTACACCATATGTATGTATACCCATATATCACACAGGTCAGGCTGGTGACAGATAAGTGCACGGAGTTTCTGAGGGACCCTCACTCCCTCCCGTATTTCTAAGAATGTGAGACTCACTGAATGATATACATCTTTCCATGTTTGTATCCCTTGCTGAGGGCACAGTGAGGACAGGGGGATCATAGGAGTTTAGTTTTACATTTACTTACCTGGACTCAAAATATTCCCTCCCCCATTTCCTTCTCATACTTCCTGTCAAAAGTTTCATAGATTCTTTTGCCTGTCATTCCTGACAAATTTTTACTTCCAATGCCGAGCTCTTCAGGAAATATGAGAATTTAGAAACAAAAACCCATGAGAAGTGTTATTTTCTATCTTTTCTTTCCCCACCTTCCTCCCCCATAACTTTGTGGTTTTAATATAACTTGAACTATAACTGCAATACGCTGGTAGGTGAGTAACACACTGAAGGGGTTATGAAGAAACAACAAAATGCTCAGATGTTCAGCTTGGTCTAAAAGGATTTGCAAATCCCAAGTCACATGCATGCCACAACCTCCTGAATTCATAGCACATGGTCAAGCAGATTCTTTATTCACTATTCTATGAATAGTTATCATGACATACTATATATAACACAGATTTTAAAATTTGTATATATGTTTTAGGGGTGATTGTATAATACATATGTGTTGTGTATACACCATTACAGATAAAATTTTAATGATTCAAACTATATTACTATTCAGTCTTGGGTGTAGGAACCAGTGCAAACCAGAGTTCCATTTACTCCATCTCCACCATGCTTAGGAATTAAACAAAACTGCAAGAGCAACATTCACTCAACACATATTTACTGAATGCTTCCATGTGTTTTTTGGTTTGTTTGTTTTTGTTTTTGAGACGGAGTCTTGCTCTGTTGGCCAGGCTGGAGCACAGTGGCGCAGTCTCGGCTCACAGGTGGGAGGAGTAGCATGGTAAACAAAACAAAGACCCTGCTCTCATGAAGTGTGTATCCCATCAGAAGGGAATATTTAATACACAAGTAAAGCATTAAAAATACATAATATGCCACGTGGTGGTAAGTGCCTGGAAGAACAGTAAAGTAGGGTAAAGGGATAGTGATGGGATCAATGTGTCCTGGTAGATAGGGAAGTCAGGGAAGCCTCTATAATGAGATGACTTGTAACCAGAGACCTGAATGAAATGAGAGATTGAGCCATACTTGGGGGAAGAAGTTTCCAGGCTGGAGATCGGCAAGAGCAAAGGAGCTGAGGTGGAGCCTGCCTGGGGTTTCAGACAGAGGAAGCAGGCCAGTGTGGGAAGCAGTGTGGCTGGTTGTGAACTTGAGAGCACTTGCCCCGTTTCAGGCAGGCAGGCAGGCAGCTTCTACTCATCTCTAGGTGACTGTTGCTCTATACAGAAGCAGGACTAATGTTTACCAAATGTTTAACATGTTTTCAAAAGAAACTGGGGAATTTAGACTTCTGTATAAAATCTCTTAATGTTTTCATCTTGGCTCAAATTTTTTAAATATTCTGTAAGCCAAAACAAACACATATGCAAACCAACTCTAGTCTACAGACACCACTTTGTGAACTCTGCTCTAAATAAATAGAAAAAAATTAATGTGTTTAAATGTCAGATCTTTTCACCCTATCTTTAGCCATCAATTTTTTTAAAAAATGCACAGCGGTGCCTAACCCAAGGTAGGGCACTCTACTCTATGCAGAGCACTACCGTTAACTCCTATCACATTCTATCAGAGTCTCCACTTTCCTGGCTTAATTATAAGTTTCCTGAAGACTCCCTCTTATTTGATTTAGTATTCTCAGTGCCCAGTAGTTACCTGTGCTACATGTTTTCATAATGAAGCTACTAAGATCATTAATCAGAATAAAACTTCTGAATGACATTTTATCTGAAATAATTGATATACATATTTAATCCCAAATACATAAATAAAATCAGAAGAGAAAAGATATTTTAAATACTTCAAAAATAAACATAAGAAATTACGTTGTACTGGTAACAATCACATTATCAATTGATGGTAACAAGACATTACCACTATACTGGTATAAACATGTTACCATTGTATTAATAACAATCACGTTTCCAATTGATTACCATGATACATGGTAACTTCAAGATGATACACTACCATTTGAAGGAGTGTCAGAATTATGAGGAAGAATTTGAGAATTCCCAAAATATCACTCCATAGAAGCAAAGAGAGAAGACAGGAAATGAACATGATATAGTGATGATGATGCTATCTTCCACAGTACAGAACTGGGGCAGGTCTTGACTAATTCTACATAGATATCAGATGGAAAGAATTTTCTTTAAGAAAGAGACCCTTCTTTCATGAATTCTTCTCATGGTCCCTTTCTAGGTGGGCTGCTAAAGCTTTATTTGCACTTAGACCTAAAGCACACACAAAGCTAACAGAGCCATTATAGTGCATTGCATTTGGATATTCCCAAAGCATCTTCATTACATATTGTCTCATTTTATTCTCTCAACTACTTTTTGAGGTCATAAACAAGCTGAGAAAATAAGCTCAGAAAAAATGAGAATCCAGCCCAGTATCTCACAGTTAGTCCATGCTAGAGCCAGACCCTCCAAACCCATAACCAGCAATCTTTCTAGTATATTATATTTCTCTTTTTACATTATGAAGCTTAAGAAATAGACATCTCTTCTAATAAAACAAAACATAACCAAAAAACTGAGTATGAGACACTTTTTTAAAAGTGTTTTAAAGCTGAACCCCACATTCCTGATCCCTTCCATATGAGGGATTTTTAAAATTTGTGATAGTCTAAATATCAATTTTTTGAGCCAGATAAAATGAAATACATTCTAATATTTCTCAAGAGGAGAAAGAAAGGACCATATGATCAGAGCTGGTATGATAAAATAGGAACTATTTCCAGGACATTAATTTTGTCCTTTCTATTTTGAGTTTGGCTAGAATCCACTAATGAGAAAACAAAGTAATTCTGATCATCATGTTAAGCTGAAATATAAGCATCAAATCTTGAATCTTCATTTGTTATGAATGATTTCTAGTTTTACGGCAACTCTAAAATGCCATTTCTGAAGCTACTAGAAATTCCAACTACTATATAATGTATCTAAGTGCAATAAATGAAACAAAGACCTAAAGAAAAGAGTTGACACATCTATTCCTTAATGAAAATTGTCTTACCACTGTAACATCAAAATACTGAAAAACAAGCATAGATCTTGCTTAAAAGTTTCAATCTAAAAATGTTTTGCCCCTACTAAAACGTAGAAATCTAGGAAGTCATAATTTTAAGTGACTGGTATTGTTCCCAAATTGTGAGATTACAGAAACATTACTATCTAATCTGAATGCAACCTACATGCATTGGTTAATAAGATGGTAAGATTTTAAACCATTGAACCTAGAAAATAGAGAATAACACAAAAGAAAAATCATACATAATGCAACAACATTTTCAAATATAATATTGAAAAGAACATCACATTATTTATCCACATCAGCCTAACCAGAATTATGAGGTTAGAGCTACATATAATTTAACCCTAAGAAAAAGCAAGCATATATTGATAATAATAGGTTTCCTTGTTGGCAATTCAAAATAGGGTAATTGGCATAAAAAATTACATGGCAATTTGAAAATTTGTTAAGAGTATAGGTAAAGAAGACAAATGATGTTTAGTTGACTTTGCAGTTGCAAAACATACTGTCTTGGCCAGCCTAGAGATAGTTCCCATGCATGCTAAATGTGGAGCATTGGAGAAGTTATTTCATTTCTATGAGCCCCAGTTCCATATATGGAAGATAAAAACAATAATATAAATCCTAATTATTTCATATGGATGGTATGGGAATCAAATGAGAAAATGAGTTTGAAGACTAAATTAATAGTCAAATATAAGATTTTGTCATAATCTTCTGTATCATTAGTTTTTATTAAAATAATGTAGCAGCCATTAATTCTTCATTATGACATTCTTAATAACATAAAAAAGGAAAATAGATGTTTGCATAATATTGTGGATATTTCTGGTTGAGATCCACAATCCATTCCTCTCTTTCTCCATTGAAACTGCACTTGAAATAGTCTTTGGGAAGCTATGCATCCACCATTATCAGTCATATGTTTTATGCTGAGCTGCGATGTCTTATTTCTCATCACCCTGACTAGAATAATCGGCACAGAGATGGGTACATATCATAGATGACCACAAACTTGATCAGAATCAATGAAATATTTTCTGAGACTTCTAGGAAGAAAAGCAAAAAAGCTTTTTAGGAATTATAGAGCCTTCTCATTTCGTCTTTGAATTAATGGCTAACCTACCATTAAAAATAATTTAGAAAGCAATTGAAGAAATAGTTTTAGATATCAAAACTTATGAGGTATAACTAAAACAAGAATACAAGACAAATTAATGTGGCATTCACTATTTGAATGTGTCTCCTCCGTTATTCAGGTGTTGCTAATGTCACAGTATTAAGAGGTGAGGCGCTTAAGAGGTGATGAGGCCATGAGGGCTCTTCCCTCATGAATGGGATAAGAGGGCTTTATAAAAAACTTCACGAAGACAGTTTGTCTATTTGCCTTTCTGCCTTCTGCCATGTGAGGACATGGCATTTCTCCCCTCCAGAGAATGCGGCATCAAGTCTTCATCTTGGAAACAGAGAGCAGCCTCACCAAACAGTGAACCTGCCAGCCCCTTGATCTTGGACTTCCCAGCTGTGGAGGTATGAGAAAATATATTTTTGTTCTTTATAAATTACCCAGTCTGTGATATATTATTATAGCAGCACAAATGAGCTAAGACAGTAAATAAAACAGAATTTTTGAAATGAAGTAAATAACAAAAAAATAAATTTAAGAAAATCAAGATTAGAAAGCAGAAAATTAACACATTGACAACTTTAAAAGTTGGTTATTTGAAATCAACAATGTGGTACATGAAATTCTTGCAAAGCTTACTAAGAAAACAGAGAAGCAACCAAATAAATATGAAGGAGAGATAAAAATATAGAAGAGATTCAAATATTGATCATGAAATGACAGGAGAAAATTAAGAAAAATTTAATAACCACTTCAGAAAACAAAACAAAACAAAAAGCAGTTGAACAAATTTGTTCAGAAATCTTTCAAAGATAGGAGAGAGGAATGAATTGATGGAAGTAAACAGCACTCTGTAATTATACATGAGAAGATATTTGTGTAAGTTGAAAAGTAGGTTTAGCAGACTCTGAATGCAGAAGCAATGTACATAAGAAACAGTCTGGAAGTGAGTTACCTGATCACTGTACTCAGAGCATCCACAAGGGCAACTTTTTCTATCCACCCACTCATTCCTAACTTGAGAGAAGACAGAAGCAGCAGACTTTTGCTTCTGAGTTTGGAGTAAGAAATATGAGTGTTTCAGTCTAAAAATCAGGGAAGTCCCATTAGAATCTAGTTATATCCCAAAGGAAGAAGCAGTTCCACTCATCCAAAAGATTAGCTACTGGTACATGCTGCCCGGCTGAAAAACCTAACTTCCCCTGCAATTACTGTAAGTAATGAAAGTAAGAAACACCACCATACATATAAAAATAAAAAGCAAATGTGAAAAATATATAAGCCCAGAATCAATGAGCACCCTGATAAAAGCACCAAACTCAAAAAATAGGATAGCTAACACTTGTGATACACAGTTAATAGAACAAATAAAAAACATTCATGAAAGGATAATTAATATTCTCAAAGGATAAGAGAACATGTCACATCTATGAAATAAAAGAAAGCTAGTATGTAAAAGAACTAGTTCAAGATCTTAAAAATGAAAAAGATATGATCTTTGAAACAAACTCATGAGGCTGGCTGAATACCAGAAAAAACACTGATGAAGAGTAAATTAGCAACCTCAAAGACTAAACTAAGGAGTTCTCCCAGAACACAAAGTAAACAGAAATGTGACGAAAAATATGAAATAAAAGTTTAGAGCATAAAGGAAAGATCCAAAGTTTCAATGTTTATCTAATAAGCATTTAAGAAAAGAGAACAGAAAAAATAGGAAGAGGGGTGGAAGCTAAAAATTAATTTAAATATAATAAAAAACAATTTAACAGAGCTAAAACAAAACTCATCTGTACCATGAAAGAGCCCAGTGAACAATAACCAACTCATATTTTGATATAAACAAACTCCAAAAACATTTAGTAGCAGTACCACAGAAAGTATGCCATCATGATGGAGGTAAGCCATCCCTGGAGTGAAATCTACTCCACCCTGGCCTAAGTGAAGTTTTAAAAGAGGCTTCAGTGGGATAAAAGTGACCTGAAAGAACCTTAACTTCTTGCTAAAACAAAGCCCAACAATCTTTAGAGGAAGACAACAAAATCCAAACACTCAATAAGATAGCATCACAATGTCTATCATTCAATTAAAAATTACTATACATGCTAAATAACAGAAAATGTGCAGATAATCAGGAGAGAATCTGTGAACTGAAACCAACGCAGAAGTAACAGAGTTAGTAGACAAGAACATTAAAGCAAGCATTATGACACCATACAAATATTTATACAAAATGTTAGCATAATAAAGGGAGAAATGGAAGATACTTATATGAACCTAGTGGAATGTCTAGGGATAAAAAATAGAATTTTTGAAGCAAAAATTTTACTGAATGGGATGAATGTTAGATTCTATAGTGCACAAAAAAGGTCAGTAAACATAAAGACCTAAGAATAGAATATCTAAAATAAAACAAAGAGTTGTGAAGCTGCAAAAGAAATATCAGAGCCTCAGTGACCTCTGAGGTGATATCAAGCAGTTTAATATCTATGTAATTGGAGTCTCAAAAAGGGATGAGAGCAATAAGGGGTAAAATGTTTCCAAATGTGACTAAAACTCTAAACCTGTTATTTCAGAAACTCGACAAATCTCAAGCAGAATAAATACACACATGCAATGTGCACATACACCACATACACCATACATTAAAGCATATAATAATTGAGATGCTAAAAATAAGTAAAAAAAGAGAACATCTTAAATGCAGCCATAGGGGATAAAGGACCTTATGCACAAAGGAACAAAGATAGTCAACACACAAATCCTTATCAGAAACTATGCAAGCCAGAAGACAATGGAATTATATTGTTAAAAGACTAAGGGGAAAAATGATTTCCATAGTTCTACATGTAGTAAAATAGCCTTAAAAATGAAGGTGAAATAAGAACTTTTTCAGAGAAGCTTGAGAAAATTCATTAATAGTGGCCCTACATTATAAAAAATAAAAAGAAATTCTTTATTCAAAAGTCAAAAATAACATATTACAAAAGGACCAATTCACCATGAAGACATCTCAATCCTGAATGAATACACACCCAATAACAGAACTTCAATATATCTGAAGCAAAATTTGGCAGAACTAAGGGAAAGATTTACAACCCACAGATATAACTAGAGATGTCAACACTGCTATTTTAGTAATAGATAGAAAAAGTAGAGAGAAAATCAGTAAGGATATAAAAGACTTGAACAACAATACTAAAAATTTTATCTAATTGGCATTTATAGAAGACTCTTTCCAACCACAGAAGAACATATGTTTGTATTTTAAGGACACATTCATTAAGATATATGCTGGGCCATAATAAAGTTTCAATAAATTTTAACAGATTGAGATGATACAGAATATGTTCTCTGATAAAAATCAACAACAGAAAAAAACAAAATCTGTACATTAAAAAAAACAAAAGATTCAAAGAAAAAATCACAACAAAAATTAGACTTTTAAAAATTGAATTAAAATGAAAACAATATGTTAAAACTTAAGGAATGAAGCTAAAACAGTACTTAGAATGAAATCTATAAATTTAAATGCCTACATTAGGAAGGAAAAATCTAAAAAATCAATTCTTTAACTTCCACATTAGTAAGCTAGAGAAAAAAGACCAAATTAAATGCACAGTAAATGAAAGGGATAAAATAATAAATTTGAGAACAAAATCAACAAAATAGAAAACCAATAGAAAAATAAAGAAAATGAACAAAGTCTAAAGTTATATTTTTGAAAACACCAAATTGGATAAACTCCTAGCTAAACTAGTTATCATCAACCATGGTGGAATTCACACTTCCATACAAAGATGGAAGTCACAAACCTATATCAGGAATGATAACAAGGGCACCACAACAGACCATACAGGCATGAAAAGGAGAATAAAGGAATATTATTAATAACTTTACAACAATAAACTGGACAACTTAGATGAAGTGAGCAAATTCCTTGCCAATTCCATATTACCAAACTGCTTCAAGAATAAACAGAAAATCACAATGAAATACCCACAAGACTAGCTAAAATTAAAAGGATTGACAACATCGAATGTTAGAAGAATTTGGAGCAACTGGAACTCTTATATACTTTTGACATGAAAACCACATGGTTACTTTAAAAAACAATTTGGTAGTTTCTTACAAAGTTATACAGGCACTTACTAGTTTACCCAGCAACTCAGTTCTTAAAGTATTTACTCAATAGAAATAAAAACATAGGTCCACACAAAGACTCACATATAAAATGTTCATAGCATTTTAGTTCATAATGGCCCCAACTAGAAACAACATAAATGTCCATCATCAGGTGAATGGATGAACAAATTGTGGTATATTCAGACAAAAGAGAGAGAGATCCAAGATGGCTGATAGCTAGCAGCTCGGAATTGTGGCTCCCAGTAAAAGCACAGAGAACGAGAGGACACCATACTTTCAGACGAATTTTTGTTGCTCATGGACCAGGAGATTCCCACCGGAGAAGCCCCACGGGTCGCCAGTGTGACTCTTGTAGCCAGCACAGCGGTTTTGCTGGCACCTCGGCATGGTGGTTCTTGGTGCAGAGTAAGCAGGACTGGTTCCCCTTTTGGCCAACGTTTGGAACTCTGGGAGGGCAGAGTCACCTATTCAGTTGATTGAAGGACGTACTCAAGAGGGAAGCCAGACTGGAGACTCCTGGGCAGAAAAGCACCATCAATCTTGGCGTTGCTGTTTTAGCCGGCACAGTGGGTTGCTCAGATTCCGGCACTGGGAATCAATAAATTGAACATCCACTCAGAAACCTAATTAGAAAGGCAGTAATTACAAAGATGACAGATGGATAAATTTATAATGAAGGGAAGAAACCAGCCTAAAAAGCTGAGAATACCCAAAATCAGAACACTTCTCCCTCTACAGGGGATCACAGTTCCTCATCAGCAACAGAACAAGGCCTGATGGAGAACGACTGTGTTCCATTAACAGAAGTAGGCTTCAGAAGGTGGATGATAAGAAACTTCTGGCAGTTAAAAGAACTTGTTCCAACCCAATGCAAAGAAACTAAGAACCTTGAAAAAAGGTTTGATGAAAAGCTAACAAGAAGAGACAATATAGAGAGGAATATAAGAGAATTAATGGAGTTGAAAAACACAACACAAGAACTTCGTGAAGTATGCACAAGTTTTAACAGCCGAATTGATCAAGCAGAAGAAAGGATATCAGAGGTTGAAGACCAACTTAATGAAATAAAACAAGAAGACAAGAATAGAGCAAAAACGATAAAAAGGAAAGTCTACAAGAAATATGGGACTACGTTTGATAGGTGTACCTGAATGTGACGAAGAGAATGAATCCAAGCTGGAAAATACTATTCAAGATATTATTCAGGAAAACTTTCCCAACCTAGCAAGGCAGGACAATATTCAACTCCAGGTAATACAGAGAACACCACAAAGATATTCCTCAAGAAGAGCAACCCCAAGGCACATAATCATTAGATTCACCAGGGTTGAAATGAAGAAGAAAATACTAAGGGCAGCCAGAGAGAAAGGTCAGGTTACCCACAAAGGGAAACCTATCAGACTCACAGCAGATCTCTCAGCAGAAACCCTGCAAGCCAGAAGAGAGTGGGAGCCAATATTCAACATCCTTAAAGAAAAGAACTTTCAACCCAGAATTCCATATCCTGCCAAACTAAGCTTCACAAGCAAAGGAAAAATAAAATCTTTTGTGAACAAGCAAGTACTCAGAGATTTTATTACCCCCAGGCCTGTTTTACAAGAGCTTCTGAAAGAAGCATTACACATAGAAAGGAACAACCAGTATTAGCCTTTCTAAAAATATACCAAAAAGTAAAGAGCATCAACATAATGAAGAATTTACATCAACTAATGGGAAAAACAGCCAGCTAACATCAAATGGCAGTAATCCTAAATTTAAACAGACTAAATACCCCAATCAAAAGATGCAGCCAAAACCCATTGGTATGTTGCATCTAGACCCATCTTACATGCAAGGATACATAAAGACTCAAAACAAAGGGATGGAGAAAGATTTACCAACCAAATGGAGCGCAAAAATAAATAAATAAATAAATAAATAAATAAATAAATAAATAAATAGATAGATAAAAAGCAGGAGTTGCAATTCTCGCCTCTGATAAAATAGATTTTAAAGCAACAAAGATCAAAAGAGGACATAATGGTAAAAGGATCAATGCAACAAGAAGAACTAATGATCTTAAATATTACACACCCAATATAGGATACCTAAGACTTATAAAGAGACTTAGACTCCCACACAATAATAGAGGGAGACTTCAATATCAACATTAGATAGATCAACAAGACAGAAAATTAATAAGGATATCCAGGACTTGAACTCAGATCCAGAACAAGTAAACTTAATAAACATTTATAGAACTCTCCACTTTAAATATACAAAATATACACTCTTACCAGTACCACATCACACCTACTCAGAGGTTTAAATGAAATATTGATTGGCCATTATTCACACAATCATTGGCATAAAAGCAACACTCCCGTTCTCTCTTCCTCTTTCTTCCTCTTCTTTATTCTTTTTCTTTCAAAAAACAACAAAAAAAAGCACAGTCATCTCTGGAAGCATAGACTGAAGGTTTAGCTCTGTAGTTTTCTACAAGGAACAATTAAGCCCTCCACCAACTGGGGGCATTTCATAATCTCTGGAGACATATTGGTTATCACAACTGAGCAGGGGAGAGGCACCACTGACATCCAAAGCATAGATGCCAGGGCTTCGGCTACCATTGCACAATGTGCAACAGTGTCAACAACCAGGAACTAACCTACCCAAAACATCAATAGTGTGGAAGTTAAAAAAAAAAACAGACAAAAGAATACTACCCATAAATTAAAATAATAAACTATGATACACTAAAAGCATGGATAAAACTTTTTTTTAAAAGTTGAATAAAAAAATCCTTATACAAAAGAGTACATACTGTGTGATTTAATTTAAGCAAAATACTATCAAAGGCAAAGATAATCTATATCGACAGAAAGCAGATTAGTGGTTGCTTGGGTCTGCAGTGGAGGAATTGGCTGGAAAGGAGCACAGGGAATTTTGGGAGATGATGTAAATATTCTCCATCCCAATTATGGTGGTGGTTTCATGGACATAAAAATTTGTCAAAACTCATCTAAATGAACACTCAAAATGAATTCATTTTGAATCAGTACAGCCACTATGAAAAACAGAATGGAGGTAAAAAAAAAATCCTCAAAAAATAAAACCATCACATGATCCAGCAATCCCATCTCTGGGTATACAGATGAAATGAAATCAGTAAGTTGAAGAAATATCTGCACTCCCATGTTCGTTGCAGCACTATTCACAACAGCTAAGATACAGAATCAACCTCAGTGTCTATCAACAGACAAATGGAAAAGAAGATATGGTTTAGATACACAATAGATGGCACTATTCAGCCATTTTTCAAAAAAGGAAATTCTGTCATCTGTGACAGCATGGATGAATCTGTAAGACATTATGCTAAGTGAAATAAGCCAAGCACAGGAAGAGAAATACCATGATCTGACTTATATGTGGACTTCTAAAAAGTCAAACTCCTGGAAACAGAATAGAATGGTGGTTACCAGAGGTGAGGGAGATGGTTGGGTAGATGTTGGTTAAAGGATACAAAATTTCAATTAGACAGGAGAAATAAGTTCAAGAGACCTATTGTATGTACATCATGGTAACTCTAGTTAATTACAATGTGTTATACTTCTGAAATTCTCTGAGAGTAGATGTAAGTGTTCTCAACATAAAGAATAAGAATGTGAGGTAATGTTCATGTTAATTAGCTCAAGTGATCTGTTCCACCTTGTATACATGTTTCGAAAGATCATGTTGTACATGATAAATATATGCAATTTTAAATTGTCAATTTAAAATAAACACTAAGAAAATTGATACATTTTATCCCATATAAATTATACCTCAGTAAGGTCGATTTTTATATACTTTAAAAAAATACCCTCTCCAGACTACATTTCCCCTTTCAATTATTGCTCTATTTCCTTTGCCAAATTATTTTAAAGAATTGTTCATAATACTTTTCTCTAATTCCCCTGTCCTATTCTCTCTTAAATATGTTAAAATCAGGCTTTCCCTTATACCACTCTAATAAAACTACTCTGGTCAAAGTCACTAATGGCTTCCCTTTTGCTCAATCCCTTTGTGAAACCAATTCTCAAGTCAATTACAAGTCAAGGAGAGAGGTCTCTGAAGATACTAAACTTGCAGACAGGTTGATCTTTGGCTTCCAATCTCCAGAACTGTCAGAATATAAATTTTTACTGTTTTAGCCAACCAGTTTGTAGTATTTTATTATGACAGCTTTAGCAAATTAATACAACTAGCAATAACAAGTTAGAATACAAATAGATGACATCATTCCATTTATTATGGCTGCACAATAATAAAATACCTAGGAGTAACCCTAACCAGGCAAAACAATGTTTTATTTAATTATTCTTAACATCTGTCATCTCCATGAGACTCTAGGCTAGGTAGAGCAGGGACCGTGTTTTTCTTAGCCACCATTGTATCCCAAAGTGGCGGGCATAAACAGTAGTGGGATTATCTGCTTATGGCTGTTAGAGAGGTCTTGGTTTGATGTAAGTTTTAGGTGTTACAGGTGTTAAGAGATTAGATTGGGGTCTCAATTTTGATCCATTTCCATATCTCCAGATCAAGCAGGCTTGCTTTCCCTCATAGAGGCCTACCTAAAGCAAAAGCGATCATTTCAATGACATATTCCTTTAACGAGTGGAGATTTAAGCCAAAGATACTAGTTACAATGAAATATCAAGCCTGAATACAGTGAGTCTCAGCCTCTGAGGGCCTTGGCAATCTGCCAGAGAACGCTGCAAGTGCCCTCTCTGCACCGCTGCTGCTGGTTCAAAAGGAAGGTAGGGAGGTTCGGGAGAGCACTGCGGTCCTGAAGCTTCTCCCCTGGCACACAACCTCCAGCTGTCATCTACAGTCCTAAGATAGTTGAAGGTCATTCCGACCTTGAGGACTCAGCTGCAACATATTCCAGGAGTCCTCTCCTTCCAGAGCTTCACACAGCTGATTTTTTTTTTCTTCTCATTCAGTTCAATAACACCTCCTTGGAGGCTCATCTAGACTCAAGTCCCATCCCTATGCTCCATCTCCTATCATCTTATTTATTGTATTTTTCTTGGCTTAACATTTTTCTTTGCTTTCTTGATTGTTGTCTGTATTTCCTCCTCTAGACTGCAAGCTCCAAGGGACTTTCAGTCTCCTCTTCAGTCTTCGAGTTAACTCCCCCTCCCCTGACAGTGCCTAGAACTACCCCTGGGGCAGGGGTCAGCAAGCAGCAGAATCCAGATTGGTTCCAGAATCCATGCATGAAACCACCATACCTTGACATATATATAGACGAAAGGTGGGAAGGGAGGGCAACAGCAAATGCCAGCAGTGTTTTCTCCTGAGTTGCAGACCAACAGACAGTTTGTACTAACCTCTTTGGAACACAAGGGTTGTCTCTCTACCAACAATAGATCCCATGCTGGTGGCTCTGCTCTTTCAGACAAGAGCATTCTCTGGTGAGTCCAAGACCATGTTCTAAGTGAAGGATCCTATGCCCAACTCAATACAGCTCTGGGATGGGTGCTGGCCCCAAACATAGGAACCTTATAAGCCACAAAGGCCCTGTTGGGGCCCTAAGGCATGGCTTTGTCTCCTTCTGGAGCTGCACCCTGAAACTTGGTCTTTCCTAAAGCAATCCATTCATATGAGACATTCCTCTAAGTAATAAATCTTTTAACGTTATTATTTTGGCAGGAATCAGAGGGGCCCAGAGTGTCAGAGTTTTCTTGAGAGATAAAATGGTTCTGGAACTGATATGTCGGTACATTTATCTTCATTTTGTACCTTATCCCCCCAGCCACTATGTGGATCTGGAAAGTCCTCTCCTGCACAGGAAGGGCTATGTCTTGGGCTATGAAGCAAAGCAGATGTTCACCTTTCATCTTTTCTTCACATTCCACCATGACTTAAAGAAAATCCAAAGTTTTGTTTCACTTCCTATAAACTTTCAGCTAAGTCACCTTCTGAAATTAGTATTCCAGCCGCTGCATAGATACTTTTTTCCCCTACACTTTGGCTTCTCCTACCACAAACCAGTTACCCAAATTCATCTCATAATAGGCTACAAATGTCACTGTTTTCTTCTTCTGACCTTGTTCCTTGTTGAGTCTGCAACATCCCAGACCACAAACAGCAAATATCACGAGTATTTTGGGGAGACATGGCCAGCTGACTTCACAATTACTTAGTCTGCTCCAAGCTTTCCCAAAGTCAAGGTCTGTTTGAGTTTTGCCAGAGCTTTAATTCCATATCCTAACCTTGACCTCTCTTGCAATATCATTCTGCATGTCTGTTGCACATAGCATTCTCTCCTTCCTAAAAGTGTCCTCTAGCTATGAGCAAGTCTCTCCAAGCCTCTTTTGACAAAAGAGGCTTCCATGTTTACCTGATTCCATGGAGGGCAAGCCATTGCCCATCACTGCTACAGGCTGGTCTCTAAGGCTATCACATCCCCCACTTCACTGTTTCTCTGATTTCTGCTCCCAGACCCTGGCAAGACCCACTGAGTCTTACGGGTGGGATGAAATTTTAAAACAGCAGTTCTCAATTGGACCCTTGTGGGTAAAAGCCATCTCCCTTCAACTCATACTCAACACTTTTCCATTTCCTTTTGCAGTTTTTCTTTGTTTACTTTTTTATTATGTATGCAGATGTCACCCTCACTCTTAGAATGGAACCACATAAGAGCAATAATTATTTAATTCATTTTTAGTATCCCCTAGCTACTTCTTCTCCAGCATCTGGTACAAGGTTTCATTCATAACAGACGTTCTGCAAATATTTTATTTACTTTGTTTGTTTGTTGCTTGCTTGCTTTAAAGAGCGCCTAGATTTTCAGGCCAGGAGAGAGTGCTCATGGCCATCTTAAAGTTTCTTCAATATTTTGATTACTAAAGCCAACTGACATGGAGGATATAGGGCTAGAAAGAGAGGGAACACTGAGCAAGTCTGGAATTCTTTCTTTTGATCTTCTATAATTACCTTGCTCTGTGAATATGGTACTTTCCCTCCCAAGGCTGCAGCAGGTCCCCGTTCTGACCACTACATCAGCATGCATCACTCTTCCTGCTCTGCCCCACCTTGTCCTTCTGACAAGCTGGGATTTCTTCTTCAGGGCTTATTCAGGGATTTCCTTCTCTGGAGAGACTTTCCTTGCCTCCTGCTGAGAGGCTCCTCTGCTCTCAACCCCGTAGGACCTGATGAGAATCCCTGTATCTGTTTGACTATAGTTTGGCTGCATGGAATAAACAACTCCAAAATAACAGTGGCTTAAATAAGATAGAAATTTACTTCTCATGTTAGGAGAAAAAAGCAACAAATTATGAGTAAGCAGTTCAAGGTTGGTGAAGCTACTCCATGGTCCTGTCAGAGACCTGGGCTCCTAAACTTCAACACTCTAGTACCTGGCTTCCATACTCGAGGTCATTTCATGTTTCAGGATGGCTTCTGGAGTTTCAGGCCACAAGGAAAAAAGGCAACTAAGAAAAAGCAACCTCGTCTTTTAAGTTAGCTTCCTTTAAAGCACTCCTGGGAAGTCCACATAACACATTTCTATTTACGTTTCCTTACACAGGCAATATTTTTGCTTCTTTTTATTTTCTATTTTTTCTCTAGCTTGCTTTCTTATAAAAATGCAATATAAACTATAGCATATATGTATTATAAGGAAGAAAAAATATGTTTACTTTTGATTAAGTGGAAATGGTCCACTGAAGTGGATAAAGTTCTCTGTTCTCATCATCTTCATTTTAAGTATGTTAAAGAGAAAGATGAGGGGTTGGTCTTGCTGCCACAGGGGTAGTAGAGGCAGGAGAAGTAGGCACACTTGGAGTAACTTTACAGAAAGACATCCTAATTTCTGCCTGATATTTTTGCTTTTTCATTTCTGGAAAAATGAAGTTTCTATATGGTACTAATTTTTCTTTCAGCATTTGCTTTGGTTTCAGTGCCCATATCATGGAAGCGTCCAAGCATAAAAGAAGTCAAAAGCAGTCTTTAATAATCACCCTTCTTCCAAGACTGCCCACTGTTAATTTGTCTTCTGGCACTGCTTCTGTGTCATCTTCCTCATCACCTAGCACTGGTTCAGAAGCACTCACCTCCATCAAGTTATCCTCTATTAATTTAGCTGGTGTGGTGTCTATTAGCTATTGAATTGGAGAATTGGAGAACCAAGGTCCATATCTTGAAACCCGCCATCTTTCACCTTTTTTTGCCTTATTCACAGTCTCTTTTATGATTTATTTGGTTGACTTCATCCTAAACCCTGTGAAGTTATGCACAACATCTGGACATAGTTTTCTCCGGCAGAAATTTATTGTTTCAAGCTTGATGGCTTTCATGGCTTCTTCTATAACAACAATGGCATCTTCAACACTGTGATCCTTCCAGACTTTCAGTATGTTCTATTGGGCTCTTTTCCACAGTGTTGACAGTCCTTTGCAAAGGGTACCATATGTAATAAGCCTTAAAGGTCCCATAGGGCCTTTGACCCTTGTCCCTAATTCAGCCCCTAGATCAAGGAGTCCTGGACTCCTTGATCTAGAGGCTGAATTATAGACATTGTACTTGGGGGCAAGTAGACCACTCAACACCTACATTTGAAGGCAGGAGGCTCTGAGTGGCCAGGAGCATTGTCCATTATCAAAGGAACTTTGAAAGGCACACCCTTATTGGCAAGGTACTTACTGATTTCAGTAATAAAGCATCGATGGAACTAATCCAGACAGAGTTCTCGTTGTCCAAGACTTCTTGTTGTACAACCAAAGACTGGCAGCTGGTGTTTATCTTTTCCCTTCAAGGCTCAGAGATTAGCAACTTTCTGGATAAGAGCAGCCTGACCATAAACTTGACTGCATTTGGACACAACAGTAGAGTTAGCCCAACCCTTCTTGCCTTAAATCCTGGTGCTCATTTCTCTTCCTTACTAATAAATGTCCTCTGTGGCATTTTTTTTCACCCAGAATAGGGCACTTTTGTCTGTATTAAAAGCCTATTTGGGTAGATAGCTTTTCTCTTCAATGATTTTCTTAATAGCGTATGGGAACTGGTCTGCTGTCTCTTTGTTGGCAGAAATTGCTTCTCTGGCTACCTAGATATGTTTCAAGCCAAACTTCTCTCTAAAATTATCAAGCTGTCCTTTGCTGGCATTAAATTCTCCAGCTTTACATCCTTTACCTTTCTTTTGCTTTAAGTGGTCATATGATGACTTTGCTTTTTCTCTAAACATATTAGAGTCTATAGGTATGGCTTTCTTATAGCAATCCTGCACCCACACTAAAGCTGCATTTTCAATACAAGATTAAAAGTATTTCATAAAAGCGCAAGATTTCCACACCTGCTGGTGTAGCTGCAGCGACTGCTTCACAAATTTCCTTTTCTTTTTTTACAGTGGTCCTTACACTGGATTTGCTTACCTTGAAATTGTAGGCAACTGCAGCTGCAGACCCCAATCTATGACATGTATCAGGTAATTCACGTTTTTCTTGTACTGTCATGACTTTTCTCTGCTTCTTAGGAGCACTTCCAGCACCACTATGGTGTGATTGAAGGTTTACTATATTGTACCAAACATGATGAAAAGTACAGGAGAACCCAAAGAGATCACTTTTTACTTTGATACACAATTCCTTAGCGTCACACAGCATTTAAGCAAATACTCACAGCAGGTGAATTCACTGCAATAGCCACTGTAGGTGGCTACAAAATTATTATAGTAGTACAGTATGTACTATGGTTCATTTTATGCAGCCATAACTTAATACTTTATTGTTACTTTTTAAATATTTCTACTGTAAATGGTGCCATGTACAGTCTCTTTGCATAAGTTTTAATAAATTTTAGCTTACTGTAATAGATTTGTGTCTATTTTATGGTGGTAAATCATGAAATAGGCTAGAACGTACATATATTTTATGGATTCATGACATACCCGTTTTTTCTATGCTACACAGTTTGTCTGCAACTTTTTTCAAACTGTTGCAAAATAATAAATAATTTTCCAATATATGTATTAGAAAAAAGTCCACATATAAGTGGACTCACACAGTTCAAACTCTTGTTGCTTAAGGGTCAATTGTACCATCTATTTTTAACACCCTGGAAGGAAATAAGATCAGGTTTCAAACAAAAGACTCAAGGTATAGCTCATAAAGATTTGGTAGAAGTAGCAGAAACCTGATCAAGCCAAGGTAATACTAGAGAATCTAAACTGACTTGTAAATAAGGAAGAACTGTACCTTGTCAGCATTCTACCTCTCTTGGCTCTCCGAATCCAGTGTCAGTTGCTCTTTCTCTCTGATTCAACAGAATCAAACTGAGCTTTCACAGACCTAGGGAAGAGGCTGAATGATTTGCCTGCTACTAACATGTTTAGAGGGAAATTCAAATCTTCTGGCTTTAAGTGTATCACATCACTCACCACTAAATTACTGACCATATTGTCGGTTCATGGCAAGTTTGAGTTGAGGGGTTCTTATTGATCAGTGACTATCTTTCAGTGGTCATTTCCCAGTTTTAGTTTCTGCCTAAACTTCCTTACTGGTCAGTCAGAAACTCAACACACTCTTGTTGGCTGGATTTATTCCCATCAAATGGGAAACACTTCTGGTTTAATAGGAGCTTGCTAAGAAAATGCAAGGGCAGCACAAATTGAGGAACAAGTACTAATCAACCCAATTTGGTGTGGATTTCCCATGAATAAAACCAAATCTAAGTTCCACAAAATATCTTGATGACTCATTTTTATGGGAGAATATGTTGTAGTCCCAGAGCTCTTTCTGTGGACACAAACACTCTTAGACTTCTGAAATAATTTGCCCTTTGTACAAGATAGACTCAGCTATAAGGAACTATAAGTTATTAAATTGTTATTAAAAGTTATTAAATTGTTTGACTAGTTATTCTACTTTGACACCGTGAAAAGTCTAATTCATAAGAGATTTTCAATATTTGAATAATTTTTAAAAGTTAATGGTTTTGAAAGTGTACTGTATAAAAACTAAGGGGAGGCTTTTTCAACTTGTGATTACCAAATGTGAGACCCTGTGAAATGGAACCAATAAGGCCCTGTTTTAAATGTCTATATTTATTGTCTATTTTATCCTGGGAACAGGGCCTAATCCAGAGACATTTTGAGCTCATCAAATAGGTAAATTGTTTTTCAAACACTTTAGGATTACCACAAAACCTAAATTGTTTTTAGCCAACCAAGCACTTTCTCTCTTTGGTTTCAAACGCCAATTGTATCTTTTTTTTCCAAGAAAATTTACTTCAGATGTTTCTGCTTCACTTGCACTTAAAAAATTAAAATGCTATTTTGCAAGAACTGATTGGTGTGCAAGAAAGCTCTTGAATCTCTTGTCTAAGCTTCTTTAAATCTGTTTTCTGAAACACATGAAGCCTTGCTTTGCCAAAAGTAAACCAAGTACAGTGGCACATTTGGGTTGAGAGTCTGATTTCAGAGCAAATCCAAAGCTATCCATTTTGAGAGTGGTGGATCAGGCAGAGACATCTCTTCCAAGGGCTTTGCTGAAAACCTGCTTCTAGGCCCAGGTATTTTTCCAACACAACATGCTGGAAGGGAGTGGTAAGGACAGAGAAGGTTTTATCACAAACTCAACTGGAGCTTCTCAGGCTGGTAATATTTATTGTTAAAGATATTCTTGCTTTAGTTGATTTTCAAGGATCACTAACACTTCAAGCTGAGATTTTTTTGAACTGTCAAAGTTCACATACATATTTCCAGGAATCTATAGCTCTCTATCAGGATTTAAGTTTTGGGGTCTGAGGGCAGGTGTGACTTCTATCAATAGTTTCTCAAAATTACTATAAGGATATTCTGGATCATCTGAATGACAATCTTGGAGCCAATAACCATTGCAAAAACACATTTTTGTTTGAGATCACTGTCTGATTATACCAACTAGTTATATTTTAACCACTCCTACTCGTGAGTAAGGCATTGATTGCCACCTCTCTGTCCAGTCCAACACTATCATTGTGAGGACTCAATGGAATAACAAAGGTAATGAAAATCTAGCACATTGGAAGCATTCCATAAATAGTAGGTACCATAATTTTGCAGACTTTCCTCGAACAAATGACACTCAACAGCATATAGCTCTTGCCACTTCTTAAGGTGAACCCATTAAAAATACTCTGTATCAAGTTATTACATCTAAGTGCAATATCATTGGCCCAGGTCATATCAGTTTCCTGAGTTTCCCTAGGAGGTGCTAAGAATGTCTCCCCTTGACCTTTTAACTGTGGGATTCAGAAGGTATCCTGTGGCCCTTAACAAATTCTCACCTGCACCCAGACTTATAGCTGTTTTTAGGGAAATTTAAAACACCAGCCATTGGCAATGAATATTCCTGGTGTCCATGAGGAAGGAGTGTCATAATACATATGTCATAATTCAGATTACTTCATGTTAAAAATAGAAACTCTTCTTAAAATTCTGAGGTTAATCAAGTGAGTTTCCCTGTCTTCAAGGGAAAAAAATCCTCCATGACTCTGAAAGTTTTCCCTCTGGCCTCCAGATAGAAAGAACTTCCCAGCCTTAAGGAGTTCCGGGGTTTTGACCTTAGTTACACTAAGGTCACACCACTGACAAAAGGCAACTGGACATAGACAATAAAAAGCCATTAATGAGAATTCTACTGGTTGATGCAATTGAACAAAAATATATTGAGCACTTATTATCAGTCACAGTGCTTGTTGCCATTGAAGACAGAAAACAGCGAGACCCAATATGGCACC
Organism: Callithrix jacchus; assembly: GCF_049354715.1. Classification (NCBI taxonomy): domain Eukaryota; kingdom Metazoa; phylum Chordata; class Mammalia; order Primates; family Cebidae; genus Callithrix; species Callithrix jacchus. The sequence continues at coordinate 65,391,853 of NC_133502.1, forward strand.
TGTCCTCAAGTTAACTTGGCTTGAGGAAAGCAGATTAAATAGAAATACAATTAATAATGCAAGGCAGAATGTGAAAAATACCATGAGATACACATTAAAAGGTCTAAGGGATATGAAAGCATGTGAAGAACAGGCCATCTGAAATGCCTCTAAAAGAGTGGTAATATTTTAGAGTGAAGGATGATTCCATAAGTGAATAATTTGTTTTCTACTCTCAACAGTTTCCCAATTAAGGGGTCCAGGCAAAATCTTTGTATACCCAGCTGTTAGTGCCTGGAGCATAATAAATGCTGATTAATGTTGAATTAACTAATGGGATCATCAATAAAGTTTTTAAACTTAATTTATACTTGGAAGATACCAGTAAAGTTTGAATAACTGAATAAGTAAATGAGTACAGTACTCCAAATAAATTAACTTTTTGGGAAGATCACATCATCTACCTACTTATTTACCAGGGAAGGAAACTGAACTACAGAGAGCTTACTGGTGGGACTGGCCCTGCTCACAGGGCTGGAGAATGGCAGAGCCAGGACTGGAATCTCAGACCTTTGATTCTCAGTGGCGTTCCCACTCATTCCAGGACCTACCACTTTTTATTATCGTAATTCAACTGAATTCTGCTAAATAATCTCTAATTCAAATATTTATGATTTTATGTCAAAATGGAGCTTAACGATGTCAATTCCTTTATCTCACAACTGAAGCCAAATTGATTTCTCCACATCACCATGGCAATAGGTGACTACTCTGTACAGAAACCCAACTCCAGACAAAAGGACTTCATAACTGGCTGTGGGTCCTGCTGATCAGGCCAGGCTGGGAGAAGCTGGCATGGAGTCTGGGGCACCCCACCCCACCCCAACAGGGCCACAGTGTCAAGGGTACATGTCCCCCACAGAGCCACAGTGTTGAGGGTGCAGAGATGGGTGGAGAGGCAGCTGAGGGAAGCACAGGGTCACTGAAAGGATTGTTTTATTTCATTGAGTTTTGTTTCATTTTTTTACAACTGATATCCACATTTCAAAACAAAAGAATAGGACTTCTGGTAGATTTCCTCAAAGGCAACTACTGAGAGATTTGCCAAAGCCATTGCCCCAGGGGTTGGTTTACATAAACAAGGGCATTGGAAAGCCATGTAATCTAAACTTTTCTCTCTGGCCTATGCCAGCATTTTAGCTGCCAATAAGTAGACATGCTTTTTGTTTCCAAAAATAAAATGTGATTATACTCTTGCTACCCAAGTCTACCCTTGGCCACTCCACAGACCATCACTAAGAGAAGAGGGATGCACTTTGTGGTGTTGTTTTTGGAAAGCTCCTATTTAGAAAACTCTTGAGGGCATGCTGTCATGAAGGCGCTGGCTGCTGTGGACAGGCAGTGACCATCTAATGGAGCCCCTGGAAGTACCTTTCCTGCCAGGGACACATGGCTTCCATTAGTCAAGAGCTTACTGCTGGCTTTCTGACCTGCAGTTTCTCCCATTGTCTTACATACCCAGTGCTCCTCTAGCCTGGACGTGAAGGTAAAGAAGGAAAACCATGGAAAATGGAACACCTTTTGTAACTCTGAAAGATTAAAAAGTATCCTGGATTACTCTCAGGAAGGACTCAGAAATGTCAGCTTTCTCTTGAAATTATAGTAAATATGGGAAGTTCTGAAATTGCCATTTCAAATCATTTTTCTCTGCTCCTCAAAGAAGTCCACACTCTGTCTTCTACTCAGGGTGACCAGCTTGCCCCAATTTGCCAGGGACGTTCCTGCTTTAGTGCTGGAAGTCCCTTAATGGCCCACATACAAGGAATGCTTTTTACAAGTAATAAACATAGAAAAACAGGAAATAAGAAAGATGAACATCAGGCCAGCCTCCACTCCTGCAGGCACCATTCAGAATTCTCCAAGGAGGACAGAATATTGTCTTCTAGACTGAAAGTTAGAAAATGAGCATAAATATCAAGAGTTCTAATAATAGTCTATTGTGAAAGATTTTGAGAACCTTGCACTGAACATGACTTGTGCAAGAAATTTCATCATTACTTTTACATTTCTGAAGTTAATTTGCTTCTAAATGAGTAGTATCAGTGAAACGCTCATTCTGCATCACTTCAATCTCTGCTTCTCTTGTCACGCTGTACGACCTTCCTGCATTCCTCTTTCAAGGACATTGGGCCCCCTGGATAATCTTGGATAATGGCCCTATTCCAAGATCCTTAACTTAATAACATATGCAAAATTCCTTTTACCTTGTAAGGTAATATATTCATAGGTTCTGGGGATTAGGACCCGGACAGCTTTGAGGGGCCATTATTCTTCCGACCATAAGAAGGGAGAGGCTAGAGGTGGGAGGGGAAGTGGGACATGAAATGGTAAATCAAGATGGCTTGGCCTCTTCAATAGCAATAGGCAAGATTTCTCCCGAGACCTCTACCAGCTAGCTATTCTCCCTATATAACAGGAGCTAATGCTCCTCACAGGCATATTTCCATGAAGAATGCTAGACATTCCCTCCATTTCTTAAAGGTGGGGCCAAAATCTTCACCAAAACTCCAGCAGGCAGTTATACTTTTTTCTAATGTAGATATTAGAAACAAAATCACAAAACCGAGATGTATAGGAAAGAAGAGATTTAATTTGGGGGTTTAACATGTGAGTGGGTCATAGGTCCTCTTTTCATCAGTGTTATAGCTATGCTTCTGCAGAAATGTTGTAGATTTAGAACAACTATTTTATTCTGTTAAGGATAAACACTGCAGAAGAAAACATGGATACAAATGTACACACAAATTACAGAGTGGGACTTGCAGCACTCAGCATGTTGAATGGTACGGATAAAATGAGCCAGAGTTAGTTTATATCAGAGACCGATATAAAACAGAGTCCCCAAAGTTGGCCGACATGAGGGTTTTGTTGATGTCTTAGCAGAAGTTCAAGGATGCACTTGATCGTCCAGTCATGTGGCAGTCTGAGGCTTCCTTACTCTCCATTAACCCCGATGAGCTAAGCAACAGTAGACAGTGTCTTCATGCAAGGGGCACTGAGGACAGGCCTCCAGTCTCACAAAGCTACTTCCTTGCCCAGAAAGGAAGGAATCCTGCAGATTGGTTATAAAGATCTCTATACAGGGCATTTGGTGTGGAGATAAACATAAACCACGTTTTTCCCCCTATAATTATGTTTACAATCTTTTAAAAATTCAACTTCTGCAGTAAATCTAAGTGCCAACGTGAGAAGAGCTAAGCTGTCCATTTTCACTTTGCCAATTTCCACAAACAGAAACAAAGATTTTTTTCATGTGTGTAAGAATTCCCAAATTTAGTCAAGACTGGAATTTCACTATTTTTATTTTTATAGCAGCAGTGTTTTGCCCATGGGGTAGGAGGAATAAAGAAATGGAAAAAGAGACAATTTGCCATTAAAGACACGATTTGGGGGGGGTGAGAAGTTAAAAATCACGACATATTTTCGATTTTCTTCCTGAGTGATTGGGTCAGTTATTTGGTCAAGCTCATAGGAGGATGTCAAATAATGCTGATATAGGGGCCTTGAAAAATCACCTTTTGTTTTTGTGGAAAAAGGAGAGAGGAAATGAGGTGAAACTGTAAAATATTTCATTTTTTTTTTTTTATGAAACCAGCAAAAGAGAAAGTCCAGCAAAAGAGAAGGTCCTCTTCAGCGCCAGTGCAAATGTTTTTGCAAAGTTCAACTGCCAAGTGTCCCTTGATGCCTGCCAATTTTCATAATTGAAAGATACCTTTTTAAATGAACTTGCTGGTTTTCTATTGGGCTAGAGCAACCTTCCCACATCTGGGTCATTCTCTTTCCTCCAGCAAGACCCAGTTCCTTCAAGGACTTCAGTGAAGACCTGTGACATTAGAAGGCATACATACTGTCATGAGAACACAGTGCTCAGTGCCACATTTTAGACCAAAGGGATTTTTCATCACAGTTTAAGACTTTTTAGTACAAATTACATGGTGAAATGCAAACCAATAATCTCGAAGCAGTGTCAGACAATCAGTTCATACATAAGAACATAGCAGACTGGTCTGCTATGAATAAAACCAACTCTCGCCTTGTTATTGAACAACTTTGCATAAAACCTGAACTGGAAGAAAAACCAAAGAAGTAGAGTGAAGGCAAACACTAACATCTATAAGAAAACTATTATTTTTGTAGGAAAGGCTGCAAAAAGACACCGAAAGTGTGTTTTCATTGCACTTCATCAAGTCATTTAATAAAACTGCCATTCCTAACACACTACTGGCTACTTTGGAATTGTTTTCGCAGTTACTCAGCAGGAAACTAACATTTGAACTTACCAATCTTTTGAGTTGCAAATTCAATTTTAAACTTTTTATTTAAAAAGCCTCAAGAATATCTGTCACTCCAGGCAGAGGAATGATAATAACATTAAGTTTTATGAATTATTACTTTCCAATCAAGGGTGACAGACTTGCTTATAAGAACAGGGTGAGACTTTTCATAAGCAGTGGAGTTCCATCCAAGTTCTCCTGATTCTATTTTGCCAAAGAAAGGAAAAGGATATTACATTTTAAAATAAAATTCCTCCAAATAAAATCCTACCAATGCTTAATGTCTGTGAGTTCTTGTGGTGGCTTTATGTTGTAAATGCTAAGGTTTTATATTACTTATATAAGCTTTAGTCTCCAATAGAGCTGGCAAACAAAACCCAAGAATGCTGAAACAGCTGTAGTACTGTATCTGAGTTATTTGGACCAAAACAGGCATGGGGGTTCGAAGCCGGAACAGAGTTCTCAAAGCCCACTACAACCCTTAGCTTTTCATTTCAGCTTCCAGACAAAGAACTAGTGATGGCTGCTAATCTCATGAAACCCAGTGAGGCATACAAGTTGGATATTAAGGCAGGAGCTTGCTAAAATTTTTAAAGGGTCACTTCAAAGGAAAATTCCACGTTCTTAGAATTCAGTCCAATTCCTTAGAGGCTTCGATTCTATTCTTGCAAAGGGTGAATCTTACAGATATCCAAACAGCCAGTGCCAGTCAAGAAGAGATGTATTTTAAATACGAAAGCCACACAAAGATGGCTACAAATCCTCTACGTTAAACTGCATTAGTCTCTGCTTTTATTACTTCAGAGTCAGTTTCAGAACTGGCCTGAAGTTTGGCAATCAAATCAAGGATGAAAAGAATTATCATTTAAATAGTTTAAAACAAACTGTCTATTAGTCTTTTAAACGTAAGTTAGAAGTATTTCTCCATTTATAAATCACTGACATGTTGATCATAAATAATGCTTAGAGTGGCATTCTAATTATAAATAAGGCTCATCTGTAGATCTTCCAAGACCCCCTGCAAGGCAGCTGTTCTTTGCATACGTAATTCAAGTTACTCAGTGTGTGAGAAGGTGGTAAACTCTTTAGCTTTAAACGTAGTGTTTTAAAATATGTATCTCACAAATTCAGGTTGCCTCATTTCCATTAGCCTAAAAGAGTAAAATTGTTACTGCAGTCCTTTAGTGAACATTTATTCTCAGACTACCAACTCATTGTGAAATCTTAAGTAAGTTAATTCACCTCTCTGAGCATAAATGTATTCCTTTAGGGAAATATTAGTGCCCATTTGATTAATGAGTTAATGTATGTAACGTGCTTATTGAATACATGGATCAAGGTAGGCCCTTAACAAATGATAGCTATTATTGATATTAGCTGTAATCGTAAAAATGGAATATGGTAGATTCAGCTGATGTTTTAAGCCACTAATTTAGAATTTCTCAGATTTCTTGAGCCATAAATCTATAATAATTAAAAATGATTTTGACAAGTGCTCAAGAGGAAATAGGTCCCTTGTTTGCCAAAGGGACTTGGTAACTAAGGGCTGGGTATCAGTGAGGAAAGCCATGTGAGTGAGGAGATTCATAGACTCGGATGAAATCACATTCCACCACGGCCCTGGCCACCTTTTCCTCTATACTCCAAATATGTGGAGAATGATGGTCAACATGCTAATATGACAGCTTTGAAAGCCTTGTGCCCTTCACCTCAATTTTCTCAAAACATCAGTTTTCTTACTCTCCAAGGCAGCTTTCCAGCCAAGGAATCTATGAGCTAGTCAGGTAGAGGTAGTTAGGTCCGTAATCCAAAAGAATGTCAGGTTCCAGTGTCAAAAAGGAAGGGATTCTGAAGGCATTCTCGCATGCAGCACTGTCTGTCATATGGGAAGAAAGGTTTCGGTGGTGGGTGCTATGACTGTGTGTCTCTACGCAAAGAATTAGTGAGGGTCTTTTATCTTTAAGTAATTAATTGGAGAAGAGACCTTTTTTATTAAAACGTATCTCTTAGAAAGATATGTTTTTATATGTTACTGAGCTCTTTCTACATGCCAGTTATTGCTCTACATTCTACTGAGGAAAGAAGAGTGATAAGATGTGGGTTTTGTCCTCCACTTACAAATGCAGGTACCATGTGCAGGACCTGTTTCTATTTGCAGCTCCAAGTCTTAGACCTATGGTTATGCCTCTAACCTTCACCTAGAAAGAGACGTCATAACCCAACATAGAGCTCTGTTTTATGCTTTACCTTGCTTAGGAGGAGCTGTATTATATAAATTTCCTTTGCAACAAAGATATTCCTCTGTCAGGCAAAGGTTTTATTTCTTATAAGTGAGTTCAAACAAGCCTCCAGAGATTTGATCAAAAAGAAAGTTAACTTTACTTCTTCTCAATTATGGTATATATTTTAAAAGGGATAATTTTTTGAAATATAATTTTCCTTTTCTAGAAGTTCTTCCTCAGCTCTGCAACTTATTTGCTGTGAGAGATCTTGGCCAATTTGCTTAACCTCTTGTGCCTCAGTTCCTGCATATGTAACATGGGATAATAATGGCACCTGCCTATAGGGCTGTTGTGGGGCATAAATGATAAAAGACAGAAGTCTCTTGGAACAGTAACTGGCATGTAGTAAGCATCCAATAAAGATCAGCCATCATTATCATTGTTATTTTTCAATTACATTAATATTGGCTGTGGTATTCTCCTGCTAGTTTGTTAGGTAGACACGTTGATAGAATGTCACAGAAGAGTGAAGTGGTTCTATATGTATTGTAGTATCTCCTTAGTAGACCAGAATGCCATGAAACCCTTAGCCATACTATGTACCTTAGAGAATAAAACCACTGAGCAAAAGTATAAAAACTTTATTTTACCCCCACTTCTTCCAAGCACTTGCTGTGTCATTTTAGACAAGCCAATTGCTAGAATCAGCAGGTAAAAATATAGAATGCTCATCAAATGTAAATTTCATATAAGTAACATATTTTTAGTAGAGTATAAGTATGCCTCATACAAATAATAAAAAGTTATTCATTATTTACATGACATTTAAATTTAGCTGGGAGACTTGCATTGTAATTTGTTAAATCTGGCAGTCCTGAGCTTCAATCCCTTAATAGATAAAATAATGATACTGAATTAGGTCAGTGTTTTCCTAACCCTACAGAACGTTTTCTAGGAGATCTGTTTCAATAAAAAGAATCCATTCTCCAATTAATTAGGGAAATGCAACCGGTTGTTGTCCCCTTCTAGAAATTTACAGTATAAAGTAGCATATTGAATGTTACAAAAACCCTAGCAGTAAATAAATCTGCTTGACTTTGTTAAAGCCACATTTACTCAAATTATTTCTTCACAGGATTGTCTCTTTGCATTTATAAATACCTCTAGAACATGTTTTGAGACATGACAGACTAGATGATACCTAAGGATGTTTCCATCTCTAAAAGTTTAGGATTCTAAGGATCCAAGATTGAAATTATGCAGTCTTAAAGTACTCCCCAAAAACAAAATGTAAGCAATAATAATCTAGTTGGTACAAGGCATCATCCATTCAGTCAAAATTTCTAGTAAAAGTCAATACCTGGTCATGACTAGAGTAGGTGATGCTACCAGAAACTGAGAATAATGATCTTTTCACTCCATCTATTCAACACTCAACATAGTATCAAATACAGACAACTAAATAATGTTGAACATTTTGTTTGGCTGTAATGTCTTTCAAAGGGACATTGCATTCAGTCAGCATTGTTTAGAGAGAGTAATGGCTCAGCTGACTTCATTTTCCACCAAGGTTGCCAGGTGAGTTAAACTAAATTCTGTTCTTATTAATTCAATATAAGCTTAATAATAGTGGCTCGTTTAGGTGTGATTAAAATGGAATTTGAGAATTCCTTTTTAAAAACATTTCATTAAAAGGATAGAACTTGAAGTGATTTCAGTGAAAATGACAAAGTAATGACTTCTGAAAATCCTCTCCCCACCCCATAAAAGCAATGAGAAAACCAGCAAAAATGGTCAGAATTAACTTTTTCAGAAGTCTAGAAAAGAACCAAAAGCTTGCAGCAATCCAGAGTATTTATTCAGAAAAATGGCTGAATCTCAGTAAGCTCAGAGAGCTTTGTGGCATTTTAACTTATCCTATTCCAATCCACTCTACCTTCTCCAGCTCCACAGTAGATATAAAATCAACAACCCACAATTACAATGAAAAGCAGCAGCATTGTAGTCACTGGAAAGGGCAAAACAAGGTTGGAGTTTCTTCAGATCCCCATTCCCAGAAAATTATAATGATTTGAGCTCTCTGGAGGTTCCCTGGAAGACCCTATTCAAAAGGTTGTCCTTATATGATCTGCTTCAGGAGTTATCTAATGCAAACAGTCTTTTCCTCCCGGGCATTTGTTGAAAACAATCTTGAATATGGCAGCTCCTTGAAGCAGTAAGACACAGTTGATACAAACAATACATTAACCAAAGGGCTGCAAAGGAAAATCTGAGATGTTCATAGGGAACTTTGAAAAGCTCTGATATATTCCTGGGAATCTAAAAGGCTACGTGCATATGTGGAGCCATGTGTAAGCTCAGGACTACACATATTGTCAGGAAAAACAGAGAATGCCCTGTGCTCTCAGTTCTGACTAAACTTGAAGCTTTGTATTAGCATGAAGTAAAGGCTGAGGCAGAATTGTCAAGTTCTTGACTGAGTGTTGAAGCCATGCTCCAAAATGTACACAGAACCTCTCAACAAAAACTTGGGGATTTATTTGTTCTAGGCATATAAAAATACTTTCTGTCTGATCATTATCTGACCACTAAGCAGAAACTTCAGTGGCTACCCATGACAATAACAGCAACAACAAATACAGGCTTTGCAGAATTATTTCAGAAAACCACTACCACCAACAAACCCTAGAAGGAGGTAAATCTGATTTTCAGTGCCACATCAAATTATTTTAAATATCCAGCTTTCAGAAAAAAAAATAGAACATGCAAAGATTAAGAATAGTCTATATACAGAAAAATAGAGTAACCAGTAGAAATTATCCATGAGAAAATCCAGCCCTTGGACTTACTAGACACAGACTTTAAGTTAGAAATTTTAAATACAGTCAAAGAACTAAGGAAACTATATCTAAATAATTATAGTAATTATGAGAATGACATTTCAGCAAATAGAAAATATCAATACACAGATAATTATGAAAATGAACTGAATAGTAATTCTGGAGTTGAAAAATAAATAATTGAAATCAAAATTTACTACAAGGGCTCAACAATAGATTTCAACAGGCAAACGAAAGAATCAGTAAACTTTAAGATAGGTCCATTGAGATTATCCAGTCCAGGTAATAGAAATAAAAGAGAATTTTAAAATAAAAGAGAATTTTAATAAGCAGAGACTCACAATCAAGCCTAAAAACATGCATAAATGTTGTCTCAGATGTCAAGCATAAAGAGAAAGGGGGAAAATTAAAAATAATGACTGAAAACTTTCCAAATTAGAGGGAAAAGCTCAACAAACTTCAAATATGCTAAAGTCAAAGAGATCTACACCTAGATACATCATAATGAAACTGGCAAAGAACAAAGAAAGAACCTTGAAACTGAAAGAGTAAACAATTTATAAGGTCGATGGATTCTGAACAAATAATTTTTCATCAGGAATCATGGAAGCCAGAAGCAATGGAATTACATATTCTCAGTGTTAAAAAAAATGTCAACCAAGATGTTGACATAGAGTTTTATATACAGCTTTTTTTAAAAAATTCATTCTTCAAAAAATGAAGTTAAGACATTCCTAATAAATAACAGAGAGGATTTATCACTAGCAGACTGCTCTACAAGGAATACTAAAGATAGTCCTTCACCCTAACATTAAAGGACACTAGATAGTAACTCCAATTCAAATAAAGAAAATAAAGAGCATTAGAAAAAGTGACTACATATGAAAGACAATATAAACATATTTTTATTTGTAACTCATTTTTCTAACTCATTATTTAAAACCCCTTTAAAGCAATAATTGTGAATCTGTGTTGTGAGTATACGAAGTATAAATCTAACTTGTATTTACAATAACAGCACAAAATTCTGTGCTGAAATTTTAAATATAGTCAAGAAAACTAAGGAAAGGGAAGTTAAGACATTTCTAATAAACAACTGAGAGGATATATCACTAGCAGACAGCTCTACAAGAAATACTAAAGATAATCCTTCAGACCAAAGTCAATTTAGTAAATAATAGGACAAATGAGGCAGGAGGAAATACAGCTATACAACTGCAAAATTTTTATGTATTATTGAAATTAAGTTTATTTTAATCTGAACAAGATTGCTACCAATTAAGACAACTGAAACAAGTTGTGGACTGGCATGTCAGCAAGATAGCTGTCTAGACTTGCCTGGCATCCATCTTCCCCAGAAAAAAGAGACCAAAACAATGAATAAAACCTCTATTTCCACTAGAGTGAATGAGGGAGTACACTGGAGAGCACCAGGGAAACTGCAAAGTCCTTATGGAGCACAGAAACTCAGAATAGCACCACAGACAGGGGAATGAAGAATCCTGTCTCAGCCACAGTTTTCCCTGTTGAGATCAGCTCAAAGCCAGGATGAACTTCTTACGGGAAAAGCGCAAGCTATAGCTGCCCAGCAGTCCTCATCACTGCTACAGTTGCCTGTGGTTTTTGCTACAGGAGAGGTAGTCTTCACATGCCCTAAATCAGTTAGGAGAGTAGCCTAGAGTTCCTGTAATGGCATTGCCTCAAAACAGTAGCCCATTTGGTGTGTGCACACACACCCTATTCTTCGTACTAAAGCTGTATGACACAGTACCATCTTGAAACTGGGCCCACTACTAGAGTGAGTCCTGCCCTGGGATCCAGTAGCCACTATGTCTCTGTAGCCCTCAAGTCATGCCTTCATTCCAGTATTTTCACATGAGTGGCTACATCACCACTACCCTAGCTGCTTGGAGCCTATTGCTGTCTATAATGGCTAAGATTTTGGTGTTCAAAACCATGGAGCACCCCACTCACAAGGGAATAGGTGGACCTGCACGGGAGGGAAGATGACACACAGTTGGACAATCTGATATACAAACACACTTGTCCTGCCAGCCAGCCCAGCAACCCTACCCCCACCCCACCTCACCCAGCAAAATTATACCACTGACATCACAAACCAACAACCTAGGCCCTGACAAAATTGCAGACACTATGAATGAAGATTTCAGCTAAAGAAAATGCATAGAGACCATGCTACTGAGTCCATCTAAAACCAAAGCCAACGTACCTACCATACTTAAACAACATCCTAGGACTCATGTGCAGGAAACAGTCTCTCCCTTTGAAAACTAATTCATAAAATTTGAAAAAATGACTGTTCCACTGGTATGCACAGATATCAACAAAGGAAGGAACACACACACACACACACACACACACACACACACACACGAAAAAGTAAGGAAACATGACATGCCTAAAGGAACAAAATAATTCTCCAGCAACAGAAACCAAAGAAAAGAACAAAAGTCCAGAAAGGGAATTCAAAATAATGATCTTAAGAAAACTCAGTGAGATACAAGATAATACCAACAATTCAATAAAATTAGAAAACAACAGAAATTGATATCATGAAAAGAACAAAACAAAAATATTGATATTGATGAAATACAAGTTGAAATCAAAATATAATTGAGAATTTCAACAACAGACTAGACCAAACAGAATAAAAAGTTTCTGAACTTCGAGATAGTTCTTTTGAAATAACTCAGAAGGAAAATAAATAAGAATAAAAAGATCCTATGGGACCTACAGGACATCATTAAGCCAACAAATATTCACATTATAACAATCCCAGAGGGAGAAGAGATGAAGATAGGCACAGACAACCTATTTAATCAAATAATAGCTGAAAACTTCCCAAGTCTTAGGAGAGATATGAACTCAAAGGCCCCTAATTAGATTCAACCCCCAAAAGATCCTCTGAGGCACATTATAAACAAACTGCCAGACTCTAAATAAATGTATAACAAATACAGAAATTGAATTCATAATAAAAAAATTTCTCACAAAGAAAAGCCTATGACCAGATGTACTCACTGGCAAATTCTACCAAATGTTTAAAGAAAAATTAAGACCAATCTTTCACAAACTCTTGCAAAAATAAAAGAGGGGGGACTATTTCCCATATTATTCTATAAGATTAATGTTGCTCTGATATTAAACTCAGACAAAGATATCCCAAGAAATGAAACTTACAGAACAATATCCCTTATAAATATAAATGCCAAAAAAACTCTCAAAAAATTCTAGAACAGTTAATTCAGTGTGTAACATTTTAAAAAGAATTGTACCAAATGATCAAATGAAATTTATCGCTGGAATGCAAGGTTGGTTATATATACCAAAAATTTTCAATGTCATATACCATGTTAATAAAAAAGGACTAAAATTATAGAAACATCTCAATAGATGCAGAATTTGTTTGAATATATAATAAAAATGATTTCATGATGAAACATTCAACAAATTGAAATGAAAAGGAACTTCCTCTACTTTGTAAACAACATCAGAGGTAAATGCACAGCTAATATTATGCTTAATGCTGAAATCCTGAAATCTTTCCCACTAAGACCAGAAATGAATGTTCTTTCTAGCCTCTCTATTCAACATTGTATTGGAGTTTCTAGCCAGAGCAATTAGCAAAGAAAAATAACTAAAAGGCAGCCAAATTGAGAAGGAAGAAGTAAATCTATTTGCCAATGACATTACATAGAAAATTTTAAGGAATTCACAAAAGTCTAATAAACCAGTTTAGCAAGATTAAAAGATACAAGAAAAAAATAGAATACTCAATATTTTCATATACTAGCCATGAACAACCAGTAAATAAAATTAAAATAATTTCATTTATAATAGCATTGAAAATAATAAAATAATTAGCAATACATTTAACAAAATAATTCCAAGACTAGTATACTAAAAACTACAAGATAGAATTGAAAGAAACTAGAGAAGACTTATATAGCTGGAAAACATCTTGTCTTCACGGATTGGAACACTTAATATTGTTAAGATTAAAAAACTCCCTGAATTCATCTAGAGATTCTGCACAAACTCTATCAAAATTCCAGCTGCTTTCTTTGCATAAATATATAAGCTAATTCTGAACCTCATGTGGAAATTCAAAGGGTTCTGAATAACCAGAATAATTTGAAAAAAAAAGTTAAAGAACTAACAGTTACTAATTTTGAATGTTACAGCACAAAGCTACAGCAATAAAGATTGCATAGTAGTGGCATAGGATAATCATATTTATCAATGGAATGGGATTGAGAGTCTGGAAGTAAACTCATACTTTTATGGTCAACTGATTTTTGACAAGAATGTCAAGACAGTTCATTGGAGGAAACAATAGTTTTTTAAACAAATGGTTCTGAAAAAATTAGATATACACACGACAAAGAATGAAATTGGATCCCTATCTCATACCCTATACAAAAATTAACATAAAATATATCAAAGACCTAAATGTAAAAGCTAAAATTATAAAACTTTTAGAAGAAACCACAGCTGTAAAATTTGGGACCTCAGACTTAGGCAGTAGTTTGTTAGATATGACACCAAAAGACAAGCAGAAAAAAAAAAAAAAAACAGATAAACTGGACTTTATCAAAATAAAAAACTTTCACTTCAAAAGATAAAATAAAGAAGTGAAAAGCCAAATCACAGAATAGGAGAAAATATTTACAAATTATTTGACACTCGGTACCATCACACCCAGTAAGTCACTGAGAGCCGGGGGAAAAAAAATTTACAAATTATAAACTGTTAAAGGTCTAGGATCTAGAATATATTTGAAAACTATTGCAACTCAACAATAAAAAGAAAAATGACCCAATTAATAAATAGTCACAGGATTTGAATAGACATTTCTCCAGAGAAGATATGCAAATATCTTGTATAGACATTAAAAGATGCCTGATGTTAGTCATTAGAGAATGTAAATCAAAACCGTAATGAGATAACACTTCATATCTACTAAAATAGCTACAATAAAAGGCAATAATTAAGTATCAGTTTGAATAAGGAAAGACTGGAACTGTCATACAATGCCAGTGAAATATAAAATGAGAGTTACTTTGGAAAATAGTTGGGCAGTTTCTCAAAAAGTTAAAGATAGGGTTACAATGTAATTCAGCAATTTTATCCCAAAGTATCTGCCCAAGAGAATTTAAAACATGTAATAAAAACTTACACATATATATTCCTAACAGCATTAATTATGATAGCCTAAAAGTGAAAACAACCCAAAGGTTTATTAATTGATGAACAGATAAACAAAATATTGTATGCTCAAACAATGTAATATTATTCAATCATAAAAGAAATGAAGTTCTGGTATATGCCATGACAAGAATAAACCTTGAAAACATGTCTAAAGTAAACAAATCCATTGTAGAGGCAGAAGTAAACTTCCTTTCTGCCCTTTCTGAAGGTTCACTGACATAAAGTGACAAAAGACAGGTTAACAAGAAAAAAAGCTTACACATTTATTAATATGCATAACCATGGGAACCATACAAAATATGAGACTCAAAAAAGGGCTATATGGTTAAAGCTTAAATACCCTCCTTATTAGGGAGAGAAAAGTAGGCAGCTGTAACCAATTTTAGAGGGGTAGTAAGTTATTTTCAGGGGAAATGAATGGACTCAG
Source organism: Callithrix jacchus (assembly GCF_049354715.1). Classification (NCBI taxonomy): domain Eukaryota; kingdom Metazoa; phylum Chordata; class Mammalia; order Primates; family Cebidae; genus Callithrix; species Callithrix jacchus. The sequence goes on from NC_133502.1 coordinate 65,406,887, forward strand.
GAGGCAAACATTATTTTGTAAATAATTGTCTTAGGAAACTGAATGGGACTGGCAAGTTAAGGGAAGGAGAGCAGCGGAACCGCCTTGTGAACGAAGGTTGTCTTAGTATGTAGAAAAAGCCTCCTAGGTAATCTCTCCAACCTGTCCTCAGAGGAATAGATGAAAAGTCTAACTGCAAGTAGTGATGACTTTTATAGTCTCTTCTTTTCTTAGGTGCTTAGTCTTTCTGGATTATTTGATGAGATTCCTGTAGAGGGGGTCTTAAGACACTTGCGTTTCTTTTGAGAAGTTTTCTTAGATAAGGAAATTCCAGAGAGAGAGAGTCCCTCCTTGCTCTTGGGGTCAGGGGAGAAGAAGCAAAAGAAGGTTAAAATGTTTTTGGTTCTGAGGCAGCTTCTAAGGTACTCCAATTTCATTTAATTCAAAGTGCTTAGTATGCCAAAGCACCACAGTGTAGGATATCATTTTCTGAGACCCAACACCATAAATGCTAAAAGTAGTTTAGTGGTTACCAGGGGTGGTGGAAAGAAGTAATCGGGAGTTGCTAATACTGAGCATGAGTTTTCTTTTGGGGGTGACAAAAATGTTCTGAAATTAGATCATGGTGACATTTGCACAACATTGTGAATATACTTAAAGGCCACTCAATTGTACCCTTTAAATGGATGACTACTGTATGTGAGTTACATCTCAATTAAAACAAAATTCTAGAACTTGACATATCATTCCAAATATTCAAATTATTAGAGTCTGCTTTTAAGGTAAATAAGAAGTGGAGAGTGGTCACAAGGTCAAATGGAGGCTATTAGGAAATGAGAAAAATCAGAAATGAAAATTAGGGAGCCAACTCTTCACGATTTTTTAGGTGAGCAGCAGAGGGAGCCCTTGATAGCAAAGAAAATTACAAAAATAATGTTTATACTTCTGATCATAAAGTTAATACAACCTTTTTACTAAAAATTTGAAAAAGTACCATATAATGTAATAAAAACCTACTAATCATTCCACTCCTAAGAACCTTATTAACATCTCACAGATGCAGATCCTTCCAGCCTTTTTTTCTGTGTGTGTACATACGGATGTATGTACACCCACAGCTCTTGTACATGCAAACCCACCCACAGCTCTTGTACATGCAACTGTGCCTCTTTTTTTCACTTCATGTTATGTTTTATATTTCTTCCAAAGCCTTAAATATTCCTAAGAATGTGGTCTTTCATGACTACAGATGTACTGTCATTAATTAAACCTATTTTTAGAAATTTTCAGTCACAAGTAACACTGCAATAAATATCCTTATACTTAATCCTAGTATTTCCTAAAAACATATCCTAAGTAGACTTCTTAAAGAGGAATTATTAGGTCAAATTTGTTTACAGCTTTAAGTCTTTGAATACATACATATTGCCACATTTCTAACTAGAAAATTTCAAAGACTGTTAGACTTCCACCAGCAGAGGATGAGATTTTCCTTTAGTTTGAACGTTTACCCAACTATATAATTACCAGGGTTTTTAAATGTAAAATATTTGCTAATTTAATGGGCAGAAATTGGTGTCTTTTAAAATTATTTTTAAATAAATAGTGAGCCTGAAATTTTTTCATGATTTATTTCTAACTTTTTTCTGCTTGAACAAATTACTTTTTAAATGAATATTGAAAATTTCTCTGTTTAGGATATTTATCTTCTAATCATTGACTTCAGAAGCTCTTCATGTATTAACCATGTTAATTAACCTTTGTCTTCTATTTTGTCTTTTTTTCAACTTATTCTTTGCCTTATGCTTTTTTTTAATGAGTTTGGATGTATATGTTTTTAATTTTTATGGAAAAAGATTCTGTCTCCTCTTTTATAGATTCTTCCTCTACCTTTTTGTTTAAAAAGTGCTCCCATACACTGGGAGTTGATGGATATTTACCATAATTTCTTCTACTCATTTGTGTTTTCATACTTTAAAATTTAATTATTTAATTCATCCAGAATTTATTTAGGGATATGATTTGTGTCCTCTCCTTTCCTTAAAAAGTGAATTAACTTCCTCAGCACTATTCATTGGCATAATCTTTCATTTCCTTCCATAATTTGAAATGTCTTCAAATACTAAATTCTTATATACATGTGAGTGTGCCTGGGGACTCTATTCTCTTCTGTCTAGTCATATATCAATATTATGTTATTAAAGCTTTATAACAGGTTTTTAATATCTGAAGCACAGTTCCCCTTATTTCTTTATAAATCTTTCTTGGTTATTTTTATCCACAAATTATTCTAGATAAACCTTGTAGTCACATTTTCATTTCAAAACATTCCAGCTGGGATTTTGATTAGAATCATACTGGACCTACCAATCAATTTCAGAAAAACTGACATTATCCAATAATATAATATACATCACAATTGATTCAAGCCTGCTTTTTTATTAACTAAAGTTTACAACTAAATTCACAGAGGCCCTATATAAACAAACAAGTTTGTTTCCAGATTTTATTGTTCTTGTTCTTGTTTGTTTTGCTTTGTTTTTTACCTGTTGTAAAAGAGATCTTTTCCCTCTTTATAATTATTATCTGATTACAGATATTTTTAATATTTTGTATTCCGGTATCATAGTGAAGCATTAGTTCTAATAGTTGATTTCTGAGGTTTTTCTAAATAGGTTATCCTTAAGAAATTAAAAATTCTCTACATAGTCATGACTTTGGGATCTCAAAACCAATTCAACTTGTGGAATTATAGCTCTTATGCTTCAAATGCATAACTTCTTTTTCTAAATAAAATCGAAAATTAAGTGTGTAAAATGACCAACTAAAAAGCACAAACAACTCTGAAATATACAGATTCTACTCCTCCACTTGGCTCTTAAAGGGTTAATACTTGCCATGAAGAATTTTTTTTAATCTAATAAAGAATTCAATCCAAAATATTCTTAAAGAGGCATTAATGACTCAAAATGTCCTTTGGTTTTTATATGGCCCCCTAAACTGTAGTGTTTTTAAAAGTCAGGTTTACTGAGTTATAATTTACAGACAGAATTCACCCTTTTCAGGCACACAGTTCTACAAAGTTTGACAAGCATATACAGTTGAGTAATCACCATCTCAATCAAGACAGAATATTTCTAACACCCTCAGACAGTCTCTGTGTCCCTTTGAAGTCAATCATTTTCCTCTCACCCTCAACCCCTGGCAATCTCTGATTTATTTCTGTCACTGGATATTCTGCATAACATTTTTGTTTCTCAAGCTTTCAGCCAGTCAAAGTTGGCCGGTAGCAACTAGCAGAGTCCTCTCCTGCTCTTTTGAAAACCACCTTTTCTTTGCTGACAACCAACAGATCAGTCTCCATAGTCAGCAAAGCTGAACTCCAGCTTTAAACACAGGCCAATTTCTCCCGTAAAACTTGGCCTGGCGTCAGCTGGGCGGACATGCCCAGACAAGCCTGCTGGGGTAGCCACACCCACAAGAGGGGGTTCCTTACAGCATGGAGCACCAGTTGCACACTGTCCCCGTTCGAGCTCAGTTCTCTTTTTAGTTTGGAAGTGCGTGTGTATGTACGCATGTGTGTGGGTGCATGCATTGCAGAGTCCCAGTATACTTTGACATGTTGTGCATCTACAGTGTGAGTAATACACTGGAGGGCAGATGAGCCAGCCCCTTCTGAGAAATACAATAGCCCTCTCTGAACCCCTCCTCCTCCTGTCATCTGATTGCTGGATGGCGTGAGCCTGTGGTATACTGGTGAGAGCTGGAAGGTCTGGGACTGGATCTCTCCTACTGAGTCAAAATACAACAGAAATACCTTGGAGGAGGATCTGAGGCTGAGAACCAGCTTCAGAAAATTATAAGTTGCCAAAGAAACACACTTTTAAGCATCATATCTGAAACAGTTCGTTTTGTCTTTTCTGCTAAGGTCCACTTTCTTTTCTGATGCTTCTTTCCCCAGCTTTCTACACATGACTTGGGCTGCTTTCCTAGTTCCCTTAAATACCGCTGTAAAGAAACCTATCTATGGTTTTATGTTACCCCATTGGAGTGCTGTCTGTGAATACTGGGCATAAAAGGGGATAAACTGCCTAACTCAATCCACCCTCGAGGCCTGCCACATTAAAAAGATATACCACAGAACTTTGGTATACCCTGAAATGATTGGAAATACTGTGAGGCTGCAGTGTTCAGTGAAAACTCCGAGTGTCACTTGATGTAGATAGATAACTCTCTGATCTACTCTTGGGCCTATTTATAACATTTTATTTTCATCAAGGCCTCTCAGCATTCACAGTTAATAACTAGTCCTGGAAGGATATTTCTCGCTTCTGTTAATTCTTATCCTGGAGACATGCAAGGTACAAAACAGGTAGGAGAAAAGCATATTTGAATAGGCTTAAATTCAAACCCCCAGGCACACACACTCTACTATCCATCAAAGTCTGCAGCTGACCAGGTAGGGCTACTTTATCTCAAGCAAAAAATATCTGAATTGTATGTTACTCAAAGAAGTTGCCTGACTCATTTCATCAAGTTTTTTAAAAAATATTCTTAATATGCCCTGGTTAACTGTTTACCTACTTGGCAAATTGCTTAGCACTATGTACAGAAAAAGGCACTAGATGTTTTTTAGATTGACTCAGAAAAAGTTAAAATGGAGAAATTTCTACCTGCTCACTTGGTCCTTCATGAAGATTTCTACCACTTCCCTTGTTCCAGCTCACTCAAGGCTGGTGCCATGACAACTCCTGGTTGGAGAATCAGTGATTTAAGTGGCATTTGACCAAATCTGTCCCCACTTGGGGTTCTCTGCTCTGTAGATCTGCTGACTCAGAGAGTCCACTGGCAGTGACCAGTTCCACACATGAACTGGTTGCATGCCCTTGGAAGGCAGAGTGGGGCATCTGCCTCACCAGCTTCCTTCAGGTGTTTCACTGAACCCTAGCATTCAAATTTTCATCTGCAGGAGAGGAAAGAAAGGGAAGGCTCTGGTCTGCGGTGCCATGGGATTCCACTGGTGCCTCTAGGCATCCCCTATCATACTCTAACTGTTTCCTACATGCAAAGCGCCAACCTGGTTAAGCAACAGTGTACATATGTGGTGAACACCAGGCACCCTCCCACCAGACTTCTGCAGCATTCCAGCACTCCATCCTCCCCCAGCTTCCAGTTTAGGACAGGCCCAAGAGAGGAATGGTGAGAATAGAGTTAAATGTGACTTCTGCTTCTTCATGGGTCCCCTCTTCCCATCCTCCAGGCCATCAGACCTCCCCCTATAAACAGATATGTGCTCAGATTATCTACTTTTTGGAAAAAACAAGAAAATGATAATACTAGCAAAACTTTATTGACTAATGTTTGTCTGAGTACCAGGAACTGTGCTAAACACATCACATTTATTTCATTCAGTTCTGACAAGAACCCTATACAGACAGGTGTTGCTGCTGTCTCATTTTGTAGATGGGAAAACTGGCACAGAGGTGAAAAGGACTTACCTATATGGATACATTGCATCAAGATTCAAGCTGAGGTTCTGACCCAAAAGCCTGTGCTGCAAACTAGAGTCCTCCTGTGTACATTTCACATCTGGAATTACCGTAAAGTATTTTGCAGTGACTAAAACAGGCACATGAATGAAGAGGTATACAGGTCTGCCTGAGAGGAGACTCAAAGCCAAAGCGAATTTAAGTGTATCCCCACAGGCCGCTGGAACTTCATCTAGGTGCATTTGTTTTATAAGCATGGGTACTGCAGAGTCATTGAAACACATGTGCTTGCCAGTGCAGAACATCATCTGATGGCAGCAACCACCTGGTGCTGGCCACGACTGAGGAGGGAACAAATCAGGTGCGTGTGGGCCAACCCTTCCTGCACTGAACAAGAGTGGGGGTGGTGAGATGCTAAATTTTTAGTGGGAAGGATGAGGAAAGCAGTCCTGAAATGTTTTTCACAGAAATAGAAGCTAGTGAAATACAAACTGGCATTTGACTACTTTAGAAAAAAAAGAGAGGAGGGTAATAGGCAGGAAAGTGATTGGCTGCTGCTGCCAGACTAAGGAACTTTTAAAATTTTGTTCGTTCCCCCAAAGACGTACATGCCCAAACCACTGAGAGAGTAAGTGATGACAAGCAGATCTGCAAGTCGGGGCCCTAGTCACAGTAGCAGGCGCCCTGTCGCACAACAGCTTTGCAACCAGCAAAGTTGCAGCTTCTGCTACAGCGCACACGTGCGCGTGAACACACACACACACACACACACATGCGCCATCCTCCTCAGCCTGGTTCCCTGCCTGCACCAAGACCATTCCAGCTGCACGCAATAATCAGGCAAGCAACTTCTAACCCAGCCTAGGAGACTCAGAAGAGATAATGCTTATTTTTTTGCAAAGGCTTCTTAAGGCTCCAGGGACCTGTACCCCAGGTGGAGAATGCTTTCCCAGAAGCAGAGCCTGTTTCTCCAGCCTGAGTGTGTGTGCTGCAGAGCTGGGGACCCCACCCTATATCTATAGTAATTGCTGTATCTAATGGTGTGGTACTGCTGACTTCCTTTCCAGCTGTAGCTTTCTGTTGACTGACCCTGTTATTACTGGCTCCTGCTTTATTTTAGGGATGTTAACCTGCTCATATGTGTCTGCTAGTACCTTGGGGGTAAACTCCATCTTAAAGGCTCTTCAGAGAAGGGCTTCATAAGTTTTCCTTTTACAGGCCTTTATTGCATCTGTTTTCTCCAGTTCCTCTCTCTTCCTCCTCTCCTTCTTTCTGCCTGGTCAGAGCAGGGGATGTTAGCTTTTCTTAGGGACACCTTAGAGCCAGCCAGTCACATTATATGAGAATATGTTCTTCTAGGAGCCTGCCCCTAGAACAGTAATAACATGGTCAGACAACAGAAAGCTACAGCTGGTAAGGAAGTCAGCAGTACCACACCATTAGATACAGCAATTACTGTAGATATAGGGTGGGGTCCCCAGCTCTGTAGGTCACAGATTCAGACCTGTGGAAACAGCCTAGGCTATTCTGAAATTCTCAAGTGGAGTTCCAGTATTCAGTCTCTGGCTAAGCTCCATCCTTGTGGGCTGTAAGTTGGAATGAGTCAATAGGCCAGACATCTAATCCTCCCTGTGCCAGCATCCCACCTGGATGGCATGGCGGAGAAAGGGGAGCACGGGGACCCAACTCATTCACTATCAACAGGTCTTGTTCATTTCTTTTCTCTAGGAAAAAGCAGCACTTCTCTCCATCTGTGATAGGTGGACGCCAAGGCGCCGTATATTGTAAGCACACTTTCCTCCTCTGCACAGAGCGCTGTCTTTGCTGCCCTGTCTGTGCCATGGACCTACACAGTGTAAAAGAAACCCACCAGGGGCTTAGGTGTTCTTTCATCTTAGTAGTTCCAATATCCTCAACCACTATGGTAAGATGTCTACATGGCAAGTTAATTCAGGCATACAATGCAATGTGGGCAGGATATGTGGGTGGGTTCCAGCCAGTTTTGGTGGCTGCTTGGACCACTTCACAGAGACTTGTTCCAAGGAACAAGGAGAGGGCTTTGTGAAGTGCTTTGACTCTCACTGAAATGGCTGCTACAAGAGGTGATTTCTCACTGCAGGAGGATTTGGGAAGAGCAGTAGGGGGACAGGAGAGTATAAAGCCAGGTTTTATGTCCAGCCCATTTGGACCAGTTTTGTGGCCTTGTGTGTTTCCAAGCTACAGTTTCCTTATCAATACAATGATAATTGAATATATCCTATAGAACCATAGTGAGGTTCACATCACACAGTGTGAGAAATCACTTTGTAAACTGGAAAACACCACAAATAAAAAGAGGCTATTGTTATTGGGCTCATTATTCTGAGGCAGGAGAACCAAGGTATAGTAGGTTGGTGCAGTGGTTCATGCCTGTAATCAGCACTTTGGGAGGCCAAGGTGGGTGGATCACGAGGTCAAGAAATCGAAACCATCCTGGCCAACACGGTGAAACCCTGTCTCTACTAAAAATACAAAAATTAGCTGGGTGTGGCGGCATGCACCTATAGTCCCAGCTACTCAGGAGGCTGAGGCAGGAGAATTGCTTGAACCTGGGAGGCAGAGGTTGCAGTGAGCTGAGATCGCGCCACTGCATTCCAGCCTGGTGACAGAGCGAGACTCCGTCTCAAAAAAATAAAAAGAAACGAAAAAAGAAGTAAGCATTAGATATCACACAGTCTGAGATTCTTGGAGAACAACACAAGCCTCTGTAGATCCTCCTAGGATCTTTCTTCTGGAATGTTCTCTGATGACAATGGCAGAAACGGGGGGCAGAGGGGGGTGATAAAATGGCCAATTCTCCAATTCTATCAGCTGGGATAGAACTCAGCCCAAATCATGTTATTGCTAACCCTCAAATCACCTGATTAATTCTCAACTCATTGAAAAGATGATGTAGTGTTCAGAGCACAAACCATGGGACCAGAATGCCTGGACGTTAGCCCATCTCTGTGTCCCTCTAACTAGAGGATTTGAAGTAAGTGACATGACTCATCTGTGTTTCAGCATACCCATCTGTAACATGGAGATGATAATACTGTCTACTTCATAGTGTGAGAATAAAATGAAAAAGAAATGGAAAGTACTTCGGGAAACTTCTGACACGTATGGATAGTAAACTAAGTGTCACTACTATTGTTTTCCAAACAATTTATTAAAAAATAAAATGTGTGTTCTAATTTGTAGGAGGAGATGGGTTCTTCAGGCATGATCAAGAATGGAGTTCGATTAGGCATCAAGAAAACCAATCCCTCCTTCTCCACTCTAGTGTGAAGGGTCTGCCATGTCAAAACAAGATGAGAGTCCAGTGGAGCTATACAGTGTGCACATGTACCTTAGTAACCTGGAATTAAAGAGTGGTGACATTTCCTCCTGGTGCTGGAGCCCCGACCTAGATAAAAACAGGCCGTGAGGCTGAATCTGGGCTCCTCCGTCAACCACTGTATGACCGTGGATGCCTGACGTCTCTTTGTGCCTCACTTCCTAAACTTGCGATGGAATAACAATGGTGCCTGCCTTCTCGGGTTGTTGTTTAGAGCCGTCACTGAATAGCTACACAGTAAAACCCAGCTATGATTGTTATCAGGACACCATTTGCCATTACCCAACCTTGTGATTTGGAATCTGGAGAAACTGTATAAATTTCATCTTTCAAGTTAAAGTAGAAGAACCAAAAGCTAGATAAATCTAACCTAAAGCCGTATTTTTGTTAAAGACAAAGAAAGGAAATGGCACATCATCACAATCAAGTTATTTGGTCATACAGTATGACAGTATCTACGATCACCAATTTATGTCACTTTTTAAAAATTACAAAAAATTTTGTAATGCAAAATTATTTCAATTACAAAGCATTTCCATACATAAAAGCTCCGTCCCCTTTAGACGATCCTCAATTTTTACAAATAAACTGACCTGGTAGGCATGGGTGTTCCTAGTCCTTGTTTTTAACATCAGATATGGAGGACAGAGTACTAAACAATGTCTACTGATTCTGGTCACTCTGAAGTGCCACTTGTTTTTTCAGTTTTGCTAGAACTTGGAGCAAAGTATTTAGAAGCATTCATATTTAGAAGCAATGTAACTTCAAGGATCACTCATCAGAATGTTTGCACGAACTCATAAGTGGCAAAAACTGAAAATGCCGTGTGATTTTCAAAGTTTTAAAATAGTCCTATGGGGCTGGTGACCTCAGTCAGGCCAGCCATCGAGTTTGGGGTCAACTGAGTCAGGATGCAACAGCATTATTTTTCTCTTCTGGCTCCTCGAGCAAAGCAAAAGTTTTGGTGTTAGGGCTGTCTCTTCAGGTAGTGAGTTTGGTTTCCAACATGCTAGGAGCAGCTCTGGAGAATGCTAAAAAGCAGAATAGGCTGCCAGAGTCCAAGAACCAGTATCAGTAAAGTTAGCATAAGATTTAATAGACTAGAAAGTACCCACCCAAACCATTTCTCCAGCCTGATAATCCAGGGCAATTAAGAGAAAATTTCCAGGCAATTTTAGCATTTTTAAAGTTTCATCTGGGCAAACATAGAAATATATAACTATGTTATCCAGACCTTACCACTGTTTGTTTTTGAGACTCTAATATTAAAGTAAAGACTGGCCTAGCACAGCAGGTATGTTTGCCCTTGCCTGAGAGGAGGCAGAAACTTGGGAGGAAACTAGGGTCTTTGGAGTTACTGGGCTTCCTCAAGGATCCTCAAGGTTTGCAAACACCAAACAGACAGGACTCCATCCCTGATGTGCAGGCCAGTCCTTCCTCCTTCACAATGACGTGCTAACATCATGGTGCAAATTTGCAAACTTTTTTTCCTTATTAAGAAAATTATTCAAACCTAGAAAAATGCAGGGGTTAAAGCCTTGCTTTCGTAAACACAGCCTGTGTGTGTTGAGGGGTGACTTTTAGCTATTATACAGAAAAATGCAGTAAAAAGTGCGAAGTAGCCCATTCTGCTCCATTGAATTGTGAGGCAATTATGGTCATCCCAGCCTTAGCAAATTAAAGTACATGATGAAATCCCAATCTAAGGCTATCAACTGCTGTGTTACTAAATAATCTATACATCCTATTCAAAAAGCATTTAAAATTGTGTCAAGAGAGGTTATGCTGAAGAGGAACTATAATTTTTAAATCATTTACTGTACATTTAAATTTTAACTTGAAGCTAAATGTTGCAAAATTAAATCAATTTTATTTGATAACATGAGGTAGTTTATACTCCTTCATTTGTGGGTTGATGGAGCCCCTGGCACAGTCTTGGATTTAAGACCCCTACCTCACAGGAGCACTTAAGTCTTGATCGCAGCACACTCTTTCATCCTGGAAAAATTATTAAAGTTAGACATGTTTCTCGCTGTTTTTTTCTTAGCCAGTTTTCTATCCCAAGCCAAGCAAAGACATTAAATTCACTCCCCCCACACCCTCCCCTCTTTCCTCATTCCCCACTCTCCCTCTCTTTCCCTCTCTTTCTTTCTCTCTCTCTGAAGTTTCTAAATCAGTTCCTACGGTTTTAGTTTTCTTTTTTCTAAATTTAAAAATGTGGCTTCTGACTATAAACTGAATCCCCTACCTTCAGCAGCCCCAGTCCCCTGGGGCTGTTACTGGCGTGATCTGTAGATTAACTGGAGTCACTTAGAGCCCTCAGTTAGCTTTTAGTCAAACATTAGCAGCAGTGTTTACCCTTGTGTAATCTGCAGTTGTTACTTAATTTAATGCCCGTCAGCATTTTTTTTTTAAAAAGAACATGTCCAGCAAATCCTTGGCACAGGCTGTTTGAATTCCTTAGTCTTCCCTTCCCCCACCTTGACCCAAATCAAGCTAAATGCATCTGAATAGAGGCTTGCTAATATTTTTAATTTGCTAGTGTAGTTTTCCTTCTTCCTGGAGAAAGAGTTTGCTTTCTGTGCCAGTTCAACTATATCCTACTCAGAGGCCTGGGCTTCATGTCCCTACCGCACCTCACATCAAAGAGGGTGAACTGTAAATTGTTAGGGTGTTTGTTTCTTGTTGCTCTGGCAGTGATCTGTGAGGGATGTAAGATGGGAAGCATCCTCAGACTCCCATTTGGAGGATGCTGGTGTGGCCCCCTAAAGAAAATCCATTGAAAACAAACTTTGAAGTGCTGCCCAGTGGAGAGCTAAATGCTGAACATATCACATCATAATTCATACATAACTTTGTGTGTTTTGAATCTTTCTCCTCCATGGCCATCACCTCAAATGTAAATAAATGGAGCCCTGGCCTTCCTACAGGGTCCTGGTGCTCCTTTCATAACGTGAGACCCATCTAGATCCAGCAGGAGAATTTCTCTAAAGCCATCATAAAGGCAGTATCAAGGACCGATTTCAAACTCCTCCAAAGAAGAATGAAGCACATTGTCAGAGAATAAGAACTCAGGGGAAAATTAAAAGGTGATCTTCAAAGGCTGCGATGAACAGCTCCTCTCTGCTTTCACACACTGTGTAAGAAGACTTCCTTCAGTTCAGGCGGCTTTGGTTAATAGCTGCATTCTCAATATTCTAGGTTTCAAGGCCAAGAAAATAAATGTCATGGGGGAAACCTCTTGCTTTTTCAGGTGATAAAATACAAAAAATGTGTACATCTCAATACAGTAAAGGACTCTGAGTCAGCCAGGGCTCAACTTGCTATTCTCTTCCTTTCCTGCAAGAACAGAAATCAGGATCCCTTTCCATTTACCACTAGGGAAAACCCTGCTGCTGAGGACTGTAAATGTCAGGGATCACCCTATGAGTCTCACAGATGGCACCTGAAGAGGAGCAGTATGGAACACAGGATACGAGGAAGGAAAGAGAGATCCCAAGGATGGAGGCTCATTTGACTACTGCAAATGAACAAATACCAAAACAGGCATTTTTGTACTCTTAGGCAGGGAGTTCCAGGACTGAGTCCACATGGAGACCATGGTTGGACTTCCAGGAAAACTTCAATGAGGGGCTGAATTATGTGCCATTAACGCAAGACGCACCCATCCTGGGAGTCAGCATATCTGTCTGAGTTCAGGTTACAAGTGCACACTGGCAGTCCAAGGTTGGGGGCCAGTGTCACTGTCCTGAGCTCTCCAAAGCAGCTCAGGAGACATATATGTCCCTGTCTTTGACTCTGTCCTTCCTCAAGCCCAGCTCTGTGACGTTACTACCAAGGCTCCAAAAGGCAGCTCTTTTGCTACACAAATTATGAATTAGTTCTACAACCTTCTTGAACCATCTAGAAAGTGCTCAAAGCACAAGGCTGCACAGATAAGGACTTTAAGGCTCAACTCACTCCCAGGTAATATTAGTAGTTCTTCTCAGCAAGAACATGTGCCCAGGTCCCAGTAGCACTATTGAAAAAGCATGGGTCCCTCTTTGTTCTATTTCCACTGCTGAGTGGCCCCATCATGGGCATGCAACATTTCTTCTGCCATTTCCTTTCTCAGCTCTCATCAACTGCCTCTTCCATTTCCCTGTCTTGCACAATCTCAACCCAATTTAATTATTTAACAGCACTAAGTGTTCCATTCTTATGGACAGTGTGAGCCTTTAGACTTCCTCTAAGGAGAGAGAGCTTGACAAACATAAAATGGAAATCCTCGGAACACTTTTACTGTTGGTGGGAACGTAAATTAGTTCAACCATTAAGGAAAACAGTGTGGCGATTCCTCACATATCTAGAACAAGAAATACCATTTGACCCAGCAATCCCATTACTGGGTATATACCCAAAGGAATAAAAATCATTTTATTACAAAGATACATGCACATATATGTTCACTGCAGCACTAGTCACAATGGCAAAGACATGGAATCAACCCAAAGGCCCAACAATGACAGACCGGATAAAGAAAATGTGGTATGTATATTGCTTTTACACTGTTGGTGGGAATATAAATTAGTTCAACCACTATAGAAGACAGTGTAGCAATTCCTCAAAGATCTAGAACCAGAAATACCATTTGACCCAGCAATCCCATTACTGGGTATATATTCAAGGGAATATAAATAATTTTATTACAAAGATACATGCATGCGTATGTTCATTGCAACACTATTCACAATAGCAAACACATGGAATCAACCCAAATGCGCATCAATAACAGGCTGGATAAAGAAAATGTGGTACATATATACCATGGAATACTATGCCGCCATAAAAAGGAATGAGATCATGTCCTTTACAGGGACATGGATGAAGCTGGAAGCCATTATCCTCAGCAAACTAATGCAGGAACAGAAAACCAAACACCACATGTTCTCACTTGTAAGTGGGAGCTGAACAGTGAGAACATATGGACACAGGGAGGGGAACAACACACACTGGGGCCTGTTGGGGCCTGAGGTTGCGGGAGGAGAGCATTAGGACAAATAGCTAATGGATGCTGGGCTTAATACCAAGGTGATTGGTTGACAGGTGCAGCAAATCCAGCAAATTACCATGGCACATGTTTACCTATGTATCAAACCTGTACATCCTGTACACGAACCCTAGAACTAAAAATTAAAAAAAAAAAACAGAACAGAAACAAAAGAATGGAAATCTTTTTAGAAAAGTATGTCATTGAATTGGAGGTGAAAGCCATAATGATCAACAACAATAAATTCTTTTCTTTTCCATTAGGCCATGCCGGGTGCCCCCTTCCCTCAGCACATTTGTACATGTGTTTGTTTACTGAGCAGTGCCCAGTTTGTGAGGCTCCCCCAAAGGCAGCCTCAGTCTGCTAGTGCCTGCCCAGGATCCTGCACTAGTCAATGAGAAATCAAACAAACTGGCTGCAATAAGCCATTTTACACCAGTTCGCAAACAGAGAACTTGGGGCTCATTCCCAGAAGGCCAGGCATGTGAGTTAAAGGAGCCTGACTTGCAAAGCTTCCCCCACACTCGGGATTCACTCTGTTTATTCTGTCATCCTGGTTTATTCTTTCAACAGTGGTTTCTCCATGGAGCAACGCATCACACTGCACCCAGACCGTGGAGACACACAGAAGACATCCAGAAAGAGCCAGAGAGAGCACAATCCCGCTGATCCATTTACTAAGCCATTTGTTAACAAGCTGGTTTAGGGTTTTTCTTTTCCACAATTTTTCAACATTTGAGAATTGAAACTGCCAGCTGTTCTCATCTTTAAACAAAATTGCCGGAATAATCGAGAATTTAAGCTAGTTTTTATTATTATAGTCCCCTGTAGAAGTACATCTGACCAAAATAATGAGCTAATGAAATAATTTGCACATCCTGACCATGCAAAACAGACACGTAAGACACGTAAAATATGAAGCGCAGAGCCAGTCAATACTTAGTAACTGCTGATGCAGACTTGGTTTCCTAAGGCATAAAATGTGTAACTAAATGACATATAACTTCTGAAATATCATGGCACCAAGGGAGAATTAACAAAAGGCCACCAAAAAGCAGACTGCACATGAGGTAGCAGAGAGGCTGTGGAATCAGACACACCCAGACTTAAACTGGATTCCACACGGGCTATGTCACTGGAGCTGATGGCATGTTCTCAGCAAGCCTCAGTGTTCTTACCTCTAAAATGGAGTTCAGAAGAACAGGGCGCCAACTCAGCAGATTGGTGTGGGGATTAAATAAAATTAGAAAACGCATGTAAAACCCTTGACTACAGTTTCTAGCTCACAGTAAGCTCCTAGTAAATGAAAACTACTGGGCACTCTTGTCCTACAGATAATGGCTTTAAAAACTGGGAACTTAAAATAATTTTAAAACTCAGGAGGCCAGGCACGGTGGCTCACGCCTGTAATCCCAGCACTTTGCGAGGCCGAGGCGGGTGGATCACGAGGTCAAGAGATTGAGACCATCCTGGTCAACATGGTGAAACCCCGTCTCTACTAAAAATACAAAAAATTAGCTGGGCATGGTGGCGTGTGCCTGTAATCCCAGCCACTCTGGAGGCTGAGGCAGGAGAATTGCCTGAACCCAGGAGGCGGAGGTTGCGGTGAGCCGAGATCGCGCCATTGCACTCCAGCCTGGGTAACAAGAGTGAAACTCCGTCTCAAAAATAAAAAATAAAAAAAATAATAAAAACTCAGGAAACAAAGAGTACCTCTTTGAGGGAAATATCTGACTCCCAAACCAGGTAATGGAACATCTTGGAAACCGAGACCACTCAGAGCAGACTTGTTAAAGTGCCAGGGACGGGACTCATACCCAGCTGACACTTAATAAACGTTTATTGATACTGACCATGGTTTCCTCAGGTTTAAAAGTTTAAAATAAAATGTCTCGAAGAATTACAGAATTAACCACTTGTGGTTATTCCTGAAATATGATGGCATCAATGTGAAAATTCAAAACACTAGCCCCCATTAGAAAGCTGTATACCAATGTTGTTTAAAAGACTGGAATGACTCTAACTACAAAGATGGCATGAAAAGCGGAGATTCAAAAAATTATAAGAACAAAATCAAGAAGGATTTCCTAGAAATGGAGGGGCCTCACCAACTTCAGCAGAGAAATTTTCTTCATTTGTCATCCCCTGACTCCACAGAGTAATGTAACAATGCCAGGGAGGTATCTGCATATACCCAGGGTGAGACCACCAACCCTTTGCATTTAGCCAAAGGAGTACCAAATTATGGTGCCACACTGGCTGATTGAATCATTCAGAGTAAAATTCAAACAGATAAACTCACAGAGGAGAGCTCCCACACATAGATGGAGAAAATTAAGGGAGGCCATAGTTTAAAATTTTTCTTTTTATCATGGTAGAGTTTGCAATGTGACAGTGATTAAGCTGTAGGGGAGGCTTTTAACAGAATTCCCTCTGGCCTTCTACTAACTCACTGAAATACATCGTTTGCTTTTCTCAACTTCCTTTAATTTTAGTCTAGAAATAACCATTTATCTTAACATTCACTTTCACATGGGACAGAAGAAAAAACAAATTTTGCAGAATTCAGTGAAGCATTGATTAATTCACGTTGGTCTGTCTTTGAGGAATACCTGGGATTTTCAAGGCAACCAAGATATATTACCTTCATCCTTGAGAATAATTTCCTAATCTTTAGAGACTAACCCTTTAAATGAGCCACCTCTCTTCACCAAAATATTGAATAAATTGATCTCTGGGACACTTAAAATGGCAGGCTATATGTCTGTACGGTATGGTAACATCCCCGCACACACACACACACATATACACACACGCATCCCCCTGAGTGGAAAGGAATCAGCAGGGACTGTTTCTTTGGCTTTTCCATAGTCATTTGTACTCTTCCAGCACAGAGCAGAACCATAAGAGCAAAACCTTTGCAAGAAATGGGCCCATCTCCACATTAAGAAGGTTTGGCTGCAGGTGGGTATGAGAATACAGAGTTTATGGAAACTTTGCCTTTTATTTATTTATTTTTTATATCCTCTTTTGCAACTGCAGACCTATGTGAGTGTAGCCAGCCTCCCTACTATGCCTTTTGGGAAGCACACACTGAGGTCTCCTGGCCTGATGTTTGCATAGTTGAGCTGAGGAGGCTGGTAGTTTTCAGTCCAAGCATCAACCCAGAGGTATAGTTTGCCCTTGTATTGGATTAAAATGTTTGAACATATGTATAAGCTAAATTTGTTGTTGTGTTGTTGGTCAGTCTTCTTTCAAAATAAAATAACCTGTTCTATAATTATATTTAGCAGAAAGCCATTTTCTACTTTTTCCTAGTGTAGATCTCATGCTTAACCGTTCTGACAACACCTGGCCCCTCTATGGCTTAGCCACAAAAACTTCACTGAAATGAATAACGCAGTAATTTATGCTGGCTGCTTTGCAGGAAGGAAATTCAAAGCATAACTTTTTTCAAGTTATAACTATGGCTTGCATATAAACATGAGCATGTGGCAAATGTTTATGTAATTCATTAATGAGGTAATGAGCAGAATGATAAAACCAGTGCAAAGACTATTTGAGAAACTAAATATACACAGGCATCTGAGAATGAATGTTAGAATAAGATTGCTAGATTAGACGGAACACTAGTTAATACTACCCTTGGCAATAAAAGTATAACCATTAAAGTCATATTTTTTTTACCAGACCAAAATCACTTGCATCACTACTGAATAAAATCCTACAAATTAGCATGTCATTTCATAGAGTCTGAGTCTTAATAAAAACAAAAGTATGTCAAAATAAGATACATTCCCCTAGAGAATCAGGTCATCTTTGGGTGGGTCTTTTAGAAAATGCTCTTGGGCCAGGCGCGGTGGCTCACGCCTGTAATCCCAGCACTTTGAGAGGCCGAGGCAGGTGGATCACGAGGTCAAGAGATCGAGACCATCTTGGTCAACATGGTGAAACCCCGTCTCTACTAAAAATACAAAAAAAAATTAGCTGGGCATGGTGGTGCATGCCTGTAGTCCCAGCTACTTGGGAGGCTGAGGCAGGAGAATTGCCTGAACCCAGGAGGCGGAGGTTGCAGTGAGCCGAGATCGCGCCATTGCACTCCAGCCTGGGTAACGAGCAAAACTCTGTCTCAAAAAAAAAAAAAAAAAATTGCTCTTGCAAGACAGTGAAAACTGTAGCCATTCTTCTTCCTTATTTCAAGTTTGATACTCTATCTTCTTTCTTGCTTTTTTTTTTTGAGGAGTCTCGCTCTGTCACCAAGCCTGGAGTGCAGTGGTGCGATCTTGGTTCACTGCAACCTCTGCCTCCCAGGTTTAAGCAATTCTCCTGCCTCAGCCTCCCAAGTAGCTGGGGCTACAGGTGCACACAACCATGTGTGGCTAACTTTTTTTATTATTAGTAGTAGAGATAGGGTTTCACCATATTGGCCAGGCTGGTCTCAATCTCCTGACCTCAATTTCCTGACCTTAATCTCCTGACCTTGTAATCTGCCTGTCTCAGGCTCCCAACTTACTGGGATTACAGATGTGAGCCACCATGCCTGGCCAATACTGTCTTAACATTAGTAAAGGGATTTTTGGAGGGCAAAAGTGCCTCATATTAACAAAACAATTGAGGTTAGAGCTCATGGGACAAATAGTTATAGAAATATTAATAGAACAATATTGCCCCTCAGATTATGTTGAATACTAAAAAACAGAGTTGGATGTAGAAGCAACCAAGTATCCCTCAAGAAATGAAAAACATGTGACCTATCCATACAATGCAATATTGTCCAGACTTTAAAAGGAAGAAAATTCTGACACGTGCTACAACATGGATGAGTCTTGATATTATGCAAAGTGAAGTAAACCAGTTAGAAAAAGAAAGATTTTGTATAATTCCACTTCGAGTTATCTAGAATTCATAGAAACAGAAAGTAAAAGGGTAGTTGCCAGGGCTGGGGGAAGGGAAGAATGAAGAGTTATAGTTTAGGAGGTATATAGTTTTAGATTTGCAAGATGAAAAAGTTTTGGAGATTGGTGGCATGACAATATGAATGTACTTAACACTCCTGAACTGTGCACTTAGAAATGGTTAAGATGGCAAATTTGATGTTATGTGTTTTTTACCACAAAAAATTTTTAAAATTACAAAGTTGATATCATCAGCCCAGATGCCAGTTATAAGGCAAGCGAATGATTCCCAGCAGAGTGAGATCAAAGAATGCATGCCAGGGAACCATCCTTTGACCATCTGATGTAGTCGTTTATGACTTAACTTACAATGGGGCGTGAAGGAAATGAATGCAAAGGTGCCAACCTAGCTGTGGTGGACTTCAGCTCGAATCATGGAAACCATGAAGCAAGTTAGCAAAGTTGGCTGCCTAAACAGCCAAGGGCCCTGTGGTGCCTGTTAAAACCCAGCAGGAGCAGGGATGAGGTGCATTGGCCAGGGCCCAAGGTGCAGCCCTGCAGCTGCAAAATGCTATCTGGCCTTTGAATCAGCATCAGGGTTCCCTTACCATTCTTTTTTTTTAATTGCATTTTTGGTTTTGGGGTACATGTGAAGAACATGCAAGATTGTTGCATAGGTACACACATGGCAGTGTGATTTGCTGCCTTCCTCCCCATCACCTATATCTGGCATTTCTCCCCATGCTATCTCTCCCCTTACCATTCTTAACTCTTAACTTCAAGAGTTAAATGCTAAAAAAGCTCAACCTAGTATTCACTCAACAAACACTGAGAACCAGCTTTCTAATAACATGTTGGCATCTTTTCTCATTATCTCCAGACTTTTGTCACAGGCCCTTGAAAAACTGGGCCTCTTGCAAAAAGTGCAAAGAAAATCTTGTCCAAGGGCAAAGTTCCCACTCTTTTCTGCTGTGACTACCTGAAGTGGTCTGTACACTCCAGCAGAAAGCGGGAAACCCTCACATAAGAATCCTTACCACATCGCTACAAAATACTTTTATTCCTTTATAAAGTGGATTAATCTTCACAATAGAGCAGTTGTGCCTTTCTTCCCTCTTCTTTCTTTTCTTTTTTTCTTTCTTTCCTGATCAATAGAAACTTTCTCTAATTTTTATGGTAGACTGACATGATGCCATGGAATGCTGATTTAGATGGAACATTAAGCCCAGTTGGATTTTAAAATCCTTTATGGAGTCAAGGAAAACTACGCCCACCTCCATTAGGCAATGTCCTTCAATGCCTTGCATTCCACCCACAGTCAGAGTATTTTACCATATGGTCATTAATTTTTCAGCATTATAAAAATTGAGAAAATTTATTTATTTTCAAGATATGTTTAATACTAACACTTTACCCTACACTAAAAATAAAAAGCAACAATGTCTAGAAATATGTTTTGTTCCATCATAGCTTCCATTGTTAAAATGTGGAACAAGCAGTCAAAATTCAAACACCCATTAGTGCCAAAAACCAAAAATCATTCTCTCTGACTTAGGAGCCTCCTCTTGGTATGATTTACTTCACCCTAACTGAATTCATTGAGGATTAAAGAGGTTGTGCATTGTAGTATCCCTTCCAAAACCCAAACAAATCTCTCACACAAAGAGGACAACAGTCAGAGAAAGAAGCATGCAATTTACCAAGGCAGGCTGTTTACTGTCTTTTTTACTGATTTGCTTTGCTTGTTTTTGTTTATGTTTTCCTAAATCCTGTTTTGTTTAGCAGCAGGTGTAACCAAGCTGCACCCACCCTAAAGTTGCCATCTTTCTATTTCAGACTGTCTCCTGACTTGGAATGACTCCAGAAGGGTTAGCCAAGAGAATAATTAATGCAAGCTCAGAGAAATCTATAAAATGCTTAAATAGTTAAGTAGCAGGTTAACTACTGGAGGAACCAGGTAGAATTAACTCTGAGATTAAAAAAAAAAAAGAAGAAGACAGAAAGAAAACAATCCACAGGAAAAGTAAGAGAAAGGAACAGTGAGCCAGGAGCGAGAATAGGCTGGCCTTGGAAGCAGCGACAGTCTGAAAATATAGGTGCTGTAAAATATTTACTTGTCCTAAGTGCTTTCTCCTCCCCTGCCTGGATGTGCCAACTCATAACCTCTTGTAAACTCTTCCATTTTTATGGTTTTCTAGGTGCAGATGCTCATCAGCTCAAAGATGAACTGCAACTATTTCACAGAAAATAAACTCAGAGTATGTTTATGTGATCATTACTCCAAGACAGCAAGGAAAAAAAGAGAGAGAGAATTCAGCACATGGGCCATTTAAAAAATCTTGATCCTCACCAAACCCCAAACAAAATTTGTGTCTTACACTGTTCTCCTCGGCCCCGTTTCACATTCCTCTCCTCCAGAATATAATCATTTGGACAACCCTGAGAGTCACAAGCTAAGTCACTATTGTCACAGCTTGGCTTGTCTGGCAGTTTTGACACTGCCTAGTGTCCCCTCCAGGGAGCAGAGTAATCTGTGTAAAGATTTTATTTAATCATTATTTTTAACCTTTGGGGGTTACAGCTAATGATATGAAAAAAGGCTTCAAAACCACACAATACTGGGGCATAAAAATGGCCTATATCTGAAAATAACTCCAAGTTTAGCTGTTTTGGAATAAAGCAAACGTTTAAAGTAGCCTGAAGTGAAACTTGAATGTTTCAATAGGCCCAGCTGCCTCTGAGGCTGACGTGGGGCTGGGGGAGGAAGCAGTGGTTTCTCTTTGAAGCCTGGCTGCTACAAATCCAGAAGCAGCCAAATTGCAGGGAGAAGCTGCCTCCCCAGCCTGCAGCCCCCACCGGGAGCTGCTGAGACAGAGCCATCATCATCTCGCTTCATTCCTGAAGGCAGAAAAAGTGGAGGAAAACAAGAGACACAACAAAAGGAGGACTTGGAAAATGTAGGGCTCTGGATACAAACGTTTCTGTAGCAATTAAGTTTTAAAGAAACCAAGCCAGCCCACAGCAAGAGGAACTATGTTGAACACTAAGCAAACTGAGGAGGAAAGAGGTGGAGCTTTTATTTTCCACTTTGATTAAAAAAATAATCTAAAATAAAACGTGGGGTCCAAGAAATGAAGAAGACAAGATAACAGGGTGGGAACATATCTCCAATGGATTATTTCATTTTTTATTTTTGATAATGAACCACCAGCAAATCTGAAATACCCTGTAGTATCCCTTCCTTGTCTTCTAAGTGACCTAGCAGCAAGCAGTTTTTTTTCAAACTCTGTGGTCTATAGTGTGTATCAGAAGAGAACCTCCTCCCCCATCCTCTTTTCTAGCTGAAGACTGGTTCCCTATGTCACTAAGACTACAAAAGAGGAACTCCCAAGCACTCCCACTTCCATAAATACTCCCCTCTGTTTGCAAACCTCGCTTGCTGCTTCCTCTCTTGTCACTCTGTATGAATAGTCCATAACCCTTTGGTCAGCCCTTCACACATGCGCTGGAACCCAAACACTCTCACCTCCTCCAGGACATCATTTGGCCCTTGTCTCCTCTGCTGCATCATCAACTTTTACTTTCAACTGGATTATTCCTACATAAAAACATGCTGCAATCCTTCCATTTCTGGAGGAAAAACAGTTTCTCTTTACCCCACTTCACCACCAGTTACCATCCCATCTTCTGCTCCCCTTATAATAAAACTATGAAAAGAATTATTTATATCAGTGCTGTCAAGAAGACATATAATATGAGTCACATCTGTCATGTTAATTTTTCTACAGCCACATGAAAAAAATTTAAAAACAAGTGAAATTACTTTTAATAATATATCCACGAAATCCAAAATAGTATCACTTCAACATGAAATTATTATGAAAATTATTGAGATATTTTGCACTCCTTTTTTCATACTAATTTGGTGTGTTTTTACCCTCCCTGCACCTTTCAACTCAGAGGAGCCCATTCCCAGTGCCAGGTACCACGTGTCTAGTGGCTTGCATTTTGAGTAGTGCAGTTCTGTGTAGCCCCAATTTCTCCTCCTCCCATCCTCTTTGGAACCCACAAGTCTCAGGCTTTTGCCTTCACCACTCAACTGACACTACTCTTATCAAAGTCTTCAATAATTTGCTCTATCTAGAGGTCAATTCTCAGCCTATCACTTGCTTGACCTGTCAGCACTGTATTAGTCATGGTTCTCTAAAGGGACATAACTAATTGGATAGATGAATGTATGAAGGGGAGTTTATTAGGAGAACTGACTCACATGATAACAATGTTAAAGTCCCACAAAGGCCATCTGCAGGCGAAGAAGCCAGGAAGCCAGTCTGAGACCCAAAACCTCAAAAGCAGGAAAGCTGACAGTGCAGTCTTCAGTCTGTAGCTGAAGGCACAAGAGCCCCTGGCAAACCACTGGTGTAAGTCCAAGAGTCCAAAAGCTGAAGAACTTGGAGTCTGATGTTTGAGGGCAGGAAGCATCCAGCACTGGAGAAAGATGGAGTCCAGAAGACTCAGCAACTCTAGTCCTTCCACATTCTTCAGCCTGCTTTTATTCTAGCCATGCTGGCAGCTGATTAGGCTGTGCCCACCCAGACTGAGGTTGGGTCTGCCTCTCCCAGTCCACTGACTCGAACGGTAATCTCCTTTGGCAACACACCCAAAGACACACCGAGGAACAATACTTTGCATCCTTTAATCCAGTCAAATTGACACTCAATATCAACCATCACAAGCATCATTTAACCCAGCAGCTCACTCTTTCCTGCTTGATAAACTTTCCTCCCTTGGCTTCCAGGATACCACACCTTCCTGGCTTTCCCCTTAACTCACTGGTTGCTGCCCCTCCGTCACCTTTGCTGGTTTATTCTCATCTTTTTGCCCTCTAAATTATGTCCCAGTGGAAAGTCCCAGCACTCGTTCTTCCATCCTCTTTACTTTTCTAGTCACTCTGTCTCCTGGAAGATCTCATCCATCTACTTGTTGACAAATCCCCACCCTGGATCTCCCTCCTGAACTTCAGCCCCATAATCTCTCTTCAGGTGCATATATCTCCATTTGGAAATCACAAGTCCTATCAAACGTAATGTGTGCAAAAATTGATCTCCTGATTACCAACCCTCAAACTTTCTTCTCCTGCTATTTATCTCATCTCAGGATATGGCAACTTCTTACTCCGATCTTGAGGACATCCTTGTTCATCTTTCTCTTATACTACCTCCAATCCTTTAACAAATCCTCTCAAGTCTACCTTCAAAATACATCCCAAATCTGCCCATTTCTTTCCTTCTTGTCTGCTTTGCTTCTCACAGTAGGTGGCTGGTACTATGTGGTCAATGATAAATGAATGACCACTTCCTGAACCCACGAGAAGCAGAGACAGGCTGGTGTTCCATCGTTTCATGCCCAGCTGCAGCTGTTGATGTTACAGACACTATAATAATTACTACAGAGCTGGGGGTGGGAACCAGAAGGGGCTGGAGATTTCCTTGAGTAGGAAAGAAGAGACACAGCAGAGTAGCTCGGTTGTGATTATTTGCAGCTAACTAGGTGGAATGCCATGGCTGGGCCACTCCACTTTGCCATTCCTTATCCATCCGATGCTATTAACCTAAGTGTGCTAATCACCTCCTCCCACTCCCTTCAAGAATCACCATTAATCTCTCTGGCATTGGTTGCCCTGTTTATGAAGGCCCTCATGCCAGTCCCATGTGTCATCATCCCTTCTCCCTCAACTTGATAAAATAGAGAGAAAACCCTTGCAGGCTCCTACTCTGCAGTCTAGAAATCAGCTTTGTGCTCAAGGAATTTTTTTCTATGTCATTGAATCTAACATTTTAAAATCAAGTTGGAGAAAGCACAAACTAGATTTGTAGATTTCATATATGAAAGTAAAAAAATTACCGCATTCATAAGAGACTAAATGATCTTAAAAATTACTCAACAAACTGGAAAAAAATAGTCACAGAAACTAAGTCAACTAATTAATGTTTAAACAAAGCTGTAGGATCCAAAAGATAAATAAATATGTAAATGTTATGAACACACAGCCCTCAAGAGCCAATACAAGTGATTAGCAAATACTGAAAAGTGGGCTGGGTGGGGTGGCTCATGCCTGTAATCCCAACAGTTTGAGGGCTGAGGAAGATAGATGGCTTGAGTACAGGAGCTTGAGACCAGCAGAGGAACATAGGGAGACCTCATCTCTAAAAATATATTTAAAAATTAGCCAGGCATAATGGCACATACCTACAGTCCCAGATACTCAGCAGGCTGAGTTATTATTCAATTTATAATTTGGCATCCTACCATATATATAATTTAACATCTGCTCTTTTAACATAATAAGTATTTCTTAATATCATCATAAATTCTTATAGAACATTCTTTTTAATGACTCCATAATATTCTACCAAGTACATATATGTATAATTACATATAATAGCGTTATATATAATAGTTTGTCCTATTATCAGAAAAATAATGTATTTACTATAAAACCTTTTGAATACAAGTTTTATTTTTCCTTACAAATGGACTCCATACTTTTAAAGTAAAAAATACAGGGAAAAAAAAGTCTTTAGAGACCTGCCTAAGAACAGCCTTCATAAAAATGAAAAATGGACTCCTGACCCCTCGTCACCACTCTAACAAGCATTAAGTAACAAGTACCAGTTAGTAATGGTGAAAGAATTAAATGAACATGGAGAGACCCTCTCTAAGGCATAGAGTAAAATAAAGACCTAAAGCTGAGGATGGATATTAAGAAAAGGCCTTCTGGCAAACAAGCCTCCACCCTAAACACAAAGTGTCACTACAGAATCACAATGTAGTACACTGTGATCAACCAGGGCAACAGCAATCTCCATTCCAATTAAATTCCTAAGTAGACTGGCTCAATAATCTACATTAGAGTCCTAGCAGAAGGAAGTGTGCTCATTTCCAGATATAAAAATCACTTACCTGACCAGCGTGGTGGCTCACGCCTGTAATCCCGGCACTTTGGGAGGCAGAGGTAGGTGGATCACCTGAGGTCAAGAGTTCGAGATTAGTCTGGCCAGCATAGCGAAACCTTGTCTCTATTGAAAATAAGAAATTAGCTGGGCATAGCAGTGCACACCTGTAATCCCAGCTACTTGGGATTCTGAGGCAGGAGAACCACTTGAACCTGGTAGGTAGAGGTTGCAGTGAGCCTGGATTGTGACACTGTACTCCAGTGACAAAGTGAGACTCTGTCTAAAAAAAAAAAAAAAAAAAAAAGTTACTTTAGTATATGATGTCCTACAGAAAGTATACAGCTTTCAACCAAAACATTACAAAGCATACAAAAATAAAGCAAGAAAAACAACACACTGGCAAGAGTAAATTGACAGAACAAGACTCGGATATAATACAGATGTCAAAACCATAAACAGGAAATTCAAAATAGCTATAATTAATATGTTGAAAGTTCTAATGGGAAAAGGAGACAACACACAGGATCAGATAAGTAATTTCAGTGGAGAGAGAGATTACCAAGGGAGTTCCAAGTAGGAATGCTAGAAATTTTTTAAAAAAGTAACAGATACAAAGAATGCCTTTCAGTGGATCATCAATACATTTGATATAGTCAAAGAAAGATTCAGTAAGCCCAATATAGGTGAATACAAATTACTCAAAAGGAAAAATCATGAGAAAAGTAGACTGGAAGAGCCAAAGAATGTAGAATAACGACAAATACCTAAGACGTGTTTAATTGGAATTCTACAAGAAGCGAGAGGAAACAGGGCAGAATAAACATTTGAACACATAATAGCCAAGAATTTTCCAAAATTAACAATAGATACCAAACCACAGATCCAAGAAACACGAAGAGTACCAATGAGGATACACGCAATACAAACAAAAAAATCAAAATCAAACCTGAAATATTATCTTACCCAAATGATAAAACACAATGAGAGGAGAAAGAGAAAATCTCTGAAGGCAGCCAAAAGAAAAAACATTAATATTGTTATAAATAAATAATAGGGGTAAGAAGAGACAAGTCTTACTTGAAGAAGATCCTAAATAATGTATGTAGTTACTCTACCCTTCAGAAGAGGAAACCTAACTCCCCATTGTTTAATCATGGGATGTTCATATTGACTTCCTTCCAAAGATTTCAAAACTAACAGAGAGAGGAGTAACTTTATAGTAGAGAAATCTGACAAACTATCTTGGCCAGGTGATCGAGGTCAGCATCAAGAGTGAAGAGTGATGTTAAAAGTAAGTCTCCTTAATATGATTATTATGAAAATGGCACTTTACCTCTGTGGTCTTCCTCCCCAAAACCTATAACCCCAGTGAAATAATGAGAAAATCATCAGATAAATCCAAATTTAGGGATATTATGCAAAACACATGGCCGGTACTCCTCAATCTATCAAAGTTATCAAAAACAAATTCTGAAAAATAGTCGCAGCCCAGAGGAGTTAAGGAGACATGATGACAACATAACATGGTATTCTAGACAAAGTCCTAGAGCACAAAAATGCCAGTAGGTAAAAACTAAGGAAATCTGAATAAAGTATGACTTTAGCAATAATTTTTCAATACTGGATCAGATGCACCGTACTAACATAAGTTATTAATAATGGGTAAACTGGATATGAGATACACTGGAACTCTCTGTACTATTGTTGCAGTTTTTCTGTAAACTTAAAACTGTTCTAAAAACAAAGTTTATTAAAAACAAAACTAAAGATACATTCCATACAGAGGAACAAAAATAAGAACAAACTTCTTATCTGAAATCATGTAAGCCGGAAGAAAATGGAGTGACATTATTAAAGATTTTTAAATATTTTTCAGCTAGTGTTTTGTACTCAGCAAAACATCTTTTAAAACTAAGGAGAAATAAAGTCTTTCTCAAAAAGAAAAACAGAGAATTAACTGGTAAGAGGCCTGCTCTATAAGAAATGTTTGAGAAGACTATCCAGGTAGAGGAAATGTAGCAGCAGAGAGAAAGCGGGATCCGCACGAACAAATGAAGAGTTGTGGGAAACGGAATAAATAAAGGTTTAAAATGCATTTTCTTACTGCTAAGTGCTCTAAACAATAACTGATTATGCAAAGAAAAAATAATAGCCATATACTATGTGCTTGTAGAATATGTAAAGTTAAATGTATAGCAGCATGAGGTATGAGATGAAGGAATTTGAATATACTGTTGCAAGGTCCATACACTAAATGTGAAGTAATTTAATATTATTTGAAAGTAAACTCAGATTAATTAAAGATGCATATTGTAACTCTACGGCAACCACTAAAAGTCAAAATATAAAAGAGGTATAAATAACAAGCCAATAGTATTTTCAAGAGCTATCTGCATTTCCATATTCATTACAGCATGTTCACAATAGCCAAGGCATAGAAGCAACCTGAATGTCCACTGACAGGTGAATGGATAAAGAAAATGTAATATATACATACAAGGGAATATTATTCATCCTTAAAAAAGAAGAAAATCCTGCCACTTGCAGCAACAAGTGGGATAAACCTGAGATACGTTACGTTAAGCAAAATAAGCCAGACACAGAAGAACAAATACTACATGATGTAACTTATATATAATGAATCTAAAGTAGTCAAACTCATAGAAGCAGAGAACAGAAGGATGGTAGTCAGAGCTTGTGGAGAGGGAGAAATGGGAGGTTTAGTCAAGGAGTACCGAGCTTTGATTCTATAAAATAAATAATCTTAGAGATTACCAGTAAAGCATAGGGCCTGTAATTAACAATAATGTATCCTTAAAATTTTGCTTTAAAAGCAGATCTAATGTTAAGTGTTTTTATCACAAATAATAATTATTATAATAATAGATAGAGCAGGAGGAAATTTTTGGAAATGATGTATAGGTTTATGGCTACGTTATGGCGATGGTTTGATAAGTGCATACTTATCTCCTAACTCCTCAAGTTGTATAAATATGAACATATTTTGTATGTCAATCATACTTTAATAAAATGGTTTTAAAAATATAATAATAAAAAGCCAAAAATTGGAAATAGTACAAATTTCCTTTCATGGGTGAATTGATAAACAAACTGGTACATCCATACAATGGAATACTGTTTCAAAATAAAAAGAAATAAATTACTCATGCATGAAACAATACGAATGAATCTCAAATGCATTTTGCTACTGAAATAGATCAGACCCAAAATACTATATGCTATAGTTTCCCTTTATATGATATTCAAGAAAAGACAAAACTATGGGGATAGAGAACAGATCAGCAGTTGGCAGAGGCTGGAGGTAGAAAAGAGACTGATGACAAGCAGGCAGCGTGAGAAATTTTTTGAAGTGATGGAACTCTCTGTATGTTGATTGTGGTGATAGACACCTTAGTCCAAACTATATACCACATACTTATATGCAATGGAGTACTATTCAGTCAGAAAAAAGGATGAGATCTTGTCATTTGCAATAACATGGATGAAACTGGAGGTCATTAAGTGAAATAAGCCAGACACAGAAAGACAAACATCACATGTACTCACTTATTTCTGGGATGGAAAAATGAAAATAACTGAACATATGGAGATTGAGAGTAGAAGGATGGTTACCAGAGGCTGAGAAGGGTAGTGGGCTACTGGGAGGAGGTGGAAATAGTTAATGGGTACAAATGGTTAGAAAGAATGAATAATACTTTGTATGTGATAGCACAACAGGGTGACTATAGTCAAAATAATTTAATTGTACGCTTTTAAGTAACTAAAAGAGCATAATTGGATGGTTTGTAACATAAAGGATAAATGCTTGCAGGGATGAACAGCCCATTTTCCATGATGTGATTATATGCATTGCTTGCCTGTATCAAACTATCTCATGTACCCCATCAACATATACACCTATGTACCCACAAAAATTAAACATCTAAAAAAAACCAAAACTACATACCACAGTGAATCAATTTTATAAAATACAAATAAAAATGAGAATAAAGATTCTCTTATACAAAGAAAAGATAGAAATAAGGAAAAACAGTCCACCCTCTATACCTGGTCACTCTACAGAGGTGGTCCTGACACCAAGAAAAATAATTGCCCTACCCAACTACCAAGGCCTTGGGCAAATCATTTATCTCTGCACTTCACAAAAGCTTTAGGGAAAACAAAAGTGCATGTTAAGATACAATAATCAAATCAGATATGTCCTGACACTCCCCGACCCCTCCATTAAGGCCCTGATTATAGGCCAGCACTGCAGAATGTTTAAGCAAATATAACAACTTTTTTCCCCTTCAACAAACCGAGGACTGGAAAGCCTATAAATGTGCTATTTCAGCTGTTTTTAGCAGCTTATCATGATTTTGTGAAAGTCTGGCCCCAAGACTTTGGATCCCTTCTTAATAACATTTAATGCTACCATTATGTAACTGAATCCATTTTGTCAGTGTAGTGGGAATATCATTACACTGTAATTCATTTCACTGTCTTCTAGCTTTCAGACCCTCAAGTCCCTGAGTCCAGAACACCAGGAACTTGAAGCAGGGAGTGATCCTAATCCTTCCCCCACCACCACTCTCCTGGGTCAGGCTGTTTTCCCACACTGCAGCGTTATCCGTTTCGTTATCATCAAGGCCTTGTGATGGATGCTTCGGGCTCACAGAGTGTGTGTGTGGAATCTGTAGGGCTCCTCCTTATCTGTCAGTGCCGTAAACTTCCTAATGCTGAGTGACATTCCTCATTTTGCTGAGTCTCAATCTGAATGCAGAGTATTTTTGGAAACGCGATCATAACAGGAGATGGTACTTTTTACATCAGTTGCCCTCTCAACATTAAGTACATACCTGGCACCTTGCCACCTAATATGCAAGTAGCCACATTATTATTGAAACCACATGTTCATTAGCAAGGTTGGCACCAACTCAACCTCCACTGTCCGAAGTTAATGTTATGTTCCATTATAGTCCAGACAACGGGACAGTGTAGGATACAGTTTGGGCATGAGAACAAACAGTCTTGTTTGATGAAATCTGAGTCTTCAACTGTTAGAAATACGATCCAGTTTCTATCTTGACATGTGTCTGCACTGATGTTTCAGAAAAGGACATGTTTTGAAAGAA
Organism: Callithrix jacchus; assembly: GCF_049354715.1. Lineage (NCBI taxonomy): Eukaryota > Metazoa > Chordata > Mammalia > Primates > Cebidae > Callithrix > Callithrix jacchus. The sequence continues at coordinate 65,437,728 of NC_133502.1, forward strand.
AATACCATTCTTTTAGTGTTATCTTTGCAAAATTGTATTTAATTCTTTCCACCACATTCAGGGACAACTGGAGTCCACTGACTTCTTGCTGGGCTAATCACTTCATCCCTAGAGATTCATGCAAGAGCATTTCACTTAATATAAAGGAGTGACTCAGAATCATTGCTTTCAATTAAGAAAGCCTGAGAGAGTTCTGAGAACAGTGTTCTCTTCTTTTAGAAGTAGGGAGGAGGGGTGCTAGGACAAGGAGGGAGAGAAGGAAAAAAGACAGGGGAAAAGAATATAAGGAGAAAAAGACTTGTGTATTCAAAATGAAAGCATCAATTCCATGCATTTGTTTCATGAAATTTAATTCGGATTGCACAAGTTCTCAGCCTTTCAGAGATATTATGTACAATGTGTATTTAATCTCATGCTCCATCCTGATAGAAAGACAAACTAGATTTTTAAAAACTCATTATTATCATTATTTATTCTCCTGTGTATCACACGTAGGTCAGAGAGCTTGGATTTTTCTGTATCCCTTACTGGTGAAGCAAACCTACTTTTCGCGTGTATGGTTAACAAAGCTGCCAAAAGTATTTATTTAAACCCATGGGTTGCATTGCTTTACCAACATTTCTTATAGCTCACATATGTTCAAGTCCTTTCTTGTTTATATGTGGCAATCATACAGCAGAATTTTATGAATTAAGAAACCTACATGTGGGACATGGATTAAAGGACTTTTATGTTTGCTGCTGGAAATAGTGACCTTGAAGACCAGGTATTTTCCCCAGATGATCCACGAGGTATTATAATCTTCCTGTGAATAGCTAGGTTTATTATAATAAAATATTTTCCAGAAATCTGAGGATGATCTAACCTCACCAGTTTCTCCCAAAAGCAGCTATATTCCAACCAAAGGTAAACCGTACTCTTAAGATCAGTGTAAAAGCAGCAGTCAATTAACTACATTGGTGAGCAGACCATCCTACCAAGTCTCCTGACAAGTAATTTCTGGGACCTCCTGAGAAGATAGATCTGAGCCAGTACTAGATTACTCAAAAACAACACAAGTGTTTAGACCCCAACAAAGTGAGAACACTAAATGATGAGAAAAAAAACCTGAGAATTTGATATTTAGGTTTTGTTGTTGTTGTTGTTGTTGTTGTTATTATACTTTAAGTTCTGGGGTACATGTGCAGAATGTGCAGGTTTGCTACATAAGTATACCCATGCCATGGTGGTTTGCTGCATCCATTCCCCATCATCTACATTAGGTATTTCTCCTAATGTCAGCCCTCCCCATTCCCCCACCCCCTCCTATCTCTCCCCTAGCCCTGCCACCCTGCAACAGCCCCGGTGTGTGATTTTCTCATCCCTGTGTCCATGTGTTCTCATTATTAAACACCTACTTATGAGTGAGAACATGTGGTGTTTTTGGTTTTCTGTTCTTGTGTCAGTTTGCTGAAAATAATGGTTTCCAGCTTCATCCCTGTCCCTGCAAAAGACATAAACTCATCCTTTTTTTGGCTGCATAGTATTCCATGGTGTATATGTGCCACGTTTTCTTTATCCAGTCTATCACTGATGGGCATTTGGTTGATTCCAAGCCTTTGCTATTGTAAACAGTGCCGCAATAAACATACATGTGCATGTGTCTTCATAAATGAATGTCTTATAATCCTTTGGGTATATACCCAGTAATGGGATTTCTGGGTCAAATGGTATTTCTAGTTCTAGACCCTTGAGAAATCTCCACACTGTCTTCCACAATGGTTGAACTAATTTACACTCCCACCAGCACTGTAAAAGTGTTCCTATTTATCCAGAGCCTCTCCAGCATCTGTTATCTCCTGATTTTTTAACGATCACCATTCTAACTGGCATGAGATGTTATCTCAATGTGATTTTGATTTGTATTTCTGTAATAACCAGTGATGATGAGCATTTTTTTCATATGTTTGTTGGCTGCATACATGTCTCCTTTTGAGAAGTGTCTGTTCATATCCTTTGCTCACTTTTTGATGGTTTTTTTTTCTTATAAATTTGTTTAAGTTCTTTGTAGATTCTGGATATTAGCCCTTCATCAGATGGGTAGATCACAAAAATTTTTTCCCATTCTGTGGGCTGCCTGCTCACTCTAATGATAGTTTCTTTTGTTGTGCAGAAGCTCTTAAGTTTAATTAGATCCCATTTGCCTATTTTGCCTTTTGTTGCCATTGCTTTTGGTGTTTTAGTCATGAAGTTCTTTGCCCACGCCTATGTCCTGAATGGTATTGCCTAGGTTTTCTTCTAGAGTTTGTATGGTGTTAGATCTTATGTTTAAATCTTTAATCCATCTGGAGTTAATTTTTGTACAAGGTGTAAGGAAGGGATCCAGTTTCAGCTTTCTGCACATGGCTAGCCAGTTTCCCAACACCATTTATTAAATATTTAGTTTTTTATAAAAACTGTTAAAATAATCATATGGAAAAAGAATAAAGTCAAAATATTTTTTACTATCTTGTACTTATCTATACTTGTCTATGCTTATTTATAGTTTGTTATTATTTTCCTTTTAACTGGTGTTGAAGGAGAATCTTCTTTATGGTACTACAGGCATTGTGTAGTCATCTTGAAGCTCTGGTCTGCTTACTGTCGTGACACCTGAGAGGAAAATTCCTGACCTGTTGTTTTATAAACATCCTCTCTGTCTTCCTGGACTCAGACACCACCTCTGTTTTGGGTCTTTCCAAGCCCTAACAGAACAAGCAAAAATTTCAGTGATTCACTCCTGTTTTCTACTTCACACAAATTTAGTCCAAAACCATCTGAAGATAGAAACACAGCCTCCTTTTCTCTGTGTGAGCAAAGGGATAATACTGGCAAACGACATGGTGAATGTGTCCCATTCTGCATGTGCTCGCACATCTAGTCAGAATCACTCTGCTCATGCTTGTTTCTCATATGACCTTTACAAGCAGTGAAGAAAGGCATCCATTGTTTCCTCACATCTCCTGGATTTGAAAACTCAGTCCCCACAACAACCAAAAAGGCAAGGGAAGGAATGCCAAAAGCAAAAAAAAAGTATTTCACCCCAGGAAAAGCCGTCCGTTATGAGATAGTGTTTGACTTAGTAATTGCATCTATATCTGTGAGATGGGTAGTGGATTGGATAGTTGTAAAATATAGTTTGTATACTCTCTTAGTCCCCATTCAGCTAGATAGATAGACCACAGACAGATGACAGATAATAGATATAGATGACAGAGAAAATTAGATTATATACTATCTATAGTATCATATGGAGATATAATATGTATCATTATGTATTATATATTAAATTATATACATATTATATTGATAAATTAATATATATAAATCAATTTATTTCTAATTATACATTAATTATATACATGTATGTATTGTGTGTATATTTATACACATATATGCACACACGTATACATACATATAAATACACACACACACACACACACACACACACAATCCCAGTTGATGGGAGTTAGGCTTGCTGACTTCTGCACACAACTGATTTTGGTAGCTAGTCTGCAAAGATGGCCCTGCCTCTCCCTGTATGCACATGTGGCTCCTTTCATTAGGAAAAGGAGTACATTTCTTCTCCCTTTGAATCTTGGCTGGCATTGCGACTGCTTTGACCAATACAATGTGGAAGAATATTCTGGGATTTCTCAGCCCAGGCATTAAGAAAACCTGACAGCTTCTGCTTCCTTCTGTAAGCCTTGAGTTGCCCTGCAAGGAGTCCAGGACACTCTGCTGGAGAGAGGTTATGGGGCCAGGCTCTGAAAGCTGAGACCCCACTTGGCGAGAACGGCAAAATGTAGGACGACTCAGGCTTGAGACACCCAGTGCCAGCCATAGCAGTGTGGCCTGCCACCTTCTGAAACTGCATGAGAAATACCAAGCAAGAATAGAAGAAGCCCCAGTATAGAAACTGTGAGATATAATCCAATGATTGTTGTTTTAAGCCATTAAGTTTCAGGACAGTTTCCTACACAGTATTGATGAATTAACCTATTCTTTCAAGCGGTAGTTTTTGTCCACTTAGCAATATGACAGCTTCATATTTTAAACAGAACACAACTTAACAGATAAGCATTTGTATAGTTCTCACATACATATCTGGATGACCTAAATAGAATCTAAATAAAATTACTTTTAAAATACATATAATCTGTCAAATTAGAGTAAAAGTATTTGGCACAGTGTGTTCAGGATGTTAGCAATTCCATACAGGAAAAACATCTCTGTTCTTGGTTAATGTCTTCTACATCTAAAGTCTGACCAATGTTTTCAAAAAGAGGCATCCCCTGATTTTTCTAAAACTATTTATCACAGAAAATTTCAAACATTTTCCAATTTAGAAGAGTATGATAAACCCTCATGTATCCAATGCCCAGTTTCAGCAGCTGTCAACTCTCCACCAAGTTTGCTTCATATGTACCCTAAGCCATTCTCCTCATCCCAATTATTTGAAGCATATCCAAGAAAACACATTTTCCCATAAATATTTCTAAAGAGTGTTAGATGAGAGATAAATATTATTGTTAAAATGAAATCACAATGTAATTACTATACTTAAAAATGTTTAAAAGTAACTACTTCAAAATATCAAATATCTCATTCATTTTAAAAGAATTTTGATTTTGTTTCATTTTTGTTTGAGATTCAAATAAGGTCCACACATTATTATTGGTTGACATGCTTCTTTATCAACAAGGCTCTTGCAACTATCCTTTTCTCCCTTTCAATTTTTGTCATTGTTATTGTCATTGAAAATACTGGATTACCTGACTTATAGAGTTTTCTTCAATGCAGATTTTGCTGACTGAATCCCCTTGGTGTCATTTAACATGTTCTGCTGTTTCTTGGGATCCTGCAAAATGGTAACTAGATTTAGAGATTTGATCAGATTCAAGTTCAATTTTCTTTGGCAAGAATATTTCATAGAAGTAATGTGGAATAAAATCAAGAAGACATATAATGTTTAATTGTCTCTCTCGGTGATATTGGCAACCCCTAATGATAATCACCTGGATCTGTTAATCCATTCAATGTTGCAAAGTGATAATACTTTCTCATTTCTTTCCCATGCATTACTTAGACTCTAAGAGAAATTTCCCTCCATTGTTTATTCTGAAGTACTTTTAGTATACGAAAGGCAGGATAAATACTTAATATTTCTTTTCTATTTACTATTCTTTAAAATAATGAATTGGTTCCTTAAGTCTTCCTAAGGTGACTAATGTGATGTTTTTTAGTACCATTAAAAGTCATGCATTTAAATATATTTCATGTATCATGATTTATTGACATCTTTTGTCCTTATTGTTGCTCAAAACAACCAGTGGGAGCAACTTCAAAACGTTTTCTTTTCACCAATCCTCTTACATTGTGATCCTTCAGCTTCATTGCTTTCTGGTGTGACAAGATGATCCAGACTATCCTCGCATATTTTCTATCCCAGAGTTAGAATCACCCATTTCTCTGGAGTCCCGGCTCTTTCTATGGGGAAATGGGACTTAGAGAACACAATCTGAATCCTACAGCTACTCATTTTAACTGGACTAGAGATCATTTTTATTTCTTTGCATTAAAAAGACAGATTTCTTTTTTTTTATATGTTGGGTATTTTTTGAGATAAAATAAATCTCAGTTTACACTGCTGCTTTTTTACTCAACCTCCTTCATCTTATATTTGAATTTCCTTTTTTGCATGCCAAAATTCCTAGCTCTAAATGGCACTCAGAATATGTTTTTAAACTTGTGTTTTTATCAATCTGATAGTTAAGTACTATCTCAACATAATTTTAACTTGCATTTCTCTTACTATGCACGAGATTTTGTATCTGTTCATATGTCCAAGAGTATTTGTGTTTCATTTTTTGTGATTTTGCCTATCTCTAGCTGACTTTTCTATAGAGTCACTAGTCTCTAAAACCCCTCTGCCTTTAGAAGCTCTACTATATAAAAATAGTGCATTTTGTCCAGTATAGAAATTGCAAATAATTTTTCCCATATTTTTCTTTTTGTTTTTTGCTTTTCTTATTGTAGTTTTTCAGTCATGTAAAATTTGTTTGTCTACATATATTATCAAGTGTATCACTCTTTTCCATTATTACTTCTGCATTTTTAGTCATAGTTAGGAAAGTGCTCCGCTATTTTTCTTCTGGTACTTACAGAGTGTCACTGCTTACATTTAAATCTTTAATATATTTACAGTTTATTTTTATTTGCAGCATGCGGATTGAATTTTATCTTTGCAAAAGGTCATCCAGTTTTCCCAAAAACACTTTTTAAAAGTCTATCGCCTTTCTCCAGTAATTTGCATATGTAATTGAATCCATTTCTGGATTTTCTATCTTGATTCATTGGTTTGTTTATTCGTGTATGCAAACCATACTTTTTAAGTTATAAGACTTTATAATGTTTTGAATTATCAACTTTCATTTATCCATTCTCTATTTTTGTTCTTTACCTGGCTGTTCTTTCCTGTTTCTTACTTCAAATAAACTTTTTAGTCAACATGTCTACTTGGTTATAAAAAACAAAAAACTAAATGGCATTTTTACTGGGATTGAATTATATTTATAAATTAATTTAAAAAGGATTGACAACTTTACTATGTTGAATTTTCCTATCCAAGAACATAGTATGCCTTTTCATGTGTTCAAGTTTGCTTTTGCATTTTCAGGATAATGTTTACAGTTTTCCTTTTATACTTTTTTTATATGTCTGGTTAAATATTTTATTTATTTATTTATTTATATGTCTGGCTAGATATTTTATTTCATTTCATGTATTTTCATTTAATTCTATTACATTCCATTTTATTATTTTACTTCTTTTATTTTATTGGCTTTTATAAGTGGAATCTTCTTTTCTATTGTAACTATTAGTTTTTGTTTTATGTATAAAGGCTGCTTATTTTTGTATGCTGGTTTTATAATCTGACACTACGAAATTCTTTTATTATTTATAGTTTTTCAATTGCTGTGTTTGAGATTTTTACACAATCATTCAATATAATCTAAAAATAATTTTGCTTTCTTTTTAATTCTTTACTGTTAATTAAACTGCCTTCTTTTATCTAATTTCACTGACTGAAACCTCCAACACAATACTAAGTGGTATTGGAGATAATGGCATCCTTGTCTTGTTCTTGACTCTGATTTTAGCAGGAAAGATACTAGAATTTCTCCATTAAGTCAGAGGCTTTAACACTGAAAAATATCATGTTTTGAAAGTGTGCATGATTTCTGCCTTGTTAAGTATTTTATAACAAAAGAAGAATGCTGAATTTTGTCAAATGCCTTTTCTCCTTCTACAGAGGTAATTATAACTTTTTTTCTTACTGCTTTGGATTTCCTAATATCAAATGAACTTTGTATTTTTGTAGTAAACCACACAGGGTAATTATGTATTTTAAAAATAGACTATTAAATTCTGTTTGCTAGTATTGTATTTAAGAATTTTTTAGCATTATTCATATGTTAGATTATTCTGTAATTTTCTCTTTTGGTGCAGCTTTGGTCAGGTTTAGAGGTCAATGTTACCTCATTTCACAAAACAAAATTTATATTCCTCTTTTTTTCCCTATGACTTGGTATAGTTTCATAAGACATGGAATTATCTTACCTTGGAAGGTTTCTGTAGAATTTTCCTGTGAATTTTTAAGAGCCTGGTGCTTTTTTGTAGGAGAGGTCTTTATCTATTAGGTTGGTGAAAAATTAACTGCAGTTTTTGCCATTAAAAGTAATGACAGAAACCATGATAACTTTTGCACCAACCTAGTACTTTTCTATTTCTTCTATGTTAATTGACCACTTTATTCTATCAGGGGCAATTCTGTGATGTCGTTTTTAAAAGAAAATTATGTATTTTCATTTAGATTTTCAAATGTACATGTATATAATTTGGAAAATAGTCTACTTTGATTATTTTATCTGTTTTGATAGTTTTTTCCACTTTGCATTTGTAATTTTGTATATTTGTGTTTTTTCCATTTTTTTCTTGATTAGTTAGTGATTTGTCTATTTTGATTTTTTAAAAATAGGTAAGTTTTTTATTGAGTTATTTGGCATTTCTCTGATTTCTATCTCATTAATTTTTGCTTTCATCTTTCCCAGTTATTTCCTTTTCCTTTATGTTGTTGGTGGTAGTAGTATTGTTTTAAGTGGGATTTCTCATTTATTAATTTTCTGGTTTTTATGTCATGTCATTACAGAGTTTGAAGGTTATAACATTTCCTATGATGACTGCCTTGACCTGAAAGTTTATTATTAATAGTAGCATTAGTTATGGTTGTTTTGCTAATTTCAAGTTTATTGCACCATGATAAGAGAATATTATTTGTATTTTTCTATTCTTTGGAACTGACTGTGATTTTCATCATGGTTTAGACATGGCAAATTTCGTAAATGTTCCACATGTATTTGAAAACAGTGCCTTCTCTATTATCTATGTTCTAAATGGAATTCTTATCTTAAAAAAATCATGTCATTTAAATCATCTATGACCATATTAGTATTTTTATCTACTTATTTCTTAGATTGACAGAAGTGTGTTAAAACCATCTATTATTGGCATATTTTTGGTCTATGTTTCCCTGTAACTGTGTTATCGCAAATATAATTATTAAAAATCCTATCTTAATTGTGGATTATAATATTTAATATCACAAAATGTTCTTTCTCTCTTTCAATGCTGTTAGCTCTGAACTGTACCTTGCAAATATCAAGCTAGCATAGCCTATTTTTTTCTTATATCTTTGTTCATTTGATCTTTGTTCATCTTATGTCTATATCTTGTACATAACATATTATTCAATTTTGCTTTGTTAAAATCTTTTTATTTTAATATGTGAGTTAAGCCTATTTATATTTACTGATATATTTAATATATTTGACTTCAATCTATCATATTGTTATGTATGTGTACATATACTTACATATTCAGTCATCCAATATGTAATCTATTTATTTTAGTCACTTTTTTTGGTAAATGTTTTGATATTTAGGAAGGCTTATATTTTTGTTCTATGGTTACCTTTATATTAATACCATAGTTTTCTCCCACCTTTTTTCCCTTTAGCTATCATTTATTGGTTCCCTATTATTCACACAATTGAAATTAGCCAGTAAACACTCCTCCCATTTCTTTCTCTCTGCTAATATTTAAACTGAAATCCTGTCCTTTTATTCCCAATTTTTACCTATAAGGTAATAAACATATTTTACTTAATACTAAAGCTTTTCTAAATATCTCCCAAACTCTTTGTAATATATTGTCAGAGCATATAGCTATTATATATCATAAAATCTCTCACTTATAAATATTATGAAATCTTAATTCATCAGATTAATATATGTTTAATGCTCTCAATCCAGTTCCTTCAATTACTTTAGGTGCCTAACACTTATTTTTCAGTAGAATATTCATGAAGCCTCAAGGGAAGAATATTTTGAGGTTTTTGCATAGTTATTACAGTTTATCTCTGACCTTTATAATGAAATAAGTTTGTCAGTCTGACAAGGTAAGGTATCTTTAGCTGTTTCAACTCTTGACTTTGTTAAATGCATTATTGTATGGTCTGCTGCAGTAAAGTTGAAAAGTCTTATGTAATCTGATTCCCTTTCCTTTATCAGTTACTTCATTTTTTTGCTTGGTTGACCAAAAGATTGTTTCCTTTTCCATAAAGTTCACAGTTTTAGTAAAGATATCTCTTGAATCATTTTTCCCAGGTTTGCAGTACTATCTTTCAATAGTTTCAAGTCAGGAAATTTTTTATAAATCATAATTTCAAACACTTGTTCTATACCATAGATTTGGTTCCTTTTTTGGGGACTCCTAATATACATGTGTTGGATGTCCCTTGCCTATTTTTATAACTGTCACCTTCTCTTCCATCCTTTTAGTGTCTTTATTCACTTTCTTTTAAAAGTTATTTCTTTGATTTCTCTGAAGGTATTCATTTGCTCTTGGGTTTTCTCTAGTTTCGATTTCAACACTGAACTTGATTGTTTTTTATTTTAAAATCATTTCCTAGGTTCTGACATCTTTCTAAATCTTATTTTTCTCCAATGAGCTCATTTATGAGTTTTGCTAATTCTTATTCATGGTGTTCTTTCATATCTATCATTTGCTTCTTAATTTCTTTTGGTCTGTTTTGAAATATTAGGTTACAGCTTTTATTTTCCTTGTGGACTTATCTTTTTGAAGTGCCTTCATTGTAGAGACATTATTTTATTCATTTTTCTCTTTTTGCTTATAATAACTTTACATGGTATTTAATGGTAATCCTTTTCTATTGCTCATGTTAGGGTAAAATTAGTATTCTTACTCTTAAAATGGTAGTGAGTACTTAACTTTATACTCTGGAACAACTTCATCTGTCTGTTTTTTAAATGAAGGATTAAAAAATATGGCATCATGCTCTCTGAGATCTGCTTTCTCTACCTCACTCTTGGCTGGACTTTCTCTTTCCTTTGCTCCTTTTATTCTCGTCCTCCTCAATATGAGTTCTAAATTAAGTCTCTCCTCGATGCAGTGCTTTGTTCTGAAAGTGATCTTCCGTTGGTTAGTTTCAAGAGTTTAGACTCAGACAGCCACAGGATTATCAAATCTAACGATGGCCTCCTTGCACTTACCTATGAATTGGGCCTTATAAAGCCTCCTCCAATAATCAGTTTTTCCTCTCAGAATACACCACAGAGCTTTCCAGTATCGTTGATGATTTGGGGGTTATCCACCACTCAAGTCCATCATAAGTCTCAATTCCTTCTCTCTGTTTCTTGCAAAGTTTTAGTGACACCACACAAATCCTTTTGCTATCAGAGTTTCATCCCCACATACACATGCACTAGGGTATATGTTTTGTTGTTGATTTCATCTTTGCAGTTTGATTTTGCTATTCTGCCTATGTTCATTAGAGGATTCAGGGATAGTCATAAGCTATATTGCCATTATTGCCATCTTCCCAGAATTCTCATTTCTCTCATTTTTTATGGAATAGAACTTGAAATAATTGTCATTTTCCTTCCATACAGATTATATTTTATCATACATCTCTAGGACAGCTGAGCAATAATACAAGCTTAGAAGATAATAAACTTTTAAATAAGACATGCTTTGCACTGGTACCTCCAAGAGCTGTGAGCTAGTTTTCTAAATGTAATTTTCAACATTGTAGGTACTAAGACATGCATGCTGTAAAGGTTCAATGAATGCTACTGATATTAAATTCTTTGGTTCTCTGTATGCCTATTCTTTTTAATTGCTTTAGGTTTTCTCTAACTTTGCCAGCTCACCATTTTGTCCTAGAACAGTAATTTATTCTCATATACAATGGTATACAATGTGTGATAGTCTATTCAATCATTGGTAACAGTTTTCCATCAATATAATAGATGGCCCAGATTTGTTGTAGGATTAAGTAAGTTTCTGTATATAGTGTACTCAGAACAGTTAGTAGAAGTTACACCTCACATATGGTAAATACTACATAAACATTAGCTACTAATTCTATGATTGTGTTTATGATTAGTACTGTTTTTACCAAGGGAATACATATTCCCTCCCTTCCCCACCTGACCTTCTGTTATAGTTTTGAATAAGAGAGTGTATTATGTGCTATACAGATATTACTTCTGTGGCCTATTAAGAGGCATTGTGTTCCAAATGTGTTCTACTGTCAAAAAAAAAAAAAATAGAAAAGCTCTACATTAGAGGAAGGCAGGATTTCCATAGTCCACTAGAGTTCTCAAACAGTGAATCTAAAGCACTTCTTCTCTGACACTATGTTTATCCCACTCTCTTCCTTTCTCCTCCTCCCCTGCCATGCTGCCCCAAGAATTATCAGCACTTGGTTTACTCTCAGGGATACCATACCCAAGCATAGCATTCACCTGAGATGCAAACTCATATGTAATTCTTTTTGCCTTAAAGGAAACAATGGATAGAAGGGACACAAAAGCAGATTTCTGGGTTGAATTGTTTCTTTAAAAAAAAAACAAAAAAAAAAAAAACAGAATTTGGCTGGGCATGGTGGCTCATGCCTGTGATCCCAGCACTTTGGGAGGCTTAGGCGGGCAGATCACTTGAGCTCAGGAGTTTGAGACCACTATGGGCAACATGGTGAAACCCCATCTCTACTAAAATACAAAAAAAAAAAAAAAAAAAAAAATTAGCCAGGCATGGTAGTGCTTGCCTGTAGTTCCAGCTACTCAGGATGCTGAGGACCGAGAATCACTTCAACCCGGAAGGCAGAGGTTGCAGAGTGGAGATCATGCCACTGCATTTCAGCTTGGATTACAGACTGAGACTCCGTCTCAAAATATATACATATATGTGGAATGCACTTGTACCAATATCTGTAATTTACTTTAAGACATTCCATATAATCAGTGTACTATGATCTTTGACCAGCTAAAGCTTTAATTCTAAGGATAGTTAGCTGACATGACATCAAGAATGCACAGTTCATGGGTGGTCACATACGTTACAGCAGAAAAGGCCATGCTCTGAAGTACATATTACAAGTCCTTCAGACACCAGTACCTCAATCAACAAGCTTTGCTAATTAGCATCCTGAATGCTTTTTTAAAATGGGTTTTATTCATTAAACTAGTGACTAGCATGGTGCATACTAAACTTGGCTGTCAATGGTGACATTAGAAGTACCAAGACAGGGAAATGGGCCAAAACAGTTTAGAAGCACTTCTGAATGAATAGTCTGAAAATCCAACAAATCCCACACTTTGAATGATTAGGAATGATGCTTGATTTCAATCATGGGTTTAAGAGGATTTCTGATTTCACGGTGCCTATTGTAGGGTACAAAATCCTGACTCGAATATCACATCTGCTTGGAGTGAACTGTTCATATGAAATGTGGTTAGCATGCCAAAAAAAAAAAAAGAGGGCTTAGACTTTATAAGACCTACAGAACAAACTATATGAACTATTTTGTACCCACTTGCTAATGAAAGGTAGTAAAATAAGTGCATGGGAGCAGAATCTCTTTGGAGATATGTATTTTTTAGCTTAGTAGGATGTTTGTGGGGAAGTAGCTAATCTTAGCCACCTCAAATTTCTTTGGTAGCTGCTGCTACCTACCAAAAACAATAAATAAATAAACAAATAGGACAAAACACTAAGAGTTGTACATTAATCAAAGTATCACTTTTGGAAATGGTTAATTGCCTGTCATTCAAGGAATTCAAGAAGACACGGAGTCTTGGCAGAGTTGTGATCACTAGAAGGATATCAGTTAGACAGTTGCCAAAGTGCCTTTTTAAAATAAAATGAACACTATATTTTAGAGCAGTTTTAGATTTACAGAGTAAGTGAAGGATAGTACAGAGAATTCCCATATAATCCACACCCAGTGTCATAGTCCATTTAGTGCTGCTGTCACAGAATAGCTAAGACTGAGTAATTCATGAAGAACATTTGGTAAAGGCCTTTTGGCTGCTCCATCATATAGCAGATGGTGAGAAGGGACCCAACTTACCCTTTATCACAAACCCACTCCCTTAATAAAAAGTTAATCCATTCATGAAGGCAAAGCCCTTCTGGCCTAATTGCCTCTCATTAGGTTCTACCTCCCAACACTGTTGGATTGAAAATTCAGTTTCCAACATGTGCTTTTTGGGAGATGTATTCAAACCATAGCACCCTGTTTCCCCTACTGTTAACGTTTTCCATTAGCATGATAACTTTATTACAATTAATGAACCAATGTTAATATATTATTATTACCCAAAGCCCATGGTTTATTTAGATTTTCTTGCTTTTTATCTACTGCCCTTCATCTGTGCCAGCATCCCAAACTGAATACCACATTACATTGAGTTATCTTGCCTCTTTGACTTCTCTTTGCTATGGCAGCTTCTCAGAGACTTCCCTTGTTTTTGATGATCTTGACAGTATTGTGGACCTCTCCTGAAATTTGCATATTTTTTTTCTCAAGGTCAGACTGGGATTCTGGGTTATTGGGAGGGAGTCCCCCAAAGTAAAAATGCCATTTCCATCCCATTATACCAAGGGTACATACTGTCAACATTCTTTGTAACTGTCAACATCGGCCTCAACCACCTGACTGTCATAGTCTGACAGGTTTCTTCATTGTAAAATTACTCTTCCTTCCCCTTTCCTCATTTTCATACTGTACACTTTGGAAGGAAGTCACTACATTCAACTCAGATCTAAGGAATGGAAGTTACACTATCCTCTTTAGGTAGGGCGAGTACCTACATAATTTATTTGGAATTATTCTCCATAAGGCGATAGTGTACTTTAATTCGAGCTTTCACGATCCCGTGAGCTAGCTTAGGAATCCCATCACCTCCTTAGATAGTCTTCCTGTTTTAAATGATTTGCAATATTTTCTAATTTTCCTAAGTACTTACCAGCACAAATCTAGATTTTGTATTTCACCAATTATCTCAATTGTCAGACAAAATATTACAAGGTCAAAGAAATGGCTAACATTTTAACAAGTTTAACTGTTCTATTAGTGATTTCTTGAGTTTGAGAACAGCACCACTGCTAAAACATATACACGGAGTACCACCAAAAGCAATCCAATTCTGGGGAAAACTATTCTATAACAGTCTTACTTGCTACTGCAAAGCAACAGAAGTCATCCAAAGACATAAAAATAGAAAGAAATTAGCAAGTAGTATTTTCTTTTGTTTTCATTTTAGGAATAAGAATTTAACTATGATAACTCCATTCATTTTCAGTACTTAAGATGACAATAAACTACTCATTTGGAGGCAGAAACCCAGTATTTAACCATAGAGACACAATCCTGTACAATAACGAGATGTTCTATAAATATCTCTTCCATCTTGTAACTACTGTCAGATGACAACTCTCCATGAGAGCAATATGGGAGAGGTCAAATGTCAAAAGTCCAATCATGAATTCCCAAGGGAGAAGAGAAGATCCCGGAGAGTTAGGAGTTTCCAGATGTTTGTTTCATGCCAAAATGATGCCAGAAGCAATGGAAGGAAACCTGAATAAGCAAAAGAATGCTCTTTTCAGAGAAATTATTATTTCAGACCTGATCATTAAATGTTCCCACTCCTTACTATGCAGCCATAAGAAGGAACGAGATCATGTCCTTTGCAGGGACATAGATAAAGTTGGAAATCATTATCCTCAGCAAACTAATGCAGAAACAGCATATCCAACACCACATGTTCTCACTTATAAGTGGGAGCTGAACGATGAGAACACATGAACACATGGTGGGGTTGGGTGACAACACACACTGGGGCTTGTAAGGGGAAGTGAGGGAGGGAAGCATCAGGAAGAACAGCTAATGGGTGCTGGGCTTAATACTTAGGTGATGGGTGGAACTGCGCAGCAAACCACCACAGCACATGTTTACCTACTTAACAAACCTGCACGTCCTACACAAGTACCCTGGAACTTAAAATAAAAGTTGGAAAAAAAAAGTTCCTATTTCTCTGGAGAAAAGACTAAAGTAAAACAATTCTTTATAATTATATTCATGCACAGATCAGGTATGCTAGCAGGCAGGGGTGAGTTGGATAAAGCTAGGATAAAAAAGTTAAGTTATTGTGCTTTCCTTCACCCTTGATTTAAGTACTTCTCGTCACCCTCTCTCCTAAAGTGAAAATAGAACAAACATTTGTAAAACTGAATACCCTAGGCAAAAATGCAAAAATTATGGTATATTTGAACAATATTCAAGTGTGTGTGTGTGTGTGTGTGTGTGTGTGTGTGTGTGTTGTGTTGGCAGTGAGTCTTTGCTGTCTGCTTTAAGTTCAGGTATGGAAGTTATGGTATTATAGTATATTTGTTAGCACTTTACACTGGGAAAACATTTTGACATTAAATATGTACATTTTTATCCCTATGGATTATAAAAGGATATTATTATTCCCCTTTCACAGATGAGAAGACATGCTCACCGAGTCTAAGTGACTGGCTCAAGGTTTCAGAATTCGAACTCCAGCTTAACAGGAACCCAGCTCTTTGAATTTCTGCCCCTGGAGCTTTTCCTTGGCATGTGCATACACTAAGCTTATTCCAGGCAAAAAGCATGGTCTTCATATGTTGAGATGCCGAACGTATTTATTTAAAGACGAATGGATATGTCTGTCCATATTACATACACACAGAGACACACACACACACCCCT
Source organism: Callithrix jacchus (assembly GCF_049354715.1). Classification (NCBI taxonomy): domain Eukaryota; kingdom Metazoa; phylum Chordata; class Mammalia; order Primates; family Cebidae; genus Callithrix; species Callithrix jacchus. The sequence goes on from NC_133502.1 coordinate 65,453,908, forward strand.
TCCTTTAATATATTACAAAATCTGCTTTCCCAAAACCATTAAAATTCATTGCCTCAGCTGGGCGCAGTGGCTCAAGCCTGTAATCCAAGCACTTTGGGAGGCCAACGCGGCCAGATCACAAGGTCAGGAGTTCGAGAACAGCCTGACCAACATGGTGAAAACCCATCTCTACTAAAAATACAAAAACTAGCCAGGCATGGTGGCAGGCATCTGTAATTCCCAGCTTCTTGGGAAGTTGAGGCAGGAAAATTGCTTGAGCTCGGAATGCGAAGGTTACAGTGAGCAGAGATTGTGCCACCATACTCCAGCCTAGGCAAAAAAGTGAAACTCTATCTCAAAAAAAAAAAGTCTCTTTTCATATCATTCTGATTTTGACAATGTTTAAGTAGCTTATATTAACAAAATGAAAGTTATTTATTTTCAAATATAAATAATATAATATTAAAAGTACTTTTTGAAAGACACACTAGGCCCCCATCCTCCTATGACTTTTTGGAAGATGCTAAACTTCCTTTTCATTATTTCTACAAATGCACATAAGTTTCCTTTTCCTGGCTAAGGAAAAATAACATTGAAAGTAGAGACCTCTTATCCGAATACGATTATCTGTATTTAGTCTGAGACATTAAAAATAATGCCAAGAAATAAAAAATATTGCAAACCTTCTTTATTAAGGCTGATGAAAAGATCCTTAATCCACACACTTGTATCTCAAAATATCTACAGTAAGAAATGTTTATAACATGCAAAATGATGTTGAAAATTGAAGTAATTTTCCAGATAATTTAAATTCAAAGGCTTCCTTTCCCTCATTTTCTTGTAGCATTTTGGCCCAAATTAGCCAGGTGTTTTGCCTTCATTCCACACCTGACTTTGGAACACGAAGAGCTCCTACCTCTGCAAGTGATGATGCATGTTGACACTGCACTCAGAACCACATTGCTAAATCTACAGACTTCCTGGCATAGTTCCCTTCCTGAAAAGAACAATCTGTCAGTCTCTCCAGCTTTCTAACCTAGTCATCAGAGAAATTCAAGGTGAAAAATGCCTTATTAGGTCATCTTGTCCCTAAACTTACAAGCATGATAACACTTCCTGTGGCCTATTCTCCTGTAGTATGTCTGACCTTACATGACTCAAACAGTAGATTTCATCTTGTCCTTGGGGACTGTCTTCTGCAGTTTAATACACCTCGCTGTCCACATGTACTGTGCCCTGATGACATTTCGCCATTTCTCATCCTGACTTTCTGTCCTACTCTCTGGCTCATTTTGACATTTTCATTTTCCTCAGAGATAAAATAACAATGGCTAACAATCAATGAACGCTTACTATGGAGCTAGCATTTTCAACAAAGTGTTTTAACTAAATTAATGTCGTTTATTCTCACAACCACCATATCGGGTGGGTGAGTACAATTATGATGCCCATTTTATAGATAGTGAAGTTGAGACACAGGAGGATTAACACACAGTACAACTGGCAACAGACAGAATCAGGACTTGGAGTCCACAGCCCAGCTCCAGAGAGTGTGCTGTAACCACTCTTCTGGACTGCTCCGGCAGGCTCCATTGTCTGTTTGGCTAATGTGAACCCCAAAGGTACAGATTTCCTCATAAATGAATTATTTTACCATCTTCTATTTCAGGGAAGCTGAGGATCACCCTCTAGTTCATTCTACTATCCAATAATTAAAAGACAGGTCTTGTTAACTGAATCCTCTTTATCCATACTGTTAAAATCTGGTCTTATGAGCATAATTTTCAGAATGATCTCTTTAAAAACAAAACTAACAAAATAACTATATTTATTTATCATAATTCCTCAAGAAAGTGACCTGATAGACCACTTGGCCACTGTGATTGTTTTACCAAAGCCTATCAAGGCCAAAAAAGACCTTTAGTTTTCATATTAAGCCTTATTTTTAAGAATCTTATTTCAAATCAATTTTACTTCAGTGGTTTCCATTGTCTCTCATTCCTAGTTTCTCACATTAATAATAGTAATAGCTATCATCAAGTGAAACTTATAATAATCCAAGCATCCTTCCAAATGTTTTGCAGGGATTTTAAACTCTACCTATGAGGTAGTTACTATTATCATAAATATATGCATGTTATATATATAAATGGAGGCACAGAAGGGTCAAACAATCTGCCAAACAACCTGACACAGCTAGTAAGAAGCAGACCATTATCTTCTGTATTAATACTTGAGAACCATCATACTTCTCACCAGCTCTATTTCCTAGAGATAGCAGTACTCACCAAATGTTCCATATGCTCCTCTATACTTCTCAGGTGCCCTGCAGTAGGCAGGGCCACGTGACTGGTTCTGACCAATAGCATATGAGTGAAAGTGATGTGAAAATAAGCACTGTTGTGCCAAAGCATCCCTGTATTGAGATGGTGACATCACCTGCTGGAGGGAGCCTGGATCCCAGAGTCTCTGCCTGAAGGAGAATTCCTTTAGGTTGCCTGACCTGCATTGGATTTTATGTAGCAAGAAATAAGCTTTCATTTTATTAAATCATGGAATGTGGACATTTATCCTTTTAGTGTAGTATAACATAGTAACAATATTACTCTAATACTCTAATCTTCTTCCTCCTATTTCTCTGCTGGCTGTAATCATATATCTGGGCTTTTGATTGTCAGAATCTAATTTTTATTAGGAATCTAATAATTTAAAATATTTCTAAATTTACCAATAATCAATAGGACCATTGATCTAATGCAAATGGAAGAAAATTCTTAAAGTATTGGTCTTATACACAAATAGTAATACTTCTATGGATAATTAATCCCCAACTCTTGGTAATATTATTTTATTAACCAACTCATAAAAACCTTCAAAAATTAACACGTCATGTTGAAATCTTTAGTATATTCAACAATCTTGGTATAAGCACTGACTATAGGCAATAATGAATGAACTTATTAGCATTGTTTTGAACAGAACTGAATGAACTTAGCACTAATAAAGAACAATCAAAGACAGAGGAAAGCATAAAGTAGAATTTTGCTTAACTGAATTACAGAATGTGAAAGTGCTGTAGAGCCAGATGGAGAGGTGCTTGCATGTAGACTAGGGAATTTGAACCTTTTCCTATAAACGGTGAAGGTTTTTGAGTAGGCGAGTATAAGAGACGTGCTTCAAAAAAAGCCCTAATCCGACAGCTAAGTGTAAAATGAATCAGGCAGAAAGACTGGAGGCCGAGAGCACAGTGATTGACAGTCTAAGATCAGGGACAGGGGAGTGGTGAGAGGAGGACAGGGCGTAGAGAAATATTACAGAATAAAATCAACAGGGTTTTCATTTAAACTTGGGTAAGAGAGTGAAAGAGAAGCAGCAAAGATATTTTCCTTTGAGATTTAGAACCTGGAAAACTGCTGGGATGTTGGTTCCATGAATACACAAAGGAAACACATGTGTATTCTATGAATACACAAAGGAAGCAAACGGGAAAGAACAAAATGGTGTATTCAGCTTTATCAAGTTATTTGATGTGTATTTTAACAGTGTCTCTCTAGAAAGTTAGAAAGTTTCCTTCAGAGATGTCGGAGATGTTGTATACGTCAATCAATTTTCTCACTTCCTGCAGTTCTCACTATCTTCTGCTCTGAAAAGTCCTTTCATTAGGAAAGACCTAACTCCAGGGACAACTCCTCTTTTGCCAGCCGTTTCCTCTCTTGTACTTACTGTCAGGACCGGTCCTACTGGCTCATAACCATTCCCACACTACTTGATTAGATTGCAAGTCTCTAGAAAGCAGAAAGATGCATGCTTCCCTATGTGCCATGGCATCATCATAATTGTGTAATGAATATGTGCATTAAGAGAAAGCTAGCCTGTTGCTATACAGGGAAAACGATGCTTATTATTCATATGTTTGTACTATGGCATTCTCATGCTTGTTAAAAGACATACTCAATATTTGATAAATGTTAAAATTTAAGCACTGTTAGCATAGCTCTACCAGATGTAATTTTTTCCAATTATTGGAAAATACTGTGAGAAGAAATGTAAAATATTAAAGCAAAACTGATGGCCTCTCCCTTGTTGACCAAGAGGCCGCCATGTACCCCACTCATGTATTTCAACAACTGAGAGTAAGGAATGGCCATCAAACACAGGGTTTTACAGATTGCAAGACAGACTCTCAGAGAGAATAACTTTCTTTGAAGCTTCAGCAGTATCAGAAAAAAAACTCTGCTTCCCCTACCCAGATCTTTCATCCCTTCCTTCTGAACTTTCTAAAATGCTTGCATTATCCAAGAGATCATATGAAGCATATCTCGTACAATCTGAAACTTGAGGTAGATAAATTTATCTTCCCTCTCCTCAGCTATAAAACTGAAATGTAAAAATGAAATAAGCAATCTGAATAAGTATTAAAAGCAAAGTTGCTTTGGGATCCAATGCCAATTTTTCTCTGAGACAGGGCTCAGATTCACCACTTCTTTCCCAAACCGTCAGGCTCAGAGCCCATTTTTAAATTCACTCAAAATAGCCAAAGGGTTAAGAGATGATCCAGAAAGCATAATGTGGCATGTCAAACACTCTATTTCCAATTGAAATGCAGTGTTTATTATTTAGACTTCCCTTTTCCCTTCCTGCCCTCCTTCCCCCAACCAGAAAGACATTCCTTTTTATTATTAAAAAGAAATACATTCTGATCTTAATTTAATCATACAACTAGCATGAAAATGAACTCAATGAATAAAATTGTCACGAGGGGTAAATGATAGGATTCTCTCTTAGCCGAGTGTTCTGCCTAAAATTAGACTGCCTTTCACGATTTACTGCTGTTATTAAGTGAATGTCCTTTTGACAATAAAGCAGTGCTTCTTGGATGGAGAGTGCTCCGGAGCCCAAGCTAAAGTACTCAGTGATGGACGACTTTGATGGGCTCCAGGGACCTCACCATTTCAATGCTATAACCTGTTCTTTGTTCACCAGATGAAGACACTCAAGAAGGAATATGCAGTTCAAGACCAGCACTTGGAGAGGACGCATGTAAGAACGTAGAGTACCTTGTTTCTGCCATGCTAACATGATGAATTACAGTGTATTAAGAAAGTGTTGACACATGTGGGAATAAGTTCCTGACAGGCTTGCCAGTAATTAAGGCACATTGTATGTAAAGTCACTACAAAACATTGCAGTCTGGTTCTTTGTTCAGGGTCCTCTGCCAAGTGGTGTTATTCATAAGCTTGATGGAAAATACTTGTATCTACAAAATCTCTGTGGTTCACAGGATGATGAGGGCAAAAACGAGAAAGCTTGGGCTTTATGAAAGCTTTCAATGTTCCTGTCGCTAAACAGATACGGTAATGATTTTCCTACTGCTCCAGAGGGCTGTCAATTTGAAAAGATAAATCAGCTGAGAAGGATAGGGACATAACAGGACACAGGGGATATTCAGGAGAGGCAGAGCAGTTTCTTCCCCCATGCAATGCCTGATCATTTATCCTTAATACCGCCACCTTTAAAGTTTGATGTAAAAACCAAGAACTGCATAATATAGCAGTATTTGGGTCACATTGCTTAAGCCCACCTGGCCTCTCATCCTTGGCTCCTGCCAAGAGACTGGGGTTCCTATTTGTGATAATAACCAAGTGGACCCAGAACTGACAAGCCCACAACCCACGCCAGGCTTCAGACCGGAGCCAGCAGACTTTGTCCAAGGCTGTCCGGCTTTGCTTCCAACTATCTGCACAGTCTCATTCCTTAGCCCAACGCAGACCTCAGGACCAAGCTCCCAGCCAGGAGCCCTAAGGAAAGACATATCTTAGTTACCTCTCCTGCTGTCCAACAAGATTTAGTACATTTATGATTTGCAAGGGTTGTATTATATGTAATTTGGCACTTTTAAACCTTATTTTCCTAATAAATTGTTTTATTGAGTGATAAGAAACAGAATTGACATCCAGGCCAGGTGTAATGAAAATTCTTGGAGTTGCATATCACTAGGAACCAAACTAAATATTTTATTCCCTAAGAAGAGTTGAACTGAAAAGTTCATGTAAACAACAGCCTCATACTGAGTAATTTTCACTGGAGAGCTATTATCCCAAATTGCATTTCAGTGAAGGACAGATATTCAGACTGGACACCCTATACTCAAAGGGCCAAAAAGACAGACTGAAGGTAGGGCTGGGCTTTCACTGGTCTCAGCCTATTCTTTCAAAGACACCCATATCTTCCACTTCATTTACTGCTGAAATGAGTCAAAATACCAGAACTCTTTAAGACATACACGGTGAACCTCTCACAATGGTTCTGGACTGCACTGCACTTTAGAATCACCTGCATTGCTTTCACGATGTATACCAGTGCCCAGGAGATCATTTTAAAGCCTCGTGGATGATTCTAACATCCAGACAGAGTGGAGGGTGATTGGCCTAGAGGAATCTACAAGTACTATGAACAGCTGAGGCAATAGGTACTCCACAAAGAGGCCTTTCCAATGCAAGGTGGATGTTTGTCACAGAATTGCCACAGTGTGCTCAGGTGATCTGTCATTCACTGTATTCACAACTGCTTTCTTCCCTTCAAGAAAAAATGATGCATTTTGTATATAAAATTATAAAAATAATAAAAATGCTTCATGTTCAATATAATTTGGAGGATAAAATGTAGAGAAAAATATCAAACCCCCAATCCCACCAATCAGATATGTGACTTTAATAATTTAAGGCATTTGTTTCAAATGTTTTTTCCCCTAGAGCCTGCACATGCATTTCGTTAAGAAATATTGCTAAGATACGGGGTCATACTGGAACAGCTTAGTTATATCATTGGGATTAATGTGTTCCTTGAAAGTTGAAAAGAATTTACCCATAGAACCATGTGGTTTTGAAGCCTTTTGGGGTACAAATTTTTGACATTAATTATTTTCATGATTGTATTTGTGGATACATTTTTTTACTTTTAGAATCAATTGGATAATTTCTAATTTTCTATGTCAAAGGTCCACTTATTTGAAAATTTCCGTTTTTATTGGCCTAGAATTGAATGCAGTGTTTCCTTATAGCCCTTGCTATGTTCTCATATGAGTTATTCTCAACTGAGAGAAATGGTAGCTCATCTCCTGGGGGGTCATTTTTAGAGCACATACCCCAACAGTCTGCTAATGTTCCCAGTGCACCCCACTCTCACCCACCATCTGCCCCTGTAATTGTTGAAAATCACTGAAGTGAAATGAGAGCAACTACTGAGGGGTACACATTACACATGTGATTGGCATAAAATCACTAAGAAAATGCTGAGAACCACCACACAAGGGTCTCCTACTCCAGCCCCCTTCTGATGGGAGAGCCTGCAGCATCACTGGGATAGTACTACTGTCATCTGCTTTGCCCAATAAGAAGCATGACTTGAACTAACACACGTTGTACACATGGTTGTTTGGGGCTAACAGTGCTTAGATTCAGCGTGGAATAGACCATCCAAACTCATAAATCCTACACATGTTCCTGCTATAAACAATTGGGCTTCACAATTAGATCCAATTACTTTTCAATTCCAAGAACTCAATCACCTCTGTCATAAGATGTTCATTACATCTGAATTTTTATTTTTGCTTTCTTGGCTATTCACAATCCTTTTTAACATTGGCCCTGTGGAACACATGGAGAGCTTCCAGACCTGTAAAAAGAACTAGGCGTCTTTCTGGACAGCTCGATGAAGATGTATGCTCAATGTGCAGTGGTAGTCCAAGAAAAAAGGCAATAGAAGTTAGAGGGATTTGGGAAAATATGGGATATATTATTCCATTTCATAAATCATTCATGGTTTATCTTTATCATTTAGGGTCACTCTCTCCCAAGAGGGAAAAAATTCCACAAAAGAGCCATAAAAAGGGAGCAAGACAGGGTGCAGATTTTCACATACAGAGAGATTGGAAAGCACGAGACTTTGTTTTAGGAAAAAGAGGACAATAACTCAGAGTAATTAGAGAATGCGAAATAATGTGCTGAAGTATAAGAAAATGAATTAAATGAATGAAAGTTCAGTATGCTATATAAATTAACCAATTCACTTAAAACCTATAAAGCCATAATTATAACAATGCTTTAAAAACAGGCCGGGTGCAGTGGCTCACACCCGTAATCCAAGCACTTTGGGACACCGAGGTGGGCGGATCACGAGGTCAAGAGATCAAGACCATCCTGGCCAACATGGTGAAACCCTGTCTCTACTAAAAATACAAAAAAAAAATTAGCCAAATGTGGTGGCATGCGCCTGTGGTCCCAGCTACTTGGGAGTCTGAGGTGGGAGAATCGCTCGAACCCAGGAGGCAGAGGTTGCAGTGAGCTGAGATTGCGCCACTACACTCCAGCCTGGTGACAGAGCAAGACTCTATCTCAAAAAAACAAACAAAAAAATAAAATAAAACTTTAACCCAATTTTTATGAACTGACCCAGATTACTAGAGCATTTATTTAAATTGAATTCAAGACCATTTTTGATATAAAATCATATAAAACTCCAAGTCCTAAAAGACTAGCAAAACAAATTGCTGTCTGACTTTTTTCTGTACTAGAAAAAATATCAACTCTAATTTAAATGTTATCAGCTATAAGTAATTATGCAAATAGATCAAAAGAGTACTTTTAGGTGAAACATGGTCCTACATAAACAAAGGACCACCATTAATATGTCATTTTCCTGGACGACTCAACTCAGTACATTAAATGAAGTCTGAAAATCATACAACAAAAAAGCAGCTTTGTTAAAACAAGACTCTCTGGAAAACGCTTAATAAAGATGATTAACCTCCTACTTGGAGCAACTGAGGAATGAAAGCTTTGGCACATTTATGAGGGTAATGATGAGCGGCCTCACATAAATGAAGTACACATAGCACCATGGATAATGTACCTTTCCTTATTTGTACATTCCACTTGACCTACAAATGAGTTAAGAACGTAACTACATGTGTTACAGACACAAAGATTAAAACGTTAAGACTAAGTGTTTAACAGAAATGCACCGGCAACAGACAACTATCCCTACCTCTACGCATTAAAAGTAAGCTGAAAACCTCTTGGGGGAAAAAACAGTATGAAGACTTAGGCCCTAAGAGCCAGAGGACCAATGGAAAGACTGATTTGAGATTATAATGCTTCCAGAGTATCAAGCCAAGACCTTATGTCTTGCAAGGTTTCAGCATTATTCAAACAGTAATTATTTCCTATCTTTGTACAATATCCTCTTAATCCATAGATTGTACACCTAGCAAATAACAAGCAGTCTAATAATTAAGTGCATAGAGTAGCACAGTGGTTAGTACATTGGATTTGGCATTAAACAAACCTGGTATGAGTCTCCACCATGGGCTCCTCAGCTTCTCTGATTTATTTAAATTGAATTCAAGACAATTTTTTCAGTTTCCTCATCTGTAAAGTGAGAGCAGCAACATTTCATGAGCCTTTTGTGGAGATTAAATGAGAGGTAAAGTACTTTGAACAGTGCTTCTCCAAAGGCAAGAACTTTATAATATTAGAAAAATTGCAAAAAAAAAAAAATAAATAAAATAAAATAAAAGTACTATTTTGGGTAGAAAAAAAAAAAAGAAAAGAAAAATTGCAGCAACTGCCTACATTATGTGAAAACACAGACTTGCACGAGACGTACGAACCTTCCTCAAAAGCATTTTGACAATGTGCTCCAACAGTCTCAGTAGGGTTAATACAATATCCAGCAGAGAAATGTCACCTCTAGGAATACAGCCTAGGAAAACAGATGCTCACATGTTTAGGAATGTTCATTCCATCAATGGTTTTTATTTAAACTTCTCATTTTTAGATAATTGTAGATTCACATGCAGTTGTATGAAATAATACAAAGAGATCCTATGAACTCTTTCCCACCTTATTACCCAATGGAAATAACTTACAAAACTATGGTACAATATTATACCCAGGATATTGGCAGTGATAACACTCAAGATGCAGAATATTCCCATCACGATAGGTTCCCCTGGTGCCCTTTTATAGCCACTCTTACTCCCTTCCTGTCCCCACTCCCTGAGTAACCCCTGGCAATCACTAATCTGATCTTTATTTCAATAATGTTGTAATTTCAAGAATGTTATGTACATGGACTCAAATAGTATGCCACCTTTCAGATGGACTTTTTATACTCCATATAATTCCCTGAAGATACATCCACGTTGTTGTGTGTTATATCAGTAGTTCGTGCCTTCTTATTGCTAAATAATAGGCCCTGGTATGCCACGTACCACAGTTTAATCATTCACCCATTGAAGGACATCTAGGTTGATTCCAGTCTGGAGTTATTACATATAAAGCCGTTGTGAACATTCATGTATGTTTTTGTGTGAGTATGAGTTTTTCTTTCTCTCAGAGGATGCCCAAGAGCTCAATTGCTCAGTTGTATGGCAGTGCATATTTAGTTTTCTAAAGAAGCTACCAAAATGTTTTCCAGAGCAGCTGCACCATTTTACATTCCCACCAGCAAGGCATGAGTGATCCACTGCATTGCTTTAAACATCAAAAACAATAAACCACCTCCATTTCTACCGACAAAAACAAATTATGCTATAGCCCTGGCATAGACCATTATTCAGCTATTTAAATTCATACATTTTAATTGGAAGAAAATGCTTACCATTTTATGTTGTTTAAAAATTCAAAGTATGAATAAATATAACTATGTAAATACATGTATTGTGTGGATATATATACATGGGCAGGTACATATGCACATATACACACAGAACTAGAAAGCTGATGAAAATATAACAGGGCTAATTCTGAGAAACATAAATTAAAAGTTTTTTAGTACTTACTATCCAGATTTTCTATGTTAACTATGTGCCACTTTTACAATTTAAAAATGTCAATTAAATTAAAGTTATCCCACCAAATCAATATCTTTTCTTTAAAAATTAGCCCCCTAGTATTCTACAGTATAATATGTCATTATTCAATCTATGCCCTGATTATAAACATCGATGGTTTTCTACTTTTTGCTACTTCAAACAATGCAATAACAAACATCTTTGAATATATATATTTATACTCTGCTGGTTTCATGTAGGAGAGATTCTTAAAAGGCAGAATGGGTCAAAGAACATGAGAAATTTTTCATTTTAATCTGCCGGATAACTACTTTCTTAAAAGAGGACATTTCACATTCCCAAAAGCAATTTATGAGAGCTATTTCCCCATACTCTTTTTACTTCTTGTTATAAATCTTTTACTTTCTGGCAAATAAAAGGCATGAAAATGATAGCTTGTTTCTGCTTTGATTCCCATTTCCATCCCAACTAGTAATGTTTGCACCTGCTCATGTGCTTATTGCCTGTCTGCTTTCCTCTTCCACTACCTGTTGATAGCCATTGTCCAATGTGAAAATGGACGTGATTTTTAAATTCTTCTTATCAGTTTGTAGAGTTTTTAAAAAATATATCAGAATATACATGTAACATGTTACATATATTTAAAGTATTTTCTCCTTATGTGATTGGTTTTCAACTTTGTTTAATGTGTCTTTTTCCAAACAAGTCTTTATTTACTTATTTTTACATTGTCAAATTTGTCAATCTCCTTGCCTTCTGGGTTTCTTGTCTTGTTTAGAATTAGAAGTTCACCTCAAGGTTATAAAAAGAATGATCTAGGTTCCCTTCTATTATTGTTAATATCTCATATTTAAGTCCTTCAATTTTATTTTATTTCCATATAATGGTCTTTGTATGTGATGCATGGTAAGAATCTACACAGATGGGAAGGAAAGAAGTTATTTCCTTACCAATTTAAAATGACAAATTCCCATATAAATTTATAATTATACTGGACTCTCTATTATGATTTTTTTGGTGCTGATGCCACACTATTTTGATGAAGTAGCTTTATAATAAGTTTAATATCTTAAGAATCAATTTTCAAAATGGTCTTAGAATTTCAATCACACTTACTTGTATATGAAACATAAAATCAGTTATCCACATGATAACTTAAGTGAAAACATCAAGTTACTGAATAGCATATCTAGTACAATCTTGTCCTCATAAAAATAATAGCAAACACTGTGGATGAAGGAGGGCAGTGGCGTGGATGTGTATGTTTGCATTTGTTTGTATGAGTGTAAAGAAAAGTCCAGAAGAATACAAACCAAGCTGTCGACATGGGTTACTTCCAGAGGGATGAAATTAGGAGGAATAGAGATAAGCCCTCTCACTCACCCCACCCTGTTGTTTGGTTGCCTTGTGGTTTGGCTTGTTATAAAAATGCTGGTTTAGAAAAAAAATTAAATATTTTAAGTAAATAAAATATGACTTTATTATTAGATCTGGAAGAGGCCTTAGAATTTATTTCCTCCAACTCCTACTCAAATAGGAATCTCCTTGGCAATCTCTCTGCCAGATGGCCTTCCAGAATGTTTGAAAACTTCCAGAGACAAAGAGTTCTCTTATTCTCACTCAGCTGCCTACTCTGTCATTGGAGAGCTCTAATTATTAGAAACCTCTTTCTTACATTAATCCTAAATATATCAGTTTCTAATATTCACCCAGATACTGAGGTCAGCCTTCCAGAGCAACATAGTATATACAAGGACTTTTTTGAAATGGAATCTTGCTCTGTCGTCCAAGTTAGAGTGCAGTGGTGCAATCTCAGCTCACTGCAACCTCTGCCTCCTGGGTTCAAGTCTCCTGCCTCTGCCTCCCAAGTAGCTGGGATTACAGGCGCACACCACTGCACCCAGCTAATTTTGCATTTTTTGGAAGACATAGGTTTCACTTTCACCATCTTGGCCAGGCTGGTCTCGAACTCCTGACCTTGAGAACTACCTGTCTTGACCTTCCAAAATCCTGGCATTATAGAAGAGAGCCACCATGCCTGGCCAAAAGAATTTTTTTTTCCAGTTTTCAACACATTTAATTGTATGCTCCACCATGAACTAGGCCAATCCTTCAACTATATTATTATTATTATTTTTAAAGTGTATCATGTATTAATAGTAGTCACTGTGCTAAACATTATATATCAACTTACTTATTGAATTCTCACAACAACCCAATGATGTGGCTATTGTTACTATCCCCATTTTACAGATGAGGAAAGTAAAGCAGAGAGGTTAATGAATTTGTCTGAAATATTTCACTATGAAGTGATAGCACTAGGACTCAAATCTAAGTCTGTCTAGCTCCAAAGACTACATCCTCACTACTACACTGCATGCCACTGCTCCCTTATGTGCCTGCAGTAAGCTGGCAGGCCAGAGGCTGGTTGGTCTGGGTTGGCCTCAGCTGAGACTACTTGTCTCCATTCTGTGTGGTCTCTCATCCTCCAGCAGGCTAGCCCAGGCTCGTTCTCAAAAGAGAGGATTCCAAAAGACAAGGCCTAGGCTTAGAAATGTACTCCACCCCCATCATTTCCATTGCATTCTATTAGCCAAAGTGAGCCACAGGCCAGCCACATCCAAAAAGTTAAAGAACAGGTTCTCAACCGGAGGGACAACAAAATCACACTGCAAAGGTAAGAATATAGGAAGGCCATTAATTAGGGCCTCTGATGCAATCAATCTACCAGAATTAAATTTATCCACAGAAGAAATGTACAGCAAAGAGAAACAAGGGCATGGAACCAATGGACAACATTTGACCATGTAGGTACATGGAAGAATCCATCACCTTCTGAGTCAATGTGAAATAATGCCACCATCCCTCCACTTTCAGAGTGGTAGGGTATGTCGTCAGCTGTCACTTGTTAAGTGGCTGTGCCACACTTTTTAAATACTTGCATTTCTTATTATCATTATTATTGGTGGACACAAGGTCTCAGTTGATTCATAGGCAGCATTTAGTAAAAATACTCCGACAACCAAATGCTTTATCTAGCACCACTATCTCTGAAGCACAGGACTCGCCATAAGGGATGAACTGGCCTGGGTGCACATGGATAAAGGCACTAAGACCTCTAGACAGATCCACTATTGAAACCTCCATTTTCTATGTGTTCTAGTCTATGTAAAATTTGTATGTTTTTCTAAGGTTCAGCTGGACATGACTTCCACGTGATCATTCCAGAAATAAATAGACAAGGATTTAGTGACTGTGTCAAAGCACGTTGTTTTGTTAATGTATAAATGTTGACACTGTTGACAGGTAGTTAGGAACTGTTTATGAAAATTGTAGGCAAAAAAAATTGTAGGCATTTTCGAGTGTGTATTTACTCAATCTTTAAAATATTAAACTTTGAATTTCTACAATGTGTAAGAACACATCTAGTTTGAATTTAATATGACACATAAACGTGTTTATAAGAATTGTATTCATTTCTGAGAAGGCTTTTTATCCCAAAAAATGTTTATGTGTTTTGGACCATGTATTTATTTAATCAAAGATTTAAAAGTTTTAAGAAGTATAAAAACGGCTGAAACATGTGAAGGAATTCTGAGAAACCATGGATGAAATGCTAATGAAATATTGGAGAAGAAGTTCAATAAATCCCAAGAGTAAAATTCTAGGATGATAAAGACAGTGAAGGAACATTTGAGAAAGAGAAGAACACTTGGAAAGAAGAGGAAAAACCATAGACAAAATCAGAGAAATATCCAATGCCAATAATTCACTGGAGAAGTACTTCAAAGAAAATATATGAGTTAAAATATGCACAAGGCAATGCAGATATTGTCAACAAGGGTTATACACACAGAATAAATACAGTCACATTCTGCTAATAATTGCTAAGAATTGATAGATGAGCGTATATTATGTCAGAGATGGCTAGTGTACAACAATGTGAGATGATCACATGCTACTACTTATTAATCTGAGGATTATAAATCACCTTACATGTGTTAGGAAATTCTTATATCAGATCAGCTGATGTTGTGGCATCTTCCATAAAGCCAGGAAAATAGGACTGGTGCATGGACCCAGTCACAGAGCACATTAATAGCATACCTGGAAGAAGACCAAAATCTCAACCCATCAACTTCATTCCTACTCTTGGATTCACTTCCCCAAGCAATCCCTTGAGATGGTAGATTGATTGCTCCTGAATTAAGTTGCCAACTTGTAACTGTTACTTTTATTCATACAATGCGGCTGGGCTGCAGAAACTCTAGTTTGAAATAGTCCCTGGATTTTCCTAGCAGCCCAGCCACAGGAAAAGTTAAGTGCTGGAAACCAACACCTTCATCTATTTCCTTATTTGATTTAGTCAAGCTCAGTGGAAAACTCCTGTGCCTATTTCTGTGCCTGGAAAGCCAGCCTGATGACCAGAACTGTTGAGTCAGGAGCCCGGACACAGGGAGCTCTTGGCCACTCCTTCCTTTGTTGCCAGCTCAGCTCATCATGTCCCATGATGACTTCTGAGTTGACGGTGACAAAAGAGAATACATTGACAGAAAATTCATGCTTGGAAATATTTCTTACACAACTTCAATTTGTTTTTCAACAAAGTTTATAACCCATTCAAGAACTAACAGGATAGCCACAATGTGTACCAATCAGCTAAGTCTAATCTTCAGACCAAAGGCACTTTGTCACCTGTTGTGTACCCAGAACAATGGAACGTCATTCCATAGTAAGAAAGTTTAAAAAAAAAAAAAAGGCAAAGGCACCCACATGCACCAGATTCAGAAGGGAAGGCGCTCTCCCTTTTGATTGCATCCTGTTCTTTACATACAGAGAAAAGGGGAATTATTATCCCCAGGGTGGAAGGAGGTATTATCAACAGATTTTAGCAAAGTTATTATCAACAGAATCCAGCAAAGGATTGAGGAAATGAAAGAAGATGACCATAAGAATAGGACCTGTAATGAAAATTACTATCATTGCAAAGAAAATGATGACAGTTTGGAGCATTATGTGTAAAATACAGAAGGAAGACTGTGATAGAAATGAGAAAGCAAAGACAGAGATAATGTGCACATGGGAATCATAAAGGTGTATGTGTGCATGAGAGAGATTCAGAGACAGAAACACAGAGATGAAAACATAAGAAAATAAGCCGACATATAGATGCAACTTTCTTTCTCTAGGTTTACCTGATTATGGCAATGAAACCATTGTCTAGTTTTATTCCAGAAGGTTTAGGGCTAGAAATGAGAACAGAAAAGGAAACCAGGAGTAGAGAATGGACCACCATGTTAAGACTGGCTGTAGCTGCTGAATTAACCTTTAGAGATTGGAAGGAGAGGTCTTGGAGGACTTTGGACACACATGGAACAAAGGGGATTCCCTTAAGTCAAAGCATAGCAGACATCTGATGATTGACATTAGTTGGGAAGAACACAGATAAACTGGGCTTCCAATTAGGCCATTTTCTTCTCCACTGAGAATGGACCAACACGGCTTGGTTGCAAGCTTCACTCAGGTATTTTTCTGCTTGTTAAAAAGCCCCATGGTAGTTTTAACCCCTGGGCCTGCATGAGGAAGTGAACGGAGGAGGCAGGGGCTCTATCCTCTTGTGCAACTTGCCCACACTGACCCACCAGCTCATGGGCCCAAGCCACCCAGATACCTCTGTGCCACCCTCCAGGTGTTTCTTCCCTACCCAATCACATTGCTGAGCTGTCCCAGGAATGGAGTGGAGCCATAACAGTGTCTGGCAACCACACACAAACTCACAGTGCCAGAGGAGGATTTGGGGAATGAGTTCAAGCAGCCGTGAGATCTAGCCAAGGGCATAAAGCCAAGAGCTACAGTGAACAGGGAGTCTGGAGGGCAACCCAAAGACCATGAGGTATCCAAAAGAAGCTGAAAGAGGAAAAAGCAACTGAGCCTTTTCTCAGCAGATGCTTCTCTGCTGTCAATTGACTGTCTTTTATTTTTCCTCATCAGTTACCGCTAACTTTAAATTCCACCTCACAGTTGTGTTTCCTTAAAATATTCCTTCTGGGACTTGTGAATTTCACGTTGCTTCTCGTCAGCCTGTGTTCTTGAGTTTTGCGGTCCTTTGTTGTATATCTTTTTTCCTGAGTGGTTTCTGGTCACCAGATGACTTTGCTAGTCATCCCTCTCCCTGGCAACTCATCAAAAAATTTAGCGGCCAGTACTAATCCTGAGGATTAGCTCTTTATTATTGCATTATTAATACTGTGTTTCATTAGCTATACTTTGCTGTTTTTCTTTTGGCCTGGCTGCTGGTCTTGATTTGAACTGTGTTATTTTAAATCTGTATTTCAACACAGTTGAAAATGTTTACACATATGCTACGTATGTATATATACATGTGTGTATGAAATTATTACAAACAATTATGTATTATATATGACAGGATTTTTTTTAACTTTTTTTTTCAAATAGGCCCAACATATCTGAAAAGTACAATTCACTCTTCTGAATATGTGTTCTCACATATATCTTATATTTTTTGTTAAGAGTTTCTCAGTTACTTTGGGGGCTTTTTGAGAAGGAAACTCTCAAATGAATTTTTCAGTCTTTCATAAAGACAGGCAACTATTCCAAAGTCAGGCAACAGCCTCTAGAATTCTAATTTCTGCAACAACAACGTCATGCCTCCCCAGACAGGCTTTCTGCTGAAATGTGTTTCACTTCCTGATAAAGGGCTGTAAGTCCTTGTAAGTATAACCTATTTTTTTCAAAAAATGCAATATGGGGGGTGAAATTCCTGATCTGTTAACTAAAAAATTTACTGCAATGTCACAGATAATAAACTCTGAATTATTTTTCAATCAATCATATAGTAAAAGACTTCTTTTTGAAAAACTAGAAGTGTGTGTGTGTGTGTGTGTGTGTGTGTGTGTGTGTGTATGTGTGTTTTGTTTTGTTTGGTCATACACGTTCATGGCAGAAAAATTCAGAACTAAGAAGAAAAAAGAAAATGAAATTGCCCATCTTCTGTAATATGGCTGATTTGTTCATCTCATCAGCCTTCACACTTTGTGATCAATACCGACAGATACTGTAGGTGAACCAGATGGCTCTCAAAAGTGGCTGAAGTATTAATAAATGCTCAACCATTAATTTCCCAGAGAGTCAGAGCCTTCAATTCACTCCAGCCTCTAATGACAGTACTGATAGTAATAACACTCATAATTATTATTATCAGTTCAGCTAACATTTGAGTATTTATCATATTAAGCCACTAGTTAAACACTGGGCAAACAATATCTTATTTAATGTTCACAAATGTTTTATGAAGGAGGCATGACTATTCTCCCGATTTTGCAGGTGAAGAAACTGAAGTAATAGACCCAAGTTCCCATAGGTAGAAGGGGAGGCTCTCACCCTGATGATCTGTTTCCAAAGGCAGGTTTTACTGCCATACCAATGGACTGTCAAACTTGAGCAGCCGTAAAAATTGAGAAGTCATTCAAGCACCAGTTCTCCAGCTCCAGTTCTTGACATTCCGATTCTGTAGGTCTGGGCTGGAGCCTAGGGATCTACATTTTTCAAAGCGGCCCAGAGGCGATACTCATGGAAATGGTACACTGGCCAAGGTGCGCTACTATTCTGCCTACAGGAACACAGAAACCGTGAACTCCCTCCAGATAGCTCTCTAGTCTAGAAGGTCTTTATCCACAGTACTTCTTAACCTTTTTGGAGGGATCCCGAGGCCTCTGAGAAGGTGATGAAAGCTATAGACCTTTTTGCAATCAATATGTACCAATTTTTTTTTTTATATTTGTTTTCAGGGATTTAAAGCCCATAACCCCAGATTAGGGCTCCTGTTTTATTTAGTCTTGCTCTACCTCTTCTTTCCTCTTAGTCTCACTATTCCCACTTCTGAAATAAGGACACTAACCCTGCTGGCTGCCTATTTTGCAAGGCTATTTTGAGGATAATTTTTTTCATACAAGGGTTTTAAGATACACAAATAGAAACACTGCATGTAAACTTCATGCTCATAACAGAAATAGAAAAAGAGGGAAGAAAAGATGTGAAAAGAAGGGGCCCCTCAAGAAAAGCTTAGCATTGGTTAAGAAAATGACCAGCAAACAAGCATGAGCATAATCAGACAGTTGTTTGCCATTTGTTGAGTATCTACCATGTGCCAGGTACTGTCGTTCAAGCCTCAAAATTATTGTTTCTAGTGTTCACAACAGCCTTTTGGTTGTATTATCTTTATTATACAAATAAGGACATCTAGGCTGAGAGAAACATTAAATAATTTGCCTAATATAAAAAAGCTAGTGAAGTGACTCAAACCCAGGTTTGTCTGTATGCAAAGCCTATCCAATTTTTATGATGTAAGGATATGGCCACAGCTCCTTTCCAGACCTGATTCCATAAATGGACCAGTCATTGGTTTCTGAGGCCAGTTCCCAAAACAGGGAGCCTTAACCACCTCCCTCTTCCAACCATCAATTTCCCTCCTATGATGATAGTTTGCAGCACTCCAGCAGGCCTTAGTTACTATTACCAATCAAAGTTGCTTTGCAAAACAACAGAAGGCACTGGAAATACTTAGGTTCCTGGTGGTAGGGCCATAGAAGACAATTCATGGCATTATAAAGGTTAACATCTTTAGGCTTGCTCTGTAGCAAGTCTACTCTCTCTCGAGGTGCTTGGGACCAGCTACATGAATCATACTTCTAGATGTCGTTCCAACTAGTAGGAAACAGCTTTTCCTTTAAATAAATTTCACTTTCAGAAAAGGCTTTAAAGCACATTACAGATAGGCCCATGAAACATTTGGCTACATGTAAATCCTTCCACAGCAAAAGGAAACCTCCTTATGCACCAGAAAAGTAAAAACTAAGTCCAGGAAAGTCTTAGCTATAAGGACCAAACAGATATCTGGTGGAAAAGAGTGTTTCATTCTCTTTCTGTTTCAAACCCATAACCATTCTTTTGAAGGACTCTTTAGTAATAGATTTTAATAGCAAGAACAATAACACAGAAAAGTGTTAACTGAAGTGTTCAGCCCAGCAAGTCATCTGCTCTCCTTCCCACAAGTAACCCTACGCCATCCTCCTCCACTGCCTCGGCCCATCCTAATGTCTTTTCCTAGGGCTGCTTTTCACATCCTTGTTTTATGGAATAAAGCAGTAACCCAAGTGTGCCTCAGCACTAACAGATGTTGCAAGGAATCGTTTCAGCTTGAATCCTGTCTCTCTCCCTCCACTCCACAACTCCTCTCCTGTCAACACCACCAGCCCTTGCAAAGACATTTGTAACTCTAAGGGCACTGGTTATTTTTTTTGCACCACCTGATGAACCTTTTTCAGCAGAGTGTTTTAAGAGGAGAACTGGCTCCACTAAATGTCTTAGCCTATTTTTGGCTGGTTAGTAAAAGAAATCTCTTACATCAGTCACTTGCTTTTCTTGTTGTCAAAGATAAGCTTTTCTGATCTGGCTCTGCTATTTATTAACTAACCTCATGACTTCCGACAAATTATCATATGTCTCTGAACCTCAATTTTCTCCTCTGTAACACTTTCCCTTACCTCTGACATAAGCAATCATGTTTTCAAACACCATAAAAGAGGACACAAATATAATGCCTTCTTTTAACAGTTATTGCCATCGATTTTATATCACATGTCATCTGGAGGTCATGAGACACCCAGGAGCAATGGTTTATTAACACAACAGACAAGAACATCCTAAGCCCAGGCCCTGATGGATAAGTTAGCAGGCTCAACAATGTTCTGAACATAGAATGTAATATGTAACAGATTCAACATTTTATTAAACATAATAAAATGCAAAATCGTGAATTTCTAATTGCTTATCACTTACTAGAACATAGTGGAAAAAACACAATCGCTGGAATTCAGAAATCAAAAGTAACACATCAGTGGTTTTGTAAATAATTGTCTAAAACTAAAGCAATAGTAACTGGGGAGGGAAACCCTCCGTAATATCTAACTCAGAAAGTTTGATTCAGCCCCTTTTTGGCAAACTGTAGGGGTCAGGGTTCCTCTGCAAAGAAAAGAATTCAATCTGGCTAACTTAAGCAGAAAGGACTTATTACAATACACTAAATGGCTTACAGAACATTGGGAGGGCTAAAGAAACAAACTCGGGGTTCTTCTTGAAACAACTTACAAGTCACACAGCAGAACCAGGCCACCAGAAGTTGCTGCCTTCTGATTGGGAAGCTGAGCTACAAACACACCCACTGCCATGATATAGATTTGGGTAAGCCCTGACTGTGGCTGCTGGCTCCAGGACTCCACCAGTCGTGAGATGATCTGTGCCAGCAACAAGGGTGCCCTGCTCCCTGCCTTCCCACATCCATACCTAGTCCACGCCCAGGGCTAATGGCCAGGCAGTGGGGCCTTTGTTAATACTGCTGCAGAGAAACCACATGTTTCCTTAACCATCCTGGCCAGGGGAAATGATACAGTTTGAATATTTGTCCTCATCCAAATCTCATGTGGAATTCTAACCATCAATGTTGGAGATGGGGCCTAGTGGGAGGTATTTGAAACACGGGGGTAGATCCCTCGTGAATGGCTTGGGCCATCCTTTTGGTGATAAGTGAGTGCTCGTTCTGAGTTCAGAGGAGATCTGGTCATTTAAAAGTGTGTGGAAGTGTGTGGCATTTTCCCCATTCCCCTTGCTTGCTCCTGCTTCACCATGTGACATGCCTACTCCAACTTTGCCTTCTACCATGATTGTAAAATCCCTGAGGCCTCCCTAGAAGCTGAGCAGATGAAAGCACCATGCCTCCTATAAAGTTTACAGAACTGTGAGCCAGTTAAACCTCTTTTCTTTATAAATTGCTCAGTATCAGGTATTTTTGATAGCAATGTGACAAGGAAGCAAAGCCTCTCCTTCCCTTTGCCTTCCAAATAAGAGTGCATCTAAACTACATCCACAACTCTGACTACAGAGAACTCTGGGAAATGTAGTTATTAGCTTTTCAACGTCTGCATTATAGAAAGGCCCAGCAGAAGGTGGTGGAAATAGATATTGAATGACAACCCCTCATGCCCATCATATAAGTCAACTGTTGATGTTTGCATGTATTTCACAATAGGGTTTTGCTTTCAGTCTCATTACTATCACACTGTGTTTGTACCTTCCGTGATGTGACTCTGAATTGCAAGTTCCCATCTCACATTGAACAAAACTCGTGTGTGTGTGTGTGTGTGTGTGTGTGTGTGTGAGAGAGAGAGAGAGAGAGAGAGAGAGAGAGAGATGAAGTTTTGCTCTGTTTTCCAGGCTGGAGTACAATGGTACGATCATAGCTAACTGCAAGCTTGAACCACCCTGGGCTCAAGTGATCTTCCCACCTCAGCCTCTGATGGAGGGACTGGGACTACAGGCATGCACCACTGCACTCAACTACTTTTTTTTTTTTTTCAGTAGAGACATGGTCTCACTATGTTGTCCAGGCTGGTCTCAAACTCCTGGGCTCAAAAGAACCTTCAGCCTCAGCCTCACAAAGTGTTGAGATTCCAGGCATGAGCCATAGTACCCAACCTGAACAAAATTATGCTGTGCTACTCTATGCCAGGGCAGGAAACACAGAAATAAAAAAAAGAACAGTCCCTGCCCCTGTGGAGCTTACAGTCTAGTGACAGGTTTTAAAAAGATGCTTAGCTGAATAAACATTACCATTACAGCTCTGTGATAGGCATGGAAGTCCTGAGAATAAATTCCTCCAGAGCTACTCACCTTTGGACTTTATTCCCACACACTGAGAAGTCTTAGCTACTAAATAAAATTGCTTCAGTGTGTGAATGTGGACAATCTTCTGAAAGAACACACCAGGTCAGGGCAATCTATGGACCAAGTGTAGTTTGCCAGGTTCTAATGTTAACTCTGGGCAGATATTTCTGTTCTGAAGTGAGGGACCCAGAACTGAAGTAGCCTGTAATTGAGGAGTGGGGCTTCTGGTGAAGGTTCTAGTGTACTTACGTCACTGCAAAAGCATCACGGAAATTCTACCTCGCTGATGATTAACTGGCCACATATCATTTCCATTATCTTCCTGGGAAACAGGATGACAAGCAAGCAAACGTAACCCAGTCATGTTTCCTTTACTCTCTGAATCGTACCTGTTTCCCTTTAGCAAGGGAAAAAAAAATCATTTTTAATTAAATTTCCCTCAAAATCCATATGGGTTTAGATTAGGGGGAGGTGTTAAACAAAAAAGGGGAAAGTTTTGCCAAAAAGATTTTAAAGGAGTTCTCTAAAGGGTTAGTGAAAAGCAGACTGCTAAGCTGCATCTCTAGAGAGTTAGTGAAATGCAGACTGCTAAGCTCCCCTACCCCCAAGTCAATTCCAGTTTGTTTTGCATTTAAGCTGGAATTTGAGGCAACATTTCCTTCTATCGAAACAAGATATACTAGTCAGATTGGGCTTTCCTGGTTCCATATTGGACAAGAAAGGGTCTAAAACTTTGTGTGTAAGACCTCTTTCCAGCTCTTTTCAACTATCTTTATTATGAGCAAGGCAAGTGCTGGACACTTGGATTTCTGACATGAGTAAGTTATGATCCTTGCCTTCCAGAAACAAGAGCCTGCACCTCACAAAGAGACCAAGTCAAGTTCCTTTTAAAACAAAGGTCTCTAACGCCTGACCTAGTGATCTGCCCATCTCAGCCTCTCAAACTGCTGGGATTACAGGTGTGAGCCACCGCATCCGGCCAAAACAAAAGGCCTTGTCTGATAATGGCTACACACAAGCCATTCTATCTGGGCTTCAAGCAAGTGTGGAAATAACTGAAGACCAACCAGATGAGAAAAGCAAACCCTGTTTATTCAGAGCTTGACATAACAAGGGAGTCAGCCGCCATTATTTGCATTTTGGCAGAGACTCAAAAGGGGCGGGAGCATGAGTGTAAATTTAGAATAGAACATAGGGAGAGTCCATTTCTACTTCCTTAGACTGACAGGCTCCAATTAGGCCACACCTGAGGCTGTGCCTGGGGAAGCTGCAGGTGAGCTAACCAGAAGCCTGGCATTCCATGGGATTGGTTAGGGGGTATAGTTGGCTTTCCCTGATTGGTCCTAAGTTGAAAGTGGAAACAAAACTTAGGAAAGCTGCCTGTTATTAATTACGTCCTGGCCATTTGGGGCTGATTGTTATAGAAGTTATTGTTTAGCTTCTTGGATCATGACTAAAGATAACAATCTGGTTTCCTGCAAGTCTGACTTCTAGCAGGCTGACTACCTGGGCTTTTCATTGTAGATCAGAGGATTCGTTTTTTAGGCAGGTTGCTGCAGGGTATGGGTCAGAGTTCTATTTTTATATGTGGTCCATCCATCGTCCATGTGTATATTCAGCTCTCCCAAGTGTAGGGTTCGCTTTTGTCCTAGCCCCAGGACTCCATTTGATATTGGTTCCCCTTCACAGTGCAAGCATGAGATGTTCCTACCTGGGCCTCCCTGGTGTCTCCTGACATGCTTAGCTTCATGAGAATGCCCCAGACTGACTCTCTCTGGGAATGGCTCTTTTTTGACTCATTGCCCTTATTCCACTCTGTGTAATATAAGGAGAATAAGCCTTGCCCACAAAGAAACAGTGAATTATCATCTATAAAACAGCAAATTCTTGAGTCATTCACTACCCTGTGCCAAGGACCTAGTTGATTCCTAATGGTTTTAAGCATCTATGGGCATAAGCATCCATTTGCAAGCATTACAGCAACACTATGGCAAAACAGAAAATGCAAACATTGCTGAATGAAAAGGCACTTACAGAACAATGTACAGCATCCCATTTTAAATAATATGTGTATACATAGAAAAATATAGAGAATAGACAAAAATCTCAGTTAAGTTCTTTCTCAGTTATAGGATTAAGGTTTGATTTCCTACTTTTTTTTTACTATCAATGTGCATTTCTTAGGAAATAATAATAATTTTCATTTATTGAAAGTCCACAGCATATTTTAAAACAAACAGGACCTTCTCAGAGCAAAACATCAGATTGGTTAATTCAGTAATAGCTTCCACCTACCATTATCCACTTCTATAGTTACCATCCTCTCAATAACTACAGCAAACCTATGAAGTGGGTGTTACTGTTCATTTTACAGATGAGGAAACCAAAGTGCAGAAAGTTTTTTAAAGGGCCGGACCAAGTGCAAAAAGCCTGAAACCCATGGCCTAAAGTGAGAACGTACATTCCCACTTGAATGTTGCCTTTTCCTAAACCACACATGGCCCCGCCCTGCCCCATCCTATGCCTATAAAGACCCCAGACTCAGCCAGCAGAGAGAAGCAGCTGGACAATGGAATGACTGTGGCTGGATGTAGGAGAGAAGCAGCTTGACTTCAGAGGGATAGCTTGACAGTGTAACTTCAGAGAAGAATTTGGCCCTGTGTGGGGTGGACTGCACCTGGTCTGAGTGAGTGGAGTTTGATCCCATCAGTGCCGGAATGGCCGGCCAGTTTCAACACTTGTGCACTCCAGTTCCCTCCTCATTTGCTCGCATGCTCCCTTCTGTAAAGTGTTGAGAGTGGTGGGCTGTAAATAGGCACCCCCTTTGTGAGTCCCGCAAAGGGGTCAGGGGGACTCTGACCATATCTTGCTTCATGTGGAAGTTCTTCAAAAAATGAAAACTAGAACTCCTGTGTGATCCAGCAATCCCACTTCTGGAATTGAAATCAGAATCATCTTGAAGAGCTATTAGCACTCCCATGTTTATTGCAGCATTATTCACAATAGCCAAAGTATGGAATCAACCTAAACATCTACTTACAAATGATTAGATAAAGAAAATGTGATATATACATACAATGGAATGTTATTCAGCCTAAAAAAAAAAAAAAGGTAATTCTGCCATTGGGACAACATGGATAGACCTGGAGGACATTATGATAAATTACATAGCCAAACACAGACAGACAAATACTATATGATCTCCCTTACATGTGGAATGGAGAATGGTAAACCTTACAGAAGCAAGAGTAGAGTAGTGGTTGCCAAGAGCCAGAGAATGGGGGAGATGGGGAAGGGATAGTCAGAGGGCACAAAATTTCAGTAATGCAGTAAGTTTGGAGATTACTATACAACATAGTACCTATAGCTAACAATACTGTGTCATATACTAAAAACTTTCTAAGAGGGTAGTTTCTATGTTAAGCATTCTTACCAGAAGATAATGGTGATAAACATAAAGAGGACAGGAGGAGGAAACTTTGGGAGGTGATGAATATGTCCATGGCCATGATGGCAAGGATGATTTCATGAGTGTATGCTTATCCCCAAACTCACTGAGTTGTATACATTAACTATATACAGCTTTTTAAAATTTTTTATTATTTGAGGTGGGGCCTCACTATCTTGCCCAGGCTGTTCTTAAACTCCTGGTCTCAAGCAATCTTCCCACCTCGGCCTCCCAAAGTGCTGGGACTACAAGCTTTTCACATATCAATAATACCTCAATAAAGTGTTTGTTTTTAAGTGAATGCTAATCAGACTCTTGTTCTTTCCTCCCCTGAAACTATTAATTTTCAGATTATCTGCTGCTTTAGCTATTTGAGTCTATATTTTTTAATTTGAAAAAGAAGTAGATATTCATGGAAGAGATCTGGTGTGGAAATTATCTTGCAGATCATGAAGCAGTATAATTTAATTGTGTAAAATGACCCAAGAGGAAAATACTAAGATTCAACTTCAGAATTTGTAAAGCTTGTTATAAGGTTTTTGGAGACTAAAAATGTCACACTATCTTAGATACCAGGTCTGTAATAGGAAACTGAAATTTAAAACTGTGCAATTATATAGAGTATTCAGCACACATCCCCTGGGGTCTCTTTAATGTGCAAAAACTAAATAAAAGAGATAAATGTTTGCATGGAGTTGGTAAGGGCAGAATCTTGAATCATCTGAGTAATTTACTAAAATAAACCTCACCATAAACTTTGCTTGCTTTCTTCACCCAAAATCAAGAGACCTGAAAGTAATGAAAGAATTAGAGGAGAGGGTTTATATAGTTTTTATGTTTATAAAACAGTTGCATCTTTAAATGCAGAAAATGTCACTGTCAGGGTTAAAGAGTAATTTTCATCAAAAACTCTCTTTTGTTGATTACTTATAAATATATGCTCTTTTTTTAGCAACAAAAAAACCCACCCTAGCTTCCTTTTAGTCTTGAATGTCTCAGACGTGGTCTCTGCTCCCCAAAGTAACTGACTTTGCAGCAATTGAACAAAATAGTCTTCAGCAAAATGCTGTTTTTCACATTCAATGAAAAGCATCTCTACCCTTAGTGTTCCTCCAAGATGTCTAAGTCCAGGACTTCAGACTTGGCAAATGGATTTAGAAGCACCTATGAAGAGAAACAGAGCCAAACCTGACCGCACTAGCTGAGTGTTTTATTTAAAACATAAAGGTTTTCATCTACAGATAAACTAAGTGCTGTAATAGGAGTATTTCTGCTCAGTGATGAAGTCTTCCAGAAACAAAATCTCAAATGGAAAGGCTACCAAGTAAACTGAACTCTCTAAAGTTTCCTCCAGACAATAAAAGCCAGTTAAGTAAGACAATTGGAATAATTCATTCTCCAGGATCATAAAGCAAAAGGGGCAATATGAAATGCGATTCTTAGTTTGGAAAAAGAAGTATACAAAAGTCAGAAATATTATTCCAAAATAAAAGTGTGGGTGGGGATTAATTAAATGTTAGAAGCTGCTCTGATATGTTTTAGTCCACAAAAAAGAATTCTTTCCTGCCAGTACTTAGTGTCAGGTAGCAACCTCAAGTCTAGCCACTTTCAAACAAACACACAGGTATGGCAGCAGTTCAAAGCAGTCAGCTGTGAGTTATATCCAGCTGACTTCATCTTGGACCCTGTCTTCTGCATTCATTCCTTATCCAGCATGCAACCCGTGGTGTGATTCTGTCTACCACAGAGTTGGCAGACATACCTGGCACTTCTTTTGTCTCCACTTTAAGCTTAGAGTTTGCAAAAAAGCCTTTCTTCTCTCATTCTTCTCTGTCTTTATCTCTGGTATTTGACATGCCCAAATCCTTGTGATCTACTGTTATACCCATCCTTATATACACTTGGCTATATTCTCTTAAGAAGATAATTTCAAAATATATAAATCATAAATTGATAAGTTACAAAGAGAACCTGACACATTACAACTATAGTGAAAGATTTTAATGTTTCCAAAACAAATTAGGAGGAAATAAGATACAAAATATTCCAACAATAGAATAAACAAGCTTGATCTAAGAACATATGTCACATACAGAATGTTATTGCTTTTTACTACACACAAAACAATTTTTAAAATATCCTTGAAGTAAATTAAAGTGGTCTCAACAAAAGCCAAACAAATGACATCGTATAGACCACAGTCTCCAATAAAATAAGGAATCAATTAAAATTTTTAATCCATATGTTTAAAAACTAAAAATAGGCCAGGCGCAGTGGCTCATGCCTGTAGTCCCAGCACTTTGGGAGGCCGAGGTGGGCGGATCACGAGGTCAAGAGATCAAGACCACCCTGGCCAACATAGTGAAACCCTGTCTCTACTAAAATATAAAAACTTAGCTGGGTGTAGTGGCACGTGCCTGTAGTCCCAGCTACTCGGAAGGCTGAGGCAGGAAAATTGCTTGAAGCCAGGAGGCGGAGGTTGCAGTGATCTGAGATCGTGCCACTGCACTCCAGCCTGGCACCTGGCAACAGAGCTAGACTCTGTCTCAAAAAAAAAAAAAAACCCTAAAAATACACTTTTA
Source organism: Callithrix jacchus (assembly GCF_049354715.1). Taxonomy (NCBI): domain Eukaryota; kingdom Metazoa; phylum Chordata; class Mammalia; order Primates; family Cebidae; genus Callithrix; species Callithrix jacchus. The sequence goes on from NC_133502.1 coordinate 65,482,511, forward strand.
GATAATTCAAGGGTCCAAGAAGAACTGTAATAAGAAACACAAAATATCTATAATTTTTTTTTTGAGACAGAGTTTTGCTCTTGTTACCCAGGCTGGAGTGCAATGGCGCGATCTCGGCTCACTGCAACCTCCGCCTCCTGGGTTCAGGCAATTCTCCTGCCTCAGCCTCCTGAGTAGCTGGGATTACAGGCACGTGCCACCGTGCGCAGCTAATTTTTTGTATTTTTAGTAGAGACGGGGTTTCACCATGTTGACCAGGATGGTCTCGATCTGTTGACCTCGTGATCCGCCCGCCTCGGCCTCCCAAAGTGCTGGGATTACAGGCGTGAGCCACCGCGCCCGGCCAAAATATAATTAAACAATGGAAGCATTTGTACTCATGTGCAACTAAATAGGAAAAGGTGTAGACTTAAGATCAGATTAGAAACAGAAATTTGTAAATTATTAATTAATACATTTAACTCCAAACATTAAAAACTTCAGCATAAGGGCTGAGTGTGGTGGCTCACACCTGTAATCCCAGCACTTTGAGAGGCCATTTGACCCCTGGAGTCTGAGACCAGCTGGGGAACATGGCAAAACCTCATCTCTACAAACATACAAAAATTAGCCAGGCATGATGATGCATACCTGTAGTCTCAGCTACTCTGGAGGCTGAGGTGGGAGGATCATCTGAGTCCAAGGCAGTCAAGGCTGCAGTGAGCTGTAATTCTGCAACTGCACTCCAGCCTGGGTGACAGAATGAGAACCCGCCTTAAAAAAAAAAAAAAAAGTAAACCCAGAGGAGGTAAAAAGAATAAAATGTGGTAAAAGAAGAATATAATTAAATAGAAGAGAAAGAAATGACAGTATCAATAAAATTCCTCCTTCTTTAAATAGATAAGTCTTTGGTAAAAGAGAGTAGAAGAGAGTGTGTGTGTGCAAAATAAACAATACCAGAAATGAAGAGAGACTAAGTATAGATATAGTAAATGTTTTAGTCTATTCAGGCTGCTGTAACAAAATACCATAAACTGGGTAATTTCTTTATTTGTTTTGGCAAAAGCAATGTTTATTTCTTTTTTTATTATACTTTAAGTTCTGGGGTACATGTGCAGAACGTGCAGGTTTGTTACATAGGTATACATGTGCCATGGTGGTTTGCTGCATCCATCACCCATAATCTACATTAGGTATTTTTTCTAATGCTATCCCTCCCCTAGCCCCCCACCCGCTGACAGGCCCCGGTATATGATGTTCCCCTCTCTGTGTCCATGTGTTCTCATTGCTCAGCACCCACTTATGAATGAGAACATGTAGTGTTTGTAAACTGGGTAATTTATAAACAGAAATTTGTTCTAGAGACTGGGAAGTCCAGCAGATTTAGTATCTGGTAAGAGCTGCTTTCTGCTTCACACATGGCATCTTCTTGCTGTGCTCTCATATGGTACAAGAGCTAAGAAGCTCCCTTGCATCTCTTTCATAAAAGCACTAATTCCATTCAGGAGGACACTGCCTTAGTGACTTAATCACTTCCTAAAGGCCCCACATCTCTTACTCTATAGCACTGTGGATTTGGTTTCAGCATCTGAGTTTTGGACACAAACATTCAGATCATAGCAGTAAAGATTTGGAAAACTGTATGAGAGTACCATTAACAAACTTGCCAGTAAATATGTAAGAACTTAAATATCATGGAAAATTTCCTGGAAAAATATTACAATTTCCTAAAACTGACTCAAGAAGAAGTAGAAACCCTAAAGAGAAAGTAACTCAGTAATTTAAGAAACAAACAAACAAAAAAATCACCTTGCCCATAAAGGAGCACTAAAGCATGAGAACCAGACAGGTTTATAGGCATATTTTACCAGACCTTTAAGAATTAGATAGTCTCTTTCTTTTTCAAACTATTGCAGAGACCAAAAGATAGGAACGTTCTCTAGTTCCTTTTATGAGGCCAGCAAAATTTTAATATCAAAACTAAACAAAAAACAAGAGAAACTGAAATTATAAGCTTAATCACTTGTATAGCATAGATGCAAAAATCCTACATATAATGTTAGCAGTCAAGCAACTTTTAAATATGAATGTAAGGATAATTTAATAGATGTAAAATCTATTAATGTAAATACTGTGTTAATAAAAAACCTCAAATATACCATATTATGTGATAAAAAGCTCAACATCCTCTTATAATACAGAGTTTAAACCAACTAGGAAGAAGAAAAAACTTCTTTTACCTAGAAAAAGTAAATATATATATAATAAACCTCCTACTTTGCTGTCAATGAGAGAAGCATCTGTTTTAAAGTCAGAAACACAATGAAGACATCTGTTATTTACAAAACTGTTCAACTTGTAACTGGAGGTCTTTCCCAACTCAATAAGACAAGAAATGGAAGTAAGAGAAAAATAGAGAGGGATTCAAAACTGTCATTAATTGCAGAACATATTGTCCACAGAAAATCTTCTGAAAATTACAAACTTTTAGAGCAAAAGAATTCTGTAAAATTGAAGAAACAAGATTAATAAAAAATAGATCTATTACATTTCCATACACAAGAAACAACCAATTAGAAAATGAATGACAAATTAAAATATCTCTTTCATAATAAATGGATTTTTTAAATCTGTAAGGTTCTTGGGAATAAATCTAAAGTGGTATGTTACTTGAAAGTATGAAATCATAGAACTTCAATGAGTAATGTAAAGGAACACTCAAGTAAATGGAAATATATGTCACATTCACTTACCAGAAGGCTTACAATATCATAAAAACATCAATTTTTCCCTAAACTGATCTACAAATTCAAGGCAATCCCAATGAACATTTTAGCTTGTCATGAAAATTAACAGGGTTAATCTGAACTTTATTTGCATTAATAAAGGATCAAAAGTGGCCAAGGAGATTAAAGAAAAGGAACTTGTTCCATCACATACCAAAGCTACTATAAAGCAGTAGTTAAGTAAAACAGTGTAAAAGAGACTGACAGATAGGAAAACAAAAGAATGGAGAGCCACTGTGCCAAACACAATGATACTAGGTGTGCATTAAAGCATGTTAGCACAATGCCTTGCACCTAGTAAGCACTCAGTAAACTCAGCTAACATCAGTAAGCACTCAGTGAACAAAGAGTTTGTGTTTTTATACTACCATTTGACTTTACTTCAGCATTTATACGTTGCTTAAGATTTACTACGTGAAACAAGACACCAACTAACTCAAGAATAAGTCTTGCCCTGTCACCCAGGCTGAAGTACAGTGACTCAATCATAACTCACTGCAGCCTTGAACTCTTGGGGTTCAGTGGTGCTCCCACCTCACACTCCCAAGTAGTTGGGTCTACAGGCATGAACCACCATACTTGGCTAATTTTTAAAATTTTTTGTAGAAACAGGATCTTGCTATATTACCCAGCCTGGTCTTAAACTCTGGGCCTCAAGTGCTCTTCCTGCCTTGGCCTCCCAAAGTGCTGGGATTACAGACGTGAGCCACCTAACCTCAAGGATGTTTTAGATTGAAAGTCATTATCCTGGGAAGAGAATATATTCTCTTTCAGTGCTTCTCAAGCTTCACAGTGCATCAGGATTACTAGAAAGACTCATTTGTTTTAATGACAGATTTTTTTTTTTTTTTTTTTTTTTTTTTTTTTAATTTTTATTTTTTTATTTTTTTTTAATTTTTTATTGGATTATAGGTTTTGGGGTACATGAGCAGAGCATGCAAGACAGTTGCGTAGGTACACACATGGCAGTGTGCTTTGCTTTTCTTCTCCCCTTCACCCACATTTGGCATTTCTCCCCAGGCTATCCCTCCCCACCTCCCCCTCCCACTGGCCCTCCCCTTTTCCCCCCAATAGACCCCAGTGTTTAGTACTCCCCTTTCTGTGTCCATGTGTTCTCATTTTTCATCACCCACCTATGAGTGAGAATATGCGGTGTTTCATTTTCTGTTCTTGTGTCAGTTTGCTGAGGATGATGTTTTCCAGATTCATCCATGTCCCTACAAACGACACGAACTCATCATTTCTGATTGCTGCATAATATTCCATGGTGTATATGTGCCACATTTTTCCAATCCAGTCTATTATCAATGGGCATTTGGGTTGATTCCAGGTCTTTGCTATTGTAAACAGTGCTGCAATGAACATTCGTGTACATGTGTCCTTATAGTAGAACGATTTATAGTCTTTTGGATATATACCCAGTAATGGGATTGCTGGGTCAAATGGAATTTCTATTTCTAAGGCCTTGAGGAATCGCCACACTGTCTTCCACAATGGTTGAACTAATTTACACTCCCACCAACAGTGTAAAAGTGTTCCTTTTTCTCCACATCCTCTCCAGCATCTGTTGTCTCCAGATTTTTTAATGATCGCCATTCTAACTGGCGTGAGATGGTATCTCAATGTGGTTTTGATTTGCATCTCTCTGATGACCAGTGACGATGAGCATTTTTTCATATGATTGTTGGCCTCATATATGTCTTCTTTCGTAAAGTATCTGTTCATATCCTTTGCCCACTTTTGAATGGGCTTGTTTGTTTTTTTCCTGTAAATCTGCTTGAGTTGTTTGTAAATTCTGGATATCAGCCCTTTGTCAGATGGGTAGACTGCGAAAATTTTTTCCCATTCTGTTGGTTGCCGATCCACTCTAGTGACTGTTTCTTTTGCCGTGCAGAAGCTGTGGAGTTTCATTAGGTCCCATTTGTCTATTTTGGCTTTTGTTGCCAATGCTCTTGGTGTTTTGTTCATGAAGTCCTTGCCTACTCCTATGTCCTGGATAGTTTTGCCTAGATTTCCTTCTAGGGTTTTTATGGTGCCAGGTCTTATGTTCTACCAGACACACAAGGAGGAGCTGGTACCATTCCTTCTAAAACTATTTCAAACAATCCAAAAAGAGGGAATCCTTCCCAAATCATTTTAATGACAGATTATGAAACCCTGCCCCTAAGGTTTCTAATTCGGTTGGTCTGGAATGGGGTTACAAGAGTTGAATTTCTAATAAGTTTCCAGGTGATGCTGATGCCATTGATCTGGAGACTGTTTTTTGTTGTTGTTGCTTTATTTTTTTTAGACAGTCTCCCTCTGTCACCAGGCTGAAGTGCAATGGCCTGATCTCTGCTCACTGCAACTAGAACTTCCACCTCCCAGGTTCAAGCAATTCTCCTGCCTCAGCCTCCTGAGTAGCTACAGGTACGCACTACCACACCTAGCTAATTTTTTTTATTTTTAGTAGAGACAGCATTTTACCATGTTAGCTAGGATGGTCTTGATCTCCTGACCTCCTGATCCGCCCACCTCACCCTCCCAAAGTTCTGGGATTACAGGCGTGAGCCACTGCACCTGGCCTAGAGGCTGTATTTTAAGAATCACTAGTGTAGTCTTTCAAGGGTGCTTAGAGAAAGTAAAGCACTATTTTTTAAAAATATGAATCATATAAATATATATATACACACACATAATACACATATATATAAGTATATATGTAGAAGATATATGTACCCAATAGATATATGTAATAATGCAATTATTGAGATCATATTATACTCCTTATATTATAAATTTATAAAATAAAAAATAAAAATAGATATGAACTATTGTTTATTATGTGCAGGGCATGTGGTAATTGCTTAAGATACATTACTTATTTTAATCTTCACAACTCTATGAAATAAACATTTCATATTTTTCAGATGAGTAAACTGAGCCCCAGAGAGATTATAAGTGACCTAGCCGGCTAGAGAGCCATGACACCAGACTCTATCAGACTCCAGAGCCCAAGCTCTCAGCTTTTACCCTGTATTGCCTTTATCTATGAAATAACAAGTGGTTGTTCCTCATCTAACACCTATCCACAAACCTGACAACTGTTTACAATTTAAGGCACCAACAATTGGAAACATCAAGTCCACTCTGAAAGCCAGATTATGGGGCAAGGGAATAAAAAATCTTGCTTCTGTTAACCTGAAATTAACCATTTATTCTGCTGACAGGAAAGAAGACCCGAAGAAACAAATTGAAGATACTAATAAAATATCCAGGTAGCACTGGTCTTCTTGATCTCCCCAAACCTCAGAACAAAGATTCCTATGCAATACATTCATTTTCTCCCTCAGTCCCAGTGGCATCATTTGCAAACACAATAAAGAAAATAACTCAACTACCTACACTTCTTGGGAAAATGTTATAGTATTCTTTTGTTAGCTTTCTCTGTGTAGTGAGATATTACAGAAGCTCTTAAAATCTCTCAGTGTAAGGGGATGGAAGCAAAGACACTAATTATTCTTTAGTGATCCTGAAAGTTTGTTGATAAAAGAAAATGAAGTAGCAAGAGGATATGTAGCCAGATTGGCCCAGTCAGAAAGTAAAATTTCAAGAAAACAGGGATTGGGAAAATTGAGACAAGCTTTTCTTCATGAAGGGAGGAGCAAAGTGTCATCTTTATTTTTAAAGTTGATGGCATACTCATTTTTCAGACTTTTATAGTTTTAAGTTTTAAAGAAGGAAAAAGTGAAAACATTAAAATACTGAATGGACAGAGCAGAACTTCCCATTAAAATAAATACGCTTTGTTTTATTGTTGGGAAAACTTTAATGAGTGCCAGACTATTAACTAAATTCTGTCATTTTTTGAAAGAAGAAATTTCCAGCATATCCAGAAGGTAGGTTAAATTGGTATCTACTCAATATACCTTGGAATTATAAAATTAAAAGAAAATATGCTAAAATACTTTGAAAAACTGCACATCTTAAACCTCCTGCATAGCGTGTTCATGCCAAAACCTGCTTCCTTTGTGTCTGAAATATAAGGCTATTAGCAACATTACCCTGAAGGAGATTACTACCTCAGTTTACATGGAGATCCTTTTGCTACGTGGCTAAGACTGCCAGCTCAGTTAGAGTTGATCTTATAGGTGTATTGAGGGCTGAGAAATCTGATATCTAATTAGCTCAAACTACTATTTATGCACTGCTCAAGATTAGACCTTAAATTCATCCTTGATGCCTCCTTCTCACACTCTACTTTTAATTGACAAATCCTGTCAGCTCTGCCTTCAAAATTTATCTCAAATCTGACCCTTTTTCTCCCCTTCATCACTGAAGAAAGTAAAATTCAAGAAAAATTCAGAAAGTAAAATTTCAAGAAAAGAAGCTAAGGTGCACCCTGGCTGGAGCCACCTTCATCTTTCTCTTAGACTGCTGAACTAGTTTTTGTTCTGCTGCGGCTCCTGTGAAACATACTGCACTGAGTGGTCAAAGTGATCCTTTTAGAACCTAAGCCAGATAGTGTCACTCCACTGCCTAAACCCTCCAACAGCTGCCCATCTCACTCAGAATGAAATCCAAAGTCATGACCACAGCCTGCAAGGCTCTAGTAGATCTGACCACCCTCAATTCTTATCTTTCTTTAAGTCCTTTGTAGACATGACCACCAAAATGCTGCCCACAATCACAGTAACACTCCTTTCTCCATTCATTTCCCTTCTCTCACAATTATTTCAAACCTCTCCTCTCTCCTCAAAGTCCTCTCTCATTCTCAGTCCCAGCTGACATGCTTGCTCCTCGTGCTAATAAAGCACTAGCCATTAGAAAAGTCCACATGTTCCCATCTCTATATTTACCCACCTACCAGCATCCATGCCCATTGATTTGCCCTCCCCATGGATGCGCTATCTGTGCTTGTATTTAAGGCCAATCTCTCTTCTCATGCATCAGATCCCTCCTCTCTAACTTTCATCAGTTCTCTCCTCTCACTTCCATATCATTAACTTTTCCCTCTCCCCTGGATTATTCTCATCAGCATGCTAACATCATATAATTTCTCCCTCCTTAAAAGTAAAAGAACTCTCTCAACTTTGCCTCTGATTTCTATCACCTTATTGCAGCAAAATTTCTCTGAAAAAAAAATTCTTTAGTTTCTCTCCTCCCGTTCACTCTTGACCCCACTTCACTTAGTCAATGAAAATCTAAACCCAGGAGTCAGTTCTCAGACTGTCCCTTGTGTAACCCACCAGCATCTTTTGGCAAAGTCCATCACTCCCTCCTCCATACATTTTTCTCTACCTGGCCTCCAGGATAACACAAAATTCAGGTGTTGCTACTGGTCAGGACTTACTGTGTTTTGCTCCTCTCGCCCTATTCCCACCCCAAAACTTAGCTTCTCTGGCCTCATCTCCTGTTAGGATCCCCTCATTCTCTATCACTAGTAACACAAGTTGACCTCTTTGCTGTTCCTCAAATGTATCAGTTTAAAAGCCCTCATCCTTGCTCTTATCTCTTCCTAGAATGCTCTTTACTCATCTCCTTTATGTTCAAATGTCACATAATCAGTAACATCCTTTCTGACTACCATATTTAATATTGCATTATCCACCACCCTTTAAACTTCCTACCCCCATTTATTTTCTTCATGGCATTTACCACTTTCCAACATATTATTTATTTCTAAAATTTGCTTATTCAATTTAAGTCTTCCCTTTGGTCAGAATATGGTCACCTTGTCATTCAAAAGTTATTTTACGCAGATTTTTTATTCTAGACACCTAGCCTGTAGTAAGCATATAGCAAATCACTGTCAAATTAATGAAGCTTTGGCTTCTAGCATATAAGTTAAAATAAAGATCACTATTGGGGACATTATACCTAAAAACTGAGACATACTTAGGATTCCAACTTAATGAGCAAGATATTCAATATCAAAGTATATTAAGTTCCCGGAAGATTGCTTAGAGCTGGCTTGGCCAACATAGAGAAACATTTCCATAGCCAAGCTGGGAAATATCAGTCTTGAAGAGATACCTCTCAAATCTGTAAGTGAGTCAGTACCCTAGGTAACTAAATGAGTAGCGGAAGTTGGATTCTATTTTACACGTAAGATTATACAGTTACCAGCCCTCAAACGCTGTCACCCCATGAGCAGTTTGCTCTTAAACTTTTCAGGTCTTCAAGTAGACATGATCATTTTACAGAAGCCCAACTCAGAAACAATTATACTGCAACATAAGCAGTAGAACCATTTCATGCCAAGCTAATGACTCTAGGACATGCAAGGCATGACTCTGTACAAATCCACTTTAGAGCAGAGGTCAAAACTATTAAACTAATGGTGAACTTGAGTCCCTGGGCTCTGAGTGCCCCATGACTCCAGGGGATTGAGATTTGTAAGAAAAATACTAAACACAGAGCCATGTGTAAACACTCTAAAGGATTCTTTATACAAATGCCTTTTTGTCTAAAATCAAAACTCCAGAAAACAGAACATTAGTTTCTACATTTAAATTGTTAAAAATCATGTAAAAGACATTCAAGAGTTGAAGGAAAAGAAAAAAAATTCTCAGCATGAAGTACAAAGATATCACTGCTTGACTTCGGTAAGTGTTCTATTAAATCTGTTCTTTTCTGTTTAAAATGTTCATTATAAAGCTCTAGTCCCTTTACATTTTCTTAAACATTCAAGCTTAGCAGCTTCTGAGAGCTTTGGTGTTAGAGCAACCTTCCTCCTCCCAAACAAATGTCCTTTGTGAGACTGAGTTTTCTTGGGGCTGGTGGGGGGAAGGGGTGATGAGTGACCTGGCCATATGCTGTCAACATACTACCACAGAAGACAGAGATGAGAAACCAAGTTCATGAACCTTTAATTTTAAATTTAAATACATAAAATACTGGTAACAAAAAACTACTCCTACACACAGACTAGCTAGCTCTTCACCAAATATTTTCTATTCTTGCTCCAATTTCCCAGCCTCCCTTGAAGTTAGCCAAAACTGAGGGCCAGCCAATGAAATATGAACAGAAGTGGTGTATACCGTCCCCAGGACTTAGCCTATAAAAAACTTCTCGAGCAAGGTCAGCTTGATGTAGACGGATATGGCAACCTTAGAAGCCCTAGGTTAAAGGTGGCAGAGCCACAGAGGGATGGAGCCCAAGATGGAGCCATAAATGACTACTTAGAAGAGAATTACCTGTTGAAAGAGCACCAATATTAGAAATTACATAGATGTTAACATAACTTTTATTAGCTGGGCATGGTGGCTCATGCCTGTAATTCCAGCACTTTGGGAGGCTGAGGTAGGCAGATAGTTTGAGCCCAAGAGTTTGAGACCAACCTGGGCAACATGGCAAAACCCCATCTCTATTAAAAAAAAAATTTACCTTGCCATAGTGGCATGTGCCTGTAGTCCCAGCTACTCAGGAGGCTGAAGTGGGATGATTGCTTGAGTCTGGGAGACAGAGGTTGCAGTGAACCAATATGGTGCCACTACACTCTAGTCTGGGTGACAGAGCAAGGTCCTGAGTCCCAAAAAATAAAAATAAAGATTTTTTATTAAGTTTTTTTCTTGCTGTGTTAATACCTCTCATTACCTTAACAACATTGTATCTTAGTCCAGAATGATAAAACTCAGTGAATAATTAAATTACTAATGCCTAATCTATTTAAGGTAAGCAACTGTACACAAGCTCTAACATCCATTGTCTCTCAGCATTCAAATTCAACAGGCTTGCAACAGTTGTAAAGAGACTAATATCAGGGTTTGCTTTTCAATAGCTACAGCTTTCAATTAGCTGAACACTTGAAACTTCCATAAATACTGTAAAAACAGATTTTGGGTGGCTCTTGCTACTGTTGAATAAAGAGTCATGGCCTTCATTCTAATCAAGCTTCTCCCTGGAGAAGCCAGAACACTGGAAAGAGTGAGAGAAGAAAACTAAAAGACCTAAGAGAAAGAAAGGGTCCTTGAGCCACTGATCATCTGCAAAGGGCAAGGGAAGAAATTTTGGATTCAATATAAAATTGAAGTTCTAATTTTACATGAATAAGACTTTCATTGCCTGAAAATGTTTTAATAATTAAAACAAGGAAAGGGGGAATAAAAAACAGATAAACAAATAGAAACATAGATATAATCTTACCACAGGAGCCAGTCACCACGGCTCTCATCATTTCAGAAGGCCAAGGTGGGAGGATCACTTTCGGCCAGGAGTTTGAGACCAACCTGGTCAACATAGCAAGACCCCATCTCTACAAAAATTAATTTTTTTAAACTAGCTGGGCATAGTGGCTCATGCCTGTAATCCCACCTATTAGGGAGGCTGAGATGGGAAGATTGCTTGAGCCCAGGAGTTCGAGTCTGCAGTGAGCTATGATCATGCCACTGCACTCCAGCCTGGTCAGTGCAGACAGACCCTGTCTCTAAAAACAAAAAAAAAATTGTTTTAAAGAAACCTAATTATATCAGTCATAACATTAAAAGTAAATAGTCTAAACATCCTAATTAAAAAGCAGAGATTGTGAGGTTGGATTAAGGAACACAATCTAACCACATGCCGTGTGTAGAAATCATATTTTAGCAAATTAACAATATGGGGAACAAGAAAAATAACATTGCTACAAATCTGACAGATGTTAAAGTGATAATCAGGGAATACTATGAGTAATTTTCTGTCAATAATTTCAACAACATAAGGAAAAACTGGACAAATTTCTTGAAATATACAAATTTTCAAAGCTCACTCAAGAAAAAAAGGTAACCTCATTAGTCCTATATCTATATCAAAAGGTGAATTTATAGATTAAAAACCTTGCCAAAGAAAACTTTTAGCCCAGATGCTATTATTGGCTAATTCTACCAACATTTAAGAAAAAATAAAGTCAATTCTATGCTGACTCTCTCCAAAAAGACCTCAAGATTGGGAAGTGAGAAGTAAACCTATTGCTTTTCACTGATGACATGATTATCTTTGTAGAAAATCCAACAGATGTACAAAAAGCTACTAGAACTAATAAATAAACTTAAGGTTGTAGGATAAAAATTAATTTGGAAAAAGTCCATTTTTATTTTATACACAAGCAATGAACATTTGGAAATTGGAATGTTAAAATATTTATAATTGCATAAAAATATACTTAGGGACAAATCAAACAAAAGACTGCAAGATCTATACACAGAAAAATATGAAATATCACTGAGAAAAAATAAAGAATATTTGCACAACTAGAGATATATACCAAACTAGTTTGGAAGACTCAAAACTGTTCTCCCAAAATTGATATATAATGACAATATCAAAATTAGCAGACAGAAGGAAACAATAAAGATTAGAGCAGAAATAAATCAAATAGAGAAGAAAAAAATCATAGAGAAAATCAACCAGAGTTTATTTTTTTGAAAAGATAAACAAAATTGACAAACCCTTACCCAGACTAACTATAAAAAAGAAAGGAGAATCAAATAAATAAAATCAGAAATTAAAGTGGAGACATTACAACAGATACCTAAGAAATTAAAAGGATCAAAAGATATTATTACAAACAATTATATATGAACAAATTGGATAACCTAGGGGAAATGGATAAATTCTTAGGAAAATACAGATCACAAAGATTGAATCAGGGAGAAATAGAAAGCCTAAACAAACCCACAACAAATAAAGAGATTGAAGTAGTAATTTAAAACCTTCCAACAAAGAAAAGCCCAGGACCAGATGGCCTCACAGCTGAGTTCTACCAAACATTCAAAGAAGAATCAATGCCAGTCCTTCTTAAACTCTCCCAAAAAATATAACTAGAGGGAATACTTCCAAACACATTTTATGAAGCTAGCATCACCTTACTGCCAAAGCCAAACAAATATACCACAGGAGAAATATACCAAAGAAAACTAAGGCTGATATCTCTGATGGGTGCAAAAATTCTTAGTAAAATATTAGCAAACAGTTTTCAACAACACACGAAAAAGATTATACATCATGAACAACTGGAATTTATTCCTGGCATGCAAGGCTGGTTTAATATGATACATCATATTAATGTGATACATCATATTAATACAATCAAAGATAAAAACCACATTATTTCAACAGATGCAGAAAAAGTATTTGACAAAATCAACATCATTCATGATAAAAACTCAACAAAATAGGTACAGCAGGAACTTACCTCAATGCAATAAAGCCTATATGTGAAAAGCTCACTGCTAACATCATAATCAATGGAGAAAAACGGAAAGGTTTCCTCTATGATTCAGCACAAGGTAAGGGTACTCAAATTTGACACTTTTATTTGCTATGGCCAGAGCAACTAGGCAAGAAAAAAAATAATGGGCATCCAACTCAGAAGGAAATAAGTAAAATTGCCTGCATTTGCAGATTACATAATCTTCCATAAAGTAAATTCTAAAGACTTCACAGAAAGAACTCATAAACAAATTCAGTAAAGTTGTGGGATTCAAAAACAACATACAAAAATGGATGATATTTCTATACACTAATGATGAACTCTTCAAAAAGGAAATTAAGAAAATAATCCCATTTACAGTAGCAAAAAAAAAAAATACTTAGGAATAAACCCAAAGAGGTTAAGATTTGTACACTGAAAACTGTAAAACTTTTATGCATGAAATTAAAGACACAAATCAATGGAAAGACATCCCTTGTTCATGGGTTGGAAGAATTTAGGTTGTAATAATGTCCAAAGTGATCTACAAATTCAATGCATGGCATTCTTTACAGAAAAAGAAAAATCCAAAAATCACAAATGACCCTATATAACCAAAGTACTCTTGAGAAGAACAAAGCTGGAAGCATCAATACTCTCTGCTTTCAAAATATATTATAAAACTATAGTAACCAAAATAGTATTATAATGGTATAGAAACGGTTATACAGACCATTGGAACAGAATTTTAAAATCCAATGTCCAAATTCAATAAAAAGAGAAGCAAAACAGAAATCTGGAACTCAATCTGACTTATAACTATAAAAGCAAAAATTCCAAATACATATTAGCAAGGAGACTCTCTCAATATATCAGAAGACTAGAGTTTATTTCAGAAATAACAGGTTGGTTAGTATCAGGAAATTAATGTGTCCATTGAATTAAGTACAGCAAAAAAGTCAAAGATAAAAGCACATGTCCTGTCAATAAATACTTAAAAGGCACTTGACAAAATTCAGTAGCCAGTCCTAATTAAAACAGAGCTAGAAAGAAACTACTTAAATTCAACAAAGAAATTTTCTAAAAGCTAGCGGTAAATTTAAAAATCATAATTAAAGATGATCTGTTTCACATTATTTTAACACTATTATAGATACTATAGTATATATAACATAGAAGCAAATAACTGGCACAAGTACTGGAAAAGATGAGAAAAAAACTCTTTGGTGGTTACATGATTGTACACTTGCATGCATAGAAAAAAATTAAAAACTGTAGTAAAAAATTGTAAAATTAATTTTAAAATTTGTTATATTTTCTGAATTTAAAATAGACATTTTTTAAAATTAGCAGTTTTTTGGCCTGGTGTGGTGACTCACACCTGTAATCCCAACACTTTGGGAGGCTGAGGCAGGCAGATCACCTGATGTCAGGAGTTCAAGACTAGCCTGGCCAACATGGTGAAAACCCATCTCTACTAAACATGCAAAAATTAGCCAAGTATGGTGGTGGGCATCTATAATCCCAGCTAATCAGGAGGCTGAGGCAGGAGACTCACTTGAACCCAGGAGGCGGAGGTTGCAATGAGTTGAGATCAAGCCATTGCAATCCAGCCTGGGCAACAAATAAAACTCCATCTCAAAAATAAAATAAAAGTTTATTTATATATGCAAAAATCTCTTACAAAGACATAAGAAACAAGTGACCCAATAAAACAATTCACAGATGGGTAAATCAGGGGCAAAAAAACAAAAAGATACACAAATTTGCAAGTTGTAACCAGGAATATGTAAATTACAGTAACAATATGATTATCACTTCACCTATCAGACTGATAAACATTTGAAAATGCCATAATACCTATTGCTGGCTGGATGTAATAAAAAGGGTACTCTCTGAGATTGCGTTGTGAGAAAGGGATGTGTTTGGACCTTTGGGAAAAGCAATCTGGCATCATTTCTTAGAGGTAAAACACATATTCACACTTAAGCCACTGAGCAATGACGTTCCTGAGTGTTCCATAAAAATCTATTTCTTTGTAAAGATATATGTAAAAAAGATATTACCTGTAGCATTATTAATAGTGGTAGAAGAAAAAGAAAAACCAGAAACACAAGCAATGCCTGTCAATAGGAACATGGCTTTAAAAAATTTCAGTCACTGAAAATGATGAATTGTAACTCCACCAAACAACTTGGAGGTTTTTCAAATGAGGTACTGACAAGTGAGAAAAGCTGGGTGCAGAAAAATATGCAATATATGATCCCACATTTTTTATAAAAACATAAAACAAACTGTATATATACATATATGTGTATATATAATATAGTGGATGTGTTTGTATGTTATATATTATGTAAGGATTGTAAGGATATATAAAAATATGGAAAGATGCATTCAATGTTGTTTTAAAGGCTGTTTGAGGGACAGAGGGGATGATGTAAAAGGAGATAAAGCAAAAAATATCACAGTAAAAAGAGAACATGATTTTAAAGGCATGCATTGATGAAATTATGTACATGTGGGTACATATAATTAAAATATATATTATTTTAAGATGTTCAAATAAATATAGGATTTAAAATATTTTAGAGAAAAATATGAATACATCAAGACAAAATTCTGCTTTTCTAGTGATCGAAGAATTCCAAGGTGAAAAAATGAGTTATTTTCCCTTAGAAGGTTAGAAAAGATTCTAAAAGTTGATAATAACCATTGATTGTGTTGATGTAGAGAATTAAACACTCTGCATGCTTTGTGCTTTGTGAATGTAAATTGTTAGAACCTTTCTGGAGCATACTTTGGCAATATTTATGAAAAGCCCTTAAATAATCAGTGTACAATCCTACAGAAATGCATATAAAGAATAAGCACAAGGCCAGGCACTGTGGCTCATGCCTGTAATCCCAGCACTTTGGAAAGTGAGGCAGGTGGATCATAAGGTCAAGATATCAAGACCATCTTGATCTTGATCTCTTGTAAAACCTTGTCTCTACTAAAAATACAAAAAATCAGCCAGGTGTGGTAGTACGTGCCTGTAGTCCCAGCTACTGGAGAGGCTGAGGCAGGATAGTCTCTTAAATCCAGGAGGTGGAGGTTGCAGTGAGCCAAGATCATGCCACTTCACTCCAGCCTGGGCGAGAGAGTGAGACTCCATCTCAAAAAAAAAAAAAAAAAAAAAAAAAAAGCATAATCAGTAATATCAAGAAATTTTTTAAGCAAGTTACCTAAATGAAATAACATATGTGAAGTGCATAGTGCAAGCATGAAATATTATTAACATTCAGTAAATGTCCTAAAACTGAGAGATTTTTTTAATCAGTTGATAGTTGATATGGTTTGGCTGTTTCCCACCCAAATCTCATCTTGAATTGTAGCTCCCATCATTCCCACGTGTCATAGGATGGACCCAGTGAGAGATAATTGAATCATGAAGGTGGGTCTTTCTCATGCTAGTCTCTTGATAGTCGGTAAGTCTCACAAGCTCTGATGGTTTAATAAAGGGGAGTTCCCCTGCACAAGCTCTTGCCTGCTGCCATCCATGTAAGATGCAACTTTGCTCCTCCTTGCCTTCCACTGTGATTGTGCGGCCTCCCCAGACATATGGAACTGTGAGTCAATTAAACCTCTTTCCTTTATAAATTACCCAGTCTCAGTTATGTCTTTATTAGCAGCATGAGAACAGACTAACACAGTAGTCAAGCTCAGGGAGAGAAAAAAAATGATGAAATACTTAATAAATAGTACCAGCATATGGAATGGAAAACAATGCAAGTTTTTAAAATGATAATGCAGATCTATGTTCTGACTTAGAAGAACATGAACAAAGCCAAAAATATTAAAGGCAAAATGGAAATTGCAAAGCAACATCTTTGAAAACGTATTTGTAATTATATTTTGTAGAAAAAAATCTGAAAAGAAAAGAAGGGCATCAAAATGTTAACAGTGGCTATCTCTGAATAGTGGAATTTTTTGAGGTTCATTTCTTTTTTCCCATCTATGTTTTTTCATTTTTTCATAATGAGAGTGCATTTTTGTATAATTTTTAAATTTTCCAAAGCATTGCAGTGAGGAGGAATGTTTAGAATAGGGAGTCAGAATCCTATCTCCTCACTGTAATAGCAATGTGACATCAGGCATTTTACTTTTAAAAATCTGTTCACGCATCTGTTAACTATACAGAATCAAAATAACCCATCTCCCAGTCATTCCAAATCAATAGGCATTTGCCGTACTTGAATCCACAGGTAGTGGGGAGAAGGGTGAATGCTGACATTAGTTCACACCAGCAAAACTTCATGTTGCCCAAATAGATATTCAGAAGACAGGCTCAGATGCAGGGACTTGTGGGTTATTTTCAAATATCTCATGACTTGAAAGAACAGGTGTTGGAGGAAACTGTGTCTACATATTTGCTAGGAAAGCATTCTCAGGTTTCTTTTCTAATCATGGAAAAGATGATACATTAATGGAACTATTACCCCTACTTTCTGAAAACTGCCAAGCAACCAGATGCAGGAAACCAGTATTCAAGAGCAATGAAGTCATGGTTAAGCGTCCCAAGCATTCTAGCAATGAAGCTAAAAGAATTATATAACCTACAAGTCCCAACAAGTTTCCCCAGGTCCACCATGTACCTAATAAAACTTTTCAAAGGACGATTAAAAGACAATTCCAAATTCATCTATCAGGACATTTGGACCAACTCCAACAAAATACAGAATGTCCCTGACGAGACTGTTTAGAGATACAATTGCTGCATGCTCAAAATACTTTGGAAGACAAATGGAAATTTTTGATTTACAAACAGAGAGAAAAAAGGAGAGGACCTTCCATTCTGGAACCAACAACCTACAGTTATAATGAAGAGCATGAAGAGGGACTGAGACCTTTATGCTGCTCAGGGAGGACAAGGGAGGCAGGGCAGTAAGACATTGTAGGGAGCACCCACATCCTCCACCAGCTTAGCACCATCCATGGAATCAATGATCACCTAATTTTCTTTAATACTGAAAGCCAATAATTCTGCTTTGGGAATGAATGAGAGGGCCGAGCACTCAGGACGAGTTCTGTGTACAGTCAAATAAAAATTATGTAAGCCAACCCTATGTGAAGCTGAGCTGTTATCTCCCTCCTGGGTTTTTGCAGTGGTCTCCTCACTGGTTTCCCTGTGTCCACTCTTGCAGTCTACCTTCCAGAGAGGTCTTTTAAAAACACAAATCAGATCATGTCCCTCCCTGAAGCTTCTCCTCACACTTAGAATAAAATCCAAAGTCCTCACCTTGGTCTATAGGGTAACCTCAGATGTTAGTTTACTTGGACAATTGTGGTTTATGGCTATTAGGGTTGCTCCCCTCTGATTTCCCCATGAGTTGGCCATTTCTTCACTTGATCCAGACCTCTGATAAAATATTATCTCCTCAGAGAGGCCTTCCTTGACCTCTCTGTTGAAAAAAACAACTCCCTAATCCCTTTCCTGCTTCACATTTTTTCAAATATCTTATCACTGCCTATCATGTCACATTTTTATTTCTTAATTTGTCTGTTTCCCTGACTAGAACTGTGCTCTGGGAGGGCAGGCTTTGGTGGTCTTCACTAACACACACCATGTATTGAGAGCTGGGCTTGGCACCTGGCAGTGGCTCAGTAAACATCCAATTACTCAAGGAATGAATATATGAATGAATCTTTGGCTCTGCATAGCAAGTATTCATTTACTCCAAATGTGTATTGAACATTGCTTGACCTAGTGATTTGTAGAACTGATTCTGCCAAGTGCCACTTTAACACTGTCAAATCAAATTTATACTTTACTTCTGGTTGCTTTGCTAGTTCTTAGTGCTTACAAGCATCATCTGTGGACAATGTCTCTGAAACAAGTCCTGAGTATGAATTTTCAACAGTCAAGGTTCTCTGTATGGCAGCTTCCCCCAGCCCCGTAGCTAGGCTTGACAGTCCTTTTCTACTTACTATACGCCCCTACCCTTGAACTTCACCTTTCTGTTTGCAAGCCAGAAGAGATGAACAAGGAGCTAAGAGCAAGCCTGATTTTGCACTTTGTATTAAAATGTCCTGAGAAGCACACACACACACAAATAAAAGTTACCAAAATCCTAACAAATCCAATATCTGTTGGAAAAAGCCAACCATCGCCATCTTAAGGGTAAGGAAATTAAGTCTCTGAGAATTTAAGAGCTAAAGATGAGTTCATATAACTAGTAAGTGGCAATGCCTAGACTTATACATACATATTTATCTGGAACCAAAATCTACGCTGCTTTCTAACAAAAACAAGGAGGCCAGCCTTTAAAGGGAGATGGATTTTTTCTGCAAAAGTTTTAAGTAGCCCATGCCCCAAAGGGGAACCACAGAGCTGAACAAATGACCTGAAAGCATATTCTTGACTGAACAGTAAATAGTTGTCAACCATGGTTCCCCAATGACCCAAACTCCAACTGAGTCGATCCACAAGTTCAGTTTTCCCAAGCTTTGAAAATAGGACATAGACAGATGGGCTCCAACTACTGCAGCCCAGGCCTTTGCACTTTTTTTTTCTTTTTTTTTTTTTTGGCCAACAAATGGTTGCTCTGGAATAATTACACTAGAGGAAAAAGTTAGCCTTCAGTGCAACTCTCAGTGAGCTTAAAGTTACTGCTTCAATTACTCAAAAACTAGAATTTCTTCTTACCAGCCTGAGACTCCAGTAGCAAAGCTTCTAGGGTGAAACGCCATCCCCCATGGGAGGTTCAGAGAGTAGCTCCCTGAAGTTCCTGTTTCATTACTGTCTCAAAGCAGGCACTTGAGATCGCAGTCGGCAGCCTTACAACACCCCAAATTATAAGAACTGAACCGTATCTGACATTGCCAGACTTTCAGCAGTGGGAGGTGGAGGGCTCCTCTGTATTGTGCCTTTCTCTTCGAAAGGATTAACTTGGTGATGATCAACCTTTGCACGAGAATGGTGGTGCAGATCTGGCTCTTACCCTGGACCCTTGAATTTCACAGGTGAAGCTCATTGCTCTTCTATTGGCTTCCTTCTATCCCATCTCCAATTCGAGGATCTTAAAAACAACCTCACATCTCTTGGAGTTCTCCGTGATATTCATCAGACCCCTGAGCCAGTGGTGGGCACTGTTCCTGAGGAAATGAAGATATGGGGTGCCTGAGAGCCCAGGAGCGGACCTCTGCTGAAAGCACACCTTCTTGGTGTGGATCTCCAAGGCTTCGCACATTCTCTTATATAGGCTACTACCCCAAGGAATGAGAAGGCCCATGCCAAAATCCAAGCGGATGGAACACAACAAAAATTTCCTGGGAGTAAGGACGCTGGGTCCTATATCCTAAAGCCAAGCCAGCTCCTGCTGGAGAGGCTAAGGAAGTGGCTGAGGGCCTCACCAAGGAGCAGCAGGGCTGAGATCAGCACTTTATCAAGGCAACTCTTACAGGACTGCAACAGGTTTTATAGAAATCTAGTCTTCAAAATACTGTTATACAATCATACCTTGACTGATAAAAAGGGAGTTATGAATGATCAGAATCTCCCTTTGACAAAACCTAGAGCAGTGCTAGCCACAGAGAAAATATTGAAGGAATATTTTTGAATAAACTGCAGAATGGGTGAAAGGAAAGAGAGACTCAAAGCAATCAGGGAGTTGAGAACAGGATTCGCATGTGCAGGGAGGGATCTCAGGTCCAATAACTTACCTCTTGACAGCCTCATGCCTTGTCTAAAAACCTGCAAGGCTTCTAAAAACTCTCCAATTACTGAAAATAAAAGGCAGCCAAAACAACACCTACCTGTCACTACTCTAACTTTCAGATTCTTTTCTATTTTGTATCCCTGGGTATTTCTCTTACTTTCTTGAGAGCTCAACTATGCACTTAAGAAAAAAATGTGTTATGGTCTAGCAAGCATTTCCAAGTGTTTTTAGCAGGAGGACTTCGGGTTGTCTGGATTGCCCGCGTTACTGAAAATGGAACTACATTTCTTTTCAGTATGTTCTTCAGGAATAATGGGATTATACTTCATTGTATTTACCCTAACATTACTCACCTAATGTCACCCTACTTCAATACATGTTTGAAAAAAAATACCCAGTAAGTACACATTCTATTCTGTCCCTAAACTCAATGAAAATGCCAGTTCCCTGAATTGCCTTACTTCTTACGAATATCCACTTCCCTTCCCACACTAACACTCATGCACATCCATTCTGCCTTTTCTTCTGTTCTATTTTGGAGACCCTTCATCCCCTATTCTCAAAATTTGGGACTTAATTACCCAGCCTAGGCCCAATAACAGCCTTTTCCCGATACAATGCAATGACAACTGAGTGCACAGACTCAACCAGATTATAATTTCAGACTTGAGAGTTTGCAAAGTACTTTCACATAACATTATCTCGCTTTAATCTTCTCAGCATCCCAGTAACATGGGCACTATGGTCCTCATTCTAGAGGAAAGAAAAAAGGCCCAGAAAGTTTAAGCGGCTTGCTGAAAGCTAGAAAGTGGTGGAGTTAGCTTCAATGCCAAGTCTTCTAAATTGGCATTCAATTACCCTGGGACATAGCCAGCAGCCTCTGACAGCTGCCCCACATCCCAGAGAGCCAAGTGGATGTACCAGTCAATTTTCTTTACACCTATTATAACATTTTTAAATACTTTAAACAAAGAATTTAATTTAAAAATCTTACAAGAACTAAAATGGTCTAAGGATGGAAAAGAGAAACAGCATGTCTTGACACGCACAGTATTTCTCCAAAGGAATTTCTGTATCATTTTATCCTTTTGCAAACTTTAGAAATGAGGCTACCTTATATTTGTTTATTTTACATTAAACTGTACAATGGAATTCATTTGTTTGCCCTTATATATCTGTTGTTTTTGTTTTGTTTTGCTTTGTTTTTGAGGGGCTATTTTTAGTCTGCAACAACATTGACTAATGGGGGTAGATGATGAGCCAAAAATAGGTGACCTTAACCAGGCATTTAAAAACCTAGGATAGCCAACAAATGCAGATATCCCATTTGGAATATTTCTCTTTGAAGACATCCTACTCTTCGAAAATTCATAATACAGTCACATCAGAACTGCACTTTCTGAAACACTGTTTCCCAAAATGTGTTCTGGGAAACACAAAATTCATAAGGTATTTCATGGGGGTGAAGAGAAAGCAGTCTGTGAACAAATCAGTTTGCAAAGCTGTGTTTTCTGACAATGAGAATAAAAATAGTAATTATACCAACCAGCAGAGACTTGGGCCCTAGCAACATCATTATTCAAAACTAAGATAAGAAAAGCAATAGAGAGCACTTTGCTCAGTCCAATTGTATAAGAGGAAAGACCGAGCCAGTATCAACAGTTAACGAGGATTCACTCCACAGTCTTTGCCACAGAATATTATTTCCATCCTTAGCTACAACACAGAAAGGTCAAGACTCCGACAAATGTTTTCTAGCACGTTATTCCTTCATAGCGTGTAATATTTTACAATGATATTCTTTTATTCATTTACTGTCTGCCACCTAAAATGTAAGCTCCAAAAGAGGAGAATCGTGATGTCCCAGCTGACTAACCACATGCTACACATACAGCCATGAATAGTTGTTAATTAAGTGGATGGGTGAAGTTTACTAATTAAGGCCTGGCTTCTAAGGTCTAGAATTTAGTAGGATCCATCAAAGAGATGGATTTTCAAGAGTAACTAGAAAAGCACATCATTCAGATTCCCGGAATTTTATCTGAACTTTTCAGCTTTTCTCTGCAGTTTCTCTGCAAGCCCACACAACTTGCACTCATAAGGTCAACTTGGTTTCAGTGTGTCTCATGCAGTCATCCTGTTAGGCCACAATATGGGGTCACACAGGTATTGCTGACTTCCAATTCTTCCAGCCAAGTCTGCATCTTTTTGTATTTTAAAGAAATCTGGTTGATGGAGATTCAACCAGATAGGGCCTGACGGCCACTACCTGAGCTCTGCCTTGCATCCTGTGAGCCAGTCCATGGAAGCCTGGGTTCTAGAGGACAAAGCAGTTCTTGGCTCTCAGCCATGACAGAGCAGAGCCTCATGGAGCCCTAACAGAGGACCGTGTCTGCCACAGAATGCTCCCTGCAGAATGCCACATCCACACCTACTCAAACTGATTTCTCACTCTCTACAATGGAACCTTTACTTGCCACTCAGAGTCTTACCTTAGTTTAAAGCAATTCCCTTAACAAAGGAACTCAGTCCAAAGGCCAAAGTGCCAATCAAATAATGGATGTAAAAAGAACAGTGATAACAGCCAACACTGCTACAGTATTTCCTTAGCAGAGTCTAGTTTTTCCTAAGCACTGCGCATGCATGATTGTTGTATTTAATCCCCTCAAACACCTTATGATGCAGCTTCTGCTGTTATTGCTGAAATATTCAAGAGTATAGAAAAACACATCATTCAAATTCCCAGAATTTTATCTAAACTTTTCCACTTTTCTCTGCAGTTTCTCTGTAAGCCCACACAACTGGCACTCATAAAGTCAACTTGGTTTCACTGAGTCTCATGGAGTCATCCTGTCAGGCCACAATATAGGGTCACACAGGTGTGGCTGAACTTCCAATTCTGCCAGCCAAGTCTCTGCAAGCTCAAATATAACAGCTTCTGTGTTATTGCCATTTCACAGATGAGGAAAGAAAGGCATGACACCAATTAAGTCGAACAATAGCAACCCAAAGCAACAATCACAAAGCACTGCGTGCCCCATTCTGCCTCTCCACAGATCCAAAACCTGCAGTGACGAGGGAATGGAAAAACGCTATCTAGGTGAGGTTTATGCCTCCCCCTCAGCGGCCACCTGAGAGGACTTTATTGTATTGATTCAGCTTATCTCAGATGCATATACCATAGGTCCAAATTGACTCCTAGAACTGCATTAGTCATTCCAGACACTTTAATCCATTACTTAATGCATTACTCAGATCCTGCTACCACAGAGGGAACGGCAAGACGTTAAGGTCGGTTAAACACGGATGAAAACAATAATAATCTTGAAAACACCTGCACCTGTGAAGAAAGAGCCATCATTCAGAAGCCTCTCACTGTCTAAATGTTTCATCATTTGTCACTTAAAATGCTTGCCGTGGGTCTTATTTTTAAGCACATAGTAACTTTGTGTCAGTGATCAAATTTTAAATAATCATCCTCTAATTAGAGTAACCCCCAATCAAAAATGAGTCACTGACCTTTTCCTCAGTGTTTTATTTCAGTAAGCCAGAATAAACACACGAAATTGTTACTATGGAGACCAAAGGTACTAAAGGGACCCAGCCTCTCATTAAAAAATTGACACACCAGCAGGAAAAAAAATGATGGATGATGTAGTTATTTTAGGGAAAATCGTGTCCCAAATGTTGAGGTTAAATCAGCCACCCCTTTTCCTCCAGGAAAAAAAAAAGTTTCCAATGCAAATGGTTTGAATTAATGCCATGGATATTTATAACAACAGTCTGGTTAGGGAATTTATTTGCTATTCATCAAGCCAATGTCCCCAAGGATTAAAAGAGCCCAAAGAAAATATTTTTAAAATAATAAATGAAATGTCTTCTGGGGTGGGAAGCAGCTATATTCATATTCAGCACCACGACTGCTGGGCTGTGTCATCAAGGCCCAAGGCCTCTGGGACTGGACAATTCCACAGCGCCTTTGGAAGAGATGAACAGAAACTGAGCTTTCTTAAATTGACACCCTCAAGTAGTAAATAAGAAAAAAGAAACTAAGAGTGACCCAATATGCAGATCCAAAAGTGGCAAAGGCATTGACTGTTTCTTTTTTAAACAACTCCTTTGGTTGGGGTCTGGAAAGAAAAGGTGGAGAGAGAAAAGGTGTAACTTTTTTAACCTATCATTGGAAAATGCCATCCTCACTTTTTAAAAATAGCACTACATGATAAAATATTGTTTTGGTGACACGATGCCTTAAGAAGCACTAGTCATGCATCATGGTGACTGTGAGGGAGGCCTGGGTGAGCAGTGGTGTAGACAGTTGCACAGAGAGCCCAAATGTTGTTCAAAACCCAAGAAAGCCCCGTGGGATGAGGACAGCACCAGGCTCACCTGCCCACCTGGTCTATACCTAGGAGTCCGGAGACCCAGGATCAAACTGATCCTGTCTATATGTTCACTGTTGATGTCTTGGCCAGGTGTGGATTTGTTTTTGTTTTTTGTTTTTGTCATTTATTTGGATTTTTTTTTAAATGTATCTTAGGTGTTTAATATTTACCTATTTTTAAATGTTGCATTAAAATATTACTTATCCCTTAGCCCACCATGGTGCTGCGCACCTGTGATCCCAGCTACTTGAGAGGCTGAGGTAGGAGGATTACTTGAGCCCAGGAGTTTGAGGCTCCAGTGGGCTGTGATTCTGCTACTGCACTCTAGCCTTGGTAACAGAGTGAGACCCTGTCTAAGAAATATATAAACAAGTAAATAAAATATTACTTATGTTGATTACTGCATATTTAGTGTCTTCTGAAAAGCTGTGCCCAGGACAAGCACCTCACCAAGTTCAGCTCTCCTAGTCCTGCTCTATGCATTCATATGGCCATTCAACATATGATAGGAAGATGTTTACGCAATTCAAACAGCAACAACACTATGTTCCACCATTTTATTACATTTGCTAAGCAGGAGATTGATGACTGCATATTTGGTGTCCCCTGAAATGCTGTGCCTCACTTGTCTCACCCTACTGCCTCACCCTCCACTCTGGGAGTCTTTCAGGGTGGTTCAGAAGAGAAGCACCCTCTTTGTAGGACACGAAGTAGGAGTGCACTCCTCAGGGAGAAGTGGGTTCCCAGATTCCCCCTCAAGGCAACAGCTTCTGCCTAGAGGACTTCTCCTCCCTCAACAAACCAGTCCAAGCAGAATCTGCAAGACATCACCCAACTGAAAGCAAGACTAGACCTCTGGCTTTGGACTCCGGTTTTCAGACCCTGTCTGCCATTTCATCAGCCGGACATTCAAGCTTCATTTTTCTCCTGTGTTAAATGGGAATAATAAGAAATCCACCTCCTGGGCTCACTGTGAGGGTCGAATGGGGTAATTTTATCAGTAGCTGAGAAGCATGAATATTTGATCTATGTCAGCCTTTGTTACTGTTCTCCGTCTTGGTTCTTCCACTAGTGACTTTACCTCTTTGAATCTTAGTCTCCTTCTCTGTAAAATAGGGAATTAATAGTTCTATCTCTTAAGGTTGCTGTAAAGATTAAATGAGTTACTGTACATGAAGTACCTAAAACAATGTGTACATGTAGTGTTAACTATTACTATTACAACTACTACTGTTGTTCATACTATTAATAGCTTCTTCTCCCTCCTCCTCCTCCTGCTAAAACTACTACTATTACTACTACGCCACTGTGGCTGCTATTGTTGCCCTGGTAGTTGGGTAGTTAATACAGTTGCAATGAGATCTAGAAACGGCAACTCCCTCCTCTATGTGAGGGATCCTTAGCCTGTGTTTAAACTTTCAATTTAATTTACTATATGCCGTTCACTTTAAAATGTTTAAAGCTATTCAAACATTTTTATTTTCTACACATAATGCCAAAAAACCTGTTGAACTGATTGCCCATTTTTTTTTAGCTGAGTTGTTTGGATATGCTGTAGACAGAACTTGAGACAACAGAAGAGTTAGTGAACTTCAATTGTTTATAAAGGAGCGGCATAAAAATAATCTTTAAAGCTAGGGGAATGTTAATATTTAGATCCATCTAAGGGAAAATAATAACAGTTTGTGATTTCCTCCCGCCTCACTTCCAGGGCAAACATTTTTAAGGGAGGATTTGATTTGGTAACATAAATTGTTTTCTATATAACCCCGAAGACATGTGTGATTAATAGTGAGCTATAGAAAGAGATGCCCGTAATTAGCAGCTTGGGTACAGTCAGATATAAACATATATTTTGTTTGTGAAACATGTATCTTGAAAAAAATACATCCTGCTAGATGTCACAAAAGGGTCAAGATGCTAAGATAAAAAGTAAAGACAACATTTTGAAAATAAAATCAAAATCAAATATGATAAATACATGCATACCCGAACCACAGTAAGCCTAAGACAAAATTGTCTCCTGGTTTTTAATTATCATCATCATTGTTGTTGTTATTACTTGTATCAATGTTGATATAGTATTGTGATTCTGATTTTAGTCTTAATTACAAGGACCTTAACCAAAAATATATTATGTTGAATTAAGATAAATAAATGCTTTCAATATAATGGGTTATTAACATTTTAAGACTGTAAAATATACATGGTTTATTATCACTAATAATAGAATTATTGTTAATTATATAACAATTCACTAGTATTCACTAAAATATTAGTAATAATTCATGAATAATCACTGTCACTAATAATTTTCACTAATAGTTCAGTATATCACTAATAATTACATTAGTGAATAATTCTTAGTGAATTAGTGAATTATTCACAAATAATATAATTAAAATTAATTAGCAAAATAATTCAGTAATTATAGAATTATTCATAATAATAATGACATAAGTCACATCTGACCCTTATTGGGCAATGGCCTAAGTTCTTTAAATGCATTTAAAGCATTAGACACTGGTGTAAGTTTTTTAAATGCATTGATTCCTTTAATCCTTATGAAAATATCCCCACTTTATTGATAAAGACACTGAGAAAGAGAAATCAAGTAACTTGACCAATGTCACATTTTCATAAACAGTTGTGATGTGAACACAGGTGTGCTGAACATCAAAGCTTGCTCTCTAAACCACAGTGCTGAACAGAGAACCACCTGGGTAGGCACCCTCATCTGCTGCTCACCATGAACATTCAATATGCCGAGGTCGGCTCTCCTAGTCTCACTCCACGCATTCATATGGCCACTCAACATGTGTTAGGAAGATGGTCACTCAATTCAAGCAGCAACAACACTATGTTCCACCATTTTGTTACATTTGCTAAGCAGGAGAGCTGGACTTTTAGCCAGAACCACTGCCTCTCACCACACACATCCCAGGGAGCTGCTCACAGAATACTGTTTGGCAGCCACACCCTGCAGTTGTGCAACATGGCTGCCCCGTCCTGATTGCTCTGAATGTGGTTTGTGACTCAGCACGAAAACACTCCAGCCGGTGATTGGACCAGGAGTAAACATTTCACCACAGGGGCCCAATCAGATTCTTACTATGTGGACACTGACCTGAGAGCCACAAAAGAGCCTCCTCTATCGGTGGGACCACTGCTAGAACTGAACAGGTATGAGGCCTGGGGCAAGGTCAGCACAGTCTCTGCATAGGCTGGGGTGGCAGAAGACTCTAGGAATGAAGACGGACAGAGGCAAGGCACACAGGGAGAAATAAAAGGGTTCATGTAGTCCCCTTACGGCAGAGAAGGAAGTTCATTTTTAACTTTCCAAGAATCCACTCAGACCCCACTATAGTCTTCTGCTTGGTTTCTGAGAGATTTTTGTGTATTTTTTCAACAAACCCGTCTTTGTATTTGCCTGAGGTTAAGGGCATACTGATCTTTGCAGGACAGAGAAGTGCCCGTTCTTAACCAGATTTCATCAAATGGAACTTTTCTTGATTATATAAAGGGCAGGCTTGAGTCTCAGTCCCCAGATTCATGTGTGCAAGAAATGCGACTTTATTTTTCCATACCACAGCTGAATTTCTATCTCGAAAGGCCATGCCTGTGACAAGGTAGCAGAAGCCTAATCTAAGTTACATTGGGATTCTAGGGGGTGAGCAGAGCTGATCAGGCAGGGATGGGGTGGTAGACAACAGGTCCTCAGTCATCTTGAGCCGAGCACAGTGGCATCTGCATTGATGTCCTGGTCCCACCTGGTCCTCGCTACCATGCAGTAAGTTCATTGCTGCCCAGCCCACGTTCCCACCTTTGCCTCTGCTCTTCTTTCTCCTTGAACTCCTCTCTGGTATACAGTAATTCACTCACTGCTCCACACTGTGCTGGGGTGTGAGAAACTGTGGGGACATTAAAAAACCCATCTACTTGGCTCAGAGAACCATTCTTCCCATGGAAACTGGTGCTCCTGAAGGCCCTTCATTGCCATACAACCATGTCTCCTTTGAGCACTACCCAGAAAGTGAGGGCCAGTCCCTGGGTAAACACAGCTCCCACAATTCTATTGGAGGTTCTGGAATTGTACCTTCCCAGGATTCAGTCTGGGTAGGGACTGGATATCAATCCTCTTTCTCAGAGACGATCGAAAGAGACACTTCCAGATATGTCCCCACAATGCCCTGATGCTTCTTGACCCCTAGGAATCTTTACCCCATTTGGGGTGGACTACTGGCCCTCACAGCTTAGGTATTTTAGCCCATCTGTCCCAGATTCTTCACTTTCCAGAGGGAGATAGGTTTTGGAACTCAAAAGGCAGTATTTGACTTCTTTTTCTATATTTACTCTGTGACACATCTTCCAGTGAAGCCAGACTGACCTAGTTTACTGAATGGAAGAAGAATCAAGGGACTCCAGTAAATACCAGAAAAATCCTCAGCTGGTATTTCAAAACATTGTCCAACATGCTGATTTGGGACCCTTCAGCCTCACAAAGCTTGGTTTTGGCCATGGGTTTCAGTTTCACTGTGGATTTTGTCTAGATGATGTTGGCCAAGCTGAAATGGGGGTACCTCCACCTTTCAAAAGTGGAGTTGATGGCAGTTTGCTTCTGCCATTTTAAACATGATAATGGTGATAATGCATGCTGAAACATTCATCTAGTTTTCTTTAAGTTGTGCCTTTAAAGTACATCTTGCAATGTGAATTCTTGGAGCAAAGGAAATTATAAATGGAGATTTGTCTTCTTTTTTTTTGTCTCACATCTTTTGTGAGACAAAATAATAAGCATTAAAAAATAAGCATTAAGAAAATGTTTCCTTTACTTGCTAAAATAACTGTCAGTCCACACCAAAAGGCTCATGATTTATCTTCTCTAATTCACTTCTCCATTTTTTAAATATATTAAATAGTACTTTTCCTTATATATTTTACTATCTCATAAAAATAAGACTAATATTTCAATGTGGACAAAGGAACTTATCAGTGATTTATAGAAAATAAATCCTCATGAAATACTACTTTAACAAAGAAATTAATCATACTGCTTTATCAGAGTCAATATCAAAAGTGAGAGCTGTGTCTAAACCTGATTGAGATATTTGCTTTTTCTTATTTTCTAGCTCCCCAAATTCTTACATTTTCCAATATTGCCACAGAGGCTTATTACCTACATCAGAATCTCTTAACCACAACTACAATAGCTCATTCTTCCCTTGATTCATTCAACAGAGATTTATTAAGAACCTACTGATATGGTTCGGCTGTGTCCCCACCCAAATCTCATCTTGAATTCCCACGTGTTGTGGGAGAGAGCCAGTGGGAGGTAATTGAATTACAGGGCAGGCCTTTCCTGTGCTGTTCTTGTGATAGTGAATAAATCTCATGAGATCTGACAGCTTTAAGAAGAGGAGTTTCCCTGCACAAGTTCTTCTCTTGTCTGCTGCCATGTGAGATGTGCCTTTCACCTTCCCCATGATTTTGAGGTCTCCCCTGCCACATGGAACTGTAAGTCCAATACAACTCTTTCTTTTGTAAATTTCCCAGCCTCAGGTATCTCTTTATCAGCAGCATGAAAACAGACTAATACACCTACTATGTTGGGCACAGAGATGCGGAGATGACTAAGCAAGAAACTTGCATTGTAGGCCAGTAGAAGAAACAGGGGTTACAACACAAAGTTGCATTCTATAACAAAGAACTTACTAGTATTAGTAAGTTACTAGCATTAGTAAGTGCTTGGAAACTAGAAGGCAGATGAAAACATATTTTTTTTAAAGTTACTAGCATTAGATTCCATTTACTGTGTTCCGGCCCAGTGCCAGTTCCACCATCCTTCCAGCCTCTACTCTGGCACCTATTCCTTTCCTCCAGCTCAGTCCAGATTAAACCCCCCTTATGCTATAAAAAAAGCAGAAAACAAAAAACTCAGGGATTCTTCAAAGTGATAGTGGCATTTCCCAATCTAGTTTAGGGAAATACGGGCCCTGAACTGTGAGGGCTTCCCCAAAAAAGGGGGCCTGTGGTATGTTTTTCAAATAGAGGGTACACATTAACATGCTTGAGTTTTTCCTTGTATGTCTTTCCATTTACAGTGCCCCTGGCCGTTCTTCTTTATTCCACGTCTCTCTCCTCCATCTGAACTGTTATTCATACTGCAAAACCCACTCAAATGTTATGTTCCCCATAATACCTTCCCTGATTTTTCCAGTCTTCGTAAATCAATCCTTTTTAAGAATCCCACCTCTCGTTGCATATTATAGCACTAATCACTTTGTATTACCCTTTGCTCTGCCTCCCTCAAAGACTGAAAGCCCCGGCCTTCCTCTTTGTAGCTCCAGCATCCAGTGCATTGCCTGCACATAAATGATTGTGTACACACTGAGCATTTCATATCAACTGTTCACACATTTTTTAAAACTGCATTACTTCCTTTCAAACCACCAGAAAAATCATGTGTGAATTGGGTATGCACCTTTCTCTTAAATTAAAATTCCATATTTGAAACAGGGTTCAAATCAATAGACAGGCATCTGTGATGACTACAGAGCGATTCCTAAGTTGCTCACTCCATCTTATAGGTTTTCCTTTTCTGCCCCATTATAAAATCACATATCATTAATTTCTTAGTGAAACCCCATCTCTACTAAAAATACAAACATTAGCTGGGCATGGTGGCACACGCCTGTAATCCCAGCTACTCAGGAGGCTGAAGCAGAATTGCTTGAACCCAGAAGGTGGAGTTTGCAGTGAGCTGAGATCGCGCCACTGCACTCCAGCCTGGATGGCAAAGCGAGACTCTGTCTCAAAAAAAAAGTGTTTTTTAAATTGTATTAAATGTTGCTAGGTATCTCCTTATAAGAAAAAAGGAAAAAACCAAGGAAACTATATTTCATCCCTTCTCACTTTATGCTGCCATCCCTGACAGCATAAGTGAATATTTGTTGGAAATGTTTTAAAAGCTGTATCTGGGAGAAAAGATAACCCATCCCAAATTCCAGTTTAGAGCCACCCTGTGTGCTCCCTGGGCTCCCCAGGTTTTTCCTCTGGATTTTCTTTTTTAAAAAAATATGTTTTCATCTGCCTTCTAGTTTCCAAGCACTTTCAGATAATCAGACAAACAGCAGGGCTGAGGTGGCCTGCACGCTGGTCCTCCTCTACCTGCCCCATCTCCTGTGCCCTGTTGCCTCCTTTTATCACAGAGACTCAAAGGGAATTTGTTCACTTTGCCAACAACTCAGCCACTCTCAACTCAGCAAAGAGGTTGACTTATTTCATTCCCTGATAGGAAGGGAAATGTGACATTCTCCTCATTATTAAAACACCACTTTTTTTCTGACTACAATGGGAAATTTCAGCATTGTATATTCCCCAAATATTTTGATTTTTAGTTAAGTGGCATGTTTCCTCCACATTGTAAGCCCTTCTCTGACACACATGTCACACACACACACACACACACACACACACACACAGTTTCTCATGGAGCTCTTAACAGCCTGACCTTCCCCTTCCCCTTATTCCCCTCTCCCCGACTCTCCAGGTCTGCCCCCTGGCAACCTGGTGTAGCTCGTTAAGGCTGCAAGCTCATCCTCCATGGTGTCTTCATGCCTGTGATTTCTGTCCACATCTTCAGGCTTCGAAACAGAGCTCAGGGCTTCTTCACAAGGCATTCCTTTACTGACTACATGTATGCAGTGACCCCTCTCTAACCCACAGTGCATTTTAATGCTCTGGTGCCTATGTTTGCCTTTATTCCAAATGTTTCTAGGCTTATGTTCATTGTTATGTTTTGACTATCAAGCCACCCAAGCAGTGAGCTGAGGGGAGGGCATGAGCTCTGTAGTCAAGCAACTATTAGTTCTGGATCCTCATCTGTGAGCTATGAGAGGCCCAGATTCATCTTTTTTGAATAAAGAAATTAACACCCTCACCCCTCGCAAAATCTAACATTTCTGTGGGCATTAAATGAGGTCTCCTGTGTGAAGCACCTGGACTTCATGCCCTTCATGAACTACCTTACTGCTTCCCTGAGGGCAGGACCATGTCTTACCCCACTCCTGGGTCCAAGGAATACCTAGCACAGTAATACAGGATGTCATCAGCAGCAATGGTTGAAATGCTGAGAATTAACAAAAAGCTGGAAACATAATCCTCCTTGGCAAGGAAATGAGACAAATCTTTAACCATTCAGGATCAATGTGCCTCTAGATATGAAATGAGCATGAGATAGCATAAAAAAGCAGATCAGTCATAACACACAGATCATTTCTCCGCTTAGGAGCCTATTTTACTGAGCACGTGTAGAAAAACAAATGTCTAACACCTTTGGCAAAGGCTGCCTGGAGTCTCATGGGGGTATGTGTGAAAAAGTCTCCTGCCTTTTAAACTAACTGAGTTCTGACTGGGTTCTACTATGCGTCAGATCAAAAGGAGGGATTTTAAATACTACAATCAGACATTAAGTGCATTTCTTTAGTTTCTAAGCGAGTCAGAAAATGTGGCACAGTTAAGCAATGGACGTTTGCAGGCCAAATCTTCTCCTTAACCTCAGGAGTCAGGACAAAAACAACAGGCCCTTCATTTGAGTCTTCTCAGCTACACAATGGGTGTGAGGTGAGTGGTTATTTGCATGATTCCTCTAGTTTCCCATCACTAAATGAAGGAAAATGCCATTCATCCACATAAGAAATCTCACTGAAAAGCGAAGCACTTCTCTCTATTTACTTAAGCACTGGGCTAGAATACAGAGAAGTACAATAAATTCTAAACATGGTGCACATCTGGTCCAAAAGCCACAATCAGTTTATTGCTGCATCTGAAACATTTTCAGCAACTGTCATATAATATATTTTCACACATTTCTAACAAGACATTTTCTTGGAAACAAAATAGACAGGTATATCTGTCAGTTCCATTTCTTGCAAACGAAAGAGAAAAATGTTTGGCTCAGATGTCCGTACTGTCTTTGGAGCAGTGTAACTATCAAATGAGAAGGGTATTAGTCAAAGATGCCAGAACCTCGGGGGTTACTTCCAAAGAGTGGAATTACTGGCTATACAGAAAAATAAGATATATGCATGTATGCATGCACTTCCCTTTTTTCCCATTCCAACAAAACCATTTATTGCACTTACTTGAAAGAGATGTACCAGGGTCTTGTTAAACCATCTATCTCCCAGTACGAAAATATTGGGCTCCCTGTTAAATAGAATCTTCTCATCCCTGGGGCTCTTTGAGCAGAACTTTATTCAACATTTTATTAAAAATTAAAATGCAATTGAAATCACATTAAGATGCTAAAAAGCTCCACATTTGTACCCTAAACCCCTCATGGGCATTCACAAGGAGGGAACAGAAAGGTATCTGATAGCCAGAGAGCCCCAAACCCAATAAAGAAGGCTGCCAAAATGGCCCAATATAGGCCCCAGTGAAACCATTTACTGGTTCAGTGTTGGCTGCATAATCTGCCTTTAAGCACTTTCTTCTCTGCACAAACCCCAGGACTCCTTTAAGAGCCATGTCTCAGCACACAAAACTTTGAAGTGACTCACCCTTCCCTCCCCTTTCCCTGGCCCAGCCTTGCAGCCTCTCACACCAGCCATGAGGTCTTCGACCTTTCCTGATAACCCACTCACAGCACATTCTGCCTGCAGGGCAGAGAAGAAATGCACTGGAGCAAAATTATTGAAGCTTTGACAGCATTCATAAAAAGAATGAACACAGTCAACCCCCTTGCACACTTTTGAGCCTTTGCCTGTGTGGCTGCCTCCACCAGGAATGCCCTGGCTGGCTTTGCCTAGTGAATGACTCATCATGCTCCACAGCTCAGTTCAACTAGGGCTTTTTGGTGACAGCTTTCCCTAACACCCCTTCCCTTGCTGAATGAGGTGATCCATCCTCTAACATGCGGTGGGGCATCTCATACATCCTGCTCCCACTCCAACCTATTGCTCTGATATCCAATAGAAGGGAATATGTGTTACTGTATCTCCCACACCAGCCTGCAAACCCCTTCTAGGCAGGACCTTGGCTATATTTTTGTATCCCCAGCCCCTGGGATACTGTCTTTTATATGGAAGGGAGTTAGCAAATGTTTACTGAATAAAAGAATAATTGCAGCAATCCAGAAAATTCCTGACTGTGTCCAGACTTGTGAAGGGCTTCAGTTGCTTCTCCATGAATGAAAAAGAGAACCTCAGGAAATGGCCAGTTGAGAGTTTTCAGGTCTTTCAACCAATAAGAGCTGATGGTAAGGAAGCCTAACGGACTGTATGATCCTGAAGGAGGAAAATGCATGCTTTCTCAAGCTGGGCCTGAAGTCTTGTTATTAGAATTAGAGAAATATGAAAGAGATAAAAGAGACCACCCAAAAGAAGGGAATTTGGGGGACTGCAGTGAATAGGAGACTGAAGGGTGAGCACTCTCCACTCTGAAAGACAACAGGTGAACAAAAGGCCAGGATCCAGGTGAGAAACTCCGGATAGGGGTCGGGGCAATGTGGGATGAGGATTTATTTGTCAAATGACAGCACCCTAGAAGGCAAAGACTCTCTTGAATATAAAAAGAGGTACATTCAGGAAAAACTGTAAAAGACTCTCCCCATGTAGGCAGATTAATTTAAAAGACAAGCACAGAAGGGATTGAGGCCCACAGAAAGAAGGAACTCCATGTGGTGCTCATTTGAGTTGAACAAAGGGACCTGCACTGATGAATAAACATGAGGCTGGTCCAGTACCTAAGTTCCCAGTCCAGAAGAGAAGTCAGAGGAAACCAGAGAACTTCAAAAGAGCTCGGTGGGTGCTGATGGGCTCACGCACATGGAGCTGTGGGAGCCCACAGCCCACAGTCCGAAGCTCTGAGAAACACATCGCATTCTGCCCGTGGGCTGGTGTCCTCACAGCAGTGCAGGTGTGTTTGAAGGAGAACGCCTAGCAGCAGCTGAAATAACCAAAAACAAGGTTGTAAATGGCTGCCCTGGGCCAATACGGGGATAAATTGGCAAAGTAGAATGTTCCTTGCAGAGCTCTCCAACTGTTTGAGAATTCTACCACCTCTTCTGAGGTGCCCTGGAAAAGGTGAAGTGGAAAGGTAGAGCCTGTTAAAGTTTTATATGGTTTCTGAGGCATCTTAATTTTTAATAAAAAGTTCTTAATAATGTTCTGGATAAAAGACTGTGGTACTTAAAAGATTCTTTTTATAATGCCAAACTCTTTGTGCAATGTGTGTGTGTGTGTGTGTGTGTGTGTGTGTGTATATATATATATATATATATATATATACTTTTTTTTTTTTTTTTTTAAAGATCATGGTCTGGCAAATACTGACAGCCTGTAACACACACCACATTCTCCTTCCACTTACTCTACCACTTCATACTGTGGCCAGGGACAAATCCATTCAGTTCTCTGGCCTGACTTAGCTTCACTTCAAGGTGAGGAGTTTAAAGTGGAATGTAACACAGTGGTAGTTTCCAACAGCCTTCACCACTGAAATCTGTTCATCCAGCTGACACTGTTTAACCCTGGCTTCTGGCAGATTCTGTAAGGCCCAAGCATGTGAAGAGACATGTCTTTCAGGCACATTTCCAGGCATGAAGGCTATCTGGGGGGCCAGCAGTCACAACTAAATAAGACAGCTACTAGTAAGTGGAGGATGCAATCCTTGATGCTCTCCTCTCCTTCCATTAGTATTTTACAATTTTTAAAGTCTTGTTTGAGGCTTGGAGAAGTTGTTTGATTCACTGAGATTCTGTAGCTCCACGCCAGGGCCAGAAACTTCACAGACTTTCTTCCTGCAGGGTGAAGCTCTGAAAACAACCTGACTGCAACACCTGTGGCCCAGGCTGGTTCAGCAGTGAAGTGTACAGATGAGCAGCTCAATTCTGCAGCTGTTCAGAAGTGGTCCTTGAGCTAGACTCAGAGGAGGAAGAGATCAGGGGAAACTGCAATAGCAAAGGCATCAATGCAGGATGGATTGAACACTATGTTCAAAGAATAGCCCAGCCTTCCTTAGCACAGGAGGGAGGTGGTCCCAGAGCATGGTTGGGAATGAGAAGCGGAACGGTCAGGTTGCAGAAGACCAAACGTTTTACAGAATTTTTTTTTTTTTTTTTTTTTAGAGACAGAGTCTTGCTATATTGCCCAGGCTAATCTTGACCTTCTGACCTCAAGTGACCCTTGGAACTTGACTGCAGATCCACATAGCATGCCTACCATGCCCAACTTGGCCAAACATTTTAAGAAAAAAACATTACATTTCATGTGAACTAAGGATTGGGGAATTGCTAAGAATTTCAACTTAAAGAGTGGGGTAAATATGTCACTCACTTAGAAAATGAGTCAGTTGGTTGCATTTTGTTACTTTTTATTTGAGGAAGAAACATCAAGGGCACTGGGAAAGACAGGGTTCCCTCAACAACAAACCATGCAAAAGCAATGGATTCTTCCAAGCTATTGGTATCCCATTTGTGAAATCTGATTTTCTTTTTGCTTCTTGAATTCATATTGTGGGTTTCAAAAGTCTTTCCTCAAGAAGAACTTTGATTTTTCTTCAAAGGACTAAGAAGTTAGCAATATCCTGTGAACACAGAGCAAACACACCAAACTTGAGAAAGGAAACCAAATGACAAGGAAGTGGGAATGTTCACATTCATTCACACATATGGGACTTGACTCATTTTCTAAGCGAGCGATACATTGATCCCACTCTGTAATTTAGCATTTTTGTGCCTCAATGTTCTTATCTATAAAGAAGAAAAAACAATAGTACCTACCCATGGGTTGCTGCAGGGATTACAGAACTCACTGTATATAAAGTACTTGGCACAGTGGCCAGGATAATAAATGATAAATAAATATTAGCTATCATTCTTATTCCAATGAATGCTTTGGTTTGTAATAAATCATAAAAAGTGATCCTTGCACACATGGGTGCAAGCAGTTTCCCGTGGTTCGTTAGGTCTATGAAATTTGATATTCCTTGCTTTTCCTTGGCAGGAATCTTAACTAGAAGAAGTTATTGATCCAGGTAGCAAGATCCACAGCTCTACACAACTGTTTCCACTCACTGCAAATTTCCAGAGAGTAATCGTTTCAGGCTGAAATTGTGCATGCCAGATCTCAGCCCTGTGGAAACATGCTTGCATTGGAAGATGAAAGCAGAATCTATACCCTGCTTCGGAGTACCTAGAGTGGAATAAATAGAATTTTTCCTATCCCAAAATAATGTCTCTTAGAAGGCAAGTTATGATACTTGCTACTGACTCTGGATTGGGAAGGAGCTGCCTAAGCATTTTCAGTTTAAGCTTCCTTGAGCCCTACATACAATAAATGTGGGACCACCTGCTTTGCCAGTGATAAAGACACTTGCTTGGAAGCTTTTGTTATTTTTAAGGTTTTTTTTTTAACTTCCCCCGATTTTAACAGTTACATCTCTGGTTTTTTCCTCTCATTTAACTTAATATATTTATAACTCTGACTTGCTGCTAAAATGATTTTGAAAAGTATTTTTAACTGAGATTAAATGCCAGGAGCCCTCTGCTGTGCCCCCCATACCTAGGCAGCCACGAGTCCTTGTCTTCATGATGCCAAGATATGCAGATACAGTGTTTGGAAAAATCAGTTTTTTAATTGCCAGACCAAGCAAGACCTGCAGCTTAATCACCAAAACCCCAAGCTCCCAACCCAACACCCTCCGCAATGATAGGTGAATGAGTAAATAAATGAATGGGCCTTGGGTGGACCAAACTAGCAGATGGTTTTCGGACTGTGGTTTACTTCCCTGAATATTTTTTTAGAAATGCTAGAAGCTTTCTTTTATTATAAACACTACATTACTCTAACATAAGAGTCTCTTCTCTCTTTGTCCTGGTCACCACCAGCCACCAGCAGCCAAGTTATACAAGCAGTGGCTAAATATGCTCAAACCTGTGACCACTCAGGGTTATGGATGTTTTCACTGCACGGCAGTCAAAATCCAACCTGCCCGAAGGAAAGTGACTCAGAAATAAGGCCTCTCTGAACCTTCTCCCCTCTATCACACTGCCCAAAACCAAAGAATCAGTTCTGATCTAAATTAGGAGGGGGATGTTGATACAGGAGAGCAGCATTCAAGCACCTCCTCTCACCTGACTGTGAATCAGAGCAGCCACCAGTTCTAGGTCAACTCCCAGGGGTCATGGGCACAGAAATGATGGCCTGGAAACCTTGCCCTCCCTTTACCGCTCCACTTAGACAAATCGGAGCTCTAGCGAGCCTAAAGCTCTGAAAGGCAAAGTTATTTGCTCCTTTGTATTCTTAGCAGCCTAGTGCAGTTGGTGGGATAGGCCTATGGAGGGGGCATTCCATAAGCATTTGTAGGACAAGGAAAAAAGGAATGTGAGAGAGTGGGGAAGAGGGAGGGAGGAAAGAAGGAAAGAAGTAGTAAATTGAGCCTTCTTGGAGCCCCCATCTTGCTAAAGTATTACTTCGAGCACAGCTGTTTAGAAAACAGCCAACCAACCCTACCTACCTGCTGATACCTCAAAATTGTGTCGATTTTTTCTCCTTTTTGTACCCACTTGTCCATCCCTAATTTCATTTTTTAATGCCCCTTTTACAACAAAGCAGGCAAACCGTCAGCAATCATCTGATCTAAGGACATAATTTGTTGTCCAGCACTCATGACCAACAGTGTTAGTCTTCTCAAGCTGCTCTAATAAAATACAATAGACCAAGTGGCTTAAACAGCAGAAATGTGTTTTCTTACAGTTCTCAAGGCTGAAAAGTCCAAGACTGAGGTGTCAGCAAATTCAGGTCCTGGTGAGGGCTAACTCCTAGGTTGTAGTCAGCCAACTTCTCACCATGCCCTCACGTGAGTGCATGCAAGGCAAGCTCAGAAGATCTCTCTCTCTTCCTCTTATAAGGCCACTAATCCCACTATGAGGGCCCCACCCTCATGATCTAATGTAACCATCATTACCTCCCAAAGATCCCATCTCCAAATATCATCACGTGGTAGAAGGGTTAGGACATCAACATAAGAATTTTGGGGCGTGCATAAACATTCAGTCTATAACACCAACATCTTTTAAATCTGGAAATCTCATTCATATTTGCAGCTTCTCCTAAAGAATGAGAACATTTGCCAGCCCTTTGCCTCTGTTATCATCCGGCACATACTGGGGGGTGCATGCCCCCCACCAGGTCACCATAGCCACTGTGACTGCCTCACATCTCTCATCAACCTATTTCATTAATTTGTGCCTGGACCATTTTCAGTTTTCTGGATGACATGGGTGAGGAGGAGGAAACTCAGGTAAATGATAAAGTTTGACCATCAGGATGTTGAGTTACCTTATGTCTCTGTGCATGTTGGCTTACTTTAAATGTAGTGTACATTTGGAGGTGGAAGCTGAGCAGGGAATTCTCTAACACATTGGAATCACATGGAAAATCACTTGAGATTTTGAGGTTTATAGGCATGGGAAATTAGAGCCCTGGGGCATGTGACTATATCACGGAACTGAAAGACTAGATTCTTTGATTAGGCTTCAGGCTCCTGAAATCTCCTGATTGTTCATCTCATACTAATTATCTGGGAGAAATACTAGAAGGCAAGTTATGATACTTAAAATATCAGTGATTGGCTAAAGAAAAGACATAATTACAGGTTGGCTGGATTAGAAATTTAATCTCTATGGTATCTTCCCACAAATAAATGAGAATCAATTTGTAAAATACAGGGAGGAAAAAAACTGTCACACACACTCATCTTCATGCACCTTAGAAAACTGACACTTTGGGACCCTCAGCTATGTGTTCCTTAGAGCTACATGCCAGAGGGTAGCCCCTCATACACAGTTTAACCCTCAAACAGGAGACACTTAGAAAGGGAAGCCCTCGAACCTAATTCACCGAGACTGAAAGCCCCAGCATGCTCTCCACCATTCATGATTCAGTGAACACTGGGCACTTTCCTGGGAGGGCCACTTGTGCCAACACTAAGAATAGAAACAAGGAAGAGTCCACCTCTGGGCTTAGAGTATGGTTGGAAATGGGTCTTTATTTCGAAAGGAAAACAGCAAAGAAGGAACTACATTCCTAACTCCGAAACTTCTGGGTGAACTTGAGGTTTCCATGCTGGGAAGGCTTGTCTTGGTGAGTGTTCCTCCAGCAGAGCTTGCCGAGGCCTCCTGCCCTTTGCAGCCAGAGGACATCCAGCCAGGTCTAGGGAGTCTGTGAGGCCTTGGAGAGTGACTGGGGCCTAGCCTCAAGCTGTCAAAGAAGGGAAGTTGCCATCTGCACCCACTGCCCCCCACCTCTCTGTTTTTTTCCTACAGGGGTTCCCAACACTTTATGTCAAAATCACTGAGAGCATTTTTAAAAATTTGATTCCCCACCCTACCTCAACCCTGCTGAGTCAGAATCCCTGGATTAGGTGGAAGCTACTTTTTAAATAATCTTCTCAGAAAAATTTTATATCAAGTTAGAGAACCACTGGGCAGTAGAAAGAGCACAGCCATTTGAGCCAGTTAAACCAAGATTTGAAAGCTAGTACTGACACTTAATTAACATAATTAACCCTAGGGACCTGGGTTAATTACTTAACTTCTTTGTGATCCAGTTTCCTGTGCAGTAAAATAGAACAATGCCTAGCGTTGTTATAAACTTAGAGTATGCTAAACACTCATCACCAAGCTACTCTGATAATCTCAACCCACCTCCACTAATGGCTGTCCCCAATGTTTTATAATCTGGTTTAAATTTAAGTCAAATTTCTTCGGATTGTTGTTCTAAGTGTATATTCCTAGCTGCAGAAGAAGAGATTTGTTCACTAATTTTTAAAATCCAGGAAATAGATTGTAAATAGAAATGATTCAGGGGATTGAGTTGGTTTTAGCTTGGAGGTGAGCTATGGGTACCCTCCTATGAAGAGACAAAGTCAATTATATCCTGTCTAACTGAGAGCAAGCAATATATAAAACTGGTAAGAATTGTAGGAAAGGAGAGAGGTCACCAATCTTTCTCCTTACATTTCTGTGATGACCTACCTTTTGTTGCATGATAAAAATGCGAAGAGCTATGGACTAAGAACCAGAAGACCTGGGTTCAAACTGCAGCCATGTGACTTTGGGCAAGTCAATCCTGTCTGAACCTCAGTCTTTTTGTCCATAAAATGAGAGATCAGAGTGCTACAGTCCTACTCCATTGCCTAATGAGTTTCCTATATTTTCAAAGTACAAAATATTCAACTTACAGCCACATAAATGAGGCAGGCACCAGAGCAGTGAAGAAAAGAAATACTTGGCAGGGTGCAAGCTCCCACTCTGGGAGTCTGGATGTAGGCAATCTCATGGGAGTATGATGTCAGGCAGTGTTTATGTTGAATTTGCCAATCCCCAAGCACTTTAGCACTCACAATAGTTGGCCTTAGTCCAAAGTTCCCGGTAGAAAGAGGAGTGAGCAGAGTGTCCACAGGTCACCTGTCCCTGGATGTTCCAAGGGCAGAAGGCAGCCAGAAAATACTTAATCCCAAACTGGGATAGAAATGGTCTCCATCCAAGGCAGTAGACAAAAGGTAAAACTGCCCAGCTGGTTTTCCAAAAAAGTTCGGAGAAGTTCATCAGACGTTGAAAACCCTGTCAACAGGGCCACATGAGAGCTGGCAGTGGTGCAGTCATGCTCTCTCTCACCAGCTTCCCAGCAGAGGCACAGACGCATCTCTCTCTCTCTGTCAAGCAAACATGATTTTGTCAAGTCAACAGCTGGATTACTCTTGGGTTGAGGCGTTCCTACTTGAGTGCCACCTGGGGCAGGGGTTAGCAATTAATGGGATACTTGAGGAAGGAAGGAATTGAGCATGAAAATGCCAAAGAAAAGAACATTCTACTTTCTTAAGATTATACAGACACTGGCATGGACGTCCTTAACTCTCTCCTCTCCACCTTCTAATATATCCACCTTTCTTCCGGTCTTTCCTTCCATCTTCCCGTCTTAGAACAAGATGTCATCCAACCTGACAGTTTTGCCTCATTGCCTCTGGATAGCCACACACCTCCCTCTCCTGGATGACCACAGAAAGACTAACTCTTCTTTCTGGAACTTTCTATGGGCTTATTGTCCTCTACATGTCCTTTAAATGTTGGCTTCCAAAAATCCAGCCTGAGCTCTTTGACCTCCTCTTTGCACATTCCCTCTTTGAACAATCTTATCCAAATCTATGGCCTCAGTCATCATCATCATGCCACAGACTCTGAGTCAGTATCAGAGTTCCCAAATTCAATCTTAAGCTTCTGACTTGAGGTTCAGATTTCAACCGCCCTTTGGTTTCTCTTTTCAGCATAAAAGAAAATAGTCAGAGCTACAAGACAGAAACCTACAGTAGGATGCTTTTCAGAAGGGCTTTTCCAAAACATCCTCCAAAGTGAGGATGTTTCCTGTTTTCTCATTCAAAGCACTCCCCGTCCCCATCCCGTAGCTACTACAGGAGTGATTCAAAAACACTGGTACCTAGATTTGAATTTCATCTCCACACTTAGGCAACTTGCCTAACCTCTCCAAGTCTTAACTTCATCATCTGTCTTGAGGGGTTGTAATAATATCCATATTATTGAGTCATGATGAACATAAAATGAGATAACACCTATAAAGTGCTTAGTACTG
The DNA here is from genome assembly GCF_049354715.1 of Callithrix jacchus. Classification (NCBI taxonomy): domain Eukaryota; kingdom Metazoa; phylum Chordata; class Mammalia; order Primates; family Cebidae; genus Callithrix; species Callithrix jacchus. The sequence continues at coordinate 65,526,161 of NC_133502.1, forward strand.
TGCCAAGCACTAAGCACTCAACAATGTCAGCTATTATTATATGGCCATGATTACCATGCAAAAACAGTGATTCACATTTGAACTTCTGCTATCTTAATAGGGAAACATGTTTTCATTTTTATTTCAGTTCTTTCTAAATCCTTTAACCTTTCCTGCCCCACAGCTACATATAATCCAAATGGTAGGCACCAACTCCTAGGGTGCGAAAGATGCTAATGGACAGAAAAGGGCTTCACTTCTTTTGAGTTTTCTGCCTAACTATAAGATTTTCCTATCAGCTAGGATGAGCTCACTCATGCCAAGTGTCCTCTTATGCATGAAAGACACATGCCTGAATTCAAACTGCAATGAGAAAAAGAGATGTCCACATCAGGCAGAAGCAGGGAAACAAGGTGCCAAGTACAGGAAGCATGGTTTTTGAATAAGACTTGACATTTGCCAAATTTGTTCTACTCTCAAATTCCATCATCTGCCCTTAAATTAAAATGTCCTTGTTTTCACTCTCAATCAAAATGGGTGGGACACAGCAAGTTTGAACTCCCACGAGAGACAGAGACAACTGATAGGAAAGATGAATTCTTGACCAATTGGAATAATTCTGTTACTTACACATTTTTCCCCGGGGCATCGGGGGAAACTCTAACAGTCTTCTCAGAGCGTCATTCTATGTGACTTCCCTGATGCTGTGTGTTTGTTTGCATTCAGCACGGTGGGGCATATACTTTCCTCCTCACTGAAGTTCAGCTTTAATTTTTCTTTAGCAAGCAACACGTAATTTGCTGCAGCCTGCTGATTACAAGGGTGCACAGACCCAGATGAATCATAGAAGCAGGCAGATGGCACAAATACAAATCCTCTGCATTGTGTGTTACGCCCACACTAACCTTCTCATGTGGCCTCTCTTCCCAGCATCCCTTTCCTTCATTACCTCATCCATACCCAAAGGACAATTAGTGCATTCAAGCACTAGAGACAGCTAACTGTACAAGGGAGAGTACAGCAAACAACCTCCTGGGTCCTGGAATCTAGACACAACACAAAGGCAAAATAATTGAAAACAGTAATCATATCTGTGGCAAGTGCTCCAGGGAGCCATCCAGATCTCTCACCGGATCCTAAGTAATCATCCCCCAGCTGCCAGGAGTGTTGACTGCTGGTAGCCTAGCTGAGTTCCTTTTAAGTTATGTCCACCGACTAATGAGGCCACCTTCCCCAATGACACCTGTCTCCCAAAGACAGACAATATCCAATCCAATACCTGGTCAGTGTGTGGGTGTTGGGTGGGGTTGGCAAGGTGGGGTGAGGTGTCAAAGCTGATCTTTCTGCTTAAATTCAGATCAACTTTGAACAGCCATCCCAGGTCTAAAGCTCCCCATAAGGTTGGCAGGGGCTTTTGTTTGGACTGAATTGACGTTTGACTTATCCTTCTGCCCCATCCTTCTCCCATCACTCTCCAAAAGAATTTTCTATGTACAAATCTCCATCTCAGAACCTATTTGCCATTGAACTTGACCTAAAACAGTAACTCTGACAAGTGAATACATCAAGATTCAAGGAAACTAGTATTCCAGAAACGTCCACCAAGACTCGAAGCACTCCTTAAGATTCATGGAAAGTGAAGGGGTAGTCTGTGGCATTACAGAGCCAGCCAAATTGGCCCCACAGTTAGATGGATGCACAAGTTAGGCTCTGGGGAATGACAGGACCTGGGAGAGAAGCCAAGATGCCTTGGGCTCTGTCCCAGTGTTTCTTCTGTGTGCCCTTACACAGGGTTTTTAGAACAGTGCTTCTCAAACAAGCAATGTCGGAGGATGGTTTTCATTTTCAATATATCATAAACCAATTTTTTGTCAAGTACACTAAAATAAATTACAACTCCACACTCCTTAAAAGTGTCTTCCTTAGTAACTTCCTTCAAAAGAGCATAGTATGAAAATGGGAACAGGGAGAAAAATAACTGTATAGTAAAGAAAACTGGCAAAGACTGCCATTTGCCAGATGACCAAGGTTAATATCAACGACAGTGATAGATCATGTTTATGGTATGTAGCCTTGATAAGATGTGGTGAAAACAGCACTTCAGCTCTCTGGTATTCCTCCCCCAAATCCATAAGCCCAGTTTAATCATGAAAAAAAAAATGAATCCCAATTGAAGGACATCCTTCAAACCTGCCCAATAATCCTCAAATCTTTCAAAGTCGTGGAAACCAAAAAAAGTCTGAGAAATTGTTACAACCAAGAAGAGACATAATGATTGGTGGTAATATGGTATCACTGGATAGGATTCTGAAAGAGGAAAAGGATATCAGGTTAAACCCTAAGAATATCTGAATAAAGTATGAATACCAATGAATCATAATATATCACTATTGGTTAACTAACTGTAACTAATGTAACATTAATTTTACTATCTTATACTATCTGTAAGATAGTGCAGAGTATGTGAGAATTCTCTGTACTATCTTCTGAATGTTTTTGTAAATGTTCCCAAAATAAAGTTTATTATAAAAAAATTAAACAAATGACAACATACCTGGGCTTTTAAAGACACGAAATATAGGCCTAGATGACTTAAAATTTCTCTGTCAAATTGCTACAAAATTTTGCAAAACTTACTCTCACTTTCTATATTCCAACAACCAGGAGTAAGTGGTTCTCAGACTGGCTTCGGTCTGTTGACTATCTTTGAGGAACTCTCAATTTGACTCTAGGGTTTAGTTTCCTCATCAGTAAAATGAGGGCATTGGGCTTTAGGATCAGATTCCCCTCTGGAAAGCCTCTGAAGTCCTGTGCTGGGTGATCGGTTAACTTCTGCCAAAAGAGCAAGTGCTCAGAACCAGATGCCTAGAATCAAGCCCTGCTCCATGACAATGACATGAGGTCCTCCCCAACCAGTATTGTCAATAGCTGTACTCTCCCCAAACCTCTTGAACTCAAGTAATACAAAGGCGACTGTCTCGGGCCTTTTTGATGTTGTTGTTCTAATATAGAACTAGAAAAGAGGGAAAAACATCAAATTAATGCTATGTGTTCAGGCTGTCACAGATGGTCCTCAAGCCAGGGTGGTGAGTGTTCTTTTTCTCTCATTTGGAACCCCAGAAACCCAAGAGAAGACTCTGGTGCCAGGAGGCTGATGGAATTGCAACCCAGTTGTGGGCCAGGAACCAGAGCACTGTCTGCAGACCATGAATTGTCGTAGTACACAGGGTATAGTATGAAAGAAGACATCACACATGGGGAAGTTGATAAAATAATTAGAAGACAAACCCTCCAATGAGCAAGAAAGAAAAAAAAAATGGCAGTTGAAAAACAGATGGTAGCAACCTGGCCCACTGAATAGGTTTTTGAGATGTGAGTGGTAGGTTTTAAAACAACCGAAGGGGATAATTATACATCTGAGATGCCAGAGGTGATTCCGTCTCTTGTGGATCTTGGAAAGCTGAGAGCTGATGCCAAGAAACAGGACACGCACACAGAAAAGGCCAACAGGGAATTGGAGTGAAGAACACTGGTCACCACTCAGGCTCCATGAGAGAGATGAAGGATATTTAAATATTGCAACTTGGAAGGAATTTAAATATTGAAACATTTTGGGAGGCCAAGGCAGGTGGATCACCAGGCCAGGAGTTCAAGACCAGCTTGAACAACATAGTGAAATCCCGTCTCTACTAAAAATACAAAAATTAGCTGGGTGTGGTGGTGCATGCCTGTAATCCCAGCTACTCAGGAGGCTGAGGCAGGAGAATTGCTGGGACCCAGGAGGCAAAGATCACGCCATCGCACTTCAGCCTGGGCGACAGAGCAAGACTCTGTCTTAAAATAAATATTGAAACGCTTATTCCATATGCCATTCACATATTATCTCCTACTAATTTCTCCTACTAATTATATATTATTTCCTATTACTTTATCTTCTACTCCAAAATAAATAAATAGATAAATATTGAAACACTTATTCCATGTGCCATTCACATATTATCTCCTACTAATTATATATTATTTTCTATTTCTTAAACTTCTACTCCAAAACTCTGTGGCCCATCTCCTAATAAAAGAGTAGGTCTACGTATTTGACCCATATTTTAGAAATTCCTAAGGATGGAATGTTTCGGCAAAGGTAATATTTCATAAGAGTAACATATTGGCATAAGAGTAGCATATTGGCAATGACATGTTACTCACTTTAATAAACAATCTCAGTGACTTAACACATAAAGTATGGTTTTGCACAGGTCAGCAATAGGGGCTCTGCTCCAGGTGGTCTTTCAGGAACCAGGCTTCTCCCATGTTGCGGCTCCTTCATTTAAACACAAACCAGCAGAAGCGGGTACGGAAAGTAGAGAAAGGAGAAAGCTCACCCACTCTTACCTGCCTTGACCTAGAAATGACACACTGCTTTTATTCACATTACATTGGCAAGGACTAGTCACATGACCTCACCAGATACAAGAAGGCTGGGAATGGTTTGACTCTGTGCCCAGGAAGAAGAAATAGGTCTGATGAGCACTGAGATGATTGCCAGGAGTAATCATAAGAGGCACTCTCAGAAAGCTGCCCAAACATGTTGGTCTTCAATAGTTTCACATGGCTCAGAGAATGAAATGCTCAGAAAATGTGGGCACTGTCTAGACAATATTCTTATTAGCACCTGAGTCAGTGCCCCACCTGTTAGCAGGTATTCACAGGATTAAAAGTGTGGGTTCTGGAGTTTGACTGCCTTTACTCAGATCTGGCTTTTGCTTCTTGCCTCCTATGTAACCAACCTGGGATAAGTTAAACCTCTTTGGACCTTGGTTTTCTCCTTTGTACTTGGATATTGGTACAAAGAATAAGGATATTGCTACTTTCTTCATAGGGCTGTGAAGTTTAAATGAGATAATTCTCATAAAACACTTCACATAGTGCCCAGCACATAATAATTTCTTAACATTGGTTAAATACTTCTTACATACTACAAGGGTGTACCACAAGTGCTTTATATTAATAAACTAACTTAATGCTCACAAGAACCCCCAGAAGTTAGAACAGTTTTCTCCATTTTAGACATAGAAAAACAGGTCCAGAAGAGTTAACTAGTCCAAAGTCATACAACCATTGATTGGAAGAAAAAAATTAGTAACCCAGGCTGGCTTCAAAGCTAAACTGCTTTACCCTATCATCACCTGCCTCTCAATAAATATCTCCTATTTACTTGGTATTTAGTACCTTTATTGAGGTGTAAATGACATAAAATAATGTAGTTATACTTAAAATATACAATCTGATAAGTTCAACATTATACATATACCCATACCTGTGAAACTGTCACCACAGCCAAGATTATGAACGTATCATCATCCCAAGATGTTTTTCTACCCCCTTTGAAATTCTTTTCTTCTGCTACTCCCCACTCTACCTGTCCCCAGGCAACTACTTAACTGCTTTCTGTCACTATAAATGTCTGAATTTTCTGGATTTGTGTATAAACAGAATCATACAGTATGTCATTTTTTATCTGCTTCTATCAGTATAATTACACTGAATTTCACTCATGTTTCATGTGCCAATGGTTCATTTATTTTCATGAATTAGTATCCCATTGTATAGCTATACCATAGTTTGTTTATTCATTCATTTACTGATGGACACTGATGGACATTTAGGTTATTTCTTATTTTTTACTATTACAACAAAGCTTCTATGAATAATCATGTTCAAGTCTTTATATAAAAATATACTTTGATTGCTCTTCAGTAAATGCCTGTAAAACGACTGCGTTATTTGCTATCTATATGTTTAGCTTTTAAAGAAACTAGCTATTTTCTAGAATGATTGTACCATTTTATGCATCCGTCAGCAGCACATAAGGGTTCCAGTTGCTTCCCACCCTTGACTTGCCATGGTTGGTCTTTATTCTAACGGATGAGTAGTGCTATCTCAGTGCGGTTTTAATCTGCCCCTAAGGAATAATAATATTGAGCACTTTTAATGCATTTCTCTGCTCCCCATATGTCCTTTCTGGTAAAGTACCTGTTCAAATATTTTGCCCAATTTTACTGGTTTATTTGTTCTCTTATTACTGTGTTATAGGAATTCTTTGTATAGCCTATATGCAAGTCTCTTATTAGATATGTGATTTGAAAATATTTTCTTCCAATAGGCAGCTACTCTTCATTTTCTTAAAAGTTTTGTGCAAATTTGAATAAAGTCCAATTTATATTTTTTTTCTTTTATGGTTTATTGTTTTGGTATGGGATTTGTGGAATTTTTCCCTAATACCATGTCACAAAGATATTCTCTTCTGTTTCCTCCTAGGAATTTTATATTTTGAGATTTTGAAAGTAGGCCTATGATCTCTTTGGGATTTGGATATGTTGCAAGGTTTGAATCAAAGGAGTTTTCTTTTTTTTTTCCTGTTTTTACAAATGGATGATCAATTGTTAAGAAGGCTATGCTTTCTCTATTGAAGAGCCTTTAAACCTTTATAAAAGTCAGTTGACCAGATACATGAGATTTATGTTTCCATTATATCTACTTATACCTGTCCATCTTGATACCCTTACCACACTACCTTGATTACAATGGTTTTATGTCTCAAAATTAGGTAGTATGAGTCCCCCAACTTTGTTCTTTTTCAAAATTATCTTTGCTATTCTAAGTCTTTGCATTTTTATATAAATTGTAGACTCATTTTATCAACTTCTACCAAAAAACAAAACAGCTTTCTAGGATTTTCATTGGAAATGCTTTGAATTTATACATCAATTTGGGGACAATTAACAATATTGATTATTTCACGCCAAGAATTAAGGATATCATTCCATTTTTTAATATATTTCTTAATTTTTTTTTTTTGAGACAGAGTTTCGTTCTTGTTACCCAGGCTGGAGTGCAAAGGCGCTATCTCGGCTCATCGCAACCTCCACCTCCTGGGTTCAGGCAATTCTCCTGCTTCAGCCTCCTGAGTAGCTGAGATTACAGGCACGCGCCACCATGCCCAGCTAATTTTTTGTATTTTTGGTAGAGATGGGGTTTCACCATGTTGACCAGGATGGTCTCAATCTCTTGACCTCGTGATCCGCCCGTCTTGGCCTCCCAAAGTGCTGGGATTACAGGCTTGAGCCACCACGCCTGGCCCTATTTTCCTTAATTTTTTTTAGCAATGTTAAGTAGTTTACAACAGGGATCCCCAGCCCCTGGGCCATGTGGACCAATACTGGTCCACGGCCTCTTAGGAACCAGGCTGCACAGCAAGAGGTGAGCGGGGAGTGAGTAAGGGAAGCCTCATCATATTTCCAGCTGCTCCCCACTACTCACATTACCTCCTGCACTCCACCTCCTGTTAGATCAGCAGCGGCATTAGAGCCTCTTAAGAGTGTATATCCTATTGTGAACAGCACATGGGAGGAATCTAGATTGCACGCTCCTTATGAGAATCTAATGCCTGATGATCTGTCACTGTCTCCTATCACCCCCATATAGGACTGTCTAATTGCAGGAAAACAAGCTCAGGGCTCCCACTGATTCTACATTATGGTGAGTTATAATATTATTTCATTACATGTTATAATGTAATAATAATATAAATAAAGTACAAAATGAATACAATGTTCTTGAATCATCCTGAAACCCTCCCCCCACTGTCCCTGTCTATGAAAAAATTGTCTTCCACAAAACCAGTCCTTGATGCCAAAAAGGTTGTGGACTGCTGGTTCCCAATACAGATACTGATATTATTTTTAAAAACTTCTTTTATATCAATATTATTTCTCTATACAGATTATATCTAAAAGTAGCAGGTCACTAACATTTCTGCTTCCAAAATTGGATACAAAATTGCACGTGTAAGGCACCTAACATTTGTGCCTATTGTACAATGCTGCTGGACTGATTGCAGAGTTAATAAGTTTTATTTAATAAAAGGATGAAGAGGGAAATACAGAAGTCATAAGGATGAGGCAAGAAAGTATGGGTTCAAAGCAAGAGGCACAATCTGATAAGACTGAGGCCAAAAAAAAAATGACCACAGCAGCACTAATTGCTCAGGAATTAACCGCAAGACTCAGATAGCCAAATGAGGCGGTGCTGTGGAAGCAGTTGTAATGCTCCTGGATAGACAGAGACTACATAGTGAGAAGCTGTTGTGTGTGCAGACATTTAGAAATGAACAGGTGATTTTCCAGTTATAGGAATGGGACCAACTAACAGAAATTTAGCCAGGAAAGGAGCTTATATATATGTGGCACTGAATACCCTCTGCATATCTGGGTACCCTGTAACATTGTCCATGTCCAGGTAAGAATTAAATAAAACTGACTTGTAATGCTTCTTAACCTCTATTCATCTGCTGATACAAGGGAGTCCATAACCCACCTGAAAGGGGGCTCCACTCACTCGGAGTGGACACTGATGGCAAAACACCCAGCAAAATGCTAAGTGCATAGCAACCCAATAAACTCTTAGTTGACCAACTGTAAAAACATTTCTCATCAGGGTTCTGAATTTTTTATTGACTGGAGGGTGTATAGAGAATAGATTTATTAATCAAGGTAATTAGCACTTGCTACCACAACTAGCAAATGAGGAATCTCAGAGGATTAGCAGGATAAAGGTCAATTTGACAGGACACAGAGCTGCTGTTTGTTGGGCAGTGCTCCTGAAACTCACAGTCACACCATCTGGAACACGTGCCCTCCAAGGTTGCCATACCCGAAAACAAGAGCCACAGGGGAATCACACTGGCTCTTCACTGCCTCAGCTCAGAAGATCTGCTCACACCCATTGGCCAGAACAAATCACATGACCCCAAACTAACTGCTAGGGAGACTGGGGCATATAAAAATGCACAGCATAAGCATTAACTATCTCTCCTGCAGAAAAAACTAGGTTCTTTTCTCCACTCCACTCCATTTTTCTCTTCCAGAAGTGGTAGGGAACAAACAGATACGCTGGTCAAGCAAAGGGTCTGCTTTGAGGAGTGTTACATGGGCAGGGTGAAAAAAATATGAAAATCAGGCCATGGTGATGGAGACAGCTCAGTATTTATGGAAGGAATTTTGGAGGACTGCTCTCAATGACAGTGTTCCTGTACCCAAATCTTTACACCCCAAAATCTCTGAACACATTCCAGTGTACTGAACATGTAACCAAGGGGTGAAAATAGGAAGAATCACACTTGTCATTGCTCACAGTGACCCACTGGGGGACTTTTGTCCTTCCTGCCCCCATAATTCTGGGTTCTGCAGGTTTGACCCTAGAAGGGAGAATTTTTGCCAGAGGACACAGCAAGCGTCCCATTGAGCTATAAGTTATGACTGTTGACAAGGTATGTTGGACTCCTAGTGTCCAGGAATCAGCAGGCAAAAAGGGTAGCCAATGTATCATCTTATTACATGTCTGCATGATCTGTAATTATATCTTCTTTCCCATTTCTGATGTTGATTATTTGTGTCCTTTGTCTCTTGATCAGTCTAGCTATGTTTCTATCGATTTTCTCGATCTTTTCAAGAATCACCTTTACTCCTATCTGCATCTTTATACTTAAACTGCATCTCTTCTAACCAGCATAGTTCCTCTAATGTTGCTTTCTATTTTGTTGATATCTGTTCTTACCTTAATTAGTTCTACTCTTTTACTGTGTTGGGATTTAATTTATTCTAATCTTTTTAGCTCTTTAAGGTAGCCTTGGGTCATTGATTTAGACTTTTCTTCTTTTCTAATACAAGCACTTAAAATATTAAGTTCCCTTATTTACTGTAATAATAGTTGTTTTAAAATCTACATCTGCTAATTCCAATATCTAGGTCATCTCAAGATTGATCTTCATTGATTATGTTTTCTCTTAAGGATGGGTCAGGGGTCTGACTCCTGCTCTTTGTATGTTGGGTAATTCTGGATGGTTTCCTGGACATTGGGAATGTTTTGTTGGGGAGTCTGCATTTCTATTATACTTCTCCCAAAAAGTGTGATATTTTTGTTTTAGCAAAACTCCAAATGCTGTCTTTTGGGAAATGGCTCTTATCTCAGTAAGGTCATTTACCCTTTACTGAGCTGCTTGCAGTGTCCCACATGCACACAAAGTTTGGACCTCAGCCAGAAAGGTGGGCACCTGATGCATGGGATTTGGGGCTTCCCTCTCTGGCACTCTTCTTTCAGAGGTTTTTCTCTCACTTTCTTCTGGCTCTGGCTGCTCTCAACTCTTTCTTCTAGTTCGTCAGGCCAGAAAGACTATGAGCATTACCTATGGTCTGCTCTTAAGCTAAAAACCACAAATAGAAGAAGACACACCTTGTCTCAACATTTCATACATGTGCCAACTATCCCCCCTAATCTGCTTATAGTTATTCATTTTCTGATGCCTTCAGATAGCTGTTCTTTGTATTGTTCATCTGTGGTCAGTCTGGTAGCAATTTAGCCATCCCAGGATTGAAAATAAGTATGCATATTTTAAAGTAACAATTAGGCATAAGACATTTAATTGTGTGAGTTAATTTTTTGTGTTCATTTTTCCACAATAAGAAGACTTAGAGGAGCAAAAGAACACAAGACAGGTTGGAAGTGGAGAATGAAAGTTTCTGGAAATAAAGAAAACAGAAAAGGAGGTAGAGGCACCACGACAGCATAATTATGGGTTGAGTTGATTCTCGGCCCAATCTGGCAAGAGTGATGAAGGTTGTTAGTAAATATGTGGAGAGCCACATGCTGTGCTCCATACCTGCTGTTTGTCCCCCAGCCCCACTCCCCACTCTTCACCTGCTGTCTGGCCTCGAAGCCAGTCTATATGAAAACTGCATCAAGGATTCCCTTTCTCTCTGGCTTCCATTTGCATTCCACCAGCAGAGAATACCTGCAGGAGATTAAAGGGAGGGAGGAAAGTGAGGTCAGGATATTTTTTCCCCAAGATCTCTCCCTGGTAGGTGTCTGTGGGTTGATTGCATTGTTCCACCAAAGGCCACAGTTGCTATCAGGCAGCCCTCTCAAAACCCTCTCTAGATGCTGATAAACACTCCTTTCCTTCTCCCTTCTGGCTTATTGTTGGTAATGGCCCTCTACTGGCATTCTGCAACCTCCCTTGTTGCTTTTCCTAAATCCTGCGCACACTTTTGTAAACAGTTCCTTTATTAAACTCTTCCCAGCATGAGTGCACCATCTGTTTCCTGCCATGATCCTGATGGATAGAGCACACTCAGAAAAATACCTTTAACAAGGCCTTAGAAATAGGATGGTAAAATATTAGCCCACTGTCAAGGAGGGGAGAAGACATTAAATACCTCCAAAATAGTAACTCATAAACTTTATTCACATGTGTTGTCTAATTTAATGCATTTTAAAACACTCAGATTATATAGGTAACAATATCACTTTCATTTAAAGTTAGGAAAATGAGACTTTAAGTCAGGTGAGCCACTGGGATTCCTTGACCTTCTTTAGACTATAAATCCTCTTATCTCCCCACTACCCCTAACCCATTCATTCAGACAACACACACCACCGATGCTGAAATGCAGAACTCTCCAACTTCTGAGCAGCTAGGACATTTTTAAAGTCCTTGAGCCCAAGGAAGGGTGTGGTCATCCCAACTTTGCTCTCTATTAAAATCCAAATGCTAGAAAAATAGTCCATGGTAAATTCAGCCAGTTTGGAGACCTGCGCGTATTGTTCAGAGACCCCCTTGCATTTATTTTAAAGAAACCATTTTTTAAAAACTACAAGACAATATGGGAGTTGTAGTGTGTACAGTTCACTGAAGTATCCTTTAGACATCACTCCAGGGATTCACAGGAGTTCCCAAGCTTCAGGTTGTAAAACTCATGATACAGAATTTAAGTCAGCAGAACAGATTAAGACCTCGGGCTCTGGGAATGGGCAGATCTGATCTCCTATACCATATTTGCCAGCAGCCATATTCTAGACAAGCTGCATAATTTTTCTTATCCTCAGTTTTCTCATCTGTAAAATGGTGATAATAATACCTACATCATAATGTTAAATAAATTAAATAAGCTCAGGCATTTTAAGTACTTAATACAGAGCCTGGCTCACTATAATCACTCAATAAAATACGGCCAACATTAATACTCAGATTCGAATTCACAGCGAAGAGTCATCTTATTATAACATGGCATGTAAGTAAAAGAAAAATGCCTTTAAATCCTTTAAATACATATCAAAGCTTCCCAATTGGGATTTACAAAGAAATTTTAAGAAACAAAAAAAAAAAACTGAACCTTAAGACTATCCAACATTGCTCCCATTTCCATTTCAATAAAAGACTCCAGAAATTGCTGGTCCTCTAAATAAGCCTTGTCATTTCCTTAAGTAAACTCTCTGTACCACTGGGTATAAAATGTAATAGAAAGCTATGTGCTCAATTTATTTTATAGTTTCTTACTTATTGTTTTCCATTTCCTGTTTCAAAGCTGTAAACGTCCCTTAAATTGCAGCTAAAATTATTATTGTCATTGAATTACCTAATTTCGTAGTGTAGAGTCTGGATTGGAGGCACTCCATCCCCCAGTGAGCTACAAACAGGCATGTTGCTAAGCAAGGGCTATGCGGTTCACTCTTGCATGTGGTTCTGCTTTGCCATTTGATGCAGGTGGGTTCTTTCTGCAAACTGCTCATTAGAAAATCTGGATCCAGATTTTGACCATGGAAGTCATTCTAGAAATATTTAAGGATTGATTGATCCACCAGAAATGGGAATCTGTTGACTATATTTGGTCATCTTCCACAGGGAGACCAGAGTTCCCCCTTGTAAAGGCTTTTCGATCTATTAAATATTTTATTCCAAAATTCCAGTGAGTCTTTGGAGAAACCTCCAATCTATCCTTCCCCTTTCAGTAAAGACATGTCAAGGCCAGGATCATGGAGTTTGCCCTCTAAGACTGGCCCGTGGAAAGCTCAGGGGAGCATATTGCTCAGACATCAGTGTCCAGGCACACTGTCCCAAGGCCTTCTGGGGACGTCATTCCGTGGAGCTGAGTGCAAGGCCAACATCTAATCTGTTCCAAGAATCAGAAACTAGTTAATGCCTCTCACACACTCCTATAGAAATAACCATAAAGTTAAAGCCATAATCAAATATTTGGTTATTATTGTTGATCAGTTTTTTGATGCCTCCTTCATAATCAATGCCTATTCTGAAAAGTGAGAAGTGAATGGCAGCCGTTGGGAGTTTCTGCAGATGGTCCCCCAGATGGACAGCAAGATCCCCAACATAAGATTCTATATACTTATGATCATTTTTGTCAGCCATAAACAGATATACCAACCACAATGACTGTAGGCATCCCAAGGCTTGGATCAAATACGTTTAGATATCTTCGGGGGAAGAATTTTTATTTTAAAATGTCACCAGTATTTCTGATGACTCTGAAAACCAATCTTTCATCTTTCTTTAATAGTACCACTGGCTAAGACAGACAGGACTCCTCATATTATTGGTATAAAGGTTACTAAACTGTTAGATAAACTGTCTTATTTGAAAAATGGGTTTCAGTCTTCAGTAACCCAAAATAGCATATCATCGTGGCCACTATGATCTTAGGTAGATCCATCAACGGTTAGGGAATCACTAAAAAAATGGAAGCTACAGAGCGGCACTGCCTCAAGCTCTATGAGCCACCGAGCCTTGATGCCAGAAAGTTTGGATATCATGCAAAGTAGCTGGAAAGCAGGCTACCTGTTGCATAGTGGTGAACTGATGGCATCATCAGGCATTCTGCCCTTCCCGCCACATTCTAAATATCAGCAAATGGAATAAACTCGGCGCCAGCTTCCAGTGCTGAAGTTGCTCCAACTGTCTCCATCATCAGACACACCCCCTGGGCCTGGCCACTGGGAGGTGCCCCAGAGAGCAGGTGGGGCTTCTGCTCTCTAAATACAGGAGGCCCTTTCAGCTTCTGCGCTAAGCTCCTTTCAAACCACCGCTGGAGACTGGAAAAATCAAAACTTCACAGCAATGATAAGAGCACTGAAAAGAAGCAGATTTCCTGAGTCTTGAAAGGAAGGGGCACTGGAAGATAATATTTTTCTCACTGCCCCGCCTGTGTTTTCTTAGGCTCAGCTAAATCCAAGGCAGTCTCTCCCAGGCCTAGGCTCTCCTGAGGACCGTGCACAGGCAGCTGCATAAGGAACGAGGGAACTTGCTGCCCAAAATGTGTAGCTGAGAGTCCAAGAAAAGGATACAAAACCCTCAGGAAGAAGGTGTGTAATATTTTTGTTGAATCAAATCGTGATTTTGTAAGGGGAAAAAAGACACACATAAAAGGCCATTTAGCATTTGGCAAAAAGGGGGAAAAAAGAGCTTTCTGTGTTCAGTACAAACTCACTTCAAGGGAGCTGTAGATCAAATTACCAGCCTGTGACATGTGGAGATTGGCTGAGCAGCGGGCTGACGGTAACTCAAATGCCAAAGCTTCTGGACTGTTCCCGAGCCCATAAACTACACAGAAAATGATCCTGTTTGCTGAATTATTTTCAGTTGCAACAGCTGCTATAACAACTCAGAGAATTTTAATATGTATATACAGGGCTGGCGAGTAACCACTTCAAACATTCTGCGATGGGGTCCCATCTTCCCTTTCAATTCTTTTAGGTGGAGGTGCTGAAGCTGCTGTGAGAGGCCCAGAAAAATGAATAGGCATGGGTGTATGTTCAGGGATTCACACAAGGAGTAGAATTAGAACTGGAATTTCGAGGGGAAGATCCACAGGAGGAAAAGAAATGTATCTGTTCACAGTAAACATATAAGTATGCATGACTTTTATAATTCAAAAAGTAAACTTTTTAAAAAAATCTGGATAAACACCATATATCATCATGATGAAGAAATTATCTGATAAATAAGGTTCTGAAATGAATTTGAGTTTAACAAGTGAGCTTGCAATCTACCAAGAAGTGAGTATGTGAGTGGCATTATAGAGTTTGCAGAGAAGGCGCCTAGGTTTATGGACTTCTTATAATAAATCAAAGGAATATGGGGATGAGGCCCAGGTTGTACTGGAGCAGGGATTGCAATTGCCAGACAGTCCACGTAAGAACTTATGCTTGTGTGGGCTGGCACAGGGCTTTAAAGCATTGGAATCTGAATGTCCTTAAGTGGGAACAAACCCTTCATTGTCACAGCAACCACCGCGCCTCTCTATCCTACATCCCGGATTCTCACATCCACAGGCCTGGTCCCTAAGGCATTTACATTTCCAACACCTGCTGCCCAACCCCATTATTTCCATTTCTGATCAGGTAGTCAAAAGTCAGGATATCAGTGAGTAAGACAGAAGAAAACTGTGATGGAAACTAAATGAAACAAATTAACAGAATAACAAAATTGATAGCAGCATTCTAGCATATATCAGTTTGTTGGGGCTGCCCTTAACAAAGTATCACAATTGGGTGACTTAAACAACAGAAATGTTTTTTCTGGCAATTCTGGAGGCTGGAAGTCCAAGATCAAGGTGTTGACTGGCTTCCTCTGAGCCTCTCTCCTTGGCTTGCAGATGATCAACTTCTCCACGTCGTCACGTGGTCTTTCCTTTATGTGTGTGTATCTGTGCCCTAATCTACTCTTCCCGTAAGAACCTTCAGTCATATTGGATTAGGGCCCATCATCTGACCTCATTTTCCCTTCATTACTTTTTTAAAGGCCCTATCTCTAAATATAGTCATATTCTGAGGTATTGAGGGATAGGACTCCAACATACAAATGGTCAATAGGTTACTATTCGAAGAAGAAAAAGTTGTCTATTCTCTCTCTCTCTCTCTCTCTCTCTCTCTCTCTCTCTCTCTCTCTCTCTCTCTCTCTCTTTCTATATATATATATATATGGTCAATACTGGCCCACAAAAACATTCACCCTATAAAACCTCCTTAGCCAAACCAACCCATAACAAATCACAATATAAAGATTCACAAACTCTTCCACTTATACTCCTGGGAGTCTTAGAGGATGTCTCAAAACAGCCTTCAATAAGCATGAAATTCCTTTGGCATCTCTATTTTGCATGCTATTCCAAAATATACCCATGTTTATTTTAATAGAAAAGTAACTTCCCTCAAATCTATTCACACTTTAAGAAATTGCACTACGTTCTGCCTGTGGCTTTGTGTTCTCTTTGGCGAGACATAGCTTGGCCTAGGGGTAAGCACTAAGCCCCATTCCCCTCTGCAGCAGGGGTGGAGAGAGGGTATCTCCTGTTGTCTTCTTGTCTCAGGGCCATGCCCCCTCCTGGACCATTAGAAATGCCTCCTGCAGATCTGCCACTGCACTTGGCATTTCTGTTATTGTTGCTGTTTTCATGAAAATTTCAATGGCAAGATGGAGAAGGGCAAATCTCTCCATTTTAGGTTATCGCATAATTTATGAGAGGACTATGAGTTTAACGGTAATGTAAGTTTTGGGGGGAACCAACAGTGCAGCTGTGAGGGATCTAATAAGGGGGTTAGACGGATGACCAGGAGAACACATGCTCTGCAACTTCAGTCTCACCATCTTGGCCAATATATACTGGCTGCTCCTTTTCCCAACCAACATCCAGGACCAGAGAGGCATTACCTGGTTTTATAAAATAGTAAACACATCAATTTTCTAAAGGAGTAAACAATAAAATTATAAAATAAGAACTAAAAATATACAACAAAAATACAGAAAAACATATAATAATATAAATAATACTCAAGTTAAAACCAAAAACTTAAAAACAGATAATAAAGATAAAAATTGTTTCATTTTCATGTTTAATTTTGTATTTTCTAACTTTTACCATGAAAATGTTCAAACCAAGAAAAAGGTGAACAGTGAAATCCATACCTATATATCTTTCATGTCAATTCAATAATCCTTAATATTTTGCCTCACTTTGTCCATCTCTCTCATGAATGGCCTAAGGATGAGGATGTTCTCCTACATAAACCTCATACCATTACCACACCTAAGAAAGTGAACAATTATTCCAGTCTATATTCAACTCTCCACAGTTGTCCTAAGAACATCTTTGCTCAGTGTATTTTGTTTTGTTTTAGAACCAGCATCTAATCCAGGTTTCGAAGTTGCTTCTGTTAATTCTTGTTCTCTTTTACTCTAGGACAGTCTCACCCTATCTTTTGTTCCCTCCACACCATTAACTCTTTTTGGATTTGTCTGAATGTATCCCTATGCGATCGTGTAACTGTTTCTCTATCCCCTGTACATAAAAAAAAAAACTTTTTAAAAATATAAGAAAAGTATTAACTCTAAGACAGCATTAAAGAAAATAATTTTAAATATAATTAAGCAAGTAGAATACAAAAATAAGAAAAAGAATTGAAAATACTGGACAGTAGAGCTTAGAAATAATTTTAGCAATAAAAATTTCAGAATGATAAATTTAAAAGGAACTAAAACTTGGGTATAAAACTGGATAACATATGAATGAAGATCTAATTTAATAAAAGGAAAAGGTCCGAGTACATGTATGTTTATAAAAGGGGGATAAGAATAGATCTGAATGTATTAACATCTGGTGAGTGCTTAGAACAGTGCCTGGTACATTCTGATGGCTTTATAACTGTTTTCTATGACTGTCATCATCATCGCCACCACCACATAAAATGGATATTGAAAAGCAAAAGTTTTTTACAACAGGAAACCTAAAGTATTTAACAGGAAAAAAAAGAGAAGATAATATTGTAATGAGCAAGAATAAAAATCCCCAGTCAGTAAAACATTTCTGTTTTACAAAATTGTCATTCAGGGGAGGAAAAGGGGCAAATGCCCTGGAAAAGCCCACCAGCCTTCTGGTGACAGGTAAGAGTCTGGGAATTTGCACCTGTGACCACACACCTCTATGTACTGATCACAAATGATAGCAGCTGTCTTAGAGCAAAAGACACATCTCCATGTGAACATCTCTGAAGTGACAGAGGCTGAGTCACTTTGGAGGGCTTCCCACACCAGCACAAATTTTGCACCACCCACCCACAGTTGCTGCCATGCCAGCCCAGGAAGAGTCCCAGCACTAGAAGAGAAGGAAGACATGCATCCACACTCCTGCACACCTAGGGGCTGCTTCCCACAATTAAATAAACATGCTCTTGGAAAAAAAATAGAATGCGGAGGTCTAAGACATTCAACATTTGGAGGCTTTCCCCAGGTTTGTTCATATAACAAAAGAAAATCTCCACATAAAGATTTTGAAGTTGCTTCCAAATTTACAAGTCTGGCAGTTACTCTCTTCTCTCCTACACCTGATCACCTTTCTCCAGCAACACACACATACACACACACACACACACACACACACACACACTCCTCCCAAGCTCTCAAGACTCCCACAGTTCTTAGTCCCTAGAGCATGGCCTTTGTCTCTCTTCTTATTCAATTGTAGAGCGCAAGCTTTGGGGACAACCAATCCATAAATTTGCAAGGCTGGCCACTTGTTTAAAAACAACAATCTTAGATAAATTTGTTTTGGCTTCAAGTTTCCTGAAATTTTTTTGTTCAGACATGATTGTTAACAGATCACAAAACTTTCTGGAGGAAGAAAGTGTTCTAGCTGGAACAGTAACAGTCACACAGCTTCCCGAAAGTTCTGAGGAGAAGCACAACATGGGGAAGAGCAAGTCAATTTTGCCAATTTGAAATGTTCTGCAGCCCTTTGCCTACCAGGGGCCTGGTCAGAGTTCTTGAATGGCCCCATCTCTCTTATCTCAGACAACAAATGCTCTGTGCTGCTTTTCTGAGTCTCCATTTTTCTAATTGAGATTGAAGAGTTCCAAGGACCTGTTCAGTTCCAAAAAACTGGGTTCCAAATAGAACCTGAGCTCTAGTTCTTTTACTAAAACTGCACTGCACATACAGACACTGATCCTGAGCTTAAAGTTTCAGCAGTCTCTGTAGGAATCCATTGAACAGAAATACTTAACAGAATGCCCAGTTTAATAGAGACCTTGAAAAACACTTCTGTTCGATATAAATAGTCTCTGATCTGCACTTTTATCATTGCTACTAAATGCTGCTGACCCTTGTAAACAATAAATGAAAAAGTTTTCTCACCAAGTTGAAAACTAAGAAACACTTGATTTAACAACTAAAAGAAAAGGATTGGATTCTTTGAAAATGTTTCTAAAGGAAAAGGGACATAATTTGTCAGGTAATAATGAGAAAAGGTCACCAGTAGTATTTAAATTGAAATTTATCTGTGTTAAGTTTAGTCTAAAGCTGCCTTCTTACATATTTTAAGTTCAGTCTAAAGGTTTCTCTATACATAGTGAACTGTAATCTAACTGGATATGTAAACAGACTGTCACTTCTGCTTGTGCCAATCACCAAGTTTGGACCAATCAAAGGCAGCTAACTGTTCAAACTATGTACAAATAAGGCAAATGCGGAGCTGTAACCAATCCAGCTGTTTCTGTATCTCATTCTGCTTTCTGTATATCACTTTTCTTTTCCTGTACATAAATCTTTTTCAACCACAAGCCAGCACAAGGTAACACTCTAAACCTATTCTGGCTTGGGACACTGACTGATCTGTGAATCATTCTTTGCTCAATTAAACTCTACTAAACTTAATTTTTATAAGGTTTTTCTTTTAACACCTGCTATATAACCATAAATGTACCTGTAGGGGGGGTAAATAAATCATTCTTATTTTAAACAAAAACCAATTGCCGTTCTATTTTTTTTTAATTACCCACGTTTACCTTTCTGTTTGTTATTTGTCTACTCAACTTTCCTCCTGTATCTCAGATGTTTCTTCTCGACCCATTTCTCTTCCTAAAATATATCCTTTGGAAGTTCCTTTAGTGAGAAGCTTTGGATAATAAAACCTCTCAGCTTTCGTGTGCTTGAAATTGTCTTTATTTTACCTTCATTTGAGAAGATAGTTTCACGGGGTATAGGAATTTATGGTGGCTGATTACTTTTGCTCAGGATTGGCCTTCTAAAGGAGAGGTGCAGTCAGAAATAGATTCCTGTTTTGTTTTATTGAGGAAAATACCTTCATGGGTATGGATGGGCATTTTCAGGCAAGGAATGGGAGGCCTCCTAGGCTCCTGGTTGCAATAGGGCAAATCCAAGAGAGAGGCATTGCTCTGCAGAGCAAGGGGAATTTTGCATTTCTAAGGCGGCCTAAAAGTAGAAAGAATATGCATCCATGAATGAGGTAAAAGGGTGATATTAAGGAGTCTAGACAAAGAAAGAAGTTCAAAAAATGTAATGGAAAGTGAAGAGGTTGTGAAAGGAAAATAAATATTTGGGCCTCGTAATCACGAAGCTGAAGGGAAAGGTCAGGCTGGGAACTGCTTAGGGCAAACCTGCCTCCCATTCTATTCAAGGTCACCCCTCTGCTCACTGAGATAAATGTGTGCATTTTTCTTATTGCCTCATGTGGAAACTCAAAAGAAAGCAACAATTTGTCTCTTACCTACCAATGACTAGGAAACCCCCTGCCGACTTCAAGTTGCCCCACATTCACCTCAGACTGTCCCACCTTTCTGAAGTGAGTCAATGTACTTCTTAAACATATTGATTGATGTCTCATGTCCCCTAAAATGTATACCAAGCTGTACCCCTACCACTGAGTACATGTCGTCAGGACCTCCTGAGGCTGTGTCACAGGCACATGTCCTCAACCTTAGCAAAATAAACTTTTTAAATTAACTGAGACCTGTCTCAGATTTTTAGGGTTCACAAGGTGGGGAGGAGATCCAGTTAGGGAGATTAAGAACAACCTATAAGTTTCCAGAAAATTTTTGTTAATATAATTGTGTAGTGAAGAATTCTCTTTATACACACACACAAAGGTCTTGCTTTTGCCCTCAGGTATGAGGAGGTGATGCTAGGCATCTGGAATGCTCTGTCTAAGGAGAGTATCTGTTTCCTGGGGACTTTGGCCATCACAGAGTCCAATTATGTAATTTGTGATGGAGACCTTAAGCCATGTTATATGAGTTCCCACTTTCAGAGGAACTGCAGATGAAAGATGCTAGCCAAACCTTCTGGGAGGGTCTGGAGACTAAAGATCAGCCATGTACATAGTATCTAATCAAGCCTCGATAAAAATTCTGGACACCAAAATCTCAATGAGCTTCCCTGTCCAGGAATGCCCTGCATACTGCCACAAACGGTGGTTGGGAGGAGGTAACACTGTCTATGATGCCAGCGGGAGAGGATGAATGGGAACTCCACATTTGGACCCCAAGTGGACTTTGTCCGAGGCATCTACTCCTTAACTAATGTTAACCGATATCCAGTTCCTGTAATGAATCATAAGTATGGCTTTAAATGGATTCTGTGACTCTTTCTGGTAAATTATCAAACTGGAAGGTTGTTTGGGTAACCCTCTGAACTTGTAGTTCGTATCAGAGTAAAGTCAGCCTCAGCCCTCAGAAAAGTCAGCTTCACACAATAATCTTGTACCAGCAGTACTTTGGGGGAATAAAAGACAAGAGACGATACCCTGCAGAGGAGAAGACAATGCCAAAACAAGAATGGCCTCCGAAGGAAAGAGCAACCATGGAAACCAAGTGACGGCAGAGGCACAGCGTAAATCCCCAATCCTGCATCCCCACAAAATGAACTTCTTGGAAATACTGGATGAGGCTCTGATCTTTTTGTTGTTCATTAGAGAACAACACGCCTTTTTCACGTGAACGCTGTGTCAAACAACTTATGCCTTTTTATTTAATTAAAGTACAATACCCCAATCATCCTATACCACCCCCATAAGACTAGAGGACTTACAGGCTCCCAGGATGCAGATTATTAGGTTGTAATAAAAACAGGAACCTTAATAAATAAAAGTCTAAAATGCTTACTTTAAACTCTTGAATAAAATGCATGCAATTTTTTTTCAATATATGCAGTACCTAACACCTAACAGATATTCAGTTGATGGCTTTGAACAAGGGAAAAATGAATGAATAAATAAATGTATGAATAAATACAGTTTATTCTCAATGGCACGTACTTACTCTATTAGAGAAAACATGAATAATTAAAATAGGTAATCCACAAAAGCCCAACCTATCCATTTTAATTGGTAGCCTCACACGTCTCCCAGAAGTTCTCACCAGAGAAGCAAACAGGCAGTAAAAATGACTGGCTCAAGTTTCATCTCCTCAGCGTGCCTGTGCTTGGTGCCTTGGAACTTTCAACTAACAGCAAAATTCCCCAAATGCCCTTTTGACACCAAGGATAAAAGAAAGATTCTTATTGCCAATAAATAGGATTCTCATGCCCTGTTCCGCTAGGCACATAAGATGAAAAGTTACACAATAAAAGCAGCACTGCAGTTTTTATTCCACTTTCAGCCATTATTGCCTCAGCATTTGTGACAACTATCTTTGATCGTTGACTAGGTCCACAGGTGGTGGGCCCTAGCTAATATATCAGGAATGTAATCTGAGTTATCTATACACACATCACAGCAACGACAGAGTATATGAATCAGAAGCAACCGTGTAATACCAAGCTGCAAATTGCAGACATTCTTTGGGTTTATGCTCTTAATTTACTCTCCATGAATGGGCTCCTTGAACTTTGTAGGACTTTCATTTTCCAAAGGAAGCACATCTTCCGGGGCTTGAGTTTAATTTGCTGCTACTGCTGCCAAAGCCAGATGGGGTGCAAATAAAACTGGGTTCACTTTTCTCCCCCTGCACTGCTCACTAGGCAGTTCAATAGATCCATTGGCAGAAAAACAGAGAAAATTGCTCTAGCATTCTGAGACAAAGCGGCCAGAGCCAGCACTGAGAAGTACAGAACGAGCAATTTCATTGCAAAGTAATAAAAAGCTTAGAGAGAAGGCTAATTCTCTGACATCAAAAGGGTGGGACAATCAACAGTAAAATCCAGAAGGTTCTATAGGAGAGGGGAAAAGCAGAAAGAAGCCATAGGAAAGAAAGCTTGTCTATGAGAGGCTGCTGGATTGATGTGTAAATTAGCATGGACCTTTTGAAGGGTAATTTCCATAAGTATCTGAATCCTTAAAACTGTGCAAATTCTGTGACCTGACAATTCCCCTTCTTGGACTTTATCCTGAGAGATAATTACAAATGTGTGCAAACATTTACCTGCAAGGTTATTTACCACAGAACTGATTACAGTAGCAAAAAATAAGTAAACAGCCAAAATGTTCAACCATTGAGAATTCATCGAACTTTAGGAATACAACAAAATATGATGTAATAATTAAGTACGTGTGATAAAAAGAAAAAGACATTTACAATAATTAGGTTAAAAAAAAACAGAAAATAGTGTGTGTAGTGTACGCCCATTCTTGTAATTAAAAGAGAGAGAAAGAGCCCTTCACAGATACATACCAAAATTTGACGGTGACTGTCTGAGTGAGAGTAACTATAGGTATTTTTATTGTCTGCTTTGTATTTAATTGGGTTTTTAATTTTTTGTGTATTAATTTTGCAGAGGAAAAAAGTTATTTAAAAAATCCTTCAGAACAAACCAGAAACATTCATTAGATTATTTTAGCTACAAGGTACAAAGTCATCAAGCTACCTCAAATTATGATAGAACTTATGCAAATGCATTGGGTGACGAATGACTTTAGAAGAAGTCACTGTAAATGAAAAACAGGAACGTCTTGGAGCACTCAGGAAGGTGCACAGCCCAACCTGTCAAAAGACAATTGAAGGTCCTAGAGTGGATCTGAGAATAGGATTACCTCTTTGCCTCTCTGGTGCTGGCAATCCATCCACCTCTCCACTGCAACTTGCATTCCCTGTCTCCCGTCCACAGCTCCTGACACAGCCTGTCAGCCACCTTTGTGTCGTCGGCTGAATGACTGGTCCTGGCCTTGATTGGCAGTCGTGGCCAGCCCATGATCTGGCCAGCCTGGAATCCAGTGTCCAACTCTGCTCTAAACAGCCATGATGAGGGGAAAAGTCCAATTATGGCTGTCTATGATCAGTAGCTTGTTAGCTGAGCAGTTTTCCTTGGTAGAAAACTGAAGGTGTCAAGACATCACAACTGACCTACTAGTAGGCCAGTACCAATATTTCAAACACTGTATGTCTGGAACACTGTTTCTACATTAATGATATCTGCCTAATTTTGTTCAAAGTAAAGTTGCACAAAGTTACATGGGCACAGAATCCTTTTTCTTTTTCCAAAACACCTGCTATACTAATACTAGGTACCAAGTTTAAGAATTGCTGCTACAGAGTGAACTGTCATCACAGAAAGAAGAATTAACAATGATCTTTGTTCCATTGTTCTATGCCTGTATTCTCTGCATAAGTCATTTGGTTAAGATCTTCCGTCTTTTTCAGAGGAATGAAAATATTTTACCATGAAAATATTTGGCAAGCCTAGCTCATTTTTACTATAAAAATGAAGAGTTATTAAATATATTAGTAAAATAAGAGCAGCTTTCAGTTACTAAGGTCCTCTTGGGAATACAGAACTTCTACATTAAAGAAATAAATAATAAAGCTTAGAAACAAACTTCTAAACAGAATGTAGTTCATGAGTTTGTTGGCTTTTCTCCCCTGCGGTTCATAATAAAATTTAAAAAGGGGAAGTTGAGCAGTTAACAATTTATTTAAAAAAAAGAAAGAAAAGAAAAAGAAAGAAAGAAAAAGGAGAGACAAAAGCAAGGAAAGGGAGAAAGTAGAAATCTAGAACAATCTGAGAGAGTGGTTGAGAGGTCTGCAGTCGGAAAGAAATCAGAGAAATGGGGCCCAGGAAGTGGAGGTATGAGCAGCAGGTCATTTGGATAAAATTGGAGGTGGCTGGTAGCCAGCTGCTTCGTGATTTCTGTGTTGTTGTTGTTGTTATTGCTTTTCATGCCAGTTCACCATGATTTTGGTCTGGACTCTGTGCTGATCCAACTCAAATTCCTCTGACTCAGCCCAGACTGCCAGCTCGGGAATTCCTGGTCATCAGAATCAATGAGGTTAGAATACTTGGGTCTAGCTGAAGAAGAAAAGGGCACAGAAATCTAAGACAAGTGAGATGCGTGCTGCTTGTTTTGCCGTTTTTGTTTTAGTTTTGGTTTTTATCTCTTTAAGAAGATAACTTCTATTCATACACAATCAGATGAAGCTTAAAGAGCCTTTCCAGTAACCCAACCAGATTAAAGATGACCACTCATATCACTTGTTATGTGCAAGGATATTAAGGTCAAAGCCCTGTGTAGGGTAGGGAGAAAAGAAGGAAGGAGGATGACAGAAAGAAAGGAAGAGAAGGAAGGAGAGGGGAGGAGGAAGACAGGAAGGAGACAGAAAGACAGGAGTCAGGGGTCAAGGAAAAGGACAGAAAAAGGAAGGAAGAAAAGGAAAGAGGAAAAAATGGAAAAGAAACATACATTAACCCAAGATAATTCCAATGCTGATATAATTACTGTATCTGATTACAATTACCTATAAAAACAAAAACCTAATAACAATAGCCACTGTTATTGCATGCTTACTACATGCCAGCACTGTGCATAATTGATCCATTACAGCATTTTATTCTCAGTACACCTCTTTGAGACAGACACAAGTACACTATCCTTCATTTGCAATTCAGAAATCCAAGAACTCTGAAAACTGAACACTTTTTCATAAGTCTAAAGCAAACTTATTTGGCAGCAAAACCTAACAAACTAGCATGAGGCTATTTATAGTCTTTAACTCATTTGGTGCACATTTACTGCAGAAAAGTGAATGTGTTTCATTAGGAGATACTGCCCTCAATGCCTCTGAGAGTTCTACATAATAAATAACAATATGTACTTTATTGTCTTTCTATAATACTAGAAATTCTGATTTCTGAAACTCATCTCGTTCTAAGAGTTGAGGATGAGGGATTGTTTCTGCCTGTTTTACAGATAAGGAAACTGAGGCCAGTTCTGTTTGTTTTCATTGATGTATTTACCTTGGAATTTGGGGTTGTAGCTTTGGGACTTCACTTTTTCGGTGATGGTTTGCACTTTCTTTTCTCCACACCACCTCTTTTCACTTATGCACTGATGAGATTTTAGCAAGTTCTCTGAGGGAAAAATTTTAAAAGACCTCTTTTTTCCCCAACGTGGAAAATGCTGACATCTTCAGAAATTTTCCTTGAACCCAAGTGAACTCGTTTTTAATTCCCGTACCCTTCATTTTCAGATTACTCAGTGTATTTAATGCTACCCTTCCTCAGTTCCACCCAAAGCTCACATGGCAACATGAAGAGCATTGGTGAAGAAGCCGGCGAGCAGTCTGCGTGGGCCAGGCTCCAGCGTTTCAACCCCAACCCCACAATGAGCGCCTGGTCACTCTGTGGTCTAAACTCTGAGAGAAGAGAGCATTTCATACTACACTATATTTCAGAAACAATGATCTGATACATGGAAGAAACCATAAATATTATTTATCTTACCATGGGCCTCAGAATGTCCAAACACCACAGCTAATTAGGGTTCAATAATAGATTCAATAAGCTGAAGCCTGTTTTTCTGGTTTATCATAACAAGTAAAGCAATGGCCATTACATTCTAATTTGCAAGCATTTTGTTTGATGGCTTTAAGTAGAAAGTACCTAGCTTTGCCCGTCCGATAGGAGGCCCAGCCACCATCTAAAGTCAGCACTAAATTACATGTGTTGCCATTTACAATACTTTTTTCCATTTGTGGAAACAAGTTATTTGTTATAACCAAACATACGTTCAAAAACAGAGGGAGCTTTTGCTAAAAGATTAGAAAGTCAACATTTCCTAACTGGCAAGTAAAAGGATTTGGTCAAAGGAAGCCAATGAGAATTTCTTCGATGATCAGCCTTTCCCCAAGAGTCGGCTCCTGTGAAGATCATAACTCATGTGCTGCAGAAGAGAGTAAAGCTGACACTAGGAAGCAAAGCATAACGAGTATATTCGCCATCTCAGAGTAGCCCAGTTGAAAAGTTTTAATTAAGACTCCCTAAACCAGGATTTCTCAACCTCAGCACTACTGACTTTAAGGGTAGATAATTCTTGAGTGTAGGGGCTGTCCTATGCATTGTCAATGTTTAGCAGCATTCCTGGCTGACACCCACTAGATGCTCGTAACATCCTCCTCACCAGTCATGACAACAAAAAATGCATCCAGACATTGCCAATATTCCCAGACATTGGGAAGAAAAATCAGCCCAGTGACGCTCCTCCACTGCTTGTGCATGATATACATTAATTTTTCCATGGAGGTGACTTGCCAAAATGTATAACCTTGTTCTTAAACAAGAATTTGCATGTGTACCTTTTTTTAATGAATTGCACATTTATTTAAAATCATATTGTGCTATTTATAACAGTCTTCTCTTGCATGTTTTACTTAACCGCCTATCTTGGAACTCATTCCTTTCATTTCATAAAGCTTTGTCTAATTAGTTAAAAACACTACCTAATATTTCCTTGAATGGATGTACCATAATTATTTTAAAGTACCCTACTGAAGAATATTTAGTTTATTTCCAACCTTCTGCCACTAAAACAGTGCTTCATGCATAATCTTGTGTAGAAGTTCATGCAATATCCAAGGCACATTCCTGTCTTGGGGCTCTGGCCTTGGCTGCTTCCTCTGTCTCAAATGTTCTTCCCCCAAATGTCCACATGGCTAACTCCTTCACCTCCTGAATTCATGAGTGAGAGCAGGTCAGGAACCTTCCCATGATATAACTTCTAAGGTGGGGCTTCCCAGGAATAGTGCTGGGAACTTCAAAGACTCTAACCTTCTCTCAAACCCAAGCCAGAGACTGAAGTTTGCCTTATATCAGTTTTCTTTTCTTTCTTTCTTTCTTTTTTTTATTTGAGATAGAGTTTCACTCTTGTTACCCAGGCAGGAGTGCAATGGCACGATCTCGGCTCACCGCAACCTCTGCCTCCTGGGTTCAGGCAATTCTCCTGCCTCAGCCTCCTGAGTAGCTGGGTTTACAGGCACGCACCACCATGTCCAGCTAATTTTTTGTATTTTTAGTAGAGACAGGGTTTCACCATGTTGACCAGGATGGTCTCAATCTCTTGACCTCATGATCCACCTGCCTCAGCCTCCTAAAGTGCTGCGATTACAGGCTTGAGCCACCGCACCCGGCCCTCAGTTTTCTATATTTGCTCCATTATAATCTTGCAGGACCACATTCATATATGTGATCCATCACTGACTGAAATGTCATTATGCGGCACATGACTGTACCTGGTAAACACAAATATCTCTGCTGGATCTCCTTCAAGTTTTTGCTCAAAAGTCATTTCAATGAAGCCAACAAAAACATCCATTTAAAATTGCATCCCATACTCACTCCCCAGCACATTCAATGTCTTATTCTGCTCTATTACATAATATATTTTATCACTTATTTATTATGTTTATTATTTGTCTGCCTCCTCTTACTAGAATATAACCTATAACCTCCACAAGGATAGGGAGCTTGTCTGTTTCATTTACTGATATATCTCAAGATCAGGGACTAGCACATAAGTATTTGTTGAACAAATCAATAAATTTCACACATACATGAGTGTATCTATTGGATCATTTCTAGAAGAAGAATTACTGAGTCAGAGTATTGGCATTAAAATTTTTCATAAGCTCAAGCCTGTAGTCCCAGCACTTTGGGAGGCCGAGGCGGGTGAATCACGAGGTCGGCAGATCGAGACCATCCTGGTCAACATGGTGAAACCCTGTCTCTACTAAAAACTACAAAAAATTAGCTGGGCATGGTGGCGTGTGCCTGTAATCCCAGCCACTCAGGAGGCTGAGGCAGGTGAATTGCCTGAACCCAGGGGGCAGAGGTTGCGGTGAGCCGAAATCGCTCCATTGTACTCCAGCCTGGGTAACAAGAGCGAAACTCCGTCTCAAAAAAAAAAAAAAAAAATTCATAAATATTTTTAAATTGTTCTCCATACAGCTTTACTGACTCATATACCCACCCACAATATATGATTGTCTTTTTCCCCATTCATCAAATATGTTCTCAAACGTGTTCTCTGAAAGTCTGTTAAGTAAAAACATAGTATCCGTCATAATTTTATTTTTATATTTTATATTAAGTGAAGTTGAGTACATTTTCACATTAGAGAACCATTTGTGCCTATTTTCCTGTGAAGTGTGTATTCTTGTCCTTCGTTAATTCTGTTGGGTTGTTGATGGTTACTGTTGATTTGTAGAAAATTTTAGATATTTTTATATGATGGACGGAATGTTTGTGTGCTATTCTCAAAATTCATGTGTTGAAATCCTAACTCCCAGTGTAATAGCATTAGGAGATGGGACCTTCAGAAGGTGATTAGGTCATGAGAGTGGAGCCCCCACGAATGAAATAAGATCCCTGAAAAAGAGGCCTGAGAGAGCTATCTCCCTCTTTTTCTACCGTGTGAGGGTACAACAAGAAGTTGGCAGTTTGCAACCTGGAAGAGAGCACCAGAACTCAACGATGCTGGCAACCTGATCTCAAACTAGCCTCCAGAATTGTAGGAAGTTTGTTTCTGCTGTTAAGCTACCCAGCCTATGCTATTTTGTTATGGAAGTCCAAATTGACTAAATCAATCTCTCTCTCTTTCCCTTGCTTCATAAATTTATTTTTAAAGTATCTTTAAAAGAATATACTGTGAGCATGATTCCCATTCTTAACATATTAGATATTCATTTTTCACTTTATATAAAATACTGGCAAGTCGATTGCAAGAGCACATCAAAAAGCTTATCCACCATGATCAAGTAGGATTCATCCCGGGGATGCAAGGCTGGTTCAACATACGCAAGTCTATAAATGTAATTCACCACATAAACAGAACCAAAGACAAAACCACATGATTATCTCAATTGATGCAGAGAAGGCCTTTGACAAAATTCAATAGTGCTTTATGCTAAAAACCCTCAATAAACTAGGTATTGATGGAACGTATCTCAAAATATTAAAAGCTATTTATGACAAACCAACAGCCAATATCATACTGAATGGGCAAAAACTGGAAGCATTCCCTTTGAAATCTGGCACTAGACAAGGATGCCCTCTCTCACCACTCCTATTCAATATAGTACTGGAAGTTCTAACCAGAGCAATCAGGCAAGAAAAAAAAATAAAGAGTATTCAAATAGGAAAGGAGGAAGCCAGGTTGTCTCTATTTGCAGACAACATTTTTCACTTTATAATGATAGCAAAACAAAATTATCTGATGTTATGTTTTTTAAAACTATATATTTTTCTTACTAAAAATACATATAAAATATAATATATAAAATGATTTAGCCACTCTGAAAAACAGTTGGGTACTTTCTTACAAAACTAAGCATACAATTACTATACAACCCAGAAGCAACTGTTCTATACCTGGTCATTTATCCTAGATAGATAAACATGCTCACACAAAAATCTGTATGTGAATGTTCACAGGAGTTCACTGGTCATAGCCAAAAATGAAAACAACCTAGATAGCCTTCAGTGAGAGAATGTTTAGAAAGAAAAAAAAGTGATATATTTACTTATTTTTTATAGCATAAATGATTATATTATGAAAGTTAATATTAAAATATGTAAATCTGGAGGGGGGACTCAAGATGGTGCTGTGAGAACAACCCAGGATTGAAGCTCTCGCTGGATGCGCGGAGAGGGTGAGTCGGGGACGCATTCCCAGACAGATCTTAGTTGCCCACAGAACGGGGAAATTCACAGGTAGAAAAGAGATGCGGGACGCCAGGCAGAGGTTTTGGCTGGTGTAGCCGGCAGCCGGTGCAGCTGCGGCCCACACCGGAGCGCAGAGGTGCTCCACAGCACTCCATACAAAAGCGCACTGTTACGGGTGCCCTGTTGAACTGGCAAACTCAGACCTGAGAGGGCTGAACTTGAGACTGAATGGGACTTGGACAGTGAGCCAGCCCAGGAAATCCCAGGGACACAGCGTTTGGGGTAGCACAGTGCGACAAACAAAACGGTGATTCCAAACGCTCCCAGTGAGGAGGTTCCCTTAAAATGCAGCTCCGTGGGGGAGGAGCGTCCGACATTACCGAGGCAATCAGCCCCTACTGAGGTACACGCCCATTGCTGACGCAGCCTGCCATTGCCGAGGCAACCTGGTACAACAGAGAGTCTCCACCACAGGGCATAGCCTGTGGTAGCAGGGCGGAGACCGCAGCAGAAAGGCAGAGCCTGCAGCAACAGGGCGAAGCTCACACCAGCAGGGCGGAGCCTCAGCAGGCAAATAGTGACTAGACTGCCTCCTAGCTGGGCAGAACAGCACAGTGGACACTCAAAAATAAACCCCAACCCCTTCAGAAAGAGCAGCTGGGGAAAAAAGGGTTTTTTTATGAGTTCTGTTGCAGCAGAATTAAACATAGCAGCCTAACAACCCTGAATGAACAATAGAGCTCACAGCTCAGCAATTGAGCTCCTATAAAGTACAGTCTGTCTCCTCAAGCAGCTCCCTGACCCCTCTATATCCAAAAGACTGACATTTGGCAGGCATCATTCTAGGACAAAGATAGCAGAAAAAGAAGCCGGTAGCACCCCTCATTGTTTCGCAGCTGCTAGAGGTGCACCCCAGACAAGCAGGGCCTGGAGTGGACCTCAGCAGTCATACAGCGAAGGGGCTAGACTGGTAAAAGGAAAACCAAGTAACAGAAATACTTCATCATTAACAATCTGGATGTCCATTCAGAGACACAATCGAAAAAGTCAGCAACTACACAGATGACAGGTGGATAAATCCACAAAGATGGGAAGAAACCAGCGCAAAAAGGAGGAAAACACCCGAAACCAGAACACCTCACCTCGTAGAAAAGACCAAAACTCCTCACCAGCAAGGGAACAAAGCTGGACCGAGAATGACTGTGACGAAATGACGGAATTAGAATTCAGAAGGTGGATAATGAGAAACTTTTGTGAGCTAAAAGAACATGTTTTAAATTAATACAAAGAAACTTAGAACCTTGAAAAAAGATAAGAAAAAAGATTCGAGGAAATGATAACAAGAATGGATAACTTAGAGAGGAATATGAATGAATTAAAAGAGCTGAAAAACACAATACGAGAACTTCACGAAGCATGCACAAGTTTCAATAGCCGAATTGACCAAGCAGAAGAAAGAATATCAGAAGTCGAAGATCAACTCAATGAAATAAAATGAGAAACCAAGATCAGAGAAAAAAAGCACAAAAAGAAATGAACAAAGTCTCCAAGAAATGTGGGACTATGTGAAGATACCTAACCTACGTTTGATAGGTGTACCAGAATGTGATGAAGAGAATGAATCCCAGCTGGAAAATACTCTTCAGGACATTATCCAGGAAAATTTCCCCCACCTAGCAAGACAGGCCAACACTAAATTACAGGAAATACAGAGAACACCAGAAAGATATTCCGCAAGCAGAGCAACCCCAAGGCACATAATCGTCAGATTCAACAAGGTTGAAATAAAGGAAAAAATACTAAGGGCAGCCAGAGAGAAAGGTCAGGTCACCCACAAAGGGAAGCCCATCAGACTCACAGCAGATTTCTCGGCAGAAACTCTACAAGCCAGAAGAGAGTGGGGGCCAATATTCAACATCCTTAAAGAAAAGAACTTTCAACCCAGAATTTCATATCCAGCCAAACTGAGCTTCAGAAGTGAAGAAAAAACAAAATCTTTTGCGAACAAGCAAGTACTCAGAGATTTTGTCACCACCAGGCCTGCTTTACAAGAGCTCCTGAAAGAGGCACTACACATAAAAAGGAATAACCAGTACCAGCCATTCCAAAATCACACTAAACGCTAAAGAGTATCAACATAATGAAGAATCTACAACAACTAACGGGCAAAACAGCCAGCTAGCATCAAAATGGCAGTATCAAATTCACACATAACAATACTAACCCTAAATGTAAATGGACTAAATGCACCAATCAAAAGACATAGACTGGCAAAAAGCCAAAACCCATCAGTGTGCTGTATCCAGGAAACCCATCTCACATGCAAGGATACACAAAGGCTCAAAATAAAGGGATGGAGGAAGATTTACCAAGCAAATGGAGAGCAAAAAAAAGCAGGAGTTGCAATTCTCATCTCTGATAAAATAGACTTTAAAGCAACAAAGATCACAAGAGACAAAGAAGGACATTACATCATGGTAAAAGGATCAATACAACAAGAAGAGCTAATGATCCTAAACATATATGGACCCAATACAGGAGCACCCAGATACATAAGGCAAGTTCTTAACGACTTACAAAGAGACTTAGACTCCCACACAATAATAGTGGGAGACTTTAACACTCCACTGTCAATATTAGACAGATCAACCAGACAGAAAATCAACAAGGATATCCAGGGCTTGAACTCAGACCTGGAGCAAGCAAACCTGATAGACATTTACAGAAGTCTCCACCCCAAATCCACAGAATATACATTCTTCTCAGCACCACATCACACCTACTCTAAAATTGACCACATAATTGGAAGTAAAGCACTGCTCAGCAAATGCAAAACAACTGAAATCATAACAAACAGCCTCTCAGACCATAGTGCAATCAAGTTAGAACTCAGAATTCAGAAACCAACCCAGAACTGCACAGCTTCATGGAAACTGAACAACTGGCTCTTGAATGTTGACTGGATAAACAGTGAAATGAAGGCAGAAATAAAGAAGTTCTTCGAAACCAATGAGAATGAAGACACACATGCCAGAATCTCTGGGACACATTTAAAGCAGTCTCTAGAGGAAAGTATATAGCAATAAGTGCCCACATGAGGAGAATGGAGAGATCCAAAATTGACACCCTATCGTCAAAATTGAAAGAGCTAGAGGAGCAAGATCAAAAAAACTCAAGACCCAGCAGAAGACAAGAAATAACTAAGATCAGAGCTGAACTGAAGGAGATTGAGACACGAAAAACCCTCCAAAAAATCAATAAATCCAAGAGCTGGTTTTTTGAAAAGATCAACAAAATAGACAGACCACTAGCCAGATTGATTAAAAAGAAAAGAGAGAACAACCAAATAGATGCAAAAAAAAAAAAAAAAAAATGATAAAGGGGAAATCACCACAGATTCCACAGAAATTCAAACCATCATCAGAGAATATTACAAACAACTCTATGCACATAAACTAGTAAACCTGGAAGAAATGGATAAATTCCTGGACTCCTGTGTCCTCCCAAGCCTAAACCAGGAGGAAGCTGAAACTATGAACAGACCAATAACAAGGTCAGAAGTCGAGGCAGCAATTAAGAGCCTACCACACAAAAAAAGCCCAGGTCCAGATGGGTTCACAGCCGAATTCTACCAGACACACAAAGAGAAGCTGGTACCATTTCTTCTGAAACTATTCCAAATAATCCAAAAAGAAGGAATCCTTCCCAAATCATTCTATGAGACCAATATCATCCTGATACCAAAACCCGGCAGAGACCCAACAAGAAAAGAAAACTTCAGGCCAATATCTATGATGAACATAGATGCAAAAATCTTCAATAAAATATTGGCAAGCCGATTGCAACAGCAAATCAAAAAACTTATTCATCATGATCAAGTAGGATTCATCCCGGGGATGCAAGGCTGGTTCAACATACGCAAGTCTATAAATATAATTCACCACATAAACAGTACCAAAAACAAAAACCACATGATTATCTCAATTGATGTAGAGAAGGCCTTCAACATAATTCAACAACCCTTTATGCTAAAAACCCTCAATAAACTCGGTATCAGTGGAACGTATCTCAAAGTAATAAAAGCTATTTATGACAAACCAACAGCCAATATCATACTGAATGGGCAAAAACTGGAAGCATTCCCTTTGAAATCCGGCACTAGACAAGGATGCTCTCTCTCACAACTCCTATTCAATATAGTACTGGAAGTTCTAGCCACAGCAACCAGGCAAGAAAAAGAAATAAAGGGTATTCAAATAGGAAAGGTGGAAGCCAAATTGTCTATATTTGCAGACAACATGATAGTATACCTAGAAGACCCCATCACCTCAGCCCAAAAACTCCTGAAACTGATAAGCAACTTCAGCAAAGGCTCAGGATATAAAATCAATGTGCAAGAATCACAAGCCTTCCTCTACACCAATAACAGACTTAAAGAGAGCCAAATCAAGAACGAACTGCCATTCACAATTGCTACAAAAAGAATAAAATACCTTGGAATACAACTCACAAGGAATGTAAGGGACCTCTTCAGGGAAAGCTACAAACCACTGCTCAACGAAATCAGAGAGGACACAAACAGATGGAGAAACATTCCATGTTCATGGTTAGGAAGAATTAATATTGTAAAAATGGCTATACTGCCCAAAGTAATTTACAGAATCAATGCTATACCCATCAAGCTACCATTGACTTTCTTCACAGAACTGGAAAAAACCACCATGAACTTCATATGGAACCAAAAGAGAGCCCGCATAGCCAAGTCAATTCTAAGCAAAAAGAACACAGCGGGGGGCATCACACTACCGGATTTCAAACTATACTACAAGGCTACAGTAATCAAAATAGCATGGTGCTGGTACCAAAACAGAGATATAGACCAATGGAACAGAA
Organism: Callithrix jacchus; assembly: GCF_049354715.1. NCBI lineage: Eukaryota > Metazoa > Chordata > Mammalia > Primates > Cebidae > Callithrix > Callithrix jacchus. Next base: position 65,561,595 of record NC_133502.1, read on the forward strand.
CAGAGGCATCACAGGCAACACAACATATCTACAACCATACAATCTTTGATAAACCCGACAAAAACAGGCAATGGGGAAAGGATTCCCTGTTCAACAAATGGTGCTGGGAAAACTGGCTAGCCATGTGCAGAAAGCAGAAACTGGACCCCTTCCTGACACCTTACACCAAAATTAACTCCAGATGGATTAAAGACTTAAACATAAGACCTGGCACCATAAAAACCCTAGAAGGAAATCTAGGCAAAACCATCCAGGACATAGGAGTAGGCAAGGACTTCATGAACAAAACACCAAAAGCATTGGCAACAAAAGCCAAAATAGACAAATGGGACCTAATGAAACTCCACAGCTTCTGCACAGCAAAAGAAACAGTCTCTAGAGTGAATTGGCGACCAACAGAATGGGAAAAAAATTTTGCAGTTTACCCATCTGACAAAGGGCTGATATCCAGAATCTACAAAGAACTAAAACAGATTTACAGGAAAAAAACAAACAAGCCCATTCAAAATTGGGCAAAGGATATGAACAGACACTTTACAAAAGAAGACATATATGAGGCCAACAATCATATGAAAAAATGTTCATCGTCACTGGTCATCAGAGAGATGCAAATCAAAACCACATTGAGATACCATCTCACGCCAGTTAGAATGGCGATCATTAAAAAATCTGGAGACAACAGATTCTGGAGAGGATGTGGAGAAAAAGGAACACTTTTACACTGTTGGTGGGAGTGTAAATTAGTTCAACCATTGTGGAAGACAGTGTGGTGATTCCTCAAGGCCTTAGAAATAGAAATTCCATTTGACCCAGCAATCCCATTACTGGGTATATATCCCAAGGACTATAAATCATTCTACCATAAGGACACATGCACACGAATGTTCATTGCAGCACTGTTTACAATAGCAAAGACCTGGAATCAACCCAAATGCCCATTGATGGTAGACTGGATTGGGAAAATGTGGCACATATACACCATGGAATATTATGCAGCAATCAGAAATGATGAGTTTGTGTCGTTTGTAGGGACATGGATGAATCTGGAGAACATCATCCTCAGCAAACTGACACAAGAACAGAAAATGAAACACTGCATATTCTCACTCATAGGCGGGTGATGAAAAATGAGAACACATGGACACAGAGAGGGGAGTACTAAACACTGGAGTCTATTGGGGGGAAAAGGGGAGGGCCAGTGGGAGGGGGAGGTGGGGAGGGATAGCCTGGGGAGAAATGCCAAATGTGGGTGAAGGGGAGAAAGCAAACAAAACACACTGCCATGTGTGTACCTATGCAACTGTATTGCATGCTCTGCACATGTACCCCAAAACCTAAAATGCAATAAAAAATAATTAGTTAATTAATTAATTTAAAAAATTTAAAAATATATATATATATATGTAAATCCTTGATGGATTTAGTACAAAGTGAAGGGTGTAATCGTGTGTGGTGTATGTGTGTGTTTGTGTGTCTGTATATATGTGGCGTGTGCATGTTTGTGTGTGTCTATTTTCAGATAGCCACCCAATTATCTCACTCTTTATATAATAAACTATATATGCAACTGGCCTTCCACTCCACCACACACTACATCATTTTACCCTTCATCTTTATCCTCTTCAAATAGTTCTTGTGGAACTTTAAATGCATTTGGTCATGTATCTTCCTCTCTTCTTTTCAAAGAGATCCATACCAATGTTATCACTTCCTAAAGTGTTTTTTATTAGTACTCAAATTAAAACTGCAGAGAAGAAGCCCTGGAACTCTTAGAGTCTCCTGAACTCTACACAAAGCTTGCCTAGGTGGATAGTTGAACAGCAGAGTGCCCAAGTCCAGCTTTGACAAGAAGGGAAGCTTGGGCTTTGCTGGGACAGCAGGTCAGGAAACTTCCCATGACATAACTCCCAAGGTGGGGCCTCCCAGGAATAGTGTGGGGGTGGGGAGGGGGACTTTCAAGAGACTTTCTCCAAACCCAAACTGATCTGCCCACCTCTGCGCTCTGCATACTGCAGACCCTGGAGCAATTTCTGCTAGCAAAACTACTCCTGTGAGGAATCCAGCTCTATCCTGCAAGCCATTTTCACAATATTATTTTTCAACTCCCTTGTTGGGTCTTAAGAGAGGAATTTCAGGAAAGGGAGGGGAAAAGGTGTCAAGGGCTTAAGTTCACACCTTATTATGCTTTTACTACTCTTCATAGTCACATCTCAACAATTCGTGGTAAGATATAAATACTTTGGCTCCTGGCGGAATGATTGCAAGTTACTCTTTGAGGCTCAGCTCTCCCTAGCTCATGGGTCAAGACTTTCCAATAGCGAGTCCTCCATTCTCCTCATCTCACACCTCAGTTCCTAGAACAGCCTCCTTGCCAATTTTCTTCCTTCATTCCTCCCACTCTACTTCATGCCACACACAGCGGTCAGAAAAATCTAAGAATCCCACTTATATCATGAAACTAATTTAATTACTCCTGATTCTCTCTCCCTCCCACGTCTCCAGGCTCAGTCTGAGTTGTATCTCCTCCCTGAACTGTTCTGCAGTGGCCCCAGTCCCTTGGGACCTTGGCTCTTCAAAGCTTCCAAGCCGGGGCTGATATTCATGGGGTACAGATTGTCCACTCCCACAGTGTGTTCTGATGGGATCGGCATCCATCATAATCCAGTTGGATGCCTGTGCAGTATTGGTTGTTAGAAATTTTGACAGATATTTTGACTGTCATCCTTGTCTACAGCATCTATTGTCTGGATCACTCATCTTGGTGTAAACTACATGGACTTGCTATTTATTCCCAATGTGCATGTGTTTCTACTTTCCTATCAGATTGTGACTCATTCTCTGAGGGCAGCCGTTCTTGCACTCAGTCTTCAGGAAGGAGCCCAGAAGCACCTGCCAAGCTGGTCCCTCCAACACTGGCTGGAGGAATCAATGCATGGAGTAAATAACCAGTTTACAATAAAAATTTAAACCCTGCACTTACTTCCCATCATCCAGCCTACCAATTTTAGAGCCTTCTGCCTTGCCTTAGTGTATCCCCCTCTGACTCGCTCCTCCTCTCTTCTGCCCTCTCCCTCTTGCTGTTTATTATTCCCTGAATACACCCCACCTGGCTGTCTCCCTCACACACTGAAAATGAAGTCCCCCCTGGATGCTGCCCAGTGACTGTCACCCCTCCCCTCTGTGTGCTCTGGACTTCCTACACTGATACTTGAAAGTTATTTCTGAGAGAATTTCAATTCCCACTCAACATTCCAACATGTCAGAATTTTCTGGGCAAAGCATGGAAGTCAAGGAAGATACCCCAGTTTCATGGCTGATAAGGTTCATTGATAACTTATTTTAACTCTAGCTGAAGAAGACCATGGAACTAACCACCTCATTTAAAACTGAAAACACACTCTCCTTGCCCCGCTCTCCCAATCCTCTTCAATCTGTTCTGTTTCTATACCACTCATCTCCTTCTAATAGCTTATAATTTACATATTTAATCTGTTTATTGTTCATGTCGGTGAACTAAAACATGAGCTCCGTAAGGGCAGAGATTTTTTAAATTATGGTAAAATACACACAACATGAAATTTACTATCTTAGCCATTTGTAAGTGTACAATTCAGTGTCATTGAGTACATTCACATTGTTGTGCAAGCATCGCCACCAACCATCTCCAGAACTCATCTTCTCAAACTGAAACTCTGGACCCATTAAACACTGACTCCCCACTTCCCCTTTTCAGCAGGCCCTGGCAACCACTCTTCTACTTTCTGTCTCTGTGAATTTGACCAGTCTATGTACCTCATACAAGCAGAATCATATATTTGTCTTTTTATAACTGGCTTTTTCACTTAATATAATGTCATCAACATTACCCATGTTGTAGCCTATGTCGTAATTTCCTTCCTTCTGAAGACTTCATAATATTCCATGTGTGGTAAATGCATATTGACTACATTTTGTTTATTAATCTGTTGATGGGTACTTGCATTGCTTCTACCTTTTGGTTAATGCGGCTATGAACATGAGTATACAAATATCTCTTCGAGATCCTGCTTTCAATTCCTTTGAGTATATTTCCAGAAATGAAATTGTTGGATCATATGGTAATTATATTTGTAATTTCTAAGGATCTACCATACTGTTTTCCATAGTACCTGTGCCATTTTATGTTCCCACCAACAGTGCACACATGTTTCAATCCCACCACATCCTTGTTAACACTTGTTACTTTCTGAAATGGCAGGGATCTCTGTCTGTTCTATTTGCTGGTGTATGCCAAGCATGAAGAACAGGGCTTGACATGAAGTTAGCACCTGATAAGTACTCATAGAATTCAACTGTAGAACTGGTGTTGACAAGTGGCCCAGGACGACCTGGGATTGAACCTTGGCTCACACAACACTCCACCTGGACACATTATTGGGCCTCCTTTAATTGCAGGTTGTCATTCATAGGCAACAGCACCTATCTTGAAGGGTGTTGCCAAAGCCCAGTAAGATGATAGATATAAAACTCCCTGCCCACTGTGTCTGATACAGGACTCTCTTGTACATTTCCTTCCTTCCACACTGATTCTCTAGAACAGCACATTGAGCTGACTTGGATAAGAAGACTATCAGTAATAAAGGTTGGTTAGAGAAAGTCATTGTCTTATTTGGTTAAGTTTCATTTGACCACCTCTTGATTTGTTAATCTAAGAGAATTATCAACCCAAAACCTCCTACACTGCTTTTTTCTTCTTCATAACACATATCATTATCTGAAAGGATATGCAATGTCTACTCTTTTTGTCTGTTTATCCATCTTCCCCACTGGAACACAAGCTTCAGGTACAAAAGGTATTTATTTGTCTCGAATATTTCCATATCTACAAGGCCCAGAACAATGCCTGCACATAAAAACTCTCAAGAAATATTTGTTAAATGAATAATTCATTTAAACAGTTACTAATCACCTGTACAGGTATAGGCACTGTGCTTACTACTGGGCATCTGATAGAAATAAAATACAATTCCTGCCCTCAAGGATCCCACAGTTTAATCAAAAGATGATTACAAACAAATGATTAAAAACAGTGTGAGATGTGCTGTAAAGAATTAGGTAAAAAAATTATACAAAGTTTGGCTGGTTCTTTATAGAACCACATAACTTCTTGGAAACTGAACAACTGGCTCTTGAATGTTGACTGGATAAACAATGAAATGAAGGCAGAAATAAAGATGTTCTTTGAAACCAACGAGAACAAAGACACAACGTACCAGAATCTCTGGAACACATTTAAAGCAGTGTCTAGAGGAAAATTTATAGTAATAAATGCCCACATGAAAAGCAAGGAAAAATCTAAAATTGACACCTTATAATCAAAATTGAAAGAGCTAGAGGAGCAAGATCTAAAAAACTCAAAAGTTAGGAGAAGATAAGAAATAACTAAGATGAGAGCAGAACTGAAGGAGATAGAGACACAAAAAACCCTTCAAAAAAATCAATAAACCCAGGTGTTTTTAGGAAAAGATCAACAAAATAGACAGACCACTAGCCAGATTAATAAAAAAGAATAGAGAGAATAATCAAATAGATGCAATGAAAAAAGATAAAGGGGATATCACCACAGAGTCCACAGAAATACAAACCATCATCAGATATTACTTCAAACAACTCTATGCACATAACCAGTAAACCTGGAAGAAATGAATAAATTGCTAGACACTTACACCCTCCCAAGCCTAAACAAGGAAGAAGTTGAAACCCTGAATAGACCAATAATAAGGGCTGAAGTTGAGGCAGCAATTAATAGCTACCAACCCAAAACAGCCCAGGTCCAGATGGGTTCACAGCTGAATTCTACCAGACATACAAAGAGGAGGTGGTACCACTCCTTCTGAAACTATTCCAGGTAATCCAAAAAGAGGGAATCCTTCCCAAAACATTTTATGAGACCAACATCATCCTGATACCAAAACCTGGCAGAGAGTCAAGAAGAAAAGAAAACTTCAGGCCAATGGCCACGATAAACATAGATGCAAAAATCTTCAATAAAAAATGGCCAAACCGATTTCAACAGCACATCAAAAAGGTTATCCATCACGATCAAGTAGGCTTCATCCCGGGGATGCAAGGCTGGTTCAACACATGCAAGTCTATAAACATAATTCACCACATAAACAGAACCAAAGACAAAAACCACATGATTATCTCAATTGATGCAGAGAAGGCCTTCAACAAAATTCAACAGCCCTTTATGGTAAAAATTCTCAATAAACCAGGTATCGATGGAATGTATCTTTTTTTTTTTACTGAATTTTAGATTTTGGGGTACATGTGAAGAACATGCAAGATAGTTGCATAGGTACACATGTGGCAGTGTGATTTGCTGCCTTCCTCCCCTTCACCTATATCTGGCATTTCTCCCCCTGCTATCTCTTCCCAACTCCCACCTCCCGCTGTGCCTCCCCTATTCCCCCCAACAGACCTCAGTGCATAGTGCTCCCCTCCCTGTGTCCATGTGTTCTCATTGTTCAACACCTGCCTATGAGTGAGAGCATGTGGTATATCATTTTCTGTTCTTGTGTCAGTTTGCTGAGAATGATGGTCTCCAGGTTCATCCATGTCCCTAAGAAGGACACGAACTCATCGTTTTTTATTGCTGCATAATATTCCATGATGTATATGCACCACATTTTCCCTGTCAAGTCTATCATTGACTGGCATTTGGCTTGTTTCCAGGTCTTTGCTATTGTAAATAGTGCTGCAATGAACATTCGTGTGCCTGTGTCCTTATAGTAGAACGATTTATAATCCTTTGGATATATACACAGTAATAGGATTGCTGGGTCAAATGGAATTTCTATTTCTAGGTCCTTAAGGAATCGCCACACTGTCTTCCACAATGGTTGAACTAATTTACACTCCCACCAGCAGTGTAGAAGTGTTCCTATTTCTCCACATCCTCTCCAGCATCTGTTGTCTCCAGATTTTTTAATGATCACCATTCTAACTGGCGTGAGATGGTATCTCAATGTGGTTTTGATTTGCATTTCTCTAATGACCAGTGATGATGAGCATTTTTTCATATGTTTGTTGGCCTCATGTATGTCTTCTTTTGTAAAGTGTCTGTTCACATCCTTTGACCACTTCTGAATGGGCTTGTTTGTTTTTTTCATGTAAATCTGTTTTAGTTCTTTGTAGATTCTGGATATCAGCCCTTTGTCAGATGGGTAAATGCAAAAATTTTTTCCCATTCTGTTGGTTGTCAATTCACTCTAATGACTGTTTCTTTTGCTGTGCAGAAGCTGTGGAGTTTAATTAGGTCCTATTTGTCTATTTTGGCTTTTGTTGCCAATGTTTTTGGTGTTTTGGTCATGAAGTCCTTGCCTACTCCTATGTCCTGAATGGTTTTGCCTAGATTTTCTTCTAAGGTTTTTATGGTGTTAGGTCTTATGTTTAAGTCTTTAATCCATCTGGAGTTAATTTTAGTGTGAGGTGTCAGGAAGGGGTCCAGTTTCTGCTTTCTGCACATAGCTAGGCAGTTTTCCCAACACCATTTATCAAACACGGAATCCTTTCCCCATTGCTTGTTTTTGTCGGGTTTATCAAAGATCATATGGTGGTAGAAATGTCGTGTGGCCTCCGAGGCCTCTGTTCTGTTCCATTGGTCTATATCTCTGTTTTGGTACCAGTACCATGCTATTTTGATTACTGTAGCCTTGTAGTATAGTTTGAAGACCAGTAGTGTGATGCCTCCAGCTTTGTTCTTTTTTTGCTTAGAATTGAATTGACTATGCAGGCTCTCTTTTGTTTCCATATGAAGTTTAAGTGGTGTTTTCCAGTTCTGTGAAGAAGGTCACTGGTAGCTTGATGGGGAAAGTATTGAATCTGTAAATTACTTTGGGCAGTATGGCCATTTTCACGATATTGATTCTTCCTAACCATGAACATGAAATGTTTCTCCATCTGTTTGTGTCCTCTCTTATTTCCTTGAGCAGTGGTTTGTAGTTCTCCTTGAAGAGGTCCTTTACATTCCTTGTTAGTTGTATTCCTAGGTATTTTATTCTCTTTGTAGCAATTATGAATGGGAGTTTGCTCATGATTTGGCTCTCTTTAAGTCTGTTATTGATGTATAGGACTGCTTGTGATTTTTGCACATTGATTTTGTATCCTGAGACTTTGCTGAAGTTGCTTATCAGTTTCAGGAGATTTTGGGCTGAGACGATGGGGTCTTCTAGATATACTGTCATGTCATCTGCAAATAGAGACAATTTGGCTTCCTCCTTTCCTATTTTAATACCCTTTGTTTCTTTTTCTTACCTGATTGTTCTGGCTAGAACTTCCAGTACTATATTGAATAGGAGTGGTGAGAGAGGGCATCCTTGTCTAGTGCCAAATTTCAAAGGGAATGCTTCCAATTTTTGCCCATTCAGTATGATATTGGCTGTTGGTTTCTCATAAATAGCTGTTATTATTTTGAGATACGTTCCATCAATACCTAGTTTATTGAGGGTTTTTAGGATAAAAGACTGTTGAATTTTGTCAAAGGCCGTCTCTGCATCAATTGAGATAATCATGTGGTTTTTGGTTTTGGTTCTGTTTATGTGGTGAATTACATTTATAGACTTGCGTATGTTGAACCAGCCTTGCATCCCCGGGATGAATCCTACTTGATCATGGTGGATAAGCTTTTTGATGTGCTGTTGCTATCGGATTGCCAGTATTTTATTTTATTTTATTTTATTTTTTTGTTTGTTTGTTTGTTTTGGTTTGGGTTTTTTTGCCAGTATTTTATAGAAGATTTTTGCGTCTATGTTATTAATGGATATTAGCCTGAAGTTTTCTTTTCTTGCTGAGTCTCTGCCGGGTTTTGGTATCAGGATGATGTTGGTCTCATAAAATGATTTGGGAAGGATTCCCTCTTTTTGGATAATTTGGAATAGTTTTAGGAAGAATAGTAACAGTTCCTCTTTGTATACCTGGTAGAATTCGGTTGTGAACCCATTTGGACCTGGGCTTTTTTTGTATGGTAGGCTCTTAATTGCTGCCTCAACTTCAGATCTTTTTATTGGTCTATTCAGGGTTTCAATTTCTTCCTGGTTTAGGCTTGGGAAGAGGCAAGTGTCCAAGAATTTATCCATTTCTTCCAGGTTTACTAGTTTATGTGCATAGAGTTGTTTGTAATATTCTCTGATGATGGTTTGAATTTCTGTGGAATCTGTGGTGATTTGCCCTTTATCTTTTTTTATTGCATTTATTTGGTTATTCTCTCTTTTCTTTTTTATTAATCTGGCTAGTGGTCTATTTTGTTGATCTTTTTTAAAAACCAGCTCCTGGATTTATTGATTTTTTGAAGGGTTTTTTCATATCTCTATCTCCTTCAGTTCTGCTCTGATCTTAGTTATTTCTTGTCTTCTGCTAGGTTTTGAGTTTTTTTGATCTTGCTCCTCTAGCTCTTTCAATTTTGACAATAGGGTATCAGTTTTGGATCTCTCAATTCTTCTCATGTGGGCACTTATTGCTATATATTTTCCTCTAGAGACTGCTTTAAATGTGTCCCAGACATTCTGATATGTTGTGTCTTCATTCTTGTTGGTTTCGAAGAACTTCTTTATTTTTGCCTATATTTCATTGTTTATCCAGTCAACATTCAAGAGCCAGCTGTTCTGTTTCCATGAAGCTGTGTGGTTCTGAGTTAGTTTCTGAATTCTGAGTTCTAACTTGATTGCACTGTGGTCTGAGAGACTGTTTGTTACGATTTCCATTCTTTTGCATTTACTGAGAAATGATTTACTTCCAATTATGAAGTCAGTTTTAGAGTAGGTGTGATGTGGTGCTGAGAATAATCTATATTCTGTGGGTTTGGGGTGGAGAGTTCTGTCCCATCTGTAAATGTCTATCAGATTTGCTTCTCCCAGGTCTGAGTTCAAGTCCTGGATATCCTTGTTAATTTTCTGTCTGGTTGATCTATCTAATATTCACAGTGGAGTGTTAAAATCTCCCACTATTATTGTGTGGGAGTCCAAGTCTCTTTGTAAGTAATTAAGAACTTGCCTTATGTATCTGGGTGCTCCTATATTGGGTCCATATATATTTAGCATCATTAGCTTTTCTTGTTCTATTGATCCTTTTACCATGATGTAATGTCCTTCTTTGTCTCTTTTGATCTTTGTTGCTTTAAAGTCTATTTTATCAAAGACAAGAATTGCAACTCCTGCTTTTTTTTTGCTCTCCATTTGCTTGGTAAATCTTCCTCCATCCCTTTATTTGGAGCCTTTGTGTATCCTTGCATGTGAGACAAATATCCTGGATACAGCACACTGATAGGTTTTGGCTTTTTATCCAATTTTCCAGTCTGTGCCTTTTGATTGGTGCATTTAACCCATTATATTTAGGGTTAATATTGTTATGTGTGAATCTGATACTGCCATTTTGATGCTAGTTGACTGTTTTGCCTGTTAGGTGATGCAGATTCTTCATTTTGTTTATGCTCTTTACCATTTGGTATATTTTTGGTGTGGGTGGTACAGGCTGTTCCTTTCTATGTGTAGTGCCTCTGTCACGACCTCTTATAAAGCAGGCCTGGTGGTGACCAAATCTCTGAGTACTTCCTGGTTCACAAAGGATTTTATTTTTCCTTCACTTATGAAGCTTAGTTTGGCTGGATATGAAATTCTGGGTTGAAAGTTCTTTTCTTTAAGGATGTTGAATATTGGTCCCCACTCTCTTCTGGCTTGTAGGGTTTCTGCCGAGAGATCTGCTGTGAGTCTGATGGGCTTCCTTTTGTGGGTAACCCGACCTTTCTCTCTGGCTGCCCTTAGCATTTTCTCCTTCATTTCAACCCTGGTGAATCTGACAACTATGTGCCTGGGGTTGCCCTTCTTGAGGAATATCTTTGCAGTGTTCTCTGTATTTCCTGGACTTGAATATTGGCCTGCCTTGCTATGTTGGGGAAATTTTCCTGGATAATATCCTGAAGAGTGTTTTCCAGCTTGGATTTTCTCTTCATCACATTCAGGTAAACCTATCAAACGTAGATTAGGTTTTTTCACATGGTCCCATATATCTTAGAGACTTTGTTCATTCCTTTTTGCACTTATTTCTCTAATCTTGCCTTCTCATTTTATTTCATTGAGTTGATCTGATATCCTTTCTTCTGCTTGGTCAATTCGGCTGTTGAAACTTGTGCATGCTTCACAAAGTTCTCGTGTTGTGTTTTTCGGCTCCATCAATTCACTTATATTCCTCTCTAAGTTGTTCATTCTTGTTATCATTTTGTCAAATGTCTTTTCAAGGTTCTTAGTTTCTTTGCATTGAGTTAGAACATGTTCTTTTAGCTCACAGAAGATTTTCATTACCCACTTTATGAAGTCTGATTCTGTCATTTCATCACACTCATTCTGCATCCAGCTTTGTTTCCTTGCTGGTGAGGAGTTGCGATCCTTTGTAGGAGAAGAGGTGTTCTGGTTTTGGGTGTTTTCCTCCTTTTCACGCTGGTTTCTTCCCATCTTTGTACATTTATCCACCTGTCGTCTTTGTAGTTGCTGATTTTCAGATTGGGTCTCAGAGTGGACATCTAGATTGTTGATGATGAAGCTATTTCTCTTTCTTCGTTTTCCTTCTAACAGTCTGGCCCCTCTGCTGTAGGACTGCTGAGGTCCACTCCAGGCCCTGCCTGGGGATCACCTGCAGCAGCTGCAGAACAGTAAGGGTTGCTACCAGTTTCTTCTTCTGCTATCTTTGTCCCAGAATGATGCCCGCCAAATGTCAGTCTGATCAATCCTTTGTGAGGTAACTCTTTGAATATACGGGGGTCAGGGAGCTGCTTGAGGAGACAGTCTGTCTTTTATAGGAGCTCAAGTACTGTGCTGTGAGCTCCATTGTTCATTCAGAGCTGCTAGGCAGGTACGTTTAAGTCTGCTGCAGCAGAACTCATAAACCCCTTTTTTTTTCCCAGATGCTCTGTCCCGGGGAGTTAGGGCTTTATTTATGAGTTTCCACTGTGCTGCTGCCTTTTTTTTTTCAGGGCTGTGCTGTCCAGCAAGGAGGCAGCCTAGTCACTGTCTGCCTGCAGAGGCTTTGCTGAGCTGCTGTGGGCTCCGCCCTGCTTCCATGTGAACTTCCCTGTGGTCCTGTTTATATGGGTGTGGTTAGAACTGCCTCGGCAATGGTGGCCCATCTCTGTAATTGCAGACTCTCTCTGTTATGGCAAGTTGCCTCAGCAATGGTGGACCACCTCCATAGGGGTGAAGTGCCTTGGTAATGGCGGATGCACCTCCCCCACAGAGCTACATCATCCCCTGTTGAGCTGTGCTTTTCATGAAAGTCTCAACCCCGAGCATTTCCAATTGCTGGGGTTTTTTTGTTTTTGTCGGGGGGTGGGGGGGCCCGCTGAGCCTGATCACCGGGCTCCCTGCCTCAGAGCCTTTTTTTTTTTTTAAGTTGAAGGGTCGACTCTCTCCCAAGTGTTCCAGTCACCTGCTGAAAAGGTGCCGAGATCTGTGTGATTTCCCGAGCGGCGACCCACTGTGCCAGCTGAAACAACAGTGCTGAGATGTGTGGTGCTTTTTTGCTGGGAATCTTCTGGCCTGGCTTCCTGTTTGAGTCCCCTGTTTAATCAGATGAATGGGCGAATCTGCCTTCCCGGAGCTCCAATTGCCAGCTTAAAAGGGCAACCAGACCAGTGTGTTTTGTATGGAGAACCACCGCACTGGGGTGCCAGCAAAACAGCCGCGCTGGCCAAAACAGCCACGCTGGTGACCTGTGGGGCTCCTCCGCCTGGGAATCTCCTGGTCTGTGGGAAATAAAGATCTATCTGGAAATGTGGCATCTACTCACCCTCTGCACTTTTACTGGGAGCTGCAATTCTAAGCTGTTCCTAAACAGCCATCTTGCCTTGAATTGGAATGTATCTAAAAATAATAAAAGCTATTTACGACAAACCCACAGCCAATGTCATGATGAATGGGCAAAAACTGGAAGCATTCCCTTTGAAATCTGCCACTAGACAAGGATGCCCTCTCTCACCACTCCTATTCAATGTACTATTGGAAGTTCTAGCCAGAGCAATCAGGTAAGAAAAAGAAATAAAGGATATTCAATTAGGAAGGAGAAAGTCAAATTGTCTCTATTTTCAGACGAAATGCTTGTATATTCAGAAGACCCCATCGTCTCAGCCCAAAATCTCCTGAAACTAATAAGCAACTTCAGCAAAGTCTCAGGATACAAAAATCAATGTGCAAAAATCACAAGCATTCCTATACACCAATAACAGACTTAAAGAGAGCCAAATCAAGAATGAACTGCCATTCACAATTGCTACAAAGAGAATAAAATACCTAGGAATACAACTAACAAGGAATGTAAAGGACCTCTTCAAGGAGAACTACAAACCACTGCTCAACGAAATCAGAGAGGACACAAACAGATGGAGAAACATTCCATGCTCATGGTTAGGAAGAATCAACATCGTGAAAATGGCCATACTGCCCAAAGGAATTTATAGATTCAATGCTATCTCCATCAAGCTCCCAATGACCTTCTTCACATAACTGGAAAAAATCACTTTAAACTTCATATGGAACCAAAAGAGAGCCTGCATAGCCAAGTCAATTCTAAGCAAAAAGAACAAAGCTGGAGGCATCACACTACCTGACTTCAAACTATACTACAAGGCTACAGTAATCAAAATAGCATGGTACTGGTACCAAAACAGAGATATAGACCAATAGAACAGAACAGAGGCCTCAGAGGTAACGCCACACATCTACAACCATCTGATCTTTGACAAATCTGAAAAAACAAGCAATGGGGAAAGAATTCCTTGTTTCATAAATGGTGTTGGCAAAACTGGCCATGTGCAGAAAGCAGAAACTGGACCCCTTCCTGACACCTTACACTAAAATTAACTCCAGATGGATTAAAGACTTAAACATAGGACCTAACACCATAAAAACCTTAGAAGAAACCCTAAGCAAAACCACTCAGGACATAGGCATAGGCAAAGACTTCATGACTAAAACACCAAAGGCACTGGCAACAAAAGCCAAAATAGACAAATGGGATCTAATTAAACTCCAGAGCTTCTGCACAGCAAAAGAAACAATCATTAGAGTGAACCAGCAAGAAACAGAATGGGAAAAAAAGTTTTGCAATCTACCCAGCTGACAAAGAACTTATATCCAAAATGTACAAGAACTAAAACAGATTTGTAAGAAAGAAACAAACCCATTCAAAAGTGGGCAAAAGATATGAACAGACACTTTTCAAAAGAAGACATATATGAGGCCAACAAACATATGAAAAAATGCTCATCATCACTGGTCATTAGAGAAATGCAAATCAAAAGTACACTGAGATGCCATCCCACACCAATTAGAATGGTGATCAATAAAAAATCTGGAGACAACAGATGCTAGAGAGGATGTGGAGAAATAGGAACACTTTTACAGTGTTGATGGGAGTGTAAATTAGTTCAACCATTGTGGAAGACAGTGTGGCAATTCCTCAAGGACCTAGAAATAGAAATTCCATTTGAGCAATCCCATTACTGAGTATATATTCAAAGGATTGTAAATCATTCTATTATAAGGACACATGCACACTGTCATTGTCTATGTTCATTACAGATTGTTTACAATAGCAAAGACTTGAAACCAACCCAAATGCCCATTGATGATAGACTAGACAGGGAAAATGTGGTACATATACACCATGGAATACTATGCAGCCATAAAAAATGATGAGTTCATGTCCTTTGTAGTGACATGGATGAACCTGGAAACCATCATTCTCAGCAAACTGACACAAGAACAGAAAATCAAACACTGCATGTTCCCATTCATAGGCAGGTGTTAAACAATGAGAACACATGGACACAGGGAGGGGAGCATCACACACTGAGATCTGAGGAGGGGAATATGGGAGGGAGAGTGGGGGGCAGGAAGTTGGTGAGTGATAACATGGGGAGAAATGCCAGATATAGGTTATGGGGATGGAGGCAGCAAACCACATTGCCATGTGTTTTCTTCACATGTACCCCAGAATCTAAAATGTGATAAAATATGTATATATATATTTTTTAATTGTACAAAGGAAAAAGGTATTAAGTAGGTATTAAAAAGGTATCTGGAAGATGTAGTCAAAGAAGGCATTCACAGGAAAATGTCCCTTATGAATCTTTTGAAGATTAACCAGTGTTGTTTCAGTAGGAAAAGAAAAAAAAGGCATTGTAAATTTAAGTGATAGTTAAAGTCACAAAGACAAGACACATAAGGCTTTATTGTGGAAACAAGTAATTTTGTGTTACTAGATATAAAACTAAAGGGAGAGTGTGATGGAACAGGAGCCCAGAATCTAGATGGGGCATAAATTTTGAATGCTTATTCAAGCGTGATGTGGAGAATTAATGGTATAGACAGTCAGAGCGACCAAAAGGCCATACACAAGTAGATACTCATTTTAATGAATCCATATGGCCCTGGTATGGTTGGAGGACTGCTGGGAATCCCAGAGTTTCCCGGAGGATGCCCACCATGGACATGGGACCAAGCATTCCAGCTTCATTCTTGGGGGTTGCAATGGGCTGCTGCTAGGCTGGCAGCTGGGTGCTGGGCAGAAATTTGCAATGAATCAGCAAATACTGGGTCTGAATCTCTGTTCTAGCAGTTTAAATAACATTTTATGAGGGTTCTAGTCACTTGGGTTTTAGAACAGCTGCTTGGGTTAGGGTGGTTATATAGAATGTGGAATAAAGAGCCATTGGATCTTTGGCTCTAACATTACACATTTCAAATTCTGTTTTATCTATAGAACTAGCCTGGCCCATACTTTTGTTGACCCACTGGGAATAAAGAGAATGTTTATTAATCTTGGACCAGTTTATGGGCTTTGAATGAATGTGTTCTGTGTGATGGGAGGAAAAAGATTTGGCCATACATTGCTAGGTCCCATGTTGCATACAGACAAGAGTATTCCTGGCTATACTCCTTTCCTCGGGCTATCATAATGAAGCACCACACGTCAAGTGTCTTAAAAGAGAAATACATTCTCTCACAATTCTGGAGGCTAGAAGTTTAAAATCGAGCTGTTGGCAGGGACACGTTCCCAAGTGAGTGTCATTCCTTGCTGCTCTCCTAGCTACTGGTGATTTGCTGGCAATCTCTGGCATTCTTTGACTTGTAACTGCATTAATGCCAGCCTCTGCCTTGGTTGTCACATGACATTCTCCTTGTGTGCCTTTGTCTTCACAAAGCCACCTTCTTATAAAGACACCAGTCATACTGGGTTAGGGACTACAATGGTTTGAATGTTGTTTATGTCCTCTCAAAACTTGTATGTCGAAATCCTAACCTCCACGGTGATGGTATTAGGAGGTGGTGACATTTGAGAAGCCGTGAGGGAGTAGCCCTCATGAATGGCATTAGTACCTTCATAAAAAAGACCCCATAGAGCTAGTTTGCCCCTTCCCCCATGTGAGGACACAGTCAGAAAGCACCATCAATGAACCAGGAAATGGGCCCTCACCAGACACTGAATCTGCTGGTATCTTGATCTCAGACTTCCCAGCCTCCAGAGCTATGAAAAATAAGTATCTGTTGTTTATAAGCCATCTAGTTTATGGCATTTTGTTAAAGCAGTTCAAATAGACTAAGACATGAACCTATTCTGCTATATGGGAGAATCTCTCCCAGGCCTCTCTCCTGGCTTCTGGTGGTTGGCTGGCAATCTTTGGCGTCCCTTGGATTGGAGGTCATCTCCCCACCTCTGTCTTGAGGTTAAAGACATTCTCCCTGTGTACAAATTTCCCCTTCCTATAAAGGCACCAGCTATCTTGGTTTGGGACCCACCCTACTCCAGTATGACTTCATCTAAACTAATTGTATCAACAAGACCTTATTGCCAAATAAGGTCACATCATGAGGAAATGGGAGTTAGGACTTCCACATATCTTTTCGGTGGAAGATATCATACAGCCTATAGCAACACCTCTTCTTTTGGCTGTTCACTTGCAGTATTTAATCCAGCACTATGAATGTGACAGTCAGTGCCTACCCAGTGTGAATTAAGTCACCGGGCCTGCTGTCTGCCAACAAAAGTGCACAGTAGCACCATGGTTACCTCACACCTACACACCAAACAGCTTCACTTTCATGATGACTGGAGAAAAGGTTGAGTGGGATTTCATCAAACTTGTGGTCATTCTGACTAAAAGCCCGAATGAGAACTTTTCATTGTCCCTTAAGACATAACGGCATCATTGAACTTCAATGGCACAGCACATAGAATATTGGTTTGTGGGGCACATTCAGGTGCTTCTTTGCTGTCATCTCATTTGAGATTTTTCAAAGGACAGTGGTGCATTGAATCACAGCACCACTATATAATAATTAGTAATGACAATATTTCCGTTAGGTTGCCCTAGAGGGCCACAGAATCTCAGGCTGCCATCCCTGCAATTAGAATAATAGCTGGTAAAAAGCAAAATTAGGGAGAGAGGACAGAGATCTATTAAATTCAATCAGTGTTTGTTTTGAATTCAGCATTCAACCTCCCAATGGAGAAATCTGCTCTTATTGTACCCTGCCATTTAAATACATAAAATATATTAAAAGAAAAATATATATTACATACCCTTTTAGCCATTAAGAGTTTTCAGAGTTCTTCCTTTTTAGGCTATTTCCAATGGGGCCCATGGGACTCAAGTCTATGCCAGAGAAGCTCCCCGAGAACAACCAGGAAGATGCAGTTTGTGTGCCCCTTATTTATTTTATTTTGTTCAAGCAAACAGTTGGCAAGAGCAGACATTTCCTATTGCCTGGGCACTGTTTTAATCACTGTTTAAATATCTGCCATCCTGTCTTTGTTTTGCTTAGGATTGTTGAGTTAATGTAATACAGATTTGTACCTTCTGCTGAGTGAAATATAGATCTCATCTTCTGAACTAGGGCTGTGTTCACTGGAAATAGTTTTTCACTCCCCACCCCCACTGCTTGTCTTTCATGTTATGCATTATATTAATCTTTCTCATAGCTTCCCAAATGCCCACAGGTTACCGACAAATTGCCCCCAGGCAGTTCCAACACGTTTGGTTGCAGCAAACCTGGCCTTATGTGTGACTCATTGTGAACTTTTAAGGACCCTTAAGTCAATCTCTCTGACACCAACTTGGAAAAATATCCATCCTAGGCGAGAACCTCATCATCTGATGGACATTCTGAGGTTAAGATAAAATGAGTTTCTGGCCTCAGGCCAGTTTCTGACCGGCAGTGGGTTTGTACCAAGGACCCCTTCTGTGAATGAAGCTCTGTGAAGGTGGAGTGGGATCCAGGCTAACCTGGCTTCTGTGTAACCTGATTTCCCCCAGGCCTCCCAGCCTGGGTGTACTTTAACAGTCACCTTAACAGTCATAACTCAGATTTCACTGCCTTTCACTCCCACCTGTTGATAGAGGGCCCATATTTTGCAGAATTTTTATAAAAGTGCATTTCAATTTTAACAGACATTGAACTCTCAGTGTTACACTTCACAAATCAAATGGGGTCTGAACAGGAAAGAACTAGCAGTGTGTGGCATCATTCTCACTCTTTCTCCCCGTCTCTGAGAACCATGATTCAGTTCTCCAACAAGGCCGTCATATCCGGCTCCTGCTCCCCTCGGAACAAGCACCCTCTCATGCCCACACTCCTCAGTCCTCAGCAGTAGGTTCTTCTGCAAGAACCTGCAGACTGGCCAGATGGCCAGCTCTCAATCCCAAGTGGACTCTACCTGAGGACCGCAGCAGACCTGAAATAGCTGCTCACTCCTCTGGAAAAAAACTTTGTTGAAATGAAAAGGTCCTCTTATTCCAATAATCGCGGACTAGGTCATTACTACCAAACTGTCCACAAAAGAAAACTAGAAAAACCGGATAAAATATTTAAAATACGTTTGATGAAACAAGAAAGTGAACACAGTAGTGAATAATTATCACAACAGAACCCAACAGAGGACAAAAGATAGAGAGAGAATGAGAAGAACCCTACCACAGCCCTAGCTTACTGACATGAACGTTTCCAGGCCATATCACAGGAATGAGAAAGTCCAGTGCAGCCAGCAAACTCCCTGTAATGAAGAAACGAAGCAAGGGTTTGGAAAGACCAACATGGCTACAGTTAGCAGGACAGAGGGGGGACAAAGAGCTGCAGGGAAAGAGAACTGGACATCTGCAGATAGTCTCCTTGAATATTGAACAGGTACTAATCAGTGCACACAGCTGAGGAAGCTAGCAGAGACCGGGGAGCGGGGGTAACCATCTAAAAGAATTACAAAGAACAGCAACTGGAGTTCACCTGAGGACAGAAAAAGTGACTGTTACCAGTAGCCAGATTGGAGAACCTTATAATTTTATATAAAATTGAGTAGAATATTCAGAAAGATGTTGCCTCAGTAGTAAAAAATAACTAGCCCTAAACTAAATGATGTTCTAGTCTTGCTTTACAAATACGAAAGGTAAGCCATAAAAGGATCAGTTTCTAAGTAATTTAAATGCATCTCAGAACAAAGCCCAAGACATTTATAGGAATAAAAAGATAAGCATCACAATGTCTGCCACTCAAAGAAAAGTCAATGGGCATGCAAAGAAATGAGAAAACATTGAGGAAAGAAATCAGTCAGTCAAAAATAACCCAAAACTAACAAAGATGTTAAGATCAACAGGCAAATAAACTTAAAAAGATATTAAAACTGTATTCCATATATTCAAAAAGTTTCATAGAGACAGAGGAGCTGTTTTTAAAGACCTAAGGCTGGGCATGGTGGCTCACACCTGTAATCCCAGCACTTTGGGAGCCCCAGCCAGGCAGATAACAAGGTCAGGAGATGGAGACCATCCTGGCTAACACAGTGAAGCCCCGTCTCTACTAAAAATTTAAAAAATTAGCCGGGTGTGGTGGCATGCACCTGTAATCCCAGCTATTCAGGAGGCTGAGACAGGGGAATCGCTTGAAGCCAGGAGGTGGAGGTTGTAGTGAGCCAAGATCATGCCACTGCACTCCAATCTGGGCAACAGAGTGAGACTTCATCCCAAAATAAAAAAAAAAAGACTTAAATCAGAACTCTGAGAGACAAAAACTGCACTGGAAGGGATTAATGGCAGGTAAATTCACCTAAACATGTAAAAAAGAAATAACACCATTTCTACATAGACTCTTCCAGAAAATTAAAGAAGAGGGAAGATTTCCCAATCCATTCTGCAAGGCCAGCATTGCACTGATAACAAAACTAAACAAAAATATTTCAAGAAGAAAAAACTACAACCTAATTTTCTTCATGAAACAGGTGTAAAATTTCTAAATGCAATTGTAGAAATCAGATTCAACAATATATAAAAAGGATAATACATCATAACCAAGTGAAGATTGTCCCATGAATTCAAAGCTGATTAACCATTCCAAAATCAATCACTATAATTCATCACCATATTAACACACTAAAAAAGAAAAACTACACATCATTTCAATACACATATAAAAAGCATTTGGCATCATGCAACCTTCTTCCTTATGAAAAGCCTTAGCAAACTGGAAACAGAAGAAGAGTTCTTCAAATAAACAAAGGACATCTACAAAAAAATCAACAGCCAACATCCCACTTAATAGTGAGAGACTGATCCCCTTCCCCTAAGATCAGGAATAAAACAAGGATGTCTATTCTCACCACTTCTGTTCAGCATTATACTGATGGTATAATACATAAGGAAGTACAAACTAAAGGCATAAAGATTGGAAATGGAGAAGTGAAAGGAAGAAAATGACAAGATCCTCTGTGTGGAAAATCTGACAGAATGCACAAAGAAGCTACTAGAACTAGTAAGTGTGCTAACTAATACAGCAAGATTATAGCATTGCAATACTAGTATACAAAATTAATTATATTTTGTGTATAAGCAATGAACAATCCAAACATGAAATTCAAAAAACACTACAATTTACATTAACATCAAAGAACACAGAATTTTAGGAACAAACCTGACAAAAATATAAAGGACCTATACACTGAAAATAAAATATTGCTAAAAAATTTAACATGATCTTAATAAATGAAAAACTACACCTTGTTCATGTATTGGAGGATTCGATATTTTTAAGACATCATTTTTTCACTAAGTTGATGTATAAATGCAACACAGAATCTGATAAAGAATTAATACTTAAGTTGGTGCAAAACTCATTGCAGTTTTTGCCATTAAAGGTAATCTAGAAACCAAGTTGTAGCATTTCACTCATAGAAAACAAAACAAAAAATAAAACCAGATTTTATTTTGACTCAAGTAGCCTTTTTATTTTTTTTAAAGTAATGGCAAAAACCACAATGAGTTTTTAAATTTATTTTTTAAAAGTAATGGCAAAAACTGCAATGAGCTTTGCACCAACCTAATGTATAGACCCCTAAAACACAACAAAACAGATTTTAAAATGGGCAAAAGGCTTCTATGGACATTTCTCTAAAGATATACAAACATCTAATAGACACATAAACAGATATTCAACATCACTAGTCATTACGGAGACACAAATCAAAACCATAATGAGATACTACCTCACACCCATTACGAAGGCTACTTAAAAAAAAAAAAAAAACAGAAAATAAAGTATTGGTGAGGATGTGGAAAAATCAGAACTCTACACTGTTGCTAGCAATGTGAAACTACACAGTCGCTATGAAAAAAAGTATGTAGGTTCCTCAAAGAATTAAAGATAGAACTACCATATGACCCAGCAACTCCACTTCTAGGGATATACGCAAAAGAACTGAAGGCAGATATTTATACACACATTTTCAAAGCAGCATTATTCACAATGGCCAAAAAGTGGAAGCAACCCAAGTATCCATGGGTATTTGAAGAGATAAGCCACGTATGTATCCTTATGCTGGAATAGCATCTGGCCTTAAAAAGGAAGGAAGTTCAGGTACCTGCTGCGACATGGAGGAACCTTGAGGACATCACACTAAGGGAAATAAAACAGTCACAAAAAGACAAATAGCATGTGATTCCACTTATATGAGGTACTTAGAGCAGTCAAATTCACAGAGACAGAAAGTCAAATGGCCATTGCCAGGGGGTGGGTGGGGGGTGTTAGTGTTTCATGGGTACAGAGTTCTGTTTGGGAAGATGAGTTCTGGAGATGGGTGGTGGTGATGGTTGTAAAACATTGTGAATACACGTAATGCCAGTGAACTGTATACTTAAAAAGGGTTAAGATTGTAAATCGCATGTGGATTTTACCACAATACAAATTTTTTACAATTCGAAGTTTAAAAAAAAAAATACCTCAGGCCGGGCGCAATTGCTCAAGCCTATAATCCCAGCACTTTGGGAGGCGGAGGCAGGTGGATCACAAGGTCAAGAGATCGAGACCATCCTGGTCAACATGATGAAACCCCGTCTCTACTAAAAGTACAAAAAATTAGCTGGGCATGGTGGCGCTAATGCCTGTAATCCCAGCTACTCAGGAGGCTGAGTCAGGAGAATTGCCTGAACCCAGGAGGCAGAGGTTGCGGTGAGCCAAGATCGTGCCATTGCACTCCCGCCTGGGTAACAAGAGCGAAATTCTGTCTCAAAAAAAAACTTCTCAGCCAGACTTCTATGTCTTGTGTATGAATGCCTTCAAGGAGAGCCTACTGGCCAAACACCAATCACCCATTGCCAAAACTTGATTCACCAGAGAATTGACTTTAAATTTTTTTTCACATGAGCTGATGGCTGTTGTCATCCAGGGTGATAAACCAAGCCAGGACAGGCACCCCTGTGTTTTCACAAGTCATCATTTGTTCCTAGCAATTCATTCATGAAGCACATCAATGCTAAACATCTTTCTGTGTTCCAGGCATTGGACAAGATACTGAGGTTTCCACAGGGAATGAGGCATAATCACTGCCCTCATGGAGTGCACCTAGTGCCTAGTGCCCAGCAGGGTGGTGAGGGTCAGAGACAGGGACTAAACAAACAGATAAGCAAACCTAATAAAAATTGTGTGGAGTGAGGAACTCGCAAAGGCTATCTTCTTCTTCCTCTTCTGGGGACGTTGTCTACAGGTACTCAGAATGGTCCAGTGTTTGACAAACCATCGAAGACCTTCCTACGATACAGTCTCTAACAAAACTCGGCTGTCCAGAACCCCTGGTAAGAGAATTGTTTACCTTTATAGCAAGAAGATTGGAAAAGCACAAAAATCTCCAAGTGGCATGCGCCAGGGCCAACTTGGAGGGGTTCAGGCTATAAGACTTACAGTTCTCATGAGATCGTCCAAAACAAAGAAACATGTCGGCAGGGCCCGAGGTGGTTCCATGTGTGCTAAATGTGTTCATGATAAGATCAAGCATGCTTTCCTTATCGAGGAAGTGTGTTGTGCAAGTGTTGAAGGTGCAAGCAGAGTCAGAAAGCTAAATAAAAAATAAAACTTGTTGAGTAACAAAATGAGAAGACTTGCAAAATAATTGTGCGCAGTGAATAAACAAGTACTTCTTTGTCAATAAGAAGCTGGATGAGGATATTACAGGAAAAAAATCTGAGAAGCCACTTCTATAGAAGGTAACTCCTTGAATTGTTTAACAGAGAGGTTAAATAGCAAACCCCATGATGCTATAGTGAGATGCCCTACACCACATTTGGGAGAAAACTGGAGGTTCTCTCCTTTACAGTGAGCTCTTTTTGGAAACCCACTCCATAAGCAAAACTAGTAAAATACGTCAGATGAATGAAAAGTAGGTGTACGTATACATATACATATATTACTATATACATATCAAAATGGGTTCTTTCAACGAATGACATGTTTTGCACCCCTGAGATCATTGAAACTTAGTATTTTATCTATAGCTTTCTGTTTCCATGTTTAGGATTCATTCCTGAACAGCAAGATTTGTACCTGTACAGAAAGTTTTTAGCTGACAACTCAATTCAATGAGTTGTTCCTGAGTGCAAGCCAGGGACACAAGAGTGATTGATGGCCCCTTGTTGAGACATGAGTGTCCCAGCACTCATGGAGCCTGCAGGCTTTTGCTGAGCACCAGGGCTGACGTGAGTTCCTCCCAAGGTGACTTTCCCTGGGTGGGAATGTTGTATCAGATGACGTCTCTGGTCTCAGTCCAAATTACAAACTCCAAGAAACTTGGTAGGGTGGCAGGGCAGGGCAGGCCTGTGCATGCAAAAGAGGAGCCCCAGCTCGCCTTCTAGGGAGGGCACATGTTTCAAAAAATTGTGTGGCCATACTGGTTTCTTCACTTATTAGTTGAGCAATAACTACATCAGTGTTCATCATCCCAGTGGCTACAGGGGCCAGTGGCCCCAACAGGAGCTCTTCCCTTCGGAGCTAGGATCTCAGGACAAACTAGAAACACCTTGTGTGGAAGAGCCTCCTTGCTCAGGATCACACAGCAGTGGTGGCAGAGCTGGGATGAAAGGTCTGCTGTTAAGTGTCCCCATCACATCCTTTGGTGGATGCACACATGCAGATCAGCCTTTGGGGGCAGCCATCCTCTCCCCTATACTTTCAGCATGTCCTAAGGCTGCATCAGGCGTGATGGCATAGCTGACTCTGACCCTGGCATGAGCCTATTCTAAGCAGAAGATGCCAGGAGGGAGGTTGGGAGTGGGGTGCTTTCCCTGTTTGGTGCCTTCAAGGCTGTGCTGGTGAATAGAGAAAGCTGGTGAGACAGTAGATACGATGAAGTCAACCTGTGATCTTAAACTGGAGGGGAAGTACTCCTTGCTTATAGCTTAGTGATCCTACTCAGAGGAAGAGTACTCAGCAAACTGAGGGCAAGGCACATTCATCAAAGAACCCACTAGTTTGCAGAATCAGTCCAAACAAAGCAATTTAGGCCATCCTCAAAGGAATGATGTTATGCCCAAACTACCAACTTGCTGTAGATACTGGTGGCTTTTCCTTTCCCCTCCAACTGCAAAAGCAAATTACACTTCACCTCCAGAAGTGAAAAGAAATGCTGCCTCTCCAGAGACCACCCCAATAGGGCATGTGGGGAAAATACAAGGCTCATCCAGTGTTCAACTCTCTCCAAAGGCAGACTCCCTTCACCACTTCAATCCCATATGTGTCTATGGCCCACCATGCACAGGAGACATTTCTCTGCTAGTAAGATAGAGCTCTTTCAGTCTTCCCAGCAAAACAAGAAGGCTCAGCCTTTGTGGTTCTCAAGTAGGCTTGAGGGGAGCAAGAAGTGGGGAAGTGGGAAATTCCAATTCCTCTGGGGTAATGAGGTGCTGTTTCTCCACTGGGGAAAGAGTAAGCAGGTGTATATATAAGAGCCCTGCCATTAGAAGAGAAGATGTAGGATTTGAGCACAAGAGAATGTTTTATGAATTTTGTATTTTAATTAAATTTTCAGGGTTCTTTTCTATTCTGTCTTTTTTTTTCTCTGTAAGAACCAAGAAAGAATGGCATTGAGAAGGTATAAAAAGATTCTTTAATAGTTCCACCTCCTTGGATATACAGCAGGAGAAACAAAGTGGTTTACTTTATACTGGACCTTAAAAAAAAGTCTGGTACTTTTGTATATCATTAGCTGATGTGAATGGTAATAGCACTAGCCTACTGGACTAAGATTCCACCAGTTTCCCCTGTGATGTGGCCAATCCCCCACCCCCACCCCTACCCCAGCCAAAACAGAGCTGAAATGCAGAAATCCTAGCTTTCCTTGCATTTAAAAAATATATTTGCAAGTCATCCAGGGATTTTATTTCCTTCCTCAAAAAATTGAGGGCCTCAACAGTTATTTTGTGTAGAGGCAGAGAAAAGAAAAGCACCCCCATAGTCTGTGGGCTGACCTCAAAACTGAGTGCCTATGGTTATGACTATTTGATAACTGGGCTGCTACACTTGTAAGGTTTCATTTCTTTCTCTATTTCCTTCAAAATGAAACAAACAGTGAGAGTAGTATTTTACTGTTTGAACATCAGTTTCTCCCCTTAACAATGCTATGTTGGTATGACATTTTCTTGATATGATTGTAAACCTCAGTGTGTACAAGGCCAGTTATCTACTCCAGAAGCTACTATCTAATGCCAAGAGCCATTAATCAAAATAAATGGGTGCTCAGGATCCTGGAAGTGGTGTGGGGACTCTGTTTCTCTGCAGACAGACTCCCCTCTTCTGCCCCAAAGTGGGTTGACAGGAGGGCAATGGTGGTCAGGGAGGTGCTGTGGTATTCTGAATCCCTGGTGACATAAGCGGGTGTCAATACAGCCCGTGGATAACAGGAGAAGGGCAGTAAGGGGCCTAAAATGTATTTATGCTGTCCTAAGACTGGACAAATCCTGGGGACACTTCCAGTTCATCTCCCACAATTTCTGGAGGCATCTGCACGCCTATCAGCTTAGGCCAAGTGCAAAGTAACACCATCTTTGTGAAAGCCAATTCCTAGAACCCACTCAATAAGCCCAGGCTGCTTTCATTCCCACTCTGTATTATTTTATGACATTTTAAAGGCAAAGAAAAGAAAGTGCTCTTAGAAGGTAAACAGGTTACTTGAGTTCACAGACTTGATATTTTAGAAAGAGGCTAAACTAAATTATTCCAAGGTCTTAGGTTTAATTTGTGCCATCAGCGACCAAACATTTTCAAGAGTTAGTGGGTATAATAGACTGAAAAGGATGATACTATCAACATTCAGGCCACAGAAAGGGAGAGGAAGGAGAGAACAGTTAGAAACACATTAAACTGAACTCTAGTCAAGTCATCCCTCTAGCCCTTTTATTTTGTACCTGGGGTAGGGGTGGGGGAAGTTGTTAGCTTTTGGGTTTTTGCTTGTAGCAAGCATATTTCATTTTGAGCCGGCCGTGCCAGTTAGTGACATAATGTCCACATGGTAATATGATATGGTAAGCACAAATGCAGTGCATAAACCAGACTGTGGCCTGGGAAAGACAAGCTCTGTCCATATATCAACGGGAATGGCTTGGAACTCAGGGAGTGAGTATTTTGAAGCAATCGCACATGAATTCACCTTCAGGAGATTAGAGGCTGATGTCACCAGGAGAGTGAAGTCATCAGAAATGACCTAAACTGATGGGACCTTGCCAGAACAAAGCCGCGCTGTGCAGACACACAGCTTAACTCCTTCTGGGTTGAAGAGTTCGCCAAGGCTTTTTTTTTTTTTTTGGTGAATGTGAAGAGTTTCTAATGGAGGACAACAAAGCCAATAGGACTGCCACACTCCTTGGCATCAGCTCGTGTTAACCTGATGAA
Source organism: Callithrix jacchus (assembly GCF_049354715.1). Taxonomy (NCBI): domain Eukaryota; kingdom Metazoa; phylum Chordata; class Mammalia; order Primates; family Cebidae; genus Callithrix; species Callithrix jacchus. The sequence continues at coordinate 65,588,819 of NC_133502.1, forward strand.
AGAGGCCCCAAAATAAGTAGGTTCCACTAACCAGATGTCCTAAACCCTCATCTTTTCACCCAAGAGTTCTACCCTGTCTCTATAGATTGTCAGGGGAATAGCACTAGTAGGCTTTTCATAACAACAATTGAGTTGGCTGCTTGCCTGAGTCTGCCTATGATTCTCAGTGGGACACTCTGTGTGTCAGGAAGCAGTAAGATGCTGGCCATCCCTCCTCTAGTCAAGCTGCTTAGCAGTGAGGAACCATCCTCTTCTCCTTGTTACCGTAATTCCTGAGAGCCACTGCCACTTGCTTATTTTATCTTCTCTAATGTCAACCCTTGGCTACTACAGATGCCATAAGGTCAATCACACCTTGCTTAGACCAAGGAATAGCAACATAACTTTAAAAGTTAATCACGCATAGACAATGTCTTCAGATACATGCTTCCCCTTATGGGCAGTGGCCATATTAACATTGCAACGTAAAAACAAGCTAGATAAGATCATATTAGAGGTGGTCTTAGGGGCAGGAAGCTGGACCCAGCCTCTCTTCTAGGATGAACCTCGTGTCTGGTGTCTAGAATCCACAGTCATGTGGAATAATGTGAATAAAAGCACCTTCCAAGCTGCAAAGTATTCACTGAAGAATATTTTGATTTCATGATGGTCCTCCACAAAGCAAGGATAAAGGAGCAACATCAATAGGTACAATCTTAATATAGGCCAAATGGGAAGGTGGCTGTCGACATAAGGTAGTAGGAGGTATGCAGAGAAGGTCTCCTGCCCCTAAACTGTCCTCCTGATGCCTGTTGTGTGCCTAAAAATCCACCTCAGACAGCTTGCTTGAGGTCAGTGCTTTTCAAATTGTTCTCATCGCAGCCTTTACAGCACTGTTCAGTGCTCTCTCATATACGTACAATTGAAACCAAAGTTTTGCAAAGGCAATACTTTCCCTACTGCCTAAGACGTGCTGACACTTCCTAATATATTTCACGTGACTTCATGTTTTACTACTGGGTTGACCCATTAATTTAACAACTACTAATTGGGTCAAGATTCACAATTTGAAAAACACTGAGAATCAATTTCATATAGGAACAGAGCAGAAAAAAATATAAATTAGGGTTTTTCACAGTAGGGAATCAAGTCCTGAGAGGGGAAAATCCCCACGATGCTTTAAGGCTAGAAAGCGGAAGGCTGGAGAGAGCAAAAATCAGCCTCTACCGCTTATAAATCACCTCGGGATGCCAGTGGAGACCCTTATCCGAGTGTATCCAACTTCTGACTACATAACTCCTCCTCTATTCATCCACTCCCAACTCGTACACAATCACAGAAAGATAATCCATCCCCGCAACCCTCAGACCCAGACAGAACCTAACAGAAATCACTGTGCATTACACTGAGGCCAGAGAACCAAAGAGCAAAGGGACAATGACCAACAAAATTAACTGAAACCATCATGAATACAGAGATTGAAGTGTGCCATTTTGCAGGATAAGAATCAAATCATATTGAGGTGTGTGTACTCTTGGATCTACTTACACATGAAATGGGAAAATTAGCTCCACTTTATCACATTAAAGTATCTCCGTCTGGTTTGGAAGGAAGCTATGGTTGGCTTTCAGTGCCACTGAAGCACCAAGAGATTTAGGCTGACTTAGGCTACCCTATCTTGGGCTACTGGATGAACTACTGTGACCAAACCTGTCCAGACATTGGGTTGATTTTTTTAAATATAGTAAATATTTACTGAGCTCTTACTAAGCTGTGCACTATAAAAAAAATTTGTCAAGCTTTTTACTTGATTGGATACTCCAAGTATTTGACTGAACTCACAGAATTCAGAGTTACGTAAGTTACGCTTATTACCACAACCCTGAACATCAGTGACCCTCAAGACCCTGGCAAATTTTGTGGGTTTTTAAAATACTGTTCAACTTGTCACTGTTAATCCTTTGGATATACTTTTCTAAAATATCAGTAACTTTCAAATGCTCAGATTAATTCTGGAATAAATACATTCTCTGCTGAGGAAAGGAATTTACTTAAAAGGGGGAAATAAAAGTGGTCAGTTTCACTTTGTTTCCATTGAGACTAATTTTCTGTGCACCTGCCTTCAGGATTTAGAATGGGTGAGAAATTTGCCTGTATTTTTAATGAAAATTCATGTTGTTTCCTTTTTCGAAAGTAGTACACCAGAAGAGATAGCAAGCTAGTGTGGGCCTGTTCCTAATATTTGTAAGATCCAGGCAAGAACACACATGGGGACCAGGACTGGGCCACCCTGTGGTTTCTTACCAAGGTCGAGGAACATTGATTACATGCATGTGAACACTTCAACCAGTATATGCAAGGTCTGTCTTCCTTCCCATCCCACCCACATGAGACATAGGTGTGTGCACACCATGGTAGGCACAGGGCCAGGACAGTCTAGGTGCTGATCCCAAACATAGTTGAGAGTGGGTTGTCAGGATAGGTTCAGGAGACAGTCACAGGTGGGCCAGAATAGATGTGGAGTCCAGGGAAGAAGTAGCCTTAGTTGCTTAAAACCTAGAGGGGGTGCAGTGGTAGGAAGAGCAAGTACTGTGCTAGTATTAATCCATTCAAATCAATGCATTCAATGTTTCCTATCTGCATATGAGACACCCACAACCACCTAAAGAAACACATCCTTACACCAAAAAAACAAACGTGAATGCATGCCTCGCCCTAATCTAGAATCCAGGTTGTAGCATTTCACTCATAGAAAACAAAACAAAAAATAAAACCAGATTTTATTTTTACTCAAGTAGCCCTTTTATTTTTTAAAAGGAAAAGCTAATATTTCTGATACATTTGTTTTTGTATTTTTTTTAACATTGCATTTCAACTTGGGACCCATTTTAACCTGAGCCTACTTTGAGAAGTTTGTAAAGTAGTTGAACCTGATGTTCTCTTTCGCTGTTGATGTATCCAGCACATTTTCAGGGAGCATAGAGAGAGAACGGCGGAAATGCACGCTTCCCTGGCTTAAGCAGAAAGCAGATCTTTTTCACAGGTCAATGTATGAGAAAAGGGGAGGAAGGGAGCCATTTAAGCCCATGTCTCCTGACATCAGCCTAGTATGTCTTAATAGCTTGTCTGTTACAGAGTGTCATGTAACTTGTAGGAAAGAAAACATTTCTCAAACACCTGTAAGTCCATTCCACAGTGCAGATGTGGCATCTTTTCTCACAAGGGACCGCTGCAAAGCTAAAATCAACAATTAAGAACAGCTGCAGCCTTGCAACCAGCTGCCCTTGCTAACCCCCTTTTAGGGAGGGCAAAGAGAAGGGTAATCAACACAGAAGATTTAAATTACCCTTTCCTTGCATTACTTTTCCCTCTTGTGAAATGTGCTGGAACTTCCCCCATATGCTGAAGATGTGTTTCCTAAGGCTGCACTTCTATTTACAAAATGTCCTGCAATGTTTCCAAGCCTTGGAGTCTGTGGTAATGTCTAACCTTCTGCTTCACAGTGCTGGGCTCGCAGCTTCAAACATACAAGGAAGTTCTATTGAGAAATTTCCTTCGGGAGGTCATCAAGTGCGTCATTTGGTCACAAGCTGTAGGACCCCTCAAGAACTAAATGAATAATAGAAGAGAAACAGCCATTGATGAAATCATGTGTGTGGCATATCCTCTCAAAGGATTGACTTGCTCTTGCATCAGAAAAGAAAGAATAGCCCTAGCCAAGTGATTAGAAAACTAACCTGACAAATAATAACTCATAGGTATCATGGGAGAGGAACCTGGGAAGAAAAAGGATTTCAGGGTGGTTGGAGGAAGATTATTACCATTAAATCCCCTGAAAAAAACAATAATCATCTAATGAAACTCTCTAATACTGATGAGGGGTGTGTGTGTGTGTGTGTGTGTGTGTGTGTGTGTGTGTGTGTAAGGACTATCTCCCCCAGAGAAATGGCAGGAAAGTCATCAGCTAAATAACTTCTAATGAAGAGAGAGAAAAATCAGAAAATAGATTACTCAGACATGCCCCTCCTCTCCCAAGCCTTTGAGGTAGTAAAGTGGGGAGTTCAGGAGATGATCTCATGAGCCCTTCCATCTGTTAATCTTGTTCAGCGTGAGAACCTGTTTTCTAGCTGTATTCCTCTCACCCCTTTTGCCTGTGGTCTTGCTGTTAACGGAGGCGTCCAACACACAAACCTGGGATGCACTAAATTTTCATCAGCCTTCTCTATTTCACTTTTAAACAAATTAGGTCACCTTATCAGCCTAAATTGTGATTTTGAGAGATGACAGAGGAATAAATCAGGTTTGCAGGCCCTGCTGCTGTGGCTGTTATATGGATGTTTTTCCCCGGGCCAAATTCAGAACTTAGCTTCGGTGCCTTTTTGTGTTTGACCTTTCTAGGACTTGACGTTGTGAAATATGAAAATAAAACTAGCATCAAAAAGTTGATTCTCAGATATCTGATATCTTGCTTTACATGCCTAGGTTGCTTGTTTTTAAAACATGGGGACACTCATCAGTGAATCTGTCAACAGGTCATAGATCAGGGATCCTGACCTGAATTTGTTTTGCTATGTCACTACACACCAAATGTTTGATGCAGATGTTTTCAGACCTTAAAATCAATCTATTCGAAAAGATTTTGTTTAAACTTTTAAGAAAGCTATTCATAGCATCCACTCAAAAAGAGCCAATAGAATTTAAAATGAAAATAATTCATAATTCATTCAGTTCTGACATAATGGACTTTGGGTTCATCCAATATCTCTTCTTTATCCCTTCTCTTCTGATTCACCATATTTCACCCCCTTCCTAAAGTTATTCAGGTAAACTGGTGTCAACCAAGTGGGATTCCTACATTTCACAAAAGTGAAAGGCATCTCGGTGCTCTCTTTAATTTCTAGCAAAAGCTAACAGCTGCCATGAGACTGTGCCCTGCAGATCTCCAGCTACAGGGAAGGTAATTGACCAAGGTCTTTAGCTCTGCACTCTGAGATCTGCCATCATATTTGTACCACATCCACACTGGTTGCTGCCAGCCAATGACTGGGTGTGGTGGACAAGCCTGTTCCTGGAACACAAGGGACTCCTCTGACAGCCAACTTTGGTTCACAGACACCACAATAACCTTGCTGAAGCTTCCCTAGGCTGCACGATAGTCTAGGACACTTCCACCTAGCCTTCCTTCCCTCTGTCCTTTACATGTAGGTTAGATTTCCTTCATGTCTAACAACTCTCTCTGCTCCCTGCCCATTTTCTCTCAGACAGATATTTCCCTTAACAAAATCCTTGCACATTTAATCCCACTCTGATGTCTGTCTCTCAGACTAAGACAGCTTGCATTTTCATTCCTGGCCTTTTTCAATAAAAATCGGAGGGCAGTGGTCTTAGTATGCCAATATAGGCTCCTTACTTTCTGCTAGATTGGGTCACAGTTTAGAGAAAACAGATTCAAATCAGTGTAGTAGAGAACGGATGATGTCACATCTTCTTTCTTTCAATGCACGATTACTCTACATACTGGTAAATAGCCACAAGCCTGTTTGAGGGGAAGGGAAAGAGTTGATGAGCAATACTAAAAATCATCTTATTAAAAATCTAAGAGAGTTAAATGCCCTTTATGTAGTTATATGTGACAATGTGAACTAGGGTTCATTTTCCAAAGTATTTTTACAATCTTTTGTTCTAAAACCAATACAAGAATTTTCTCTTACCAGAGGAAGCATTGGGCTGAAATGTCATGGAATGCTTTTCTGGGACTCACAAGTCCATCAAACCATAAATGAGATTGGGGGTGGGGAGAGTCTTCTCTGGCCTATCTACTTTTCACGGGAACCATCATGGCTATCCCATAGGCTTACTAGAAGAGCTGCTGGGACTTTTGTTTCCGCTCAGCCCTATCTCAGCAGGCCAGGGAATCACAAGAACCATTGATTCTTCTGAGCTGCACCAGAGTGGTTCCAGCTGTAACGGCAAAAGCCCTGGAACACTGCTCATTTGACAAGAAAAGAAGGTATCACTTCCTCTCTTCTTCATTCATCCCCACTAGTTTTAGAAAAATTAGGGACTGAGACAGACCTTGCTAGTTGCTTGTGCATTCTCCTCTTTTTAAGAAATCTCAGTTTTGTGCAAAGTGACAATAGATCCATCTAAAAACACTCTATTTTCCAGTCTGCAAGCCAAGGAGAGAGGCCTAAGGAGAAACCAGCCCTTCTGACACCTTGATCATGGACTTCTAGACTCCAGAACTCTGAGAAAATAAATTTCTATTGGTTAAGTCACCTATTCTGTGGTATCTTGTTAAGGCAACCCTAGCAAGCTAATGCAAGACTCATATCTAGACGATATAGAGAGCTTTATAAAACAATGCTAAAAAGTCAGACAATACAATGAGAACTGTACAAAAAATACAGAAAGTACTTCACAAAAGAGTATATCCAACTAACCACTAAATGTACAAATATGAAAAATACCTCAACTTTAGGTGATTCATTAGTTATCAGGTAAATAAAAATTAAAAACATGATATGATAATATAACACACTCATCAGAATGACCAAAAGTGAAGAGATGAATAATACCAAGTGTTGACAAGGATATGGAACAACTGAAACTCTTACACACTACTAGTGGAATGATAAATTGATTAAAAAATATTCTTGGAAATTGTTTTGCAGTAGCATAGCTAAATATAAATACAATCTAAAATGCAGGGATTCTTCATATAGGTATATATCCACAGAAACATGAACATATGTCCACCAAAAGATGTGTACTGGAATAGTCATTGTAGCATAATTTATAATAACTAAAACCTACAAGCAACCTGAATGCCCGATAATACTGGAATAGATTTTTTAAAATTTATGTTCACACATTAGAATAATATAGCAGTGAGAACATGTTCTACCATTTCATGCAATAATATGGGTGATTCTCATAAACATTATGTTAAACAAAAGAAGTCAGACACAAAAGAGCATCTGCTATATGATTTCATAAAGTTCAAAATCAGGCAAAATTAATCTCTGCCATTCTTTGGGGTATGTAAGAGATATTTCTGATGGAATAAGGAGGATTCTAAGGGGCTGGAAATGTTTTGGTGTTTTTCCTGGGTGCCAGTTACATTGGTATGTTCACTTTGCAAAAATTCATCAACCTACATTCTCGTGGTATGTGAACTTTTCTGTATGTGTGTTATATGTCACTACAAAATTTTCATGCAAATGTCAGAACCAACTCAATATGCCTGCACATTTTTCTTTACATTTTCCCCTTTTCGTGCCTGGGACACAGACATGATGCCTAAAGTAGAACCATGAGGTGACAAACATGAAAACAAAAATTACATGCCAAGTTGCTAGGCAGAAAAACAGAGGTAGCCTAGGGGGTCACTGAGTGCGTTATGCCTGAACTGCCTGCAATGGTCAGCATTTTGTTCCACACACAAAAACATTGAGAACACTAACTTGTTTAAGCCACCATCTAGTTAAGTTTTCTGTTATTCATAGCTAAATGCAATGCTAACTGACAAACCAACTCCTCAACAGCTTCCTTAAAAATGAAGTAGCTGAAGGAAATACATATTGCATGTGATGACCAAGAACGCATGACCAAGAAAGGTGAAGAGGGATGATTGTGACCAAGGTTAACCCTGAGTCACCCTTCCCAGTTGGTATAATTGTACCTACATGTGACTCTGAGTTAGGTTTCAGGCAAAGGAATTAAGCTCACAGGGACACACTCTCTGAAAGCCTTTAATATGGGACTGAAACAGGCAAAGAATTCAGACATCAGTATTATCCTGGAAATGCATATGAATACTACAAAAAAAGAAGTCATAGTTTATGTTAGTCTTATTACATATATGATTCAACTACTGTAACATAAATCCAAATTAGCAATGGCTTATTGTAAGGTAGCCCCTCAGTGTTAAGGTCCCTCAGTGTTAGAGACCTAAGCTCTAATTATATTGTTGCTCTACCATCCCCAGGATATCGCTCTCATCACATGGTCCAAGACTGCTCACCATCACTACTCTACATTTCAGGCAGCAGAGTAGACAGAAGAGGGCAAGGAAGACATATCTCTCCCTTAAAAGGCACAGCCAGGAGTGACATTGTCAATTCTGAGCATATCCAAATGGCTGAACCTTGATCAAGAACAAGGGGAGGGTAGGTAATATAATAGTTAACTGAGTGGCCATGATCTCACTTAAAAATTCTGCTGCTATGGAAGAAAAGGAAAAAATGGATATGGGAGAGGTGGGGACTAGCAACCCACTACATGGGATAATACACTTTATCACGATTTCACCTATTCAGAATCTATACACCAATAAGAACAAGAAAACTTTTTATATCCTCAAAGTAAGTTTCTGAAAGAAGAATGATTTGGAGAGAGACTTAATTTTTTAAAAAATGTTCTTAGATCTAACTCTTGTCTCACCATGTTCTTCTATTCCCTGAGAATTCTGTTCAAAGTTCATCTTTCCCGTTTAAGCGCCTCAGATGAACTACACCTGGCTCCAATTGCTCAAATCACTTCCCCAATTTCACTCACAGCATGTATCTGTCTGTGTGTAGCACTAAGTGATTATGCATATGTGTACACGTGTTTTACTGAAGTTATATATATTTTTCTATGATGAGGTGGAAGTAATATGACTTTTGAAATCCAGCAGACATTGATTCAAATCCCAACTCTGTAGCTAAATGGCTACATGCCCTCGATACACCCCTCCCCACTGATACCTTTGGTCTCAAAAGAGGAGTCTGCTCTGGTTCACCCCATCTCTTCACCCCATCCCTCTCAATTGCTCTAACAGTTATCCCCCTTATGCCTTCAATCTGTCTTCCTACGCTGACATGGTTCCCTCGTTATAAACCAGATCACATTTCTTTAATTTTTTCGAAACTCTCCCTCATCCTTATTTCCCATACTAGCTAGCTCTTCTCTCTGTCACTCCACACTATAATTCCTTAAAAGTGTGTACCCCTTCCTCGCTTGTTGGTCACCCCTCTCCTGTCTGATAACCTTCCTATTATAAAATCAGTCTGCCATTAAAAAGTCCTGACCACTTCAAAAAGCCAATCAACTCATCGATTTTCTGCAGTCTCAGACACAGTTGACTATTCCTTCCTTTACAATTGTTCCCCACCACCTTAGCTTTCACAACCTTATCTCTCAGCTCAGTTCCCTGTCTCTCTGGGCTTCCCATCTGAGACCGCTTCATGAATTTTTCTTCCTCTTTACCCATCAAAGATTGGTTTGCCCAGGAGCCATCTGTGGCCTTCTTCTCTTCTCACTCTTAACACATCCTATGAATGTTCATCCATGCCTATGGCTTTCATAAACTCCAAATCGGTCTCTATAGTCCAGATTCTATTGAGTTCTAGACTATTCCAGTTTTCTTGAGACTGAAGGGTTTCTTGGGCTGCCAGACTCACTTTTAAAACTAAGATGGTCCCAGGAAAACTGGAATGAGCTGGTCACCCTAGAAACTCTAAGTACCTACTAGATATTGCTATTTGAATGTCCTACAGATCCCAGAAATTCAACATGTACATCCCTGAAGTCATTGTCAATGTCTTACCACAAGCCTACTCATCTTCATGTATTCACTGTCTCGATGGATGGTGCCACTGTCCAGTCTACAACAGAAACAAAAACCCAGGAGGCATCCTGAACACGGACCACTCTCTCACTCACCATGTCTGCTAACGACAAAAACCTGAGAATTGAAATGTGTCTTCATTGCCTCACCTAACTCAGGGCTTCCTCATCTCTTGCTTGAACTATCATTACCACGTCCTATGCTCCCTGTTCCTAGTCTTGTCACTCCAATCTGCATAGCTATCAAAGTGATTTTACTGGAATCAAAATCTAACCCTGTTATCCTCCTGCTTTATCAAACACTCCCATAAAGCTCACACTCCTTGCATTGGACTCCTACAAGTCCTGCAAGATCTAGCCCCTGCCTGTGACTCCAAAAATCCTCTTTCTCCTTTGACCAGCCACTGAACTCCTGGAATCCCTGAGAAAGAAAATGCTCCTTCACAGACCCGTTACTCTGCTCATGCTGTCTTCTCTACTTGAAATGTTCCTCTTGCTTCCTGACAAGCTCTTACGAAATCTTCAAAACTCAGTTCAAGTGTCTCCTTCTCTGAGAAGCCTTCCCAGTTTAAGATACCTCTCTCATACAGCTCCCCTAACACATGAAAATGCAATTATAGATGTATTCACATCTGCTTTTTTTTTTCTTTTTCTTTTTCTTTTTTTTTTGAGACGGAGTTTCGCTCTTGTTACCCAGGCTGGAGTGCAATGGCGCGATCTCGGCTCACTGCAACCTCCGCCTCCTGGGTTCAGGCAATTCTCCTGCCTCAGCCTCCTGAGTAGCTGGGATTACAGGCATGCACCACCATGCCCAGCTAATTTTTTTTTTGCATTTTTAGTAGAGACGGGGTTTCACCATGTTGACCAGGATGGTCTCGATCTCTTGACCTCGTGATCCACCCGCCTCGGCCTCCCAAAGTGCTGGGATTACAGGCTTATCTGCTTTTTTTTTTCTACCAGACTGGCTATAAAACTCTTGAGGGCAGGAACCTTGTATATTCATTTTGTGTTCTAGGACAGTATTTGGAACAGTCAGAACTAAAATATATTTTTACATGACTGACTCAACTCTGGGTCTAATTCCGCATCCTAAAGAATGTTACCTCTATCGTGAAGAGTATATTGCAGGGATTTACATACAGAAAAGCATCAATCCTCTGCCTGGAACTCGGCAGATCATCTCCTCCCCTTTATGATTAGATGAAGACCTGTATTTTCTGCATCCTTCATGATGTCTCCAGTAGGAGCCTGATTGATTGATACTTCTCAATGCCTAACACCAGAATGTGGAGATGGGGACCAGCAAAAAGTCTCCATTCCTCCTGGGGGAAGGCAAGAAGTTGGCTTAGGAATTAGTCAATGTTTATATTACATCAATAATAGGTAATCTCTACAGATTTATTATCTGTGATACTCCACTGGCTTCATTCATGGAAGGATACCCTTGCTCTAAAATAATTCTTGTTGGTGTATCACATGCATTGCACTCATCGCCAGAGAAGTACTCGATAAGAACAGCTGAGAGTATTTTTAAAGGCAGAGTAAAGCCATTTCACATCCACTAGATTGACAGAAAATTTTTAAAGGCATGGCAAATGTTGGCAAAGTGGTGGCACAAGAGAGATTTTCATGCACTCCTGGTAGGAGAACAACTTGGGATAACCACTTTAGGAAATGACTGAGCAATACCTAGTCAAGTTAAATACACAATTACCCTAAGTCCAGGTAATTCCACTCCTATGGAGATACTACTCTAGAGATACTCTCATGCATGTACCAGGAAATATGTGCAGGAAAGTTCATGACAGCATAGTTTATAGTATAAAAATTAACAAGGAAGGAAGGAAGGCGGGAAGGAAGGAAGGAAGGAAGGAAGGAAGGAAGGAAGGAAGGAAGGAAAAAAGGAAGGAGGGGAAGGGAAGGGAAGGGAAGGGAAGGAAGGAGGGAGGGAGGGAGGGAGGGAGGGAGGGAGGGGGGGAAACACTTTCTTCTCTGAGATCCCACCACCTTCCTTTCCAGTTCTCTATACCATCTTCCTTATCCAGAGGGATTTTTCAATTCTCTGTTGTAGAAATGTGTTCTAAAGAGAGATGAGACATTCTGTGTCACATATTTTCAAGTAGGAGGCAGCAGCATACCTTCTATGAAGGAGGGGAGGGGAGGAGAGGGGAGGGGAGGGGAGGGGAGGGGAGGGGAGGGGAGGGGAGGGGAGGGGAGGGGAGGGGAGGGGAGGGGAGGGGAGGGGAAGGGAAGGGAAGGGAAGGGAAGGGAAGGGAAGGGAAGGGAAGGGAAGGGAAGGGAAGGGAAGGGAAGGGAAGGGAAGGGAAGGGAAGGGAAGGGAAGGGAAGGGAAGGGAAGGGAAGGGAAGGGAAGGGAAGGGAAGGGAAGGGAAGGGAAGGGAAGGGAAGGGAAGGGAAGGGAAGGGGAGAGGGAGGGAAGGGAAGGGAAGGGAAGGGAAGGGAAGGAGAGAGGGAGGGAAGGAGGGAAAGGGGAAGGGGTAAAGGGGAAAGGGAGGGAGTGAGGGAGACTTCATAATAAAAAAATGAATCAACTACAGCTGTACATTTCAACAAAGGTGAATCTCAAAAATTAAAGCTTAAAGGAAAAGTAACAGTAAAATTTCATTAATATAAAGTCCAAAAAGCACACCAAAATCAAACGATGCATTGTTTAGAGATCCACATGTATGGTAAAACTGCAGAGAAAAACACAAGACTCATTTTCATGAAATTTAGAATACTAGTTCAGGATAGAGGTGAAAAGAGTCAACCAGGAGGGGTACTGAGGACTTTCAAAGGTCTGAGTAATGTTCACTTTCTTAGTCTGGGTGGCCGGTAAATGGCTGCTTGCTCTATTTTTATATTATTATATTATGGCCCTCCAAACTGGTCATGTGCATTTCCATTCTCTTTTGCATTCAAGCTATACTTCCAATTTTTAAAATTTTTTTTTTAAAGAGAGGCTAAGTAACTTTTTCAAGGTTTCGCTAACAAGCAGCAGAGCCACGAATGGAACCCAAGCCTGTCTGACCATAAAGTTCACGGTGTTTTTTCCTCACACACACACTGCCTCCCCAAATACTGCACTCACGTGCCAGCCATAGTCGTTCATCCACATGTTCACCAATAGATGTATGAACAACCAAACTGCGGTGTATACTCACAAAGGAATGTCATTAGGCCTTAAAGTGGATGGAAATGCTCACACATGCCACAACATGGATGAACCTTGAAAATTATGCTAAGTGACAGAATCCAGCCACAAAAATGACAAAAACTTCATGATTCTACATAGATGAGGCACTTAGAGTAGTCAGACTCATGGAGACAGAAAGCAGAATGGTGGTTGCCGGGGGCAGGGGAGAGGAGAATGGACAGTTCGTATTTCATGGATATAGAGTAGGAGTTATTAACAAATTATTCTAGGTGAATAGAGAGGAAAAAGTGTCCTTGTGAGGGTTTCGTGTGTGTGTGTGTGTGTGTTAAAATCTGCTTGCTTTTTTTTAAATTGTTCTTTGGGCTCTGGGGTACATGTGCATATTCTGCATCCTGCAGGATTGTTGCATAGACACGTACATGCCACAGTGGTTTGCTGTCTCCATCTCCCTACCCACTGTCACTTACATCAGGCATTTCTCCATTTCTCCCCACCTTCTCCCTTCCCTTCCTCCCAAACCTTGCTGCTCCTCTCCTCCCCTCCCCTCCACCCACAACCTAGCCCAGTGAGTGTTGTTCTCTTTCTGTGCCCAAGCGTTCTCATTGTTCATCACCCACCTATGAGTGAAAACATGCAGTGTGTGGCTTTCTGTTCTTGTGTCAGTTTGCTGAGAATGATAGTTTCTAGATTCATCCATGGGAGGGTTTCATTTTTTAAGGCATCTCCAGAGAAGTTTCTTGTAAAGCCCTGGGTCTTACAGCCAGGCTGGCAACCTCTGATATGCAAATACAGGCCATTAGAAACTGGGTCCACCCAACATGGTGATTCCAGCAGCCTTCTTGCTCTTTCCTCACAGGCTCCTGCCAACATGGCTGCTCCCACATATCCCCATGTATGTAGAACATCCAGGAGCCCTGCATTTGCATATTAAAAGGCTAGAGTGAAAGGGCCAGTCTTTTCACGGGCTAGATGAATGACATGCCTGGTCAAACCAATCCCCTGAGCCCTATGCAAATCAGACATCACCTCCTCCAGCCTCTGCATATATACCTGGCTGGTGTCCACCACAGTTGGGGACCTCCTCTTTTGGCTGTAGAACCCACCCGCCTCTGTCTCTGTCTCCGAGAGCTTCTGTCTTCTCCCTTCCTTCTTGCCTATTAAGGTCTCCTCTCCTTAAAATAAAAATAAAATAAAATAATTTCACAAGATGAAAGGGTTCTGTGAATGAATGGTGGTGATGATTTACAGCAATGTGAATGTAGTTAATGCCATACTTAAAATGATTTAAATGGTCACTGTTACGGGTATTTTACCACGATTTTTTGAAGTTGTGCATCCTTATCTGGATAGTAAGCAAGGGGAGTGGAAGGTAGGGGATAGGGACACAGAGGGAAGCTCCTCTGCAGGCTCTCCAGCCAGTTCTCCTAGGCCATGCCATGCCTGAGTTTCTGGGTCACGGTCTCCTGGAAGCTGGTCAGCCAACCAAGACAACTGCCATTTCTGATTTATCCCGGGTGTTTTCCTCGTGGTGATGGAATGGAACATAGGGTGGCTGCCAAATAGCAGATGAGTAAAAGGGAAGAACCAGGGTAGGAGACACAAGAAATAAAAAATGGCAGGTGCTGCTGAGGCAGGGCTGGTGCCCAGGCATCTGTAGGACTAAACTCTTCAACCCATCACTCTCTAAGCACATGGCAAGAGGCACAAGAACAGAAAGGGGTGTGGCATTGGGAAGAGATGAGAAACAGAATCAGCACCTGGAATGCTAGTGCCAAGAAGCCAGAATTTGCCACAAAGTTGAGCTCTGAGTCTGAACACATCTCCAAGAAGGATTTAGCTCATGTAAAATTTAGCAATTCAAACCTGACAGAAACACAGCAGAATATACAAACATACATACACTGATATACCACAAAGCACAAGTGGAAAAAGGCAGAATTCAGTCATCTGGATAACCTGGCTGCATGATATAAGAAGCCAGCCTCTGGATGACTGACTTTGGATTAAGTCTTTGTGTCACTTTTTGGCCTCCGCATTCACAAAAGAGTTGAAGTCCAACAGCAGGCTGGCACTCTTAGTCCATTACATAAACCTGCCACATAGTTACCTTAAGAATTCTCATGGTCAGTAGAGAACATGTACGTTAAATTGACATTTGAAAATGAAACGTCACTGAGACAGTGTTTGTAAGCACTTCGGGCTCCATGAGGATGCTATGGGAGGCAGCCTCTTCCCAGGGCTCCAGAGGAGAATACTGCACACATCCCTTCTATCCTTGAACTGAGAATTCTCAGTATGTTCTGACATCATTCCCTTTTGCAGCCAACTCCACCAGGTGAGAGGGAGGGGCAAGATACACAGCCCCTTCTCTGAGATCCCGCCACATTCCTCTCCAATTCTCTATCCCATCTTCTTTACCCAGAGGGCTTTTTACGCCTCAGTTGTGGAGATGTGTTCTACGGACAGGCAGAAAATCCAGCCCCATATGTTTTCAAGCAGGAGGTAGGAACCTGCCTTCCACCAAGACTCAGGTTATGGAGGGATCCTCAACGTAGGAAGGGCCTCAGAACTCCCGAGAAATGAAAACAGGCTAATATCCACAGCAACGACCAAGGCTTTTAAAATTAAGAAAAAAGAATGTGACCTCTTTTGTCCCTGGCTTAATTCTCTCTGATTCCCTCTTAACTAGCTATCTAAATAAAAGAATGAAAAGAAATGTGAAGAAGTAAAACACATGAATACCTCATGATATCCTACCTCACAAATTTTATACCCCTAATTTCTTATAATTTTATCAATTGGTATTTTTAGTCCCATCCTGTAGGTGAGGCTGTCCAGTTTTAGAAGAATGCCCTGTAATCTTGGTCAATTTTTCTTTACAGCTCTCTGTCCTCACCCATAAGTTAGGATATATCCACCTCATAGGGCAGTACTCATGACTAAATCTCATAGCTCCAAGCAACGACAAGCAGAGCTCCAGGGGTGACAGTGTAGTGTGGAATGGACACCACTAAACAGAGAGGGCTTCAGGCACACCGGCTTCCACACTGGCTGCCACAAATCCTCCATGAACCATAAACATGCCTCTTTACCTCTCTGAGCTTCCATGTTGCCATCTGTAAAATAATAGTGTTAGACCAGATGATTGCTAAACTCCCTTCTATCTCTCAAATTCATTGTTCATGAGTTCACCCTGCAAGTCAGCTCCTAAGCCCTGACAGAATCCATGGGATGGGGCCGTGACCAGATGCTTGCTTCTCCCCACTATCCCACTTCCCAGAGGAAGCCTCCTCTCTCCCCTCGGCTCTGGAATATTCCCCCTCTGCTCTAGAGTAACAGTTTAACATGTTAAACTGTGAAGCATCAGGTATTGGTGCTACACTCGCAGCAACCCTAGGATCATTTTCATTTCATCATGATGCTATCTTCTATTTAAATAAAAGATAGCATGATCAGAACAGCATGTGATAAACAAAGCCCACAGGGAAGAAATGCAAGGACCCCAGGGCAGAGGGACGATCCCTGATGAGAAGGTTTGTAAAGGGTGCAGAACCCAGAAGTTCATTTTGAGTGGGTGCCATTTAAGATTTGTTTTTATTTTTCCAGGTACAGTTTTTGCTAGCATCACCATGTCATGTCAAAGAAGTTATTGATATTATAGCCATGAGTTCATGCCAAGATCACAAAATAGGAAAAAGGAGAAATGATACTGTCTTTGCTCTGTGGTACCTCATGATAGAAATTATTTAGATGATAGATGTGTTTGGAAGAAGTAAGGCAGGATTGGTGGCGAGGTGAGGTAGACAAGAAGAAAGCCTTGGTAAGTCCAGATCTGCATCGGAAACATGGCTGCTTGGAGTGTACCATAGCTGTCACCTAGGGCCATGCACTGCTCCCAGCTGAATCAATTTTCCATTACATGGGAATTTCTAAAGTGGAGGGTTAGCAAATCCCTCCTTTGTATTCCCATAGCTCTTAGGCCATGTCTTTATTGCACCACTTCAAACACTAACTAACCACGGTCCATCCCCCACACCAGACTCTGAGGGTCCCTAGTGCCTCAGCATCTGGCAGGTTCTAGGTCATGTTTATTTTACCAACAAAGGCAGCAATTAATTCCAGCATGGGAAGCAGGGGTTGGGTGAAGTTCCACAGAGGCTTTAGCCTATGAGCAGGACTGTTTTTAAGCAAGGATTTTTCCAGATGAAAAAGCAGGAAAGTTTTGCAAACAGTGAAAACCCAAGGAGAGAGGAGACAAGGCTAGAACAAAGAAAGACCCATAATCCCAGGAGGAGACTGGGGCATGAGGTCAACTTTTGGGAGACAAGGAAGTTAATGACTGAGGACAACAGACATTTGAGATGCTTGTAGGAGACCCAGGAGATGTCCCAAAGGGAGGCAGTGGCATGGGTATGGAAGTCAGGAATCTAGATGGCCTCAGACAAGTGCTGAGGGGGAAGGAGTGAGGGCCAAGGACATGATTCTGAATATAGGAACATTTCAGGGCCCAGAAGAGAATGCATGAAAGAGACTATGTAAGAACAGAGAGGTGAGGCTACTCTGGGAAAGCCATGAGGGAAAAGAGTTTCCCAAAGTCAAAAAGCACAGGGAGCTGAGTTCCCTTTTAGATTTTACCCAAACAGTACAAGGAGTGGACGTCATTTCAAATTCCACAGCCAGCTCTGGTTCAGTGGCCTGGCCTGAGTCACCAGGGCCCCACCTAGCCCCTGGCAGTTTTCATGGAGACTGTGCAAATCCACTTTGGAACCAATGAATGGGCTTGTGTCTTTATTGCAAAAGACTTGAGGTTCTGGTGTCTTAGGGGGAAAAAAAGCAAAAGTGGAGACGTTTCTAATGCATGATAAAGAAAATGTGTGAAAATGTTCCCCCCCCCTCCCCGAGGTGATGGGTAGTTATTTTCCCATCAGTAAACCTCTGTGAAACAATCTGGGACTGTCCTTCCTTTAGGAGCTGAGGCTGCTCACAGAGGCTGCCATCTGGGTAAGCAGGTGTGGCTGAAAAGCACACTGACAGGCCTGCCACGAACGCACGTGCAGAAGCTGATGTTTATTTAAACCCTGCAGCTGCTACTCGAAGCTCCTGAAGCTGTTTGTGCCTCGCTATTAGAATCATTGTGAGGTTGGGGGAAGGGGGGACCGTGTTTAATGCCTTTGCTCTGCCTAACCTATCCCAATTCTGTTTGCTACATAATGTGTATTTGTATTTCACTAGAGTGCTTGAATCTTGCAAATGTGGTACACGGCTGCAGAGACTGAGTTGGTTGGCTGCCGGGATCATTTCTCAGAAACTCACCTAGTGGTCTCACCTAAGGCTGGACTCTAAAATGTCTTAGGTCCATCCTGAATTCAGGCAGAAGAGCTCACAGATTCCCCTGTTTGCCAGCTGGTGCCTGAAATTCCTAAATGCAAATCCTTTGGGTTGGAGCATCGTCCTTAGGAACTAAGAAATGCCCTTGGGCATCTAGCTAACAACTAAGAGAATGTTCTAAAAACCTCCCCACCAAAATCCCCTACATGAACAAAGGAAATACCATAAAATAAGAAAAATTGTCCACGCAATAACATAAAGCCTTAGAAATCACAGCACTCTCAATTCCAACACAAAATTAACTAATCCTCCTGGATCTGCGGCAGGCAGCCAGCCCCGGGCTTGTTCCACTTTGGTGCCTCAGGCTCTGGAGTGTGACTTTCCATCCTGCACTGCCTGAGACTGTTAAGTTTCCGCAGGAAGCTACATGTATATTGACTTCCCTCTCCCCATACAACTGTCTCCGCCGGCTCCCAGCTGCTCCAGTTTGCTCATGGTCCAGGAAACCATTGTTTGTTGACCAAAGGCATAAGAGTAAGCCTTTTCTCCCAGGACCGTTTCTCCCAGGTGTGTGTGCCACAGGGGCTCGGAGCAGCTTTCATGAAATGAGGTCCCACAGCTGCAGCCAGTTCTTCCAGCACCACCACCTCTTCCAGGTTGCCAACTCAGCATCCGTCATGCTTCCTTTTCAGTCCTTTTTTTAGCCCCAGATAGCACCCTTTGTATCTTACAAAGGTGAGGCAAGGCTATGCCCACTGAGCAATTCCTATGTCTTGCCTGTTCTTCAAAATTGGGACTTCACAGACCTCTCTTCACATGGATAATAAGTAAAGGAAAATAAGTCTGGGCATGTGGAAATATTCCCAAGCACAGAGATGAGAAGAAAGGCCAGAGGACTCTGAGGGACTCATTGCCCTCTAAAGCACACACATTGCAAGGACAAAGAAGAAAATGATTGTAACACATGCTTCATATTGCTACTAAAATACAAAAAACATAATCTGTGAACAAAAGGAGAAGCCATAGTAAAAACAGAACTATTCAAATCTCTATATATATTTGAGTAAGGATTTAACCAAAATAAGCATTTCTAAAAATAAACAATAAAACAGTACAAATAGATAAAATGCTAGGAAAAAAAAAAACTATCCTGATTGTTTTTTTAAATCCAAGTCTGGATATAGAGAGTTCTCACAATGATCCAGGTAGCAGTTTTGAAAAGGAGTTTATATCTAGTTTGTTTTAGTAAGTTTTCTAAATTCCAAAAACAAAGAAAAAATTCTAGAAGTATTCAAGCAAAACCCACAAGTTATCTGTTGGTTTAGCCTGGGTTTTTGTAAAGGCAAAGCCCAAGGCAAAGGTTTAGGTGCTACTATTTTGGTGGGTGTACAACAACCCCAAGGAAGCAGAAGATGGGAGAAAGGAAGTAAGCAAGGAAGAGCAAATATACAAGGTATCCTTAGTATCAAGCATAACAGATTTCTTAGAATATCATGGGGCCTTTTGGGCTACAGCAACTCTGTCCTGAGAAGGAAGGGAAAATATTTTACCTACTACCTTCCCACCTGCTGTTGGCCAAAAATGTGCCCCTGGTGATGTAAACTTCCACTCATTTCTGGGGTGCACATATGTCATGGCAAGCGACTCCCAAGATGTCCAATACCTCTGCATCAGCAGGAAAGCCCAGGTCTGAAGGAGAGAGATGTGGACTGACACAAGGAAAGGCATGGTCAGCTATGTCCACATGAAGTCCACTGGAGGCTACACTCAACAGTTCATCACAGTAGCACCTGGGGCAGGACAAGTGCCAGGGGCCGCAGAGACTGCTTAGGCCTAGAGAATGGAAGGCAGCTGCTTTTCCCACAAAGGATCAAACTTTAGACTTATCCTCAGCAACTCTAATTTTAAATAAGCTTGGCAGAACATGCCAACTTCACAAGGCACTAGACATTTAAGCAATGGAACAGCATCTTCAGAATATAGGTGAAAAAAAAGTCTGACCCAAGAATTCATACACACTCATTGACTTTCTTGTAGAAAGCCAACAGAAAGACATCCTCAGATGCAGAGTCTCAGAAAATCTCCTAATTTCCTTATGAATAAAGTTCCTGCAGTACACAGTCCCTCCTACACAGAAATGAAATGCAATTAAGAACCCAAGAAGAGGCCAAGTGCATTGGCTCACACCTGTAATCCCAGCCCTTTGGGAGGCTGAGGCAGGTGGACCACTTGGACCCAGGAGTTCAAGACCAGCCTGGGGAAAATGGTGAAACCCAGTCTTTACAAAAAATATAAAAAATTGTCCAAGCATAGTTACTGGGGAAGGTGAGGTGGGCAGATTGCTTGAGCCAAGGGTGTCAAGGCTGTAATGAACCAGGATCGTGCCACTGTACTCGAGCCTGGATGACCGGGTGAGACCTTGTCCCCAAAAAACAAAAACAAAACAAAACAAACAAAAAAGTACTCATTAAAAGTGATGGCAAAAACCAATTACTTTTGCACCAACTTAATAGGTCTGAACAATCACTGTCAATCCTGCAAATCTTAACAGAAAAAGAAGAAAAATGTTTTATAAAGAGATACATATTGACTACTTTAAAACATTAAATGTGGCATTTATAATCACACATTACACTTTTAAAATCCCACATACTCAGTGTTCAAAATTTTTAGTCATAAATGCTTATTTTATTCTTGATTTGGGTATTTTGAAAAAGATGAGCTTTATGAGATAGAGTTCTATTTGTTTAAGATACATATTTATAGATTGAAAAACAGGATGTTTACAAAGAGGCAAGTGCAAAGCAAATAATATATACAGCAGAAATCAGAATCAAAGGGAAATATAGACACAGAAAGTACAAGTTAAGAGGCCTGAAAGAAAAATTTAAGTTCTGAGAATAAATATAAATGAATAAAATGTCTATACTAAGAAAAACAGGCTTTCAGACTGAATAAATAATGATGAGCCATCTATGAGAGTTAATATTGCTTTTTAAGTCTGGCAAAAATATATCAGACAAATGTAATATACAATTCAAAACAAATTACATTAAACTTTAAAAAGCCAGTTTTAAAAAATTGATAATGGTACCATCCATAATAAAAAAAATTTCAATTAATACGTTTTACACATCTAAGAATAAAACACCAATAGGGAAACCTGACTCCAAGCTCAGAAATGCCAGTGCCAGCCAGGCAGCACCTCACATTGATATCATTGATAGTCTTATTTTATAGGTAAGGAAACCAAGACTGAGGAAAGTTAAGTGATATGCCCAGAGTCGTATAAATAATTAGGGAAAGAGTTCAGAACCTCCTATCAGGTCATCTGAGGGAAAATCCTAGGCACTATATACCTAATTTGGTTTCATCCACCATCATCACCTCGTTTCCATCCCAGTGGGTGTGGTGGTCATTAGGGCTTTTCACAAACATGAGGCTCTCTCCTTGCAGGCACTCGGCCGCCTTGCACACCCATTTACTTGAGGTGTGTGTGGTTGTGCATTCATATGGGCTTCCCCACCATCTCTTTCACACTGCCTTGGCAGCCAACAATGTTCCAAATAATTAGTGCAACAATCATCCAAAAGACAGACCCCCCAACACCCAGCTCCCATCATCTCAGGACGAACAAGTAGTGTGAGAGAAATCAATCTTTATTGTTTTAAACCACTAATTGGCAGTGGGGGTGGTGTGGGGGTCTTGGATACAACAACATAATCTAAATCTATTCTGACTGATTCATCATTAATAACTGTTTTTTCTCTAAGACAAGGCCAAGACAAATGCCTGGCAGCATTTCATGGGAAATGTTTCATAGGCCAAAAGCTATTATTCAGTCATTTGTGGCTTTGGCGATTTAACCAGTTACTACTCCCCCTAATTGTACTATTGATAGATCACAAGCCTATCAAGAGAGACCTTATCAAAAACTTCCTGAAATCCAAAGATATGTCTATTGCATTTCCTTTATTTATTTATCAGATGAGCCTTAATGCCGAAGAAGAGATGAGGTTAGTGCAGAATGACTTCTTTATCAGTAAGCCACACGAATTCCTGGTGGCCACTGCTTGCTATCCTAAATGTTCACAGATCATTTTCTTTAGAAATCTACCCTAGGAGGTAAGGAAAAGTAACATTTGATCTGAATCTTAAGAGACAAATATAATTTTCACAGGCAGAAATTGAGAGGGAAGGACATTTCAGGTTGAATAATAGAATGAACAAAATTTAGGTAGAATAAAGTACATGGCTTTGGATTAACCAACTCTGTATCTATTTAGCCCAAAAGTGGGCTAAATGGTAACAGTGACTTTATAATGTGTAAAGATTGTTAATGCATGCAAAGGGCTTTAGAAACAAAAAGTGAGTTGAACTGAGAATATTGCATGTTGTAATATGACATCTTTGTAATAACTGGTATACTACTTTATATACGGGTATATAACCTTTGACATCTTGTAATAACTGGTATACTACTTTATATTTAAATGAACCTAGAAGAATTTTAAGCATATAATTACATCTTAACCTAAGCACCCTCCTAAAATTGCTTCCTAAAGGAATAATAAATTTTCAATGACAAAATTTAATTAATAACTCACTCTTAAGATTATAGGCAGATAAATAAAAGACTTTTGAAAGTGTTACACTTGCTGGGCACTGTGGCTCATGCCTGTAATCTCAGCACTTTGGGAGGATGAAGCAAGCAGATAATCTGAGGTCAGGAGTTTGAGACCAGCCTGGCCGTGGTGAAACACCATCTCTACTAAAAATACAAAAAATTAGCTGGGCATGGTGGTGGGTGCCTGTAATCACAGCTACTTGGGATGGTGAGGCAGGAGAATTGCTTGAACCTGGGAGGTGGAGGTTGCAGTGAGCCGAGGTCATGCTATTTGCACTCCAGCCCTCCAGCCTGGGCAACAAGAGGGAAACTCCATCTCAAAGGAATGAATTCTTCTTTCTAAGCTTTTTTCCTAAAGTGAATTTGTTTCCCATAGGCTCAGTGACTAAACTCAGAGATTTCATGACAAAAATAATAGCAAGTGTCGGCACAGTCATTATGGGCCCTCCCTGGCTGAGTGGGAGAAGGCATACCTCGCCTTTATGCTGTCATTCCAGAGGTCAGAGGGCTGCGGTCTAGTGCACAAAGCTGGAAATTTCCTTAATCTAAGAAAACATTCAAACAGTTTCAGACAGTTTTTTCCATTATTTACAATGCCGCCCACGATAAGATGGAAATTTTCTGAGGGTGGCATGATAAGCTTCATGTAAGCAAGACACAGCTAATGGCTTGAAGCGTGGAATTCCAGGGCTTCCTGAACAGGCTGTTTTAGTACAATCTTCCCTTGACAAGGTTAAGCTGCTTATAGATTCCTTAGATAACATTACAAGGCAGACAGCAGAATGGAGACCCGACTCTAATGCCTCAAGACAAAAATGACAGAAAATAGCAAACTAACAAAGAGCAAGGAACTTCTGAGAGGCAAGACATTTCTCTTTTTATATCCTTCCGTTTTTCTGCCCCCACTGAAGACAAAAATGGTAACAAGCTTTACTGTTTTGGGCCACACAGTTGGGTGAGCATTGTTAGACTGAATGAGCCAAACCCTAGATTTTACCTAAATTGCCAATAGATTTGAATCACGGGTTTGAGTTTCCAACAGCTGTAGTTAGTTGGCTATATGGCTGTCATTTTTTAGCATGTCTTCTCATGGTCACAAGACAGGAGGCCTCAAGGATGGTGCCACTGAGCCACGCTAGGAAGGTGAGAGAGCCCCGTGCAAGCTCCGTGCTTGCTGCCAGCTGCCCTTACTCAAACTGCCTCTCCTCTGGGCATCAGAAACCCCTCTACAAAGCTGGCCAAGAGGTAGGCAGGGACTCATTCTGATATCTAGTTCTCACTAGCTCTAATTTTATAAAAGCAGGAAACCAAAATCCTAGAAAAGTGCAAGTTCCTATTTTCACAAGATTTCTCAGGCTATTTTACAGTTTCGAAACACTAAGCTCATGCCTAAAACTACAAGAACAGAGAAGTGTTAAAACTGCAAGATACTTGAAAGATCATCTAGTCCAGAAAGTCCTTATACAAATAAGGAAGCAGAGGCCCTCAGAGGGGAGGTAACTAGTAAAGATCATAGTGCTGGTGGTGGAGCTGGGCTTCAGATTTCCAATCCAGAGCTTTTTTCCTATGTGCTATGCTATGTTCTTTGTTGTGCTGTTTTTTGTTTTTTTGTTTTGAGAGAAAGTCTTGCTCTGTCACCCGGGCTGGAGTGCAACAGAGTGATTTCGGCCCATTGCAACCTCTGCATCCCGGGTCAAAGAGATTCTCCTGCCTCAGCCTCCTGAGTAGCTGGGATTACAGGTGTCTAGCACCACACCTGGCTAATTTTTGTATTTTTAGTAGAGAACAGGTTTCACCATGTTGGCCAGGTTGGTCTCAAACTCCTGACTTCAAGTGATCCACCCACCTTGACCTCCCAAAGTGCTGGAATTACAGGCATGAGCCACCAAGCCTGACCCTCCTTTGGGGACTGAGGACAAGTGGAAAAATTCTACCATCTAAATATCTCCTGAGTGTATTCCTCTCTAGCCCAAATGATACTACCCTCCACTTATTTCTTTTTATTTTTTGAGACAGAGTCTCGCTGTGTTGCCGAAGCTGGAATACAGTGGGATGATCATAGCTCACAGCAGCCTCAACCTCTTAGGCTCAAGAGATCCTCTCACCTCAACCTCCCAAGAAGCTCAAACTATAGGCACCTAACTAATTTTTTGTATTTTTTTGTAGAGAAAGGGTCCCACTATGGTGCTCAGGAGGGTCTTGAACTCAAGTAATCTTCCCGCCTTGGCCTCCCAAAGTGCTTGAATTACAGACATAAGCCACCATGCCCAGCCCACACTTCTTAAATATTGCTACTAAGTGTAACTTGCTTTCTTTCCTAATGGATTGCCAGGACTCAAACCTCATCCATTCCAATTCTCTTCTCCACTATTTTTAGCAAACTGAAGTAATTTACCTAAATGTCCCAATGTCACTATGACCCATGTCACTTTCCTACTTAAACCCTGTAATAATTTCTCATTTTTTATGATGCAAAGTTGTTTCTCAGCATGGCCTGAAAATTGTATGATCTGACCATGCCTAACTAACACCTTCCCTAACATGCATGCTGAGCTCCTGATGCAGGCATTCCTTGCACACCATGGTTTTGGTTTCTTCCCTCTGTACTCTTTCATGTCATGGATCCCTTATCTGAAAGATTCTTCTCCCTTTTGTTTGACTGGGTAATATTTATTCCTCTTTCAAAACATGGCTTAGTGAACATTCGCTCCAGTGACCAAGGTCTATTGAGATCTATCATGCAAACTTCTCGTGACCACACATCATGTCCCCAAGTGCCATATTTATTAGGCATTACACCAGTTTGCTGAAGTATCTTATGGGCACCATAGTAAAAATTCATCTAGCTTCAAACACATAGACAAAATACCTGATTAACAGGATAGGGACTTTCTGAGCATATAAAAGCTAGAAATCAAGAAGAAAAGACAAGTCCATCTAACTACATACAAATTAAAAACTTCTGTTAAATAACTTGGAAAACTTTGCATATGACACATGATTGGCATTCTTAATAAATAAAAAGTTTTTATGAAACAAGTACTAAAAACCACAATGAAGAAATGAGCAAATAACATAAACTGAGATTCATAAAAGAAGTACAGACAGCTAATAACTATGAAAAAGAATTTAGTTCCATTAGTAGTCCAGAAGAGAAATAAAAAGAAGATAATATTTTTCAACCATCTGATTAACAATCATCATATTCAGCAATGACAGGGTAACCAATAAGGTAATCACTCCCATACTTCACTAATGGGAGCTATATTTATATTACCTATCTGGAAAGCAATTTTGCAATTCATTTCACAAGACTTCAAATTTCACTCCTTTTGACGCTGCTGTTTTTCTTCTCAATATCTAGCCTATGAAAATTGTCATAAACTATAAAACTTGTACTTCACAGCATTATTTATAGTAGCAAATGAGACACATCATTAGTGTTCAGTGAAGGAATAATTAAATTCTCATACAAATATAGAGTATAATGCAGTACAAATAATTCCTTTAAAAATTATTTTATGACAAGAGAAATGAAAATTTTTTAACCAAAATGCAAAGTCATCTTTGCAATGTGATCCAAATGATATTTTTAAATCTAGGTATGTCTGGAAAAAAAGACTAGAGATAGATAGGTAGGTAGATAGGTGGATGACATTAATATTTATTATTTCTAGAGAAGTTTAATTTTTATGGTTTTCATGAGTAGATAGGTGGATGACATTAACATTTATTATTTCTAGAGAAGTTTAATTTTTTATGGTTTTCATGATATTCTAAATTCTTTACAATCACTTTACATTGCTTAATCACACACATACCCATATATACATGTGTAACATTTACACAGATATATATATATGTATGTGTGTGCTTCTGTGTACGTGTGTATATATATCTGCTTAAAAATCACTTTTAAATCACTTTTCACTGAGACTAAATCCTTTTAGATATTTTATCTAAACAAAGCAATCCAGCAACCCATCTACAAACTACATGATTAATTACTAGAATATTTCTTTTAAGACCTAATAAAAGTATCTAAAGTTCCTGATAGCCACAAAAAAAAAGGGATACAGCAACCCCAAAACTGATGAAGCCATTACACAAAAAAAGTCTTCCCTAACAACCTCAACTCTCATAACAGCATAAACCATAAACATTGGTTACAATGTTACAGCTTTTTGTGTAGGTCCCCACTGGTCTGTGAGTTCTATGAGAGCAAGGATTATGTATGTGTTCATCACTAGGGTTTGATCCAGGACACAGAATGCCTGGACACATATAAAGTGCTCAATAATTTTTTAAATTCATTATAAAGAAAGAAAGATATTAAGGAAATCTAAAGTAGTGGGGGCCTCTAAATGAATGCAACACTTGACAATAAAGCTCTTATTATCTCACAACCTACTTCCCCACTCCCCACAGTCAGCACCCAGAAGGAAAGCTGGAATCTAACTTTTCTCTTTTCCTCAAAGCCATTCTCACTTAAAGTCCTTTTCACTGAAACTACATCCTTTTAGATATTTTATCTAACTAAAGCCGCCAACACTCAGACATAAATTAACAATTGGCTAATTGCAGCCAGAAGTGTCTGCACCCATAAAGAGGCTCTTATTCTCTGTAATGAAGCCCCAGTGAACAAAATGAGGCTTCAGGGAACGTCTTCATAAGCTCCAGGCCTTCTAACACCCCTTGAGCTGTGTTTCTGTCATACTGCAAGTCCTGTTCTGATTTTAAATAGCAGAGAGAGGGAGAGAGAGAGAGACAGAGAGAATGTATTCTTTTATTTTCACACTGCTATAAAGACATACCAAAGACTGAGTAATTTATAAAGAAAAGAAATTTAATTGACTCAGAGTTTCACATGGCTGAGGAGGCCTTGGGAAACTTATAATCATGGGAGCAGGCACATCTTACATGCAGGTGAGAGAGTGAACAAGAGAAGGGAAAGCTGCCTTATTAAACCATCGGATCTCATGCAAACTCACTCACTGTCATGAGAACAGCATGGGTAAACTGTCCCCATGATCCAGTCACCTCCCTCCCTCCCTTGACACTAGGGGATTACAGAACCCTCCCTCCACACACGGGGATTACAATTTGAGATGAGATTTGGGTGAGGGTACAGAGCCTAATCCTATCAGACAGATACTGCCAGAGATGCAAATAGACTCCGAAGTACTTACTAGTGAATCTCCCATCCCCAACCTACCCTACCCTCAGGCTTCCTCAACTCTGGGAGAGGACAGCCACAGTCTCAGTAAAAGCAGTCATAGATGGCTAGAAGAGTATCGTGGATTGGACCAAATACTAGAGATAAGAAAGGAGAATGTCATGGGAAGCTTGCCTGGGTTTCTCAGTTTAACAACTCATTCAGGGCAAGCAAATAATTACACCAAGAAGATACAAAAATAATAATAATAATGCTATTATTCTGCTGTCTCTATGCCTTGTGAAGGAAGAACAGATTGGTAAATTTTTTTAGCTAGTAAAACATTTCGTTTATTTATAAGGATGTTGAGAATAAATTCTACCACAAAGGGGGATGAATAACAATTTTCCAAAGCATTAAATATAACTAATTTCCCCGGAGCATCCAAAGTGTGTGATTTATTGACACTGTCTGGAATTTACATACAAAAAAGGTGAACTATCAAATTTATTATGAATCACATCTTGTTCTCAATTTTCAATACACAAAACAACCACCAGGAAACACTCAGCATTGCACAATAGCCTTTGCAAATTTAAAAGGGAGTACTGACTTTACCATCAAACAAATCTGATTTTCAGTCTGCCTCAGGCACTAAGCAGTGATGTGAACTTGGTCAGGTCCCTGTCCTTTTTCAAATAGAGAATGATGGCAGCCACCTCAAAGGGGTGTTACTGGGATTAAACAAAGATGCCTCTTGTGGTTCCTAATACAGAAGACACTCAGTAAATTTTCCCTATCCAGGACTGAGCAGGAATAAAGCCATGTAGCCCAATATTTATCAACAGATACACTCTAAGTGCATAGAGACCTTGCATTTAGACTGTCCCCTTTTGTTGAATGTGAATTGCACTGTATCTTCTTGTTTGCACCAATGTCTTCTTGTTTCACTTCACATTATGTCTGAGATGTAGCAAAAGCCATTATTATGAATCCCCATTTTGAAGTTGAGAAATTAAGGCTCAGACAAGTTCAATGACTTGTGACCCACCATCACAATAGCTAGAAAGATGCAGAAATGAAATGCAAATCCAGGAATTCTGGATATTTCAAGTACTTTACTCTTTCTATGCCTCCAGGTAGCATGGTTTCTAGACAAATAAATCTGAGATACCAACACAGTCACCTAAACAACTAACTTAGGAAAAGTTTCTCAAAACAAGTAATAGAAACATAAAAAACTATGTCTGTGTCCAATAGATCATTTGGAAAGAGAAATCTCCACAATTTATAGTAAAAGAAATAAATATTGGAAAGCCAATCAGCTCAGCAAACAGCAGCTGATGGATGGAAAGATAATGACTCAAATTAGAGGATAGTATATTGAACATCCAACACAGGAATTACTTTATTTTGGTTAAAAAAGAACTTGCAAAGAGACATGTGCCAAAAAAAAAAGCGGGGGGGGACAAAGATTCTCCAATGTTGTTAGGTGAGGCTATGATGAAATAACATGTTTCTGACAAAACACACTTGATACAGCAGCTCTTTCAGTGAAGCAAGACAAGGACAGGTGTACGATTACTTTTCAGCAATTCCAAAATCCAAAATGCCCGGAAAACCAAGGTATTTTTGTTAAGTATGGCACCAAAGTTCTTTTGGTGAACTAACATAAAGTTATGCTATGCAGTGTGGATATTCAGATATTCCATATCAGACACATCATGCTGGCTCACACTCCAGACCCCATCTGTAATATTATGTAATATAGGGACCATATTATCCTTCTAATATCTCAAATATTTTGAATTATTAAATATGTCTATCCACAAACATTTCAGATAAGAACATGCAGGCCTATTATATTATGATTTTCATTTTACTTTTATTTCACCTTGTGTCTAATACTAACCTTTGAGTAAAGATACTCAAAATGTAGAGAACTCTGCTAAGCAGAAAATCCATATGACCATCCCTCTTAAAACTCCTCCTGTGCCTGGAAAGAAACCCAGGATATATCTATAAAACTAGGAAAAATTGGTTCAAAGAGAAATTAAATCATGTATAGAGTTCCCAAGGTTATACCTTAACTACTGTAACATGACTGCTGAAGAAAATGTTTTTATCAAACTGTGTTGAGTTCTGATCTAAGAGAAAGATTTCAGCAAAGTCATCTGAGCAGTGTCCATAAAGATATTCCAGACTATTCATGTATATTTTCATCTCTGCCTTGATGTGTGCCCTGAGACAGGCTGAGGTCTCCAGAACTCTCCTCTCTTGGATAACTGCCTAGAGCCCAAGCTTGAGAGAAAAAGAGAAAAGTTACATACTGAAAACAGCAATATAAAAAGATCAAACAAGACTATGAAATTCCTCTGTTTGAGGAAGAATTTTTTAAGAGTTATGAGGTCTGTGGGTGGGGCTAGGTGATTTCAAGGCTTGCACAGCTGAATTATTTGGGGTTGTCACATGGAGATGGGGAGCGGAGAGGCTCCTGGTGGTTTGCTGAAAGTCATCTACTTCAGATCAAATTATTGGCTTCAAGCTTGGAAGTGAGGAACTAATCCTAATGAGTACCAAGCCGAAAGAAGAAGAAATGAGGTGGGACAAGGCAGGAAAGCGATGGAGAAAGCATTATATTCTGAACTAGACTCTCCAGAGTTCCCTGGTTCTTTTTAAGCTAAAGATGAGCCGTGACATGAATGCTCACTCTCCTCTCCCGCTTCTCTGCCTGCAGTAGCTGAGCTGAGCTAGCTGCTTTGGAACAACCAACAATGCTGTTTCCTCTGCCTGGAACAGTCTTCTCTTCACCTGCTGAACTCCAACTCATCTTTTAGGTTCTAACCTAACAATCTCTTCCTGTAGGAAGCCATCCTTGGTGCACTCCCAACCTGTCCCTGCATTTTATTAGGTCTTCTCATACATAGCCCACAGGTCTTTGCCACCCCCATCATAGCACTTATTCACTTGGTTATAATTGCTTTTTTTTCCTCTCTGCCACCCTTGTTAGATACAACCTCTTTGAGAGCAGGGGCTATATTGATCTCTATCACCATTATATTCACAGTACCTGCCACAATGCCTAGCCCATAGTGGATATTTCAAAAATCTCTATTATTTCTGTGTTTTACACGTGAATAAAATTAAAAGCAGTTTTTTGTGTTTTTTTTGAGACGGAGTTTCCTCTTGTTACCCAGGCTGGAGTGCAATGGCACGATCTCAGCTCACCGCAACCTCCGCCCCCTGGGTTCAGGCAATTCTCCTGCCTCAGCCTCCTGAGTAGCTGGGATTACAGGCACATGCCACCATGCCCAGCTAATTTTTTTGTAATTTTTAGTAGAGACGGGGTTTCACCATGTTGACCAGGATGGTCTCGATCTGCCGACCTCGTGATCCACCCGCCTCGGCCTCCCAAAGTGCTGGGATTACAGGCTTGAGCCACTGCGCCCGGCCTAAAAGCAGTTTTCTTAAACGCTGTTGCTGTAACATAGGCTAGTGGCTTTCTTTTTACCTTTTTTTTTTTTTTTTTTTTTTGAGATAGAGTTTTGCTCTTGTTGCCCAGGCTGGAGCATAATGGCAGGATCTTGGCTCAGTACAACCTCCACCTCCCAGGTTCAAGTGATTCTCCTGCATCAGCCTCCTGAGTAGCTGGGATTACAGGCACCCACCACCATGCCTGGCTAATTTTTTGTATTTTTAATAGAGACAAAGGTTTCATTATGTTGGCTAGGCTGATCTCAAAATCCTGACCTCAGCTGATCTGCCTGCCTCTCAAAGTGCTGGGGTTACAGGTGTTAGCCACTGCACCTGGCCTAGTGGCTTTCAAACTACAGCAACTTCTGGTACCACGTCACTGGGCAAGGGGTTGCTCTCAGATCCCTTTTCCCACCTTCAACTAGAGCAGCTCCCTTCCATCCACCTCATGTAATAATTCTTACCTATCCTCTTTCATAAGGGTTCTCAGGCTGTGCGCAGTGGCTCACACCTGTAATCCCAGCACTTTGGGAGGCCGTGGCAGGTGGATCACAAGGTCAGGAGTTCAAGACCAGCCTGGCCAAGATGTTGAAACCCCATCTCTACTAAAAATACAAAAATTAGCTGGGCATGGTGGCACGCACCTATAATCCCAGCTACTCAGAAGGCTGAGGCAGGAGAATTACTTGAACCTGGGAGGTGGAGGTTGCAGTGAGCTGAGATCGCGCCATTGCACTCCAGCCTGTGTGACAGAGTGAGACTCTGTCTCAAAAAAAAAAAAAAAAAAAAGAGTTCTCCTTCTAGAAAAGTTTGAGAAGAACAGAACTAGGCAATAGTACTTAGGGGCACATAAGTGGGGATTTTGGAAAGGGACATTCCATTTGCATCAACAGAATTTGGTATTTGTGGAAGAGGAAGAAAAATGATCTTAGGTTTTGGGCTTAAGCCATCTGAGATGGGTAGTGGCAAACTTTAAAAGGGTAGGATTAAGCAGAAGAAAAATATTTAAGGAAGATCACTACTTTGGTTTGAGTTGGGTTGAGTTTAAGTTTCTAGAGGACAACTCCATGAAGATAATCAGTTGAAAATACAGGTCTGGACATCATGGGGTATTATGGACACCAACATACGGATGATGGTGAAGCCATGCTGTTGGGTAAGATCACCAAGGAAAAGCAGAGAGATGAAAAAGAGAAAAATAGTCAAAAACCAGAAAACCCACAGGGAAACTGGCATTTCATTCATTTGTCCAATAAATATTTGTTTATTAGCTAAAATAAAGTAATGAAAAGAGAGAGAAAAGACAGTAAAAGAAATAAAGAAAGAAGAGAGAAGATTAATAAGAGAAAAAAATGAAAGAAAAAAATGTGCCTCAGCCTCCTGAGTAGCTGGCATTACGGGCATACACCACCACACAAAGCCAATTTTTGTATTTTGCCATGTTGGCCAGGCTGGTCTTGAACTCCTGACCTCAAGCAATCTTCCTGCCTCAGCCTCCCAAAGTTCTGGAATTACTGGTGTGAGCCATCGTGCCCAGCCCACCTTCTGTTATTAAATGGTGAGCACAACAAAAAAAGCCTCTGCCTTCATAAACCTCATAACTTAGTGAGGGAGACAAACATTAATCAAATAACCATACACGCTAAATAGAATATGTCAATTAAGGCAAACACATAAATCAAGCCATAGGAGTTTACAGGGAAAGAACTGGCAGAATTGGAACTTGTCAGGGAACATTTCCCTACAGAAATTATGCTTAAGTAAGACAGCAAAGATGAGTGGGACTAAAGTAAAGAGGAAAGAGCTTGTACAAGGCCCTATGATAGGA
This sequence comes from Callithrix jacchus, assembly GCF_049354715.1. Taxonomy (NCBI): domain Eukaryota; kingdom Metazoa; phylum Chordata; class Mammalia; order Primates; family Cebidae; genus Callithrix; species Callithrix jacchus. The sequence continues at coordinate 65,621,978 of NC_133502.1, forward strand.
GAAAGCCCATGATGCATTTCAGGTATTGAAAACCCAGTATGTGTAGAACAGAAAGTGGAGGAATGAGTGAAAGTAAGAATGGAGGCTGGGCATGGCAGGTCACACCTGTAATCCCAGCACTTTGGGAGGTTGAAGCAGATAGATCACTTGAGCCCCTGAATTTGAAACCAGCCTGGCCAACATGGCAGAACCCTGTCTCTACTAAAAAAAAATACAAAAATTAGCTGGGCATGGTTGCACACACCTGTAATCCCAGCTACTAAGGAGGTGAGGCACGAGAATCTCTTGAACCCCAGAGATGGAGGTCACAATGGGCCCGAGATCATGCCACTGCACTCTGGCCTGGGCAACAAAGTGAGACTCTGTAAGATGTAATGTAATGTAAAAAGAATGTAAGAATGGAGAGGCAGACATAAGCAGACTGTGTAGGGCTTTGGAGGCCAAATGGAAGAGTTTTTCTCAGCATATACCAAGAGTACTAGGGACCACTGCAGGGTTTAGTGTGTAGGAGTGCAGAGGCAGGCAGGGAGATATTATCAGATTTGCAATCTGGAAAGATGGGTCCAGTTGAAAAGATTGAAAATAAGAGGAAGCAGACTATCTGAACAAAGATTCTAGAGACACAGGAGGTCAGCCAGAATGAGAATGGGGGTGAGGATGTATTTGAGAAGGATGCATCTTCTTGAGAGATAGAAAGGATAGCAGTAAAAAGATGTGAGGCAATGGGCACATTTGGAAGTAGAAGGAGAAAGTGTAGTTTGAGTTAAAAATTTGATTTATCTGCTAAAAATGAAGAAAACATAGGTAGAAGGTGTGAGTTGAGTTTCTGTTATGGAGAAGGCTTCCATCAGCATTTACTGGATGTTAATGAATGTAAAGGTTTGGAACAGCTGCATGGCAATTGAGAAAGAGATCCCTCCAGGGATGAGCAATAAGAATCACCTAGCAACCACGATGCTCATTCTACTCAGTGTGGGTCATCAATGCCCATAGGAAAAAATGCATAGCCTCCAAAATATCACAAATTTGGAAACATTGTGGACACCTGCAATAGAAAAATCTGAATCATGGCATCATATTGCTTTAAAATGCTGAAAATTAGGGGGAATGTCTTCAACACACTTGATTACCACCTCACAAGGAACATTGGTCATCCTGGGATTAGTCATAGGTGGTTTGAATGCTTTGGAAATGATGTTTACTACTGGCATTTTCTAAAGAAGCATAAATTATAACTAAATTTCTCCTGTTTATATGCATTGCCATTTCTTCCCACAGCTTTCATCAACAAATAACAATCAGAGCACTATAGCTAAGGAAATAATAGCTGCATCTTGTTTCTGACCCTGTTAAGCTCTACTTACGAGATAGCCAGATGTTGTCTATGATCTCTTCTTTCCTTCAAGTCATGCAGGGCATGCATGAGGTGAGACATAGTGGCCACTGCCTTGGAAATCAAAAGCAGTCATCACAAAATGCAAGGTAATTTTAATCATCGTGATGAGCAGGGAACAATATGTTTTTTTCTATTTTAGCATCTTAGAAGTAGAAAGGCATTTTATCGGTGGTCTCCTAAGTAAGGAACAAATGACACATTGGGGAACAGGAAGAAAATATTATAACTTAATCTCCTATTTCTTTTTATTTTTTAGAAGGCAGGGAATTAAGCTTATTTGTGATTAATTTATGGTTTGACCTGACACTGACATTTTGCTCAGTGAGAACATCAGATGCCACATGTGACCTACTAAGGGTGGAGCCGCACAGCATTGGCAGTGACATTCTTTCTCATTGTGTCCAATAAGGTAGATTTATGAGCAACCTCCGAAGACTCAGTTTTGCTAAGACGCCAAATTCTCTCCAAATTGATCTATAAAGATTTGACACAATCTCAATCAAAATTCAATTTTTTAATAGTCAAAAGTAAATTTTTCTATAAAAATTGAGAATTTAATTCTAAAATTCATGTGGAAATAAAAAAGACCTGGAATAGCTGAAGTAGCTTTGAAAAAATAACAACACTGGAGGGCGTTCATGCCTTGATTTCACGACTTATTAGAGAGCTACAGTTATCAATACAGTGTGGCACTGGTATAAAGATAGACAAATAGATCACTGGAGTAAAATAGAGAGTTCATAAATAGATCCACACATATACAAACCATTGATTTTTGCTAGAAGTACAAAGGTAAGTCATGGAAGTAATAATAAACTTTTCTATAAGTGGTGCTGGAACAATCATATATCCACATGCAAAAATATAAACATTGGCCCATACTTTAAATTGTATATAAAAACTAACTCAAAATGAAACATAGACCTAAATGTAAAACTTAAAGTTATAAAACTTCTATTAGAGACGCTTGCTGATCCTAGATTAGGCAAAGACTTCTTAGATGCAACACCAAATGAACAACCCAGAAAAGAAAAAAATTGATAACCTGAAACTCAACAGACTTTTGAAGAGCAGAAGTTTTTAATTTTGATAAGAGAATAGGAAGACAAGCCAAAAACTAGGAGAAAATATTTATAAATTACATATTTCACTAAGAACAAATTTAAAAACTCAATAAGAAGAAAACATAAAGCCACTTTTAGAAAAACACAAAACATTCAAATAGACACCTCACCAAAGACAGACAATTGGTAAATAAGCACATTAAAAATGCTCAACGTCATTAGTCTTTGGGGAAATGCTTTCACTAGCTAAATGGGCTAAACAAGAAGCAAATCAAAAAAGAAAGAAACAACAAAAAGAAGTCAGCACCCTGGAGTGACACGACACTGAATTATAATCCCAGTTCTAATACTCACTTGCATGAGACCTTAGGCAAGTTACTTCACCATTTTTGATTCTTTCTTTGTAAGAAGGGAGCAAGATGCTTGCCTTCTGTGCCTCTTAACAGGCATCATCCAGAAAGTTTGCACAACCACCTCATCTTCAATATTTAGTTTTAAACCTTCACTACAAAGTTGTTCCAGCATAACACTCTGGTAAAGGAAAGGAACTATACTAGGGTCTTGCACTGTGGCTTGTTCTGAATGACCCTCTAGGACTCATGTCAAAAGTAGGTTTATTGATTTGTAACTCATTTATGAAGTTACTCAGGCATCATTACCAACTCTTACAAAATGAAAAATTTATTTAATTGACTAAGGTTTATGAGAATTTAAAAAATATGGCAGCACAATGATAAATGAGTTGCCCAGTCACAACCTGATTCACTCTACAAATATTTGCTAAGTACTTCTTGTGTGACAGGGAGTCCATAGTAGACAAATCTCAGCTTACCGTTTATTTATGGACTGAATTTTCCCCTCACAGACACACACAAATTCATATACTGAAGCTCAAATCCCCAATGTGACTATATTTGGAGAGATGGGATTTTTAAAGAGATAAATAAGGTTAAAGAGATCAAAAGGATGGGCTCTGATACATTGGGACTGGTGTCCTTACAAAAAGAAAAGACATCAGGGATACTCAGGCACAAAGAAAAAGGCCCTGAGAAGACACAGCAAGAAGGCAGCTATCTGCAAGCCAAGGAAGGACAGAAGCCTCAGATGAAACCAAGTCTCCAGACACCTTGATCTTGGATTTCAAGCCTCGTGAGAAAATAAGTTTTTGTGGTTTAAACCACTCAGTCTGTGGTATGTTGTTATGGCAGGCCTCACAGACTAAGATACCATTTTTAATTAAGAAACTGACATGCCTGCTTTGAGAAAAATTTTAAATCAGAGGTCAAGAGAAAAGTTACACAATTTGAAAGCTGAAAATGTAAAGTAAATTTGTTTTCAGAAATATCCTGAGAATGAATGCCTTTCTACAGCCTTTTTTTTCCCTTTTTTCTTTTCTTTTTTTTTTTTTTTTTTTTTTTTTTTGAGACAGAGTCCACTCTTCTTGCCCAGGCTGGAGTGCAATAGCAATCTTGGCTCACCACAACCTCTATCTCCTGGGTTCAAGCAATTCTCCTGCCTCAGCCTCCTGAGCAGCTGGGATTACAGGCATGTGCTACCACGCCTGGCTAATTTTGTATTTGTACTAGAGACGGGGTTTCTCCATGTTGATCAGGCTGGTCTCAAATGCCCATCCTCAGGGGATTCATCCACCTCGGCTTTCCAAAGTGCTGGGATTATAGGCGTGAGCCACCGCACTTGGCCTCCACAGCCATTTCTTTTTGAGTCTTGACCAGTTTTTCTCTATGTGTCTTTAAGGGAGAGTGTTTGTACACAAGAGTGAAGTTATCACACCAGGCAATCTGTCAGCATAGGAAAGTTTACACAACAGAAACAGTGACTCTGCAGCACCCCTGGCCAGCCGTCTCCGACGACCTGATGCTTGAACCTGGGCATCCCCCTTTGACTCACCATAACCTTCCAGTAACATTTTGAGGGTTCCTGTGTGTTCTGAACCATCTCATTCAATTTAGTTATCTGTTTATTTCCAAGTATAAGATTCTTTATTTTAAACACCCTTTCCTTTGGCCTTTTCACAATAGAAACCTTATTGGGAGAGTGTTTTCTCATTTCATCTATTTTTATAATTACTCAAATGTCCTGTCTTTAATAACTAGGCTAAATGCTACTATTTCTACACAATCATTTTTATTCACAAAAACACATTTTAGACCCTTTCCACATCTCGCCTTCATCCTATGAATATGTGGGTTTTTTTATGGGCTCACAGACAGTTTTGGAAGAAAGAAAAGACTATTCAGAGTTTACTCTGGTTTTAAAAATTAATACTGAGTTAATTTTATTAAAGTTACTAATCAAATAAATACCAGAAATTGACCAATGATGAGAATGTGTTATGAACCAAGGATTCTGACTGATACTCTGAGCACCTGTCATACAAATAAGAATACAGAAACTTGATTATTCCTTAAATTTTTAAATTCGGCTTGTAAGTATTATTTTATTGGTAAGTGTAGCAGATTTTAACAATCACTTTTAAGAGCTCTTTGGATAATATTGATTCTAATGTTCAAGTATTACCCTAATTTATAAATTTAACATATTCAATATACTTTTTAAGTACTTCAGTTGTATTTATCCAACAAATTTTACTATGTACTTAAAGTCTTATATATATAAATTCTATCTGTAAATATGAATTTTAATTTTATATCAAATATAAGCTGATTAAAATTTCAACCTAAAAAAATCACAGTTCAAAGCCAACTATTCAAAAATGTAAGATGTGTCTTTTTTTTTACATGTGAACTACCATTATTCCAATGCCATTTGTTGAAAAGACAAAAACTATTATTTCTCCACCGAACTGCCTTTTTTCCTTTGTCAAAGATTAGTTGACCATATTTGTATGGATCTGTTTCTGGGTTCTCTATTCTGTTCCATATTTGTCTTTTCTTGAAAACGATATCTTGATTATTGGAGCTGCACAGTAGGCCTTGCAATTGGGTAGTGTGAGTTCTCTAACCGTTCTTCAGCAGTAAGTTTGCTATTCTAATTCTTTTTTCTCTCCATATAAATGTTGAAGTCAATTTGTTGATATTCACAAAATAGCTTGCTGGAATTTAACTGGGATTGCACTGAATCTGTAGATCAAGTTGGGAAGAATTGACATTTTAACAATCCAGTCATGAACACAGAATATCTCTCCATTTATTTGGATCTTGTTTGATTTCTTTCATGAGTTTCTTATGGTTTTCCATACATAAATCGTATACATAGTTTTTTAGATATACAATTATGTCATTTTTGGACGCTGTTGTAAAGGGTTTGGTTTTTTTAAAACTTCGAAGTCCAATTGCTTATTATTGATATACACAATATCAACTAATTTATGTTTATTAATCTCATATCTTGCAACCTTGCTACAATTGATTTTCAGATCCAGGAGTTTTTGTGTTGATTCTTTGAAATTTTCTACATAGACAATTGTGTCATCTATGAATAAACACAATTTTATTTCTTGCTTTCTAATTTGTATACCTTTTATTTTCTCATCTCATGTTATTGCACTAACTAGGACTTCCATTATAATTTTTTTTATTTATTGAGACAGGTTCTCACTGTGTCATCCAGGCCAGAATGCAGTGACACAATCTCGGCTCACTGCAATCTCCAGCTCCCAGGTTCAAGCAATTCTCCAACCACAGCTCCCGAGTAGCTGGAACTACAGGCACATGCCACCATGCCCAGCTAATTTTTTTATTTTTTGGTAGAGGCAGGGTTTCACCATGTTAGCCAGGCTTGTCTTGAACTCCTGACCTCTAGTGATCCACCTGCCCTGGGCTCCCAAAGTGCTGGGATTACAGGTGTCAGCCACCATGCCCGGCCCCAGTACAATTTTAAATTGAAATGGTAAGAGAAGATATCCTTGTCTTGTTCCCAGTCTTAAGGGGGAAGCATCCAGTGTCTCACCATTTTAGCATATTAGTTTTGATATTTTTGTAGATGGTCTTTATCAAGCTGAAGAAGTTCCCCTTTATTCTTGGTTAGATGAGTTTTTATCATGAAGGGGTGTTAGATTCCATCAAATAACTTTTCTACATCAAATGGTACAATTGTATGATTTTTCTTCTTTGGTTAGCCTGTTTCTATAATCAATTACATTGAATGATTTTCATATGTCGAACCAGCCTTGCATACCTGGAATGAATCCCTACTGGTAGTAATATATTATTTTTTATACATTGATGGATGCAATTTGCTAATATTTTGTTGAGTATTTTTGCATCTATGTTTTAAGAGATATTAGCCTGTAGTTTTTCTTTCTTGTACATTATATGGTTTTGGTATTAAGGTAAGGCTGGTTTTGTAGAATGAATTAGGAAGTGTTCCTTAAGCTTCTATTTTTGTGGAAGCAATTATGGAGAATTGATAACATTTTTTCCTTCACAGTTTGGTAGAATTCACTGGGCCTGATGCTGTCTTTTGGGGGAGGTTATTCATTATTGATTCAATTTCTTTAATAGATGCAGGACTATTTAGCTTATCTATTCCCCCTTTAGTGAGTTTTGATTGTTTATGTTTCATTTTTTTTTTCTTTTTTCGCATTATGTCCAGGAATAAGTGACTCCAGATTGTTTATGTTTCAAAGAATTGGTTCATTTTCTCTAAGTTACCCAATTTTGTCACATGGAGTTGTTCATAGCATTCCTTTATTATACTTCTAATGTCCCTGAAACTATGTCATGAAATATATATTTTCTATTTTAAAGAATCTTAAGAGACTGCTGCATTCTTTTCATATGCTTCTAGTCTTAAGATCATGCAATTTGAATGGATATTAAAATGATAACCTGTTTGAATTCTGGACAAATCTCATTCATTTGTCTATTTTGTTGCAACTTCCAAAGTCATTTACCCAATATGATTAGAAGGAATGTGAGCATAGAGGCTTTCAGCAGTTTTGGCCTAAGAGAGCAATAGATCATCCTTGTAATTCCAGCTTTAATGTTCACTGAATAATTGGTGTAGACTTGTGATTTAAAACATCCATCTTACCTGTAGTTATATATAGTATTAGAATATTTAAGAGAAATAAAGAATCAGCACATTTATAAATTTACTTTATAAACTTAAAAGGTATAATTTAAAACTTCAGAAAGTTTTGTTAAATAAGCCAATGGAAGTACTGTAAAAATCAAAATATTTAATTTTTAAAAAGAAGTTAAGTAAGGTAGGAGTACAATTTGTAAATTAAAATATTATTTGAAGGCCATCCTAAGAGTGATTGTTAAATTTGTTGACATAAATAAAATAACCACAGCTGCTGTAAACAGAGTTTAAAAACTAAAAGAAGAATTAGGGTTTCAAGTTTGTAACTTTAAAAAGTGAATATAATTTTAAAACCAAAATAAATGCCTTGAATTCACTTTTATGGGGGAAAAAAAAAACCCCACCTTGTGGCCACCAAGAACTCACATTTTCTAGTTGTAATATTTTGGGATAAAACAAACTTACAAGTAGAGAAGACTGGGTGAGCAGTACAAGGATGGATTTTACAGGTGTTTGATAGGAGTTCCATTCATAAGAGAGTGCCGTCCCCGAAGATAACCTGACACCTGAAGATAATCTATAAGGGTTATGGTCCCTTGGGGCTTGAAAAGGCAAACACACTTCAAACCAACTAATTTTACTCTCTAATGCCTGAAAATTAATAGGGAATAGAAGGAGAAGTAGAAGTTGTGATGAGATTGGCCTTATTTTTTTAATTGTCTGCTTCAAAATATCTCCAGGCATACTCCACTTGTTAACTCTTGAAGCTGATCAGAAACTTACGTAGGGGTTTTTTGGTTGTTTGTTTGTTTGTTTTTGAGACAGAGTTTCGCTCTTGTTACCCAGACTGGAGTGCAATGGCGCGATCTCAGCTCACCGCAACCTCCGCCTCCTGGGTTCAGGCAATTCTCCTGCCTCAGCCTCCTGAGTAGCCAGGATTACAGGCACGCACCACCATGCCCAGCTAATTTTTTGTATTTTCAGTAGAGACGGGGTTTCACCATGTTGACCAGGATGGTCTCGATCTCTTGACCTCGTGGTCTACCCGCCTCGGCCTCCCAAAGTGCTGGGATTACAGGCTTGAGCCACCACGCCCGGCCTATGTAGGGGTTTTAAAAGACAACCTCAGACACTTCAGAAGATCAACAACTTTAATCAGTGCTTCCAAGTGTGCCTAATAATCACAGCAGCTAGCCTCAGTGGTATGGGAGATGCCATAGGTTTAATGTTCAGCCATAAACTCATTCTCCATCTAGCTAAAATATGGTCCTCCCTTCTCAGACCTTGTGTGACTATTTGCCAAGGACTCTTGACATTTTAGATGACGAGAACAACACAAGTACAGGCTACTTTATCCTGATCCCAAACAATTCATTATAAACAAAGTGGCCACATTTACTAGTGGAAAGTAAAATGCACAAAGAAAAGAACCAGCATTTGCCCAGTGCATATTATCTGCCAGATATCACAGGAATTATTTCAAGTAATATCATAAATAATGACATATTCATGTTATTGATATTATTATAAACATAATTATATATTAATCGTAACATATTAATCATTATAACCCTGTTAGGTAGATATTATTATTCCTGTTTAATCAGTTGAAAATTGAAGCTTAGAGTTTTCATAATTTATCCAAGTTCATAAGGCAGGAAAGGACTTGAACTTCCCAAGCTCTTGCTCTTAATTTAACACTGTCCAATAGAAATATAATGCCAGCCACAAATGCGAGCCACATATGTAATTTTAAGTATTCTTGTAGCTACATTTATAAAGTAAGAAGAAGAAACAGATGGAATTAATTTTAATAACATTTTATTTATCCCACTCTGACCAAAATATTATAATTTTAGCATGTAAATCATATAAAATTATTAATGAGATCGTTTACTTTCTTTTTTTCATACTAAGTCTCCAAAATCCAGCAAGTTCTTTTAGCACACCCCTATTCAGACTAGCCACAATTCAAGTGCTTATCAGCCAGGGGCTACTATATTGGATAGCACAGATCTAACCTCTGGGCCACCCAACCTCCCTAGATTTGAAACAGCTTATATCGCACCTGCAACAAAACTGGGAAGAAAAATGTTACAGATTAAAAGTTAAATTGCTAGAAAACCATACATTTTCTGCTCAACATACGTATGAAAGGAAGTAATTCATCAACTGCACTCCACTGCACAATAATCATAAATGCACCAAATGCACTGAGCTATTTACCTTAGTGGGACGGGAAACAAATGATCTAAAACTCATAAATCCACACTTCAGAAAGTATAGACTGCAAGAAAGAGTAATAAATCCAAAAGAGCCCTACATGAATTCTACTTGGCTGTCCTTTTTGAATTGATTTTAGAGGAATCCCCCACAAATTGTACAGTCCTATGAATTTTATCCCCTCCCCCACAACATCCATTCCAACAAATCTCCCTCAAGGGACTTAGTTTGGGTAAAGGAATTTCCTTTATTTATTTTCCATTTCCTTCTCGTTGTAATTGTATTTTTATCCGTCCTGCTCCCCCCCACTTCCCTCCCTCTCTTCTGTCGCTGGTTCCCCAGATTCTGAAGCTTGCACTTAGGTTTTTGGTTTTGTCTTATTTTTGAACATTACCCGTGTTGCTTTACTGCTGCTTTTCATTGATTGCCTATAGATCACGTTCCCTCCTGTTTGGAGGAAAAGGAGAATACCTTTCCGGGACCATGATGCCTCCTGGTAGGAGCCAGGGACCGAGCTGACTGACTTAGCAGGATGCGTGGTTGGGGAGTGTGGGGCTGGATGGAGTGTTGGGGTGGGACGTATGCAGCTGCTGACAGAAGTTTTCAAAGAAATAAAAAAACCTTACATTTACAAAATGAAAATAGCTGGACCTTTTACACTTCAGAATAATACCACAAAAGTAAAAAGAAAGGAAAAAGCACCTGAAGTCCCACTTACACCGGAGGGAACCATTGTGAGCGTTCTGGTTTTTAAAAAGTCTTTACTTAGTCTTTAACCTGCAGGTTAGTGAAGCGGCCCCACCCCTTTATCCACCCCTAGTCCGGGAGGAAAAGGGAAAGGAGTTCTGACTTATTTCTGAGATAAAGTAACTAATTTTTGAGTCTGAAATGAGCATGCAAGTTACATGACAAATGCCCTATCAACCGCTCAAGCTGCTAGTAGTGTTTATCTGAATGTATGTCCTTTCAAATGTAATTACAGGCTAATAATAAGAACAGTAACAATAATACCTATTGTTGACTGAATGTTACATACCAAGCATTAACCCATTTTAATTCTTGTCCCAGTCCCATGAGTTAGGGTATTGTTTGCATTACACAGGTGTAGAAACTGAGACTCAGAGAGGTTAAGGCCACCTAGTAAGCAACAAAGTTCGAATTTGAACTTAGACCTGTCTGATTCTAAAACCTATGTTCTTTTCACTATACAACACTGCCATAAATTGCCAAAGTTATGGCATGCCAAAAGCCCCAACTGTGTCATCCAGAGTTGAGTGTTTAAGAAAATAGTTACTAAATTTATCCTTACCAATTTTAATACCTAAAAAATTGAATCTAAGAACTTGAAGTCAAACATGAAGTAATTTGCCCCTGGTAGAAAGATACCTAGAATTCTCACCAGACACCTTCTCCAGTCCCAGGGACAGCAGGAGGGTTTCCTTGCTGCAAGAACTTCACACCCCAGTAGGTGCTGGAAAGCGGATATCCACCCGCCCACAGCCAGCACTTTCAGGAGAGCCCTGAGCACTGTATGCAGGCAGTCACTACCGTTTCCCAATAAAATCAAGAGAAGGCTCTAAAAAACCAGCTCATAGAAGAAATCTGTCTTTGATCAAGAGAGAACTTTTACCTCTACATATCATGTGGCTTGGGCTGTTTTCTCAGGGGTAGAGTTGGGATTGGAGTGAATTAAGAAATTTACATTTGCTATTCATAATCTCTGTATCCAAACACCCTAATGCCAGCCTTGATTTACAAGTACTTAAAAGCTTTAGAGGAAAATGTGTTCATAATAAAAAAAAGAAGCATAAAGAACTTTTGGCAGTGATAAAGGCAAGGAAATACCAGCTCACGGGAAATTCAATGATAATTAGGTAGCTAATAACTAAGCAATGGGCTCTTCTTTAGATTGTTGCTCTCGAATGATGTCATGTCATGGCAGTCAGATACTTGCACAATGGAGTATTGGAAGAGAGCTCTCTTATTGGAAGAGAGCTGGGAGAAACCACTAGGATTTTCTTATATATTTATGATTGAAATATTGACGATATTAGGGAAGATATTAAGTATCAAATTATTTTAAACTTCCAAATAAGATCTTTTCAAATTTCTATTTAAAAATTCCAGCTTACACCTTTGAATTCTTTTCCTATAAGGTTTTATGCATAAAATGGCTACATGTGCTTTTTCATCTAGGCTTCTTAAAATCATACTCTCTTTAAAATTCTTAGTCCACACCAAGCAAAACTTTGCACAAGCAAGTGATTAAAATTGTTTAAACATTTTATAATCATTCAAAAGTTAACTATTAAAGCTGTTTGAAGAATCTAAGCTCTTCTTTAAATTAAAATATTAGCTGATATTATCAATATGTTGCAAAACCAAATTTTTTCAGGTAAAGAATTTCAAAATAATAATGAAATTCTAATGTGCATAGCGCACACAGGTCATTAATGCAGTGCTCCTGAGGATAACATGGATGTCACTCCAAGGGCATATCAATAACATAGGAAAGACCTACCAGTATGTGAAGCAGAGTTTCAGGGTGGCCACCTACAATTCCAAGGCAACTAATCCAGACCAATATTTCATGCCTGTAAGCTATTCACACCCACCCGTTAGGAAGCTCTGCCCTACATGAAGATTACAAACCTGCATGGGCCTCCTTCCAAAGTTCAGTCTCTGCTTTTTCCTTCACTGCACACATTCTAGTTCCTGTGATCAAAACAATCTTTCTCTGTTTACCTGTTTGGTATCACCCCTTAACCTTCCACTAATCACTGAGTTGTCTTTAGAGAGGATACCCATCTTCTAATGAGTATACTCTCCTTCTTCATATTACACAAGAATCACCATGGGATTTAATGGTGAAAGTCACCTAATAGATTTCAGATCTTGAAATTAAAATATTCTTAATTAATGCAACTTCTAAAGAGCCTTTATACTTAACGTTTTAATAAGCTTTCATAGTACTATAGGGACTTGGCATGTACATCACCTTCAGATTCTTAGGATGACCCTTTAAAGAGACACGGTGAGTACTATTTTTCCCATTTTAAAAATGAGAAGCTGGGCTGGGCTCACGCCTGTAATCCCAGCACTTTGGGAGGCTGAGGCAGGTGGATCACCAGGTTAAGAGATCAAGACCATCCTGGTCAATATGGTGAAACCCCATCTCTACTAAAAATACAAAAAAAAAAAAAATTAGCTGGGCATGGTGGCACATGCCTGTAATCTCAGCTACTCGGGAGGCTGAGGCAGGAGAATTGCCTGAACCCAGGAGACGGAGGTTGTGGTGAGCCGAAATCACGCCATTGCACTCCAGCCTGGGTAACAAGAGAGCCGAAATCACGCCATTGCACTCCAGCCTGGGTAACAAGAGCGAAACTCCGTCTAAAAAAAAAAAAAAAAAAAAAAATTGAGAAGCTGACAGAGAGAGACTTAGGTAAACTGGCCCAGAATCATTCAATCAGCAAGCAGAGGCTCAAATCTCCTGACTCACAGCCCAGTGCTTCTCCTCACCCTGCCAGCTCTTATCTACATTAAGGTAGCTGCCCACTGCTCCCAGGTTCCTTACGAAAAGGCAAAAGATGGAAGTGTAAAGAGGAGCTGTTACCTTTGTGTCTCCAGGGTCTGAAGTCCTTTGCCCACTTACTGTGACCTGAAGTGGATGCACTTGAAAGTGCCCGGAATTGTTCAGGAGAGATCCTATTAAAAGGGCAAAATGAAGAAACTCACTCTCTTTCTTCTCTTCTGTTTCCTCTATTTCCCCACCCTTCCACTCTACCAAACTCGAGTGAAGGCAACTGCACAGAGAAAAGGAAAGCAGAGTCTGCATAGAAGAAGGACAGGGCAGTTCCTATTTGCCTTAAGGTGGTGAAAGGTTAGGAGTTTCTATGGAGTCTTTAAAACCCATTACTGGCAGGGAAGTCTCTTTCACCCCAATTTCCTCAGGTGTTTGCTGCTCAATGGGCTCCCATCATGGACAGTGCTGCACCTTAGGAATGTTCGCACTGCTAGTTTTCTCTCCATTAGTGCCAAAATGGGCCCTTATACTCAGGAGGTGTTAAACTCTTAGAGTGGGGGTCTGGACACTCTCACACTTTGGACGGAGACACAACCATTTGAGACCATATGATTACAGGATTACATTTCTTACACATCGCTGAAAATATTACAGCAAATGGCAGCAAAAAGATTGCAGACTAAAGCTTAGTTCACTCCCAGCTATCTCTCAGCAGATGTATCCTGCTTCTCAGAAAAGAGAGCTTTGTATATTCACCCAGTTAGAGTCCATCTCTCTAGATGATGAACTGTCATCGCCCCAAATTCCTTGATGATTTTAGCTTTGGCTTTGGCAACTTTTGCTGCCATGATTATCTCCCTCATACGACTGTCCTCCTTCTGTCAGAGAACAGGGAAAAAACACCCTGCTAGCTGGCTAGTATCTTGCCTTCCTCAGCTGCGGTTCCCGCCAAGTTTTCTTTACCCTTTTCATGCCCTAAAGCCTTTACTGAATCTCTCAAGAACTGATAAATCAAGATTGCTGTCAGGATTGTTTATACTGCATTACTATCTAAGCCCTTTTTTATACAAATCAAAATGGAACTACACCACCGTTTCAATTTCAAAATTAAATTAAAATATTTCCCATGAAAGACTGATGGCAGATACTTCAGGAGAAAATCCAACACTGGAAACCATCTATAACCAATTCATTTAAATTGATCATTGCATGAGTTTGCCATTGTTTTCCCATCTTGGCGATACAAAGATGTTTCACACCTTCATCATATGGGTTGGTAGAAAATCTCAGAAATTCTTTGGTTATGACAGTAAAAATTATAGTAATAAGATGAATAATGATTTACAATTAAAATTTCAAGAGCAGTAAAGATGGTGACTATCAAAGAGTTAAGTTAATAATGTAATTTAATAAGACCAGGTGAAACATCAAAATGGTCTATAGTAACTAGGCTTTTATGTATTTTGAACCTATTTTTATTTTAATTTTAATGGATTGTTTCTAATTTTGTACTCCTTGACATGAAAAACCTATTAACTCAAGAATAAGTCAAGCAAAATTTGTTATATGTTAGCAAGTAACAACTTTCACAGTTGCAAAGCTCTACTTATTATTTTTCGGTTTGTAAATTAAAACTCCCACAGTTATTGGGCACTAATTATACCGTCAACTTACTCAGCTTTTGGTGGGGTTGGGCATAGTTGACCCTTCATTCCTTTTTTTAGCATGTTTCTCTGTTGGCTTCTCTGATCATACATTGTCCTGGGTTTCCTTCAACCCCATTAGCTGTTCCTCCTCAGCTTCCTGTACTGGCTTTACCTCATTTTCCCACCTTGAATTGTTTTGTTCCTCAGAGCTCAGTCATAAACTTTCTTTTTCCTACACTTTCCTTAGTTAAATATATCACTCCCGAGATTATATAGACCATTTCCTTCTTGACTTCCAATACTACATCTTTGGCCTAGACTTCTTCCTTCTCTCAACTTCTGCACATGGATATTTTAAAGAGCTTAAACTTTACATGGAAGATATAAAAGGAATTAAAATTCAAGTATTTAAAGAATAAAGGATCCAGAATAGCAATATATTTCTGCTTATTTTTGCTTCAATATATCCCCAAAAGTTAAAAAAGGGCTTATTTTTTCTTCAATATCCACCCCCAAAAGTTAAAAAAGGGCTTTTGTGTTGAGATATGATTGAAATGCTACAGTCTACATGTATTTAAAGTGTTTAATTTAATAAGCAAAGGCAAGTATATATAATTGAGAAACCATCACTATGAAGACAACAAATAATTTTATCACCCCAAAAAGTTTTCATGTCCATTTGTAATCCAACCTTCCATCTACCTCCATTACCAGGCAACCATTCATTGGTCAACGTTCTGTTGCTGTAGATTAGTTTCCATTTTCCAGAATTTTATGTAAATAGAATCAAACAATATGTATCCTTTCACACCTGGCTTCTTCTATTCTCAAAATGATTTTGAGATTCATCCATGTTGTTATATGCATGTATAGTTCATTCCTTTGTATTGATAAGTAGTATTCCACTGTATAAATCACTATTTATCTGGTCACCTGTTGATGGACATTTGAGTTGTTTTCAATTTGAAGCTGTTAAAAATAAAGCTGCAGTGAACATTCAAGTACAGGTTTTATAGGAGCATATGCTTTCTTTTGGGTAAATGCCCAGGAGTGGAATGCCTGGATCATATGATAGGCATAGGTTTAACTTTTTCAGAAAATGCCAAACTGTTTTCCAAATGATACAACAAAAATGGTTGTTACAGTCCCAGTTTCCATCAGTAAATTGTGGGAGTTCCAGTTGCTCCACAGCTTTGCCAGCATTGGGCATTTTTGACTTTTGCTATTCTAAGGGGAGATGTTGATCCATCTTTAAGTGAGTTGATGAACCATTCATATACTTTTTTTTGTAAAGTGTCTCTTTAAATCTCTTAACCATTTTCTCATTGTAGTTCTATATATAATATGAATGCAAGTCTTTTGTCTAATACATGTGCTAAGAATATTTTCTCCCAGTGTGTAGCTTGCATTTCTGTTCTCGTTTTGGTGTCTTTCAAAGAACTAAAGTTTTAATTTCAGTAAGTCTAAGTACTCAATTTTTTTCTTACAACTCATAAATTTTGTGTTTTACCTAAGAAAGTTTTGACTACCCAAAGTCATAAATAAAACCACAATGAGATATCATCTCACACCAGTCAGAATACTGATTATTAAATATTCAAAAAACAACAGATATTGGTGATGTTGCAGAGAAAAGAGAATGCTTATATACTATTGGTGGGAATGTAAAATAGCTCAACCACTGTGAAGAGCAATTTGGAGATTTCTCAAAGAATTTGAAACAGACTTAGCATTCAACCCAGTAATCCCATTAGTGGGTATACATCCAAACGAAAATAAATTGTTCTACCATAAATATACATGAACTTGCATGTTCATTGCAACACTGTTCATACTACCGAAGACATGGAATCAACCTACATACCCACCAACAGCTGATTAGATAAAGAAAATGTGGTACAAATGCACCATGGAGTACTATATAACCATAAGAAAGTACAAAATCATGCCCTTTACAGCAACATAGATGGAGCTGGAGGCCATTATTCTAAGCAAATTAATGCAGGAACAGAAAACCAAATACTGCATGTTCTTACTTATAAGCGAGTGCTAAACAGTGGGTTCTCATGGACATAAGGGTGGGAATTAGTAGAGGAAGGAAGGAGAGAGAAGGGCAAGGGCTGAAAAACTCATTATTGGGCACTATGCTCAGTACCTGGGTGATGGGACCAAGCATACCCCAAACCAGTATATGCCATGCAATATACTCAGGTAACAAATCTGCACATGTACCCCTGAATCAAAAACAAAAGTTAAAATAATTTTTTAAAAAAAAAGAATGAAAAAGAAAAAACATCAAATAATACTCAAAGTTGAAATAGTACCATTCCTACTGAAACTATTCTGAAAAGTTCAAGAGGAGGGACTCCTCCCTAATTCATTCTATGACATCAGCATCATCCTGATATTGAAACCTGGCAGAGACACAACAAAAAAAGAAAACTTCAGGCCAATATCCTTGATGAACACCGATGCAAAAATCTCCAACAAAATATTAGCAAACTGAATCCACCAGCACATCAAAAAGTTAATCCCTGATCAAGTAAGCTTTATCCCTGAGATGCAAGCTTGGTTCAATATACATAAGTCAATAATTGTGATTCATCACATAAACAGAACTAAAAACAAAAACCATGTGATTATCCTAACAGATGCAGAAAAGGCTTTCAGTAAAATTCAACATCCCTTCATATTAAAAAACTCTCAACAAACTAGGCATTGAAGGAACATGTCTCAAAATAGTAACAGCCAGCCAGGCACAGTGGCTCACACCTGCAATCCCAGCACTTTCTGAGGCCAAGGCAGGCGATCATTTGAGGCCAGGAGTTCAAGACCAGCCTGACCAACATGGTAAAACCTTATCTCTACTAACATTACAAAAAAATTAACCAGGCATGGTGGCAGGAGCCTGTAATCCCAGCTACTTGGGAGGCAAGATCATGCCATTGCACTCCAGCCTGGGCAACAAGAGTGAAATTCTGTCTGAAAAAACAAAATAGTAAGAGCCATTGATGAAAAAACCCACAGCCAACATCAAACTGATGGGCAAAACCTGGAAACATTCCCCTTGAGAACTGGAAAAAGATAAGGATGGCCTCTCTCACCACTTCTATTTGACATAGTACTGAAGTCCTAGCCAAGAAAATCAGGCAAGAGAAAGACATAAAAGGCATCTAAATAGGAAGAAAGAAAATTAAACTATCCCTGTTTTTAGACAATATGATTCTATACCTAGAAAACCCCATAGTTTTCATCCAAAAGCTTCCAGATCTGATAAGCAACTTCAGCAAAATTTCAGGATACAAAATCAATGTACAAAATTCAGTAATATTCCTATACACTGATAATACCCAAGCTGAGAGCCAAATCAATAATGCAACCCATTTACAATAGCCACAAAAAGAATAAAATGTCTATGAATACAGAAGTGAAAGACATCTACAACAAAAATTATAAGACACTACTCAAAGCAATCAGAGATGACACAAACAAATGAAAAAATATTTCATGCTCATGAACAAGAAGAATCAATATTGTTAAAATGCCCATATTGCCCAAAGCAATTTATAGATTCAATGGTATTCCCATCTAACTACCAATGGCATTCTTCAAAGAATTAGAAAAAAGCATTTTAAAATTCATATGGAACCAAAAAGGAGTCCAAATAACCAAGTCAATCCTAAGCAAAAAGAGCAAAGCTGGTTGCATCACATTACCCCAATTCAAACTACACAACAAGGCTACAGTAACCAAAACAGCATGGCCCTGGTACAAAAACAGACACATAGACCAATGAAACAGAAAATAGAGACCAGAAATGAAGTCACACACATACAACCATCTTACCTTTGAGAAAGTAGTCAAAAACAAGCAATAAGGAAAGGACTCCCTATTCAATAAGTGATGATGTGATAACAGTCTACCCACATGCAGAAAACTGAAACTAGACCCCTTCCTTACACCATATACAAATATCAACTCAAGATGACTTAAAGACTTAAATTGAAAACCATAAAAAGCTTGCTGAAGATAAATTAAAATGGAATACTAAAAAATGTTCAAATAATCCAAAAGAAGCAAAAATAAAAGAAAGGAATGGAGGTACAAGAATAACAACAACAAAAGCAGGAGACAAATAGAAAACAAAAAAAACAAAAAAAGAAAGAGCTAAATTCAATTAGAGCAAAAATTACATTAAATGTTGATGATCTCAATACTCCATTAGAAGGCAAAGATTGACAGAGTGCATAAAAATAGAGCCTACTATATGCTGCCTCTAAGAAATATACTTTATAAATATACAAAATTTGAAAGTAAACAAATATAAAATGTGTATACTATACAAATAGTAAAAATGAGAAGACTAGATTGACTATTTTAATATCAGATAAAACAGACTTCAAGACAAAGAGTATTTCTAGAGACAAAAAGTAGACAAAGGACATGAACAGATACTTTTCAAAAGAAGACACACACATAGCCAACAAGCATATGAACAAATATTCAGCATCACAAATCATCAGGGAAATGCAAATCAAAACCACAATAAGATACCATCTCATACCTGTCAGAATGGCTATTATTGAAAAGTCAAAAAATAACAGATGTTGGTGAGGTTGCAGAGAAAAGGGAATGCTTATATATTGCTGATGGGAATGTAAATTAATTCAGCCACTGTGGAAAGCACCTTGGCAATTTCCCAAAGAATTTAAAGCAGAATTACCATTTGACCCAGCAATCCCATTATTGAGTATTTACCCAAAGGAATATCAATTGTTACACCATGAAGACACATGCACATGTATGTTCACTACAGCACTAGTCTCAATAGCAAGACTCAATCAATCTAAGTGCCCATCGAGAATAGACTGGATAAAGAAAATATGGTACACATACACCATGGAATACTATGCAGTCATAAAAAAGAATGAGAGTGTCATGGCAGCAACATGGATGAAGCTGGAGGCCATTACCCTAAGCAAACTAACACAGGAACAGAAAACCAAATAGCAAATATTCTCACTTATAAGTGGGGTCTAACCATTGAGTATATATGAACACAGCTAAAGGAACGATAAACACCATGGCCTAATTGAGGGTACAGAGTAGGAGAAAGGTAAGGATCAGAAAACTACCTATCAGGTACTATGTTTATCACCTGGGTAATGAAACAATCTATACACCAAACCGCCATCACATGCAGTTTACCTATACAATAATCCTGCACATGTACCCTTGAAACTAAAATAAAACGTTAAAAACAGAAAATATTCGGGAGAAGATCCAAGATGGCCCTTTAGGAGCAGCTCAGGATTGCAGCTCCCAGTGAAAGCACAGAGGGTGAGTGGACGCTGCATTTCCAGACAGATCTTTGTTGCCCACAGACCAGAAGACTCCCAGGCAGAAGAGCCCCACAGGTCGCCAGCACGGATGTTTTGGCCAACGCGGCTGTTTCGGCCGGAGCGGCTGTTTCAGCCAGTGTGGCTGTTTTGTCAGCGCACCAGCGCAGTGGCTCTCCATACAAAATACACTGGTCTGTTTGGCCTTTTAAGCTGGCAATTGGAGCTCTGGGAAGGCAGATTAGCCCAGTCATCTGATTAAACAGGACTGAAACAGAGAGCCAGGCAATGAGATTCCCAGGCAGCACCATTGTTTCAGCCTACACAGTGGGTCACCGCACAGGAAATCACACAGATCCCGGCACCCTTTCAGCAGGTGACTGGAACACCTTGGAGAGAGCCAACCATTCAACTTAAAAAAAAAAACAGAAGGCTCTGAGGCAGGGAGCCAAGTGATCAGGCTCAGCGGGTCCCACCCCCACAAAAACAAACAAACAAAAAAACAGCAATTGGAAACTCTCGGGGTTGAGAGTTTCACAGCAAGCATAGCTGAACCCAGGATGGTCCAGATCTGTGCGGGAGGGGTGTCCACCACTACCAAGGCACTCCACCCCTATGGAGGTAGTCCACCATTGCTGAGGCAGCCTGCTGTTGCTGAGGCAACCTGCCATAACAGAGAGAGTTCGCCATTACAGAGCCGGGCCACCATTACTGAGGCAGTTCTACCCAGACCCATATAAACAGGACTACAGGGAAGTTCACATGGAAGCAGGGCAGAGCCCACAGCAGCTCAGCAAAGCCTCTGCAGGCAGACAGTAACTAGGCTGCCTCCTTGCTGGGCAGGGCAGCCCTGAAAAAAAAAGGCAACAGCACAATGGATACTCATAAATAAAGCCCTAACCCCTAGGGTCAGAGCACCTGGGGAAAAAAAGGCTGTTTATGAGTTCTCCTGCAGCAGACTTAACGTACCTGCCTCGCAGCTCTGAATGAACAACAGAGCTCACAGCTCAGCACCTGAGTTCCTATAAAGAACAAACTGTCTCCTCAAGCAGCTCCCTGACCCCCATATATTCAAAGAGTCACCTCATAAAAAACTGATCAGACTGACATTTGGCGGGCATCATTCTGGGACAAAGATAGTAGAAGAAGAAACCAGTAGCAACCCTTACAGTTCTGCAGCTGCTGCAGGTGATCACCAGGCAAGCAGAGCCTGGAATGGACCTCAGCAGTCCTACAGCAGAGGGGCCAGACTGTTAGAAGGAAAACTAAGAAACAGAAATAACTTCATCATCAACAATCTGGATGTCCACTCAGAGATCCAATCTGAAAATCAGCAACTACACAGATGACCAGTAGATAAATCCACAAAGATGGGAAGAAACCAGTGTAAAAAGGGGGAAAACACCCAAAACCAGAACACCTCTCCTCCTTCTCATGAGCAAGGATCACAACTTCTCATGAGCAAGGGAACAAAGCTGGATGGAGAATGACTGTGATGAAATGACAGAATCAGAATTCAGAAGATGGGTAATGAGAAATTTCCATGAGCTAAATGAACATGTTCTAACTCAACACAAAAAAACTATGAACCTTGAAAAAAGATTTGACAAGATGATAATAAGAATGGACAACTTAGAGAGGCATATAAGTGAATTCATGGAGCTGGAAAACACAACACGAGAACTTTGTGAAGCGTGCAAAAGTTTCAACAGCCAAACTGACCAAAGAGAAGAAAGAATATCAGAGGTCGACGATCAACTCAATGAAATAAAATGAGAAGGCAAGATTAGAGAAAAAAGTGCAAAAAGGAATGAACAAAGTCTCCAAGAAATGTGGGACTATGTGAAGAAACCTAATCTACGTTTGATAGGTGTACCTGAATGTGACAAAGAAAATGAATCCAAGCTGGAAAATACTCTTCAGGATATAATCCAGGAAAATTTCCCCAACATAGCAAGGCAGGCCAATATTCAAATCCAGAAAATACAGAGAACACCACAAAGATATTCCTCAAGAAGAGCAACCCCAAGGCACATAGTTGTCAGATTCAACAAGGTTGAAATGAAGGAGAAAATGATAAGGGCAGCCAGAGAGAAAGGTCGAGTTACCCACAAAGGAAAGCCCATCAGACTCACAGCAGATCTCTCGGCAGAAACACTACAAGGCAGAAGATAGTGGGGGCCAATATTCAACATCCTTAAAGAAAAGAACTTTCAACCCAGAATTTCATATCCAGCCAAACTGAGCTTCAGAAGTGAAGGAAAGATAAAATACTTTGTGAACAAGCAAGTACTCAGAGAGTGTCACCACCAGGCCTGCCTTACAAGAGCTCCTGAAAGAGGCACTACACATAGAAATGAACAACCAGTACCAGCCATTCCAAAATCACACTAAATGCTAAAGAGCATCAACATAATAAAGAATCTACAACAACTAACGGGCAAAACAGCCAGCTAGCATCAAAATGGCAGTATCAGATTCACATATAACAATATTAACACTAAATGTAAATGGACTAAATGCACCAATCAAAAACACAGACTGGCAAATTGGATAAATATCCAAAACCCATTGGTGTGCTGTATCCAGGAAACCCATCTCACATGCAAGGATACACAAAGCCTCCAAATAAAGGGATGGAGGAAGATTTACCACGCAAATGGAAAGCAAAAAAAAGCAGGAGTTGCAATTCTCATCTCTGATAAAATAGACTTTAAAGCAACAAAGATCAAAAGAGACAAAGAAGGCCATTACATAATGGTAAAAGGATCGATACAACAAGAAGAGCTAAGGATCCTAAACATATATGGACCCAATACAGGAGCACCCAGATATATAAGGCAAGTTCTTAATGACTTACAAAGAGACCTAGACTCCCACACAATAATAGTGGGAGACTTTAACACTCCACTATCAATATTAGACAGATCAACCAGACAGAAAATCAACAAGGATATCCAGGGCTTGAACTCAGACCTGGAGCAAGCAAACATGATAGACATTTACAGAACTCTCCACCCCAAATCCACAGAATATACATTCTTCTCAGCACCACATCACACCTACTCTAAAATTGACCACATAATTGGAAGTAAATCACTCCTCAGCAAATGCAAAACAACTCTCAGACCATAGTGCAAAATCATAACAAACAGTCTCTCAGACCATAGTGCAATCAAGTTAGAACTCAGAATTCAGAAACTAACTCAGAACCGCACAGCTCTATGGAAACTGAACAACTGGCTCTTGAATGTTGACTGGGTAAACAATGAAATGAAGGCAGAAATAAAGAAGTTCTTTGAAACCAACAAGAATGAAGACGCAACATACCACAATCTCTGGAACACATTTAGAGCAGTCTCTAGAGGAAAACATATAGCAATAAGTGCCCACATGAGAAGAGTGGAGAGATCCAAAATTGACACCATGATGTCAAAATTGAAAGAGCTAGAGGAGCAAGATCAAAAATCTCAAAACCTAGCAGAAGACAAGAAGTAAGTAAGATCAGAGCAGAATTGAAGGAGATAGAGACACAAAAAAACCCTTCAAAAAATCAGTAAATCAAGGAGCTGGTTTTTTGAAAAGATCAATAAAATAGACACACCACTAGCCAGATTAATAAAATATAAAAGAGAGAATAACCAAATAGATGCAATATAAAATGATAAAGGAGCTATAAGCACAGATTCCACAGGAATTCAAATCATCATCAGAGATTATTACAAACAACTCTATGCACATAAACTAGTAAACCTGGAAGAAATTTGATAAATTCCTGGACACTTGCATCCTCCCAAGCCTAAACCAGGAAGAGGTCGAAACCCTGAATAGACAAATGAAAAGATCTGAAGTTGAGGCAGCAATTAAGATCCTACCACACAAAAAAGCCAAGGTCCAGATGGGTTCACAGCCAAATTCTACCAGACACACAAAGAGGAACTGTTACCATTCCTTCTGAAACTATCCCAAATAATCCAAAAAGAGGGAATCCTTCCCAAATTATTTTATGAGACCAACATCATCCTGATACCAAAACCCAGCAGAGACTCAACAAGAAAAGAAAACTTCAGGCCAATATCCATGATGAACATAGATGCAAAAATCTTCAATAAAATACTGGCAAGGTGATTGCAACAGCATATCAAAAAGCTTATCCACCATGATCAAGTATGATTCATCCCAGGGATGCAAGGCTGGTTCAACATACACAAGTCTATAATGTAATTCACCACATAAACAGAACCAAAAACAAAAACCACATGATTATCTCAATTGATGCAGAGAAGGCCTTTGACAAAATTCAACAGCCCTTTATGCTAAAAACCCTCAATAAACTCGGTATTGATGGAACATATCTCAAAATAATAACAGCTATTTACGACAAACCAACAGCCAATATCATACTGAATGGGCAAAAACTGGAAGCATTCCCTTTGAAATCCGGCACTAGACAAGGATGCCCTCTCTCACCACTCCTATTCAATATAGTACTGGAAGTTCTAGCCAGAGCAATCAGGCAAGAAAAAGAAATAAAGGGTATTCAGATAGGAAAGGAGGCAGCCAAATTGTCTCTATTTGCAGATGACATGATAGTATATCTAGAAGACCCCATCGTCTCAGCCCAAAATCTCCTGTAACTGATAAGCAACTTCAGCAAAGTCTCAGGATATAAAATCAATGTGCAAAAATCACAAGCATTCCTATACACCAATAACAGAATTAAAGAGAGCCAAATCATGAGCGAACTCCCATTCATAATTGCTACAAAGAGAATAAAATACCTAGGAATACAACTAACAAGAAATGTAAAGGACCTCTTCAAGGAGAACTACAAACCACTGCTCAAGGAAATAAGAGAGGACACAAACAGATGGAGAAACATTCCATGTTCATGTTTAGGAAGAATCAATATCGTGAAAATGGCCATACTGCCCAAAGTAATTTACAGATTCAACGCTATGCCCATCAAGCTACCAATGACCTTCTTCACAGAACTGGAAAAAATGACCTTAACCTTCATATGGAACCAAAAGAGAGCCTGCATAGCCAAGTCAATGCTAACTAAAAAGAACACAGCAGGAGGCATCACACTACCGGACTTCAAACTATACTACAAGGCTACAGTAATCAAAACAGCATGGTACTGGTACCAAAACAGAGATATAGACCAATGGAGCAGAACAGAGGCATTGGATGCAACCCAAAATATCTATGAACATACAATCTTTGATTAACCTGACAAAAACAAGCAATGGGGAAAGGATTTCCTGTTTAATAAATGGTGTTGGGAAAACTGGCTAGCTATGTGCAGAAAGCAGAAACTGGACCCCTTTCTGACACTTTACACTAAAATTAACTCCAGATGGATTAAAGACTTAAACATAAGACCTGGCACCATAAAAACCCTAGAAGAAAATCTAGGCAAAACCATTCAGGACATAGGCATAGGCAAGGACTTCATGACGAAAACACCAAAAGCATTGGCAACAAAACCCAAAATAGACAAATAGGACCTAATCAAACTCCACAGCTTCTCCATGGCAAAAGAAACAGTTATTAGAGTGAATGGACAACCAACAGAATGGGAAAAAAATGTTGCAGTTTACCCATCTGACAAAGGGCTGATATGCAGAATTTACAAAGAACTCAAACAGATTTACAAGAAAAAAGCAAACAAGCCCATTCAAAAGTGGGAAAAGGATATGAACAGACACTTTACAAAAGAAGACATACATGAGGTCAACAAACATGAAAAAATGCTCATCATCACTGGTCATTAGAGAAATGCAAATCAAAACTACATTGAGATATCATCTCACGCCAGTTAGAATGGCGATCATTAAAAAATCTGGAGACAACAGATGCTGGAGAGGATGTGGAGAAATAGGAACACTTTTACACTGCTGGTGGGAGTGTAAATTAGTTCAACCATTGTGGAAGACAGTGTGGCGAATCCTCAAGGACCTAGAAATAGAAATTCCATTTGACCCAGCAATCCCATTACTGGGTATATATCCAAAGGACTATAAATCGTTTTACCATAAGAACACATGCACACGAGTGTTCATTGCAGCACTATTTACAATAGCAAAGACCTGGAAACAACCCAAATGCCCATCGATGATAGACTGGACAGAATAAATGTGGCACATATACACCATGGAATATTATGCAGCAATCAAAAACGATGAGTTCGTGTCCTTCTTAGGGACATGGATGAACCTGGAGACCATCATTTTCAGCAAACTTACACTAGAATGGAAAATGAAATATCGCATGTTCTCACTCATAGGCAGGTGTTGAACAATGAGAACACATGGACGCAGGGAGGGGATCACTACACACTGGGGTCTGTTGGGGGGAATAGGGGAAGGACAGCGGGGGGTGGGGAGTTGGGGAGAGATAGCATGAGAAGAAATGCCAGATATAGGTGAAGGGGAGGAAGGCAGCAAATCACACTGCTACGTGTGTACCTATGCAACTATCTTGCATATTCTTCATATGTACCCCAAAACCTAAAATGCAATTTTAAAAAAAATTTTTTTAAAAAGAAAATATTAAATGATTAAATTTTTTTCATTTTAACTGTTAAATAAATTCACATGAAGTTGAAAAAAAGAAAAACTTTAAACAATACACAAGTTTAAATAAAAGGTAAAATAGTTATATTCTAAAATAATACAGCACCATTTAGAATTTTTTATTTCATCTTGCATCAATTTTGGTAAGCTACGTTTTTCAAGAAATCTGTCCATTTTATTTAAGTTGTGATAATAGAAAGTTGTTCATAGCATTTTCTTATTACCTTGTTATTATCCATAGAATCTGTGGTTAGAACTCCTTTTTATTGCTGATATTGGTAATTTGTTTTCTCTCTCTTCCTTGACCAATCTAGCTAGAGGTTTGGGATTCATCTTTTCAAAAACCTAGCTTTTGGTTTTCTTTATTTTTCTCTTTCACTTGTCTGTTTTCTATTTTATTTATTTCTCTCCTGTCCTTATTATTGACTTTCTTCTACTACTTCAGGGTTACTTTGCTTTTCTTCTTTTAATTTCTTAAGGCAAGACCTTAGGTCATTGATTTTTTTTTTCCTAGGGTAGCCTTCTCTGCACTAGCAAGGTCATTGATTTTAAATCTTTCTCCTTTTCTAACATAAGCATTTAAAGTCAAAGTTTTCCCTCCGAGCACTGCTTTAGCTCTTTCTCACAAACTTTGTGTATTTGCATGATCATTCAGATAGAATATTTTCTAACTTACCTTGTCATTTTTCCTTTGACCTATGAAATATTTAGAAGTATGCTATTCAATTCATAATACTTGAGGTCTTTCTAGATATCTGTTATTGATTTCTAATTTAATTCTGTTGTAGTCAGAGAATACACTTTCTATGATTTCACTTCTTTTACATTTTGAAATCTGTCTTATAGCTTACCATTTGGTTTGGGTTTTTTTGGGGGGGCATTCTTGCTTCATCTTGGTGAATGTTACATGCATTTGAAAGAAATAGGTATTCTGCAGTTGTCAAATGTAGTGTTCTATAAATATCAAGGAGGTTTACAGTGTTGTTAAAATTATCTATACCTTTACTGGTTTTTTGTCTAGTTGTTCTGTTGAATATTGGGAAAGGATATTAAAATCTTCCATCATAAGTGTGGAATTTCTATTTCTCTCTGTAATTTGGTTAATCTTTATGACAGTATTTTAATAACTCTCTTATTAGGTTGTGTGTACACATATAAATGAAGTGTCTTCCAGATGAAATGACCCTTGAATCATTATGAAATGCCCCCCTTTGTCTCTGGAAATACTCTTTGTTTTGAAATGTTTCATCGGATATTAAAATAGCCAATCCAATCTTCTCATTCTTACTATTTGTATAGTATATATATTTACATTTGTTTACTTTCAACCTTTTTTGTATATTTATAATTAAAGTATATTTCTTAGAAGCAGCATATAGTAGGCTCTTGATTTTTATGGACTCTGTCAAAATGGAGCATTAAGATCTTTAATATTTAATGTAATTATTGCTATAATTGAATTTAGCTCTTTTTTGGTTTTCTATTTATCTCCTGCTTTTGTTGTTGTTATTCTCTTACCTCCATTCCTTTTTTATTTCATTTTTGCTCCTTTTGGATTATTTGAACATTTTTTGGTATTTTAATTTATCTTCAGTTTTTTCATGATATCCTTTTGGAGATTTTATTTATATACCTGTTACATATGATATATTATGATATATATATGCTTTGGTTGGTTTGTTTGTTTGTTTTTAGACAGAGTCTCACTCTGTCCCAGGCTGGAGTTCAATGGCACAAACTCCGTTCACTGCAAGCTCTGCCTCCCAGGTTCAAGTGATTCTCCTGCCTCAGCCTCCTGAGTAGCTGGGATTACAGGTGCGTGCCACCACACCCAGCTAATTTTTGTATTTTTAGTAGAGATGGGGTTTTGCCATGTTGGCCAGGCTGGTCTTGAACTCCTGACCTCAGGTGATCCACCCACCTCGACCTCCCAAAGTGATGGTACTACAGGCATGAGCCACCTCTCCTGACTCATATTATATATATATAAATGATACATTATGAAGGCCAGGTGTGTGTGTAGGGTGTGTGTGTGTGTGTATATGTGTGTGTAAAATCATATATCATATTCTAGATAGAGTTACTAATCTAATATTTTATAAAAATTGTAGAAGTCTTACAACCAAAGACTTTTACATCCTCAACTTTTATCTCCTCAACTGACCTTTATGGTACAGTTGTCATATGTATTATATCTACATATATTAAAAAATATATGTAGAAATGTAATTTTGTTTTCAGTGGTAGTACTTAGGAACAGGAAAAGATATTTGCCATTTCTGTTGCTCTTGTTTCATTCCTGAAGATCCAAGATTTGCTCTGGTATCATTTCCTATCATCTTAAAGGGCATACTTTAGCATTTCTCATAATGCTGATTTTTTTGGCAATATATTCTCTTAAATTTTTTAATCTAAGAATGTCTGTATTTTACTTTCATTTCTGGAAGATATACCTACTGAGTGAAGAATTTTAAGTTAACAGTTCTTTTTTTGCAGCACTTTCAAGATGCTATTCAACTGTCTTCTGGCCTTCTGTGGCTTCTGACGAGAAATCTTCAGTCATTTGAATGTCTGGTCCTCTGGATGTAATGTGCTTTTTATCTCTAACATCTTTCAGGATTTTAAAATTCATCATTTGTTTTTATAAATTTTATTTCCATGAGTATCAGGTGTAGTATTCTTTGATTTTATCCTTTTCAGTGTTCATTGAACTACTTGGATCTGTAAATTATGTCTTTTATCAAATTTGAGAAAGATATTGGCCGCTATTTCTTCAAATGTATTTGTCTATCCCAGTATTTTTCTCCTTTCCTTTTGAGGTTCCAGTAAGACCTATTAATATTGTGTTGCAGGTCCCTAAGATTCTGTTCCTCTTTTTCAATATTTTTTTTCTATTCTTCAGATTGGATAACTTCTATTGATCTATTCTTAAGTTCACTGGGGTTTTTCATCTATACTTTCATTTTACTATTCAGCCCAACCAGTTTTCAGATACTGCATTTTTCAATTCTAAATTTTTCATTTTATTCTTTTGCAGTTTCAAGATATCCACTTGGCTCTCTTTCTGTTTCTCTGATAAGAGCTTCTATTGTCTCATACACTTCCAGGGTGTAGTCCTTACTCCCTGTGTGCAGCTATAATACCTATTTTAAAGCCTGTGTCTGATGATTCCAACATCTGGGCCACCTTGATCTGGATGTATGTTGATTGTCTTTTCCATTGGGGTAAAAATGTGAACACATTTTTCTGGTTTTTTATATGTCATGTAACTTTGGAATGGTATCTGAGCATTGTGAATTTATGTTTTATAGGCACTGGGTCCTATTATAATCCTCTAGAGAATGTTGATGTTCTTGTTTTCATAGCAATCAACTGTTTATACTCAGATTACAAGTTATTTCTTGCCATCTGTAGGCAGTGGTTCAAACCTCAATTTGGTTGTCAAAACATGTACTATGCTAGTTGCATTTATTATTCCTCTTTTTTTTAGATGGGCCTGAGACTTGTGCAAATTCATATACAGAATTGGGAATCTTTTTCTTCAGTTCTCTCCACTCTGGTATTTTCTCCTCACTCTCCATCCCCCTAGAGCCCCTTTTCTTTGTTATTCTAGCCAGCAGGATGGAGTTTCTATTGAGATTTTATCTGCCCACACTGCCATCATTCCCTCACTGCTCCATAGTGAGAACCTTTGGGGTAAAGCCATAAGAAAGAATAGAAAAAATGACAAACTCACCACCAGTGGTTACTTGTCCACATTGTGGCCCTCTTCAACAATCTGCCTGTTTTTGTTTACTTTTCAAAATCCTCAGATAGTGTTTTGTTTTGTTTGTATTTTGTCCAGAGTTTATAGTTGTAATCAGTGGGAAAGATGGGCTACGTTGGGATTATTTTGCCATGCTAACACCAAAATGCCCAATAGCTTTATAAGCTGAAAATTGTGGCATTTCACTGCTGTTTCAGTTATTTAAATTTTAAAAATTCTATCAGCAGAGTGAAGGTGTGCATGTACATGTATGTGTGCTAAGCATTTGATCTATATGTCTTATACACTAATATAAATTCTTACCTCAAAATGTAGTTTCACTGCTTAAATAAGATAATGGAAATAAGGTGCCCAGTACACTGTTTGGTAAATTGCAGACATTGGTAACTATTAGTTTTCTTTGCCACTGTTAAGTATAAAGTATACTGCACTGCAATGATTGGTTTTTTAAAGCAAGAATTATATAACTACGATACAAAGTTGAGATGCTTAAACATGGTTTTGGCACCTAATTTTTACAGACACTGAGTGTTTCTCTTTTTGTTGTTAATCATATGCTACTCCTTCATTCTCTCTTACTTACCATTTCTTTGTTGATAACAATCATCTGTGTCACTGGGACAACACTGAAGTTAGGCACACCTACAGCATTAACCAAAGAAGAATCTGTTTCCATAGCTTGACCCCATCCTAAACCTTAAGCCAATTCTCTGCCTGCTTTGCATCATTGTCACACACAATGGAATTGCCTAAAAGAAAACCATACAAAAAATAACCTTCTAAATCCAAATGCACTTCAAAGTGAAGAAGTTCTCCACATGCAGCCAAGAATACCAGGGTGCAATCCATGAATGGCACACAATATTCAACAATTAATAAAAGATTAGTATGGGCTAGCAAGAAAGCTGAATAGGAAAAGCTCTAATCTGAAGTTTTCAGTGAGATTAATGCACAAAGTGAGTAATTTCTTTATTTCCAACCAAGGTACCTGGATCATCTCATTGGGACTGGTTAGACAATGGGTGCAGTCCATGGAGGGTGAGCCAAAGCAGGATGGAGCATGCCTCACCCAGGAAGTGCAAGGGATTAGGAAACTTCCTCCCCTATCCAAGGGAAGCTGTGACAGACTGTGCCATGAGGAACAGTGCACTCCAGCTCAGATACCATACTTTCCCCATGGTCTTTGCAACCACAGGCCAGGAGATTTTCTCAAGTGCCTATGCTACCAGGGCCCTGGGTTTCCAGCACAAAACTTGGCAGCTGTGTGTGCAGACAACTAGCTACCTGCAGGAGTTTTTTTCATACTCCAGTGGCACCTGAAATGCCAGTGAGACAGAACCATTCACTCCCCTGGAAAGGGAACTGAAGCCAGGGAGACAATTGGACTATCTCAGCAGATCCCACCCCCATGGGATAGGGATCTGGCCTGAAATCCACTGAAATTCAGCAAGCTGAAATCCACTGGCCTGAAATTTTTGCTGTCAGCACAGCAGTCTGAAGCAGACCTGGGACACTTGAGCTTCATGGGAGGGAGGGGTGTCTGCCATTACTGAGGCTTAAGTAGGCAATTTTCCCCTCACAGCATAAACAAAGCTGCAGGTTAGGGTGAACTGGGCAGAGCCCACCAGAGCGTGGCTAAGCTAGTGTAGCCAGACCACCTCTCTAGATTCCTCCTCTCTGGGTAGGGCATCTCTGAAACAAAAGCAGCAGCCCCAGTCAGGGGCTTATATATACAACTTTCATCTCCCTGAGACAGCTCCTGAGGAAAGGGGCAGCTGTGGGAGCAGCTTCAGTAGACTTAATTGTTCCTGCCTGCCAGCTCTGAAGAGAGCAGCAGATCTCCCAGCACAGTGCTCAAGCTCTGCTAGGCAACAGACTGCCTCCTCAAGTGGGTCCCTGACCCCCGTGCCTCCTGACTGGGAGACACCTACCAACAGGCATTGACAGACACCTCATTACAGAAGAGCTCTGGCTGGCATCTGGCAGGTGTCCCTCTGGGATGAAGCTTCCAGAGGAAGGAACAGGCAGCAATCTTTGCTGTTCTGCAGTCTCCACTGTTGATATACAGGCAAACAGGGTCTGGAATGGACCTCCAGCAAACTGCAGCAGACCTGCAGAAGAGAGGCCTGATGGTTAGAAGGAAAACTAACAAACAGAAAGGAATAGTATCAACATCAACAAAAAGAACATCCACATAGAAACCCCATCCAACATCAAAAGTCACCAACATCAAAGACCAAAGGTAGATAAATCAATGAAGATGAGGAAAATCCAGCACAAAAAGGCTTAAATTCCAAAAACCAGAATGCCTCTTCTCCTCCAAAGGATCACAACTCCTCATCAGCAAGGGAACAAACCTGGACAGATAATGAGTTTGATGAACTGACAGAAGTAGACTTCAGAAGGTGGGTAATAGAAAACTCCTCCAAGCTAAAGGAGCATGTTCTAACCCAATGCAAGGAAGCAAAAAACCTGGAAAAATGTTAGAGGAATTTCTACTAGAATAACCAGTTTAAAGAATAACATAAATGACCTAATGAAGCTGAAAAACACGAGAACTTCATGAAGCCTACACAAGTATCAGTAGCCAAATTGATCAAATAGAAGAAAGGATATCAGAGATTGAAGATCAACTTAATAAAATAAAGTGTGAAGACAAGATTAGAGAAAAAGGGATGAAAAGGAACAAACAAAGCTTCCCAAAAATATGGAACTGTGTGAAAAGACCAAACCTAAATTTGATTGGTGTATCTGAAAGTGACAAGGAGAATGGAAACAAGTTGAAAAACACTCCTCAGGATGTTATCTGGGAGAACTTCTCCAACCTAGCAAGACAGGCCAACATTCACATTCAGGAAATACAACATCACAAAGATACTCCTGAAGAAGAGCAACCCCAAGCACATAATCATCAGATTCACCAAGGTTGAAATGAAGAAAAAAATGTTAAGGGCAGCCAGAGAGAAAGGCTGGGTTACACTCAAAGGGAAGCCCATCAGACTAACAGTGGATCTCTCTGCAGAAACCCTACAAACCAGAAGAGAGTGGGGGCCAATATTCAACATTCTTAAAAGAAAATAATTTTCAACCTAGAATTTTATATACAACCAAACTAAGCTTCATAAGTGACAGAGAAATAAAATCATTTACAGACAAGCACTTACTAAGATATTTTGTCACCATCTGCCCTGCCTTACAAGAGCTCCTGAAAGACACACTAAATATAGAAAGGAAAAACCAGTACCAGCCACTGCAAAAATGTCCCACATTGTAAAGACCATCAATACTATGAAAAAAGTGCATCAACTAACAGGCAAAATATTCAGCTAGCATATAATGACAGGATCAAATTCACACATAATAATATTAACCTTAAATGAAAATGGGTAAATACCCCAATTAAAATACATAGACTGGCAAACTGGAGAAAGAGTCAAGACCCATCGGTGTGCTGTATTCAGGAGACACATCTCACATGCAAAATAAAGGGATGGAGGAATATTTACCAAGCAAATGGAAAGAAAGAAAAAAAAAGCAAGGGTTGCAATCCTAGTTCCTGCCTAGTTCCTGATAAAAGAGATTTTAAACCAACAAAAATCAAAAAAGACAAAGAAGGGCATTACATAATTGTAAAAAGATTAATGCAACAAGAAGAGCTAACTATCCTAAATATATATGCTCCCAATAAAGGAGAACCCAGATTCATAAAGCAACTTTTTAGAGACCTACAAAGAGAATTAGACTCCCACACAATACTAGTGGGAGAATTTAACATCCCACTGTAAATATTAGACAGATCAATGAGACAGAAAATTAACAAGGATATTCAAGGCTTGAACTCAGCTCTGGACCAAGCAGACCTAATAGACATTTACAGAACTCTCCACCCCAAATCAACATAATATACATTCTTCTCAGCACCACATAGCACTTATTCTAACACTAACATGTACTTACTATAAAACTGACACATATTCTAAAACACTCCTCAGCAAATGCAAATGAACAGAAATTATAACAAACAGTCTCTCAGACCACAGTGCAATCAAATTAGAACTCAGAATTCAGAAACTCACTCAAAACTGCACAAAAACATGGAAACTGAATAACCTGCTCCTGAATGATTACTGGGTAAATAATGAAATTAAGGCAGAAATAAATAATTTCTTTGAAACCAATGTGAACAAAAACACAATGTACCAGAATATCTGGGACACAGCTAAAGCAGTGCTTAGAGGGAAACTTATGGCACTAAATGCCCATAGGAGAAATAGGGAAAGATCTAAAACCAATACCCTAACATCACAATTAAAAGAACTAGAGAAGCAAGAGCAAACAAATTAATTCAAAGGCTAGCAGAAGACAAGAAATAACTAAGATCAGAGCAGAACTGAAGGAAATAGAGACACAAAAATCCCCTCAAAAAAATCAATGAATCCAGGAGGTGGTTTTTTGAAAAGATTAACAAATTAGATAGACTCCTAGCCAGACTAATAAAGAAGAGAGAGAAGAATCAATAGACACAATAAAAAATGATAAAGGAGATATCACCACCAAACTCAGAGAAATAGAAACTACCATCAGAGAATACTATAAACACCTCTATGCAAATAAACTAGGAAATCTAGAAGAAATGGATAAATTCCTGGACACATACACCCTCCCAAGATTAAACCAGAAAGATGTCAAATTTCTGAATAGACCAATAACAAGTTCTAAAATTGAGGCAGTAATTAATAGCCTACCAACCAAAAAATGTCCAGGACCAGACAGATTCACAGCTGAATTCTACCAGAGGTACAAAAAAAAGCTGGTACCATTTTTTTTTTCCTGAAACAATTCCAAATAATAGAAAAAGAGGGAATCCTCCCTAACTCATTTTATGAGGTAGCATCATCCTGATAACAAAACCTGGCAGAGACATAACTAAAAAAGAAAATTTCAGGTCAATACCCTTGATAAACATTGATGCAAACATCCTCAATAAAATACTAGCAAACTGAATCCAGCAGCACATTAAAAAGCATATCTGTGATATCAAGTCAGCTTTATTCCTGAGATGCAAGGCTGGTTCAGTATATGCAAATCAATAAATGTAATCCATCACATAAACAGAACCAATGACAAAAAACACATGATTATCTGAATAGATGCCAAAAAGATCTTTGATAAAATTCAACACCCCTCCATGCTAAACACTCTCAATAAACTAGGTATTGATGGAACTTATCTCAAAATAATAAGAGCTATTTATGACAAACCCACAGCCAATATCATACTGAATGGTCAAAAGCTGGAAGCATTTCCTTTGAAAACTAACACAAAACAAGGATGCCCTCTCTCACCACTCCTATTCAACAGTTCTGGCCAGGGCAATCAGGCAAGAGAAAGAAATAAAGAATATTCAAATAGGAATAGGGGAAGTCAAATTGTCTATCTGATCTTCGACAAACCCGACAAGAACAAGCAACAGGGAAAGGATTCCCTATTTAAAAAATGGTGCTGGGAAAACTAGCTAGCCATGTGCAGAAAACTGAAACTGGGCCCCTTCCTTACACCTTATATAAAAAATTAACCCAAGATGGATGAAATACTTAAACCTAAGACCTAAAACCATAAAAACCCTAGAAGAAAACCTAGGCAATACCATTCAGGACATAGGCATGGGCAAAGACTTCATGACTGAAACACCAAAAGCAACAGCAACACAAGCCAAAATTGACAAATGGGATCAAATTACATGAAAGATCTTCTGTACAGCAAAGAAATTATCATCAGAGTGAACAGGCAACCTACAAAATGGGAGAAAATGTTTGCAATCTATCCATCTGACAAAGGACTAATAACCAGAATCTACAAAGAACTTAAACAAATTCATAAGAAAAAAACAACCCCATCAAAAAGTGGCCAAAGAATATAAACAGACATAGTTCAAAAGAAAATATTTATGCAACCAACAAACAAATAAAAAAACCTTATCATCACTGGTCATTAGAAAAATGCAAATAAAAACCACAATGAGATACCATCTCATGCCAGTTAGAATGGCAATCATTAAAAAGTCTAGAAACAATAGATGCTGGTGAGGCTGTGGAGAAATAGGAAAGCTTTTTTTTTTTTTTGTCTATATCACATTTTCTTTTTCTTTTTTTTTTTTTTTTGCATTTTAGGTTTTGGGGTACATGTGCAGGACATGCAAGATAGTTGCATAGGTACACACGTGGCAGTGTGATTTGCTGTCTTCCTCCCCTTCACCCACATCTGGCATTTCTCCCCATGCTATCCCTCCCCAGCTCCCCACCACCACTGTCCCTCCCCTATTCCCCCCAATAGACCCCAGTGTGTAGTGCTCCCCTCCCTGTGTCCAAGTGTTCTCATTATTCATCACCAACCTATGAGTGAGAATATGCAGTATTTCATTTTCTGTTCTTGTGTCAGTTTCCTGAGAATGATGTTCTCCAGATTCATCCATGTCCCTACAAACGACACGAACTCCTCATCGTTTTTAAGGACTACATAATATTCCATGGTGTATATGTGCCACATTTTCCCAGTCCAGTTTATCATCGATGGGCATTTGGGTTGGTTCCAGGTCTTTGCTATTATAAACAGTGCTGCAATGAATATTTGTGTGCATGTGTCCTTATATTAGAACGATTTATACTCATTTTGATATATACCCAGTAATGAGATTGCTGGGTCAAATGGAATTTCTATTTCTAGGTCTTTGAGGAATCACCACACTGCCTTCCACAATGGTTGAACTAATTTACACTCCCACAAGCAGAGTAAAAGTGTTCCTATTTCTCCACATCCTCTCCAGCATCTGCTGTCTCCAGATTTTTTAATGATCGCCATTCTAACTGGCATGAGATGGTATCTCAATGTGGTTTTGATTTGCATCTCTCTAACGACCAATGATGATGAACATTTTTTCATATGTTTGTTGGCCTCATGTATGTCTTCTTTTGTAAAGTGTCTGTTCACATCCTTTGCCCATTTTTGAATGGGCTTGTTTGTTTTTTTCCTGTAAATCTGTTTGAGTTCTTTGTAAATTCTGGATATCAGCCCTTTGTCAGATGGGTAAACTGCAACAATTTTTTCCCATTCTGTTGGTTGCCAATTCACTCTAGTGACTGTTTCTTTTGCCGTGCAGAAACTGTGGAGTTTGATTAGGTCCTATTTGTCTATTTTGGCTTTTGTTCCCAATGCTTTTGATGTTTTGGTCATGAAGTCCTTGCCTATGCCTACGTCCTGAATGGTTTTGCCTAGATTTCCTTCTAGGGTTTTTATCATGCCAGGTCTTATGTTTAAGTCTTTAATCCATCTGGAGTTAATTTTAGTGTAAAGTGTCAGGAAGGGGTCCAGTTTCTGCTTTCTGCACATGGCTAGCCAGTTTTCCCAACACCATTTATTAAACAGGGAATCCTTTCCCCATTGCTTGCTTTTGTCAGGTTTATCAAAGATTATATGGTTGTAGATATGTTGTGTTGCCTCCAATGCCTCTCTTCTGTTCCATTGGTCTATATCTCTGTTTTGGTACCAGTACCATGCTGTTTTGATTACTGTACGCTTGTAGTATAGTTTGAAGTCTGGTAGTGTGATGCCTCCTGCTGTGTTCTGTTTGCTTAGAATTGACTTGACTATGCGGGCTCTCTTTTGGTTCCATATGAAGTCCAAGGTGGTTTTTTCCAGTTCTGTGAAGAAAGTCAATGGAAGCTTGATGGGGATAGCGTTGAGTCTGTAAATTACTTTGGGCAGTATGGCCATTTTCACGATATTGATTCTTCCTAACCATGAACATGGAATGTTTCTCCATCTGTTTGTATCCTCTCTTATTTCCTTGAGCAGCGGTTTGTAGTTCTCCTTGAAGAGGTCCCTTATGTTCCCTGTGAGTTGTATTCCTAGGTAATTTTATTCTCTTTGTAGCAATTGTGAATGGCAGTTCATTCTTGATTTGGCTTTCTTTAAGTCTGTTATTGGTGTATAAGAATGCTTGTGATTTTTGCACATTGATTTTATATCCTGAGACTTTGCTGAAGTTGCTTATCAGTTTCAGGAGATTTTGGGCTGAGACGATGGGGTCTTCTAGATATACTATCATGTCATCTGCAAATAGAGACAATTTGGCTTCCTCCTTTCCTATTTGAATACGCTTTATTTCTTTTTCTTGCCTGATTGCTCTGGCTAGAACTTCCAGTACTATATTGAATAGGAGTGGTGAGAAAGGACATCCTTGTCTAGTGCCAGATTTCAAAGGGAATGCTTCCAGTTTTTGCCCATTCAGTATGATATTGGCTGTTGGTTTGTCATAAATAGCTTTTATTATTTTGAGACACATTTCATTAGTACCGAGTTTATTGAGGGTTTTTAGCATAAAGGGCTGTTGAATTTTGTCAAAGGCCTTCTCTGCATCAATTGAGATAATCATGTGGTTTTTGTTTTTGGTTCTGTCTATGTGGTGAATTACATTTATAGACTTGCATATGTTGAACCAGCCTTGCATCCCCAGGATGAATCCTACTTGATCATGGTGGATAAGCTTTTTGATACGCTGTTGCAATCGGCGTGCCAGTATTTTATCAAAGATTTTTGTGTCTATGTTCATCATGGATATTGGCCTGAAGTTTTCTTTTCCTGTTGAGTCTCTGCTGGGTTTTGGTATCAGGATGATGTTGGTCTCATAAAAATGATTTGGGAAGGATTCCCTCTTTTTGGATTATTTGTAATAGTTTCAGAAGGAATGACACCAG
The DNA here is from genome assembly GCF_049354715.1 of Callithrix jacchus. Lineage (NCBI taxonomy): Eukaryota > Metazoa > Chordata > Mammalia > Primates > Cebidae > Callithrix > Callithrix jacchus. The sequence goes on from NC_133502.1 coordinate 65,661,282, forward strand.
CTCCTCTTTGTGTGTCTGGTAGAATTTGGCTGTGAACCCATCTGGACCTGGGCTTTTTTTGTGTGGTAGGCTCTTAATTGCTGCTGCAACTTCATACCTTGTTATTGGTCTATTCACAGTTTTGACTTCCTCCTGGTTTAGGCTTGGAGGAATTTATCCATTTCTTCCAGGTTGACTAGTTTATGTGCATAGAGTTGTTTGTAATATTCTCTGGTGATGGTTTGAATTTCTGTGGAATCTGTGGTAATTTCCCCTTTATCATTTTTTATTGCATCTATTTGGTTATTCTCTCTTTTCTTTTTTATCAATCTGGCTAGTGGTCTGTCTATTTTGTTGATCTTTTGGAAAAACCAGCTCTTGGATTTATTGATTTTTTGAAGGGTTTTTTTTGTGTCTCTATCTCCTTCAGTTCTGCTATGATCTTAGTTATTTCTTGTCTTCTGCTAGGTTTTGAGTTTTTTTGATCTTGCTCCTCCAGCTCTTTCAATTTTGACATCAGGGTGTCAATTTTGGACCTCTCCACTCTTCTCATGTGGGCACTTATTGCTATATGTTTTCCTCTAGAGACTGCTTTAAATGTGTTCCAGTGATTCTGGTATGTTGTGTCTTCATTCCTGCTGGTTTCAAAGAACTTCTTTATTTCTGCCTTCATTTCATTGTTTACCCAGTCAACATTCAAGAGCCAGTTGTTCAGTTTCCATGAAGCAATGTGGTTCTGAGTTAGTTTCTGAATTCTGAGTTCTAACTTGATTGCACTATGGTCTGAGAGACTGTTTGTTATGACTTCAGTTGTTTTGCATTTGCTGAGGAGTGATTTACTTCCAATTATGTGGTCAATTTTAGAGTAGGTGTGATGTGGTGCTGAGAAGAATGTATATTCTGTGGATTTGGGGTGGAGAGTTCTGTAAATGTATATCAGGTTTGCTTCTTCCAGGTCTGAGTTCAAGTCCTGAATATCCTTGTTAATTTTCTGTCTGGTTGATCTGTCTAATCTTGACAGTGGAGTGTTAAAATCTCCCACTATTATTGTGTGGGAAAACTCCCACACAATAATAAGTCTCTTTGTAAGTCAAAGTCTCTTTTTAGTCTAAGTCTCTTTGTAAGTCATTAAGAACTTGCCTTATGTATCTGGGTGCTCCTGCATTTGGTCCATATATATTTAGGATCATTAGCTCTCCTTGTTGTATTGATCCTTTTACCATTATGTAATGTCCTTCTTTGTCTCTATTGATCTTTGTTGCTTTAAAGTCTATTTTATCACAGATGAGAATTGCAACTCCTGCTTTTTTGCTCTCCATTTGCTTGGTAAATCTTCCTCCATCCCTTTATTTGGAGGCTTTGTGTATCCTTGCATGTGAGATGGGTTTCCTGGATACAGCACACCGATGGGTTTTGGCTTTTTATCCAATTTGCCAGTCTGTGTCTTTTTATTGGTGCATTTAGCCCATTTACATTTAGGGTTAATATTGTTATGTGTGAATTTGATACTGCCATTTTGATGCTAGCTGACTGTTTTGCCCATTAGTTGATGCAGATTCTTCATTTTGCTGATGCTCTTTAGCATTTGGTATGTTTTTGGAGTGGCTGGTGCTGGTTGTTCCTTTCTATGTGTAGTGCCTCTTTCAGGAGCTCTTGTAAAGCAGGCCTGGTGGTGACAAAATCTCTGAGTACTTGCTTGTTTGCAAAGGATTTTATTTTTCCTTCACTTATGAAGCTCAGTTTGGCTGGATATGAAATTCTGGGTTGAAAGTTCTTTTCTTTAAGGATGTTGAATATCGGCCTCCACTCTCTTGTGGCTTGTAGGGTTTCTGCCAAGAGATCTGCTGTGAGTCTGATGGGCTTCCCTTTGTGGGTGACCCAACCTTTCTCTCTGGCTGCCTGTAGCATTTTCTTCTTCATTTCAACCCTGCTGAATCTGACGATTCTGTGCCTTGGGGTTGCTCTTCTTGTGGAATATCTTTGTGGTGTTCTCTGTATTTCCTGGACTTGAATATTGGCCTGCCTTGCTATGTTGGGGAAATTTTCCTGGATAATATCCTGAAGAGTATTTTCCAGCTTGGATTCATTCTCTTCATCACATTCAGGTACACCTATCAAACGTAGATTAGGTCTCTTCACATAGTCCCACATTTCTTGGAGACTTTGCTCATTCCTTTTTGTGCTTTTTTCTCTAATCTTAGCTTCTTATTTTATTTCATTGAGTTGATCTTTGACTTCTGATATCCTTTTTCTGCTTGGTCAATTTGGCTGTTGAAACTTGTGCATGTTTGCGAAGTTCTAGTGTTGTGTTTTTCAGCTCCTTCAATTCACTCATATTCCTCTCTAAGTTGTCCATTCTTGTTATCATTTCGTCAAGTCTTTTTTCAAGGTTCTTAGTTTCTTTGCATTGAGTTGGAACATGTTCTTTTAGCTCATGGAAGTTTCTCATTACCCATCTTCTGAAGTCTGTCATTTCGTCACAGTCATTCTCCGTCCAGCTTTGTTCCCTTGCTGGTGTGGAGTTATGGTCCCTTATAGGAGATGAGGTGTTCTGGTTTTGGGTGTTTTCCTCCTTTTTGCACTGGTTTCTTCCCATTGTTGTGGATTTATCCACCTGTCATCAGAGTAGTTGATGATTTTCCGATTGGGTCTCTGAGTAGAAGTCCAGATTGTTGATGATGAAGTATTTCTGTTTCTTAGTTTTCCTTCTAACAGTCTGGGCCCTCTGCTGTAGGACTGCTGAGGTCCACTCCAGGCCCTGCTTGCCTGGGATAAACCTGTATCAGCTGCAGAACCATGAGGGTTGTAACCAGTTTCTTCTTTTGCTATCTTTGTCCCTGTATGATGCCCGCCAAATGTCAGTCTGATCAGTCCTTTGATGACTGATGGTGACTCTTTGGATATATGGGGGTCAGGGAGCTGCTTGAGGAGACTGTCTGTACTTTATACTTGAGGAGATAGTCTGTACTTTATAGGAGCTCAAGTGCTGAGCTGTGCACTCCGTTGTTCATTCAGGGCTGCTCGGCAGGTACATTTATGTCTGCTGCAACAGAACTCATAACATCCCTTTTTTTCCTCAGGTTCTCTGTCCCAGGGAGTTAGGGCTTTATTTATGAGTAACCATTGCACTGTCCTGCCCAGCAAGGAGGCAGTCTAATCACTGCCTGCCTGTAGTGGCTATGCTGAGCTGCCGTGGGCTCCGCCCTGTTGCATTAGGCTCTGCCCTGTTGCCATGGGCTTCGCCCTGCTGCCATGGGCTCTGCCCTGCTGTTGTGGGTTCTGCCCTGCTGCCATGTGTAATTCCCTGTAGTACTGTTTATATCGGTGTGATTAGAGCTGCCGTGGTGATGGTGGCTCACCTCTGTAGTGGCAGACTCTGTTATGGCGTGTTGCCTCAGCAACAGCAGGCTGCATTAGTAATGGCAGAGTACCTCCAGAGGGGTCGAGTGCCTAGGTAATGGTGGACGCCCCTCCCCCTCCAAGCTGCATCATCCTGGGTTCACCTGTGCTTGCCGTGAAACTCTCAACCCTGAGCGTTTCCAATTGCTGTCTTGTTTGTTTGTGTGGGAGTGGGACCCGCTGAGCCTGATCACCTGGCTCCCTGCCTCAAAGCCCTTTTTTTTTTTTTTAAGTTGAACGGTTGACCCTCTCCCAGATGTTTCAGTCACCTGCTGAAAGGGCACTGGGATTTGTGTGATTTCCCGTGCAGCGACCCACTGTGTTGGCTGGAACAATGTTGCTGCCCAGGAATCTCCTGGCCTGGCTTTCTGTTTAAGTCCCATTTAATCAGATGAATGTGCTAATCTGCCTTCCGAAATCTCCAATTGCTGGTTTAACAGGGCAACCAAACCAGTGTATTTTGTACAGAGTGTCGCTGTGCAGCAGCCCTGGCCCAAACAGCCGTGCCAGCCCAAACAGTTGCGCTGATGGCCTGTGGGGCTCCTACACCTGGGAATCTCCTGGTCTGTGGGCTATAAAGATCTGTCTGGAAGTGCGGCGTCCACTCACCATCTGCGCTTTCACTGGGAGCTGCAATCCTGAGTTGGTCCTACAGTGCCATCTTCTCCCCTCCAGAATGCTTTTACACTGTTGGTGGGAGTGTAAACTAGTTCAAGCATTGTAGGAGACCATGTGGCAATTCCTCAAGGACCTAAAAACAGAAATACCATTTGACCCAGCAATCCCATTACTTGGAACATAACCAAAGGATTATAAATCATTCTACTATAAAGACACATCCACATATATGTTTATTGCAGTACTGTTACCAATAGCAAAAACTTGGAGCCAACCTAAATGCCCATCAATGATAGACTGGATAAAGAAAATCTGGCACACATATACCATGGAATACTATGCAGCCATAAAAAAGGATGAGTTCCCAATTGAATCATGATAAAAATATCAGATAAACTGAAATTGAAAGACATTCTACAAAATACCTGACCAGTACTCCTTAAAATTGGCAAAGTCAATAAAAAGCAAAGACTAAGAAACCGTCACACATGAAAAGAGACTGAAAAAACAACAGGTTAATCCACTGTGGTATCTTGAATTGTATCCTGGAAGAGAAAGAGGGCATTAATTAAAACAATTGTTGAAATATAGAGTTCAATCAATAGTAAGATACCAATGTTAACGGTAGTTAACCAATGTTAATGTTTTGACAAATGTAATATGTTAACCACGGGGCAAATTGGGTGAAGGATTACAGGAGCTCTTTTTCCTATTATTACAACTGTTCTAAAATGAAAAAAAAAAAAAGGATGAGTAAAAGGATGAGTCATGTCCTTTGCAGGGACATGGATGAAACTGGAAACCATCATTCTCGGCAAACTAACACAGGAACAGAAAATCAAACACTGCATGTTCTCACTCCTATGTGGGAGTGGAACAATGAGAACACATGGACACAGGGAGGGAAGCATCACACACTGGGGCCTGTTGGCAGGTGGGGGCTAGGGGAGGGAGAGCATTAGGAGAAATACTTAATGTAGATGACAGGTTGCAGCAAACCATCATGGCATGTGTATACCCATGTAACAAACCTGCACATTCCACACATGTATCCCAGAACTTAAGGCATAATTTTTAAAAAAGAAAAGATTAGTACAACATCTCCAAAAAAGGGATGTGGGGAAGTAGCAGAGAAATAGAATGAGAGAAAGTAAAGAGAGAGATTTAGAGAGAAATAGAGACTGAAGTTTCCATGTTCCTTAAAAGTGTAGGAAGAATTCTAGTCAAAATATAATAATTTGAATGCTTTTTAGTCTTGCAGCTGTAACAATATGACCTATATGACCCAGTCCCACAGAAGTCAAAGCCATTTTCCATAAATAGAGGTGCCCCATCACCCCAGGTCATACTTAGAACTGCATTCCTGAAACCCCCATTTCTGGTAATCTGGGGAAAATAAAAAGCATGTTAAAATGGACAGTTAAAGCAATCTGCACAGAATTTAAACCCCTCTGATTACTACTCTAATTATAACCATATCTATCACCTTTTCCGGTGAACCTGGCAAAAACCTACCCTCCTCTTTCTAATTCCACTCATTTATTCAACAAAATTAAACTGATAGCATTAATCAGGAAAAAAGTCTATTTGCAGAGTTCTGCCCCACTTGGAAAACCTTTGGTCAGCTCTCTGCCTGCTTTGCCTCATTCTTACACATGGTACACCTGAAAGGAAATCACAAGAAAAACAATAAACTTCTAAATCCACCTCCCTTAAAAGTGAAACAGCTCTCCATATACAGCCAATAATATCAAGGTGCAATATATGAGGATGCCCAATAGTCAAGCACAGTTAATAAAACATTAATACAACATAGTCTTCAAAGCATGGGATTTGGGGGGAGGTGGATATGAACCAGGTACCACCCTTTTGAAAGGAAAAGCAATCCTGCTCATTTGGGTGTTCTCCAATCCAATGTGATCTCAAGAGAGAACTACATCTAGGAATCTAAACAACTGCTTCTGTACACTCCTACAACAGCACTGTAGAGAGTAACAACACTGGCGCTGGAACACAAGCCATTATGAGGCTGTCACCCTCTCATGTAACTCAGCTTTGCAATTGGGCTGAAAGGTTAAGGGCTCCTGGAGCATGGGCCCACAGGAGCAGTCCCATGAAAGGTAACAAGACCTATGTTCAACCTGGAACCAATAATGAAAATGAAGGAAAGCAGGTCTGAATGCTGATTGCTAAGTGTCCTAGAGCAGGTCTGTGGTATATTTAACTTTATACAAAGGTACTTATTACTGTAATGTAAGGGGCAAGATGGCAACTAAAGACAGTGTAGAGAAGGATGTTGGAGCACCTCAAAGGAGGCTTGTTGCAATTCACAAATGGCTTATGAGTCTGGAAGACTTGGATTCCCTTGGATTCCTTGAATCAGTGTTTACTTGACTCCCAGAATGTGCTAAACATTGAACTGCAAATTCTAGCCATTTCTTCAAATGGTACACATTCTCGCAAATGGCAATATTTTTTTTAAGAAATTGCAAGATTTTTTTTACCTGTTGAGGTTTTTTGTTTTGTTTTGTTTTGTTTTGAGACAGAGTCTCACTCTGTCACCCAGGCTGGAGTGCAATGGCGCCATCTCGGCTCACTGCAAACTCCACCCCCCGAATTCAAACGACTCTCCCGCCTCATCCTCCCAAGTAGCTGGAATTACAGGTGTCCACCACCATGCCCAGCTACATTTTGTATTTTTAGTAGAGATGGGGTTTCATCGTGTTGGTCAGGCTGGTCTCAAACTCCTGACCCCAGGTGATCCACCTGCCTTAGCCTCCCAAAGTGCTGGAATTACAGTCATAAGACACCGCACCCAGCTGAGTTACATTATTAAAGCATTTTGCCAGCTCCTTTATTTTGTTTCAGCAAAAGGGGAAGGCAGAAATTTTAATCAAGTTTAAAAAAAAAAAACTACTTTTTTGGAAATTTTAACTGTTACTGGATAGTGTTATTAAAAAATTCTGAATGGAGGAAGGAAATGTAACATATTTAGTTGCTACTCTGGCCAAGCGCATTTACAAGTAACTCCTTAGTTTCATGAACACTAAGAAGTTTATTTTCAATTTCAAGATGAGAACACTGAGATTCAGGGACAATAAGTGGCTTGCCTGAAGTCACAGAGGAAATGCAACATGGAGCTGGGATTTTAACCTGGATTTCTCTGATTCCAAACGCTTCCAATTCTGGTATGTAATATGTGGCTGGAGGCAAGAACAACTGCATTCTGGTCCTGATTGCTCCTTTATGAACTGCTAGGTGACCCACAACAAGTCCTCCTACTTCTCTTTTGGCTACTAGGGCTTCTTTCGGCACTACTATATGTGCCTCTACTGCTAGGGGCTTCCCAGCCCTTTCACTGCCAAGGTACATTTTCTTCTCTATCATATTTTTCCTCTTGGGATCTGATATGGTTCGGATGTCTTCCTCTTCCAAATCTCATGTTAAAATGTAATCCCCAGTGTTGGAGGTGGGGCCTGTTGGGATGTGATGGAATCATGGGGGCAGATCCCTCAGGTATGGTTTTGCTCCATCCCCTTGGTGATAAGTGAGTTCTTGCTCAGTTAGTACATATGAGATCCGGTTGTTTAAGTCTGGGAACTTCCCCCTACCTCTTGCTCTCGCTCTCCGCATGTGACACACTGGCTGCCCATCACCTTCCACCATGATTGCAAGCTTCCTGAGGCCTCACCAGAAGCAGATACTATAGCCATGCTTCCTGTAAACCCTGCAGAACCATGAGCCAATTAAACCTCTTTTCTTTATTACCCAGACTGATTTCTTTATAGCAACACGAAAACAGCCTAACAAAGAAGTCATGTTTTGAATGATGGTATCTACCCAAATGTGTATTTCTCAAGTAATAACTGATTTATTTTTCCCATAATAATTAATTTTTTAATCCTATATACCAGGAACACAGGACCACATAACAATTTCAAATACAGAAAAATTGCTCTGAGGAATTTGTTACACAAGTGATGGGAGACCTGAAAGAGTCCCTAAGGAGTGGTGAGACAAGAGCAGAAAGCCACTGCCATTCCTACAGCCAAAGGAACAATGAGAGGAAATGTTGCTATTGCCATCCAAACTCTGGGACCATCAGTGGGAACCAGAACTACAGTGGAGGTTGCCTGGTGAGATGGGATCATGGAGGCAGGGACTACCCAGGTGAAGTTAGAGCCACTGCAGAAACACAGCCACTGAGGGAAACCCTCTGCCCAGGACAGAGCAAGAAGGGAGCCATTCCCTGGCTTCTCCCCCCTCCCACCTTGTAAGCTTCCTTTGGTGCCTCCCATTCATGGAACCTACTCAGAAGCCATTGGCAAGTAACCCGAGGAAAAGTAATTCCCTTTATGCAAAGTAAGGGAAGGTAGAGAATGGACTTGAGAGGAAGCAGAATGACCCAGACAACCTAAATAACTTGTCATCACAGCTTCTGATGCGCATATGACAGCAAAGTGACCAAAGAGACTACATAAAACTCTGGCCAAAAGCAAAGCAACTTAACATCTTATTTAGCCCATGAAACTTTACCTCAGATGAAATGTAAACTTTCCATTAGGCTTCTAGAAATCATTTTTACACATTTTGGAACCCTTAGGTGATCAGGGACACCAGCCAGGGAAACGCAATTCACGTTTTACCAATCTTCTTTGCCTGTGATTCTAATAAAACACAGGGATCTGGACTGAAAGAACATGGAAGTGGAAAACTGGATCCTAATTCTAGCCTTGCCTGATGCAATTTTCAGGAAGTGACTTCCCTTTCTTTGCACCTCAGGCTTTCTCTCTGCAAATGGGGTAGTTGAAATTACTACCAATCTCTAGAATTACAAGTCATTACAAGATTACAAAATCACTACTGATCACCAGAATTACTAAATTAAACTAGATAATAGAGTTCTCAATTACCCGTGCTATACCCAGAAAATGTACCATATTTCATAAACTCTAATTTTATTTTTTTACATTTCAACACCTCTAAAATTGAGATAGGTCTTACCAGAACTTGTCATAGTTTAATTGACAGCTGTGATGGTCAGTTTTTGTGTCAAATTGACTAGGCTACAGTCTCCAGCTATTCAAATAGCTGTGTATTTGTAGATGTGATTAAATTCCATAAGCAGTTGCCTATAATTAAGGAAAATTATCCTAGATAGTTTTGGTGGGTCTGATTTAATCTTCTGCAAGGCCTTAAGTGCAGATCTGAGACTTCCCTGGTGAAAAAGGAATTCTGCCTATGACTCATTCTGAGGAGTTTCAGCCTGCCCTTCCTAGTGGCCTATCCTTTGGATTTCAAACTTGCCTAACCAGTTCCCACGATCATATAAGCCAACTCCTTGCAATAAATCTCTTAATACATAGCTCCTACTACTTCTATTTATTTGCTTGAACCCTGACTAATGCAGTAACTTTTTTCTTTCTCAGTAATTGATAAAATAATGGTTCTTCTAATAATCAATGATATCTTAGCTTTGATAAAATATAGAAATTCTACTTTCTCTCCATAAATCATCTGATCATCCTAGAAACACTAATCCTCCAGAGCAAACCTGGAATAAAATAAAATGCTTTTTCAATCTATCAACCTTGATCTGATGCAATAATTACAGTTGTTTCTCTGATTCATTGCTTGATCTCTTTGTGTAAAATCTTTCCCTCCCCATCCACCAATTTAAGAAGGTAACTGGTTGGAGGGGCCAGGGATGCTCATTAATGATAGTGTGATAGAGGAAGAAAGGTGATCCTCAGAGCTTTATCTGGTCATCTGGAGTCTCACTGGGCCTCTGCTGCAGAGAAGCCAGGCTGAATTACTCCCTGAACTGCTGACCACAGAGGAACAAATGGACCTGCCTGGCCATTTGAGGTCATGTGATGGCATCCCACTGCTGGAACCCATGATCCGAGCTATTTATTCTCATCTTTAAATCCTCAACTCTGTCCTAATGAACTCTGTTCTGCATGAAGGCCTCTGCTGGTTCACCAGGGCCCTCAGCATCTCTACCTCTCCTCCCTGGGACATGGAGTTACATAAGTCCCTGGGGTCCAGAATGGCAGACCTGGGCTCCTGATGTCACCTACATTCACTCAGGTATCATGATGGTGACAGTGCTAAGCCTACAGCAGTGATTTTCCTAAGGGCTTGAGTCTTCACTACAGTAGCCCAAAGGAGCAAAGGTTTCTGCAGATCATCCATACCAATACAGATACTACTTTCTAAAGCCATAGACCCTTCCCTAACCCAAGTTGGGCCCTAAGAGAAGAAAAACAAGGACTCTGACACCTGACTTTCTTATTTCCATAATCCTCATATAATAAAAGGAAAAAACTATTAATTTTCCTCAATATCATGTCTTTCTTCTATCCAGGAAGACCTTTGGCTCAGCCTACAGAGGCAGAATAGGAATCTTCTGAACATTTCTAGGAAAACTAAATAATCTGAGTCCTCCAGACCAGATCACTGATAGACTACAGAGATTTAGAAAAGCCTTTTTCATTGGTATTTTTGAGCTCATTATTTTAATAATTGAGAAGCCACCAAAATACCAAAATCTATAATGGAAATACATCTGAAAAATTAACATATCATCTCCATTACAGATATTTTTGTCACCATTAGGATCAAGAGTCTACATGTCACGTGAATAGACAATTCTGAAAAGAAGATATATAAATTGTCAACCAACATATGGAAAAATGTTCAACATCACTAATTATCAGGGAAAGGCAAATCAAAACCACAGTGCAATACCACCTTGCTTCTGCAAGAATGGCCATAATCAGAAAATTAACAACAAAAAAAAAGAGTGTGGATGTGGTGAAACAGTAACTCTCTTACACTATTAGTGGGAATGTAAATTAGTACAACCACTATGGAAAACAGTGTGGATATTCCTTAAAGAACTAAAAGTGGATCTACTATTTGATCCAGCAATCCCACTACCAGGCATCTACCCAGAGGAAAAGAAGTCATTATACGAAAAAGATACTTGCACATGCACGTATATAGCAGTACAATTCACAATTGCAAAAATATGAAACCATTGCATATACCCATCAATCAACTAGTAAAGAAAATGTTTTATAAACATAGATGATATAGATATAGATATAGATATAATGGAATATTACTCAGCCATAACAAGGAATAAAATAATGGTATCCATAGTAACCTGGGAATTAGAGACAATTATTCTAAGTAAAGTAACTCAGGAATGGAAAACCAAACATCATATGTTCTTACTCATGATTGGGAGCTAAGCTATGAGGATGCAAAGGCATAAGAATAATACAATAAACTTTGGTGACTTGGAGGAAAGTGTAGGAGGGGGTGAGGGATAAAAGACTACAGGTTGGGTGCAAAGCACACTGCTAAGGTGATGGGTGCACCAAACTCTCAGAAATTACCACTAAAGAACATTTCCATGTACAAAACACCACCTGCTTCCCAAAAAACTATAAAATAAAAAATACATTTTTTAAAAAGAGTCTACATGTCACAAATGAACTCAATATATAGACTTTTATAAATCTACCAAATCAGGAAAATTTGGATCAACGGAGTCACTTTTACTGAATTGAGAATTGGTGGCACACAGAACAGCAAATCCAGGTATTGCCACTCAAACCATCGGAACCCTGCTTCCTCCTTTTCCAAAATCCCTTGCTGAAAAATCCCTTTTCAACAAAGCATTTTCACATTTCAAAATCCCTTATTAAAATGTGAAAATATACATTTCACAGTGCTTTGTACATACACAGTATTAGGATTGCCCTTTTTAAAATCATTAAAATTCTTGCTTCATTAATTTTAAAAATTACATTTCTCTGACTAACTTCTTACATACCACTAGTCTATGCAACTGTGCCAATTTTTCCAGCTAGAGGAACTCAAAGCATCATTACTGTCATCAGCCCCACAATCATCATTATTATTACTATTGACTAAATGCAATATATTCCTTGTTGCAGCTAGATAGCTTGACATTTCTTCTTCCTTTTTTGTTTGTTTCCTAACAATACAGGAAAGATTAAGGAGATTTTTTAACCAAATCTTATGCAATGACATAGGACAATGAGTTTTACCTACTTCCTTCAGTCTGCCATTTGAAACGAAATATGTGTTGCTTTATTTTTCAAACAGAAAAAAAAAAAGTATTTCAAAGTTTTCCAGAATTTCAGCAAAATCTGGTTAGTAGAAAGAAACTACAGTGATTTGGATTGTCCTGAATAAGACTACAGATTACAGAACGTGTAATGATTTCTATCAGAAGACATCATATACTCCCTAAACTTCATAGTATCAACAAGGGTGGGAAACAGTGGCTGATAAGAGCAAAGGCCACACCTGTCAAACAAAAGTTCTCCTGTCCCTGCAACTTCTGAGAGCAAGCAAATGCTAGATCCAGCTAGGTAGGCCCTTACCCTTATTTATCTAAGCTCTGCAAACAGCTTTGTCTCTATAGCCAGACTGACAAGCACACTTAATGCATGCTTTTCAATTTTTTTTATTTCTTTATTTTACCTCAAACCATACCCATAAGGGCTGTGAGTTACCTTTCTGAATCTAAGATGGGACCCTTTGTGAACATTGCTAGGGACAGTGGTTAGAAATGCCCAGATCTGTCTGACAGGAGCCTGCAGCTGAGTTCCTATCTATGGCAGTTGCTATAACTAAGTATTACATTGCTGCAGGCCTGCTCAGCATAGCAGGTTGGTTTAATTACTTTTCTTACCAACTGGGTAGAGAAATATTTCTACTGGAGTCTCTGTGGAGTGCTTTATTTGGTAATTGGTCTAAGAACAGAGGAGGAAACAAATCTCTTTTTGGCAGGATCTGGGGCCTCAAGGTAGAATTTCTGGGAGTCCTATTTTTAAATAGAGAGAGGATGCAGGCAAGTCATTGGTTAGGCTGTTCCACCATTTTAGTGGTACAGCTGCTCCAGGGGCCTGCATGGGGACTTGTATTAATATATTCAAGGGGGAAGGGAGTAATAGCCATCACTGAGGATGTAAATGGTTTCAGGAGGTAACTAGAGGTCATATGGACACAAGACCACTGAACTAGAACCCTGGACTTGAAAAAAAGAAATGTGACTGAAAATAGTGAGAATGTCTCTGTGTGGTTCATGCACTACATTTAAAAGCAATTTGAAAGTTGATGTTAGAATAACGGTTTGAGGGGCTGGGCGCAGTTGCTCACACCTGTAGGCACTTTGGAAGGCTGAGGTGGCAGGATCACCTGAGGTCAGGAGTTCAAGACCAGCCTGGTCAACATGGTGAAACCCTGTCTCTACTAAACATACAAGAATTAGCTAGGCATGGTAGCGGGTGCTTATAATCTCAGCTACTCGGGAGGCTGAAGCAGAAGAATCGCTTGAACCCAGGAGGCGGAGTTTGCAGTGAGCCACGATTGCACCATTGTGCTCCAGCCTGGGCAACAAGAGTGAAACTTTGTCTCAAAATAAAATAAATAAATAAAATTTTTAAAGAAAAAGAAAAATGGTTTGAACACTAAGTTCTAAGCACTCAGTAAGCACCCCCCAAAACCGTTATTGCCCTAAACACCCAACAAAGAAGGCATTGTTGGACTAGGTATATATCGCTGCAAGGTCAGTGTTCTAAATAACAATACTGATATAAATAGATAAATTATGGAAATTTTAGTCTTTAAATGGTTTGCTGACTATAATTGCTGATTGTCTTCATGCCCAAAGAAAAATAAAGAAAATAAGAACTATCAGAAAGTACTTTTTGGACCTTCAAGCAAGGGCACTATTACATTCTGGTTTTGATCTGCAAGTATAAATATTACCAATAGTTGGTCAATGTTTATTGATTTGAAACATTTCATGTAGCATCATTCAGAAGATATAAGCAGTATAACCAGATCCCAGAAAGGCTTAGCAGCAGTACAAGGGAAATAATCCTAGGGGTTTTCATTAATTAAAAGTTCCATATGTGTGAGCAGAGTTTCATGGTTGCCCAGAAAAAGGTAATGAAATCTCAGGCTTCGGAAACTAACGTACAGTATTCAGTGTAATGTGTGCCTGAGTCTTGCCCAAATGCACACTGATAAGGAAACCTGGACTCTCGTGTTCACTTCTGGACAAACTAAAGCACAGCTGAGTAGAGTGACTAGGATAGGAAGGGGAATAGAATGCACAGAATATGAAGAATAATTACAGAACTTAAGAAAACTTAACCTGGAGAACAGAAGTCTTATGGGACACTTGATGACGCACCAGTATCTGCAAGGTTAAAGGAAAATGAGAAATTAGATTTATTGTGTCTTCCTCCCCGACCAATGGATAAATGTTATAAGAAGTAGATTTGGGCCGGGCGCGGTGGCTCACGCCTGTAATCCCAGCACTTTGGGAGGCCGAGATGGGTGGATCACGAGGTCAAGAGATCAAGACCATCCTGGTCAACATGGTGAAACCCCGTCTCTACTAAAAATACAAAAAATTGGAACGACCCAAGATGGCCGATCGATAACAGCTCGGGATTGCAGCTCTCAGTCAAAGTGCAGAGAACTAGAGGACGCCACACTTTCAGACAAATTCTGGTGGCTCACGAAGCAGAAGATTCCCAGTGGAGGAACCACACAGGTCGCCAGCGTGACTCTTGTGGCAGGCGCAGCGGTTTCGCTGGCACCTGGGAGCGGCAGCTCTCGGAGCACAGTAAACAGGGCCTGCTCCCCTTCTGACTGAGGTTTGGAGGACCCACACGGGTCCCCAGCACGACTCCTGAGACCGGCACAGCGGCTGTGATGGCACCTCAGCACGGCATCTCTCGGCGCAGAGTAAACGAGACTGGTTCCCCTTCAGACCTAGGTTTGGAGCCCGAGGAAGGCAAAGTCGCCCATTACGGACACAAGAAGGAAGACAGACAGGAGAATCCTGGGCAGAAAAGCACCATCAGTCTGAACGCTGCCGTTCTGGCCCTGGGAACTAACAACTTGGAAGTCCAATCAAGAGACCTAATCTGAAAGTTGGCAATTTCAAAGACGACAGGAGGATAAATTTACAATGATGAGAAGAAACCAGCGTAAAAAGGCTGAGAATACTCAAAATCAGAACGCCTCTCCCTCTAAAGATGATCACAGTTCCACATCAACAATGGAACAAGGATTGATGGAGAACGAGCGCATCCCAATGACAGAATCACTCTTCAGGGAATGGATAATAAGAAACTTCTGTGAGTTAAAAGAACATGTTGTAGCCCAACGTAAAGAAACTAAGAACTTTGAAAAAAGGTTTGATGAAATCCTATTGAGAATAGACAACTTAGAGAGGAATATAAGTGAATTAATGGAACTGAAGAATACAATACAGGAACTCTGAGAGGTATGCACAGGTTTAAACACTTCAATTGTTCAAGCAGAAGAAAGGATAACAGAGGTCAAAGTCCAACTTAATGAAAGAAAACAAGAAGACAAGATTAGAGATAAAAGGATAAAAAGGAAGGAGCAAAGTCTCCAAGAAATGTGGGACTATGTGAAAAGACCAAATTTACGTTTGATAGGTGTACCTGAATGCGATGGAGAGAATGAATCCAAGCTGGAAAATACCCTTCAGGATATTATTCAGGAAAATTTTCCTGAACTAGCAAAGCAGGTCAATATTCAACCCCAGGTAATACAGAGAAACCACAAAGATATTCCTCAAGAACAGCAACCCCAAGGCACATAATCGTTAGATTCACCAGGGTTGAAACGAAGGAGAAAATACTAAGGGCAGCCAGAGAGAAAGGTCAGGTTACCCACAAAGGCAAGCCTATCAGACTTACAGCAGATCTCTCAGCAGAAACTCTACAAGCCAGAAGAGAGTGGGGGCCAATAGTCAACATCCTCAAAGCACAGAACTTCAGCCCAGAATTTCATATCCAGCCAAACTAAGCTTCACAACTGAAGGAAAAATAAAATCTTTTATGAACAAGCAAGTACTCAGAGATTTTATTACCACCAGGCCTGCTTTACAAGAGCTTCTGAAAGAGGCATTACACACAGAAAGAAACAACCAGTATTAGCCTTTCTAAAAATACACCAAAAAGTAAAGAGCACCAACATAAAGAAGAATTTTCATCAACGAATGGATCAAACAGCCAGTTAACATCAAATGGCAGTAACCCTAAATTTAAATCGACTAAACCCCCCAATCAAAAGACACAGCCAAAACCCAGTGGCATGTTACATCCAGACCTGTTTCACATGCAAGAATACACAAAGACTCAAAACAAAGGAATGGAGAAAGATTTACCAACCAAATGGAAAGCAAAAATAAATAAATAAATAAATAAATAAAAAGCAGGAGTTGCAATTCTCGTAGTGGATAAAATAGATTTTAAAGCAACAAAGATATAGTGGTAAAAGGATCAATAAAACAACAAGAGCTAACGATCCTAACACCCAGATACACAGAGACTTAGATTCAATGAGACAGAAAATTAATAAGGATATCAAGGACTCGAACTCAGATCCGGAACAAGTAAACTTAATAAATATTTATAGAGCTCTCCACTTCAAATACATAAAATATACATTCTTGTCAATACCACATCACACCTACTCATAGGTTTAAATGAAACATTGATTGGCCATTATTAATACCCATTTTCTTTTTCAGAATAAAGCAATATTTCCGTTCACCCTCCCTCTCTCTCTTCCTCTGTCTTTCTCTGCTTTACTCATTTTTTTCTTTCCTTCTCTAAAAAAAAAAAAAAAAAAAAAAAAAAAAAAATACAAAAAATTAGCTGGGCATGGTGGCACTTGCCTGTAATCCCAGCTACTCAGGAGGCTGAAGTAGGAGAATTGCCTGAACCCAGGAGGTGGAGGTTGCGGTTAGCGGAGATCGTGCCATTGCACTCCAGCCTGGGTAACAAGAGCGAAACTCTGTCTCAAAAAAACAAAAAGAAGAAGTAGATTTGAGCTAATATAAGCAGGATTCTGAAAATTAAAGTGGTCCAAAAATGGATTGAGCTACCTGGTGAGATAAGAGGGGCCATTATAGGAGATGTTGAGGTAGAAATCGCATGACCAGCATCAGAACTATTGTGGGAAGGATTTTTGCATCACAGAGATGACTGGCCTGGAAAATATCTAAGGGTCTTTTGCAACTTTTATATTGCTTGATTCTAATTGTTATCTGTGATTCCTAATGTACTTGCTGTATGGGCACATATGCTTTGCACAGATAGTAGATTTATCC
Source organism: Callithrix jacchus (assembly GCF_049354715.1). Lineage (NCBI taxonomy): Eukaryota > Metazoa > Chordata > Mammalia > Primates > Cebidae > Callithrix > Callithrix jacchus. The sequence goes on from NC_133502.1 coordinate 65,678,488, forward strand.
AAATTCATTAAAAAAATAATGTGACCCTGCCTCTGAGAGAAAAATGATAATCTGTTACTTACTTCCTGAACTAACTGTTATTTACCACCTATCATTATGAAATTTTCTTGTGGGTTTTCAGTTTAGTCTTAATACTAAATAGGAAGTAACTGAAATATTAGTTGAGTTGGATATTTAGAGGTTATTGGCAAATACTTACTATGTACATATTACATGTTCAGCACTGCACCCACCCAACGCATGCAAAAATAAACAAGGTATAGTCTCCACTCATAAGATACTTGTAGTCTAAAAGGTCAACTTATACCTAAACAGGAATGTAAGATACTAAGAAGTAAGCTGGAAGCCACAGTCAAGAAAAATGGCCCTTCGTCCCACCTAGTTCAAGGGAGGACTTTCTGGAGAGAACGATGGCTTATTTAGTAAAAGTTGGCCAAATAAAAATAGGAAGAGCATTCCAGAGAGATGGATCTTTGTGAAATGCAGAGCAGCAGACTATGAAAGAACCACAAGAGTACAATGCATCAGGTGCCAAGCAGGGAGATAGAAAATAATACTTTGGACAGAGAAAGAATGTAATGTACAAAGGGCTCAGATGCTATTGCTTAGGAGCTTGTGGAGCAGCAGAACAGGACCGCAATCAGAAAAATAACAAAGTTAGATCTGCATTTTAGGTAGAATAATCCAACTAGAATGACAAAGAGGATAACTTAAAATATGTAAATAATCTGGTGCAATTTGAAGTTTTGTTTGCATGTATTGTCAAAAGATTGGTGTTTTATATCCTACATAAATTAAATCCTTTGTTAAGCACACAGGCCTTCTAAATAAATGCATTTACAAGAAAAACAACTCCTCATGTTGGCCTTTCTGTAACCAATAGCTCTCTCTACTTCCCACTTCATCCGAGGAATTGGAAGGTTGAATCAGAAACAGCTCTTCTTATTCATCTTTTTCAGAAATACATCTGGAGTCTGCCATTCATCACCCTCATCCTAAGAAACAAAAAGATAGAAGTAGAAACCTGTCCTTGAAGAAACAAATGTGCAGGGAGGGAATTGTTTTGGTTTTTTTCTTTGTTTTTTTTTATTTTTGACAGATAAAAAGCTCCAGTTTTATCAAAATGTTCATTTTGAAAGAATTTCAAATGAATTTGAAAGGAAGGAGAAACCTAAAATCTAAGTTACTTTTAGAGACAATTGTTCTCAAAGCTGATAATTTTTTTTAAGCCGGAGCAAGAGAATGATGGTGTCATGCAAGTTAAAGACCAACTCTTTATGTCACTGAGACACAACTTGCTCTTCCTGTCAAGGTCCTCCATGGAAGACAACAGAAGTAAGAGTTGTGCTGTCTCTATCTCATTTCTTTGGAATAAAAGTCTTCTTTTGTTCAGCAGTCACAATGCAACTCTATTACCCTCCTGCTTCCATCCTTGGCTATACAGTACTGGTGACAGTCCATTTTCCAGCACCTGCTATAAAACAGATGCATTCCCTCCCCCACCATTTAATTCAGTTAATGTTCTTAACAGTTTGGTGCAAAGTATCTCAGTCAGGTTCTCCACATGAAGTTTCTCAAAAGTGTACACATTATGAATAAAACTAAACTAACTTCTACTTCTGTATAATTCTGTCACAAAGTCATAAAAGAAACTAAACAGAAAAAAAATCCAGCTTCTGGGAGGGCTGCAGTTTTGCAACCATTTGCAAATAGTCCATAAGTCTCATCAGAGCTTGCTTCACTGTTAAATCAGGTCAAACAAGAAGAAAACTGTGACGGTAGCAGGGCTGTCCAATAAGGACAGATTCTTCCTCCTTTTCTATTGCTCACTAATCCCCACACTCTATTATTTCCACACAAAAGTTTAATAATTTGGAGCTATGGGAAGACCTAAAATTTTGCTACTACATCTATCCAACATAGTCTAAGAACCTGCCTTTTGGAATCTCTTACACTAAAGGCATATTTTTATCATAAACAGATCTTCCACTTAAGGTGACAAAATTTCACATGAATTCTCCCAGGCACAGGCAGAAACCTACAATCTAGGGAGTAAGCACAGGCAGGACACTCAGGAGAGCTGGACACAGCCTTGGCCCTGTCATGAACTTAGATGTATGAACATGGACAACTCGGTCTCCTGAGTCCTTAGTGTCTTCACCTGTATCAAGGAGATTCAAAAAGGCCACCTTTAATGCCATGCCCAGGCTTAGAATCCCATTAAGGCAATGGCACATTTCTCGCCTGAGAAAATCTGGCTCAAGTTATAGGAAAAATGGAGGAAAACAGAAAAGACATCACAAAAAATAAAGAAGATAATCAACCAGTAGAGGCAGATGAGATCAGATAGGGTATTACCAGAGAAAGGAGAAATATGCTAAAACATTATATGAGAAGCAAGCAAGTGAGGAGTAGAAAAGACAAGACAGCAAATGAAAAGTGAAGATAATGTGTGACACTGAGAGAAGGGTGAGAAGAGCCACACAGAAGGAAGATAAGTAGCCCAGCAGGCTGTGAGCTGGCAAGCCTGGAATGGGCATGGCAAAGAGGAGAACAAAGCCAGGGGCTCACTGGACATCTGTCTTCACCTTCATGTCCCCCAGGCAAAACAACAATTAGAGGACTCCTCTCTCAAGAAGTTCAGTCAACTTCTTGGGAAGAATTAAGGCTGCTTAGGAGACACTGACACTCCAGTGGCTCTCCTCATTCAAGAATGTCAAGGCCCCTCTTTGTCTAAAGGCTGACTCCCTACCAGCTTCCCATAGAGTGAAGCCTGACCCTCAACATACTCCACCCTCAAATGCAGAGCTCCACACAGCCTTCCCTTCATACCAGATACTCAGAAGGAAGACCATCTAAGCACAATTAACGGCAACAATGGCAATGCCTACATATATATTCATAACAATTTTGCACATAGAATATACAGAATGTTTATTCCCTATGCAATTTTTTTTGAGAAAGTTACTTGAGAATTTACTCCAGAAAAATGAAAGCTAAACATAAAGGGTAAAATTAAAGAAAGAATGGAACTCAACCAAGTATCCAATAAAAAGAAATTCTTTTTCTTGGATGATATCTGTGTGTGAGGCTGAGAAAGCCATTGGTTCAACTGGAACAGGATGTCAGCACATTCCGTAAATGATATCTCCCAGAAAAAACTTACAGCTTCCAAGCAATGTACAGAATGACAGCGATGCTTGTTATTAATGACACAGTTAAAAAAGAGAGAGAGAGAGAGAGAGAGAAATAAGTGTCCTATCTCAATAATGAATTAATATTTAGAACCTCCAAGACAAACACTATCTTAAAAAAAAATCATGGCCCAAATACAAAACAAACTAAAATACTAAAATATGGCATGATCTTAAATAGTTTATAAATTATAGGAAAAGAGAAAAGCAATCCTTTTGACCTGTACAGTGAGGTAGGTTCTGAAGCTTCCACTTTTGCTGAAACCACAAACAACTCCTGGTAAAGTGCTCCACCCCCTAAAGAGCGCATAACAAAGCCTGGTGCCTTGACAGCAAAGTGAAGGAGAGGTGTAACTTGCATGGAAATGCCCCAGAGTGAAACCTGTTGGAGACTTCATACACTGAGTTCAGGATGTTTGTTTGACTTGAGATGTCCTACTATTCCTCTTTGAACAGCATTTAAATAGATGTCATAGTTCACAGAAACAGTGAACATGCTTGAGCTACAGCTAATACTTCAAAGCCCTACCAAAACTACATTTTCCTAGAATATCATTTAGTTCTCACCTCAGAAGTCAACTCCTCAGAGACTTGTTCAGACCAAGCTAAAACCACCTCCAGTCACTCTGTACCACATCACCCTATTTAACCTTCAGTTTAGCATTTATCTATACATGCAATTTTCTCACTCAGTTATGTGCTTCCTAGTTTATTACTTCTGTTTTGCAGGCTTATGGTCTGCTTCTCCTCACTAGAATATAGGTTACACAAGATCAGGGATGCTATTACATTCTCTGCTCTATCCCCAGACTCTAGAATGGTGTTCCGCACTTAGTAGGTCCAGAGCAAATATTTGTTGACTCTCATACATTTGTTGCATCTTTTCCTGACTGATGTAATGACTTGTTCTTGTTGGAGTTTTGAAAAATTAGAGAACAGGCCAGGCACAGTGGCTCACACCTGCAATCCCAGCACTTTGGGAGGCTGAGGTAGGTGGGACACCTGAGGTCAGGAGTTTGAGACCAGCCTGGCCAACATGGTAAAACCTCATCTCTACTAAAAATGTAAAAATTAGCTAGGTGTGATGGCGCATGCCTGTGGTCCCAGCTACTCAGGAGGTTAAAGCAGGAGGAGAATTGCTCAAACTCAGGAGCTGGAGATTGCAGTAAGCCAAGATCCTGCCACTGCACTCCAGCCTAGGAACAGAGCAGGACTCCATCTCAAAAAAAAAAAAGAAAGAAAGAAAGAACAAAAGAAAAGAAAAATTAGGGAACATATGGACATCAAAATTAAATAAAATCAGGACTGGAGACAACTGTGACCAAGAAACCACCTCTGCAAAAATTGTAACTGAGAAAATAACAGTGAAAGAGATCTAACCTAACTGACTCCATCTTGCTTCTAACCTCCATGCTGTCCTTGTTCATTTTTGTGTGTAGGCTGAACTAACTTTGGGAGTAGCTTCGTTTATAGTTTGACTTTGAAAAAGAGGATAACAGCCCTTTCCCAAAACAAACCCTCTTCCTGCCTGGGGACTAGACTGCCTTTGTGGGACTAACAAAGTAGCCACAAGATTAGAAATTATGGTTTTGGAGTCATGCAGCTGGAGGCTGTGAGATTCTAAACCTCCCCAAATTGCTCCTGGGAATAACATCACTACTGTAAAACCTAAACTCAGTGCTTGAGATATTTTGCTGACCCTGTATTTGATGGATCAGCTGGCACCACCCAGACTGACAAATTGCCTCATCTAGTCTTGTGGCCCCACCCAGGAACTGACTCAAGGCAAGAGGACAGCTTCGACTCCCTGTGACTTCATCTCTGACCCAATCGACCAGCATTCCCCACTTTCTGACCCCCTAAACACCAAATTACCCTTAAAAACCCCAATCCCCAAGTTTTCTGGAAGATTGATTTGAGTAACGAAAGAACTGCAGTCTCCTGTACAGCCAGTGTGAATTAAACTCTTTCTCTATTGCAATTTCCCTGTCTTAATAAATCGGCTCTGTCTAGGCAGCAGGCAAAGAGAACAGATTGGGCAGTTACAACCGCAGGATAGTAAAACAAATAGTTCCATCAGGATGAATGCTTGAGTGAACTTTCTTAGAAAACACTTGTTAGCAGCTTTAAAAGATAGTTTATTGGAAAATATGCAGCAAGAAAATTAATGTGAAATAGACTCTTCTAGCAGCTGCTAGCATGCAGACAGAGTCCCCAAATACAGGGCACAGGTGCGTCACACTGCAGAACACATAACTCTTCCTCAGAATTGGCTACATAATTTGTGGTGCCTAGTGCAAAATTAAAATGCAGGATCCCTTGTTAAAAGGAATTAAGGATTTCAAGATGACAAGAGCAGAGCGTTAAAACAAGTACAGGGCCTTTCTAACTGCAGGCCCTGTGTGACTGCATAGGTACAAGCCCACAAGGCCAGCCCTGCTCTTTCTTCATCTACAATGGGAAAATGGGCCAGGGAGGGTGGTGCGAACACTAGTCCGAGGGCAATTCTCGGAGGTTGTGTGTGGCTAGGAGAACAGAGGTTCCCCACCCCATCAGTGACTCAGCGTGTGTGTCTATGTGGTGGGGGAAGCATGTATGTGTGTATCTGCATGACTGTGTGGGTGTCTGTGTGTCTTTGTGTCTGTCTGTACATGTATGTCTCTGTGTGTGTCTACATATATGTCTGTTGTAGATGTATGTGTATGTGTCTGAATGTGTCCGTGTGTGTGTATGTCTATGTTTATGTTCATAAGCGCTTGTTTAAGCAAGTACCTCCATTCTATTACCTAGCAGCATGCAACGGTCACCAAGGAATGAAAAGGAGACACATACTCTTGATAAGAAAAGGGAAGTCCAGAGGAGAGTGTGTGACCTGGCTAGTGAGGGACAGAAGAGGAAAAGCTGGAAGAAACCAGGAAGACCCCAGCTACCTCCAAGAGCAAGAAGATTTGTCACAGGAGAAGGGAAAGCTGCCCCAAACTGGAATGAAATCATTTCAATCTACTTTCTAATTTGCCCCAAAGCCAGTTTTGTTCCAAGATCACAGGACAGGACAGAACCAGGCAGCTAACCTTTTCAAAGCCTTACATTTACCAATTTTAAGATCCTGCAAACTCATAGAACCTCTTTTGGGGGACAAAGGGGTCCCAGGGCCCCCTCAGAAGTCTTGATTACTCCTGTAAGAGAAGTTTGCATTTAGACTGATACTGAATTTTCAAGTAGTAGAAAGTAAAACCAGTAAGTCCCCTGAAATTCTTGAGCCAGGTAGAACTGGAATCCTTAGAAGCATATGATTAATGGCTGGTTCAGTAGCATTGATTACAACTACAGTCACACACTGCATTACAACGTTTTGGTTGGGGACAGCCCGCAGACAGAGACGGTGGTCCCATGAGAAAAATTCCTATTGCCTAGTGACATCTTCAGTGTCTTAACTAATATGAAAATGAGAAAAAGCCTCAGGCAGATCCTTCAGGAGATATTCTAGAAGGCATCCATGCTTATTATTGCCCCAATGCCTTCCAGGGAAACAAGATATGGCAGTGGAAGACAGTGATATTAATGATCCTGACCCTGTGGAGGCCTAGGCTATTATGTGTGTGTGTCTTAGTTTGTAAAAAAAAATTGTTTAAAAAGCAAATAAAAATTCAAACTTTTAAAAATAGAAAAATCTTATAGAATAAGGATATAAATTAAAAAATACTTTTGTACAGCCGTACAGTGTGTTTGTGTTTTAAACTAAGTGTTATTACAAGAGTTTAAAATGTAAAGAATTTAGAAGTTTGTAAAGTGAAAAAGTTACAGAAGGCTAAGGTTAATTTATTACTGAAGAAAAAATAGTTTTCTTTTTTGAGACAGAGTCTCACTCTATCGCCCAGGCTGGAGTGCAGTGGTGCGATCTCGGCTCAGTGCAACCTCCACCTACCAGGTACAAGCAATTCTCCTGCCTCAGCCTCCCGAGTACCTGGGACTATAGGCGCATGCCACCATACCCAGCTAAGTTTTTGTATTTTTAGTAGAGACAGGGTTTCACCATGTTGGCCAGGATTGTCTCAATCTCCTGACCTCATGATCCACCTGCCTCAGCCTCCCAAAGTTCTGGGATTACAGGCATGAGCCACAGAGCCAGGCCAAGAAAAATATTTTTATAATTGTAGTATGTCCTAAGTGTATGGTGTTTCTAAAATCTACAGTAGCGAACAATCACTACTAGGCTGTGACACTCAGTCACCACTCATTCACTGACTTAGCCAGAGCAACTTCCAGCCCTGCAAGCTCCATTCACGACAAGTGCCTTATACAGGCATACCATTTTTTATCTTTTATACCATATTTTACTGTGCCTTTTTCATGTTTAGATACACAGATTGTTACCATTGTGTTACAGTTGTCTGCAGTATCCAGTACAACTAGAAAGGCATGCAACCTAGGAGCAATAGGCTATTCCATACAGCCCAGGTGTGTGGTAGGCTATACCATCTAGCTTTGTGTAAATATACTCTCTGATGTTCGCACAATGACGATATCACCTAAGAATCTGTTTCTCAGAACATATCCCCATCATTAAGCAACACATGACTAGTTATAAACAAGTATAACCAGGGTGCTAATTAATCACTTATCAACCTAGGAGAAAGTCTTTCACAGAGTACTTCAGGGGTCTGTCCTTAAATCTGTTCTACTTAGTATTTCAAGTTAATTATTTAGACAAAAGATAGAAAACACATTTATCAGATCTACAGATGACCTTAAGGTGGGCAGGATAACTAATATGATCGAATATAGAATCAAGATTCAAATGGTATCACCACCAGTGAAATGCTAGATAAAACTAACAGAATTAAACTTAATGGGGTCATGGTGAAGAACTTTTCAGGTCCCAAAATGTAAATGGCAAAGTCATAGAATGTGAACAGCAGTTCAATTTGAATAATCTAGAAATTCTAATCAATCAGAAGCTTGCCTAATTGGCCTGATTGGCATGCCTAATTAAAAAAAGAAAGAGGGTGGTGATGGTGAGACCACGTTAATAAATAAACTCACAGAAGCCCAAATCATAGAAAATAATAATCCCACTTTGTCTTCATTAATGACACCCAAGGAACTTGCAATTCTGATGTGGTCCAATGATAGGACTTTAAAGATGGCAACACAGCACCTAGAGAGGTAAACAAACTGCCTTCAACTTCAAGGGCTGTAGTGCGACACCAGGACTAGGACCCAGTGGTATCCAGACCATTAATTTTTCCCACTAGATGACAGCTCTTCCAAGCCATATTTGGCATTGTCTTACCTGGACTAGGATGTGTTTGGGAACATAATTTGTATTAACATTCCCCAGCAGGTTGACCAATTTAGAGAAGAATGGCATTAGAAAATCCAAATGGGTTTTAGGATGCTATAATTTCTATAGTACTCCTACGTTCCTCTGAGGAATCATGGAGCTCATGCTATGTGCCTGTGACCAGGCTGGGTGCTGGAACTACTGAACAAGACAGCTCATGCCCTCAGGTCACTAAGGACAGAGATGGCAGTAATTGAATTCTTATTACCCAACAATGACACATAATAGTTGTAATTAGCACAAAAGCAGTAAAAGGAGGAGAACTATGAAGTCTGAGATAGCCAAGGAAGGCTTGAGAGAGGAACAGATAGCCTATTTACATTTATATCATATTCTGATTGCTTCTTTTGTTATGTCAGCAAATGGATTAACACTTAACTTTTGGGGAGACAGCAGGAAAAGAAACAAGATCTTGCCCAGGTTGATTTCCAGTTTAGCCAGTGTACTAACTAAAATTTGATACAAAGAGGGAATAACCATATATAAGATGGAGAACCTTTTATTTTTTGAGACAGGGTCTCACTATGTTGCCCAGGCTGGTGAAATCTCAGCTCACTGGAGCCTCTACCTTCTGGGCTCAAGAGATCCTCTCACCTCAGCCTCCCAAGTAGCTGGGACTATAGGCACACACCACCATGCTCAGCTAATTAAAAAAAAATTTTTTTTTAGAGACAAGATCTCAATATACTGTCCAGGCTGGCCCCGAACTCCCGGGCTCAAGTGATCCATCCACTTTGGCCTCCCAAACTGCTGGGATTACAGATGTGAGCCACCATGCCCAGCTTCACAGACTCTTTTAAAACAAATCTCACATAATAAATATATGCAGTAAGGGCTAACCCCCAACATTCATGCTTCAAATGCAAAGACCTCAACATATACACAGGCGACATTGTGCACTCCAGGAAAAATGGAAGTGTGAGGAAAGCAATGCCTCGCTTTTCATTGGTGTTCTTTCTCCTTTCAAGAACAGAGTGGATATGGCCTCCAAGCACTGTCTCCACCAGAATAAACTACACCAAACTGGTCGGCTTTGGTCAGTTACTGTTTTGTTCTTTTTCAGCTACTAAAACAATACTTTTTAAAAATAGACTTTATCTCGCTGGAATTTTCTCAGTGCTATTAAAGTGATTCCCACTGCATTGCAATCAAAATGTTAGGTGAGTTGCATTATGAGTTCTGGTGGTTCTCTCTGCCATGCTTAAGGAACCATGAAGTACCATTTTCATTGCTTCAAAGTATCATTGTTGGAAGTCACCATTCACTACCAGTTGGGAAGAGGGGTTTGTATTTTGGAGGCTCTTATTTTCTCATATATGGCCTAGTGTGTTGAAGTTAGACAGGTTGGCTGGGTACGGTGGCTCATGCCTGTAATCCCAGCACTTTGGGAGGCTGAGGCAGGTGGATCACAAGGTCAGGAATTTGAGACCAGCCTGGCCAACATGGTGAAATCCTGTCTCTACTAAAAATACAAATATATAGATAATAATAAATATAATATAATAAATATATATTATATATATTTAATATATAATACAGTATTTAATATATAATATACAAAATATTGTTTAATATATAATAAATATATTATATATATATAATAATTATATGTGCCAGGTGTGGTGGCACACACCTGTAGTCCCAACTATTCAGGAGGCTGAGGCAGGAGAATAACTTATACCCAGGAGGCGGAGGTTGCAGTGAGCTGAGATCGTGCCACTGCACTCCAGCCTGGGCAACAATGGCTCCATCTCAAAAAAAAAAAAAAAGAAAAAAGAAGAAGAAGAAGTTAGGCTGTGCTTGGAGAATGACCAGAGATCTCCCTAATACTCAGTGTTAGACCAGCAAGCCTGTGGTGAGTCCTGTCTGAGCTTGAGAGGGGTCTTCACTCTCAGATTATCTCCCCTCACTTCCTTATCTGCTAGAGTCTTAGCCCTCCAGTTTTTCTACAAAACTTCCCTAGAGCCCCCCTTTGAGATGACTCGTTTTTCTGTTAAGTTACCACTGCCTCCAGCTGTTATCACCCTATTTCATTCAGCGTTATATTCTAGTAAAGCACTTGCACATCTGTCTCCCCCACTTCTTGGGAGTAAGAACTGGTCTAATACATGTGTGATTTTTCTCTATTGGCATGGAACACAGTATTCAACAGTTAGTAAATCTTTGGTAAGTTGAATTCTATGAACTTTCATCCTTGCACGAAATGGATAGTCTGATAGACGTATTTTCAGTAATACTTACAAAGACCACATAACCCTCCACTAAACATGGCCCTTATACTTGCAGTGTTATGTAAGTAGTTCATGTATATTTGTCATCAGTCTTACAAGTCACAAAGAGCATGGTCTCTGCATCTGTGCAGCTCATGCTTCTATACCAGTTCACTCTAGGCAACTTCTCCTCTCATTTCTCCCTCTGTAATCTTGCAAATGTTCATTGTTTCACTATCACCAACAGACCAATGGCCCCCACATTTCACACCTCTGGACCTCACCTGCCTTCTCAATCTCCACAACTGTACTACTAACTATCTATCCACATATTCATCTGAATAGCTACAGATAATTCAAACTCAACATGACAACTATTCTCTCTAAAGTGATACCAGTTTCTTGGGATCAACAGGTAATAACTACTATAAGTGACTGAAGGACACTGAATGCTCTCCACCTAGCCTAACTCTTCCATTGTAAGAGTTACTCCTTTAATTGAGGTTCAAGATCCACAAAGATTTATATGGAATCAACATGGTATATAAATTAATGCTAGTAGATTTGTTATGCTTCCCCTTCTTAGCAACATAAGGAAAGACTATGGTCTCATGACATTATTCCAGCCCCTAATGAGAATGGCAAGTTATAAAAGAAAAAATGACATCTACTTGACCCTACACCTTATCTAAACCCACAGAGGGTCCATTTACCTCCCTGATAAATTTAAGCTAGGAAACAGCTGTGATCTTCTCTCACAGGGGTAGAATGAAGAGGGAATCACTAGGTACATCTCCCCCATACAAATGCATATTTATATACAGATACATAAATACGTGTGTGTGCGCACACGCGCATGCATGCACCCCCCCCATTTACATGAGGTAAAATCTCATGTAAATGAAAATTAAGGCCAATTTTATTCAATGGAACCAAAATTACAACCAGAGAAAACAGCAATAAACAGAAGGCAGAGGTGTTCCACAGTGGGGGAAGAACAAATATAGGTGAGGCATTGTCCAAAATGGCAGCCTAGAGACCTGGGAGAATGTGTGGAAGAATGAAGGAGCTCGTTCCCACCAGCTGTTCTACACATACACATGTGTGTGCATGCACCATGCATGCAAATACACTCAAACTCTATGGGGCCAGTAGATGAGAGCCTTTAGCACCAGCCAGTAGTACCATCCCTTCTCCCCCCACCTTACCCCTACCTCTGACCTGGATTCATCACTTACCCCAGGTATGTGGCCTCAGGGCCAAGGAGAGAGTGCCAGACCCTGGGCCCTGCTGGGCAACCCTATTCCAAGACTGGTCTGGATGGAAACAATCCATCTCAAATCATTTTGGGAAATGGGTAGGTATATGAAAGAAAGTCATACAAAGATTAAAAAACAAAATAAATTCCCCCAGTTCAAATCTTAATTTTTCCATCTCTGACAAAGTTTCCCTTTTCTCAAGGCAGTTGCCCCTCTATGTGCTTAACCACTCCCCTCCATCCACCCGCTTTTCTTCCATCCATGGGCATCTTGACCAATATTTCTTCTCTGCTCTCCCACTGAAACAAGGAGGGAGAAGATTTTGATCTCCTTTTCTGTCGTTCCCCCAAAATCATGCTTTTCAAGAGCCAGATATAATTCAAAAAAAGTGCTGTGTTTCTCACCCTTGCACTAACTGCTTGTGGTGCTTTACAATGTGTCCAGAGAATCATCAGACACACTAGACTGCCTTCAGCCTTGCTTTTGGAACTTTTGCTTTTCAAGAAAACTATGAAGCCATAAATTATTTTAGTGGCTCCAATCACTTTGATAGCTCAGGCTGACTTTAAATATATTCTGGAAGCTTTACCTTGATATAAACTGCCTTCACGCTACCTTTTTACTTTGTCCATTCCCTAAGCTCTCAGGTGCTCAGGCATAATGTGATCTTTGCATGTTGGGTGCAGTCTTATCTCCCAGCCTAGGGTTTCAGGGTGGATCCCATGGGAGTTTGCCCTGTAGCTTGGGGACAGACTGATGGGGGCAGTTAGAGTGCCCTAGATGTAGCCTGAGGGCAAAATCGAAGAATAGGATTCTAGGCCAAACAAAGGAGTCCTGGGCCTTAGCTGGAGGGTCCCTCCTTGTTTGAGTTGACAGGTGATACTCCTCAAGATGGCAGCTTTGATCTTCAGGAACTTAGCAGGCCAGAGTTGTTTTGTTTTGATTTCCTTATCCTCCCACCTCTAGTTGAGAGGGAATACAATTTATGGAAGTATAACTCAATGTTCTTAGGGAAAGTAAATTTTGATAAATGAAATTATGTTTGCCCTTAGTTTTCATTAAGTTACACTCCCATAAACTAAACATCTGTGCATAAGACATATAACTAAAGAATATGACAACAACTTTGAAATCATATATGTAAAGAAATAATACATTTGTGATAAAACATTAAAACTATCAAGTCTTCATGTCATTCAAATTACCTCTTCAAATTCTAAGTGTCAACCATTTTCACTAGATGATGATTGTCAGAGGATGGGGGCTGGGGGTGAATGGGGAACAAGGAGAAATTAGTTAAAGAGGACAAAGTTTGAGTTAGAAGGAAAAATTTCTTGAGATCTATTGCACAGCAGGGTGACTATAGTCAATGATAATGTATTACAGATCTCAAAAGAACTAAGACAGTAAATTTTAAATATCTCTACACATTTTTTCTAGTTACTTTAAATAACTGAGGTGATAGATATGCTAAACAGCTTGATTTAATCATTCCACATTGTACTCACATATCAAAACATCACAATGTACCCCATATATATATACACACAATTGATTCAATTTAAAATAATATTAAATTTTTTAAAAAATTATTATGTAATGTCCATAGAAAGGAAGACACATGTTGGTTAATAACTTTTGAATGTCAGTCTTTATCTCATTCAAGTATAAACAGTCCTATTTAAACTGTCTCATACTTATAACATTCCAAGGAATGTTTAATTTACATGATAGGTGGATCTAAATTGTGAGTTTCATAGGGTTAGGGTTCTTACAGCTGCCCATGTGTTTATTTAATAGCTTTTATAAATTTTTCATGGAGAAATTCATATCAGTACACACAAACTAAAAGGACTACTGCTTTGTCTTATTATAACCAAGAATGAGAGGGTGAAGATTTTCCCAGAGTGAGATTTTTTTGTATGCAAGATTTTTTCAGCCTGTTCTTATTTAGTAATATTAGCAGCAGTTGGAGATAATATTTTTCGGTTTTAAACCATTAAGTGGAAAATACTAATTGCTAAAGTGTTTTTCATCTGCCACTACCTGTGCTTAGAATTCTTCTTTGCAACTAATGTCCAAACATAAATAACAATTTTTTTGAGACAGAGTCTCGCTCTGTCACCCAGGCTTGAGTGCAATGGCATGATCTCAGCTCACTGCAACCTCCGCCTCCCAGGTTCAAGTGATTCTCCTGCCTCAGCCTCCCAAGTAGCTGGAACTACAGCAGCCTGCCACCATGCCCAGCTAATTTTTGTATTTTTAGTAGAGACAGGGTTTCACCATGTTGTTCAGGCTAGACTCGAATTCCTGACCTCAGGTGGTCCACCTGCCTCAGCCTCCCAAAGTGCTGGGATTACAAGCATGAGCCACCACACCCAGCCCAAATTTTTTAATATAATAAGAAACAAATCATGAAAAGAACTGTAAGGGAGCTTTCCTTGTTCATCTCAAACCCCATTTATAACAAAAAAGTTAACTTAAACTCCTAAGCTGTGAGCTGAGGGGAAAACAGGGATGTTGAAAGGGATGTGTTTTATTTACTGCCACGTTGAATGTTTAAAACCTGAGAGTACTAAATGGGAAATTCAGTGCCTGTCTGCCCGACAGGACCAGAAATCAATCTTAAAGCATTAATCAGGGGAGGCTATGGCAGTGAATGTTATTACCTTGCTGAGAAAGAAATCCCTTTGAAGGCAATGAAGACTCAGCAGGAGGGGCCTTCCCAGAAGTGTGGACTGCAAAGCATCTGGGAACCAAACAAATGACTGTACCCTCTCCAGATGTGCAGAATGGCCGCTTTTTTGGAAAAAGAAATTTCTAATCTCATTTATTCTCCTCCACCACTATGCATTCCTCCCAAGCCTCCAACCCCTCCAAAAAAATGTCCACCAAGCTTTCTCTGCTAACCCTTGAGAGCAGAAGTGGGAGTCAACCAGGCTGATAAACCATCAGGCTTAAATACAATTTTCAGAGAAAATCTTACTCCTTTCCTCTAGGGGGACCCTTATCTAGACTTTTAAGGAATTTGTTTAGATTAAAATATGATTAAAGCAAGATAAATCTATGACAGGCAGCATAGTTTTCTATCCCCACCAAGTTAATGGTGAAAAAAATACCTGGCCATGTTGTAAATTCATTCAAATAAATTAATAGTTCCACTGATGTACTCAAAATTAAAATATGATTGTCATAAATGTAATTAACTAATTCAGTGGAAAGATTAAATGCTGAAACAATTACCCACATCGTTTAAAGCATTATAAAAATATTATGGAAAAGAAAAATGGAAGCTGTTATTAATAGAACATGGGGATTTTTATATCTTTAGCTTTTTTTCTCATTCCCTCATAACGAAAAGAAAGAGAAAATAATATTTATGAAGTGCCTTATATGTAACTATAAGTCTTACTATCTATCTATTATTCCACTTGATTACCATAACAATCTTCCAAGTCCAGCTTACAGATAAGGCAAAGGTCACTGAAGCTTGGAAGCACCAGATAACCTGCCCAAGACCACATAGCTGATCAGTGGCCGAGTTAGCATTTCAGTTAAGGTCTGTCCAACTCCAAAACACCATGTTCTTTCATCTGTGCCACTCAGCCTCTCGCCTCAGCCCTCTGTTCTACATGCTTCTCTGTAGAACCGCAGACTGTAGCCCTAGCCACTCCTGTGCTCCCTTCACTCCTGTTCCAGCATAGCCATCAAGGAATGTAGATTCCTCTCTCTGGTACCCCTGAATTCTATTTGATGTTTAATATACAGTGGCTAAGGAACAGTAATGTAAAAAATTATAATATTAAAAGGAAACAGGAGGTAATGCAGTTGGGCCCTCTCTGTCTCTCTCAGAGTCTACAGATATCTGCCTACTAATATAAGTCCTTTGTGGTGAGAAGGTACCAGGAGGGCAGCTAACAGTAAATTGGGAGTGGGTGTGGCAAAATGCAAAAGAAAGAAAGCTGCTAAAAATACTGGCCATATGCAGCAAATTATGAATTATCTGGCTGCAAATATAATTTCTGCACCCAGGGCCTGTTGGGGAACACACCTCAGACACACTGTAAGAACCCCTGTGTAAGACTCAGCAAAGGTCCCAACAGGGCAACCAAACTAAACAATTCTAAGGTGTGGATCTTCTCCAAGATTGATGCCACTGTGAATGGTAGGTCTAGAGACTGGCAAACTAGTGTTAACAGAGGAATGATGTTATATATTTTGGGGCTCCTTCACAACAGGCGGTTCAGCTTCAGCCTATAAAAAGCTGACATCCTGGCATAATCCAAACCTTGGAGATTTCTGAAAATGTACAAAAAGGTTTCATTCACCTAGAATTATTAGGTTATTAAAGAACACAAGCCAGCCAGGCTCAGTGGCTCATGCCTGTAATCCCAGCACTTAGGGAAGGCCAAGGTGGGCGGATCACCTGAGGTCAGGAGTTCAAGACCAGCCTGATGAACATCGTGAAACCCAGTCTCTACAAAAATTACAAAACTAGCTGGGCCTGGTGGCGCGTGCCTGTAATCCCAGCTACACGGGAGGATGAGGCAGGAGAATTGCTTGAACCTGGGAGGCGGAGGTTGCAGTGAGCCGAGATCGTGCCATTGCATGACAGTCTGGGCAAAAAGAGCAAAACTCCGTCTCAAAAAAATAAAACACACAAACCAAGAAGCCAAAGAACTTCTCGCACTTGAGTAGCAAGATCACCTTATGCAAGAACACGCACCAACCACATCCCTCTCCCAAGAATGCTTTCTGCAAAGTAGAAGAAGCTGGGAACTGCGTGCTGTGGCTTCAAAGTTCCTTCTCCAAAAACTACTTTCTTCACTATCCTGAAAAACAGCCTAAAATTCCCATATCACACTCCCCTTTGGAATAACACCCTCAAAGGATCCTGTTAAGGTATAAACTTTATCTTGAGAATTAAACCAAAAAGCAAATACTATCTATGAATACCACAGGGTCAAAAAACATTATTGGAATAATTCTTGTTATTAAAAAAGGAAGAGACCCAGAGATTCCCAGGACTCAGAGTAAGAGGCCATTACTACCCTGAGAATATACCAGTTCTAGCAAAGCCCTACTGTCTTATTAGCAGGGCTCACCAGAGGACATAAATCACGTGAAGCCCAGCACAACAGCAGATACCACTCTTCATAACCAAACACCTGTTTCCACCACTTACCAGTACATCTCATAGTTTTATCTAGTTAACTCCAGCCATGCACTTCCTCCCTTTCTGCCTTTCTCTCCCAGGTCTGTAGTTAAGTCTCAATAACAGCGGAGGGGGTCAGGCACCATGGCTCATGCCTATAATCCCAGCACTTTGGGAGGCTGGGGCGGGCAGATCAGTTGAGGCCAAGAGTTCAAGACCAACCTGGTCAACATGGCAAAACCCCGTCTCTACTAATAATATAAAACTTAGCTGAGTGTGGTGGCGCTAAATCCCAGTTACTCGGGAGGCTGAGGCATGAGAATCACTTGAATCCAAGAGGCAGAAGTTGCAGTGAGCCGAGATCGCACTCCAGCCTGGCTGACAGAGTGAGACTGTATCTCAAATAAATAAATAAATAAAAATAACAGGGGAGAGCAGACTGGAGCCAGTTCCATTAGCACTAGCCTCTAAAAGGGAGGGGCTTTATTCTTAGCACTTCTTTTCCTCTTATGCCCTCCCCCATGTATGACAAGGGCTTCCCTGTCAGATGCCCCTGGCACCCTGGCCCCTCAGGCTGCAAAGTTTTCAGAAAATCAAACATGACTTCTCTTCTTCAAGTCTGCAGACCCTAGATATGTATCCAATACAACATGGGATTTGTTTTGACATTAGGCGACTTGTCAGCAGTATTTCTATTAGGTGAAGTGAGCTTCTGCTGCATTTGTGCTTTGCAGGCTTTCACTAATTTTTGATGCAGAGGAAGATACTCTCAAACTTTCACTTCCTTGGAGCCTGGGACACCCATAATGCTCCACCACAGAAACCAAGTCAGCCCAGGTTCTTGCCTCCCAGAGGTTTCTGCCCTTTTGACATTTTTTTTCTATATTTTAGGGTATTATAATTTGGTAAGCTATTTTAAATTCTTTTTAAAATTAGGCAGTGTAAAAGTCATGACATAAATGATAACAGGGGAGGCTATAAACCACATTTTTCTACACGTAGAACATGCCACAAGTATGGTGTAGTGGAAAGTGGGCTGGGAAGGGAGCCAAAGGGTCAGAGGCCTGGTGACCTCCAGGGGGTCTGCGATACATTCAATCCCTCAGGGCCTGTGTCTTAGGCCTGTGTAGTGAGGAGCGCTGAGTGAGGAGTTCTCTGAGAACCATTCCAAACACCTGGTTCTATATTTGGAAGCCTTTATTAAAGGGTATCTTTCTACTTCTTCTCTTCAGAAAGCCACTTCATCTAAAGTATGTGTCTCAAATGAGTAGCAGAGGCAAGACATGATGACACATGTGGCATCAGGAAAGACTGTGAAAATAGGGCTGCACAGCCATCAGGAGCACATGAAATGTAGAGGCCATTTCTGACTTAAAATTCTTCACACTGAAATCAAACTGATCATCAGAAAAGGTGCTACTCCATGAACCTACAAACATGTCCTTTTCTCCCCCTCTTTGTAGTCATTGCTCTTAGTACAAGTTGATGATGGGTGTGCTGCTGCATGTGGATGCAGCTGATTAGCCTGATAATGAATGAGCTTGGTGGCTTTGCCCATGCTGGGGAAAATTCTGAAAACGCATAACAACCAAGGCAGCGTCCCAGCTGATCAGATGGACACCCAATCATCAGCACAGTTGCAAGTTGGGACGCCACATGACTGGGCCCTGCTCCATCTCACATTCCTCTTCCTGGGGAAAGAAGGACTCAGAGATATCATTGGATGGTACTGGGTCTGTAGTTCTGGCCCTGGTGACACCAGCACATTTTAGTGATGGGATCTACTTGCAAAACCTGCTGTAATCCACAAGACAGTAAACTCGAATAAGGAGACAATATGTTTATAAAATATGGGCTGTATCTATTTATCTACCTTTCATTTTAATAATGTTAAAAGAACCGATAAAACAAAAACTAGGTCCTTAACAATAACCTCTGCCTAATTATACGGTTCCTCAATCCCATTCTCTTAGCTCCACCCACATGAAATAACAGTCATTCTAAATCCTATGGTCAGTATTCCCTTGTTTTTGTTTTGTATAGTTTTATAGCATTTATATTCATTCAAAAAAAATAATATTTTTGACTAGGCATGGTGGCTCACACCTGTCTGTAATCCCAGCACTTTGGGAGGCCAAGGTGAGCAGATCACCTGAGGTCAGGAGTTCATGACCAGCCTGACCAACATGGTGAAACCCCATCTCTACTAAAAAAATAATAGTAATACAAAAATTAGCCAGGTATGGTGGTGCATGCCTGTAATCCCACTTACTCTGGAGGCTGAAGCAGGAGGATCACTTGAACCCGGGAGGCAGAGGTTGCAGTGAGCCGACATGGTGCCATTGCACTCCAGCCTGGGCAACAAGAGCAAAATTCCATCTCAAAAATAAATAAATAAATAATGTTTTCATTTTGGTTGATTTTGACATATAAACCAACATATGATATATAAAAGTATTATCATGTTGTGTGTGCTCTTTGGAACTTCTTTTAGCTTAATATTACATTGCTAAGATTCATCCATATTCTTATATTTAGAGATTATTTTTAAAGTAATGTATATTTTCTGATAAAAAAGAAATGAGAAATTTTGGAAAATACAAAAAATTTTAATAAAGAAAATAAAACTCTCCATAATCCTTTATTTCTTTTGGTCTTTGTCTTTCCAGTGCATACATTATTTTTTTCTCACAAAATTGGGATTATGTTGCATAAACAATAAATAAACAAGTAAATAGGTAACTACAAATTTTGATAAATGCAAGAAGAAAATAAACAATGTCATTTACTTTCTGTATAACAATAATGAAATCAAAACCACTGAATTGTATACCATAAATGGGTGAATTTTATGATACATAAATTCTATCTCAATAAAGCTGTCTTTATAAAAGAATAATAAGGTGGGAGGACAGAGGACCAACTTAATTTAGACAAGGAAGAGCTCTAGTATGTGTTATATACAAAGAGAGATTAGGCTGGGCATGGTGGCTCACGCCTGTAATCCCAGCACTTTGGGAGGCTGAGGCAGGTGGATCACCTGAGGTCAGGAGTTTGAGACCAGCTTGGCCAACATGGTGAAATCCTGTCTCTACCAAACAATCTGAAAATTACCTGGGCACGGTGGCAGACACCTGTAATCCCAGCTACTCGGGAGGCTGAGGCAGGAGAATGGCTTTGATTCGGAGGCAGAGGTTGCAGTGAGCCAAGATCACACCACTGCACTCCAGCCTGGGCAACAATAGCAAAACTCCATCTCAAAAAAAAAAAAAAAAAGAAAAAAAGAAAGAGAAATTGGAAGAGGATTTACCAAGTCAATTAATATCTGAAATATATTTGATTCTTTTGTATGCATATTCTTTGGAAACCCTAACAGTTTTCATTAAGAATGTGTTATGTGACATAATTTAATATCGGATTTATTTGTTAAACTCTTCTCCTTAAATATTTTTTAAAATGCCATGCCAAAACCCTAGAATGCTAGCTATCAATATTTCATAAATAAGCCATATTTGTAAGTTGAACACACAACAGAATAAACCTATCTGAATTTTTCTTAGACTTTATACTGAAAAAATATATTTAGATCTATCGGTTCAGAGTTAGATAAGTTTAAGAAAATTCTTACTACATTCTGATCAATAGAGAAATTAACAAGCATCATATAAAATAGTAAAATAACTTTTGCTGCTACAATTAAGTATATTCAAGGGTCCTAAAGGACTTATGTGAAATACTTACTGCAGTGTCTTTATAAAATGGGTAGTTACATAATCATTTACAAGGGATGACTCTAAACCCTGAAAGGTGGCCAATCTGTCAAGCAGACCATTTGCAGTTTGAGTAGCAGTTTGTCAGTGCCGGTTTACAGGTGCTTACACTGTAGAAAGTAGAGATTTAGAAAATACTGAGTGAAGCTCATCAATACAGATAGCTGTTAGATAATTCAACTTGATTGCCATCTAAAACCTGACCAATATATGTGGTTTATAGAAAAATTACAGTTAGTGAAGACCAATAAAACCATATTAGTCAGTCTTCTCCAATTGCAGGTATAGAATCCAATTAAACCAGCTTTTCAAAAAGAGAATTTATTGGACTTTCAAAATTAGGAAGTCCAGGGACATTCCTGATTTGAGATATTCCTGGGATACAAAAATATCATCTGAAATCTGCCTCCTTTCCTCCATCCCTTGGTTCTGCTTTCCCTGTATTGACGTCTTTCTCAAACTGTCTCTCCCATGAGTAGCAAAGATAATCCCAGCACAAAGAGATGGCACCTTATCCCAGACAGCTTCAGCAAAAGCTCCAGGGCAGGCTCAGACAAGCCGGCTGAGTCTGGTGCCGGCTCCTGAGCAATCACTGCCATCAACTGCATGAGCACTTTGATGGTCCAGGCTTGGTCATGTGCCTGCCTCTGGATCCAAAGGTTGAAGACAGCCTCATCATAACATCAATACCTGAGAACTGGGAAGGAATGATACCCACAAAGACGTCCAGCCAACAAAAATCTTTCCTACCACAATAACTATGTTCCATGGCTCACTGCTCTGGCAATAAAGACTGTAGCCTTAGGCTGTGAAAATTTATCAACTCTCATGTCTTAACTACACAGACCCTGATGTTAACCTATGATTAAAATGGCTAATTTCAAATCATAGCCAGAAGGGAAGCTTAGGGAAAGCCTGTCTGCAAGGACCTCCTTGGCTCTGAATTTAGATGAGAGATGTCTAAGATTCATGTGAGTGCTAGAGTCTTGACTCCTGGTTTAGCATATGTGTCAGCATATGCGCATGCTGGCATCCGCACCGGTGTACCAGCACAACGCCATGACAGCTTCCTGACTCGGGATGCAAAGCTGTGAAATTCAACAAAACAGACTAACATCTTGGAAGCATTCATATTCTTTTGATGTACATATGAAAATATTAAGATGAAACCACTCTGAATATCTTTTTGGCAACTTTATGTCATACAAAGGACCAAGATTTCTGCAGGCTGGAAGTACTAGAGTTGATCATCATAATTTTTATAAGACTATACAGATTGCTCTAGATATCATATTATTTGTTTTGTTAATATGATATTATATAACCAGCTATCCAAGGTAAAAATGTTCCTATTGACAAGTATGTCTCTTTAAAAATACAGTTCAGAAAATAACTATATTTATAGCTATAGTATTGAGTGTGATGCCTCTATCATAGCAAGGTATCTTTTGAAATAAATATTCTAGAAAATCAGAATATCCTCAACCAATTTCCTACTAGTGAGTCCCAAAATACACAATATCCCAAAATATGCAAAAGTGAATGCCCTATAACTAGGATTTTAACATTCACACTAGGGAAAACATGCTATTAATGAGCCAACAGTGTAACACCAGAATCAATTTGAAAACTCACTTCTGACTCCTCTAGTGAAAGAGAAGGCTAGACGAATTCCAGTTTGAGCCTAAGCTGTGTCCAAGGTTAAAATTCAAACTTGCAAGTTATGCCTGAAAGATAAGTGGAGTGACTCAGTTAGAGGAACTGAAGCAAGAAGGTCTGAGGGACTGAAGCAAGAAGCCAGTTGGAAATTGTTCATCCTAAAGTGAAAACATGTGCATGCAACATTGATATCCCAGTGTTAAAGGACACAATATAGTGTCAGCCTAGCAAAAAAAGAAAACGAAGGGCAGTTAGGGGAATGTAAATGAAATCTCTATAGAAGACTTTCTGTTAAATATGGTGGACTGGACTCACACTTCAGATTCTTCTCCATTTCATTTCTCCTAATGAAATGCCAATGCAGAGATTTGCTTGATGGCATAAGCCCATAAGGACAAATGTGAAGATGGAAGACACTACAATAGCAAAAAAATAATAATTTTTGGAAGTTAGAAAGCAGGGCCAGGCACGGTGGCTTACGCCTGTACTCCCAGCACTTTGGGAGGCTGAGGCAGGTGGACCACAAGGTCAGGAGTTTGAGACCAGCCTGACCAACATGGTGAAACCCCATGTTTACTAAATATACAAAAACTTAGCAGGGCATCGTGGTGCACCCCTGTAATTCCAGCTACTCAGGAGGCTGAGGCAGGAGAATCACTTGAAGTCTGGAGGCAAAGGTTGCAGTGAGCTGAGATTGCGCCACTGCACTACAACCTGGGCAACGAAAGCAAAATTCCGCCTCAGAAAAAAGCTGTCGAAAAAGTGGTAACTGACATCACAGTACAAGGAAAGCTGAATCCTTATCTGGCATCAGGTAAAGCCCAGAAGCAACCCAATTCCTACCTCAGAACCTCAGCTATCTCAGAAAATAGGAGATAATGTTAGGCTAAAACTGGTTTGCTTAAAAGTCTTCAGATTCCTAGGCTCCCCACTAGATGACAAAGCTTTATTCTCTAGAGAGGATAAAAAGAAGGTCTCTGGATTGCAAGACAATAGGCACTAATGAGTGTGAATGTATCATATTGAAAACAGGTGGATGAAGTAAACTGCAAGATGGTAAGACCCCCAGGCTTCTTTTCTCACTCAGCTCCCATAACACTGACAGGCTTTTACTCTCTGGCAGTAGGTTGGAAGAGTCTTCTCTAGGAATCCAAGTAGCCCAAGAGAAAAAGAAACTAAAGTTATCAGCATCAGAAATTTATCCAACAGACTATTCCAGCCAAATCACCCTCAATGTATCACACGTACAATACAAGGTTTTCAATATGCTTTCTATGTCCCATTTTTTGTGTATGAACCGGCAATTAAGGATACAAGATAGATGAGGAAAACTTCTATTATGAAAGACAAATACCAAATAAACAAAAACAAAAAAACACCTTGGAGGAAACAGAGTGTGCAGGGGAAAGAAAAAGCTTCAAAAAATCTATCAGTAATAACTTCAGAGAGATAAGAAAGAATATGGGGAAAAAAGAAAAGGAAGAAGAAAAACCAGATGGAAAGTGGGAGAGAAAACCTAAGAAAACTGGAGAATCAGTCTAGGAAGTTCAACATACATATAATCAAGAGAAATAAAAGAGAAAAAAATAAGAAATTATCAGCAACATAATTCAAGAAAATTTCCTGAAAATAAAAGACATGCATTTCCTCATCAAGAGCCCACTGAGTGTCCAGTACAATGGCTGAAAGCATACACACATCAAAACATACAATTGTGAAGATTTCAAACATTGATGATTCTGAAAACAGAGAGAGAGAAAAAAATTTTTCATAAAAAGGGAGTGAGTCAAAAGGGCACTAAACTTCTCAACAGAGAAACCAGAGGCAAAAAAACAATGAAGCATTCACTTTAAAATTGACAGAAAATAATTTCTAGTCTTGAATTTTATACTTTGAGAAGTGTACATCAAAAAAATCTTAAAACACTTTTTCTCCCATGCATTCTTTCTTTAAAAGCTACCAGAGGATGTGCTCCATCAAAACAAGGGAATAAACCAAGAAAGAGAAAGCATGAGCTCTAGAACACACATTACCCCATACAAGAGAGGGAATCTCCAAAATGATGATAAATGAAGATTTATAAAAAGACAGCTATGTAGCAGACCCTGTGCAGCCTGGAGCAGGTCTTAGGTTCCAGAAGATACTTCTTCAAGAAAATGAAATTAAGAGAATACTTATTTTTGTGAGCATAAGGAGAAAAGGTTTATACAACTTAATTAACAGTACATAGAAAACAAGCAAACAAATAAATAAAACAAAGCAAGACAATTAACTCCAGAGAAATCACAGTAATTCCAGAAAATAAATATAATCATTGTATACTACATGGCTCAGTTGTGAGCAGCATTTACATGGAGTATTGATCTAAATAATATTCTGAATGGTAAGTTCCATGTGGATATTTCTTTTGTTCACTGATATATCCCAAGGGCTTAGAACAAGGTATTGGTCAAAATTAGTGCTCAGTATTTTAGATGAATGAATAAATGGTCTAACTATATTAGTAGGATAGGGGTATGAGAAGTGATTTCACATAGTGAAAGCAAAAAAGATAAAAGAAATCTAAATGTATTACCTAAGAGGCCGAATTCTTATCAGATATTTGAACAGAAATCATATCACATTAAAACGTGTTAACTAGGCACAAAGCTGAGTTTGTAAAGCTAGAGTGAAAAGAGAAGTCTTAGGCATCAAGGAGGTATGTCTGTGTGAACAGAGGAAGCTTTTGGAGGAGCCCTGTGACCATTTGGTGCTGGGGTCTCCGAGTGTGGAGGAGAGGCCCCCTGAGGCTGAAACCCAGAGCTCTAAGGAAGTGGTGTCACTCAGCTGGTGCTCTATGGGAATGTCATGAAGCTGGACCCACAAGTTCCTGAAAAACTACAAACTGGATTCAGTTGCTGCAGGAGCAAGGAACTGCCATCACCACAATAAAGAGGCATTACTGGAATAATGCCCACAAGAACAGAAGCGGCTAGGAGGAAGCAAGTCTTTCTCCCTCCAGGCTTGCAGGCTCCCTCCAGTCGCCGCTATATGCAGAACCTGACATAGGCATGGCAGGCAAAGCTGAAATTAAAAGTGCAGTATCCCAATCCAAGCATCCAAAACAGAGTATAAACCACTGAAAATTGGGTTCTTCGTTATCACAGAAAAAGCCAGCAACACTTAAAACCAACCTATGATATTAGAAGTGAGGGTAAAAGTTACTTTTGATAAGATAATGATAAGAATGAGACATGCAGGAGGCCTCCTGGGGCTCCGGCGATGGATTCTTTCTTGATCTAGGTGCTGCCTTAAATGAATGGAGACTTGTCTTTGGCATGCTACTACTTCCCGTTTCTTTTTTTTTGTTGTTGTTGTTTTTTTTTGTTTTGTTTTGTTTTTTTAATTTTTTATTGGATTATAGGTTTTGGGGTACATGAGCAGAGCATGCAAGACAGTTGCGTAGGTACACACATGGCAGTGTGCTTTGCTTTTCTTCTCCCCTTCACCCACATTTGGCATTTCTCCCCAGGCTATCCCTCCCCACCTCCCCCTCCCACTGGCCCTCCCCTTTTCCCCCCAATAGACCCCAGTGTTTAGTACTCCCCTTTCTGTGTCCATGTGTTCTCATTTTTCATCACCCACCTATGAGTGAGAATATGCGGTGTTTCATTTTCTGTTCTTGTGTCAGTTTGCTGAGGATGACGTTTTCCAGATTCATCCATGTCCCTACAAACAACACGAACTCATCATTTCTGATTGCTGCATAATATTCCATGGTGTATATGTGCCACATTTTTCCAATCCAGTCTATTATCAATGGGCATTTGGGTTGATTCCAGGTCTTTGCCATTGTAAACAGTGCTGCAATGAACATTCGTGTACATGTGTCCTTATAGTAGAACGATTTATAGTCTTTTGGATATATACCCAGTAATGGGATTGCTGGGTCAAATGGAATTTCTATTTCTAAGGCCTTGAGGAATCGCCACACTGTCTTCCACAATGGTTGAACTAATTTACACTCCCACCAACAGTGTAAAAGTGTTCCTTTTTCTCCACATCCTCTCCAGCATCTGTTGTCTCCAGATTTTTTAATGATCGCCATTCTAACTGGCGTGAGATGGTATCTCAATGTGGTTTTGATTTGCATCTCTCTGATGACCAGTGACGATGAGCATTTTTTCATATGATTGTTGGCCTCATATATGTCTTCTTTCGTAAAGTATCTGTTCATATCCTTTGCCCACTTTTGAATGGGCTTGTTTGGTTTTTTCCTGTAAATCTGCTTGAGTTGTTTGTAAATTCTGGATATCAGCCCTTTGTCAGATGGGTAGACTGCGAAAATTTTTTCCCATTCTGTTGGTTGCTGATCCACTCTAGTGACTGTTTCTTTTGCCGTGCAGAAGCTGTGGAGTTTCATTAGGTCCCATTTGTCTATTTTGGCTTTTGTTGCCAATGCTCTTGGTGTTTTGTTCATGAAGTCCTTGCCTACTCCTATGTCCTGGATAGTTTTGCCTAGATTTCCTTCTAGGGTTTTTATGGTGCCAGGTCTTATGTTTAAGTCTTTAATCCATCTGGAGTTAATTTTAGTGTAAGGTGTCAGGAAGGGGTCCAGTTTCTGCTTTCTGCACATGGCTAGCCAGTTTTCCCAACACCATTTGTTAAACATGGAATCCTTGCCCCATTGCTTGTTTTTGTCAGGTTTATCAAAGATTGTATAGTTGTATGTATGTTGTGTTGCCTCCGGTGCCTCTGTTTTGTTCCATTGGTCTATATCTCTGTTTTGGTACCAGTACCATGCTGTTTTGATTACTGTAGCCTTGTAGTATAGTTTGAAATCCGGTAGTGTGATGCCCCCCGCTGTGTTCTTTTTGCTTAGAATTGACTTGGCTATGCGGGCTCTCTTTTGGTTCCATGTGAAGTTCATGGTGGTTTTTTCCAGTTCTGTGAAGAAAGTCAATGGTAGCTTGATGGGGATAGCGTTGATTCTGTAAATTACTTTGGGCAGTATAGCCATTTTCACGATATTAATTCTTCCTAACCATGAACATGGAATGTTTCTCCATCTGTTTGTGTCCTCTCTGATTTCGTTGAGCAGTGGTTTGTAGTTCTCCTTGAAGAGGTCCCTTACGTTCCTTGTGAGTTGTATTCCAAGGTATTTTATTCTTTTTGTAGCAATTGCGAATGGCAGTTCGCTCTTGATTTGGCTTTCTTTAAGTCTGTTATTGGTGTAGACGAATGCTTGTGATTTTTGCACATTGATTTTATATCCTGAGACTTTGCTGAAGTTGTTTATCAGTTTCAGGAGTTTTTGGGCTGAGGCGATGGGGTCTTCTAGGTATACTATCATGTCGTCTGCAAATAGAGACAATTTGGCTTCCACCTTTCCTATTTGAATACCCTTTATTTCTTTTTCTTGCCTGATTGCTCTGGCTAGAACTTCCAGTACTATATTGAATAGGAGTGCTGAGAGAGGGCATCCTTGTCTAGTACCAGATTTCAAAGGGAATTCTTCCAGTTTTTGCCCATTCAGTATGATATTGGCTGTTGGTTTGTCATAAATAGCTTTTATTACTTTGAGATACGTTCCATCGATACCGAGTTTATTGAGGGTTTTTAGCATAAAGGGCTGTTGAATTTTGTCAAATGCCTTCTCTGCGTCAATTGAGATAATCATGTGGTTTTTGTTTTTGGTTCTGTTTATGTGGTGAATTATGTTGATAGACTTGCGTATGTTGAACCAGCCTTGCATCCCTGGGATGAATCCTACTTGATCATGATGAATAAGTTTTTTGATTTGCTGTTGCAATCGGCTTGCCAATATTTTATTGAAGATTTTTGCATCTATGTTCATCATGGATATTGGCCTGAAGTTTTCTTTTCTCGTTGGGTCTCTGCCGGGTTTTGGTATCAGGATGATGTTGGTCTCATAAAATGATTTGGGAAGGATTCCCTCTTTTTGGATTGTTTGAAATAGTTTTAGAAGGAATGGTACCAGCTCCTCCTTGTGTGTCTGGTAGAATTCGGCTGTGAACCCATCTGGACCTGGGCTTTTTTTGTGAGGTAGGCTCTTAATTGCTGCCTCAGCTTCAGACCTTGTTATTGGTCTATTCATAGTTTCAGCTTCCTCCTGGTTTAGGCTTGGGAGGACACAGGAGTCCAGGAATTTATCCATTTCTTCCAGGTTTACTAGTTTATGTGCATAGAGTTGTTTGTAATATTCTCTGATGATGGTTTGAATTTCTGTGGAATCTGTGGTGATTTCCCCTTTATCATTTTTTATTGCATCTATTTGGTTGTTCTCTCTTTTACTTTTAATCAATCTGGCTAGTGGTCTGTCTATTTTGTTGATCTTTTCAAAAAACCAGCTCTTGGATTTATTGATTTTTTGAAGGGTTTTTCGTGTCTCAATCTCCTTCAGCTCAGCTCTGATCTTAGTAATTTCTTGTCTTCTGCTGGGTTTTGAGTTTTTTTGATCTTGCTCCTCTAGCTCTTTCAATTTTGACGATAGGGTGTCAATTTTGGATCTCTCCATTCTCCTCATATGGGCACTTATTGCTATATACTTTCCTCTAGAGACTGCTTTAAATGTGTCCCAGAGGTTCTGGCACGTTGTGTCTTCATTCTCATTGGTTTCTAAGAACTTCTTTATTTCTGCCTTCATTTCGTTGTTTACCCAGTCAACATTCAAGAGCCAGTTGTTCAGTTTCCATGAAGCTGTGCAGTTCTGGGTTGGTTTCTGAATTCTGAGTTCTAACTTGATTGCACTATGGTCTGAGAGGCTGTTTGTTATGATTTCAGTTGTTTTGCATTTGTTGAGCAGTGCTTTACTTCCAATTATGTGGTCAATTTTAGAGTAGGTGTGATGTGGTGCTGAGAAGAATGTGTATTCTGTGGATTTGGGGTGGAGAGTTCTGTAAATGTCCACCAGGTTTGCTTGCTCCAGGTCTGAGTTCAAGCCCTGGGTATCCTTGTTGATTTTCTGTCTGGTTGATCTGTCTAGTATTGACAGTGGAGTGTTAAAGTCTCCCACTATTATTGTGTGGGAGTCTAAGTCCTTCTGTAAGTCATTAAGAACTTGCCTTATGTATCTGGGTGCTCCTGTGTTGGGTCCATATATGTTTAGGATCGTTAGCTCTTCTTGTTGTATCGATCCTTTTACCATTATGTAATGGCCTTCTTTGTCTCTTTTGATCTTTGTTGCTTTAAAGTCTATTTTATCAGAGATGAGAATTGCAACTCCTGCTTTTTTTTGCTTTCCATTAGCTTGGTAAATCTTCCTCCATCCCTTTATTTTGAGCCTTTGTGTATCCTTGCATGTGAGATGGGTTTCCTGGATACAGCACACTGATGGGTTTTGGATTTTTATCCAATTTGCCAGTCTGTGTCTTTTGATTGGTGCATTTAGTCCATTTACATTTAGGGTTAAGATTGTTATGTGTGAATTTGATACTGCCATTTTGATGCTAAGTGGCTGTTTTGCCTGTTAGTTGTTGTAGATTCTTCATTATGTTGAAGCTCTTTAGCATTCAGTGTGATTTTGGAATGGCTGGTACTGATTGATCCTTTCTATGTGTAGTGCCTCTTTTAGGAGCTCTTGTAAAGCAGGCCTGGTGGTGACAAAATCTCTGAATACTTGCTTGTTCGCAAAGGATTTTATTCTTCCTTCACTTCTGAAGCTCAGTTTGGCTGGATATGAAATTCTGGGTTGAAAGTTCTTTTCTTTAAGAATGTTGAATATTGGCCCCCACTCTCTTCTGGCTTGTAGTGTTTCTGCCGAGAGATCTGCTGTGAGTCTGATGGGCTTCCCTTTGTGGGTGACCCGACCTTTCTCTCTGGCTGCCCTTAGTATTCTCTCCTTTATTTCAACCCTGTTGAATCTGACGATTATGTGCCTTGGGGTTGCTCTTCTTGCGGAATATCTTTGTGGTGTTCTCTGTATTTCCTGCAATTGAGTGTTGGCTTGTCTTGCTAGGTGGGGGAAATTTTCCTGGATGATGTCCTGAAGAGTATTTTCCAGCTGGGATTCATTCTCTTCGTCCCCTTCTGGTACACCTATCAAACGTAGGTTAGGTCTTTTCACATAGTCCCACATTTCTTGGAGACTTTGTTCATTCCTTTTTGTGCTTTTTTCTCTGATCTTGGTTTCTCGTTTTATTTCATTGAGTTGGTCTTCGACTTCAGATATTCTTTCTTCTGCTTGGTCAATTCGGCTATTGAAACTTGCGTTTGCTTCGCGAAGTTCTCGTATTGTGTTTTTCAGCTCCTTTAATTCATTCATATTCCTCTCTAAGGTATCCATTCTTGTTATCATTTCCTCGAATCTTTTTTCAAATCTTTTTTCAAGGTTCTTAGTTTCTTTGCATTGATTTAATACATGATCTTTTAGCTCACAAAAGTTTCTCATTATCCATCTTCTGAAGTCTAATTCCGTCATTTCGTCACAGTCATTCTCCGTCCAGCTTTGTTCCCTTGCTGGTGAGGAGTCTTGGTCCTTTCTAGGAGGCGATGTGTTCTGGTTTCGGGTGTTTTCCTCCTTTTTGCGCTGGTTTCTTCCCATCTTTGTGGATTTGTCCGCTGGTCGTCTGCGTAGTTGCTGACTTTTCGTTTGGGTCTCTGAGTGGACACCCAGAATGTAATGATGAAGTATTTCTGTTGCTTGGTTTTCCTTCTACCAGTCTAGCCCCTTCGCTGTACGCCTGTTGAGGTCCGCTCCAGACCCTGCTTGTCTGGGGTGCACCTCTAGTAGCCGTGGCACAGCGAGGGATGCTACCAGTTTCTTTTTTTTTTTCTCTTTGTCCCAGGATGATGCCTGCCTAATGACAGTCTTTTGGATATAGAGGGGTCAGGGAGCTGCTTGAGGAGACAGTTTGTACTTTATAGGGGTTTAATTGCTGAGCTGTGCACTCTGTTGTTCATTCAGGGCTGTTAGGCTGCTATGTTTGATTCTGCTGCAACACAGCTCATTAAACAACCCTTTTTTTTTTCTCAAATGCTCTGTGTTGAGGGGTTTGGGCTTTATTTTTGGATGTCCGATCAGGTGTCCTGCCCAGCTCAAAGGCAGACTAGCCACTGTTTGGCTGCCGAGGCTCCGCCCTGCTGTTGTGTGATTCGCGCTGTTCCTGCCGGCTCTGCTGTGGTCTCCGCCACGCCCTGCGGCGGAGTCTCTTCGTTGTAGCGTGTTGCCTCAGCAACGGCAGGCTGCGTCAGCAGTGGGCGTGTATCTCAGTAGGGACGGGTTGCCTCGGCAACGGCTGGCTGCGTCAGCAGTGGGCGTGTATCTCAGTTGGGGCGGGTTGCCTCGGCAACGGCTGGCTGCCTCAGCAGTGGGCGTGTATATCAGTTGGGGCAGGTTGCCTCCGTAGTGGTGGGCGCCCCTCCCCCACAGAGCGTCTCGGACCGTCTGCCCGGGATAGTTTGAAATCGCGGTTTTGTTCGTCCCACTGGGTATCCCAAACGATCTGTCCCTGCAATCCCCTGGGCTGGGCTACTGTGCAAGTCTCGTTCAGTCTCAAGTCCAGCCCTCTCAAGTCTCAGGTTGCCAGTTCAACAAGGCACCCGGACAAGCGCGCCCTGTGGGGATTGCTGGGTAGGGCCGGCCGCCGCCGCCCCAGCTGCCGGCTTCGCCAGGCAGACCTACTGCCTGGCGTCCTGTGTCTTTTTATACTTGGGAGTTTCCCCGTTCTGTGGGCCACAAAGATCAGTCTGGAAATGCAGCACTGACTCACCGTTTGCGAATTCAACGCGGGCTCCAATCCTGGGTTGTTCTCACAGCGCCATCTTGAGTCCCCCGCCCTACTTCCCGTTTCTATCTCCTCTGCCTCATGCTGATTTTTATACCCCCCTCTCAAAAATGTATCCTCTACGTTATTCCATAAGTGTCTTTCTTTTAGCCATTATTAGCAAAACCCTAGCTCCCTTAGAAAGCCACCATTGTCAAGGAGACATCTGAATTTTAAAAGGAAAATCCTTGACTGGAGCAAAGGCGTGTGTGTATGTGTGCATAAGACCGGGGAGATTTAAACATGGCTGAAGACAAGTGATGTTGATAGGTACACCTACATTCTACAAAAGGATTTACAAAGAGAAAATGGCTGTCAAGAGAAATTCTAGCAAATGAATAATGTATAATTCAATATGTAGTCAGATCTACTCACAGAGACAGCTCCAAGACCAGTGCAAACACAATAAATAAATATATTCAACATTAATAAGCCCAAGCTGAGTTTGAAAAGGGGCCTGGAAAATCAAAAGTCCTGTTGTTTGGGATAAATTTTCTTCAGTGGGTTGAAAGCCAGCCTTGGGTGCCGCACAGAGAGGAAACAGACAGATCAGGCTATGACCACTCGCTCACATTTGCCACTTCAAGCCTCCTACAAGAAACCTAATAGTCAGCAAAGAAAAACCATAAGGCTGGGTTTATTTATTTCACTTCTAGTTCTTTTATTTTGGTGAGATATTCTTTCCTTTAACTTGACCACACAAATAACATGTGGTTTTGTTTATCATGTTGTAAAAGGCAAGAAAACTGGAGCAGAGGTGCAAGGCCAATGGTGGTGGCATTATGAGATGCTGTTGTCCCTTATTGACATGGAGTCAAATCCCCAAGAACACATGCACAACATCAGAAACATAGTATCCAAATGTTCCATAAATAGGACATTTTTCTTTTATATTTAATGGATCTTTTCCAAGTTGTCTGTAATCAGCCAGTATCACTTTTATAATGAGAAAAACATAATAAATCTTTACAATATTGAATGGGCCTTTCCTCTTTGCTTCTACAACTTCTCAATTCTACGCAGTCAACATTGCTTTAAAAAAAAAAACTCTTAGTAGTTCTAACTGTGCAAGTCAGTGAATTCTTTGCAGTGCCCAAGAGAGCTCAAATGGCTGTGACTCTGTTTAGAGGTATTATTGGGACTTCATTCCCAAAGTATCACAGCAGCAGCCACCTGCAATAATTCACAGACTTAACAGACCAAGGTTTCCTGCCCCAAGCACATACAGTGCTTGACATCTGACCATTCAAAGAAAGAATGCAAGAGGAGTACATGGGAAAAGTGACAGTGAGAACATGAATAAAACTGAGCAACAACCCAAAAAAGACCACTGATTGCAATGGTACTTTCCTTGAAACAATAATACCTGTTCTTGAAAGATCTCCATCTTCAAATAGAGAACACAAACAGGAATGCATAGTAGATATTTCTATCTACTACGGGATGTTCCTATTAGCTGTTCCTATCCAACACAAAATAGATGGTCAGAGACTGAAAAATGAATAGATATTTTTTCAATGTTGTCATTCTATTAAGCATATTATCAGTAAGTTTCCTTCAAGACAAGACACAGCTCTCTCACTCTTCAGTTTCCCAGTTGCTACCAAAGAGTACTAAAGTGTTCCACCCCACAGCTTTTCCAAACAGTAATTTATTTCAAACTGAGGGACTGCTACTGAGACAGAACTGCCTCCAGTAAACCTGTGTGTAAAACTAAAGACTGTATTGACTCTCTCCATTGAAACAGTACAATATCCTCCTTCAAGGAAACATTTGAATTTTAAGTGGAAATGTTTGATTAGAGCAAAGATTGTGTGTGTGTGTGTGTGTGTGTGTGTGTGTGTGTGTGTGTGTGTTTGGTTTTTTTAATTGAGACAAGAATCTCACTCTGTGACCAGGCTGGTGTGCAGTGGCTCAATCTCTGCTCACTGCAACACCCATCTCCCAGGTTCAAGCGATTCTCCTGCCTCAGTCTTCCAAGTAGCCGGGACTACAGGCACCCACCATCATGTCTGGCTAATTTTTATATTTTTTAGTAGAGATGGGGTTTCACTATGTTGGCCAGAATAGTCACGATGTCTTGACCTAGTGATCTGCCCACCTCAGCCTCCCAAAGTGCTGGGATTACAGGCATGAGCCTTGCCTGGCAAAACAAGAGATTTTTAAATGGCTGAATACAGGTGTTGTTGATAGGTACACCTGCATTCAGTGAACTTCAGTTGAATTTTTTGCTTCACATTACCATTTATATATGCTTCACTTTTCAAGTTACCAACTCTGTGTGCAGAGTTATATCAGAAGAGTGAATATATGCCCACTCTTTTAACATTGCTTAGATGTATTTAGGGGTGAATTCCTGAGCACACACAAGTTTTGTGTGAATGAGAGATAAACATTTGGTATTATAGCTATGCTGTATAAGGTTAACACATGTTAGATCTGGCAGATAAAGACACTAAAGAGAGGGCAATAATTAGTGTCAGGCTCTTTGCTTGGAAATACTGTTGATAGCATATTTTCCTCCAGTTAATTTTGTTATGACATGCACTGAATTTTGATAATGGGCTATCCCAAGCCTACATGAAAGGCAAAACAATTTTTTTCTCTAGTATTTTTTTTAATTTCTTGGGAAATGTCTGAAAATAGACTTGAAATACCTTTTTCTAAACTTGCGTAAATCCCAATTATTGAAGCTCTTTCTAAAGAGCAATCTGGAGGACAGCTCCCTCCTGCAGATACAGAGAACAGGTTTTTGGATGGCAGTCCCACACTGAAGGGCAGAGACAACCCACAGATGCCATAAGGAAAAGGAAAAATGTGGGGCCTGTGGTCCCAACAAATGTGTCCTAAAGCCACCAAGCTCTCTAGACTCTTCCCCCAAACTAACCCTCACCCAGGAAACACCAGTTCCCACCTGCCACTGAAGAGAAAATTCATAAGCTGGGAGTGATTACAAGATTGGTATATCCTTAAAGGGGAACAGACTAGGCAAGAAGAGTAGAGTATATTTAAATGCAAGGGTCTGGGGAACATAATCACATAATCTTTACATCAGTGGAGGACCTTCCAACAGTTGTGTGTGGTCTGCCCCATGTTTTCCCAATTTATTACTGCTATTCAAATATAACAGTAGAATCAACTCAATGTGTGTGCTGGAAATTTCAGCCCCTTTTCCAAAAACACTCTCTTGTCATCACCTCTAACACTGGCATTCTAATCAATGTCATATTTGAGAGAATAAAATGGCAGAGGAAGAGAAAAAAGGAAAATCTATTTCTCAGAGCCCTACTCACTTCTAAGCCCAGCAACTCCAAACTGGGATTGTTGCAAGGTTACCTTTCCCCTCTGAGCTGAATTGCCTCAACTTGGGGCTCATCCCGCATGGTTGATTGAGGACATTCTTCAAATGTCATGTTATAGGACACATCAGTTGTCTAGATGTCTTCACCTCCCACTCATTTCTCAACCTATTCCAATCTGGCCATATTACCCCACTTTTATTACTCCTGCAAAACAGCTTTTACTGAGGCCACCAATGAGCTGAGGCAACATGTGTCCAGTTCTTATCTTACTAGATTTGTCAGCAGCAATTGACTCTACTATCCACTTACTCCTCAAAGCTCTCTCTTCCTTAGGTTTCATTGATATTACCCTCCTGGTTTTTCTCCCAACTCTCTGCTGCTCCACCACACTCTCCCTTAAAAGCTCTTTCCTCTTAGCCTGGCCTTGAAATGTTGAAGTAATTAAAGATTTGGTCCTAGAAACTCACTTTTCTTCTCACTCCATGTTTTTTCTCTGAATTATCTTGTCCACACCCATGGTCACTCCTCTGTATAACTGCAGGAGACACCAGTCAGGCATCAGTCTGTGTGAACGGCTACCCCTGAATTGTACAGTGCCTGGTTTGAGTGGTTGTAAGGGCAGCTCTTCCTACTCCTGTGGTTTTAATTACCATCTATACATTACTCCCAGGTGTATGTCTCAGGCCTAGACAACATTGAAACCCAAGCCCACATATACAACTGACTACTTGGAATCCACTCATTCATCTCAAAGCCACTTCAAATAGCGTGTCCAAAATGGAATCCATACCCCGCCTGGACAGACCTCGTTCTCCTTCAGCATTGCCTGTCTCTGCAAATGGCCCAGCATCCATCAGTTGCCCAATTTAGACACCTGGAAGCCACCCTTGTCAATTATCTCTGGCACCATCAGCAAATAATGTTTGCATGTTTGTTATCTATCTCTCTCTACTAAAACGTAAGTGTTCTGAATGTTGGACTCACTCATTTGCCACTGTGTCTCCAGAGCTAGAGGGATGTATGGAATACAGCACCTGCTGAATGAATAATAAAGCCCTCTTGATTTTACCTTCCACCTAGCTCTTCACTCATTCCCATCATTATCCAGGAGACCTGTTTGGGTTGCTCCCTCAGGTTTCCCCTCCTGGTTTAGTTCATGCCTGCTCATCTTTCAGATCTCAACTCGACAGCACTCCCTCAGGGTCCTCCTCTGAGGGCCCAAACTGCATCAGGCCCCCTTTGTTGGTGTAGCTCTTTTATCTTGACACTTCGTTCCCTGTCTCTTCTCCACAACATTTTAATTTTTGCCTAACTTCTACCTAAATCTTTATTCTCTCTTCCATTCCCCCAAAATTGCTCTTTACTTCAGCCAAAAAAGTACCAAATCTCAGGTACTGAGCTAGGTGCCAAGAACCCTGAGAAAGTAAGTCCAATCTCAAGCAGTTCAGAGAAGAATACAAGACAAACAGTATAACACAGGAGGTAATATTTGCAAAATTGGAGACGAATACAAAGAAATGAGATAGTACAGAAGAAAAGGTGGTTAACACCATCCGGGTAGGGTTGTCAGAGAAGTCTCACTGAGTGGGTTTTGCAAGAAAGATTTTTCACTCTTACCTCCTTGTAGATGACTCCTGAATTCAGACTATTCATGCAAATTATTTTGGTTTTCAATATTTTCTTTTAACCCATTTCTCAAGGCCAGCCCTAGAGAGCTTATCTCTGGGGAAACATGCTTTTCTACGGCCTCCCGTTCATTCTCCTTTAATTTCAGTTCACTTCCCCCACCCCAACAAGGCCTTTGCCCCTTCTTTCCCTTCTCTGTCTTCAAAAAGCAATGTTACAGTCACTCCTGCTAATGTATTATAAGTTATATTTTCTTAGAATACATGAATTTCACAACAGGCCTTTGAGTTAAATTGTCACCCTAAAAATGAATCTCCATACAAGTGTGGAAGAGCTGCTCCAAACCCTTTAATTCAAAACAAACAAGACCTATTCTGTCCGTAAGTCACACCAACACTGCCAAAACAAGCATGAGTCTCCAAGTTTACTATAACAGCTCTATGTGCTTCTCGGATTATTTCTCTCTCCAGCAAATATGAGAACAACTTGAAGTGATCCTCACACATGAACTTTGCAAAAGAACATTTAGATTTCAGGGAAGTCAGCAGGTGTGGTGGTTCGCACCTCTAATCCTAGTTCTTTGGGAGACCAAGGCAAGAGGATCACTTGAGGCCAGGAGTTTGAGACCAGCCTGGGCTGGTGAAATCCTGTCTTTACAAAAGAAAAAGAAAATTACCCAGGCATGGTGGTACATGTCTGTAATCCTAGCTCCTCAGGAGGCTGAGGCAGGAGGATCGCTTGAGCCCAGAAGTTCAAGATTACAGTGAACTCTGATCATGCCATGGCACTCCAGCCTGGGCAACAAAGCAAGACCTTGTCCCTTAAAAAAAAAAATGTTTCTTGGGCCGGGTGCAGTGGCTCATGCCTGTAATCCCAGCACTTTGGGAGGCCGAGGCGGGTGGATCACGAGGCCAAGAGATCGAGACCATCCTGTTCTACATGGTGAAACCCCATCTCTACTAAAAATACAAAAAATTAGCTGGGCATGGTGGCACATGCCTGTAATCCCAGCTACTCGGGAGGCTGAGGCAGGAGAATTGCTTGAACTCAGGAGGCGGAGGTTGCGGTGAGCTTAGATCGCGCCATTGCACTCCAGCCTGGGTAACAAGAGCAAAACTCCGTCTCAAAAAAAAAAAAAGTTTCTTTACAGAAACAATTTTCAGGGAAGCCTTGATAACAGGGCTTCAGGGAAGCTCACTGGTGACATCTGCCTGGGATTCTCTTCCCCTCCCTTCATGCTTGGCCAATCTCTACACTTAATTCAGCCTCAGCTCAAACATGACTTCTTCAGAGAAGCCTTTCTTTTCTCACAACCCTCATTCTCTTGGTAGCTTGTGGAATACTTCACAAATGTAATTCATTGTTTAATGTCTGTCTCCCCCGAGAGATGTGTCTGTCTTGTGTTCAGCTGTATTTCCAATATTCCCAGAGCTTTGAACAGTACCTGGTACATAGAAAGTATTTGTTGAATTGAATTATTATCTGTGCTGTCCATGTGCTTCTATTGCTGCAACTATCACACCATATTTTAACGTGTTTGTTTCCAGTCTGTCCCTTAAGAATCATCATAAGTTACTAAGTTTTGAATTCCCAGAGTGTAATACATTGCCAGGATCATCAATAATGAGGAAGAAAGGAAAGGAGGAAGGGAGGAATGAAGAAAGGGAGAGAGGGAGGGAGGGAGGGAGGGAGGGAGACTCACTGACATTTCTATAATTCCAGTAGGATCTTAATAACAATAAAGCCTGTTTATTATTATTTGAATAAAGCAGAGAATCAGGCTCTCAGTGTTAAAAGACTCAAAGATTCAGAATAATTCCTAACTTCTTCACATGTTCTTTAGTCAGCATGTTTGCAAGAATCTATAGCAATTTGATGTCCTCCTCTGGAAAAGAGAATAAAAACTAACATTTCTGGGCCCCTATGTGTCACTTTACATACACTTTACATACAGCACTTTACATACAGCATAATTAGCTCAGCAACAAACTAACTGAATAAACACCCACTGAGTTAGTACTAAGTGCCCTGCACATGACCTTGGGGATCAAAGATTTATTATTGTCAGTTTTTAAAATATGACTCCTAGAACTCAGTGTAAAATTTCATTTGTATCCTGGTCAGTACAGGGGTGTGACATGCACTGTCTCTGTCACTTCAGCATAGGATTCCAATAAACCATTTCACCACTACAGACCTCAGGTTGCCTAACACAGTGCTTATTATGGCCAACTAACTCCTCACTAAGACCTTTTTAATTTACATGCTCTCAAGCCAGTTTATCTCCCACATGGATTGAGTCACTTCATTTCAAAACTTAAACTGAGTTTACACTTTTGACTTTACACTAATTTTAGACCATCACTGAAGCCAGTCCAAAATTGTAATTCTCTAGTTCATGCCTATTCTATCATCAAACATGAAAGAATGGCAGGCTGAGCCTACAAAGTGACCTTGGGCAAGTCTCTTAACTCCTCTGAACAGGGCTACCCCATTGAACAACTCCAGTAGGCCCCATTCATTCCACAAGTCTATGTGAATGGCTCCTCCTGAAGTTGCGCTGTTGCCTCAGCCTTGCATCTGCCATTCCTCATCTGTAAAATCAATGTGTTAGACCAAAAACCTAATTCTATGATTTGGGGTCACTAATACTCTTTGATAATTATTCCTTCTAGACTTTCATCTCTTTCCTAATAAAATTACCGATGAGCTGCCAAAATACACAGGAAGATGTGTGTCCCCCAGGTCTCATGTTGTGTTCTTAGAAGACTGCTCTAACTAGGTCAACAGTCACCCTTCACTTCCTTTAGAACACCATAGGCCTTCAACAGTGTGGAAGGCAGCAAGCAAACTGCCACTTCCTTGTCACACTGAGCAAAATCCTAGTGAGCAATGATGTGCAACATGAAACATATATTCTGAAAAACCCCTGAAAAAAGACAGCTGGCTGACCCTCAATGGATCTTATCCACAGAGAGAATAGAATAACTGGTCTGTAAGTCACTGATCTTTGGCATTGTGATCGATTATGTGCCTTGTTCTTTTGGTTTTGCTGAGGCTGACATCCACAATAGTGAATGGTGATTGGCTGTTGCTGGAAAGACAGGAAAATGCCATGCAGCACAGTGCTAGTTCAGAATGAAGCCAATAGTACTAGATTTCTTTATGTTACTTATTTTGTCTCCTGCAAATGGGTAGTAAGTTGGGAAATAAATCAATAAAAGGAAACATGGTAAATGTACTGTTACCTATGAGAGGCAAATTAGCATGTGCAAAAGCCCTCCCTGACATGGGAGGAGAGATTAGTGAATTCCAGAAACTGAAGGAAACCAAGGTGTTAAAAGCACAGCGAGCAAGGGGCAAGAGGGTGGGAGATGAGACCAAGAGGGACTAGAACGTACATGGGTGTTTCAACCATGTTAAGAATCTCAGGTTTGAACATTCTTGTCCAACAGTAGAGGAATGGGGTAGTAAATTAGGTTATTACAGCACCACAGAATTCTCCCCATCACCGATTCTCAAGGTATGTTCTAAATACTTGTCAATGGGACAGTTTTTTGTTGTGTAAAAAGAAACCGTTTCAAGTAAAAATTAATTTGGAAAAAGCGTGTCAAATCCTCATCTTTTTAAAAAGCATTTTACAATATTATAGGCTTTCAGAAATACTACAATGAATAAGTTTGTTTACTTTTATAATTTTCCAAACTTGATTGACTTCAGAGATGCTTTATTATCCCCAAGTAATGTCAATTAAATCTCAAGGAAACAGCATTCTGCAAAATATCTTTTGGTAAATATTGGTATACATTCATTATAAATGATCATATATGGGAAGCCTATAGAAAAATGAAAAACATACTATGATTAT
The DNA here is from genome assembly GCF_049354715.1 of Callithrix jacchus. Taxonomy (NCBI): domain Eukaryota; kingdom Metazoa; phylum Chordata; class Mammalia; order Primates; family Cebidae; genus Callithrix; species Callithrix jacchus. The sequence continues at coordinate 65,719,639 of NC_133502.1, forward strand.
AACTATATAAAAATATACATGTATGCAAAGGTTATATTTAACTCAAAAAATCTGCTTATGATGACAGATTTATCAGTGATTTATTTCTTTATTAAGTCTTCTTTAACATTGATAATAAATCATTTTTTCATTTAAAAATTATAAATTAGTCAAAAGTAATGAGAGCCACATTTTTTTAACTTATTTGAATTTTCGCCAATTCAATCAATCCACGGGCAGCTGCACAAATTTCACTTCATTAGTGAAATTTCACATTCATTATTATGGGGAAGAAAGTAGTCATCATAATACCAGTCCTAATCCCTTGCTGGCAGGTTAATCTAATTAACTTCTCTTAATTGGATGAGTTAATTTAAACTAAAATGCAATTTGATTCATACCTTGTTTCACTCCAGACATCACCATAGGATACATGGAATTCTCTGAACTCACCTTCCAATCCCATTACTACTCAGAAAGCCATTTCAAAGAGCATTTCACAAGCAGAGATCAAAACCTTTCTAAAACATAAGCGTTCTGGCCAGAAATTAAGTCACTGTATTTTCAGTAATTCATTCATTTATTCAACAAATATTTATTGAGAGCACTAGGCAATGCCTAAGAATATAAAAATTAAAAAGAAAATTATTATCCACAAAGAATTTTCAGTAGGTGATATAGACATGCAAAAACATTTAATGGAATATGGAATAAATTCCCTAACTCTGGTGTTTATTGGCATAACATTAGTTCAGAGAAGAGAAGCCAGTTGTTCCCAGCACAGGGAGAGTGGGTCAGAAAGCCTTCAAAGAGGATGAAATGCTTGAGTGGTAGCCTCAAAAATGGATTTGCCAGGCAGATGAGACTGAGAACGACATTCTAGGTAGAGAGAAAAGAGTATACAGAACATAGATGCATAACTCAACACGAATGCCAAGTGGGGCCTAGCAAGAAGGCACAGAAAAAATGGCTGTGAATCTATCAAATAAGATAGAAATTAACACATGACCATAGGTTTGAATTTTAGATGGCAACAGCCGTTATAAAGCATGAGAAGATTCAGCAAACTAAAGAGGAAGATTCAAATCTCAGTTGAAGAGCGAATGAGAGTTGGCGCTGGGTACAGTGGCTCACGCCTGTAATCCCAGCACTTTGGAAGGCTGAGGCAGGTGGATCACTTGAGTTCAAGACCAGCCTGAACAATATGGCAGAACCCCGTCTCTACAAAAACTACAAAAATTATCCCTACATGGTGGCACCTGCCTGTAATCCCAGTTACTTGGGAGGCTGAGGCTGGAGAATCACTCGAAAATGGGAGATGGAGATTGCAGTGAGCCAAGACTGCAACATTGCAGTCCAGCCTTGGTGACAGAATGAGACTCCATCTCAAAAAAAAACAGTGTCAGGAAGCATACTCAGTAGACCCAATCATTTGTGGGGCTCAGACATTTTGGCAAGTGATAGTCTTAAGTAATAAGTAGGTGTTTATAATGGAATTCTGCTGTGTGTGTATTGATTAAAAAAATTAATATTTTGTAACTGAATTTCCAATGTGTAGCATCAACTGTGTCTACTGTATGGGTGATTCTTATAATTTCAGCAATTCATCCTTTCATTTCTTTAAAAACAATAGTACTCAATGGCAGGTTGCAAATAAATCTTGATATCCTCAGATTAAAATGCTACATAAAAATAAAGGATAATCCACTTCAAGTACAAAGATTCCTAAAGTACAGAGCAAAGAACATGTGTTCTGAGATCTTCAATGGAATAAAAAGTAGAGTGGTACAGATTCACAGCAATGCTGCTCCTCTTGGAATGTTTCCAGTGGCATTTCCCGAAGGGTTACAGGACAACTTTGTAAGTACATTTACTCCACCATAAAGAGACTAGTCTGTGCTCACACTTATTAAAGAAAGGTAAAGGGGAACATTATAGAATGCAAGAATTATAAGTGATCTGAAGCATCATCTATCTAACCTCTTTATTTGATCTGAAGCATCATCTATTTAAGCTCTTTATTTGAGGCCAACACAGAAGAGGTTAAGTGAGTCAACCATGGTTTACACAGTGAGTCAGAGCTGAAACCAAGCCTGCAACCCAGGATCCCAGCTTCCAGTCGTCTGCTGTATTTGTTTTCACTGCACCCTACTGACCTGTCCCAAAGGCCAAAACTAAGTCAGAAACAGATCTAGAAGTCAGTTACAAGTTGAGTCAACAATACAATGATGCCATTACCCCTGGGCCTGTAACTGAGGGTACTTTTCGTAGTGAGCGTGGGGGAGGGAAAGTCACTCTGAACACCTGTGCTGTGTATACACTCACAACTCATGGAGCAAAGTTATTCCACCTTTTCATAGTCAGTCAGCAAACAAATATTTCCTGGGGGCTACTTCATACCAAGGACAGTGCTAGGCCCTGGAGATCACACTAAACAAGAAACAGCCTCCTCCTTGGCAGAATTACATTCTGGTTCGGGGAGACAGATAATAAACAAGTCAACTAATGAATACACGAGAGAGTAGCAGTGCTAGGCAGAGAAATAAAATGAGATGATATAATAGAATGTGACAAGAGGGAGGGTGGGCACTGCCTCATCTTGGGTGGCCAAGGGAAGCTGTCTTCAGGTTTCTCAATAGTGGCTGGTGTGGAGGGCATGCAGTTGGGCATTAGGCATCAGCAGTCACATGAGAAGCCATGAAGGTGGCCTAAACCTGATGTCCAAGGGATGAGGTCCAAGGCAGGCAGGTGTGCATCTATGTGCAGGGGGATTTCTGTCCATGTGTCACCAACAGCAGCAGGGAGAGAGTGGGCAGAGGGCAGTTCAAAAGAATTTTCTGTAACAGTTTGCTGCTGTTTCCTTTGGCTTCTATTAGGCTTAGCTACTTAATATGCAATGGTTTTTACCCTGTGGCCTTCCTTCCTTCCTCAAGGCTCTAATAATATTCAATTGTTCCCCTTTCATCCATGTGACTCCTTTCTTATTTTAACTGGATACAACTGTTCTTAACCACGAGATGAAGTAAAGGTGATGGAGACTACTATCAAGACCCCCATCCTAATCATAAGCATTTCTAGGACCAAGACAAATGGGACAAAGCAATGGAAATGCTGTTAATGGGCCTTCCAATAAACGCAAACAGATTGAACCCAAAGTGAGTGCAACACCATCACGACTTCTTAAGGGAAAACAGCAAGGGGATGTTGGAATTAATTTGAGGCCTCTGACATTGACAGAGTTGGAAGCAATACAAAACTCGAAAAGTCATTCTGCTTTAGGAATGTTAAAAAGAAACACTTGTTTGGAAAGAATTTTTAAGTGTGCAAAAGGAAGAGTATTTTTGTGGGATCTGTGCTCAGTGAGCCTGACCACACACTGGGGACTGAGAGATGTATTACTCATAGTAAAAACACAGTATAAAAGATGAACAATGGCACACCTGTATAGGGCACTTACCATGAATGGAGCCTGCAGGACTGCAAGTTGCTCTGGGTGAGTCAGTGAGTGAGTGGGGAGTGAATTCGAGGGCCTAATGATTGTTCACTATTGGATGTAGCCTTTATAAACATTCAGCGATCCTACATTTATAAAAAAAAATTTTTCTTTCTTTTTTTTTTTTTTTTTTGAGACAGAGTTTCACTCTTGTTACCCAGGCTGGAGTGCAATGGCCCGATCTCAGCTCATCGCAACCTCCGCCTCCTGGGGTTCAGGCAATTCTCCTGCCTCAGCCTCCTGAATAGCTGGGATTACAGACACGCGCCACCGTGCCCAGCTAATTTTTTTTGTATTTTTAGTAGAGACGGGGTTTCACCATGTTGACCAGGATGGTCTTGATCTCTTGACCTCGTGATCCACCCGCCTCGGCCTCCCAAAGTGCTGGGATTACAGGCTTAGCCACCGCGCCTGGCCTATTTTTCTTTCTTTACTTGACTTTACCTTACTGTAACTTTTTTTTCTAACTTTAATTTTTTAGCCTTTTTGACTTTTATAAAAGTACTTTAATTTTTTAGCCTTTTTGACTTTTATAAAAGTACTTGGTTTAAAACACAAACGCATGGTACATCTGCACAAAACATTCTTCCTTTACATCCTTATTCGACGTGCTTTTTTCCGTTTTTGAATTTTTTTAATTTAAACATTTTTGTTAAAATCCAGAACACAAACACACACATTAGCCTAGGCCTAAACAGAGTCAAGATTATCAATATCACTGTCTTCCACCTCCACATCTTATCCCAAAGAAAGTCTTCAGGAGCAGTAAGATGTGTGAGCTGTCCTCTCCTGTAATAACAACACCTTTCGGATACATCCTGAAGGACCTGCCTGAAGCTATTTTAAAGTTAACTCTTTAAAAATATGAGGAGAAGGAGTACACTCACATAACGATAAATAGTATAGTAAATACATTAACCAGTAACATAGTCATTTATTATCATGAGTATTATATATTTTACATAATTATATGGGCTAGATTTTATGGGACTGGCAGCATGGTAGGTTTGTTTACACCAGAATCACCACAAACACATGCGTAATATGTTGCCTGACAACATCATGATGGCTACGACATCACTAGGTGATAAGAATTTTCCAGCTCCATTATAGTCTCATGGGACCAGTGTTGTATATGAGGTCCATTGTTGGCCCAAATGTCATCATTAGGTGGTGTATGACTGTAGTTATTTTGTGTTTTATGATGTCCTCCTTAGTATCTAGATGGACATTTAATGCTTTATTTTTCCTGTCTATGTAATATTTAGGAGACTTTTGGATGGATGGCAGGAAAAGATTATATATTGCCCTAGTTTGTCTTCCTGGATAGCTTTTTCTACCACTGCATCAAGTACCAATAGATCCTAAAGAGGGAATCTTCTCATGACCAAAATGCATTGAAAACACGCCATCCCCTAGATTCCACCATCCTGCTGCACCCATGGAGGAATTAAGTGACAATGATATAATCACCCCATAACACTGAGTTACAAAAGTCCAGCTCTCAAGACTGGGGAGACAGAAATACATCTGAGAAAATTCCAGCTGCAGAGTTAAGGGTGCCTTCCTATTCCAAAACCTCCATTTTCCCATTTCTTGTTTTGTTAAACCAAAATTTTGACAAAATTCCCCTTTGTTTCTCAGGGAAATCTCCTAATAATGTATTCCATATGATCACTGCCCTTGCAATGGTTAGTTTTTTTGCTTAAAGCTAAGGTACTTTATAGTATTTTAAATGTGAAAGTTTTCTGCCCTTTGAAGAGACTGGAGACATAAATTTGGAAATAGTTTTTAGAATGTGATAATAATAATATATACCTTCTGCTCACAAATCTTCACCAATGTGAAGAAGGAAATAAAAAATAAAAAATATTTTAGGTCAGAGTTATAGTGTTTAGATCTTAATGTATTTAGATATAAACATGATACTTCAGATAATCACAGAACATTGTCTCAGTTCAACTTTTTCCATGTCAATAAAGGAAGCTTTAAGAGTGTACGCTTACACATGTGGTAAAATATACGATATCATATGTACATAAAGTATACAGAGGTAGATAAACATCTACATCCTAAAGATTTGAAGCCTGAGATTACATATTTTAAATTTTTATAGCTCATCTAGAAATCTAATTTTCTCATCTCAGATCTCCTGGATCAAAGATATGCAATTAAGGACCACAATTTTACATAGCTATATATAATATTTTGTAACATAGATATAGTAGATTGCATGTTTTGTTTTTATTCAACATAATGACATATGATGTTGGGAGAGACAGTCAATTCTCATTATTTATGGATTCTGCTATTTGTGAATTCCCTTGCTCACTAAAATGTCCAAATCAATACAGCACTTTCATGGTCATTTGCAGACATGTGCAGAGCCGCATAAAATTTGAGTCGCCCAATGCACACATTCCTAGCTGAGGTCAAACAAAGCAACACACTGCCTTCTTGTTTCAGCTCTTGTAGTATAAACAAGTATCCTTTTTGCTGTGCTATGCTTTTTGCATTTTTGTGTTTTTTGCTGATTTCACTGTTTAAAATGGATCCCAACCATAGTGCTAACGTTCTGACTAGTGTTTCTAAGTGCAAGAAGGCTGAGATGTACCTCACAGAGAAAATATGTATGTTAGATTAGCTTTATTCGGGAATGAGTTATTTAGGAATAGTGCTGTAGGCTCAATGTTAATGAATCAACAATACATAAGTCATAAGGTCTTTTTAAATAGACATACACATAAAACAAGATTATGTATTGATCAGTTGAGGAACTGTTGTGACCAGAAGCTGAAACTTAATCTTGTGTTTACCCCAAGAGGGATGGTTTAGTATTCACTAATTGAGTATTCGTGGTAACTTTACAGACCAAAACTACCATAAATAATGAGAATCAACTGTTTAAGATTTTTATTTATTTACTTACTAACTTGCTTACTTATTTATTTTAGAGACAGGGTCTCACTTTATCACCCAGGCTGGAGTGCAACAGTGTAATCACGGCTCACCACAGCCTTGAACTCCTGGGCTTGATTGATCCTCCCCACCACAGCCTCCAACTAGCTGGGACTACAGGTATGCACCACCACCTCCAGTTAATTTTTTTTTTCTTTTTAGAGACAAGGTCTCTCTATGTTGCCCAGGCTGGTCTTGCACTCCTTGGCTCAAGCAATCCTCCCATCTCAGCCTCCCAAAGTGTGGCATTACAGGCGTGAGCCACTGCGCCTAAATGTATGAGCTTTTTAAATGCCCATGTTAATGCAAATGCACTCCAAGGTTCACATGCTTCCCATCCTGAAAGCACAAAGATCCTGACTGTGGAGTTCTCCTTCCACAGAGCCTAATTTAGTCCTATTAATGTGGGTTTCCTTAATCAGCTAATCAGATCATACATCTTCCCAAAGGGTAGGGGAAGAAAGGAGTGAACAGCAACCCTGGGTGCCTGGACAGTTCTCCCTATACAGCACAGTCCTAGCCAGAGCTGTTACATGACCAGCCAAGAGCAGCCCACAGAGGCTGCAAGCTCAAGGAGCCTCATCAGGACTGAGGCCAGGTTCCCACACCTGAATGGGGCAAGACAAGAAGGGAGAGTCGAGAAGCCAGGATAATCAGAAAGTGAGGTTCAAAGGGAAGACACAAAGGCAGGATGGACAGGGACAATCGAATCAGAATTTAGTAATTTGCAGAGAAGTTGGATATAAATCATGGCCTCTGGCCTGGAGGGAGAGAGGGTAAAAGCAAAACTGCTGACAGGAGCCAGAAGCAGTGGCTCACACCTGTAATCCCAGCACTTTAAGAGGCCGAGGTGGGCATATCACTTGAGTTCAGGAATCCAAGACCAGCCTGGTGAATGTGGTGAAACCCTGTCTCTACTAGAAAATACCAAAATTAGCTGGGCATGGTGGCATGCTCCTGTAATCCCAGCTACTCAGGAGGCTGAGGCAAGAGAATTGCTTGAACCCGGAAGGCAAAGGTTGTAGTGAGCAAAGATTTGCCTCTGCATTCCAGTCAGGGCGAAAGAACAAGACTCTGTCTCAAAAAAAAAAGTACTAACAGGGAGGGGACAATGATGATGACTCCTCTGAGGGGAGGTGAACAAATTCATTTCCAAGATTCCTGTGGGTGCATGATGATAGAGTGATAATAAGAAAGAATGATATAGATGAAATTATCAGCTTTGTTCTTGTCTATTGAAAATCTTGCTTGCCTTTGGAGTGCTTTAAAGATAAATTTTGGGGGACTATAGTTTTACAACTCTCTAGCATATGATAGTGTTTAGTAATATAAAATGTCTTTTACTTGCTTGCACTGTAACAAAAAAGGGAAACAAAGATTTTGTAATAGCTGATTATTTCCAGTGATTAGAGCAGTCTAGTTTTTTTTTTAATATTTTTTAAGCTTTTGTTACAAAACTTCTCAATCACACACAAATGTAGAGAATAGTCTAGTAGACTCCCATGAACCCATTACCCAGCATTAATCATTTTCAATATTTTAGTCCAACTTTTTAAAACCCTTTATTTGACAGAGAGTTTTCATTTTTTTTTTTTTTATTCAGCAAGTATTTATTGAGCAACTACAGGTCAGACACTCTTCAAGTGCTGGAGATACACATGTAAAAAACAAAAATGAGCAAAAAATACCTGCTTCCCAGGCTGCAAGGAAGCTCAAGTGCTTACATTCACTGAATCAGATTTTCCTCAAACAGGCTTCTCACTGCTATACCTTCATCCTCTCCTTCTTCCTAGTTTCTGTCTTGAGTTCATCTGGTTTGGTTTTGTATCTGTGTTCTTACCTAAATCACTCCAACTCTTCTTTGTAGAAGAATGTAGAGCTAAATTAATAAACTAAATACTTCACAAGGACCTTTCATGACTAACATGAATCTAAATTTTCCTACTAGAGAATTCTCTATGCATAGAGAAATGTTCCAGATCCTTACTTCTGGCCAAAAACCTGTGTATTATTTTTACTTTCCCAGATAATTACCTTTAACATTATTGGATTTTTTACATATGGTTGGATGATTTGCACACTGATAATTTGGGAATTACATCGCCCCTAAGTTAACCCTTTTCTACCTAAAATTAAATTTTGCAGCTACCCAAAAACATTAGGAAATTTAATGCCCCCAAAGGCTTTGTAGTTAAAGTCATAACACAATGGTTTAACATCTACAGAACCCCTCTCTAATCTTTTGGGATTATTTTATATCAATAAAGTGAATAAAAGGTGGGAGGGAAGAGGGAAGACGGGAGAAAGGCATCACACTTTCCTGGTATTTCTCTACATAACTGCCAACTCCTTTCCATTCCTTCCAGTGCAGCCACTAGGCCCTCAAATACAGGGCACAGATGGTGTTGGAAAGGACTCAGGCCTTGTGTGGCCTTCCTGGTCAGTGACTCTTCCTGGCCCAGGTCCAGGAAGGGCCTCCACCCATGACCATGAAGTGAACACTTACCTGACTCAGATACTACAACTTCAACCATCTCCACCTGAAAGTAGTCCTCTGGACCAAGAGACTACAACCTTTCCCTCCCATACCTGCTATTGTGTAAGATGCCCTAACAGGCTCAGCAATGCAGACCCCAGGTCTCAATACAAACCTGTGAAAGAAATCCTTGAACTCTGAGAATGTCACCTAATAGAAAGAGTGCCATGCTCAGAGTCTGAGACATGGGTCCTAATCCCAATTGTACCACTGACTTGTTCTGTGACAACGGGTGAATTTATCTGTCCACAATCCAGTTTCCTCACCTGTAGAAAAAGATACATACCCTGCCGACTTTACCCATATGTCATGAAAACAAGTCAGCAGATGACTTAGTGATTAGAAAAGTTAAAGCATTTGGAAATGAAACACATAAGTGAGCAGTCCCCTTCCTACATCTCATTTCGGGTTTCTCTCGCTGAACCTTTCCAAGAAACACTCTTAAGCAATGAAAGAAACAGACTTCTCTTTGAGCACCAATCCTGTAATCCTCCAAGTCTACTTAGTAGGGAAACAAATTCTCTACCATGTTAATGGCCTGTTTGTCCTCCTCTTACCCCAAACAAAAAGAAAAAGTACAATAACTATCACTATTAATATCTATCACTATGCTCGTCATATTAAGCATATATCAAGTATTTGACTTGGACTGTCTCATATGACCTCCACAAAAACCCTCTTTGGTAAGTATGGGTAGCCCCGCTTTACCGACGAGGAGACTGAAAATGAGTTTAAATAACTTGCTGCATTCAAACATTCTAGGGACTTCCAAATCCCAGTCATAAAGAAAGGAATCCCTTCATGTCAGAATTTCAGGCACTATAACAAGCCTGAAATTATGTTAATAGCAAGTTAGAAAGAGAACTTTAGTTAGAAGATTGGAAGGCTTGCTTTTCTGCATTATCCTTCAAACCTCCCCTCAGGGAGCACCTATGAAAATAAATCGTTTCCAGAGTTCTCACCCAAACTGCTCTCAGATTAGATAGCCACAGATTCCAGAACAAAAGTATTCAGTGCAATTTAAAAAAAGGAGAGGCACACAGCAGGGAAGCGTGTCGAAGTGTGCAAAAACAAGCTCGCCCTCCACCACCAGGCGTATTTACAAGTGACCACGTAAATTGTGATTTAACGGTCCAGCATGTGGTATCAAATGTCAGCAACTTTCGCAGAGAGAGAAGTCTGCTTTTTACACCCACACAGCACTGTACACTTGACTTGAGCGCCCCGAAAATTCCCCTAAGCATTTTTATCGTTACGTATCACTCGTATCACTCCACAGTTTAGTCAGCCAAACCATATCCTTTTCCAGCTTGAGATAAATTGCCTTTTGACAAACTGCACACAGACAAAATATCACGAAGTCCCCAAGTTGTAATCTCTACCCTGTTTTTCTACAGAGATGAGTAAGATTTTCCTATTTAGTTTTTTAAGTACATAAGCAGCAGATGCATGTAATACATGAATATTCATTGGTATGTTTACTTGCTTTTTTGAAACATATCTGGGTTTTATCACTACCTTTGCCCAGATTATGCCACTTGCCACAAGAAAATTACTGCACAAAGACATATTGGTTTAAAAAATTACGTGGTCATTTGCCTTTTCTGAATTCTCATAATGGATAAAGCTTTAGCTGTATTTTGGGGGAAAACGAACATCATCAAAAAGTGTAAGCTGCTTTGTCATTTTTACCAAACTTACAGTTAACATTTAAATAAATCATTTAATATACTATAGAAAAGCAAACTGTATAAACCATTACAAAATGTTTAGTCAGACTTCATTTTAGCCAGTCTACTAAGAGGTTAGTTAGTTCAGTTTTCTACTCTGTAACAAAGCTATGTCTATTTTTTTAATATAAAATTTTACTTACAGGTGTACCATAAAGCTATGTCTATTTTAAGAGAATTCAGTAACCAATACTTTATTCATCCAGCTAATATTCAACTTATGTTCAATAGTTATTAAGAAACATACTTAAGACTAGGATTGCAGGTAGAAAAATGTGCACAGTTTCTGAATACCCTCTACTTTTAGAGTTGTTAATCCAAAAAATGTATTTTTCATATAAATGAATATATGCAAGCTCTTTGTCAAGCTAATGAAACTTGTAATAAGTCACACACACACTGGCAAAGCTAGCAATCATTGGCCAAGTAAACCAACAATAGAGCTAAGAACAGCAAGAGAAACATCCCCTGATACTTAGTACCTAATAGTGCCTGGTGCACCGTAGAAACTTAGTGTTTTTTCACAAACACTAATGGGTTTTAACTTGATGGAAATATCTTAGGGAGAATTGCAAACATGTTAGACATCAGAAGTAGGTCAGAGGCATCAACGTTGAACATTTTTCACATCTCAGTTTTATTGTTCTAATTTTCCTACTTGAAATTAATGTGCTACTTTTTGAAATTAGTGTTATGCCAGAGGCTGAGTTTATTTTCACATCTTAAGTACATGAGTTTTACTTTCAGTTTTTACCTACCGAAACACATGTCTTGATCAATACACATTAGTTCGCACAATTGTCTACAAAGCCAGGTGCTTTCAAAATGATTGTATTCTATATTTATAGAGTACCTTAGAGTTTTCCATTGCTTTCATGCCCATTATCTCATTTAATGCAAATAACAACCATGTGCACGAGAAGGAGGCATTATTGTACCCATTTTACAAGTAGGAAATGAGGTCCAGAGAAGTCAAAGTGTCTGGGCCAATGTCACAGAAGTAATGAGTAGCGAAAGGGGACTGGAATCTAGGCCTTCAGGGTTTTCCTTCAACATGCCACCCACACATAGTGCAACAAAACTACAAACCATAAAATTAATCAAAGAGAAGCTATTTCTATCATACCTCCATTCATTCAACAAGTGTCTATTCAGTACCTACTATACCAGATGCTGAGCCAGAAAGACAGACAAAAGCTCAACAATTCTACATGCTTTTTCAGGAGCTTTGTCTCTTTCTTCTTTTCCTCATCTCCAGGAGTAGCCTGGGCTTTCCTTCTTAAATTGACCAAAGTAAATGTATTAGTCCATTTTCACACTGCTGATAAAGACACACCTGAAACTGGGAATAGAAAGAGATTTAATTGAACTTACAATTCCACATGGCTGGGGAGGCCTTGGAATCATGACAGGAGGCAAAAGGCACTTCTTACATGGTGGCAGCAAGAGAAAAATGAGGAAGAAGCAAAAGCGGAAACCCCTGATAAACCCGTCGTATCTCATGAGACTTATTCACTTATCATAAGAACAGCACAGGAAAGACCAGCCCCCATGATTCGATTACCTCTCCCTGGGTTCCTCCCACAACACATGGGAATTCTGGGAGATAAAAATTCAAGTTGAGATTTGGGTGGGGACACAGCCAAACTGTATCATTTCACCCCTGGCCCCTCCAAATCTCATGTCTTTACATTTCCAAACTAATCATGCCTTCCCAACAGTCTCCCAAAGTCTTAACTCATTTCAGCATTAACCTAAAAGTTAACAGTCCAAAGTCTCTACTGAGACAAGGCAAGTCCCTTTTGCCTATGAGCCTATAAAATCAAAAGCAAGCTAGCTACTTCCTAGATACAATGGGGGTACAGGTATTGGGTAAATAGAGCTTTTCCAAATGGGAGAAACTGGCCAAAACAAAACAGGGCCCATGCAAGTCCAAAATCCAGTGGGGTAGTCAAATTTTAAAGCTCCAAAATGACCTCCTCTGACTCTAGGTCTCACACCCACATCATGCTGATGCAAGAGATGGGTTCCCATGGTCTTGGGCATTTCCACCCCTGTGGCTTTGCAGGGTACAGTCTGCCTCCCAGCTGTCTTCATGGGCTGGTGTTGAATGTCTGCACCTTTTCCAGGTGCACAGTACAAGCTGATGTTGGATCTACCATTCTGGGGTCTGGAGTAGGGACTCTGCATGAAGGCTCCAACCCCACACTTCTCTTCTGCACTGCCCTAGCAGAGGTTCTACATAAGAGTCCCGCTCTTGCAGCAAACTTGTGCCTGGGCATCCAGGTATTTCTATACGTCTTCTGAAGTCTAGGTGGAGGTTCCCAAACCTCAGTTCTTGACTTCAGTGCACCTGCAGGTGCAACACCACGTGGAAGCTGCCAAGACTTAAGGCTTCCACCATCTGAAGCCACAGCCTGAGCTCTATACTGGCCTTTTTTAGCCAAGGCTGGAGTGGCTGGGACACGGGGCACCAAGTCCCTAGGCTGTATACGGTAGACTGTGACTCTGCTCTGCTCAGAAAACATGATTTAGTGATACTGGAAGGTGATATATTGAATGTCATACTGATTTTTGTTTACCATCATCCAGATGTCTAGACCACATATGTGACTCGGTAATCTCCTATCAGCACCCATCTGCCTCTCTGGGTCCACGCAAATCACTGAATCTCTGACTTGCCCACCCAGCTCTGATCACCTAAGCAGACCTGTTTATAGAGGTGCTTTCAAGAGGCCAGAGAATGGCAATTGTATCCAAAATTTCTCCTTCCTTAAATATCACCATTCTAGTTTTATTATTTTATATTAAGTATTGATCTCTTCATTCTGTTTATTTTAAAAATGGAATGTTGTTAGAAAAAATAGTATGGGAATTTATATTACCTTTGTGTGAATTTGTTTACTATGGAATTTCCCTATTTACCTGGGATTTCTATAAAGAGAGGAGGAACAGGGCAATGTGACTTGAATGGGATCCTGAGAAAGGGGAGGCTCATAGAACATTCAGAGGCAGCTACATAGGAGACAGCAAGAGAAGGATTGCCACAGATAAAGCTCTCCAGCGTACTTCATGGCTTTGCCAAAAGTAGCTCTGACACTAGGTTTATTCTTGGCTCCTGAAGATATCATGCTCGCTAGGCAATTTTTCTTCCTTTGTTGTTGTTTTGAGGTTTTTTTGGATAAAAATACCTAAAGAAAATGAAATCAGTAGCTCAAAAGAAATCTGCACTAATATGTTCAATGCATTAGTCAAAATAGCCGAGATATGGGATTAACCTAACCATTCATCAACAGATGAATGGATAAAGATATATATATATATGCAATCAAATTTTATTCTGCCATAGAAAAGAGGGAAATTCTGTCATTTGCAACAACATGGATGAACCTGGAAGACATTATGCTAAGTCAAATGAGCCAGACATGGAAAGACAAATACTATATAATCCCACTTACATGTAGAATCTAAAAAAATCACTCATAGAAACAGAGAGAGGCTGGGCGCGGTGGCTCACACCTGTAATCCCAGCACTTTGGGAGGCCGAGGCAGGCGGATCACAAGGTCGAGAGATCGAGACCATCCTGGCCAATATGGTGAAACCCCGTCTCCACTAAAAATACAAATAAATTAGCTGGGCATGGTGGCACACGCCTGTAGTCCCAGCTACTCGGGAGACTGAGGCAGGAGAATTGCCTGAACCCAGGAGGCGGAGGTTGCCGTGAGCCGAGGTCGCGCCACTGCACTCCAGCCTGGCACCTGGTGACTGAGTGAGACTGTCTCAAAAAAAAAAAAACAGAGAGTGGAATACTAGTTGCCAGGGCCTGCGGACAGGAAAAAGTGGAGGGATGTTGATCAAAGGGCACAATTTCTCAGTTATAAGACGAACAAGGTCTGGGGATCTAATGTACAGTATGGGTGGTGATGGATGTGTTCATTAATTTGATTGTGATAATCATTACAATGTATACTTATATCAAATCATTATGTTGTGTATTTTTAATGTATTCAATCTTTATCTGTGAATTTAATACTTAAAAAAACAAATAAATGAACAAATACTTTTTTAAAAGTTCATTTTTAATGTAAAATGAAACTCTGGCTTCTACAGGGGAAATGCATGAATAATTTTGAGTATGAAAATTTCCATCTGCCTCTAACAATTAAATACTTAAAAGAAACAAATAAATGAACAAATGTTTTTTCAAAAGTTCATTTTGAATGTAAAATGAAACTCTGACTTCTACAAGGGAAATAGATGAATAGTTTTGACTATGAAAATTTCCAGCTGTCTCTAAGAAATTTCTACCTGACTGCATTACCATAAACTAAAATAAATAATTACTCCCAACACCTACCCATAAACATTCAGTTTTTCTATAAATCCACAATTGAGTCTAGACTCCCGGAAACCTCTTTGATCCATTATTTTTCTTTTTCCCTCATATCTGAAGACTGACTGTCCAAACCATCCAATTTGTTTTATTCCCCGTGACTCCATTCTTTTCATTTCACTCCTGGTTTACAGCTACCACCTGAAGATTGCATTTCCTGCCTCTGGCCCAGTGGTTCTCCACCTTGGTTCAGCCTGGGGAAATTGAAAAAATAAGGATATCTGAGAGCCACCCACAGAGATTCTGATTTAATTGGTCTGTGGTGCAATCTGGACATTAGGATTTGTTTATTTTTAATTGTGGTAAAATACACATAACAAAATTTACCATCTGAACCATGTTTAAGTGTACAGTTCAGTAGTGTTGAGCACATTCACACTGTTGTGCAACCAATCTTCAGAATTCTTTTCATCTTGCAAAGCTGAAACTCCATATCCATTAAGCAATAACTCTTCATTCCCTCCTCCTCGCAATCCTAACCAATCACTGTTCTACTTTCTGTTTCTGTGAATTTGACTCCTCTAGGTAGCACATACAACTAGAATCCTACAGATTTTGTCTCTTTATCACTGGTTAATTCATTTAGCCTAATGTAGGCATATGTATGGAATATGTACATATCATATTTTGCTTATCCATTCATCTGTCAATGAACATTTGGGTTGCTCCTAATTCTTGACTATTGTGAATATGACTACTATGAACATGAGTATGTAAATATCTCTTTAAGACCCTGCTTTCAGTTCTTTGAAGTATATATTCAGAGTGGATCACTGCATTTGGCCTTTCAAACGCCCATAAAAGGCAGCCATAATTTGCTCTGCTGTGGACAAATGACATATCAGGAATGGCTTGAGAATACTCCACCTGGCCTCACTCCAGAATTTCTTTTATATAACGAGGACGAGCATTCTCTTCCCAAGGCTTCTTGAGTCTGGCATCACTCTTTCTTGAGTATGGACAGTGTGCACAGCTACACACTGTTCCAATGCTATGGGAGCAGAGCTTGAGCTGAGACATAGATATATCTTCACCAATGGAAAACAAGAGAAGATGAGGACAGATTAGAAGACGTGGCAAGCAAAACCCTGGCACTCTGGGTTGGAGGGAGAGTTACCACATGAATAACATAAGGGCTTCAGAGCCCCAGGGCACTGAACAGATTATTATGACCACTCCTCATTGACAGTTAAAATTGTAAGCAGTTTTAAGGTTTAGACTGTATAATAGGTAAAAGGAAATCTTACCAAGTTTTGGTTTTCCCTATGACATATATCAATTTTGATGTTTTTACATATATACACATATACACATTAACATACACAAAAACATACAAGCATTTATATATAAACCATTATATATATATACCAAATGTTAAAACTTTTTCATGACATTATTTCCTTATTTAGGAGCCTCCTTTCTTGCCAGTGCCCACAGGCTAACTCTGTCCCCTGGAGGTCACTCAGAACTGTCTGTCCCTCTGATGAGGACAAGGATTAAAACCTAGTGGTTCAGGATCCAGACCCAACTCAAAGAAGCCTGAAGGACATTACCTGGCCCCACACATACTAGACAGGGTATGAGAATGAGGCATTATGACCTAGTATTAATACTTTAAGTACTAAGTTCAGGGTACTCTCCCAGACATCACACCACAAGATCCCTAGGTGAGGAGGCACTGGGATAGACAAGGAAACTGATATCAAGTCTAAATTCTCATGGCATCTGGGCGCCTTGGCTCACACCTGTAATCCCAGCACTTTGGGAGGCTGAGGTAGGCAGATCACTTGAGGTCAGGAGTTAGAGAACAGCCTGGCCAACATGGTGAAACCCCATTCTACTAGAAATACAAAAATTATCTGGTTGAGTTGGTGCACATCTGTCATCCCAGCCACTTAGGATGCTGAGGCAGGAGAAAATAAAAACAAAATAAAGTCATATGGCAAATTAGTGTTGTAGCCTGACGTCCTTCCTGCCTCAGACAACTGCTCTGGACCATGGACTGATGGCTCGGATACCCTGTCTCTCTCCATCTGCCTTTGAACAGCAGGGTTCAGTCTGCCCAGCCATCAGACAACTGCACTCTCAGTAATCCAAGCCCTGCAGGAAATAGGAGCCTCAACCCCCCTTCTCAGGACACTTGTAATCCAGAGAAGAGAGGATGCACATAATGAAGAGAGACAGGAACACAAATTGTTTTAAATACATAATCATACACAAAACCAGTTGCAGCTGGTACATAGGGTGGTGGGGGCTTCTGGAAGGGTGGGTGGAGCTGGTCAGAAAGATGTAGGCTCTGAGCAGAAGGGGGCAGGGGACATGGCTCAGAGAAAGGCATGCTACCCTCCCTTTGAGCAAGAAAAACAGCTGTCATCTAGAAAAGTTCCAAAACCCGAGAAATACAACACAGTCTCTTTCTGAAATCAGGAAGGGGTCATCCTCCCAGGACACATGATGGTAGTCTAGGCAAAGGTTGGCAATTGCTAAATGTCACAAACTCATGAGTGGGTTTTTACATTTCTATCTAGAGGCAACCAGAAGCTACAGAGACAGTGGCTTTTCCTTAGGGGTACACTGGGTCATAGCTCCCCTATGAGCCCTAAGAACTGGCCCACTTTGAGGGTGGCCTGTGGCGAGGCCAATATTTAAATAGATTCTTCAAAGTAATAAATAATAGGGCAATGATAGGGTCTAAAAACATCAAAATAACCTCATATAAAAGGGAAACACTTTTAAAATTAACCCAAAGATATAAGTGGGGTAGGAAAGCAGGTTACCTCAAAGGTATCCTTTCCTGGCTTTGAACTCTCCACCCACATTCAGGTCAGCAAGACCTAGAGAGACAAAGCATCTTGACAGAGGGAAGAGATTAGAGTCCTCTCCTGACTGTCAGACCAGATCAAGTTCTCCAACAGGACTCCATGCTTCTAAATACTCCTTCCACTCGCAGCTGTTTGTTTGCTCTCTTGTTCCTGGATGGCAAATTCTTCCAGGGTAAGAACCCATCTATCTTATTCTTAGTCAAATGCCATCCCACCCCACCCCCACCCATTCAACCCACTAGCAGATTCCACAGGCCTGGCACATCCTAAGTGCTCCATAATTATTTATTAATTGATTTTCTGAATTGTTGAGCAAGTCACATTCCCTCTTTGAACCTCAGTCTCTTTATCAACTTGAAAGTCTGGATTATGTCTGATAGTCCAAGAATTTAACTCACTATATTTGTGTCTAGCATTTCCCCAAAGGCAATGGGCTGAGATGAGGCATGCCCAAGACAGGAGACCAAGAGGCCCTACTGCAGCCACCACCCGGTGTCCCAGTCCCCAACATCAATCTCAAGGGAAAACCTCAGGGACATGCAAGGGACACACAAGAGGCCAGGACCCAATAGAGGAAGACTCAGTTGCATGTTAGGAGACCTAGATCTAGTCCTGGTTCTGTTACTCTGTGACCCTGAAAAAGTCACTGTAAGCCTCATATTTCTTAGTCTGTAAAATGACTAGGTAAGTTCCCAATGAAATTTCCCTCCAGACCTCAGATCTTATTTTTTCTCTTCAGAGCCAAAGTTGCTCGGTCAGTGCCCTGCCAGTCATAAAAGAGACTTGAGCCTATTATCATTGTTAATATTCTCAGGGTCTCCTGAGCTCCAGATTGGCACATTTTCTTGGGGATATGAATGAAAGATCAAATCAACCAGAAGGAAAGAGACTCAGTTTCCTCTAACCTAGGCCACATTAGCCTAACAGAAACACAAGAAAAATGCAAGGGCTATCAGTAGGGAAAATTTTGAATATCCAATATAATCCTGCCCCAAGCTGGAGTAACTATACTTTTCAGTTTTTGCATCTGTATTGTCATTGGGGAGTTATCTGGCTATATCTGTGTTTTAACATCTGTCGCTAAATCAGAGACCTAAATGCAAAAATTGTAGGGCTCAGAATCACCATGTGGTTTTTGACACTCCCTGAATGACACAGGGTAAAGAAAGCAATAAAGGAATTGCCAGGAGACCCAATATAACATTTTCATCAGTAACATGGCCCTTGTTCCAAAAAGCCTTTGCTCCAAAAAGTAAGAATATGTACCCATTTTCTCCAGAACCATATTTGGAAATCTCAAAGGAGCAGACCAAACGAACTAGAGCATCTGGGATGAAAAAAATGGCTTTCTATTTAGAGGGCATCATGTCTATAGACATAACAGAACCAACACCCATTAGCATCTACTCCAGGTATGAGTAAGCATCAACTTAAAGTGAGGCGTGTGTGCTTTGATATCTGGGATGCAATATTGCAGGTGTCTTAGCCATGTGGACATAAATTCATGGAGTTCTGGTTCCTAGGGTCCTACTTCTTTAACCAAAGGTCAGTCTTTCAGCTTCTTTTGTTTTACAGATGAAGAAATTGAGCTGAGAGGTGGTGGAGTGACAGGTAAGCTCCAACAACCTAATGTGCATTAATAGCAGGATATGTTAATTAACAGCAGGATGTGCATTATTCTGCAATTTCTCAAGACATCATATAAAAATCAAGTTAGCAAATCATTCTTCCCATGTGGTGTCAATATCTCACAACCCCAGTGAGCCCACCAGCAAATTCACGTGACAAGTCTCAGACTGGGGCAAGGGTAACATCTCCCTCCCTAAAAGGAACCAAAGTTTTCATATTACCTATTAATTCTACACAGGCTCTCTCTTGGCATAAGAATATGAATGTGATAGCTAAAGCCAGCCTTCTGTTTCAAAGGCTAATGTTTACTTAAATGAGGGTTTCTGGGTCTCTCGGCTTTTCACACATTTTGAACTCCACACCTGAGAGCCACATTCAGTGGAAAGCCTTGCTTAAATGCTTACTCCAGACTCATGAGAATTCCATATGAATGTTTTCATTGTTCTTCTGTCATTGGACAACTAAAGCTTATTCACTCACTTTGACGTGTAATTGCTTATATGAAGTCCTTACTATAAAGCATTCATTGTTGTGAGCTCTTTACATGTGTGGCCTCGACTTGATCCTCATGACAGTCTTATGGGGTAAGTACAATTTTGTCATCCCATTTTACAGATATGGAAATCAAAGGTACAGACAGGTTAACTTACCCGAGGTTAAGTAACTCACCAAGCTAATAATTGATTGAGTAGGGATTTGAACTCAGGCTTTTCTCCACTAGAAAGTAAGCTCCATGAGAACAGAGACTATTTTATTCACTATTGTCTTCTCAGCCATCCACATGTTATACCTGAGATATAGTAGATGCTCAATAAATATTTGTTAATAAATACACTGTACATCCTCCTCAAACCAAAAGAATGACCCAGCATCACAAGCATCAACTTGAACCAAGAGCAAATAGCACAGAGAAGCATTTCAGGAGAAAACTCTTCATGTAACTGCCGCGCTTTGCATAAAGAATGCCAAGTCCCATTGTGTCCGCCTGAGAAGAGCTGGGAGAAATCCTTTTGACCTATTTCTTCCAAGCTGCCCCTGAGCCCCCCCTTCTCCCAGGCCACCCTTATTAGGTCACTGCTGAAACTGGGTCAGTGTTTAAACACTGCAGTCAGCTTAGAATGCTTTAATCATTAAAGTTTATTCTTTCATCTGCATGTTAAAGAAAGAAACTGCTACTTCAAATCACAGCACCCAGAATCACCTTCAGGCTTTTCTACAAAACTATGTTGAGAGACAGATTTAGAGTTGCCTCTTTTTTACTGCAAAGAGGCTCTTCCAGAACTGGACTAAAGCACATGAGGCCTCATCTCTCCACTCCTGATCCTTCTTCACAGGGCTGCCTAGCTCTTGTCTTCTGCCATTCTCCCAGGCTCCTTCCTAAATTAAAATTTTGGATTACCCAGACTCTAATTCTTATTTAAAATAAAACCTAAATTACTACCTTATGTTCAGGGCAAGTCAACACCCCGTCTGGCATCTCTCATTTCTGTGTGAGATTTGCAGAAACCCACCCGGCACAAGTGGAAAATTGGTCTTGCATCACATACTCTGTTGGGATCACCACATTTGGAATCCTAGGTTTATTCTCCCACAGAGTCAAATTTAGCCCAACCCTAGAGAACAACTCTGTGCACTCTGACATTCAAAATAATATTTGCTAAAAAGCGTGGGGGTTGCAGGCAACTCAGGCTGCAGCAAGAGGCATGTTATTACTGACTCAACTCCTACATGGGTTCCATCTTAGTCATCAGACACATGGACATATCCTCAGCTTAATTTCACAACCTACCCCTTTTTTTCAATCCAACCACAGAGGACACAAGTAGGTTTTGCATAGTCGTTGTTTTGTTTTATGGAAGCCAAAGCATAAGTAAGCCATTATGATGATAGTATTTTATTTTAAGGAAATATCACCCAAAGTGAGACAATACTTATAAACGGCTATGCCTTGGATAAATGGAAGTAATGTTGATTCCCCTAGAGTGACCAGGTCTGAATAAGGAAGTATCAGTCTTAAATATTCTCTATGGTTTAAAACCAAATTTCCTAGCTGACCTTGATTTCCCATTGGATTTGTCTCTCCTACCAGTTTTTGCCATTCACCAGTCGCCAGGCAGACATCACTAATAAGGATAATTTTTCTTTGGCCATAAAGATTGAGCCTCATTCAGGTTACCTCAAGGAAAAAGGAGATTTATTTTAAAGATAAATGGCCTAGGTCTGGCTCAGAAACTATCAGGATCCCAGGCAGTTACTCACCTTTTTTCTTTCTTTAATCACCTCTCTCTACATGTGAGTTTCTTTTTTTTTCCCCTTTAACAATGATCTCTTGCACATGACCAAAATGGCTGTCTTAGCTATCAGTCTACCTATGACCTTTTTAGCTGGCTGGCCTAGGCTTCAGTTTCCCATCTTCTGATTCTGAAGGACCCATAATATCTGTGTAAGCCATTGCACATGGAACCTGGCAATTGGTCAGTCTGGGCTGGAGACATTTCTGGATGTGAAGTCAAGGTACCAACCAAGTCTGATAGCTGGGGAAGGTATGGAAGGGACGTATGTGGAAGGAACAAACAGGGTTAAATTGTGTTGTACATGACATGATTATTAAGGACAACAGGCACTGTGAGTGAGCAAGCAATGCCAGGCATCTCTAGTATAAATGTATAAAAATGTTTGTTCTCACTGAGGGCACACTTGCTGATATTCATCATTTAAAATTAAGATTTCATATATTTAATACTACTATATTTTTTTAATCCTCCCTTCTTCTTAAAAATAAAATTGAGAAAGCTGGACAAAAGTTTTAAGTAGTATAAGTCCAATAATGCTTGGAAAGGTCTGAAAGTCTTCCATTCATGCAGAATAATGTGTGAACTCCTAACTTTTTCAGAAAGTTGTTTGTCAGTGAACATCATTATATCCTCTCCAAATTATCCCAACATTACCAAGAACCTAAAACATGTACAATGTACAGTTTGAAATAAAATCAGTGAACAGTGCTTAATGTTTCTCACCATCTTTGCTTTTCAGGCTGCACCTACCTCCTGTAGCTCATTAATGCTCAGATAAGAACGTCCATCGACAAGTCTATCAATTTGTGCATGCCAATTCTTGACACTCCCCCCAATTTTCTTTCTGATTTTAAGAATAATGTTTACAATGTGATAACAGCACATTCCCAGTGTGAATGTGGCTAGCAACCATAAAAGCAAACACCTAGGGCCATCTCCGTTGAATATGCTTTACAAAATTGGTCCCCATGGGATAAAGTAGCCCAGTGCTCAGTGAGAGAACTGTAGTATAAGTATCCATTGACCTGCAGCTGAACTTACCACTTGCTGTTTTTCTCTTATAATCTAAATCTGGAAATGTGCTGTCTGGTCAGCAGTGTACTACCAAGTCATTCAGCAAAATGCTCCAGATGCCATAAAAGCATGCCTGGATGTTAGAAAATGAACTTGTAAAATATAGTCTCAGGACTGTGCAAAGGCTGTATTTCAGACAGCCAAAAAGCTTCTGCCGAGACACCTTTGTCAGGCAGCCAGGCAGCAGCTGTATGTATTGTAGATGCTGTGGCCGTGAGTCTCCCTATAGAGTTGTAGCCAGCCCTGCCTCTGACTTGCATTGTCCCTGGGATGGCATTCTGAATCCATCTCACTGGGCACTGGCAGCTGAGCCAGGGCTACCTCAGAAATTTTCAAATTGACGTTCTCTGTGGTTTAACTTCGCAATACACATCACCAGTCTCCAACCATCAGCAAAGGGGAAACACCCAAGTCTTATATGACACATCTTACATGATTTGAAAAAGAGAAAGGCAACTTTTTGAAAGACACTGTAGCACTATTTTGAAGGAATAATCGTGTTTTTTAAAATACCACGTATTTCATTGTTATAGCTGGTCTTTTTTTTTTTTTTTTAATCAGACCTGGGTCTTGGTTTTAATTTGATCTTAGGTCAATTCGTTGGTTATTTTAGTTGGTGGTTTTGTCTTTTGTTTTTTAAGAAATACTTTCTGTTGGTTTTTTAGTACAGCTCCCTGTATATTTATGTTATCAGTATCTATAAATTATATACTTTATCCTCTATTAACTTTTTTGTTAATTCCACCTCCTAATTTTTTTTCTCAACTCAACTTCTGTCCACCACCACCACCCCATCACTTTTTGCCTTCAGCATTAGCCTTTTAACTGCTCTCCCACTCCACCACTGCTCCCAAAATCCATGCCATATGCTGCATCAGAGCATCATTTGTTTGCTTTGAGATAGGGTTTTGCTCTGTCACCCAGGAGTACAGTGGCATGATCATAGCTCACTGCAGCCTTCAACTTCTGGTCACAAGGGATCTTCCCAGCCTCCAGAGGAGCTAAAATATAGGTGCACACCATAGGGTCTCACTGTGTTGCTCAGGCTGGTTTTGAACTTCTGGGCTCAAGTGATCTTCCTGCCTTGGCCTCCTAAAGTGCTGGGATTACAGGTATAAGCCACTGCACATGGCCCAGAGTATTGTTTTTAATACATGGCTAGCCCAGACACCTCCATGATTAAAAGCTTTCAATGCCTTCCTAGTGCTCCCTTCCTACTTCTCAACTTAGTCTCGCATCTTCCCTCTCCAACCACCCACACAGCACTTGCCTCCACGCCTCAGGCCTCAGTGGTCTTTTGTCAGTTCCTCCCGAATCCTTGCCCTCTTCAGACATGGGAATATCCCAATGTCATTCACCCTGCTGGAAATGCCCTTCCCTACTCTTCACCAAAAGTTCTTGTAGCTGCCCTGCCTCAGAAACCTTCCCCAATTGCCAATCCAAGTGAGATCCTGTTCTATGCTCTCAAAGCATTCTGTTCTTCATCATACTCATTATCATAACAGTAATCCATCATGTGTGTCATCCACTGTTGAATGTGTGGTTTTGTGCCTGGCTTCACCCTTCACATCTCACCTACTAATGGATATATAAACTTTTTTATATGCTTCTGGATTTGGTTTGCTTGTGTTTTGTTGAGGATGTTTGCATTTATAGTCATAAGAATTACTGGTCTATAGTTTTCTTTTTTGTAATGTCTTTGTCGAGTTTCAGTATTAGAATGACTGGATAAGTGGGGTCTTTCTGGAAAGTGAAGTCTGTGAAGAATTGGTGTTCTTTAAACTTACGTTAAAATTTACTGGTGATTCCACATGGGCCTAGGCTTTTCTTTGTGGGAAGTTTTCTGATTATTTATCAAACTCTTTCTCTGTTATAGATCTATTCATATTTTCTATTTCTTGAGTCTATTTCAGATGCCTGACATGACAGGCACTCAGTAAACACCTGCTGCATGTGGAGTACATCACCTTTACATGATATTATAAAAGCTTAAAAGGACAACTGACCATATTACATACATGTTGGTTTGGAAGTGTCTGAGAAAGGCCTCCCAAAGTGCTGGGATTACAGGCATGAACCACCGCGCCTGGCCACCCTTTTTTTCTAAGTAATCTTTCTATTTTAGAACACTTAGATAATTGTGATGATAGTACAGGGAGTTCGCATATATGAGCTTTCCAATTGTTTGCGTTTATTTTCACTTTCTTGATAGTGTCCTTTGAAATTGAAAAGTTTGAGGGAGATCCAAAATGGCCAAATAGAGACAGCTCTGGAGTGCAGTTCCCAGCAACAACAATGCAGAAGTTAAGTGATCACTGCATTTCCAAACAAGTTTTTACTGCCCACTGGCCAGGAGATTACCAGGCCAAAAAGCACCATGAGTTTCCAACATGGAAGGTGCCGCAGGTCTCCACACATAAAAACTCACAAAAATTTGAATGACCATTTCAAGTGGCACCTGGAATGCCTGGGAGACAGAGCTGCCCACTAAATTGAAAAAGAGGGGGCTGAAACAGGGAGCCAGGTGATCTGGCTTGGGTCCCACCCCCGCAAAGACCAGTAATCTGAAACGCTCTGGACTGAGAGTTTCGCAGCAAGCAAAGTGGGACCTGGGATGGTACAGCTCAATGAGGGAAGGGTGCCCGCCATTATTGAGGCAGTCCACCACTACCAAGGCAGTCCACCATTACCAAGGCAATCTGCATTTACTGAGGTAGTCCACCATTACCAAGGCAGTCCATCATTACTGAGGCAGACCACCATCACCAAGGCAGTTCTAACTGTACCTCTGTATACAAACCCACAAGGAAATTTACACAGCAGCAGGGCAGAGCCTGCAGCAGCTCAGCAATGCCTCTGCTGGCAGACTCTGACTAGAATACCACCTTGCTGGGCAGGGCATCTCTGAAAAAAGGCAGCAGCACATCAGGAATTTATAAATAAAGCCCCACCTTCCCAGGACAGACCACCTGGGAAAAGCAGTTATTAGTTCCACTGCAGCAGACTTAAATGTACCTGCCCAGTAGCTCTGAACGGAACAAAGAAGCTCCCAGCACAGCATTTGAGCTCCTATAAGGGACAGACTGTCTGCTCAAGCAGCTTCCTGACCCCCATATATCCAAAGAGACACCTCATAAAGGGGAGCTCAGGTCGACATCTGGCAGGTAGGCTTCTGGGATGAAGATAACAGAATAAGAAACTGGTAGCAACCATTACTGTTCTGCAGCTCCCACAGGTGATCCCCAGGCAAGCAGGGTCTGGAGTGGATCTCCAGCAGTCCTGCAGCAGAGGGGCCTGAATGTTAGAAGGAAAACTAAAAAACAGAAAAAAATGGCTTCAACATCAACAAAAAAGACATCCACTCAGAGACCCCCATCCAAAAGTCACAAACTACAAACACTACAGGTAGATAAATCCACAAAGATGGGAAGAAACCAGCAAAAAAGGATGAAAATATCCCAAACCAGAACACCTCTCCTCCTCCAAGGGATCACAACTCCTCACCAGCAAGGGAACAAAGCTGGATGGAGAATGAGTCTGATGAATTGACAGAAACAGGCTTCAGAAGGTAGGTAACAACAAACTTCTCTGAGCTAAAAGAACATGTTCTAACCGAGTGCAAAGAAACTAAGAATGTTGAAAAAATGTTAGACGAAATGCTAACAAGAATAAACCACTTAGAGAAGAATATTAATGACTTGATGGAACTAAAACAACACAACACAAGAACTTCACAAAGCATACACAAGTTTCAACAGCCAAATTGACCAAGCAGAAGAAAGGATATCAGAGACTGAAGATCAACTCAATGAAATAAAACCAGAGGCAAGATTAGAGAAAAAAGAGTGAAAAGAAATGAACAAAGCCTCCAAAAAATATGAGATTATGTGAAAAGACCTAATCTGCATTCAATAAGTGCACCTGAATGTAATGGAGAGAATGAATCCAAGATGGAAAACACTCTTCAGGATATTGGGCAGGCCAACATTCAAGTCCAGGAAATACAGAGAAAACCACAAAGATACTCCTCAAGAAGAGCAACCCCAAGGCACATAATTGTCTGATTCACCAGGGTTGAAATTAAGAAAAAAAAACGCTAAGGGCAGCCAGAGAGAAAGGTTGGGTCACCCACAAAGGGAAGCCCATCAGACTCACAGTGGATCTCTTGGCAGAAACTCTACAAGCCAGAAGAGAGTGGGGGTGGGGGGCAATATTAAACATTCTTAAAGAAAAGAACTTTCAACCTAGAATTTTATACACAGAAAAACTAAGCTTCATAAGTGAAGGAGAAATAAAAATCCTTTATGAACAAGTAACTGCTGAGAGATTTTGTCACCACCAGGCCTGCCTTATAAGAGCTCCTGAAAGAAGCACTAAAGATGGAAATGAACAACCAGTACCAGCCACTCCAAAAACATACCAAATGGTAAAGACTATTGATGCAAAGAATAAACTGCATCAACTAATGGGCAAAACAACAAGCTAGCATCAAAATCACAGGATCAAATTGACACATAACAATATTAACCTTAAATGTAAATGGGGTAACAGCCCCAGCCAAAAGACACAGACTAGCAAATTGCATAAAAAGTCAAAACCCATCTGTGTACTATATACAGGAAACCCATCTCACATGCAAGGACATACACAGGCTCAAAAGAAAGGGATAGAGGAAGATTTACCAAGCAAATGGAGAGCAAAAAGAAGCAGGAGTTGCAAATCCTAGTCTCTGATAAAATGGACTTTAAACCAACAGAGATAAAAAGAGGCAAAGAAGAGCTTTACATATGGTAAAAGGATCAATGCAACAAGAAGGGCTAACAATCTTAAATATACATGCTCCCAATATAAGAGCACCCAGACACATAAAGCAAGTTCTTAATGATCTACAAAGAGACTTAGACTCACAGACAATAATAGTTGGAGACTATTTAACACTCCACTGTCAAAATTAGACAGATCAACAAGACAGAAAATGAAAAAGGATATCCAGGACTTGAACTCATATCTGGACTAAGAGGACCTAATAGACATCAATAGAACTCTCCACCCCAAATCTACAGAATATACATTCTTGTCAGCACCACATCACACTTACTCTAAAATTGACCACGTAATTGAAAGTAAATCACTCCTCAGCAAATGCAAAAGAACAGAAATCATAACAAACAGTCTCTCAGACCACGGAGCAATCAAATTAGAACTCAGGATTAAGAAACTAACTCAGAACTATACAATTTCATGGAAACTGAACAACTGGCTCTTGAGTGTTGAACAGATAAACAATGAAATGAAGGCAGAAATAAAGATGTTCTTTGAAACCAACGATAATGAAGACACAACATACCAGAATCTATGGGACACATTTAGAGCAGTGTCTAGAGGGAAATTTATAGCAATAAATGCCCACATGAGAAGCAAGGAAAGATCTAAAATCGACACCCTATCATCAAAATTGAAAGAGCTAGAGGATCAATATCAAAAAAACTCAAAAGCTAGCAGAAGATAAGAAATAACTAACATCAGAGCAGAACTGAAGGAGACAGAAACACACAAAAAAACCCTTCAAAAAAATCCATAAATCCAGAAGGTGGTTTTTTGAAAAGATCAACAAAATAGACAGACTGATAGCTGGATTAATAAAAAGAAAAGAGAGAAGAATCAAATAACGAAATAAAAAACGATAAAGGGAATATCACCACTGACTCCACAGAAATACAAACTACCATCAAAGATTACTACAAACAAATCTATGCACATAAATCAGTAAACCTGGAAGAAACAGATAAATTCCTGGACACTTGCACCCTCCCAAGCCTAAACCAGGAAAAACTTGAAACTCTGAATAGACCAATAACAAGATCTGAAGTTGACGCAGCAATTAATAGCCTACCAACCAAAAGAAACCCAGGTCCAGATGGGTTTACCACCAAATTCTACCAGATGTACAAAGAGGAACTGGTACCACTCCTTCTGAAACTATTCCAAACAATACAAAAAGAGGAAATCCTTCCCAAATCATTTTATGAGACCAACATCATCCTGATACCAAAACCCTGCAGTGACTCAACGAAAAAAGAAATCTTCAGGCCAATAGCCATGATGACCATAGATGCAAAAATCTTCAATAAAACACTGGCAAACTGATTGTAACAGGATATCTAAAAGCTAATCCATCATGATCAAGTAGGTTTCATCCAGGGGATGCAAGGCTGGTTCAACATACGCAAGTTTATAAATGTAATTGACCACATAAACAGAACCAAAGACAAAAACCACATGATTATCTCAATTGATGCAGAGAAGGCCTTTGACAAAATTCAACAGCCCTTTAAGCTAAAAACTCTCAATAAACTAGGTATCAATGGAACATATCTCAAAATAATAAAAGCTATTTATGACAAACCCACAACCAATATCATACTGAATGGGCAAAAACTGGAAGCATTCCCTTTGAAATCTGGCACTAGACAAGGATGCCCTCTCTCACCACTTCTATTCAATATACTATTGGAGTTCTAGCCAGAACAATCAGGCAAGAAAAAGAAATAAAGAGTATTCAATTAGGAAGGAGGAAGTCAAATTGTCTCTATTTGCAGATGACATGATTGTATATTCAGAAGACCCCATCGTTTCAGCCCAAAATCTCCTTAAACTGATAGGCAACTTCAGCAAAGTCTCAGGATACAAAATTAATGTGCAGAAATCATAAGCATTCCTATACACCAATAACAGATTTAAAGAGAGCCAAATCATGAGCGAACTCCCATTCACTATTGCTACAAAGAGAATAAAATACATAGGAATACAACTAACAAAGGATGTAAAGGACCTCTTCAAGGAGAACTATAAACCACTGCTCAAGGAAATAAGAGAGAATACAAACAGATGGAAAAACATTCCATGTTCATGGCTAGGAATAATTAATATCATGAAAATGGCCATACTGCCCAAAGTAGTTTATAGATTTAACACTATCCCCATCAAGCTACCAATGACCCGCTTCAAAGAACTGGAGAAAAACACTTAAACTTCATATGAAACCAAAAGAGAGCCCACATAGCCAACACAATCCTAAGCAAAGAGAACAAAGCCAGAAGTATCATGCTACTTGACTTCAAACTATACTACAAGGCTACAGTAATCAAAACAGTATGGCATGGGTACCAAAACAGAGATATTGACCAATGGAACAGAACAGAGGCCTCAGAGGCAATGCCACACATCTACAACCATCTGATCTTTGACAAATCTGAAAAAAAAAAGCAATGGGGAAATAATTCTCTGTTTAATAAATGGTGTTGGAAAAACTGGCCAGCCATGTGCAGAAAGCAGAAACTGGACCCCTTCCTGACACTTTACACTAAAATTAACTGCAGATGGATTAAAGACATAAACATAAGACCTAACACCATAAAAACCTTAGAAGAAAACCTAGGCAAAACCATTAGGACATAGGCATAGGCAAGGACTTCATGACTAAAACACCAAAATCATTGGCAACAAAAGCCAAAATAGACAAATGGGATCTAATTAAACTCCAGAGCTTCTGCACAGCAAAAGAAACAATCATTAGAGTGAACCAGCCACAAAGAGAATGGGAAAAAAATTTTCAATCTACCCATCTGACAAAGGACTTATATCCAAAATCTACAAGAACTAAAACAGATTTATAAGAAAGAAACAAACAAACCAATCCAAAAGTGGGCAAAAGATATGAACAGACACTTTTCAAAAGAAGACATACATGAGGCCAACAAACATATGAAAAAATGCTCATCATCACTAGTCATTAGAGAAATGCAAATCAAAACTACACTAAGATACCATCTCATGCCAGTTAGAATGGCAATCATTAAAAAATTTGAAGACAACAGATGCTAGAGAGGATGTGGAGAAAGAGGAACACTTTTACATGGTTGGTGGGAATATAAGTTAGTTCAACCATTGTGGAAGACAGTGTGGCAATTCCTCAAGGGCCTAGAAACAGAAATTCCATTTGGGCCAGTGATCCCATTACTGGGTATATATCCAAAGGATTATAAATCTTTCTATTATTGGGACACATGCACACTGTCATTGTCTATGTTCATTACAGACTGTTTACAATAGCAAAGACTTGAAACCAACACAAATGCCCATCGGTGATAGAATAGACAGGGAAAATGTGGCACGTATACACCACGGAATACTATGCAGCCATAAAAAATGATGAGTTCATGTCCTTTGTAGGGACATGGATGAATCAGAAAACCATCATTCTCAGCAAACTAATACAAGAACAGAAAAATCAAACACTGCATGTTCTCACTTATAGGTGGGTGTTGAACAATGAGAACACATGGACACACAGAGGAAAGCATCGCACACTTGGGTCTGTTAGTGGGGGTACAGGAGGGACAGCAGCAGGCAGGGAGGTTGGGGAGGGATAACATGGGGTAAATGCCAGATATAGGTGATGGGGGGATGGAGGCAGCAAACCACATTGCCATGTATGTACCTATGCAACAATCCTGCATGATCTGCACAAGTACCCCAGAACCTAAAGTACAATAAACAACAACAACAACAAAAGAAATTCAAAAGTTCAATTTAGCTAATTTACTCTGCTTATGCTTTGGGTGTCATATCTAAGACCATTAACTATTCCAAAGTCACAAAAATTTATACCTATTTTTTTGTGTGTGTGGGTAAGGGTTATTTTATTTATTTATTTTTATTTTTTTTAATTGCATTTTAGGTTTTGGGGTACATGTGCAGAACATGCAAGATAGTTGCATAGGTATGCACGTGGCAGTGTGATTTGCTGTCTTCCTCCCCTTCACCCACATCTGGCATTTTTTCCCCATGCTATCCCTCCCCATGCTGTCCCTCCCCTATTCTCCCCAATAGACCCCAGTGTGTAGTGCTACCCTCCCTGTGCCCATGTGTTCTGATTGTTCATCACCCGCCTATGAGTGAGAATATGTGGCATTTCATTTTCTGTTCTTGTGTCAGTTTGCTGAGAATGATGTTCTTCAGATTCATCCATGTCCCTACAAACGACACGAACTCATCATTTTTTATTGCTGCGTAATATTCCATGGTGTATATGTGCCACATTTTCCCAGTCCAGTCTATCATCGATGGGCATTTGGGTTGGTTCCAGGTCTTTGCTATTGTAAACAGTGCTGCAATGAACACTTCTGTCCATGTGTCCTTATACTAGAATGATTTATAGTCCCTTGGATATATACACAGTAATGGGATTGCTGGGTCAAATGGAATTTCTATTTCTAGGTCCTTGAGGAATTGCCACACTGTCTTCCACAATGGTTGAACTAATTTACACTCCCACCAGCAGTGTAAAAGTGTTCCTCTTTCTCCACATCCTCTCCAGCATCTGTTGTCTCCAGATTTTTTAATGATCGCCATTCTAACTGGCGTGAGATGATATCTCAATGTAGTTTTGATTTGCATTTCTCTGATGACCAGTGATGATGAGCATTTTTTCATGTTTATTGGCCTCATGTATGTCTTCTTTTGTAACGTGTCTGTTCATATCCTTTGCCCATTTTTGAATGGGCTTGTTTGTTTTTTTTCCTGTAAATCTGTTTAAGTTCTTTGTAAATTCTGGATATCAGCCCTTTGTCAGATGGGTAAACTGCAAAAAATTTTTCCCATTCTGTTGGTTGCCGATTCACTCCAGTGACTGTTTCTTTTGCCGTGCAGAAGCTGTGGAGTTTGATTAGGTCCCATTTGTCTATTTTGGCTTTTGTTGCCAATGCTTTTGGTGTTTTGTTCATGAAGTCCTTGCCTACTCCTATGTCCTGAATGGTTTTGCCTAGATCTTATGTTTAAGTCTTTAATCCATCTGGAGTTAATTTTAGTGTAAGGTGTCAGAAAGGGGTCCAGTTTCTGCTTTCTGCACATGGCTAGTCACTTTTCCCAACACCATTTATTAAACAGGGAATCCTTTTCCCATTGCTTGCTTTTGTCAGGTTTATCAAAGATTGTATGGTTGTAGATATGCTGTGTTGCCTCCATTGCCTCTGTTCTGTTCCATTGGTCTATATCTCTGTTTTTGTACCAGTACCATGCTGTTTTGATTACTGTAGCCTTGTAGTATTGTTTGAAGCCCAGTAGTGTGATGCCTCCTGCTGTGTTCTTTTTGCTTAGAATTGACTTGGCTATGCGGGCTCTCTTTTGGTTCTATATGAAGTTCAAGGTGGTTTTTTCCAGTTCTGTGAAGAAAGTTAATGGTAGCTTGATTGGGATAGCATTGAGTCTGTAAATTACTTTGGGCAGTATGGCCGTTTTCACAATATTGATTCTTTCTAACCATGAACATGCAATGTTTCTCCATCTGTTTGTGTCCTCTCTTATTTCATTGAGCAGTGGTTTGTAGTTCTCCTTGAAGAGGTTTCTTACGTTTCTTGTTAGTTGTATTCCTAGGTATTTTATTCTCTTTGTAGCAATTGTGAATGGCAGTTCATTCTTCATTTGGCTCTCTTTAAGTCTGTTATTGGTGTATAGGAATGCTTGTGATTTTTGCACATTGATTTTATATCCTGAGACTTTGCTGAAGTTGCTTATCAGTTTCAGGAGTTTTTGGGCTGAGGCAATGGGGACTTCTAGGTATACTATTGTGTCGTCTGCATATAGAGAGAATTTGGCTTCCTCCTTTCTTATTTGAATACCCTTTATTTCTTTTTCTTGCTTGATTGCTCTGGCTAGAACTTCCAGTACTATATTGAATAGGAGTGGTGAGAGAGGGCATCCTTGTCTAGTGCCAGATTTCAAAGGGAATGCTTCTAGTTTTTGCCCATTCAGTATGATATTGGTTGTGGGTTTATCATAAATAGCTTTTATTTTTTTTGAGATACATTTCATCAATACCGAGTTTATTGAGGGTTTTTAGCATAAAGGGCTGTTGAATTTTGTCAAAGGCCTTCTCTGCATCAACTGAGATAATCATGTGGTTTTTGTTTTTGGTTCTGTTTATGTGGTGAATTACATATACAGACTTGTGTATGTTGAACCAGCCTTGCATCCCCGGGATGAATCCTACTTGATCATGGTGGATAAGCTTTTTGATGTGCTATTGCAATTGGCTTGCCGTATTTTATTGAAGATTTTTGCATCTATGTTCATCATGGATATTGGCCTGAAGTTTTCTATTCTTGTTGAGTCTCTGCGGGTTTTGGTATCAGAATGATGTTGGTCTCATAAAATGATTTGGGAAGGAGTCCCTCTTTTTGCATTATTTGTAATAGTTTCAGAAGGAATGGTAACAGCTCCTCTTTGTGTGTCTGGTAGAATTCGGCTGTGAACCCATCTGGACCTGGGCTTTTTTGTGTGTGGTAGGCTCTTAATTGCTGCCTCAACTTCAGACCTTATTATTGGTCTATTCATAGTTTTGACTTCCTCCCGATTTAGGCTTGGGAGGGCACAAGTGTCCAGGAATTTATCCATATCTTCCAGGTTTACTAGTTTATGTGCATAGAGTTGTTTGTAATATTCTCTGACGATGGTTTGAATTTCTGTGGAATCTGTGGTGATTTCCCCTTTATCATTTTTTATTGCATCTATTTGGTTATTCTCTTTTTTTTTAATTAATCTGGCTAGTGGTCTATTTTTTTGATCTTTTCAAAAAACCAGCTCTTGAATTTATTGATTTTTTTGAAGGGTTTTTCTTGTCTTGATCTCCTTCAGTTCTGCTCTGATCTTAATTATTTCTTGTCTTCTGCTAGGTTTTGAGTTTTTTTGATCTTGCTCCTCCAGTTCTTTCAATTTTGACATTAGGGTGTCAATTTTCGATCTCTCCACTCTTCTCATGTGGGCACTTATTACTATATATTTTCCTCTAGAGACTGCTTTAAATGTGTCCCAGTGATTCTGTTATGTTGTGTCTTCGTTCTTGTTGGTTTCAAAGAACTTCTTTATTTCTGCCTTCATTTCATTGTTTATCCAGTCAACATTCAAGAGCCAGTTGTTCAGTTTCCATGAAGCTGTGTGGTTCTGAGTTAGTTTCTGAATTCTGAGTTCTAACTTGATTGCACTATGGTCTGAGAGACTGTTTGTTATTATTTCAGTTGTTTTGCATTTGCTGAGGAGTGATTTACTTCCAATTATGTGGTCAGTTTTAGAGTAGGTGTGATGTGGTACTGAGAAGAATGTATATTCTGTGGATTTGGGGTGGAGAGTTCTGTAAATGTTTATCAGGTTTGCTTGTTCCAGGTCTGAGTTCAAGTTCTGGATATCCTTGTTAATATTCTGTTTGGTTGAGCTGTCTAATCTTGACAGTGGAGTGTTAAAGTTTACCACTATTATTATGTGGGAGTCTAAGTCTCTTTGTAAGTCATTAAGAACTTGCCTTATATATCTCGGTGATCCTGTATTGGGTCCATATATATTTAGGATCATTAGCTCTTCTTGTTATAACGATCCTTTTACCATTATGTAATTTCCTTCTTTGTCTCTTTATTTTGAGCCTTTGTGTATCCTTGCATGTGAGATGGGTTTTCTGGATACAGCACACCAATGTGTTTTGGTTTTTTATCCAATTTGCCAGTCTGTGTCTTTCGATTGGTTTGTTTTGATACTGTAAATGGCAGTATCAAATTCACACATAACAATATTAACCCATTTACATTTAGGGTTAACATTGTTATGTGTGAATTTGATACTGCCATTTTGATGCTAGCTGACTGTTTTGCCCATTAGTTGATGCAGATTCTTCATTTTGTTGATGCTCTTTAGCATTTTATATGTTTTTTTATGGCTGGTACTTGTTGTTCCTTTCTATGTGTAGTGCCTCTTTCAGGAGCTCTTGTAAAGCAGGCCTGGTGGTGACAAAATCTCTGAGTACTTGCTTGTTTGCAAAGGATTTTATTTTCCTTCACTTATGAAGCTCAGTTTGGCTGGATATGAAATTCTGGGTTGAAAGTTCTTTTCTTTAAGGATGTTGAATATTGGCCTCCACTCTCTTCTGGCTTGTAGGTTTTCTGCTGAGAGATCTGCTGTGAATCTAATGGGCTTCCCTTTGTGGGAGACCTGACCTTTCTCTCTGGCTGCCCTTAGCTTTCTCTCCTTCATTTCAACCCTGGTGAATCAGACGATTATGTGCCTTGGGGTTGCTCTTCTTGTGGAATATCTTTGTGGTGTTCTCTGTATTTTCTGGACTTGAATATTGGCCTGCCTTGCTATGTTGGGGAAATTTTTCTGGATAATATCCTGAAGAGTATTTTCCAGCTTGGATTCATTCTCTTTGTCACATTCAGGTACATCTATCAAATGTAGATTAGGTCTCTTCACATAGTCCCACATTTCTTGGAGACTTTGTTCACCCCTTTTTGCGCTTTTTTCTCTAATCTTGGTTTCTCATTTTATTTCATTGAGTTGATCTTCGACTTCTGATATCCTTTCTTCTGCTTGGTCAATTCAGCTGTTGAAACTTGTGTATGCTTTGTGAAGTTCTCGTGTTGTGTTTTCCAGCTCCTTCAATTCACTCATATTCCTCTCTAAGTTGTCCATTCTTATTATCATTTCCTCAAATCTTTTTTCCAGGTTCTTAGTTTCTTGCATTGAGTTAGAACGTGTTCTTTTAGCTCATGGAAGTTTCTCATTACCCACCTTCTGAAGTCTGATTCTGTCATTTCATCACACTCATTCTCCATCCAGCTTTGTTCCCTTGCTGGTGAGGAGTTGTGGTCCCTTGTAGGAGGCATTCTGGTTTGGGGTGTTTTCCTCCTTTTTGCACTGGTTTCTTCCCATCTTTGTGGATTTATCCACCTGTCATCAGAGTAGTTGCTGATTTTTTGATTGGGTCTGAGTGGACGTCCCAATTATTGATGATGAAGTATTTCTGTTTCTTAGTTTTCCTTCTAACAGTCTAACCCCTCTGCTGTAGGACTGCTGAGGTCCACTCCAGGCCCTGCTTGCCTGAGATACACCTGTAGCAGCTGCAGAACCGTGAGGGTTGCTACCAGTTTCTTCTTCTGCTATCTTTGTCCCTGAATGATGCCCACCAAATATCATTCTGATCAGTCCTTTGTGAGGTGACTCTTTGGATATACAGGGGTCAGGGTGCTGCTTGAGGAGACATTCTGTACTTTATAGGAGCTCAAGTGCTGAGCTGTGAGCTCCATTGTTCATTCAGGGCTGCTAGGCAGGTACGTTTAAGTCTCCTGCAGCAAAACTCAAAAAGCCCCTTTTTTTCCTTAGGTGCTCTGTCTCGGGGAGTTAGGGCTTTATTTATGTGTATCTGTTGCACTGTCCTGCCCAGCAAGGAGGCAGTCTAATCACTGCCTGCCTGTAGTGACTATGCTGAGCTGCCATGGGCTCTGCCCTGCTGCCATGGGCTCCGCCCTGCTGTCGTGGGCTCTGCCCTGCTGCCGTGTGTAATTCCCTGTAGTCCTGTTTATATGGGTGTGGTTAGAGCTGCTGTGGTGACGGTGGCCTGCCTCTGTAGTGGCGGACTCTCTCTGTTATGGCGGGTTGCCTCAGCAACAGCAGGCTGCGTCAGCAATAGCAGAGTACCTCTGTAGGGGGTCGAGTACCTAGGTAATGGCAGACGCCCCACCCCCACCAAGCTGCACCATCCTGGGTTCAGCTGTGCTTGCTGTGAAACTCTCAACCCTGAGCATTTCCAATTGCTGTTTTGTTTGTTTTTGTGGGGGTGGGACCCGCTGAGCCTGATCACCTGGCTCCCTGCCTCAGAGCCCTTTTTTTTTTTAAGGTGAATGGTTGACTCTCTCCCAGGTGTTCCAGTTGCCTGCTGAAAGGGCGCCAGGATCTGTGTGATTTTCCGTGCAGCAACCCACTGCACCAGCTGGAAAAATGTTGCTGCCCAGGAATCTCCTGGCCTGGCTTTCTGTTTAAGTCCCATTTAATCAGATGAACGTGCTAATCTGCCTTCCAAAATCTCCAATTGCCAGTTTAACAGGGCAACCAAACCAGTGTATTTTGTACGGAATGCTGCTGCACTGCAGCCCCAGCCCAAATAGCAGCGCCGGCCCAAACAGCCGCACTGCCAGCCCATGGGGCTCCTACACCTGGGAATCTCCTGGTCTGTGGGCAATAAAGATCCATCTGGAAATGCGGCATCCACTCACCCTCTGCGCTTTCACTGGGGCTGCAATCCTGAGTTGGTCCTACAGTGCCATCTTCTCCGATCTCCTATACCTATTTTTTTTAACAAGAATTACATTTTTAGCTTTCATAGTTCGGTTTCTGATATCTGTTTTTAGCTATTTTTTACATATAGTGTAAGGTAAGGATCTAACTTCATTCTTTTGCATATCAGTATCAAGTTGTTCCTGCACCACTTGTTGAAAGTACTATTCTATCTCCAGTGAATTGTCTTGGCACCCTTGTCAAAAATCAATTGACAATAAATGTATGAGTTCACTTCTGGACTCACAATTCTATTCCATTCATCTCTGTATCTATCCTTGTACCACATAATTTTGACTACTGCAGCTACATATTAAATTTCAAAATTGGGAAATGTGAATTTTCTTTGTCAATCTAGTTTCAGCTACTCTGAATCCCTTGCATTTCCATATAAGTTTTAGGATAAGCTTGTAAATATATGAGAAAAAAAACCCACTGCACTTTTAATAAGGATTACACTAAAACCATAGATAATATTGGAGAGAATGACCATCTTAACAATGTTAAGTCTTCCAATCCATAAACCTGAAATATTGTTCTATTTATTTGGTTGTTCCTTAATTCATTACAACAAAGTTTTGTAGTTTTAAGGATAAAAGTCTTGCACCTTCTATGTATTTCTTTCTGTTTTATCCTCTTTTAAATGGAATTGATTTCCAGCCTGGGCAATATAGTGACACCTCATCTCTACTAAAACATTCAAAAATTAGTCAAGCATGGTGATGTGCACCTGTAGTCTCACCTACCCCAGAGGCTGAGGCAGGAGGATTGCTTGAACCTGGGAGGTGGAGGTTTGCAATAGCCAAGATCACACCACTGCATTCTAGCCTGAGCAATAGAGGTAGACCCTGTCAAAAATAAAAATAAAAAAGGAATTGCTTCATTAAATTATTTTGAATTATTTATTGATAGTGTATAAAAATACAATTGACCTTTGAACAATTAGAGGTTGGAGTACTGACCCCTTTCACAGTCAAAAATCTGCATGTAACTTTTGATTCCCCAAAAACTTACCTACTAATAGCCTGCTGTTGAAGGAGTTCAAGACCAGCCTGAGCAACATCGCAAGACCCTGTCTGTACAAAAAAGAAAAAAGAAAATTTGGCCAGGTGTGGTGGCACACACCTGTAATCCCAGCAATTTGGGAGGCCAAGGCTGGCAGATCACTTGAGCCCAGGAATTCCAGACCAGCCTGGGCAAAAGGATGAAACCCTGTCTCTACAAAAATATATATATATATATATAATTGGCCAGGTATAATGGTATGCACCTGTAGTCCCAGCTATTGGGGAGGATGAGGTTGGGAGGATCACTTGAGCCAAGAAGGTCAAGGCTGCAGTGAGCCATGATTGCACCACTGCACTCCAGCCTGGGCAATGGAGCAAGACACTGTCTCTAAAAATAAAAAGAAAAGAATAAAAAAGAAAATCACAAGGAAAAGAAAATATATTTATTATTCATTAAGTGAAAGTGGGTAATCATAAAAGTCTTCATCTTTATTGTCTGCATGTTGAGAAAGCTGAGGAAGAGGAGAAAAAGGTGTTGGTCTTGCTATCTCAGGATGGCAAAGGTAGAAAAAAATCATATAAGTGAACACACAGTTCAAATCCATATTGTTGAAGGGTCAACTGTATAATTGATTTTTGTATATTCATGTCGTGTCCTGTAAATTTGCTGAACTGCTTTATTAGCTTTAATAATTTTTATAGATTTCTTAGGATTTTCTATATACAAGATCATGCCATCTACGAAGAGAGATCATTTTAATTCTTTCCTACCAATGTGAATGCCGATTTCTTTTCCTTGCCTAAGTACGCTGGTTAGAACTTCCAGGACAATGTCAAATAAAAGCAGTGAAAATGGTTTTCTTTGTCTTGGTCCTAACCTTATGAGGAAGGTTTTCAATCTACCACTACTAAGTATAATGTTAGGTTTGAGGTTTTTGTAGATGTTCTTTATCAGTTTGAGAACGTCTCCTTCTATTACTAGTTTGTTGAGTGCTTTTATTATGAAAGGGTACTGGATTTTGTCAAATGCTTTTCCTACATCTGTTGAAATGATCATATAATTTTTTAACTTTATTCTATTAATATGACACATATATTGATTGATTTCCACATGTTGAACCAGCCTTGCATTCCTAGAATAATCTCACCTACTAATGGGTATATAAACCAAACCTTTTTATATGCTTCTGGATTTGGTTTGCTTGTGTTTTGCTGAGGATGTTTGCATTTATACTCATAAGAATTACTGTTCTATAGTTTTCCTTTTTTGTAATGTCTTTGTCCAGTTTTGGTATTAAAATGAGTAGATAAGTTGGGTCTTTCTAGAAATGTTTGTGAAGAATTGGTGTTCTTTAAACATACATTAAAATTTACTGGTGATGCCACATGGGCCTAGGTTTTTCTTTGTGGGAAGTTCTCTGATTACTTACTCGAACTCTATCTCTGTTATAGATCTATTCATATTTTCTATTTCTCGAGTCTATTTCAGTTGATTGTGCCTAAGAGTTTGTCTAATTTATCTAGGTTATCTAGTTTGTTGACATACAATTATTCACAGTGTTCCTGCATATTCCTTTTTGTTTCTATAAGGTTGGTAGTAATGTCTTATCTTTCATTCCTGACTGCAGTAATTTGAGTCTTTTCTCTCTTGTTCTTGGTCAATCTAGACAAAAGTTAAATAATTTTGTTAATCTTTCAAAGAACTAATTTTTGGTTTTGTTAATCTTCTCTATTTTTTTCTGGTCTCTGTTTCCATTATTTCCACTGTCATCTTTATTAATTCCTTTCTTTTTGTTTGTTTTGGATTCAGTTTGCTCTTTTTTCCCCTAGCTTCTTAAGGAATTAGGTTATTCCAGTTAAGATTTTTCTTTTTTCTTAATATTGGCATTTATAGCTATAAATTTCCCTTATAAGCACTGTTTTTGTTGCAGCCCACAAATTATGGTATGTTGTGTCTTTGTTGTTATTCACCTGAAAGCATTTTCTAATGTCCTTTGTAATTGCTTCTTTTACCTTTTGGATATTTAGCAGTATGTTGTTTAATTTCCACATATTTGTGAGTTTCATAAATGTCTTTTTGTTACTCATTTATAATTGCATTCCATCATGGTCAAAGAATATGCTTTGTATGATTTCAATCCTTTTAAACTTATTGAGATGTTGCATGGCCTGACGTATGCTTCATGTTCCATGTGCACCTTGAGAAGAATGTATATTTTGCTCTTTTGGGGTAGAGTGCTCTATAGATGTCTGTTACATCTACTTGGTTTTTGGTGTTGCTCAATTCTGTCATTGCTGATCTTGTGTCTAGTTGTTTGATACATTATTGATAGTACAGCATTAAAGTCTATGACTCTATATTGTTGGATTTTTCTCATTCTTTTTAATTGTCAGGTTTTGCCTCATGTATTTTGGGGTTCTGTGGCTAGGTACACATACATATAAAATTCTTCTAACTTCTGGATATACTGACCTTTTTATCATTACACAATATACTTCTTTGTACCTAGTAGCAATTTTTGTCTTACAGTCTACTTTGTCTTATACTAGCAGAGCCACTCCAGCGCTTTTGTTTATTGTTTGTGTGGTATGTCTTTTTCTACCCATTAACTTTGAACTGTTTTGTGTTTTTAAATCTAAAGTGTGTCTCTTGCAGATGCCATATAGTTTAATCACGATTTTTTTGTCTTTCAATATCTGCCTTTAATTGGAATGTTTAATCATTTATATTTAATGTATTAACTGATAAGGTAAAATTCAGTTATTTCTTTTCTATATACATACCTTTTATCTTTTTTGTTCCTCTATTTCTCCATTACTACCTTTTGTTGCTACTAGACATTTTCTAACATAGCATTTTAATTCCCTTTTCTTCTTTGACTATTTTTTACTTTTATATAGTTTAGATTATTATCAACTTAATTTCAACTGCATATAAAAACAGTGCTCTTATTTAATACCATTTCCCCTCCACTATTGTGCTATTGTCATGCAAATTACCCTTTACATATTTTACGCCCATCAACAGTTATATAATAGTTGCTTCATGTAATTGTCTTTTAAATCTGTTAGAAAAAAAGTTATGAATAAAAACTACATGTAAACACCTAATTACTTATATTGTCACCTTTACTGGTAGTGTTCTTCATTTCTTCATATGAATTTTAGTTACTGTCTAGTGTCCTTTCATTTCAGCCTGAAGGATTCCTTGTAGTATTTATTATAGGAAAGATCTGATAGCAACAAATTCTGGTTTTCTTTATCTTGGAATGTCTTAATATCACCTTCATCTTTTAAGGATAGCTGTTTTGGATATAGAATTCTTGTTTGACAGTCTATCTTTCAAGAATTTAAACATATTATCTCAGTGCCTCTGGGATCCAGGGTTTCTAATGGGAAATCAGCTGTTGATTTTATTGAAAGTCCCTTGTAGATGATGAGTCACTTCTCTCTTGCTACTTTCCAGATTCTTTTTATCTTTGACTTTTGATAGTGTGATTATGATCTTTCAAGCTATGGGTTTTGTTTTGTTTTGTTTTTAGGTATTTATCTTACTTGGAATTCATTGAGCTTTGGGATATTTAGATTAATATTTTTCCTCCAATTTGGGAGGTTTGGGGCCATTATTTCTTAAAATATACTTTATTCGCTACTCTACCACCCTCCTGAACTTCTGAGACTCCCATTATGTGTATGTTGATACTTTTGATGATGTCCTATAAGTCTCTAAGTTTTTTTCATGTTTCACCATTCTTTTTTTCATTCTGCTCCTCAGACTAAATCTCAATTGACTTATCTTCAAGTTTGTTCATTCTGCCTTCTGCTTACTCAATTTTGCTGCTGAAGTAAATTTTTATTTCAATTATTATAATTTTCAACTCAATAATTTCTATTTGCCCCTTTTATCATCTCTCTTTTTTAATATTATCTTATTGGTGAGATATTGTTCTCATATATTCCTTTAGTTCTTGAAATATATTTTAAAATAGCTAATTTGTAGTCTTTTTTTAGAAAGTTCAAAATCTGGGCTTCTTTGGGGACAGTTTCTATGGTCTGCTTTTTTTCCATGTGTATGGGATATACTTTCTTATTTGTTTATCCACAATTTTCTGTTGAAAACTATATATTTTAACTGATATACTGAGGAAAGCCTGGAATACAGATTCTCCTCCTTTTCTATGGTTTTTGGTTGTTACTATTTGCTGGTGATGGTATTGGTAGTGGTTTAGTGACTTTTTTTAACTAATTCTGTAGTCTGTATACTTTGTCATGTTTTGCCACTAAAATCTCTGCTCAGTTAGCATAGTGGTCAGCTAATGATTAGACAGAGATTTCCTTAGATGTCTGGAATCAATAAGTTTACCAGTCTTTGCTGAAGAATTCTGTATGTCTAGGCATGCTTTCAACAGGCAATGCTAATCCAGGCCATTTATAACTCTGCCTTAGCCTTCACTTCCTGCTCATGCAGAACCTCATGATTAGCCAGCAAAGCTGAGAGCCAAAGGTGGGACATTTGAGGACTTTCCTGAGTATGTGCTCTAGGCTTATAAACAACCCCACACATGCATGTGACCTTTTAGGTTCTGAGGAATATGCTGGAGCCTTCCAAGGACCCCTATGGACATCTCAGTCCCCAGCATTTCCTTCTAAGCCTTTTGGTTAGCTTACTGTTTGCCACAACTACTATTCAGTGCATCAGGCAGTTGAAATTTCAACATTTGCTTCTCATCATTTTTGATGAATGCCCCTAAGGAAAAGCCTGTTCACATTAGATGACCTCTGAGTTAGGTCAAATAAAGACAGCCCTGTAAATAGACCTTCCAGGGAACAACCAAACAAGTCAAAT
This sequence comes from Callithrix jacchus, assembly GCF_049354715.1. Taxonomy (NCBI): domain Eukaryota; kingdom Metazoa; phylum Chordata; class Mammalia; order Primates; family Cebidae; genus Callithrix; species Callithrix jacchus. The sequence continues at coordinate 65,763,557 of NC_133502.1, forward strand.
AATAAAAGTCTCTAGGAATGGAGATTTGAAGGAACTCCAACCCTAGTCTTCCTCTCATGTGGCTACCAGACTGCTGGTTTTCACTGTGATTTACAGGCTGTTGATTTTCAAGGCTACTACAGAGTTTGAGAAGGAGGTGATTGTAATAGGACAAGTTAAAGCACCACAAAGCTCTGTTTTTGTTTTTGCTTTTTTTAACCAAAAATCAGCCATTTTTTCTTGAATAAATGCTCCCTAGATTGCTGCAAGCCCTTAGCTCTAAGAAGCTCAATGAATCACAAGCAAAATAAATACATGGAATGAAACACGAAGACACATCATAATCAAGTTGTTGAAAACAAATGATAATGAGAAAATCTTTAAAGCAGCCAGAAAAAAAAGGATATATTACAGATAGGAAAGCAATAATTTAAAACATCACTGATTTCTCACCAAAACAATGCAAAGCAAAAGACAATGGAGTGCCATCCTTAAAATGCTAGGGGAAAAAAGCTATAACCTACAATTCTATGTCTAATTCTATATCCAATTTTAAAACTCCTTCAAAAACAAAGACAGGTTCAGACAGAATAAAGCTGAGAGAATTTATTGCCAACAGACTTCAGGTACAAGATATATATGTGAATAACACAAATGATTTTTTTCTAATTTATCCATTCATAAAAAATAATTATTTAAATAAAAATAAATATAATGTATTACATAATACATAAATCTCTGAACTTACTTCTCTGTGGTTTTCCTTTATTTCAGAATGGGACAATAAACTAATAGACATTTCCAGGTGAGATCACAACAGAGAACAGAGACACTAATTCTGCATTTGGACCAAAACAAACTCAAGAGAAATTCATGGCAAGCAGATGTCCTCTCTATTACTCACATATACTTTAACCTTCTCAGGCCTTTGATCTCCTTACCCTCCTCTTCTCTCATTAGAAATTACTTCCCTTCCCCTCTCTGCTTTTCCAAGATCTGACTTTCTTTCAGGGTCCAATTCAAATCCTTCCTCCTTAATGTAGCCTCTCTAGGCTTAGCCAGGGACAGCCAGCTAGCTAATGGCAGTTGCACAATTCAAATCTGGTCCTCTTGACACTTAGTTCTGTGTTCCTTATCAATGGTTCTCACACTTCTTCAGGTGGTAGGTGTCATAAAATAATGGCATCTTTACATAACACTATGAAATATTGCTACACTTAGGTTTTTTAAAGTTAATGTGTTATGCTTAGTCAGATACTTTATTTCAACTTTTTGCCTGTGACAGGGCCCTCAGGAGATCCTGTGAACTTGTGCCCTCAGTCGCATCTTTCTTACACTAGATTCTAGTACAGAACAAATAACAAAGGTTTAGAAAGTATTGGGAGAAAAGCATCCATAATTATGGGAAGGTATTTTTCTTAAAATCAAGAAAAGACACTTATTTTTCCAATATTTTAATGGCAAAACAACTTGGTCTTGCCAGAACATCATCAGTGTTCCACAGTTCATTTTAAAGATCATTGCACTGCATGCCGTCCTAAAATTCCCCTTCACTGCTCATGACTTGAGGCTCAGATGAGGCTGAACCCCATCTGATCTCCAAGGAGATCTGCAGAAAAATAATTTTCTCGGTATGATATGGCTCTACAATAAACTGTACTCTTTATCATCTGTCATGTCTGTGTCATGTTTCATTTTAGAACCAAGATACCTTAGATTCATAGCCTAGAACCTAGTTCATTCCATTATCCTAAGTTTTAAACTCTCTTAGTTACTCCAATACTCTCTAGTCTCAGACTTCTTTCTGTACTCTGGCCTCTTAAAACATGCGTTCAAGTTAAACAGAAAAATTCCTGATGTGTTCTTGCCTGGTGGTCCAAATTTTAAAAACTAGAAAAAGAAAACCCTTATATAGAGAAAAGAAGCCATTTCCACAGACATCCTCCCAATAGGCACTAAGAAGGGATCCAGGAGTGGCAATATCTAAAGCACCCATGGATTTCTAGGGGTGTGTAAAGTACCCCCTTATTTCAGGGTGCTTGGCACCCAAAGAGGAGCCAAAATGTTTGCTACTTATTTCTGAGGGAAATCCACCTTTGTCACCTGCAGCCTGATGAATCACACATCACATTACTGAGCAATGCACTATGGTTTAAGCTACAACCAACTGCAGAGAAAAACAACTCCATGTTCTCTATAGAGGAGACAAGGACACAATGGCCAGACTGATTCTCTGAGGTAAGTCAGGCCCTTTTGAAAGAGCTATTGCTTCAGAATTCTGGCAGTATTCAGAAGCTGGAGTATAGCTGGTCTCTTAGTCACCACTAAGGGTAGAACAAAAGGAAATGAGTCTAAACTTCCCCAAGAGAAATCTAAGTTAGACAAAAGGACAAATCGGTGGAAGACTGTCAGCAGGTTACAATGCTCATGTGATTTTTTGAGATGGAGTTTCGCTCTTGTCACCCAGTCTGGAGTACAATGGCATGATCTCAGCTCATCACAACCTTGATGCACCACGCTCGGCTAATTTAGTATTGTTAGTAGAGACAGGGTTTCTCCATGTTGGCCAGGCTGGTCTCAAAACTCCCAACCTCAGGTGATCTGCCCACCTTGGTCTCCCAAAGTGCTGGGATTACAGGCGTGAGCCACCATGCCTGGTGGGCCAAACATTTTTTAAATTAGTCAACCGTCCTCACCAGAGGCTGTGACTAACATCATATCACCATATCCAGACCAGGTGTGGTGGCTCACACCTGTAATCCCAGCACTTTGGGAGGCCAAGATGTGTAGACTGCTTAAAGTCAGGAGTTCAAGACCAGCCTGAGCAGCATGGTGAAACCCTGTCTCTACAAAAAATAGCCAGGTGCGGTGGTGCACCTCTGTATTCCCAGTTACTCAGGAGGCTGAGGCCTGAGAATTTCTTGAACCCAGGAGGCTGAGGTTGCAGTGAGCCATGATCCTGCCACTGCATTCCAGATTGAGTGAAAGAGTGAGACCTTATCTAAAAAAAAAATCATTATATCTAGAAATGGTGATAAGTAACATATAAGTAATATCAACATTTAATATATTCTTGAATATCTCATATAATATATTCTTAACATATCCTCATATAAGTTGAATTTCAAGAATATATTATTATGCCTTCAAGAATATATTACTGCAACTTCAAGAAAATATTGTTATGACTGGAAACAAATATAAAAGTCTTGTTCAACCCAAAAGTGGTTCCTGGGATATTTCTATACAATGTAAGAATTCAGAAATTTGGTTTTAAATGACTACTGAAATAAACCTTGTGAGGTAAGCAAGCTACATGAAGATAAATAAACCAGTGGTATTTTTTAAAAGTGTATTTATTCAAGTTGGGGGAAAGCCACATAATTCACTATATGTCAAGACTAAACTTAGATTTTTCACCATCATCTGACAATATGTGGCAAGCACAGTTTTTGCAAAACAGTCAAACTCCCAATCAGTAATAAAGAATTTTTTAGCTCAAGGCTGCATATTGTTCTTTGACTAAAAATAAGATAAAATCTCAATCCTTTAAATATAGAATAATCTCTCTGATCGCTTTAATTTATTTTACTTCCTGTGATCACATAATACTGAATACCTATTATGTGCCTAGTATTTTCTGAGCATCAAACCAAAAATTTAAATATCAAGAAAAAAGAAAAATACCCTCTTAAAGACTTTTTACACTTTAAGAGGGAAGATAAATGAAAAATAAACCAAGAAATTTTAAAAAGACTTTTTAACTCTTTAGCATGTTTTCAAAATCACATTACGCGTTTTAGCATGACAATGATATTTAACTAATTTGTATGTATTTGTTCCCTCTCATAGTTAGTAGGAATATTTTCTCAAACATCTGATAATATTTAAAGTCTATTTTCAAATGACTTTTTAGGAGCCTAAGACTTCATAAGAACACATTTTAGAACTGACTCTAATCACCACAAACAAATTCAGTGCCTGCATGAATACATACAACAGTTATGCTCCAGACACCACTCACCCTCCACAACTCCTCACTCCCCGACCTTCTACCCCCAACCCCCTGCCCCTGGGGATGCCTGATCTCCAGTCTGGGAAAGGAAAGTGCCTCCTCCACATCCTCTCCCAGGGTCTCTCCCCAGACCTGAGTCCGTGGGGAGAAATGCTGACTCACAGCCACAGCCGGTTAGCAGCTCTCACTTCCCCAGCCCTGCTGAACTGAGCAACCCCAGGGAGCATGGAGAAATTGTACGGTACACTCTCCAGGAGACTGTGGGAAGAAACACCCCCTAAGCCTTGAGCCTGGAATCTGGCAGGCTGCAGGAGCTACCAGCAGAACATCAGGCATAAGGGATCCGCATGTTCACAGCTGCCATGGGGAAGATAGAAAAGAAAGGAAATTAAAGGTCAAGATGACAGAGAAAGTGAAGAGAGAAGAGGAAAGAAAGAAGTACATAAGGTGGGATGGTCAAGAATGGACTGCTCACCCTTTCCTGGGCCTGGGATTTTCTTCCCTGCTCCTCCCCTAACTGGAGGCCCCTCTGCAGGATGTCCCTGTCCCCAGAGGCAGCCAGCCAGCCAGGCAGTGTCTCCCTGATTTCAACTGACTAAAATACTTTGGCCTGAAGCCTATAAACTTGTATGTTTTTGATTGCTCACCAGATTCTCATCCAAAAGCCTTTCACTTTTTTACTCCACAAAGGAGAACATGTCATGTAAGTGACTTGCCTAAGAACATACTTCAAGCTGTCTCTTCACCAAGAGAAATCTAAGACAAAAGGACAAACCCGTGGAAGACTGTCAGCAGGATACAAGAGGCATGTGGGTGCCAAGTATTTTTTACATTAGCCAACTTTCCTCACCAGAGGCTGTGACTGACTAAAAATCATTTCACCGTATCCAGGCCGGGCACAGTGGCTCATCCCTGTAATCCCAGCACTTTGGGAGGCTGGGACGGGCAGATTGGTTGAGGTCAGAAGTTCAAGACCACTGGCCAACAGAGTAAAACCCCATCTCTGTCAACCAGACCCAAGGGTAAGCTATTGCTCTGCCCTGGATAATACCCCACTTACAATGATCTATAATTCTATATACCTTAGAACACTGAGGCCACATTTCATCATCCCAGAAATTTAAATAGTGTTAACAATAAAAAGAAAACACTTCTTTTAGTTCTCAAAAGCAATTGTATGATTCAAGTTGTAAGTTTCAGAACAGGCAAAACTAATTTATGATAGGAAAAAATATGATCAACAGTTACTCTGGGGGTGAGGGAAAGGGGGTTGACTAGGGAGGAACATGAAGGAACTTTCTGGAATGATGGTAATTTAATGTTCTATACCTTAATAGTGGTTTGGGTTACACAGCTGTATTCATTTACCCCTTCCAGTGGTACATTTAAGATTTGTGCATTTCAATGTATGTAGACTTGACCTCAAGAGAAAAAAATGGAAAATATTTATTTAACTCTACCTAAAAATATGCATGCTGATACGTCTAAATGAAATATTTTAATGTCTGCAACTTACTTTTAAATGTATTCTGAAAATAAGATGTGTTGATGAATAGATAGAGGAATAGGTAGATGAATATTTATATGTGATAAAATGAATATCTATATGTGATAAAATGAATATCTATATGTGATAAAAACAAGTATAGTTAAAATGTTAATTACAGAATCTAAATGATAATTCAAATAGGTTGTTTATTGTAAAGTTGTTCCAACTTTTCTGTAAGTTTGAAAATTTTATAATACAATGTTGGTTTAAAGTGTTTGAGAACTGTTGATGGGTATGAGATTTTACACATAGGTATTATCTTATGAAGACAAGTATTACATCTGACTTTCATATCCACATGATGTATACATATTAGTAAAGGAAAAAACTGTGATTACTTTTGCACCAACCTCATAGAATACAGCCTACTTGTATTATGCCACTGATACACACACACTTATATATTCTAGTTTTATATTTTAAAATTCCAGTTTTATATTAAAATAATAGAGTAATTTAAAAGGCATCATATGAATTAACAAACTGAGCATCAAGTAAATTTTATTTTGTCACAGACACAGACAGACTTCTGTCAATATGAGACCTTTTATCTGTTAATTCAGTTTTGTAGGTAAAAAGCATGCACAGATATACATACACTGAGCACCAAGCTTATGGACAAGTATTGTAAGGAGCTGCTATTAATATATCATGTTAGAAGCAGGACGATAAAAACAGTTCCTTTACCTCTCCCCTGTGTCTATCCCTATATGACATTTCCACACTATTAACGCCTCTAGGTTAGATTACAAGAAGCAGTAATTTAGAAAACTAACCTTAAAGCAGATAGATGAATAGGTAGATGAGAGAGAGAAAGAGATTAAATTCTTACTGGATATTAAGACTTGGTCTTTATTTATGACTGGTCTCCCTCCTAAGGATTTGAGGTGCTTCCAATAAAAATATGTGCAAAAATTATCAAATATAATAAGAAGAGAGAATCAGGACAAGGGAAAACACAAATAAGAGCAGTGATTTTAGACCAAGAAAAAGAAAAACACAAATTATACACAAGGGAGCCTAGGATAAGCTACAGTTCAGCATAATATTTGTCTCTGAATCCATTAATTCAATGTTTTAAAGCAATTTTGTCCTTGAAACTTTTGGAGAAATATTTAGTGGTATCACTGACAGCCCTCTCAACACCATTCCTACAGAAATAAAATTTAGTAAAAGATATTCTATATCTATTGCTCAACAAATTGTTGAATAAAAAATCTAGAGCACAATAATGCTTATCCCAAAGGCAAGAACTTCTAGTAAAGGAAATTCCAGGTGATACAAATACAGACAACCTCCAAGGGTGGTTGGAGTAGACAGAAGTAAATAAAATAAGATTTTATCCCATAGTCTACGCCCAATACACGAGAAAAAATATGACAACATTTTTTTCTTTTAAAGTTCTAGAATGTAATAAATGCTCTTTCTCTGAACGCTATTCCCAATCCCTCCATCACCTGCTTCTCTCCCCTACCCTGGCCAATCTTGGGGAAGAGGCTACCCTAGGGTACCCTAGCCACCTTATTTTACTTATGTACATGTAGTTACAGGGATCAGGGATGCTCAAAAGGCTGGGTCTGCAAAGAGAGAGGAGAACAAAATTGACACAGGGAGAAGCAGAAACCTGAGGTGGTGACAGGCATCTTTCTGGCCTTCAGGTCCTCTTCCTGGTCTCCTTGAAGCCTAGGGGCTTTCTTCCAGAGAGTTCTCTGAGCTAACACTATTGTGGCCTTTTAATAAACCTCCTATTTTTCTTGGATAATACTAAAATGCAACCAATGAATATTTAATTTCAGGAGCAGCTTAGACACACATTCCAAGAATGGAAATTTCTGTCGTTTTGGCTTGATTCAAGCATAGAACTTGTAGCGTCTAGCGGAAAGGATGTATTCTAAACTATCTTCCATAAATATCACGTTTCTCAGCCAACCTTTGATGAAAGTGATGAAGAGCAGATAGTTTAAGATGGTTTGCTCTTGCAGGGCCTGGAATGCTGGTGCTCTGAGCTGATCCATATGCTTCAAAAATCTCACAAGCAGATGGTGAGGTATTGATCTTTTCCAAACATTGGGTAGACTGCTCTGGACTCATCCAGATGGACTCAGACCCATAAAGTTAATCAAAGTCAGCAACCTAGGGAAGAACAGAGCTGACCGAGTAGAATGGGCATTAAACTGTTTTGGTAGCAGAAGTTCATCCTTAAGCTTTATCAAATGTAAGCTTCTTCATCCAAAGTGTGGAGATTCATTATGTCAGAGTCTAAAGTGGGGCCAACTGTTTAAGAACTATAGAGTTGGGAAAAGCAAATCTTCTAGATGTCAAGTGGCTACCAAGAGACTCCAAAGGCAATTTTCATATCATTCATTGTTATTTTTATTATTAAAATGCTTATTGCAAAAAAATTCAGAAAATACAACAAAATCGTTTTTAATAGAAGATAATTAAGGCCAGGCATGGTGGCTTATACCTGTAAGTAATCTCACCAATTTGGGAGACCAAGGTGAGAGGACCGCTTGTGGCCAGGAGTTCAACACCAGCCTGGGCAACAAAGTGAGACCCTGTCTCTACAAAAAAAAAATGCACAAATTAGTCCCAGCTAATTGAGAGGCTGAATTGGGAGGATTGCTTCAGCCCAGATGTTTGAGGCTGCTGTGAGCTATGATCCCACCACTGCACTCCAGCTTGGGTGCCAGAGCAAGACACTGTCTCTATAAGAAAAAGAAGAGGGTAATTAGTAACCCAAATCTTCTAGGATAATTACTGTCATTATTTTGCCATATTTCCATATAATAAAAAGTGTTTCATTTATAAACACTATTTTGTAAACTTAACAAAATACTATAAAAAATACTATAAATATATGTCAATGTCAATACATTTTACAGGATCATTTTAGTAACCATGTGACATTCCTGTAGATGGCCACACCATCATACTTTATTTAAATAGTCATTGGGTGTTTAAATGATTTCTGGATTTTGGCTACTATAAAAGACACTTAAATGAACACTCTTATACATAAACCTATATTTACTTGTCCAATCAACTCCTTTGGATAAATTCCCAAAGCTCTTCAAAATTTGCTGTATTTCACTTATTAGGAGTTTCTCACTGGTAACAAGTTTATAATAAGATAAAATCAGATAAATTTTCAAGTGATTTTTCCATATCCTTTTCTGCAGCATGACTTCTTAATATAGCACTCTAAACTTAGTTTTCCAGGGTTTTTGGGTTTTTCTTGTGGGCACCAGGCATCCTCTTCAAATCAGAAGCCTAATGACCACACCCACATTTACTCAAATAAGATGCCCTTAGCCAACTGGAAGCCACTGAGTAAACTGAAAAGCCCTCCCTTTCTCTACAGTCTGCTTAATGCCCTACTCTCAAATGTATAATTTTGTGTGTGAATGAGCCCAGGAACTACTAGGTCAAAAGTATAAGTGAGAAGAAATGACTGCTTTTGGAGTATCAAGGATGGTGTTAGATTCACTCAATATAGTCTATAATATTGGCCCATACAATGAAGATGCTAGGAAAGACAGCCCCAAATATTTATCCTATTATCTGACACTTAGCAGTGTTAAATTTTATTTATAAATTAATTAGACAAGTGGTTATACAACTACCCCAAAGGAATTGACCCATGGGGAAATAATTCTTGCAGTCGTCATCAGATAAGACCTTAGCATACAGAGAATTATCATAGCCATTGCATACTCAAAATACATGCAGATGAGATTATCAGATGGCAGCTATATATGCAACAGACACCTTAGGAGGAAGGATGGAAATATATGACATCTGTTGATTTGGCTCCAATTAAGAACAGAATCTGGAGAAAACTGGTTCTTATTGTATAAGCCCTGATGTGCGGAAATGATCCTCCCCTTTCTAACTGAGAAAAAAAAAAGTATCAGATTACTCTGACTTCTTTCAAATTCCCTGTTGTGATTTGAATTGCGTCTCCCAAAAATCCAAAAATCCATATGTCCAAGTCCTAATCTCCAGTCAGAATATAACCTTATTTGGAAATAGGGCCATGGCAGATGCAATTAGTTAAGTTAGGATGATGTCATATTGGAGTAGGGATGGCCAGCATGACTCAGTATGACCGGTGTCCTTATAAAAAGGGGAGAATTTGGACACAGAGGCATACACATATAGAAGTAAGATAATGGGAAGAGACACAGAAAGTAGATAACTGCCAGAAACTAAGAGAGGCACAGAACACATTTCTCCCTCACAGTCCTCACAAGGAACCAATCCCGCCAACACTCTGATTTAGACTTCTGGCCTCCAGAGCTGTCAGACAATACATTTCCATAGTTCCAAGCCACCCAGTTTGGTACTTGGGGCAGCCTGAACAAACCAATGAATCTCTGTAGCCCCCTTGAATACCAGAAAGAAGAAAGATGTGAAGCACTGAAAAAAAAAAAAAAAGGCACTTTCCAAAATCCTGGTCTGTTTTGAGACAAAAAACAAAAAAAATGTTAAGCTACAGAAATCAAGTCATAGCATCAGATTTTTTTTCTTTTGAGACAAGGTCTCACTCTGTCACTCAGACTAGAGTACAGTAGAGCAATCACAGCTCACATATCTCACCGCAAACTTTGCCTCCCACACTCAAGTGATCACCACACCTCAGCCTCACAAGCAGCTGGGACTACAGGCACATTCTACCATACTCAACAATTTTTTAATTTTTTGTAGAGACAAGGTCTCATTATATTGCCCAGGTTGGTCTCAAACTCCTGGGCTCAAGAGACGCCCACTCTGGCCTTTCAAAATACTAAGATTACAGGAGTGAGCCACCACACCAGGGAGCTATTTGTTTAGGACCCAGAATAGAAAAATTCCTATCACTGGGGAATGAAATAATTTGCTCACAGAGCTTTCAGGTAAAGAGCTAAGGTTTGACCCAAACCTGTCCAAAGACAGTCACACTACTATGTGCTGCCTTAGACAGGCCTTCACCTCCCTTTATACTCCAGCTCCATTTCCCTTTGCCTCTCCTCTCCCCTTAGATACACAAGGCCCCCATGCTTCCATCAGCCACAGACCCCACTCCAGCACCCTATCCGAGCCAAGCCAGCCTCCCCCAGAGAACCACATGTTCCTAACAAAATATACCTCTGCCCCTTCATTTCTCCTGGATCCACAAACAAAACTCCCAGGCCTTCAGAATGGGATCGTTGCTAGATTTTCAGAAGAAAGCAACCCGAATACCTCAAGCAATTTACACAAAAGTGTATATAATGCCCAAGGAGTTTGTAAACCAAAGAATCTCTATTTGTCAGAATTTATGGGCCAAAAGACTTCAGTAAGGTGCATATTTTGGGTGTTACTTGATGGCTCTGGGTGATTGTCCCCACTCTCAGGGATCTAGATCATAGTCAGGTATCTGTGAAGTCATTAGGCTGTTCCCCCAAATGCTTTCCTCAATCTCACTCATCCTTTTGTCCTTTGTCAAAATGTGTATGTCCCTGGGAAATTTGCATCTCAGGGTGTTGGCCATCTGAGTGTCTGAACTTAAAAATGGTTCTATCAGATTGGCTGTGATTTCAGAATATAGAGCTGAGCTGCAATAGTTTTCAATTTTACTCCTCAGCAAACAGTGGAGCTCTTTCCAGAAGGAGGAAAAGTGTCACTACGCCAGGTTGAAAGGAGCGGGGAGATGCCACCAAGAAGAAGGTCAGAAGGCAGCAGCTCCAAAAGGACTCAAGGTCATGCTTAGTCTGTCCCAGCATTTTGCCTAAGACAGAAATAAAAATTTTAGCAAGAGCTTTGTCTCTTAATTGCTTTTAAGATGTCGTGGTAATCGCAGCTTTATTGATCATTTTCAGTGTCTCGGCACTTTTTAAGTATTAACTCATTTCATCTTTACAAGCCCAAACAGTGGGTGCTGTTATACCTCTTTCATAAATGGAAAAAGAGAGCCATCAAAGGGCTAAGTAATTTGCCAGTAGGGAGTAAAGCCAGTGTCTAAGGCCAGCCCAGCAACTCCACAGGCTCCTGCTCTAACTACTGTTCTAGGCAAGGAAGTACCTATGACATCAGGTACAATTATTTCAGCAAAAATACAGAATGGTAAATGGAAGCATCTGCCAGCCCATGTGAGATGCAGGAAACATTCCCACTTGATGCCCAAAGCAGATATCAGAAGTGCTGACCGGCTAGCCCTGCAGAGCCAGCCATTGGATCCCAGGTACATGAGTCTCACTGGAATGATACTTAGAAACGACTGCCATTGCCCTGCCTGTGACTTGGTTTAAACAGCTAAGCAAACCTAAAAATATAGTCTAGAGAACTCAGGGTATTCTTTGTGTATCTGATTCCAGCTGTCACTTTCCACTGTATTTCACTAAGAATGGCTGAGCTGAGTTCCCAATGCAGCCATGCCTTAGTCATGGAACCAGGAGCCCGCCTCTCTCCCCACTTCTGGAGCACTCCCTGAAGGCAGTCCAAATAGCTAATCTCAGCTGTCACACTAAGGGAACTGAATTCCAAACAGAACAGGAAAAAAAAAATTCTCAAACGTCTGCTCTCCTTCCAGGATTTAATAGGCCTGATACAAGAAAGTAAAAATAACAAAATTAAATGTGTGAAATTCTAAGGAGTATAATGCCGCCAATACATTGTTTTGCTTTGTTGTTTAAACCATAAATTCTTAATCTGCCTGTGCCTTTTCACTTCGGTAAGGGAGAAGTAAAATATGTCAGTGCCTATTAAAAAAGCAACGTCTGAACTTAAAAATGGCTCTATCACATTGGCTGTGATTTCAGAATATAAAGCTGAGCGGCAATCATTTTTAATTTTATTCCTCAGCAAACAGGAGAGCTCTAAACATTTCTCACAGATACATGGAGAGGTCTGATCCTAGAGATACAAGTCAGAAAAGAGTACTGTGAATTGAAGGCCTCTGCCAGACAGGGCTAGCTCAGCCTTTCAGAGATGGCATGAGAGCTGCCTCCAGTGCTCCTCAGAGTCCAGTTTGAGCAAGCCTACCCAGGCAACAAGAGAGAAGGCACTGTAGAGTTCCTACCTCCAGAGGCCATGCAATAAGGCCAAGAGGTCACCCCATCCCCCAAGGAAGGGTGCTCCATTAGCTGTCAGAAAGCCTGATGAGCTCAAGTGTGCAAGACATAAGAAGGAATACAGCAGTAGGATGCCCCCTCCAGAGGATGGGGACAGCCCTTCCCAAGAAAAAGGCTCCCCCCAATTGCCATTGGAATCAGTATCTGCTTAGAATTCACTGCACATAGAATTAAAAGAGCAAAAGGATGGGAGGAAGACATTTACCTACAGGTAAATGTCTAAATGATTTGCATTTTTAATTCTTGAAAAGTATTATATACCAGGTAATTGATGTAAGCTTATTAAGATATTTATCTTTAATACAATCTTGCAGTATGACTAAGTTAGTCCTAAATTTCTCTTGGGTAAACCCACCTATGTGATTTCCTCCAAGAAGGAGTGCATGTCTTCTCCCAAAGAAATATATCTATCTGCAGGGCATAAGATAATGAGTATGTTGGATAGTCACAATCTTTGATCCTTCCATACCAAGCATGTACATCAACCACCCAAATCCATCATGATCCTATGTGGGTTCTGCCTATGGAAGACCATCAAGGCAGGAGGCCCTTGAGGAAGAACAGAAGCATCATGTCCTCATCCAGGGTCCTCTATCTCTGGCAAAGACTGGCCTGATGAATGGGATCAGAGCCAGAGGCCTGAGTATCATTTGACTGCAAGAGTTAGGGGTGGTGGGGTGGGTAAGGTCCAGCAGCAGCCAAGATATCCCCCAACAGGCAACAAGTCTACATTTCCTGAAATTCCCCATCAGTGTATTGACAATAAACATCCTAGAGAGGTAAGAAAGGAGGGGCTCCTACAACACAAGTCTACTATTGCTGCCTTCTCACTTGTTCTTTTTGGTCTCCTCTCTGTTCATTCCTTTGTAGCAAATGGACATCACAGAGAATCATAGAGACAAAGTAAACAGTGGTTGCCAGGGGCTGGGAAGTGGCAAATGGGAAGTTAGTGTTTCAGTTTTACAAGGTGTTCTAGATGAATGCTGGGGATGGTTACCCAATAATGTGAATGTACTTGATGCCACACAACTGTATGCTTACAAAGGGTTAAAATGGTATGTTTTATGTTATCCATGTTTTACAACAGTTTTTTTTAAAGTTAATGGGGCCAGGCACAGTGGCTCACACCTGTAATCTCAGCACTTTGGGAGGCCAAGGCGGGCATATCACTTGAGGTTGGGAGTTCAAGACCAGCCTGGCCAACATGGCAAAACCCCATCTCTACTGAAAATACAAAAATTAGCCTATAGTCACAGTGATTCAGGAGGCTGAGGCATGAGAATCGCTTGAACCTGGGAGGTGGAGGTTGCAGTGAGCCAATACCACACCGTCACACTCCAGCCTGGGCAACAGAGCAAGACTCTGTTTCAAATAAAAAAAAAAAGTTAATGGTATTTGCTAGTCTTCAAGGTCAATAAAGAAAAGGGAAGTTAATTTTGAGGAGACCAGAAACCTAAGGGAAAGGAGTATTGGCGACTGTTAAAAGGAAAGAAAAGTAGACTCTATCCCAGGAGCCTGAAGCAGGGAAGAAAAACAAAAACATTTGAAAGGCAGGATGAGCATCTGAACTGGCCCTGGAGTTTGGAGTAGATAGACCTTGGAGACATAGAGGCAGCACATTCCTTCAGGCCTGCCTCATCACAAGGCCATCCCTCTCACTCTTCATTGTCTTTTCCAAAATATTGCTGTTTTTGCCTTCCTCAGTAGTCTCTTCTTTTGAACTATGGGCTATCCTGTGATATCATTGCTTTCCCATCCTCTCTGACAGTGTGCCTGGGAGCATTGATATATGGTTTGCTATTTCCTGGACTCCTGCCAGCTAATGGAGGAATTTCTACATTCATGTTGATAACTTAGCCAATCTGATTTCTTCTGTTTTCAAATGGCAATCTTCATCTTTGGCAACCCATTTTTGAGGCCACACTCTGCATAATAGCAACAGTCATGACTTTATTTCGGAACTTGCCAAGTGGCAGGCACCAAGCTAGTAATTTCACATCATTTTCTGTAACCCTCACAGATAATGTAAAGTCAGGCTGTAGCACTACTACATAGAGATGGCCCAACCTCACAGAAATAACGACTAGATAGGGGCTAGGATTCTAAACCTGCTGCTCAGACTCCCAAGTCCATGCTCTCCTCTCTTTACAGCACAGCCTTGGAATGTGCCTTGAAACTCCTGCTCTCTGACCATACACGATTGCCTTGCTTCCTCTCCCACCAGACCTATTCCTTGGCCTCATCAAATGTTCAACCTCTCAGTGCTTGCCTTTATTCCAAATCAATCCTTCATGAGGCTTCTTCCTTCCATACCTGTGGTCAGAGAAAATGCTGAGAAAATCCTCATGAGACTATTTCTTGGGCTCAGAGCCCATGCAATAAACTCCCTTTCTTTGATCACCAGACTACTGATTAAATTAGTAAAATCCTCTAGGCCTAAAATTGTAAGCAATGCTATAATGGTGATGTAAGTGCTGGTTTGAACTTTAATAAGTGTGATAGATTGGTTGGAACCAAGTGGAGAGAAAACAGCTGATGGCAGGTGGCACATGATAAGAACCATGGCTACTCCCAGTTGGCCTCATAAAAATGAGGCCCCATGCTTCCTCTCAGGGCAGCTTGATCCAGCAGGAGTGCGTTCTGACCGTGATGTCACTGTTGGCATCCACTGAAAGACATGCTGTCTCCCTCCATCTTGAAGATGGTGCAAGTGGCTGGAAAATATTCTCACTCCCTTTACTGTCAACATGCACCCACTGCCATTGAATGCATGCGACAGTAAAGTGTGTCCTTTAGTAGAGAACTTCCTTCCCTCTTCTTCACGACCAAGGTTTGCAGGGGTAGCTGGAGTGAAACAAAGTAGAATTCTGTAGTTTAATGTGAAAGCATATGTATGCATGTATGTTCTTTGTCATTAGACAAAGACTATAACAGACAAAATGCAAAAGCATATGAGATAGACCTATATGTAACAAGTTCTGAACCCTTGGTCATCAATAATACAGAGCCTATCCTAGTCAATCACTTCAACAACACTCTCAACATCTCCATTCTCTTGCCCTCTGGCTGAGTCCTTCTGCTCACTCTTGACATTCCACAGCAACTCTGTTTTCCTCAATTCTGAATATTCTGGCATTGTTGGAAAAGAAAACATAAAGCTATGTTGATTATCTAAATTACATTTTAAAGCTCAAACCTCAGCTCTGCCCTGCATATTCCTGTATTGTGTTTCCTTATAGCAGCATTTCCAAATGTGGGCCATGTTGCTTAAGTTCCTACCCCAGTCCTAGCCCCTTGACCCTCATAAGACAACACAGCTTCCTAATGTCCAAGAAAAAAAAAAGCAATCATCCACAATTTCTATCCCTTTCAAGTTTTACTTCTACTTGTCTTCCCCATCTCTTGTTCAAAAAGAAAATATCCCACTTCTATCCAGGGCCAGTCAATCCACCAGCATTTCGATCCTGGCCTTCCTCTTCTAGGATTTTTCATGAATTACAGACTTCTTCATCCAAAAAAATCAATCCCTAAAGCAAGCCTTCCCTCAGTTCTGCATACTCTTCAAACCACCGACCTGTGGCTGCCCTTCCATGAGCACCCACCTGGTTTTGGTACTCATGCCCTCCACTGCCTCAGCCACCCATTCATCCCTCAATTTGTCATAATTTGGCTCCCAATCCTACTCCTATGTTAAAGATTCCCTGGCAAAAGTTAACAATTTCCTAATTATCGAACTCAGTCTTTATTTCTCCTCCAAAGGTCTTCATCTTTCTAAAGCTACAGAATGGACACAGATAAGGTGGTTGAAGGAGAATTAAGCATGGACATTGGAGTTAGTGGCCAAGGTACAGTCCTGTTTCCACCAATGACAAACTGTTTGACCTTAAGTTGAATTATCTGACCTATCTGCACCTCAGTTTCCTCATTCCTAAAATAGAAATGATGCTAATAATAGCTTCTAGTGCTGAAGGCTTTCTAGCTAATTGGGTAGAGAAAGAAGCAATATGAGATAGTGAAAGCTGGACTGGTGGGGGTTGGGGGAGACAGTCAGAGTTAACAGGGATGTAATCTTAGCTACAGAACCTTGTGTAATCACAAGATCTCTGGGCCTCATTTTTTAAATAGGCTGGGTGCTGTGGTTTGAAAGTTCATGTCCCTCTAATGTTTGTACCCTCTAAACAGAAGGAGTGCTTAACCCCAGAAGTGAAAAAGCAGCCTGGCCAACATAGTGAGACCCAAAAAATATTAGCCAGGCATGGTGACCTGTGCCTGCAGCCCAAGCTACTCAGCAGGAGGAAGTAGAAGGAAGGCTTCAGCCCAGGAGTTCAATGTAGTAGTCTGATGTCACTCTAAAATTCATGTTGAAACTTAATCCGCAATGTAACAATATTAAAAGGTACAGCCTTTACAACATCATTAGGCCATAAAGGCTCTGCCTTACAGACAGGATTAGTGCTCTTATAAAAAAAGGCTTGAGGGAGCAGTTTGGTCCCTTTGCCCCTTCTGCCACGTGAGAATGCAGCAAGGTGTATGCCCTCACCAGACACCGAATTCTGTTGGTACTTTGATCTTGGATTTTTCAGCCTCTAGAACTATGAGAAATAAATTTCTATTCTCTATAAATTACCCAGTGTGAGACACTTTATCTATAATAAATAAAGCAGGAATGAAAATAAGACACTGGATGATCACCAAAGTTCCTCCTGGCCATAAACACTTCTATAACCCATTAAACAGTTTGGCAATGATTTGAGAAAATGTACAAATGAGTGCTAGGTGAGCAGTACAAGTGATCAAGGTTTCAAGGGAAGAGATGAGTTCTATGAGAAGCAAGTTTAAAGGAGGTGGGGAAAAACATTGGTAGACCTAAAAGACAGGGAAGATTTTGATAGATGTGAAAGAGAGGAAAGAGATTTCCAGGTTTGACAGGCAAAATGACAAAGGCATGGAGTGATTCAAGATGCACCAGAAAGACTTGACAAAAAGATCTTCCCCATCATTTGTCAATAGGTTCCGGGTATTAGCTAATGGTTTTAAAGTTATTACTTGACCACAAGTTGCTATGTACAGTTGATTAGGATGAATGTGGCCTCTGCTCTGCAGTCATTTAAAGTAATTTGTAGACTGGACACAGTGGCTTATGCTTATAATCCCAGAACTTTGGGAGGCCAAGGCAGGAGGATCACTCAACCCCAGAAATTCAAGATTAGTCTGGTCAACATAGTGAGGCCCTGTCCCTACTAAAATGGAAAAAATTAACCAGGCATGGTGACATGTGCCCGTTGTCCAAGCTACTCAGGAGGCTGACATGGGAGGATGGCTTGAGCCCAGGAGTTTGATGTAGTAGTGAGCTACGATTGTGCCACTGCATTCCAGCCTGGGCAGCAGAGTGAAGCTCTCTCTTGGGTCTATGGTTATTTAAAACAACCATAATAATAATAATTTGTAGAAGAATGAATAATAAATGATGTATACTAGGGTAGTAATAGTTGTTTCTAGGCAATGGATTATAAGTGACTTTTATTATGTTTATCTCTATTTTTCTAAAATGAATATGAATTATTTGTAATGGGAAAGAATAAATGCATATTTTTTAAGTTTTAAATACAATTAATGAGGTGATGACATCTTAAGTCATTAATGATTAATTGTGGGAGGGGCTGGGTGATAGAGCTGGGACATGGCCGAGGAGAGATGCCAGAGGCACTGAGAGAGCTGTTGAAAATAGAGATAGCAAAGCAGTGACAATACTCTTTTCCTACCTCATAAATTCACCCATGCAACATCCAATTCCAACTTCTAAAAGGCCATTTTATTCTTGTTTAGCCCCAGTTTTATTTCTACCACCCAAAAGGATTCAAGGATGTTATTTTAAAGATCCTGTTTTAAGTGCTGATGTACAAAGGGAAATGCAACTAAGATCAAGCCATGATGCCTTTGCAGTGCTATGTCTGCCAGTCATTCACCACAGTCCCTACTCTTAGACCTGTGGAACCATGGAGTAGTGAGGAGTGGAAGGCTGGACGAGGTGCCTCACAGTCGCAAGCATGATGGTGATAGTTTTTTATATGCATTAAAATGTATTTTTAATTCATTCTCCCCTATGAATCAGGTTCTCTGCAGCCTTTTCATCAATATGGTCTCAGAGAAAGGGAAAAAGCAACTGCTCAGGAAGGAGAATGATATAACTTAAAACTATTTTCTGCCAAACAGAAGGGGAAAGAAAAGTTCATGGTGATGGGTAAAAAGACATTAAAAAGATGGAGACATAAGCAGGAAAACATGGTTTCTTTGCCTTAGACCTAAATCTCAAATTGAGAGGTTTTAGGTAAAGGTTAAGGGAAAAGTCAAAAGTAGAGTATTCTTCCATTTAAAAATGGGCAAAATATCTTAATTGACATTTCTCAAAAGAAGACCTACAAATGGCCAACGGCTATATGAAAAAAAATACTCAAAATCACTAATCATCAGAGAAATGCAAATCAAAACCACAATGAGATATCACTTCACAACCATTAGAATGGCTTTTATCAAAAAGACAAGAGACGAGAAGTCTTGGCAAGGACATGGAGAAAGAGAAACCCTTGTACACTGTTGGTGGAAATGCATGTTAGCATAGCCGTTATGAAAACTGTATGGAGACTCGTCAAAAAATTAAAAGTAGAATTACCATATGATCCAGCAATCCCACTCCTGGGTATATATCCAAAGGAAATGAAATCAGTGTGTCAAAGAGATAGCTGTACTCCCATATTAACTGCAGCATTATATAGTATTTCCATTTACAAATACAATAGACATAAATAGGCTGGGTGTAGGGGCTCAGGCCTGTAATCCCGGCGCTTTGGGAGGCTGAGGCTGGGAGATCACTTGAGGCCAGGACTTCAAGACCAGTCTGGACAACATAGTAAGACCACAGTCTCTAAAAAAAAAAATTGTTTTAATTAGCCAGGCATTGTGCCTAGTAGTCCCACCTACTTGGGAGGCTGAGGTGGGAAGATCAGTTCAGCCCAGAGGTTTGAGGCTGCAGTGAGCTATGATTGTGCCACTGCACTCCGGCCTGATTTCCAACCTGGGCAACAGAACAAGACCCTGTCTCTAAAACAAAAAAAAAAAAAAAAAGTCATAACTTCAATTGCAGGAATAACAGAAAAATGTACTTACATAATTAAAAAGTGGTGAGTTTTGAGTACTACCTTTCTTTTTAATATTGTAAGTTTACATAACTTATCTAATAATGGTTGCATTTAACAGCTAACTTGCAGAATTCCCCTAAACTTAACAATCAGCTCTAGTAAGCAAGTGTGAGCCAGTAGATCATGCTACTGCTTAAGAGCTCACACTCATTTACCCCAGATATCATCTTGGAGAGGCAACTGGAAGGAAAATTGAACAACTGAGTCATTTCTCTAAAAATAATTAACTTATCATTAATGATAAAAATAAGTGGCTACTGCCACCTCTACCACCACCACTTTCAACCTTAAAGTTTCAGGAAAAAGATGAAATCAGTTGCCAAAACATTACAGAAACTATATTTCTTTGCATATCTGAATTTCAGTGTGTGTCAATTAGAAATTCTGTGTCAGGTAATGGAATCCTTCAATGGCAGTAGCTTATGTGGGTAGAGATTTATTGCATTCACATGACAAACAATCAGGCTTATTACTTCATGGTCAGAAAACAGCTGCCCCGGCTCCAGGAAATACATTTGCTTTCAAGCCAAGATGAAGGGGCAAGAAGCACAGCAGTTTTTATACTCTTTCATCAAGAGCACAAAAGCTTTCCCAGGGGTCTGCCTTCCCCACTCCCTTCTTCCCAGTGGACTTCTGCTGCTTAAATCTTACAGGTCAGAACTAGGTTACTCAGCCACCCCTAGCTGCAAGGAAGCTATCCTTATCCTTAATGGAAGATTTTCTAATTGACTGAAACCAGTCAGGGTCCATTGCCAGGCTGAGTACATTGCTACCAATATATGAACAAACTCTGGTTTCTGTTAGTCAGGAAGACATGGGTAATGGAGAATGGGCAAGCTGGAAGCAGAATCTGGTGCAGTTTAATATTTCTAACCCCAATTCACACAGCAGATAAAGTGGGACTGTTTTAAATAGAAAAGAGCCAGGATTGGCAATTGCTTGCCAGAGCATGAGATGAAAATGCAGGAAGAGCCTGAAAGTGTCTTTCATATCTAAGGCAGAATGCTGCCAGGGGTACAAACAGGGTAGGGCCTGGACGTCTTAGCTACTGCTGGACCTCCGAGTCTCACCGGCCATTATGCTGACTGAATAGCCACTGTAAGAACAGGAAATGGGGTAAAGACAATGAAGTCCAACGTTAAAGAGGTTTCCCTGTCCAGAGAAAGTAAGAATAATAGAATCTTATTACTTAATATCTTAGGAGCTTTGTGGTGCTTTCTGAGGACCTGAGGCCCACTTGCTCTTTCCTTAGGACACAGCTCACGTGTCATAAAGCTGGGGCAAGCAGTAGGACTGAGAAGAAAAGTGAGAAGAGTCCTCCTCCCTGCCTCTAATGAACAAACCTTGAGACTAGCAAAGGTTAATTACTTGCCTGATCGAGGATTCTTCCTTGGAAAAAAGCTGGATGACTAAACATTTGTGAACATTGAGTCGCACAGCCCATCAGCAAATGGACCCTGCCCTACTTTAATCAGGCACATGACCATCACTTGGCCAATGAACTAATTGTAGGAGTCATGCTGGATCCAGAAGAAAAGCAAGTCAGAGCTGTTCAGGAGGCTACAGGGGCAGGGGAGTGAGAATTAACACTAAACAGGAAATAAACTTTAAATTTAAAGTTCCACATTAGCTTTTCTGAAATAAAATGTAAGTCTTTTACTCGAATAAGCTGAATAAATGCAAACATCAGGCAGAAAAGATCTGATATTTGTCTATCCACTGCAAAAATTACAGATGTGAATTGTTTATTCTTCTAGTGAAACATACCTAATGCTTTTCCCCTCTCATAGTATTAACCTGTATAAAGAACATTTATACAATAACATTTTGAGTTTTTTGTTTTCCAGTTTTCTCAACCATAGTTCTCTCCTTGAAGTCTTTGTGAAAATTAAAAAAAAAAAAAATTTGCTGCCTCTTTAAACTAGTGCTCAGGCATGAAAATGTTTAACTAATTTCATTTTCTTGATAAAGTTTATCTGTGATCAGAACTGAGTCATACCAAAAATACCTCTACAAGATTTGACCTTTTACTTGAATCCCACATCGAGATAATATACTTAAAACAGTTATCAATAAGACCTTTGTTTCATAAAGTGCATTTAAAATAAACCACTTTTTAAAAGCAGAAAACTGTTTTCAATTAAGTCCTTTAGAGGTAATCGGCTTGAAAATTATACTTGCTCTTTTATTTTTTATATGTAAATTATGCCTGAGTGCCATGACAGCAGTGCTATGCTAACTATGCCTTACCTTTGTATTTACTTCTTGTCAAAATAAGCTATACAAATTAATTGGTTTTAGAGTGCTTTATGAATGAATTGTACTCGTTGCAGAGTAAAAACAATGCAAGCAGCAACTACTTTTTCTGGTTATTGAGAAACACCTAGTCTAATTAGAGAAGAATAATTCTTAATTTATTCTGATGAACTGTTTTCTTGCAGTAGAACAATTTTATCCCATTCCAACAATGTTTATCATTTAGAAAAGCTTTAAAGAGACTTCTGCTTGAGTCTCTGACTCAAGTGATTCTGTGATACCTACACAGGGCCAACTACTAGACTTGGCCTCCTGTATGTTTTAACCACCTCACCCTTTCATCAGCAAATTCTTATCTGCCCTGCAGATACTGGGAGCATATTAGATAAATAGATAATTTTAAAAGTATCCATTCAGAAATAGGCAATTCACACCTGCAATCCCAGCACTTTGGGAGGCTGAGGCAAGAGGATTGCCCGAGCCCAGGGGTTTGAAATACCTGAGCAACATAGCAAGA
Organism: Callithrix jacchus; assembly: GCF_049354715.1. Lineage (NCBI taxonomy): Eukaryota > Metazoa > Chordata > Mammalia > Primates > Cebidae > Callithrix > Callithrix jacchus. The sequence goes on from NC_133502.1 coordinate 65,786,163, forward strand.
TCATGTCTCTGATTTTTTTTTTAAAAAAAAAAAGGCATTTCTCTTATTTCTCAAGTTTCCCATTTTTTCCCTTTGCTTTCGCCCTAGACCCCAACCATGTCAGTGGCTTCTGTTATTAGCGACAGATTCTGCATTTTTCTTAGATATTTACTAAGAACATCAGAGAGGAGCAAAATTCAGAATTGAACAAGAAGTCTAAAAAGAACAAAATCCAGGAATACAGTAATTATATATATATTAACCTAAATTTTTTTATCTAAATCTATATAATGAGTTTGCAGCTTCTAAAATTAGTCATAAGTGGCAGTTTTTAAAAATTAGATCAAGGTTGGAAGAGATGTTTACCCAAAGGACCTAGAGATGAGAAGAGTCAGAGTTTGGAAAAAGCTGAGAATCTCATTAGCCCAAAGGGGTGAGTACAAGGCAGAAAAGGAAAAGCAAGCTGAACTTTGAGAAGTTGGATAGATAGAAGCAAAGAGCAGTCCAGGATAGGGTCTGGAACAACTAAGACACCCTTTGCCAGCTCCAACCACAGAGAGGAAGGGGAACAAGAGAACAGTGACCAAGCTGGAAATCTGAACTGAAGGTGCAACAGACAGCAATAAAAATGACGACAGGCTTCAGGTAAAGCCATTCTTCCTCTCAAATCTTTCTTTTGGACCAGTTACTGGGCCCAAGATCTCTGAGAAGTTTTGCCACAGAAGTAACATCATTACAGCATGTTTAGCATCCCAGTTAATTGGATTAAGAACATTAGGAGCTACGTCTCCCGCTCTCTTGGATAAACCACCTCCAAAGGAAAGAGCCCCATACCCAGAAGGGACTTGCCACCCAAAATGTATGTCCCTGTGCCATGGCCCAAACAGCTCCACCAACTGGACAAAGCTATAACTTGTTGACAGCTTTTTTTCTCTGGTTCTCAGATGAAGAATGATGATAAAACAATACCCAAAATGTACCTTATTGAGGAAGGTCAGCTCCAGTGGATTTCTCTGCAACAACCCAAGTTAGATAGAGCTAATGGGATAAAATGCAGGAATTCTGCCTGGATTCTAGAATCTACCCGGAAAAAAAGAAAAAAAGTAGGAATTCTTTAAGCTATCATTCAAACAAAACCTCTGGCCTATCATTCAAGCAAAACCTGTTTTTTGTTTGGTTGGTTGGCAGGTTGGTTGATTTTTTCCTTTTTTAGCAGAGACGGGGTTTCACCATGTTAGCCAAAATGTTCTTGATCTCCTGACTTTGTGATCCACCTGCCTCGGCCTCCCAAAGTGCTGGGATTACAGTTATGAGCCACCATGCCTGGCCTAACTGTTCCTTTTAAAGTAGGTAGACCTGTTAGAGATTTTATTGAGTGGCTATAAGCACTTTCTACAGAAACATTTTTTTAAAAGAAGCACATCACCTTTCATAGAAGAGGAAGAGCTACCACATCAGTTCCTGATGCTAAGCACAGCAATGTAAAATGTATACCCTATGAGTTAGATGAAGCAGGGAAAGGGATCAAGAGATTAATATAACTCTTTGAGCACCCAAAATAAATAATTTTATTATTTATTTCAATTCCCTAATGCCTTATTTTTCACTGAGCTATAAAAACATGATCATATCCCTTAAGTAATACCCATATATATGCATGGAACTTTGGCTGTGATGTTCAATTTTATGTGTCAACTTGACTGGGCTTTAGGGTGCCCAGACATTTGGCCAAACATTCTTTTTAGTATGTATGTAAGGATGTTTGTAGGTGAGATTAACATTTGAATTGGTAGAGTGAGTAAAGCAGATCACCCTCCCTAAGGTGCGTGGGCCTCATCCAATCAGTTGAAGACTGCACAGAACAAAAAGGCTGAATAAGAGAGAATTCCTTCTGTCTGACTGCCTTCAAACTGGGACATCTCTCTTTTCCTGCTTTTGGACTCAAACTGAAATACCAGCTCTTCCTCAGTCTTGAGCCTGCAGTAAAGTTTTGGGGTAAAACTTAAGATCCATCAGCTCTCCTGGGTCCCAGTTTGACAACTCACCCTGCAAATCTTTGGACTTTTGGGGCTTGTCAGGTTCCACAATCACATGAGCCAATTCTTTATAATAAATGTATTTATAGACAGACAGAGAGAGAGAGAGGGGTACGTGTATGTATGTATAGAGAGCCTATATCTATCCTATTGGTTCTGTTCTGTGGAAAGCCCTGGATAATACAGATGCATCTATAAATTTATAGCAAAACTGTATAAAAAATAAAGATATGCTAAGTCATCTTGTCATTTTCCCCTCCCCTAGAGCCCTTCGTCCTGCTCTCATCCCACTAGGAGTAACTCAAAAAACAATATGGGGTAGAAGTCATCCTCAGACTAGAAAAGCACAGCACCACCACCATGCTCCAAACTAACACCTCAATTCACTACCTTCATATGGCCTTCTGGAAGCAGGTGGTTTTAAACAACTTTATTTCTAAGGAGAGACCAAGAGGAGAAATGAGGAGTGTGACTTTGGGCCCACTGTTTGGTATATACTGTTACAATCATGGTATATCTCTCCTCATAGTGATCTTATTGATTTAATGAAAGTGTAAAGGCAGATGGATCTGGTTTGCAGGGTCTTTGATGACTTTATTGAACACATCATATCAAAGTGAGAATGAGCCAAGACCAAAGAGTTTAAAATAAGCAAAATAGTCCTACTAATGTGAAAATTTCATTCACCAACATTCTGGAGCAATAGTGGTTTATTGTCACAAGAAAACCCACCAGAGTTAGATAGAACATGTTCCAGAGGACTGCATACATCAGGGAAGGTCAGCATCATGTGCAGGGGCACACAGGATGAGAGAACAACCTGGAGTGAAGACACTGTAGGCAGGGCAAGAGAAAGATTTTTAGAGTTGTCATGAGTGCAAACTGGCAAAAAGAAAAGAGATGTCAAAAACTGTTTAGGAAGCTTTCCGTATGCTTTCACTATATAAAATCCCTATGCAAAACCTCTTAAAAATAAAACTCACAGCAAATATTTACATTATTCTTCAAAGATTCTCAGCTTGGACTGTTGTTTCTTTGAATGTTAAACCACTAAGAGACTGAACCCATACCAGGAGACCTGGCTTTGTCAGTTATACTGCATTAGACAAAGTCCATCTTCTGATTGTAACATCTTTCCTAATGCCAATGAGCACAGACCTTTCCCATTACTATAGCAACCTACAATCCATTATAGATAGTGGGGTCATCATCAAGAAAAGTGAAAGAATTGAGCTGTGGTGTTTTCTGTTATCTCTTTTCAGAAGTCTTTCCATATTTTTATAACTCTTAGTAACTTAGTATCTCAGCACCCATCAATTAACTCTAAAACAAACAAACAAAAAAAGCAAATTGGGTTGTTGTGTTGTGTCCAACATTTTGGCTCCAGGCATGGCTACAAGTTTCCCCTGTGATATCTCAGACCAATAGAAAGATTACATCAGCCCTGTAGAGCAAATGTAGGAAAGGTTTACAAATACCAGCTTAACCTACAATCTTATCACCTGAGATGACAAAAAAATATTTAAGTTAAAAAAGAAAAGGAAAGCAGACTGTAACCAGTCTGTGAATTACCTACCACAAAAGGCACCATAAAGAGGAATCAGACACTGTTGTTGTATAATATCTTAAGTCACATTTACATTCAAAAGTCAGCACTTAGGACTAAAATTACATGTCTTCAAAGTTACCCTTGAAAAATCCCTAAGGAATGCACCATGTTGGAGACACATTTCTCAGTTAAGTTCAACACATCCAGATTTTCCTTCAAAGTTGGAACAGATGACTATGACTTTGGTTGCAACCAGAGACCTAGCTTCCATTTAGAGACATGTGGCATCGCTTCTCAGCCTTTTGGCTAAGATCATGCATAGAGACTATGGTAACAAGTCATATCAATAAATATTAGAATCATACTTGGCACAATGAAAACGTCACACTCTGAGCAGCACATGGGAACAAAAACGATCAAGAAAAGAACCAAGCAAGTACCATCTTCTGCATGCTCAGGGAAAACACTCGCTGGTTGGAATGGAAAACAAAATTATATAGTATAACTAAATTTGTTTAAGCTACACATACATTTTATGGGGACTTAACTGTGTTCTCAAGGAAAAAAGTACCGAAAAGAAGGAACATCAAAGTGTGGGCTTGACCTGAATACCCATTGTTGTTCAGTCTAAATCTATTTGGATGTTTAGCCTCACAGCAAATGCATCAGGCTGAAAGTCTCTAAAGAAACCATTTTGGGCTGGGCACAGTGGCTCACGTCTGTAATCCCAGCACTTTGGGAGGCTGAGGTGGGCAGATCACCTGAGTCCGGGAGTTCAAGACCAGCCTGACCAACATGGAGAAACCCCATCTCTACTAAATATACACAATGAGGTGGCATATGCCTGTAATCCCAGCTACTCAGGAGGCTGAGGCAGGAGAATCGCTTGAATCTGGGAGGCAGAGGTTGTGGTGAGTCGAGATTGTGCACTCCAGCCTGGGCAACAAGAGCAAAAAACTCCATCTCAAAAAAAAAATAAAATAAAATAAAAGAACCATTTTGTCTTTAGAGAAACAGAATTATCCTAAAGGTGGAGAAAGAAGATAGTTTTCTTAGATTTTTTTTTTAAATTAACTTCTTCTGGGGCAGAGTTGATGTTGCCCCAGAAGTTAATTTTTAAAAATATCTAAGAAAAGCCACCATCTGTTTTCCACTGACTTAACAGATAGTTGTGGCCATACAAAAGGCCAGAAATTACAATGGGAACAGACACAAGCCATGTTTTTAAAAGCTGAGATGTTAGAAGAGAGCACTTCCCAGTTTCAGAGTCATGAGTTCACAACTCATCCTAACAATGCTAGAATAAGGAGATATGGCATGAACATACTTTAAACACCTAGGTTTATAAAGTATTCAAAACCCAGCTGGGGCACTGAGCAGCCGCTTTTCTAAGAAAACTCTTTGGGGCTGGGAATGGTGGCTCATGCCTGTAATCCCAGCATTTTGAAAGGCAGATGTGGGTGGATCACTTGAAGCCAGGAGTTCAAGATCAGCTTGGCCAACATGACAAAACCCTGTCTCTACTAAAAATACAAAAATTAGCCAGGTACAGTGATGCATGTCTGTAGTCCCAGCTACTTGTGAGGCTGAGGCAGGAGAATCACTTGAACCCAGGAGGCAGAGGCTGCAGTGAGCCAAGATCTCACCACTGTGCTCCAGTCTGGGTGACAGAGTGAGACTCTATCTCAAAAAAAAAAAAAAAAAGCTCTTTGGCTGCCTATGACCATCACCCCTATCCTAGCATCGAGACAGGCAGAGGCAGGTGTCTATGTCTGCATTTGAGCAAAATTGTACAGGAATCCAGTTCAGAAGCATCCTTTGCAGTTCCCTGTCTCTGTCCTCCAGTTGTCATCAGCCCAGCACAGCCTTGACATGTAATCCCCAAACTAGTCCTTGTCTTTTCCCCTGGGTTAGAGAGAAAAGGCAGAGCAACAATGGAACCATGATAAGGAGAGGGAAGGAGATGAAGAATTAAGGTCCGAAGAGGTAAACAGACATGGAGGCTGCACCAGAGATGGCCTAGCATGACTGCCACTCCCTGCTGCATTCATGTACTCACTCAACAAATACTGATTGGGTGTCTACTATGTGCACAATATTCTGTTAAGCATTTCTCATGTTTCACTGTCTTAAAGGGGGATTATTTCCAGCACCTTTTTTATTGAGTCTCACTGCCTCATCTGGGGAGTAATCATGGGCTCTTTTTTATGGAGAGCCAGGCTACTTACCCTACCTTCACAATCAGAGGCTCCCAGCCTGGGAGGCAACAAAAAGGAGAGTTCGACCACAGCTGTAGGAGAATTGCTTTGGATACGGTTGGCTTCCCAAATCAAAGTAGAGACTGAGTTCATGGCATTTGGTGGCCCAGGAAAAAAAAAAAAAAAAAAAAAAAAAAAAAAGACTTCACCTTCCCTGCAGATCCCTGGAAGGATATTTTTAGAAGAAAAACTTGAGAATACTTAGGGAAGCCAATAAGAGTAATTTATAGTATTATAGTAATACTTTATAGTAATATAAGAGATTTTTGAGTTCCGAGATCAAGGACAGTGTCTGTAAGATTTCAACCCAAGTTAACACATACAGCAAGGGTTGTATGGTGAGACAGATAGAGGATCCATTTCTCTCTTTCTGATGGAAGAAAGATGCCAGCTGTCCAGTTTCCATTTCTCAAATAGCTCTTATTCTCCCTGTGGCTGAGCAAATGAAGAAAGTTCCAAAGCCCCAAATTCATCTTTTCCTTGATCGAACAAAAATGTGCCCATCTGTGACAGTGCAGATTTAGGCAGTTAGAAAACAAGATCACAGGCAAGGAAACCCAGCCATGATTTTCTGTATGCTATCCTCAAGACTGAAGCTAGGGTCTGTCTTGGCTGTCCTTGACATTTTATTTGTCTATATTTCTTTTCTGTCAAAAACTGTATTTTTTTAAAAGTAATAGCACCAACAGGATAATAGCCTGACATAACTGCAGCTGCATGAGGCAATGCTGAGAGGAGAAACTCAAAGAGTACCCAAACCAGGGCTCCAAATATTTTATTTTATTTGAGACAAGATCTTGCTCTGTTGCCCAGGCTGTAGTATAGTAGCATGATCATAGTTCACTGCAGCCTTGACCTCCCAGGCTCAAGTGATCCTCCCACGTCAGCCTCCCAAGTAGCTGGGACTAAAGGCATGGGCCACCATGGCCAGCTAATTTTTAAATTTTTTGTAGAGATGGGATTTTACCATACTGCCAAGGCTGGTCTTGAACTCCTGACCTCAAGTAATCCTCCCAACTTGACCTCCCAAAGTGCTAGGATTACAGGAGTGAGCCACTGCACTTGGCCTTGTCTGGTTATTTATCTCATTAAATGAAGCAGTAAACCATGGTACAACCATAAAGCACAGTGCAAAATAACGTATCATTATTCCATTGCCTTGAGTCTGATTTGGTGAAACCATTTTAATGGTACTGAACACTGAGAAACATAGACCTGACAATTACCTCACTCTAACCCATAGTTTATTAGTTATGTGGGTATAGCAGAGGAAAAAGATATGTACAGACCAGTTTAAGAGCCTGAAGTACAAAGTTTGAGTTGAAGGGGAAGAGGAAGATTTGGAATAAAAGAGGACAGACTTCCAATCCCTTATATGTGGATTTCCAGGGAAAGGACAAGTAGAATATAAAAACAGGGAAAAGCTATTATCAGTTCTGGAAACCAGAGAGGGCATGTCGACTGTAAAAAATGTTGAGGAATTTCTGGATGCACTACACAGGCACAGAGCCCTGACCTCACCTCCTACCCTCAACACAAAATCCTTTCCTACACGCAAATACAGAAGTCAGTGGAAGAGACACTGATAGAAGACCGCTAGCACTTTCTTACATGGAAGGTGGTGCAGACCAAGGGGTGGGCAGTCACATGGCATCCACCTAAGGGACTTCTCCAGGAGGGGGGCTGTATATTCATTTAGGCAGAGGAGTAGAGTTCCTGGCAGGTTCCATCTGCCCCAAGATAAAGTTGCCAATGATGACAGTCTAAAACTGCTTCTTCACTCTCTCCATCCCCATTCCCAGAGGTTCTGGACCTCTGATGCAGTGAGGCAAATTTACATCAAATGTAAATATTCCCTGTTCTTGTCATTTGAACCTGAAGGATTTGTGCAGTTCTCCATATCAATTTCTGATAGACCTCACCTCAACTCCTACTTTATTAAAAGATAGTAAGCAATAACACAGCTTTGTCTATAAGGATGAATAAATACAGTAAAAGCCCATATAGCCAACTGCCCTAATGACTACACATTTAACCCAATGCTCCCTGTGTCTTCAGGGAAACATACTGGCTGATACCAAGCATTGCTCAGTGCTCCTGGCTCACAGCCTCCTCCCTTGTAAGCCTGTAGGCTTCTATTCCCAGCAATTGTATAGTCAGCTTACCAACAGGCAATTTATAGAAAAGTTGTGTCACTTGTATTTGTTATTATAATCATATTTAATTAAATATGCTGTCTAATGAATATGACAATAAAAATAGTTACTTTTTTAAAAAATAGATTGAATTATTTTAAAGATTCAGTACAGATGTGTTGCTAAGATAATCTATTCTTTTTTTTTCTTGAGACAAAGTCTCACTCTGTTGCCCAGGCTGGAGTGCAGTGGTACAATCTTGGCTCACTGCAACCTCCACCCCCGCGCGTTCAAGTGATTCTCCTACCTCAGCCTCCCAAGTAGCTGAGATGACAGGTGACCTCCACCATGCCTGGCTAACTTTTGTATTTTTAGTAGAGACAGGGTTTCACCGTCTTGGCCAGGCTGGTCTTGAACTCCTGACCTTGTGATCCACCCGCTTCGGCATCCCAAAGTGCTAAGATTACAGGCATGAATCACCACGCCTGGCCAATAATCTGCTCTTAAATTTTATATGAAAAGCATTAATGACAGGGAAAAATAGTTAAAATACACCAGGATTCTTTACTCATTGTATCACAGTGTCTTTAAGGTTTTGCTCCTATCTAAAGGAACTGAAACTGGAAATCATAGGTAATTCATAATGAGATGGTTATGAAAGAGAGATGATATGAATAATTAGTGGACCCATTTTAGAAGAAAATGCCTTGACCCTAAAGGATTGGCTAATAGAATGCACATTGGTGTTTTATTTTAAAAGATGTGTCTATATCGTTTTTATGATTCTACACCTTAACCAGCTTCTTTAGATTAACCAAGCAACTACTGATTCTGAGCACAATATATAAGAAGGCTACTTCCAAAAATAAATCAACAGAGCTATTAAAAGATATTATGGTTTGGCTGGGAGCGGTGGCGCATACCTGTAATTTCAACATTTTGGGAGGCCAATGTGGGTTGATCACTTGAAGTCAGGAGTTCCAGACCAGCCTGGCCAACATGATGAAACCCGTCTCTACCAAAAATATAAAAATCAGTCAGTCATGGTGCCTTGCACCTGCAATCCCAGCTACTCAGGAGGCTGAGGCAGGAGAATTGCTTAAACCTGGGAGGCAGAGTTGAAGTGAGACAAGATTGTGCCACTGCACTCCAGGTTGCGTGACAAAGCAAGACTCCATCTAAGAAAAAAAAATTATGGTTCAAACAGAGAGGATAGAACTGAAATAAAAAAAATAGAAAATGCTCCTTTGATTTCCTACCAGGGAGAGAAGAAATTATAAAATGTTTGAAACCTACTTTGTCAAGTGATCAGCTTCTTACTAACTCAATGAATAACTGATTCACTGAGCGATCATCAGCAAATACTTTACACAGGGTCTAGAGCAATTTCTCACAGCCATTGCACAAGCAGGAGCAGAAGCAGAAGCAGAAGCAATACGGACAGGGACAAAAGTAATTAAGACAAAAACCAGTGCTTTAAAAAATAAACAAACAGAAAACACTTGACCATCCCATAGAAAATGTTGAATGTTCTCAAAATTCTCCAGGTTTGGGATGTGAAAAACAGGCCAAGTTCATATTAAACAGCATTTGGCCAATGCATGCCCAGGAGGAGATCTGCAGTGACAACAGTGAAAAAGTAAAAAATACAAACCGCAGTTTTTCAGCAAAATCATTATTTGGTCAAGTGATTTTTGCAGAATTAGCTTTGGTGAGCTGGTCATTCACCAAATGGCTTTCGGTATATTCATGTTGGGTGAAGTAACCAGCTTCCAAGATAAAAAGGAGAGCCTTCTGACTTGAGGTAAGGAATCACTTAACTCCAAAGTCACTTCCATGGGTCAAGGGACAATATCTATTTGGTTTACTTAGCACTTACCCCAAGGCCCAACATATACCAGACACTCAAAAACTATGTTTCATGAGTAAATGTTGAAGACTAATAATGAACAAAAAGGTTTTATATATAGGTCAGGGCCCAGAAAGGCAAAAGCCTTGAGTGTTAGGCTATGGATGCTGCAACTGATTCTATCTGTAAAAAGGAACTCATTGAAGGCTTCTGAGCAGCAAAGTAACATGACTGAAGGAAGTGCCAGGAAAATTAACCTGTTTTTAATTATCAGAATGCACTTAAAGAGAAGAAACAGCAACCCAAATGTCTCTCAATGGATGAATGAATGAACAAAATGTTGCATAGACATAAAATGGAATATTATTCAGTCTTAAAAAGAAAGGCAATTGTGACATATGCTACAACATGGATGAACTTTGAGAACATCATGCAAAGTTAAACAAGCCAGCCAGGAAAGGACCTATATTGTATACTTCCAACCATATGAGCTACTTTGAGTAGTTAAATTCATCGAGACAGAAAGTAGGATAATGGTTGCCAGAAGCTGGGAGGAGGGGAAAAGGATTAAAGTTAGTGTTTAATGGGTACAGAGTTTCTGTTTAGGGAGATGAAACATTTCTCAAGATGGATGATGGTGACGGTTGCAGAGAATGGGGATATACTTAGTGCCACTGAACTGTGCACTTCAAAATGATTAAAATGGTCAATTTTATGTTATGTGTATTCTATCACAATAAAAATAATCTGAAGTCAAAGAGAACATGGCTAGATTGGAAAATTGCATTTTTCCATATGACTGGAGCAGTTTAAGTGTACAAGAGTTGAGTTAGAGTGATCATCAGATAGCAAGTCATGATGGGCCCTAGCAACTCAGAGTTTGGACTTGGTACTGATATTTGAATGATTCTAACTAAAATGATCCTACTCATTAATAGGGGGAAAAAAGGAGAAAATGCTAATAGGATGATTCAAGAAGCTATGTTATTCATGCATAGTCTAATCTAGGGGCTTGGTAGTAGAAACGAAAGGAAGAAAAGAATGGATAGCATAGGCATCAAAGAAAGTATAGTTACTTTTTTGATTGATTGGATCAGGAAAGGGGTTGAGAAAAGGAAACATCAAAGTTTTTAGCCTGGGGAACTGGAAAATAATGATAACATTAAAAGAAAAGGTATGGCCTTAAAGGAAGAGGTGATTTATAGGTAAAAGTGATGATTTTCCTATTTGACATGTTACATTGGAGATGACGATGGAAAATCAAAGCAGAGAAGTCTAGTAAGCAGCTGGGGATGTAAGAAAGTGCTGAACAGAGTATTATTAGTTCAAACTACCAAAGGTAGGCTAAGGACAGCCACCTTACCATATGGCAGCTGTTAAATTAATTATAGCCTTCAAATAAAAAAATTAGTATGAGTGTGGTAAACAAACTGTCTTCATTGAAAACAATTGATTACTAACACAAACACAAGTTGTTGAAAAGGTAATAAAGTAACACTATATACATCCTTCGGCCTAAAATTAAGCTCAGTTTTATGTAGATGAAGTACAATGTCCTCTACATCTCATGGACAATGTCCTGGAATCACATATCTTACTGAAATACTTTTTGAAAACATATCTCCTTGGATGGACAAGTAGAGAAAACTTCAGAATCTACGCTGTCAACTTTTCAAGCCAGGTTTCTCAATCCAGTTTTCTGAAATATTCAACCTGAGGCTGCCTAGTCTAGTATCAATACACATTCATTGAAACAACATAATGTACTAAGGACTGTAAATACCCTATCCTTTGGTGATACTGTCATTCAACAAATATGTATCAAGAGCTCACTACAGATTCAGAGGCAGAATTAAGAGTGCCAGGAATGCAAAGAGGAATGCCACATGACCCATACCTTAGAAAATCTCACAGTCTAGTATGAAAAAAAGAGGGTGAATGAAGCACTGACCCTAATGGAGCACACTTAGATCCTGATCCAGGTTCCTGGTACAAGTCTCCTAATATAAATGCTCACTTACAATGTTTACCTTAGTTTTTAGAAAGATTTGATCATATTACTCAATTGATTATAACAAATTTTTTTTTTTTGAGACAGAATCTCACTCTGTTGCCCAGACTGGAGTGCTATGGTGGGATCTCGGCTCACTGCAACCTCCACCTCCCAGGTTAGAGCAATTCTCCTGCCTCAGCCTCCCAAGTAGCTGGGACTACAAGCTTGCACCATGATGTCCAGCTAATTTTTGTATTTTTAGTAGAGACGAGGTTTCACTATGTTAGCCAGGTTGGTCTGCATATCTTGACCTCAGGATCTGCCTGCCTTGGCCTCCCAAAGTGCTGGGATTATAGGCATGAACCACCAAGCCCAGCTGATTATAGCAAACCGTTAAATCCAATTGTTACATCCTTGGATACATATGTAATATGTAATTATTACAATTATTACTTTAGATTATATAGATTGTCAGCAAGAAAGGAAGGAATGAGCTATCAAGTTACCAAATAATTTTGAAGTTCCTCTCTACTTGAATTTGTAAAACTTATTATTTGATTAACCCACAATCAAAAACACTACTCAGCCCCTTCAGCTTCTGCACCTTTTACTGTCTATGTTCTTTAATCCAGCATGTAAAAACGAAACATTGACTTTTTCTGTGAACTAATTATTTCATTAATGTATCCTTCTTGGATATCATGTCAGCTCCTTGAGGATAAGAATCACATCTTACTTTTCTTTTGAGATTCCTATTAGCCTACAATGGCACTTAAAAATATTTGCTTAATCTAATTAAGATAAATTATGTGCTATAAAATCCTGTGTCAGTCACATTGTACTGTAGAACACTGCCAGATCAGTAATTAAACATGCCATCCTTGCTTAAAGCCAAATGATTTTTTCATGATTTGCTGTTTTTTAATATCCAAAGTGTTACTTTTCTTTCTCACAGCCAGTTCCTACAACTCTGGAATTTACACTATTTTCATATTTCCATAATGACACCTGCTGGTAGGAGAAGAATGGATGAACTGCAGGGATTTTATTCAACTAGCTACAACCAGCCATTGTCCAGTCTGAAATAAATAATGTTCCTGAAAAAGAACATTTACAAAGAGTAAACCTCAATAACTCCAAGTACCCAAGTACTAAAAATTTGAAAGAATAAGACAAGTGCTATTTCAGTACTATTTTCCAACCAGAATTAAAATGTATTCCTATAATCTCTGTCCAAAACAAAATTGCTGCAATTAAGAGTAGTTATTAACAAAGGCCTCAAAATTATCAATTCAATTCTGTTAAATGTTTTACTCCATTTGTAAATCAGCATTTAAATATGACTAAAATTATTATTATAAGGAATAAGTTCTAGTATTTGATACTATAGTAGGGAGATTATAGTTAATGATAATTTATTGTATATTTCAAATTAACTAGAAGAGAAGAATTGCAGTGTCTCCAAAACAAAGAAAAAATAAATGTTTGAGGTGACAGATACCCCAGTTACCTTGATTTGATCATTACACATTGTATACACATATTGAAATATCACATGTACCCCAAAACCACAACTATTATATATGAATAAGAAAATGTTAAGAGATCATTAAAAGAGATCATTTCAGATCATTATCTGAAACTTTTTCTGTTCTTTCATATAATTAATTACTGGATCAGTGGCCCAGAAGACAATGGATGGGACATTTGTCTCAGTGGTAACCTGCATATCATCTTGCCCTTGGGGAGCAAGTGAGGAGAAGCAGCAAGACCAGTTACTCTGGAAACACTGCTGAATGCTGACTATGCCAGGTCTCCTGCAATACCCAAATAAGAGATATGGCTGCTGGGTTCATCTGCCCTACACTGCAAGCTTCAAGAGGGATATGATGAGGCCAGGTGCAGTGGCTCACAACTGTAATCCAGCACTTTGGGAACCTGAGGCAAGAGGATTGTTTGAGTCCAGGAGTTCAAGATCAGGCTAGGCAACATGGTAATACTCCAACTCTACAAAAAAACAAAATTGAAAAATTATCCAGGTGGTGGTGCACAGTTGTAGTCCCAACTACTCAGGAGGTACTGAGGTGGGAGGATCACCTGAGCCCAGGATGTCAAGGATAAGGCTGCAGGAAGCTGTGATTGTACCACTGAACTCCAGCCTGGGTGACAGAGCTAGACGCTGTCCCAAAGGAAAAAATAAAAGAGGGACAGCATTATGCATCCTCTGTGCTAGCACACTACCTGACACCTGACACAGAGTAAGCACCAATGAGTATTTTTAAACAAAGCACGTGTGTAGGTAGGGGCAAGGCCAGGGTGGGGACTAGGGGTGTCAATATATTTGATTCTGGGTAGACTTTGTCCAGACAACAAAATGTTAACCAGATTAGGTGGGTTCATTCTGACAATACCTGAGTGAGCTTATTTGACTCAATAGTTTAGAAAGCAGGCAAATTAACCAAATGGCTCCCATATAAAATATGGATAATCTATATGCACACAGTTTCGTATACAGTTAATAGGTAAATGTATAACTCATTATGACACATATTACACAGACTTTTTCTTATTTCACTCACAATCCCTCTTCTGATGAGAAATCAGTCATGTGTGCTGGCAACAGGGGTCTTCAAACAACTTTTCTTCCTAACTGCCTGCAGGTTAAAGTCCAGACAGGTACACACTCAGTTGACAGTTGACTTGTGGCTGTTTTGTCTTTGCAAGTATGCTAACTTCTCAGGCTTCCCTGGACGAGCTTCAGATTGACTTATTTCACTTGAAGGAATCACTTGTGAGCAAAGTGTGTGAAGTAGACTGCTTCTGATTCCCTATTTCAAAACGACTCCTCTTCCACAACAGCAGGGCAAGGAACACAATTATCACGCTATTCATCAAAAGCTGCAATTTTCTTTCAAAAAGGAAAATCCTTTGGGTACTTTAAAAGGCTTTTTTTTTTTTACTTCTACTGAATGTAGATTGTAAATCAATTCAATAAATACTACAAACACCTACTATGTACTAACCATGGTAGGCACTGTAAAAAGTAGTCTTGGATCTTGTCCTCAAAGAAAAGAGTTCATAGTCCAGTATCATAGGCATTAACCTAGTCTGCTATGATGACTAAATCACAACCTGACAGCAAGTCAGTATTTAGCTAACCTGGGGTTCCCATCCTATCCCCACCTCACAGAAGCTATTGCTGGTGTATATGGCCAAGGCATACATATTGAAAAGAATGTGCTGTTCTAGGCTCATTAGGACACCCACAAAGGTCAAATCCTAGTTCCCAGATTCCTACATTTCAAGGGAATCCAGTGCCTGGTCCAGGGCTTTGTTCATCAATATTTTTTATTGAAGAATTAAGGTGTATAAAAAAAAACTACAGTGATTCAGAATAATGTAATCCCTGGGTTATACCAAATAGAGAGAGAGTATGTGTGTGCACGTGCGTGTATGGTGGCAGACACACTAAATTGGCATACTTTTCAGCCCAATATTCTACACAGCTGATGAAAGCACTGCATATTTTGCTTTACATCTAGAGAAAACATCATTGTGATTCATTTTGTCTCAGGTTTATTAAGAATCCCAGGGAAACCCCAACTCTCTACCTACTACCCTCATATCAGAATTCATTTTGAAAGGACAACGCATTTCCTCACCTGGGTCCCTGACCTAAGATAAATCTGTAAACCATCAGAGAGAGCTCGAGGGAAAAAAAAGAAGTGATATTTATTGTTTATCACATGCCAAGAACTACACTAAGGGTTTAAGTCTCAACAATTCTGTGATGGATCACCTTCCAAACTTGACAGCTGAGGAAACCAAAATTCGGAGAGGCTAAGAAACATGCTAAAGCCACACAGCTCATAGTTGCAGAATCAAGGCTTCTCCTTCCACTACAGCATGTGGCTTCCTCATCTCACAGGTACCATCAGACTGCTGTGAATACATCCACAACATAGGTATGGAACAGGGCGGGCCCAGGCTTTATGAAACCTAGAGTATACAAATTTTATGTCCCTCTTTAAGAAAAAAAATACAAAATTAGATACAAAAAATTAATATTTATTGAGAATGAGTACAGAAATCACACAACTTACAAACTTGTTTGAAGCTGGCAAATACACAAATATTTTCTTTAAATTTACACTTATGTCTTTGAAGAGGAATATATCCTTCCTGTCATATCTGAATTCTGTTTTTGTTTTCTTTTTTCTTTTTCTTTTTTTTGAGACAGGGTCTCACTCTGTCGCCCAAGCTGGAGTGCAGTGGCGCTATCTCTGCTCACTGCAACCTCTGCCTCCTGGGTTCAAGCAATTCTCCTAACTCAGCCTCCCAATTCACTGGTATTACAGGCGCCCACCACCACATCCAGCTAATTTTTGTATTCTTAGTAGAGATAGGGTTTCACCATGTTGTCCAGGCTGGTCTTAAACTCCTGACCTCAGCTGATCCGCCCGCCTCAGCCTCCTAAAGTGCTGAGATTACAGGCGTGAGCCACTGTGCCCAGCTGTTTTTGTTTTCTTATAGATTCAGGCGGTACATGTGCAGGTTTGTTACTTGGTATATTGTGTAATGTAGGGTTGGGGCTTCTAATGAATTCATCACCCAAATTGTATCTGAATTTGATATGAACAGTAATTCTGAAAAAACATGCAAAATTAACCTGAAGTTAAGGCATATATGAGAATAATTCAAATATTCCCACCCTGCACTGAGCTCTGTAATTAGATCATTGAATTCTTCTTATACCATATGTCATGATTATTGATGAAAATGTGTGACAGTTTGTCATGGAATGCTTGTTTCTCAGAGCATGTCCCTTGCTTTAGTGGCAATTTTGCACACCCTTTCCTCTGGAACCATCAGGCTATCTCAGGACAAGATGTAACAGATGCAATAAGATAAATATATGAGATCCAGAATAGGAGGCAGAAATCATGTGTCTTCTCACACAGACATTCTTGCTCCATGCCCTCAGGCTCATGCTCTACAAACACAGGAATTCTGATAAAATCTACTCTACACTATTCTCACAAAAAAGAAAATTACAAGTATATATATATGTATATGTGTGTGTATATACTTTTATATAAGTATATGTTTACACACACACACATAGTGAATTTATAATTGTATACTCATCATCACTGCACATATTCTAAACAGGAGAGAATATATTTGGCTGGGTATCAATTCTTCTGCTCACAATTTTATGTCTGCAGAGGTAAGAATTTTCTACAGTTGAGCTTCTCAAACCTTGTTTTCAACCTCATTTTTCTCCACTACCCCATATTTCCAGGATGAGTGCCACAGGACTGGCTCCTAGCCTTAGGACCTCTGGCCTTCACCTTGTTGCCCCATCCATGCTGGGTAAGCTCTCCAGTGGGTGGTACGAATATTCCTTCAAGCCATTCCTCACCCAGATGGCTATGAAAAAGACTGTAAACTACATTAAAATATCACACTACATGTAACCCCAGTTCAACTTCCTTTAAAATAAACTACATGTATCCCCAGTTCAACTTCCTTTAGTCAGATCCAAAACGTGCCCATCACTCAGATGCCATCTGACAGGAGGAGAATGATGATGGTAAGGAAGTCATAATGGAAAGAGAAAGCGATCTCCAGTGACTACACTTAACACAGCTTGATTTTGCAAAATTTAGAAATACATATAACCATTGAACATACTGCTAGCCTTCATTATATTGCTCGAAACTGGCTGCTGGTATCAGTAGATCATACTACAGAAAAACAGAGTTGGAAGAGAAATAATCCAAGGGCTGAGAGGACATTTGACGAGTCTAATAGGGTCTCTATATATCAAAGACTTGGTTCAAAGCAGACACTGTAAAAGGGGAGAAGAGTAAAGGTATTCTTAAAGAGCAAATGTCGTTCTTAAAGAGTAAAAGTAAATATTAAAGAGCAAAAATCGGCCAGACACAGTGGCTCACGCCTGTAATCCTAGCACTTTGGGAGGCTGAGGCGGTGGATCACCTGAGGTCAGAAGTTTGAGAGCAGCCTGGTCAACATGGTGAAACACCGTCTCTACTAAAAATACAAAAATTAGCTGGGAATGGTGGTGCATGCTTATAATCCCAGCTACTCGGGAGACTGAGTCAGGAGAATTGCTTGAACCCAGGGGCAGAGGTTGAAGTAAGCCACTTCACTTCAGCCTGGGTGAAAGAGAGTAACTCTGCCTCAAACAACAACAACAAAACAAAAAGTTAAAATCATCTCTGTCTCAATTATTTTAACGAACTACTGTCAGCAAACAGAATCTCCTACAAATGTCGCCTCCACAATTCACTCTAAAAGAACTTTGGAGACCAACACAGCACAGTTCAATAGCTAAGATCAGCCTCTTGGCCTTTTTTCTCCCGGCTCATGTTGGTAGTTACCTATCTTGCGCACATGCTTATAATGGGCCACTTCATAGAGAAGCTAGCTATACTATTGTCCCATGTATTATTCTTGAGAGCCTAATATGGACTGCAAGGTTATTATTGTCTGCCTGTCCACACTTTGTCAGCTCATGAAAGCTTAAATGTCTAGTTTCAGGGAAAGCAAACTGGCTTTCATCAAGGACCAAAAAAATAAATATGATCCTTCACAAAAAGACAGTGTGAGGTCCCTGTATTCTATTGGATATTGCCTGTAGAGTCGATCCTTCAAAGGAAAATATCCATTAATTTCATCTCCAAAGGATACACGTATTGGCCCTACAGGGTTTTCAGCCTTCATTTACATGCCTTATATAAACAACTTCCTCTTTCACCTCCTGTTGCTACCTGAATTGGGATGGGCCAGGAGCTTGAGAATGCCTCTCAGTCCAGACCCAGATACTCTGCAAACAAATCCTACAATCTTGCAACTCCAGAAAGAATCTCTCTCCTAATGTCTAAGCATAAATATACAACACAAGCTTTTCTAACATCTGTGAAGTTGAAAACGGACAAAAAGTACTTGCCATGCTTGCTTAGGACATTAAGGCAAAATCACATCACAAATTTTCTTGCCATACACGTCCACCAAAAAAGGAAACTAACAAAATTTAGTTCCTGGCTACCATGTGCCAGGAACTTTCATATGTGCTTCATGTACAACCTTTTGAGGTAAATACTATTATTCATATTTTATAGATAAGGAAACTGAGGCTCAGAGAGATGAAGACATTTTTCCCAATATCTTGCAGCTGTGAAGAGGTATTCAAACAAAAGATAGGACAGCTTTTGAAGTGGTAACTATGGCATAAAGTGGGGAGATCATGGGCTTTGGGTTTAGCTGTTGGCTGGTACAAAACAGCAGTGTGACCTGAGACAGATGGCTGGGCCCCTTTTTTCATCCTAAGACAAAGATAAGAGTAACATCCACTTCAGAGGTATTGCAACAGCTGAATGAGTCGTGGGTAAAAGGCTAGCAGTTAAAAGATGTTCAAGAATTTGCATTAGTTTCCCTCCTTCTCAAGCTCCTTGGAAGCATAGGCCACACTTTTTTTTTTTTAATTTTTGCACATACCCAGCCCTTAGCAAATATCTGTGGAAATAAACTTTGCCATGTCCAGTGTTGGTGACAGCTGACATGGTGTTTTCAAAGCAATACTGGCATCCTTATGCCCACAATATTAAAATTCTCATTTCAACAGATTTCTTGGATGAAATATCCCATATGACAATGCAAACAGAGTAGAAAATAGATGGGAAGAGCATTTTAAAATGTATTAAACCATCAGTTCCAGCATATCTTTTATTTTAAAAAAAAAAAGAAGAAAGAAAAGAAAAAGAATTTAAGCCAGTGGAATATAAGTGAAACAGTAATTAAGTTACTGAACAAAATTCTAAGCAGCTTCATGACTCTGCAAGAGGCATGAATGCCTAGTGGGCCAGGATTATGTCTGACCCAGTAAGGTGGTCCAATGGGGCCAGGCTTCTAGACTTCCAGACCAGCTTCTAACACACTAACCCAAGCATTAAAATTCTGGAGCCAAAAGCCTGGCCTTAAATGAAGGCACCACTAATGTAAGAAAAGGGTTCAGCTTACAAATATATGTTTTGGCAAGAATTGGTTCACTTCTCTCTAGTTCCACTTCAACTATCCTAGTCTAAGCCACCATTATCTCTAGCCTAGAATTCTGCAGTAGCTTCTCTAACTGATCTACTCCTGCCCTTGACCTCTGTCATCCATTCTCACACTGCAGCCAGAGACAGCTTTTAAAAACACAAATCAGACCATGTCAGTCCCCTGGCCTCCCACAGTTCTTAGAATCAAAACCAAATTCTTCATTATGGTCTGGAAGGCCTAACAGGATCTGGCCTCTTCTTACCTCTTTATTCAGAGAATAAATGAGCAAATGAACGCATGAGAGTGATACAGCAATGCGCCACCTGTCTTGGATGAAGCCCAGAATGTCTTGTGTAAACCAGCAGACTACTACTACTGTCATTTAACCTTTTTGGAATGTCTTGAGCACACTGGGCTGTGTACAAAACACAAAAATAATTCAATCCCTACATTTCAAGAGCTATATTCCAAAAAGATAGTTTTCCAAACATGGAAAGAAGAGAAGGATCCTGCTTGGCAACACTTAATCTCTTTTTACTTCTTCAGACTTAAACAGAGACTGTAGTATGCAGAGAGCCATGAACAGCTGTGAGGAAAAAAAATACTAGGAATACTAGAAAAAATAGATGCATGACTGGGAGTAAGAGGGAGACAGAAATCAGTAAAAAGATAAAGATAAGGAAGGGGGCATGGAGGTCAGAAAAGGGTAGAAGCAATGAGGAGGAAAGGGGGAAGCTATAGTGGCTTTCTGTCTCCTGTGACAGCCATTTGACTGGGACTCAACCGAAAAACCAGAAACCAAGATAAGCCTTTGAGCCTTGGAAGACCTATGACTATCTAGAAATGGAATTTAGTGGCTAGAAGAGCCATCTATGTACACTTGTCTCTCTGATTGGATGGATGAACAGAAGGCAAGAGTTATGGTTGGATAATATTCCACCATGACTCCTTTCATTCATCTCCATTTCTGAAAATAATTTCCCCATCAGTCCTCAAGTTTCCATAGACACTGATTACACAAGAAAAACATTGCATAAGTGAGGAAATAAGAGATGGGGAAGCCTCATTCCATTCTCCCTATGCCCCTTCTTACAGAGTTTTGAAGTCATCCACCAATAAAGTAAGAGCAGCAGACTACAGTTATTTAGCTCTTTAAATAATGCCGCTGTTCCTTCCTTTTTCTAAACTTCTAAAGCATTTGTGCATTATATACTGTCTTTTCTATTACTTAACTGGTTCAAGTGCCTTCTGTCTCTTAATAAATTACAAGTTCCTTGAGGGTAGAAACCATGTATTTTTTTTTTTCATTTACATCCCCAGAGTGCTTAGCATAGGATCAGAAACATCAAAAACATTCAGGAAACACTCACTGCTCTAAATATGATCAAGTGCTTTACGGGATCGCCAATTTATTTATTTTCATTTTTAAAATTTGTCTTTATTAACCCTCCAAAAAATCCTCTCTCAAGAATATGAAAATTTGTATCCTGACATTAGGGAAGAAACTGAGAAAGAATCACAGTTAAAATGTCAACAATAAATTCATAAATGGATACACTCTACTTCCTCATCTGAATAGCTGGTCTACTATATCAAAAAAACATCCTGATACCCCACGATGTGAGCAGTACTAATAATAGTTCATCCTGCTGCCATGTAAACACTGAGGAGCTAGTCCATCAATAAACATACTGGAAATACAGATCCCCTTCTAAAAATATCACTTCCTTTTCTCTTCAAGAAGCAATTTTCCAGGTTAATACAAATATGCAAGGAGAAGTGCTGAAGCTCATCAGGGCCACCTGGAACTCTTGTAGATCCATTAGCTGGATGTTCCAAGTTCTTCTCACACTATGAGAACTGGACTGAGCCGTCACTGCCATTGCCTACTTACTAAATCCTCGAAAATGGAGTAGAGTCTAAGGTTGTGATGATCATTCCTTCCTGGATCCATGGCACAAATCATTAAATAAGGGAATTCTTTCTCTTGAGTCTGTACTTGGCCTCAGAACTTCTCTTGAACCCCTTAGCACCCTCAAGCAGTCTCAATCAAGCAGAACAAAGAAGTCAGAGGAAGTCTTTTCCCCATACCTGAGCTAAGGCCTTCGGATATCCCATGAAGAGCTACTGTGAAGACCAAACTCCAAATTAGGCTGTGAAATGAGCTGTATTTGTCTTCAGTGACCCTTAAGCTCTCTTAACCAGTGTTATTTCTCTTGTTTCTAAACTGCCAAAGTTTCATGCTGTATGCCTTTCCCTGGTCTACTTCCCACAAATGCTCTCAGGATCTTTCTTCCTCCAACCTGTTTCTCTGTTAAGACCCTTCTTTCTTAGTTCCAAAGATAACTGCTCATTTTGCCTAAAATAATCACCAAATGTGTGAATGCTGCACAGGAACATATTTGCATTTTTTGAAGTCCCTTCTGGAAACAATGGCCAGAATGACACCAATGGGGGAAATTTCGGACCTTAATGTGAATTGGCTAGAAGAGAGATTTGGGGACCTGAAAGAGGAACAGCTCTTAGTCATACCACCTTAATTTTCCTTCAACTCTTTTCAACCGGTCACTGACATGAGTCTTTTCTAGATCCATTCCAGCAAGTCTGCTTAACTACCATATAACAACATAACCCATAAAACACCATGAAATTCCCAAGAAAAGCTAAGGTAGCTGAAAAAAGAGTACCTTATTTCCATAGGTACGTGTTAAGTGGAAAAGTTTTCTCCCTTCACACACAGAAAAATCTTGCCTCTGCAAACGTTAGCCTGGTACCTTCAAGAAGCTGAATAAATTAACTTTCCAATACCACTTAAGGTAAATGGCTTAATGTTTTCACCAGATCTGACCAGGCCCCAACAACAAGGAGTGGGTGGAGATAAGCGTCTATTTTCATTTATTTCATGAGCCCTGTTCTCTATGGACTTGTTTCTAAAACTACATATTAAAAAAAAAGCTTTAACAGCATGAGTAATTTTTGTTTTATGGTGTATTATTATTCACTTTCAATAATGTAACTCAAAAATGACTTATAGGATTACAAGAATATAGTATAAAATTTCTAATATAATTCAATGACCCTTAAGCAAAAACATGATCACCATTGACTGAAGTTATCCTATACAATGGCAGAAAACTGTCAAGCCCAATTATGTGAAAATGCAAGAGAACTGTTTAGACAAGCTCCTCACCAAGACTTTCTGTTGCTCATACAATAGAGGAGGCTTAAGATCAAAACTATTATATTAAATCAATTTTATGATTATAAAATATGCTAGTTAAGTTGGTTCAGCATACATTCTCTGTCCTAGCACATATATTAGGATAACATTACAATGTATTTCTAAGAGACAAATCACAGAAGCCATTCACCAATCAAAATGTGTACATTCCAAGTGCAGCTAGACAAAAGACTTGATACAAATGTTCTCCTGAAGAGTGATTTGGGAATGCAAAATACTCTAGACACCTCACCCCATCCACAGTTGGTGGGTCATGTTTTATTAGATGCAATCCACTTCCTCAGACACTTGTTCAACTGAGGTTTTGTAAAACTATTAGATTAACATTGGGCATATAGTAAATGCACAAAGAAATGTTTGATGAAAGAATGATTGAGTGAATTATTGGATAGACAAAGTATCTTCAATAAATGCAGAAAATGCCCATGTAGAACCATATTCCTCTTTCTTAAAAAATGCTATTCTACTCTGCTTGTTAATAATCTCCTTAAGAAAATTTCACTTTTTAAAAATGTTTTAAGGCATTTGTTTTACCAGCAATGAATTAAATGTTAGTTAAGAATCTGCACACCTAATCCATTTAGATATAGCATGTATTTTCTTCCTAGTTCATACATCTCATAAAACACAAAAATTATATAATCCTGCTAGCATAAGTCATTAGCAGACAAAGACAAAAACTCAGGAGCTTTGTGTTTTATTTTATGTCACATTCTGCTTCATAGTCCAACCAAGTTTCATAATGAAAATTTTTCTCAGCCAACGCCTCAAATGCTTTATTTTTCAGAAAGAATTGATTTGACCAATATCGCTGTGGTATGGATATGTTTTCCTTCCCGTTGGTCTCTGCCATGATCTCCTCTGCATATAGTTCAATTAGATGCCTTCTCACTTTTTCACAAGTTGCCTGTTATGGTAAAAGTTTGAGAAAACTTTGAAAAAGAATTATAAAATGTTTTCACTGTCAATAGAAAAAAAAAATGGATTGCTTGAGCCAGACACAGCTCCCTGTAGAGCTAACCTTTTGATCCTGGAATCCTTTCATGCACTTAAGTCTTCACTAGAGTCAATGGGAGTGTTGTGTATGCAAGGGCAGCAGTCTCTTCTTTAGTACTCTGTAGCCAAGTGAGGTAGCCAGCTGAATCTGGTTTAGTTAAAAAAAAAAAGCTTTCCTGATGCTTTGAAGTTTTTTGGGCAGTGTAATAATATCAGGATTTATAGGAGGTTATTTTGCATAATATTTAGTAAAATATTCTTATGGCTTCAAAAAGTTAGTGGGATAAGAGAAGCAAGAACCTCCAGCACTCATATGAAATATTTTTTTAAGTTCTGGGTAGAAATGGCTCAAAATTATGTATCTTAGGAAGATACATAATTGTAAGACTGTCCATCTGTGTGTTCAGGCAGGAATGTACCTAAAACTATTCTTGAAGAAGGATTTCTACCCTATCTTTAAAAGATAGAGATATAGGCCGGGCATGGTGGCTCACGTCTATAATCCCAGCACTTTGGGAGGCCGGGCGGGTGGATCATGAGGTCAAGAGATCGAGACCATCCTGGTCAATGAGGTGAAACCCCGTCTCTACTAAAAATACAAAAATTAGCTGGGCATGGTGGTGCGTACCTGTAGTCCCAGCTACTCAGGAGACTGAGGCAGGAGAATTGCTTGAACCCAGGAGGTGGAGGTTGCGGTGAGCCAAGATCGTGCCATTGCACTCTAGTCTGGGTAACAACAGAGAAACTCCATCTTAAAAAAAAAAAAAAAAAGATAGAGATACAATATAATATCTCTCAAAAGCTCTGATGAAAACAAAGAAGCTTGCTGGAGGTTTCTACTATGTGTGTGGATCAAGTAACTCTGTGACTAATCCAACTATTTGAATCAAAACAAAGTGTTCCTTTAGAATCTTTATCACTCCAACCCCACACTCACTCACTGATTAGGACTTTTTCCAGGCAAGGCCAAAGGGCTGACCAAGGTGATTCGGCACCACCAAGTGGAAAGGAGGCAGGAGAAGGGAGAAGTGCAGTGGCAGAACACAGAAGCCACAAAATCTCTCTGCTGGAAGCCAGTTCACTTTATTATTATCAAGAAACTGAGGTTCACTTTCTGGCATTTTGGCCTGAGCATTAAAATTTTAAATTAATACTATTGAACACAATCTACTATTTTTTTAAATGAGCATTTTATTATCACTTTGTGGAAGAGTACTGAAACCTCTGATTTAGTATAATCATATGAATATGATTTATTCATATTGGAAATTCAGCAGCATGGGTGACAGCAACTTGGATCTGGGGGGGAAAAAAACAGCCTTGCTAAATAAGTGATGGTCCCACCACTAAACATGGGGTTAGGAGTAAGTTTCTCTTCGGTCAAATACACATGCACACATATTTCAGTAGCATGACGAAGCTAAAACAAACAGAATAAAGGTGAACATTGTACTTAGTAGTTGAAAATGAAGTGTTTCATTTTAATATACATGAATAACTAACTTTTTCCCCACTTTCTGGAATCCAGATGTTGGCAATCTTTACTTCCAAATGATGATTGCCTTTTTAAGAAATCTCTTAAAACTTTAATAGTGGTCCTCAGATAAAAAGACACTGGGTCTGGGCATGGTGGCTCATGCCTGTAATCCCAGCACTTAGGGAGGCTGAGGCAGGTAGATCAACTGAGGTCAGGATTTCAAGACCAGCCTGGCCAACATGACACAATTCTGTCTCTACTAAAAATACAGTTAGCCAGGTGTGGTGGCGTATGTCTGTAATCTCAGCTACTTGGGAGGCTGAGACAAGTAAATTGCTTGGACTCAGGAAGCAGAGGTTGCAGTGAGCTGAGATTGTACTACTGCACACCAGCCTGGGTAACAGAGCAGGTTACGATCTCAAAAAAAAAAAAAAAGATACCAACCTAGAGATAAAAATATCCAAATTCCCTTCTTTGCTACCTTTGACAAATGAGAACTAGGGGTCCACACAAGTTCACTTATCAGTATATCCAACTAAAAGATGCATCTTTCCCTGTTGGGGGCGTATTATAGAATCATAAAAGAAAATGACTTCATTAAGATAAAATAGGTCTCTGGTGTTTCAAGACAAAACCACTGGACAAAGAACAGACAATGCATGAAAGAAATGCATAATGCTCCATAAATATTCAAAGAGATGCTCAGTCTTGCTTGTAATGTAAATAATACAAGGAAAACCAGTACAGCAATTTTTCTATCAGAATGGCAAACTCTGAAAGACTGACAACAATGTAGGCATGCAGGATAATGTGTGGAAACAGATATCTTTGTGTATTGTTGATTATAATGTAAATTTGTATGACTTGAGCATAAACTCAACCAACTCAGCAAGTTTATCACTATCAAATTGTTAAATGTTTTCACCTTTTGATTCAACTTTTGAGAAGATTTCTTTAAACAGATAATTGCACATGTGAACAAAGAAGATGCAAAAACATATTGTCATGTGATTTACAGCAGTGAAAAACAGAAAATGCATTATGTACATTAATAGAAGATTGGTTAAATAAATTATTGCTCATTCATTCAACCATTGGTTGAGGGCCTACTGAGTGATGGGTAGTATTCTATATAATCCATCCATTAGAATAATTATGTAGATCTATAGTGATTAGTATGGAAAAGATTACAAAAGTTTATATTGTATTTTCTAATTTTGTAAGAGTATATATATATATTTACTTATATATATTTATATGTGAATATATATGCATTGAGAGTCATCTATAAGGATGATCACCAATATGTTGTATTATCAGTGATTATCTCTGAGACTGTTGTTATTGATGTTTGTATTTTAAAATACTACTTGAATATTTTTACAATAAAGCTATATATATAATTTTCATATTCTAAAAATATTAGAAAAAATTTTGAAGGAAAAAAAGAAAACTTTTGGTCAATTTAATCTTATTAATATGCAGGAGAAAATACCAGACAGCCACAGAAAACCAGAAATCCAGCTACAGTTCTAAGAAGTAAGATGCAAAAGTAGATGCTTGCCCACAGGATGAGGTAAACAGGGACAAAGCACAACGGTTCCATAGAGTTCAAATGCACAATGCAGCTGAATGTACTCTATTAAACTCGAAATCCAGGCCAGCAAAGTCTCCGAAGACTGCACAGGCTAAAAAACTAATAACAATAAACATATCATACACAGGGCTTTTATATAACTTGGAAGTCATTTGCATTGAAATGTTGGTCCTTCAACAGTCTATAATGTTCCCAAGTCTATATATTATTCCTCTTCCTTTAAAAAATAATTTTCCATGCACCCTCCCCATCCTCTTAATCCTACAAGACAGTTTTCTGTCTGAGCAGGTGGGGAATGCATATCTCTGTTTAAAGGCTAAAATACATTTGGCTTTACCTGATTTATGATTATCTTAGCCAGAGTATCAAGTGCATATCAATAGCTGTATCATAATGCACATATATTTCTTTATTCTGCCATAATAAGTAGAATCAACAGGATGTGCATTGTAAAGATAGATAGAGAAACCATAACACAGAGTGATATACCAGAACTCATGCTAGAAATTCTCCCATGAATCTGATGTATCTGAATACATGAACAGCTGGCTCACTATGAGCAACAGCACAGAAACATACAATCACATTCGATCTTTTTTCTGCTAGGAATGAACATTTACAGATTTCTCATGTTAAATGCTTGCAGCAATTCTCAAAACCAGGACTTCCACTGTGAGAGGTGTACTACATTTTCAGCTTTGAATTTTTTAGGTTCTTGTTATACTGTTATTTACTCTTACTGGGTTACATTATATTTTTCTACCTTGTACTATGTGTGCACACAAAGCAGCTACTTTCTGAAATCCATGTAAACTTCTGCTCCAGGTCTTTAGGATGGACTCAAACCCCAGCAGTAAGCAAACACCTTGCTTTCACGCTTTTTATGATAAAAATTGAAAATGAAACTTGAAGACAGTTCAGTCAAACGGAACAAACAAAGCAAGTACCGTCGTCAGGTGTCTTTTATTAGGCCAACTTTGAGTTCTGAACACTCAGCTCTCTTGACTACACAGAAGTCTTAAGAACGTGTGTTCATGTGTACGTGTATCTAAGTTCTATCCCGGACGCATAAAATGCATCAAATGTTCTACCTTTGTTACTTTCAAAAAACTGCTTTAAGGAATAAGGATAACCAGTCAGAGGATTTTTAAAAGCTGAGAAAAACCTTCTGTGGCATATGAACTTTCTGATTACAGAAAGAGCATATAGAGAGGGTTGGCCAAGCTTCAGGCCGCCACCGTTAGTGAGGCCAAAAGACTTGTTAACTTGAGTTGGCTGTGTTATCTGTGCCAGAAGCACCAAGTTCCCTCTGGTTCCTCAAACCTACTCCCCATTTGTTATATTCTTTAGGTGAAAACTCCAACCTCAAGTACTCTGCTGGTTTTCCTAAAAACAAATTAGGCTGTACAGATCTGAGTATCTTGCAAAAGCAAAGAAAATTTAGGAAGTCCCAAAAATATCAGACTGGCCTATGTAGTTTTTGGACATTCACCAAGTTAGTGAGAATAGGTCTGGTTACCCCTATTGAACAAGGAAATGGTAACAATTCAGGTTTCTGGGATTTACATTAATAGTTCAAAGTTAGACAGTGGGGTGGAAGACAGAGCCCAAGTCCTCTCCTTGCCTGCCAAAGCACGTCTTCACTGTGGTTGCTTCTTTAAGAATCTTTGTGAATAATGCATTAAAGGAAATGATTAAAAGAGAAAGAATATACCACGTCCATTATTCTGATGCTGCATAGTAAAAAGTGACTTTCATTTTCTTTAATGACATTTTTATAGAATTATATCAGAAGTTTAAAACAGTTTTAATCTCAAACCTTCTTAAATACTTGAAAGAAAAATCTCTAGGCTAACAACTGAAGTAGTATAATCTTTAATCATTAACTATTCAGGAATAAACGGTTTATGTTTGGGTGTGTGTGTGTGTGTATGTGTGTGTGTGTGTGTTTGTAATCAATGATTTATACTGAATTAATCCCTTTTGTTGTTTTATTGCAATAATGTGTTTGAAGTAATCAGCAATATTTTTAACCACAATTCAAATTTCAATTCTTAAAGCTCAGTCAATTATTTAAAATTTCTGTGTATTCAAAAGGAACAACCAAAAGAATGAAAAGGTAACCTACAGAATGGGAGAATTTGCAAATCATATATCTGATAAGGGGTTAATATCCAGAATATCTAAGAAACTTGTACAACTCAACAACAACAACAACAAAAACCACCTGATTAAAAATGAACCAAAGACTTGAATAGACATTTCTCCATAAAAGATATTAAATGACCAACAAGCACAGGAAAATATACTCAACATCACTAATCATAAGAGAAATGCAAATCAAAACCACAATAAGATATCACTTCACACTCATTAAGATGGTCTCTATCAAAAGAACAGGAAATAACAAGTATTAGTGAGGATGGGGAAAATTTGGAACCCTTCTGCACTGTTGGTGGGAATGTAAAATTCATTGTGAAAAACTGTATGGAGTTCCCTCAAAAAGATTAAAAATAGAACTACCATGTGATCTACAAAGATATTGCACAAAGCAAAACAAATCAATCTCAAAGGACAAATATTGTATTATTCCACTCAAGTGAAGTATATAAAGTAGTTAAAATCACACAAACAGAAAGTAGGAAGGGAGTTGCCAAGGGCTGGCAGGGAGGAGGGAGGGAATCCGTGTTTAACGAGTATAATTTCAGTTTTGCATAATGAAAAAGTTCTAGAAATCTGTTGCACAATAATAAGAATATACTTAACACTATTGTAATATACATTTTAGATGGTTAAGATGGGCCAGGCACAGTGGCTCATGCCTGTAATCCCAGCACTTTTGGAGGCCAAGGCAGGAAGATTGCTTGAGACTAGGAGTTCAAGATTACCCTTGGCAACATGGTGAAATCCCATCTATACAAAAAATTTAAAAATTAGCCAAGCCTGGGGGCATGCACCTGTAGTCCCAGCTACTCAGGAGGCTGTGATGGAAGGAGAATCACTTGAGGCCAGGAGGTCAAGGCTGCAGTGAGCCATGTTCATACCATTACACTCCAACCTGGGAAACACAGTGAGAACCTGTCTCAATTTTAAAGAAAAAAGAAAAGTTAAGATAGTAAATTTAATATTGTGGAATTTTTACCACAATTTTAAAAAACCCTTCAATCTAAAAACAAAAAGGAATATATTGTCAACATCTTTTAGACTACATCTAAATAATAAACTAAATTTAAAAAACAGAGAAGTTCAATTCATCGAAAAATATTATCCTAACATATTGTTTGGTAAAGCAAGGCACTGAGTTGTTTTTGTTAACATGATTATACTTAAATTCTGTGGCAAGTATTTATAACACTATATGTCATAGCAATATAATTTTAGGATTATTAAGGCTAGAAAAACATTGCATTCAACTAAATGATCTCTCCAACATTCCATCTGAGTCCAAAATCCCATAATCCTTATCCGTTTATTAATAAGAACTAAATGGAACACTTCTTCCATTTTTCAGAGACACTCATACCTTCTGTATCTCAAAAGCTTAAAGGAAGGAGCAGTTTACATGAATGCATAGAAGGTATAGGGTTGAGAAAAAATGTTTGAAGTCTTAAAAAAAAATTACAAGGGCCCTTCACATATCATAGACCTTGCCCTTATTCACTTAAGTATTCTTCGAGGGAGATCTTATGTATGTTTTAGCTGGTTGAAATTTTCAACCTCCTTCCCATCCCTGCTTGAATCACTACTTACCACCAAATAAAAATTAGATATCAAGAAAACTGAGCCTGTGGCAAGGTGAACACTGGCTCATGAACGAGGCTGGCTCTTCTCCATATCTTGTCTGGCTGAGGTCCAGTTGGCTTGGTATAGACTCAAAGGACCAGCAAAAAGCCTCCACAGGTCATCTGGCTGATTCTCCAGTAACTTAGGCAAGTCTCCACCTATCTAAACCATTCCTTCCACATCAGTTTCTGTCTTATTTCCAAAGATCTCCAGAAAAAGAGACTCCATAGTAATGTATTCCAAAGTTTAACAAACCTCACCATTGGGAAATCCTTCTTTATTTCCAAGCTAGCTCCCCCCTGCTAAAGTTAAAGATTATTTCCTTTTGTTCTCTTCTCAGCAGCAGGAGAACAGCTGGTCACCAGTCTCTATATAATAACATTTCATATACTTGAAAACTTTTATTAAGCCACCCACTAGTTTCTCTTTTCCAAGCTGAATAATCCTAGCTCCTTTAACATATCTTCATAAGTCTTATTTTTTCAAACTTTTAAGCAGTTTTGTTTTCCCCCTGTATTCTCTTCTTGCTCTAATTTATGTAATAGCCATAGACTACTGGAAGTAAAATCTGAGTTATTAAGGCACTATAGTGGACTGAAGAGAGACTTCAAGGCCTATGAAGCAGGAGCTAGGGATAACAAGCTGGAGTGAGAGATGAAAACCTGGAGAAATAATTCACACAATCAAGATAGTCTTAGGAGTGGTCTTAACAGCCATTCTGAATTTCCCCCAATTTCTTGCAGAGTCATCATCTTTTCAAGGCTGTCATTGGATAACATTACATCCAGCTTTAAGTTCGTCAGTCTTGACCAACATTTGGAGAACATGCTTTCCAAAACGCCCTTCAGTACAACTTTAGACTGCAATAAAACAGTTAGGTCATATTGGCTGACTCAGAAGAATGCAAATCTCCAGTAACTCATCAGCTAATAAATGCTGAATACAAATATTAAACACACACCAAGACACATGGTTTGACTCTATCCCAGTCTTTCATCAAGAGATAGGGCATAATAATGTCTGAGACAAACATTCCTTGTTCTAAGATGGTCTGACATGCACTACAGTTTTGATCTAAATCCCAGGTGGCAGAAAGTCTTGAAAATGTCAAGGTGTTTAAAAGCAACCTGAGTTCCTGTGCCCCAAAGGAAATGTGCCATATGTAACTCTCCAAGAGTTTTCTTCACAGGTGTATTTTTTTCTATTTTTATTAAATTACAATCCATGAATAAATGCATTCAAATGTATAAAGTTAAACTTTTTACTCTTGGTTGACAAGAGACTTAAGAGAAAGAAAAAAGGAAGGAAGGAAGGATAGAAGAAAAGACAAAAGGCAAGAAGGCAGAAGAATGAAGGGAGGATGGGAGGAAAACAAGGAAATAGGAAGAAAGAAAGTTGGGTTTTACAAAATTAAAAATGAAACCTTTCCTACTCTGTGGCCTCAGTAAGGTTAAGCACCTTAGCAAAATACTACTTCTATTATGCCCATTTTAACAAAGACAGTGGAGTGTTTTACAAGTTCTCATTTCTCAAGTACAGTATTTCTACCCCAGTCCTTTTTTTTAAGGCAGTTTTTCCTCAAATAAATGGAGTTCAGTTTGTATTTCTCAACGTAGATCAAATTATATTCTTCAGGGCCAAGGCAGGCTGCCTTAACAGTTGTATGTGGGTCCCTGCATATATCTGTGAGTTGTGTGTGTATTTAGAATGTGTCTTTAATTTACCATCCTATTGTGTTGGGCGAGTTGGTCTTAGCCACTGATTGAAAAGGATTGAGTTGCTTATCAAAAACAAATTGTTATTATCTGTAAAATAAATGATGAATGGTATTAGCACCCTAATGAAATTCAGAAATCAATATTGATAAGGAGAGGGATATTTTTAATACACAAATTTTGCTTTTTTCCAACCTCCAGGTACTGAAAGAAGATTCAGGCAGGAAATTGCACAGATGGGCCCTTACCTCCTGTTACAGAGCCAATAGTGAAGGTCTTGACAGGGGTATTTACATTGCAATGCAGGATCCAGGGATACCAGATGTAGAGTGGGATCCTTCTATGTGTCTTCTGGCCTGACTCCCCCAACTCCCACTTATTACTTAAGTGGATAGCACAGGACCTGGCACATAGTCGACATGGTCGTGTTTAAACAAGCATCTGCCAAATAAATGAATTAAGACAAAAAGTCATAGATTCTGAATCTCATGTTATTTTGGCACCAATGTTTTTCTGTAGCTGGAAAAATTAAGGTAGAGGAATAATAGGCCTATCTGTACAGCATAAACTGAACACCACGGCCAGGTGATCTTTCTATCCAGTTGTATTGTGATCATCTGATTTAATGAAGATGTCATGGAGTGGTAGGACCCCACTTTGAACTGAACTGCTTGGTTACAGTGCTATTTATTAGAAGCATATAAAGCATATATTGTCATAACCTACATTACCTGC
Organism: Callithrix jacchus; assembly: GCF_049354715.1. NCBI lineage: Eukaryota > Metazoa > Chordata > Mammalia > Primates > Cebidae > Callithrix > Callithrix jacchus. The sequence goes on from NC_133502.1 coordinate 65,819,573, forward strand.
CCAGAGTAATTCAGGATACTAATTGCACAGGGCCAAGAATCAAATGCAAGCATCCTGCATTAGGATTGCACCTGTTCCCCATTGTATCACGATCTCGGTTCTTTTGTGGCTAGTTATTGCTGTATTCCATTGTCATAAACTGAACCCCCACAGTGGATTGCTACATTAAAATGGTATTGGCTGTATATCAAAACATTGCCTAGTTGTGAACTTTCTTTCCTAGGAAAAAAGAATAGCAATAACTGCAGTGTATCTTCAGAGACACAAAATCTAAAGATCAAGAAACTTTCAACTAAAATGTAACACACGATTTGTCTTCATGGATTTAATGAATGGTTTGTTACTAATGGCAGTAAATTAACAATGACTGTTTCCCATAGACCATGTGCCCTACCCACTGATCTTGGGCACTTTTCTCCCCTCTCCCTAACAAGGATTTTTAGGAGCTCAATCAAACCAGATTCTAGTTACTGGAATATAAATCACAATATTCAATAATATGTTACCATTCCCAAAGGACTTTATATTTTAATAAGAGAGGAAATCTAAGTCAGCCAGTTTTTAAATTTAAGAAAGGGAATAAATTATTAATCTATGAGTCCATCATACCAAATAAAAATAGAAATACAATATAGTGGAACTTATAACTTCCAAGGATTCTTTACAAAGTCTCATCAGAACAGTCAAAGATGATCAAGGCACCAGAGAATCTGGAGGACCTTTTTCCTCATACTCTGAAAGGAATGTCTTGAAGGACTCAAACTGAGGCAAAAACTGGTACAGTAATGGTGAAAAATTTGTCTTAAGTGTTGACCAGTTCAGAGTGGGAAAAGGTCAGAGAAGGGCCTCTCATACACATTTTGCAGGAATATAAAACAGGATGACCTTTCTGTAGGAAAACTGGCAATATCAAAAGCTACACAAATGTACCAGTGGACTCAAGACTTCATTTTAGGGAAATAATCAAAGATGTACCCAAAGGTTTGGACACAAGATATTATACAACACTTTTTAAAACAAAATAAAATAACTTCAACCAACCACAATGTCCAGCAATGGGTGATTGATTAAATAAAAACAGACATCCAGCAGGCGCGGTGGCTCCTGCCTGTAATCCCAGCACTTTGGGAGGCTAAGGCTGGCAGATCATGAGGTCAGGAGTTTGAGACCAGCCTTTCCAACATGATAAAACCCTGTCTCTATTAAAAAATACAAAAAAAAAAAAAAATTAGCTGGGCATGGTGGCATGCACTTGTAATCCCAACTACTTAGGAGACTGAGGCAGGAGAATCACTTGAACCCGGAGGTGGAGATTGCAGTGAGCCAAGATCACACCACTGCCCTCCAGCCTGGGCAACAGAGCGAGACTCCATTTCAAAAAAAAAAAAACAGACATCCATAGCGGGAATCACTGTGGAGCCATTACTGTGAACTAGCTGGGGCTGTGTATACTAACTAGAAAATACCTTCTCACTCCCAGTAATGCAGCATGAAAGATCACAGAGTATAGAGTAGTGTGAATGGAATGGCCTGATTTAAGTAAAAAACTCTCACACATAGCCATATATATTTAAATACATTTATTACATGTATATACTTATACCTATTACAGGCCTAAGAATATACCCCAAACTATAAATGAACTTCCCTACAGGGAATGTGAATGAGAAAGAGAGAGTGGGTTGGCAGAATGCAGGGAGAGAGACAGTTTAATATTCTGCTTTATAAAATAAAACTACATATATAATTATATATAAGTACATATAATTCAAAAACAAAAATTTTAAGCCTTCAAAAACCATATTTTGGCATAAAGACATGGGAAGCGACTCACAATCACAATGCTTCCCCAAGTAAAAAAAAACAGTACAAAATAATAGAAACAGCTGGGCTTAGTGGCTCACGCCTGTAATTCAAGCACTTTGGGAGGCTGAGGTAGGCAGATCACTTGAGGTCAGGAGTTCCAGACCAGCCTGGCCAATATGGTGAAACCCCATCTCTACTAAAAATACAAAAATTAGTCAGGCATGGTGGCACACTCCTGTAAAGCTACTCAGGAGGCTCAGACAGGAGAATCATTTGAACCCGGGAAGCAGAGCTTGCAGTGAGCCAAAATCACACCATTGTACTCCAGCCTGGGCATTACAGGGAGACTCTGTCTAAAAAAAAAAAAAAAAAAAAAAAAAATACCAAAAACAATATGATTGCAACTTCATAAAAATAAATCACAGATAGCATAGAATATGAGATATAGAAAACCAAAAGGAATGAAAATACGTCAAAATACTAATGGTTCCAAGTAGTGAGATTAAGATCAATTTTGTTTGAATTTTATAAATTTTCTCAGTGAACATGGATTACCAGTATAACAGATAAAAACATTAATATTATTAAGACACAATTTTTTTTAAATTGTATGTTCACCAGGAGGCGGAGGTTGCAGTGAGCTGAGATGGACGCCTCTGCACTCCAGCTTGGGTGACAGAGTGAGATTCCATCTCAAAAAAAAAAAAAAAAAAATGTAGGTGCAATAAGTTAATGGTGTTTGCTTTCCTAATACTGTTAGGACTTCAACCTTCTGACATTGACATTTGCTTTTAAATACTAAGCAGGGATACTCTGAAGCTTAAGATGTCAAATTTTACAGATGAGTTTGCATTTAGCTCACCATGTTGGGCATGTTCTAATAAAGACTTAAACTGTTCAGTGAAGGTAGGGACCTTATGTAGCAGACCGACACAGCTGACAAAATTGAGGTCCAAAGAATAACAGTGATTTTCCAAAAGCACAAATCTTTTCATTTAATGGAAGAGCTGAGACAAGAATGGATTCTTACTCCCAGTTGAGTGTTTTTCTATGACATGATGCAGCTATGTTTTAGATGAGAATCACTGAAACCACAACAAAAATAGCACTGTAAGAAATGTACAACATAATGGCAAGTGGATAAAATTTGTATGTAGCTTCACAGAGAACTGTTAAGTCCAGCAAAATGCCAGGTTCCACTGTCAAATACCATTGGCTTTTCTGAGAATTATATCTAGAGAAATGATTAGATTTGACCTAAAAGGATACTTAAGGGAACTTAATTTTTATGCTAATAGTAACACAGTTCAAATCTGAAATGAACACATCTGATTTCATTTTCTTTACTGATTAGAATAGCTAGAGATTCTGAGACATCATGCATGATTCTGTCCTTTATTTGATATGCAAATAAAGTTCCTGGCTTGAGTGTAAATCTACTTTCAGTGGTGCCCCTAGTAACTAATTATTTTTTATATCCCTTCCTGGGTCCAAAAAAAAAAAAAAAGCTTGAGATATAGTTATTCATTAAGAAAGGCATCCTTCCCACAAAATGCATACAAGCACAATTCCCCAAAAAAGGAGAAAAAAAGTAGGCCTTAATTAATTAGAATCCAGATCACTGGGATAATTGCCAAATCTGCTTTTTTTCCACCCTTTCCCAAAGGTTGTGACCCAAATCCAAGAATAAAATGCCAAATGGACGGAAAGAAAGGACCACATGGCAGAAGGGTCAATTTCTATTGCAACTATGAAGCAGACCCATTTATTAAGACCCACATAATGTGCTAAGTGATAGTCAAAGATTACCAGAATCAGGTTGTTCTCAACGGGGATCAGACCCCCAAAACTATTCTCATACTGCCTGATTCACGTTAAACATCCCCTACACACACACACACACACACACACACACACCCCAACAAACAAAAACATCCACAATCTTCATCCTTCTCATTAATCAAGCAAGTTTGATATAACAGGATATTGGACACTTACACTTTTGCAAATGAAAACCTTGCTTTGTACCACAAATCCAAACATGTTATTATGATTATTTTTTTTTTTGAGATGGAGTCACTCTGTCACCCAGGCTGGAGTGCAGTGGCACAATCTTGGTTCACTGCAACCTTTGCCTCCCAGGTTCAAGCAATCTCCTGCCTCAACCTTCCGAGTAGAGTAGCTGGGATTACAGGAATGAGTCACCACGTCTGGCTAATTTTTGTATGTTTAGTAGAGATGGGGTTTCACCATGTTGACCAAACTGGTCTCAAACTCCAGACCTCAGGTGATCCACCTGCCTCAGCCCCCCAAATTGCTGGGATTACAGATATAAGCCACTGCACCCAGCCAAACATGCTATTCTTTATTTCAACTACAATTGCTTGGGACATGTCGAAAGCAATCCTCTTACTTAAAGGAGTGTAATGGGCATATTTTCTTCACAGGGCATCCCATCCTAGTTGCATACTGTGCACATAGACTGACAGATTCAGGGAACCAGAGTGTGGGCTATGCATTCATTCACATCAGGCAACATGACATTTTAAGAAATGGGGACCTGAAAACCCCTCTCACTCAGTTTTATTTCATCAGACCTAGATCTAAATGATAGTTCCATCTGAACCAGAGAGAGATACCAAGAAGAAAACTTAGGTAATGGGGTACAAATATATCCCTTTCCACAATCGAGTATCATAGTCTCACTTCACAATATTCCTAAATTTCAGGTGGAGTAAATGGAATCCACAATATATAGTATCTTAATTTTTTCAAGTAAGCAGAGATTAAATCAATGGGGAAGAAGTGACTCACAAATCACAATTAACTGCTGTTTAACTTTTAAAGCAAGTAAACAAACTAGCCAGTTCATACAGCCAGATTTTTTCACCCAGGCTGGGGTTCAGTGGTGCAATCATAGCTCATTGCAGCCCCCAACTCTTGGGCTCAAGTGATCCTCCCATCTCAGCCTCCTGAGTAGCTGAGACTACAGGCATGAACCACCATGCCCAGCTATTTTTTTTTTTAAGAGATGGGGTCTAACTATGTTGCCCACCAGGCTGGTCTTGAACTCCTGACCTCAAGCCATCCTCCTACCTTGGGATTGGTGCTAGGATTACAGGTATAAGCCACTGCGCCTCGCCAGAATTTTAAAAATATGTTCTTTGACCTACTTTATGAGATAAGGGCAAATGAACAGCATTCAAAATAACAGCAGAATTATAATCAAATAGGCAACTGCCAGGTTATGCCACTAAATTTGTATTAAACCAAATCCCTATACTTTCTACATGTCTGATGCTTCAGAATTCACATTGAAGTTCACTGTAGTATTAAACCCAATCCCTATACTTTCTACATGTCTGATGCTTCAGAGTTCCATAGTAGTACTGTGAAGTTCACAGTAGTAATTGTAGTATCCTAAAATGCCTACTAAAAATATCAACTAGATTTAATTATATTTAGTATAATTATACCAATCAATATTTCTCATATTTTTTCTCATATGTTAACTAATCATAAACTGGCAAGTTACATATAACACAGTCTAATTAATCAAAAAAGTTCAATACTGACCATTTAAAACCATGCCTGTCTTAGTACAAATATGACAAGTAAAGCAGAGATACAGAGCCACGCTGACAACCAGGAAGCTCAGTGCTGCACTGTCTCATCATCTGATATTACATATTGAAATATTTAAGTATGTCCAAATTTTTACACCAGTCCAGATAGCATATCCCAAACTATGTCCTAAGTGCAGAAATCAAGCTGGTTTTTCTTATCCTGACTTCCAGAATGTTCTGACCACTGCCTACCACCACTACCTCTCCCACACGCAGACATTTTCACCTTTGAGACACTGTAGAGTGAGGAAGAGAATGGAGAAAGAAAGGGAAGTCTCATGACTTCTGAAGTCAAAGGAGGAATTATGTTTCCTGAAAAGGAGAAAGAAGATGACAGCTTTGCTTAATTCAAGTATTGAGTAAATATTATTGCTTAATTATTTTTTAAAAGAGACATTAGTGGCTATTTTTTTCAGCACAACTGTTTTTAAATTTAATTTATAAGGATGGCACCATGATGTAATTGAAACTTGTGTCACACTCACAAATTGCTTTGCCCCTCACACACTACAACATTCTGCTCCCCCACGCCCAAATCATACCTTTCATGATACGGCCTTAACCTGTATCCTTAAATACTAAGAAACCTAAATGCTAAAATGAAGAGCCTAACACAGCTGAACTGGAAAAAACGTGAAGTGGAAATGTATTTCCCATGGAAAAGTAAGTAAAATGAATGTTAAAGAAATGGGTAATTCAGGGAACCCGAATATTCAAGTAAATTCCCAGTTGTTTATGCTGCTGTCTGAACATTTTAAAGAGGAAACAGTTTTTCATTACTTCATGACTCCTCCCTCATGGTGAAGACGATTTCAAAGCCTCCAGCATTTAAAAGGGAAAGTCCTTTCTCAGAGTCTACGGATTCCCGCTGTGTCTCAGGCACCACAATGTTCCAGAAACTCACGGAAAAAGCTCAGGCGTGTAAGCATGTCTGATTTGGATCTCCCACTCCTAAGTCTGTGTTTATATATTCATAATTAAGATGGATTTATGGGGCTGGGCACGGTGTCTCACACCTATAATCCCAGCACTTTGAGAGGCCGAGGCAGGTGGATCACGAGGTCAAGAGATCGAGACCATCTTGGTCAGCAAGGTGAAACCCCGTCTCTACTAAAAATACAAAAATTAGCTGGGCATGGTGGTGTGCGCCTGTAGTCCCAGCTACTCAGGAGGCTGAGGCAGAATTGCTTGAACCCAGAAGACGGAGGTTGCGGTGAGCCGAGATCGTGCCATTGCACTCCAGTCTGGATAACAACAGCGAAACTCCGTCTCAGAAAAAAAAAAAAAAAAGATGGATTTATGAAGCTGAAATAATATCACATTTCATATTTCTCTAATCAGTATCTCAAAACAGTAGTCATTTTAACATTAACAGCATGGGGAGGACAGCCACGAATTCCCCTAGCCATCACAGGCTTGCACCAGGAAGTTTTAACTACCTTAGGCAGTGCCAATGAATGAACGTGGTTAAAAATCAAGCAGAAAACGGCTGAATGTGCACACTCAGCTCCATGATTTTCACTGTCTAAAACTGAGAAAAAAATCTCAAACAATTTTCAGCCAATTTGGCTTCCTTTCTTGCCTGTAAATTGCAATACTGCCAAGTTACAAGTAAAAGATTCTGCCAATTTCTCAGTTTTGTGAGCAAAGAAAGTCAGCATATTTTCCGTAAAGGAGTCAAGTGTGTGTGTGTGTGTGTGTGTGTGTGTGTGTTTAATTCGACATCATATTGGAACTTATGTCCAAATTTTTCAAAATGCACATACACACACACCTACTTTGTGTCAGATCATGAAAAGTAAATCTTCAATCTAGATTGAACTGAGAGGGACTAGGAGAAATATTGTATGTACCTCAATTTCTACTATTGTGCAAGTTAGGTAGTAACTATCTACCACTCTTCTAGATCTTTATTCTAATGTTACTCATATTACAAACGTGATCAAGTAACTAGTTTCAGCCTCCACAAAAATAAATTTAACTTCTAGAGAAGGTCCCCAAAGCAAATTGACAACCAAAGACACATTGAATTCAGAAGTGCTGGTAGATGCAAGGATGAGGCTCTGAACTTGGGAAAGAAGCACTGGAAATGCCCTGCAGGCATTAGGAACAGTAGCCACTGAATCCACTAATATCCTCTCTCCGACTTCACCACTTTTTAAAGACAACAAAATACTGAGATAGATTTTTAATTGTAAATTCTGAAAAGCAGCCACACCCAAGCCTTTAACTCTCTTTCTTCTCAAAGTTAGGAAAGTGGTATGCTCAGTGTCAAATAACCAATGCTTATCAAAAACAGTCAGAATGCCATTGCAGATGAAAAGTGAATCCCTGGTGTGTGGAACAAGAACCCAAAGTATTGTCCACAATGTCTACTTCAGTACAGGCATTCCAGAGGAAATATTTGGTAATATGCATCAAAAGCCTTAAAAAGTGTCATCCCCACCAGGCACCAGCACTTTGGGAGGCTGAGGCAGGCAGATCACTTGAGTCCAGGAGTTTGAGACCAGCCTGGGCAACATGGTGAGACCCCATCTCTACAAAAAATGCAAAAACAGCAGTGTGTGGTGGTGCATGCCTGTGGTCCCAGCTACGTGGGAGACTGAGGTGAGACGATCACCTGAGCCCAGGAGGTTCAGGCTGCAGTGAGCTGTGATCACACTCCATTGTACTCCAGCCTGGGTGACAGAGTAAGACTCTGGCTCAAAAAGAAAGCAACAAAAAAAGTAGCATGTCATTGTACTCCATAAATAGATACACCTACTGTGTATATGCCCACTAAACATAAAAAATAAGTAACATGCTATAAATACTCAACAGACACACACCCAGACTACAGGATACTCAATATAGCATTATTCATTATAGAAAGAAAAGGGGAAATAATCCAAACTTTCAAAAATAAGAAATTTGTTAAACAAAATGTGGTACATTCTTCCATTGGTGATGACACAGAAGTTTAAAAATCATGTTCTAGAACAATATTTAACCATATAAAAATATTCATATTTATTATTTAGTCATAAAAGCAAGTTAAAACATATTGGGATGCTATATATGTTATACTGTTTTATAAAGATATGAATGGAGGGATAGACATCAATGACAGCATTATCTCTGGGTGACGGCAGGGAAAGTAAATTTTTTTTCCTTCTTTGGGCTTTCATATATTTTCCACACTTTCTACAATGATAAGACATTATTTATATAATCAGATGAATAATTTTATTTTTAAAATTAGCCGTGCGTGATTTTTACAAGAAAATTATTTTCTTTTTCTCTCTTGGTCCTATCCCACCACTCACCCCCCTAAAATGCAGCCTGAATTTCACCAAGTTTCCTGAACTCACGTGGGTTCTTTTCCTGATTATGTTGAATGGAAACAGTCCTAAAGGAAATTGGACTATAAGAGTCGAATGCTTCATAAGTTCATGTTCAAAGAAGGCAAGTAAGGATCCTGAGCAGCCAGAAGAATCTGGTGATGAAAATGAGCTATTAAGTGGATTATTTACCTTGGTTTTTACTAATGAAAATGTTAGCAGCTTTGTGTTTCTCCGTTATACTTTGAAACAAAACAATAGAATTTCATTTATTTATTCATTCAGTCATCATATACTTACTGTGTATCTCATATGTGGCTGCCTATTGCCAAGCCTGGAATACACAGAAGGCAAGACTTGATGTCAGGCCCTTCAGTCTACTGAATGCATGGCTGTTCTGGTGGTTGTCAGGGCATTCCTCTGCCTCATCCATATTCTTCAGCCACTGCAGTTCTTTATATATTAGATTTTTGTTATCTAAAATTTCATTTCAATAAAACATTCCTTTGCTTAGAAAAAAATGTTTAGAACTTTTTACTCTTCTTTTTCTTTTTTTTTTGGAGAGAAGGAAAGAAAAAAAGGAGTGAAGGAGAGGAAGAAAGAGGAAGAAAAAGAGGGAGAGAGAATAGAAATGTTGCTTTATTCTAAAAATGGGTATTAATAATGGCCGATCAATATTTCATTTAAACCTATGAGTAGGTGTGATGTGGTATTGACAAGAATGTATATTTTGTATATTTAAAGTGGAGGGCTCTATAAATATTTATTAAGTTTACTTGTTCCGGATCTGAGTTCAAGTCCTGGATATCCTTATTAATTTTCTGTCCCGTTGAGTCTAAATCTCTTTATAGGTCTTATGTATCTGGGTGTTAGGGTCGTTAGCTCTTATTGTTGCATTGATCCTTTTACCACTATATCTTTGTTGCTTTAAAATCTATTTTATCAGATGTGAAAATTGCAACTCCTGCTTTTTATTTATTTATTTATTTTTGCTCTTCATTTAGTTGGTTAATCTTTCTTCATTCCTTTGTTTTGAGTCTTTGTGTATCTTTGGATGTGAAATGGGTCTGGATGTAGCGTACCATTGGGTTTTGGCTGTATCTTTTGTTTGGGGGATTTAGTCAATTTAAATTTAGGATTACTGCCATTTGATGTTAACTGGCTGTTTTATCCATTCGTTGATGTAAATTCTTCTTTATGTTGATGATCTTTACTTTTTGGTATATTTTTAAAAAGGCTAATGCCGGTTGTTTCTTTCTATGTATAAGGCTTCTTTCAGAAGCTCTTGTAAAGCAGGCCTGGTGGTAATAAAATCTCTGAGTTCTTGCTTGTTCATAAAAGATTTTATTTTTCCTTCAGTTGTGAAGCTTAGTTTGGCTGGATATGAAATTCTGGGCTGAAAGTTCTGTTCTTTAAGGATGTTGAATATTGGCCCCCACTCTCTTCTGGCTTGTAGGGTTTCTGCTGAGAGATCTGCTGTAAGTCTGATAGGCTTCCCTTTGTGGGTAACCTGACCTTTCTCTCTGGCTGCCCTTAGTATATTTTCCTTCATTTCAACCCTGGTGAATCTAACGATTATGTGCCTTGGGGTTACTCTTCTTGAGGAATATCTTTGTGGTGTTCTCTGTATTACCTGGGGTTGAATATTGACCTGCTTTGCTAGGTTGGGAAAGTTTTCCTGAATAATATCCTGAAGAGTATTTTCCAGCTTGGATTTATTCTCTCCGTGGCATTCAGATCCACCTATCGAATGTAAATTAGATCTTTTCACATAGTCCTATATTTCTTGGAGACTTTGCTCATTCCTTTTTATCCTTTTTTCTCTATTCTTGTCTTCTCATTTTATTTCATTAAGTTGGTCTTCGACCTCTGATATTCTTTCTTCTGCTTGATCCATTCGAGTGTTTAAACCTGTGCATACTTCTCGGAGTTCCCATATTGTATTCTTCAGTTCCATTAATTCACTTATATTCTTCTCTAAATTGTCTATTCTCATTAGGACTTTGTCAAACCTTTTTTCAAAGTTCTTAGTTTCTTTACATTGGGCTACAACATGTTCTTTTAACACACAGAAGTTTCTTATTATCCACCTTCTGAAGCCTGATTCTGTTAATGGAATGCACTCATTCTCCATCAAGCCTTGTTCCCTTGTTGATGAGGAACTGTGATCCTCTTTAGAGGGAGAGGCATTCTGATTTTGAGTATTCTCAGCCTTTTTACTCTGGTTTCTTCCCATTATTGTAAATTTATCCACCTGTCCTCTTTGTAATTACCAACTTTCAAATTAGGTCTCTGAGTGGACGTCCAAGTTGTTAATTCCCAGGGCCTAAATATGAGCAACCCACTGTGCTGGCCAAAACAGTGGGCTTAAGACTGATGGTGCTTTTCTGCCTGGGAATCTCCAGTCTGGCTTCCTTCATGAGTCCGTAATAGGCAACTCTGCCTTCCCACAGCTCCAAACGTCAGTCAGAAGGGGAACCAGTCCCGTTTACTCTGCACCAAGAGCTGCCGCGCGGAGGTGCCGGCAAAACCACTGCGCCAGCCACAAGAGTCGCGCTGGCAACCCGTGGGGCTCCTCCACTGGGAATCTTCTGGTCTGTGAGCAACAAAAATTTGTCTGAAAGTGTGGCGTCCTCTCGTTCTCTGCACTTTCACTGGGAGCTGCAATCCCAAGATGTTAGCGATCAGCCATCTTGGATCCTCTCTTTTTTTTTTAAACAGAGTTGTTGCCCAGGCTGAAGTGAAATGGCATGATCTTGGCTCACTGCAACCTCTGCTTCCGGAGTTCAAGGGATTCTCCTGTCTCAGCCTCCCCAGTAGCTGGGATTACAGGCACATGCCACCACACCTGGCTAATTTTTGTATTTTTAGTAGGGACGGGGTTTCATCTTATTGGTCAGGCTGGTCTCAAACTCCTGACCTCAGGTGATCCACCTGCCTCGGCCTCCCAAAGTGCTGTGATTACAGGTGTGAGTCACCGAACCCAGCTACTCTTTTATTTATTTATTTACTTACATACTTATTTATTTATGAAGATAGTCTCACTCTGTTGCCCAGACTGGAGGGCAGTGGAGCTATCTCAGCTCACTGCAGCCTTATCCTCTCAGGCTCAAGTGATCCTCCCATCTCAGCCCCTGGAATATCTTAGACTACAGCCACGTGCTACCACGCCCAGCTAATTGTTGTATTTTTTGTAGGGACAGGTTTTTGCCATGTTGCCCAGGCTGGTCTTGAACTCCTGTCTTTGCTGTACTCTTACTGGATCAACTAGATGACCCAGAGGTGAGTGGCATCCACTAACAGTTTTAAATAAACTCAGGGGTAAAACTATTAGCCAAAATGGTCCCCCCATATAATGTGTTACATATATATATTTTTTGAGACGGAGTTTTGCTCTTGTTTCCCAGGCTGGAGTGCAATGGCACAATCTCTGCTCACTGCAACCTCTGCCTCCTGGATTCAAGTGATTCTCCTGTCTTAGCCTCCCAAGTAGCTGGGATTATAGGCACATGCCACTAAGCCTGGCTAATTTTTGTATTTTTAGTTGAGACAGGGTTTCGACATATTGGTCAGGCTGGTCTTGAACTGACCTCAGGTGCTTAGCCTCTCAAGGGGCCAAGATTACAGGCGTGAGCCACTGCACTGGCATAATGTGTTATAATTTATGTCACCTATATCTGCTTTGAAGACTTCCCGTCAACCTTTCCCGTCCATGGCACACTGAATTATCTAAATCTGTTTGGATCCTTAATCTCTGCTTGTAGAATATAACCACATCCTTGTCAACATTGTCAGAGGCTGTAAAACTGTTTTTCTTTAGGCCACCTGACTCTAATCAAGTGGTCTAGCTCACTTTCCCAAATGCCTGTGTAAGTAGGCTTTACAAGAACTATTGGAGAACTTTAAAGAGCTGGGGCCACGCTCAGTAGCTCACACCTGTAATCCCAGCACTTTGGGAGACTGCTTGGGCCTAGGAGTTCGAGAATAGACACGGCAACACAGGGAGACACCGTCTCTACAGACAATCGAAATACTAGCCTGGCATGGTGAAACATACCTGTGGTCCCAGGTACTTGAGAGGCTGAGATGGGATGATCACTTGAGCCCAGGAGGTTGAGGCTGCAGTAAGCCATGATCACACCACTGCACTCCAGTCTGTGCAACAGAGACCTTGGGCACCTGTTACAGCACATTGTTATAATTTACCTATTTATGTGTCTGTCACCCACTAGACTTAGAGCTTATTTTTGGATAAGGAATTTGGCTTTGTTCTGTATCTCTGAATCTACAGGCTCAGAAACCTCTGTATCTATAGGCTTGGCATAATTCTACTGTTTCCAATAAATGTTTGGTGTTAAATTAGTAAAAGAAAAAGCAACAATAAAATTCATCAAAATCTGATTCTATTGAACTAGGATTTGTTTTCTACCAATAGATTATAACACACCTATTATGAAGGTTCATATGCTTCTATAGAATTAAATAAAGCTAAACAATTAAAAAGCACTATAAAAACTTTTTACAGTGCTTTTGGGTTTTAAGAGTTTTCTATGAGGTGAACGGTATAGGAATAGTCACCCAGCTGTTTTAATTGAGGAAAAAGGACAAGCAGGGTTAAAATGACTAACAAGTACTCACAAGTTTTAGCAGTTTCATAGTCAAGGATGTAGTGTAGCATAGTGAAAAAGAACTTTGTCTTTATTGCTGGGTTTGAATTGGAGCTCTGCCATTTACAAGCTGTATAATCTTGAACAAGCTATTTAATTTTTCTGAGGCTCACTTTTTTTCTGTACATGTTCTGTATATACAGGGACAGACAGCAGGCTCATCTGAAGGATTAAATGAGTCTAGGAGAGTGTTTGGCACACGGCAGAAGCCAAGCAAACCTAGTTTTCCTTTCTTCCTGATAGGCTGTCTCCAGTAGCCAGGACTCACTTTGTCTTGATCAACGTTATATCTTCAGCACACAGCACAGTCCTTGGTAGGCAGAAGACGCTCAACAGATATTTGCTGAATTGATTGACTGATGTAATCCTAGGATTTTCTTTTTAAGTAAAAAGCTTTTCCTTGTACCTGTAAAATTTTATCAACTTATAAAATGATAATGTGACAGTACTCCCTCCACTAGTCACAAACCTCACATGGTCTATTTGCTAATGACAGCCACTTTCAGTCACAACCCAGGGTAAGTGACCTAAGGGACTTTTCACTTAAGTGTAAGGCTAGATACACATGTGTTTCTCTGTGTAATATAGCAAAACTAATGGATAAGTATCTCTTTATTTTGAAAAATTTCTAGCAAGCAATGGTAAAGAGAAATTAATTGCATTCTATTAATTCAATTTGTATAAAACATTCTTGGTGTTTATTTTGAGCTACTTAATTTTTTATGGCAACGCTAAAACATAATTTAGAGAGCTATTGTAAGTTCATTCAACCCTAGTTTTTATAGATTTAAATTTTTCAAATGTGAATTCTCTTAATACGATTATTTTTTTAGACTCGTCACCCTCTGGGTTGGGAAGGCACTCCGTGAGAAAAGGGAGGAGAACAGAGACTTGAAGTCAGATATGTCTGTCAATTAATCCCCAAGTGGCCTTGCATAACCTCACTGAGCCTCATTTTCTAATCTAAAAAATGGAAATAAAAATACCTATTTGATGGAGTTGTCGTTAGAATTAAAAGAGGCAATATATGTCAAGTGCCTATGAAACAGCAGGCACTCAAGGAATGCTGTTCCCTGCTGCCCCTACCAATAATGCTACAAAAGGATTCAATTAAAGGCATCATGCCTGAATATTTTCATAATTAATCACACTGTAACATCAAGCTAGCACTTTTTAAAGTCTAGTTAGTTGCAAGATCTTTTTTTTTTGTTTCTCTGGCAGAGTTAACAGCCTTTGACAATCCTGAGCCCCAGAAACATTGTGAAGGCCTCAACATTTCCAGAGAGGATTTAAAGTCTAACCAGTTGCAAGATCTTTTTTTTTTTTTTTTTTTTTTTTTTTTTTTTTTTTTGTCTAACACAGTTATTAGTTCAGGGCAGTCCTGAGCCCCAGAAATACTGTGCTTGCAGAGAAGATTTTGAATGCTATATAAGAATAAGGTCTCAGTCAATACACAAAAGCAGTTATTCTGTGAATGATCTCCCAGATTTCTTCATAGGACCCCCCCCAAGCTACCTTAAACTTAATGCCCCACCCCTACAACCCAACTTCCTGAGAGCATAAAGCCTGCTCTCTATTCTCTAGGGAAGTTGAATGGGGCTTGTATATATTTCTCTGTATCTTTGACTGGATGGTAAACTGTGAGGACAGGGCAGCGTCTTGCTCACTATCTATGATCTCTAATACCAATTCTCTAACTACAAAATTCTTACAAAACTTTGTTAGATGAATTCTCCTGAAAGTACTTTTTAGTTGCATGTTGTTAAAGTCTGAAGTATTAATCATGTGGACTAGCACAGGGACACATGTAGGGCCTGGTAATGAAACATCAGCTTCCTTGATAAAAGTAAATCCTTCAAATCTTCACACCAGAACGAAACTAGAGGGCATCTGATCTAACGCAGCCCTTGGCTTTATCTGCTACCATGAAAGGCCCATGATGAACTACTCGCCCCTGGTTCCCCGTCTCAGGGCCCAAGCTCCTCTCCTCAAGTTGTCTCTTGGCTCCCACAGCAAGGCCTCTGCCCTCTAAGTTCCAGGGATACTGAACTTCTTGTAAGTAGCCCCAAAAAACCATGCTCCCTTCACCCTGATCTATCCAGGTATCCCTTTTCACAGCACTCTTTGTTTTTTTTCTCTTAAGATAAAAATTGGATTGTAAGCTGAAGGACAAGAATTGTTTTCTTAACTATCCTATTCCTGTGCCTGACATGCAGTAGTCTCTTAAATATCTGTTAACTGAATGACTTTCTTTTGACAAGATTTTCAGAAACACTTGACTAAAGAGTAAACGGGAAGCAAATGAGAAAGAAGCTTAAAATACAAGAAATTCAACCAGGAAAATACAGATTTCTGATCCTAGTTTGGTCGCAAGGAACTCTGGCATGTTCCACCTTGAGACTGAGCATCCTGTCTTCTAAGAGCAGGCAGCAGAATTCTCAGGCCTCTTTTACACTGAGAGAGAGTTTTCCCAATACCTCCAGATCCCCATTCTTCACACACATTGGCCCAGGTCCTGTCTCCTGCTCATGGTCATGTCTTTCTGCAGGCCATGTGGGACTCTCCCTCCAAAGTAGGCCAGATAGGCCTTTCCCTACACACTCTTCCTGCAGGAAAAGTCCACCTCCCTAGCACAGCACAGGACCTATCCTGACCGGCCCAGGAGTGTGGAGAACAGACTATGTCCCAAGAAAGAGGCACATTTGTGAACAGGAGATTACTCCTCCCCAGGCCTGTAACCCACGTTTTGTCTGTGACCAGCTGTATGAGGAAGAGAAGAAGAAAGTCCAAATTCACTTCTACAGGCAAAAATACTTAGAGGATTCTAAGGTAATTGGCCTTGAATTCACTGATTGTAGAGTTGGAAAACCTGTGTAATTCTTTTTGCTCGCAGAAGAAACCTGAGTCTGAGTTAACCCCCTGCTCAGAGGCCACTGGGGCCTAGAAATGCCCTTGTGAATGCTCGGTCTAGGCCATAGCCTGAGGCTTCCCTGCCATTGAGCCATGGGCAGAGGCTCTCTCTGAGGGGTAGGCCGGCCCGGACTAGTACGACCTTGGGCCAGATTGCGTCTGGCACTCAGAAGGCGAAGGCTGCTTCACCGCAGTGGCTGGGAGCACCGGGTCAGGCAAGGTTTCAGGGCTCAGAGCGGCGTCCCGGACCCTCACCCCAAATGCTTTTGCTGACTGACAGAGACCGGAAAGATCCACAACTAGAATACAGAGTTCTCTCCGCCCCGGATCCCTTCTCCACCAGACTTTCCTGCGCTACGAGCTTCAGAAGCGGTTTCCCCTGCGCGCCCCTCGTTCTGGGCAGAGCCGAGCAAACGCCTCCAGCTTTGCTGCAGCGCCAAAGCCCACGTGAGCTTCCCTCGGCCGCTGTCCCTTCGTGCCCCTGGCGGGGTCGCGAAGCCATTCCCTCTGCCCCGCTGCGGAGCGCCTCTTCGTGCCAGGATACTAGAAGATCCAGGGAGCGGAGACTGCCCCAACCTTAGACCCTTGGAATTATTCCCTGGCCCCAGGGCTTGGGTGGAGGCTGAGGGTCCACTTCAAGTCTCAGTTTGCAAAAATAATATAATGTCCCGGTCACAGTGATGCCAGGACCCCACAGAAGGTAAACGATTGATTCAGCGGGCCCTTCAGGCTTGGTGTCCAATTCGCGCGAAGCACAGTAATCCAAGACTTTGCGCACTGAGGACTTTGAGGGGTCGCTGGACTACGACCCATCTTTTCTGAGCAGCTCCGGGCCGGGCTTAGATTTTTTTTCTCCCAATTCTAACCGGGATGTACAGCTCTGAACTTACAGTGACCTCCGCGCAATGTTCTCGGCTCTGCGCGAGCGGGAATCCGCTCAGAGCTCAAGAGGATTCACACTAGCACCCGGGTCTTGCAGACCACTGTAGCGGAGGGCGAGGAAATAGCTGTATATGTTCATGTAAGGTGTATTTTTCTACAACTAGCTAGATAGATCTAAAAAAAAAGAAAGTCCTGGTCCGGAAGCCAAGACTGAGCCCCTCGAATTGTCCAGATTTCCTAAGGGCGCCTGAGTGAAGAGAAGATATTGATGCCCCAAGTTTTCATAAGGACACTTTGAAGTTGGGTGTCGCGTGCAAGATGCCCGTACTGTGCCCACGCACTCATCTCCGCGGGATCCACGTTCTAATTAGGTGCGACTATCCTCCCACTCTCTCCGCAGGGCAGCTAGGTTCCAAGAGTCTTAACGCTGCGGTACACACCAAGATCACCCGCTGTGACTGGCCTTGCCATTGGGAGAAGGGGCAAAAAGACTGCGAGGAGCACTTAAAACAACAAATTAAGGTGGGAAAGCCTATAAGGGGAGGCAAACTGCGGGAATTCTCTTCTATTTAAAGAGCAGTGCAAAGTTGCCAGGAAACTCGCTACGTGTCTATTCAGTCGCCGAGAACCGGCCCCGAAGAAAATAAGCCAGGACCAGGTGACCCACTGGGATCCGCGAAGCGGCTCCAGGAGACTCTCCTCTCCAGCGACTACGCATAGGGACAAAAGGATCAGGCATGTGGGTTTTCTCCACCTGAGGGTGCTACAAACTCTCCATTTTCTTATTTGATTTTTAAAGGAAAAAAAGCGTACCAGTCTCTCTTAAAAATGGATAGCTGAACAGGCTCAATATAAAATTGGCGCTTTGAAAGAGACAGGGTTTAGATAGATCAGTCTCTTGACGAAGGCTGCTCTAGCAGAAATGCTAGAAGCAAACAAGTGCTCTCAAATTTCGTTTTTACTGTAGAAATTGGTAAACGAAATCAGGTTGTAATAGTTACCTATTGGAACCATTAAAAATCGAATTAATTTAATGTGTTTTAGATTTAGAATATGTAGTCAATCACCGTTCTTTTTATTTTGCCTAGATATTTCCATTAAGGTTTTAATAAGCTATTAAAGTTCCCTGGATAAATGTGTGTGTGTGTGTGTGTGTGTGTGTGTGTGTGTGTTTTAAAGTGAGTAGGGATTACATGAACCAAAAGAGAAATTTGAGCATAATTTTTTTAGCCACTGGGAAGTCTGTATTCCTGCCAAAATTTTCAAGGATGGGGAGAAGAAAATGGAGGGAGGGAGATTAAATACTCATTAAGCACCTTTATATATGTAGGTACCCTGATAGGGCTAGCTTTACAAATTTTATTTCATATTAATAATTGTCCACCAATAAAAGCTCTTTTTTAAAAGACCAAAACCTCTGTCTTCTGCACCCAGACCTCAGATGAACAATTTCCATATTTTTATTTAATTCGAAAGAATTTCGTTCTTAATACTTCCTTCTTTGAAGTGACATAATTACCAAGGTTAATCGGGAGATCCATGCTCAGTGGTATTAAAGCCTGTTTTAACTGATTACATCGTTAATGTTAATCCTCGTCTGGAAAAAAAAAAAAGTGAAGGTGAGTCTTAGCACATGCTGGATCTCTCCTAATTCTTTAGGTCCCTGTAAAAATAGATCCCTATAACTGTTTGGAAGGGAAGGGAACTTGTTACTTGTGAGGAGAGCACGGTCACTAAACTCGATGTGCAAAAAATAGTATGCAAAGCAAAACTTTTCCGTCGCTGAGAATCAAAGGAACCGAAAATATGACCCATTTTGTGAGAGCTATGAAAACACTGTGGCTTGTATTGACCATTGATAAAGGCTGGGCTAGACTAGAGGGACACACACACACACGCACACAAATCGTTACCACGGAGCTTCAAAAGGGATGAGGGGGAGGGGGAGAAGTTGACAATCAGACGAAGTGGGGGAAAAGAAGGTAGAAGAATATAGTCAGGAACTGCAGCAGGCAGGTAAATCATAAAAAATTCAGTTCCTGCAACTAATGAAAAAAACAATCCCACTACAGTCTGGGGGAAACGGTTCTCTGACGGAAGCCTGATGGTGAGTCTATTTGTCGTGTTTCTTTTCCGGACTATCAAAAAAGTTATTTCGAGATTCAGCCAAATGTTTTGCCTAGGAGACCGAAAACCGGACCAAGCGTTTCCTGATGTAACGCACCGGCTGCGGCGGGGCCCAGCGCGGAGAGCGCCAGGAGTTGCGCGCTGTCCTCCCTGGGCTGCTCAGAAAAGATGCTCCCCACGGCCCTGGGAGAGGCGAGCCCAAGATCAGCCGGAGAGGACTGCTTGTGTTCTGCGTGGGGCCCGACTTCAGCCTTCCTTTGGAGGAATACGCCTTCAGTTCTGTTCTGGAAGGGGAAAGGGGCGCAGCTCTCCACGCGGCGACCAAAATTCCCAGTAGCTTGACAAACTTGGAAACTCTGGGACGTTCTAAACTGAGTTTCCCTTATTCCGCAGTTTCTTGCTATCTACTTTACCAGTTCTAAAGGGCTGCAGGCCGAGGGGTATGCTATTTGAGAAGATTTTTTTCCCAGGTCGACAGGAGAAGCGTCGCCGCTAGCTCTGAAGGCGACTTGCCGACTTCAGCGCCCCGGGCTCCGCTAGTCGCACCTCCCGCCCCTCCGCGCCCGCCCAGCCCGGCTCTCGGAGTGAACCGGCGAAGGAGTATCTCCTCCAGCGGCCAGAGCTCGGTGCCAGGGTGCTCTCCTGACATAACCCTGTCCAGGGGGGCCGAGACGTGCCATAGCCACCGCTGGGCTCCGCTGCTGCCAACCCTGTCCCATTCCCGCCAGCGTCTTCCCTGGAACAGCCCCCAGTAGCAGAAACTCTGGCCTCACACCTCCGGGTGCTCCCGGCTTTTCCGGCCCTTTCCGGGATCCCACCCCACCCCCCACCCCGTTTCTCCTCCCGGTAGGGGCCGTACGCTGTCAAAAGTCCCCACGCCCATCCAGCCGCGCCATTTTAACCCCTTAAAGGTTTTATTTAATTCGAAAAGAATTAGAGAAAATCCATCTTCCCCACCACTCTCCCGGCCTCGTCACCCCGGGCCCCGCCTGGGTCCTCGCCGGAGGCAGCCTAGAGGGGATTATGAAATAGCCTAGTGGTGGGCGGGGGTGGGAGGCACGCTACCTCCGGACTCTGGAAACTTTGGCAAAGTCTCGGGAACACTCGTGCTCCCCCAGGATAGTTCTTTGAGCCATGCGGCAAGCGCGGGGTGTTCGAGTTTCTTGGCACCAACTGCTAAGAGCCTCTCCCTCTCCCCAGATCCTTTAAGGACATCTGATCTGTAGCCTCAAACTTTCTCCCCTCGTCGACAAGTTTCGTCAGCCACTACAAGCAACCCCAGGCGAGGCCCGGAAAGGAGGGCGCTAGTGTGGGATCAACCCCAAGTCTGGCGCCCAGAGGTCGACTGAGGTTCTGCAGGTCGAGATCCCGCGCGTTGTTTGCAGGATAAGCCCCTGGGGACCCGCGCGGGGCGTGTAGCCCCAGCTGAAACAGGCGTTCCCTTTTCCAGATCATATTCCCCATAAAATCTAAAGCCAGATGCATCGTTTAAGCAACTTCCCATTTCACCGAGAAAGGCACAGATTTGTTTCCAAACTGGACTCTAAATTGAGGTTTCTGAAGCGGGTTCCAGTGGGGTGAGGAACAGTGGGGCTTTCGATAGCTCTCGGGACTGCCCAGGAGCAAAACATTTTAGGCATTGAAGTCTGAACCTAGTCCAGGCAAAGCCTCATTTGTGAATACGGAGGAAGAAAAAGGTAGGGTGCAGAATAAAGGCAACCACGGGCTTTCGCATCCGTGTGAGTCCTTTTTGTTTAAACAGAGAAAAGAAGAAAAAATCAACTTCATAATTTTAGACGCACGGTTTAGCAAGATAACCCAATCGAACCTGTTTCACAAAAATATATTACAAAGAAAAAAAAAAAGAACTTTCAAGAAAGTGAGAAAAGTGGTTACGTATGAAACCAAAGGGCGAGCATGGTGAAAGAAAGCGTTTTTTGTAGTATGCTGAGTCAAAAACAGCTTTTGCTGAGTATTTTCAAAGAAGAAATAGAAGGCTTTTTCTAAAAGAAGTGCCTATGAGTCTATTTCACCTGTAGCTCGCCTCTCATGATGGTATAGAGAAATTAAGGCGAAGTGGGCCGCCCTTTTTACACTTGGGACTTTCTGGTATTTGCCGTTGTGGTAAAGAGAGGAGGAATAAATACCAACAAAGCTGGTCTGGGATTGACTACTGCCTGTTACCGGCAAAACATAGCAGGAAACCAAGACTGCCTTCCCGAGGTTCGTCTAAGCGAACGCCATCGTGCATCTTTGAAAACTACAGCTGTTTGAGTCCTGTTAGTAAAATGAATAATCTGCGATGCACAGGCTAAACAATGCAAACAGGTACCAATTACAAGTCTCCCAGCTTTAAAGAGTGAGGGGGCGCAGTGCAAAGATGCGTCGGAGCAGCCAGAGGTGTAATAGCCCTTGGCTGCGCCCTGCGTCAGGTGTCAGTGAGAGGAAGCACAGAGCCGTCCACATTCGACTCATTTAGGATCAACAGATTTTAACACCTTCCAAAATCCACAAATATTGCCACAACAAAATGTGTTATTAAATAGAATAAAGTTAAGTGTTTGTTGGGCTTAAAGATGGGGATTTTCGACCGTTTGGCTACAAAACTGTGCTAGAACAACAGAGCGAGCGGCTTGCAGGCCAATCTGCCAGTGTTGGTTCGCTGGGAAAGGGGGCGAAACCGAGGACACTTTTAAACTGACCAGATTGGGGTTGGCTGCCCTGCCTGCAGGGTGGCTGTGGGGAGATACCCTCACTTCTGAAGATACCTCCCCTTAACTGAAAATGTCTTTGGCCGGTAAAGCTGCTCACGCGGGCCGCGCCTCTTCCAAGTCCGCGCAGGCCGCCTTTGTGCCTGCAGTGACTGCTGTGAGGGCAAGTAGCGAGGGCGGAGGATGTCACCAGAGTTTCCTGAAGTGTCTATACCCCTAGAACTCTGGTTTTTGCGGGGAGGCGGGATGTTATCCAACTTCACTGGAGCAATAAATCTGTGGGCCTCGAATCCCAGGAGGCCTGTGAGCACCCTCGTTGGCGAGCGGGAATCTGGGCCTCTCCCGGGGATTCACAGCCGGGGGTCAACGCTCGCCCCCGCGCCACACTCCTCTGCCCCGTCGTGCTTTCAGCGCGGTCCCATTCAGTCTGGAACTTCAGCTCAAGACTTGGGGCAAATGGTTCCCTGCGGGGTTGGTATATTAACATCCGCGTTCGCTTTTCCCCAGGGGGATGAGGGGCTCTGGGGAGCTTCTAGCCGCTCCCGGGCGCCCTCCAGGGACCGCCCCCATCCAGTTTCTGCACAGCTCGGGTCCCCACCTTCGCCTCGCGACCCCAGATCTTGGCTTCCCACGGCCGCTCTCAGGGAAGCTACTGCGACTGATGAGCCCCGGGTGCTTTCGTTTTGCTTTCGCTCCTTCCTCTCCGCAGCTGGGAAGACCGCGCAAACAAAGTAGGGGCGAAAAGCGCGTGTCCTAACAAAGTAGCGGGGACACTGCAGCTTGACCCGAAGCTAGGGCGGGTAAATGAAGGTTGAGGCCCAAGGCCTCGGTATCTCTGCCTCTTAAGGAGTGGAAAGGGCCCTGCTTTGTTTTCTTCATGCAAGGAAAAGTGGTTTGTAGATATTCATAACACAATTGGCGCGGAAACGAATTCGCCGTCTTAGGAGGACAGTGGCAGGGCACAGTAGAAGCAGGAAGACGGGCGGCCAGGGATTTTCCCTAAATTGGAAGGAAACCGGGAGAGACATCGCCAAGTCTCGCACCAGGCTCTGAGAGCCGTCAGGTGTGAGGGGGTCAAAGCGCCGTCCGGTTAACGGGGGGATCGACTAAGCTCCGCGTTGTGGAAACCCAGCAACCGCTGCAACAGGTTCGCTTTATTTCCTGTAGCCTTCTTTAGAGAGAGTGCACACACTGGTAGCTGAGAATCCCACCACCTAAAGTCTCCCTCTTAAAAGAGGGCAGGCAAGCCTGGAAAGGTTTCCCAAACAGAGGCAAACTTACTGTTATTTTGCCTGGCCCAACGGAAAGCGCTCCCAGGTTTGGACGAGCCCAACGCCCAGCCAGGAAGCTCGGCTCGGGGTGCGTGAGGCGTGAGTCCTTGAAGAGTCTCCCCCACTACACACTGCCCTGCAGATGGCCCGACTGAGGGTGTGTGCGCAGGAACGGTTTCCCCAAACCCGTAATAGCATAACCTTTCCAGACTGTTCATCATACTATTCAGCTGCGGTTCTTGCCCTCGTCCCAGCTCAGCTCTAGTTTCTTCCACCAGTGATCTGAGACGCTAAATTATTTTATTCTCACCCTGTAAAGTTAAACTGCAATATACATAAATCACTTAGGAAAGCTGGGAAGGTAAATAACACTCAAACAAGGTACTTGCACTTGGTTTTTGTTGTAAGGCCTTCCTCTAGTGTTTACCGCCCTCCTTGTTTACATCAAGCTCAGGAACAGAGGCTTTAGGCCGGTAGGGAGCTCAGTTTCATTTCAAGGGTATGGCGGGGCCTATCATTTCGTCATCAGGGTTTGAAGGAAAGTTCTTCTGTTTCTGTCTCACATCTAACTTCCAGTAACTTCTCAAAAACTGTATTTTTCCAACTGTAGCTCCGGTCTGCAAACTCCCTGCTCCCTAGCTGTCCGGGAAGGGAGACTCGTGCTCGCGCAACGCCTCGCTGCACCTGCGGAGGAGGGAAAGCGTCTGGGTGCGCCACGGAACGCCCGCACCGCGCTTCCCGCGCTCCCCCCGCCAGTCCGCGAGCGGTTGCGAGCCACCACCGCATCCCTCACACCTCTGCCCTCCCCACGGAGGCAGCACTGCAATGCCTGGAAGAGCGGCCGCGCGAGGGGCCTGGGGACAGGTCAGTCTCCCGGCTCCGAGGCGAGGCCGGAATGCGCGCACACTCTACGAGCGGGGCGGCGATTGGGGAGCGAGAGGGGAGAGGGGGCGGAAGCGCGGGACGCGTCGCGGCACTCCCACGAGTCGCGGAGCCTGAGATCCTCGCCGAGTGGCGAGGGCGTGGGTGCCCACGCTGTGCGTGACGCCTGAGCCTTGGCCCGAGCCCACGAGCTGGGCGAGGCCGCTGCCGCCGCCACTAAGCCTGGCGGGCGGCGCGGAGCCCCGGGGAGCTGGTTTTCCCGGGCGGGCACGTGACAGGGTTGGCAGCGTTCGGGCCGAGGCTGGGAGGGGGAAGAAGAGGGGAGCGGGAGGCCGCGGGCGGGCGGCTGGCGCGCTGTGTACTTAGGTCGTGTGCTGGGCTTTTCTCTCCCAGGAGCCGGGGGGGGGGGGGGGGATGGGAGGGGCCACCGCTCCGCCTTCTCCTTTTCGCAATGTTGACGCAATCTATAAATAGTGGAACAAAAGGACCAACTTCCTCGGAGCTTTGCTGAAACTGCACAAAAAATCGAGCCGGGGGGTTCCCTGGTCCCCGGCGATGGGGCGGGGAGCGCGGCGCCGGGGGAGGGGGCGGGCGCGGCGGCGCGGGCCCCGCGGAGGGGGGGACACCTGGCCGAGGCACAGCTGCGCCGCGCCTCTCCGCGCGAGCCCAGAGCTCCGATCCCTGCGCGGGCTCGAGAGCTCGCCCGGAACGGGGGTCTTCCTCCTCCGCCGCTGACAGGTCAGTCCGTACCGCCCCTTTCAACACTATGGGCTTTCTTTTCCCTCCCCCGAGCCTCCACTTTTAGAGGGAACGGAGGAAAAATAGAACGAGGCACTGCAGCAACAGCCACCAAATCTGCAACCCCAGCAGTCCACGGCGAGGGTGGCCGAGGGGGCTCAAGGAGGCGGTCCCCGTCTGGCCCCTCGTCGTCTGGCCGGTGCCTGCGCCGCAGCCAGAGACGGAGGAAGCAGGACTGGCGTGCGCCACCCGAGCGGTAGGGAGAGCGGAGGCGCGGGCCGCCGGGCTGGGGTCGAGGGCGGGCTCCCGGCTGCTTCTCCCGCCCGTGGGCCGACCCCCGGCGGCGACGCGTCAGGACCCGGAGGCCGCAGCGCGCGCCCCGCGCCCCGTTCCCTCTGAGCTCGGACCCGGCGCCTCCGCCTCGTCCTCTAAGTGCTGTGGGAGGATGCAGCAGAGAAGCGCTCTCGCCACACGCCGCCGTGCCCCTGGCTCTGGTGCCCACGCAAACAGCGCGCCCAGAGTTGGGGGGCAGGGTGGAACCCATAGCACGCTCGCCTGTCGGAGCTCGGGACCTGAGACCGAGCGCTTGCCGCGCCGCCGTGGCTGTTCCACGGGGCGCGGGGAGGGGGCGGAGCTGGCGCTGTTGACAGCGGTGCCGGAGCGGGGAGGGCGAAAGTTGGGGAGAGGGGACGGGGGAGAGGTGGGAGTCGGGGCTGGGGGAGGGAGCGTGCGCGCGGACTTCGGCTGGGGGGGGGTCAGGTCACGTGATGGACAGTCACCCACGCTACTGGCTGGCTGCAGGGGTGACGTCACCACTCCTGACTGCAGGGGGTGGCACTTCCGCTCCCTCCCCAGCTGCTCCCCCAGCCCCTGGCACTGCCGGCTGGAGCCCTTTCGCAGTTTAAGTGGGCAGAGGGAGAGAGGGGATTTCCTTCTGGCTCCAGCCCCTGACTGCTTCTCCCGCCGCCCGGAGTCCCGGCTCTGGGACCCGAATGCGGCCGCCCCCTCCCGACGCGCCCCATTGTGCGAGCGGGTGGCGCCGGGCGGAGGCTGGTGCAGGCCCCCAGCAGCTCGGCGCTCCCTAGGGGGCGGGGGCGGACCCGGAGCAGTGTAGGCCAAGTCTTGCAGCCCACCCGCTCCTCCTTTCCCAGAGCGCCCTCCGTGCGCGGGAAGCCCGACGCTCTGGACTCGGCCCGGACGTCGCGGCCTACCCCGCGTCCCCGGGACGCTGGGTGGTGAGAGACCCGCCGAGCGGGTGTGTGGTTGGAGTCTCACAACCCCGAGGGACGCGATCCCTTCAGTTGTTACGCGCTATTTGGGGAAACTTGGGGTTTTGGTGACTCAGCGCGGTGAGCGCTATTTATAGGTAGATGCGTTAGGAGCAGGGAAATAAGCTTCGCTCGAATCTGACCGTTTGTCTGCCCGAAGACTGCAAAGAGCCCCATTTGGAGGCAGCAATTGAAAGACTTCTGAAAAAGATGTGGCTGTTAGAGCCTCTGCGTAAGACACAGCCGGTCTCAGGCAGGGCGCGGTGGCTCTTTGGGAGGCCGAGGCAGGTGGATCACGAGGTCGAGAGATCGAGACCATCCTGGTCAACATGGTGAAACCCCGTCTTTACTAAAAATACAAAAAATTAGCTGGGCACAGTGGTGCGTGCCTGAAATCCCAGCTACTCAGGAGGCTGAGGCAGGAGAATTGCCTGAACCCAGGAGGCGGAGGTTGCGGTGAGCCGAGATCGCGCCATTGCACTCCAGCCTGGGTAACCAGAACGAAACTCCGTCTCAAAAAAAAAGGAAGACATAGCGGGTCTCGCCAGGAGACTAGTTACAACAGTTTGTCTAAAAAAGTTGGAACATTTTCTGGAGTACATGGAGGCTTTTAGGGACAACATGTCATGACCTGTAGACTGTCTTTTTGGGTGTTATTGTGTGAACCACTAGCAATAATTCAAGTAAAAACCGAGTAGTCCTCCTAGTAGATCGCAGGCTATCAAGAACTAACTAAATTCTGTTAGTTTCAGAATTTGTTAAATATATAGCATCATGTGGTGGATAGGTATAAAAAGAAGTGAATGATGTTGAAAGTTGCTGTGCAATATTCTGTAACAGGAAGATGTGTATGGCATTTACCTAGAATTAAAAAATCTGGGGATTGTAAATTAAATGTTTACAAATTTCTCCCTTCTGAAAAGCACTACGAAAAAAGGCCTTTGGTTCTTCAACTTTGGTTCTTCAACGGTGTCTACATAGTTGTGGCTTCACTTCATGATTTTGATTCTTTTTTCCCACTTCCACCCCAGTTTGTAAATCCAGGAAGTATCTACTTAAGAGAGGGCACTTGCCAGGCTAGCTGCAGGGAGGCAAGAGTTCACACTCAGTTTGCTTAGCCTGCACAGCTTTCTGTAAGTAAGATGACCTGAGGTGCTTCCTGAAAGAAGGTGTTTTCTTGGATGGCAGAAGTTAGGCCAGTTAAGAAAGGAAAGGGCTC
The DNA here is from genome assembly GCF_049354715.1 of Callithrix jacchus. Taxonomy (NCBI): domain Eukaryota; kingdom Metazoa; phylum Chordata; class Mammalia; order Primates; family Cebidae; genus Callithrix; species Callithrix jacchus. Next base: position 65,847,000 of record NC_133502.1, read on the forward strand.
TCAAACTGAGCATGCAAAGCAGCATGTACACACACGGGCTGATAGTGAAGAACTACAGCTAGATCAATATGGGTGGCAGGTGAGGCCAGTGAAGGGAGTGAAAAGGGGGCTCCACAGAAGGCCAGGTCGTCCAGGGCTTTGTATACCCTGCATGCTGAAGAATTTGGACTTTAGCCTGAGACCTACAAGTTTTGGAGGGAACACATACCTTTTGAAGGGGGGAAAAAAGCAATGGGCTCTTTCTCCAGAAAAAAAAAAAAAAAATGCATTTACATCCCTATACTAAAATTTTTTGTACAATTTTAGGGGGGTTACTCTGCTTTGTAAATAAATTCCTATTCTGCCTCAGGACTAAAACAGGAAAGAGAGAGCCAATGAAAGGATTTTTAATGGAAATGTCATATCGAGGTGTACAATGAAGTCCTGGAGACTTGAAGGTAGAATGTAAAACAGCCTGTGACCTAAGTAAGAATCAATTAGGACCACAGCTGTGTACCTAGGGATAGTGGGGATAGAGTGAAGAGGAATTTGAGGAAGTAATTAAATTGGTGGAATTCCACTGGTGGAATGGGAAAACTGGTTGGCTGTATGGGGCAAGAGCAAGGGATACCCAGGTTTGTGGTTTAGGGTGTGGGCTAAAAGGAGAAGTAGGCCCCAAGTCCGGGGAAGGAACTGTTTTGTCCCTGTAGAATCTGAAGTATCAGAGAACTATTGGGGGGAGTAGGGGGTGCTGAAGTAGTCTGGAGTCATTAAAATGTAGGTGGCAGCTAAAGCCATGGTAGTGGCCTAGATGGACCACAAAGGGTGCCTAGTAAAAAGTGGTCTGAGGGAGGAACCCTGGCAACACCCACATTCAGGGGAAGAAGGGGAGCAGAAGGAATTTTTGAGGAACCACAATGAGTAACTAAAGACAGAGTGGTACCCTTAGGTATAACTGATGAAAAAGTCCTGCTTCCTTGATAATGGAAACATGTTGCTGCTTTGTTCCCTTTATATGACTAAAAAAGCTGTGTTCTCTTTCATTGAAAAAGAAAGCATAGTTGTCTTGCTGGAGATTTGAATTTAGAAAGGCAGTGAAGGTAGGAGAGGATAAAATACTGTTTCTCCCCTTTTTTTGAAACTAGACATACCTAAGGAAAAATGAAAGAAATTAAACTTTTTCTTTCACCTGCTCAGTATCTGAGCCCTCAGGGAAAGGAGTTGGGGTTGACTTCATCTCCATGATGGTGTTTTTTGCACTTCAAAACCACACTTAATCTCCAACAGTTAGTAGCAAAAAGTGCTAAGATCAGTTTGGCTAAGAAAATAAGGAAATTGTGGGAGTAAAGGGTTTTCCTTTGCTCCTTCCATTTCCTTCCTACCTGTTACAGTTAATCTGACTAGGGATTTATTGGAAGCAGTGACTCAAGTACACAAAAAACCACCCAAAAATTTAGTGGTTTAAAACAACATTACCTTGCTCTGCAAAGAAAACTTATTTCTAATCCACTGGATGACAGCTGGAGCAGCTCAAAGGCTGGGGGCTGGTATCATCTCAAGGCTTGTCCACTTGCTTGTCTAGTAGTTAATACTGACTGATGGCTGGAACTTACTTGAGGCTATCAGCCAGAACACCTACACATGGCCTCTCCATGTGGTATGGCTGCCTCACAACAGGGTGGCTAGTTCCACAGGTCCTAACACTGAGAACCAGATAGAAACTGTATCACTTTTTATAACCTAGTCTTAGAAGGCATGAAGCATCATAACCATCACTTCCGTTTGTTAGAAGCAAATTACTAAGGCCATATATGTTCTGGGAAGGGGAATTAGACTCGATCTTTTAATGGTAGGAGTGTTGAAGAATTTGAAACATGTTTAAGATCACCAAACATAACTTCAGATAAATAGATTTATAAACATTACATTTGTACATCAGAAAAGTTTAAATACGAGAAACCTAATGAATATCCTCTTTTTGATATGAGAAAAAAATATAAAAACCCAAACATTTAAATGTTGCAGCAAAGCTAATCCTTAGCCAACTTGAGTAGGCAGTGTGTCTCATAATCTTCCTGTACCTTCCTCTCCCTGTGACCAATCATTCCCTCCAGGTCAGGCCTCCTGTACACACATAGCCCTCTCTCCCAACCTAGGTAGGACATTCCCAGTAGCTATACCTCCAGGGTGATCAAAACTTTTTTCTTTGTCCTCCACAAGTCCTTTCAACTCTGGACCTCACAGGATCACGGGCAATCAATGGCATAATGTCCTTACTTCTCAAAATTAAAAAGCAAAATGCTACGGAGAATATTCCAATAAGTAATTTTATAATAATAATTAAAACAAAATTCACCTACCACTAAAAGATAAGGAAGTTTAACAAAAAAGAAAAAAAATGACATTTTCCAAAATGGATTATATGCTTTTAGATGTAACAATATTGACTTTATTGGGGTTATTTATCAAAATCAGTAATTTTAAAGAAACAGTTGAAGCTTTAAGTATTTTATAAGGATGTGCACATTTCCTATTAAGGCAACACAACACTTGATTATTACAATAAAAAACGGATACTTCTCCCTCCTTCATAATGAAAACTAATTTATTTTTATTCAAAACCAGCCCATATAATTATTTGGTAGAGGGGCTCAAGAGTTATCTCTCTAAAAAACCAAAAATACTACTTTTCATTGAGTAATCAAGGTTAAATATTTTTTTATTATAGCCTACTATCTTGTAAATTTCTCCCTAAGCTGATACTAACTTACACATCTTTGGTGAGTTTTTGGGGTTTTTTTCTTTTTTTTAGAAATACTAAATGTGCTTCCTTTGTGACTTAGAGATAGAAATAGTACTTAGGTCATTTTAATAATTTGTACTTTCCTAAAAGCTAATACCTCTAATTTTGGTAATTTTGCATATTTGTATTTATGTTGAATCAAAATCACATTGTAAGTTCATACTACAGAATACAGAATAAATAAGTATGTCCAGATAAGGAGCAAATATATATTTATGACCCCTTTATTTTTTGATGTATTACTTAATGGTGTTTGAAGTAGCTTCTTTAAAAAAAAGAAGCTATACCTTTGTTTTTAAAGTTTCTCACACAGTAATGATGGGAAAGAAAAAAAAAAAAGGATGCCGCATTCAGGTTAAACTGGTAGACTTTACTGTCGGATCCAAACTGTACTTACTTCTCTGTGAGCTCATAGCTACCCTGGAGGCAGCCAAAGGAGCTTAAGTAAACACTAAAATTATATAATGCAGTTCTGAAGGAGCAACAGCCCCATACAAACTGTGCCATAATATAGTTTCACAGATGCTGTTTTTCTGTTTGCCAGAATGCGCTCCTATCTATAGAATGACTTCACAGTAATGATAACATGAAAGAAAATTGGAAGTGGGCCATTCTGTCTCCAGACATTTTGAATGAAGGCAGGGTTGAGGAAATGATTTTAAAGTAGTTATCCAGTGAAATTTTTAAAACCTTATAAACTAAGCATTTAGTAGCATTTTGAAAGTACTGTAGTGAAACTGGCACATTGAGAAATAAATTCAATACAGAAAATATGTCAGGACCACATAAAAGAAAAGAAAATACGATCTTGCTAGGTAATAGTGATAATGCTCTGTCTACAAATACATTAAGAACTAAATGCAATCTTCTTAAGTAAAAAGACACAGAATTACAAGTCCTTAAAGTACTAAAGTTATTCTCATGAATATGTGAGCAAAAATTGAATTGAATGAAACCTCTGCCCCATCAGATTGACAAAGATGGAAAATAAGTGCTAATAACCAGTGCCACTAAGAGTGCAATAAAACTTTCAGTCTTGGCCGGAGGCAGTGGCTCACACCTATAATCCCAGCACTTTGGGAGGCCGAGGTGGGCTGATCACAGTGTCAGGAGTTCGAGACCAGCCTGGCCAGCATGGTAAAACCCTATCTCTAAAAAAATACAAAAATTAGCTGGGCATGGTGGCATGCGCCTTTAAGCCCAGCTACTAGGAAGGCTGAGGAAGGAGAATCGCTTAAACCTGGGAAGGGGAGGTTGCAGTGAGCCGAGATCATGCCACTGCACTCCAGCCTAGGAGACAGAGCAAGACTCTGTCTCAAAAAAAAAAAAAAAAAAAACTTTCAGTCTTATCTATTACTGTATTATCTTTCTGTGGTATTAAAAATGTCCAATTCTGGCCGGGCGTGGTGGCTCACGCCTGTAATCCCAGCACTTTGGGAGGCCGAGGCAGGTGGATCACAAGGTCAAGAGATTGAGACCATCCAGGTCAACATGGTGAAACCCCGTCTCTACTAAAAATACAAAAAATTAGCTGGGCATGGTGGCGCGTGCCTGTAATCCCAGCTACTTAGGAGGCTGAGGCAGGAGAATTGCCTGAACCCAGGAGGCGGAGGTTGCGGTGAGCCGAGATCGCGCCATTGCACTCCAGCCTGGGTAACAAGAGCGAAACTCCATCTCAAAAAAAAAAAAAAAAGTCCAATTCTTTGACACTGTAGTTCCACTAACAGGAACCAGTCTGAAAGAGATAATCAGATATGAAATCAAAGATTTATGCATATTCACTAAGAGTATCAATAAAGGAAACAATCTGAATATTCAACAGTGGGAAAGAGTGGTTCAATAAACCATGGTGTATCAATCTAACAAAATATGCATCTATTAAAAATATTTAATGACAAATATTAATATTTAATATACACTTAAGATTTTTAGGTTATAAAACTTTTTCTCCTCATTTATTTAAAAATGCATGTATTTATATGCATAGGGTAAGGGTGGAAAAAGTACACCAAAATGTGTTCTGTGATTATGGTCATTTTTACCTTTGTATATTTTTTTTTTTTTGAGACGGAGTTTCGCTCTTGTTACCCAGGCTGGAGTGCAATGGCGCAATCTTGGCTCACCGCAACCTCCGCCTCCTGGGTTCAGGCAATTCTCCTGCCTCAGCCTCCCGTGTAGCTGGGATTACAGGCACATGCCACCATGCCCAGCTAATTTTTTGTATTTTTAGTAGAGACGGGGTTTCACCATGTTGACCAAGATGGTCTCCATCTCTTGACCTCGTGATCCACCCGTCTCGGCCTACCTTTGTATATTTTCTAAAATGAGCACATATTATTTTAACAATCAGAAAAAAGGTCATTAAAATAGAAGATTTTCTTCTAAATATTTAAATCAAATGACATATATTTACAGCTTTACATCACAAGGAGAGTTAATAAAGTAATGTAACCTATTGGTTACTTTTCATAAGTAACTTTTCATTTTGCATAGTTATAACAGTATCTGCCAGTGAATAATCTCTGCTTACTAAAATAATGTACAGGCAACTATAGAGTATTATGCAAGGGTATAATTTGAGGTTTCACATTTTGGTGGAAAAGTTGTTCAGGCAAATGTTGGTAGAATCTGTAAATCCATCTGTATAGCTATTGTACACTAACTATTTTATAAATTTTACAACAGTATTTTTAAATTTTATTATTTTTAATTGTGGCAAAAATTATAAATGGTAAATATAAAATTTACTATCTTCATTTTTAAGGGTACAGTTCAGTAGTGTTAAGTATATTCACATTGTTGTGTATAATATTTTATGGATAATGGCTATTGATTTTATAAAAATACATGCTTATTTATAAATAAACAATACGGAAAGTTACAGGAAAGTTTCTAAATCTCCTCAAATCCTAGATTTTACCATCAATATAAATGAATATTATTTTAGGATATGTTTCTATGCATTTATACAAATAAGGTCATTTTAATCTAAGATTAAAACATTACAGTATTTTTAAATTGAAAAGTATTAAGTTTAAACTTATTCTAATTTGGAGGACGAGAAATGGAAGGAACTGCTGAACTTTTGAAAATATTTCTTTGCCACAAGAGAGCTTAGTTCCTAAAATACCCAAGATTTTAAAAATTAAGACTTTAGAGAATTTTTAATCTGTATGTTTCAAATTCAGAAATGCCAGCAGACTCTGCTATGAAAAAATATATTTTTATTGGTTATGTTATTATTTTTACAAGGTCAAGTTTTAAAGTCAATTTTAATGTTTGTTTTGTAACTTTCATTAATTTAGTTATTTCATTTTGATCTATACTTAAAAAAATCCAGATCTTACAATAGGAAGTGAGACTAGAGAAATGGATAGGCCAGATCACCAAAGGAGCTGTGCGCCCTAGGAAAGAATTTGATTTTTGTTCTAAGTGTGATGAGGAGCAGGCAGATGCTTTATGCGGTAGAAGAACCACTCTGGTTGCTGCTAAGTATTTCAAGAATAATCACTGAGTATAAGAGATTGGGTAAATGGGTGTTACAGGACTGAAAAAAGCAAAAAGAGAGCACTGAGATAACAGATAAACTTGGGGAAGCAGCTGCTGCCCCTGGTACTGGGTAAAAACAGAAAGTTCCCAGAACCCAGGAGCTAGGAGGAGGGACTTGGCAGAGCTAGAACTCTGACCTCAGAGAAGGAAGTCCTGCCCATCTGCTGCTGGTACCCCTGGGAGGGTCTATTGGGGTGGGTCTAGGAGAGCCAAACACAGTTGCAATTTTGAGCTAACTACCATTGTCAGGGTGAAGGTCCATAGCTGGGGCAACACTGACAGGTACAGAAGGCCTATGAGGGAGAGCAAGTTATTTTCGCCTCTTCTTGACTTCTAGTTTTCCCCTACTATTTACTGCTAAAACATGGCAGGAATTCAGCTGGCAAAGTAGAAATATAGTTTGCAGAGCCCCAGTCTTAGCATCACAAAGCAGTGTGTATGGAAAGGTTTATTGCTGAGAGATAACAGCTTAATAACTGGGACAAAGAGGAATTAAGGATGATTTCTACGTTTTTGCCCATAGCAACTAGAAATTATGCCATTTATTAACATGGGGGAAGACTTAGAAGTAAAATGTGGAGGAGAAGAAAATCGAGAGATTTGTTTTAAATGTGCTAGCTTTGAGGTTCTTTTTAGATATCTGAGTGGAGTTGCTGGACAGGCAGAGTTGTATTGTGAGTGCAGAGCTCCACAGAGATATCAGGGTTAGTATATAAATTTTAGGAGTCCTACAATGGTAGACAGTATTTAATACCAAGAGATTGAAGACATAACCTTGGAGGGAAATGAATGTTGATGGTGGGTATGAGGAATATGCTTGGGACTCCCAAACATTTGAGAAGAGGAAAATGATCTGGCAAGAAGGTAGTTGCTGATCTCAACATGAGCACTTTAAGCGGTGCCATGGAGACAGTAATCCAGATTGGAATGGATTCAAGAGATAACGTAAGGTAAGGAAGTGGAGATTGCAATTACAGACAGTCTTTGAAGAACTTTGAAATAAAGGGGCTTCTATTCTCTTTGTAAGCAGATGTGGATATGGACTGTAGGGTGATGGAGAAAATGGGGATACAGGATATAGAAGGGATAATCACGAGAACAAAATGTTGGAATATGTAAGAGAAGATGGGACTTAGGACACAGTGAAGGGGTTTGCTTTAGATAAGAGCCCAGATAGTTGATCCTTTATAACAGGAAAAAAGTATATGAGTACAGATAAAAGCACATTAGTAGATTTGATGTGGGAAGATGAGTTTCTCTTGTGACAACTTCTATTTATCAATGAAAGAACAGTTTAAAGTGAGGAGCACAGAGATGTGGGAGATTTAGAAAAGAAGAGATGGGACATAATCATTTTGGAGAAGAAAAGAATGAATTCCTTAGGGGAATGTTCTGAGACTGCCAATCTTTTCTCTTGGTGACAATTTGACTTCCAGATATGTCTATTTCATTTCTTCCTGTTCCAAATTTATTTTGAAATAATTGCATTATTTTGGCCTCTGCTGCCTAACATTGTAGACACTTTCTTTTTCTAGCTGATTCTAATAATGCTTTTTTTTTTTTTTTGAGGCAGAGTTTCACTCTTGTTACCCAGGCTGGAGTGCCACTCTTGTTACCCAGGCTGGAGTGCAGTGGTGTGATCTCAGCTCACTGCAACCTCCGCCTGCTGGGTTCAAGCAATTATCCTGCCTCAGCGTCCCGAGTAGCTGGGACTACAGGCATGCGCCACCATGCCCAGCTAATTTTTGTATTTTTAGTAGAGACAGGGTTTCACCACGTTGACCAGGATGGTCTCAATGTCTTGACCTTGTGATCCACCCACCTCGGCCTCCCAAAGTGCTGGGATTATAGGCATGAGCCACCGCGCCCAGCCCTAGTAATGCTTTTAAAGGAGTTCTTTACTGTTGTTTTTCCCGTTTTGTAAAGTATATGTGCAGAGAGATTGTATGGTCTGCTTTCACTCCCCATTTTATCTGGAAGTCTAGAAATGTGTTTTTGTTTATTTATCTATTTATGAGACAAGGTCTCACTCTGTTGCCCAGGCCAGAGTGCTGTGAGGCAATCACAGTTCCCTGCGGCCTCGACCTCCTGAGCTCAGGAGTTCCCACCTCAGTTTCCACCTCGGCCTCTCAAAGTACTGGGTTCACAGTTCCCACCTCAGCCTCTCAAAGTACTGAGATTATAGGCATGAGCCACTGCATCCAGCCCTAGAATCATGTTTTTAAATGGACTACAATTCATATTTTTTTCAGATCATCCTGTGTATAAAAATATAACATAGGAGTCATAGTAACAGTATGTTATAATAGCCACCATTTACTGAATGCCTGTGAGCCAGGCACTATGCTAGGCACCTTATATACATGATCTCTAAAACTTACAATGACCCTACAAGCTAAATCTTATTTCCAGTTACTTCCACAAGAAACCTTTTTACTGATCGTAAAATCTTGCCTGAACCTCACACAGCTTCATCAAAATGAACAAGGTAAGAACAAATTTTTCATTTTTGTGTGTCAAAACTTAGCATTTAAGGCTGGGTGCAATGGCTCATGCTGTAATCCCAACATTTTGGGAGACTAAGGCAAAAGGGTCACTTGAGGCCAGGAGTTCGAGATCAGCTTGGGCAACATAGCGAAACCCCTCCTCTACTAAAAATACACAAAATTAGCCGAGTGTGGTGGCGTGTGCCTGTAATCCCAGCTACTTGGAAGGCTGAGGTAGAAGAATCACTTGAATGTCAGAGACAGAGGTTGCAGTGAGCCAAGATCATGCCACTGCGCTCCAGCATGGGTGACAGAGAAAGACCCTGTCTCAAAAAAATTTTTTAATTTTTTAATTAATTTTTTTTACAAATTAGCATTTAAGAGACTGTCATTTTTGAAGTACAAAATAACAGTTTGCACCAACGCAAACCAGCCTTTTAATGTCATATTATTAAATATGTCATATTATATTATTAAATTATTGGTGGGAGACTTGCTGAGAGACTCAAGGACCTTGGTAAATTAATTGAGGTATCCTTTGTTGAATTATCTTCATCATCAGCTGACATACTGAAAGCCTGCTGTGTCAAAATACTTAGTACATTGTATTTAACCATTATAATTTTACAAATTGTAGGACACGTATGTGTTTTGGAAATTTCATTTTTACTTGGATTTAAGTAACAGCAACTTTTCTCTTGGTCAACAATGTTTGTACACATACACACACACACACACACACACTCATGATTCTGAAAACATATCATTAGGACATAAACATATCTGATTACAGAAGTAGTAGTACATGGTAAGTGAGGAAAGTATGAAAATAGGTTAAAATAAAGGAAAAAATATTTTAAAGGACACCAGGAAAAAATAACTTAATAGTTCCTTTATTTAGAGGCAACTGTTGAGAGCTGACATATTTCCAGGCAGTTCCTTAAGCTGATGAGGTTTAAACTGCTTGTGTACAAGGCCTTTTTATATGATGAGGTTAATGAGGTTTAAACTGTTTGTGTACACTGCCTATTTATGATACATTGTCAGTGTACTGTTTGTATACACTGTCAGTGTATCATAAATGTTTCCTCAGATGTATCATAAAGTAAAAACTCTTAAAGAGTTTTCAGTGGCTGCATAATGTTCCTAGTATGAATTACTAGTTCCCTAAATGGTTATTTATTTTCTTATAAAGTTGTGATGAGCTTTTTTTTTTTTTTTTTTTTTTTTTGAGATGGAGTTTTCGCTCTTGTTACCCAGGCTGGAGTGCAATGACGTGATCTCAGCTCACAGCAACCTCCGCCTCCTGGGTTCAGGCAATTCTCCTGCCTCAGCCTCCTGAGTAGCTGGGATTACAGGCACGCGCCACCATGCCCAGCTAATTTTTTGTATTTTTAGTAGAGACGGGGTTTCACCATGTTGACCAGGATGGTCTTGATCTCTGGACCTCATGATCCACCCGCCTCGACCTCCCAAGGTGCTGGGATTACAGGCGTGAGCCACTGTGCCCGGCCTGTGATGAGCTTTTTTATGCATAAATCTGTTTTCCTAAGTTAGAATAAATTCCTAGAAATGAGGTAAAAGGTCAACCCTTTTTTGGGGGGGGGAGGGGAGATGGAGTCTCGCCCTCTTGGCAGGCTGGAGTGCAGTGGCTGATCTTGGCTCACTGCAACCTCCACCTCCTGGGTTCAAGTGATTCTCCTGCCTCAGCCTCCCGAGTAGCTGGGATTACAGGCACCCGCCACCACACCCAGCTAATTTTTGTATTTGTAGTAGAGACGGGGTTTCACCATGTTGGCCAGGATGGTCTTGATTTCTTGACCTCGTGATCTGCCCGTCTCACCTCCCAAAGTGCTGGGATTACAGGTATGGGCCACCGTGCCCAGCCTAAAAATTCAACATTTTTAAGCTTCGTTATCTGGTAAAAATTTTGCTGTAAAAAATTAAATTTCTCTTTTAATTCTCTACATTTTAAAATATTTTGATATTGAAAAATCTAAGGAGAAAAATTTATGTAGACTACCTTTTAAAGTTGAGAGTCGTATTTAAATTTAGACTCAAGGTTTTTGTTTTGATTTTATTCTTAATATTTTAACTTCTAAGGAAAAATCTGCTCTTCAAAACTCAACAGTGTTGCCTCCCAGCTGAGCATCAGTTTAATCTCATATGTATGGATTAAAATGACAAAAGCAAGTGAAAAAATAAAATAGTTATCAACTGTAATCTTGTCAGCTCCATTATTCAGTATTACTTAAACGAGACAAAGAAATGAGTTCAGTTCTCCCCTAAGAATGTTTTAAGTTGTACTGAGTATGACACAGAATTTTTAGGAAACATAAATCATTCCATTGTGCCCAGTACCACTCCTCCAAAAAAAAAAGACAAATTTAAAGTAAGTTCAAACTCTGTGGTCTAATTTTCAGTATTTTCTATAATCTGGTCTGCTCCAGCCTCAAATGTAACATATTGTAGTAGAAAGTAGAGTGTGCTGAATTTGGGAAGTAAGCATATGTAGAGAACACAAGTAGCAATGTTGGGATTGAAACTTTAGGTAAGATATTTAACTTTCCATTGTGTTAGTTTCCTTTGCAAAATTATGGATTTTGATTAAATGATCTCTAAAATCCCTTCAAACGTTAAGATTCACTTGTATGCATCTTTCTTTCCTACACCCAGCATAAGAATTTGAACCTACATCTGTCTGATTTCCCAAGTCTGTGCTCATAAACTTTGAATGTGCTGCTGGCCACGTTTCCCCCTTTTAAACTTAGCTGCAGAACCCTTTCTTTACTACTTGACCTATGAAACATATAACAAAATCATTTATCTTGAAATTTTGTAATATGCTACAGTTTCATTGAGAGAAATAATTAGGAAAAAAGTAAAAAATGAACTAATTTTAAAATCTGAATTTAGGTCTCTTAGTCTCTCAGAAAAGCATCACAAAATTAAATACCCAGAAAAATGCAGTAAAACTGCAGAATTTAGAGTTATGATTTGGGAGAGAGCATAATCCAATATATTTGCAAATTTGAAGCCAATAATATGAATAACTTCTGTTTCTTAGCTTTGCCCAGAAAATCAATTATTCCTTCAAATAGTTTGGATCTCTAATATATTCAATTTTTTTTTTTTTTTTTGAGATAGTATCTCACTCTGTCACCCAGGCTGGAGTGCAGTATCAGGATCTCGGCTCACTGCAACCTCCACCTCCCAGGCTCAAGTGATCCTCCTTCCTCAGCCTCCTGAATAGCTTGGCCTACAGGTACATGCCACTATCCCCAGTAATTTTTTTTATTTTTTGTCAAGCCGGGGTTTCGCTGTGTGGTCCAGGTTGGTCAAGAACTCCTGGACCCAAGCACTCTGCCTGTGTTGGTTTCCCAAAGTGCTGGGATTACATGTGTGAGCCACCGTGCCTGGCCGACTATATTTTCATTTATTATTTTTTGAAAAATATTACTAACTGCTAACTGGCCACCAATGCTGTAGCTTGTAAAACTAATACATTCATTTAGTATGTGCAAAATTACAGGTTGTGTTAAAATTCAAGATGTGAAAATTGAGGAAAGCTTCTATGCTTTTTCATACTGTTCGTGTCATTTCAGAAATTCTGAAAGTACATGCTTCTCTCTAGCCCTTTCACTTGCCATAAAGATCTCAATATAAAATGAGGGTCAAGGAAAATATTCTGTTACAGTGTCCCTCTGAAAACAGTCAAACTCATTATTTTTGGTCTGGTTTTGATATACAGAAATAAAACACATATGTATACAGATTTTATGTAACCATATTTACATATATGACATTTTTTCTTTGAAAGTAATGTTTTAAAATTGTAAACAGAATGTGTTAACTAGATAAATGTTAGAAACCACAAAAGTATTGTCATCTGTAATTCCACCAGCCAGAGAAAAAGCAATGTTAACACTCATGTTTCTTTCCTATATTTAAAATATATAGTTGTTAATTACTACCATATAGTTTTATGGCTTATTTTTGTCACTCAGTAGTTTATAATGACCATTTTTTCTAGTTACTGAATAGTTTTGAAAACCTGTTTTTAACATCTGCACAGTATTCCAACATATAGCTATACCAAAATTTATCAATCCCCTCATTTTTAAACATTTAGATTGTTCCCCAATTTCTACATTATGTAAAGATATTTTTAGAATCCATACTTGTCAACTAATAGTCAAAACACTATTGTTGGTTCTCTCTTCTTCTTGTTCCTTTGTGGTGGCAGGGGGAGTTGTTATTCCTTCTTCTCATGTACTCCAGCCTACACATGGCTTCCTCTCAACATGAAAACTCCACTCTGGACAATGTTACACAGCCTGTCCTTTCTCCTTTCTAAAACAGTATCATCCCTGAGTGAGGTCCATATTTCTGAAGCTCTCCTGCAGCAAAATAATGTGAATTAAAGCCAGTTCATTCCTGTATAAAGTCTGGATACTGTATATGTTAGTTTTAGCCAAAGCTGAAGTCCAGGAGATTAAAACCCCACCAGCAGACAATCATTTCTGTTAGCTATACTGAAAATATGACTTAGCAGTACATATATAGAGAGAGTGTTAACTATGACTTAGCTGATTTTGCCATGATTCTGAATGTGCTATTGTATAAATTGTTATTACACTGAAACATCGGTATAAATATACAACTAGGAAAAGTAAAATTTAAGGTTTTAACTGGTAAATTCACTGAAAAACCATAAAATCTGCTGTCTGGTTTTTGACTTTTTATAAGGTTATTTTGATAACTATCACATTGTGTATTAGCCTTGATACTTCTCCACTCATGCAGAAAAGTACAGAAATCAGGGAAGTGACACAGTGCTTTAAAATTATTCTAACTAGCCTGGCACTGTGGCACATACTTCTAGTCCTCACTACTCAGGAAGCTGAGGCAGGATAGCTTGAACCCAGAGAGTCAAGGCTGCAGTGAGCTATGATCACACCTCTGCACTCCAGCCTGGGCAACAGAACAAGACTTCATCTCAAAAAAATAAATAAAATAAATAAATGAATAAATAAAATAATAATAAATAAAATTACTCTAAAAAATCTTGAGTGAGTTAAAATCTTTTCAATTTAATAGCTTGTTTGAGAGAAGAGTATAACCTCTGTTATGTCTTGGTAAAAAGTAAACATAATTTTGAAAACTAATTTCAAGTGTCTATGAAGCACTTTAGCCTCTACAATATCAACTTGAAATCTGAAGAAATACTCATGTTAAGAATTATTTCTATCAGTAGCTCTGGACACTGTAGTCACAGATGGGAGGAGTTTAGTGAAGAAAGGAAACTTGAGTTGATATAATCCACCTCTCATTTTACAGATGAGGAACGTGAAGCACAGGTATATTAAATTAAATATCTTTACTGCTTGGAGCAGTGTACTTATTTTTTTTTAAGAAATGGAGGGGCTGTAATACTATTATGGCCTACTGCCTCCCGGTAGATAAAAGATTTTTGGAAGAATATTTAGCCATTACTATTGGAAAAACCCAAGAAAGAGATCATAGTTTGATCCTAAATATATATTTTCCTCTTAAGATTCTTGTTGGAGGATCCATTCCACCTTTGTCTGTTACCACAGACAAAAGGGAAGTTCTTTTACACAAATCAGTAGTCATCCACAATAAAACCCGTGAAAGTTGCAGTTAGTTGGCAAAGCTACAGCATTGTAGCACTCCTGGGAGGAACATTTACCTATATCCATATGTATGCATACCTTTAACCTCTCAATTGTGCTTCAGAAAAATCCTATTTGCATATATTACATTGTAAATGGTGACCACTGGAGTTGTGTATCATAGGGACATTGCATGTATGTTTTATATCTCAAATGAGGGTAAGCTAATTGCCATAACAGATCATCCCAAAAATGTCTAGTGGCTCAAAGTTGTTTCTTCCTAAACAAGTTTACTAAGCGTTCACTAGTTTCCAAGGTCTTTCTGTACCTAATCATTTAGGGCCTAACTTCCAAGGTTTCCTAGGAGGGGTCAGTCTGTTGGGAGTTTTTAGGGATAGAAGCTTAAAGTAGTGGATGTCACTTCCATTCTCATCCCACTAGCTAGTGCTTAGTCATATACCCACATCTAACTGCAAGGGAAGCTAGGAAATGAAATTTATCTGTATGGCCATGAAGTGAGAGCATGGATTTTGATGTCTAGCTGGCTATCATTGCTTACTTGGGTGCCCCCCTCCCTCACAGATTCCTAAGTGGTTACCAAAAAATAAATTAGCTGACACAATTATGCTTCAAATAGCAAAAGTTAGTAGTGAAAAAAAAGGGATTTTTAAGAACTAGCCTCTATCCTTTCCCTCCTTTAGGCAGAATTGTTAATTAATGCATACCAATAGTCAACTAGCAACTGAAATCTCAAAATGAGGAAAAACCAAATTTTTACAAGCATTACCTTTACATATATATTTAGATGGAGCAGAATTGTTAATTAATGCATTATCAATAGTCAACTAGCAACTGAAATCTCAAAATAAGGAAAAGGCGATTTTTTTACAAGCATTACCTTTACATATACATTTAGATGGAGTTTGGGTTGGTTTTCTTTTCCATCAACTAGTCAAATTCAGAACTCAGACTTACATCTCCTTGCTTGTTTTAGGGGCTACCCTATTATTAAATGATGCTTGAAAAATACTCGACTTTTTAAAACAAAGATAGCAGTTCCACAAATGAAAATAGCAGTAAGTTGGGTCTATTTGTTTCCTTTGGATAAGTTGTTATAATCAAACTGTACTCAACTATTCAGTTTTTAATAGAAGCACTGCATGGTTGCATTTCTGAAATCAAAACAGGAAGTATGCTATATAAATGTCAGTAAAACTAAAACTCCATTCTATGGTTTGATGTTTCTCTTCCCCCTATATTTTCATGTTAATGCCTGATTTTTTTGTGTACTTGAGAATGACTTCATAAAGGCAAACAGTAATCTTACCTGATTAGTTTTCTTTGACAGTCTAACAGTTTTAGGTTGGGCATGAGGGGCATAGGGGAAATCTGTGAAATAACATAATAATATAACTTTCATGGAGGGAAAGAGGCAAGAAACTGCTGTTAATTTGGCATCATTAGAAATTGCTTTTATATGCAGGCTGCCCAACTTTATTATTGCCAGAATACAATATGGATAGAGAAAGAGGCCGGAGTCTTTTAATTTAACTATTTGAAAATCTACTAGAGAAAATACTGTTGGACTTTGTAGTCTTATTTTGACACCTCAGAAATTCCTTAAATATGTTCCACTCCCTTAATTATTTCATGAGACAACTAAAGAGTGGCTTAAATACTGTGAAAATCCAGGATATTCCTGCTTGTTCTCTGTGAAGAATAAACTAGGAGTTTTCTTATAGTTAATTATTAATATTTCCAATATAACACCATTCCATAGAAATTTCTATAGACACTCCAAGAAAAGATTCAAACTGACCAGTCTAGAAGTTTTACATTACTTCAAATATTTCTGGAGAAATGTTACGAACATATAGGTGTCTCTGTAGCTTTAAAATGTTTCTCTTTAGAAAACAGTTTCTCGTCTTGGTTTGTACCTAAATTGAACACTGAAGAAACAATTTACAAAGTCACATACCATAGGAGTGAATAACAAAAAATAGGGCCTGAATAACTAAACTCCCTTGAAAGACCATATTGACACACAAGAAATGACTTAAAAGACAAAAGGTATCCTGCTTGTTTATGAGTCTTTTTTTTTCTTTTTTTGCAGCACATGAGGCACTGTTGAGTGGCACATATGCAATATATATAACATTTAAGGCATTATCTTGTGATTGAAAATAAACATACAGAAGATGTATGTGAAAAGTAACATAAATGAGGGTATGTTAATGAAGTGTAAACTACATAATTGCTCAAGGGATGTGGAAAATGACATGATTTAAATCTAGATTGATATTGGGTAGAAGTTTGCTGGAATAGGCAAATCTTTTTTTTTTTTTTTTTTTTTATACAGAGTTTTGCTCTTTTGCCTAGGCTGGACTGAAGTGGCATATGAAGGGGGACGATCTCAGCTCACTGCAACCTCCGCCCCTGGGGCTCAAGTGATTCTCCTGCTTTAGCCTCCCAAGTAGCTGGAATTACAGGTGACAGCCACCACACCCAGATAGTTTTTGTACTTTTAGTTGAGACAGGTTTTCACCATGTTGGCTAGGCTAGTCTCAAACTCCTGACCTCAGGTGATCCACCCGCCTTGGCCTCCTGCCCGGCTGGCAAATCTTATATAGAATTTTTTTTAAGGAGTGGTGGATTTGGATTGCCAGAGAGAAAAGATAACCATTCATTCATTCATCAGAGGTTTATTGAGTGCTTACTGTGTGCCAGGCATTGTTCTAGAGACACAGCAGCAAACAAAACTCTTATAGAACAGGAACAGGCAGGTCATCTCCCAGGCATGACACTGATAGGAACACAGAATACAAATAGGTGAGTAGAAAGAGATGAAATACAAAGGGAAAGAGCTGGTATTTGGGCTTATATGAATATTAAAAGGCGTTACATGCTAGATGTTTCTAAATGGGAGAAACATGCTGGAAAGATACTTAGCATGAATGAACTTATGTCCCTATGTTCAGAACAGACTGCTTTCCTGTCTCTATTGGTTGGCTCTTCTAGCCTCTTAGGAACCTTTATAATCACCAGTATGATCCAGTATAAATACTGCACATATGAAGGTTCCCAGTTGAGGAATTTGAAAGCAAAAAGGGAAAGAATGGCTGGCAAAGGCTTCAATCTTCTGTGTCCTTTTATATTCCCAATGGCTAGTATAAAATACTATCATCAATCTCTTCCTTGCAACAACCTCTGATTTGATATTTGTCTGCATTGTGACTCAATTCCTGAAGGTTCTGTTCTTCATTCCTTTCTGGTAGAATCACTGAAAAGAAAGGAAATTACATTTACATTTTCTTTTTCTAGTCAATCAGGTTTTTCTTATTCGCACAGCAACACTTCTCTATGGAGAGTTTGATGAAAAGTATTTTATGTTTTATATAGGCTAGTGGGGAAATGGGTATGGTTAGGATGGGAGGCTAGGGGAAATATCAGGAGGCTATGTAGTATAAGCTTGACATTTAATAGCTGGGATTAAATAGCAGTTTTTAAAAACTAAAACATATCTGCAGTATTTTACAAAGAAGTAACTGTAAGAAGTAACAAGTTTAGCAATCATTTACCTACAAGGGAAGAAATAAAATAAGGAAATGAACCTAAGATTGTAACTTAAAGGTCCAAAAACTTGTTTGTCACCAATAACAGCCAAGAAATTTGGAAGAAATACCTTGAAGAAAAAAAGTGAACTTAATGTCAGATCTAAGTGGGATATTACTAGAAGACAGAGGACAAAATTTCTTGATAAGCTATCTGGCCTGAATGTACATGTGAAAGTTGTTATCATACAGAAATTGAGTCCAGGTTCACTGGCTCATGTCTATAATCCCAGCACTTTGGGAGGTCTTGAGCCTAGGCATTCAAGACCAGCCTGGGCACATGGCAAGACCCATCTCTACAAAAAATTTTAAATGGCCAGGCATGGTGGCATGCCCCTGTAGTCCCAGTTACTCCAGAGGCTTAGGCAGGAGGATCACCTGAGCCCAGGAGTTGGAGGCTGAAGTAAGCCTGCACTCCAGCCCGGGTGACAGCAAGACCCTGTTTCATTAAAATAAATAATTAATAAAAGTAAAATTGATTGACACTCTATGGACTTATGAGGAAATGGAATGAAGAACAAATGGTTATATATGAACTTTGGTTGCAAGATAAGTTATCAATTTCTGACCAAAAATATCTGAGTAACATACTGTATGATTCCACATATATACAACTCTGGAAAATGCAAACTGTTCTATAGTGACAAAAAGCAGACCAGTGGTTTCCTGGGGAGATTATAAGAGGAGGGAAGGATTATAAAGAGGCACTCTTAGGAATGATGGCTATCATCAGTTTTTTTCCATCAGTTTCTAACTTTAATGTGGTTTATCTTTTTTTTTCTTGCCTGATTGCCCTGGTCAGAACCTCTGATGTTGAATGAAAGTGGTCAGAGCAGATATCTTTGTATTATTCTTTAACTTAGGTGGAAAGGAAAAGCATGGAGTCTTTCATCATTATGCATAAGGCTAGCTGTAGGATTTTTACAGATATCCTTTATCTGGTTGAGAAAGTATCCTCCTATTCCTAGTTTGCTAAGAGTTGTTTTTTTTTTTATTTTTTATTTTTTGGGGGGGGAGGAAGGCAGGAAGGAAGGGAAGAAGGATGGTAGGGAGGAAGGAAGGGATTGAAGGAAGGAAGGAAGGGAGAAAGCGGGGAGGGAGGGAGGGAAGGAAGGGAAGAAAGGAAATCAAGCAATGAAAGAGACATTGCCAACCTGGATCTAGAGGTTTACAAGTTGATTTCTTTTTTTTTTTGAGAGAAGGAAAGAAAAAAAAAAATAAGTAAAGGAGAGGAAGAAAGAGGAAGCGAAAGAGGGAGAGTAAATGGAAATATTGCTTTATTTTGAAAAAAATTGGGTATTAATAATGGCCAATCAATGTTTCATTTAAACTAATAGCTAGGTGTGATGTGGTATTGACAAGAATGTATATTTTGTGTATTTGAAGTGGAGAACTCTATAAATATTTATTAAGTTTACTTGTTCTGGATCTGAGTTCAAGTCCTTGATATCCTTATTAATTTTCTGTCTCATTGAATCTAAGTCTCCTATCTGGGTGTTAGGATCGTTAGCTCTTGTTGTTGCATTGATCCTTTTACCACTATATCTTTGTTGCTTTAAAATCTATTTTATCCGATACAAGAATTGCAACTCCTGCTTTTTATTTATTTATTATTTACTTTTGCTCTCCATTTGGTTGGTAAATCTTTCTCCATCCCTTTGTTTTGAGTCTTTGTGTATCCTTGCATGTGAAACAGGTCTGGATGTAACATGCCGTTGGGTTTTGGCTGTGTCTTTTGATTGGGAATTTAGTCAATTTAAATTTAGGGTTACTGCCATTTGATGTTGACTGGCTGTTTTATCCATTTGTTGGTGTAAATTCTTCTTTATGTTGGTGCTCTTTACTTTTTGGTGTATTTTTAGAAAGGCTAATACTGGTTGTTTCTTTCTGTGTGTAATGCTTGTTTCAGAAGCTCTTGTAAAGCAGGCCTGTTGGTAATAAAATCTCTGAGTTCTTGCTTGTTCATAAAAGATTTTATTTTTCCTTCAGTTGTGAAGCTTAGTTTGGCTGGATATGAAATTCTAGGCCGAAGGTTCTGTTCTTTGAGGATGTTGAATATTGGCCCCCACTCTCTTCTGGCCTATACAGTTTCTGCCGAGAGATCTGCTGTAAGTCTGATAGGCTTGCCTTTGTGGGTAATCTGAGCTTTCTCTCTGGCTGCCCTTAGTATCCTCTCCTTCATTTCAACCCTGGTGAATCTAACGATTATGTGCCTTGGGGTTGCTCTTCTTGAGGAATATCTTTGTGGTGTTCTCTGTATTACCTGGGGTTGAATGTTGACCTGCTTTGCTAGTTCAGGAAAATTTTCCTGAATAATATCCTGAAGGGTATTTTCCAGCTTGGATTCATTCTCTCCGTCGCATTCAGGTACACCTATCAAACGTAAATTTGGTCTTTTCACATAGTCCCACATTTCTTGGAGACTTTGCTCATTCCTTTTTATCCTTTTTTCTCTAATCTTTTCTTCACGTTTTATTTCATTAAGTTGGACTTTGACCTCTGATATCCCTTCTTCTGCTTGAACAATTCGAGTGTTTAAACCTGTGCATACTTCTCGGAGTTCCTGTATTGTATTCTTCAGTTCCATTAATTCACTCATACTCCTCTCTAAGTTGTCTATTCTCAATAGGATTTTATCAAACCTTTTTTCAAAGTTCCTAGTTTCTTTACATTGGGCTACAACATGTTCTTTTAACTCACCGAAACTTGTTATTATCCATTCCTTGAAGAGTGATTCTGTCATCAGGAGGCGCTCGTTCTCCATCAAGCCTTGTCCCATTGTTGATGTGGAACTGGGATCATCTTTAGAGGGAGAGGCGTTCTGACTTTGAGTATTCTCAGCTTTTTTACGCTGGTTTCTTCCCGTCATTGTAAATTTATCCTCCTGTCATCTTTGAAATTACCAACTTTCAGATTAGGTCTCTTGAGTGGACGTCCAGGTTGTTAGTTCCCAGGGCCAGAGCAGCGGCGTTAAAACTGATGGTGCTTTTCTGCCCAGGATTCTCCTGTAGGGCTTCCTTCTTGTTTCCGTAGTAGGCGACTCTGCCTTCCCGGGGCTCCAAACCTCGGTCAGAAGGGGAACCGGTCCCGTTTACTCTGCGCCGAGCGCTGCCGCGCCGAGGTGCCAGCGGAACCGCTGCGCCAACCACGAGAGTCGCGCTGGCGACCCGTGTGTTTCCACCACTGGGGGATCTTCTGCTCCGTGAGTGACCAGACTTTGTCTGAAAGTGTGGCGTCCTCTAGTTCTCCACGCCTTCCCTGAGAGCTGCAATCCCGGGATGTTAGCGATCGGCCATCTTGGATCGTTCTCTCGAGTTTTTTTTTTTTTTTTTTAAATCAGGAACAAACATAGGATTTTGTCAGAATTTTTTGTGTGTCTATTGAGATGATCAGATTTTCGTTTTTAGCTTAATATGGTGACTTAAATGATTAATTTTTTAATTTAAAGCAATGACATATTTTTGGGATAAACCTCATCCAGTAATATTAGCTTTCTCATATTTTGTTGGATTTGATTTGATATAGTTTAGAATTATTACATCCATAATCAGGAAGGAAACTGGCCTGTAGTTTTCTTTTCTTGTAATGGCTTTGTATAGTTTAGGTACCAGGGTAATGCTGGCCCCAAAAAATAAATTAGGAAGTATTCCTTCCTTTTCAGTTTTCTGGAAGATTTGTGTATAATTGGTATAAACAGTGTTATCCCTAAATGTTTGGAAGAACTCACCAGTGTTTTCTTTATGAGAATATTTTTAAGTACTAATTTTTTACAAAATAGATCTATAGCTATGGAGGTTATCTATTTCTTTTTTTTTTTTTTTTTTTTTTTTTTTTGAGACAAGGTCTCACTCTGTTCATCAGGGCTCAATCTTTTGAGCTCAAGTGATCCTCCTACCTTAGCCCCCCAGGTAACTGGGAATAGTCATGAGCCACCACATCGAGCTTTTTTTTTTTTTTTTTTGGTATTTTTATGGGTGTTTTGTCACATTGCCCAGGCTTGTCATGAACTCCTGGACTTAAATGATCTGCCCACCTCAGACTTCCAAAATGTTGGAACTACAGGCATGAGCCACACACCTGGCCTTTATTTCTTTCTGTGTGAGCTTTGGCAGTCCCCCTGCCTCCCAAGATGGAGTCTCACTCTGTCACCCAGGCTGGAGTGCAGTGGCGAGATCTTGGCTCACTGCAACCTCTGCGTCCCAGGTTCAAGTGCTTCTCTTGCCTCAGCCTCTCAAGTAGCATGTACCACCACCCCCAGCTAATTTTTTGTATTTTCAGTGGAGACGGGGTTTCACCGTGTTAGCCAGGCTCATCTCGATCTCCTCACCTCATGATCTGCCCACCTCAGCCTCCCAAAGTGCTGGGATTATAGGTGTGAGCCACCGCGACCAGCCGCTTTAGTAGTTTATGTCTTTCAAGGAATTTGACAATTTCATCTAAGTTGTTGAATTTTATTTGCTTAAGGCTTTCATAATATTCTTTTGTTATCCTTTAAGTATCTGTAGAATTCGTCATATTTCACCTCTCATTCCTGATATTGGTAATGCATGTCTTCTTTTTTTTTTCCCCGATCAGCCTGGCAAAAGGTTTATCAATTTTATTTATCTCAAAGAACCATAGTTTGTTTCATTAATATTCTCAATTGATTTTGTTTTCCATTTCATTGATTTGCAAATCAATGATCTTTATTCTTTATTTTCTTTTGTTCGTGTTTAATTTGTTATTTTCCAATTTCTTAAGGTGGAAGCTCATTGACTTGAAACCTTTTATATTTTCTAATATAAGCATTTTGCTTATGTCTTCCTACATACTGATTTAGTGACATGCCACAAAATTTGATAATGCTTTGTTTTTATTTTCATTCAGCTCAAAATGCTTTCTAATTTTACTGCATTTCTATTTTAATCAATGTGTTGTTAGAAGGTTATTTAGTAGCATGTTATTTTGTTTCCAAACATCTGGAGATTTTCCAGACAGCTTTGTTATTGATTTCTAATTTTAATTCTACTGTAGTTAGAAGACATAATCTGTATGATCTGAGTCCTTTAAAATTTACCAAGACATGTTTTATGGCCTAGAACAGGGGCCAGCAAACTTCTATAAAGGGTCAGACAGTAAATATTTTAAACTCTGTGGGCCACATATGGTCTCTGTCACGTATTTTCTTTCTTTCTTTTTAAAGAAATCTTTCAAAATGTGAAAACCATTCTTAGTTCATGGGCTATACAGAAACAGACTATAATTTGGCCTCAGGGCAAAAGCTTGCTAACCTCTGTCCTAGATATGATCTATCTGGGTAAATGTTTCATATGTACTTTAAGAGAATATATACTCTATTACAGGTTGAGTATACGCTATCCAAAATGCTTGGGACCAGAAACTTTTCAGATTTCAAAGTTTTTTGGATTTTCTGAATATTTGTATTTATATAATGAGATATCCTGGGAATAGGACTCAAGATATTGGGTCATGTTGGTGCTCAAAAAAATTTTGGATTTTGGAGCATTTTTTATTTCAGATTAGGGATGCTCAACCCCTGTACTGTTTGGTTAGTGTTGCTTGAGTTTATTATGTCCTTGTAGGTTTCTACTTGTTTTCCAGTTATTTAAAAGAGGGGTACCGAAATCTCTGACTATAACTCCATGGATTTGTCTGTTTTTTCTTGTACTTCTGTCAGTTTTTGATTCACATATTTTGAAGCTTTATTATTTGAGACAAAACCATGTGGGATTATTGTATCCTTCTGATTAACTAGCCCTTTTATTATTATAAAATGGCCTTCTTTATTCCTGGTAATATTATTTGCTCTGAAATCGACTTTATTTCATGTTAATATAGCCACACCAGTTTTCTTTTGACTAATGCCAACATCAGTATGATGTATCTTTTTCCATTCTTTTACTTTTTTTTCTTTTTTCTTTTTGAGACAGAATCTCTGCTGTCCAGGCTGCAGTGCAGTGGTGTGATCACCACTCACTACAGCCTTGACCTCCTGGGCTCAAGCTATCCTCCCACCTGAGCCTCCCAAGTGGCTGAGACTACAGGCATGTACCACCATACTTGGCTAATTTTTTGTGGAGACAAGATCTCACCATATGCCCAGGCTGGTCTCAGACTCATGGGATCAAGCAATCCTCCTGCCTTGACCTCCCAAAGTGCTGAGATTACAAGCATGAGCCACTGCACCTGGTCATCCTTTCACTCTTAATGTTATTGTGTCTTTGTATGTAAAATGTGTGTGTGCGTGTATGTGTGTTTTGTTTTTTGAGATGGAATCTCATTTTGTCTCCAGGCTGGAGTGCAGTGGTATGATTGCTGCTTACTGCAACCTCCGTCTCCTGCATTCACGTGATTTTCCTGCCTCAACCTCCTGAGTAGCTGGGATTATAGGCACCCACCACCACACCTGGCTAATTTTGTATTGTTAATAGAGACGAAGTTTCGCCATTTTGGTCAGGCTGGTCTTGAACTCCTGACCTCAGGTGATGTACCTGCCTTGACCTCCCAAAGTGCTGGGATTAAAGGCATGAGCCACCACCCTTGGCCTAAAATATGTTTCTTATTGAGAGTATGTAGTTGGATTTTGTTTATTTTCTTTTCCCCCAGCATCCAACATTTTTTGTTTTGATTTAAGACAGGTCTCACTCTGTCCCCTACTATGGAGTGCAGTGGCACGATAATGGCTCGCTGCAGCCTTGACTTCCTGGGCTCAAGCAATCCTCCTGCCTCGGCCTTCCAAGAAGCTGAGACTACAGGCATGTGCCACTATACCCAGCTAATTCTTTTCTGAATTGTTTTATAGAGATGGAGTTTCACTTGTTGCCCAGGCTGGTCTTGAACTCCTAGGCTCAAATGATCTGCCCACCGGATTACAGGCATGAGTCACTGAGCCCAGGCCAAAATATTTTTAATACGAGTAGAGGATCCAGGGTTAGTTTTTATAGCCTCGGCTGGCCCATCAGCTTCTGATATGCTTGAACTTTGGCCCTTAGAATGGACACAGGGTTTAGAGTGGCTGTGCTGGGTTCCCAGAGCCTTGCCAAAATGCCACCAACACCTCTTGGCCCTTGTGAGGACGAGAGATCAGGATGGTGCCACAGCCTTTGGGGGTGTTCTGGGCCAGCTGTTCCAAGGTGAGAATCTTGTCCCCAGCCTTGTGGATTTTGCTGCAGGAGCAATCGTTCATATGCAGTGCACACACCTTCGGTTTGGGCACCTCCTAAACCCATTATGGTCCCCACAACCACAGCTGTTTCGTTTTCCTGGCCAGGAAGCTTCATCTTCCAGATCATCCAGGAAAGAGACAGAGATGGTCACTTGGTGCAACTCATAAATAACATCTTCAGCACAACTTGGTTGAAGGTGGAGTTTCTTTTGGCCAGAAACATACACAGCTTAACCAACAGCCTTCGGTAGATGTCCTGGGTTTTGGGCTCCTGGTGTTGAACGTTTCATTCCTTGTTGTGGCAGTTGACTTCCATGATGGTGCCTCCTGCTCATCCAGGTCCAAAAGAAGTCTTGCTTTTTATCTGACAATCTTTGCCTTTTAAATAGGATGTTTAGATAATATACATTTAATGTGATTGCTGGTATGATTAGAGTCTATCACCTTGCTGTTTTTCTATTAGTTTCACCTCTTATTTGTTCCTTTTCCCCTTTTTTCCAACCTTGTTTTGGGTTATTTTTTTTGTGTGTGATTCTATCTTACCTCCTTTGTTGATTTATTAGCTATAACTGTTTTATTATTCCACTGGTTGTCTTAGGGCAGTATACATCTTCAAACTACCACAGTCTACCTTCAGTCTACTTGATATTAAGGAGTTATTTGTTTTCTTATGTCTGAAAACATCTTTATTTTGCCTTTGTTTTTTGAATGATATTTTGCTGGGTATCAAATCCTAGGTTTACATTTTTTCTTCTTTCAGAACTTTATGTTCTACTGTCTCTTCACTTGCAATGTCTCTAATGAGAAATCTGCGGTCAATCTTCATTACTCTATAACATGTATTTTCTCTGGCTGCTTTCAATATATTTTATTGGTTTTGAACAATTTGATTATGACATTCCTTGGTGTAGTTTTCTTCTTGTTGAGCTTCTAAAATCTGTGAATTAATAGTTTTTGTCCAATCTGAAAATTCTGACCATTATTTTTTCAAAGATCCCTTTTGTATCTGCCTCTCCTCTCCTTTGATGTCTCTAATTACGTATACATAAGGCTTCTGGAGGTTTGTCCCATAGCTCACTGATGCTTCCGTCATTCTTTTCTTTCTCTTTCATTTTTGAATAGTTTATTTTGCTATATCCTTCAAGTTCACTAATCTTTTCTTCTGCCATGTATAATCTGCTACAACTATCATTAGTAGATCTCAGATATTGTAGTTTTCATCCCTAGAACTGCATTTTGTTTTTAAAAAAGTCTTTCATGTTTCTACTTTCTGAAAATATAGAATATAGCTATAATAATGTTCAGTGTCTTTACTAATTCTATTATCTTTCTATGTTTAAGGTAACTTTCAGATGACTGATTATTCTCATCATTGTGGATCATTTTTCTGGCTTCTTTGCATGCTTGGCAAGGCATTATTAATTTTATCTGTTGGTTGCTGAATATTCTTCTGTTCCTCTAAATGTTCCTGAGTTTTGTCCTGGAATGCAGTTAAGTTACTTGGAAAAGTCTGATTCTTTGGGTCTTATTCTTGTGATTTGTCAAGGAGTGCTCAGTCTGTGGCTCATTACTTAGGGAATAATAATGCAATAGCTAAATAATATACTTCAAGGCAATCTTTTAGTTTAGGATTTAGCCCTGCAAAAGACTTACTAAATGATCTTAGCAACATAGTTAATCCTCTGATAAAAAAACATGAAAATAATAATTTCAGAAAAATTCACTTTCATTAAAAACTGCAAAGTGCTGAAAAGAAAAAGTGAGAGGGAGAGAAACTGAGAACAGTGGGTACTTCATAGATTAACTTTGTGAGTAAAAATGACTTGGTTAAGAATTGGTCTCTAAAATATGAATGTATTTCATTCTGAGGATAGTGGTTGAAAACAGAGACATTAGGGGCAGACAGACTTGGATGCACATCAGACTCCTCCACACGTTATAACTCAACATATATGAACCTCAGTTATCTGATCTATAAAATGCCATGTTCTTTTACAAAGTAATTGTGAAGAACAAAAGCTGTTAATTTCACCAATTAAAATATACAGAAAAAAGGAACTTAACCATTCCCTGAAAATCAAGCAAACTATACATCTAAATTATATATCCAAATATTCTCCCCTTTTCTGTCTATCTCACAATTTTCAAATGGTTTTGAATCAACAAACATTCACAATTTAAAGAATACATCCCTAGTGAGAGTATATGATTCAAATCCTATACACATATTATCCTTGCTTATTTCCTTGTAATACAGCTATTCTGCCTGTATCAGCTTAATAACACTTAATTCTAGAGCCCCACAATTTTTCAGTTGAATATAAAAGATAATGCCATCTCAAATAGATTCCATTGCTAAAATTAAATTCCATTAACTCTATGTGCAGACAGCATACTGTTGAATTGAAGCAGTCCAAAGTGAATTAATGCTTAAGCCCACAGCTGATAACATAAGTCCATTGTTCTTCAACAAATCTCACTTGAGAAAAATCAGGTAAAATGATTTCCATTCCTAAAGCATGTATGAGCTTTTATGGCCAAATATGTCCTCTTCAAGAAGACAGTACAAAAGTTATATGAATCCCTTTTGTTTTATTCTACCAATCACTTGTTTGAACACTGCTACCTATTCGCAATTTTTGTTTTGCCTAGTAACTAGAACTGAAAACTTACCACACAGGATAAACTAGGTCACTCTATAACTCTGGATTTGTTTTTATGTTTTTAAAAAGTAATAAAACTCATAATTTGGTAAGCATTTTAGAATACCATTAGATAGGAATCTTCAAGAATTGGAAACCAAGAATCTCTGCTAACCCATTTTCGTGACCTACATTCTTTTCTACCAGTGAAGGCTTTATTTCAGAAGTATTGATTTGCTTATTTTTACTCCAGTTTTTTCATATTCCAGCAGCCTCTCTCACGTCTATCTATTCCTTTCTAAAATTCTACTGTTCTGAGCTCTGAGCTTTATGTGCCAAGCTTGAGAAACAAACTCTAATAAGTAGTCCCCTTTGTAGTCATAATGCATGGATAGTTGAGAAGCTGATACACATTGGAAAGGTGGGACTATGGCCCTAGCCAGCACATGAAATCATTCACTTTATTTGTACAATAAGATTGTCTCATGGCATTAATAATGATGAAGTATATATGATTATTAGCGCAAATATAAAAAGATACTTCTGAATTTTTACTTTGTGAATTTCAGTTTCTGTGACACTCTCACATTTGAAGAGGGTGAGCATCAATCAGTCTATTTCTTGACATATACTACTATATACAGCTCTGGCTAAACCATAAAAGAAAAATGGAGGCTGGGCATGGTGGCTCACACCTATAATCCCAGCACTTTGGGAGGCCAAGGCAGGTGAATCACCTGAGGTCAGGAGTTCAAGATCAGCCTGGCCAACATGGCAAAACCCCATCTCTACTAAAATACAAAAATTACCCAAGCCATGGTGGCGCACACCTATAATAATCCTAGCTATTCGAGAGGCTGAGGCATGAGAATCACTTGAACCTGGGAGGCACAGGTTGCAGTGAGCCAAGATCATACCACTCGACTCCAGCCTTGGAGACAGAGTGAGACTTCCAACTCAAAAAAAAAGGCCAGCTGCAGTGGCTCATGCCTGTAATCCCAGCACTTTGGGAGGCCAAGGTGCGTGGCTCTCTTGAGGTCAGGAATTCGAGACCATCCTGGCCAACATGGTGAAACCTCTTCTCTACTATAAATACAAAATAGGTGTGGTGGTGTGCACCTGTAATCCAGATACTCAGGAGGCTGAGGCAAGAGAATTACTTGAACCCATGAAGTGGAGGTTGCAGTGAGCCAAGATTAGGCCACTGCACTGCAGCCTGGGTGACAGAGCAAGACTCTATCTCAGAAAAAAGAAAGAAAGAAAGAAAAAGATGAAAAGAGCTTATTCTTCAACTATTAGCTTAGAACCTTGCCTCTGAAAGTCCTGCTTGGGACAAGGGGGACTTTTGGTGTACCAGCAGGGGTTAAAAGCCACTGAATAAACATGGGGCATCTCCTTACATATCAGCCTCCCTCAGAGATTTTGAAAAAATGTATAATCAAGCCAGGCTCAGTGGCTCATGCCTGTAATCCCAGTACTTTGGGAGGCTGAGGTGGGCCAATCACGAGATCAAGAGATCTAGAGCATCCTGGCCAACATGGTGAAACCCCATCTCTACTAAAAATAAAATTAGCTGGGTGTGGTGGTGCGCGCATGTAGTCCCAGCTGCTCGGGAGGCTGAGGCAGGAGAATTGCTTGAACCTGGGAGGTGGAGGTTGCAGTGAGCTGAGATCACACCACTTCACTCCAGCTTGGTGACAGACCGAGATTCTGTCTCAAAAAAAAAGAAAAAAAAAGTGTAATCATTATATTTTACTAAATATAGGCACATTTGGTATATGACATTATATTTACATTAAATTTAAGATAAAACATGAAGCTAAAGAAAATTCTGGCTTGGAACCAAGTTTTTAAGGCAATTGTTCACTCTTCTCTGCTATTAACCATATTTTTGTGAAAAAGTTTGAGATGCAGTGATTTTGATGACTATTCAAGATTGGTATATTAATACCCCTACTAGTTATGAAGGTAGATGGTGGTGATGGTTACAACATTATGAATGTATTTAATACCACTGAACTGTATACTTGATAATGGTTAACGTGATACACTTTATGAGTATTTTGCTACAATTTTTAAATTTATGGAAAAAAAAACCTCTACTGAAGTTGAATATTATCAACAATTGTAGACTATTTTAAGAGGTTTTTCTTTAACTTGAATATGCATTTCTGAAATGACTGCTATATCCTATATTCAGCTCATGAATCATCTCTTACTGTGCTCATGAAAACTATACTTGAGTCCAAGTTTTAAAAATACCCATCATTCTTTTGTGAAGAAAGACTTGTATTTAACAGTTCTCACTTGTGTGGCTAACAGCATGCCTGCATCAGTCAATACCTCAACGCTGTCCGCTGTCCATTGTCCAGGGTCCCAATCCTGGATGGAATGCACATAGACAAGCCTGTTGGAAATGGTCCTAAAATAAAGATAAATAGTATCTCTATGAAGCCCCTACCAGAAAATCTTCTAAGAATCCTAAGAAAATAAGTAAGGCAAAAATTCAGCTATTATGCCAGATATGGTGGCTCACACTTATAATCCCAACACTTTGGGAGGCCAAGGCGGGCGAATCAGCCGACATCAGGAGTTCAAGATCAGCCTGGCCAACATGGTGAAACCCCATCTCTATTAAAAATACAACTTAGCCAGGCATGGTGGCTCCTGCCTATTGTCTCAGCTATTTGGGAGGCTGAGGTGGCAGAA
Source organism: Callithrix jacchus (assembly GCF_049354715.1). Taxonomy (NCBI): domain Eukaryota; kingdom Metazoa; phylum Chordata; class Mammalia; order Primates; family Cebidae; genus Callithrix; species Callithrix jacchus. The sequence goes on from NC_133502.1 coordinate 65,877,580, forward strand.
TTGCTTCAACCCAGGAGGCAGAGGTTGCAGTAAGCCAAGATCATGCCATTGCACTCCAGCCTAGGCGACAAGAATGAAACTGTCTTAAAAAAAAAATAGCTATTAGATTTTTTGCTTTACCAGTAGAAAAAACTTGAGTGGAATCAATATAAATGCCCCAAAATATGAACTGCTTAAATTATAGTACATCCTTATATTTCATAAGAAAATACTTATTTAGCCATTAAAGTATATAATGAATATTGCTAGGAAAAAATATATACAAACAACAAACAGGTATAAAGTTTAATAACAAAGGGTGTTGGGGGTAGTTATTTCTGGCTGATGGGATTATTTTTTCCTACATCCTGCTCATTTGTATTTTCTTTAACATCAATTGCTTATAATAAGAAAATCTAAAGTTTTCTGAAATACTTATTCAACATGAGCTTATCATTCACTTACTAATTCAAATATTTTCATTTGTTGAATTAATTCAGACATAGTCCTTGCCCTCATGTCTTTTAATTTATGAGAAAAAAAAAAAGGCATGGTTAAACAATATTGGGAATTTTTTACTCCTCTCTTCATTCTCATTAATTACTCAGTCATTCCCTCTTGTTGAAGACTCTGGCCTTTTGCTAACAGTATCGGCTTCCGCTGCATTTTCTGCTATCACCTCCCACTTCAGTGTCCATATGGAAAACCCATTGAGAAGTTATGAACTCTGACTCCATAAAACCACTTCATTCATCAATCCACACCCAAAGCCACACCCTCAACCTTCTGATAACTTGCATTCTTACCTAATTTTGACACACATTCATCAACTATTCTCATTTCTTCAAACTACAGTCTCCCACATGCTTCATATCTTTTCCTATCCAGCCTGGGTTCTCAGGTATATCACCCTCTCCTGCTAACAGCCTTCCTCCCTCATTAATTTCCTCTCCCATTACCTAGAACATATATTTTGTACCATCTTACTTCAAGTCAAATTTGCTACTTCACCTCTACACTAATCTCTTTCATAACTTTTTTTTATTTTTTTTTTAAGTCTCTTTTTAAAAATTTATTTTATGTTTTTGAGACAGTGTCACTCTGTCACCCAGACTGGAATGCAGTGGCGCCACATCTCAGCTCACTGAAACCTCTACCTCCCCGGTTCAAGTGATTCTCCTGCCCCAGCCTCCTGTGTAGCTGGGATTACAGGCATCTGCCACCATAGCTGGCTAATTTTTATATTTTTAGTAGAGATGGGTTTTCACCATGTTGGCCAAGCTAGTCTCAATCTTCTGACCTCAGGTGATGACCTCAGCCTCCCAAAGTGCAGGGATTACAGGCGAGAGCCACCATGCCCCACCCTTTTATGACTCCTTTATCAGAAAAAAATAAACTATCAACTGTGAACTCCCTGTTATACATAAAACTATCTTCAGCTGTTCCCTTCTAGTCTCAAAAGAAAAAGTATCCTTTCTCTTTTCCGGGTTAATTCCTTTACCTGCACCCTTATCTCCTACCGGATCTCGCTTTACCTTATCCTTTCTCTTTTAATTTCTCCTCTCTGATGACTCTGTCCCCATACTTGATAAAAATGTTAACTCTCTTTTTCTGTAGATCCCCTCCTCTATTCTGTAAACTCCTCCATACAATTATCATCCTTTGTTTTTAAGAAAAAGTCAAGAGCCTTGAAATAATACAAACTTATAGTAACCTTTCTCTATTCTAACATACTTTTCAACTCAACACAGAAGTCTGCCGCCATTGTTTCATTCAAAGTGTTCTGGCAAACATTACTAATGACAGAACTGCCAAATCATTTGATCTTTTTCAGTTTACTTGGCCTGTCTTTACCTTCTGACACTCCTAACTTCTTTCCTTTTGAAACCTCTCTACCACTGGCTCCTATAACCCTCAGCTCTGTTGGTGTTACTGCCCCTCTCTCAGCCATTCCTTCTCAGTCATTTGCTGCTTCCTCTTACTTTGTCCATTTACTAATTTTGGTTCTCATTTCCTCTATGTTTAGTCTCTGTGAGGAACAGCATCCATTTTCTTCATAATCTCAACCAACACCTTTTTAGTGATATCCATTCCCAGCCCAAGCCTTTCTCCTAAGCCTCAGTCGTGTATACTGAGCTCGTGACTGAACTTCTCTCCTTAGGTATCCCATGGGTGCTTAATCGTTCATATTCAAAATGTCCTCACTGAACTTGTCATCTACTTCCCCTGTCCCAGTGTTCCATCCCACACCCTTAAACACACACACACACACACACACACACACACACGTTCTCTTTCTCTCTCAAGCCCTGATCCTCCTCCACTCGTCCCTGTCCTAGTTAATGATACCACTGTTGTACTCTACAACCAGGCCAGGGACCAGGGAGTCATTATAGATTTTTCTCTCATCTTCTATCCTACCCATCACTGCCCTAGTCCAAAAGCTCATGATTTCCCACCATGACTGTAAAACCACACAAAAAAACTCCATTTATTTAAATAACAATAAAGAGCACTTTTATAACATTGCCCCTAGTATTTCAATTATGAAAGGATGACAGATTACCTTATTAGCAAACCACGACGGCTATACAGAAACATACATAGCTTACGCTAATTGCAGCATTTAGAGACCTTGTTTATACCCCCAGTACTTACTGTTCAGCACATAGCAGCTTGTTGCTTATCAGTTCACTTTTGAATAAAGTGAATGTGGCATATTTAAAGAGATCCATAATAATTATTAAGTTGCATGTTAAGCAATTTAGTCAATAATATATAACAAAATACAATTATTACATCTTGTTAATTCACCAGAACCTCTTTAAAACACACCACCCACACAATGACACACATACCCATATATCAGGAAGTAGAACTGCTATAAAGGAGCTTCCATCCACTCCCATTCTACTGTCAGGGATAACACTTAACCTATTTATGCTCTCTCAGTTTGTAACCATTCCTCACCTCAAAATGATGAAAGTAAATACATTCTCATGGCCCCTTAAGAGTAAAAATAGTATATCCTTAGGTGAATCAGAGGGACTTTGCCTCTCTAAGTCTTTCCTACTTTGCTCTCTGATGCCTGAAAGATGAAACCTTCTATCCCACAAGATATCAAACTTAGTTTTCCTGAAGAAGAGAAACAAGTAAACTATTCAGTAAGGCTAAATAGATGAAACTCAATCATGCTAATATACATAAAAGACAAACATGGAGTCTTCTTTGGTCAACTGAGAAAGGAGATGAGGAGAGAGGCATATTGTTAAGAGGCCTTCAGAGGCAATGCCTTCCAATCATTCCTGATTTTTTTCTTAGTTTTCTGTAATGCACATTTATTTTATAGTTAGGGGAGAAAATATTCCAAAGCAAGTCTGCAGGTCTAGTGTAAAGGGCAAATAAGATGGGTGCGGTGGCCCACGTCTATAATCCCAGCACTTTGGGAGGCCAAGGTGGGAGGATCACTTGAGGGTAAGGAGTTTGAGATCTGCCCAGCCAACATGATGAAACGCTGTCTCTACTAAAAATACAAAAAAAAAATTAGCCGGGCATGGTGGCTCAAATCTAGCCTGTAATTCTAGCTACTTGGGAGGCTGAGGCACCAGAATTGTTTCAGCTGGGGAGGCGGAGGTTGCAGTGAGCTGAGATCGCACCACTGCACTCCAGCCTGGGTGACAGAGCAAGACTCTATCTAAAAAAGTTGTAATAATAAGCAAAGAAATTACAAGACCTCTGTTCTCCACACTACACATATTTACCATTCATTTGCTAGTGGTTGCATTCCAGTTTCCAAAAGCAAAACCCCAGATTTTAAATTATGACTTCAGTTCTACTCTTATGACAAGAGGAATATGCAGAGACATAAACTAACTGTGAGTGGAAAGGGGTGGGAGAGGGATAATTATCTCCTGACTGTATTGACACTTCTACCCTAATGAAGCACCTAAATAACTGAGTTCTTTCTTCTTATAAAGTACATTACTTTGTAGAGTATTAAAGTTCCAGGCAGGAATTCTTACTAGTTTTAACCCATGAATCTGATGGACTGAAAAAGTAAAGTAAAGTAAAAGCAATTTTCCCGTTTTTCTTTGAAATTATCTCAGGAATTTGCACCCCCTTGTGGTCAAGCATAAAATTCTTAGTTTTCAAAAGATTTTTTACAATTGGGCGGGCTCTTTTTCAGGCACAGGAACTACAGTATATTAGTTGATTTTGTTTTCTCCCATTTTAGCGAATCAAGAAGCTTTCATGAAATAAATAATTTTAGTTTTTTAAATAAGACTTTAAACACAATTGGATTTAAATCTTCTAAAGGTGACTTCCACATAAACTTCAGTCTCTGGAAAATAGACATAATAATTGCACCCACTTAGCTACAGGAGAATTCAATGGAAAAATTCATGTACACGCTTATCCTAGTGCTTGACACATATCAGGTTCTCAATAAATGTTATTTATCATCATCACTTTAGAATTGTCTTGACAGATTATATAAAGAAGGGGATAAAATTCTAATGTATAAAAATGTATAAAAAAATTCTACAGTGAGGAAAGTGTTACTCACCTATTTGTAAGTTCTAGTACAATTTTACAAATGTCTCCCAAATATAACACTCACCCAGACTCGCCCCGCTGATTATCCCCACAGGTACATCATATATGGAGTCTCCCTCTGTAGCCCAGGCTGGACTGTAGCAGTGTGATCTTGGCTCACTGCAACCTCCACCTCCCGGTTCAAGCAATTCTCCTGCCTCAGCCTCCCAAGTAGCTGGGATTACGGGCACGAGCCACCATGCCCAGCTAATTTTTGTATTTTTTTTAGTAGAGACGGGGTTTCACCATGTTGGCCAGGCTGGTCTTGAACTCCAGACCTCGTGATCCACCCACCTCAACCTCCCAAAGTGCTGGGATTACAGGTATGAGCCACTGCACCTGGCTGATACATTATATTTTTAAAGTACAAGCAATATGTGGTTATCTCTGGATGCTAGAAATTTGGATGATTTTTACTTTATATATTTTAGATGGACCTGGGTTTTTTAACTTCAATCAGAAAACAATAAAACAATTTTATTTCCATATATTATTCTTATGAGATGGTAAAATAAATTAACATCCTTATTTGCCTAACAGGGATCATTATTCATATTTGGGGAAAAAAATCATTTGTCAGTCTGACTTAATCATTTTAAGGGGCTCTTGAATAAGAATGCTAACTCTAATGGCGCTAACTGTAGTTTGATTTTTTTTTTTTTTTTTTTGAGATGAAGTCTCCCTCTGTCACCCAGGCTGGAGTGCAGTGGTGCGATCTCGGCTCACTACAACCTCCACCCCCTGGGATCAAGCAATTTTCCTGCCTCAGCCTCCCAAGTAGCTGGGATTACAGGCACATGCCACCATGCCCAGTTAATTTTTATATTTTTAGTAGAGATGGAGTTTCACCATGTTGGTCAGGCTGGTCTTGAACTCCTGACCCATGATCCGCCCACCTGGGACTCCCAAAGTGCTGGGATCATAGGCGTGAGCCACCGTGCCAGGACTGTAGTTTGATTTTTAAAACAACTATTAAAGAAGCCAGTTTAAAATATCAGTGTTAATGACTGACTCACAATAACAAACATTTACTAATATGCCAAGCACTGCTGAAATTCCTTTAATATGTTAGCTCATTTACATACTTAACCCAATGAGCTATTAATAGTACTTGTTTTAACAAAAGGTCCAACAGATAATTTACCCAATAAGACCACACAGCTAGTAAGTAGTGGAGCTGGGATTCAAACCCAGGCATTTCGGTTCCAGAGTCTGCCCACTTAAGTAGTGCACAAAAGTACCAGAGATTAGGTAGTGTATTTATACTACTCTGCCACGTCACTTATTGCTGATCTCAAATTGCTAAAATCCATTTCTTTTCCAATGCAGCTCAATAATGCAAACCATGTACCCTTCTCACACTTCTTTACTTATTAGTACTTCAGGAACTTTCATATCTACAGTCTTACTTAACATTTACAATGAAGGCTTTAAAATATTTACAACTTTATTATTAATTGTCCTATTAGAGTGCTCATTTGTTTGAAGGTAGACAGGTTTGCCTAGATACTGTACTTCTACTTACCAGTTATAAGACTTTGGGGCCGATTTCTTAATCTGAGCCTCAGATGTCCTCATCTGTAAAGTGAAGATAATAACTACTTCATAAGGCTGTTGTGAGCAATAAACACAATGAATCCGTAAATCATTTATTTAGCACAGTGCCCAGCACACAGTACACAATACGTGGTAGCTTTCAGTTTACCAATGCGTAGCGCAACAGAAACTCGTCTTTGCTGGATTCAGTTCACTTACCACGCCATTAAAAAAAAAAAAATCACCCTAAGTGACACACAAAAACTGCCCATTCCTATCTCAGAAAGTTTAAGGACAAGTAAGACGGTAAGAGAAACTGGATTCAATGAAAGCGCCTTCCCAACAGGCATCTTAGGACAGGGAAGAAGCGCTTCAGCAAACTTAATCATTAACTTGAGGCAGTCGCGCGCGCGCGCACACACACACTTGATAAGGCGGGAGACCACGCCTCCTGTGTGGACTCAGGTTGGATCGCGCAGCGTGGTAGAGAACCCCAGGGCTGCTGAATCTGACAGATGTGGACTCATCCATTTCCGTGCTACCTGTGCTGTCTTCGGCAAATTACTTAACGTCTCTGAGCCTAGGTTTCCTTGACTTCAAAACGAGAACAGTAATAGTTCCTACCTGGTAAAGTTGTTCCGAGGCATAAGTGCGGTAACACCTGTAAAGCGCTGGCGAACGGCAAGAGCTCTACACGCTGGCAGGGCCGTTTTAAAAGCACGTGTATCCATACACAAGGTTTCACTGACACATTCCGTTGTTTGGAGTTTAGAAACTGGCTGTAAGATGTTTTTCTTTTTCCCTAAGCTGGACCCGTATTTGTTTACCTCCAACATAGACTAAATGCCTGGGGACTGATAGCTATCTGTGGACCCTCGGCCCCACAGCCTCTTCGTTCTCTCCACCTCCACGGCTTTGCAAAAGCGCTACACGCACGCGCAAGAAAAGAAGCAAGAGGACTGCGACCGAGGAAGCGAAGGGAGAGCCGCGCACAACGATGATTCTGCGCATGTGCCTGGCGGGAGGCGGAGAGGGTTGGAGTTTGCGCTTGCGCAAAAATGTCGGGAAAGCGGGAGAAGAGGGGTTAAGAGGCGGTGTTGACAGCTGTGGAGGCAGCCCGCGTTCCCGGCATGCCCTGGGGCGGCGGGGTTGGCTCTAACGAATTTGAATGAGGAGCTTCTGCGCTTTCGGCGCCATTTTCGAGTGATGCCTGATCTCATCAATCTAGCGGGAGAGACAGGCTAACCTGTCCGAGAGTATAGCGCCACTAGGACTCCACCGGAAAAATTACTTTAAAAATCGCCAAAAATTACTTGGAGCAAAGGGCAGTCGCGGAGCTTCGCCAAGATTGGCGCAGTCGGTAAGAGCCTGAAGAAGTAGCAGAGCAGAACTCGGGAGGTGGCAGTGGTGGGACCCGCAGGCAGTCGGGGGGTGCAGGGAGTGGGCGCTGGGTCGGCTCTCACTTAATTGCCAAAAATCTGAGGAAAAAGGGTTAGGGGCAACTTGGGCATCTGCGAGTGGGCGGCAGCTGGCGGAATGTGGCGGGAGCGCAGAGAGACGGGGCTGTGGGGGGAGGGGAACTGCAGTTTGAGCGGGACGCGGACGGGCTTCGGCTGAGTAGCCGCCGCCCAGTGGATCTGTCAGCAAGACCCCCATCCCGAGGCTGGAGCCAGGAGGATGCGCGGCGGTGTCTCCGCAGGCGGCCGCTCGTTGACAGGAGGACTGGACACGCTCCCCTCCCCCTTTTTCTCGCCGTTTTCCCGACCCGGTGATGGCCGTCATTTCTTGACAAGAAACTTAAGATCGGCAAAATTCAGGACCTGGAGTCATGGGTCCCTCCGGTTAGTGGTGGCGACAGTTCCCTCCGACATCGCCCGGTACCTATGTATCTATATTTTCTTTTGACGCTGAAGCGTGAGGTGCCCCAGGAATGAGAGTTTCCCAAGCCCTGGCCGCCCTCCCCCGGCACGCCGGGTTCCCGTGAAGTCTCTAGGTATGTAGGACTGGCCGCGGCTCGTGCTTCCAATATGGGGCAGGGGCAGGCTTTTGAGGCTGTAGCCGGCTCTTAGGAAAGATGCTGGACTTCAGCTGCTTTCTGAGGACTTTTGTCATTTGACTCGCAGCCTAGTCCTTTCTCAAGGGGGAGGGGTGTTCACGGGTGAGATGAAAGATGGGGCTTCAAGCCAGCGATTTCCTTGTCCTGGCTATTTCCTTCTCTTCGCACTTTTCTTAGACTATTTTTTTCTCCGGTGTTTGAAACATGTCGCAAGGAAGAAAAGCAATCTACGAAACTATTAATGTTTTCCTCCCACAAAACTCTACCCCGACAACTTAACGGTAATTTCGCGATCCCCACCTTTTCTTGGGAACTCTTGACGCTGAGGAGGAGGGACGAGTTATTTATCTTTCCCTTCGGTGATTTTTTTCTCCTCCTTAGCTGGTGGTTTCTATCAATTCCTGCTCCGCAGTTCTTGAATGATGTGAGCCAGTGACGGTATTAACTTTAGGTAATACTTTTATGGCCTTTGTAAAAATCCCGCGTTAAGGATGTATTAGATCTTTAGTTATTTTCCGCGCTGGAGGCACCACTAGATTAACCCTTTGCCGGTGTACTGCGTGTGGGGTGCACGGCTCTGGGTTGCAAATATTCCGGAGATGCTTTTTGCAGCAGCTACTGTGTTCAATTGTTCGCAAAGAGGAATAAGGCTTCCTGCGAACTGCAGTGACACGCTTCTTTAAGACTGCCTATCTACAGTTTTTGCCCCTGGAATTGATATAACGATTGATTTATATCTTATATTTCTATGAAGACTGGGGGACCCGCCCTCGCTTAGAATGTTTCCCGGAGGAGAACAGAAGAGTGCAATGTGATGTTTTTCAAATTTTGTCTAACGGAGCTCCCAAAACACTGGACTTGTTACCTCCTGATTGGCTGGAAGGAAGCGGGCCTGGGGGGTTTTGAATGTTGAATGCTAGATTATAATTCTCGACTTTCCGAAAAATTGTACATTTAGCCAGAGAACCACAGAAATGGCTACGAAGCGTTAGGACGAGAGTTTAGGGGAAAAGTTGGTTTTTAATACTTTTGTTTTTCTCCTAGAAAGGACTTTCGTGTGGTTCTGAAACGCATATTAAAAGTAAAACTGAAGAGGCTGTTTACGCAAAATTAAGTCTCTGCTGGTTGAAATTACAAAACTTTTATGTATTTGTCACTGTTCTTTACTGGTTAAAAACGGAGTGAAAAATTTAGTTTTTTTCCTTTGATAGGAGTTTTTCGCCTTAAACTGCATATATTTGTTGGATGCACATTACGGGACAGTTGTTTCTTTTATTTTGATGGAAAGAAATTTCAATTTTCTTAACGTTCACGAATGATCTTTTTCACATTTTCCATAAAAATTGAACATCTTATTAAAAAAATTTTTCACATCTAATGAAAATGTACCGATTTTGCTAAATCAGTAACTGCAGTGAACTAAAACTTTAATTTGCAAGACATTTATGTTTCTTAGACAACAGGTAAGCACAGGTGCGTATATATTATTTCACTCCTTTGATAATAAATTCACTATGAAGAAATATATTGTACACAACAGTGTGGGTGTGCTGTTTTTTATCTGGTTGATTTTCAGTTGATTTTTGTTCAGTGTTGCTTGAGACAGCCGTCAGTATATTTCTATTTATTACCAAGTTTGTCATTTCATTTAATTGCATCTTGATAAGAGGCAGGTGTAGTTTTCAAAGAAAAGTGGTAAACTCACTGATAAACAGCTGTAGATGCTTTAAGAAAGAATTATTTTAATTTAATAGAAGTTTTTTTATGAATAGTAGTTGAAATTTTGAAGCTCATAATGTATGTTCACATTAAGTCCTATATGCATTGTTAGAAAATATTCAAATAAAAAATATTACAGCTTTTATAAATCTCTGTAGGGCTGTAAATATAATTTGTATTAGTAAATGGAACAGCTGAGTGTATAATTCATACTATTTTGTGTTGTCGTCATAACAAGAATTGTGATAACAAAACCCATTTTCATTACCTTTGTTCAAAGCTATTTATTTTGAGACATCTCATGAAAATTTCATAAAAGGTGCTAATTATCTTCTCAATAAAATTTGATTTAATGAAATTGTAGGAGATTTCATTTCTAATTTAAACATAATTAAACCTAAAGTACCTGAACTAGTGGGTTTTGCTTTTTTACTGAAAGTTTTTGTTTTGAGTTTTGCCTTTTCATTCAAATTATGTAAGTTTGGGGGAGAGTTGGGGCAAGCTTTAAATTTAACCATACGTTTTTAGCACTTTGGTTTATGGGATTTTTGTTTAGGGAGTGATAAGTAAAGGATTGTTTTGTTTAATAAGTCATTTTTAAAAGGAGTGATTCCTTTATTTAAAATACATCTCTTCAAACTTGAGAACACACTAGCACCTAAATAAAATTCACAGCATTCGAAATACTTTTATGTGACCCTTCCTAAGAGGAAGATACTGGTTTTAGACTTGTGTGCATATAGATACAAGTTTCAACCAATGTGAATTTTTTAACGTTTATGTGCACTTATCCATATTTCTCTGTAGAGGTTGACAGTTGTAATTTATTTTGTATTACAAGAATTAGTAAAGTCATTTCTTACCGTAGGAAAGCAACTGCCGGGTGTGGTGTTGCTACAATAGGTCACCTCTTTTTAAAGCCTTGTTTACATATTGTGGGGGAAAGGGGACTAGAGAAGGTATCAGTCTTACTGGTAGCATTGATTTTCATTTGTTTGCCCCCACACTGTTTTTAAATATTAAAGTAAAAATGTAATTTCAGACTTTTAAAAAAACGCTATTAATTTATTCGTATACATTTACAAAATGTAGCCTCGGGTGTTTGTATGTAACACTGAGTATTTTTTCCAATCAGATTAATATCAGTTTTAATGTTTAGCAACAACTATAGCTAAGGCTAAAAAATTTAAAGTAGGTTTCGTATTCTGGATCCCTAGTTTCATCATGCTTTATGTACTACATTTTTGTTTTTTTTTTTTTTGTTTTGTGGAGACTCATGTATATTTTTGTTTGTTTATTGGTAGGTAGTAACTATTTGGAATGTCATAGAATACTTGAAGCCAGAAATATGGGTCAGTTGATTTGGTTTACAAAATGAGAAAAAATTCCCAGAGGCTGTATTAGGTAATTCTTATATATGACACATTAGTTTTCTTCAAAAGAAGATGATAAATTTATAGTTTTGAAAAATTATTCTATAAAAATTTTTATTTTAAAATATTGCCTAAAATTGGCTCTTTTCTTTCTTTTGTCTAATGAATCTTACAAATTCACATATTAATTTCCTTTTAACCTCTTTTTAGAAGACACAGATTTTTTATCTAATAACTAGAAAACACATCTAAGAAAAAAAGTCATACTTACAGTTTTGTGGGGGTTTTTGGTTTGGTTTTGTTTTTAATTCAGCAAACTTTGAAACACTGTATGCCAGGAAACTAATTTTGGCACATAATTAGAGCTCAAACTCAAACTATGACTTGCTGAAATTTTGTAGCCCCAAATCTCATAAGACCAAAGGAAATCAGTAATAAAATACCTCTTTATTTCAAATAAGTGTTGAAAATGTGATTAAGCATTCAATTTTTAGAATTTAACCTCATGATTGTCTTAAGAATGACAAGATTGATTTTTAGAATATCACATTACTGTTTATGTGTTTGTTTATCTCATTATTTGCAACTACAAATGATTGTAGATCCTTCATATAAATATTACTTTCTGATAGGGAACTGAATTTTATTTATTTTTTGCCTGGGTTGGTTTTTTGTTTTTGTTTTGTTTTTTGTTTGTTTGTATTTCTAATACAGATGCTTTCTAATGCTTTAAAGGCTCTACTTTTTAGAAGGACAAGTTTTAAATATTGGAATTGATATTAAATATATATTTGAATTTTATTAATATTTCTTATCAAAGTATAAAAAGTTTATTATACTTTGATGTAATTCTGCCTTAGTTCACTAAAGAAAATTTGTACTGAAATAACTTGTAGTGGTTTCTAAGAATAAATAGTAAGCTGTATTTTGTAACAGTTTAGATTTGAGTTTTACTATTTTTAGGTTTTTTTAATACTGTTTTTTTTTACCGTACACATTGGTTTATTATTTTATGTCCAAACCTCTTTTGCTTCTTATTGCTTGTTATTTTCATCTCCCTACTATTTAAAAACTTAACATTTAACATGTATTTTCCTTCTATGATTTTTAAACTTAAGATAACTTAATTTTCAGAGTGCTCAAATATAGAAAATTATTTTGAGGAAGTCTCTGTATAAATGATTGTAATTTTTTAAAATCTCATGGTATTTGCATTGGTGTTTATGAGTTATGGATGATTGTGTGAGTTTTGTCATTATATAATCAAATATTTGGCAACAGAGGAATAAAGCGTTTTTTTAGTTTTTATTTTCTCATTTTCCTAAACTATTAAATAAAAGTGGAAAATTTCTTCAGAGCATTGTGATTTACACATAGTACATGATACACCTTTGGTAATTTAATACTTTTATATAATCGATTGCCATTGAATCATTGTAATTCAGAAAGGCGAAGCAAGTGAAAAAAAACACATATATTCAGTTACATCTCACCACTACTTAGAAACATTAAAAAACCATTTGGTCCAGTAGTGGTCCATTTATTATTTGAAAATATGTTAACTTAAAAAAAAAAAAATAAGCTCCACATTTTGGTCTGTCAGGATTGTAATTTATTAAAATGTTTGGAAATGTAGATTTTTTTCACTTAGGCTTGGCAATATACTAAAGTTGAAAATATTGATAAATTCTTAGCTGGGCATGGTGGCGGGTGCCTGTAATCCCAGCTCCTCTGGAGGCTGAGGCAGGAGAATCACTTGAACCCTGGAGACAGAGGTTACAGTGAGCCAAGAACGTGCTATTGTGCTCCAGCCTGGGCAACAAGAGCAAAACTTTGTCTCAAAAAAAAAAAAAGAAAGAAAGAAAGAAAGAAAGAAAAAAAAATAATGGTAAATTCTGTCATTAAAACCTTTGGAGAGAAAATTAAATTTTGTCCCTGTCCTGTCAGTAACTTTTTTAACTGTGTGAATTTTAGAAGTACAAATTATATTTCTGATATTTTTCTTATGAATCTGTCTTGTACCAGTCCTCTAACAGCTACCCCCATACACACTCATCCATACTACTTTGAACATGAATGCCCTAAAGAGAAATGAAAGCAGAAACATATTAATCTGATTTGTTTGAAGAGGCTTTAGATGATAAAATATATCACAGGTGTTTCTAATCAAGTTATTTCTGTTTTAAAAAACATTTTCAAGTTAGAATTTCTCTGAACATAGGCAAGATTGGGGTCATTTTGAAGACCATACCTCTGTGTTCAGGGATCAACTGTGGAATTGCAGGAGATGGAAATCTGTTGAGTGTCTTCATGCTATAATACATGACATTTTTATTGCAGGTTTTGACCTGTAGGAGAGAACCAATTCTGGAGAACAACCTCACTTCTTTGATTGAAAACTCACGTAATGCATTGGAACATGACATGAGATTAAGGTATACTAATGAATTTTAAAACCATATAATTTTATGTCTTTGCAATATAATCAGACTAGACAGTTTGTAAAGCTGAAACCTATGTGAACTAAAATCAAATAATTACTAATAAACAAATCATCATGTAAAGTGGCCATAGCTGAGCTGTCTTGCTTATTAAAACTCCATATTTTTTTTTTTATACAATTGATCTTCTCATCATCCTAAGGTCCAACTCCAGCTGAATTTATTTATTCCAAAAATAAGTATATATAGTAGTTTTTGTTTTCTTAAGGTTGTTACCGCAGTGTACTCAGTAAAATTATGAACTTTTCATCTTATAAAATGGAGAGTTTACATCAAATGGAATTTGGTGCTTGGCTGTTTGACAGGTGATAGACTAGTAGGTAAAGCCTGCAAAATTAGGTCAGATTGATGAGAATATTTTAAGCAAATTTAAAGTATTCCAAGTACTATCCTAATCAAAAGTGGCAATGTGGTTGAAACCGAAAAACCCACTTTCTTAAGCAGAAATTACTAGTATCTTACTCAGATACGCTGAGTAAATATTTAAGTTATTGATATCAAAAGTTGCAGACTCTAAAAATAAAATTGTAGAATCCCTAAACCTTTACAGTGATTTTTATAGTTTTAGTTGAAATTTTCAGATAGTGTTTAACTAATACAACTTTTGTTTACTAAATGGTAATCTGTTATAGTGAAAATGAACTTATTGAACAGTTATTGCTAAGTATTATTTGGTTAATTCTTTCATGGTAAAGTATTAATCTTATGTATACATATATTTGTGTACATTGATTTAAAAACTATTTTCTAAAGTAAGGTTTAGTAACTACAATTTTTTTTTAATTTTTTTTTCCTAAAAAATATTCATATACTTCGAGGAAATGTCAAAGGTTTGTTTTTATGTTAAAATTATTTAGACTTAAGAATGAAGTATATGGTCATGATCATAGAACTGCTTTTAACTTCCAACAATGTAAAATTTTTAAAGATGAATTCTAAGATGTGTTTGAGTCAATGTTGAAATACACAGCAAAATACTAAAAACTGAAATTTGATATTTCTATATTGTTGTATATTAGGTAGATAATCCAAGAATGAATCTATTAACAGTTGATGTTAAATAAAATGGAAAGATATTTAGAAATCACAGTTTAATATAAGGATGACGTTTACTTTTTTATTGGTGTCATACTGTAAGGTGGTTGAAATAAATATAAGATATAGAATGTCTTCATGTGTTTGACATTTTTATGAAAAAGCAGCTTAGTTTGAATAGGATGAAAATAAATACAGTTTTTCCCTCACTGACTTAACAAGTATTTTTCAGGTTAGAGAACATTAAGATGAAAAGTGGAAAATATGGTTACCTTAGTGTCTGGGAAAAAAATCCAGGTTCAATTTATCACTTTCATTGCAGGTATCTTTAGAAACAGCCTTAATGAGTTAAATGGGAAAAGAGAGGCAGCATTTGATTTTATATTGTAGATAAGATATAAATCCACAGAGTTCCTAGAGAGTTTATGAATTGTGATCTTTGAAGATAGCAAAACTTACTTATATTTAGCATCATGTAGTACTCCCTATAGTTATATAGTGAGTTGTTATAAACTTCTAATACTGTACCTTAGTAAATAATTTGCTGTCTAACAGAATCAATACAAATATTAACAGTTAACTTGTATTTGGTCAATTCTTACAGGGTGAGAAACTTTAACCTAATTAGGAGTATGTGTTATTTTAGGAGGCTAATTAACAGAGGTGGTGTCAACTGCTATGTATGATTGGCTCTTTTTTAACTACCCCTTGAAGGGGGCAGTTAAAAGACATTTTGTAAAGATTTTGACTGTTTTAAATTTGCAGACCTGATTATCTAAATCTAAACCTTGATACGTGGTTAATCATGTCAGAATTTGGGGGAAGAGATTTATTGTGTTAATTTTTATCTTTCTTTCAGTGATTTGTATCTAATTTGTTCAGTATTTATGTTTTTGGCTAAATGCATAATCAGGGTTAAATAACATTCACTTTTGGGAAAAATTCTTAGCTGTCCCTGAAATACAGTTATATCATCATTGTTCCTGTCTAAATGAAATGGTTTTTTTTTTTTTTTAGGGATAGAAAGAATATTTAAATAAACTAGAATACAGATAACATATCTACATATGAATGAACTTAAAATTATTTATTATTTATCAGAGATGTAAAATGCTAGTTTATAGGGATATGTATGTTATATTTTAGGCAGTTTGTCAGCTATGACAATTTTCTTTAATACAGGTTTTATATATTGCTAAGTATTTGTTAAATAATAGATACAGTTAACTTTTTAAATAAAAGTTTTAAAATATTTATTTGAAGCAATTTTGTATATGTGTGTATTTTATGTGTTTTTTCTTAAACTAGCAAATGACATCCTTAACCTATTTCAGTTGTCTTTCTTCAAATAAGACCTAATGTATTAGAATTATATTTTCTGATAAGCATTTTTCAGAGGGTTCTAAATTTATATTAAATATGTTTTGAAGTGAAATTTCTATTCACAGCACCACAAACCACAGTTTTGATACTTCATTAACATATATTATTTGACTTAGTTTTACTTTCCTATTTTCATGGTTAGAGTCTTGGAAGAGAAACATGAAGCATGTTTCACATGTGGCTGCTGAGTGATTAATCCCACTGGTTAGTACTTTATTAATCCACTTCCTTTTCCAAGTGTCTGAATTTTTTAAAATCTTTCTTTAGGATTTGCTGTTAGTCTTTTTTATCACTTTCTTATTAAACAAATATATATAAAGTATCCTCTGATCTTCAAAATTATTTTATTATTATTACCATTATTGTTCCTCATGGAGCTGCTAAGCAGAAAAATTACTTTTTCAATTTTGGTTAAAAATAGGAGATTGGGATTTAGTTTTGATTTTTTAGAAAATATCTAAATTAAAAATATTGCTACTGTTTTATACTTTTATTTTAAAATGTCTCAAACTTAGCCTTCTTGATTAGGTATTAATATTTAAGTTTACCAGCCAGTTTTAGCCTATGTGGGTTTTTCTTTTTAATAGTTTATAGATGTCCAAATTTTTCTGACTTTTTATATTTTTCTGAATCACAAATTGCTTAAGGTTCTAAAAGATGAGTTGCATTTAGATTTAAAGCTGTAAGTCTATAAATAGCATCACATTACATTTAAAGGTAATTGAACAAAGAATAGTTCTATTTGTTACTAATCAATTAATAGTATATACTTACTAAGTTTTTAACTTTGTATTGCATATTTAAAACAGGTAAATTGCATGTGGAAGTGTTTTTAATGGGATTTATGAAAAAACATTATGAACTAAAATCTTGTTTCTTTGCTAATAATGTCTAAAGTCAAACATACTGTGATTAGATTTGGGGTACTTGGGAGCCAGAGGCATTTTGTAAGCAAAATAAAGTGTCGTTTCTTGATTGAGTTTGACACTTTCTTACTTTCCAGGAGAATAGGTAGAGAAGATACTCTCTTTATAAATTTACCCCAACATTGGTTAAAACTCTTCAGAGAATTTTTATAATTAAGCAGTTAAATCTAAACTTACAAGCTGAAGATTATTGTATATATCATTAATTTTTCCTTGCATATATTTAGATTCCCTTTCTAATCAAAACAACAATTTTGTCTTTTTTTTCTCTTTCCACACGACTTTTTTTAAAAAAAAGTTCTTTTAAAGTAATTTTATCATGTAGTGATAGCAGACCTGGTAGGTAGGTAGATCTCTGAACCATTTTTCCTCTGTGTGTCAGCTGCATATTCTTTTCTCAGCTTACTGTTTAAGAAGCAGCAGCAGCAGCAAATAAAGTTATCACCACAGCTCTTGTTCTTAACCCTTACAGCTGGGAGCAGAGGCTGGGAGATCGATGATGCTTGTCAACTGTTGTGCAGAATAGCATCAATATGCAATAATGGTGGCCACAGGAGCCTGTACTCATTTGTTTTTACAAACCCAGGTGGGAAGATCCCCACTGTCACTGTACCATATACACAATATAGAGAATACATGCTTTGGCAGAAAGGTTGCAGCATAAAGAGAAAAGTAGTTGCTTGTAGTTCTTAGACTCTATTTTACTAATTACTCTATGGCTTTAGTTCATTTAATTTTTATTCAGTTAATTCCATCTGTTAGAATGGAAAAGTGTCTTGCTTCTGGAGGTATATATGGTATGTTTCATGGTTTCACTTTTAAGCTGGTAGACTGAAAAAATTATTAATGATTAGTTGCTGATATCACAAGTTAGATAATATGTTGAGGATAGAAAGAAAAGTTGGCTATCGTCACACAGTAGTGTTTCTTCACTTTTGGACCATATTATCTTTGTTTTATAAAAGCCCAGTCTAACAAGGCTGAATTATTCTTGATTGCACTATAATAGAAGAAAACAACATTCTATGTTAACTTGGTGTTATCTAAAAGTAAGCCACAGATGAAAATGTATGTCTGTTTTTTCTTACTACTATTTATTTTTTTTATATAACATTTCTCATTGAAACATCTTTTATCTGAAAGCTCAGATTATTCTAAATCTTTTGGAAACAGGACTTTGTAATTTCAAATAATATAGAATAATGTTTTTATTTTTATAATTTAAATTTGCACAGATTCGTATAACCTAAACACTCATTTTTTTTTTCTTCCTTTTACATCTAATTTCAGTAAGTTAGAGATACAGGGAAGTCTAACTATTGAATTTCTACAAACGTTCTGAATTTATTTGTAAAATTCTTGGTGGGAAACTAATGACTGTGTGTGTGTGTGTGTGTGTGTGTGTGTGTGTGTGTGTGTGTGTGTATAAAGCTAAATTGCAAGTTTGACATTTGCAATAGCATTCTATTTAAAAGATAATATAGTTGCTTTCTGGTAATCTTCATTAAAATCACTCCTGATCACTCTAAATATTTTCCTGTGCCAATCATAGTAAATTGAGAATATTAGTTCCCTGGTAAATTGTTTTTAAAAGCTTTGTCATAGTATGTGCTTAGTTATCTGAAAAAATAAAGAGCCCATAATCTTTTCTGGCATCGTGAAGTCAAGCATATTCAGCCATAAATTGAGGTTACTTTTGTTGTTGTTGACTAATGCTAGAGGTTTTTTTAAAAATACGTTTATGTAATTTAACAGATAACATATTAATTACTGTTACCTCCCCTAACTAAAACATGAGTTACATAATCCTTTCTGTTGAAAACACTTCATTTTTAATCATTACTTACTGCTTAGTGCCTGCGAACCACCTGTATGAGAATAATCTAGAATTTAAAAAACAAAAACATTTTTCCAGACCTGGAACTTGCACTTTTTACAAGCTCTAAGAGATTTCTCTTAGGAGCACCACATGTGTGAGAAGCACTTCCCAAAATCTTGGGGGAAGGATTGTTCATACCAATAAACTGCCTTCTTTTCCTGCATCCTTTTTTCCCTCTTTGGTCATCTTGGATTTAAGCTCAATATTTATTTAGGAATCTTATCATTTCTATTACAATAGTTCTAGATTAATAAGTTCTTGAATCTTAAATTCAGCTGATTAAAAAAATAGATTAAGTCTTGGTATTTCCTCAATCATATGAAGAAAATAGGTGTTATCAGAGCTTTATTTTCATGTAAGTACCTTGGGCCAAATTTCAGTCTATTTTCTTTGGAACATTTAGTATACCTATGTGAAACCAATACTTGATGAAAAACAAAAGGAATTGATCACTTATGAATTTTTAAATTTTCATATAGATAGTAGCTGTTTTTTAAAAATACGTTTCCAAATGTTGGAGGAAACATAAAATGGGGAACTTTTCCTATGCTGCTTGTGAAAATATTTAGCAATATCCTTGTAAAGTTGAAGATACAATAGGCTTGAACCCAACAATTCCTAGATGCTCTAGATAAACTCAGACATGTAGAAAATAATCTTGGTTATTTTTATTAGGAAAAAAATGTAAATGTTAAGTAACAAGAGAATGGCAAGTTGTGACATTGTCATGTAATGAACTGTATAGCTATTAAATGAGAGCTGTGTTTATCATCATGAGTGCATACCCTACTTCAGCAAACAAAAATGAGTTGCATAAAGGTTATATACAGAATAACATGTGAAATATGTATATTATACCATTTATCTAAAGCTTAAAAGCAATGATAAAGTTTAAATTCTTGAATTGGTAATAATACTGTAAAAACGTAGGAAATAAATATCAAATTCAGGATTGTGATTGCATCTTTGGAAAGTGGAAAGGAATCGGGATAGCTCACAGGAGCATCATCTGTATATGTAATCAATTTTCATAAAAAACAAAGCAAAGCAAGCATAGCATATTATTAGATTTTAGTAGAGCTGGATTGGGGGTCCAGAGATAGGATGTAGACATTCATTTTGGTATTCCTTTGATTTTTCTATGGATTTTGAAGCAAATGATTTTGAAATTTTTAAAAACATACTGTTTATACTTGCAGTGCTCCATTAAGAACATGGATGGGTTTATCGATTCTTTCTATTCTATGTCTTGTAGTAAATGCTTAACTATTAGTTGATGTAAGAACTACAACTTAGAATCATGACCCATAGAAACTAAACATTCTAACCAACTCAAATTACTAGCATATCTAAAAATATGTCATATTTTCCTGCCTTTGTGTACTTGGAATTGTGTAATATACAATATATGGATTATAGATTATGCAGTTGTATGTGTGTGAGAAAGATTAATCAGTCTTGGGATACGATCTTGAATTTATCTTAAAATAACTGCAATTATATGGTATTCTTTAGAAGCTAATTGGGCTCCAAGTTAGAGTTTTAGCTACATTTAAATTTTTAGCTTAAACTTCAAGAGGCCAATAGTAATAGAAAAGCAAATTTTAAAAGCCAGTGATAAGCAGAATGTAATGGTATGCAGGCCTGTAATTCCAGCTACTTGGGAGGCTGAGGCAGTAGGATAGCTTGAGCCTAAGAATTTGGGCTGCAGTGAGTTATGATCACACCATTGCACTCCAGCCTGGGGGTGATAGAGCAAGACCCCATCTCTTAACAACAAAATAACAAGAATGCTGCACTGGGCTGAAACGGAAATGCTGCTGAGTGTTTATAATCTGTGATTGTTCTGTGCTGCATAAGGATCAGAATACAGTGGTGGCAATCTCAGTTGAAATGTTCTGACTTACCTAATGTGATCACATTTTTAAAGTCTTCCCTCTTTTTCCTAGGTTTAATAATGATAGAATGAAGACCATAATAAAAGAGACCTCTACTTAGTCAGCAGTTCTTACCTTGTAAGTATTAACTCTGAGTCTCCCTATCATTGTTATAAAAAGTTACTGTTTGGTGTAATGTTCTGGTTTGTTTCTGATTTTTTTTTTCCTGCTTATCCTAGTATGGTAACTTTCTAACCTCCCCAACCCTCTACACATTGAGATTTGATGTTAATTAATAAAGCAATAATAATGCCATTGTTTTGGTAAGTTATTTAGGGAAGTATTTTATAGCCTGGCCCTGTCATCTCTAAGTCTGAGAATCACAATTTTGAGCTTTTTTCTTCAAAGGAATTAACAAATAAGTAATTATCTTTTTACTACCGTCATTATACAGGTTTATTGATCTTAACAGTTTTATAAATTGAGAGTTTTCTCTCCACTTGAGAAATGATTTTTTTTTAAATTGTTTTTAATTTCATTAGGTTACACTTGAGACTTTGTAAAGAGCTTAACATTTAGCTGTTAAAACTTGAAGAGGTTGGAGAAACATGAAGGCAGTCCTTTTTCCTTCCCTTTTTAAATTTTTCATTTATTCAATATGTATTTATTGAGCATCTACCATGTTCCTAGTACTTTTCTAGGAGCTGAAGATATAGCAGTGAACAAAACAGATAAACAAGTAAGTACATAATTTAAAGCATTTCTGACATGGATTCAAAGTCAGAGGTTTTGAGTAGGGGCCAGGACCCTGCAACTTTAGCAGGCTCTCCCTGAGAAGGATGCCAGCAGCTCATCTGTGGTCCATGCTGTAGAGAAGCACAGTGTAAAGAACCCACTCCAGAGAGCCAGAGAGCAGTGTCCAGCTGAAAGTCCCCCCTTTCTTCTGTCAGGGAAGTTTGCAGAAGTGAATGCAATGGATAGCAACACCCCAGTGATATCTTTAGGGTGGACAGGAAGGCAGTCTGTTTGGTTGAAGGTCAGGAGCAGGCACCTTAATTATTCAAGACATCATTTCTTGCCCTGGAGTGCCCCATCACCTCCCAAACTAAACCTCACATATTTATTGCAAATATCAAAATGACGATTTGTTGTTCTCCTTTTTCCTTCATTTTATGTATATACATTCATACCTCTTTCTTATACAAAGGAACATTTTTTCCCCAATTCATTTAACTTTTGAGACACTTAGAAATTCTAAAAGAATAATTCTAACGAGTTAACTGAAATTAACATTATGCCTCTGGAAAAACAAAATCAAGGGCATATAAAATGCACAAGATACTTATTTCCATAAAAGTATTTGAGATCCTATAATCAGTTACCAAAAAAACGTCATTTCCATCCATTCCTTGAGCTAATTCTGCATCTCTAAAGAAAAGCTCACGTGCAAGACTTTCTGTTCTTAATGATGTTGAGTACATGGCTCTATTTAAATTAAACTAGTTCTTCAGATGCTTCCATTATATTATCTCACCAAGTGACTCAAATAATGTGTATGTGTTGGGGGATGGCCTTATGATCATAGATGATCAGCCGTTGAACTCAGTTAAGGTGAGAATTTTTAGGTAGGAGATCAGTTAAATATTGAAAACTGTTAATAAGAAGCCAGTTTGCAAAGAAGTTGCCAAAATGCCACGGATCACTTTCTTTTTCTAATTTTCTCCTGGTTACATTTTTGTCTCTGGAAAATTAGAATGGAAAACATTTGCAAATCCCTAAAGAATCCTATATAGTCCAGGCTTGGATTCCTTAATTAGTCCCTTGGAAGCCAGCACAGCCCTTCTTCAACTTAACTCTTAAGAAAAGAAGTCTTTTTAATTCGTAATACTCTCAGACTGGAGGGCAGTTCACTTTTCAAAAAGAAATAGGTATCATTTAGTTTCTAACAGATATATAAGCACAGATAACATCACATTCTTAACATCATTTCATCTCCTTTATAAATTTCTAAGCTAGCAGTCTTGGATACTTTCCAGCATCTTTTAAACATAGGCCATTTGTCATACTTCATAGTTGGAATGCTTTCTATTGTCTGTTCTAGGTAAATTCCCCTCAGATTCTAAAATAGTGATGTTTTCAATTAAACAATACTTAGAAAAATAGGTACATAGTGACTGCAATAGTCAGTGATCCTGTGCGATGGTGTCTTCTCCTTCTCTCCTTTTTTTAAAAATGTTTGTTTAATGCCATTATTTCTTTAAAATGGGATTTTTTTTTTTAAGCTGTTCATTTGTGGAATGTGGATGTTCTAGAAGTTGTAGAATAGTGATGTTTTTGTATACAATGCTGTCAATTAAACAATGGCAGTTTTGGGTTCACTTTTAAAAATTAAATATAGAGATGGAATATTTTTCAAGTTTATTTTTCAATTTAGAGATCTTAAACTTTTGTTGCCTAACAAAAAATTGAGAAATAATTATATATCTTTTTTTCTCCTTTTTCTTTTTTGAACTATTTTGATTTTTCGTATTGCATTTTTTGATACAGACACTTAAATTATATATTTCTGTTTGTAAATAAATGTAAGCATATTTTTACCTGTAAATGTAATTACATGTTTATATCTGTTATGTAAATTTAAATGTATCATTTGGTGCTTAAAAAACATATTTAGGTGCTTTGTCAGCAGTTAAGAATATTACATCTCTCTTTTTAATAATCTACAACAATAAAAATCTTAAAACATTCACTTTATAAATGGGGAAAGGAAAGATGAAGCAGAAAATTTACCAGTGCTGTCAATGTTAGTCCCATAAACAAAAACGATAGAGATAAATTACTTCCTAATTCCAAAGACTTATTAAATTGGCTGCTATCAAGAGCAAGACTAATAAAAAGAAATTTAAAAAACTATTTCTCACATATGACTGGTTATCTAGATAAGTTTTTAGAAGTCATATCAAGTTAGCAATAAAAGCAATGACATGTAATCATACCAGTCTAGAAAATACTGTCAGTTGTTAAATTATATATAATACAAATGTAGGACTGACTGAAAATACTGCAAAAAAAAAAAAAATGACAATGTTTCAATCCATACAGCAGTAAATAATCAATGATATGGCAGATGATACAAAATCTGTTGTGCTTTCAATAAAACCATAATGATGTAATTATATTATGCACTACACATAGCCAAAGATTTTCCTACTTTTAATTATTGTGATAGAAATTTACTCTTGCATAAATTGCTGTCTACCTGTGCCACTGATGAGGAAATTCCAGTTATCTTTAATAGTTTAAAAATGGGAATGTTGCTGGGCATGGTGGCTTATGCCTGTAATCCCAGCACTTTGGGATGCTGAGGTGGGCAGATTACCTGAGGTCAAGAGTTCAAGACCAACCTGACCAATGTGGTGAAACCCCATCTTTTAAAAAAAAAAAAAGGGAATGTTTCTGGGAGAACGGAATTTGCCAAAAGAGAAAAAATAAGTTACTCTTTTGTTAGTTGGATTAGTGGTGAAGAGTGTTATAATCCAAAAAATTCATAAAGGTGCAAGCTACTACTATCAACATTTGATAGTAAAGGGAATGGCTTATAAATCTATTCATATGTTGAAGTGCCATTAATTTAGTAAATATATAAAATCTAGGCTCTTGTGTATTGTTCTATGATTAAGAAACATAGAGAAAGTTCACAGTATGTTTCAGCTGTTTTTCATTGTTCAGATAATTTCTATTTTTGAGAATTAAACATTTAATCAAAATGCCAGGTATTCCTTGTCCTCATTCTTACATATTTGTCATATATATGTTTAGCAAAATTATTGAGTTAAATATTAGCCTTTATGTTTAAGCAATGGCTGTGTTTTTTGCTGTTAATAAAATTGCAGCCATAAAATTTGAATTTTAGTGCTAAAATTATAGAAAGGAGTTGGGCTTGTTTCCTTAACCTGAACAACTTCTTAGCTTCTAGATGGATGATTCAAAGAGGAATAACAGGGAATTTTTTATTTATGAAGTTATTTGGTTTTCTTAGGAAAACAAGGTAGAATATAACAGCATGGGGCCTGATTTAAATAGAATATAATTGTACAGATAGAATCAACTCTGCTGTCATGGGATCTCAAGTTATAAACATCAATGCAATAGGTAATATCCCCTGACTTATTCTATGTACTTTTGCCCTAATCTACTACCTGTTAGTCTGAATCTTGAGTTTTTAAACTTAATCTCCATGTAAAAGCAGAAATAAATTGAATGCAGAATTAAAATACATATTGTCAGTTATTACACCTGATTTTCTGCCTACATTATAAGCTTTATTTTTCCTGTTATATCCAGTAAACTAACTTAATGCTTATTTTTCTGTTAAAACAATTTACTTCAAAATATCTTATAAAATCTCAGTTTCTTAAAGTAAAACTATTTGTAGCTCATCAAAGTGAAGTTTCAATATATTTAACAGTATTACCACTAAGAATGCCATCCTTGACCAAGCGGGATGGCTCATGCCTATAATCCCAGGACTTTGGGAGGCTAAGGTGGGTGGATCATGAAGTCAGGAGCTCAAGACCAGACTGGCCAACATGATGAAACCCAGTCTGTACTAAAAATAGAAAAATTAGCTGGGCATGGTGGTGGACACCTGTAATCCCAGCTACTAGGGCGTCTGAGGCAGAGAATTGCTGGTACCCAGGAGGTGGAGGTTGCAGTGAGCCAAGATCACGCCACGGCACTCCAGCCTGGGCAACAGGTGAGACTCCATCTCCCAAAGAAAAAAAAAATTCAAGTACTCTATCACCTGTCAAATTTCAGAACTCAGTTTAAAATGTTTAGGGAGGCCAGATATGGTGGTTCATGTGGTAATTCTAGCACTTTGGGAGGCTGATGCATGTGGATCACTTGAGGTCAGGAGTTCAAGAGTAACCTGGCCAACATGGTGAAACCCAGTCTCTACTAAAAATACAAAAATTAGCCAGGTGTGGTGGTGGGTGCCTGTAATCTCAGCTACTGGGGAGACTGAGGCAGGAGGATTGCATGAACACAGGAGGTGGAGGTGTACTCCAGCCTGGGTGACAGAGGGAGACTCCATCTCAAATAAATAAAATGTTTAGGGAAATAATATTTGAATTAAAATTCAGAACACCTGAAATTTTAAATTATCATTATTTTTAGTTTTTATATCCTTAGTTCAGCTCTTTGTTTCTTTATGCTTCTAGTATTTGGTGCCCTGTAGTCAGAACTTAGAATTGGCAATCTGTCTTCCAAATCCTTAACAAGACAAAATAGTAAAGTACACTGAATTTTTCTAAGTCAATTTTATTTCAAACTGAACTTTATTGATTTTATTTTGACCCTAGAATATTAGAATTAGAATCATAGTAAACAAATATTTTCCTTTATGTTATAAATTACACTTGGGTTAATAATAACAAAATTATCATAAGAGGGTAGGTTTCAACATAGTACAGTAAGTTCTCAACAGATTCTTGGAAACTGTAGAATTAAGCTAAATGGCATAGAATAAAACTAGTTTCACCATAGGCTTAAGTTTCTACACCAAGACTTAAGTTGCTACAGCGTATTTCTGGTCACAAAGAACATCATCAAACTTCTAAATAAAGATCCAACACATTTCTGCGATTAGACATTGTGAAATAAATGTGAGTTATACATACATTTAAGAAAATTAATCGAAACAAAATACCCAATTTTTGATGACCATCAATGAGTGATGATCATCATAGTGGTGGTAGGTTAAATTAAGGAATAAATGTTTGCAAAGCAAAAACTGTAAGGAGCACCTTCTACCATCATATTGTTCAAAAGCAAGCAATAACAAATATGCAGCATTGCTGAGCACTTGCATACTGCATCATTTGTTGTTGTGCATTTGTATGATGATTTTAATTTGACAGGTTTTTATTTTGCAATAATTTACATTCATTTATTTTCCAACCCACTTATTCTACTTTGGGGTTGCACGTGGCTGGTGTCTATCCCAGAAGCTTAGGGATGCAAGCTGGGAACCAACCCTGGATAGCTTGCCATTGCATCATAGGGTTTCCTCATATCCCCACACTCACCCATACTGAGGCAATTTAGATGTGCTAACTAATATAACATACACATCTTTGGGATGTAGGAGAAAACCCACACAGACATGGGGAGAACATGGAAACTTCACACATTGTAGTCCCAGACAGAAATCTGTATATTTTTTCTCTTTAGTGTTAAAAATGAAATGATGTGGAAGGAAACAACATCATTTGAAGATCTTATGTGTATAACTTTGGCCCTAGATCTACTGACTAAAGATCGTTTTTATGTCTTTTCTCTATGCTGTACATTCTCAGGTTTTTCCACTGTTGTCATAGTATTAATTTCTAGACCATTAATATTCTGGATACACAACTTTGGATCTGTTATATTTTGTTAGTATTCCTTTTAAAATAATAATGTATAGGTACAAAACACACTGCGTCTCTTACGAGTAAAGTTCTGTAGTGTAGTCTGATTGCACTAGCTTTTTTTTTCTTTCTTTAATACTATTGGTCATGTTGCACTGCCGTCCACTGAAACACTTAAATGTGTTAGAATTTCAAATCCTTCTGTAAACTTAGTAGGCATTTATTGAACACCTGTTCACTACTAGACATGCTTATATAAATTTCTGCTGCTTATTTTACTGACAATAAGTTTAAAATGTAGAAATTGACCAATAGATTTATTGTATTTGTGATGATCTTATAGTTTAGGAGACATGACTAGAATTTCTATAAGAACAGATTGCGAGAACAAAAATAAATAAGAATTTCTAAATAGTTTTGTTAAATGCAATAATAACTTTCTATGCTACAGATGAACTGATATTAGAGCACATGTAAGAAAATAAATGTCTAAAAAATGTTATTGGAAATAACAGTTGTAAATCATTAGGGGAAAAAACATTAACTTTATACAATTTATTTTTGTCCATGTTTCTTAAAATAACTTCTAATATAGAAAGAAAACCAACTTAAGATATTTAAAGATTCCGGTCTACTCAGATTTATCATATTTAAGTTGAATTCTTAGACAGGACATTTAATTTACATAATTTGTCTCACCTTGCAACATGACTACTTTTTTTTCTTGTAAGATTATAAGAATAGACAGTTGTGGTATATCAAAGGCCAGTCGAGCTATTAAAGGCCCATAGCCCGGAATATAAACCACCAGACTTGGAACTATGACTGTTGTGTAAAGGATAAGGACTGAATGATTCTGCCCTCAGAATATTTTCAGTTTTTTTTTTTTTTTTTAGAAGCTCTTTTCTTGGGTTCTACATCTAGCCATTAGGGCTCTTTTCGTGTCTGGTTAGAAAGTGGCTTTTCTTTTAGCCAGCAAACTCAAAAGCAGAGATTTAAGGGATAGAGTCGTGTTATTTCCAATGGACCAAGATAAAGGATTGAAGAAATGGCAATGGGCTATACTAGTAAAAATTTCCTCACAGCTAGTCCATTTTGAATGGAGAAGTAGGTATGGAATAGGGAAACAAGTTATCTGCCCAGCACAGTACTCAATAATAAGAATAATTTTCTGTATTCAGAAGTTCTTAGTGGTTATTATGTCTCTTAAAAGAGACCATTTAGGCCGGGCATTATATGGCTCACACCTGTAATCCCAGCACTTTGGGAGGCTGAGGAGGGCAGACTGCCTGAGATTGGGAGTTTGAGACCAGCCTGACCAACAGGGAGAAACCCCGTCTCTACTAAAAACACAAAATTAGCTGGGTGTGTTGGCGCATGCCTGTAATCCCAGCTACTCTGGAGGCTGAGGCAGGAGAATCACTTGAGCAGGGGAGACGGAGCCAAGCTTGTGCCATTGCTCTCCAGCCTGGGCAACAAGAGTGAAACTCTGTCTAAAAAGAAACAAAAAACAGGACTTCAGTCCTGGAGAGCTGCAAGCCCAACAGGCTCTCAGACCGTTGGTCCCCAGATAGATCCACTCTGTTGGCTATCTGAATTTAAAAATAAATAGAGACCATTTAACTGGAATGGAAGTTGTTTTCTTTGGAGAAAAGTAGGTAAAACTGGATAGCTCTTAATCATACACACCTTGATACTGACACAGAAAGTAGAGATTCTACTTAGAAAACTAGAAATTCTTTTTCTTTTTCTTTATTTTTTGAAACAGGATTTTGCTCTGTCACTTGGACTGGAGTGCAGTGCAGTGCAGCGGCATGATCATGACTCACTGCTGCATCAAACTCCTGGGCTCAAGTGGTTCCCCCCACCTCAGCCTCCTGAGTAGCTGGGATTACAGATGCCCAGCTGTTTTTTACAATTTTTGGGGGGGACTAAATGATGAGAACACATGGATACATAGAGGGGAACAACACACATTGGGGTCTTTCAGAGGGTGGAGACTGGAGGAGGAGGGAGAGGATCAGGAAAAATAACTAATAGGTATTAGGCTTAATACCTGGGTGATGAAATAATCTGTGCAACAAACTCCTGTGACAGACTTGACATGGTGGCTCATGCCTGTAGTCCCAGCACTTCGAGAGGCCAGGGCAGGTGGTTCACTTGAGATCAGGAGTTCAAGACCAGCCTGGCTAACATGGCAAAACTTTCTCTCTACTAAAAATACAAAAAAAGTTAGCCTGACTTGGTGCGCTGGCCTGTAATCCCAGCTACTTGGGAGGCTGAAGCAGGAGAGTTGCTTGAACCCAGCAGGTTGAGATCACAAGTGAGCCAAGATCATGCCACTGCACCCCAGCCTTTTTTTTTTTGTCTCAAAAAAAAAAGAAAACCACCTCTCATAACAGATGTTTACCCGATGTAACAAACCTGCAGTTGTACCACTGAACTTAAATAAAAATTTTTTGTAGAGATGGGTTGTTGCTACATTGCCCAGGCTGGTCTCAAACTTTTGGGCTCAAGCAGTCCTCTCACCTCAGCCTCCAAAAGCACTAGGATTACAGGCATGAGCCACCTCGTCCAGCCTAGATATATTCTTGAATATATGAGTTTTGGGAAATTTTATTAATTGATCGAGGACTAGGAGGTCTAGGTAAAATGCAATTGGAGTTATAAGGTGCTTAAACCTAGATTCCAGTCCATTGGTTTGCTGCTGTCATTTTTGAGGGGGGGGTCCTTGGCGGTAGGAGCAGTTGAACCTGGGAACAAACCTTACTTGAGCTGTGCCTAGACAGTGTGAATTCCTGTGTTGCTAACAGAAGTGGTCTGCAAGCTCCTGTGCTCTGGAGGGAAGCATTTCCTGGTAGGCTTTGATTTTTCTGTATGTTAAAAAAATTCAGTCTTCTGATGATGTACACAAAACACTTCTAGAACATGTATTTGTGTTCACCTTAAATGTGAAAACCTATTTTCTAGGGAAGACTAAAAAAAAAAAAAAAAATCGAAATCAAGAATGGCAAAGAAATCAATGAACTGAGGTCTTAAAGAATCAATTGGTTTTATTGACTAGCTGAATACAAAAGATGATTGATACAAGATGAAAATTGAGTGTTAAGAAAGAATAACAACGGGCAAGTACGAATAATTAGGACTTTATTTATTTTATTTAATTAAGAGCAAAAGAAGAATGTATCTAAGAAGAAAAAATGTTAAATAGCATATTTATCAAATCTTTTATATTGCATTTCTTGACTAACATGATATATTTGTAATTTAGTCATATTTAGTAACTAAAGTCAAAAAATATGTTTGGTTTCCAAAAAATTTAACTATTTGTATAAGGAAATGATTATAAGGGAATCTAATACTATAATAACATTTAGCAGGTTTATATATATAGTCCGACTCTGGAATATTCTAGATTGAAGTCTACTTCATAGACAGTTTTTAAGCAATCTTTCATTCATTCATTATTTCATCAGAAGAAATCAAGGCAGTGTAGAAACAGTAAAACTTTATACTTTCTTAAGCTCACCAGCTAGGTTGTTTATATTATAAAACAGTCATTTTATATTAAATCTGATTATTTTATTGAATGCCTATTCCTAACACTGAATTTTAAAGGTATGTTCTCTAGTTAATATAGCCTTTTAAAATATTTATATTCCGGAAACAAGAATCAAAAGTATTTAATCTTTCCTGTAAATGTTATGTATTTGGATACTTTCTAAGACTTTGAACTGCATAGTAGGGTAATAAAAAAATTACTATGTTTAGCCAGGCATGGTGGATCACGCCTGTAATCCCAGCACTTTGGGAGGATCACTTGAGGCCAGGAGTTTGAAACTAGCCTGGCCAACACTGTGAAACCATGTCTCTAAAAACAATATAAATCTTACCTGGGTGTGGTGACACAAGCCTTTATTCCCAGCTACTTGGGAGGCTGAGATGGAAGGATGCCTTGAGTCTAGGAGGAGGAGGTTGCAGTGAGCCAAGATCATACTACTGCACTCCAGCCTAGGTGAAAAAACAAGACTCTATCAAAAAAAAAAATACTGCTTAGTGAAATTGTCATGCATTTTAGTTTAGACCTCTTAACTCAGGACTTTACATAAAGATTAAAGAATAGTATTTTAAAATTTTCCATCTGGTATAATACTGACCTACTGTATATTATTCCACTGTCATTGAGCAAAGATAGTCATTCTGCGGCCCAGACACTGTGTATAGACAGTTCCTTAGAGCTTCAAGTGCAAAATTGAGGCATATGTGGAGAAAGTAATTATTACCATTACAGATTGTGTTGATGCTGGATTGAAAGTAAAATTAAATGTTCAGGAAACCTGAAGTAACATAGTGCCATATAAGGACATGTCTAAACAATAAACTAGCAAAACCATGTTGATGACACGTATTATTATTTGAATATCCCTATCGTGAGTGAGAACGATATAAACTTACAGATCAAGGAAATTTGAAATTTAAAATAGTCCCTTTCTGAAGGTATTGTATAAACCTAAGTTGAAGATAAATGGAAAGGAAAAATTAGACCGTACTACACTGGGAGGAGATTATTATTGGTATTGAACCAAGGGAAAGAAAGATATACTTTCTCTATGTTCCTGGAATTGCTCCACTGAATCTTTCAATTTGTTAATATATTTAAATCAAGAATTTTCATACTTTTTTCTGGAGAATTATAATATTTTCTTTAATAGTTTAAATTTATTAGGCTTTCAAATAGAAATCAGATAATTAGAAATAAAAGGAAAATAGATAAGGAAAAAAAATCTTCCTCCATGGTTGTTTACTAAAGTATCAGTGATAAAATTATAATGTTGTCACAGATAGTAACAATCTTTAAGAGAAATTATGCTGAGATAAATTGTAGCATGTTTGCTGATAGGAATCATGCAACAGAAAGGAATATTAAATAATGATACAGGAGAGACTAAAGGAATATCCATAACTAAGCAAGTAAGGATAAAAGAGAAGGAATTTGTCTTATGAACAGTGAGGGTTCATTCATAATAGAAGGAAGAGTTATATGTGCACAGATACATGTTAGATTTGGTGGGAACTGAGGAGATTTCTGATAGTTTTCTGTTTTCTCAATGAAAGTAAAAGTGAAAGGGAAGGTGTTGGAAGTTTGAAAGGGGAGAAGGGGACACAGCTGTTCCATGTTTTTCTAGGAGAAAGAGAATGAATAGACCAAGATTGCCAGAAAACTCTTAAACAAATTTTAGATATAAAAGATAATAGTAAAGAAAAATTATCTCTGTTCACAGATGACACAAGTACGTATGTAGAAAAGCTTTAAGCGTCCACCAAAAACTGTTAGAACTAATGAATTCAACAAAGTTGTGTGATACAAAATCACACAAAAATCAGTCATGTGTCTGTTCATTAACAATGAACAATTCAAAAAGGAAATTAAGAAAATAATTCCATTTACAAAGCATCAAAAAGAATAAAATACTTGGGAATAAACTTAACCAAGGAGGTAAAAGACTTGTGTATAGCAACTACGAAAAATTGCTGAAAGAAATTAAAGACAACAAATAAATGGAAAGGCATCCCACATTTATTGATTGAAAGACTTAATATTGTTAAAATGACAGTACTACCCAAAATGATCTACAGGTTGAATGCAATTTCTATCAAAATCCTAAATTTCGTTTAGGAGAAATGGGAAAATTTATTCTCACATTCATATGGAATCTCAAATGAAGATAACCAAATAACCAAAATAAAATTTAAAAAGAGAGTTGGAGGTCTCACTACCTAATTTTAAAACCTAACTATAAAGCCATGGTAATCAAAACAGTAATGTTGCTAACATAAAGCTAGATGTACAGATTCATGAAAATAGACCCCACGGCCCACAAATAAACCCTAGCATATATGTTCAAATGATTTTCAGCAAATATACCAAGAAATGCCAAAGATCCTCATTCAGTAGAGAAAGGACTATCTTCAACAAATTGTATTGGGAAAACTGGATATCCATACCAGAAAAGAACAAAGTTGGACCCTCACCTTACACTATATGCAAAAATTAGCTAAAAATTAATTTTTGAATCAAAGACCTAGACATAAGAGTTAAAAATGTGAAACTCTTAGAAGAAAACAAAGGGCAAAAGCTGCAAGACTTTGGATTTGGCAGTGATTTCTCAGATAGGACTCCAAAAGCACAGACAAAACAAGTACATCAATTGGACCCTTATCAAAATTTAAAACTTGTTCATCGAAGGATACTATCAATGTGAAAAGTCAGTCCACAGAATGAGAGAAAATATTTGCAAGTCATGTATCTAACAAGGGATTAATATTCAGAATGTATAAACTCAATAAAAAGCCAACAACCCAGTCAAAAAATGGGCAAAGGACTGAAGTAGACATTCCTCTAAAGAAGGTATACAATTGGCCAGCAAATACAAGATGCTCAACAACACTATTCATTAGGGAAATGGAAGTGAAAACCACAATGAGATACCTCTTCATTCATTAGAATGGCTATTATCAGAAACAAAAGAAAATACATGTTGGCAAGGATGAGAGAAATTATAAATTGCTGGTGAGAATGTAAAATGGTATAGCCACTCTAGAACACAACATGGCAGTTTCTCAAAAAAATTAAAAATAGAATTACTGTATGGTCCAGCAGTTTCGCTTGGGCACAGACCCTAAATAATTGAAAGAAGGATTTCAAAGAGATATTTTTTACACTATGTTCGTAGTGGCATTATTCATAATAGCTCAAGACAGAAACCTCCTAAATGCCCATCAAATGAATGGACAAACAAAATGTATACACACACATGATGGAAAACTATTCAACTGTAAAGAGGAAAATTCTGTTGCATGCTACAACGTGGATAAATCTTGAAAAATTTATGCTAAGTGGAGTAAGCCAGACACAAAAGGACAAATACTGTATGTTTCCACTTATATGAGATAACTAGAATAGGCAAATTCATAGAGACAAAGTAGAATGGTGATTTCCTGAGGCTGAGGTGCAGAGGAGAGATGGGCAGTTAGTATTTAAGCAGTACCTGTTGGGGCAGATGAAAAAGGTCTGGAGATGGAGGGTTGTACAACAGGGAAAACATATTTATACCACAAAAGTGTATGCTTAAAACTGGTTAAAATGATGAATTTTATGTATATTGAACCACAATTTAAAAAATACAGCTTACACTTGAACAATGTGAAGATTAGAGGTGCCAACCCTCATACAGTTGAAAATCTCTAAGTTTTGGCTTCCCTAAAACTCAACTACTGATAGCCTCCTGTTGACCAGAATAACATAACGTCAATAACACATGTTCTGTGTGGTATGTGTATTATATACCCATATTAAAGTAAGCTAGAGAAAATATTAGGAAAATAATAACAAAAAGAAAATATATTTATTGATTAAATGGAAGTGGATCATCATACAGGCCTTCATCTTCACTGTTTTCACATTGAGCAGGCTGAGGAAGAAGAAGAGGGGTTGGTTTTGCTGTCTCTGGGGTGGAAGAGGTGGAGGAGGTGGGAAAGGAGGCAGGAAAGGCCACGTATACTTGGTGTAACTTTACAGAAATACATCGTAATTTTTGTCTGACTTTTGCTTTTTTACTTTTCTGAAAAATGTTTTTGTAGGTTACCGATTCTCTGTCCACCTTGTGCTTTAGTTTCAGTGCCCATATTATAGAAATCAAAATTAGTCTTTAATAATTACAGCCCTTCTGCCAGACTATCTAATGTCAGATTGTCTTCTGGCACTGCTTCTTCTATGTTGTCTTCCTCACCATCTGGCACTGGTTCAGAAGCAGTCATCTCTTGTCTGTTAATTCCTCTGGTGTCTGTTAGCTGTTGAATTTCTCAAAGATCCATATCTTGAAACCCTTTGCCCCTCCCCCACCACACCTTTTTTTGTCATATCCACAGTCTCTTTCATGATATCTGATTGTCTCACTCATAAATCCTATGAAGTCATACACAACATCTGGACACAGTTTTCTCCAGGAATGTGTTTCAGACGTGATGGCTTTCACAGCTTTTTCTCTAACAGTAGCATAATCAGTGGTATAATTCTTCCAGACTTTCATGATATTCTATCAGGGTTCTCTTCCACAGCCTTGATAGTCATTTCCACAGAGTACTGTGTATAATGAGCTGTAAAGATCCTTATGACCCTGATACAGAGGATGAAATAGAGACATTGTGTTGGGGAATGTAGACCACCTCAGCGCCTTTCGTGTTAAACTTGTGGTTCTGTGTGGCCAGGAGCCTTGTCCAATATCAAAAGAACTTTAAAAGGGAGTCCCTTATTGGCAAGGTACTTCCTGACTTTGGGAACATCGCATTGATGGAACCAGTCCAGAAAAAGCATTCTCATTGTCTATACCTTCTTGTTGTACAACCAAAAGACTGGCTGCTGGTTTTTCTTTTCCCTTTGAAGCTCAGAGATAAGCAGCTTTATGGCTAAGGGCAGCAAACCTTACTGCATTTGCACAAAACAGTAGAATTTGCCTATTTCTTCCTACCTTAAATCCTGGTGCTTGCTTCTCTTCCTTACTCCTAAATGTCCTTTGTGGCATTTTCTTCCAGAATAGGGCACATATATCAGCGTTAAAAACCTGTCCAGGCAGATATCCTTTCTCCCCACCGATTTTCTTAGTGGTGTCTAGGAACTCATCTGCCTCAAAGCTGTTTCTCCTGTTACCTTGACATGAGTTTCTTTCTAAAACTCAAACCATTCTTTGCTGGCACTAAATTCTTCAGCTTAAGATCCTTGACTTTCCTGTACTTTAAAGTAGTCTTATAATGACTTTACTTTTTCTCATATCAGAGTCTATAGGTATGCCTTTTTTATAACAATCCTATACCTACATAAAAGCTGCATTTTTAATATGAGGTAAGGTGTTTCACAAAACGTGCAAGGTTTTTGTTCCTGCTTGTGTAGCTGCAGCATGGCTACATGAATCCCCCCCCTTTTTTTTTTTTACAATGATCACACTGGATTCATTTATCTTGAAATGGCAACCATGGCTATAGAACTCAATCTACAGAACGTACGAAGCAGTTTAACTTTTTCTTGTAATGTCATAACCTTTCTCAGCTTTTTGGAAGCACTTTTCAGCATCACCAATGGCACTTCATATGGGTCTCATAGTTTTATTCATGGTTTACACTATTGCATTAAACACAATGAAAAAAAGAGATCACTTTTTACTGCAATATGCAATTTACTGAAGAAACTGCTAATACTGAGATGATTAGCATCACAGAGTATTTTAAGCAGATACTCGACTGAGCTCATCACAATAACAGGTGACTCCAAAATTATTGTAGTAGTATTTTATGAACTATAATTTTAGTCAGTTATTTAATACTGCATCTTATGTTTCTCTACTGCAAATAGCACTATGTACAGTCTGTGTGTAAGTTTTTATAAATTTTAACTCATAATTATATATTTTATGAGAGCACATTGTAAAATAGACTAGAATCTACATACATATGTCTTATACACTAGCGACATGTTTTTCTTATTTTTTTTAGCTTTCTAGGCTATGCAGTTCATCTGCGAGTTTTTTCAAATTGTTATAAATTTCAAACATTTTTCAGTATATTTTAAAAATTCATATATAAATATGCCTGTGCAGTTCAAACCCATGTTGTTCAAGAGTCTAATGTAGCTGGACCCGGTGGCTCAGGCATATAATTGCAGCACTTTGGGAGCCTGAGGTGGGCAGATCATTTGAGGTCAAGAGTTCAAGACCAGGCTGACCAACATGGTGAAGCCTCATCTCTACTAAAAATACCAAAAAAATTAGCTCAACATGGTGGCGCACGCCTGTAATCCCAGCTACCCGGGAAGCTAAGGCAAGAGAACCGTTTGAACCCAGGAGGCAGCAGTTACGGTGAGCTGAGATCATGCCGCTGCATTTCAGCCTGGATGACAGAGTGAGACTCCAAAGGTCAAGTGTAATAAGTGAGAATATTGTTGCTGTGAAATTTTTTTAAAATATGTGAATATTTATGTTTATGTCAAGTTTAGCACTCTTGGCTTAGTTGAAAATATATGGACTTTGTACAAAAAAGAAAAAAGGATTGGAAATGAAATTACCCAGGTGATTTCTTCTTGAATTTGGAATAATCACTTAATGTTTAGAATAATTATTTGATGTCTACATTGACTGTTCAGGGACAAAGAAAAATATATGGTATTGAATAGTTATTTATTTATTTATTTTTTTCTTTTGAGACGGAGTTTTGCTCTTGTTGCCCAGGCTTGAGTGCAATGGTGAGACCTCTACAACCTCCGCCTCCTGGTTCAAGCGATTCTCCTGCCTCAGCCTCCCAAGTAGCTGGGATAACAGGCATGCACCACCAGGCCCAGCTAATTTTGTATTTTTAGTAGAGACGGGGTTTCTCCATGTTGGTCAGGCTGGTCTCAAACTCCCAAACTTAGGTGATCTGCCTACCTCAGCCTCCCAAAGTGCTGGGATTACAGGTGTAAGCTACCTTGCCCATCCTATTTTATAATTTTGTTTCTTAAAATTTAAAATGATTTAAAATTCTTTCTGAAAAGAGACTGTATATCTGGTATACTGCTAAGTAGTGTAATAACTGGGATAGTGCTTGAGACATAGTAGGTATTCAATAAAATATTTGTTAAATAATTTACAGGCACCTTTTATATTTGAAGAAAATTATGTTTAAGTTTCTATCTGGAAAATCTATGTGGTGAGGGAGAGCCCGAAGGACAGTTCCTTAATTTAATTGACAAATACAAATATATGTTATGTATTTCTCAAGCGAATGCAAACAGATTTATTTTGATTACGTGTTCAAAATTGTACACAATTTGTGGATCTTGATCAGAATCCAATTCAGGGAAATTTGAACACCAAATCGATATCTGATGAGAGTAAGAGATTATAGTTAATTTTTATTAGGTGATATGATAGTGTTGTTATGTTAAGAGTCCTTAACTTTAGGTCGGGCGCAGTGGCTCATGCCTGTAATCCCAGCACTTTGGGAGGCCAAGGTGGGCGGATCACAAGGTCAGGAGATTTAGACCATCCTGGCTAACATGTTGAAGTGAAATCTCATCTCTACTAAAAATACAAAAAAATTAGCCAGGCATGGTGGCACGCACCTGTGGTCTACCACCTACTCTGGAGGCTGAAGCAGGAGAATCACTTGAATCTGGGAGGTGGAGGTTGCACGGAACCGAGATAGTGCCACTGCACTCCAGCCTGGGTGACAGAGTGAGACTCCTTCTAAAAAAAAAAAAAAACAGAGTCCTTAACTTTAACTTTTTGGAAATATATATTGAAATATGTATGGATGAACTGATTTGAAACGTGATTTGCTTCCAAATAATCCTGAGGGAGAGTGCAGGGAGATATAGATAAATTAAGTTCAGCTATATGTTGATAATTGTTGAAGCTGGGTGATAAGTCTGTGGAAGGTGGTTTTTTTTTTTGTAATATATTTTTAATTCTATAGAATTAAAAAAGCTTTTAAAAACTAAAAAAAAAAATTGTGCAGGCCAGGCACGGTGGCTCTTGCCTGTAATTTTAGGACTTTGGGAGGCCAAAGCCAGGAGGATTGCTTGAGGCCAGGAGTTTGTGATCATCCTAGGCAACATACCAAGACCTTGTCTCTACAATAAAATAAAAATGTAAAGTGCCGTGTGTGATGGAGTGCACTTGTAGTCCCAGCTACGTGGGAGACTGTAGTGGATGGATCACTTCAGCCCAGGAGGTCAAGGTTGCAGTAAGCTACGATCATGACCCTGTACTCCAGCCTGGGCAAGAGTACCCTGAGATGAGAAATAAATCTTGTAGCTCTTGGTCTTCCTATTCCCTGCCAGTCTGGTCCATTTACCAGGTAAGGAAGTATACTCCTAAAGTTTCTACTTATTCAGATGTAGAAATGAAATTTTTTTTCTCTAAAAGATACCAGAAATTGCTGTATCTCTTAAAAAAAACAAAAAACGTTGTGCAGACACTTGAAACACTAAGGAGCAGAGTTATATGTGAAATCCAGGTTGCTTAGATAGGAGATTAGCTACAGATAGTTTTTATTAATGGGAAAAATATTCAGAAAAAGTTAATATGAAATGTGACCCTGTGCTTTGTATAAGTAATTAGATATTAGAATGGAGGGACAAATTTTAATGCTTTGATTGTATATATCACTTTACTATTCTGTAATAGATGTAATTTTAGCATAGCCATTTTAATAATGAGAAAATGGGGCAAAAAGATTGTCTAGGCTTGAGTGGTTGCACCACTGGAGTGGTGGCAATTTTCTGACATCATTTAGAGAAAAGGAATTTAATTTCTACAGCTGAGTAAGTGAAAACTTTAGGAGTATTCTGTTTTACCTGGTAAATGGACCAGATCAAGAGCTATAGGATTTGTTTTATTTCTCATCTCAGGATACCAAATTAACTCATCATCCCAAGGATTCATATTTTAGAACTGCTTACTGTATCAAATGATCTCCAACTCTAAGAGAACTTCTAATGTGGAGATCAATGATGAAACTAAAATATTTAGGTTATTAATAACAAATTACCTAAGGGAGAATTGGATTGTTTGGAGCTTTTTTTCACTATTTAGAATTAAAATGTCTTAATTAGAAATTTAATAAAATTAAGTTTATTTAGAATTAAAATATTTTTCTTTAAAAGTATATTTGCATTTTGCTAGCTTAAGTTTATTGAAACTGAGCTCTTGTATGTCATTTCATATTTTTCCCTTTATATGAAGTCTTACCTACTTGATGAAGATGTCTTTTGAAAGTTGTACTGCAAGGGACAAAATGTTCGTAAATTCTGCTTTTACCAAGGTAAAGATCAAATTTTACAAATTTGCTTTTTGGTTTATACTAGGAAAAATAACTTAATATATTGAACATATTCAGAAATTTAAACATTCAATTGTATTGCCCTGATAAGTTGTCATAGCAAATAAATGCTTTCCTTTTCTGCATTTTATTCTTTGTTTCCTAACCTATAGCCCTGTGCTGGGCACAGAACGGACTTCAGTTAAGTTTTTGATGTAGAAATGTTTTATTATTCTACTTTAAATCTTCTTAAAAATAACTGATAATGCATATTACATCAGTGTTATAATGTTTAGACATATTTTTTGTATGCATTTTTTTTCTGAAAAAATATTTTTTACATTCTTTAGGTGCTAATGTGTGTTTTAAAAAAAACAAAACCTTGGAGTAAAGTAGCAGCACATAATGGTTTGTGGATTTTGAAAAGGTGCAGGCCATATTGTGCTGCCTCAAAAATACAAGGATCTGATCTTCTGAAAAAAATATATTTCTTCTTATTCATAGCTCTTATCATAGCAATGTCAGCAGTGCCTTAGCAGCACGTAAATATTGGCGTTAAGATTCTAAAATTATCTCCAGTATTAACTGTGCTGCTGAAGTAAGGTTGACCATACTCTACAATTGTATTTTAATGTATATTAATGTTACTAATGTGTCTTTAGTTTTATTGATGTCTTTTCAGTATTACTGATAATCTTGTTATTTTTAGTATGCTTCCGTAAAAATAAGTTAATACTAATTTATCAGATGTATTGTGTCTCTTAAAATAGTATAATTGCATTTTAATAATAATTATATTGAATGCCATCAAGAGTTTCTTGAAAGAGCTTATGCAGCATTAGAGGAATTTATTTTAATGCACATTTACATTCAACATAGACATTAATTCAGAATTTTTCTTGGGATAAAACAAATTCAAGTTTTCCCTTTGTTTTGAAATTACTTTTAAAATATGCCATTGTCTCACAGATAAATTGTAAAATATATTAAGCATTTTGAACAGAGCTTAGAAGACTATATTTAGTACTGTTTCCAAATATTTCTTTATATGTGAAGGGGAAAAGGCATCAAGATAACGGAATTAAATACCTGAAATTCTGGTTCTCAAAACACACTTAACCATAACTTTTAAGATAGGAAAACCCTTGTGGGTAACCAACGCACTCTCTGGATAGCTGAGGAAACATAAAACTCAAGTAATTTGCTACACCTATCAGATTAGTGTCTTAGTCTTGTGTCTTCTTTTTTGTTTGTTCATTTGTTTTTTTGAGACGGAATCTCGCTCTCTTGCCAGGCTGGAGTGTAGAGGTGCAAACTCAGCTCACTGCAACCTCCTCTTTCCAGGTTTAAGCAATTCTCCTGACTCAAGTAGCTGGGATGACAAGTGCACGCCCCGCCCCTCCCTGCCACCTCCCCCCAACCCCGACCATGCCCACCTAAATTTTAGTATAGACACCTGGCCTAATTTAATTCAAATCTAAACAGAAGGCCAGGTGCAGTGGCTCACGCCTGTTGTAATCCCAGCACTTTGGGAGGCCAGGGTGAGTTGATCACCTGAGGTCAAGAATTTGAGACCATCCTGGCCAACATGTTGAAGCCCCGTCTGTACTAAAAATAAAAAGTTAGCCAGATGTGGTGGCAGGCGCCTGTAATCCCAGATACTCAGGAAGCTGAGGCAGGAGAATCACTTGAACCGGCAGGTGGAGGTTTCAGTGAGCCAAGATTGGGTCTTGGCTTTCCAGTCTGGGTGACAGAGCAAGACTTCGTTTCAACAACAGAAAAAAAAAAAAAAAAAAAAAACTGAACAAAAGTGCTTTATTTACCTTCTTTTCCTTATCTGTGGTGTTTTAAAGTCATTAAATTTAAAAATGATATTCAGGATAAGATGAATATGTTTGTGTAGTGTACCATAACTCTGGTGTTATTTTCTACAAGGAGTGTCTTAGAGTTTTCAATTGTAACCGTGCAGAAAACCTACAAAATAAAAACAGTTGTTAATCCTTTCCAATCATAATTGTCTATTCTGGAAACTCGTAAAGTATTTTAGATGTAATTTAAGAAATTGTATTCGAGGCTGGGGGTGGTGGCTTATGCCTGTAATCTTAGCATTTTGGGAGGCCAAGGTGGGTGGATCATCTGAGATCAGGAGTTTGAGACCAGCCTGGCCAACATGACAAAACTCTTTCTCTATTGAAAATGCAAAAATTAGCTGGGTGAGGCAGCGGGTGCCTGTAATCCCAGCTACATGGATTGCTGAGGCAGCAGAATCTCTTGAACCTGGGAAGCAGAGGTTGCAGTGAGCAAAGATCGTGCCACTGCACTCAGCCTGGTGACAGAGTGAGACTGTCTCAAAACAAAACATTGTATTTGAAAGCTAAAGGACCGTTTTGTTTAAATTTTAATTTGAAGATAAAATATTATATAAAACAAAGCTGTCGTTTTTAAAAAGTCACTTTTTACCCAGCAACGTTTTGTTCTCAATATACCATATATAGTGGATAGAACTAAATGCCAGCATTTACATGGAAATACTGCCTTGGTGCTTTTAAAAATCGTTTATCAAGCTCTTAACTTGTTTTCTTTATTTTATTTCAACCCTTGCATGAAAGATTTGGTTCCACTAAATATATAACTTTTGGTTCCACTAAAAGTATTCCAGGACCTAACACAGATGCTTAGAATATTTATTGAATGAATTACAAAGTTTATCCAATACTGTCTAATACTTTTCAGAACAACCCAGGAGTTAGGTGTTTTTGTTTCTTTCTTTCTTTCTTTCTTTCTTTCTTTTTTTTTTTTTTTTTTTTTTTGTATCCTAAATGTAGCTGAAGTCAGGTTTTAGAAAATTATATTCAATCTGTCTTCTAAATGACCAAAAAAATTTGCCTTTTCCATTTACCAGATGATTGTTTATATCATTAAGTGCTCTAGATGTGAAGAAGGATTATTTGGAGCTTTTATAGATAAATGAAAACTTTTCTTGTTTTTAATCCTGACAGTGGATTAAAGAAAAATTGAAATATTTGAGAAGTAAGAGAATATAGGAAAAATCCTGCATTAAAACTTAGTGAAATATTATTTACTTTCCAGTCTCTTCTTAAGAGGAGATGGTCTGTCGATATCTAATGAAACAGCATTTAGGAAACTCTCAACAAGACTGGATGTTTTATTTATAGAGTTGTAATTTTGAAACACGTAAGGAGCCAGTACTAAAATGAAAGT
Source organism: Callithrix jacchus (assembly GCF_049354715.1). Lineage (NCBI taxonomy): Eukaryota > Metazoa > Chordata > Mammalia > Primates > Cebidae > Callithrix > Callithrix jacchus. Next base: position 65,920,924 of record NC_133502.1, read on the forward strand.
TTGTACCTTTCAGTGTTGATCTTATTTTGACTTCTTGTTTTGCAAAAAAACCATACATAGTTGTATATGGGTATAAAGTTTTCATTTTTTCTTATTTGGAAGAAGTACTAATCTTTTTCATTTAGGTTTCTTTTTAAATTGATGCCAAAGAATTTCAATATTGAACATCCTAAGTCTGTTACTTGGAGTATGGATTGAGTTTGGAGCTTACTCAGAGGACTGCAGGAGAGTGTCCAGGAGGTAGCAAGAGAAATGTATTTCAGTCATTCTATTTGCATCTTATATTCAAGGACAAATCTCTCCAGATGGCATGGATTAATATGTGATAATAGATCTGAAAACTTGACCTAGCCATAGACTAAATTCCATATTTAATATTAAAGATTTTTTTCAGTTATGTATCTTTTTGATTAATTCAGAGTTATAGGTGTTTTTTAAGCCACTAAGTGTTATTACTGATACATACACCAGTTAGCCCTACTAAGATTAGCAAGATTATACTTTCATAAACTATTCTTTCTCTAAATTAATATATTTATATATTTAGAAGTTGACATTCTAAATCAAATTGTATTTTTTTCCTTTTGCAGGTGGATAATTACTGTACCTTCCTCATGGAAAAAGTTTTATTTTAAGTATTATTTCTCATTGAATACTATCAAAAAGGAAAAAAAATGACCTAAACTTTTGAGATAGATTTGGCTCTAGTAAGTATTTAGATATATCACTTGCATAACTGGGAGAAGAAATAAGAGGCTATCATCAATACATTTCTATCTACTAAAAATTTTGTTTTACATATGTCAAGGGATTACTTAATAACTTCCATTTTATTACTAATAACTTGAACATTTTTATTGAAAAACTAACGCCTCCACTGGAAATTTAACTTTATGTTCTTATCTCCTTTACATATGAAATAACATCACAGGTATTTCTGATGTCTTTTTTGTAAGCCTATATGCAATGAAAAATATATCGGCAAAATGTTTAAATGTTTTATGCTAAAATTACTGTGAAACATGACAAGTTAGCTGCTGTTTTTGTTTACATTATACTGAAATTAAATGTTCATAATTTATATTTGGGTTTATTTTTATGTCAGAATTTATGCAAAAACATTGAGTAGTACAGATTCTTCTCTAATTCTGTGGGACTTCAAATAACGTGATATTGTAATTGGACCCTTGTGTTTTGAAGAAATGCCAACTGCTTGAAGAATCTTATTTGTATTATTTGCTATAGGGTTAGATGTTGAGAAATTCTGCTCAAAAAAAAATTTTAAGCCAGTTCTACACTAAATATTCCTCAGTATGATTAATTTCTTATTGGATGTATTCTGTGTCTTTCTTTTGTAATGTATAACTTTTATCCACTTAGCATGAATGATTCTATTAAAGAAAATCTTTAGGAAGTGTTAGCAACTTGAAATCACCCCATAGTTTGCCTGTCTCCACATTTTATTATAATCTTTGGGAGTGCTTACACTTATAGAGCTAATATTTTCAGAGATACAGGTTCTCATAGTACCACTAAAACTTTTTTCCTCATTGAACTGAATTCCTGTGATAATAACTACAGGGCAGTTTTTTTAAGTTTCCATGTGAATAGTCAAAAATGCCATTTTAGTATGAAGCAATGAAGTCTACTATTTGTTGTCCCATCATTGAGAAAGCTTAAATACATCATTTATTAAGAGTTCGTAAATTCTACCTGAGTCTACACAGATTTTTATATCAATTTGTTTATATTTTTATTAATGTCATTTCTAGATGTATGAAAATGTTAATGTTTGACAAGCAACATTAAAAATAGATTTGAAACATTTATATATAGAGAGATACACATTTATTTGCTGTTTAGGTGCTGAAGATTGTCACTGAATAAAAAAGATGTATTCCAGCCCCCATGGAGCTTACTAATCTTGCGGGTAGAAGAGTGAGTGATGGAATGGACAGAAAAACTGATAGTTACTATATTTGGTATGTCAGAGAGCGTAAGTTTTGTGGCAAAAATAGAGCAGGGAAAGTGGCAATTATGTGATAAAGGTGTCTGGAAGGCAGGAGAGAGATGTTTTTAAATATTATGGGTAGGAAATACTCTACAGAGATGGCATTTGAACAAACACCTAGAAACAATAAGGGAGCAAACCACGTAGGTACCTGAGCAGATGAAATAACAAATACAAAGACCCTGAGGCTGAAGCATTTTTTGTACATGGAACAGCAAGAAAGCACGTGTGGCTATGATCAAATGTAAAGAGGAATAGTAGTTAATAGGATCAGAGAGTTGGTAGGGGCCATATCTTAGAGCTTTATAAGCTTTTACCTTGATCTACAGATTCCATTTTTCTTTTCTCTTTCTTTTTTTTTGTTTGAGTCAGTCTCACTCTGTCGCTCAGGCTGGAGTGCAGTGATGTGATCTCAGCTTACTGCAACCTCCACCTCCCCAGTTCAAGCAATTTTCTTGCTTCAGCCTCCTGAATAACTGGGATTACAGGCACCTGCCACCACGCCTGGCTAATTTTTGTATTTTTAGTAGAGATGGGGTTTCAACATATTGGCCAGGCTAGTCTCAAACTCCTGACCTTGGGATCCACTGGGATTACAGGCGTGAGCCACCGTGCCCAGTTTTTCATACTTCTTTAGGACACTCTTGACAGGCGTATGTACCTCAGCCTATTGACGTCTGCAGATAGGACAATATTTTTATGAGTCTGATTCGACATTAGAGCCTCCGTCAGACTATTTAGAATACAAACAGAATGTTTAAATGGTTAGTGAATAGGTATGTGTGTGATCAGGACTTTGTGAATTGTGCATTGATGGCTTTGAAATGGTTTTCTGCGGGGTCAATTTAGGTGGAGCCAAAACTAATGACTCCAAGAGACACACTGAATTTGCTCATGTTTATCATATACCCAAATGAACCACAATCAACTTTGATTCCTTCATCCTTGAAATTTCTACTATAAGTACTTCATTGTTTTTCACTTATTTCTATTTAGCGGCATTTTAACTAGTTCTTTGCCTCTAGCTGTTTTGAACAATTTCATTTTCTATATAGTATATATTACTTTTTTAATCTTCCCAAAGCACTGTTTTTTTCCTGTAGTGTAACATTAAAATTGCTTACTTTGATACCTTGTGATTTTTGTCACAACATTTTCTATGTTGATTTTTCTTCAGATGAACTAACTAGTCCTAATTCATTAGTTTTTCTTTCTCTTTGCCTTTATGCCATTTCTTCACTTCAATTCTCTTCCAACTAATGCCTGTACATTTTTATTAATAAGGCAGAATTTCTCATGTGTACTGTTTATTGACCTTAACAGTCTGACATTAACCATCCTTCCCATGGTATGAACATATACCTATAGTTCTTAACCTTTTTCTCTACCTTCACACACCTGAGGTACATAACACTTCTTTCATTGTTTCTCATTTACTCATATAGGTTAACCTTTTAAATGTATTAGTAATATGAAAAAAAAATTTAAGAAACTTCAAAACAGTAGCCTAAATATCAGGTCCCAAGGTTCAGATATTAATTTTATGCTGACATGTTATATAGTTGACTTTTTAAATTCTTCAAAGAGTTATCAACCAGTTACAATATAATATATCCTTAAGATTTATGAACATTAAAAGAATAATTATTTGAGTTTTCCAATATTGTAAAAGCAATTAACAAATACACTTTTTAAAGAAGTAATTCCTGTCTTTGTGATGGTATTGTTTATTAAGCATTCAATAATAAAGGGTTGATTAAATAACATGTTTAGTAGGACACTGTGCAACTATTTAAAACAGCAATTGAATAATGAGCTAAAAAGTTGTTTATTATTAAGTAAAAGATTATCAAATAGTTTGAATAGATTCACTAGAATAATAACATGCTAAATTGTTTTACTGGTTTACTCTGGGTAAGAGATAAATCTTATTGGGGTAGGAGGGATCTTCTTGATTATAAATAAGCATTTATGATTTTTGTGATGGGCAGAGTTTGTTTTTTGAAAAGGAGAGAGAAATCCTTGAAAAATAAAAGTATTTATTTGAAGCAACCTTACCTCCACATAATAATTTACTTTGGAAATCTATAAAAGGGAATCCTACTGTGTTCGGGAACTTTAGACATGATAATGAAGAATTAACTGTCATGGAAGAAAAATTTCAAAATTAGATAAGTTTAAAATCAGCTTCAGAGGAACAGCTTGCTCTAAATTCTCAAAGCAATATTGAAAAGGAATTCAAGAATTCCTTCTTGAGTTCATGGTTGAGAGATTTCACTGTCATTTCCCCACTCTTCAAGCCTTTAAAACCTCAAACACAGGTAAGTGTAACAAAGGGGGTATTTAAATCTCTTTTAATTTGGAACTCCATTAGTAAAGAAATACAAATCTGGTTTATTTTATAAAGATTTGATAATGCAATGAAAGTTGCACATCTAAAAATTAAGCATTTTTCTGTTAAGTTTGATTTTTCTTAGCATAAAAGTACTGTGTAGACATAGAAACTTCAGGAAGAGCAAAAAAAAATTTATTTAAAAATCGTATTTTTATCATCCAAAGACAGTTGTTACTAGCCTTATATTCCCTTCTAGTTGCATATTTGGATTGGTGAATTTATTTCTTAATCCAGTTCATTTCTGTGCCAGGGACTAGAAAGATTATATTTTCCTCTAGAGAAGAGATTAAGTGCTATGCTCTGACTCAGAAATATTTTCTTTAAATTTGAGTTTTATCAAAAGAATCCCACTAACTTTATACTGTTTTATGTTATTGTAATGTAAAAATGCCTACGGTTAGAATTTCGTTTTCCTCAAGACTGCGGATATAGGAAGATGCATCTTGCTTACTCTGGCTTCCTCCTGTACCATATCTGCGTGTCATCCCCAGGGATACCTTTTCATAGTGAAAATAGCAATTTGAGGCAAGGGAGGTCATGAAGTATTCTGAGCAGGAGAGTAAGAAAAGTAACTTCTAAAATACGTGTACTGGTCAGAATTTGCTTAAAAATAGAAATCTGGCCAGTTGCGGTGGCTCATGCCTGTAATCCCAGCACTTGGGGAGGCCAAAGCTGGCAGATTACCTGAGCTCAGGAGTTCCAGACCAGCCTGGGCAGCATGGCAAGACACCATCTCTACTAAAAATACAAAAATTATCTGGAGTAGTGTCATATGCCTGTAGTCCCAGCTACTTGGTGGGGCTGAGGCAGGAGAATTGCTTGAACCTGGGATGCAGAGATTGCAGTGAGCCAAGATGGCACCACTGCACTCCAGCCTGGGTGACAGAGCAAGACCCTACCTCAGGGGGAAAAAAAAATCTAAGGCCAACATACCGAATTAGGAGTTTGTTTCTTTTGTACCTCAGTAATTACATTTAGCAAAAGCTGAACTGTTGTAAAATTGTGGAATTCACATTGGATATTAAACAACATTTCTTACTGTTAATGACAACCAGTAGTTATGGATCTTTCAGTTTAAACATGTGCTTATAAAATGTAAACATGACACTAATAAATTCAAGTGTTAGACCTGTCTAGAAAAATGAATGTTTTTCGCCGGGTGTAGTGGCTCAAGTCTGTAATCCCAGCACTTTGGGAGGCCGAGGCGGGTGGATCACAAGGTCAAGTGATCGAGACCATCCTGGTCAACATGGTGAAACCCCGTCTCTACTAAAAATACAAAAAATTAGCTGGGCACAGTGATGCGTGCCTGTAATGCCAGCTACTCAGGAGGCTGAGGCAGGAGAATTGCCTGAACCCAGGAGGCGGAGGTTGCGGTGAGCCGATATCCCGCCATTGCACTCCAGCCTGGGTAACAAGAGCGAAACTCTGTCTCAAAAAAAAAAGAATGTTTTTCTCAGAATTTGACCCATTTAGAATATAAGCAAAAATGATATGTCTTAACTCATTATAATGTCTCACACACTAATTTTATAATTTAAAGAGGTAATAGTAATTTTATTTAAAAAGGACAGGTTTATAGACTGGGCACTGTAGCTCACACTGGTAATCCCAGCACTTTGGGAGGCCGAAGCGAGTGGATCACAAGGTCAAGAGATCAAGACCATCCTGGCCAACATGTTGAAACCCTGTCCATACTAAAAACACAAAAATTAGCTGGGCGTAATGGTACACACCTGAAGTCCCAGCTACTCGGGAGGCTGAGGCAGGAGAATCGCTTGAACCTAGGAGGCAGAGGTTGCAGTGAGCTGAGATCATGCCACTGTACTTCAGCCTGGTGACAGAGCAAGACTCTGTCAAAAAAAAAAAAAAAAAAAGATTTAGAACCTGAGAAACAGCTGTGCTAACAGAATAAAGAAACTATGTTTTGGAGGTCTGAAAGTCTGGCTGTTTAGGAGGAGGGGTGTTTCTTGCCACAACAGGCTTATGGATCAGATTTGAAGTCAAAGCCTCTGTTATGCCCCTTTTCTCAGCAGTTTAATGGGCATTGCATTCTTTGAAAAAATTAGAAAATGACTTAGAGTAAAGCTTCAGGTCCATAGTAGTTAAGCTGTTGTGCCATTTTTGAATTTACGATTTTTAGTTGTGTTTGGATACCTCCAAAACCCGAGGAATGTGGAGCTTTTGTTTTTGTTTTTGTTTCAGGTCTATGGGTTTTTTTGTTGTTGTTGTTGTTTTTGTTTGTTTGAGACAGGGTCTTGCTGTATTGAGAGTGCAGTGGCACAATCATGGCTCAGTATAGCCTTGATCTCGCAGGCTCAAGTGATTTCCCTTCCCAGCCTCCTAATTGGGACTACAGGCATGCACCACCACACCTGGCTAACTTAAAATTTTTTGTTAGTGACATAATCTCACCTTGTTGCCTAGGCATATCTATTCCTGTGTTCAAGTGGTCCTCCCACCTCAGCTTCCTGAAGTACTGAGATTACAGCATGAGCCACCATGTTTGGCCTGAATTTGAAGCTTTAAGAATTGATAACTTGCTCTTTCTAGAAAGTTCTACATAGGTATAACTTCAAAAGAAAATTGTAATGATTTTAAAATACTCCCTATGTTCAGTTCATGAAGAAACCAAATCCCTTTGATGTTTCTTTATTTTCAGTAATACGAGATGGTCTTGGTTTCTGTATTTTGGAGAATTTAGATTGGAGTTCATAGGTAAGAGTTCAGCAAATTTCAAAGCTAGCATGCAAATTCTTTATTTGGGTTAAACTACTGCTATTTGCTGATAAACATTTGTTCCCCCAGACCATTGTTAATATTTATTTGCTCCTCTGGAAAATAGGCCAGTAAATTTTTATGGTTTATTTTAAGTGATTGTCATAGTGAAAAGTACCCAAACCATTAAATAAAAATATTTTAATACCTACCTGCAAGGGTTGTTGATTTTTCTAAGGTATATACGGAAAATCAATGTTTAGATACCATTATTAGCAGTAGAAATAGTGACTGTTAACACATTTAGTGTTTATCCTTTGCCAGCAACTTTCACATTTGTAAATTTATTTAGTCCTAACAGCTACCCTCTGAGAAATGTATGTTGTTATCCATATGTTATGGGTAAGGAAACCAAGTCACAGAAATGGCATGCCTCATGTCACATAACTAGCAAGCCAGGGAGTCCAGGTTCAAGCTCAGATGGTTTGATTTCAAAGTTTATGCTTCTAGGAATTGTATCTACAGCTTCTCTCCGATAGCCAGCAAGAGGAAGAGGAGACAAAACTACATAAATACTAAACCATAAAATGCTCAAAATGATAGTGATGCCTTCCTTTTAGGTAGTACTTTTAGTTTTCAAAGTCCTTTTAGTCTTACTTTATTGTCTTGTTTAATGCTTCTTTAATGCCCAGGTCTTCACACGTTGTATTGACTACTTCCATTGAAATAGACATCAGAAATAGTATGAAAGGCTTGTAAGAACTTGTTTTAGAAGGAAAAAAAAAGTATTGGAGACTATAACTGACATTTTTACAACTTTTTGTAATGTCTTAAAGATAGGTTTGTATGTGAAAATACTGTACTGAGTACAAGTTATCTTCTCATATTCTGTAATGCTCCCACCACCAAGGAGTCATGTGCTGAGAAATATATTTGAGTAACAATGGAGATGAGGTGTCTGTGTGTCCATGTCCTGTGTGTATATGTGGTACATGGATATACATACAGACAAATGAATTTAATCAGAGCCCTTAATGTAATGGCACAGTTCCTTGAGAAAACTACCTTCATCCTATTGTACAAAGTAAGTCTACACAATCTAAAGGTCAGACTTGGTTGTTTTTAAAGTATTAAAGCACCAGGCCAGGCACAGTGACTCACGCCTGTAATCCCAGCACTGGGAGGCCTAAGTGGGCAGATCACCTGAGGTTGGGAGTTCGAGACCAGCTTGACCAACATGGTGAAACCCTGTCTACTAAATATACAAAAATTAGCCAGGCATGGTGGTACATGTCAGTAATCCCAGCTACTTGGGGGGCTGAGGCAGGAGAATCGCTTGAACCCAGGAGGTAGAGGTTGCAGTAAGCCAAGATAATGCCACTGCACTCCTGCATGAGTGACAGAGCAGAACTCTGTCTCAGAAAAAAAAAAAAAAAATATATATATATATATATATATACACACACACATATATGTATGTATGTATGTATATAGAAGCACCAAATGTCAATGTCATCTCGCTTAAGGGCATTGTCCCTCTTTGGATGCTTGCCAAAAACTAGAAGAGAAAATACACCTTTTGCAGCTTAAAGGCTGCAGACTACATAAATCCAAATTGTCGAATTTTAGACATAAAATTTTCTTAATTCATGTCAATTTAAAGATTTGGACTTCTAACAAGGCTTAATAATAATCACTAATTTCATTCTACCTCTTCTAGAGCAGTCATGGTAGTGTAGCAAATTTCTATTCATCCTTCATTTTCTTAGGTATTACCTCAGAAGGACAACCCCCTCCCACATATACACTTGTGTTGAAAATTAATGTCTGCCAGCTGGGTGCAGGGTCTTAGGCCTGTAATCCCAGCACTTTGGGAGGCTGAGGCAGGAGGATCACCTGAGGTCAGGAGTTCAAGACCAGCCTGGTGAACATGGTGAAACCCCATCTCTACTAGAAATACAAAAACTAGCTGAGCATGGTGGTGAGCACCTGTAATCCCAGCTACTTGGGAGATGAGGCATGAGAATCACTTGAATCCAGGAGGCAGAGCTTGCAGTGAGTTGAGGGTGCACCATTGCAATCCAGCCCGGGCAACAAGAGTGAAACTCCTTCTCAAAAAAAATAAATAACTGCCTTTTCTGTACTGTCACCCTTAAAACAGTCTCATTCCTTACATTAAATCATTATCTGATTTATATGCTTCTATATTTCCCTGCTTTTATCCTGTAAGCCTAATAGGCTTGAGCCCAGACTGTCTTACTGAAGTTGAACTCAGGTCATTTGGTGACTAGTATAGTAAATAGAGCTGGTAAACTCATATACATTCAGTAACATGTTAATTCTCTGATTAAATAATACATTGGCCGGGCGCAGTGGCTCACTCCTGTAATAGCAGCACTTTGGGAGGTTGAGGCAGGTGGATCACCTGAGGTCAGGAGTTCAAGACCAACCCGACCAACATAGTAAAACCCTGTCTCTACTAAAAATACAAAAATTAGCCAGGCGTGGTGGTGGGCCTGTAATCCCAACTACTCAGGAGGCTGAGGCAGGAGAGTTGCTTGAACCTGGGAAGTGGAGGTTGCAGTGAGCCGCAATTACACCATTGCATTCCAGCCTGGGCGGTGGCAAGACTACATCTTAAAAAAAATACATCGATATAAATATTGGCATGGCTACTTGGAAATTATTTTTGTCAGTAAAATTCTCCTAGTCTCATTCAGTTAGATCAAATTTATTTATAGATCATCAACATCACAGTTTCATTAAAGGATCAGAGGAAAAAAATGGGAAGCATGAAATAGTAATTGCCAAGTACAGTAATGGAGTTTCATGTCTAAAATAAGTCTTTGTAAGGGCTCTATTTCTCATTGAGATAATGTGCCAACTGAGGAAGAAATTTCACAAGGCCTCTTTTACCTCCTTGGTAACAAGGACAAGAGAAACCCTGATGATATAGCTGATGTAAATCTTAAGGAAAGTCTCTTAGCAGACTAAAATGGATTCTCAGATGTTCTTTCTGAGATGTTGCAAGAAAGCACTGTGGAGGTCAGGAATGCTAGTTGTTTTGCTGCTAGCTCAAGATTCAGGGTTTTTAAAGTTTTAAGTTGTAATACTTTCTAAAAGTATTTAATGGTTGTTTTTTCCATTTCATCATTCATCTGATTGGCCCTGTGGTTTCTCTACAGTTTATTCCTTAAGACAACTTCAAAATCCAAGGCAACCTTGCTTAGGCTGATGAATTCATATCAGCTTGTATGTTAAAATATACTCCAACCAGAAGAGGAGTTAGTAACTTCCTCTTTCTGCCTCATTAAGAAACTGTTTCACTTGTATCTGTTCTACCTGGATTGTAGGGTGTGACCCCTTTTCCTAGCATTGCATTTGTATTTTTCTCTGATTTCCCAGTATCTGAATTCTACCTGCCAACCCAAACCAACAGTACTCTGAGTCTGGATCTTGCCTGCCCAAATCCGTAGCATTCAAATGCTCTGGCCTGAAGTTGGCTTCTGGACTACTTTGTTTAGGGACCCACATATATTTCCAAATTAGGCCTTCCATGGAGAGAACTCCTTTTTTAAAAAGTAGCTGAGAATTCCCTTTTTTATTTATTTGGTTTTTTTTTTTAATTTTAATTTTTTGTTTGTTTTTTTGAGACAGAGGCTTGCTCTGTCACCCAGGCTGGAGTGCAGTGGCCTGATCTCGGCTCACTGCAACCTTCGCCTCTGGGGTTCAAATGATTCTCCTACCTCAGCCTCCTAAGTAGCTGAGATTACAGGCACACACCACCAGGTCCGGCTAATTTTTGTACTTTTAGTAGAGGGTTTTGCTGTATTGGCCAGGCTGGCCTCAAACTCCTGACCTTGAACTCCTGACTTTATGATCTGCTCGCCTCAGCCTCCCAAAGTGCTGAGATTACTGGTGTGGGCCACTGCGCCCAGCTGAAAATTTCCTTTTTTAAAGCTAAGTTTACTTTTCATCTTACCTGTTAGAGTGTTATAATTTTTTATATAAAATTCTGCTTAATTTTCATTTAATGTGTTCATTTAGAATGTATAATTTTATAATTTGATATCTAATATATTTTAACTAAACAAAATTTTTTATATATAAAGAAAACATTACAATAAAAACATCTGACAGCAGATAATACTATTTGAGTTAATACTGAATGATCTGATTTATTTAGCATGGCAATTTTAAAAAATAAATCTGAATTATAAGAATCCTATTTCCAGTACAGTCTTAAAATCTTAGGGCATTCTCTGTTTTTCAAAGTATTTACTTTTCATATTCAATATTTTTCTATTTAGTTTCTCTCAGTTGAAATGATAAAAGTTCTCATAGAAATAATAAAGTGACTTTTTTAGATTAAATCTTTTTTATAATTCAATTATCTTACTTGCTCTGATGGGGGAAAAATTATTTAACCATAGGTATATCTAAAAAAATAATTTAGGATTCATTGAAGAATTCATACAAGAATTAATATGCAAAATAAAGTGAAAATACAAATTATAAGTGAAAATGTTCATTAGATTAATTTGATGATGCTCATGTTGAGAATCTATAAGTTATTTTCTGCATTGTCCTCATTTTTAAAGTCTCAAACAATGAAACTTTTCTTACTTCTCAGTTATGTGTGTACAGCTATTCATTCATCCAACAAGTCTCTTTGTTCAGAGGTACTTGCCTCTGTTACCAGTCTCTTCAGTGTCATTGGGATGCATTTTATTAAGATAACAATTGAGCATGTACAAGAAGCTAAAGCTTACCCACAGGTTTAGAAGGCCATGAAATGAAGCAGAATAAAAGGTTATAATGTGCTACAATAAAATTTATATTTCTGAATATTATGCTAAAGAACTATTTTAGGTAGCTTGGTAACTTTGCCAGAGGAATGACAGTGTAAACAGAAGCTTAAACTGTTTCTATCCCAGAGAAGTTAATTGTGATCATATGCAAATACTTGAAAATTGGCTCTGCCATTGCTTAGTTGGGAGACCTTAAGCAAGTTACTGTCTTTGTCCAAGCTTTTAAATTTTAAGATATTGAACTTGACCCTGTCTTGTCACAAATTTTTATAATATTAAAAGGCAGCCTTCAACATATTTATTTTACAAACATTTAGTATACTATTACTTAAAATAGCAGACAGAAACAAATATAAACTCGTAGATTTATTTGGAAAATTCAGTATCATCTTAGAATTCTGGAAATTGTATTTAACTTTACCATTATAGAAACTATCTTGGCTGGGCTCAGTGGCCCACACCTGTAATCCCAGCACTTTGGGAGGCTGAGGCAGAAGATCACTTGAGGTCGGGAGTTTGGGACCAACCTGACTAACATGGAGAAATCCCATATCTACTAAAAATACAAAATTAGCCATGTGTGGTGGCACATGCCTGTAATTTCAGCTACTGGGGAGGCTGAGGCAGGAGAATCGCACCCAGGAGGCGGAGGTTGCAGTGAGCCGAGATTGAGCCATTGCACTCCAGCCTGGGCAACAAGAGTGAAACTCCATCTCAAAAAAAAGTATGTTGAATATTATTACATTTTATAAATAAAGATGTACCTTATTATCCAGTCTTATACAGTGCAGTAGTGTCTCCCATTTTCTACATTTTTAGTTACATGCAGTCAACTGAAGTCGAGAAATATTAAATGAAAAAGCTCAAGAAATAAACAATGCTTAGATTTTAAATTATGTGTCATTCTGAGTAGCATGATGAAATCTTGCACCATCTTCTAGGAAGGCAATCATCTCTTTTTCCACTGTATCTGTACTATGCTATAGACACTACTTGCCTGTTAGTTACTTAGTAGCCATCATGGTTATCAGATCCTTTGTCCTGGGATGGCAGTGCTTGTGTTCAAGTAACTCTTATTCATAATAGCCCCAAAGTGCAAGAGTAGTGATGCCTGCATTTTATTAAATTGTTTTATTTTGCTGTTATTCTTATTAATCTTACTGTGCCTAATTTATAAATAAAACTTTATCATAGATATATATGTATTTGAAAGCTCATAGCATATATGTAAAAAGTTTCATACTCTGCACAGTTTCAGGCATTTACTGGCGGTCTTGGAATGTATACCCTGTACATAAGGGTGAACTACTGTATTATGTGATACGGGTATAGAGGTTTTAAAAATTGTGCTGAAGGAGTTTTAAGCCAAGGATGTTTGATTACAGTTTTTCCTAAGATCAACATTTTTTTTTAAGTAGATTGCTAGTGACTAATGCAGGTTAACTAAAGCTTCAACTTGAATAATTTTATTTTTTTCCAAACTGAACAAAATCACATTGTATTTATGATTTCCCTACGCAATTTAAAGATGTACACTCTAAAGGATTAAAATTACAAACCTTTTCCATTATAACCTGTTAGTTGTTAGCAAGGCTATGTACTTGTAAATCTCTCCTACTGCCAGAAATTGTTTGGTTCAGAGGGGATTGGGTTATCAAGAATGACTGCTGCTTTTGTTCATGACCCTGTTCTGTGTAAGTGATAGAGTTTGACAGTTTCATTCATACGCAGATCTACTTTTTAATAGCATGATGATCTGAGATGGTAATAATTTGAGGTTTCAAATTCTGAAAGGAAGAATGAATATAGTTTTATTTAATAAGTTATTGTTAAAATACTACTTTTAAATGCCATGTTTTCTGCTTGCATTTTTATTTTTAAATTTTTATTTAGTTATTTTGTTTGAGACAGAGTCTCGCTCTTTTTACCCAGACTGGAGTGCAATGATGCAATCTCAGCTCACTGCACTCTCCCCACCTCCTAGGTTCAAGAGATTCTCCCACCTCACCCTCCCCAGTAGCTGGGATTACAGGCATGTGCCACCACACCAAGCTAATTTTGTATTTCTAGTAGAGACGAGGTTTCTCTGTGTAAGTCATTCTGGTCTCAAACTCCCTACCTCAGGTGATCCGCCCACCTCAGCCTGCCAGTGCTGGGATTACAGGCATGAGCCACTGCGCCTGGCCTCTGCTTGCATTTTGAAAGTGACATATCTTTATTATTAAGGGCCTATTCTAGGCCCAGTACTTCACTATAGTCTATAAAAGATGGTCCCTGCCAGCAAAGAACTGTTAACCTATATGGGAATATTATACTAACATACAATAAACAAGGGGAGAATAATGGAATGTAATTTCTGGCTTGCTAACCTGAAGTGTGGTAGAAGCTCAAAGGAAATGGGGACTTAAACCTATCAGAGAAGACTTATAAACTGAGATGAGGCTGGGTGCAGTGGCTCATGCCTGTAATCCCAGCACTTTGGGAGGCTGAGGCGAGTGAATCACCTGAGGTTGGGATGCTGAGGCGAGTGAATCACCTGAGGTCAGGAGTTCAAGACCAGCCTGGCCAACCTGGTGAAACCCCGTCTCTTCAAAAATACAAAATTTAGCTGGGTGTGTTGGTGTGCACCTGTAATCCCATCTACTTGGGAGGCTGAGACAGGAAAATCACTTGAACCCGGGAGGCGGAGGTTGCAGTGAGCAAGACTGCACCATTGCACTCTAGCTTGGGCAACAAGAGCAAAACTGTCTCAAAAAAAAGATAGGAAAGATGAGCTGGGCTTAAAAAGTGGTTAAGACTGATTATGTGAAATGAAGGAATGATAACTTGCAAGTGCAGAAAACAACATGAACCAAGACATGATGAAGTAGGAAGGAGTAGATACAGTAGAATGAAGGCAAAGAGTAGATATTAGGGAATTGGTAGGGAAATGAGTCTACCCAGGTTTGAGATTGTTTTCCTTCCTTTGTATAAGGTACCCTCATTTCTAATCAAAGAAAACAAGGGTATTCAGATTGCCTGCAGCCCTTCGAGAGCCATGGTGTGTTGCTTTGAAGAAAAAAAGAAAACAAAAACTTGTAAGAAATACTGAAAGGAAACCTAGGCATAAATAAGTTTACCTTAAATAATTGGGGGTCTGTGGCTTTTAACTCAGCAAATCAGGTGAGAAATCTTGAGAGGAAAGGGTTGCCTAGGCAAAATGCTACTATCTAGGATATTTTTTGCCTTAGGTAAGATTGACTTTACCACTGTGGGAATAATTGACTTTCCCACAATAATAATAATTGTGAATGAGTACCATAATACTGTTGTTAAACCAAAGAGAAATATTTTTTCAAACCTCAGATTTTCATCTAAGCCTTAGCTCACATTATTTACTACTAGAATGTCCTTTCACTCATCTTCAGTTGTCTAAACCTTAATGCTGTTTACCGCCTACATGAAATTTTTCCAGTTCACTTTTCCTCCTCAGCCAAAAAAATACCATTTCTCTCATTTGAGCTTCCATACCTGACTTAGAACAAATACATACTGCCTTATGGGAAGGGGCCATCTTACTCTTTATTGTATATTCTGCGAGACTAGCCTAGTGTCTTAAACATAGTGGGTGTTAAACAAGTGACCATTGATGCTGAAAATCAGCAGTAATACCTTCATGGTAAAGTAGTAGAAAGGCTACATGCCAGCTAGACAAAAATAGAAATATGCAGGTTATTTCCAGATAATTTAGGAGTGCTCTACCTTTTACTACTTCACTGACCAGAGCTCTTCTCATTCTATGCCAGCTATTAACATTCATTCCTCAGGTCTCAGCTACCTTAAAATATCATTTTTTTTCCACCAAAACCAGAAACATGTGGATAGGGGTATGAATAATCAGGCCTATAAAATTTCCATATCTTTTTGGAGGTTATTAGTGATCTAACTGATAATTTCTAACCTTTCCAATGAAGTGTGAAATCCTATAAAGTTTAAATCTTATTTTTTGGCCTTTAGTTGTGTATCTCTGAGGAGATAGGAAATGGTAGTGGTATAAAGAATCCCTACATTTAAAAATATTTTTCAAGAAACACCATTACCATAATCACAGAAATAAAAGCATTAAGGATTTGCTGTAATTCTTTATGGTTACTCTAAAATTAATGGAATGCTTTTGAATGCCTGAACTTCCTGGAGTCACCTTATTGAGTGATAATAGGCTTTCTCATAAATTTTCTTAGACAGGTTTATAAGAAACCAAATGCCTTTCCTGCTCTTCCCAGCTCTGCCTTTAAAAAAGAAACAAACCAGGCAAGTCACACCAAAACTTAAAAAATATATAAAAAGGCAAAGAAAGTTGTGGATCAAATAATTACTGTTTGTTTACCGCTGTGACATTTAAGTCATAATAAGGATTCATTTTTATGTATCCTTGTATAGCATTTATATAAAATTTATAGGACATTTATGTCTGTTTTCTAGAACTCGGTGAATAAATTACATTGATTGAAAAGTCTGTTGCTGTTGGTTTTGGTTTGGCTTTGAGGGTGGCTGACATATTTGTTATATTTACCTTTTAAACAAAAGTCAAGAATTCAACCAGCAATTAAATAATAATTCCTGTGATAAAGCACTTTACCTTCTATATTGATTTTCTTTATGACCTGTTTTCCAGGTGTAAATTTTGATATCACCATTGCTACCCTCCCCTCAAAAAAGGTGAGAACTGACTAAACTACTGGTACTTAGACCATGTGGAGAAGGAACTGAAACTGGAAACAGAAACAAGACGTCTGTACAGAGCAGAGTGTCAGACAATAGCTCACTTTAGTAGAGGGCAATAAATGCCACATGAGATGATCCCCTCAGCAGAAAACTGTAAGTAACTCTGGGGACTTGCAGGAGAATTGAACAGTTGTTTCTGCTGACTCAGTAAAAATGTCTTCATTTTATAATTTGTGGTCCGCATGCTTGTAAATTAAGATGCACTGAGTTGTCAAGTATGGACTTGTCTGGATTGTAGGTAGGAATTTAAGCCAAAATTGAATGTAGCATTCCCCCAGAAGTAACCTGGGATCTGTGCCATAAAACCTGAAGCAAAGGTTACATGAATTTGCATAGCTAGGTTAAAACTAGGCTATTGAGCTTTGCCTGGAAAACCAATTAGAGGATTTTAGTCTTGATGTAGCAGGGAATAGGGAGCATTATAGCCTGTTGACTTGTTTGGAATTAAATGCGGCAATACTATATATAGAAGTGTCTAAGAAGTCAAGTATGGTAGCAAGGAAACTGGGCATATGACTATTACAGTAATCTAGGGGTGAAAAAAACCTGAACAGCAATAGTGGCATGAGAAATGGAGGTGACATAATAAATTTGAGATATTTCAAAGAAAAAATTTTTGAACATCATGATGGGTTGGATAAATGGGAGGTGTAAAAGATTATACGTTTTCTATACTGGAAGACAGTGACAGTATCACTAGAAAAAAGGAGGCAAGAAAGTAGTT
The DNA here is from genome assembly GCF_049354715.1 of Callithrix jacchus. Lineage (NCBI taxonomy): Eukaryota > Metazoa > Chordata > Mammalia > Primates > Cebidae > Callithrix > Callithrix jacchus. The sequence continues at coordinate 65,938,347 of NC_133502.1, forward strand.
TAAGGCCAGGCCATGGCTCATGCCTGTAATCCTAATACTTTGGGAGGCAGAGGTGGACGGATCATGTGAGGTCAGGAGTTCGAGACCAGCCTGGCCAACATGGTGAAACCCCACCTCTACTAAAAATACAAAAATCAGCTGGATGTGGTGGCTCATGCCTGTAATCCCAGCTACTCGGGAGACTGAGTCAGGAGAATCACTTGATCCCAGGCAGTGGAGGCTCCTGCTGCTACACTCCAGCCTGGGTGATAGAGTGACTCTGTCCAAAAAAAAAAAAAAAAGAGAAAGGAAAGGTAAGGAAAAGAAGAGAAGAAAGAAAAGGAAACTAAGGGGAAATATGTCCCATTTTTGCAATGTATTTGTGATATTTAGACATTAAGTTTGAAATGCCTTCATTTAAGGTCCCTGGATATACAAAACTGGAGTTTCATGTAAAAGTCAGGCTGGAAAGGTAAATTTGGCAGTTACATAAAGTTGATAAGGCTAGAAAAGCTGACTGAAGCTCTTTATGAAGGACTGTAGGTCCCTTTCTAAGTAAATAAACAATTTCATTAGGTATGTAATCTTAGACATTTTTAAAATTGAATAACTCTACCTTTTTTTATAGTGTCGTATCTCCAGCCTGTGCCTGTTAGAAAATCCCTACACTTACATCAGTTATGAGAATCAGTGACTGAAACATGTTAATAATACTCTTGAACCTTACTTTCTCTTAGTAAAATGAAGATCTTTCCCAGTATTAGGCTAAGGGAATGAAAATGAGAACTTAAAGTCCAAATAATTCAGTCAGTTAAAACTTTATAAAATTGACATGGCTTTAATTTCTCAAATGGAAAGCAAGTAATTGAATTGGGGGAAGTGTGCTAGTCTCCAGTTTCAAGAAACAGTACAGCACAAAGACCTGGCATTCTAGCTGAAGAGCTGTAATAATAAACAGAAATTTGAAAACCAGGAAGACAAGTTTTCCAAGAGTGCGACTGTGGCATTTCAAAGGAGATTTAACAAGAAATTCCGGAAGATGGCCAAAAATAGGTTTAGATAATTGAGATTCCTTATTTGAATACTTGTTTTTGATGGAGAAGCACACAAGAGGAAATGAAGGTTCTGTCTAAGGTCTGAAACTTTTTCTCACCCTAAAGCAGGTTTGCTTCTGAAGAAAACTTTTAGCCAAAAAAAATCAAATAGGAATTCAGTGATGCTTAGATTGTAGGAGTTTAAAAAGTGACCAATGCAACCATTTTTAGTAAATTAATTGAAAGCAAATATTTTGGTTTTCTAGAAGCAAAACCTTGTTTTGTGGGATTCCTGTTTGTAAAGTTAGTATCACCGTTTACCCAGTTATTACTTGCCATAAGAAATAGCCTCCCAGCATCAGACAGAAATACGATGTTATTCTATGTCTTTGTTTTTTTATTCTAGTCATAAAACAGCTTCTGAAATTGATTTTTAATATGGTCTTTTTTAATGATATGTAAGGAAGCCTTAAAATGTTAATCTGCATTTTCAAATTAGTCTTATAAAACCTCAGTAATATGTCTTCTGGGTATATCAGGATCTTTTGGACCATTTTACCTTAATTCTTGGACCACTTGATTAATCCAAAGTCAGTAAACCTATGACCTCAAATTGGGTTATCCAGAACTGGGAATATTTTTGTATTTCTATTCTATTTACATCTGACTTACCTGCCTGGTCTGCTAACTTCTCCTTTCTTTTCATGACTCCTAAGTTATGGAGGTAAGTAAAGATTTACTATCAATTATAGTCATGTGACATTCATTTTGAATTTACATTCTCTTAGTTTTTTTAATTGCTAAGCACTCTTGTAGCATTACATTTTTCTTAGCAAATTAGGTATATCTCAATTTTAACTGGACTATTTTACTCTTTAAATGTACAGTTTTGTGTAATTTGCAACAAGTTTATATCCCTATAAACATTTATATTTTCATCACATTTCCATGTGGCATTACCCAAGTAAACTTCTAATTGAAGATACTCTGGGGTGCTTTCTGTAATCTGTAACTTGAATCAACTCTTTCAGACTGTATTATTTAAACTGTCCTCATCCATCTTTGAATCTACTATAAATCTTGTTTTTCCAAGCGTCTGTTGACTTGGAGACCATAGTTTGCAAATGTTTCAGTTCAGCTCACTTGAGCCTGTTAGATGCACAACACTGTTGGGGAGTATGAAGACCACTATAGCATAGTCTCAGTCCTTATCTTAAAAGAACTCATGGAACCTTAAACATTGCAGCCAGATTTCTTTGGAGGTCTCTTGTTACAAAAAGGGTAGACCAGGTGCAGTGGCACATGCCTGTAATCCCAACACTTTGGGAAGGTAAGGTGGAAGGACTGCTTGAGCCCATAAGTTTAAGACCAGCCTGGGCAACACAGTAAGACTTCATCTTTACAAAAAGAAAAAATTAGTCAGGCATGGTGGCATGCATTTTTAGTCCCAGGTACTCAAGAGACTGAGGCTGGAGGATAGCTTTAGCTCTGGATTTTGAGGTTACAGTGAGCCATTGTAGCACCATTGCACTCTAGCTGGGTGACAGGGTGAAATACTGCTTCAAAAAAAAAAACACACACACACACACACACACACACACAAACCACCAACAACAAAACCAAAATCAAAAGAGTAAAATAAATCTTTCCTATTTGGCCTCATACTCATGAACCCAAAGAAATTCACATTCTTTCCAGAAGTGTTGTGAAATGATGAAGAATAATATGAAATAGAAAGTTATTTGGTATGTTTTACCCTGTTGATAAAAAGCCATTTTTTAAATAAAAAGCCATTTGTTTTAATGATTTCTGGATTTTGAGGTTTTGATGTGAAATATGAAGGTGCAGAAGACTACCTACTTAAAACCCGTTGTGTGGTTAAACAAGTCTTCAGTACAGTTTAGTTTTGGGAGCAAGGTCTTAATTATTTTGCTACATGTTTAGTTCTCTTTTTATTCTGTGCCATGCTTAATATCCATTTTCCATTTTCACCCATGTGAGACTTTAGCTTTTTATCCATGAAAATATTTTTGTGATTGAATCTATCTCATAATTAAATATTAAGGCATTTTAGATGATGAGTTTTTTCATAAAAAATTGTACTTTTCCTTTATAATAGGCCCAACAGAAATTCTAATAATATTTTTTTTGAGACAGAATCTCACTCTGTCACCTAGGTTGGAGTGCAGTGGCACAATCTCAGCTCACTGCAACCTCCACCTCCCAAGTTCAAACGACTCTCCTGTCTCAGCCTCCTGAGTAGCTGGGGACTACAGGCACATGCCACGATGCTCAGCAAATTTTTGTAATTTTTGGTGGATACAGGGTTTCACCATGCTGGCCAGGCTGGTCTCCTGACTTCAGGTGATTTGCCCGCCTTGGTGTCCCAGAGTGCTAGGATTACAGGCATGAGCCACCACACCTGGCTAGAAATCCTAATAAGTCTTGAGGTATAGTTCTATAGCAAAGCTGGTAATTGCAGTTTTTTGGAGTTTTTTGTTGTTGTTGTTGTTAATGTTGTTTTCAAATAGAGATGGGGGTCTCACTCTGTTGCCCAACCTGATCTCAAACTCCTGGGCTCAAGGATCCTCCTGTCCTGACCTCTCAAAACGCTGGGATTATAACCACCATGCCCAGCCCAGTACTTGTGTTTTTTACTAGGACATTGATATTCCAGAAATATAAGTATTTATTTTGTAATTTTAAAATTTCCTCTCTTTATTTCTGAGCATTTGTTTAGAAATGCTAAGTCTGGGCAGCCAGGTGAGGTGGCTCATGCCTGTAATCCCAGCACTTTGGGAGGCCAAGGTGGGCAGATCACCTGAGGTCGGAAGTTTAAGACCAGCCTGACCAACATGGAGAAACCTCATCTCTACTAAAAATAAAAAATTAACTGGGCATGGTGGCACATGCCTGTAATCCCAGCTACTTGGGAGGCTGAAGAGAATTGCTTAAACTCAGGATGTGGAGGTTGCAGTGAGCCGAGATCACACCATTGCACTCCAGCCTGGGCAATAAGTGTGAAACTCTGTCTAAAAAATATGCTAAGTCTGCTCTCTCCCATGGGTCCTTTGGCTCCAGGAAGGTAATAAATTTCATAAATTTTAGGAAATTATTTTAGAAAATTTCCTCACAGTTGCATTGTAACTTGCTAAACAGTCAACTTTCCTAGCCCAGAGGAAAAATAGTAAAATACAGGAGATTGAGTGCTCTTTGCAAATCTTTTATTACCCCAGCATAGTCTCTAGTGGGATAATTCTCTATTGATATGAACATTTCTGTGATTTATGACAGAGAATCAGTACAAAAGTTTATAAAGCAAAGCTGAAGTTTGTCAGTTGAAAATGGTATATAGGACAAATTAGAAATAGATTATGATTCCCTAAACCATATATTTCTCAAGCTGCTTTCTTGTGACCATTTGATACTACTTCAGGCTCCTAATTTCAAATACATTTTTAAAGCAGCCCAAATAGGCCAGGCACAGTGGCTCATGCCTGTAATCCCAGCACTTTGGGAGTCTGAAGTGGGTGGATCATCTGAGGTCAGTCTTCGAGACCAGTCTGGACAACATGGTGAAATATCACCTCTATCATAAATACAAAAAATTATCTAGGAGTGGTGGCACGTGCCTGTAGTCCTAGCCACTCAGGAGGCTGAAGTGGGAGGATTGCTTGAACCTGGGAGGTGGAGGTTCAGTGAGCTGAAATCGCAGTACTGCACTACAGTCTGGGTAACAGAGACCCCGTCTCAAAAAAAAAAAAAAAAGCCTGAATTAATCTTGATTTTACCATACCCTAAGAACTCTTTATAATTACCATTTGTATATTAAATCCAAGAGTAATTAAGCATTAGAGCTCTTTTTCAGAAAATGTTTGTAGGGAGAACTTCTAATCACTTATCAGGTAAATTATTGAGGTTCAAGAATCATAAGCTAAAATCTTGGTGCCTTGGCGAGGCATGGTGGCTCACACCTGTAATCCCAGTGCTTTGAGAGGCCAAAATGGGAGAATCACTTAAGGCCAGGACTATGGACAACATGTGAGACCTGGTTTCTACATAAAGTAAAAAATAACAACCCTGGCATGGTGGTGTGCACCTATAGAGTCCCAGCTACTTGGGAGGCTGAGGTGGGAGGATCACTTGAGCCCAAGAGTTTGAGGCTGCGCAGTAAGTTATGATTACGCCAGAACTCACTACATCTTCCAACTCCTGCACTCTGGCCTGGTGACAGAGTATTATATAAAGAGTATTAAATAAATAAATCTTTGATGCCTTGTCAGAAATGAAACTGTGAGTTATAAAAACATGCTGAGGCTGGGCACGGGGGCTCACGCCTATAATCCCAGCACTTTGGGAGGCCGAGGCGGGTGGATCACTAGGTCAAGAGATCGAGACCATCCTGGTCAAGAAGGTGAAACCCCGTCTCTACTAAAAATTTAAAAATTAGCTGGGCATGGTGGTGCGCGCCTGTAGTCCCAGCTACTCGGGAGGCTGAGGCAGGAGAATTGCTTGAACCCAGAAGGCAGAGGTTGTGGTGAGCCGAGATCATGCCATTGCACTTCAGTTTGGGTAACGAGAGAAACTCCGTCTCAAAAATAAAAATAAACATGCTGAAACAAACATAACAGGGAAAATTATGTAATATTTGTACATATTTATGGGGTGCATGTGATATTTTGTTACATGCATAGAATGTGTAATGATCAAGTCAGGGTACTTAGGGTATCCAGCAGTTGGATCAATTTTTTCTAATTTTTTTTTTTTTTTTTTTTTTGAGATGGAGTTTTGTTACCCAGGCTGGAGTGCAATGGCGCGATCTAGGCTCACTGCAACCTCCGCCTCCTGGGTTCAGGCAATTCTCCTGCCTCAGCCTCCTGAGTAGCCGAGATTACAGGCATGCGCCACCATGCCCAGCTAATTTTTTGTATTTTTAGTAGAGACGGGGTTTCACCATGTTGACCAGGATGGTCTTGATCTCTGGACCTCGTGATCCACCCGCCTCGGCCTCCCAAAGTGCTGGGATTATAGGCATAATCTTGGCTCATAAGCCTTCATGGAGAAGAAAAATGGAAAGATGTATTGAAGGTAGGACATATACCAAAGCACCAAGTACATGGAGTTGTCTAGAGAGCACCAATCATTATGGCTTAAGCACAGTTGGGGTCTGGCTGCCCAGAGACTGCATGGTAGCAGGTGAAGCCAAGAGTTAGGCTGAGTATAGATTTGGCTAACACATATGCCCTAAATATGTAATGAAACAAAAAAATGGAAATTTCTATTTACAAGAGAACAGACAACTTCATTTATTTATCTGAGATTGTTCTGGTATGATGATAGTCTCTGGTTTGGGTATTTCTTTTTCTCTTTTTTTTTTTTTTTTTTTGAGAAGTTTCGCTCTTGTTACCCAGGCTGGAGTGCAATGGTGAGATCTCGGCTCACCGCAACCTCCGCCTCCTGGGTTCAGGCAGTTCTCCTGCCTCAGCCGCCTGAGTAGCTGGGATTACAGGCACGCGCCACCATGCCCAGCTAATTTTTTGTATTTTTAGTAGAGACGGGGTTTCACCATGTTGACCAGGATGGTCTCGATCTCTTGACCTCATGATCCACCCGCCTCGGCCTCCCAAAGTACTGGGATTATAGGCTTGAGCCACCGCACCTGGCCGGTTTTGGTGTTTCATTGATGATGAGTGCTTCAGGGCTTTTTATCCTTTCAAAGCTATAGTATTCAGTTTTGTCTTAAGAGGATACTGTTCTAGTACTGACCAAATGAAAGCCTTCCTTTAATACAGTGTCAATCAATAAGCCGAGGACATTTGTTCCATTGGCCAATTTTCCGTTATCAGGTTTTAGAGAAACATACCGAGGACACAGAAAAAGCTTAATTATAATGCATCCCTTTAATAACTAGCAAAACTACACACATAAATTTTACTTACAACCTTACAGGCATCATACCATCTCAAGACAGACTTTTTTTTGAGATTTAATTGAAAAATTCCAATCAATAATTTCAGGGGCTGAAAATCAAGACCTTGCTGTGATTTTGAGAGTAATTTCAATTCCATATTTAGAAGTAAACCAACACTCATCAATTTGAGAGATTATTTTCTAAAGAAAACAGTTTGATCAAACAATTAAATTGTCTTATTTTTTTATGTAACTTTTCAATTTTGTTTTGAATTTGCTACTTTTGATTTAGTTGATTAAATCAAACATTTTAATGAATGCTGTGCACTTACAATTTCCCCTCCAGATCTAGTCTTATCAATTATTAGTAGTGACATTATGGATTTTTCTTTGTGACTTATTCCTATCAAATCCACCTTTTTTTTTTTTTCAGGTGAAATTTTGCATATATAAAATATCAAGAAGATTTTTATTGTCATTTTTTATGCAATAACTTTCCATTGTCAAAGAGCACAACTTGGGGTCAAGAGCCTCTGGATTGGGCCAGCCTCGGTGGCTCATGCCTGTAATCTTAGCACTTTGGGAGGCTCAGGTGGGTGGATCACTTGAGATCAGGAGTTTGATACCAGCTTGACCAACATAGTGAAACCCCATCTCTACTTTAGAAAAAAAAAGCAAAAGCCCGGTGCAGTGGCACACACCTGTAATCCCAGCACTTTGAGAGGCCGAGGCAGGCAGATCACCTGAGGTCAGGAGTTCAAGACCACCAGCCTGGCCAACATGGTGAAACCCTGTCTCTAATGAAAGTACAAAAAAATTAGCCAGGTGTGGTGGCAGGTGCCTGTAATCTCAGCTACTTGGTAGACTGAGGCAGGAGAATTGCTTGAACCCAGGAGGTGGAGGTAATAGTGAGCTGACATTGCACCACTGTACTCCAGCCTGGGTAAATGAGTGAAACTCCATCTCAGAAAAAAAAAAAAGTACAAAAGCCTCTGGAGTGGAAAGAGCAAAATCTATTCCCTGAGCTGCTCCACAGAATCAATGTAGTATACAAAACCAGTTCAAGAAAAATGCACATGAACTTTTCAGATTAGCTATCTGTTGCCTTTAATATTGTCAGCATAACACATCTGCATGGATACAGCTCTTTGACTCCTTTCTTATCTGCCATCAAAGATGTTTTCATAAAACTCTTTGTGTCCTCCCACCATTTGTTTATGAGATATGAAGAAATAGCTAACTTATGCTGGGTGTAATGGCTCATGCCTGTAATTCTAGCATTTTGGGAGGCCGAGGTGGGCAGATCATAAGGTCAGGAGTTCAAGAACAGCCTGGCCAACATAGTAAAATCATGTCTCTACTAAAAATACAAAAATTTGCTGAGCATGATGCTGTATGCCTGTAGTCCTAGCTACTCGGGAGACTGAGGCAGGAGAATCACTTGAACCTGGAAGGTGGAGGTTGTGGTGAGCTGAGATCATGCCACTGTACTCCACCCTAGGCAACAGAGCAAGACTCTGTCCCCCCCGCCACAAAAAAAAAATTCAAAAACTTAGCTTGGCATGGTGGGGGTGCCTGTAATCCCAGCTACTTGGGAAGCTGAGGCAGGAGACTTTCTTGAACCCAGGAGGCAGAGGTTGCAGTTAGCTGAGATGGTGCCACTGCACTCTGGCCCAAGTTGCAGTTAGCTGAGATGGTGCCACTGCACTCTGGCCCAAGTTGCAGTTAGCTGAGATGGTGCCACTGCACTCTGGCCCAAGTTGCAGTTAGCTGAGATGGTGCCACTGCACTCTGGCCCAAGTTGCAGTTAGCTGAGATGGTGCCACTGCACTCTGGCCCAAGTTGCAGTTAGCTGAGATGGTGCCACTGCACTCTGGCCCAAGTTGCAGTTAGCTGAGATGGTGCCACTGCACTCTGGCCCAAGTTGCAGTTAGCTGAGAGGGTGCCACTGCACTCTGGCCCAAGTTGCAGTTAGCTGAGATGGTGCCACTGCACTCTGGCCCAAAAGAAAAGGCTAACTTAGATTAGTTCAAGCAGAAACCTAAACTATCTGTAGTTTTAAGGGATAAAAGGATACCTGGGGACATCCCTAACCTTCTAATGATCATGCTTGAAGTAGAGTGGTTTTTGTAGCTTACATTTAGAAACTCATTCTAGGCAAAGAAACCAATAGTAAAATCTAAAAATTATCAAACTGCAAAGCACATCTCAAAAAATGTTTATTATGTTTGATACAACAGATTCTCAATATTAGCAAATCATTTCATTTACCCCCAAGCCCCAGATCTTGACTGTATAGTCTAGAAATGTTTGTCTAAGAGAAAAAATGTTACAGAATATCTCATAAAAGAATTAAGATACAAATAGTATATACAGATAGTAGGTGGTAACAAAGTGGAATGTACTTGCAAGAAATCACCAACTAAAAAATACTTGACTCCCTTTGAGGACAAATTGAAAAATAAAAAGATTTCAGGGCACACAAAGAAAGGACAGAATAGAAGAAACGAATAAGAAGTAGAAAGTCTAAACTTATTTTTAAAATTTAAAAGCAACTACACTTTTCCATTTGAGCCAGTTCAAAAAGAAGTCAAATAAAGACTCTAGAATCCTGTGACCAACCATAACTTGAGATTGATAACGTGGTATCACATGAAAGGCCATCTGAAAGATGCAAGCGAAGTACTTCTAGTACTGTGAACTTGAGAGATAATAACAGAGCAACCTGCTAGGATAACCCTGAGTGATAAAACATATTGATGGCACAAAATGAATATGGTGAATGATACACCAGACGATTGGGCACCATTTAGGCTCACTTCTCCATTTTCCAAACCTTCCAAAAATATCTGAATAGACAGATTTAGACCAGGGAGTGAGCAAAAAATAAAAATTATTGCTAGTTAGGCAATTATATACTACAGGTGGACCTTTTAAGGCCAGAGTTTTCATCCCAATCACTGGAGATACCCATAATGTCACTGTATTCGGATTGGCTATCTCTACTTTTACATTGGTACTGTCTAAAAATTGACAAACATTTATGGAAAAAATTTTGAGCTTCAAACAATTGAATACCATTTGGTGATGCAAGTACATGCTAATTTTAAAATAGCTTCTGGTTTTGGAATTATTATGGACGTCTAAATTTAATGTCTTTCTTACATTATGATGGGTAAAACTTTTGTGCTCTTTCTAAAACACAAACATGTAACATAAAAAGGGGAAACCATTTGGCACTGTGTACACACACTAAAATCCCAGTTTTAGTTTCTAGTCATGTTTTTCAAGTAACAATTACTTTCTCCAAATTTATGGTTTTTAAAGATTATTTTGTATTTCCAGGACATCTTCTTTTGACCTACTGTGTTTCTTCTTAAAATCAATGACACTTTTTTTCTTTAGGTTTCTGATTTTTTGAAGCATGATCCCCAAAGAGGTCATAATCACTCAAATTTTAAAAACCAAAAAAATGATCGTTTTCTTAAGTATCCCATCAATGATAATAAAGTTGTACTGAGGTTTGAGATAAAGATAAGGCATTCGGTTTTCTTCACAATCAACCTACTAGCTTAGCTAGCTCTTTTTTCCCCAAAATATTTCAACCTCTTTGGATGGACAGGAAGTTATAAATTGTAAACACTTAAGAATGGTCATACATGGTTATATTACCTAGTGTCCTCCAGTTGGTAAGCAAGACCAAAGGATGTGTTGTTAAGAGAGACACTGGTATCCTTCCTGTTGGCTACTGCTGAAGTTAAGAAAATATCTTAAAATATGGCTACCCTTACCAAAAAAAGTATATTTTAAATGCTACCAATAAAGAACACATGCAGGATTTTCTTTTCCTCCTAAAAATGAAAGCCAGCTCACACCTGTAATCCCAGCACTTTGGGAGGCTGAGGCAGGTGGATCACGAGGTCAAGGGATCGAGACCATCCTGGTCAACATGGGGAAACCCCGTCTCTACTAAAAATACAAAAAAATTAGCTGGGCATGGTGGCATGTGCCTGTAATCCCAGCTACTCAGGAGGCTGAGGCAGGAGAATTGCCTGAACCCAGGAGGTGGAAGTTGCGGTGAGCCGAAAGATTGCGCCATTGCACGCCAGCCTGGGTAACAAGAGCGAAACTCCATCTCAAAAAAAAAAAAAAAAATTAAAGCCAGCTTTCACAGTTGGTAAAATAATGGTAGGACAGCATTAAGACATTTTACAGGGGGAAGAAATGTTTGTGACAGCAGAGTGGAAATCAGTCTTAGGATCCAGCCAAGAATAACAGAGGGAGAAAGTAAAGAATTAACTCAGGAGCAACTATCCTTAACATACTGACAGCCTATCCCAATATTTTGAGTTGTTTAAGAGCCAAGGCTGTAACAGGATACCAAATTTGCCATGAGATATGTCTTTAAGGATGTTTAAAAATAAAGTCAGCTGAATAAAAAACAGTAGTTGAATCATAAGAACTGAAAGAACAAATTATATAGTGTATAAGAAATCAAGAGAAACCAGTGAGTAAGCCTTTATGTGAACCACTGAAAGAATCTTTTAAAAATAACGCAATTCTTTTCTAAGTTCAATTCATTAGCAATGGAACATAATCTATAAAATTATTTTCTCCCATTATTTGAATGTCCATAGTCCCAGTTTTTTCTAGGCAGTCTTCATTTATTCATTTTGTCCCACCTAGTAGCCCCTTTCCTTCTAAAATGTATCCCAGTTTGGAAAATAATTATTTGGTCATTTCCAACTCCACTAGTTACCCCAAAACATGATTTTGAATAATCATCTTTTACAGGAGAAGTGGCAGGCCTGAGAAACTTCAAATTTTGAGGGAAACATCACAACCTGATATACAAGAGAGATACTGCAAAGTACAAAATACCTGACACCAGTCTGGTTGTCAGACCTGGAAAACCAGGTCATGGAAGAAGGTCTTTGTGGCAGGCAGTGGAAGTAAGGTCATCTGAGGTGGGAAAGAGTTACTACTCCAGGTTGGTGCTGAAGGTTGTTCTGTAAACATTGTAATCCTCCCAGTTAGCATCTCAATTGTTTTGCTGCAGGAGCCTAACACCCTGAAAAAATCTTGAGTGTTCTGGCTTAGGAAATGCACCTCCACAAGAGCAGGTCTTGGCTGTAGCAGGTATGGGTTTAAGAGATCAACCAGAGAATGAAGTTCATAGAAAAGAGCCTCTCTCAAAAGCCTAACATAGTCTGAAAAGTTAGTGGGTAATAAAAGCTGGTGAGTTCTCAGAAAATCTAAGATGAATCTAAATAAAACACCATCTCTGTCTACAAAAATCTGGCCACCGACCATCTTGAATTCTTGGTCTCTGCCATCTAACATGCATGCCAAACGAGAAGGAAACAGCTTTATCATAGAAAACCTTGTCATGAGTATCTTTCCTCCCACATTCTAAGTGACCAGTTCCTGACTACTCATTCTTCCCTCACTTCAAACTAGAGGCTACCATCAGCCACACTGAGGAAATCAACCTACCATAAGTGTTGCTAGTCACACATGATTACACAATGGAGGGGAGGAAAGAATAACAAAAACCAGAGACTTAGATTCCCAGGTAACTACTGTAAGGTAAATAGTGTCTCTATAGCTGTGTTTGCAAATTTGAGTTGCCTGGAAACTTGCAGTATACAAAATGAAAAAGCAACAGATGAGGAACTAAATAGTTTAAGGAAAACTGCCAATATATCTGAAGATAGACATCAAATGGATTCCTGTCTTCCATTGTAAAAAATTCGCCATGAAAACCTGGTAAACTACACACACACACATTTTAAAATTACTGGGAAGGGAAAAGCACTTCTCCCTCCCCATACTTCCTGTCTACTATGCAGGGGTTGGACTTAAACGATGATCTCCTTAGCAATTTAGTGGCTAAATTTTATGTGTTAGGAATGAGACAGCCATTACCTCTCCTGGCAAGCTCAATTTTACTCTTCTCATAGCTAGAAGGAAATAATTTCTTCTGTGCTTTAAATTTAGTTGCCACCTTTTATCCTGTCCCCATGTTTATTGCCTCCTCTCAACCAAATTAAAGGAAGACTGAGGTAAATATCTCTATTTTCATAAAGTCTATTCTACTTAATGGGCTTTCAAGGAATATCTCACTCTATGACAGAAATAAGGCAGACTAGAGAGCAGTTATAAGGTTAGTTCTTTGTTATATGAATTCTAAGCAACGTGAGTTTATGAAAGAATCTTCATCTCATATGAGCAGACAACAGCATTAATGTTCAGCTGATTAATTTGTACTTTGTAATAGCTGTTTCATCTGTTTTGAAATTAGTCTTACTACACTAAACATTGTTTCTGTAAGCAAGTGGTTTGGTTGTACAGTTGCCATCTTTGAAACACAGCACATAGCTGCCAGAAAAAAGGTAGTCTTCCCATTTCCTCATCTTGCCATGTGTTTGAGGTTTTTTTGTTGTTTTTTTTTTTTTTTTTTTTTTGGTAGACTGGGTCTCACTGTGTTTACTAAGCTGGTTTCAAACTGGAACTCCTAGCCTAAAACAGTCCTCCACATCAGTGTCCCAGAATGCTGAGATTACAGACATAAGCCACCATGCCCAGCCACTGGATCTTTCTTTAACCTATCTATGCTTTTGCTTGCACACCCACCTAACATTTCTAGTTGATCATCTTCAGTGAAAACTACAAAAAGGAGAAAAGGGCAGACTGAAAGCTCCACTCTCCTAAAAATGTAAACTTACCAGAAAAAAATGCCAGGTTTTTTATGTACCACAATTTGGGGATAAAGGAATTAGCTCTCTGTAGAAAGTTTTGGAAATGTAATTCATTAGTATCTTCAGTTGTGTGTGTGTGTGTGTGTGTGTGTGTGTGTGTGTGTGTGTGAAATCTTCTACAATATATTTCATTAGAGCATGATCACTGTCAAAAAAAAGTGCTTTAAGAGTAGTCTTTGGCTGGGCATGGTGGATCACGAGGTCAGATGATTGAGACCATCTTGGCTAACAGTGAAACCCTTTCTCTACTAAAAATACAAACAGTTAGCCAGGCATGGTAGCACACACCTGTTACCCCCGCTACTCAGGAGGCTGAGGCAGAACTGCTTAAACCTGGGAGACAGAGGTTGTGGTAAGCCAAGATCACGCCACTGCACTCCAGCCTGGGTGACAGTAAGACTCCCATCTCAAAAAAAAAAAAACGAAACAAAAAAACAGTAGTCTTTACTGCATGCTTGAACATTCACTATTATACTACTTATACCTCATCAATATAATATTAGATCATATGATCTCTCACCTATTTTTATCACAGCATAAATACAACCAATATTTGAGGTGGATGCTTATTTCAAAAGCACTCTTTAAAAAAAAGGGAGGGGTTCATGGCCGGGCACAGTAGCTCACACCTGTAATCCCAGCACTCTGGGAGGCTGAGGCAGGTGAATCACAAGGTCAGGGGTTTGAGACCAGCCTGGCCAACATGGTGAAATCCCATCTCTACTAAAAATACCAAAAAAAAAAAAATTGGCTGAGCATGGTGGCAGGCGCCTGTAATCTCAACTACTCAAGAGGCTAATAATGCAGGAAAATCACTTGAACCTGGGAGGTGGAGGTTGCAGTGAACCAAGATCATGTCACTGCACTCCAACCCAGGCAGGAGTGCGAGACACTGTATTCAAAAAAAAAAAAAAAAGCGGGGGGGCTGTTTAGGTCTATACTACTAAATTTCACTTTTCTCTTTATGCTACCTAATTTGAACAGTATGGTATATATGCTACCTAATTTGAACATTATTTTTGGAAGGAATACTTTTGGAGGAAAATGACTAGAACCGTTGACCAAATCTGAATTACTACTATCTATTCTCCAACAATTTCTAACAAAAGACAGAACTGCATATATTTGAAACAGATTTTATAATAGTTTATATTTGCACACAAATTCTGCCACATTGTTCAGTACCACCAAAGTAAAATTCTTGAATCTTTGACTGAAAATGAAAAACCCATCTGTCACCTGTTCCCAGTAAAAAACTGACTGTTCCATAAAATCAGCTGATTCAGTCAGATAGGAACTGAAGTTTGAAAGACAGTCTTTCCAAGTTGCCAGGTCATCAAATAAAGACCATTCTAGGAATATGGTAGGACCAAAGAAAATGACAAAGCCAAGCAGAAGAACTGGCAAAAATAACTTGTAAAAGCTCCAGGGAATCTTGCTAATGAATGTGCCAGTGTCTTGAGGCAAAGAAAGTTTATCCACATCAACTAGTTTTATGTCTTCCCACTGACTAGTATCAAAGTTCTTCATTAAAGGGCTTGCAGGCAAATTAGTGGGAGGTAAAGGAGTTTCCTTGATTACTTTGATTTTCTCCCTGAACTCCTGCATCTGTTGCAGAAATACAATGGGTTCTGACACATCTTTGAAAGCCTCAGCAATATTAAAGGCCATCCGTTGCTCCTGCAAGATGGTGTTGAGTTTGTTGATCTCTGGGTCATATGCTTGCATAACAGCAAGTTTCATGGTCTCAAAGTCAGACAGAATTTCATTCTTCTTTTGATCCAACGTGTGTTGTAACTTCTCAAAAAATTCTTTCACTTTATCTGAATCTTTAGTCAGTAACTGTAGGGACTTCCTCTTACTAGTTTCCAAGGTATCCAAGCGAGAAAGAGCATCTCCCCGACGCCAGGTCTCAAAGCTCTGAAAGAGGGACTCAAAGGCATCTCTTTCCTGAGCATAGGCATCTTCAATGGAACAGAAGACATGCTTGGTGTGGTCCCCACGAGTAGCACAGATCCCACAAATCAGCTGCATATCAGTCAGGCAGAAAATGTTGAGAGGCTGCCCCAAGTGTACTTTGCATACTGGCATTTTGGGAGAGATCTTGATCTTGTTATACTTTTCCACAATACCCTTCAGGGAGTAATTAACCTGTAGGCTATTAATTCCAGTAGCTGAAGTTTCCTTACGACACGTAGGACACTTGAATGGAGCTGGTCTCCACAAGGAATTCCGCACACTCCCCTCTAAGATACCTTCCAAGCATTTTTTGCAGAAGTTGTGGGAGCAAGGCAAAACCCGCGGATCATCAAACAGACTACAACAAATAGGGCACGTGAGATCTTCTTCAAGCAGCTCCATCACATCCTATCAGAGAGAAAAAAAATTTTACTCCAATAATCATCACGACTAGGACTATATAATAATTAGAAGAACCTGTCTTCACATTAAAATGATCTTTCAGGCTGGGTGCGGTGGCTCACGTCTATAATCCCAGCACTTTGGGAGGCCGAGGCGGGTGGATCACAAGGTCAAGAGATCGAGACCATCCTGGTCAACAAGGTGAAACCCCATCTCTACTAAAAATATAAAAATTAGCTGGGCATGGTGGTGCGTGCCTGTAGTCCCAGCTACTCGGGAGGCTGAGGCAGGAGAATTGCTTGAACCCAGAAGGTGGAGGTTGCGGTGAGCCGAGATTGTGCCACTGCACTCCAATGTGGGTAACAACAGCGAAGCTCCATCTCAAAAAAATAAAATGATCTTTCAGTGAAATAACTAGCCAAATAAAGGAAGTGAGAAATTTGGTAAGGGAATGCACACCAAAGCAAATTTAATCTGCTGAGACTAGAACATGCTCCTTTAATAGTAGGACACCCTATACACAAGGCCTTTGTGCGGGCTTTCCAATAACTCTTTGGCTAAGACAGAGTTAGGACGAGGACAACTGCAAGTTGAGCCAGCAGTACCCAACCGATTGTTTTAAAACAGAACTGACTACTGACAAAAACAAAGCTATTCAGTGTCTGTAACAGAAAGAGCTCTTTACTCTGGGCCCACAAATATAAAATGGCATGCTATATAAAAGAAAGCAGCACAGAAATAGAAATTCAAACATACTCTCATGAAGACTTTATTATGAATTGGCATATTTTTCTACTTTGAAGGCAAGATTACAGTTTTTAAAATCACAGGTAAAAGCACAAGATGAGAGCTGCGATTCACTCTTCTAGGTAGAAAACTAAATGAGGTTTTTTTGGTTTTAAACCACCAGAACAGTAATCAAAGCCACTTTGTATTATCTAGAATCATCAATTCTCACAATCTGGTGAGCAGAAACGTGGATGTCCCTCTTTCAGGGCATCTGTGAGATCAAAACTATAACATTAAGATATTTGCATTTTGCACTGTGTCGACATTTAAAGCACTGGTGGGTGGACACTGCCGAAGGCTTAGAAGGGATCGAGCAAAGCTATAAGAGGCACTGAATTGTATTCTTCATCACCACCCAAATTGGGGTTAGAGTACCAGTTCCATTTAAGAATGTTCTTGATTTAGCAGTAAAAACCATTCATTTTATAAAATCTTAAGCCTGTATACATCTTTTTAGTATTTTGTGTGACAAAATAGGCAGTAAACACAAAGCACTTCTTCATACCAGCAGATGTTGTCTGGAGAAAAAGCACTTAAGTGATGAGCTGCAAGTTGAACCAGCTGCTTTTTTCATGAAACACCATTTTTACTTTCTGAAAGAACAAATGATAAACTATGCCTATTCAGACTTAGCTACCTGACAGACACCTTCCTGAAAAAAAAAATGAGCTTGTTATTTCAAAGAAACAAATGACAGTATCTCTTGCCAATGAAAAAGTTGGGTTTTATGTAAAAATTACAATTTTGAAAAACATTTGACATTTATAAGCCCATTAATTAAAGACTTATGATGAGATGGGTAGTGATATTAACTAATGTCAGGGTTTTTTTGAGGGGGAAGGAGTAATGTATGATGAAATGTGTCAATATTTGGAGATCTGCAAAACACAGTGAATATTTTTTCAAGTCACCAATGCATGTTATAAATCAGGCATGGGTAAAAAATCCATTTGAAGTTCCAGAAAGACCAACAGGTTCATAAATACAATTTCAGATTCCATACCCCAACAAAGAAACTAGCACTTGCTGAGTTCCTGTATAGTATCAGAAGATTCAGGCTGGGTGCAGTGGCTCGCGCCTGTAATCCTAACATTTTGGAAGGCTGCAGAGAGTGGACTGCTTGACATCAGGAGTTCACGACCAGCCTGGGCAACATGGCAAAACCTCGCCTCTACAAAAAATACAAATTAGCCATGTGTGGTGTCATGTGCCTGGAGCCTCAGTTACTCGGAAGGCTGAGGCTGCAGTCAACTGAGATGGCATCACTGTACCCCAGCCTGTGTGACAGTGAGATCTTGCCTTGAGAGAGAAAAAAAAAAGATTTACCTGAAAAGACTATTTAAATAATATTCCTTCCTTTACCAACTACGTATCTGTGTAAGCCTAGATTTTTCTTTGTGCATTTTTTTTTAAGAGATGGGTGTCTCACCCGTCTCCCAAGCTAGAGTACACTGGCACGATCATAACTCACTGCAGTCTTGAACTCCTGGGCGCCAATGATCTTCCCAAGTAACTCAGACTATAGGTATGCACTACCATGCCCAGCTAATTTTTAGGGGGTTTTTTGTTTGTTTTTAAGATGGGGTTTCACCATGTTGGTCAGGCTGGTCTTGAACTCCTGACCTCAAGTGATCTGCCCACCTTGGCCTCCAAAGTGCTTGGATTACAGGCATGAGGCACCACGCCTGGCCTTTTTTTTTTTTTTTAATGTTTTATTCTTAGATTTTTTGATAGGGTCTCACTATGTTGCCCAGGAGGGTCTAGAAATCCATCTCTTAGGCAGTCCTCCCACCTCCGCTCCCAAAGTGCTGGGATTATAGGCATGAGCCACCACACCCAGCCGCCTCTGTATATTTTAACCAAAATAATTTATTGCAACAGGTTGAATACAGAAGCAGACAAAAGACTCCCGCTGTCTTCTATTAAATAGCCATTCATTAGACCCCTATAAATATATAAAGCAATGCCATGCTTCTCTTAGTTTTGTTTTAGAAAATAGTTATTTTCCTAAATCATTTGTTAACTTGTAATGGGTTTATCACTGTTATTTTAAATGAGTATTTTAAAAAATTGTTTTAATTTCTGATAGAGTTGACAGTATAAACATAAAAGTTATTGGGATTCCCAATTTTTTTTTTTTTTTTGAGACAGCTCTTTCATTAAGGCTGGAGTACAGTAGTGCAATCTCCATACCCTGCAACTTCTGCCTCTCAGACTCAAGCCTCAACCGCTGAGCAGCTGGACTACAGGCACATGCCACCAGACCCAGCTAATTTTTTCTTAGTTTATTTGAAGAGACGAGGTCTCACCGTATTGCGTAGGCTAGTCTCATACTGCTGGGCTCAAGTAATCCTCCCACCTCAGCCTGCCAAAGTACTGACATTACAGGCCAGGATTCTCAATTTTTAAGAGTGTAAAAGTGTCTTAAGACCAAAATATTTGAGATCCCTGATCTAGGCAATAACATTCCTCAATGCTGGTTTATTACTTTTTATTTTTAGAGACAGGGTCTTGCTCTATTGTCCAGGCTGGAGTGCAGTAGCCTAATTATAGCTTACTGCAGCCTCAAACTCCTGGGCTCAAGCAATCCTCCTGCCTCAGCTTCTCAAGTAGCTAAGACTATGGGCATGCACCATTACACCTAGCTACTTTTTTTTAATAGAGAGACCAGGTCTTGCTATGTTTACCAGGCTGGCCTCAAGCAATCCTCCTGCCTCAGCCTTGCCAAGCACTGGGATCACAGTGTGAGCCACTGCACCAGGCCACAAGTTTATTTTAAATATACATTTATCTCTAAAGTTATAAAACCAAAGTAATACATATTTCTACATTCACTTTACTTAGGGATACATACAAATATACACATCACATTATCACCAAAATAATAAAATAGGACTTAATCTGTAGACCATCTATAATGAAAAATGACTACAGGCACGGTGGCTCATGCCTGTAATCCCAGCACTTTAGGCCAAGGTGGGCAGATCACAAGGTCAAGAGATCAAAAATATCCTGGCCAACATGATGAAACCCTGTTTCTACTAAAATTACAGGCAGAGGTTGCATGCAGTAAGCGGGGATGATGCCACTGCACTCCAGCCTGGTGACAGAGCGAGACTCCATCTCAAAAATTTTTTAAATACTTTTTTGTTTGAGACGGAATCTCGCTGTTGCCTAGACTGAAGTGCTATGTCACAGTCTTGGATCACTGCAACCTCCGCCTCCAAGTTCAAGTGATTGTCCTGCCTCAGCTTCCTGGGTAACTGAGGACTACAGGCGCCCACCATCATGCCTGGCTAATTTTTGTATTTTTTTCTGGAGACGGGGTTTTTACCGTGTTGCCTAAGCTGGTCTCAAATTCCTGACCTCGGGTGATTCACCCCCCTCAACCTCCCAGAATGCTAGGATTACAGGCATGACCACTGCGCCAGCCAGTTTATGGCTTTATATTACATTGTAAGATACATGTATTTATAATATATAATATATGGAGAAATAAAGCAAAGATTATTCTGTCTCAAATTTAGTGTCATATTGCAAAAAAATGTGTAATTAGCTGATTTTTCTGAAAAATCTTGTGATATGACAAATCATATAACCTTTGAAACCCATTGGAAAAAGAATGGCTATAAAACTAAACTTAGCGTGTCTTCTGAAAGAGGTTACCACACAGCTGTAAAACACAAAAACTTTCAGAACAATAAAGGCAAACTTTTGATGATCTGCCAACCCCAGTCCTCCTCCATACTTCTCACCTCCATTACTGTCTATCTTTTGCCTAAAAAATCTACCACACAAAGGCCAGGTTTTTGAGAAGGCAATACAAACAGGAAAGTGGTAAGGGCCAACACTCAACAAAATAAACCTAATGTACTCATCCTTGCAATAGTAATACTTCCAGAGAATCCTATCCAACCAAGCATATTAAATAAGAAGAAAACAATATACCAAGTGATTGAGATGAGGAGGAGAAAAAGAGCTCACAAGGCAAAGAGAAACTCTGAAGAAAACTGAGAAGGATACAACACAAAAAGAATTTTAAGGCAATCAAGTGTGATCAAAAGTGAAAAGGAAAATGTCACACACAGGAAAACTTAGAAATAAAGTCATTCCAAGGTCATGATCAACTTACAGCACTTAAAATGAACCAGAGGGGGAAAGAATACTAATTTGGAAAGTCTCTTTTTGGAAAAATTACACCAAAATTACAATAGCTCCTCATTTTATTTTTAGTGAATTAACTTATAAATTTTGGTTTATAAATTAAAGATACTTATTTTCATTCACTTTAAATATTTTCCTTTCTCTTCTTCCTTTTTAGTTTTATGCCTTCTCTTTATACTCAAAACCTTCTCTAAGACAAAGCTATGTGACCACTTCCACAGACTCTATTACCTGGTCCAAGAAACCATGGCAGGCTTCTTTGTTGCCTCCAAAGCTTTAAAGGATAATAAAAGTTAAAGCTTTTAGTCTCATAAATAAAAGGTACTCTTCACAGTAAAGTAACTTACAGAATCTTAAAAGTATAGCTAACAGAAAATCTGAAGTAATCAACCCAGCTTACTCCTTTGACACAAACTAAAAAAGCATACATCCCCTCTAACCCTTTTTCGGGATTTCTGTTCTTTTGGTTTGTTTTTAAAGGAAGTTTGACTCTTGTCACCCAGGCTGGAGTGCAATGGTGCAATCTCGGCTCACTGCGATCTCAGTCTCCCAGGTTCAAGTGATTCTCCTGCCTCAGCCTCCTGAGTAGCTGGCATTACAGGCGCATGCCACCACATCCAGCTAATTTTTGTATTTTTACTAGAGACAGGGTTTCACCATGTTGGCCAGGCTGGTCTCGAACTTCTGCCCTCAGGTGATCCACCTGCCTTGGCCTCCCAAAATGCTGGGATTACAGGTGTTAGCCACCTCACTGGCCTTTTTTTTTTTTTTTTTTTTTTTTTTGAGACAGGGTCTCTGTCACCCAGACTCTAGTGCACTGTCACCATCTTGGCTGTTTTTACTAGATGGGCTTTTACTGTGAAGCTATCCACAAACCATAAAGATTACAGGGCTTTTACTTTGTTGGCCAGGCTGTTGTTGAACTTGTGACCTCAAATGATCCACCCACCTCAGCCTCCAGAAGTGCTTGGATTACAGGCGTGAGCCACCATGCCCAGTCTGTTTTATTGTTTTTTTGAGAGAACATCACTGTTGCCCAGGCTGGAGTGTAGTGGCCCAAACACAGCTCACTGTAGCCTTGACCTCCCGGGCTCAGGTGATCTTCCCACCTTACCCTCATGAGTACTTAGTACTACAGGCACATACCACCATTCCCAATTTTGTACTTTTTTGTATAGTTGGTGTTTCGCCATGTTGCCTAGGCTGGTCTCAAACTCCTGAGCTCAATCGATCTGCTCAACTAAGCCTCCCAAAGTGGTGATTACAAGCGTGAGCCACAGCACTAGGCCTCAAGTTAGTTTTTTTTCCCAATATAAAAGTCAAAAGACTTTATGTAAACAAAATTATTCACTGTTCAAATATCAACTTAAATTTGCACATAAAGGCAAGCAAGTTTTCCAAAATTCATTTTCTTCCTTTGAATGTTTCTGAATACCCAGAAAACTCTTACATTTTGAAGCACAAATACCTTTTCCCACCAATTAAAAACTTCCCAAGTATTTTCTAGCAACAATTTTTAAAGCTGACAACTTTTTAAAGTTTCCAGAGATGGTAGTAGACACTAGTTGTGAGATAAAAGTCAACCTTGTTCTCCTGCCATATTGATATTTTCTAATATATATACTTTTAAATTTCCATACAATAAAATTCACGTTTTGATTTACAGTTTTAAACAAATGCATAGCTGCATACCACCACTACAGGCTTTTGAACAAGTTGTGAAGCTATCCACAAACCAGAAAGTTTACAAAAAGTGCTTTATCAATCGTACCTCAATTAGTATTTCACAATAGCTTCTATAAATGAGAACCATAACACAACCACTAAAATAATAAAAATGGAAAAGCCAATACTTACAAAGTAAAACCATCATAAAATAGTAGAGTTAATATGTATGCATTAGACTTCTAGAATTCTTTTAAGAGATCAACCTAAAATGATTATACGGCAAAACGTACTCATTCACTATCAAACAAAAGTTAATTTCTCCTTATAAAATCTATTAATAAAAGAAATTTTCCTATTAGGGTCTTTAAATTCCATTGGCTGTTAGTAATATAAAGTTGTTCAAAATGTTACCCATGCTTTTGTTTTTGTTTTTCCATTTTCCATTAGGTAACAAAAAGAAAACCCAATATATTATGCTTTTAGCTTAAGGATTTAAAAGAAATTTCCATCCTGCTTTGAGGCATCTTTGAATGCAGGAATTTTAAAACAGTACCTAAATATCTGATGGCTAGACAGCAAACACTGAAACTTCGCAGACATTAAATTATGCTAAACTTTACTGAACTGAGAGCCACAAATCCTATTTCAAAATAATTTCTATAATAAAATGGCTCATTTTAAAAAATTAAAATCATTTCCTCTGAGCACGCTAGTTAATTAATTTCAAATAGTATACTATATTCTCCCACCTCAGGCTCCAGAGTAACTGGGACTACAGGCATGAGCCACTGCACCTTACTATATTTTAGTATGAGATCCATTAGGCTGGGTGCAGTGGCTCACACCTATAATCTCAGCACTTTGGGAGGCTGAGACAGGTAGATCATGAAGTCAGGAGTTCAAAACCAGCCTGGTCAAGATGGTGAAACCCTGTCTCTACTAAAAATACAAAAATTAGCCAGGTATATTGGCAGGTGCCTGTAATCCAAGCTATTCGGCAGGCTGAGGCAGGAGAATCGCCTGAACCAGGCGGCAGAGGTTGCAGTGAGCTGAGATCACACCACTGCACTCCAGGCTGGGATAACAGAGACAGACTTCATCTCAAAAAAAAAAAAAAAGACACCCATTAATAAATTTTCTTGAAACCAAGGGTCTAATTAACAACTATCAAAATCTAGAGAGAGCATATAAGAATACTTACTATAATATTCTTCTGAGTTTTGTCTATGTTTGAATGTTTTCACAATAAAATGGGGAAAAACTAAAGAGCCAATTGTAAGAAAACTATACTGAGTTAAAAAAGTAACACTTTGAAAACATTAGCTACATATAAGCCTCATAAGTTTAATCTCACATAGTACAGGTTGTTTTTTTGTTTTGTTTTGTTTTGTTTTTTGAGACGGAGTCTTGCTCTGTCACCCAGGTCAGAGTGCAATGGCACCATCTCAGCTCACTACAGCCTCCACTTCCTGGGTTCAAGCGATTCTCCTGCCTCATCCTCCTAAGTAGCTGGGATTACAGGTGCCTGCCACCATGTCCGGCTTATTTTCATATTTTTAGTAGAGATGAGGTTTCACCATATTGGCCAGGCTGGTCTCAAACACCTGGCCTCAAGTGATCTGCTCACCTTGGCTTCCCAAAGTGCTGGGATTACAGGTGTGAGCCATCATGCCCAGCCTAAAGTTTCATCTTTTATAAATAAAAAATTTAATGTATTGGAAGTCTCTGAATCCAGGCCTGTGAGGAGATTAACATACTTGTCTGGCTGTCAGTCTGTGACCTCTTACATACCACTTATACATATTAGTTTGTCTCCTCATTTGTACAGCTGTTTTAAAAGGTATATGAGAGCTAGGCATGGTGGCTCATGCCTGTAATCCCAGCACTTTGGGAGACCTAGGTGGGCAGATCAGGAGGTCAGGAATTGGGGACCAGCCTGACCAACACGGTGAAACCCCATCTGTACTAAAAATACAAAAATTAGTCGGGCATGGTGGTGCATGCCTGTAATCCCAGTTACTCAGGAGGTGAGGCAGGGGAATCACTTGCATCCGGGAGGCAGAGGTTGCAGTGAGCCAAGAGCACTCCAGCCTGGGCAACAGAGTGAGACTATCTCAAAAAAAAAAAAAGCATATGAAAATTATTTACTAAGTTTTTGTTTTAAGTACTCTATATCAATGTTACTACTCTATTCTTTTAGAGACTGTCTCATGACTTCAGTGACCAAAACAGGACAAAGTAAGATACAGAAATCAGGTTTCAGATATAATCTCTATAAATGAAAATTAATATATTATATATAGCATCTCTATGACTTATATCATCAAAACAGGACAAAGTAGGATAAACAGATCAGGTTTCAGATATAATCCCTAAAAATGAAAATATATTACATACAGTATCTAATATATCTGATTGTTGTGTGGCTCTTGCAAACAATATAAAAGTTACCTATGTGTCCATTTAAGTCAATAAGTAACCGAACTTTTCTGGTATTATAGAATGAAGATTAACTACAATTTCCAAGATATTTCTAGCAGGGATCCTAACAGGGCAAAATAGAGATAGGACAGAAGGTTCACCAGCCTGGAAAGTTCCTCTACTCAGAAAGTTCACAAAGGGTTGTCAGACTAAGGTGAAATTCTCAAAAATATAAACCAGGCCATTCCTTACCTCACTAGTTCAGACCACTCAGAAAAATTTTTTTTCCTTCATTTTTTTCTCTGTACCACAATTGAGCCTTGACTCTTTCCTGCTTATTTTTCTTTTTTTGAGACAAAGTTTTGCTCTTGTTGCCCAGGCTGAAGGGCAATGGTGTGATCTGGACTCACTGCAACCTTCACCTCCTGGGTTCAAGTGATTCTCCTGCCTCAGCCTCCCAAACAGCTGGGATTACAGGTGCCCACCATCACGACCAGCTAATTTTTTGTATTTTTAATAGAGACAGGATTTTACCATTTGGCCAGGCTGGTCTTGAGTTCCTGACCTCAGGTGATCCTCACCCCTCAGCCTCCCAAACTGCTGGGATTACAGATATAAGCCACTGCACCCAGTCTTATATTTCTTTTAACTCATCTTCCCCACAGTGTTTTAATGAATACGATCTATTAACTTCCTCTCATTCTGTCCTTATCCCTCACCCCTCTACCTTACAATCTTTTCCTTTTTCCTATTTCACTTGATAATCACCCAAGTCATTCTGTAATTCCGGTAAATCTGCAGCATTAATCCATTTATGCTGGAAGTTGCAATTTTTTGTGTGTGAAAAGACCTTGGCAATGACCTTGAGCAGGATATAAGTAATTCCCACTAATTTAGTGTTCCAATAATGGAACACTAGCCATAAACAGGTTAAATCAATAGTATTTTAGGATACCAGCTAAATCAGATATTCCTATTTATATATGATTACTAGAAATCTAGATGGACCCTAAAAGGTGTTCAATGCCATTCTCCCACACCCAGATGAAATCAGTTTGAAAAAAAGTATCTGAATTTAATTGAAGCATAATGTAGACTAAATTATTCCCCTGGTCTGATACCAACCAAACTCAGATATTTTTCTTGACCTGTTAAGAACTTGAATTAAGAGTAAGAATTAACTGTTAAGACTTAATTAAGTGGCCAAGTGTAGTGGCTTATACCTGTAATCCCAGCACCGTGGGAGACTGAGGCAGGCAGATCACCTGAGGTCAGGAGTTCAAGACCAGCCTGGCAACATGGTGAAACCTCATTTTTACTAAATATACAAAAATTAGCCAGGCATGGTGGTGGCACCTGTAGTACCAGCTACTTAGGAGGCTGAAGGCAGGTCAGTTGCTTGAATCCTGGAGGTGGAGGTTGCAGGGAGGTAAGATCGCACCACTGTACTCTAGCCTGAGCAACAGAGCAAGACTGTCTTTAAAACAAAAAAAAAGTTAAGTTGAAATTACAGCCTTCTGAAAAGGTTTTATGAACCAGAAATGTCTGGTTTCTTTCCTCCCAAATAAAAGTAAATGGGTTTAAATGAAGGTGGAATTTTTTTTCCCTAAAACAAAATAATCTTTTGTGAGTGATATTCAATCATATGACTTTGTATTTGAGGTTAATACCTGCTTTCAAAAAATACTGTTGGTTGGGTGTGGTGGCTCATTCCTGCAATGCTAACACTTTGGGAGGCCAAGGCAAGACGACTGCTTGAGCCCAGGAGTTCAAGACCAGCTTACACAACATAGCAAGACCCCATTCCTCCAAAACTAAAAAAAAAAAAAAAAAAAATAGCCCAGTGCTGTGGCACACACCTATGGTCCCAGATAGCTGGGAGCCTGACGCAGGAGTATCACTTGAGCCCAGAAGTTCAAGGTTACAGTAAACGATGATTGTGCCAGCGCACTCCAGCCTGGGTGACAGAGCAAGACCCCATCTCTCAAAAAAATAAATTTAAAAAAAAGTACTGTCAAAGTCCAGCATTTGGTAGATAGTTTTATCTAGACATATGGACTACTTATTTAGTCTCTAATATTCTGTCAACTAAAAATAAGCATTATGAGTTCACTATTAGAAACATTTCTAATATGAACAAAGTTCCTACAGCTCAGTGCAGAATTATATGCATATCTTATTCTAAGTAAACGTGGCCTCATAATATATGAAGGAGAAAGTTAATTATCCTTGACCTTAAGCAGTTTTCAGGTTGGCTACATGTTCTGTTGGCATGCCTAGCTCATAGTCAATACTGCAAACAGGCAGGGAGAAAAAAGAAGAGCTCCTCTGAGAGTTTTAAATTGAGTCACACCACTGCCAAGTAGGATACACCTGGGGGGGGCTTATGCCACAAGGAGAGACAGTAATTTTAATTATCTACAAAAAATTTTTTCATTAAAAATGTGTCTTTAACAGAAATGAATGTAATCCCAGCACTTTGGGAGGCTTAAGCAGGAGAACTGCTTGAATCCAGGAGTTTGAGACCACCCTGGGCAACATGGTGAGACCTCATTTCCACAAAGAAAGGTGGAAAGAATTAAAAAAGAAATGAACTAAAATTAGAATTCATATTATGGGGATTTGCTTTATAGGAAGCTTGACTGGAATATAATTGTTATATATGTGAAAGGACACCTGTACTGTTATTAGAGGTGAGCACAGTCCTTTTTTAATAAAAAAAAAAAGTCTCGCTCTGTTACCCAGGCTAGAGTACAGTGGTACAATCATAGCTCTCTACAGCCTTGAACTCCTGGGCTTAAGTGATCTTCCTACCTTATCCTCCTGAGTAGCTGGACTACAACTGCATGCCACCATGCCCAGCTAATTTTTCTACTTTTGTGGAGACACTCTTGCTATGTTTCCCAGGCTGGTCTCAAACTCCTGGCCTCAAGTGATCCTACCACCCTGGCTTCCCAAATTGCTGGAACTATAGGCATACGCCATTATGCCCAGTCAGCATTCTATTCTTTTATTATCATTCTAGTATATAGAGTCCCAGACCAACATACTGACAATGGCAGTGTCTTTCATGAAGAACTAAAATGGATAATCCAATGATCTAAAGATATTTAAAAAGATATAAAAAAATAAAAGATAAGCCAAACGATAATTCCTGACCTAAATTCAGAAATGTAGAACATTTACAAAGATGCTATTACTCTTGTTTTTTTTTTTTAGACAGAGCCTCACTCTGTCGCCCAGGCTGGAGTGCAGTGGCACAACCCTGGCTCATTGCAACCTCCACCTGGAGGAGGCCGAGGCGGGCAGAACTGCATCTTCAAGCAATTCTCCTGCCTCAGCCTACGGAGTAGCTGGGATTACAGGCATGCACCACCACACCTGGCTGATGTTTTTTATCTTTAGTAGAGATGGGGTTTCACCATGTTAGTCAGGCTGGTCTAGAACTCCTGACACCTCAGGTGATCTGCCCACCTCATCCTCCCAAAGTCCTGGGATTACAGATGTGAGCCACTGTGCCCAGCCGTATGTGCACATATTTTAACAAAACTGGTAGCATAATACAATTGTGTATCTACCTTATCCATTTATTACATGTCTTTCTCCTATCATTATATATTCTAGAAAAATATAACAGTCCATGTCGATGATATGCTTTCTTATTGCTTATTTATGGGTTTGATGTTTTTGTTGTTTTCTGTGTGGGGGTTTTTTGGGGGAGTATTGTGACATTTAGATTAACACCTTGTAGAGGAAAGTCTTGCTCCACAGCTCTTCTTATTTCCATAGACAATTATTTTAAATTGTCAAAGAGTAATTTACTCTTCTGGGTCAAAGAGTAAGGACACCTTTCTTGAAAAGATGACTAGGCTTCTCTCTAGAAAGGGTATATAATATCACTTTATGAACTCTAATCGATGTAGGAGAGTGCTCTACCTCTCTATGCAGTTCCTAACCTTATAACAAAACCATACTTTTTTAAGACTTAGTAAAAAAACAAGAATAAGACACTTGTTATCGTACCTACCCGAGTTTAAAATATAAAACAGTTGAAGGCAGTTAACATTAGTCTGCATCTGTGTCTTACCTATATATATATTGGCAATAGATGGTAATAAAAGTTATGGGGTAGAAATGAAAGAAATACTGGGCAAGCATCTTAGAAATCATCTAGATAAATGTCCACCTTTAGGAGTCAAAAAACTATGACACCTCCAGCACTCAAAAAATGAAGATGTATCAACTCTACACAGAAAACTAGGCATCACAGAGCCTGAGTTTTCTAATTCTTAGACCTTAGCACTACCTAGAAAGTGACTCATGAACTCAGTATTCTTATTCATAAAATGAAGTATAATCATGAGCTCTCTAAAATCCCTTCTGAAATTCTGCAATTTTTACAAACTAGGTTTAAGAGGCTCTCCAGTGAAAGAGAAAGCACAGAAACTGCCCAGCTACTCTGAAGGCTGAAGCAGGAGATCCCTTGAGCCCAGTTCAAGACCAGCCTGGGCAACACAGCTGAGAATCCCATCTATTAGAAAAAAATTTTCAAATTATTATTTTTTTTTGAGACGGAGTTTCGCTCGTTACCCAGGCTGGAGTGCAATGGCGCGATCTTGGCTAACCACAACCTCCGCCTCCTGGGTTCAGGCAATTCTCCTGCCTCAGCCTCCTGAGTAGCTGGAATTACAGGCGTGCACCACCATGCCCAGCTAATTTTTTGTATTTTTAGTAGAGACGGGGTTTCACCATGTTGACCAGGATGGTCTTGATCTCTTGACCTCGTGATCCACCCGCCTCAGCCTCCCAAACTGCTGGGATTACAGGCGTGAGCCACCGCGCCCAGCTCAAATTATTTTTACAGTATTTACTTCATAATGAAAGGGCTCCGTTGTCTCAGGGATACCCCTGTGGTTGTCTCACGCCAAGAAAGAATTCAGGACAGGGACACACACGAGGAGTGGGTTTAGGAGCTCAGGAGGGGAAAGTTTAATAAAGAAAGCTTCCTCATGCTGAGAAAGCGGGTCACCCAAGAGAGGGTCTCAGGGTTTGAGATAGAATGCAATCGATTTTGTACAGAAAATTGAAAAAGCGGTAGGGACGGGGTGACAGATTTACACAGGGCCCAGGAGACTGGTTTGACCAGGTGTGCCATTTACATAGCCCAGGGAAAAACTGGCCCTGTAAGCCTAGCACTTTAGGAGGCAGATCACCTGAGGTCCGAAGTTTGAGACCAGCCCAACCAACATGGAGAAACCCCATCTCTACAAAAAATACAAAATTAGCATGTAATCCCAGCTACTCAGGAGGCTGAGGCAGGAGAACTGCTTGAACCTGGGAGGTGCAGGTTGAGGTGAGCTGACATCCCGCCATTGCACTACAGGATAGGCAACAAGAGCGAAACTACAGCTCAAAAAAAAAAAAAAATTTCATTATGCAAATGTGGCTTCTACCTGGGGTCGCCAAGGAAAAGGGAGCGGGAGACCATACTGAAGGTACCTGGCTTCCAAATACAGCTGGCGACATTGACATATAAAAGCTTCTAGCTTGCATATTTCTGCTTGCTGCTTGACTTTTCAGGCTGCTTTCTGTTAGTAAAGAAATGGTTTAGGGGCCAATTTTTTTTTTCCAGACAAATTCTCACTCTTGCCCAGGCTGAAGTGCAGTGGCGCGATGTCCGCTCACTGCAACCTCTGCCTCCTAGGTTCAAACGATTCTTCTTCCTCAGCCTCCCGAGTAGCTGTGATTACAGGCACGTGCCCAGCTAATTTTTGTATTTTTAGTAGAGATGAGATTTTACAGTATTGGCCAGGCTAGTCTTGGGACTCCTGACCTCAAGTGATCCACCTGCCTCAGCCTCCAAAAGTGCTAGGATTACATGTGTGAGCCACTGTGCCCAGCAGAGGGTTTTTGTTTTTGTTTTGTTTTTTTTTTGAGATTGAGTTTCGCTCTGTCGCCCAGGCTGGAATGCAGTGGTGCAATCTCGGCTCACTGCAACCTCCGCCTCCCGGGTTCAAGGGATTCTCCTGCCTCAGCCTCCTAAGTAGCTGGGTTTACCAGTGCACGCCATGAAACCCGGCTAATTTTCTATATTTAATAGAGATGGCGTTACAGCATGTTGGTCAGGCTGGTGTCAAACTCCTGACCTCATGATAAGCCCGCCTGGACCTCCCAAAGTGCTGGGATTACAGGCATGAGCCACTGCGCCCAGCGGGACTACTTTTTATTAAAGGAAAATTCCACCGATAACTTTTACCCTTTCTAGCTACCTAAAAATAATTTAATAACTCCTGTATTATTAGTGTTGTTGGAAACAGTAATGTGTTAGAATTCCATAAACTACTAAACTATACAAACATAAGGTTTAATTACATAGATGCAAACTGTACACATTTAAGGTGTTATTTTGTAGCATTAGTGTATCAAGCAAGAAAAGGTTCTAAACTTGAACTGTAATTTCAAGGCAAGGCAAAACAAATATTACATAGGATATCAGATACAAAGCAGTGTCATGAAAATGAGCATATCTGAACAAAAGCTGTGGCAGAATTAAGGCCAGATAAATTATCATAAATGCACGGAATGAACAGAACAGCCCCGTGTTATGCAAGGGCTTCCCAGGGAGGTTTAGTAAGCCAGGTGGTAGAAAGGAGAAAAAGAAAAGTTATTTGTAGGGAAGGATAGGGAAGCTCCCAGTGTGCAAGAAGGAAGTATAACCAGTTAATCAACAGCTCCATCAAGTTCTACTAGGAGTGCCTGTGTAAATGAAATTCTGCTTTTAAAATGCCTATTGTATAAAGGTCTCTAGAAAACTCAAGCCCTGTTCTACAAGCCCTAGCAGCCTGACAATCACTAAGCATAGAAGAGGAAAAAAAAAAAAACTAGGAAAAAAGTGCGTAAGACCCTCTAATATAAATGTTTGGATATATTTAAAATAAATACCACATAAATAATTGCTAAAAGTGAATTCTATTTTTCTAAGTTTTAACAAAATATGAAAAAGAACAAAGACCACAGTGAAAGTGGATGGGAACATACTATTCTACACACAGTTCCATTTTAGAAGATTGTGGGGCCTACTGAAATTGGTTTTTTTGGGTTTTTTTTTTTAAGTGAGGATAACAGGAAAACTATTGTAGTTTACCTCTGTCTGCTACAAGCTGATATATTTGGCAGGGTTACTATTTCCCAGGTCTTTTTTTCACGTTTTGACTAACGAACTAGAGGCTTCTGCAAAGAAAGAAAAAAAGAACAGTATTACGCATCTGTATGCACAGGACCCTAAATCCTGACCTTCGTTTTTTTCAATCGCCCCCACAAATAAAGCCAGGCTGTTTAGACCTTGTGAAGCGCCAGGAGCCTGGAGCTCTTTGTATTAAGCAGCTTCTCGATTAGGGCGCCCTCCCCCGGCGCCAAGCAACGTCTTCTCCAGGTCAGCGCCAGACGCAGGCAGCGCGCTCTAACACAGGGCCCACACCCATCTTTTCTTTTCTAGATGTGAAGACGCTGGTAGCAGGGCCGGAGCAGGTCTTCGGGACCACAGATACACTGCCCCGGCGCCCAACGCAGACCTCTCCTCCCCACGCCTGTGACTGTGCCCCGCTGGTTTCCAACGTGCTGCGGGGACTGGAGCTCAGAAGGCCTTCGCCAGTCCCCAACCCACGCAGGTCCGTGCTGGCCTGGGCAAGTCCCCACCCTCACTGCAGGCTCGAGAACCACCCCGCTTCCCCGAGAGTAGCCGGGCAACGGGTACTTATCTCTGACCTCCGGCGAGCGGGAGAGGCCGCGCTACCCCCTGTCCTCCAACAGCACGAACCGCACGGTACGCGCCCGGCACCGCCGCAAAATGGACTCGCAGTTCCAGCGAGCTCCGCCCCCGCCCCTCCTCTCCTCCCTCCCCCCCCCCCGCCCCTCCTCTCCTCCCTCCCCCCCGCCCCGCCTCCTTCCCCCCCTCTCGCCCCGTCGCCCGCCTCCGCAGGCACCTCGGGCCCCGCCTCCCCGACCGCGCCTTGTCCCAACGGAGGGAGCCGGTGCGACCGCGCTTCTTCCGGCGTCTACAGCAGCCGCCGGCTCCTGTCGCCTCCAACCGCCTCTGGCTCCCGCCACCCACCCGGGAACGGGAGGGCTGGGCTGCGGGCTTTTCTCCCTTCCAGAGGCCTGCGCGCGCCAGATTCCCGCCCGCAGGTGCTGGGCCGCTGCTCCGGGAAGTGGTCGCCGTTCGCCCAGACGGTGGGCTCGACTGGACGCGGCGCCGTCCTGGATGGAGCCACCCGGGAAGAAAGTCTTCCAATTAAGCTGCCGTATAATAAGATGGTTGGGTTTGGATTGTTGTACTTTTTTTTTTGTTCGTTGCATTTTTAGGAACAAAAAAAAAAGCCCAACCCTTCACACCACTTCATTCGCATCTCAGGACCAGCGGGAAATTGAGCCTCGCACCCCACAAGGGGTAGGGTGAGACGGGCACCTCCGCACCGCGCTCCCCACGGAGTCGCCGATTCGCGTTGGGAGCGCGCCAGGGCTCTATCCTGGGGCTCCGGGCAAGGCACCACCAGAAGAGGGTTCTGTATCGCCCCTCACCCCCACCCCCAACCGTGACCCTCTTTCTTTGTCGGCTTTAGGCAGGACACCAAAGACCCAGTTCTGTTTAAAATTCTCTTTTGAGAAAAGGAACGACTGCTTTTGCCTTTGGGGGGAAAGATAAACTTTCAAATTGGCTTTAAAGCTCCACCACTAACAGTTATTAAGTCGCTAACCTGATTATTATGTCCACTCCACGATAGCAAACGCACTAAGCACTTAACAATGAGCGGTGTGGAGGATGCAAACATGGATGATGAAGGAATGGCTCCTCCAAAACTGACAATCGGGGGAAGTGAGGCGAGTACAGAATCTCAGAACATGCTGCAGGATTGAGTTTGATCCGAGTCGAGGAAGTTTGTGTTTGGGGGGACATCGGTTATTTTGGAGAAACGGTATTCGAGACCTACCATACATGGCAGTTGAGCCCCTTGACTAATAATGCTTATTCCAACCTCCACAAAAGCCCCTGACCACATCCTTCTCCTGAGATTCCCACTTCTCTTGAGCATCTCTCTTCCTGCTGTAAGATACGAAACCTAACTTTGCCTTCGTAGAAAACTTTTTAACTTCCGTCATTCAGTCTCATAAGAACACTGCGGTATAGAAATCATGATCCTCAGGCCGGGCGCGGTGGCTCACCCCTGTAATCCCAGCACTTTGGGAGGCCCAGGCGGGTGGATCACGAGGTCAAGAGATCGAGACCATCCTGGTCAACATGGTGAAACCCCGTCTCTACTAAAAATATAAAAAATTAGCTGGGCATGCAGATTCAAGATATGGGTTCTTTCTACAGCACCGTAACTGTCAGTGACAAAACTGCACCCCAGTTCCCTACTAAGTGTTTTTAGGCCAGGTGCAGTGGCTCACAGCTGTAATCCCAGCACTTTGGGAGGTTGAGGCGGGCCGATCACCTGAGGACAGGAGTTCGAGACGGGCCTGGCCAACATGCGAAACTTCGTCCCACCTAAAAATACAAAAATTAAAATAACAATAAAAAATTAGCTGGGCATGGTGACACATGCTGGTAGTCCCAACTACTTGGGAGGCTGAGACAGCAGAATCGCTTGAAACCGGGGTCGCAGTGAGCCGACACCATGCCTCCAGCCTGGGCAACAGAATGAGACTCCATCTCAATCAATCAATCAATCAATCAATTTAGTGTTTTAAAAAACAAAGTAATCTATAGAAACATCTCATTATTTATCGTTGTTTGTTGATTGATTTTAAGACAGGGTCTATCTATCTCTGTCTCCCAGGCTGGATGGAGTACAGTGGCAGGATCGAGGCTTACTACAGCCTCAACCTCCCGGGCTCAAGAGATCCTCCTGCCTTAGCCTCCCAAGTAGCTGGGACCACAGGCACGTGCCACCATGCCTGTCTAATTTTATTTTTTGTGGAGACAGGGTCTCACTATGTTGCCCAGGCTGGTGTCAAACTCCTGGGCTCAAGTGGTCGTCGGGCCTCAGCCTCCCAAAGTGCTGGGATTACAGGCATGAGCCACAGCGCCCAGCCATATGGAAACATTTCAGATATCCTAATATTAAAATGACATTTCACAAGAGTGAATGGTTAC
Organism: Callithrix jacchus; assembly: GCF_049354715.1. Lineage (NCBI taxonomy): Eukaryota > Metazoa > Chordata > Mammalia > Primates > Cebidae > Callithrix > Callithrix jacchus. Next base: position 65,973,587 of record NC_133502.1, read on the forward strand.
TAACTCATGTAAAAGGAATATCTTGGGGCCCCAAAATCACTAAGCTAAAGGAAAAAGTCCAGCTGGGAACTACTGAGGGCAAACCTGCCTCCTATTCTATACAAAGTCACCCTCTGCTCACAGATAATGAATATCTGATTACCTCCTTTGGAAAGGCTAATCAGAAACTCAAAAGAATGCAACGATTTGCCTCTTAGCTCCCTAAGACCTGGAAGCCCCCTCCCTGTTTTGAATTGTCCCACCTTTTCTGGACTGAACCAATGTTCGTCTTACATATGTTGATTGCTGTCTCATGTCTGCCTAAAATATACAAAACCAATCTGTGCTCTGACCACCTTGGATATGTCAGGACCTCCTGAGGCCATTATCATGGGCATGCATCCTCAACCTTGGCAATATAAACTTTCTAAATTAACTGGAATGTGGCTCAGATTTTCAGGGTTCACATTCAAAACCCACACATTATCCTTAATACAATTATACGATGCATATTTATGTAGTTAGATCTGGTTGGTGGTAGATACTAATAAACTTTTGCCCAACTAAGTGTAAAACTCATTAAATCAGTGTAGCAATCTCTAGACTGTTAAACAAAATTAACTACTAACTAGAAAATATAGTCTATCAAACTCTCCTAAGTGTGGAAAAATGGAGAAGGAAGAATAAACCTTTCTCTCCTCCTGTGGTCCTAATACACAGAACAGCAACCCAGAAACTGCCACAAGTAAAGTGACTAGAAAAAGTTGATTGCCCAACTAAAACCTGCATACACAGCTATATCCTTCCTGGAAGAGCACAGTGGAACTAAATCCTGGTAGTGATAACACAGGGATTGTCAACGTTCTTGTCACACTGGAATTTCCTTCTATTGATCTTCAAATAAATTAACAACTGAAACTTGGAATTTATATATCAGCACAGCACTAAGATACATATATCTAGTCTTTATGTATAAGTTTCATCTTGTGTGATAAATGTATCATGCCACACCCCGCCATCACCGGCCCCTCCAAAAAATATACTACATATTATCATATATACGTTTTTAGTATAAAATGTATATTCTTGCATTGATTTACTTCCTGGTATTGTTTTCATCCTGGGCCTTGACAAAGATAAAATCTCAGCTCTCTTCCCCACCTACCCAGACACAGAAGTGATCAGATGTTCCATAACAAAAGGAACAGTGCCAAATTTAGTGTACACTGAAGTGTAAATTGTCAGAGTGAAGAACATCTAATAACAAAGCCTGGAGCAACTCTGCATAGGGAAAGAGGTCTGGTAAACCTCCTCAGATACAATGGAAATTTTTTATTATTATTCTGTCCTTCCCTTTAGCTGCCAGTTACAGATGCAAGCCCCAACATTCCCCAGTGAGAATTCCTGCCAATAAAAGACACTGACAATGCAAGATGTGGTGAAAAGAGCATAGGGTTTGGAATCAGTTCTGCATCTAAACTCTAGCTCTGCCATTTACTAGTTGTTCAAGTTACTTAGGATCTCTAAGCCTTGGTTTTCTCCTCTATAAAATGGGAATCATGATACATTAGATCATGAAAATTAGGTAATATATAAAGCAACCAACATTGCGTCTGACATACAGTAGGTGTTTAATAAGTAATTGGTGCTGTTATATGCAGGAAGAAAACCATGCTCATTTGTAGGCATGATTGCGCTAGATCTGTAAACTTGGGACTCAAGTTCAATAGTCTTAAGCAGAGTTAAACTGCCTATGCAGTAGAGGAAGCTAGCACCATAATTTCTGCTTTTCTGCATCTAGCCTAGGAAGGCCTTTAAAAACATCTCTCTCTCCACTTTTTTTTTTTTTTTTTTTTTTGAGACAGAGTTTCACTCTTGTTACCCAGGCTGGAGTGCAATGGCGCGATCTCGGCTCACTGCAGCCTCTGCCTCCTGGGTTCAAGCAGTTCTCCTGCCTCATCCTCCCGAGTAGCTGGGACTACAGGAGCATGCCACCATGCCCAGCTAATTTTTTTTTTTGTATTTTTAGTAGAGACAGGGTTTCACCGTTTTGACCAGGATGGTCTCGATCTCTTGATCTCGTGATCCACCCGCCTCGACCTCCCAAAGTGCTGGGATTATAGGCATGAGCCGCCGTGCCTGGCCTTCTCTCTCCACATTTTTTATCTCTTCCTCTGTGTTTGGAGAAAGGAAAGAAAAAGGAAAAACATCAAACTCAATGAAAGAAAGACCTTACTGTTTTTTGGGTTTAAGTTCTGTATTTTTGGAGAAACTGAACGTTCAAATATTCCATTAAAAAGAAGGTAAAAATACATTTATCACAAAACACAGAAACTTACCTAAGACGATGAAATTAAACGGAATTAGTCCATAGTTTGAGGAAAATTCCAGACCCTGTATATTTCAGTTGCACAGTGAAGATCATACATTAAATGGAGACAACAGCAAGATCAGTTCGTTTTGAAAGAGAATGAGAGACACTTAAGCAATAGTAGACTTGGCCTTTAGTAATACTATTTCTGTAGATAGAAAAACTGTAAAAACAACATAAAATAAGTCAGAGGTAATTAAAGTAATACTAGCATATGCTTATAATTTAATAGTCTGTCAAATTTTATAATTCTTAGGATTGTGCTAGGAACCAAAGGTAATTCCCATTGGGTTAAGAGACACAAGGCCGAGCGCGGTGGCTCACACATGTAATCCCAGCACTTTGGGAGGCTGAGGTGGGTGGATGACCAGAGGACAGTAGTTTGAGAGCAGCCTGGCCAACATGGCAAAACCCTGTCTCTACTAAAAATACAAAAATTAGCTGGGTGTGGTGGCAGACACCTGTAATCCCAGCTGGTCAGGAGGCTGAGGCAAGAAAATCACTTGAATCCAGAAGGCTGAGGTTGCAGTGAGCCGAGATCTCGCCATTGCATTCCAGCCTGGGCCACAAGAGGGAAACTCCGTGTCAAAAAAAAAAAAACCACAAGTACTGTTACTTAGTACATAATAGTGGTTGTTTAAACACCAAAATAAGTGATGAAGACAAGGCCCAGGGAAGGCACCGGAAACATAAGGGAAGATTTCATAAGGGAGGTAGGTGGGAGTTGAACTGCATCTTTAAAGATCACAAGATTTGAAGAAGAGAAAGAGGAAGAGCTTTCGAGATGAGGAAGACAGCACAAGCTCAGTGTGGAGATGAGTGTGGCTTGGTTTAGAAATAAAGTTTGAAGCCAAATATTGAAATGTTTTGCATGTGAAAACAAAGAGCTGAACTTCATTTTGTAGGAGGTGAGGAGCCACTGAATAATATGCATGAATGAAAGTAGAATTTTAGCAAGATTGATCTGGTAACTAGGTCCAAGATTTAAAGAGGAAGAAAATTATTTATTTATTTATTTATTTATTTATTTTGAGACAAGGTCTTGCTCTATTGCCCAGTCACAGCTCACTGCAATAGTGGATCTGCAGTGAGATCCTCCCACCTCAACCTCCCTAGTAGCTGGGACTACAGGTACTCTGCGCCACACCTAGATAATTTTTGTATTTTTTGTAGAAATGTTTTGCCATTTTGCCCAGGCTAGTCTCAAACTCACGGACTCAAGTGATCCACCCTCTTTGGCCAATCAGAGTGTTGGAATTACAGACATGAGCCACTGTGCCAAGAAATTTATTTTAACATTTTGAGGTTACTGAAAATTACAGATTTTTTAAAATGCAATAACATATATAAAAGTACAGCATATATGGTTCAATAGATTGAACCATTTAATATAATATTTTGTCAAAGTATTCAATTTATAAATAAAATATAAAAATCATTAATTGTGGCAAATATTTTCCTAAAATCTTCCAAAAGGAAATTATATGTAAGTGAATACATATAATTTCCTTGTATATCAATCATATGTATAATTTATCTTTTTGTTTTCTCTTTTGAGACAGAGTCTCACTCTGTCACCCAGGCTGGAGTGCAGTGGTATGACCTCAGCTCACTGCAACCTCCATCTCTCAGGTTCAAGCAATTCTCCTGCCTCAGCCCCTCAAGTAGCTGGGATTACAGGAGCCCACCACCACACCCGGATAATATTTTGTATTTTTAGTAGAGACAGGGTTTCGCCATGTTGACCAGGCTGGTCTTGAACTCCTGACTTCAGGTGATCCAACCACCTCAGCCTCCCAAAGTGCTGGGATTGCAGGCATGAATCACTGTGCCCAGCCAATTTATCTTACCAGAATAATTGCAACCATGTTGTGTAAAAGGCCAGTGTTAATAGATTGCTTAGCTACATTTTAGAGTATGCTTCACTAGAGCTTTAAAATCATTACGTATATATTCTCTGAAATGTAGTATTGTTTTGATATTTTAACAATGATTACATTTAATTATGATAATTAAATGTTTTTCTAAATTTAATTCCCATGTACATAGAACTTTATCTTTCATAAACAGTAACTATATGAGGGGCACAGATAATTCAGGAAGATGCTTGGAGCTGATTATACAATATCCATGCATTTTAAGCATTTTGTGAAAGTCATTAGCCTCCAAGTGCAGTGGTGCGATCTTGGCTCACCACAACCTGTGCCTCCTGGGTTCAAGCAATTCTCTTGCCTCAGCCTCCCAAGTAGCTGGGATTACAGGCATGCACCACTACACCCAGCTAATTTTTTTGTATTTTTAGTAGAGACAGGATTTCTCCATGTTAGTCAGGCTGGTCTCAAACTCCAGACCTCAGGTGATCCACCTGTTTCAGCCTCCCAAAATGCTGGGATTATAGGCATGAACCACCACATCCGGCCTCACTGCCTCCTTTTTAAAAGGCTCTCTTTTCCCCTGCCATTAGTAACACTAAACTCACTCCTGGCTTTCCTTCTTCAGACCTAGGAATACTTATTGGGTTATCCTTTTCTACCCAACATTTAAATTCTGGAATTCCTCAAACACTCAGTTTTAGGACCTTCTTAGGAGTTCAGTAATCATTTATTGACTCTTACAATCCCTGTAAAAAACACAAATTGTTTGCCTATTGTTAGACTATTTTTTTAAATGATGAAGACTGAATTTAAATACTTTAGGAGAAGGATGTCACTTCTTCCTCTCCCACAATCCTCCCAAATCCTCTATAGGCATTCGGGTTAGCCCTTGTGTTACCCAAGTCTCACACCACTTCCAGCATCAGGGCTCCTGCACCCTTACTTCCTTCCCTAATGCAGGCGCTCACCAGCCACCTCCCATCCTCATCCTCCATCCACAGCACAACTGACAGTCTCAGGTTAGCTTTCCCACGTTTCAGGCCAATAACAGATCCCTGTTAATCATCTCATATCATCTAATACTCCTTTTCCATCATGCACACTGCAGTTTGTGATATTTATTTGTGTCATTATTTAAATAATGTTTGTCTCTCCGCTTGACTATACAGTCCATAAGAGCTGGGATTGTATGTATGTCTGTTGGTGTGTATGTGCGTGTTTCCTCATCATTGCATTCTCAGCACCTAACCCAGTGATTTCATGAATATCTTAAGGAAGCAACAGTCCTCTATTTCCCAATATTGATGTATTTCAAACTTCTAAATATTTGCTGTTGAGACCAGCTGAAATGGTAAGTATTCTGAATTTTAATTTACTCCAAATAGGTACTACAGTACTTTTTATCTTATCAAAGCAAAGTAGCTTTCCATCCTTTCTTTACACAGCAAAGTTTACTATACTCCTTCTATAGTCTGACTCTTCGTAGAGTTTACACAGATATGCTGATAGTCTTCATTTTCTTTTTTTTTTTGAGACAGAGTCTCACTCTGTCACCAGGATGGAGTGCAATGGCACAATCTCGGCTCACTGCAACCTGTGCCGCTCAAGTTCAAGTGATTCTCCTGCCGCAGCCTCCAGAGTAGCTGGGACTACAGGCATTCACCACCATGCCTGCTAATTTTTTGTTAGTGGAGACAGGGTTTCACCATGTTGTCCAGGATGGTCTCTATCTCTTGACCTTGTGATCTGCCAGCCTCAGCCTCCCAAAGTGCTGGGATTACAGGCGTGAGTCACCACACCTGGCCAGAGAGTTCTTATAAAAACTTGAGAATCTTCTTTCTAAGCATAAATATTTAGCAATATGCCATAAAAAGATAGAATAATATGACTAAATAAAAATGTAAACCTTTTTAATGTTAAAAAGCATAATATGTCATATAATAGTATGTAACTATTAAAAGAAGATAAAGCTATGTGTATTAACATAGAGATATGTATATGATATAGTAAGTGAAGAATCAAATTAAAAACTGTGTGTGTACTCTTGAGACATTGATCACTACCTGTGGGAGTCTGTCCTGCAAACCCTGACTCCGTGATGGATGAATAAATACACTTACACACAAAGTACAGTGAATTGAGTGGGCTAGGGAGGTCGTTAGCTGCTCTCAGAGGGCAACTGTAGCTGCCTGACCTCTTACTAGCTATTTCTCCTCACATTTATTCAGTATAGATTTAATAATTTAATAACAGAGGTTCTAAGACAACATTTTATGGATAATTAACATGGTTAAAAGAGTGGTTTTAGTAATGATAAAAGCTTTTGGTTCCAGGGCCAAGAGTAAACACCATTAATGGATAATTCTCCTTCTACCTTCCCTTGAGAAGACCATCCAGCACAAAGTTTACATGACTAACCAAGTAGAGTAGAGAAAAAGGAATAAGAGGTAAACACACTTAAGTGGGGAAGCTTCTATTATCCCTAATCTTCACCCTATGACCTAATGCTCTAAGGTAAGAACTGACTGTCTTCAGCCTGTCCTGTTAAAACCTTTTGGCCTTCCAAAAGGCTTGAGACTGTAATCTGACAACTTTCCCTAATGTTTCCCTTAATATTTTGCCAACCACCCTGAGTGAATCCCAACATACTATGATTTCAATTTTGAAAAGAAATGTAACTGATAGAATGGAAAAGAAAAAATATTTATAGGAATATACAACAAATTCTGAATCTGAAAGGATGGAATATGGGAATTTTTCAATATCTATTTTTTATAGTTTTGTAATTTGTTGTATTTTTATTTTATTTATGTACTTATTTGTTTGCCTACTTCATTTTTCCTTCATAATTTTAAAATATTTTTATATGGAACATCTATTACATTTGTAATGTATACCAAAAACAGATAAATTTGTAAAAGAAAAAGACATGTAATCCCAGCACTTTGGGAGGCCAAGGTGAGTGGATCACCTGAAGTCTGGAGTTTGATACCAGCCTGACCAACAATGGTGAAACCCAGTCTCTACTAAAAACACAAAAATTAGCTGGGAATGGTGGCGGGTGCCTGTAATCCCAGCTCCTTGGGAGGCTGAGGCAGGAGAATCACTTGAACCCGAGAGGCGAACGTTGTAGTGAGCTGAGATCATGCCGCTGTAGCCCAGCCTGGGCAACAAGAGCCAAACTCCGTCTCAAAAAAAGGAAAAGACAAACTCAATGGGAACAAATACATGCAATATATGGATCTATAATACAGACTGTTCCAAATGAACAACAAGACAAACACAAAGATTGAAAAACAGGGCATAAAAAAAGAAATACAAATGATCAGTAAGCATGAGAAAAAATTCCATTATCGTTGATAATCTAAGAGATGCCAAGCAAAATACTGTCATGACTTTTTTCAGTCCATTAAATTGACAGATATTTAAAACATCATAATTACCATAGGCTTCTGTCTAGTGGTGAGACCATCTTGTTTGCTGCTGGAGCCCAATGCAGATGGATAAAAATTTTTGAAGGAAGATTTGGAAATCTGTATTAGAAACACTCAAAATACACATAATTAATCCAATCTTCAGAAATTTATTCTAGGAAAAAATAATGAACACCACAATATTTTTACCAAGTATAATATATTTATTATAGAGTTGTCAGGGGAAAATTAGGAATATTCTAACTATTCATCAAAAGGATATGGGTTAAATGAATACTGGTACATTAATATAAAATAATAATATGTAACTATTTTAAAATCATGTTTTGGAAGATTACAACTTGATAAATTCATAACTTTTTGCTAAATGAAAAAAAAAATTCTTTATTTTGAGACAGAATCTCTCTCTGTTGCCAGGCTAGAGTGCAGTGGTGTGATCTCGGCTCACTGCAACCTCCCCTTCCTGGGTTCGAGCTCTTCTCATGCCTCATCATCCAGAGTAGCTGGGATTATAGGCACACACCACCACACCCAGCTAATTTCTTTTTTTTTTTTTTTTTGGAGACAGAGTCTCACTGTCACCTCGGCTGGAGTGCAGTGGTGCAACCTTGGCTCACTGCAACCTCCACCTCCCAGGGTTCAAGAGATTCTCCTACTTCAGCCTCTCAAGTAGCTGGGATTACAGGCATGCACCACCATGCCCATCTAGTTTTTGTATTTTAAGTAGAAACAGGGTTTCACCATATTGGCCAGGCTGGTCTTGAACGCCTTACCTCAGGTGATCCACCTGCCTCGGCCTCCCCAAGTGTTGGGATTACAGGCGTTAGGCCTTGCCAAAAAAATTTTTCAAAAGATCATATACAGTATGATGCCAATTACAGGCACTTTTCTACTTGCAATGGGGTTTTGTCCTGGTAAACCTATAGTAAGTTGAAAATATTGTCAAATACATTTAGTACCCCAGTAAACCCATAGCAAATTCAAAAAGTCACAAGTTGAACCATTATAAGTCAGGGCCTATCTGTATTTGTGTGTGTGCATGTGCATATGCACATATTAAGAAGATGGACTACAACATTAACAGTAGCTACCCACAGTAGTGAAAAGTGAGAATTATTTGTATTTTGTCCTGATTCTTCCCTAGGTTTTTCAAAATTTCTATAATTTTCTGGGTTTTTTCAAAGTTTCTGTCCTGTATTACTTTTACAATGATAAAAATAAGTTCTTCTAACAGTTGCTGGTGAGACCCTATTGCTACAGAACATTTGAAAATTAGCCAGGGCATGGTGACATGCTCCTGTAGTTCCAGCTACTTGGGAGGCTGAAGCGAGAGAATCATTTGAACCCAGGAATTCAAGGAAGCAGCAAGCTATGATCATGCCCCTGTACTCAGCCTCAGCAACACAGCAAGACCCCGTCTCTTAAAAATAAATAAATAAAAGTTGCTGACCTACACTCGGTAAAAAAAAAAGTTTGGCAGTTCCCAGAAAACTTAAACATAGGATTACCATATGATCCAGCAGATCTATTCCTAGATCTATACCCAAGAGATATATAGCTCACGCTTATAATCTCAAGACTTTGGGAAGCCAAGGTGGGCAGATCACCTGAGGTCGGGAGTTCGAGACCAGCCTGACCAACATTGAGAAACCCTGTCTCTACTAAAAATGCAAAATTAGCTGGGCATAGTGGCACATGCCTATAATGCCAGCTACTTGGAAGGCTGAGGCAGGAGAATTGCTTGAACCCAGGAGGCAGAGGTTGCAGTGAGCCCAGATTGCACTCCAGCCTGGGCAACAAGAGCAAAGTCAATCTCAAAAAAAAAAAAAGAAAGGAAGAAAACCTATGTAAAAACTGTATAACAATATGCAAGGTTGCACATTGCACATTTTAAAATATAAATGATTCTGTCATAGCAACTGGTAATCCATGCTGTCAACTGTTAGTTAAGGAAGAAGCTTTGCCATTCTCTCTGCCAGGCTTCCCCAGGAAATGGTTGCTATTGAGGTCAGTGCTGAGCCTTTAGAATGGCCTTACCTGAATTGGAATCCAGAATTAATTGTCTATTCCTCAGCTGCGTAACATTAGACAAATTACTTCCCTGCTCCGATCCTCAGTTTCCTCATATGTAGAGATCATGGCAATCCTCATTTGATAAAGTGCTTTGAGTATAGATTAAGGGAATCCATATGAAACATTTGGGCCAGTGAACACAGTAAGTGGAAGTGCTCAATAGATATTGTCATCATAATCATCTTTATTACTGTGAATCCAGACATAGCTTTCATTCTCTTCCTACAGTGAAACAGAGTGGTGTACAAAACCAGGGCCAACTGACAGGTCGGGGAGGCTAGCATGCTTTCTGGTCTCTCCCAATGGCATGCTGATAGTTAACAGTCAACTTTGGATGGGGATTGGGCAGCTCTACTTTGTGATGTTTGCCCATTTCCAAAATATAAAGACACCCAACATGGCTGGTTTCAAGGTACCAACTTGATTTCAGCAAATGCAGAGTTGACAAGAGATGATCAGAGGGAACTCTCCCCAGCCAATTTTTTTTTTTTCTGGCTCTTTATTCACTGCCTCTTTTTTGCTGCCTCTTTTTCACTGCTGAAACCAGGTCTCTTTTTTTTGCTGCCTCTTTATTCACTGATGAAACCAGGATCTCCTGCCTCTCTGGCAGAGGACCAGGCATCTTTGTCTGATGTGCTCTCACTAAGGTAAGTCTATTTATGCCTGGGAGATAGAGGAAGCCTAGAGCCTGGAAGTCCAAAGCAGTGCTCAGGCCCAGCTTACTGGAATATTTGTAGCAAAGTGGTGCTTTAATTCGATTTGCTAGTGTTCTCTATGCATCTGTTTTCCTTGGGGAAACTTGGGTGTGGTTGTGTGTGGCTACAGCTTAGGGGTAAGATTCTATCATCTTTGTGTTACATGGCTATAGTGCCTTTTTTTTTTTTTTTTTTTTTTTTTTGAGACAAAGTCTTGCTCTGTCACCCAGGCTGGAGTACTGTGGCCCAATCTCCCGCCTCCCGAGGTCAAGTGATTCTCCTGCCTCAGCCTCCCAAGTAGCTGGGATTACAGGCATATGATACTACACCCGGCTAATTTTTATATTTTTAGTAGAGACAGGGTTTCACCATGTTGGCCAGGGAGGTCTTGAACTACTGACCCCAGGTGATCTGCCTGCCTTGGTCTCCCAAAGTCCTGGGATTACAGGTGTGAGCCACCACACCTGGCCTATAGTGCCTTCTAAAAATTAATAGCACCTCACCCTGATTTTTAACATGTAGCATTTTGCATTGCACTGTATCTACTGAAGATGTTAATAACTTCTGCATTTTTCCATGGTCTTCAAAATGATACCTTTTTTTTTTTTTTTTTTTTTTGCGATGAAATCTCACTCTATTGCCCAGGCTGGAGTACCGTGGCGCCATCTTGGCTCACTGCAATCTCCGCCTCCCAGGTTCAAATGATTCTCCTGCCTCAGGCTCCTGAGTAGCTGGTATTACAGGGGCACACCACCACACCTGGCTAATTTTTATATTTTTAGTAGAGACAGGGTTTCACGAAGTCGGTCAGGCTAGTCTTGAACTGACCTTGTAATCTGCCTGCCTCAGCCTCTCAAAGTGCTGAGATTACAGGCTTCAGCCACCGCGTCCGGCCTGACAAAAGGCATTTTTCAACATCCATAGCACAACTAAGTCAAAGCTGAAAAGTTTAAAGGACTTTTCTAAATGTGAGGGCAATGTTTCCCAACCTTTTGAGGTCATAGAAACTGCCCTGGACACCAGTTTAAATATACTGAATCCTGGGGACTTGGATTCTGAAGGTCTGTAGTGGGAGCCTTGGAAAAGGTATTTTAAAGTAATACCAGTTACTCTTAAATTTCTTCAAGTTCTAGTATCACTGTGTTGGCAAGTAACAAAGAGAAATAAACACAGTAGCATAAAGCCATGTAGCCTGGCTCACAGAAAAGACCTGTTTATACCCCCATGCTGGAATCCTCACCTGCCCCTGAAGGTTCGATGCTATCTTGGTACATGGCTATTTTTATCTCCTAGAAAACAATGTAGGCCCAACAGAGGGAGGCCCTTTGCCAAATTATAAGGTGGTGGGGGAGGAAAGGAAGAAGGCTTCTTCACTCAGTAATTTTCTTTTTCTTTCTTTCTTTTTTTTTTTTGTCTGAGACAGTTTCACTCTTCTCCCCCAGGTTGGAGTGCCATGGCCTGATCTCGACTCACTGCAGCTTCCACCTCCTGGGTTCAAGCAATTGTCATGCCTCAACCTGAGTAACCAGGATTACAGTTGCCTGCCACCACACTCAGCTACTTTTTTGTATTTTTGGAAGAGATGGGGTTTCGCCATGTTGGCCAGGCTGGTCTTGAACTCCTGACCTCAAGTGATCCACCTGCCTAGCCTCCCAAAGTGCTGGGATCACAGATGTGAGCCACTGTGCCTGGTTACTCAATATTTTTCAAAGACCAAGTTGTTACTCTTTTTGTTTGTCTATTTTTTGAGACAGTGTCTTGCTCAGTTGCCCAGGCTGGAGTGCAGTGGCACAATCATAGCTCACTACAATCTCTAACTCCTGGGCTCAAATGATCCACCTGCATCAGCCTCCTCAATAGCTGGGACTACAGGTGCATGTTACCAGGACCGGCTAATTTTTTAAAAAATGATTTTTTTGTAGAGACAGGGTCTCACTAGGTGGTCCAGGCTGGTCTCAAACTTCTGGTCTCAAGCAATCCTCCCACCTTGGCCTCCCAAAGTGCTGGGAATACAGGTGTGAGCCACTGTGCTCAGCGGTTGTTAGTTCTTCACCAGCACACCATGTAAGTCTTCCCAACACAGACAAGGTCTAGCTTTGCCTGCCAGTCTCCTTCTGACTTGTTGTTCCTCCAGCAGTAGATGGCAGAATGATGGCAGCCAGCTTTCTCCCACAGGCTGCTCAGTCTGACCACGCATTAGTCTTAGGGAAGGTAACCATATTTGTTCAGGTTTGTTTGGGAAGAGTCCTGACCACACCTTTGAGTCCACACTCTCCTCCACTTAATCTTTCATTTCATTTATTCATTCCCAGTTTGTATGATAAATTACATAGTCACCCTGTCTGTGAACAAAGAGCTAGAACTCTACAAAAAATGCAACTCTACAAAAGCAAGAAGTAGACTGCTAACAACTTAATCACTTCCATTGATCAAGCAAATCATTCTCTGACACCACACACATCTTTTCAGCTCATCCTCATGGCAACCCCGCAAGGGGATTTTAGAGACATGAATTTTGCAGATGAGGAAAGTAACGGTGCAGTGAGTTGGCCAGGGTCATCCAAATAGGAGGAACAGAGCTAGGGTCAAAGGTCCATCTGCATGAGCTGAGCTCCTGCTCTGGATGGGCCTACCTGCCTCCTCGGGGCATGTGGTCACTCCCATCAATTTCTGACTGTGTGTGTTAAGAAATAGAACTTTACCAAGAAAGTTGCTTGGTTTCAACATGAAATAAATACTCTCAATATTAATATTTTTCATTTAAAGTTTGAAAGTAGAAATCTGCTTTCTGCAGCTATGTGTCTAATTCAGCTCTTGTTTCTGTAATCTAGTTTGAAGGAAGAAACACTTCCAAAAGAAGCAACCAAGTCTACAAAGGCACAATTTGATTCAAATGGATCCAACTGATTAGCAAATGGAAGATAACATGGAGGAATACGTTTTGCATGACAAGCATGGCAGCTCCAAGTCATCTCTAATGAAGCTAAAAATTTAAGTGCAGCCCAGAGACCGGATGGTTCAGAATCTTTGCTTTATGTTTGCATCATTCAATCTTCTAAACCAGTTGCTTTCCCAGAAAAGGTGAGTTAAAGTCATAGCCTTTGTGTCACACCATATTCTCCATAGTTTTACAAATTATTCAGTTTATTTTTAAAAGACATAATTAAAATTTTTTTAAAATTCCAAATCATTCCTTTTAATGCATTCTCTTGGGGGAAAAAATTGCATATAGTGATTGTATGTGGCTTAAGTGGCTGTTCATCAGTACCCCAGTCTCAGACCTGTACGTTGTTACTGGTTGACTGGTTGGTTGCCTGTTGGGTTTTTTTTTTTTTTGTCCTTCTTGATGTTTTTCTACCTTCTGCATTTTCCAATAAAGCTTCCATTATAGGAGTATTTTCCTTCCTCCCTGCATACCCCACAGAAGGGAAGCTGCTAAAATCTCAGAGCTAGAAAGTTCCAAGGAGGCTGCAGCAGCCCCTGTCTCCTAGTTTTTGTTCACCCTTACTAAGAGCAAGGCCACTCAAGTCAGACTGCTGTGTGTGCATCCTGGCTCCATCATTGAGTGAATTCATTTATTCACTATTCATTCAGCAACATGTGAGCGCTTCTCTCTTCCTCTATAGCTACCATTCTGGCCCGTGCCACGATGTCTTGTTGTTTCTGTCTTTGGTGCTGAGCCCGTCTCCCTACAGTCACATTGTCCATCTACACAATCATATCACTGCTCTGGTTACATCCCCTCCCTAGCTTCCCACCTACTTAGTCCAAGTCCAAGTCCCTTGGTTAGGAGCCAATACATTCCTACAGGTCTGCCCTCTCCCCAACGCATGGCCAAGCCCTCTCTGACTTCTGCCTGCACTCTCTGCTCTAGCCACATCAGCCTCCTTGCTATTCCTCAAACACACCAAACTCGTCTCTTCCTTAGTACCTTGGCATTTGCTTTTCCCTCTGCCTGGAATGTTTTTCCTCCAAAGTCTACTTGGCTCACTCCTTCCTCTCCTTCAGGTTTCTGCTCAGATGTCACCTTCTTGAGAAGGCCTTCCTGGCCATCCTATTACAAATGGTGGCCCCTCACTGCCACACAGCATTCCCTAGTCTATTTTCCCACTTCATTTTTCTCCATACCACTTATTGCCACCTGACACACATTGTATTTCTTTGATTACTGTCTCCTGTCACTAGGATGTGAGCTCTGTACACGAGCAATATGCTAGCAGCTATAAGAGTGCATGGCACACAGCAGACCCTCAGTAAATATTGGTTGAATGAATGAACAAAGAGTTTGCATGCAGCAATGGGGAGCCAGATCATGTAAGGCCTTGTAAGTCCTGGAAAAGACTGGGTTTTGTTGTAAATATGAAGAGAAGCCATTGGAGAGTACAATATCTGATGTATAGTTTAGAAAGATCACTGTGAGCTAGGAGTGGTGGCTCATGCTTGTAATCGCAACACTTTGGGAGACTGAGACAGGAGGATCACTATAGGCCAGTAGTTCAAGGCCAGCCTAGCAGCCATGTGTGGTGGCTCACGCCTGTAATCCTAGCACTTTGGGAGTCCAAGGTAGGCAGATCACCTGAGGTCAGCAGTTCGAGACCTGCCTGGCCAACATGGTGAAGCCCTATCTCTACTAAAAATACAAAAATTAGCCAGATGTGATGGTGGGCGCCTGTAGTCCCAGCTACTTAGGAGGCTGAGAGGCAGGAGAATGATTTGAACCCCAGAGGTGTAGGTTGCAGTGACCTGAGATCACGACACTGCACTCCAGCCTGGGCAAAAGAGCAAGACTCCATCTCTAAAAAAAAAAAAAAAAAAAGACCATCCTAGGAAACATAGTGGTACCACATCCCTACTAAAAATTAGCCAGGTGTGTACCTATAGCCTAAGCTGCTTGAGAGGCTGCAGTAAGAGGACCACTTGAGCCCAGGAAACTGAAGCTGCAGTGAGCTATGACCACACCACTGCACTCCAGCCTGGGCAACAGTCTTAGACGCTGCCTCAAAAAAACAAAAACAGAAACAAAACAAAACCCCACTCTAGCCATTGTGTGGAAGGAAGATGGTATTAAGGGTAAGAGTGGCCCCAGGGGGGAAATTTGGAGGCTAATGCAACATCCAAGCAAGATAATGAGGACTTGAGTTAGGGTAGGAGAAAAAGGTCATAATTTAAAAATGTATTTTGGAGTTATGGCTGATAGAACTTGTTAATAAATTGGAGAAGGGGCCTAAGAAGAAAACAGAAATAAAGGATACCTTCCAGGCTTGGGGCTTCAATGCTGAATCTCTCTGAGCATGTTTACTCTTCTGTAAAATGAAGAGAGGTGGAGCCTCCTCCTCATGGGATCTCTGTGAGGAAGGAGGTGGAAGATGTAGAGTGCCCATGTTGTCAGGCACATGGTAAACCCTCAATACATGTTAGCTCTTATCATTGCCTCAGAGATGACTATATTTTCCCTGCTTCATCCAAAATAGATTACAAAAATATCCACCCCATAGAGACTGGAAGAAAAAACTTCTTGTAGAGTGTACCCTCCCCTCCTAAGGGATAGACCTGTCCTTTATTTAACAGAATTCTTAATAGTAGTGTTGGAACATGTTACTTGCACACAGATAAATAGTTCCTCACATTTCAAAAGAAGTATAAGGCTGTTTTCAGTAGTGTTTGTCCATTCAATACTGAGCAGCAGAATAATTAAAAGCTGAAATTACAAACGACTGATTATTAAAAATCAATCAAAATGTAAGATAAAGCACATGTGAAATAATATATATATATATTTTTTTTTTTTTTTTGAGATACAGTCTCACTCTGTCACAAGGGCTGGAGTGCAGTGGTGTGATTGTGGCTTACTGCAACCTCTGCCTCCTGGG
This sequence comes from Callithrix jacchus, assembly GCF_049354715.1. NCBI lineage: Eukaryota > Metazoa > Chordata > Mammalia > Primates > Cebidae > Callithrix > Callithrix jacchus. Next base: position 65,989,883 of record NC_133502.1, read on the forward strand.
TTCAAGTGATTGTCCTGCCTCAGCCTCCCAAGTAGCTGGGATTACAGGTACCCACCACTACACCCAGCTAATTTTTTGTATTTTTAGTAGAGATGGGGTTTTACCATGTTGACCAGGCTGGTCTCAAACTCCTGACCCTGTGATTTGCCCACCTTGGCCTCCCAAATTATGAGGATTACAGGCCTGAGCCACTGCACCCAGTCCTTTTTCTTTCTTTCTTTTTTTTTTTTGCATGATCTTGGCTCACTGCAACCTCCACCTCCTGAGTTCAAGTGATTCTTTTGCCTCAGCCCCTGGAACTACAGGCATGCACCACCATGCCCAGCTAATTGTTATATTTTTAGTAGAGATAGAGTTTCACCATGATGGCCAGGAAGGTCTCGATCTCTTGACCTCGTGATCTGCCCGCCTTGGCCTCCCAAAGTGCTAGGATTATAGGTGTGAGCCACCCCGCCTGACTGTAATAATAATTATTTTTTTAAAAACAGGCATTGGAGAACAATCCAAGATGGCCGATCGGTAACATCCCGGGATTGCAGCTCTCAGGGAAGGCGCGGAGAACTAGAGGACGCCACACTTTCAGACAAAGTCTGGTCGCTCACGAAGCAGAAGATCCCCCAGTGGTGGAAACACACGAGTTGCCAGTGCGGCTCGTGGTCGGCGCAGCGGTTCCGCCGGCACCTCGAAGCGGCAGCGCTCGGCGCAGAGTAAACGGGACCGGTTCCCCTTCTGACCGAGGTTTGGAGCCCCGGGAAGGCAGAGTCGCCTACTACGGAAACAAGAAGGAAGCCCGACAGGAGAATCCTGGGCAGAAAAGCACCATCAGTTTTAACACTGCTGCTCTGGCTCTGGGAACTAACAACCTGGACGTCCACTCAAGAGACCTAATCTGAAAGTTGGTAATTTCAAAGACGACAGGAGGATAAATTTACAATGACGGGAAGAAACCAGCGTAAAAAAGCTGAGAATACTCAAAGGCAGAACGCCCCTCCCTCTAAAGATGATCACAGTTCCACATCAACAATGGAACAAGGCTTGATGGAGAACGAGCGCCTCCTGATGACAGAATCACTCTTCAAGGAATGGATAATAACAAACTTCGGGGAGTTAAAAGAACATGTTGTAGCCCAACGTAAAGAAACTAGGAACTTTGAAAAAAGGTTTGATGAAATCCTATTGAGAATAGACAACTTAGAGAGGAGTATGAGTGAATTAATGGAACTGAAGAATACAATACAGGAACTCCGAGAAGTATGCACAGGTTTAAACACTCGAATTGTTCAAGCAGAAGAAGGGATATCAGAGGTCAAAGTCCAACTTAATGAAATAAAACATGAAGAAAAGATTAGAGAAAAAAGGATAAAAAGGAATGAGCAAAGTCTCCAAGAAATGTGGGACTATGTGAAAAGACCAAATTTACGTTTGATAGTTGTACCTGAATGCGATGGAGAGAATGAATCCAAGCTGGAAAATACCCTTCAGGATATTATTCAGGAAAATTTTCCTAAACTAGCAAAGCAGGTCAACATTCAACCCCAGGTAATACAGAGAACACCACAAAGATATTCCTCAAGAAGAGCAACCCCAAGGCACATAATCGTTAGATTCACCAGGGTTGAAATGAAGGAGAAGATACTAAGGGCAGCCAGAGAGAAAGCTCAGATTACCCACAAAGGCAAGCCCATCAGACTTACAGCAGATCTCTCGGCAGAAATTCTACAAGCCAGAAGAGAGTGGGGGCCAATATTCAACATCCTCAAAGAACAGAACCTTCAGCCCAGAATTTCATATCCAGCCAAACTAAGCTTCACAACTGAAGGAAAAATAAAATCTTTTATGAAAAAGCAAGTACTCAGAGATTTTATTACCACCAGGCCTGCTTTACAAGAGCTTCTGAAACAAGCATTACACACAGAAAGAAACAACCAGTATTAGCCTTTCTAAAAATACACCAAAAAGTAAAGAGCACCAACATAAAGAAGAATTTACACCAACAAATGGATAAAACAGCCAGTCAACATCAAATGGCAGTAACCCTAAATTTAAATTGACTAAATTCCCAATCAAAAGACACAGCTAAAACCCAATGGCATGTTACATCCAGACCTGTTTCACATGCAAGGATACACAAAGACTCAAAACAAAGGGATGGAGAAAGATTTACCAACCAAATGGAGAGCAAAAATAAATAATAAATAAATAAAAAGCAGGAGTTGCAATTCTCGTATCGGATAAAATAGATTTTAAAGCAACAAAGATATAGTGGTAAAAGGATCAATGCAACAACAAGAGCTAACGATCCTAACACCCAGATAGGAGACTTAGATTCAATGAGACAGAAAATTAATAAGGATATCAAGGACTCGAACTCAGATCCAGAACAAGTAAACTTAATAAATATTTATAGAGCTCTCCACTTCAATTACACAAAATATATATTCTTGTCAATACCACATCACACCTACCCATAAGTTTAAATGAAACATTGATTGGCCATTATTAATACCCAATTTTTTTCAAAATAAAGCAGTATTTCCATTTACTCTCCCTCTTTCTCTTCCTCTTTCTTCCTCTCCTTTACTTATTATTATTTTTTTTTCTTTCCTTCTCTCAAAAAAAAATCAATTTGTAAACCTCTAGATCCAGGTCGGCAATGTCTCTTTCATTGCTTGATTTCCTTTCTTCCCTTCCCTCCCTCCCTCCCTCCCCGCTTCCTCCCTTCCTTCCTTCCTTCATCCCTTCCTTCCTCCCTACCGTCCTTATTCCCTTCCTTCCTGCCTTCCTCCCCACCCCCCCCCAAAAAAAAAAAACAGGCATTTACTGGCCAGGCACGGTGGCTCACACCTGTAATCCCCGCACTTTAGGAGGCCAGGGTGGGCAGATCATGAGGTCAAGAGATTGAGATCATCCTGGGCAACTTGGTAAACTCCGTCTCTACTAAAATTACCACAATTAGCTGGGTGTGGTGCTGTGTGCCTGTAGTCTCAAATACTCAGGAGGCTGAAGCAGGAGAATCACTTGAACTCAGGAGGTGGAGATTGCAGTGAGCCAAGATTGTGCCACTGCACTCCAGCCTGGGCAGCTGAGCCAGACTCCGTCTCAAAAACAAAACAAAACAGGCATTTACTGCATTTTCATCCACCAGAAGCTAAAATACCACACTGTCCAGTTCAACACAGAACACCTGGCAACCCTGTTCATAAGTATACCTAAGCTTTTTGCAAAGCCAACACCTAGTGCTTTTCAGCTGCATAGGCCTGTCCTCATTTCCCCTTGGAAAACTGTTTTAAACTCAGTACTGATAACATTCTGCTTCTATTACAATTAGCAACTTCTCTCACCAGGTCATCTAGTTTGGCAAGTGCTAATGTGGAGTAACCTAGTGTCTTCTTTCAAAACCTCCCAGTGGCCTCCTCCAGGTAGCATGCGAAAAGCTGCCTATAGAGAATTCAGCAGCTGCTTCAGGCCCTCCAGGGCCTTTCTTGCTGGCATCTTCCTCTACCTCACCAGATCTCCCTGATTATTGGTGATCTTGGCCCCCCCACCTAATGAAAAACCAGCCATTCTTCTTCCCACCCCCAAGGGAAATTGATGAGGGGTTCCTAAATCTGGGATTCTTTTCCTTCCTTGCCCAATAATTGAACCCCTCAGGTCCTTTTACTACCTAGGAATCTGCAAGGACAACCTTGGATTTGAACTGGAGCTGGAAGAATTTGCCCCTAGGTGACTATCTGGTACATAGTCTCTATTGTTCAACTTTTTCTATTCTGAAGTCTAGAAGACACCCTTGCTTCTGAAAGTGGGGCCTAAGAACCTGTAGCCTTACCAGGGAGCTTGGTAGACATCCAGAATCTGAGGCAGGATTCTGGATTTATTGGATCAGATTCTGCATTTAAACAAGATCTCCCAGTGATCTCCAGGCATCTGCAAACTTGAGAGGCCAGGAGAGTGCTCAGGTCCTTCCCTTTCCATTGGCTGTTACAGGGGAGAATTCCTGTAACTTGCCCTGTTTAAGAGTCCTTAATCTCCATGTTCACTGTCCTCACTTTCCAAAGAATCCTGAGTGGCTTCCTTCCAACAAACCATCTGCCTTCCTCCTGACCCTTGAAGCCAGGGTCTCTCTTCTGGGCCCCTTTCCTTTCTTCAAGGCCACACCCCAACTCATTTCAGGCTGAGGCTCCTCTCTTGAGGCCATGTCCCATGGTAGCATTTCTTTGAGGGCTGCTTTTCTGCTGTTCTTTTCCCCAAGTAGGGCCTCTAATACTGACAAAAGTAAAGTGCTACCACTCAGAGCTGCTTTAGCCCTTAGAGCTGGGCAAGGTTCTGAGTGGGCCTCTCAAAGGGCCACAGGACAGCCCTTTCCCCCAACTTCCCCAGAAGCCAAGACCACTCACACCACATGAACATGCTATCCTTGTTCTTCTTTCCTGCCAGCCTCAACACAACCAAAATAGTCCAGTTATGACTGCCTATAAATAGGAGGCACCCGGGGAAGGGAGGCGGGTGCTGATTAAGAAACAGCCTGGAGGAGGGTCATGGTTTCTCTGAAGCAAGAAGGAGGTGAGGGTTGATGCGGAAGGTATATTAGAAATGCTTTAAGCACTTGATGCTTTGAGGGTTTGGGGATCTGGGTTTGGATTTGTTTTTTAAGCTTTCCAATGTGAAAAAGATGTCAGATAACTTCTCTGATCTGTGGCAATCAGAGCCTTGTCCGGAATCATAACTTAATGGCTTTTTGGCTCTCAATTTGATGGTCAGTTTGACTAACCAACATTTTTTACTTCTATATCATTTATTACACAATTGATTCTGCCCATAATATGTTAAAAGCCTACTTCCAACCTTTTAAAAAGTACCCTTCAAGTGTTGTCCAGATTCACCATTAAAATAGTGTCTTTCTAAAATCTTATGTATTTTATTCAGCAGTTATTACGGTACCTTTTTTTTTTTTTGACAGGATCTCATTTTGTTGCCCAGGCTGGAGTGCAGTGGTGTGATTCACGGCTCACTGCAGCCTTGACATCCTGGGCCCAAGCTATCCTCCCACCTCAGGCTCCTGAGTATCTGAGACTATAGGCCCATGACACTATACCTGGCTAATTTTCCATTTTTGCAGAGACTGGGTCTCACTATGTTGTGCTGGCTGGTCTCGAACTCCTGGGCTCAAGCAATCCTCACACTTTGGCCTCCCAAAGTGCTAGAACTACAGGCATGAGCTGCCATGACTGGCCATATTTTTATTTTTAAATCTTTCTATTTAAATAAGAAGAGGGAGAGAGAGGGCTTTAAGTGCATTTTTTCCAAATGGACACTTTGCCACACGTTCTCAACACAAATCTAAAGCCCGAATTGAGAGTATAATTTTTCTGTGGATATATCACCTTGAGTAGTCTAAAGGACCAGTTTTATAAACCTGTTTCCTCATCTGAGAAATGCAGTAGCTGGATTAGTTGAACTGCTCGTCAAGTAAGTATAAGGAGCCTTCCAATTTAAGAATTATTAAAACAGAAGACTAAATAGGCAACTTTTCTTCCTTAGGTTTGACTTTCTGAGATGTCACGGCTTAGTATTCTTTATGCAAATTCTGGAATGTTCTTGTGCCTTTGGACTAACTATAGTGTTCTGTGCAACTAATGATATCCTAATGTGTTTGGGCAGGTTTAAGTCCAGATTTCCAGGCAGTCTCACTACCTGTGATTTTACCGAAAAGGTACGCTCAAGGAAACCGTAGATGGGCAATGGATGCACGATATAGCTATGATGCAAGGGCGCCCTCTGCAGGCCACACGAAGGTGAGCCTGTTTCTTAAAGTGTAGCTCTTCCACTCTTGGTGTACAGCACAACCCTTCCCTTCCTCCTGTAGTATTCTCATCAAAAGACGTTTGTTTAGCACTTACCCTGAGCTAGGCACAGTGTGCCTAGGGCTGGCAACACAAAATTAAAAGCATCCTAGGCTTAAAGGGTCTCACAGTCTAATGCTGCACGTCCTAATCAGATCATTATAATGCAACTTGAGAGGTGTGTCACTGGAGCTGTGCCTCGTGGCCCCATTAGTTTACAATCACAAGTTGCACACAAGAGCCCAAATCAAACAGCACAGTACAATGTTCTTTTGTTAGGAAAGGAGAACTGGTGACTCACCATAGCATTTTCTCTTTGCACAGAAACAGATGCCCTGCCCAGAAACAACATGGCTAATGGGTGCTACCTTGGAGACCCAGGCAACCTGGGAGTAGTTCTGAGAGCCAGACCTCCAGGGTGGAAATGGGAGGGGCTACAGAGAAAGGTCAGGATTTAACAAGTGTGGAGAGCCAGAGTACCCCACCCGCTCTGGGAGGAACAGCAGCAAGGCTGTTGTGAACTTTGGGTGAACTCCAGAGAAGTGAAACAATAATAGGAGAATGTGTATGTCTCAGAGAAGAGCAGAAGGACCTAGAGAGATAACCAGCTTTCGCTGACCTTGCTGCAAGATAGTTGTTAGCTGAAGTATGTTAACTGAAGTATGAGAATTATAACCACAGGCTGTTCTGGGTAACTGCACCCTCCCTCTGCTATGTGCTTTGTAAACATATAAAATAAAGTACTCTGAGACAGGTTGGGGCTGGAGAGACTGACATCTCACTCTCCCCGACTGCCTGGCCCACCTTTCTCTATGTTACATTTGTGTCTTTCTTTATCTTCCAACGTTCCCTCTTAGGTCTTTGAACCCTTGTGCAGCTCCGGACGTAGCACATGCCAGAAACAAGGAAATGGAGGAGGGCAAGAACAGGGGGTAAGAGGGTATCTATGCATTTTGATATGAAATTAAGAAGTTAATTTGAAATATATAATCAAGGCCTGTGACCCTTTTGGTAACAAGATTCTAGCTTATCTTCCCACTAGATCTTACCGAATTTTTTTCAATTTTTAATCTGATTGTGTGTTTTCTTTTTTTTTGAGAGGGAGTTTCACTCTTGTTACCCATGCTGGAGTGCAATGACGCAATCTCGGCTCACTGCAACCTCCGCCTCCTGGGATCAGGCAATTCTCCTGCCTCAGCCTCCTGAGTAGCTGGGATTACAGGCACGCACCACCATGCCCAGCTAATAATTGTTTGTATTTTTAGTAGAGACGGGGTTTCACCATGTTGACCAGGATGGTCTCCATCTCTTGACCTTGTGATCCACCTGCCTTGGCCTCCCAAAGTGCTGGGATTACAGGCATGAGCCACTGCGCCCGGCCTGATTGTGTTTTTCAAACTAGGCCAGAAGGGCCCCTCAAATTCTAAAATACAAAAATTCTTGCTGCTCCTCTTCTCAAATCTTCTCAGATTCTGGACATACCCAGCAATTCTATGTGCCTTTTTATTCCCTAATCCTGTTAACTTTTTGTCTCTTTTTAGCAATGACTTTCTTTCATTTTAGAGAAAGTTCTGCTAGTAACATACTATGTAAGCCAGGAAAAAGAGAACTTGAGGAAGAATAACACATTTCTCTAAATTTTTTTGCGAGGGAAAAAAATAAAGAAAGTGGAGAAATATTTTACTCAATACAGTTGTCAAACAAATTTCTTGGAACCATGGCCTCTGAGAATACCCATCTGAACTACATTGCAGTAGAAACCACATTTTCATATTCCTTTTGTGAAAATTCAAAGATAATGAATTAGATGTTACCCATTGTTTTCCAGAATAGGATTTCTGGAGTTACTGGTAGTTCAGAGAATTTTAGTCACAAGATATATATTTTCTATAGCTTTGTGTATGTGTGTGTGTGTGTGTGTGTATACGTATGTAAATGCACATATATACACATACACACAAACATACATGTGCTATATAGCTTTTGAATGAAGATATATGTATGTGCACACACACATTCATTCATTCATTCATTCATTCATTCATATCATACAGTTTCTCTAAAGAGCAACAGACAAAAAATGCAGGAAATAAAAAGGCAAGCTGGGGTCAGGCCTATACAGCGAGCTGTTTGAGGTCTCTATCAGAAATAAAAGATTTCAGTCTTTTTTGGCTGGGCACAGTAGCTCATGCCTGTAATCCTTATACTTTGGGAAATAAAGGTGGGAGGATCACTTAAGCTCAGGAGTTCGAGACCAGCCTGGGCAACATTGTAAAACCCCATCTCTACAAAAAATACAAAAATTAGCCAGGCATGGTAGTTGGAGCCTGTAGGCCCAGCTACCTGGGGGGCTAAGGTGGGAGGATCACCTGAGTCAGGGAGATATAGGCTGCAGTAAGCCATGATGGTGCCACTGCACACCAGCCTGGGTGACTGAGTGAGAGTCTGTCTTTAAAAAAGTAATCCATCTTTCATAATTATTCAAATTAAAGCAACAAAATAGAGATGTGAAGACTTGGCTCAGAAAGATTCAGTCATCTCAACAGCTCTTTGTAAAGGACTGCCAGCAGACTCCTTTTGACTCTAAATGGAAAAGGATACCAACACAGTTCTTCCTAGGAAGCTAATCTGCAGTTAAAATAGGCACACTACATAGCTCTGTGTGTGTACAGTGTTGTAATTGTCTAACAGAGGAGACACTAAATGCACTCAGTGCATAAAACACATTTAAAATAAAGAAGGAATTCCTGAGGGAATAATAAAACCAATGATGTGACAATAATTTCATGAGCCATCCAGGTATAATTACCAACCAATAAAAATAAAATTTTTCATAATGCTCTCAGCTTTCTTTAAATATTGGCTCATAAGGCACTGTTCTTTATTTGCTTTCATTAAAACAGTCTTTAAAATCAGTATCTCATAGCTGTTAGTATGTACTAGTGGGAAATTATTATTATTATCATTATTATTTGAGATGGAGTCTCGCTCTGTTGCATAGGTTGGAGTGCAGTGGCGCGATCTCAGCTCACTGCAACCTCCATCTCCTGGGTTCAAGCGATTCTCCTGCCTCAGCCTCCTGAGTAGCTGGGATTACAGGCACACACCACCATGTCCAGCTAATTTTTGTATCTTTGGTAGAGATGGGATTTCACCATGTTGGTCAGGCTGGTTTCAAACTCCTGATCTGAAGATCCGCCAGCCTTGGCCTCCCAAAATGCTGGAATGACAGGTGTGAGCCACCATGCCTGGCCTGAACACTTTTTTTTTTTTTTTTTTTTTTTTTTTTTTTTTTTTTGAGACGGAGTTTCGCTCTTGTTACCCAGGCTGGAGTGCAATGGCGCAATCTCGGCTCACCGCAACCTCCGCCCCCTGGGTTCAGGCAATTCTCCTGCCTCAGCCTCCTGAGTAGCTGGGATTACAGGCACGCGCCACCATGCCCAGCTAATTTTTTGTAATTTTTAGTAGAGACGGGGTTTCACCATGTTGACCAGGATGGTCTCGATCTCTTGACCTCGTGATCCACCCGCCTCGGCCTCCCAAAGTGCTGGGATTACAGGCTTGAGCCACCGCGCCCGGCCGAACACTTTTATAAAAAAGGAATTTTATGTGCAAAAGCTGCCAGGTTTCCAGCTCTGGGGCATTCAGGGAGCACAAACTTCAGGGGCGTCACTGTGGCTCAAGAAACCTGGGGACTGAGTTGACAGGGTTTTACCCAAGAGCCTAAAACAACACAGTTAAAGATGGAGAAACAGGTTGGGTGCGGTAGCTCATGCCTGTAATCCCAGCACCTCGGGAAACCCAGGGGGGCGGATCACGAGGTAATCGAGGCCATCCTGGCTAGCATGGTGAAACCCAGTTTCTACTAAAAGTACAAAAATTAGCTGGACATGGTGTCATGCGCCTGTAGTCCCAGCTACACGTCAGGCTGAGGAAGGAGAATCACTTGAACCCGGGAGGTGAGCCAGAATGGTGCCATTGCACTCCAGCCTGGGAAACAAGAGTGAGACTCTTGTCTCAAAAAAAAAAAAAAAAAAAAAAGAAAAGAAAAGATACAGAAACAGAAGCCCAGGGTTCAGCTGTTAAGATAGGCCTGGCAAGGGAAGGTCAACAATGGAAGAACAGTAGAGGTTAGAACCTGGACACTGAGAATAAGATAAACCAAGGCTTCACGAGGCCCAAATCAGCTAGAATTAAGTTTAATACTAAAAATGTGGATGACAGGATGTGTGAGAATATTCCTCATCCCTCTTAAATTAGCATTTTAATTTACACTGAGAAATGTATGGCCGTAAGGGACCATAATAATAATAATGTTGACATGATTGGCTTATTTTCTTTTTTTTAATCTGAGATGGAGTCTCACACTGTCACTCAGGCTGGTGTGCAGTGGTGTGATCTCAGCTCAATGCAACCTTTGCCTCCTGGGTTCAAGTGATTCTCCTGCCTCAGCCTCTGGAGTAGCTAGGATTACAGGTGTCCACCACCGTGCTCATCTAATTTTTCTTATTTTTAGTAGAGACCGAGTTTCTACTCTGTGTAGAAGACAGAGTAGAAATTGCTGAATACATTGCTAGAATAGCAATGTATAATAAGACTATTATCTGTGAGTTATTTTCTATCACACGGATAGAAAATAACTCATAGATAATAGTCTTATTATACATTGCTATACAGGATTTGTAAATAGATGACCCCAAGAGTCATACATTTGGATAATATATTAAATCCTAACCCTTTCCTGATGGCCATTGTTCATAGAATTACAGATGAAAATTAGCAGCATTTGGAATAAAATATGAGGGGAAAGCTGCTGGAATTGGTAATGTGTGCAGAGGTGTGGCTAAAAGGTTATATACAATATTAACTTAGAGTAGTGAGATCATAAGATGATTTATATGCCAGAAAATAATGTATTTGACTTTAAAGACATAATCCACTGCAAAAATGAATTTTAGTGTGAAGATCATTCACCGATGAAGACAGACCCAGTTGGATCCCCTTTGTCTGAATTCAGGAGATGTCCATTTTGGGAGCAAGAACTGGCAAAGAAATACTCCCATAAAATGGTAGATTTACACTCATGGGAGAGCTTAGCCTTTCATGCTGTGTGATGCATAGGGCGGTAAATAGCTTCCTTTTGTGCCTGTGGCCATGGTTGTGTCACATGGAATTTTATTTGCCTTTATGGGACAGTGAGGGCCAGCAATCTTCCCTGGCTTGATGGTGCTCAGGAAGTTCAGGGCTCCCTATCACATCCAATAGCAAGGTTCCTCCTGGGACTGTTTCTTCCCCAAGACTAAAAAAGGAACAGATACACGGATTTTCTAGAAATTAGGGCTGAGGATTATGGAGGTGGGGAATTGAAGTTAGAGAAAAAGGTGTCAAAGTTTGGTGGCCTTTGTAGTGGTAGAACAAATCTGCAAATATGAGTTACAACATCGAAATGAAAGGCATACATGAACTATTACCCTAGAAGGTCTGCATTACTTTATAGAAACAAACAAACAAAATGCTGTCGTCCAAGTGCCTCAGCCTCCCGAGTACCTGGGACCACAAGCATGCGCCATCATGCCTGGATAATTTTTTGTATTTTTAGTAGAGATGGGTTTCAACATGTTGGCCAGGCTGGTCTTGAACTCCTGGCCTCAGGTGATCCACCTGCCCCAGCCTCCCAAAGTGCTGGGATTACAGGCATGAGCCACCATGCCTGGCCTAGATTTTATTATTTCTCTTTTTTTTTTTTTTGAGACTGAGTATTGCTCTTGTTACCCAGGCTGGAGTGCAATGGCGCAATCTCGGCTCACCCAGCTAATTTTTTTTTTTAAATAGAGATGGGGATGGTCTCGATCTCTTGACCTCGTGATCCACCTGCCTCAGCCTCCCGAAGTGCTGGGATTACAGGCGTGAGCCACCGCCAGCCGATTTTATTATTTCTAAAGAAGAGAAGCCAGAGGGGAGGTGGGAAAGTAGGCTGATACCAGAAAGGGAGTTGGATGCCCCCCAAAAAACTCTGACTCATTGAGAAGACAATGTGGGAGCAGTGATAACAGGGCTTGGCCTTCATGGAGCAGAAAGGCAGTGAGGAGGTTTTGTCATAGTTGAGGTGAGAAGCGACAAGGGTCGGATCTGTGGCAGTAACAGCGATATCAGAGAGAAATGGGGGCAGGCAGGAGAAATATTTCAGAGGCAGGCACAACAGGGTTTGGCGTCCTGTGGTGGGGGATGAGCAGAGATGGGTCTGTGGGGGTGGCTCCACTCGGACCCCCTTCCCCAAAGCGCCACACACCAAGGTTCCCAGCCTGAGAGAAAAGGGATTGCTACGCCCTGTGTTGCATTTCTCGGAGTCTCTTTGGAGAAGTTTTCTCTAGAATTAATGGCCCTGATAACAGGGTTTTAAATCAGGGCCTATGGCCATGTAATTCAGTAGCTGACTCTAACTTCTTCCTTGACAACCTACTCATGGGGCCAGTACCGTGTCTGGTGTCACTGGCAGGTCCTAGCACCAGAGCCAGGGAGGTAAGACAAAGCTCTGATGCCTCATAGCACATCCCAAACAGGCAAGAGTCTTTATTGGCTGCAACGCAGATTGGCCACCTGGTTCAAGAACGGAAACCGAAGAGTCAACATGGGAAAAAACAGAAAAGAGGAGCCGCCATTTTGATCCTCCACGAAGCTGTCCACATAAGTCTTTAGAGAAGGCTGCTGTGTAGAACCGCATCAGTCCCCTTTTCTTCTACAGTAGTTAGGTGACTTCTAACCTGATGGCAGGAGGAGGTCTCTTAGATTAAGTACTATCACACCTCCCTCTGGGCTGAAAAATGATTGAGGCAGTCAGTCAGTCAGTCAGTCAATGAACATTCTCTCAGCTGTGCCCTGTGGCCCAGTCCCCATCCTAGTAGTCAACTGAAGCCCCCTTGTGGTCAGAAACAGCTTCCCTTCTGGAAACTGCCTTAGGAAAATTTTAATAACGTTCTATATTATCCCATCCAACTCGCAGGCACTCTCAGACAGGTTACTGGAAAGAATGCTTCCAAAATACAGCTTAGAAAAGCTGAGAGGCAAAGCTTTACACGCACTGGAACAAAATTCATCCCATTGTCATCTGGGGCTAAGGAAGTATCTAGGGGAGGTGGTTAGTCTTGAGAGGTGCAGCATGAGTTTTGGTGATTTTCTCTGTTACTTACCCCAGGTAGAGGACTTGCTTACTTCGTTCTGGAAGTCTCGGCCACAAGACACAGTCATGCTGATGTCATTGCCTGACGTGTGCCAGCTCTTCAAGTGCTATGACGCCCAGCTGTACAAGGCAGGAAGACGCGTGAGTCTCTGGGTTATATCTGTTGCAGAAATTGGCAGCAAATGCTGGGTTTGGACCCACAGCTCCAGCTCTCTGCCGTCTCCATGGTCCCCTGAGGAGTGAATAGAGGGGTGTGTGGACCAGGAGCCCTTTGATCTCTGCCTAACATTCAGTTTTCCTTTGTGAATTAGCTCATGGAAACCAAAAGCCAATGCACATAGCAACCTATGGTTTCATACCAGTGAAGTCCAAATTAGTCAATGTTCTTTCTCTGGGAATTTCTGTTAAAAAAAAAAGACGTTCTAAAATGACTAATTGGAGTAATTGCTTTGTAATAGGTATAACCTCAGGGTTTTTGTTTTGTTTTGCTTCACTTTGGTTGAAGCTGTATCTCTAACGTGATTGTATTTGGAGGGTCAGGTCTATATCTTTTCTGTTTAAAAATGTGTTCTCCTTCATCAAGTCATAAGCCTTACCTTTTATTTAAAAAAAAATCATCTGGTACTTCCAAGTTTGTAATACAAACATTGAAAACTGGAAGCTGGGTTCAGCCCTTAAATACGTTTGGTTTGACCCACTTAGTACTGGCCAGCAATGTGTGTGTGTGTGTGTGTGTGTGTGTGTTTAATTTGAATCAGTTATCAATCTTTTAAAAACATTTGAAAAAAATTCCAATTGTGGCTGCACCAGCCTGACATCCTGCAAGAGAAGCAGTGGCGGAACTGCATGGTGCGGTCCCCTCAGACTGCGTGGGAACCGGCTCTCAGACTTGTTGACACACGCCCTGTCCCTGTGGCGTGGGTGAGCTTTGATCACATGTGCACCATCAGTAGAACCATAGTGTCTTGATACTTTCGTTGTAGGGAATTGAAGACGTTCTCCTTCATGACTTCTTGGAAGATGTTTCTATTCAGTACCTGAAATCTGTGCGGCTATTTAGTAAGAAATTTAAGCTATGGCTTCTTAATGCTCTGGAAGGTTTTCCAGCCTGCTCGCAGATCTCCAAACTCAAAAGTAGGTTTCAATGGAAAAAAATTAATTCGGGGCCAGTACAATGACTCACGCCTGCAGTCCTAGCGCTTTGGAAGGCTGAGGCAGGAGGATCGCTTGAGCCCAGGAGTTTGAGACCATCCTGGGCAATGTAGTGAGATCCTGTCTCTGCACAAAAAAAAAGTTTTAAAAATCAGCTGGGTGTGGTGGCACACTGCTATGGTCCTAGCTACTCAGAAGGCTGAGGCGGGAGGATCACCTGAGCCCAGGAGGTTGAGGCTGCAGTGAGCCATGATCATGTCACTGCACTCCAGCCTGAGTGACAGAGGAAGACTCTGTCTTAAAAGTAAATAAATACATAAATAAATTCTGTAAGCATAGATGAAGTACCTGATTCCATCCTGGGTGGTAGCTTTCAGCTGCTGCTCCATGCACTCAGCTACAATCCGGAAGGCCCAACGTGCTCAGGATTTCTGACTTTCAGTGCTGGTGATGGATGTTTGCACTGATTAAGCCACACCCCTCTTAGCTATTTCTCTTGAGTAATAACATGGACTTTTGGCAGGTCAAGGGGTTCTAGGTGCACATATTCACCAGGTTATTCACGCCGCATACCTGAATTACACCATCTCCCTGTTGAGTTTCTAGACTGCTTTCCCCTTCTGTCTGGCTGCCAGGCTGCAGTCTCTGAATGCTGCTTCCACTGAGCTATTTATCTGTTCAAGGCCTGAATGTGAAATTGGGGGTATGGGACACAAACATTCAGATCATAGTAGCACTCATGTCAGATGCTGGAGTTACTTAACTTTTCTGGCACATGGAGACATTTCAGCTAAGTGGCCCCTCCCAGGAACTCCTAGCCACTCAGAGAGGGCCAGCAGACAGCGAGTGGGGAGGTTGCAGTTTAGCCAGCTGTGCCTTCCTACCCCAAACATGTACCTCCTCTTTCCCACTGCCCACATGAGAACTTGAAGTTGTATAAATAGCCACATGTATTGTTCTTAACAGAAGTTATTCTGTTTTTCAAAAGACTAAGAAGAAAGACGTACCTTTCCAACATGGCTAAGGCAGGTTTCAGCCAAGTAGATAGGAGGGAACAAAGCAGTTTCCTGAAAAGAAGTGAAAGCTCTAAGTCCCTGTTAAGAGCAGGTGGTCGCTCCATCCATCTGCAGGGCAGGGGGCAGGCCAGGTGGCCTTGCCTGGTCACTGGCAGGGGAGCCCAGGTGGCCCCTGTGACTCAAAGCTAGAAGCCTGTCCCCTTTCCGCCCCTCCTCAGGAAAGCTCCAAGCTCCTGGCCTTTCAGGACAGGAGGGAAAGCGGGTCAACATTTAAAAGATGCCTGATGGTCGGGCATGGGGGGTTTACACCTGTAATCCCAGAACTCTGGTAGGCTGAGACAGGTGCATTACTTGAGGTCAGGAGTTCGAGACCAGCCTGGCCAACGGGGCAAAACTTTGTCTCTATCAAAAAAAAATTTTTAAATACAAAAACTAGCCTGTAGTCCTAGCTACAGTGGAGGCTGAGGTAGGAGAATCTCTTGAACCTGGGAAGTGGAGGTTGTAGTGAGCTAAGATTGTGCCACTATACTCCAGCCTAGACAACAGAATGAGATTCTATCTCAAATAAATAAAAAAATAAAAATAAAAGACGCCTGAGAGAGGCCCCACACAGAGGTGCCAGTGTCAGAGATAACAGCGCCTCGTAGCAGAACCTATGAAAGACAGAGAAACGCATTCTTCACCTGTGTGTGGCCTATGGACTCGGTGTTGCCAGAACACCAGCTACTTCAGCTCTGACCTTTTCACTCCTGGGGCAATTTAGAGAAAGGTTGAGAAGTGCTGAAGAAAACACTCTATGATGCTGGCACATGGCTCCTGGGCCACCAGGAGTTCCCTCTCAGGTCCTGCAAGTGCCCTATTGGGACAGAGCCTGGGGACTGTCACTCTGTTCCAAATCAGTCTCCTCTGGGAGAAGCCCAGCTGGGGCTTCCATGACCCGGTGCTGGGCTCCATCCTCCCAGCACAGACCCCTCTCCAGACTCTGAGCCCGGCGGCGTCATGCCCCACTGCAGTCCTCACGGCCAGTCCTGTTCTCCAAGGCTCTCACAGTCCTGACTCGGTTGGTCTGGCAATGACCCTGCAGCGTGCTCTTCCTCTCAACCCAAGCAGAGCAACAAGCATGGGTTCTGGAGCCAACCCCTGCTCTGAGTCTTATCTTCCCACTTACTGCCCCTTGGGAAAGTTACTTCATACCCCAGGAACTCTCAGTGTCCTCCTCTGTGAAAGGGAGGGATAACTCGTGCCTTCTCCCAGGACTGCTGTGAGGACCACTAAGTGCATCCCAGGCAGTCGGACAGGGTCGGGGACTAGATTGTCCCCATTTGACAGCTAAGGATGTCACCTCCCAGAAGCTAAATTCCTCATGACCATGGCTCCCACGAGGAAGAGACAGCCAGCTTCTGAATCCTGCAGCCACCCCCTCAGGATAGGTGCAGGCTCTACCTACACCTTCCTCGCAGAGGCCCAATCAATGGGCTCCCTCTCTAGAGCCATTTGGGCATGGGCTGAATGGGGTGCAGAGAAGCAGCAGCAGCCATGCCCAGATAGTCCTGAATGCATCGATCTAGAGATGCCTTCTTTCTAAATGCTGCTTTTCAGAAGGGCAGTTCTAGAATGTGTGTAATTTTAACCTTTTCATTGTTAAGATTCATTTTTAATGGGTAATATCTGCATCAATGTTTCTTTCTCCCCCACAACAAAAGTCTTGGCAATTAGGAGGAGAGTTAGGCAAAAATAAAATGACAAAATTGAATTAAGTATTATGCCTCCCCGTCGTCTTTAGACTATAAGAATGGTATTGAAAGGTAAGAGGTGAGTCAATGTTCTGAAGTCGTATCTGCAGGCCATCATCAATCAAGACACTTTGGCTACTTCTAAGAAAGCCCTGGCGAGTGACCAGAGCGGACCAGATGAGCTGGAGAACAACCCAGAGATGAAATGTAGTCTTCCTTCTGCAGCTTGCTTTATTGGTGCGGCGGGCATAGATTTGGGGCTAGCATGGCCAAGATTAACTCATGAATTTCTTAATAGAGGTAGAACTTTGTAACTCTGATGTTCTAAGTTGTCTGCTCACAGTTCTTTTCCTGTAGTGGGGTGATGAACACCCCAGGGAATGCGCTATCCCTGTGCCCCCAGGACCTACCCCAGGGCCAGACAGGGCAGCAGTGCTAATACCTGCTGGTTGAGTTAATGAATGACTAGATGAGTGTGCTTGCTGCTTGACAGTATCACCAGAATATCTCCTGTGGGAAAAAAGTTTAGTTTCTGCATCTGTGTTGTACATGCACAGGCTCCTGTGTCTCCTCAATCATGCCTGAATTGCCTTGAGCTAGATGTCTGACTTGCTACATTCTCCCACCACTCTTTTACTTGCAATGTGAAGTTTAACAATGGTGCCTTCACCATATTTCATTACTTTCCAAACAAGTGATAGGAAACAGGTGGATATTCTTGCCCTTTGCTATTGATCATTGTCATTGTTTTTCAAGAAAAAAAATCCCCCTGGGGGATTATAACAACACATAACATATAACACACACGACCTGCTGGCTGGTGTGTGTTATGTCCCTGGCTAGTGAACATAGTGGCAGAAGGAGCTCTCCAGGCTCAGAGAGCACGTGGGAGGCAGGGAGCTGCCAAATGGTTACTGATGATGGATTATGGGCATCTCTAGGCCCTCCTATGATGGCTACAGAGAGGGTGCCAGGCTCCCCTGTGTGTACCCTTTCCAAACTCTCACTACTAGATAAACTCTCACTACTAGACTTACCTAGTAAGTCAAATGGCCACTCCCTCTGTGGGCATAACGCCTTGCTAGTACTCTCAGCTGTGTCTGTAGCTGCCTGCCCAGTTCTTGTGAGCTCCTTCAGGCCATCAGCTGTGTCTTATTCACCCTGGGCCACTCAGCATTGCACTGGCCCACAGGAGCACTTCAGTGTTTTGTGACTTGAGAGATACATAAGCAACATATTTACAGGAGAATGAGGGCATAACAATACCAAAATATCACATTGAAGTACCTAGCATGTGTAAACTACATTTGTATTAAGTCTTGAGGGATCCTAGGGAGGAATAAAAGGGGTGCTTCTGTGTCAAGTTCATGGCTGTTGCTCTGTGTAGTAACAACTCTGCCTCCCCTTACACCTTCCTCCTCTTCCAGCAGCTTCACAGATGGTAGCTGACGAGTTAACACAGGGGATGCATGGGGTGTGGTCAGAAGTCCCTTTTTTCTCTAGAACACTTGTGAGTCTTGAAAGATTCCAGATGTAACTTTTCCCATCATCTTGTGCTTCTCTTCTAGATGTCAGCCAGGAACAACCTCCCTCCCTAATATCAGGTAAATCCCAGTTCATTCTCAATCTGTTTTGACTCTCCTTTTCTGCTGATGAATTGATCAGTTCCCCAGTGTCTTCTTATCAACACTTTCCTTTCAGGAATTGGTTAATGTCAGTGCTCCAATGATACAGGCCATCTTCATGCAACCTTGACTCTGGGACCATGAGCAGGGCAACCAAATTGAATGGCAAAGATACTTGGCTTAGATGACTAACAGGAGTGGGTTGACCTTCCCCCAGGCCAGGAGTGCCTGATGGGAGATGACAGACAAATGGGCAGCGTCCTCATTCTGACTCCTCCTTATACTGACAGCCCCTCAACTGCTTCCTCCTCCCCCAGCATTCCACTCCAGAGTTCTTCGGCTTCACTGGAAATGCAAAGAAATTAGTGTCTGGGTCTCATTTTTGTGCATTTCCCCACTCAGCTGCATTACCATAGCTGATAAAAGTTTGCCACACTATTCGGTGAATCCTGTGTGTGCCTTCCTTCTCTCTCTTCACTCTCTTCATATTTCTTTACTTGGGTCTTGGAGCCAGGTGCCCAGGAGTTCAGTCAGCAAGTTATTGAGGCAGCTGGGATCATAACTGGCTGCTTGACTGATGTTTCTCATCCTTTAATTTTTTTCCCCATCTGGGGATTCTAACATATCCAAGACCTTTTTGTAAATTTTTCTTTTTTGGCTAACTTAAAATAGATGTACTTGTCATACACACAAATAAATGAGACTTTTCATGACCCAGATATGGATGAAAGGAACTCTGCCTATCAAAGCCTTGAGCAAAAGGGATGTTAGTAGTTGACAGGCACATTCTGGGAAAGAGGGACAGTGTGCTAAGGATAGAGAGGTATAAAGGGAGGAGGTTCTTCTATCACTGAACTTGGCTCTTCTGGTGTCACTTCAGCAGATGGAGGAGACTCAAACCAGAGCTCAGATGAGAAGCCTCAGAGACTGCCTTTTGGAGGACTTCCACCTAAGCCCCCTCCTGGTAATAGAAGCCAGGATTATGGGCCTCAGCAGAGACCACCCCTACAAGAAGGCATCAAGCCTCAAGGTCCCCCACCTCCCCCAGGAAAGTCACAAGGACCACCCCCACCTCCTCAAGGGGGAAGACCACCCAGATCTCTCCAGGCACCACCTCCCCAGGGACCGCCTCCACCTTCTAAGGGGGAAGACCACCCAGAGCTCTCCAGGGACTGCCTCCCCAGGGACCACCTCCCCAGGGACTGCCTCCTCAGTGACCACCTCCCCAGGGACCACCTCCACCTCCTCAAGGGGGAAGACCACCCAGAGCTCTCCAGGGACTGCCTCCCCAGGGACCACCTCCCCAGGGACCACCTCCACCTCCTCAAAGGGGAAGGCCACCCAGATCTCTCCTGGGACCACCTTCACCTCCTCAAGGGGGAAGACCATCCAGATCTCTCCAGGGACCACCTCCCCAGGGACCACCTCCCTAGGGATCATCTCCCCAGGGACCACCTCCACCTCCTCAAGGGGGAAGACCATCCATATCTCTCCAGGACCGCCTCCACAGGGACCACCTCCCCAGGGACCACCTCCATCTTCTCAAGGGGGAAGACCACCCAGATCTCTCCAGGGACTGCCTCCCCAGGGACCACCTCCCCAGTGATCTGGGCTTCAATGACAAGTATGATTCCAGTGTATTCTTCACCAAGGGCTCTAAGTGCTGCAGTTCTCCAGCTTTATTGTGCCAATGAATCAACTAAAAGCCCGCTGACATTGCATTGTCCTAGACCTTATTTCTAAAGATTTGTATTCAGATATTCCAGAATAGGGTAACAAGACCCTGTATTTCTAACAAACTCCTTAAGAAATTCTGATGTTGAGAAACAACATTCCAAATAACCTGTCTTAAATTGTGTTGGCTATGAGGAAGTAGTACCATGTTCTCTCTCTCTGGCGCTCTGGTTTCTGTCCACAAACTCAGAGACCTACCATTTAAAGTTTTTTTTTTATCTAAGCATGATTTGCTCAGTTCTGCCTCACACCAGCTTCTCTAGTCCATTATTTCTGAAAAATGGTCCCTGAACTTCCGGTAGCTAAATGGTGTCTCATTTTATAAATAGTTACTTTTCAATAAGTACGTGATTAAGTTAACAAAAAATATGTAATGGAATGGAAAAATATGAAGTTAAATTTAAAGGCATATCTCATCTTACCTGCCTGCACTCTTTCAGAAATCTACCGCTCTTTATGTCATCTTCTTTTTGAAATATTCATGTGTATTAGACATTTGTAATATTTTTCCCTTAGAATTATTGCCGTAATTTATATGCCGGTATGTATGTTTGTCATTTAAAAATATATTCCTTTGATAATTTCCACATAAGTACATTTCTTCAGTGGTTTTCTGTTAGTTTTTATAATTTTACACTACTTCATCGTGTGGCTGTGCCATGATTTCTTTAATCAATGCACCACTGGAGACTGAGGGTGGTTTCAGCTTCCCACTATTATAGCATATGTTCCAGTTACCATCTGTATAAATATATCTCTGAACAAATTCAACAGCAAGGAGTCATAACAGCCTAAGAATGATTTCTCTCTTCATCTTCTAAGCAACACTTTGGAGCACATTGTGTTCCAGGGCATCAAAAGGGTGAACACAGAAAAAAATTAGGAAGGAAACAAGAGGTAGAAGCGATATGGGGAGAGAGGGTGGGCTCACGTTACTCTACTGCAGTAACTCCGGTGAGGAATTAGACATTTCCTGCCCCAAGTCTGCTCTGTGAACTTCCTTGTTTGTTTCTTTCAGGAGGTGAATAAGAAGATATCCGTTATTCAAATAATTCAATTGCATCAAATGCCATGGCATTGGAACGACGTCATCATAACTTTACCTTTAATATACCAATAAAATAATCAGCTTGCAATTTTTGATTGTGGTCTCTTTCTCAGTGTTTGTGAATGTGGAATGTGAGGATCAAGAACACATTATAAAAACATCTAGGATCCCTTCTCCTTAATTGTAATTAGTTTAGTTTTCCTCCTCCTTAATCCTAATTTAGCCAGCTTCCATGAAAAATGTTGTGCTGTTTCTCTACTTCCAATTTCTATTCCCCGCACCAACCAAGATAGAGTCTCACTCTATCGCCCTGGTTGGAGTGCAGTGGTGTGGTCTCAGCTCATTGCAACTTGCATTTCCCTGGTTCAAGCTATTCTCCTGCCTCAGCCTTCAGAGTAGCTGGGATTACAGGTGCCTACCATCACAGCCAACTATTTTTTTTTTTTTTTTTGTATTTTTAGTTGAAATGGGATTTCACCCTGTTGGCCAGACTAGGCTCGAACTTCTGACTTCAAGTGATCCACTTGCCTTGGCCTCCCAACGTGTTGGACTTATGGGTGTGAGCCACCACACCTGGGCCATCCCTGATTTCCATTGCACAAATTGAAATTTTAACATTTTTTTTAGATTATCTAGTGATATTCCAGTAATCTAAAGGATAAAAAACACAATAAATGCAAAAAAGTCCCAGAAGCTGAAAGCAATCCTTATAATTTTGAGGAAACTGAGTTTGGTTTTCAAGGGAATGAATATGGTTGTATGCTTCTTATTCCCAGAACCCACTCTATCCCATTTACCCAACTTTAACAGTGATCCCTTCTCTCCCTCCTGATGTTCCTCAGCATTCTTCAATGAAAACTGAGTGGATTTCATCAAGGAGGCAACATGGTTTTAAGGAGCAAAGAATTTGGACACTCTCAGATTTTAGTAAGACATAATTCTTTTTCTTGCTAGACTCTTAAAAAGCTAGTTGTTCTCTCGGAGCTTAAATTTCCTCATCTATAATGAGAATAATCATAGCAATTACCTTAGAGGATGAAGGCTGATGAGATAACATACATACCAAACACCTTGCAGAGATTGGCATATCTGCTTCTCAAGCAAGGAGGGTTCAATGTTAGAAAACTGCCCGTGTGCCCACTGATAGCCTCAGAGAATTCATGAAGAAGTCAGAAAAATCAGAACAGAAGGATCTCACCATAACCACCACCAAGTTGACCAACCCACATTCAGTTCAATTCCAGGTCTCTGGCTTCTCTCCTACTATCATAGGTGAAGTCTCCCTAACACCATCTCTCAAATTCCCTCTTGATTCTGTGCCACATTACCCAATCGAGGATTTTGCTTCTGCATGTGACCCTTTTGTCTCCTGATTCTTACATCTATACACTATGAAATTATTTCCATCAGCAAAGACCTGCTGAAACATCACCGATTTCTACAGAGGGCTTTCTAAGACTCTTAGTGCTTCTTTCCTACCATATTATTTGTCTGCCATTTTTATTGTGAAAGTTCTTAACACATATGTATATAATTATTTGCCCATCCCGTCACCTCCTATTTTTTTCTTACACACACATTAAAGATGCTTTTGTTCTTTCCACTCCACGTCTGTCTTCTAGTGCCTCCATTTCACTTATTTTAGGAATCAGTTCTCAGTCCTGCATCTCCTGTGACCCCTCAGCAGTTTAACACTATTGATCCTACCCTTGTTTTGGGAACACTTATCAATCTTTCCAGGAACCTCCCACTCTCTCCTGGGGTTTCTCCCACCTCCGCCTCTTCCCTCCTTCAACTACAAAGTTCTTCCTCTTCCAACTCTATTTGGTCTTGGTAAATAATTCACCTAATTAACTAAGCAAACTAGGATTTATTCTTGCCTCTTCTCTTTTCCTATTACATCACATTACATCTAGCTATGTGATCATCGTGAGGTTCAAGCTTCAGAGTCATTTCCTACTGCAGCCAGTTTCATCACTTCCATTTCTATCAGCCCATCTCAGCACGCCTCATCTGAAGTTACATCAAATAGTAGCTCTATTTATTTCCCAAAAGTGAATTCCCCACAGTAACCATTTAAAAATTGTATTACTTTTCTATGTTTTCCAGTTGATTGCCACAACTTTACTCTCTAAAATCAAGATGCGAATTTTTTGCTATGCTAAGGTCCTATGTATTGAGCTGCAATTATCTCTGGAATTGGGGGCTGCTCTATACTTAATTCATCCTGCTATGGTCACACTGGTCATAGTCTTCTTTCTATGGTGGGGATGGGGGAGGAGTATGTCTAGATTTTCTGTCAATTTTTGAAAACTTTTATTTGCACAAATGTATGTATTACAAGTTTGGTTTTGTTACATACATCATATAGTGCTTAAGACGTGACATTAGGGTATTCCTTATTCAGATAAAAAGCACTGTATTTATTCATTAATATAACACTATTCAACGCCTCTGCTCCCACACTTCCAAGTCATCATTGTCTATCATATCACTCTCTTCATCCATGTAAATACATTCTTTTGTAAGCGCTTATGAATGAGAACCTGTTATATATAATTTTCTGTATCTAGCCTGTTTTTAAGAAAATGACCCCTAGTTCTATCCATATTGCCATAAAATATGTGATTTCATTCCCTCTTTATGACTAAGTAGTATGTCATTGCGTATATATAATTACATTTTTAATCCAATCATTCATCCATGGATACTTTGGTTGAGTCAATGTCTTTGTTACTGTGAATGTTGCTACAAAAAACATACAGATCAAGGTATATATTTGATACACTGACTACTTTTCCTTTGGGAAGATAACCCAGTAGTAGGTCTGCTCCCTGGAAATGTAGTTCTAGTTTTAGTTCTTTGAGGAACCATACTGCTTTCCACAGAAGCTGTACTACTTTACATTCCCACCAAGGGCATGTAAGAGTTCTCCTTTCTTCGTATCCTTGCCAACAGCTCTTTGTTTTTCACCCCTTTAATCATAGTCATTGTGACTGAGGTAAGGTGATATCTCATTGCGGTTTTGTTATATATACTTTAACTTCTGGGATACATGTGCAGAACGCGCAGGTTTGTTCTAGAGATATACATGAACCATGGTGGTTTGCTGCACTCATCAACCCATCATCTAGGTTTTAAGCCCTGCATGCATTAGGTGTTTCTCCTAATGCTATCCCTCACCTTGCCCTCCACCCCCTGACATGGCCAGATATGTGATGTTCCCTTCCCTGCGTCCATGTGTTTTCATTGTTGAACTCACACTTATGAGTGAGAATACGTGGTGTGTGGTTTTCTGTTCCTGTGCTAGTTTGCTGAGAATGATGGTTTCCAGCTTCATCCATGTCCTTGCAAAAGATATGAACTCATTCTTTTTTATGACTGCAGAGTATTCCATGGTGTATATGTGCCACATTTTCTTTATCCAGTGTATCATTGATGGGCATTTGGATTGGTTCCAAGTCTTTGCTATTATAAATAGTGCTGCAATGAACATAGGTGTGCATATGTCTTTACAGTAGAATGATTTATACTCCTTTCAGTTTATACCTAGAAATGGGATTCCTGGGTCAAAGGGTATTTCTGATTCTAGATCCTTGAGGAATTCCCACACTGTCTTCCACAATGGCTGAACTAATTTTCACTCCCACCAACAGTGTAAAAGCATTTCTATTTCTCCACAACCTCTCCAGCATCTGCTGTTTCCTGATCCGTGGTTTGTTTTTTTTTTAAGATAGAATCTTGCTCTCTTGCCCAGGCTGGAGTGCCATGGCCTGATCTTGGCTCACTGCAACCCCCACCTCCCAGGTTCCAGGGATTCCTGTGCCTCAGCCTTCCACTTGCCACTGTGCCAGGCTAATTTTTGTAGTTTTAAATCTTGTTTTAGATGGGGTCTCACTTTTTGTTGCCCAGGCTGGACTACAATGGTGTGATCTTTGCTCACTGCAACCCCTGCCTCCCAGGTTCAAGTGATTCTCCTACCTCCTGAATAGCTGGGATTACAGGCATGTGCCACTGTGTCTGGCTAGTCTTGCATTTTTAATAGAGATGGGGTTTCACCTTGTTGATCAGGCTGGTCTTGAACTCCTGACCTCAAATGATCTGCCTGTCTCAGTTTCCCAAAGCGCTTGAATTACAGATTTGAGCCACCATGCTTGCCTTGTTTCCTGACTTTTTAATGATCACCATTCTAACTACTGTGAGATGATATCTCATTGTAGTTTTGATTTGCATTTCTCTAATTGTCAGTGATGAGGAGCTTTTTTTTTGTTCGTTGGCTACAGAAATGCCTTCTTTTGAGACCTGTCTGTTCTTATCCTTCACCCACTTTTTGAAGGGATTTTTTTTTTTTTTTTGAGACGGAGTTTCGCTCTTGTTACCCAGGCTGGAGTGCAATGGCACAATCTCGGCTCACCACAACCTCCGCCTCTTGGGTTCAAGCAATTCTCCTGCCTCAGTCTCCCGAGTAGCTGGGACTACAGGCGCGTGCCACCATGCCCAGCTAATTTTTGTATTTTTAGTATATAGAGGGTTTCACCACGTTGACCAGGATGGTCTCGATCTCGTGACCTCGTGATCCACCCACCTCGGCCTCCCAAAGTGCTGGGATTTTAGATGTGAGCCCGGCGGGATTTTTTTTTTTTTTTAAGATTTCCTTAAGTTCCTTGTAAATTCTGGATATTAGCGTTTGTCAGATGGGTAGATTCAAAAATTTTCTCCCATTCTGTAGGTTGTCTGTTCACTCTATGAGAGTTTCTTTTGCTCTGCAGAAGCTCTTTAGTTTAAGTAGATCCCATTTGTCAATTTTGGCTTCTGTTGCAGTTGCTTTTGGTGTTGTAGTCATGAAGTCTTTGCCCATGCCTGTGTCCTGAACAGTACTGCCTAGGTTTCCTTCTAAGGTTTTTATGGTTTTAAATCTTATGTTTAAGTCTTTGCTCCATCTTCAGTAAATTTTTGTATAATGTGAAAGGAAGGGGTCCAGTTTCAGTTTTCTGCATATGACTAGTCAGTGTTCCCAACACCATTTATTATAAATAGAAAATCCTTTCGCCTTTGCTTGCTTTTGTCAGGTTTGTCAAAGGTCAGATGATTGTAGATGTGTGGTGTTGTTTCTGAGGCCTCTTTTCTGTTCCATGGGTCTATATATCTGTTTTGATACCAGTACCATGCTATTCTTGTTATTGCAGCCTTTTAGCATAGTCTGAAGTCAGGTAGCATGATGCCTCCAGCTTTGTTCTTTTTGCTTAGGATTGTCTTGGCTATATGGGCTCTTATTTTCTTTCCAATACTATGGAGAAAGTCAATGGTAGCTTGAAGGGATAGCATTTAATCTACAGATTACTTTGTTTTCTTTTCCCTGATGTGTCACATCAGAGGGTACCTGATGTTTCTGTGTCTTGTTTGTAGGTGATAGTCACTTGATCACAAAGTTCATGCAGTGTCTGCCATGTTTTTATATGGGAAAGTTATTAGTGTTATTGTTTGGTGTTGTTAACTTACTTTCTTTCTCTTCTTTCTCTCTCTCTCTCTCTCTCTCTCTCTCTCTCTCTCTCTCTTTCTTTTGATAGACTCTGGTTCTGTTGCCCAGACTGAAGTGCAGTAGTGCAATCTCTGCTCACTGCAAGCTCTGCCTCTTAGGTTCAAGAAATTCTTACGCCTCAGACTCCTAAGTAGCTGGGATTTCAGGCATGCACCACTATGCCCAACTAATTTTTTTTTTCATTTTTAGTGGAGATAGGGTTTCACCACATTGTCCAGGCTGGTCTTGAACTCTTGACCTCAGGTGATCCACCCACCTGGGCCTCCCAAAGTGCTAGGATTACAGGCATGAGCCACCATGCCCAGATGGTGGTGTTACCTTTCATAGGTCAGGCATACTTTGGAGACAGCCCATTGAGTTTATGTCAATGTCCTGCATCTTTTCAGAATTCTGCTTAGAGATTTTAGGCTCCTTGGAAGATTCTTGTCTGCAACAGTGATTCCTGTATTTCTTGCTTCAATGTGATTCTTTATTTCCCTCATTCTTTCTACATTTATCAATTGGAAATCTTCCATAAGGATGACTGGTCCCTTCTTCTACACTTGTTTATTCATTAAGTTGTTTATTTCTGTCTGTATAGACTTGCTGATACTTACTTTATTATATGGCTTCTAATTTAATACTATCAATACTCACTTTCTAGCTAAGATGCTTTCAGGTCTGGCCATTGGGAGCTCCTTGAGATGGGCTCCTGTGTCCTTCCAGCTTGCTCCATTTTTTAGTGAGCACCTCTTTGCTTCTGTAGACTGTTGTGGAAATGGTCACCAAAGAAATGAACCCAGCAAGCCAGGCCTGACTCCAGGACATAACAAGGAGAGCGCACACAGGGACTAAAGCATATTTTTTGTAATATGGACTTGGACATCTGGTGTGTAGAGGAGCGACACTGCTAATCATCCTACTATGCACAACCTTCCTCCCTAAAGAATTATCCACCCCAAAATATCAGTAGTGCTGAGGTTGACAGCCCCTGGCTTTTACCCTGCCTATTAGATCTGGAGATCTAGGAGAATTGGGGATGGCTCATGGGGTCTTTTAATGAAATATGAATGAGATCACATCTGTGTGTATGGAATGTAATCAGAGATCCATAGAAATAAAAATGGTCTCAGTTTAGTCAAGAAAAGTAATGAAACTTTCTGAGAAAAGTTCTCTCTCTGTCTCTTTCATTTGAGAGGCAGAGTCTTTACTGTTTCCCCTAGTCTGGAGTGCAGTGGCAGGATCATGTCTCACTGCAACCTGAAGCTCCTGGACTCAAGAGATCCTCATGACTCAGACTCCTGAGTAGTTAGGACTAGAGGTGTGCTCCGCCAGCCTAAGTTTTAAATTTTAATTTATTATTATTATTATTATTATTGAAGAACAAGGAACTTGCTATATTGCCCAGGCTGGTCTCAAACTCCTAACCTCAAACCGCCCTCCCACCTCAGCCTCCCAAATCATCAGAAGAGTTTTCTAAAAATGCCACTCAATGACACATTTATTTCTTCCAAAATACTTTTCTAGGTGATCACAGAGGTGTAGTTTTAGAACTTTATTAACAAAAAGCAGAAAATGTCCCCAGACTCACCAGAAACTAGATAATAACAGGTCTTTTCTAAAATTTTTATCAGAAAGTACAGAAGAAATAAAGGATATTTCAAGTTCCAATAAATCACAAGCTGTTTGTTTTATCGAAGACTCAATTTTATATCTACATATTTGTGATTAATGAAATCCTTTTATGCAGCTTTTCATTTTTTGTCAATCCTAATGGAACATATGCATTTGGATTTCCTTGGTGTCCAGGGAAGAGTGCATTTTTTTCTATACTTTACGGAACATAGCATTTATAACATTTTGAAGGGGTACCTCGATGTCAAAGATAACTACTATTTCTCTTTCTTGCCGTTTTATTGTTTCACATTTCCTCTCTCAGGTTTGGAATCATCTGGAAATGAAAAATTATCACATACATAGCAAGAATTATGATAATGTATAGGAGATCAGGAATGATTTATATATAATTCTAATATCATTAAAATATTAGGATGGGGCCAGGCACTGTGGCTCACGCCTGTAATCCTAGCACTTTGGGAGGCCAAGACAGGCAGATCACTTGAGGTCAGTAGTTCGAGACCAGCTTGTCCAAGATGATGAAACCCTGTCTGTACTAAAAACACAAAAATTAGCCAGGTGTGGTGGCATTTGCCTGTAATCCCAGCTACAAGAGAGGCTGACACAGGACAATCACTTGAAGGGTGGAGGTCACAGTGAGCCATGATTGCTCCATTGCAATCCAGCCTGGGGAGCAAGAGTGAAACCTCGTCTCAAGAAATAAAAAAAAAGAAAAAATAATAATTAGGGTAAAAATTTGGAAAAATATAGAAGAAACCAAATGGATATCTAGTTCAATTAAATAGTAATTGTTCAGTGTCTTTTTTTTTTGCCAGAAAACATATATTTCATGTCCACAATCAGGACCATGGTCCCAGCTCTCAAGTGTGGGTGTCTCCAAGCAAATTGAAGAACCAAGCATATAAGTGCATTAAATTAACAACTCTCTCTCTCTCTCTCTCTCTCTCATAAGACAAGTGAAGTGCAGTGGTGTGATCTGAGTCTAGGATGAAGTGCAGTGGTGTGATCTGAGCTCACCACAACCTTTACCTGCCAGGGTCAACCGATTCTCCTGCATCAGCCTCTAGAGTAGGTGGGACTATAGGTGTGCGCCACTATGCCCAACTAATTTTTGTATTTTTAGTAGAGACAAGGTTTCCTATTTTGGCCAGGCTGGTCTTGAACTCCCGACCTCAGGTGATCTGCCTACCTCAACCTCCCACAGTGCTGGGATTACAGGCATGAGTCACCGTTCCTGGTCTTTTTTTTTTTTTTTTTTGAGACAGAGAGAGACTTCCTCTCCAAATAATAATAATATAATAATAATGTGTAGTGAGCTAAGCAGTGATGGAGTCACATCAAGCCTGGCCCCGTGGTCGGGGTGTCAGAAAGTAGAATGGAAGCTGCACCCACCTCTGCACCAGGGACCGCCAGGTCCTTTTGTGAACCTACGCACAGCGCCCTCTGGAGGCAGCTCCAGGTTTATTATCACTGCTTCCGTCGTGGAATGTCCAAGGGGTCAGCAACCCTCACCGACAAAGTAAAGCCAGGTCAGGAACAAATCCTTTAAATTACAATGGGGGTGGCCGAGTAATTTCAAAAGATTTTAAACATAACTACAAGTTGTGAACTATTATTATGACCCACTCATCTCCATAAATCTCAAAACTATTTAGGCGGGACATGCTGGGGGTCATGCTCGTAATCCCAAAACTTTTGGAGGCAGAAGCAGAAAGGTTGCTCGAGTTCAGGAGTTCTAGACCAGCCTCAGCAATAAAGTGAAACCCCGGCTCTACAAAAAAATACAAAACATTGGCCGGGTGTGGTGTCCCACACTTGTAGTCTGAGATATCTGGTCGACTGTGCGCCCCTCTCCTCCTGCCTCGGCTCTCCCCCCACCCCCATTGCCAGCAGGTGCCTTTTGGGCATAGCTTGCTGCACCAATCCCTTAACGTCCCGGGTCCTTTGTGAGCGCGCCTATGTCTCCAGTACCTATTACGCGCGCCCGGCCCTGGACCCCCATTTTCTTGTCCTTGCCAGCAGGTGCCTTGTGCGCGTACCTTGCCACGCCAATCCGTTAAGATTCCGAGCCCTTTGTGCTAGCCTCTCCCACCAGTACCTAGTGCACGCCGCTCCCAATGGCTTAAATGTCCAATTTCTTTCCTCCTTTGCCCCTACCGATGATCTGGTTACTACTTTTTGCTCCAACATTCCCCCGAACCTTCTCAAACACTGATATTTTCCCCCTTTCCCCACAAATCTCCCTGTCAGGCTTCTGCCCCCAAACATCTTCTCACCCCTTCACACCACATCGCCTAGGTCCTTTAGATTCCTACGCACCCGATTTCTCTGTCCCCTCACACCCGCTTGCTTCCCTTGCTCCCACCATGGCAGTGCCCATCTGCTCCTCCCCGCTCACTCAGGTCTGCTGCTCCGGACGTCTTTGGCGACGGCGAGGGAGATTCTTGCTGAAGAGGGGCTCCGGGGGCAGCATGGCAATCCGGGGTACCTTTCTTCTCATTGTTGGCCTTGGCCCCAAGTGTGCCCAGGTGTTGATGGAGCGCCTGGGTAGTGCGAGCCCTGCCGCCAGGGCCTGGTTGGGGTTGCGCCAGGAGCTGTCCGTGGTTCTGAAACGATGCCGGCTGAGGCGCCGGCTGTAACGGGGAAAGAGCGCTGTCCGTCGTGCTGAAGAGGTTCCTGGGCCCCGGCAGCCGGAAGACCACCAGGTAAGGAATCCTGGTGGAGGCTACGCCGGCAGCAGCTGCTGATGCTCCCACAAGCAGCGATTCTCCGCGCTCAGCTCCGTCCAGCCGCCGCTCCAGCTCGTCGATGCTGTGGCGCTGGGTGTGGACAAGGCTCTGCTGGTTCTTTTTGGTTCTTTTTGGTTCTTTTTCTTTTTTCTTTTGCCAGAGTCCCGTTCTGTTGCCAGGCTGGAGTGCAGTGGCACGACCTCAGCTCACTGTAACCTCCGCATCCCAGGTTCAAGCGATTCTTCTGCCTCAGCCTCCCGAGTAGCTGAGACTACAGGCGTGTGCCGCCACTACCAGCTAATTTTCGTATTTTTGGTAGAGACGGGGTTTCACCGTGTTGGCCAGGATGGGCTCAATAACCCTCGAGGTGTGGAGGGTTTTCCAGGAAGGGATAGGATAGCATGAGCAAAAGCTTAGAGATATTAATAATCTGGACTGATAATCATGGCCTTTTGTGCGCGCCTTGTCACGCCAATCCATTAAGATTCTGAGCCCTTTGTGCTCGCCTCTCCCTCCAGTACCTAGTGTGCACACCGCTCCCTACCCCGCCCCCAAACCCGCAGTTGCCAGTAGCTGCCCTGTGCCGGTACCTTGCCGCGCCAATCCGTTAAGTTCCCAGGTCCTTAGTGCGCGCGCCTCTCCCTACAGTACACCTTGCACGCGCCGGCCCTTCCATTGCCATCAGGTGCCTTGTGCGCGAACCTTGCCGGCCAAACAGTTAATGTCTGGCGTCCTTTGTGCTCGCGCCCCTCCTTCCAGTACCTGTCAGGCGCCCCTTCTACCCCGCGCCCTCCCCCACCGCCATTGCTCGCAGGTGCCTCGCACGCATATTTTGACCTTCCCGCCCCCACCACCGACTCCGCATTGTCAGCAGGTGCCTGGCGTGCATACCTTGTTGCGAGAATCCCTTAAGGTCGCCCTTCCAGAGCAGATATGGTACTCGTGCCTGTCTTTGCACGTGCCCCACCCTCTCAGGTTTGAACGTTGCGTTTCCTGGCAACAGGAGAATGCTCCCTTTGCCTTTGGCATCAGACAAGAGGACACTCAGAGCCAGCTCTCTAGAGTTCAAGCAATCTAAAATACCCCACTGCTCCCAGGAGTGGTTACCTGGGCACTCTGTGCCCTTTATCCCTGTCCCGGTCCCGTCCTGGGGCCGAGGACCCGCCAGTAGGACTCAGTTGCCTTGAGCCCACTGCCCGCATCCCTCACTTCACTTTGCTCATGGGATCTGTCCATTGCTCCTGCCCCTGGACGGAGTGGCAAGCCATTCTACAAGTAAGTACTCAGACACTTGGAATCAGCCTGGTGTTGAAACAACTCCAAGGATTTCTGTATCCTACAAGCCCTGTGTTCCGTCTGGTGATCCTGCCTTCAATTTGAGGCACAGGTACCACAGCAAGCCAGTGCTGTATGCTCACAATACCAGAATGTCCAGCAGCACAGCGATTGCACGGATCCTAAGGACTCTCAGAGCAGCCCTGGAGGAGGTAATCGCCTTTTTGGGGCCCAGAACACCCAGCTCTACCCCACACTCCCATCCAGAGACCATGTTGAGGGCCCTCATGGAGAGTGGGGCAGGGATGCCTGAGCAGGACAAGGACCCCAGAGTCCAAGAAAAGCCCGATGATCAGAAAGGGGGCCCTGAGGGCACCAGGGATGCATGGTCTGCATTTAGACCCCTGCGGGACAGTGGAGGCCTCTCTCCCTTTGTATCCAGGCCTAGGCCCCTGCAGAGAGACCTCCATACCCAGAGGTCAGAAATCCCATCTGACAAGACATCCCAGCCCTCTGGGATGAGCTGCTGCATCAAACGCAATTCCATCTTCAGCTCCTACAGCTCCACGGGAGGCTTCCCGTGGCTAAAGAGGAGGAAGGGGCCAGCCTCATCCCACTGCCGGCTGCCCCTCACTTCTTCAAAGACAGTGAGTGAGGTCAGCCCTCAGGCTGTCTCTCAGGGTCAGGCCCAGTGCGAAAAGGCAGCAGATTCAGCACCTGGGGAGAAACCAGCCTCCAGGAGTGGCTCCCTGACATCTCAGGCCTCTAGGCCTCGTAGACGAAAGTTCCCTCTGCTGCCACGCAGGCGAGGGGAGCCTCTGATGCTGCCATCTCCCTTACAGCTGGGGTTCCGGGTCACCGCTGAAGACCTGAACCTGGAGAAAAATGCCGAAATCATGTGCCTTAATAGTGCACTGCAGGGTGAGGAAAAGTCCCTCTGGGAGTGCAGAGCCTCACTGCTTTCCCATGCTTTGTCCTCACTGGCAACAGGGACGTCTTCTCTGCCTGCTGTCCCTAAAGCACCCAGGACAGATGCACAGCAGGAGAGATGCAAGTCCCAAGATGGCCTGGACCCCATGGCCCTCAAGCATCTGCTGCAGGGTCCCCCTCTAGACCTCCTGTGTCTGGGAGGAAGCACAAGTCAGCAGGCCCCCTGTTCTCCTCCTCAGACACCCTTCCTGCCACCTCTGCACACTCCCAGGACTCAGCCCAGGCCTCATCGTTTGCTCCAACACAGCCAGCCCAGGGCACCACAGCATACTCAGCCGCAGGGGCTTCCTTACCCACCACTTCCATCTTGAGCCCCTGCACCCAAAGAATGTTGACCTGGGCTGCAGACCTGGCTGGGAGCCTTCCTGACCCATCTTCTGCCTCTCCCACCACCACCCTGGCCAGACAGAGGGTCAGTGGTCCCACCTCACTACTGAAACTTCCTGTTACCGCTGCAGCCACCACCCAGCCCAAACCTGTGGTCCTTCATGGACAGCAGCAGGGAACCCACGGCTTGAAGCAGCCTCATCCATCTTCCCATCCAGCTGCTTCAGCTGCAGCCCAGGCCTCATCTTCTGGTCCAACACAGCCAGCCCAGGGCACCACAGCACACTCAGCCGCAGGGGCTTCCTTACCCACCATTTCCACCTGGAGCCTGGCTAGGACCCTTTCTAACCCATCTTCTGCCTCTCTCATCACTGCCATGGCCAGACTGAGGATCAGTGGTCCCACCTCACTACTGAAACTTCCCGTGACCGCTGCAGCCACCACCCAGCCCAAACCTGTGGTCCTTCATGGACAGCAGCAGGGAACCAGCAGCTTGAAGCAGGCTCGTCCATCTTCAGATCCAGCTGCTTCAGCCTTGAGCCCCCCCACCCACCAAAAGAAAGTCGACCTGGGCTGCAGGCCCAGCTGGGACCCTTTCTAACCCATCTTCTGCCTCTCTCATCACTGCCCTGGCCAGACATAGGGTCAGTTGTTGCACCTCACTACAGAAACTTGCCGTTATGGCTGCAGCCATCACTCAGCTTAAACCTGTGGTCCTTCATGAACAGCAGCAGGGAACCCGCACCTTGAGGCGGGTTCGTCCCTATTCCTGTTCAGCTGCTTCAGCTGCAGCCCAGGCCTCATCTTCTGCTCCAAGACAGCCAGCCCAGGGCACCACAGCACACTCAGCCACAGGGGTTTCTTTACCCACCACTTCCACCTTGAGCCAGGCTGGCACCCTTTCTAACCCATCTTCTTCCTCTCCCCGTGATGCACATGCTGCCTCCTCAGACTGTAAATGGCTCCGCTAAACAAGGTCCAGAAGAATTTTCTCTAGGTTTTCTTCTAATATTTTTCTAGTTTCGTATCTTGCATTCAAGTCTCGGATCTATCTGGAGGTGATGTTTGTATACAGTGAGAGAAAAAGGGTCCAGTTTCATTCTTCTGCATGTGGCTATCCAGCCCTCCCAGTACCATTCACTGAAGGGGTGTCCTTTCCCCAGTGTGTTTCTGTCAGCTGTGTTGAAGATCAATTGGCTGTGGATATGTGGCTGTCTTTCTGGGCTCTGTCATGTGTCCCATTGATCTATGTGCCTATTTTCCTGATAACACCATGCTGTTTTAGTTACCACGCACTTGTCAAAAATTTTGTCATTCTAATTTGTAGTGAAACGGTTGCCTCTAGTTTTTTTTCTATTTTCTGAGGAAGGCTTTGACTCTTTGAGCTCCTTTTTGGTTCCATATGAATTGTATGATTTTCCAATTCTGTGAGTGATGACACTGGTATTTTGGCAGGGGTTGTATTGAATCTCTAGGCTGCTTTGGGCAGTATGGTCATTTTAATGCTATGAGTTTCTTCCATCCATTAGCAGGGGATGATTGTCCATTTCTTTCTGTCTTATAGTTTTTCATCAGTATTTTGTAGTTTTTCTTGTAGAAATCTGCAAACTCCTTGTCAAATTTATTCTGTGGCATATCTTTTTCATTTTGTTGCTACTGTAAATGGGATTGCCTTCTTAATTTCCTTCCCAACTAGACCATTATTGGTATATAGAAATGCTGTTGATTTTGGTACATTGATTCTGTATCCCGCAATAACTGTATTTATTTATTGATCAACTCTAGGGGTTTTCTGGTGGAACCTTTACATGTTTCTAAATCCAAGATCATATCTTCATCAGATAAGGATAATTTGATGTCCTCTTTTCCAATGTGGAAGCCTTTTATTTTTTCCTCTTGCCTGATTGTGTGATGTTGAATAGCAGTGGTGAGAATGGGCATCCTTGTGTTGTTCCTGTCTACAGAAGAAATGCTTTCAACGCTTCCTCATTATGTAGTAGGTTAGGCATGGCTTTGTCATAAACAGCTTTCATTATTTTCCGGTATATTGGTTGTTTTTTTCTTTTTTAGATGAAGTCTTGCTCTTTTCACCCAGGCTGCAGTGCAATGGCGGGATCTCAGCTCACTGCAACCTCTGTCTCCCAGGTTTCAGCAATTCTACTGCCTCAGAGTCCTGAGTATCTGGGATTACAGGTGCCCACCACCATGCCCAGCTAATTTTGTATTTTTAGTAGAGATGGGGTTTCACCATGTTGGCCAGGCTGCTCTTGAATTCCTGACATCAGGTGATCCACTCCCCTCAGCCTCTCAAAGTTCTGGGATTACAGGCGTGAGCCATGCACCCGGCCATTTTCAGGTATGTTTCTTTTATGCCTAGCGTGTTTGTTCCTTTTTCAGGACATGGCCTCACTCTGTCTTTCATGTTGGAGTGCAGCGGCAACATCAGAGCTACAGCTTTGAACTCCTGAGCTCCAGTCACCTCAGCCTCCCAAGTAGCTGGGACTCCGGGTGCATGTCACCAGAGCTGGGTAATTTTTATTTTTATTTTTTTGTAGAGATCTATGTTCCTCAGGTTGGTCTTGAACCGCTGATGTCAAGCGATCCTCCCAGCTCAGCTTCCCAAAAGCACTGAGTTTACAGCATGAGACAGTGCCTGGCCCAGAGTCACATGTTAACATCACTTCCTCACTGCCAGGCTCTGATTTTGGCAATGACTGAAAACCTTAAGGGAGAGTTTCTGGTCAGGCCCTGCCCAGTCTGTGAACAGGGGGGAAATGGAAAGATGGTATGTGGATGGTTCTTTTGGAGAACTGGCAAGACAAGTGCTTGATGCTGTTTCCTGGAATACAGGACCATGAGACGTCCAGTCCAGTTGCCTGGTCCAGGGCCCCTGGCACCATCTAGTTTGGGAGCTCACCCAGAAGGTACCTCGGTTGCCCAAAGCAGCTGATCTTCCTACCAATCTGGTCCCATTTGAGAGATGTAACTGGGCCCTGTCCTCCAGGAAACCATTCCTGTGCATGCCTGTCTTTGTCCTCGCCTTGGCTGGCCTCTCTGTACCATGAGAACTTGGATTTGCAAGGCTCTGCCTGTCAGCTGAGCATCACGGAGCAGCTCTCTTCTGTTCCAGTGAGGATGCCCAGGCTCCTACACCCCTGCTCAGATCTGACCGTTCTCCCCTTCACCCACAGGTGACCTCCAACCCGATCCTGCTCGCTGTCTTCTGGCAGCTGCTCTGAAAAAGGGCATTTTGGCCTCGAGGGCTGAGCATGTCACTCCCTGTTTTCCGTTGATCTTTCCAGCACTGTTTGGGATAGCCCATGCATTTGTCCATGTACTGCTTCTTTGAAAGGCAATCAGGGCTCTCTTTCAGGGGTGGGTATAAAAGTTCTTGTGAGATTTGTGTATGAAGTCTGCCTTCACTATTTGGATAGGACTAGCACGCTTCTGCTGCACAACTGCAATCTTACCACATTTAAAAAATTTTTTAAATTGTATTTATTTATTTATTTTGAGACAGAATCTGGCTCTGTCACCCAGGCTGAAGTGCAGTGGCATGATCTTGGCTTACTGCCACCTCTGCCTCCTGTGTTCAAGTAATTCTCCTGTCTCAGCTTCCTGAGCAGCTAAGACTACAGGCACATGCCACAACACCCAGCTAGTATTTACATTTTTGGTAGAGATGGGGTTTCCCCATATTGGCCAGGCTGATCTTGATCTCCTGACTTCAGGTGAACTACCTACCAGAGCCTCCCAAAGTGATAGAATTACAGGCTTACATTTATTTATTTCTTATTTATTTGAGCTGGAGTGTTGAGCAGTCATTCTGGTTAGAGTGCACTGGCCCGAACTTGGCTCACTGCACCTCTGCCTCCCAGGTTCAAGCGATTCTCCTGCCTCAGTGTCAACAGTACCTGGGTATAAAGGCAAGTGCTACCTCCTCCTGCTAAGTTTTGTATTTTCTACTCCCTGCCTCACTAGGTCCACAAGCAGAGAGGAGTGCAAGGCAAGGCAATTCTAGGAAAGGTAACTCCAGGCAAGGCAAGGCAATTTCAGGCAAGGCAAGGCAATTCCAGGTAATGCAAGGCAAGGCAAGGTAAAAAAAATTCTAGGCAAGGCAAGGAAAAGCAAGGCAAGGCAAGACAAAAAAATTCCAGGCAAGGCAAGGAAAGGCAACTCAAGGCAATTCCATGCACGGAAAAGCAAGCCAAGGCAAGGCAAGTCAAGGCAATTCCAGGCAAGGCAAGACAAGGCACGGCAAGGCAAGGCAACTCAAGGCAAGAAAATTCCAGTCAAGCAAGACAAGACAAGGTAATTCCAGGCAAGGCAAGGCAGGGCAATTCCAGGCAAGACAAGGGAAGGCAAGGAAATTTCTAGCAAGGCAAGTCAATGCAAGGCAATTCCAGGCAAGTAAATTTCAGGCAAATCTAGGCAAGGCAATTGCAAGCAAGGCAAATCCAAGCACAGCAGGCAAGGCAAGGCAAGGCAAGGCAATTCCAGGCTAGGCAAGGCAAGGCAATGCAAGAAAATTCCTGGCAGGGCAAGAATATTTCAGGCAAGGCAAGGCATGGCAATTCCAGGCAAGGCAAAACAAGGCAAGGCAGGCCAATTCCAGGCAAGGTAATTTGAGGTAAGGCAAGTCAAAGCAGGGTAATTCCAGGCAAGGCAATTTGAGACAAGGCAAGGCAGAGAAAGTCCAAGCAAGGCAATTCGAGGCAAGGCAAGGCAAGGCAAAAAAGGGCAATTCCAGGCAAGGTGTTTTCAGGCAAGGCAAGGCAAGAAAAGGCAAGGCAAGGCAAGAAAAGGCAAAGCAATTCCAGACAAGTCAATTCCAGGAAAGGCAAGAAAAAACAATTCCGGGCAAGGCAATTCCAGGCAAGACAAAGTAAGGCAAGGCAATGCAATTATAGGCCAGGCAATTCCAGGCAAGACAAGGCAATTCCAGGCAAAGCAATTCCAGGCAATTCCAGGCAAGGCAATTCCAGGCAAGGCAATTCCAGACAAGGCAATTGCCGGAAAGGCAATTCCAGGCCAGGCAAGGCAAGACAAGGCAGGGAAAGGCAATTCCAGGCCAGGCAAGGCAAGACAAGGCAGGGGAAGGCAATTCCAGGCAAGGCAATTCCTACTAAGGCAAGGCAAGGCAATTTCAGTCAAGGCAAAGCAATGCAACACAAGGCAAGGAAATTCTAGGCAAGGCAATTCCAGGTGAGGAAAGGCAAGCTAAGGCAACTTGAAACAAGGCAATTCCAGCCAAGGCAAGGCAAGAGAAGGCAATTCCAGGCAAGGCTATTCCAGAGAAGACAAGGCAGGGAAATTCCAGGCAAGGAGAAGCAAGGTAATGCAATGCAATTCCAGGCAAGGCAATTCCAGGCATTTCAATTCCAGGCACGGCAATGCAAGTCAAAGCAATTCCAGGCAAGGCAAAACAAGGCAAGGCAAGGCAATGCAATTCCAGGCTAGGCAATTGCAGAAAAGGCAATTTCAGGCTAGGCAAGGCAAGACAAGGCAGAGAAAGGCAATATCAGGCAAGGCAATTTCAATAAAGGGAAGGCAATGCAGGGTAAGGCAATTCCAGGCAAGGGAAGGCAAATCTATTCCAGGCAAGGCAATTCTAGGCAATGCAAGGCAAGGCAAGGCAAAAAAATTCCGGACAAGGTAATTTCAGACAAGGAAAGGAAAGGCAGAGACAGGCAAGGTCACTCCAGGCAAGGCAATTTCAGGCAAGGCAAGGCAATGCAATGCAATGCAATTCCAAGCAAGAAAATACCAAGCAAGACAAGGCAAGGCAATTCCAGACAAGGTAATTTCAGACAAGCTAATTCCAGGAAAAGCAAGGAAAGGCAATTCCCACTAAGGCAGGTCAAGGCAATTCCAGGCAACCTAATTCCTGTCAAGGCAAGGCAAGGCAATTCTAGAATTCTAATTCACCTGGAATTGCCTTGCCTTTCCTGGAATTACCTTGTCTGGAATTGCCTTGCCTTGCCTGAAATCACCTTGCCTGAAATGGCCCTTTTTTGCCTTGTTTTGCCTTGCCTGGAATTGCTTTTCTTTCCTTATCTGAAATTACCTTGTCTGGAATTGCCTTGCCTTGTCTTGCCTGGAATTTTCTTGCTTGGAATTGCGTTGCATTGCATTGCCTTGCCTTGCCTTGCCTGGAATTGCCTTGCCTGGAATTGCCTTGCCTTGAATGACCCTGCCTCTCCTTGCCTTTCCCTGCCTTTCCTGGAATTTCCTTGCTGGAATTTGTTTGTCTTGCCTTGCATTGCATTGCCTGGAATTTTCTTGCCTGGAATAGCTTTGCCTTCCCTTGCCTGGAATTGCCTTACCCTGCATTGCCTTGTCTTGCCTGAAATTGCCTTGCCTGATATTGCCTTGCCTTGCCTTGCCTTGCCTGGACTTGCCTTCCATGGAATTGCCTTGCCTTGCCTTACCTGCAATTGCCTTGCTTGGAATTCCCTTCCCTGCCTTGTCTTGCCTTTCCTGGAATTGCCTTTCCTGGAATTGCCTTGCTTGCCTTCCCTTGCCTTGCCTTGCCTTGCCTTGCCTGGAATTGCCTTGCATTGCCTTGCCTTGCCTTGCCTTGCATTGTCTGGAATTCCATTGCCTGGAATTTCCTAGCCTGAAATTGCATTGCCTTGCCTTGCCTTGCCTGGAATCATCTTTACTGGAATTGCCCTGCCTTGCCTTTCCTGGAATTGCCTTGCCTGGAATTACATTGTCTTGCCTTGCTTGACTGGAATTTTCTTGCCTGGAATTGCCTTGCTTTTTCTTGCCTTGCCTGGAATTGCTAGGACTTGCCTTGCCTTGGCTTGCCTTGCCTGGAATTGCCTTGAGTTGACTTGCCTTGCCTTGCCTCGAATTGCCTTGCTTTGCCTTCCCTTGCCTTAATTACCTTCCCTGGAATTGCCTTGCCTTGCCTGAAATTGACTTGTCTGGATTGGCCTTGTCTTGTCTTGTCTTGTCTTGTCTTGCCTTGCCTTTCCTGGAATTTCCTTGCCTGGAATTTTTTGCCTTGCCTTACCTTGCATTGCCTGGAATTACCTTGCCTGGAATAGCCTTGCCTTGCCTTGCCTGGAATTGCCTTGCCCTCCATTGCCTTGTCTTGCCTGGAATTTCCTTGCCTAGAATTGCCTTGCCTTGCCTTGCCTGGAGTTACCTTCCCTGGAATTACCTTGCCTTGTCTTACCTGTAATTGCCTTGCCTTGAATTTCCTTTCCTGGAATTGCCTTTCCCAGAATTGCCTTGATTGCCTTCCCTTCCCTTGCCTTGCCTGGAATTGCCTTGCCTTGCCTTGCATTGCCTGGAATTTCCTAGCCTGAAATTGCCTTGCCTGGTCTTGCCTGGAATTGCCTTGCATTGCCTTGCCTGGAATCATCTGTACTGGAATTTCCCTGCCATGCCTTGCCTGGAATTGCCTTGTCTGGAATTACGTTGTCTTGCCTTGCTTGACTGGAATTTTCTTGCCTGAAATTGCCTTGCCTGGAATTGCTAGACCTTGCCTTGCCTTGGTTTGCCTTGCATGGAATTGCCTTGAGTTGCCTTTCCTTGTTTTGCCTCGAATTGCCTTGCTTTGCCTTCCCTTGCCTGGAATTGCCTTGCCTGGTATTGCCTTGTCTTGTCTTGCCTGGAGTTGCCTTGCCTGGAATTGCATTCCCTTGCCTTACCTTGAATTACCTTCCCTGGAATTGCCTTGCCTTGCCTGAAATTGACTTGCCTGGATTGGCCTTGCCTTGCCTTGCCTTGACTGGAATTTTTTGCCTTGCCTTACCTTGCATTGCCTGGAATTGCCTTGCCTGGAATAGCCTTGCCTTGCCTTGCCTGGAATTGCCTTGCCTGGAATTGCCTTGCCTTGCCTT
The DNA here is from genome assembly GCF_049354715.1 of Callithrix jacchus. Classification (NCBI taxonomy): domain Eukaryota; kingdom Metazoa; phylum Chordata; class Mammalia; order Primates; family Cebidae; genus Callithrix; species Callithrix jacchus. Next base: position 66,031,541 of record NC_133502.1, read on the forward strand.
GCCTGGAATTGCCTTGCTCTCCATTGTCTTGACTTGCCTGGAATTGCCTTGCCTTTCCTGGAGTTACCTTCCCTGGAATTACCTTGCCTTGCCTTGCCTTACCTGGAATTGCCTTGCCTCGAATTTCCTTTCCCTGCCTTGTCTTGCCTTGTCTTGCCTGAAATTGCCTTTCCTGCAATTGCCTTGCCTGGAATTGCATTGCCTTGCCTGGCATTGCCTTCTCTTGCCTTACCTTGTCTGGGATTGCCTGAAGTGGAGGAGAATGGCTCCAGTGTCAGATTCCCCAACATGCTGCATGCTCAGCAGGATCTGCCCACAGACATCCAGGGAACGCTCACCTTCCCCACCTTGTCCAGTGCAGAGGTCGCTGGACAGAACTACACTGGGTGTTGGTGTCATCCAGGACCCCACACACTTTCCTGAGTGTGATCCTGCTTCCCTCCTCTGGGCAGCTGCATCGTTTTCTCCTGCAGGATTTTTTGGAAACTCAGCTCTGGGTTTCGTCTCCCTTCTCCCCTCTCCTTGCCCCAACCTCCTTTTTTCTGAAAAAGTGAGGGAATTGATTATGGGTTAATTTGTTGAAAATAAGTGGCGGCCTCCACGCTTCTGTTTTCTTTCAGCCTGCTGGTAACGCAGGGTTACAAAGGATGCCTGGGCTCCCACACAGGTGCTGGCAGAGGGGGTGGCAGGTGGTGCTGTGCCTCTGCCTGCTCGAGGAAGGAGGCTATCCTCCTGCCCTTCATCCCTAGGCCAGGCTTCTTCCTGACCTTCTGAATATCCTGTAGTCCAGAGACCTCAGAACCCACTCCTGAGAGAGCGGAGCCAGGCACTTAGAGAAAGACAAAATGGTGCCATTCTAGGATCTTATTAGGTATCTGAATCTGTTAGGAAAAAAATTAGGAACTATGTATAAAACTTAAAATATTCAAGTATTAAAAGGTTATTTGAATCAAAGTTTTAAAACATACCATCAGCAAGCCTCTCCCACTAAGTGGGGACTCTTACAGAAGTTGAGCAAGTTCCCTGAGTTGAGAGAAAAATGAAGCCACCTGTGCTGGGGACACTTGAGGCAGGGAGAGTGTGGGCAGAGGGAAGCCAGAGAAGTCCCGGCCTGTGGAAGCCAAACAGGAGCGCGTGAGCCAGGAGGGCGGTCAGGATCGGGGATGAGGTTGCTCTCCCTGGAGGAGGAATCCTGAAGTGCACAGCCTGGGACTCCCTTCTCTGGGGTCCAGTCCCCCAACATTTCACAGGCCTCCTGGAGCTGCCTTCCAATAAGGACAAACACAGCAAGAAAAGATCCATTTCTGCACAAAAGTCCTGGAAAGAAGAAAAAAGAAAGCCATGAATGGAGTCAAAATGTTACCCAGTGCTGACTTAGCCTCTCAATTCTTTTCTAAATGGAGTGTGGTTTCCTAGTCAGGGAATGGAAGAGGCCCCTCCCACACAGGGACAGGGCCATGAACCCAGAGGATGAAGCAGCAGCATTTATTCAAGATACAACAGTGAGGGGATACCGTCACATTCCTGTCTCCCCGGAGAGGGCACATCTCGAGAAGTGATCCAGGAGACATGTAAGTTCCTAAAACCACTCCCTTCACTCTGTCCCCCAGGACCTGGCCCAGACTCTGAGATACACTGGCTTGGGGTGCCCTCGGGTGGCCATGGGAAAAAACACAGTTTAGGGCCAGTCTGGGGCTTCCAGACCTGGCCAGGATGTCCCCAGGCCACCTGTCCTTCTGCTTTGTCTCACTGTCCCTTGGCAGATGGCCTGATGCTTGGGGCTGGCCCAAGGACACCTCAGGAAGGTTTAGTTCCCACTCTACAATGATCCGATTATTCAGAGGTTTCAGGGACATCTATCTGCCTTCTGGAGATGGACAGGGGCCTTAAGACTTCGGTTGAGAAAAGGATGCTCTGTCTCTTACTGTCTGGGGCAGGGATGGCCTCCAGCTGCAGGAAGTACAGCAGCACCTGGACCTTCCAGAAAGAGTGGGAAAGAGGAGAGAGGCTCAGAGAGTGCTCACAGCTGGTGATCTTTAGCCCCCAAGTCCAGCTCAGGTGCTGGGTCCTCTGCTGCTGCCATGAAGCCTTTACAGTGAGACGGGAGGTGGGGGTGTGGATGCAGACAAGGCATGACTTGGGGGGGTTATTTTAGAGGTGCACAGGGCCTTGCTCTGTCACCCAGGCAGGAGAACAGTGGCTCCATCATGGAACACTGCAGCCTTTAACTGCTAGGCTCAAGCCATCCTCCCATGTCAGCCTCCCCAGTAGCTAGGACTACAGGTGTGTGCCACAATGCCTGACTAATTTTTCCTTTTCTCTTTTCTAGAGATGGGGTTTGCTGCATTGTCCAGACTGGTCTCAAACACCTGGGTTCAGTTATCCTGCGCGGTCTCTCAAAGTGCTAGGATTACAGATGTGAGCCTCCACACCCAAACACTTGGGGTGGTTTTAAGCCCCCAGTAAGGTGCACCAGCAGGACTAAGAGGTAGCCTGGGCCTCCCCAACACTCATCCATGCAGATCTAGGCAAGTTTCTTTCTCTAAATCTCAGGCACCACCACAGACAAAGCAAGTAGGAAGCTGGGCAGGGCAGGACTGGGGGTGTAGCAGGCACAGGCCACATCTGTCAGGTTGGGCTCTGATCGGCATGTGTCAGGGCCACACACGCCAGTGCCCTGCTTAGACATCATGGGCTGGCTGGAGCCTGTCTTCCCACCACATAGGTCATGACCTCCAAGGACCAGCCGTCGGTCATGGTGATGGGCCACTGGGATTGGCAGAAAGCTTGCTCTCCTTCTCTGAGGCTGGAGCAGTGTGGGGCCAAAGACCATGGCAAGGTTGTGCAGGGACTTTTATTGACTGCCTTTTTCTTACCACCCTGTACAGGACTGAAGCAGAGGGTGCTATTTCTATGCCACCACCAGGAAAGAGGCAGAGGGGCTGGGCCATGCTGGAGTCCTCTGGGAGGGAGTGACCTCGACCCTGGCTGTGCTGCAAGCTGATTCCAGCCCTGGTACTTGTGGGTCTCAGCAGCCCAGGACGAGGGGTTAGCTCTGGGCTTGTGGGGAGGTCTCCTCGGTGGTCGGGGAGTGAGGGAGTTGGGAGATTCAAGTGCACTGCTGGCTATGGCCAAAGCTCTGAGCTCTTTGTGAAGCCACAGTGCAGAGGGGGGATCAGGGCAAAGAGGAGAGGCTGGGGTGGGGGTGGCAGTGGCGCTGGTTCCCAGAGGCAGTGAGGGACTGTAGATGGGTTGGGGGAAAAGGTCCTCAGTGCTGGGGGTCTGATGTGAGCAGAGGGGCACCCTGCAGTCTGGGTTTTGTAGCCCTCCCTGGGCAGCCATGAGAGAGCTGGGCTACCTTTCCAGGTGGTCCAGAAGGAAAAGGAAGGTGAGCAGGTTGGCCTCCAGCCGGGACAAGGGCAGGTTGAGCATGGAGTTCTCCTTTGCAGCAGGGTCTGAAATTACTGCAGAAGGCAGTGGGTTACTTCTCATGGTCACAACGAGCTGGAGACCTCTCCCGAGTTGGTGACATGGAGCACCCGGGACACATGTTCCTGAACAGCCTAGGCTCGTCATCATCCTCACTCCTACAGCACTGGGCCCCAATGAGGACCCTGTGAAGGGCGCCAGTGTGGGGTATGAGCCACCTGAATCCCTTTTTTCTGCCCCCGAGTGGTCAGCAGCACCTGGAGACCAGCAGCAGGAGGTGGCGTGAGAGCAGTGGCTCATGGGCAGAGCTGCCCGTGGGAAACTGTGGCTGCCACCCCCTTCCGAGGGCAGCCCAGAGTAGTGGAGGCTCAGCATAAAATGAAAAAGGGGAGTGAGGCACACAAGGAGGTGGGAGGTGGGTGGCCCCAGCCCCACAAACTAAGCAGAGACCCTCTCTTCACCCTAGACTCCACAGGGGCACCTCAGGCTGGTAGACCAGGTCCTCTGGGCGTGGGCCCGGGAGGCAGGTCTGCCCTAAGGGTCATGCAGAGGATACCAGGCCACACACCCCAGTGCCCTGCTTAGACATCAGCCTGCAGGTTGACTCGGGGTCAGGCCAGGTTTCATCCTGTGCTTGACTGGGCCAGGACCCATGGCTAGAGCACCTGGGGACCCTCGTTCAGCCCTGGTCTGCTGGAAGGGGGACAGCAAACTTTAGGACCCCACAGCACAGCAGTGATGAGCATTTTACTCTCTTGGTCTCCTTGAGGAATAGGACAAGGAGTCCTCTGGGGACAGACGAGGACTTACACAATGGCCTCAGTTGTGGCCCCTATTTTCTGAGCTTGGTTAAAACACTGACCATGGCAGAAAGGACACAGCTTGGGTTCTCACACCTCACTTTCCACAGCCCCTAATGGCAGCAGTGCATATGGAGGAGATGCGTCCTATGACGCCAAGGCCTCCAGTGCTCACCAATGCCCTCATCAAAGTTGGGTAGAACTTGTCAGTGAAGAGGGGCTCAAGCAGCTCACGGAAGTAGAGCTTCAGTGTGTCTGTGATGGTGTGTACGTCCATCTCACTCATCATCATCGACACATCCCTGTTATCTGGAAATAACATGGAAGTGCTGCAGCCTCCTTGAGGATCCCAAGTAGGTCTCTCGCCATCCCCGCCTTGGCTAAAGCACCGTCCCTTCCATGCTGGCCACTGTGCGGGTCCCTCCCTGGCTTTGAGCAGCTCATCTTTCTCCTCCCAAGAGCTGTGCATGGTTCTGTGTCTGTGTAGAGATGATGGAGGGGTGTGTGCATCCCCGTATTTCTCCCCTGCCTGGCTCCATCATGGATCACTGCAGCCTCTAACTGCTAGGCTGAAGCCATCCTCCCGTGTCAGCCTCCCCAGTAGCTAGGACTACAGGTGTGTGCCACAATACCTGACTAATTTTTCCTTTTCTGTTTTCTAGAGATGGGGTTTGCTGCATTGCCCAGACTGGTCTCAGACACCTGGGTTCAGTTATCCTGCCACGGTCTCTCAAAGTGCTGGGACTACAGGCATGAGCCTCCACACCCAAACACTTGGGGTGGTTTTAAGCCCCCAGTAAGGTGCACCAGCAGGACCAAGAGGTGGCCTGGGCCTCCCCAACACTCTCATCCATGCAGACCTAATTTGTTTATTGTTATCTGAAATTCAAATTTATTTATGCATCCTGTGTTGATCTGGCAACCCTATACTATCTGTAACCCTGTAATAGGCCCTCTCAGAGCACACGGATAGGAGATATGTGTATTAACCCATGTATATACACATATCTATTAAATTTTTATATATGTGTGGTTAAATATGAGTCATACTTATTTCTCTAACTCAAATCCAGTATCACAGGGTTCCTTCTAGCCTTCTGCCTTTGCTTATCTATAACTTCTTTCTCCAGCAGTGAAAAACCTGACCCCCACTATCCACTCTTCATTTACTTATTTGCCCCTTCTTACTCATGGTGCATGTAAAGCTATTTCAGAATTGGTCACAGCCTCCCCACCCCCAGCCCCACCCCAAGCCCAATGAGAAACAAACTTACAAGTTGCAACACAGTGCTGAAGTCCAGTTCCTTTGGCCTTTAGCCTTGCAATTGTAAGTCAAAGCAGCACCTGCAAGGTTACTTTGGTTTGCTCCTTTTCCCAACCCCTCAGGGATGTTATGTGTACAGTGACATTCATTCCTGAAAGTCTACATTCCCCACCATCCTGGTTGATATTTTTTTTCATCTACAAAACGTAGAATGTCAATGTTTTATTTGGTACAAGGATAAGGAGGAAAACAGCAAAATAAATTTGATAATAAGATTTACACTTTCTCACAAGTGATTTTCCTAAAACACAACTTTCACATTTGGCTGCGTGAAACAGAGAGAGAGAAAAAAGGGACCTTTCACTAGTTTTAAGTAGGCCAACTCATATGATCCCTCCAAATGAGTTTAAATGAGAATGAGTACATCTTTTCTAGCTGGGAAAATATTTTCCTTAATTGAGTTTAAATAATTTACCCATAGTGATGAATAAGCCCAAGGGCTAGGCTCAGAAACCTCCTCTACCAGCCTGTTTCATAAGAATTAAAAAAAATTTAGGGGACATACATGAAATATATATAAATTACATATATATATTTGGTTGTAATAGTAGAGACAAGAATTTTTAAAAATCCATACTATTTCTCTTTCCGGTCTTTCTCCTAAATGCACCTTCTGAGTTTCTTAGGTATGTTACAAAGACTACTTTACTTAATGGATTAATGTGTTCATCAACTTTAGCACCCTATGTGTGTGTTAAGAGTAATGAGAACGGGCTATTTAAACTGCTTCCTCATAGCCTTCCCCTTCATTACCAGCAGTAAAGTTGACTTAGAAAACAATGAGGAAGAAGTACCATAGCCCACAGGCACCTAGGAATGGGGAATTAATTCAGACTGAGAAAATATGGCTCTGGAGAGACACTAAAGTCGTATTGTAAATTTATGAAGTCGAAATGAACCCTTTCTCCCCAGCTTCAGACCTAGATAAGGTGTGAGATGTCAGGGATGTGCATGGACCCTTCAAAAAATGATATTTTCATCCGTGTTCTTCCCCTTTCCCTCCCCTGTGAGACAAAATATACGGAAACACAAGTGCTTGGTACTACATGTTTTTGAGGGTTAAAAGCCCAATAATAAGCACGCTGCATCCGTTGTTGAAGGGGATCACTTTTTTAATTGCATTTTAGGTTTTGGGGTACATGTGCAGAACATGCAAGATAGTTGCATAGGCACACATGTTGCAGTGTGTTTTGCTGCCTTCCTCCCCTTCACCCACATTTGGCATTTCTCCCCATGCTATCCCTCCCCAGCCCTCCCCCCCGCTGTCCCTCCCCTATTCCCCCCAATAGATCCCAGTGTGTAGTGCTCCCTTCCCGGTGTCCATGTGTTCTCATTGCTCATCACCCGCCTATGAGTGAGAATATGCGGTGTTTCATTTTCTGTTCTTGTGTCAGTTTGCTGAGAATGATGTTCTCCAGATTCATCCATGTCCCTACAAACGACACGAACTCATCATTTTTGATTGCTGCATAATATTCCATAGGTGCCACATTTTCCCAGTCCAGTTTATCATCGATGGGCATTTGGGTTGGTTCCAGGTCTTTGCTATTGTAAACAGTGCTGCAATGAACATTCGTGTGCATCACTTTTTAAATAAACATCACCAGAAGAATCTCTTCAAACGGAGAATGAAGTCACTCTCCCTCCCCAGAGGCTATGAGGGAAAAGGGAGACGGATATTTCCCCTACTTGCACGTGGGATCTCCCTTTGTCTGCCTTGGGAGGTAGCTGAGAGAAAAGGCAAAGCTCAGTTCTCCATGGCAAAGTCTTTGGTCTTCTCCTCCTGGTCTCCCACTTTGTAGCGCAGCAGCACGTGTAGGCGACGGGGGTTGTCCCTGGAGGGCAGTAGCGTGATCTCTCCTGATCCGTGTCTTGCTCCACTTGCACCTGCTCGTTCAGGTAGAGGAGCGCCTGTTTCCAGTGCGTGGCGGGTGAAAGGCGAGGTGGACAGCACCAGGGGTTTCTCCGACTCCCCTCCAGGGAAGGTCACCTGTACCCAGATGGCAAAGCCGTGCATGGGCGCCGAGCCGTAGCAGCTGCAGCGGAAGCGCCCGCCCTCTCCGGCCTCCAGCTCCTGCTCCAGGCCAGCGCGGGAGAGCTCTACTGAGCAAAGCGCTGCGCCGGGCCAGCGCATCATCGCCGGACAGTCCCTGCACCACAATCTCCGATGGTCCACGAGGCAGCGCGTGGCTAAGCCCTCCAGGCAGCTCATGTCCACACCATAGTGCTGCTTCACTTGGTTCCAGAAGCCCAGGCGCCATTCCAGCATCCGGTCGCTGATGGGGGCTATGAAGAGCTCGGCGGAGGCCGACAGGAGAAGACCGCCTTCCTTCAGCCACTTGGTTCGCAAGTGGAGGACGGAGCTCAGCATGGACTCGTGCAGGAGTCCGTATCCCATCCACTCGTTCACGATGGCATCCACCTGCTCCGGCAACTCCACAGTCTCCACCGGTCCCGGCAGGACGTGCACCCGGTCCTCCAGCCCGTTGAACCGCACCAGCTCCCTGTTGAGCACCAGCTCAACAGGTAGAGCCTGTTGCCAGATGGCGCTGGCCTCTACCGCGTACACGCGCCAGGCGCCGGCCTGGGCACAGAAGATACTCAGAATGCCGGTGCCCGCTCCCACGTCCAGTACCGTCTTGCCTCGCAGTGCTGCCCAGTTCCGCAGGATGCTCAGGCGGTAGGCATCGGTGCGGACACGGTCTCGGACACGGTCTGCGATCATCTCCTCGTGGACCGAAACGTCTGAGTAGCACTCGTAGTACAGCTGGTCCCACTCCCGCTTAGTCCTCCGGGGTTGCTCCAGGGCCGCCTCCCGCTCAGCGCCATCTTCCTCTTCAGTTCCTTCCCCTCCTTCGCCGCCGCTCCCCGACTCAGGCTTTCTTTCCTTGGGCTGCGACATCTTGGCCCTAATTTTTTTTAATTGTATACATTAGAGTTCCCACTTTGCGATATACAGTTCTATGGATTTTAACAAATGCAGAGCCATTTATCCTCAACCCAGTATCATACAGAATTGTTCCTTCCCCAACCCCCAACCCTGCCTTTTGGAGACAGGGTCTTTCTCTGCCACCCAGGTTGGAATGCAGTGGTGCGATCATAACTCACTGCAGTCTCAAACAATCCTTTTACCTCAGCCTCCTGAGTAACTGGGACTACAGGCATGTGCACACATCCCCAGCTATTTTTTTTTTTTACTTTTTTTTTGAGACGGAATTTCGCTCTTTTTACCCAGGCTGGAGTGCAATGGCGCGATCTCGGCTCACCCCAACCTCTGCTTCCTGGGTTCAGATAATTCTCTTGCCTCAGCCTCCTGAGTAGCTGGGATTACAGGCATGCACCACCATGCCCAGCTAATTTTTTGTATTTTTAGTAGAGACGGGGTTTCACCATGTTGACCAGGATGGTCTCCATCTCTTCACCTCGTGATCCACCTGCCTCGGCCTCCCAAAGTGCTGGGATTACAGGCATGAGCCACTGCGACCGCCCTGATTGTGTTTTTCAAACTAGGCCAGAAGGGCCCCTCAAATTCTAAAATACAAAAATTCTTGCTGCTCCTCTTCTCAAATCTTCTCAGATTCTGGACATACCCAGCAATTCCATGTCCCTTTTTATTCCCTTAATCCTGCTAACTTTTTGTCTCTTCTTAGCAATGACTTTCTTTCATTTTAGAGAAAGTTCTGCTAGTAACATACTCACTTTGTAGGCCAGGAAAAAGAGAACTTGAAGGAAGAATAACACATTTTTCTTAATTTTTTTGCAAGGGAAAAAATAAAGGAAGTAGAGAAATATACTACTCAATACAGTTGTCAAACAAATGTCTTGGAACCATGGCCTCCGAGAATACCCATCTGAACTGCATTGCAGTAGAAACCACATTTTCATATTCCTTTTGTGAAAATTCAAAGATAATGAATTAGGTGTTACCCATTGTTTTCCAGAATAGGATTTCTGGAGTTACTGGTAGTTCAGAGAATTTTAGTCACAAGATATATATTTTCTATAGCTTTGTGTATGTATGTGTGTGTGTGTGTGTGTGTGTATACTTATGTAAAGGCACATATATACACATACACACAAACATACATGTGCTATATAGCTTTTGAATGAAGATATATGTATGTGCACACACACATTCATTCATTCATTCATTCATTCATATCATACAGTTTCTCTGAAGAGCAACAGACAAAAAATGCAGGAAATAAAAAGGCAAGCTGGGGTCAGGCCTATACAGCGAGCTGTTTGAGGTCTCTATCAGAAATAAAAGATTTCAGTCTTTTTTGGCTGGGCACAGTAGCTCATGCCTGTAATCCTTATACTTTGGGAGATAAAGGTGGGAGGATCACTTAAGCTCAGGAGTTCGAGACCAGCCTGGACAACTTTGTAAAACCCCATCTCTACAAAAAATACAAAAATTAGCCAGGCATGGTAGTTGGAGCCTGTAGTCCCAGCTACCTGGGAGGCTCAGGTGGGAGGATCACCTGAGTCAGGGAGATATAGGCTGCAGTAAGCCATGATGGTGCCACTGCACACCAGCCTGGGTGACAGAGTGAGAGTCTGTCTTTAAAAAAGCAATCCATCTTTCATAATTACTCAAATTAAAACAACAAAAGAGAGATGTGAAGACTTGGCTCAGGAAGATTCAGTCATCTCAACAGCTCTTTGTAACAGACTGCCAGCAGACTCCTTTTGACTCTAAATGGAAAAGGATACCAACACAGTTCTTCCTAGGAAGCTAATCTGTAGTTAAAATAGGCACACTACATAGCTCTGTGTGTGTAGTGTTGTAATTGTCTAACAGAGGAGACACTAAATGCACTCAGTGCATAAAACACATTTAAAATAAAGAAGGAATTCCTGAGGGAATAATAAAATCAAGGATGTGACAGTAATTTCATGAGCCATCCAGGTATAATTACCAACCAATAAAAATAAAATTTTTCATAATGCTCTCAGCTTTCTTTAAATATTGGCTCATAAGGCACTGTTCTTTATTTGCTTTCATTAAAACAGTCTTTAAAATCAGTATCTCATAGCTGTTAGTATGTACTAGTGGGAAATTATTATTATTATCATTATTATTTGAGATGGAGTCTCGCTCTGTTGCATAGGCTGGAGTGCAGTGGCGCGATCTCAGCTCACTGCAACCTCCATCTCCTGGGTTCAAGCGATTCTCCTGCCTCAGCCTCCTGAGTAGCTGGGATTACAGGCGCACACCACCATGTCCAGCTAATTTTTGTATCTTTGGTAGAGATGGGATTTCACCATGTTGGTCAGGCTGGTTTCAAACTCCTGACCTGAAGATCCGCCAGCCTTGGCCTCCCAAAATGCTGGAATGACAGGTGTGAGCCACCATGCCTGGCCTGAACACTTTTATAAAAAAGGAATTTTATGTGCAAAAGCTGCTAGGTTTCCAGCTCTGGGGCATTCAGGGAGCACAAACTTCAGGGGCGTCACTGTGGCTCAAGAAACCTGGGGACTGAGTTGACAGGGTTTTACCCAAGAGCCTAAAACAACTCAGTTAAAGATGGAGAAACAGGCTGGGTGCGGTAGCTCATGCCTGTAATCCCAGCACCTTGGGAAACCCAGGGGGGCGGATCACGACGTAATCGAGACCATCCTGGCTAGCATGGTGAAACCCAGTTTCTACTGAAAGTACAGAAATTAGCTGGATGTGGTGGCATGCGCCTGTAGTCCCAGCTACACGTCAGGCTGAGGAAGGAGAATCACTTGAACCCGGGAGGTGAGCCGAGATGGCGCCATTGCACTCCAGCCTGGGAAACAAGAGTGAGACTCTTGTCTCAAAAAAAAAAAAAGAAAAAAGAAAAGAAAAGATACAGAAACAGAAGCCCAGGGTTCAGCTGTTAAGATAGGCCTGGCAAGGGAAGGTCAACAATGGAAGAACAGTAGAGGTTAGAACCTGGACATTGAGAATAAGATAAACCAAGGCTTCACGAGGCCCAAATCAGCTAGAATTAAGTTTAATACTAAAGATGTGGATGACAAGATGTGTGAGAATATTCCTCATCCCTCTTAAATTAGCAGTTTAATTTACACTGAGAAATGTATGGCCGTAAGGGACCATAATAATAATAATGTTGACATGATTGGCTTATTTTCTTTTCTTTTCATCTGAGATGGAGTCTCACACTGTCACTCGGGCTGGTGTGCAGTGGTGTGATCTCAGCTCAATGCAACCTTCGCCTCCTGGGTTCAAGTGATTCTCCTGCCTCAGCCTCTGGAGTAGCTAGGATTACAGGTGCCTGCCACCATGCCTGGCTAATTTTTCTTATATTTAGTAGAGACAGAGTTTCACTATGTTGGTCGGGCTGGTCTCGAACTCCTGACCTCGTGATCCTTCCTCAGCCTCCCAAAGTGCTCGGATTACAGGTGTAAGCCACGGTGCCCAGATTAGCCTATTTTCTTCTCAAATTCTAGACATGTGGTGTGACAGCTCTTAATCACAAGCTATTGTATTGGTGTACTTGAGAAAGCATTGTTAGAGCAGAAATACCCAAAGACATACTGCATCCTCTCTGCACACCTACATGGGAATCAGAAGGTGAACTGGTGAACAATGGATCAGCACAAGGAAGTTCAAAAAATGATGTTGCAATGATGTCATTAGGCTATGATAGTTTAGGCATCCATCTGACTATCGGAGGATCTTATTGCCCTACAGCATCTATATTAGGGCTAGATTTGCCACTGGAGCCAGAAATGCTGGCAGTCCTATGGTATTCAGAGCCGTAAAAAACGGGGAATCAAAAGACTAGGAGTTCAGTTTCTACAGCTTTGGCAATGTGTAGGATTTTGCAGTTTTCTTTTTGTAAATTCGAGATATACAAATTTTTTTTTTCATGTATAAAACATTTTTTATAAACCCTGAAAAGCTCCCAGACTCTTGATGTGGGGGTCTGTATTATTCAATGGATAAAATGGTCCTGTTTGTCATAGCCTCAAAAATGAAGAAACCAGCATTCCTGATAGAATTAATTATACTCTTTGATTTCTTTTCTTGAAAAATTTTTTCTAGACAAGGACTTACTCTACTGCCCAAACTAGAATGCAGTGGCATGATCACAGATCACTGCAGCCTTGATCTCCTGGGCTCAAGTGATCCTCCCACTTCAGCTTTTCGAGCAGCTGAGACTACAGATGTGTGCCACCATACCAGCAATTTTTTTTTTTTTTGAGGAGTTTTGCTCTTGTTGTCCTGGCTGGACTGCAATGGTGTGATCTCAGGTCACTGCAAATTCTGCCTCCCAGGTTCAAGCAATTCTCCTGTCTCAGCCTCCTGAGCAGCTGGGATTACAGGCATGTACCACCACACCCAGTTAATTTTGTATTTTTAGTAGAAACGCCTCCTAAAGGCATGAGCCACTGTGCCTGGAAATTTTTTTTTTTTTTAAGTAGAGATGAGGTTTTGATATTTTCCCAGGCTGGTCTTGAACTCCTGAACTCAAGTGATCATCCCATCACAGGCTCCCAAAGTGTGGGATTACAGGTGTGAACCACTGCACCAAGCTTTTGTAATATCTTGGTTTAATTTGAATATTAGGGTATGCCAGCCTCATAGAATGGGATAGGAAGTAACCTCTGCTTCCCGGAAGAGATTATAGAGGTTTGGTATAATTTCTTCCTTAAATGTTTGGAAGCGTTCACTAATGAATCCATCCGGGCCTTGTGCTTTCTGTTTTGGAAGGTTATTAATTATTAATCCAATTACTTTAATCAATATAAATTTACTAAAAGTGTTGATTTCTTTTTGTGTTAATTTTGGCAGACTGTGTCTTTTTTTTTTAACTTGCGAATGATTATTTATTGCATAATTTATCAGTGGTCCTAAGAATAACACAGATACTATTATTCTCAACCTCTAAATTCAGTACATAGTCAAATTCATTTTCTCAAACTAAGGTTCTATACATAATCGGAGTAAACCCTCTGTTACTGAGTTAGGATAGGAAAAACTTTATAACTTTTAAAACAAATTCCTTAGAGCTCATGAGACCACTTCACAAATCCTAGAAGGCACACATTATATTTCCTATTATAGTAAGTACATTTAAGTACTTCATATTTAAAAAAGAAAAAGCTGTACAGAATACAAAAAGTATACATTTCATCCATCAAACAAATTTACAACTTTTACAATGTTATTACAGTAGAACCTACCTAACAGTCACATCTAAAGAATTATCACCCAGTTTAATAGCGTGAACAAAGAGCTGTATTCATTTATTCGATATTTGATAAGGCTAATAATATTTTATATTCACAGCAGATCAGTAAGTGTCTTGGAGCTCATATTGTAAAATAAAAAGGTTTGGGCCCTGTTGAGTCACTGGTCTCATTGTTAAATAATTCCTTGAAAGGTGAAGGATTCTGGGGGATAAAATCATTGGCTATCCCTGGAAAGATGCAAAACTCTGTAAGGTAACTTTGTTCACATTTCAGAAACATTTTTAAATGAGGCAATCTGAATTAAGCTCAGCAAGTCTAATCCAAAAGGACAATTTAAAATCTTTGAGCTGGAAAAGATCCCAGTGGATCATCTATCCCAAGGTTTTCAAAATATGTTCCATGGAACACGAAGAATCTGTGGAGGAGATACAGGGTTCTGCAAATTTGACCGAATTAAAAAACTTTTTAAAAAAAACAACTCCCATTATACAAGTGTGTTACTCACTAAATTCAAACATACTGCTATTACCAATGCATCAATGTGTTTTTATTGGTTGACTTAATCATATTTATAATATATAAAGTTTATATAATAAATAAGGACATTTATAATAAAATATGACTTTTATATAGGGGTAGGATGTGTGTGTATGCGTGTGTGTTTAAGGGTTCTGTAAGATTTTCCTTGAAAAAAAAGTTTTTGCTGCTGACATAGTGGGAAAACCACAAATAAAGGCTCAGTTTCTAAAGTAGGAACCTACAAACAACAGTAAGAGACTTTCTCAAGGTCACACAACCACCAAGTGCATTGCCAGGTTGATATGATGGAACCCCTGGTACTCTGCTTGCATAAACCTCCATAGGGAGTAGTTAGCTGTTTGGTATTTAGCTGTCCCATTATGAATGTCAATGGATTAGTCTTCAGCATTTTTTGGGGCAAGATCAAGCTACCTTGGAATTTGAAATTTCAAGCTACCTTGAAATACCAGATATTTTTCCTTGAAATTGATTTAATTTTATTTGCTTGCCTATTAAAATCCTATTATCCAAAAATTCTGTCATCAATCAGTGGCAACTTAAATTGTGTACCCTGGTTTAGGAAAATAGCAATATTTGCAACTTTGAAGAAGTCAGAAAAGTTACATGGAATGTTAAATTTTAAAGGAGGCAGGCCCTTGTTTTATTACATGCCAAAATATTAATGTTAGAAATTTAGATGATAAGCAAAAAAATGGTTGTGACTGAAGATCACAATTCCATTATTACTATATTCTTTTAGACTATTTTAATGGAAAGAATATTTCAATGGAAGTACAGTGAAATAGCAAGAATGCCAAATTATCTTCTAATTTTCAGACATATTTTATGTATATACGGTAAAAAAGCATCACTCTATTTTCTTGTCCTTTTTTTTTGAGAAGGAATCTCGCTCTGTCTTCCGGGCTGGAGTGCAGTGGCACAATCTTGGCTCATTACAACCTCCACCTCCCAGGTTCAAGCAATTCTCCTGCTTCAGCCTATCGAGTAGCTGAGATCACAGGTGCTTGCCACCAGGCCCAGCTAGTTTTTGTATCTTAGTAGAGACAGGGTTTCACCATGTTGGCCAGGCTGGTCTCAAACTACTAACCTCAAGTGATGCACCAACCTTGGCCTCCCAAAGTGTTTGGAATACAGGTGTGAGCCACCATGCTGGCCTCTTGTCTCTTAATCTATGAAATTTGAGGACCCTGAAATCTCAGAAAGATGTTTTCAAGTTAAGGGGGAAAAAAGTACCATAACCCAATATTAAATGACTTATAATAATTTAGAAATACAAAATTTGGTATTTGTGATGCAGAAAAGTTATCTTCTGAAACTCCAAGATGTGTGAGCATTATCAAAGCCATTTAGAACAGTTACGCAGCTGTGGGAAAGCATTTCCAGAACAGCCAGGAAAATTCCCCAGGAGAAATCCATTTGCAAGGGAAAGTCACACCCAACTTTATAGGCCTCACCCAAATTATACAGTATGGCAAAAACAAACAAACAAAAAAATCTTTAAGTACAGTAGTTCCAAAACACACTGCTAAAGTTATGAAATAATTGTGGATCATTTCAAGTAAAAATTAAAGGAGCAACAATGAACCACAAGGGGGCATATATACTCCTTAGATTCCAGCAGAAACACTAGTTTTAAGCAGTAACATGCACTTTGATGTATTCTACATTTTCAGTCACTTAAAATTTCCTCTCTCAGATGGCTACAACTTTTTAATATTTGAGGTTTATTTTATAGCTAACTAAAAAGATTCCAGAATACTCCTGCCCCACAAAACATTAGTGTTTCAGAAGCCTCTGGAAGTGCTGCTGTTACCTTTAGCAAAGAATTCAGGAGCAATTAATTGTAATACAAATTTGAACAGACAAATAATAGGAAAATATAGTCTAAAACAGTAGCAAATTTTAGTTTACCATAAATGGAAGACATGGGACGCTTATTTTTTAAAGTGGGACAAATGATCAGAGTAGCAGAAATAAAAGGGTGGGGAAAATGGATTTTTCTGTGTCTGTGCCACAACCTTGAGTTCTTCCCCCATGATCAAATATTTGTAGCTTACAATAGCAACAGAAGACCTTCACTCCAAGGTCATGGCCTGTGGGGCTGGCCTGCCTCGTCAGCCATGTTAAGAACATAGTTAGCTATATCATCTTCAGTGGGTGCATCTGATACCACCCAAAATTCATTTGCTCCAGTCATCTGTAGGCGACAAATAGGGCAATTCCTGTGTCAATCACTCCATTTATCAATACACTTCTGACAAAAGCTGTGAGCACAAGGCAGGATGAGGTCAGCTCGCCAGTCCATACAGATACAACACTCCTCCTCATCAGTCAGCTGCTTTACCCTTCCAATCCAAAAACTAGCCTGACAAGATGTTACAGAGGATGAGCTTTCATCAGGTTCTTCAGAGGTGGAGCTTTGTGCTAATACTCCTGCTGCTTGACTTGTGATATCTTTATAAATTTGAATAAACTGGTACAAATTCATGATCCGTGATGCCTCCACAATGCCACTGCTTTTGTTAATCTTGATGCAGACCACCCGTACAACCACTTTCCAAAAAGCAGAGGAATCAGACCCAGGTTGTACCTCAAAGAGACGTTTTTCCTGGCCAGAAGCCACTTTAGCAGTTACATCATTAAGCTCAGCTACTCTCCCAAGAAGTTCTTCATAAGTTAAGGAGCCATTTTCTCGAACCAATGTGACATGTTTTGCTACTTTTTCTGGTAACTTGCTAATAACCAACTGTGTCTGATCCAAAATTTGCTGTCCCATGATGAAATGATGTCTTTCAAAATCCAGAAAGTGTGGCTTCACATAGTTTCCCCAGGTTCAAGGCATTGCGCACCCCGCGGCAGCGGCAGCGCCGCCTCGGTCCACAGCTCAGCCTGGCGGGCGTCGGCCAGACTGTCTTTTAAGTAATTGGTCCATTTCATCTAGGTTATCAAATGTGTAGGCATAGAGTTATCCATAATATTTCTTTATTATTCTTTTAGTGTCCAGGGGATCTGTAGCGATGCCTCCTCTTTCACTTTTGATATTAGTAATTGTGTCTTCCCTCTCTTTTGCTTGGTAAGCCTGCCTAAAGGTTTATCAACTTTTTGATTTTTTTTTTTTTTTTTTTGAGATGGAGTTTCGCTCTTGTTACCAAGGCTGGAGTGCAATGGCGCGATCTCGGCTCACCGCAACCTCCGCCTCCTGGGTTCAGGCAATTCTCTTGCCTCAGCTTCCTGAGTAGCTGGGATTATAGGCACGTGCCACCGTGTCCAGCTAATTTTTTGTATTTTTTAGTAGAGACGGGGTTTCACCATGTTGACCAGGATGGTCTCGATCTCTTGACCTCGTGATCCACCCGCCTCGGCCTCCCAAAGTGCTGGGATTACAGGCTTGAGCCACCGCGCCTGGCCCGATTTTTTTTTTAAAAAACTAGATTTTGGTTTTGTTATTTTTCTCTATTGCTTTCCTGCTTCCAGTTTTATTGATATCTGCTACAATTTTTATTTATCTTATTCTGCGTATTTGGACTTAATTTGCTCTTCTTTTTCTAGTTTCCTAAGGCAGAATACTGAATGAATTCTTTTACTTTTTTTCTTCAGTGGCATGGTGAAGGGGCTGATGTTCTATGAACCCAGATTCCGGACAACTGAAGAAAGTTTCACATTGTCCTCCTCTGAGATAAAAGCTGACAGCTGGATTAATGATTTTAAATCTTCTTTTCTAATATATGTATTCAATGCTATAAATTTCTAAGCACTGCTTTTGCTGTATCTTACACATTTTGGCAAGTTATAGCTTCATTTATTTCAAATATTTTACTCTTTTCATCAGACTTTTTGGACTCATATATTACTTAGAGATATGTCGTTTACTCTCCAAGTATTTGTGATTCTTAGTTATGTTTCTGATATCAATTTCTAGTTTAATTTCATGTGGTCTGAAAGCAGACGCTATGTGACTTCTTTTACATTTGTTGAGGTGTGTTTTATAGCCCAGACTATGATCTATCTTGGTGTATGCTCCATGTGATCTTGAGAACTGTAATGTGCAGCCTGCTGCTGGATGAAGCACTCTATAGGTGCCAATTATATACAGGTGATTGGTGGTCTTATTGAATTCAACTATGTCCTTACTGGTTTTCTGCTTGTTGACTATGTCCATTTCTGATATAGGAGTGTTAAAGTCTCCAACTATAATAGTAGATTCATCCAGTTCTTCTTGTAGTTCTATTTTTGCCTTACATATTTGGATGCCCTGTTGTTAGGTGAATAAAAATTAAGAATTACTATATCAGTCAGGCACCGTGTCTCATGCCTGTAAGCCCAGGCCGAGGCGGGTGGATCACCTGAGGTCAGGAGTTTGAGACCAGCCTCACCAACTTGGAGAAACCCCATCTCTACTAAAAAATACAAAATTAGCCAGGCGTGGTAGCGCATGCGTGTAATCCCAGCTACTGGGGAGGCTGAGGCAGGAGAATCGCTTGAACCCAGGAGGTGGAGGTTTTGGTGAGCCAAAATCAAGCCATTGACTTCCAGCCTTGACAAGAGTGAAACTGTGTCTACAAAACAAAAAATTATTATGTCAGCCAAGTGTGGTAGCTCATGCCTATAATCCCTGCAGGGGGATCACCTGAGGTCAGGAGTTTGAGACCAGTCTGGTCAACATGATAAAACTCCATCTCTACTAAAAACTAAAAATTAGCTGGGTGTGGTGGTGGGTGCCTGTAATCCTAGCTACTTGAGAGGCTGATGCAGGACAATTGAAGGAGGTGGAGGTTGCAGTGAGCCGAGATTGTGCCATTGCACTCCAGCCTGGGTGAGCAAAACTCCATCTCAAAAAAAAAAAAATTACGTCTTCTTAGGGTACTGAACACTGGTTTCATTATTTAATTTTCCTCCTTATCCCTGATAACTGTTCTTGCTCTGAAGTTTGCTCTGCCTGAAATTTATAGAGCTACTTCCACTTTCTCTTAATTAGTGTTGGCATGGTATGTATTTCTTCATTCATTTACTTTTAATCTATATATGCTCTTATATTTAAAATGTGTTTCTTTCTTTCAAGAAGGAGTCTTGCTCTGTTGCCCAGACTGGAGTGCAATGACATGATCTTGGCTCACTGCAGCCTCTGCCTCCTGGGTTCGTGCAATTCTCCTTCCTCAGCCTCCAGAGTAGCTGGGATTACAGGTGCATGCCACCATGCCTGGCTAATTTTTGTATTTTCAGTAGAGACAGGGTTTCACCATGTTGGCCAGGCTAGTCTCAAACTCCTGACCTTGTGATCTGACCAACTTGGCCTTCCAAAGTGCTGGGATTAGAGGCATGAACCACCATGCCTGGGCTAAAATGTGTTTCTTGTAGACAACATATAGTTAGGTCTTGTTTTTAGATCTACTCAGTCTTTGTCTTAGTGAAATTTAGATCACTGACATTTAAAGTCATTACAGATATAGTTGGATTAATATATCATATTTGTTACTGATTTTCTATTTGTTGCCCTTGTTTTTTATTCTTGCTTTTCTTTTCCACTGTTTTTCTGCCTTTTGTGATTTTAATTGAGTGCTTTGTACAATGTCATGTTCTCTTCCTTCCTGGCATGTCTAAACTTCTTTTTTTTGACTTTCTTTACTGGTTGCCCTAGAGTTTGCAATATACATTTATAATTAATTCAAGTCTACTTTCACATAACACTGTACTACATTAGGGGTAATGTATCTTATAATAGTAAAATATCATTAATTCATCCCTCCTGTTTCTTGTATCACTGCTACAAAACAGTATTTTAAAAAATTAAAGACTGCTACAAAACAGTATTTTAAAAACTTAAAGAAGATAAAAATAAGTGGAAAGACCTCCCATGTTCATGCACTGGAAGCCTTAATATTGTTAAAATAACAATACTACCCAAAGTGATCTATAAATTAAATGCAATTCCTATCAAAATTCCAATAGCTTCTTTTTAAAAAAGTTTTTAAAACCCTAAAATGCATATAAAATCTAAAAGAACCCCATATAGCCAAAAAAACCTTTAGGAAGAAAAACAAAGCTGGAGGTCTCACACTTCCTATTTTGAAACATATCACGAAACTAATCAAAATAGTATTATTTAGACATAAAGGCAGACACACAGACCAATGAAACAGAAGAGAGAGCCCAGAAATAAGCCCTCACTTATATGGTCAAGTGATATTTGGCATGGGTTCCAAGGCCACAAACTGGGGGAAAGATTAGTCTCCAGCAAATGGTGTAGGGAAAACTGATTATCCACGTGCAAATAAAAAACATGACCTAACACCATGTACAAAAAATAACTTCAAATGTGTTAAAAGCCTGAACATAAGACCTGAAACTATAAAACTCCTAGGAGAGACAAATGAAATGATTTTGCCCCCAACCAGTCTGGTCATATTAATCAGAGTGGCTGATGGAGTGGCATGCTCATGTAAAAACTCAAGTTTGACCAAGAATATATTGGGCTAAGGGGTATAAGGGGTGTATTTTTCCAACAGGCAATCTATCATTGGCCTTGAGTATCCCTGTATATTCTAGGAACGCAAACCCCTGACCATTTTATATATGTATAAGTTCATTTTATATAAGGTATATGTACATGCAGAATGTGCAGGTTTGTTACATAGGTATACACGAGCCATGGTGTTGCTGCATCTATACCCCCATCATCTACGTTAGGTATTTATCCTAATGTTATCCCTCCCCAATTCCCCCACCCCTTGCTATCCCTCCCCTAGCCCCCCCACCTGCCAACAGCCCTAGTGTGTGATGTTCCTCCCCTCCTTGTGCCCACATGTTCTCATTGTTTAACATCTGCTTATGAGTGAGAACATGCAGTGTTTGGTTTTCTGTTCTTGTGTCAGTTGGCTGAGAATGATGGTTTCCAGCTTCATCCATGTCCCTGCAAAGGACATGAACTCATCCTTTTTATGGCTGCATAGTATTCCATGGTGTATATGTGCCACATTTTCTTTATCCAATCTATCATTGATGGGCATTTGGGTTGGTTACAAGTCTTTGCTATTGTGAACAGTGCTGTAATAAACATACATGTGCATGTGCCTTTATAATAGAATGATTTATAATCCTTTGGATATATACCCAGTAATGGGATTGCTGGGTCAAATGGTATTTCTATTTCTATATCCTTGAGGAATCACGACACTGTCTTCCACAATGGTTGAACTAATTTACACTCCCACCAACAATATAAAAGCATTCCTATTTCTCCACATCCTCTCCAGCATCTGTTGTCTCCTGAATTTTCAATGATCACCATTCTAACTGACATGAGATGGTGTCTCAATGTGGTTTTCATTTGCATTTCTCCAATGACCAGTGATGATGAGCTTTTCTCCCATGTTTGTTGGTTGCATAAATGTCTTCTTTTGAAAAGTGTCTGTTCATATCCTTCACCCACTTTTTGATGGGGTTGTTTTTTTCTTGTAGATTCTCAACATTAGCCCTTTATCAGATGGGTAGATTGCAAATTATTTTCCCTTTCTGTTGGTTGCTGTTTCACTCTAATGATAGTTTATTTTGCTGTGCAGAAGCTCTTCAGTTTGATTAGATCCCATTTGCCTATTTTGGCTTTTGTTACCATTGCTTTTTGTATTTTAGTCATGAAGTTCTTGCCTATGTCTATGTCCTGAATGGTATTGCCTACGTTTAATTCTAGGGTTCTTATGGTGTTAGGTTGTATGTTTAAATCTTTAATACATCTGGAGTTAATTTTTGTACAAGGTGTAAGAAAAAGATCCAGTTTCAGTTTTCTGCGTATGACTAGCCAGTTTTCCCAATACTATTTATTAAATAGGGAATCCTTTCCCCATTGTTTGTTTTGTTAGGTTTGTCAAAGATCAAATGGTTTTGGATGTGTGGCATTACTTTCGAGGCCTCTGTTCTGATCCATTTGTCTATATCTCTGTTTTGGTACAAGTACCATGCTGTTTTGATTACAGTAGCCTTGTAGTATAGTCTGAAGTCAGATCGCATGATGCCTCCAGCTTTATTTATTTGTTTGTTTGTTTGTTTGTTTGTTTGTTTGCTTAGGACTGTCTTGTCTATGCAGGCTCCTTTTTGGTTCCATATGAAGTTTAAGGTGATTTTTTCCAATTCAGTGAAGAAAGTCAATCATAGAGTGATGGGGATAGCATTGAATTTATAGATTACTTTGGGCAGTATGGCCATTTTCACAATATTAATTCTTCCTAACCATGAACATGGAATGTTTCTCCATCTGTTTGTGTCCTCTCTTATTTCCTTGAGCAGTGGTTTGTAGTTCTCCTCGAAGAGGTCTTTCACATCCCTTGTTGGTTGTATTACTAGGTATTTTATTCTCTTTGTAGCAATTGTGAATGGGAGTTCACTCATGATTTGGCTGTCTGTTATTGGTGTATAGGAATGCTTGTGATTTTGTACATTGATTTTCTGTCCTGAGACTTTGCTGAAGTTGCTTATCAGCTTAAGGAGATTTGGGGCTTAGATAATGGGGTCTTCTAAATACACAATCATGTCATCTGCAAATAGGGACAATTTGACTTCCTCTTTTCCTAATTGATTACCCTTTATTTCTTTTTCCTGCCTGATTCAGGCCAAACTTCTAATACTATGTTAAATAGGAGTGGTCAGAGAGGGCATGCTTGTCTTTTGCCAGTTTTCAAAGGGAATGCTTCCAGTTTTTGCCCATTCAGCATGATATTGGCTATGAGTTTGTCATAAATAGCTCTTATATTTTGAGATATGATCCATCGATATCTAGTTTATTGAGAGATTTTAGCATAAAGTATTGTTGAATTTTGTCAAAGGCCTTCTCTGCATCTATTGAGATAATCATGTGGTTTTTGTCTTTGGTTGTGTTTATGTGACAGATTACATTTATAGATTTGCATATGCTGAACCAGCCTTGCATCCTAGGGATGAAGCCGACTTGATTGTGATGGATAAGCTTTTCAATGTTCTATTGGATTTGGTTTGCCAGAATTTTATTGAGGATTTTCACATCAATGTTCATCATGGATACTGGCCTGTAATTTTCTTTTTTAGTTGTGTCTCTGCCAGGTTTTGGTATCAGGATGATGTTGGTCTCATAAAATGAGTTAGGGAGGATTCCTTCTTTTTGTATTATTTGGAATAATTTCAGAAGGAATGGTCCCAGCTCCTCTTTGTACCTCTGGTAGAATTCAGCTCTGAACGCATCTGGTCCTGGACTTTTTTTGGTTGGTAGGTTATTAATTGCTACCTCAATTTCAGATCTTGTTATTGGTCTATTCAGGAATTCAACTTCTTCCTGGTTTAGTCTTTGGAAGGTGTAAGTGTCCAGGAATTTATCCATTTCTTCTAGATTTACGGCTTTATGTGCATAGCGGTGTTTGTAGTAATCTCTGGTGGTACTTTGTATTTCTGTGGAATCAGTGGTGATATCCCCTTTATCATTTTTATTGCATCTATTCAATTCTTCTCTCTTTTCTTTGTTACTAGTCTGGCTAGCAATCTATTTTGTTGACCTTTTCAAAAAATCAGCTCCTGGATTTATTTATCTTTTTAAGGGCTTTTTTATATCTCTATCTCCTTCATGCCACTATACTCTGGCCTAGGTGACAGAACAAGACCCCATCTCAGAAAAAAAAGAAAGAAAGAACAGAAAAAAGAGGAGGGAAGGGAAGGGAGAAGGGAAGAGAGAAGGGAAGGGAAGGGAGAAGGGAAGGGAAGGGAGAAGAGAAGGGAGAAGGGGAGGGAGGAGGGAAGGGGAGGGAGGAGGGAAGGGAAGAGAGGAGGGAGGGGAGGGAAAGAGGGAGAGGAGGAGGAAGAAGAGAAAGAGAGGGAGGAGGAGAAGGAGGTGGAGGAGAGGGAGAGGGAGGAGAGGAAAGAAGAAAGAAAGAAGAAGGAAAGAAAGAAGGAGGGGAGGAGGAGATGGAAGAAGGAAAAGAAGAAGGAGAAGAAAGAAGAAGAGGAGGAAGAGGAGAAAGAGGAAGAAGAGGAAGAGAAGAAAGGAAGAAGAGGAGGAGGAGGAAGAGTAAGAGAAAAAGGAAGAAGTAGCAGAAGCAGCAACAGTAGAAGAGGCAGCAGCAGCAAGGTGGGCAGATCATGAGGTCAAGAGATTGAGACCATCGTGCCCAACATGGGGAATCCTGTCTCTACTAAAATACAGAAAAATTATCTGGGTGTGGTAGTGCACACCTGTAGTCCAAGCAACTCAGGAGGCTGAGGCAGGGGAATCGCTTGAACTCAAGAGATGGAGGTTGCAGTGAGCCAAGATTGCGGCACTGCACTCCAGCCTCGTGACAGAGTGACACTCCATCTCAAAAAAAAAAAGAAAGAAAGAAAGAAAAAAGAAGAAGAAGAAGCAGCAGAAGTAGCAGGATGAAAGAAGAAGAAGAGAGGAGGAGTGTTTGGAAAACTCTGCCTCTACCTTGAAAGCTCTCTCTCTCTCTTTCCCTCCCCCCACAAAGAGGCTCTCCTATTTTTACATACTGCCCTGGCCTTCTCGCCGCCGCAGCCACCTCCCGCCGCTTCTGCCTTATCAGCACTCCCCAGCTCCCCTCCCGCTGCTTCTGCCTCATCAGCACTCCCCAGTTTCCCGCCGCCCGCCCGGTTTCTGCCTCATCAGCTCTCCCCGGCTTCCCGCCACCCGGCTTCCCGCCTAGTGGTTCAAACTGGCCAACAGTTGCCCACCACCTAGCCCCCAACTTTTCCACTCCTCCAGCCCTTCTACCCTTATAAGACAACCCTGCCCCTCTGGGCGGCACGGCCATTTTTCCTTTTCGTCCGGGCTGGCACGCCCGGAGGCTCTTTCCTCTCAATAAAGCCTGAACTTAAGAACTTTCTTCTTGCCTGCGGTCCGGTTTTTTTCCGAACGAGCTCAGTCCTCCCACAGAGGGTAGGTCGGACAAGTGGTGCCGAAACCCGGGACGGGAGGGGCCATTGGCCCTGCCACGGCCCCCCTCCCCGACCTACCCAACACTGGCCCTGCCACCACGCTCCGATTAAGGTAAGCCAAGTTTTTCTTGTTTTGCCTTCCTCCGCTTCCCGTCTCCTCTTCCTACGGCACAGTGCAGTTGCTCCCTCTCCGGCGTTCCGCACGGACTCCTTGCCTAGTCTCGGCCGAGCCAAGGTAGTCTTCCGTTCCGGCTCCAGGAGCCTTCTGAGGGACAGCTGCCAGACGGGGGATGCCCCTCTGACCGCTTCCCTTTCCATACTTAATTGTACTCCGGGGAATTTGCAGCGAACGGGGATGCCTTTTCGTTGCATCTGCCCTTCTGCGCCAGAGAGTCTGTAGCTGCACCTGCCATGGGAAATTTGGAGTCCAAAATACCTCTGAGCACCCCCCTTGGGTGCTTGCTGCGAAATTTTACCAAATTGGGATATTCCCAAACCCTCAGAAAGAAAAAGCTTATTTTCCTGTCCCAGGTGGCTTGGCCCCAATACAAACTCAGTAACCAGTCACATTGGCCCCCGACTGGCACTTTTGATTTCAACACCCTCCGAGATCTCGACGATTTTTGTCGCCGCGCAGGCAAGGACAATGAAATTCCTTACGTCCAGGCTTTTTGGGACCTCCGCACCCACCCCGACCTATGTTCTTCCTGCTCCACCTATCAAATCCTCTTGGCTCGAACCCCCTATAAATCTTCCTCCACTACCTTTCCCCCTCCCTACTCCTCACCAGAGGATCTGCCTGAACATCTGTCCTCTCCTGCCAATCTCAGCAACCAGTCGCCATCAACGGCATGCTCTTCCTCTACTCCCTCTGCACCTCCTGCCTCAGAGGCCATGCCTCGCTCTTCCTCTACTCCCTCCGAGCCCCCTCCCTCAGAGGCTGCACTTCCTCTTGCCTCTCCGGTGGCAGCCCACACCCGCTCTCACCAGCCAGCTATCCTGGCCCCACTCCGAGAAGTAGCAGGCGTGGAAGGTTTAGTCAGGGTCCATGTTCCTTTATCACTTCAAGACCTGTCCCAAATTGAGAGACGTTTAGGATCCTTCTCAGCCAACCCGTCCACCTATATTAAGGAATTCCAATACCTCACTCAAGCCTACAGCCTCACTTGGCATGATATTCGCGTTGTCTGTTCCTCCACCCTCACAGTGGAGGAGCACGAGCGCATCCTCGCTGCAGCCAGAAACCAAGCAGATAAAGACCATGCTATAGATAACCAGATCCCCCTAGGCCCCGAAGTAATCCCAGGTGAAGACCCCCAATGGGACTATCAGGCTAATCGAGGGTCTGATATACCCAAGAGGGACCGCATGATTAGATACCTCCTCAGGGGAATGGATGCTGTATCTAACAAAGTTGTAAACTATGATAAACTGAGAGAAATCACCCAACTACCTGATGAGAACCCCGCCCTCTTTCTCGCCCGCTTGCAAGAAGCCCTAGTCCGGTATACTCGGCTAGATCCAGCCTCCCAGAATGGGGCCACTGTATTAGCCTCCCATTTTATCTCCCAATCAGCACCTGACATAAGAAAGAAACTAAAGAAAGCAGAAGAGGGGCCAGAGACTCCCATCCAAGACCTGGTAAAAATGGCCTTTAAAGTATACAATGCCAGGGAAGATGCGGCTGAGGCTGCCCGCCAAACTCGCATGAAGCAAAAGGCTGCCTTCCAGACCCAAGCCCTAGTGGCGGCTCTAAGGCCGGCAGGGAACCAGAGGCCCAAGGCCGAAACCCATGCCCCTCCGGGAGCATGTTTCAAATGTGGAAAGGAAGGACACTGGTCCCGAGCCTGTCCACAACCACGGCCACCAACTAAGCCTTGCCCTATCTGTCAGCTCCCGGGACACTGGAAGTCAGACTGCCCCAGCTTCCCCAGGGTGCCGGTTCCTCAAAACAGACACACTGGCGTTACGCAGCCGGCAGTCACCCTCAGTAGGGAGGAGCCTGCTTGCCAGGAGCCAACCTCCGAGGGAACTCCATTCCCCAGTCTATTAGGGCTGCTAGACGACTAGTGGGGCCCTGGCTTACCGACTCCGGTTACCCTCGCTGAGCCAAGGGTCAAAATTCAGGTAGCGGGTAAAAGTGTCTCATTCTTGCTCGACACGGGGGCTACCTACTCCGCACTTCCTTCTTATTCTGGCCGTCTCACCCCTTCCCAGGTCTCGGTCATGGGAATCAACGGGACCCCGAGTATCCCCTACCAAACCCCACCACTCATGTGCTCATATAACTCCACTCCCTTCACCCACTCCTTTTTAGTAATCCCCACCTGCCCAGTTCCCCTTCTGGGGCGAGACATCCTTTCAAAGCTGAAGGCCGTCATAACCTTCCCCTCCGCCAACCCACACAGTCTCTTTCTCCTAGCCCTCACCTCAGACACTGAACCCCAAAAAGCCCTGTCAGAACTACTCCCCGGAGTCCACCCTCAGGTCTGGGACATTAACAACCCATCTGTAGCTACACACCACCAGCCAGTTCAAGTCCGCCTTAAAGACTCCTCGCCTCATTTTCTCTGCCGCCCCCAATTTCCTATCTCTAAAGCCCACCGTATGGGTATCTGACCCATCATAGAGAAACTAAAAGGTCAAGGCCTCCTAATTCCCATTAACTCCCCATGTAACACCCCCATCCTCCCAGTACGAAAACCATCAGGACAATATAGGCTAGTCCAGGACTTGCGCTTAGTCAATGAAGCTGTAATTCCCATACATCCAGTTGTCCCCAACTCGTACACCATTCTCTCTAACATTCCCCCAGAGGCCACCTGTTTCTCAGTCTTAGACCTAAAGGATGCCTTCTTTACTATACCTCTACACCCCAACTCCTACTTTATCTTTGCCTTCACTTGGGATGATCCCCTCATGAACATGTCCCAACAACTGGCCTGGACAGTCCTCCCACAGGGCTTCCGAGATAGCCCGCACCTATTCGGCCAGGCACTCGCCACTGACCTACTCCACTGCAACCTCAAGCCCTCTCACCTCCTCCAGTACATAGATGACCTTCTTATCTGCTCCCCCACCCGCCAGGAGTGTATCCAGGCCACCACCACCCTACTCAATTTCCTAGGAGATAAGGGATACCGGGTGTCACCAACCAAAGCACAAATAGCCTCACCCACTGTCACCTACCTAGGCATACAGCTCACACCTGGGCGACGGTCCATTACAATTGACTGACTACAAGCCTTAAAGGCGCTCCAAGCCCCTGAGTCAGCAAAAGAAATCCTCTCCTTCCTAGGACTGGTAGGTTTTTTCCGCCATTGGGTACCTAATTATGCTTTGCTAGCAAAACCTCTATACCATGCTGCTGCAGAAGCCCCCAAGGGACCACTCTCCTCACCAGGTTCTGTCAACCGGGCATTCAAGTCACTGCTTAGTGCCCTATGTACTTCCACCAGCCTAGCCCTGCCTAATCCCAACTTACGCTTCCAACTATATACAGACGAGAAACAACATACAGCTGTAGGAGTGCTAGTCCAACCAGTAGGAAAGACCCTTCTGCCTATAGCCTACCTGTCTAAACAACTTGACCCAACTGAGCGAGGATGGCAGCCATGTCTTAGAGCCCTAGCTGCAGCTGTCACCCTAACCACAGAAGCTCTTAAGATCAATCTACAACTCCCACTCCAAGTCTTTTCTCCACACAGGTTGACTGAACTGCTCAGTCAACACTCTCTGCCCCAGCTCGGGCCCTCCCGTATCCAACTGCTTCACCTACTGTTTATTGAGAACCCCAACATCACTCTTTCTCACTGCTCCTCATTAAACCCAGCTACCCTCCTCCCTTGCCCTCCGTACTCCAGCCCCCTACATTCCTGTACTGAAATCCTCAAATTAGCCCAGTCTCCTCGTCCCGACTTGCTACCTCAACCCCTACCATCTGCCTCCATTACCCTATTCGTTGATGGCAGCTCTATACCTCATTCCACCGGCCCACGGAGAGCAGCCTATGCTGTAGTAACTCACTCTGAAATTATAGAGACCCGCCCCCTTCCTCCTGGGACCACTTCACAACAGGCTGAATTAGTCGCCCTTACTCGGGCCCTATCCTGGTCCCAGAACAAAGAAGTAAATATATATACTGACTCCAAGTATGCCTTCCTCATAGCTCACTCACACTGCATGATCTGGAAGGAACGAGGCTTCCTCACCACTAAGGGCACGCCCGTTCTCAATGGAAAACTCATTGCTGCCCTTATTCAAGCCGTTCAACTCCCTAGCAAGGTAGCCATCATCCACTGTAAAGGGCATCAGTCCCTGAACTCACCCATAGCCGCAGGGAATGCCTTTGCAGACAGGGTAGCTAAAGACACAGCAAGAAACCATCCACCACCCACCTCCACTCTCTGTTTCTTGTCCAAATCATATAGCCCTCAATACTCTACCTCAGAACTCCAGGCCCTCCAGTCTACCCCTGGGGTACGGTTCAGGGATGATTGGGCCTTCAAGCATAACCTCCTCATCCTCCCCGAAAAGCAAAAGTACCAGATAATCCAAGACATCCACAATTCACTCCACATTGGGCCTAAAGCCTTATACCGGTTCCTCAACCCACTTTTTCACCCTCACCATCTCCTCAGTACCATACAGGAAGTCCAGTCCTCATGTACTGTCTGCGCAAAAACTAATTCCCAGGGTTCCTGTCATCCTCGGCGCCAGCTTCATCAGCTACACGGGTTCCTACCTGGCCAAGACTGGCAAATTGATTTCACCCATATGCCAAAGCACAAACAGTACCGGTATCTGCTAACCATTGTTGACACTTTTTCAGGCTGGATTGAAGCTTACCCCACAGCCTCTGAGTCTGCCAGGACAGTAGCCACTCATCTCATTCAAGACATCATCCCACGCTTTGGACTCCCGGCTACCATACAGTCAGACAATGGCCCAGCCTTTATCTCCAAAGTCATTAATGCCGTTTCTACCTCTCTAGGAATTCAGTGGAAGCTACATGCCGCCTACCATCCTCAGTCCTCTGGTAAGGTGGAACGGGCCAATGGCGTAATAAAGGAGCATCTGACCAAGCTCATGCTTGAGCTCCGCCAATCCTGGGTAACCTTGCTTCCTATAGCCCTCACCAGGCTGAGAGCAAGCCCCCGGGGCCTATCACAGCTTAGCCCGTTTGAGCTGCTGTACGGTCACCCCTTCCTACTTTCAACTCCCCCACCACCAGAGACCACTCCTCTAGACAGCTACCTCCCCTACTTTACTCTCCTTCGCAGCCTTCTCCGAGAACACGCCAACGCTTCTCTTCCCCAACCCACCCAGCCATCTGAAAATACACAGAAAGTCTCCCCCGGGGACTCAGTCCTTATCAGGGCCCTCTCCCCAAAGCCCCTCACCCCCAAGTGGGAAGGACCATACACAGTCCTCCTTACCACTCCATCAGCTATAAGAGTTGCTGAAATCCCATCTTGGGTCCACTTGTCTCGGGTAAAAAAGGCCCCTCATGGACCCTCCCTATGCTGGAAGGCTGTTCCTACTGGCCCTTTATCTGTCAAACTTACCAGGGCCTAGCAGCCACACCCCCTATAGATGGAGATTCTTCCTAACTGAAAACTATACCAAAACCACCTTCATTTGTAATACCCCCCCATACAGCCACAACCATCTTCTTGCAACTTCTGACTGCCCTGCAGCCGGATGCCAAAGGGCCATATATCTGAACTTCACCAAATTCCACAACATCCATACTAATATACCTCTCATGTGCTTCAACCATGACCAACCATCAGGAGCATGCAATAATACTCCTTGGCGCTCCTGCATGGGATGTACTTGGATGAACTGTCGACTACATATAGCTGTCAAGTCCACAGTACCTGCCCGATCTCAGCTCAAAATCATCCCAGACATAGATGGAGAAGGAAACACCATTATCAGTTCTACACGGTATTCCATTCTCATACCTGACCCCTGGGACAACCGGTGGAAAAGCCCCCAGAAAGCTGCCGTGTATGACCACATAGATACCAAATATCCCTCTTCCCACCTGTACATCTGGCGGACATACGTACATACAGTCCACCAAGTCCACTCTGATATTAGCCTACAAGAAAAATCTCTGAATGACCAATTACAACCACATTCGTCTCCGTTTTCCTGGTTAACTTTTCTCCAAGAAGGAATCAAGTTAGCTAACCTCTCAGGACTAACTGACCTAACCTCATGCCTCATGTGTGCCTTCTTAGGACAGACTCCCTTCGTTGCAGTCCCTTACCCCATCCCTCTCAACCTTTCAGCCTCAACTTCTTCCTTCTCCCCCATCAGGGAAGTCGATCTCTACACTCCACCTGATTTTGAACAGCTACCTGTGTGCTATTCCCTAGGCCGAAACTTCCCTAGCTGTAACAGAACTATACGGGTAACCACTAATATAACAGCCCCACGAGGAACGTTTTTCTGGTGTAACAGGACCTTAACAAAAACTCTCTACATCAGTCTTTCCTCATCTCTTTTATGCCTCCCAGTAACCCTAGTCCCTCGACTCACTATATATTCTTCAGCTGAATTCCAGATGCTGCAAGCTCCCCATCGCCACACCCAATGAGCTGCCTTCCTACCCATTGCCGTTGGAGTCTCCCTTGCTGGTTCAGCACTTGCAGCAGGATTGGGAGGAGGGGCACTAGTCCACTCTCACCTGGCCATAGCCCGACTGACCTCACAACTCCAAGCAGCTATTGATGACTCTACTGAGTCTTTAGCATCACTCCAATGACAGATCGCCTCAGTTGCCCAAGTTGCCTTGCAGAACCGAAGAGCCCTAGACCTGCTCACTGCTGAATGAGGAGGGACCTGTATCTTCCTACAGGAAGAGTGCTATTACTACATCAATGAATCCGGCCTAGTAGAAACCCGAATCGAGAGCCTCCAGAAACTCAAAACTAACCTGCAGAGTCAGAAGTTCTCGGCTGAAGCCACAGCGTGGTGGTCTTCCTCTATGTATACCCTCTTGTCCCCATTGCTTGGGCCCCTAGTAGCCGTTTGCCTAATCTTACTTATTGCTCCTTGCTTTCTACAGTTCATCCAGCGGCGCTTTCAGGAACTGACTCGAGTCACCATCCACCAGATGCTGCTCCAACCCTGCCCTGAACGAGTGCAAGAAACAGACCTCTCCCTGAACATCCAGGCTCCTTAAGGAAAGAGACCTCTTCAGAAACCCCCGTCGACCCTTGTCAGCAGGAAGTAGCCAGAGAGACAACCGACGCCCCTGACCCCTCTTTTTCTTTTCTTTAAGGAGTCGGGAATGTTTGGAAAACTCTGCCTCTACCTTGAAAGCTCTCTCTCTCTCTTTCCCTCCCCCCACAAAGAGGCTCTCCTATTTTTACATACTGCCCTGGCCTTCTCGCCGCCGCAGCCACCTCCCGCCGCTTCTGCCTTATCAGCACTCCCCAGCTCCCCTCCCGCCGCTTCTGCCTCATCAGCACTCCCCAGTTTCCCGCCGCCCGCCCGGTTTCTGCCTCATCAGCTCTCCCCGGCTTCCCGCCGCCCGGCTTCCCGCCTAGCGGTTCAAACTGGCCAACAGTTGCCCACCACCTAGCCCCCAACTTTTCCACTCCTCCAGCCCTTCTACCCTTATAAGACAACCCTGCCCCTCTGGGCGGCGTGGCCATTTTTCCTTTTCGTCCGGGCTGGCACGCCCGGAGGCTCTTTCCTCTCAATAAAGCCTGAACTTAAGAACTTTCTTCTTGCCTGCGGTCCGGTTTTTTTCCAAACGAGCTCAGTCCTCCTGCAGAGGGTAGGTCGGACAAGGAGGAGGAAGATGAAAGAAGAAAGAGGCAAGAGGGACTGGTCTCAGCAGGGTAAAAATCTTTAGATGGTTATTAAGAAATGGAATGAATAAAATAAAAATTGATGGGGTTGGCTGCACATGGTGGCTCACACCTGTAATCCCAGCACTTTGGGAGGCCGAGGCAGGAGGATAGTTTGAACCCAGGAGTTCAAGACTAGCCTGGGCAACAGAGTGAGACCCCTGTCTGTAAAAAATAACAACAGCAAAAAGGAAACTGATGGGGTTAAAACAAAGGTCTTAACATAACACTACCTCAAAGGTTGGTAAACCAAAGGGATCCCCTTTTGGTCCTCCAACATTAAAGGGCCCCAAACCAGTTTTCTGTGCTTATCCCACTTTGGAGAAATTTAAAAAGCTAAAAGGCAGAGGTTACAATGAAAAATCTGATCCGAATTTGCCTGGGGCAATAGTCGAGCAGACTAACCAAGATAAAGATTGACAAGAGGGTTAGGGTCCTTTGGCTCAACCCTTGGCTGGGGACCCAAAGACTTTTATACAAGAAAGGGTAAATGGTCTGGGGTGGAGAAGAAAAGTTCCTGAAACTAAAACAGAAAAATGTAGGGGTTGATGGCATTATGAAAGTTAGTCTATTTGAACACACTTCACGTGAAGTCGTTGCATCTTTTACCTAACTGTATCATGGGAATGAACATTGTATCTGTTTGGGGGACAGTTTTGCCTACCTGGTACTATAAAACAGAAGGCATGTATATCTGCCCTTCAAGTAATATCAATTGGACATGCTAAGTCAGAATCAGGGAGATTGCCCAGACCTACACAGTGCGGAGTGGAAGCTACAGTGCTGGTAGAGACAAATTCTCCACTTGATAACCCTCTATGGAGCATTTCCTGGGGCTTATGGCAAAAGCCTCTGGGCACCTCCCAGCAACAACTACTGGGACTTTAAAGAATTTCCACTTGAAGGACATTTACAACGAAACATTTACTGAAGCTACCCCTCTGATACCTGATATAGCCATGCTGTCTTGGATGATTTCAGAGAAACATTGTAATGGGAATGGCAGTGCCCAGAAGAGTTCCATAACACAATGGAAATGGTTTATAGAGGATCATGCTACCCAAGGAATGCAGAGAATTTCTTTTCTCCTAGGACTGACTGTGGGACTGTGAGAAACTGCTGGAATCTACAGTGCCAGATAAACATCTCTCAACTGACCAACCAAGAGTTGCTTAGTTTGTGGATGGCAATTCCAAGGCACAAAATGCCAGGAAGAACTGTGCTGTTTCTCAGTAGGAGACAGAGATATCGGTTATGGGACAGATTTCCTGGTGAGAAGGCTCTGAACAGAGCTGGCCAAGTGAGACTGATGCTGGCAGCCCCAGGGGATTACAAATGGGTCTTGATAGGAATAGACACTGACTCTAGCGAAGGCTTTGCTTATCCAGTGGAAGATGAGTGTTCAGAGTGCCATAAAAATAAAAAACAGAAGACACTTCAAGGATTTGGATGGCTGACCATAATTTCTTCAGACAAAAGAACACACTGTACAGTCCATAATGTCCAACAATGGGCAGAGAGGTATCCAGAGAGAGGAACAGTTTGATAGAGAAGTAGAATGGGCAATTAAAAATTGGTTGTCTACACCTGGGGGAGACAAAAGCGTGAAGGTCTGGCTTATAGTCAACATGAGTGAAACCAGAGTGCTCCTGCTAGATTTTTTCTGTTTTTCTGGTTGATCTGGGGAAAAGGGAGTGGGGGAAAATGCTGAGATGACTATGCAGTTCTGACCAAGAAAGGAGTACACTGGTAAAATGATGATATCTTTTCTTTCTTCCCAAAATCACTACAAAATTATTTTTTCTCTCCTACCTAATGCAGTGGTCCCAGGACCACAGCTGCAAGTACAAGTGCTAGAACAGCAAGATGAGTTCTACGCAAACGACGATGCTTTTAAACCTATGGCCAAATTTCTAAGGGCATGATGGGAGCGGATTGTGCCTTCACCCCTTCTAGCAAAATTGGGGCTAACAGTGAATGCAGTTATACTGCCTGATGTTGAAAAGAACCTACTAGTTCTGCACCCGTGAAACATTATCCAATCTGAATGGAAGTGTGTGGGTAACCCCCCATATAGGCACCAAGGAAGGAAGAGCTAAGCAGAATCCTGGAACAATTAGTGCCTGAAGAATATCTCAGTTTATAGTGTTACTACTCAGTCATTTTTTATATAATCCTTCATATATAATCATATATTAGTTTATAGAATGAGTGCCTGAAGAATGTCTTACTACTCAGTTATTTCCATATATATATATCTTAGTGCATAATTGGAGGAATGCCTAGGGCAGACACAGTACGGAGCATGAATTAAGGAATAAGCAGCTTATAGTTGGAGGAATGTCTAGAGCAGACACAGTGTAGAGCATGATTTCAGGAAAACAGTTACCAGGACAAGAATCCATGACCCAGGCGGCAGCATTCAGTATTGTAAAGATACCTGCTGTATGGCAGGCCTGGGGCAAGAGCCACTACTCCTGATAAAGGAGTTGTAGGACCTTGCTCCAGTTCTTGTGGAAGGCTGCCCTCAGACCGGCAATCCCTCAAGCCTCTGAGGGCTCAAAACCCCTCTGGATAATTGCACCTTGGTGACTGTGAACTTTATCAGCTCTTGTTATGGTGCTGCTTAAAAAAATCATCTTCCTATAGAACTCATTGGAAGCTGCCAGCAGGTGGCGATAGACCCTGGCGCGCGCGCGCGCGCGCGCGTGCGCACACACACACACACACACACACACACAATCATTAACAAAACATATGTAAAGGATCCATGATTGAAAACCAGGGGGTGTCATGTGGTGTTATAATATTTATTGGTTTTTGTCCACAGTTCCTGGCTCCTAACTCCAGTAGCCCTTGTTACAGTTTTTTGTTAGCATATTGGGTAGGTTAGGGCTGGGTACAGTGGCTCACACCTGTAATCCCAGCACTTTGGGAGCCAAGGCGGGTGGATCATTTGAGATCAGGAGTTTGACACCAGCCTGGCCAACATGAATAAACCCCATCTCTACTAAAAGTACAAAATTAGCCGGGTGTGGTGGTATGTACCTGTAATCCCAGTTACTTGGGAGGCTGGGGCAGGATAATCGCTTGAACCTGGGAAGTGGAGGTTGTAGTAAGCCAAGATTGTGCCATTGCACCAGCCTGGGGAACAGAGTGGGACTCATCTCAAAAAAAAAAAAAAAAAAAAAAAGGAATATTGGGTGGGTTAAGACTCAGGGGCAGGCCTCTGATCTCCTGCCCTCCCTTCCACTCTAATGCTCCCCAGCCTGTTGAACTGGGAATCTTAAGACCTTCTTTGAGAGGGTCCTACCCTATACCCTGGGGGAAGGAATGCTGACATCATGAAGTTTCCATAACAACCCAAGAGGACAAGGTTCAGTGAGATTCTGGATAGCAGAACACATGGAGGTTTCTAGAGGGTGATGCTTCCAGGGAGGGCATAGAAGCTCCATGCCCCTTCCCACATACCTTGCCCTACCTATCTCTTTATATGTATTTTTTGTAATATACTTTATGATAAATCAGTAAATGTAAAAACAACACAATTTTCTCATATTATAGTTCTAGAGGTTAGAAGTCTAAAGTGGGTCTCAGAGGCTGTGTCAAGAGTGTTTGACCAGAGCAACTCCATCTTGAATAGGGGCTGGGTAAAATGAGGCTGAAACCTACTGGGCTACATTCCCAGTTAGCCATTCTAAGTCACAGGATGAGACAGGAGGTCAGCACAACATACAGGTCATAAAGGCCTTGGTGATAAAACAGATTGCAGTAAAGAAGCCAGCCAAAACCCACCAAAACCAAGATGGCAACAAGAATGACCTTTAATCGTCCTTGCTGCTACACTCCCACCAGTACCATGACAGTTCACAAATGCCATGACAGTTTACAAATGAGCCACCGCGCCCAGCTGAGGAGGGAGGATCACCTGAGAGGTCAGGAATTTGAGACCAACCAGGCCGACATGGTGAAACCCCATCTCTACTAAAAATACAAAATCAGCCCCGAGTAATGGTTCATGCCTGTACTCCCAGCTACTTGGGAGGCTGAGGCAGGAGAATCAGTTGAACCCAGGAGGCAGAGGCTGCAGTGAGCCAAGATCATGCCATTGCACTCCAGCCTGGGCAACAAGAGTGAAAAGCCATCTCAAAAACAAAAACTTCTCATAATGCTTTAAGGAAGTTTACAAATTTGTGGTAGGCTACATTCAAAGCCATCCTGGGCCACATGCAGCCCACAGGCCACAGGTTGGACAAGCTTGTTCTAGAGGCTATCCACATGCCCTGTTCCACATCACTCCAGCCCCTGCTTCCATCATTACATGTCTGATCATCCTGCCTCCCTTTTATAAAGACCCTTGTAATTACAGTGGGCCAACCAGGAATAATCTGAGATAATCTCCCCATCTCAAGACCCTTGATGTAATCATATCTGCCAAGTCCCTTTTGCTACATATTCACAGTTTCTGAGGTTTAAGATGTGGAGATATTTGGGGGCCATTATTCTGCCTAACAGGTATGAATAATGATATTCTTTACCCCAATTTTTAAATAAGAAAAAAATAAGTCTATGAATAATAGGTAACAGATTTCACAAACTGTACAATGATAATGAAAAGGAATTTGAAATTTGAATGCCTTCTCTAAGCTTGTCAAAGGAAGTTATTTTAAAAGACTTTGTTCACTATTTGACATGATTGCAGAATTTTTTGGTTCAATCAAAAATTAAACACTGAAGTTAAAATATTGTAAAATTATATGACATATCTTTTCAATATATTGAAAAGCAAAATGAGCTCTTTTTTAAACAGCAGAAAATGAGAATGATCCATTAAAGTGAAGGATATCATGGAATTAATTAGCAAACTTACATTATTTTAAAATAACTTTTTTCTTCAAGATTTTAAAATTTCACCCATCACCTGAGCATTGTACACTGTACCTAATGTGTGGTCTTTTATCCCTCATCCCTCTCCCACCCTTTCCCCAAAGTACATCATATCAGTTTTTATGTCTTTGGATCCTCATAGCTTAGCTCCCATGTATAAGTGAAAAACATACAATGTTTGGTTTTCCATTACTTAGTTATTTCACTTAGAATAATGGCCTCCAATTCCATCCAGGTTGCTATAAATGCCAATACTTTATGGCAGAGTATTATTCCATGGTGCATATATATACATTTTCTTTATCCACTTGATTGATGGGCATTTGGCTGGTTCCATATTTTTGCAGTTGTGAATTGTGCTGCTATAAAAATGCATGTGCAAGTGTCTTTTTCTTATAATGACTTCTTTTCCTCTGGGTAGATACCCAGTAGTGGGATTGCTGGATCAAAAGGTAGATCTACTTTTAGTTCTTTAAGGAATCGCCACAGTTTTCCACAGTGGTTGTTTACAACTCTACCAGCAGTTTACATTCCTACCAGCAGTGTAGAGGGGTTCCCTTTTCACCGCATCCATCTTTTTGATGGGATGGTTTTTGTTCTTGCTGATTTGTTTGAGTTCCTTGTAGATTTTGGATATTAGTCCTTTGTTGGATATATAGATTGTGAAAATTATCTTCCACTCCATGGTTCTTCATTTATTCTTCTATTTTTGTTGTACAGAAGCTTTTTAGTTTAATTAAATCCCATTTATTTATCTTAGTTTTTATTGCATTTGCTTTTGGGTTCTTAGTCATGAAGCTTTTGCCTAAGCCAATGTCTAGGAAAGTTTTTCTGATACTCTCTTCAGAATTTTTACGGTTTCAGGTCTTAGATTTCAGTCTTTCATCCATCTTGAGTTGACTTTTGTATAAGGTAAGAGATGAGGATCCACTTTCATTCTTCTACATATTACTTGCCAATTATCCCAGCACCATTTGTTCAACAGGGTGTTTTTTCCCCACTTTGTTTTTGTTTGCTTTATCGAAGATCAGTTGGCTGTAAATATTTGACTTCATTTCTGGAGAACTATTCTGTTCCATTGATCTATGTGCCTTTTTTTTTTTTTTAGACAGAGTCTTCCTCTATCACCCAGACTGGAGTGCAGTGGTGCAATCTTGGCTCACTACAACCACCACCTCCTGGGTTCAAGCAATTCTCCTGTCTCAGCCTCCAAAGTAACTGGAATTACAGGCCCATGCCACCATGCCCAGCTAACTTTTATATTTTTAGTAGAGATGGGGTTTCGCCATGTTGGTCAGACTGGTCTCGAACTCCTGATCTCAGGTGATCCACCCACCTTCACCTCCCAAAGTACTGGGATTAAGGCGTGAGCTACTGCAGCCAGCCTATTTGCCTGTTTTTATACCAGTAACATGCTGGTTTTGGTTACGAGCCTTATAGTATAGTTTGAAGTCAGGTTATGTGATGTCTCCAGATTTGTTCTTCTTGTTTAGTCTTGCTTTGCCTATGCAGGCTCCTTTTTGGTTCCATATGAATTTTAGGATTCTTTTTTCTAGTTCTGTGAAGAATGATGGTGGTATTTTAATGGGAATTACATTGAATTTGTAGATTGCTTTTGGCAGTATGGTCATTTTCACAATATTCCACTCATCCATGACCACAGGATGTGTTTCCATTTGTTTGTGTCATATATGATTTCTTTCAGCCCTGTTTTATAGTTTTCCTTGTAGAGGTCTTTCGCCTCCTTGGTTAAGTATATTCCTAAGTTTTTTGTTCTGGGTTTTTTTTGTTTTGTTTTGTTTTTGCAGCTATTATAAAAGGGTTTGAGTTCTTGATTTGATTCTCAGCTTGGTTGCTCTTGGTGTATAGCAGGGCCAATGATTTGTGTACATGAATTTTGTATCCTGAAACTTTGCCAAAGGAGCTTTTTGGATGAGTCTTTGGGGTTTTCCAGGTATATAGTCACCAGCAAACAGTGACAATTTGACTTCCTCATTAACAATTTGGATGCCCTTTATTTCTTTATCTTGTCTGATTGCTTTGGCTAGGACTCTATCAATTTAGAAAGTTTATTCTGCAGGCTGGGCACAGCAACATATACCTGTAATCCCAGTACTTTGGGAGGCCAAGGCGGGTGGATCACTTAAAGTCAGGAGTTCAAGACCAGCCTGGCCAACATGGCAAAACCCCGTCTCTACTAAAAATACAAAAATTGGCTGGGTATGGTGGTGCATGCCTGTAGTCTCAGTTACTCAGGTGGCTGAGGCAGGAGAATTACTTGAATCTGGAAGGCAGAGGTTACAGAGAGCCAAGATTATGCCATTGCACTCCAGCCTGGGCAACAGAGCGAGACTCTGTCTCAAAATTGCCAACATTAAGGATGCACCCTTGATATAGCCTCAGGAGGTCCTGATGATATGTGCCCAAGTGGTTGGGGTGCAGCTTGGTTTTATACATCTTAGGGAGACATGAGATCTCAATCAACTACATTTAAGATATACATTGGTTCAGTCCAGAAAGGCAGGACAACTCAAAGGGTGGTGGTGGGGGTTCCAGTTACATGTAGATTAAAAAATTTTCTGATTGGCAATTGGTTGCAAGAGTTACTATGAACAGAAAGGACATTCTGGGTTACATAAGAGGTTGTGGAGACCAAAGTTTAATCATGCAGACAAAGCCTCCAGGTAGCAGGTTTCAGAGAGAATAGACTGTAAATGTTTCTTATCAGACTTAAGGTCTGTGTCTATGTTAATGCTGGTTAGTTTTTCCTGAATTCCAAAAGGGAGGAGGACATAATGAGGCATGTCTGATCCCCCTCTTCCCATTATGGCCTCAACCAATTATTCAGGTTAACTTTGGAGTGCCCTGGCTGAGAAGAGAGTCCATTCAGGTGGTTGCGGGGAGAGGGGGCCTTAGAATTTTATTTTCTATTTACATATTATTTTCTTTTTGAGACAGAGCCTTGCTCTGTTGCAGTGGCATGATCTCGGCTCACTACAAACTCTGCCTCCTGGGTTCAAGTGATTCTCCTGCCTCAGCCTCCCAAGTAGCACTACAGGCGTGTGCCACTACACCCAGCTAATTTTTGTATTTTTAGTAGAGACGGGGTTTCACCATGTTGGCCAGGATGGTCTTGATCTCTTGACCTCATGATCTACCTGCCTTGGCCTCCCAAAGCATTGGGATTACAGGCATGAACCACCGCACCCGGCAATTTACACATTTAAAGATTTTTATGAACTTAAAATACTGAAGTGCGTGATTTATGCATTTGAAATGAACATAGGCCATGTTAGTCAACTCTGTAGGAATCCTTAAAACAAATAAAATAGTAAAACAAAAACCAAGATTTTGAGGTGGCAGAACAATTTAATCAGTTTAATTACAAAAGGTTTCAAATCCTATGAGAATGTTTATACCTACCTACTTCCTTGGAAAGAAGCTAAATTACTTATAGTATTTCTAATTACATAATCACCTGAAAAGGCTCAGTGTAATAGTGCAGTACTGTAAAAGCAACAAAATCAAATGAATGTGTAACAGAGGAAATTATAGAATCATATTAATAGATTCAAAGCCAATATTTAAAAATCAGTTGAGATGCATAAGTGAAGGGATTGTACTGCATTTTATTAACAAGGTTGTTTTAAACATATCTCATTATCATGATATACAAATATATTTAACTTTCTAGTGTCATAAGAACTTTACTTATAAAAATTATTTATTTGGGGGATATTGACTTCTTTTTCACTCTTAATCTAACACTGTCTTGAAAAGCCTATAAAACGACTTCTTTTTAGCCCTTTGTACTAGTTTCTGTTCCTAGTCTATACCCCATTACTCTATTAGTTATCAAAGGATATGAGCCCCAAGACATTGTTAAGCACTAAGAACTGAATGTCTGCCTCTTTATTTTATAGTTAGAGCATCCTATTGAATAGTTAGGGACAATTATTTATGCAGCTATATTACATTCTCTATGAATTGCATTTCAGGAGAGTAATGGGGACATTATAAAATACTAATTATTCAAAAGGAGGCATTAGAGCTGAGGAGGACAAGAACCAATGAGTTAAAGAAAGAGTTCCTAGTGAGGTAAAAAAACAAAAATAGGATAAAGAAGCCAGGGAATTGATGAGCAGAGACTCTGTGGGGAAGATAAAGACTGACAAGCTGGAAGGTCACCTGAAAGAATATGGCTTTATTAATGACTTGTACAACAGTAACTATAAAATGAATAGTCAACAGAAAAACTCCCAGTAGTATTCCCAACCATAAATCATGCACACAGGTATTTTCAAAATCTTGGTATGATTTCTGACTATCCCTATTTACAAAGATTAAACCAAGCAAGATTATTCTTTGTAGTCAAAATCTTTGTTAATTCAGGTTATAAAAAGTCTTGTGTAATTTTCAACAAGGATGACAAAACAAGCAAGGGAAAGAATAGTCCTTTCAATAACTGGTACAGAGATGATTGGATATCCATGTGCAAAAGAACAAAGTTAGACCAGGCGCGGTGGCTCACGCCTATAATCCCAGCACTTTGGGAGGCCTAGGCAGGTGGGTCACGAGGTCAAGAGATCGAGACCATCCTGGTCAATAGGGTGAAACCCTGTCTCTACTAAAAATACAAAAATAAGCTGGGCATGGTGGTACGCATCTGTAGTCCCAGCTATTCGGGAGACTGAGGCAGAAGAATTGCTTGAACCCAGAAGGCGGAGGTTGCAGTGAGCCAAGATCATGCCATTGCACTCCAGTCTGGGTAACAACAGTGAAACTCCGTCTCAAAAAAAAAGAACAAAGTTGAGGCTGAGCACAGTGGCTCATACCTGTAATCCCAGCACTTTGGGAGGCCAAGGTGGGTGGATCATGAGGTCAAGTGATCGAGACCATCCTGGCCAGCATGGTGAAGCCCCGTCTCTACCAAAAATACAAAAATTAGCTGGGCGTGGTGGTGCATGCCTGTAGTCCCCACTACTCTGGGGACTGAGACAGAAGAATTGCCTGAACCCGGGAGGTGGAGGTCGCAGTGAGCCAAGATTGTGCCACTATACTCCAGCCTGGCACCTGGTGACAAAATGAGAGTGTCTCAAAAAAAAAAAAAAAAGAATGAAGTTGAACTTCTACTTCACACCATATACAAAAATTAACTCAAAATGTACCAAAGACAACTGTAAGAACTAAAAGTACATAACTCTTAGAAGAAAACAGGAGTAAATCTTTCTGATATTGGATTAGACAATGGTTTCTTAGATATAATAACACTGATTAGTTAGGGTTCTCAAAAGAAAC
Source organism: Callithrix jacchus (assembly GCF_049354715.1). Taxonomy (NCBI): domain Eukaryota; kingdom Metazoa; phylum Chordata; class Mammalia; order Primates; family Cebidae; genus Callithrix; species Callithrix jacchus. The sequence continues at coordinate 66,074,764 of NC_133502.1, forward strand.
AGAACCAATAAAATATATAATAAAATATATACAGACATATAAGAGGAGATTTATTATGGGAACTGTCTTACTCAATTATGGGGACTGAGAAGTCCCATAATATGCTGTGTGCAATCTGGAGACCTAGGAAAGCTGGGAGTGTAATTCAGTTCAAGTCTTCGAGTCTGAAAACCTGAGAACCAGGGGAGTCAATGGAGTGGCTTCCAATCCAAGGCTGAAGGTCTGAGTCCTGAGGAGGGGGAGCATGCTGGGGTAAGTCTCCAAGGTCAAAGACCCAAGCCAGGAGCACTGATGTCTGACGGAAGAAGAATATGGTGTACCAGAAGGGGAAAGAGAATTTGCTCTTCCTTCACCTTTTTGTTCTATTTGAGCCATGAATGTATTAGATAATGCCTACTTACATGTGTGAGGGCAGATCATTTCGCAGTCTACTCATTTTTTTTTTTTTTGAGACAAGAGTCTCTTGTCACCCAGGCTGGAGGGCAGTGGTGTGATCTTGGCTCACTGCAAACTCCACCTCCCAGGTCCAAGTGATTCTCTTGCCTCAGCCTCCTGAGTAGCTGGGATTATAGGCACATCCAGCTAATTTTATTGTATTTTCAGTAGAGATAGGGTCTCACCATGTAGCCAGGCTGGTCTTAAACTCCTGGCCTCAAAAGTGAGCTGCCTGCCTCAGCCTCCCAAAGTGCTGGGATTACAGGCATCCACCACCATATTCAGCTAATTTTTTTGTATTTTTAGTAAAGACAGGTCTCAACATGTTGACCAGGCTGGTCTTGAACTCCTGACCTCAACTGATCTGCCTGCCTCAGCCTCCCAAAGTGCTGGGCTTACAGGTATGAGCCACCACACCCAGCCCAGTCTACTGATTTAAATGCTGATGTTCCATTTAAACACCTTCATAGAAATACACAGAAATAATGTTTACCAGCTATCAAGGCATCCATTAACCCAGTCAAGTTGGCACATAAAACTAACCATTCACAAGTACCAAAAGCACAGGTGACCCCAAAAAATTAGATAAATAAAGCTCTGTCAAGATGAATTTTTGAAGGCCGGGTACAGTGGCTCACACCTGTAATCTCAGCACTTTGGGAGGCTTAGGTGGGCAGATCACAAGGTCAGAAGTTCAAGACCAGCCTGGCCAACATGGTGAAACCCCATCTCTACTAAAAATATAAAAAATTAGCTGGGCATGGTGGCACATGCCAGTAATCCCAGCTACTCGGAGGCTGAGGCAGGAGAATCACTTGAACCCAGGAGATGGAGGTTGCAGTGAGCTGAGATTGTGCCTTATACTCCAGCCTGGGTGACAGAGCACTCCATCTTGAGAAAAAATAAAAACAAAAACAAAAATTAATTTTTGTGTTTCACAGGCAAGAAAGTAAAAAGACACACCATGGAGTGGGAGAAAATATTTGTAAATTATTTATCTGATAAGGAGCTTATATCTAGAATATATCAAGACTCTTACAATTTAAGAACAACAAAAATATCCCAGTTTAAAAATGGACAAAGGATCTGAATAGGTATTGCTCCAAAAGAGATACAAATCTCCACTAAGTACAGGAAAACATGCTCAGCATTATGCGTCAATAAGGAAATGCAAATACAAACCACAATAAGGTAACACTTCATACTTACCAGGATGGCTAAAATAAAAGACAGATGATAAGTACTGGCAAGAATGAAGAGAAATTAGAACCCTTGTACATTGCTAGTGGGATTGTAAATTGCTGCAGCTACTTTAAAAAACAGTTTGCCAGTTCTTCAGACATTTAAACATAGTCATTATTAGATCCAGCAATTTTGCTTCTAGATATACAATGAAGAGAATTGAAAACATATGTTCACTCAAAAACCTATACGTGAATATTCATGGCAGCATTGCTCATAATTGCCAAATAGTAGCAACAAATGTCCATCAACAAATACATGAACAAAATATGGTATATCCACATGGTGGAATATTATTATTTAACCATAAAAAGAAATAAAGTACTAGGAAGGAATAGATACTATAACATCGATGAACCTTGAAAACATCATATTGAACCGCGGCTTGGGTGCAGACATGGCCAAGTCCAAGAACCACACCACACACAACCAGTCCCGAAAATGGCACAGAAATGGTATCAAGAAACCCCGATCACAAAGATACGAGTCTCTTAAGGGGGTGGACCCCAAGTTCCTGAGGAACATGCGCTTTGCCAAGAAGCACAACAAGAAGGGCCTAAAGAAGATGCAGGCCAACAATGCCAAGGCCATGAGTGCACGAGCTGAGGCCATCAAGGCCCTCGTAAAGCCCAAGGAGGTTAAGCCCAAGATCCCAAAGGGTGTCAGCCGCAAGCTCGATCGACTTGCCTACATTGCCCACCCCAAGCTTGGGAAGCGTGCTCGGGCACGCATTGCCAAGGGGCTCAGGCTCTGCCGGCCAAAGGTCAAGGTCAAGGCCAAGGCCAAGGATCAAACCAAGGCCCAGGCTTCAGCTCCAGTTTCAGTTCCAGCTCAGGCTCTCAAAGGTGCCCAGGCCCCTACAAAGGCTTCAGAATAGATATCTTTGTCTGCCAATGCGAGGACAGAAGGACTGGTGTAACTCCCCTGGGGCTGCCATCTGCATGGGGCTGGGGTCCTCCTGTGCTATTTGTACAAATAAACCTGAGGCAGGATTAAAAAAAAAAAAAAAAAAAGAAAACATCATATTAAGTGAAAGAAGCCAGATAATGAAAAAGACGACATACTATATAATTCCGCTTATATGAAATGTTCAGAACAGGTAAACCTATAGAGTCAGAAAGTGACTTAGTGGTTTTCAGGGGCTGGAGTAGGGAGGAATGGAAAGTAGCTGCTGATAATATGAAGTTTCTTTTTGTGGGTGATGGCAATTGTACAATTCAGTGATATTCCATAAACCAATGGTTCATTCTATAAACCATTAAACATATACTTTAAAAGGTTGAATTCTATGATATGTGAATTATATCTCAATAAAACTGTTATTTTTTAAAATTTGAGGCCAGGCATGGTGCCTCATGCCTGTAATCTCAGCACTTCGGGAGGCTGAGGCAGGGGGAACTTGAGGCCAGGAGTTCAAGACCAGCCTAGGCAACAAAACAAGACTCCCTATCTCTACAAAAAATTTAAAAAATTAGCTAGGCATGGTGGTGGGCACGTTAGTCCCAGCTACTTGGGAGGCTGAGGCAGGAGGATAGCTTGAGTCCAGGAGTTTAAGGTTGCAGTGAGTTATGACTGTACCACTGTGCTCCAGCCTGGGTGACAGAGTGAGACCCCATCTCTAAAAAAAAAAAAAAAAAAAAAAAAGTGTTTATAGAATTCCTTTATACAGCGACCTGCCTTAGTGCATGGAAATGTTTTTCTAAGAACCCAGTTTACATACTACTTTCTGGGTTGTGGATGAGATGATGTATAATTAGAATGTATTTACTTATTTGGGGGCATCATTCATTTGTTGTTTTTATAAATATTTACTGATTGTTCACTATATAGCAGACATCAATGAATTAAGAACCTATAAAATGGAATTTTCCTTTTTTTCTTAAGAAATTGAAAAAATTCAAGTATCTTCCTAATTTCTCCCTTCCTTTCCAAGGCTTTGAGTATTTTTTTTAGAATGTATTAGGTGTTTGATGTGGACTGATAACTGCATTAGACATAAGACATTAGATCTATAAACAGGAAGTTTTCCTTCTTAAGAAGCCATGTAAAATAATTCTTAAAGCATTTGGTTAAAAGTTTGGAATAAACATAAGAAAAAAAGTATTTTAATCATACTTAATTATTTGCAGGTCTACTCTGCTACACTAACGTTCTCTTGGTCATAACATATCCCTGGAGCTTCTTTTCACTTACTCTTGGTATTTCAAAGCTATTTCTTGTTTTTGTTCTTGTTTTACAAATGGGGTCTTGGTACACTGCCTAGGCTGGAGGGCAGTGGCTATTCACAGGTGCCATCATAGCACACTACAACTTTGAATTCTTGGGCTCAAGTGATTCTCCCACCTCAGCCTCCCAAGTACCTGGGGACTGAAAGCATATGCACCATCGTACCCAACTCTCACAAGGTTGTTTCTTTTTTCAGCGTTTTTCAAACAATCTAGAATTTCATAATCACCAACAATTTTAAGTAGTCTCACATTCCCTATGATTCAGGTTACAGAATCTGTAAAGCATACTGGCCTAGCAGTTGTCCCCAGAACTATGCTAGTTCTATCCAGCACCATATCTACAACCATAGACACTTGCTTTAATAGAAGTACAGCAGTTCCTTCTCAAGAAAACAGCTAGGTTCTGACAGTGTCCCTGCATTTGGGATATTCATATACGGGGCCATCACTGAGAAAATAGGTTTGAAGGGATTGTGACTATAGGCGAAGTCTTCTGACAAACTTTACAAATATTCTACATAAAATAAAATTATAGAGACCAAATGGCATTGTATCTATCCTAAATTCGTAATGTTGGGTACATTTTAACTAATAATCCATGTGACCTTCCTTGTTACTAGAAACATTTTAGGGTCTTTCTCACAATTTCAACAAAATACTTCTAATTTTGTTTTGTTGCAGATATTATATATACCCAGAAGTGTTTTTTTCTTCTGTCTGGTCCTTTCTGCAAATCAAGTGCTTTTTTACTTTATTTATTTGTTTGCTTGGTTTTTAATTTTAATTTTAATTTTTTATTTTATAGGAAGGGAGGAAAGCAGGAAGGGAGGGAGGAAGGAAGAAAGGGAAGGAGGGAGGGAGGGAGGGAGGGAGAGAAGGGAAGGAAGGAAATCAGGCAATGAGAGAGACATTTCCGACCTGGATCTAGAGGTCTACAAGTTGATTTCTTTTTTCTTTTTTTGAGAGAAGGAAAGAAAAAAAAGGAGTGAAGGAGAGGAAGAAAGAGGAAGAAAAAGAGGGAGAGAGAAGGGAAATATTGCTTTATTATTTGTTTTTCTTTTGTCTTTATATCTTCAAAATGTTTTATCAAAAATTACTTGACACTAAGGGTAAATGCTTGGCAGAGTTTTGCATATCAATTAAGTAAATGAGTTAGTGCCATCAGTCACAGTCTTTGTTGGGTATCTCATTCAAGTTGGGTGAAACTTGATCACCACCATCTTTTCTTCTAGTGGAGTTAATGATTCACCCTTTTTCCTCCTTGTCTTATTTGTCCAAATCCTAACGTTTGGTTTTCACTTAAACTAAAAACTGCTCATGGCTGACATTTTCTCTGGAGTCATGATTTAACGCTCTTGTTCACATTCACACCTTTTTTTGGAACCGAACACAAGGATCCAATTTTATACAGGCAACTCTGCATAGGCCAATCAGAACACGCTGTTAGCTATACACCATCTTCTGCAGTTTCTTCTACTCATGTAGCAAGCTTTATCCAGCACTTGTGAGGAAAAGGTCTTTATACAAGATAAAAACAAGAAAGCAAACCACACTGAGCACTACAGCTAGGCCAGCCACCCCCAAACCAAAGGACTATTTCCCTATGTCTCTAAAGAGATTAGGTTCCTCTCTTTGTCCTTCCACTTACTAACTCTCAAATGACAATTTCCACCAACCTGGTCCTTGGGTGTAGCTTTTTTACTTTACAATCTGGAGATGGTGACTTCTTGTTCCTTGGCCCCTACTGTAGTTCAAAGACACAATCACTTGAAGGCTTGCAATGCTTTGGGAAGCTTTTATTTGAACTACTTGGCACAGCTAAGTGTTTTCCAGCCTTTTTCTCATAATACCAGATTATGCAGCTTTTATCTTTAGCCACGAAAACCTTGTACAAAACTCTTCTCATCAGCCCTTTCTACGAAGTCACAGGTTTAAATGCCTTCCTATTAATAAGGAACATAGATCCAAGGACTAATTTTACTTATCCTCATCTTTCTTTATTTCTTTTGAAAATGCAAAAACTATTTTGGTTTTGACCTTTGCTCTGACTCCCTTTTGTAGCCTCAGCATCTTTTTTCCCTTATGATTGCCACAGTAGTACTTAGAATCTAAATTGGCAAGGAAAATATATTTAGAAATATTGAGTAAAAGAACTTGAGGTTGGCAGGGATCACAGAAATCCCCTTGGTTTATGACAGTCTGCTTTATCTTCTATGGAAGGGAAGCAGAATAACATACAGTTTGTCTAGGTTGAAAGTTTTTGGTAAATCACATTTTTTATTCTCGGAGGCCTTTTTCATGTAGCACTTGCTATTGGTTTCTTTTTCTTCTTTATCAATATTAAAAAAGTTGTTGTGCGATTTTAATTTTTTTTTGTACCTTTTAAAATTTCTTTATTTTACGCCAGCTTCTTTTCTTCCTAATGCCAAATCTCTGTATTTTCCAAGTCTCCAACCTGGCTTATTGGTCTTAGCAATTAAAAGAACTATGTTGGCCAGGCTGGTCTCAAACCCCTGACTTCAGGTGATCTGCCCACCTCAGCCTCCCAAAGTGCATCTCTTCTAAAAACAGAAAAATTAGCTGGGTGTGGTGGCAGGTGTCTGTAATCCCAACTACTCGAGAGGCTGAGACAGGAGAATCTGATCCCAGGAGACGGAGGCTGCAGTGAGTTGACATCACACCATTGCACTCCAGCCCAGGCAACAAGAGTGAGATTCCGTCTCAAAAAAAAAAAAGCACTAAATAGGCCAGGCATGGTGGCTCATGCCTATAATCCCAGGGCTTCAGGAGGCCAAGGTGTGTGGATCTCTTGAGCCTAGGAGTTCAAGACCAGCCTAAGCAACATGGTGAAACACCATCTCTATACAAAACACAAAAAATTTGCCAGACGTGGTGGTGCCATTGCACTCCAACCTGGACAACAGAGAACTTGTCTCAAAAAAAGCAAAAGAAAAAAAAAGTACTAAATATCCTTTTCTTCTGATAGAGGCAGCCTGTGAAGGACAATCCTGCAAAATATTCAAAAGCACCACTAACAGAACCAACTAACGGCAGTCTGTTGCAGTTACAAGGTTTATGTTATTTTTCTTATGTATTTTTGGTTGCTCAATGTAGGTAATATAACGTATAATTCAGGAAATCCAGATTAAATGAATACAATTCATGCCAAGTAAATTTAAATGTCAATCTCTCGGGTAAGAAGATAGAAGGAGACAAATACAAATTAGGAATGTATTTTTATATGTAACACCCTAGGGAGGCAGTTTGCAGAGTGGTTAAGAACACAGACCCTAGAGCCAGAATATCTGCTTGAATTCAGCATCATCCTTCATTGACTGTGCAACTGAGTACATTTCTTATTTTTTTCCCTCAGCTTCTTCATCTGTAAAGTGGAAGATAGTTTTTCCCCTTACACAGTTGTTACAAAGACTAAATTAGTTTATTTAAAAAAAAAAACATTTAGAACAGTGCCTGACAATAATAAGTACTAAATAAATGTTGGTTACTATTAGTTACTCAAAATTATAATAATGAATTGGTCAAGGCTCCAGAAATATGTCAGATTTTTGAAGAATGTTTTTGGTAATGTTTCTGATTTTTAAAAGATCACAAATGTGGTTTGGATTAGTCTAAGAAAAAATGTTTTGTTTAATAACTGATTAATGAGTTTTTAAGAACTCATTCTGTATGACCCAGTACAGAATGGGAAATTCACTAACAGAAGACGTCTGGCTGGCATAAAAAACGTTAAAGAAAATCCTAAGCATAACGTTAATCTCAACTCTGAAACACCAGCTTTACATTATTGTTTTCAGTTCTGGAGTCCTGGCATGTCATGGAAGCAGACAGACTCCACATTTTTGAAGTAGTAATTCTTGGTTATTGTTTTGACTTAGATAAATGACCTTGAGAAACTTTTTTTAGGCTTTGTGATTGTTATTTAAAGCGATAGCTGTGAAAGACTGTCAAAACATCTTTAACACTGTGCTTTTCAAAAGGAGAGGATAATTCCTTTGAAAGAAATAATGAATGGATATTAGAATCCCAGATACCAGAAGGAAAAGTGAGTTCATGGATGGCGTTAACCTGCCAAGACAGGGAAGTCTGTTTCAGGAGCTAACCAGCTTTGCTAACTTCATGCTGCGGAGCACACTCGAGTTATAGGACGGGGGAAAAGTGCACTTTGCAGCGCCTCAGGAAATTACTTTTCCAGCCAGGAAAGACTATGGCCCTTCTGCCTCTCTACAGTAATGTCCAATTCACAGCCATTTAGTGTCTGGCTTTTCATTGAAGATGTTACTGACTTGAATGGCCTAAATGTTTATTACATATTTAATACATGTACTTCTTTTAATATTTCTGAACAAAAGTTTCACTTTATAACAACTAATTTTGTTATATTTTATTGTCTAGACATGAGTTATGGCAGTTTACATTCGATGTGGAGATAAATGAAACGTACAAAAAAAGGTCAAATCTGCATTTTGAACTGAGAGCATGTTTAAGAGGATTATAGCATTAATTATGAGTTAGAACTTCAGAATTTTTGAGGCAGCATGATCTGATGTAGCAAATACTGGTTTAGGAATGTTAAAACAAACTAAATACGGCCTGAGAAGGACTCTGTCCTTCTGTATTTGAGTCCTTGTGTACTAACTGTAACCTAGCCTAATAGGAAGACAAGTTTGAAAACCTAATTTAGGAGTATGCACCTGTAACATCAGCTGAGTCTTGGCCAATCCCAGCGGCCATACTTCAACCAGTCATATGCACTGCTGATTGTTCAAACTGTGTTCAAATAAGACAAACGCCCACCTGTAACTAATCCAGCTGTTTCTGTCCTCACTGCTGATTTCTGTATCTCGCTTCCCTCTCATGGTCTAAAAATTTGTTCTAACCACGAGGCATCCCTGGAATCTCTGAATCTCCTGTGATTCTGGGGGCTGCCCAGTCCTTCGTTGCTCAATTTAACTCCTTTAAATTTAGTTCAGCTGAAGTTTTTATTTTAACAGGAATCAGACTGGTGAGCCTTGAATCCTGCCTGTTTATCTCCTGCTCATCTGAAGTTGTAAAGTTACTTAGTACCTCTAGGCCTGTCTCTTCACTTATAAAATGGGGACAATACTGACCTCGAAATCTTGAAATAATTCAACAATATATATATATATATATGGTAGAATATGCTATCTCCAACGTTCCGTTCAAATTCTCATCCCCCGCCCAGCCCCCAGCACTTCCCGTGGGGGAAAAAAATCAAAACATTTAATTCCCAGCATAACTGTTAAGGTTTGCAATAAAAGAAAATTTCACATGTGAAATAATTACCAAGGAAGTACTGTATACGCAGTGGGGGAAAGGACCAACCCTCGACCACTTTAATAATACCTTGGTTATTAATTCTACACTAACTTAATTTCAACGTGCAAAACTTTCCCTTAGTATTATAATGAAAAAACAATTTGTATAGACAGTAAAGAGAACCAGGAACCTGAAAAATTTCCCTCATTCTATAGATATAAAACATTTGTAATTCGGGTCACTAACAGTTATGTATGGGAACGCATTATTTAAGTAGTGGGAGCTTCCAGTTTCCCAGGAAGATCTATCCCTAGGGAAGCCTTTAGGATGAAACTGACCTGGGAACAGAGGTTTGAGCCAGGTTAATTCTAGAGGTCGTCCCAGACATTTCCGGACGCCAAGTGGTATCTTACACTTACATCCTTTTTGTTTTTGTTTTTTTGAGACAACAGTTTCTGTTGCCCAAGCTGGAGCGCAGTGGCGCGATCTAGGCTCATTGTAACCTCCGCCTCCCGGGTTCAAGTGATTTTCGTGCCACAGCCTCCTGAGTGGCTGGAATTACAGGAGTGCACCGCACCCGGCTACTTTTTTTTCCCACCCCTTCTTCTTTTGAGACGGAGTCTCTCTCTGTCGCCAGGCTGGAGTGCAATGGCGCGATCTCGTCTCAACGCAACCTCCACCTCGCCTCGGGTTCAAGCGATTCTCCTGCCTCAGCGTCCCAAGTAGCTGGGATTACAGGCATGCGCCACCACGCCTGGGTAATTTTTTGTATTTTTAGTAGAGACGGGGTTTCACCATGTTGGCCAGGATGGTCTCGAACTCCTGACCTCAGGCAATCCGCCCACCTCGGCCTCCAAAGTGCTGGGATTACAGACGTGAACCACTGCGCCCGGCCTGAAGATGTAAAATCTACCACGGAAGGATGATCTAAGTGGGGAAGGAAATGACAGGTGACGGCCTCCTACGTAGAAGCAGGAAGGAGCTGAGCTGATCGTAGCAGCCGAGGGCGTCTCTCGGGACCCACCCTGCTTCCCGCAGCCTCGGGGGTCCCCGTCACACCCCTCGGAACCTTCAGTGCACCAGACAGGGGGAGCTTGGAAGAAGCAGACCAAGGATCGCCCCTCCCGCCCCGCCCCCGCTCCAGCGGTCCTCTCCCAGGGCGGCCTCCCGCGTGCCCCAGACCGCGCAGTCCCACGGACCAGGTAGTGAGCGTCTCTGCACCGAAAATGTGCACATCCACAGTGCGGTCACTAACAGGCATTACTCCTGGGTCTCTCGTGCGTCTATTTAGGATGTGAGGGAAACCAGCCACTGTGGTGGCAAAGCCTGTTCAGCCTGGGTGCACAGAAGGAAACCTCGGAAGTCATTTCCATTAGCTCCCCTTCCCCCAAACTGATCCGCTTCTGTCAATCCGTCCCTGGAAATAATGTCGAGGCCTGGGACGAGGGGGCGGTGTTTTAAAAATTCTGAATTGGAAAACCCCTGAGAATACTGAGGGACAGACAGCCCCACTCACCTGTCAGCGCTGGGGCAGTGCGCGAAACCGCCTGAGAAAAAACAGCTGGTGCGCAGACGCACACCGTCCTACATCAGCTTGCCCGCCCCGCCCCGCCCCCTTCCACGCCCCCGCACGCCAGTAGCCCCACCCGTCTCCCCGGCCCCGCCCCGCCGCTCGCCCGGTCCGGTTCCTCCCCCGCCCCTTGATCCTCCGCGTTTTCCTAGCAGGCCAGGCTGCCCTTAGCCTGAATTACGCCCTCCCGGCCTAGGGTGTCGCTGTACCGGCTTCCGAGCTCCACACAGACAAATCCAGCGCTCAGGCAGGGGTAGGAGGCGGAGCGAGGCGGCGGGGGGCAGTGTCGCCGCGGACTAGGGACGGCGGTGTCGGTGGTCCCTGCGCTATGGCCGCCTCGGTGTTTTGCTGCCTGCCGTGCTGCAGAGACGGCGGGACCGGCCACATCCCTCTGAAGGAGATGCCGGCTGTGCAGCTAGACACGCAGCACATGGGTAAGGGCCCTCCTTTCCCCAGACTCAACGTCTCCGGGGGGCCGGGCGCGGCGGGCAGGGAGACCTGCAGGGTCAGAAGGTCCTCATGCTGCCCCGCCGCTCCGGCCGCGCTGCCCCGACACCATTTCGTCTTGCAGATCTCTCCAGACGCCGGCGGACTCCCACCTGGGCCTGGTTCTGTGTTCAAGGCTGCGCAGCCCTCTCTGTCATCGCGAGTGGGCGTGTGGACCTCCCATTTTCACGGGAATCTCCGAGGGCTTCCTCTAGAGATGTCCCACGTTCCCAGGCGAGGGGACGGAGAGTGCCCTCCTGGCGCGCCCCAATCAAAACCTACACATTTTCAGTATGCTTCGGTCTGCTCCTCCTTCTGCCCTGTCGGTCTTGTTTCTTGAGCCCTGTCATTTATAGATAGAAGCCTATATTATTGAAAGAAATTTTTCTCTCATCTCCTAAAGTCAAAACAGAGCAGATTGCAGAAGTCTGAAGTCGCACCTCAGGTCAGAACTTGTCATTTCAACTAAAATCTCCCATTGCCCGACTCCTTAGTCATTGTTAGAGGTGTCATTTCATCTGGCCTCTTTCCAACAGGTAGGCTGTTGCAAAATAAAATAGCACTTTGCTTCTTTGCATCTTGCCTTTTCCTTTCAATTCCAAGTTCATATAATTTAACATTCTTCCTTTCCCGTCCCAGCCCTTTCACCTCCTTATTATTTCTGTTTAGACTTTTCCCATGTAGTTTCATGCTTCTGGAATGTAGTTCTAGAAGGAGAGATTTCCCAATATAATTATTTCAGTTAGAGTACTGTCTTTTTGTGGTTTATTTTATTCTAACTATACTTCTGCACTTTTGATTTTTCACACATCTCTGATTGTTTAAAGGACAGCACATTGAAATAAAAAGGCAGTTCTTAATATTTATGTAATTTATAATAAAGCCCTCTCTTGCCCAAATTCCTTATAATTTTGGAAATACTCTGCCCACTGTATTTTTGTATAACACATACTAAATGTGATAATTATATAATTACCTAGTACATGTGTATTTAATTTTAATTCTTAGATCTCCCAAAGGTAGTACAGAACCTTAATACATAATCTTTAATTAATTTATTTATTTATTCTGAGACAGAGTCTTGCTCTGTCACCCAGGCTAGAGTGCAGTGGCACAATCTCCGCTCACTGCAACCTCTGCCTTCCAGATTCAAATGATTTTCCTACCTCAGCCTCCCGAGTAGCTGGGATTACAGGCACTTGCCACTGTGCCTGGCTAATTTTTGTATTTTTAGTAGAGATGGGGTTTCACCATGTTGGTCAGGCTGGTCTTGAACTCCTCACCTCATGATCCACCAGTTTCAGCCTCCCAAAGTGCTGGGATTACAGGGATGAGCCACTGTACCCGGCCTAAATTATTTCATACCCATCATCATTTATAGACAATGGAGTTCAAATCCTAGTTTTCCTCAGAAAATGTTTCCATTTCACTTATTTACTGAAGTAATATTTATTAAGCAACTATCAGGTGGCAGGCATTGTTAAAAGTGCTGAGAATGTAGTGAAGGAAAACCACTACTTAGTTCCTGGGACTCATGATCAACTGCAGCACTTCTTCCTATCTCTGCTGTTAGACTCTTTAGTTACTGCAATCTGCTCTTTAGAGCATTCCTTTTCTCTGGCATCTGTTTTCTCTAGGAAAAGCTGGTCAGATATACTCATTCCACTATGTGTTATTTCTCTAAAGCTGTCCAGCAACTTTCAGCTACTAATTGGATGAAATAGAGTAATGTCATCTCCAAATTTTCTAACTGCAGTAGAAGTTTTTTCTTAACCTGTCTTTCTGTAAACTTAAATTCTTCAATCATAGAGGAGCCTGATTTGAAACTTGAATGAAATGAGAGAAAAGAGTTGTTGAGTTAGAAGAGCATGTTTCAAGCATGAATTGATCTTGACTTGAAAATAGAAACACATGGACTTGGTTATGTGAAAGATTATTAAATAAGGAATATGATTTTTTAACAAAATTGTCTGTATACTTCATATCCAAGTGATATCTCTATCAGGGTTGTCACTTATTTTGGTGATAATGTATTACTTAAAACGACTTTGGAATTCCTCTTTTGGAATTTTCTATGGCATAGTTTTGGTAAGTATGATCATTGATGCTGTATCTTTTGCTTTTAATTGTGAATTGACTTTTTAGAGACAAATGACTTCCAAGGTAGCCACTTTGAAAGGGATACCGCTTATTTGGAAATTTATGTTTCTTAAAAGATCCCTGATGGCTATGCTTATCAGTCTTCTGGCTGTACTCAAATTTGCCTTGACTTTCTAAGCAGTACCAATCATTAATAAAATTACAGATTCAAATACAGAACATCTTTGTACTTAATAAAGAGAAATGGGATAAGCTTAAAATGATTCCCTAATGATTTATAAACACCCTGAATTTTTTGTTTTTTTTGAGAGGGAGTCTTGCTCTGTTGCCCAGGCTGGAGTGCAATGGCCCGATCTTAGCTCACTATAACCTCCGCCTCCCAGGTTCAAGCAATTCTCCTGGCTCAGCCTCCCCAGTAACTGAGATTACAGGCACATGCCACCATACCTGGCTAATTTTTGTATTTTTAGTAGAGATGGGGTTTTACTATGTTGGCCAGACTGGTCTTAAACTCCTGACCTCAAGTAACCCACCTGCCTCGGCCTCCCAAAGTGCTGGGATTATAGGTGTGAGCCACCGTGCCCAGCCAAGAGAGTGTTTTTATCCCATTGTGCTCCGCAAAAGTCCTGAGACTCTGATTGCAGTAGATTAGGTCAGGTTAATGTGGCCAAGAAATGTGGAGGACACTGACTGCCTTAACCTAGGACCAATGTTTTATACCTGAAGCTAGAGATTGAGACAGCTTTCTTGGAATGGTTTGGACCTCCAGAGGAAAGTGTGTCAGGAAAGGGAGAAGAGTGCTACATGTCCACTACACAGTGTCTAGCACAGCATATTCATTCATTCTTTGTCAGTTATTTCATGAGCAGCTGCTTGATGCCAAACACTGCATGGTCTTTGCCATCAAGGAGGATGCTCTCCAGTTGAAACTACTGAAGGTTTATGGAGTAGCCAGATGCAAATTATTTGTAAAGGTACTTTCCCAGAATTTGAGGGTTAACTTTTTTAATTAGAAAAAAAAAAGATGCTAATGAATTTTTAGTAATCATACAATGGGATCTCAGTTTTGCCTTGTTTAAGGGAGAGCATCTCTTAAATCAGCCAGTTTAGAATTGTGTTAGAATCTGAAAATTTTGCATTTCTCTTACGTGTTTGTCCCAAATAATTTTGTTTAACTGTGAATTCAAACTTTTGTTACTGTGCCTTAGTTTTATTTTACCCTTTCTGGAAGAGTCCCATAGAGTTCTAATATTCAGATCTGCTTGGCTGGTATAGTTACTGCCAGCAAAGTGGTATTATTAGCCACAAGTATTGGGAGTTATATGCATTGGTGCATGGGCTATTTCTTACATATTAGAATTATGTAATTCTGTATATTCTTATATATTAGAGTTATATATATTCTCTGATATACATGTCTTCCTTAATCAAATTGGTACTAGGATCATATCAGGAGACAATGTCTTTCTTTCTCACTCTTGTCTATAGATGTTGTTTAAGCTAAAATAAAAATTTTCCACAAGAATAAAGTGCATATTAAAACCTTATTCACATATTTGCAATGTGATTGAAGTAGCTATCTTAATAAACATTTTAAGATCCTAAAGTTAGCAGTTTTTCAGTGTCAGGTATTTTAACATAGATGTGTGTTCTTTTTCATATTCCCTGTACTTTTCAGTTCGCACATGACTAACGCACAAGTGTAGCCACTTGTATTTAGTCTGTATTCAGCTGGCTTTTAGTAAATTGTTTTAATTCATTTGAATAGAATTGAAAACCACCAATTTACTAAAGTCTATTGTGTTTATGTTTTCCTTTAAATTAAGAAATTTATGAAATCATCAAATTGGCTCCTTGGCTAAAAATTAAAGGAGTTTGTCTATTCCTACCTTAAAAGTGTTTTAAACATTCAATATAATTCAGAGTTATTACAGTTTACTTGAAACTGCTTAATTAAAACTTAGTAATCTCACCTAGGCTGGAGTGAGTGGTGCAATCTTGGTTCACTGCAGCCTCTGCCTCCCAGGTGCAAGTGACTTCCCACCTCAGCCTCCCAAGTAGCTGGGACTATAGGCTCATACCACCACACCGGCTAATTTTTCTATTTTTTTGTAGAGGTGGGTTTTGCAGTGTTGCCCAGTGTGGTCTCGAATTCCTGCACTCAAGCAGTCTGCCCACCTCCACCTCTCAGAGTGCTGGGATTACAGACATGAACCACTGTACCTGGCCCACTTAATTAAAACTTATAGATACAAATGAATATTACTTATAAATGTTATCTTAGAAAAAATAGTGAATTAAGTATTTAAGATTATTTATCTATATTTCAAAGTATTTATAGCGTCCCTATTTTTGGGGGGCTGGGTTAGAACTGAACAAATTAATTCTGATTGTTGGATATGAAAATACAAAACTTGGCCGGGCATGGTGTCTCATGCCTGTAATCCCATTCCACTTTGGGAGGCTGAGGCGGATGGATCACAAGGTCAGGAGTTCAAGACCAGCCTGATCAATATGGTGAAACCCCGTCTCTACTAAAAATACAAAAATTAACTGGGCGTGATGGTGCGTGCCTATAATATCAGCTACTCGGGAGGCTGAGGCAGGAGAATCGCTTGAACCCAGGAGGTAGAGATTGCAGTGAACTGAGATCGATCGCACCACTGTACGCCAATGTAGCAACAGAATAAGACAGTGTCTCAAAAACAAAACAAAAATGGCCAGGCGCGGTGGCTCACGCCTGTAATCCCAGCACTTTGGGAGGCTGAGGTGGGCGGATCACAAGGTCAAGATCAAGACCATCCTGGTCAACATAGTGAAACCCTGTCTCTACTAAAATACAAAAATTAGCTGGGCATGGTGGCACGTGCCTGTAGTCCTAGCTACTCAGGAGGCTGGGCCAAGAGAATTGCTTGAACCTAGGAGGTGGGGGTTGCAGTGAGCTGAGATCATGCCACCGCACTCCAGCCTGGCATCTGGAGACAGAACAAGACTGTCTCAAATAATAATAATAATAATACAAAAATTAGCCAGACATGGTGGTGCGTGCCTGTAGTCCCAGCTACTTGGTAAGCTGAGGCAGGAGAATCACTTGAACCTGGGAGGCAGAGGTTGCAGTGAGCTGAGATGAGGCCACTGCACTCCAGCTTGGGCAACAGAGTGAGACTCCTCAAGAAAAAAAAAAAGAAAGAAAGAAAAAAAAGAAAATACAAAACTTTACATAGTGTCTGCATTTTTTGTTTAGGAACAGATGTTGTCATTGTAAAGAATGGAAGAAGAATATGTGGAACAGGAGGTTGTTTAGCCAGCGCACCTTTACATCAAAACAAAAGCTATTTTGAATTCAAAATCCAGTCCACAGGTTGGTATAATAGTACATTACTATTAAAAGTCCTAATTGTTCTAAATATTAAGAGTGATTTGTAACATATTAAAAAGGATTCAGAAGATAATATGAAAGCATCAAACTCTTAGAAGATCTGGGTCTTCCACCCGTAATTGTGTGATCCCCGGTGAATTAGTTAATTTAGTTAAATTAGGTTCAGTTTTCTCATTTTTAAAATGGGTATTACAGGAGCTGCCCTTTCTGCCTCACAGGAACTTTATGTATGAAGGTGTTTTAAGACAAGACATGCTGGATAAATGTAAGGCACTAGCATTTTTAATGGGATCCAGATGTACCCTCTTGTTTGGTTAAGCATATAAGGTCAAACATATAAGCAGCATATACTCTTGCTATTTATTTTAGGATTAAAGTCAACTTTTTGATTCTGAGTTTTTCTCTTAGTTATTAAGATACCTTGATTCAGTGTTCTGAAGCAGTCATCAAATTCAGAATTCAGATAGAAGTCTACAATCTATATTTCTCTTTTTATAATTTATGGAGTTTATTGAATTATAAGGCAATTCTATGTGATTATAATAGTTTAGTTAACTGTGACAGTATTGTATATGGGGACACTTTTTAAGTAAAAGCTTT
Source organism: Callithrix jacchus (assembly GCF_049354715.1). Taxonomy (NCBI): domain Eukaryota; kingdom Metazoa; phylum Chordata; class Mammalia; order Primates; family Cebidae; genus Callithrix; species Callithrix jacchus. The sequence goes on from NC_133502.1 coordinate 66,092,102, forward strand.
ATTGTAAAGTGGCCAGGCATGGTGGCTCACACCTATAATCCCAGCACTTTGGGAGACTGAGGTAGGCAGACCACCTGAGGTCAGGAGTTTGAGACCAGCCTGGCCAACATGGCGAAACCCTGTCTCTACTAAAAATACAAAAATTATCCAGGCGTGGTAGTGTAGTCCTAGTTACTTGGGAGGCTGAGGCAGGAGAATTGCTTGGAAGCAGGAAGTGCAGGCTGCAATGAGCTGAGATTGTGCCATTACACTCCAGCCTGGGCAACAGACCGAGACTCCATCTCAAAAAAAAAGCAGCCAGGCACAGTGACTCACATCTGTAATTGCAACACTTTGGGAGGCTGAGGCTGTGGATCACGAGGTCAGGAGTTTGAAACCAGCCTGGCTAACATACTGAAACCCATCTCTACTAAAAATACAAAAAATTAGCTAGGTGTGATGACTGGCACCTGTAATCCCAGCTACTTGGGAGGCTGAGGCAGGAGAATTGTTTGAACCTGGGAGGTGGAGTTTGCAGTGAGCCGAGATCTCACCACTGCACTCCAGCAGGGGCAACAGTGCAAGACTCCACCTAAAAAAAAAAAGGCTTTATTGTAAAGAAACTTCTAGTGAAGTACTGTGTGAGTAATATGGGCAGAGAATAGGAAAATAAGAGTAGAGTAAATCATGCTGTCACTTGACTAGCCTTGAATGATATGACATTTCCCCCTAGGGCTCATTTTCTAAATTAGTTTCACTTATTTATTTATTTATAGATGAGGTCTTGCTCTGTCACCCAGGCTGGAGTGCAGTGGCATGATTATAGCTCACTGCATTCTAGACTCAAGCAGTACTCCTGCCTCAAGTTCCCCAGTAGCTGAGACTACAGGTTCAAGTCACTGTGCCTAGCTGTAAATTAGTTTTAAATAATGATTTTCAATGGGGCATGGTGGCTTACACCCATAATCCTAGCACTTTGGGAGGTTGAAGCAGGAGGATTGCTCAAGACCAGGAGTTTAAGACCTGGGCAACATAGCACAACCCCATCTCTACAAAGAAAAAAATTACTTGGGTGTGGTGGTTCAAGATACTGGGTAAGAAAATGATTTTCCACCTTATTGTTAATGTCTCCTCTCCATGATATTGCTTATGGCATATATTGTTTGTCACTCATTGTAGATATAAAAACTGAAGACAGTATATTCTCACTTTTCAGAGGGAGAGCTTAAAACTGAACTCCAGACTATTTAAATTCAGTGTGTAGCTTTTAAAAATTCTTTTTGAGAGAATAATAATGATGATAATAATAGCTAACATTTTCTGAATATTTACTGTGTGCTTTACTTACTCATGTTTTGGAGTACTTAAACTGTTCCAAGTGCTTTACTTGGATTATCTTGTATCTTTTCATAATCTTGTGAGATGAGTGCTGTTAGAATCCTCAGTTCACAAATAAGGGAACAAAGAGAGGTAATTTGCCCAAGATGATATAGCAAAGTCAAGATTTAATCCTCATTTGCTCAATTCCAGGGCCCACTCTCTTATCTCCTAGGCTGTACTACATCTGTGGAGAACATAGTATAGTTTGAAAACTACTTTTTTATTTTATTTTATTTTATTTACTGAGATGGGGGCTGGCTCTGTTGCTCAGGCTGGAGTACAGTGGAATGATCATGGATCACTGCAGCCTTGACCTCCCGGGCTCAAACAGTCCTCCCACCTCAGCCTCCTGAGCAGCTGGGATTACAGGCACATGCCCTCATACCCAGCTAATTTTTGTATTTTTGTGGAGACAGGGTTTTGGCATGTTGCCCAGGCTGATGCAAAGTAGTTTTAAAAGAAGATTTTTAAAAAAAAAAAGTAATAGAGGCCGGGCGCGGCACGCCTGTAATCCCAGCACTTTGGGAGGCCGAGGCGGGTGGATCACGAGGTCAAGAGATCGAGACCATCCTGGTCAACATGGTGAAACCCTGTCTCTACTAAAAATACCAAAAACTTAGCTGGGCATGGTGGCACGTGCCTGTAATCCCAGCTACTCGGAAGGCTGAGGCAGGAGAATTGCCTGATCCCAGGAGGCGGAGGTTGCGGTGAGCCGAGATCGCGCCATTGCACTTCAGCCTGGGTAACAAGAGCGAAATTCCGTCTCAAAAAAAAAAAAAAAAAAAAAGTAATAGAAAACAATGTAGTGATAATACAGCACTTCCTTTAAAAAGTATATACTCCCTTTTAAAATAACCCTGTTTATGGTTGTAGTCTTCAGATTTTGAGGGCATTTAAACTATTATATTTTTAGGAATCTGGGGTATCGGTGTTGCCACTCAGAAGGTTAACTTGAATCAGATTCCTCTCGGCCGAGATGTGCACAGTCTGGTGATGAGAAATGATGGAGCCCTGTACCACAACAATGAAGAGAAAAATAGGCTGCCAGCAAACAGTCTTCCACAGGAGGGAGATGTGGTGGTGAGTTCCCTCGTGGAGCTGCTTTCCACTGTAAATGACTTAACTTGAACTGCTTTTTTTAGTATCTACCGCTTTGCCTGGGAGTTTGTGGTTTGAATTCCAAAGCAATGGGACTGGATCTAATGAGATGGTGCATTTTTCCGGAGAGGACTTGCAGATGCTGCTGCCCTACTCAACGGCCGTCTCCTTTTTAGAGCTGCCACTGGCCAGGAAAATCAGTGTGAACCCTTATTTCCACTCTGGAGAATTAGTGACAGGCTGGCTGCTGACCATACATTTCCTGTTTCTCTCACATTGGAGAAACCTTGGTCCACAATTCTTAAAAGTTTGCTGAAGCTCATATTAGAAAATACTAGGTTTATTGGAGGTGTTTGTTAGGGAAAATGTTCAACTTCCTTCCTTCTTTCCTTCCCTTTCCCACCTTCCTCCTTCCCTTCCTTCCTCTTTTTTTTTCCTTTTCTGAGATAGAGTATCACTCTTTCACATAGGCTATGGTGCAGTGGCATGATCTTGGCTTACTGCAATCCCCGCCTCCTGGGTTCAAGCTATTCTCCTGCCTCAGCCTCCCAAGTAGCTAGGATTACAGACACACACCACCATGGTTGGCTGATTTTTTTGTACTTTTAGTAGAGACAGGGTTTAGCCATGTTGGCCAGGCTGGTCTTGAACTCCTGACCTCAAGTGATCCACCTGCCTCAGCCTCCCAAAGTGAGCCACTGCACGCAGCCACACATTTATTTCTTCATTTGTTATGAAATTCTGTTAGAGAATTACAGCATTTTATCAGAAATGTTCATCTTCATTAAACTTAACCTAATTAAACTCTTTAGAGAATAGAACTCAAAATCCTAAAGCTTGATAGTAGAAAAGTTTTTCTTAGACAGCAGAGGATAGTGAAAGTTACATGTTATTAAAACTTTTCTGTTTTTACTCCTATCTGGCTCTATTTAACTCTTTACCAAAACTAGCACGTTGAAAATATAGTCCAAAGATTTCTTTCTGTCTTTTCCAGATACTTCCTCCCACACTCTATTATCCAAAACTCCTCCCTATCTACTGAGGTCAGGCTATTATTAAGAACAGAGTCCTAGAGTCTCCTTGAGCCAAGGTGCCCTTGTACACCGAAACTTGGCTTCTCAATTCTGATATGAAGTTGAGAAGAATCCATGAATAGTGAAAGAAAGTTTCTAAAAAGATGATATAGACAAGAGAAATCCACGTTAATTTTGAAAAGGTACAGTATTTTAGAAAGAATGAAGAAAGATGTGGAAATTGACGTTTTTGATTATGACCTGATCTTTCTTCTCTTTTCTGCAATTTCTAAAATATGAACAACAGTAAGTTTTTAATTGTTGGAAGTTTTTTTTCCTGAATTGACTGAAGAAAATAAGGATATGAAAGGTGTAAGCCATTAAAAAAATCTGCTTTTCCCCATTCTTTTTGAATAGTTGGTTCTGTATTTGTAGATCGTTGCCAGATGCCCCATAATATGGAACATCCTTATTCAAATGGTGATTTCTTGAAAGAGAATCTTGAAGTCAAGTTGATGCTGTCAACCTGTTTACCTTAAAAGATGAAATTCAAATATAAGAAAGGATTATCAGTAACAAATGCTTTTCTTTGTTGTTAAACTGAAACTTCTACCGGCCTTCCTATCTCATTTCATTTGTAGTGATGTCTAATAGCACGATATGACAGACTGAAGAATGCCACTTTTTGTCTATCAGTGTTGTTAAAATAAGACTTCGAGTTTTCACGCTCATTCTCATAAAAGGAGAACTAAAACCATGAAATACATGCAGTGCCAAGAAAAGAAAAACATTACCCTGTCATTTTAACTTCATCTTCCTAGTTCAAGAACTGGAGAACAAATGCTGCCAAATTGTTAACAGTGGCATGGAATAAAGAAAATGAATTATAAGAGAGGAAAATCATTCTTATGTGTTTAGAATGTAAGTCATGTACCATTCCCTGAGGAGAAATCAAGAAAAATAAGCTCTTAACATCTAACCGAATGATTATATGATTACACTCGTATGATAATCACCAGTGCAGCACAGTGTGCTACAGAACTAGGAAGACATACATGAAACAGTTTATGCTTACTTTCTCCTTAGACATATAGTTCTGAAAAGTACAAATTTCATTCTAAAATGCCTGTATATGTATCAGTTTAATTTTAGAGAAGTCTTATAAATATTCTATGTAATAATAACCATAGTGAATGCTTCTATGCATTTATTATGGGCACAGTTCTAAGTATCTGGCAAGGAATAAATTGTTTAATGCTTATAATGGCCCTTTGAAATAGGTATTATTATTTTTATTGTTTTTTTTTTAAGATGTTGTTTTGCTCATGTTGCCCAGGCTGGAGTGCATTGGTGCAGTCTTGGCTCACTGCAACCTGCACCTCCTGGGTTCAAGTGATTCTCCTGCTTCAGCCTCCCAAGTAGCTACGATTACAGGAACCTGCCACCACTCCTGGCTAATTTTTTTGTGTTTTTAGTAGTGACGGGGTATCACCATTTTCACCAGGCTGGTCTGGAACTCCTGACCTCAGGTGATCCTCCCACTTTAGCATCCCAAAGTGCTGGGATTACAATGTGAGCCACCGCACCTGGCTGGTGGTAGTAGTATTCTCACCATTTTACAGATTAAGAGAAGTTAAGTAATTTCTTATGTGAGTTAATTACAAGACTGTATAGCTCAGCTAGGCACTATGGCTTATGCCTACAACCCTAGCACTTTGAGAGGCCAAGTCAGAAGGATCCCTTGAGCTCTGGAGTTTGAGACCAGCCTAGGAAACATGGTGAGACCCATCTCTACAAACAAACAAATAAATAAAATTTAAAAAGAAAATTAGTCGAGCACAGTGGCATGCTCCTGTAGTCCCAGCTATTTGTAAAGCTGAGGTGGGAGAACCACATCAGCCCAGGAAATAAAGGTGAGCCATGATCCAGCCTGGGCCACAGAGCAAGACCTTGTCTCAAAAAACAAAACAAAACCAAACAACCAAAAACCAAAACAAGATCATAGCTGAACCAGTCTCATTTCAAAATGTGTTCACTAATCTGCACACAATTATTAATAGGCATAGAACAGATAGGATATTTTGCTATTATTTTGGCAGAGTCAAACCCAGTTTCCTCATCATAAAATAGATTAGGTTAGAAAAGACTTGAACTGGCTAGTCATGGCTGTAATCCCAGCACTTTGGAAGGCTGAGGTGGGTAGATCACAGTGAGCCAAGATCTTGCCACTGCACTCCAGCCCGGGCAACAGAGTGAGACCTAGTCTCAAAAAAAAAAAAAAGGAAAGAAAATACTTGAACTAAACTATGCTGGGGTGGGACTTCTCACATCCTTCCTCACCTCTTTGGTGCTGGGATTTTGTTACTGCAGGCTTAAATTTAAAACTTGCTTAAGGCCAGGCACAGTGGCTCATGCCTGTAATCCCAGCACTTTGGGAGGCCAAGGTGGGCAGATTATTTGAGGTTAGGAGTTCAAGACCAGCCTGGCCAACAAGGTGAAACAACATCTCTACTAAAAATACAAAAATTAGCCGGGCATGGTGGTGGGCACCTGTAATCCAGCTATTTGGGAGGCTGAGGCAGGCAGGAGAATCTCTTGAACCCAGGAGATAGAGGTTGCAGTGAGCTCAGATGGTGCCACTGCACTCCAGCCTGGTCGACAGAACAAGACTCTGTCAAGGAAGGAAGGAGGGAAGGAGGAAAGGAGGGAAAGAGGGAAGGAGGGAGGGAGGGAGGGAGGGAAGGAAGGAAGGAAGGAAGGAAGGAAGGAAGGAAGGAAGGAAGGAAGGAAAGAAAGAAAGAAAAAAAAACTTCCTTGTTTGCAATGGGCCACTGGGGGATGAAGGTGTCTGAATTACAACCTCACATAAGGTTTTGTTTTTTTAAATGAAAACAGACTTTTTCATTAGAAAAGTGAATCCCAGCCATCAGTTAGCTTTATTTTAGTTTGTCTAAAGACACAAACTAAAGTGAAACAAAGGCAATCTATGTACTATTTATCTTTCTCAAGATTCCTTATTATTATTTTTTTGCACTTTAGGTTTTGGGGTACATGTGCAGAACATGCAAGATAGTTGCATAGGTACACATGTGGCAGTGTGATTTGCTGCCTTCCTCCCCTTCACCCACATCTAGCATTTCTCCCCATGCTATCCCTCCCCAACTCCCCCACCCCACTGTCCCTCCCCTATTCCCCCCAATAGACCCCAGTGTGTAGTGCTCCCTTCCCTGTGTCCATGTGTTCTCAATGTTCATCACCCGCCTATGAGTGAGAACATGCAGTATTTCATTTTCTGTTCTTGTGTCAGTTTGCTGAGAATGATGTTCTCCAGATTCATCCATGTCTCTACAAAGGACATGAACTCATCGTTTTTTATTGCTGCCTAATATTCCATGGTGTATATGTGCCACATTTTCCCAGTCCAGTTTATCATCGATGGGCATTTGGATTGGTTCCAGGTCTTTGCTATTGTAAACAGTGCTGCAATGAACATTTGTGTGCATGTGTCCTTATAGTAGAACAATTTATAGCGCTTTGGATATATACCCAGTAATGGGATTGCTGGGTCAAATGGAATTTCTATTTCTAGGTCCTTGAGGAATCGCCACCCTGTCTTCCACAATGGTTGAACTAATTTACACTCCCACCAACAGTGTAAAATTGTTCCTATTTCTCCACATCCTCTCCAGCATCTGCTGTCTACAGATTTTTTAACGATCGCCATTCTAACTGGCGTGAGATGGTATCTCAATGTAGTTTTGATTTGCATTTCTCTAATGACCAGTGATGATGAGCATTTTTTCATATGTTTGTTGGCCTCATGTATGTCTTCTTTTGTAAAGTGTCTGTTCATATCCTTTGCCCATTTTTGAATGGGCTCGGTTGTTTTTTTTCTTGTAAATCTGTTTTAGTTCTTTGTAAATTCTGGATATCAGCCCTTTGTCAGATGGGTAAACTGCAAAAATGTTTTCCCATTCTGTTGGTTGCCGATTCACTCTAGTGACTGTTTCTTTTGATGTGCAGAAGCTGTGGAGTTTGATTAGGTCCCATTTGTCTATTTTGGCTTTTGTTGCCAATGCTTTTGGTGTTTTGTTCATGAAGTCCTTGCCTACTCCTATGGCCTGAATGGTTTTGCCTAGATTTTCTTCTAGGGATTTTATGGTGCCAGGTCTTATGTTTAAGTCTTTAATCCATCTGGAGTTAATTTTAGTGTAAGGTGTCAGGAAGGGGTCCAGTTTCTGCTTTCTGCACATGGCTAGCCAGTTTTCCCAACACCATTTATTAAACAGGGAATCCTTTCCCCATTGCTTGTTTTTGTCAGGTTTATCCAAGATTGTATGGTTGTAGATATGCCTCTGATGCCTCTGTTCTGTTCCATTGGTCTATATCTCTGTTTTGGTACCAGTACCATGCTGTTTTGGTTACTGTAGCCTTGTAGTATAGTTTGAAGTCTGGTAGTGTGATGCCTCCTGCTGTGCTCTTTTTGCTCAGAATTGACTTGGCTATGCGGGCTCTCTTTTGGTTCCATATGAAGTTTAAGGTGTTTTTTCCCAGTTCTGTGAAGAAGGTCATTGGTAGCTTGATGGGGTTAGCGTTGAGTCTGTAAATTACTTTGGGCAGTATGGCCATTTTCACAATATTGATTCTTCCTAACCATGAACATGGAATGTTTATCCATCTGTTTGTGTCATCTCTTATTTCATTGAGCTGTGGTTTGTAGTTCTCCTTGAAGATGTCCCTTACGTTCCTTGTAAGTTGTATTCCTAGGTATTTTATTCTCTTTGTAGCAATTGTGATGGCAGTTCGTTCTAGATTTGGCTCTCTTTAAGTCTGTTATTGGTGTATAGGAATGCTTGTGATTTTTGCACATTGATTTTATGTCCTGAGACTTTGCTGAAGTTGCTTATCAGTTTCAGGAGTTTTGGGGCTGAGACGATGGGGTCTTCTAGATATACTATCATGTTGTCTGCAAATAGAGACAATTTGGCTTTCTCCTTTTCTATTTGAATACGCTTTATTTCTTTTTCTTGCCTGATTGCTCTGGCTAGAATCTCCAGTACTATATTGAATAGGAGTAGTGAGAGAGGGCATCCTTGTCTAGTGCCAGATTTCAGAGGGAATGCTTCCAGTTTTTGCCCATTCAGTATGATATTGGCTGTTGGTTTGTCGTAAATAGCTTTTATTATTTTGAGATATGTTCCATCAATACCAAGTTTATTGAGGGTTTTTAGCATAAAGGGCTGTTGAATTTTGTCAAAGGCCTTCTCTGTGTCAATTGAGATAATCATGTGGTTTTTGTTTTTGGTTCTGTTTATGTGGTGAATTGCGTTTATAGACTTGCGTATGTTGAACCAGCCTTGCATCCCCGGGATGAATCCTACTTGATCATGGTGGATAAGCTTTTTGATGTGCTGTTGCAATCAGCTTGCCAGTATTTTATTGAAGATTTTTGCGACTATGTTCATCATGGATATTGGCCTGAAGATTTCTTTTCTTGTTGAGTCTCTGCTGAACAGGATGATGTTGGTCTCATAAAATGATTTGGGAAGGATTCCCTCTTTTTGGATTATTTGGAATAGTTTCAGAAGGAATGGTAACAGTTCCTCTTTGTGTGTCTGGTAGAATTCGGCTGTGAACCCATCTGGACCTGGGCTTTTTTTGTATGGGAGGCTCTTAATTGCTGTCTCAACTTCAGATCTTGTTATTGGTCTATTCATAGTTTGGGCTTTTTCCTGGTTTAGGCTTGGGATGGCACAAGTGTCCAGGAATTTATCCATTTCTTCCAGGTTTGCTAGTTTATGTGCATAGAGTTGTTTGTAATATTCTCTGATGATGGTTTGAGTTTCTGTGGAATCTGTGGTGATTTCCACTTTATCGTTTTTTATTGTATCTATTTGGTTATTCTCTCTTTTTTTTTTTATTAATCTGGCTAGTGGTCTGTCTATTTTTTTGATCTTTTCGAAAAACCAGCTCTTGGATTTATTGATTTTTTGAAGGGTTTTTCGTGTCTCTATCTCCTTCAGTTCTGCTCTGATCTGTTATTTCTTGTCTTCTGCTAGGTTTTGAGTTTTTTTTTATCTTGTTCCTCTAGCTCTTTCAATTTTGACGATAGGGTGTCAATTTTGGATATCTCTACTTTTCTCATGTGGGCACTTACTGCTATATATTTTCCTCTAGAGACTGCTTTAAATGTGTCCCAGTGATTCTGGTATGTTGTGTCTTCGTTCTCGTTGGTTTTGAAGAACTTCTTTATTTCTGCCTTCATTTCATTGTTTATCCAGTCAACATTCAAGAGCCAGTTGTTGTTTCCATGAAGCTGTGCGGTTCTGAGTTAGTTTCTGAATTCTGAGTTCTAACTTGATTGCCCTGTGGTCTGAGAGACTGTTTGTTATAATTTCCGTTCTTTTGCATTTGCTGAGGAGTGATTTACTTCCAATTATGTGGTTAATTTTAGAGTAGGTGTGATGTGGTGCTGAGAAGAATGTATATCCTGTGGATTTGGGGTGGAGAGTTCTGTAAATGTCTATCAGGTTTGCTTGTTCCAGGTCTGAGTTCAAGTCCTGGATATCCTTGTTAATGTTCTGTCTGATTGATCTGTCTAATATTGACAGTGGAGTGTTAAAGTCTCCCACTATTATTGTGTGGGAGTCTAAGTCTCTTTGTAAGTCATTAAGAATTTGCCTTATATATCTGGGTGCTCCTGTATTGGGTCCATATATATTTAGGATCATTAGCTCTCCTTGTTGTATAGATCCTTTTACCATTATGTAATGTCCTTCTTTGTCTCTTTTGATCTTTGTTGCTTTTAAGTCTATTTTATCAGAGATGAGAATTGCAAGTCTTACTTTTTTTTGCTCTCCATTTGCTTGGTAAATCTTCCTCCATACCTTTATTTTGAGGCTTTGTGTATCCTTGCATGTGAGATGGGTTTCCTGGATACAGCACACCGATGGGTTTTGGCTTTTTATCCAATTTACCAGTCTGTGTCTTTTGATTGGTGCATTTAGCCCATTTACATTTAGGGTTAATATTGTTATGTGTGAATTTGATACTACCATTTTGATTCTAGCTGGCTGTTTTGCCTGTTAGTTGATGCAGATTCTTCATTTTGTTGATGTTCTTTAGCATTTGGTATGTTTTTGGAATGGCTGTTACTTGTTCCTTTCTATGTGTAGTGCCTCTTTCAGGAGCTCTTGTAAAGCAGGCCTGGTGGTGACAAAATCTCTGAGTACTTGCTTGTTCGCAAAGGATTTTATTTTTCCTTCACTTATGAAGCTTAGTTTAGCTGGATATGAAATTCTGGGTTGAAAGTTCTTTTCTTTAAGGATGTTGAATATTGGCCCCCACTCTCTTCTGGCTTGTAGGGTTTCTGCCAAGAGATCTGCTGTGAATTTGATGGGCTTCCCTATGTGGGTAACCCAACCTTTCTCTCTGGCTGACCGTAGCATTTTCTTCTTCATTTCAACCCTGGTGAATCTGACGATTATGTGCCTTGGGATTGCTCTTCTTGAGGAATATCTTTGTGGTGTTCTCTGTATTTCCTGGATTTGAATATTGGCCTGCCTTGCTAGGTTGGGGCTTGATTATTAATAATTGTTTAAGCTCACCCTGGCTTTGCTAAGAACTGAGAAGCTTTGATGGCCCTTAACACATTAGCTTCTCTGGGCCTTTGCTGTCTTGCCTGTAAAGAGAGAGAATTAAGACTAAGATGATCTATAAAATCTTTTTTACCTCTAAAAAGCTTTTAACTTGATAGAATTTATCCATAGTCAGAAATCCTGAAATCCTTGAAGTGGTTTGCTTCTTGGTCTATGATGACTTCTCTATTTAAAGATCTCTGCTGTTTTTCAAGGAAAAGATGTCTTTTCATTATCAGTTAGTCGCTATTATATAAGGTTTTAAAGAGAGAAGGTGATTAAGAGCAAGTCTTTAAAGAGAGGCATGGTTATTTAGAGAGAGGTACTGTGATTAAAAACAAGTATTCTGAAACCGTACTGCATGGGTTTAAGTCACAGCTTTTCCACTTCCTAGCTGTGAAATCTTAGGTAAATTATGTAATCTTTCTGTGCTTTAGCTACCTCATCTGTAACATGGGGATATTAATACTGTCTTGTTGTGAGGATTAAATGAGTAAATATGAACTGCCTAGAATAGTAGCACTATTGGTATGTAATATGGGCTATCTAAGTGTTTTCTAGCATTTTAACATTAATTATTAATATTACTATAGAGTTTTTTTTTTCCATCAATAGTGTATAGAGTAATTTTATTGCATTGTTTTTTAAATCACTTGAGTTGTTTTTGTTCTATTTTTTAACTTGAAACTAATTAACAATTTTATTCAGTTGTAAACACCAGCTTTTCCTTAATAATATACCTGACAAATTTGAAACCAGGGTAAAGAGATGTAGAAATGTGTTATTTCTTCCTAGAAATAAATTGTATAGAGACATTTCTTCATAATTTGAAGACAGTGACAGGTAGTAAGTCCTGACAGTGAAAAAAACCTCATTGTTTTTCCTTCTTAAGATCAAATTCTGCTGGGCATGGTGGCTCATGACTGTAATCCCAGCACTTTGGAAGGCTTAGGAGGGTGGATCACCTGAGGTCAGGAGTTCAAGACCAGCCTAACCAACATGGTGAACCCCATCTCTAAAAAAAAAGATCAAATTCTTTAGAGAGAGAGAGAAGCATTTTCTCTAGGAGTGTAAAAGGTTTCTCTATTCATGGTATGTAGTTCTTATATTATCTTAGCATTCAAAATATAAAATCTAGGCCAGGCGCGGTGGCTCACGCCTATAATCCCAGCACTTTGGGAGGCGGAGGTGGGTGGATCACGAGGTCAAGAGATCGAGACCATCCTGGTCAACATGGTGAAACCCCGTCTCTACTAAAAATACAAAAAAATTAGCTGGACACGGTGGCACGTACCTGTAATCCCAGCTACTCAGGAGGCTGAGGCAGGAGAATTGCCTGAACCCAGGAGGCAGAGGTTATGGTGAGCCAAGATCGCGCCATTGCACTCCAGCCTGGGTAACAAGAGCAAAACTCTGTCTCAAAAAAAAAAAAAAAAATATATATATATATATATATGTGTATATATATATATATATATATATATGTGTGTATATATATATATATATATATATATAAATCTAGATTATACAAATATAATTCTAGGATTTAAACTGTTGACTTTGTTTTATCTCTAATGTGGACTCTTGGGATGTTACCTGATGTTATTCCCCCTCATAATTACTACTAATTTTTTTTAGCTCAGTTCAAGTAGAATTCTACCAAATTTTGAACCCCTAATGAAAATTGTTGTCACCCTCTGCTTAGTTTTTTGTCTCCATACTTACCAGTCAACGCTTTCTGACTGCTCAGCTTTTATGGAACATTTCTATTTTTTCCTTCCTAGGGTATTACATATGACCATGTGGAATTAAATGTATATTTGAATGGAAAAAACATGCATTGTCCAGCATCAGGAATACGAGGGACGGTGTATCCAGTTGTTTATGGTAAGCTAAAATATTTCTCATGTATTATTAGATATGTATTAACTTTTGTTTGGCATGTGTATCAGTCCATTCTCGTGTTGTTAAAAAGACATACCCCCTTTTGGCTCTCTGAGCAGCACCATGGCGGTTGGCAAGAACAAGCGCCTTACGAAAGGCAGCAAAAAGGGAGCCAAGAAGAAAGTGGTTGATCCATTTTCTAAGAAAGATTGGTATGATGTGAAAGCACCCGCTATGTTCAATATAAGAAATATTGGAAAGACGCTAGTCACCAGGACCCAAGGAACCAAAATTGCATCTGATGGCCTCAAGGGTCGACTGTTTGAAGTTAGTCTTGCTGATTTGCAGAATGATGAAGTTGCATTTAGACAATTCAAGCTGATTACTGAAGATGTTCAGGGCAAAAACTGCCTGACTAACTTCCATGGCATGGATCTTACCCGTGACAAAATGTGTTCCATGGTCAAAAAATGGCAGACAATGATTGAAGCTCATGTTGATGTCAAGACTACCGATGGTTACTTGCTTCGTCTGTTCTGTGTTGGTTTTACTAAAAAACGCAACAATCAGATACGAAGACCTCTTATGCTCAGCACCAACAGGTCCGCCAAATCCGGAAGAAGATGATGGAAATCATGACCGGAGAGGTGCAGACAAATGACTTGAAAGAAGTGGTCAATAAATTGATTCCAGACAGCTTTGGGAAAGACACAGAAAAGGCTTGCCAATCTATTTATCCTCTCCATGATGTCTTCGTTAGAAAAGTAAAAATGCTGAAGAAGCCCGAGTTTGAATTGGGAAAACTCATGGAGCTTCATGGTGAAGGCAGTAGTTCTGGAAAAGCCACTGGGGATGAGACAGGTGCTAAAGTTGAACGAGCTGATGGATATGAACCACCAGTCCAAGAATCTGTTTAAAATTCAGACTTATAATAGTGGCAAATAAAATGTGTGGCAAATAAAATGTCTTATTTGTGGCCGGGCGTGGTGGCTCACGCCTGTAATCCTAGCACTTTGGGAGGCTGAGGTGGGTGGACCACCTGAGGTCGGGAGTTCAGAACCAGCCTGGTTATCATGGTGAAAGCCCATCTTTATTTTAAAAAATAAAATTAAATTAAAAAATAAAAAGTCCTATTTGAAAAAAAAAAAAGACATACCCAAGACTGGGTAATTTATAAAGGAAAGAGGCTTAAGTGACTCACGGTTCTGCAGAGCTGGGAAGGCCTCAGGAAACTTACAATCATGGTGGAAGGGGAAGCAAAACACATCCTTCTTCACATAGCAAGAGGAAGGAGAAGATTGATCAAAGTGGGGGAAAGCCCGTTATAAAACCATCAGATCTTGTGAGAACTCACTCACAAGAACAGCATGAGCGTAACCACCGCTATGATTCAGTTATCTCCCACTGGGTCCCTCCACAACACGTGGGGATTATGGGAATTGTAATTCAAGATGAGATTTGGGTGGGGACACAGCCAAACCATATCAGCATGTATGTTAATTTTGTAGCTATCATCTAGGGATCTGGATATGTTGTCAATACGGACCTTTTTATATGGAACGTCGTCAGTAGGATATTACAATCCCACTTTGCAGGATTAAGAATAGTTTATGTTCCCCATGTATTAAAAAAAATTGTGAAATACAATGATTATACTTAAATATGCAATAACCATACTTACTTTTTCTTTCTTTTTTTTTGAGACATTTGCTCTTGTTGCCCAGGCTGGAGTGCCACGGCGCAATCTCGGGTCATTGCAACCTCTGCCTCCTGGATTCAAGTGATTCTCATGCCTCAGCCTCCCAAGTAGCTGGGATTACAGGCATGTGCCACCACGCCTGGCTACTTTTTTGTATTTGAGATGAGGTTTCTCCATATTGGTCAGACTGGTCTCAAACTCCCGACCTCAGGTGGTCCGCCCAGATCAGGCCTCCCAAAGTGCTGGGATTACAGGCATGAGCCACCGCACCTGGCTCCTTTTTCAACATGTAGTTTTATGTTTTAGAAAGTTTCAGAAAGCTTTACTGAATTTAGAAAACCTTTCTGCAAGTTATTGGGAATGATTTCATGACCAGGAAACGTAACTATAAATAATATTTTGGAATTAGGAATGGGAATTTTATGTAGACAGAGCATTAATAATCTTTACAAAATTCCCTAAATGTTAATGCTCTTCTGAGGGAAATAGTGACTTAGAATAATTTCATGTTTTGCTTTGGTAGTCACATATGTATACGTGCTGTTATTTCTCTACATGTATGTTCCTCCAAGACTTGGGCTACTTAAGAAATGACTCTATTACCACTTAATTACTTAAATCTTGGGGGTTGTTTTTGTTTTTTTGTGACAGTCCTGCTCTGTCCCCCAGGCTGGAGTGCAGTGGCCTGATCACAGCTCACTGCAGCCTCAAACTCCTGGGTTCAAAGCAATCCTTCCACCTCAGCCACCCCAGTAGCTGGGACTACAAGTGTGCACCGCTATTGGGAAAACAGGCATGAACCACTGCATCCAGCCTACCTTAATTTTTATTCTGAAATTCTAAGGGCCGGGCGCGGTGGCTTATGCCTGCAAACCCAGCACTTCGGGAGGCTGAGGTGGGTAGAACACGAGATCAGGAATTTGACACCCGCCTGGCCAGTAGGGTGAAACCCTGTCTCTACTAAAAATACAAAAATTAGCCAGGCATGGTGGTGTGCTCCTGTAATCCCAGCTACTTGGGAGGCTGACGCAGGAGAATCGCTTGAACCTGGGAGGCAGAGGTTGCAGTGAGCTGAGATTGTGCCACAAACTCCAGTCTGGGTGACAGTGCAAGACTTCATCTGAAAAAAAAAAAAAGAAAAGAAGAGAATTCCAAACATGTAAAGAAGTAAAAAGAATAGTATAATAAATCCTCATATACCCATCAGCCAGCTTCAAACAATTATCAACTTGCAGCCAATCAGGTTTCATCCATACTCCCCTGCCCCCAGCACTGCTACTGCTCCTCACCTCCCCTCCTTGGGTTATTTTGAGGAAAATGCCAGATAGCATATAATTTTATTCATAAATGTTTCATTTGTGTCTAAAAAATAGGTCTCTCCTTTCTTTTTTTTTTTTTTTTTAGAAAAACGTAACCACAATGTCTTTATCACTTTATTCTTTTTTTTTTTGAGACGGAGTTTCGCTCTTGTTACCCAGGCTGGAGTGCAATGGCGCGATCTCGGCTCACTGCAATCTCTGCCTCCTGGGTTCAGGCAATTCTCCTACCTCAGCTTCCCGAGTAGCTGGGATTACAGGCACACGCCACCATGCCCAGCTAATTTTTTTTTAATATTTTTAGTAGAGACGGGGTTTCACCATGTTGACCAGGATGGTCTCGATCTCTTGACCTCGTGATCCACCCGCCTCTGCCTCCCAAAGTGCTGGGATTACAGGCTTAAGCCACCGCGCCCAGCCTATCACTTTATTCTTTTTTATATTATCAACTGTTTTTTTTTTTTTGAGATGGTTTCACTATGTTACCCAGGCTGGAGTGCAATGGCAATATCTTGGCTCACTGCAACCTCCGCCTCCTGAGTCGCTGGGATTACAGGCATGTGCCACCACACCCAGCTAATTTTGTATTTTTAGTAGAGACAGGGTTGGTCAGTCTGGTCTCGAACTCCTGACCTCACGTGATCCACCCTCCTCGGCCTCCCAAAGTGCTGGAATTACAGGCATGAGCCACCGTGCTCAGCCAACTTTTTTTTTTGAAACAGTCTTGTTCTGTCACCCAGGCTGGAGTGTAGTGGTGTGATCTCAGCTCACTGCAACCTCTGCCTCCTGGGTTCAAGCGATTGTCCTGCCTCAGCCTCCAGAGTAGCTGAGATTACAGGTGTGCATCACCACACCCAGCTAACTTTTGTATTTTTACTAGAGACGGGGTTTCACCCTGTTGGCCAGGCTGGTCTTGAACTCCTGAGCTCAAGTGATCCGCCCACCTTGGCCTCCGAAAGCGCTGGGATTACAGGCATGAGCCACCATGCCCAGCCTATTTTATATTATCAGCTTAAAATCAACAGGCATATGATTTTTCTGCCTGTAGTTTTAATCTAAAAATATTTTTTCATCTAAGTTCTTAAATTTGGGTTATAATAAGAACTAATTAGGACTGGCTCAGTGGCTCACGCCTATAATCCCACCACTTTGGGAGGCTGAAGCCAGTGGAGCACTTGAGGTCAGGAGTTTGAGACCAGCCTGACCAACATGATGAAATACAAAAAAAATTTGCCAGGTGTGGTAGTGCCTGCCTGTAATCCCAGTTACATGGGAGGCCGAGACAGGAGAATCGCTTGAATCCAGGAGGTAGAGGTTGCAGTGAGCTGAGATTGTGCCATTGCACTCTGGCGTGGGCGACAGAGCAAGACTTTGTCTCCCCCCAACAAAAAAGAACGAATTAAGCCAGGCCCAGTGGCTCATGCCTATTATCCTAGCACTAGGCAGGTGGGTCACTTGAGGTCAGGAGTTCAAGACCAGCCTGGCCAATATGGTGAAACCCCATCTCTACTGAAAATACAAATATTAGCTGGGTGTGGTGGCATACACCTGTAATCGAAGCTACCTCATGGGCTAAGGCAGGAAAAAAAAAAAAATCACTTGAACCCAGGAGGCAGGGATTGCAGTGAGCTGAGATCACACCACTCCACTCCAGCCTGGGTGACAGAGCAAGACTCCATCTCAGAAAAAAAGAAAACAACGAAATAAATGTTTTGTAGTTTACTATAAAAGCAGTACTGGTGCAATGACTCATGCCTGTAATCCCAGCATTTTGGGAGGCTGAAGTAAGAGGGTTGCTCGAACCCAGGAATTCAAGACCAGCCTTGAGCAACATAGTGAGAACCTGTCTCTACATAAAATTTAAAAATTAGTCAGGTGCAATTGTGCATGCCTGTAGTCCCAGCTACTTGGGAGGCTGAACTGAGAGGATCTGTTGAGCCTGGGAGATCAAGTCTCCTGTGAGCAATGATTGTGCCACTGTACTCCAGCCTGGGTACCAGAGTAAGGCCCTGTTTCAAAAGAAAAATAAAATTAAAGTTAAAAAAATAGAAATAGCTTATCAATGATGACAAACCGGGATGTCAGAAGTATGCCTGTGATTACTTTTTAGTGTAAGGTTTTCATTAGCCTTCTTTTCTCCTAAAATTACTTTCAGTCACTTTTACCTTCTGTGTCCTTGCATGTAAACATGTTTTTAAAACTCAATTTAGTTTTGCATATTGGGTAAGCCTAAAAGCAATTCCTTTATTTACTTGAGTAAGTGAAAATTTAGTTTGATACTTGAAATAGGTTAGCCTGAGAAATAAAATAAATATCAGTAGAATGACAGTTATACAAGTTAAACTGTAGCAAATAAGCTTAATGCTCTAAACTGTTTCTTTTATTCAGCATTATTTGTAATGTACTAACGTTACGCTGAATTGTATTTCATAAATTGAACTCATAAATCACTCCAGTTAAACCAAGTATTTTAATAGCCTGATCTTATCAAAGATAAAAATAAAACTTAGATCACCTTACCTTTTTGTCTTCTATCTGTAATCCTTGATCAATCCAATCATTTGCTTTGTCTATTCTTTTTTTTTTTTTGAGATGGAGTCTCGCTCTGTCACCCAGGCTGGAGTGCAGTGGTGCAATCTTGGCTCACTACAACCTCCACCTCCTGGGTTCAAGCGATTCTCCTGCCTCAGTCTTCCAAGTAGCTAGGACTATAGGCACACACCACCATGCCCAGCTAATTTTTTTGTGTGTATTTTTAGTAGAGACAGGGTTTTACCATGCTGGCCAGGCTGGTCTCGAACTCCTGACCTTGTGATCTGCCCACCTCAGCCTCCCAAAGTGCTGGGATTACAGGCTTACAGTCATGAGCCACTGCACCTGGCCACTTTGTCTATTCTTACACTGAACCTATACAGAGAGAAAAACTGCATCACATCGAAGGTGTGTGGTTACAAAGTTAATACTTCCAGCCTAATCTGAGCTCTCAATAATTTTCATCGATTCTTTTTGTATCTCTGTGCATTCTGTGCCTCTTGTATTCTCCATTCATTCTCTGAAAATGCTCTTGCCTTCTACTTTACAAAAAAACAGACTCTCACAAGTGAACTCCAGCTTCCCTCTCTTCAAGTCCAATCCTGCCTTCTTTCCATCTCATCTCAGAAGTGGTGCTCTGCATGTTGCAAACACTCTGTCTGTAGTCTGGGTTTCAAATTCCCCAACTCTGGAATGTCACTTTGTCAGTTATTTCATCAGTATCTCATGTCATAGGCCTCCCTCTTCAGTGCTTATAAACATTCTGAGTCTTTCCCATCCCAAACATCCTTCTTGGGCATACATTCCTGACTAGTCCCTGGATGGCCACATTTCTTCTAGAGTAACCTACATCTGCCATCTTTATTGTTTTTCTTTTTTTTAACATTTAGGTTGGGGGTACATGTGAAGGTTTGTTACATAGTAAACTGGTGTTATGGGGTCGGGGGTTGTTGTACAGATTATTTGACTAGCTCAGGAGTAGAGCATTTGACAATTTGACACCTTTGTGGTTATTGTTCATTTGTTCTGCAACCCAACCTGGCTGCCATACACCACTCATTGAAACCACCCTTGTTAAAATCACTGGTGGCTTCATAAATGTGAAATCCAGTATTTACATTTTTTTCTGCATTCATGTTGAAATATAAAGTATATAGAAATGTGCATTAAACTTACATGTGCAATTTAACCAATGGCTACCAAGTGAACACCCACACCACTTAGATAAAGAAATATTTTCTGGGCCCAGATGCAGCCCGCACCACAGCTATGTTCCTCACCCAGGGAGAGTTAATCACTATTGGATGGCAGTGCTAATTATTTACTTGCTTTGCTTTACAGTCATGGTTTGTTTTGTCATCACCAGGGTCAAGGTAATGAACATAATTCTCACCCCAAAGGTTTCCTTCTGTCTCTTGTATCCTACTCACCTCTCCCTACCCCAGTCCCAACCAAATAACTACTGATCAGCTTTCTGTCACTACAGATTAGCCTGCATTTTCTAGACTATTTTATTAACAAAATCTTATGGTCTGTACTTTTCTTTTGGTCTGGGTTCTTTTACTCAGCACAGTTATTTGAAGATTCATTCATGCTGTAGCATGTATCAATAATTCATCAGTTTTTATTGCTGAGAAGTATAGCATTGTGTGAATATATCACAATTTCTGTATCCTTCAGTGGTTGATGGACATTAGGGTTGTTTCCTGTGTGGGGCTATTACAAATAAAGCTGTTGTGAACATTTGAAAATATGTCTTTGGATATACATACTCATTTCTCTTGAGTAAATGCGGGTAAAAACATTTAGAAGCTGAGTGAGGCCTGCAGTCTAGTTCACAGTAGTGCACCGATGTCAGTTTCCTGGTTTGGACGTTGATCTGTAGTCGTGTAAGATGTTACCACTGAGGCAAACTGGACAGAGGGTGCACTGGACTCTAACATTTTTGCAACTTCCTGTACATCTGTAGTTTTTCAAAATTAAACATTTTTTTAAAAGTAATACATCTAAATTGTATAAAATTGAGAAAATGCAGATAAGCAAATAAGAAAAAAATTACCCATGTTCACATTCTCTTGAGAGAATTACTAATAATATTTTGATATATATCCTTTCAATATGTTTGACAGATTTTTGTTTTTGTTATGGCTGTTTTTACCCATAGGATTATGTTTTGTAACAGGGACAGCAGATATATTTAGTCTTCTTACCTATTAATATTTTGGTATTATGGAGACAGTTTATTTTATATTGTGTATTCATTCAAATTAAAGTATTTGCTTCTAATTTATTTTCTTTCTTTTCCTATCCTTTAGTTGATGACAGTGCAATTTTGGATTGCCAGTTCAGTGAATTTTATCATACGCCTCCTCCTGGTTTTGAAAAAATATTATTTGAACAGCAGATCTTCTGAATGTATTTGTTTTTGAAACTTGTATTTCTGCACTGTTCAAAAATGTTTATCATTTAATAAAGCTTTACCTGGCCTATAGATGAAAATATATTCTTAAAAATATGCTTCTTAATGCTGTCTAAGGAACCAGTGTATTCATTATAGCACCCTGAAGTTGTGATTTAAAATACTTTATGTTTTGTGAAATGAAAATAAGCATTTGGGCAGTTTACTTAATTCTTATTTAAATAAATAGAACTGGATTTAATGAACAGTATTACATGGCTATATAGATATATATATTTAAAGAGGACTCTTTCTTACATAATATATTTGTTTTGATAGAGATGTAGAGTTGGGTGGGTGTTTTTGTCACTCTGAAGTTTAGACCTCATTAGGTATTTTAGGTCTGCAGTTGGATAATTTTGCATCTCTATCCTTTTTTATATACAATATAACAAAGTGAAAGAAATTTATATTATTGGGAACTTCATTTTTGGCGATCTATTTACTGTATCATGTACCACTTTGCTTAAAACTTAAATTGCTTATTTTGTTGTGTAATGTCATTGCTTTTGGTTTTCTCTGTGAAAGGAGATAAACGTTTCAATAATTGTCAGAGCATTTTATTGCCTCATGCTATGTTACCTCAATTTCAGAGTAAGTAGTGGTTGATTAGTAATGTAGTGTATACTGGCAGACATTTAGAGTAGTATATATAATGCTTTACATTTAAATGAGATTATTCTTTTAAGGATTTTTATTTGTATGTTTTCTGGAATAAATAATTGTAATTAAGGAATGTATAATACTATATTAAACACATTCTTCCTATTTTGTTAGTTACATGCTAAATTCATATCACCTGTGATTATTTCAGTTCAGATTTAAGTAAATCCTCTTCACGACCCTGAGTCTTTGCCCAGTTCCTAAGAATCCTGTCCCTTCGTTAACGCCCTGTGACCTGAACCAATCACTTCAGATACATTTGTCTGTTTTCAAATGAGCATGGCAAGGATGCATACATTTCCCTCCTTTTATCAACAAGAAACAGTACATTGTGCAGGAAAACATGGGTGTTAGAATTAGAAAGATATCCAAATTGTAGTTTTGCTGCTCATTCCATTTTCTTCTCAGGTGAGATTCCCAGTCTCTCCAAGTCTCAGATTCCCATTTATAAAAGGAGCAATCATACTGACATAAGATTCTATGATTAAATAAGGTAATACATGTATAACACTTCAATAATCATAGGCATTTAATAAATGTAGTTTCCTTGATGCTAAAGCATCAGAGAACGTGGTTTTCATGATGCACCTCAGACCAGCAACATCAGCATCACTAGAACTTGTTAAAAATGGACACTCTCAGGCTGCACCCCAGAGCCACCAAATCAGAAACTGGGAGATAGCACCCAGGAATCTGTGTTCAAAGTCCCTTCAGGTGAATCTGATAACTAAAGTTTGAGAACTGCTGCTCAGTAGAAAATTATTTGCCTACTATAAATTTCTAAGGATTTATGGTGGGCTATTTTTGACCCATAGGCTCAGAGAATCCTTCAAAATACTTTTTAAATGCTTATTTGGCAGACAAAAATGTGACAATATGCTTTGAAAACATGTATATATACTTGAGTAACATATAAATCCCAAATTTTACCTCTGAAGGTATATGATATTGAGCTATGTATTACTTACACATTTTGTCTAGCTTTCTATCATAATTTTAATTTGTAAAGAATGAGCTTACTTGGGAAAGCAAATTAAAGTGACTACTGTTTATTATCTTAATGATGTTATCTACCTCTTATTTTATGTAAAGCCAACCTTTTGAAAATCATATTCTTTTCTGCCTCTAATTATACACCAGAGGCATAGTACTAGAAATGATACTTAAGTTTATGTCCATGACAGCAGTTTGGTGAAATCTAGGTGTGCTTTTAGTCTACTCATGAGAAATCAAACTCAGAGAGGCATCCAATGAAACATTTGATGGTATGCCGGGGTCCAACCCATAGACCCAGGCTTGCACAACAGATAAATAACGTACACTGACCCAGATATTTTGCCTGTCAGTCTGGCTAAGGGTTCAGGCCACTCACCAATACTGAGAAGGGTCCCATAAAGAGTCAGCAGCCACAGCCCTTACCTGCCAGCAACATTCACATTTATCTAGTACAGATTAAATGACAAAGCTCTTGAGTAAACACCACTAGAGGGTCATTGACATTGCCAGTCTCCCCAGTAGAGAGCAATCATGCACCTTCAATAATCAAGTCTTAAGACCACATGAGTAAACAAGCTATTTAGACAAACTCTTCTACATTCCTATGTATCTACACCCGACGCTTTTAAAAGAATTCAGTTGCCTTCAGCCAAACCTTTTACTGAAGCTATGCAAACCACCCTCCTCCCCTTCCCCAGCCTTCCAAGGTTTGTGACTATTTCCTATAACTATCTTCCTATAACTGTAATTTTTCCCCTAAAATTTTTACCACCACCCTGACTGAACTCCCACAATGTTATTCCTTAAACTTTCAGGGTCATCAAAACATGGAAAGCCAGGAAAACTGCCACACCCAGGAAGAGCTTAAGAGGACATGACAAGTTTTAAGTATAATGTGGTATCTGGATGGGATGGTGGAGCAGAAAAAGAACATTAGGTGAAAACTGAGGAAATCTGAATAAGCCATGAACTTTAGTTAATAATGTATCATTATATCATTCATGAATTGTAACAAATGAACCATACTAACAGACATTAATAACAGGAGAAACTAGGAGAAGATATATGTGGGAACTCTATGCTGTCTTCTCTTTTTCTATAAATACAAACTGTTCTGAAAAATAAAGTTAGCTGAGCATGGTGGCTCATGTCTGTAATCACAGCACTTTGGGAGGCCGAGGTGGGTGAATCACCTGAGGTCAGGAGTTCAAAATCAGCCTGACCAACATGGCAAAACCTCATCGCTACTGAAAAATACAAAAATTAGCCAGACGTGGTAGCATATGCCTGTAATCCCAGCTGCTCAGTAGGCTGAGGCACGAGAATCACTTGAACCCAGGAGGCAGAAGTTGTAATGAGCTGAGATTGTGCCACTGCACTCCAGCTTGGGTGACAGAGTGAGACTCTATCTCAAAAAATAAATAAGTAAAGTCTATTTTTATAAGTACATTGACTAGGAGAGCTTTTTAAATAAAGCCTTTTATTAAGCCAATAGAATATCAGTACAGTACAATAGCTATACCTTAAATATGTAATAATAACTAAATATAAATGTAGTTAGTACATAAAACATACTTGTATTTTAACATGCAAAGACTTACATTTGTTCCTGGCTGAAGGAGGCATTGTTCACTGTCTTGATTCTGTTTATTGCAAAAGTCTATTTGTCCATACTAGTGTAGCTTTTCACACTCAAACTGAAAAATCAGTGTTTTATTTTCCATGTTATTTCACTGATTTAAACTTTGCAAGATATGTTAAATATCTGAAATGATGAAAATTTTATGAATAGTCAGTTTACATATTAAAACCCAGAAAAAGAATTTTTTTTTTTTGAGTTGGAGTCTTGCTCTGTCGTGCACACTGGAGTGCACGACACCATCTTGGCTCACTGCAACCTCCACCTCCCAGGTTCAAGTGATTCTCCTGCCTTAACCTCCTGAGTAGCTGGGATTACAGGCGCATGCCACCATACCCGGCTAATTTTTTAAATTTTTAGTAGAGATGGGGTTTTACCATGTTAGCCAAGATGGCTTCGATCTCCTGACTTCATGATCCACCTGCCTTGGCCTCCCAAAGTTCTGGGATTACAGGCATGAGCCACTGGGCCCAGCCAAGAATTTGGTTAACTGTCTTTGGCTTATCAAGTACAATTACTGGGATATGTTGTCAACTTGGATTACAAACTATATGGGTTAAGAATGGTATAAAATAAGATTATAATTTGAATTAAGGCTGTTCTAAATCACTAACAAAGCCAGACAAATGCATGGTGTTTTGCTCACATCTTTTTACTTTATGTTTACTTCTTTTTTTTTTGTTTTGTTACAAAGTCTTGCTCTGTTGCCCAGGCTGGAGTGCAGTGGTGCAATCTTGGCTCACTGCAACCTCCGATTCCAGGGTTCAAGCAATTCTCCTGCCTCAGATTCCTGAAGAGCTGGGATTACAAGTGCCCGCCACCACACCAGGCTAATTTTTATATTTTTAGTAGAGGCAGGGTTTCACCATGTTGGCCAGAATGGTCCTGATTTCCTGATCTTGTGATCCACCCACCTCAGCCTCCACATCTGACTTTTATGTTTACTTCTTAATGTAAGTCTAGATAGAGACCAGAAGCATAGCTGAAGAAATAAGTGAAATCTTGAATGTGGTAAGATATATTAAATTAATAATTTATTTTAGATTATACAATGACACTGACAAAATTGTCAGAAGACAATCTGTAATCCAAACTGGAATTTTTCTGTATGCAGGTATAACCAAGCATAGTACTTATAAATGGAATATAATCAACTACTACTGATATTACTGATATTAATTTGCATTATTGATGCAACCTGACAGGGAGACACTGTTGGGAGCTAACTGGGCTGTTCATATGAATAAGTGAAAACATAATAGTAGAATCAATTAACTATTATTCTTCCATTTACTGCATAAGACATGAGACTGTCTTCCAACTTGCTCTTTTAAAATAACTGGGACCAAATCATTAAAATAAATAGTGAAAATGAACACAGAATAATGTTAGATATAATTAGTGATGTAAATGAATCATGCCATCCATCTAAGAATTCTATGGAAATTTAAAGGAAAAGTTGTCCCATTATTGGTTGAAATATGCAGGCTGTAGTTTCAGAGGAATCATTACTATATAGTCATTTAACAATTAAATCACCTATATTTTCTGTTTCATAAATACAGTCAATTTGCTTAACGATGAGGATTGTTTCTGAGAAATGCATGTCAGGCAATGTCTTCATTGTAGTAACATCAGAGAGTGAACTTACACAAACCTAGATGGTAGAGCCTCCTACACACCTAAGCTATGTGGTATAACCCATTGCTCCTGGTCTACAAACCTGCACAGCATGTCACTACATGGAACACTGTGCACAACTGAAACACAATGACAAGTATTTGTGTATCCAAACAGAAAAGGTACAGTAAAAATGTAAAAGAGTTTTTTAAAGGTATGCTTGTATAGAGTACTTACCATAAATAAATGGAGCTTGCAAGACTGGAAATTGCTCTGTGTGGGTCAGTAAGTAAGTGGTAAGTGAATTGAGGGCCTAGGACATTACTACAGACTTTATAAGCATTGCACACTTAAGCTACACTAATGGATTAAAAATTTTTTCTTCAATAATCAATTAACCTTTGCTTACTGTAACCGTTTTACTTTATAAGTTTTTTAACTTTTTTACTCTTGTAATAACACTTCATTTACAACACAAACACAATGTACAGCTGTATAAAAATATTTTCTTTATATCCTTATAAGTTTTTTCTTCTTTTTTTTTTTTTTTTTTTTTTGCTTTTTAATACTTTTTTGGTAAAAAAACAAGACATAAACACATACATTAGCCTAGGCCTACAAAGGGTTAGGGTCAATATCACTGTCTTCCATCTCCACATCTTGTCCTACTGGAATTTCTTCAGGGGCATTAACGGGCATGGAGCTGTTACCTCCTGTGATAAGAAGGCCCTCTTTTGGATACCTCCTGAAGGACCTGCCTGAGGCTGTTTTACAGTTAACTTTTTATATATATATATAGGCAGGAGGACACTCTAAAATAATGATAAAAATTATAGTACCGGTTGGTCCAATGGTAGTGGGTGTTCAGAACTTATTAACAGTTAGTGTCACTAAAGTTGGTATACAACCCCCCACTGCTAAATTTGAACGGCTTAAATTTTTTTTAAGAAAAATATCCTGGGTGCAGTGACTCACACCTGTAATCCCAGCACTTTGGGAGGCCAAGGCAAGCAGGATTTCAATCAGGATTTGAAGACCAGCCTGGCCAATATGCTGAAACCCCATCTCTACTAAAAATACAAAAATTAGCTGGGCATGGTGGCACATGCCTGTAATCCCAGCTACTCAGGAAGCTGAGGCAGGAGAATCACTTGAACCTGGGAGGCAGAGGTTGCAGTGAGCCAAGATTGCACCACTGCATTCCAGCCTGGGTGATAGAGCAAGACCCCGTCTTAAAAAAATAATAATACAGTAAATAAATAAATCAGGAATATAGTTGTGTCCTATCATTATCAAGTATTATGTACTATACATAATCATGTATGTTATGCTTTTATATGACTAGCAGAGCAGTAGATTTGTTATACCAGCATCGTCACAAGCAAGAGTAACATGTTACACTAAGATGTCATGATGACTCTGGTTTCACTAAGAAATAGGACTTTCTCAGCTTCCCTCTAATCTTATTGGATATCTGTCATATATGCCGTCCACTGTTGACTGAAACATCATGTGGTACATGACTGTATTTAAGATAGTCCTCACCCTCAAGGAACTCTGCGTGAGTCTCCATGCTCAGCCTACACCACATTTTAAGAAAGACACTGATTAACCAGTGAAGGCTATGTGGCTGCTGAGGGTCTGCCTAATTAATCTATGAATGAACAAATAAATAATCCTTGAGGAAACTGAAAATGTTAGAAGAAAACACTCAATCCACTGGGTAATTGAAGCCAAAATGACTTGCAAAATGCTAATTATTATAGGAATAAGAGTGGAAAAAAAAGTTCAAAGAAATCTATAGCCTGATGTGTGTGTGTCTTATAAATGTATCTCAGGAAAGACGTTATAGATGTGTTCAGATATCTGATAGTTCATGGCTTGAAAAAAATAAATAGATTTATTCTCTATTGCTCTGGAGGCTGAGAATTATTGAAATGTACCAGGAAGCAGTTTTCAGCTTAAGATGATAAATAACTTTGCCATCAGTTCACTGCTTAAATGGTTGCCTTGCAACATAATGCAAACTGCTGGTCCCTTGAATTGTTCTAACAGGCTGTTTTTAAAAATGCAGGTTTTGGTCTTATTTAGGTAATGAGTCTTATTCCATTTTGGGCTGCTAGTACAGAATACCACAGACTAGGTAATATATGATAATGGAAGTTTGTATCTCATATGTATGGAGGCTGGGAAGTCCAGGATAAAGATGCCAGCATCTGGTGAGGGCCTTCCTGCTGTGTCATCCCACGGTGGAAGGCATCATCACATGGTGGAAGAGCAAAGAGAAAGCAAGATGGGGCAAATCCACTACTAATGTAACAGCATTCATCTGTTTATGAGGGCCATGATCCCACAACCCAAACACCTTCCATTAGGCTCCACCTCCCAACATTACTGTAAGGGATCAAGTTTCCAGCACATGAACTTTGGGGAACACATTCAAACTATAGCTTACATTAAAGCTAACAGATCAGATGACTGCCCTTGAAAAAACAGTTTGGAACTCACAGTTCCCAACAGTGGAGGCATGCCACACCATGCAGTGTCACAAGCAGGCACTGGGATCCATCAAGAGGCAGAGAGGTGAAAAGAAAGCATGACTCCACAGGCAAGGCAGGCTAAGCCAATTTAGGATTCACTTGCTTAATTAATTTCATGGGCTGTGGGACATAGTGGCTGTGCCTCTAGTTCTCTGGTCCCTGACCTAGGGGTGACCAGGATAGGAATATTGGCCTGGAGTCTAAGAGCCTGTATTATTTATGTGACGGCTCTTCATCAGCACAAATAGCAGTTAATTGTTCACCCACCTTTATCCCTGGGTTACATGCAGACAAGGAGATGTGGCCCTAAGGGCAGATAGTGAGAAAACATTTGATTTTTTGTGTTTGTTTTTGTTCTATTCTTAAAATTAGATTGGACTATATACATCAAGGCTCTGAAAATGTACAATTCTTGAAACTAATGAAGTTTACTACAATCTATCTTTGGTAGTGGCACTCTTGAATTTTTTTCTTGGCTGTTTCTCCAACTATATTGATATTTAGAAATGGTTTGTTACGACTGGGCACCGTGGCTCACACCTGTAATCCCAGCACTTTCGGAGGCCGAGGTGGGCAGATCATGAGGTCAGGAGATTGAGACCATCCTGGCCAACGTGGTGAAATCTAGTCTGGTGACAGAATGAGACTCCATCTCAAAAGAAAAGAAAAGCCTTGTTACTTGGATTTTACAAATTCAGACTTTATGAGATTCAATCTCTGAAATTCCTTTTCAATTTTTTATTTTTGAAGGACACTTTAAAGCAAACATTATGTAAATTAGGTTGGGGGAAAATGTGGAAACCCATCATAAAAACAATTTTCCAACATTTTAGAAGTATGTGTCTTCCTATAGACAGTTGTCATGCATTGTTACAGGAAGCCCTCCCAAAAGCCACCCCACCTCTCTTTAAGGAGAATGGCCCAGTCCTCTCCTGAGTCCACACAGGGGAGGTAACAGCATTGCTTTTGTTGTAAATTATGTAATGAAAATTTTTAAAAATTTCACCTTAATACTTTTTTAATTTTGGAGGCAGCCAGGGCTTACCTGTACACTGACTTAAGACCAGTTGAATAAAGTGCACACCTTAAAAAAAAAAAGCATCATTGCAAGCCCGGCACAGTGACTCATGCCTATGATCCCCGCACCTTGGGAGGCCGAGGTGGGTGGATCATAAGGTCAGAGTTCGAGACCAGCCTGGCCAACATGGTGAAACCCTGTCTCTACTAAAAATACAAGAATTAGCTGGGCGTGGTAGCACATGCCTGTAATCCCAGCTACTCAGGAGGCTGAGGCAGGAGAATCACTTGAACCCAGGAGGTGGAGGTTGCAGTAAGCCAAGATCATGCCACTGCATTCCAGCCTGTGCTATGGATGGAGATTCCATCTCAGCAAAAAAAAAAAAAAAGAAAGAAAGAAAGAAAGGAAAAAAGAAAACAGCATCATTGCAAGCATTATTGCACAATGAGACTCTCCAAACTCAAGTTACCTGGACATGCCTCTCCACCCCACCCCACGGACCAAGACACCCTCCCCCTTGTCGTACTGAAGAACCTGAGCAAACTGTGTATCTGAAAAACACTCACCTAGTAGTAAAAAGCCTAGCCTATGGCATTGGACTGCCCAGATCCAAATCCCAGCCCCAGCACTGACAAGTAGATCATCTCTCTCAGCCTCCGTGTTTCCATCTGCAAAATGGGCATATCAATTGTCACAGCAGCTGATTGTGAGATGGGATTTAATGGATCTGGGCTGAGCCATGAGAGCTTTGAGTTTTAGAAAATCTTTCAGGAGATTCTAACTATGTGTTAAGGATCAAGAACCACTAATATAATGATACTTGTCACAGTGAAATATTTATTATTGATTATAATGGTTATAATAATTATTATAGTTATATAATTTAAAAGTAAATATATAATATATATTCTAATAAGTATTTACTATTATTTGAGATGGAGTCTCACTCTGACTTCCAGGCTGGAGTGCAGTGACTGGTGCAATCTCAGCTCACTGCAACCTCCCAGGTTCAAGCAATTTTCCTGCCTTAGCCTCTCGAGTACTTGAGTAGCTGTGATTATGGGTGCCCGCCACCACACCTGGCTAATTTTCATACTTTTTGTTAGAGATGGGGTTTTGCCATGTTGGCCAGGCTGGTCTGAAACTCCTGACCTCAAGGGATCCACCCACCTCGGCTTCCCAAAGTGCTGGGATTACTGGCATGGGCCCAGCCACAGTAAAATTAATAACACCCCCTTCACTCTCCGGGAAGACTGGGATTAGATGAAAATTTATATCAGAATTTCATTAACCTTTTCATAAATGACCAGATTGTGCATATTTTAGGCTAGTGGGCCAGACCGTTTCTGCCACAACTGCTCAAAACATGAAATATGGAAGTGAATGGATTTGGCTGTGTTCCAATGAAACTTTATTGCTAAGAGTAGGCAGTAGGCAGGATTTGGTCTCTGGGCCATGGTTTGCCTTCCCCTGGATTATTAGCCATGAGACATGGAAAGAACAAGACCCCTGCAGGGTCACACACAAGCCAGCGAGTAGCAGGACGGTTTGTTCAGTGGGAGAGAATTCCTGCTGCAGCTTCTGCCTCTGGCCTCTCCGATGCAGAGGCTCACCAGGTCAGGGGTCTCCTGTAACTGGCCTCTTGTGCCCTGCAGCTGCCAAGAAGGATTGCATCATGATACATTGTGTCACTTTCCCCTAGTTCCAGGAAAGCCCTCCCTGCCTCCACATGTACGGAATGACACTCATGGAAACCAGCCTCATGTTTTTAGGGAGAAGCTGCATAGGGCTCCTGCTGCCTTCCACCTGAGGGGTGGTGCAGGTTTCCAGCCTGGGATGGGCCAGGGCTCTGCCAGGAAGCTTCCCAGGATGTTCCTGTACCTCCTGCAGTAGGGACCTGTACAGCACAGACCTGTACTTCCTGCAGATGGGGACCAGGGCATCTGAGTGTCCCCCATCAGGGGAGATACCCCTCTGCCCCCAGGCTGGCCAAGACATTGCCAAGGTGGGGCTGGCTGAGGAGCTCCATGGTTCAACCTCGTCAGCTTTGCTCACTTCTGTGCCACATATATCAGTCCCAGATCATTATTATCTACAGCCCCCAGCTCTATGGCTTGGTCTTTGTGGCCAAAAATCTCAGCAAGCCCTGAAACTCCATAAGAAGGGAGAGAATATGTCCTGGGCAGTATTTGTATTGGTTGTCATTCACTCACTTCATTGATGGAGCACTTGCTATGGGCCATGCTCTGTTCTAGGTACCGGGGATTGGGTGAAAGAAACAGACAAGGGCCCTGCTTTCTTGGGGTGATGTGCTGATAGAGATGAGGCCCAAACAGGAAGCCAGGGCAGGGGGACAGAGCATGATGGCATGCCTAGTGAGGGACGGCTTGGCATTCAAGCTGACATCATAAGGAAAGACAGTGAGCTGCGCAGGTGTCTGGGAGAAGAGTTTTTTTTTTTTTGGAAACAGAGTCTTGCTCTGTCGCCCAGGCTGGGGTGCAATGGCACAATCTCGGCTCACTGCAACTTCCACCTCCTGGGTTCAAGTGATTCTCCAGCCTCAGTCTCCTGAGTAGCTGGGATTACAGGCACACACCACCACACCCAGCTCATTTTTGTATTTTTAGTAGAGACAGGATTTTACTATGTTGGCTGTGCTGGTCTCTACCTCCCAATCTTAAGTGATCCACTTGCCTCATCTCCCAAAGTGCTGGGATTACAGGCATGAGCCACCGTGCCTGGTGTGGGAGAAGAGCCTTCTAGGCAGTGGGAATGGCATATGCAAAGGTCCTAGGTCAGGAGTGTGCCTGGACTTGGGTTTTCCAACCTCAGCATGGTTGATATTTTGGGCTGAAACTTCATTGTTGGGTTCTGTCCTGTGCATTGTGGGATGTTTAGCGGACCCCCAGTCTCTACCCACTAGATGCCAGCAGCACCCCCTACCAGTTGTGACATCCAAAAGTATCTCTAGGTCTTGTCAAGTGACTCTTGGGGGATGCAGTCATCCCCAGTTGAGAACCATTGACCTATTGTGTTCAAGAAACAGCAAGGAGGTCAGCGTGGCCAAGAAAGAGCAGCTGAGGCACAGAGTGGAAGGAGCCGGGACGTCGTTCAAGATCATCAGGACTTTATGACCCTGAGTGAAATGGGAGTGCTGACGGGTCTAGCTGGGAAGTGTTAAGAGCTGACTTGGGTTTTTTGTTTGTTTGTTTTTTGAAATGGAGTCTCGTTCTGTTGCCAGGCTGGAGTGAAGTGGTATGATCTCAGCTCACTGCAACCACCACCTCCCGGTTAAAGCAATTCTCCTGCCTCAACCTCCCAAGTAGCTGGGATTACAGGTACCCGCCACTACACCCAGCTAATTTTTGTAGTTTTAGTAAAGATGAAGTTTCTCCATATTGGTCAGGCTGGTCTCGGACTCCCAACCTCAGGTGATCCACCCACCACAGCCTCCCAAAGTACTGGGATTACAGGCATGAGCCACTGCCAACTTGGGTTTTAACAAATCCCTCTGGTCACGGGATGGAGGATAGGCTGTGGGACATGGACAGGAGTGTGGCGGGACCAAGAGCAGGGGCAGGGAGGGGAGGAAAGAGCCTATTTATTGCAAGAGCCAAGGCAGGAGGCCAGGCTGGTGAAACCCTCAGGCTACTACCAACTCTGTGTGTGCGCGTGGGTGGATGTTCATGCATGTGTGTGCATGGTGTACATGTGCGCACACATGTATGAGTGTGAGCATGGATTGCTTGGGTATGCACATGCGCCTGTGTGTGTGGATGTGTGCCCATATTGTGTGTGTTGCTGTGTACGCTAGCATGCTTGCATAAGTGTGCAAATGTGCATGCATGTGTGCATGCCTTGTGTGTGTGTATGCGTGCACACATGAGCAGATGTGCACAGGATGGTTGCTCAAATAGCCAGACAAGGACTGGGAAAAGAACAGCCCCACAGGTGCTTTTAGACTCCCAGAGCAGGAAAGCTTGGCTCCATCTGGGGCTCACCCTTCCTCAAAGATGGGGGCTAAGCCCTAACCAAGGTCATACCTCCTTTCTTGCATTAAAAGAATAAAGTTCACCATGCCCCAGGGCTGTTTCCTGGCTGTGGTCAGTTCAGTGGGGACACGGAAGTCCTCCCTGCTCTCTGTCCTCTTTGGGGAGCTGTCAAAGGTGGAGGGGTTCGTGAGCATCAAAGCAAGGCTACCCCCTGCCTATCTGCTAGGATGTCCCCATCATCCTGAAAGTCCCCCTTCTCCGCTGCCTTTCCACCCCTCCCCGTCCCAGCCAAGCTCACTTTCATTCATTCTCTCCACCACCCACCCACCGAGAGCCCAGCTCCCACTGCTCCTCAAAACCTGTCATACCTCTGTCCCCATCATCCTTCTGTGACCAAAGTAAGATGTGTTTTAGTGTTCGGTGGCCTACATGCTCAGGAGGCCTGGGTGCAGAACACCTCTGTGGTGGAGAAAGTGTGCCTCAGGCTCCAGCCTGGCTGGAGAGAGTCCTAGAGGCCTGTGACCTGCAGCAAGATGTGGACAGCTTCCCTGCGGGAGTCCACACTTCAATGGGGAGCAGGTGAGAGTCTCAGGGTCTTTTGGGTCAGGGAGGCATTGCAGTTGGGGGTCATTATGGTCCCTGACTCATCATGGACAGTATGATGGAGAAATGCAGGGAATGGTCAGGGATGTGGGGGAGAAGAAGGGCTCAGCTAAGGGTCAGGCACATACTAGGTGCTCAATAAATAATTATTAATCAATAAATAGAAATGATTAATCTCCCAACAAAGAGAGAGGCAAGGAGTTGTGGTAGGGATTGGCTGTGAGGGTCTCTCTGACAACTGAGAGTGAGATGGCTAGACTCCTGTCTTACTCTGCCCTGCCTTGCTGGGTGACATTGATCTAATTGCTTCCCTTCTCTGGGCCTCACCAAAGGTTCTGGACAGAGATGTCCAAGACACAGGATATATGCATCTGGAGCTATGGCTTGGGCAGGAGCTGGCAAACTGTGACCCCCAGGCCAAATTCAGCCCTCCACTTGTGTGTGTGTGTGTGTGTGTGTGTGTGTGTGTGTGTGTGTGTGTGTTTGAGATGGAGTCTCACTCTGTTGCACAGACTGGAGTGCAGTGGTGCAATCTTGGCTCTCTGCAACCTCCCCCTCACACATTCAAGAAATTCTCCTGCCTCAGCCTCCTGGGTAGCTGGGATTATAGGCGCATGCCACCACACCTGGCTAATTTTTATATTTTTAGTAGAGACAGTGTTTCACCATGTTGGCCAAGCTCATCTCAAACTCCTGACCTCAGGTCATCTCTCCATTTCCCTCAGAGTCAAAGCCCAAGTCGTGATGATCCCTGGCAAAGTCCCTGTCACCTTGTTCTGGTATCCATCATCCCCATCTCCCATCGTCATCTCCTGGCTTCACTCCAGCCTCCAGTCTCTGTGATGTTCCCTGATACCCTGCAGCACACTCTATCCCCAGGGCCTTTGCACCTGCTGATCCCACTGTTGGAAATCTCTCCCCAGGAGTCCCCAGGGCTCATCCCTCACTTCTATCACATTCACAGAGAAGCATTCCCTGATTACTTTATCCACCACCACCACCGCAACCCTGCTCATGCTAGTGCGCCTTACACCCACACCTGCCTTGCCCTGCCCTGCCTTGCCCTGCCCTGCCCTGCCCCGCCCCGCCCCGCCCCGCCCCCCCTCCCCTCCCCCCCCTCCCCTCCCCTCCCCTCCCCTCCCCTCCCCTCCCCTTCCCTTCCCTTCCTTTCCTTTCCTTTCCCTTCCTTTCTTTTTTCCTTTCCTTTTCTTTCTTGAGACAGAGTCTTGCTGTGTTCCCCAGGCTGGAGTGCAGTTATGCAATCTCAGCTCACTGCAACTTCCACCTCCCAAGTTCAAGCAATACTCCCACCTCAGCCTCCTGAGTAGCTAAGATTAAAGGCAGGTGCCACCATTTTTGTACTTTTGGTAAAAATGGGGTTTCACCATGTTGGCCAGGCTGATCTCGAACTCCTAACCACAAGTGATCCACTCACCTAGGCCTCCCAAGGTGCTGAGATTACAGGTGTGAGCCGCGGCATCTGGCTGCACTTGCTTTAGTATTTATTCTTCATAGCGCTTTCCACCTGATGTGCTGTCTGTGTTACTGGTTTGTTTATGGATTGCCTGTCTCTCTCCCATTCATTAGAATGACAGATTTATTCAGATAGCAGAAACTTTGTTTCATTCATTGTTGTTTCCCCAAAGCCTAGAACCCTGACAGGGATATGATAACCAGGCAGTAGTTGCTAGTGGAATGAATTAATGTAAGAATGAATGAATGTGTCATCTGAGTCTAGATTACAGAGAAAAAAAAAAGAATGAATGAATGGCTGGGTGCGGTGGCTCATGCCTGTAGTCCCAGCAGTTGGGGAGGCCAAGGCAGGTGGATTGCTTGAAGGCAGGAGTTCGAGACCAGCCTGGGCCAACATGGTGAAACTCCATCTCTACTAAAAATACAAAAATTAGCCAGGCATGGTGGCACACCTGTAATCCCAGCTACATGGGAGGCTGACTCACGAGAATTGATTGAAGCCAGGAGGTGGAGGCTGGAGTGAGTTGAGATCATGCCACTGCACTCCAACATGGATGAAAGAGCGAGACTCTGTCTCAAAAATAAATAAAAATAATTTTTAAAAGAAATGTATAAAAGACAAGAAGGCCTAGATAGAAGGAATAAGTGATAGTAATCAATACTACACAAGGGAAATCATAGTGAATGAGAATTTATTTGTAAATTTCAGGATAGCTAGAAGACAAGGATTGTTGTGTTCTCAATACAAAAGATAAATGTTTGAGGTGATGACTATTTCAGTTACCCTGATATGATCATTACATACTGTCTACATCAAGGGTCCCCACACCCCCAGTCACGAATCAGTACCAGTCTGAGGCCTATTAGGAACTGGACAGGCAGCACAGCAGGCGAGCAGCAGCACAGGCTTCATCTGTGTTCACAGGCACTCCTTATTGTTCGCATCACCACTTAAGCTCCACCTCTAAATGAGTGGCCACGTTAGATTCTCATAGGAGCACAATCCCTACTGTAAACAGCACATGCGAGGGATCTCAGCTGCATGCTTCTTCTTCTTTTTTTTGAGATGCAGTCTCGCTCTGTTGCCAGGCTAGAGTACAGTACAGTGGCACGTTCTTGGCTCACTGCAACCTCTGCTTTTCGGGTTCAAGCCATTTTCCTGCCTCAGTATTCTGAGTAGCTGGGATTACAGACATGTACCACTATGCATGTCTAATTTTTGTATTTTTTTAATAGAGGCGGGGTTTCACCATGTTGGCCAGGCTGGTATCAAACTCCTGACCTCATGATCCACACGCTTTAGCCTTCCAGAGTGCTGGGATTACAGGCATGAGCCACCATGCCCTGCAGCTGCATGCTTCTTATGAAAATCTAATGCCTGATGATCTATCACAGTCTCCCATTGCCCCCAGAGGGACCATCTAGTTTCAGCAAAACTAGCTGAGGCTCTCACTGATTCTACATTATGGTGAGTTGTATAAGTATTTTGTTATATTTTACAATGTGATAATAATAGAAGCAGGCCAGGCACAATGGCTCATGCCTATCATCCCAGCACTTTGGGAGGGTGAAGCGGGCAGATAACCTGAGGTCAGGAGTTCGAGACCAGCCTGATGAAACACCATATCTACTAAAAATACAAAAAATCAGCCAGGTGTGGTGGCAGGCACCTGTAATGCCAGCTACTTAGGAGGCTGAGGCAGGAGAATTGCTTGAACTCAGCAGGCAGAGGTTGCGGTGAGCCAAGATCATGCCATTCCTCTCCAGCCTGGGTGACAAGAGCAAAACTCCATCGCAATAAATAATAATAATAATAGAAATGAAGTGCACAATAAATGTAATGTGCTTGAATCATCCCGAAACCACCCCCGACCTCAGGTCCACAAAAAGTTGTCTTCTACAAAACCGATCCCTGGTGCCAAAAAGGTTGGGGACCTCTGCTCTACAGGTCTCAAAATATCACCTGTGCCCCTCAAATAGGTACAACTATTACATATAAATAAAAACTAAAATAAATCAATTAAAATTTAAAATAAAAAAAAGTAGGACTGAAAATTTACCACAGGGTTATGGAATAGGCAAATGAATGGTGTCCTCATTAAAGGTGGTCTCAGTGGAAAAAGAGAACAGAAGTTGGACTCAAATGGATACAGAGACTGAGTAGGAGACAGAGTAGCTTGGGAAGCACAGGTAACTCCTCCAGGAAGCATGCTGGGAAGGGGAGAAGTGAGGCTGGTAAGGATGAAGGGAATGCTGGCTTAGGAGTGAGTGCCTTTGAAGCTGAGCATGTCCCCAGGGGACAGACATAGGGAGCTACACCTCACCCTGATGGGCAGATGTACCCCAGCCTGCTCCTGCCTGGGCTCCCCAGTTTCACCCTGTAGATGCAGACTCAGGACACTTCCTTTTGTGGCCACAGGGCATGAATCTCTCAGGAGCCAGAAGCAGCAGCTGAGCCTTACCCAGGCTGTGTACAGAAAGGGAGCTGTGTACCTGCTGGATGACCCCCTGGTGGCTTTGGACACCCAGGTCAGCCAGCACATCTTCAACCATGTCATCGGGCCTGGTAGGCTACTCCAGGGAGCAGTAAGTTTGGGAACATGTGTCAGAGGGTACAGGGCAAAGGCAGAGAATGCCCTTAGCATCCAGTCCTAACCCAAGTTTCTCTCACCACTCCCTTCCGCTTGAGTCCAGTTTTCCTCTTTGTATTGGTCAGCTTTTGCTGTGATGATACTACATAACAAACAACCCCTCAGATTCCCTCAGCTTACAACAGCAACTGTTTCTTGCTTATGCATCTGTGGTTTAACTACTACAGCTCTGCCTTGGATGATTGGCCTGGGTCAGATGGACTCCTTGTCTTCTTGAGATAGGCTGAAGGAGTCCCCTCTGTTTCTCTATTTAGAAATGCTGTTTTCAAGAAAGATGGAAGGAGCACAAGAACAGGAGCTCTCCTTACTCTGAGTCCAGGGACAATACTCGCACTCCTACCCCCTACTCCAGGAGGCTAGCCAAGCCATGTGTATAACTTTTCTTTTCTTACTTTCTTTTCCCTTCCCTTCCCTTCATTTCTATTTCCCTTCCCCTCCCTCCCTCTATCTCTCTCTCCCTCTCTCCTCCCTCCCTCCCTCCCTTCCTTCCTTTCTTCTTTTTGATGGAGTCTTACTCCATCACCTAGGATGGAATGCAATGGTGCAATTTCAGCTCACTGCAACATCTGCCTCCCAGTTTCAAGTGATTCTCATGCCTCAGTTTCCAAAGTGGCTGTGACTACAGGTGTGTGCCACCATACCAAGCTCATTTTAGTATTTTTAGTAGAGACAGGGCTTAGCCATGGTGACCTGGCTGTTCTTGAACTCCTGGCCTCAAGTGATCCACCTACCTTGGCCTCCCGAAGTGCTGGGATTACAGGCATGAGCCATGGAACGTGGCCACATGTGTGTTAACTTCTAACCCTTCCCTACCCAGACTCAGATTCTCGTGACCCACACACTCCACATCCTGCCTCAGGCTGATTGGATCGTGGTGCTGGCAGATGGGGCCATTGTAGAGATGGGTTCCAACCAGGAGCTTCTGCAAAAGAAGGGGGCCCTCATGAGTCTTCTGGATCTCAAGCCAGACAGCTAGGAGATAGAGAAGGAGGTACTAGGTGGGCTTTGCTGATTCTCTGTGCCTGGCTCTTGCCACACTTGAGGAAAAGGCTCAAAGGGTCCTACTGGCAAGAGTGGATTGCTCTGGTCACACCCTCCCTGCAGGCTTATGCCCAGAAGTAGATGGCTCTCCAATAGGTCATCTCTCTCCAAGAAGAGCCAATAACACCATCTACGAGCCAGGGGCTGTGCTAAGTGCTTCTGCAAAAAATACACTATTTCATTTGATTCTCACCGTACCCTCAGAGG
Organism: Callithrix jacchus; assembly: GCF_049354715.1. Lineage (NCBI taxonomy): Eukaryota > Metazoa > Chordata > Mammalia > Primates > Cebidae > Callithrix > Callithrix jacchus. The sequence continues at coordinate 66,131,541 of NC_133502.1, forward strand.
CATGTGAAGGTACTGATATCATTTTGCAGATGAGCAAAGAGAGTTAAATCAGTTGCCCAAGGTCACCAGATATGAACTTGAGTGTGTCCAACTCTAGAGTCTATGCTTGCAGTTGCTATGGAGACAGCACAAGAAGGTTTTGGTGCCTAGAAAGCTACAACATGCCAGCTAGAGTTTCTAATAATCCAAAGAATACAAAGTGCGCTGGATACATGACAAGGTTCTGGAAGTAAAGTTGCCAAGCCAAGCTCACCCACAATGACTGAAAAGTAGCAACTCACAGCACATCACATATATTAGCTCACTGAATCAACTTAATGCCCCTGTGGGGCTGGTACTAGAATCATTTCCATTTCACAGATGAGGAAACTGAGGCCCCAAAGTTAAGGAACTAGTCCCAGGTTACATGGCTTATAAGTGGCAGCACTGGGATTTGCACCCAAGCAACCTGATTCCAGAGAATGTAGTTTTTAATCACTAGGCTTTTTACTATCCCTGCATGACAAAGCAAGGACTCACACCCAGGTCTCCCTCAATCTCAGACTTTGTCTCTTCTGAGAACATCTGCTTAGCATTGGCCCACACTGGCTAAAAGCACTAAGTGTTGATTCACAATGTCCCAGTCCTGAAGCTTGAAGCTAGAACTTCCCTGTTTGTATTGGTCAGCTTTTGCTGCAATGATGCTGTGTAACAAATAGCTCCCCCAACTCTCAGCAGCTTACACTAGCAGTTATTTCTTGCTTACAGCTCTGCCTTCAGTTACTGGCCACATCTGGGGGATAGTGGTGGGAGGTGTCCTTCCTGGGCACCTGAGGGTTGGTGAGTGTTAGCCAGAAAAGAGCATGGTACCTGAGAGTTGGTGGGAGTTAGCCAGAAAAGAGCATTCCAGACACAAGGAACTGCTTGAGCAAGGCTGTCAGCAGAAACAGAGATAATTTTATACAGTGTTCACTGCTGTTTTTCCAACCTCAAGTTCACAGCAGGTGCTCAATTATATTCACTGATTGAAAAAATGAATGAGTGAGTGAATGCCTGAATGATGTTCCTGGAAGAACTCAAGAGTAGGGTGTTGAGGTTGCTGGAGAGGTGGCAGGAGCCAGAACAGGGAAAATGGATGGTCAGAGTAGTTAAGGCCATATGGTCAGTGGGTGTCAAAATGAGTATCTGGACCATGTTGTGTGACAGGACTCTCTTGACCTTTTATCAGATTGTGGAAACAATCTGATAAAAAGAGATGACAAGGTAAAAATTTAAAGTGATATACAGAAAGAAATTAGCATGAGGCAATTTATTGGGCAGGCATAAGCCTTAGATTTTTGGATATGGACTGAATCAAAAGAAATATGCAACTATGCTTTGGCCCCAAATTCCTCAAACGTATTGTTGAGCATAATTGATTTTCACTCATTTTCCTTCAATATGACTCCTAGTTCTTGTACTTTACTATAAATATCTTTCCTGAGCCCATCAGTAACTTCTTTTTTGCCAAATGTAGAGGCCTTTGTTTCCAGTCTGCCTATTGCCCAATCTTTTCATTATATTTTAGATGGGTTATCTTATATTTCTCTCATCTTACTTTTAGTGTCATAAATACTCCAAAAGTAACATGTGATAATTGTAGTGAAATAGAACATACAGATTTGATTACTTGTGATAATCCAGGCTAACATGTTAGTAGAATTGTTCCTGGCTTTTAAGTACATTTTTCTATGTTGTATATGTATTCTGAATAAAGTCAATTGAGGATAGAGACAGGAATCATCATTACATTAATAGGCAGATATCAGTGGCTTTTGCTCCATGTGCTTGCAGAGGATATTAACCACTCCTGCGATGTTCCTCAAGTATCTCTGGGGATCCCTGGAGGTATATCTCATTTACTTATAAACAAATCTTATCTTAAAGGTACTGTTACTGCTCTGTCAAATACCTACCTCCCCCAGACATCATAGACACTGCTGAACACCAGCACTCGCTCTCTAGAGCCCATTAATTATAAAGGCAAGGTTGATCTCTCAAAGTAAAAAGGTGGGGAAAAGGTATACCAGCAAAATCAAAAGAATGTCATGTTAGTTATATTTATATCAGGTAACACTGACAACAAAAAGCATTACTGAAGATAAAGAGATTATCACGTAATAATTAAAAAGGTCATTTCGCCAGTATTTAAACCTATCACATTTTCTTCTATCACATTTCCATTCTGAGATGTACATTTTCTTCACATTTTAATATATCTGAAGTCAGAAGGCAACTTATAGACAGGTAAGCGGCAAAAGTAATATGATCACCATTGCTTGAACATTTACATCAAAACTTGTAGAATGGGTGTTAGAGGCATGGAAGAAAATTCTGGAGAAAATAGTGGTGCACTCTTAATAAAGGCTGAACAACAGTTGATGATACAGGAAATAGTATTGTATGAAGAAGGGTGGACATGAATGACTCTTAGTCAAAAAATGACTTAAGTCAAACTGAATTCAAGGAAGGTTGAGGAATCATTTAGCCGATTTACTTTTCCCTAGTTAGATTGAGGAATAATTTACATACAATAAAATTTACCTATTTTAAGTGTAACATTTAGTAAGCTTTGGAATTTACATAGAGTCAGGTATCCATGACCACGATCAAGATATAGATCATTGTCAGAAGTTCCTCATGGCCCTTTGCAGTGATTGCCTTCCTCCAATTCCCAGTTCTAGGCAACCATCTATCTAGTTTCAGTCACTATGGTCTTACTTACCTTTTCCAGAATTTAGTATTAGTGAAATAATACAGTGTACAGACTTTTGTGTTTGACACAATCTTCCATTTGTTTGGGTAATTACCTAGATTGCTGTGTTGTATTGTAAGTATATGTCTAACTTTATGAGACAGTGTCAAATTACTTTCTATATGATGCGATATATAGATCAAGATTAGCTTTTTGAAAATATGGATTTACAATTTTCCCAGCAGTATTTGTTAAAAAAAATTATCATTTTTCCATTTTATTATATTAAAATTTGTGGGTCTACATCTGGACTGTCTCTGATTTATGTGTCTGCATTTTTTTATCAGAAGTACACCATCTTAATTACTGTAGTATTGAAATTGGATATTGTGAATTCTTCAACATTCCTATTATTATTCTTTCTCAAAATTCTTTTAGCTAGTCTTAGTCTATTGTCTTTCAATCTAATTTTGAAATCAGCTGATAAATTTCTACAAAATTTTTGCTCAAATATTGATTGAAGAGAACCGACATCTTAACAATATTGAGTCCACCAATCCAAGAACACCGTATATCTTTCTGTTTACTTAGTTATCTGTGATATTTTCTGATCACGTTTCTCAGTTTTCGGCATACAGATTTTGTACATGTTTTGATAGATTTATACTTAAGCATTTCATGTTTTGGTGCTATTGTTATTAGTAGGACTTTTAGAGAAATTGTTTATTTAGACCTACGTGCATGTTTATTTATTTATTTATTTATTTATTTTTATTGCATTTTAGGTTTTGGGGTACATGTGCAGAACATGCAAGACACTTACATAGGTACACACATGGCAGTGTGTTTTGCTGCCTTCCTCCCCTTCACCCACATTTGGCATTTCTCCCCAGGCTATCCCTCCCTAGCTCCCCACCCCCCCACTGTCCCTCCCCTCTTCCCCCCAATAGACCCCAGTGTTTGGTTCTCCCTTCCCTGTGTCCATGTGTTCTCATTGTTCATCACCCACCTATGAGTGAGAATATGCGGTATTTCATTTTCTGTTCTTGTGTCAGTTTGCTGAGAATGATGTTCTCCAGATTCATCCATGTTCCTACAAATGACATGAACTCATCATTTTTGATTGCTGCATAATATTCCATGGCGTATATGTGCCACATTTTCCCAATCTAGTCTATCATCAATGGGCATTTGGATTGGTTCCAGGTCTTTGCTATTGTAAACAGTGCTGCAATGAACATTTGTGTGCATGTGTCCTTATAGTAGAATGATTTATAGTCCTTTGGATATATACCCAGTAATGGGATTACTGGGTCAATTGGAATTTCTATTTCTAAGGCCTTGAGGAATCGCCACACTGTCTTCCACAATGGTTGAACTAGTTTACACTCCCACCAACAGTGTAAAAGTGTTCCTTTTTCTCCGCATCCTCTCCAGCATCTGTTGTCTCCAGATTTTTTAATGATCGCCATTCTAACTGGCATGAGATGGTATCTCAATGTGGTTTTAATTTGCATCTCTCTAATGACCAGTGATGATGAGCATTTTTCTTATGTTTGTTGGCCTCTTGTATGTCTTCTTTTTTTTTTTTTTTGAGATGGAGTTTCGCTCTTGTTACCCAGGCTGGAGTGCAATGGCACAATCTCGGCTCACTGCAACCTCCGCCTCCTGTGTTCAGGCAATTCTCCTGCCTCAGCCTCCCGAGTAGCTGGGATTACAGGCATGCGCCACCATGCCCAGCTAATTTTTTATATTTTTAGTAGAGACGGGGTTTCACCATGTTGACCAGGATGGTCTTGATCTCTTGACCTTGTGATCCACCCACCTCGGCCTCCCAAAGTGCTGGGATTACAGGCTTCAGCCACTGCACCCAGCCAAATGTCTTCTTTTGTAAAGTGTCTGTTCATATCCTTTGCCTATTTTTGAATGGGCTTGTTTGTTTTTTCCTGTAAATCTGTTTGAGTTCTTTGTAAATTCTGCATATCAGCCCTTTGTCAGATGGGTAGGCTGCAACAATTTTTTCCCATTCTGTTGGTTGCCGATTCACTCTAGTGACTGTTTCTTTTGCGGTGCAGAAGCTGTGGAGTTTCATTAGGTCCCATTTGTCTATTTTGGCTTTTGTTGCCAATGCTTTTGGTGTTTTGGTCATGAAGTCCTTGCCTACTCCTATGGCCTGAATGGTTTTGCCTAGATTTTCTTCTAGGGTTTTTATGGTGCCAGGTCTTATGTTTAATTTTTTAATCCATCTGGAGTTAATTTTAGTGTAAGGTGTCAGGAAGGGGTCCAGTTTCTGCTTTCTGCACATGGCTAGCCAGTTTTCCCAACACCATTTATTAAACAGGGAATCCTTTCCCCGTTGCTTGTTTTTGTCAGGTTTATCCAAGATTGTATGGTTGTAGATATGTTGTGTTGCCTCCGATGCCTCTGTTCTGTTCCATTGGTCTATATCTCTGTTTTGATACGAGTACCATGCTATTTTGATTACTGTAGCCTTATAGTATAGTTTAAAATCCGGTAGTGTGATGCCCCCAACTGTGTTCTTTTTGCTTAGAATTGACTTGGCTATGCAGGCTCTCTTTTGGTTCCATATGAAGTTCATGGTGGTTTTTTCCAGTTCTGTGAAGAAAGTCAATGGTAGCTTGATGGGGACAGCATTGATTCTGTAAATTACTTTGGGCAGTATAGCCATTTTCATGATATTAATTCTTCCTAACCATGAACATGGAATGTTTCTCCATCTGTTTGTGTCCTCTCTTATTTCGTTGAGCAGTGGTTTGTAGTTTTCCTTGAAGAGGTCCCTTACGTTCCTTGTGAGTTGTATTCCAAGGTATTTTATTCTTTTTGTAGCAATTGTGAATGGCAGTTCATTCTTGATTTGGCTCTCTTTAAGTTGGTTATTGGTGTATAGGAATTCTTGTGATTTTTGCACATTGATTTTATATCCTGAGACTTTGCTGAAGTTGCTTATCAGTTTCAGGAGTTTTTGGGCTGAGGTGATGGGGTCTTCTAGGTATACTATCATGTCGTCTGCAAATAGTGACAATTTGGCTTCCGCCTTTCCTATTTGAATACCTTTATTTCTTTTTCTTGCCTGATTGCTCTGGCTAGAACTTCCAGTACTATATTAAATAGGAGTGGTGAGAGAGGGCATCCTTGTCTAGTGCTGGATTTCAAAGGGAATGCTTCCAGTTTTTGCCCATTCAGTATGATATTGGCTGTTGGTTTGTTGTAAATAGCTTTTATTACTTTGAGATACGTTCCACCGATACCGAGTTTATTGAGGGTTTTTAGCATAAAGGGCTGTTGAATTTTGTCAAATGCCTTCTCTGTCAATTGAGATAATCATGTGGTTTTTGTTTTTGGTTCTGTTTATGTGGTGAATTACGTTTATAGACTTCCATATGTTGAACCAGCCTTGCATCCCCGGGTTGAATCCTACTTGATCATGATGGATAAGTTTTTTGATGTGCTGTTGCAATCGGCTTGCCAGTATTTTATTGAAGATTTTTGCATCTATGTTCATCATGGATATTGGCCTGAAGTTTTCTTTTCTTGTTGGGTCTCTGCCAGGTTTTTGTAATAGGATGATGTTGGTCTCATAAAATGATTTGGGAAGGATTCCCTCTTTTTGGATTATTTGGAATAGTTTCAGAAGGAATGGTACTAGCTCCTGTTTGTGTGTCTGGTAGAATTCGGCTGTGAACCCATCTGGACCTGGACTTGTTTTGTGTGGTAGGCTCTTAATTGCTGCCTCAACTTCAGACCTTGTTATTGGTCTATTCATAGTTTCGGCTTCCTCCTGATTTAGGCTTGGGAGGACACAGGTGTCCAGGAATTTATCCATTTCTTCAAGGTTTACTAGTTTATGTGCATAGAGTTGTTTGTAATATTCTCTGATGATGGTTTGAGTTTCTGTGGAATCTGTGGTGATTTCCCCTTTATCGTTTTTTATTGCATCTATTTGGTTGTTCTCTCTTTTCTTTTTTATCATTCTGGCTAGTGGTCTATTTTGTTGATCTTTTTGAAAAACCAGCTCTTGGATTTATTGATTTTTTGAAGGGTTTTTCGTGTCTCTATCTCCTTCAGTTCTGCTCTGATCTGTTATTTCTTGTCTTCTGCTAGGTTTTGAGTTCTTTTGATCTTGCTCCTCTAGCTCTTTCAATTTTCATGATAGGGTGTCAATTTTGGATCTCTCCACTCTTCTCATATGGGCACTTACTGCTATATATTTTCCTCTAGAGACTGCTTTAAATGTGTCCCAGTGATTCTGGTATGTTGTGTCTTCGTTCTTGTTGGTTTTGAAGAACTTCTTTATTTCTGCCTTCATTTCATTGTTTATCCAGTCAACATTCAAGAGCCAGTTGTTCAGTTTCCATGAAGCTGTGCGGTTCTGAGTTAGTTTCTGAATTCTGAGTTCTAACTTGATTGCACTATGGTCTGAGAGACTGTTTGTTATGATTTCCGTTCTTTTGCATTTGCTGAGGAGTGATTTACTTCCAATTATGTGTTCAATTTTAGAGTAGGTGTGATGTGGTGCTGAGAAGAATGTATATTCTGTGGATTTGGGGTGGAGAGTTCTGTAAATGTCTATCAGGTTTGCTTGTTCCAGGTCTGAGTTCAAGCCCTGGATATCCTTGTTAATTTTCTGTCTGGTTGATCTGTCTAATATTGACAGTGGAGTGTTAAAGTCTTCCACTATTATTGTGTGGGAGTCTAAGTCTCTCTGTAAGTCATTAAGAACTTGCCGTATATATCTGGGTGCTCCTGTATTGGGTCCATATATATTTAGGATCGTTAGCTTTTCTTGTTCTATCGATCCTTTTAGCATTATGTAATGACCTTCTTTGTCTCTTTTGATCTTTGTTGCTTTTAAGTCTATTTTATCAGAGATGAGAATTGCAACTCCTGCTTTTTTTTTTTTGCTCTCCATTTGCTTGGTATATCTTCCTCCATCCCTTTATTTTGAGCCTTTGTGTATTCTTGCATGTGAGATGGGTTTCCTGGATACAGCACACTGATGGGTTTTGGTTTTTTATCCAACTAGCCAGTCTGTGTCTTTTGATTGGTGCATTTAGCTCATTTACATTTAGGGTTACTATTGTTATGTGTGAATTTGATACTGCCATTTTGATGCTAGCTGGCTGTTTTGCCCATTAGTTGATGAAGATTCTTCATTTTGTTGATGCTCTTTAGCATTTAGTGTGTTCTTGGAATGGCTGGTACTGGTTGTTCCTTTCTATGTGTAGTGCCTCTTTCAGGAGCTCTTGTAAAGCAGGCCTGGTGGTGACAAAATCTCTGAGTACTTGCTTGTTCGCAAAGGATTTTATTTTTCCTTCACTTATGAAGCTCAGTTTGGCTGGATATGAAATTCTGGGTTGAAAGTTCTTATCTTTAAGGATGTTGAATATTGGCCCCCATTCTCTTCTTGCTTGTAGAGTTTCTGCCAAGAGGTCTGTTGTGAGTCTGATGGGCTTCCCTTTGTGGGTGACCCGACCTTTCTCTCTAGCTGCCCTTAGTATTTTCTCCTTTGTTTCAACCCTGGTGAATCTAATGATTATGTGTCTTGGGGTTGCTCTTCTTGAGGAATATCTTTGTGGTGTTCTCTGTATTACCTGGGGTTGAATATTGACCTGCTTTGCTAGTTTAGGAAAATTTTCCTGAATAATATCCTGAAGGGTATTTTCCAGCTTGGATTCATTCTCTCTGTCACATTCAGGTACACCTATCAAACGTAAATTTGGTCTTTTCACATAGTCCCAAATTTCTTGGAGACTTTGCTCATTCCTTTTTATCCTTTTATCTCTAATCTTGTCTTCTTGTTTTCTTTCATTAAGTTGGACTTTGACCTCTGTTATCCTTTCTTCTGCTTGAACAATTTGAGTGTTTAAACCTGTGCATACTTCTCGGAGTTCCTGTATTGTATTCTTCAGTTCCATTAATTCACTTATATTCCTCTCTAAGTTGTCTGTTCTCAATAGGATTTCGTCAAACCTTTTTTCAAAGTTCCTAGTTTCTTTACGTTGGGTTACAACATGTTCTTTTAACTCACAGAAGTTTCTTATTATCCATTCCCTGAAGAGTGATTCTGTCATTGGGATGCGCTTGTTCTCCATCAAGCCTTGTTCCATTGTTGATGTGGAACTGTGATCATCTTTAGAGGGAGAGGCATCCTGATTTTGAGTATTCTCAGCCTTTTTACGCTGGTTTATTCCCATCATTGTAAATTTATCCTCCTGTCATCTTTGAAATTACCAAATTTCAGATTAGGTCTCTTGATTGAACGTCCAAGTTGTTAGTTCCCAGGGCCAGAACGGCGGCGTTAAGACTGATGGTGCTTTTCTGCCCAGGATTCTCCTGTCTGGCTTCCTTCTTGTGTCCGTAATGGGCGACTCTGCCTTCCCCGGGCTCCAAATCTCAGTCAGAAGGGGAACCAGTCTCGTTTACTTTGTGCCGAGAGCTGCCGCGCTGAGGTGCCGTCACAGCCGCTCACCGGTCTCAGGAGTCGTGCTGGGGACCCGTGTGGGTCCTCCAAACCTTGGTCAGAAGGGGAGCTGGCCCTGTTTACTCTGCTCCGAGAGCTGCCTTGCTGAGGTGCCGGCAAAACCGCTGCGCCGGCCACAAGAGTCGCCCTGGCGACCCTGTGGTTCCTCCACTTGGGATCTTCTGCTCCATGAGTGACCAGAATTTGTCTGAAAGTGTGCCGTCCTCTAGTTCTCTGCGCTTTGACTGAGAGCTGCAATCCCAAGCTGTTATTGATTGGCCATCTTGGATCGTTCCCCTCATGTTCTTTTTGGCTATTTGTATATGTTCTTTGGAGAAATCCTTATTCAAGATTCTTTGCCCGTTTTTAACATGGGTTGTCTTTTTTATTTTATTTATTTATTTTTTTTGAGACAAGGTCTCACTCTGTCACCCAGGCTTGCATGCAGTGGTGTGACCATGGCTTTCTGCAGCCTTGATCTCCCAGGCTCAAGTAATCCTCCCATCTCAGTCTCCTGAGTAGCTGGGACTACAGGCATGCATCACTGGACCCAGCTAATTTTTATTTATCTATTTCCTTTTTTTTTTTTTTTTTCTGTAGAGATGTGGTCTCGCTCTGTTGCCTTGGCTGGTCTGGAACTTGTGGGCTCAAGTGATCATCCTGCCTTAGGCTCCAAAGTGCTGAGATTACAGGCATCAGCCACTGCACCCACCTGTTTTTGAATTTTAATATTTCTTTATATCATCTAGACACAAGTTATTTATCAGTATATAATCTGCAAGAATTTCCCCTCTTCCTGTAGTTTGTCTTCTTACTTTATTTATGGTATTTTTTGAAACTATTGTAGATGGTGAGTAAATGTCCCTATAGGGTGGTTTTCAATTTACCTTCACTAATTCAGAGTTTTCATTGATTCCACATCAGCTTTTTCTATTTTAAAGCTTTGGCATGGTGTCCCTGTATCATCTGGATAAGATGAATTTGGACTTTCCTCTTGTTTAATTACTCACAAAAGAATCTTTTCTGCCCATGGCTCTGGTTTCATTTCTGCTCACCTAAGGTTGTGGGTAGAGTTTTTGTAGTGTGTGCTTCACAGGTTTATCCCTTCATGACTCACATGTATCAGCTTCTAGCTTTTAAGCTATTTTGGCTTCTGCTCCTGTTTATTGCTCTCTCTTTGAATTGCTGCTTTATTCATAGTACCAGGGAATTTCCTCTGCCTGAGTTTGAGCTTAGCAATGTTTCCCCCATTACATTTTATCAGACATTTCCATGGATTTATAGTAGAATAGTCTTCTCAGTCATCTGGGTCCATTATATTAATTGGAAACTTCCATTTAAGTCCTTGTGATTCTTGTTATGGAAATTTGAAAAATGAGATAATGGCACTTCTAAGACACCTTTATGTCTTTCTTAGGTATATTTCTTTTGACCAAGTAATCCTAAGATATAGAAATATTTCTTAAAGCTTCCTACTGTTAAAGGATATGGTACTGATCTCCCCTTTTTTTTCACTGGGGATGCAAATTGTGTTTTGTATTACTTCTGAATTCCGTGTCTAAGAAAAATAAGATATCTGATTTTAAAATCCTTAACATGTCTCCTCCACATAACTTCAGAATATCCTAGGTAGTCTAGAAATGTGACATTTCAACAGCAGAAAAAGTTATATGCTTTTGAATATGTTTATTGTGGTGTTAAGGTTTAAAAGTGAAAGGGGGACTTAATAGTGACAGTTCAGTACATTACATTAATTTTAATTTATTGAATTATGGTGTGGCCATTTAACATGCTTATAAAGATTACATTGAGATAGATATTCCTTTTGTATTGCTGTGGGGAAACAGTATAAAATTGTGTATATGCTATAGATGAAAATTGGAAGGGAATATTAAAAATGATTGGATGGGGCCGTGCATGGTGGCTCACACCTATAATCCCAGCACTTTGGGAGGCCGAGGCGGGTGGATCATGAGGTCAAGAAATCCAGACCATCCTGGTCAACATGGTGAAACTCTGTCTCTACTAAAAATACAAAAATTAGCTAGGCATGGTGGTGCACGCCTGTAGTCCTAGCTACTCAGCAGGCTGAGGCAGGAGAATTGCTTGAACCCAGGAGGCGGAGGTTTTGGTGAGCCGAGATCATGCCATTCCACTCCAGTCTGGGTAACAACAGTGAAACTCCAACTCAAAAAAATAAATAAATAAATACATAAAATAAAAATGGTTGGATGGTGGTGGTAGGATTATGGGCAGGTTTTCCTTTAAAAACAATTTCTTTCAATAATATTGTCATTCTTGCAGTCTTAATGTAGGATCAAGTAAATAGTATTTCTATTCTTGCTAGTTTCCAAGTAGAATGAAAAAGCATAATTAAAAAAGGAGTGATAGATAGAGATCAATATAGTCACCTTTATTTCTGAGGAAGCTTGATATTAAAGTGTGTAGCTGAAATGTGAGCCACATTGGGTCTGCTCACTAAACCTCACATTTAACTCCCCAGTTCCAGCAACACCCCAAACCAGAGCAGGTCTCCCCAACACCCTGCCCACAATTGGAACAGGGCCTGTCTCTGGAGAAGCAAGGTTAGAACTTATATTCTCTGCAGGTAGGCTAATCCCAAGAAGGTAGTGAGTGGAACAGAGTTGAACTTGACCAGTTCATTCTTCCTAAATGTATTAGTCAGATAAGTTAGTTCACTTGAAGTTAATAGAGGGCCACAGAAAAACTAATACTTAGTATTTGAGTTCTGACCACAAGGAAGGAGGAATCTTGAGTTGAGGATAAGTTCTTAATGGCTGTATTCATTTTAGAGTAAGAATGCTATATGTATATATTGGCATTTGTTGATTAGGTCACTTGATAATGTGTAATTGCTAGTTTAATTTTTATTTTTGTTAGGATCTTCAGTATATTCCAGTTACTATTTTCTGCTTTTAGGCATTTAAATGCAGAATTGCAGGCAAAAACAGCTGGTGTGGTTCGACAAGCTAAGGAAATAATAGTAAGTAAATATACAGTTCTTAGTAATTCCATATAAATGCTTGTGATTTAACTTTTTAGTTTGACATATGATATATACACACAAAATTAGCCAAAGCATGAGTGTTCAGTTCAATGAATTATTACAAACTGTACATGAATATATATGCTTAGGTATAGATATGTGTATATGTATAAGTTTTTAGTAAGCACACATTTTCTGAAAGCCACTGAAAAAGTATTTTCCATTTAGATGCACCAGTCATCTGAATTCTCACTGTAAATTTTCATTATTAATTGATAGGATAGAGTAACTCTCATAGGAGTAAAGGGTCTACTTTCAAGCTTTTACCAGTTCTTACCTAATTTTAATTCTTACTTTCTATCCCCCAAAATGGAGTTGATGGAACCAGGGAAGGAAACCTAGGCAATATTTTATCTTAATGCCTTATACAAATTAATGATTATTTGTTAGTTTAGGAATAAGAAGTGTATCATACATAACATTTCAAGTAACATATCTTGATAATGGTTACAGATTTGCTAATTAGATTTATAATTAAAACTTTTACTAAAAACATTTTTATTTTATCTTTTAGTTTTTGCCAGTGTCTGAAGAGCAGGAAAATACTTGTACAAAAGGACCCCACATTATAGTAGAATAACACCTAGCTGCCTTTTCATTTTCTTAACTGATTTTCAAAGAGAAATGCTTTAAATGTTGATGAAGTCCAACTTATTGCCTATTTCCTTGTTTTTTTTTTTTTAGATGGAGTTTTGCTCTGTTGCCCAGGCGGGAGTTCAGTGGCACAATCTCGGCTCACTGCAACCTCTGCCTCTCGGGTTCAGGCAATTCTCCTGCCTCAGCCTCCCAAGCAGCTGAGATTACAGGCACATGCCACCACGCCCGGCAAATTTTTGTATTTTTAGTAGAGGCAGAGTTTCACCATCTTGGCCAGGCTGGTCTCAAACTCCTGACCTCAGGTGATCTCCCCACCTCAGCCTCCCAAAGTGCTGGGATTACACACGTGAGCCACTGCACCAGGCCCCATCTATTTCTTTTATGTCTTCTTTTGTGTTCTAGTTAAGAAAACTTTGCCTATGCCAGGGTCCCAAAGATTTTCCCCTATATTTTTTCTGGTAGATATATAATTTTAGGTTTACACCTAGATATATGATTCATTTTAGATTAATTTTGCATATGGTCTGAGGTCAATCTCCTGGCTTCAAGCAATCCTCTTGCTTCAGCCTCCTAACTCACTGGGATGGCATGGGCCCCTGTGACTGACTCCCAGCCTCCTCTCTAATCAAGGAGTTTTGGCTCTGTGAATTGACTTAGGTCTCAACACAAGAGGCCATAACTGTCCACTGCAGTGACTCACCAGGTTTTTCTTTTCTTTTTTCTTTTTCTTTTTTTTTTTTTTGAAGACAGGGTTTCACCATGTTCGTCAGGCCGGTTTTGAACTCTCGACCTCAGGTGATCTGCCCGCCTTGGCCTCCAAAGTGCTTGGATTACAGGCATGAGCCACCATGCCCAGCCGACTCACCAGGTTTTTAGCTGCCAGTCCTAGAATTTTTCCCTCTTTTACAGATCAAGCAATACTCTGGTAGATTGCCCATCTATTTCTTTCCTAAAAACACCATAACTTGACCACCATCAAAGATCTCTGCAGGCCAAAGTATTCTGATTTCCCTTTGCAGTGGATGCATCTACTTTAGTAGTTGCATCTACTTTAGTAGAGATTTAGTGCTGCCACTACCTATACCACTGTGAGATCCCATCATCCCACCATTGAATTTGGGGAGACCAAGTCAGTGACATATTTTCTACTTGCTCTGTAGAAAAGAGAGCAGCCACAGAGCTCTCCTTTGAAAGAGCTTGCAAATGCTGCATTTATTAATGCATTTCTCAGTGCTTTAGTGAGGGAGATGTCTTCTGGGTTTTCTCACGGGACATAGTTTGGCGGTAAGACTGAACAATGGCATGATGAGAACAGTAAGGTCATGTTTTATACCATCTTCTGGGCTGTGTTCATGATTGACTATTTTTTTCTGATAATATGGACTTTTGATATTTTTAGACATTTTAGAACATGACAGAAGATTGCAAAAATATATTAGGGTATTTTATGAATTGAAGTCTCACAAGGGGCAAAAACCAGGGATGTCTCCAGGTTTCTCACCTATATTTATTTGCGTATCTTCTTTTGAGGATTCTGCTATTATTTGATAGATTTTTCATTCTTAGTTTTGGGTCTCTCCCTTCCAATTCTGGCAGGGGAAAAGCCCGATTTCTTTTTCTCTTATTTTATCAACATTCTTGGAGCCTCTACTGATTAGGGTGAAATTCAGTAACAAAGCATACTTTTAACTGGCCTATTTAACAAAATTTTAAATAACAAAAATCTTCATTATCAACTTCCGCAAAGGTATTCAATGTCATGCTTTTAAACTGGAAAGAGTTCTTAGGGAATTACCCAATGGTATGTACAAACCTGAACAGGCTGTACTCATGAGGACAAATATGTGATTTATCTAAGCATAGATAAACATACTTCAGCTTTTAGTTTTCAGTGTTGGAATGTCTACTGTAAACAGTAGCAATGACTATCCCTATAGCAAAATTTCTAAGCATAAGAAGAAATCAAATTTTTAGAGAAAACATTTGCTCAGTAATACCTCTACCCTTTTATTTATAGGATAAGAGAGGGAAGAAATATGAGAAACATGCTTATAATACTTTTTTCTTCCCTTATCTTTTTCCTCACAATAAAAAAATGTTCTGTGGACTGGAATTCAAGATCCATGACGTATCACTGAAGCTGTGAAATCTTGTAAATTCATATTATGACGATTCTGTGCTCCTGGGTTGGCAAACTTTCCTCTCTGGGTATAAGCATCCCTCAACAATCCCAGACCCCTGTGTCAGTGGGCAGTGAAGGTTAGATTTTGCTGTTGTCTTCCACCTGTTTTTGTTGTTGTTGCTGTGGCTTTTTGACTTGTTTGTTTACATTCCTGTTGTAACACTTTTATTTTTTCAGGTCGTTGTTTCTTGTACTTTGGCCACGACTTCCTGCCAAAACTATCTGCTACCTGTACATATCAAGAGGGTTCTAGCAGCTGTGCTCTTCTTTCTTTTTGTAGGAACTGATTCTTTTTTCTTTTTCCCACCTACTGAGCTGGTTCTACTTGAACTCATTGAACTTTCAGTCTCTGGGTTCCTCTGAGTTTTCTGTCTAAATTAGCACACTAAATCCTGAACAAGCCAGATCCGCATGTTTGGTCTAGATTGGTTAACCACACTGCAAGTCATGGAGTTAGCTTGGAAAAATATTCCAATTTCCAGACCCTTGTGAAAATCAGAATTAGCCAGAAGCACCAGTTTGTAGAATCGTGAACAAATCCGGAAAAGCCCAACAATTTGGTAGGTGTGTAGCCCCAGATGCACAGGATTGGATTAAAATGAGTTCTAATCCTACTTATGACATACTTTCCTCTATGGTCTTTAAGTGGCCTCCCGCACTAAGTATGACTATGTTGATATAGATATAAACATACATGTAGACATAAATAAATCCTCAGGAACTCACTATCCCAAGCAAAAACGAAGACCTTAACATACTCTGCATCTAACCATATGGTTGATTTTCCCATCCTGCCCCTCTGCCTTTGTTTACTCAAGGTAGCCATATTGCTGAATTCCATGCTAACAATTTCCTTGCCTTTAAGTCACCATAGTGCTTGCAAAAGAAATGAAACAATTTCCTTGCCTTCCATTTCATATAGTTTAATTGCACGTATTTGCATTCATAAAAAGGAAATATTACTTTGGTCATTAATTTTATTAAAAACACATCATGCTATATGTAACCTTTTGAGATTCACTTCTTAGTATTACATTGTTAAGATTCCTCATATTTTGGGGTGCTGCTGTAGTTCATTCATTTTGACTGCTGAATAATAGTCCATTGTGTGGATTTACTACAATTTATTTATTCTCTCTTTTTTTTTGAGATGGAGTCTTGCTCTCATCCAGGCTGGAGTGCAGTGGCGCGATCTTGGCTCACTGCAACCACCACATCCCAGGTTCAGGATGAATTCTCTGCCTCAACCTCCCAAGTAGCTGAGATTGCAGGTGCCCACCACCAAGACCTGCTAATTTTTGTATTTTTAGTAGAGATGGGGTTTCACCATATTGGCTAAGCTGGTCTTGAACTCCTGACCTCGTGATTCACCCACCTTGGCCTCACAAAGTGCTGGGATTACAGGCATCAGCCACTGTGCCCAGCCTATTCTCTCTTTTATAGGTAGGTTCTAGGTTCTTTGAAGGTTTTTGCTGTTGTGAACAGAAATTCTGTGAACTTTCTTACATAGTCAGTTGTACACACAAAATAATTTCTGTTGGGTCTAAACTTAGGAGTAGAATTGTTGGGTAATTGAGTGTGTGTATTAGTTTCATAGAACTGCTCTAACAAATTACCACAAACTAGGTGGCTAAAAAAAACAGAAATGTGTTATCTTACAGTTCTAGAGGTCAAAAATAGAAAATCTAAGTGTCCTCAGGGTTGGTTCCCTACAGGAGGCTCTGAGGGAAAATTTGTCCCATGCCTCTCTCCTGGCTTCTGATGCTTGCCAGCACCCCTGGGCACCCCATGGCTTGTAGATGCATCAATCCAATTTTTTTTTTTTTTCCTGAAACAGAGTCTCACCCTGCCACCCAGGCTGGAGTGCCATGGTGCGATCTTGGCTCACTGCAACCTCCACCTCCCTTGTTCAAACGATTCTCCTGCCTCAGCCTCCCGAGTAGCTGGGTTTACAGGCACCCGCCACCACACCCAGCTAATTTTTGTTTTTTAGTAGAGACAGGGTTTCACCATGTTGGTTGGCAATGTTGGTCTTGAACTCCTGACCTCATGATCCACCCTTCTTGGCCTCCCAGAATGCAGGATTGCAGGCATGAGCCACTGTGCCTGGCTGTATCACTACAGTTTCTATCTCTATCTTTTACATGGTCTTCTCCTCTGTGTGTTTCTGTCTCTGTCTCTTCTCTTCTTATAAGGATGCCAGTCCTATTGAATTTAGGGCCCAGTATGACATCATTATAACCTAGCTACTCACATCTGCAAAGTTCAGATACGATTACATTGAAGATTCCAGGAGTTAGAATTTTAACATTTTATCCTAGGGGACAAAATTCAACCCATAATAGTACATAAATGTCCAAATTTAGGAGAAAAATGTCAAACTTTTCCAAAGTAGTTATACAATTTTACACCCTCACCAGCATTGATAAGACTTGGTGTTATCAGACTATTCAAATTTTTATCAGATGAGTAAGTATAAAATTGCACATTATTGTAGTCTTGATTTATAATTCCCATTTACTAATTATGGTAAACATCTCTTCATATGTTCATTGATCATGTGTTTTCTCTTCTGTGAAAACTTTTTTTTTGGCCCATTTTCTTATTGGGCTGCTTGCTTATGCATTTTTTCTTTTACTGATTTGTAGAAGTTCTTTATTATACCAGTCCTTCACCAGTTTTATATAATTTGAATATCTTCGGCTGGGCGCGGAGGCTCACGGCTATAATCCAAGCACTTTGCGAGGCCGAGGCAGGTGGATCACAAGGTCAAGAGATCGAGACCATCCTGGTCAACAACGTGAAACCCCGTCTCTACTAAAAATACAAAAATTAGCTGGGCAAGGTGGTGTGCGCCTGTAGTCCCAGCTACTTGAAAGGCTGAGACAGGAGAATTGCTTGAACCCAGAAGGCGGAGGTTGTGGTGAGCCAAGATCGTGCCATTGCACTCCAGTCTGGGTAACAACAGTGAAACTCCGTCTCAAAAAATATATATATATATTTTAATATCTTCTATATGTAACTGTTTATTTTCTCTAGGAAAGCAATATTTCTTTTTCTTTTATCGTCAACTGGAGTGCAGTAACATGATCTGGCTCACTGCAACTTCCCTAGGCTCAGATGATCTCTCTCACATTAGCCTCCCAAGTAGCTGGGACTACAAGTGTGCACCACTACGCCTGGCTAAATTCTGTATTTCTTTTTAGAGATGGGGTTTTTGCCATGTTGCCTAGGCTGGTCTCAAACTCCTGGGCTCAAGCAATCCACCTGCCTCGATCTCCCAGAATTTGGAGATGAGGGGTGAGCCACCACACCTAGCCACCTTTTGCTTTGTTAAATGCATACATGCTATGTATCTTTTTTGCTTTTTGTCTTTAAGTCCGTTTTATCTCATATTGCTATAGATAAACCAGCTTTATTTTGATTAGTATTTTATTGACTTTTTAAAAATATATTTACTTAAAGCCTTTGCAATTCCCTATGCTTTAGTTTTATCTCTTGCTAATAGCACATGCCTGGATATTTTTAAATCAGGTTTTTCCATCTTTGTCTTTAACTGATGAGTTTAGTTAATTTATATTTATAGTAATTATTTGTGTATTTGGACCTGTTTCTGCCACTTTATTTTTTTCAGTCTCACTCACTTTTTCTATATTTATTACTAACCATTTCTTTAAATTGATAACTCTATCATCCCCCATAAGAACAAAGCTTTCTGCACTCATATCTCTTCATCTCTATGCCCCAATCCACATCATATTATTATCTACACTTTGATGCCAGATTATTGTGTCTATGAGTCCTTTTTCTTTAGTCTTAGCTATTTTTTTAAGTCAAAGAAATTTTACCGGTATACTTGACCATCTTTACTTAACATACCTTTGTCAGTATCCACTAGATTTACTCTTTTTATTTAAGCCTTTCATCTAAAATAGTTTTCAGTATAGTCTTTGTGTGGTAAATCTTCTGAGGACTTCTGTGCCAGATAATATATATTTTTTATCATGCCCTTATTTTGGAATGGCCAACTGGATATAAAAATAGAGGATGGACTGGGAATGGTGGTTCACACCTGTAATCCTAGCACTTTGGGAGGCCAAAAATGCAGATCACCTGAGGTCAGGAGTTTGAGACCAGCCTGGCCAAATGATGAAACCCCATCTCCACTAAAAGTACAAAAATTAGCCAGGAGTGATGGCATGTGCCTGTGGTCCCAGCTACTCGGGAGGCCGAGGCAGGAGAATTGCTTGAACCCGGGAGGGAGAGGTTGCAGTGAGCGGAGATTGTGCCATTGCACTCAGCCTGGGCGACACCAAGACTTCGTCTCAAAAAAAAAAAAAAATCTATCAATCTGACTTCAGTCTTCTTCTTGTGATATTCTCTTTTAGAATTCTCTCTGCTTCTTTGAAATTCTTTTTTTTTAAATTGTGTCTTGCTCTGTCACCCAGGCTAGAATGCAGTGGTATAATTATAGCTCACTGCAGCCCCAACCTCCTGGACTCAAGTGATCCTCCCGCCTCAGCCTCTTAAGTAGCTGAGACTAAAGGCATGCATCACCATGACTGGATACTTTTAAAAACTTTTTGTAGAGATGAGATCTCACTTTGTTGCCTACACTGGTCTTGAACTCAACTCCTAGGTTTAAGTGATCCTCCTTCCTTGGCCTCCCAAAGTGCTGGGATTACAGGTGTGAGCCACTTTGTCCAGACTTGAAATTCTTAATTTTACTATAAAATGTTCTGTTGTGGATTTTTGTCTTTTTATTTATCATTTTTCTATAACCTTTCTGATCTTTCTTTCATTTTTTTACAATTACAGAAGACTATCTCAATTTTTCTTAAAACATTTCTTCCTGTTCATTTTTCTTCTTTCTATAATTCTTATTACCTGGATGTTAGTACTTCTGTCTTCCACATTAGCTAGTTTTTTCTTTATATTTTATACATATTTGTTATTTCCTTCTTTCTTCTGAAAGACTTCCTCCACCTGGTCTTCCAAGTTGACCATTTGTTTTGCAGCTCTATCGGTTTGTTATTTATCCATGTGATGTGTTCACTTCAACTGTGATATTTTACATATCTAATATTTCTTTTTTATGTTTCCCTGGTCTTATCTACATTGTCATTATCTTCTTTTATCTCTTTTTGTATATTTGTTAGGCCAACATTACAATATTTATTCAACTGTTTTTATATGTATAGTTGGATTCTGTAATCCAAAATACTATTTTTCATTTCACATAGTTGTGATTCTGAAATCTGCTACTGTCAATTCATGTTTTCCTGAAGGTATATGCTCCTTTTCTGGGGGACTCATATATGGAAAGGCCAGTCCTAATTAGCTCATTCCCAGACAGCCCCAGTTAGCTCTGAGGGTGGGAATGGATGAGGCCTAAGGGGAAGAAACAAGCCAGGGCACAAGAAAACCACTGTCATTACTCTTTACCTTATAACACAATGGGGTCACAGCTTCACTCTGTCTTTCAGGGCACGCAGCATTCAGAGGTACCTTGTCAGACTGTCATTTGCCAGCTCTAGGGGTTTGGTGGGAAGGGGAAGTGATACCCCAAGGTAACATGTCTTCACCTTAGGCACAACTGTTGGATTTAAGGTTGTGAATGTGATTTGATGCCCTTACGTGGTATCACTGGGAGACAAATCCCTGGATGATTATCCATCACTGGGCACTATCTGCACTAATATTCTCCCCCAGTGGGTACCAGGAAATCCCCCTTTTCCAGAAACATCACTTTTTCAAGAATTCCCCTATTCCAATCCCATCCCTTTGCACTTCTTCTCCTGTGATTCTTCTCCCTTCTTTTCTTCTTGAGACATTTGTTAAGAACCTAATGTGTATCATGTACAAGGTCCTGATTCTGACAGGTGTGAAAAGCAGATGTGCTTAAAGGATAAGAAAAATAGGCTGGGTGTGGTGGCTCACACCTGTAATCCCAGCACTTTGGGAGGCTGAGGCGGGTGGATCATATGAGGTCAGGAGCTCGAGACCAGCCTGGCCAATATGGCGAGACCTCGTCTCTACTAAAAATACAAACATTAGCCAGATGTGGTGGTGCTAGCCTGTAATCCCAGCTACTTGAGAGGTTGAGGTAAGAGAATCGCTTGAACCCGGGAGTGGGAGGTTGCAGTGAACTGAGATCATGCCACTGCACACTCTAGCCTGGGCAACAGAGTGAGGCTCCATCTAAAAAAAAAAAAGAAGAAGAAAACTAGGAATAGAAATGGAGCCAAGATTGTGGAACTAAAGACAAATTTGGCCTCCTTTCCCTGGCAGCAAAGCAAGGAGAGGGCATAACCTTCTCTGAGGTGGAGCCCATCAAATGGTGTTGGGAAGGTGCTCTAAGCCAGTGGTTCTAATCTTGACCTCTTCTTAGAACCATCTGAGGAGTTTAATAAAAATCCCAGTGTCGGCCGGGCGCGGTGGCTCACGCCTATAATCCCAGCACTTTGGGAGGCTGAGGTGGGTGGATCACAAGGTCAAGAGATTGAGACCATCCGGGTCAACATGGTGAAACCCCATCTCTACTAAAAATACAAAAATTAGCTGGGCATGGTGGCGCGCGCCTGTAGACCCAGCTACTCGGGAGGCTGAGGCAGGAGAATTGCTTGAACCCAGGAGGCAGAGGTTGCAGTGAGCTGAGATCATGCCATTGCACTCCAGCCTGGGTAACAAAAGCAAAACTCCGCCTCAAAAAAAAAAAAAAAAATCCCAGTGTCTAGACACATTTAATTGGTGCAACTTTGTCAACTATGTGCCAATTAGATTGTCATCTCTTGAGCTGAACTCAAAACCATACATATATACTTTTTTTTTTTAGATAGAGTCTCACTTTATTGCCCAGGCTGAAGTTCAGTGATGCCATCTCAGATCATTGCAACCTCTGCTTCCCGGGTTCAAGCAATTCTTGTGCCTCAGCCTTCTGAGTAGCTGGGACTACAGGCATGTGGCACCACGCCAGGCTAATTTTTGTATTTTTAGTAGGGAATGGGGTTTCGTCATATTGGCCAGGCTGGTCTTGAACTCCTGACCTCAGGTGAGCCACCTGCCTCGGCCTCCCAAAGTGCTGGGATGACAGGCATGAGCCAGCGTGCCCAGCCTATCTATCTATCTATCTATCTATATATATATATATATATATATAATTTTTTTAAATTCTCCAGGGAATCCAATATACATCCAAGTTTAAGAACCACTGCTTGAATGTGCAGGCAACTATCAGACTCTGGATCAGGAGTTATGGGTTAAATCCTGTTGTGGGGCCAGGTGTGGTGGCTCATGCCTGTAATCCTAGCACGTTTGGGGGCCAAGGTGGGAGGATCACTGGGGCTCAGGAGTTCAAGATCAGCCTGAGCAACATAGTGAGACCAAAAAACAAACAAACAAATAAATAAAAGTTCCTATTATGAGTTGAATTATATTCCCCAAATTTCATATGTAGCGGTTCTAACCCCTATACCTCAGAATGTGACCTGATTTAGATACAGAATCTTTACAGAGGTAATCCAGTTAAAGTGAGGTCATTAGGATGGGCTGCCTAAGCCGCCCAGGTTTGGGTCGTTACAGCAGCTCTAAGTAGACTAACACAAATCCTGAGGTAGCCGCATAGCCATGTTTCCACTGTGTGCAATAACTTTCCTGAGAAGGTGTCACCATCTTATCAGAAAAACAATGTTTAAACTCTCCCTCACAGGTTACCGAGAGGCTTATTGTTTTGATTTTTTTTTTTTTTGAAAGTCTTGCTCTGTTGCAGAGGTTAGAGTGCAATGGCACAGTCATGGCTCACTGCAGCCTCGATCTTTTGGGCTCAAGCAATCCTCCCACTTCAGCATCCCTAGTAGCTGGGACCACAGGCGTGTGCCACCATGTCCAGCTAATTTTTTTATTTTTGTAGAGCGGGGTCTCACTGTTGCCCAGGCTGGTCTTGAACTCCTGAGCTCAAGCGGTCCTCTCTCCTTAGCCTCCCAAAGTGCTGGGATTACAGGCGTGAGCCACCGTGCCCGGTCTTATTAAGAGGTTTAAATGGGCAAAGTAAGTGAAAGCATCTTGCACAGAGATAGGAAGATAGGAGGTGCTCAGTAAATGTTTGTTAAATCTGAGTCTTTCTTGCCTGAACAAAGAAACTTTTTCAGTTTAGCCCACCGTGGTCAGTTCAGTAACCTGAGGATGCAGGCTAGTGCAACCGGATCCCCTCTAAGGCTCCCAAAAATGATGGAACAGGCTTTGCCAGCTCTGGTAAATGGAAAGGGAAAGGCAGCCCTCTTCCCACACTGTGCATGGTTCAGGGCGCCCCAAACGCTTTTCATTCAGCCTTGTCTTTGAAGCAACTTTTGAAGTCGGCCACTAGAGGGCGGACTGTCTCCATAATCCTCAGCGGCGCTCGGCCGCGCAGGCGGCAAAATCGCGGGGAAACACGCGGAGGGCAGCTCTGGCCGCGGGAGGTGCTCTCGTCCCCGTTAGCCTCCATGCTTTTCGCAGCGGTTTCCAGGCAGTAACCCCGGGCGGGCCAGGTCCCCTGCGTGCCAGCGCGGCCCCGAGTGTGCCCCGACGCCCAGTGTGCTACTTCACTTACTCTGAACAGATCTATTGTTCCTCCCAGGTGAGTAAAGTAAGGCTCAGAGATATTAAGCAACCGGCCGAGGGTCACACAGCTAAGGGAATTAAATCCAGGCAGTGACAGATGTCTGCGTGACTCCAAAACCAGCAAAACACTTGTGGTCAAAAGGAGCTCCGATGCCCAGCCCTTCACAAGAGGGCGAGTGACTTGCAGACCCACTCAGAGGCCCAGCAGGAGAATCCAGAAGCAAGGAGTCAGGACAGCCTCTGCCACCCTCCCTTCTCTCCCCGGAACCCTGCCGCCGCTGCCTCAGCCCTGAACCACTGCTTGTCTCCACTGGTCATCTTTTTCACTGCCCTAAGCTAGTCTGAAAATGAAGATGTTCAAGTAATTCCTTTTGTTTTTCTTTTTTCCCTCTTTGTACCTGTGAGGATGGTTGATTTTTGCAGGCACTCCAAAGGAGTACTTAGGATGGTTTACAAGCGGGCTTCCATTGTTTACTTGTTTACTGCCTGACTCCTTGAAGGAGTCAGGACCTATTTAAAAAAACAACAGTGGTAACTACATGTACTCGACTGCTGGTGTCTACACTGCGAGGCAGTGGCAGAGGTGTTCCTATAAGACACAGTGTTTCATGCCAGAAAAACTAACCTTTCGTATTTGAAGGCAGTCCAGGGGATATTCTCCAACTGCTTCCAGCAATCGCCCCTCCCTCTGCCCCTCCCTCTTATGCAAGGCTCTGTGCCGTGGCTGTGGGGAGATGGCCCCAGCCACATGTCTTCCACAAGACAGTTGTGACCCAGCACAGTGATGCTCACTCTCAGGAGAACTGGTACCCAGAGCACAATCAGAAAACACTTTTTTTTTTTGAGACAGTCTCCCCGTCCCCAGGCTGGAGTGCAGTAGCACCATCTCAGCTCACTGCAACCTCCACCTCTCAGGTTCAAGCAATTCTCTTTCCTCAGCCTCCCAAGTAGCTGGGATTACAGGTGCCCACCACCAGACCTGGCTAATTTTTTGTATTTTTAGTAGAGATGGGGTTTCACCATGTTGGCCAGGCTGGTCTTGAACTCTTGACCTCAAGTGATCTACCCAACTTGGCCTCCCAAAGTGCTGGGATTACAGGTGTGAGCCACCACGCCTGGCCAGAAAACATTCTTTATTTTTATTATTTATGTATGTATTTAGAGATGGGGTTTGGCTCTGAGACCCAGGCTGGAGTGCAGGGGCATGATTGTAGCTCACTGCAGCCTAAAACTCCTGGGCTCAAGTGATACCCCCACCTTAGCCTCCCAAGTACCTAGGACTACAAGAGTGGGCCTTATGCCTGGCTAATCTTTTTTATTTTTGTAGAGATGGGGTCTTGCCATATTGCCCAGGCTGGTCTTGAACTCCTGGGCTCAAGCAATTCTCCCCTTGGCTTCCCAAAATACTGGGAATTAAAGGTGTGAGCCACTGCACCCTGCCAGAAAAGTCTTTCATGAAGGCCATGCTCATGCAGTAGATGCCAGTTCTTCCTGGAGTGTGTGTTGTTTGGGCATGGCAATTCTTTTGAAGAGGATTAAAGTGATTAACACATGGGGAGTCTGGGATTCTATTGCTGAACGATCCCAGCCCTGGGGACAAGGCCCTTGGCTTCTGTGTATATGAGATAAGGAACTGGGCTCCTTCCTGGCTTGGCTGATCTCTCATGTCACATGCTGGTGTCATCAGCTACCATAGCCTTGAAATTCCTCTAATCACTCTCCTGCCTGCACCAAAGTTCATAAGGCATAATGCTGTTCATGTGCAAAATGAATGTATTAAGACCCCTGGAAAAGAGACCCCAAGGCTGTGGCAGCCTCCTTCCCCTCCTCTCTGTGAATTTGTTCTTTTGTTTTGTTTGTTTTTGTTTTTTTGAGATGGAGTTTCGTTCTTGTTACCCAGGCTCGATGGCGCGATCTCAGCTCACCACAACCTCCGCCTCCTGGGTTCAGGCAATTCTCCTGCCTCAGCCTCCCGAGTAGCCGGGATTACAGGCACGCGCCACCATGCCCAGCTAATTTTTTTGTATTTTTAGTAGAGACGGGGTTTCACCATGTTGACCAGGATGGTTTTGATCTCTTGACCTCGTGATCCACCCACCTCGGCCTCCCAAAGTGCTGGGATTACAGGCGTGAGCCACTGCGCCCAGCTTGGATTGGTTTTTTTGAGACCAAGTCTCACTCTGTCACTCAGGCTGGAGTGCAGTGACGAAATCTCAGCTCATTGCAACCTCCACCTTCTGGGTTCAAGCAGTTCTCCTGCTTCAGCCTCCGAGTAGCTGGGATTACAAGCACCCACAACCACGCTCGGCTAATTTTTGTAATTTTAGTAGAGATAGGGTTTCACCATGTTGGCCATGCTGGTCTTGAACTCCTGACCTCAGATGAGGCAGTTGGGTTCCTTGTGTCCTCTAACCTATAGAACAAATGAGCAGAGGGGCTGGGTGCAGTGGCTCACACCTGTAATCCCAGCACTTTGGGAGGCTGAGGCAGGTGGATCACAAGGTCAGGAGATCAAGACCATCCTGCCTAACACGGTGAAACTAAAAATACAAAAAAAAAAAAATTAGCTGGGCATGGTGGCATGTGCCTGTAGTCCCAGCTACTCAGGAGTTTGAGGTAGGAGAATCGCTCGAACCCAGGAGGTGGAGGTTGCAGTGAGCCAAGATCATGCCACTGCACTCCAGTGAGCAGAAAGTCCACAGAACAATTCCTTTGCCCTAGGCAGGGTCAACTGAATCTGATCCTCAAGCCCCAGCCTTTGGGATCCTTTCTTTGCCCTTATTCCCAGATAAGCTCTCTTTCCCCAGGCTTGATGCCCAGTGTCCTGACCCTTCCCATCCAAAGCTGCTTGCAAGAGCAGGGAGACTACAGCATCACAGGCAGGCAGGCAGTCAGGTGCTGGCTCTACCCTCCACAAGCTCTGTGAATTTGGGCAAGTCCCCTGGTCTCTGAGCCCAATGTCCTCATCTATAAAGTGAGCACAGCAATATCTAGTGCACAAGATTCCTTCAAGGCATATGAAAGAGTGGATATGAAACACCAGCACATAGTACACAGTAAATAAAAGGTAGGTATTTGTTGTAGAATGTCACCATTCCAGGTATACTGCAGTTTTACAAGCAAAAGGTCTAGTCAAAGGAATGACCTTACACAGTGAATTGAAGACCACAACCAGGAAGGAAAGTGTGTTTAAAGGGATTGGTCATCTTTCTACTGCCATCACATGATAGCAACAAGAAAAGCAGGTTTTATTATTTATTTATTTATTTATTTGAGATGGAGTCTTACTCTGTTGCTCAGGCTCGAGTGCAGTGGCACAATCTTGGCTCACCACAATCTCCATGCCCCAGGTTCAAGCGATTCTTCTGCCTCAGTTTACTCAGTCTGTAATCCCAGCTACTTGGGAGGCTGAGGCAGAGAATTGCTTGAACTTGGGAGGCAGAGGTTGCAGTGAGTCAAGATCATGCCACTGCACTCCAGCCTGAGCAAAAGAGTGAGACTCTGTCTTAAAAATAAAATTAAATTAAAATGCAGAAACAAAATAAATAAATAAAATAAGAACAAAGGAATGCAGAAATGAGCTCACAGAGGTGAAATGATTTGGTGGGAAAAGACAACCCCAGGGGCTGATTCCTCTGGATTCCAGGCTCCATGCTCTTTCCACCATGCCCTCAATTGCAAGTGTGTAATACTGACAAGTTTAACTGGACCACAGAGAGCCAGAGTGTGTCATGTCATTGTCATGCCATGTCCCAGAGCTGCCAGTGCAGCTTTTCTGCAGGAGCATGTCTTGCATTTGACCTGGGGAACTAGGGCGGAATGTGGTTCTTACCCACAACGTTACTTTCCAGCCAGCTTCTCTGGAACACACGTGTCCCATGCTATGGACAGAACCGAACTCTTGATCTTGCCCTGCTCCTCTGCTCCTCCTCCAGCCTTCCCCATGTCTTTGGGGTACAGGATACTCCCAACCGCCCACTTCCTCCTTCCGGAAACCTGGTGCTTCCCACTCCCTCCCCCCAAAACTCCTTGCTACCCTGTGCTTATTCTTCCCCTAAGAAACTGTAGCTTCATCCACTCCCTTTCTACTGCCGTAATCCTGTGACCATTTTCATTTGTTTGGCTTCAGCTTGCATCAGAATGATGGGGAGCTTGTTAAAACTCCAATAACAGGACCCCCCTCCAGGCACCCCAGAGTTTCTGAATCAGCAGATCTGAAGGTGGGGCCCCAGAATGTGGATTTCTAACAAGTTCTCAGTGATGGTGATACTGCTGGTCTGGGGTCCACCCTTTCACAACCTTCGTCTAAGTGACTCTAATAGCCCCCTAATGCCAGTGAACCTCCCTCCAATCCATTCTCTATACAGTAGTCCAAGAGATCTTTTCACAATCTAGCTGGATCTTGTAACTTCCTTGCCTAGAACCCTTCCTTGCCTAACCCACTTCACTTAGGAGGGAGACTATGTGTGTCTTCTATCCCAGTGCCTTGTAGATGCTGCAAAAAGATCCCTTGATGTTCATGCCATCAGACTGAAAACCTGCCTCCCTCCTGGTTGCTGTCACCTGCCAGTGCCCTGGTCATTCCTCCTTGTCTCTTAAGGACTTGAGCATTGGCCTCACTACCTTCATTTTCACGATCCACTCTTTGGAGAGTGATCTGACACCTTGGCCTCTCGGTTGCTTGACCTCCACGCCTCGCATGGTCTTGAGCCTCCTACTCTGGATGTCACATGCTTGACCTTTTCATGGCCAATGACCGTCTTGCCTCTTATTCTCACTTTCAAGCCCCTCACTTCCTGACCACCGTGTCCTCTTTCCAGTTTAGTGGCTCTACTGCTCCCACACCAGCAATTATTTAATCTTATGAAGAGCAGTGATTCATTGGCCTTGTGAACAGGTCTCAGTCTATTTAGGAAGTTAATTTTGCCAAAATTAAGGATGCATACCTGGACACAGCCTCAGAAGGTCCTGATGACACGTGCCTAAGGTGGTCTGAGCACAGCTGGTTTTACACATTTTAGGGAGACTTCTAGAGAGGTGGCATTTTGGGGTGGGAAAGACCTAGGTTTGAATCCCAGCTCTGCCATATTTGTGGAACAACCTTGGGCAAATTACATGAATTCTCTGAACCAATGTCCTCTTTGGTAATGTGGGATGCTGATGGCTACTTTAGTCTTATAGTTAGGGTCAAGTGAGAGCATTTATACAATTCAGTAAGCATTTTTCAAGTGCCTATTGTGCTATAGTGAGATAGAAGACTAGCAGAATTTGTTTTCTGGCTACAGTCCTGCCAACCAAAACAGAATATAGTCCAGAAAAGATAAAGTCAAGAACCTAGTCAAAACCAGCAGATGGGGACAAAAGCAATTCCTAGCTGCCCTCATTGCTCATTAACATAACACACTCCCAGGAGTGCCATGACAGTTTACAGATGCCATGGCAACAACCCAAAAGTTACCACCAAGGGTCATTCCCTGGCAATGACCCAAAAGTCACTGCCCCTTTCCTACAAAGTTCTAAATAGCACACCCCTCAGTTTGCATTAACCCTCCCCTTAATTTGCAAACAATTGAAAGTGATTATAAGTGAGTATAAATATAGTTGCTGAGAGCCCACAGTTTGCTGACTCTAGGCACACTGCCTATGAGTTAACCCTGCTCTGCAAGAAGCAGCACTGTTCAGGAAAAGGTTGCTATATAACACCACTGACTTGCCCTTGAATTATTTCCTGGGCAAGGCCAAGAACCCTCCTGGGTTAAGCCCCACTCTCGGGGCTCACCTGTCCTGTGCCTTCTGGTGGCCACAAAGGGGTGAAGATAGTGAGTGAGAAGAAGTGACCAATGAGGTGTTGAGATTGCAGAAATGGCAGTGATCAGTGGCAAGGTGGCAAGACAGTAGCAATGAACAAAGAGGCCAAGTGATAAGAAAGACTTGAGAGAGGGAGAAATGGTGGGACAGCAAGATGACAAGACAGTGACCGGTCAGATGGTGAGAGGTGGCAATCAGAGAGGCAGTGGTGCAGCAGTCAGTCAGGGCTGTAGGGATCAAAGCTGCAGACAGCTGGAACACTAACCAAAGGTTCTTTTCCCAGCCATCATCTTTCCTGGCAGATGGTGGAGCTGAGTGGATGGACGAGCAGCCATAGCACAGGGATCCAAAGCTCTGACTGGGAGGCTGCAGGACCACATGTCAGTTTCCTCACAGCAGCCGAGCCTGCCCATGCCAGGGAAGCCTGGGGAGCAGACCTTCACCTGCATCCCACATCAGAGACTAGGTGGCCCCATTTTGGCTCCTGTGGACAGGTAAGTATCCCTTTTACCTCACCCCCCAAATATCAGATGAGCCAGGAAAATAAGGCCTTTGGCTTAGGCAGTCAATTCAAAGTCTCCCTTAGCACAGCTGATCACATCCTTATTGTCCCTTTTCTAGGTCATTTCTTTTCTAACACCATTTTATTTTTCTGTCAGCCATTTTATTTTATTTTCCACCCTGAAATATATGTTTTCTTTGCAGTTTTTGCTTTGGCTCCCTGCTAACTGTATTTGGGCAGTTGTTGACGGCTGAACACTTGGTTATGAGAGGTCCCCTGTTGTGTTGACCCTGGGATGCCAGAGTCATGTTGTTTTGTGGCCCCAACTTGGTCTGTGGGGTTCACTGTTGATCGCCCTCTGGATGCTCTGTGATTTTCGGCATTAGGACTCACCATTAGGATGCCTTTTAGGCTATTGGAGCAAATTCAATTTTGGCTCAAAGAAAAAGCAACTCATTTCCTATTGCAACGCCATTCGGGTCCAATACAAATTAGAAGGCCAAGAGATTTAGCCTAAACATAGTTCTGTAAATTATAATGCTATTTTATAATTAACATTAAAAAGAAGGAAAATGGGGAGAGGTCTCTTATGTACAGGCTTTCATTGCCCTTTACTGATTCAATGTTACTTCAAGGCATGGAGGGTTGGAGGGGATTAAAAAAAAAGGCACTAGGAAGTCATGCCTAAGGGATCCCCTCCTAGCTGCTTCCCTTAGAAGGCCTACTCCCTCCCAGAGCCTCCTCAGTCTCCCAATTCTGAGGGGTCCTGCCAGTTCTCTAACATAGGATTCCACCCCAAGGTCATCAGGCACTCCTCCACCTATCCAACTAGCCCCAGCCTAAACCTTCTGCTGCTGGAGAAAGTAGTCCAACCAGTACGCCCAGAAATATGGCTCCACATCAGCCCCTGAAGTCAAAGCTGTGCCCATTGTGGGAAGTAGCTGATGGAGATGGGGGGACACTTAGAATACACATGCCATTTTCTATGTCTGATTTGGCTTTTTGCAAGGAAAAATTCTGCCAATTTTCAGAGAATCCATGAAAGTTTGTAGAAGAGTTTGTTAAATTGACCATGTTCTTTAACTTGGTATGACTTGTAAGTATTGTGGTCCACTTGCTGTACATAGAGAAAAAGCAGAGGAGAGTGTATGGTTAACCCTGTCAATTATGATAAGGTTAGAGATGTAATCCAGGGTAAAGATGAAAGTCTTACTCTTTCTGGGTAGTTTGGTTGAGAAACTCAGGAAATCTACTAATACAGACTCAGACTGCCTGGAAGGACAAGCTCTCCTGGGTGTGCATTTTATTACTCAGTCTGCTCTGACATTAGGAGGAAGCTGCACAAAGCAGCAGTGAGACCCCCAATCCCCTATGAACCAACTCTTAAACACGGCCTTTAATGTTTATAACAGTAAAGACAGGGAAAAAATGGAAAAGACCAAAAGAAATAACCAAAAAGACCAATTACTGGTGATGCTGTAAGCACCCTTCCACCTCAGGATTACCCAGCCTCAGAAAGTGTCTCAAGACTGGTGTCTGGAATGCCCAGACAAGAGCACCCGATTTATCAGCCCCTGGTAATCAGCAATGAGAAGTTTTTTCTGGTGAGAGGAAAAAGCTCCCTGTTGATGTTAGGACTAACCTTCTTCCAATAGCTCCAGCAAGCTACCTTGCTTAATCAAGTAAGTTTACTGGAGGTCCCAGACGCTTGATCCAATGGACCGCTTCCCACAGTGGCAGACAAACAGCCACCCAAACATTTTTCTCTTGTGTCTCTGCTGCTGTGTAACCTCTCTGGCAGCACAGGGACTCTGAGGTCTCCCCTTTAGCAATGGATTTTGCCTCTTCCTTTCCTTATTTGATGCTACAAGATCCCCTTCCCTGCCTCTTCCTGTCTTCTGACTCATTGGAGCAAACAATATTTGGCCAGGTAGATAGGTCCCAATTTTATAAATAACAAATCCAGCTGTCTTGCATAGGTCACTTCATTTGTGTGATGTGCGTTGTACCTAGTATAGTATCTCATTGGCTTGTAGACTGGGCGCGGTGGCTCACACCTGTAATCCCAGCATTTTGGGAGACCAAGGTGGGTGGATGACCTGAGATCAGGAGTTCAAGACAAGCTTGGCCAACTTGAAACATCATCTCTACTAAAAACACAGAAATTAGCTGGGCATGGTGGCATGCGCCTGTAGTCCCAGCTACCCCAGAGACTGAGGCAGGAGACTCACTTGAACCTGGGAGGCGGAGGTTGCGGTGAGCCTAGATCGCACCACTGCACTCCAGCCTGGACAACAAGTGCAAAACTCTGTCTCAAAAACAAAAACAAAACAAAATAAAACCAAACAAATTGGCCTATAAATAAAAGAACACTCGTAAATTAAACAAATAAGACTAGTCTAAACTTGTTAGTTTGAAGGGAATATTGTGTCCTATAAAACGTAACTTCAAGCTTTTTATCTGGATAAAATACTGATTTTCATAGGCTTTAGAATGGTTAAAATGGCTTTAAATGTTGAACTTTTTGTGTAGTTTAAAATCTTAAAATTGGCTGGGCATGGTGGCTCACCCCTGTAAACCCAGCACTGTGGGAGGCCAATGCAGATGGATTGCTTGAGCTCAGGAATTTGAGACCAACCCGAGTAACATGATGAAATCCCATCTCTACCAAAAATACAAAATTAGCCAGGCATGGTGGTGCCTGTAATCCCAGCTACTTGGGAGGCTGAGGCAGGAGAAACACTTGATCCCAGGAAGTGGAGGCTGCAGTGAGCTGAGATTACCTCACACCTCTGCACTCCAGCCTGGGTGTGGTGGCAAGCACCTGTAGTCCCAGCTACTTGGGAGGCTGAAGTGGGAGAATCACTTGAGCCCAGGAAGTGAAGGCTGCAGTGAGCTGAGATTGCACCCCTGCACTCCAGCCTGGGTGACAGTGATACCCTGTCTCAAAATAGATAAATAATTTTAAAATTATAGAATGGGTCTCATCTATAGAATATCAATATCTGATAGTTCAGGGTTCTTTGCTTTCTAAGTTTATATAAAATGTGCCAGGGAAGATATATATTCTTTTTTGTGAAAAAGAATAACTTTTGTTCAATTCAGAAATTATTAAAAGAAAGCTTCAAAATATAAAGAAATCTGTTAATAAAAAAGAGAGATGAGGTGAGTTATGGATAGAAGACATTTTTTGTGGGGAGACTTTTTTTTTTTGATACAAAGTTTCCTCTTGTTGCCCAGGCTGGAGTGCAGTGGCGTGATCTTGGCTCACTGCAACCTCCACCTCCTGGGTTCAAGCGATTCTCCTGCCTCAGCCTCCCGAGTAACTGGGATTACAGTCACCTACCACCACGCCCAGCAAATTTTTGTATTTTTTGTAGAGATGGGATTTCTTTATGTTGGTCAGGCAGGTCTCGAACTCCCCACCTCAGGTCATCTGTCCGCCTTGGCCTCTCAAAGTGCTGGGACTACAGAGTCACTGCACCCAGCCTGTTTTTTTTCTTTTTTGAGACGGAGTCTTGCTCTGTCACCTAGGCTGGAGTGCAGTGGTATGATCTCAGCTCACCGCAACCTCTGCTTCCCAAGCTCAAGCAGTTCTCCTGCCTCAGCCTCCCAAGTAGCTGAGATTACAGGCATGAGCCACAATGCCTGGCTAATTTTTGTCTTTTTAGTAGAGAGGGGGTTTCACCATGTTGGCCAGGCTGGTCTTGAACTCCTGACCTCAGGTGATCTGCCGCCTCTGCCTCCCAAAGTGCTGGGATTACAGGCATGAGCCACTGCACCCAACCACCCCCATATTTAGATATGTTTAGATACACAAATAGTTATGATTGTGTTACAGTTGTCCACAATATTCAGTACAGTAACATGCTATACAGGTTTGTGGCCTAGGAGGGATAGTCTAGAGCATTAGCCTAGGCATGTACCAGGCTATACAATCTAGATTTGTATGAGAACATTACAGTGTTCACACAATGACGAAGTCTCCTAATGACACATATCTCAGAATATATCTCTGTCATTAGGTGACACGTGACTATATCATGAGTCTCCTTTAGGTATTAATCTTTTGTTCCCTTGTGGAAAGGCTGAGACAGTCAAAGTCAAGGGTTGGAGAAAAGTAGGATCACATGAAGATGTGAGGGATGAGGAGAGGGCTCCCAGGTAGAGAGGTTGTCAGTTCTGTGACTGTGGTTTCTAAATCCAACTTGTCACTAAAGGGAACCAGGGCTTCCTTGGATAATCACTGATTCCAGAGCTGAGGCAAGAAATAGACATTTTGGGCCAGGCTTGGTGGCTCACACCTGTAACAGAAACACTTCAGGAGGCTGAGGTAGGTTGACTGCTTGAGCCCCAGAGTTTTGAGACTAGCCTGGCAAAACCTTGTCTCTATTAAAAAACAGAACAAAACAAAACAAAATCTACAAAAATTAGCTGGGCATGGTGGTAGGTACCTATAGTCCAGAGGCTGAGGCAGGAGGATCACTTGTGCCTAGGAAGTAGAGGTTGCAATGAGCTGAGATCGTGCCACTGCACTCCAGCCTGGGTGACAGAGGGAGACCGTCTCTCTCAAAAAAACAGAAAAGAAAAAAAGAAAAGAAAAGAAAACGTAAGCCAGGTACAGTGGCTCACGCCTGTAATCCCAACACTTTAAGAGGTCAAAGTAGGCTTATCATGAGGTCAAGCAATTGAGACCATCCTGGCCAACATGGTGAAACCCTGTCTCCACTGAAAATAGAAAAATTCGTGTCTACGAAAAACACAGAAATTAGCCGGGCATGGTGGCTTGTGCCTGTAGTCCCAGCTACTTGGGAGGCTGAGGCAAAAGAATTGCTTGAACCTGGAAGGTAGAGGTTGCAGTGAGCTGAGATCGCACCACTACACTCCAGCCTGGCAACAGAGCAAGGCTTCTGAAAAAAGAAAAAGGAAATAAAAGAAAAGAAATGGACATTTTGCTATACTAGAAAGTAAGGAAGCTTTCAGAGATGACTGGGTTGTGTCCTAAACACATAGGTTAGGAACCAATAGAAAGAAACTCACTGTTCAGAGATGGAATAATTTAAGCATCTGCACTGGATTGAAATACATCAAATATGTGAAAATCCATGAGTTTATAATTATACCAGAAAAAAAAATTCTCATAGGTCACCTTTACAGGTTGCTAGGGAACCAACTCATTACTCTGAAAACTGGTTTAAAAAGGGAAAGAATCGAGCATTTGTCTTTTGTATATGAACTGTATTTCAGGGTAACTAAATTGTTGTTGAGGGAAAGGTCTTCTCTTAGAAGCATTTCAGCTAATAGATGAATGAGGAATGATAGAATTAGAATACCATAATTTTGCAATCATAGAAAAAATGTATCCAAGCACAGATCACCAATGGCTGTTAAAACTATTAGGGGAAATGCTGATGGGGAACTCTCTAATGGGTGGATTGAGCTGGCAATACCTGAACCCCCTAATTAATCTTGACATTACAAAAATGGGATAGAAGCAGACATGTGCCCCTGATGAGATTCAACGGGAAACTCACAACATCACCTTTGAAATAACCTTGCCAAAATATCAAGCAGGAATTGATCAAGGCTGTAGATCTAACAGACACTTTTCGGGAAATAGGGGGCTTAGGAAAACAGGTTGAATGACACCATGGGGATGCAATCAGCAAAATTCAGAATGTGGGAAACTCAACAGGACAAATGACCCAGTTTCTCCAACAAATAAATTAGAAGAAAATAAAAGAAGGCAGGGCAGCTTGTAAATGAAAAGAGAGCCACTAGACATATTAGCCAACTGCAGGTGTGGATCAAGTTTGTATACTTATTTAATCTAATTGTAAAAAAAAAAATTATGAAAAAATTGGAGACATTTGAATTCTGAATATTTGCCAATATTAAGGAAGTTTTTTAGGTGTGATAAGAACATCAGGGTTATGTTTTTTTCAAAAAACAATCCTCTTTTTGGAGCTACATACTAAAATATGTGTGAATGAAATGATATGAAGTCTGGGATGCATCTCAAAATAATCCAGTGAAATGGTAGAAAACAGGGAATAAGGGATAGGGAGAAACAGATGAAATGGAATTTCCACACATTGATAATTGTTGAAGCCTAATGATGGTCCATTACATTACTTTCCCTTTTTCGTATATCTTTGAAATGTTCTGTAATATAAAGTTTTTTTTTTTTTTAATAAAAAGACGGGGTTTCACCATGTTGGTCAGGCTGGTCTTGAACTCCCGACCTCAGGTGATCCGTCCACCTTGGCCTCCAAAGTGCTTGGATTACAGGCGTGAGCTACTACACCCGGCCATAAAGTTTTTTAAAAGTGGGTGTGAGGGTGGCTAGGTGCAGTGGCTCAAGACTGTAATCTCGGCACTTTGGGAGACCGAGGCTAGCGGATCACTTGCCCTCAAGCATTTGAAATTAGCCTGGGCAACATGAGGAAACCCGGTTTCTACCAAAAGAAAAAAAATTAGCCAGGTGTGGTGGTATGGGCCTGTAGTCCCAACTACCCGGAAGTCTGACTTGAGCTGAGGAGGCAGAGGTAGCAGTCAGCTGAGATCATGCCACTGCACTCCAGTGGGCAACAAAGTAAGACCTCATCTCAAAAAAGATAAATAAATAAAAAGTGAGTGCAGGGGGAGCCAATCACATACATAGGCAGCATCATAAAGAAAGGTTTTCTTTTCCTTTTTTTTTTTTTGAGATGGAGTTGTGCTCTGTCACCCAAGCTGGAGTGCAGTGGCATGATCTTGGCTCACTGCAACCTCCATCTCTCAGGTTCAAGTGATTCTTCAGCCTCAGCCTCCTAAGAAGCTGGGAATACAGGCTTGTGCCACCACATCTGGCTAATTTTTGTATTTTTAGTTTTGATGGGATTTCACCATGTTGGCCAGGCTGGTCTTGAACTCCTGATCCACCCACCTCGGCCTCCCAAAGTGCTGGAGTTACAGGCATGAGCCACCGTGCCCAGCCAAGAAAGCTGGGATTACAGGCATGAGCCACTGTGCCTGGCCT
Source organism: Callithrix jacchus (assembly GCF_049354715.1). Lineage (NCBI taxonomy): Eukaryota > Metazoa > Chordata > Mammalia > Primates > Cebidae > Callithrix > Callithrix jacchus. The sequence continues at coordinate 66,168,510 of NC_133502.1, forward strand.
AGATCATATTAGAGTTTTAAAGTTGGTATTTGTCTAATGTTTCAACTAATATCTTTCTCCTAATGGTAAAATTCCTGTGTGCATTAGTCAGGATAAGCTGACAAGGTCCAGATATCAGTCATTTAACATAAATAACACAAACGAAGGTTGATCTTTTGCTTGTGTCACAGTCCAGTGTGGAGTGCAGGAGAAAGAGGATCTGGCCCCTTGGCCCTCTGGGGCCTCTGTCAATACCTCAGAGAAGTCCTTCACTGAATCTGCATGAAAGGCATCCCCATCTGAATGGCCTCTGACTGAAGGTGACACACATCACCTTCACTCAGTCCATCAGCAAGGACAGGGAGATAAGGAGAATGTCAAGGAAGGCAGGGCTGATGTTTTAGCTTCAGAATAACCAGCTAGTCTCAGCCACACCCGTGTTATGAGTAGTAACAGTGCATTATTCTAGTTAAGTGAACAAACGTCCACCCCAAAGTGCTGATGCTAACGTAGAAATTCCAGCATCCCAGAGAGGGCAAGGGAGAGGGAGGTTTGTGGCCCAATGCCTTCCTGGTCCTTTGATAACTCTGTGCAAGTAGACTCCTCACTTCACCCACCAGGTGGAAACTGCTTTCAGAGCAGGAATGTTTGGATGGGGAAATATTCAGCTATGTCTCCTTTATATAAAGAGCTGGAGGCCCAGGGTTTTTAGTTTTATTTTTTGAGACGGAGTTTTGCTCTTGTTGCCAAGGCCGGAGTGCAGTGGTGCAATCTCGGCTCACTGCAACCCCTGACTCCTGAATTCAAGCAATTCTCCTGCCTTAAGCCCTGGAGTACAGACATGCACCACCATGCCCAGCTAATTTTGTATTTTTAGTAGAGATATGGTTTCTCCACGTTGGTCAGGCTGGTCTCGAACCCCCGGCTTCAGGTGATTCACCAGCCTCAGACTCCCAGAGTGCTGGGATTACAGGCATAAGCCACTGCACCCAGCCAGCGCAGGTGTTTTTAAATGAAGGAAAGGAGTCCATGGATGTGCTTCAAAGATTTGATGATTCCCTGAAAACCATATGTAAAATTTTGTATTCGTGTGCGATTTTCTAGGAAGAGGATCCATAGTTGGGCACATAGAAGACATTCAATAAATATTCCTTCTAAAAACTCACGAAAGGGTCTGTGTTAGTCAGGGTTCTCCAGAGAAACAGAACTAATAGGATGTGATTATAAATAGACTTATTTTAAAGAATTGGGTCACATGACTGTGGAGGTTAGCAAGTCCCAAACCTGCAGGGTGGGCTGGCAGTCTGGTGACAAGGAAGAGCCTAGGCTGCGGTTAAGGTCTGAAGGCTGTGAGGCCGGAGAATCCCCTCTTGCTCAGGGGTAGTCAGTCTTTTGTTTTTTTCAGGCTTTTAGTGGATTCAATGAGACCCATCCACATTAGGAAGGGCCATCTGCTATACTCAGAGTCCACCGATTGAAAACTTAATCTCTCCCAAAAACACCCTCACAGAAATGTCCTGAATAATGTTTGACCATATACATCTGGGCATTGTCACTTAGCCAAATTGAGACATAAAGTTAACTACCACGGAGTTCTTGATCCAAACAAAAGGCAAAGGTTAGGAACTACTGTTTTAAGAAGTTTCTGCCATTCTCCCCACCTCTCATTAGCCAGTCTCTATTCCTGGTCCAGCTTCCTCCCCAGGCATATAACCACTCCCTTCTGGCAGCTTTCCATCTATTCCACACTGAGAGAACTGGAGCAGGAATACCCAAATGAACTTTCATAAATGTTAAAGAATTACTTTTCTCCAGGAATTTTTTTAAAAGTCTTGACAGAATCTCTAGAAATGTTACTTAATCAAAACATTTTAATCGGCTGGGCATGATGGCTCACACCTGTAATTCCAGCACTTTGGGAGGCCAAGGTGGGCAGATCATGAGGTCAAGAAATCAAAACCATCTTGGCCAATATGGTAAAACCCTGTCTCTATTAAAAATACAAAAATTAGCAGGGTGTGGTGGCTCATGCCTGTAATCCCAGCTACTTGGGAGGCTGAGGCAGGAGAATCACTTGAACCTAAAAGGTGGAGGCTGCAGTGAGCCAAGACTGCTCTCCAGCCTGGCAACAGAATGAGACTCCGTCTCAAAAAAAAAGGCCAGGTGAGGTGGCTCATGCCTGTTATCCCAGCCTTTGGGAGGCTGAGGCGGGCGGATCACAAGGTCAAGAGATCGAGACCATCCTGGCCAACATGGTGAAACCCCATCTCTACTAAAAATACAAAAATCAGCTGGGCATCGTGATGCACACCTGTAGTCCCAGCTTCTCAGGAGGCCGAGGCAGGAGAATCACTTAAACCTAGCAGGCAGAGGTTGCAATGAGCTGAGATCGCACCACTGCACTCCAGCCTGGTGACAGTGAGACTCCACCTCAAAAAAATTTTTTTTATTTTTTAAAATCTTCATTTTCTGTGTGTTAGTGATGGTATAATTGGCTAAGGTATCCATCTTTCAGTTTATATTTTACATCCCTGCTTCTAGTCGTTTGTCTTGAGGAAACCCTCCAGCCAAATGAAATTCCTTGAAATCACAGATTATTCCTTATTTCTTTGCAATTCTCTACAGTGTTCAAAATGCTACTGGCACAGGAACAAACACTCATTAACTGGTAGTGTTGTCACATTCTGCTTTATTTGACTCCACTAACATTAAACCACCAGCTAGCCCTGGTATTAAAAATAGCCCACATTTATCTCTCAGGTTGTCACTTAACTTTGACATCTCTACCTTGATTTCACGGAAAGAGCTGCACATACAGAAGACAGAGGCAAGGCTGGGGCAAGAATCTTCTTACTTTCTGGTTATTTATTTGCATAGGTAAAGTCCAGGGATTTAATGCAGATATTCTCTTCCATCCTCCCTTAGCCTAATTTAATCCTCATCTGAAAAAGTCCAATGAAGTGGGTTTGCAAAAAAAAAAAAAATTCTTTCTGCTCATTCTCCTGCGGTGCTTCTACTCACGTTGTAATGTGGTATGGCTGAAACTTCCCTTCCTTGCCCTGGGAAAGAAAGGATCTTCTGTTTCATAAAGTATTGAGGGACCTGGATGGGTCAGCGATGCTCTATTAATATAAAATGAGATTATTCACCAGCTGTTGTTTCCTTGCTTTCAGCAGAGCTATTGAAACATTTGTAAAATAGCAGAGGGTTCCAGATGGGAGGAGCCATTGTTCAAAGTCCAGACCACCCAGCGGGCATGTCAGGTAATGGGCTTCACATCTGACCCCTGCAGAAATTTGATAACTCATTAAGGGTGTCATATGATTGGTCTGTGCCATTGGAGAAAACACCCTCCTTTTCCTTCCTGCTGACTTCTTTTTCCCCATTATCTTCCCTCTCCTCTTGTATGACCACAGATTCTCCTAAAAATCTATTCAAAAGAAGTTATTAGAGTGAGTTAAAGTTAAACTCAGTTAAAAAGATAGCAAATGTTGCTTTGATATCAAATTTGTCTTTTGCAGCCCACAACATGACCTATTCATGTGCTTGCTTTTCATGGGCTCATAAGACATTATTCACAATGGAAGAAACAATGGCAGAGGAAGGTATCTATGCAGAGCAGCAAGCCCCTCAGATTTCATGTGCATGCAAATCAACTGCGGTTCCTATTCAAATGATTCAGTAGGTCTGGGGAGGGACCCAAGAATCTGCATTTCTAACAAGCAACCAGGGGATGAGTAACTCTTTGAGCAGTAAGGGTCTGTATCGAACGTTGTTTAATTGCTTCCATTTTGTAGCACATCTGTCAATTTGCCCAAGCTATAGAAAATACAGGGTGACACACTTTTCTCCTTAACTGCTGAATTTCTTAATGCTTTGTTATAGAAATAGATGAGAATACAGCATTGACCATTATCTCTTTTTTTTTTTTTTTTAGACGGCATCTTGCTCTGTCACCCAGGCTAGAGTGCAGTGGCATAATCTCGGCTCACTGCAACCTCCGCCTCCCAGGTTCAAGCAATTCTCCTGCCTCAGCCTCCCGAGTAGCTGGGATTACAAGCATGCCCCACCACACCCAGCTAATTTTTTTGTATTTTTAGTAGAGACAGGATTTCTCCATGTTGGTCAGGCTGATCTCGAACTCCTGACCTCAGGTGATCCACCTGCCTTGGCCTCCCAAAGTGCTGGGATTACAGGCATGAGCCACCAGACCTGGCTTATTATTATTATTTTTTTTAATAGAGATGGGGTCTCACTATGGTGCCCAAGTTGGTTCAAACTCCTGGACTTAAGCTATCTTTCTTCTAGGCCTCCCAAAGTGCTGGGATTATAAGCAAGAGTTACTGCTCCCTGACGAAAAAAATAATGTTTTTTGAGTGGGAAAATAGAACTATCAACTTCACAGGATTATTTTAAGCTTTAAATGAGATAGTATATGCAAATTACTTACTATTTTACATGAAATAAAAAATAACCCTTATAAAGCCCTGTGAAATGCTCCATAAATCAAACTTAAAAACAAACAAACCCCTGAAATTTACATTCAGAACTGCTAAAATGTGGGCCAGGCACGATGGGGAGGTCAAAGTGGGCAGATCACCTGAGGTTGGGAGTTCAAGACCAGCCTGACCAACATGGAGAAACCCCATTTCTACTAAAAATACAAAAAAAAAAAAAAAAATAGCCAGACATGGTGGTGCTTGCCTGTAAGCCCAACCACCTGGGAGGCTGAGGCAGGAGAACTGCTTGAACCCAGGAGGTAGAGACTGCGATGAGCAGAGATCATGCCATTGTACTCCAGCCTAAGCAACAAGAGTGAAACTTCATCTCAAAAAAAAAAAATTGCTAAAATGTTTTCCTGTAAACCGTCATATCAGAAGGAAATCTTTCCAAGACATCTCCCATTCCCTGCCTTGTTTAATGGTGTCTACTGAATTCATTTTAGCTCTTTCCTCATGACTCAAGGCCCCTGTTTTGCAACGAGTGACTGCACTGTCCTGGAACACAGGGATGACCTCAGTCAGGGGTTTTTCTACTGTCCACCTTCCCCGCCCCCTCCCCACCCCCACACTAACAACCCTGTTCATAGTTCCATAATATCACTTAGCACACCGTGGCAAAAATATCTGTTTACCCAGTTTCTTGGCCTAGGACCCCCTTTCTTGGAGCAGGGGCCAGGACTTCAGTAAATGTCTCCCCAGGCCCCATTTAAAGGGTTGGGCGTCCAGAACTCAGCAGTATGGCTTGTGTTCAATCATTCCGACACTTTAAAATGCCTCCTTGTCCTCGGCCAAGTACTGAAAGCATTGCTCTGTTTTATCTTTTCCAGATAACCAAGGACAGAAATTACATTCCTCCGTAGAACCTTGTAATGGTTTTCAGTTACTAAAGGACCAAGAAGATATTTACTCTTCTGGTAAAATTTAAGTCTAGTCTGTCTTCTTTGCTTTTTCATTTGGGGTCTTTGTTTTGCTTTCATTGACGGCAAGGACATTGGAACCAGACAGCCCTGGGTTCAGATATTAATCTACCATTTGGTAGTTATCTGACTCTTAGTGAGTCACTTAAATTCTCTGTTACTCAGTTCCTTATCTGAAAATGGGATAATTCTCGGACTGCAGAACTGCTGTGCATGTGGAGAAGCAGTAAAGGTAGAAAGATGAGTAAAACTCCTCTAAGGAAAGAGTTTTGATACCCCTGGCTTTGATAACCTTGCTAGGGTTGAGGCAGGGGTGGGACTCTAAAGGGCCTTCCTGAGTAATATTAGATGGGTCTTACCCAGGCTTTAAGAGTATGGCCTAGTCATAGTTGGGCATTGCATTTGCAAAGCACACAGGTGAGTAGGACACCAAGCTACTCAGGGTGGCTGAGTCTGATAGTTTTCTTCCCAACAGCCATTCTCTATTACCTTTCATCCCTGCTGTCAGAATCCACTTTCCAACTCCAGAGACTAAAAATGCCAATAAAGGTTGAACATCCCTAATCTGAAAATCTGAAATCCAAAATGCCTCAAAATCCAAAATTTATTGAGTGCCAACATGGTACTCAAAGGAAATGATCATCAGAACATACAGGTTTTAGGTTTTTGGATTAGGGATGCTCAACTGGTAAGTATAAAGCAAATATTTTTAAATGGAGAAAAAAATCTGAAATCTGAAACACTTCTGGTCCCAAGCATTTTGCGATACTCAACCTGAATAATTTTTTTTTTTTTTTTTTTTTGAGACAGAGTCTTACTCTGCTGCCCACGCTAGAGTGTAATGGCACAATCTTGGCTCACTACAACCTCCGTCTCCCAGGTTCAAGTGATTCTCCTGCCTCTGCCTCCTGGATTCAAGTGATTCTGCCATCTAAGCTGAATAACTTTTACTATTAGGGCCTGAGCATGTAACCCAACCCTGGTGGAGGAGTTTAAAGGTCAGTTTTCTGAGATGTTTCTGTGCAAGTTTTTCCTTTATGATGTCAGAAGGCAGATGTAGTTATGTGTGGACATAGTTCCTGGAGCTATGGCAGCCTTCTTGAGACCATGAGGGAAACTCTGAGGATGAAAACCAACAGACTGGGGATGACATGAAGGAAAGTAGAAACGAAAGCACATAGGTTGGGTGCTTGATGATATTGTTGTGTCCCTCAATTAACTAAGTCTGAAAATTATACCCCCAGAGATAATAAACCTTATTGTTTAAGCTTTATGTAGTTACATATTCCATTACCTGTTACTTTAGTATGCATTCAGCATACAGTTGAGAAGGCTAAGCTTGGAGGGTATGAGGAGAAGGAGAAGACTTGGTGGTAACACAGAAGAAAAGGAAAAGAGAAAAGTTGCTTCTGTTGAGGGGAGCGCTATAAATCTCTACTCCACTCCTTTGGGGAAGCCTGAGTCAATTCCACATGGCTTATGAATACTTTTGGTGTTCATGGATTCATCTGGGGGACTTGAAGAAGAATTGAGATCTATATCAAGAATGGTGCCCAGCTGGAAATAGCTGCACTTCTGGGATACATAAGAATTTGAGACCATATGCAATAAACGATAGATGCTGTTATTACTATATTATCAGTATTATCTTAGCCCCTGACTGGTAGGCAGAAAAGAGGTAGAAATTAGATGCTCGTGGGTGGGACTGTACCCTGTAGTTGTCCTTGAGAAGAAGCTTGTGACCAAGGCTGAAGGAGACTGAGCAGCAATTGGCAGCAGCCTCAGTGGACGGGCAGCTCTGCTACTTAACCTCTTACCAAGGGACTCTGCAGATGGAGCAAAAGGCTGGATCCCAGTTAGCAGAACAAAGGCCTGAAATCAGAGCAGCTCAACAGAAGTCTGACTTATTGTTTTGGAACATGGCTTCCTGAATTCTCCCTGACTAGAAAAGATCTGGTTCCAGATCTCAGGTTGGGACTGACCTTCAATCTTCCACACAGAAATGAAGTTGCCTTAAGAATGTTATACACTGACTGGGCATGGTGGCTCACACCTGTAATCCCAGCATTTAGGGACACTGAGGCAGGGGGATCATTTCAGATCAGGAATTCGAGGCCAACCTGGCCAACATGGTAAAACCCAGTCTCTACTAAAAATATAAAAATTAACTGGGCATGGTGTTGCAGCTACTTGGGAGGCTACTTGGGAGGCTGAGGCAGGAGAATCACTTGAAACTAGGAGGTGGAAGTTGCAGTGAGTCGAGATCGCACCACTGCCCTCCAGCCTGGGCAACAGAGTGACACTGTCTCAAAAAAAAAAAAAAAAAAAAAAAAGAATGTTATACACATACCACATAGGTAGAAATATATAGAAATTCTCCTTCTTTGTCTCAGTCTCTCTTTTTCTCTGTATGTGCATATCTCCTTATCTTAACCTCTCACAAAGGGCCTTGAGTGCTAACCTAATTCACCCAGACAGCTAGAAGGAGTCCTCAAAGCCAGGGATTTGCTTTGGTCAACGGGCTATCGAAGGACACAACATACACCATATTTGAACTGAGGTTTTAAAGGGCCATTGGGTATTTTGCTCTTTTCATTCTGCCACAGGGATGACAGGTCTTGCTTGAATGGGGGCTCCTCCTGCAGCCTTGGTCCCTGAATGTGAAAACACATGGAGCAGAAGCAGAGCCTTCACTGATACGATGGCAGATGAGTAACAGCAGAGTGAGGAACATTGGTTGTTACAACCCCTGGGATTTAGGAAGTCATTTGTTACTGTGGTAAAGCTGACTAGTAAATCCAATCACTCAGATTGCCAAGCCGGGAGAAATCATAAATCTTTGTTGTTTTAGGCCACTACATTCAGGGTCTTTGTAAGACAGAAATCGATAGCTGGAGGTTGTGTGGCTTGAGACACTGAAAAGGTTCAGGATTCAAATGGTGCCCACAGGGTCCAGTGTCTCCACTTCTCTTAACTCCACTTCACCTTGGATGGGCTATTACCCCAGCTCTATGTGGCGGACTCCAGCAGCCTTAGTTGATGCAATATCTCCAGGCTCATGTCTTTCCACGTTCAAGTATAATAGAAAGAGAGCTTCTTTTCTAGCCATTCCTACAAAATCCCTGAGATTCACTCTGAATAAATAGACTGGCTGAGGTCATGGTCCCACCCGTGAGACACTTGTGGGGGTGGAGATGGCAGTGGCTTGAGAAGGGGGTGTATCTGTTATGAGTCTTTCAGTTGAAACTCAAGCAGCTAATTTAAAAGGGGAATTTACTTAGCCACATAACTAAAAAAAAGAGAAAAATTGATGGGTGGTTCCTACTTCAGGTGTGCTATGATTTGGAGCTAAAGTAATGTTGTCATTAGGACTCACCTCATGACTTTTCAAAATTACTCACACTCTTGACTTTTCAAAATTACTGGCTCCCCACTGGGAATTATGAAAACAAGGAGAAGTGGGTTTTGATGACGGTAATAGGTTCCAATCAAATGTTCGGGTTCCTCATTTAATTTGGTTTCTACACGTAACCATAAACTATAGGATGTTAGTCTCGATGTATGGTCACAGGTTTGTGTGTAGCAAGGAATCAGTGTCCATGTAAGTGCATCTTTGTTTCAACTGCCAACAGAGACACAAGTGTAAAATGGATCCAGATTGCCCAAGCTCAGATTCTGGCTCCAACACTTATTAGTTGGGTGACCCTGGGCAAGTTTTTTAACCTCTCTGTGTCTTGATGTATTCATTGATGCTCTCTGTGCATTGGCATAAAATGAAAGATGATATTCTCTACCTACCACATAGGGCTGTTGTTAATACATGTGAATCACTTAGAATAGTGCTTCAAATATATTAAATGCTCAATGAATGCTAGGTATTATTATTCCCATTTCTACAGAAAACAAATGATTGCTAATAAAGACTTTTTTCAAAAATGACCATTTTAGATGGCAGGGGTTGGCTTGGTTCATATTTTTTGCTTGGCAGAGAGAAAGAGAGAGAGTGACTAGAACTGTATTTGCTCATATTGTGCATCAGAAAACATTCTTATATTATTCTTCTGTGTGTTTTCACCTGCCTCTGCATGTTCCCATCAGTTACTGAGCTGTAGTCTTCCAAGATAAGTAACTCCCTTTATTTGTGCTTCTTTGTATGAAAGAAACCCTACATAAAGCTCAACTAAAGCTATAGGGAGGAGGCAAGCTAAAGGTTTCTTGGATTAGTATATTTTGCAATCTAGCTTTGAATAGTAAGGATGGAGCATTGACTTCTATCTCCTTTATCTTCTCATTGCATAATCTTGCTTCTATTTTGGGGGGCAGGGGGAGCAGGAGAAGCTTGAAAAAACTTGACCATCCAAATGTGGCATTAGCAATTTGAGTTTCATATCATGATGAGTTGTAGGTTACTCATAGCTTCTCAAAGTTATTTTTGTTTTAGTTGTATTGTGTAATTGTGGCTGATAAACAATTGTTTGATGAATCTGCACTTATCCTGACTCTGGTTGCAAACATTCCTAACTGTAATGTGTCCCTCTGTGAGACTGGCAAGATTAAGCTCTGTGGGCACATTATCCACAGCTCTGTCTCTCAACTTCAGATGCTATTACACCAAGTTCCATATTGAGATGAAAAGGGGAAGAGTGGGTGGGGCTAGAGAGATGCCAGATAAGTTGAAGTACTTTTGCAATTACTGGGATGTATAATTTGTTTGTGTTTTATCTCCAAGCTAAAGTAGGGTAGGAAGATGTGAATTTTGCCTCATTGCTCTTCAAGTCAAACTAAGATTGCTGAGAGACTTCTTGTACAAACACAAACATTTGCTGAACATGTTCCTGAATTAAATGTAAGTGATGGTTTGGGAATCAGAAATCTTCTGGGTCAATTTATGAGTTTAAACAGCTACCTGAATCTAAGGTTTTTCCAGGACAATTCAAGTTGTTTTTCTCCTAGAGAAGGAACAAAAATGTGTAAGCATTTTATGACATTTTTAATTTAACTTTTTGATAGTCCACAAGGTTTATTGAGTACTCAAATTATGAAGAAAATATTGATATCTAATTTTAATCTCAAAAGCTTCTTTTTTTTTTTTTTAGACCTGAAATCTTGCTCTGTCACCCAGGCTGGAGTGCAGTGGTGTGATCCTGGCTCACTGATTCGCCTCCTGGGTTCAAGTGATTCTCATGCCTCAGCCTCCTGAGTAGCTGGGATTACAGGCATGCACCACCACATCCAGCTAATTTTTGTATTTTTAGTAGAGATAGATTTTCACCATGTTGGCCAGGCTGGCCCTGAACTCCCAACCACAGGTGATCTGCCTGCCTCGGCCTCCCTAAGTGCTAGGATTACAGGCTTTAGCCACTGCACCTGGCCTCAAAAGGTTTTCTATTTTTGATCAAAAAGGAAATTTTTGATCCCTAAGCACTAATCATAATCATTTTATTAAGCAACTAAAGTGTGTTGGGCATTATACTGACTACCACCACACAGGTGTAGGTATATTTGTATTTCTTTCTTTTTCTTTTTTTGAGACAGAGTCTCGTTCTGTCACCCAGGCTGGAGTGCAGTGGCGCCATCTCAGCTCACTGCAACTGCTTCCTTCTGTGTTCAAACAATTCTCCTGCCTCAGCCTCCTAAGTAGCTGAGACTGCAGGAGCCTGCCATCATACCTGGCTAATTTTTTTTTTTTTTTTTTTTTTTTGAGACAAGAGTTTCCCTCTTGTTTCCCAGGTTGGAGTGCAATGGCTCACTGCAACCTCTGCCACCCAGGTTCAAGTGATTCTCCTGCCTCAGCCTCCCGAGTAGCTGGGATTACAGGTATGCACCACCACACCTGGCTAATTTTGCATTTTTAGTAGAGATGGGGTTTCACCAAGTTAGTCAGACTGGTCTCGAACTCCTGATCTCAGGTGAGCCACCCGTCTCGGCCTCCCAAAATGCTGGGATTACAGGCATGAGCCATCGGCTGTATTTCTATTTTATAATTTGACTATCTGAAACTTGGAAAGTTTAAGAAACTTCCCATGGTCACAAGTCTAGTAAAAGATAAAAGATTAAGGTGAATTGAAAAGATAGAGTCCGTCTGTTGCTAAATGTGTGTTGTGTTCTTTCTGGGGCAGCCATAGAACTTTCAGTGATAATAGTCTCTATCTCTTACCAATACAGTCCCCACAATATGGTGGTCATTGCACACATAAAATGAAACTAGTGTGACAGAGAAACTCAGTTTGTTTTTTTTTTTGACACAGGTCTTGTTCTCTGTTGCCCAAGCTGCAGTGCAGTGGCATAATCATAGCTCACTGCAGCCTTGAACTCCTGGATTCAAGCAATCCTCCCACCTCAGCCTTCTGAGTAGCTAGGAGTAGCTTAAATTTAAAAATTTAAAGAAATTTTTAAAAGAATTTTTGTAGAGATAGGGTCTCATTATATTGCCCAGGCAGGTTTTCAAAGATCTCAAGAGAAATCTCCCAGCCTAGGCTTCCCAAAGCGCTAGGATTATAGGCATGAGCCACTGTACCAGCCCTAGGAACTTACTTTTTAGTTACATTTAATTTTAATTAATTTTAATTTAAAGTTAAATAGCCACATGTAGCTAGCAGCAGCTGTACTGGACAGCACAGCTGTAGGACGTCACACCACCTTGTCTATAAATGCTTAAGCTACTGTGGTCTCATGTATAGGACATTTGGGTATCAAAGACAGAAAATGTAAAAGAGTAGTTGGAGGAAAAAATACATTTTATCCAAAGCAAAGTCACTTAAACTGCAGTATTTAAAGGGAAATAGACCTAAAAGTTAAAAGACTCATACATTTAGGTAAGAAAATTTCCTTTAGAAAATTTCTATTGGCTGTTTCACTTAAGGATTATTAATGTATTAGAAGTGTTGATTTTGTTGTTGTTGTTGTTATACTATTTTTTATTTTAATTTTATCATTTTCTTCAAAGCTACTGCAAATCAAGGCAGTGTTGATTATAAGGGACATAGCAATCTGAAAAAAAGGGGGAAAAAGTGTGCCTAGAACTGTATTGTTCACTTTGGGTGGCCAAGGTTAGCAGATCACCTGATTCTAGGAGTTCAAGACGAGCCTGGCCATTGTAGCCAAACCTTATCTTCACTAAAAATACAAAAATTAGTCAGGCATGGTGGTGCAGATCTGTAATCCCAGCTACTCGGGAGGCTGAGGGATGAAAATTGCTTGAACCTGGGAGGCGGCGGTTGCAATGAGCTGGATTGCACCACTGCGCTCCTGCCTTGGCACAGAACAAGACCTTGTCTCAAAAAAAAAACAACAAAGAAAAGGCCAGGTGTGGTGGCTCATGACTGTAATCCCAGCACTTTGGGAGGCTGAGGTGGGTGTGGATCACCTGAGGTCAAGAGTTTGAGACCAGCCTGGCCAACATGGTGAAACCCTGTCTCTACTAAAAATACAAAATTAACTGGGTGTGTTGGCACATGCCTGTAATCCCAGCTACTCAGGAGGCTGAGGCTGGAGAATCACTTGAACCCAGGAGGCAGAGGTTGTGATGAGCCAAGATGGAGACATTGCACCCCAGCCTGGGCAAAAAGAGCAAAACTCTGTTTCAAAAAGCATTGTTACTGCATGTTTCAGTTCTCTAGGCATTTTCCAACCTAGGGAAATTCCTCAAATAGAAGGGACAGAGGAAAATGTCTACAATCAAACTAACGAACCAGTTTTTTTTTGGATTTCTGCTTTCAGGTGTCTCCCCATTACTTTGTTTTCCGGGAATGATTTTAGAGCTGAATATTTACAGACTGGAATCTTTAATCTCCCTAATTGGTAAGCAGAGTATGTCTCCCCCAAACAGCAATCTGCAAATGATAAAAAGGTATCTACTTAACACAGCTCTACATGACAAGCCCTTTTTTGACTGACTTCTGGATTTAGTGGTTTGTCTGAGTCCTCTCCTAGTCCTGCTGACTTGATAATAAAATCTCTTTTCAGTAGAGACTAGCTTTTCACACTTGTTTAGTTCTTTTTTTTTTTTTCGGTAACCAGTTTACCTAGACCTTTTTTGGTTTGTTTGTTTTACAGCTAAATATAACATCATTGTCCTGTGGAAACCCTTTTATTTATGCTGGATCAAGGAGGTGTCTCTAGGTGTTGTGAGCCAGATAGGGCATATGGCTGTCCCTCATCTCTCTGTGTGCCTGTCTGCAGAACACCAAATCAAGTTGCACGGACCCTCTCTCCTCCTGACCATGCAAGAGTTACTTAGCATTTTTTGGCCTCAGTTTCTTTCTCTATAAAATAGGGGTAAAAATAGTTTCTACCTGATAATACTGTTATGATAATTAAGTGAACTAATCCAAGAAAAGCCTTAACGGAGTTTGTGGCACATGGTGCACTGAATAGTTGTCACTCATTTTTTTTTTCTATTTATATCTCTACATGTTGGCAATATAAAAAAAAATTATTATTTTTTTTCTGTTCCAGGGTTCACATGCAGGATATGCAGGTTTGTTACACAGTTAAACATGTGCCATAGTGGTTTGCTGGACTTAGGTATTAAACTCAGTATTCATTAGCTCTTTTTTCTAATACTCCCCCCACTCCCCACCATCCCCTGATTATTATTCTTATTTTATAACCATAATTGCCATCTTCACAAGACTCTAATATGACTTTTTTCTGCAATAAAAAATGTGCTCAGTCAGGTACCGTGGCTCACACCTGTAATCCAAGCACTTTGGAAGGCTGTGGCAGGCAGAGCACAGGTCAGGAGTTGAAGACCAGGCTGGCCAATCTGGTGAAACCCGTCTCTACTAAAAACACACACACACACACACACATAGCCAGGCGTGGTGGTAGGTGCCCATAGTCCTCGCTACTTGGGAGGCTGAGGCCGGAGAATCACTTGAACCTGGGAGGCAGAGGTTGCAGTGAACCGAGATTGCTTCATTGCACTCCAGCCTGGGCGACAGAGCAAGACTCCATCTCAAAAAAAAAAAAAGAAAAAGAAAAAGAGAAATGTACTCCTCATTTTTATTATACCAAATATTTTATAGATTCCCCTCCAATGGGTAATTTTAATGATTTTTTCTCTACTTGAGTTTATTTATTAATCCACCTAACATTTGTTGAGGTCCCAACATGTACTATGTACCATATTAGACACAGGGAACCCAAAAATGAGTGAGACATAAATGCTTGTTTCCAGGTATTCATGTTTACTGGAGAAGATGATGCAGGAACAGGTAACAAATCTGGTATTCATTCAAAGAGGTCACTTTGCAGTAAGTCTAATATTATCAAAATAAATTCCAGCACGGATCCGCTGAAACTGGATACCAAAGGGTTACTTCTTGTTTTCTGGTGTGGGGAGTGGAGGGTGGGTGTTAATAATAGGTTTGATATATCAGACATTCCATGTGCTGGAGTTCACCTCGTTTAATAAGGTCATTCATATCTAAGTGTAAATGAATTATTTGAGATAATTTATCTGAATAATGTTTAATTTAGTTTTTCTTCAGATATGGGATCTCATTCAGTTGTCCAGGCTGGAGTGCAGTGGTGTATTTTAGTTCACTGCAGCCTCAAACTCCTGGGCTCAAGTGATCCTCTTGCCTTAGCCTCCTAGGTCTCTGGGATTACAGGCATAAGCCACGACACCCAGCCTATCTCAACAATTTTGAGAGTGAAAACTTTGGTGTGAGGGTGATTTGGTGGCCTAATGCATTTGAGACAGGGAAGACCTGGTGGTTTGAGCACAGTGGCAGCTTCTGGAAAATCAGAAGGCCCATGAAGGACTGGGCATGAGTGGAAAAAAATCAGAACACTCAACTTCTGGTCGGTTTGAGAATTATGATCATTTACTGTCTTCGTATTTTTCATATGTAAAATAAGGAGAGACAGGAGGAGAGATGCTGCTGGACTGGAGAGATGAGCTCACAGGTTCATAGCATTATGTGAGAGGAGGCTTCTGGATTACCCAGTCCAACGTGCTCATTTCACAAGTGAGCAACTTGCTACTTATATGAAATAACCTGTTCTAGGACACACTACTTGCTATTTAAAGAAACAGCAAGTTACTACACTTCCAAGATTGTGTTCATCTCTAAGGTACCATTTGGTTCTATATCTGGTATTATAAAATTATATTTTTATACATATGTACTACACTATCTAGTATTATGAAGTTATATTTTTACATATATGTACAATAGTATTGTAAAACTATATTTTGACCTATGTGCAAAATCATACAGAATCATGACCTTGAGACTTAAAGTATATTCTAAAGTATGCCCACTACAGTTTTAACATTAAATGTATTTTATTGTAGTCTAATTATTTGAAAATGATATTGGAGGTACAATGTGTGTGTCCCAGGCCCATTAGCCCATTATTATGCATCAAGGTTACCTTATTTTTGTTATCCACATAATTATTTAACAGTGCTTACTGGCCAGACATTAGCCTTCCTTGAGCTCTCCCCAGTTATTTCTGAGGATTTTTCTAGTTCTTCCTCTCTGACTTCTTACCTTACTGCTACAATGCTGTGTCTGCTGCTACTATCATGGGTCATGAGATGGTTGCTTTGCTAGGCACACCCATTTCCATGACTGATGCTCTCTGGAGAGGGGACACCCCTTGGAGAGGAGACCTTACTTTCCTAGAGTCTAAGGACTGTATTTGTTTTTTGGGGAGAGTGAAGGTCTTCAATACCCCCGTTCTAGACATTGGCTACAACAGAAACCACTAGTCTTTCTGTGCTCTTTTTGCTTCCATTGTTCCTGCCGACACCACGAACCCTGGCCATGCGTTGGAACCAGAGCCCCAAGCTCCGCCTGCCCCAGAGAGAGATGGAGATGACAATTTCAACCATGCAGGGCTCTCATGGGGATTAGAGATGATGTATATAAATGCCTGGCAGGTATGCAGTAAATGAAAACTCT
The DNA here is from genome assembly GCF_049354715.1 of Callithrix jacchus. Classification (NCBI taxonomy): domain Eukaryota; kingdom Metazoa; phylum Chordata; class Mammalia; order Primates; family Cebidae; genus Callithrix; species Callithrix jacchus. The sequence goes on from NC_133502.1 coordinate 66,184,827, forward strand.
TTTTATTTTAGATTTCTTTACCACTGAGGTAAGGGCACTGCTAGGCAGCTGGGTTGATGCATTTGGATGTTATCGTCTTCAATTTTCAGTATTTGCTTTTTGCTTCAGGTGTGCTTGGAGTGTGGTGAATTAGCCAAAAGGTGATCATGAGGGAAGGAAGGAATTTATTCATTCACTCATTAATTCATTTGTTCATTCAGCAAACATGCAGGCTAGAACATGTTGCTAGAACAAACACCTGCGACTGGATAATTTATAAACAACAGAAACTATTTATTACAGTTCTGCAATCTGAGAAGTCCAAGACCAAGGTACCAGCAGATTCTGTTTGGTTGAGGGCTGCTCTCTGCTTTAAGATGGTGCCTTGTTGCTGTGCCTCACATGGTAAAAGAGACAGAAGGGCAACAGGCATTACGGCGCTCCCTTCAACATTTTTTTTTTTGAGATGGGATCCTGCTATATTGGCCTGGCTGGAGTGTAGTGGCTGGTCACAAGTGTGATCATAGCCCACTATAACCTTGAACTCTCAGCCTCAGGCGATCCTCCTACTTTAGCCTCCAAAGTAGCTGGGACCACAGGTACACACTGGCTCCAACCTCTTTTATAAGAGCACTAATCCATTCATGAGGGCAGAGCTGTGATGACTTCATTACTTCCCAAAAGAACTCACGTCTTAATACTAGCACACTGGGTATAGGCTTCCAACGTATGAATTTTGGAGGGACACAGATGTTCACACCACAGCAATAGGTGAGAGAGATAAGACGACACAAATTGCAGCAATTCAAAACTGTAAATAAAGTTCTTCTGAGGTTCAGAGGGAAAGATGGTAACAACTAATATTAATATAGCAATTTCAGAGCACTTCCACGTGCATTTTAGAATCTGATTCTCACAAAACCCCAGTGATTCAAGATCCTCACTTGTAGATAAGAAGAGGATACAGGGCAGATAAGTGACTTGCCTGGGCTTGATCTGATAGGATTCAGCCCTGGGACCTGAGTTTTCAGATTCTGAAGATCCTTCCACAATACCATGCTGGGAAAGCTTCCTAGAGAAGGTGACCTTGTGGGATGAATATTAAAAGAGAAAGTGATGTTGACAGGCAGAGATAGGGGCAGGGCCATCTGAGCAAGTCAAACAGCAAAGATGCAAAAACTGGAATGGTTAAGATATACTTGGAAAAAGATGAGCAGAACATGTTAGCTGAAGCATGAGCAATGTGCAGGGGACCAGAAATAAACATATCTTGCACTGTGGCTGCATCACATATGATCTTAACCACTAGACAGTTTATTTATTTATTTTTTTTTCTTTTCGAGATGGAGTTTCACTCTTGTTGCCCAGGCTGGAGTGCAGTGGCACAGTCTCAGCTCACTGCAACCTCCGCCTTCCAGGTTCAAAAGATTTTCCAACCTCAGCCTCCCAAGTAGCTGGGATTACAGGCGTGTGCCACCAGGCCCAGCTTTTTGTAATTATTTATTTATTTATTTTAGTAGAGAAGGTGCACCATATTGGTCAGGCTGGTCTTGAACTCCTGACCTCAGGTGATCCACCTGCCTCAGCCCCCCAAAGTGCTGAGATTATAGGCATGAGCTACCAAGCCTGGCCCTAGACTGAGTTTGGAAATGATTTGACAGACAATGGCAGAGAGGAAGGGTATGCTGACTGGGAGCAGATATGAAGTCAGGAAGAGCTGAAGTGAAATTGCTGTGGAGGGATTGGGGAGGCAAAGGGACTGCTTAGGAGGCATTAAGGTAGTCTTGTGGGTGGCATGGGAAGAAGAGAGAGATGCCAGAAACACTGAGTGGTGAATTAACATGGTGACTAGGTGAGGGAGTTGAGGGAAAGACAAGAAGTAAAGACGGCTCTTAGCTTGGAGAGGTGTCCCTTCAAGAATGGTTATGCTAATAACAGAGTGGCGAGTTTGCAGAAAGAAGCTGACTTAGGAGGCAAATCATGACTCCTTTTCTGATCTGTTATGCTTGTGTTGACTGACTGCTGGTATGAGTCCCCATGCTTTGGGAAGGTGGAGAGGGAGTCAGAGGGTTTGACTGACCCCTGGGCTGAGGGTCCTTCCTTCCTGTTTGCCCACAGACCCCCTAGTTCTTCATATATCTGCCTGATGAATTCAATGCTTGGTATATGGTAGACATTCACAATATGTGTGGAAAATAAATCCATTTAAAAGAAGAGCTGTCCAAAGAAGTTTCAGGTCAAGGGTAATGATTAGAGTGAGGCAAAAGAGAAGGAGATAGTTGCTAACAATGAGAAGTACCAAATTTGAGTCCCTGGAGGTGGTCATTTCCCAGAGATTAAGATCTCCAAGGTCTGGTGCAGGATATGAGGGGTAAAAAAACTTGGTGAAGTTCTGTGGAGTCAGGGTGCCAAATGTGTGGATGCTGAAGTTACCAGGGATACTGGCCAAGGGAAAAAAAAATGACTCAACTAGACCTGGTCAAAAGTAGGGCCCTGCTCTGGACTGGGCATGGAGAGGAGGCATAAGGCAACCTGAAAAGGGAATACCTACTAAATTATAATAGAGACTGAACAACAGTCTGAAAATTTCTCTTCCATTTAGTCAAGAAGAATGGCAAACACACAGGTTCTGTTTCCTTAAAACCCAAAGTTGAGCTAATGCATTCTTTTTTATTTTTTGAGACCCGGTCTCCCACTGTCACCCAGGCTAGAGTGCAATTGTATAATCTTGGGTCACTGCAACCTCCACCTCCTGGGTCCAAGCAATCTTTCTGCCTCAACTTCCCAAGCAGCTGGGACTACAGGCATGAATCACCATGCCCGGCTAATTTTACTATTTTTGTAGAAAAAGGGGTATCACCATATGGGGCATGGTTGGCCAGGCTGGTGTCAAACTCCTGACCTTAGGTGATCTGCTAGCCTCGGCCTCCCAGAGCGTTGGGATTACAGGAATTACAGGTGTGAGCCACCGCGCCTGGTCTAGCTAATGTATTCCTTCTAAAGTCATAGCTGGGGTGCGTGTGTGTGTGTGCGTGTGCGTGTGTTTCCCTTCAAATGAGTAGTTAGACTAAGAGTAGGTTTTACAAACTGAGGACCTGATATTCTGAAGTGACTGAAACACTTAAGTCCATTTAAAAATATGAATTAACATTTAAAAACAAAGAGGAAAAGAATACCTTTTTGGTCTTCTTTGAAAAGTGGAATGTTCTGGCAACACTGGGCCACAGTCCAATATGAATAGAGTATCTGAAGCCTGTATTTATCAACAAGCCACACCCCACCACTTACAAGAGGAATGCCCCTGGACATATCGTGGCCACCAAAGGCTTCTGAATTCCTGACTTCTGGGCCTCAGGCTCTTTAAGCTTCTTTTGCTTTAAAGATTGTCCTTCTTTTTTTATCTCTCTCTCTCTCTTCTTTTTTATTAGGCAGAGTTTCGCTTTTGTTGCCCAGGCTGGAGTGCAATGGCACAATCTCGGCTCACCATAACCTCTGCCGCCCAGGTTCAAGCGATTCTCCTGCCTCAGCCTCCCAAGTAGCTGGGATTACAGGCATGTGCCACCACACCAGGCTACTTTGGTATTTTTCGTAGAGATGGGGTTCTCCATGTTGGTCAGGCTGGTCTTGAACTCCTGACGTTTGGTGATCTGCCCTCCTTGGCCTCCCAAAGGGCTGGGATTACAAGTGTGAGCCATCGTGCCTGGCTTTTTAAAAATCTCTTCATGGTATATTCCTACCAACCTTTGACCACATCAATTAAATTCTTTTTTTTTTTTTTTTGAGACGGAGTTTCGCTGTTGTTACCCAGACTGGAGTGCAATGGCACAATCTCGGCTCACCACAACCTCCGCCTTCTGGGTTCAAGCAATTCTCCTGCCTCAGCCTCCCAAGTAGCTGGGACTACAGGCGCGCACCACCATGCCCAGCTAATTTTTGTATTTTTAGTAGAGACAGGGTTTCACCTCGTTGACCAGGATGGTCTCCATCTCTTGACCTCGTGGTCCACCTGCCTCGGCCTCCCAAAGTGCTGGGATTATAGGCGTGAGCCACCGCGCCCGGCCCCAATTAAATTCTTAAGTACTAGATTACACACCTGTTCATGTCTGCCATAGATTATGAAAATGAATTATTTAACATACAAGCAAATGAATCCCATCTGCTCCACAAAGCAGCTCCGTTTTGTTTTTTTTTTTTTGAGACGGAGTCTCTCTCTGTTGCCCAGGCTGGAGTGCAATGGTGTGGTCTTGGCTCACTGCAACCTCCGCCTACCGGGTTCAAGTGATTCTCCTGCTTCCGCCTCTCGAGTAGCTGGGACTACAGGCACGTGCCGCCACGCCTGGCTGATTTTTGTATTTTCTGTGGAGACGTGGTTTCAACATGTTGGCAAGGCTGGTCTCAAACTCTTGACCTCATGATCTGCCCGCCTCGAACTCCCAAAGTGCTGGGATTACAGGCGTGAGCCACCGCGCCCGGCCAAAGCAGCTCTTTATTAGTGTAATTTATCCAAATTTCCCTCCATCATTCCTTCCACGCCCCCGGTGGGGAGTGGGAGTGCTACACGGGAGAGTCTGCGGCCCAGGGCTTCACTGCTGCCTGAGGGCTAAGATTATGTGTGGTGGTAGAAAAAGAAGAATTGGGGGCATGGAAACGCAGGAACTGCCAGAGTGAAGGTTGCAGAACCTGGCTTGGGAGGATGATGAAGAAACTGGGCGACACTAAAGTGTCGTTGTTGAGCTGGCGTTCAACAAGTATTTATTGAGTATCTACAACGCGCTAGGCATTGTTTTGACACTAGAGATTCAGCAGCAATTCAACGAAAGTACCTGCTCTCATTGAGCTGAATGCCCCGTGCGGGCAGCCAGGTAACGCACATAAACACTTGCACTTATATCTCATAGATACTTACGTACATGTCAGGTAGAAATAAGTGCTATTTATAAAACTGAAGCAGAGCATGGGAACAGTGAATGAAGGTGGCTGCTATTTGAGGAGACCCCCACAAAACAGCGAGACAGTGAAGCACCAGCGGTTGTTCTTTTTCTGATTTTCTAGCTACAGGCAGCGAGATGCGCTCCCAGGAAACCCCGCCCTCTTCCTCCTGATAGGGCACAAAGTGCCAGGATACCTCCTACCTCTTCCCCGCCTAGAGGCGGACTTGGGTCGTTGGGGGGGACTTCGCGCCCAGCAATATGAGCGCGCCGCGCAAACAGCCGCGCGCAGCGATCCCGGCATGCTCCTCGTCCTCCCTAGGCAAGTAGAATTGCTCCGGGCGGATCGTGGCATGCTGGGAACTGTAGTTGACGACCGCCAACCCGCACCTGAGGGGCGGTAAAAGCCGCGAAGTCCCGTTCCATTTCTGGCACAGGACTTGCGGCACCGTGAGGTTGTGGAGAGCTCTTGCAGGGAAGGAGGGCAGGGTCATCCCGAAAACGCCCAAACCGGTCGCCGCCCCCAGTCACGTGTCGCCAGCCTCCGCGGGCGCGCGCCACTCTTAGAACCGTTCCCGCCCCACCCGGCCCGGCTATCGGTCCGCGCCTCCCCCGGCGCTACTGCCACCTCGCGCTCGGAGGCGTCACGGAACGTGCTCTCCTCTTCCCCCCCACCTCCTTTCCCTCCAGCTCTCCCCCTCTTCCCCCGCCCGCGCCGAGACTCGTCGCCGCCGCCGCAGCCTCAGGAGTAGCCGCCGCCGGAGCCGCGCGCAGCCATGGCCGAGAACCCTAGCTTGGAGAACCACCGCATCAAGAGCTTCAAGAACAAGGGCCGCGATGTGGAAGTGAGTGTGCTTCCGCGATCTGGGGCCGCCTGGCCGCTCCGCTGGGCGACGCGAGGAGGGGCGGAGGGCCGGCGCCGGGCTGGTTCTCGCCAGCTTGTGGTCGGCCGGAGTTGGCCGCCGCCTCCCGTCACCGTGGCCCCGGGCTGGGCGGAGCGGGCGGCGGGACGCGGGCGGGGCTGCAGCCACCCTCCAGAGCTGCCGGCCCGGCGACCGGGAAATGCCGGGGTTTTCGGCCCTGTCACGCGGGCGCGGCCTGATGTCGGCGAGGAGGGGATGAGGAGCTGAGGCGGGGTCCGCGGGCGGTGGCCGCGCGGACGAACGGGGATGCTGCCGCCCCGGGCCGACGACCGCACAGTCGAGGGGCGGTTGCTGCTGGCGCCCGCCAGTGCAACCTTCCGCCCGGTGCAGCCCCCTCGGTGCCTCCCGCGCATGGAGCCTCGGCTCTGCCGGTCCCGGCTCCTACCTTCTGGGAGCCGGGCCTTGGCGGGCGGTGGCGGCCCGCAGAGGGGGGTGGGGACCAGCCGGGTAACTGACTTGTTTGAGGGTGATGGATGGGGGAGGGTAGGATGCGCCAGGACTATTTTCTTATATTCCAGTGCTGTTCTTTGGTCTAGTCGTGCCGAGCTGTTCCAGCTCATACTCCTGCAACTGCTGGTATTTGGAGCGAGCTGAAGGTGGACAATAGTTTGCCATCTATTGTGTTCAGGCGTTGGAAAAGAGGTTGTTCCGACCTCCGCTCACAGGACTTATTTTCTTAGCCTTTCTTGGAGTAGGGTGTGCATAGGGTGATAATTTCTTTGACACATTTTACTGAAATAAATTGGATACATAGGTTCATAAGTCCTCTCACATACCTCTTGCTACAAGCTAGTAGAATTTCCAAGTGGTTGCAAAACTAAGCGTTCATCGCGGTCACTCAGTTCGTTGCTACTCAGCATGTTGCCATTGTCTCATTAAGGTGACATTAGCAGGTACTATTTGCAAACTCGGCTTATTGAGGCAGCGCTAGAGGTCTCTCTGCAGCTGCTGAAAGCAATGAGTACATGCACAAACTTCACTGGGCCTGTGACCTTTGGATTTGTTAGGGGGAAAATGGTTTAAGGCTACAGCCTTCTTTTCTAATACTGGGTGACATGATATGCAGTTTTGTAGTTTTTGCTAAGAGGCTAGTGTGATTAAGAGGTGAGTATTTTATCCTGTCCTAAGGAAGGTGGTGGGTTGTATATACCATTCAGCGTTCTATTTTGTAGAGAAACAAACTCAGGCTGTTTTTCAGAGCTACAAAATTAAATACTAGTAGAAAAAACCTGGGGAGATATCCGTGGAATTCCCATTTGAATGAGTCAAATAAAGATCATGTATTCTTTCCTGGTCATGGTTAAATACTCCTTGTGAGAGAGAAATCTAAGCAAAAGTGAAACTTAGGAATAGGAACAAGAAATTTTGGAACTGCCTCCTGTCCTGATGATAAGTGTTAATTTTGAACTTTTCCCATTCTTGAGGTCTACCTCGTTTCAAATAAAAGTTTATTGAAAAATACTCATATTGTTTGTACTTTAAAACCAATAACATTTTTTCTGCTCTTGGATATTGGTACAGGTTTTTGTTTCATTGTTTACCTCTATTACGCTGTTCTGGTAATTCAGTGATACTTAGTAAGGACTCCTGCACATACTAGGTACACAACAAATATTTGCTGATGATAACAAGTAACCAGTAACTTTTAGATGCATGAAAAAGAGCATGGTTGCTAAGCCATTCAGCCTGGTATTGGTCACAACACTACATTTCTTGGGATTCTATAGGGTAACTTAAGACATGAAATAGACATGCGAATGGTAGTTCTATTGTGGCAGATGCTGTGTTAAGAGTTTCAGGATACCTTGTTTAATCTGTGCAACAAGTGTATGAGTTAGGAGTGGCGTTATCCCTACTTTACATGAGGAAAGTATTTTTTGAGACAGAGTCTTCTTCAGTTACTTAGGTTGGAGTACTCAGGCACTCATTAGCTCAGCTGCAAGCTTAAACTTCTAGGCTCAAGGAATCTTCCCACTGTGGCCTCCCAAGTAGCTGGGACTACAGGTGGACAGCACCACACCTGGCTAATTTTTAATTTTTTGTAGAGATGGGGTCTTTGTTGCCCAAGCTTGTCTTGAACTCTTGGGCTCCAGTGATTCCCCCACTTCAGCCTCCCAAAGTGTTGGGACTGCAGATGCTGAGCTATCACACCCAGATGGAACTTTAGATGCAAAACCTCAGTGTGCTTATGTAGCCTGTGCAAGTCACTCAGTGGATATGGGCATTATTTATTCACTAATTGTCTATTCAGTATCTATCAATGTTAGGTCTTTGGGATAAGGGATAAGATGCAGTCTGTACCTCAAGGAGTTTTCATTCAGTGGGGGTGTTAATTACAATGCAGTACAATTGTTACAGTGTAGCATTTCGAAAATACATGAGAGAAAAGTACTTGTAGCTGAGCAAACAGGGAAGATACTCTGGTGGACTTCTAATAGATGGGAGTGAGCTGATTCTGAAGGATGAAAGAAAGGTGGCCAGGCAAAGGGCAGGAGAAGTGCGGTGGAAGAAAAGGGCATTCCAGACTAGAGGGAACAGTAATTGAAAAGTCCTGAGAGAAATGGAGAGAGAGACTAAAGGGTAAACTGGGGCCAAATCTGATGAAGGGCCTTTATCGGGGATTTAGGCATATCTAAGCATAGATACCATGTTTCCTCTTATCCATTGGAAACATAGTACAACTTAGCTCTGTAACTGAGTAGCTGTGGTTATCAGGCTGTTCCAAAACAGTGAAATGCACTTTGATGAGATATGATGCCTATTTTTTCACATATAGGATAGACAAAAGCTAAAACATGTTATAAATTATAGAACCAGCTGATACACAAAATGTTAGGTGCAAGATACACACTTGTTAAAAAAAAAATGAAAGGATAGAGTTAATGCCAGGGGATTGTGAGTAGAGAGGGTTGAGGAAGAACATTTTTTTTGTCATTCAATCAGGAGACTTCAAGAGATCTTTGGAGAGAAAAAAAAAAATGAGGTAGTGAGTCTTACAGAAAGTATGTACCAATGTTAACTGGTGAATAAATATCCAGGTAAAAAAGAAGAGTGATTATATTAGAGTGAAGAGAGGAGACTTCCAGATGGCCTGTGTTGGTCCAAGAATATCTTGTGGCAAAGAGTTGTTTGGAAGCTTTTTCTTGATAGGGAGATCTGAAGAAATTTATTCCAGAACAGAGAGGAGGTGTAACATGATTAGAGCAATGGAAAGGGTGACAGGGCAGTAATACCTAGAATTCATTTTGGAGAAATAGTGCTATTTGGTCTGCAAGGAGGAATTTTCCGAAAGATTGAGCTTGGGAATGGCTACAACCTAGAATGAGGATTGGATGATGCTGTTCCTCCTCCTTTCTCCTCCTCCTCCTCTTTCACATTCTCTTTGTAAAGATCACTGAAGAGAAAGGGAGTAAAGGTTATTCTGAGGTTTATAGATGGAGGCAGGGAGGGAGTAATTATTATCATTGATAGAAATTTACAGCTTGGGTAGGGGAATGGATTTTGTAGCTAAAACTAGGAAGTACATATTGAAAGGGAAACATTTCCTTTTATTTGTTTCGGAATGTGCTTTTTTCAAAACAAAACAAAACAAAACGGGGTCTGGTTCTGTCACCTGGCTAGAGTGCAGTGGCCCAATCTCGGCTCACTACAACCTCCGCCGCCTCCCAGGCTCAAGCCATCCTTCCATATCAGCCTCTTGAGTAGCTGGGACTGCAGGCGCATGCCACCATACCTGGCTAATTTTTGTCTTTTTTGTAGAGACGGGGTTTCACCATGTTGCCCAGGCTGGTTTCATACTCCTAGCTCAAGTTATCTTCCTGCCTTGGCCTCTCAAAGTGTTGGGATTAGGGGCATGAGCCATTATGCCCAGCCCTGGAATGTGCATTTTTTAAATACTAGACCTTTTCATGTAAGGCACTGACTCTTAAACTTTTTTCTGTTTTCAAAGGTAACTTATAGAAACATGTGTAAAACAGAAATGTTTTCTTTAATGAGTACTTATAAAACAAATGCTCAGGTAACTGCTATCCAGGTCAGCTTCTCATTTTCTTGCTCCTGTATACCTCGGGAATGTGACATTTTCGTTAGTAAGAGTAGTTAGTAATTAGTATTTTTAAAACCTTAACATTTATTGTTTATACTGATGCTAAGTGCTTTATATAGATTATCTGTTTAGTCTTCACAACAGTCCTATCAAGTAGGTACTATTATTATCCCCATTTACTGCTGAGGAAACTTGAGGCCTACAGCTCTTAAGTAAGTGGCCCTAAGTCCTCCATCGGGTATTAAGTGGCAAAGCCTGGACTTATATCAAAGCTTGATACTACGTGGCCAGGCGCAGTGGCTCACGCCTGTAATCCTAGCACTTTGGGAGGCCGAGGCAGGTGGATCACCTGAGGTCAGGAGTTCAAGATCAGCCTGGCCAATGTGGTGAAACCCCCATCTCTACTAAAAATACAAAACTTAACCAGGCGTGGTGGTGTGTGCCTGTAATTCCGGCTACAAGCGAGGCTGAGGTGGGAGAATCACTTGAACCTGGGAGGTGGAGGTTGCAGTGAGCCAAGATCATACCATTGCACTCCAACCTGGGTGACAGAGCGAAACTCCATCTCAAAAACAAATAAAGCTTGATGGTAAAGCCAGAACTCTTGTGCTGTACTCCCCTAAGGAAATCTAAGACTTGATATGTACAAACCATGTCTAAAAGTTGGTGAATGGGGGAAATATCAAAGAAATACTGACTATGTTATAGAAATTCCTATTTCTATATTTTATTTTATTAATTTATTTACTCTTTCAAGAGACAGGGTTTCTCCATGTTGCCCATCTTGAGCTTCTGACCTCAGGTGATCCGCCCGCCTTGGCCTCCTGAAGTGCTGGGATTCCAGGCGTGAGCCACCATGACCGGCCCCTATTTCTATATTTTAAAACCTTGCTAATAAAAATTTTTGATGAACTTTATTATTAAGTTTATTTACTTTTTAATCTTTTTGCTCTTGCAAAGTTTTCTTCTTATCAGCAAGGAGCCAGTTAGTTGGTTTTACCAAAAAATGAAAGTCCCTATCTTTGGGCTTAACACTTAAGCTTTATGCTGTAGTTTCTGATACCAGGACTAATAAATATTTTTTCACCTGCAAAATTCAGTTAGCTCTACTAAACGTCTCTCTGGAACCTCCAGTGGTAAGTGGTGCTATTTGATTGCTGAAGTTTAAAACTTTATCCTTGACTCCTTTCTCTTCCCCTCTGTCACCCTTCTCTGAATTAGTCATCTGAAGAACCCTCATGTTTGTACCTGTTACCTACCAACCTTACTTCCACTGCCCCTAGTTTAGACCCTTACCATTCTTGCCTCAACAAGTATAATCGTATACCTAGCTCTCCAGTGTTCAGTATCTTCTCTCCCCAGTTATCTTGTGGATTAATTTTTTTTCTCAAATCTTTCTGTGTTACTTTCCTGTTTGTGATCCTTTCCATTAACTTGAGGATAAAAGTGCTTAGCATGCCACATATAGTTCCACATAAGGCCCTACCTTTTTTACTTCACTTTGCACTTTTCCTTATATCTCCTTTATGCCAGCTGTGATAAAGTACTGGAGATGCTTGAGTAACCAGTAGTTTCTTCTCCATGTCTTTGTACATGCTGTTCTACTGTGTGCCTTCTTTTGGCTGTCTGTTGAGTGGGGCTCACTCTGGCAAACTGTCTCTTCAGTCAGAATCCTTCATATATCTCTGGAACACCAAGATTACAAATCTGCCGCACAGTGTCATTGTAGTTTAAAACAAAAAATCCTTCAGAAGTTCTCCATGAAGTCTTTCCTGACTAATAGTATACTTGGTACCATCAGTCCCTATTCTTTTCCTCCTCTATAGTGTTTTCCTAGGTGAATTTTCCTTTACCTATTTGGGATAAATTGCTGTGATATACAGCAAATTCTGTGTGTGAATAGCTATTAAAGTATTTGGCTCTGTCGAGAAGCTCAGTGAGTCTAGAGACCTTGGATGCTACTGTCATTTAGTGAACAGCATGAGAAACTTAATAGAGAAGAGAGACTGGATGATGTACTTGAAAAAAAGTCTACATTTGGGAATGAAAGATTCACTATCATTCTAAGACATTAATTTTCTTTTGGTGTTGACTCCATGGCGTTGATACTGTTGCCTTGCCCTCCTTGAACAGCCTGTTCTCCTATAATGTGTTTCTGTAACATGAGTTCACTCATACTTGAATGATAGATAAAGGAATGTTAAGGCAAAATTCATATTGGTTCATATGTGATTTTTAGTAACACATTAATGTTTGGCAGTCTCAAATAACAGCCAGTTTTTACTAATTTTTTTTTTTTAAGACGGGATTTCACTATGTTGGTCAGGCTGGTCTTGAACTCCCGACCTCAGGTGATCCGCCCACCTTGGACCTCCAAAGTGCTTGGATTACAGGCATGAGCCACCACGCCCGGCCAAATAAGAGCAATTGAACATAAAGTACAGAAACACAGTTGAACGGATCAAGACCAGGAGTATGCATATTTGGCCATGTACCCATGTTCTGCCTCTCGGCTCTATTTAACCATGTGCTCTGTCTAGAGGTGCTTATGACCATCCATCCTGTGCATTTCCCTCTTCCTAAGTTTGAAGAGTATAAACTATTTCAGGAATCTGTATGTCATATAGCAGACAACCTATAATTTTTTTTCAATTCACTAATGGGACATATGCAACCTCAGGTTCTCTTGGAGCACTCTTTTTTAGTCAACTTTGCTAAGTCTTCCTACCCTTTGAATGTAGTAGGCATGGCTTGGGATTCTGTCTATGATTCTTTGAACTATAGAGTATTTTTCTTGTTCACATCAGCAGCTCTCTTGGCTTTAATCATCATTTCAGTGTGGGGGGGACTTAAATTTCATAAAATCATCTGCTGGAAATTATTCAGTGAGCATCTTTTTAGTTTCTCAAACTCAAAGTGTTTAAAGCCATGTTCTGCCTTTGTTTTTTCTTTTTTCTGTTTATCATCACCCTCACTGTGACCTGAATTTGAAACTTGAGAGGCTTCTTGGACTTCTTTCTCCTCTTCCACATTCAGTCAGATGCCAGTCATGTAGCTTGAATCTCTGCTCTCTCTGGATTTTGGCCCTGCCTCTCTATTCTGCTGCCTCCAGCCTACTTTAGGCCTTATTACCTATCACCTTCCAGTTCAAAAACTATCTTGAAAGAAGTATTCTTCCTCGAGTTTATGAGATTTTTCAGTGAGCCTGATGCCTGATTATTTCTCCAGATTCAGCCTTCCTCCCCCACCCCCTTAAGCCCTAGCAACACTGAACTTACACGCTTATACATAATCTGGAATCCCGCCTGCCCCTCCTCGCCAGTGCTATTTCTATTCTCAGGGCCATCTTGCTGACTGGAATATCCTTCTCTGCCTCCTGTTGCCTGGCTAATTCCTACCACTTTTAAATAGTCAACTCTGGGTAGGTACCATTCTTTGCTCCTGGAAGAACTCTGCATATATCTTTCTTATTGCAATTATGATGTATTTTAATTCGATTTTGTTTATTTTTCCTACTAGATTGTGAGCTTTTTGAGGGCACAGACTATGTATCTTCATTGCTTACCACTTAGTACAGTGGCTGGAACCAATCAAGCACTAAAATATTCCTTGAATAAATATATCCTAGGCACCACAGACACAGTAATTTTTGAACTGAAACTTTTACTGTTTTAATGCCTTTTCCTACTGCTTCCCAAATCACCTCCAAGCTTTTTATTATGACAGGTGAAGTACTGGGAGATGAAGGCACACGCATTGCGAATGAATTAGTGATTAAGGCTAATTTGTATGGCTAAGTAACTGTCCATTATATGTATATACCGTATTTGTTTACTCATTCATCCACAGATGAATACTTGGTTATTTCCAACTTTGTCTGTTGTCTCCCAACCATTTACAAATGCCGTTAATTGGCCAGGTTTGGTGGCTACCACCTAGCATGTTGGGAAGCCAAGGTGGGATCACCTGAAGTCAGGAGTTCAATACTACCCTGGCCAACATGGTGAAATCTCATCTCTACAAAAAAATATAAAAATTAGCCAGGCATGCTGGCAGGTGCTTGTAATCCCAGCAACTCAGCAGGTTGAGGCAGGAGAACCGCTTTGAACCCAGGAGGTGGAGGTTGCAGTGAGCTAAGAATGCACTCCAGCCTGGCAAACAAGAGCGAGACTGAGTCTTTAAAAAAACAAAGCCATTAATTTGTTCAGGTCAGTTTTCTTTATTTTTATTTTTATTTTCTTGAGATGGAGTCTCGCTGTGTCACCCAATATGGAGTGCAATGGCGTGATCTTGGTATACTGCATCCTCCGCCTCCCAGGTTCAAGCAATTATTCTGCCTCAGCCTCCTGAGTAGCTGAGAGGCGCGCACCAGCACATGTGGCTAATTTTTGTATTTTTAGTAGAGACGGGATTTCACCATGTTGGCTAGTATGGTCTTGATATCTTGACCCTGTGATCCACCCGCCTTTGCCTCCCGAAGTGCTGGGATTACAAGCGTGAGCCACTGCACCCGGCCCAGGTCAGTTTTCTTTCATTAAATTGCACCGTATGAAATTGCCTTTTTCCAGGTTTGTAGCAACAGCCAAGTATTGGCAATTTCCATATGGTTCAGCCCAATAGACTGTCCTAATTACTGGGTTTGTTTCCTTGTGGTGGTACTTAATTGGTTCCTCCTATTTTTTTTACCACCCTTCAGATTTTTTGTAATCTGTGAGTTTTTGTTGTTTTGTTTTTTAAATTTAAAATGTTATTTTTGAGACAGAATCTTGATGTTACCTGGGCTGGAGTGCAATGACTTGATCATGGTTCAAGCAATCCTCTTGCCTCAGCCTCTTGAGTAGCGAGGACTACAGGTGCACACCACCATGTCCAGCTAATTTTCTTTTTGTAGAGATAGGGTGTAGGGTCCTGCTATATTGACCAGGCTGGTCTTGAACTCCTGGTCTCAAGCAGTCTTTCTTCCTCAACCTCTCAAAATGCTAAGATTATATGCATGAGCCACTGAGCCCAGCCTAAACTGTGAGTTTGATGTAAAGTCTTCATTAGTTTCAAGTTAAGATTTTATTTATTTATGATTTAATTGGTGATAGTGTACTTTAGAATGTATCTCAGTAATGATAATAAGATTAGTATAGGGTTCATGTGATAAAGAAGAAATAATGTAATGCCATGAATGTGAAAGTTACTACCTTTCATGAAGTTTATTTGGGTGAAATGTGACAAGAACTGGATGACATTCCAAGTAGAAAAAGAAGTAACTTATTGGTAGCCAGTAAAGGAGTTACAAAATGCATTTCCAGAACTTCTAACTTCAGAGTCAGTGGGATTTTCTTTCTATGACGGACACCACTCCTCAATTGACTTTTTGTTTAGTTAGCATACATTTTGGCTATACAGTTGGCCCTTCATAGCCTGTGGATTTGTAGGGCTGACTGTACCGTGCCATTTTATTGAAGAGATTTGAGCATCTGCAGATTTTTGTCATCTTTAGGGGAGGGAGTATCTGGAGCCAACCACCCCCTACCCCCAGGATACTGAGGAAGGACTGTAATCTTATTTTCAAGTCTCTATTTGTTATCTTGGAGGTGAAGGAATATTAAAAGTATAAGAAGGATGTAGCTATCCTTTCTTGCAGTTTTGCTATTAAGAAAAATTTCATCACAGCCTCGCCAACATCAGCAGTTAAAATGTAAAATAAATCATGCCTATATTTACTTGGAATTAATTATTCTGGGTTTTTTGGGTTAGGGAAGTTGTATACATACTAGATTTTGCTTTCTTTTGCCATCTGCCTTAAATAGAATATAATTTAGTTGTTTTTTTGGTTCTTGAGAGAGTCACCATTATGCATATGGATATTGGGTTTTGCTTTTATGTAAGTGATGCCTTCAGATTGTTAGATTACCAGAATTTTGTCCTTGATTTTTATGCTTGTGGAGTTTTTGCTCTTCCTAATTTTGGGTGGGGGCGGGGAGGGACATGTCCTTTTCCCTTGCTTTTAGTCTATCAGCTTTCTCTTTGGTACTGTCAGCATGTTTACCTATGGTAGCCCCTATGTTTCTTTTTATTTGACGCTTCACATATTCTAGTGACTTGGCAAACAGATTTATTAAACATTTATTTAGCTTTTTTTTTTTTCTTTAGACAGGGTCTTGCTCTGTCACCCAGGCTGGAACAGTGGCACAGTCTCAGCTCACTGCATCCTCAACTTCTCAGGCTCAAGTGATCCTCTCAAGTAGCTGGAACTACAGGTGCACACCACCACACCCAGCTAATTTTTTATTTTTTATAGAGACATGGTTTCACCATTGTGCTCAAGCTGGTCTCAAACTCTTGGGCTCAAGCGATTCACCTACCTCAGCCTCCCAAAGTGCTGGCATTACAGGCGTGAGCGACCGTGCCCGGCCTATTTAGTATTTTTTACATGCTGGGTAGACATTATTAGGTGCCAAAGATTACAAATATGAAAATATTCCCTGATCTAAGGAAGTTCAGTTTAATGGGAGAGACTGATACTTAAGCATATGGCTAGTATACAGTGTAATAAGTTCTATGATACAGGTACATAATTTGTAAAGTACTGTAAGAGTATAGAGAAAGCATAACTGTACCTGGGGAAATTAGTAAGGTTACACAGAAGGTCATACTTGAGCAAGGTCTTGAAGGATGAGTTTGCCAAGTCAGAAAGAAAAATAGCATGAATAACTGTGTCATGGAGTCTAAAGGCTTGGCATGTTCAAGTCACTATTGATATATGAGAGGCATTGTATCCATTCCCCCTTCTTTTGAAAACAGCCTTTTGATTTGGCCTTTCAAAGCTACTTTTCTGCCATTGGATATCTCATGGTGGAATTTATTTATTTATTTATTCGAGATGGAGTTTTGCTCTTGTTGCTTAGGCTGGAGTGCAATGGCGTGAATGGTGTGATCTTGGCTCACTGCAACCTCCACCTCCCAGGTACAAGCGATTCTCTTGTCTCAGCCTTCCAAGTAACTCGGATTACAGGCATGTACCACCATGCCCAGCTCATTTTTTTGTGTTTAGTAGAGACAGGGTTTTACCATGTTAGGTTGGTCACGAACTCCTGACCTCAAGTGATCCACCTGCCTCAGCCTCCCAGAGTGCTGGGATTACACATGTGAGCCACCACATCTAGCCTCATGGTGGAATTTTTAATGTAGGTGCTTCTGCCTCTGGTTCATTAATGTGCCTCACATTTTTCTGGCTAACACAAATTAGGCTAATTCTGTCCCTGGCATTTAAATCTTGAGTGAGCTGATACTGAGACCTAATTGATTCATCCTGACAGAAGTACTGTGAAGGTAACCACCCATTAATTCCTGCCAGCTAGATATGTGGGAATTGCTTTCGTAGGCTTGATTCTTCAGCTTTGCCTTGGTTTTGTGAATTACTCTATGCTCTATCAATAAATTTATCCTTCCCTTTTTTCTTCTTAAATTAAGTTATGTTTGCAACGTAACTCTAAGGTGATCAACTGTCTTGGTGTGTCTGGAACTGAAGGAGTTCCCAGTACACAGGACTTTCAGTGTTCAAAAAGGGAAAGTCCTGGACAAATCTTAACAAGTTGGTTGTTCTAATTAAAAGTTTGGACATAAAGATAATGAGTTCTTGGATCCAAATGTTCAGATGAAAATATTCAATATGCAGCTGAAAACAGTGCAGAACTAGCTTGCTTCAGTTATGTCACTCAGCAGCTATTCAAATTCTGTACTAAGTATGAGGGATAAAACAATGAAAATAATGATAACCAGTAATTGTTGAGCACTTAACTATGTGCAAGGCACTGTGTTTATATGAATAACCTTACATAATCCTCACAAAGTTTTCATTATATGGAGGAAGAAAATTAGTTCTTCATTTCTTAATTTTCTTCTTAAGTAATTTGTTAAGAACATACAGTTAGGAAGGAGCCAAACTGGCCTTCAGTCCCAGATTCCCAACTTTAAAACTCCATGCCCTTAGTAGCCATTTTCCTACTCTACCTCAGGGTTCCCACTCAAGGAATGTGTAGACTAGTAGGCAGATTATGTGAAAGCATATAAATATTTTCTGTAATGGAAGTGTGTACCTAATGCAGTGGGCACTTAGGGAAAGAGTCACCTGAGTTGGCCTGGGTGAGTCACAGAAGACTTCATGGAGGTGATGTGCCTTAGCCGAAAGTAGGAAAATATGTAGGTATTTATTTTTTGGTACATCTTGGGCAAGCCTGGAAGAGACAGTGTGATATGTTCTGGGGAATTGATGTAGTTAAGTATTTCTGGCTGATCATAGTGGCTCACAGCTGTAATCCCAGCACTTTGGGAGGTTGACGCAGGCAGATCACCTGAGGTCAGGAGTTCAAGACCAGCCTGGCCAACATGATGAAACCCCGTCTCTACTAAAAATATAAAAATCAGCTAGCATGGTGGTGTGCACCTGTAGTCCCAGCTACTCAGGAGGGTGAGGCCAAAGAATTGCTTGAACCTGGGAGGCAGAAGTTGCAGTGAACAGAGATTGCACCACTGCATTCCAGTTTGGGCAACAGAGTGAGACTCCGTCTCAAAAAAAAAAAGTAATATTTCTTCAATATTTCAGGTATAGTAATTGGAAATTTGGGTAGGACAAACAAGAGCCAGATTGTGAAAAACATTTTCTCTGGGGAACATTTTAAATAGTGAAATAAATTTGGGCATTTAGAACTGTTGCTTTGGTTATACTATACGGAATGGATTAGTGAAGTTGAGAAGGGAGTTTGGGAGTAACAGAAAACTCGGAATAGCTCAGGGTCTCAGATGGGTGGCCTGATTATAGTGTTGGCACTGAGACTGAAAAGCAGAAACAGTCACTAGGACTAATCTTTTGGTATATTTTACCTGATAGAATACAGGTTGGCAAAGTTTTTGTAAAGAGTCATAATATATATATTTCTTTTTTCAAGACAGAGTTTCGCTCTTGTTACCCAGGCTGGAGTACAATGGCGCGATCTCAGCTCACCGCAACCTCCGCCTCCTGGGTTCAGGCAATTCTCCTGCCTCAGCCTCCTGAGTAGCTGGCATTACAGGTACGCGCCACCGTGCCCAGCTAATTTTTTTGTATTTTTAGTAGAGACAGGGTTTCACTATGTTGACTAGGATGGTCTTGATCTCTTGACCTTGTGATCCACCCGCCTCAGCCTCCCAAAGTGCTGGGATTACAGGCATGAGCCACCGCGCCTGGCCATAATATTTTTTAAAAGCCTAAATATTATGGCTTTGAGGGCCATAGTGTCTATATTGCAACTATTCACCTCTGCCTTGAGCACAAAAGCAGCCGTAGACTGTAGGCAAACAAATGAGTGTGGTTGTATTCTAATAAAGTTTTATGAAATCAGTTGGGGTCTAGATTAGGCTCACAGGCCCTTCTAGGCCAGGGTGACTAGTGGTGAAGATTAATAGTCCAAGCAATGACTAGAATAAGATAATAATGTAGATGAGGGATTAGAGGAGTAAGAA
This sequence comes from Callithrix jacchus, assembly GCF_049354715.1. NCBI lineage: Eukaryota > Metazoa > Chordata > Mammalia > Primates > Cebidae > Callithrix > Callithrix jacchus. The sequence continues at coordinate 66,204,194 of NC_133502.1, forward strand.
GGAAAGAGGAGCAGGGGAGGAAAGAACTCTGAGGAACCACATCATATCAGGAGACAAGGTAAAATTGCTACTGAGGGAGTCTGTAGGAAGCTTAGCAGCAAATGGTGTATCAGAACTTTAGGGGAGGAGAGTTTCCTGAAGGAGGAAGTAATTGCAGTATCAAATGCTACAGAGAGTAGAGGCACGATGAGACCTTAAAATAAGGCATTCATTGTATTTGCCCATTGCAGGCCAGTGAGAAATGGAAAACTGGGAGAGTGGTGGGATCTGGAAGCTAGCTCATGATAAGCTAAGGGGTGAGTTGGAGTTGAGGTAGTTAGACTAGTTAGAACTTTGATTTAAATATTTGATAGTTATGGGAAGGAGGAATCACAGGTTAGCTTGAGGAAGAAGTAGGTTTGAAAGAAGGGTGTTTCCTGTTTTTTATCATTTAGAATGGTGGGGTTGACTGTAGGCCAAACTGAAGAAGCCAGAGCAAAAGAGACCTGAGGACCTGGTTAGAAAAGGATAAAGTAAGTAGGGAGATGTTGGGGAAGGGAAGTAAGAGATGTAGGAGGTGTGTGAGATGTGGTTAGGTCTTGAAGGAGCCTCAGATGAAAAGGACTTGAAGTATGGACAGAAATGAGAATGGGCTGCAGAAGGGTAGGGAAACTGGAACAAATAACATGTAGTGGCCTCTATTTTCTTTGAGAAAGTTACTACCTCTTAGAAGAGATAATGCTTGAAGGAAAGGTGTTTCAGGGAAAACAAAATAGGATTTATATAGGAATGAAGGCCCAGCTGAGGTGAGTACTGTACTATATTGTTATCTTGATAACAGTAATGAACAATTTTCAGTTCATTATATCAGATTTAGCTATGAATGCATTCTGGACTTTAGTTAGAATTATTAAACCAAGGCTGGGTGCAGTGGCTCATGCCTATAATCCCAGCACTTTGGGAGGCTGAGGCGGGCAGATCAACTGAGGTCAGGAGTTTGAGACTAGCCTGGCCAACATGGTGAAACCCCATCTCTTCTAAAAATAAAAAATTAGCTGAGCATGGTGGTGCATGCCTGTAGTCTCAGCTCCTCGGGAGGCTGAGGCAGGAGAATTGTGCCATTGTACTCCAGCCAGCCCAGGAGCCTGGGTGACAAAAGTGAACTCTGTTTCAAAAAAACAAAACAAAAAAAAAGAATTGTTAAACCACATTCAAGATTCAAAGTGTAGAACTCATATTCAATTGAATTAAAAAAAAAAACACACAACAACAAATTGAACTAGCAGGAACCTTGGAATTTAATGAGTCCAACTCCCTTTTTCACAGATGTGAAAACTTAAGACATAGAAAAATAATGAATGTTATACACTCATCTGTAGTTGGTAACCAGGTTTTCTGATTGCAGAAAATAAAAAAATTGCTTAAGTGTGTGTTTAAGCATAACACACTTAAAAATTCTGGCTGGGCACAGTGGCTCACACCTGTAATCCCAGTACTTTGGATGGTGGAGGAGGGAGGATTGTTTGAGGCTAGAAATTCAAGACCAGCCTAGGCAATATAGTGAGACCTCATCTGTACCCAAAATTCAAAAATTAGGCAAGCATAGTAGTTTGCAACTGTAGTCCCAGCTACTTGGGAGGCTGAGGTGGGAGGTAGAGTCCGGGAGGTAGAGGCCATGGTGAGCTGAGATTGTACACTGTCTCAGAAAAAAATAATAACAAAAAACAAAAGGTCTATTTTATAAAACTTTCAAACATATATAAAAGTAGAGAGAATAATATTTTGAACTTCCATGTGACATTTTAAAACAATTATAATTTATGGCTGTCTTGTTTAATATATATCTTGTTAAAAGAAAATCCTTAGCCAAATTAAAAAGTTTGATTGAGCAAAAGAATGATTCATGAATAGGGCAGCCTCCTGAGCCACATTAGGTTCAGAGAGACTCCAGTACAGCCAGGTTGTGGAAGAAGATGTTTAGACAGAGGTACAGAAACAGCCAGGTTGGTTATAGCTTGGCAGTTGCCTTATTTGAACATGGCTTGAACAGTTGGCCCCTTTTGATTGGCCAAAACTTGGTGATTGACACAAGATTAGGTTACAGTCTGTTTACACCTCCATTTAGATATATTTATAGTTCACTATGTACAGAGAAACCTTTAGACCAAACTTCAAATATGTAAGGAGACAGCTTTAGGTTAAACTTAATTTAACAATCTCTATCCACTTCTACTCTTCCCCGAATTATTTTGAAGCATAATCTATCAGTATTATGTTTCATCTGCCAGTATTTTAACATGTATGCCTAAAAGGTAAGACATATGATATTTTCAGTGTTTTTTCCTCATTGAAAACATAACCCACAATATGGGTTATGTTTTTTCTTTCTTTTCTTTCAGCTTATAAATTTGAACTGATTTTGTAAACTTGACATTACTTCCATGACTGTATATATCTTGGTTTTGGAATAATATGTACTTGTAATGTTTATTGAAGTTTTTTTGTCTTTTTAGATTATGCAAAAACAAATTGTAAAAGGGTCAGCCCAAAGAATAATTGTTGTATCATGAAGTATCCAAAGCATCCTTTTTTTTTTTTTTGAGATGGGGGTCTCACTCTGTCACCCAGGCTGGAGTGCAGAGGTGCCATCTTGGCTCACTGCAGCCTCCACCTCCCAGGTTCAAGTGATTCTCCCACTTCAGCCTCCCTGGTAGCTGGGACTACAGGCTCCCACCACCATGCCCAGCTAATTTTTTGTATTTTTAGTAGAGACACGGTTTCACCATGTTAGTCAGGCTGGTCTTGAACTCCTGACCTCAAGTGATCTGCCCGCCTCTGCCTCCCTAAGAGCTGGGATTACAGTGTGAGCTACCACGCCCAGCCTCCAAAGCACACTTGTGATATGAAATTTCAAAGTAAAAATTCCTGTATCTCACCATATACCTTTAGATTTTATTGGTCATTTGTTTTTGGTTGGTACATGGCAAAGGAAATTGATAAATAATATTTTTTCCCTTAATTTTTCAACCAAGAAGAGAAAGGAATAACCTTATCTCCCCCTAAACAGGTTGATGATAACATGTGGTTAATTTTTGTGGCTTTTTTTTTTTTTTGAGATGAAGTTTTGTTCTTGTTGCCCAGGCTGGAGTGCACGGCACAGTCTCAGCTCACTACAACTTCTGCCTTCCAGGTTCCAGCAATTCTCCTGCCTCAGCCTCCTGAGTAGCTGGGATTACAGGCATGTGCCACCACACCTGGCTAATTTTGTATTTTTAATAGAGATGGCTTTCTCCAAGTTGGTCAGGCTGGTCTCAAACTCCCAACCTCAGGTGATTTGCCTGCCTCAGCCTCCCAAAGTGCTGGGATTACAGGAGTGGGCCACCACACCTGACCAACATGTGGTTAATTTTTAACTTCCAAAAATGTTTATGTTATTATCAATGAAGCTTTCCTCATACTGCAGTATGAGGAAAGTGATTTTACCAAAAAATAATACAGGCCGGGTGCAGTGGCTCACGCATATAATCCCAGCACTTTGGGAGGCTGATGCGGGTGGATCACAAGGTCAAGAGATCGAGACCATCCTGTTCAACATGGTGAAACCCCGTCTCTACTAAAAATACAAAAATATTAACTGTGCATGGTGTCACATGCCTGTAGTCGCAGCTACTTCGGAGGTTGAGGCAGGAGAATTGCTTGAACCCAAGAGGCGGAGGTTGCGGTGAGCTGAGATCGCGCCGTTGCACTTAGGCAACAAGAGTGAAACTCGGTCTCAAAAAAAAAAAAAAAGAAATACAGGCCAGGTGTGTGGCTCAAGCCTGTAATCTCAGCACCTTGAGATGCCAAGGTGGGAGGATCGCTTGAAGCCAGGAGTTCTAGACAAGCCTGGGCAACAAAGTGAGACCCTACCTCTATAAAAAATACAAAAAAACCCAAAAAATCAGCTGGGTGCATTGGCATGTGCCTATAATCCAAACTCCTTGGGAGGCTGAGGTGCAAGGATTGTTTGACCTGAGGAAGTCAAGGCTGTACTGAGCACTGCACCACTGTACTCCAGCCCATATAACAGAGTGAGACCCTTTCTCAAATAAAGAAACAGTGTAACAACAATTTATGTGGCATTTATATAATATTAGGTATCATAAATAATCTAGAGATTATTTTAAAGTATGTGGGAGGAGTGCATAGGTTAGATGCAAATATTATGCCATTTTATATAAAGGGACTTGTGGATCCTTGGATTTTGGTATTAGGTCCTGGAACCTGTATGCTTTCTTTGTATTTCCTGTTTCAGAATCACAATTTGGGTACAGATCCAACACTTCAGCATATCTTTGTGGTGTTTACAGAAGGTGTTCAGACAGACACTGTTGTTAATTTTCTTTATTCAAGATGTTGATAATAGGGACTCTGAAAGTTAGAAAGCTGAATAGAGTATGGAGGAAGGTAGCAGAATAGGCATTGAAATAATTAGAGGGATTGGATATTACATGCACTTTCCTCAACATTTGAATGGGCAAGAAAAAAGGAATTAGGTAGACTGAGAAGGATGATCGTGTTGCCTAAGTATTGAGCTACAGATTGTAGAGATGCATATATAGGTGGTAGAGAAAAAGTAGAAACCAGCTTTTGTACAGTGTTAACCTCAGCTAGCAGAGAGCAATGGACTATACAGTTAGTATCTTTTTATAAATTTGAACTGACTAAATTTGAACCTACTTCCATGATTATATGTATCTTTGTTTTGAAGTACTATATACTTGGGAATGCTTATTGAGGTGCTTTTTTTGTCTTTCTAGATTATGCAGAAATAATTTTTTTTTAAAGGTTAGTCAAGTGAAACAGTGGGAGTGGAGAAGGAACAAAGAAATCTGTAACTGGTTGTGATCAATTAGTTGTAAACACCACTGCACTCAGACCAGCCGCAGAAATAAATTTTAGTTCACTTTAGCACCTGGCATTTTAAACAAGGGTCAGAAAAACATAGGAAATAGAAGCATTTTTCAATAAATATTTTGGAAATGGTCCTTGTAGAACTTAATTTGTGTACTGATTCATATTAATTATTCACTTATAGTTACATTTCTGTTTATTCTATTTACTAGTAGTTAAAAGTTAACTTTTTTAAAATGGAAGGGAAAGATAAAAATAAAAATGGTGATTCTAAATAAAATCTTAGCATTCAGATAGATTCACAGATTTTACAGAGAAAATTTATAAACTGGTAATTCCTGGTTAAGATTATCATACTAGTTAATGATAAAGTGTACATTTACTCCCATATAATAAGAATAAATTCTATTGGCTGGAATCCTTCAATAGACATGAAAATAATTTAAAATGCCTCCTCACTGCTCTTGGGCAATTTAAAGTTATGTCATGGACTATGGCTGGCAACAGTGTGGTTTTAATTTTTCTGTTGAGTTCTGGAAACCTTGTTTTTGCTTGGAAGAAAGAATTGATACTTGGATATTAAAGTTGTATAGGGTCACAGCTGGGCTGCATATAATCCCAGCACTTTGCAAGGCTGAGGTGGGGGTATCACTTGAGGGCAGGAGTTTGAGACCAGCCTGGTCAACATGGCAAAACCCCCTCTCTACTAAAGATACACACACAAAAAATATTGTATAGGGGCTGGATATTTGCTTTTGTTTTCTAAATTTTGTGGATGTGGGGCTAGTCAAATAAACATTTTTGTGTGTCCTGTGGAACACTTGAAACTTTGGAAAATTGGGATATTTGAGAGGCTTGGGACTAAATAAATCCAATTTTGGAATACAGAGGGAGAAGGTACATGGGCTATGGACTGTGATTATGGTGTAGTACAAAAAGCATTGTCACTGAGTATGACCTACCGCAATTTCAGATTGAACAAACATTGGTTGTACAAACTCTTGTTTTCAATATTGTAGAGCAAGAAGGAAATAAAAGTGAATGAAACAAGATCCTTGCATTCAAGGGACATGTGTAATTTAAGGTAAATAAAAGCTACAGGCAACTATAAAACAGAATATGATAGTTCAGTAAAAGTAAAGATGGTTTGGAACATTGAGAAAGACCCGATTAGGGAAGTCTTCACGGTGGTGATGAACTGGGCCTTGAATGTTTCATGGTTTGATGAAGATGAAGATGTGTAAGTTAGAACAGCAGAAACAAATATTTTTTAAAGCTGGTTTGTTTGTGACAGTGTACAGCCATATGGATGAACTTCTCCCTAGTTTTGTCTCAGTGACCCAGGGCATCAGCCTGAGAGCCTGTTAGGTAAGTGTTTCCCATCTTGTGCGCTGCGCAGGGATGGCCACCCAGGAAGTTGGGTGGTGGAGCCTTTGTAGCCTTGTCCTTTTATCTTAAGTATTTTCTGTGTGTGCTGTGATGTGAAAGTAATTGGGAAGCACTGTTTTATCTTACTAAATATTTCTTTCCTGGTAATAAATTATTTAGTATATTGTATAGCATTTGTCAAAAATAGCTAGAAAATTTTGTTTTTTCTTTCCTTTTTCTTTGAGGTAGAGTCTCACTCTGTTGCCCAGGCTGGAGTGCAGTGCACTATCTCTGCTCACTGCAACTCTCACCTCCCGATTCAAGTGATTCTCCTGCCTCAGCTTCCCAAGTAGCTGGGATTACAGTCTTGTACCATACCTGGCTAATTTTTGTATTTTTAGTGGAGGTAGGGTTTCACCATATTGGTCAGGCTGGTGTTGGAACTCCTGACCTCAGGTAATCGGCCCGACTTGGCCTTCCAAAGTGCTGGGATTACAGGTGTGAGCCACCGCACCCAGCCAAATATTTTCAAAATAAGAACACTTTCCTAATTAGTTGTATTAGTTACCAGGGCAGGAGTCTTCTAATTACATTAGACATAGCCCCATGCAGTGATTAGGGAGCACAGCCAGGTTTAGCAGTTTCATTCTAAGTTTTTGTATTTGTGAGCATGATGGCATTATATGAGAACATGATATGTTTGTGGTCATGGCTAAACTATAAATATTATGTAACCAAAATATCCCTCCCTATGCTTTTCTTTTGGTAAACATAGTAAGTACTGGACCTATTTCTAAGATAACCATACACTGTTTACAGCAGTGCAGATATTAGGGAGAAAGGGATGTTGGGCAGATCTGCTTAGGGTAAAGATAACCTTGACAGGAGGTCCAGAGCTCTCTTGTCAAAGAGATAAAAAAGGGAGTATAAGCAAAAGAGAAACCTAAAAGTTCTGAATTTACAATCCAGAGGAAACCAGGCAGCTTATGGTGTAGTACAAAAAGCATCGAACCCAGGCCTCGATGTTATACAAGACTCCTCGTTATGACTGCTGCCTGGTCATATCGTTGAATTCAGGGTATAACTAGATTCTTGGGGCTGTGGCTCCTATGGCCCTAAATTAATTTCTCTCTCTTATTAAGAATCCATTAATTATATTCAAGTGGAGAAATTGGAGTCTCAGCTGACTTGTATCAAGGAAAAGGACTAAGACCTGGTGTGGTGGCTCTCACCTGTAATCCTAGCATTTTGGGAGGCCAAGACAGGTGGATCGCTTGAGCCCAGGAGTTTGAGACTAGCCTGGGCAACATGGCAAAACATCCCTTTAAAAAAAAAAATTAGCCTGGGTTTAGTGGCATGCAGTTGTGGTGCCAGCTACTTGGGAGGCTGAGGTGGGAGGTTCACCTGAGCCTGGGAGGTCGAGGCTACAGTGAGTCACGATGACACCACTGCACTCCAGCCTGGGTGACAGAGCAAGACCCTGTCTCCCCAAAAGAAAAAAAAAAGATGACTATGAATGGGATAGTATTGGTGCTATAGACTTTCAGAATATGGTTACGTCTTCCTTTCTTTTTTCTTTTGGCGGGGTAGGAGTTAGCTGGTCCCTAGAGGTATTTTAGGGACCTTCAGAAAATTTACAGCACTTTCCTGCTCTTCCTGTTCAGTTTCTCTGACTAGTAGACTTTAGCAGTGTGAGTTTGGTTTTATAACTACTGTAAATAAAGTCATTTTTACATGATCTGCTCACCACTTAGTCCTAATTATTATTGGAACATAAAATGAACAAATAAAATGTTAAAATATGTGTCATGTAAATGTTATTGTAAATTTTATTTATTTATAATGCTCTTGAAGATTTATTAGATTTTTACTGCTTACAGATTTTTTTAATTACAGGGAATATTTATCAACTTCCCCAGTGTCAATAAGGAACACAGATCCAAGTGCATAATACAGTAATAATAGGATAAAAAATTAGAATATTGGTGATTATATTGTAGAAAAAATAATCTTTTAATCTTTGAGGCAGATTAATTTAGAAAGGGTTTTAAATCATTTAAGTACTTCTCACAGTAATACACATCAGTATTTAGCTGGATGAGTTTTGACAAACGATTACCCCCTTGTAACCACCATTGCAATAAAAATGTAAATATTTCTGTCTTCCCAAAAGTTCCCCCTTTGCAGTAACCCATTCCTATCCCTCACCCTTAGGCAAATATTAATCTGCTCTAGTTCGTTGATCAGTTTGCTTTTTTTTTTTTTTTACTTAATAGTAACATTAATATTTTGTGTACCTAAAGTTTATTTTTCTTAATTGCTGACTTATATTCATTATATGAATATACCACAACAGTAGGCCATTAACCTACTATTGGCCATTTGAGTTGTTTCTGGTTTTTGGCAGTTAATGATTAAGACTGCTATGAATATTTGTTTATTGTATTGTTTATATTGTATTGGATCAATACAAGTCTTTGTGTTTTTCTATTGGATCAATACTTAAGAATAGAATGGCTGGGTAAGATAAATGTGTATTTAATAGTATTTCTTTCTTTCTTTTGAGACAGTTTCACTTTTGTCACCCAGGCTGGAGTGCAGTGGCATGATCTTGGCTCACTGCAAACTCCGCCTCTTGGGTTCAAGTGATTCTCCTGCCTCAGCCTCCTGAGTCGCTGGGATTACAGGCATGCACGCCCAGCTAATTTTTGTGTTTTTAGTAGAGGCGGGGTTTCACCATGTTAGCCAGGCTAGTCTCAAACTCCTGACCTCAGGTGATCCAACCCTCCTCAGCCTGCCAAAGTGCTGGGATCTTTTCCAAGGTGGTTATACTATTTTGTGTTCACCAACAGTGTGTGAATTCTACTTGTTCCACATCCTCACTAATACTTTGTGTTGCCAGTCTTTTAAATTTTCATCATTTTACTAAGTGTGTAGTGGTGTCTTATTATTGTTTTATTTTGCATTCTTCACGTTTGTTTAATGAAGTTGAAGAGCATCTGAAAAATCCACAGTTTACATCATATTAATGGTTTAAGTGGAAAGCTTTCCCCCAAAGATCAGGAGTAAGACAACAGTATTCATTGTTGTTCTTTCTATTTAGAATTGTACTGGATTTTCTAGCCAACACAGTTAATTAGGCAAGAAAACAAAGTAAAAGATAACCAGGATGGAAAATAAGAATTAAAACTATTTGCAAATGATATCATCTTCTGTATAGAAAATCCTAAGGAACTCACTTAAAAACTATTAGAGCTAATAAATGATTTCAACAAGGTTGCAGGATACAAGATCAGTATATAAAATCAATTGTATTTTAGTATACCAGCAATGGACAATCTAAAAATTCAAACAGGTCAGGTATGGTGGCTCATGCCTATAATCCCAAAATTATAGGGGATTATAAGCATGAGACAGGTGAATTGGCTGAGCCCAGGAATTCAAGACCAGCCTGGCCAAGATCTCTAGATCCCATCACTACAAAAAAATACAAAAATTAGCCAGGTGTGGTGTTGTGTTCCTGTAGTCCCAGCTACTGTAGAGGCTGAGGTGGGAGGATCGCTTGAGCTTGGAAAGTCAAGATTGCGGTGAGCTGTAATTGCTTTACTCTGATGAACAATAGAGCCTCCAGCCTGGGTGAGACCAGATGTGTGACAGAGTGAGACCCTGTCTCAAAAATAAATAAAATTAAAAAAAAAAATAGCTGGGTGTTGTAGCACACGCCTGTAGTCCCAGCTACTCAGGGGCTGAGAGGGAGGAACACTTGAGCTGAAGAGGTTGAGGCTGCATTGAATGGTGATTGTGCCACTGCACTCCAGCATGGTGACAAGAGTGAGACTGTGTCTTAAAAAACAAAATAACAATTTTGTTACAGTAGCATTATAAAGAATAAAATACTCAGGAATAAATTCAGCAAAAGTGTAAGACTTTTTTTCTTTACTAGAAATTCATTGCTTACTAAAAGTGTAAGACTTTTATGCTGAAAACAACAACTTCATTGAAAGAAAGATCTAAGTAAATAGAAATATATTTCATGTTCATGGATTGGAAGAGTTATTATGATTATTTTTTAAAGACGGGGTTTCACCATGTTGGTCAGGCTGGTCTTGAACTCCCAACCTCAGGTGATCCACCCGCCTTGGCCTCCAAAGTGCTTGGATTACAGACTGCAATATTCCCCAAATGACCTAAGAGAGTCAGTGCAATTTTGCATAAAATCCAAGCCAACTTGGCTTTTTTCTTTTTTTTCTACTCTTTCTTTTTTCTTCTTTATCTCATCTTTTTTTTTTTTTTTTTTTAAATATTGACAAGTTGATTCTGAAATTTGTATGGAATTGCAAAGGACCCTGAATAACCAAAAGAAAAACTCAAAAAGGAAGAACTAAGTTGAAGGACTCATATTTAGCAATTTCAGAACTTACTACAAGCAAACCTACAGTAACTAGGACCATGTGGTACTGGCATAAGGACAGACATATGGACAAATGGAATAGAATTGAGAGTCCAGAAATAAACTTTCACATTTACTAGTGATTTTTAAGTTTTTTTTTTTCTGGTGAGGGGGTAGGTTAATTGGTTTTCAACAAAGGTGGCAAAACAGTACAACAAAGAAATAATAGTTTTTTTTTTTTCTACAAATGGAACAACTGACTACATACAAGAGAATATTGGACCCTTACCTGACGCAATATGCAAAAACTAACTCAAAGTTGATCAAAGATATACATGTAAAAACTAAAATGTATAAACTTCTCAGAAGAAAACATCAGTATAGATCTTTGTAATCTTGGCATTGGTATCATAGTACGACCTTAAAACATGAGTGACAAGAGAAAATAAATTGGACTTTATCAAAATTTAAAATATTTTGTGCTTCAAATTACATTGTCAAGAAAGTAGAAAAGGGGCCAGGCGCGGTGGCTTGCTCACATCTGTAATGCCAGCACTTTGGGAGGCCAAGGTGGGAGAAACGCCTGAGTCTAGGAGTTCGAGACCAGCGTAGGCAACATAGTGATACCTTGTCTTTACAAAAAATTTGCCTGGTGTGGTTGTACATATCTGTAGTCCCAGCTACTTGAGAGGCTGAGGTGGGAGGATCACTGATGCCCAGGAGGTTGAGGCTGCAGTGAGTGGTAATCACTCCCCTACTGTACTCCAGCCTGGACGTCAGAGCAAGACCCTGTCTCCAAAAAACAAAAAAGGAGAAAAGCAGCCCAAAAATGGGAGAAAAACTTGCAAATCGTACATCTGATAAATATATTACTTACGCCAGAGCATTCAGGCAAGAAAAAGAAATATAGGATATTCAATTAGGAAAGGAGGAAGTCAAATTCTCTCTATTTGCTGACGACATGATTATATATTTAGAAGACCCCATTGTTTCAGCCCAAAATCTCCTGAAACTGATAAGCAACTTCAGCAAAGTCTCAGGATACAAAATCAATGTGCAAAAGCCACAAGCATTCCTGTACACCAATAACAGACTTAAAGAGAGCCAAATCAAGAACGAACTGTCATTCACAATTGCTACAAAGAGAATAAAATACCTAGGAATACAACTAACAAAGAACGTGAAGGACCTCTTCAAGGAGAACTACAAACCACTGCTCAAAAAAATAAGAGAGGACACAGAGAGATGGAGAAACATTCCATGTTCCTGGTTGGGAAGAATCAATATCGTCAAAATGGCCATAGCGCCAAAAGTAATTTACAGATTCAACACCGTCCCCATCAAGCTACCAATGAGCTTCTTCAGAGAACTGGAGAAAACCACCTTAAACTTCATATGGAACCAAAAGAGAGCCCACATAGCCAAGTCAATTCTAAGCAAAAAGAACACAGCGGGAGGCATCACACTACCGGACTTCAAACTATACTACAAGGGTACAGTAATCAAAACAGCATGGTACTGGTACCAAAACAGAGATATAGACCAATGGAACAGAACAGAGGCCTCGGAGGCAACACAACATATCTACAACCATCTGATCTTTGATAAACCTGACAAAAACAAGCAATGGGGAAAGGATTCCCTGTTTAATAAATGGTGTTGGGAAAACTGACTAGCCAGGTGCAGAAAGCAGAAACTGGACTCCTTCACCCCTTCCTGACACCTTACACTAAAATTAACTCCAGATGGATTAAAGACTTAAACATAAGACCTAACACCATAAAAACCCTAGAAGAAAATCTAAGCAAAACCATTCAGGACATAGGCATCAGCAAGGACTTCATGACCAACATACCAAAAGCATTGGCAACAAGAGCCAAAATAGACAAATGGGACCTAATCAAACTCCACAGCTTCTGCATAGCAGAAGAAACAGTCATTAGAGTGAATCGGCAACCAACAGAATGGGAAAAAAATTTTGCAATCTAATAAAGGGTTGATATTCAGAATCTACAAAGAACTAAAACAGATTTACAAGAAAGAAACAAGCCCATTCAAAAGTGGGCGAAGGATATGAACAGACACTTTACAAAGGAAGACATATGAGGCCAATGAACATATGAAAAAATGCTCATCATCACTGGTCATTAGAGAAATGCAAATCAAAACTACATTGAGATACCACCTCACTCCAGGTAGAATGGCAATTATTAAAAAATCTGGAGACAACAGATGCTGGAAAGGATGTGGAGAAATAGGAACACTTTTACAGTGTTGGTGGGAGTGTCAATTAGTTCAACCATTGTGAAAGACAGTGTGGTGATTCCTCAAGGACCTAGAAATAGAAATTCTATTTGACCCAGCAATCCCATTACTGGGTTTATATCCAAAGGATTATAAATCGTTCTATTATAAGGACACATGCACATGAATGTTCATTGCAGTACAGTTTACAATAGAAAGACCTGGAACCAACCCAAATGCCCATCGATGATAGACTGGACAGGGAAAATGTGGCACATGTACACCATGGAATACTATGCAGCCATAGAAAATGATGAGTCCTTTGTAGGGACATGGATCAACCTGGAAACCATCATTCTCAGAAAACGGACACAAGAATAGAAAAATCAAACACCACATGTTCTCACTCATAGGTGGGTGTTGAACAATGAGAACACATGGACACAGGGAGGGGAGAATCACACACTAGGGTCTGTGGGGGGCGGGGAATAGGAGACAGTGGGGTGTGGGGAGTTGGGAAAGGATAACATGGGGCAAAATGCCAGATATAGGTGATGGGGAGGAAGGCAGCAAATCACACCGCCATGTGTGTACCTATGCAACAGTCTGACATGTTCTTCCCATGTACCCCCAAACCAAAAATGCAATAAAAAAACACAGGAAAAAAAAAAAAGATATTACTTACATCTAGAATTTATAAAGAACGACAACTGAATAATACAAAGACAATCCAGTTTAAAAACGGGCAAAAACTTGGACAGTTCCCTGAAGAAGGCATACAAATGGCCAGCAAACTCATGAAAAGGTGCTCAATGTTATTATTAGTCATTAGGGAAGTGCAAATCAGAAGCACAAGATATCGTTTCACATACACTAAAATGGACTAAAATCAAACGAATAATAGCATTGGGAAGGATAAGTAGAAATTGGAACTCTCATACTCTTCTGGTGGTATGTGCAGCAACTTTAGAAAATAGTTTAGCAGGCTGGGCATGGTGGCTCATGTCTGTAATTCTTAGCACTTTGGGAGACTAAGGCAGGTGGATCACCTGAGGTCGGGAGTTTGAGACCAGCCTGACCACCATGGAAAAACCCTGTCTCTATAAAAAGGAAAAAAAAAAAAAGAAAGAAAGAAAATAGTTTATCAGTTCAAGATGTTAATCACAGAGTTCCCATAACACCTAGCAGTGTTTCTCTTAGGCATATATCCAAGAGATGAAAAACATGTACACAAATGTTAGTTATAGCCTTATCATAGTATCCCCAAAGTGGGAACAACCTGAATGTCCTTACAATGGAATATTATTCCACAATAAAAAGGAGTGAAGTATTTATACATGCTACACTGTGGATGAATCTCAAAAACATGCTAAGTGAAGAAGCCAGATATGGAGGCCACATATTATATAATTCCATATATATAAATATCCAGACAATCAAATTCATAGATACAGAAAATAGATTAGTGATTGCCAGGGGTTGTGGAAAAGGAGCATGGGGAGCAAATGCTAAAGGGTATGTGATTTCTTTTTTGTGGTGATGAAAATGTTCTAAAATTAGGTGGTGGTGATGGTTACACAACTCTGTACTAAAAACCACGAATTTATCCTTTTAGGATAAATTTTATGGCATGGGAAAAATTCATTTATATCTGAATAAAACTTACTAAAAGAAAAAGGAAAATTATACCTAATAGTAGCATAAATTACCTAATGAAAGCATTTTCAGAATGGAGTTCATATAGTAAAAATGGTAGCATGTGGCATTCTGGCTTCTAGTAATGGCTTCTAGTAATACTGTAGGGTTACCTTCCCGTAGATAACAATGATAATATCTGGACAAAATATATTAGTTTTTCTTTAAAGATACTGGAGAGTGCTCAAAAGCAGACAGAAACTGGAGGAGAGCCTATTCTTAAAACATACTATCTTGTGAAATTCATGAGTTGGTGGGTTTTTATTTGAGAGTGCTCTGTAATCCTCCTGCTACTTGGCAAAGAATACTGCAGCCTTATTTGCTTGAAATGTAAGAGTACAGAGTTCTGGGCCAACAGACCAGCAAGAAACTTAGCATGTAAGTCCTGGAAGAGAGGTAGCTACAGAGGGTCCAAAAGTTGCATATAAGATCTGTCCAAATTCTTGGCAGTTTTTAAATACTATGTATGCAGTGGTGGCATGTGTGGCACATGTATGTGTGGCACACAAGTTGGGTTCTTTACATCAGTATGTAGAACATTAACTCTGAATAGATTGTTTTAAGTTAAAGTCACAATTGTGATCCCTAGTGAGAAATCTCAGGGAAAAAAAAGGTGAACCTACATGTCAGTAGAGGAATATCTTATGGAATGCTAAAAACAAAATTGATTTACCCAAATGAAGACAGGCCAGGGAACAGAGAAATGAAAAACTAATGAGATGATAAAAAACAGAAATGCCAGCCGGGTATGGTTGCTCACGCTGGTAATCCCAGCACTTTGATAGACTAAGGCAGGCGGATCACAAGGTCAGGAGTTCGAGACCAGCCTGGCCAATATGCTGAAACCCTGTCTCTATTAAAAATACAAAAATTAGCTGGGCATGGTGGCACGCACCTGTAATCCCAGCTACTCAGGGACGCTGAGGCAGGAGAATTGCTTGAACCTGGAAAGTGGAGGTTGCAGAGTCAAGATCTTGCAACTGCACTACTGCACTCCAGCCTGGGCAGCAGAGCGAGACTCCATCTCAAACAAGAACAACAACAACAACAACTCACAATGAAATGCCTGATTTCAATAATATCAATCATTATGTTACATTTAAGTTGACTAAAGCACCCTAATTAAAAGGGAGAGATTGTCAAAGTGGATTAAGAAGCAAGACCTAACTGCATACTGTCCATTTTAAATACATTTTGTACTGTGTAGTGCATTTTGACTACAGTGCATATTGCCTTCTGTGTAGCAGCATTTTAAATACAAAGACAGTTTGAAAGTAGAAAGATTAAAAAATATAGTGATACGTATATTTTGGACTGTGTAAGGAGGATTTGTTCCCTGTTGGTACTCACATTATAACTTAGTAATAAACACAAGTTTTAATGAGTGGTTTTTATAGGTATGCTTTACTTCGTACAGTAAACAACAAACCATATTGTAGATACTCAGTAAGGACTTGTTATGGAAGGCACTTTCACTATACTGTCCCAGATAGATAGATTGTGGTAACCTTTGTTTGTTGGTTGGTTTTGAGATGGGGTTTCACTCTTGTTGCCCAGGCTGGAGTGCAATGGCGTGATCTCGGCTCACTGCAACCTCTACCTCCCAGGTTCAAGTGATTCTCCTGACTCAGCCTCCGAGTAGTTGGGATTACAGGCATGAACCACCATGCCTGGCTAATTTCGTATTTTTAGTAGAGAACAAGGTTTCTCCATGTTGGTCAGGGTGGTCATGAACTCCTGATCTCAGGTAATCCGCCCACCTCGGCCTCCCAAAGTGCTGGGATTACAGGCATGAGCCACTGTGCCCAGCTGTGATACCCTTGTTTCTTAAATGGGGACTCTGGGGTTCAGAGAGGTGAAGTATGTTCAGGATCACATAGCTAGTTAGTGACAGAGCCACTCATATGGTCTTTGCATTCTATAACTCTTGTGGTATGTAGGAATAGCTTTTTTTTTGCAATTTTAATCACATTTTTTAAAGCAGCTTTATTGAAGTATAATTAACATACAATAAACTGTACACAATTTGATACTCTTTCACACATGTATACACTGATGAAACAACCAACACCACAATCGAGACAATAAAAATGTAATTGTAATAGTTCTTTTTATTCTAACTTAATGTTATTATTGCATTACATTATTTTATGGTCTTGCTCTAAAATTTTAAACTCTTGGGACATAATGTCTTGTGTTTTATTTAGTCCTAAGTCTATACTTCCAGTCCTCTTTTTCCATTCAGAATTAAAAAAAAAAAAAAAAAGGAATCCTAACTTGATTACCTCTGTAAAGGGTGAGGGGGTAAGGAATCCCATTTCAGAGTTATTTGTAAAGTGAAAAATCTTACTCCCTTCTTAATTTTTTAAAAATTTGAGTTGATATCTTATAATATTAATGCAGTGGGATTTTCTGTGTGCAGTGGAATAGGACTAGGCTCTTTTGGAAGGGTGAAACAAGCTTTGATTTTTGATGTTAGGTTTATTAACAAACTTCTCCATTCCTTGCTATATATTTTTTTAACTGTAACTAGCAGACCAGTGGGACTGGATAGAGAAGGAAGTTTGAAGTTTCCTATTTATTCTTAATTTCCCATACTAGACAAGACTTTTTAGATCAAAATAATGCTTGCCTTTCAGAGATGATGCCATTCAAATAAATTTAATTTGATATAATTTCTGGTATTTACATTCTAAGTCATTTGTTTTTTTAGTTTTCCCTACTATTATAGAGAGGCTAAATGTTTCAAATTTTGAATGGTCTCGCTAGCACAGGAAGAGAACAGGTTCATAATCCAAAATCATAAAACACAGGAAGAAATAAGTTTATCACAGATAATATACAAACACCAAAAACATCAGTCTTAAGTCTCCTAAGAAATTCAGCAAGAGAGCTAATCAGAGAAAGACTATAAATATTTTAAGATGATTGAATCATTTGTAAGAAGGACCTAAAAACATTAAGAAGTAAAAAGTACTATAAAATTATTTTGCTAGAAATGAAAAAATAATTGATGTTAAAACCTCAATGGACAGGAGAAGTAATGGCATTTAAAGTTGTAAATGGAGATTATAGCCTGTAGTCAGAAAAAGGAAACAAACATTGATGACTGCCTGCTTGGTGACACAAGCTGCTTTTATTAACATTTGTTTTATTTAATTTTTGGAACCACTTTTTGAGGTAGGTGAATAGCCCACTTTAAGAAAGTGCTGTTATCTACAGATAAGGTAAGAATGGTAGATGAAGTAAGACCAGTGAGGAAGATGATGAACTCTGTTTTGAATATCTTCAGGAACTTGTGGGGTTATCTGCAGAGTGATCCAGGAGCTACTTTAGTTCAGGAGGGAGATCTGGGCTTAAAATTTTAAGGTGCTTAAATTCCCAAGGTTATTGGACTTGGAGAACACACCAAAATCTGTTTACTTACAAATACAGCAGTTTACTTAAAAGATGCTGGCTAAAAGGAGCTATAGTTGAAGGAGTGATTCAAGTCAGACTTCTGACATTTTCTGTCAGCATTTGCAAATCTATAGAGACAAAAAGTAGATTAATGGTCGTGTAAGACTGAGGTGGGGAGATGGGTAGAATGGGAAATGACTGCTAAAGGATAAAAGGTTTCTTTATGTAGGGATGAAAATATAGGCCAGGCACGGTGGCTCACGCCTGGTAACCCAGCACTTTTGGAGGCATAGGTGAGAGGATCACTTGAGCCCAGGAATGCGAGACCAGCGTGGGCAATATAGTGAGACTCTATCTCAAAAAAGAAAATATGATAAAATTGACTTGTGTTAATAGTTATATAACTCAGTGAAATATACTATAAACCATTGAATTGTATACTTTAAATAGGTGAACTATTTGTTAAGTGAATTACGTCTCAGAGCTGTTATGACAGAAAGGGTAATGGTTCCACTTTGTACTGATTAATCATAACCTAGAATATATACAAGTGAGCAAAATAATATATAGTACTGCTTTAAATGCCAGATACAAATATTTTTCTATATTTAAAGATTAACTAGATTTTTTTCTTATATATATTCTATTTGTAACATTGAAAAGTTACATGTTACTGCACAATTCAGAATTCATCAGGAAACAAATCTGGATTATCCAGAGTTATTAATATGTAATTGATAATTGGAGCCATGGAGATACGTATAACCTAGAAAGGGTTTGTAGATGAATAGGCCTATGGGTTGTAGACAGAACCCAGGGAAGAGCCACATGGATGGATGAAGGAGGAAGACCAAAGAGGAGGAAAACCAGGAATATGGTATTATGAAAGTCAAGGAGATGAGAATGAAGTGTTCTCCTGCGGAGATACCATATATTAAGGATTGTGTTCCGTGAATAGAAGGTTGCTGATAATGTTGGCAAGAGCAGTGTCAATGGAATTTTGCATAGAGTAGACTAAATAAGTGGAAGTGAAGATAGTGTAGATCACTATTTCAAAAATGTTGGCAAAAAGAGGACAGTAACTAGTTAGAAGAAAATTAGGTTGAGAAAGGGCTTTTTTTTTTTTAAACCAAAGACATGGGCATGCTTGTGATATGGGAAATAGAATACTGAAAGATGGGACAGAGGAAATGGATAATTGATGAAGCAAGGGGACAGTTGATGAGCGGATATTAGATTCATTGCATAGCCAGCCACCTCTTGCTTTGTCGTGATAGGATGAAAGGAAACAGGGATGTTGGGATTGGGGAGGGGATTTGATGCATGTTAGGAAGCTGAGGGAGTTGCTACTATCTGATAGTTTCTCTTTTCTTGATAAGTATGAGGCCTGGTCTTCTGCTGAGAGGAAGGAAGATTTGGAAGGCGGCTTGAGCAGCAGCTTTTTGTGCAAAATCTAACTAGCAAAGCCTGGAAAGATTTCAAGACAGTAAGCGTCGAGAGCTTAATTGAGGTTAGAGACGTAGAATTTGTAATACCTGTAATGGAGGTTGAGTAATTTATTTTTTCTCTTGCAACACTTAGCAACTTGGCTTTTGGAGTGAGAATTGAAGCAACGCAGGGTTAACTTTTCACCAGGGCAACGGGATAGGAGTACAAGAGTTAGAGTTGATGAAGTATGAGGACTATGTTAGAAGGAAACAAAAACAGGAATAAGTAGATAGATTGGGAGTAAATCAAGGAGTTAAGGGATTCAATCTTTATGGATCTAGGTCAGTCTGTTGAATGGCTAATTAATGGGAAATTGTTCAGTGCCTTAAATTGAATCTAGGGAGAGTTATTAAGAGTTTTGCTGCTAGAGACAGGGGATCCCCAAATTAGAGAACAGTATACAACAGTGGAAAGGGTTGCCACAAAAATTTGAGTGGTGGTGAAACTAAAAGTTAGAAAAAAAGAAGAGCATCGGTTTGTACCTGGCCAGCCTCTTAAACTGGTCTGTTTGAAGGATTGTTGAAGACGCCAGAAATATCATCAGGGCTTAGTTTGGAAAGGAAAACTGAACTGTGCCACTCATAGAGTCTTCGGTGTATGTAAGAGTGATGGTGACAGAAATGAGAGTGAACACAAGGTGTTATGGTTAGATGGTGTAAGCCCCTTCCACAACTGGGTCGGAGTGGTGTAGAGAGATGAGATATTGACCCTGACATGTGGAATATGGGAATATGAATAGTGTCCATTTATGATCAAGATAACACTGATTGGGGGCTTTCTGTGTGGCAGGTACTGCCTGGTTATGAACAGTTAACATGACTGATTCATTTGTCTCGGTAACCCTATGACATATTATTATCTTTATTTTATGGATAGAGAAACTGAAGTAGAGAGGCCATTAATACTCCCAAAATATCATAAAGTTTGCTTGTGGGGGAGCCAGGATTAAAACCCAGACTAACTCCCTCCAAAGCAGATGTTTCTAACCACTTTGTTGTGCCACCATGGGATAGCGTGTACTTATGTAATTTGTCCAGTATATATGTATTCAGTGAGTGTTGAATAATTTGGCATTGTTTGTAAGTACCTTTAGAGGAACACTGTTCAGTAAGATTTTGATGCTTTCTAATTTGATGACAGTGGCATTATTATACATTTTATGTAAGTTTAAATGTGGAGCAGTGCTTTTTAAGAGTGTGGTTCCTGGCCCAGCATAATCAGCATCATTACTATCTGTGATCTTGTTAGAAACAAACTTTGTCTTGCACAAGACTTGTTGCTTGAGAAATTTTAAGCCAAGTTATTCTGATACAGGCTAAAGTTTGAGAACTACTAATCCGGAGCAGAGTATAGTACGGAAAGATGAATGAGAGTTTGAATTAGACACTGGGATGGTATTGTGATTGTCAGTGTTTTTTGGATTTGATCTGTACATTTAAAATCTGATGAGGATATTGGCATTAGTTTATACTTTGCATGGCTGTAGTTTGTTATGATGCTACTCAGCACAAGTGAGATGGGAGCCAAAATGTCAGTGGATCACACTGTTGACAACACAGGCTGTACGGTGATCTATCAGTAGTGTTATTTTCTCTTTGAAACATTTAAACGTACGTAATATTTGATATGTAAAAATAAGAAATATAGATAAGTTTTAAAGTGATGATAAAACAAATACTCATGAATCTGATACCCAGTTGAACTAAAATATACCCAGTACCTTGAAAAGCTGCCTATGTTTTCTTCTTGGATCCCATCCCCACCTTTATCCCAGAAGTAGCAATCTACTGCCACGAATTTGTACAAATCATTACCTTGCCTTTCTAGATTTGCAATACTTGTTTGTATCTAGAAATATTATATGTATTGGTAATTTTGCCTACTTGTTGTTAAAAAAAATGAAAGATTTTCTTTTTTTTAACTTTGTTCATCCAACATTTTATTTCTGGATTCATTCATTTAGCTGTAGTTCATCCGCATTGCTGAGAAATAATTGTTTTATTTCACAAATTGTTTATTCCCCTTTTACTGAACATTTGGGTTACTGTCAATATTTCTATTTTTATTTTTTGCTGTTACAAACCAGTGATGCCAAGAAGCCACCTGCATATGTCTCATGACATATACATGCAAGAATTTCATAGGGCTTATACATTGGAGTGGAATTGTGATTTCTTCAGGTATTTTTCAATGTTAATGAGACTTCAAATTGTTTCCCAAAGATGGTTGTACCAACTGGCAGTTCACCAGTTGTTCTACGTCTTCATGAACACTTCTTGACGTTATACTTACTAATTTTTGGCAATCTAGTAAGTGTAAGATGGTAGGTACACTTATTGTGGTCTTGATTTTCATTTTTCTGATGAGGGAGGTTGACCACATTTTCATGCTGGCCATTATTGTTTTATGTTCTAAGAAATGCCTGTTCTTGTCTTTCTGCATATTCTTCTATTGCCTTTTTCTTATGCGATGTTTAGAAATGGGGTTTCACTATGTTAGCCAGGCTGGTCTCTAACTCCTGACCTCAACTAATCTGCCTGCCTCGGCCTCCCAAACTGTTGGGGTTACAGGCATGATCCACCATGCCTGGTTGATTCAGTGACTTTTTCAGTACACAAAAATAGTTTATGTATTTCAGATAGTCATTATTTACTATTTATACTTCAAATATCCTTCCATTTTTGCTTGTCTTTTCACTTTCTGTGTGGAATCTTAAAAAACAGAGCTTCTTAATTTTAATGGATTTTGTTTCTTAGCATTTTTTGTGTCTTGCTTAAAATCTTTCTCTGTGCAGGGACTATAAACATATTTTCCTTTAAAACTTAAAAGAAAGTGATGTCACAAGTCTTCAGTCCATCTGGAGTTGGTATTTTAATGATGCTATAGGCCTCCAGTTTCATTTTTTTTCCCCTCTCATGTATGATTAGTTGGCCCCACAGTGTTTACTGAGTGGTCTTTTTCCCAGTGATTAGCAGTGCCGTTTCTGTCATACCAAGTTTTTACATATGCTTGGGTTTATTTGGGGGTTCTCCTCTATTCATGAATTTATTTTCTACTTTGTTTATATTTCTTATGTATTCTTAAAAGTTAGGTATTTAAAAATTACAGCTAAATGTAATTAACAATAGTACTTTGCCATTAAATAGCCAGTCAGTGTTCACATTCCTCTAGTTGTCTTCTGTATATAACACATGCATGCACATGTTTTGAAACAATGAAACAGATATTCATGGATCTAATACCCAACAACATGGGTGTTTGCCTGTGTGTGTGTGTGTGTGTGTGTGTGTTTGTGTTTGGCTCAGTAACCAAATAAAGTTCATTTATTGTGATTCATTGATATGTCTCTTAAATTTCTTTTAAATCTGCAGAGTCACTCTTAGTTTCCCAAACTGCCTTCCCTTCCCTTCTTTTTGCCTTGTTGCTGTTTGTTGTTAGAAAAAAATCGGGTTGTTTAACCTGGATTTTGCTTATTGTGATGCCATGGTACTAAGTATGTCCCTCTGATTCCTGTATTTCCTGTAAATTGGTTGTTAGAAAACTTGTATTTATTCGTTTGCCAAGACTGATTTGTAGGTGGTAGCATATACTTAACTTTCATTGAGATGTAATTCACATAGTATAAATTTCACCCACTAGTGCAATTATCACTACAATCAATTTGAGAATATTTTTATCGCTACAGAAACAAACTTTATACCATTTAGCAGTCACCCTCTATTTTCCTATTCTCTCCATGCCTGCTCCCTCCCCCTAGACCGAAGCAAAGTTCTGTCTCTAGGATTGCCTATTCTGGGACTTTATGGAGAAGCAGTCACATAATATGTGGCCTTTTGTGACTGGCTTTTGTTTTTGTTTTTTTTTACTTAGCATGTTTTCCATTGTTCTTGCATGTTATTAGTATGTATCAGTACCTCATTCCTTTTGTTGCTGAATGATATTTCACTGTATGCTTATACCACAGTGTGTTTAGTCATTTATCAGTTACATTTGGGTAGTTTTCACCTTTTGGCTATTGTGAATAGTGTTGCTGTGAATATTCCTGTATAAGTTTTTGTATAACATACGTTTTCATATCTCTTGAATTATACCTAGGAGTAGAATTGCTAGATCATATAGTAACTTGGTGTTTAACTTTTGCAGAATAACTAGATTTTTCCAAAGTTACTACATCATTTGACAATCCCACCAGCAGTATGAGGGCTCTGATTTCTTCATATCCTCCTAATCCTTATCTTTTTTATTTTAGCCATCCTAGTCTCATTGTGGTTTTGATTTGCATCTTGCTAATGGCTATGATATTGAGCATCTTTTCATGTGTTTATTGGTCATTTGTCTGTCTTCTTGGGAGAACTGTCTATTTAGATCCTTGTCCATTTTTAAAATTGTATTGTCTTTTTATTGAGTTGTAACAGTCCATCATATATTCTGGTTACAAGTGTTGGCTTTTTATTGAGTTGTAACGGTTCATCATATATTCTGGTTACAACTTACCAGATACGTGATATGCAAATATTTTCTCCCATTCTGTGGATTTGCTTTTTACTTTTGTGGGTATTATATATGTGCTTCTATCATGAGAACTTAAGGTCAGGTTATCTCTTTTTGTGATGTTAGCACCCATTGATTATCATTGTGTAGATCCATTAATTTATTCATAGTTGTGAAGTTGTGATATTGAAATTCTGTCATTCTTTATCAGAATTCTGAGTCTGAAGCTAATGGTTATTTTAGTACATTGCATATATCATTTCACTGCCTTGTGGCTTTCATTTCTTTTCAGCAGTTAGCTTTGAAATAAGGATACCCAGTGAGTGGCTATCTTTAGGGTATTGGCACAATGTCCTTTTTGACCTAGAGCTATAGTTTTCTAGCTGTATCACTAGTTGAGAGGGCAATTTTATATTCCTGTGCAGACTTAGAAGCCAAATGAATCCCAGAAATTGTTGTCTCCTACCTTCCTTTTCCCAAATAAAATTTATATACTGACTTCAGTTAGTATGCTCAGGAAAATAGTAGCCCAGAGAACAAGTATATAAATAACTGTATTGCAGAGTGATTTTTTTTTTCTCTTTTACAGGTTTTTTTAAGTTATAGTTTATATACCATACAATTCACTCATTGTTAGCATACAGTCTGATTTTTAGTATTACAAATTTATACAGTTGTGTAACTATCACCGCAGTCCAGTGTTAGAGCATTTCCATCACCCCACAGAGTTCTCTCCTATCCTTTTCTGAAATTACTAATTTATTATTGCTATAGAGATTCTTAATCTGGGATTGACAGAGTTCCTTATGGCCCAAGAACCACCTGACCACCTAAAATTGTATGTCAACAATATGCTCTTTTTTTTTTTTTTAAAAGAGATGAGGCCTTGTTGTGTTGCCCAGGCTGGATTCAGACTCCTGGGATCAGGCCAGGTGCAGTGAAATTGCAGCACTTTAGGAGGCAGATCACCTGAGATCAGGAGTTCAGGACCAGCCTGGCCAACATGGTGAAACCCTATCTCTACAAAATTATGAAAACTAGCCAGGGATGGTGGTGTGTGCCTGTAGTCATAGCTACTCAGGAGGCTAAGGCAGGAGAATCGCTTGATCCCAGGAGGTAGAGGTTGCAGTGAGCTGGGATCTTGCTGATGCACTCTAGCCTGGGCGACAGAGTGAGATTCTGTCCTTCCCTTCCCCTCCCCCCGAAAAAAAAACCAGACTAAAAAATGAGTCTTTTTTTTTTTTTTTTTCGTTTTTTTTGAGATAGGATCTCGTACTGTCATCAGGCTGGAGTACAGTGGTGTGATCACAGCTTACCACAGCCTCAACCTCCTGGGCTCAAGCAGTCCTCCCACCTCAGCCTCCCAAAGTGCTGGGATTGCTGGTGCCTACCACCACACTCAGCTAATTTTAGTATTTTTAGTAGAAATGGGGTTTTGCCAAGTTGGCCAGACTGGTCTCAAACTCTTGACCTCAGGTGATCTGCCTGCCTCAGCCTTCCAAAGTGCTGGGATTACAGGTGTGAGCCACCATGCCTGGTCAGTTTTTAGTCTGTTGCTTTTTGAAGATAATCTGTTTTTCTCTGGCTCCTTCTGAGATATTTTCCCCCTGGGAAAAGAAATCTTTTTATTTCCCCACTTGGAATTTGCTGGGTGTCTTGAATCTGTGGTTTATTGTTTTTTATCAGTTCTGGAAAATTCTTAGCCGTTATTTCATCAACAGTTGCTTCTGCCCAGAGGAACCCAAAGAAACACTGTTTTGTATTTATTGTTGTATCCTCTATGTTTCTTACCCTCTATTCTATATTTATCATCTTTGTCCTTCTTGTATTTCATAATTGACAGTTTCTTCTGAACTGTCTTAAAGTTTATAGAATCTCTTGAACTACTTTAAATTTGCTGTAAAACCCATCTGTTGAGTTCTTAATTTTGGTTATATGTCTATACTTAATAATTATTTTTTCATATCTCAAAGTTCTGTTTAGTTCTCTTATTTTTCAGATCTGGTCATTTCTGATAATTTCTTCTGGCTTGCTGATATATTTTAGTTCCATTTTTTTGTTCTTGAAATACTTGCTGTAGTAGTTTTATGTTGTATAACCTAAGTGTTCATTTAGGTTTAACTCTCCAGCCTTGCATCAGGGTTCAAGACTTAATTTCTGTTCCTTGTATGAAATAGGCAGCTACCCTCATAGTTTCCATTTCACGTATTTACCTTTTATGACTTCCACCTCAGGTTCAACTTGACTGACCTCCCCTCCTCTTTACTACTTACATGACATCAGCAATGCATTAAAAAGTATATTTTCTGTTAATAGCCAGGATCCAGTTGTATAAAGTATGAGTATATAAAGACCTCCCAAAGTATGAGATCTTTCAGAAGACTGTTTTTGTCCTGCTTTTTTTGTTATTAAGAATATAGGAATTCTTTTTAAAAACACAATATCGTTATCACACTTGCTAATGTGATCGTGGGGAGAAAGGGCAGTAGTGCTGGTGCGAGTCCCAGAATCCAAAGACCATAGAACCTGGAGTTCTGACAGCAAGAATTACTCTTTCTTCCTCTTTTTGTTCCATCTGGGCCCCCAGCTTATTGGATGCTGCCTACTCAAATTGAGAGTGAATCTTTGCCAATCAGTTTACTAATTCAAATGCCAATCTCTTCAGGAAACACCTTCACAGGCACCTGGGGCAGCCCAATCATTCTAATCAAATGCCTAACAACCTGGGTTTTTCTTTCAGCAGAAGAGGAACGAGCTCAGTGCCTTCTGAACCACTGAAGATAATGCTTTTACCAGCTGTCTGGGTATCCCTTAATCCAATCAGGCTGACACCTGGGATCAACCATCACAAGGTCCATTCATTGTGATTGATTGATTGATAGGAGTTCAAAGTCTCCTTTTTAATCTATGGTCTTTTAATCTCATTTTGTCTTTTTCTATGCATTTTATTGTTGGAGAAACTAGGTTCATAGAGGTTCTCATAATCTGAATTTTACTTTTCTTTTTGAGATGGGATGTCACTCCATCACCCAGGCTGGAATGCAGTGGCATGATATTGGCTCATTGCAACCTCTGCCTCCTGGACTCAAGCAGTCCTCCCACCTCAGCCTCCTGGGTAGTTGGAATCACAGGCTCGTACCCACCATTCCTGGCTGAGTTGTTTTTTGTTTTGTTTTTGTTTCTTGTACTTTTGGTAGATGGGATTTCACCATATTGCCCAGGCTGGTCTTGAACTTTGAGCTCAGGCAGTCTGATTGAATTGCTGGGATTACAGGTATGGGAAAAGTGCTGAGATTGCAGGCATGAGCCACTGTGCCTGACTGGATTTTACATTTTATCATGTCACTTGACAAGTGTAGTGGTCCTCTGTATTTCCTATAAATTCAAAGTAGAATCTGGAGGCTTTATCAGATTCAGATTATTTGGGGTAAGAGGGGAACAAGACTGACTCATATGTGATGGTTTTCTCTTTCATCAGGAAGGCACATAGTGTCTGGTTGTCTCTTTCTGTTATGTTGACAACCACTGAGGAACACTGTCTAAGTCTGTTATTTACTAGGGTTGTAAAGTGGTAATAATCTATCATTCCTTGTTTAACTAGACCAGGGTTCCCCAACCCTGGACCACTACCAGTCCGTGGCCCATTAGGAACCTAGGCTGCACAGTGGAGGTAGGCAGCAGGCAAGGAAGTGAAGCTTCGTCTGTATTTACAGCTGCTCCTCACTGCTTGCATTACCGCCTGAGCTCCCTCCTCCTTCAGATCAGCAGCTGCATTTGATTCTCAAAGGAGTGCAGACCCTGCTGTGAACTGTACATGCAAGTGGTCTAGGTTGCGTGTTCCTTATGAGAATCTAATGCCTGATGATCTGTCACCATCTCCCATCATCCCCAGATGATGTTACAGGAAAACAAGCTCAGGGCTCCCACTGCGTCTGCATTATGGTGAGTTGTATAGTATATTACAATGTAATAATGGAAATAAAATGCACAATAAATGTCATGCACTTGAATCATCCTGAAACCACCTCTTCTACTTCCTGATTCATGGAAGACTTGTCTTCTATGAAACCAATACCTGGTGCGAAAAAGTTTGGGAACCACTGAGCCAGACTACATCTATTAAGAGAAACCTTCCCCTCATTTATTAATTGAATAGATTACCCCATGATAAAATTTGTTTAGAAACAGTAAAATGAATGCTTGATTCTTTTACCTTACAGTTTTCAACATGAGGTAGTTCATTATCATCCTTCAATGATGTCCATTTAGTTGTTTGGGTTATTTCCATTTCCTGGATTTATAGATTGAAATCTATGTGTGTTTGAATTCATTATCTTTTGATAATTGACAATAATTGTACCATCTTTGAACATTTGGAGCCTCTTCATGTTAGCTCCTGAGTAGTTTTTACAAGATTCTAGTAATCTTTGACAGTTATTATGTTAAGATATTGCAGGCTTATCGTGTACCTTTTCTGCCCATTCTGTCGGAATCAACCAATTCTCTGTTTGTTCTTGGTGGTATTTTTGAGAGTATTGTCTGTGCACTGATTTGGTCATTGTTTCTAGGCCTTGGAGATACACATCTATAAGTAGACCTCTTGGAGTAGATAGATCAAGGATTAAAACAAAATTGTGTGTGTATGTATTATTTATATGCATACTTATATACATGCATACACACATATGATACATATATTGATATTCCAATTCAAATTCAGGACTATGGGGTTTTACTAAATGACTAAACAACTTCTGTCATACATCTCTCTTTTTCCCAGGCTGAACTTTCTGTTTTTTTCTGACACCTGAAATGATAGAATTAGAATATCACAGTTTTACTCATTTGCTTTTTTCCACATAGACACATAACAGTCTTAGTATAACAATACCAGCAGCACTGCACCCATAATAGGGTTACTGAGAACAGTTTGGAGTTTTCCTGGTAGTTCTCTTTAGGGTTGACTGGGGATGCAGGGTTAAATTGCTGTGTTGAAAAGTTACACAGGATAGCGTGATTATGCTACCAACTGGATACATGTTTAGGTTCATTTTTTATTTTTAGAGATTGCTTTTCTTGTTAAGTTTCATTTTGTCATATACATATGCAGTTTATTTTCATGGTTTTAAAGTCAAGTCCTAGTTTCCCTGTCGTCACCTCTATATTTATGTGTAAAATAGTTATTGTATGTGATCTGTTTTATTTTTTTCTGTTTCAGTATACTTTTGGCCTTTAGGAATGTTTATGGTTTTGTTTTGTTTTCTTTAGTCCTCTCTTAGTTATTATGTACATTACTGAAATTAGCTGTGACCTTCTCTTCTTCCTCCCCCTCCGCATCTGATGTATATCCTTTAAACTTTTTATTAAAAATTGACCTTTATTTTGAGGTAATCATAGATTCACATGCATTTGTAAAATATAACAGAGATATCCTGTTTATCTTTTCTCCAGTTTCCCTAATGGTAACATCTTGCAAGACAATAGTACAGTATTTATGCAGTTAAGATACAGAACATTTCTATCACCACAAGGATCTCTCATGTTGCCCTTTTGTAGCCACACATACTCCTTTCCACCCCTACCTTTCCTCAACCCCTGGCAACCACTGATCTGTTTTCCATTTCTATAATCTTACTTCAAGAATCTTGTATAAATATAGAATCATGTAGTATGTAACCTTTTGGGACTGGCTTTCTCTCAGCATAATTCCCTGGATGTTCATCCAAGTTGTTGCTTGTATCAGTAGTTTGTTCCTTTTAATTGCTGTATGGTGTTCCATGGTATGGATGCACCACAGTTTAAGCTGTGAAGGTTGTTTCCAGGTTGTAGCTATTAAGAGTAAAGCTATTGTAAACATTTGTGTACAGGTGTGTGTGTGTATATGTAAATTTTCATTTATCTGATATAAATATTCAGTGCAGTTGCTGGTTCCTACAGTGGTTACATGTGTACTTTAAGAAATGGCCAAAGGCTCTATCATTTAACATTTGCACAAGCAATATATGAAAACCCTCCATACTACGAGCATTTGATATTATCGCAATTATTAATTTTAGATGTGTGGTAAGATCTCATGGTTGTTTTAATTTGTATTTCCCTAATGGCTAATAGCATTGAACATCTTTTCATGTGCTTATTTGCCATCTGTGTATCCTCTTTCAAGAAATATTTTCTAGTTCCATTGGTTGGTTGTTTAACTGTTGAACTTTGAGAGTTTTTTTCTGTTTGTTTTTGTTTTATTCTAGATGCTAGTCCTTTCTTGGATATGTGGTTTACAATTTTTTTTTTTTTAGTCTCTAACTTGTCTTTTTATCTTCTTTACATGGGTGTTCACAGAGCAAAATAGTTTTTTATTTTGATGGGGTCTAGTTTACCAAATATTTCTGTTATGGATCATGCTTTTAGGGTCAAATTTAGGAATGCTTTGCCTAGCCCCAGATCCCAAAGAATTATCTCCTCTGGTTTTTCCTAAGCTCACTTGAGCCCAGGAGTTTGAGACTAGCTTGGGCAAAATGGGGAAACCTCATCTTTACAAAAAGTGCAAAAAAAAAATTAGCTGGGCATGGTGGTGTGCACCTGTAGTCTCAGCTATTGGGGAGGGTGAGGTGGGAGGATCTCTTGAGCTCGGGAGATGGAGGCTGAAGTAAGTTGAGATTGTGCCATTAAATGGAGGACGTCAATGGACCCGCCTTGGCCTCCCAAAGTGCTGGGATTACAGGTGTGAACCATCACACTCAGCCATTGTTTGTATTTTAAATTTCAGTGTCTATGTATTCATTGCTAGTATATACAAATACAGTTCATTTTTAGGTTGTATTCTGTGACCTTGTTGAATTCAATAGATCTGGAACATTTTTGGTGTATTCCTTGGAATTTTTAAATCATGTTTTCTACAAATAAGAGATTGTCTTATTTCTTTCTTTTGTGTTTATATGTCTTTTACTATATTTTCTCGCCTTATTTTACTGGCTAGAACTTCCAGCACAATGTTGAATAATAGTGGTGAGAACGGACACCATTTTCTTGTTCTCAGTCTGGAAACGTAGAGTATTCAGACTTTCACCACTAGAATGTTAACTCTAGGCTTTTTATTTTTCTGAGTGTTTTTATTGTAAATGGATGTTGAATTTTGTCAAATCTTTTTCTGCATTGAATAATATAATCATTGATTTGTCTTTGTTAGCCTATTAGTCTGGTTTATACTGATTTTCAAATACAGAACCAGCCTTGCATCCCTAGAATGAAGCTTGCTAGTGTATTAAATTCTAGTTGGTAACATTTTAATAAGGATTTTTGCATCTGTAGTCATTAGGAATATTGGCCTGCAGTTTTCTTCTTCTTTTTTTTTTAGTACTGTCTTGTCTGGTTTTCTTATCAGGTAATTTTGTAATTAGCTTCATAAAGTGAATTGAGAAGTATATCTCATCTGTTTTTTAGAGAGATTATATAGAATTGGTGTTAGTTCGTTAGACATTTGGAAGAATTCTCTAGTTAAACCATCCAGTTCTTGAAGGGAAGTTTTAAAATTTCAAATATAATCATCTTAATAGTTGGAGTTTTTCATGTTAGGTATTTCATTTGAGTGAGGTGTGGTAGTTCTTGCTTTTTGAGCATTGGTCTATTTCATCTAAATTGTCAAATTTATGTGTGTGGAGTTGTTTGTAGTATTCCTTTGTTGTTTTTTGATGTCTGCAAAATTTGTAGTGATAGTACATTTTTCATTTTTAATACACGTTTTAATTCTTCAACTAAGGCAGCGGAAGAGATGATTTACTATTTGGTTATTACACTCAGCCACAAGTAAACACAGAAATGATCCAGAGTGTCACAGGTCCAGGGCAGAGGACCAACATGGGCAGTTTTAGTTATGAGCAAGGTGGGTCTCAGAGGTGATTGGCAATCAGATGGCGATGAGGTTCTCTATCCATTGAGACAAGCTCTAGATAGTAGCATGCAGTCCCACAACTGGTACCAGCACCCCCAGCATCTGGTATTCCATGTTTCTGCTCCCGTGGCCTCCACGGTGCAAGAAGCTGGCAGTTTACTTGGGCCTCTGCCTCATCTGTCTTCTTTTGTGCTTCAGCCTGCTCATTCGCTTCTTCCTCCTCTTGGCTCTCATGACTCAGAGGTTTCCAAGAAAATGGCGCTAAGGCCGAGAGCTCATTTCTAATATTATAATTTCTGCATCTTCTTTTTTTTTTTGGCCAGTCTTGTGTTAATTTAACTAATTTTTTTTAAAGAATTCACTTTTTGTTTCATTAATTTTCTCTACATTTTTGTTTTCAATTTCATTGATTTCTGTTTATTAATTCCTTCTGCTTGTTTTGGGTTTGTTTTGCTTTTTATTTTGTAGCATGTTGAAGCTGGGCATTTTGATTACTGGTTTGAGACTTTCTCTCTTTCCTAATGTTTGCATTAGAGGCTTTAAATTTCTCTCTCAGCACTGCTTTAACCTCTTTTCTGCTTTCCTTTCCCTCAGCATCTGATGTGATGTAATTTCCTTTCTCACCAGTTAATAGTTAATAAGGCAGTCAGTACACTTGCTTTGGGTTTTTTTTTTGTTGTTGTTGTTGTTTTTGAGATGGAGTCTTGTTCTGTCCTCCAGGCTGGAGTGCAGTGTGTGATCCTGGTTCACTGCAGCCTCTGTCTCCCAGGTTCAAATGATTCTCTGCCTCAGCCTCCCGTGTAGCTGGGATTACAGGTGTGCACCACCACACCTGGCTATTTTTTGTATTTTTAGTAGAGATGAGGCTTCACCATGTTGGCTAGGCTGGTCTCGATCTCCTGGCCTCAAGTGATCCATCCACCTTGGCCTCCCAGAGTGCTGGGATTACAGACGTGAGCCACCGCACCTGGCCCATTTACTCTGTATTTCATATATATGTCTTGCCTTCCTCTTCAATTTTGTGTCTACGTTGTCAGGGCATGTAGCAGTTATATACCATATTTTACCCCTTAAAACAGCAGTCCCCAACCTTTTTGGCACCAGGGACCAGTTTCATGGAAGACAATTTTTCCATGAATGGCAAGTGGGGGAAGATGGTTTTTGGATGAAACTGTTGCACCTCAGATCATCAGTCATTTGTTAGATTCTCCATAAGGAGCACACAACCTAGATCTTTCATATGCTCAGTTCACAACAAGGTTTGTGTTCCTATGAGAATCTAATGCCAACCCTGATCTGACAGGAGACGGAGCTGAGGCCATAATTCTCACCTCCTGCTGTGCAGCCTGGTTCCTAACAGGACATGGACCGCTACTGGTTCATGGCCCAAGGATTGGGGATCCCTACCTTATAAGGACTATTTAATCTTAGTTCTGCAGGTAAATAAATTCAGTTCTCATGGTCACCTTGTATCATTGTCTCTCCAGTTAGTTTGGTTGTGTGGTGACCATTTATTATTAAATTCTTCAAGATGTGCTCATATAAGCAGTAGTTCTTGAGTTGTGTTTGTAACAGTTGGTCTGCCACTTGTATACTTTAAATTTAGTGGTTTTGACTGGATGTTAAGTCCTTCATTCATATTTTCTTTCCTTGGTACTTTACATCTGTTACTCCACTGTCTTCTGGCATAAAGTGTTGTTGATGAC
The DNA here is from genome assembly GCF_049354715.1 of Callithrix jacchus. NCBI lineage: Eukaryota > Metazoa > Chordata > Mammalia > Primates > Cebidae > Callithrix > Callithrix jacchus. The sequence goes on from NC_133502.1 coordinate 66,237,732, forward strand.
TTTGATTTTACCTTATAAATCACTAAATATTTTTTGCCTGGTGTCCAGATGCACTTTTCTTTTCTTTTTGGAAATCCATTAGTTTTACTTGTATATTTCTCAGTGTTGGTTTTTCTGGATAGACTCTCCAGGTACTTGGGTGCACTTTCAGTATTTCAGTTCAACTATTCTAATTTCAGGAAGTTTTTCTTCATTTATAGTTTTAGGTATTTGCTCTATTTCATTGGTTTGGTTTTCTTATTTGAGGACTCTTTATTATATGAATTTAAAATCTAAGTGCCTTTATTGTCATTTTCCTTCTGATCATTTTTACCTTCATTTCTGATTACATTTTTTTTCTTTGCATAGTCTACTTCTCTTAAGCATTATCTGTTGTGTATTAGCTCTTGAAATTTCTCTGGCTAGGTTCCTTTCAGAAATATTTTTTTCCTTATTTCTAATTATTTTTTGATTTCTAGGACCTCATTTCTAAGTTTTTCTAATTCTGATTGGTAATATTCTTTCACATTTTCTAGGATAGTTTTTTATCAGTTTTGTTTGTATGTCTTTTCAGCAGGCTTTCAATAGCTACACTGTTTCCTATTCTCGTTTCTTATGGCATGGGATTCAACATCAGTCCTTTCCTGTTCATTTTTTGATAGATTTTTCCCGAACTTTAAGAATTACAAGTGGGTCAGGATAGCCCTTCTAGCTTCACCATTCAAGATCTTTTTCTTCTGTTGTTTATTACAAGATGATTTTTTTTTTAAGGGGGTGGCATTGTCATCCTATTTTCTGAGATCTGGCTCTGTTCTTTGTAGGGAGTTCCCAGGAAGAGGACTTTAGTTCTTTGGTTTTGAATCTAGCGCCATCATACTTTACAGTGTTGGTGTGTGCAATAGATCCCTTCGATTTGCAACTGTTCTCAGTTGCCTTTCCAGAGTCTCTGGTCATTCATGATTTGGGAGTTCTCTTGTTCTCAGGTTCTTCTCTCACCCCATTACTTCTGCCCTTCGATTTTCTTCTCCATATATGTGGTACTATAGGAGTCCTGTAGCTGGTGATTTAACCAGACCCTGCTTGTATTTTAGAATTTGTTGGAATACTTTGTCTCCCAGCCTTGTAGGTTTTGTTTGTTTGCTTGTTTTGGGGACAGAGTTTCTTTCACTCAGGCTGGAGTGTAGTAGTGTGATCATGGCTCATTACAGCCTTGACCTCCTGGGCTCAAGCCATCTTCTTGCCTCAGCCTTCTGAGTAGCTGAGACTGCAGGTGCACACTACCACACCTGGCTAAATTTTAAATTTTTTTCTTAGAGATAGGGTCTCACTATGTTGCCCAGGCTGGTCTCAAACTTCTGGGCTCAAGCATTCCTCCCGCCTCAGCCTCCCAAATTTCTGGGTTTACAGACATGAGCCACTGTGCTGAGTTCTCTTATAGATTTTGTCTGTGGAGTTTGAGTTTGGCTATTCTGATGACATTTTTTGTGTGGGGCAGCGAATGCCAAGAGATGAAAAAATTCATTGACATGTTTTATTCAAGAGAAAGATGACGCGGGTTTTGCATTTTAAAAAGAACCCCCCAGATGTATTGTGGAAAATTGATTCAGTGCATGGAAGGAGACTGATTAGGCTATTTTAGTAGTCCAGATAAGGTAATGGTGGCTTACTCTTGGACAGTGGCAGTAGAACTGGGGGGGTTTGAATCCTATGTTGGTGACTTGTTTGATTTTTAAAGGATTGAAAGAGTGAGTAGACAGGGATGGTCTTCCAAGATTAGTCTCTTGCAACTATTTTGATGGTTGTAACGTTTCCTAACATTAGGAATATTGAGGGAGAGGAGATGTGGGGATTTTCTTGGTGAGGACATTAGAAAGGGAACAAGTATATTAGTTTTATGCATGCTAAGTTTGAAGCCTTACAACAATCTCTCCTCCAACCCCTAACACATATATGCACATATTTTAATTCTTTAGGGAGGCTTTTTTTTTTTTTTTTTTTTTTTTTGAGGTGGCATCTCACTCTCACCCAGGCTGGAGTGTGCAGTGGTGCAATCTTGGCTCACTGCAATCTCCGCCTCCCAGGTTCAAGCAGCTCTCCACCGGGTTCAAGCAGTTCTCGTGCCTCAGCCTATTGAGTAGCTGTGATTACAGGTGCGTGCCACCACACCAGGCTAATTTTTTTTATTTTTAGTAGAGACAGGGTTTCACCATGTTTACTGGTCTCGAACCCCTGACCTCTGGTGATCTGCCTGGGTCAGCCTCCCAAAGTGTTGGGATTACAGGTGTGAGCCACCGCACCCAGCCAGTGTAACGCATTTTATCACTCATTATTACTCTCATTACCACTAGACCAGGTGTTGGCAAACCTTTTTTTTCCCCTCAAGACAGTATCTAACTCTATTGCCTAGGCTGAAACGCAGTGGCATGATCATGGCTCCCTGCACCCTTGACTTCCTGGACTTAAGCAGTCCTCCATCTCATCTCCCCCCAGTAACTGGAACTGTAGGTGCACACAGCCATTCTCAGCTGATTTTTCATTTTTTGTAGAGGCAGTATCTCATTGTGCCCAAGGCTGGTCTCCTAGGCTCAACTGATCCTCCCTCAGCCTCCCAAAGTGTTGGGATTACACCTGTGAGCCACTGCACCTAGTCTGCTAACTTTTTCTTAAGAGGACAAATAGTAGATATTTTAGCATTTGAGGGCAAAGAGGCAAAAATAAGAGCATTATGTAGGTACTTAATGTCATTTATGTAAAAACTGTTCCTGTTGGGTTCTACAAAAACAGATAGCCTACCAGATTTGATACACAGGCTATAGTTTGCTGATCTCTGTGCTAGACTGTGAATTCCGTACTTGCCTCCTAGTTGGCAAACGTTTTTGTTGAATGTTTGAAGGACTCATAGATTAAAAGCTTAAGAAAGTGGACTATAGATACTTGGGAGTGGTCATGAAACTAATTGCAGACATGAGGGAAGGTGAGATCCCTTGGGAAGAATATAAGGGAGAAGAGTCCATCTTTTTCTGTAATTTAAACAAAGAGCAGAATAAGTCATGACTACTCAGTGGTACTGAGTTTAGTACCTCTTTTTAACTGACCTAAGCCAGTTTTGGCCATTTACACTTATATGATTCTTTTGGATGAATATGTCATCTTTAATTATTAGAGATAGGTGAGGGTAATAGATAGTTTTGCCTTAGAAGTTTTGCTACCAGTGATTTATATACCCAGTATTAGAATTCTGCTACATATATAAACATGTACTAGTAAGCAGTCACAGAAGTCATACAGCTTGTTTCATGGGCATAGTAGTTTTATACTGGAGATTACCACCTTGTAAGAAAACTTCAACCCTAAGCAGATACAATGTTCTGACTAGGATTAGGTGATGCAATTCTTTAAGAAGGGGTGGAACAAATGATCAAGGGGGTTTCTAGACAGAGAAATTTCTCTGACGTTGAGCTGTAGGGCCTGCCAAATTCTTAGACCCCAAACAGGTAGGAATTAAGGTGCCTGTGTCTCCAGTCAATTCATATGTCTTGAATAACAATTCTTTCTTAGCAGTAAAAATCTATTTCCAACTTTTCTTATGCTGGTTATCAAACCAGTATCTGTAAATTGAGATATTTATATTTGAAGCACTTATTACCTAGGAGCTAACTCCTGTTCAGGGGTATTTAAAATGTTACACTAATCACCTCGTAGGTGGGGTTTTCTAATTTAGTGTGGTTCTTCAGAAGTTAACTCACCACTCCTGTCTATACAGAAATATCTTAGTATGAATTAAGATGATAGAGCAGAAAATTAATTATATTTTGGAGTAGATATTTTGCCTGGACCTTTTTGTTATGCATCATTTTATAAGTCATAATAGTTAAGTGTTACAAATATTGCAATGAAAGTATTTTTCTTTTTGGTTATAGGAAAAGTTGGAGTAAATATTCATTTTGGTAAAGTTTTTAACAGTGGTACAGTTCTGATCTTCCAGTGAATAAAGATAGCTTACAGAGTTATCAAATAACACTTCATTAATGTAGGTATTTGAAGATTGTTCAACATTCGTTGTCATTATATTAAAATGGCAGTATATATATATATACCATGACCATATAGCCTTTATTTAAACTAATTGTAGCTCATTATTTAAAATATAAGATGTATCAGTCCTTAAGATTACAGAAATTACTTATTTATTGAGACAAGAGTCTCACTCTGTCACCCAGGCTAAAGTGAAATGGCATGAAGTCAGCTCACTTCAACCTCCGCCTCCCAGGTTCAAGCAATTCTTGTGCCAAGGCATGGCACAACCAGCTAATTTTGGTATTTTTAGTAGAGATGGGGTTTTGTTATGTTGGCCAGGCTGGTCTTGAACTCCTGGCCCCAAGTGATCCTCTAGCCTCCTAAAGTGCTGGGATTACAGGTGTGAGCCACTGCACCCAGCCAAGATTAAATTACTTCTAACTCAAATACCTCAGATCTTATTATTTATTTATTTATTTATTTATTTATTTTTATTTTTGAGACAGAGTCTCAATCTGTAGCCTTGGCCTGGAGTGCAGTGGTGTGACCTTGGCTCGCTGCAGCTTCCACCTCCTGGGTTCAAGCAATTCTTCTGCCTCAGCCTCCCGAGTAGTTGGGATTACAGGTGCCTGCCACCATGCCTGGTTAATTTTTTTGTATTTTTAGTAGAGCTGGGTTTTCACCATGTTGGCCAGGCTGTTTTTGAACTCCTGACCTCAAATGATTTGCCTGCCTCAGCCTCCCAAAGTGCTAGGATTACATGCATGAGCCACCACGTGCCCAGCCGAGATCTTTATATAGTAGCAGTATCAGTATTTTGATACATATGTAATCTTTAATTTTCTTTTCTAGACAATGCGAAGACACAGAAATGAAGTGACAGTGGAACTGCGGAAGGTAAGTTTGATTTATGTTTAAAGAAATGTAATTAGATTTTTCTGATGTTAAAATTATATATATCTTGAATAATGAAAATACTATGGCAAGTTAGTGGTCATCCTTAAAACCACACGTCATTAGATACTTTATCATGGTACTTATTCATAATAGCTTTCATTTACTCAGGGTACTAGGCCCTGTGTGAAGCACTTTACCGTCACTGAAATTCTCATAACATCTGATGAAGTTAGATACTTTTTCCTTGACATCCTCTTTCTGTGGGCTTCCTCTCTCTTTCCCATGTAGAAGTTATACATACTCATTAAAGGCCAGGCATGGTGGCTCATGCTTGTAATACCAGCACTTTGGGAGGCCTGGGCAGGCAGATCACAAGGTCAAGAGAGTGAGACCATCCTGACCAACATGGTGAAACCCCATCTCTACTAAAAATACAAAAGTTAGCTGGGCGAGGTGGCACATGCTGCATGCCATGCACACTGATAGTTCCAGCTGCTTGGGAGGCTGAGTCAGGAGAAACGCTTGAACCCAGAGGTAGAGGTTGCAGTGAACTGAGATGGTGCCACTGCCTGGCAACAGAGTGAGATTCCGTCTCAAAAAAAAAAAAAGTTACACTTGTTAAAGATATTTAGAAAAATAAATAAAAGTAGAAAAACCTTGTATTTTCCCAACTGGATGCAACTGATATTAACATTTATTGTATTTTTTTCCATTATTTTTGGAGGATTTTAGAGTTACCTTCATCATATTGTGTTTTCTTTATTCTTTTTTTAGGACAGTGTCCCACTCTTTCCAGGTTAGAGTGCAGTGGTGTGATCTTGGCTTACTGTAGCCTTGACTTTCCAGGCTCAAGGGATCCTCCTACCTCAACCAGCTGAGTAGCTACCAATACAGACACACCACCACACCCAGCTAATTTTTTTTTTGTTGAGACCAGGTCACACTATGTTGCCCAGGCTGGCCTTGAACTCCTGGACTTGAAACAATCCTCCTGCTTCTGCTGGGATTACAGGCATGAACTACCATGCCTGGCCCCAGATTGTGTTTTCATTTGAATACATTTTATTTGAAACAAATATTTAAATTGCTATTGAAGAAAATAGTAGTGAATTCTCTCCATATACGTGTATCTATACTTGTGGGTTCATTCATTCATTCTTTCTTTCTTTCATTTATTTTTCTGAGACAGCGTCTCGCTCTGTCGCCTAAGCTGGAGTGCAGTGGTATGATCTTGGCTCACTGCAGCCTCTGTCTCCCAGGTTCAAGCAATTCTCTTGCCTCAGCCTCCTGAGTGGCTGGGACTACAGGTGTGTGCCACCATGCCCGGCTAGTATTTTGCATTTTTAGTAGAGAGGCAGTTTCACTGTGTTAGCCAGGATGGTCTTGGTTGCCTGACCGCATGAGCCACCATACCTGGCCACATGTATCTTTTAAACAATAAATTTAAAACTTATTTCAGATCTTTGGTGTTTATCTTAGGTTAGATTCTTTTCCTCATCTAATTCACTCCTAAAACTCCTTCCTATATTAAATTACCATCTTGGGCCAGGTGCAATGGCTAATGCCTGTAATCCCAGCACTTTGGGAGGCCGACACAGGCAGAATACCTGAGGTCAAAAGTTCAAGACCAACCTGGCCAATGTGGTGAATACCCATCTCTACTAAAATTGCAAAAATTAGCCAGCTGTGGTGGCACGCACCTGTAGTTCCAGTTAGTCAGGAGGCTGAGGCTGGAGAATCGCTTGAACCCAGGAGGCAGAGGCTGCAGTGAGCCGAGATCATGCCACTACACTCCAGCCTGGGTGACAGAGTGAGACCCTGTCTCCAAAAAAAAAAAAAAAAAAAAAAAAACAATTAAAAAAATTATCAGCTTGAAACTTTTCAGTTGTAGGGAGAAGGAAGGAGGTCTTGATTCTGAAAGTACACATTCTCTTAGAATCACTAGAACTAAATAGATTTGTGCATTTATTAATTTGATTAAGTACACACTTTGTTTCATACACTGGCTAGGTAGCTCTTCAAATCTGTAAAGTTTTACAACAATATTGCCAGAAGCTCATTTTTTTTTGAGACGGAGTTTCGCTCTTGTTACCCAGGCTGGAGTGCAATGGCGCGATCTCGGCTAACCGCAACCTCCGCCTCCTGGGTTCAGGCAATTCTCCTGCCTCAGCCTCCTGAGTAGCTGGGATTACAGGCATGCGCCACCATGCCCAGCTAATTTTTTGTATTTCTAGTAGAGACGGGGTTTCACCATGTTGACCAGGATGGTCTCGATCTCTTGACCTCGTGATCCACCCGCCTCTGCCTCCCAAAGTGCTGGGATTACAGGCTTGAGCCACCACGCCCAGCCAAGTCCCTTATTTTCATTAGATTTGAAGGTGAGGCAGGTTTAAGATCCTATATAAAGAAAAAAATTCACCCAAGTGCCCCACTTGGTTGATAAGATAAAGTACTTGTTTTAGTTAATTGTTTGAAATATCTTTGAAAAAATACTCTAAATTTCCCCATATTAAAAGCTAAAGAAGAAAAAAATAATCGTATCAGTTGATACGAGAAAAGCACTTGATGAAACCCAACACTCATTTCTGATAAAGGGAATAGAAAGTCGGAATTGCCTCATCTTGATAAAGAGCACCGAAAAAACCTCCCAAGTATAACATACTTTATGTTGAAAGATGAAATGCTTTCCCCTGAGATTCAGAAGCAAGGTGATGATGTCCATCATCACTGCTCTTATTCAGTATAGTGCTGGAAGTTCTAGCCAATGCCATGTAAGGCAAGAAAAAGAAATGAAAGGTATGTGGTTTGTAAAGGAAGAACTAAAATTGTTCCAGTTTGCAGATAATGTGATTATCTATGTAGAACATCCCAAGCAATCTGTCAGAAAGCTCCTAGAACTACCAGGTGAATTTAGTAAGGTCGCAGAATAAAGAAATCAGTCCCATTTGTATAAGCTGAACATGCAGAAACCAAAATTAAAAACAATATTATTTTTAGTCAAGTCAAAGAAAATAAAATACCTCAGTATACATTAACAAATGATGTACAGGATTTATATAGTAAATATCACAAAATATTAATGAAAGAAATGAAACAAGACTTAAGTAAATGGAGAGACATCTACTGTGTTTATAGATTGGAAGCCTCAACATAATAATGACATTGATTCTGCCTAAATTGATCTGTTGGATTAATGTACTTTCTATTGAAATTCAACCAAGATATTTTGTAGACATACATAAACATTTAAAAATACATATGGAAAGACACAGTCTCTAGAATAGAGACTTGACAAAGAAGAAAAAAAGGAGAAATTACCTTACCTAATATAAAAGCTTATAGTATATAGCTATAGTAATCAATACTGTGTGTGTTATTGGTAGAAAAAAAGACACATAGAAAATGGAACAGAAAATAGAACCTAGAAATACACCCACACAAATACATCCAACTGATTTTTAGCAAAATTACAAAACCAATTCAATGGAAGGAAGGAGATAGCTTTTTCAAAAATGATGAGCCTTTTCAAAAATAATGAGCCTAAACCTCACTCACACCTTATGCAAAAATACAAAATGGATTACAGACTTAAATGTAAAGCAAAAAGCTATAAAACTTTTAGGAAAAAGTGGAGGAGAGAGTTTTCCAGATCTGGAGACAGGCAAAGAGTTACTTTATTTGACCACAAAAGCCTAATCCATAAAAGAACAATTGATAAATTGGACCTGATTAAATTAAAAATCGTGTTGTGTGAGAGCTCATACGGAAAGATACAAAAGACAAAGTAGATACTGGAAGAAAATAGCTGTTAAACTGCATATCTAGTAAAAGACTAGTATCCAGCATATATAATGAACTCTCAAAACTCAGCAGTAAGAGCCAGGTGCAGTGGCATACACCTGTATTCCCAGGTACTCAGGAGGCTGAGGCAGAAACATCATTTGTGTCCCGGAGTTGGAGGCTGCAGTATGCTATGATCTTAAATATGCACTGCACTCCAGCCTGGGCAACATAGTGAGACCCCTGGCTCTTAAACACACAGACACAAGCACACACACACACACACACACACACACACACACACACACTCTCTCTCTCTCTCTCTCTCTCTCTCTCTCTAATAATAATAAAAATCAAAACAATCTAAGATATGTAAAGAGTCATTTCATTCAAAGGAGGACATACAGGCATTAAATAAGCACACAAAAAGATGTTCAGCATCATTAGCTAATAGAGATTAAAGCCACAACTACACATCTATCCGAACAGCTAAAGTAAACAATAGTGGCAACACCAAATGCTGGAGACGATGTGGAGAAACTGATCACTGATGTTAGTGGTGGAAATGTAAAATGATACAATCACTCTGGAAAACAGTTTGTCAGTTTTTTGTCTAAACATGCAACCTCTGTAACCTAGTATTCACAATCCTAGACATTTATGCCAGAAAAAGGAAAATTTGTATTCATTTGAAATCTGTATATGCATGTCTGTATAGCAACTTAATTTGTAATGGCCACAACTTAGAAACAGCACAGATGGCCTTTGGTTATATATCATATGATGACATTTATATAACATTTTTGAGATGATAAAATCTTAGAAATGGAAGACAGGTTAGTGCTTGCCAGGGGTTAGATACAAGGTCAGAGAGATGAGAAGGAGGTGGTTTTGCTTATAAAAGGTCAGCAGGACTGCATCTTGTGTTTTTGAAATTGTTTACTATCTTGCCTATAGTAGTAGATAACGTGAATCTATACAGGCAATAAAATTGTATGCAATGTAATATACAAAAAAATACATGCAAAATGAGAAGTCTGAATAAAGAGTTGATTATATCAATGTCAGTATCCCAGTTGTAATACTAATAGTTTTGTAAAGTGTTACCATTGGGGTAACCTGGGCAAAGCATACAAGGGATCTCCATATTATTTCTTATAACTGCATGTGAATATATAATTATCTCAAAAATTTTAGTTACCAAAAAAACTTAAATTAAATATACAAAAAAGCAGCCATTTGATAAGATGAATAAAATGATCCTGCAGGGAAAAAAGAAACATGAATTAGATTGTCAATTCTTTTTTATTTTATTTTTTAATTGCATTTTAGGTTTTGGGGTACATGTGAAGAACATGCAACATTGTTACATAGGTACACACGTGGCAGTGTGATTTGCGGCCCTCCTCCCCATCACCTATATCTGTCGATTTCTCCCCCTGCTAACTATCCCCAACTCCCCACCTATGCTGGCCCTCCCCTATTCCCCACAACAGACCCCAGTGTGTAGTGCTCCCCTCCCTGAGTCCATGTGCTCTCATTGTCCAACACCCACCTTTGAGTGGGAATACGCGGTGTTTGATTTTCTGTTCTTGTGTCAGTTTGCTGAGAATGATGGTCTCCAGGTTCATCCATGTCCCTACAAAGGACACGAACTCATCGTTTTTGATGGCTGTGTAGTATTCCATGGTGTATATGTGCCACATTTTCCCTGTCCAGTCTATCATCGATGGGCATTTGGGTTGGTTCCAGGTCTTTGCTATTGTAAACAGTGCTGCAATGAACATTCGTGTGCATGTGTCCTTATAGTAGAACGATTTATAGTCCTTTGGATATATGCCCAGTAATGGGATTGCTGGGTCAAATGGAATTTCTATTTCTAGGTCCTTGAGGAATCGCCACACCGTCTTCCACAATAATTGAACTAATTTACACTCCCACCAACAGTGTAAAAGTGTTCCTATTTCTCCACATCCTCTCCAGCATCTGTCATCTCCAGATTTTTTAATGATCGCCATTCTAACTGGCGTGAGATGGTATCTCAATGTAGTTTTGATTTGCATTTCTCTAATGACTAGTGATGATGAACATTTTTTCATATGTTTGTTGGCCTCATGTATGTCTTCTTTTGTAAAGTGTCTGTTCATATCCTTTGCCCATTTTTGAATGGGCTTGTTTGTTTTTTTCTTGTAAATCTGTGTTAGTTCTTTGTAGATTCTGAGTATCAGCCCTTTGTCAGATGGGTAGACTGTAAAAATTTTTTCCCATTCTGTTGGTTGCCGATTCACTCTAATGACTGTTTCTTCTGCTGTGCAGAAGCCGTGGAGTTTGATTAGGTCCCATTTATCTATTTTGGCTTTCGTTGACAATGCTTTTGGTGTTTTGGTCATGAAGTCCTTGCCTAGGCCTATGTCCGGAATGGTTTTGCCTAGATTTTCTTCTAGGGTTTTTCTGGTGTTAGGTCTTACGTTTAAGTCTTTAATCCATCTGGAGTTAATTTTAGTGTAAGGTGTCAGGAAGGGGTCCGGTTTCTACTTTCTGCACCTGGCTAGTCACTTTTCCCAACACCATTTATTAAACAGGGAATCCTTTCCCCATTGCTTGTTTTTGTCAGGTTTGTCAAAGATCAGATGGTTGTAGATATGTTGTGTTGCCTCCGAGGCCTCTGTTCTGTTCCATTGGTCTATATCTCTGTTTTGGTACCAGTACCATGCTGTTTTGATTACTGTACCCTTGTAGTATAGTTTGAAGTCCGGTAGTGTGATGCCTCCCGCTGTGTTCTTTTTGCTTAGAATTGACTTGGCTATGTGGGCTCTCTTTTGGTTCCATATGAAGTTTAAGGTGGTTTTCTCCAGTTCTCTGAAGAAGCTCATTGGTAGCTTGATGGGGACAGTGTTGAATCTGTAAATTACTTTTGGCACTATGGCCATTTTGACGATATTGATTCTTCCCAACCAGGAACATGGAATGTTTCTCCATCTCTCTGTGTCCTCTCTTATTTTTTTGAGCAGTGGTTTGTAGTTCTCCTTGAAGAGGTCCTTTACGTTCTTTGTTAGTTGTATTCCTAGGTATTTTATTCTCTTTGTAGCAATTGTGAATGACAGTTCATTCTTGATTTGGCTCTCTTTAAGTCTGTTATTGGTGTACAGGAATGCTTGTGGCTTTTGCACATTGATTTTGTATCCTGAGACTTTGCTGAAGTTGCTTATCAGTTTCAGGAGATTTTGGGCTGAGACGATGCAGTCTTCTAAATATGCAGCCATGTTGTCTACCAATAGAGACAATTTGACTTCCTCCTTTCCTATTTGAATACCCTTTATTTCTTTTTCTTGCCTGATTGCTCTGGCTAGAACTTCCAGTACTATATTGAATAGGAGTGGTGAGAGAGGGCATCCTTGTCTAGTGCCAGATTTCAAAGGGAATGCTTCCAGTTTTTGCCCATTCAGTATGATATTGGGTGTTGGTTTGTTGCAAATAGCTTTTATTATTTTGAGATACGTTCCATCAATACCTAGTTTATTGCGGGTTTTTAGCATAAAGGGCTGTTGAATTTTGTCAAAGGCCTTCTCTGCATCAATTGAGATAATCACGTGGTTTTTGTCTTTGGTTCTGTTTATGTGGTGAATTATGTTCATACACTTGCATCCCCGGGATGAATCCTACTTGATCATGGTGGATAAGCTTTTTGATGTGCTGTTGCAGTCGGTTTGCCAGTATTTTATGGAAGATTTTTGCATCTGTGTTCATCATGGATATTGGCCTGAAGTTTTCTTTTCTTGCTGAGTCTCTGCCGGGTTTTGGTATCAGGATGATGTCGGTCTCGTAAAATGATTTGGGAAGGAGTCCCTCTTTTTGGATTGTTTGGAATAGTTTCAGAAGGAATGGTCCCAGCTCCTCTTGGTATGTCTGGTAAAATGCGTCTGTGAACCCATCTGGACCTGGGATTTTTTTGGGTGGTAGGCTCTTAATTGCTGCCTCAACTTCAGATCTTGTTACTGGTCTATTCAGGGTTTCGACCTCCTGGTTTAGGCTTGGGAAGAGGCAAGTGTCCAGGAATTTATCCATTTCTTCCAGGTTTACTAGTTTATGTGCATAGAGTTGTTTGTAATATTCTCTGATGATGGTTTGAATTTCTGTGGAACCTGTGGTGATTTCCCCTTTATCATTTTTTATTGCATTTATTTGGTTATTCTCTCTTTTCTTTTTTATTAATCTGGCTAGTGGTCTGTCTGTTTTGTTGATCTTTTAGGAAAACCAGCTCCTGAATTTACTGATTTTTTTTGAAGGGTTTTTTGTGTCTCTATCTCCTTCAGTTCTGCTCTGATCTTAGTTATTTCTTGTCTTCTGCTAGGGTTTGAGTTTTTTTTATCTTGCTCCTCTAGCTCTTTCAATTTTGACGATAGGGTGTCGATTTTAGATCTCTCCACTCTTCTCATGTGGGCACTTATTGCTATATATTTTCCTCTAGAGACTGCTTTAAATGTGTCCCAGAGATTCTGGTATGTTGTGTCTTCATTCTCGTTGGTTTCGAAGAACTTCTTTATTTCTGCCTTCCTTTCATTGTTTATCCAGTCAACATTCAAGAGCCAGTTGTTCAGTTTCCATGAAGCTGTGCGTTTCTGAGTTAGTTTCTGAATTCTGAGTTCTAACTTGATTGCACTGTGGTCTGAGAGACTGTTTGTTATGATTTCCGTTCTTTTGCATTTGCTGAGGAGTGATTTACTTCCAATTATGTGGTCAATTTTGGAGTGGGTGTGATGTGGTGCTGAGAAGAATGTATATTCTGTGGATTTGGGGTGGAGAGTTCTGTAAATGTCTATCAGGTTGCTTGTTCCAGGTCTGAGTTCAAGTCCTGGATATCCTTGTTAATTTTCTGTCTGGTTGATCTGTCTAATCTTGACAGTGGAGTGTTAAAGTCTCCCACTATTATTGTGTGGGAGTCTAAGTCTCTTTCTAAGTCATTAAGAACTCGCCTTAGTTTCTGGGTGCTCCTGTATTGGGTGCGTATATATTTAGGATCGTTAGGTCTTCTTGTTGCATTGATCCTTTTACCATTATGTAACGTCCTTCTTTGTCTCTTTTGATCTTTGTTGCTTTAAAGTCTATTTTATCAGAGACGAGAATTGCAACTCCTGCTTTTTTTGCTCTCCATTTGCTTGGTAGATCTGCCTCCATCCCCTTATTTTGAGCCTTTGTGTATCCTTGCATGCGAGATGGGTTTCCTGGATACAGCACACCAATGGGTTTTGGCTTTTTATCCAATTTGCCAGTCTGTGTCTTTTGATTGGGGCATTTAGCCCATTTACATTTAGGGTTAATATTGTTATGTGTGAATTTGATACTGCCATTTTGATGCTAGCTGGCTGTTTTGCCTGCTAGTTGATGCATATTCTTCATTTTGTTGACGCTCTTTACCATTTGGTATATTTTTGGAGTGGCTGGTACTGGTTGTTCCTTTCTATGTGTAGTGCCTCTTTCAGGAGCTCTTGTAAAGCAGGCCTGGTGGTGACAAAATCTCTGAGTATTTGCTTATTGGCAAAGGATTTTATTTTTCCTTCACCTATGAACCTTAGTTTGGCTGAATATGAAATTCTGGGTTGAAAGTTCTTTTCTTTAAGAATGTTGAATACAGGCCCCAGTCTCTTCTAGCTTGTAGGGTTTCTGCCGAGACATCTGCTGTGAGTCTGATAGGCTTCCCTTTGTGGGTAACCCGGCCTTTCTCTCTGGCTGCCCTTAGCATTTTCTCCATTTCAACCCTGGTGAATCTGACGATTATGTGCCTTGGGGTTGCTCTTCTTGAGGAATATCTTTGTGGTGTTCTCTGTATTTCCTGGACTTGAATATTGGCCTGCCTTCCGAGGTTGGGGAAGTTTTCCTGGATAATATCCTGGCGAGTATTTTCCAGCTTGTATTCATTCTCTTCGTCACATTCAGGTACACCTATCAAATGTAGATTAGGTCTTTTCACATAGTCCCATATTCTTGGAGACTTTGTTCATTCCTTTTTGCACTTTTTTCTCTAATCTTGCCTTCTCGTTTTATTTCATTGAGTTGATCTTCGACCTCTGATATCCTTTCTTCTGCTTGGTCAATTCAGATGTTGAAACTTGTGTGTATGCTTTGCGAAGTTCTCGTGTTGTGTTTTTCAGCTCCATCAATTCACTCATATTCCTCTCTAAGTTGTCTATTCTCGTTAGCATTTCATCAAATCTTTTTTCAAGGTTCTTAGTTTCTTTGCATTGGGTTAGAACATGTTCTTTTAGCTCACAGAAGTTTCTTATTACCCACCTTCTGAATTCTGTCAATTCATCACACTCATTCTCCACCCGGCCTTGCTCCCTTGCAGGCAAGGAGTTGTGATCCCTTGTGGGAGGACAGGCGTTCTGGTTTCAGGTGTTTCATCCTTTTTGTGCTGGTTTCTTCCCATCTCTGTGCATTTATCCACCTGTCATCTTCGTAGTTGTTGACTTTCAGATTGGGTATCTGAATGGCTGTCCGGTTTGTTGATGATGAAGTTCTTTCTTTCTGTTTCTTAGTTTTCCTTCTAACAGTCTGGCCCCTAGGCTGTAGGACTGCTGAGGTCCACTCCTGGCCCTGCTTGCCTGGGGATCACCTGCAGGAGCTGCAGAACAGTAAGGGGAGCTGCAGAACAGTAAGGGTTGCTGCCAGTTTCTTCTTCTGCTGTCTCTGTCCCAGAAGGATACCCGCCCGATGTCAGTCTGAGCTCTCCTTTATGAGGTGACTCTTTGGATACACGGGGGTCAGGGAGCTGCCTGAGGAGACAGTCTGTCCTTTATAGGAGCTCAAGTGCTGAGCTGTGAGCTCCGTTGTTAATTCAGAGCCGCTGGAAAGGTAAGTTTATGGCTGCTGCAGCAGAACTCATAACCCACCCCCCACCCCGTTTTTTTTTTTTCTCACAGGTGCTCTGTTGTGGGGAGTTAGGGCTTTATTTATGAGTTTCTGTTGTGCTGTTGCCGTTTTTCAGGGCTGCCCTGCCCAGCGAGGAGGCAGTCTAGTCACTGTCTGCCTATACAGAGGCTTTGCTGAGCTGCTGCACGCTCTGCCGTGTTGCCCTGTGAACTTCCCTGCAGTCCTGTTTATATGGGTGTGGTTAGAAATGCCTCGGCAATGTGGCCCGCCTCTATAATGGCAGACTCTCTCTGTAATGGCGGGCTGCCTCAGTAGTGGCAAACTATCCTCTGTATTGGTGGACTGCCTGGGTAATGGCAGATGCCCCTCCCTCACAGAGCTGTACTGTCTCAGGTTCAGCTGTGTGCTTGCTGTGAAACTCTCAATCCAGAGCATTTCTTATTGTTGTTTTTTTGTGGGGTTGGGACCAGCTGAGCCTGATCACCTGCCCCTGGCTTCCTGCCTCAGAGTTTGTTTGTTTTTTTTTAAGTTGAATGGTCGACTGTCTCCCAGGTGTTTCAGTTGCCTGTTGCAAAGGCACCGGGATCTGTGAGATTTCGCTTGCAGCGACCCACTGTGCCAGCTGAAACAGCGGAGCTGAGATTCATGGTGCTTTTTTGCCTGGGAATCTCCTGGCCTGGCTCCCTGTTTAAGTCCCCTGTTTAACCAGATGAATGGGTGACTCTGCCTTCCCGGAGTTCCAGTCGCGAGCTGAAGTGGCACCCAGACCTGTGTATTTTGCATGGAGAATCACTGCACTGTGGCGCTGGGAAAACAGCTATGCCAACCAAACCAGCCATGCTGACAACCCGTGGAGCTCCTCTGCCTGGGTATCTCATGGTCTATGGGCAATACAAATCTGTCTGGATATGTGGCGTCCACTCACCCTCTGCGCTTTCACTGGGAGCTGCAATCCTGATCTGCTCCTAATAGGCCTTCTTCAGGTTGTCAATTCTTATGTGACTGATGAAGCAGTAGTGTTACTTGAAAAAATTTGTTTTATCAAAGTATAACACACTGAACAGAATGCCCAAAACATATATGTAACTTACAAAACTTGTGGGTGAATATCCATGTAATCATCCAGCAGTAATATCATTCAATAAATGTTAATATTGAGGAGAATTTTCACTGAGCATTTTTTCCTACCTCATTAAAAACATTTAGATGCAACTACAGTTGGACTATTTCTAAGAATAAACAAAATCCAAGGAATTCAAACTAAATTAGATGAGGATTTAAAGTTAAGGTATTATTGGATAAAAAGGGATTTAATTACTTTTTTCAAGCTTGAAAGACGCTGATAAATAATGTATTTATCCTTTTCATAAGATTTCAAAGAAGTGACATCGAACTTGTTTCACAAGTTTAAGTGTAGAATTGCAAGTCGTTTTTCTTTTTTCTTTTTTGTTGAGATGGAGTCTCGCTCTGTTGCCCAGACTGGAGTACAGTGATACATCTCTGTTCGCTGCAACCTCCACCTCCCGGGTTCAAGTAGTTCTTCTGTCTCTGCCTCCTGAGTAGCTGGGACTACAGGCACGTGCCACCACAGCCAGCTAATTTTTGTATTTCTAGTAGAGTCCAGGTTTCACCATATTAGCTGGGCTGATCTGGAACTCCTACCTGGTGATCTGCCTGCCTTGGCCTCCCAAAGTGCTGGGATAACAGGTGTGAGCCACTGCGCCCAACCCAAGCCAGTTTTTCAAGATGGAAAGACGAGTGTGAGAATGAAAGGGAAGTATTTTATATAGAGATTATTAACATATAGAACTTACTAACTAAAACAATATGTTACGTTGGGTTTTAAGAAATTGCCCGTAGTTAACCGTTTTGACTTACAAAGTGGCAGTTTCATGTGGTTCAACCTAGTAAAAAACAGAAGATCCAAAAGGGGTAGGTGAATACATACATACATGGGTAATACATTAATAATGGATTTTTAAAGGAATTTAAGAAATGCATCTAATTCATAGGTGTGTTTGATTGGTTGAGTATCGCAATTCAACAAGTTCCTATAACCCATTAGCTTCCTTCTCACTTGACAAAAGTATACCCTTTATTGATGCTGAATATATTGTAGTGTAGTTTTCAGGAGGGTAAAAATCTCTAGGTATCAAGTGAAGGGATAGTTTAATTTACTGGTTTTGATGAAGCTTCTTTAATGATTAATCTGACCATTAGAAATCTGCCCAGTGAGAGGGTGGAGCAAGATGGCGGTTTAGGAGTAGCTTAGGATTGCAGCTCCCAATGAAAGCCCAGAGGGTGAGTGAACGCCACATTTCCAAATGGATCTTTATTGCCCACAGACCAGGAGATTCCCAAGAAGAGGAGCCCCACGGGTTGGCAACTTGGCTGTTTTGCTGGTGCCCTGGCGTGGCAATTCTCTGTACAAAACACACTGATCTGGTTGCCCTTTTAAGCTGGCAGTTGGAGCTTCGGGAAGGCAGATTTGCCCATTCGTCTGATTAAACCGGGGACTAAAACAGGGAGCCAGGCCAGGAGATTCCCAGGCAAAAAAGCACCACGAATCTCAGTGCCGTTGTTTCAGCTGATGCAGTGGGTTGCCGCACGGGAAATCACACAGGTCCCGGCACCTTTTCAGCAGGTGACTAGAACACTTGGGAGAGAGTCAACCGTTCAACTTAAAAAAAAAAAAGGCTTTGAGGCAGGAAGCCAGGTGATCAGGCTCGGCAGGTCCCACCCCCACAAAAATAAAACAGCAATTGGAAACACTCGGGGTTGAGAGTTTCACAGCAAGCACAGCTGAACCTGGGATGGTGCAGCTCTGTCGGGGAGGGGCGTTGGCCAATACCGAGGCACATCACCCCTATGAAGGTAGTCCGCCGTTGCTGAGGCAGCCTGCCGTTGCCGAGGCAACCCGCCACAACAGAGAGACTTTGCCATTTCAGAGGCGGGCCACATTGCCGAGGCATTTCTAACCACACCCATATAAACAGGACTGCAGGGAAGTTCACAGGGCAACACGGCAGAGCGTGCAGCAGCTCAGCAAAGCCTCTGTATAGGCAGACAGTGACTAGACTGCCTCCTCGCTGGGCAGGGCAGCCCTGAAAAACGGCAACAGCACAACAGAAACTCATAAATAAAGCCCTAACTCCCCACAACAGAGCACCTGTGAGAAAAAAAAAAAACGGGGTGGGGGGTGGGTTATGAGTTCTGCTGCAGCAGCCATAAACTTACCTTTCCAGCGGCTCTGAATTAACAACGGAGCTCACAGCTCAGCACTTGAGCTCCTATAAAGGACAGACTGTCTCCTCAGGCAGCTCCCTGACCCCCGTGTATCCAAAGAGTCACCTCATAAAGGAGAGCTCAGACTGACATCGGGCGGGTATCCTTCTGGGACAGAGACAGCAGAAGAAGAAACTGGCAGCAACCCTTACTGTTCTGCAGCTCCCCTTACTGTTCTGCAGCTCCTGCAGGTGATCCCCAGGCAAGCAGGGCCAGGAGTGGACCTCAGCAGTCCTACAGCCTAGGGGCCAGACTGTTAGAAGGAAAACTAAGAAACAGAAAGAAAGAACTTCATCATCAACAAACCGGACAGCCATTCAGATACCCAATCTGAAAGTCAACAACTACGAAGATGACAGGTGGATAAATGCACAGAGATGGGAAGAAACCAGCACAAAAAGGATGAAACACCTGAAACCAGAACGCCTGTCCTCCCACAAGGGATCACAACTCCTTGCCTGCAAGGGAGCAAGGCCGGGTGGAGAATGAGTGTGATGAATTGACAGAATTCAGAAGGTGGGTAATAAGAAACTTCTGTGAGCTAAAAGAACATGTTCTAACCCAATGCAAAGAAACTAAGAACCTTGAAAAAAGATTTGATGAAATGCTAACGAGAATAGACAACTTAGAGAGGAATATGAGTGAATTGATGGAGCTGAAAAACACAACACGAGAACTTCGCAAAGCATACACACAAGTTTCAACATCTGAATTGACCAAGCAGAAGAAAGGATATCAGAGGTCGAAGATCAACTCAATGAAATAAAACGAGAAGGCAAGATTAGAGAAAAAAGTGCAAAAAGGAATGAACAAAGTCTCCAAGAATATGGGACTATGTGAAAAGACCTAATCTACATTTGATAGGTGTACCTGAATGTGACGAAGAGAATGAATACAAGCTGGAAAATACTCGCCAGGATATTATCCAGGAAAACTTCCCCAACCTCGGAAGGCAGGCCAATATTCAAGTCCAGGAAATACAGAGAACACCACAAAGATATTCCTCAAGAAGAGCAACCCCAAGGCACATAATCGTCAGATTCACCAGGGTTGAAATGGAGAAAATGCTAAGGGCAGCCAGAGAGAAAGGCCGGGTTACCCACAAAGGGAAGCCTATCAGACTCACAGCAGATGTCTCGGCAGAAACCCTACAAGCTAGAAGAGACTGGGGCCTGTATTCAACATTCTTAAAGAAAAGAACTTTCAACCCAGAATTTCATATTCAGCCAAACTAAGGTTCATAGGTGAAGGAAAAATAAAATCCTTTGCCAATAAGCAAATACTCAGAGATTTTGTCACCACCAGGCCTGCTTTACAAGAGCTCCTGAAAGAGGCACTACACATAGAAAGGAACAACCAGTACCAGCCACTCCAAAAATATACCAAATGGTAAAGAGCGTCAACAAAATGAAGAATATGCATCAACTAGCAGGCAAAACAGCCAGCTAGCATCAAAATGGCAGTATCAAATTCACACATAACAATATTAACCCTAAATGTAAATGGGCTAAATGCCCCAATCAAAAGACACAGACTGGCAAATTGGATAAAAAGCCAAAACCCATTGGTGTGCTGTATCCAGGAAACCCATCTCGCATGCAAGGATACACAAAGGCTCAAAATAAGGGGATGGAGGCAGATCTACCAAGCAAATGGAGAGCAAAAAAAGCAGGAGTTGCAATTCTCGTCTCTGATAAAATAGACTTTAAAGCAACAAAGATCAAAAGAGACAAAGAAGGACGTTACATAATGGTAAAAGGATCAATGCAACAAGAAGACCTAACGATCCTAAATATATACGCACCCAATACAGGAGCACCCAGAAACTAAGGCGAGTTCTTAATGACTTAGAAAGAGACTTAGACTCCCACACAATAATAGTGGGAGACTTTAACACTCCACTGTCAAGATTAGACAGATCAACCAGACAGAAAATTAACAAGGATATCCAGGACTTGAACTCAGACCTGGAACAAGCAACCTGATAGACATTTACAGAACTCTCCACCCCAAATCCACAGAATATACATTCTTCTCAGCACCACATCACACCCACTCCAAAATTGACCACATAATTGGAAGTAAATCACTCCTCAGCAAATGCAAAAGAACGGAAATCATAACAAACAGTCTCTCAGACCACAGTGCAATCAAGTTAGAACTCAGAATTCAGAAACTAACTCAGAAACGCACAGCTTCATGGAAACTGAACAACTGGCTCTTGAATGTTGACTGGATAAACAATGAAAGGAAGGCAGAAATAAAGAAGTTCTTCGAAACCAACGAGAATGAAGACACAACATACCAGAATCTCTGGGACACATTTAAAGCAGTCTCTAGAGGAAAATATATAGCAATAAGTGCCCACATGAGAAGAGTGGAGAGATCTAAAATCGACACCCTATCGTCAAAATTGAAAGAGCTAGAGGAGCAAGATAAAAAAAACTCAAACCCTAGCAGAAGACAAGAAATAACTAAGATCAGAGCAGAACTGAAGGAGATAGAGACACAAAAAACCCTTCAAAAAAAATCAGTAAATTCAGGAGCTGGTTTTCCTAAAAGATCAACAAAACAGACAGACCACTAGCCAGATTAATAAAAAAGAAAAGAGAGAATAACCAAATAAATGCAATAAAAAATGATAAAGGGGAAATCACCACAGGTTCCACAGAAATTCAAACCATCATCAGAGAATATTACAAACAACTCTATGCACATAAACTAGTAAACCTGGAAGAAATGGATAAATTCCTGGACACTTGCCTCTTCCCAAGCCTAAACCAGGAGGTCGAAACCCTGAATAGACCAGTAACAAGATCTGAAGTTGAGGCAGCAATTAAGAGCCTACCACCCAAAAAAATCCCAGGTCCAGATGGGTTCACAGACGCATTTTACCAGACATACCAAGAGGAGCTGGGACCATTCCTTCTGAAACTATTCCAAACAATCCAAAAAGAGGGACTCCTTCCCAAATCATTTTACGAGACCGACATCATCCTGATACCAAAACCCGGCAGAGACTCAGCAAGAAAAGAAAACTTCAGGCCAATATCCATGATGAACACAGATGCAAAAATCTTCCATAAAATACTGGCAAACCGACTGCAACAGCACATCAAAAAGCTTATCCACCATGATCAAGTAGGATTCATCCCGGGGATGCAAGTGTATGAACATAATTCACCACATAAACAGAACCAAAGACAAAAACCACGTGATTATCTCAATTGATGCAGAGAAGGCCTTTGACAAAATTCAACAGCCCTTTATGCTAAAAACCCGCAATAAACTAGGTATTGATGGAACGTATCTCAAAATAATAAAAGCTATTTGCAACAAACCAACACCCAATATCATACTGAATGGGCAAAAACTGGAAGCATTCCCTTTGAAATCTGGCACTAGACAAGGATGCCCTCTCTCACCACTCCTATTCAATATAGTACTGGAAGTTCTAGCCAGAGCAATCAGGCAAGAAAAAGAAATAAAGGGTATTCAAATAGGAAAGGAGGAAGTCAAATTGTCTCTATTGGTAGACAACATGGCTGCATATTTAGAAGACTGCATCGTCTCAGCCCAAAATCTCCTGAAACTGATAAGCAACTTCAGCAAAGTCTCAGGATACAAAATCAATGTGCAAAAGCCACAAGCATTCCTGTACACCAATAACAGACTTAAAGAGAGCCAAATCAAGAATGAACTGTCATTCACAATTGCTACAAAGAGAATAAAATACCTAGGAATACAACTAACAAAGAACGTAAAGGACCTCTTCAAGGAGAACTACAAACCACTGCTCAAAAAAATAAGAGAGGACACAGAGAGATGGAGAAACATTCCATGTTCCTGGTTGGGAAGAATCAATATCGTCAAAATGGCCATAGTGCCAAAAGTAATTTACAGATTCAACACTGTCCCCATCAAGCTACCAATGAGCTTCTTCAGAGAACTGGAGAAAACCACCTTAAACTTCATATGGAACCAAAAGAGAGCCCACATAGCCAAGTCAATTCTAAGCAAAAAGAACACAGCGGGAGGCATCACACTACCGGACTTCAAACTATACTACAAGGGTACAGTAATCAAAACAGCATGGTACTGGTACCAAAACAGAGATATAGACCAATGGAACAGAACAGAGGCCTCGGAGGCAACACAACATATCTACAACCATCTGATCTTTGACAAACCTGACAAAAACAAGCAATGGGGAAAGGATTCCCTGTTTAATAAATGGTGTTGGGAAAAGTGACTAGCCAGGTGCAGAAAGTAGAAACCGGACCCCTTCCTGACACCTTACACTAAAATTAACTCCAGATGGATTAAAGACTTAAACGTAAGACCTAACACCAGAAAAACCCTAGAAGAAAATCTAGGCAAAACCATTCCGGACATAGGCCTAGGCAAGGACTTCATGACCAAAACACCAAAAGCATTGTCAACGAAAGCCAAAATAGATAAATGGGACCTAATCAAACTCCACGGCTTCTGCACAGCAGAAGAAACAGTCATTAGAGTGAATCGGCAACCAACAGAATGGGAAAAAATTTTTACAGTCTACCCATCTGACAAAGGGCTGATACTCAGAATCTACAAAGAACTAACACAGATTTACAAGAAAAAAACAAACAAGCCCATTCAAAAATGGGCAAAGGATATGAACAGACACTTTACAAAAGAAGACATACATGAGGCCAACAAACATATGAAAAAATGTTCATCATCACTAGTCATTAGAGAAATGCAAATCAAAACTACATTGAGATACCATCTCACGCCAGTTAGAATGGCGATCATTAAAAAATCTGGAGATGACAGATGCTGGAGAGGATGTGGAGAAATAGGAACACTTTTACACTGTTGGTGGGAGTGTAAATTAGTTCAATTATTGTGGAAGACGGTGTGGCGATTCCTCAAGGACCTAGAAATAGAAATTCCATTTGACCCAGCAATCCCATTACTGGGCATATATCCAAAGGACTATAAATCGTTCTACTATAAGGACACATGCACACGAATGTTCATTGCAGCACTGTTTACAATAGCAAAGACCTGGAACCAACCCAAATGCCCATCGATGATAGACTGGACAGGGAAAATGTGGCACATATACACCATGGAATACTACACAGCCATCAAAAACGATGAGTTCGTGTCCTTTGTAGGGACATGGATGAACCTGGAGACCATCATTCTCAGCAAACTGACACAAGAACAGAAAATCAAACACCGCGTATTCCCACTCAAAGGTGGGTGTTGGACAATGAGAGCACATGGACTCAGGGAGGGGAGCACTACACACTGGGGTCTGTTGTGGGGAATAGGGGAGGGCCAGCATAGGTGGGGAGTTGGGGATAGTTAGCAGGGGGAGAAATCGACAGATATAGGTGATGGGGAGGAGGGCCGCAAATCACACTGCCACGTGTGTACCTATGTAACAATGTTGCATGTTCTTCACATGTACCCCAAAACCTAAAATGCAATTAAAAAAAAAAGAAAGAAACCTGCCTAGTGATTATTTTTCCTTGGCTTGTACATATTTTTGTTAAAAATAAAGTATGGTTCTTGTGCCCTAGATATTTTGCTCTATGTTAGGATATTTTCAATTTAAATGCAGGAGGTGTTACCTAATGTTTGATAAAAGAATAAATTTACTAGGAAGTTATAATGTTCTAAACTAGTGTATGTCTCATAGAATGTCTAAATATATATATAAAGGAAAAATTTGCAAAATTAGGGGAAATTCATCAAAGACATAATCATTGTGGGAGATTTTCTTCTTAGTAATGAATAAACACCAATCAAGAATAGAGTGATATGAACAGTGTTTGAGAGGGATTTAAAAAAAAAGAGATAGAAATTTTAAATAATTTAATTCACAAATATTTACTAACAAACACATGTAAATCCACATATATATTTGGAAACTGGTTTTATGATAGAATAAGCTAATAGTTTCTAAACTAATTAGAAAGCTTTAGTTGTATTTATCCTTTATATTGCTTTTATTCCAGAAATATGTGGCAAGGAGGGATAGAGGGCAT
Source organism: Callithrix jacchus (assembly GCF_049354715.1). Taxonomy (NCBI): domain Eukaryota; kingdom Metazoa; phylum Chordata; class Mammalia; order Primates; family Cebidae; genus Callithrix; species Callithrix jacchus. Next base: position 66,262,604 of record NC_133502.1, read on the forward strand.
CAGATTCCTTAAAGACCTCTGGAAGCTTGATTGTTCGGGCTCTGGAAAAGTTAGAGGAAAATAGAGTCAAATAATCAAAGAAATGTTAAAATCATTTGGGATGGTGTGGGTTAACTTGTCAATAAACTTTGTTAAAACTTTTAAAATGGATTAAATCCAAGAGATATTAAAGAGTTCTGTATATGTTAAACACCATAGAATATAACTAATTTTTTTAAAAATTCTACACAATTTCAAATTTGTAGTTTGAGGTTTACAGTTGTGAGAATAGTATAGAAACATCATATATCCTTCACTCAGAACCAGGTTCCCTAGCATTTTTGATATTTGCATTATTTTCTTTATGTACATTTTTTACTTGAACCAGTTAAATGGTAAGCATGATGCCTCATTTCCCGTAATACAACAGTTTGTATTTCATAAAAGCAGACACTTTCCCAATGTAAGTACACAGCACACTTGTCTAACTTAGGTAAAAATCTACCATTCAATACACAGAACCAATTTAGTTTGGTTCCCAATAATGTCCTTTATAAATCCAAGATCTAGGGCCAACATCAGACATGACATTTAGTTGTCATGTTTCTTTAGTCTCCTTCAATCTGGAACTCTTCCTCAGTCTTTATCTTTCATGACTACATTTTTTAAGAATGCAGGCTTTTTTTTTTTTTTAGAATGACAGACTTGGTCTATTCTGGCTTTTCTCAGGTTATTTATTTAGATTAGGACTGCCACAGAGGTTGTGTTTCATTAGTACACCAGACCCCAGGAGGCACACAGTGTTGATTTGTTCTTTATTGATGGTAATACCTTTTGTCGTTTGGTCAAGAGTGTTGTCTGCCAAGTTTTCCCACTTTAAGTTAATGAGTATTTGGTGGGAAGTCACTTGAAACCATATAAAATACCAATGCATGTATTTGAATGTTTGTGAGCTGTTTTAATTTTAAAATATTTTAGAATTAAGTAGTTATGAAAGAAGTATGCTAATACAAGTGGAAATTAGTAAACTACTAATGATTGACATATATTGGCATGCAGATAAGCATGTTTCTATATATGTACAGAAATATGTATCTGAATCTTATTTTCTAGTTTATCTGAATTTTAACATCAGTAGTAATGTCTCTTCATTAACTTTTCCGTTATAATCAAATACTTTGTAAATATGTCAAACACTAGAAATACACCTTTTGACATTTTAAATTGAAAAGGATATTAGACATTATTTAATCTGTTGATCTAATTTGCATTAGAATTCTGTAGAAAAACTAAAAACCTAGAGAAAATTGGTGATTTATCTACAGTTACATGTGTAAAATGGCACAGGTTATCATTACACACAATTGAAGTTCAGTGAAATGTAGAAATTGATTTGCTAGTAGAGAATTCTTGTTTGTAAAAGCCAGATAGCAAGATTTTAAATCTGAAATGATGGCAAGTAGACAGCATTTATGTTAATGAATTCCCATTCCTCACACCCAGCAAGCATAGGCAGACCTTAGCATTTGAACATTTAACTCTTTTCATTAAACTGTTTTTCTTAATAAACTGCTGCAGGTAACCATTAGCCGTAAGTAGATGAAAACTATCATGCCAGTTGAAATATATTTGCAAGACTTTATAATAATATTGCATCTCCAAATTTAAATATATCCTAGAGATTAGGAGGCATACCAACATGGTCAAAACAGTTGGTGCTGGCTGGTGCTCATGCCTGTAATCTCAGCACTTTGGGAGACTGGAAGGCAGGCAGATCACTTGAGGCCAGAAGTTTGAGACCAGCCTGGCCAACATGGCAAAAATGCATCTCTACTAAAAATACAAAAATTAGCCAGATATGGTGGTGTACGACCGTAATCCCAGTTACTCAGGAGGTTGAGGCAAAGAATCACCTGAACCTGGGAGTCAGAGTTTGGAAGTGAGCTGAGATTGTGCCACTGCACTCCAGACTGGGTGACAGAGCAAGAGTCTGTCTCCAAAAGAAAAACACAGTTGGTGCTTAATGAAGTATGTGTCGTGTGTGTGTGTGTGCGTGTGTGTGTGTGTCTGTAAAAGCAAGCCAGGTAATTTTGTAACCAAAGCCAGAATGTGACCCTTGTCATTGGTTTGCAGTATGCACATTTAATTCATGTGCTTATGACTACTTAAGCATTTATTGGTTGCCTTTCAGAACAAAAGAGATGAACACTTATTGAAAAAGAGAAATGTTCCCCAAGAAGAAAGTTTAGAAGATTCAGATGTTGATGCTGATTTTAAAGCAGTAAGTTACCATGTTTTTATAGTGAATTAAAAATAATTTTTATAGTAACTGGGAGAACTTCGTTTTTAATATAAGACCAACTTTATAATGACAAAGTATATTAACTCTAGGCTGGGCGTGGTGGCTCATGTGTATAATCCCAGCACTTTGGGAGCCTGAGCTGGGTGGATCACCTGAGGCAAAGAGTTCGAGACCAGTCTGGCCAACATGGTGAAACCTCATCTCTACTAAAAAATACAAAAATTAGCTGGGCGCAGTGGCAGGTGCCTGTCATCCCAGCTACTTGGAGGCTCAGGCAGGAGGATCACTTGAACCCAGGAGGTGGAGGTTGCAGTGAGCCGAGATTGTGTCATTGCACTCCTTCCTGGGAGACAGAGCAAGACTCTGTCTTTTTAAAAAAAAAAAAAAAAAAAAGAAAAGGCCGGGTGCGGTGATTCACGCCTATAATCCCAGCACTTTGGGAGGCCGAGGCGGGTGGATCACGAGGTCAAGAGATAAGATCATCCTGGTCAACAAGGTGAAACCCCATCTCTACTTAAAATACAAAAATTAGCTGGGCATGGTGGTGCGCGCCTGTAGTCCCAGCTACTCAGGAGGCTGAGGCAGGAGAATTGCTTGAACCCAGAAGGCAGAGGTTGCGGTGAGCTGAGATCATGCCATTGCACTCCAGTCTGGGTAACAACAGTGAAACTTCCATCTCAAAAAAAAAAGAGTATATTAACTCTTAACTTTAGCAGATACGCTATTTAATGAATGTAATTTTGCTGAACTATGTTTTTTCTTCTTTTTAAGCAAAATGTAACACTAGAAGCTATATTGCAGGTATGTTATTAATTTAATATTCTTATTTTGAAATATTTTGAAATTGATTTTTTTTTTCATTTCTGAAATTTACATTTGGTATTGCAGAATGCCACAAGTGATAACCCAGTGGTCCAATTGAGTGCTGTTCAGGCAGCAAGGTAAATACTAATTTGTCCAGAGAGAGAATTATGTCATACCTCAGTTGTATTATCTGGTAGTTGAGAAGTTAATGCATTGTTAATTCTTTTCACAGTTTGCAAATTATAGCAATTAATTTCTTATATTTATTTTCCTAGAAAACTATTATCCAGTGACCGAAATCCACCAATTGATGATTTAATAAAATCTGGGATTTTACCAATTCTAGTCAAATGTCTAGAAAGGGATGATAAGTAAGTATGAATTTGGCTCTCTATTCAGTTTTTTTCAGTTAACTTAAAATTTTGGATTATTATTTAACCAATGAGTTCAGTTTGGTTTTGTACTTACGATGTTTTTCAATTGTCATATATTTTAATTTAATTTTCTTATTCTGTGATAAGAAAAATGTCCCTCTTTTTTGTTTCTGAAGGATGTGTATGTTTTCTAGGAAATTTTTATCTCCTATTTATTGCCTGTTTTAACTTACCTTAAATATTTATAGTCTTTGTTAGGATTTCTTATTAGTAATATTTTAGAACAACTCAAATAATATTTAAGTCACTCTTTGCTTATGAGTCTTTATATAGATTAACCTTATGACTAAGTCAACGTGAATGGTTTCCAGAACTAAGTGGCTCTTTCTTACCCTGGGAATATTCCATTTGATTACTGATCTTCTGTGTGGTCTTTAACAGAACTTCATCCATGATAAGTTGTCCAATGTCAGACTTTTTGTTTGTAGCAAATTAAGAATAAGGTGACAGGTTATACTTACCCAGAAGAGGAGTAAAACTCCACTTGGTATCTTTTGAGGAACTGGCCCTATTTCCATTTTTTTAGTGGTATTTCGGTGCTGTGCCTTAAACTTCGTTAATTTAAATTAACTGGGAGAATATAAGTTTGAACTCCTTTTTAATAAGTTTGAACTCCATTTTAAATGCTTTTTTGCATTTAAAAGCATCTATACTGAAACTTGGGATAGTTTGCTAAATGTCGTCCAAAGAATTTTCAGTTGGCTAGATAAGAATAGTGGCATATAAATGTTGCCACTAAAGTTTTTTAGTGTTTAAAAAATATCATTTGCTTTCGTTGTGTGCCACAACCTCTCCTACTCTCCACCCCCCGGCCCTTAACACTGTTAAAAATATTATCATGTTTGTTTTCTATAACAATGTTTAAGTAAAGGTAAGTTTTGTTTTAGCTGTTGAAAAATAAATTCTGGCTGGGCGTGGTGGCTCATGCCTGTAATCCCAGCACTTTGGGAGGCCATGGCGGGTTGGTCGCTTGAGTACGGGAGTTTGAGACCAGCCAGGGCAACGTGAGAAAACCTCAGCTCTACACACACACACAAAAATGAAAATTAGCCAGGCATGATGGCACATGTCTGAGTCCCAGCTATGTGGGAGGCTGAGGTAGGAGGATTGTTTGAGTCTGGATGTGGAGGTTGCCATGAGCTGATACTGTGCCATTGCTCTCCAACCTGAGTAACTGAGCAAGAGCCTGACTCAAAAAATAAATAAATTTGTTTCTACTTCCACCTTTAAGGCTCCCAGTTTTGTTTTGTTTTGTTTTTTTGAGACAGAGTCTTGCTCTGTCCGCCAGATTAGAGTGCAGTGGTGCAATCTCAGCTCACTGCAATGTCCACCTCCTGGGTTCAAGCGATTCTCATGCCTCAGCCTCCTGAGTAGGTGGGATTACAGGTGCCCACCACCATGCGCAGATAATTTTTGTATTTTTGATGGAGGTGGCATTTCACCATGTTGGACAGGCTGATCTCAAATTCTTGACCTCAGGTGATCCACCTGCCTTGGCCTCCCAAAGTGCCAAGATTACAGGCATGAGCCACTGAACCCGACCGAGGGCCCCTTGTTTGTGGCCAACTTCGCATCTTTTTTTGTTTTCTTTTCCTTTTCTTTCTGGCCTTTTATATAGATTTATTTGTGTGGGTGTGTCTGCAAAACATAGTATATATAATATAGAAAAGTATGCTTAAATATATATAGTTTAATGAATAATTATAAAACACAGACCTCTGTAAGCACCATCCAAAGCAAAAATAGAAAACTTTTCTGGGCTAGGTGCGGTGGCTCATGCCTGTAATCCTGGCACTTTGGGAGGTTGAGGTGGGCAGATCATGAGGTCAGGAGTTCGAGACCAGCCTGGCCAACATGGTGAAACCCCATCTCTACCAAAAGTGCAAAAATTATCCGGGTATGTTGGCAGGCACCTGTAATCTCAGCTGATCGGGAGGCTAAGGCAGGGGAATTGCTTGAACCTGGGAGGCAGAGGTTGCAGTGAGCCAAGACGGTGCCATTATACTCTAGCCTGGGTGACTAAGGAAGACTCTGTCTCAAAAAAAAAAAAAAAAAAAACTTTTTTGTGATTTGGATCTGACTTTATGGATTTGTCATGGAAAGTTGTGTTACAATGTAAAAGACCATATACTTTGGAGCCAGATTGACTGTGGTTCGAATCCAGGGTTTGCTGTTGATGAAAATCCAGGTGGCTTTTGAACCTCAGATACCTCATCTATAAAAATTAGGTGATGGCAAGGAATGGAAATAATACATACAAAGCACTCTACACAATATGAAGCTTATAATAAATGTCCATTTATTATTATTGTACTCATTTATTTTTTCTATATCTTTTCTTATTTTCTTTTTTTCACATGACATCTTGGAAGACTTTCTCTGGCTTTGTAATTTTATTTCTTACATTTATCCGTTTTCTCATTTAAGGCCCGCATTCCCAGTATTTTGCCAAACCACCTAACCACCTTAATAACTCTCTCCTTCCAGTCTGAGGCAACATATACTATGTTAATATCTTTTATCTTACTGGTTTTTTTTTTTTACTACTTCTCTGCCTCTGATATACCTTCTTATTACCTACCTTCTCCTAGAATTCATCATACACAGGGGAAATTTTTTAAGTTTGTGGAAAAGTGGAATCAAAAGATAATAATAAAATACTTAAACTTTATTTCTCAACATAAGCTTCATCAAGGTCAAGACACTTTTATAAGTGATACTATCAGCCATTGTCTATCCCTAAAGAACTGAAGGTCCTAGGAATTTAACCATATCAGTGCCGTCTTTTTCATGCTATTAACTGAAGAAAACCAGATGCCTTTTACAGATTTTTTTTTTAAGATTAGGAAACAAAAAGAAGTCAGAAGGAGCCAAATCAGGACTGTAAGGTGGATACCTAACGATTTCCTATTGATGCACTGCAAAATTGCCCTTGTTTGATGAAAGGAATGATCAGGAACATTGTGATGGAGAAAGAATCTCTGGTAAAGCTCTCCCAGCCTTTTTTCTGCTAAAGCTTTGCCTGACTTTCTCAAAACAGTCTCATAATAAGCAGATGTTATCATTCTTTGCCCCTCTAGAAAGTCAACAGGAAAAATGGCTTGAGCATTCTCAAAAACTTTTTAGTCATTACCTTTGCTCCTAACAAGTTCACTTTTGCTTTGATTCTGTTTTTTCGTCAGATCATACTGGGAAAGCCATGTTTCATCTCCTCTTAAAAGTTTTTGAAGAAATGCTTTAGGATCTTGATCCCACTTGTCTTAAAATTTTCACTGAAAGCTCTGCTATGGTCTACAGCTTATCTGGGCACAATGGTTTTGACACCTATCGAGTGGAAAGTTTGCTGAACTTTAATTTTTCAGTCATAATTGTGTAAGCTGAACCAGTTGAGATGTCTGATATTGGCTATTGTTTCTGCTGTTAATCAACAGTCATCTTCTATTAGGGCAAGAACAAGATTAATTTTTTCCTCAGAAATTGATGTGGATTGTTTGCCACTGTAAACTTCATCTTCAACATGGACTTGTCCCTTCTTTAAAGGAGTTAACTGTTTGTAAACTGCTGATTTCTTTGAGGGCATTGTTCCCATAAACTTTTCAGTACATCAGGGATTTCACCATTATTTCACCCAAGGTTCACCATAAATTTGATGTTTGTTTTTGCTTTAATTTTAGCAAAATTCATGTTGCTCTCCTAGGGGCTCTTTTCAAATTGATGTCTTCCCTTACTCCTCTTAATGCCTCAAACTAGATCATGTTCAGACATGTATAGGAAGTTAGTATGAGTTTATTTTGGTGCAAAAAAATTGAAATCCATGCAGTTTTTTTGGTAATACACATTTTTCATGAGCTTTTTGAAGTCCCCTCATAGTTCTTATCTGCTACTTCATTTTCTCATATGTTCCATTCTTTTTAACCTGTATGTATATTCCATCCTCACTGCTTGCTGTACCGCTGACATTTATTCTCCTTAAAACCTTTCATTCTTGGATCTCTTTAACCTTTTTTCTTTTTCTTTTTTGAGATGGAGTCTCTGTCACCCAGGCTGGAGTGCAGTGGTGCAATCTTGGCTCACCGAAACCTTCTCCCAGATTCAAGCGATTCTCCTGCCTCAGCCCCCTGAGCAGCTGGGATACAGGCACGCACCTTCACATCTGGCTAATTTTTATATTTTTAGTAGAGATGGGGTTTTGCCATATTGGCCAGGCTGGTATCAAACTCCTGACCTCAGGTGATCTGCCCGCCTCTGCCTCCCAAAGTGCTGGGATTACAGGTGTGAGCCATGGTGCCTGGCCTTCTTTAAGCCTTTTGATAATAACAACCTTGCTTGCTCTCTTCCCTCTTTATAGACTTTTCTTCAAACTCCCTAACCTTTATCTGATCTTAACTTTTGCTATTTAAACTGCCCCCCCGCCCCGATGTTGGTTGGTATTCCACTTAAGGGAATTTATACTCTTTCAGCTATCCTAACTTAACATTTCCTTCATGTCTTTTTTCTTTTTGAGACAGGGTTTTACTTTGTCACCCAGGCTGGAGTGCAGTGACACAGTTACAGCTCATTGTAGCCACAAACTCCTAGGCTTAAGCAATCCCTGCTTCCTCACCCCGCCTAGCCTCCCAGGTTGCTGGGACTACAGGTGTGCACCACCACGTCTGGCTGATTTTTAATTTTTTGCAAAGAAGGGGTCTCACCATGTTGCCCAGGCTGGTTTTGAATTCCTGGGCTTAAGTGATTCGCCCGCCTTGGACCTCCCAAAGTGCTAGGGCTACAGGTATGAGCACCAGTGTGTCTTTTAACAGTTCTCTCCTACATCAGCCTTTAACCCTTTTTAGCCATTCTGCATACCATTGATTCCAACAGTGTTTTCTTTACTCCCCTTTTCAGTGCCTCCTATCCTTAGCATATCTGTAGAATATACTTTTCACTCTCATCCTAAAACACACACACACACACACACACACACACACACACACACACCCTGTTATTTGTTTGCTTCTTAACTTCACCTCTCTTGATCTAATCCTTGTTGTTCCTGCACATCATTATCCTTCCATGCATGATACCTTTTTTATTTCCAACTGTCAATGCCTTTCTTTTTAAATCCATCTTTGAAAAGCTAGTTCAGTTGGCACTTAATTTGTGAGGTCTTCCATCACTATTCCAAAATATAAGGATCTTGTTTTTTCAACAAAATTATGCAGCCTTATAATATCTCCAGTATATAAAGCAGATGGCATAATGGAGACAGAAGGGGTTCTAGCTTTAAGACCAGCCTAGAGGATGTGATAGTGGTTCAAGTGAGATGATAAAGGCCTCAGCTAGCACTGGATACTAGGGGTGAGTCTACAAATATAAGAAATGTTTAAGATGTAAAATTGACATGTTGTATTAATTAGATGTGTCTATGGAGAGGAAGTCCAAGTCAAGGGAAATAATGACTGGCTAAATGTTGCAATACCAGTGGACATAGAGAAGCAGTTTCATAGTGACTGGCTTTGGGACCCAAAGAGATTTTTTAAGTAGAGATGGTTGCTGGGTATGGTGGCTCATGCCTGTAATCCCAGCACTTTGGGAGGCCAAAGCAGGCAGATCACCTGAAGTCAGGGGTTTGGGACCAGCCTGGACAACATGATGAAACCCCATCTCTACTAAAAATACAAAAATTAGCTAGGTGTGGTGGTACGCATATGTAATCCCAGCTACTTGGAAGGCTGAGACGAGAATCCCTTGAACCCCAGAGGTGGAGAGATGGCGCCAAGATGGTAACACTGCACTCCAGCCTGCGTGACAGAAAGAAGACTCTATCTCCAAATATATACACACACACACACACACACACACACACACACACACACACAACTAATTGATCACAACCAGTTACAGATTTCTTTGTTCCCTCTCCACTCCCACTGCTTCACTTGACTAGCCTTAAAAAAAGAAAAAAAAAAAAATAGAGATGGCTACGGGCAATTGGATTATAAAAAGGTGAAATTCAAGGACAAGGCAAAGGGTAGCCATACCATATCAGTCTTAAGATTCATAAATTTAAGTGGTAGTTATGTGTCTAAAAAGATGTCTCTTTTTTTTTTTTAACAGTCCTTCATTACAGTTTGAAGCTGCTTGGGCATTAACTAACATAGCATCAGGAACTTCTGCACAGACTCAAGCTGTTGTGCAGTCTAGTAAGTAAATTAAATTCCTTATTGTCTGAACTTTTATTTTTTAATGATGGCAACGAAGTAGTTTTGTAATGAAGACTAAATTTTATCTTGTAACATTTTGAAAATGACTTTCATAAGTTACTTTTGATGATAGATATCTTTTTTATAGCCATCATTAATTTATCATTAAAAATTTTTAATTATGATTACTAAAAGGAGAGTAGAGTTTTATCTTTTGGAGTAGACATCATGCTCTGATAACAGGATTTTAAATTTCTGTTCTAATATCTTCAAGATGCTGAATGGTTTCTGCCTGTTAGCTTATGACATATTTTAAATTTTACTTTCCTTAAGATAGGCTAATAATTATTGTTGAATGAAACTGACACAAGCTTTATAGAAAACTACTTGATATTATCATGTACATTGTTTCTTATAGTGTGGGATACTTAGCTAACTTTAGGTAGTAATCAAGGTGATTTAAGTAGTATGTGATATGGCATTAAGTTACATTGAATTATGTATTAAGAATACTATTCTCGCCAGGCCACAGGTGTCTCACACCTATATCTCAGCATTTTGGGAGGCTAAGGCAAGCAGATCATTTAAATACATGAGTTCAAGACCAGCCTGGGTGACATGGCAAAGCCACGTCCCTACACAATATTTTAAAATGTGCTTTGCACAGTGGCGCTTGCCTTTAGTCTCAGCTACTCAGGAGACAGAAGCAAGAGGATTGCTTGAGCCTGGGAGGCAAAGGTTGCAGTGAGCTGAGATTATGCATTGCATTCTAGTCTAGGTGACAGAGTAAGACTGTCTCAAAAACAAAGGCCAGGCACGGTGGCTCACACCTGTAACCCCTGTACTTTGGGAGGCCAAGGCAGGCAAATCACAGGGTCAGGAGTTTGAGACCAGCCTGGTCAACATGGTGAAAGCCCGTCTCTACTAAAAACACAAAAATATCAGCTGGGCTTGGTGACACGCACCTGTAATCCCAGCTACTCTGGAGGCTGAGGCAGGCGAATCGCTTGAACCTGGAAGGCAGAAGTTGCAATGAGCCCAGAGCACACCACTGCACTCCACCCCAGGTGGCAGTGTGAGACTCCATCTCAAAAAACAAACAAAAAGAAAGAAAGAATATTATTTTCTTTCCATTCCTTTTCACATTTCAATAAGAAATGTCAGGGAGAATGTTTCCAGTTAGGTGCTAGTTGTTAAAAAAAAAAAAATGGGGAACAGGTTTTAGACTGGGGCTTTCAACAGAAACTAGGAAGTATAATTTAATAAGAATGTTTTCTTTTCATTGTTTATTTGTTTGTAAGTGATATCCAGAAGTGACAAAGAAATTTAGTTAAAAAGTTTAGTCAATTGAAACCCTTAAATATTGCTGGTGGAAATGTAAAATGGTATAGCCTCTTTGGAAAACAGTTTCTCAAAATGTTAAAGAGTTATCATATGACCCAGCAGTTCTACTCCTAGGTGAAACCAAGAGATAGGAAAACATAGCCACACAAAGACTTGTACATAAATATTCCCAACAGTGTTATTCATAAGTAACCAAAATGTTCATTAACCAATGAATGATAAAGTGAATGTAGTATACAATGGGATACAATTCAGCAATAAAAAAGAAGTACCTGTTACAACATGGATGAACCTCGAAAACATTATGTTAAGTGAAAGAAGCCAGATTCCCCCATAAAACACATACAGTATGATTTCATTTGTATGAAATATCCAGAATAGGCAAATTATAAAGACAGAAAGCAGATATTTAATGATTGCTTGCGACTTGGGGAATGTGTGGCAGAGGAACAAATGTGGAATGACTGCCATGAGTATGGGATTTCTTTTGTGGTAATGGAAATGTTATAAAATTAGATTGTGGTGATATCCTCGCAACTCTGTATAAGTATGAAAGATCATTGAATTACACACTTAAATGTAAATGTTATTATATCTAAATAAAGCTGTTAAAAGTGAATAAATTTTAATATAAATGTTAAGTAAATAATACAGGTAATACAGAGATACAGCAAAAAAAAAAAAATCCTAGAGGTAGTACACAGTTGATTAAAATTTTTTAAAAGTGATATCTAGCTTATGCTGACAATGAGTATAATATATAAATGTGAAGAGTAAAGATTATAATAAATCATTTTAAAATATAAAATAGACCTGATATGAGATTAATCAGTTCTTTGGTTAATCCCGTATCAGGAATTGAGATTACATCAATTAAAGCATTACATTTTAAGGTTTCATGTTTGGGATAGGAACACTTTTTTTTTTTTTTTCAATGGATTATAGGAAGGATTTCATGCTGCTGCTTTCTTTTGGTTAATGATATAATAGCAACCTTTAGATACGCCAATTGGTATCTTACTTAAATATTACTAGGGGAAAATACTGAAATTGGTTCTTTTTAGGGTAAAGGTATTTGCCACATTTGTTGTTCTAGCGAGCTATAATTGGGCAGCTACAATATGCCAGGCTCTGTATTTTATCAGTTTCTTTGTGCTGAAATCTATGAACTCTTTGACATGTTACTAGTATAAATGTTAGTTTTTCTTTATTACAGATGCAGTACCTCTTTTTCTGAGACTTCTTCATTCACCACATCAGAATGTTTGTGAACAAGCAGTGTGGGCTTTGGGAAACATTATAGGTAAGTGGCAATTAGGTTTGAAAGGACTCTAGTTAAGAATCTAAATTAACTTTTTTCCTACACTGGCATAGCCATTACATACTATGTTTCCTCTGAATTTAATGTGGGTTGATTATCTTCTTGCCTCATAAATACTAACTTAAGATGATACTCTTTGAAAAGGATATACAATTTGCTGTTAACATTGGTAGGTTAAATTTATGTTCCCCAAATCAAAATCTGGAGAAATAACATTTGATGCCTTTGCCTAATGGTGAGGAAACATAGAACGTCAATGTTCCCACATGAGCCATTGCATACATTTCAGACTTTCTCATCCTGAATGTAATTTTTTTTAAATACAATTTTCATTTCTGTAGGTGATGGTCCTCAATGTAGAGATTATGTCATATCACTGGGAGTTGTCAAACCTCTTCTGTCCTTCATCAATCCCTCCATTCCCATCACCTTCCTTCGGAACGTCACATGGGTCATTGTCAATCTCTGCAGGAATAAGGATCCCCCACCGCCTATGGAGACAGTTCAGGAGGTAAATGAAGAATTGTAAAGGCCAGATGGTATATTTTCCCTATGTTTATATTTCAGGAAATCATGCACAGGGGACAAAATAACACCTTTACCAATTTCATTGCAGGTGTGAGATTTTTAAAGTAATGTACCATATTTAATTACTGACTCCTATGAAATAAAAATTGAAAGAATGTCAGTTCATCCTAATGCTTTTTTATTGATTATCTTCATAAAAAGAAAACATAAAAAATTAAAAGAGAAAAATATAAAAGGAAGACAATCTCAAAATTTTATTACTGTATTGCATTGTTGGTTTAAAGCTATAAAAGGTGGTTGCTACAGGTAAAACTAGTATGTTTATATGCAGATGTTCTTGAATGAGCTTGCTTTAAGTCCAGATGATTTCTTTTCTTTTTTTTTTTTTCTTTTTTTGAGACAGTCTTGCTCTGTTGCCCAAGCTGGAGTGCAGTGGCATGGTCTCAGCTTGCTGCAACCTCTACCTCCGAGGTTCAGGTGATTCTCATACCTCAACCTCCCAAGCAGCTGGGATTACAGGCCAATGCCACCACACTCAGCTAGTTTTTATACTTTTAATGAAGACAGAGTTTTACTATGTTGGCCAGGCTGGTCTTGAACTCCTGACCTCAAGTGATCCACTCACATCAGCCTCCCAAAGTGCTGGGATCCTACGTAACCTTTATTCACTGTTGACAGTGTTATCTCTCTCTCTCTCTCTCTCTCTTTCTTTCTTTCTTTCTTTTTTTTTGAGGCAAAGTCTCATTCTGCTGCCCAGGCTAGAGTGCAGTGGCACAATCTTCACCCACTGCAACCTCTGTCTCCCGGGTTCAAGCGATTCTCATGTCTCATCCTCCCGATTAGCTGGGATTACAGGTGCACACCACCATGCCAAGCTAATTCTTGTGTTTTTTAGTAGAGATGGGGGTTTCACCATGTTGGCCAGGCTGGTCTTGAACTACTGGCATCAAGCAATCCACCCACCTCGGCCTCCCAAATTGGTGGGATTACAAGGGTGAGCCACCACACCACCACACTCTACCAATTGTCTTTCTTTATAAGGGACATCTTCAGCACCTGCTACTTTTTGTCACTATGCAAAGGTATTAAGTGTGATTTCCTACCACCCCACCACCTTCCTCCGGGATTTTAAAAACAGATCTGGGGCCTGAATTCATGAAGCAAAGTTTGTACTTGGTAATGGTTAGAATTTTATTGACTAAAGCTTAAGTTGAAAACTTTAACTTAAGTAGTTTATTAAGTAAAATTGTGTTTTTACTTTAAGCAGGTAAGTGAGACAATTATAGCAGTTTTAAGTGTGCAAAGCTTTTTCTTAAATAGCTGTAACTGTATACTTGATCTCCGTTTTTTCCATTTGACATTTTATGTCATAAAGAAGGTTATTAAAAACAAATGTTTTTCTTTTAAGGTACATTAACTTCTGCCAGATTTATTTGGATGTTTTAACTTGTTAATTGAACATATTTTAGTTTAACATTTGAAATATGTTTTTAGTTTTTTAGATTGAATTTATCAGATTTTCATTTTCCTAATAGGTATTCAAATAAATTTAACATTGTCTTTCTCACCCTACAACCCATATTTACTGCTTTTTGTGTCAAAGTTTTTTAGTTTTACAGACATATTCATGAACTCTAGTGTTAATTATTGTTTATCTTATTTCCCCAGATTTTGCCAGCTTTATGTGTCCTCATATACCATACGGACATAAACGTAAGTAAAGAAGCAGCTTAGGTGTGGGATTTTGCTCTTGTTGAGACTGAAAGGGTTTTTGTATAAGTGTTAGCATAGATTTTTTCAACTTAGCAAGTTTCTACAATGTATATATAGTTTTCAGAAGTAGGATTTAGTTTAAATTAGGTTCATAGTTTAAATCTGTAAGCTGTAATAGCCAGCCAGCAAAAAATACTCCCTTTTGAAAAATTGCTACATACGTAGTTTATTTGTATCGTTGTTAAGTAGTATTTTTAAGCATTAATATTTGTAAAGCAGTATAACTTTATGAAGCACCTTACTTTTTTTTTTTAATTTCATTGGTTCTTACAATAGGTAGGCTAGATACAACCTCCCCCACCCCCACCACCCGCTTTTATAAAATAAGAAGAAACGGAGCCTCAGAGAGGTTAAATGACTTCTCTTACGTGGAAGAACTAATAAGTGTCAGAGTCAATATTCAACCTGAAGTCTTCTCACAACAGGTCTTGGGTACTTGTCACAAAACCATGTTGCCTTTTCATGCTACAACCTTTTTGGGTATAGTATTGAAGAATGTATAGTTTTAAATGCAAGACGTTTTCAGATGATTTTTTTATTATATTCAGATTTAGTGAAGCATTTACTGTCTACATTCTAGCAAGTTTGATACTATCTAGCAATCTGAAAATTCTCCTAAATGCAATAAGGTAAATTGTTACTTTTCCATGGAGTAAAAACAGTGGATAAATTTCAGTGACTAGTGTTGATCCAGTTTCTGTTATTCTAATTAACATCTCTTTCTGATTTGTTGCATATTTGTGTTTTTGTAATCTTATCTTTGTTTACATACATGTAACATGTACATACATATGTGTATATATGTGACAGAATTGTGAATTGTGTGTAATTTTTCACTGGGACAAAGAAAATACATTTTTCCTTGCATTTCTCACAAGGCAATGTAGTTTGTATATAAAAATTGAATCATGGTTGGGTGCAGTGGCTCACGCCTATAATCTAAGCACTTTGGGAGGCCAAGGTGGGCAGATCACCTGAGGTTGGGAGTTTGAGACCGGCCTCAGCAACATAGAGAAACCTTGTCTCTACTAAAAATACAAAATTAGGCAGGTGTTGTGGTACATGCCTATAATGCCAGCTATTTAGGAGGCTGAGGCAGGAGAATCGCCTGAACCTGGAAGGTGGAGGTTGCGGTGAGCCGAAATTTTGTCATTGCACTCTACCCTGGGCAGCAAGAGCAAAACTCTTGTCTCAAAAAAAAATCACATTATTTTAGCTCATTTGCAGATTTTAAGCCCTTAGGATGGAATCTTTTAAAAGTAAAGTCACTTTTTGTTTGACACAGCCTAAAATGTCATTAAAATGAAGTTAAATATGTTTATTTATATGGTGTCTTATTTTCAACATGGATATAAAGTGACTTAACAAAAGACATATAATATCTGTAAAGGAAAAAGTAAAATTATATAAAAGTTTAGTTGTTGCTATTGAAAGCTAAGTTTAGTTGTAAGGTTTCTGACCGCAAAGATTAAGAGGGGAATAAGCAGAATGTCTGTTGTTTGCCTCAGGACTTTTTCCCAGAACATTATAGAATTAATTATAGGCAAATAAAAGCTTTCATCATCTATTGGTTGTGTTTATGTGAAAGCCAGGTTATTAAGGTGGCAGTGTACTATAGTTACAGGTATATTAGCCAAGTTTAGCAAACACTCAAAAATTGTTCCACTTAAAGCCAGAATTGTGCCATGAATTGTACACTCAACGATAACATATAAAGAGACCGTGCCCTCTAAGACCTTAATGTTAAAAATGTAAAGAGAGTAAAATGAATGAACTTATGTCAAGAAATTGCAGTGCTGGATCTCTTTCTGTAGTCTCTTTCTACCTTACCCCAGTACCCTTGTAAGATAAGTTTTATTCTCCTGTTTTACTATACAGAGATTGAAAACCAGTAAAGTTGAATAACCTTTTAAGATCATACAATGAATGTGAGCCATACCTGAGAACTGAAGCCAGGTCCAAGGCCTATACTTTTTCATACCACGGTCACATATTCAGTATGATCCACAAACTCACAGTGAAAAATAAAATCATACCATGAGCACATAAACACGCAACATGGTATGAAAGCCAACAAGAAAAAAAATGCAATAGAGGAATGATCAAAGTGTGCTATATCGTGGAAGCACAGATAATTTTGTCTGGCAAAGCAAAAAGCTTCACTGAGGAAGTAACATTTGAGATGAGCATTATAAGGAGAAGGAAGTGGGGATGGAGTCAGAGATTATAATGTTCATAGTTAGTATTTATTGAGTTTAAAATGTGCCACACATTGTTATAAGCACTTTTAATATATTAACCCATTTAATTCTTACAAAAGTCTTATGAGATTGGTACTTTCATTATCTCCATCATCTATAAATGTTGTAAAAGAAGCAGAGGTACTTAGGTAATTTGTCTCGTGTCTTACAACTAAAGTAAGTAGGATTTTGACAGGTTGAGAGAAAGTCATTTCAAGAACATGGGAAAGATACTAAGGACTCAAGAATACATGGAGGTTTAGCAGAATACAGGTAGATAAAACCTAATACATTTGCCAAGGAGTTAATTTGCAGTCTTTCTTTTTCCCTTTTTCCTTTGTGTTTTTTGTTTTGTTTTTGAGATGGAGTCTTGCTCTGTCACCCTGGCTGGAGTGCAGTGGCATGATCTAGGCTCACTGCAACCTCTGCCTACTGGGTTCAAGGGATTCTCCTGCCTTAGCCTCTCTAGTAGCTGGGATTACAGTGCACGCCACCACACCTGGCTAATTTTTTGTATGAGTTTTTGATTCTGTATTAAAGAGTATTAGATTTATCTTGTAATGAGTGCAAAGTCATTGCAGATTTTTTAAATTGAGAAATCGTATTTCTGTTGTATACAGATAAAATTACCTGTAACAGACAACGCAGAAAAGGTATAGAAAGCCTGGATTGGGGAAAGTTTGAATGTAGGTAGGTGTATTTTGCTATCATAATAGGTTTAAGGAAGTTGATGAAGGCATGAACTATTATTAAATTGCAATAATAGGAATGGTTAAGGGAGAAAAAACTTAGAGTGTTAGGAAGTAAAGTGAGTAGAACTTGGAACTTGTTGTTCCTCAGTAGCAGTATTTTCCAAAAGCAATAGACAATATAGATTTTGGCTTTGTCAGTATTTAGGGGATTGATGAAAACATGGGCATTGAATGAGATTCCCTGGGGGAGGCTATATTTCAGAAGAAGGGCTAAAAATGTAACTGAGGAATTCGCAGCATTTGAGCAATAGCAGCAAGGGAAGAAGAACCAACAAAGGAGTTTTTAAAAGTAGTGTGATGATGTCCGGGCACGGTGGCTCACGCCTGTAATCCTAGCACTTTGGAAGGCTGAGGTGGGCAGATCACTTGAGGTCTGGAGTTCTAGGCCAGCCCGGCCAACATAGCAAAACCCTGACTCTACCAAAAATACAAAAATTAGCTGGGCGTGGTGGCACATGCCTGTGGTCCCAGCTACTTGGGAGGCTAAGGCGGAAGAATTGCTTGAACCCAGGAGGCGGAGGTTGCAGTGAGCCGAGATTGCACCACTGCACTCCAGCCTGGCAACAGAGCAAGACTCTGTCTCAAAAAAAAAAAAAAAAATAATAATAATAATGTATGAGCTGATGACTAGTGAGAAAGCTGGAGACGCTGGATTGGCATGTTGGAGAATAATTCTGGAGACATTTAGATGGGTTTTGGACTTTAATATGCCTGTGTGACATTAGAAGCAAAAGTAAATACCCAGAGGACAAGAGGAGAAATCTGGGCTGATTAGGTCAGTTTGTGTTCATGGTTTTCTAGTTGTTGTGCTGCTTAAAGTTAATTTGTAGTTGCAGTCATTCTGTAGCATTTGATTTTCTAGCCCTTTTTGAAGTTGTTCATCAGTGACTTGCAATGCGTAGACAATTTTTATTATCAAGCTGATAGAAATCTAGCTTATTTTACTGGTAGTACAAATGAAATTAATCTGTTGTAGCCGATTGATTATGTGCTGACACTTGATTGTTGGTAGCAGATGGTGACAAGAGTCCCTAAGACCATCTTTGGGTTTGATTATTTGCTAAGTCTCACAGAATTCAGAAAAGCTGTTGTATTCATGTCATTACAGCAAAAGGATACAGATTAAAATCAACAAAGACTAGAGGCAGATAGGGTGGAGTTCAGGAGAAACCAAGTGCAAGCTTCTAGGTGTCCTCTCCCAGCGGAGTTGTGTGGACAGCACTTAATTCTCCCAGCAGTAATGTGTAACAACTTGTATAGAGTATTGTCAAACAGGTGAGCTCCTGAACTTTGCACAGGTTTTGTAGAGGATTAGTCACATAGCATGAACTGCTCACATGACTGACCTTAGATGGTCTTCTCAGGGGTCAAATTGATACAGCATGGCCAAGGGCACAGGAAAACAAAAAAAGGTGTTTGCCATTTTAAATTATACTGGGTGCTGCCAAGGTGTCAGGTATACACAGGTATTAATATCAGGCAGGATATTCTGAGGTTTCACACATTATCTGGCAGTTCCTTGGAATGTGCAGGATTTGAGCACTCAGTGCCCACCAAGTTACCCTTTACTGAATAACAGGACTAAGTGTAAGTATATAATTGTAACTCAGTTGACCTCTAATTATCTATTTGAAGCCTGTTCGAAGTTAACACTCCATGGACTTTCTGTAGACATCTACTCTTCTAGGAAGTACTGTACTTACTAATAGTCGTTTCCAGTAATGTTGCCTAACAGGACATAATTTGCTAGCATATTTACTGGAGGTGACAATAATCACTGAAGCTTGTATAGCTGCCCATATACTTATTTTAAGACTTTTGTTTGCTCGAGATTTTCCTTTGGCTCACATAATACAAATTTTCAAGATTGTTAGTTTAAAACCTTGACCCTGTAGGCCAGGCATGGTGGCTCACGCCTGTAATCCCAGCACTTTGGAAGGCCAAGGCAGGCAGATTGCCTGAGCTCAGGAGTTCCAGACCAGCCTGGGCAACACGCTGAAACCCCGTCTCCACTAAAATACAAAAAATTAGGCAGGCGTGACAGTGTACACCTGTACTCCCAGCTATTCAGAGGCTGAGGCAGGAGAATCCCTTGAACCTGGGAGGCAGAGGCTGCAGTGAGCCGAGTTTGTGCCACTGCACTCTGGCCTGTGCGACAGCAAGACTCCATCTCCCAAAAAAAACAAAAAGGACCCTATAGAGTTGTCAATCTAGAGCATACATGTGTGCATGTGTCTAGAAAGCAGTTTTCTAGCAGTCTTCGAGTCTGAAATACTGCTGAGGTTAAAAGTCCTAAAGCTTTCTAGCAGTGAAAAGCAGACACAAAGTAGACCCTGATTACCAAAGACCTTGATGGCACATGATTTTAATCAAATTATTAACTAGAAGGAAAAGAATATTCTCATTGACTATTAATGGCTATAAAAGCCAGGAACTTTAGCATAGAAATCAAGAAATAAGGAAAACAAAGAAAAAAGAATAGTAGCAGAAGAAAGTATAAAATAGCAGAAGCAGCTCAGGTAAGAAAAGACAGCAACAGGTAAAATTACAAGCATCAAAGGCATTGAGCAGCATTAGCCTGATGATGGAGATAAGGAAAGCAAATTTAGAAGAAGCTGGAATGGCCCAATAATCCTGTGCTGTGGATTTCAAATTTTAAAGCATTTTTTTTAAAGTGAAAATTTCTATGAAGGCCCAATATATTTAAAAACAAAAACAAAATTAAGCCAGGCAGTATCTGTAGTCCCAGCTGCTCAGAAGGCTGAGGCAAGAAAATCACTTGAGCCCAGGAGTTCAAGTCCAGCCTAGGCAACACACTGGGACCCCATCTCTAAAAATAAAAAATTAAAGACTGCAAAGGGTGCCTAAGACCCCGTGGTAGCTTACTTTCTCCCAATTATCCATGAGATAATTGTCATGGAGACCCCACTGAAAACCATTAATTAATCTCAGTCTACAATTTCATTATTCTCTTAGGAAAAAAATGACACCCTGCTAATAGTAGGGACAATGTAATGGAGAAATATCTTAGGCAATCATGTCGTTTTGCATAGGATTCTGTTTTGTGGACATAGTTTATTTAAACACACTATTAAGTTTAGGCATTTAAGCTGTTTCCTGAATTTTGCAAATGTAAAAGTATTATACCAATGACCATTGTGTGTTTTCATATTATTGGAGGTATATCTTTAGGATGTATTCTTCAAAGCAGGATTGCTGGGTCAAAGAGTGAATGTATTTGTAATTTTGTTACATACTGCCAAATTCCCTGCTTAAGGATTGTGCCATTTTGCCTTGGTATTTAGGAAGGTTTATATTCTTGTTCTAGTGGTTACCTTTATTCTTATATCTTTTCTTTTTTACTGTTTTGACAGTTTTAAATGGCATTTTTGGACTCCTTTATCTGTTACACATGCAGTGATGCAGGGCTTACTGTATGCAATTCAAAAATGAAAGTGACTTTTAAATGTGTTGTCACATTTAAAAATTTTGCTCATCTGATAGGTGAGAAATACTATCTTTTAATTTGCATTTTACTTTTTATGAATCAAGTTGAACATTATTTCATTTGTTTAAGGGCCATTTTAATTTGTTATCTTTGTGAACAGACTGGTCCTACTAACTGTCTGTTTTTCTATAGGATTTTTAGTCTTTTTCTTAGGTTTTAAGAGTTGTTGTTTTTTTGATTTTGTATTGTTTGTCTGTCTTTTTTGAGATGGAGTCTTGCTCTGTCCCCAGGCTGGAGAGCTGTGACACGATATCAGTTTACTGCAACCTCCACCTCCCGGGTTCAAGCTATTCTCATGTCTCAGCATCCTGAGTAGCTGGGATTACAGGCGCCCGCCACCCCGGCTAATTTTTGTATTTTTAGTAGAAAGGGGATTTCACCATGTTGGTCAGGCTGGTCTCGAACTCCTGACCTCAGGTGATTGATCCGCCTGTCTCGGCCTCCCAAAGTGCTGGGATTAAAGGCGTAAGCCACTGCACCCAGCAAGAGTTCTTTAAATGTTAAGTATATTAGCTCTTCCATATTTGAAATACTTCCCTAGTTTGTCTTTTGTCTTTGACTGTGATGTTTTGCCAGGTGAACTTTTTGTTTATAATCAAATTCATCTATCTTTTTTTAATTGTATCTACATTTTGTCTGATCTATAGATATTTTATTTAGAGAAATATCTATAGATTCCTTTTTTTTTTAAATCAAGAACACTCAAAAAATGATGTGATGAATTTTTCAGGGTGATATGGAGAAAATGTTATTATTTTTCTCCTTAAAATGATTAATAAAACATATTAATGATGTTTTTAAAATTGAACTATCCTTCCATTCTTTGAATAATCTCTCTTGATCATTATATATTAGTTTCTCATTATAGTATGTGATTCTGTTTAATAATATTTCAGATTTTTACATTCACATTCACATAAGTAATACTGGTTTGCAGTTTAGCTTTTGTTCTTTTAGGCAATAATTTAATTATGAATATTAATTTTAATTTTAATTATAGTATAAATAATGGCACTATAATCATAATTTGTTAGGTATTAATTTATACTTTTATTGTTTTATTAAAGTTTAGGTGTTAATGTTATGCTTCCTTCATTTTCTGTACTCTGGAATGATTTATATAGCATCAAATCTATCTGATCTTTGAAGATTTGGTTTCCCAGAAAAATTAGATTGGACCCAAAGATGAAGTACCTAAATTCAAGGATCATAAAAAAATTACTTTTTAGGATTTCAAGCTTGATAGATAAGTTTATTATTAATCATGTGATATGTACTTATTAGTATATAATACATATTTATGTATGGCTTATTTCATCTAGCATGTTTTCAGGGTTCATCCATTTTGCAGTGTGTGTCAGAACTTTGTTCTTTCTATTGCTGTTTGTCCTTGATAATACAATTAAATATATTAAACGCTCGTTTATCAGTCCTGTTGCTGAAACTTCTCTAGTCATCTGTTGAATGAAGTTTATGCTCTGGTTAAGGGATCAGCAAAATTTTCTGTAAAGGTTCAGAGAATATTTCAGGCTTTGCAGGCCACATAAGTGGACTGCCCTCTCCCCTTCTCTGGTGTCTTTTATACTGAATCTTGCCTAAAGATGTCCAGATAAAAGCTAAAATTTAATTTTTTCTCCTCCTACAGGTAATGGAAATTCTTAGTGTTCTCTGACTCTTAGTAATGCTAAAGGGGTATGGGTTATATGTGTGGTTTTATTTTATTTTTTGAGACAGAGTTTCGCTCTTGTTGCCTAAGCTGGAGTGCAATGGTGCAATCTCGGCTCACTGCAACCTCTGCCTCCTGGGTTCAAGCGATTTTCTTGCTTCAGCCTCCTGAGTAGCTGAGATTACAGGCATGCACCACCACGCCCAGCTAATGTTTTTTGTATTTTCCCTGTTGGTCAGGCTGGTCTGGAACTCCTGACCTCAGGTAATCCTCCCACCTCGGCCTCCCAAAGTGCTAGGATTATAGTCTTGAGCCACTGCACCTGGCCCTGTTTTATTTTATTCTTATTCATTTATATGCTTTTTTAAAAGGGTATGTGAATTCACATGCCTGCTATTTTTTTAGGGCAGAAAGATGTGACCTAATAGGAAACATCTTGATTTCACATAAGCTACAACCAGTGCTTATATTCCTCTGTAACAACACCAAGCAAAGCCACATACAAGATCTTTAACTTGAATGAATCACCAGATCTCTGTCTGAGCCTATTTTCTTTTATGTATTTGCAAAGTTAGGATGGGGATAGGGCATGGCTTATACTCCAGGCTTTTCAGTTGGGGACACATTTCAGGAGATTTTCAAACAGTTTTTTCCCCAGATGAAGTTCAAGTGCCAAGCCATTTCTTTTTTGAGTTTACTCTAGTAGTCTGAAAAATTGTATGGCTAATGTTGGAAGACCAGTAGAATAGATAGATGACCTTTCTATTCTCTTCTGAACCTGAAACAGTATGGTGTATTGGCCCCATTCTTTTATATAGTGCTTTTCTGTGTGATTATCAGGTAGCTAATTTGTGAGGGCAGGGAGGATTACTTTTCTGCCTGTTTTTAAATTCATCTATCTGATACATAAATGCAGAAGCTGGGATGGAAGTTTTCCCAGACTTCTGTGTCTCATTTTTTGTGCAGAATGATCAGAGGTAGGCATTGAGAGAAAGAGAAGGTACTTGCTACTTAATAGATTAATCAGTTAAGCAGATATTTTTGCCACTAAGCTAAAACGTGAAATTTGATTACTTTTTCTGTCACTGCTGCCAAGGTGTGTTATACATTTAAAGCATTCAAACAAATATGTAAACTGCTTTTTCTTTTGTGTTTCCTGTAGATTCTTGTAGACACTGTTTGGGCTCTGTCATACTTGACAGATGGAGGTAATGAGCAGATACAGATGGTTATCGATTCAGGGGTTGTGCCATTTCTTGTGCCCCTTCTGAGTCATCAGGAAGTCAAAGTTCAAGTAAGTATTTTTAAATGTTTCTTATTTGAATAGAATTGTGTTTGTTAGAACCAGTTAACTTGTACCACTAGGCTTTAACTTTGTTACAAGTGCTTATCTTTGATTTCTTCTGCTAATCCCCTGAGCCTGATTTTGTTGATTTCCAAATCTTTATCTCACCCAGATTCTTTGCTGAGTTCCTGACCTGTATAGCCAATTGTTCTTGACCCTTTATACATATCATCTAAGAATTCCTTAAAACTTTCCATGATAAACTAAACAGAAAGGAAATGATCATTTCCCCCAAACCTGCTCTTCTTCCTTGTCTGCTTTCAGTGAACAGCATGGCTTAAGCTAGAAATTTGATTCCTCCTTACAATTCCCATTTCATTACAAAATCATTTCGATTATTCTTACATAGCTTCAGATCTGTCTCTCTTTATCTATCTAGAACCATCTATTGAGTTTAAGACTCATTATCTTCCAAATAATTACAATAGCCTCCTAATTGCACTTCCTCTTTCTCACTCCCACTCTAATTAGGGGTAGGCACTTGATAGATCTGTTTATCCTGCTTATACCAAAGTGACTTTCTGGATGGAAATGTGTGCCTGTTCCAGGCCTTTATTAAAATATTTTTTTGTTTTCTTTCTTTCTTTTGAGATGGAGTCTTGCTCTGTTTCCCAAGCTAGAGTACAGTGGTACTATCTCTGCTCACTGTAGCTTCTGCCTCTCAGATTCAAGTGATTCTCCTGCCTCAGCCTTCCAAGTAGTTAAGATTACAGGCATGCACTGTCAAACCCAGCTAATTTTTGTATCTTTAGTAGAGACGGAGTTTCACCATGTTGCCCAGGCTGGTCTTAGACTCCTGACCTCAGGTGATCTGCCAGCCTTGGCCTCCCAAAGTGTGGGGATTAAAAGCATGAGCCACCATGCCCAGCCTTAAGAAATTAGACTTCTAAAATTTTAATTTCCTTTTATATTTGAATCTTTTTTCAACCAATTTTCACACTTTTTTTTTCATAAAGTTACAGTTTTGCAGAAGAGACTATTTAAAATTCAGAATTGCTGTCAGACTGCTTGGTGCTTTGTAAAAGTATGAAATAAGTTAATCATTCACCCTTGCATTTTTACTTTCTCAGGATTATGAAAAATATAGAATCAGTCTTATCATAAACAAATAAATGTGTAGAAAACATTTTATCCCCAACCTAGACAGCAGCCCTCAGAGCAGTTGGCAACATAGTGACTGGCACCGACGAGCAGACCCAGGTTGTTCTCAATTGTGATGTCCTGTCACACTTCCCAAATCTCTTATCGCACCCAAAAGAGAAGATAAATAAGGTAAGGCATATAATGCCCTCATCATTCTATTTCTTTCTCTTTCTGTATCTCATTTTTAACTGTCTCCTTGTTTCTATTGCTACTTGTTTATGTTTTTCTTAAAAACCACTGCAGTGAAGATGAGAATTATTTTAAATCACCTCTGCAGTTGTTTTGTTTCAACTTTTAATTGCTTCTGGAAGGTGCTGCCCCAATCATCACAGAGTAAAAAACATTTTTAGACTACCTATGTTTTTATTTAAATAGACTGAGCATAGCAGCAGTCATTAAGTTACTAGCCACTAGGTGAAAGTGCAGACAAAGTCTACCATTTGAATGGGCTGGTATTTTTTTAAACAGATCATAATTTGATCTCCCAGCAAAATTAGATTGGACCCAAAGACAAAGTGCCTAAATTCAAGGATCATAACAAATTACTCTCTAAGATTTCAAGCTTGATAGACAAGTTTATTATTAATTGTGTAATATGTACTTATTAGTATGTAATAAGTCTTTATGGCTTATTTCATCTAGCATGTTTTCACAGTTCATCCATTTTGCAGCATGTGTCAGAACTTCATTCTTTCTATGGCTGAATAAATATTCCATTGTATGTATATACCACATATTGTTTATCCATTCTACTGTTGATGGACACTTGGGTTGTTTCCACCTTTTCACTATTATCAATAATGCTACAATGAACAATGGCATACAAATATCTATCTGAGTTCCTGCTTTCAATTTCTTTGGATATATAACTGAGAGTAGAATTGCTCGATCATATGGTAATTCTGGGTTTAGCTTTTTCAGAAACCACCAAAACGTTTTCCGTAGTAGCTGCACTGT
This sequence comes from Callithrix jacchus, assembly GCF_049354715.1. NCBI lineage: Eukaryota > Metazoa > Chordata > Mammalia > Primates > Cebidae > Callithrix > Callithrix jacchus. The sequence goes on from NC_133502.1 coordinate 66,288,882, forward strand.
TTTACATTCCCACCAGCAATGTTAGAAGAATTCTAATTTCTCTGCATCCTAGCCAACGCTTATTATTTTCTATTAAAAATATTATTCGTGGCATCCTAGTAGATGTGAAGTGATGTCTTGTTGTGGTTTAAATTTACGTTTAGTTTACTGAAGTTTTATCTGCCTGAAATACTACTGTCACCCAAACGCAGCAGAACTGGGCATTTCTTCATCTTTGTCATAACTATGTTTATATAGTTGCTTGTGTATAATTTGACTGTTGGGTTCTTAGAGAAAAATATGTTGTCAAATATCACATTTTATAGATAGATTTGTTCCAGTGAAGAGAAAGAAGCCAAAGACTATCAGACTCTGGGCCAGTTATTTTTACTATAGAAATTTTTAACAATATAGGTGATTTTTTTTTTTTTTTTTAGCTGAATGAATATATTCTATAATTGGAAACAACTGAGAAGTGAGGAAGCCAGGCAGAAGTCAGCAGAGAAAGGTTCTGGCCTGTGATGCAATAAGCTTTTAAGTGAGGGTATCATGGGGTAGAAGAAAGGTTCATAGAAATGCTTTCTTAGCTTCAGTAAGCAATTAGTTACTTCAAAAATATTTTGCCTTGAATATTTGTTTCTTGGATCTTGAGACCATTGTGGGACCCTGGAAGTACAAGTTACCAACTTGATTTTCTTCCCTCAGCATTTTTGTTTGAAACTCTTTAAATCTACAAGAAATGTGCAAGAATAATATAGTGAACACCCATGTACTCTAAACACAGATTCACCAGTTATTAACATCTTACCGTAGTTGGGTAGCAAAATAAGTTCAGTTGTGGAAGGGAAGATACACATGTAATACTAAGCTGTAAACAGCTCACTAAACGTGTTTGTTTATGACTTATAAATTCTGTAGTTTTAGAATATTTATGTTATATAGACCCATTCTAGATTAATTAGATGGTTAATTTCTGTGGAATAGTTGAATGACTATATTTTATGTCTAAATGTTTTTAAAATTAGAAAATTCACCTTTATTAGAAGTAGCTTTTAAGTAGTTTTAGAAATTCAGTTGCATATTAATTTTTATCTTTTAGAGGAAGCTAATGCACAGAAATATAAGCTCCAAGAGGAAAGATTTCTGTTTCATTCATTTTTGTATCACTAGTGTCTAGAATAATGCCTAGCTTATAGTAGGCCTATATATTAATGAATGAATAAATTCCAGGTTAGTGGGGCCCAAATATAATTAATGGAAGTTTCCTTATAAGTTGTTTAAAATGGGAGATTTTGTATATCTGATAACTTTTTAGATTCAGTCTCTTTAACATAATTTAGGTGATTTTGTTATCGTCTACATAAAATATATTAAAATGGAAAGGCATTAAAGGTATTATTTTTCAAATAAAGGTGCCCTATATTTTGTTCAATTGTAGGAAGCAGTGTGGTTCCTTTCCAACATAACAGCAGGCAACCAACAACAAGTTCAAGCTGTAATAGATGCTGGATTAATTCCTATGATTATTCATCAACTTGCTAAGGTTGGTCATATTATGAGTTCATCATATCTATTAATCTGTTATAACCAAGACTTTTTGGATAAAGAATCCATTTTATGATGTCATTTTTAACCTTCAGGGGGACTTTGGAACACAAAAGGAAGCTGCTTGGGCAATCAGCAACTTAACAATAAGTGGCAGAAAAGATCAGGTGAGTTTGAAAACCTGTAACTGTCATGATTGTTAATACTGGAAAGCACTCTACTCTCTGATGTTTAGTAGTTGCTGACTGTTTTTAAGCTTTGTATTGTGTTCTTTTGCGGGGAAAAGATAACTATTATTTTAAGAGATAAAGGCTAGCTATGTTGCCTAGGTAGAGTGCAGTTCTATTCACAGGCATGACCATAACGCACTACAGCCTCCAATTCCTGGGCTCAAAATATTCTCCTGTCTCAGCCTTCCATGTTGCTGGAACTACAGGTGCACACTACCACACACCCTCCTGGGGAATAGATAATTATATAAATAAAAATATGTCTTCTCTTTTGTTGTCTAGGTTGAGTACCTTGTACAGCAGAATGTAATACCACCATTCTGTAATTTACTATCAGTGAAAGATTCTCAAGTGGTTCAGGTGGTTCTAGATGGTCTAAAAAACATTCTGATAATGGCTGGTGATGAAGCAAGCACAATAGCTGAAATAATAGAGGAATGTGGAGGTAAGAGTGGATTGATTGAAGAAAAGTCTTTGAAAGTATTTGAGCACCAGAACTCTGAAATATGAGTTCTTTAAAGTCAGCGTATTAGAAAGTTACTAGAATATGTTGTTTTTAAATGATCACAGTATGTTGCTTTACTTTATTCACTATGTTAGTATTCCAAGAGGATTTTCTAGAAGACAGTAGTCCATACTTTGCAAAAACTGGTTGTGAAGGTCACTGTATAACCTTCTGGAGATTGACATTGCCTTTCTTTTTTTTTTTTTTGATGAGACAAAATCTTGCTCTGTCGCCTACGCTGGAGTGCAGTGGCACAGTCTCAGCTCACTGCAACCTCCGCCTCCTGAGTTCAAGCGATTGTCACACTCCAGCCTCCCAGGTAGCTGGAATTACCAGTGCACACCACCACATCCGGCTGATTTTAGTGTTTTTAGTAGAGACGGGGTTTCACTATGTTGGCCAGACTGGTCTTGAACTCCTGACCTCAAGTGATCTGCCTGCCTCGGCCTCTCAAAGTGCTAGGATTACAGGCATGGGCCATCATGCCCAGCCTGATATTACTTTTTAGGAAACACTAATACTTCTCTTGAAGTCACAGTGCATGAGAGCAAATCAAGAACCCTTACAACTACTACATAAATTTTAAAGGCTTATTTAATCCAGCATTTCTCAAACTCCTTAACAGTAAAACACTTTTTTTGTGTGTTATTACCATGGTATTTTGTGGACCCTACTTTAGGAAATACTATTTGATATAGTTGGAAAAGGTTACTGACTTCTGAGTCACCTAGATATGTCATTTCAGTCTTGTAATGGTTCTTAAGATTGCCACAGCTACATGCCGAAGTTATTGCTGTGGCAGTTACTTCGAAATTTTTTCTTTTTTTTTTTTTTGAGATGAAGTCTTGTACTGTCACCCAGGCTGTAGTGCAGTGCTGTGATCTCAGCTCGCTGTGGTCTCCGCCTCCTGGGTTCAAGCAATTCTCCTGCCTCAGCCTCGTGAGTAGCTGGGACTACAGGCGTGCGCCACCACGCCCAGCTAATTTTTTTGTATTGTTAGTAGAGACAGGGTTTCACCATGTTGGCCAGGATGGTCTCGATCTCCTGACCTCGTGATCTGCCCACCTTGGCCTCCCAAGTGCTTGGATTACAGGCGTGAGCCACCGCACCCAGCCGTTACTTTGAAATTTTAATGAGAAAGAATTATGACTTGAAGTACTATATTATACTTTCTATAGTAATGACATGTGAAATATATGTTTAAATTCTATTTTTTAAATGTACATGTTTAACATGTACTAACATGTCTAAACCTTAAATTGGTTTATCATAATGTCATGTTTTAGATTTTACATTTCATTGACTACTTTATATGAATATTCTACTGTTTATTTTTTTTAAGAGAAAACAAATGCAGTAGGATCTTAGAATACTCAGGCTGGGAGGATTTTTTTTCTTTTCTTTCTTTTTTTTTTTTTAGAGACGAGTTTCACTCTTGTTGCCCAGGCTGGAGGGCAATGGCTCGATCTTGGCTCACTGCAGCTTCCACCTCCCAGGTTCAAGCGATTTTCCTACCTTAGCCTCCTGAGTAGCTGTGATTACAGACATACGCCACCACATCTGGCTAATTTTTTATATTTTTAGTATAGACAGGGTTCCTCCATGTTGGTAAGCTGGTCTTGAACTCCTAACCTCAGGTGATACGCCCGCCTTGGCCTCCCAAAGTTCTGGGATTACAGGTGTGAGCCACCATGCTCAGCCGGGAGGATTTCTTAAGAAGAAATTATTCCAGAGATTTTAAGGAGTCTTGTCCAAGGTCACAGAAGTAGGTTGTGGTAGAAGCAAAATTAAAATCCAGATCTTCTTACTATTAATTCACTGCTCATTCTGCTTTTACAATATTTTAAAATAATTAAAATTTACCATTGTAGTCAGGTTCATAACTTAACCCAGTAAGTTTGAGTAACTTAGAGAATTATTACTCTTCAGCTTTTTATTAGTATAGTTACTTCTGTCTATAGGAGTAATAATTAGGATACATATTAATATTTTATAATTGTATAAACCACTTTACATCCATTCTCTTTGGCAATAATTTCCCCACTCTTCTGGTTTATTCGCGTATTAGGAAAAAAATGCAACTATTTTAAAATAACTTTTTAAGATGGAGTCCCGCTTTGTCACCCAGGTTGGAGTGCAGTGGTGCAATCTCAGCTCACTGCAACCTCAAACTCCCAGGTTTAAGCTATTCATTCTCTTGCCTGGCCTCCCGAGTAGCTGGGATTACAGGCATCCGCTACAATGCCCAGCTGATTTTTTTTTAAATTTTTAGTAGAGATGGGGTTTCTCCATGTTGACCAGGCTGGTCTCGAACTCCTGACCTCAGTTTCGATCCACCTGCCTCAGCCTCCCTAAGTGCTGAGATTACAGGCGTTAGCCACTGCTCCCAGCCTAAAACAACTTTCAAAAAGACATTTCAAGGAAGAATATTAAGGTTTGAAATTGATAAACTTGTGTATATGGCATATGGAGTAAATATATTGGAAATATAATTAAGGCATTCTCTGATATCTGTTCTGGAAATATTTTCTCTCAGGTTCATTGTGGCTATAGGACATGAGACCTCTATTCATTTTTTAAAGAAAGTTTTTCAAAATTTAAATTATCTTTTATTTATATTATAACATTCTAAAAACTTATTTTGTGTTTATATAAAAATAACATTTGGAAAACAAAGTTAAAAATAACTTTATGAGACAATAAGATTAGTAAGATTACATTAAGGCAGTCTGGGGGAGTCAGTTCTAGTATTGTCACAAACTTAACCTGTAACTTGAAATAAATTTCCTTACGTATCAATGCCACAGTTTCCCTCTGTCAAATGGATTGTTGGAATGTTTTTTAGACTGCCTGCTTTAGGGATCCGAGTACTTCAAGGGCTTCTAAGAAGAAAAAAATTAGTGGGATGCTGGTCTTCCAACCAGAAGCAGCCCCAACCACCATCTTAGATGGGGAGCAGGGTGTTTTGAGTTCCTTAGGATTTCTCCATGATTAAAATGAGCATGGTTTTGATTAGTATCTCCTTATCAATTAACCAGTTATTTTGATTAATTTATTCTTACCAGGTTTGGAGAAAATTGAAGTTTTACAGCAACATGAAAATGAAGACATATATAAATTAGCATTTGAAATCATAGATCAGTATTTCTCTGGTGATGATGTAAGTAGACATTAAAACAGTGTGTGTCTGCATGTAAATGAAAACCTACACACAATGTAAATTTTTTTTTTAATTGTACTTTGCGCTCTGGGGTACATGGGTACATCCTGCATCTGCAGGCTTTTTGCATAGGTACATACATGCCATGGTGGTTTGCTGTCTCCATCCCCCACCACATCTGGCCTGTGTTATCCCTCCTTCGCCACCCATCCTTCCCCTCCCCTCCACAGCCCAACTAGCTCAGTGAGTGTTGTTCTCTTCCCTGTGCCCAAGTTTTCTCATTGTTCATCACCCACCTGTGAGTGAAAACATGCAGTGTTTGGTTTTCTGTTCTTACACAATGTAAATTTACTAAGAGTTTTCCTTTAATAGTAGGATGACATAAGTTTATGCTGTATTTCTGTTAGACATTCCATCAGTCACTTCTCTTAAATACTTTGAAACTTTGTTATAAGGTAGAGTTATAAAAACAGTTCTTGTTTGTAATCTATTAACTAGGAAGAAATAGTAATTATATAAATGATGTTTGTTCAGATAGGTTAAATAAATCTACAGATACAGAAACTGAAGGGTGCAGTTTTTAAATGTGTTAATTTTAAATTGTTAAATTTCTTAATCAAATTATTATTGATTTACCTGAATATTTTTAGGTGATTAAAGCATTCACATATAATTATTTGCTAAGAGATAAAAAGTCAATTCCACTTACATCATAATGTATAGTATCATAACTTGATAAGGATTTTTTGTTGTTTTTTTATAGATTGATGAAGATCCCTGCCTCATTCCTGAAGCAACACAAGGAGGTACTTACAATTTTGATCCAACAGCCAACCTTCAAACAAAAGAATTTAATTTTTAAGTTCAGTTGAGTGCAGCATCTTTCCCACATTCAATATGAAGCACCACCACCAGATGGCTACCAAATGATAAGAACAACAACAGCAACAAAAGGCTCTGAAACACACATGCCTCTTTGTTTTGATGCTTCTAAAGCAAGCCATGTCTCAGTCACTTTGCAGTTGCCAAAAGTCACTATCACATGGACTGTAAATGCATATGCATGATTTCCTAAACTGTTTTAGAACTCTCGTTAACAATCTCAACTACCCTATTTTTCCCTGTTCCCTGGTGCCACAGGCTGACAACTGCAGTCTCCAGTTTAGAATAAATATTCCATAGTGGTGACATGTCAGCTGCCCACTGTTACTCCTTTGGAAAATGGTGCGCTGTGGATCAAGACACTTTGGTATGATGCATATACAAGTTGGAAGACTAAAGAGGTGCAGTGTGATCTGAACCTCCATCATTGTCCTCCACAAACATATTTTCATATTCTTTATGTGGAAGAATAGATTTTAAAGTACAAGCCAAATGATTTTCATTGGTGGAACTGACACAAAAAAAGTAACTTAAAAACAAGAAACTTGGTTATTGAATAAACAGATGAGTTTAAAAAAAAAAAAACTGTACTTCACCCACCAGTAATTGATGTGTTTATTATCTGCCTCAGAAGCCAGGGTTGGAGGAAGAACTTTAGATATGGATGTTAATGCTTTTGCCATTATACCTAATTTTTGAGAACAGCAAGCCCTATTTGACCACTCTCTTCAGCCTGTGTGTTCCTGCTGTTTTGAAGTAATCAAATGCTGTGCATGGTATTTTACCTGAGCTGCAACCTGTTATGGACTTGAACTTCTGTTTAAGTTGAAAGCAAGAGTCCCTGACTATAAAGGAAAAACAGCAAAAAAAAAAAAAAAAAAAAAAACCCTGCAAAAGTCTAAAATACCCATTGGTATTGTTTTTTAAAAAAATCTTGCTTTCAGCTTTCAGGAGTTAATATTCTTTGTTTTCATTTGATAATTGGATATGGTTGATTTATATTGGGTTTAAACTGTGGAGCTTTCATGTTTACTGTAATTTAGTCTTAAAATATTTTTTACTTAGTAACCAGTGCTTTTGATAATATGGTTGGCAAAAAACCAGCAACTACTATTTAGAAGTGTCATAAGACTTCATTCTTTGAGTATTGGGAAAGTTAATTCAGATCATACTCTAAAAGCATCTTCACATATTAAAAGATTCAGACAGGGATCTGTATAGAGGAGTGATTTGCAGTTATTTAACATAAACCTGATTTGCAGTGATCTCTTAAATAAATCTGCAAAATCCGGTATTATTATGTCAAGTCATTGCTTTTGGTAAATTGTCTGACCCCATTATTAATGAAAGAATATGGATTTGAAAATTTTTAAACCAAATAATTCGTGCTGTCACAGAAATGGTATTGTTGCTCTTGTTTACTGGGTATAATTTCCCAATGCATTGATGTGAAGGGATAGAAAATCTAAACTAATTTAGTTATCCATGGGGGGTGTATTTACTGTGATGAAGATGAGACAGATGCCATCAGAGCTTTGTGAATCAGCTGGGGTGTTTTCACTGATAAACAACACATAGCAGGTGTGCATTCATTACAAATATATGTATCTGCCAAGGTGGAGCCACTTTAAAGAGTGAGTTTTGTCTTGTATCTAAAGTGGATACAAGCGTATGTTTAAACTGCAAGATTTTTACTTGCTAGAGAATCTGTTTTAATATAGTGGTTTGGCCTCTGATTATTTATAGGTTTTATAAATTTTAGAATCAATTTCTCTTTAAGGTGGCTCAGATTTTTCAACTCTTGTGCACATAAAATTGAGTTGAAGTTCATTGTGCCTTTTTTTCTTTATCCAAATTTTGAGTTAAAGCTTCATATGGTAACTGCATCCTGTTTGGACACTATAGTCTAAATTTTTGAAACTGCGTGGTGTTCACTAAAAGTAGTAATAACAATGTAAAAGCTAATTAAGGTCACAGACTTCGGTGAAACCCTTAAAGTCCAAATCTTCTTGATATTGTGAATTGTACCCCTTCCAGTTTAGTTTCTTCTGGACTTTCCTTACTTAACTGACAGTTACCTTTTAAAATTTGCACACATTATGATTAAAATTGGGCCTCTACTGTGATGATTCCTATTTCATGTTTTAAAGTGCAAACTAACATTTAAGTGAACATTAGCATCAAGTAGTGCAGACAGTTGTATGCATTTCCTTGATTCAATTTGTTGTGACCTTACCAGTTTTGAATTGGAATTGCACCATTTCGTAGATAAAGGAAACTAAGTATATTGCTGCACTTTTAAGTTTTCAAAACAGTGTTTAAAAATTGCATTGTTTTTATTTTTTTTAAACTCAGTTTAAAAAGACTAAAAAGTTCTTTCAAAAGAGGCATCTAAATGTGTTCCTAATTTTGTATATGGGCTTAGGTTTTGTAACCAATAAAACAAGCTGCTATCAAATATGATAAAACATTGAAAACTTATTTCTGAAAATAACTTGTATGTTTTCTGTATGGTTAAATTTAAATTTGGAATTATTTTTCAAAAATCACAATGGAGGTGAATCATGAATTACTCTTTTATTGTATTTTAATGTCTACTTCACACTGTTACTGAACCAAACTGGAGTCTGCTCACCTGGCACTGTTAGGCCAAACATTCACACCAAGGTTTTGCAGGCAGGGCACCAAGCAAGAAAAATGAGGCAGCTCACACTTAAGACCCAGCCTCCCTCATGGCTTTGCAAGCAAGTGTTTTTAAAGGCAGTGGTGAATTTCAGGAAAGCAGAGGTTACAGGCAAAATTGTAAATCAATGCATGGAGGTTACACAATGATTTGACCTAAAAAGGTAGGCTGTCTTGAAGCCGAGGGTGGCAGGGGGTGACTTATAGGTCATAGGTAAATTCAAAGATGTTCTTATTTGTAGTTGGTTAAGAGATCAAAGCTTTGTCAAAAAACTTGAGGTCAGCAGAAAAGAATGCTAAGCCTGCCCCATGGTATGACTTCCTATAGACCCCTCAGGAAGACATTTAGAACAGAGAATGGCAGTCAGAGCTCAGTCCTCAGTTCCCCCTTCCCTGGCCAGTGAATCCATTTGGTGGGGGGTCCAGGTTTCTGAAGAACAACTCAGACACATGTTAAGATGTTATCTTTAGTTTCTATAAGGAACCAAACATCCTGTGACTTCCTTGGGTATTGTTTTAAGCTACTATTACCCTCTTGCTTATTAAGTTGCTCATTTAAGTCATAGGGCTAGCTAGGTGCCTGGAATTTCCCTTGAAGGAACTCAAGGTTTTCCTTTATTTCCATGCTTGTGGGGCACCTGGCAGGCCCTTAAGAGGGCTTCCTGCTCCATCTCAACTCTAACAAACCAGGATGATCAATAACTGCTAGATTTGGGACTATTCTGTGACAAATAAGAATTACCAAAATCTGTATTAGTTTCCTAAGCTGCCATTACAAAGTACCACAAACCAGGTGGTTCAGACAATAGAAATATATTATCATCCAGTTCTGGAGGCCAGAAGTCTGAAACAGAGGTGATGGCTGAGCCAGGCTCTCTCTGGGGGCTTTCATGGTGACGATCCTTCCTTGCCTCTTCCTGGCTTCTGGTGGTTCCTGGCAATCCTTGGCATTCCTTGGCTTGCAGCTGCATCCCTCCAGTGTCTGCCTCTGTCATTACATGGCATTCTCCCTAGTGTCTCAGGTTTAAATACTATTACTTAGAAAAAGGCCATTTATTTGAGATGAAATGATTATGACTTTCACGAAACAAAAAATCAAACTTTATTTAAGACTTGGCTAACCCTTGAAAACAAGTAACTGTGGAAAATAGTAATCAGAGCAAGCCTAAAAGTTTTAACAGTTATGTAAAGGTTATGTCACTAAATGAAATCTTGAATTAATTAAAAGAACAAAGGAGCAGACAAACTTTTGAGTATAGAAATGCTTACTTTTGTATGCCACTTCAAATTATTTTTTAATGAGGTTGGTGTATAAGTAAATAAATGTGATAGTATTCATACAATTTTGCCATCATTTCTTTCAGAAGGGTCATCCTGAAGGGTATGGTGGCAGACACCTGTAGCTTCTGTGACTTGGGAGGCTGAGGCAGGAGGGTAACTTGAGCCCAGGAGTTTGAGAGCAGCCTGGGCAACACAGCAAGACCCCATCTTTTAAAAAAACTCTACTTTTACATGTAAAAAATTTTTAAAGAAGGGTCATCCATTTCAGGGGATTAATGAGGATATAAACAGGTAAATAAGAGTAACTGACATTCATTCATGAATGTCTGCTGTTTTACAGAGATACTGAATTTTTTAAACCCTAAACTGGGGAAGTTCACTTAATCTTTTTTGGGGGAATGGAAGTATAATTTCTATGTATGAACCTGTGAGTATAAATGTTGTACTTGTTTAGATAGCTGAAAAACAGTGATAGAATTATTCTCCAAAAGTATGATATATAATGTGTGGGAAAAGGGATGTGGGAATGCAACTGAATGCCACTGGTTTCCCCATAAAATCCCTCAACTAACTTAGGCCTAAATTGGGTTTCTTTTTTTTAACCCTGCACTATTAACATTTTAGGCTGTGTAATTCTTTGTTATGTGTTGTCTGCCCTGTGCACTGTAGGATGTTCAGTGGCATCCCTGGGCCAAAGGGATGAGAGGAGAGATAGCAGTAGCACCTTTCTCCTCTCCCCAAGTCAAGGCAACTACAGAAATTGCCATCCTGGGGGCCCAAAACCATCCGTGATTGTAAACTACTCTCCTAAATCAATTCCTATAGAAAACTCCACTCAAATGAGACAGCCTAAATCATGACTTTTTTGTTGTGTGAACAGTCCCAGGCTTTCCTCAGATGCATAAGATGAAAAAAGGAGACAAAAATGTGCCGTGTCTTCATTCTGAGTTTTAGGAAAAATTGGAAGCAGGCCTAAACTAATTTCCCAAATCATCCATAGGGAACTCCAAGTAGTACTGAACTTGACAAAGGACTTGGGAAAGAAAAAGAAATATGGAACCACTAGTTGCCTCTTAAATTTGTCCTGTGGCTAAAAAACAGGGTTGTAAAACAATCAAATGTGTTAATTGCCCAAATCTCAACACCCAATCCAGTGTTTTTCAGACATTTGTAGTTGAAAATCTTTAAGTTATCTAGGGAAAACTGGAGTTGGACTAGAAAATCATAGCATAGTTTGAAGATCACTTCTTGAAGCATTGTTGAGAGATTGGCCCCATCAAAAAATTTACAATCATCTATTAAATGATTAAAAACAGAGAAACTATGGCTGAGCCATGCCATAAAGAAAGTATTCTCTGCAGGGAATTTCTTCTACAGCATCCCCCTTCCCTACCCTAGCAAATTGACATACACCTTCTTGAGGAATTCTCTTAAACTGTGGTATCCAAAGATGTGCGGGGCCTTGTGCCAAATAATGTAAGAAGCCATAAGGTAAGGAACATCTTCATGGGACAGCAACTTTACTAGGTGGTAAGTAAAAGTTTTATTGCTAATACAAGCCGAAGTGTTACAAAGTATACATTTTGCATAATGTTTTCAATATAAAATCAGATTTTGGAGGCAGGGAATTTTATGGAAACATTCCTCCAGGAGTAAGTCAGAAGAGCTTGAAAAACAAGGTACTCATTCCAAGGGCACTTGAATTACTTTATTGCCTAGCTTTGCTTGCTACAAGATCTTTTCTTAACCTGGGTGCAGTGGCCCGCACCTGTAATCCCAGCACTTTGGGAAGCCAATGTGGGTGGATCGCTTGACCCCAGGAATTTAACACCAGCCTGGGCAGTATAGTGAGACCTCATCTCTACAAAATATTTTAAAAATTACCAGGGCCTGGTGGCTTGTGCCTGTAATCCCAGCTACTCTGGAGGCTGAGTTGGGAGGATTGCTTAAGACCAGGAGGCAAGAGGCTGCAGTGAGCTGAGACCATGCCACTGAACTCCAGCCTGGGCCACAGAGTGAGGCCCTGTTTCAAAAGAAAAAGATATTTTCTTAAGTGTCCATCATAAATTAACTATTTTTGATTGGGAGTAGACTTTGTTATTTCCAGATAGCAGAAGAGACTCATCCATTTTTTTAAATCAGCTCTCTTCTTCCACCAAACACCCCTTGCATTTCATCCATTCTCATTAGAAAGTCATTGTTGGACCTGGTTCCTGTCAGCTTGATGCACTCCAAGGATTCCAACAATAAGGAGTGTGGCGCAACTGGTTTCTGGGTACTCTGGAATGAATAGGAACATTCCATTATCTGGACACTTCATTCTATTAATGTGGGGGGATAATTTCAGTTTTTTTTACCAGCTTCGTCATAATTAGATTTGTGATCAAGTCACAGCCTCAGCCCTCTTTATCATCAGCTCTCTTTAACCCAAATCATTAGGCATCTACCCTTCTCAACTCTCAATAAATTTCATATTTACTTCAGCCCAGTTTTACTCATAATGAGATTACAGTCTGCATATGTATCCTTTTGATGTCTTCAGTCTTGTTTACATAAGAATTCTGACTAAGTCTTCAGAACATTTTGAATACTGAGTACTCTATTCCATGCCAGGTACTGTGCTATGGCACAGGATACTTGTAAAAATAACAGGAATCAAAGAGGACAAGTTTTGGCAAATGTTAGAAAAAAAGGTACAAAATGATATAAAATGCATAGTAGAGGAAATTGGCTACTGAGGAAGGTGATAGCCAGGCTAATGTTGAGCCCTTAAAAAGTGCCAGCCAAAATTTCACTGATCGTGATGAAAAGGCAGGAGTTAATAGAGCAGATTGACTGGAAAAGCTTTCCAGCGGTGGTGAGAGTCTAGACAAAGCCTTGTGGGAAGCACCATGGGACATTTGAGGAAGTGAAAGAAGGCAAGTGTAGCTAGATCAAAGATTATAATGGGGAGAAGGATTAATAGGGGAATGGGAAAGGGCTAAAGAGATGAGGAGGGGCCAGACCTCACAGTCTAGTAAGCCATGAAAAGGATTTTGGTATTCTATATGGAAAATCATTAAGCAAAAGGGATGATAGATTAGTAAGGATTACTAGTTGGTAAAGCTAAGGACAGGAAATGTCTTTCTGATTTAGTGGCATAGAAGTTGCTGGTCACATCACATTAGTGAATGAAGCACAGAGACGAGATGGTGAATAAATTGGTCCACGAAATGCATGGAATCGAGATTCTTGGCTGCTAAAACAGGAGTTGGTGATGCCTTAAGATACAAAATTTGGGGATAGAGAAGTATTGGGGATGATTTCTAGGTTTCTGGGTTGTAGTAACTGATGAGTGGAAGTTAATTGATGAGTGGAAGTAACCTGAGATAGAAAATCAGACATGGTGTGGAAAGTGATGAGCTCAGTTTGGGTTGTGTTGAGACATCCAAATGATTGTCCAGTAGGGCAGTTGAAAATACTGGAGTCCAGAGAAGAGGGCCAGGCTAAAGATTTGAGTTCTCTATGAGTTTTGCTGGTCATTAAAGCAGAGGGTAAGGATGAGACTGCCTGGATCTGGGAATGAGAACAGGGCCTGGACTATGTTGTTCACTGGCTTTTTGTAGTGGAAGATGCACTTGCAAAGGAAACAGAATGGCCAAGGAGACTGTTCTCAGAAAACCAAAGGAAAAATATTTCAGTGCTCAGTGATGCTGCTGAGAAGCAAACAAGAAAAGGAACTGCTCTTTGGGTTCAGTGATGTGGAAGCCAGTAGTCACCTTAGTGAGAGCTGTATCAGTGTGATAAGGCAGGAACTAGGAGCAGGGTCAAGACATGACAGGGATCTGATCAGTTTTTCCATTAAGATCCATTTTGCTCCCAAGGGGAGGTGGGCAGGATGTTCCCTAATGGGTGGCTAGTTACAGGACAATCCAGAGCATAGGTGGCTAGATTGGCCATACTCAGTCACCAGTTATTTAACTGAGCAGCTACTGTATGACAAACTGTAATAGATGCCAGGGATACAGCAGTAAAAAAGCTAGTCACAGCTCCTGGCCTTGAAGACTTATACTGTAGTGGCAAGAGACTAGCAATAAGTGCATAAAGGTCATTCTATCTGGTTTAACTGCTCTAAAAATGGTATAGGAAGTGACCAGGGGGAAAAAATCTTAAACTTGGGTTCAGTGCTAGCAATTTTCTTTTTTCTTTTCTTTTCTTTTTTTTTTTTTTTTTTTTTTTTTATTGAGACCAAATCTCACTCTTTTGCCAGGCCGGAGTGCAGTGGTGCGATCTTGGCTCACTGCAACCTCCGCCTCCCGGGTTCAAGCGATTCTCCTGCCTCAGCTTCCCAAGCAGCTGGGATTACAGGCACGCACCACCACACCCAGCTAATTTTCATATTTTTAGTAGAAATGGGGTTTCACTATGTTGGCCAGGATGGTCTCGATCTCTTGACCACGTGATCCACCTGCCTCAGCCTCACAAAGTGCTGGGATTACAGGCGTGAGCCACTCCACCCAGCCAGCAATATTTTTATAAATATAAAATACACATAAAAATTGCCATCTTACCCATTTTTAAGTGTACAGCTCAGTAAAGTATGTTCATATTGTTGTGCAAGCCATCTCCAGAACTTCATCTTGCAAATCTGAAACTATCCCAATAAATAACTCCACTTTCACCCTCTTACCTCTCCTATGCCCCCGCCCCTGATAGCCACCATTCTATTTTATTTCTGCAAATTGATTAGACATTTCCTGTAAGTGGAATCTTAAGTATCTTTTTGTGACTGGCTTATTTCACCAACCTCATAGGGTTGTTGTGAAGTTAAATAGAATAATGTAGATTTGTTACTGGACCAAACCGGGGGTGGGGCTGCTTATTCTCGCAGCCCAATAACAAGATGCAGATGAACTGGGGAAGAAGAGAGTTTTTATTTCTGCAATGATTACAGAGAGAAGGCCTGGAAATTATCGCCAGACCAACTCAAAATTACCAAGTTTTTCCAGAGCATATTCTAAACTATATGTCTACATATAAGTGTGCATTCATCTGAAGCCATAACTGATTAACAATTTCTAATCTGTAAGATCTGAGTCCTTAAGACCTTCCCCTGGACTCTCAGTAAATTTACTTAATCTAAATGGGTCCAGGTGCTGGGATTATTATCCTTATCTTGTCTCCTGCTAAATCACAGAGGTTTGAGGAGTTTCTTCAGATCCCCAATAAAACTTGTTTAATCCTAAACAGGTCCTATTAAGAACTCCTTCGTTATCTTCTCGTGCTTCAAGGCCCAGGGAAGGCCTAGGCAAAACTCTGTGGGCTTTTATTCCATTCCAGCCTTTGTATATGGGCACTGGCTCTTTTAGCTTTAAAGTTAACCAATCAGTACTGAAACAGTTGTGATGGAGACCTGCGTTAGTGAGACCCGGCCTGCCACAGATTAAAGGCATCTAGCGCCAAGCCAATAGGATTTACCCTTCCTCTCACCCACACTTTTGCTGCTTTTCTGGATTTTTAAGAAATGGAGGCCAGGCGCGGTGGCTCACGCCTATAATCCCAGCACTTTGGGAGGCCGAGGCGGGTAGATCACGAGGTCAAGAGATCGAGACCATCCTGGTCAACGAGGTGAAACCCTGTCTCTACTAAAAATACAAAAATTAGCTGGGCATGGTGGTGCGCGCCTGTAGTCCCAGCTACTCGGGAGGCTGAGGCAGGAGAATTGCTTGAACCCAGAAGGCGGATGTTGTAGTGAGCCGAGATCGTGCCATTGCACTCCAGTCGGTAACAACAGCGAAACTCCGTCTCAAAAAAAAAAAAAAGAAAAAGAAAGAAACGGAAAGATGTCAGAGTAGGCCACAAAAGCTTCAAGCCCGCTGCTGGCTGAAAACACCCTTGGCCCCCACCTCCTTGGTAAGTCTTGCAAGAGGCTAATTAAAATCTTTTGCCTCCAAAATTCTGCCCCTGGCCTACTGGCAAAATTTCCACTACCTGTGCTTCACTTTGTAGCTTAACGTATGACTTTTGTTAAAAACCAGTCATCAAAAGGTGTGGCCCTATTACCAATCCTTTGGGCTTGGTTCAGGAACAGGTTTGATCGAGGAGGTTGAACAAGTTGGTGAGTACGAACCTCCATCAGCTGGACCTGGCAAAACCTCTGGGTCCAGCAGGTTGGCAGGGTGCGAGGCGGGCAGGGAATCCTTGCTGCGGCCCCGCCCCGGCCGAGGAGCCCCGTCCCTCCCCTGACCGCTTTGGCCAATCAGCTCCGCTACTCCTGGGCGATCTGGCTCTGCCCCTTCCCGGTCAGTCCTGCCTCATCGTTTGTCTCCCGGCTCTCGTTTACTTCCGCGTGGTCCGGTGCTGTCGGTGTCTGGAGCGGGAAGCATGGGCGACAGGTGGGAGCTGGGGGCCGCGGCGGGCGGTTCTCTGCTTCTGTGCACCGCGCTGCTGGTGGTGGGTTGCGCCCTTGGCCTGCGCCTGGGCCGCGGGCGGGGGGCGGCGGACCGCTGGGCGCTGGTCTGGCTCTGCTACGACGCGCTGGTGCACTTCGTGCTGGTAAGTGCTATCGCCTAGACCCTTCGCGCCCCCATCCCAGACAGTAGTAGCGGGGGGCGGCAAGGCGGGGTAAGAAGGTCCGGCGGCTTTTTGCAGCGAGCTGGCCGCCCCTCCCCCTGCGGCAGGAAGTCTGCTGCGTGCGGAGAGGCGCGTGGAGGCCGCGGCGCGCGGAGTTCTGATAACCAGGTCTGTGAACAGAGCGCCACTCGCCTTGTGCATCCGATTTCTCTACCAAAACTTAAAAAAAATTCTGTACGTGTTGTGTTGGTTTACAGGATACTTAAAGGCTAGAGCCTTGGCTTCCTCGGCTTTGTAACCTGCACATAAATGTTGAACTGGAAATAATTGAGACTAGAGTTGAGATCATTTTTTAAATGCCCCAGAGGGAGCAAGGAGAGATGCTTTCCCCATAGGCAGCAAGGCTATTTCGCAAAACCCGAAGCCTGTGCCAAAACAAACGAAACACCCGTGTCTAATGTGTGCCAGGCACATTGCTGAGTTTAAAATTTCGTATCTTTACGGCATCCATAAACTAGTTGTTATTGTTTCCCATTTTACAGAGGTGAAGGCAGGCGCTGCAAAGTTAGGTGACTTTCCAGTGCCACACAGCTGGCACGATTCTGAGGCGGTCTAGTCTGGCTCCAAAGCTTGCGTTTTTGTATCAGTCGAGGTCTTAGGAAATATGTGCACTTAAAGATTTGACCCACTTTATAAAATAGCCAGGAAAGTTGTGTTTAAGGCATTTATACTGAAATGCCCCGTCCTCCTCCCCACAAACACACACACTTTAAAGTTTTTTTTTTGAACGTTGCCCAAATATCTTTTTTTTTTTGTAACGTTGACCTTGTTTAACTCTAGACACACCTGTGGCTAATGTGAAGCCCAAGTCGATAGTATTGCGAAAGCAGCAGAGTTTTGGGCAATCATCGAGTTCTGTAAATGTTTGCGGGTCGGCTTTGTGCCCATGACTGACGGTGCCAGAATTCTTTTTTTTCTAATAACATATAGAGATAAGGGACAGTGAATGTTTCTCTCAACTCCTTTAGTTATAGAATTGATTTTTTGTTGTTGTCTTTTTGTTTTGTTTTTTTGTTCTTGAGACAGAGTCTCACTCTGTCGCCCAGGCTAGAGTGTGCTGGCACTATCGGCTCACTGCAACCTCCACCTCCTTAGTTGAAGCTATTCTCCTGCCTCAGCCTCCTGAGTAGCTGAGATTACAGGCACCTGTCACCACACCCAGCTAATTTTTGTATTTTTAGTAAAGATGGGGTTTCACAATGTTGGCCAGGCTGGTCTCAAACTCCTGACCTCAGGTAATGCACCTGCCTCAGCCTCTCAAAGTACTGGGATTACAGACGTGAGCCACCGCGACTGGTGCAGAATTGATTTTTTTAGCTGTCACTTGAACACAAGGTCTCCCATAAAACAGGAGAGATAAAGCAGGTTACTAGGCTCACTTAAAGGAAAATGTATAACATATCTGCTGGGCTTGGTGGCTCACGCCTGTAATCCCCACACTGTGGGAGGCTGAGGTGGGCAGGTCACAGGGTCAGGAGTTTGAGACCAGGCTGGCCAACATGGTGAAACCCTGTCTTTACTAAAAATACGAAAATTAGCCAGGTGTGGTGACAGGTACCTGTAATCCCAGCTACTGGGGAGGCTGAGGCAAGAGAATTGCTTGAACCCAGGAAGCTGAGGTTGCAGTGAGCCATGATCAAGCTACTGCACTCCAGTCTGGGCAACAGAGCAAGACTCCATCTGGGGAGAAAAATGTGTAACGTATCTTAGACATACAAAAAGCAGCCGGGTGCAGTGGCTCACACCTATAATCTTAGCACTTTGGGAGGCTGAGGCGGGCAGATCACGAGGCCAAGAGATCGAGACTATCCTGGCCAATACAGTGAAACCCCGTCTCTACTAAAAATACAAAAATTAGCTGGGCGTGGTGGCACGTGCCTGTAGTCCCAGCTATTCAGGAGGCTGAGGCAGGAGAATCACTTGAACCCAGGAAGTGGAGGTTGCAGTGAGCTGAGATCATGCCACTGCACTCCAACATGGCGACAGAGCAAGACTCTGTCTCAAAAAAAAAAATACAAAAAGCTCTAAAATACGTAAACTGTATGCATGTGTTCACCAACTTGTTTAAGACTGTTCACTTTCAAGCACAGGTTGTTACAGGTAACACGACGCCCACCTCCTTTTGTGACACGTTGAGGTATGTTCTTGTGTGGAGTTACTGCTCTGCTCACCCCCATAAGCTCCCCGCTGCCCATTTCTGAAGCAGATGGCTGCCACCAAGCCTCATCATGTGTCAGTTCCTACCCCAGCTGCAAAATATTCCACTGTATGAATACACCATACCTTGGTTCTCCAAATCTAAGATTACATTTTTTCACGTTAGAACAATCAGCTACATCGTGTAACTACTGTAGGCAATTTGATATTTTAATGTCTCTGAAATTGGGATGTGTCTTATATTTGATGAATATGATTACTTAACCAGCCCCTATTAGTGGACACATTTTATTGTGTCATTACAAACAATGCATCCACCAACGTCTTTGTACACTTGTCTCAGAAGTCAGTGGAGAGAGCACTTGATTTAAGCAGTTGAGGCTGCAAGAAAATGCATGCCCGTGTTGTCTTTGCTTGGGAGTTTATTGCAAGAATACCCAGAAATATGGGACAAGCTAAGACTTAAGATGTAGAGCCTAGGGGAGAACTGAAATTACAACTCACTTATTCACTAGAACATGAGTAGCCCCTCCTTACCCCTTGACACTTCTTAGAGGAGCTATGGGGCCGGGCGTGGTGTCTCACGCCTGTAATCCCAGCACTTTGGGAGGCCAAGGCAGGTGGATCACAAGGTCAGGAGTTCAAGACTAGCCTGACCAACATGATGAAACCCTGTCTCTACTAAAAATACAAAAATTAGCTGGGCATGGTGGCGTGCACCTGTAATCCCAGCTACTCAGGAGGCGGAGGCAGGAGAATCACATGAACTCAGGAGGTGG
Organism: Callithrix jacchus; assembly: GCF_049354715.1. NCBI lineage: Eukaryota > Metazoa > Chordata > Mammalia > Primates > Cebidae > Callithrix > Callithrix jacchus. The sequence continues at coordinate 66,308,694 of NC_133502.1, forward strand.
AGGTTGCATGATTGTGCCACTGCACTCTAGCCTTCGTGACAGAGCAAGACTCCATCTCAAAAAAAGGAGAGGAGCTATGTAGGTTTTTTGGCTGCCAACAAATTGAGAACTCTCCTGTTGGACAGTTACAAGCCAAGCATTCTTAGGGCAGTTCATTTCCCAGATGTCCAACCAGAGTGCAGTCACCTTGGTCTTCAGTGTTACGGTTACAGCTGAGGGCAGGCTGACTTCCATCAGCATACCTGGGAGGAGCCATGGCAGCATACTGGAAGAAGAATATGGTGGGCTCACCATTCTGAGGTCGCTATGGGCAGCCCAGGCACTGGTGCTTCATGGGTAAAATTTTCTCTCTTCTGCAATCTAAATATAGCATTCAGAGCATTCAGGCATGGCCAGAAACATGAGGCAGGATATAAATGCCTGTGTATGGAGCACATCCTGGAGTCCAGATTGACAGGAGCATAGGATTTACATAAGGAAGAAGTGGGTGATCTCAGCTCACTGCAACCTCCACCTTCCAGGTTCAATCAGTTCTCCTGCCTCTGCCTCCTGAGTAGCTGAGATTATAGGCATGCACCACCTCTTGGCACTTTTACAAAGTTCTTCTCCCAGGCCAGGCGTGGTAGCTCACACCTGTCATCCCAGCACTTTGGAAGACCGAGGCGAGAGGATCACCTGAGGTCGGGTGTTTGAGAGCAGCCTGACCAACATGGAGAAACCCTGTCTCTACTAAAAATACAAAATTAGCTGGGCGTGGTGGCACATGCCTGTAATCCCAGTTACTCAGGAGGCTGAGGCAGGAGAATCACTTGAGCCCGGGAGGTAGAGGTTGCTGTGAACCGAGACTGCACCATTGCACTCCAGCTTGGGCAACAAAAGCAAAACTCCGTCTTAAAAAAAAAAATTCTTTTCCTGACCGCTTGCTTTATCATCAAGCCTGAAGTTACCTTTCCACTCATGTCTGTTCCTGTCTCCTGGCTTCCCTTTTCTTTCCTGCCGTTGTCGCCTGCAACAGTTTTCCTCTAAGATAGATCTCCTCTCCAGTAAGTGGACGCACAGTCCTCGTGCTATTTGGCAGGCCTGATGAGTCAGTGTTGGTGTAGCTGTATATGGATGGTAAACAGAAATACCACGCTGAAGGCCCGTGAGGTGGCACTCAGAATGACCCACTGTCTCCCACTTTTTCCCCCTTTTTTAGAGGCAAGGTCTTGCTCTGTTACCCACGCTGAAGTACAGTGGCATGATCATAGCTCACTACAGCCTCAAATTCCTGGACTTAAGATACCCTCTTGCCATAGACTCCTGACTAACAGGGGCCACAATGCATGCTACCATGCAAAACTTTGGTAGAGATGGGTTCTCCCTCTGTTGGTCAGACTGGTCTTGAACTCTTGGGCTAGGGCAATCAGCCTGCTTTGGCCTCCCAAAGTACTAGGATTATAGGCACGAGCTACCATGCCCAGCCCCAGATAAATACTACTTTTTACAAATAGAGAATTATACTATTCAGTGTTTATTTTTACCATATTATTGTGTTCTATATCAGTAGCTGTTAAACTACTTCATAATTTTAAGTTACTGCATAGGATTCCATTATACTGTGATCCCATTTAACTAGTTTCTAATTTTTAGTCTTATCGGTGCTTTCCAGTTGCTGGCAGTTGCATAGAATGTTCTCTGTGCATTTTTATGCACTCATCTAATTATTTACTCAGGATAAATCCTGACAGTAAAATTGCTGGATCTAATGGAAGTCAGTTTTTAAAGACTCCAGAAAGATGGTACCATCACATTAGTGATGGCTAGAATAGTAATTATTTGAGCACTATAATGTAGTTCAACATCTGATAAAGCAAACTTCTCCCCACTATTCTTTGTCAAACACTTTAAAATTTATTATATATCCCTCCAGATATACTTTTAAATTGACTTTGCTGGCCGGGTGCAGTGGCTCATGCCTGTAATCCCAGCACTTTGGAAGGCTAAGGCAGGCAGATCACCTGAGGTCAGGAGTTTGAGTTCAGCCCGGCCAACATGGCGAAACACCGTCTCTACTAAAAATACAATAATTAGCCCAGCTACTCAGGAGGCTGAGGCACAAGAATCGCTTGAGCCTGGGAGAAGGAAGTTGCAGGGAGCCGAGATCACCCCACTTCACTTCAGCCTGGGCAACAGAGCTAGATCCTGTCTCAAAAATAAAATAATTATTTCACTGGGCCAGGCATGGTGGCTCATACCCTTAATCCCAGGACTTTGGGAGGCCAAGGTGGGCAGATCACAAGGTCGAGAGTTTGAGACCAGCCTGACCAACATGGTGAAACCCTGTCTCTACTAAAACTACAAAAATTAGCTGGGCACGGTGGCATGCATCTGTAATCCCAGCTACTCAGGAGGCTGAGACAGGAGAATCGCTTGAACCTGGGAGGCAGAGGTTGCAGTGAGCCAAGATTGGGCCACTGCCCTCCAGCCTGGATGACAGAGCAAGACTCTGTCTCAAAAAAAAAAAAAAAAAATCCCTGTGCCAAGTACTAATATTTGGTATTTTGATTGCGGTTTTCTTAAATTTATAGATTAGAGATTAAATGATATCTTTATAATACAATCTTCTAAGTAAAGTTTATTTCAAAATACTTTATATTTTCATTGGTACTGTATTTCTCATTTATATTTTATTTTATTTTTTGAGACAGAGTTGCTCTGTCACCCAGGCTGGAGTGCAGTAGTGCGATCTTGGCTCACCGCAACCTCTGCCTCCTGGGTTCAGGCAATTCTCCTGCCTCAGCCTCCTGAGTAGCTGGGATTACAGGCATGCACCAACATGCCAAGCTAATTTTTTGTATTTTTAGTAGAGACGGGGTTTCACCATGTTGACCAGGATGGTCTCGATCTCTTGACCTCGTGATTCACCCGCCTCGTCCTCCCAAAGTGCTGGGATTACAGGCTTGAGCCACCGCACCCATCTGACTAAAATTTATCACTCACCCTCACACATGCCACAGGTTGCATTTTTAAATGTAGTACCAGGCTGAGTGTGGGGCTCACCCTGGTAATCCCAGCACTTTGGGAGCTGAGGTGGGTGGATCACCTGAAGTTGGGAGTTCAAAACCAGCCTGGCCAACATGATGAAACTCCATCTCCACTAAAAAATTAGCCAGGCGTGGTGGTGCACACCTGTAATCTCAGCTTCTTGGGAGGCTGAGACATGACAGTCACTTGAACCCAGGAGGTGGAAGTTGCAGTAAGCCAAGATGGCACCACTGCATTCCAGCCCGGGTGACACAGTGAGACTCTATCTCGAAACATACCTACATACATATGTACATACACACACATACATACATAAATGCAGCACCAGTTCCTAAACACAGTTCTAGGTGGAGTCTGACCATCATTCAAGGAGCCTGGGGCGGTGAGGGAAGGTAGAAAGACTACAGGCCTTTGGGCTGCAGCAGATGCACCCTTGAATGTTGGCTTTCCCAATGACCAGCTCAGAAACCTTGGACAGTTTCCCCCTTCCCCTGCAAATCCTTTCTGTAATGAGAAAGGAAAAAAAGGAAGGAAACTTTCTTAGTTTTCTTTCCTGCGAAGTATGGACATAATGTTTTCTTCAAAGAGCTGTGAGAAATAAAGCCTTATAACTTAGCACAGTGCTTCCCAAGCTTGACCATGCACACAAATCATCTGCGGATCATCCAAGATTGTGCACTGGTAACCAGCTCCCAAGTGATTGCCAGGCTGTGGTTCGTGGACCATGTTTGAATGACAAGGATGTAAGGCACCTGGCACTTGTCAGAGTTCAGTAAATGTAATTCTGTTCTCCTCTGTCCCCTTAGTGAATCCTCCATACCCCGGTTAGCTTTTGTCATTCCATCCCTGTGTACCAAAGTGATGATGTATATGTCCAATTAACACGAGCCTTGGAAGGTTTCCTTTCACATCTTTAATCTGAGAGGTAACAACCCTCTGGCAGAGAAGGGTGTATTCTTAAAAAGGGAGAAATGTGCTTCAAGTCCTAAATCAAACAGTATACTGCCATGTTGTAGGATCATAGAACTGGTGTGACTGTTTGATCCTGGTAGTTCCGAAAGAGACCAGCATGGTCTCCTGTGAATGTTAGGTGACAACTGGCTCTGGGCAGGTTCCATCAAGTGGAAATCATGGTCTCATTAAGTGGGCAGCAGCTGGGCAGGATACATTTATGGAGTCATTAAAGCCTTGTCACCAAAGGACCATAGGAGGCTCCTGCAGCTGATCCCTCCAGAAACAGTGACACATGCTGTTGCCATGACATGGAAAATCCAGTTTGATTAGGCTGAGGTTTTGTGAGTCAGATTTGTAAATGCTAATACATGTTGACAGGATTTATGTACTGATTCTATTCTTGCTCTTCATCCTCCCACTCTTGAAAGTGAATGTTGCACTGTTTTCTCTAGGTCTTCATTCAAACATACTAACAACGAAAAACAGATACATTCAAATACAAATTCAGCCTCAGTTTGTGTTCTTTTATTTCTGTAAGACCTTTTCCTGCTCAATTTTTCTTTAAGGATTAAAGTGAGTAAATTGAGCACCCTCTTTAAATTGAATATTTAATTATTGATAGCAGTAGCTGGCATAACTTAATCATTTGTTGGATCTGAGCTTTGACTTACAGCTACCTGAAAGTCTGTAAAATATGTTATTAAAATTACATGCCTGGGCTGGGCATGGTGGCTCATGCCTGTAATCCCAGCACTTTGGGAGGCCTAGGCAGGCACATCATCTGAGGTCAGGAATTTGAGACTAGCTTGGCCAACATGGCGAAACCCCATCTCTACTAAAAATATAAAAATTAGCCAGGCGTGGTGGCTTGCGCCTGTAATCCCAGCTACTTGGGAGGCAGAGGTTGCGGTGAGCTGAGATCAAGCCACTCACTGCACGCCAGCCTGGGTGACGGAGCAAGACTCCATCTCAGAATAACAAAAAACAAAAAAAAAATTGTAGGCCAGGTGCAGTAGTGGCTCATTGCCTGTAATTCTGGCACTTTGGGAGGCTGAGGCGGGCGCATCACCTGAGGTCAGGAGTCCAAGACCAGCCTGGTCAACATGGTGAAACCCTGTCTCTCTATTAAAAATACAAAAAAAATTAGCTGGACGTGGGGTGTGCACCTGTAATCCCAGCTACTCGAGAAGCTGAGGCATGAGAATCACTTGAACCCGGGAGGCAGAGGTTGCAATGAGCTGAGATCTCGCCATTGCACTCCAGCCTGGGTGACAAAATGAGACTCCATCTCAAAAAAAAAATTACATGCCTGCGACATCTGAAGAGAAAAATGAGACTAGCCTTTGTTACTTAACTTTATTTGTTATAATACATTTTAGTTTTTAAGCTGATTTTGTTAGCAGGGCAATTAAGAATAGTTCAGTTATGTTTTATAACATATATTCTGTAGGAACTTTCCTGTATTTTTTAAACCAAATTTTTTAATCTATAGAACTTAAACAAGTATTATTAAAATTTTCTCATCATTCTCTGGGTTAATAGTAGAAAAATTCATAGCAGGGAGAACATATTTTAAATATTTATAACAGCTTATTAATATAAACATTAAAAATGTCTTGAAGGCTACCATGAAACATAACAACGGTCATTTCTGGGAAATGTGATTGAGAGTCAGGAGGGAGAGAGGCTTTTATTTTTTGCTTTGTACCTTTTTATAGGTTTTTTTTTTTAACACGTGTTTTGTGTGTGTGTGTGTGTATTTTTTTTTTTTTTTTTTTAAGACCGGGTCTTGCTTTGTTGCCCAGGCTGGAGTGCAGTGGCGCAATCTCGTCTCACTGTAGCCTCGACCTCCCGGGCTCAAGTGATCCTCCCACCTCGCCCTCCTGGGACTTCAGGCGTATGCCACCACACCGAGCTAATTTTTGTAGTTTTTGTAGAGATGGGGTTTCACATGTTGCCCAGGCCCATCTCGAACTCCTGGGCTCATATAAAATTTTTTTCAAAGTAAAATTTTAAAGGTATACCACCAGAAGAAATACCAGAAGAATAAAGAAAAATCCACTGAAACATTGTGCCGTAGGCGTTGTGGGCCCTGCAGTCATTGGCTTGGGGAGGAGAAAGGGCCCCTTACCAGAGTGAGCAAAAGCCTGCTTCTAGTCAGCTCCTCTGCAGTCCTAAATGGACAAGAAAGCATTTACTCAGCCTGTGTCATCCAGAGCTGGCATTTTGATGTCTGGTCCTTTACCAAAGGGCACAAGAGAGTATGTGAATAGTGGGAGGTTCTTTCCTTTCTGTTCTGGTCTTGACCGTCAGCTGTCCTTACTCTTCATCCTTTTTGTGCTAGTGTCTATTCTAACCCTTTGCATGCTGCCAAACTCATATGAACATTCCCATTGGTTCCTGTGAGGAGGTACTTTGAGTTTCATCAGCTCTCACCAGGTTGAAGCCCACCATCGCTAGTTAGCTTGTGTGTGTGTCTGTCTGTGTACATGCATGTGTTTGTGTGGTGAGGAGGGCATTCTGAACCTCCTGTGTTTGGGAACCAAGGTGGAGTGTTATTCAAGTATCTCTTGCCTGCAAGAGAACAGAAGAAGGCAGGAGAGAGAAGTAAGCAGGTTTGCACTGTGGTTTGTTGAGACCTGTATAATCAGGCAACGCAAGTACTGCTGACTGCTGAAACACCAGTGTGTTTTTGTTTCACAAAAACTGCTTGCTTTGTGGTGTGCCCTGCCTGCCACATGCTGCAGATCTCTGTTGCTTTTTTGCCTATGCTCGTTCATGCTGATCCAGACTGGGATACCCAGGACTCTTTGGGTCTGGAGGGGATGCTGGAGGAGCTAAGGTTCAGGCTGTCTGGAACCTCAGGTGCCATGTTCCTTATAACCACTGTGGTCTGAGCCCTCTGCTTGCCTGTTCCAAGCATGAAGGCAGGGAGCCCCTGTGCCTGCAGGATCCTGAGTCTGGAGTCCAGAAACACAAGGAGAGCCCTTCTCTGATCCCTTACTGGTGTAGCACCAAGCACTGGGACTGGATTTTTCTAGTGGTACCACATTTGAATTTGACAAGTTGCTATGTATCCCCCCAATTTTTTGTTTTTGTTTTTTTTTTGAGATGGACTCTTGCTCTGTTGCCCAGGCTGAGGTGCAGTGGTGCGATCTCGGCTCACTGCAACCTCTGCCTCCCGGGTTCAAGCAATTCTCCTGCCTCAGCTTCCTGAATAGCTGGGATTACAGGTGCACACCACCACGCCCGGCTAATTTTTGTATTTTTACTAGAGACAGGGTTTCACCACATTAGTCAGGCTGGTCTCGAACTCCCGACCTCATGATCTGCCTCGGCCTGTCAAAGTGCTGTGATTACAGGCGTGAACCACCGTGCCTGGCCATGTTTTTGATTTTTTTGTAGAGATGGGGGTGGTCTCACCATGTTGCCCAGGCTGGTCTCGAACAGCTGGCCTCAAGTGATCCTCCTGCCTTGACCCACCAAAGCATCAGGATTACGAGAGCGAGCCACCACACCCAGCCTGCTATGTATCTTTTTTTTTTTTTTTTTTGAGACGGAGTTTTGCTCTTGTTACCCAGGCTGGAGTGCAATGGCGTGATCTCGACTCACTGCAACCTCCGCCTCCTGGGTTCAGGCAATTCTCCTGCCTCAGCCTCCTGAGTAGCTGGGATTACAGGCACACGCCACCATGCCCAGCTAATGTTTTGTATTTTTTTAGTAGAGACGGGGTTTCACCATGTTGACCCAGATGGTCTCCATCTCTTGACCTTGTGATCCACCCGCCTCGGCCTCCCAAAGTGCTGGGATTACAGGCTTGAGCCACCACGCCCGGCCACTATGTATCTTTTTAAAGTCAAGTTTTGGACTTCTGCTTCCGGGTCACAGCCATGGCGGTGGCAAATTCAAGCCCTCTTAACCCCGTGGTGTTCTTTGATGTCAGCATTGGCGGTCAGGAAGTTGGCCGCATGAAGATCGAGCTCTTTGCAGACGTTGTGCCTAAGACGGCCGAGAACTTTAGGCAGTTCTGCACCGGAGAATTCAGAAAAGATGGGGTTCCAATAGGATACAAAGGAAGCACCTTCCACAGGGTCATAAAGGATTTCATGATTCAGTGTGGAGATTTTGTAAATGGAGATGGTACTGGAGTCGCCAGTATTTACCGGGGGCCATTTGCAGATGAAAATTTTAAACTTAGACACTCAGCTTCAGGCCTGCTTTTTATGGCAAACAGTGGTCCCAGTACAAATGGCTGTCAGTTCTTTATCACCTGCTCTAAGTGCGACTGGTTGGATGGGAAGCATGTGGTGTTTGGAAAAATCATCGATGGACTTCTGGTGATGAGAAAGATTGAGAATGTTCCCACAGGCCCCAACAATAAGCCCAAGCTACCTGTGGTGATCTCACAGTGTGGGGAGATGTAGTCCAGACCAACACTGATTCAGGCCTTCCCTTGCTCTTGGTGGTGTTCTTGAGTAAGATAATCTGGACTGGCTCTCGTGTTTGCTTCCCTGCCTGCTGCTGCCCCATTTGATCAAGAGACCCTGGAAGTATCAGAGATTCAGAATCCAAGATTGTCTTCAAGTGTTCATCTGTAAATAAAGTTTTTTTTTATGTGTAAAAAAAAATAAAGTCAAGTTTTGCAGTGAACAATTTCAGACATTCACAAATGTGGAGACACTGGTGCAGTATCGGTGAGCAGATTGAACATCTTCAAGTTTTGCTGCACTTGCCCATCTCTCACTTTTTCTTCTTCCCTTTCTCTCCCTCCCTCCCTCCCTTCCTTTTTCATTGTTTTTGCTGAAGTATTGGAAAGTGATCTGGACCTCATGTCACTTTACCTTTCTGTATGGAGTAAGTCTGCTCTAAAAAGTCAGCTTGTGCTTCTTCAGGGACAGGTGCCTGCCTTTCAGGTGTTCATAGAAATGACAGTACAGGAGTCATCGAAGACATCATCATGTTCAGTCAGGGATCCACCCTGTTGGTCACCCTAAGCTTGATCCCTGTGGCTCATGGGTCTTTGCAGGTGTAGAACTCATGGCTCATGCACACTGGAAGTGCTGGCACTGAAGCAGGCCCCTCCCACTGACCTGGCCCTCTGCTAACAGACACTACCTGAGACTCAGCTTAGGGTCCTCACCATCTTCCCAGTAAGCAGAATGCATCTTCCAAGTGCTATGCTCGAGGCTGCAAATTGGTGAGAGGCTCTGTCAAAGGGCAGAGATGTAGATCCAGTCTGCCTGTGCTTATTACTCATTCATTCACTAGACATATATTGATTAGTATATATGTATACCTTGACTCTACTTTTTTTATTGATTAGGAAATTTAGGCCCAGAGAAGTGAATGTTAGAAATACAATCTTGGCCAGGCATGGTGGCTACCACCTGTATTCCCAGCACTTTGGGAAGCTGAGGAGGGAGGTGCTTGAGCCGAGGGGATCTAGACCAATGTCAACCACATAGCACGACCCCATCCCTATAATTAAAAAAAAGAAAGTAGCCTGGCATGGTGATGCATACCTGTAGTCCCACTACTTCGGAGGCCTAAGACTAGAGGATTGCTTGAACCCAGAAGGTTGAGAGGCTGCAGTGAGCCGTGATAACACCACTGAATTCCAGCCTGGGCAACAGAACAAGAAAAAAGAAAGAAATACAATGTGTTATACTTGGTTTTGCTCAAGTTTAACCATATCACGCCTACACCCGGTCGAGCCTTGCCTTCCCAATGACAGCAACATCCTGCAAGTGGCCCTTTGCTGTTGACCAGGTACCTTCCATCTGATCCTTAGATTCACGGTACTTGTTGAGCTCAAACATGAATCTTAGTTCCAGATGGCTGGATCTTGATTATACATTGTGTTTAAAGACTTTGGAGCTGGTAATCTTCCATGTTTATTCAGTTATTTAACATAAACTTCATGCCCCAGAGTCTAAAAACAATTTTAAGGGAGAAAAAAAAGCACTGTACAGGTCATCTAATAGAAAGCATGAATTCACAGAAGGAACTAGATCTCTCTCCATTCCCTACAATTCTACAGATAAATTTGGTGCCTGGCAAATAGTAAGTAGTGTTTGGGTGACTTTGATCTTAGGTCTTTGTGTGGTTACAGCAGATTTCATTCAAAAGTTCCTAAATAATTTTTTCTTTTTTTTTTTTCTTGACACGGAGTCTCGCTCTGTCACCTAGACACAGGCACACATGATCTTGGCTCACTGCAACCTTGACGTCCCGCGTTCAACTGATTCTTGTGCCTCAGTCTCCCGGGATTACAGGTGTGTGCCACCATGCCTGGCTAATTTTTGTATTTTTTTAATGTTTGTATTTTGTAGTTTTGTATTTTTAGTAGGGTTTTACTATGTTGACCAGGCTGATCTTGAACTCCTGACCTCAGGTGATCTGCCCGCCTTGGCCTCCCAAAGTGCTGTAATTATGGGCGTGAGCCACCATGCCCAGGCTTTGTAATCTTTAAAACCATAATAGCAGGTCTCATTGTGAAGCGAACACCTCGCCTCCCACACCTGATTAGTTCGTTTTTGCATGAGTCTGTTACTGATGAGAGTCAGCTGTGGATGGTGCAGCCTACAGCGGTGGACCTGTGTTTGCTGATTTATATTTGTGACTTCTGTTAGGGTAAGAGCCAGCCAGTCTCAGTATCACAGAACCTTCCAGAGATGTTGCCTGGAACTCTGAGATTGATGCGCTGGCCTTTTTTCACCATGTGCTTTTTCTGACTTTCATCTGAATGTCCTTCCTGGGGTGGGATGCAGCAGGATTGGCATGGGCTGCAGTGGGAGTGGACAAGTATGATATAGAGAAGGGACCCCAGCTCTTAGGGTTGTTTCAGGGAAGAATCAGATAGTTGCTACTGGTGTATGGCCTACTTCTTCAGGGACAGGTGCCTTCATGAAGAAAAGACAAGTGTTTGTTGGTCTGTTTGGCTCCCTTTTTACATAAAACACAAGGGCAACATCCTCATGTAGAACTACTGTCCCTTCCCAGAAAAGCATGTCCTGCCTTGAGACAGTGCCACTGTGCACTGACCCACCAGAACTGCCCCATGTCTGCAGTGGTCCTATGTTTTTTTTTTAATCAAAAAAGAGCATTTTCTCCATATACTGAATGTTTCAACCAAGGACTCTTGCAAGTCACACCTCTGGACCCATGTCATCTCTGCTATCACTAAAAAAAAAAAAAACGAAGCAGAACTAAGAAATTAGGTGACCTGGCTAATACTACATGATTAAGGGATAGCTGTGCAAAGTCTGGAGAATCAGTCTGGGATTGTCTATAAAATCTCACTGTGTGTGTATTTGGTGTTTGCTGCATGTGATCAACCTTGGCCCTCCCGTAAGGAGCTTTACTAGTGGGGAAAGGAAAGAGGGAAACGAATCATTGTCATGAGGTCTGAATGATAAGACTCTGTCCAGGCCTAGAAGTGGCACCGAGGAGGGAAGGATTCACTGGGGTTTTAAAGACTGAAGAGAGGGTTCCCAGGCAGCAGGGGAGGAGGGATTCAAAATTCACTGCAGACCCCTTGCCCCTGTGATGGGTGGGCAGATCTTGTTCTCAGATTCTTATGAATGGCCCCTGCTCTGCTTTACCAAATGCTTTGACTTTAGCAGAATTATTGGTTAGTCTTGCCCATGGGGCAGTCTAGCCCACTGGTTTCAAATTCCAAGTGGTGACATCTCCATTTTAAAACTTACATTTTTAATAATAAAGGAAAAGACCTCAAAGATAGGCAAAGGATTTGAACAGAAATTCCTCCAGAGAGGCCAGTATGTACATGAAAATAGGTTCAACATTGGGGAAATGCAAATCAAAACCACAGTGAGATACTCCTTCACACACATTAGGGTGACTGCTATTAACAACAGCAACAAAGGAAAATAACAGGTGTTGGCCAAGAACGTGGAGAAATTGGAGCCCTGGTGCGCTGTTGGTGGGAGTGGAAATGGTGTCAGCGCTGTAGAAAGCAGTGTGGGAGCTCCTCAGAAAGCTACACATTTACCTTGTGATCCAGCAATTCCGCTTCTACGTATACACCCAAAGGGATTGAAACCAGGCACTCAAACAGGTACTTAACAAACCAGTGTTCGTAGGAGCAGACTTTTGAGTCACTATAACCCCAAAATGGAAACAACCTAAATGTCCATTGGCAACTGAATAAGAAAAATGCAGTGCCTACATACAGTGGAATATAAATCAGCCTTAAAAAGGAACGAAATTCTGACACATGCTACAACATGGATGAACCTAGAAGATGCCTTACTAAGTGAAATAAGCCAGACATGAAAGGACAAATACAGTCATTACTGCATAAGGATGTTTCAGTCAGTGATGGACTGAATATACTGCACTTGTTCCATAAGGTTATGATGAAGCTGAAAAATTCCCATTGCCTAGAGCTGTCATAGCCATCATAATGCATTACCTTTTCCATGTTTAGGTGCACAAATACTTATTGTGTTGTAATTTTCTGCAGTATTCAGTACAATAATTCTGTACAGGTTTGTAACCCAGGAGCAAAAGGCTATCCATGTAGCCTGCATGTGAGGTAGGCTACACAATCTAGGTTTATGTGAATTCACTCTGTAATGTCTGCATAATAACACAACTGCCTAACGATGCATTTCTCAGAGCATATCTCTGTTGCGAGGCTAAGCGTGACTGTTTGGTCTTATTCTACTTATACGAGGTATCTAAAATAGATTCATAGATGCACAAGGTAGAGTGCTGGATGTTGGGCTGAGAGAGGGAAGAAATGGAGAATTAGTGTTGAATGGGCACATTAGTTTTGGAAGAGGATAAGTTCTGGAAATGGATGGTGGCGATGGTTGCCCACGTTGTTAATGTGCATAGTACCCCTGAGCACCACTGTCTGTGCCACAGGGCTGAGCAGGGCAAAAGCTGGACCCACCGGCCTCACACCATCCTCTGGGCTCGAGCCCTATCTTCCTTCCACCTCTCAGCCTGCTCACCCAGGCCCAGCTATAGGCCTGCCTCCCTCTGGAATCTTTCCTCACTGTCCCAACTATGGCTCCCTCATCTTCCTCCAACCTTTATTAAATTGGAAGTCATTATTATCCAACTAGACAATAAGCTTTCTGAGGCCAGGGTCTGGCCTATTCTAATTTTTTTTAAGTCCTGACAGTTGCCCCCCAAAAAAGCCCATTATTGACTTAGTCATGGTACTCTTTCTCCCATGTCTTTCTCTGTCTGTTTCTTTAATTAACTTTTTATTTTGAGATAATTGCAGATTCATATACAGTTGTAAGAAATAATATGGAGGTCCCTTGTATACTTTTCCCAAGTTCTCACAATGGTAAGATTTTGGTGGTTTTTTAGAAATTATTTTTGACTGGGTGTGGTAGCTCATGCCTGTAATCCCAGCCCTTTGGAAGGCCAAGGAGGATGATCACCTGAGGTTGGGAATTGGAGACCAGCATGGCCAACATGGCAAAACCCCATCTCTACTAAAAATACAAAAAGTTAGCTGGGCGTGGTGACAGGCACCTGTAATCCCAGCTACTTAGGAGGCTGAGGCAGGAGAATTGCTTGAACCTGGGAGGCAGAGGTTGCAGTGAGCTGAGATCACACCACTGCACTCCAGCCTGGGGAGTGAGACTCTGTCTAAAAAAAGAAAACAATAATCTCTATTTTGATAATTTTGGTACCAAACATTTTGTAAAACTATAATATAACCAACATATGGACATTGATGCAGTCTACTGATCTTTTTTAGACTTCTCAGTTCTAGCGCGCGTGTGTGTGTGTGTGTGTGTGTGTGTTTATTATATACAATTTTGTCAGCTGGGTAGGTTCATGTGTCAACCACAACAGTCCAGGTACTGAGTGGTTCTAGCACTATAAGTATCCCTAGTATTTTTATAACTATGCATCACCCCCCCACCGACACCTCCATCCCCTAATCCCTGGCAACCACTAATATGTCCTCCATTTCTAAAATCTATCATTTCAGAGAAAATGTTACATAACTGTAATCACAGGGTCAGGCACGGTGGCTCACGCCTGTAATTCCAGCACTTTGGGAGACGGAGGCGGGTGGATCATTTGAGGTCAGGAGTTTGAGACCAGCCTGGCTAACATGGTGAAACCTTGTCTCCACTAAAAATTTAAAAATTAGGTGGGCGTGGTGGTGCGTACCTGTAATCCCAGCTACTCAGGAGGCTGAGGCACGAGAATCCCTGAGTATGGCAGGCAGAGGTTGCAGTGAGCCGAGATTGAGCCACTGCACTCCATCTGGGTGACATAGCGAAACTATGTCACAGAAAATAAATACATAAATAAAAATAAATGTAACCGCAGACTCCTTTGGGATTGGCTTTTTGAAGCACATTACATAAAGGTGCTGTGAACATTTGTGCACTTGTTTTTGTATAAACAAGTTTTTATTTTTCTGGGAGAATACCCACCTGTGGAATTGCTGGGTCATACAATCATTGTATATTTAGTTTTAGAAGAAACTGCCAAACTCTAGTTTTTTTGAGTGGCTGTACTGCTCCTATCCCTCCAGAAATGTGTTTCAGTTTTTCCACATTTTCACCAGCATTTGATGTTGCCACTATTTTTTATTTTAGTCTTTTTTTTTTTTTTTTTTTTCTTTGAAACACAGTTTCCCTCTGTCTCCCAGGCTGGAATGCAGTGACACAATCATAGCTCACTGCAACCTCCACATCCTGGGTTCAAGCGATTCTCCTGCCTCAGCCTCTTGAGTAGCTGGGACTACAAGCACATACCACCACATCCAGCTAATTTCTTTATATTATTAGTAGAGGCAGTGTTTCACCATGCTGGCCAGGCTGGTCTTGAACTTCTGATCTCAAGTGATCCACCGACCTCAGCCTCCCAAGGTGCGGGGATTACAGGCATGAACCACTGTGCCTGGCCTTATTTTAGTCATTCTGATAGTTTATGCAGTGATACCTCACTGTGGTTTGAAGGTGTGTTGCCTTGGTGACTAATGAGGTTGAACATATTTTCATGTGTTTATTTGCCATCTTCACATACTTTCTGGTGAGATGTCTATTCATTTCTTTTGCCCATTTTCTATTCTGATTTTTTTTTTTAACTCTCTTGTTTTCTATTCTCTCTTTTATTTCTTATTTTTTTTTTTAGGAAACACTTAATAGCATGTACTATGTATCAGCCATTTAGAATATAGAGATAAAAGGCAGAATTGGCCCTCAGGGAACTGGTTGTTTTGGGAAGAGACAAGGGAGCAGGTTTCTGTGTAGGTGGGCACCAACCTCCTAGCAGAAGAGTCAGTAAAATCTTGCTTACACTTGATATGTATTATATTGTCTTTACATTTAGGACATTAATATAGTAAGAAATAGATCGGGCATTCTAAAAGCCACCTCAGGGCATCCTTCTTTATAAGTAAAGAAGGATGTGTGTGAACTTAATTCAAGATTAGCAAACACTGAACACAAATGTCATGTTTCTTGGGGATTCTTAGAGATGACAGTATTCCAGAGCACAGTGATGTGTGATCCAATGGGAGCTGGGGTTCCATAGCAAGCAGATAGCTGCTGGTTACAGAAACAAACTTAGTCACATGGGAGTTTCAGGAGAGTGACACATTAATCCTCACTAGGAGATCGAAGAAGGGGGTTGGGGCTAGGATTTGAAAAGGGAGTAGGGCTTTAACAGGTAGATATAAAAGGAAATGGATTTGTTATAGACTCATAGGTCCCTGCATTTTACTGATTTCCAGTTCCCCATCTTGCTGTTACCCAGAGTTGCTTCTGGGGAAAGGTCAGCGATCTACTGTCAGACTCCACGTCTTGCTAATGGGTCTGGTGGAATAGTTGCTAGTGGAGGTTGCATTTAGTTTTAGGGTGAGATTCACAATCTATAAGAAGGAAGTCCATCTTACAGATAGATGGCCTGAGACCTAGAGAGGGTCAAATTCAGCCCAGCCCCATTGCCCCAGCCAGGCCAGTGGGTTTGTTTTGTCTAGAAAATTCTCAGGCCAATTCACTGGTGTGAATTTCACCCAGTGGCTCTGCTAAAAATAAAAAATTGCTTGATAAAAAGAAAGTATTGCAAAGTAAGTGGACTGGGGAGTACTTATTTGTTTAAAAACACAGCTGTTTATCTCATGAGTTTTTAAATGTCCTTTAAAGGATATAATTTTGGGGGCCTGGCACAGTGACCCACGCTTGTAATTCCAGCACTTTGGGAGGCCGAGGCGGGTGGATCACTTGAGGCCAGGAGTTTGAGACTAGCATGGTTATCATGGCGAAACCCCATCTCTACTAAAAATCACAAAAATTAGCTGAGTGTGGTGGCACAGGCCTGTAGTCCCAGTTACTTGAGAGGTCGAGGCACAGGAATCACTTGAACCCAGGAGGTTGAGGTTGCAGTGAGCCAAGTCCAAGACTGCACAATTGCACTCCAGCCTGGGCAACAGAGCAAGACTCTGTCTCAAAAAAAAAAAAAAATAGAGTATGACTTTTACATATACTCAGATAAACCACATTTACCAATTACGTAACTTGCAAAGAGTGTCACAACAAGATAAACCAACCTCAAAGCATCTGTTCAGCAGAGATTAAAATCAGTAGAAAGCTGGAAGACTTCATGAGCTGGGGACACAGTCAGGTCTCTTCTCAATCAGAAAAAAAAAAAAATTATATACTATAGGATCAACATGAAGTCATGGCCCAAATATGAAGCAACTAAAATGTAGCATGATTGTAAGAAATTAATGAAGAAAGGATATTTCAAGCTGGGCGAGGTGGCTCACACCTGTAATCCCAGCACTTTGAGAGACTGAGGCAGGCAGATTACCTGAGGTCAGAAGTTTTAGACCAGCCTGGCCAACATGGGAAACTCCATCTCTACTGAAAACACAAAAATTAGCCAGGCATGGCTGCGGGTGCCTGTAATCCCAGCTACTTAAGAGGCTGAGGCAGGAGAATGACTTGAACCCAGGAGATGGAGGTTGCAGTGAGCCAAGATCGTGCCACTGCACTTCAGCCTGGGCCTCAGAGACTCTGTCTCAAAAAAATACGTGTAATACATAAATATATATATTTCATTTGCACCATTATCCTTAAATGATACAGGATCCCTAAGGAAAGAAATTGTGGTCCATGACAGGGAATGCTCTTTCCATAATCACAACATTGTAAATGCTGTTAACTGGCTTTTCAGCTTTTAGAATCCAGTTACAGATAATACAGGGAAAACAAATATGTTTACAGAACAAGAAAGGACATGTAATCAGTCTCAACAATGCACAACCAAACTGGACAGAAACCGAGAGTTGGAAACAGGGTCTGGGGAGCCTGGTAGAGGCTGTCATGTTCTTACGTGGTTAAGAAGCCCGGAGACTACACAACATTGATGAGTGAGTAAACTGAGGTTTTCAGTTTTTTACGTAAGTTACAAATTTGGGTAAGTAATAGAATAATATGACAGAAACTTGAAGGACTGGAAACCGGAGGGGAAGTAGTACCAATGAAACAATAGCTTTTCGGGCTAGCAGTCGAAGGAAATAGTCTAAGTATATTACAAGATCACCACGGGAACTCTAGAGAGATGTCATTGAAGGCGAGGCAGGACCGAGTTTTAATGTCATATAAATGATTGCTTTGTTTAAAAGGAATGAGAACAGAAAGTGTCATTGATCAGAAGCAAAATTTTTTCAAAGGAGCAACATGACAATGAGATATCCTGGTGGCTTCTCGCTATTTAGTTTTAGAAATCTTAGGCAAAGAAGCATTTCAGTGATGAGAAAATACTAAATGTAATTGCAGATATTTTATTACCTGAATGTTAAATGTAGCCTGTAACTAACTGTTCTAATTCTTCCTAAACTTGCCCTTATACAGAAGAGGAGGGGAGGATTGCTCAGTGCCGGTATAAACTTTTGATTGCCTTTCTCTTTAAGATCTTAGATTTTTTTGAGATTAAAAAAGTGAACTTTTGTGAGGTTCTTCTCAAAGATTTAAGATCCATGGAATAATCTAGAGCTTACTCTAATGCAATAAACTCTTTTCATATGCAAAAATTTCACTTTTTCCAAGGAAGAACATGCTATCACTGAAAAGCAACATTTATTGTATATTAGAGTGAGACATACCCATTTCCAAGGTCCGTGTAACCAGGCCCTAGGATCACATCCCACAAGGTCGTTTGGATGTTTGCAGGCTCTGGTGGATGTTTGCAGGCTCTGGCCAGTATGTGAGCCCTGGAGAGGGGTGGGGGATGCAGCCAGGCAATGCTGTGTGTCTGCGGTGCCATCCTGTGGTGGTGATGCTATATTAGAGCATGTTTTCGTTTCTTCTCTCTAGGAAGGCCCTTTTGTCTACTTGTCTTTAGTAGGAAACATTGCAAATTCCGATGGCTTGATAGCTTCTTTATGTAAGTAATTAAAAACATTTGCATTTGAAATGTTGGAGGAGGTTTATTGCAAGTGTGACTGTCAAATGCCTCTATAACATATTGTATGATGTCATTTATATGAAATGTCCAGAATCATGAATCTGTAGAGACATTGTAGCTTACTGGTTGCCTGGGAATGAGCGTAGGGATGAGGGTTTTGGGGGAAAAGGAGGAGTGACTGTTAATGGGCATGGATTTCTTTTTGGGGGTAATGAAATGTTCTAAAATTAGATTATAATGATTCAAACCTGTGACTGTACTAAAACCAATTATTTAAATAGGTGGATTGTGTGGCATGTGAATTACATCTCAGTAAGCTGTATGTTAAAAAATACTTGAGTCTGGGCAACATAGCAAGACCGTATCTCTAAAAATTTTTTTTAAATGAGCCCATTGTGGTGGTGCACACCTGTAGTCCCAGTTACTCAGGAGGCTGAGGCGGGGGAACCTTTTGAGCCCGGGAGTTCAAGGCTGCATTGAGCCACAGTTGCACCACTGCACTGCAGCCCAGGCAACAGAGCAAGATTCCATCTCTAAGAAACAATACATATCATTCTCTGTCCAGTTTTGTTTAAAAAAAATACATAAAAAAATGTTTGTAGTGAGTGCAAATGGAAGAGTTTGTGGCATTTAAACTGGGTGCCTTTTCCATACTTCTAATATCATTTCTTTTTGTTGTACATATATATTTGCGGTCTTGTAGATCATTTCCAGAAGGCTTCATGCTCATTGTCAGTCAACCGATATTCAATCGATTAGCATCGATGTCCTACCATGTACCGTGTCAATATCAACAAGTGCCTTTGCCACTTTATAAAACTGCCTTGCTCAGGATAACTGCTTTTGGATTTTGCTTCTGAAACTTTGCATCATTTATCTCATTTCTTCTGTAACTCTTAAATCATCTCCATCTGGGATCTGTGTGGGGACTCTCGTTTACCACTAGCATTAGGAAACGTCTAGAGAATTGAGTAGGCTCATTAAGTACTTCCCAAAGGAAACGGTGTCATCTTTGATACCTCAAGTCCTAGCCAAGGAGTCCAAGCCCCGTTGACCAGAGCTGAGCTACTTCAGATCCAGGGGCTCAGCTGAATGCAGCTATGCACTTTTGAGCGGCTGCATTAAACTCTGCTCTGGGATTGCTAGTGAAGCCCAGAGGCTGAAGGACACCAGCCTGATTCATGGCTCCTCCCTGCTGAGTGTCCTCTTCTCCCCTTTGCCAGATACTGTGCTGACACCTCCTCCCTTGGTTGCCCTGCCTGGCATGAGAGAAAGCAAACAGCCCAGATTTGGCTCAGTCCCATGAAATGCGAATGTCTAACACAGTCTTTCTCCATCCTCTTCACATTTACATTATGTACCTTAAAGAAGTGAAAACTAGCTGGATGCAGCAGCCTGAGCCTGGAGTCCCACCTCCTTGGAGGCTGAGGCAGGATTGTTTGAACTCAGGAGTTTGAGTTTAGCCAGGGCAATACAGTGAGACCCAATCTCTAAAATCAAAATGCAGTAAAAACTCATTTAATGAAGGTGTCCTTTATTTTCATGAAAGTAAAAATCTAGTAGATAATGTAAAGCAAGTAGTGCGTCCCAGACTCCAAAGTTCACAGAGTCACCTGGGAATCTTACTCAATTCAGATTCTGATTCTGCGGGTCTAGGACAGGACCTCCTGAGGATGACCCGTGTTCTGTCCTTGGCTTCACCAGGATGTGGGGCCGGCCATAAACTTCATGAAGACTCAGCATCTCCTAATCTCTACGTCCTAGTTGAGGACACAGCAGTGGAAATCTAGCCTGACCCTTAGTTTGCATCTTTTCTCTGTAAACCTCACCGAAGCCCAGTTATCAGTCACAGAATCATGGAAATGATCAGACTTTTTAATGCTCCTGTTTGCCCTATTATTGTTTCAGTGTTTAATAAGCAAACAAATGGTAAAAGTTTAGCAGTAGAGGAGATACCAGAGGCTTGACGCGCTGGGACGGGTGGATTCCAGGGCCCCTTAACTAACTGTCCTCTACCTTCCTCTCGGGCATTAACCTTCCCACACTGTCAGCAGTGCTGAACTGTCTGGAGATTCAGACACACTACGTTCTCTTAGCTGCAGACTTCTGCACATGCTTCTCCCTGAAAAAGCCTTATTTTCCACCCAGCTTTGAAGTTCCTTTTGTGGTATAAGGCCTGAAATTAGGATTCAGTATTATGTCTAGATTTTTTTTTTTTTTAGAACAGAGTCTTGCTCTGTCTGCCAGGCTGGAGTGCAGTGGCATGATCTTGGCTCACTACAACTTCTGCCTCCTGGGTTCAATCGATTCTCCTGCCTCAGCCTCCCAAGTAGCTGGAACTACAGGTGTGCACTACTGTACCCAGCTAATTTTTGTATTTTAATAGAGACAGGGTTTCACCATGTTGGCCAAGCTAGTCTCGAACTCCTGACCTCAAGTAGTCTCCAACTCCTGACCTCAAGTGATCCACCTGCCTCAGCCTCTCAAAATGCTGGGATTACAGGCATGAGACACCCTGCCCAGCCAGGATTCAGTATTGTGTCTGGTTTGATATCTGGTAAGATCCAGGGGGCCTCAAATGGCCAAGCTGCAAGTCTCTCTCCCCACTCTGCTTCCACATATAAGGTTCCCTAACCAGACAGCCCTCCCGATCAAGGGGAGCAGGCATAGTGCCTGCCTGTCTCTCAGTGGCAGGCCTCAGTTCCTGCAGTCGGCCTGTGGAATTAGCCAAACAAGCCAATCACATTCTCTCGGGAACCAGGGCTCAACCCACCCCCTCCTCTTGTTACTGCAAAGCTTGCCTCCATGGCCGGTGCTCCATCACTGTTCCCAGGTCCCATGTGGCCCTGCATGGCAAGATGTCCTCCATCCATCTCATTTGCCCAGTGTTGGGTGTTGTAGGTTCAGCCATCACCATAACCCTCAGGCGGGAATCCATCCCTCACCAACAGGGCAGAGAGGCAGTGATCAAAACACCTCCTCTGGGAAGTCTTCCCTGAAGTTCCTAGTCTGGCTTCAGTGTCACTTCTTCCCTGTCTTCACATTCTCTAACCACCACTTACTGTCTAGTTTTCAGCCTCACTAGAATGCAGGCCACTAAGGGTCGACGTGGTCCTACTTGTGGCTGCATTCTCAGAGCCTGGCAGAGTGCCTTCCAAATGCTTAAAAAAAAAACTTGTTGAAGGCTGGGCACGGTGGCTCACACCTGTAATCCCAGCATTTTGGGAGGCTGAGGTGGATGGATCACTTGAGATCAGGAGTTCAAGACCAGCCTAGCCAACATGGCGAAACCTCATCTCTACTAAAAATACAAAAAGTATGCCAGGTGCAGTGGTTCAAGCCTGTAATTCCAGCACTTTGGGAGGCTAAGGCAGGCAGATCACCTGAGGTCAGAAGTTTGAGACCAGCCTGACCAACATGGTGAAACCCCATCTCTACTAAAAATACAAAATTAGTTGGGCATGGTGGCACATGCCTGTAATTCCAACTACTTGGGAGGCTAAGGCAGGAGAATCGCTTGAACCTGGGAGGCAGAGCTTGCATCAAGCCAAGATCTGGCCATTGCACTCCATCCTGGGCAATCAAGTGAAACTCCATCTCAATCAGTCAATCAATATTAGCTGGGTGGGGTGGCAGGTACCTGTAGTCCCAGCTGCTCAGGAGGCTGAAGCTGGAGAATCGCTTAAATCTGGGAGGCAGAGGTTGCAGTGAGCTGAGACTGTGCCATTGCACTCCAGGCTGGGCAACGGCAAGATTCCGTCTCAAAAAAAAAAGCTTTGTCAATATCTTAACACCCACTAATCTTTTTATTCCTAAAGAACTGACATTTTACTTATGTGATATTTTACTAGGTTTAGTTGCACTAACTGGTACATTTCACCTATTGTATGTGTATTTAAATTTAGGGGAGAAACCTTTCCTTTCACTATGACACTGTTTTCCAGTTCGTACAGTTACTGAAAGGCACAGGAGACTGTAGTCGGCTAAGGACAGGCTGATGACTCTCAGTGGCCTCTTACAGAACATCCCCTTGTGTGTTATCCCATTAAATAATCCTCTTACTGTCCTTTCTCTCAGGACAGCCTTTCGTTAGAAACCTTTGTCTCTAGCCCCAAGGGATCCTTCCTCTGGCTTTGATGAGACAAGAGCTCTGTGCTGCTCACTAGCTCGTCGTGGGGCTCCTCTGCAGCCATCGTACCTTTTCTGAATAATCCAAGACAGTATTAAAGGGTAGAAGAGGTGAGGACTTCCATTTTTTCACTGTAATTATTTGAGATCTTAGGATGAGCAGGTATTACTTTTACCAATTAAAAAAGTAGTTAAATGATTTTTAATGGCCTCCCCGGTGCCTGGCCATCATTCCAGCCCAAAAAGACTTTCTGAATCATGGTGCTCCCTAGAAGAAACCATTCTGAGAGTGAATCATAGTGCTCCCTAGAAGAAACCATTCTGAGAGTGAGTCATAGTGCTCCCTAGAAGAAACCATTCTGAGAGTGAGTCATAGTGCTCCCTAGAAGAAACCATTCTGAGAGTGAGTCATAGTGCTCCCTAGAAGAAACCATTCTGAGAGTGAGTCATAGTGCTCCCTAGAAGAAACCATTCTGATAATGACTCTGGAAGGATCTCTGATAGCACCTGGGCTCCCCAAGCAACACAGCTGAGACTGTGTGAGCGCCATTGTGAGTCCCCTGTCCCTATGGGCGGAGACACTCCCCTGCCCACTGCAATTCATTCTGTAGTCGGGCTCTCTCCTCCCCTCCCCACCTGTGTCCCTTCAGCACCCAGTTTCTCTTCTGTTATTAATAAATGTGTTGTTGTTGTTGTTGTTTTTGTTGTTGTGTTGTGATGGGGTCTCGCTCTGTTGCCCACCGGAGTGCACTGGCGAAATCTCGGCTCACTGCAACCTCTGCCTCCTGGGTTCAAGCGATTCTCTTGCCTCAGCCTCCCAAGTAGCTGGGATTACAGGCATGTGCCACCATGCCCAGCTAATGTTTGTATTTTTAGTAGAGACAGGGTTTCACCGCGTTGGCTGGGCTGGTCTCAAACTCCTGACCTCAAGTGATCCGCCCACCTTGGCCTCCCAAAGTGCTGGGATTACAAGCATGGGCCACCACGCCCGGCCAATAAATGTGCTTTTCATAAACATGTCCTTCATAACAAATTTCCTACATCTCCATTATACTTACAGAATTTATATTGAAATTTTGAAGTAAGGAATTACAATGTATTTACGAAGATCATTACTGGAGATTGTCTTTGCAAAATCTGACCATATTGAATTGTTAAAATTCTGCTACTTACGTTGAAGAGAGTGGGGCTGAGGAGGGTACCTATGTGAAGGCATGTTGGAAATTGAATGATTGGACACATGTAACCTGCTGCTGTCTTAGTGCTTGTATCAGGTAGTAAATGCATTTTGGTCTCAGGGTTTCTCCTGCCTTCTACTAAGGCATCGTGAAGAACCCAGAGAGAGTGGCGATTATTCATCTTATCTCCAGCTTAAAGGAAAAAAGGTCATTTCCATGGACTGTCATACAAATGGTTGCCATTTGAGTAACAACATGGATTTTGTCTTTAGGGAAAGAATATGGCAAAGCTGATGCGAGATGGCTTTATTTCGATCCAACCATTGTGTCTGTGGAAATTCTGACTGTCGCCCTGGATGGGTCTCTGGCGTTGTTCCTCGTTTATGCCATAGTCAAAGAAAAACATTACCGGTAGGTGCCCTTCTTCCATCCTGCTGGAAGGAGGGGACATTAGGTCTCCCAACACTAAAGTGACCTTTGGAGTAGGTTGTGACCACATATATTTGTTAGATAAAAGGTAGAATAGAGGCTGGGAGTGGTGGCTCACGCCTGTATTCCCAGCACTTTGGGAGGCTGAGGCAGGAGGATCACTTGGTCCCAGGAGTTTGAGACCAGCTTAGGCAACACAGTGAGACCGTGTCTCTACAAGGAATCAAAAATTTAAAAATTAGGCTTGGTGGCGTGTGCCTGTAGTCCCAGATACTCAGGAGGCAGAAGTGGAGGATCACTTGAGCCTGGGAGGTCAAGGCTGCAGTGAGCCATGATCATACCACTAGCACTCCAACCTGGGTGACAGAGTGAGACCCTGTCTCCAAAATAAAAAGCTGAATAGAAATGAAAATTATTTGATATGAGCTAAGGGTGATAGCACTATTAGGATCATTTCAGACTTTTCAGAATCAAATATAGAAATATTATTTTAGTAACAGCTAGACTCTGTAGAGGCAAGAGCAGCGCTAACGCTCTTGGATAATTTGCTGAGAATAAAAGGGGAATAACATCCATCTTTTTCCCCCCAAATCACTCAAGAAAACTCCTTTCTCACTATACATGAAGTAAATTATCTTGCATAATTTGGAGTCAGACTTGCAAGATAAATAAGAAATCTTCTCAGAAGCAGATTGTGGAGGGTATGCAGTGGGTAGAGTGCAGAGAGGCTGGGCGCGGAGGCTCACGCCTGTAATCCTAGCACTTTGGGAGGCCTTGGTGGGCAGATCACAAGGTCAGAAGTCAAGACCAGCCTGGCCAACATGGTGAAATTCAAATCTCTACTCAAAATACAAAAATTAGCTAGCCAGGTGTGGTGGCAGGTGCCTGTAGTCCCAGCTACTTGGGAGGCTGAGGCAGAATTGCTTGAAACCGGGAGGTGGAGGTTGCAGTGAGCCAAGATCAAGCCACTGCATTCCAGCCTGGGCAACACAGTGAGACTCTGTCTCAAAAAAAAAAAAAAAAAAAAAAGATAAAAAATTATCGATCCTATCACTCAGGCTCTGAGAGACTATTAAGCTCTCCTCCTTTTCATTCCTTAGGGACAAAGTGGCCTGGGGTGAATAGATTGCTACCCCGAGATGATCCTAAAGCAATGTCAAGTAGGCACAGCTGCATGCAATTTTCCACCGTCTTATAATGAAGAAGTCTTCTTTAAAGCTTCCTTCCCCACCCAATTTTAGAGAGATAGTTAGCAATAAAAATTCAATTTTTCCTTGGTACCTTGACATATTTTTCATTCCGTGACCTTGGTTGCAAACTTAATACATGTGCTCATGTGTTTATTATCTGAAACATTTGTAATATTTGCGCTGTTGAGCACTTACTTGCCCAGGGCTTGGCCCTTTATCCTCATTATCTCCTTTCTTCTGTGCTACATTCTTTGAGGAAGGAGTAATTATTCACTCTCCCCTTTTATAATGGCTTTTGGTGAGGATCAGTCAGGCCTCTCTGTGCTAAGTCAGGTGTGACCTCACTAAATTTTCCTAAGAATGGTCAGGATACATATAGCCCTGAGAGTTCTTCTTTAACTCTGTGAATAATCTTCTAGAAAGGGCAGTGTTACTCCTCTAAGAATGAGCCTTCATTAATTAGATTGACTTGCCCTCATCAAAATAGCACCACCCGACACCTGAGGTCCAACTTCAGAACGATTTTCCGTAGCAAAGACTATTGATGCTGCCATTATAGCCAAGATGTCACAACTCATGATGCCACGCTGTGCCAAGCTGGTGGTTCATCCTGGGCTTCTTTCTCTCCAACAGGCATTTCCTGCAGATCACCCTGTGTGTGTGTGAGCTGTACGGCTGCTGGATGACCTTCCTCCCAGAGTGGCTCACCGGGAGCCCCAACCTCAACACCAGCAACTGGCTCTACTGTTGGGTTTACCTGTCTTTTTTTAATGGTGTGTGGGTTCTGATCCCAGGACTGCTACTTTGGCAGTCATGGGTAGAACTCAACAAAATGCATCAGAAAGAAACCAGTTCAGTGAAAAAGTTTCAGTGAATTTTCAAAACCATAAACACCATGCTCTAACTTTTTGAGTCAGAATGAATCAAATGTTTTTGTTTGGCCAAAATGTAATACATTCCAGTCTACACTTTCCTTTTGTATTTTTGCCCCTGAACAACCTGTTTCAAATTGGTTTTAAGGTACCAGTTTTCATTGTGGTGGTGGTGTCCAAATAAATGGTGATATAGAGAAAAGAGAACAAATTTGAACTTGTAATAATAACACACTTAATTACACATTTTATGTCTGGTATTAATTGTTCCACAATAGTAAAACCAATTGTCTTAGAATACTGTAGTGTTACATTAATTTTTTATTCCAAAGGACATGTTCTTGCCTCATCTTTTAATCCTCTCACTGTCTTTTTTGGTTACAGTGTAAAACCAGAAATGAATTAAAAGATTCTGTTTTTATATTTATACTGTTTAAAATTTGTGAACCCAACAAAACATAATAGGAGCTTGCGAGTGAGCTAACTCCTCTTGAGTAAATGGGTAGATGCTGGGGGCCCACATAGACAGATGATTGATTTATGTATGTCCTTTTTCAAGGAGGAAGATTGGAGATGCCTTGCAGAAATATATAATACATTATGATAAAAAGTAAATCGGGAAATAGGAACACAGGGAAAGTGAGAGTGAGAAATAATGAGTATAAAATAAATATGCAAAATGCATGCTCTAACCTTCTACAGAATTGAGAGAAGCAAAGCACCAATTAGGCACTTACCCCCTCAGCACCAAGAGAGAGACGTGATTACCCTCATTTGGGCAATGAACTTAGCAGTTCTGTGGTGGCTGAGGAGCAGGTACCTTAACTTGTTCAATCCTTGCCTATCTTACTGGACTCTAAGCTCACAGAGCTGATCTCCGCCTTGTGCAGAACATAGACCAGGCCCTTAGTATGTTCTGGCGGACACTGTAGCTCTGATAGTTCAGTCTGTGTTCCACTCCCTTCCAGGTTGGCTTCCTACCATGCAGAGGGTCCCAGATGCCAAATTAGTTTTACCTTTCAGAAGTACTTGAGATTTGGAAAGTGAAAATATAGAGGCCGTTTTCTATTGTTTTCTTTCTTTCTATCTCTCTCTCTCTCACCTGTCTTCTTCCCTCCCTCTCTCTCCCTCTCTCCCCCAGCCACTCCCACCCCCACTCTCTCTCCTTCTCCCTCTTTTCTGTTTTGTGCAAACAAGTAAGGTCATGGAAACATGAGAGTTTGGCATTAGTATGCCAAGTGTCCAACTCCCTGGGTGTCAAGAGGCAGTCGTGGCTGGGCAGCAGGAATAAAGGGCCGGCGGGCTGAGTAGCTTTAGTAGTGGCCTCATTGGTAGTGCTGTCCTTGGGGGTGGTCCATTCTGTGGTCATCCCATAGTCGTCTCCAGATCTTAGCTAAACATCTATATCCTGTAACCCAGCAATTTGACTCCTAGGTATGTACCTCTTAGAAATGCTTAATATGTGTACCAAAATGGCAGCATTATTCATAATAGCCCCAGACTGGAAACAATCTAAATGAATAAGTTATGGTATATATCTAAATGGATTACTATACAGCAGTGAAAACTAACAACCAACTGGGCATGATGGTTCATGCCTGCAATTCCAATGCTTTGGAAGGCCAAGGTGGGAGAATCACTTGAGCCCAGTAGTTCAAGGATAGCCTTGAGCAACATAGTGAGACTCTCCACAGATGAAAAAAAAAAAATAGGTTTGGCAGTGCTTGTAGTCCTAGCTACTCAGGAGGCTGAGGTGGGAGGACTGCCTGATCCTGGGAAGTCAAGGCTACCGTGAGCCGTGATTGTACCACTGTACTCCAGCCAGGAAGACAGAGCACGACACTGTCTCAAAAGCAAAAAGAAAACAACCAACCTTCTGCTACTCATAACAGCATGGAGGAATTTTGCAGGCATAATGAGGAGCAAAAGGAGCCAGACCAAAAGAATCCATATTCTGTGATTCTATTCATGTAAAGTTTAAAAACAGATAAAACTAATCGATGGTGTTAGAAATCAGGATGGCCGGGCACAGTGGCTCATGCCTGTAATCTCAGCACTTTGGGAGGGTGAGGTGGGAGGATTGCTTGAGTCCAGGAGTTCAAGGCCTGCCTAGGCAATATAATGAGACCTTGTCTCTACAAAAAACAAAAGAAATCGGGATGGAAATTGCCTTTGGGGACAAGATGAGTGCAGTGATAGGGAGAAGTCATAAGGAGCTTCTGAGATGCTAGTAATGTCCTGTTTTTTTCACTTAGGGTAGTTATAATTTGTGCTAATTCATGTGGCTGTACATTTATAAATTGTATACTTTTCTGTATATTTGTTATACTTCTGTTTATTTTGAGATAGGGTCTCACTCCATCACTGGAGTGGAGTGGCAAGACCATGGCTCACTGCAGCCTTGACCTCTCAAATTCAAGTGATCCTCCCACCTCAGCCTCTCAAGCAGCTGAGACTATAGGCATGTGCCACCACGTCCAGCTAATTTTTAAATTTTTAATAGAAATAAGGTCTCAAACTGTGTTGCTCAGGGTATATTTCATTTTATTTTTGTTCATAATATAATTTTATTTCATAATTTATTCAGTCAGATTTTCTGGTTCATTATCAGTAGGTATTCTTTTCTTCCCCATAAGCTAAACTCAGACTGATGTGTTTTAATCAGTCAGAAACCTTTGTGAGGAAGTGAGTTTTGCATCACCTGATATGGTTTGGCTCTGTATCCCCACCCAGATCCCATGTTGAATTATAATTCCCAATGTTGGAGGAGGTGGCCTGGTGGGAGGCAGCTAGATCATGAGGGTGGTCTCTCATGGTTTAGCACCATCCCCCTAGTGCTGTCCTGTGATAGAGTTCTCACAAGATCTGTTGTAAAGTGTGTAGCACTGTCCCCTTCGCTCTCTCTTCCTCTTGTTCCAGCCACGTAGGACATGCTGGCTTCCCCTTTGCCTTCCGCCATGATTGTAAGTTTCCTGAGGGCTTTCTCCAGCCATGCTTCCTATACAGCCTGCGGAAGCATGAACCTTAAACCTCTTTTCTTATAAATTACCCAGTATCAGGTAGTTCTGTGTAGCAATGTGTGGATGGACTAATACCATGCACAACTTTTATCATCATAAGAACTGCATTAAGAAAAACCTTCATATTTAATTCATGCATATTTATGGGATACATGCTGTGTGTATGTAACAAGTAGTGATAGTATCCTCCATTTTTTAAAGTTTTTTTTTTTTTAATTTCTGGTATGAAGACCTGAGAAACGTCTCCAGTGGTCCTCATTACGAGTCATTGCTGTGTCCTTGACAGCAGATTCAGGACAACTCCGGCTGTTTCTAACGGCCTCCCTGGTGTGAGCCAGCCATGCGCCAGCAGGAGCATCTGCAGGGGCCTTCCCATGAGGGATTACCCAGCATGGTCCCAGCACTTTGCTCTCTGCTGATCTGGCTCAATCCAAGCATCAACAGAGTAGAGCAAAATGGATGGGCTGCCGATCCTGCCGGCAGTACTGCAAGCATGATTTCTCTCCATTGAGTTTTTGCTGAGTATTGAATGGGAGAGAAATGGGGATTATACTTTGACAGGAACTTGGAGTACAGATCCATTCTGCTGCCAAGTAAGGACACATCTAAATGGCTTCACAATTAAGTGAGCCGGGAGGAGGGTTAGTGTCCCTGTGTAGCAGTTAAGGAGCCCTCGGCACTGTGAGTAGAACCCCGTCACGCCCTGACACGGAGGTGGGAGCAAGCGGACTGAGGGAATGCTGTAGTTCGTTGATCCTAAGGGTATTACTCCCCACATTTTAACATTTTTAAAAAATTAGGAGGCATTTTACAGTTTATGGGTCATAATTTGCAGTGGCTTTTCCTTTCTTTTGAGACAGGGTCTCGCTTTGTTGCCCAGGCTGAAGTGCAGTGGCCTGATCTTGGTTCACTGCAGCCTCCACCTCCCAGGTTCAAGTGATCCTCCCACCTCATCCTTCAGAGTTGCCGGGACCACAGGTGCGCACCATCACTGAGCCCAGCTAATTTTTGTATTTTTGGGTTTTTCTTTTTATTAAAAAAAAAAAAAAAAAAAGACTGTGTTTTGCCATATTGAAGCTGGTCTCAAACTCCTGGGCTCAAGCAATCTGCCCGCCTCAGCGTCCCAAAGTGTGGGATTACAGGTGTGAGCCACCACACCCTGCCATTTTTTTCTTACCAAAGTACAGTACATCTTATGCTTGACAGCATCTTAGATGCAATGAACTAGGCACTGCGTCAATATTGTTTCCCTCTTCAGTATCTCCAGCTACTTGATAAAGAGTTGGAATTTCTTTTTCTCTTCTTTTCTTTTTTTGTTTGTTTGTTTGTTTTTTGTTTTTGAGATGGAGTTTCGCTCTTGTAACCCAGGCTGGAGTGCAATGGCGTGCTCTCAGCTCACCGCAACCTCTGCCTCCTGGGTTCAGGCAATTCTCCTGCCTCAGCCTCCCGAGTAGCTGGGATTACAGGCACGTGCCACCATGTCCAGCTAATTTTTTGTATTTTTAGTAGAGATAGGGTTTCACCATGTTGACCAGGATGGTCTCGATCTCTTGACCTCATGATCCACCTGCTTTGGCCTCCCAAAGTGCTGGGATTACAGGCGTGAACCACCAGCCCCCCCCTTTTTTTTTATTTTTTGTTGAGACAGGGTCTCTCTGTCACCCCAGGCTGGAGTGTAGTGGCACAATCAGGACTCACTGCAGTTTCAACTTCCCAGACTCAAGCAATCCTCCCACCTCAGCTTCCCAAGTAGCTGGAACCACAGGCACAGCCACCATGCCTGGTGTTTTTGTTTTTTTAAGAGATGGGAGTCTCATTATGTTGCCAAGACTGGTCTCAGAATTGTGGGCTCTGGCGGTCCTATGACCTTGGCTTCCCAAAGTGCTGGAATTACAGGTATGAGCCACTGTACCTAGCAGAATTTGTTTTAAAAGTCTACATTTTGCTTGTGATCTTTGGAGATCTGTTACTTCTATCCTTTCCCCATCACATTTGTTGCGTGGCAGCCAGCCATAGAAGGCATGCTTTAATGAATATATAAAATGAATTGCATGGATTATGAATAACTTATATTGTAGGGAGTGATTCATGCAAAGAATCCTACTGTGGTTTGAATGTATCTCCCAAAAAGGATGTATCGGACACTTAATCCCTAGTGCAATAGTGTTGAGAGGTAGGACCTTTAAGAGGTGATTAGGGGCTGGGCACAGTGGCTCCTACCTGTAATCCCAGCACTCTGGGAGGCTGAGGCAGGTGGATCAGGAGGTCAAGACCATCCTGGCCAACATGGTGAGACCCTATCTTTACTAAAAAGACAAAAATTAGCTGGGTGTGGTGACATACGCCTGTAATCCCAACTACTCAGGAGGCTGAGGCAGGGGAATCGCTTGAACCCAAGAAGTGGAGGTTGGAGTGAGCTGAGACGGCACCACTGCACTCCAGCGAGGTGACGGAGTGAGATTCCATCCCCACCCCGCCCCTGCAAAAAAAAAATAAAACACCGTGATTAGGTCATGAGGGCTGTGCCCCCGTGAATGGATTAATGCTATTATTGCTGAGTGGGTTAGTTATCACAGCAGAGCAGCTTCCTGATAAAAGGATGAGTTTGGCTCCCTCTTTCTGTCTCTCTTTCAGTCTCTCATGCTTGTACTCTTTTGCCTTTCCACCCTTCTGCCATGAGATGATACAGCAAGAAGTCCCTCACCAGATGCAGTCCCTCAATCTTGAACTTTCTGGCCTTGAAAACCAAGAGCCAGATAAATGTGTGTATTACAAATTGTCCAGACTCAGATATTCTGCTATAGCAGCACAAAATGGACTAAGATACCTCCCCAGTGTTGTTTATACCATAAATTTCCTTCGCAAACTCTTCCTTTCCAGATAATATGGAGGCAAAAAGTCAGCATAACCTATTAAGAGTGTTTAAATGATGATGTTTGCTTGTATTTATGTGAGCTCTATAACTCCTGAAATATTTATACTGTGGCTTCAAGAAAAGTCTGTAGATTACAATATGGAAATTGTAAAAGAAAACCTTGTCAAAGAAAGTCTTGATGGAAATCAAAATGGGAAAGTTTGGAGAAGACTCCTTTGTTCTTCATTATTTTAAAATTATTAAAATCCATGTGCTCTTTTTCTTGTTTGTTATGAAGGCTGGAGTTTGATTCTAAAGAGAAGTTATTTATAAAGAGAATAATTGGGCAGAGTCTTGCATGAGAAAAGGTTAACTGTTGCTATCCTTAATTTTTATTAAATGCCCTCTGGCCGGGAGCAGTGGTTCACACCTGTTAACCCAGCACTTTGGGAGGCCAAGGCAGGAGGATCACATGAGGCTAGAAGTTCAAGACCAGCCTGGACAACACAGTGGGACCCCATTGCTACAAAAACTAAAACCAAATACTTTTTTTTTTTTTGAGACAGGGTTTCGCTGTTGTTACCCAGACTGGAGTGCAATGGCATAATCTTGGCTCACTGCAACCTCCGCCTCCTGGGTTCAAGCAATTCTCCTGCCTCAGCCTCCGAGTCGCTGGGACTACAGACACGCACCACCATGCCCTGCTAATTTTTGTATTTTTAGTAGAGACGGGGTTTCACCTTGTTGACCAGGATGGTCTCGATCTCTTGACCTCGTAATCCACCCGCCTCGGCCTCCCAAATTGCTGGGATTATAGGCATCAGCCACTGCGCCCGGCCAAAACCAAATAATTTTTGAAATAAAAGTAAATAAATGCCCTCCAGGTTCTAGGCAGCAGCTGGCAGGCCTAAGGTGTAAGCCAGCCTTTTCCACCCACTGCCTTTTGAGGGCTCCCCGCCGTCTCTCTCCCCTTTCTACTGCCTCAAGTACCACCTTGCCATCCTGCAGGCCCCAGACCTAACAAAATTCACGTCTTACCTCCACTCACTGTAGGAAACAAATCACACCTATTCACTAACATCAAGGTGTTAGTAACTGATAATGGTTTGATGTATTACCCTTCCTGAATGTGTTTGCACTAAAAAATTATTATGCAAATTGACATGTTCATTGCTGAAAAATGAAAAATTCAAATAAGCAAAAAAAATAATGATTACCCCCAGTATCATCAGAGAGAACCACAGTTACCTGTTACAAAGTTAGTTTATTTTTCTTTTTCTTTTTTTTAATAGACACAGAGTTTCATCATGTTGCCCAAGCTGGTCTCATACCCCCTGGGTTCAAGCAATAGGCCTCCCAAAGTGCTGGGATGACAGGTGTGAGCCACCGCTCCTGGCCTTTGTTTCTATTTTTCAAACTTTTGTCTGCGCATATGTTAACATTTTGGGAGACTTGTAAAGGAAGACTTTAACACTTGCTTCCTTCTTCCCCTCTCTCTTCCTTGCCCTAAACTTACTGTACAGGAAGCAGCAGTTCTACGGGTACATACAAAAGCAGATGTGGAGAGTATTATGGAAAAGATTCCATTCTTGAGGATTTCATGGGCTTACAGAGGTTGATAGACAACAGTGATCATTTGTTTTTGGAAACAATGTTTCCTTAGATGCTGATAAAGATACAGATCAAGTTGATGTTTTAAAATATCTGACTGGCCACCTCCCGACTTATTTTGATCATGCTATAGCATTAGGTCAGATGTGCATAATCCTTGTCTTCCAGAAGCCTTCCCTGGGTACCCTGGGAATCAGGAGGAAGCATTCTGCATTCTCAGTCTTTGTCTATGTTGCTAAAGTGGCCCTGGGTGGCTTCCCAACTCCACAGAAACCTCTCAAAGTCACACTTAGAATCCTAGAGTCTTATACTCCTTTGGAGAGGTCCAGCTTATACACAAAGAAACTAAGGCACATGGGTCAGATTACCTCCCCAAGGCCACACAGGTTTTTTTGAGATAGGATCTCACCTGTTGTCCAGGCTGGAGAGCAGTGGTGCAATCACAGCTCACTGCAGCCTGGATCTTGGGCTCAAGGGATCCTCCCACCACAGCCTCCTGAGTTGTTGAGATATATGCCACCATTACCTGGCTAATTTTTAAAATTTTTGTGGAGTGGGGGGTCTCACTATATTGTATAAGCTGGTCTCAAACTCCTTGGCTCAAGTGATCCACCCACCTTGGCCTTCCAAATTTTGTGGATTTTTCACTGCTCTGAAAAAATCAGCGTAAACACGTTTCTGATTCTGTGGGTCTATTCATTATACTTGGGCAGCCACTGAACTTTATTCTTTGCTTTTTTGTCTGTGAATGGTCCTGTTTGTATTTTTCACTGGTGGGACCAAGTTACTTACAATGCAGTGGTTTTTCTAGAGAGAAAGGTAACAGAACAAAGGAGACTCCCAGGGGTCCCTGCCTTCACGTTTCAGCAACACAACAGCACATTGCTTCATGTTCCCCACTAGGATGTGTTTGCTGATGATGCATTTTAATAATAGTAAATCAGAAATTCTGCCTTTGCCTCTCATTTCTGTTACATGGTATTGTACTGAGAGTGGAGGTGTACAGATCTTTGGCATTTTGTGGTTACCATTTGGGTATCGGACTGATTTCAGTCCCTGGGGGTAGGATCTAATTTGTAAAAACTGGAAGCAGGAAACAGATTTCATGGGTTTGCCCCTAAGTGCCCCTGGTTTGAACAGTCTTTCCATGAATTCAGTCCCTGTCCTGAGATCTGACCACCAATATCCATGCCCCGTGTAACACTGACATCTGGTGGCCCTGGGGTAGTAGGACAGCAGTTGGGCAGCTAAGCTCTGGATTTGATGAGATGATCTTATTCTGTATAATAAAGCAGGGGGCTGTCATTGCAAAGAAGCCACCGCTCTTTTTCCAGGACTCCCTGGGACCTCACTCCCCTCTGCTCACCCCACACCCACTTCTGGATCCAGAAGCCTCCACGTAGCTCCTGCATCCTCTGAGCACCCTCCCTCACCTCCCCCCCCCACTACTCCCCATCCCCACTAGCAGCAGGCAGGCTCTTGATGGCAGCCTGGGTGGGAGGAAGGGAACTGATCCCTTGGGGCTGTGTCAGCTGCCATGTTGGCCCGGATTCTGGTGCTGGATGGCCAATGATTTATTGCCTCCCAGGGCAGCAGGTGGCTGGGGGTATTTTTAGTGTCTAGAGCATTTAGGGGAAGGGTTGGGAGGGGATGGGGGCAGCCGTGAGGTCTGAGAGTTCACTCTTCCAAAGTTTCACTTCAGAGCCTTCAGACAGCGGGTCTCGATCCTTACCTCCTTCAGGCCTTTCGGCTCTGGTTACAGGGGTACCCACTTTCAAAATCACACTTCCGTCTTCTTGTGTCTGTGTGCCTTTTTCCTTTTTCTAGTCAGCTTGTAAACACGCCAGAGACAGTGATCCCTTTGGGATGCCACTGGGTATCTAGAAAAAGGAGTGGCTGTGATTGGTGCCCCACATGCGTATTCACTCCACTCCAGAGCACTTCTGTGCATTGCATCATCTGATCCTCACTATAATCTCATGAACCCCATGGACAGGGATTATCGAAGAACCTGGCAACAACAAAAGGTGAGAGGCCTGCCCAGTGCTGTGGGGGACAGTGGCAGCCAGGCCATCTGCAAAGGGCCGGGGGGGAGCCCAGAGCCCAGGCTGTGCCCATAGGCAGTGCTGAGTTACAGCTGGCCCTTGCCAGGGGAAGGCTTGACAAGATGTGTAACTGCCCTCATCCTCAGCCTCTGCACCCCAAAACCTGCGACTCCTAGCACTTATCAGATAACATGAGGACGAGCACATAGTAAACACTCAATAAACTGTTCTTGTCTATTCCAGTTCACATTTAGTGGCTTTGCATCTGTCCATGGTACAGGTCCTGAATACAGGACAGTCTCAGAACTGTAAAACATGCAGGTCCTCAGGGCTAGAACAGAACAACTGGTAAAATCCTATGGCTCCTGAGCAGGGCACATCACAGAGAATAAAGTGAAAAATGTAAAAGTCGTGCACCCAGAAGTTTTGTCAGTCATACAGCCTGAGATTGGATTTGTGTTCTTTCACTCTGGAATGCATTGGTGGTGCCCAGCCCCCTGGCTTCCTTTCTAAGGACACGTTCTGCCTGTGCTTCCGAGAAGAGGGGTTCTCATCCATCAGCCCCTAGTTGGAATGGTGTTGGCACCAGGGAACCCCCACTAAAGACCTGGAGAAATAGGGTAAATGGATGACTGAGCCCCCTGCAGTGAGTGATTGGGACAGGCTGTGACTGTTAAGTTGTCAGCTCCTGCATTTCCCCAAAACCAGCCAGGCCGGAACCCCTGGAGTTCACTTTCCCACAGCAGCTGCCCTTACCATTTCCAGAGCCTGATCAAGGAATGCAGCTGAGATCCTCAGGGTGCCGGAGAAGGGCTGATGGAGAAAGGCTGCTGTAGGTTTGACCTTGCCTTTGCATGGGGCTGTCAGCACACTACAGGTCTGGGGGCCACTGAGTCCCACTCCCCTTTTGGGAGCCTCCATACCTTATAACTGGGCTTGTGCCTACATTTCTGTCTTGTTAACATTTAGGTTTTTCATGAGAGCAGAGCCTGCCTCAAACCCCAATTCATGTGCCTGGTGGCCCCGAAACCCTAATTAGACTTAGCCAGTGGAAAGGGCTTGGCAGTGGTGGTGAAGATGTGAGGATACAAGGAAGCAGGTGTTTTTCCTGTTAGTGCCAGCCCTGACTGATGCCAACCCCGACTCTCGAAAGGGTTGTCCGTAGTTCTGTACTCCAGTGTTCTGTGTAGAAAGGGTTCCAGGGTCATGATCAAACACTTTGTCACCATCTCCCCCACATGCCATGCTCTAGAGACTGGAGATTCCCATGATCATATTGAGGGTTCTAAGATGTTCTGCAGTGGAGAAACTTTAGTGTCATTGAATCCAGCATTTCTCAAGTACGTTGGACCATGGAACCCTCTTCTCAGGTCAGTTCTTTACATCCTTTAGAAGTAGTGTTTCACAGAATCTACCTTCAAAAACAGGCCCAAACCAGGACACAGCCACCTCGTGACAGCTATCAGCTGCTTTGACTTGTGTCTGCCCTCCACCCCAGATGGCATCTCCCTGGACACTGAACCCTGCTGAAATAGAACCTGAGCTCATCTCATCATGAGCCAGCACAGCCTGGCCCATCTTCCTAGCCCTAATCCCATTCATCTTTGGCTTCCTTCCATTACCCACCAGTTTGCCTAGGACAGCAGAAGAGAGTATTCCCCTGTGTGTTCACATCTGCTACACCAGCTTCACTATTCCCACCCAGATAGTGATACCTAAAAGATGCAGCTTGCCTTGGGGCTGGGAGCCCATTGGACAGAGATTTCCTTGCTGCTGCTTTTTTTTTTTTTTCATACTTTAGGTTCTGGGTACATGTGCAGATCATGCAGGATTGTTGCATAGATACACACATGGCAATGTGGTTTGCTGCCTCCTTGCTTCTTATCTTAGAAAACAAAAATTTAATTCTTATCCTCCATACTCCACTCACACATGTTTCCCTTCTTCCCTCTTCCCAATATGAATATTTAATATTTACATTATCATGACCATGGAAAAATTATCCACAAGTGAGTCATTTAGGATACTATGATTACATTTCTTTTTGGGGCAACTTTTTGTTTTCCTAAGAGCTGATAATGGCTTTTTTTTCCCTGTTTGTTCGCTTAGTTTTCTACATACTTATCAATAATTCCATCCCATACTCTGTCAAAACTGAAAATGTCCCTGATATAATCAATAGATAAGTCAACTGTTGGTGGCGGCTGGTTGGTTGGCAACGTCCTTCCTCTAGGAACAACGAGTCCCCTTGCTCCCATCTGTACTAGTTGCTCTGGAAGCCTCTGCATAGCTGTGGTTCTGGAAATTCCTTTACCTTCCTCTAGCATTGAATTCCACATTCTGTAGATGCCATGTCTGCATCTTGGTTCGTTCTTTTAAGGGAGCAGAACTACAGTCACTTCCTAATAGAAAGTGCATAAGCTCTTGAATGTCCAAGATATGCCATTACGCTATGTTCACAATTGATTTATAGTTTAGGTATAAAATTCTAGGTTGGAAATAATTCTTCCTCTGAATTTTGTTTTACTTTCTATTTTTAAATAATTTTAACTTACAGAAAAGCTGCAAAGACACTCCAGAGTTCTGTATAATGTCTATACAGCTCACATAGCCATAGTGCAATGATCAAAACTAGGAAATTCCCTTTGGTACACTACTACTTACTAAACTACAGACTTCAGATATAACCAGTGTTCCCAATAATGTCCTTTCATTTTTCCACGATCCGCTTTGGGATTCCACTTTGCTTTGGTTGCTAAGTCTTCTCACTCTCTTCCAATCTGAGGCAGTCTTTGTCTTTCATGACTTTGATAGTTTTGAAAAAGACTGATCAATTATTTTTTTAGAATGCCCCTCAGTTTGGATTTGTCTGATGTTTTTTCATGATTAGACAGTTAGGGATTTGGGGCAAGAATACCATGGAGGTGATGTGCCCTTCTCAGTACATCAGGCTTATTACCAGTGATGCTAACCTTGATCATGTGATGAAAGTGGTTTCTGCTAGTTTCTCCATCATAAAGATTTTTTCTTTTGAAGACAATAAATATATTAGTGGACATACTTTGAGACTATGTAACTATCCTGTTAATCCTCCACCGTTTACCAACTAATTATAGCATTCATTGATGAATCTTGCCTGCAACAATTATTACTATAATATTCTAATAGTAATTTTTTTCCTCATTTCTTTTACACTTATTAATTGGAATTCCCTTATAGGAAAGAGCTATTTCTTTTCCATTTATGTAGTCACTCAATTATTTATTTTTATTAGCACTGACTCATAGTTATTTTATCCTATGGGTCCCTGGACAATTTTGTTGTTCAAATTCGCCTCAGAAATTAGAAGACTTTGCTCCATTATCCTTTATTTATTTATTCATTTATTTATTTATTGTTTTAGAGATAGGGTCTCACTCTGTCACCCAGTTTGGAGTACAGTGGTACCATCAGAGCTCACTACAGCCTCGAACTCCTGAGCTCAAGCCTTCCTCCTGCCTCAGCCTCCCAAATAGCTGGTACTACATAGGTGCATGCCACCAGGCCTGGCTAATTATTTTCTTTTTTGTAGAGACAAGGTCTTGCTTTGTTACCCAAGCTGGTCTCAAACTCCTGGCCCCAAGCCTTCCTCCTGCCTCAGCCTCCCAAATAGCTGGTACTACATAGGTGCATGCCACCAGGCCTGGCTAATTATTTTCTTTTTTGTAGAGACAAGGTCTTGCTTTGTTACCCAAGCTGGTCTCAAACTCCTGGCCCCAAGCCTTCCTCCTGCCTCAGCCTCCCAGAGTGCTGTGATTGCAGGTGTGAGCCACAGCACCTGGCTCCATTATCCCTTAGAATTTAGTTTTGTTATTAAAAAGTTTAATGCCATTCTGACTTTTGTATGTGACCTGTTTTCCTCTTTGATGATGTTCAGAAAGTTCATAATATTGTGCTTTCTTGTGTTTTTTTAAAAGGTATTTTTAAATTATCTATAATTTTATATTTAAATATACTGTATATTCAAGGTATACAGCATAATATTTTGATATACTTATCTTAATGTACATAGAGAAGTGATTCCTAGAGTCAGAGTTTCTTTCTTTCCTTCTTCTCTCTCTCTCTCTCTCTCTCTCTCTCTCTGAAACAGAGTCTCCCTCTGTTACCCAGGTTGGAGTGCAATGATAAGAACATGGCTGGCTCACTGCAGCCTTTGCCACATGGGCTCAAGTGATCCTCCCACCTCAGCCTCCTGCGCTTCTGGGACTACAAGCATAAGCCACCATGCCCAGCTAATTTTGTTTTTTTATTTTATGTAGAGATGGGGGTTACACTGTGTTGCCCAGGCTAGTCTCGAACTCCTAGGCGCAAGTGGTCCTCCCACCTCAACTTCCCAAAGTGCTGGAATTACGGGTATGAGCCATGGCGCTTGGCCCGTTCTTGCTTCCTCTGATAATCCACTCCCTCTATTGTTTCTCTTTTGTCTTTCCGGAACCCCCATTATTCTGATGCTAAACTTTTGGACTAATTGTTTAGTTTTCCTGTGTTTTCAGTTCCTATTTTTCATTTTTTGTCCTTTTGTTCTACTTTATTTATTTATTTCTTTTTTTGAGATGGGGTCTCACTCTATTGCCCAGGCTGGACTGCAGTGGTGTGATCTTGGCTCACCGCAACCTCCGCCTCCCAGGTTCAAGCAATTCTCCTGCCTCAGCCTTCCAAGTAGCTAAGATTACAGGCATGTGCCACTTCGCCCAGCTAACTGTGTATTTTTAGTAGAGGCGGGGTTTTCCATGTTTGTCAGGCTGGTCTTGAACTCCTGACCTCAGGTGATCCTCCCACTTTGGCCTCCCAAAGTGCTGGGATTACAGGCGTGAGCCACTGTGCCTGGCCTTGTTCTACTTTATAAGAAATGTTTGTTTTTACTTTATCTTCCAGTTTTGCAGTGGATTTTTCAGTGTGGAGCCTAAGAGCTCTATTTTGTTTTCTAAATATTTTTTTGGCCAGGTGCAGTGGCTCACATCTGTAATTCCAGCACTTTGGAGGCAGAGGTGGAAGAAACACTTGAGGCCAGGAATTCAAGACCAGCCTGGGCAACGGGGTGAGACCCATCTCTAAAAAAAAAAAAATTGTTTTTCAGTTAGCTCGGTGTGGTGGTGCATACCTGTGGTCCTAGCTACTTGGGAGGCTGAGGCAGGAGGATTGCTTAAGCCAGGCATTTGAGGCTGCAGTGAGCCATGATCTCGCCACTGCACTCCAGCCTGGGTGACAGAGCAAGACCTTGTCTCAAAACAAACAAATAAATATTTTTTTCATAGCAATCTTGTCAATTATGAATGTAATACATTTTCTCACTTTTAAGGCTACTTATTCTTTAGGGGAAGTTTTCTTATGCTTCCTGCAATGGCCTCTCTTTCTTCTGAGTCAGCTTTTTCCTGTTTGTTTCTGTCTCCCTCTTTCATAGTGAAAGCTTTTTCTCAGTTTCCTGTCATCCTTTAATTGTCCGTATCTGAGGAAGGCATTTAGCAGGATATTCACACGTGCCCAGGTGTTACCCAAGGTCGCTGGTGAAGGGAAATGTGTGCCTTTACAGTGGAAAGATCCAGCAGTCACTGCCTCCACCAAGTGATCAAGCCTCGCTTCACCGCTAGTGACCCGTGCAGACGCTGTCTCCAGATCCAATGCAACATGAAGGACAGAACTTCAGCTCTGTGTCTTGCCAAAGTGTTTGATCAAAATTTAGCCTTCAGTGCTCACTTCCAGTTTATGGGATTTACAAGAGATAGAGGGACAAGTTCAATTACAGTACACAGGAACAATCAGAAAAATCAGATGTGAGATGCTCCTTCCACTAAATGGCCTGGCCTACTCAAAAAGTCAACATTGTGGGGAAAACAAGAGACGGGGAATATTCTAGTAAGGAGAAGAAAGAGACATAGAGCCAATTGCAATGTGTGCACATGGAAAAGACATTCTAGGGACAATGTGGGAGGCTAGAATATGGATTCAATATGAGACAACATTAGAAAATTGTGTTAAATTGTGCATCATGGATTTATAGTTATGTGTGATGATAATGTCCTTATTCTGTGAAGATAGATACTGAAATATGTACAGGTGAAATATTATAGCTGCAGCTCATTTTCAGATGGTTCAGAGAAACAATATACACAGCTGCCCATGGCGGCTCATGCCTATAATCCCAGCACTTTGGGAGGCCAAAGTGGGTGGATCACCTGAGGTTGGGAGTTCGAGACTAGCCTGGCCAGCATGGTGAAACCCTGTCTCTACTAAAAACACAAAAATTAGCTGGGCGTGGTAGCACATGCCTGTAATCCCAGCTACTTGGGAGGCTAAGGCAGGAGAATCACTTGAACCTGGGAGGGGGAGGTTGCAGTGACTCGAGATTGTGCCACTGCACTCCAGCCTGGGCAACAGAGTGAGAGTATGTCTCAAAAAAAAGAATAAAGAAAACAAAGAAAATAATATATTGTATATACAACACACATATCTAAAGATAAATAGGGTAAGGTGCTAACAACTGCAGAACAGAGGCAGTGAGTACACCGTACTCTTTGTGTAGTTTTTCTGTATGTTTACATTTTTCCATAATAAAAATGTAGGAAAAAAGGGGAAGGTAACAGAAAGCTGATAGAAGGTTGTGTGAGCCCCTGTGTGTGGCCAGGCCTCCTAAGCCAGTGAGGCAGCAATTCCGCGGGGACCTCAGTCACTGGTGCAGGCAGTCTTCTCCCCAGCCAATCAGCACTCCTGGAGAGGAGCTTCCTGCCCCTGCCTGGGGTGTGTGGGCCTCACTGCCAACACATGGGAGCCGAATGCAGACTTTCACTGAATTCTCTTGTTTTCTTTCTTTTTTTTTAGACAGTATCTGGCTCTGTCGCCCAGGCTGGTGCGCACTGGCATCATCTCGGCTCACTGCAGCCTCAACCTCCCACCTCAGCCCCAGCACTGAGTAGCTGGGACCACAGGTGCCTGCCACGATGCCCGGCTAATTTTGTTTATTTTTTGTAGAGATGGGGGTCTCACTATTCTGCCATGCTGGTCACAAACTCTTGGACTCAAGTGATCCTCCCGCCTCGGCCTTCCAAAGTGCTGAGATTATAGGCGCCTGGCCTAAATTCTCTTGTTTTCATAGCTGTCTCACCCCATCCTCAACTGTGGGAAGCCTCCTAAAGAAACCCACAGCCTTCTGCCGGGAGCAGAGGGCAGCTGCCTGCCTGAGTAAAATGGGGTTTGGTTCCTGCGGTCTTGCTCATGACTGTGAGACGGTGTCAAGTGTGGTCTCTGGGGCCGAATCTGAGAGGTTCAGATTCTGCAGTGTAACCTGAGGCAAATTAAATCTTTCTATGCCTAGTGTCCAAAATTAGGGTATAAATCCTGCTAGCACTTTTGGGGGATCATGCAAGTTAATATACCGTCCGCCCTTAGACCAGCGCCTGGCACAGAGTAAATCCTTCAGGCCACATACACACACACGCCCACACACCAGCCCCCAGCAGATATAAGTTTCTGATTTCTCTGGTCTGTGAGTCACTTCCCATTTTCTATAATTGTATTGCTATCTCAAGTCTACTACTCTTCTGCTTTCTTTGCCTGTGTGGGTTTTGGCTTTTTAAAAATTTTTTTTTAATCCCTTTACTGTCTCTCTGGTGAGACATACATATACATACAATTATACATACTGTTAAACATACATATATATTCACAACATTAAGCCACAAGTCTCAATGGCTGTTTTTCTTCCTTCCTTCCTTCCTTCTTTTTCTTCTTTCTCTCTCCTTCCTTTCTTTCGTTTTTTATTTTTATTTTTGATGGAGTCTCACTGTGTCGCCCAGGCTGGAGTAGAGTGGCGCGATCTTGGCTCACTGCAACCTCCACCTCCTGGGTTCAGGCAATTCTCCTGCCTCAGCCTCCCAAGTAGCTGGGATTACAGGCGTCAGCCACCACACCCAGCTATTTTTTTTTTTTTTGTATTTTTTAGTAGAGATGGGGTTTCGCCATATTGACTAGGCTGGTCTCGAAGTCCTGACCTCAGGTGTTCCACCCGCCTCAGCCTCCCAAAGTGCTGGAATTACAGGTGTTAGGCACCTCATCCCTCCCCTTTGCTCTCTTCTCTCTCTCTCTCTCTCATTCTTTCTTCTTTTTTTTTCTTTTGGTTTGAGAAGGAGTCTTGCTCTGTCACCTAGGCTAGAGTGCAGTGGCACAATCTCGGCTCACTGTAACCTCCACCTCCAGGGTTCAAGCGATTCTCTCGCCTCTCCCAAGTAACTGGTATTACAGGTGCCTGCCACTGTGCCCCACTAAATTATTTTTATTTTTAGTAGAGATGGAGTTTCACCATCTTGGTCAGGCTGGTCTCGAACTCCTGACCTCATAATTCACCCGTCTGGGCCTCCCAAAGTGCTGGGATTACAGACGTGAGCTACCATACCTGGCCTCTTTCTTTCTTCTGGCTCTCTCTTTCCTTCCTTCTTCTCTCCCTCCCTCTCTTTCTATTTCTCTCCCTCCCTCCTTCCTTCCTTCCCTCTTTCCTTTTCATTTCTTTTTTCTCCTTCCTAAAATCTCCTTTAGGCAGTGTATTACTGAACTTACAGGGCACTGTAGACAAAGCCTGGGGAGTGAATGTCCATATGGCTGGGGAGTCCAGTCTGGAACTGCCCTTGAACTTACAGCCTAGCTTTCACTAAGGGAGAGCTATTAGTAATTAAGTCCCACTGACGCCTGTTAAAATGTAAATGAAGCATAGAGTTCTTAGGGCCTAGGCTTTTCTTGAAGTTCCCTTCCACCATCCCTGGACCCCTCTAGAACCAGGAGGGGTTGTTTTGGGAGAAAGAGGGTCCCTTGGCTGATGGAAAGTGTGGGGGTGGGGGCTGGTGGAAGTGCAGGGCCCAAGACTGTTCTTAAGCATTCTGGAGCCTGCTGGACATTTGGCTCCTAGCCTCCTCTCTACTACAGTGACCATTTCCATCCCAGGACTTCTCCTCTCCC
Source organism: Callithrix jacchus (assembly GCF_049354715.1). Taxonomy (NCBI): domain Eukaryota; kingdom Metazoa; phylum Chordata; class Mammalia; order Primates; family Cebidae; genus Callithrix; species Callithrix jacchus. Next base: position 66,353,405 of record NC_133502.1, read on the forward strand.
TCTCCTTAGACCAAAGCTCTTGTAGCCTGAGAATGGGAAAGCCCAGCATGAGCCTCTCCATGCCCTTCCAATGTACCCTCCTCTAGCAAAGACTGAAGACAAGGATTTCAGAAGACTGGAAATCGAATCCCACACTCAGCTCCTCTCTGAATACAACGACTGCTTCATTCCTTGGACTTCAGTTTTGGTTTTGTTTTTTTTTCTTTCTTTTTTTTTTTTTTTGAGACGGAGTTTCGCTCTTGTTGCCCAGACTGGAGTGCAATGGCATGATCTCGGCTCACGGCAACCTTTGCCTCCTGGGTTCAGGCAATTCTCCTGCCTCAGCCTCTGGAGTACCTGGAATTATAGGCATGCACCACCATGCCCAGCTAATTTTTTGTATTTTTAGTACAGATGGGGTTTCACCATGTTGGTCAGGCTGGTCTCGAACTCCTGACCTCATGATCCACCTGCCTTGGCCTCCCAAAGTGCTGAGATTATAGGCGTGAGCCACTATGCCCGGCCTGGACTTCAGTTTTTCAAAGAAAACATCCCTAGAAGAAGAACAGCAGGGATAGTAATTTACCTTTTAGTGAGAATGAATTCTCCAGCCCTTTCTGGGAGAGCATTTAGTAAGGCAGCAAAGCTGGAAGCTGAGAAGAGCCTGAAAGAATGATGGGCTGACGCTGCCAAAAAGAGAAAGGGCGGAATCTTCACAGCTTTGCCTGAGGCCATTATGAAGTTGGATCAAATAGGTGTCATCATCCACACAGGCAGGACCTCCTGGGTACGGGCTGTCACCTTTTCCAGACACTTGGAAGGGTGGCCTCCAGCTGTGGAGCCACAGAACTAAATACTATAACTGGCCCACAAGCACCCTCCTTTAGGCTAGGGAAGGAATAATAATCTGTCTTCTCCTTCCTCTGACCCTTGGAGTTCTGCCAAGTCTCTCCATTAGAGATGTAAATTAATTAGAGATGTAAATGTAAATTACCTCCTAGTGTGTAAAGCAGGAGAATGGATCTGGGGTGGGGTGGGGAATGGCAAATGGGAAAGAAGCAGCAGAAACTCTTTATGGCCGTTCAGAGAACGCTAATGTCCAAGGCACAGCCAGCCAGAGGTAGCTTCAGCCTTTCATTGGAAAAGCCACGTTTTCCTCAGTTGTATCCTGCACTTCGAGTGAGGCTTCTTCAAATGCAGAACAGCATCATGACCCAAGCAGAGAAAGTACCTGTGATGGCAGAATTCCATGGGCCTAAGCCTAGCGTGGAGGGAATCCATTCTTTTAAACCAGGGATTTAAATTCTTCAAACTCTTCAAGCAAGTCATTTGCAAATGTACCCCTTCTACCGTTTTAAAGTTAGGATCATGTTCCTCGTAGGATAACTGGATGAGCCCTGGGAACCAAGAATCCTGTGCAGTGGGGGCAGAAGCCTGACGGTTGTTTTGTTCCCCCACAGCTGTAGGTTACAAGGTTCTTACACAAGCTTTGGGGTAGCCCCACCCCAGGCCCTTCCTTCCCCTCAGTCAGTGATGACTCAAGAGGTTTTGGAAAGGAGCTCAGGGGACACTCAAGCAGCAGGCTCAGCTTAGGGCACTTCTCAAGGAGAATTTAAAAATACTTATCATCTATAGCTACGTAGCCAAGTTTCCTTGGGGGTGGATGTCTCAGAGGAGTGGAAATTAAGACAATGAAGTAAAAATAAAAGGCTTTTTTCCTTTCTAAAATTGTTTTGTAGCCAGGCATGGTGGCTCACCCCTGTAATCCCAGCACTTTGGGAGGCCAAGGCAGGAGGTTCACTTGAGTCCAGGAGTTCAAAACCAACCTGGAAGATTTCGTCTCTAATAAAAATTTTTAAAAATAGCCAGGTATGGGGAGCATGCCTACAGTCCTAGCCAGTCAGGAGGCTGAGGTGGGAGGATCACCGGTGCCCAGAAAGTTGAGGCGTTAGTGAGCCATGATTGTGCCACTGTACTCCACCCTGGGTGACAGAGTGAGAACCCATCTCTAAAATTAAATAAATTTTAAAAATTGTTTTGTTTTTCCTGAGCTGCTACTATTGTAAGCCACGTGGGAAGGAAACTCTGGGTCACCCTTCACACACTGTGAAATACTTAGTGACTTCAGGAGCAGTCACAGGTGTTCATACTCTTACCCATGGGGAAGGCCACAAGTCGTGCTGAGCTAGGTTCATCATTCCTAACTAAGCGCCCTCCAAAAACCTCCTTCAGTTTTCCCTCGCTCATTAGGATGCCTTCAGGCTGAGCACCCTTCCTTCACCTGTGCCATCTGACAGATCCTGGGTGCAGCTGAAAGCTCACAGAGTCAGGACAATGGGCCTGTGGAGAAAATATTATTCAAAATAAACCTCAGGCTGGGCGCGGTGGCTCACATCTGCAATCCCAGCACTTTGGGAGGCTGAGGCAAGTGGATCATGAGGTCAGGAGTTCAAGACCAGCCTGACCAATGTGGTGAAACCCTGTCTCTACTAAAAATACAAAAATTAGCTGGGTGTGGTGGCTCACGCCTGTAATCCCAGCTATTCAGAAGGCTGAGGCAGGAGAATAGCTTGAACTCAGGAGGTAGAGGTTGTGGAGGTTGCAGTGAGCCGAGATCATGCCATTGCACTCCAGCATGGGCAGCAGAGTGAGACTCCATCTCAAAAATAAATAAATTAATTAACAAACAAACAAAAAAAACCTCTGCCAATCCAGGAAATCTCTCCACAAAGGGAGGAGAGAAAGAAAATTGTTTTGTTAGTGAATAAGCATTAAACCAAAATGTAATGCACATCCCACACAATCCCCTAAAGGACTACAAAGACAGAAAGAGACCTTGCCCTTTTATAGAGTCGTGCAGAGGTGACTTGTTCCAGACAGGTTCTCAAGGTAGACAATAGCTACTCAGTCCTCAAGTAAGAGGACTCGGCAGGCCCATTTGTTGCACAGAGCTCACCACAGATTCACCTAGTAATTGAGGTCACCATCTGTGTTAGCTAATTGGTTTATCCAAAGGAAAAACAAACTTCTCATAGCTTTAGGACAGGAGGAAGTTTTGCAACTTAGAGCGAGGCACCTGCCAGATCAGGCTCCTCCTACCCTCCCGCTGAAACTCTGATGATTATGTTTCAAAGGGTTGGCTCCTTGGTCCTTGAAAAAGGTATTTCTGAGTCCTAAAGCTGCCAAGAGGCTTACTGAACTTTCAAATTTATTATTTATTATTATTTTAAAGACACAAGACCTCTGTTGCTGCCCAGACTGGAGTGCAGTGATGGAATAATGGCTCACTGTAACCTTGAACTCCTGGCCTCAAGCAGTCCTCCCACCACAGCCTCCAAAAGTGCTGGGGATAACAAGTGTGAGTCACCTCACCTGGCCCCTATTTAGTTTTTTAAAAGATTTACATACATCTCAAAGAAACAGAGGAACAAACTTAAAATTTGAAGTTTCCTGAAGTAAAAAGGGAGGGAGGTGAAGTCTCTTCCCTTATTTTCCACAAGGAGAATTAAAACTCTTAAAACTCTTATTTTTTTTTTATTGGTACACAATAGATGTACATATTTTTGAGGTACATGGAATAATTTGGTAACATTAATTGAATCAGGGCAACTGGAATATCCATCACCTTAAACACTGATCTTTTCTTTATGCTAGGAATATTCAAATTAATCTCCTCTAGTTTTTTGAAATGCATATTGGATTAATGTTAATTATAGTCACGCTACTGATCTATCAAACAGGCTTCTTCTTTCAATTTGTGTTGGCAGACCTGCCTGTTATCCCCACACTTTGGGGATCAGGGGAAGCCAAGAGTCTGACACCAGCCTGGACAATGTGCCAAAATCCTGTCTCTACAAAAAAATTAAAAATCAGCCAAGTGTGGTGGCTACTCCATGTAGTCCCAGCTACTCAGGAGGCTGAGGTGGGAGGATCGTTTGAGCCCAGGAGGTCAATGCTGCAGGGAGCCGAGACCATGCCACTGCACTCCAGCTGGAGTGACAAGAGAGACCCTGTCTCAAAAAAAAAAATTAAAAACTAAAAAAAAATTTTTTCTAATTGTATTTGCTCTTACAGGCCCAAGAGGCAGTAGCACAGGTCAGCATCTCCACCACCCCATCCAGTCTTGCCCGTGTTGACCCAGATGCTGGGACAAGAGGCACACCCTGAACTTATTGCTCCTGTTTGATTCTTGTCTGGTTCCAGGTCTCCACTTTCCACCCCTTTTCCTCCGTATACTAAAAGCAAGGTTGTTTTGGGTGTGACATGCTCTAGAAAGAGTGTATCTGGCTTCTTGTTTTTACCACAAGGGATGCCTGAGACATAGGTTTGTGCTACCATTTTGGCTCTCAAGCCAGAGAGCCTGTTGGTGTTCTCATTTTGGAATTTTATTTTGGACTGTTCAGAGGACCCAGGGACTCTGTGCTGTGATACCCAATCCCCTGGCTTTAATCAGTTATTCATTATTCACCCAGGCACTTAATGAGCAACTCTCAGTATCTAATTTTGTTTCAGGCTTTGCAGCGGGTCAGAAGGATGGAAGACTTGGCCCCTCCTCTCTAGGAGTGTACCCCATGCCTGGGGTACATATCATTGTGGAACAACCCCAGTTAGGGCACAAGGACGCTGGGGCCCGGACAGTCAGTCACGCCATGGGAGCTCAGGGGGAGGCTGGATGTAGGCTGGGGTGTGTGGGGAGAGCTTCCTGGTCAGGTGGGATCCAAGGATCCTTAAATCATGGACAGGAAAGCAGCTGCAGCCTAAGGAAGAGCAGGAGTGTTAGGAGGCTTCCCTAAAGTTCCCTAAAGTTCTGTGACCCTGTACAACTGCTGCCACTGCTAAGGTCACTACTGCAGCTACAAGCACTGCACCTGACATGGGAGCTTGATGGACCAGAGCACATGCAAAGAAAGAGGGCCTCGGAAATCCCCGAAAGATATGCAGGGCCTTGTACCTGTGGGATTCCCATGCTCACCCCAGGCAAACAGTAAGCCAGTAAGCAGATGGCTGGCAGAGCTGCCCCCAGACCCTGAGGCTCTCAAACCCACCCTTCGTGCAGAGAGAATTGTGTGGTTATCATCCTCGAACTCACTTGCTGAGTGATTCGATGCGGGTGATTTGATGTTCAGTCCTTCTTAGCAGGAGGCAGACCAGCAGAGAGTTACAGTTAACACTAACTGGGCATAGTTATTGAGCAGGAGAGTAGGATCTGGAGGCGGGGAAGGTAAGGCTGATTCGCACTGACTTCCTAGAACTGAGTCAAAAGGAAAAGCCCACCTCTCCACAACCAAATAACAAAAGGATCAGAGGCTACTCCCTTTGCAACTCCCAACTTCCTCTGCATTGCAGATGAAAACTGAAAGCACCTCTGATTGGCCCCCTCCTGCAACCAATCAGGCTGGCTGCAGGCCAAGTCTTTATTAGCAGAGGAGTATAACTTTGTAACTTCACTTCAGCCTCTGATTGGTCACTTCCTGCAATCAATCAGATATTTGCATACGGGTAACTTTGTATCTTCACTTCACCCTCTGATTAGTAACTCTTGCAATTAATACGTCTGATCACGGGCCACTACTTCATTTACATAGGGCATAAACCAAATAACCAATGGGAAACCTCTAGAGGGTATTTAAACCCCAGAAAATTCTGTAACCCTTGTTCTTGAGCTGCTTGCTTGACCCACTCCCGCTCTGTGGAGTGTACTTTTGTTTCAATAAATCTGTGCTTTTCTTTTGTTGCTTTGTTTGCACATTTGTCCAATTCTGTGTTCAGAAGGGGAAGAACCTAGACACCCTCAACCGGAAACAGGACCTTTTGCTTTCATTGTCCTTTTTCCAAAATTGTATCTGAGGGGAGACTTCCTGGCTCTGTTAAGATCAAGCACGTCTGCCTTCAAGGATGATGGGCTTAAGGCAAATACTCAGAGCCACCTGAGGGTCCTCTTGTCCACTGTGTCTGTTCTGGCAAGGAGCACACACTCGGAGCTGGGGAAGAGCATGGTCCATCTTGGCGTCAGAGAGGAGGCTACTGGCCTGGCTGAACCAGAGGGATTGCCAAGACAACAGGAAAAATCAAGCCTATGGCATGAAATGACAGCTTTTTGTGGTGAACTGTTTGTGCAGACCAAGGTGTCAATAGTGTCTACCTGGATCAAAAGACACCTCTGGTCCTCTAACGTGTCTCCTTGCCTTCCGGATGCTACCTCCACCCAAACGCTGCTGCCCACGATATCTTTCTAAGAACATATCTAATCATGTCACCGTCCTGACAGCACCTTGGGAAGGCTCAGGGCCACTTATCAAAACAAGTTCAGGACATCTAGCATTATGGCAAATGGGCTTCCTGTGAAAAAAAAATCATAGAAATGTTGGGTAAACTGTAACAAAAAAAAAATTTTTTTTAATGCATGCCGTCTTTGGACAAAATAAAAGGAAATCCTCAAGTGGCAGAAATGGAAGAGAGGAACCACAGCCAAAGCAGTAAGTGTAAGCTGGAAGCCTGGAGTCCATAGAAATTGTAGAGGAGCCAAATTTAGGCTCTCGAGAATGAGCTGAAATTAAAACACCAGGGGGAGAACAGGACATGTGGCCTTAGGCTTGCTTGGAGATAGAAAATCTTAATCTGAGCTCAGCAGAAAAGAAAAGCATCAGAGAGACGACCCTTCCTTAAAAGAGGGTTTAAAAAATGCTGCCCACCAGCTCAGGGAAGTCTGAGGAGGCAAGTTGTCATTCTTAGAACATGGATGCAAGGGAAAAAATGGCACCTTTCAGATATGGAATCCCTAGGGCCTGCTCATTGAATGGTTGCACAGTTCAGATGTATACTACCTCTGAGGTCCAGGAGTCCCAGGCAGAGAAACTGACATAATGTTTGATCTAAAATAATTGAAATCCCCAGGATCGTAGTAGATTCCACTCTGTAGAAATGTTGTTACAATCCAGGGCACATGGGAGTCACACAGGAAAAACAACTCCTACCGAAAATGAGCTCACAATCAAAAGTGACATATCATGTGAGGAAATGAGCCTCCATGAGTGGGAGCCAACAAATACATCCAAGCAGGGTAGTTGGGACTGCAGATAATGGAACAATCTGAAAGCGGCTATAACCAGATCTGTACCCACCTTTCAAAAGCTGAACCCAGCTGTTCCAGCCCCTATCTCATCCTGGTTCTTCAGTGCTCACCTTCTCAAGTTCATGGCACTCCAGTCATTCCGTCATGCAGACTCAAAATCTTGAGCCCTCTCCAAATTCTTCCTCTCTCAACTGTTTTTCTTCATAATAGCTCTCATTTTTCTCATCTCTCTTCCTCTCCCTCCTCTGCTGTGTGCTGGTCATCTAGCTGGTTTCCCTGACTTCCCAGGTCCAGGATCCCATTTTCTCTTTATTTCACTCCTATACTGCCACAGAGGTATCCTCCTAAATGGCAAGTCTCATGATTTTTCTTCCTTGACCCAAACCCCTGATTTTTGAAATTCAAACAACCTTGCCCAACTTGGACCTAAACTTCTGTTCCAGTTTTGTTTTCTATCATGTCAGCCTCACCCACCCCTCATTCCAAGACCCTATTGGAGGTACACTCTCTTACTTATCCTTCTTATAGCCCCCGACCCATGCTTCCAAACAGTCTCTTCCCTCATATTAGAAGGCTCTCCCCATCATGCCTGCTGACCGAAAGCCTACCTACCTAGCTTAAACCTTCTAAAAGCATGATGTTGTAGAAAAATGCAGCATTAGTGCTAAGCAGATCTGATTTCAAATTCCAGATGTGTTACTTTATAACTCTCTGCCTCAAGAGACAAGAGGTCACAACCTCTCTAAGCCTCAGTTTGTAATGTTATGAAATGGGAATATATGTATTTTTTAGAGTTGTGAGAATTAGTCTATGTAAAATACCAAGACCACAGAGCTTGGTCCAAGTAAGTGCTCAGTAAACAGTTGCTGAACTGAGTCTGTCTCCTCACATTTTTATGGGAGTTATGTCTTTACTGCCTCACCTTCCATGGGGTCTGAGGCCTTATCTCATTCGACTTTGCATTCCTAGTTTCTCACACAGAATCTTGGAGTATGTCGATTGACAAGTACTGGAAATAGCCAGGCATGCTTAACCTGGTGTTAGAAGAGGGGCCTGGCAGATCTCAGATTTTAGAAGGGTACTGATGGCCAATTTACATGGATGTACTCCAGAGAGAGAGCCAATCCAGGATAAGAAGGGATATCTAACATTTACAGCCCTTTAACATGAGAACAGGTGCTAAATATAAGCTGCTTGCCATTAAAAACCTCCAATTACAGAAAGTAATCTGGGGTTGGATGAGGGATACAACAATCACATCAGTGATTCTTAACTTTTGGGAGTCACAGATGTCTGAAAATCTGGTAAAAAGTTCTGAATCTTCTTCCCTGGAAAAATGGCCCAAAGCATAACATTTTGCAAGTAATTTTGAATGCAAGTAATTTTGATCACCTGATGGCCCTTCTAGGATGCTGTGGTCAACTTCCCACTTCCCTCTCAATCATGAGACAGAAGGCGTCAATCGCTGTCATCTGTATCTTCAGAATTCACACCGCCCATCTAAAGCACGTGATTCATATTCGAAAGCTCAGTGCTTTTGCCACAAACTAAATACTCTACGGGTTTTTTGGTCAAATGAATGAATAAGCAAAATATATGATTGATCTGATCTTTAAGGAAAGATATATGCTACAAGAAGGAGAAAAGAGAAGGAAAAAATAAGAAAATGAGTCTATGAAAAGGATCAACGCAGTGCCGTAAAATGGGGAGAGGCTAATCAGCATCAGAAAAAAAAGGATAAATTTTGGATGGCATGAACTTCCAGCCTCTTGCCCAGGGCTGAGCGTCCCAGGGAATGTCTAACCTGCAGACCTCTGCTGTTGTGTGGGCTCTGACCAGTTTGCCTTCAGAGTGACAATGGCACATCCCCAGGGGCTCCTGGGGAAAATCACTCAGAAGGATCCACGATCCACTGTGACATGTCCAGATGATATTTGAATTTGACTTTTTCTTTTCTTTTCTTTTCTTTTTTTTTTTTGAGACAGAGTCTCACTCTGTCACCAGGCTGGAGTGCAGTAGCGTGATCTCAGCTCACTGCAACCTCCACTTCCTGGGTTCAAGCAATTCTCCTACCTCAGGGTCCTGAGTAGCTGGGACTGCAGGCCTGTACCACCACCTGTCTAATTTTTGCATTTTCAGTAGAGATGGGGTTTCACCATGTTGGCCAGGCAGGTCTCAAACTCCTGGCCTCAAGTGATCTGTCCTCCTTGGCCTCCCAAAGTGCTGGGATTACAGGCAAGAGCCACCGCATCTGGCCGCAAATTTGATTTTAAAACCTCTTTCCCTATTTGTGAATTTAGGTCTTTATTGTTATGCAACCAGTGGCCATTCTATTATGACATGTTGTTTCATTCACACTTGGTGATGAGCTATTAAATGAAGTGTGTTGAGATTTTTTTCTTAGAATATTATTATGATTATTATTATTGAGACAGGGTCTCACTCTGTCGCCCAGACTGGAGTGTAGGGGTGCAATCTGGTTCACCGCACCCTCCACCTCCTAGGCTGAAGCGATTCTCTTCCCTCAGCCTCCAAGTGCCTGGGACTAGAGGCACATGCCACCATGCCTGGCCAATGTTTTAATTATTGGTAGAAATGGGGTCTTGTAATGTTGCTCTCCAATTTCTGTGCTCAAGGGATTCTCCCACGGTGGCCTCCCAAAGTGCTGGGATTACAGGCGAAGCCAGGATTTCTTGTTTGCTAGACTGAGCGTTTCTCAAGGGATCGGCTGGTGCTTCCAGTTTGTATGAGCAAAGATATGCAGCTCTGTCCGGGTCAAGATCTCTTGCTGTGTCGGCACTCAGCCCCACTGGCTCTTCCTTGGAGACACAGGCAGCTGCGAGATTTCAGGAGGCTGCGCAGGCTCTGCAGGGCCTCAGGCAGTCCCACCCCAGTGAGGGCACTGCAGCCCCGTAGCTCCCAGCAGTGGTCCTGGAATCTCTCTAGACTCAGCCTGTTTCTGATCTCAAGCAATGGAAGTGCATCATGTGCCTCTTGCTTGTTGGCCAGCACCAAGAAGGGAACACCAGCCATGTTGGGGTCATTCACAACTTCCTCGAGCTCAGCCGCCGACTCGGGTAAGCGGGCTTCATCTGTGCTGTCCAGCACATATACAAGGATATCTACACCTTCCAGATAGTCCTTCCAGCTGGTCCTGAGCGAGGCCTGCCCCCCAATGTCCCAGAGAGTCAGTGACATGTGCCCAGGAGCTTCCAGAGGCTCCACGTTGAATCCAACAGTGGGCAGGGTCTCCACTAGCTGGTGGCCCTTCAGCTTGTAAAGGAGCGTGGTCTTGCCTGCCAAGTCCAGGCCCATCATCACCACCTGGGCTTCTGCCTTGCGACCTCTGGAATTCACAGAACCCATGGTGGCCACTGCTGAATTCTAGGGGAGAAGGGCCAGGGACACACATTAGCTACTGTCTCCTGAAGGAAGACAAGTCCATCCTGGTATGGTGGCTCATGCCTGTAATCCTAGCATTCTGGGAGGCCAAGGTAGGAGGATCACTTGAGCCCAGGAGTTTGAGATCAGCCGAAGCAACAAAGCAAGAACCCGCCTCCTCTACAAAAATTGAAATTTAAAAAAGGAGCACAAATCTGTGCAGGCAAACGGAAGAGCTTTTCCCAAATAGGAAAAGTCTTCACAGAGTCAGATTTTAAACAGATGCCTGGGCTTTGAAGGAAGTGACGTTGTGTGAGCCATCAGCTGACCCATCTCTGGGTTGGAGAAGAGTGGTCCCTGGGCAGAGAAGATCGAGGGCCTCCTGGAAGACATGGAAGGTGGGTTCACATTCCTGAGGAGTGTGCAAAGAGGCAAAATGACGTTCCAGTCAGACAGACCTGGTCCGGTAGAAATTACAGGACGATGACTTCCATTCTTGCTGGTCTGTGGCTTCTAACCTATTCTCCTCCTATAAGCCTAAACGCTGAAATGGAAGCTAAGTGGGGATCCATGCACAGAGTGAGGAGGATGGTTCAGCTCATGAACTCTCTCCCTTTGGAGCTTCCCAAGGACCAGTACTATGTCCTGGAAATACAGTCAGGTGTCACTTAATGATGGGGACACATTCTGAGAAATGCTTCATTAGGCAATTTCATTGTTGTACATACCATAGATTGTAATTACACAAACGTGGATGGTCTAGTCTACTCCACACCTAGGCTACATGGTATGGCCCAATGCCCCTGGGCTGCATACTGGTACAGCATTCCTTTGCTGGGTACTGTAGGTTATTGTAACACAGTGCTAAGTATTCATGTATCTAAACATAGAAAAGGTAATGGTTGCACCACGATGCTAAGCTGAAAAATAGGAATTTTTTGGCTGGGCGCCGTGGCTCTTGCCTGTAATCCCAGTACTTTAGGATGCCAATGCAGGTGGATCACGAGGTCAGGAGTTTGAGACCAGCCTGGCCAACATGATGAAACTCCGTCTCTACAAAAAACACAAAAATTAGCTTAGTCTGGTGTTGGGCACCTGTAATCCCAACTACTCAGGAAGCTGAGGCAGGAGAATTGTTTGAACCCAGGAGGCAGAGGTTGCAGTGAGCTGAGATCATGCCCCTGCACTCCAGCCTCCAGCCTGGGCGACAGGATGAGACTCAACCTCAAACAAAAAAAAAAAAAAAGGAAATTTTCAGCTTCATTATAATCTTATGGGACCACCAGTGTATATGTGGTCTGTCGTTGACTGAAATGCCTTTATGCAGTGCCTGACTGGGGCTATTATAAATACTGTAGACTGGGAGTAAATTTGAGTCAAAGCAAAGTAGTTTCCTCCACTCTTTTACCAAGGAAAATGACTTCTACAACACTCCACATGTGCCTTTTTCTGGTTGGTTTTTTTGAGACGGAGTTTTGCTTTTGTTGCCCAGGCTGGAGTGCAATGGTGCAATCTCGGCTCACTGCAACCTCCGCCTCACAGGTTTGAGTGATTCTCCTGCCTCAGCCTCCTGAGTAGCTGGGATTACAGGCATATGCCACCAAGCCCGGCTAATTTTGTATTTTTAGTAGAGATGGGGTTTCTCCATGTTGATCAGGCTGGTCTTGAACTCCCGACCTCAGGTGATCCACCTGCCTTGGCCTCCCAAAGTGCTGGGATTACAGGAGTCCGGCCTGTTTTTGTTTTTTTTGAGACAGGCTCTCACTCTGTTGCCCAGGCTGGATTGCAGTGGCATGATCACAGCTCACTGCAGCCTTGACTTCCCAGGCTCAAGCCATCCTCCCACCTCAGCCTCCCTAGTAGCTGAGAATATAGGCATGTGTCATCACACATTGTTGCTGTTGTTTTGAGGCAGGGTCTCACTCTGCTACCCAGCCTGGAGTGCAGTGGCACGATCTTGACTCACCACAATCTCCAGCTTCCTGCAACCTCCACCTCCCAGGCTCAAGCGATTCTCATGCCTCAGTCTCCTGAGTATCTGGGATTACAGGCATGCACCACTACAACCCAGCTAATTTTTGTATTTATAGTAGAGACAGGGTTTCGCCATGTTGGCCAGGCTGGTCTTGAACTCCTGACCTTATGATTCGCCTGCATCGGCTTCCCAAAGTGCTGGGATTACAGGCGTGAGCCACCGTGCCTGGCCACGTATGTTTTTAAAGAATCCCAAGTTTTAAGACATAGAACCTGTTCCCAACTTAGGTGATGCCTGGGTGGAACAGAGAGGGGACATCTCAACTTCCGGGGTTGGGGGTGGGGTGATATCAGCTGCCCCTGGAGGGAGGTAAGCCTCTGCTCATCCCTACTTTCAAGGGTAGAAGAGTAAAAAGTTAAAATTACCTCTGTGTTACTGTTAGACTGTGGCTGTGAGATCCTCCGTGGCTCTCATGGAGCTGCTTCCTGCTGGCTGGCATGTCCCAAGAGCGAGATGGAAGGAAGCAGAGCAGCCGTTGCTGCTTCTCCTTCTTCTGCTTCCGTTTCCGAGGTGGCTGTCGGGCGGGGCTGGTGTCACCGCCCTTCCTTCACCCCAGGGTGCCACAAAGCAGTCATCCTGCTGTGCTCGCCACAGAGAGGACCCCAGCTCTGCAGCTCCTGGCAGAGCAAGACCCAGTGACAACTCTGTTTCTTAGCAGCTCAGACTTGGTGCCTGAAGGAATCACACAGTTTTTGTTGTTGTTGTTGTTGTTTTGTTTTGTTTTTTACTTGAGACAGAGTCTAGCTTTGTCGCCCAGGTGGGACTGCAGCCTCCACCTCCAGGGCTCAAGGGATCCTCCCATCTCAGCCTCCTAAGCAACTGGCATTACAGGTGGGCGCCACCAGGCCCAGTTAATTTTTGTATTTTTAGTAAAGACAGGTTTTGCCATGTTGGCCAGGCTGCACACATGTTCTGTAAAAAGCTGCCTACAGGCCAGGCACAGTGGCCTGTAATCCCAGCACTTTAGGAGGCCAAGATGGGTGGATCACCTGAGATCAGGAGTTTGAGACCAGCCTGGCCAAAATGGCAAAACCGTCTCTACCAAAAATACAAAAATTAGCTGGGTGTGGTGGAATGCACCTGTAGTCCCAGCTATGGGGGAGGCTGAGGCAGTAGAATTGCTTGAACCCGGGAGGTGGAGGTTGCAGTAAGCCAAGATCATGCCACTGCACTCCAGCCTGGGTGACAGAGTGAGACTCCATCTCAAAAAAAAAAAAAAAAAAAAAAGCTGCCTACATATGATGAAAACACTCTTTAAAAAGGTATATATGTTGCAGATCAACCTTTAAAATTGTGTTAATGTGATGATTAAAGTTACTGTTCAATTTTTTTGAATGGTGTCACTGTGTTTTTCCCAGTAAAAATGACCTCTCTAGAAAATGTAATTTTTTAAAAAATTGGCTAGTGGACAGGTGCAGTGGCTCATCCCTGTAATCCCAGTACTTTGGGAGGCCAAGGCAGGAGGATTGCTCAAGCTCAGGAGTTTGACCAACTTGACCAACATGTTGAAACCATGTCTCTACAAAAAATAATAAATTAGCCGGGCGTGGTGGCTCACGCCTGTAATCCCAGCACTTTGTGAGGCTAACGCAGGTGGATCACGAGGTCAAGAGATCGAGACCATCCTGGTCAACATGGTGAAACCACATCTCTACTAAAAATACAAAAAATTAGCTGAGTATGGTGGCATGTGCCTATAATCTCAGCTACTTAGGAGGCTGAGGCAGGAGAATTGCCTGAAACCAGGAGACGGAGGTTGCGGTGAGCCGAGATCGCACCATTGCACTCCAGCCTGGGTAACCAGAGTGAAGCTCCGTCTCAAAATAATAATAATAATAAATTAAGCATGGTAATGTGCACCTGTAGTTCCAGGTACTTGGGAGGTTGAGGCCCATGAATTGTATGAGCCTGGGAGGCAGAGGCTGCAGTGAGCTGAGATTGCACCACTGCACTCCAGCCTGGAAGACAGAGTGAGTCTCTCTCTCTCTCTCTCTTTTTTAATTGAGATGGAGTCTCGTACTGTCACCTAGGCTGAAGTGCAGTGGCACAATCTTGGATCGCTGCAACATCTGCCTCCCGAGTTCAAGCAATTCTCCCACTTCAGCCTCCTGAGCTGGGATTACAGGTGCGTGCTACCATGCCTGGCTAATTTTTGTGTTTTTAGTAGAGACACGGTCTTGCCATGTTGGCCAGACTGGTCTCGAACTCCTGATCTCAAGTGATCTGGCCACCTTGGCCTCCCAAAGTGCTGGGATTACAGGTGTGAACTATCTACCCAGTTGAGACTCTATCTCAAAAAAGAAAGAGAAAGAGAGAAGGAGAGAAGGAAAGAGAACGAAGAAAGAGAGAGAGTGAGCAAAAGAAAGAAAAAAACACAAAAAATTGACTAGTCACAAACCACTGGTTTGGTAGCTATTGAATTTGGATCTACAGTCACAGTGATTTAGCTCTTATAACCAGTAACCTTTCTGCTGTTTTCTGCTTTCCCATGCATTATTTCATTAAAATGTCAAGACCCAAGGTGGGCGTTATGACTCTCCCACTTTACAAGTAAAGAAGCAGGCTTGGACACGGTGAATCATTGACTCATGATCTTGCTGTGTTTTATAATTCATCTCTTTCTCTTTTACCATGTCATACTCCTCACAGAGAAAGTGCCTTGTAAATAGCAAACACCAGATTGTTGTTGTTGCTGTTGTTAAGCTATTATATTTTAGCAGGAAGAAGCCATTAGGAAACATCAGAAACCCAAACCGTGTTATGTGCACCACTGTGTGATGGTATTGATGTTTCTCTTGGTTTGCTCTGTTCAGTGCCTGTGGTTGGAGATGATCATCCCTTTTCAAGGCTAGGGGGTGTGTGAGGAGGAGACACAAGCAGATAGAGGGCTCATGGGGGGGTGGGAATTATCCCAGGGAAGTCTCAGAGCAATAAAGAACTGTATGGTGGAGGGCTTGTCATTCTTATCCACACTGCAGGGGGATCTGCTTATGCTGGGACTAAGTCCTGTCCAGGCTCAGCTGCTGAGTCAGCAGGAATCCTGAAAGGACCCGATTTGCAGGAGGATTGGGGCCAGATGAAGATAAGGACAGCAGGCCAAGGATGAGCGGGTGCTGGGGATGGGGGAGCCAGGGTGCTGCTCTGACCTGGTTCCCCAAGCAGCGCCAGGGCTATGGAGAAGGGGACGGAACAGAAGCTGTAGAAGCATGAGTCCAAGTGGCTTGGAGGCATCATGCCAGGCTGCCTGGGTGACCTATGTCCTGGGTAACACAGAGAGGGAAGGGACACTCCCCTTGGCCTCTAGGAGCCTGGGGCCACAGGGCCAGGCTGCAGGTAGCTGTGTGGCACTGACTGCAGAAGCTTAGACAGGCACCACCGTCCAGGGGCTGGCCAGCAGTCAGGGGTGGATCTGTGGGCACTGCAGGGAAGCACAGGCTCCCCCGGACATCAAGGAACTTTGCCTGAGGGCCAAAGTCCTGTGTTCACTGGGAAATTGTGATTACTTTGTGACCCCAGTTCTGCCCAGAGGCCCTTGAAGCCAGAGTTTCTCTGTACACCGCCCACCCTGAGCCCTTCAGCTCAACCAGCAGGGACGCTTTTCATTAGACACCCCGATGTAGGGAGGCTCACAGGGGCTACGGCCTGGGAGGCTGCGCAGAGCAAAGTAACAGTGTGGCTTTGATTTGGGTCCACCTGGGATCACACTCGGCCTCCACAGCTTACTTGCTGTGAAGCTCAATGTGAATTTCTCTGCACCTCAGTTTCCTTCTCTATAAAATGTGGTTGATGAGGATAATCATGGTTCCTAATTTGAAGGACTATTGAAAGGATTAAATAAGTGAAGCCATGTCATGTACTTAGCCCGAAGCCTGGCGTCTAGTCCCGGGCTAGTTCTATTAGAGAAGGACAGGAGCACCTCAGACGTAGCGGTGTGTCTGGAGAAAGTAACGCTGGCACATGCGCAAGCCCCAGCACCTTTGTGTGTCTGTGACTGCAGCTTCCAGACCTGGAATAAGGAAAGGGGCTATGCTGGGCTCACTGATACCAGGAGAGACAAAGGTCTTTTTTTTTTTTTTTTTAATTTTTTTTAAAATTTTAATTTTTTTTTTCCCTAACCCTAACCCTAACCCTAACCCTAACCCTAACCCTAACCCTAACCCTAACCCTAACCCTAACCCTAACCCGAGACAAAGGTCTTAGCCCCACCGCTACTGTCCTAAGAGTGTGAGTTTAGAAATATATTTCTGGGCCAGGCACAGTGGCTCATACCTGTAATCCCAGAACTTTGGGATTTACCTGGGGTCAGGAGTTCAAGACCAGCCTGACCAACATGGAGAAACCCCGTCTCTACTGAAAATACAGAATTAGCCAGGTGTGGTGGCACATGCCTGTAATCCCAGCTACTCAGGAGGCTGAGGCAGGCGAATCGCTTGAACCTGGAAAGTGGAAGTTGCAGTGAGCTGAGATAGCACCACTGCACTCCAGCCTGGGCAACAAGTACAAAACTCTGTTTCAAAAAAAAAAAAATTTTGATTCTAATACAGGTGGTCAGGCATGAAGGGGCACTGCATGCCCATTGCACTCACCAAAAAACAGTTTACAAGCCAGGATGCTTCTTATGAGGTTTCTTATGGGATCTGTTTGACCTAAGCACTGGGGTGGTTTTCTGTGCAGCACAGCTGAGGGAGGGCAGGGGCCAGGGACTGAAGGAGTCAACTGCCGGGACACCGTCCAAATGGGTTGCTTGAAGACCATGGAAAGTTGGGTGTTTTTTAAGGGATTGTTTATCATGCAGTAAAGCTTTGTGGTCACTTTTCTGCTGTCTGCATATAGGTCTAAAGGAGGAGAGTGCTAGAACAAGAGTTTTATTCTCCTGGAAAGTGCTAAGAAACATGGATGGAGTCTCTTGTCCTGCCCTCTTTCCCTGGGCTCCACAACAGCCCCACCTTTCTATCTTGTGGTGACCTCCTCTTGCTGTGGTCTCTCACTTTCTCAACTTGCAGTAAGCAAGTTAATAACTTTTTTCCAAGGACTGCCTGTTTTAAAAATCAAATTTTAAGCTGGGCACAGTGGCGCATGTCTGTAATCCCAGCTACTCAGGAGGCTGAGGCAGGAGAATTGCCTGAACCCAGGAGGCGGAGGTTGTGGTGAGCCAAGATTGCGCCATTGCACTCCAGCCTGGGTAACAAGAGCGAAACTCCGTCTCAAAAAAAAAAAAAAAATCAAATTGTATTTCTTTCTATTTGCAAGTCATCCATACACAATTCAAAAGGTAAAAAAGAGTAGAGCATCAAAGACATTCTCCCGTCACCCCAGTGCCCCAGCCATGCGGGACCTTTCCTGGGGGATAGCCCATACCATTGGCTTCTTGATATTTTTCCAGAGATATTCTATGCACATATAAGCAACTAGGGTGCATTGGGGTTTTGTTCATGGTTTTCCTTTTTTTTCCCCTCAATGATCACATACTTTGAGGAATGCAATCTCTTGTATAAATCTCTCGGTCAGAAGTTCTCAGTCATGAGCTGTGTTGAGGATCAGTGGGAGACAGAGTCGGGGAGAGACAGCCAGGAGCCCTGGGAAACACCCACCTTTTCTACTCACCTGCAAGTCCCCAGTGAGTGATGTCTGGGATAGGGCTGGGCAGGGCACATACAAGTTAATTTTGTGGGTATTGTGGTGAGAGCCAACGCTCCAATCATGCTGAAGGTTGAAATTCTCTAAGAAATTTCCCTCCCTCTATGACCATCATGTATCAGGCCCTAAGCTATATATCTGAATTTGGGGTGGTTGCTATTGGTGCAACCAGTGTATGGGTGACTGTTTACAGGTACTTATACCCGTGATTCAGCGTTCTGCAGATGTGGAGAAAAGTGGACAGAGAGTACAAGGTCGACTATATACAGGGAGGAGTGGTTGTCAGTGACCGTTCTTGGAGAGTTTGATTAGAACATGCACCTGACATTCTGTGGGTGGGGACTAGAGATGCTAGACCTCCTGTAACACCCAAGACTATTTTGTGCAGGAAAAAATGTTTCCTAAATTTGAATTTCACTTTTGAATGTCCAAACATTTATGTAGTAGTTTTTTTTTTTTTGTTTTTTGGGTTTTTTTGAGATGAAGTCTTACTCTGTTGCCCAAGCTGGAGTACAGTGGCATGATCTCAGCTCACTGCACCCTCCACCTCCCAGGTTCAAGTGATTCTCCTGCCTCAGCCTCCCAAGTAGCTGGGACTACAGGCATGTGCCACCATGCCCAACTAATTTCTTTTTGTATTTTTAGTAGAGACGGAGTTTCACTATGTTGGCCAGGCCAGTCTCAAACTCCTGACCTCAGGTGATCCACCGGCCTTGGCCTTCCAAAGTCCTGGGATTACAGGCATGAGCCACTGCACCCAGCCTATGTAGTAGTTTAAACAAAACAAAACAAAACAAAAACACTATTTAAAAACTATCTGATCCTAGAACCTAATTTTGTTTTATATATAAACACAGACTATTTTTGCATGATTTTCATATACACTACACTTTCCAGAAACACAACTACTATCAGACTCCTTGGGGTGCAGCCACAGGGGGGATCGTCTGCATCTTTGCCGCCCCCAGCACCTGCAGTGCTGCACTTGGCTGCCTGGGCTATTTTGTCTCCACCCAGCAGCCACTGCTTATAACCACGTGTAGCACAGCTATAATTAAACCAGGATATCCTTGGCACATCGATTGTTAAGTAAGTGGAGCAGACCACAGGAAATAAGGGGGCTGTGGGTCATTGAAGAAACTGACCAGAAAACTGAACAAAGAGGAGAGAAGCTGACAGCGCTCGTCAGGTGGCACGCAAGGGCATTGTTTTCTCTCTCCCGGTTTAATAATAGCTGGGTGGAGCAAAAATAGTTCAGGCAGCCACTGGTGGAGTGGAGAAAACGTTCCCATCACTGAGATTTTGCCATGAGGGTTATCATGATTATGATATGACTAGCTACCATTTACTGAGTTCCCTTATGTTAGGCATTATATTATACCATTTCCCCTCACTACCTGCTGGGTAAGTGGTGTTATCACCATTTTCTAAAGGAAGAAACAGGCGCAGAGAGGTAACTATGCTTTCAGCTGCAAGTTATAAAACACCCACTGAAAGCGGCTGAAACAGTGAGATTGTCTTATTCTCTCCTATGACAATACATCTGGAAGGAGGTTGTTCCAGGTCAGTTTTTTGGCTCAAGTGTCAACGAAGAGCCGGTTTCTTTCTGTATTTCTGCTTTGGCACCATCAACTTATATGTGATAACTCCCCAGCTGGGTGCAGCAACATTGAGTATCTTATTCTCACACAACTGAATTGAAAGGCAGGAAGAGGCCGGGCAAAGTGGCTCACACCTGTAATCCCAGCACTTTGGGAGGCCAAAGTGGATGGATCACCTGAGGTTAGGAGTTTAAGGCCAGCCTGGCCAACATGGCAAAACCCTGTCTCTAGGAAAAATACATGTGTTTAACTGGGTTTGGTGGTGCACACCTGTAACCCCAGCTACTCAGGAGGCTGAGGCAGGAGAATCAGTTGAACCCAAGGAGGTGGAGGTTGCAATGAGCCAAGATTGCACCATTGTACTCCAGCCTGGGCAACAAGAGTGAAACTTTGTATCAAAAAAAAAAGGGGGGGGGCAGGAAGAAAGAGAGAGGTGCAAGTGTTTTTTGGGTGCTTGTGTGCATTTATTTAATCAAAAAGAAAATATTTCCCTAAAGCTGATCAGCCAATTTCTCCATACATCTTACTGACCAGGAGAATACAATTGCTTGGCTTGGCCAGGTTGGGTCCACCTTCTCTGAGTGTATCGCCCCCGCCGCATCCCCCTCCATGATATCTGATTAAAATTATACTACTCTTAGCAAGAAGAAAGTGGGAAAGGTGCTGGGTAAGTGAAACGTCTGCCACACTTCCTTCCCAGACATTCTGTGGTAGAAGATTCTCTTTTCAGGAGACAATGCTGTCTTCCAAGATCTTTGTCTCAGTATGTGTTAACAGTATGTGGGTACATCTGTGTATGTGGCTGTGTCTCGGGTGCTCATAATTTTGTTACTGGTGCAGCATGTTCAAGTCAGAAGTTAGGAAATCAGAAGGAACTCTGCAGTAGTAATTCTCGCCTGCGATCGCACACATGGGACAGGGCAAGACAGTGTGAGGCTCCACATAAATTAGGAAGAGTGCAGGGTGAAGATTTAGATCTGGATTCTAGCCCCCAGGTCTGCTACTTTCCATCTGTGTTGCCTGCGTTACGTTATTTAATCTTTCTATTATTATTAATTAGATATAGGGTCTGGCTCTGTTGCCCAGGCTAGAGTACAGTGGTGCAATCATAGCTCACTGTAGGCTCTAATTCCTGGGCTCAAGCAGTCCTCCTGCCTTAGCCTCCCAAGTAGCTAGGGCTAGGGCCACAGGCACATGCCACCACACCTGGATAATTTTAAAATTTTTTTGTAGCGATGGTGGGGCAGTCTCTTATTTTGGTCAGGCTGGTCTCGGACTCCTGGCTTCAACCAGTCCTCCCGCCTTGGCCTCCCAAAGTGCTGGGATTACAGACATAAGCCATTGTGCCCAACTATTACTTAATCTTTCTAAGCCTCAATTTGCTAATCTGTAAAGCAAGAAGTTTGCACTAGGTAATGTCTAAAGCTCTAATATTCTATAATGCATTTTTTTTTTTTTTTGAGATGGAGTCTCACTCTGTCACCCAGGCTGGAGTTCAGTGGCATGATCTCGGTCCACTGCAGCCTCTGCATCCCAAGCTCAAGTGATCAATCCTTCTGCCTCAGCCTCCCGGGTAGCTGGGACTACAGGCGTGTGCCACCATGCCCAGCTAATTTTTGTATTTTTAGTAGAGACAGGGTTTCACCACATTGGCCAGGCCGGTCTCAAACTCGTTGCCTCAAGTGATCTGCCTGCTTCAGCCTCCCAAAGTGCTGGGATTCTAGGTGTGAGCCACTGTGCCCAACCTATAAAGCAATTTTTTTGAGCAGCTATAAGCAACACTCTGCACAGTCTATCTTATTATTATTTTGAGATGGAATGCCACTCTGTCACCCTCAGGCTGGAATGCAGTGGCACAATCTTGGCTCACCACAACCTCCTACTCCCAGGTTCAAGTGATTCTCTTGCCTCAGGCTCCCAAGCAGCTGGGATTACAGGTGCCTGCCACCACACCTGGCTAATTTTTTTGTATTTTTAGTAGAGACGGGGTTTCACTATGTTGGCCAGGCTGGTCTCAAACTCCTGATCTCAGGTGACCCACCCACATTGGCCTCCAAAGTTCTGGGATTACAGCCATGACCCACGGCACCTGGCCAGTCTGTCACATTATTAAACCAAAAACCAAAAACAAAAAAACCTGCTCAAATGCATCTGCATGCCATATGAGGGAGGTTAACATTCTTCTTGTATAAGAGGAATAAAGCATAATAGAATTAGATATAGAATATAATGTAAGCAGATTACGGGCTCTTTTTAAATGTCTTTATTTTGCATTACAAATTGTACTTCGAATGATTATGTGTTCAGTGGCTTGTGTTTTGCATTTACAGCACAGCTCATATTTCAGAGTTTTCCTGCTATTTCTGTTTTCTATTTTATTGGCAATGCTGTTTCTTTATAACTGAGTGAAGAATGTGGCAAGGCTGGGGAAAATGTTTGTGCCTGTATCTTTTTGCTCTCTCTCCCCCTCTGAACAGAAATAGTATCGTGGCAGTGTATCTTTGTCTCTCAGAAAAAAAGAAGCCAGGAAAAGGAAATAACATTGGGTGATCTACTTTCTGAACAGTGTGAGAAAGATCTGGAGAATGTTAGTTTTGCGCTGAAGCCACTTCAACTTCTACTTTTCCAATATTACAGGAAGTTTCCTAGCATTAAGTGGAAAAAGAAACAGTGGCCAGAGACTTTCTCCTAAAAATATGCAGGAAGGACAGTGTGGAGGCCAAGACTAATCTGGGTGATGAGCTCCAGGCCTGCCTCAAAACAGGAGCTGATGCAAGTGAGTTTTTGATACTCTTCTTCCAAGGTTGTTTCAGTATGCAAAGTAAGTCCTCCATGGCAAATGCCATTCAATCAGCCACATTTCCTGAACTGGATATTTTTAGTTGGCAGGAAAAAGAACAACAAGCCAAAAAAGCCTAACTTGATTAGGAAGGAGGTTGGAAGGTCACTTTATGGTTAGAAACTAAGATTAGTGCTTGCGACTTGGCTGTATTTCCCGGATGACTTACTATCACCCTGTGCAGCAATGAGCAAAGTGTTTATTTTGCATGGAGGGGAAGGGAGAAACCATCAGCATAGGATCCAGGCCCTACAACACAACCAGCTGAGGATTCTCCCTTCAGCCCTCAAGAAGTATTCTGATTTGCTTACTCATGAGACTGGAGCTGTGCTTTGAAGTAGAGCGTGCACAGTAGCTCATTCCCACGGCCATATTCCCGCTGGACAATAGAGCTGGGCCCGCAGTAACGGTCTGTCAACTGACCCCAATATGCTGAGCCCTATCCTTCCTAAGTGTGGGACGTAAAAATTTCCTTTTTTTGACTAGCCTAAAAAAAAAAAAGTTCCTTTTTAAAGTTTCCTTTCTTCTTAAAGAATAAGTATGCTAATAACTTTGTTAAGCCCTATCCTATGTAGCTGTTCGACATGCCATGCTTACAGGCACGTGCTACATTCCACGTCCTTGTACTTTAACCACAATATCTGTGCTGGACGTGCTCACAGGCATGTCCCAGCTCTCCATTGCTTTTACCTGTTTAGAAAAGTTTTAAGTTGTTAGCCACTCGGGTTTTAGTTTAGATTGCGAGGTCTGGCTCCAGGCAATGGAGATCAGACACAGCAGTAAGGACGACCCCAAATGCATAAGAAATAAATATGTCTGCTGTCCTTTCTTCATTGTACTCTCATGGCAAGATGGCTAGCAAGGGTACCCTTCCTCAAGTCCAGGAAGTAAAAATTGTGTTGCTGAAAGATCCTTTGACTCAGTGCTGATTTTTCTTTGTGTCACCAAGCATCTATTTCTAACATTAAGATACGGCTGTGTCCATGGTCCTCCTCAGAAGGGGCTCTTATAAGGCTCCCCAGGAAGCGAAGTTCAGACTCTGACCCAGAGACTCTCTTCATCTCATCTCCTGGGAGCCTTCATCCAGTAGTGGCAATCTTACTCTTTCCTTCTATAAAGAGTTGTGCTGGCCAGGCATGGTGACTTACGCCTGTAATTGCAGCACTTTGGGAGGCCGAGGTGGGTGGATTACTTGAGGTCAGGAGTTCAAGACCATCCTAGCCAACATGGTGAAACCCCCTCTTTACTAAAAATACAAAAATTATCCGAGCCAGTTGGCAGGCACCTGTAATCCCAGCTACTTGGAGGCTGCAGTGAGCTGAGACTGTGCCACTACACTCCAGCCTGGGTGACAGAGCAAGACTCCATCTCAAATAAATAAACAAATAGAATTGTGTTTGCTTCTTTCTCAGCTTTTGTATTGATCCATTTTCACATATATTTACATAAAAATAGTTATTGACAAAATGATGTAATATTTAGAAGTAAAAAGAAAAAAACTAGCCTGGTTGATGTGGTGGTTTATGTCTATAATCCCAGCACTTTGGGAGCCTGAGGCAGGAGGATCGCTTAAGGCCAGAAGTGTGAGACCAACACTGGTGACTTAGCAAGACTCCGTCTCTATTTATTAAAGAAAACAAAACAAAATGAGTCTGAGGCAAGGCACTTACTCTCATGTAGCCTCGGTTTCCACATCTATAAATGGGGATGAAATAATTACCTCTCAGAGGTGTTGGGAGGAGTAAATAAACTAATATAGATGAATGTATGATACAGATTAGGAGCTTAATCAGTAATAACTTTTTTTTTTTGAGACAGAGTCTTGCTCTGTTACCTAGACTGGAGTACAGTGGCATGATCACACTCACTGCAGCCTCCGCCTCCCAGGTTCAAGCAATTCTCCTGCCTCAGCCTCCCAAGTATCTGGGATTACAGGTAGCCTCTGCTTCCCAGGTTCAAGTGATTCTCCTGCTTCAGCTTCCCTAGTAGCTGAGATTACAAGTGCACAGCACCATGCCCAGCTAATTTCTGTGTTTTTTGTAGAAATGGAGTTTTGCCATATTGGGCAGGCTGGTCTCAAACTCCTAACCTCAGGAGATCCTCCCACTTTGGCCTCCCAAAGTGCTGGGATTACAGGCATGAGCCACCGCAGCCAGCCTGTACTCTCTTTTTCATATGAACATTAAGATCATGTTTTCAAATTTCATTAAACACTTTGGTGGAACAATAATTTTGGAATTCTAATTGGGGTAGCTTTTAATAGATTGATTTGTGGAGAACTAACATCATTACACAATTGAGACTCCTCACTAGAAATATGTGTTGCCTTTCCATTTATGCAAGTCTTCCTTTGTATTCTTCAGGGAACTTTCAGCTATTATACTTTTCAGCTTGAGAATTTATACTTGATTCATTTTTAGAATTTTCATTTCTCCATTAAGATTTCCTACATGTTCACTCAGTAATGCCATACTTTCCTTAAGTTCTTTAAGTGTGTGCCTTACTAACTCTTGATCATATTTACAATACCTGCTCTGAAGTCTTTGTTGAATCCAACATTTGGGCCCTCTCTGATTCAGCTGCTATGAAATGATTTTGTTTTTCCTGAGTGTAGTCACAAGTTCCTGATTCTTTGCATGTCTAGTAATTTTTGGTTTAAAACTGAACATTATATCCACTCCAGATCTGTTTTGTTCTTCTGAGGGTTGTTGCCATATTGTACTAGTAGGCAGTTAACTGCCTAAATTTAAACTGAAAAATCTGTGTCCCCAGTGATTTATAGAAGTTGATGTATTGTTCTGCACAGTTTTCTCAGAATCCAGTTGCTTCTTTTTTGGCTTCATGCCTGGGATTCTCTCCTAAGCCTCTGTTGTGTAGTTTAGTGGTCAGCCACAGATTTGGAAAGGATTTATATTCCATTTTTGAAGCTTACCGACTGTACAGCTCCCTTGCTTTCTTCCTAAATATCCAGTTGCTCTGTCAGCCCCAAGTTCTGCCCAATGGCACCTCAAGCCAATAGGGTTTTTGCTTTCTGCAAGACCTGAGCTATGTGCACGTTAGGTCAATAGTGCAGCAAACTCACAAATCTCACCAGGAGCAGTTCTGTCTCACAAGGGTAGATGCTGCTCTAGTCCTGCCTGGTTTTTCACTGGGCTGCCTGGGGTCTCTTTTGTGTCTCAGCAGTTTAGCAGGCAGGCAGGGATTTGAGCAGAGTTTATATTTGCTTTTCGATTCAGTCCTCCTGTGGCTCTGGCTCTCTTTTTTACAGGATTTCCCCTGTGAATATCCAGCTGTCTGCTTCCCTAAACTTTAATCTTCTGACACCTCAAGCTGATATGGCTGTGGTTTTCTGCCACCAGAGCTGGAGGGTGTTTGGGGAGTGACCCTCTGCTTAGGAGCCACAAACGCTTAGTTTTTACCTGATACAGTAAGAGTCATTCAAGAGTAAACCCTTCTCAAGAGTCATCTTACAAAAACTCCAATAGTTGTTTTTAATAAATTTGTCCAGTTTTTATAATCATTATCTATGGAAGAAATTGCTCAATGTCTTCTATGATACTATTCCTGGAAATTCTGCCCTTTAGTGAACTTTAGAAATGTTCTCCCTATAGGCTTTGTGTATTTTTAAACTTTATTACTAACTATTTTAGGGTTTTTACTGCTATTGTAATGGCACTTTTGTCTAAATACGTTTTCTAACTAGTTATTAATTTTTATTTGTCTCTCTTAAATTAAACGTATACTGATCTCTTCTTTGTTCTACTTTTTTTAGTGGATTCTCTTGAATTGTCTATAGAGACAATTATATTGTCTACAAATGATGGTCATGTTTAATTCCTTCCAACATTAGGCCTCCCGTTTCATTTACTTGACTTATTGCTTTGTCTATAAGTTCTAGTTGAATATTAAATAACAACAGTGACAGGGCATTCTTTCCTAATTCTTGTCTGTTTTTGTTACTATTGCTGTGAAGCAAATTACCTCAAAACTTAGTAGCTTAAAACAACTATTTTATATTGCTCTTGATTTTGAGGCCTAGGATTTCAAGAAGGGCTAGATCACATTGTTCTCACTTAGGGTCTCTCAAGCAGCTGCAGTCAGATCTCAGCTGGGGATGAAGTCACCTGAAGGTTCACCTAGGCTGGATGTCCAGGATGGCTCACTCACATGGCTGACAGTTGATGGTGGCTGTCAGCTGGGGGCTCAGTGAGACGATCAACTGCAGTACCGATAGATGGCCTCTCCATGTTAGTTACCCTCTTTCCAACATGGCAGCCTTGTGGTAATCAGACCACTTATGTGGAGGCTGAGGGATCTGAGACCAAGTGTTCCAGTAAACAACTAGTAAGCTGTGTCATCTTTTCTGACCCAGCCCGAGAAGTCACACTTCTTAGTGTGTACCACTTCTGCATTTTACTGGTTATAAGCAAATTGTTACATCCACCGAATGCAAAGGGAAGGTACAAAGATGCCACTTCTCAATGGGTGGGGTGCCAAAGAATTTGCGACCATATGTGGTAAAAATCCATACATCACTTCGGTGGTGATGTTTCTAATGTTTTATTTTAGGTAGGTTCTTAACAGACATCCTTTATAAGTTTGAGGACCCCTTAAATTCAATTATGGGCAAGTACAAAGAACAGCAATTGCCATTTGTTTTTCTCATACAAAGGAATATAATTCATGGAGAAAAGTTGGGGTAAATTTATATTGTAAGATTTGTGAAATCTGCCTACATAGGGGAAGATTAGTACATAACAGCAAGTAATATTTAAAGGTGTTATGTTTTAGTCTGAAATATTTTACAACATAAGTGGGATATTATTTTTTTATCAATTATAATTCAGTTAATATTTAGCAATAACTTGGCTGGGCACAGTAACTCACACCTGTAATCCCAGCACTTTGGGAAGCCAAGGCAGGAGAATTGCTTGAAGCCAGGAGTTTGAGACCAACCTGGGCAACATAGTGAAACCCTGTCTCTACAAAAAAAAAATTTTTTTTTAATTAGCCCGACATGGTAGCACACACCTGTAGTCCCAGCAAGGCTATAGTCTCAGCTAGGCTGAGGTGGGAGAATCAGTTCAGCCCAGGAGGTAGAGGCTACCGTGAGCTATGATCACATGACTACACTCCTGCCTGGGCAATAGAGCAAGATCTTGTCTCTAAAAATAATAATCATCATCATAATAAATAAATAAAGCAATATCCACCACATATTGCAAAGAGATGAATAGAGAAAAGAATATAAGAAACTTCTTACAGAAAATATACATTTATTTTATATGGAAAGAAGCCATTTTTCCTTTAAATAGGAAATCTAGACAATATTCAACTAACTAGCACATTTAGTTTCACTGAAGACTTAGATCCCACTATAGAATCCTGCTGAGTTAGTTAAGATTAGACCATATGGTGAGCTCTTTAAGCAAAAGAAAGTAGTCTCTTTCCTAAGCCCACAGTACCACTTCAATGATAAGGAAGGCTGATCTGGAACACAGGCCAAAGAGAAGAATGGACAAGAACCGGAAGATGTGCCCCAGTCGCTAGAGCTGGGCTGAGTCAGGCCATCTGCAGCTGACCTTTCTAGAACAAGGAGTGATGTGGCTCCTAGGGAAGCGATCACTAGGCCCATCATATCTGGTTACATGGTGATCAGGAGGGAGATGATAAATGCTCTAAAGGGAAGGCACAGCATGTACCAAAACACTGAGGGTTTACATAATATAGGCTTATTCATACACTTTTGGCCCCTAGGAACCACAGCCTTGGCACATTTACAGCCATGCTTGCAAAACTGCGGAAGCCGGGGAGGTGAGAAGGTAGTAAAAAAGCTGGAGTGTGAAAAAGTTTGGGTTTCCATAGACACCCCCTCTTTTTCCCTTTTTCAATTTAACCACAGTCACTGGATTAAATGATTCTATTTAGTTAGGTGAAAATAACAAGTTTACATAGCAGTGTAAAAAAGGAACATAAAGAAAAGGATAATATGGGGCTTTTTTTCACCCGAAAGAAAGATTGTCGGCTGGGCGCAGTGGCTGACGCCTATAATCCCAGCACTTTGAGAGGCCGACGCGGGTGGATCATGAGGTCAAGAGATTGAGATCATCCTGGTCAACAAGGTGAAACCCCGTCTCTACTAAAAATACAAAAATTAGCTGGGCATGGTGGCGCACGCCTGTAGTCCCAGCGACTAGGGAGGCTGAGGCAGGAGAATTGCTTGAACCCAGGAGGCGGAGGTTGTGGTGAGCCGAGATCGCACCATTGCACTCCAGCCTGGGTAACAAGAGCAAAACTTCGTCTCAAAAAAAAAAGAAAAAAAGAAAAATTGTCCCTTTTAAATGCTTTCTACAGTGAAATC
Organism: Callithrix jacchus; assembly: GCF_049354715.1. Taxonomy (NCBI): domain Eukaryota; kingdom Metazoa; phylum Chordata; class Mammalia; order Primates; family Cebidae; genus Callithrix; species Callithrix jacchus. Next base: position 66,382,310 of record NC_133502.1, read on the forward strand.
AGGTGACATATAGCTGACATTTTATGAATAATAGATATTTCAGAGTTTTCAGTGGTAGAAAAAGAAAGAATTAGTAATAGGACCAAAGAAAAAAAAGGAACATTTAATAACTGTATCTGACATTTAATAACTGCTGCCTCCACCCACCAATCATTAAAAACAAATGTTAGAAGCAGCAGCAATACCAAGGCCAGGCACAGTGGCTCACACCTGTAATCCCGGCTCTTTGGGAGGTCGAGATGGGCAGATCTCCTGAGGCCAGGAGTTCGACACCAGCCTGGCCAACATGGTGAAACCCATCTCTACTAAAAATAGAAAATTAGCCGGGTGTGGTGGTGGGCACCTGTGATCTCAGCTACTCGGGAGATTAAGGCGGGAGAATTGAACCTGGAATGCAGAGGTTGTAGTGAGCCGAATTGCTTGAACCTGGGAGGCAGAGGCTGCAGTGAGCTGAGATTGTGCTACTACACTCCTGGCTGGGCGACAGAATGAGACTATCTCAAAAAATAAATGAATACGTAAATAAAAATAGATGCAGCAGCAATACCAGACTTCCTCTTAGCCACCTGCTAGACCTATAGTCTTGTAAACAATTTCTGATGTCATTCCTGTCTTGGTAAATGTAGAGAGAGCACTGGAAATGTCAGCCTGGCATGTTAGAACATAGTAGGCTTATACACTGTTAAAACTTTAGGAAACTGTAAGTTCTGACTCTCCTTCCATGAGGGTGTTTCATCCATTTTTGAACAGTTCTTCACACTACCTATTTCCATTCCAAGGAATTCTGCCTTCCTTTTTTTTTTTTTTACATTTTTTTAGTTTTAAAATTTTTTTGTAGAGACAAGGTCTCACCCTGTTGCCCAGGCTTGTCTCAAACTCCTGGGCTCAACCAATCCTCCCACCTCACCTTCCCAAAGTGCTGTGAATACAGGCATGAACCACCACACCCAGCCTGAATTCTGCCTTCTCATCTGGCTCATTGATCACCTTTTGAGTGAACTGAAATAAATCCTACAAATTGCTGAGTTTGTTTCCACGTTTATGATGCACTGAAGTAATCCTCTTGGGAATATGCCGGGATCACATTTTAAACATTGTGGTCACTTCAGTAGCCAGTTTGGAAATACTGCAATAATTTCAGAATTGAATGAAGAAATTTATCTTGAAATTAAAAACGACTTAAACCTATAGAATACACCTGGACATAAATTTCTTATTAGACAGCATTAAATCTAGAGTGGTTAATGAACGTTTAACAGATGCTAGGTTTGGGTCCACGCCACATGGTGGCAGCCTTGCGCTGTGAAGAACTTCCTCTTCACGCCCAGCAAACTCAGGAAAACAAACTTCATCAAGAAACAAGTTTCTTTTTTTCTTTTTCTTTTCTTTTCTTTTCTTTTCTTTTCTTTTTTTATTTTCGAGACAGAGTCTTGCTCTGTTGCCCAGGCTGGAGTGCAGTGGTACGGTCTCGACTCACTGCAAACTCCACTCCCCCAGGTTCAAGAGATTCTCCTGCCTCAGCCTACTGAGAAGCTGGGATTACAGGCGCGCCGCTAACCCCGGCTAATTTTTGTATGTTTAGTAGAGACGGGGTTTCACCATATTGGCCAGGCTGATCTTTAACTCCTGACCTCGTGATCCACCCGCCTTGGCCTCCCAAAATGGTGGGATTATAGGCATGAGCCACCGAGCCCAGCCTTTTTCTTTCTCTTTTTTTTTTTGAGGCAGAGTGTCTCTCTCGCCCAGGCTGGAGTGCAGTTCGGTTCACTGCAACCTCTGCCTCCTGGCCTCAAGCAATCCTCTCAGAGGCCTCCTGAGTAGCTGGAATTACAGGCATGCACCACCACACCCAGCTAATTTTTGTATTTTTAGCAGAGGGGGTTTTGCCATGTTAGCCAGGCTGTTTTTGAACTCCTGACTTCAGGAGATCCGCCCACCTCAGCCTCCCAAAGTGCTGGGATTACAGACGTGAGCCACCACGCCTTTCAAGAAACAAGTTTTAATGCTTGGATTTGACTACATCAAACCACATTAAACTACATGGTTTAGGAAATTAACTTTTCGAAAAAATACTGTATGTTATTAAGTTGTGAAGATTGTATTTTCTTTTTTTTATTTTAATTTTTTTTATTTTAATTTTAGGCTGGTGCAGGGTGGCATGATCTTGGCTCACTGCAGCCTCTGCCTCCTGGGTTCAAGTGATTCTCCTGCCTCAGCCTCCCGAATAGCTGAGATTAGAGGTGTCTGCCACCAGGACTGGCTAATTTTTGTATTTTCAGTAGAGACTGGGTTTCCCCATATTGGCCAGGCTGGTCTTGAACTCCTGACCTCAGACAGTCTGCTCACCTCGACCTCCCAAAGTGCTAGGATTACAGGTGTGAACCATTGTGCCTGGCCAAGACTGGCCTTTTGAGATGTCTTTTCAGGTTTTTGTATTTCTGATGACAAATGACTCCACCTGGACTCACCAAGCAGTCCCGTGGCTCCCACCCAGACACCAACTCAGTGCAGGAGACAACTTTGACTCCTTATGATTTCATCTCTGTCCCAACCAATCAGCACTCCTGACTCACTGGCCCCGTTTACCCACCAAACTATCTTTGAAAAACCCTAGTCTCCAAATCTTCGAAGAGACTGAGTAATAATAAAACTCTGATCTCCCGTCAGCCAGCTCTGCATGAATTAAACTCTTTATTGCGACTCCCCTATCTGAATAAATGGGCTCCACCTGGGCATCCAGCAAAATGAACCCACTGGGTGGTTACAGGACTCCAGAGCTGTGCCACCACACCGGGCTACCCTTCTTTTTTGAAAATATCTTCCTTCTTGGCTCTAACACCTTTTGCTGTTTTTAGTGCTTTATGCTTATGCCAGTCTCCAGTTTCTCTGACTAATGAAATTCTATTTCTCTTAAAGCTCACATTTCATGTATTGAGTCAAAGCCTTCCAAGACATGTAAGGCTTATACCAATTGCAGGCTCTTACTATTTGCTGTCTTCTGTCCTAGGTTTTATTTCCAGGTGAGTTTATACAGTTTACTTCTGTCTAATTGGATTGTAAACTCCTTCATGGGAGGGACTGCCCTTTTTTCTTTGTATTGCTCAGAGAAAAAGAGTAAAGTTTTATGCAAATAGCTGTTGATGACTGACTCATTCATTTAAAAGCCAAGTCTATGTGATTTCCTCAAACATGTGAATGTTTGTTTTTCATGGAGTTTTATAAGAATAAAGTGCAATACCTCTCATAAAGATTCCTTTACGGATGAATAATAACTTGTTTTGGGGGGACAATAGAGGCAGAGGTGGTATTTTAGTCAGTGGTTTGGGATAGAGGAGTTTTACAAAAAATAAACTAGTCTCTTTTTTCTTTCTTCTTCTTTTTTTTTTTTAATGGGGTACCAAGTGATTCTTTTTGTTTTTGAGACAGAGTCTCACTGTGTCACCCAGGCTGGAGTGCAGTGGCATGATCTCAGCTCACTGCAACCTCCAGCTCCCGGGTTCAAGCAAGTCTTCTGCCTCAGTCACCCAAGTAGCTGGGACTACAGCAAGTGCCACCATGCCTGGGTAATTTTTGTATTTTCAGTAGAGATGGGGTTTCACCATATTGGCCAAGCTGGTCTCGAACTCCTGACCTCGTGATCTACCCTCCTTGGCCTCTGAAAGCGCTGGGATTACAGACATGAGCCACTGTGCCTGGCCCTAGTGCCTTTTTTCATATTGAAATGAGGACTATTTTATATGTACTACCAGTTAAACTTGTTTTGCTTTTTTCAGGGAGTGGGGGTCTTTCATCCTAACTATTCACTTTTTTCTTTCTTTTTGAATATTTGCTTAAGATAGTTACTTTTTTTCCTCACTCTACCACCCAGGCTGGAGTGCAGTGGCACAATCTCAGCTCACTGCAACGTCTGCCTCCCAGGTTCAAGCGATTCTCCTGCCTCAACCTCTTGAGCAGCTGGGATTACAGGTGCCCACCACCACTCCCAGCTACTTTTTAGTAGAGATGGGATTTCACCATGTTGGTTAGGCTGGTCTTGAACTCCTGACCTTGTGATCTGCCTGCCTCGGCCTCCCAAAATGCTGGGATTATAGGCGTGAGCCACCACACCCAGCAGATAATTACTCTAAAAATATTAAAATTTGTAGCTGAGCCCCAATATGGTGGCTCACAGCTGTAGTCCTAGCAGGGAGGCTGAGGCAGGAGGATTGCTTGAGGCCAGGAGTTCAAGACCAGCCTGGGGAACATAGTGAGACCCACTCTCATCTCTAGAAAATAATTGTTTTTCTAAAAATATTAAAAAGTTATAGCTGAAAAAGTTTAAATTGTATACCTTACATCACAAAAAATTGTTTTTCTAAAAATATTAAAAAGTTATAGCTGAAAAAGTTTAAATTGTATACCTTACATCACAAAGATTTTAGAATGTTTTAACTCTGAATCTTGCCTTTCATTTTTCATTTGATTGCTAGGTTCTAGTCTAGTTCCACTCTGTGTTTATCCTCTAAAAATCAGCCATTTCTTTGCTCATCATTAAGTCTCAAATCCTAATCTTTTCTGCTGGGTTTATTTTTCCTCTTTCTAAACTACATCCTGGCCGGGCATGGTGAATCACACCTGTAATCCCAGCAATTTGGGAGGCCAAGGCAGGCAGGTCATTTGAGGTCAGGAGTTTGAGACCAGCCTTACCAACATGGTGAAAACCTGTCTCTACTAAAAATATGAAAAAATTAGCCAGTCATGGTGGTGCATACCTGTAGTCCCAGCTACTCAGGAGGCTGAGGCAGGAGAACTGCTTGAACCCAGGAGGTGGAGGTTGCAGTGAGCAGAGATTGCACCACTGCACTCCAGCCTGGGTGATAGAGTGAGACTCTGTCTCAAAATAAATACACTACATCCTTCAGAACTTCTTTCAGCAAGGGTCTGTGAGTGGGAAATTCTCTTAAGTCTTGGTTTGAAAATGTCTATTTTATCCTCACTTTTGAATACCAGTTTTGAATACCTAACTAGAAAGGGAACTCCAAATTGACAGATATTTTCCCTCATCATTTTGTATTATCCTGTATGCATTGTCTACTGTTTGAAATAAGAAATCAGCTTTTGGTCTCATTGTTTCTTTGTAGGTAACGTGATTTCAGGCTATCCTGAACATCTGTAGGACCCAGTGCAAAATTACAAATGGGGGATGCCATATGTCTAAAAATTTTCAAGTCAGAAATCTAACAACTTGTTACATAAAATATGTTCTATTCTTTCTTGTTTTTTTGAGACAGGGTCTCATTGTGTCTTCCAGCAGGCTGGAGTGCAGTGGCATGATCACAGTTCACTGCAGCCTCAACTTCCCGGGCTCAAGCAATCCTCTTGCCTCAGCCTCCTGAGTAGCTGGGACTACAGGCATGCACCACCATGCCTGGCTAATTCCTTTTTTATTCTCTTAGAGATGGATTCTCGCTCTGTAACTCAAGCTGGTCCTACATTCCTGGGATCAAATGATCCTCCAGCCTCAGCCTCCCAAAACAATGGGATTACATGTGTGAGTTACCACACCCAGCCTATCCTCCTAATGCTGGCATATGCCCGTAGTCCAGCTACTTGGGAGGTGGAGGTGGGAGATCACTTGAGCCTGGGGAGGTCAAGGCTGCAGTGAGCTGTGATCATGCCATTGGAGGGTAGTGGCACGATCTTGGCTCACTGCAACCTCCACCTCCTTGGTTGAAACGTGTTTCATGCCTCAGGCGCCTGAGTAGCTGCTTTTACAGGCATGTGCCACCATGCCCGGCTAATTTTTATATTTTTAGTAGAGATGGGTTTTCACCATGTTGGTCAGGCTGGTCTCAAACTCCTGACCTCAGGTGATCTGCCCACCTTGGCCTCCCAAAGTGCTGGGATTACAGGTGTAAGCCACTGCGCCTGACCACAAAATTTTTTTTTAAAGATTACAACGCTTTGAGTGGTATTTAAATATGCCAAGCTCTTTGGGACCAGCTTTTATCAGAGCTGTTTCTCTTTCTGGGACACTCTCCTACCTGCTTTTCACATGGCTGACTTCTATCTGTTTATAGTTCTTGGCTTAAGTGTCACCTCTTCCAAGTACACCTCCCCTGTTATCTGCTATCATTGCATCTTGTTCATTTCCTTCAGTGTAGAAATCACAAATCTGGTTTGCTTGTTTGCTGTCTTATCCTGCAAACTGTAATCTACAATGGAGAGACTGTCACAGATAATATGTTCCTCAGAAGCCAACTGCGAGATGGAGATTAGCATGTAGGAAGTTTATGAGGGACCACTCTAATCAACACCCATTGAACAAAAGGAAATAGGATTGGGCATCAATCAGTCAGCGGACACTAGCTGCCTGGCACAGGCCTTGGACTGAGGCAGCTCTCTTCAGCTGAAGCTGTCCCAAGAGGAATGACAGCTATGACCTAGGCAAGGCAGTCCACAGCACGTGATACCATTGGGATATTTGCCCCCACCCAAATCTCAGGTTGAAATGTAATCCCCAATGTTGGAAGGTGGAGCCTGGTGAGAGGTGTTGGGATCATGGGGCTGGGGTAGTGGGGGGTCCCTCATGAATGGCTTGGGCCATTTTCTTGGTGATAAGTGAGCTCTTGCTCTGAGTTCACACAAGATCTGGTAGTTTTAAAAGTGTGTGGCATCTCCCCTGCTTCCTTTACTTGCTCCTGCTTTTACCATGTGACGTGCCTGTTCCCCTTTCACCTTCCACCATAACAGAAAGCCAATGCTACACTTTTTTTTTTTTTAAACGCTGCACTTCCTGTAAAGCCTGCAGAACTGTGAACCAACTAAATTTCTTTTCTTTATAAATTACTCAGTCTCGGGCCGGGCACGGTGGCTCACGCCTATAATCCCAGCACTTTGGGAGGCCGAGGCGGGTGGATCACGAGGTCAAGAGATTGAGACCATCCTGGTCAACATGGTGAAACCCCGTCTCTACTAAAAATACAAAAATTAGCTGGGCATGGTGGCGCGTGCCTGTAATCCCAGCTACTCAGGAGGCTGAGGCAGGAGAATTGCCTGAACCCAGGAGGCGGAGGTTGTGGTGAGCCGAGATCGTGCCATTGCACTCCCACCTGGGTAACAAGAGCGAAACTCCGTCTCAAAAAAAAAAAAAAAAAAAAGTTTACCCAATCTCACATATTTCTTTATAGCAATGCAAGAACAGCCTAATACAGCAAGTGTTACTCAGATATTACAAGAGTTCTGGGAGCAGCTCCTTCGGGACGCTGGTGGGCCCCTCTTCCTGGGGTTGACTTGTAAAAGGAAGGCTGGTAGGATGAACTACAGCCCCCCTTGCAGCTGCAGCTGGTCTTGAGGCTATAGCTGATATTCATCCCCCCGCCCCGCCCCCCACTTCTCTGCTGTTCATTCTAGATTCTCCTCAACATCAATGAGTCCCTGTGAAGGTTTAGGTGACTTTCCTAGTGGGGTGACTCAGACTGTCAAAATGGAGGCATTCCGGTTCCTGTTGGCCATACCTTCCCAGGCTGTAGCTGCTGCACTTGTCCATTTGCCATCAAAATTGTGCAAGGTGGTACTAACCGATGTCCAGGTGGATGATCTGTGTATCAGACATCTGCTTCCTGCCTCCATTGTGTAACAACAGCTGGACTGCCTCTTGATGGTAAGAGTCAATCACCCCAACCAGGAATCCTTTCCTTGCCTGCTGGTCCTTGGCCTAAAGTGCCTGGATAATCATGTAACTTAAAGTTCACTGAAGACTCTTGCTGTGTTCCCTGGTGGAAATGTTTCCCCTTTGGGAACCAAGACCTTTGACCCTGTGTGCTGCATTTGTGGGGATGAAAACACAAATTCTTCAAGTGGGCCACGGGGACTGCTAGCAAGTGGGGACACAGCTGCTCCCACACCATGGATTCCTAGCCCAGGTATTCTCTTGGGGATACAGCACTATATAATGGTGATTGACGTGGGGCATTACTGCATCCTGGAGTTTAGTACTTTAAAAAGAATTAAAAAAAAATTTACTGTAAGTTCTGGGATACATGTGCAGAATTTGCAGGTTTGTTATATAGGTAAACATGTGCCATGGTGGTTTGCTGCACCTGTCAACCTGTCATCTAGGTTTTAAGCCCTGAATGCATTAGATATTTGTCCTAATACTCTCCCTCCCTTTGCCCCCGACACCCCGACAAGCCCCCTCCCTGTGTCAATGTGTTCTCATTGTTCAACTCCCACTTATGAGTGAGAACGTGTGGTGTTTGGTTTTCTGTTCCTGTGTTAGTTTGCTGAGAATGATGGCTTCTAGCTTCATTCATGTCCCTGCAAAGGACATGAACTCATTTTTTATGGCTGCATATTATTCCATCCATGCTGTATGTGTGCCACATTTTCTTCATCCATTGTTTATCATTGATGGGCATTTGGGTTGGTTCCAAGTCTTTTTTATTGTAAATAGTCCTGCGGTAAACATAAGTCTGTATGTGTCTTTACAGTAGAATGATTTATAATCCTTTGGGTGTACACCCAGTTAATGGGATTGCTGAGTCAAATCTAGATCCTTGAGGAATTGCCACACTTGTCTTCCACAGTGGTTCAACTAATTTACACTCCCACCAACAGTGAAAAAGCATTCCAAGGGTGGTGCTTTATTCTCACAGGGTATCACTTCCAAGCTGGCACTTTAGCCAACTTTTCAATAGGCTGTTCCATTGCTTATGAGGCCAGTAGCTTGGGTGGTGTGCCATATGATAGGTCCAGTGGATTCCATGGTTATGTGCCCATCACTATATGTCTCTTGCTGTAAAGTAGGTCCTTTGGTCTGCTGCAGTGATATGTGGAATGCCACACTGGTAGATTAAATACAGCATAAGCCCTTGGATGGTCATGTCAGATGAGACTCTACAGGCAGAAAAGGCAAACCCATACACAGAATACCTGCCTATTCCTGTGAAAATGAATAGCTGCCCCTTTCATTATGGAAAAAGTTCAATATGGTCAACCTGCCATTAAGTGGCTGGCTGGTATCTTCAAGAGATATTGTTGTATTGGGTTTCAGCAATGGTTTCTACTGGTGTCACGGTGATTATTTGGCTGTGACACTAGCTAGATTAACATTGGTAAGTGGGACATCATGTGGTTGGGCCCATGGATAGCCTCCTTCTTTGCTTCCATGTCTCCTCTGTTTATGAATCCATTGTGTCAGGACTAGGGTGGCTGATGAAAAAGCTGGCTGACATCAACTGACTGAGTCATTCCAGTTGGTTATTTACCGCCTCTTCAATGGTAGATGCCCTTGGGACCTATGGGGAAGAAGATGGAAGCAAAATTGACAGAAAGAGAAAGTAGGCTATAGTACAGTCACAGCCAGGCCTCAGCCAACACTGTGGGGAGTTCTAAAGCTGGAAGGACTCTTCAGAGATGTTCCTTGAGAAGGTGAGAAAGTCTTTTTTTTTTGAGATGGAGTCTTGCTCTGTCGCCCAGGCTGGAGTGCAGTGGCACGATCTTGGCTCCCTGCAACCTCTGCCTCCTGGGTTCAAGTGATTCTCCTGCCTCAGTCTCCTGAGTAGCTGGGATTACAGGCGTGAGCCACTACACCCAGGTAATTTTTCGTATTTTTAGTAGAGATGGGGTTGCACCATGTTGGCCAGGCTGGCCTTGAACCCTTGGAATCAGTTGATCCCCCCACCTTGGCCTCCCAAAGTGCTGGCATTACAGGCATGAGCCACCGTGGATCAGGTCTTAACAGTCCCACATTGGCCAGGTGTGGTGGCTCACGCCTATAATCCCAGCACTTTGGGAGGCCGAGGCGGGTAGATCACAAGGTCAAGAGATCGAGACCATCCTGGTCAACATGGTGAAACCCCGTCTCTACTAAAAATACAAAAATTAGCTGGGCATGGTGGCACGCGCCTCTAGTCCCAGCTACTCGGGAGACTGAGGCAGGAGAATTGCTTGAACCCAGGAGGCGGAGGTTGTGGTGAGCTGAGATCCTGCCATTGCACTCCAGCCTGGGTAACAACAGCGAAACTCTGTCTCAAAAAACAAACAAACAAACAAAAAAACAGTCCCACATTGAACAGTCATTTGTTACAGGCTGCCTCTAGAAGGTGGCTGGACCTTGAAAAAGGCAGTTTTCTTTAGCAAGACAATCACTGAAGAAGGCTGTCAGCATACAAGCTTCCCAAAAGCTGGAGGAATAAATCCTTCAGTCTTAAAGGAGAGATGCAGCATAACATTTATGAAAGGAAACATTACTATTTTAATTACCAAGTACACCCAGAGCTTATTACAGTGCCTAGTACCTGGCAGGCATTCAAAAGATTTTTATGAATAAATTACTGAAATATCCTGCTTTCTTAGTTTCAAATATAAAGAGCACATCTCATCCCACCTTATAATATTTTGCTATGAAAATTTCAAGGTTTAGCCAGGCGTGGTGGCTCATGTCTGTAATCCCAGCACTTTGGGAGGCCAACGCGGATGGATCACTTGAGGTCAGGAGATCAAGACCAGCCTGACCGACATGGCGAAACCCTGTCTCTACTAAAAATACAAAAATTCACAAGGCATGATGGCACGCATCTGTAGTCCTAGCTATTGGGAAGACTGAGGCATGACAGACTCTTGAACCTCAGAGTTGGAGGTTGCAGTGAGCCAAGATCATGCCACTGCAGTCCAACCTCGGCAAGAGTAAGACTCAAAAAAAAAAAAAAAAGAAAATTTCAAAGTTTAAATCAGCATATAAAGAATAGATCTTAGATATAACAATTGGAAACATTTTGCCATATTTTCTCTTTCTTTATGGACATGGATATGTACAGTGTTAATTTTTTGTGTGAACCATATGTAGACCTCATTATACTCTGTCCTTAATTATTCTGGTATACAGCTCACAAAAATAGGGACATTCTTTCTTTCTTTTTTTTTTTTTTTTGGAGACGGGGTCTTGCTGTTTCCCAGGCTGGAGTGCAGTAGTGCGATCAGCGCTCACTGCGGCTTTGACCTCCTGGACTCAAGCAATCCTCCCACCACAGCCTCCCAAGGAGCTGGGACCACAGCCATGTGCCATCTTACCTGGATAATTTTTGGTTTTCGCCATGTTGCCCATGGTGGTCTCTGACTCCTGAGCTCAAACAATCCTCCTGCCTCAGCCTCCTAAAGGGCTGGGATTCCAGGCATAAGCCATCATGCCCAGCCAGGATATTTATAATATTACTATTACCACATCTAAAAAAATAACAGTAGACTGGATGCTTATGCCTGTAACCCCAACACTTTGGGAGGCTGAGGCGGGCAGATCACAAGGTCAAGAGATTGAGAGCATACTGGTCAATATGGTGAAACCCCATTTCTACTAAAAATACAAAAATTAGCTGGGTGTGGTACGTGGTGGTGTGTGCCTACAGTTCCAACTACTCGAGAGGCTGAGGCAGGAGGCTGAACCCGGGATATGGAGGTTGCAGTGAGTCAAGAAAGCGCCCCTGCACTCCAGCCTGGCAGCCTAGCGAGACTCTGTCTCACAAAAAAACAAAAACAAAAATCAAAAACACCGGGGGCCACCGTGACTCCGGCCAGTTGTCCTGGCACTTGAGGAGGCGAGGCCATGAGTTCAAGGCCAACCTGAGCAACGTTACATGCTCTCATTGATTGACAAAAAAAAAAAAAAATCAAAAACACCAGTAATCCCCTAATACTATCTAATATCCAGTCCATATTAAATTTCTGATTCTCTACAAAATATCATTTATAGCTTAAAAAAATTGGAACCAAGGGTCTGGGCATGGTGACTCACATCTGTAATCTCAGTACTTTAGGAGGCCAAGGCGGGAGGATCTCTTGAGGCGTTTGAGGCTGCAGTGGGCCATGATGGTGCCATTGCACTCCAGCCTGGGTGACAGAGATGCCATCTCTTAACAAATAAAATTGGAACCAGGATTCTATCCAAGGTTCATACACTGTATTTAAATATCATGTTTCTTTAGTCTCTTATTTTTTAAAAAATTTTTTTACAAAAACAATTTATTTCTGTAAACTGTTTGAGTGCAGAGATGTTCTTCACAATCCCAACACAGTACAAATTTCTTCCCCAAACCAAAATGAGCAAGGGAAAAGAGAAAAAGAGCTATATAAAACGTGCTTATGAAGACCCAAGCCAATCTCATCTTTCTTAAAAACAAAGCAAATTGATCCTTTTGAATGTGTGGTGCAGGTCTAGGGTTGAAGCCGCAGGCTTTCAGGGTACTATGACCCCAGGGCTTTGCTCAGCTCACAGCTAGCACGCAATGGGAGCAGCCCTCCGGCCCAAGCCATCCTCGAAGCTTGCACAGAAGTTTCCTGAACCTAAGGGATCCATTCCCAGCTCTCCTTAAATTTCCAGTCCTCACCCTGGGACTCTCTCCCTAACGTCCTCATTGCTTTGGGGGCCCTTGAAGTAAACCTGAAATACTCTCTCTGTTAACTCTGGGCTCAGATCTTTGCCCTTCTCTGTGTCACAAGGAAATTTTGGTCAAGAGTGTGGGAACTGGTGGTTTCAGGTCATGCAGCAAAGCTACTGCCAGGCAAGTTTTAAGGCAAATTTTATCTCTTCTTATGCAGTCTGAGCCAGATCTAACCTCACCATGAAGCAATCCTGCCTCTGCTGACATGCAGATTAGGCTACTGGATGGAGGCGGGATGAGGGAGCCTGGGGCAGATTCCAGGTTTGGGCCTGACTACGGAATGGATGAGTGTGCTTATGAAGGCTGCAGGCACCAGGCGCAGCTCCTGGCCCAGCTGCCCCTCAGTTGGTATACAGGAAACGGGGCCCAAGAAAACTGAGATGGCAAAACATGCCCCGGGCTCAGAAAGCAACGTGAGGTCATGCAGATCCCACTAGGAACACCTTGTTGCATGTAAGAGAAATGCCAGGAAAAGGGGTCACTGCAGGAGGCACCTCCAGGACCTTGCATCAGAATGATTTTTCTTTAGAACAAAAAAGAAGAGGAGAAAAGAAAAAGAAGAACAAAGAAAGAGGTTCCATGAGCATCACAAGATAGGACACAGCAGGGTTGTAAGGGAAGCAGGAAGGTGGGGGCTGCTGACACAGGGTGGCGGGCGCTGCCTCTCATGGCTTCTTTTCTCCCTCGTGGGCTGGTGGGCTAGTAGCTGAGGCCAGCGGTCCCCTCCCCCTGGGGAGCAGGCAGATGACTTTGACAAGGGGCGGCGGGGGAGGGGGCGGTGGTGGTGGTCTGGGGTTACTCCGTCTGAGCCTCGTAGTTTGCTCCGCCCACCTTCTTCAGCTCTCTCTTGATGAAATAAATCTTCCTCCAGCTCCTTCCGATCACTGATCACAAACTTCTTAGGAAAATTCTATACGACCTCCTTCACCAGGGTCTTGTCCATCCCAATTCTGGCGCACTGCAGCCCGCTGATACTCTCACTGAGCCATGTGATGAGGGCGAACTTGGACCTCTTGCTCATGGCATGCCAGGTGGTGAAGCGCACGAAGGCAAGCAACTGGTCGGCATCTGTGCACTGCTGGATGAAGTGCTGGTACTACGCTCCCTGCTCGCCGGGGACAATGGTGGAGCCGTCATATTCAAAAGTCACCCAGATAACTGCCGAGCTGCTGTCGCGCACGGGTTGTACTCTGTAGATCTTGGTGGTCATCGCCGCGAGGCCGCGGCAGGAACACTGCCTGGGGCGGCTGGCGGGGAAGCGCCATGGTGGGCAGCTGCGGCGACGGCGACGCGGGGCCTGCAAGCTCAGAGCGCAGCGGCAGCTCCCACCTCTTTAGGCTCTTTAAATCTAAAACAGTCTTCCTCTTTTTTTCCTCCCACATTTTTTTTTTAATTCTAATTTTTTAAGATGGAGTTGTGCTCATGTTGCCCAGGCTGGGGTGCAATGGCGCCATCTCGTCTCACTGCAACCTCCGCCTCCTGGGTTCAAGTGATTCTACTGCCTCAGCCTCCCAAGTAGCTGGATTTACAGGTGCCCACCACCACACCTGGCTAATTTTTAAAAACATTTTTAGTAGAGACGGGGTTTCACCATGTTGGCTAGGCTGGTTTCAAACTCCTGACCTCAAGTAATTTGCCCATCTTGGCCTCCAAAAGTGTTAGGATTACAGGCATGAGCCGCCAATGCCTGGCCTTCGCCCTAAATTTAACGTTTTGAAGAAACCAAGGCTAGAAGGGTTGTTGTCCACCATCGCGTTATTTCTCTGGTTGTTTCCTCATAGTGTCATCGAGTTTGTCCCAGGTAACTTCAACTTTAATATTCCAAATGAGTGAGTCAAGCCCCATCTGAGAATATTCTTACTACCTCCATTGTCATCCTGGAGTCACTCTAAGAAGTCTTCAAGATGCATATTAACATTCAGAAGATCAGCCTTGCTTCGTAGTCAATTGTGGTCAGAACTTCTATGTCTCACTAAAGACTACATATCTCCCACTAGAAGATGGCCTCCTAACAAGCCACAGTGCTACCACAGCTAAATGCAGGTGGAACGAGGACGATTGCTGATGAATAAAAATTATACATTTCATTGTCAGCTGATGTGGACCACGAAGAAATTCTATAATTAAGAAGCTCTCCTGGGCTGGGTGCAGTGGCTCACGCCTATAATCCCAGCATTTATGGATGGTGAGGCGGGAGGATCACTTGCATTAAGGAGTTCACTACCAGCCTGGGCAAAACAGTGAGATCCTGTGTCTACAAACAATAAACAAAAGTAGCCAGGTGTGGTGGTGTGCATCTGTAGTCCTACTTGGGAAGCTGAAGTGGGAAGACTGCTTAAGCCCAGGAGGTGGAGGTTGCAGTGGGCTGAGTTCATGACATGGCACTCTAGCCTGGGTGACAGAGCGAGACCCTGTGTCAAAACACACACACACAGACACACAGACACACACACACACACACACACACACACACACCAAGCTATTTTGCCTGCTAAAGGACAAGGAAACAATTTTATTAATTTTTAAGTTTTTAATTTAATTTTTGAGATGGAGTCTTACTCTGTTGCCCAGGCTGGAGTACAATGGACTCACTGCAAACTCTGCTTCCCAGGTTCAAGCAATTCTCCCACCTCAGCCTCCTGAGTACCTGGGATTACAGGTGCCCGTCACCATGCCCAGCTAATTTTTGTATTTTTAGTAGGGACAGGGTTTCACCAAGTTGGCCAGGCTGGTATCAAACTCCTGACCTCAAGTGATCTGCCTGTCTTGGCCTCCCATTATTGGTGTGAGCCACTGTGCCCAGACAAATCTTGCAATATTTTATTAGGTTCTTGACAGGTACTTTTCCCAGCATAATCATGCATTAGCATTAAGAGGAGTGCTTTTCCCCTTCTATATGCAGGAGGTGAAGCTAGTTTCTATCTTAAAGTGTTACCTGTAAATTGAATTATTTTTGCCCTGTAGGAAAAGTTTAGAGTACTCTAAATTAATCTTTGGGGCCAGGTGTGGTGGCTCACACCTATAATCCTAGCACGTTGGGAGGCCAAGGTAGGCAGACTACTTGAGCTCAGGAGTTTGAGACCAGCCTGGAGAACATGGCAAACCTTGTCTCTACAGAAAATACAAATTAGCCCAGCCTGGTGGCACTTACTTGTGGTCCCAACTACTCCAGATGCTGAGGTGGGAAGATCACTTTAGCCCATGGAGGTTAAAGCTGCAGTGAGTTATGATCATGCCATGTACAGCTTGAGTGACAGAGCAAGACCCTGTCTCAAAAAAAAATCATCATCTTCTTTGGAATAAGTAATTTTGCTATTTTTAGATAATAATCATAAAAAGCTTTTGAGGCTGGATAAAAAGGTTAAAAAAATCACCTCATGTTAGTCCAGGCCAGTTTTATTCTTATTTATTTATAGGGACATGGTCTTGCTATGTTGCACAGGCTGGTCTCCAACTTCTGGGCTCAAGTGATCCACCTGCCTTGGCCTCCCAAAGTGTTGGGATTACGGGCATGAGCCACTGCACCTGGCCTATGCCAATTTTAGATGCAGATCCTATGAATTGCCTGATAGAAAGTTATTCAATACGATAAATAACACCAATACCAGTAAATGTGTCATTCTTTCAAGTATATTAAAATTAACCTAATTAGGTTTTCTTCATCCTAGAGGTAAATGAAGTCATCAAGGCATCAATATAGGGTTACTTGTTTTTTTTAGACAGAATCTCACTCTGTCACTCAGGCTGGAGTGCAGTGGTGCAATCTTAGCTCACTACAACCTCTGCCTCCTGGCTTCAAGTGATTTTTGTGCCTCAGCCTCCTGAGTAGCTGGGATTATAGGCATGCACCACCACAGCTGGCTAATTTTTGTATTTTTAGTAGAGACAGGGTTTCGCCAAGTTGGTCAAGCTGGTATTGAACTCTTAGCCTCAAGTCTGCCTGCCTTGGCCTCCCGAACTGCTGGGATTACAGGTGTGAGCCACTGCACCTACCTATTTGTTTTTTTTACTAAACAAATAGTACTGTTTCATGCCTCACTACCTTTGAACACACTGCTCTCTCCTGGAATGTTTTTTCCTCTCTTCTTACCTACTTCCTGTCCTCCAAATTGGCCTTCCCACGAAGTTTCTCCCTGACTCCCTGATTTGTGTTCCCTGGTTTGAATTCACTTAGCACCTTGTATCATGATATTTTTCATCCTGTACTGGAATAATGAACCAGACTACACATTCCTTGTCAGCAACCATGTCTCATTCAGCTTTTATCTTCCAAGATGCTCCAAGTATGGCATCTGACGCATAAGTAGTGAGCGCTCAGGACATATTTGATGACTCATACCCCATGCCCTCATTTTTCTCTCAAACATGTTTTACAGAAGTTCTTTTGATCAGGTTGTATCCAAAAGAAACTGATTACAGTTTCTTTGAGCTAAACAGGCCTCTTCTAGTAAATTCACTGAACTGCCACTACTTTGGGCAAGCCACTTCATTCAGTGCCTATTAAGGGTCTATCACATCCCAGGCACTGTTCTAAACCCAGCAGAGTCCTGTTTCAAAGAGCTTATAATCTAGGGGAGAAGATAGCAATAGATAATTCACCTCTTAGAGGAAATGTGCAGTCTTTTTCTGGACAATGTGAGGTGTATCAGAATGTATATAGTATTCTGGATATCAGGGAGGAAGTTGCAGCTGACATTGTCTGAATGAACTTCAATTGCTAAAAAAAATCAGGGAAGGCGGGGCGCGGTGGCTCACGCCTGTAATCCCAGCACTTTGTGAGGCCGAGGCGGGTGGATCACGAGGTCAAGAGATCGAGACCATCCTGGTCAACATGGTGAAACCCCGTCTCTACTAAAAATACAAAAAATTAGCTGGGCACGGTGGCACGTGCCTGTAATCCCAGCTACTCGGGAGGCTGAGGCAGGAGAATTGCCTGAACCCAGGAGGCGGAGGTTGCAGTGAGCTGAGATCGCGCCATTGCACTCCAGCCTGGGTAACAAGAGCGAAACTCCGTCTCAAAAAAAAAAAAAAAAAAAAAAAAAATCAGGGAAGAGGATGCAGGGAAGCCAAGAGTAGACAGTATTTGACCTGGATTTTGAAAGATGAGTAGGAAACTGATGTGTACTTTGGCGACTGTTAAAGAAAACCAGAGCCAAGCAGTAGTTGAAGTGATAAAAACATTTTATTCAGGAACTAGTGCAACAGCGGGGAGACCTCAGAATAGATACAGAACTGAACTCAATTCTCTTACTGCATTAGTTTCTTAATAACATCCTTTACCATTTTACCTACTGCCTGGCTCTGGTTTTCTTTAAGTAGGGGAGGTGGTGATGCAGAACATTTTAGATAGAGACAAAAGAATGAGCAAAGCCAAAGGGAGTAAAGAAACTTAGGGAAAAAGTAAATAATCCATAGAAAGTTGGATAGTCAAGGGAAACAGAACTTTTTCGTAGTCAGAGCCTCGAGCAATGTTGGGGAAGTGGCAAGAGATGGGCTTTTTAAAGACAGTAGGGCTTTAAAAAATTTTTATTTAAATTAAAAAATATATATTTTGCGTTTTAGGTTTTGGGGTACATGTGAAGAACATGCAGGATTGTTGCATAGGTACATACATGGCAATGTGGTTTGCTGTCTTCCTCCTCATCACCTATATCTGGCATTTCTCCCCATGTTATCCCTCCCCAACTCCCCACCCTCCGCTGTCCTTCTCCTAGTTACCCCCACAGACCTCAGTGTGAACTCCAGTTACCAAAAGTCAAGTTGTTTGGTGCTATTTAGAAAATGAAATGCTTTTCTGTTTATTCCTAGAAGCTCAAATGGGAAAGGTACGTTTGAGCAAGAGTGCCTAGAATGCTATGCCAGCAAGTTTGGATTTTATCCTGCAGCGCCAACTGGGAGTTCTCCGAGAGCTGTACGGTATTTTATAAAGGTGACTATGATATTAATAGGTGATAGGCTGGAGCGGCTTGTAGCAGTCCGACTCCCAGCCTCAGTTTACTCACTGATAACAGGAATCGGGTTGGATCAGATGCCCTCTTGGGTCCCTTCCAACCTCGATGACCTGCTTCTGAGGTACCTCTGCCCTTCTTCCAATACCAGGACCTGTGTCTCATCTCCTCCTCCTTCTTAACTTTGTCCAGCTGCCACCTTTCCTAGCCCCTGGCCTGCCTTAAGTGCTTTCAATCACCAGGTGGGGGCAGGGGAGGGAGAGGCGCGTCTTCAGGTGAAACAAACGCGTCTCCGCTCCGCGGTCTTCAGCCCCAGGCAGCACCACTTGGGTGGTGCCCGGGGCCAGGTGCGCCCTAGAGTGGGCAAGGAGCTAAGTTTCTCGGTCGCTTTTCCGTCCTAGGCCTTTAAGGGTGGGAGGCCGACTCTCCCACAGCCAAGCCATCCCGGGGAGCACAGCAGGAGCCCGCGCCTCGCGCGTTCCTGGTTCCTCCGGGACAAAAGCCTGTGAGTCCCGGCAGCAGCCACCGGGTTTCACCGGGACTCTCCAGTGGCAGGGCCTCGGGGCGGAACTCAGACAGCCAACTAGCTTCTAAAGAAGTCGGGGTCTAGGTTCGGCCGGGACCGGGCCCGGGGCCGAGAGGGCTGCTGAGCTGGGTCGCGTCCCGGGCGCGCGCTGAGCCGAGTCACGTGAAGCGACCGGGGCCACGTGACCCGGCGAGTCCCGGGCGCGCGGGCGCTCCTCCCCTTCTTGCCGGTGGGCACTGCCGCTCTCTCTTGCTTCTGCGCCCGCTGGAGCTTCGGAGATCCCTGCGGTCCCGCGGGACGGTGCGGCTGGCCTCGCAGGTAGCGTGTGGGCGCGGGGTCGAGCTCGCGGAGGCCGCTTTCCCCCGGCCCTTCCCCTGCTTCCCTTCCCCGCAGGCCGGGCCGGGTGTGCCCAGTTACCCCGGCACCTTCCGCCTCCCTCGCTCGGGCTCCCGGGCCGGCCCCGCCAGCGCTGCTTCCCGGGCGAGGGATGGGGTCCCCGGCCGGACCCCGCCAGCACCTCAGCTACTGTGCCCTCCTGCGAGGAGGAGGGAAGGATGGGCAGAGGCGAGGGAAAGTTTTCCCTGCTCCCTCTTTTCTTTTCTTTTCTTTTTTTTTTGTTTTGTTTTGAGCTGCATGAACTCGATTTTGCTCGTTAGCTGAAGGCTCACTGCTGTGGGTGCCGTCATCCTCATTCTGCCCTGTCCAAGATCTTAGCGTCTCTCCTTCGCCTCCTGACAGTAGTGCTGTCACAAACCGTATTATTTATCGTTTCACTTTCCCCCACGACCCGGAATCCACAAAAGTGGGGATCCTGTTGGTGGGGACCTTTATCCAGGCGTGCGGTGAACTGAGTGAATGACGTTTTCCTTATCCTCTCTCTGATGAAGTTACCTACCTGCTGTTTATTTTAAGGTGACTAACGAGCACGCTCTGTTCTGCTCTCATTAGTGCTCTTTTGTTTTTAATTTATTTGCATATGAGACAGTTCCAAGCCATCTGCTGAACTCTGTGCACTTTCTGCAGCTGGGGATTACAATCTTACAAAGCAGTCTTGTAATAATGCTTTTAGGAAACCAGATTCATGATCTTTGCCTTTGCCCTATTCTTTTTTTGGGAGGATTAAAGCCCTTAGAGGACAAAAACTGAGTTTCTGAAACTGGTGTGTACTGTGGGCTAATAACATTAAAACGTCAAAGTGTGTAATGCGGGAAGGAATGGAAAAATGATTGAACCCTGAGGGAAGTTTATAGATGCTTTAAACTTGAGTCATTTCAAGTGAGCACTGGGTGAATTTCACCCCTGTAAACTGCTTTCAGGGTCGAGGATGTAACTGTATATTTGGATTCTATTGATATAACAGTTCATCTGTGGGATGGATTTTAATCCATTTAATCCATTGTGTGAATACCAGTCTATTTATTAATACTCTAGACGAATCCTTTTTCTTCTTCTGCTTTTCTTCAAGAGTAAGCATATTAATCTTTAAAGAGAGTTTTTGCAAGTGATTATTTATGTGTGTGATCCAAATGATAAAATTATGTGAACTTCAGAAAACAAATGGCCATGAAAACCCAAAGCTTTCAAGCTTGCAGCTTTTAAAAAATTCTTTGCAAATTTTAAAATTAAAGAGTACCGGTATATGTATGTTGCAGCAAGAATGTGGCTCCACCTAATACATGGGAGCTGGGAAGTCTGAAACAGTATCCTTCTTTTCCTGCGAGTCCTTGTGGGGTAGATGAAACTGTGAAGGAAAGTGAAAGACCTTTATGATGATGATGATATTCCTTCTGTGTGTACTACATCAAATAGTAAGTCATGCACAGGAAAGGAGCTGGGGCCTTACAGAGTCTAGAGTCCAGGCAGGGCATTAGAACACATTTCAAAATATTTTCTGGTTTTAAAAAAGTTAAAAATGTTACATATTGGCCAGGTGTGGTGGCTTACACCTGTAATCCCAGCACTTTGGGAGGTTGAGGCGGGCAGATTACATGAGGCCAGGAGTTCGAGACCAGCTTGGCCAACATGGCAAAACCCCATCTCTACTAAAATTACAAAAATTAGCCAAGCGTGATGGCACGTGCCTGTAATCCCAGCTACTCAGGAGGCTGAGGCACGGGAATTGTTTGAGCTGGGGAGGCGGAGGTTGCAGCAAGACAAGATTGTGCTACTACACTCCAGCCTGGGTGAGACTGTATCTCAAAAAAAAAAAAAGTTACATATTATGTACATCCTTAAGAATGCACAAGAGGGGTATGAGTGTTGTCTGAATTTAGCCAGAATTGACTTAGAAGAGGAGATCAGTTAAGGAAATAATTATATAAATCAATTATGTGTCAGATCAGATTTAAAAAAACACACCTCTTTCCTGGGGTAGAAAAGGTCACGGGAGACTTAGACTGGTCTCTAGTCTTCTCTGGGCTCAGTCTTACTATCCTGCTAGGTTTCTCTGCTCAGTGCTCTTTATGGGAAAGATAAAGAGCAGTGACTGCTTCAGACTTCTCCACTGTTTTTTCCCCAATTGCTCCACTCCACTTTTATTTTTTAAGACAGGGTCTCACTTTGTCGCCCATGCTGGAGTACGGTGGCATGTGATCATAGCTCAACCTCCTAGGCTCAACTCATCCTCCCCACTCCCAAGTAGCTGGGACCACAGATGTGCACCACCAAATTCAGCTAATTTTTTTTATGTTTTGTAGAGACAGGGTCTCCCTATGTTGCCCAGGCTGGTCTTGAACTTCCAGCCTCAAGCAATCCTCCCACCTCCAAAAGTGCTGGGATTACAGGCATGAGCAACCGCACTTGGCCTCCACTCCACTTTTTATTGCCACCTCCCCTCTTACTCTCAACAAAAAGCCTACCTCTTTCTTCACAGGGAAAAATAGGTGACCTCAGAAGAGAATGTCCCCAAATGCCAATCAAAACCACAAGATACCACCTCCCATCCATTAGGATGAGCATAATACAAAAGACATACAGTAAATATTGGAGAAAGCAGCACTGTTGTACGTTGCTGGTGGGCATGTAAAATACAGTCTAGTGGAGAGAGAGGGAGAAGGAGAAGGAGAGAATGAGTATGCCTCCAGCATCTGGCTTCCTAACCTTTAAACTGGCTTTCTCATATTCATCCTTTCCTCCTCCTCTTGTGGAGGGAAGAAAGGGAAGACTTGCCCCTTCTGCAGTTTCTCTTGCACTTGTTCTTTTTGATTTTCTGAGATGGAGTTGCGTTCCTGTTGCCCAGGCTGGAGTGCAATGGTGTGATCTTGGCTCACTGTAACCTCGGTCTCCCAGGTTCAGGGGATTCCCCTTCCTCACCCTTCAGAGTAGCTGAGATTACAGGTGCCCGCCACCACACCCAGCTAATTTTTGTATTTTTAGTAGAGAAGGGGTTTCACCTTGTTGGCCTTGCTGGTCTCGAACTCCTGACCTCAGGTGATCTACCTGCCTTGGCCTCCCAAAGTGCTGCCATTACAGGCATGAGCCACCATGCCCGGCCCATCTCTTGCACTTCTGCTTCAGATCCCATTCCCTGCTACTCTCTTAAGAACTTCATTGAGTTGTTATGGCCTCTCCTCTTTGATCTTTCTACTGGCTCCTTCCCATTAGCTTAAACATGTTCAAGTCTCTAACAATGTTTACATTAAAAGGTTAACAGAAAATGTCCTTCAACTCTGTCTCATTCTGTGATTACTACCTGCTTTCTTTTTTCCTTCTGAGTGAAATTTCTTGAACAAGTTGTTTATACTCATGGTTTTCTTTTCTTCTCGTTTCAAATATGCCTCAACCTGCTGCAGTCTGGCTTCATCCACCTACAACGTCCATGAAACTGTTCTTGTTAGATCACTGGTAATTCTTGTTAAACCCAATGGAAGTTTCTCACCCTTCCCTTTCTTGGTGTTTCAGCAGCGTTCAACTCTTGCCTGTGATGCTCAAGTCCCCAGGCCTCTGACACTCTGCTCTCCTGGTTTACCTCCTGCTCTACCTCTTCCTTCACAGTCCCTTCTAGGGGGTACTCCTTGTCCCTTTCCTGTTCAAAGTTTCTTAGAGTTCTGCTCAAGACACTCTGCTCTTCTTATTCCACTTGCTTTTTCCTCAGTGATTTCATGCCAAATTTCCAAATCTCTAATCCAGACCTCTCTTGAGCTTCAGATTTATAAATCCATCTGTTGGGACTTGTCCACTTTAATATCCCACAGGTACCTGGAACAAAATGTCCAGAGTAGGACTTGTCAGTCTTGAGGCCTCCTGTACTCTGCTGTAGTTAGGATTACAGGCAGACACTTAAGCTCAGTGTCTGCCTATGATCCTTGGCTCTGCCTTTCTGCTTATCCAGTGCCCCCTGTCCTATTTAGCCAGTTGCAGAATCTTCTTGCTTCTCCTTGTCCAGTTTTCTCCGTTTCCCTGGTGTGGGCTTCCATCCCTTCTTTTCCTGGACTCCCTCTAAGCACTCCTTTGTCGTCTTATGTCTCTATGGTTAGCCAAAGTAATCTTTCCTAGTCCTGTATCTGTTTATACTTCTTCCCTGCTTAAGACCCTTTAGGGATTACCTGGAGCTCTTAGGATAAAGCCTGAGCTGTTTGGCTGCAGCCATGCTGACTTTCTTTCTGTTTCTCCACCAGAACCTCACCAGCATGCATGCTCACTGTTGCTGGCGCCTCCTTCTCTTCAGGTAGTGGAAGCACACTTCCCAATTCTCTTGCCTCCACAGCATCTGACCCTCCCCATCAGAGTCCAGCCACACTGTTGTGAGCATCTGTTTATATGTCTAGATCCACCCCATCCCCCCGCCCCATGTAATTTCTGTTGGTGTTGGCTCTGTGTCTTATTTACCTAAGAACATTTATTGAATTAATAGTGTATGGTTCTGCCTGTCCATTGCTGGAGTTTCAGTTTGATTTTAGGTCATTGCAGGGTACATCTGATATTTTTCATACAACTGGAGACTAATAGATGAAATCACTTTTGCGATACCCACACAGGAAAGATTCATGAGACCATAAATAGATTTGAATTTGGCCCACTTCCAGTCTTGAATTCATTTGGAAAATAAAGTGAAATATTATGTTCTATCCATTTCTTTTTTTCTTTTTCAGACAGGATCTTGCTCTCTTGCCCAGACTGGAATACAGCGGTGTGAACACGGCTCACTGCAGCCTCAACCTCCTGGACTCAGGTGATCCTCCCACCTCAGCCTCCTGAGTAGCTGGGACTACAAGCGCATACCACCATGTCTAGCTAATCTTTATTTTTGAGAGATGGAGTCTTGCCATGTTGCTCAGGCTGATCTTGAACTCCTGGGTTCCAGTGAACCTCCTGTATTCACCTCCCAAAATGCTGGGATTACAGGCATGAGCCGCACCCAGCCATCTATCCATTTCTTTAAACTTTGACCCATTATTTTTTTTTTGTTCTGTTTTGTGACTCCTGTTTATTTGGTGTGACAAATAACAGACTTATAGAAAAAAATGTTATTTCTAATCATTAATGTTTCTTTTCTGGTTTCCTTTTGAAAACAGTATCTTATAAAAGCAATACTTTGATAAGATCAAGTCAGCTTCACAACTCTGGATATGTTATTTTTCACTGCTCATGCTGTTGCCACTTCTTTCATTTGTTTTTCTAATCTGAGCACAGGGTCATGTCAGAAGTGAGATGAGATGAAATGAATGAGATGAAAGCATCCCCTTTGGATGATGGGGCTAAAGAAATGCTTACAGAGCATTATCGCAAGTTGTGCTTCAAGTCAAATAACTTAATTAGTGATTGGGAAGTGACAGTTATAGGAACTTACATTTTCCTCTTAAGTTAGTGATGAATTTGAACAAAACTTATGAAACAAAGGGTAGCCACAATCAGAAAATTCTGAAACACTAGTCATACTGTTGTCTAAGTGAAGGTTGGGTGGGTATTACCTTCACTCACCTGGACAGGTGGCTTCAGCTTGAAGGATGACAAACTGTTTCGGAGAAGGCTACATTCTCAGACTCCTTAGTCTTGTGGAATTTGTCAGACATTCAAGGCATTCTTTCTTTCCCTTTCATTCTTGCAGTTCTGTGTGTTTGCAGAAGAGAGAAGTGGATTACTCATTGTGAATGTCTCAGCACATCTTTAAAACTTTGCCTATTATTTGCAGCTCTTATACCATAGAATGAGTGAAATGGTTTTAAGTTTTATTTTTATTTAAAAATGTTTGAGGCTGATTCTTAGAGGCTTATCTGGACCTGGGAAATATATATGGTATCTCAATGAGACTGAACATTTGCTCAGTCTCAAAAAGTCCATCAGAATTAGTATGGAAGAAATTGGTAACAGTAACATCTGGCTCTTTGTACCTTGAGAGGGTTTTTGAATTGCTTTTGCAAGTTGTAATGTTGTATGCCAAAGAGTTTACCCCACACCCTAGAGCTCTCTTATTTGAATGTTTTTCTAGAATTAAATGGATTCAGAAATAAAAATGGTCATGCCCTTACATCTTTTGTGCTCAAATGAGAACGCTTATTGGTAGAAAAGGAAGAAGTCTATGAAGAACACTTGTTTTTCTAGGAAACTGGATGATCTTCATGGAGGAAAGGTTCACATTTTATCATCTGCTGAAATATGGAGGATTTTGTTTTCTGGGATTTTGTGTAATTGTTTTCTTGTATATATACAATTTTTATGTGGTTGTCACTAGTTTACACATAATTATTTCCCATTTGACACATTAACATACATCATGTGGACCATATGCTTGCGTGGTACGTCCATTTGCTTAATTATTCCAGTTGTATTCACATTCTGGTTTTCTAGTTACTTAGGATCTGACTTTCCATTAGACCTTCAGCTCCTCAGAGGCAGAGACCATGATTGTATTGTTCTTTATGATGTCCCTAGCATTCTTAGTATCTGGAATCATCGCAGAAGAAGAATTAATGTATGCTATTAAAGTCAGCTCTCTGTATCCATGGATTCCATATCTGCAGATTCAACCAACCTTAAATTGCAAATATTAAAAATTGCATTTGTACTGAACATGTACAGAGTATTTTTGTGTTATTATTCCCCAAGCAATGCAGCATAAAAACTATTTACCAATCATTGCCATTGTATTAGGTATTATAAGTAATTTGGAGATAGTTTAAAGTATATGGGAGGATGTGTGTAGGTTATATGCAAATACCATGCCATTTTCTATCAGGGACTTGAGCATCTGTGGATTTTTGTATCTGCAGGAGGTCCTAGAACCAGTCCCCCACGGATACTGAAAGATAACTGTATTTTGTTCACATTAGCATACAGTAGTGCTTTTTTCCAAGGCCTCTTAGATTTTATCAATAGCTCATTAACCATAAATTTTTTTCATAAGGCAGCTTAGCAACTTAAACTGATAAGTAAAATCACCCATTCAGTTTATGAAAATAGAGAAACTTCTATTAGGATTTTCAGTGTATGTGTAAATGTTTTAATTGAAAGGTGTTTTTTTTTTTTGCCATTAAAAATATTTTGCATATTAGAAATCGCTGTGCTGAGTAGTTTAAAGCTTGCTGTAGTTTGTATGCTGAACAATATTTAGGCCACTTAAAATGATTGTTCCAACATTCAGAGCCATTTCAGTTTCCTCTGACAATCAGCTTCCATAATAAAGAATGATACAAACTCATTTCATGCTAGCACTGGCTAGCACCAAGATGCTAGCCAATGCTGAAGGACTGCTTACTCTTTCCCACCTCTTTTCCTTAGAAAGCTCTAACGTCAATAGAAGCCTAAGGTCTAGAGGTAAAATACCCTATTGGTGTCATTTAAAAACCAGTATATACAGCAGTTTAAACTAGACCAAGCAAATACATTGTTGTATTTGTGTCAACTATGTTCTGGTTATTTGAGGTTTGTGTGGAAGCCATGTGCTTACAGATCAACCCAAAATTTTTATTATTGTTTAATATTGAGACCATTATTTCATCAAAACCAATTTTCTAGTACCATTTCTCCATTTCTCTCCATTTCCTGTTTTTTTTTTTCCTCATTAAACTTTTTTAATGGGTCTCAAAATTCCGTGACAAATTTTTGGTCAAGTTTATTTCCTGTTGTTTTAAAAAATTCCATAAGCATGTTCAAATATATTTTTTGCTAGATCAGTAAAATAAACTGTTCCCCACCCTTCCTTAATATTTGTTCCTAGGGGAAAGTGAAATAAAAATAAATATGCTCTTAGAGGAATTAAAAGATTAATTGCAACATTACTCCTTCAGCCTTCCAGTTCTAAATGTAGATTTCTAAAATTGGAAGGCCTGTGTTTGTACTCCTGGCTGAATTTGCTTTCAGAGTATAAAGTAAACTTTTCTTCCTCATGCCACAAGTTCTCTGACGGACAGTGTCAATAGCTAGGACAAGCCATCCCAGGGAATGGGATATTGATCTGTAGGACTAATGGATGTAGGATAAGTGCAGGAAGGGATGCAGGAAGTATTTTCAAGTGCCACAGAAAATATGAAGATCCCCAAGTGGGTTGGCATATTATCTTTAAGGATGTTACACCTCTGCTTACATTTTTGCATTTCTCTTTTCTTTCCTCGTACCCTTCTTTTGTCTCTATACAGTAAAAAAAAAGTCATTGATTCACCTAATAATAACACAAAAAGAGTGATAATTCAGGCTGAAACACATTAATACCGTTTTTCAGAAAGTATTTCCTAAATAAAATATGGAAATATGCAAAAAAAGGTACTATCTTAGTGAGCTACTGCAGAAGTAACTATTTAAATATGACTGACATTCTAATTACAGCTCATCATTTTTATAATTATTAATCAAGCCCTGGAAGGGCAATTTGTTTGGTCTAGTTTGAATTGCTGTATGTGCTGGAAAGTTCTAAGAAGGCTCTATTTCTTTTATAAATGCTCCATCGAGAATTTCCCTAATCAGAACATGTTTCTTAAAACATGATTAGAACATTATGATTTTACTTTTCCAAAAGTATTTTTTGGACTGAAGCCTTTCTACATTTAATTTTAGAAATGTATCTTTGATTTTATTAATACAGGCTTGATAAAAGCCCACAGGATGATTATTTGCTTTTTAAAAATTGGGGTAAAAGATATAGAATGTAAAATTTACCATTTTGACAGTTTTTAAGTTTACATTTTAGTGACATTAGGTGCATTCACATTATTGTACAACCATCACCACCATCCATCTCTTTTTAAAAAAATAATTTCAACTTTTATTTTAGATTCGGGGGAACATATGTAGGTTTGTTACATAGGTATAGCATGTGATGCTGAGCTTTGGAGTACAAATGATTCCATCAACCAGGTAGTGAGCATAGTATCTAATAGTACCCCTCCCTCCCTGCCCCTCTAGTCATCTCCAGTGTCTATTGTTCCCATCTTTATATCCATGTGTACCCCATATTTAGCTCTCAGTTCTAAGTGTGGTATTTGGTTTTCTGTTCCTGTGTTAATTCACTTAGGATAATGGCCTCCAGCTGCATCCACGATTTTGTTATTTTTAATGGCTGTGTAGTATTCCTTAGTGTACATGCACCACATTTTCTTTTTCCATTCTGCTGTTTATGGGCACCTAGGTTGATTCCATGTCTTTGCTATTGTGAATAGCGCTGTGATGAATGTACAAATGCATGTGGGTTTTTTTTTTTATAGAACAATTTATTTTCCTTTGGATATATACCCAGTCTTGAGATTCCTGGGTTGAATGGTAGTTGTGTTTTAAGTTCTTTGAGGAATTTCCAAACTGCTTTCTGCAGCGGCTGAACTAATTTGCATTCCCACCAACAGTGTATAGTGTTCCTTTTGCTGTACAGCCTTGCCAGCATCTTTTGTTTTTGACTTTTGAATAATGGCCATTCTGACTGGTGTGAGATGGTATCTCATTGTGGTTTTGGTTTGGATTTCTCTGATAATTACTGATGTTGAATATTTTTTTGTATGTTTCTTGCCTAGAACTTTTGCATCATCCCAAAGTGAAACTCTGTACCCATTAAACAATAACTACTCATTCCTACCTCCTCCCAGCTCTTGGCACCCACAATTCTACTTTGTCTCCGTGAATCTGACTGTTCTAGGTCTATGATACCTCATGTAAGAGGAATCATACAACATTTGTCTAGCTTATTAGCATGATATCTTCAGGGTTCATCCCTGTTGTTGATTGTATCAGAATTTCCTTCAAAGAGTGAGTAATATTCCGTCATATGTGTAGACCACACTTTGCTTATCCGTTCATCTGTGCATGGATATTTGTTTTATTTTCACATTTTGGCTGTTGTGAATAATGCTACTTTGACAGTTAGTATACAACTATCTATTCAAGTGTCTGCTTTCAATTCTTTGGGGTGTATACTAGAAATGGAGTTTCTAGATAATAGAATTCTGATGTTTAATTTTTTTGAGAAATCACCATCAGGTTTTCTATAGCAGCTCTATCATCTTATATTCCTACTGTCTACATTTAATTTTATATTAATAATTCATTGTTCTAGATTTTGCCAGAAACATTCTGCCACTGTAGGTTGTGAATCTAAAGCAAGAATGCATCTTAAAACTTCTAACAGCCTAGGTGGTAAAACATAATTCAAATAATTAAACTTTTATTTTCATTTGAAATATTTGTTTATTTCTATTTGTCATAAAATGTTTGTTATAGAAATTTGAGACTGGATGGATGCAGTGGCCCACGCCTCTAATCCCAGCGCTTTGGGAGGCTGAGACGGGTGGATCACCCAAGGTCAGGAGTTTGAGACAAGCCTGGACAACATGGTGAAACCTCATCTCTACTAAAAATGCAAAAATTAGCCAGGCATGGTGGTGCACACCTGTAATCCCAGCTACTTGGGAGAATGAGGGACAAGAATTGCTTGAACTGAGGGGGCGGAGGTTGCACTGTGCCAAGATCATGCTGCTGTACTCTAGACTGGGCAGCAGAAGGAGACTCTGTCTTGGAGAAAAAAAAAAAAAAAGAAATTTGGGACTGTATTTTAAAAATACAATGGAGGCCGGGCATGGTGGTTTATGCCTGTAATCCCAGCACTTTGGGAGGCTGAGGTGGGTAGATCACTTGAGTTCAGGAGTTCTAGACCAGCCTGGCCAACATGGTGAAACCCAGTCTCTATTAAAAGAAAATACAAAATAGGCCTGGCATGGTGGCTCATGCCTGTAATCCCAGCACTTTGGGAGGCCAAGGTGGGTGGATCACTTGAGATGAGGAGTTCAAGACCAGCCTGGCCAACATGGTAAAACCCTGTCTCTACCAAAAATATAAAAAATTAGCTCGGTGTGGTGGTGCGTGCCTGTAATCCCAGCTAGTTGGGAGGCTGAGGCAGGAGAATCACTTGAAGGTGGAAGTTGCAGTGAGCCGAGATTGTGCCACTGTACTCCAGTCTGGATGACAGAGCGAGGCTCCGTCTAAAAAAAAAAAATTAGCTGGGCATGATGGTGGGCGCCTGTAACCCCAGCTACTTGGGAGGCTGAGGCAGGAGAATTGCTTGAACCCAGGAGGCCGGAGGTTGCAGTGAGCTGAAGATTGCACCACTGCACTCCAGCTTGGGCAACAAGAATGAAACTCTTATCTCAAACAAAAACCAAAAAACCCGAAGAAATGGGGACAGCAGGCCAAAAAATAGAATAAAAATACAAAGAAAATGACGCCACCTGTAATTTCTCCATTGAGATATATTTTGGTGTATGCATTTGTGTATATATTGTACTTTAGAAAAATTGTTATCATACAGTACATACTGTTTTATAACGTAGCTAAGCTAACTGAGTCTTACAGGGTACATTTATTTTTGTGGTTTTGTTTTGAATTTGGGATGTGCATATAGTTTAGCTATATGACATGTTTGGGTGGCAGCTTTTTTTGGGATGCTTCCTTGGCAGTGCTTATAATTTGGAGAAAGCATAGCAACATGGGAAGGAAGAGAGTTGGGCTACCTTGCTCAGGGTACTTACCAAGGTACGTGACTGTCAGGGAAGGCCTGGGCTGAACAGGCCTGTTGAAGGTTCTTCCCATTAGCAGTGGCTCCTCTGTATAGGAATAGAACACAAATAGAATCACTTCCTATCTTCCTGTTGGAAGCGTCTAAATTATTGTGCAAACCTCTGGATTGATGGTGATGATGGTGATTATTATTTTTTGAGACAGAGTCATACTCTATCGCCCAGGCTAGAGTGGAGTTGCACAGTCTTGGCTCACTGCAACCTCTGTTTCCTGGGCTCAGATGATCCTCCCACCTCAGCCTCCCGAGTAGCTGAGATTACAGGCATGCGCCACCACACCTGGTGTAATTTTGTATTTTTAGTAGAGACACAGTTTTGCCATGTTGGCCAGTCTGGTCTCAAACTCCTGACCTCAAGTGATCTGCCTGCTTCGGTCTCCCAATGTGCTAGGATTACAGGTGTGAGCCACCATGCTCAGCCTGGAATGATTTTGTTTGTTTGTTTGCTTGTTTGTTTTTGAGATGGAGTTTTGCTCTTGTTGCCCAGGCTGGAGTGTAGTGCTGCGAACTTGGCTTACTGCAACCTCTGCCTTCCAGTTTCAAGCTATTCTCCTGCCTTAGCATCCCAAGTAGCTGGGATTATAGGTGCCCACCACCACATCTGGCTCATTTGTTTTGTATTTTTAGTAGAGATAGGGTTTCACCATGTTAGGCTGGCTGGTCTCAAACTCCTGAACTCATGATCTGCCCGCCTTCGCCTCCCACAGTGCTGGGATTACAGGTGTGAACCACCGTGCCTGGCTGCATACTTTTTGTATTGTCAACAGGTTAAAGATAGTTGCTGCTATGCATTTATGAGGCAGGATAAAGTCAGAAAGAAGTGATGTTGAGGAAGTTCAGCTATTGAAGGGCTAGGACTGATGTTCTTCATAAGAAAAATTAGAGGGGTCTGCTATATGACCTTGGTAAGTCATTTCACCTTTGAGCCACAGTCCTCATCTGCCAGGAATGGTTAACAGTCTCCTCTTTACAAGAGTATTATGAAGATTAAATAATGTATGGAAAGCTACCTAATTAACAGTGTCTACGACAAGGAAGGTTCATGATAGTTATTTCTTCTTTCCTGCTCTTAGCTTTGCTTAATCGTTTTGCTGGGGTAATTTCTTGCTTGGCCAACATTACTGCGCCTGTTCTTATGCATTCAAGAAATGCCCCCAGCTTCTTCATTATATCTTGAACATAAAATCACAAATTTCTAGGTTTGTGGGAAACCCAGGCTCAAAACAGCGAACGGCTGTTACACTGACTGATGAAAAGCAAACCCAGGACTAAAGCACACTCTTATTTCCACTATATTAAGCCTGTTAGGGATGCATTTTTCTTTTATGATGGGTGTGGACATGTAAGATGTATGACCTGTTTCTTAAACGGCCTCTTAAATGGAAGTCTTTGGAGAAATACCTTGTAAAATAAAGCTTCATGTAATTTAGCAGTGGGTGAAGTCAGTGCATGTAATAATGCCCCATCATTATGAGTTAGCCCGATCTTGCAGTAGATTACCAAACCCTTAGGGCAGAGTTGCCCACATTGGTTTAATGATATTAGAATAATTGCTGCTGTCAGGAAGTTGTGTGGTTTTGAATGTCTTATCCCTTTATGTTGTAATTTTAAAGGTGGTGAATCATATTTTTGGCTAATTCTGTATTATGTAAAATTAAAAATTTTGAAGACTAAATATGCTTCATAATTCTAGGAAAACCTGTTTCTGGATTTTCTTGAAATTTACTTACCTGCTTATATGGCTTTATAGGGCTTGATTTCTTGTGACTCCTTTCCCCATCTGTTTTGTAAGAGGCACAAGAGGTCATTTGAGGGGCATCTTGTTTCTTTATATAGATTTTTATTTTATTTTATTGTGGACAGGGTCTCACTGTCACCCAGGCTAGAGTGCAGTGGTGTGATCTCAGCTCAGTGCAGTCCTGACTTCTGGGCTCAAGTGATTCTCTCACCTCAGCCTCCTGAGTAACTGGGACTGCAGGTGTGCACCATTGTGCCTGGCTAATTATCTCCCTCCCTCCCTCCCTCCCTCTCTATTTCCTTCCTTCCTTCCTTCCTTTTTTTTTTTTTTTTTTTTTTTGACAGGGTCTCTCACTCTGTCACCCAGACTGGAGTGCAGTGGCCCAATCTCAGCCTACCACAACCTCTGCCTCCCAGGCTCAAGTGATTCTCCTGCCTCAGCCTCCCTAGTAGCTGGGATTAGAGGCATGTGCCACTACTGCTTGGCTAATTTTTTCTTTCATTTCTTTTTTTTTTTTTTTTTTTTTTGTATTTTTAGTAGAGATGAGGTTTCACGTTGGCCAGGCTGGTCACAAACTCTTGACCTCAAATGATCCACCTGCCTCAGCCTACCAAAGTGCTGGGATTACAGGCATGAGCTCCTGCACCCAGCCCTTTTTTCATATTTTTTTGTAGAGATAAAAGCATTTAAGATCATCTTACCACACAAAGAATACTTAAAAATAAAGAACAAGACAAAGAACAATGATCCAGTAGAAAATATAGGCACTTTGCACAGAAGCCTGACAGTGGGCTCTTAAATTGAGAGTGAGAGGTAAAGAGTGCAGACTCATGCTTCAGGTTGCCTGGGTGCAGATTCCGACTCTGCCGCTTACGAGTTTGAGCAGATTCTTAAAATTTTCTCCATTTCCTTTTTGGTAAAGTGAGGATTAAATGAATGGATAAATATAAAATTACTTAGAATAGTGCTTTGCACATAGTGCTCAGTAAGTTAGTTGTTATTGTTACAATTATTATTATTATTATTTGAGATGGAGTGTCACTCTGTCACCAGGATGGAGTGCAGTGGCACGATCTTGGCTCACTGCAACCTCCGCCTCCTGGGTAGCTGGGACTACAGGCCGGCGCCACTGCACCCACTGATTTTTGTATTTTTAGTAGAGATGGGGTTTCACCATGTTGGCTAGGATGGTCTTGATCTTTTGAGCTTGTGATCTCCCACTTTGGCCTCCCGAATATTCTAATTTTTTTTAAGTGACACCCTAACTCACTCATCACAGGGAAATGCCAGTTTCAATAAAACTGAGATACCATGAGAGTACACTGTGTGGGAAGAGTGTGTGTAAACAGGTGCCATCCTACATCAATGGTGGTTTTATACATGGGCACTACTTCATTAGAAGACTGTTTGAAATACTAATAGCTAGTAATGGTAAACTAGCTATTAGACTTTGACCTAGCAATTTTCACTTTTAGGAATTTATTTTAGAAATTTATGTATAAAACAAGACATGTCTATACAATAATATGCAGGCAATAATTGCAGTATTCTAGCAAAAGACTGGAATTGACTTAAATGTTTCTCAGAAAACAAGGTATATTGCTAAATCAATGTAATGGAATGCTATAGTAGCATTGAAAATAAATGGAACAGGTCTATGTGTGCTAATATAGAATTATTTCCCCGATGTACTGTTAAGTAGGGAAAAAAAGCTTCCATTTGTGCTTTTGTTTTTAAAGAAACACATACTCTCATGCATACATGTAGTGCTTCCATAAGTATACACTATCTCCAGAAGGAATTACAGATCACTGGGAACAGTGGTGGCCTTTGAGGGCAGGGTCAGGGAGGGATGATAGGGAGACTTACTTTCTTATCCCCTTTTGTCCATTTGAAACAAAAGTTTTTTCCAATGTTCATGTATTACTCCCCGCTCAAATCCTTTACTTGTCTTCACCAATACTTCCCCCTCCGCCTGCATGCACACTTGTCAAGACATTTGAATGTTACTCGAGTCGTCTGGCTGTGCAGTGACAGTGAATACCCTGATTTGATGGTGTTTAATCCTTATTGAATCTGTGATACGATACCTGGGGCTGAAGCCTTGTCATCCAAGTTGGTGCTGGTGGGAAGAATATCTCTGGTGGGTGGGGACGAGGCTTTGGCTAAGCATACTTCAGCCCCAGGCGCCCTCTGTGGTGCTGGAGCCAGAAAGAACTCAGTTTTGACCTGCTGCTTTGGCTGTTTTTAGAGGTCTAACAAGAGGGTGAGTGGGAAGCACATGTGGAACAGATAAGCACTGACTAGGAAGTGGGCAAGATAGACAGCTGGTTCTCGAACGCTGTTCTCTTGTAGGAAAAGGCCCAGGTTTGAAGGCGGAGGAAGGATTGCATGCATTGCTGGGGAAAGTGAGTGATCCATGTAACCAAAGGTAGTTCATTTATTCTAAAATCAGCTTTTGTTAGCATTTATTAACAGGTCTTTACTTAAAAGTTAGCTCAGTGGCTATTTAATTTTTTTCTGGAATCCTTTCTGTTTGTTCCAGCAGAGATGTCGGCTTATTCATAGGAATTGCTTGAAGCCAGAGTCATGG
Source organism: Callithrix jacchus (assembly GCF_049354715.1). Classification (NCBI taxonomy): domain Eukaryota; kingdom Metazoa; phylum Chordata; class Mammalia; order Primates; family Cebidae; genus Callithrix; species Callithrix jacchus. The sequence continues at coordinate 66,417,520 of NC_133502.1, forward strand.
TGGATGTAGGAAAGTGGCCCATCTTCACTCTGCTCTCCCCTCAAGAGATTGCTTCTATTCGGAAGGCATGCGTCTTCGGCACCTCAGCCAATGAAGCACTGTACGTTACTGACAATGATGAGGTAAGAGTCTGTTAAAACCTAGAGTTTAGTTTTAGGGCTTATATGGGGATTGGTATTCAAAGTGTGCAGTTCAAAGATGGAGAAAAGGCAGGGGATAAATAGATCCTGAAGTTCAGGAAGACTATCGCTTTAACAGTTTCTCTTTTTTCAGTTTCTGGATTTAATATCCCTCTACTCTATACCACTCTGAGTTTCATAGACAACATTCTGTGTCAGCAGAGGTTGGATTTCTCTTAACAACCATATCAGTGTCTTTCTCACCTCCTGAACTCTCTAGTTGAACTTGAAATGTCTTATTTTCAGAGCATAAAAGGGAGTTTTTAATACAGCTTTCAGCCAAAAGACTCAAAAAAAGCCATCTGTTTTCTAGGTCTTTGTATTTGGACTGAACTATAGTAACTGTCTGGGAACTGGAGATAACCAGAGTACACTTGTACCCAAAAAGCTGGAAGGCTTATGTGGAAAGAAGATTAAAAGTCTCAGTTACGGGAGTGGACCACATGTTCTTCTCAGCACCGAAGGTAAGGCGGGAACCCATCTAACTTTTCAGTTTGTAAGAAATTGAGCGGTTAATTCTAAGTGCAGGGGAGATAGGGCTATACCAAATAACTAATTTTGGATTGTTTGTTTCTTAATTTCTGAGGAGAAGTACATAAAGCAGGTAAAAGTTAAACATTTCAGGCTAACTCTGGAACGTCTTGCAAATTAGGCAAACTTGTGTGGTTTTCGACTGCCTCCATAAAGCTGTGGAAGATTAGGTATAGCAAATGAACTGGTCCTTCCAGCCTAATTTTTCAGTGGATTTGTGGTTGTAAGGTAACTTTCAGGGTTCCTTTGATACATTTTTCTAAACACAGATGTTTTCCTTTCTTTGTGTAGTTCTTGCCTCTTGAATCGGGAAATCTTAGTCTATTCTCTGGCATTCATGTAGCTGCCATATTGAAAGAACCGGGATGCAGGTTGATAAGTTCTTGTCCTTTATTCTCTGCCTGTTCAGTCAAGATCACTAAAGGAGAGTAGACATTTTGTATATGTGTGTGATTTATCTGTACTGTGGGCACCCAGCACTCTGAAAGTTCATTATCTATAACCTAAATGCTTCCTTTTCTACTTCAGGCACATTAACTCTTGCTCTCTTGCTCCAAGGTCCTCAACTTTTTGTTGGATAATCGTCTAGGTGGCATTTGGGAGACGATTTGCATTCCTGCCTTCCTTTGTCTAGACTGAGGAATCACAGCTTCCTAGGATGCTGTCATAGGTTTTAGTATCTAGCTTTCTAATTGTCTGTAGCTCCTAACTGAATCTACCCCAAGTTCTCTGCATCTTTCTCAAGAGCTGTGAAATCCAAATCTGAGCATCATCATCTGGTATGAATATAACTGGAGTTGAGCATAATGAGGTGATTATCTCACTTTTGCCTTGTGTAATCATGCCTTCTGGCATCACACTGGTTCTTTCTTCCTTCTTTTTTTTTTTCCTTTTGAGACAGTCTAGCTCTATCACCCAGGCTGGAGTGCAGTGGCACTATCTTGGCTCACTGCAACCTCCGCCTCCTGGGTTCAAGCGATTCTTGTGCCTCAGCCTCCCGAGTACAATTAGAGGCATATGCCACTATTCCTGGCTGATTTTTATATTTTTAGTAGAGACGGGTTTTAAGCATGTTCCTGGCCTCAGGTGATCCACCCACCTCGGCCTTTCAAAGTGCTGGGGTTACAGGTGTGAGTCACCATGCCGGCAACTTTTGCTATTTTGTATGTGACTCTTTTTTCCTCTTTGGAAGCTTCAAGGACTTTTTAAATAAAGTATTGTGACATAGTCATGATTCTATACTCTGGTGTAATTTTTAATTTATTGTGTTGGTCACTTCTGGAAATTTCTTTATTTCTAGAAAATTTTCTTGTAATATTTCATGGATAATTTCTCTTGTTGGCTGTGTGTGGTGGCTCATGCCTATAATCCCAGCACTTTGGGAGGCTGAGGCAGGATATTTGCTCCAAGCCAGGAGTTCAAGACCAGCCTGGTCAACATAGTGAGGCCATATCTCTTTAAAAGCTGGGCATGGTGGCATGCACCTGTAGTCCCAGCTACTCAGGAGACTGATGCAGGAGGATCACTTGAGCCTAGGAGTTCGAGGTTGGAGTGACCTATGATTGCCTCATTGCACTCCAGCCTGGGTGACAGAGTGAGACCCCATCTCTAAAAAAAGACGAATTTTCTTCTTTGTTTTCTCCTTCATGGATTTTTTTCTTAGAAGTTAGAGATTTTGGAGTGATCTTCCTATTTTTTTTTTTTTTTTTTTTTGAGACAGAGTCTCTCTGTGCCATCCAGGCTGGAGTGTGGTGGTGCAATCTTGGGTCACTGTAGCCTCACTGTGTGAGCAGGTGGATCACACCTTAACCTCCTCGGCTCAAGCAATTCTCCCACCTCAGCCTCCCAAAGTGCTGGGATTACAGGTGTGAGCCGCTGCGCCCGTCCTGATCTTCCTTATTTTTTAAAAAATGTTCTCTCCCATCTGTGTTCTGGGAAGTTTCTTCAATTTTATCTTACAGCTCTTATGTCATATATTTAACATTTCCATTGTTTTATTTCCAAGTGTTCTTTCTTGTTCTTTAAATGTTCCTTTCCAGAACTTGTTGCTATTATTTCATGAACTCAGTGTCTTCTCTTTGAGATTATTTAGAATTACAGGTTTTTTATTTATTTATTTATTTTCATTTTTATTTTTAATTAATTAATTTTTTTTTTTGAGACGAAGTTTCGCTCTTGTTACCCAGGCTGGAGTGCAATGGCACGATCTTGGCTCACCGCAACCTCCGCCTCCTGGATTCAGGCAGTTCTCCTGGCTCAGCCTCCTGAGTAGCTGGGATTACAGGCATGCGCCACCATGCCCAGCTAATTTTTTGTATTTTTAGTAGAGACGGGGTTTCACCATGTTGACCAGGATGGTCTCAATCTCTTGACCTCGTGATCCACCCGCCTCGGCCTCCCAAAGTGCTGGGATTACAGGCTTGAGCCACCGCGCCCGGCTATTTTTATTTTTTTAAGGCAGGGTTTCACCATGTTGGTCAGGCTGGTCTTGAACTCCCAACCTCAGGTGATCTGCCTGCCTTGGCCTCCAAAGTGCTTGGATTACAGGCATGAGCCACCATGCCTGGCTACAGGTTGTTTTAAATTACTTTTTTTTTTGAGACAGAGTCTTGCTCTTTTTGCCCAGGCTGAAGTACAGAGGCATGATCTTACTGCAACTTCTGCCTCCTGGGTTCAAGCAATTCTTTTGCCTCAGCCTCCTGAGTAGCTGGGATTACATGTGTGCGCCACCATGCCTGGCTGATTCTTGCATTATTATTTTTTGAGATGGAATCTCGCTCTGTTACTCAGGCTGGAGTGCAGTGGCGCGATCTTGGGGCTCACTGCAACCTCTGCCTCCTGGGTTCAAGTGAGTCTCCTGCCTCAGTCTCCCGAGTAGCTGGGACTATAGGCGCCTGCCATCAGGCCCAGCTAATTTTTGTATTTTGAGTAGAGATGGAGTTTCACGATATTGACCAGCTGGTCTTGAACTGCTGACCTTGTGATCTGCCTACTTCAGCCTCCCAAAGTACTGGGATTATGGGCATGAGTACCACACCTGGCTTGATTTTTTTTTTTTTTTTTCAGTATAGATGGGGTTTTACTATGTTGGCCAGTCTGGTCTTGAACTCCTGACCTCAAGCAATTCACCTGCCTTGGCCTCCCAAAGTACTGGGATTATAGATGTGAAACATCACGTGCCCAGCCTCATAGACATTTGTTATAGGTTTTAATAACTGATAGAATTAGCTACCTTCTTTTTTTATATGGTTTTCCTGTTTATTCTTGTTTTTTTTTATTCTTCTCATTAAACTTTTTTCTAATCAGCTTGTCTACCTCCGGAAAGTAATTTGAAGCTTTTATTGCTATTTAAACTTCATACATTTATGTAGGAAAAACTAGAATCTTTATGATATTGAATTTTTCTGTCCAAGAACAAGATATGCATTTCTCTATTTAAGTCTATTTTTCTGTTTTCAGGAATTAAAACACTCATTAGTTTGGACATTTCTTTCACTTGCTGTAACTTTAGCATAATATCATGGATCATATTTTTTGTGTTTTATACTCTTTCTTTCAGTCTTAAGCCACATCTTTCTCAGGATGAAATTTCCCATTGATGGTTTCTGTCATAATTTCTGTAGGAGGGAATGCCTCTTGTGAGCCACATGTCAGAGGTTCTCTAGCCTTGTACCTGGAAGAGGACTCTGAGTTTGTGTGGGCTGTCTTTGTTCTACGGTAGATAAGCAGAAGTCTCTTTCCCCTGGTTGCCTGGGGACTGCTGTGAGTGACCTGCAGTTTAACCACAGCACTTGGATTTCTGCTGTCACCCTAGAGTGTTGTAGCCAGGCAGATTGTCCTTAATAGGTCAGGATGTTTTATTACCATGGGAAAGACATGAGGAGAATGCATGACTCTGGAAGACCTGCCCTTGGCACTCAGGTGTGCTGTGGAAAGAAATGCCTGAAACAATGGTACTTCTAGAGATAACATAAGAAAAATAGTCTCCATTGGAATCCTAGAAAAGATAAAGTAATTATAAAAAAATTTCAGACAGAGGAGCTTCTGGGTTGGCGATCACATCAAGGTGCTGGGAAGGTGGCATGCTAGAGAGGGCATGGGAGCTCTGTGCACCCCCCAGCCCCACATACCTTGCCCTGTGTGTCTCCTCCATTTGACTGTTCCTGAGTTGTATCCTTTAGAATAAGCTGATTATGCTTTCCAACGATGGTCACAGCAGTGTCAGTGATGATGCCTCCAGGTGATGCTAGTTCCCAGCCCCTAAGTTATCCCCAGCCTTTGAATCTTCCATCACACACACCATGAAGCAAAGACAAGCCATCTTCATTGTCCCTTGTCCAAATTCCTGACACAGAATAAATGAGCATAAAATAATCATTGCTTTATGTAAAATAAAAAAAAAAATTCAGCCAGTTTCATGCCACTAACATAGCCTGCTTGAAAGAAGCTCTGAGACTTTTGTTTCCCTTGCAAATAGTCTCTTTCCTCTGTACTTGGTGAGCGAATAGCCACACACGCTGTATGGGTTCCTGTGACTTGGTATTTGATTAAGTGATGGTAGACGTTAACATTGAGCTTTCTTGTCATCTGCCTTTTGCTCAATATCTGACACAGAAACTACTGAGATGGATCAGAGTTTTTAGAAAGCCTAATTTTTGTATACATAAACTTTGACTTTTGATCACATAGCTGATCTATGTTATTACCAAGTCCTTTCTTTAAAGATTTTGCATCGTCTATCCCCTTCTGTTACCCATCTCTTTCTCTCTTGCCCCATCTGTGGTTATTTAACACAGAGAGGAGGGGCCAGTGGAAGAGAAATGAAGGTTGAAGAATGAGCTGTACAAAGTTCTTGGGAAGAAAGTACAGTGTTACTCTCTTTTTGGAGCTGATTCTTTGTGTGCTTCGTGTGTACAGATGGAGTGGTTTATGCCTGGGGCCACAATGGTTATAGCCAGCTTGGGAATGGGACAACCAACCAAGGCGTTGCTCCCATCCAGGTCTGTACCAATCTCTTGATCAAGCAAGTGGTGGAAGTGGCTTGTGGCTCACATCATTCAATGGCTCTAGCAGCTGATGGAGAGGTCAGTATGCTGCTTTTATTCTTTATTCTTTTTTCTTTTAAATGGTGGTAAAATACATGTAACATAAAATTTACCAGCTTCACCGTTTTTAAATGTATAGTTCAGTGGTGTTAAGTACATTCACCTCGTTGTACAACTGTCACCACCATGTACCCCCATGTCTGTTTCATCCTGCAAAACTGAAACACCATACCTATTAAACATTCACCCTTATTCTGTCCTCCCCCAACACCTGGCAACAACTTTCTACTTTCTGTCTCTGAGTTTAATTATTCTGCATACCTCATATAAGTGTTATCATACAGTGTTTGTCCTTTTGTGACTGGCTTATCTCACTTAGCATAATATCTCAAGGTTCGTCCAATTTGTACCATGTGATAGATTCTCTTCATTCCATTTTAGGGCTGAATAATATTTCATTGGATACATACAGTAAGTGCCCACATAATGTCATTGGTAGATTCTTGGAAACTACAACTTTAAGCAAAAGGACGTGTAATGAAACCAGTTTTACCATTGGCTAATTGACATAAACAACAATTAATTAATGGTATATTTCTGATCACAAAGATATCACCAAACTTCTGAAGACCCAAACCACTTCTTATGTTAAACATTGAAATAAATGTGAAGTATACATATATTTAAGAAAGATTAACAAAAGCAAGTAAATGAATTATTTGCCCAATTTCTGGTGAGTGACTGAGTGGGGGCGATCATAGTGGTGGTGGGGTAAGTCAAAGAATAAATGTTTGCAAAGCAGAAATTACAAGGAGCACCTCCTACCACTGTGCAGTTCAAAAGCAAACAATCGCAAATGTGCAGTTTGCCGAAGGTTTTTGACTGCATTGTTTATTGTTATGGGTTTGTATGGTTGTTGTCTACTTGGTGAAATTTTTTTGTTGTTGTTGAGGCAGAGTTTTGCTCATCTTGCCCAGGCTGGAGTGCAATGGCATGATCTCAGCTCACTGCAACCTCCACCTCCCAAGTACAAGTGATTCTGCCTCAGCCTCCCGACTAGCTGGGATTACAGGCACCTGCCACTATACCCTGCTAATTTTTGTGTATTTTTAGTAGTGATGGGGTTTCACCATGTTGGCCAGACTGGTCTTGAACTGCTGACCTCAGGTGATCCTCCCACCTTGGCCTCCCAAAATGCTGAGATTATAGGCATAAGTCACCACAACCAACCTACTTTGTAAGTTTTTTTTTTTTTTTTTAGATAGAGTCTCACTGTTGCCCTGGCCGGAGTGCAATGGTGTGATCTCAGCTCACTGCAACCTCCGCCTCCTGGGTTCAAGCAATTCTCCTGCCTCAGCCTCCTGAGTAGCTGGGATTACAGGTGCATGCCACCATGCCTGGCTAATTTTTTTTGTAATTTTTGGTAGAGATGGCATTTCACCATGTTGGTCAGGCTGGTCTCCTGACCTGATGACCCCCCCACCGCGGCCTCCTGAAGTGTTGGGATTACAGGTGAACTTTTATTTTTTAACAAGTTGTATTCATTCATTCATTCATTCATTCATTCATTTTCAAACCCACTTGTTTCAGTTCAGGGTTGCGGGTGGCCACAGCCTCTCTGGCAGCTCAGGATACCAGGTGGGAGGCAGCCCTGGACAGAAAGAACACAGGGTACACTCATGTATACCCCCATACTCACTCTCACTGGAACCATTGGGATACGTATGCAGCTTAGACACCATCTAGTGTGCACAGCTTTGGGATGTGGCAGGAAATCAGAGTACCCAGAGAAAACCCCCACAGACATGGGACATGCAAACTCCATAGACAGTAGCCCTGGCTGGGAATTGACAGTTTTTCTCATCAGTGTTATAACAAAATGATGTTGAATGAAATGATATTTTTCGAGGACCTGCTGTAAACCACATTTTGTTTGTCTAGTCATCTGTTTATGGACACTTGGATTGTTTCCACTTTAGGCTATGGTGAAAGCACCTTGGTTTTAATGACCATATTTGTACTTGATGTGATGTGAATTGTAGCCCTGTGCATATAGCTAAAAACCTTATGGGAATATACTCTGTCTCTAGCATAATGTGTATTGTGCAATCAAGACTGCACTTTTGATGGCAGTGAATTCTTTTCTTTAAAAAAATTTTATTTTGTAGAGACAGAGTCTGGCTATGTTGCCCAGGCTGGTCTTGAAATCCTGGACTCAAGTGCTCCTCCTGTCTCGGCCTTCCAAAATGCTGGGATTACAGGTGTGAGCTTCCACATCCAGCCTAGAGTTCATCCTTAAGGCGGCTGAGTCCCATGTTCTTTGCTGAGATTATAGCTCAGATGTGTGACAATGTTCTGTACTTTTTTTTTTTTTAGTGACCTCATCCTTAAGATGTGTTTTATTTTTCAGTATATGTAATGAGTTTGGAAAAAATAACTTTACCATCCTTCTAGTAGGTACTTGTTCAGCCGCCAAGTTCGTGCTTATCTTAAAGCTCACTTATCCCATTGAGTCTGTCTTCTAATCTTTGATACCATTTTGTTCCTCTCCATTTCCATTGCCTTTGGTCAAGTCTTGTCATTTCCTGCCTGGACTACTGCCATAGTCCCTTCTATTCCATAACTTTGAAGTTGACCCACCTGCCCAGTCTTGCTTTGTTGTCCCCTCTGATTTCTAAAACACAAATGAGATCATATGTTTCTCTCTTTGAAGTTCCTTAGTGATGTTACAGAGATTTTATTAAGTAGCACAAGTTATAGAATGAACAAACCCAAAAGCTCAGGGAGACCAATATTTCATGACTGGATGTGCTAGAGCCAGGCATAGCACACAGGCCTCATGCCTTAGATCTACTGATTCCTAGTCCATTTTTTGGTTAGTGGAACTACAGCCCCAGTTTTTAAACAAAAGGCAGCAGCACTGCAAGGGAATGTGTGTATTTGAGAAGTGCCAGAAGAATGATTGCTGAATTTAGATCAAACTTGCTAATTTGCACAGGCTGGTTCCTGCTTTATTTTAATCTTAAGCATATGGTACTTTGAATAATTATGCTAAATATTAATATTTGCATAATTAAACTAGATATTTACATGAATATACTTTGAGGAGGTGTTGCAGGTTATTTGTTTTGTACCTATAAGATGAACGTGTAACAAATACTCAGCAGAGGGCTTTTCAGCAAAGGGCTTTGCCTTGGCCGGCATCATACCAGGACAGAAAGAATTGTGGAAGCCACACTCAGTATATATGTGGACCACCTCCTGCAGGCACGTGAAGCAGAGTAGGGAGTGGGGGCTTAGACATTTTTGAAATTATTTCCTCTACTGCCAACACCTCCCTCCGTAATTCATCTCTGTTTATACTGTTGTTTAGAATGTTTTCCATGGAAAACAATGAATATTTGTGCCCAAAGAGTTGAGCAAACTTTTTACGTCATTGATACTTAACGTGGCATATACTTCATTTCCTATTGATGCCATATTAGTATGTGTTATAGAGGGAATGTAGCAGGGTGGTTAAGAGCACAGCCAGAGTGCTTGGGGTTAAATTCTCTTTGCACTGCTTACCAGCTTTGGAACCTCAAGCAAGTTACTTAACCTCTCTTGTGTTTCAGTTTTCGTGTATGAAATGGGGATATATAAAGTGGGTACTACCTATCCTAGGGTCACTTGACAGGATTACTAGGTGGGTTAAGTAGGTTAATGTGTGTAAAGCATATAGAACCATGTAGCACATCTTAAGTACTCATTAAGTAGGCTGATTTTAATTTTTATGACTGTTTGTGTTGGGGTGAAATTTTCTTTCATCCTGATTATTCTTTCCTTTTCCTTTCTCTTGTAGGTATTTGCTTGGGGTTATAACAACTGTGGCCAGGTGGGATCAGGTTCTACAGCAAATCAACCAACTCCTCGAAAAGTTACAAACTGTTTACATATTAAGAGGGTAGTTGGCATTGCCTGTGGTCAGACTTCATCCATGGCTGTTCTGGACAATGGCGAGGTGAGGTGTTCTCCACTCCCATTTCCCTTTCTACCTTCTTTTTGAATTAAATGTTAGTTTCTTCACAAGGTGCATGTATCAGATTGAAGAAGGGAGAGTGCTTTGTTTTGGTAGCTCTGTTGAAAGTTAACTGATCAGACCATTTATTACTGACTGAGAAGTTGGAGATTGTTTTTTCCTCAGTATGATTTTTCTAAATTCCAAGATTTACCTGTGAATAAAGATTGTATCTGTCTAAATTGTATTTTTTGCAAGATCGAAATAGCCTAATGCCTATAGGTATTTGTGTGTGATATTTAATATAATAGATAAAAGAATTTAATCCTATCTTTCTCTTCCACTGAAAAAGTCAACTGTGCATTTTAAAATTAGCTGATGAGGCCGGGTGCGGTGGCTCAAGCCTGTAATCCCAGCACTTTGGGAGGCCAAGGCGGGTGGATCACGAGGTCAAGAGATGGAGACCATCCTGGTCAATATGGTGAAACCCCGTCTCTACTAAAGATACAAAAAATTAGCTGGCCACAGTGGTGCGTGCCTGTAATCCCAGCTACTCAGGAGGCTGAGGCAGGAGAATTGCCTGAACCCAGGAGGCAGAGGTTGCGGTGAGCCAAGATTGCGCCATTGCACTCCAGCCTGGGTAACAAGAGCGAAACTCCATCTCAAAAAAAAAAAAAAAAATTAGCTGATGAAATCCTTGTAGAACTACCTACCTATATCTTGAATGTTCACAGGAGGAAGCAACTTGGAAAAGAAGATTTTTGGGGGTTCCTGACTGTTATTAGCTACTTTTAAGAACTCTCCCTTTAGTTACCCCTACTATGGTAACTTTTGAGCTGATGGTTATTTCTATGAAATTAATCTCTGGTTGCAACTTGCACTTAAACGGCCATTTACTACCTATGCATATTTTAGTGCATGAGAATTATACAAAGATATTACCTTGGACACAGGTGTTTTGCCGTCATGTGTTGGTGTGGTTTTTTGGGCAGTGGTACCCAACCTTTTTGGCACCAGGGACTGGTTTCATGGAAGACAATTTTTCCATGGTGGTGTTGGGGTCATGCTTTTGGGATGAAACTGTTCTACCTGAGATCATCAGGCATTAGATTGTCATATGGAGTGTACAGCCTAGATGCCTTGTTGCACGGTTCACAGCGGGGTTCGTGCTCCTATAAGAATCTAATGCTGTCATTAATCTGACAGGAGGCGAAGCTCAGGCAGTAATACTTCCTCGCCCACCACTCACCTTCTGCTGTGCGGCCCAGTTCCTAACAGGGCACACACTGGTACTGGTCTTCGGCTCACGACCTGAGGATTGAGGACACCTGTGCTACAGTGCTTTAGAGTTTATGCATAGACTTTAACTTACGTTAACTTATTTTTTAAAAACTCAATCTCAGTATCATGCAAATGATTTCAGAATTCCTTGAGATGGCCATTGAATATCCTCCATTCCAGTGTTCTCTTATTTTTAAAAATAAGTTAGGCCAGGCACTTTGGGAGGCCAAGGTGGGCGGATCATGAGGTCAGGAGTTTGAGACCAGCCTGGCCAACATTGTGAAACCCCATCTCTACAAAAAATACAAAAGTTAGCCAGGTGTGGTGGGTGCCTGTAGTCCCAGCTACTTGGGAGGCTAAGGCAGGAGAATTGCTTGAACCTGGGAGGCAGAGGTTGCACTGAGCTGAGACCATGCCATTGCACTCTAGCCTGGGTGACAGAGTTAGACTTTGTCTCAAAAAAAAAAAAAGTTTAATTTTTAGGTTATTAGTGGTTATTTTAACAAAGTAAAGGAAGACAAGTGAAACAGATAAAATAAAAAGTAAATACCATTTCCCAGTCTTAATAGTTTCATGCATGCCTTTTTTGACTGTTCCCTTAAACAATTACATATAGGTGAGTATAATTATCTTTTTTTTTCAAATATGGGATGATGATATCTACCGTAGCTTTTCTCTGCTTTTCTTCAACCTGCTTCCCACTCTCCTGTTTAGCAGCCTGTGTTTACCTGTGTCTATGATCAGACTATTTATGCAACTTTCCATCATTATGGCTGCTGATTCTGGCTTCTGCAGGCGACCCACATTCAGAGCTCTACTGATGAAATGTCAGTTTTCTAATTTTTTCCTGTCATAAACGGTTGCAGTGATTTTCTGCGTTACTCTCTTTGTACACTTATACGAGTGTTTCTATAGAATAAATTTCCAAAGAATTTCTGGGTCAAGAGGTATGCCATTTAAAATGTTGATGGTCATTGAAAGTTCATGTCTGTTACACTGAAGGCACTGGGTGAAAGTGCCTTTAACCATCTCTCTCCAGGCCCCTAAATTCCATTCCCCTTTCCCTTCCGTCATGTAACCCTGAAAAGCCTGAAAAGCCATAGTCTACGTCAGCCACCCTGCATTGCTGTGGGGCTTGATGCCACCACAAATCTTGGGTTCGTAATTTGAACAAGGCCTTTATTTGTCTGTTCCTGATCAGTACTTTTTCCTATGGCTATTCGGAACCTTTAGCACTCCTGTCAAACCTATGCCCAACCCTGTTACTTTCAGCAGACAGGTCTCCTCTCACTCCAGATATCCAAGGGACCATCACATTCTGGGAAGTCCTCTGTGTAATCCTCTTTCCTTTTCTTTCTCTCTCTTGATCCCGCTGTCACTCCTTAGTTTGGAGCCTCATCAGAGCTCACCTATTTGCTCACCAGAGAAGAAATGACCTCCTAAAGGTTCTCTCTGCCTCTAGCCTTATATGCTCTGTCATCTTTTCATACTGTGGCCAGCATTATCTTTCAAAAATGCAAATTAAATTAATATTTCTGTGAGAAATTTATAGATGCATTGCAGTTTCTCTGGCATGTTTTTTGTAACTGTCCCTCTAGGCCCTTGGCTTTCCTTCTAGACTTTCTGTTTTATTTAATTTATTATTTATTAATTTATTAATTTATTTATTTTGAGATGGAGTCTTGCTCTGTTTCCAGGCTGAAGTGCGGTGGCGCGATCTTGGCTCACTGTAACCTCCAACTCTCTGGTTCAAGTGATTCTCCTGCCTCAGCCTCCTGAGTAGCTGGCATAACAGGCATGTGCCACCATGCCTCGCTCATTTTTGTGTTTTTAGTAGAGACAGGGTTTCACCATGTTGGGCAGGATGATCTCGATCTCCTGACCTCGTGATCCTCCCATCCTGGCTTCCCAAAATACTGGGATTGTAATCTGTAGGCATGAGCCACCTCACTCTGCCTTCTTCTATTCTTTATATTACCACTACTGCGGAAGTGTCTAGCCAGGCCCACCTACTTATCTTCTAAACTAGCTTCTAATGTACTCAGTGCCTTCTGCCTGGAATCTTTGCTGTCCTTCATTCTTCAGCCCTGCTCCAATCTCCACTTTCTGAAAAGTCTTCCTTAATCTTTCTTCCTAGAGCTAAAGCCTTCCTCCTTGCTGTTCTGCAGCGCCTTGATTATATGTCTTGTAGCACTTGCTACCTGTCTGCAAAAAATTGGCATGTATCTATTTCCCCTGTTAAACTGTGACCAAAAACTTACTCCTAGTACCTTTCAGGGTGTCTGACATACGGTAGGTGCTTAATAATTGTTAGTGAGGCTCAACTTCCTCATGTATAAAACAGGAAAGAGTGACTTGCCCCAGACCGTCTAAGTCATGGAGTAGAAACCGATGCCCAGTTCTGTCATCTCCATCTCCAGAATAGCTTCTGTTTGGAGATCAGTGGGAGGAGCATAGAGTAAAATATAGGTGTTGGAAATATCTGATGTGTTTAGATGGACTGTTTTTTTGTCTGTTCCTTCTTACTAGCAGTTTAAAAAAACTTATCCTCTCCCTTCTCTCCTCTCTAAGGTATATGGCTGGGGTTACAATGGCAACGGTCAGCTGGGCTTGGGAAACAATGGCAACCAGCTGACCCCTGTGAGAGTGGCAGCTTTGCACAGTGTGTGTGTGAACCAGGTATGTGCGGTGCCCTCTCAGCTAGCACTTCCGGTCTATCTTCCCTGCCCTAATTTGGAGAAATATTGGAGGTTTACTCTTCAGTCAGTCTTTTGCGGCAATATTTCTCTGTACCTTTATCTTCCACGTGTAATATAGCTTCCCTAAATTCCCATGAGGAGAAGCAAGACTATGGTGTTGGCAAAACAGTCTCGACAAGTTAAAAAAAAAAAAAGGAAAACTTCAGTAGCCTAAGGCTTAGGCTTCTCTAATGCTTTTTTAATGTTCCAGCAAATGTCAGTCTACCCCTGATGATGAATCGGCATTCTGCAGAAGCTGGCTATAGCCTTTAAGTAGATGTTCTCCCTGCCTTTCCTGTTTTCCTGCTAATGGTAACCATTTAAATTTACTTGCAGATTGTCTGCGGCTACGCACACACTCTAGCACTAACAGATGAGGGCTTGCTCTATGCCTGGGGAGCTAACACATATGGGCAGCTGGGAACTGGCAATAAAAATAACCTGCTAAGCCCAGCACACATCATGGTGGAGAAAGAAAGGTAACTTGACTGTGCCGTGTCTTGGGACTGTATGTGAGATGTGGCTTTGGTACTGTGTGGCAGAGCTGTGGTGTTTGGCTTTGTAATTCTTCTGTTTATTAACATTCTCATTTTGGACAAAAGAGGTTCCCTTCCCTTCCCCCTTTGCCCTTCCTCCAGTCCCTTTCCACCTTCCCCCTTTCTCCTCCCCCCTTCCCCCTTCCCTTCCCTTTTTTGAGACAGGGTCTCACTCTGTCAGCCAGGCTGGAGTATAGTGGCACAATCTCAGTTCACTGCAACCTCTGCCTCCTGGGTTCAAGTGATTCTTCTGCCTCAGCCTCCCAAGTAGCTGGGATTCCAGGTGCACCACCATCCCCAGCTAATTTTTTGTATTTTTAGTAGAGGTGGGGTTTCACCATGTCGACCAGGCTGGTCTTGAACTCCTGGCTTTAAGTGGTCCACCCACCTTGGCTTCCCAAAGTGCTGGGATTATAGGCATGAGCCATTGTGCCTGTCCTATACATAAGTGTTTTGAGTAGCAGCCAGAATGAACATGAGGTCGATATGATTCTTATGTGGCTCTCTGAAATAACCACCTGTGATTGATAGGCATGAATGCATCTTGGTATAATTACTGCAGTCTTGCTGCTGGCCTTTTAGTATGGAAGATAGATCGGGTCTATGGCCATGTTGATGTTTATGATGTAGCATAAGCTTTTCCTTTGACCCAAGTAAAACAACTTTTAAATAAATCTGCTCTTGAAAGGACATTATCTGTTTAAATATTGATTTGATATAGTATGTGTTACTGGAATAGATGCTTGATGTTGTTCAGCCAAATTGTATGGTCTTACCTACTATGTCCTGGTGTGCTGACTTCTGATTATGGTATGTTACCCAAGAAGCATGCTACTGAGAAATATAGTAAGTTTGGCTTGTTGTCCTTTTGGATTGGAACATTTAGAGTCCATGACCCCTCAGCCAATGCTTATCAGCCCAGTGAGTGTTGTGAGCTCTGGTAGGAGAGGACAGAGAAAGTTATATTTATAAAGAAATGGGCCAGGCATGGTGACTCACACCTGTAATCCCCAGCACTTTGGGAGGCGAAGGCAGGAGGATCACTTGAGCCCTGGAGTTGGAGACCAGCCCTGGCAACTCAGTGAGACCCCATCTCCATAAAAATACAAAAATTAGCTAGGTGTGGTGGCGCAGCTGTGGTCCAGGAAGCTGAGGTGGGAGGATTGCTTGAGCCTGGGAGGTCAAGGCTGCAGTGAGTTATGGTCATGCCACTGCATTCAAGCCTGGGTGATGGAGGGAGATCCTGTCTCAAAGAAAAAAAAAATGGTGTTTAAACCAACACGTTTGTTAAGACATTTTGTCAACAAAAGGTCTTAACAAGGTCCACTTTCTTCATTTGCTTGGGTCTCTAGTCTGTTTTCCAAGTTTTCCTTGGCAGTTTGTGGTTTATCCTAACTCACAGTGAGCTGAGGATAAGAAATGGGCAATTGGGAAAGGAGAACAGTGCTCTTGCCCTGATCTTTTGCTTTTGTTGCTGTGACTTGGCAGCTAGCGTCCCTGGATCTTGGACTCTTGTTTTCTGAAGTGTTCCAAGCATGAACGTTTTAGTGGCCTTGTGTGATGTGCTGTGGGCTTCTGTGATCATGAAGTGACATGCATTTTTCTTAAAACTTTTCAGGGTGGTAGAGATTGCAGCCTGTCACTCTGCCCACACGTCTGCGGCCAAGACGCAGGGTGGGCACGTGTACATGTGGGGCCAGTGCCGGGGCCAGTCTGTGATCCTGCCACACCTCACCCACTTCTCCTGCACCGATGATGTGTTTGCCTGCTTTGCCACTCCTGCCGTCTCCTGGCGCCTCCTGTCTGTGGGTAAGAAAGTGCAGGGCCACCTCTACCCAGGAAGAATGGTACTACCAACTGATGAGTTTTCCTGTGTATTTGCTGGTCTTGGGCTCTCTTAAAATGCTTTATTCTCTATTAGCTTTTGAACCTTCCCTCAAATTATATACATAATCACATTCATATATTATGAAATATTCCCATGAACTTTAAATTTTTCTTTAAGTGTTTTCAGTTAATATCAAATTCATATAACATGCAATTAACCATTGTAAAGGGTACAGTTGAGTTGCATTTAGGACATTCATAGTGTTGTGCATCTACTTTTTTTCTTTTTTTTGAGACGGAGTCTTGCTCTCTCACCCAGGCTGGAGTGCAATGGCGAGATCTTGGCTCCCTGCAACTTCTGCCTCCTGAGTTCAAGCGATTTTCCTGCCTCAGCCTCCCAAGTATCTGAGACTACAGACACCCGCCACCTGCCCAGCTAATTTTTGTATTTTTAGTAGAGACAGGGTTTCACCATGTTGGCCTGGCTGGTCTTGAACTCCTGACCTCAGGTGATCCACCCACCTCAGCCTCCCAAAGTGCTGAAATTACAGGCTTGAGCCACCGCATCTGGCCTGCATCCACCTTTTATGTCAAATTCTAAAATGTTTTTACCACCCCAAAAGAAAGCCTTTATATGTTAATCAGTCACATTCCATTCTTTCCCACTTCCAGCCTTTAGCAACCACCAGTTTGCTTTTTGTTTCTATGGATTTATTGACTCTGGATAGTTCATATAAGTGGAAGCATACAGTGTGTGAGTTGTGTCTGGCTTCTTTTACTTAATGATTTTGAGGCCTATTGATACTGTAATATGTCTCCATATTTCACTCCCTCTTATGACTGAATAATATTCCGTCATGTATATATACCATATTTTGTTTGTCACTTACCTGTTGATGGACATGTGGGTTATTTCCACCTTTGCCTCTTGTGAGTAGTGCTATTATGAATGCTCCTGGGTAAGTATTTGGGTAACCTGCTCTTAAGCACTTTTATTATACTAGATTTCTTACATAGCCTGGTATAATACTAATCAAAAATGAACTTTCAAAAAAGTAAAGAACTGGCTGACTATGGTGGCTCACACCTGTGCTGTCAGCACTTTGAGAGGCCAAGACAGGTGGATCGTTTGAACCCAGAAGTTTTAGACCAGGCTGGGAAACATGGTGAAACCCTATCTCTACAAAAAATAACCGGGTATGGTGGTGCCTGCCTGTAGTCCCAGCTACTCAGGAGGCTGAAGTGGAGAATTGCTTGAGCCTGGGAGGTCAAGGCTGCAGTGAGCTGTGATCCCACCACTGCACTCCAGCCTGGGCAACAGAGCGAGACCCTGTCTCTTTTTAAGGTGACACATTAACATCATCTTCTTTCTTTGTCTTTCAACTGATTTCAAATTCTTGTATTTCAGAAGGGCATCAAAACAGAGGTATCATAAAGGGTAGTGGAATTTGGGGTGATCTTTTGTTACATCTGTACCTTTTCTGAATATTGTCTTCTTTAAGAGTCCATTGTTGGCTGAAAAAGCTAGGATGTCTTAAAGCTGAGTAGCCATTTACAAGATGACTTTAATCTTTTTCTTATATTTCTTGTTTATTTTTGCCTTTTTGCTAGCATAGTTCTTCTGAGTTGTTCTTTTATTTACAAGCAGAGGGAATAAGTGGTCCATGATGCTCTGTGCTTGAAAATTTATGTAGTTCTTGGCAGTTAAGGTGTTTGCGTTGCTCAGCAATTGATATTGAAGGTTAGTCTTCTAATACATGTCATGCTTAGGTGTGTGAGACAGGTGGCTTTGTCCATCATTAAGTGACCAGTCATGGGCATGGGGGCAAGAGGATGCTTAGGAAGAGTTAAGCTTGCCTTAAAGTGAAACCAGTTGAACATTTCCTTACACTTCATTTTGACAAGTTCTTTAGTATTTTTTTTTTTTTTTTGCAGTGAGTATTGTGATTGCAAAATAATTGGTTCAGTGAATGGTACTATTTGTCCAGAATCGCACACGTGTAGCATACCCAGCTGAGTGCTACTTCTGTACATGTCTTCAGATTTATATATACTGTATACGTCTTCAGATTTATATATACTACTTAACCTGGACTTGTTATAAAAGGCTTTCCCCGTTCTTATGTCTTAAAATGGCACAGGTATTCTTTGAAGAACAAATGTCCTGACATTTTAAATGTTAAGTTTGGAAAAAATATGGTCATTGAATGTATCACCCAGACTGTTAGGGCTCCCTAGACCCCAGGCCACATGCCTGTACTGGTCTGTGGCCAGTTAGGAACTGGGCTGCTCAGCAGGAGGTGAGTGGCAGTGAGTGAAGCTTCATCTGTGTTTACAGCTGCTCCCCATCACTCACGTTATCTACTGAACTCCACCTCCAATCAGATCAGCAGCGGCATTAGATTCTCATAGAAGCATGAGCCCTGTTGGGAGCTGCACATGTGAGGGATCCAGGTTGCAAGCTCCCTATGAGCATGTAATGCCTGATGATCTGTCACTGTCTCCCATCACCCCCAGATGGAGCTGCCCAGTTGCAGGAAAACAAGCTCAGGGCTCCCACTGATTCTACATTGTGGTGAGTTTTATAATTATTTCATTACATATTACAGTGTAACAATAATAAAAATTAAGTGCGCAATAAACATAATGCGCTTCAATCATCCCGAAACCATCCCCATCTCTGCCCCCGTGCATGGCAAAATTATCTTCCACAAAACTGGCCCCTGGTACCACAAAGGCTGGGGACTGCTGTCCTAGACAACTTCTTTCTCTTCCACCCACTAAAAATCAAGAGTTTTTTTCCCTCTCAGTTTGTGATCTCAGCTGAGTGTTAGAAAGAAAGTCAGATGGTGAATTCACCCCTCTGAGGAGGATTTCTTCTCTGAAAGGACATACTATACTTGTTGCCAGGAGCAAAGAGGAGAAGGGGTCATTTCAGCCTAAGACTGGGTGCAGAAGTTGAGACACTGATGAGTAATAAGGTTTTTTTGGATGGGTGGGGGTAGCACTCTAGAGCCCTGGACTCTTGGCCCATCTTAGTCATTTCTTTTCTTTTACTCACCAGTGATCCGGGTTACAAGGTTGGAGAAAGCCTGAACTGTGAGAGGTTTTCCACCTTTTCTACGTAGCCAGGAGAGCTCTGCATTGCATTGGGTGGAGGGAGGGCTGTAAGTTAAGGTCGCAGGGCTTAGGCAAAAGATATTTCCTTGGGAGATTGTGATAAAGCTTGTGGATAAACTCATTTGTTAAGTTTCAGCCTAGGTTTTAGCTGTTGTCCCTCCTCTAGGAGTTGCTCTGTTAACAACAGGCTACCAAGGGACACAGGTTCATCCCAGGCTTGAAAGCTGAGCTCTTTGATTAAGACACTGATTTTTTTTTTTTTTTTTGGGGGGGGGAGGAAGGCAGGAAGGGAGGGAAGAAGGACGGTAGGGAGGAAGGAAGGGATGAAGGAAGGAAGGAAGGAAGGGAGGAAGCGGGGAGGGAGGGAAGAAGGACAGTAGGGAGGAAGGAAGGGATGAAGGAAGGAAGGAAGGAAGGGAGGAAGCGGGGAGGGAGGGAGGGAGGGAGGGAAGGGAAGGAAGGAAATCAAGCAATGAGAGAGACATTGCCGACCTGGATCTAGAGGTTTACAAGTTGATTTCTTTTTTTTTGAGAGAAGGAAAGAAAAAAAAAAATAAGTAAAGGAGAGGAAGAAAGAGGAAGAGAAAGAGGGAGAGTAAATGGAAATATTGCTTTATTTTGAAAAAAAATGAGTATTAATAATGGCCAATCAATGTTTCATTTAAACTTATGGGTAGGTGTGATGTGGTATTGACAAGAATGTATATTTTGTGTATTTGAAGTGGAGAGCTCTATGAATATTTATTAAGTTTACTTGTTCCGGATCTGAGTTCGAGTCCTTGATATCCTTATTAATTTTCTGTCTCATTGAATCTAAGTCTCGTATCTGGGTGTTAGGATCGTTAGCTCTTGTTGTTGCATTGATCCTTTTACCACTATATCTTTGTTGCTTTAAAATCTATTTTATCCGACACGAGAATTGCAACTCCTGCTTTTTATTTATTTATTATTTATTTTTGCTCTCCATTTGGTTGGTAAATCTTTCTCCATCCCTTTGTTTTGAGTCTTTGTGTATCCTTGCATGTGAAACAGGTCTGGATGTAAAATGCCATTGGGTTTTGGCTGTGTCTTTTGATTGGGGGATTTAGTCAATTTAAATTTAGGGTTACTGCCATTTGATGTTGACTGGCTGTTTTATCCATTCGTTGGTGTAAATTCTTCTTTATGTTGGTGCTCTTTACTTTTTGGTGTATTTTTAGAAAGGCTAATACTGGTTGTTTCTTTATGTGTGTAATGCTTCTTTCAGAAGCTCTTGTAAAGCAGGCCTGGTGGTAATAAAATCTCTGAGTTCTTGCTTGTTCATAAAAGATTTTATTTTTCATTCAGTTGTGAAGCTTAGTTTGGCTGGATATGAAATTCTGGGCTGAAGGTTCTGTTCTTTGAGAATGTTGAATATTGGCCCCCACTCTCTTCTGGCTTGTAGAGTTTCTGCTGAGAGATCTGCTGTAAGTCTGATAAGCTTGCCTTTGTGGGAAACATGACCTTTCTCTCTGGCTGCCCTTAGTATTTTCTCCTTCGTTTCAACCCTGGTGAATCTAACGATTATGTGCCTTGGGGTTGCTCTTCTTGAGGAATATCTTTGTGGTGTTCTCTGTATTACCTGGGGTTGAATTTTGACCTGCTTTGCTAGTTTAGGAAAATTTTCCTGAATAATATCCTGAAGGGTATTTTCCAGCTTGGATTCATTCTCTCCGTCACATTCAGGTACACCTATCAAACGTAAATTTGGTCTTTTCACATAGTCCCACATTTCTTGGAGACTTTGCTCATTCCTTTTTATCCTTTTTTCTCTAATCTTTTCTTCACGTTTTATTTCATTAAGTTGGACTTTGACCTCTGATATTCTTTCTTCTGCTTGAACAATTCGAGTGTTTAAACCTGTGCATACTTCTCGGAGTTCCTGTATTGTATTCTTTAGTTCCATTAATTCACTCATACTCCGCTCTAAGTTGTCTATTCTCAATAGGATTTCATCAAACCTTTTTTCAAAGTTCCTAGTTTCTTTACGTTGGGCTACAACATGGTCTTTTAACTCACCGAAGTTTCTTATTATCCATTCCTTGAAGAGTGATTCTGTCATTGGGATGCGCTCATTCTCCATCAAGCCTTGTTCCATTGTTGATGTGGAACTGTGATCATCTTTAGAGGGAGAGGCGTTCTGACTTTGAGTATTCTCAGCTTTTTTACGCTGGTTTCTTCCTGTCATTGTAAATTTATCCTCCTGTCTCTTTGAAATTACCAACTTTCAGATTAGGTCTCTTGAGTGGGCGTCCTGGTTGTTAGTTCCCAGGGCCAGAGCAGCGGTGTTAAAACTGATGGTGCTTTTCTGCCCAGGATTCTCCTGTCGGGCTTCCTTCTTGTGTCGGTAGTGGGCGACTCTGCCTTCCTGGGGCTCCAAACCTCGGTCAGAAGGGAAACCGGTCCTGTTTACTCTGCGCCGAGCACTCCCGCGCCGAGGTGCCGTCACAGCCGCTGCCGCTGCCGGGCTCTGGTGTCCTGCTGGGGACCCGTGCAGGTCCTCCGAACCTGTTTACTTTGCTCCTTGCTCCGAGAGCTGCCGCGCCAAGGTGCCGCGGAACCGCTGCACCGGCCACGAGAGTCGCGCTGGCCACCTGTGTGTTTCCTCCACTGGGGGATCTCCTGCTCCGTGAACGACCAGAATTTGTCTGAAAGTGTGGCGTCCTCTAGTTCTCCGCGCCTTCCCTGAGAGCTGCAATCCTGGGATGTTAGCGATCGGCCATCTTGGATGGTTCCAAGACACTGATTTTTTAACTCAGCCGTGGGCAGTTGAAACCTGCTTTGTGTATCCATAGCAGTTTGATTCGATGCCTGGTGAGGATCTCTGGAATTTAAAAACATTTCCCCATTAGCCTTTTTCTCCTTCTTTTCTTCTTTCATACATATAAAGCACAAGAAAGTGTTGCAGGAATGTGTACAGTGTCTTTGCTTTTTCTTATAGTAACACATTCTACATACATATAACCATAACAGCAATTCTTTTTATCAGGTAAAGTGATCATGTGTTCTTATAGAATTGTTCCCTTCATGTAGGTGTTGCTTCTAAGTGAATTTGCTCTGTTTAGATACCGAGTAAGGATTATGCATATAGTGATTTTTAGGGTTAACAGAGATACTTAGATTCCAGAAACTTGGGAAAGAGTTTCTCTGCTTGAGAGCATGACTGCTTAGCATTACCTTTTAAGTGGAAAGTTTGTTTCTTGCACCTCCTTGAGTTGGGTGTGCTGACCCCTTAAAACTACCCCAGAGCAGAAAAAAGATATTCTTAGTGTTTCGGTCAAGGAAAACTGATAAATTTTTAGTCTTAGAAAAGAACCACTCATTTTGAGAGGGAGTTATTATATTATCATGAACTACCTATAATTTTTCCATTAAAAAAATATGTTTCTAATATTTAACCATATAAGATGGTATTTGGTCTTTCTAAATACCATTTTTTGGTGGTTCTCTTTTGTAGTTTATAGATGCAGGATATTTACTTTAATACTGTAGAATCGATTTGTCAAATAAGGTATGAACTCTTGAAAAGAAAAAAAACAAGTGGAATTATCCACTACTGTTATGATGATCTTTTTTGAAGACTTTCGAATCTTCAGTCTGTTCCTTGAACTTTCCTCATTAATATGTGTTTGTTGCCTTCAGAACATGAAGACTTTTTAACAGTTGCAGAGTCACTGAAGAAAGAATTTGATAGTCCAGAAACTGCTGATCTGAAGTTTCGAATTGATGGAAAATATATTCACGTCCATAAAGCTGTTTTGAAAATCAGGTATTTTTGCATAAGCTCAGAGACGTCAATAACTGTACTTTCTTTTTGCCACTTCTATTTCTTTGTTATTCCATAAAATGGGTGCTGATAAAAAAAAAAAAAGTAGCCTTTGTGGTAGAGAGAAATGTCACTACTTAATATTTTTGCAGATAGTATCCGTCCATTTCATGTCAAAGAGTTTTGTGTGTACACTCATGGAGCGTTTTAGAAAAAGTGTCCTGTAGGAGCTTAGTATTTCTCTCTCTCTCTATATATATATATAAAATTATACGTATATAATAATTATTATTATTTTTGAGATGGAGTTTTGCTCTTGTTGCTCAGGTTTGAGTACAATGGCATGGTCTTGGCTCACTGCAACCTCCACGTCCTGGGTTCAAGCAATTCTCCTGCCTCAGCCTCCTGAGTTCCTGGGATTACAGGTGCACACCACCACAGACCCAGCTAATTTTGTATTTTTAGTAGAGACGGGGTTTCTCCATGTTGATCAGGTTGGTCTCGAACACTTGACCTCAGGTGATCCCCGCCCCCCCGGCCTCCCAAAGTGCTGGGATTACAGGCATGAGCCACTGCACAGGCCTATATTGTTTTTTAAATTAAGGATCTTGTGAATACTCATTTCTGTCAGAAAATTTGTTTATGTTGTTAAAGAAAATACAAAAGGTTGTTATTGAAACGTGCATATGACCTCTTTTACTCTTAATTAAAGATTCAAGCAGAAAGTTCTCATAGGAATACTGGGCTTCTGTTTCTAAGGGACATGTAAGTACCAAGTAAAGAATGTTCTAGGCTGGGCTGGGCATGGTGGCTCATGCCTGTAATTCAAGGACTTTGGGAGGCCAAGGCGGGAGTATCACTTGATCCCAGGAGTCTGAGACCAGCCTAGGCAATATAGCAAGACACTGTTTCTACAAATAATAAAAAAAATTAGCCAGGTGTGGTGGTGCATTCTTATAGTTCCAGCTACTCCAGAGGCTGAGGTGGAAGGATTGCTAGAGCCCAGTAGGTCAAGGCTGTGGTGAGTGTGATCATCCTGGGTGACAGAGCAAGATCTTATCTCAAAAATGAAAGAAAAAGTTTTTTAGAGATAGTAAATGGCAGGAGCTCCTTTTATAAATGAGAGGCAACTATACATTTATCAGTAACTGTTTGAACTATTGCTCACAAAGGTTGCCATTGCAGAAAAAGGGGCACATAGACCATTAACAAGTCTTTTTGGAAATCTAGTTCAAAACCTATTGGCAAAGAAATACATTTGAAAGGAACCAAAAAGTCCTATGTCATTCCTTACCTGAGGGAGTAAATATCTGAACCACAGTATTACCTGAATAAATGAACCGGAACTGTTTCCGTCTTTGCACCTTTGTCAGCCAGTCTGTTCCTTTCATATACAGTTTTCTGACCATGAAATCCATGATTCTTTGCTTAGACAACTATTTCTTTTTTGCTTCTCAGGTAGAGTAATTTCCTTTGTAAGTGAAGCCATTCTTTTAGTATTCTGAATGGATTTTTCTTTTTTTTTTTAGATGGGGTCTCACCCTGTTGCCCAGGCTGGAGTGCAGTGGTGTGATCTCAGCTCACTGCAACCTCCACCTCCTGGGTTCAAGCAATCCTCCAGCCTCAGCCTCCCAAGTAGCTGGGATTACAGTCATGCACTATGACGCCCGGCTAATTTTTGTATTTTTAGTAGAGACAAAGTTTCACTGTGTTGGGCAGGGTGGTCTCGAACTCCTGACCTCAGGTGATTGAGACTCACCTGCCTCAGCCTCCCAAAGGACTGGGATTACAGGCATGAGCCCCTGTGCCTCGACTCTGAGTGGATTTTGAAAATACTTTCTCTCTTTTTTATCCTATCTCACTTTAAAAGAATTTTAAAAGATGATTTTTAGAAAGATATAACTATATTGTACTTAAGAAAATTCAGTATTCAGAAATCAGTTTCTCATGCAGGTGGCTTTTTCATGTAAATACAGTGTAGGAGATGCTCAGGTTTTCTTGAAATATCTGACTATCCTAGTGGATGTGAGTGTTTTATAAACAAGTTTGTAGCAGGCCTGGAAAGAGAGGAAAGGGAGCAGGCAATGCACAAATACAAATCAGGAGTGATAGCTCTTTTGACGATGAGTCAGAAAGGAGGAAAAATTGTTATGTCGAATAATGAGACAGTGATCAGCTTGATGTAATCCAGTTAACATATAAAACAGTTTTAAGAATATACTAGTTACATAAAACAAAAAGCAAATGAATCATTTTGATATTAATATGTAGTCAAAAGTTTTGAACTCTCCTTTCTGAATCTCTTTCACTTCATTGTTTAAAATACATTTCTGTATGTGATTTTAAAATACAAAGGAGCAAAAAAACCTTGGGAGCCATTAAATGGAAGCAGTAGTAGAAGTGCTAGGTACTTCTAGGCTCTGTGTATACCTGTTAATATTTAATAGGATATATAAAAAACGAAAGTGAGTGTATGTAAAAGGCATATGCAAAAACCACTTGCATGTGGAATGTTTTTGGGTGGTGACTATAGGTTTGTAATCCTGGTATGTGCAGGCCCAGATATAGTAGTTAAAGATACTTCTTTTTTTTTTTTTGAGACGGAGTTTCACTCTTGTTGCCCAGGCTGGAGTCAGTGGCACTGGGTCACCACAACCTCTGCCTCCTGAGTTCAAGCAATTCTCCTGCCTCAGCCTCCTGTGTAGCTGGGACTACAGGCATGCACCACCATGCTCAGTTAATTTTGTATTTTTAGTAGAGATGTGGTTTCTCTATGTTGGTCAGGCTGGTGTCAAACTCCTAACCTCAAGTGATCAGCCCCCTCCCAAAGTGCTGGGATTACAGGTGTGAGGCACTGTGCCCGGCCCAAGGATACTTCTAATCTGTTTATCTGATTTTGTCAACTTAATTAGGTAACTTTTTTTTAATTCCTGCTGAACAGATAAGCCTTTTGCTTTTCTGTTGTAGGTGTGAGCACTTTCGATCCATGTTCCAGTCGTATTGGAATGAAGACATGAAGGAAGTGATAGAAATCGACCAGTTTTCCTACCCAGTGTATCGTGCCTTTCTCCAGTACCTCTACACAGACACAGTGGACCTGCCTCCGGAAGATGCTATAGGTACCGAGGTGGCACTGGGATGGACAAGCCACGTGGTCCGGAATATACTTCCTTATGTTCTTAGTCCTGAAATGTAAAAAGCTTCAGGTGTATTGGCTTTAATGTGGTGCTTAAAAAAGATTTGAAGTAAATGTCTTTAAAAACAGTGTTGTGTAGTTATTATGGTTAATAGTTATGGACCTAGTTTGTGACCATAGGTTTTTCTTTTTTTGTAGTGTTCCAATGTCATTGAACTTACTTTCTTTTTTTTTTTTTTTCATTTAAAGTACATGTGCAGGATGTATAGGCTTGTGACATAGGTAAATGTGTGCCATGGTGGTTTGCTGCACCTGTCATATCAACCCATCACCTAGGTGTTAAGCTATGGGCTTATTTTAATTTTCTGATATTGATGTATAAGTTGCTAATGCATTTAGCATTTTGGAAACAAAATGAGGATTGAAATTGCAAATTTTGCCTTTCCTTCATACTACTGAAGAAATTGTATAAAGTAAATACAGGAGAGATGTGGAAGTGGAGGAGGCAGACAGTCAAAAAGAGAATTTATTTACTTAAATTTAGTATCTTGTCCACTAAGAAAATTCTAATTTACCTATACGTATCTGGTCACCAGAACAAAATCTGTGTATGGGAAATTACCATAAACTTGATCAAGTCTTTCACATCTTACTTTTAGGTCTTCTGGATTTGGCGACATCTTACTGTGAAAACAGACTGAAAAAACTTTGTCAGCACATTATCAAGAGAGGAATTACTGTGGAGAATGCCTTTTCACTATTCTCTGCTGCAGTCAGATATGATGCAGAGGTAACATAAACAACAAACAGAAACCAAACCACCCTTAACTCCCTGCGTGCTCTTCTCCCCTCTCTTCGAGAGTGAGTCCTGGAAAACGATGAGTCACTTTACTTCTGTTCTGTTTGTTTTTTTTTTTCTTCCAACACCAGACAAGTTCCTGGTTTCCAACACTTCACTTCTGTTTAGGGAATCAGTAAATCCACTGAAAACTGAAATCTGCCTTTGCTAATCTTAATTTCCTGTTCATTGTTTTAAAAGTCATTGTTCCTCTACTTCCATTTCTAAGTAAGATAGGAAACTAACCGAGGTCCTAGCAGCGGTGCTGCAGGTTGGAACATAAGGTGCCACGCCTAACTGGACTAATAGCATGTTTGAGTTTCAGGTCTTTCTCAATGTCAGCATATGTGTTTAAGAGCCACCTTGCTGTCTTCCTACCTCTGCCCTGCCATAAGCCGGGGACGCATATGATTTGTATCTATGTATGCTCTGTAATTCTCTTGGTGTCTAATTATAACTCACAGTTATTCACCTGTTAAGAACTTGCTGTGGACTCCTTTTGTTTGTTTTTGTACTGGATTGAGTTCTTAATCTGAGATTCACAGATCTCTTGAATCTGTGAATTAATGGGCTTTTGGGAGTCTGAAAGATTGTGTGCATTTTTTTGAAGAACCAAAGCATCAGGCTATAAGCTCCTTTTGAGCGGGAACTGTCTCGTTCATCTGCATACGCTATAGTGCCTGGCGCACATTAGGCAGCTTGTGATAAATGTTTGTTGAACTGAACGAAGATAGTACCTTAAAGGAAGCATTAAGGATGATCAGTGAGCTAAAGGCTGGTATGGTTGGTTTCACAGTTTCAGAGAGAACAAAAGCTAGAGAGCAATAGTCTTGGAGTTTCAAAATGTCTAGCAAGGGTATGCATGTAGAATGATACGATTAGCCTGTTCTTGCAGATACTTCGTTGTCATTTGACAAAGCAGAGTATCTGGTATCAAGGAATTTATCAAACACCCGCAAAGATCTGCAGCTGTGTCCTTTGAGGTGTAACAGAGGAAGGACTTCATCACTTAGGGCTCACAGTTGACCACGATATTTTCAAATGTATCCTATTTTTGTTTGAGGCTGTATTATAAATATTTGATAAGGTCAAACGTAGCTGACTTTGCACCTGACAACAGATGGAATGATGATCAAAGTAAATCATTTCTAGTAGAAAATGGAGGTATGATGGTTTTTCCTACGCTTCCCATGGCACACTGAACCTCTTTATTAGGAATGCTATTTCTTTAGATTTTATTTCCAGCCAGTGATATAATTTTAAATTGGGTCAGTGCCTTTTCTGTCCATGTGGTGACTGATGTTAGAATCCTCTCTGGGCCTCTCCATGTTCTTCCTCCCTGTTCATGAATTTCATACTCAGGATTCACACCTTGCTCACTAACACCAGTGAGAACAACCTGGGCAGAGGCAGACGTCTTGGCTCAAGTTGCTGGAAACTTCTTCCTTACCTTCAGCTAAGATCTGTCCTAGGAGGTTTACAGAAACAGAAAAAGCCTTCTGCCTGCTTCCTGTGCCAGCAGGTCATTTCCTTTACTAGTTTTGATTTTTCTCATATTAAGTATAAACACGACAAAAAACTTCCTTTAGAAAAACTCGGAATACCTGTCATTCCCCAGAGTCTATCACAGTGTAGGCATGGAGTTGGCACTCAAAAATGCATGTAGAATCGAATGACTGAAAACATTTGAAATACCTCACCATGAAAATGTGCTTTAAAAAAAGATGTTTGGCCAGGCATGGTGGCTCACACCTGTAATCCCAGCACTTCGGGTGGCCGAGGCGGGTGGATCCCTTGAGGTCGGGAGTTTGAGACCAGTCTAGCCAACATGGTGAAACCCTGTCTCTACTAAAAATACAAAATTAGCCAGGCATGGTGGCGTGCACCTGTAATCCCAGCTACTGGGGAGGCGGAGGCAGGAGAATCACTTGAACCCCGGAGGCAGTAGTACTTGCCGTGAGCCAAGATCGCACCACTGCACTCCAGCCTGGGCAACAGTGCAAGACAACTCCATCTCAAAAAAAAGTTAAAAAAAAACCTAAAATCCTACAAATATTACATATTTAATGCAGAAAAATTAGAGAAGACAAAAAGAGTTGCTTCTTTATTTCTAGGACATATATATATATATATATATATGATTTCTATATATGTGTATATGTATATTTATAAGCTATATGTAATTTATTTTTTTTTCTTGGTGATACAGGATCTTGCTCTGTTGCTCAGGCTGAGGCACAGTGGTATGATCACAGCTGACTGTAACCTCAACCTCCTGGACTCAAGCAGTCCTCCTGCCTCGGCCTCCTGGGGAACTTGGACTACGGGCATGTGCCACCACACCAAGCTAATTTCTTATTTTTTGTAGAGGCAGGGTTTCATTATGTTGCCCAGGCTGGTCTCTTCTGGGCTCAAGTGGCCCTCCTCAGCCTCTCAAAGTGCTGGGATTATAGGCATGAGCCACTACGCCAGGCCTCTTTCTAGGGTATATTTCTTAGGTTGTAATACAAGTTATATAATTGATTGATGCGCTTTTACATTTTATTTCCTGAATAGTGTAAGATACAATGAGTAAATGAACAAAGTTCTGGGGTACAAAATTAAAACCCATAGCCGGGCGTCGTGGCTACTCAGGAAGCTGAACTTGGAGGATTGCTTGAGTTTAGGAGGAGTTTGAGGCTAGCCTGGACGAGATAGTGAGACAGCCATCTCTTAAAAAGAAAGCCCTCTTATTGTATTTATTAGTTGATTGGAAGCTGCTGATGAGTCAGGTTGGAAATTAACTGCAAAAAAACTATTATTTTTAGAAGCTCAACTTGAGGATACTAGATGACTTTGCCTTTGTTCTGTGGGTCCGAATGCTAGGAAGATGGAGACTACCTGCTTCCAATGTTTCTTGTCTTTTCTACAAAAAGTATCTGAGGTTCATCCATGCCCCGTTTGACAAGATAGCTTTGAAGCAAATGTACACACAGTCAAGCAACAAAAATGTATAGACTCAGGAGTTTCAAAAGTAAGCTGATGGTTGTGGAGCCCTTGCTATGAACACGTTATGAAACAGTCTACATGTTTTATTAAGAAGGACTTGACGAAGGAGCACGCAAATATTGTTTTCATACATACCTGAATAAACGTTGACACCAAGGGAGAAAATGTTGATAAAACATTGTCTCAAGATAGTTCAGTCGCACACTATAACTGATTCTCTTCAGGAAATTTTTGATTTTTATGTGTATTTGAATATTTAGTGAAACAGTTGGGAAGTATTATTTGTTTAGCTAGGGTAGGGAACTTTCTAGAAAATCTTACATGATGAGCAACTTATATCTTACGATCTTGGTTTTGGAGGGAAGCAATAAACATGAGCCCAGGAATCTAATTCTGAAGTTGGTCTGGGGTTTGAGTATTGGATAGCTTGGTGCTAAAGCTTGCTGGCCAGCATTTTTTTCTTCTTTTGGTGGGCCAAATTAAATGTCTTAAATCAGTAGTAAGCTGACAAATTTTTTTTGCATAATGAGATAAATTACGTTTTTCCCATATGGTAGAATGTTTAAGTGCATTCTGAAAACAAAACAAAACTTCTTTGATTTGGAGTATTTTGTACTTAGTGTACTATAACATGAATTCTAGACTTACAGTTTTAGGGTTTTGTTTTAGGTCGGACACAGTTAGGTGTGGTTCTTGATCTTGTGTCATCTAGAATGTGTCTTGAGGGAAGCTGTGATGTCAAGGTACCTGCTCACCCTGGTTGGGTGGTCTTTAAATTATTGACATTCAACTAGTTGAGCTTTGGAGTTTTAGGACTGGGTAAGAACTCCCTTCAAGGCTACATTAGCATTTTTAAAAATGAGGATATTAAGACCATCAATTCACTGGGTTTTGTTTTGTTACTAAAGAAAATTTGTGGAAGGAAAAACAACTTATTTCCAGAGTATATATATTGATTGGAATAGTTTAAATGTTGAAAGATTTGGAATCTTTTATAAATTATTTCAGAAGTGCAGTTTTTTTTATCTGCTTTGCTAATAACAATAAATCTGGTATTTTATCTCATTTGCCTTAAACCACTTTATAATTACTCCTCCACAAAACGTCATAAACAGAGTTTAATTTTTAATACCAAGAAGACTGTATTAGACCCCTCTGTTTTTATACCCTCTCCACACTTCCCTCTTCAATTGAGCTGTAAGATAACTCTTTCATTCTGTCAGGAACTTTGTCCATCTCCTGGTCACATGATCTTTCTCGTCCTTCTTGGAATTGTTTTATTTAAAGCCCAGCTAAAAGTAAGGAGTCAACTGTAACCAGCCCTGTTATAGTTCACCACCTACCTGGGCAAGAGTTCCATTTTCTTGCTTGTGTTATTGAACACTTGATCCTTTGCAGAATGAAGGGAACAGATCATGTAGATTCTTACTATATTAGGGGTCAAGTCAGAAGGGCATTTATCTAATTCACTGATCAAAGGCAAAGAGCCTGGGCACTGGTTGCTAAGTGGTTCTGGTTGACTGTGCCACTCTCTGGTGAACTTGCAAATTCAAGTGCTCCTCGCCACATGCTTTCAGGGCTTCCTTTTACATAGATCTGCCTCAACCAAGATTTAATTAGTTATTTACACAACCCAGATTTAGATTGTTTGCAGTATTCACTAGTTTGACTTTTAATGTTTGGAACTTTTGAATATTTATTGCATACTCAGACACCTCAGCAGTTCAAACTAATTGAAGAAGAAGAGAAGGCAGTTTGGTAGAACCATTTTCACCAGTGTATATAAAGTGAATTGTGATTAGCGGCAGGCACCATTTGTATACCTATATTGTGTATAAAACTTCTTAAAGTTTGTACTCAAGGTAATTTCTGCACAGTTAGCTGAATAAGCTCACTTTAAACTCACTTTTTCATATACACTAAAAAGATCTTGAATTCTATATCATTAGACACCAAAGTGATGAGGTTCGATGCCAGAGTTTAGTGCATTCTTCCTGCAAATTCAAAATTATATGATTACAATTTAACACTTAAAGATTCTTGTCTGACTTATTACATGGTTTAAAAAACTTTTTGTTGTTATGATTGGCCACTTCCAAAGTTATATGGGAATAAACTAGTTTTCTGTTTTTGATTACTAAATATTAAAATGTGAATTTTATGTCCGGGTGGAATATAATTTAGTCCTGAGAGCTGTTTGTTAATCATTGGGTGATGAGGCCAGGCGTAGGGCTTTTTCTTGAATAATAATCTGAGAGGAAATGCTTTCACATTTTAGTTTACTATAATATACAGAGTACTTGGCTATGCATTTAGCCCACTGGGAATCTCTGATTAAAAAACAAGAATCCAGAAACTGTGCTGACATCCTAAATGCATTTCGAATTACCTAGAAAACAAAAACTTGGGCAGCAACTGGCAAGTGCTCATTAGCTGTTGTTTATCTTTTTTGTTTTTGTTTTGAGACCAAGTTCTGTGTCGCCCAGGCTGGAGTGCAGTGGCAGGATTTTGGCTCACTGCAACCTCTGCCTCCCGGGTTCAAGCAATTCTCCTGCCTCAGCCTCCCAAGTAGCTGGGACTAGAAATGCGAACCACCATGGCCAGCGAATTTTTGTATTTTTAGTAGAAGCAGGGTTTCGCCATGTTGACCAGTATGCTCTCAGTCTCTAGATCTTGTGATCCACCTGCCTCGGTCACCCAAAGTGCTGGCATTACAGGCGTGAGCCACCATCCTGGCTTGTGGTTTATCTCTTAATGGTTATGTGACTGGGTGGGTTTCTGGAGTTTACTCTAGGGTGTCTTTTAGCCAGGGACAGGAGGACCCTTAGAACAAGGAAATCATTGTTTCCAGAGGTCTGTGCTGAGAGCAGAAAAGGGTCTCTCCATGTTGATGTGGGTCCCTTCCCACTCTGTCTAACATCCCCATCTCATGGTGGCTGGATATGTGCAGTCAAAACCTACAGTTGAAATGTTGTTGAGCTTCTGGTTCGATAGAACCCTGAGTACTGACCTTCAGTGTAGAACTTACCAGCTTGCCAAGTTATAAAAGTCAAGCTATTTGTGGTAAGAGCTTTTAGTTTGATTTCCTTTTATATATTTAGTCTTTGTATGCATTCCAGGTGCCTGATTGATTTAATAAACATATATTCCAACATCCTAAGGGACAGACTATATTAAAGTTTGAAGGGGATGAAAGGGTGGATTAGCATAGGCAGAGGTTGATTTTGAAATGGTTCTGGTTTACCACTTGGAGACGTTACTCCCCCAAATGTTGGTAGTTGGTGACTTCCATTTGTCTGACTGAAAACTAATCTGTGTATATATACTTCTATGGGGTTGACTGAGAAATTAGTGTGGTGGACGTTGTAGTGTTGTTATTCTTCATGGTTTTAAATATAAACTCATTGTTAAGAGAGCATGAAAGTGAATTTAAGGTGAATTTTTTGGGATATTTTCTTTCAGAGCCTCTGCTCTGTTGCTTTTGGCGTTCGATGGCACAATCTCAGCTCACTGCAACCTCTGCCTCCTGGGCTTAAGCAATTCTCCTGCCCCAGTCTCCTGGGTAGCTGGGATTACAGGCACCTGCCACCACATCTGGCTAATTTTTGTATTTTTAGTGGAGACGAGGTTTCCCTGTGTTGGCTAGGCTGGTCTTGAACTCCTGACCTCAGGTGATCCGCCCACCTTGGGCTCTCAAAGGGCCGGGATCACAGGCGTGAGCCACTGCTCCTGGCTAGGATTTTCTTCGTAATGTACCACTTTACGTTGACTGTACCTCTTCATTACCTTTCTGTTTCTTAAATTAACCCACATCTTAATTCTTTTCTCTGATGTCTTGAATGTGACAAAACACATTCTATGGACTAAAGTGGCGATATGCCTTTTACAACAATGTCTTTGAGTATAACTAGATTATGCAGGAGATTTTTTCCCCTGTAGATCTTGTGCGTGCACGTGTGTGTGTGTGTGTGTGTGTGTGTGTGTCTATTTTGAAGAGCCACACTTTGAGTTAGGTGATCATTGCTTTTACTGCGTTGAATAGATAGTATGTGTTTTTCTCACACTGACCTGTGGTCACCTTTTTGCCTGGTTTTAGATGTCTGGCCTCTCAAATATCTTTTCTGGGGGAGGGTGAGAGATTTGGGGTGAAGGGCTTGGAGAGAAGTCATTCAATCAAAGTTGCCTAAAAGAGCCCTTTTTGTTTTTATTTTTGTTGTGTGTGTCCAGGATTTAGAAGAATTCTGCTTTAAGTTTTGCATCAATCATTTGACAGAAGTTACACAGACTGCAGCATTTTGGCAAATGGATGGCCCTCTGCTAAAGGAATTCATTGCTAAAGCCAGTAAATGTGGAGCCTTTAAGAACTGAAGCGCAAGGCTGCTGGGTTCTGTGTGAGTGCTCTGGGGCACTGTTGAGGATGTGTCCAGTTTGTGCTCTGCGGGTGATGTAATTCTGCAGGTAAAAGACCATCAGGTTGTGTTTTTCCACATCTGGGACACAGCTGTCTGTGTAGGAACATATCAGGGGTGTACGGCTGTTCTTGAGCCCATTTTAAACTCTTGTTTCCAGATAAGTGTATTTTAAATGTGACCTTTCTTTAATTTGGGCTGGAACAAGTAAGAGTAAAAGTTTAGTCGTTTTTGGTTTTGCTTTCATTTTTGATTGGAGGAACTAATGAAATTGGAAAGAGGAAGTTGGCAGCCACTCTCCTGGGCCACATATCAATAATCTTCTGACACCAGGAGCGGTGATAGGGAATTGTGAGAGGAATGGAGAAGCCCCATCGTGAATTAAAGATGCTGACCTGCGGCTTGTTAAATGCTGCCTTAGTGGCTGGCTAGCTTAGTAGCCTTACTGTGAAGGAATAATTAAGATAGTTTCAGACATTTGTTTGTGTGCCTGAGTTATTGATGACTTTTTTTAACTTTAAGGTATTTCAAAGTAATATTCAGTTTAATATAAGTTAAACCTATTGAAGTTATAATTATGTAAAGATACAGTTTTGGGGTTAGCCAAGATTTCTCTTAAGATTTAAGTGCATAAAGAGTAGTAATTTAGAAGTATCCGTGAAACATTGATAATGAAATTTGATGAAGGTGAATATTTTATAAATTAGAATCTCCACTGCTTATCCAATGGTGTTTTATTTCATTAAGGTAGAATTTGAGAACTCAAGTTTAAATTGTCCCCCTGATCTTCTTCTATAAATGCAAACTTAAGAGGAAAATAATGATGTATATAGTATACTCTTGCCTTCCTAAATTATGGCTGCTAAGTCATCATATCTACTATATATGACTGAGAGAAGTGGTTCTTCAAGTCAACTCTTTTGCAGGACTTAATGGAATTTGCTTTATCTACTTTAGGCCAAATCCATTACACATTGGCTGATTTGAAACTTTATCACCTTTCACTTGGTTTTCCTCTGTTTTTAATCATCTTAGGTATGACATTTAGCACAATTTCACCTTGAAAAAGCATCAAAATTACAGTGTTCCTGAAGAGATCCTATTAAAAGAGTTTTTTGAACTGGTTATCAAAGGTAACTTTGGGATGTAAAAGTGAGTTTCATCATGTGTGTCTATTGAGCTTAAGAACAATGTTTTGCTTTGCTCTCTGGTCCATGAACTCATTTCCATTTGAGTGAGCTCCCTTAATGAATTCATTTTTCCACTTGGAAGGTCTCTCTTCTGAACTCAGCTGGAATACATTTTCAGAGCTAAATTACAAGTGGTTGAAGACATGCTGCAGCTACTATTTTTAGCAATTTTTAAAATGTGTGTCTATTGGGGTGGGAAGGGGAGTGAGGCCCCCAAGTTAGGAATTCATTGAGAGCTGAAATATATACAAGCCTAGTAGCCCCACCCCACTTTTCTTGACCATATTACAGGTGATTGAAGCCCAGTGAGTTGTTTGGTTGGAATTGGTTCTGCAACATGATAGAACTTTTTTTTACTAAGTTCAGAAATGGACATTGATTTGTGCTATGATGGGTGGTATTTGTAACAATCACTGTTCTATAGGCTTATGATCTGAGCAAAATGAGAACTTCAGTGTGTTTACTATTGCTCTTACTTGAAAAAAACTTTTTCAAAAAAAGCACAAATTAGTCTATTCATATCTATAGATAGTTCACTCATTCAACAAATATTTACCAAGTTCCTAATAAGTGAAGGACCACTTCTCAGATTACTAAATAATTTGTATGAGTGTATGTGGCAGTGAAGAGAACAAGTCCTTCAAAAAACATTTGATTATCTTTTTGTTTTTAACACACACTCTTATTTTTCTACTTGGTTTTGTTGTTGATCATAGCAGGATATGACAACTCTTCATCTAATGTAATAATGGAAGCCAAAGTGTTCATATTTCTTAAGGTAGCCCTAAATGTACTCTTGAAATTCTTACTGGAACAGTGTTTGATACTCTAGTATATAGGCTGTATTCATGTAATGTTTAGAATGACACGTTAATAAAGTAGAATTAAAAAATGTAGAGTTGTTTCTTTTCCTCAAAATCAGTAGTATGCAGCCCTAAAAAGAAAAGATATTCTGACACATGGTCCACATAGATGAACTGAGGACATTATGCTGAGTGAAATAAGCCAGTCACAGACAAATACTATGTGATGCCACTTGTGTGATGTACTTAGTGAAATTTATAGAGATATAGTAGAATGGTTATTGCCAGAGTTGGAGGGTAGAGGAGAATGAGGAACTTATTTAATGGATACAGAGTTTCAGTTTTGCAAGATAAAAACAGTCCTTTAGGTCAGGGTTCCCCAACCCTTAAGCCACAGACTTATATTGGTCCCTGGCTTGTTAGGAAGAGGCCACACAGTGGGAGGTGAGTGGTGGGTGAGTATTACCACCTGAGCTCTGCCTCCTGTCAGATCAGTGGCAACATGAGAACATTAGATTCTCATAGGAGTCCAAACCCTACTGTGAACTGAGTATGCAAGGGATCTAGGCTGCATGCTCTAAGAATCTAATGCCTGATGATCTGACATGGAACAGTTTTGTCCCAAAACCATCCTCCCCACCCTCCCACCGCACCAACCTTCCTACCCCTGCTGTCTGTGGAAAAATTGTCTTCCACAAAACTAGTGCCTGGTGCCAAAAGGGTTGGGGACTGCTGCTTTAGGTGGATGGTGGTGACGGTGGCACAAAAATGAATATATTTAATGCCACTGAAGCATACACTTAAATATGATTGGGATGGCAAATCACTTAGGTAGTGTGATTCTTAACAGGTAATGAGAGAAAACCAAATAGGATGATATGGTTTGGCTCTGTGTCCCCACCCAAATCTCATCTTGAATTGTAATCCTCAGGTGTTGAGGGAGAGGCCTGTTGGGAGGTGATTGGATTATGGGGCTATTTTCCCCCATGCTGTTCTCATGCTAGTGAGGGAGTTCTTTCAAGATTTGATGGTTTTATAAATGGCAGTTTCCACCTGGACTATGTGTACTCTTGCTCGCTGGCCACCATGTAAGACGTGCCTCTTCCACTTCTGCCACAATTGTGTTTCTTGAGGCCTCTCTAGACATGCAGAACTGTGAGTCCATTAAACCTTTTTCCTTTATAAATTACTCAGTCTCTGGTATTTCTTTATAGCAGTGTAAAAACAGACTAATACAGTAATAGGGTTAACATGACAAGCAGTTGTTCTGAAGGTAACACTTGTGTTGGGTAGGAGAACATATAAAGTGTCCTTTTAGCTCATCTCCAAAACAGAACAAGCAAAGGCTTAGAGATGGGGGCTACTGAGTCTACCAGAACTTACCATAATCAAGTTTGGTTAGAATGGAGAACGTAAGCCAGAAATGTTGGCAATGGGGTGTGTGTGTGTGTGTGTGTGTGCGCGCGCACACACACATGCATGTGTTTTATTTCCCACAATAACAGACGTTGCGCTCTCTGCTTCACATTTTATTTACTGTCTATATTTTGTCTCATAAGGTAGGCAGCATTATTCTCAGATTAAATAATTGGATTTAAGTTTCTCAGTAGTGACATAGCTGAAGTTCATACTTGGGTCCACCTTAGTAGTTTGCCCAGTATGTGCTGGCCTCATGGCCACCAAACACATGGTACTCCATGGTGCAGTTACCTACTGCAGTGAGTCACAGATTAAAATCAAAGTTAAGTTGGTGACAAAGGTGCTTTTTTTTTTTTTTAGATGGAGTTTTGTTCTTATTGCCCAGGCTGGAATACAGTGGCATATTCTCGACTCACTGCAACCTCTGCCTCCTGGTTCAAGCGATTTTCCTGCTTCAGCCTCCTGAGTAGCTGGGACTACAGGTGTGTGCCACCACACCTGGCCAATTTTTTGTATTTTTAGTAGAGATGGGGTTTCACCATGTTAGCCAGGGTGGTCTCAATTTCCTGATCTTGTGATCTGGCCACCTCAGCCTCCAAAAGTTCTAGGATTACAGGCGTGAGCCACCATGCCCAGCAGGTTTTTTTAAAAAATAAAGATCATGACATCAAAATGATTAGTGAGATAAACTTTGCTAAGATATAATGTCAGGATAGGAAGCTGATGAGATAAACTTTGCTAAGATATAATGTCAGGATAGGAAGCTGAAGCTACAGTAATTATCTAGACTAGGGGAAATCTATTCAGAGGGTCTTGGGTAAGGTCTTCACCTCTGCCCCACATGATTCTGATGTGCAGCCAGTTTTGAAATCCACTGGTTTAGATTTTGTCCCTAAGATAATAAGAACTTAATCTAGGGCTGCCATTACAACAGAAATGAAATGTTTTTTATTTCCTGCAAATAATTTTCAAGTACTTATTTATTACATGTCAGACACCATGCTGGAGACTCAGTTCAAACCCATTTTGAGATGTATTGCAAATCAGAGCACCATGGTAAAAAATGAGAACTGTGAATGTGACGTTTTCAGGGGTCAGATGTGATGTGGTGGTATGGGTATAAAAACTGGAATAGTATATTGTTAGGTTGAGAAAAATGTAACTATCATCAATTTTTTTTTTCATTCTTACATACTCCTAGTAATGTTCTTTGATTCAGAGTCCAGTTTAAAATTTAGGTGTTTGTTTTGAAGATGATGAATTCCCATGTGGTAACTATGGCTGAAAAGAGTTTTTCAAAAGCAGACTTTGTGACGTGAAGTAAGGCAAATTTAGTACAAGTACTGTATCCAAATTTATTATATCTAAGAGGCGTCGTGGGCTGTAACTAGACTCCAAGGTGAAGCACATTTTACGCACTTATTTCACAAACATTTACTGAGCATACTAGGTTCTGGGAACGTGATAGCGAGTGGAAAACGCAAGTAAGAGTGTGCAGAACACGGGAAGAGTGATCGAAATGTCAGCCAGCAAGAACGGGAGCGCTGCCGGGCCGAGAAGAGAGGACCAGTTCTGCAGATGTGTGGACTTCACAGCCTGCTCTCTGGTTTTGAGCCTGAGTGAAATTTGGCCTGACTCCTGGCTTAGGAAATGGTAATCCCTAAGACGACAGGGACGATATTGATGTAGAACTTGACATAGGCTCTCTACTTTCTTGAAGAGAGCACAAGGTTTGTTTTAAGTCATGAAGTAGCTCAATCTCTTCCTTCAACTGCTGCCGCCTTTGTTGAGATGTGTCAATTTTTTTCTCTATTGCTGTGAAAAGAAAGTGATTTCACATTATTCAGTAGTTTTATCAGACATAATGTACCATTTCTAGCCTCTTTCACTTGCAAGTGCAGATACACAATCCTCATGCCTCTAATAGAAAGGATCAGAGCCTTATGGGCAGGAGCTGGTTTCTTTATGTCTTCACTTCCTCCTCCTAATTCAAGGCAGAATTCTAACATTTATCACACACAAAGCTGCTCAGTAAACACTTAAGATTTTGTGTACATTTATAGCAGAACAAGTCCCTTTGTATATCTTTGAGAACTTGAAAACAGTGACTGTATAGCCTTCATGCTATATACTATATCCATTTATTGAGAGATGATGATAATTGGAAAATGTGGCTGGAATACCAAGTTTAAGGACAAATCCTTCCTAAAAATTCACCAGTTCTTAATGTTAGATAAAAGCTTTTGGTTTCATTTAGAAATAGGAAAGGCTTTGAACTGTGGAAACTCAGAAAAGCTTAGGAGGAAGATACTTGGGCTTTACAAATAACAAATAGTATGCAATGGCAATGTAATTTTTAAAAGCCTCAAAATCGGACAGTTAAACCTTTCTTCAGAATAACTGCATGCCTATAGTTAACTAACATTAGTAAGGCTAAATTAAGCAAGTTTTTATCAACTGGGGTATCAAAACCCAGCTTAAGCCTTTTAAGTTGAATCTCATGCAGTTCCAAGTAGTGGCACCCCCTCCATACTATATTGTAATACATGTACTCCCACCTGACCCATCCAAATAGTGATGTGCAACATGTTCCCTTACATGAAAGAAAAACACATGGAAATCCCCTAGAAATGGACACTTTTTAGAAAAATATTTTTAAGCCTGCTTTAAAAAAATATGGAAAATGCTATATATTAACAGACATCCTCAAAAGACTGTTTTAGAACAGGCTTGTGCCTGTAATCCCAGAACTTTGGGAGGCTGAGGCAGTTGGATGATGAGGTTTGAGACAAGCCTGGCCAACATGGGGAAACCCCATCTCTACTAAAGATATAAAAAATTAGCCAGGCGTGGTGGCACACGCCTGTAACCCCAGCTACTCTGGAAGCCAAGGCAGGAGAATCGCTTGAACCTAAGGAGCGGAGGTTGCAGTGAGCTGAGATCATGCCATTTCACTGCAGTCTGGGCAACAGAGCATGACTCCATCTCAAAAAAACAAAAACAACAACAACAAACTGTTAGACACTATCTTTGGTAGATTTTCCAGTGTTTTTCCTGCTGGTTATAAGTGTAGTAAACAATTCAATTAGAAATGAATAATACAGAAAGACAAAATGAGAAAGGTTGTACATGTTGAGATAGGGATATGGACTAATGTTTTCTTCACAGGGAAATCCTATTGTCTTCCTACCATATGCTGGAGAGAGAGATACATCTGTGGAAAAGAAGTGTGGAGGGCACTCTTTTGCGCAGCTTCAGGGGGAACCATCCACAGCAATGCTGTGTGACTCTGTGCACAGCCTGCCCAGCTGTGTGTGGCAGCCTTGATAGAGAAGTCAGACCAGACTCATAAACAAGTGGAAGTATAGCCTGTCTTGAGGGCATCCTAAACGATGCTAAAAGGGGGACTCACTCAATAAATGGTTACTATTTAATAGGAAGGTTAAATCTCCCTCCTCCAACCCCTACTAGATTTTCTATTGCAAACATTTCTTGGCTATTCTTGCTTGCTGGTTTTTTTTTTTTTTTCCTGATGAACTTTAAATCAGTTGCAACCCTCCCTGATAAGAAGTTATATTAGATTTGAAGATTAATTTTGGGAGAATTGAAATTTTGACCTATCTCACCAAGCGAGAGGGAGGCAAGTGAAGGAATGGTGTATCATAGTTTTGCCACCCAGGAGCAGAGAAGCCTCAGGAAGCTTCACCAGCTCCTGCGTGGGCCACACACAGGCAAAAATATTCTCCAGTTTTGGAATCAATTTTTTGTTGTCTCTACTTTTTAAATGAGTTTTTCTCATTACAAAAATATTTGTGTGTATATAGAAAACCTGGAAAATACAGCACTAAAAGAACAGACAAAAATCACTATAATCTAACTACCTACAACCAACTACTGTCTCCACCAGGTATACCTTTTGTCTGTGCCCATGTACCTATGTATTTTTTTTTTCCTCTATGTTTGTGGGGATGGGAGAGCTCATACTGTTACTGTAATGGACTTTTCTCATTTAAGAAAACAATAAACATTCTTCTAAAATATTTTTATCACCTGTATAGTATATTGTTTCAATATCATGATAAATATTTCTCAACTATGCTGCTTAGATATTATGTAACTCATTTACCTGCTTGAAAATTTTCAAATGTGTCTTCGAACAATCTGCATTCAAAAAGTGCACTCCCGATTTCTTCATAGTCTGGAGGGAGAAAATCATTTTCAGTATTAAACAGTTTATATAAGTAGAAACTCCTCCATTTATATATGTAATCCAAAACAGGGGAAAGGAAAGATAGCAGTCATCTACCGTGGAATTTTAATGTTAGATGGCAGCGGCAGCAGTACAGGAAAGCTGTCAGAAATGTCCATTCTTGGCATTTCTTTTTTTGAGATAGAATCTCACTCTGCCACCCAGGCTGGAGTGCAGTGGTTCAATCTCGGCTCACTGCAAACTCTGCTTCCTGGGTTCAAGCGAGTCTTACATCTCAGCCTCCCAAGTAGTTGGGATTGCAGGTGTACACCACCACACCCAGCTAATTTTTGTATTTTTAGTAGGTGGTGCCGGAATGTGCTGATCTCAGATTATCCGCCCACCTCAGGCTCCCAAAGTGCTGGGATTACAGGCTTGAGCCACTGTGCCTGGCCCCCAGTTCTTGGCATTTGT
Source organism: Callithrix jacchus (assembly GCF_049354715.1). Taxonomy (NCBI): domain Eukaryota; kingdom Metazoa; phylum Chordata; class Mammalia; order Primates; family Cebidae; genus Callithrix; species Callithrix jacchus. Next base: position 66,460,004 of record NC_133502.1, read on the forward strand.
ACTGGATCAGAATCTCTGTAGGCTAGGCCCAGCTATTTGGGTCCTCACAAGCCCTACCGGTGATTTTCAGGAACACTGTTTGGGAAGTGCTTGGTCTAGAGAAAATAAATGAATAAAATAGTATAATAAATGAACTCTTGGAAATGTTTACTATTAATATCACTTTTTGGTTTTGCCTTATAGAAAATAATACCATTCAAATAAACATTTTTTACATTGTTGCCTACAGTATAAGCTGTCCAGCTTGTCCTTGTAAAACAACTATATTTACAATAAAGGTTTTTTTTTGAGACAGTCTCTGTCGCCCAGGCTGGAGTGTAGTGGTGCGACCTCGGCTCACTGCAACCTTGACCTCCTGGATTCAAGCAGTTCTCTGCCTCAGCCTCCTGAGTAGCTGGGTTTACAGGCGCCTGCCACCAGGCCTGGCTAGCTAAGTTTTATATTTTGAGAGATGGGTTTCACCATGTTGGCCAGGCTGCTCTTGAACTTCTGACCTCGTGATCTGCCTGCCTTGGCCTCACAAAGTGCTGGGATTACAGGTGTGAGCCATCATGCCCGGCCTATAATAAAGCTTTTAAACTTGTGGGATATAAGTTATAAGAAGGCTAAGTAAGGCTGAATGCAGTGGCTTACTCCTGTAATCTTAGCACTTTGCGAGGCCAAGGTGGCGAGATCACTTGAGGTCAGGAGTTCAAGACCAGCCTGGTCAATATGGTGAAACTCCATTTCTACTAAAAATACAAAAATTAGCCAGGCATGGTGGCACATGCCTGTAATCCCACTACTCCAGAGGCTGAGGCAGGAGAATCACTTAAACCCTGGAGGTGGAGGCTGCAATGAGCTGAGATCGTGTCACTGCACTTCAGCCTGAGAGACAGAGCGAGACTCCGTCCCCACCCCCCCCCAAAAAAAAGCTAAGTAGCTATATACCTGCAGGTACAAATAGAACTTTGGCTGCCCCAAGAGCTCTTTAAGAAAAACTTCTTGAACAAAGTTCATCTTTAAACCTAACATCAAAACGTTAAAATTCCTTTTAAACTTTGAGTTAACATTATTTAATAAAGGATACTTGGGTTATTAAGGAATAGAATTTGAGTCAAATCAAAACTGCACCATAACACTGTTCTCAGATCTTAGCAACAGGAGGGCAGGGCGGTGGCAGGAGAGCATATGTGACCAAATCAATCTCTGGATGGCACATTCTCTTAGTGGCCAACCTGTTAAACACCTCTGGAAAATGGACCACAACTCTCACAGCACCAGGGTACTTCTGACTAAATTACTTAGTTTGTAAATTATCCACATCCTGTTGATTTATGAAGGACAGTAGATCTGGTACAATGATTTCATTAAAGAATGAGGTAAAGAAGAAGAAGAAAGCAGTATAGGAAGAAAATGGGTCTTCCCCCCCGCCTTGGGTTTCTTTTGTTTTACACCTAGGTCTGGGAGAAGTCTCCATACTTAGAAATATTGCTATTCATCAGTACCTGCTTCTGAAGTAGTCTCATCCATGAGTTTTTCTGGAATTGAATGAACTTTGTCTAATATTTCTTCAAGTAAGTATGTAAGAAGTCCTGCTTCCTTGCATTTCTTAAGAAAAGGAACTTTCACAGTTGCATCTAAGAATAAGACAAACATTTCAGAAGGAAAGAATCTTAGGGCAGCTAATCATAAATCACGTTATGCTTATTCAGACTTTGCCTAGTGGTGGATGAGCATACTTAGTAAAATATAGCACCTTCAACCCTTTCTATTAATTATATTTTCGTCATACCTCATTTTTTTTGGCCAGCTGAAACAATGAAAGAAATGTTACAAAGAACGATCCAAGACGGCCGATCGCTAACATCCCAGGATTGCAGCTCTCAGTGAAGGGGCGGAGAACTAGAGGACGCCACACCTTCAGACAAATTCTGGTCGCTCACGGAGCAGAAGATCCCCAGTGGAGGAAACACACGGGTCGCCAGCGCGACTCTCGTGGCCGACGCAGTGGTTTCGCCGGCACCTCGGCGCGGCAGCTCTTGGAGCAGAGTAAACAGGTTTGGAGGACCCGCACGGGCCCCCAGCACAACACCAGAGCCTGGCACAGTGGCTGTGACGGCACCTCGGCGCGGCAGCGCTCAGTGCAGAGTAAGCAGGCCCGGTTCCCCTTCTGACCGAGGTTTGGAGCCCTGGGAAGGCAGAGTCGCCTACTACAGACACAAGAAGGAAGCCAGACAGTAGAATCCTGGGAAGAAAAGCACCATTAGTTTTAATGCTGCTGCTCTGGCCCTGGGAACTAACAACCTGGACGCCCACTCAAGAGACCTAATCTGAAAGTTGGTAAATTCAGAGACGACAGGAGGATAAATTTACAATGACGGGAAGAAACCAGCGTAAAAAAGCTGAGAATACTCAAAGTCAGAACGCCTCTCCCTCTAAAGATGATCACAGTTCCACATTGACAATGGAACAAGGCTTGATGGAGAACGAGCGCATCCCAATGACAGAAGTACTCTTCAAGGAATGGATAATAACAAACTTCGGTGAGTTAAAAGAACATGTTGTAGCCCAATGTAAAGAAACTAGGAACTTTGAAAAAAGGTTTGATGAAATCCTATTGAGAATAGACAACTTAGAGAGGAGTATGAGTGAATTAATGGAACTGAAGAATACAATACAGGAACTCCGAGAAGTATGCACAGGTTTAAACACTCGAATTGTTCAAGCAGAAGAAGGGATATCAGAGGTCAAAGTCCAACTTAATGAAATAAAACGTGAAAAAAAGATTAGAGAAAAAAGGATAAAAAGGAATGAGCAAAGTCTCCAAGAAATGTGGGACTATGTGAAAAGACCAAATTTACGTTTGATAGGTGTACCTGAATGCGACGGAGAGAATGAATCCAAGCTGGAAAATACCCTTCAGGATATTATTCAGGAAAATTTTCCTAAACTAGCAAAGCAGGTCAATATTCAACCCCAGGTAATACAGAGAACACCACAAAGATATTCCTCAAGAAGAGCAACCCCAAGGCACATAATAGTTAGATTCACCAGGGTTGAAACGAAGGAGAAAATACTAAGGGCAGCCAGAGAGAAAGGTCAGGTTACCCACAAAGGCAAGCCTATCAGACTTACAGCAGATCTCTCAGCAGAAACTCTACAAGCCAGAAGACAGTGGGGGCCAATATTCAACATCCTCAAAGAACAGAACCTTCAGCCCAGAATTTCATATCCAGCCAAACTAAACTTCACAACTGAAGGAAAAATAAAATCTTTTATGAACAAGCAAGAACTCAGAGATTTTATTACCACCAGGCCTGCTTTACAAGAGCTTCTGAAAGAAGCATTACACACAGAAAGAAACAACCAGTATTAGCCCTTCTAAAAATATACCAAAAAGTAAAGAGCACCAACATAAAGAAGAATTTACACCAACGAATGGATAAAACAGCCAGTTAACATCAAATGGCAGTAACCCTAAATTTAAATCGACTAAATCCCCCAATCAATAGACACAGCCAAAACCCAACGGCATGTTACATCCAGACCTGTTTCACATGCAAGGATACACAAAGACTCAAAACAAGGGGATGGAGAAAGATTTACCAACCAAATGGAGAGCAAAAATAAATAATAAATAAATAGAAAGCAGGAGTTGCAAATCTCGTATCGGATAAAATAGATTTTAAAGCAACAAAGATACAGTGGTAAAAGGATCAATGCAACAACAAGAGCTAACAATCCTAACACCCAGATACATACAGACTTAGACTCAATGAGACAGAAAATTAATAAGGATATCAAGGACTCAGATCCGGAACAAGTAAACTTAATAAATATTTATAGAGCTCCCCACTTCAAATACACAAAATATACATTCTTGTCAATACCACATCACACCTACTCATAAGTTTAAATGAAACATTGATTGGCCATTATTAATACCCAATTTTTTTTCAGAATAACGCAATATTTCTGTTTACTCTCCCTCTTTCTCTTCCTCTTTTTTCCTCTCCTTTACTTTTTTTTTCTTTCTTTCTCTCAAAAAAATAAATCCACTTGTAAACCTCTAGATCCAGGTCGGCAATGTCTCTCTCATTGCTTGATTTCCTTCCTTCCCTTCCCTTCCTCCCTCCCTTCCCCCTTCTTCCCTTCCTTCCTTCCTCCCTACCGTCCTCCTTCCCTCCCTTCCTGCTTTCCTCCCTCCCCAAAAAAAAAAGTTACAAAAAGTGAAAATTCCTCGCTTACAATAACTGTGAATTAAGAGGATTTTTAAAACTTAAAACTGTAATTTTTAAAATTTCAATACCTTTTGGGGAACAGGTGGTTTCTGGTTACATGGGTAAGTTTTTCAGTGGTGATTTCTAAGATGCTGGTGCATCTATCACCTGAGCAGTGTACATTGTACCCAATATGTAGTTAAGAGGATTTTTAAAAAATTACCTTTAAATCTTTGACATAACAGCCCCTGTCACTTTTTTGTCACAGTTTCTATGTGTTGTTAATGAATGTCTATTTCTTTAAAGAATAGATAGGTATAGTTACAGGAGTCACAGTGTGAGGGTTGACACATCACTGGATTCTGAACTCAGGCAAGCCTGTCTGCATCTTTATTAAGAAGTCTATCTTTTCTTAATACTGAAGGCAACGGACCATTCCAACCTAAGTTATCTTGATATGCTGGGATTACAATAGAATGGATAGTTGTGATAAAGATTTATACTTATTCATTACTACGAGTCTAGAAGAATAAAGATTAAGGTGGGATACCAAGTTTGAAATGTGGGTTGACATTTTTCTAAGTACTGTAGGTCATATTTGTTACAGACAACACTTAGCACAAACCTGTGCGTTTGCCATGCTCTTCTTTCACGTGTCTTACGAATCTATTATGTGTCATTGTTTCGGGTGGCTAGGAGAGAAAATCAAGATTGCATTACATTGATTTTAATATTGCATAAAATGAAAACCAGTCTTTTGCTGTGCATAACTAAATGTTATGCCTGTGGTAAAAATCATGCCCTAGCTGGGCATGTTGGCTCACGCCTGTAATCCCAGCATTTTGGGAGGCTGAGGTGGGCGGATCACAAGGTCAGGAGCTTGAGACCAGCCTGGCCAAAATGGTGAAACTCTGTCTGTACTAAAAATACAAAAATTAGCCAGGCATGGTGGCATGTGCCTATAATCTCAACTACTCAGGAGGCTGAGGCAGGAGAATCACTTGAACCCGGGAGGCAGAGGTTGCATGAGCCAAGATCATGCCACTGCACTCCAGCCTGGGTGATAGAGACACTGTCTCAAAAAAAAATGCCCCATATTCATATGTAGATGTAAACATCAAGTATATATTTGTTTTGTATTATAAAACATCAAGAAGTCTTTGACAAGCACCCCTTATATAAATAAAAGGAGGTGAAGGCTGCCAGTTCATATGAATTTAGCTTATACATGCTGATGGTAAAAAATTTCAAATCCCCAAAATATTTTTTTCTTTTTATTTATTTATTTATTTTTGAGACAGAGTCTCGTTCCATCACCAGGTGCCAGGCTGGAGTGCAGTGGTGTGATCTTGGCTCACTGTAACCTCCTCCTCCTGGGTTCAAGCAATTCTCCTGCCTCAGCCTCCCGAGTAGTTGGGACTATAGGCATGCCCAGCTAATTTTTGTATTTTTAGTAGAGACAGGGTTTCACCATGTTGGCCAGGATGGTCTCAATCTCTTGACCTCGTGATCCGCCCGCCTCGGCCCCCAAAGTGCTGGGATTACAGGCGTGAGCCACCACGTCCAGCTCAAATCCCCAAAATATTTTCATATACCTTATGCATGATAATCCAGAAGTTTATAAGAGCCACATATTTGTTTAGGTGTGGGCCATAAAGCTGGGAAATACTTGGCTCCATAAGCATGTTCGACTGCACCCTCTGTCTGTTTTAACTGTAAGTACCTGTGGGGTCAGATGCTCTCCCTAGGGATGCTTTATAGGAGCTCAGAGAATGTCATCTCCTGAAGGTTATGTGCTTGGAACTTCCAGATTCATTTTCATGCTCATCTCATTACGATTCTATCATTTAGGAAATATCTAAGAGCTTCTCAACTATGGGATTCTTCCTAAAAAGGCAGACTCAGGAGCAGTCTTAGCTGAGAACACAAATGAAGAAGAATGTGCTACAAAGGCTGTCTATTCAGATGATTTGGAAAGCACATTTCACCTGACATTCAGACTAGTTTAAATAAGAACTCTGTATGAAGCAATGTAAAGTTATAAAAACTAAGTCAAATTACCTGTATGTGATTGACTGTGAAGTGTTTCTTCCTTCCTCTTTTTCCTTTAACTCCTGAAAATTTAGCTAAAAATATAAACCATTTAAAAATTGGAATGCATAAAGGAAAAGATTAATGTTTGACTACATGAAATTCACAACTCATATGCCAAAAGGTTTTAACAAAGTCAAAAGATATGGCAAACTTAGACCGTTTGCAGCACTTACGATAAAGGGTAATTTTTAAAAAAGATTATAAGTTTAATGCAAACAAATAATTGAGTAGAAAAATGGGCACATGGGAACTCTCTGAGCAGAGGGTTAATTGAACAGAAAAATGAACAAATTGGGTCATAGGAAAACAAACAAAATTGGCAAAAAGATATGAGAATGCATTCATAAGTGAAGATATCCAAAGGAAAACAGACTAATAAAGATAAAGATGTTTAATAGATGACGTTTGCAAGGATTTGAGTAAGTGTGTACTGCTGGTGCTTTTTTCCCTGTCAATAAACACTGATTTAAAGCAGTATTTGTAATACCATTTCCTGCTAAATTAAAAGGGTAATGACTGAAAAATGATGGTAGAGGTGCTGTTTGGAGAGTGTTGTTTATCACCAATTAATGCAGTTGGCATGATGCAATACTAAGTCTTTTCCAAAGTGGCCCCAACTCCAGTTCACAGGGAACATTTCAGATTTAGTGCTGCTAAGACACTGCTGTTCCACGCCAGTCCGCCTTAATTAGAACTGCTAACCATACACCCTTAAGGAATTTTCACTCAGAGAAGGTGCAGCACTTTTTAAATTCTTACGGAAGAGAAGCAGTCCCAAAAGTCAAAGCTTTTTCTCATGTCTTAGTTTGGTTCTGTGAGTGTAGTGAGAATGAAAGATCCAGTTTCAAAGAGAATAGGTCTTGTTCATAAAAAATTAGTCAGTTATATCATATAGTACACAAAGCAGTCAATTTTCTATATATGTAAACATTAATATTTTAATGCAGTGAGACTAGTATAGACTATTCCTTATGTTACCTAAATGTTTACCTTTCTTTAAAACCCACAGTGCTAAATTTTAGAAACTTACCACTTTGAGTGATGATCGGGAATTGAGCATGTTGTTGGCAAAACAGTCTGAAATATTTAATTTCAAAGAATTGTAAAATATTTTTATTTACAGTTTTCAAGTATCATACCTATTTTTGTGATTAAAAATGTACTAAACTATTTTTCATGATGGCAGCACACTAAAGTTTTTTTTTTTAAGCTGTTTAAACCTGTGTAAAGTTAGTGACCCACACTGAGTGCAGATGGAGGCTCAGTTAGATGTCTTTATGTCCTCAGGGTCTTAGGAAGATGATTATGTTCTTTCAAGGAATAAATGCTGATGAAGTATTACAAACAATACTAGTTCATATACAGTGGTCAGTGGGATTTTTACTGTATAAAGATACCTAAAGATCCACAATCTGACTATACAAGATTCTGCTGGTTTTGAACAACAAACAGCACAAAATTGCATGCATTAATTTGAGGAAAAAGCAGTTTTCAATGAAAACAGGTATCTACCCCAGATCTTAGATTTTGCCTACAAAGGGCCTAGAACTGATTGGTATCTTCCAAGAGAAAGCAGCAGCAGAGCAGGCTACGATGAAGAAATGAAGTGAATCATTTTATAGAGCTGCTCAGGCCAGTTTCTTTCTAATCTTTCCTCCTCCTCAGCACCCAGCTTCATTTCCCTTCCTCTCCAGATGGTGTTGACTCTCAGGAAGCAGTGGCCTCCTCGCCTAGGGGAATGCCTTTTCTTTCCATCTTACACCAGTTCCCACCTCTTCCATGCAGTCTTCCCAGCAACACCCAAAGTTAATCTTCTCCCACTTTGGATTCTGGTTTCTCTAAGCACTTTCACTTGCCAAGTACTTCTATTTTTTTCAAACAGTGTTGAAAATATTAGGATGAACCCCATGCCCCTATCCATTCCCAGTGTCAACAATTAACTAAGTCAAGCTTTTTTTTTTTTTTTTTTTTTTTTTGCTGAGATGGAGTCTGACTCAGTCACCAGGCTGGAGTGCAGTGGCCTGATCTCGGCTCACTGCAATCTCCGCCTCCCAGGTTCAAGCGATTTTCCTGCCTCAGTCTCTTGAGGAAGCTGGGACTATAGGCGCACACCACCATGCCTGGCTAATTTTTTGCATTTTTAGTAGAGATGGGGTTTTACCATGTTGGCCAGGATGGTCTTGATCTCCTGACCTCGTGATCTGCCCACCTTGGCCTCCCAAAGTGCTGGGGTTACAGGCGTTAACCACTGTGCCCAGCCCTAAGCTCCTTCATGTAAACGCCCTCCTGCTCTCGTTATTCCATGTGCTTCTGTTTGCATTGACCTTTCTTCTGGCCTTCCCACCAGGTGATAACTTCTCTGAGGTTCGATCTATATTTTATTCCACTTTGTATTTCATAGCACCTAGAAAGGTGCCTTGTGTATGCTAGGCATGAAGGTTTAAATTCAGTTTAAAATGCATAGAAATTCACCTGTTCCTTGATAAAACAATGCAAGAAGACTATTTTATTGAGTCCCTAATTATTAGTTCTTCTAATGGGTGTGATCGGATACAGCCGGGACTTCCTTCCTTTTTGTTTGCTCTTATGTTTAAGGTCATTATAAAGGTCATATTAAAATGAGCTCTTTGGGAAGGTAAATAATAAAAATGAGACTCAGTATAACCATCTGTGAGTGTCTTAGCAAATCAAATATAAAAAGAAGGTGCAGTGCAAAATTTACACATTTACACATTTCTTTCCATGTCCGATTAGCAACAAAATACTTATGGAACTTGCTCAGAATCAGATTTAAAATTATTTAGCAAGCTTCTTTCAATGGTAGGCTTGTCCTCTTGGTTTAGAATATATAGCTCCCATACCTGAAGACAACATGGTGGCGAAGAGCAAGGACTCGGAAGTCCTGTAGCCCAGCTCTGCCACTGACCAGCTGTGTGACCTGGGGACAAGTCACTGAGTGTCCCAAGGTCCCAGTTTCCTCCTCTGGAAAATGGAGATAATAGTATCTACCTCAGTTGATTGTTCTGAGGATTAAATGAGTTAACATTTGTAAAGCACTTAGAACTATGCCTGGCACAAAGTAAGTGGTTATTAAATAAACAAAATAGTGCCTGGAACACTATGGGAAAAATTGGGAATATATGCCCACTGGCAGGCAAAAGATCAGCCTCTGAATGAAATTTTTAAAAATCTTAAAAAATATAACGTAGCTTACAAAAATATTTGAAAAAAAATCATGCTTTCCTAACACTGATCTCATTATTCAAGATATTATGATTAAAATAATATATTTCATTGAAATTTAAAATTCAAGTGGAATCTAAGCACGTGCCCCTAAGAAGTGAGAAATGTCAGTCTGGCTCTTCAACTTCAGACCCTCTTTTTATTCCATTTCATAGCTTTAAGAGGGCTAAAACTCTTTCCAAGATAGTTTGCTCCATCACCTTTGTATGACATATCTTAGGCTACATCTACCAACCAAAAAGAGTGATGCCATCGAACACTATCTGAATCCATTCACTTACCAACTGGATTACTGATTTCTTCTGACCCAATTATACACTTATTTAACTGAACGAAATCTTTTCTCAGAAGGAAGACCAAGGATAAAGCAAATATAATTCCACTGGACTTGAAGTCTGCCTTATTGGGTCCAAATTAATATTAAAGAATTGTTGGAAGAAATGGACAAAAATTTAAAACCCAAAGGCAATATAAACAGGATGTTTCTTTAAGGACTTAATGATCAATTAGTGTATTTGCTACATCATTTCTTTATTGCATTTACTAGTTATTTTTAGGCAAGATGATGCTGGTGACAAGTAGCTATCAACTGGTATGATGGTAGAAAATTACATTTATTCCACACACAAGATAGAGGGATAAGCCGGTGAACCTGTGGCTATAGAAGTATGGCCCTTTTCCTGTTTGCAGAAAAGAACAGGTTTGAATGCCATCCCTACCACCATGACAATGCTTTCTATCAGGAAGAAGAGGGTTCAGGGAAATTTCTCTTTTTTAGAAAACCAAAACCAACCCTCCCCCCTGCTCCCCCGCCCACCAAACAAACTTTGTTTTCTTCCTGTGATGTTTATGTTGTGAAGTCATGTACCCCTGGGCATCCCCCAAACTGGCTATGTTCTCATTTGAAAACCATTTACATAAAATTAGTTTTAAAAGTCTCCTTGTCTTAATCCAACCATTCCTTATCCCAGTCCCCCAAAGGTGGTTTTAAAAATGTTTTATTAAATACTTATAAATTCCTCGAGCTCCATCAGACTTTGGAACTGCATGGTCCTTCTTGGCACAGAAAAAGTGGTAATTCTTGTTACAGGCTTTTAAATCACATCCCACGGTGGCTCCTCTTTTACGACAAAATGTGCATTTCTACAGAAGAATAGATTTTACTAAGTACTTGTTATTTGTTAAAATTCAAAGATATCATTAAATGTTATTTAAGTTCCAGGAGCCCTGCATTTTATCCTGGGCATCATCAGCAAGATTCCATCCTGTTACACCAGGGAGAGTACTTAACATTTGGCTGTTCATTTGGGAATTTCAGCAAAACCTCAGCTAACCGGAATGCTTAGACAGACAGTTTTGTAATGATCTGATTAAAAGCAGAAAATGTTTTTTGTTTAAAAAAAACAACCAAAACTCTCATTTGAAAAGGATTTTCAAAAAAGCAGAGCTGGCAAATTAGGGACACTGAGACAGGCAAGAGTAGCCACCAGCTGTGCCACTAAGAGTGGTGTGATTTCTCTTTCAGACTCAGACCCTTCCCCGGGTGATAATATCTGTCTTACAAAGTTGCTCTTGAGAATAATGTGAGATAAAGCAAGGGAAACCTCCTTGGAATCTAGGTAGTAGGGCCAAATATTTTTTAAAATGCTACAACTTGGAGTATTAACAGTTTTTTCTTAGTTCAATTTATTTGATACCCAGCTTATATTTATCTGGTATTTTATATGTGAGAGTGGTGTCATGATGGCTAGGCAGTGTGTGGCCACAGCAGCCTGTTTGAGGGGAATCCAGCCAGGACCAAGGCTGATCTGTGTCACACTCTGGCTGAATGACACGGGGGCATGCTGAAACTGCCTTACAAAACAGGAGGTCACTCATGCCCAGGATCGGCACAAGCAAGCACAGAAGCAGTTAAAGGAAATTCAAATATAGGCAAGAAATTAGGTTATAAAGGTGGAATTTCAAATCAGAGATTACAAGGATAATCATTTAATTTGGGAGGAGGGTAACTGGCTGTGTATATAGAAAAAAATAAAGTTAAATCCCTCTCAAAATATACTCCTGAATATAAGTTGCACATGGATTAAAGACCTAACTAGATAATGTTAAACAAAAAACACTTAAAGATTAGGAAATAAAGGAGAAAGAGAAAAGCATGGCATGGAGGCAAGGAAGGCTGTCTAAGGCAGGAAGAAAACCCAGAAGTCACAAATGAAAACTTTGACAGGCTGGGTGTGGTGGCCCATGCCTGTAATCCTAGTACTTCAGGAGGCTGAAGCAGGAGGATTGCTTGAGCCCAGGAGTTCAAGACAAGCCTGGGTAATACAGTGAGACCTCATCTCTAAAAAAAAAAAAAATTAAAATTGGCCGGGCATACTGACACACTTAGTCCTGTAGTCCCAGCTATTTGAGAGGCTGAAGCCAGAAGATGCCGTGGGCCCAGGAAATCAAGACTGCAGTGAGCGGTGACTGCACCACTGCACTCCAGCCTGGGTGACAGAGGGAGAATTGGTTTCCAAAAAAAATGACCGCCTACTATACAAACATTTTAAACTTCCATTTTTATAGTGAGAGCATTAAACTATTTAAGACAAGGAAAAGATTGAAAGAAAAATGTTTGCAGCATATTAGATAAAGTACTAAGATTCTTATAACCTGCAGAAAAATGGTAACTGGCAAATTACAGAAGAAAAAATACAGGTGGCTAATAAACATTTATTCATTTAAAAATACATGAGTATACAGATGGCCAGTGCTGTTGGAGCAGCGAGGTGGGCACGGGAAAGTCTCAGGGATGATCACAGGGGTAAGTAAGGGCTAGATCATGTGGGGCTTACATGCCAGAGTAAGGAGTTGGGTTTTATCTTTGTGCAAGGGGAACATAACCTGATTAACATTTTTGAAAGATCATTCAGGCTGCTGGGCTGCTGCTGGGTGGAGAACTATGAGCTGGGATAGGGATGGCAGGAGAGACAGTAGAGCAAGTATCAGTACTCACTCAGAGAACAAGATCAGTGACTTCACTATGGTGGATTACTGACATTGAATGAAGTGGGCAGATGGATGCAAGATGCATCTAGGCGTTAATGCCCATGGGCTTGATGTTGGGCTGGGAGGTTGATGAGGAAAAGAGAGTCCTTAGACTTCTGGCGTGGGCAAATGGATAATGACAGTGCTGGGATGAAGAATGGGATGAAGAATGAGCAGATTTAGATGGAGAGAGAGAGAGTGTGTGTGTGTGTGTGTGTGTGTAAGGACTGTGTACTTTTTCAGCCACTTTACTCTGACATATTATTGTGGTCATCTGAATCCTAGGTAGGAGCCTGCTTGCTGAGAGCCCTTGCTGCTTGCCCTTAAGGCACTTGCCCAGCTGTACTGAAACCACCACAGCACTGGCCTGTCCCTCCCATGGGTGTGTGCCGTGTATCTGCCCACATATTCCAAGGGTTCCATAAATGCTGTGAGTGGGTAACTATTACCTGAGTTGACTTTTCTCTCTTCCGTCCTTTATCCTCCACTTCCAACCCATCCCAAAGCCTTCCCAGTAGGGAAGTCTGCATTCCAAGGTCTGCAGAATCCCTCAGGTACTTGCTTCCCTCCAAATATTAGTGACTCCAGTCAACTGTCCTCATTTCTTAGCCTGTGTCTTTTCATATCTGGATGACCACTACAATTTCACAGAGCTTTCTTTAACTCAATTTCTCCCCACTCAAATCCAGTTAGTGAAGAGCAACAAAAATATTTCACTTGAGATTTGTCTGCTACTTTCTAATCAGAGAGGCTCCCTGTTCACCCATCTCATCACACCTGAAATCCTAGGGATGCAGCACTGTCAGCAGTAATGATGTCAGTGGCCAGTCTTGCCAAGTATTAATTAGTATAGCATAGATATTGAGAGCAGGATCCACATACTTTTTTTTTTTTTTTTTAAATTTGAGTCTCCCTCTGTTGCCCAGGCTGGAGTACAGTGGCGTGATTATAGCTCACCACAGCCTCAACTTTCCAGGCTGAACAATCCTCCCACCTCAGCCTCCCAAGTAGCTGCAGCTACAGGTATATGCCACTGTGCTGAGCTAATTATTTTTCTTTTTTGGTAAAGACAGGGTCCCACTATGTTGGTCTCAAACTCCTGGGCTCAAGCTATCCTTCTGCGTTGGCTTCCCAAAGTGCTGGGATTACAGGCATGCACCACCATGCCCAGCCCACACACACTCCATTTTTATGACTTGCTTCAGGGCTTCCTACAGTATTGTGTACACGGCCTAAGAGAGCATAATTTTCAGAATTGCATCAGGACTGTTCCCTTTCACTCTAAACTTTCCATTTCTTCAATTTACAAAATGGGCACAATTTTACCTATAGCTGGGAGTTCACCTAGAGCAATATATGCAACATACCTAATGGAGGATGCTACTGATGTCGATGCCTTGCAGGCCTAAATAAATGTTTTTCCCCAGGCATTAACCTTGTGGTTGTAGTAAGTGCGAGGTGATCACACTTGCTGTCCTGCTTGTTAAGATATGCAGAGTCCTTGAGAGGAAGTTGCTGCAGTAAGCCCTGTGGGATGACTTATCAGCATTTTTTCCTTCCTAGATAGCCCCTTATGACCCATGGGGAGCTGACCTCGCTCCCAGTGTAGACCCTGATTTGTTATGGACACACCCAGCAGCTGGTGCAGAAAGAGGGGAGCATCCTAATTAAACTTTCAGAAGGGCTTTTATTCCATGTGTAGGGATGACCTTTCTCTCACTGGATATGAATAAGAAAGCTTGATGCTCCAGTTGCTGCCTGTGGCCACTCTATAACCAAAAGGAGACCAGCTGATTTGGGGGACAGGAGACCAGAGAAGAAGAACCTGAGCCCCTAATGACATTTCAAGCCACTGAATAAATCAACTTGGAAAGCAGATGTTTTCTCTGATCGAGTGAAAAAATAAGTATCTTCTTTGTAAAAGTCCGTTTCGGCCGGGCGCGGTGGCTAATGCCTGTAATCCCAGCACTTTGGGAGGCTGAGGCGGGTGGATCACGAGGTCAAGAGATCGAGACCATCCTGGTCAACATGGTGAAACCCCGTCTCTTCTAAAAATACAAAAAAATTAGCTGGGCATGGTGGCGTGTGCCTGTAATCCCGACTACTCAGGAGGCTGAGGCAGGAGAATTGCCTGAACCCGAAAGGCGGAGGTTGCGGTGAGCTGAGATCGTGCCATTGCACTCCAGCCTGGGTAACGAGCAAAACTCCGTCTCAAAAAAAAAAAAAAAAAAAAAGTCCCGTGGCCGTGCTTGGTGGCTCATGCCTGTAATCCCAGCACTTTGGGAGGCCGAGGCGGGTGGATCACGAGATCAAGACCATCTTGGTCAACATGGTGAAACCCCGTCTCTACTAAAATTTTTGTATTTCGTAAAAATACAAAAAATTAGCTGGGCATGGTGGCGCGTGCCTGTAATCCCAGCTACTTAGGAGGCTGAGGCAGGAGAATTGCCTGAACTCAGGAGGCGGAGGTTGCGGTGAGCCGAGATCGCGCCATTGCACTCCAGCCCGGGTAACAAGAGCGAAACTCCGTCTCAAAAAAAAAAAAAAAAAAAAAGTCCGTTTCTTCTACTTTCTTACTTTCTACTTACTTTCTTCTACCTACAGCAAAAGCATTCTAACTCAGATCTACTTTATTGGTAAAGTATATGGTAGTTTATTTTAAAATATTAAATGTTGGCCGGGTGTGGTAACTCACCTGTAATCCCATCACTCTGGGAAGCCAAGGCAAGTGGATCACCTGAGGTCAGGAGTTCGAGACCAGCTTGGCCAACATGGTGAAACCCCGTCTCTACTAAAAATACAAAAGTTAGCTAGGCATGGTGCCCCATGCCTGTAATCCCAGCTCCTCGAGAGGCTGAGGCAGGAGAATCACTTGAACCCAGGAGGCGGAGGTTGCAGTAAGCTAAGATTGCATCACTGTACTCTAGCCTGGTCAACAAGAGTAAAACTCGGTCTCAAAAAAATTCAATGTTAGGTTGAATCGAGCTTTCCAATATAGGTCCTACTTCTTTCAGCTCTCCAACATGGTTCTCTATCCCTGGTTTATCAGTCAAATAGACTTCCTTTGGAATGCCTCCCCTGAGGGTCTGTTCATCTAGTATATGAAATAACATCATTTACACTTACCAACTTCCTTCCTCTCTGGATTTCTTTCTTTACCGATTCCACATCAAAATTTCTATCAAGATTAAGTGGATCATGATCCTCACATTCCACAAGTCCTGAAGAATACAGCTGCAGATTGGAAAAAAAAATCCAGAGTAGGCACAAAGTAATATTGGAAGTGACATGTCAGAAAATCATACCAAAAGTAGAAAATCAAACCAGGAGCGGAAAATGGACTGGGGGTAAAACAGTGGCAACTTTGGGGGTGGATGAGCAAACCATAAGCGATCCCACACTGGGAATGACTCTAGTTTCCATGCATGTTTTATACTCTGGAATCCTGACCTCTAATAACTCATTGGACCTGGGTAGAACCCTGATGCCAAGGTAGGTCAATCTGATCCCCTATCCTAAAAGTGTAGAATGGGCTTCAAGCAATAGCTGAAGTCATGTGGTCAGAACAAGTTAGTCTGCAAAGAAAGAAAAACAAGGGCTAGAAAGAGGACATTCTAGGTTCCCAATGGCTTTCTACCTCTGTTTCTTACACCGACCTGCATGCCTGCCTTTAGGAAACATGAAAAGCCCCCAAAACCTTATTACAAACCCCCTTTTATGTGTAGGTAGCTTAAGTCTTTATGTGCTACTTGAAACCAGAAGAATCCAAATCTTCTGAATTGAAGATCAGTGTTTCACGTATCATACTCAAATAACAAACAGGCATGAAAAACATAAGAGTAAATTTTGGTGACATTGGCATAGGCAAAGATCTTATAAAAAGCAGAAACCACAAAGAAAAATTACGTTGGATTCCATCAAAATAAAAATTGTCTTTGAAAGACATTGCTAAGAAAACAAAAAGGCAAGCCAGAGACTGGGAGAAATTATTCACAATACATTATTTCTGCCAAAGACTTGTATCCAGAGGGATTGCTGTCAAGATGGCTGAATAGGAACAGCCCCAGTCTGCAGTACCCAGCAAGATTGATGCAGAAGGTGAGTGATTTCTGCATTTCCAACTGAGGTACCCGGTTCATCTCATTGGGACTGGTCGGACAGTAGGTGCAGCCTACAGAGGGTGAGCCAAAGCAGGATAGGGTGGTGCCTCACCCAGGAAATGCAAGGGGTCATGGAACTCCCTTTCCTAGCCAAGAGAAGCCATTAGGGACTGCACCATGACAAACAGTGCACTCTGGCCCAGATACTGTGCTTTTCCCACGGTCTTCACAACCCACAGACAAGGAGGTTCCCTCCTGTGCCTACGACACCAAGACCCTGGGTTTCAAGCACAAAACTGGGTGGCCATTTGGGTGATACTGAGCTAGTTTCAGGAGTTTTTTGTTTGTTTTTTGAGATGGAGTCTTGCTCTGTCACCCACGCTGGAGTACAATGGCATGATCTCTGCTCACCGCAACCTCCATCTCCTGGGTTCAAGCAGTTCTGCTGCCTCAGCCTCCAGAGTAGCTGGGATTACAGGCATGCACCACCATGCCCAGCTAATTTTTTTTTTTTTTTTTGTATTTTTAGTAGAGATGGGGTTTTACCATGTTGGCCAGGCTGGTCTTGAACTGCTGACCTTGTGATCTGCCTATCTTGGCCTCCCAAAGTGCTGGGATTATAGGCATAAGCCACTGCACCCAGCCAGTTTTTTTTTCCTACCTCAGTGGTGCCTGGAACGCCAGCTAAATAGAACTGTTCACTCCCCCAGAAAGGGAGCAGAAGCCAGGGAGCCAAGTGGTCTGGCTTGGTGGGTCCCACCCCCACGGAGCCCAGCAAGCTAAGATCCACTGGCTTGAAATTCTTGCTAGGAGCACAGCAGTCTGAGCTTGACCTGGGAGGCTTGAGCTTGGTGAGGGGAGAGGCATCCGCCATTGCTGAAGCTTAAGTATGCGGTTTTACCCTCACAGTGTAAACAAAGCCTCCTAGAAGATCAAACTGGGTGGAACCCACTGCAGCTCAGCAAGGCCGCTATGGCCTGACTGCCTCCTCTCTGGGCAGAGCATCTCAAAAAAAAAAAAAAAAAAAAAAAAAAAAAAGGCAAAAAGGCAGCAGTCCCAGTCAGGGGCTTATAGATGAAACCCCCATCTCCCTGGGGCAGAGCACCTGGGGGAAGGGGCAGCTATGGGCATAGCTTCAGCAGACTTAACTGTCCCACCCTGGTGGCTCTGAAAAGAGCAGCGGATCTCCCAGCACAGCACTTGAGCTCTGCTAAGGGTCAGACTGCTTCCTCAAGTGGGTCCCTGACCCCTCTGATTGGGAGATAACTCCCAGTAGGGGCCAACAGACACCTCATACAGGAGAGCTCTGGCTGGCATCTGGTGGGTGCCCCTATGAGACGAAGCTTCCAGAGGAAGGAACAAGCAGCAATCTTTGCTATTCTGCAGCCTCTGCTGGTGATACTCAGGCAAACAGGGTCTGGAGTGGACCCCCAGCAAACTCCAGCAGACCTGCAGCAGAGGGGCCTGTTAGAAGGAAAACTAACAAAAGGAATAGCATCAACATCAACAAAAAGGACATTCACACAAAAACCCCATCCAAAGGTCACTAACCTCAAAGACCAATGTAGATAAATCCATGAAGAGGAGGAAAAACCAGCTCAGAAAGACTGAAAATTCCAAAACCCAGAACACCTTTTCTCCTCCAAAAGATCATAACTCCTCACGAGCAAGGGAACAAAACTGGATAGAGAGTTTGACAAACTGATGGAAGTAGGATTCAGGTGGGTAATAACAAACTTCTCCAAGCTAAAGGAGCATGTGCTAACCCAATTCAAGAAAGCTAAGAACATTGAAAAAAGGTTAGATGAATTGCTAACTAGAATAACCAGTTTAGAGAAAAACATAAATGACCTGATAGAGCTGAAAAACACAGCACAAGGACTTCATGAAGCATACACAAGTATCAATAGCTGAATCCATCAAGTAGAAGAAAGGATATCAGAGATTGAAGATCAACTCAATGAAATAAAGCAAGAAGATGAGATTAGAGAAAAAACGAATAAAAAGGAAAGAACAAAGTCTCCAAGAAATAGGGGACTATGTGAAAAGACCAAATCTACATTTGATTGGTGTACCTGAGAGTGACGGGAAGAATGGAATCAAGTTGGAAGACACTCTTCAGAATATTATCCAGGAGAACTTCCCCAACCTAGCAAGACACACCAACATTCAAATTCAAGAAATACATAGAACACCAAAAAGATACTCCTTGAGAAGAGCAACCCCAAGACACATAATCATCAGATTTACCAAGGTTGAAATGAAGGAAAAACTGTTAAGGGCAGCCAGAGAAAAACGGGTTACACACTAAGGGAAGCCCATGAGACAAACAGTGGATCTCTCTGCAGAAACCCTATAAGCCAGAAGAGAGTGAGGGCCAATATTCAACATTCTTAAAGAATTTTCAACCCAGAATTTCATATCCAGCCAAACAAATACAAATCAGATCCCACAGAAATACAAACTACCATCATAGAATACTATAAACACCTTTACGCAAATAAACTAGAAAATCAAGAAGAAATTGATAAGTTTCATAAGTTAAGGGAAAATAAAATCCTTTACACACAAGCAAACACTGAGAGATTTTGTCACCACTAGGCCTGCCTTACAAGAGCTCCTGAAGGAAGCACTGAACATGGAATGGAACAACTGGTACCAGCCACTGCAAAAACGTACCAAATTGTGAAGACCATCAACACTATGAAGAAACTTTATCAACTAATGGGCAAAATAACCAGCTAGCATCATAATGACATGATCAAATTCACACATAAAATATTAACCTTAAAAGTAAATGGGCTAAAGGCCCCAGTAAAGACACAGACTGGCAACTTGGATAGAGTCAAGACCCATCATCAGTGTGCTGTATTCAGGAGACCCATCTCACATGCAAAGACACACATAGGCTCAAAATAAAGGGATGGAGGAATATTTACCAAGCAAATGGAAAGAAAGAAAAAAGGCAAGGTTTGCAATCCTAATCTCTGATAAAACGGACTTTAAACCAACAAAGATCAAAAGAGACAAATATGGGTATTACATAAAGGGATCAGCGTGACAAGAAGAGCTAACTATCCTAAATATATATGCACCCAATACAGGAGCACCCGGATTCATAAAGCAAGTTCTTAGAGACCTACAGAGAGACTTAGACTCCCACACAATAATAGTGGGAGATGTTAACACCCCACTGTCAATATTAGACAGATCAATGAGACAGAAAATTAACAAGGATATTCAGGACTTGAACTTGGCTCTGGACCAAGAGGACCTAATAGACATCTACAGAACTCTCCACCCCAAATCAGCAGAATATACATTCTTCTCAGTACCACATCACACTTATTCTAAAACTGACCACATAATTGGAAATAAAATATGCCTCAGCAAATGCAAAAGAACGAAATCATAACAGACTCTCAGACCACAGTGCAATCAAATTAGAACTCTGGATTAAGAAACACTCAAAACCACAAAACTACATGGAAACTGAACTACCTGCTCCTGAATGAGTGCTGGGTAAATACTGAATTGAAGTCAGAAATAAAGAAGTTCTTTGAACCCAATGAGAACAAAGACACAATGTATCAGAATCTCTGGGACACATTTAAAGCCTATCTAGAGGGAACTTTACAGCACTAAGTGCTTACAAGAGAAAGCAGGAAAGATCTAAAATTGACACCCAAACATCACAATTAAAAAAACTAGAGAAGCAAGAACAAACAAATTCAAAAGCTAGCAGAAGAGAAGAAATAACTAAGAGCAGAACTGAAGGAGACAGAGACACAAAAAACCCTTCCAAAAAAAAAAAAAAAAATGAATCCAGGAGCTGGTTTTTCAAAAAGATCAACAAAATAGATAGGTAGCTAGACTAATAAAGAATAAGAGAGAGAAGAATCAAATAAATGCAATAAAAAATGATAAAGGGGATATCACCACTGATCCCACAGAAATACAAACTACCATCAGAGAATACTATGAACACCTCTATGCAAATAAACTAGAAAATCAAGAAGAAATGGATTAATTCTTGGTCACAGACACCCCCTCCCCAAGACTAAATCAGGAAGAAGTTGAATCGTGAATAGACAATAACAAGTTCTGAAACTGAGGCAGCAATTAATAGCCTACTAACCAAAAAAGTTCAGGACCAGACGGAGTCACAGCTGAATTCTACCAGAGGTACAAAGAGGAGCTGATACCATTCCTTCTAAAACTATTCCAAACAATAGAAAAAGAGGAAACCCTCCCTAATTCATTTTATGAGGCAAGCATCATCCTGATACCAAAACCTGGCAGAGACACAACAAAAAAGAAAAATTTCAGGCCAATATCCCTGATGAACATCATCGATACACAAATCCTCAATAAAATACTGGAAAACTGAATACAGCAGACATCAAAAAGCGTATCCTCCAATATCAAGTCAGCTTTATCACCAGAATACAAGACTTGTTCAACATATGCAAATCAATAAATGTAATCCATCACATCAACAGAACCAATGACAAAAACCACATGATTATCTCAATAGATGCAGAAAAGGCCTTCAATAAAACTCAACACCCCTTCATGCTAAAAATTCTCAATAAACTATGAATTGATGGAACGTATCTAAAAATAATAAGAGCTATTTCTGAAAAACCGACAGCCAATATCATACTGAATGGGCAAAAACCAGAAGCATTCCCTTTGAAAACTGGCACAAGACAAGGATGCCCTCTCTCACCATTCCTATTCAACATAGTATTGAAAGTTCTGACCAGGGCAATCAGACAAGAGAAAGAAACAAAGGCTATTCAAATAGGAAAAAAGGAAGTCAAATTGTCTCTGTTTGCAGATGACATGACTGTATATTTAGAAAACCCCATCATCTCAGCTCCAAATCTCCTGAAGCTGATAAGCAACTTCAGCAAAGTTTCAGGATACAAAATCAATGTGCAAAACTCACGAACATTCCTATTCACGAACAATAGATAAACAGAGAGCCAAATCATGAGTGAACTTCCATTCACTATTGCTACAAAGAGAATTAAATATCTAAGAATACAACTTATAAGGGATGTGAAGGACCTCTTCAAGGAGAACTACAAGCCACTGCTCAAAGAAATAAGAAAGGACACAAACAAATGGAAAAAGATTCCATGCTCATGGATAGGAAGAATCAACATTGTGAAAATGGCCACACCACCCAAAGTAATTCATAGATTCAGTGCTATCCCCATCAAGCTACCATTGACTTTCTTCACAGAATTAGAAAAAAACTACTTTAAATTTCACATGGAACCAAAAAGAAGCCTGCACAGCCAAGACAATCCTAAGCAAAATGAACAAAGCTGAATGCATCATGCTACATGACTTCAAACTATACTACAAGGCTACAATAACCAAAACAGCAGGATACTGGTACCAAAACATATATAGATCAATGGAACAGAACAGAGGCCTCAGAAATAACACCACACATCTACAACCATCTGATCTTTGACAAACCTGACAAAAACAAGCAATAGGGAAATGATTCCCTATTTAATAAATGTTGTTGGCAAAACTGTCTAGCCATATGCAGAAAACCCCTTCCTTACACCTTACAAAAATTAACTCAAGATGGATTAAAGACTTAAATGTAAGAATAAAATAATAAACACCCTAGAAGAAAACCTAAGCAATATTATTCAGGACTTAGCATGGGCAAAGACTTAATGACCAAAAGCAATGGCAACAAAAGCCAAAATTGACAAATGGGATCTAATTAAACTAAAGAGCTTCTGCACAGCAAAAGAAACTATCATCAGAGTGAACAGGCAACCTACAGAATGGGAGAATATTTCTGCAATCTATCCATCCTACAAAAGGCTAATATCCAGAATCTACAAAGAACTTAAATTTACAAGAAAAAAACAACCCCATCAAAAAGTGGGCATAGGATATGAACAGACACTTCTCAAAAGAAGACATTTATGCAGCCAACAAACATATGAAAAAAAGCTCAACATCACTGGTCATTAGAGAAATGCAAATCAAAACCACAATGAGATACCACCTCAGGCCAGTTAGAATGGTGATCATTAAAAAGTCAGGAAACAACAGATGCTGGAGAGGATGTAGAAAAATAGGAATGCTTTTACATTGTTGGTGGGAGTGTAAATTAGGTCAACCATTGTGGAAGACAGTGTGGCAATTCCTGAAGGATCTAGAACCAGAAACACCATTTGACCCAGCAATCCCAGTACTGGGTATATACTCAAAGGAGTAGAAATCATTCTCCTATAAAGGCACACGTACATATATATTTATTGCGGCACTATTCACAATAGCAAAGACTTGGAACCAACCCAAATGTCCATCAAAGATAGACTGGATAAAGATAATGTGGTACATATACACCATGAAATACTATGCAGATATAAAAAAGCATAAGTTCATGTCCTTTGCAGGGACATGGATGAAGCTGGAAACCATCATACTCAGCAAACTATAACAAGAACAGAAAACCAAACACTTCACGTTCTCTCTCATAAGTGGGAGTAGAACATTGAGAACACATGGACACAGGGAGGGGAACATCACACACTGGGGCCTGCTGGGGGTGGGGGCTAGGGGAGAGATAGCATTAGGAGAAATACATACTGTAGATGACGGGTTGATGGGTGCAGCGAGCCACCATGGCATGTGTATACCTAGGTAACAAACCTGCACATTCTGCACAAGTATGCCAGAACTCAAAGTATAGTAATTAATTTAACAGAAGGCTTGTATCAATAATTTAGAAAACACTTACAACTCAGTAAGACAATTCAATTAAAAGTGGGCAAAAAATTTGGACACTTAATGAATGAAGGTTTATGAATGGCAAATAAGCACATGAGAAGATGTTTAATATCATTAACTCTCAGACATATTAAAGCCATAGAGAGATGGAATATATATCTACTAGACTGGCTAAAATAACAATACTGAAAATACCCAGTGTTGATGAGGATGAGGAGCAAATGAAACTCTTACATACCACTGGTAGAAATGTAAAATAATGCAATCACTTTTAAAGTTAAACATACACTCACTTTATGACTCAGTAATTCTACTTCCAGCTATTTACCTAAGAGAAACACAAACAAGAAAAAGACATTGAGTCCCTCATATTAAAGGTAAAGAAATAAAATTGTCTTTATTTAAAGATGAGGATTGTTTGCACACAATATATCCAGGTAAATCTAGAGACTTTTTAGAACTAATAAAAATTTGGTAAGGTTGCTGGATGAGATCAATAAATAAAAATCAATAGTGTTCATACATACTGATAATAGCTAATTTAAAAAGGTTTTAGAAAAAAGTAACAAAACAAAAAACAAGCCCAGGAATATATAAACCCCAAGTTCTATTCCTCTATAGATAAAAATTATTGAATAATTTTGAAATTTATAAAAGACCTAAATAAAGAAAAACTCATATACAGATGCTCATAGCTGATTTTTATCATAAGAGCTCCAAACTGGAAATAACATGACTATCAACAAATGAATGAATAAAAAATTGTGATAATGCATACCAATTAAGTACTATGAAGAATGAAAAAGGAACAAGATACACATACAGGCAACATGGATGAATCTAAACAGTATACTGAGCAAAGGAAGTGACACAAAAGAGGACAACTACAGGATTCCTTTAATATGAAATCTGAGAAAAGATAAGACAAATTTATAGGGATTTGCAGTAAAAAGGAATTGATTTGTACAGAGTATTGGGGAAACCCTTTGGGGTAATGGAAATGTTTATATCTTGATTGTTGTAGTGGTTACATGGGTCTCATATGGTTACATGTCTCAAAACTTTCTGAATTGGATACAAAATGGGTACATTTGGTTTTATGTAAATTATGCCAATAAACTAAAAAATAGTAGCAAATCAATATCAACCATATATTAGAATAAAAACATCATGATGGGGCTGGGAGCAGTAGCTTATGCCTATAATCCCAACACTTTGGGAGGCTGAGACAGGAGAATCACTTGAGGCCAGGAATTTGAAGTGAGCCTGGGCAGCATAGCTGGAACCCCATCTCTACAAAAAAAATTAAAAATTAGCTGGGTATGGTATATGTGCCTTTAGTCCTAGCTACTTAGGAAGCTGAGGTGGGAGGATTGCTTAAGCCCAGGAGTTCAAGGCTACAATGAGCTTTGATTATGCCATTGCACTCCAGTCTGGGGAGATCTTGCCTCAAACAGATAAATAAAAATAAAACATCAACACTAAACCGTGTTAATATAAGAATGGTTTCAGGGCAGAAAAAAATACATAAGTACAACATACATTATTAACCAAATAAAGTGAAAAAACTTAAGACATGAAAACAAAAGGCAACTCATGAGCTAAAATCTTTTGTTATAAAAAATGTTATTAGGCCAGGTGTGGTGGCTCACGCCTGTAATCCCAGCATTTTGGGAGGCTGAGGTGGGAGGACTGCTTGAGCCCAAAAGTTGGATACCAACCTGAGCAACATGGCAAAACCCCATCTCTACAGAAAGTACAAAAAAGTAGCTGGGCGCAGTGGCACATGCCTGTACTCCTAGCTACTCTGGAGGCTGAGGTGGGAGAATTGCTTGAGACCAGGAGGTCAAGACTGCAGTCAGGCATGATGATGCCACTGCACTCCAGCCCTGGGCAAGAGTGAGACCCCATCACACACACACACACACACACACACACACACACACACACACACACGATATTAGAACAGGTGAATTTGAGAAATACATGGTAAGAGTATAACAAAATTTCTTGATTTTGATGTTTATATTGTTACAGTGTGAGAGAATGTCCTTGTGTATTAGTCAGTTCTCATGCTGCTAATAAGTTAGGTGTATTAAATGGTACAATCCCTTTGAAGAACGATCTGGCAAATTTAGTGACGTACAAAACATCCCATTCCTGTGCCTAACAATTCTGCTCTTAGCTATATAGCCTAGACTAGGGAAATTCTCACATGAAAAAGAAACCTAGACAAGAATGTTCATGACAACATTAGTCATAGAAAACAATACTGGAAAAACTAAATGCCCATTCACAGAACAGTTAATGGTGACATAGTCATGAAATGGAACATTATATTTAAAATGAAAGACTTAGAGTTATGTTTACCAAAATGGATAAATCTCAGAAATCTATAGACTTTGATAGAAATGATATCTGGGTAGAAGGTCTATCAGAGTTAGGTTCTTAGTATTTCATTAAAATATCTATAAAGAAGTTTCTTCACCATAATTCTTTCTCTTTGTGCATTTAACCCCTTGTAAGTAAAACCAACAGTAATCATAGGTGATAAGTTCTGAAAAAGTTCAAAATCAGAAAAATATGCTCCCCAATCTTCACCTTTAAAAACCCAAACCATGGCCAACTTGTTATTCTTTGTATCCAAAGTGTCATTTATGTATTCTTGTGTGTCCTACTCTAAAAGTACTCATATACTTTGAAGTATGTTTTCAAATAACTTACCAAACAATTTTCATGGGCAGCTATATTCTCTGATTGTGCAAAGTACAGGATATTATACTCGACATCTTTGGGGCAGAGGGCACATGTCCTTTTTTCCATCTTTTCTGCAACCTGAAAGACACCTATAAGTAATGTCCCTGATGAGAAGTAGAAAAGTGGAATTTCTTGGTCTCACTAACTCCTCTTCCAGTCTTAAAGTAGAAGGCAGGGCACTTGTTTTTATGAGAGATTCTTAATTCCCAGAGAGACAAAAAACTGGGGACCCAAGTGGAAAAGCAGCTTTAAAAAAATTTTTTAATATGCTAAGAAAAGAATGAGGTTATTTCTAAATGCCTAACAATGAGGACTTCTTTTTTTTTTTTTTCCCTAAAACATCCTGTTATAGCAGACTTCTTTTTTAAATTTAGAGACAAGAGGCTTGTTCTGTTGCCCAGGCTGGAGAGCAGTGGCTGACTGGAGCCTTGAACTCCTGAGCTCAAGTGATCCTCTCAAGTAGCTGAGACTATAGGTGCATGCCACCACAGCCAGCTTTTTTTTTTTTTTTCCAAGAGACCAGGGTCTTGCTATGTTGCCAGGGCTGTTCTCAAGCGCCTGGCCTCAAGTGATCCTTCTGCCTTGGCATCTCCAAAATGCTGGGATTACAGGCATAAGCTACTGTGTCCAGCCAAAATGAGGAAGACCTTTATTCAAGAAACACAACTAGGAATTTAAGTATTGGTAAAGCTCTCAAAACACTGCCTTGCCTATAGCAAGCTCTCAATAATAATCATCATTGTCATTACAAATGAAGAAGAAAAAAATAGCATATTCAAGAAATAGTTCCCTGGTTAATTATCTATTTAAAAAAGTTAGAATCCGAATGCCATACTGTATTAAAAAATAAATTCTAAATACTATAAGAATTAAAGACATAAATGAGCAATGTATTTTAAGTGTGCTTTAATTCAATATTAGGATTAGTTAGGAAGGAAAGATATATGAAGGTAGGAAGTAGATTTTTTTTTAAGGCAAGAAATGGAAGAAAGGAAAGAAATCTAAAGAAGAGGTATCTAAAGAAAATTCTTTAGAAATCTATAGAAAAGGCAAGAGGCAAAGAGAGAGAGCGAGAGAAAGAATTCAGTACAGCTAGAATTCATTACTAGGAACGGAATGCATCTTTGCATTCCTGGTACGCACATCTTTAGAATTTATAAATAGGAATAAGGATGTGTGTGTTATGGAGGAAGGACCACAGGCAGCCAAAGTGTAGGATGTTCAATGTACTCCTTTAGGGTACCTATTCAGCTCACAATGATGTATACACAATGACCCCAGCAGGCATGTTTGTACTTCAATCCTCTAGACACAGCTGATAGTCCCAGAGGACTTACCTGCCCATCTCTCAGTTATACAGAATTCAGAATAGAAGATTTCAGTTCAGACTGGGCTGGTTTCTTAAAGAAGATAAAAAACTGAGAGGCTGTGAGAGCAGCCAATCTTCTATATTATTACCAGGAAAACTGGGCCAGAGAAATACAGAGAAAAACAAAGCAGATACACTGAGAAATGCAGAAATGAGAGACAAAAGAGAGTGTTGTCAAAGTTTATAATGACTTCTCAGGTCCTAGTCCTCGGCCCTTTCTGTAAGATGCTAAAGCATCCACACAGTAGGGAGTCTCTGAGTCTGGTCTTCCTGCTTACTACTACTAAGCATCCCTATGCTTAAATTATATCAAGTTGTTTTTGTAGTACTTGCAGCCAGTAAGTACTTATTAACACTGGAATGACCATGACCTGATCTGTGTGCACACTCACATGTGTATATGTGTTTGTGTGCACATGTGTGTTTAAGAGAAAGACAGTGCTGGCAGCGATGTGGAAGGAAATGTACTACGTTACTATCAGAATGATCCACCTGAAAAGTACTACATTACCGACAGAATGTTCTACAGGAAATGTACTATGTTACTGTCAGAATGATCTACCTGAAATGCACTGTTATGTCAGAATGATCTACCTGAAATGTACATCTGCCCACAATTCCCTATCACCTACAGAAGTCAAGGTCCATAGTGTTATATACAAGCACATTCATTCCTTCAAGAAATATTTCATGAGGACCTAGTATTATTTAATATTTAATGAGTACCTGCTATGTCCTACTACTACAACTAGGCCAACTATTATAGACACTAGGGATAGAAGAGAATAAGATGAATTTACATGCCAGTGGTCAGTGATAGAGACAGGTATTTAAAAAGTTTTGCTTTGTTTTGTTTTCTAGGTAGTGATAAGTGCTATATAGAAAAATAGAGCAGAAGGAGGTAGAGAGTGACAGGAGCAGGAGCGAGGGGTGCTCTTTTAGACAGGATGGACAGGCAAGGTTGTGGGAAGATGTACATGAGCAGACACCTGAATGTGATGGGGAACTGAAAACAGGATGGAGTTTTCCTTGAAGAGAATAGCAAATAGATCCTGAGGCAGGGACAGCTTTGGTGGCTTAGAGGACGTACAAGGTAGCAAGTTAGTATGATCATTAAGATGGGCAGGAGTCAAATCAGATAAGGACATGGGGTTAACTGTAGGCCAGGCTCACAGACTGTTCTCAGTCATGGGAGACTACTGGTGGGTTTTGAGTAGGACAATCACATTTGCTTTTTGTTTTTCAAAAAGCATTTTGGCTGCTAGGCAGGCCTGCCTGTCTGAAAGGCTAGAATAGAAGCCAGGAAAGCAATAGTCCAGGCAGAATATCATGATGGCTTAGGCTTGGGTGGCAGTAATGGAACTGGTGAGAAGCAGGCTCAAGATACAGTCAGGCTAAAGACAGAACTGGCTGGCCTGACTAATGCATTAGAAAAAGTGTAAAGAGGCCCTGAGGATGCCACTAAGGTTTTTGGAAGGAGCAACTGGGTGAATGGAATGGGCTGGTTGTTGAGCAGGTTTGGAGCACCTGAGTACAGTGGGGGAAACAAGAATTCTCTTTAGGACATACTCAGTTTGAGATCATTTCAGTCATGGAAGAAGCTGGTCCTACCAGTCTGGAGTTTGGGCAAAAGGTCAGGACACAACTCTCCTGACTCATCTTACAGCCCATATGTACACCAGCAAATGAAATATCCATCTGATTGGCTTGTGATGGCCATGTATGGTGTTTTGGGGTTTGATGCCTTTATTTGTGTCATCCTCTCTGCTGGGAATACCCCTTCAACTTTTCCACCTTTGGCTGAATCTAGCCCTTTAAAAGTAAGCCCAGGCGTCCTCTCCTCAAAAAGCTTTTCCCTGAACACTGGGAGTCAGGAGCCTCTGGTCAGTACCTCTATGGTTCTGACTTCCTTCTATTAGTTTCCTAGCACAGTCTCTAGCGCAGGGCCTGCCTCACTCATCTTTGTATGCTCAGGACCTTACCCTGAGCCTGGCACACCGTTAGGAGCTGGCACACATACTCAACGGCAGGAACCCATCAGAAGACCCACCCACTCAAGTAGAGGAACGGGGAGGACTGGAATGACTGGAGAGGAGCAGACGGGTTCCAGTCACGTCCTCCGTGAACGTGAGACTCAGCTCTTCCTCCAGGGACGCCCCTACCTCCCCGCAGCAAGGCGCCCCTCCCATTGTTCTGGTTTACCTGTGGGTGGAGGGGCGCTAGGAGGGTTGACATCGGAGGTGCGGGAAGCACTAGGCTAACACCGGGAGAGGTAAATCGAAGCATGCCCGCCTCTCACGAGAAACCATGGGCAGTCAGAGCCACCTGCGGAACTGGCCGCGCCCCATCCACCGGCACGTGAGTTCTGAGCCAAGTTCGTCCAGTGTGGCTCTGGCGTCTGGGGCCCGGGCCTGGAGTAGTAGCAGGTCGGGGCCCTCAAGCGGCCACTACCGAAAGGCAGGCCCCTTGACCGGGTCCGTCGCTACCCAGCCCTGCCGGCCCGCACCCGCGGTACTCACCGGTGGGAAGGAGGAGCGCCTCCTGCTCCGGCTGGGCCTCCCAGCTGCCAGTGCTGTGCATTGACTCCGGCAGAGGTGGTGACGCCTGGGCCATGGCTGTGCTGCAACTGCTGGTGGCGGCCGGATCACGAGATCCCGGAAGTGCCCCGATGCACCAGGTTTCGTTTTCTTGAATCTGGGCCGTCCCTTTCAGTCACTAGCCAGCCCGGGGAAAGTTGTGTGTACAGATAGGGGTTCTCACGCACTCATTCAGATCGACATCTTAATTTGAATAGCTTAAAAAACCCAAACACCTGGCTTCCCTACCCCACCCCCACGGCTCAGCGGGAGAAACAATCACTTCCCTGAGGGTTTCTCCTAAAAATTTTCTCCTACAGAGTTTGGTCTAAATTACCATATCTTAAAATGACACAGAATTAACTGATCCTAAATCCATTTGCCAGCAGCAAGCCTTTATTTAGCACCCATAGGGTACAGAGCACCATACAAGTCGAGGTTTTTAGTGCATTTAACAAATATACAGGTAGAGAACATAAATGCATATAATCATAGTTACAAAATAACTTGTTCTGGAAAAAAGACATAACAGTTGGTGGTTTGCTGAGGAATTAAAAGAAAACTGGAGATCTTCCACTTTCAGCAGGTTGTAAAGAGGAAGACTGCAAACTGGGACAGCAGAAAAGAGAAATATTAAAAAGGACAATTTGTTTAGTCTTGACAACTATGAAATTAACTGCAGAAGCAAGAGTTTGGGGTCTGCAAAACAGGGAGGCCAATTTTTTTTTTTTGCCCTCCATACAGGAGGATGGAAGAGTATTTCTTGCCAGGCCAAAATGAAAGGCCCTAAAGAGACTGACATTAGGGTGTTCCTCAGCAAAGTAGCTCAGGTAGGTCATAGTAAAACAGAGCCCTTTACCACACTCTCAGCTTACAATAAGCTTTTTGGTGTTCCACACTTAAATAGGAGTAGACCACCAAGACCATTAACTCTGAGGAAAGCCTATAATGTGGAAGATCAAGACCAAAACAAACATACAGGGGAAACAAAGAAACTCTGGAAGACAGAGATTATGCAGAAAGAATATACAGATGCGTACATGTATGTGTATGTATATGTGTGTGCATACACATACACGCATATATCTTCAAAGATAAAATACTGCAAACATGAGTAAAATAGGATGATATTTTAAAAAAGAATATTCAGAGATGGGGAGCTCTCAGAAATATGAGACTAGAAAAATAGAATGCAACAGATGAACCGGAAGATTAAATTGAGAAATGGTCCTAGGTAAAGGTCCCAGCAAGAAGACAGAACTGTAAGTTAAGAGAAAATATAGGAAAATTAGAGATCAATTCTGGGGGTCTAACATCTGGAAAACAGGAATTCCAGAAAGAGAGAACAGATGGAAAATCATTAGTTTCAGACTGAATGATCTCACTAGGCACCCAGTAGAAAGGATGAAAATGGACTCTTAACGGGGGCAGAACGTGGAGACAAAGATAAACCTATAAGCTTCAAGAGAGATACAAATGAATTACATATGCAAAAGAGAAGGAACAGAATGGCATTCCATTTCCAGTAGTCACCCTGGAAGCCAGAAGACAGTACATTTTCAGACTCCACAGCAGTAACACTGAAAGCTAGCAGATGCCTTCAAAACTGGGCATGGAGACCACTCAATAATTCTATACCTTGCCAACCAAAACAGCAATCAAGTTTAAGTGTAAAATAAAGACATTTTCAAACACACAGAGATTCAAAACATTTACTTCTCACTTTTCCTTTTCAAAAGCTATCAGAAGAGCTTTACCAATATGTGGAAGGGTAAACCAAGGAAAAGGAAAATAATGGGATCTAACTGGAAATGGGTCCAACATAAGAGACAAAGGGAATCTCTGGGTTATGGATGAATGATGATAACTGTGAACCAGTCCAGATTAAAGCAAATCAACATTTCAGGAGAAACTTCTCCAAGAGGATAAAACTAACAGAAAACCTTATATTTCTTTCAAAAGGTCAAATGGACTCCACAGGCAGAGCTCAAAGGAATACTGTCTGATCCACAGTATTTCCTTTTGCACAAAAATATTTCCCATATTGATTTAAGTTTTCTTTTTTCATTTCAGTACACTGCCTGAAACTCCTGCATCTCTACAGTGAATAAATGGATTTCTCAACTTTCCTCATCAGCAGCTTGCTGGGCTGTTTTGCTACTTTTCCTAGCTGTCTGGTTTCCCAGTCTGCTTGGGCTTCCCAGTCCCCCTTTCCACTAGATAGATGATCAGGGCCAAGTAACCTATGGTAAAGTGCTTACTCTTTTGCTTTTTCGCTAAAAAAACAATTTGCAAATCATGCTCACGAGATACTAAGGGGCTATTTCAGATTTCACAGTTCAGAATTGCTTTCTTTTCTCATGTGTGCGTTTTTTATTTGAGACAGGGTCTTGCTCTATTGCCCAGGCTGTTAGTGCTGTGGTGAAATCACGTCTCATTGCAGCCTGGACCTCCCGAGCTCAAATGATCTTCCCACCTCACTCCTGAATAGTTGGGACTACAGGAACATGCCATCAAGCCTGGCTAATTTTCCTATTTTTTGTAGAGTCAGGGTTTTGCCATGTTGCCCAAGCTGGTCTCGAACTTCTAGGCTCAAGTAATCCACCTGCCTCTGCCTGTCAAAGTGTTGGGATTACAGGTGAGAGCCATCATGCCTGTCCTTCTCGTGTTTAAGTGAAATTCTTGCCCACCTCAATTCCTTCTGGCCTAAATAAGCCAAGTTTGACTATTTTCTAGGTTTCCTTTTCAATAACTATATCTCTAGTCTGTCTAGAACAAAAATATTCAAGTTCTTCCAGGTTTCTATTCCCTCTTTTCCTATGTTTGTATTGAAAGAGTAGAGAATATCCATGGAAAAGAAGATTCATCTCAAAGAGTTTGCCAGAATCTTACAGAAGAGCTTCTCCCTTTCCC
This sequence comes from Callithrix jacchus, assembly GCF_049354715.1. Taxonomy (NCBI): domain Eukaryota; kingdom Metazoa; phylum Chordata; class Mammalia; order Primates; family Cebidae; genus Callithrix; species Callithrix jacchus. The sequence goes on from NC_133502.1 coordinate 66,493,062, forward strand.
CACTCAAATAGTTGATGGGACAGTGTTTTACGGATCCAAGTATCACTTCTCCAACAAGTGTTAAAATACTGGGAGTAATATGCATAAAATGAGTTCCTCAGGCACTGTTGTCCACTTTGTAGCTCATAATGGCAAATGATTTTCCAGGAATTAAAAATCAATTTCGTAGGTAAAAGTGTGAAATTTAGCTCTTTGGGGCATGAACTAAAAGGTAACAGTCACAAAAGCAATTAGCAACAGTTGAATTTTGTTATGACATTTGTTTCTCTTAATATATAATTTCTAAATAAATTATAAGTTGGACAGTGGTATTTCATATAAAATATACACTTCCATCCTACTAATGTAAAGCTGCACAGCAGTGAACGAGATACCCTATGTGCATGAAAATGTCCTAATTGTGTTCCTGGAATTTCTAAGTCACATAAATAAAATCTAAATAAATATGAACCCAAATGACAAAGGAAACAAAGGGGAATTATCCCGATGCACCTATACCTTCTTTTGCATGGCTTTAATTTCAGCCTGATAAGCTAATTTGACAAACAGGCATTAGCTACATATTTATAATATTTTTTTTCTACATTTATTAACCCCACATTGGCAGAAGATTTCCTTTTCAGGCACAGTCCCAGCTTCATAACCATAATCCCATGTTAGCTCTGTCCTTGCTTTCACATACCTAGAAAGTAGAAATTTAAAAAGAATCATAAAATACCCTAAAGAACTACCAATCAACCAAACTTAACTATATCCATTTTCATAGTAACATTAACCATCCTCAAAAAATATGATTTATTCTCTCACCTGACACCCACCGATTAAGAATGACCTTTTATTAAGAATAACCATTTGAGTTCTATTTCTAATCTACTAAAATGTTAATCAAGAAGGAACCTCAATCAATATGAGGAAGAAAGTATATTTTGCCAAGAGTGGGACCACGTGATATGTTGAGGCCTGCAGTGTGGAAGTAGCTGGGGAATAGCTCTCAATTAAAGATTACGTAGCACTCTTCATCATTTATCCCGAGTGGAACTGGGTGATACCTGATATCCTCAGCCTTTTCAGGCATTCATTCTAAGTGGGAATAAGAATTAAAATTTCAGGTGTTCAAAATCTTACTGACTAGGAACAGTTTAGGATAACTGAATATTCTACAGTACAAGATATTTGGGGCTACAGTATATTTCATCTTTTTATATTTTTCTATTGTTATCATTTTTTGAGACAGGATGCAAACTCCACCTCTTGGGCTGAAGTGATCCTCCCACCCCAGCTTCCCGAGTAGCTGGCCACCACACCTGGTGAACTTTTTGTATTTATTTATTTATTTTTTTAGTAGAGACAGGGTTTCGCCATGTTGCCCCAGGCTGGTCTCGTACTCCTGAGTTCAAGCGATCTGCCCACCTTGACTTCTCAAAATGCTGGGATTACAGGTATGAGCCACCATGCCTGGTCCTCTATTGTTATTTTTAAAGTCATGATTTCAGAATTAAGTAAGCAAAATCAATTTCAAACCTGTTGGTGAAGAATGCCACCAATGGAAAATTCCTGTCGTGGGTTTCTACAAAAACATTCTGTACCAAGAGATTTGGGCAACAACTATGCTGTTAAATAAAAAATAAATACCAAGGTTAGAAACAGCGTAAAGTTTGATAACTTGTGCTTTAGCATTAGAATACCATTCTGTTTTTAATCCATCATGCTGATTTTGTTCTTTTTTTTGCTAATGTATAAAATATCATAGCTTCTGTTAATAGTGAGAACCTTCAGAAAAGCCCTGTTCTGACACTCTTGTATGTTGCTGATAGAAATGCAAAAATGGGACAAATCCCTATAAAATCTGTCAATATTTGTCATTATTATAAATGCATTTGTGTTTTGATTCTGCAATCTCATATCTAGAAATGTATTCTACAGATTCATCTGCATATGTGTCTATGTGTAAAATTATTCATTGAATGGTGTTTTTAATGCTGAAGGTTTGGAAATAACTCAAAATATCTGCCTAAAGGGGAATGGTTAAATAAACTCTGGTACACAACAGAATTCTGTGTGTCTATAAACAAAAGCATACAAAAAAGAATGAGAAGCTCTGTGTATTAATATGGAAATTATTCCACAACATGTGTGTAGCAATATGGAAAATACTGTCACAATATACTTTTTTTTTTAGACGGAGTCTCACTTTGTCGCCCAGGCTGGAGTGCAGTGGCATGATCTTGGCTAACTGCAACCCCTGCCTCCCAGGTTTAAGTGATTCTTGTGCCTCAGCCTCCCAAGTAGCTGGGATTACAGGCATGCGCCACCATGCCTGGCTAATTTTTTTTGTTTTTGTATTTTTAGTAGTGATGGGGTTTTGTCATGTTGGACAGGCTGGTGTCAAACTCCTGACCTCAAGTGACCCTCCCGCCTCAACTTCCCAAAGTGCTGGGATTACAGGCGTGAGCCACCATGCCCGGCCCAATATACTGTTAATTTAAAAAACAAAGTATAGGACAGTGAATCTAATATGCTATGTTTTATGTTTTAAAAAGTGGGAGAAATGAGGCCAGGCACAGTGGCTTACGCCTGTAATCCCAGCACTTTGGTAGGCCGAGGCTGGTGGATCACTTGAGGTAAGGAGTTCAAGAGCAGCCTGGCTGACATGGTGAAAACCACGTCTCTACTGAAAATACAAAAATTAGCCAGGCATGGTGGTGCGTGCCTGTAATCCCAGCTACTCGGGAGGCTGAAGCAAAGAATCGCTTGAACCTTGGAGGCAGAGGTTGCAGTGATCCGAGATTTCACCACTGCGCTTCAGCCTGGGCTACACAGCAAGACTCCATCTCAAAAAAATAGAGGAGGAGATATAAGAACACATGTTCATATTACTTATATTTTAGAAAGGAAACACTGGAAGAGTACACACACAAAAAAGAGTAAAGGCCAGGCGTGGTGGCTCATGCCTGTAATCCCAGCACTTTGGGAGGCTGAGGCGGGCAGATCATGAGGTCAAGAGATCAAGACCATCCTGGCCAACATAGTGAAACCCTGTCTCTACTAAAAATACAAAAATTAGCTGGGCATGGTGGTGCATGCCTGTAATCCCAGCTACTCGGGAGGCTGAGGCAGGACAATTGCTTGAACCCAGGAGGCAGAGGTTGCAGTGAGCCAAGATCGCGCCACTGCATTCCAGCCTGGCAATGGAGTGAGACTCCGTCTAAAAAAAAGAAAAAAGAGTAAACATGATGATTGACAGAGAGAAGGTAGAGTGGGGACATGGGAAATGGAAGTGCAGTACTTTTCAAGGTATGGCTTTTTTAACAAAAAGTTTTCACAAAGAAAGTTTAATATGAAGATATACAGAACCTAATTTTTACATCATTGTAACAAACAAGTCTTTTGGAGAGGAGATATTGTAAGCAACTAATTTCTCTGTTGAACTCAGCCATAAGGTGTCTTCATTCCAAAGCTTCTAAACAGATGATATCATTTCCTCATATTACCACTAATTCCAGTATTGCTCTGCTGCCCACTCTATATATTCATCATGTGATTGATTAATGTCTCTAATCCCAGCTACTCAGAAGGGTTAGGCATGAGAACTGCTTGAACCCCAGAAGTGGAGGTTGTAGTGAGCCAAGATCACGCCACTGGTGACAAAGTGAGACTCTGTCTCAAAAAAAAAGAAAAGAAAAGAAAAAAAACCCAGTATGTGGTAATCTTTCTATATTAATACATCATCAAATCCCAACAATATTCTTTGGACATGTCTGTCACCATTTAATTTCACTGATAACTTCCTATCCATTTTTTTTTCAACTCAGTTAAGTGAGCTTGAAAACCTTCTGACATATTTGTTATTTTTTTTATTTTAATTTTTTTTTTTTCTTTGAGACCGAGGTTTGCTCTGTCTCCCAGGCTGGAGTACAGTGGTGCGATCTCAGCTCACTGCAACCTCTGCCTCCTGGGTTCAAGCAATTCTCCTGCCTCAGCTTCCTGAATATCTGGAATTACAGGCATCCACCACCATGTCCAGCTAATTTTTTGTATTTTTAGTAGAGATGGGGTTTCACCATCTTGGCCAGGCTGGTCTTGAACTCCTGACCTCGTGATCCACCTGCCTCGGCCTCCCAAAGTGATGGAATTACAGGCGTGAACCACCGCGTCTGGCCCCTTCTAATATATTTAAATATTTTCTTATATACCATTTCCTATAGTTTTTAAAAAGCAAAGGTTTACTCTGTGCTAGGCACTGTTCTAAGCACTTTATGTTAATTTATTCACACAACATCCTGAGACAGTTACTATTTATCTCCATATTACAAAGGTAGAAAGTATGGTATCAGAGATCAAGCAAAACATCCAACCGTATACAAGTGGAGGACTGGAATTCTAACCAGATAGCCTGACTTTAGAGTCTGTTTATCATATTTTCCTCATAATTTCGTTAAGTAGCATAGAAAAAACAGTTGTTCAGAAATAGGAATCTCAGCTCTTATACTCACATTAAGGAAGCGGCCAACATTTCCTTCTTTTGTGGCATCCAATAAAAACACATTCCCTTTACTGAACTTTGTTAGAGAATCAGATGAAGTATTCTCGGTTTCACTCAGCAATTCTTCATCACAAAAGACCTGCTGTTTTTGACATGTTGTAGACTGTTCCTCTTGGGGCTTCTGTATTTGAACCTCAATTGCCTTTTTAATATTCTGATTATCCAATGTGGTTGCCTGGTTACATCTGCTCCCTGGTGGAGTTTCTTCTCTACATTTAGTTATATCTATCACATCTGATTCAATCAGCAGATTATCTTCAAAGTCATCAACATGGTTTGAACTTGAGTTCTCTAATAGACATTTTGGAAGGAAACATCAGGAAATACAGTTGCTGAGCAATAGTGCTGAAATTAACAACACTTATTAGATGGTAGGTGCTTTAATTATCAATCCTTACAATGTGTTAGGCAAATAGCATTTATTTAATTGTATAAAGGAGACTTTGAGTATCTAAGGGATTAAGAGATTCATCTGACCCACAATAACGAGAACTTGGGTAACAAACCCAGAAATGTTTGAATCCCAAAGTTCTGCCTTCTACTATGTAAGAATGCTTTTTCATTAATCTACATCTTGCTTCTTCATTATTATATTTAATATCTACTCTTTTTAATTCTGGAATCTGCACTTAAGCATGTTCTAAACAAATATAACAGAATGGGTGTTATGGAGGCACTCTAGGCCTTTATGCTGCCAATAAAAGGCCTAACCCTGACAGAGTCACCCTCCACAAGTCCCAACAGTGACAACTGTATTGCTAAGGGTTTTTCATATATTAGTGTTTGGTGTTTTACTAGATGAGCATTCAAAAATTACACTTTTATAAACAATAATCCTTTAAAAGTAGATGCACTATTTAATCATTTTTCTTATCCAATAAGGAAAATAATTTTTTGACAGTATTCAAAAGGATGAATGTGGCTGGGCATGGTGGCTCACATCTGTAATCCCAGCACTTTGGGAGATCAAGGCAGGAGGATGCTTGAGGCCAGGAATTCAAGACCAGCCTGGGCAACAAAGTGAGACCTCATCTCTACAAAAAAAAAAAATTAAAAAAAATAAATTAGCCAGCAAGGTGGGGTGTGTCTGTAGTCCTGGTTGCTCGGCAGACTGAGGTGGGAAGATTGTTTGAGCTCAGGAATTAGAAGGTGCAGTGAGCTATGATCCCACCACTGCACTCTAGCTTGGGTGACAGAACAAGATGCTGTCTCTCTTTAGGAAAAAAAAATAAAGTATGAACGCATGTCAGATGGAGTAAGTATAAATTACTTATTTTAAAAGAGCCACAAAGCTATTTGTGCCATCTAATTCAATGGCACAAAAAAATTATTTGTCTAAAATTAAGGCTCTTGATTTAATCATCACCATTGCTGGCTGCCGTTCCTACATGTACTCATATTTTAATCATGAGTTACATGTAAGCTATAACATAACTTTGGATTTTTTTTTTTATACAAAACGTATGTAACTTTTGACTGTGCACCACATAGAGTCAGAGTTGTCCAGCCCACCACCCCTCTTACCATGCATCAAGTCACTACTGGCAATTAGACCAGAGGTCAGCAAAGTTCTTCTTTAGAAGGCAAAATAAACTGTAGCAGTCAATGAAAAGGGCAAAAGAACCAAAAGCAACGGTATGCATTGTGACTCACACGCATGGTAAAATAAATATAATATACAAAATGCCCTTCCTTGACAGACCTTTTCTATCAATGAACTGCTGTGTCTCCTCCAATCTCCATCCTTTAATATTATGTGGAGAGCTGGGGATGCAGGGGAGAAGAGACAGCAATGACTCACCAATTCTTCACAAATGGACATCTCTCAGCAATGTCTCCTTGTGAAGGACACAGTGAAATGCAAAAGTACCAAAAACAACGGTTGTGCAGTTGTAATATTAACTATGGCAAGGACTAGTAACTGAAACACAAGGACTCAGGGTGGCAATATTTTGGCCTTTTGCTAGAATCATGCTGAGTATGCTCTGCGGAAATATTGGCTAGGCAATTGCAGGAGAGTGATGTGTGTTTATTTTTAAAGACATCTACAAAGAGTTTGAAAGTGGCTGCTTTGCACAATGATTCCAAAGCCACAGATAATATCTGTGCACCACATAGAGTCAGAGTTGTCCAGCCCACCACCCCTCTTACCATGCATCAAGTCACTACTGGCAATTAGACCAGAGGTCAGCAAAGTTCTTCTTTAGAAGGCAAAAGAGCAAATATTTTAGGCTTTGCTGGCCATGTGGTCTCCGTGTGATTATTCAATTCTTGCTGTAATGTTGAAGCCGACAATATGTAATGCAAATTGGCTGTATTCTAATAAAACTTACTTTTTTTGAGACAGGGTCTTGCTCAATCGTTCAGGCTGCAGTGCAGTGACACAATCATAATTCACTGTAACCTCTAACTCCTGACCTCAATAATCCTCCCATCTCAGCCCCCTGAGTAGCTAAGACCACAGGTGTGCACCACCACACCTGGCTAATTTTGTTGCTGTTGTTGAGACAAGATCTTGCTATGTTGCCCAGACTCATGGCCTCAAGCAACCCTCCTGCCTTGGCCCCCAAAGTGCTGAGATTATGGGCTGAGCTACTGCACCTGGCCAAAACTTTATTTCTGGACACTAAAATTTCATATAATTTTCAAGTGTCAAAATATTATCACTTTCTGATTTTTTTTCAACTATTTAAAAATGTAAAAATCATTCTTAGCTCACATGCTATAGTGAATAGGTAGAGGGCCAGATTTGGCCCACAAGCCATAGTTGGCTGACCTCTTACAGAGATAAGTTGTAACCTTTGTGACAAAGGCCGCATGTTTATTATAGCATCTAAGAAAATGAGCTACAGGTATTGAGCAAGACACAGAGAAACAGGCAGAAGATGTAGGCATTCACTGAAGAAACAAAGCCTACTTTGTGCTCCCTTGGTTTCAGAGTTCAGATGTTCTTGGGTTGGTTTAAATCCATCATGATCTTCCGGAGTGACAGACTCTGAGGAAACAAATTCCTTAAAAAAACAAGGAAGATATCTTTACTTTCCAGGTCAGGAAAAAGTATTTAGCAGTTAGGCCTCTTTTATCAAGTGTCAATCATCATAGTCTGTATGTACTAGATTCTAAGTCTGAAAAGCCTCAAAGCTGGTATCATGGAGCCAATGGGCTAATGAAGCCAGTATGTGTCAAACTCTTTGACTGTGTTCTACTCCTAGGTGCTTTATTAAGTCACAGCTATAAAGACTGTCAAGAAATTCTTTGGGAATTAAAATCTTAATACATCTGTCTGTAACCCCCAATTCTAATCATCCTCAGTACTGAGAAAGTGTTATTACTAGATTACAAATTTGGCTTCAACTGTAAGTTGTGTAAAGACTAAAAACACTCATTGGCTAGTTTCTACTTCAAAGAAAGGTTAATGAATTTGACAGTATTTATGCATTGTAGACACTTTAAATAGTAATGCTAACTTTAAAAGAGGGGTATATGCTTAGCACAATGCTTGGCAAACAACTAAGTGTTCAATACACATTGACCGTATTATTACTATGAAAGTTCTCAGTATCTGAATGGTCAACATGTATTGAGCACTTAGTTGGATGCTAAGCATTATGCTAAGCAACTTTTAGATACTTATTTCATTTAATCCTCATAACTCTGAAACATATACTATTATCTTTTTACAGATAAAAGAAATGTATGTATGGAGATACCACCCAGCTAGCAGGCAGCAGAGCTGGAGGTTAAACCTGGGTCTGTGTGACACCATGGCCAATCTTTTCATAATTCTCTGACCCTAAGGAGGTAGCTACTGTACCATTACCAGGGAGAGGGCAAATATTTGTGTAGCACCTAGAGCAGAGTTTTTACTTTTCATCCACAAGCCCTAATATAAGCTACCATTATGTCTCTCTCCATTCTCTTTCCTCTTTCTTTGCTTCTATGTTTTAGTCTCTGACTAATCTTCTAAGTTCAGACTGCAAAGGGTACCCTCAGAGGCTACCACATAAAATACTTCTGGATGATTCTTTCATAAAGTTACATCTCTTCTTTCTCCTACATCTTAAAACCTTTGGCTGGGCACAGTGGTTCATGCCTGTAATCCCAGCACTTTGGGAGGCTAAGGCAGGTCGATCACCTGAGGTCAGGAGTTTTAGACCAGTCTGGCCAGCATGATGAAACCCTGTCTCTACTAAAAATACAAAAAGTTAGCTGGGCGTAATGGCAGGCACCTGTAATCCCAGCTTCTTGGGAGGCTGAAGCAGCAGAATCGCTTGAACCCAGGAGGCGGAGGTTGTACCATCGCACTCCAACCTGGGCAACAAGAGTGAAACTCAGTCTCAAAAACAAAACAAAAAAAGCCCTTCTTCTCCTTTACCTAACTTATTTCGTCCCTTTTCTTATCATAGATCAATATTAACTCTTGAACACTTTAGTTTCTCCCACAAATTCTCAGAATGGGCTACCTCTCAGTCTCAGTGGAGCACACACTGTCAGATCATGACGAGCATTCTCCTTATATAGCCAGGCTGGAAACATGCCAACTGCCGTGGACAATGCTAAGTAAATAGAACACGGTCCTAGCATTTCCAAAGTGTACCATTCCAAAACAATAAAAGAAATTCTACATGCTATAAAGTAACACAAACATTTTGAGCTAAGTAAAGGAAAGGAAGGCATCTCAGAAGGGCCCCATCAGCTGGGCACAGTGGCTCATGCCTATAATCCCATCACTTTGGGAGGTTGAGGCATGACAACTGCTTGAGCTCAGGAGCTAGAGATCAGCCTGGGCAATATATTGAGACCCTGTCTCTACTAAATAAGAGCCAGGCATGGTGGTGTATCCCTGTAGTCCCAGCTATTCAGGAGGCTGAGGCAGAAGGATCACTCAAGCCTGGGTAAGAGTGAGGCTCTGTGTCCAAAAAAAAAAAAAAAAAAGATTTAAAAATAAAAATTGAAAAAGAAAAGAAGGGCCCCATCTACATTTTGCAGTTTTTACCATTTTCTTCCCATTGTGTTGAAACATGGCTGTCTTGGATTCAGGACCTCTAATAACTGAATGATATTGAATTCTTGAAATATTGCTATACTTCATTTCCCTAAAAAGGAAAAAAAAAAGCGATCCTATATCACTAAAAATTATCTTCATTCTCTTTATTGAAGTACAGATAATATCCATTATTACATAAATATCCATAATAATAAATTAATTAAGAACATCTATGTTTATTCCATTCCTAGAGAAGGGAAATAAAATCATACTTTAAATAATTTTTGAAGTACATTTTAAAAAAGGAAGAGAACCTATGAAAACTTTGCAGATAAAATGGAAAAATTTTAAAAACAGTAAAACTTATAACATTCATAAAAAAACCTGATTAAAGTCATATAAGGTAAATTCCAGAAAATGGAACACTGAGGATAGTATGTTGGCTAGATTTTTAAATGTCCTGGATGTCTCAAAGTGTTAGACTTAACAACTTTAAAGCAAGATGATAAATACAAATGAGAAAAGAAAGAAAGAGGGGAAGGAAAAAGAACCAATCAATCCATAATAATTTAGATTTACTCTGGGTTCCTCAGCTGTTACTTACATAGTAAACTCCTTGGGATTATTACTGAACTTTGGCGAATATTTCTCAGTTTTAGCACTTTTAGGATGTGTTTCCAATCCTAATGGGATAACTTCAACTTCACAATCCGAACATGCAACTTCTAATTTCCTCTTTTTTGAAAAAACATTTTTCATAGTATTCTCATCTCTCCTGTTTTCATCGACACCATTAGATTTCTCAGTGTTAGCTCTGTTTAGTAATCTTCCTAAAAGGACAAATGTTCAAGAGTTTGAACAAGACTGAAGAGAATATAATTGATAAAAACAAATGAACACCTCTATTTCCACTCCATGACTAAAGAACCCATACTTTCTACAACGAAGATAAACACATTAACTCATCCCACAAAACTGCTGTAAGACAAAGACCAATGTGATATTTCTTATATTCCAGTATATTAAAAAATAGAGTATCTAAAAAAAAATCTGTTTGTTTTGGTATAACACAAAAGAGATTTAATTACAATAATACAAAACAAAGATATGGATCAGAAAGTACTCTAGAAAATTAGAGAGATAATCTCTAGTTATAAAATTGTAGCTTTTATGTCTAGTTAAAAAGGCTTTATCATCTGAAACTTACACTTTCCAACCAAAAAAGTACCTATTTAAATCTGTGGTGATTATGCACCTAGCATTGTCATATTAAGTCTTGCATAACTAAAATCTTAAAAGTTTATGCATTTTCTTTCAAGGTATTCAATATTACAGTTGCCAAGTCAAAATTAATAGCAGGATATTCTTACCTATCCTTAGATCAAAGACATAGCTTAGGTACATTTTCTAGCAACACAGATAAAACCAATGACACTTCCTGGACACCACTTGGCATTTTATAGGTAGCTTTCATTTAAGAGTTATTTTGAGAAGTATGAGAGATGAATGTCTAGGCAGGCTGCATAGAATGCAGATCTATAAGTGGGGAGTGGAAGGGATCCATAAGTGTAACTATTCTGAATTCATGTAACTCTGCAAGCTTCTTGTTCTCCCTGACATGAACCTGAAATTTTTCTCTTCTTTTTTAAGCACTTGGTCATGTAAACAGATAAACCTGATTTTTCAGATAAGGAATTTCAGAACGTGGTTGTTCTGTTTCCTGCTGTCTAGCTGCTGAGAGTAAGTCAAGGACAATCCCTTTAGACTGGCTCTAAAGCTGTGTTTCCCTAACTTTCTCACATAAGGATGTGCACAGAAAATAAGGGTTTTTGCTGTGTAGTCTTAGGCATTTGCCTGGAGATAAATGCTTAAGACTACTGAAGACTGATGTGTTTGGCCCTGGGGCTGTGGCCCTAAAGAATCAGTAATTGCACAACTGTAACACACTACTTGGGAAATTTCGCTCTGTAGCCCGGGCAACTCTCTGCAGTCCCCCAAATAGAGTGAGTTGCCTAAAGTCACTGACTAAATTATAACATGCAGGTATCATATTAACTTGTTAAATTCTAATAATAGCATAAAACATTGAATAAGGAAGTCTTTGACAGGTAATCTTTACCTTGGCAAGCCAGGCATTTAATTTTTTTTACTTTTAAAAAGTTTTCTACCCTTACCCCAAAGCACCTGTAGCCATGCAGACAACACAAATGTGCCTTGTAAAAAACAGGACCTCACACAATTACCCAAGTTTAATCTCTGAACCTTTCTTGTCTTGAACATGTGGTACCTCCTAAGGTATCTCAGAATACTCAAGTTCCCAGTTCCCATGCCTTCCTCTGATGTTCCTCTTAGATACTCTTACTCTTTACCTTGCTGTAAGCTCTCAATGGCCGTGGCTAGGAAAATGGATATTCAGAAAGGTAGATTCTACTCTGGAATAATTTGAAAATAAACCTTTGCTTTACCTGAATAAATACAAACAAATGTCCCTCTGTCAATGTCATCTAGGCAGCGTACCCCCCATCCTTTCTTCTCAGTTTTGAACACCTGTAGCCTCACTTGAGGACCATGTTGGACGACTCGGTTTTGACATAATTGTCGATTACATTTGCACAACAGGCTGCATTCATAAATGCTGTCAACAAATATGCAAAAGAGAAAATCAGACACCCCAAAGGGCAAAAAGCAGTTTATTTCCACTTCACTGGCACTGATAACTACTGAGGGAAGCAGGCTATATGTGAAAGCTTAGAGGTAGAGTGCCAGAGTTCACATCACAGATTCCACATTTACTAGCTGGATGACCTTAGATGAGTTATTTAACCTCTTTGTGCTTTACCTTTGCATTTTTAAAATGGGGATTATATGATAATACCCAGCTCATAGGGCTGCTTTGTGAAGATTAAGTGAGTCAGTACTTTGAAGGGTTGAAAATTCCCAATTCTCCAATGAGTTCTAGATGGTGTATTTTTAAATGGAAAAACGGCTGCCCAAAGTAGGCTGATCCTAGAGGGCTAAGAGCCAAGACTCAAAGCAAGCGAGTGTTCGAGTACACTGCATGATGTACATGTAGTCTCTGACTACCATTTCCATGAAAAATATACAGGTTTTTATTCCTTAATAATTCGAATTTTTAATATTAGAACCAAATTAAACCAGATTTAACAACATCTAGACCATGATAAAAAGTACCCACCTTCAAAGATATACACACCCTGCAACAAATCCTCAAGGTACCTTACCCAGTAGGTATTTGTCTCTGTAGTCTTTTATATTTATATCCAGTGGTTATTTTATCACTTGACAAGGGGGAAGTTTTGGCATTCCTTGCTGTCAGTTGAAGACATGCACATTTTGTTCTAAAAGGAAGGCAATGGATGGAGAAAGAAAGAAAAAGCACCAAGTTAAGTCAAGAGACTGTCTTGATAAAAGCATAAATGATGTACTAAAATATGTAATAGCATTTAGAATAGTTATTTGGGTCATGAACACTATGAACTTTTTCCCTAAATAGATCTCTTTGAAAGACAATACCTACCAAAAGTTCATAAATAAACTCCACTACATCTCTATTTGCTCATGAAATAAATACTTAACTATATGAGTCTAGCTTTTCAAAATTAATTCCTTTAATTTCCCTGTTCAGCACAGAAGCTTGTTTGTGAGAATTCTGCTAGTTCTTCCCTTTTACAATGGATAAAATACGTCAAATTTTTAAGGATGTAGTTTTGCAGATATCTTAAGTTCTCTCTCACTCCAGTGACACAAAAACAGATTGGGGAAATTGATACTGGGTATCTGGCTACTATTATAGAATCCTTTTTTTCATACTGTTGCGAGACAGGAAACTTGCAACCATTAAAACTCTCCCCTCTATTCAGATGATTAACTAACTTGACAGGGATCCATAATTCCATACAGAGTAAGGAGCTTTGGGACTCGAGCTGTATAACTAGATATGTGACTATGGTGAGCTGGTTAAAATCTCTGGATCTTAGTCATCTTTGCTGAACAAGTGACTTTAAGGTCTTTTCCTCTACAATTTTCTACATTTTCTGTGTTAATTAATACATGTCAGAATGGTGGTTGCCATTTGCAAGAGAAAAGAACAACAAGAAAAATCGACAAGTTCATTAATTTGGATTCTGTTTACAAATGTAAAAATCTATAGTTATTTTTTCCCATGTGATTTTGTATGCAAAGATTAAAAAGTACAGAAAAATACAGATAATAAACACCCACATTTCCACCATCCAGAATTAGTTGTCAGCATTTTGACTACTTCTTTTTCCTATGTACATAATTTAAAATATACACACCATATATATACCACGTATACATGGTCTTCTTAAGAAAAGTTAAAAAGTAAAACAATATTGATATAACTAAACTCTCAAGAGATTTACTGTGGCATCTTTTATGCTTTATATACACTTATATCTACAAACAATACATTGTGTATTTTTCATTATAAAAAATTACTACAGGTATTATTCTATAACTTGCTATTTTTGTTCAATATAATGTTTTTGAGACCCATCCATGCTATATAGAATCCAAATTAATGATTGAATCCAAATTAGGTATTGCTCACTTTATATACAATTAAGTTACTTAACAGTTTTTGTTTTATTTTTGGAGAAAGGGGTCTCACTCTGTTGCGCAGGCTGGAGTGTGGTGGCACAATCTTGGCTTACTGTAGCCGCGACCTCCCTGGACTCAGGTGATCCTCCCACCCTCAGACTCTTGAGTAGCTAGGACTACAAGTGCGTCCTACCACGCCAGGCTAATTTTTGTATTTCTGTAGAGATGCGGTTTCACTAGGTTGCCTGAGCTGGTCTTGAACTCCTGGGCTCAAACGATGTTCCTACCTCAGCTTCCCAAAGTGCTAGGATTACAGCCACGAGTCACTGTGTCCAGCCTCTTGGGACAGTTTAATTATACCTGTTTTAAAGTCTCTTTCAATCAGATTTGACATTTATCTCTGATTCTTCAAGTGTGAATTCTCCCTACTTGTCAGGTCTCATGCTGCCTTCATGATCCTAAACATCTTTTTGTGCTTTAAATGTTTGTTTGAAATCATACCGTCTGTGGGGTTTAGTCCTGTGTGCAGCTCTATGTTGGGTGCTTTCTCCACCGCTTTGGCTCTGACCCTATTGGTTTTACAGCTGTTAACAAGGTTTTCATTAATACAGTTCCAGGCCCTGTGAGATAGTGGCCTAGTTCCCAGTCTTGTGTAGGTACCTGTTTCTTTTCCTCTGGAGAGCCCAGTGCCCAGATAAAGTAGTTGGGTTACATTTAGAGGCAATCTTTACAAAATAAAATACATATTTTAAAACAGAATAAAACAGTACAGTGAGAGGTTTTCTCTATGAGAGGCCTCAAGGAACGGAGCCAAACTGAGGTAACAGTAGATATAGCTCTCATCTTACACTCCAATTAATAGAGGATGGTGAAAACTATTACCTATACTATTTTAATTATTTATCATTCTCTTATTCTTTTTTGCCTAATATAGGTAGCTAAATTTGCATTAAATTCAATGTACATATAAGGCAATGCTACTCTACATCTGTATACCTATAAATATGTGTACTACACAAGGATCTTAATGTATTAGAATATTTTCATTTTTTTAATGGAATGTTAAAACCATACTATGACAAAAAAAATTACTAGTTATAACCATCACATTAGCCAGCAAATGATTTTTAAAAGTAAAATACTACATATAATCCGGCAGTTAAGAACATGGGTTCAATTTCTGTCTCTACAATTTGCCCTATGACCTTTCCACGTTGACTTCTTTGAGGTTCAACTTCCTCATGCATAACACTGAGATACTATATACCTCTGGGTTTTTGTGAAGATTAAGAAAATGAATGTAAAGTACCTGTCACAGTGTCTGGCCCTGTTAAATATTATCATTTGTTGTAATGCTATTGATTATCCTTTAATGTATTAGTACTAGATTAAAGGAAATATGCATCCTTGGGGTTTTTTTTTTCCTACTGCTAGTGAGAGAGTTAATTTTTTCATTGTAGACTTTTTTTTTTTTTTTGAGACAGGGTCTTACTCTGTTGTTCAGGCCTCTGGTACAGTGTCTGATCACAGCTCACTGCATCCTTGATCTCCTGGGCTCAAGCAGACCTCTCACCCAGCCTTCAGAGTAGCTGGGACTATACGTGCATGCCACTATACCCAGCTAAGTTTTAAGTTTTTTGTAAAGATGGGGTTTTGCCATGTTGCCCAGGATGGTCTCAAACTCCTGGGCTCAAGCTAGCCTCCCACTTTGGCCTCCCAAAGCACTGGGATTACATGTGTTGGCCACCATGCCCAGCCTCACTGTAGACTCCTGAACAGGTTTTAGATAGACAAATTTATACATAGCAAGACTTCTTAACAAGTGTCCTTACATTCAGAAGATTTTTTGAAATGCCATTTTTTTCTACTCACATGTCTATGCAGCCCTCAGAGCAGTCACAGGAATCAGTAAACATGCTGGCAAAGTTGGTTAGATAATATGCTCGAGGCCACACAGTCTTTCTGTACTTAAACTGTGGGGGCTTTCTACTGTCAATTTCATTACAGAAAGAAATGGGCACTGATTCCACTCCATTGCTAATATCCACATTAGAAACAACTTCTTCTTGCTTTGGGTAATTCCGAGCCAACTGAACATAGGTATTGAAAGAAAAGTTATCTGTAAATAAAAAGTTACACTCTGTCTCAAGCAGGTAACGAAAAACTTCCTCCACGTTTCGTAGACTTCTTCCACAAGGGGTTTTATAACTCACATGGAGTGCCGAAGAATGAGAGTTTGTCTTTGCATGTCGTCTTTGGAAGTGACATTTGATTGGCAGCTGCAGAGGATTTTCTTTCTTCAAGGTGAGTGGCATTTTCATCAGACAAGCACCAGAGCAGTCATGACTTTGGTAAGATAAATTCAAAAATGAGTCTTTTTCTCTGAAGTCTACAACTTTATCTTCCAGAGAGATAATTTCCTTATTTTCTGTTGATCTGTTAAAATAAATTATTCATTAGTATCTCCAATTTATAGTTCAATTCCCCATTTAAAAAAAAACTATAATTATTTCCTATCATCTTTTTAGACAATATTAAAATAAGCCAGACTCTAAGGTACACATTTTAAGATGTTCTGCAGCCATACAGAGATTATACCTAATTTATTTTTAAAACTTTTCTCAGAGATGGGGCCTTGCTATGTTGCCCAGGCTGGAGTGCAGTGAATATTCAACAGTTGTGATCATAGCACACAGCAGCCTTGAACTCTTGTCCCCAAGTGATCTTCCCGCCTTAGCTTCCCAAATAGCTGGCACAGGCATGCACCAGGTCTGCCTTATACTTAATTTCAGGATACTTCAGGAGTATGATTACAGGTGTAACTTTCGGTTAGGTATTTCATAGCACCTAGCAAATTTAGAGTTCATTTAGAACATGCAATCAATCAAGCACTGAAGAAGGGTACTTCTTCAGGCAGGCTGAGATCAAGATCTTTGCATGCAAAAAAGCAAAGGCTGGCTGGAAACTTATGAACTAATCAAGAATCCTTTATACTGTTTGCCTTCAACAATTGTACCAACTGAATTATTTCCATAATATGTAATCTACCTGGCAATCATATTGATACATCTGAAAAAATGGCAAACTGACAGGAGAAAATGGGGTGGTTATTGATCAAAAAAAAAATCAGCAAGGTGTGATGCCTCACAACTGTAATCCCAGCATTTTGAGAGGCCAAGAGAGAAGGATTGATTGAACTCAGGAGCTCAAGACCAGCCTGGGCATCATAGTGAAATCTCAAACCTACAAAAAATAAACAAAATAAGTAAGGTGTGGTGGTGCACGCCTGTGGTCCAGCTACTTCAGGGGCTGAGGTGGGAGGATCCCTTGGATTTGGGAGGTTGACGCTGCAGTGAACCATGATCACACCACTACTCAAGCCTGGGTGACAGAGTGAGATCCTGTCTAAAAAAAAAAGAAAAAAAATCTGTGAAAAGCTTCCATGTGTTTGGAAATCAGGTTTTAAACTTTGACAAGAAAACTGAGTTTTGTTTACATAGTATTTTCTATCTTTAGGTATCTGTTATGTATTATAATACAGGTATTTATTTTAGAGATGTTCTGTATTTGCTATATGATATGGTTTGGCTGTGTCCCTACCCAAATCTCATCTTGAATTCCCATGTGTTGTGGGAGGGACCTGGTGAGAGGTAATTACATCATGGGGGCAGGTCTTTCCTGCACTGTTCTCATGATAGTGAACAAGTCTCATGAGATCTGATGATAATGTAAGGGGGAATTTCCCTGTACAAGCTCTTTTCCTGTCACCACCCACGTAAGATGTGACTTGCTCCTCCTTGTCTTCCACCATGAGTGTGAGGCCTCCCTAGCTATGTGGAACCGTAAGTTTGTTTTAGATAGTATCTTCTATCTTTAGATGTCTGTTACATATTGTTTCTTTTAGACAGGCTCTCACTCTGTCACCTAGGCTGGAATACAAAACCTCTTTGTTGTAAATTGCCCAGTTTCAGGTATGTCTTTATCAGCAGTGTGAACATGGACTAATACACTATACAAAGCAGTGCTGTCCAAAAAAATCTTTCTCCATTGATAGAAATGGTCTATATCTGTGCTGTCCAATATGGTAGCCAGAAGGCACATGTGGCTACTGAGTACTTTTAAATGTAGCTAGCATGACCAAAAACTGAATTTTTACATTTTATGTAGTTCAGATTTAAATAGCCACATGTAGCTAGTGGCTACCATACTGTATGTGCAGATATGGATCTTCCTCATCCTTTCTCCAACTGTATATTAATCCTTTGCATAGCCCACAATTTAATTACCTAGTCTGCAATAATGGACTTTTTTCCATAGCATGTAGTATAGGCTAGACCACAATAGTGGACTAGTTAGCTTATACAGTGCTCTTTCAGAACATATACAGTAAATGTATAGTGATCTTTTAATAATTTAACTATAATAATCTTTGCTATAAGATTACTTATTAGTTTTATTGTATGAATAACAATTTCATACACGACTGCTGCAGAACATATTCCCAGAAGTGAGAGTGCTAGGTCATAAGGCAAATGCGTTAGTTATTTCATTAATATTGTCAAATTGTATTCCATTGTGTCAGTTCCTTCAGCAATAAATCAGAGTGCCTGTTTTCACAGAGCTTCATCAATCAGGTGGGTCTTGATGCTTTTTAACAGGTGAAAGGATGTACTATAATTTACTTATAAATCTTTTTTTTTTTTTGAGAGAGAGTCTTGCTCTACTGCCCAGGCTAGAGTGCAGAGGCATGATCTCAGCTCACTGCAACCTCTGTTTCCCATGTTCAAGTGATTCTCATGCCTCAGCCTCCCAAGTAGCTGAGATTACAGGTGTGCACCACCATGCCCAGCTAATTTTTGTATTTTTAGTAGAGATGGGATGTTGTCCAGTCACCATGTAGTCCAGACTGGTCTCAAACTCCTGACTGCAAGCTATCCACCCACCTTGGTCTCCCAAAGTGCTGGGATTACAGGTGTGAGCCACCACACCAGCCCTATAAATCTTTTAATATTAAAAATGTTTGTTTCCAATTTGTCTCTATATTACTACTTTAATGAACATCCTCATATATAAATCCTTGACCAAATTCCCAACTATTATTTTAAGATACATTCCTTTAAGAGGAATTGCTAGGTCAAGAGAAATATACATTTAAAACACTTTTTACTTATAAAATTTCCAAAAATACATATAAAAGTATAATTTCCTTATAAACAGAGACTACAGCCAGGAGCAGTGGCCCACACCTGCAATCTCAACATTTTGGGAGACTGAGGTGGGAGGATCACGGCCCGGTCAACAAGGAGAAACCCCATCTCTACTAAAAATAGAAAAAAATTAGTGGGGTGTGGTGGTGTACACCTGTAGTCCCAGCTACTCAGGAGGCTGCAGTGGGAGTACTGTCTGAGCCTGGGGAGTTGAGGATACAGTGAGCCATGATGGACTGGTCACCCAAGAGCTCTGATGGAGATGTACAAGGAGATTAATGTTCTTATGCCTGTTAACAAAACATCCATTCTGCAGCCCATGAACAAAGGGGTAATTTTGACTTTCAAGTCTTATTATTTAAGAAATATACTTCATAATGCTATTAATATTATCTGCCATAGATAGTGATTCCTCTGATGGGTCTGGGCAAAGTAAATAACCTGGAAAGGATTCACCATTCTAGATAGCACTTGTGATTCATGGAAGGAAGTCAAAATATCAACCTTAATTTGTGATTCTAATTCTCACGAATGACTTTGAGGGGCCCAAGACTTCAGTGGAGGAAGTAATTGCAGATGTGATACAAATAGCAAAAAACTAGAATTACAAGTGGAGCCTGAAGATTTGACTGAATTGTTGCAATCTCAGGATAAAACTTGAATGGATGAGGAGTTACTTCTTATGGATGGGCAAAGAAAGTGGTTTCTTGAGATGGAATCTACTCATGAAGATGCTGTGGACATTGTTGAAATGACAACAAAGAATGTATTAATAGAACATTATATAAATTTAGTTGATAAAGCAGTGACAGGCTTTGAAAGAACTGACTCCAATTTTGAAACTTGTTCTGTTGTGGGTAAAATGCTGTCAATTGGCAGCATCGCATACTACAGGGAACTCTTTCATGAAAGAGTTAATCAATGTGGCAAACTTTATTGCTGTCTTATTTTAAGACACTGTCATAGTCACCCCAACAGTCAGCAGGCACCACCCTGATCAGTCAGCACCCATCAACATCAAGGCAAGACTCTTTACCAGCACAGAGACTAGGACTTGCTAAAGGCTCAGATGAGTGTATTTTTTTAGCAATAAAGTATTTATAAATTAAGGTATATACACTGTTTCTAGACATAATGGTACTGTACACTTAATAAACTATAGTATAGTGTAAATGTAACTTTTACATGCACTAGAAAACCAAAAACTTTTTGTGACTTGTTCTATTGTGATATTTGCTTTATTGCAATGGTCTAGAAACAAATCTGCAATTATCTCTTAGGTATATCTGTACACTATTGGTGGGAATGCAAATCAGTAGAGCCATTATAGAAAACAGTATGGAAATTCAAAAAATTAAAAATAGAGCAACCATATGATCCCATCACTGGGTACATATCCAAAGGATATGAAGTCAGTATACCAAAAAGACAATGGCACTCTGGTGCTTATTGCAGTATTTTTCACAATAGCCAACATAGGAATCAACCTAAATAACCTAAATGCCCATCTACAGATGAATGGATAAAAATGTGGTGTGTATATATTTATATACACACATATACATACATAGACAACAACGATGAATACTACTCAGCCATAAGAATGAAATTCTGTCATTTGCAGTAACAACAGATAAACCTGGTAAATGGATGAACCTGGAGGACATTACGTTAAGTGAAATAAGCCAGGTACAGCAAGACAAACACAGCAGCATCTCACTCATATCTGGAATCTAAAAATGTTGATTTCATAGAAGTAGACAGTAGAAGGGTGATTATCAGAGGGTGGGGAGGACAGGAGGGAATGGGGGACTGAGAGAAGTTAGTCTTGGTCAGTGTTACAGTTAGAGAGGAAGATTAGGTTGGGCAGAGTCACTCACGCTTGTAATCCCAGCAACTTGGGAGAAGGAGGTGGGAGGGCTGTTTAAGCCTAAGAGTTTGAGACCAGCCTGGGCAATATGGCAAGATCCTGTCTCTAAGAAAAGTGGAGAAAAAAAAAAAAGTCTGGCACGGTGGCATGTGCCTGTAGTCTTAGCTACTAGGGAGGCTGAGGTGGGATGACTGTGACAGGAGTTCAAGGCTACAGGGAGCTATGACCATGCCACTGAACTCCAGCCTGGGTGAGAGTGATATTCTGTCTCTAAAAAAAAAATAGAAAATAAAAATGAGACAGGAAGAATAAGTTTTGGTCTTCTATTACATAGTGGGAGCTATAGCAAATAACAATGTAGTTTTTTTTTTTTTTTCAAGATAGCTAGAAGGGTTTGAGTGTTGTCACTACAAAGAAAATGATCAATTTTTAAAGTGATAGATATGGTAATTATCCTGATTTGATCATTAGGATAATGTATCCCTGCATTGAATGTTTACCATAAATATGTACAATTTTATGTCAATTATAAATTTAAAAATAACTGATAGTGATTGCTCCTAGAAAGGTAGAGAGGGCAAAGAAAACCTGTCATGCTGGGAAGCTGAATATAGTTCAGAGGTACTATAATGTTTTATTTTCTTTTTAAAAAAGAGACTGAGGCCGGAGGATTGCCTGAGCTCAGGAGTTTGGAACACGGTGAAACCCATCTTTACTAAAATACAAAAAATTAGCTAGGTATGGCAGTACACACCTGTAGTTCCAGCTACTCTGGAGGCTAATGCAGAGGAATTGCTCGAACCCAGGAGGCAGAGGTTGCAGTGAGGTGAGATCATGCCACTGCATTCCACCCTGAATGATAGAGCAAGATTCTGTCTCCAAAAAAAAAATAAAATAAAAGAGACTGCAAGTACATACAATAGACTTTTAATAATTCTAAATTCTGGATGGTGTGAATATGTTATATTCCTTTACATATTCTTTTAAATTTCTTGAAAAGATAGTAAAAAATATTGGTAAGAATATAGCTAAATGATTACATAAATCCATCACTATCCAGGGACTACAATGTAGTAATGCCTAATGCATTAAAAATGAGGGGGTAGGGGAAGGTAATGTTTCCCCTAAATAACTTCAATCTATCCAGTACTTTTGAATAATGTTAGGAAGGGCATAGCATAGTAAGAAATATACTTGTAACTCATCTTTTGTTTTTCTTTCCCATTTAGCTTCTATCTTCCTTAGCCTAATCCAGTTTAGTAATTATTTTTATTCCTTGATTTATTTCATTTTATTATTATTATTATTTGAGACAGAGTCTCACTCTATTGACCAGGCTGGAGTGCAGTGGCATGATCTTGGCTCACTGCAACTTCCACCTCCCAGGTTCAATCGATTCTCCTGCCTCAGCCTCCCAAGTAGCTGGCATTACAGGTCTGTGCCACCATGCCCAGCTAATTTTTGTATTTTTAGTAGATAGAGGGTTTTGCCATGTGGGCCAGACTGGTCTCGAACTCCTGACCCCAAGTGATCCACCCACTTCGACCTCCCAAAGTGCTGGGATTATAAGTGTGAGCCACTGCATCCAGCCCTTGATTTATTTTAGTATCCAATATCTTCTTGCTTTTCAAAGCTGGTCCTTGGAACCTACATGTTCCCTGTTGTTAGGTGTCAAGTTCCTTCTTACCACTTTTTCTTATAGAGAATTATAGTATAATCTCAACTCTGGGTATTCTATTTATTTGTCTATCTGAGAAAAATGCCTTATTTTCTTTCATTCAGAATTCACTGGAATACATTCCTTAGGCTCTCGCTCTCATGGCCTTGTTCTTTGTTTTGATATAGGTTACTCACTCTGAAGTTACTTATATACTTAGAGATTTATAGCTATAGTAAACTGTTCTATTGTTTTTTTCAACTTGATTTAACCAAATAAATATGTTTCAAATTGGATTCTGTAGTATATTATTTTGTAAATGTTATCTGATTTCCCCATTTTGCCTATACATTTTTTTTTTTTTGCAACAGGATCTTACTCTGTCACCCAAGCTGGAGTACAGTGGCACAATCTTGGTTCCCCACAACCTCTGCCTCCTGGGCTCATGCAATCTGACTACCTCAGCCTCTCAAGTAGCTGAGGCCATGGGCATGCGTCACCACATCCAGCTAATTTTTTGCATTTTTGGTAGAGATGGGATTTCACCATGTTGCCCAGGCTGGTCTCAAACTCCTGAGCTCAAGTGATCTGCCTGCCTTGGCCTCCCAAAGTACTAGGATTACAGGCATGAGCCACCATGTCTGGCCTCAGCTATGAATTTTTTGGTTCCTGTTTTGCTTTTGGGAGGAAGCGAGACATGAAATATTGATGCAGATGACTCAATAAGTTTTTCTTGGAATATGAAGGGATTAATTCAGGATATATGTGAGAGAGAAAGTATCTGGGTTATCCTTAGTTCTTAAATAACAACTAATATTTGAATAGTAGTTTAATGTCCTTTACATAATTTCCTCATATGACACAATAAATACAGCTATACAGCTCCAAGTCAGCCACTCCTGAACAATATACAATTAGAACTACTTAGGACTAAAATTTGTAATAGTAAATATGCTGGTAAAACTTGTACTTTGGAATTTACACTTCAAGAAAGCCAAACTAGCTTAAAAGTATTCTTCTTCTGACTAATAAATAAAAATTAGGAGATGTAAGACTCTAGTTACTAAGCAATTAACACCGAGAGAAATGCATGTTTTACATTTAAGAAGAGTTAGGGAAGAATGGGAGGAGGAGAGAAGAAAACAGAAAAGGATAAAAACATAAAACACTAGCATAAACCATAGAAAATATTATTTTCTTATCTGTGCCTCAATTTACTAAATAGAAGGAAAAAAACAACCAACTTACAAGTCTTAGGTATAAAGTAACCTAATTTCATCCTAATTTTATACAGAGGAAGGCTAACTTTATTTAGGTGTGAAGATACATTACTGAAAAAAAAAAAAAAAAAGCCCAGAAATAAACAAAACCAATTCTATGTACAGTATTGTAAACCTAGTTACTGACTAAAAGTGCTAGAAGTAAACACAGGATAAGGAGTAAGCATGGTTATCCACAGCTGTCTGGACCTGCATGCCAGCCTCTGGGTAAGGAATTCTCAGTTTGCATATGGTTTGACAATTGCTCTGTCATTAATTAGTCACCCTGAACATCAAGGTGGAGCACGGATTAGAGGCTGCCAACTGATTATCTAGCTTTTGGCAAGGCTAAAGTAGGAAGTCATTCTATCCTCTATGACCATTAAGAGGACATTTTAAAACATAAATGTAAACTGTATTCATCTTAAAGACTGCAGTAGGTAAATTTGTTATTTTGCTTAGTCCCTTCTTTGGTCATCCTCTTCTGAAAAACAAGTATATTAATTTCAGTGTACTCAAAGATGTTGGCACTTGTATACATACTGAGCTATTTATACTGTCTCTTTAAAGAATTTACATTAAGATATTAAAAAATATATTTGGGTATGGTGGCTCACACCTGTAATACCAGCACTGTGGGAGGCTGAGGCAGGAGGACTGATTGAGCCCAGGAGATCAAGACCAGACTGGGCAACATGGCTAGACCCTGTCTCTATTAAAAAAAAAATTATCTATATACATGTCTCATGAGATAACACTTGCACTAGAAGGTTAGAGTTTAGCTGGAGCAGCTATGTTTGGTCATGTGAGAAAAGAAGAAACCTACTGGTAACAGACGGAGAGAAGTAGAGTTGAGTGGGTCAACCCTAACCTTAGGTACTGTCTTTCTAGTTCCAATTCTAGTGTCCATATGGTCTGCTATGTTACATTTTCTGTTCTTCAAGACCAGTTTTATTTACATATATGTACGTATGTATCTGTAGGTACATGTGTGTATATATTTTTTAAAAAACAGTCTTTTCGGTTTGTGTGCATGTTATGTAAAAAGTCATATATAAATGGCTTAAATTTACACCCGTGTCTTTAAGCAGTGGGACAAACCCACAAGCCCAATGTCACCCTGTACGCTGGCCAAAGCTGCACACCTCATACACCTCTAATAAATTCCACTACTTAAGCTAGCTTGAATAGCTGTGTACTCTTGACAAACCAAAGTATTATTTGACCAAAAAAAAAGAACATATTCAGACTTCCTAAAATCACAAAAGTAGGTATCCTTTTAAAAGAATTATCACTGAAGTAATACTTTTGTTTTTACATTTACCTATGTCAAAACTCACTTACATGGAGTGGAAATTCAGTTCAATTCAAGAATAAAATACTGGCTGGGCACGGAGGCTCATACCACCACCTTGGGAAGCTGAGGAGGGAGGATTGCTTGAGACCAGGAGTTCACAATCTGCCTGGGCAACATAGTGAGATCATATCTTTACAAAAAAATTTTTTAAATTATCCAGGTAAGGTGGTATGCACCTGTAGTCCCAGCTACTTGAGAGGCTGAGGTGGGAGATCACTTGAGCTTAGAGGGTCAAGGCTATAGTGAGCTGTGACTATGTGCCAATGCAGTCTACCCTGAGAGACAGAGTGAGACCCTGCTGTCTCAAAAAAAAAAAAAAAAAAAAAAAAATCCCACAAAAAACACTGAGAGCCTGAAGCCTGTGTCCTGTTAGACCCAAGATTTCATCCTGGGGTTTGCCATTGATAGTCTGTATCATCTTTTTTTGAAATAGGGTCTCACTGTGTCACCCAAGCTGGAGTGCAGGGACACAATCAAGGCTCACTGTAGCCTTGACCTTCCAGACTCAGGTGATACACCTCAACCTCCCAAGTAGCTGGGACCACAGGCATGTGCCACCATGCCCAGCTAATTTTTGTTATTTTTTTTTTTTGTAGAGACGGAGTTTTGTCATGGTGCCCAGGCTAGTCTAGAATTCTTGGGCTCAAGTGATCTTCCCTCCTTAACCTCCCGAAGTGCCGGGATTACAGGTGTGAACCACCACGTGCAGCCTAATCTTGAGGCCTGTGGCTGGGGCTGTAGGTATGTATGTAACTACACAAACATACACACACACACACACACACATATATATAAATAAATAATCCCTGGCTTTAGTTATTGACCTTTTTTTTTAGTTTACCAGGCAGCCTATGTGACCACTGGTCTGCCAAAAGGGTTTAAGTACTGAAAGTAAAATAAGCAATAAACTTCCGACCTGCAGAGAAAATACAAAAAGAATTATTTAAACATAAAAATGAATTATTTCATTATTTAAACATAATGAATGAATGAATGAATTACTTAAGAATGAAATGCCTCCTTGGATTCTTAACGGCAAAGGAAGAAAATCCTAAGCCTAATAAGACATGCCCCTTCATCTGAAAAGATCTCAGAAAGCTCAACCCAAAGTTAGGTATAATCTCATAAAAAAGCCTCTGAGTGTTGATACAGTGCAAGAGAGATGGGAGATTCTTAAGGAAATGAAATTCTGATTATATAATCACAAACAGTCCTAAAGAGATGAGAAAACAGTTAAAGAAATCAACTCGATTTTTCTGGGAACCTCAGATTTAACTATACATACAAAAGAAGACAACTAATTATGAATACGAAACATTGGTATGAACCTGTAAGAAAAGCATCACAAAAGCTTAAGCCTGAGGTTTCCAAAAATGCTAGTAAAATAACAACAACAACAACAAAAAGTAAAGCTATGCTTAGAACAAGAAAATAATCAGTTAGGAGAAAGATAAGGTTAACTGATAACAAAGAGAAGAAAGAGTTCCTCAAAAACAATTCTGCCTTTGTCTTTCCCATCTGTAAGTATGGCTCTGGCGGGGGCGGGGACTGAAGTCTGTGACAGTTAAAGAGGGTACTAGAACTCAAGTTTATTTAAGCATACGGAAGACTCTACAAATTAAATCTCAAGGTCTTGAAAAAAACTTCAAATACAAAAACATTAAAAATAAAACAATGCTGCCCTGATTTTGTTTTTCTTTGACCACTTATCCTCAAGTTCTAGCTGCCTTGATTTTCAAAAAGGAAAGGAGGACAGGCTATATAGAAAATATAGAAATGTTAGCTTAACATTGGTCTCTTAAAAATTTCTAGAAGAAGGCATCAAGTGTGTGACTTCTAAATATTTGGAATTTAAAAAGCCAATACTAGGTGCTGAGTCAACAAGTAGGTGAGAAAAATCCAAATTAACTGAATTTTCTTTTTTGACAACATTTTCAATAAGTCTAAATAATGTCTGGCAATGGCAAAAAATCCTATGGCAGTGAACCTTGCTTTTTAAATGATTGCCTTGTAGTGAGAAGTGTATGTGAGACAACAGTAGAAGTAAATTCACAGTTGCTTAAAGAGTTCTTTCTGAAGCGTAATAAAAACAGCGTCTAGTAGTGAGACAACCACAAGGTTTATCTTTGGTCATGTCCCAGTCAATATTGTTTTCAGTGACCATAATGAAGATTAGGAAGCTTATTTATTTATATGATAAGCTAAAAGGGACAAAAAAATTCAAAAATTCAAAAAGATTCTGCTAAGTTGGTAGAATGAACTTAAACCAAAAAATGATACTTCATAGGAATAACCACGCCTGCATTTAAGTTTAAAATATAATGTCTAAATATATAGACAACTGTGAAAAGAGCTTGTTTAGTGGTAATTTATATGAAAAAGAATTTTATATTTTAGCGATTTAGACTGAGTGAATTTGTTCTTAAGAACTTATGAAATTTCATACTGTATATTTGAAGGTCAGAATTTCTAGAAAAAATTGTTTTGTGAGCTACTGAAATGGCCAATTAATGAGCTGAAGTGTGAACTTAGCTTTCTCTGGGAGCATTTTAACGTAATTTTAGGAGTCTTTTGAGACCCACTCAAACTGCAATGACATCTCTAATATTTGTAAATCCAAATCATATAAAACAGTTGTCTATCTACAACTCTCAAAGACACAAAAATCAAAAAAAGAATTCTATATTGAGATTTTTTTGGGGGTCAATTTAATATTGATCTGAAAGAACAAATGAAATTAGGGTAACAAAATTAAAGAACTTTCTTTCTAAAGATACTTTTTTTGTTTTTTGAAACCATGTTCTCTGCTCTAGAGAACTTTCAGAAACTTGCCTTCCTTGAAGGCTTAGGCACAGACATTACCTACTAAAAATAAAGACTACGTGTCGGAGTATCAGATTCACTCTTCTGCATTTCTCCTTTATGCCATGGAATCTTTACTGAAAGTAATGATAAAATGAGAAAGCGAAGGTCAGAAAAATTTAATCTATTCTCATAAACTTTTTGACACTATTTCAGAGCTGCTAAGCATTTGAAAACTCAACTGATACTGAAATACTCTGACACTTTTACATTCTCCAAATAATCTAAGCCCTAAAAACAAAAAACACACCACTTGGCAGATTTCAGTGTATTAATAAAATACACAAAGACACCTTAAGCTAAACTTTATAAAAAGACTTGATTAGCTAGGAATATTATATAACATATTAAGAGACTCATGAAATTCTATCCTACCATAAAATATTAAAATGTACAACTTTTAAGGCTTTAATGGGAAAAAAATCTTTTTTTGTCTCTTTTATCTATTCTAATGCCAAATTATTTATAAAGAAGAAATCTCTAGGAGCAAAAGCAATAAGAACATAAATAATTTATATACATACAGAAATGGAGAGTCTTCTGGAAAGGAGTTTTCATATGATGTGGAGGGAAATGCATTGGATTTGTTTTCCTGTTCATTCTGAGTCACAGGCATAAGATCTACACAAAAAAATACACATGTGAGCAATAAATATACCAAGTTAAAAACTATTTGCTGTAAGTACCAAGTAATATGTTCATTGACTAAAGTCTGCCCATATGGAGCCCTAAAATTTGCAAACATATTAAGGTTTCAAGATTGAGACAAAATATTAGATGTCAATGTTTTCAAAAATATTAATGTAATAGGATAAAACACTGAGGACAGAAAATGTTTCCACTGTAGAAACTCTAGTTTGGCCCGACCTTGATTTGAAGCTTAACCAGTCTTAAAGGTGGACACTGAGTATCCCTACTTCTGCATGCAAAAATCACATTAACTCTTAAAGGCTCTATAAAAGTCAGAAAATGAAAAATTTATGTACCCTTTGTTTTCCTATTGCTCTACAACTACTTTGGGGAGGGGATGAGGTATCTTGGTATTTTTTGATCTGCTTGTTCACATTTCTTCTTTTTTTTTTTTTGAGACAGTGTCTTACTCTCTCTATCACCCAGGGTGGAGTACGGTGGTGTGATCTTGGCTCATTGCAACCTCCATCTCCTAGGTTCAAATGATTCTCCTGCCTCAGCCTCTCCAGTAGCTGGGATTACAGGCATGCAAAACCACGTCTGGCTAATTTTTGTTTTTTTAGTAGAGACAGGGTTTTACCATGGTGGCCAGGCTGGTATTGAACTCCTGACCTCAAGTGATCTGCCCACCAAGGCCTCTCAAAGGGCTGGGATAACAGGTATGAGCCATCACGCCCAGCCTCTTCTTGTATTTTTTACACTTAATTTTATCTCTTTTCTTGTCTCTTTTTAAAAATATTTCATCTATTCTTACTCTCAGATCTGCCTATTGAAATAAAGCTGTGTATTTAATGAAAAAAGTTAAGGATTTCTTGTTCTTATTTTGAGAAATGGATATGTGGAATATTCTATAAGAAAAACTTCCCATACACTTTTTCTTACACACTGATGAACCTTAAGAAAAAAACTGATTCTTAACCTGCCTTAGATTATTATCTTGCAGTTACAAAAAATTACTCAATATTTGTTAAATCACTGTGAAGGTAGATTTTATTCAGGACCATGGCAATAGGTATAGGAACCACACAATATGATTATGCAGTGAAGGAGGGTGAGTGAGCTCAATTCCAAATTGAGCATGGGCAAGTAGGAATTTATAGCCAAGGAGCAGGGTGGGGATCAGTGGATGGAAAATTACTAAAAGGAAACACTAGGGGGAAAGCTGGATTCTTACTAAACTGACCTTGCTAAAACTAACAAGATTCTTGCAAAACTAACAAAATTCTTGCTGAAGGTAGGCCAGGGCGATCAGACATCACCTGGGGATGGTGAAGAATGAAGAATTTGATCATACTGTGGGTGATAAGATATTGAGTGTGGGGGGGTTCTTGCTAAAAATAGATTTTACAAAGGAAAAAGGAAGTACA
Source organism: Callithrix jacchus (assembly GCF_049354715.1). NCBI lineage: Eukaryota > Metazoa > Chordata > Mammalia > Primates > Cebidae > Callithrix > Callithrix jacchus. The sequence goes on from NC_133502.1 coordinate 66,523,445, forward strand.
GTATTCCTCCCTCATATTTGGGGAATTATGTTTCAAGATCCCCAATAGATACCTGAAACCTTGGATGGTACTGAACTGTATGTGTATATGTGTGCACGCTATGCTTTTTCCTAAACATACATGTCTATGATAAAGTTTAATTTATAAATTAGGCACAGTAAGAGATTAACAAGAAAACAGAACGATTATAACAATATGCTATAATAAAAGTTATGTGAATGTGGTATCTCTCTCCCTCAAAATATCTTCTTGTACTGTACTCACCCTTCTTTCTCTTGTGATCTATTGATCTGATCAACAAGACATCTACTAAGTGACTAACAAAGGGATGATTCACATCCTGGGTGACATGAAGCGTGACAGGGTGAGATTTTATCATGTGCTACTCAGAAACTGCCATTCTGAAATCTCACCCTGTCATGCAATTTAAAACTTATGAATGTTTATTTCTGAAATTTTCCATTTCATATTTTGGACCATGGTTGACCTTGAATAACTGAAACCACAGAAAGTAAAATTGTGCATAAGGGGGCACTACTACACCCAGATGCGCCAGGGAATAAGTTAAGGAGCCTGACTAAAGTTTGGTCAAGTAAAGAAACTTTGTCATCACGTTGCTTTTGTAGCATGGACCAGTTTTACTAAAAACAACAAGTTTAGATGTGGCTTTTTAAACTTTAGCCACTTAACAAAAATCTGCTTATGGCACAGTTTGCCTCAAATGCTCTCCAAGTGTATTTATTTATCTTTTTTTTTTTTTTTTTGAGATGGAATTTTACTCTTGTTCAGGCTGGAGTGCAGTGACGAGATCCTGGCTCACTGCAACCTCCACCTCTCATGTTCAAGCGACTCTCCTGCCTCAGCCTCCAGAGTAGCTGAAACTACAGATGTGCGCCAGCACGCCCAGCCAACTTTGTGTTTTTAGTAGAGACGGGGTTTCACTATGATGGTCAGGCTGGTCTCAAACTCCTGACCTCAGGTGATCCATCTATCTTGGCCTTCCAAAGTGTTGGGATTACAGGCGTAAGCCACCGTGCCCAGCCCGGTATATTTGTTTTCCAATAAAAAAAATTATAACTTACCTCCCGCCTCAAAAAAACTTTAAGTAAATAAAAGGATATTGTATTTCAACGCTGCTCCTTGGCTAACTGAAAAACAAATATCTGTCTTTAATTTTCCAGGTAAAGAAAAATTTTAAATCTGACAGCTGAGCCAAGCACAATGGTTCATGGCCGTAATCCTAGCACTTTCGAAGGCTGAGGTGGGAGGATTACTTGAGGCCAGGACTTCAAGGTCATCCTGAGCAACAGAACAAGACCCTGTCTCTACACACACACACACACACGTCAGGCTTGGTGGTACATGCCTGTAGTTCTAGCTACTTGGGGGCTGAGATGGGAGCATTGTTTAAGTCCAGGAGTTGTAGGTTGCAGTAAGCTATACTTGCACCACCGCATTCCAGCCCGAGTGACAGAGTCTCTAAAAATAAATAAATAAAAATAAATAAATCTGATAGTTGAAGAGAACTACGTAAAAAGAAAATAAAACTTCTTTTTACATAGGCCCTTCCAATTTATTATGCCAAAGGGAAAAGTTAAGTCCTAAAAGATGACTCGTGTAACATGATTATTTTTTTCCTCTGGTGCATGATCACTGCTTTCTGACTTACGTTGAGATGTTATACATTAACTAGACTCCCTATTTTTTTTTTTTTTCAAAGAGACAAGTTCTTGCTCTGTCATCCACGCTGGAGCGCAGTGGTGTGATCATAAGCTCACTGTGACCTTGAACACCTAGGCTCAAGCTACCCCTTCCACTTCAGCCTCCAGAGTAGCTGGGACTACAGGTGTGCAACTCTACACACCTGACTGATTTTTAAAATTGTTTTGCAGAGGTAGGATCTCACTATGTTACCCAGCTGGTCTTGAACTCCTGGCCTCAAGTGATCCTCAAGGTGGCAACCTTGGCCTTCCAAGGTTCTGGGATTATAGGCATGAGATACCACAACCAGCCAAGACTCCCTATACTTTATTCAAACCTAGTCTAAATTATACGGAGAAAGAGACCCTTGTGACTGTTACCTCTTTACAACAGAATGTTAGACAACCCACTTACAGTATAATCAACAATAGCCAATCAAATATCTGCATGTTACCCTTTGTATGGAAAATGCTGTAATCCTGTTACTCACCTCTGTTTTGCCTATATAAATAATCCACATTTCTCCCCACACCAGAAGCACTTATCACCATTCTTTGGTGTAGCTCTGGTCCCTGGATGGCCACTCTTACACCTTATACCTGAATAAGCTCTCTTTAAATTAGATTCTGACCCTTTTATTTTACATTCACAGCTATAAGTGATTAGAAATTAATTTCAGAAATTTCCCCCAGCTAATATATTTGCATGAGTTATACAAATCTATATTAAGAAATATGAACAAAACAAATGTATATAAACATAGTTGGACATAAAATTTACTGGAAAACATGGAGATTTAAAATTAGTCATTAGAAAAAAGAGAAAAAGTTCTACATCATCAAGCAACATAAACATAATTAGTGGTTTGATGATATCCTGGGGAGTCTAGGTTGGATTCAGGACAGCTTGTTTCTACCTCAACACAAAGTTCTTTTGCTTCTCTCATTCTCAACATTTTTTTTTTAAATAAATGCTAGCATGAAACTTTTTATTTTATGTATTTATTTATGTTTTTGAGACAGGGTCACTCTCTTGCCTAGGCTGGAAGGCTGCAGTGCAGTAGTGTGATCCCAGCTCACTGCAGCCTCGATTTCCTGGCTCAAGCAATCCTCTCACCGCAGCCTCTTGAGTACCTGGGACCACAGGCACATGACACCATACCTAACTAATTTTTTTTATTATCTGTAGAGATGAGGTCTCATTGTGCTGCCCAGGTTGGTTTCAAATTCCTGGCCTCAAGTGATCCTCCCCACTTGGCCTCCTAAAGTACTTAGATTACAGGCCTGAGCTACTGCGTCTAGCCCTCATGAAACTCTCTTGCCAAAAGGTTTTTAATTCTTAAATTTGCCAACAATGTCAATTATATAACTCTCCCCAACTGTTTTCTTAAAAACACTTCACCACTAGCAACTAAATATACTTTTATCTCGATACATTTGTTACATTTAAGATGAACAAACTATGTGAAAATATGAAATTATATTCAGTATTTCTATTGATAAAACTATTACCTTAAAAGACCCCAAGCAAAAACCAACTTACTTTTTGTGGGGAAAAAAAGTTTCTTCAGAAAGAAAAAAAATGTTTAGAATTAGTTACTTGTTACCACTTTTCTTGAACAAGTGAGATTAAAAGCCTCTCTCTTGCAAAACTAAATGTAATCCCTTAAGGATTGTCCAGATGACATAAACTAGCATAAAGATTATTTTGAACTGAAGACATCTGAGAATAAACAAATACAGGAAGAGGCATTCTTTGGAGTTCCCTTATCTGTCTAAAAATAGACCCTCACAAAAAATGAACTCAATTGTCATAAATCCCCTCCCAGAAGTTTCATCAACTGGGAATGATTTCATCTTATCAGGGAGAGCAGATGAAGTCAGTACTATACTCAGACAGACACTGTTAAAAACTTCCTACTTATTCTCCTAGGACCCATTTCTCTTTGAAGTCATTTGTTGTAGGAAATAAGAATAAATAAAAGGTTCCTCTTCAAAGCTTTCCTCTTAGTTCATTATGAATAAATAATAGTTTCTTCAAAGGTTAATTTATTTTAAAGCTTTTGCTTTAAAGTGTTAGTCATAATGAAGAAAATATGTGTATCCAGTGTTCTTAGTTCATATACTTTAGCCTAGATATTTGCCCTGACATGCCTGGAAGTCTTAGGTCATACTTTATTTCCTTATTTGGAAATGTTATTGCTTCTCTAAGCATTCCTCAAGTTATTTCCTCTTTTCCTTTGTCCTCCTCTGCCTTTACCTCTTTAGAAAAGTTTTAAGTTGTTGGACAACTGGGTGCAGCCTAAACTGTGAAGTCCAGTTCCAGCCAATGGAATCAGGACATAGCAGTAGGGTGGATGTGTTAGATATAAATGGCCCTGCCTCCTTTGGTCAGGGTCTTCTTGTGTCAAGATGGCCAGTGGGAGTACCCTTTCTGCAGAAAGTGAAGTTGCTTTGCTGAGGAAATTAAATTGATATTCGAGTGCTACTTCTTTTGTGGCACTGAAAATTCACATATAACATTTGTTCTTTCCAGAAGTGCCTCTCTGCCCCCTCTTTCACGTATAAATGTGCTCTCAAATCTCACCACTGCTTTGGGCATTCACTCCTTTCTGTGATGCTCCTGTGCATATAAAATTAAAAGTTAACACATCTGTATGTCTCTTCTCCTGTTAACTGTCTTCTATCTTTCATTACAGCCCTCATCCCCCAACCACTGAGATAAAATTTTTTCTCCCTTACAATTCTGAGTGTTACTGAAGTATACTGTAAAAGGGAGACTGTTTTCTTTAAGAACCTACTCTTCCAAAGCTGTTCAAGCAGAGTAGATGGCAATATTATAAACATTATAAAATAATTGCAAACCTTCTTAGAAGACCAAGAAGTTTTATAAAATCTTTAGGAAAGAATGGGCCAAAGGCAGCTAGTTCCTTTATCTAGAAGCTTGAAGAATAAAGCAGTTAACAGGAGAATGCAAAATAATTTATCTTAATGGCTTATTGTCCTAAAACCAACCTTTGCCCATCCATGCTTGACTGCCTTCTACTCAGTCAGCCGAAGTTTATTATCCACAAACAGTGTTTGCTTTAAGCCTCAGAACCTAGCCTTTAATCTTCACCCCCTAGTAGTGTTAACTCAAAGCCTTTGTCATTAAATATGTGCTAAATAAAAGCCAAGAAACCCAGTGTGTTGAGGCCAGCAACTGTTAACTCCTTCAAGTGAGTAGCCACAGGCACCCCTAGCCCACTCTTCCACTGTATTCTGTGTCTGAGTGAATTTATTCATCCATCATGGGGGTTGCCTGTCAGACCCTGACACAAAACTATACTGTAGCTTACGAAATTGAGAATACTTTTGAATACCAAAAGGTTTATTTAAAATAGCCAGTGATGCTAGTGTTATATTTTCAGAAATTTAAAAGCCTTAAGGCTCCAAATTATAAAAGACAAAAATTATTAAAATTGACAACAGTATTAACAAAAATCTAGTAAATATTGTACTTCCTCAAAACTTCAGCAAATGTGTGATAGACTAAGATTTATGGCATACTGATTGATTCTGCTAAAAGAGCTGCTAAGTTTTTCTTTTTACAGTCTTAGTACATGTAACATCATAAGAAATATATATTTGAGGCCAGGTGCTGTGGCTCAAGCCTGTAATTCCAGCACTTTGGGAGGTCAAGGCAGGAGGATCACGAGGTCAAGAGATTAGGACCACCCTGGCCAACATGGTGAAACCCCGTCTCTACTAAAAATATGAAAATTAGCTGGGCGTGGTGGCATGCACCTGTAGTCCCAGCTACTGGGGAGGCTAGGGCAGGAGAGTAGCTTGAAACCAGGAGGCAGAGTTTACAGTGAGCTGAGATCCTGCCACTGCACTCCAGCCTGGCAACCGAGTGAGACTCTGTCTTGAAAAAAAAATAAAAGGAGTATGTTTTTGGTTTCTGCCCTGCCCTAGCTCCTGACATAATTACTAAAACCCTTATAATTGTGAGGTATAAGAGGAGCATTTGACTTAGTCCCAGTTCCTGACATAAGAACTTCTGAGACCCATGGAATCCCCAGGAGTGGTAATAGTGTCTTCTGTATGCTAATGAGATGACTGGTGAGAGGTGAGGTGCCCCCAGACAGCTTCAGAATGGGGGCTGGTAAGACCAAGACACTTCTGACAAAGTCATGGTTAGAATTGGAACTTTCATCCCTACCCTCTCCACCCCCATATTCAGGGAAAAGAAAGAGTCAGCTTGAGCAAATCACCAATGGGCTGATGACTGAATCATGCCTATGTAATGAGATCTCCATAAAACCCCCGAACAACAGGGTTCAGAGAGCTTTCAGGTTGGTCAATGCATCTATATACTGGAAGGGTGGTATACTCCAAAACTCCACAGGGACAGAAGCTCCTGTACTCAGGCCCTTCCAGACTTTGGCCTGTGTACCTCTTCATCTGGCTATTCATTTGTATCCTTTATAGTATCCTTTATAATAAACTGGTGCTTCTGTGAGCTCTATAAGCCGTTACAGCAAACCATGGAATCTGAGGAGGGGGTTGTAGGAATTTCTGATTTGTAGCCAAGTCAGTCAGAAGTACATGAGGATCAGGGATTGTGACCAATGCCTGAAGTGGGAGCAAGTTGGTGGGACTAAGCCCTTAATCCGTGGGATCTGTGCTAACTCTGGGTAGTAGTTAGTTGCAGAACTGAATTAAATTTTAGGACACAACATCCATTGGTGTCCACAGAATATTGGATAATTGTGTGGCACGAAAAACCCACATTTGGTATCAGAAGTTTTGTGAGAAGAGAAACAGTTTTTCTTTAGTACATTATCTTTGATCCTTCTAAACTGATTTAGTTAGAGCTTGGAAGACTCATGGTCTAAAAGCAATCTAGAAATAAAAGATTTACAACAACTTATCTATACAAGAATATACCTTTCAAATTATTGTTCTTCACAGAAAGTGGATATATAGTGTTAGAATTCTATTTGCCCTCTTTATATGAGAAAGTCCTCTCTTTCCCAGAGACAACACATATTTGTTAATTCTTTCTCTAGGATGTTAGCTGGGTATGCATTTACTATTTCTAGATGGGTAGGAGTTTTCATTTAATAGAGGAAACTGATTTATATAACTTAGAAATGTGGATCTTAAGATTTTATTTTAAATTATCTTTAATTAGCCTGATATATTAAGGCTATCCCGCTTCATGGCAAAAAAAAAAAAAAAAAAAAATCAGAGAATACTATAGATTGGAAATAGAGATGAACATACCCTTTACTGATGTTGAACTGTTACTTATAGTTGCTTCATTCACCAAAATCATTGCTTGGATATATTCTGTTAAGGAAAGAAAAACAGTATCACCATTACCTTTATTCATGGCGCGAGCTACTGTGCCAAACGATTTACATATTTTATCTCATTTAATCTTTACTACTCCTCTGAGAGGTTAATAGGAATATCTGCATTAGAGACAAAAGAAACTGAGGCTTAGAGGTTAAGCTATTCATTCCAGTACATTCAGCTAGGAAGTAGTACAACTGGATTTGAATCTAGATTTATCTGACTCATGAAGGATTGAGAAGGAACATTAAAATGAAAAACAGTGCCAATTTTTTTGATAAACACATAACAGATTAATATCATAAGAACATCCAGAAATTAAAAATAATCTGGAGAAAAATTTGCTTCAAAACCATATGTTCTGATGGAGTGAAGGAGGATTCCATCCTAAATTCTTATGTTCTACAATCAACCCGGATTGATGATAAACAAACAGAAAAAATAAAAACTTGGATGATCTGAACCAATTGCCTATGGAGAACACAAATTTTGCTTTCAGAAGACTGGCAGAGTAAGTTCTGTTTAAAGCAGGTAAAATGAAGTTATATGTATTTTTACACATACATATGAAATTGTCACTGTCTCTGATTGTGGACTCTGAATTCAGTTGTCTCTGAATGTGGAGTGATAAGTTTTCTTGTTATTTTTTCTGTAAGTGCCAAATGTTATAGGAGCAGATATTACTTTTGCAATATTCCTCTAAAAAAAAGATAAATGGGGGAAAAAAGTAGCTTGAGATAAAAGAAATAAATCAGTAGGTATTATTCACAAGTAATTATATCCACTTACTTTTACAAACAACAATATTGGAAATAGAATGATACTGTACTGCCAGAGAGAAATATTTGAGTATTAAACATATTCAAAATTTTTATTGCTTCATACCTTTATTGGTGGCAGACCCATTTTTGATCTTTTGTTTCAGTGACTGCAACACATTCTGTACTTGTTCAAATATGAAGTCCACTTTTCCATCATCTTCTAGCTCCATCCAGAAAGTTTTTGCATCACCTAAAATAAAAATAAGTGACTAGCCTAAGAGTTTAATAGAGGAGTACTGTAATTTACCTAAGGGACATGTTATAGAACAATTGACTTGTTTTCTAAATAAGATCAAGGCTCAATTGGTCTATCATTTTCCTTGAGGAAAAAGATTTTAGTAATGTTTCCTTACAAAGAGCTAGAAACAATATGATCCAAGTATCTCACCCATTTCTGTTGTTAAATATATATTGAAAATTTGAGTGACACTATTTCTTGACTAGAAAACAGAAGGAAGACTTCACTCAAGAGTGGTTGTGGGGTATATGTATAGATTATACAAGCACTTTTAAAAGTCTTAGGGATATAAGCTCTACTGAGTTGATTTCAGAATGAGACATATCGACGGCTGCTGAAATAACTAAGTGTCCAACAATATTGCTTTTTTAGTCTTCTATGTGTTTAACTAAATGAAGCAAATTAATGTTTAAAGTTTTACAGATAAAGTTACATAGATTGGTCAACATTTCTGATGCCCAGTAAACTAATACTTTAAAATTTTCCTAAAGAAACAATCCTTTCAAAATTTAAAATAGGAGAAAAACAATTAGAATAAATTGGCAAAAGCTGAATTTCAAATGTCATGTTTAAAAGCAACAAAAAATACCTAAAATGCTAAGCGTAATTCACTTATACAATGTTACAATTATTAAAATTAACTAATAGGGCTTTAAGCAAAGGAAAGCCATAGTAATAACTGCATTTTAGGAAGGTCACTGGAGTAGGCACAGGTAGGATTAATGAGCAGAGAGCCCACATGGTTTACAAAAATTATGTTTTCCTTAACACAAATTAAACCCAGAACCTCCAAGTTTGGCAAAGAAGGGAGAATCTGCATAATGGGCTTAGGTATCAAAGTCTCAATTCCTGCTGGGAAAGTCACCTTTCCCAAGGGGGACTTCTGGCTAATTAGTGCTGCTGCCAACACAGTGGCCTCCAGAGAGGTGTTGTTTTCCTACTAATACTCTCACCTGATGTAAGACTAAGCTTACTTTCCATTCCCCATAGCACAGCTCAAACAAGATTTCAAGATTTTAAACAAGAGCAACGTGAGAGGACATAGCGAGACCTCATCTCTACAAAAAAGTCAGCCAGAAGAGGTGGTACTTGCTTGTAGTCCCAGCTACTCAGGAGACTGAGGTGAACGGATTGCTTGAGCCCAGGAGTTCGAGACAGCAGTGGGCAAAAGGAATTAATCTTTCATTGTAGAATTTTAGAACACAATCAGCTTAATGAGCAAAATATTTTGTGACGCAGGGCTTTCTCAGGGTGCCTAAAATAGTTAAGTGTTACACTGATGATCAACAAAAACCACTTCTAGGCAAAATTATTTTTCAAAGCACTTTACGGATTGTTAATGTTTCCCTTCACAGATAGGAATCAATACTCCTTACTAGGGATTTATCTTTTTTTTTTTCTTTTATCTTTATTAGAGGTGGACGTTGAGATGTATTTTGAAGTATTTTCAAGTATTTAAAAATAGCTTTTGGTACATTAAAATATTCTGGAATCACATATAATTCTGTCTTGGAGTGAGAAAAAAAGCAGTGATGCTGAAAGACAGCAATCAGGACTCAATAAATTTTTTTTTTAATCATTTTAAATTGTCTTAAAGGCTAGGTGTGGTGGCTCATGCTTTGGGAGGCTGAGGCAGGCAGATCACTTGAGGCTAGGAGTATGAGACCTGCCTGGCCAACACGGAGAAACCCCATCTCTACCAAAAATGCAAAAAAGTTAGCTGGGCTTGATGGCACATGCCTGTGGTCCCAGCTACTTGGAAGGCTGCAGCATGAGAACTGCTTGAACCTAGGAGGCAGGGGTTACAGTGAGCCGAGATTGTGCCACTGTACTCCAGCCTAGGTGACAGACAAAACTTTCTCAAAAAAAAAAGTCTTAGAAATGACAATACATGCTACTAAATTATTCTGGTAGAAAATACTTAAAATGAATTATTTAAAAAGTAAACAGAGTAAATGCTCAATCTTGGAACTGATTAATAAAAAGGACACTGGTTATATAATTCAAAAAAACAAAGCCAATCAAAGAAAATACTGAAATAATCTGCTTCTACAATAAATGAATGTAACTAAGCAATTCATATTTATTTGTTCTGGGTTTTAAATAAATACATTATTCCTTGTAACATCCTTATTATCTCATATTGCTAGGTTTAATTATCATTAAAATGGCCACTTGTTCCTAATGTTTTCCTTCTTGATCATTTTTGTCTTGTTGCCATGAAAGCCTTTAACTACAGTAATATTTAGAAAAGAGGTAACCAAACTTTCTGATAAATGAAACTAATAGATCCAGTTAACAAACTTCTGTGTACAGAGACTGAAGGAGTATCACAAGAAACATTTGGGTGACTTTGGTTTCGACTGTAGACCTAGTTACTACAATATAAACAATTTAATTTCTTGCTCCTGATCTCCACTTCTTTGTTCATTGTATGCATGCTCAGCACTATACCCTAAAACTGTAAATATTTCAGTAGATTTTACTAGAAGATATTTACAAGGAATACTGGAGTAGGTACTTAAATTGAAGAGCAATTCAGGATACTAATATTGCTGCTATTTGCCTCCAGAAATGAAGACTATCATCTGATAACTTCATCATCTATTCAAACTCTTTTTTATTTAGCCAGTTATGACTATTCATTGCAAGACCATAAGCAATGCTATTCATTGCAATACCATGAAGCAAGATGTATAGCAGTCTTGTAATGAAGGAAGTCAATTAAATGGTATAGTTATACTATGCCTACCAATCTCACTTTAGACAGTCTTTGTAAATAGATAATGCTCATGAATACTGATCTGAATTCATTTACTAGATGAGTATTTATAAAATACCTACCAAATACATTAATAATGACCTCAGTACACAGAAACATATATAGTAAGTAGCTTTAGGGTATTGGTCTAGAGGAACTCTAAGGTATCTTTGAGCCTGTGATTAGCAAAATGTGATCTGTGGACCCACAGGACTCACCAAATCATTTCAGAGAATACACAAGGACAAACTATTTAAAAAATAAAGGACTACTTGAAAATTTTTAAAAATTAGGAGAAACTATTTAAAAAATTAGGACATTTGCTGTTTTTATTGTATTGACATCAACCAATAGTACAAAGGCACTGGTGAGTAAAACTGCTAGTGTCTTAGCGTGAATCAAGGTAGTGGCATCAAACTATCAGTAAGTCATTGTAATATTCACCACCAATTTCATCTAAGAATATCTTTAATGAAACAAATGATTACAATCATTTGTACAGCCATTATAGTATAATGGCTATCTCAAGGAAAAATACTAGTGGGATTGTTCAACTTATAAGCTAAACTACCTATTTTTTTTTCTTTTTTAAATGAAAACCATTTTTACTTAAAAGAACCACTGATAAAACTGTAGCTTTCCAGATGTGGGAGTCTGGCATATGAGCAAAGTAAGTCTATCACTTGAAGGACAAAACTGACCATATTTGTTGCTAATGACAAAATTCAAGCTACAGAACAAAAATGAGAATTTTGAAAACCTGGTATCTGTCATGGCAAAACTGAAAGTTTCTAAAGAGTTAACTGCTTTTAAAATGAGATCAATAGCAATATTAACAAATGTGATTTTAAAATTGTATGATTAAAAAATGTGTCAACGTTTGGAAGATATGCATAATTTACTGAACCAATATTTACAAGTGGTCAATACATGATGTAAAATCACATATGGTTAAAGATCTACTCAAAGTACAAGATAGACCAACAGATTTTAATGTAACAGTGTTAAAAAACTCAATGATATGTCAGATTCCACACTGCAACTAACCTTTAAGGAATGACTACTTGTTGAGTTTTGGAGTCAACAAAGAAAAAAATCCACAATTAGATGAAAGGCTATTAAAATACTCTTCTTCTTCAGCTTCTTGTCTGTGTGAAGCTTGTCTTTCATTCATTTCAACCAAAGCAATGTATCACAGCAGACTGAATGTAGAAGCAGGTATGAGAATCTAATAAGCCAGTTATTAAAGGTATTTCTATTAATGTAAGACAATGCTATCCTTCTCACTAATATTTTTGCTTTAGAATATAGTTTTTATTTATATTTTCAACATGTTAGATTTATTTTCTTAATAATGAGCCGGCTGGGTGCGGTGGCTCATGCCTGTAATCCTAGCAATTTGGGAGGCCAAGGAGGGTGGATCACCTGAGGTCAGGAGTTTGAGACCAGCCTGACCAACATGGGGAAATCCTGTCTCTAAAAAAAAAGAAAAAGAGCCAATTTTTTTTGAAACTTCTTAGTTTCAATTTCTAATACAGTAAGTATCAACAGATATTACCCACATAAACAAAAGCTCTTTGGGTTTTTAAATACTCTAAAGAGTATAAAGTCATCCTGAGACCAAGAAAAAATTTGAGAACCACTGGCTTAGATCAGAGTCTGGTGAAATCAATACTATCATCTGTATAACAATCCATACATTATGATTATGTTAAAAGCACTAAAACTATTGTGTATGATACTGTAATTATAGATGCATGACATTATGTAGTTATAAACAGAATTTTAAAGAACAAAGAATGAACTTTAATGTATATAAATTTAAAAAATTATTTAGGATGTCAGGGATCTCAATAATGAGTACAGACTGTGAAGAAAATCTAACTGTATTACAAAGTATAAACAACTTCACTAAGGGCTGGGTGGAAAAGGTATTGACCTAAGAAACTGGAAATGAGTGGGTCTGTAAAGATAAAGGCAAAAGAAATGCACATACTTACTTACTTACTGTACTCTAATTGATAAAGTATTTTCCCACTTGGGAATGGGTTAACAATTTTTTTTTGAGACAGTCTTGCTCTGTCACCCAGGCTGGAATACCGTCGCATGACCTCAACTCACTGCAATCTCTGTCTCCTGGGTTCAAGCAATTCTTATACCTCAGCCTCTGGAAGAGCTGGGATTATATTACAGGCATGCGCCACCTCACCCAGCTAATTTTTGTATTATTATTATTATTATTTTTATAGTAGAGACAGGGTTTTACTGTGTTGATGAGGCTGGTCTCGAACTCCTGGCCTTGGCCTTTCAAAGTGCTGAGATTATAGGCATAAGCCACAGTGCCTGGCCAAGGGTGTTATTTCTGATACTGCCACAAACACACACACACACACACTGAAATTGAACAATTAAGTAAATGGATGATGGGTGATGGGAACTAAGCTTTTTTACTACTGGAGTGGGAATATACAGATAAGGAGAGGAGACTAGAATGATCCATGTATGTGGTAATAGAGTTGGAAACATCAGCATAATTTCATTTTTAGCTTAATGCAAATATAAACAATTACATATAAAAATATTTATAGACATGTATATATATGTATAACATATATATATATGTTAGTATACATATATACGTCCTTGCTCTGCCAGCAGAAAGGCCCTATAAACAAGGACACTCCAGTAACAACAGATACACCTACCATCCTGGTTTCTAATACCATTTTCCAATAAAAGTATCAACAGGTTATTTAAGAAATGACTCTAAGATGGACAAGAAATATAGATGAACCTAGAGCAATCTCTGAGTGCCAAAAAAAATTGAGGAAGTGCTATAATACAAAGACAAATAAAAAATACCTACGCTGATGGGGGTATATCAAAGGGACACAAGAGCCAACTGAGCCGGATGTGGTGGCTCACTCCCGTAATCCCTGCATTTTGGGAGGCCGAGGTGGGTGAATCACTTGAGGTTAGGAGTGCGAGACCAGTCTGGCCAATATGGTAAAACCCTGTCTCTACTAAAAATACAAAAATTAGCCAGGCGTGGTGGCAGATGTCTGTAATCCCAGCTACTCAGGAGGCTGAGGCAAGAGAATTGCTTGCACCCAGGTGGCAGAGGTTGCAGTGAGCCATGATTGCGCCACTGCACTCCAGCCTGGATGACAGAACGAGATCCCATCTAAACGAAAAAAAAAAGCCAACTGAAAGAGCTACCAACAGCCAAACCCAGGACAATTTGAAAAACAAAATAAATAAAGTAGTACTGACTTGTAACTCAAAGTATAAATAGCCATGAGTCCATGCTGATATAAATGATTAACTGAATAAGTACATGGGAAAGAAGAGAAAGAGATAAATCTCCCCTGCAGAAATATTCCAAATATAATTCACGTAGATATTCCACACTTAAGGAGGGGGAGCATAAATCCCCTTTCCTTAAGTGTGGGCTGCCTATAGAGATTTATTTCCAAAGAGTACAGCAGGGAACAGGAGAAAAAGAGTAACTTTACAGTGGAGAAATTTGGTAACACCACCTACATTTAACACCACGTACATTAGCCAGCTCAAGCTCCATTGATCAAGCTCAATATCAACTTTGAGAAATTATGCTGACAGCATGTACCCTTGATATGATGTAATGAAAATGACATTTTACCCCTGAGGTTACTCTCTCCAAAACCCATAACTCCAGTCAAAATATGGGAAAACATCAGACAATAATTCCAACAGAGGGGTATTTTACGAAATACTTGAATACAGCTAAGAGGAGCCTAAGCAGACATGACAAGTAAATGTAACGTGGTGTCCTGGATGGGATCTTGGAATGGAAAAAGACATCGGGCAAAAACTAACGTGAATACACTATGGACTTCAGTTAATAATGTGCTAATATTGCTTCATTAATTGTAACAAATGTAGCATCCAAATGTAAAATGCAAATCATAGATAAATCTGGGTAGTAGGTTTACTGGAACTCTGCACTATCCTCTCAATTTTCTGTAACTCTAAAAGTTTTTCAAAAAATAAAGTCAATATTTTAAAAAGTACACTAAAGTACTGACGAGCATTACTGATTCACAATTAATGATAAAGATAGTCAAAATTAGTGGCTATGAGAATAAAGCTTTAATTCCAATTCAGAAAAGTCCCTTGTAATGCAAAACCTTGAAAATTCCTCATCAGCTTAGATTGTCTATATACTTTTAAACATAAAGTATAACAATGTGTTCTTCAACCTACCATTTTTTTCTCCCATCTTTTGATGTTTATAAATATAAAATGCTTCAAAATTAGGTCTATCAAATCACTTTGATTGAAGAGTATCACTGGAATCCAACTGTGGTATCTATGAAATTTGCAGTCCTCAGACAAAAGACATCAGTATACCATTCTAAACCTGATATCCTTTGATACTTGAATTTTCAAATAGAAACTGTGGCTGAAGAAACTTTCAGAAATGAGTGATAGTCCAACCAAAAGACAAGTCCATGCATCTTCATCACGTGAATATTTGTAGTGGTATCAGATCGTTAACATTATCTTTTTAAAAATAAAACCAACTCCATCTTTTGGTCCACAAATGTATGAAACATTCTGTAAGAAAAACAATAAAGAATAGTGTATATTTGTAAAGGACTATATATATGTGTGTGTGTGAAAAGAAGATATAGTTACAACAGTTTGCTCTTCTAAAACAGCATGAACCATTACAAAAAACATGTTACCTGGAAAAAACATGTAAAGTATCAAAATTAGGAATATTAGAGGAGGCTCACCCATAATCCTACCACCCATATTTAATACATTTGTTAATATTTACATTACTGACAATTAGACTATCTCCATTTTATAAGTCCTTTATAAAAACTTTAATGGGGATAATAATATTAACTACCTCACAGGTTGTTCTGAAGACAAGACTTAATTACACAGAATAGTGCCTGACACATGAAAGAATCAAGAAATACTACCAATTATTGTTATTCTTTCAGAATATAGTTTTAAAACAGAATCTGAATTTTAGTGTATATAATTTTTAAATAATTTTTCATTAAAAACATTTCCTGCATTTTCCTCCATCATTTGTATTTCTGTATAATACAACTGGCTGTACAACATACTTTGGTTAATAACTCATACACTATAGTATATTAAATATTTTAATGAATTAATGAGTAATATAAACCTCCATATTGGATATTTAGATTGTTTTCCTTTATAATTATTAATTTTAGTATAATGCTAGAATAAATAGACTTTATATAGATCTCTGGCAATTTCCCTAGGATAACATACCCAGAGATAGATTAGGTCAAAAACAGATAAACAATTTTAATTCTCAAGATGTTAGCCAAGATATGGTAATATCCTCTACCACTTCTACACCAAACCAAGGAAATGTTAGATTTAAAAAAAATATATAGCCATCTGAAAACCAAAAGGGAACTCTCTAAGGGCAAAGTCTGTGAGGCCTTTCTGAGGAAGGGAAACAGATGGGAAACTATGGAGATGATGCCAACCACAATCACAGCAGCAAAAGAACGGGCAGGAATCTTCTCAAAGGAGATGAATGCACAACTAAGAGTCCTCAAACATCTTAAGAAGAGTACACTATGAAAGAGATTGAGCTAAAGAAGGAAATCTCAACCACAAAATAATATACAATTTTGGAGAAAAGAAAAGCCAATTAGATATCTTGGATATAAAAATAGTTGTTAAAATAAACTCAATAGATGACTGAATGACAAAACAGACTCACATGAAGAGCCAGTTAGTAAACTGGAAGGCTGAATTGAGTAATTCACCAAGAACACAGAGCAAGGAAACAGAAGGCACACAACTGAAAATGGAAAGGAGGTAATAATGACCAAGAATTTCTCAGAACTGGAAAACACATAAGCACACTGAATCCACTGAGTGTCAACCAGGATAAAATTCTTAATATACATCACCAGACAAACCACGACTAACTTCAGAATATCAAAAACACAAAGTCTTAAATGTTTCCAGAAAAAATGTAGATTATCTAAAAGGAAGGTATATCAGACTAGTAATGAGATTTCTCATCAGAAATGTCAGATGCAAAATGTTAAAGGAAAGTCAGTAATGAACCCAGAACTCTATATCCAGCCAAGCTATCTTTCCATACTAATGATGAAAAAGACATTTACGGACATTCAAAGAGTCACTCAGAGATTCTGTGAAAGAAATAAGCATCTGATGATGAAAAATGAACCTATAAGAAAGCACTGAGGTATAAGAAGCAATACTGAGTAAATAAATGAGTAAAACACATTAATGTTCAATATAGATCAAACTGAATTTTAATACCAAATGAAACACAAATTCTTGAAGATATCCTGAGAGATTATGCCCTTTTTTGGAGGAGAGATGGAAGGGATTGTTTTAAGATCAGAGAAAGCAAAGTAGAAGCATGCTAAATTATTATTTACAGGGGCCATATCAATACTAACTAAATGTATACTTTGTTAGGAAAACATAAATTTAAGTACTGTGTTGAAATGTAAAGTTGATCTACTAAAAGAAAACTGAACAAAAAGAAAACTTGCGGCTAACCTCAGTAAAAATAAAAGTGATCCCAGCACTTTGAGAGGCCAAGGTGGGTGGATCACCCGAGGTCAGGAGTTTGAGATCAGCCTGGCCAACATGGCAAAATCCCGTCTCTACTAAAAACACAAAAATTAGCTGGCTGTGGTGGTGCACACCTGTAATCTAGGCTACTTGGGAGGCTGAATCAGAAGAATGGCTTGAACCCAGGAGGCGGAGGTTGCAGTGAGCCAAGATCACGCCACTGTACTCCAGCCTGGGCGACAAAGCAAGACTCTGTCTCAAAAACCAAGTGGAAAAACAAGATATAAAAGATACAAAGAGAAGCATGTTAAATAATGACAAGAATATGGCCAAAATATGTCAATCACAATAAAGGTGAATGTGTTAACCTTACCTACTAAAGGACAGACTCTCAGATTGGATGGCAAGCAAAACCTAGATACAATGTTTTAAAATAAGAGACCCACTTAAATTACACAAAATGTTATGCAAGGTTGAAAATGAAGCATCTGGAAAAAGACACATCTGCAACTATAAGAACACAAATTCCTATCAAATAAGAGTTTAATATGAAAATCATTAAAAGACACAAATAATTTATGCTGACAGAGCAATTCACCCTAAGATTTAACATTCATGAATCTTTATGTACAAATAACATAACTCTGAAATATATACAGCAAAATTTAAATAAAAGGAAAATGCACAGATCCACAATTTGGTAGGAAAGTAACAAATCTAAGAAACTAATAGATAAAGTGGGTAAAAAATCAGGGCATAAAGGATTTAAATGACATATAAATTAACAAGCTTAATCCAAAGAATGTACAGAACCTTGCACCCAACAGAAAATACTTTTTGTGAGAGGAAAAGCATGAAATTACAAAATCTATATATAAGACCAAAAGGAATTATCAACAAATTCCAAAAGAATGTTTACACAGAGCACAGTCACTGAGTATAGTAAATTAACCCCCCACCCCACACTACCTGTGGAAACTAAAAAAATCAAATTTCCCAAATAATATATATCGTTTATAAAAGAAATCAAAGGAGAAATTTAAGAACACTTATAAATAGTGATCGGTTGAAATAACACATTTCAAAGCCTGAAGGATTCTGCCAAAGCAGCATGCCAAGGGATATTTAAGCCTTAAATAAATTTTATTAGCAAAATGAAAATACTGACTTAAACATTCAACTAAAGAAGCTAGGAAAAGAACAATAAAATAATAACAAATATCTCTCTAGCTACTGAAGAGATTTTTAAACATTTTAAAATTCAGACAATTTTATGCCAGTGAACCTGAAAGCAGAGACAAACTGAAATTTTTTTTTTTTTTAAAGATAGGTATCACTATGTTGCCCAGGCTGGAGTGCAGTGACTATTCACAGGTGCGATCCCACTACTGATCGGCACGGGAGTTTTGACCTGCTCGTTTCCGACCTGGTTCACCCCTCCCTAGGCAACCTGGTGGTCCCCTGCTCCCAGGAGATCACCATATTGATGCCAAACTTAGTACGGACACCCGACAGGCATCGAGCACTACAGCCCAGAACTCCTGGGCTCAAGTGATCCTCCTACCTCAGTCTCCTGAGTAGCTGGGACTACAGGCATGTGCCACCAGACCCGGTGAACTGAATTTTCTAGGAAAACATAAATTACCAAATAGGCTCAATAAGTAAAAATCCAAAAGTAAGTATAAAAATAAAATACTGAAGATATTACCAGAGATGTGTGCCACACATCCCCACACCTCACTGTTAGTGCACTAGGTCCATAAAGTTGTACAGATGAATTGTACAAAACTTTCAAAGAATGGATAATTCTTATCATAGACTAACTACCCTGAAGCAGGAAAAATATGGGAAGCTACTCAGCTTTTTTTATGTGATAAGTATAACCTTGACATGCAAGAAAAAAATTCAAGGCCAAAATTCACTACTGGGTCTTAGACAGAAAAATACTAAATAAAGGTATCCAGCAGTAGCCAGAATACCCAAAAAGTTTAACACGAAAATTTATCAATGTGAATTCCTATATTAACAGACAAATGGAGGAAAACTATTACTTCGTGCAGAAAAACAAAATAATTCAATATAAAATTAACTATTCCATGGAGGGTGGGGGGTCCCTTAGCAAATTAGGAATAAAAGAGAACTTTCGGCCAGGCGCAGTGGCTCATGCCTGTAATCCCAGCATTTTGGGAGGCCAAGGCAGGCAGATTACCTGAGGTCTGGAGTTAGAGACCAACCTGATCAACATGGAGAAACCCTGTCTCTGCTAAAAATACAAAATTAGCCAGGCGTGGTGGTGGGCACCTGTAATCCCAGCTACAAGGGAGGCTGAGGCAGAATTGCTTGAATCCCAGAGGCTGAGGTTGCAGTGAGCTAAGATGGTACCATTGCACTCCAGCCTGGGCAACGAGAGTGAAACTGTCTCAAAAAAAAAAAAGAGAGAACTTTCTTAATCTGATAAAGGCTATCTACCAAACATCCTACTCAATGGCAGCAAATGTCATGCTCAATGATGAAACATTAGGAAAATTTTTATTAGGCAAAGGATGAAGACACTTGCTATCACTGTTTTTATTCAATATTGTACTGGAAGTTTTAGAGAAATTCAGTAAGATAAAAAGAGACCTAAAGATTGGCAGAGGAAAATCTATCTGTAGAACAAATAAGTTAACAAAAAGCCAAGCAAGAAGTTGAGAGAAAATGTTTCTAACATACTTTAACAATAGTAACAAAAAGGAGGTATAATTAACCATAGACACTAAAGAGACTTCTAAAAATACAGTATCGAGGACACATAAAGAACTTAAACGGGTTTTAAAAAATTATAGAAATGCATATAAATTATAGGTTAATAAATGTATAATAAAGATATAATAGACACTTCGATCTGAGATCACAGAATTAAAAGTATGATTTGCAGCCATCACATGGGCAAAAATGAAGAAGATATCTCATGTTAGTCTAAACTGTAGGAAAACTCAACTCTCATAAACTACCTGTGGAACATGTAAATTAGAAGAGGTATTCTGGAGGCAAATTTAGCATGACCTATTAAAACTAAAATTCACAAGTTAAAACCAAGCAATTCCACTTTTAGGTATATATCCTTGAGAAATAGCACATGTGCACAAAAAAAACACAAAGATTTTCCTTGCAGCATTGTTGTATGGTGAAAAACTAGAAACCTAATGTCCTCAAGAGATTGGAAATAAAATGTGCGATACAGCACACATCAAACAAAATAGGATTTAACATAAAGACCAGTAAAAAGAGAGAAATATTTTAACAGATCAATTCAGTCATACAACGGAACACTATGCAGCAGGTAGAAGAAATGATCCATAAATAACATAATGAGCTATAAACAGAGCAAGTCAAAACTCCCATGCTGATGGGTAGTTGGGATCATTGTCAAGAAATAAAGCTACAGAATGATGTAGTATGATATTTTTCCACTAAAAATATGTGAGCAGGTCAAAACTCCTGTGCTGATCAGTAGTGAGATCACTGTTAAGAAATAAAGCTACAGAATGATGTAGTATGATACTTTTCCACTCAAAAAATCACAAATGTATATATATTCACCTATATAGAATATGTAACAGTATTAAAAGGTGTAAATATTAAAAAACATTTGAAAGCTCTGTATCAAAGTCTCCATAAGGAGTAGGCAGGAAGAGGAGGAGTGAGGGAACATTCCTCGTACAAGAACAGACAATTTTTTATCACATAGGAACTTTCAAGCAGGAAAAATACAGGAGGCTACTCAACTGTTTTTATGAGGTAAGTATAATCTTGACACCCAAGGAATAACTCAAGGCCAAAATCTGGATTGTGCTCTTTATCTACAAAGTACCAATTTTGTAAAAGAACACAAAAGTGTACTTCGTTTTTAAAAATTAAGCATAAATGTTCAAAAAGGAATTGCCAATTTTAAAGCTTGTTATATCATATTGTCAAACTTTCTTCCAGAAAGGTTCTACCAATTATACTTCCACCTAAGCACACTCAGTAAGTTTTATATTTTTAGACACAAGGTCTCACTATGTTGCCCAGGCTGGTCTTAAACTCTGGGCTCAAGCAATCCACCCACCTCTGCCTCCTTAAGTGTTGTGATTACAGGTGTGAACCACCTCGCTGGCCATAGCTTTGTTTTTGTTGGTTTGTTTTTGAGACGAGTCTCGCTCTGTCACCTACACTAGAGTGCAGTGGTGTAATCTCTGCTCACTGCAGCCTCTGCCTCTGGGCCTCCTGGCTTCAAGTGATTCTCCTGCCTCAGCCTCCTGAGTAACTGGGATTACAGGTGTATCCCACCATGTCCGGCTAATTTTTGTATTTTTAGTAGAGACAGGTCTCATGTTGGTCAGGCTGGTCTCCAACTCCTAACCTCAGGTGATCCACCAGCCTCAGCCTCCCAAAGTGCTGGGATTACAGGCATGAGCCACCCAGGCCCGGCCCATAGCTTTATTTTTAAAAAACTCTCACCAGCGTTCACACCTGAAAATTTTAAAACAACTGAACGGGGCAAAAGTAAAACATGTTCCCTGCAGAAAATCTGCAAAATACAATAAAGCATAAAGGAGAAAATTTAAACACCATCTCATCATCCAGAGACAACTGGTGTCAATATTTCAGAGAGTAAATGGGCTTTAAAAACTTTTACCCCTTCTTTTTCATTTTGGCAGAAAAATAATCAAGGTAGTCTGCTTTGCTTCAATGTATGGTTTCTGTTTCTAAAAATAGGCTTTAAAAACACAGCATTTCCTCTCGGCTTCTGACGTTTTAATTATAACGACAGCAATAAACATTATTAAGAACCACGGGTCAGTCACTTCTAAATACTTCACGTGTTCTTATTTAATCCCCCTAACAGTCATGTGGGTTAAATTAGCAGCTCGTTTGCTGATGAGGAAGCTAAGGCACCTCATACCGTTAAGTGGCAGACAAAATAAGGAACCAGGCAGCCTAGTTTCAGAGCCTATGCTCTGATTACCCCATCTGACCTCTTCAAAGTTACTCCTCTCTTTGGCCTCATGAGTTAATATTTACAGAGCTCACTGCAGGTTTCCACATGCCGAAGAGCACAGTATTTTTCCTTACTTACTTATTGGGCTGTGGCTGATAGCGAATCATGAAGTGTTATTACTATCTAATCTGAACTCTGTGATCTTGGGTGAATGATGCTCTTGCTGCATTTATGGGCTCGTGTAATCTTACCTGTGAAATGGGCTAGTGGTTAAACCTTCAAGTTCTGCTTCTGGGTTTTATACTGCTGTTCATTTCCTGCCGTCCCTTTGACAACCTCAGGTTCCCAGCAGCTTTGAAATCACCTCTCATTAAAGCTGCTCCCTAAGACAGACAGACAGACAGGCTGAAATGGGGGTTGAGAACTCTGTGCCCGCGGCTCCTTCTACAGCCAGGACTGCACGTGGGTGCCCAGAGAAGGGAAGCTGCAAGGGCTGGGGTCCAGTCCTTGCTCCGGCGGCCGAGGGCTCCACGGCGTTTTCAGGTCCTCCGACCGCCAGACTAGAGGAATTGTCGAGGCCACCCACGGCGGTGCCTTGGTTTCACCAGGCTCCGCTGCGTTTTCTACGCCGCCCGCCTGACCTGAGGACTGAGCTCCGCCCGCTCGCTTGGCAAGGCTGGGTTCCTCTACGGGTGGGGCTCTCCTCCGACGCCGAGCCGCTCAGCCCTCCCGGCCCCGGGTGCCCTCTGGCCGGGAAGTACTTTACCGATTACCAGCCTTTACCTCAACCACAACAGTCCTGCCCCGCCTCCGCCGGGAACAAGGGAGGGCGGAACCTCCGCCCAGGACCCACCTAAAGCGATCACTACATAGAAGGAGTCGGACTCTGGCCGTCCCACCACCCAGCCAGTAACCCATTGATTGGTCTCACTCCCCACTGGGTATTTCCTCAGAGACTCGGCGCGCTTACCTCTGGCTCCGCAGTGGCGTCCGAACGCGCCGCCTCCCGATTGGCTGTCAGCGCTCTCGGTTTGACTCGCGCTCTCTGGCTGGGCCAATGGGGTTACTCGTAGTCGAGAGGCCGGCATCACTTGTGTAGTAGCGCGACTGTTTCCTCCAGTAGGTTCGGGGCTGCCATCTTGTGTGTGGCTGGGACTGGGCTTAGGGATTGAAAACTTACGCGGCTTGCCGTAGTGGAGGGGTCCCGGGAAAACGCTGAGGTAAAGGAGAGGCCTAAGGGAGGAGACCCGGCGCCTTCTCACTCGCGGAAATGATGGGTTTCCTGGGCCTGAGTCTCATCCCTTGCTAGAGAGAGCGAGGGATGGTGGTAATAGTAGAGATCCCCGGCTTTGGTTTGTTGGTCATTGTGGGAGCTGGGCGGGGTCTTTGATGCCTTAACATTAATTCCTTGATTCCAAAGTGCTCTTTCTGGAATCTTTGTCTCGCAAAGATTCCGACCATCAACCCCTTTTGACAAAAGAGTCTAGCTGATGCACTGCCTGATTGAAAAAAGGAACAATGCTGGTAATAGAAGGGGTGTGCCTCACTACTATCCTCAGATTCAAAAGAGACTTCCTCTTTTGACATGTTCGAGGGAGCGGCGGCTAAACTGTTTGCTCTTCGCGGGAGGTTACTCTGACTAAGGCCATTCTGTGGTAAGAGTGGGTGTCAAGTTCTGCGTGTGGGCAAGATTGTTCATTAGCGGGCAGCCAAGCATTCCTGCAGCTGTCTTTTTTTCTTTCTTTTTTTTTTTTTTTTTTAGCTAGAAAGTTGTGGTCTTGCAGAAAACAGGGGACGTGAAGGAAGAATTTTGTCAAATCTTGATTTCCCTGGTGTCGTTACGATGAAGATCTATAAATCTCTGGGTCTGCCATGACATGCTTGGTCGCTTCATGGAGCAGGAGGAGGCTTTGTTAGGGAAACCACCTTAATTTCTGAGCTCTTTTTGAGGTGGGAGGAAGGAGATAGAATTAACCTCTTTTTCCTTCCTCTTTTTTTTTTTTAATTGTAGTGGACGGCATGCATTGTCTTTCATTTGAGGAGAAAATATATTGGATCTGAAAACCACGCTGATGAAAGACTAATATTTTGTGGTAGATTTAGCAGTTTGACATGCATGAAAAGAAAGTCGATATATTATTGCCTTGAGCTTAGTTTTCAGTTATTCAGGATTAACTGATGAACAACTGAATCAACAATACATGATATAGACATCTCACATCAGGAATACCAAAACAAAACAAACAGTAACATAATTGATGGGTTTGTTTGTTTTTTGAGATGGAGTCTCACTCTTATGGCCCATGCTGGTTTGCAATGGCGCAGTCTCAGCTGTCTGCAACCTCTGCCTGTCGGGTTCAAGTGATTCTCCTGCCTCAGCCTCTGGAGTAGCTGGGACTACTGACATCAGCCACCATGCCCTGCTAGTTTTTGTATTTTTAATAGAGATGGGATTTCACCATGTTGTCCAGGCTGGTCTTGAATTCCTGACCTTGGGTGATCTGCCCTGCTTGGCTTCCCAGAGTGCTTGGATTACTGGCGTGAGCCACTGCACGGGGCCTAATTGATGTATTTAAAATTAATTTTGGGCAGGGCTCCATGGTTTATGCCTGCAATCCCAGCACTTTAGGAGGCCAAGGAGGGAGGATTGCTTGAATCCAGGAGTTCAAGACCAGCCTGGGCAACAGCGAGACCCCTGTCTACAGAAAAACAAACAAACAAAAACAAAAATGTAGTGGCATGTGTGACATGGTGAAAGGCCCCATAAAACTACATACCTCAACCATACCTCAGCTTTCTGTTGAAACTGCTATCTATAACCCAAATGTGAATAAGTAATCAAGGACTGTGATCCCCACCCTACCCAGACAATGTGTAGACGAATGCTAATCTTAGCTTTTGTGAACCACTTAAGTAACAATCAGAATGTCAAATAGTCCCCTGGCCCTCGGAATGTCCAGAAACCCCTCACCCCCATCCCCGCCCCTCACCCTTATCTCCACCCAGGAGGTGATTTGCAGAATCCACTAGCCCTCAGAATGTCTGAAGCCCCTCACCCCCATTCCCAAGGTGGTTTTACGGGTATAAAAAGGTCTTGTCACCCTTCTTTCTCTGCCACGGGTTGAAGAGACGTGAGTCCTCCGTGGTTGCCGGCAATAAACCCTGCAATTTGGCATACTTTTGTCTTGGTGTTGACTTTCTATGCTCGGTCCAGTATAACACATGTGCCTATAGTCCCAGCTACTGGGGAGGCGGAAATGAGGGTTTGAGACTGCGGGAAACCAACCACTGCACTCAGCCTGGGCAATCGAGTGAGATCCCAACTCAAAATAAATAAATAAATATCAAATAAATGTTTAATTCCTTTTTTATTGAAGAACCTTATAAAACCCAAGTTGCAAGAATTCAATTATCAATAAAGTAGTGTTGATTTGATAGCTAAAGTACATGTCCATAAAAGTTATCAAGATCAAGTGAAAGATCCTGAATAAGAAACATCAGTAACAGTAGGAGGTCACTGCTAGATAATGCTGATGTTTAGCATGTAGATACAGATGCTAAAATATTTGTATCTCATTCACCTAAATAGTGCCTGGCATACATTGGATAATATAATTGTTCGATGAGTAAGTAAGAGAATGCAGTAATTGGGCGGTATGAATATACCTTTTTTTTTTTTTAGCCTAACCAAAATAATTATTAAATCTGCTTTCTGGAAAGCTTGACTTTCAATTTGGATTAAATTTATTATTGCATCCAGTTTAAACATACAAATAATGTTAAGGCTAGGTTTGTAATTGTTGGTCTTTGCAAAAAATTTTTAAAGGAAGAAAATTTAGATAACTAAGGTGAGTCCTCAAGCAATAATGCTCTATTTGCCATTGTTTTCTTGAAGGCATATACAATCTTTTTTTTTTTTTTTTTTTTTTCTGGAGACAGAGTCTTGCTCTGTTGTCCAGGCTGGAGCCTGCAGTGGTGCCATCTCGGCTCGCTGCAACCTCTGCCTCCCAGGTTCAAGTGATTTGTGTGTCTCAGCTTCCCAAGTAGCTGGGACCACAGGTGTATGCCACCACACCCAGCTAATTTTTGTATTTGTATTTTTAGTAGAGATGGAGTTTCACCACGTTGGCCAGGCTGATCTCAAACTCCTGACCTCAAGTGATCCGCCCGCCTTGGCCTCCCAAAGTCAATATGGGCATCTTCTATGTGATTAAGATTTAAAACTTCAAATCCTTACCTTTATCTTTTGTCCAACTGGGTAGCTTCAGTCTCCAAAATGCCTTTCCTTTTCATCTTTCTATCCTCACTGCCACTGCCTTAATTTAGCTACTACTTTTCTTTTTTTTAAAAAAATTTTAGGCTGGAGTGGTGGCTCACGCTTATAATTCCTGCAGTTTGGAGGCCAAGGCCAAGGCCAAGGAATTGCTTGGGCCCAGGAGATAGACACCAGCTGAGGCACCATAGTAAAACCCTGTCTTTACCAAAACTATAAAAAGTTAACCAGGCATGGAGACATGTAGTCCCAGCTACCTGGGAGGCTGAGGTGGGAGGATCACCAGAGCCCAGGAGGTTGAGGCTGCAGTGAGCCATGATTGTGCCACTGCACACAGAGCAAGACTCTGTCTCAAAAAAAAACAAAAAAAATTTAAATAAAAAACATTTTATCATTTCTAAGAGCCAAGAAATTGAAAAAAAAAAAAAAAATCTTAGTGCTCCCTTAGCAGCACATATACTAAAATTGGAACTGTATGGAGAAGATTAGCATGGCTCTTCTGCAAAGATTACATGCAAATTTGCAAAGCATTCTGCATTTAAAAAATCAAACATTTTATATGACATTGTATTATTGACAAAGCCCACACTCCTCAGTTTGGAATTTCTATTAGTTAACATACAGGTTTGGCTGCTGTGATGGAGAAATATAAAAATAATTATTACTTTAATACAGTGTTTTTCCAGTGGAAGAATATGCTCTGATGAGGTGGCTTTGCTTAACACAGTTGTCAGGGTCATGCTCCTAGCATATTGCTCTGCCATTCTTATGATGAAGCTCTATCTTGTGGACCAAGATGACTGCTTCACATCCCATGATAGCTAGTCTAATAATGAGCATACCATCCCCTCATTGATGAATGGAAGGCTCACATTTTAAGATGACTATGGGCCAGGGAGGTTCCACCTTTCTTAGCTGAAGTTGATACCAAAGTGATAAATGAACCTCAGTGCTTCTTGTGTCCCCGTACCCTGGGGATAGGCCAGAATCAGATGCCATCAGGGACCCTGCAGACAATTCTGAGATTTATTTTAGGAAGTCAGTTCAGTGAGTTGGTAATCGTTTGACACTGCAGGAAGGGTGAACTGCTTTCTAGCCCTTCTGCAGCCACCCACTCCCCCTGCCTTTTGATGACACAGGTTCTGCAAAAACTGAGGGGGAGGAGAGGGTGACATGCATTTCTTGTAAAAATGCCTTAATGAGAAAAGGGACACATGCATTTCTTATAACAACATGTCAACAAGAAAAACAACAGCAGCAGCAGAAACAGCAACAGCAAATATTTACTGAATCTACTACTATGATCCAAGTCCCCAAATCAAGAAAACGTGAATGCTGGTGGAAAACAGGAAGGTATTTGTTCAAACTGCCTGACCAATGTTTTTGAGGAAAACAGAGATCTCCAGAGACCCCCCCTTTTTTTTGTCCCAGGTAGCAAGCAAATGAAGAACTCATAAAATATGCAGTATTTATTTGTGGTGTCTCCAAGCAGAGTAGTTGGCTCTCGTTACATATCTGGTAGAATAATCGATGATTTATGCTCCTGATAGCCTTATCATAGCTGTTACATAATGGTCATGTGTATTTGTGACTGTTTTATAACCCTGTGTATAACCTTCCTATTTAAATAGATTACAGTGTTTAGCTGTTGTGACTTTGCTTGTTTAATCACAGCGAAGACTTTTCTGAAGTCAAATAACTTTTTCCATTATCGCAGTGAGGCGTTGGCAAAAAGTGGGGGCTTCTGGTTACATTTGCTGAAAATAAATCATGCATTTATTTGGACTCTCAAGATTGGAGCTCTGAATTCACCTAGTCCAGTGTTTATGCACCAGAGCACTATTGGCATTGCCATTGATTAGGACTGGCCTGAGCATTGCCAGAGGTTTAGCAGCCCTGACCCACATCCACCAAATGCCATTTCAATCACCCAGAAATTTCCACAACAACAGAAGCCCCACCACGTGTTGGGATGGTGGGCTGCCCTTGCCTGAGCACAGCTGATGGATCCAACCACCTGTCAGCGGTTGCATCTCCTCTTTCACACTCCTCTAAAGGGACAGGTCAGCCGGGCTCTGCTCCAGCATCCCCAGCGATGAAGAAATCACCACCTCCTAAACCCACACTGGCCTGTCCTCGTTATTAACATGTTATTTTTATGGCATAAACTCCTCCCCCGTCACTCCCTCGTTTCTGTCGCCAGACCTCATCTGTAACACAGGCCTCTGTGTCTTCTCTCCCGCATGAATGCCCTGGAGTACTTGAAAGTAGCCATTGTGTTCCTGCAGTCCTGTGACAGCCTCCCACCTCTCCTAGAAACTTATGCGTCATTGTAGGTAGGTTTGTGTTTTACAGGGAAGCACCTTTTACTTCACCTCATTTAATGTTCACACTGTGAAGCCGGGCTTAGCACTTCCACTGTAGGGATAATGCAGCGGAGCCTCAGGTTAAAGGACTCACCCAAGGCTACAATGCTAACTACTGGCAGAGCCAGAACGTGAACCTGCTCCAAATTCAATACCTTTCATGATTTTCCCAATATGCACTTCATTTTTTTTTCTTTTCTTTTTGAGACAGGATGTCACTCCTGTTGCCCAGGCTGGAGTGCAGTGGCTGATCCTCGGTCACTGCAGCCTCAACTTCTTGGGCTCAGGTGATCCTCTCACCTCAGCCTCCCGAGTAGCCAGGACTATAGGTGCGTCCATGCCTGGTTAATTTTTGTATTTTTTGTAGAGATGGGGATTTTGCCATGTTGCCCAGGCTGGTCTCGAACTCCTGAACTCAAGTAATGCGCCCACCTCGGCCTCCCAGAGTTCTGGGAGTACAGGCGTGAACCACCGCGCCCGGCACAATATGCATTTCATGTTGTCCAGCCTCTCCCTCTGATGTCCTCTTTCTTTCCGTTACAACTCCGCATGTCTCCCATGGTAGAAGGCATCAGTGGCCCTGGTGTTTCACCCTTCCCTTTCACATGTTTTGCCACTTCCATTAGCAGGTGGAACTTGTTATCCCCCTTGACGTTGGGTTCAACAGAATGAGGTGGAAATGTCCTCATGCAAGTTCCGACATGAGGCTCCAAAAGCCTGTGTGTTTCCACTTTGTGTTTCTGCCCTCACCGGACATCTGGAGCAGAGCCACCCCAGCCAGCCTAGCCGAGATCAGGTGACCCCCATCCAAACCACAGACACAGGAAAGAAACATTGGTGTTATTTAAGTGACTGCATTTCAGGGGGCTGGTTATGCTGCAGTTGCTAAGCGATACATTTCTCCAACATTCAAAAAGCTTCCCTTACCCCACGGGGTTCCTTTCCCTTCATTACTTGGAAGCCTGTGCTAACTTTCTCAACATCCCTCCTATTTATTCCACAAACCATTGCTGTCTTTCTGCTCCCCCTCCAGCACGTGGAGGAAGGACTGGTGTGGGGGAGAGCGGACGGACAGGGAGAGTGGACAGGTGTTGCAGGAGCCCAGGCGAAAGGCGATACGGCCCAACAGGGCATCAGGGTTATCAGAATCCCCTGTCCCGGCACCCAGGCTTCTACCTGCAGAGCTGGAGTTTGTTTGCAGACCTTGGTACAGAACTTACATTTATCATTATTAAACCTAGCCATGGTCAGATTGAACCCAGCACTTCGGCTTGTCCTACTGCTTGTTAATTTTGTTTCATACACTAATTAGGCATCGCTCTCAGAGACTGATGTCACGCAGGCATTTATTTGATCAATGTGTTACTTGTGTCCCATCCAAAGTCATAATGTGACTAGAAGGAGCCCCGTGGAAACACAGTAAAGACTGTTACTTATTTTGGCCACCAGAGGACAGCATGTCCCAGAAATTGATGCAGGTGCCACTTGGACATGAAATTAGGAAATGTGAACACTGTTGGATTTTATGGAGTTTGGAGTTTCCAGGGCGGGGGCACAGAGAAGAGTGCAGCACCCTGGGACTGCAGATGGTTGTAGGATCCGTTGACAAGGAGAGGGAGGAGGAGGGGGTTGGCAGGGGACAGTGAGACCATGAAGGGGCTTAGGAATACTTCTGGCGAGCAATAGGCAGCCATAGAAAGATTTTAAGCAGAGACCACACAATCATATTTGCTATATATGTATGTATGTATGTATGTGTGTATATATATATATATTTTTTTTTTTTTTTTGAGACAGGGTCTCTCTCTGTGACCCAGGCTGGGGAGCAGTGGCATGAACACGGCCTACTGCATCTTTGACCTTTCATACTCAAGTGATCCTCCTGCCTCAGATTCCTGAATAGTTGGGAACACAGGCACGCACCAACACACCTGGCTAATTTTTTATTTTTATTTTTGTGGAGACAGCTTCCAGGCTGGTTTCAAACTCCTGGGCTCAAGCAATCTTCCCACCTTAGCCTCCCAAAATGCTGGGATTACAGGCAGGAGCCACTACTCCCAGCCCCTATTTGCATCTTAAAGCAGCCACTCCAGCCTTAGTGTGGAATGGAGGGAGGAATAAGGGAATTGGATGGCTGCTGGTTGGTTCAAAATGAGAAATGATAAAGGTCTAAGGTGACATCTGAAGGGAATAACGGAGGGGACAGAGAATTGTAAGTGAGCTCAGCAGAAAGAGGGCAGAGTGACAGGACAGAATGGCAGGCGCCACTGGCAGGAGGGGAGGGGAAGGAAAGGGAGGGTCACCTAGAAGATGTGATGGGGCCCAGGGGGTGAGGAAAGAAAGATGCAAGTGAAATTATGCTTTATAAAGAATGAGTCACACATTCACTCATGAGAGAGCATTTACTATGTCGCAGACACTGGGCCAGACCCTGGTGATACATTCATAAGGGAAACAGACATTGCCCCTGCCCTGGAGGTTTGCACCCTACTGGAGAGGCAGCTGGTATTTTGGGTAAGAGGATTCTGTGTTGGGCCTGGGAAACCCAGAAGTGGGTATTTAAGCTGAGAGAGCAAGGATGAGAACAAGAAGCAGCCAGTGAAGAAAGCGGGGAAGACTATTCTCAGCGGAAGGAATGGTGTCAGGGAAGGCCCTTAGGGAGGAATGGAAAAGCAGCCAGACTGGCTGGACTTGCTGTGGGAGGAAGGTACAGCCGGATCCTGTGGGTCCTGTGTGCTTTAAGGACAGTGGCCAGGGCTTTGGGTTTGATTCCGAGCAAGGGAAGCCACTGGAGGGTTTGGGGGCAGGAAAGAACCATGACCAGATGTGACCTATGAAAAAATCACTTTGGATGATTGCAGAGATGGGGTGCAGTCCAGGTGGGGGCTGTGCCGATGCAGACAGCTGCTCAGATGTGATGTAAGTCTAAGAAGCAGAAATGCTGATGGATTGAGAGGTGAGAGGCAGAGAGGACTCACGTGCCTTCCTGGGTTTCTGACATGAACAACTGGGGGTATTTCAGAACCTGGAGCCACAGAGGTAGGAGCCACAGGCAGGCACACACAGACCACAGACCTGAAGGTTTGGAGGAAGATGGGGAGATGGAGAGGAGATGTGCAGGAGACTGAGCCCAGGCACAGTGGTACTCGGCTGTGAGGTGGAGGAGGCTGAGCAGAGAGGGCACCGGAGCATGAGGTTGCCTGGGCAGCAGGAGAGGAGAGGGCCTGGAGAAGAGGCCATCAGCTCTGTCACCTGCTGCTGAGGGATCAGACGAGCACAGGAAATTGCCACTGGATATGGTGACTCTGAGGCCTTGGAGAGCCCTGGGAAGAGCATCTTCCAAGGAGGTGGGGAAGCTAGGGATGGGTGAGTTGTGGGGTGCATCACAGGTGAGGAGGCACAGCCCACTCATGGAGAAATTGGAGAAGTTTCGCCCTGAAGGAGTGCAGAGACATGGAAGAGGGGCTGTAGGGGCAGCTAAGAGATAAAAGGTGTTTTTTTGATGGGTGACACATGTCTTGAGCGGGAACTACCAGAAAACTTGGGAGGACATTAGAAGAGCCAAGACTCAAGAGGAGAATTGAAGGTGCAAGGGAAACTATCACACCTGCCTTGCCGTGGTCCTCTCATCTGGGTTCCCGTTCCCTGCCATCCTAGCCTGTTTGAGTGCTACACCTTGATTCTGATGGGCACAGCATATTGACAACTGAACAAAGCCACTCAGCTTGGAAATGGTCCCTCGTCAAGGTGAAGGGCACGGCTGGTGCCGCCAGATGCCGCTGGGCAGCTGCAGGCACGCCCTCTTCCTTCCTCCCACACCCTCAGCACAGAGCCTCATTCATCCAGGCCAGCAGGTCACAGCCATGGGAATGTCATGCTTAGTTCCCCGGGGAAAAGGGCAGAGGCTTTTCTGCCCTCCACAGAAGGAACCAGTCTGCAGTTAGGGCCTTGCCCCTTTCCCCCAAGAGTCCCGTGATTATATAAGCATCATCTGTCATTGATGCTGGGGTCCTGGCCAAGACCTCCCAATGTGGGGCTGGGGTGAACAGCGAGGCCCTGGCCTGGAGTTCAACCACGCTTTGTCCTAATGGCACTTTATAAAAACACTGTCAGCCTGGTTTCTGGGATAACAGGGTTACAAGCCTCTGAATGACTAGCTGTGGCCCTCAGAACTAACTGGATCAAATGCAGACTTTGGGATGATATTAAGTGCACCCAGGCTGGGTGGAGACCTAGACAAAGCATGAGCACTGCCACCGAGAAAGGACATGGGGCCTGTGGAGTCCCCCTGCTGCCCAGCTGCCCCCACACCCCAGATTGAGGTGGGATGTAGGTTTCAGATGAGGTTAAAATACAAATGGAGGAGGTGGAAGGGTGGATGGGTCCCGAGATTTGAATCACAGTGAGGAATGGATCACTTCCTCTTCACTCAGAATCCAGCTGCTCCCTAAATCTCAGCAATCCCAGCTGTCTAAATCTCAGTGACCCCCAAATGGG
This sequence comes from Callithrix jacchus, assembly GCF_049354715.1. Taxonomy (NCBI): domain Eukaryota; kingdom Metazoa; phylum Chordata; class Mammalia; order Primates; family Cebidae; genus Callithrix; species Callithrix jacchus. Next base: position 66,557,004 of record NC_133502.1, read on the forward strand.
TGCCTCTAGCCCACATCTTTCTTGAGCTCCAGACTCATTTGTCCAGTGGCTGCCTGGACATCACTGCACCATGTCTCCAGGCACAGGATATGAGTGTGCCTCTGCGCCCCCCCCCCCCGCCCCCGTCTCGGGCTCCCTATATTGGCTGAGCATGTTACCTTCTACTCAGGCCTGTGTCCTCCAGAAATGGTGCAGCTGCGCCTGATCAATAGTAAGTCCTAAGTATCTCCCAAGTTCTATGGCTGCTACTTCTGGGTTCTGGGTTCTGGGTTTGAATCCTGCAGCACCATCTGCTTGCTGTTTAATTGGGTAAGCAACCCTCTCAGTCTGTTTCCACACCTGTAATATTGGGATTGTGTAAGATGTCAGAATCAGAATGGAGTCATTTTTGTTAACAACAAATCCTGACAAATAGAGACAAGGGAAGGCCATGAAGAGAAAGATTCTCGTGCATAAATGCCTGATGACAAAAACTACCACGGAAGACTTGAAAACCACAACCTTGCACAAAAAATGCTTCTAGGAGGACACCCAGTACCTGCCTGTCCAGCCTTGGACTGGCATCCCTCCTGCAATAGACCCTTGTAACCAAGGATGGTTACTTCAAAGCAATGATGTCATCCTCACTTTCCCTTTAAAAACCTCTGTGTTCCTTCACTTCCCTGAAGGCACACGTGCTTTTTACTATGGCAGGCACACTCCAGTTGCAGTGCCCTACTCCTGAATAAACACTTTGTTTGAGAGCCCCTCTCTGGTCGTTATTTAGGTTGACAGGATAATCACAGTAAGTGCTCCATAAGGTGGTTCTGAGGACTGATGTTAATACTCTAAAGCATCTAGAGAGGGACTGACTGACGGCAGGCAGAGTTGAGTCCGGCCTCGCTGCTCCCCGCAGGCGCCCATCAACCCGCCCTCCCTCATCGTCCCCCCTCCAGGGCGTCCCGCCCAGACACGCAGGTGGTCACCGCGCTTCCTGAATAAACGCCAGCGCCTTAATGATGGCGTCAGACCTTTAGCTGGGCATTCAAGTCTCTCTCCCGCCCCCCTCACATTCCCACATGCCCTGGACGCAGGCGCCCTCGCCGCGTCATTTTCCAGCCGCGCTTCGTGCCCCCGCCCTCCCTGCAGTGGGAATCTCTAGCTCTGGTGACTGGGCTAACGTGGGCGCACCCAATCTGCCCGGCACGTCACCTACTTTACCTCGTTGGTTCCCACGACGATCCCCTGAGTCTGGTCCTCTTTGGCTGTTTCCCGGAAGCTCGGTGATTCTCTAGATGGAACAGCTAGCCGTGGAGCCAGGATTTCAGTCCGGGTGCGGCCGTCCCCAAAGTCCATGTGGTTCCAGTTACTCCACACAAGCCTCTCATGAGTAGATGACATTTCAGAGGAAAAAGGGGTCTGAGGTTTACCGAGATAGGAAAGGATGGGAGGAGGGTGTATGTCAGCATCTGCCCAGGGCAGAACACGTGGGGGCATCTGCCTGTGTCTGTTTTACTAAGCATGAACGAGTTTCCACAATTCGCTCTCCGACAGCTGAGGTGATGAACTAGGGTTGGTTCCAAGGGCAACCCTAGTTCAGCTGTGAGGGGAGGTGAACTGGGGTGGAGCCGGTGTGGTCACAGTGGGCTAGCATTGTCAGAGACCTCTGGCTCCCCTTGCTGTCAGGGGTCCCCATTCCCTGCACCTCCTTCTTCAGCTTTGCCACTGTGGGTCCAGCCCCGGGGCTCTGCACTGAAGGATGCTGCCCTTCTGTAGGTCCCCCACATCCTGAGGGTCGGCAGTGGGGTCTGCTCTTCCTCCCGGGCTCCTCACCTCCCATCTATCCTCCCTTCTCTGCTGACTCAGCCCAAGGCCAGCTGCAGGGACCGACTTACAAAGTCCTCTGACCCCCCAGCTCCCAGGGTTACATGAGGCCTACAGTCATCCTGGTGTGTCACTCCATGTCCTGTCTCAGGATCCATCCCTAACCAGCAAGGAACATGAGTTCAACAGATGTTAAATGAATGAATAAATGGGTACTTGAATAAATATTTTGGCTATTTTATAGCGTCAAGTATCAGACCTAAAACTAAACGTGATCCTATTTTTCTAACCTTCCCTAAAGGATAAATGATTAACGTATATTGCAACATGTTCTCCCAGAGGAGCCCCATGATCACAGCATTTTAAGGTAACACAGATGGCTCTCAATGGAGTGATTAAATTACATCTACGTTACATTAGTCGGTGATAAAAGCGTTGTGACTTTTTGCGTGTTTTGATGGTGACTTTATTTTAGAGTATTGTAACTGTGTATTCTCCTCCCTGAGGAGGAAGTGGGGAGGAAAGGCAGGGATGCTGGCAGGTATTGGATGTGCATCCACCATGAACTTCAGCCTCTGTAGCCCATGGGTGCTGGGCCACTGGGAAATGGTGGAATAGCTGGCTGAGTGGCAATTGCTCCTGTCAGGAAATGTAAGCTAATATTATGTCCAACTGAAAAAGGAAGCCAAGAAAACAAAAGCAGATGCAGAATGGCAATCTGAAAAAAAATTGTTTTATATTTTATTATTTAATTTTATTTTGTACAGATGAAGCCTCACTATGTTGCCGAGGCTTGTCTCAGACTCCTGGGCTCAAGCAATCCCGATCTGCCTTACCTGTGCCCCCATCCCCTTCCTCCACCTCCCAAAGTGCCCTTGGATTAGAGGCATGAGCCACTGCCCCCACTGCAATCTGAAATTAATGCCTGTGTCAAGTTGAGAGACTGCTCAAAATATTGGAGAAGTTCAAGACTGAATGTCCCTATGCTACACAGAGGTCTAATGAGATCTTCCAAACATCAACCAACCAAGTGAAGTTACCCCCTTGAATGAATCTAACTTTCAAAATCTTTCCGCCAAGTTAACCTTTAGCACTGCACTGGCATCCAGGATTCCTTTTCCTGTGGAGGCCGTGAGGAGATGAATTTATCTGTGCGGGGGTGGAGAGCTGAAGAACAGGCGGAGGGGCCTGGATTTGCAGCCTGGTTTCCAAAGATGTGGACCTTGGGGTCAGCCCTGGCTCTAAATCCTGGCTCTGTGGCCAGCTGTCTGATCTGGAGGGCGTTACTCACCCTCTCTGTGGTCCAAGTTTCCCTCCGTCAGGTGGAGGCTTGAGTGAAATGTTTGTACGGGCTTAGTGCAGACCAGGCCAAACACTCAGCTTTGCTCTGCTTTCATCATGGCCGCTATATAACAGCAGTCTCCATGCTTCAAAAATGAAATCACACCTTGTTCACATCCATCTTCAATCTTTTCAGTCTTTTTAGGTAGACTAAGTCTAGCTTTTCAGGGTCTCCCAATAGTATATATCTCAGACCTTTATCCAACTATAAGCCCCCAATCAAATATCCAAAACCTTCCTGAAAGAACACCCAGGCAGAGATGGTTCTTGTTCATGCCACATGTATGATATTCTTTTGGATAAAATGATAAACAAGTAAAAGACATAAAATCTTAATCTCCTCTAATATAATAGACCAGCAAGATTTGTAAATCTATTTTGAAACAACTATCTTTTCACATTAAAAATGATTCCAGGAATGTGTGTCTCATTTTCCTTCACATTACTACAATCACTTTCAGGTCTTGGGTAATTTCTCGACTGTGCTATGGCTCCAGCAGCTGTGTCTCATGGGAAATGCAGACACACTAGTCTGGCTGGTGATGGGGGATGTGGAAAGCTCACAGCCCCTCCTTGGACAGCCAGCCACATTGCTCCCCCAGAGCCATCAAAGGAGGCCCACCCATGAGGCTGAGGGTCTGGGACATTTCCAAGGGGTGGGTGCTCCTGAGTGTTTTCTCCAGGAGCAACCCTAACTTCTGGGCAGACGCCTGGCTCCAGCCAAGATCCTTGTCCAAGAACATCATGATCTCAGTCCCTGCTGGCCTCATGCTAGGACCCTCCCAGCTGGGGAGCCTCCCAGGCAGCAGTGGGGGAGAGTTCCACATGGTGTCTGATGCCCTGGACTGTCCCTAGTTCACAGCCTTGATAATAAAGGTGAGAGAGAGAACAGGAATTTGGCCTTGGGCCACTGTGGGTTTGTATCTAGGGTATCCCACACAAGATCTGGGATTGTTCAACCACTCAGAACCTCAGTGTCCTCAATTATAAAACAGGAAAGACCCCTAGGTATGGGAAGCGTCAACAGTGGGATGTGTAGATTTAGTGCTTGGTAGGTGCTGCCTGGTCAGTGGTGGTTAGTGTTGCTTGGACGATGGGATGGGAGCAGGGTCACTGGTTGGTGGGGCATACAGGAAGGTATGCTGGGGCCCTGGGGCAGCAGAAAGCTTTCCCTGCCTGTAACAGTGCCAAGAACAAACAGCTCCACAACACGCAATGGAATGAAACCAACCAAGGAGTGTGTGGTACCTTTTATTTAGTCAGTCTTTATTTAAACATGTGCTTTTGAAATCGCTAAATATGACCTTTTCAGAATTCAATTCTCACAGTATTTACAGTGAACTTTGTGCAAACAAATCTGACTGTGAGCTTCCTGCTCTCCCTTTCACACTAATAACTTACAAATTCAGATTACAACAAAACCCCAGACTCTAGTTTTCTGTTTGAAAGGTACTGAGCTGGATAATGGGTTGCTAGGAAAGAGCTAAGGCAAGTCCAAAGGAAATAAAATGTTTTCTTTATCAGAAAATAATAATAACAAGACCTTGCTCTCCAAAGGAAAACATATGTCCCAAGATGTTGTGGAGTAGTATTCAGCAACCAAATACATTTCCAATGCTATTTATTTCCCCTTCATTTTTTTTATATTTATACTCATCTCTTAGTTAAATAAGCAAAACCAGAAAAGTGCAATTCGAAGGGACTCTAGACTATCAGGGAGTATTATAAAAATAATCTGGGCTGGGTGCAGTGGCTCACACCTGGAATCCCAGCACTTTGGGAGGCTGAGGCAGGCAGATCACCTAAGGTCAGAAGTTCAAGACTAGCCTAACCATCATGGAGAAGCCCTATCTCTACTAAAAATGCAAAAATTAGCCAGGCTTGGTGGTGGGTGCTTGTAATCCCAGCTACTCAGGAGGCCAAGGCAGGAGAATTGCTTGAACCTGGGAGGCAGAGGTTGTAGTGAGCTGAGATTGCACCACTGCACTCCAGCCTGGGCAACAAGAGTGAGACTCAGTCTCAATTAAAAAAAAAAAAGGTATCTGACTTCAATGACTAAAGAGTATGGGTCATCAAGCTGCCAGCTGCCCCCGACGTGGGCACTGGTCAGAGAGGCCACAGCTGCCGGAACCTGCATCAGGGCCCATGCCTGGCAAGGAAGAAACACGCACCTGGGCCTAGCCAAGGGCAGTGCCCTGCCTGGTAATTCTTTAAGTACAAAATCTACAAAGGGGACCAATCCTGGAGAACGCATTTCTCTTCCCCTCTCTGGCAGAGAAATATCTGGCTGAAGAAAAAGTACACAACACACAAGTATTGTAAAAAGGGAGGGTTCCTGTGGAAGGCAGTGACTCATGATTTAGAAACTGAAGTATAAAGAATACAGCTCAACAATTGTGCCTTGAATGTCTTGTAAAATATCGCTTTAAAATCCCATTTTAGATGCTTGATGTCTGAAATGAAACCATGGTCTTTTAAAATATTTTTGATTCCATGCCTTTTTATAAGTAAGATGAATTAACACCTCCATCATGCTAGTTGTAAGAGATTATTCAGGACCAAAGTTGTATAGGTTTTCTATGTTTTCACTAAAGACTGTGATGAGCAATGATAGAATGACAGCTTATTAGAAAACAAACTGAAAAAAAGTATGGATTGATTTGAGAATTTTTTCATGCATGAATCATTTGGAGAAATGATTATATCCTATGGTTATATCCTCCTACTGATAAAAGTTCCCCTCTGAGACTCCTGAACCCACGGTTTTGTGCCTGCTGGGCATCCCACTATGGTGATTCCTGCTCTAAAACACACTCACTGCAGGAAGCATTCACCCATGACAATTATGAAGGAACTGTTTTGTCTCTCACTCAACCTCTGGAAGTCAATATGGAACAGCCGTGACTCTCTCCAGAGCCATGTGTTTGCAGTTCTCCAGTGAGTGGGTCACACCCCATGGGTCCCCTATTCTTCGGGACCCTTGTTGATCCATCCTGTTCCCATTCAGTTGCTTGTTTGCTCAGCTGAATGTGGGAGGTGTGGGGGCCAAGCTGAGGAGCTGGGATGGAATGCAGGACAGGGAGTGAGGGGAGATCGAGCTGAGAGGGGCCACTGGATCCCGAGAGGTGTGGACGCATGATTTCAGTTCAAAGACACTGGGCAGAAACGAAGGACACACAATAACTGAAAACATTAATGTTACTTTCTGGGATCTCTCGGTGCGTTGAGTCATCTGTGTGTCTACCTACAGATGGGCAAAGCACTTTCCCACTCCGGCACCATTCCCGGTTCTACCCTGAGAACTCGGTCCTCCGTGAGGAGTTGGTGATGCCTGTCCTTTGAGCTCCCATTTAGTGGCTCATGGTGACCAGAGGCTCACGTCTGCAAGTTAAAATTGCTTTTATCAACATCTACTACAATGGCTCTGATTTCACATAAATAATCACAGACTTGATTAAAATGAATATATTATTCTAGGTTATTTTTTTTTCCATTCAAATGTTTATATTCTGTCTACCCAGAACAATTAAAACAGAAAAAACAGGCACCTCCAAAGTCTTCCCAAGAATGATGGCTTTGAAATGACATGTACAAACTGGACAAATGAGACGAATGACTGTGATGGGCGCCGGGGAGCTTGTTAAGGGGCTGTTTTCTTCAAGTCTCGGATCTGCTTAATCAAGTAGTTCTTCTCGTCAGTGAACTGCTCATCATCCGTCCTTTCTTTTTGGAAGCTGCTCAGAAACTCAATGAGTTTGGGCTGATTTTTTAACAGAATCTCCACAATAGGCTGTGTTTTGTGAGGACTGGCCACAAACACCTGAAACAAAAAGAAACAAATACTTAGGACAGGAGTGCTGTCCAGAAACACGCTGCTATTCGTGTTTCATGAGTGACCGATATTATTAATGCAGAGAAACCCCTGATTCTAATTCTCAGTGAGGGTGATCAATACAGTCACGTGCCACATAATGATGTTTCAGTCAACCATGGACCACATATACAACTGTGGTTCCATAGACCATAATGGAAATGAAAAATTCCGATCACCGTGTGGCATAGCTCCACGCATGTGCTCCTGTGTCTGGGTGATGCTGTTGTAAACAAACCTACTGCCCGGCCAGTCACATAAAATTCAAGCCCATACAAGTGTGCATGGTGCATAATACTTGATAATCAATGACAACGGTACTGGTTTATATATTTACTATACCATACTTCTAATCGTTATTTTAGAGTATACTCCTACTAATTAAACAAAAAGCTGTTAAACAGCCTCAGGCAGATCCTTCAGGAGGTATCTAGAAGACGGCATTGCTATCAGGAGGTGACTGCTCCATGGGTGTTATGGCCCTTCCAGGGGGACAAGATGTGGAGGTGGAAACAGTGGAGGCCGAGACTAATGTGTTTGTGTCTTAGTCTTTAACAAAAAAGTTTAAGAAGTAAAAAGTGAAGAACTATAAACCTAGACAAAAGCTTATAGAATAAGAATGTAAAGAAAGAAAATATTTTTGGACAGCTCTATGATGTGTTCGTTTTAAGCTAAGTGTTACTGCAAGAGTCAAAACATTTTAAAAGATTAAAAAATAAACTTTTTATAAAAGTAAAAAGTTACAATAAGCTAAGGTTATTTTTATGTATGTATTTATTTGAGACAGGGTCTCGCTCTATGGCCCAGGCTGAAGTGCAGTGGCGCCATCATCCTCGCTGCAGCCTGGGATGCCTGGGCTCAAGTGATCCTCCTGCCTCAGCCTCCCCAGTAGGAAGGACTACAAGTGCATGCCACTACACGTGACTAATTAATTTTTTTTTTTTGTAGAGACAGGGTCTCACTATGATTGCCAAGGCTGGTCTCGAACTCCTGGTCTTGAACTCCTGGTCTCAAGCAATCCTTCCACCTCAGCCTCCTAAAGCTGTGGGATTATAGGCCTGAGCCACCATGCCTGGCCCTAAGGTCATCTTATTATTAAAAAAAGAAAAAACATTTAAGAAATCAATTTAGTGCAGTCTAAGCAGTTTTTATGAAGTCTACAGTAGTGTTGGGTAACGTCCTAGGCCTTCACATTCACTCACCACCCACTCACTCACTCTCCCAGAGCAACTTCCAGTCCTGCAAGCTCCATGCATGGTAAGTGCCCTATACAGGTGTACCATTTTTTCTCTTTTATACCATATTTTTAATGTATTTTTTCTATGTTTAGATACCCAAATACTGCAGTATTCAGCACAGTAACATGCTGTATAGGTGTGTGCTCTAGGCGCAATACCCTGTATTACATAGCCCATCTTACGTAGCCCGTATTACATAGCCTAGGTGTGTGGGAGGCTCCACCTTCCAGGTCTGTGTAAATGCGCTCTGTGATGTTCCTGCAAGGACGATATCACCTAGAGAGCGCTGTTCTCAGAACCACTCCCGCTAGTAAATGCCGCAGGCCTGCACTTCACCTTTCCTATCAGTCTCTTTAGTCACTAGCTAGGAGTATGTGGGAACTACATAGGAACATTCAAACTTTTACTTTGTTTTACTTTCAAATAGTTGTTAACTATAAAATAACAACAAATACCAGTATACTCACCTCATAAATTGAATACATTTTGCCATTGTGCTTCAAGTGTCTCTTTTTAAAGAAAGAACACGTTTTATAAATGGAACCAAACCCTCACCTTCCACCTTTTCTCTTCCCCCGCAGCAGTGTGCCACCATCTCCGGGCACATTTTAATGCCTATCCTCCCACTACAGAGATACGTAAACATAAACGACATATAGTATTTCAGTAAGCTTATGGTTTTTAAATTTTTTTTTTTTTTTTTTTTGAGATGGTGTTTCACTGTTGTTGCCCAGGCTGGAGTGCAATGGTGTGCTCTCGGCTCACTACAACCTTCACCTCCTGGGTTCAAGTGATTCTCCTGCCTCAGCCTCCTGAGTAGCTGGGATTACAGGCATGTGCCACCATACCCATCTAATTTTGTGGTTTTAGTAGAGACGAGGTTTCTCCATGTTGGTCAGGCTGGTCTTGAACCGACCTCAGGTGATCTGCCCACCTCGGTCTCCCAAAGTGTTGGGATTATAGATGTGAGTCACCTTGCCCAGCCCCATAATTTATTTTTTGAACGCATATCATTACCTGGTTCAAAATTCAAAAAGGACTAATATGAATAGTCCTCCTCTCACCTTCCCTCCCTGTAGGTCACCAATGTCACTGTTTGTCACGATGTAAAGCTTTAAAAATTACAACTGCCCAGGTCCTACTTCCTAGAGATTCTAACTCAGACTCAGCAGGTCTGCAGTGGATGTCTGGCATTCTGTACTTCTATGAAGTTCCACAGAGATTCTTATGAGAACTCCTGGTGGAAGCCATGATCTGATACTGACTGGTGCACTATTCTGTAATAGACACACTCCTTAGTTACTGCTACGTATATGACTAAATGACCAGAATGGAGAGCCCTACAGAACTCTCTGGTGTGATGCTCTGGCCTCTTGCCTCTGCCTGGCACTCCCTCTGCCCACCTCATCCCTGTCACATAGCTGCACAGTGCCCAACTCTACAGGGAACACACTATGAAAGGGCTTTATGGAGCAGTGGGGGTTACATGGCTAAGCCCTTAGGGTTCCTTGGCCCTAGCAAGTGTGGGGAAGGAGAAAACTGCACTAGGATGTTGAATTCCAATGCGGGGAATACAAGGCTGCCGAGGATCCTATCCCAGGAGGTGGTGATGAGATTACATTTCCAGGTTTGGAACAGGAAGGCTCGTGGTGTAGGCAGCATGAGAGCTAGTCCATGAGTCAGGCAGGGAATGTTTACAAGTGGTGGTGAGAAGAGCAGCATTCCAGGAATACCGAATTGTCCCAGTGCAGCTCTGAAGTGGGCAGGACAGGACGTGGGAGCAACAGTAAGAATGAGTAAGGGAACATGGTAGCTAAGGCGGCACCAGCTCTTGGACCTGGGTTCAAATTCCAGTTCTCCTACAGGTTAGCAGTGTATCCACCAGCAAAGTTTTGTTATCTAGAAATAAAAGGACCTCTGCCTGTCTGGGTGGACAGACTATGCTGGAGAACATCAGCACAAGTAAGTCTCCTGAAAGTCTTCTGTTGCTGCTGTGTGTAGGGACTCGTGCTTGCTGGAGGCAAAGTGCCTGACCAGAATTCAAGGCCTTACCACTGCCCCATCACCCTAATTCTGGTCAACTGTACACACGACCATGGGCTGCCAGTTCATAGCCCTCCAAGCTGGTTGTCTTCACTCACAGGGCTGTTTCACACTCATTGAACACTCCACTCTCACGACAGCCCTGAAGTATAAGAGCTTTAGCCTCATATATTAATAAGGAGACAGGATTAGTCATGTTAATAAACTTGACTGCATAGTATTATGGTTAACAGCACAGACTCAGAAGCACACATCTTGGGCCCAAATCCTAGTACCAGCTCTTATTAGCTATATGATCCTACAAAACTTGTTTATCTCTCTGTACCTCAGTTTCTTCATCTGGAAAATGGGATGATGACAGTACCGACATGCCGTTAGATAACTCTAAGGCTTAATGAGAACAGGATATGTATTCTACTCCATGCTTTCGAATGGTGCATCATATCTGTGATATAAATATGATATATAAATTCTTCATGTTTCTGTTCTTTCCATCAAAGATCATGAGCTCACTTACCCAGCAAACGCTAAGGAGTTCAGAGCCCTCTCTGGGAACACTGCACGTCCCTGGGGTCTTGAGCGGCTCATGATGAGACAGTCTCTTGCAGCCCACATGGCTTACTTACAGCAGGCCCACCCCTCAGCCAGGCCAAGGGACCCACAACAGGGAAGGAAAAAGGTCTCCTAAGCTTCCGCTTGGTGGGTCTACAGCCGTGAGGTGACAAGAAGGAACTGATCTTTGACCTTCTGGGTTGTAAAGTATCCTACGATACTTTACAACAAATTAGACAACCTAGACGATGACATGGCCAGATTCCTAGAAACATGCAGACTCCCCAACTGACTCAAGAAGAAACAGAGTCTGCAGACCTCTAACAGGAGATTGAATCAGTAATCAAAAACTTCCAACAATAGCAACAACAAAAGACCAGAACCAGATGGCTTCACTAATAACTTCTACCTAACATCTTAAGAAGAATTAACACAAATCTCTCTCAAATTCTTCTGAAAAATAGAAGATACAGGAATACTTCCTAACTTATTCTATGAGGCCAGTATTACCCAAATACCAAAGCCAGAGAAAAACAACACAAAAACTACATATCAGTATTCCTTATGAATAAAACTGTAAAAAAATCATTAACAAAATACTAGCAAGCCAAGCCCAGCTGTATATTAAAAGAATTCTATACCATGACCAAGTGGGATTTACTCCAGAAATACAAGGGTTCAACATAAGAAAATCAATCAATGTAACATACCACATGTACTGGGTTAAATTGTGTTCCCCAAAAAGATATGTTCAAGTCCTAATTCTCAGTATCTGTGAACGTGATTTTATTTGGAAATACAGACTCTCTTTACATATATACTCAAGATGAGGTCAAAACTGGCTTAGGGCGAGCTGTAATCCAATGACTGGTGAACTTTGGACACAGAGACACTTAGGGATATAGAGGAGAACCCCATGTGAAGATGGAGACAGGGATGCGTTTATAAGCCAAGGAGCACCAAGGATTTCTGGCAACCACCCACCAGAAGCTGGGAGAGAAGCAAGGAAAGATTCTCCCTGAGAGCCTCTAAAAGAAACCAATGCTGCCAGCACCTTATTTTGGATTTCTGGCCTCCAGAACTGTGTTTTCTGTCGTTTTAAGCCACTTGGTCTGTGGTTACTTTGCTATGACAGCCCTAGAAAACAAGTGTACCATGTTAGCAGAATGTAGGGAAACCACATGGTCTTCTCAATTGATATAGAAAAAGAGTTTGATAAAATTCAACATCTTTTCATGATAAAAACACTGAACATATAGGTTGGGTGTGGTGGCTCATGCCTCTAAATGCTTTGGGAAGCTGAGGTGGTTGTATCGCTTGTGCCTAGATGTTTAAGATCAGCCTGGGCAACGTGGTGAAACCTTGTCTCTACAAAAAATACAAAAATTAGCCAGGTGCAGTAGTGCACACCTGTAGTCCCCACTACTCAGGAAGCTGAGGTGGGAGGATCTACTGAGCCTTGGAGGTTGAGGCTGCAGTGAGCTGTGATGGTGCCACCACACTCCCACCTGGGCAACAGAGTGAGATGCTGTCTCAAAAAATAAACAAACCACCACCAACAAAAAACTCAACATAGGACAACTGGATATTCATATGCAAAAGATGAAGCTGAGCCCTTATCTTACTCTAAATAAAAAAATAACTCAAAATCAATCAAAGACCTAAGTATAAGAGCGAATAAAAATTTCACAGGAAAATGTAGGGTATATTTTCACGTTGAATTTGACAATGGTTTCTTAGATATGACATCAAAAATACAAACAACAAAAGAATAAATAGGTAAACTGAACTTCACCAAAATTGAAAACTTTTGTGTATCAAACGATACTACATAGAATGGGAGAAAATATTTGTAAATCATGTATCTGATCAGTGTCTTTTATCTGGGATATATAAAAACATCTTACAACTTACAAAAACAACAACAAAACCCATTCTAAAAAGGGGAAAAGAACTTGAACAGACATTTCTCCAAAAAAGATATAAAAATGGCCAATAAGCACATTTTTAAATCCTCAAAATCATTGGTCATTATGGAAATGCAAGTCAAAATCACAATGAGATACCACTTCACACCCACTAGTATGGCTGCAAAAAAAAAACGAAACAAAAACTTGACAGTAACAAGTGTTGCAAAGATGGATGGAGAGAAATTGGAACCCTGGGCCAGGAATGATGGCTCATGCCTGTAATCCCAACACTTTGGGAGGGTAATGTGGGAGGATCACTTGAGCATAGGAGTTCAAGTTCAGAACCAGCCTGAGCAACACAGCAAGATCCTGTCTCTACAAAAAATTAAAATATTACTTGGGTATGGTGGTGCACATCATAGTTCCAGCTGCTCAGGAGGCTGATGCAGTAGGATTGCTTGAGCCTGGGAAGCTGAGGTTGCAGTGAACCGTGATCACACCACTGCACTCCAGCCTGGGTGACAGAGCAAGACTCTGTCTCAAAAAAAGAAAAGAAAAGAAAAGAAATTGTTGCTGGTGGGAATATAAAATGACACAGCCTCTGTGGAAAATCGGCTGCTCCTCAGTAAGTTCAACAATGAATTACCATATTACTGAGCAACTCCTTTCCTAAAAATGGAACATGTTCAAATAAAAACTTGTATACTGGGGATCACAGCAGCACAATTTGCAATAGCCAAAAGGTGCAAACAACCCAAATATCCATCAACTGATGAATGTATGAACAAATTTGTGGTATACCCATGCAATGGAATATTACATGGCCAGTTAAACAAATGAAGTACTGGGCCAGGCGCAGTGGCTCACACCTGTAATCCCAGCACTCTGGGAGGTGGAGGCAGGTAGATAACTTGAGATCAGGAGTTCGTGACCAGCCTGGCCAATATAGTGTAATGCTGTCTCTACTAAAAATACAAAAATTGGCTGGTGTGGTGGCAGATGCCTGTAATCCCAGCTACTCAGGAGGCTGAGGCAGAAGAATCCCTTGAACCTGGGAGGTGGAGATTGCAGTGAGCCAAGAGCATGCTGTTGCACTCCAGCCTGGTGACCCAGTGAGACCCTGCCTCAAAAAAACAAAAAATAAATAAAAGATTGAAGTGCTATGGATCATGCTACAACATAAATGAACCTCGAAAACAGTATATGAACAAGACACCACACAAAGTGCCACACACTGTATGATTCCATTTATATAAAATATCCAGGCCGGGTGCAGTGGCTCATGCCTGGCATCTCAGCACTTTGGGAGGCTAAGGTGGGTGAATCGCCTGAGGTTAGGAGTTTGAGACCAGCCTGGCCAACATGGTGAAACACTGTCTCTACTAAAAATACAAAAATTAGCCAGGCTTGGTGGCAGGCGCTTATAATCCCAGCTACTCAAGAGGTTGAGGCAGGAGAACCACTTAAACCTGGGAGAGGAAGTTTGCAGTAAGCCAAGACTGTGCCACTGCACTCCAGCATGGGTGATACAGTGAGACCCTATCTCAAAATAAAAAAATTAAAAAAAAATCCAGAATAGGCAGATCCATGGAGCCAGAAAGCAGACTAATGACTGCCAGGGGATGGGGATGAGGGGCAATGGGAGTGACTGTTTACTGAGTACAGGGCTTCCCTTTGGGATGATAAAATGTTCTGGAACTAGATGTCGGTGATAGTTGTACAAGATCATAAACATATTAAATGTTACTACATTGTACACTTTAAAATGGTTAATGCTGAATTTTATGTTATGTGAATTTTACCACAAAAAACTAAAATTGTTACTTATATTTAAAAAAGAAACTCCAGGCTTGTTTATACAAACTGCCTGACGTTTATGTGATACCTATCTGAAATGTGTGACTTCTCTGGTTACCATTTGTTTACAAGGGAGTTGCTGTGAAGTTTTAGCTAAAAATTGCCTGGAATTTTGTGGTGACTACATAAATAACTCATGACAGTCTAAAAAAAAGATTAAATATAACAGACAAACTGAGCTTATGTTGCAATCCAAAATAAATGTGAAATTTACAGAAATTTGCAGACAGGCATCATTGGTTCAATTCCACTGAATTCATCCACTGTACCATAAACCTAAGGAAAATGCTAAGTTTGTTCCCAAGTTTTAAATTTTTGCTTGTTTTTACTTTTTATGGCTTCTGAACTCTGCCACCTCTAAAGGTAGTTGCTAATTAGAATCAGCTAATGCAATAGTGCATGATTCCCTTGGGGCAGCAGGGACACTAGTCAACCCACTGATCATAAGAAACACACTTCTAATTCAAGATATGGGGAACCAAGTCTTTTGAATATTATGTCCAGGATAGAAATTTTTTTGGTTATCTCTGTTGTCCCTATTTTTAAAAGAATGTAATTTTCAAACCACCCCCAAACAAATGACACTACCCATGACTTCTCCTTTTAGAATAATGCTTTATTGCCTGTATCCCTAAGTTTACATAACATGCCTGAGAGATGTGATTTATGGAGTTCTCAGGCATGGTGAGAGGAAGGCAAATATCATGACCACAACTCAAATATTTTTAGTTTAGAAGACTGAAAATACTGTGCTCTCCATTTTAAAACTGAATCCATTTCATGGTAAATAAAATATCTACATCTTACATATCCATTAATTTCATTCAAATTCTATTTTGCCACCAGGGATTGAGCCAGACAAGGTATGGGGAGGTTAATCGTCTGCATTGCTGACCTCACTGCCTTTGATGCATGCTGCAAGCCTGGAATGTTTTGTATACGCTCCTGTTACAGTTACATGAAAGTTACTCCAAGCAAAATCCCTCCCTGTTGAACTGTCAAATAAGGCACCCGTATCCTTATTCATATGACTACACATCTGAGTAATAATTTAGAATATTTTGACACAATACTTGCTAGTACTGATCAGAGACAATTAACTTTTTGCTGTTTAGGAAAAGACTTGATCCTTAAATTTGGAAGCTGGTTGGGTGTCTGTGAGCATCACTGGGCTCACAACAGGATTAGAGCAGACCCCACTACACATCAATGGAGGAAGAAAAACCCTGGGAAGGAAGTGAGTGGTGGAGGCCAGCAGCCTGAAAGTACAGGATGCTCTACAAACCTCTAGAATCTCTTGAAATCTTCCTCCTCACTGCCAGCACTCCTACCATCACTCTGATCACATAAGTGATACATGTGGAAAACTAGGGAAATAAAGAAAAGCATAAAGAATAAAGTAAAAACAAAAAACACTGACATAATTCCTCCACCCAGAGATAACCACTGTGAATATCTGATGTATGTACTTTCAGCATTTTTTTCTTGTGCACATATCTATTTGTAGAAAAATTTTAAACAAAACTGGGATGACATTCTGTACATAATAATTTGTAACCTATTTTTCCCTTAATAATGTGTTTTTAAATTTAATTGTATTTTTTATTGCATTTTAGGTTTTAGGGTACATGTGAAGAACATGTAAGATTGTTGCATAGGTCCACACATAGTAGTGTGGTTTGCTGCCTTCCTCCCCATCACCTATATCTGGCATTTATCCCCATGTTATCCCTCCCACCTCCCCACCCCCTGCTGTCCCTCCTCTACTCCCCCCTCACAGATCCCAGTGTGTTTTTAATGCTTGTAGATTCTTCTTACATTACATAGGATGATCGTCATTTAAAAAATATAGATATCACTCTAGATTCCTCCTCTCTGGGCAGGGCATCTCTGAAAGAAAGGCAGAAGCCCCAGTCTGGGGCTTATAGATAAAACTCCCGTCTCCATGAGACAGGGCACCTGAAGGAAGGGGTGGCTGTGGGCACAGCTTCAGCAGACTTAAACCTTCCTGCCTGCTGGCTCTGAAGAGAGCAGCAGATCTCCCAGCACAGTGCTCAAGCTCTGCTAAGGAACAGACTGCCTCCTCAGGTGGGTTCCTGACCCCCATGCCTCCCGACTGGGAGACACCTACCATCAGGGGTCGACAGGCACCTCATACAGGAGAGCTCTGGCTGGAATCTGGCAGGTACCCCTCTAGGATCAAGCTTCCAGAGGAAGGAACAGGCAGCAATCTGCTGTTCGGCAATGTCCGCTAGTGATAACCAGCCAAACAGGGTCTGGAGGGGACCCTCAGCAAACTCCAGCAGACCTGCAGCAGAGGGGCCTGTTAGAAGGAAAACCAGCAAACAGAAAGGAATAGCATCAACATCAACAAAAGGACATCTACACAGAAACCCCATCTGAAGGTCACCAACATCAAAGACCAAAGGTAAATAAATCCACAAAGATGAGGAAAACCTAGCGCAAAAAGGCTGAAAATTCCAGAAACCAGAATGCCTCTTCTCCTCCAAAGGATCACAACTCCTCATCAGCAAGGAAACAAAACTAGATGGAGAATGAATTTGACAAATTGACAGAAGTAGGTTTCAGAAGGTGGGTAATAACAAACTCCTCCAAGCTAAAGGAGCATGTTCTAACCCAATGCAAGGAAGTGAAGAACCTTGAAAAAATGTTAGATGAATTGCTAACTAAAATAACCAGTTTAGAGAAGAACATAAATAACCTGATACAGCTGAAAAACACAGCACGAGAACTTTGTGAAGCATACACATGTATCAATAGCTGGATCAGTCAAGTGGAAGAAAGTATATCAGAGATTGAAGATCAACTTACTGAAATAAAGCATGAAGACAAGATTAGAAAAAAAGAATGAAAAGTAACAAACAAAGCCTCCAAGAAATATGAATTATGTGAAAAGACCAAACCTGTGTTTGACTGGTGTACCTGAAAGTGACAGGGAGAATGGAACCAAGCTGGAAAACCCTCTTCAGGAGATTACCCAGGAGAACTTCTCTAACCTAACAAGACAAGCCAACATTCAAATTCAGGAATACAGAGACCACCACAAAGATAGTCCTTGAGAAGAGCATCCCCAAGACACATAATTGTGACATCACCAAAGTTGAAATGAAGGAAATGTTAAGGGCAGCCAGAAGGAAGGCCGGGTTACCCACAAAGGGAAGCCCATCAGACTAACAGCAGATCTCTTGGTGGAAACCCTACAAGCCAGAAGACAGTGGGGGTCAATATTCAACATTCTTAAAGAAAAGGATTTTCGGCCAGGTGTGGTGGCTCATAAGTGTAATCTCAGCACTTTGGGAGACCAAGGCAAGCAGATCATGAGGTCAGGAGTTCGAGACCAGCCTGACCAACATGGTGAAACCCTGTCTCTACTACAAATGCAAAAATTGGCCAGGCATGGTGGTGCGTGCCTATAATCCCAGCTACTGAGGGGGCTGAGGCAGGAGAATAACTTGAACCTGGAAGGCAGAGGTTGCAGTGAGCTGAGATCACGCCACTGCACTCCAATCTGGGTGACAGAGTGAGACTTTGTCTCAAAAAAAAAAAGAAAAGAAAAGGATTTTCAACCCAGAAATTTCATATTTAGTCAAACTAAGTTTTATAAGCAAAGGAGAAATAAAATCCTTTACAGGCAAGCAAATGCTGAGAGATTTCATTGCTACCAGGTCTGCCTTACAAGAGCTCCTGAAGGAAGCACTAAATAAGGAAAGGAAAAACCAGTACCAGACACTGCAAAAACATACCAAATTGTAAAGACCATCGACACTATGAAGAAACTGCATCAACTAATGGGCAACATAACCAGCTAGCATCATAATCACAGAATCAAATTCACACGTAACAATATTAACCTTAAATACAAATGGGCCAAATGCCCCAATTAAAAGACATAGACTGGCAAATTGGATACAGAGTCAAGACCCATCAGTGTGCTGTATTCAGGAGACTCATCTCCTGCCTATGCAGACACACATAGGCTCAAAATAAAAGGGATGGAGGAAGATTTACCAAGCAAATGAAAAGCAAAAAAAAAAGCAGGGTTGCAATCCTAGTCTCCGATAAAACAGACTTTAAACCAACAAAGATCGAAAAAGACAAAGAAGGGCATTACATAATGGTAAATGGATCAATGCAACAAGAAGAGCTAACTATCCTAAATATACATGCACTCAATAAAGGAGCACCCATATTCATAAAGCAAGTTCTCAGAGACTAACAAAGAGACTTAGACTTCCACACAATAATGGTGGGAGACTTTAACACCGCACTGTCAATATTAGACAGATCAATGATACAGAAAATTAACAAGGATATTCAGGACTTGAACTCAGTTCTGGACCAAGTGGAACTAATAGACATCTACAGAACTTTCCACCCCAAATTAACAGAATATACATTATTCTCAGCACCAAACCACACTTATTCTAAAACTGACCACATAAGTAAAATACTCCTCAGCAAAAGAACGGAAATCATAGCAAACAGTCTCTCAGACCACAGCACAATCAAATTAGAACTCAGGATTAAGAAACTCAAAACTTCAAAACTACATGGAAACTGAACAACCTGCTCCTGAATGACTACTGGGTAAATAACAAAATGAAGGCAGAATGAAGGCAGAAATAAATAAAGTTCTTTGAAACCAATGAGAACAAAGACACAAAGTACCAGAATCTCTGGGACACAGCTAAAGCAGTGTTTAGAGGGAAATTTATAGCACTAAATGCCCACAGGAGAAAGCAGGAAAGATCTAAAATTGACACCCTAACATCATAATTAAATAAACTAGAGATGCAAGAGCAAACAAATTCAAAAGCTAGCAGATGACAAGAAATAACCAAGATCACAGCAGAACTGAAGGAGATAGGGACACACACACAAAAAAAATTCAAAAAAATCAATGAATCCAGGAGCTGGTTTTTTGAAAAGATCAACAAAATAAATAGACCACTAGCCAGACTAATAAAGAACAAAAGAGAGAAGAATCAAATAGACACAATAAAAAATGATAAAGGGATATCACCACCAATCCCACAGAAATAGAAACTACCATCAGAGAATACTATGAACATCTCTACGCAAATAAACTAGAAAATCTAGAAAAAATGGATAAATTCCTGGTCACATACACCCTCCCAAGACTAAATCAGGAAGAAGTTGAATCCCTGAGTAGACCAATAACAAGTTCTGAAATTGAGGCATCAATTAATAGCCTACCAACCAAAAAAAGTCCAGGACCAGATGGATTCACAGCCGAATTCTACCAGAGGTACAAAGAGGAGCTGATACCATTCCTTCTAAAACTATTCCAAACAATAGAAAAAGAGGAAATCCTCCCTAACTCATTTTATGAAGCCAGCATCATCCTGATACCAAAACCTGGCAGAAACACAACAAAAAAGAAAATTTCAGGCCAATATCCCTGATGAACATCGATGCGAAAATCCTCAATAAAATACTGGCAAACTGAATCCAGCAGTCATCAAAAAGCTTATCCACCAATATCAAGTCAGCTTTATCCCTGGAATGCAAGGCTTGTTCAACATATGCAAATCAATAAATGTAATCCATTTATTATTATGTAATCACATAAACAGAACCAATGGCAAAAATCACATGATTATCTCAATAGATGCAGAAAAGGTCTTCGATAAAACCCAACACTCCTTCATGTTAAAAACTCTCAATAAAGCAGGTATTGATGGAATGTATCTCAAAATAATAAGAACTACTAATGACAGACCCACAGCCAGTGTCATACTGAATGGACAAAAGCTGAAAGCATTCTCTTTGAAAACTGGCACAAGACAGGATGCCCTCTCTCACCACTCCTATTTGACATAGTATTGCAAGTTCTGGCCAGGGCAATTAGGCAACAGAAAGAAATAAAGGGTATTCATACAGGAAAAGAGGATGTCAAATTGTCTCTGTTTGCAGATGACATGATTGTATATTTAGAAAACCCCATCATCTCAGCCCAAAATCTCCTTAAGCTGATAAACAACTTCAGCAAAGTCTCAGGATACAAAATCAATGTGCAAAAATCACAAGCATTTGTATACACCAATAATAGACAGAGATCCAAATCATGAGTGAATTCCCATTCACAATTGCTACAAAGAGGAAAAAATGCCTAGGAACACAACTTACAAAGAATGTAAGGACCTCTTCAAGGAGAGCTACAAACCCAAATACAAACAAATGGACAAACATTTCATGCTCGTGGACAGGAAGAATCAATATTGTGCAAATGGCCATACTGCCCAAAGTAATGTAGAGATTCAATGCTACCCCCATCAAGCTACCACTGACTTTCTTCACAGAATTATAAAAAACTTTAAATTTCATATGGAACCGAAAAAGAGCCTGTATAGCCAAGGCAATCTGCATCATGCTATCTGACTTCAAAGTATACTGCAAGGCTACAGTAATCAAAACAGCATGATACTGGTACCGAAACAGATATATGACCAATGGAACAGAACACAGGCCTCAGAAGTAATGCCACACATCTACAACCATCTGATCTTTGACAAACCTGACAAAACAAGCAATGGGGAAAGGATTCCCTATTTAATAAATGGTGTTGGAAAAACTGGGTAGCCATATAAGGAAAACTGAAACTGGACCCCTTCCTTACACCTTATACAAGATGGATTAAAGACTTAAATGTAAGACCTAAAACCATAAAAACCTTAAAAGAAAACCTAGGCAATACCATTCAGAACATAGGCATGGGCAAAGACCTCATGACTAAAACACCAAAAGCAATGGCAACAAAAGCCAAAGTTGACAAATGGGATCTAATTAAACTAAAGAGCTTCTGCACAGCAAAAGAAACTATCATCAGAGTGAACAGGCAACCTACAGAATGGGAGAATATTTCTGCAATCTATCCATCTGACAAAAGGCTAACATCCAGAATCTACAACTAACTTAAATTTACAAGAAAAAACAACCCCATCAAAAAGTGGGCAAAGGCTATGAACAGACAGTTCTCAAAAGAAGACATTTATGTGTCCAACAAACATATGCAAAAAAGCTCATCATCACTGGTCATTAGAGAAATGCAAATCAAAACCACAATGAGATACCACCTCACACCAGTTAGAATGGTGATCATTAAAAAGTCAGGAAACAACTGATGTTGGAGAGGATGTGGAAAAATAAGAATGCTTTTACACTGTTGGTGGGAGTGTAAATTAGTTCAACCATTGTGGAAGACAGCATGGCAATTCCTCAAGGATCTAGGACCAGAAATACCATTTGAACCAGCAATCCCATTACTGGGTATATGCCCAAAGGATTATAAATCATTTTACTATAAAGACACATACACACATATGTTTATTTGCTTCACAATAGCAAAGACTTGGAATGAACCCAAATGCTCAGCAAATGATAGACTGGATAAAGAAAATTTGGCACATATAAGCATGGAATACTATGCAGCCACAAAAAATGATGAGTTCATGTCTTTTGGAGGGACATGGATGAAGCTGGAAGCCATCATTCTCAGCAAACTAACACAGGAACAGAAAACCAAACACCACATGTTCTCACTCATAAGTGGAAGTTGAGCAATGAGAACACATGGACACAGGCAGGAAAACATCACACACTGGGGCCTGTCAGGGCGTGGGGGACTAGGGGAGGGACAGCATTAGGAGAAATACCTAATGTAAATGAGATGTTGACAGGTGCAGCAAACCACCATGGCGCATGTATACTTATGTAATAAACCTGCACGTTCTGCACATGTATCCCAGAACTTAAAGTATAATAAAAAATATATATAGAGAGATCCTCTGCGGAATCCTTGCTATGCAGTAAGCATTGTGCTAAACAGTTTATAAAAATTGTATCCTTTTATCCTGACAACAGCTCTGGGAGGAAGATACAATTTTTCCCCAATCTCCAGGTGAGGCTGAAAGAAGTTAAAGCAGCACCCCTGACCACTAGGCTGTGTGTGCAGTGTGTGCCTTCCAGGCTGTGCCGGGTGCTTCTGCCAGCGACTGCAGCACAGTACAGCTGCCAGCTCTGCCTTTTCCATGTGTGGCATGGATGGACTATTTGGTTCAAATGTTCTTAACTACTTATCTAAAGGTAGGGGCAAGGAGGGAAAAAGGGGGCTGAGGTTAAGCCATAATCACATATTTCTCATCTCTAAAACTGTTCAGTAAACTAGTGGGCCAAAAGGTGATTATTCTCAATGACCTATTCCAGTGTCTACAACTCCTGTTCTCAGGATATTGGGCCAAAGAAATGGGAACCTGTTTTTTGCCTTCTCTCCAAAGTTTTTTCAGTACTTTCATGTTGCCTTTAGACAGCCAAATATAAGGTGGATGCCTGGACACTTCCTTAGAGAAACAGAACATGTTGATTTGAATTGAACAATTCAAGCCTGTAGGCAGTTTTGTAAAAGGAATATAGCATGGTGATTACCTAGTTCTCACTGGGTTTTTATAAAGTGTTTTTTAAAGCAGCTTGAGATAAACTTCATATACCATATAGTTGACACATTTAAAGTTAACATTTCAATGGTTTATAGTATATTCACATAGTTTTGCAATCATCACCAGAATTGATTTTAGAACATTTTTATCATCCCCAAAAGAAATCCTATAACCATCAGCAGTCATCCCCTTGGCCCCACGTTCTCCCAGCTCTAAGCAACACTAATCTACTTTCTGCCCCTAGAGATTTGCCTTATTCTAGACATTCATATAAATGGAATCATAAAATATGTGGCTTCTATCACTAGTTTATTTCACGTAGCACAATGTTTTTTTGTTTTTTTGAGACGGAGTTTCGCTCTTGTCACCCAGGCTGGAGTGCAATGGCGCGATCTCAGCTCACCGCAACCTCCGCCTTCTGGCTTCAGGCAATTCTCCTGCCTCAGCCTCCTGAGTAGCTGGGACTACAGGCACGCGCCACCATGCCCAGCTAATTTTTTGTATTTTTAGTAGAGACTGGGTTTCACCATGTTGACCAGGATGGTCTCCATCTCTTGACCTCATGATCCACCCACCTCGGCCTCCCAAAGTGCTGGGATTACAGGCTTGAGCCACTGCGCCCGGCCGAGCACAATGTTTTTAAGGTTAATCCATGCTGTCACATGTTATGAGTGCTACATCATTTCTGTAGCCAAAATTTCACTGGGTTTTGAAAGTATTCAATGAGTATGTCTTGTAAAGTGTTTAGTAGAGTCTCTGGCCCGCAGCAACTGCTCATTACAGTTGCTACTTCCTTCAACATGAAATCACTGCGGTATCATATATAGTGGTAATTGCTTTCCAAAATATTTACTCTTATGCAGATGCAAGTTATTAATATTCATATTTAAACCCAATAGCTCATTTCACTATTTTAAGTAAAATATTTTATCTTCTATTCAAAGAAAGAGTATATTAGTATTTCTTATAGTAAAACTGTTAAAAGAGGAATTCATACTTCTGATATACTTTGTCACAGTCAATTGTAGAAAGAATAGACTCTTCTAGGTGGGAAGGACCTCAGGAACTTAGCTAACACATCCTACCACTTCAGACATAGCCCAGTGGTAATTCTGGGCAAACAAGAATTTATTCCTATTAGATCCCCTGAAAAGGTGATTATTCTCAATGACCTATTCCAGTGTCTACAACTCCTGTTCTCAGGATATTGGTTTTTATCTATAGTCACTCTCCACAGCCCATTGAGATAGCTGCTATTGTCTTGCATTATGATATTCTATGAAACATGTGCTCTGTCCTCAAGTACCACTGTTAAATTTCTCTGTCAGTCTTCTTTTTTGGTGCATTAGTGTTTTTAAATCTTTCACGTAGGTCTTGTTTTCCAAATAGCTCAATCATCTCTGTGGCTTCTCTCTGTCGAGCCTCTCTGTATTCTGTATACCCTCCTTCAGGCAAGTATTTCAGGGGAACTGTGGAATCTCCTTTCCTAGGATCCTTAAGGAAAAGTCATTTAACTGATGACAGGGCCAATCTTAAGATTCCCAGAGCAGTCAATATAAACTTCATCCCAGCGAAATCTGACTAGAGTTGGAGAGAATACTGGCTTTGTGCATCAGGAGCCTGCACTCTGCTATCACTTGCTCACCCTGAATTTTTCCACTCTTTGTGCCATCAGTTTCTCAATTCATTTTATTTCCTTCCCTGGTCTGTGATACTGTAATTTTCATCACTGAGCTTTTAGCCACTTATCTGGTTCCATCTAGAATGGACAAATACTGAAGCCATTCAGAATCCTTCTGGAGGCCTTCAATTCCATTGGCAGATTTACCAGTGAGTGTGATGAGCACACATGCTGCTGCCTCATTTTCCAAGCCTTGGATGGAAACGTGGACCAGGACTTCCCAGGGGAAGGAAGCCGCCTACACAAAACATAGATCCCAGACCCACATGTTCTCACTTTCTGAATGGAATATGCCAAGAAGGAAGGATCTATATATATTCTCAAGTCAGAAGAGTTGTATTTAACATGATGATGCTTGTCAAAAATTTTGTCAGAAAGAATTTTTTTAAAAACACTGTATCACTACCCAGGAACCTGTTCTTGTCTCGATATTTGAGGATTGATACGAGTCCCTCCAGTTTAGCATTACCAGATTTAGCAAACATTAAATGAGTAATTTTTTTAATATAAGTATGTCCCGTCCAGTGCTATACAGTGCTCATCCCGAATTCAAATTGAATAGGGCATCTTGTATTTTATCTGGCAATCCTTATATGGTTAAGAAGCACAGAGGCTCTCGATTGTCTTCCTTTAAGAACGTACATATTGGCTGGGTGCAGTGGCTCATGTCTGTAATTCCAGCACTTTAGGAAGCCAAGGCGGCAGATCACTTGAGGCCAGGAGTTCAAGACCAGCTTGGCCAAGCTGGTGAAACCCTGTCTCTACTAAAAATACAAAAAAATTAGGCAGGCATGGTGGTGGGCACCTATAATCCCCACTGCTTGGGAGCCTGAGGCAAGAGAATCACTTGAACCTGGGAGACAGAGGTTGCAGTGAGCTGAGACTGCACCACTGCACTCCAGCCTGGGTGACAGAGTGAGATTCTGTCTCAAATAAGAAATAAATAAATAAAAATAAAAATAATTATAAAAAAGAACATACATATTAATTTACTTACTCAGACATTAAATATTTACATAACCACTATGTGCCCAATACCCTTCTAGCTGTTAGGAAATAGAACAGAGAAAGAACAAATCAGAGGAAAATTCCTGCTTGCAAAGAGCTTCTAAGAAATATAAACGTCAAGCAAAGAAGCCCTTTGCCATTTCTAATTTACCAGCCTCAGTTCCCCACATATAAGTGGAGCTATGTAGAAGAAAGAACACAGGATGTGGAAGCAGAAGATCACAAGGTCTGTGCAAGTTCAGGCTTGTCTCTTAACCTCTCAGAGAGGCAGTTTCCTCACCAATGGAACAGGGACACCACACCTGCCTGACTTCACAGATGGGGTGAGGATCACACGGAGTTTTGTCAGGGAAATGCTCTGTAAGCTACAAAGTGTTAAAATGTTACTAATATTGTTGTCAATGCAGTTGTTTTGCTATTTTGGAATTCAAATCTTTGGGATCTACAAATTTCATACAATTGTGGAAGTTACATAGGAAACTAGACATTTATCCCAAAATTATACGGAAAAGCAACTTAAACAGTTTTTCATTCCAGGCAACATTCATAAACACTAAATACAGGCTTCATTTTCTTAATATACTACTGCAAAAATATTATGTAAAGTAGGTAACATTATAAATATTCAGCAGCAAGATTATCAAACAGAGCCATAAGTAATATTTGTCTGATGATGTTGCTTAAGTTTGCCAAAAACATTTTTATAAACATTTCTATAAACAAACATTTCTAGAGTTGATTGTCTTATAAATTTTTAAAGAAAGTATTTTTAAAAATAGAAAGGAGAAGTGAGGCCTTAATTATGGCTTTACATATTTTCTCCTCGGCTTCTTTGTTAAATATGCAAAAGGGCAAAATAAGATCAAATGAGGACATCGTAAAGCTGAATGTTTGACACTATTTAAAAGTAGTTATGAGGCATTAAGTCAGAGTCAGAGTTGGTACATTTTTTGATATACTGTTAAAATTTTGGGGAAAATTATCATTATTAAACTAGCTCATAGCCAATTCCTAAATTCCCTTGATCTCAATTGCTTTCTCCATGAGTAGTGTTAGATTTGGTACACTATGAACATAGTAGTTTGGTGGGCTAGAAGGTGGGTCTTTAGGCCAGGCACGGTGGCTCACACCTGTAATCCCAACACTTTGGGAGGCCAAGGCAGGTGGATCACCTGAGGTCAGGAGTTTGAGACCAGCCTGGCCAACATGGCAAAACCCCACCTCTACAAAAAATACAAAAATTAGCCAGGCATGGTGGGGGTGGGGGGCATCTGTAATCCCAGCTACTTGGGAGGCTGAGACAAGAGAATCACTTGAACCTGGGAAGTGGATGTTGCAGTGAGCTGAGATCATGCCATGCCATTACACTTCAGTCTGGGCAGCAAAAGTGAAACTCCATCAAAAAAGAAAGAGAAAAGAAAAGGGAGGGAGGGAGGGAGGGAGGGAGGAAGGAGGGAAGGAAGGAAGGAAGGAAGGAAGGAAGGAAGGAAGGAAGGAAGGAAGGAAGGAAGGAAGGAAGGAAGGGAGGGAGAGAGAAAGGAAGAGGGTCCTTAAGGAAGTGAGTAATTCATGGTTAGTCCTTCACTAAATTAATCTGTAATTTTGCTTCTTTTCAGTAAGACCGCATGGAAACTATTCTCATTCTTGTTCTACAAACCTTTTTAGCTGAACTTTGAAGCTGACTTTTATATTCTGGAATAAGCTGGGGATAGAACTTTTTGTTTTCAAGGGAATAGCTATTGCAGCCATCTGCTAGGATCTGAGTGACAGACTAGTGTGCCATATTTGGCACTGGCCATGACTGAGTTCCAGCACCTCTGAGTGAGCAAATGACACAGACCACTTTCTTACATCTTCTTACATGGTTTGGTGGGAAGGGGCAACATGGCCCTTTGCTATCGAGGTTAACAGGGAAAAAGAAAGGGAGAAGATCACCTCATAATGGGTCCCTCAGTCCATACTGGGCACATCTCTGGGAGAGCCAGGACCAGAAACAAAAGTCTCATGACTTAGTACCTTAGAATTAGACTTTAACATTTTCATTTTGCAAGTAAAAAAATGGATCCATATGGATTTGCCCAAAGTGGCTGCTGGCAACTGAGACAGAACACAGACCCTACTCTTGTGACTTCCACCTGGGTTTCCCACCACACTATCCTGCTCACTAATGGTAGGAAGCATGTGTTGTACCTATTAGCAAGCTAATGAGAGTTAGCCATTAATAATCCAGCAAAGACATTTTCAGGACATTACAGAAGGTGCTTTGGGGGAAAAAAACTACTAATTAAGCAATGTAAAAATAATCCTAGGACTTAGCTGTTACTCTTTTCTAAATAACAAAATATTTTTGGCAAGTAAACAATGTACTTCATACTTCAGTAGAAGGAATGTAGCTGGGGTACAGGGCAGGCCAAGTTACACACATACAAATAAACAAGTGGTCAACTATTTCTAAATGTACCTACCCTGTCCAATGATTAGGTGACCCAAATTCTGATCTTCTTAAAGGATGGAAATAGGTTATTTTTATTTTACAACCCACTGATTCCTTCTATATATAATACTGCATTTTTGAACAAAATTATATGAAGTTTATTCTCATCTAGGATAATATTTAAAGTTCGGTGGGAGCTGGATGACATGTCACACAGCCTTCTACAATTCCTTCAGTCTAAGGGTCTTGAGAGGGCCTACCGTTTTACAATGCATAGGCATTTTCCAGGCCTACGGCACTCTATTTTGGCTTCATATATATTTTTTTACACTTTTTATGAAATAATTCTAATACACAGAAGAGTAAAGAAATAACATATCAGACTTCATATGCTCACCACTGGCTCTATCAAAATCTAATATTGTTTGCCAAACTTTTCAGATTTTTTAAAAATAAAATATTACAGGTATAATTGAAAGCTATTGGACACTCCTGTATGACATCGCTTATTCTCTTCTCTACTCCTTCTCCTGAGGTGACCACTGTCTTGAATTTGGTATTTGTCATTCCCATGCATTTTGTTTGTTTGTTTTGAGACAGAGTCTTGCTCAGTTGCCCAGGCTGGAGTGCAGTGGCACAATCTTGGTTCACTGCAACCTCCACCTCCCAGGTTGAAGCAATTCTCCAGCCCTAGCCCCCTGAGTAGCTGGGACTACAGGTCTGTGCCACCACACCTGGCTAATTTTTGTGTTTTTAGTAGAGACTGGGTTTTGTCATGTTGGCCAAACTGGTCTTGAACTCCGGCCTCAAGTGATCCGCCCACCTCCACCTCCCAGAGTTCTGGGATTCTGGGTGTTGAGCCACCATGCTTGGCCTCCATGCATGTTTTTGCACTCTAACTGCATATATACTAATCCACACTTAGTGTTGTTCTGCATGTTTTCAAACTTTAAATAAATGACATCTTTAAATATTTGTTCATTCCACTCAAACAGATGTTTCTAAGATTAGGCAAAGTGATCCACACAACTCTATTTTAACCCACTATTATATGCTATTGTATGTGTGTAGTACAATTTGTCTTCCCAGTCTCCCCTTGGTGTCCATGTATGGTTTTCCCATTTTAAACAATGTTGTAATAAACATCTTTATACAGTAAGTCCTTATTTAAGGCTGTGAATAAATTCTTAGAAACCATAATTTTAAGCAAAACAACAGATAAGGTAAACAGTTTTTTCCCCTCATCAAGCTTACAACTAAACATTGTTATTTGAGGACCTGCTGTAACGTACATGGTTTTGTTGAAAGTCCACTTCCAAGAACCTATCAATGACTTTAAGAGAGGACTTACTGTACGTGAGTCCTTATGCACCTGTCCAAGAGTGTCTCTAAAAAACTACCTAGAAATGGATTTCAAAGTTGAAGGGTATCCACAGCTTCAAGTCTTAACTTTGCTAAATTGCTCTTCAAAGTGATTATACCAATTTATATGGTATATGACAGTTCCCACTGCTGTCCAATCCTACAAAAATTTGATGTTGTTGGCTTAAACATTTTTGCCAATATGAAGAACATAAAGTGAATCTCACTGATATTTTAATGGCCATTTCCACAATTACAAGTAAGAACACCTATTTATTGGCCCATCAGGTTTCCTCATCTGTAAACTACCAACTTGTATCTTTTGCCTGTTTTTCTATTATTTGTCTTTATCTAAATGATCTGTCAGTTATATATGTCATATTCTACCCTGTGTTTTCATTTTGTTTATGATTTCTTTTTTGAACAGAAGTTTCTAATTTTAATGTGGTCACATTTCTAAGTATTTTCTATGATGGCTGGGTATGGTGGCTTATGTCCATTATCCCAGCACTTGAGAGGCCAGAGCCCAGGAGTTTGAGACCAGCCTGGGCAAAACAGCAAGACCTCATCTGTACAAATAATAAAAATAGAATTAGTTGGGCATGGTAGGGACAGGCCTAACTACTCCCAGCTACTCAGGAGGCTGAGGCAGGAGAACTGCTTGAGCCTGAGAGGTCAGTGCTGCAGCAAGCCATGATCACACTACTGCATTCCAGCCTGGGCAACATAGTGAGATCCTGCCTTAAGAAAAATCTCTATTATGTTTCGTGATTTTTATTTCTTTTTAAAGAAATTCTTCCTACCCCAACATTATGTAGACAGCCTCTTATTTTCTCTTCTAAAAGTTAAAAAAACATTGCTTTTCAAGTGCAGATCTTCATCTAGAACTTATTTTTGTGTATGGTATAGGTTAAGATTCTCTACATGGACAATCCATTATCCAAGAAACATTTATTGAATGCTTAACTCTTTCTTCACTGATTTATAATCCCTCCATGATCAAGTATCAAGTTTCAGATTGACATAGGTTTATTTCTGGGCCTTCTACTCTGTTTTGCTGTTCTATTGATCAGTTTCTAAGCCAATACAATGCTGTTTTCATTTACTTTGAATCCATAAGTTGTAATATCTGGTAGAGTAGATTCCTCTACTTCATTCTTCAAAAGTGCCACGGAAAATCCTAGGCTATTGCTCTACCATACAAATTTTAGAATCGGCTTGTCAAGTTCCAGAGAAAGTCCAGTTGGGATTTTGAATGGAATTGAATAGAATTTATAAATTAGTTCAGGATTTCAATTGCTCTAATGGGTTTTTGGACGATAAATATCTGAGCTGGAGCTTCCAGATAGCTGAAAACATGGAGGCTCCTGGACAGTGGCATGCTCAGGAAAGGCATGGAAGCTCCATGTCCCTTTCCTCATACCTCGCTCTATACATCTCTTCAATTTAAATATATATATACACACACACACACATAGTCATTATATATATAATAAATTAATAAATATCTGGTGGCTGAAAGATCAATTAAAATGTCTTACCTCTCAAAGCAACAATTAACTTATAAACTGCCATGCCTCCCATTTATGGACTTAGAAATTCTATCACTTAACATACATTATAAAAACCAAAGCCAGGTGCTATTGCTCACACCTGTAATCCTGTATCTAGAAAGCTTAACTTCAAAATGCATTTTAAAACTTTCTTTTCCTTTCTCTTGGGTTTCAAGATGTAAGCTTAAAGCAAACCAAAAGAGCCTTTGCCCTTAGTCTTAAAATAGACTCCATGTCCGCCACCTTTCTCACTGTCTCACTGTTACACTCCCTTCACATTTATCTAAGTGCATGCTGGTATCTAATTATCTGCCTGCTTAGAAGTTCCAGGGGCTAAACTTGAATCTTCAGTCAGACAGACCAAGCTTGGAGACCCAGCTGCAAAATTCCAGAGATAACCTCAAGGTAGCTAGTCAACAACCCAGCCATTGTTGAGATGATGCCAGCCTGCTTCCACCAGGACTGGGACCCAAGACAGCCACCAGAACAAGAAACACAGACATTGTGCTCAGTATAATTTTTACATGTGCTCTAGCCTGGGCAACAGAACAAGACCCTGTCTCTGAATTTAAAAAATGAATAAAATTTTTAAAGACTGAAAAAAAAAACCATTAGAGCAATTAAAATGCTAAACTAATTTATAAATTCTATTGAGTTCCATTCAAAATACCAGCTGGCCTTTCCTTGGAACTTGACAAGCCAATTGTAAAATTTGTAGGGCAGAGCAATAGCCTAGGATAGAATGAAGTAGAGGAATCTACTCTACCAGATATTACGACTTATTATGGATTTAAAGTAAATGAAAACACATTGTATTGGCTTAGAAATTGATCAATAGGACAGCAAAACAGAGTAGAGGGCCCAGAAATAAACTTATGTCAATCTGAAACTTGATATTTGATCTTGGAGGGATTATAAATCAGTGAAGAAAGAGTTTATTATTCAATAAATGTTTCTTGGATGTCCTTTTTAAAACCTTGTCTTGCCCCTAAAATGCAAAGTAGTTGCATTGGATGGGAATCTAGACACTTTCCTATCACTAGTGTTGGCTAATAAAGTCACTTTCTTTCTACTAGATCTGCCTCTTGTTAATTGGACTCTGCATGTGGTGAGCAATCCGACTTGTGTTCAGTTACAATCCTTGCACTTTGAGAGGCTGAGGCAGGAAGGTCACTTGAGTCTAGGATTTTGAGACCACCCTGGGCAACACAGTGAGATCCTGTTTCTTCAAAAAATAAAAAACTGAGCTGGGTGTGGTGGCACGTGTCTATAGTCCCAGCTACTTAAGAGGCTGAGGTGGGAGAGTTGCTTAAGCCTAGGAATTTGAGGCTGCAGTAAGCCATGAACATACCACTGCACTCTAGCCTGGGCAACAGAACAACGCTCTGTCTCTGAATTTAAAAAATAAATAAAATTTTAAAATATTAAAAAAAAAGAACAAAAATTTCTGGAACTCTCTGCACCCTTATTTCCATTCTACATATCTATCATAAGATAAGAATCTTAACTATGAAAAAAATTAGCTGGATGAATAAAATGCATTTGGAGCATTACTTATTGTAAGAAAAAATGAAAATAACCTAAATATCAATGACATAGGACTAGTTAATTAAATTAGAAGAAATATACCCAGTGATACACTATGATAGTGAGAAAACTACTGGCTCTAAAAACCATTTATAGCAATAATGAAAATGGTTACTTATGAAATATTATTAAGTAATAAAATTAGGATATTGATTGTTAGTACAATGTGAATACAACTGTAGAAAAAACTCTGGAATGCATGCACATGAAAATAAAATGTACTAAACTATTTACACTAGGGGAATATGGAATCACAAATAGAATTCTCCCACCTATCCTACCTGTTAAAAAAATCTATTGTCTAAAGGGGCTACCTTTCTATTATAACAGAATACATTGTAAAAAAAAAATAACATTAATAAAGTGAGTAGGACCCAGCTGTGTCTTCTGGGTCTCATTTAAAGTTCAAAGAGACAGTGCTTGTAGGAAGCAAAGCATTCAAGGCTGACTCTCAGGGTTTCGGATCTAGCTCAATCACTGATTGTTTTAGAAGTTTTGGGAAAGATTATCACCCATTTTCTCCATGAAAAAAATAAAAATATTTAGATGTGTGGATTAGTCAGGAAACCTTTATGAATGGGCATTCACTAAAACAACTGAAATTTCATCTAAATCATACAAAACTGCCTATCTCATTTTCTTTCAAGTATGAATGAGAGTAAAGAGCAGGGAGTTTGCCATTTGGAACTGGAAAAAAAAATGCCAACAGCATCGTTTTCAGAGTTTGTACTTTACCTTAAAAACATGAAAGGCTTCGAACTGTATGTTGGGACTTTTATCGCGAAGGAGGTTCATCATGAGTTTCAGGTTCTCCGGCTTGCTGATGTACTTTGTCATGATGGCAAAGTTGTGACGGTCCAGGATCAGCTCCCCTAGCAGCTACAGGGAAATACAAAACCAAAGCTGTAATCTCAGAGCCACCTGACTCAAAATATAGCTCACATCTTCTCACTGAAAAACAAAATACAAACATGAGTAAGAATGGTGTCATGAAAAAAGTTAGGGTGTCCTTAAGTGCATCTCAAAGCACCGGCATAAAAGCAGTAGTTATTGCGGAAGTTTTCCACACTGTTTTGCTGATGTCAGTGCTTAGTGCCTTTTTTTAGTCAGTCTTTACTGCAGCTCACCTAGAGCTAGGCAGAAATATTTATGATTTTAGATACTTACTTTAATTATCTTGCTTCCTACCAATGTATTGCTCTGTAGGCATTCAGATAGAAGGAATAACAAAACTGGCACCAAAATGGTACCTTCTTTACCTGAATAAATGTATGCTAGGAGTTCGTTATTAAGTCAGTTTGTTAAATGACTTTTACATTTCCCGACTTATATTATAAAATCTGATATAAAGCCAAGAAAAATAGTTGAGCCCAATCCATATAAAATTTAGTAAGTGCAGCAAGTTTTTATTAAAAAGCAAAGCAAAACATTTTAGGTGACAAATTCATAGTTCCCCAAATACAGCACTACCCTGAAACAAAATAAAAATACCAAAAGTAAGAAAAGTTGAAGACCTTCTAGCAATATGGCTGAATGTATTATTGCTCTATCTCAGAAACTTTTTTTTCTCACTGTATTCTGGAGAACAGACTGACAGCCCTGGCTGCTGTAGCAATTCCTAAAGCTTCAGCAGCCAGAGGGCTAAACATACCATAACGTAATTTTATATAGAAGATATATTTAGTTTTCAATTGTTCTATTTACTAGACTTTTTCTGAAGGCCTCAGGAGAATAAAACATTGTTACATGGTTACAAAAATCCTGGATGGGAAGAAAAGCACATCAAACTGAGGGCCAGCTGTCTATCACAAAGGAGTCCCAGATGGGTACAAGTGTCTGGCTGCCAATAAACCACCACATTGCCTGTGATGTATCTTTTGTCTATTTAACAAGTAAGAAGTACACAACTTGAGGTTATTTTAGTACATGAAAATAAGGTTTGTTAAACCTGAAAAAAGGATGACAACTGTTGGATGCTGGCTGGTGACTAGTTATTCTCATATACATGAAACAGCAACCATGTAGTCAAATTGTTAGCCTGCATCCTCCTTAATCTTTCTGCAGCTTCTAAAACTAACCTAATACCTTTTGAAAACTTCCTTTGCTCCTGGTTTTTTAGCTCGTGCAGCTTGTTCCTTTGCTACCTCTTCCATGGCTCCCTTGCCTTTTGTACCACTTATGCAGTAATTTTCCAAGCTGTTTACATGGAACTGCTATTTTCCATCTCCCAACAGTCTCATCTATGCCCATGGGTTCAACTGTAACATCTAGGAAGATGTCTCCCAAATCTACATTTCTAGTCTTAGCTTCTTTCCTAAACTCTAGACTCACATTTCTAACTGCTCACTGGGGAGGCCCGCTTGAACACTGCTGGTCCTTCACACTTCACATCTCTAAAACCAACTCCCTTCCTTCTCTTTGCTAATGGCATCAGGAGCTGCCCTCCTTCAGCTGAAAAGAGAGCTGAAGTCTTCCTTAGCATCTTTCTCTTCTTTACTCCTCACATCAAATCTCCATCCAAGATCTACCAATTTTCTGTTTTTAAGTGTTTCTTGAACACCTTTCATTCAATGTTCACAGCTGGTAATCTCATTCAAACCCTCACTACCTTTCAGCTGACCTACTGCCACAGCATGCAAAATGGTCTCTCCTTCAGTCTTCACCTAATCCAACCCATTCTGCACATTTTGTCAGAGAAATCTTCCCGAAAATCAGCTCTATTTGTTACCAATTCCACTTAGAAAGTGAATGCATAAAGCAGCAAATTCCTAGATTCCCATAGATTTAGAAAAAAGGTAAACTCATTAAGATGGCATTCCCAGCCTCTGTGATGTGGAATCATTTCTCCTGCTTCCTTGCCTTGGCTCCCTTTCTCTATCTTCCCCAATCTCCTGTCTCTGTGGCTTTGCCTCCCCGGCTCCAAAATCTTCCCCACTTTCACCTCTTCTCTGCCTGTCCAAACCTGGACAGAATTAGCTCAGAACTAGCTCAGACGTCATCTTTGGGAAAGCCTTTCCTCTTCTCTACAGTTGATTGCAGTACAGTTATTTGTGAGACTGTTTAGAGAGTAAGCGGCTTACTCTCTAAACAGTCTCAAATCCCCTTACAACCTAACTGTGTGATGTGCATGGGTATTGCTGGGAAAATAAAAGTCCTACTGATACAGTTACTAATCTCTGAAAAAGAGACCGCATAACAGACACAACTCTGCCTTATTACAGTCACACAGCTAAAATCCATTACATACATACATCCTCAAGATGCAGGGTAACCTGTCCACTAGAGGAGGACCTGACTACCATTTCTGTGCACTCTTTCATAGTTTGCCCTAATTCACCTAGCAATTGAGGTGACCATTTGTTTTAGCTATTTATCTGAATAACAAAACTTCCCTTATCTCTCTAACAAGCAAATAGATGCAGCTTGGAAAAGGGCACACAGGTTAAACTCTCCTGGTGACAGGGAGATAGTATCATCTTCCTAGATGCTTATATTTCGAAAGTATGGCTTCCAGACCTTCCAAAAGGAAAAAACAAAACTAAAAGACTTCCAAGTTGTAAAGCTGTCAAGAGCCTTACTTATCTTCTAAAGATATATACAGAAAAAATCAAATACTGAATAGACATATACACACGTTAAAAGGCTTCAGCAAAAAGAAAATTACATTTTTGAAAATTTACACACATATATTCAATAAACATTTGCTGAAGGTATATTTATGAGTTAAGTTTGGACTAGATCACTTCAACTTTTATTACCTGGGGATACCTATATATAAATTCTATCCAATCTATCCTCTGCTAATAGAATTTCATAATTTTTCTGAAACAATTGTGTTAATTCAACACTAAATTTTTTAGCCATTAAATGTTAGTCTATTTTAATATTGACAATGACAAAATACTACATTCCAGAATAATACAAAGTACTGTACTATAAAGCAATACTATACTAAGTAAATGGAAAACACACATATTTTATTTCTTTAAATTTCTTATTTTGTATGCCTCATAGTACATAGTTAAGCTATGCAGCAAGTGGAAATAAGTTTCTTAGAAACTTAAGTGTTTTAATGAAATTGACCAGAGCCCAAAAAATTCCCCAGTTTCCACCAAGCTTCTTTTGAATTATAATCCTTCTTGCTGGTAATTAAATGCCAGGCCTCTCTGCAGAAGATAAGAAAGAAATTCCTAAGCTCTGTCACATGATGGAAAGGAATTTCTCTGTTAATTATTTTTTAATTGACACTGGGAATTAAGCATCCCAAGACAGTACAGGCAAATTTAGAATATGATTAACAAAAGGCAGCAGGTAGCAACTTCCTTGGAATCAGAAAATAGCCTAGTACTTAAGACAGTTTATTACTTACAAAGTCACTGTATAATAATCTAACCTCTCTTGTTTCCTGCCATTATGAAACATCAATGTAAAACATTATAGAATCCATCTATATATAAGCACAGTTTTGTCAAAATAGAATATCCTGCTACCGCAGATCTAATTCCCAAAAGGAAAAGCCAAAATTGCATCAGTGGAGCTTCCAGAATGTTTTTCTAGTTAAAAAAAAAAAAAGCAAACAATAGTAATTTAATGACCTTGATGTTTACATATGAACTTATTTCATGTCTACCTTTTGTTCGCTTGAACAAAGTGATGCAAAACCATTTTAGCAACATCTCTTCCTACAATCTAACATTTAAAAAAGCCATCTCTCCAGTAACAATTATTTTAATACTTTCTGCATTCTTAGGTAATTTATCTGCATTTTTTAAGTGTCCCATCAGTGCTTGGTTTTACCATGCTATAAATCAGACATCCATGAGACACCTAACTGTAGAGATTTTAGGCAGGAATCACAGCCAAATTGTATATCTGGGCAAATTAATGAAAACCAGAAAAGATGTCTCGTGAGTAGGCTGGGGCATTTGTAAGTAAGTAGGAAAGATAAACAGTTTTCTTCCTCCTAATTTGGTTCAATCACCTTAGTTCATGCAAATCTCTCAATTTTGATCCAGTATCTGATAGACTCCCACTGAAAAACAGGAAGGATTTGGAGAATTTTCAAGCAACTTCCTATATGCTGGCCCTTCAGAGCATCATCACTTCTGTTTACTACTGCAATTGCCATCTTCCTTTCAGGGCACTACTCGTTGTTCCATGGACAAGCTTACCACATTGTGGCTATCCTTGTGGAGCCCTACAAATAGAGTTCTATTCTTTACATATGCAGCTGTATAAACAGGATACGTCCATATCTTCATCTGCTCTTAGCAAGCTTTCTGGACATGGAAGAACACAGCACAGAGGTCACTATCTCTGCCCAAAGGTCAGTTCCACACATAGTTTGGTCTCATCACTACTGGCTCCAGCCCAGACAGCAGCATATCTGTGGGCCTTTTTTCTAGATAGGTCTCCTGGTATGAGTTTCTACACAAAGGGGAAACTCAATAAAAAGTGATGGATGAATGGCTAAAAAATGGCCTTCCCATTAATACCCAGTGAGGGTGCAAATCCAAAAGAAACCAGGTCATGGCTGATGCAGGATCGTGGGCAAAGTAAATTGACAAAAATGTGATACAAAACAGATTGACTTTATTAGCTAAGCACAAAATTAGACCCCAAATTTAGAAGCAAATACATTGTTCTACGAATGCCATCATCTTGGCATGTAAAAATAATACAAGTGTGTGCCACTATATCCAAATCTAGAAAAAAAAGGAAAACATAATAATACAAGTGTGACATTCAGCAAGGTGGACCATCACACCAGTTGCCGCACTAAAAATAGTTTTATCATCTGCTGAAAACATTGTTTTTGTGGGATTCTGAGTGGGATCTGCAGGGCAGAGATGCAGCTCTCGTCCACATCTCCCTCCCCTCAGGGGCTCTCGCTCCTCCCATAGGCCACATGGCTGCTTCCAGGTACCTTTCCACTGAGAGAGGGAGGGCCACTCATGGATGGATGTGGTTTTACTCTGTCATTTTAATAGCCAGTTAATAGGTGCATAACCTCAAGTAGCAGATGTAATTAATTTGGTTACACACACACACACACTCACACACACCTCCTTATCAGAATCATCTTAATTTTTTACAAATTTAGCCCTCTGTTCAAAGATCAACTTATCAAAGAGATTTCACTGACAGTCTAGCTACTCTGGTACACACCTCCCCACCATCCTCCAAGTCACCGCTTTCTGCCTCCTTTCCCTACTTTTCTTTTTAGTACTTAAAATCATCTGAAAATTATGTATTTATTTGTCTTATTGTCTGTTTTCCACTAATAGAATGTGAGGTCCAAAGCTGTTGTTAGCTGTCATCATATATCTGGAGAATAAGCCTATAAATATTTGTTGACTAAATGGAATATCTTATTACCTCCCTCACACCTCCTTCTCCAATAATTCATCAAACTATGCTATTTACGGGTAATTGAGAATTGACTTTATTTTTGTTTCCAGC
Source organism: Callithrix jacchus (assembly GCF_049354715.1). Taxonomy (NCBI): domain Eukaryota; kingdom Metazoa; phylum Chordata; class Mammalia; order Primates; family Cebidae; genus Callithrix; species Callithrix jacchus. Next base: position 66,596,183 of record NC_133502.1, read on the forward strand.
TAGCTGCACTGTCTTTTAATCTCTTGCCAGGTTCTGTTTCAGTGTAATCCTGGCAGTATTTTAGAAAAGCAAAGTTTCGTATAGGGGTCATGTATCTGTTTGTTAGAGTTGGTTTTTAAAAAACATTTCTCTTCTAATTCTTTTTTCTTTTCAAAGTGCTGTTTAATTTTTTCTTTTTTTTTCTCTTCTAATTCTTAAGGAACAATCATGTTTCATGTTTCCATCTCTTCTGTAAATATAATGTGAACAGGTCATGTTAGGTGGCGGAAGTATTTTTATCAACCTAGGTCAGAAAACACTGACTGACCTAAATACTCAGGGAATGGGACCTGGTGATGAAATGTAGTGTACAAAATTATTTAAGAAAATATGTTACAAATCTGGGAGATAAACGCCTCCCATAAAACAGAAGCCCATAACACTTCAAGTATCTAATTTGATAGTAAAAAGTTATTTTATACTAAAAAATAAAGATATTAAGAATTATCAGTCAGGTGCAGTGGCCCACGCCTGTAATCCCAGCACTTGGGGAGGCTGAGGTTGGAGGATCATGAGGTCAAGAGATCGAGACTATCCTGGACAACATGGTGAAACCCCGTCTCTACTAAAAATACAAAACTTATCTGGCTGTAGTGGTGTGTGCCTATAGTTCCAGCTACTCAGGAGGCTGAGGCAGGAGAATTGCTTGAACCCAGGAGGCAGAAGTTGCAGTGAGTGGAGATCAATTTATTTATCAATTGATAAATAAACAAGAATTTATCAATTGCTATGCTTGAAACTTAGAGAGAAGGTTTAATTTTTGCATTTTATACTTTTTTTTTTTTTTTTGAGACAGAGTTTTGCTCTTGTTGCCCAGGCTCGAGTGCAATGGTGCAATCTCAGCTCACTGCAACCTCCACCCCCTGGTTTCAAGCGATTCTCCTGCCTCTGCCTCCTGAGTAGCTGGGATTACAGGTGCCCACCACCACGCCCAGCTAATTTTTGTATTTTTGGTAGAGATGGGGTTTTGCCACATTGGCCAGGCTGGTCTCAAACTCCTGACCTCAGGTGATCTGCCTGCCTCGGCCTCCCAAAGTAAGGGATCTGCCTGTCTCAGTCAAACAGGTGTGAGCCAAGATGCCTGGCCTCAGTAGAAATATTCTAAATTATACTTATCGTGTACTTATGTATATTGTTACTTCCAAAGGTAAGACAGGACACTTATATTATTTTGCTATAAAATACAGTCATAACATAAAACATAGTAAATACCTCTCAAGTTATAAAAAAAGTTATTTTAATTTTTCTGTGTTTACTCAAATGCTAACAGACCCATCATTTGCTAATGAGATATCAACTTACAGGGACACTGACTTAAAGGAATTTGATATTACCTTTAAAGATTGCCTCTTAGTCACATAATTCTCAGACTGAAGCAATTTCTCATAGTCTTCAAAAATCTAATGAAAAGAAAAATACATTAGAGTGTAAAAGCAGCAGTGCATTCTCTGTATTAGGCTTGCTTGCTCTCTTATTCAGGAGCAAATTCCCTCCTTCTAGCCATTTTACCATCCTCCTTTAAGGTGAAGACGCGGGGACAGGGAGGTCAAGAGTTACAAGAGACATCCTCCCCTATTTTATTTTAGATCCGCAAATTAGAAAATGAGTAGAAAAACTAAGTAATTTTGAGTTCAAAATCACTTTGAATAAAACTAGTAAAAGTTGCAAGAGAACTCATTTTGTGCCATTTTAAAGAAATCTTTATGGAAGCAGCCTTGTTGGTGGCTATGGGTCCACAATCTGGAAAAATATTAAATACATTTAAGGCTTCACTTGGCAAGCCATAAAGAGTAGGACTGTCCAATTCACTGCATGAACAGATGAAGAAGGAGGCAACCTTTGCTGCATGACAGCTCATTAAGCCCAACTGGTTTCTCTGGAGCACTTCACTCTCATCGGAAGCTGGGGACACTGGTGCATGCAGTCCTGTTTCCTAATGTGGTCACCAACCATGGCCTAGGCCCTTCAGTTTAACACAGAGTGCTGGCCTCTGGGGAGGCTCAGCATTCGCTTCCACCATGTGTGGGCACACAGCTCAGAGAGCACTGAAGTGGAAGGAACAACCGCAGCCAGGATGGAGGGCAAGAGATCAGGAACTGAATGAAGAGGGTGACAGACTACCAGCCCTCGGAGAGTCAATTGCAAGGGGTGTGTGTGTGCAGCTGTGTAATGAGGGCAAACTGTGCCCGCTGACAATCACCAACAGAGAATTAATGAAGTGAAAAGTAAAAATATAAAGGTGTAGCTCATATTAAAATCACAGTAATTATGCTCTTTTATATGAATGACTTATTTATTTTATCCTGAAACACAAGGAGAATTTTGTGGATCATTAAATGCATCCAACAAGCCTTGTGATAAATTTGAATAGTAACTATAAAATGTAAATACATGTATACGGTATGATCTGTCCCCAGTCTACCAGGTTTATTACTTTAGAGTCATGCATCATGTGCTCCAGTTTCATGGTGTACTGCTGAAGAAATAAAAACTACGCCTTTGGGAGGCTGAGGCAGGCAGATCACAAGGTCAGGAGATCAAGACCAGCTTAGCCAACATGGTGAAACCCCATCTCTACTAAAAATAGAAAAATTAGCCTGCCATGGTGGTGGATGTGTAGAGTCCCAGCTACTTGGGAGGCTGAGGAGAATCACTTGAACCCTGGAAGTAGAAGTTGCAGTGAGCCGAGATCACACCACTGTATTCCAGCCTGGGCAACAGAGCGAGACTCTGTCACAAAAAAAAAGAAAGGAAAGAAAGGAAAAGAGTTTGAAGAGGCACAAGTTCTCAGGGCTTGTACTCAGGCCAATGCAGGAGCCTCAGCAACTGGGAAATTGCTAAATTACACAAGAAGTGACATACGGATATAAAACCAAAATTAGGTAAATAAGGAGTTGAAAAGAATGAATTTCTTAGTCTCTCAAATTGTTGTGCATTATCCCTGAATGCAAAGCGTTATTGCACAACACATTTACCTCATTCATTCTATAGGAGAGATTAGTAATTAGTTGATACTGTAGATTTTTCCATGTTATCTTAGCCTTTTAAATTTTTCATTTCTTATAAGCGTGATATCTAATGCATCTTTCCTTAACATTCCATCTAGCACATACAGTTACTGAACAACCAAGTTATATATTAACAGCTTGTTTCCTAAACTCAAAAATATACAATTTTCTTTCAGTCTTTATGTTTTGGGATTCCTCTGGCAATAAAAATTATTCTCCTTGCAGTAGAATGAGGTTATCAGAGGCTGAGGAAGACAGGAGGCAGAGGAGAAGAAAAAAGGTTGGTTAACAGGTATAAAAATACAGTTAGAAGAAATAAGTTTTAGCATTTAACAGCACAGTAGGGTGACTATAGTTAATAATTTACTGTATATTTCAAAATAGCTAGAAGAGAAGGTTTCAGAAGTTTCCAACACAAAGAAATGATAAATATTTGAGGCGATGGGCATCCTGATCACCTGATGTTATCATTACAAATTGTATGCATATATCAACATATCCAGTGTACCCCATAAACACATATAATTATTATGTATCAATTTAAAAAATCATTCTTCCCTCACATTTTACACTTAAATACTCTAGTTGATTCTATGGATTTTTAAAAAATAACCTGAGGACATAAAAATCACTTTTGATTTTATTATATTGCTAATACTTAATCTTAAATTGAAGGACACCTGGAAAAATAAAATTTATTTTATTTATAATTAAAAAAGAAATAGTTAAATTTTTGTGATTTGGATTGTGAAGATATACTACTGATAGGTAGTGGGGGCCACACCTTCCCAGCATTTGTTGAGTACATTGCAAGTTTGTCTAGAGTATACATGGTTCAGAGACTCCTTGAAGACTATTATTAATACTTGTTGGCTACCACTGGTCCATATGCCTATTATGTGCCCAACTATACTGCATACTGTTGGGAAGGCATAAAGTCATAGTTATCATCAAAAATATATTTCTCTTTGTAAGTACATATAATTTAATTCAATACTAAAGATTTCAATCAATAAAGATACTTTATCTTAATTTACTTATTACTACCATAAATATCATATACACATGAAATTGTTTTTTGCTTTTAATAGACGAAGACAAAAAAATCCACTCATCATAATATATATATATATACACACACACACACATACACACACACACATATATATATATATATATATACACACACACACACAAACATTTAGAACTTCTTGGTTTGGGCATCAATAATATAAACAGTTAAATGCTCCTTTAAGACAGCAGATAACATTGCTGCTGTTATGTATCAGGCACTAGACTGGGTGATGGGGATAGAGTAGCAACATTAACTAACACACGTAATAATGCCAAAAATCCCAGCAAAAAATAACTCTGGCTGCTGCTGGCATGAGGATCAGAGAGTCCCCCTTCCCTAAGTCCTAGTTTAGAGGCATGCTCTCCAACATAGGGCCATATGTGGCTGCTGAGCACTTGAAATGTGGCTAGTCCAAACTGAGATGTGCTCTAAGTGTTAAATACACATCAGATCTCAAAGACTCAGTATGAAAAAAGGATGTAAAATAGCTCAACCATTTTTCACTTCATCTTAGCCAAAAGACTGAGAGGCGATTATCATTTTCCATATTGATTGTACAATAAAATAACATTTTTTATATATTGGGTTAAATAAATATATATTATTAAAATTAATTTTACCTGTTTCTTTTTACCTTTTTGTGTGGCTAACTAGAAAATTTTAAGTTACACAGTGGCTCTCATTTCTGGCTTACACTATATTTCTACTGGACAGCACTGAGCTAGAGCATCTGAACCGACACTAAAACAAAACTTGTGAAGTTTTGCTTCTAGGTTTGTGCTATATTATACTTTAATCATTCTGTTTCTATTGCTTATACATTTAGTAAAAGCGTAGTTAGTTGCTCTTCGATGGAACTGTCACCACCAAATGCATGACACTGAATTAGGTATTAGGAAAACAAGTAATACTGATAAACACTAATACTGAGTACTTATTGTGGTACTGTGCTAAAAATTTTAAATCTTGTCAAATTCCCTCCTATGATGCAGGTATTATTGCTATCTTCATTTTGCACTAGGTGTAGTGACTTGCCCAGGGCCGCAGAGTTAGTAAGGAGGCAGGTCTTGAAGGCAAGCAAGCATGCAGACTCTAAAGTCCACACTGTGCTCTAAACCCTGTGTCCAGCAGATAAGATCTGCCTCTTAGGACCAGCCAGAAAGATACAGACACACCATAATAATACAATGTAAAAAACAAGAAGAAGCCAGAGAGAGAGAGGAAAGATGGAGGGGGAGGAGGAGCGGGGGAAGAGGGGAGTGAGAGAGAGAGAGACAGAGAGAGAGAGAGAGAGAGAGAGAGAGAGAGAGACAAGTGGTGGGTAGGGGGCAGTGGGGAGAGGTAGGATGCGTGTTTTGGGAGGGGTGGGATTAGGGAAAGCTTCCTAAAGAGTGACATTTCAACCAAATCTCAAAAGGGTGAGTTGGATTCACTCTTTATCGTCAGGGAAGAGAGTTGTAAGATAAAAATACTTTTGGTATTTTTGCTACTAAGTAAGAGCAGTTATCAACCAAGTAGACAGTGAAGGTGGGATTCTCTTCCTTTGGAGTTTCCTACTAAGAGCAACATCAAAGCAGGCAGGTGCTCGTCATTTCCTGGAGCTTCAGAGCATCACAGGAAGAGATGTGAAAAAGGCGAAAGCTCTGACCTCCCACCATCCTCAATTTTCCATATAGTTTCGTGATGACCCCGTAAACAGACAAATCAGGAGTATGGCTGAATACGATTGATTTCTCTTGTGGATAATTCACAGGGGCAAGTGCTCATAGATCTAAGAGGGAGGGAAAGAGAAAGCAGTAAAGTCTTTAAAAATGATTTCTACTTACCGTGTCATAATTTTGTTCTAAGAAGTCTGCTACCAATGCTTTATGTCTGGTGAGTAAATCCTAGAAAAAGAAAAACCAAACAAAAATTGTTATAGCTATTAATATTATAAATGTCTCTTTTCTAAGGGTTAAGAACATATAGAAGTTGCAGAAGGACATTTTCAGTTACACCACAAAATTATTTCCATTCCTACCTTAGCTTAAGTTGTGAAATACAAGTTTGTTTCATGTTAGGAAAGAAAACCCTAGTGTTAAACCTAGTGTTTGAAATTCATATTGTTAGATTTATGATAGAAATTATTTAACTGGTGAAACAAATGGAACCTGAGATGAGTTCATATTTCTTTAAGCCATGAACTCTACATTGTGATTATGATATCATAAATATTCAAATAAAGTATATGATTGTTTTCAAATGTCATTAATAACTAATCTTTTTTTTTGAGACGGAGTTTTGCTCTTGTTGCCCAGGCTGGAGTGCAATGGCGCGATCTCGGCTCACCGCAACCTCCACCTCCTGGGTTCAGGCAATTCTCCTGCCTCAGCCTCCTGAGTAGCTGGGATTACAGGCACGTGCCACCATGCCCAGCTAATTTTTTGTATTTTTAGTAGAAACGGGGTTTCACCATGTTGACCAGGATGGTCTCAATCTCTTGACCTAGTGATCCACCCACCTTGGCCTCCCAAAGTGCTAGGATTACAGGCTTGAGCCACCACGCCCAGCCAATAACTAATCTTTTTTTAAAATGAACTCTGAATGGCTTAAAACAATATCTCACAAGATAACATATTTTCAAAGAATTTAAACCTTTTATTTTTTTCTTAACCACTTTAAAAATAAAGGCGCTTCAGATACTGGAAGCATAGAACTGCCATTTAGCGGTGTCAAACCAGTACTGTCCCTGCCCGTGGGTTAATGGGGTGTGAGGTGTTGTGCACGTTACCGAGCAGCACAATGCATCCTTTCAAAGTTGAAGATGGGTAGCCCTATCTTATGGCAGATATAAACTTGCAGAAAACTGAACAAAAGCATGAAAAAACATCTGACTGTCTTCAACTCATACCTAAATTATATCCTTAATTCACCTTAACGTTGTAGGAAAACAAGCATCACTTAATCCCTTTGATATGCTTAGAGGCTAAATACCCTGTCTAGGTGCCATAAAAAATTTAATTAAAAACATAATAAGAATTTTAAAGTTTTCCAAAACAAATTCTTATTCTTTAATACATATTTAATTAAAGTTTCTGAAAAGTATATAAAAGATACAGAACACCTCACAAAGAAAAGGCAGATAGCAACAGATACCCACTCATTTCTACTTTAATTTTTAGAAAAGTAAAATATTTAAAGCATTGTGTACTATAATTTTCAAGCTCAAAAACCATTAAGAGTGGCTCTTAGTTCCCTATTGCTTGTTATCACACAACTTGATCAACTACTGGGCCTGTCAGTGGAAACATGGTAGTGTCTTGTTTTGTTTTGCTTTGTTTTGAGTTGGAGCAGAGCACTCAGTACTGCTCTGTAACTGGAGTTCTAAAATGGGAAAACCATTTACAGGGCTTCCATTCCTGGCCTGTAAGAGTAAAAGAGTAAGGTAGTTCCACAGGGTCCTTTGAGGTCCCTACTCTTTTTTTTAAAAGGATAATATTGGTGTCGTGTATTCAAGCACCTCTCCCCTAAGGTCATAGAAACCCCATGAGCTGTTATAGGAATTTTCTGAGCGGACCCAGGCCAGATGGAGCTCTTTCTGTGGGCTACAGCAGACACTGTGGATCACTGCACCCACCCGTGGGAGTTCTTCACCTGCTACAGCTATCATCAGCCTTGAAAGTGAGGTGTGGGTTTCCCACACTGCAGGCCCAGTGCACAAAGCCCCAGTGGCAACAAAAGGAGCAGTTTGCAGACCAGTGCTGCCTAGAAAGGTTGCATCATACATTAGTGTTATCCCAGCGAAAAAGGGATCAAGAGGGAGTTAAGTTAAAACCAAGACTTTCAAATTCCAAGGGCAAAAAAACCTTGAAAGAGCTTAAAAATCCAGTATTAGAAAACCCTAATAGGGTGGGGCTCCTGCAGCATACATATATATCATGGATACAGCCAAAAAGCAATGCACACATTCCCTTTCTCACGCCCACATTTCCACTTAAGTGTGTAATAGGATTGATACATAGATACACCCTCAAATTTATCTGCATAATAAGTGTATGTACAAACCATATATACATACACACAGGCTTATGTGCATATAAGACATAAGTAAATATAATCGCTGCATTATAGATCACGTGAGTAAAACACACACACACACACACACACACACACCCACACACACACCCAGCTAAGATCCTACCCAAGAAGGAAAAGACAGAAAATTGTGAAGAAAAGTAAAGTTCAAACGTTAAAGAATTTAGAATTTAAAAACCTTATTTCAAATAGTGTACTCTTTCATCCTACCTCCTAAAGATTCTGTTTTTAACCCTAAGTTTTGCATAGTATAACTATAATGCCAAAAATCAGATAGTGATATTTTTAGTGAATTCTGCTTGGAAAAACTTGGGTGAGTGCAGGGACATAAAAGGGTGAGGAGCCAGCCACAGTTGCTGTTAAGAGGGCTGACTGTGCGCTGGGGAGTGTGCTGAGCACTTTACAAACGTGGTTTTTCATCTTCACAGGTCCATGATTCTTCGTTTCACAGATGTGAAAAAGTAAAACCCAAAGGTTAACTAAATTGCTCAAGGACATCCAGCTTATCAGGTGGCAGAGAAAGATGGAATTCAAATCATTCCTATTGTGGGACTTTTTAGAGGGAGGGATGAAAGAGATTATGGTTGTAAGGAATCATTTTTTGAGAAAGGACTATTGGTAGACAAATCTATGCTGAAAACATAAATAATGTTACAATATTAATAACTAAACTGGGCAACAATTTCTTTAATAGCTCAAAACCAAAAAGACTAGAGTAGGAGGTTATAAAAACCCAAAGCCAATGCCAAAATCAAGTCAATCAACCAACCAAACAAAACCCTTTGAAACCAGCTAATTGGCCAGGTGTGGTGGCTCAAGCCTGTAATCCAGGCACTTTGGGTGTCTGAGGCAGGCGGATCACGAGGTCAGGAGTTCACATAGTGAAACTCAGTCTCTACCAAAAATACAAAAAAATTAGCCAGGTATGGTAGTGTGCACCTGTAATCCCAGCTACTTGGGAGGCTGAGGCAGGAGAATTTCGTGAACCTAGTAGGCGGAGGTTGCAGTGAGTGGAGATCATGCCATTGCACTCCAGCCCTGGTGACAGTGTGAGACTCTGTCTCAAAAAAGAAAGAAAGAAAGAAACCAACTACTTAAAAAAAAAGTGATTTATGGTTATTGTTACATTATATTAATCATAAACATTTGGTAAAATATAGAAAATTGGTGTTTCCAATACTGGCAGCATACTAGAAAACTTTTTATGATTATTTAGACTTTAAAGGATTGACTTAAACTCAATGGAAAATTGGCTTAAATACAAATTAAAACATCATCATTTATTTTTGTGATTCAATATTATTTCTGAAAATCAAATTGGGCTTAATGTATGACAACGAGAAATTACTATCAAGTGCATTTTATTGTATTAAATGTTTAAAAACCTTTGGGGAAATTTTCAGAAATACATTTTCATTAAGTATTTGCTTTTTCCCTGAATTAGTGTTTGTTCTATGTTTGTAATTATGTGAAGTCTTACTTGCGGTTTTTTAAAAAATGAATTTACTTGTTTCCATGGCAGTGAAGAGTCATCTGATAGGAAAGAAAAAAAACTGGGACTGTAATGTCTATTATTAGCAAACACCTCCTTAGTAGTTTAGACACAGACATTTTGGTAGAAAGAAATGGAATCATCCTTTGTACTTAACGTCATTCTTCATGTTTGATGCAACCAAGGCCTATCTTACCATATGCTCCATATCCACCTTTTTGGGGGCTCATCTCTAGCCGCTGTACAATTTTTGTCTGCTGGAGTGAGACATGGCTGCTCCTGGCATTTCCAGCACTCCAAGCCCAGAGCCATGCTGTTGCCCTCACCGCCCCTGCCTCCACCCAGCAGTCATTTCTTGGAGTCTGTTCCCAAGCCTTCCCTCCCTCCTTTACTTCCTTCCTTCCTTCCCTCATTCTCCTGAGATTTTGCTTTCCTTACCCCAAGCCTCCCTCCTACTCTTTATACTTCATCTCTCCTTAACGCTCCTTCCCTTCTCCAGCACGCTGAATGGAGGCCTGTGAACACCCAAGCAGGCTGCGAACACTGTCCTTTCAAACGCAGTTGCTAGAGGCCTTGTGTTTGTTGCAGGTTTCCCTGAGACTTTGGTGGAAATGATGGCATTTCCTCTGTTGTCTCAGGCAATTCAGTGCTGGTCCAAAACCCAAACACCCTCCTGCTATGACAAAAATGCCACAGTGGCTGGGTCCAGTGGCTCACACTGGTAATCCCAGGCACTTTGGGAAGGGCCAAGGTGGGTGGATCACTTGAAGTCAGGAGTTCAAGACCAGCCCGGCCAACATGGCAAAACCCCATCTCTACTAAAAATACAAAAATTAGCTGGGTGTGGTGGTATGTGCCTGTGGTCCCAGCTACCTGGGAGGCTGAGGTGGGAGGATCACCTGAGCCTGGGAGTTCAAGGCTGCAATGAGCTTAGATTGTACCACTGGACTCAAGCCTAAGTGATGAAGTAAGACTTTGTCTCAAAAACTGCTGCAGTTAACTGGGCTCACCGTGCTCCTTGGCAGCTGTGGACAACCAGCTGCTGTTGCTTAAGGCTGTCCTGGAATCTACCCCCAGCCCACCCCAAGTGGCTTCCAAATATTCCCATCATTCTCAAAGAGTATTCTCCCTGCAGAATTTTCATCAATTCGATTTTCCTTAGCTCACTGTATTTCCAGAGATGGCCTGGTTGCTATTATAGATCATGTCCCAGGCAGCTGCCAGGACTTGCCTCCCCTTTAACCACCCACCACTGTTTGATCTTCTTCATCACAACAAATCCGTCTGACTGCTGAGACTGCAGGTTCCGCCTCCACAGAGACCATGCCCTGTCCCTCACCCTCCGCCAGGAGCCAGGCATTCTTCTCCCTAAGTCCCAGCTTCCTTTAACTCCACTGACATCTCCCACCCTTTACCGACTCTAACACTCTCTCACACTCTCTGTGACCATGTGACCTTTCAACAGACTTATGGCACCTTCTCAGAACAGGCTGGGTAACTTCCTAGTCTGTGGATAATAGGTAGTTTTCAGCACAGCAAACCACTGCTTTCCCCTTTTTCCACCACTGGAGAGCTATTTAAAAAGAACTATTTATTATCTAAGTCATAGGCAACTTTCAAACACTGTTCATAAAGTAATAAGATTGGAGTATGTATTAATATTAGTATATGAACTCTACCAATGTTATTGAAATATGTATGTAAGATAATATATAAAAATAATAATTCATACATGGATTACAATTAAGTAAAACTTGTAAAAAAGTTATATATGTATATCCTGAAAAAAGTATGAATTAATTTGGAATTATGTAAATTGTTAAAATGCTTTTAAAGAAATGAATCAGAAAATGTGTGTGTGTATATATATCTGATGAATCTGATATACATATATACACACACACACACACACACACACACACACCTTAAATGAGTCTTATCTACTTTTTCAAACTGAAAGCCTATTTTTTTTCAATGCTGCTATTACATTGTCAGCTTATAATATTTTTGGAATTCCTCTTCTAAAATGGCCTTCAGAGCTGATTTGGTAGACACTGAAGAAAATCATGTGTATTTTATTTATATCTTAAAATTTATTTTTATGATAATCATTATGCCCCCAAATAATTCTAGCTAACTTGATCACCCACCTTATGCACTAACTGAAATGTCAAATAGGTTTTTGTTTCCAAAACTTTTATCTGCCCTTGAAAGATAAAAGTTTGCCATTATTGAAAAATAAACATGTCATACACATTGATACCAAGTTCAAAATATGTTAAATAATAGCAGGATCGTAAGTCTAAGTAAAAGGTTTTCTAAAATAGAAACCTGAAATGTAACATCACTCATCTGATTAATAAGTGTTGGTGTGCTTGTCTGCAAATTAGCTGCACTCTTTTCTGATATATTCTCTGAACATCTTTTTGATGATTAAACACAGAAATCAAAAGTAAAATGGTTGTCAGGGGCTGGAGGGAGGAGGAAATGGGGAGTTATTGTTTAATAAGTATAGAGGTAGAGGGCCAGGGGCTGTGGCTTACGCCTGTAATCCCAGGTCTTAGGGAGGCAGAGGTGGGAGGATAGCTTGAGCTGAGGAGTTCAAGACCTGGCTGAGCAATATAGTGAGACCCCATTCTCCACAAAAAGGGGAAAAAAAACCAAAAAGACAAAATAAGTATAGAGGTAGAGTTTGAATTTTTCAAAGTAAAAAGTTCTGGTAGTCAGTGACCTAACAATGTGGATATACTTCATCCTACAAGTTCCTACATAGTGACAAAGTAGATAATACATGATCAAACTGTAGATGATTATGAAAAACTGCAATATCATGTATTACTATTTTGTTTTACCATGTGGACATTTAAAAATTACATTCATAAAATAACATGATGCCCTTCACATTCAAAGATGAAATTCTCCATCTCCCTTCACTACCTAGTTCCTTTCCCCAGAAGTAATCACTGTTGCTGTTTTCTATGCATTCTTCCAGAGGTATTCAGTGTATATGTATCTTAAGTGGAAGCTTATGCCCTTTAACCCGCTTTTAACATAAATGACGGCATGCCACACACAGAGCACTACATATGTCTTTGTTGCAAAAGTGTATATACTGGAATTCATTCCATTTGAGCCTGTGACAAATATTTTGAGTTGTTTTTCTGCAATAGGACAGACTGGCCTCATAGACTGCATTCTATTTACAGATGCCTCTTATGAGCCACATCATACATGGTTGGCTACGCCGAGGCCTAAGAAATAAAATTTCTTGCTTTTTAAAATTAAATTGTCCCTTCAGCGGCCAAGTGACTATAAATGGCCTACCTGATTTAGAAAAATAAATTACCTTAAAAGTAGCAAAGGCATCTGAAGCAATATCAAATGTTGACAACTCCACATACTTAAAGAAATCTCTGAATTGATTAGAAAAGAGGATGATTTTGGCAAGTGGTTCATGTCGAATACATTCTCTCAGCATAATCCCACAACGTAATGCAATCTGTGGGGCTTCGTATCTAAAGCATAAACAAGAGAGAAATACAGAACTCTGTTACCCTATTAAAATAATATTAATGGCATCAAAAGAACCATTTCAATACTGCTGTTAATGGAAACACACATACCATTTGTCACAGTTCATTCAAACACCACTCATTCAATACCCACTGAAGATCTAGTATGGGCCTGGCACTATTCCAGATGCTGGGGAGACAACAGTAAACATGAGGTCGCCACTGTCACCATGTTCATATCTGAGTGTATCCGGTGGGGGGACAAGGCAGAACGTAAACAATGAAAAGATAATTTCATATACTGAGAAGTGCTGTGAAAACTGATGACAATAAAATACGCCACATTATTAAGGTGACTACTTAATTTCGTGGGTGTGTGCATGTGAGTGACTACTTAAATTACTTTACTTTAGACTAATGGAAAGGACAAAATGTTCCAGGCAAAGGAAAGTAACTGTGCAAAGTCTCCATGGCAAGAATAGGCCTGGGGAAATGGAGAAGGAGAAATAAGACCTGTGTGATTCGATTGTAGGGAAGAACCATGAGTGATGTAAAATTGGAGAGAAGGCAGGGGCCAGATCAGATACAGTTTCGGCAGCCAAGGTAAGCAGTGGGGTTTTATTTTAAGTGTAATGGGAAGCCTTTGGAGAGTTTAAAGCAAGAAATTGACAAGGCGAACTTATGCTTTAAAAAGATCACTCTGGCTGGGTGCAGTGGCTCAAGCCTTGGGAGGCTGAGGCGGGTGGATCGCGAGGTCAAGAGATCGAGACCATCCTGGTCAACATGGTGAAACCCCGTCTCTACTAAAAATGCAAAAAATTAGCTGGGCATGGTGGCACGTGCCTGTAATCCCAGCTACTCAGGAGGCTGAGGCAGGAGAATTGCCTGAACCCAGGAGGCAGAGGTTGCTGTGAGCCGAGATCGCGCCATTGCACTCCAGCCTGGGTAACAAGAGTGAAACTCCATCTCAAAAAAAAAGAAAAAAAAGATCACTCTGGCTTCTTGTTGGGAATGTATGTTAAACATCGGAAGGCAAGATAGGAACAGGAGCAGAAGCCCAGGAGAGGGAACTGGGGGTTGGCCTGGGGTGGCAGGAGCAGAACAGAGGACTGTGGGCAGGTGGTGGATACTGCTCAGAGGAAGAGTCACCAGGACTTGCTGATAATGTAGCTGGACTGTGGGAATAAATTTGGAAACTGAGAATTCAAGAATGATTCCTATGTTTTTGGCTCAAATCACTGGGTGGACAGTGGTGCTACTTATTAAGAGGAATAAACTAGCAGAGGAACAAGTTAGTGAAGAAACTAAGAGTTTGTGGTTGACCACGTTAGTTTTGAGATAGCTGATACCTAAGCAGAAATGTCTCCATGGCAGTAGTACACACCCCTCTGGAGTTTAGGAAAAAGATAGGGGAGAACTATATAAATACACAATTTTCATGCAATAGGTGACTAATGCATAGCTGTGGATTGATTAAGCCACTTAAATTCTAAGTGAAATCATGGCTCATGGCAAAAACTACACTAGACAAATAAAACATCTACTGTGGGAAACAATTCAGGACAGGCATACTAGATCGGTTCCATTTCTAATATAACAGCAATCTCTCAAAGTTGAATTCAATATCTAAATAAATCTAAGTCTAAGATATATTCCAGACTGATTGTGGTGGCTCACGCCTGTAATATCAGCACTTTGGGAGGCTGGTGGATCACGAGGTCAAGAGATCGAGATCATCCTGGCCATCATGGTGAAACCCTGTCTTTACTAAAATTCCAAAAATTAGCCGGGTGTGGTGGTGCATGCCTGTAGTCCCAGCTACTCGGGAGGCTGAGGCAGGAGAATCACTTGAACATGGGAGGTGGAGGATGCAGTGAGCCAAGATCACACCACTGCACTCCAGCCTGGCAACAGAGCAAGACTGTCTCAAAAAAAAAAAAAAAAAGATACATTCCAGTGTGTGATAAGATTTTAAAACAATGAATAATGCTTAGCCCAAGTATAATAAGCCCTGTATTGAAATAATATGATTGACAATTGTGTGCTAAATATGAGAAGAATAGAACAAAGAAAGATATAGTTGTGAAATGCTAGGAAGTGGGCAGAATATAGGGCAAAAAAAAAAAAAAAAAATCTGGAGGGGCATGACTGCTTACTTCTGTAATCCCAGCACTTTGGGAGGCTAAGGTGGATGGACTGCTTGAGCCCAGGAGTTTGAGACTAGCCTGGGCAACATAGTGAGACCCTGACTTTACAAAAAATAAAAAAATTATCTGGGCATGGTGGCACATGCCTGTAGTCCCAGCTACTCAGGAGGCTGAGGTGGGAGGATTGCTTGAGTCTGGGAGGTTAAGCGAGACCCTGTCTCCAAAAATAAAAAATAAAATCCGATCAAATTTTTAAAGAAATATCATTGACCATTTCAACTGAATACTAGCTTTTATGATACTTGTATGATATCATCAAACTTTAAGATATTTTATTATTCATCAATTACTAGCGACAACATTTTGTTGAACAATAAATAATGTACTATTCTTTATAAGATTATAGAATTTTCATGAAAGACAGATTCAAGAATAAAGATTCAATTCAGGAAACAGACTACTCTGCAATATCAAATTTACAAATATTAGTAGAGGAAACGGCAAACAAAGGTATCAGGGTAGTATTTATTCATTTCTGTCCTGTTTATGCTGAATGATATTCACAAATATCATTTGAGTATTCCTTGAATAACTTAGAGTAACATTAAATGCTAATATATTCAGATAGTTATGATTCTTTGTAGAATATAAGGAATGACAATTTATAGTGCTAGCAATTTCTCTTATTAGAAACTTGAAAATCAGCCTCCTGGCTCACAAGGAACAAATTAGGTGGGGTCTTATTAAAGATGTTGTAAAGAAGGGCATATGTTCTGAAATGTGAAGGAGAAAAGCACTGTTATTTATTGATGTAGTACTCAAGATAATTTAAAATAAAGGCTGTTGGCCTACAGAAAGCATCTAAGGGAAGGACAATTAAAATCCAGACTTACTGATTAGTATGGTATGTGTGGATTTTTATAATTTGGCCCTAACCTTAACTTTTCAGTTTCATCTCCCATCACATTGGCCATTTCCCTGGAGCACCTCATTCCCTCAATTGGAATGCCTTTCTTCTTACATTCCTACCACTGAGATGTTTCTTATCTTCCAAGGCTTAGTTCAAATGCCACCTCCTCCTTGAAGACTTTCCTAATCACTACAATTCAGGATTATTCTCTCTCCCCTTCACATTCACACAACAGCTTGTCTGTAATTTCACCTTAACAGTTTTAAAATTCTGTATTATGATATACTGCAGTAAATTGCTACAAGTCTATTTTCGTGACTTCATTACAATCAATTTAATTGATGGGGATATGTTTTTCTCCTCCCCTATCCCCATCTCCATTTAGTGTCTTTGTCTTATTTATTGCTACTTTCTCCTGTCCCTCCCCCTGTCTCCAAAGAGTGCCTAGCATAATGTTTTTCACAAAGCATGCATATAAAGAATGTAATAAACCTCAAACTGGAGAAATGTCATAATACTAGAGTACCCTAATGAGAGTCAAACTCTGAATTATACAAAATATGCATCATCTCTGGCCAACATTTTCTCATTTCTTAATTCAATTTCCAAACTAAGACCATCTATAAAAAGTTTCCACTCCAATTTTTGGGTGTAATTAGTTCTCTTTTTCCTTTCATTTAGTGAGGCTTATTGAAACCATCTGTGATGCACTAACAGTTTATTCTTAAGAAATAAAAGAACTTTTCTAAAAACCAAGACTCCTCTGAGTCAGTACCCTTGTTATTGCATCTCAGCAGTTTGCATCTGTCGTTCTGAGATTGCAACTTCTGTAAGTTAGAAATATATAGGAATATACAGAGATATATAGAGTATCCTAATTATCCTCAGTACTCTTTAAGGGATTTATAATTCACATAGATCATTTCCACCTGACTACCTTCTAGGATATTGACTTTTGATAGGTTATTGCTTACTATATAAAGAAGTGTTCCATAAGTTAAGCTTATGTTAAGTTTCAAATCCCACTATCATTAATATCCTTAGGTCTGGTAAAGAATTAATATTTATCTCTCCTAATCTATGCTACTCATAGATAAGCTTCCTGATGGCAAAGATCATGCCTAATTACTGTTTCCCACAATGGTTAACCCATGGCAGGTCCCCAGTAAAAGTGAATCTGATGAGTGTTGAATCACCATTTTATAGAATTGAATCATATCTTCCCTCTTGATTTGTAGTTTGGATCATATGGTCTGGACTGCAATGAACTATGTCAGTATGAGAAGGCACACCACTATATAGGCATGCCCATCGAATAATGAGAGTATAATGAAAGTTCTCTCTCAAATTTAATGAAAGCCAAAATGTAGGAGCAAATTGTTTCAGCTAGCAGTAGCTATGGTAATCATTACACAGACAATGGTTAGAAGAATGATCTTGTGCAAGAATATTTTAATTTAAGAACAAAGATTACATTATGTAAGGGGAAAAATGAGTTTTGTGATTATTGCTGGAAGTAAATAATGCAAAGCAATACTTGGATAACTTTTGTAAAATGCCATTCAATAAACACTTGGTCTCCTCAATATAGTCAAGAAGGTATGTTTCTAATCTAGAAGTGTTTGCTGACTAAAAATAACGAGTTAGGCCAGGCACAGTGGCTCATAATCCCAGCACTTTGGGAGGCCGAGGCAGGAGGATCACTTGAGCCTAGGAGCTTGAGACCAGCCTGGAAAACATAGTTGGACCCTGTCTCTACAAAAAAAAATTTTTTTTTGATTAGCTGAGTGTGGTATCATGCACTTGTAGTCCCGGCTACTTGGAAGGCTGAATCAAGAGAATCACTTGAGCCTAGGAGGTTGAGACTGTAGTAAGTTGTGATCACAGCACTACATTCTAGTATAGGCAACAGAGCAGGATCCTGTCTCAATAAATAAATAAAATAATGAGTTAATTCTGTCCACCAAAAAGGCCTAGAAGCAACAACAATCCAATGTTAAGGAGCACCCCTAGCATCCAGATTGTAGTCTCTAAGAACCGTTCCTCTCTAAAAAGAACCAATATCCTTGGTAGAAATGTCAGGTCTTTGTTAGCAAATGTACCAGTTGGGTGGCATATCTTGTTACACCAGGAAGTAAGGAAGCTCTCACAAACTATTTTAGTGATGTTAAGAGATATCACCCAGAAGGGGCCACAGATGGTCAATTGAGCATTTAAAAAAATGTGTAGAACTAAATAAGACATATAGAAAACATTAAATCCATTAGTTTCTCAGATACTAGAAGAGAGTGTGTGTCCGTATACAAATGTAAACATATATATTTATATACACACATATGTAAAGGGAGGGGGAGGGAGGAAAATAACTCATGAGATACCATTGAAAGTTCCTAGGGTATCTTATTTTTTCCTCTATAATTAAAAGAATTAAGCATTTATTCTGTATCTGTGGTATGATTTGTACTTCAGAGTATTCTAACACCCAAATCTGTGGTGAATGAATGACAGTATTCTCTATAAAACTACTCTAGCCAATAAAAAATACGAAAGGAATGACAGATTCAAAATCACCTTTTTGTCATCTCTAGTGAAATGACTGAATCAGGCAATGTTCATCAATGGATGGTAAAACAATTAAGTTTAAGGTCGATGGGAAACTTTATGGTGGATCAGACTGTCACCATCTGAACCCATTGCTCAGTTTTAGCATTACTAAAAGTACATCTCCTGATGTGATAAAATATGAACTACATAGTACCATCTGTAAGATAATTGCCAAAGTGAAACTGCTTAAACTTTTTTGCAATAAACTTTAAAAAAACAGGGTAATTGGGAAAAATTGATGATTTTAACATCGGCTCTCTGGAACATAGTCCACTGGCCACAGTTCTTTATGGATCACTGAGAGCAGTTCAGTGACCTCATTCTCAAGTTCTCTCAGTACCCTGGAATGTCATTTGCCCGAGCCAGAAGACAAATTCATTTAGAGTGAGTAAGTCCTATTTATAATCTTTTCATAACATTTGGGCTCCAAATGCTTTCTACCATGTTTAACACCACATATCCAGATAATTCTCTTTGATAGACAAGTATCAATTGCTTTTTGTCTTATATTCTTTATTGTTAGACTTAGGTTCTGTATAGACTGTTACTATCATACTCTCATATAATATTATTGTTTGATGTATAAATGTACCAGTCAAGCTATGTCCTAGGTTTTCAAGTGACTTCACAAGAGATAATTCAGTACAAATCCTGACTTTTAAGAAGAGCGAAGTCTCTAACATTCTAATGATAAATTAGAAAATGGTAACAGGGGCCAGGCATGGTGGCTCAAGCCTGTAATCCCAGCACTTTGGGCGGATCACGAGGTCAAGAGATCAAGACTATCCTTGCTAACACAATGAAACCCCGTGTCTACTAAAAATACAAAAAATTAGATGGGCATGGCAGCACGTGGCTGTAGTCCTAGCTACTTAGGAGGTTGAGGCAAGAGAATCGCTTGAACCCAGGAGGTGGAGGTTGCAGTGAGCTGACATTGCGCCACTGTACTCCAGCCTGCGTAACAGAGCAAGACCCCATCTCAAAAGAAAAAAAAAAGAAAGAAGGAAAAAGAAAAAAAAAAGAAAATGGTAGCAGGTCAAACAGATTATGGTTACGACTGTTCCAGTTAAAGCTTCTTGTTGTCTACCCCGTCCTCAGGAACATCAACAATTCCCTCCCCCTTCACTTTGTAGGGGCCTCGAATCTTCTTAAAGGTATGTTAATGGAAAGGAACATGGGATTTAGTGTCAGATCTGGATGGAAAACTAGGGTCTGTCATGTATTAGCTGTATAACCTTGAGCAACATCTTTTCTCTCTCTGAGTTTCAGTTTCCTCATCTGTAAAATGGTAAAAATTAATACGTAGTCCTCATAGTGTTTGGAAAGTAAATAATATAACATAAGTAAAGATATTACAATAGCTGGTACATAGCAAACAATGAGTAAATGGTTTATACAAAACAGGATGTGAAGGAATAGTTAAAAGTTTGGGCTGAAAAACAGAATAATCACTGTAACAGAGAATTAAAACCAGAGGTGTAGTCCCCCAAGTGTCAATAGTGATTTCTTTTGGAGAGATTATGAGATGCACTTTCTTTTTATATGGTACATTTCTAAAATGTTTGCATTTTTAAATAATAACCATGCATTACCTTTGAATTGGAAGGGAATAAAAATGTTTTCAAATACCCATTCTCTTCATTCTCAGTATCTCCATTAAAGTTCTGTTGTTAATCTCTTCCCTAGACTCTACCAAGCTGGAATCTCAGTCTCCCACCTCGAAGCCATTTGCTACATTGCCACCAGAACTCCTCGTGTCTAGTCCCTGGATGATTCCATGTTGCTTATAGAATGACATTCAAATTTCCTAGTAGGACTTGGAAAGCTCTTCATAAACTAGTCTCAGTCTTTGCAGCTTCATACCGCACCCTTTCCTCTGACTCACACAGAGCTCTCATCACACCAGAATTCTTGTCAGTCTCCAAACACATAAAATCTCTTATATACTCTCACCTTCCTTTGGGCTGAAATGGCAATGAAAAAAGTGATCTTAGATAGCACATGCTGAAGATGACAGAACCCCGATGACCCAGAAATCTTCTCTGCACTATTATGTGAGAAGTATACTTATCTTGTTGTGCGGCCACTTCACTTTGGGATCTATGTGTTACAGAGGCTTCGCATACCCTAACTAATACATGATACAAGAATATTTCCCTTTCCAGAACTGAAAGAAACAATTCTCCACTAAAACAATTATTTTGTACCCAAAACCAAAATCATCATAGCATATTCCTTTGCTCACTAAGGAATAGTAACTACACAATCATAATAATCTAAATGTGATTATTAAAATTTAAAATTATGATAAAATTTATTAAAAGGAAAAGGGAAAGGAAATAGAATGGTGGCAGTAAAAAGACTATCATTTAGTTTATCTTGTCAAAGATACTGCTTAAAATTGATAAATGAAAAATTAGTATAAGTCCATTATTTGTAACACATAAGTAAATATATCATGAATACAATGATGAACAAATAAAAAAGGTGAAAATAGTTGTCTTTGGGTAGTAGGTCTGAAAAATGGAGAAGAGGCAAAGAGGCTGGGCATGGTGGCTCCCAGTTATAATCCTAGCACTTTGGGAGGCAGAGGCGGGTGGATCACTTGAAGTCAGGAGTTCAAGACCAGCTTGGCCAAAAGTGAAACCCTGTCTCTACTAAAAATATAAAAATTAGCCATGTGTGGTGGTGGGTGCCCATAATCCCAGCTACCCAGAGGCTGAGGCAGGAGAATTGCTTGAATCTGGGAGGTGGAGGTTGCAGTGAGCCAAGGTCATGCCACTGTACTCCAGCCTGGGCAACAGAATGAGACTCCATGTCAAAAAAAAAAAAAAAAAAAAAAAGTGAAGAACTGCTACATATTGATATATCTGATTTTTAAACTATGTATTATTTCAATACACTTAAATATTTTAAAATGTACAAGAGAGAAACTTAACATCAGTAAGACGGACTAGGTATGAAACAGCAAAATTGAAAACAGCAATACAATAAAATAAAAAGACTTGCTGATTTGAGATGGTGGAGTAGAAAGACAGACGAAGGGAAGATGGTCTGCTGTCCTCAAGCCTTGCTACACCCAGATCTTCAGTCTTTATGATTCAGAGTAGCCCCCAAATGCCCAAGAAGCATATACAAAGAAGTATACATAAAAATAATAATCAGGGATTCTATTAGCTAGCTGGACTTTGGTCTTATGGCTTCCCTATAGACTCATATACATTCTCCTTGGCAGATGCTAGCTACTGGAAAAACTCTCATACCTGTATTTGAGTTCCCAGAACCAGAATGTGTATATGGGTGCATGTGTGTGTAGTGAGGGCATTCAGTCTAATACAGCAGGAAAAGGGTAAGTGGGCAGCTAGGAATAGGGCAGATAGGGAAGCACCAGCAATACTGTAATAGGAAGACACAGAGATAGCAGAAATATGGAGGAAAGAAAGACAGTAAGTAAAAACATAACATTTAGAAACTAAGGTGCAAAGAAAGGATTTTGCTGCAGCCTAAGTAATCACAGAGACAGATCTGGAGGGCTGACCTCATGTATGACAAATACCTTTACTGCACTTCCAAAGGGAACTGATCCTATCTCAAATGAGACTAATGCTATGTACTTTTAACAACGATTATAAACTCAGCCCTACTTGAAAGGAAGTCATGTACCTACCCTTTGAGGAGCATAAACAGGATATGAGGATGAGCACTAATATACTCCACAGTAGGACTCCGAGTGCCTATCTGTCTTCTCAGGATGTTGTTAAATATCTGGGTCACATCTTTTTTTCCCTGTTAAAGAAACAAGCAGCAATTAAATTTTACACTCTAAATGGATGAACTGTAGAATATATACATACATACACACACACCAAGAGAAATGATACCATCCTTTCTAAAACATTAACATACTTTTCCCATATACTCCTAACAAGCTGTGCTTGCAAACACAGTCTACAAAATGGATGCAGCTCCTTGCAACAGGATTTGTGCTGAGGGAAATTTGACCAACTGGAAGTCTATTTCCCACAGGGCAAAGAAGGATATAAAGTGAATATGACAGAACTGAATTTTTTGTTTTTTCACAGCCTACCTTTATTCAAGAAAAAAATTATGATTAACATTTTTAAACCTTCATGAATAGGCAAGGAAAACAGATGAAGAAAATAAGATTTTAGTTTAATGTAGGTTAGAATCAAATTCCTTTTTCTTAGATCTACTTCCTTTTTTTTCCTTCACATTATCACTTCATTCACTATTCTTCACTCTAGTGCCTTGACTTAAAAAAAAAGTGGTTTTCCATTAGGTAGAAATATTTGATCTAGGTGATAATAACAAATATATTTAGCCTAGAGGAATAGAAGACACCACCGAATCAGTGAGACAGAGGAACTAGATACGCAATCATGAACAGGGCTTCTTAGAGTCCTCATGGACAAGACCTGCACTTTCATATACCTTACAATCTGTCTAGCCTGGTTTTCCAATAGAAAGCTTGGACTGGACCTGAGTATGTTATATGAAAAATAAGTACAAGAATTACTGATACCGTTTGATTCTGTGTCCTCACCCAAATCTCATCTCAAATTGTAATCCCTATAATCCCTGTGTGTGGAGCGCAGGACCTGGTGGGAGATGATTGGATCATGGGGGCAGTTTCCTCCATGATGTTCTCCTAACAGTGAATGAGTTCTCTTGGGAGCTGGTGGTTTTATAAGGGGCTCTTTCCCCTTTGCTCATTCACTCTTCTTTCTCCTGCTTTCATGTGAAGAAGGTCTGTGCCTGCTTTCCCTTCTGCCATGATTGTAAATTTCCTGGGCCTCCCTAGCACTGTGGAACTGTGAGTCAATTAAACCACTTTACTTTAAAAACTACCCAGTCTCAGATATTTCCTTATAGCCATGTGAGAACATACTAATACAATGACATTGCATTCTCAATCAGTATGGCCCTAGTTCTGACCTTCATCTCTCAATTGAACTATGAAAGAGCTTACTTCAGTTACTGTCTCCACTTTTTTTTTTTAATTGCATTTTAGGTTTTCGGGTACATGTGAAGAACATGCAAGATTGTTGCTTAGGTACACACGTGGCAGTGTGATTTGCTGCCTTCCTCCCCATCACCTGTATCTGGCATTTCTCCCCATGCTATCTCTCCCCAACTCCCCACCCTCCGCGGTCCCTCCCCTATTTTCCCCCAACAGACCCCAGTGTGTAGTGCTCCCCTCCCTGTGTCCATGTGTTCTCATTGTTCAACACCCGCTTATGAGTGAGAACATGCGGTGTCTGATTTTCTGCTCTTGTGTCAGTTTGCTGAGAATGATGGTTTCCAGGTTCATCCATGTCCCTACAAAGGACACAAACTCATCGTTTTTGATGGCTGCATAATATTCCATGGTGTATATGTGCCACATTTTCCCTGTCCAGTCTGTCATCGATGGGCATCTGGGTTGGTTCCAGGTCTTTGCTATTGTAAACTGTGCTGCAATGAACATTCGTGTGCATGTGTCCTTATAGTAGAACGATTATAATCCTTTGGATATATACCCAGTAATGGGATTGCTGGGTCAAATGGAATTTCTATTTCTAGGTCTTTGAGGAATCGCCATACTGTCTTCCACAATGGTTGAACTAATTTACACTCCCACCAACACTGTAAAAGTGTTCCTATTTCTCCACATCCTCTCCAGCATCTGTTGTCTCCAGATTTTTTAATGATCGCCATTCTAACTGGCGTGAGATGCTACCTCAATGTAGTTTTGATTTGCATCTCTCTGATGACCAGTGATGATGAGCATTTTTTCATATGTTTGTTGGCCTCATGTATGTCTTCTTTTGTAAAGTGTCTGTTCATATCCTTTGCCCACTTTGGAATGGGCTTGTTTGTTTTTTTCTTGTAAATCTGTTTCAGCTCTTTGTAATTTCTGGATGTCAGCCCTTTCTCAGATGGGTAAACTGCAAAAATTTTTTCCCATTCTTTTGGTTGCTGATTCACTCTAATGACTGTTTCTTTTGCCGTGCAGAAACTGTGGAGTTTGATTAGGTCTCATTTGTCTATTTTGGCTTTTGTTGCCAATGCTTTGGTGTTTTGGTCATGAAGTCCTTGCCTACTCTTATGTCCTGAATGGTTTTGCCTAGATTTTCTTCTAGGGTTTTTATGGCGTTAGGTCTTATGTTTAAGTCTTTAATCCATCTGGAGTTAATTTTAGTTTAAGGTATCAGGAAGGGGTCCAGTTTCTGCTTTCTGCACATGGCTAGCAAGTTTTCCCAATATCATTTATTAAACAGGGAATCCCTTCCCTGTTGCTTGTTTTTGTCAGGTTTGTCAAAGATCAGATAGTTGTAGATGTGTTGTGGTGCCTCTGAGGCCTCTGTTCTGTTCCATTGGTCTATATCTCTGTTTTGGTACCAGTACCATGCTGTTTTGATTACTGTAGACTTGTAGAATAGTTTGAAGTCTGGTAGTGTGATGCCTCCCGCTTTGTTCTTTTTGCTTAGAATTGACTTGGCTATGTGTGCTCTCTTTTGGTTCCATATGAAGTTTAAGGTGGTTTTTTCCAGTTCTGTGAAGAAGGTCATTGGTAACTTGATGGGGATAGCATTGAATCTGTAAATTACTTTGGGCAGTATGGTCATTTTCACGATATTGATTCTTCCTAACCATGAACATGGAATATTTCTCCATCTGTTTGTGTCCTCTCTTATTTCGTTGAGCTGTGGTTTGTAGTTCTCCTTGAAGAGGTCCTTTACCTTACTTGTCAGTTGTATTCCTAGGTATTTTATTCTCTTTGTAGCAATTGTGAATGGCAGTTCATTCTTGATTTGGCTCTCTTTAAGTCTGTTATTGGTGTATAGGAATGCTTGTGATTTTTGCACATTGATTTTGTATCCTGAGACTTTGCTGAAGTTGCTTATCAGTTTCAGGAGATTTTGGGCTGAGATGATGGGGTCTTCTAGATATACAATCATGTCATCTGCAAATAGAGACAATTTGACTCCCTCCTTTCCTATTTGAATACCCTTTATTTCTTTTTCTTGCCTGATTGCTCTGGCTAGAACTTCCAGTACTTTATTGAATAGGAGTGGTGAGAGAGGGCATCCTTGTCTAGTGCCAGATTTCAAATGGAATACTGTCTCCACTTCTAAGCATCCTCACTCTGCAGAGTAAGCTAGCTAGAAATGCAAATCTGATCATGCCATCTCTTTCCTTAAATTCTTCAATGTCTCCCTTTTGCTTAGAAAAAGGTTCAATACTTTCAAAGACTTGACAGTGGCCAACTTTTCCAGTCTCATCAGCTAACTATCATTTCCAATTCCTACATCAAGTTCTATTAGTATCAAATTGCTATACCACATATACACAACATTTTATGCTTCTATACCTTTGTTGATTCTCTTCCTTTTTTCATGAACTCTGTCATTCTTTAAGATTCAGTTTAGGAGTATTCTCCCCTGGGATGAGTGCCCATCTCTGTAGTACAACCATGTCCTTTGCTATATCAGTCAGTACTTCCTCTTCCCCATGAACTCCACCTCTACCTCCACAGAAGCAAATACTTATTGAGTGCTTACTCTGTGCCAGACACTTATGCTAAGAGTTTTACAGGTATTATCCAATTTTCACAACAACCTTGTTTTTTTAAATTTCATATTCTTTTTGTTAATTTTTTCCTGGCATGCATACAACAAACTTATGCATATTATAAACAAGAAATTAAGAAATTATATGTTTTATAAATATGTACAAATATTAATATGTATATAAATATATTATAAATAAGGAAATTAAGGATTTGTGAGATTGCCTAGATCTCACCATCCTGTCAAATGGTCATACATATCTACAAGCACTAACATCATCCAAGAAAACATGACCTCAACAATTGAACTAAATAAGACACCAGGGACCAATCCTGGGAGAATAGACACATATGACCTTTCAGACAGAGAATTCAAAATCACTATTTTGAGGAAACTCAAAGAAATTCAAGATAACACAAAGAAGGAATTCAGAATTCTATCAGATACATTTAACAAAGAGATTGAAATAATTAAAAACAATTAGGTAGAAATTCTAGGGTTGAAAATACAATTGACATGCTGAAGAATGCATCAGAACCTCTTTATAACAGCACTGATCAAGCAGAAGAAAGAATTAGCGAGCTTGCAGACAGGCTATTTGAAAATAAGCAATTAGAGGAGACAAAAGAAAAAAGAATAAAAACAGTGAAGAATGTCTATGAGATCTAGGAAATAGTCTAAAAAGGGCAATTCTAGGACTTACTGACCTTAAAGAGGTGGTAGAAAAAGAGATAAGAATAGAAAATTTTCTCTAAGAGATAATATCAGAGAACTTCCCAAACCTAGAGAAAGACATGAATATTCAAGGATAAGAAGGTTATAGAACACCAAGCAGATTTAAACCAAAGAATACTACCTCAAAGCATTTAGTAATCAAACTCCCAATGTAAAAAAAAAAAAAAAAAATCCTAACAGAAGCAGGTGAGGCTGGGCGTGGAGGCTCAAGTCTGTAATCCCAGCACTTTGGGAGGCCGAGGCGGTGGATCACGAGGTCAAGAGATCGAGACCATCCTGGTCAACATGGTGAAACCCTGTCTCTACTAAAAATACAAAAAATTAGCTGAGCATGGTGGTGCGTGCCTGTAGTCCCAGCTACTCAGGAGGCTGAGCCAGGAGAATTGCCTGAACCCAGGAGGTGGAGGTTGCAGTGAGCCGAGATCATGCCATTGCACTCCAGCCTGGGTAACAAGAGTGAAACTCTGTCTCAAAAAAAAAAAAAAAAAAAAAAAAAAAAGAAGCAGGTGAAAAGAAAAAAATAACATACAATGTAGCTGCAATACATCTGGCAGCAGACTTTTCAGTGGAAACCTTATAGCTAGTAGACAGTGGAATGACATATTTAATGTGCTAAAGGAAAAAATCTTTACACTAGAATAGTATATTTGGCAAAAATGCCCTCAGGTATGAAGAAGAATTAAAAACTTTCCCAGACAAACAAAAACTGAGGGATTTGATCAATACCAGACCCGTCCTACAAGAAATGCTAAGGGGAGTTCTTCAATCAGAAAGAAAAGGATATTAATGAGCAAGAAGAAATCATCTGAAGGTATAAAATCCACTGGAAATAGGAAATACACAGAAAAGCATAGAATAGTATAACACTGTAATAGTGGTGTGTAAATCATTGTTGTCTTAAGGAGAAAGCTAAATGATGAACCAATCAAAAATAATAACAGCTTTTCAAGACATAACCAGTACAATAAAATATAAAGAAAAACAACAAAAAGTTAAAAATCAGGGGGCAAAGTTAAGGTGTAGAGTTCTTATTAGTTTTGCTTTTGTGTGTTTCTTTATGTAATTAGTGTTGTCGTCAGTTTAAAATAATGGTTTCTAAGATAGTATATGCATGCCTCATGATAACCCCAAATTAAAAAGAAATACAATGAATACACAAAACATAAAAAAAAACAAGAAATTAAAGCATACCCCACAGAAAATCACCTTCACTAAAAGGAAGACAGGAAAGAAGAAAGAAAAGAAAACTAAAAAACAATCAGAAATCAAATAACAAAATGGCAGGAGTAAGCCCTTACTCGTCAATAATAACACTGCATGTAAACGGACTAAAGTCTGCATTCAAAAGACTTGGAGTGGCTACTTGGGAGGCTGAGGTGTGAGGATCACCTGAGCCCAGGAGGTAAAGGCTGCAGTGAGCTGTGACTGTGCTACTGCACTCCAGCCTGGATGACAGAGTAAGACCCTGTCTCAAAAAAAAAATAAATAAATAAATAAAATAAAGAAAGAAAAGAAAAGAAAAAGAAAAAAAAGACATAGAGAAGGTGAATGGATTAAAAAAACAAGACCCAAATGATCTGTTGCCTACAAGAAAAACACTTCACCTATGAAGATACACATGGACTGAAAATAAAGACATGGAAAAAGATATTCCATGCTAATGAAAACAAACAAAAAGAGCAGGAGTAGCTATACTTACATGAGACAAACAGATTTCAAGACAAAAACTGCAAGAAGAGACAAAGAAAGTCATTATGTAATAAATAAAGGGGTCAATTCAGCAAAAGTATATAACAATTGTAAATATATATGCACCAAACACTGGAGTACCCAGATATATAAAGCAAATATTATTAGAGCTAAAGTGAGAGATAGATCCCAATACAACAGTAGCAGATCTTAGATCTGGAACATGACAACTTTTACCACTATTATTCAACATAATATTAGAAGTCTTAGCCAGAGCAATCAAACAAGAGAATGAAATGAAGGGCATCCAAATTGGAAGAGAAGAAGTCAAATTATCCTTGATTGCAGATGATATGACCTTGAATTTGGAAAAAACTAAAGACTCCACAAAGTAACTATTAGAATAGATGAACAAATTCAATAAAGTTGCAGGATACAAAAATCAACATACAAAAATCAGTAGCATTTCTAGATGCTAACAGTGAACAATCTGAAAAAGAAACCAAAAAAGAAATCCCGTTTACAACAGCAACAAATAAAACACCTAGAAATTAACCAAAGAAGTAAAAAACTCCAAAATGAAAACTATATAAAAAAAAAACCGGGAGGGGACTCAAGATGGCGCTGTGAGAACAACCCAGGATTGGAGCCCGCGTTGAATCCGCAAACGGTGAGTCAGTGCTGCATTTCCAGACTGATCTTTGTTGCCCACAGAACGGGGAAACTCCCAAGTATAAAAAGACACGGGACGCCAGGCAGTAGGTCTGCCTGGCGAAGCCGGCAGCCGGGGTGGTGGCGGCCGGCCCTACCCAGCAATCCCCACAGGGCGCGCTTGTCCGGGTGCCTTGTTGAACCGGCAGCCTGAGACTTGAGAGGGCTGGACTTGAGACTGAACGAGACTTGCACAGTAGCCCAGCCCAGGGGATTGCAGGGACAGATCGTTTGGGATACCCAGTGGGAGGAACAAAACCGCGATTTCAAACTATCCCGGGCAGACTGTCTGAGACGCTCTGTGAGGGAGGGGCGTCCACCACTACCGAGGCAACCTGCCCCAACTGATATACACGCCCACTGCTGACGCAGCCAGCCGTTGCCGAGGCAACCCGCCCCAACTGAGATACACGCCCACTGCTGACGCAGCCAGCCGTTGCCGAGGCAACCCGTCCCTACTGAGATACACGCCCACTGCTGACGCAGCCTGCCGTTGCTGAGGCAACACGCTACAACGAAGAGACTCCGACGCAGGGCGTGGCGGAGACCACAGCAGAGCCGGCAGGAACAGCGCGAATCACACAACAGCAGGGCGGAGCCTCGGCAGCCAAACAGTGGCTAGTCTGCCTTCGAGCTGGGCAGGACACCTGATCGGACATCCAAAAATAAAGCCCAAACCCCTCAACACAGAGCATTTGAGAAAAAAAAAAGGGTTGTTTAATGAGCTGTGTTGCAGCAGAATCAAACATAGCAGCCTAACAGCCCTGAATGAACAACAGAGTGCACAGCTCAGCAATTAAACCCCTATAAAGTACAAACTGTCTCCTCAAGCAGCTGGCTGACCCCTCTATATCCAAAAGACTGTCATTAGGCAGGCATCATCCTGGGACAAAGAGAGCAGAAAAAGAAACTGGTAGCATCCCTCGCTGTGCCACGGCTACCAGAGGTGCACCCCAGACAAGCAGGGTCTGGAGCGGACCTCAACAGTCGTACAGCGAAGGGGCTAGACTGGTAGAAGGAAAACCAAGCAACAGAAATACTTCATCATCAATATCCTGGGTGTCCACTCAGAGACCCAAACGAAAAGTCAGCAACTACGCAGACGACCAGCGGACAAATCCACAAAGATGGGAAGAAACCAGCGCAAAAAGGAGGAAAACACCCGAAACCAGAACACATCGCCTCCTAGAAAGGACCAAAACTCCTCACCAGCAAGGGAACAAAGCTGGATGGAGAATGACTGTGACGAAATGACGGAATTAGACTTCAGAAGATGGATAATGAGAAACTTTTGTGAGCTAAAAGATCATGTATTAAATCAATGCAAAGAAACTAAGAACCTTGAAAAAAGATTTGAAAAAAGATTCGAGGAAATGATAACAAGAATGGATACCTTAGAGAGGAATATGAATGAATTAAAGGAGCTGAAAAACACAATACGAGAACTTCGCGAAGCAAACGCAAGTTTCAATAGCCGAATTGACCAAGCAGAAGAAAGAATATCTGAAGTCGAAGACCAACTCAATGAAATAAAACGAGAAACCAAGATCAGAGAAAAAAGCGCAAAGAGGAATGAACAAAGTCTCCAAGAAATGTGGGACTATGTGAAAAGACCTAACCTACGTTTGATAGGTGTACCAGAAGGGGACGAAGAGAATGAATCCAAGCTGGAAAATACTCTTCAGGACATCATCCAGGAAAATTTCCCCCACCTAGCAAGACAAGCCAACACTCAATTGCAGGAAATACAGAGAACACCACAAAGATATTCCGCAAGAAGAGCAACCCCAAGGCACATAATCGTCAGATTCAACAGGGTTGAAATAAAGGAGAGAATACTAAGGGCAGCCAGAGAGAAAGGTCGGGTCACCCACAAAGGGAAGCCCATCAGACTCACAGCAGATCTCTCGGCAGAAACACTACAAGCCAGAAGAGAGTGGGGGCCAATATTCAACATTCTTAAAGAAAAGAACTTTCAACCCAGAATTTCATATCCAGCCAAACTGAGCTTCAGAAGTGAAGGAAGAATAAAATCCTTTGCGAACAAGCAAGTACTCAGAGATTTTCTCACCACCAGGCCTGCTTTACAAGAGCTCCTAAAAGAGGCACTACACATAGAAAGGATCAATCAGTACCAGCCATTCCAAAATCACACTGAATGCTAAAGAGCTTCAACATAATGAAGAATCTACAACAACTAACAGGCAAAACAGCCACTTAGCATCAAAATGGCAGTATCAAATTCACACATAACAATATTAACCCTAAATGTAAATGGACTAAATGCACCAATCAAAAGACACAGACTGGCAAATTGGATAAAAATCCAAAACCCATCAGTGTGCTGTATCCAGGAAACCCATCTCACATGCAAGGATACACAAAGGCTCAAAATAAAGGGATGGAGGAAGATTTACCAAGCTAATGGAAAGCAAAAAAAAGCAGGAGTTGCAATTCTCATCTCTGATAAAATAGACTTTAAAGCAACAAAGATCAAAAGAGACAAAGAAGGCCATTACATAATGGTAAAAGGATCGATACAACAAGAAGAGCTAACGATCCTAAACATATATGGACCCAACACAGGAGCACCCAGATACATAAGGCAAGTTCTTAATGACTTACAGAAGGACTTAGACTCCCACACAATAATAGTGGGAGACTTTAACACTCCACTGTCAATACTAGACAGATCAACCAGACAGAAAATCAACAAGGATACCCAGGGCTTGAACTCAGACCTGGAGCAAGCAAACCTGGTGGACATATACAGAACTCTCCACCCCAAATCCACAGAATACACATTCTTCTCAGCACCACATCACACCTACTCTAAAATTGACCACATAATTGGAAGTAAAGCACTGCTCAACAAATGCAAAACAACTGAAATCATAACAAACAGCCTCTCAGACCATAGTGCAATCAAGTTAGAACTCAGAATTCAGAAACCGACCCAGAACCGCACAGCTTCATGGAAACTGAACAACTGGCTCTTGAATGTTGACTGGGTAAACAACGAAATGAAGGCAGAAATAAAGAAGTTCTTCGAAACCAATGAGAACGAAGACATAACGTGCCAGAACCTCTGGGACACATTTAAAGCAGTCTCTAGAGGAAAGTATATAGCAATAAGTGCCCATATGAGGAGAATGGAGAGATCCAAAATTGACACCCTATCGTCAAAATTGAAAGAGCTAGAGGAGCAAGATCAACAAAACTCAAAACCCAGCAGAAGACAAGAAATTACTAAGATCAGAGCTGAGCTGAAGGAGATTGAGACACGAAAAACCCTTCAAAAAATCAATAAATCCAAGAGCTGGTTTTTTGAAAAGATCAACAAAATAGACAGACCACTAGCCAGATTGATTAAAAATAAAAGAGAGAACAACCAAATAGATGCAATAAAAAATGATAAAGGGGAAATCACCACAGATTCCACAGAAATTCAAACCATCATCAGAGAATATTACAAACAACTCTATGCACATAAACTAGTAAACCTGGAAGAAATGGATAAATTCCTGGACTCCTGTGTCCTCCCAAGCCTAAACCAGGAGGAAGCTGAAACTATGAATAGACCAATAACAAGGTCTGAAGTTGAGGCAGCAATTAAGAGCCTACCTCACAAAAAAAGCCCAAGTCCAGACGGGTTCACAGCCGAATTCTACCAGACACACAAGGAGGAGCTGGTACCATTCCTTCTAAAACTATTTCAAACAATCCAAAAAGAGGGAATCCTTCCCAAATCATTTTATGAGACCAACATCATCCTGATACCAAAACCCGGCAGAGACCCAACGAGAAAAGAAAACTTCAGGCCAATATCCATGATGAACATAGATGCAAAAATCTTCAATAAAATATTGGCAAGCCGATTGCAACAGCAAATCAAAAAACTTATTCATCATGATCAAGTAGGATTCATCCCAGGGATGCAAGGCTGGTTCAACATACGCAAGTCTATCAACGTAATTCACCACATAAACAGAACCAAAAACAAAAACCACATGATTATCTCAATTGACGCAGAGAAGGCATTTGACAAAATTCAACAGCCCTTTATGCTAAAAACCCTCAATAAACTCAGTATTGATGGAACGTATCTCAAAGTAATAAAAGCTATTTATGACAAACCAACAGCCAATATCATACTGAATGGGCAAAAACTGGAAGCATTCCCTTTGAAATCTGGTACTAGACAAGGATGCCCTCTCTCACCACTCCTATTCAATATAGTACTGGAAGTTCTAGCCAGAGCAATCAGGCAAGAAAAAGAAATAAAGGGTATTCAAATAGGAAAGGTGGAAGCCAAATTGTCTCTATTTGCAGACGACATGATAGTATACCTAGAAGACCCCATCGCCTCAGCCCAAAAACTCCTGAAACTGATAAACAACTTCAGCAAAGTCTCAGGATATAAAATCAATGTTCAAAAATCACAAGCATTCGTCTACACCAATAACAGACTTAAAGAAAGCCAAATCAAGAGCGAACTGCCATTCGCAATTGCTACAAAAAGAATAAAATACCTTGGAATACAACTCACAAGGAACGTAAGGGACCTCTTCAAGGAGAACTACAAACCACTGCTCAACGAAATCAGAGAGGACACAAACAGATGGAGAAACATTCCATGTTCATGGTTAGGAAGAATTAATATCGTGAAAATGGCTATACTGCCCAAAGTAATTTACAGAATCAACACTATCCCCATCAAGCTACCATTGACTTTCTTCACAGAACTGGAAAAAACCACCATGAACTTCATATGGAACCAAAAGAGAGCCCACATAGCCAAGTCAATTCTAAGCAAAAAGAACACAGCGGGGGGCATCACACTACCGGATTTCAAACTATACTACAAGGCTACAGTAATCAAAACAGCATGGTACTGGTACCAAAACAGAGATATAGACCAATGGAACAAAACAGAGGCACCGGAGGCAACACAACATACATACAACTATACAATCTTTGATAAACCTGACAAAAACAAGCAATGGGGCAAGGATTCCATGTTTAACAAATGGTGTTGGGAAAACTGGCTAGCCATGTGCAGAAAGCAGAAACTGGACCCCTTCCTGACACCTTACACTAAAATTAACTCCAGATGGATTAAAGACTTAAACATAAGACCTGGCACCATAAAAACCCTAGAAGGAAATCTAGGCAAAACTATCCAGGACATAGGAGTAGGCAAGGACTTCATGAACAAAACACCAAGAGCATTGGCAACAAAAGCCAAAATAGACAAATGGGACCTAATGAAACCCCACAGCTTCTGCACGGCAAAAGAAACAGTCACTAGAGTGGATCGGCAACCAACAGAATGGGAAAAAATTTTCGCAGTCTACCCATCTGACAAAGGGCTGATATCCAGAATTTACAAAGAACTCAAGCAGATTTACAGGAAAAAAACAAACAAGCCCATTCAAAAGTGGGCAAAGGATATGAACAGATACTTTACGAAAGAAGACATATATGAGGCCAACAATCATATGAAAAAATGCTCATCGTCACTGGTCATCAGAGAGATGCAAATCAAAACCACATTGAGATACCATCTCACGCCAGTTAGAATGGCGATCATTAAAAAATCTGGAGACAACAGATGCTGGAGAGGATGTGGAGAAAAAGGAACACTTTTACACTGTTGGTGGGAGTGTAAATTAGTTCAACCATTGTGGAAGACAGTGTGGCGATTCCTCAAGGCCTTAGAAATAGAAATTCCAATTGACCCAGCAATCCCATTACTGGGTATATATCCAAAAGACTATAAATCGTTCTACTCTAAGGACACATGTACACGAATGTTCATGGCAGCACTGTTTACAATAGCAAAGACCTGGAATCAACCCAAATGCCCATTGATAATAGACTGGATTGGAAAAATGTGGCACATATACACCATGGAATATTATGCAGCAATCAGAAATGATGAGTTCGTGTCGTTTGTAGGGACATGGATGAATCT
Organism: Callithrix jacchus; assembly: GCF_049354715.1. Lineage (NCBI taxonomy): Eukaryota > Metazoa > Chordata > Mammalia > Primates > Cebidae > Callithrix > Callithrix jacchus. The sequence goes on from NC_133502.1 coordinate 66,631,730, forward strand.
GGAAAACATCATCCTCAGCAAACTGACACAAGAACAGAAAATGAAACACCGCATATTCTCACTCATAGGTGGGTGATGAAAAATGAGAACACATGGACACAGAAAGGGGAGTACTAAACACTGGGGTCTATTGGGGGGAAAAGGGGAGGGCCAGTGGGAGGGGGAGGTGGGGAGGGATAGCCTGGGGAGAAATGCCAAATGTGGGTGAAGGGGAGAAGAAAAGCAAAGCACACTGCCATGTGTGTACCTACGCAACTGTCTTGCATGCTCTGTTCATGTACCCCAAAACCTATAATCCAATAAAAAATTAAAAAAAAAAAAAAACCGATGAAAGAAATTAAAGAGGATACACAAAAAAGGAAAGATATTCCATGTCCATGGATTGAAAGAATCAATATTGTTAAAATGTTCATGATCTACACATTCGATGCAATCCCTAACAAAATGCCAATAACATTCTTCATAGAAGTAGAAAAAAAGCATCATAAAACTTACATGGAACCACAAAAAACCGAGACGAGCCAAAACCATCCTGAGCAAAAAGAACTAAACTGACAAAATCACATGACCTGACTTCAAATTATACTACAGAGCTGTGTAGTAACCAAAACAGCATGGTAATGGCATGAAAATAGACACATAGACCAATGGAACAGAATAGAGAACTGAGAAACAAATTTACACACCTACAGTGAACTCATTTTTTACAAAGGTGCTGAGAACACATTGAAGCAAAAAGACAGTCTTCAATAAATTGTGCAGAGAAAACTGGATATCCATATGCAGAAGAATCAAATAAGACCCCTATCTCTTGTCACATACAAAAATCAAATCAAAATGGATTAAAGACTTATATCTAAGATCTACGTAACTATGAAACTACTAAAAGAAAACATTGGGAAAACTCTCTAGGACATTGGTCTGGGCAATAACTTCTTGAGTCAAACCCCACAAGCACAGGCAATCAAAGAGAAAATGGACAAATGGGACCACATCAAGTTTAAAAGCTTCTGCACAGTGAAGGATACAATCACAATCAACAAAGTAAAGAGACAACCTACAGAATACAGGCCTTCTATGAAAAGGGGTTCAACATCACTGGTTATCAGAGAAATGAAAATCAAAACTACAGTGAGATATCATGTCACCCCAGTTAAAATGGCTTTTATCTAAATGTCAGGTAACAACTAATGCTGGCGGGGACATGGGGAAAAGGAAACCCTCATATGCTGTTGGTAGGAATGTATATTAGTACAATCACTATGGAGAACAATTTGGAGGTTCCTCAACAAACTGCAAATAGAGCTATCATACGATTTAGCAATCCTACTCCTAGGTATATGCCCCCCCCAAAAGGAAATCAGTATATTAAAGAGATATCTACACTCCCATATTTGTTGTAGTATTGTTCACAATAGCCAAGATTTGGAAACAACCTAAGTGTCCAAAAACAGATAATAAAATGAGGATAAAGAAAATGTGATAGATATACACAATAAAGTACTATTCAGCCATAAAAAGGAATGATATTCTGTCATTTGCAACAACATGGATGAAACTGGAGGCCATTATGCTAAGTGAAATAAATCAGGCATAGAAAGACAAACATCAGATATTCTCAGCTATTTGTGGGATCTAAAAATCAAAACAAGTAAACTCATGAAGATCGAGAAAAGAAGCATGGTTACCAGAGGCTAGGAAGGGTATTAAAGGGGGAATGGGGGAGGTATAGGGATGGTTAATGAGTATAAAAACAATAGAAACAATGAACAAGATCTAGTAACACCAAAGATAAATGCTTGAGAGAATGGATACCCAATTTTCTATGATGTGATTATTACACATTGCATGCCTGTACCAAAATATCTCATATACACTACGTACTATGCACCCACAAAAATTAAAAAGGAAAAAATAAATAAAAATCCATGCTCTCCAAATGCTCCCCTTCCAAAACCCAACCTCCCCCTCTACCAGCCCAAAAAACTTAATAATATTTAAAAAAACAATCTGCAAGTTGTGGTGGCTCACACCTGTAATTCCAGCACTTTGGGAGGCTGAGGCAGGTGGATCACCTGAGGTCAGGCATTCAAGACCAGCCTGACCAAGGTAAACCCTGTCTCTACCAAAAATAGCTGGGTGTGGTGATGCATGCCTGTAATTCCAGCTACTCAGGAGGCTGAGGCACGAAATCACTTGAGCCCTGGAGACAGAGGCTGCAGTGAGCTGTGGTTGTGCCACTGCATTCCAGCTTGGGCAACAGAGGGAGATCCTTTCTCAAACAAACTAATTAGAACATGCACAAAAGGCTGGGTGGGGTGGCTCATGCCTATAATCCCAGGCATGAAATTACTCTGGAAAGCTGAAGCAGGAAGATTGCTTGAGCCAGGAGTTTGAGAGTAGTCTGGGCAACATAGCAAGAGCCCATCTCTACTGTAAAAACATAAAATTAAAACAAACAAAAAAGAGAAAATGAGTAAAAGACATGAAGAGACATTTCACGAAAGAGGATATACAGATGGCAATAAGCCCATAGAAAATGTTCTACAACATTAGCCATTAGGGAAATGCAAATCAAAACCACAATGAAATATTACTACATACCTATCAGAATGGCTAACATAAAAAACAGCAATATCAAATGCTGGCAAGAATGAAGAGAAACTGTACTCATACATTGTGGTGGAAATGCAAAACAGTACAGCCAATCTAGAAACACTTCAGCAGTTCCTAAAACAGCTAAACATGCAGCTAACCATAACAGCAATTGAGCTCTTGGCATCTATCACAGAGAAATGAAAACTTATGTTCACACAAAAACCAATTAGGAGGTGAATCTTCAATTTAAAAGGATACTTCAAAATCAGTTGCTCTCGTAATTTAAAAACACTAAAAAATGTTTATAGGCCAGGCACGGTGACTCATGTCTATAATTCTAGCACTTTGAGAGGCCAAGGCTGGAGGATCAGATGAACCCAGGAGTTTGAGACCAGTCTAGGCAACATGGTGAAACCCCATCTCTATTAAATAAATACAAAAATTAGCTGGGTGTACTGGCACGTGCCTATAGTGCCCAGCTACTTGGGAGGTTGAGGTGGGAGGATCACTTGAGCCTGGGAAGCGTAGGTTGCAGTGAGCTGAGATTATGTCACTGTACTCTAGCTTTGGTGACAGAGTGATATCATGTCTCAAAAAAAAAAGTTGTATTTCATAAATTGTATTTATACTGATGTTAAAGATGATTTGTTGTATAAAAGAAGATATAGCTGTAAGCATAAATTGATTTTAAAATGAAAGAAAGCATCTGTTTTATACAAATCTTTCTAGACCCTACAGTGTAATATTGCAGAATAAATATCAACCCTCTTTGAAATGTCATAGGAACATGTTTTTCATACTTCCCAGTGAAATGCCACAAGAACATTCCATACAGCATTCCACTGAACAGTAGAAATGAAGCTCCACAGAACTCTATCCAACTTTTACACAGAGGAAAACATTCTTCTAGTTCATTAGCAAATGTGTGCAAAGGCAAAGGAAGCCCCCTGTGGATAACAAAAACAAGTTCTGCTACCAGGGACCACTTCCCAAAACAGAGGGAAGGATTGGAATAGAAAGGATTATAGAACACTGAAACAGGTACAAGCTGGTGAATAATGATCTCTACATTATACGTTAATCTTTATAGCTGTCAATTTGTCATGCCAATCTAACTGGAGTGAAATCTTATCTATTTCGAAACCAGTTTTTTGCAACCCACAGGCTGCCAGATCTCAAGCTCTGGACTCAGATGTGGCCAAAGAAAAAGAAGGCAAAACCCTCAAAGTATCTTTGATAATAAATAAGCAACATCCGGAAGTGATCCAGAATGCCAAAAACTAGCTGGCAATTCTAAGGTTACATATAATGTAACCAATAAGATCTCAAACCTGAAGAAGCCCTTGTGTTTGCTGGCAAATTCCAAAAAGGTCAGCCTTAATATGAAATGCTCCACAATTATTTGCTGAATGAATGAATAATATATATGGAAGGATTAACTAAAATCAAACAAGAAAAGAGAAAAGGAGGGAAGAAAGAGCTGGTGAAGAGCAGTCACAGCAACCAGAATAATTGCTGAAAAAGAGCATCCCTTGTGGATAGCATAGATGAGAAAAGGCAAACAAGACAAAAAAAGGCAAAGACTAGAAAACACCCACTTTAAAACACAAGCCATTGACTTGTATACAGACTATATATAAAGAATTCTCAAAATTCAGCAACCAAATTTAAAAGAGGCAAAAGATCTGAATAGACACTTTATAAAAGAAGAGATATGGTGGCAAAAATGAACATGAAAAGATGCTCAACATCATTAGTTATTAGGGAAATCCAAATTAAAACCACAATGACATGCCATGAATCCTTATTAGAATGGCTAAAATAAAACAATAAAAGAAGACAAAAAGTTGACATTCCCCAACAGTCCTACTCCTAGGTATTTAACTAAGTGAAATGAAAACCTGTGTTCACACTAAATACTATACATAAATGATTACTGCAGCTTTAGTTGTAATTGCTAGAAACTGGAAATATATCAAATATCCCTTAAGGGGGGAATGGATAAATGATCTGTGGTCCATCCATGCAACAGACTGCTACTCAGCAATAAAAAGCAACAGACTCCTAATACATGGCAATGACATGGATGAATCTCAAATGCGTTATGCTGATCAAAGCCAGGCTCAAAAGATTACATACATAAGATTCTGTTTACCCAATCCTTTTGCAACAGTGAAAATATAAGGACTGAAAAGTGATCAATTCAATGGTTGCCAGAGGCCAGGGACAGGCAAAGGAGCTGATTACAAAGGGGCATAGGTGAATTTTTTTTAGGGTGATGGAACTGTTCTTCATTATAGAACTGTGCACTAAAAAGGGTGAATATTACCATTTATAAATTATATCATAATTTTTAAAAATGAAAATTATAGCCACTGAAGCAATGGACTTCTCTATTCTTGCTGGTGTGTTGGGGGGCAGTTGAGGTGGGTGGGAGCAGATGGTTGTGCTGAATTTCAGTAGCAGAACTAGATAGGCAGAATGGTCTGCAGGGTGAAGGGTGGCCACTGAATGGATTAGTGAGGAATCTTGCTGGGGACTAAAACCCAAATCGAATACAGATACTGGGAAAGATTTAGGGAACCAAAATATAAGCTAGCTCAAAGCTGCTCTCAAAAATATTTAAATATGATTAAATTGACATATTACATGAAATCCATCTGTGGGAATTTATGTGGCAGATATCTCCCCCACTGCCCCAATATTGTGGCCATTCTGTTTTCTCTGCAGGCTGGCTTCTTCTGTTTCTTCAGTCTACATAGTGAAAAATATGGTGACTGATGGAAAAATACCTGGCTAGATACTGGGGTTCTGTCTCAATTCTAGTTCCAGAATTCCTGCTGAAAGCCTCTGGCCCTCTTTTGGTCAGATATCCACCAGTAAATCAGTCAGCTGTGTGTTGTCCAGGGTATCATGCCACCCAGATGATTGTTCCCATGGTAACCATGTGAGCGGAGAAGGAGGGAGCATTCCCCAGGAAAAAGAGGAAGTGGGCAGACAGAACACTTTATACACAGCACAAGTAGTTTTCATCCTTATGCAGACTGCATTCCTTAAAATGTCTGGTATGATCAAACAAATGGTCACTGTCTTAATTTTATTACAAACAATTACAGGTTTCATATCTAATTAGAGCCTGATGCCAAATGCCGTTTTTAATCACCCAGAAATTATGTGCCTTTATAGGATAAAGGGCTTCTAAAGCAGATGTTCATTAATTTTAGGCTAATAGGGAAATGAAAAAATAAAATTCCATTTTCTATGACAGTATTTCCCTGAGATTGTAAATTCTTTAATTTGTCCAATAACAGGCACAAAATATATAAACAAATAAAATCAAGACCAAATATAATAAAATAAAATCAATGTTTAACACACCTAGTAAGCATTTCAAATTGTTAAATGTCTGAAGTACAGTCAAAGCTGGTATTTTAAGGCTTTATAATTTCTGTTATGTTTTTACAGTAATAAAACCAAAGGTAAAAGATCACTTTAATCAGGTCCAGGGAAGAGAAAAAGATTTTTAGAGAATAAAACTTTACAAAATGTAGGGCTGCAAAATGGCTTAATGAAAGGTGGAAAAGCTGATCCTGGAGTGTTTGTTTTGCTATTTTTTTTTTTTCTTTTGAGACAGGGTCTCATTCTGTTACCCAGGCTGGAGTGCAGTGGCACAATCTTGGCTCACTGTAGTCTTAACCACCCAGGCCCAGGTGATTCTTCCACCTCAGCCTCTCAAAGTGCTGGGATTATAGGCGGGAGCCACTGCACCAGGCCCGTTTCACTAATTTTTTCTTAATGTAGCAAGAAATAATCTCTAGGGATTAAGTTACCATAGAAGACAATTTCCTGAGTTTGCCTATTCAGTCTGAACAGTTCACTTTGCATCCGCCCTAGTTTTGCAAGGCACACCTGCCTTTAAAATAAATGTATCAGACCTTATAGGCAATAAATTTTCCCTCTTTGATCTCTTATCACATTGTGTTTCAAAACATCAGAGTCTAAAGCTGTGTCTTGAATAGTAGCCAAACCTCAAAAAACACAGCTGAGTTTGATCTTAAGCCCACAATATCAGAAGCCTTGCAAACTCAGCCACAACTCATTTTTTGAACCTCATAATAGTATGCTGCACTGATTCTTTTCTGTCTGCCATTTTAAGGCTTAAAGGATTAGATTAAAATGTATAGCTGAATAATGAGATTTTCATTTAACCCAAAGGCCGGCCTCCTAACTAGCCATTATTCACATGATGATAGCAGGATCCTCCAGTATTGTCCCTACCCCAATGGGCCACTTTCCTCTAGATTACAGAGAAGTGGGTTTGTCACAGATTCCTGAGTCAGTCCCTGCCACCCAATCTACGTCAGTGCTGCCAGCCACCATCACTGCTGTCAGCTCAGGGTTCCAAACCTCTGCTCCCAGCGTCCTTCAACCCCTATTCATTGTCCTGTTTCCTGCAACTGCTTATTTTTTCAACATACTCCAAGTGTAAGAAAACCACCCCATTCTTCACTCAACATGTATTATTAGTACACAGTTCCTTTACAAAGGTTAAAGGTGAACAAAGGATAATTACAGCATGGTGCAGAAACTCCTTCAAGTTGAAGTCTACATATCACTTTTATGAAAGGTTCCTCAGTCTTCCTGATCATCTTTCTCCACAAACACCTTCCCTTTGTCATGGTTCTGGATCCTTCTCTCTCCCTCCCTCCAAACCATTCTTCTATCTTTCTTATATTTCCTACTGCTATCAACTTTAGCCAAAGAAGGAATTTCTCAAATTTCTGCTACTTTATTCTGCCAAGGAAATCTAAGCTTTTTATTTCACCCTTTTCCTTCCAGACATTGCCTAGAGACTTCAGCCTTTCAAACTAACAACAACAACAAAAAGCCAATCAAGGTATCTTCTAAGCAAAAATTCACTTTTTTTCTCTGTAAGGAATGTGCCATTCTCCTAGGTATCTGGCAAAAGCTGTATGCATCCTTAAAATAATAATTTTTCCTTTCTGTTATTAAAACATACCAGAAATTTTACAGTCAAATGACTGTTGTGCTCTCCAAAGAAGCACCATGAGAGGGTATTCACTTACTGAAATCATATGATCATCTCTCCAAATAGCTTCAATTATCTTCTAAACAATGTACTAATTCCTCCAGTAAATGGCTCACTGGTATGTTCCAAGACACCTTCTTTTGGTCCAATTCTTTTACCTCTGCTTTGAGTTCTCATTCTCATTAGTACATTGATTCAATCAACTTACAAGTTAACATGCCACTAGGCGTGGAAGACGCAGTCCTAGTACCCAGGTAATACAGAAGTGGCTATCCCAGTGCAAGCCATGAACCAAGGCTTGCGGGGTGGGGGGTTCTGTGTCACTGGAGTAAGTCTGAAGTCAGAAGGAATTTTATCAAGCTGTCACTAGCTTATATGGATACTTTAGGCTTGAGAATGACAGTTGTCGCCTTCAGGCTGATCATCCATGCCTCTAGTTCATAGAGATAACATAGTACATTTCTACAAGTAGGCTAATAATGCTGCCTCCCTCCTGAAAATATTGTATGTAGTTGGAATGCTTAAAATTGAACTGTACTAAACTCTCACTCCTTTTCACTCATTCATTTATTCATTCAACCAAGAAGTATATATTTTTCTATGGGCTAGAGGAGGAGGACAGCTGCATCTATGGAGTGTCACACTCATTTATAATTACGTTCTAGGCATGTGTCACATCAACTGAATATACAAAGTTAAGAATTGCCTGCTATCTTATCATCACGATAACACATCTTCATAATAGTTTTGAATCATCAGTTTAAAAACATTATATCTAGTATATTATTCTGGAGAGAAGGCAAGAATATAATGTGTTTTATTTTAAAAAGTAAAGTAATCTGTAAAAGTAATCAATTTAACTCTGTATTTGAAGTCTTAATCTTCAGCTATATGGAAAATTCAAATGTTCAGAAAGACACTTTTCTCCAAGGATTCCAGAGAATACAACTTACTTAATAATAATTTACAAGTCTATTTTAGGCAATTAAATATCTTAATTCTGAAATAATTTTTAAATGAACTTCTCAAAAATTTTAATTTATATTTCATATGACATGTAAAAGAAGGAAAACTTGCATAACTGTTTCTTACGTTCCACTTTTGTTATTTGAACCACTGCCAAAGAAAGTTGTGAAGTATCCAAAGTTTTTCTTTGATATACTCCTCCCTTACTCCCCAATTCTTGGACAGCACTTTGAAGCTATGAGGCTCTGCGCCTGCTCAAGGCTTCTCCAGGTCACTGAACCTGAAGACATCTCATCCCTGACTCATTCTTCAAAACATAACCGTCCTTAGTCATATTCCTTCCAGCACTCCACTGCAAATTGGGTTAATCTCATAAACTAATTAAAGTATACTTATGAATTAATGATGACAGTAGGTTAATATGCTGCTGTTCTCAGAGAAATGAGCCAAACAATAGTAAATTTATAGAACTAAAATACTATAAGAATAGGAAATCATTTTCCTATTTATGGACACTGACCAACTAAATATTAAAAAAATCAAGGGTTAAGAAAAAAAAAAATCAAGGGTTACAACAAAAGCAAACCAGCTTACATTTAACTTTAGTTTTTTAGTTTGAGAAAAAGAGGAAATGGAAAAATACTACTACTTGACGTGTATATAGTTTGCATTTGTATTTAACGTCCCTATATAATACAATATATATTATATTTTTATTTAGTTTAATATTTAAAACAATGCTGTAAGTTCATATTATTCCTATTTTATAGATAAGAAAACTTAGGTTCGAAGAGGTTAACTTACTGACCATCGAATAGCATAGCTGGGACTCTAAATAATTCTAATTCCGAGTCAAGTGTTTTTTCACTATGCCACAGCTTCTACAAGTGTTCATAATACCTACTTTTAAACTAAATAAAAGAAACAGAAAAGTATACTACGTACAGTGAGACTATACTTTGATTTCACATATAGCTGGTTTTTAAAGGAAATAGGACTTAAGATGGAGAGGGAGAGTGAGCAAGCCAAGCAAGAGGAAAAGAAAAAGATTACGAGTCAGAAAATACCAAACACAGAGAAAGAGAATATGGAAGGGAAAGAAAGAAAAAGACAGCTGTAACTGAAAGAAAGGATGAGCTGAAGTCCAGGCCCTTCCAGGTCCCCACTCGGTCTTGCTTCTAGCCACATGCAGACTTCACGTCTCCTGGCTCTGTACTCCTCCTCTTCTGTTTCGGCTGCTAAAACTCTTCCCTGGTCTAACTTGCACAGAGAGCTGTGGGCTACTATTTCCACAGGTCCCCAGAGCCCTGACCTTATCTTGGTCTAATCATGGCAATCACCGTTATTAGTTTTCCTTCTACTTATTCAGTGAACAAAACTAAAAGCAACTCACTTTAGAAATCTGCTTATCTCCTCTACCTCTGAGAGTTAGTGGAGACCCAAGCACCTGCCTGATACTAACGAAAGTATTATGGCAGAAACAAAGCAACAAAGCCAAACCAGGACTCTGTCACCTCAACAGTCAATGCCCAAAGTTGCCTCTGTATCCATTTTTCACTGAAAAATCACTATCTCTGAGTTACACAATAGATAATAAAATGACTACACATAGTCACCACTTACATTTCTAAGTTTTTGTTTTAGTCAGTCAATTTATTATTTAGGTAAATTAGGAATAATTGCTTTCAAAAGGAGATAAACATCCTATATTACTAGCATTTAACACATTTCTTAAAAAGTTGGCATAATATGTTAATTAAAAGAACTGTCTGAATTTGAAGCTCTTAGTAAGTGAGTGACTTTGGGAAAATTATTTAATGTCTTTGAACTTTAGGTTCTTCATCTATAACATGGGGCTAATAAAGCAGTATTAAACACAAAGGTAGTTTTTAAATAAGTTGAGTGCTTGAAACAGTACCTGGCATATAGCAAGGACTCAACAAATATTATTTCTTATTATTACTTCTATTAGCCACTAGCTTTGCCACCTAGCTGCATGAAACTTAACTATAGTATACCTTTTTGCTTTTTTAAAAAATAGGTTAATTGTAGAAGTTTTAGAAAAAACTTTAAACCCTATCTCTACTAATAATACAAAAACTAGCCAGGTGTGGTGGCGCATGCCTGTAGTCCCAGCTACTCGGGAGGCTGAGACAGGAGAATAGCTTGAACCAAGGAGGTGGAAGTTGCAGTGAGCCAAGATTGTATCACTGCACTCCAGCCAGGATGACAGAGTGAGATTCCGTCTAAGAAAGAGAGAGAGACAGCGAGAGAGAGAGAGAGAGAGAGAGAGAGAGAGAGAGAGAGAGAGAGAGAGAGAGAGAAAGAAAGAAAAACAGAAAGAAACAGAAAGAAAGAACAAATGACATATGGAAAGCAACAGTGAAAAGTCAAAGTTGAATAGTGATAGATATATATTAAAATTGAAAAGCAGCACTGGCATCCCTTTACAACTGGTTTACCTCAAAGTCTATCAGCTGCAGGTCAGCTATCAGTGTCACCAGCAGGCCACTGTTGTAGAGCTCCTGTGCCAGCTGAGCCACTGCTTCTGTCGGGGGTTCCTTTTCATTTGTACCACACAGAATTTCTTTCATTGCTTGCAGTGATTTTGACACTTCTTCTGAAGCCTAGCGAGCAAAACATAGGCTAACAGTTAAAAGAATAAAAATTTTAGGCCATTAACAAACAAGTAATCAAAAAAAAAAAAAAAAACACTACGTCTTGAGCCCTGTTTATTTATAATCAATGGTACAGTTACAAACAAGCCAAAATAGTAACCACTGCCTTTTTTATTTTGAAAAACATTACTAAAATTTATTTATATAAAAAAGTTCTCTTGTATTTCCACTTAGTCAACATAAATTAAATAATCTTTTAAACCACACTCATTGTCTAATTTTGCTAGCAATTCAATATAAATTTTACTCTTGAAAACAGATTCCATTTTGAAGATTTATCAGCAGCTACTAATCTTAATTTAAAGCACTGTTCAGGTTTTTCAACAAATCCCTACTCTTCCGATTTTTGAATGGTCCAAGTATAAAATTGTAAGTTTTCAAAACTCATAAATTTCTTTGTCAATCCATTTATTCCTCATATGTAATCACTGTCTTCTTTGCTATCTATGAAACTTAAAAAAAACTCACTATATTTTAAAGAATACTAGGCAAACCCATAGAGGCAGAAAGTACATAGATTAGGGGGTGTTAGGGCCTGGGAGGGAGCTAAGAGGGTGTTAGAGACGGAAATAAGGAATGACTGCTAGTGGCAACAGGGTTTCTTTCGGGGGTGATGAAATGTTCTAGAATTAGATAGTGGAGATGGTGGCACAACCTTGTGAATATGCTGAAAACGGCAAATTGTACACTTTAAATAGTGAATTATATGGTATGTCAATTATATCTCAATTTAAAAATCTTTTAAACTAATGTAGGTAGGAAAGAAGAGACTAGTTAATAATTTTTCTGAAATTTTAAAAGAAATACACTTTTATTACTTTTAAGTATAATATTATAATCATTATAAATGAAGAAGGAAATAAGTAGAATAAGGCAACTTACATAAAAAGAACTCATGGTAGGATGACTATACTTTTATTATTTATTATTTTTTAATTTTTCTCTGGCTCTGCTTCTTGGATGACACTACTTTTATTTATTTATTTATTTATTTATTTATTTATTTTTGAGACAGTTTTACTCCTGTCACCCAGGCTGGAGTACGATGGCACGATCTCAGCTCACTGCAACTTCCGGCTCTTAGGTTCAAGCGATTCTCCAGCCTCATCTTCCCTAGGAGGTGGGATTACAAGCACCCACCACCATGCCTGGCTAGTAGAGATGGCGTTTTTGTTTTAGTAGAGATGGCGTTTCACTATGTTGGCTAGGCTGGTCTCAAACTCCTGACCTTAGGTGATCTGCCCACCTCGGCCTCCCAAGGTGCTGGGATTACAGGCATGAGCCACTGGGCCTGGCCGACACTACTCTATAAAGTAATTTTTCATATACTTTAATAGCCTGACTGAAGCAATCCTTAATGTACTAAAGACGGGAAGCATCTTAAATTGTGAGATATATCCACAGAAGAGTGCTTTAAACATACATAGAGAGTATGTTTAAGACAGAGTTAAGAATAATCATAAAGGAAACATCTTTGTGACCATCACTCAGTCAAGAAACAGAACATTTTCAGCACCTAGGAGTCACCTGAAGACCCTTTCAGCTTAGATGTAAATACTTTTATATCTATTGTGATAAACGTCTTGTCAGTTTTCATACCTAGGTATGCATCCCAAAACAATATAGCTTAGTTCCACTGATTTTGAACTTTATGAACCAGTACACTACCCTTTCATGATTTGCTTCTTTCATTCAACATTATATTTGAGAAATTCATCTATGCTGTGGCATGTAGGCAGAAGTTCTTTAATTTTTATTGCTTTCTGGTGTTCCACCCTAATGCCTATGCTGCAACTTTTTTATTGGTTCTATTGTTCATGGACATTGGGTTGTTCCCATTGAGGGGTTTTTGCAAACTACAATGCTATGAAAATTCTTGTACATTTTTCCTGGTGTAGATGTGCAAGAATATCTCTAGAGTTTATACCTAGGAGTGGCACTACAGGATTTTAGTTCGTGCATATTTTCACATTTCACAGATAATACTAAACTGGTTTCCAAAGCAGTTATATCAATGTATACATCATGATCCACAGTTAATGAAAGTCCTCATTGCTCTCCATTTTTGACAACACTTAACATCATCACACCTTTTCTTTTTTGCCCATACAGGAGTTGTGTAATGTGAATTTATTGTGTTTTTAGTTGGCCTTTTCTTAGTAAAGAAAATGTATAAAAGTTGTTTTCTTTTCTTTTTTCCCTCTTTTACCACTCAGATTTATACTTGTAAAAAGTTCATTTTTCTTCTATTTAGGCCAAGATTTGGCTCAATATTACAAAGTATAATGGAATTAAAATAAGCTATTTCTACACCCCTTATATAATTCAAGATTGTATCATTTACCGGAATAGAAGAATACTATGAACTCGAGTATTTATTTTATAGATATCTTGAGTCTTGCCATAAACTAGTCACTTTAGAGAGAAATCGAATATATAGGATTCAATATCGCTTTGAGGGAATAACTAACATTCCTGTGAGGAAGCCCCACTTAATAAGACCTTAAAACTGTATAAAAATGAGATTTACTGTAACAGAAACTATCAGTCAATCTTTAAATAAAAAACTTTTTACCTTTCATTTCAATGTAACATTACACACCATTATAACCTTATTCTATATTTTTAAGCTGTGTAGTCTAGAGGGACCCAGTGTTGGTCAGAAGCTCTAGAGAGCAAACCTAAAGTTCATCACAACAGACCAAACAATAATCAGTTGCATAAAACCTGAAATCAACTTAAATCTATTTATAGAGACCCTATGTGCACATCACAGACCATATTTTGAATTCCTCATTCAGCTTTTACACCGATGTTTGGCATTGCAATATATGTATTTTAACCATAATGTTACTGTTTTAGCTCATACCTTGTCTGTCTTTTTGTCTTGCTTTTCCAAAATGGCCAAATTGTCTTTCAGGATTTTCACAATTTCTGCTGGATTTTTGTGTGATTTACTAAACAAAGGCATTCTTTTCATGTGTAGAAATCTCTTCTTCCAATATGAAATGCTAAAAACAAATAAGCCAACAAAAATTACAGCTTTAACTCTTAATATGCTTAAATTTGGAAACAATATGTCTTATAAATTTTTAACAACATGAATTAGGTAATCTGAAACATTAAAACTGATCAAATTAAAATGAGTTCCAAGTTTTATGCCAAATGTAAATACATATAAAATATTTTTTAAAATATATTTTTAAAGATTTGCTTGAAACTTTTAATACAAAGTTTAAAATCTTTTCTGCAATAGAAACATAAGGATTATGCAAGAAATAATTTTAGAGTCTAAGCTGATACGTAAAACTAGATATTTTGACCAAAGGAAGCAATAATAATAAATATATTCTATAATATTAGCTGTATGTATTCTATAATGTTTAGCTACTATTATTACGAGAAGGTCTATGACATAGTTAATGAATTATTTCACTAAAGAGAAAGGCACAGTAGTTGGGAGATGATTCTATCTTAAATGCCCTAGACATTTCTCGCTTTTTGAGTTAATTATACGTTTTTCCGTTATTTAAAAAAAAAATAAACTTATCCTCTGAATGCTTAATACTCAATGTTCAAATATTTTACATCAAAGTAGAATTTTAAAAAGAAGCCAAATGCATTCATGTATAGACATACCAAGGAGATACTGTAGGTTCAGTTCCAGACCGTTGCAATAAAGCAAATTTCTCAATAAAGTGAGTCACAAAATGTATTTGGTTTCCTAGTACCTATAAAAGTTATATTTATACTATACTGTAGTCTATAAAGTATGCAATAGTATTATATCTAAGAAAACAATATGTATGACTTAATTTATAAAAATATTTCTTGCTAAAAATGCTAATGATCATCTGACCCTTCCTTCAGTGAGTCCTAATCTTTTTGCTGGTTGGAGAGTCTTGCATAAATGTTGATGGCTGCTGACTGATCAGGGTGTTGGTTGCTGAAGGCTGGAGTAGCCACGGCGATTTCTTAAAAGAAGACAGTAAGGTTTGCTACTTTTACTGACTCTTCCTTTCATGAAAGATTTCTGTATAGCATGTGATACAGTTTGTTAGCAGTTTACTCACAGTAGAACTGCTTTCAAAATTGAAGTCAATCCTCTCAAACCCTGCCCCTGCTTTAACTGCTATGTAATATGCTAAGTCCTTTGCTGTCATTTCATCTTCACCAGGAGTAGATTCCATCTCAAGAAAACACTTTGCTCATCCACAGAAGAAACACTCCTCACCTGTTGAAGTTTTATCATGAAGTTGCAGCAATTCAGTCACATCTTCAGGCTCTACTCCTAATTCTTGTTCTTTTGTTATTTCCACCACATTGGCAGTTACCTCCACCACTAAAGTCTTGAACCCCTCAAAGTTATCCATGAGTGTTAGAATCAACTTCTTTTGAACTCCTGAAAATGTTGATATTTTGACCTCCTCCCATGAATCACAAGTGTTCTTAATGGCATCTAGAATGGTGAATCTTTTACAGCAGGTTTTTCTATTTGGTTTGCCCAGACTCATTAGAGGAATCACTATCTGTGGCAGCTTTCACCTTATGAAATTTAATTCTTTAGGGTTTAAAAAAAACTTTTATTATAACAATATGAACATATGAAATGTATTTCTTTAACAAGTCTGAAAAGTCAAAGTTACTCCTTTGTCCATGGGCTGCAGAATGGATGTTAACAGGCATGAAAACAACATTAATCTCCTTGTACACCTCCACCAGAGCTCTGGGATGATGAGGTGCACTGTCAGTGAGCAGTAATATTTTCAAAGGAATCTTTTATTCTGAGCAGTGGGTCTCAACAGAGAGCTTAAAATATTCAGAAAACCATGCTGCAAATAGATGTGCTGTCATTCATGCTTTGTTATTCCATTCATAGAGCACAGGCCAAATAGATTTAGCATAATTCTTAAGAGCCCTAGGGTTTGGGGGATGGGAAATGAGCATTAGCTTCTACTTCAAGTCACCAGCTGCATTAGCCCCTAACAAGGGAGTCATCAGCTTGTCCTTCAAAGCCAGGCACTGACTCCTCCTTTTTAGCTATGAAAGTCCTAGACGGCATCTTCTTCCAATACAAACGTGTTCCAGCTACATTGAAAATCTGTTGCTTTGTGTGGCTACCCTCACCAACGATCTCAGCTAGCTCTTCTGGGTAATTTGCTGCAGCTTCTACGACAGCATTTGCTGCTTTCCCCAGCACTTTTATGTTCTAGAGATGGCTTCTTTCCTTAAACCTCATGGAGTAAACCTCTTTTAGCTTCAGACTTTTCTTCTGCATCTTCCTTACCTCTCTCAGTCTTCATAGAGCTGAAGAGAGTTGGGGCCTTGTCCTGGACTAGGCTTAAGAGAATGTTGTGTCTGGCTTGATCTTCTATCCAGATCGCTTAAACTTTCTTCATATTAACAATTAGCTGTTTTGTTTTCTTATTATTAGTGTTTCCATTGGAGTAGCACTTTTCATTTTCTTCAAGAACATTTCCTTTGCGTCCACAGCTTGGCTTACTGGTGCAAAAGCCCTAGCTTTCAGCCTGCATCAGCTCTGGATACGCTTTCCTCACTAAGATTAATCATTTCCACCTTTTGATTTAAAGTGAGAGATATGTTACTCTTCCTTTTACTTGAACACTTAGAGGCCACTATAGGGCTATGAGCCGGCCTAATTTCAGTATTTTTGCATCTCAGGGAACAGGGAGGCCTGAGGAGAGTAAGGCAGGGGAACGGCCAGTTGATGGAGCAGTCAACACAAGCAGCATTTATTGATTACGGGCACAGTTTGTGGTGTCCTGAAACAATTACAATAGTAACATCAGAGATCATTGATCACAGATCACCATAACAGATGTACTAACAAATGAAAACGTTTGAAATATTGTGAGAATTAACAAAATGTATCAAGAGATACAAAGTGAGCACATGCTGTTGAAAAAATGGCGCCAATATACTTCCTCTATACAGGGTTGTCATAAACCTTTCATTTTTCAAAAACACAGGACACTAAAGCACAATAAAGGTGAACTACAATAAAATAAGGTGTACCTGTAATTGCTTTCTTTCTCTCTGTAGTTCTACAGCACTAAGGGAAAGATATATAATTGTAGGAATTTTAAATACTCTCTGACATCAAAACAGAGTACAAATTATGACATAGTATCACAGAGATAGTATGATATGATTTTTGTCCATTATTACTCTGCTTGGTTCTCACTATAACAAGCTAATGCTAATTTTCTTAAATTAAAATTTTTTTCAGAGCTTCCCTGTCAATCTGGTGATTAGCTAGCATTTTCTGATTCACTATCTCTCCTTTTCATCTGATGGTGGGTTTGTTTATTTATTCACTGAATAAATAATCTGAGTAATTACTGAGCAGAGGCACTTTGCTAAATACTAGGGATAGAGCCACGAACAAGAAAAACACAATCCCTGCTCTTTGGAGCTTATTATTAAGTGGCAAAAGCAAACACTTTAGGGGCAATGGTGTCATACAATGGGGAAATAACACATAGTATACTGCCTCAATACAATCTCTTTTCCCCAAAATTTTCATGTTTTACTATACCTACTTATTGTAATAAATGTAATATTAGTTTAACAGTGTTTTAAAATTTCACCTGATCATTATTCTTCAATTTTGGGATCCATATTTTGAAGGAAATCAAAATTCATCCTCTTAAACTGTAGTTGAGTTCCAGCACCCAGACCTCCTGCAAATTAAGGCAGAACTCTCCTGCCTGCCCCAGTTCTTCTCAGACCACGGCCAGCCCCACTCCACTCCCAGACCGAACACCTCCCCCATCACCTGGAAACTTGGGGCTGTCCTTCTCATACCCTGGGCAACCGTTCTGGTCACTGTATGTGCATCTTCTCCAATCATATCATTTACTCCAGTGGTGGTCATTTAAGCATTGAGCCAAGCAGCACTCAAACCTTCTACATAGGGCCGGGCGCGGTGGCTCAAGCCTGTAATCCCAGCACTTTGGGAGGCCGAGGCAGGTGGATCACGAGATCAAGAGATCGAGACCATCCTGGTCAACATGGTGAAACCCCATCTCTACTAAAAATACAAAAAATTAGCTGGACATGGTGGCACACGCCTGTAATCCCAGCTACTCGGGAGGCTGAGGCAGGAGAATTGCCCGAACCTAGGAGGCGGAGGTTGCAGTGAGCCGAGATCGTGCCATTGCACTCCAGCCTGGGTAACAAGAGCAAAACTCCGTCTCAAAAAAAAAAAAAAAACTTTCTACATAAACATAAGACATGTAAACTCCCTCTAGTTGATTGACAACTGATCTACTGTATGATTCAAAAGAAGTTAATCACCCCCATCTAGGTGTCATTTGTTCTCTCTGTAAAATGATGCTGTTCTTAGAGTAAGATTGTACATCGGGGCTCTAGGTTATTCATCACTGTTCCACATCCATTCTGAGTCTTTAACTCCCAATATCTTATCACAGCCAAAGATAAAGTGCTTAAGTTGGGAAAAAAAGAAATGGAGAGGCCTGACAATGGTGCTTTGTGGGGATAAGGTAGTAGTAATTTTTTTCATAAAGTCTACCTTGGGGTTTTAAGAACATATATTATATTTCAGCAAAGCAGGCAGTGGGGACAGGAAAAGATGCATGTTAGTGCAAAAAACTGACACTAGATAAATGCATTGAAAAGTGTGTTAGGCATTGAAAACTGTGTTGAGACCATGCACATCAACCTGCCCTCCGTGTTAATGCTGACAGCAGGCCATGCAGAACAGAAATGTTAGGGCCTGACAATGGCCCTCTTATAAGGGTTTGTAAGCAGAATAAACAAATAGTAGGTTGTTCTTTTTAAATTATTATTAAACGAACACAAGTAAAGGAAATAAATGCCCTGCAGACTTGGGCAAGAAAGATTGCTTTTGAAATTAATTCTCTATAAAGCTAGAACAGACATAAATTTCAGAAAAGGAGACAAAAAGCTCTTTTAGACAAAAAGAGAGCTGGCCAAGGTAAAAGACTGAAAATACATACATACATGCATACATAAACACACACATGCCCGAAATGGAGACTGGGAATCCCAAACCAGATAGAGCAGAAGGACAATACAGAAAATGAATCTGGGGCAACTGCAAGGAACAAAATTAGTTAGTCTGCATGTATTCATTCAAAAAATATTTACTGAGCACTTATAATATACAAGGCACTGAACAAGGAAATACAAAACAAAGAAGCCTCAAAGGGCTCGCAATGTAGTGAGAGACACAGATACATCCAGAATTTTCCCAGACAGCGAGAAAGGTCAAAAAAACTAAAATGAGAAAGAAAAGATATATAAGTTGTTAGATACATACCTTTATATCTATATAGGTATTTCATAGCAATATGAAGAAAATATAGTGTTATCCCCTAACAGACAGGTATTACAACAATGGAGAGGGCAGGATAGGAAGCCAAAAACAATAAAGAAATTAAAAATGGAGCAGAATCAAAGATATAACAGCTTAAACAGAAAAACAAGCTAAACTTTATCGTTTGAAAGGTTTTTCTAGTTGAGATTCATATTAAGACCCAACATTCAGTGTCTTGTGGCTTTTAAAATAAATAAACATTTCTTTCTCAAACCACATTCCAACAAAATGACCTCAAAAAAACAAACAAATGAAAGCATAAAAATCAGGTTGGTTTTGGACTTCCATGAACCAGATGCCCTAAGACCATGGAGAAAATCTAAGTTCTGAGAAGGAAAATCTATAACGCCACAACTTAATCTTTAGCCAATATATCATTTATGTGTGAACAGATAGTGTATACTTACTAAAAGTGGAACAAAAAGATGAGATGGAATAGGC
Source organism: Callithrix jacchus (assembly GCF_049354715.1). Taxonomy (NCBI): domain Eukaryota; kingdom Metazoa; phylum Chordata; class Mammalia; order Primates; family Cebidae; genus Callithrix; species Callithrix jacchus. The sequence continues at coordinate 66,651,846 of NC_133502.1, forward strand.
CCACAAAGAGCTCAACAAAATTAATGCTAAAAAAAAAAATCAGAAATAGTTCTTGAAAAGGAGCCTTTATATTGTTGGCAGAACATGTGGGAGGGTGAGAATCTACAATTATAACTCATTCATATAGGAATAAAAATAAATAAGGATTCAACTAAAGAAGTTAAAAGGAAAACTGCCCCAAAAATCTCCAAGAAAAGATGGATGGAAATAACGATAGAAGTAGAAATAACTGAGTCAGAGAAGTGAAAGAAAAGGAAGAAAACCTCTGGTAGCTGTTTGGTCTGGGTTTCTAATGATAGATCTGTCTTCCCTACTTCCCACCTCACCTCACCCCATCAAAAAGGAGGGAACATAACTCAGGTTGGGCCAGAGTCTTCCCTGTCCTGGATGCAGCAACTGGTTAGCAAATAGATTGTGACACAGCCAGTCAAAATAAGAAAGAAGAAAGGAAAGTGTTGATGAGAATGCTGAGAAAAGGGAACTCTTGTACATTGCTGGTGGGAAGGTGAATTAGTACAGCCACTATAAGAAACAGTATGGGGCCAGGCGCGGTGGCTCACGCCTGTAATTCCAGCACTTTGGAAGGCCGAGGAGGGTGGATCACGAGGTCAAGAGATCGAGGCCATCCTGGTCAACATGGTGAAACCCCATCTCAACTAAAAATACAAAAAATTAGCTGGGCATGGTGGCGCATGCCTGTAATCCCAGCTACTCAGGAGGCTGAGCCAGGAGAATTGCCTGAACCCAGGAGGCGGAGGTTGCCGTGAGCCAAGATCGTGCCATTGCACTCCAGCCTGGGTAACAAGAGTGAAACTCTGTCTCAAAAAAAAAAACAATATGAAGGATATGCAAAAAAATAAAAATAGAACTACCATATGATCTAATAATCCCACTTCTGGGTATATAGTCAAAGGAACTGAAATCAATATGTCAAGGAAATATCTGTTCTTTCGTGTTCATTGCAGCCTTATTCACAATAGCCAAGACATGGAAACAAACTAAGTGTCCATTAAAATATAAATGGATTAAAAAATGCAATGAAGGCTGGGCGCAGTGGCTCACACCTGTAATCCCAGCATTTTGGGAGGCCAAGGTGGGTGCATTACTTGAGTCCAGGAGTTCAAGACCAGCCTGGCCAACATGGGGAAATACCATCTCTACAAAAAATACAAAAATTAGTTGGGTGTGGTGGCAGACGCCTATAATCCCAGCTGACACAAGAATTGCTTGAAATGGGTTTGGGCACAGAGGTAGCAGTGAGCCAAGATCACGGCACTGCACTCCAGCCTGGGTGACAGAACAAGACTCTGTCTCAAAAAGCAAAATGTTGCTTTAAAATAGATTCAAAGCAGGGACAAAAGGTATGGTCATCTTCACTAGATATGGCCAAATTGCTTTCTCAAGTTTTTATGCCAGTTTAGATTCTCACAGCTGTGTAGTGTGAGTTGTAGTTATTATCGCCCATCCTTCCCAACATTTGGGCCTGTCAGAATTTAAAAATTTTGCCAATATGACAGCTGTAAAAGGTTGTCCCATTATGGCTGGAGTGCAATGGTGCGATAACAGCTTGCAGCAGTCGTGTGACCTCTTGGGTTCAAGCAGTCTTCCCACCTCAGCCTCCTGAGTTAGCTGAGACCACAGGCATATGCCACCATGTCCAGGTAACTTTTGTATTTTTAGTAGAGATGGGGTTTTGCCATGTTACCCAGACTGGCCTTGAACTCCTGGCTGATTTTAATTTTATGTAGAGACAGGGTCTCTATATGTTGCCCAGGCTGGTCTCAAACTCCTAGGCTCAAGTGATCCTCTCACCTTGGCCTCCCAAAGTGTTGGGGTTAGAGGTGTAAGCCACCACACCTGGCCCATACTAGCTTAACTTTCTTATTCGTACATTTCCTAATTCTACACTTTGCCTATTTTATACTTGAAAAAAATTTTTAGAGACAAGTTCTCGCTCTGTTACCCAGGCTGGAGTGCAGTGGCACAGGCACAGCTTACTGCAGCCTCAAACTCCTGGGCTTAAGTGATCCTCCTGCCTCAGCCTTCCAAAGTGCTGGGATAACAGGCATGAGCCACTGTGCCCAGGTACTTTGCACAGTCCCTCACTATTAAATATAAGTCACATGCAAGAATCATGAGACGTTTGATGAAAATCAAGAATGTAAAAGAGAAATATAAAAATAAATAGAGCAAACCCTGGGGGGATGGTAAAAATTATATTTATAGCCCGAAAAGGTATGCTATGCTATCACACCATAAAATAAGAACAGGCTGCTATGAAAAGAGTCGGCAGTGAATGAGAAAACATTCTTGGAACTAAGACCATGCAATGCAATAGAATAGCTGATTGGTAGCAGGGTATAGAATTGAAAAACAAATCCGCAATTTAAAGACCAAGCCATGGAAATCTGGAATGAAGAGTAAAATACAAAGAAAAGCAAAGAACTAATTCAGAGAAAAGTTGGAAATATACAGGATAGAGCTGGAGAGCCAATATTGATTGAATATAAATTCTTAAAGGAAAAGAAAAAAACTGAGATAACAGACAAGAGTGAGTAACAAAATACATCAACAAGTAAAAAGGAAGAAAAATTCCTAGAGCTGAACATGTCTCCAGATTTAACTAATGGTTATCATACAGAGGGAATGCAAAAAGACCTACTCCAAGATACATTGTGAAATTCCTGAACTCTAAAGAGAAATCCCACAAACTTCCATAAAGGGGAAAAATCTACAATGGCACCTAAGAACCAGACTGTCAGAGAGGAACCAGGATTAGTAACTTAACACCAAATGATAGAAGGCAGTGAAACATGGTTTACATAGTTTCTAGGGAAAAAGATTTTTAACCAATTATGCAGATGTGAAGGCAAAGTAAAATTACCTAAGGATGAAGACGGTAAAGAAGTAGGAGGAACAGAAAGGAAGTTGGAGGAGAAACAGAAAAATGAGGAAACAGCTGAAAAGTAGGCAGTTGAGCAAAGAAACCAATAAAATGTATGGTTAAATCTAAGTAAAGGTGGATAATGTGTCTGTGATGCTTAATATGACTGCTAAAAACTTACTCCTGAATTATTCTGGTAGAGGCAAAATGTGTTTTAAAAAATCCAACAATCTGGAAAAATACAACTAAAATTCTTTTATAAATTTATTCAAGGAAAATGATAGAAATAATTAAATCATAATAAAATTTAAATGTTTTTGTCATGTGTAATTTAAGTCTCTGGGTTTTCTAAAATCACATCACACACAAATTGAGATAAACCTGTCTCTTGTATTATTCATTACACATTTAATGATCAGTATTAGAATAATGGGAGTAGAATACAACCACTAGAAGGAGAAAAAACGGGAACAAAAATAATTTGACCTGGCTCACGCCTATAATTCCAGCACTTTGGGAGGCTGAGGAGGGTTGATCACAAGGTCAAGAGATCGAGACCATCCTGGTCAACATGGTGAAACCCCGTCTCTACTAAAAATACAAAAATTAGCTGGGCATGGTGGTGCATGCCTGTAGTCCCAGCTACTTGGGAGGCTAAGGCAGGAGAATTGCTTGAGTCCAGGAGGCAGAGGTTGCAGTGAGCTGAGATTGTGCCATTGCACTCCAGCCTGGGTAACAAGAGTGAAATTCTGTCTCAAAAAAAAAAAAGAAAAAATAAAAATAATTTGATCAAATCAGCAAGAACCAGGAATGAAAAGGAAAGTATAAACTAGTAAACAGAAAATATAAAACAATATAGAAGGAATAAGAGCAACTAATAATTACAATACATACAAATGTGTTAAATTCTATTACTAAAAAACCAAGACTCCCAAATTGGGTTCACACACACACACACACACACACACACACACTTCTCCTCTAAATTCTGCAAGAGCCATAATGAAAACAAAATGACACATGTTCAGAATAAAAAATATATATCAAGCAGTATTACAACATGAATATAAGAAATATGAGTTTAAGACAAATCATACACACTTAACCACATAGAACATTTATGTATTTAGTTTTCAAAAATAGAATATATGGAGGTTATTATACTACATATACAGTGTATGTAACAGATATAATACATAGTCAATTACCCTTATAAATTTAATACTATTTTATATGTATATTAGGTACAATAAAGGCTATATTAAATAATTTTAATTTGGTGACCTTAATATTCTCTAGGTAGAACAAAGAAATCATTGCTTGAAAGAGAAAACAGAGAAGTCTGGTAGGGAAAGAGATAAAAGATACCTATTGACAGAAATGAGGACTGGAGCTACTAGGAATGTAATCTAAATTATTTTCAGTTCAAATATTTTCAGTGTAGACCCTAAGTAAAATTCTGGCTAATAAAAATCAAAGGCTGTATTTACAAAATAATTTAGCATTTAATAATAGAAAATTGATGAAAATAAATTGTATCAGTAAGTCAAATAAAAAGGATCTCAGTGGCCTATGAAAAAGGTATCCAATAAAATTAAAAGCAAGAGAGATCTAAATCTTAGCTCAATTTATAAAATCATGGTTAATGGAGGCATTCTTACTAAGAAAAGGTATAAAACAAAGATCATCACAATCACTATCATTACCATATGTTGTGGTCAATGCATTAAAATATAAAACATAAATGATAAAAAGGGGAATGATGTGACAAAATTGTAATTAGCAGACAATATGATCATATACATAAAAATATGAACAACTGAAATTAGTAGAAGTTAGGCAAAGTAGTTAAATACATGATAAATATACATACAGCTTTCACATATAAGCAATTGCCAGTCAGAGAACATAATAAAAAGCATATTCTGTTCATATTGGCAACTAATTATATACAAAATCTATCCCAGAAGTGTATTCAAAAAAACTATAAACCCTTAATTTCAAAAATAGTATAATTATTGTTCCTGAAATAGAAAACTAACAAAACAGAGAAACAGAGATATAGAAATAGAAGATGTCTAGTTATCTCTTCATCCCTTCAGCTAGCCATCTTTCTAATGTTATATTCACAGAATGATTCTAGAATGTGGCTTAGCTAATCTTAGGGATATTATCTAAATTATGAGATTTGTGATGGTTTAATTTTTTTCATGTATGTGTTTTTCTGCATTGCTATAATGAGTACATTTCTTTTTTCTGAAATAATAGAATTGTGGAGAAAACCTACATAATTAAGATAGGAAAGATCTGAGGTTAAAAAAAAAGCCCTTTGTCTTGAATAGGCAGAATACATTTTTAAATGTCAGTTATTCCTAAAGTCCATAGTTTGATACAGTGCCAATCAAATGTGCAAAAACAGTTTTTGGTATCTAAATTTAGTCAAGGATACTAAATAAGCGAGAATAACAAATTTTAACAAGAAAGATGACTTAAGAGGAAACTGTAACACAGTAGCAGCACAAGAAACAAACACATCAATGAACAATACAGCCCAGATATAGATGCTAACATAAGTGACTTTCAGATTTCTGGATGTAAAATGGTTTCTCTAATTTTAGAAGTGATGAAATAAATTTCAAAGTAAAAGACCAACAAACCAAAGTTAATACAAATATGCCACGAATATAAAAATTTGAATTTCTATAGATAAAACAATTAAAAATTACAGGAAAACAACAAACTTGAGAATTCTGTGATATGAATCTGAAAGATGGAGGGCTAATATCACAACAGATCTCTTTAAGACAATTAAGATAACAATCAAGAAGACATACAGATTAAAACCATAAAAGAGGAATTATAGTTAATAAACTTATTAGTAAATGTTTAACCATTCTCTATAGTAAAAAAAATGCAAACTCAAAGTGAAAGAGTATTTCCATTATGTTACAAAGCTTTTTGTTGTTTTGACAACTCAGTTCTAATGATGGTACTGTGCAACAGGCTCTCATTTCTTACTGGTGGAAATATAAATTGGACAATAATTTGGCAAATATGAATCTAGAACCTTAAGATGATCACAACCTCTGGCTTTGTAGCAATTCCATTTTTGGTAATCTGTCCTAGGAAAATAAACCAAAATAAGGGATTATCTTTATATGCAGAAATGTTTACTGCAATGTTTATAATTATCATAAAAAACTGAGAAATATCTAACAGAGGAGAATAATTAAACAAATTGTGATATTCCCAGTTAATGGAACATCAGCATATGTCATAGATTTTTTTAAACTTTTAAAACTGTTTTACATTTTAACATCTTCAAAGCTTAGGTGTGCCTTACAATGTGCCTTACACTAATAGGCAAGTTCTTTTCTTTCTTGGTTGCACTAAAGTAACCATATGTCTTACAACCAGAGACTTCTTAAATTTGATGAAATACCATCTATGAAAATATTTCCAAAGAATGTGAAATAGAATGAAAATGTTAACGTTAAAAATAGCATTCCATATTACAGAGCATAACTACAACTATGTAAAGCAAACAAAAACACAAACACACAAAACCTATATATAGAAAAAATATTTTTGAAATGTTAATTAACAGTGATTGCCTCTGAGTGGTATAGTTTGCTTGTGGATGCTTAATTTTCTTCTTCTTTCAAATGCTCTTGTTTTTTCCAAAGTTTATATCATAGATTATGCAAATGCTTTTGTAGCAGAAATGCCTCTCTTAAATGGTATTTTGAATGAATAAACAACCATTTTTTAAAAGTTCAGACTGTGGAATATCTGATTGTCATGTCTTTTCAAAGCATTGTTCAAACATGATTCCTTTGGCTATAAAGTTTCATAAAGAGTAGTACTTGGCTCAGATTCTAGAGAGAAAGCCAAAAAAGATCATCTAACTCTGCTCCCAGGGAACTCATGCCCTGTAGATTTTGTAGTAGATTTTGGCAGCATTCTCTTTCCTGATACACAGTAAAATATTTCATATTTCTAACTTGAATGTGAGCACCATTGAAGATGGTCCAAAGTCAACCACTCAAGTGAGTCATCTGAATATGTTCAGTGATATAAATGGAAAGAAGAGTTGGCAGTGGGGCGGTGGGAAAGGACCTAGGGGAGGAGCAACTTCCATACCTTGGAGTATTAAACGCCCTTGTTGTTATCCCACTTAAAGTATTTCAAAGGGAATAAACATCTGTAGGTGGCTAATGACTATTTCTAGGCCTTTATCTAATCTCCAACTATGCTATTCAATAATAATTTGAGACCAGGTGCAGTAGCTTACACCTGTAATCCTAACACTGGGAGGTCAAGGCTGCAGTGAGCCATGTTTGTGCCACTGCACTCCAGCCTGGGCAACACCGTGAGACTCTGTCTCAAAAATTATCTTTTTTTAAATAACGTTTTGAATGTCAAAGTTTTCCTAGCAAAACTGAAGGGAGTGAGAAATTTATCTCTGAAGCCAAAAGTGAAGTCTCAACATTTCCAGAGGTATAACCAAACTGCCAACTCATTTTAAGAAAGCAACTTAAAAATGAACCTTCACTTAAGTCTATTTATTCTACGATCAACAATGAGTTAGAGAGGAACATTTCCAAATTTATTTCTGAGAGCTTATTAATGTAACTTAAAGCTTCTGTTAAATTAAAATAATTAAACCTTCTGTTAAACTAAAATAATTAAAATAAATCTACCACCACAAAAAAAAAAAATATATTGGGGCTGGGCACAGTGGTCACACCTGTAATCCCAGCACTTTGGGAGACTGAGGTGGGCAGATCACGTGAGGTCAGGAGTTCGAGACCAGCTTGGCTAACATGGTGAAACCTTGTCTCTACTAAAAATACAAGAAAAGTAGCCAGGCATGGTGGCGCGCTCCTGTAATTCCAGCTACCCAGGAGTCTGAGGCAGGAGAATCACTTGAACCAGGGAGGCGGAGGTTGTGCCACTGCACTCCAGCCTGGGTGACAGAGCAGGTGGCCAAGATTGTGCCATTGCACTCCAGCCTGGGTGACAGAGCAGGATTCTGTCTCAAAAGAAAAAAAATGCAGAAAAGTTCAGGGATACCATTATTTTATCTGTATTCCAAATAGGATTCACAGATAGAAGGAAATGAAATCAAATGTACATAGCAAATAATTGTGCCTGTAAATTCATTTTTGAAAACTCAATGGGATGGAGGTTCCATGAGTACATACGTATGTCAATGCTAATTGAACCGTTCTCTTAAAATGGGTGCATTTGATTATATGAAAATTTTAAAACAAAGATGTGTACCTTAAAGTTCTACAGTATTTGCTGTATCCAAGAAGACTCTCCCCCATAAAAGGTAATTTAGAATTGCCTTCACAAAGATGATTAAGTCACAAAGCATATCATTATATATGTAATAATACCATATTCATTATGAAGCATATTATATATGTCAAAGGATCTTCCAACAGTATCTTCTAAGCTTCAGTTTTTCCATTTGAAAATATATATCCTAAATGTAATTAGAAAGCACCACAACTGAATTTTGTATTTGAAAACCTATAGACATGAGTGAAAAATAAAGTATAAATAAAGACTTTCACTGATAATCCTTTTTCTCAGTTCAAAATAACCAAGAACATCTTTTTTAAATAAGTTTCATTAACAGAATTTGAGGGAGAGGCATTTTCTAAAAATGGACAATTTACACAGAAATGGAAAAATGTTGTGAGGAGCTTTTTATAAGTCCCATTCATCTGGAAGCCTCACTCAGACTTACATCAGAATAAAAACTCTTTTATAAGAAAACTCATGTCCCTTGTTAATCACTCCTTATTTCTAATGTACAGTAACACTAAAATAAATTTAAAAAAGAATTAACATATAAATTTAGGAATATATATAACTACTGATACATTTATTATCTAAGGATCCTACTAGACTACTGTAATTGCAGAAAAAAAAAATGAATAGCCTTATTCACTAGGTTCCTAATATTTCTGTTGACAGCTCCAGTCATTTCAACCTTCCAAAATTTTCTACTTTTATTAGCTATTAATAATTGTTAATGATTGATAATTTTATATTAGAATTTTACAATCTCAATTAATAGCAGAGATCTGAACCTAAGTCAGTATTTTCAAAAACTGGTAACTATCATTAAAGCATTAGATCTCACTGAAATTCACAAATGGTTACTCTTTAAAATATAGAATTATCAAGGGAAACTCATAATTCATTTTTCAGTATTTCTTGGAAGCACATACATATTACACATAACAAATTCTGATTAGATACTGTTATTGATATTAAGACACAGTTTATAAGAATAGTGTGAAATACAATGATTTCATAGCCTCAGTAAGCCCTGTGTCTATTACCTGTCAATCTATAAAAACTTTAACACGAGAGAGTAGAGATGAAAGTGAGTTTGCTAAAGTTATCTGTTATCCCAGAGCTGTTCAAAGTTGATTTGGTTTTTCTGGCTGAGTAATTTCATATAATCTTTCATCCTTCCAGAGTTGGAAGGGACTACATGAGTTTCCCCTAGAAATTTAAGACATTTAAGTTACAAAACAGGAAAGTATATTATCTCACTTATAAGCAGGAAAGATCTCTGCTTAATTAATTAGTGAAACACTTTAACTATAATTAATAGACATGCTAATATAGTTTTAATAGATTTTTTGGTTATGTGAATATCAGTTGAAAATAATCTTTAAGCCACATTATAAATATATATGCACATGTAAACACAGACATATATATACCAGAAATGGAAAATTGTGCAAATCTGCCTTCATCCATTCAGTAAATATTTATTAAGAACCTATTATATACCATTTAAGGCTACTCCAAATCTACTACATAAGATTTAAAATAGACTAAATAACGTATTTTTTGATCAAATGGAAGTTTTTCTGCCACTTCAAATCATCCAAGATAACTGAAACCTGCATCTACTGTAGGGTTTATTTCATTATTATTTCATACATATGCATATTGCATTTGACTTTTAAATTTCATATACTGGCACTTCAGACAGACTTTCTGGACCAGTAAAGTTAATTTGCATAGACCCAAGATGAGTTTTCCGAATAAGCCACATTTCTTCATATGGGTCCTAGTAAACATTTGCAAATACATAATCCTCTGAGCTAAAGTTGACACCTGACTTTAGAATGTCCCACGTACTCAAGATACCTACTTTGTAAATTGCCTCCCCCTCGTCACCATTCCTACTCATTCAAGACAGCCACCAAGTTACACTATGGTCTTTTCTGGTTCTCTTCAGAGCTAGACCTATTCTGTCTTACTTTTGTTCACATCTCACAATTCAATCAGTTCTTGTCAGGACATCTCTTTCTCATAATGAAAAACATATGCCCCATTCTTTCCTTTTTTGGATATCTTGAAAAAATAACTCATTTCCATTTTTGTGAGCCAAAGAAACAGTTTAGTCCTCATGCGATAACTATTATCAGGTACCCATTATGTGCCACACACTGGGCTAAACCTTAGGAATGGCTAAGTATGAACTCAATGGCCAGAAATATTCTTGTAGCAAGAAAAAGAGAAATCTGATTTCAATGTCAGATTAGATCTCAAAAACAGTGCAATCAACCTTGAAAGCTCACGAAAGTACCCAAAAAACCCATGAGCATCCTTCCAAATAACTATCCACCTATTAACCTTGCTTTTCCTCAAGCATTAACATTTAGAATAAATAAAAATAATATCTTATCCAACATCATTATTTTATATTTAGTTTCACATTGAAATTGACTTTCTTATATTTTTTCAAGGTAGCAATGATTTTTCTATGGTGCGAGTAAAATATATTCTTAGACTGTAATAAACACCCAACAGTCATTTAATAAACTGTTTCCCAGGAAACATTGGTTCTAAATTTCCAACAATCCACTCACAAGTAAACTTCTGAAATACAAAGCATTTGTAAATTGGGAATGCATTATTCTTTATTTCTATATTTACATTCCTATGGGCTTAGGAAATGGTACATCACTAAGGTAACACAAGTGAATGACTAGTTTAAAATAAAAAATTATTCTGCAAAGTGTGAAGCTGTAGGCAAGTAATTTTCCACCAGTGTAAAAAGGACTGAGCATGGGAAAATCTATTTAAAAAGTAAGTTTGTGATATTATCTCTCTGATATTTACTTTTAAGTGCAAGATACTCACTAGACCAGAAAAGGTTTCCACAGACCAGCTGAGCTGCTTCTTATACATAGGTCAACAGTCTAAAAAAAAAAAAAAACCCACAAAATCCCACAAAACAAAACCTGTTCTACAGGCTTCTGTACACATAGAGGAAATGTTAGAGAAAGTACAGCCATTTTATAGTCTATCTAGGGTACAAGCCCTTTTAATATGTTTACTAATACTCTGCAGAAGTTTTCATTTCTGTTGTTTTGCCTTAAAGGACTCACTTGAATCCATAACTAAAGACATATATATTTCTTGAGGCTAGCAGAGGGTAGTTTAGAAACTCTGCTTAGAGTGGTGCATCTTCATGCAGTGACTCAGTTTCACAGTTAACAACATACACTTCCTTCCTCCTACGGAAGAATGATTACATGCCTTCATCCATGCCTTTAAAAAGATGTATATAATTAGTATACACTCTCCTGTTTTAAGATTATACAAAGAAGGCTTTATTGATATGTGAATAGATATTTTAAGAGTTTATTTTTCCTTGCTCTTTGTTTATACAAACTCAAACAAACACACACACACACACACACACAAACACACACAGATCAGGTTATAATTGCTCTTCAACAGAATAAGATTATATGAGAGGAAAGCTTAGTATAAACTGTGAGAAAAAAATAACTGCTTTATTCTTTACTTATAAATCCAAATGCATTCATTCATTTTACATAAAGTAGGAAAACTCAGGTATCCCTTACTGGGTCTAACAGAAGCAGTCAACATTTAAATTATATATCCTTTTAATTAATAGTATCAACATTTTTATTTAAATTATAAGAGAATGCTATAATCTCTAATACATAACATCACAGTGATAATTTAAAATTTATTAACAAGAGACAGAGATAACTTGAATTTTCATGCAGTTGAAAGAGAAATATGAAAAATGGTATACTGTACTGCCACTATTTTTGGAAACTCTTTGTAAATAAAAACCCATTTCCAAAATATGATATTCCATGGACACAGAATCGTTGATAATGGTTCAAGTGCCTTAGGCAACAGAGAAGTATTGTTTCGTAATTTTTTAAAACCTCTCCTAGTAACAGCAATTCATTATGCACAAAGAAACAAGGAACCAGCATGGTTTATAATGAATATATAAGTAATAACTACAGAACCTCAATTAAAACTAAAGCTTACCATATTCGTTCCATTTCTATAAACCAGTATGGATAACCTTGTTCATACTTACCAAACGTTACAGAAATGACTTGGCTTGTCTAAGCAACAAAATGTAGACACATGGTGAGGTGCTGAAGACAGCTCTTTCTTGAGCTCAAAGCACTTTAGATGAAATAGCCTTTATTGTCCATTTAATAGAGGTTGCCTCCTGTTACTAAGCGTGGCAGAGAAGAGAAAAGAGTTTCCACAATTCTGTCTTGACTTTCTGTCTCTCTCTTTGAAGAGTAACAGTTACCACCGGAAAACGTTACCAGAAAATGATCACTTGAACACTCACAGAGAGCAGCTGTAAATTTCCACTCTCTTTGCTTGCTCTCAGATTCCAAGCCTTGCTTGTCTCTTAATCTGTCACAGGCAGTTCTGTTTCTGGTCAAACCAGCTTGCTTCTGCGTCCTCCTCTCCCTCTTTAACACTTGCTTGCAGATACGTACCACAGTCACAGCTCCGTCTTTTACTTCCTCCCTCCCCAGTCCTGTAACGTCACAAGAATGCGTGTAAAGCTGAGGCAAAATAAACTCTTGAGCCAAAAAAGAAAAAAATCTAGAGATAAACACAATTTCTTCTCATTACTTTTTTCTGCCTAAAGTCTTGTACTTGTTCGTGCACGGGGTTTTGTCAACTGATTAAACTGGCTTGACTCTCTTGTTTAAAAACGTAAATAAAGGTTCTTAAAAAAAAAGCCTGTTGATAACAATAATAACAGATTCACCTGCTAATATGCTAGCTCCTCAGGGAAGATTCTATTCCCAATTATAGGAAAGTGGAGCAAGTAAACACATAATTACCTGTATTAGAAATTTAATCTTAATATTTAAAAAGCAAGGAAGATTTTAGAGTACTTATAATTTAATTTTAATAGTGTGATTTTATGAAAACAATGTATTTCTTAATATGGTATATTTTAAAACTTGGACCAAAATTTGCAGTTATAAAAGGGAAAGTTATAAAACACACAGAAAAATATTGACACCAAAAACAATAGACAGAGCAGCTTAACCATGTATATGCAAACCAAATGTAATTATTGCAGTTGGAAAGGTTTTCCCCACCTAAGCTTTATTGGTCAGAATGCATAATACCTCTTATAAGAATTACAAAGGCTAAAGGCAACAAAAAATTATTGAAGTTATTATACACATATAATTATAGAGTAAAATAACTTAATTATGAAACTCTCTGTAAGGTTTGGGGATGAGGAATTAGGTGGAAAGCTGAGTGGGCTGGTGGTTGGCAGGCTTAGATAGCATTTGTAGGATTCTTTGGAATTAGGAGGCAATGTATGCAGCTTGGAATACGTGCTGGCTCTATATGAATGCTAGTCAGATCCTGCTTTGGAGTTCTGTTCCAGCTTCTTAGCCCAAACCACTTAGGTTCTCCATCTCCCACTATGTTCCCAATCAAAAGTCTTGGGCCCTTCTACCGATGGATCTCCCAAGTACAGAAGGAACAAAAATAATTATTAGACCTATTACTAAGTAACACATTCTTATTCTCCACAGAATTAAAATCTCTCCAAGAATATAAGCTTAAGTAAGGTGAAAGATAAATATATTTAAAAAGTTGTTTATACACCTCAAGAAAAATAAGTCAGTAAAACTCAGCCTTAAAATATAGATGGCTTGATCTGGTTCATTTAAAGTAGACTTAAAATTTAACTATATTATACGGTTATTTGGTTATTTTTTAGCACCTATGAAATAGGTATCAAAGATGACTAGAGATTAGTCTTTCAATTAGTAGTTTTATACTTTTTAGAGTTTTATTTCTTCTTTTTAAAGAGATGTTAGATGGAAGTAATTCTAAATCACTCAGGGTATGAAGTGCCTAGTATCTTGAGTTATACTCCAAGAGCTGCAGTATAATTAAAAAAATTTAATTTATGAAAGCGGTTCTTAGGGTAATTGCGAGGTTAATTTAAAATTGGGAGACTCTATATCAATCTACAATGGATTCAAAGGTACAAAGTCAAATCAAGAAATTTAAACCATAAAATTACTAAGATTATTTACGATTGTATATTTAATTCCTACTAAATACCATTCCATGTTTCCAACAGCAAGAGTGAAGAAATCTCACAATATACAGTAAATTGTGTTGAGTATTCAGAAGGATATTGCCTCAGTAGCAGAACCAAATTAGTTTTACCTTAAAGGTCATTCTGGTTCCTCCTTATAGACATCAAAAGTAAGCCTTGAAAGGATTAAATTATTTCCAAATAACTGCAAGCCAGAGTAAAATTTAAAAATATTTATATGATTTTTTAAAAATCTAGCAAACAATAATGTAAAATTCACAATATGTGGCATCCAGTCAAAAATCACCAGACATGCAAAGAAGCAGAGGAAAATATAATACATAATAAGGAGAGAATCAATCATTAGAAACAGACTCAGAAATGACACAAATAATAGAATTAGTACACAAACACATTAAAACAACTATTAAAAATATCTTTCATAGGTTAAAGAAGGTATTAGTAAGATAAGAATGCTAAGGAGAGACATGGCAGATATAAAAAAGACCCAGATCAAATTTCTAAAAATTAAAACTACAGTTTCTGAGAAAATGCTTATTCTGTTTTATGGAATGAAGTTTTGCCCAACTCTAGAATCACAAATAAGGCCAACTAAGATCTTTAAACAAAAAAACAAATGAACAAAAAAAAAAAACCCCTATAAACTCTGGAATGAAAATTACACCAAATGAGATGAACAACAGACTGCACAGTGCAGAAGAAATGATTAGTAAACTTGAAGACACAGTGACAGGACTTACTAAAATAAAGCATTGAGAGAAAAAAAGCTAAAAAAATGTAAATTAACTTCAGATGGATTAAAAACTTAAACATAAGACCTAACACCATAAAAACCCTAGAAGAAAACATAGGCAAAACCATTCAGAACATAGGCATAGGCAAGGACTTCATGACTAAAACACCAAAAGCATTGGCAACAAAAGCCAAAATAGACAAATGGGATCAAATTAAACTCTAGAGCTTCTGTACAGCAAAAGAAACAATTATTAGAGTGAACTGGCAACCAACAGAATGGGAAAAAAGTTTTGCAACCTACCCATTTGACAAAGGGCTAATATCCAGAATCTACAAAGAACTAAAACAAATTTACAAGAAAAAAAAAACAAACCCATTCAAAAGTGGGCAAAGGATATGAACAGACACTTTTCAAAAGAAGACATATATGAGGCCAACAAACATATACAGAAGTGCTCATCATTACTGGTCATTAGAAAAATGCAAATCAAAACCACATTGAGATACCATCTCACACCAGTTAGAATGGCGAGCATTAAAAAATCTGGAGACAACAGATGCTGGAAAGGATGTGGAAAAATAGGAACACTTTTACACTGTTGGTGGGGGTGTAAATTAGTTCAACCATTGTAGAAGACCGTGTAGCGATTCCTCAAGGACCTACAAATAGAAATTCCATTTGACCCATCAATCCCATTACTGGATATATACTCATAGGATTATAAATCATTCTATTATAAAGACACATGTACATCTATGCTCATTGCAGCACTGTTTACAATAGCAAAGACCTGGAACCAACCCAGATGCCCATCGATGATAGACTGGACAAGGAAAATGTGGCACATACATATCATGGAATACTATGCAGCCATTAAAAAATGATAAGTTTGGGTTCTTTGTAGGGACATGGACGAATATGTAAACCATCATTCTCAGCAAATTGACACAAGAACAGAAAACAAAACACCACATGTTCTCACTCATAGGCAGGTGTTGAACAACACAGGAGAGAGATGCCATATATAGGTGATGGGGGATGGAGGCAGCAAACTACCTTGCCATGTATGTACCTATGCAACAATCCTGCATGATCTGCACATGTATCCCAGAACCTAAAGTACAATAAAAAATAAAATTAAAAATAAAAACAAAAATGAACAGAGAATCCCTGAACTATGGGGAAACTTAAAAGAACCTAATGTATACTATATATATTCTTTGGGCCTTGAATAAACA
The DNA here is from genome assembly GCF_049354715.1 of Callithrix jacchus. Lineage (NCBI taxonomy): Eukaryota > Metazoa > Chordata > Mammalia > Primates > Cebidae > Callithrix > Callithrix jacchus. The sequence goes on from NC_133502.1 coordinate 66,668,141, forward strand.
ACAGCAGTAGCCAATAAATAGTTCCTACAGGCCTTGGGCATAACCCAGGACTGTGCTGGCTTCAGGCGTGACCCAGTATTGACCCAGCATAGTCCTAGCAACGGTGGTCACAAGAGGGCTTGTGAAACTAAAAAATGCATCAGAGTTTCTCAAAAGCAGAATTGATCAAGCAGCAGAAAGAATGAGCTTGAAGACAGGCTATCTAAAATACACAGAGCAGTCGAAAGAAAAAAGAATAACACTAATGTAGTCTGCCCACTCTAGAAAAGAGCCTCAAGGGGACTCTCCAAGATGGCCAAATAGACACAACGCTGGTGCACAACACCCAGTGAGAGAGATGCAGAAATCCAGAGATCTGGATTACAGATTCAAGATGGCCAATTAGACACAACTCCAGCACACAACACACAGCAAGAGAGATGCAAAAATCCAGAGATCTCCTAGCTCCAACTGAGGTCCCAGGTGCATTTCAATGGTCTGGACCAATGGTGAGCAAACAGGGCAGACTAAGGTGAGGAGGGGTGCTGCTTGACCCACAAAGTGCATCTGACCAGGGAGTTGGAGGCTCCCTCTCTGACACTCCAGTCCAGATACAGCACTTCCCCCAAAGCCTCAGCAATACACAGAACAGGAGATCTTTGCCAGTCAAGCACCAGGAATTACAAGTGCAGAGTTGAATAAGAGCCTGTGGACTGAGCTATTGCCCCCTCCCCCAGCCCGGAGAGAGAGGGAGCTGTAAGCAGGAGCAGCTAGGAAGGCCCCTGCCCCATGACCTGAGAGAGAGGAAGCTGAAAGGGGGAGACAGCCTGGTGCAGCTGGGTGGGTCCCTACCCTCCCCCACAAACCCCAGAGGGCTGAAGCTCTGACTCCAGTGGGTTGCAAAACCGGTGCCACAGTCTGAGATCAAGCCCAGTGGAGGAAGGGCACAATGCACCACTAGAGGGGTGAGACTGGGCTACATGTTTTAACAAAAAACACAGGAAGCCTACATAGCAATGGGACGGTGTTCTTGACAACCCAGCAGCACCTGGGTCACCTACAGGTCAGTGGAAGAGGCAGGCCTAATCTCCCAGTATAAACAAAAAAGACACCGGAAGCTTCCCTAGTAACCTCAAGGAGTCCCTAGAAATCCAGTAGCACCTCTGCAGGCAGACAACTGACCTCATCAAGCAGCTCCCTGACACCATAGCCAGGTAAATCCACAAAGATGGGAAAAAACTAGTGCAAAAATGATGAAACCATCAAAGACAAGAACACCTCTTCTCCTTCAGGGGATCACAACTCAACAACACAGGATCACAACTTGACTGAGGAGTGCAATAAATTGACAGAAACAGGCTTCAGCAAGTGGATAATAAAAAGTTTCTGAGCTAAAGGAACACATTCTAACTCAAAAATTTTGAAAAAAGAAACCAAAAACCTTGAACAAAGGTTAGACAAAATGCTAACTAGAATAACCAGCTTAGAGAAGAACATAAACGACTTGATGTCATTGAGAAACACAGCATGAGAACTACGTGAAGCAAACACAAGTTCTAATAGCTGAATTGATCAAGCAGAAGAAAGGATATCAGAGATTGAAGATCAACTCAATGAAATAAAAAGAGAAGGCAAGACAAGAGAAAAAATGAGTGAAAAGAAGTGAACAAAGCCCCCAAGAAATATGAGATTATGTGAAAAGACCTAATATATGCTTGATCAGTGTACCTGAATATGATGGGAGAATGAATCCAAGCTGGAAAACATGCTCCAGGATATTATCCAGGAGAATTTCCCAAGCCTAAGAAGGCAGTCCAACATTCAAATTAAAGAAATACAGAGAACTCCACAAAGATATTCTTCAGGAAGAGCAACCCCAAGGCACATAATTTTCAGATTCAACAGGGTTGAAATGAAGGAAAAAATGCTACAGGCAGCCAGAGAGAAAGGTCAGGTCACCCACAGAGGGTAGCCAATTAGATTCATAGCAGATCTCTTGGCAGAAACCCTACAAGCCAGAAGAGAGTGGGGGCCAATATTCAACATCCTTAAAGAAAAGAACTTTCAACCCAGAATCTCACATCCAGCCAAAGTAAGCTTCGTAAGTGAAGGAGAAATAAAATCCTTTACAGACAAGCAATTATTGAGAGATTGTGTCACCACCAGACCTGCCCTACAAGAGCTCCTGAAAGAAACACTAAGCACAGAAAGGAACAAGTACCAGTCACTGCAAAAGCAAACCAGTTGGCAAAGACCAAAAATGCAATGAAGAAAATGAGTCAACTAACAGGAAAGAAAACCAGCCAGTAACAAAATGGCAGAATCAAATTCACATATAACAATATTAACATTGAATGTAAATGGCCTAAACACCCCAATCAAAAGACACAGACTTGCTAACTGGATAAAAAGTCAGAACCCACCAGTGTGCTATATCCAGGAAACCCATCTCACATACAAAGACACACATAGACTCAAAATAAAGGAATGGAAGAAGATTTACCAAGCAAATGGAGAACAAAAAAAAAAAAAGCAGGGGTTGCAATCCTAGTCTCTGATAAAATGGACTTCAAATCAACAAATATCAAAGGAGACAAAGAAGGACACTATATAATGGTGAAAGGATCAATCCAACAGGAAGAGCTAAGTATCCTAAATATATATGCCCCCAACACAGGAGCACCCAGATACATAAAGCAAGTTCTTAACAACCTAAAATGAGATTTAGACTCCCACACAATAATAGTGGGAGACCTCAACACTCCACTGTCAATATTAGACAGTCAACGAGACAGAAAATTAACAAGGATATCCAGGACTTGAATGCAGAGCTGGACCAAGCAGACCTAATAGACATACACAGAACACTCCACCCCAAATCCACAGAATATACATTTTTCTCAGCACCACATTGAACTTACTCTAAAGTTGAACACATCATTGGAAGCAAATCACTCCTCAGCAAATGCAAAAGAACAGAAATCAAAACAAACAGTCTATCAGACCACAGCACAATCAGACTAGAACTCAGGATCAGGAAACACAGTCAAACCTGCACAACCACTTGGAAACTGAACAACTTGCTGCAGAGTGTTGACTGGATAAACAATGCAGTGAAGGCAGAAATAAAGATGTTCTTTGAAACCAACCAGAATGAAGACACAACTTACCAGAATCTCTGGGACACCTTTAAAGCAGTGTTGAGAGGGAAATTTATAGCAATAAATGCCCACCAGAGAAGAGAGGAAAGATCTAACATTGACACCCTCTTGTCAAAATTGAAAGAGCTTGAGGAGTAAGATGAAAAAAACTCAAAAGCTGGCAGAAGACAAGAAATAACTAAGATCAGAGCAAAACTGAAGGAGAGAGCAACACAAAAAACTCTTCAAAAAATAAATAAATCCAGGAGCTGGTTTTTTGAAAAGATCAACAAAATAGACAGACCACTAGCCAGATTAATAAAAAAGAAAAGGGAGAAGAATCAAATAGATGCAATAAAAAACGATAAAGGGGATATCACCACTGATCCCACAGAAATACAAACTACCATCAGACGTTACTACAAACAGCTCTACTCACATAAACCAGTAAACCAGGAAGAAATGGATAAATTCCTAGACACTTGTATTCTACCAAGACTAAACCAGGAGGAAGTTGAAACCCTGAATAGACCAATAACAAGGGCTGAAGTAGAGGCAGCAATTAATAGCCTACCAAACAAAAAAAGTCCAGGTCCAGATGGGTTCACAGCCAAATTCTACCAGATGTACAAGGAAGAGCTGGTTCCATTACTTCTGAAACTGTATCAAACAATACAAAAAAAGGGAATCCTCCCTAAGTCATTTTATGAGACTGATATCATCCTGATACCAAACCAGGCAGAGACTCAACTAAAAAAGAAAACTTCAGGCCAATATCCATGATGAACATCGACTCAAAAATCTTCAATAAAATATTGGCAAACAGATTGCAACAGCACATCAAGAAGCTTATCTATCATGACCAAGTAGGCTTCATCCCGGGGATGCAAGGCTGATTCAACATATGCAAATCCATAAATGTAATCCATCACATAAATGGAACCAAAGACAAAAACCACATGATTATCTCAGTAGATGCAGAGAAGGCCTTTGATAAAATTCAACAGCCCTTCATGCTAAAAACTCCCGATAAACTAGGTATTGACAGAACATATCATAAAGTAATAAAAGCTATATATGACAAACCTACAGCCAATATCATACTAAATGGGCAAAAGCTGGAAGAATCCCTTTGAAATCAGGCACTAGACAAGGATGCCCTCTCTCACCACTCCTATTCAACATAGTATTTAAAGTTCTAGCCAGAGCAATCAGGCAAGAGAAAGAAATAAAGGATATTTAATTAGGAAAGGAGGGATTCAAATTGTCTCCATTTGCAAAACAGAGACATAGACCAACTGAACAGAACAGAGGCTCCAGAAGCAACACCACACATCTACAACCAACTGATCTTTGACAAACCTGACAAACAAGCAATGGTGAAAGGACTACATATTTAATAAATGGTGTTGGGAAAACTGGCTAGCATTGTGCAGAAAGCAGAAACTGGACCCCTTCCTGTCACCTTACATGAAAATTGACTCCAGATGGATTAAAGATTTAAACATAAAACCTAACACCATAAAAACACTAGAAGAAAACACAGGCAAAACCATCCAGGACATAGGAATAGGCAAGGACTTAATGATTAAAACACCAAAAGCAATGGCAATAAAAGCCAAGATAGACATATGGGATCTAATTAAAATTCAGAGCTTCTGTACAGCAAAAGAAACCATCATTAGAGCAAACTGGCAACCAACAGAATGGGAAAAAATTTTTGCAATCTACCCATCTGACAAAGGGCTGATATCCAGAATCTACAAAGAACTAAAACAGATACACAAGAAAAAAACAAACAACCCCACTCAGAAGTGGGAAAAGGATATGAACAGACACTTTTCAAAAGAAGACATATATGAGGCCAGCAAACATATGAAAAGATGCTCATCATCACTGTTCATTAGAGAGATGCAAATCAAAACCACATTGGGATACCACCTCAGGCCAGTTAGATGGCAAGCATTAAAAAACCTGGAAACAACAGATGCTGGAGAGGATGTGGAGAAATAGGAACACTCTTACACAGTTGATGGGAGTGTCAATTAGTTCAACCACTGTGGAAGACAGTGTGGCGATTTCTCAAGGATCTAGAAATAGAAGTTCCATTTGACCCAGCAATCCCATTACTGGGTATATACCCAAAGAACTATAAATTGTTCTACTATAAAGACACATGCACACGTATGTTTACTGCAGCCCTGTCTACAATAGCAAAGACTTTGAACAGACCCAAACGCCCATCAATGTTAGACTGAACAAAGAAAATGTGGTACATATATACCGTGGAATACTACACAGCCATAAAAAAAACAATGAGTTCGTGTCCTTTGTAGGGACTTGGATGAATCTGGAAATCATAATTCTTAGCAAACTCACCAAGAACAGAAAGCCAAACACCATATGTTCTCACTCATAGGTGGGTGTTGAACAATGAGAACATGCAGACTCAGGGAGAGCCGCATCACACACTGGGGGCAGTTGAGGTGGGGTAGGAGAGAGACAGTTGGGGGTGGGGAGGGTGGGGAGGGATAACATGGGGAAAAATTCCAGATATAGTATGCACCTAAAGTAAAATAAATAAATAAATAACTGAAAGTAAAGAAAATAAATAAAAATGAAAATAGCCTCAAAATGGCAAATCTGAGTTATTGTCCTTAAAGAGGAGGTAGAGAGAGAGATCAGGGTAGAGAGTTTATTCAAAGAGATAGCAGACAACTTCCCAAACCTAGAGAAAGATATCAATATTCAAGTACAAGAAAGTTATAGAACACTAAGCAGATTTAACCCCCCAAAAAACTACCTTGGGACATTTAATATTCAAACATTGAAAGGTCAAGGATAAAGAAAGAATCCCAAAAGCAGCAAGAGAAAAGAAAAGAATGACATATAAAGGAGCTCCAACATCTGGTAACAGATTTCTCAGTGGAAATAGTACAGGCCAGGAAAGAGAAGCAAGACATATCTAAAGGCCTAAAAGAAAATAAAAAACCTTTTATCCTGAAATATTATATCAGTAAAAATATCCTTCAGACATGAAGGAGCAATGAAGACATTCCCAGAGAAACAAAAGCTGTGGGATTTCATCAACCTGGACCTGTCCTAAAAGAAATGCTAAAGGGAGTTCTTCAGTCTGAAAGAAAAGGACATTAAGGGACAAGAATCATCTGGTCATCTGGGACAGGCATAGTGGCTCACACCTGTAATCTAGCACTTTGGGAGTCTGAGGTAAGAGGACTATTTGAGCAGAGATATTCAAGACCAGCCTGAAAAACACAGCAAGACCTCATGTCTACAAAACATCAAAATTAGCCAGACTTGGTGGCACATGATCGTACCACTGCACTCCAGCCTGGGTGAGAGCAAGACCCTGTAAAAAAGAAGAAAGAGAGAGAGAGAGAGAGAGAGAGAGAGAGAGAGAGAGAGAGAGAGGGAGGGAGGGAGGGAGGGAGGGAGGGAGGGAGGGAGAGAGAGAGAGAGAGAGAGAGAGAGAGAGAATGTTGTATATATACTCAATGGAATATGGAATACTATTCATCTATAAAAAAAAGTGAAATCCTGTCATCTGAAACACCATGGATAGAACTGGAGGACATTATGTTAAGTGAAATAAGCCAGGCACAGAAAGACAAATTTCACATGTTTTCACTCATTTGTGGGAGCTAAAAACTTAAACAATTGAACTCACAGAGAAGTGGCAGGAAGCAGGGAAATGGGGATGGCTAATCCACTAATGGGGATGAGTATAAAAATATAGTTTGATACAATGAATAAGATCTAGTATTTGATGGCACAACAGGGTGACTACAGTTAGAAATAATTTGTTGTACATTTTAAAATAACTGAGGGAGTACAATTGGAATGTTCTAAACACACATTGATGAATGCCTGAGGTGACGGATACCCTATTTACCCTGAGGTGATTATTATACATTGCATGCCTATATCCAAATATCTCATGTATCTCATAAATATATACACCTACTATGTACCCTAAAAATTAAAAATTTGGAAATTAAAAAGACAACAGCTTAATTTAAAAAGTCATTCTGAAAAATAGTTTGTATTTGATTTTAAATTCTAATCTATCATTACAGAATTTTAACTCTTCTTCTTTGATCTTATATTCACTTTCACTTACACCACAAACCTTTGTTCTAATAACACAGTGACATAATGATGTATCTGCCTAATCTTTCAATATAACTAATATAGATTCAAAATAACAGTACCAAAAGTACTAACAATAAAATCACTTAATGAAGTTTAAAGAATTCTTTGCTGTGAACTAATGTATTGGTCAGCATATGACTGTCATTAAAGAGTCCTAATGTTAAGATGTAATTATTTTACCTGTTATAAAAACAAAACTTCTATTTTACATTGTTACTTCACAATTGAAAGAATTTCACAAAATGAGACTTCAATTTTTTTAAATAGAGACTTTAAACAACCTATAAATGATGTAGTTCAACATAGTTGTCTTAACCATTAAGAAAATCACAGAGGAAGAAAAAATGTAAATGATGTATATAACTCAAGTTACAGTCAAATGGCATCATGGCATGCTAAACAGGCAGTAATTCTACAGTTATTTGAATACAAAAAATGGTAGGAAAATTATCTATCACTTATATTTGGTAGCTTTGGTAGCTTAACTATACAGAATTCCAAGTTACTTCCTCCACCTAAGCAGTCATACTTACATTATTGAGTATTATAAGGCTTTGAATCCATCGTGGCGTACTTGTACTATAACAATCACTAGCAATAAGTGTTATAAGTAATGAATTTTTTAAGGCACATTATTGAATTGCCTAGTCCATTAAATTAAAACATTAGTGGTTAAAAAAGAGTTAATTGTCAACAATAAAAACAATGGCACAAAACCTGGTTTGTCACGATCCCCCCCCAAAAAATTAAGACTCTAACATGTAAAATACTAAATATGCAAATATATAATTCTATGATTAAGTGCTACCTCTGCAATTTAGTGCTATATGTTGAATTAAATTAATATTAATTTTACTTTATTGGTTTTAGAGTTGTTTAACACATTTATTTTTATTTAAATATATAACAGTTGTAAGAAAAAGCATATTAAGGCCAGGTCCAGTAGCTCATGTCTGTATTCCCAGCCCTTATGGGAGGCTGAGGCGGTGGATTGCTTGAGCCCGGGAGTTCGAGACCAGCCTGGGCAATATAGCAAGACCCCATCTCAAAACAAAATAGAAGTAAGAAACAAAAATTTAGTATGCCAGAAGCAAATGCTATGTAAATGATAACAGTATAAAAAACCAGAAATGGTGGCCAGGCACGGTGGCTCAAGTCTGTAATCCCAGCACTTTGGGAGGCCGAGACGGGTGGATCCTGGTCAACATGATGAAACCCCGTCTCTACTAAAAATACAAAAAATTAGCTGGGCATGGTAGTGCGTGCCTGTAATCCCAGCTACTTGGGAGGCTGAGGCAGGGGAATTGCCTGAACCCAGGAGGCGGAGGTTGCGGTGAGCCGAGATCGCGCCATTGCACTCCAGCCTGGGTAACAAGAGCGAAACTCCGTCTCAAAAAAAAAAACAAAAAACCAGAAATACAGGTTGGGGTCAGATTATGGAGAGACCGAGTGCTAGGCTAATGAGCTAATTAATTAGTGGACAAAAGGGAGCCATGATGTGATCAGAACTTTCTGTAATGAATGTGAATTTAGCAGTGTATTAAGAAGAATCAAAAGGGCAAATAAACAACAGGTGATGAAATTAAAGGTAACTCAGTAGTCTAGGATGACAGTGAGAGTAACCAGGCAGTGGAAATAAAAGGCCTATAAGAGTATAAGAAGGAGTAGGTTTTGCAACTGAAAAAATGTGGATAGTAATTGAGAGACAAGTCAAGAACACAAGGTATTTCCATGCCTATGTGAGAGTAAGCAGGTTATACCTTTAAAACATATAAGAACCACAGGAAGAAAAATAAATTTTATGAAATAGCCAGTTGCTTGATATATAACAAGTCCGAGATGCCAGCAAGACTTCTGGATATAAATGCTCACAGGCAGCTGAACTAGAACTCTGAGAGAAGACAGACTGGAGCAATATATCTGGGGGTCACCCATCCTGCCACTGCAGTATGAGGGAGTCCAAAAAGACAGCCAAGGACAAAACTTCGGGAAACATCTACAGGTGTTGGTAGAAAATGGTGACTTGCTGGGTGTGGCAGCTCAGCCCTATAATCTCAGCACTCTGGGAGGCGGATTGCTTGAGCCCAGAAGTCCAAGACCAGCCTGGACAACATGGCAAGACTCCCATCTCTACGAAAAAATATATACAAAAATTATTTGGGTATGGTGGTGCACTCCTGTGTTCCCAGCTACTTGGGAGGCTGAGGTAGGAGGATCGTTTGAGCCCTGGAGCAGAGGTTGCAGTGAACTGAGATCACACCACCACACTCCAGCCTGGGTAACAGAGTGAGACCCTGTCTCAAAAAAAAAAAAAAAAAAGGCAACTAATGAAACAGTGGTTGGAGAAGGAAAGGAGAAACTGAAAAGTATGCTATTGTATGGCCAAAAAAAGAGATCTTCGAGAAAAAGAAGCATTGAAAAGTACTTACTACCTAACCCTGTGGTCTAATTTCTAAGTCCGTCTTTCAAGTCTTACAAAGGTACTAGCAGGAAAGGGGCCTTTAGAGAACCACTTGGCACAGAGAAAGGGACTTTTAAGAATCCACATTCCCTAAATTCCTAAAGACATAGGCTGGTGGTCAGCAGGACCAAAGACAGGCAGGGACCAACAGAGCATACAGCGGCATAGCAAGGCATGAAGCATGCAAGGATTCCAGGCCAGCCCTTCAGGGAAACTGGTTACACTGCCTCTGATCCAGGTAGCATACATAGCCCAACTGCCATGCCATGCCTAGAACAGTGTATGGAAGATTAGAGACTTAGTAGTACCTGATACAACAATGGCTAGGGTTAAATTAGGATTACAAGAGGTTAGGGATGAGGTCATAGAAAAATGAACATATGTTACTGTTTCCAAGTGTTGGATGTAAAGAATAGAAGGACAGCTTGAAGGCATTAATAAAAGAGGGGTTTTTTTTCCCCTTTAAAATAAAAAAAAATAACCTTTGAACTCGGTAGATTGAGTGGGACAGACGGAAGGTAAAAGATGAGAAGGGGATAATTAATGGGGCATGATTTTTGAGCTCACAATGGAAAGAATCAAGAACATAAGTGGAAGAATACAGTTTTCTAAAATGAGAAGGAAGAGAAAGCATGAGTAGAGACTGCCCAGGGAAAAACGAATGAAGTTAGGAAGCACATGTTTACTTCAATTTTCTTAGAAAAGCAGGACTCACCATCATCTGAAGAGAACAAAAGTAGAGTAAGAGAATGTGTGAGAAGAGTAAAAATTGGTCTTATCAGAAAACCCACATGTGGCCAGGCACGGTGGCTCATGCCTGTAATCCTAAGCACTTTGGCAGGAAGCAGGATTCCTTGAGCCCAGGAGTTTGAGACCAGCCTAGGCAACATAAAGAGACCCTCTCTCTATTTAAATTAACACACACACAAACACACACACACACACAATTAATACAGAAGAAAAGCTAAAAGGTGTGACTCATGTACACCAAATCCTAAGTTTAACAGTTAAAATTCCACTTATATTCGCACAATTCCACTTATATCTAAACAATATAACAACACTAAGTGAAATACTGAACATTCTGTGGCTTTCTACCAACTGCCCAATTTAAGGAATAACAAAGGATGAAGTTAAGAAACAGATCTTGGAGCCCCAAGATCCAATATATAGAATCATAACAACAAAATGGGCTTAGTGCCATAACCACAGGCAGATGGTGATACTAATAATCCTCATATTTCCCTGTCCTTCTTTGCTGGATGTATGTTCTGCTTTCTCCACAATTGGTACTTTCATGAAAAGTTCTTGCTTGAGTCAATTAAGAACACAAGATACCTTTTAGTAAAAGAACAATTTCCGTGCTGTTGAGAACTGATGCACATTCTCTTTTTATGAGGTGTGTCATACTCCAGTTTTCCAAGTTTTTACAAATTTTCACTTTTCTACAAATAATCATAATCAGAACTATACAAGAAGTTTATGTTGGAAAATCATATTATTTCTGTTATAATCTTTAAAGGTACAACTTGTAAGCTGGTGTTCTGGAGCCGAGAAGAAAAATAGGATCTGAAGAGAACACAGAAAGAAGGGACAGAGAAAGAAGCAGGCTGAGTGAAGGGACAGAAAACCTTGAGTTATAAATAACTTGGTTTAAAATGTCTTGAGAAACTAGTCTCAAAGTATCTCTCTCTACAGGATTATAAAACTTGTTAATAATGAAAGTACTTCAGATGACAATTTTCAGTCAAACAAAGCCATTTATGGCAGACAAACATACAGCATTTGCAATATAACATGTTCAGGTAATTTTCTGAATGGAAAATCTCTATGGAATTCATCCAGTAATTATAGTGGATTCCATTTATAAAACGTATTTTATCACAAATCTGAAGACTTATAAAACATGATCTAGCATAGGAGGATTGATTATAATCCTTTAATAACTAATTAATCACGGAAAAATACCTTTAATAACTGTAACCACAGGATAGCATCCTATTTTACAAATAACATACAAACCAGCATACTTCCCTACTGGAGGAACATCTGATCCTCCAGCGTGGCTCATGGAACACAAGGTGTACAGGAGACCAAGGTTCTTTGTTTTGGGTTAAATGAAAGTTACCAGGTGGAGGTTGTTAGGGAGAAGGCGTTAAGTGAAAATGCTGTGTAAACTGCATGCCTGTTGCAAGCAGTTAGCTCTCTTGCCCAGCCCACCGCCACCAGACTCTCTCCCCTGTATGTAAATCCCTCCAAAAACCATCTGTCTCCTTTGCTGGCTCTGGGTCTCTTGACCTCTAGAAACTTGAGCAATCCCCACTGGAGTTGAGAGGGGTTCAGCACAAATTGGGGTTCCTTAATATTGCTGTACCAGTTTGTTTAACCACTTCTCTCTATATAGACACTTAGGTAGGCGAGGGTATTGGTTTTAGTGTTTTGTTTTGCTTTTTGCCATCTTATAATCTATTTTAAAATTAGTCACTGATAACATAAAAAAATCAGAACTTAAAAACACAATGTTAATTCTCCTTGGAAAAAAGATATGAAGTGATTATTTGATATTATTCTAATAATACAGATAAATAAAATGTACTTTTGCCATTTTAAAAAATGGCAAAAACCACAATTACTTTTGTGCCAACCTAATAAGAAGCATATTTTTCATTTTAAATATTTTGGTTTCTCACAGTTGGTAAACATGAAAAAGCTGCCAGTTTTCAATACAATGTTATCAATAATTCTGAAAATTTACACATGCAACTAATTTTCAAATTAACTGCACATTATGGCCTTTGGCTATGCACTGGATACCCAGTGTGAGTTGAGGGCCAAATCTCACTAATTCTCCACTATTACTCAATTATATTAGGCCAGCAGTCCCCAACCTATTTGGCACCAGAGTCTGGTTTTGTGGAAAGCAATTCGTCTACAGACCTGGAGGTGCAGGGTTGGGATGGAGGAGATGGTTTCAGGATGAAACTGTTGCATGTCAGATCATCAGGCATTAGATTCTCATAAGGAGCCAGTAGACTAGATCCCTCACATGCACAGTTCACAGCAGGTTCTGTGTTCCCCATGAGACTCCAGTGACACCAGTGACTCCAGTGATCTGACAGGAGGTGGAATTCAAGCGGTAATGTTTGCAGGCCAGCCACTCACCTCCTGCTGTGCTGTCCCGTTCCTAACAGGCCACAGACAGATACAGGTCTGCAGCTCAGGAATTAGAGACCCCTGCATTAAGCAACTCTTGACTGGTGTTTTCAGAAGCCTAGTGTGGTATCAGGTTCTCTGAGGAACTGAAAAGAAGTCAGTAATAAAAGATTTGTCTCCAAGGAGCTTGTAGAACTTTTGTGAAACAAACACCATAGATATATAAAATAATTATACCTGAATAGAAAATTTTGAAGAAAGTACAGAAGGAATAAGGAATAAGCAAGGGACCAAGTTTCACGACATAAAATATAGAGATTACCTAAGCAAGGAAAGAAAAGGAGTAAGTGAAATAAATGAGACTTTTTTATTGTACAAAAATCATAGACTTTATAAATTCTTCTAACAACATACTTCCTGAAGACTTGTTAGCAAATACCTTAGAAATGGGAATTTAAATGCATTTTGAAAAAGTACTAGGATTTGGATATAGTGAGACAGAAAAAGGAACAATATCCCAATACAGGAAAATACTTCTGTCAAAAATTCAAAGACTGGAATGAAAGTAGAAAAGGGGTAAGAAAGAGAGGTAGGAAAATGGGAGAAAAGAAAATTGTGGCTAAAAGGGAAACCCACAGGGAAGTTTTTAGGCAGAATGGTGGACAGGGAGGGCACATACATTTGTCATCAAAGGAAGAAGCCTGGAGAGAGGTAAAAAGCTGTTCCCTGTACACCTGGCCCAACATGTTTTGGTCCCATTTCAGCCAATACTCAGCCTCTTCACTGGCTTCTGTAAGAAATCCAGACACACCAACTATTTTCTGGCTTTCGTAAGTTTTTATTTGTGAGGTCATAGTGAAGTGTCACAATACACAACATAGCATTTCTCCAGAGTTCCTATTCCCTGGATTTTTCCTGTGCCTTTCAAATTTTTCTTCCCTTTTATAAACAGAAAATTTAAACTCTATCTCAGCTTCTAATTCCAAATATGTATTCTGAACTCATCCTAAACCGCAGCAAAAGAGACTCTTCCAATAGCAGGACGTACCTCCTTAAAAGGTAATTTAACAACTGTTTCCCAATACTTGAACCAATCCTTTGTGGATTCAACATTAATCACAAATGAATTATCCATGCATTTCTTCCAAACAAATTCTGCATTTTCTATACAATTCTTAATGCTAACTACTAAAAGATTAACATTTTCTCCATTGGGATAGAGTCAAAACTGCAGATGAAAGATTTGCCTTAGTAAAAAGAAGCATAACTGTTATAAGAAACAGAATCATTATTTTCAAGAAATAGAGACAGCAACAATTTTTAAAATTAAATAAGAACTAGAAGAATGTAATGACACAGAATCTCACATACCACTGAGTAGAGCAAAATCCCCAGGAACCTTTCTAGAAAACAATTTGCCAGAATATTCATGCTTTTTAACATACTAATTCTACTAAAAAGCTATCCTGAGAAAATAGTTAGAGATGGCTAGATATTTAATGATGTTACTGCAACGTTATTTACAAAGGAAAGCCAAGAATATCTACAAAAGGAAAATAGTTGAATAAATTGTGTTATGCCATCTTAGAAAATTATAGAGAAATAAAAATATTTTAAGTGCCATATTCATGTAATAAAATACATTAAACAAAAATCAAGAAATAGGACTAATATACTTCAAATTCATTTTAAAATTACAAAAATATATATATACAACTGTGTGTGTGTCTGTGTGTGTGTGTGTGTGTGTGTGTGTGTACAGAGACATACATAATTTTATATAGATAAAAGACTAGAAGGAAATGCAACAAAATTTTAACAGTAATTTTCTTTGGGTAGTAAGATTACAGGTTACTTTTTTCTTCTTTATAATTTTCTGTAACAAGTTTTCTACAACAACATTTATAAGTGGAAAATGTTTTTTAAAAAGAAGCAGTTTTGTTTCTCTGTAAGTAGGCATTTTTAAAAAATGTGGACTTGCTGGGTGTGGTGGCTCATGTCTTTAATCCCAGCACTTTGGGAGGCCAAGATGGGTGGATCACTTGAGGTTGGGAGTTCGAGACCAGCCTGGCCAACACCGTGAAACTCCATCTCTACTAAAAATACAAAAAGTTAGCTGGCTGTGGTGGTCCCAGCTACTCAGAAGGCTGAGGTGGGAGAATCACTGAAGTGCCTTTATCCCCTTTGAGCATGAACTAATAACCCCCTTCCCCATCTGTTCTAGTGAAGACCACCTTAGGAGCTCGGACTTGCACTCCATGCATCAGTCACAGGTGCTCCTCCCCACTGCCTGCAGGAGTGGTGCCAGAGCGGACTTGTTGAGTACAGGGCTTTCACTATTACTCAGCAGTACCAAGGCCTCCCCTCCACATGGTGTCAGTGGAGGTGAGGCCGTTCTCCACTTCTTCCCTAAGGAGGATAACGAGGAGGATAAGGAGGAGGAGAAGGAGGAGGAGAAGTAGGAGGAGGAGAATAAGGTGAAGCAGGCAAAGAAGAGAAGGAAGAAGAAGTAATGAAATTCAAAATGTAAAATCTATAGTGCTTGAATCACAATTTTCAGATTCAGCTTTTGTACTGTCAATTGGCAAAACAACAACAACTTTTGTGAAAAACAACTTGTACAATTTTTGTGAAAAAAACTTTATTATTATTATTTTTTTTTCCACAAAAACCCGCCAAACTTTGTTTTATTCTAATTGGTTCATACTTTGCAAGAGATGGTGAATCTAGGAAACTTTAACTGGGAATTTTATGACCTTCCCCTCTCCAACCCCAACCAAATCTGAACAAAGAGCTCAAACTACTTTTTTCCCTCTTTTATTCCATATCATATAGAAGAATGCCATCATTGCAAAAGAGCAAGCTATCTCTTAAATCCAGGGCCAGGGAGAGCAATCCCAGTACTAAAGTCAAAAGAATCAATAAACGTAAATAAAATTAATTAAATCCATTCTATGTTTCAATTTTTCCAGTTTTTAAATATATTATTCAATCACAACCATCATAAAATAAGAAATATTAAACACATTAACTTTAGATTAGAGGATGACAACTTTCAGGAAGTTGCAGGCATACATTTAGATACCTGTGAAAGGTCAATTATTTTAATACTCTTTAATGTACAATATTTTATGAATATTTCTATAGCATTGTCAAGAAGAAAAGGAGGTCCCGATGAACTGATATGTAGGGTAGCATATAGATTTAAGTATCTTGCCATATTTCTCTATGTAAATAAATTGTTCTGAAAAACATACTTTAATGATATAACTCCATTTATCCTCAGCTTGTTGACTTTTTCATCTTATGTTTCCCAAATCAAATTCTCTACTGGTTTATTAGCATTTTGCAGCTTTAGTTATATATTTTGTCAATGTATTATTAGGGACAGCTAATTGCCTTCCAATACCTGTTCTCCACTTCTTTCCTAAAAAAATGCTGTTTATTTCATCACTTTGCCAAACAGTATAAAAGCTCAATTTTCCAGGCTCTTGCCTCAGCCTCCCAAGTAGCTGGGATGACAGCTAAAGGTGTCAGTATGACTTAGTCCTGGACAATAAAATGCAAGTAGGGCCTTCTGGGAAGATGGAGCAGACATATTTTTCTTTATTCTTATAAGCAAAACTAAAAACCATGTACATTATATTTCTTTTTATCAGCAAAAAACATAACTTTATTGGAAATGCTAAGCATCAGTAGTACTGTGGGAATTATGAGAATTTGAAAGATAGCTGCATATAAGGTCAAGAATCAGTAAGTAGAACTACAAAGCAGAAAAAAAAAATCGTATTTTTGCCTTCTATATCCCACTTCGGGTATAGAAGGCAAAAATAATATAGCAACCCAGGAACACCAAGTGCAAAGAAACTTCCTCCCTTCTCTGCCCACCGCCCAAAAAAGACTGCTTTCTCTAGCCAAAGGAACATCAAAAGGGCAGCAAGACAGAAAAGTTTGAGGCAATAAATAACTCCAGATAAACACCAGAGAAAAAAGTGAGACTCCACCCCACCTCCACCAGTAACAACCAAGTGGAAAGCAGAGACTTCCATCCCTGTCTGGCTATAAGAGGAGGCACCCCAACCTCTTTCCTTACATGGGGAACAAGAGGAAAGTTGGGACATTCATCCCCCTTGAGCATGAACTACTATCCCCCTTTCCCATCTGCACTAATGGAGACCACCTTAGGAGCCTGGACTCACACCCCACGCATCAGTCACAAGGTGCTCCTCCCCTCGCCTGCAGGAGTGGTTCCAGAGGTGACTTGTTGAGTGCAGTATTTTCACCACCACTTAGCAGTACCAAGGCCTCCCCTCCACGTGGTGTCAATGGAAGTCCCTCAGAGAGCTCTGGGATCCATCTTCCAGGTTCAGTCCTCTGAGTCATTCTTTCTTTTCCATGAAAGGTAGCACTTGCTTTCTGCTGAGTAGTTTTCTCATCATGCTTCCTGCTTGTAGAAGTTTGGGGGTCCAAAGACATCTTTTCATTTTGTAGTCTCTGTCCCCTTTAATCCAAGCTAGTGGTGATCCTTAAAATACATTTCTCTTAAGCTTTGTGGGTCTCCTAGGAATCTCACTGGGGTTCTTTCCATTAAACAAAAGCCACATGCACAAATCTTTTTCAGATAAGCCCTCCTCTACCTTGAGATTCTGCTGAAATAGCTGCCAGATAAGGACCATCTCCATAAGTTTCTTGGAAGCCCTCTTGTTTGACTGAATGGATCTGTCAGTCACATCATTAGTCATTCTTTAGAGGCCCTTTTACGTGACTGAAAAGTACTCTGAGGCAGAAACTTAGATTTTTTTTTAAATATTAACAAACATTCTACAGCCACACTCTCAGCTTTGTCCTTAGTTTTTCTGACAAAGCCTTGGATCTGATCCTTGCTCAAGAAAGAAACCAGAATACTTCACCCTAAAATATGCTTCTTTAAAATAATTGGTTTTTTTTTTAGCTAAAGGCAATTAAGATGCATAGGAGCTCTCTGCCTTACCTGTTTGCCTAAAAGCAGGACAGAGAATTACAAAAACAAATGGTCTTTCAAACCTGAACCACTGTTCCTGCCTAAAGAGAGGATGGATGTAAATTCATTACAACAACCTTTATCAGCTTAGAGAAGGTGCCAGGGGAATCTGAACAGACTTTCTTCTGTTACTTTTCCTGTAAATTTACCTGCCCACATTCTCCTGACTTTGGAAGCCTAAAACTGCTTTCCTCTGTCCTGTCACATTTCTAAAATTTATCGCTCTTTGTTGAAGATCTTCTATAAGCTGGGACTCTAAATCATTCTAAGTCACTCTTGAGTTACTTTTCTCTCGTGTGAACTACACGGCAGCATTACTAAATGTGCTTGTTTTTCTCTTGTTCATCTGTTTTTTTTGCTGCAGGAGTCCATCCCAACCACAGACTTATGAAGGTTGAGGAAAATTATTATTTCTCCCTTTCACTTGGAAGAAGCCATTTCTTAATTTTAGCATCATTTACTGTTTGGAGAGGCTGACATGATGAAAACCATCGAGTCCCAGCTCCTTCAGGTTTATCAGTCCTTTCTTTAGCATACTTTCTCCTCTCACTCTTTAAGCATAAATCAGGTGGCACCTTCAAGTCTAGCTGGAAATCTTCTTAGCTGTAGCACCCAGTTCATCATGCGTATTCTAGTTTCTACAGCACTGCAAGCAACAGTGTTGCTTTATAAAGCTTGTGCTACCACATTAGAAGGATCCCCTTTCCTCTAGTTTCTAACAAGATTGTCTCCACTTTCCTTTAAGCCCTTCCTGGCAACCTCACCAGAGGATATGAGCCTACAGGTTTTTCAAGATACTATAGGTTTACGCGAACAGTGTCCTCAATGTCCATCCACTACAAAGTTCCAAAGCCATATCCACTTAAAACATTTGTTGCTGGGCACCATGGCTCATATGACGTTACTCCCAAAGCAATCCCAGCAATTTGGGAGGCCAAGGCAGGAGGATCACTTAAGCCCAGGAGTTTGAGAGCACTCTGCATAGTAAGATCGCATCTCTATAAGAAATAAAAGAATTACTTGTAGTTGAGTGTGGTGGCATGCATCTGTAGTCCCAGCTACTAGGGAGACTAAGATGGGAAGATTGCTTGAACCCAGGAGGCCAAGTCTGCAGTGAGCTGTGAAAGCATCACTGCACTCCAGCCTGGAAAATAGAGAGAACTTAGCTCAGAAAAAAAAAAAATTGTTGACATCACCTGTCTTACTTCATGTGAACTTCTATATCAGAATAACATACATGGGTAGCTTATAAACAATATAAATTTATTTCTCATAGTTCTGGAGGTTGGGAAGCCCAAGATGAAGGTGCCAGGAGATTCAGTGTCCAGTGAGGGCCCACCTCCTGGTTCACAAATGGCCATCTTTTCACTGTATTCTCACATAGCAGAAGGTGAAACAAGCTCTCTCAGGACTCTTACAAGGACACTCATCTTGTTCGTGACAGCTACACCCTCATGACTTAATCACCTCCCAAAGGCCCCATGTCCAAATACCATCTCATTAGGGATTAAGTTTCAACATAGAAATTTTGTGGGGACACAAAGTCAGTCTACTGCATCAATCAACCTCTAGTGCCAGTATCAAATTAGCTGCCTACTGCGAAACAATCATCCAAAACTTGGAAGCTTAAAACACATAGCTTAAGAGTTATTATCTCACATAGTTTCTGAGAGTCAGGACTCCAGGAGTAGTTAGCTAGATGGTTCTGACTCAAATGTCAGCTTCAGGCAGGGACGCCAGGAACACAATCATCATGAAGTTTGACTGGAGCTGGAAGAACGCTGCTGGCTACTGGTTAGTGGCTTTGGTTCTTTGCTTTTTGGGCCATCCGTAGAGATGCTCACTTGGCTAGATTCTCCTGGAGCAAGTGATCAGCAAAAGTGTGATGAAGAAGGAATCTGCAATGTCTTTAATAATCTAATCTTAAAATTAACATTCTGCTGTTTTTATTGGTCACATAGACCAGTCTTGGCACAGTATGGAAGAAGAATGAATCCACAGGGTGCAAATACCAGGAGGTGGTGGGAGCCATCTTGGAGGCTGGCTGCTGCAGTGGCTTGGCAATTCCAGGCAGAGTCTCATTTATAATACCCAAATAAGGAAGGAAAGAAACAGGGAGGGAAAGGGGAACTTCTTCACATAACTTCTCTTTTCTCGGGGAAAAACTTTGTTCAGGGAGCTCTCCAATAAACTACTGTATGTCTTTGGCCTTTATACAATAAAACAGTTACCCCCTAAGTGCAAAGGAGCCTAGAAAAATGAGTATCTGGCATTTTCTGCCTCAGTCATAAAAAAGAAGAAAAGAAAGTAGAAGGTTTGGTATTACTTTTTTTTTGAGACATAATTTTATTCTTGTTGCCCAGGCTGGAGTGCAATGGCACCATCTTGGCTCACCGCAACCTCCATCTCCTGGGTTCAAGTGATTCTCTTGCCTCAGCCTCCCAAGTAGCTGGGACTACACCATGCCTGGCTAATTTTGTATTTTTGGTAGAGACGGGGTTTCCCAACATTGAGCAGTCTGGTCTTGAACTCTCGACCTCAGGTGATCCACCCACCTTGGCCTCCCAAAGTGCTGGGATTACAGGTGTGAGCCACCGTGCCCAGCCTGGTATTACTTTTGCATAGACAATCAACTGTCTGCCACAAAAGTTAAGTAAAAAGCACAGCAAAGATATACAAGTCAATGATTACAACCACATATTTTGAATATATATTCCTAAATCCTAGAAATCAAATGGTTTACCTCAAAGATGTCTGAAAATTCGTTTTTAAGTTGACACAAATGTAAACAAAAAATGCTAAGTTAATAGTCCTCACTATAATCATATAGAATTTTATAATATCCAAAGACTATTCATATATGTATTCTTTACAATAGTCTTAAAAGAAAAATAAAGCAAATATTATTATGGTAGCCCCACTTTACAGATAAGAAACATGAAGTAATGGTGTGACCATAGCTCACTGCACCCTTCAACTCCTGGGCTAGAGGGATGCTCCTGCCTTAGCCTCCCTAGTAGCTGGCCCTACAGACATGCCACCATACTGGCTACTTTTTAAATTTTTTTTAGAGATGAAGTCTTACTATGTTGCCCAAGCTGTTCTCAATTCCTGACTTCAAGCAGTCCTCTTGCCTCAGCCTCCCAAGTAGTTGAAATTACAGGTATGAGCCACTGCACCTAGTAAAAAAACATGATCATTTTTGACAACACGAATACTGTAGTAATTTACTTAACTCACTATCACTAACATTAGGTTATTTCCTGTTTGTCACTCTCATGGTTAATCCTATCAAAATATTTTCTTGCATTATTTTCCCCTCCTTACTTATTTTATCAGGATAAAATACCATAAATTGGTTGGCTGGGTAAAAACATACATATGTTTTTAGAACCTTGCTATAAACTGATTTCTAAAATCAATTGAATATAAATTAGTTAACTAATTTAGATGCTACCAGCATGAGTACACCATGAGGTTCACCAAAACCTCACCATCCCCAAGTACTTTGCTGAATTCCTGCTTATTTAGAAAGAAATAAAATGCTCCTATAGTTTTAATTTGCATTTATTTGATTACTTGTGAGATCAGACACTCCTTGTTGTATTTTTTACTTGCTTCTTATGAGAATTATAAATTCACATCTATATTTCTTTTTTTAATTGCATTTTAGGTTTTGGGGTACATGTGCAGAACATGCAAGGTTGTTGCATAGGTACACACATGGCAGTGTGTTTTGCTGCCTTCCTCCCCTTCACCCACATTTGGCATTTCTCCCCAGGCTGTTATTTATCTACTAGAGTCTTGAGATTTCTCTCATAAAATTAACAAGTTCTTTATTTCTCATAAACAGGCTTTGTTATTAGGTTTAAATATTTCTTCTAATGTTACCTTTTTTATTTTGCTAACATTCAATTGTACAAAAAAAGTTATATAATAATTCTGTTTTATAAAGTGCTCTTCAGTGTTTTGTTTTTTTCACTCCAAAATGGAAAACTTAAGATGTCCACAAAGGTGTTAAATATGATACCAGCTATAACATTTATTCTCCTTTTAATCAGCATGGGGTTTATTTGGATCTATGATATTCAATTTAAATTTAGTCACAGAATTCAAAAATTGTACTTAGCTAAAGATGCCCTTTTGCACACTGCTAACTGCTATAGACAGTTGGGCGGAGTAAGATAACCCAAATAATGTGGAACTACTATAAATAATACAAATGCTGTGAATTTAACTATAAAATCTGCTAGAGGAAATCAGTAAGGCCTGTGTTAACATTATCTAAAAGGGACAAAACAGCTCCCAGACCCACACAAGGTGGCTATACCCTAATTGAAAGTGCTCTAACATTGTCTATTTTAGAAGACAAATGGAGCTTCATTCAGAATGGGCACCGGTCAGCCACTGGTGTATAGGACAGGAAAAAAAGTTAAACTGGGCAAGCTCCAGTATATTCTAGGTGAGTTGTCTGGTCTTAGGGTCTGGATGTTTCTGATCTGGAAGTGAGACTGTATAAATATGGCTGCCTGAGGCTCTCTTTGCTAATGTTATCAAATCTTTGAATCCTAATCCATAATTCCTGTTAATATTACAAGTGTCATACCTGTTCTCTTTATATTTTCATAGAACTGCACTGAAAGGCTTAATGGTCATATAATTCAAATAGAAACTCAGTCTGCAAGCCTTTCACATGAATTATTGTCAATGTTCCTCTAATAGCGAATGTTCCTCTATTCACTATTTCTATTTTCTGGCTTTATTTCTTTAAAAAGAGCTCTGTTAAGAAATAATTAACAATAAGCTGCACACATTTAAAGTGTACAACTCAAAAAGTTTGGACATATGTGTATTTACCTGTGAAACCATCATCACATCAGGACAGTGAACCTCCTAAATCTGTCTTGCCCTTTTGTATTCCTTTCCTCCCTTCCCTTGCTGTCTCCTCTGCATTTGATATGCTTCCATTGCTATATAGCAGTTACATTTTCCAGAATTTTTAATAGGTGTAATATCTTCTTTTTTGCCTTGCTTCTTTCATATAGCATAATTGTTCTGGGGTTCATACACATTGTTACAAGTATTGCTAAGGAGTATTCCATTATATAGCTATACCACAATTTCGTTATTCAATTACCTGTTGATAACCACTTTGGAAAACGGTTTTAGCAACTTCCTAAAAAATACAAAAAGGCTGAGCATGGTGGCTCATGCCTGTAATACTAGCATTCTGGGAGGCTGAGGCAGGCAAATCACTTGAGGTCAGGAGTTCCAGACCAGCCGGGACACCATGGTGAAACCCCATCTCTGCTAAAAATACAAAAATTGCCTGGGCTTGGTGGCACACTCCTGTAATCCTAGCTACTCGGGAGGCTGAGGCAGGAGAATTGCTTGAACCTGGGAGGTGGAAGCTGCAGTGAGCCAAGATTGCAGCTTGCACTCCAGCCTGGGCAACATAGCAAGACCCTATCTTAAAATAAATAAATAAATAAATAAATTTAAAAAAATTTATAAAACCTACCTACCATTTCATTCCTAGGAATTCACTCAAGAGAAAAGAATGCATATGTTCATATAAAAACTTACACATGAACATACATAGTATCTTTATCCATATTAGCTAAAACTTAGAAACGATTCATCTCCATCTACACATGCATAGATAAACAAATTGTGGTGTATTCATAAAATGACATACTACTTGGCAACATCTACTAATATACATGACAGACAATATGGATAAATCTCAAAATAACTAAGCTGAGTAAAAGAAGCAAAACAAAAACATGAGTATTTATTTCTTGCCAATTCTTTTTTTAATGACCTGGTCACTTTTTTTTTTTTTTTTTTTTTTTAATTCTAAGAATTCTCTACTGAGCTAGAAAGCAGAGCTTTGCATCTCTGTTTCTTTTCTTTTCTTTTTTTTTCTTTTCTAGAGGCTAGAAGTCCAAGATGGGGGAGTATGAGGGAGACAGAGGGAGGCAGAGTAGCGAGACGAAGCCCTCTGGTGTCTCTTCTTCTTTTTTTTTTTTTTTTTTTGAGGGAAAAAGAGAAAAAGAAGGGGAAAAAAAGAAAAAGAGGGAAAAAGGAATATTACTTCATTCCTAAAATGGGTTTCAATAATGGCCGATCAATATTTTGAGTGTTTAAAGTGGTTAATGCATATTTTATGTGTTTAAAATGGAGACCTCTATTGTGTTTATTTGTTCTGGCTCTGAGTTCAAGTCCTGGATATCGTTATCAATTTGTTGTCTCGTTGAATCTAAATCTCATTATGTGTCTTATGTATCTGGGTGTTAAGATCTCTTATTGTTGCATTAATCCTTTTACCCTTGCATCCTTGTAGCTTTGAAATCTATTTTATTAAGTGTGAGAATTGCAACTCCTGCTTTTTATTTATTTATTTTTGCTCTCCATTTGGTTGGTGAGTTTTTTTCCATCCCCTTGTTTTGAGTCTTTTTATATCTTTAGATATATCGTTAGATTTTGTGGATAATGTATATTTTGTGTGTTTAAAATGGAGAGCTCTATTGAGTTTATTTGTTCTGGATCTTAGTTCCAGTCCCGGATATCGTTATCAGATAATGGATCACAGTCCTTTTCCATCAGGGCTTGTTCCGTTACTGATGAGTCCTTTTCCATCAGGGCTTGTTCCGTTGCTGTTGAGTCCTCTTCCATCAGGGTTTGTTCTGTTGCTGATGGGTTCTGATTTTGAGTATACTCAGCCTTCTTAGGCTGTTTTTTTCCCTTCATTGTAGATGACCCGCCTTTCTAATTAGGTTTCTGAGTCGACTTCCGACTTATTGATTCCCAGTGCTGGGATCCGAGCAACCCACTGTGGCAGCCTAAATAACAGCGATAAAACTGATGGTGCTCTTCTGCCCGGGAGTCTCTGGTCTGGCTTCCCTCTTGAGTCCGCAACAAGCGGCTCTGACTTCCCGGAGCTCCAAATTCCGGTCAGTAGGGGAAGCAGTCCCGTTGGCTCTGCATGAAGAGCTGCTGCGCCGAGACGCCGGCAAAACTGCTGCGGCGGCCACAAGAGTCGCGCTGGCGACCCGTGGGGCTCCTCCACTGGGAATCGGCTGATCTGTGAGTGACGAAAATTCGTCTCAAAGTGTGGCATCGTCTCGTTCTCTGAGCTTTCACTGGGAGCTACAATCCTGAGCTGTTAGTGGTCGGCCATCTTGGATCAATCTCGACCTGGTCACTTTTATAGCCTCTTACCCTTTACTTATTTTTTATAATCCCTATTTTATTTATTGAAACATATTAAAATATGTACATATGTATGTATTTATATATACATACAAAGAAGGTCAATCTGTTGCCCAGGCTGGAGTACAGGGGCATGGCGATAGCTCACTGCAGCCTTGACCCCTAAGGCTCCAGTGATACTCCCACCTCAGCCTCCTGAATAGCTGAGATTACAGGTGTGCACCACCACACCCAGCTAATTCTATTTGTTGTAGAAACAGGGTTTCACTATATAGCCCAGGCTGGTCTTGAACTCCTGGGCTCAAGCAATCCTCTTGCCTCAGTCTCCGAAAGTGCTGAGATTATAACTGTGAGCTACTGCACCTGGCCATAAACATATTTATTTCATGTACTGTATATTTCTAATACTTGAAATATCTATAGATCTCTTTCAGTTGTTTGCTGTTTCTGCTGACTCTTGCTTTTAGCATTTTGAATTTTTCCCCCCTTGCTACATTTTGTAGTTTTAAAAAATGTGTATGAGCTTATTTGTTAGAATTTTAACTACAATTATTTGATGAACACATTGATAGCACGTTCCTCCATGGAGGATTTTCTATTGTTTTTACCAGGTAACCTAAGAGTGTTACAGACTTAGGTCCATTTTGAATTAAAATCCTCCACTTGTGGAGTTTTAGAAACTATAAAAATTGTATAAATTAAGGCCTCAAATTCAAGCTGATAACCAGGAATTATTAGGGAAGATTTTAAGTCTAACCAGAGCTGAATATTTTGCAAGGTGGTCTCTAATCAGGCTTCTTACCTTTATATGGGACCCAGGGATCTTTTTCTCTAGTGCTCATTCTGCTCCTTGCACAAAGCTTCTGTGCCAACAGAAATCCATGGATGCTCCCAAAGTATTCAGTGACTTCACCTGTTATCTCACAGGACATACTATACTTGTTTTGTTTTTTTCTAAACTAAAAAAAGTTTACCTTATTTTCTTAATAGGCTCATCCATTCATGTTAAAGGATATTTTTTATACTGAATCCAGTACTTTAAATGTTTGGTGGAGGGAGGAATTTAGGCTCTCTTGTCTATCATATTGCTACAAATCAGTCTATTATTTCTGCAACTGTGTTATAAAATTTAAATAGAATATTATATTTATTCTTGATACAACTTATTTTGGTATGTTGAGTATAGTCTACAAGTCTGTCAAGAGCACTTAAAATCTTGATTGAGTCACCATAGTAGCTTACCTTAGAAGTTGTACATCATCTGCAAATTTTTCAACGTTCTTAGCCTTCACCAAAATCACTGATCACCACAGCTTCCGACAAAAAGAAAAGCTTTAATATTAATTTTTAAAATCTTTATAGCAAATCCAACATAATTTCTTATTGCTCTCAGGCATAGAGAATCACAACATAAATTTCCATCATAATCAAATACTAATACATCGAGTTAAAATAGGTAAATCTTCACATCCCACTCACTTCAAGTGGCAGATCTTGTAACAGTAGTATTGAAGTGAATGAAAAATATATTTATCATCAAGGGAAACCATTAGAAGTATAAAGGGTTGGCTTGGGTAAAGGGTGCTCTAGTACCTCTGAAATCTCCAACAGCCCCCATCTTCAAAAGGAAGAAACACAGTTTAGTTAAACTAGTACCTTAAAGGTCATTGTTTACAAAAAGGCTGTGTGAGGCTTTCCTGAATGAAGCATGCTTTCTTCTCCTTAAATGTTCAGTAAAATTTGAGCTCTTCTCATATTTCTACTGTTTTGTAGCACAAAACATAGAATAGCACTGAAGAATCATAAAGGGAAGCTTGGAAGGGTTTCTTGCTTTTAACAACATCATGAAAACCCATGCCTGCTCGATTTTTTTCTTTTCTACTTCACCACTTTTAGTTCATACCTTTTACTAATTTCAGTCACCAATGGCAATTTCTGTAAAATCTATCTCCAACATAAGAGCATGTATAGTGCGTGCTTGTTTTCCCATCAGAAATAAGAGAAAACTTACACTTCTCTCCTTTAGTGCATTGCTCTTGCATGAAAAATGAATAAACCACTGATTTCTGGTCTGCATCTTTACATTCTGAGTAGCAACTTAACAGGCTTAAATAGAAAACTTTGCTCTTGATATTCTTTCTTCTCAATATTTGATGGATATCCTGCAATAAAGTAGGGAAAAAACGCACAGGCTTTGGATTCACATCAATCTGGGTTTAAATCTCAATCTTCTACTCAGTTACTGGTTAATCTGAAGCAAATTTTTAATCTCTCCGAGCCTAGGGAAAATAAGATGGGTCTTAATATATATCTGCAAGAATCAAATGATATAGCATATGTATAGTGTCAGCAAAGTGCCTAACATAACATACACTCTATTATGTTAGCTTTCCCGTGTAATTTTATGTTTCATTTTCACTTTACTAAAGCTGTCAAAGGAATTTCCAGGCTAAATTTCCTTACGTTATAGCCTTGATTAATTCTATAGTTCTGTCCAACAATTATCAACATTACAGGCCAGGCGTACTTGGCTCACAACTGTAATCCGAGCACTTTGGGAGGCTGAGGCAGGAGGATCGCTTGAGCCTGGGAGTTTGAGATCAGCCTGAGCAATATAGTGAGACCTCATCTCTACAAAAATAAAATAAAATAAATAAAAATAAAAAACAAAAAGATTTTGCAAGACTTAATACTTTCAAAATCGCAGCACATCAATACTACTACTACTGAATATAGCCCACCAAGAAAGTATATTTCAAAAGCTATATTCTAAAGTCACTAGAATTTGTTCCTTTTTGTGTGTGGTTATGTCACCAAAACGTGATATAGTTGTGTAAACTTGTTTCAGCTCCCTTCAGATTTTTTTCATTGTACCTTTTTATTTAATCTCACTTTTGAATATGTGGAACTACATGATGATTCTAGGATCAAAACCATAGAAACAACTTCTATAGTTGTTTCTTATCCCTTCCATTGTTGGCACCTTTACCCTGCTCCTTCCTTCTGCAGATAGATGGTGTAGTCCATGCCTTTGGTTTTTCCACTCCCTAATGCATTCCGCAGATCATCCTCTATTGGTACATAGAGACTTTCTCCATTCTCTATTATGACTTCTATAGAAAGAGAGTGACTTTGAAGGGGCACCATCTACCTGGAGAATGTTGCACTGTCTCGATGCACCTTAGTTTATGCAACCAGTTATCTATTAAGGGGCATTTTGGTTAATTTCCAACCTTTTGCAAATGCAAGTAATATGCTGCTGTGACTAACCTCCCTTTGACTAGTCCCTCCCACGCAATTTATGCTTTTGTAACTCTACCAGCAATGTATCAAAGTGCAAAGTGCCTGTTTCCCCACAGTCTACACAGGGTATATTGTATAACTTTTGGGTTTTGATGAGAAATTCTTACCAGCTTTAATTTGTATTTTTCTTTGTATAATTGAAGGTGGAACACATATTTTATTTATTTTTTTGAGATGGAGTCTTGCTGTGTTGCCCAGGCTGGAGTGCAATGGCGTGATCTAGGCTCACTGCAACCGCTGCCTTCTGGGTTCAAGCAATTCTCCTGCCTCAGCCTCCCCAGTAGCTGGGATTATAGCCACCCACCATCATATCAGGCGAATTTTTGTATTTTTAGTAGAGGTGGAGTTTCACCATGTTGGCCAGGCTGATCTTGAACTCCTGACTTCTAGTGATCTATCCCTCTTGGCCTCCCAAAGTTCTGGGGTTACAGGTGTGAGCCACTGCACCCAGTCTGGAACATCTTTTATATGTTGGTGATGTGCATTTCTTTTTTGTATATTTGGCCCGTTTTCCTACTGGGTTGATGGTCTTATTTGCCTGGAATTTTAGAAAGTTGTTTTCACCAAGGAGGTTAGCTCTTTGTGATATAAGTCCAAATATTTTTCCTCGCTTTGTTGCTTGACTTTTGACTTTGCTCATGGCATTTTTCATCATTTAAATACTTTTTTTTATCAATATAGTAGGGTTTATCACGGTTTTTATTTTTAGAATGAGTCATAGTTATAAAATCCTTGGCTTACACTTTCATAGACTTTAAACATGCTATTCCATGGCTGTTTTGCTTTGTATGTTGCTGTTTAGAAGTCTGTTGCTAACCTCTCCTTTCTGTCTGGAAGCCCAGAGGAATTCTTCATCATTTTGAAAGTCCAATTGTTTTACTAGGACATGACTTGGAGCTGACCATTCTGGATCAATTTTCCCAGTACACAATGAGCCTTTTCAACATGTAAATTGGAGTCAGCTCTTATTTCCAGAATGTTTTCATGGATTGAGGCTTAAATACTAGCTTTGCTATTATTTTTTCTTCTCTACTTTTACTTATCTTCTATATTAATCACTTTCTATTACTTTTTAACCTTTCTTCATTTAATTTTCATTCTCTTGGTTGCTTGCATACCTTTTCTCAATGCTCCTTATATTCAGTCCAATATTTTATGTACCCTAGAATTCAGCTTCATTTCTTTATGATTTTTTTTTGTTTTGAGACAAGACTCTCTATATTGCCCAGGCTGGCCTCAAACTCCTGGGCTCAAGCCTCTCAAATAGCTGAAAGTATAGGCATGTACCACCTCAGCTGGCTTTAACTTAATTTTAAAAGCTGACTTTTCTTTTGATTCCTTTTATTTCCTGAGTTCAGTAAATTTACTTTTCATATCTTCCTCTTTTTGTCCATTTGTTTTGCAGTTCTGAATTTGGATTTGAGAGTTTTTATCTCTACAAATGCTAGTTTAAGGATATTTTAAATTCTGGTAGGAGTATTGTGTTGTAGTTTTCTTTAGTGCTATAGCTAGATGTTTCAGGAAGAGTTTTCATCAGCTAAAGTTTTTAAAAAATTTTTTTTCTTATTTTTTGTAGAGACTAGATCTCACTATATTGCCCAGGCTGGTCTCAAATTCCTGGGCTCAAGTGATCCACCCATCTCGGCCTCTCAAAGTGCTGGGATTACAGCCGTGAGCTACTGTACCTGGCCCAGTTGAAATGTTGTGACTATCATTTTGTTTTCTAGCTAAAGTAAGTTTATGTGGATGTTGCCTGCCATCTTCTGTTCATCTTGAAGTATTTTATTTTTCCTAAACCAGATATAGTTGTATACAGGCAGGAGCAAAGAATTTAGGTAACTTAACTGGATATCTTAGTTCAACAGTACCTAATAAAGTGGTTTTTTTTTAAATTAATGACTCCTTTTTGGGTGGGAGAAATGATGATCTATTTTCTATTCTGTTTCACCAAGATCCTTAATTTCTACTACCTCTTCTCTTTCCCACCAAGCCCCCAGGTAGATGGTGACCTTTCCGAGGCAGCCTCTTTGCTTTCCCCAGAAGCAGTACTTTCCTGAGACTGCCTTTTTGGTTTCGTTTTCTTTCAAGTCTCTTATTCTGTCTAATGAATCTCATACCTCTTCTCACTTCTCTATTCAGGGTGGGGCTTTCTCTTTCTGGGAATTATCCGTATTCTGCTACCCCTAGGTCCTGCGACCTCTCCTCTTTTAGTCTCCACCTCACTTGCTACCTCTCAATGGGTTCCAGTATTCTGCTAGACTGCAGTGTTGATTTCCCTGCATGCCCATAATTTGACATCGTGCTAGCTATTAATGTATGCTTACATGTCAATAGATTTGTATGCTTTTTCTCTTGTTAATCTGTTAGTTTATTTCAGCCAACTCAGTTATTAAGCCTTCAGAAGGGAAATTTAAACTTCCTTTGAAAATTGCTGGTTATTATTTAATATTGTTATTATTTTGCCCAGGCTGGAGTGCAATGGCACAATCACAGCTCACTGTAGCCTTGGCCTCCTGAGCTCAAGAGATCCTCCGACCTCTCAGCCTCCTAAGTAGCTGGGATTACAGGTGTGTGCCATTATGCCCAGCAAATGTTTTGTATTTATTTTTATTTTTTAGAGACACGGTTTTGCCATGTTGCCCAAGCTAGTCTCGAACTTCTGGGCTCAAGCAATCTTCCCACCTCAGCTCCCCAAAGTGCTGGGATTACAGGCGTAAGCCACCACACCCAGTTGGTATTACTTTTATTAGTGTTCTATCTTGTATTTCTGAGTATAAGTTTCTACCTGTCAGCCTCAAAGGCTGTCTTTTTGCTCCCAGCTAATTCCTAAGAGGCCAACAATCTTATTCTACTCCTCATCCACCCTCTTCTCCTCCCATTTTTGTGGGTTTTATTATTTCTACAACGTTAGACCATGTAATATTTACATACTATTATTCTGTCATCATTATCCTCATCTTTTAATCTTGATGCTACACACAACATATATTCAATTTACTCACCCCTGACCTTATGTTGAAGACTTTCCAAGCTTCCAACAACTTTCTTGGTTGTCCGAAGTTGTTCTTTAGTATGCTCTTCAGAAGGATTCATGGGAACAATTAAAGTCATTTTCCTTGAATTATTTCATGTTTATAAAGGTTTGTCAATGCCCTGAATTCTTGAAGGGTAGTTTGGTGAGATATGAATTATTTTATTTCTTTGAATAAATACTTTCTTTTTTTTTTTTTTTTTTTTTAATTTTTTATTGGATTATAGGTTTTGGGGTACATGAGCAGAGCATGCAAGACAGTTGCGTAGGTACACACATGGCAGTGTGCTTTGCTTTTCTTCTCCCCTTCACCCACATTTGGCATTTCTCCCCAGGCTATCCCTCCCCACCTCCCCCTCCCACTGGCCCTCCCCTTTTCCCCCCAATAGACCCCAGTGTTTAGTACTCCCCTTTCTGTGTCCATGTGTTCTCATTTTTCATCACCCACCTATGAGTGAGAATATGCGGTGTTTCATTTTCTGTTCTTGTGTCAGTTTGCTGAGGATGATGTTT
Source organism: Callithrix jacchus (assembly GCF_049354715.1). Classification (NCBI taxonomy): domain Eukaryota; kingdom Metazoa; phylum Chordata; class Mammalia; order Primates; family Cebidae; genus Callithrix; species Callithrix jacchus. Next base: position 66,700,129 of record NC_133502.1, read on the forward strand.
TCCAGATTCATCCATGTCCCTACAAACGACACGAACTCATCATTTCTGATTGCTGCATAATATTCCATGGTGTATATGTGCCACATTTTTCCAATCCAGTCTATTATCAATGGGCATTTGGGTTGATTCCAGGTCTTTGCTATTGTAAACAGTGCTGCAATGAACATTCGTGTACATGTGTCCTTATAGTAGAACGATTTATAGTCTTTTGGATATATACCCAGTAATGGGATTGCTGGGTCAAATGGAATTTCTATTTCTAAGGCCTTGAGGAATCGCCACACTGTCTTCCACAATGGTTGAACTAATTTACACTCCCACCAACAGTGTAAAAGTGTTCCTTTTTCTCCATATCCTCTCCAGCATCTGTTGTCTCCAGATTTTTTAATGATCGCCATTCTAATTGGCGTGAGATGGTATCTCAATGTGGTTTTGATTTGCATCTCTCTGATGACCAGTGACGATGAGCATTTTTTCATATGATTGTTGGCCTCATATATGTCTTCTTTCGTAAAGTATCTGTTCATATCCTTTGCCCACTTTTGAATGGGCTTGTTTGTTTTTTTCCTGTAAATCTGCTTGAGTTGTTTGTAAATTCTGGATATCAGCCCTTTGTCAGATGGGTAGACTGCGAAAATTTTTTCCCATTCTGTTGGTTGCCGATCCACTCTAGTGACTGTTTCTTTTGCCGTGCAGAAGCTGTGGAGTTTCATTAGGTCCCATTTGTCTATTTTGGCTTTTGTTGCCAATGCTCTTGGTGTTTTGTTCATGAAGTCCTTGCCTACTCCTATGTCCTGGATAGTTTTGCCTAGATTTCCTTCTAGGGTTTTTATGGTGCCAGGTCTTATGTTTAAGTCTTTAATCCATCTGGAGTTAATTTTAGTGTAAGGTGTCAGGAAGGGGTCCAGTTTCTGCTTTCTGCACATGGCTAGCCAGTTTTCCCAACACCATTTGTTAAACATGGAATCCTTGCCCCATTGCTTGTTTTTGTCAGGTTTATCAAAGATTGTATAGTTGTATGTATGTTGTGTTGCCTCCGGTGCCTCTGTTTTGTTCCATTGGTCTATATCTCTGTTTTGGTACCAGTACCATGCTGTTTTGATTACTATAGCCTTATAGTATAGTTTGAAATCCGGTAGTGTGATGCCCCCCGCTGTGTTCTTTTTGCTTAGAATTGACTTGGCTATGCGGGCTCTCTTTTGGTTCCATATGAAGTTCATGGTGGTTTTTTCCAGTTCTGTGAAGAAAGTCAATGGTAGCTTGATGGGGATAGCGTTGATTCTGTAAATTACTTTGGGCAGTATAGCCATTTTCACGATATTAATTCTTCCTAACCATGAACATGGAATGTTTCTCCATCTGTTTGTGTCCTCTCTGATTTCGTTGAGCAGTGGTTTGTAGTTCTCCTTGAAGAGGTCCCTTATGTTCCTTGTGAGTTGTATTCCAAGGTATTTTATTCTTTTTGTAGCAATTGCGAATGGCAGTTCGCTCTTGATTTGGCTTTCTTTAAGTCTGTTATTGGTGTAGACGAATGCTTGTGATTTTTGCACATTGATTTTATATCCTGAGACTTTGCTGAAGTTGTTTATCAGTTTCAGGAGTTTTTGGGCTGAGGCAATGGGGTCTTCTAGGTATACTATCATGTCGTCTGCAAATAGAGACAATTTGGCTTCCACCTTTCCTATTTGAATACCCTTTATTTCTTTTTCTTGCCTGATTGCTCTGGCTAGAACTTCCAGTACTATATTGAATAGGAGTGGTGAGAGAGGGCATCCTTGTCTAGTACCAGATTTCAAAGGGAATGCTTCCAGTTTTTGCCCATTCAGTATGATATTGGCTGTTGGTTTGTCATAAATAGCTTTTATTACTTTGAGATACGTTCCATCGATACCGAGTTTATTGAGGGTTTTTAGCATAAAGGGCTGTTGAATTTTGTCAAATGCCTTCTCTGCGTCAATTGAGATAATCATGTGGTTTTTGTTTTTGGTTCTGTTTATGTGGTGAATTACGTTGATAGACTTGCGTATGTTGAACCAGCCTTGCATCCCTGGGATGAATCCTACTTGATCATGATGAATAAGTTTTTTGATTTGCTGTTGCAATCGGCTTGCCAATATTTTATTGAGGATTTTTGCATCTATGTTCATCATGGATATTGGCCTGAAGTTTTCTTTTCTTGTTGGGTCTCTGCCGGGTTTTGGTATCAGGATGATGTTGGTCTCATAAAATGATTTGGGAAGGATTCCCTCTTTTTGGATTGTTTGAAATAGTTTTAGAAGGAATGGTACCAGCTCCTCCTTGTGTGTCTGGTAGAATTCGGCTGTGAACCCATCTGGGCCTGGGCTTTTTTTGTGAGGTAGGCTCTTAATTGCTGCCTCAACTTCAGACCTTGTTATTGGTCTATTCATAGTTTCAGCTTTCTCCTGGTTTAGGCTTGGGAGGACACAGGAGTCCAGGAATTTATCCATTTCTTCCAGGTTTACTAGTTTATGTGCATAGAGTTGTTTGTAATATTCTCTGATGATGGTTTGAATTTCTGTGGAATCTGTGGTGATTTCCCCTTTATCATTTTTTATTGCATCTATTTGGTTGTTCTCTCTTTTATTTTTAATCAATCTGGCTAGTGGTCTGTCTATTTTGTTGATCTTTTCAAAAAACCAGCTCTTGGATTTATTGATTTTTTGAAGGGTTTTTCGTGTCTCAATCTCCTTCAGCTCAGCTCTGATCTTAGTAATTTCTTGTCTTCTGCTGGGTTTTGAGTTTTGTTGATCTTGCTCCTCTAGCTCTTTCAATTTTGACGATAGGGTGTCAATTTTGGATCTCTCCATTCTCCTCATATGGGCACTTATTGCTATATACTTTCCTCTAGAGACTGCTTTAAATGTGTCCCAGAGGTTCTGGCACGTTGTGTCTTCATTCTCATTGGTTTCGAAGAACTTCTTTATTTCTGCCTTCATTTCGTTGTTTACCCAGTCAACATTCAAGAGCCAGTTGTTCAGTTTCCATGAAGCTGTGCGGTTCTGGGTCGGTTTCTGAATTCTGAGTTCTAACTTGACTGCACTATGGTCTGAGAGGCTGTTTGTTATGATTTCAGTTGTTTTGCATTTGTTGAGCAGTGCTTTACTTCCAATTATGTGGTCAATTTTAGAGTAGGTGTGATGTGGTGCTGAGAAGAATGTGTATTCTGTGGATTTGGGGTGGAGAGTTCTGTAAATGTCCACCAGGTTTGCTTGCTCCAGGTCTGAGTTCAAGCCCTGGGTATCCTTGTTGATTTTCTGTCTGGTTGATCTGTCTAGTATTGACAGTGGAGTGTTAAAGTCTCCCACTATTATTGTGTGGGAGTCTAAGTCCTTCTGTAAGTCATTAAGAACTTGCCTTATGTATCTGGGTGCTCCTGTGTTGGGTCCATATATGTTTAGGATCGTTAGCTCTTCTTGTTGTATCGATCCTTTTACCATTATGTAATGGCCTTCTTTGTCTCTTTTGATCTTTGTTGCTTTAAAGTCTATTTTATCAGAGATGAGAATTGCAACTCCTGCTTTTTTTTTGCTTTCCATTAGCTTGGTAAATCTTCCTCCATCCCTTTATTTTGAGCCTTTGTGTATCCTTGCATGTGAGATGGGTTTCCTGGATACAGCACACTGATGGGTTTTGGATTTTTATCCAATTTGCCAGTCTGTGTCTTTTGATTGGTGCATTTAGTCCATTTACATTTAGGGTTAATATTGTTATGTGTGAATTTGATACTGCCATTTTGATTCTAAGTGGCTGTTTTGCCTGTTAGTTGTTGTAGATTCTTCATTATGTTGAAGCTCTTTAGCATTCAGTGTGATTTTGGAATGGCTGGTACTGATTGATCCTTTCTATGTGTAGTGCCTCTTTTAGGAGCTCTTGTAAAGCAGGCCTGGTGGTGACAAAATCTCTGAGTACTTGCTTGTTCGCAAAGGATTTTATTCTTCCTTCACTTCTGAAGCTCAGTTTGGCTGGATATGAAATTCTGGGTTGAAAGTTCTTTTCTTTAAGAATGTTGAATATTGGCCCCCACTCTCTTCTGGCTTGTAGTGTTTCTGCCGAGAGATCTGCTGTGAGTCTGATGGGCTTCCCTTTGTGGGTGACCCGACCTTTCTCTCTGGCTGCCCTTAGTATTCTCTCCTTTATTTCAACCCTGTTGAATCTGACGATTATGTGCCTTGGGGTTGCTCTTCTTGCGGAATATCTTTGTGGTGTTCTCTGTATTTCCTGCAATGGAGTGTTGGCTTGTCTTGCTAGGTGGGGGAAATTTTCCTGGATGATGTCCTGAAGAGTATTTTCCAGCTGGGATTCATTCTCTTCGTCCCCTTCTAGTATACCTATCAAACGTAGGTTAGGTCTTTTCACATAGTCCCACATTTCTTGGAGACTTTGTTCATTCCTTTTTGCGCTTTTTTCTCTGATCTTGGTTTCTCGTTTTATTTCATTGAGTTAGTCTTCGACTTCAGATATTCTTTCTTCTGCTTGGTCAATTTGGCTATTGAAACTTGCGTTTGCTTCGCGAAGTTCTCGTATTGTGTTTTTCAGCTCCTTTAATTCATTCATATTCCTCTCTAAGGTATCCATTCTTGTTATCATTTCCTCGAATCTTTTTTCAAATCTTTTTTCAAGGTTCTTAGTTTCTTTGCATTGATTTAATACATGATCTTTTAGCTCACAAAAGTTTCTCATTATCCATCTTCTGAAGTCTAATTCCGTCATTTTGTCACAGTCATTCTCCGTCCAGCTTTGTTCCCTTGCTGGTGAGGAGTTTTGGTCCTTTCTAGGAGGCGAGGTGTTCTGGTTTCGGGTGTTTTCCTCCTTTTTGCGCTGGTTTCTTCCCATCTTTGTGGATTTGTCCGCTGGTTGTCTGCGTAGTTGCTGACTTTTCGTTTGGGTCTCTGAGTGGACACCCAGAATGTTGATGATGAAGTATTTCTGTTGCTTGGTTTTCCTTCTACCAGTCTAGCCCCTTCGCTGTACGACTGTTGAGGTCCGCTCCAGACCCTGCTTGTCTGGGGTGCACCTCTGGTAGCCGTGGCACAGCGAGGGATGCTACCAGTTTCTTTTTCTGCTCTCTTTGTCCCAGGATGATGCCTGCCTAATGACAGTCTTTTGGATATAGAGGGGTCAGGGAGCTGCTTGAGGAGACAGTTTGTACTTTATAGGGGTTTAATTGCTGAGCTGTGCACTCTGTTGTTCATTCAGGGCTGTTAGGCTGCTATGTTTGATTCTGCTGCAACACAGCTCATTAAACAACCCTTTTTTTTTCTCAAATGCTCTGTGTTGAGGGGTTTGGGCTTTATTTTTGGATGTCCGATCAGGTGTCCTGCCCAGCTCAAAGGCAGACTAGCCACTGTTTGGCTGCCGAGGCTCCGCCCTGCTGTTGTGTGATTCGCGCTGTTCCTGCCGGCTCTGCTGTGGTCTCCGCCACGCTTTGCGGCGGAGTCTCTTCGTTGTAGCGTGTTGCCTCAGCAACGGCTGGCTGCGTCAGCAGTGGGCGTGTGTCTCAGTTGGGGTGGGTTGCCTCGGCAACGGCTGGCTGCGTCAGCAGTGGGCGTGTATATCAGTTGGGGCAGGTTGCCTCCGTAGTGGTGGACGCCCCTCCCCCACAGAGCGTCTCGGACCGTCTGCCCGGGATAGTTTGAAATCACGGTTTTGTTCGTCCCACTGGGTATCCCAAGCGATCTGTCCCTGCAATCCCCTGGGCTGGGCTACTGTGCAAGTCTCGTTCAGTCTCAAGTCCAGTCCTCTCAAGTCTCAGGTTGCCGGTTCAACAAGGCACCCGGACAAGCGCGCCCTGTGGGGATTGCTGGGTAGGGCCGGCCGCCGCCGCCCCGGCTGCCGGCTTCGCCAGGCAGACCTACTGCCTGGCGTCCCGTGTCTTTTTATACTTGGGAGTTTCCCCGTTCTGTGGGCAACAAAGATCAGTCTGGAAATGCCGCACTGACTCACCGTTTGCGAATTCAACGCGGGCTCCAATCCTGGGTTGTTCTCACGGCGCCATCTTGAGTCCCCTCCCAATACTTTCTTAATATCTGGCATAAAATGCTGCTGGCCAGGCACGGTGGGCGGATCACGAGGTCAAGAGTTCGAGACCATCCTGGCCAACATGGTGAAACCCCGTCTCTACTAAAAGTGCAAAAAATTAGCCAGGCGTGGTCGTGCGTGCCTGTTGTCCCAGCTACTCAGGAGACTGTGGCAGGAGAATTGCTTGAAATCGGAAAACGGAAGTTGCGGTGAGCTAGGATCGCTCCACTGCACTCCAGCCTGGTGATAGAGCAAGACTCTGTCTCAAAAAAAAAAAAAAAATGTTGCTGCCAAAAAATCTAATCCAATCTGATTTTCTTTCGAAGTGAACTGGTCTATTTCCCCCATCAATGCAAAAAGGTTTTTATATTTTTAAAAATCCACCAATTTTACAAGATCACATCTCAGTGTTAACTGTTGTGGGTTGATTTCTCCAGATTTACAGTGTGCCTTTCAACATATGTAGATTTGAACCTATTTTAATGTTAAGTGTTCTTGAATTATAGACCTAATAGTGGCCCTGGTCCATTGCTTTGGATTACTTTTTTTTATTGTAGTAAAATAAGTAACAAAATTTACTGTTTTCAATCCAGTGGCATTAAGTATATTCAGTGTTAACATAAACGTCACCATTATCCTTTGGCTTACATTTGGGGAACTCATTTATATTTATTCTTACTCTCTTTGCCAGTCTTGTCACCTCTTGACTCCTTTTTAAAAATCTTTTTTGGCCAGGCGCAGTGGCTCATATCTGTAATCCTAACACTTTGGGAGGCAGAGGCGGGTGGATCACCCAAGGTCAGGAGTTTGAGACCAGCCTGGCCAACATTGTAAAACTCCTCTACTAAAAATACAGAAATTAGCCAGGCATCATGGCACATGCCTGTAATCCCAGCTACTGAGGAGGCTGAGCAGGAGAATCGCTTGAACCTGGGAGGTGGAGGTTGCAGTGAGCTGAGATCATGAGATTCCTCCATTGCACTCCAACCTGGGCATCACAGTGAGACTGTCTCAAAAAAAAAAATCTTTTTGATTTTCTTCATTGCACCTCCTTCTATGGTCTAGCCATTTCATTTCGTTCCCCCTCCCCCCCGAATACATGGAAAAAGGTGAATTTTATTTACTTTTTTATAATTTCAAGTTTTCTTTTAGATTTGGGGGTACATTTACAAGTTCGTTACATGGGTATACTGTGTAATGCTGAAGTCTGGAGTATGACAGATCCTGTCATCCAGGTAGTGGACATTGTACTTAACAGTTAGTTTTTCAACCCTTATTGCATTCCTTCCCAATCCACCCCTGATGGACATGTAGGTTGACTCCACATCTTTGCTATTGTACCTAGCACTATGATGAACATATGAGTGCATGTATCTTTTTGGTAGAACAGTTTCTTTTGGATATACACCCAGTAATGGGATTGCTGGTCAAATGGTAGTTCTGAATTTTTTGAGAAATCTTCAAACTGATTTTCACAGTGGCTGAACTAATTTACATTCCCACCAACAGTGCATAAGATTTCCCTTTTCTGCATCTCACCCACCCAAAGTTGTTTTTTGACTTTTTAATAAGAGCCATTCTGACTGCTGTGAGATGATGTCTCACTGTGGTTTTGATTTGCATGTCTGTGATGATTAATGATGTGGAATATTTTTTCATCTGTTTATTGGCCACTTGTTCTGTTGAGAAGTGTGTCTGTTGATGTCTTTTGACAACTTTTTAATGGGGTTGGGTTTTTTGCTTGATGAATTAACTTCCTTATAGAGTCTGGATATTAGACCTTTGTCAGATGCATAGTTTGCAAACATTTTCTCCTATTCTGTAGGTTGTCTGTTTGCTCTGTTAAAAGTTTCTTTTGCTGTGCAGAAGCTTTTTAGTTTAATTAGGTCCCACTTGTCAATTTTTGTTTATGTTGCAATTGCTTTTGGGGACTTGGTCATAAATTCTTTCCTAAGGTTCATGTCCAGAATGTTTCCTAGATTTTTTTCCTAGGATTCTTGTAGTTTGAATTTTTACATTTAAATCTTTAATCCATCTTAAATTGATTTTTGTATGTGGTGTAAGGTAGAAGTCCAGTTTTAGTCTTCCACACATGGCTAGCCAGTTATCCCAGCACCATTTATTGAACAGGAAGTCCTGTCTCCATTGCTTACTTTTGTCAACTTTGTTGATGATCAGATGACTGTGGGTGTACAGTTTTATTTCTGTGTTCTCTATTCTGTTCCATTGGCCTACATGTCTGTTTTTGTACCAGTACCATGCTGTTTTGGTTAATGTAGCCTCATAGTATAGTTTGAAGCAATTTACACATTCAATAGCACTGAATGTGTAGATTGCTTTGGGCAGTATCGCTATTGTAATGATATTGATTCTTCCAATCCATGAGCATGGAATGGAGTGTTTTTCCATTTGTTTGTGCCATCAATGACTTCTTTCAGCAGTGTCTTGTAGTTCTTGTACACATCTTTCACCTCCTTGATTAGATATATTCCTAGGCATTGTATGTGTGTCTATTGCAAATAGGATTGCATTCTTGATTTGGGTCTCAGCTTCAACATTATTGTTGTAGAAATGCTACTGATTTTTGTAGAGTTTGCATCCTGAAACTTACTGAAGTTGTTTATCAGTTTCAAGAGCCTTTGGTGGAGTCTTTAAGGCTTTCCAGGCATACAATCAGATCATTAGCTAAGAGAGATAGTTTGACTTCTTTTCCTACATAGATGCCTTTTGTTTCTCTTGTCTGATTGCTTTGGCTAGAACTTCCTATCTCATGTCTGAGCTCTTATTTCTGATTTATGTGGTTCTTTCAAAGATTTCAACTTTTCCTTAAATTCTCTTAGCTTATTCTGAAATATTTAGATTGTCATTTTCATCTGCTTTGTGGCCACATTTTTGGGGAATGTTTTCATAATCTGATATAAGGTTTTATGGCTTATTTTTATTATTTTCCTACAATAATTTAGTATATATTTATATTCCCCTTTCCCATAGATTCATAAGTTTTTGTGGACATATAAATATATTGGGAAAGGAATATAACTAAAAGAAGGTTCCAGGCTGAGTACAGTGGCTCACGTCTATAATGCTAGCACTTTGGGAGGCCAAGGCAGGAGGATCACTTGAGTCCAGGAGTTTGAGACCAGACTGGGCAACATAGCAAGATGCCATCTCTACAAATAATTAAAAAATTAGGCCGGGTGCAGTGGCCATGCCTGTAATCCTAGCACTTTGGGAGGCCGAGGTGGGTGGATCACCTGAAGTCAGGAGTTCAAGACCAGCTTGGTCAACATAGTGAAACCCTGTCTTTACTAAATATACAAAAATTAGCTGGGTGTGGTGGTGGGCGCCTGTAATATCAGCTACTTGGGAGGCTGAGGCAGGAGAATCCCTTGAACCCAGGAGGGAGAGGTTGCAGTGAACCAAGATTGTGCCACTGCACTCCAGCCTAGGCAACAGTGTGAAACTCCATCTCAAAAAAAAAAAAAAAACAAAAAACCAGCCAGGCATGGTGGCGCATGTCTATAGTCCCAGCTACTCTTGAGGCTGAGGTGGGAGAATCACTTGAGCCTGGGAGGTCAAGGCTGAAGCAAGCTGTGATCGTGCTACTATACTCCAGCCTGGGCAACATAGCAAGATCCCATCTCTAAAGAAAATAAAAAGGAGGTTCCTAGATTATACTGTATGGATATACTGGAGTTTCAAAACATCTATTTCTTAGTGGAATCTGATTGTTTCCAGTTTGGGGCAACTACAAATAAAATTGCTACAAATATTTGTGGAGCAGCCAGTATAGGTTTTCATTTCACTTTTCATTAGAGAAGGATACACTCATCAAAGGGGAAATTAAAACCACAAAGAGATACTCATCCATACCTTATATAATGGCTAAAAACTTTTTTAGCTGATAATGCCAAGTGCTGACAAGGATGAAAAACTACTGGAACTCTCATATGTTGCTGATAAATTTCAGTCTAGAGTGGGCTTGCTAGATCATGTGATAAGAATATGTTTAATTTTATAACAAACTGTCATATTGTCTTCTAAGTGGCTATACTATTTGCAGTCTCACCAGCAAGACTAAGGTTTCTCCTTGTTGTGCATCCTGGCCAGGAAATGTATTGTTTGTTTTGACATTCTGAGTAAGAAGTTATGTAGTAGTATTTCACTGTGGTTTTAATTTGCATTTTCCCAATGACTATTCTATACTTTTTCCATTTAGCACAAAATGGTAACCACTTTCCTGTCATTCAATAGCCTATGTCACTAACTACCCTTTGAAAATAATACTTTTAAAAGGTTGAAAAAATATAATAATGGGATGTGTCATAATTTATAAAACCATTCTTCTACCAGTATCTGTTATTACCAATTTTTCACCAGTATAAAATTACACTGTGATTATAAAGCGTTGATTCTATCTCTATTTCCTTAGAAGTTTCTTAGAAAAGGTCAAAAGCCATATGAACTTTTGTTTCTTGATGCACAAGCTGTTTTGACAAACTGTTTTCTAAAAAAGTTATAGAAGTGTACTTTTGTACAAACAGTGACTAAGGATTTCTTTCTCCCTATATCACATACTACGTTATTTTATAGAGGTTTAAAAAATAATTTCATTATCTATTTCTTTAATTACAATTGTTTTCTCATGTAAGCCATTTGTTCTTGTTCTGTTATTATAAGCTTATTTATGTAGTTTGCTCATTTTCTATCAGGGTATTGACTTTTTTATTTGTTGATTTATAAGAGCTGAGCACATTCTCCAAAGCTATAGATTATACTTTTCATGTAAAGCCTAATAGGCCTACTCTGGGACTTTCTCACTCAATTCTTTATTCAACTTGAAATAGACTTCAAATGAACAAATATTTGTGAAATGTTATTTGCATACAAAATACTTTGCTAGAATCCAAAAGAATGTGGGCGGGGCACAGTGGCTCACACCTGTAATCCCAGCACTTTGGGAGACTGGGTGGATGGATCACCTGAGGTCAGGAGTAGAGACCAGCCTGGCCAACATGGTAAAACCCCGTCTCTACTAAAAATACAAAAATTAGCTGGGCACCTGCTAATTTAAATTAGGTGGTGGTGGGCACCTGAAATCCCAGTTACTTAGGAGGCAGAGGCAGGAGAATTGCTTGAACCCAGGAGGTGGAGGCTGCAGTGAGCTAAGATTGCAGGGTTGCACTCCAGCCTGGGTGACAGAGTGAGACTCCATTTCAAAAAAACAAAAGAATGTGGTTTTTGGTGGTGTGAACCACTCCTACAGAGAGAAATGCAAAGTACAAAGCAGGCCCCCCCCAGGTCTGCAAGTAAAAATATAGGCCACAAGCATAGTATCTGAAAGGCACAAGTTACCCTACTCTCTCCCCAATATAACTGTCAGGAACCTGGTAGAACAATCAAGAGTTCATGAAATCCTAACAGCAGTGATACAACTGTTACTTAAAATTTTTTCCTGTGACAACGTGAAAATGATGTTTAAAAAATTAAGGTAGTGAAATAAAATCCTACTCCTACTACCACTTGCAAATATTGTGTCCCCTGTCACAACACATTTTACCCTTCAACTTAAGCATGTGGCTTTCCCTAGTATATTGAAGATGAATCTTTAAACTTTCAGAATACCCACATTTGTGCAGCAAACAGTTACCCAGAACCTCTCGGACTTGCCAACTGAAATCTGGGTTTGTGGATTTGGACAAATGCAACTTCTTTTTTTTTTTTTTTTTGAGACAGAGTCTCTCTCTGTCGCCCAGGCTGGAGTGCAATAGCACCATCTTCACTCGCTGCAACCTCCACCTCCCAGGTTCAAGCAATTCCCTGCCTCAGCAGGGTAGCTGGATTATAGGCGCCTGCCACCACACCTGGCTAATTTTTGTAATTTTGTAATTTTAGTAATTTCACCATATTGGCCAGGCTGGTCTCAAACTCCCAAAGTGACCCTCCCGCCTCAGCCTCCCAAAGTGCTGGGATTACAGGCATGAGCCATCACGTCTGGCTAGACTGCAGCTTCTTAGGAAACACCATGAGCGCTTCAATTTGAAGGTTCTCAGAATCGTCTGCAATGACTGTTGGTATTGCCATAATGTGAGTGAGGGAGGTGAAAAGTTCCATGAGAAGTAATGGTCTTGGGAACAGAACTCTGCTCAGGGGCCAGGACATGGGGCTCCATTCCCAGTGGCATTCCCTTCAGTGATCTGCTCCATCCCTGTGGTGAATGTTACTTTTGTGGTTCCTTGGGAACTATACCCTCTGGTTCCATGTCCTATGCTCCATGTCCTGTGCAGGCCTCCGCATGGACTCTGGGTGTGGCCATAAAACTGGCCTTGGCCAATGAGCCATGAGCCAGCATGATGCAGTGGAAACGCTGGGCTCGTTCTTGTGGAGCACTCACTGTCAGAGCCCTGTGCCACCTCATAGAGGTCTGGCCACCCTGCTGGAGAGCCCTGGCCAGCACCCAGCTGTTTCACCATCCAAGGTGAGGTGCTGGAAACCTGAAAGAAGCCCCGTGGATGGTCTAGCCTCATTGTCCCTGTGCTGGCTGAGCCCCCCTCTCAGCTGACCCACCAGGGGCACCCAATCATGAGTCACCTCAGCCAGCACCACAGGGAGTGGAGATATCCTGCTGAATCTTGCCCGAATTCCTGGCTCACAGAATCGCGCAAAATAAAATAGTGGCTTGGGCCACTAAGTTTTCGGGGGTAGTCTGTCATACAGCAATGGATAACTGAAATATTCCCCCGCTTTGCCCTCTGTGGAGCTTGTGCTTTTTCTGCAAAATAAAACACTTTCCAGCATAGGAGTTCTTCATCAGATTACACTAAAGCACATTCCACTCAGCAGAAACTGTGTCCTTTCATAAGCATCAAAAAGAACCAAGAATGGTAAAATTCCTGGTCAACAGAAACACTCATATCTGAGAGTAGAGTACTACTTGCATTTTTTTTTTTCTTTTTGAGACAGGGTCTCACTCTGTCACCCAGGCTGGAGTGCAGTGGTGCAAGCACAGCTTACTGCAGCCTTGAACTCCTGGGCTCAAGTGATTATTCTGCCTCAGCTTGGGACTGCAGGTGTGCATCACCATACTTGGCTAATTTTTTAGTTTTTTTTCTTTTTTTTTAAATTTTGCAGAGACAGGGTCTTGCTATGTTGCCCAAGCTGGTCCTGAACTCTTGGCTTCAAGTGGTCTCCCTGCCTTGGCCTCTCAAACACTATAAAATCTTAATTACATCCATAAAAGGAATTTCTGGTTACTAAAAACAATACATTTAATGCTTGGTACAGTTTCTCTAAATTCCCCTGCTCCTTATTAAAACTTATTTAATCACATCTATACTTATTTACATACATCTTTTTCCACCCTGACAAGTCACAGAATCTTGAGGTTAAGGGTCCTGGTCATATTCTTCTTTTTTTTTGTGGGGGGGCATGTCTTGCTCTGTTACCCAGGCTGGAGTGGAGTGCAGTGGCACGATCTCAGCTCACTGCAACCTTCGCCTCCTGGGTTCAAGTGATTCTCATGCCTCAGCCTCCGGAGAAGCAGAGATTACAAGCCCACGTCACCATGAATAAGGGAGTTAATAGTAAAAACAAAACCTTACAATTTGTAGTTGTATATAAAGTAAATTTTGCTGTGTTGTGTGCTGTTTAATATAAAACCTAACCCCCAGCTCTGCTTAAAATTAACTAACTCCCTGTAAAACCTACATTATCTATTCTCCCACATTCTCAGCAAAGTTCCCAGGCATCTCAAGACTTCTGTTTTTCTTGCTAACCAGCTGCAAAGTCACAGGGCAAGATAACACCCAAAGAATGTACAGCACTGTACATTCTTACATGTTACAAATTAATTAACTGTTCTTTTGTACAGTGCTGTACATTCTTACATGCTACAAATTACAAGATGTGTTCCAAATTAATTAACTGTTCTTTGTTCTGGCTTCTGTAAACCTGTTAGCTGCTACGTCATCCTGGTTGTATAAAAAGTATCCCATTTTCTTTCTCCTTTGCTCAGCTTGGGATGCTAATCTGCTGACCAATTGCCTGTTGGTCTCTCCAGTCTCCTGAATATTCTGCAACAACCACGCCGGGCTAGGTTTTTTTTTTTAAGTTTTTTACCATGTTGGCTAGGCTGGTTTTACCATGTTGGCTAGGCTGGTCTCAAACTCCTGACCTCAAGTGATCTACCCGCCTTAGCCTCTCAAAGTGCTGGGATTACTGGTGTGCACCACTGTACCCAGCCCTATTTGCATTTTTAATGCATTTTTTAAAAGATGTGGAAAATCTTTTGGAAACCTAGAGTTTTCCAAAAGTGTGTTACACTCACCTTCCAGAGTTTTCCAAAAGATGCCCTGCTTAAGCATGTAGGATATCTTAAAAAAAAAACAAAACCCAAACTAGTAGAACTTTCTGGATCCACTAAGTGCAGCCCATGGTGCCAACATGATTATAATAATACCAATCTCTGTGAAGTGGAAGAATTGAAAAAACATGTGCCTGTATTTGCTGGGGGGGGGGCAGTTCTTTTCAGTTTGCCATACCTTTCATTCATTTTCATGAATATTTGATGTACGTCCATCTCCCCAACTAGACCATAAACTCCACGAGGGGAGGGTTTGTGTCTGGTTTTGCTCACCACTATATCTGTACTCCTCATAGCTCCTGGCTCACGGTAAGCTAAGGCCTCACAAATATTTTTGAATGAATTGTGGCATGTTCAAGAAAAGAACCTGGAGAACCTCCGCTGGTTATCACCATGGGTGAAACAAAGTTGGTCAGGAGTTGGGATCTGCTACCCAGAAGCCTCCTGGCTCATGAGCTTCCCTTTCTTGCAACTCAACAGCATCATGCACCACAGTATTTCAAAACTTCTGGCTTAGCTCTTCTTTTTGTCTTTTTCTAACGTGGTGAATATGCGCACACACTACACAAGGTACTTCAAGCTGTTCAAACCACCCCAGCCCCCACACACATTAGGTAGAGCCAGGCTGTTTCCATTCACTCCATAGGAAGTGAACTCCCACCAGCCTCCTCCCTCCACCTTCTGCTCTTGGGATACATCCTGGGCCTGGGCCTCTCTGGGTGTGGGTGTCAGCACTGGGATGAACTGTGGTTTCTCCCTCATTCATCCTGGCCTGGCCCCCAATTTCTGACAAGCATGGGGTGGTGGGAAGTATTCCAGGAAAGTCTGGCTCATGTCCTTCTGGAAAGACATGTACTTTCCATAACAAATCACTTTGTGCTACACTCACCAAGGAGCTCCTGTCCCAGGATGGGCTCACTTCTTTCCTTCTCCTTCCCAAGTGTTATGTGGGTTTAGTTACAGACATTCCAGGGGCAATAAGCTCATTTATGTATCATCATGTCACTAAAGACAGAGTTCATGTTTATAGAGTGTTGGGACCATTCATTGATCCAGAAATAAAGCTAACTTGGCCAGGCACAGTGGCTCATGCCTGTAAACACAGCACTTCGGGAGGCAGAGGCAGGATGATTGCTTGAGGTCAGGAGTTCAAGACCATCCTGGGCAACATAGTGAGACCCTCTATCTACAAAACAAAACAAAACAAACAACTAGCTGGGCATGGTGGCACATTCCTGTAGTCCCAGCTACTTGAGATGCTGAGGTGGGAAGACTGCTTGGGCACAGACTGTCAAGGCTTCAGTGAGCTATGAAAGCAGCACTGCACTGGAGCCTGGGCGACAGAGCGAGTCCCTGCCTCAAAAAAGGAAAGAAAAAGTTTCAGCAGCAATACAATGACAATACATACACTTGCGTATGCTCTGCATGAACAGGTTGAAGGAAATCAGGTGAATGCTTATGCTTAGCTCCCCTCACAGCAGCATATTCTGTGGTCACTTAGGCAGTAAACAAATGGCAGAGTTATTCTCTACAAATTATGAACTTATCATCATCCTCCCATTCTTTGAAATTTAGGAAGACATTGTATTTTTTAAGTTGTGATTTCTCAGGCTAAGAGAATTTATAGATCTGGGTCTGTGAATGCTGGGAATTTATAGATCTGGGTCAACAGTGCCCACAGAGCTTCTCCACAGCCTCTCCCACAGGTAGGCTCCTGGGCGGCTCAGTAGTCCTTGAGTACGTCCACAGTCACTCTCCTGCCCCACCATCTGTCTCCATCACTTTCAGAAGTTTGTCTCATTCCTACTGTTTGCCTGGTGAATCCCTGGATCTCCTCAGGCCCCACCTCGTCACTTCTGCCTCTACAGACCCCTATCCATGACTCCCCAGAGCGCTGGTAAGTCCTTGTGTGCCCCAGTGTTCCTATAGTTATATCCACAGCAGCAGTTCTCAGCCTTAAAGGTCATCAGAATCACCCAGAGGGTGGTAAAACCACAGCTTGCTGGGCTCATCCCCAGAGGTTCTGATTCAGTAAGTCTAGGATGCACCCTAAGAATATGCATTTCTAACAAGTAGTCTGTTGGTCCAGGGACATTTCTTTCTTTCTTTTTTTTTTTTTTTTAGACTAAGTCTCATTCTGTCATCCAGGCTGGAGTGCAGTGGCGCAATCTCAGCTCACTGCAACCTCTGCCTCACAGGATCATGCGATTCTCCTGCTTCAGTCTCCTGAATAGCTGGGATTACAGGCGTGGACCACCACTCATGGCGTGTGTGTGTGTGTGTGTGTTTAGTAGAGACGGAGTTTTACCAGACTGGTTTTGAACTCCTGGCCTCAAGTGATCCACCCCCGTCAGCCTCCCAAAGTGCTGGGATTATAGGTGTGAGCCATGGCACCTAACTACTTGATTCCACGCTTGTATCTTCCACTTGACTATGAGTGTCTTGAAATCAGGAAGCATTTCTCACACATCTCATCCCCAGGGTCTAGCAATGTTCAGCAGTCATTCAATCAACAAATATTTACGGAATGCCTACTGTATGCCAGGTACTGTTCTAGACACTGGGGCACACACACATACATACACACACACACACACACACACACACACACACGCATCTCCCTGCCCTCATAGACTTCACCTGAAGCTACACAGTAAACTGTCAATGATTATTTATTGAAATCTGACCAGTTGTACAGAAGAAAAAAAATGACATTATCATGACTCTCTTAATAGTACTGTGGAAATACCAAATTTTCCCTTTCCAAACACAGGTTTTTCCCATTTGTATGCTTCTTCCTCTCATATCCCATCTCAACACCCAACACACAAATCCACAGACCTGGCAGTATGCCAGGCTTTTGGGTCTTACAAATTATTTGCTGACTGATTTACAAAATGTTTAGTGTACTTGACATGTTAGTAAGAAATAACAAATCCAAGAGCTGAAGCATGAGAGTTAATGTAATAAAGCAATTTTGAGGTAAGCAATCTCAGTGTGTTTATACTGATAAGAATAGCTCAACTTGTGATTTTCAAACTAGCCTTAGTTACCTCTAAGTGTACCTTGCCTCCTCTCCCGTCCTATCCCGTGCCCTCCATCTGCGTAGTGTTTACGGCAGTTCTCGGCTGCCTGGTATGATGACTCTAAACTCCTCATGGACCGACACAGGCTGCAGTCACAGCCCTGGCATGAAACCAACGTTTGGATGGTCTTGTGTGTAATTCTGAGAAACCGGTATGAAGCCCAGTGAGGCCATGTGATATCATGGAAAGGCAGGGAACAAAAGCAGAGGCAAACCTGACCACACAGAACCAGCAAGCCGTTTCTCATGAAGTAACCCAGGCCACTCCCTCTCTAACCTAGGAGAGAACAGAATATGTACCTTCATTTTTGGGATTTTCTGAAAATCCCAAATTTTCTGAAAGATTTTTAGCAAATGAGAATGTGAGAAATCACTGAGAGCAATCTGGAATAGCTGAAATGACCACATTTTCAAGACTTTCAGTATTTATTCTTGAGGTTTGCAAATGTTTTTAAAAGGCTCTTCCCTTTTAAGATCAAAGCCATGAGACAACCTGTGCTAATTATATGGAGGGGAAGACTATATGGGGAAGCGGCATTTATTAATGGAATTCTTGGAAGGTTAGTTTCAATATCTCAGACTCAAATATTTCTTCTCTGCTAACATCATAACCAAATTTGACATTCACTGTTAGTGATTTCAAGAGTCAGTGATATCAAGCAGCGACACTGTCTCAGATGACACTCTCTTCCTATTGCTACCCAAACTCTGTGATAAGCAGGACCACACATCATTGTTGGATCCAACACATCATTGTGATTCTACATATGAAAATATTTAAGAAAAATTAACATTTACAAAATATACTTTAAAAATGGTGACCAAGTCCACTAACTTTATTTTTATGAGTCAATCCTAATTAAGTAAATTCTGATTACTAGAAAGCTTTGGGTATAAATGTGACCTTTTGGTTTGCTATACACTGACTCATAAAAGATGACACTTTTATTTCCCTGGAACAGTTTACTAACTGTCACTCTTGTAATTCAAAAGAATTAATATTTCTCAAAAGGTGTGTGATTCCCTGCAGAGGCGTGACCTCCTGTGAAGCAGACCCTTTCAAATTGGCTAAAGTCAAGATAAATAGAAATCAGTCCCTACTTGTGATTTCATTTGCTTATTGCTCCCTCATTTCGTGTAATAAAATAACACACTGCTACATTATGGAAAACCCACACATAAATCTAAAATACAAATATTCTGATTAACACCATTTATATCCTAGAAATAAATTAGCTTCCTTAAAAAATCTTTTCATTTATTCACAAAATCCATCCTTATTTTCTGAATGAACAAGGCTGAATTTTAGAAGTGCAATGAAAGTTCTTGAGGCTCCCCTGAAGTGTAGACAGGTCTTCTTAGTGGATTCCGAGGCGCAGCTTCTTATCCTGGTGCTGCTCTTCCTTCTGTGGGACGGATCTCAACACACCATCTAGCATTGAGAATAACGCTAGGTCAGGACAGCTTCATTTCGAACCCATGGGCACTTGTTTCAGCCTTATAGGTTGCAAGAGCAAAACAATGCTTAAGTTAAAGGAACTTTTTTTACTTTATCTTTGGATTCTTAATTGTAGAGAATTGAATCTAGATAACTCACTCTCAGGCAATATGGAATCTGGCTTTCAAAACCTGGATTCACATTGGGGGGGTGCAATGGCTCACATCTGTAATTCCAACACTTTTGGAGGCAGAGGAGGGAGGATAATTTGAGCTCAGGAGTTTAAGACCAGCCTGGGCAGCATATAGATGTAGAGAAACTCCATCTCTACAAAACATTTTTTTAAAAAAGCAGGTGTGGTGGCGCATGCCTGTAGGCCTAGCTACTCGGAAGGCTGAGGTGGGAGGACTGTTTGAGACCAGAGAGGTGAAGGCTGCGGTAAGCTGTGATTGTGCCACTGCACTCCAGCCTGGGTGACACAGCGAGACCCTGTCTCAAAAAAACAAAAACAAAAACTAAATTCACTCAACAGTGTAAGGCAAGTAATTCATAACACTTTCTGTTTTATGTTTTAGGTGGGGGCAAGTCCTATTACTAGGCTGGAAGAAACAAAATGTACCTCCTAAGGGAGGAAGGGACTGTGTGTGGGATGGGGAGAATCTGCAGACTGGAAGGAAGATGGACTTGTATCTGACGGGGCAGGCTGGGAAAAGAGTCTGGCTTCAACCTCTTCCTGGGTTTTGTTTTTAATATCTTAATTTGTACAATAAATGATGCATGTTTAAAGTATACAATAAACTAAATACATTTAAAGTATATAGTTTGATGAATTCTTTTTATTTACTTTTTAATTTGTAATATTTGTAGAGATGGGGTCTCAGTCTGTTATCCAAACTGGTCATGAACTCCTGGGCTCAAGCAATCCTCCCACCTCAGCCTTCCAAAATGATGGGATCAGAGGCAGGAGCCATTTTGCTCAGTCCAGTTTCTTGATTTCTGACGCAAGTACACATTCATGAAACCATCCCCACAGTCAAGACAATGGACATATCTACCACCTGCAAAAGCTTCCTTCTGCCCTTTCTTCCCATCTTTTGAAGGATTTCCAACCCTAGGCCTGTGTGTTTTCCCCTGCTGTTTCCTTGTCCTAAGGACACCTGGGCCAAGGCTCTGACTTGCCTTCCAGAGGTAGATCTGGAAAGCCATCCCTTTCTTTCTCTCTCTCTCTTCATGTTATGTAATATTTGAAACATTCTCTCTCTACATATATTATATAATATGTAACAAAATACAGATGGGAATTCTCAAGGCTAACAATAAATGAACACTCATGAACTTACTGTCCCAATCTTGTTTAAAACTGAATAAAACTACATGATGTGTGTGTGCGGCGGTATGGAAAAGAAAGAAAACATATTGCTCAATCCAACAACTAGAACATTACTAATTCCCATGCACTCCCTCTCTCATCCCATCCCCTTTCACCCCTTTCAGAGGCAACTCCTATCTTGATTTTTGTGTTTATCAATCCATTGCTTCTTAATAATTTTACCATATATACTGTATAGTAAAATATATACTGTATAGTAAAATATATACTATATATTAAAGTGTGTATGTGTGTGTATATATATATATGTGTATATATATTATATATAGTTTTTTTTGTTGTTGTTTTTTGAACAGGGTCTGTCTGTGTCACCCAGGCTGGAGTGCAGTGGCGTGATCTCAGCTCACTTCAGCCTCAACCTCCTGGGCTCAGGTGATCCTCCTATATCAGCCCTGGGGTAGCTGGGACTACAGACACAGGCCACCATGCCCAACTCATTTTTTGTGTTTTTTTGTAGAGATGGGGTTTTGCTGTGATGCCCAGGCTGGTCTTAAACTCCTGGGCTCAAGCAATTAGCCCACTTTAGCCTCCCAAAGTGCTGGGATTACAGGCGTGAGCCACCATGCCTGGCCTACCACATTTAACCAATATATAATTTGTCTTTTTGAACTTTATACAGAAATTATATCAAAATTCTGTAGCTTGCTTTTTTATTCAACATTTATATTTCTAAGACTCATCCATGTTGAAGAATGTAGCTCTAGTTCATTTATTTTCACTGCTATATAGTAGTCCATTGTGGGAATACATCATAATATTTTTTATCTAATCACCCAAAACAAGCATTTATTTCCAGTTTTTGCTTTTAAGAACAACATAGCAACAAATTCTTTGTTTCTCTGACTCTTATACAATATGCAAGAGTTTCTCTAGAGCATATACTTTTAACAAATGCTACTTCAGGCCGGGTGTGGTGGCTCACGACTGTAATTCCAGCACTTTGGGGAGCCGAGGGGGCTCCTCACCTGAGGTCAGGAGTTCAAGACCAGGCTGGCCAACATGGTGAAACCCCATCTCTACTAAAAGTACAAAATTAGCTGGATGTGGTCGTGCACACCTGTAATCCCAGCTACTTGGGAGGCTGAGGCAGGAGAATTGCTTGATTTCAGGAGGTGGAGGTGGCAGTGAGCTGGAATTGTGCCACTGAACTCCATCCTGGGAAACACAGTGAGACTCTGTCTCAAAACAAACGAACAAACAAAAAGCTACTTCAATGTTATCTTAATTTGCATTTCTCTGACTACTAATAAGTTTAATCATCTTTTCATGTGTCGATTGGATGAACTAAGTTTAGTTCACCTACCTTGCAAGAGACCCAGACCTGCTCTCAGATCCCAGCTTATATGGACATTTGTCTCCAGGGTAGCTCTAAGCTATTGTGTTCACTTACTATTGCTCCTCAGATTCCAGCAAAATGTGTTCTTACCTCTGTTTTGTTGTTAGAATGTTATTTCCTTTATTTTATTGAAAGCCCTGTGACTCTTTAAAAATAATGCTTGTTATGGGTTACCTGGGTTCCATTTGTACAAAGTGGAAGGGCACTCGAGAGTTGTCAGTCACACTGCCTGCCTCCCTTCTCTTTTTGTCCCTGCTGAGGCACTGAGAGGGTATCCAGAAGTAAGTCCCCCTCTGGAGTTGGACAGATTGGTTTAGCCAAAGGTCAAGCCCCAGTCCAGCAACAAAGCTCATATTGTAACTTTAATCTGTTGATTCTGGTGTCTATTTCTCAACAGAACATAAAATTGGCAAGGAATTACATACTGTATGATTCCATTTATATGAAATGGCCAGAACAGACTAATCCATAAAAACTAAAAGAGTGGGTTGGCTAGGGCTGGGGGGAGAGGAGAATGGGGAGTGACTGCAAATGGGCATGAGACTTCTTTCTTGGATAATGAAAATGTTCTGAAATATGTTGTAGTGATGAATGTACACCTCTGTGAATATGCTAAAAAGCAAATTTCTGATATATGAATTACATCTCAATACAGCTATTATATAATTAAAAAGGAGATGGGGATATTGTTTATTGAGACAAAACACTTGTTCAAAAATGCATAAACATAAACTTAACAGTTCAGTTGAACTGCCACAAAGCAAACATATGCAACCATCATCTGGGTCAATAAATAAAACATTGCCAGCAAACCAGAGGCCTTCCTTTTGTCCCCTCCTTTCAATCTTGGGACTTTAACCATGGCCATGTCTTCCTTTTCCTTAGTGATCAAGAAATAATAAATTCTAGATACAAGCCCTTTGTTGATTATAAGTGGCAAATATCTTCTCATATTCCATGGTTTACCTTTGTACTCTCTTAGTTATATCTTTTTTTTTTTAAGGCAGGGTCTCACTCTGTTGCTCAGGTTGGAGTACAGTGATGCAAGCATGAATCACTACAGCCTCAACCTCTCCATGCTCAAGAGATCCTTCCACCTCAGCCCCCTGAGTAACTGGGACCAAAGGCATGTACTACTACACTTGGCTGATTTTTGTATTTTTTGTAGAGAGAGTGTTTCACCACATTGCCCAGGCTGGTCTCAAACTCCTGTGCTCAAGCAATTCACCCACCTCAGCCTTCCAAACTGCTGGGATTACAGGTGTAAGCCACCACAACTGGCCTAGTTATATCTTTAAATGAACAGATGTTCTTCCTTGTAACATAGATAAATTAACCTTTTTATGATTCGTGCTTTTTGTATCCTTTCCCTAACATAGGAAATGATTTATTGGCCCCTTCAAACACTGCCATTGGATATACATTATTTAATCAGATGGATAGATAGACAGTCTTTTTTCCTGATTAATTTTTAAAAAGAAAGATCCAATGGATATATACTTTTTCCCAAATTGCAAACAATACATTTTCTATTTGAATAAAATAAAGCTAATTCAGAACACTTAAAATCAGTATATTCACAGAGAAATTATTCTGAGGCCTTTATATTTCTTGATTTTTCAAGGTTAAAAAAGTGTTATTATCAAAAAATTACAGTAAAATTCCATTTACCTAGAATCCAAATAATTAGATAATACTGTTTTATTTTTAATTTTTGAAACAGAGTTTTACTCTGTTGCACAGCCTGCAGTGCAGTGGCACTATCTCAGCTCACTGTAACCTCCGCCTCCTGGGTTCCAGCGAGTCTCTTGCCTCAAACTTCCAAGTAGCTGGGATTACAGGTATGTGCCACGATGCCTGGCTATTTTTTGTATTTTTAGTAGAGACGGGATTTCACCATGTTGGCCAGGCTGGTCTCCAACTCCTGACTTCAAATGATCCACCTGCCTTGGCTTCCCGAAGTTTAGGATTACAGGTGTGAGCCACTGTGCCTGGCCTATAGTTACTATTTTAAAATAATATCGTATAGCACTCATGTCCATAAGGAACTGTAAGACTTCTCAATGATTATATTACATTCAAAATATCTGTAGTAGTATACAAATAATAAAGCTTTGAAGATTAGTAATTAATTTTGGTAGCGGTGATGATTCTTAGTTAATCAGATTATTCAAGTAACCAGAATATTTCCAATCTAGGCAAATGAGGCTTTACTCTAGAAGAATGTATATATCCTCATCATTTGGTCCGAGATCCATCTATACTAATTACACATATTTTTCCTTTCTCACTCCCCAGTAAGCTTTTGTTTTGTTATAGAAGAGCATTGTTGCTTACTGTTTCATATAAATTTAATTTATAAAGTCAATTTGTATGTAATTATTTGTATTAACTTGTAGATTCTATAGGAGCAAGTATTAATCGGCACTTTCCATAGCACCTAGCATATGGTAGACACACAAATGTTTATGAACAAATTGAATGGCAAAAATCTAATCTGCAAAAATAAAATCCTCCATCTGTTAACACAACAATTTTAATCACCTGATCATTAAAATTCACTATATCTCCTTTCTCCTCAGCAACAAAGTTCACCTCAATACAGAAATACTTACTTTCTCTCCTTTCGGGCTCATTTTGTTCAAGACCATAAGCTCCTGATGGATTCAGCTGCCACTGTAAGAGTGCACAAACATTTTACTTACTTGTTTAAAAAGGATGAATACATAGCATTTCAGCACATTGATTTTAAACATCAAAACAACTTCTTAAAAATTGAAGAAAAATGGCTAGGCGAGGTGGCTCATGTAATACCAACAAACACTTTGGGAGGCCAAGGCAAGCAGATCACCTGAGATGAGGAGTTCAAGACCAGTCTGACCAACATGGTGAAACCCCATCTCTAATAAAAAATACAAAAATTAGCAGGGTATGGCAGTGCAGGCCTGTAGTTCCAGCTACTCAGGAGACTAAGGCAGGAGAATAGCTCGAACCTGGCAGGCAGAGGTTGCAGTGAGCCGAGATTGCACCATTGCATTTCAACCCGGGCAATTAGTGAAACTCCATCTCAAAATAAATAAATAAATTTATATTTTTTCCTGATCTTTCTCATGAGAAATGTGTGTGTATTTGTGTGTATGTGCACCTCCCTTTTGGGAGGGACAGGGTAACCTTTAAACTATTGAAGGTGTTCCCAGTCCCCTGGCAGCAACCAGTACTGGTCCATGGCTTGTTAGGAACTGGCTGCACAGCAGCAGGTGAGTGCAGGCCAGCGAGTATTACCACCTGACCTCCACCTCCTATCAGATGGGTGGTGGCATTAGATTCTCAAAGGAGCAGAACCCTACTGTGAACTGTTCATTTGAGGGATCTAGGCTGCAAGCTCCTTATGAGAATCTATTGCCTGATGATCTGAGATGGAACAGTTTCATCCCCAAACCATCACCCTATCTGTGGAAAAACTGTCTTCCACAAAACCAGTCTCTGGTGCCAAAAAGGTTGGGGAAGGCTGAGCTATTTTTCACCTCTACTCACCACTCTAAGCCAGAAAGGAGAGGGAAGAGGTGGGTCAGAGATTTTTCTTTTATCAGCCACCAGATGGCACCAAAGAATCCACTGGCTCAGTTCTCTACAGAGATGTAAATTCATACGGCAGGAATTCTTAGCTGAATAGTTGCAGTTAGGTAAAGGCTTGCACATATAAATAAACTCAATAATAATAATTTGTTGAAACTTGGCTGGGCGCGGTAGCTCATGTCTGTAATCCCAGCACTTTGGGAGACTGAGGCTGACTGATTACCTGAGGTCAGGAGTTTGAGACCAGCCTGGACAACATGGTGAAACCCCGTCTCTACTAAAAACATAAAAATTAGCCAAGCGTGGTGGCAGGCGCTTGTAATCCCAGCTACTCGGGAGGCTAAGGCAGGAGAATCACTTGAACCCGGGAGGTGGAGGTTGCGGGGAGCCGAGATCAGCTACTGAACTCCAGCCTGGGTGACAGAGAGAGGCTCTGTCTCAAACAATAATAATAAATTTAATAATTATTATTATTTGAAACTCTTTAAAAGGGTGGGAATCACTAACTTAAAATATGCTGCAGGGTACCTAACAACATAATACAAAATGCATCTGAAAAAAATGTATATCTACTTACCGTAAATTTGCTAACACCTTCAAGTTCCCCGAACCTCATGTAAGAGATATCTGCCTTCTTTTTTCCAACATCTACATCTCCTGCATATATTTGTTTTATGCCTGCACCTTTAATTAAAGGTACACACTCATCACATGGGCACTTTGTCACAAAAATCATGCTTCTTTCTTCTGGTTTTATTTCTTGACACCTATTAAAAAATTATAAAATATTAGAAAGCTTGCTTCTGAAAGGGTAAGTTATTTTTTAGAAATATCTTTTTTTCTTTTGAGATGAAGTTTCACTCTTGTTACCCAGGCTGGAGTGCAATGGCGCCATCTCGGTTCACCGCAACCTCCGCCTCCTGGGTTCAGGCAATTCTCCTGCCTCAGCCTCCGAGTAGTTGGGATTACAGGCACGCGCCACCATGCCCAGCTAATTTTTTGTATTTTTAGTAGAGACGGGGTTTCACCATGTTGACCAGGATGGTCTCGATCTCTTGAACTCGTGATCCACCCGCCTCAGCCTCCCAAAGAGCTGGGATTACAGGTGTGAGCCACCACGCCCGGCCCAGAAAAATCTTTAAATACTAAAATTGAGCTGTACAGATTTATGCCATTATTAATAATGATCATCAAGCCTTAGACTTGCTGAATTACTGAATGTTCAAAATATGTAAACCCATAAAAATGTTATAATACAACCTGACATGAAAATTATAACTAAAAATAATTTATTGATTCCAAGTAAGAGGTTCAGTTTCAGATTACAAAGGAAATGAAATCAGAAAGATACGGACACCAAGGAAAGACAAAGAAAGAGAGAGAAACTCCCTGATGCTTTCTAAGTACCTCTTTAGAATACTGGAATTAGATTAGAAACTGACGCCCCCCCTTACAAGCTAATGATGTCTGATTAGACACTAACTCATTAGACAAAGGACACAACCCTATCTGGTACTTGGTGGATATTCAATAAATGTTTACTAAATGAATAATTTAATATTTAAGTTCTGTTTTGACTTATAGTTCCCGTACTCCTTCCCTATCATAGGATAATTTTAAAAAGAAAAGTTTTTATTTGACATATTCGCACCTCTGCACAAAATGGATCAAGTCAATCCGTAACGACGAGGACAAGTAAAAGAATAGAGGAAAATTTGGGTGAAATTTTAAGACTAAGGACTGCTCTGATCTGGGGCTACAAGGACTGACATCCGGGTTCCGAGGTTGATACTGCTCTCAGCCAGCCATTTTCAATTCCCCCACTGCCAGCCTTCCATATCCACCTTCCTTGTTGAGATTCTTATTTATGTTCAGCTGGCCTAGGGCAAAAGAATTCTATGCATCTAGTCTGTACAAACAATACACCTACCACCTGCATAATCTACAGAGTGTTGCTATGTCAATGCCATTCCATTTCCCCACTGCCTACCACATGGAGCATAAAGTCCTCTCGAGTCTTTATGACTCGAGTCCCAGCCTGTCCTTGTGAGCTGCATTTCCCATGTCTACATTCCAGTCTAACTGGAATATTCACATTCCTAAACACACCACGGATTTTCCTACTTCTAGACCACTGCTTATGCTAGAACAAAGAATGGTCTTCTCTTCCCTTCCAATTGCCCCGGTCTTAGCAATCCCTTAAAGCTCAGCTCAGATGCCAGTTCTTCCATAAAGCCTTTCCCTTGCATTCTCCCACTCGTCCACAGCAGTGCCTGAATGTCCACAGCGCTTTACATTTGCCCCTCCCACAGAATCCACCCTATGAGGTGGATGCCGTCTCATATGCCCTGCTGCAACAGAAGCTCTCCAAGGACAGGAGCCATGTCTTACACAGTTTTTTAATCCCTTAACCTTAATGGTAAAGGCTGAGAAGTGTTTGTAAAAATGATGTAAATTAACAGCTATAACTTTAACAAAAGCTCTTTTAAAGCAATTTGGTTTATTATAAAGTCTATAGATAGTCCTATACTGAATACTGCAGGCCATTGTAATAAATGGTAAGTATCTGTGTATCTAAACATAAAAAAGGTAATGTGTGATGTTATAATGGCTACTTCACTCAGTAATAGGAATTTTTCAGCTCCATTATAATCTTGTGGGAACACTGTTGTGCATGTAGTCCATCGCTGGTCAAAATGTCTTTATGTGGCACATAACTGTATTAACAAATATGTACTCCAGATTTAGAAAACGAAGGCGGTCTTAACATCCAGAGAAATATGAGAGCCTGAACAAGATCCCAAAGGACAAACTTCAAGCAGTTTCACATTGGAGAGAGGGAAGGGAAAAAAAACATGCTTAATAAATGGGAAGGCCTGCAGAGGCGATGATCTCGGGTCAGGTCATAGTTTCAGGTCTGGCAGTGAGGACCAAGCTTTACCAAAGTTATACTTTTGAAAGGAAACTTTCTTGGAATTTGAAAAAGGAAATAAATTACAATTATAAGAAAATAAATTTCAACCAACCCTTGCTACATTTTAAAGAAAAGTACACCTAGAAGAATTTCATACCTAAATGTCAAGGCATTCTGTTCCGCATGTATAATGTATCTGAATTTCCTTATTTCTCTGTCTTTCTGCTTGTCATCCATGTGTGGGAAGTCAGCATACTCAGATCCAACAGGAAAAGCATTGTAACCACATCCTACGAAGTACATGGCACCTGTTCCATCACAACTTCTCTAGAGAGTGAGCAAACCAATGGTTAGTCTCAACATTCTGAAAAGGCACTTTGCAATGTATTTTTGAAGCTTGCTATCATACTTTGCATAATAAATACTTACTCAATTTTCTACAATAAACTGAGCTATCAAAAATACAATATTAGATCCTCGTACTGCAGTATGATCTTGTTAAAGCTAAATTCCAAGAAGGCTGACCACCTCTCTAATCTGTAATCTCAAGGAAGTCCTTGGTTTTTGCAATTAATTAAATACTATCTTACTTAACTCACAAATTATGTCACCTGATTCAGATATTACTTCCCAAATAAATTATAAGATCCTGGAGAGCAGAAACCATGTTTTATTTGTGCTCTGTGCAGTGCTACTGGTTAACAAGTCAAAAATTTTTAAATACTTTAAACAGAAAATTTCTGTTGTTAGGCTAAAAATGTGCCACTATGATTTAGTTGAAAAATAAAAAATGCACTTTCATCTTCAGTATTTATTAAGCCTCTATTATATGCATATTATTACAGAATTTCTTACTTCAGTGGCTCTTATTTCTCTTGGTCAATGGCATAGGAGTTGTTAATATGAAAGCTTTATCAATTATTAGCATGATATTTTATCAATAATGTGTTTGTAATTGTTTGGAATATGCAATGAACCTTATTAAATTTCAATACATTATAATTACTCAAGTGATAATATCAACAGACTCAGTACTGTAGCAGCTTCATAAAAATCATATAATAGTGAGCCAACAAAAGCCTGCAAACCAAATATTATCTCATTAATAAATCTGTTTGAACATTTACTGTCAAACATCATGCTGAGTTTTTAATTTATTTTAATTTATTTTTTGAGACAGGGTCTCACTCTATTGCCCAGGTTTGACTTCCTGGGCTCAAGTGATCCTCCCACCTCAACCTCCCAAGTAGCTGGCACCACAGGCACACATCACTATGCCTGGCTAATTTTTTCATTTTTTTGTAGTGAGGGCGTTTTACCATGATGCTCAGGATTGTCTTGGACTCCTGGGCTCAAGCAATCCCCCCTCCCCAGGCTCCTAAAGTGCTGGGATTACAGGCATGAGCCACTGCGCACGGTCATACTGAGTTTTACAAGCATCATTTCATTTAATCAAATCTTGAAACAACCTAAAGAGTGATACTATTAATATTACTGTTTTACAGATATGGAAACTGAGGACAAGAGTGATTTGTTAACTTGTCTAGGGTCACAAAACTAGTAAGTAACATAGCCAGAATTCAAGCCCAGGTTACTTGACTCTAAGCCATGTCTTTCCACTTCACTGTGCTGCCTGCCAGCCTACTCCAGAGATAACTAGAAACTGACATTCTCCACAAATTCATTAAGAACCAGATGTTAAGCCAAAGGCTGCTGAGCATTCACATAAACACAAATGAGAGTTCCAACCACCAGCTGGACCCGTGCTAGGTGCTGAAATACGGCTGCAAACAAGACACAGAATCCCTACCCTCATGAGCTTTCTAGTCTGGGGGTAAGAAATTGGACAGATAACTTTAACTGTGATAAATGTCACAGACAAGTTGTACAAAGTGCTATGGAATTTCTGGCAGAGGAGCCTAGTATTCTAGTAGGAGTTAACAGTTGGGGTAGAAGTAAGCAGAGTCAAGAGGTATTTTGAAGGTGGAATCCATTGTGCTAGGTGATTGTATGTGTACGGTAACAGACAAGATGGTGACCACTGACGAAGGAGTAGGTTAGCAGGGAAGATACTGGATGGGTTGAACTTGAGGGGTTTATGAAACATCAAAGCAAATTGTAGGATTAATTTCTGTGAAGTCCTTGAGGCAAACTGTAGGCTTACCTTTCAGTCAGCTATATAGTTACTAAATATCTCTTGATTCCAGCCCTCCTAATCCATCCCCATAACTCCAAGTCATCTCTTTTTTATTAATGTCTCTCTTTCCTGTTTAGCTCTACTTCATTCTATTTATAATACAAATCTGATTGAATCATTTCCCCACCTACAATATTCTTGGATTGCACTGTACAATACAGTCACTACCAGCCACATGTGGTTAGTCTGGGTTGAGAGGTGCTGCAGGTGTAAAATACACATAAAATTTTGAAGATTTAATAGCTTAAAAATTCAGGATATTTCATTAATAACTTTTTATTGATTATATGATTAAATAAAATATTTTCTTAAAATTAATTCATCTGTTTTACTTTTAAAAATATGGTTCCTAGAAAATTTAAAATTTGGTTTGCGGCTTGCATTTTCTCTCTACTTGTTAGTGCTGTGCTACAGTATGTCACTGTCAGGGTAAAGTCCAGAATCTTTACATGGGATATAGAGTTCTTTGTAGTCCAGTCCAATTTGTTGCTTCCTCTATGTGCCACATCAAATACATTTTCCCATATTCTCTCTCTCACCCCCATCTATGCATATTATCCTCCTGGTCCCATTAAATTGCTCTGTCTGATGATATCCTCCTAATCTTTAAGAATATTAACATTATTTTTTTCTTTTTTTTGACATGGAGTTTCGCTCTTGTTACCCAGGCTGGAGTGCAATGGCGCGATTTCGGTTCACCGCAACCTCCGCCTCCTGAGTTCAGGCAATTCTCCTGCCTCAGTCTCCTAAGTAGCTGGGATTACAGGCACGCGCCACCATGCCCAGCTAATTTTTTGCATTTTTAGTAGAGATGGGGTTTCACCTTGTTGACCAGGATGGTCGCAATCTCTTGACCTCGTGATCCACCCGCCTCAGCCTCCCAAAGTGCTGGGATTACAGGCGTGAGCCACTGTGCCCAGCCAACATTATTAATATTAAGAATATTCAGGTCAGGCATGGTGGCTCACACCTGTTATCACAGCACTTTGGGAGGCCGAGGAGGGTGGATTGCTTGAGGCCAGGAGTTCACGACCAGCCTGGCCAACATGGCAAAATCCCGTCTCTACTAAAAATACAAAAATTAGCCAGGTGTAGTAGTACATGCCTGTAGTTCCAGCTTTTCAAGAGGTTGAGGCATGAGAACTGCTTGAACCCAGGAGGCAGAGGTTGCAGTGAGCCAAGCCTGTACCACTGTACTCTATCTTGGTTGACAAAGGGAGACTCTGTCTCAAAAAAAAAAAAGAATATTCACCAAAAACATTCATGTTATCCTCCTGGTCTTATTAAATTGCTCTGTCTCATGAAATTTTCTTATTCTGCAAGAATATTATTAACATTAATAATATTCATCAAGAATATTTACTCATTTCTCTAAGGAGAATAAAGGTTCCTCCTCTATGTTCTCATGTAAGTTATAATTACACTTACATATTAGTTATTTTTTACTTCTCCGTCTCCATCACTAAACTATGAAGCCATAAAATATGATCTTTAATCCCCAACGTTCACTGTGGCACAGTGCCTAACTTGTAGAAAGTGTTTTAACAAATGTTTGCTGAATGAATGCATCTATTTAGAAAATTGTTGAAGAAATGAGCAAATGTTTATAAAACTTAATAAATGCACCATTACAAAAAAAGGTGTCTTAATGGGTCAATAACATGTAATGCACTGAAGACTCGACTATGCTTAAACAATCCAGGTTAAATATTTAAAGAATTGTTTTCATACTTACAGATTTTCCTTCTGCCCAAATGACTGCCCCAACTCCTGTTTTATGATCCTCTGAAAGATATATGGCATTTAACTCAGTAAAAATTATGATGTCAGTTTTAGAAATATTTTTTCCAAAAATAAAAACTTGTATTGAAACATACTTCATATATGTAGGAGTAATTCTTGATATCTTCACTAATTACAGATAATTATTAAAATACACCCTTTTAAGTATGGAACATGGGAGCTAGGTTCCAAATAACTAGAGAGAGTCACTACCAACTCAGTCACACGTGATACATGTGTGGAAGCCACTAAATGGCCATGTCCACAGTCAGGTGTGTCAAAGGTGTAGCCAGAACTAAGTGCAACTTGATGGATTCGCCATTAACAAGCCAATTTCTAAACAACTACTTCTGATGATAAAATTGAATAAAGGTTTCAGAACTAATGGATTTTGTGAAATAACTGTTCACATCAACCAAATTTGTCTTTCCTCAGCATTATTTATGCTCTAATCATGGAAAATACATCTTATAAAAATGTTCTTGCTAAGAAAAAAGTTCAAACTTCTTATACAAACATAAACAAATCTTTATGGATCTATCTATTTATTACTAGAAAGTATATGAAGAGAATTCTGATTTAAACAAAATGTTGTCCTTTCCCTGACCTTCAGTTTACCTTAAGGGAAAAAGAATGCAAGTTAATGACATCTTGCCCATTTCTAAATCAAATAGCAGAAGTTATAAACAAACATAAGATTATAATTTCCCTGTAGAACCAAAACCTTTGCAACAAGCAAAGCTGTACTTCTTAAAACCATTAATCTAAAACAGAAAATAAAAAACCAAAATAGAAATTCTACATATTAAAGATTTAATTTTTTCCTGTATACAATGTTGAGTTTCAAATTTCTAAGACAAATCACACTAATTATGAAAACCATAGTATTTATCAAAATCTTAAGGTAGTTAAGTGGCACATTTACACAGAGAAAATAACAATTATCTGTGAACTTACCCTAGGGCATTTTCATTTTGGGGAGGATAAAGTGAAACTGTGGTTTCACCCTACAATTTCCTAAAAGTGAATCCTTCTAATGATAACATTTTAAAATACCTACTTTCCAGTAAAGGTACAAGAAAAATTTGTGCCACAATTGATTATAATAAATGCCTTATTAAGAAGTTAACTTTAAAATAGTTGATACTCTAAAAAAAATTCCCATCTCAAATTCTAGCAAACTCTGGGTTTCAAAAATCACACCACAAAGCACTTGTATAATTTATGTTAAACATTCATATAATTTATGTTAAACATCTCATTTTTACCCTACAGGAAAACCAAATAAAATTTCCATTTCTAGATGCAGAAACAGGCAGAGAAATAGACTAAAACTTAGCCCTTCAGAGCCAACCTGCTTTGCCTTTCCTCCACCTTACCCTGTGACATAAACAATTCCTTGACACAGCCTGGCCAACATGGTGAAACCCTATTTCTACTGAAAATACAAAAATTAGCTGGGTGTGGTGGCGGATGCCTGTAATCTCAGCTACTTGGGAGGCTGAGGCGGAGAATTGCTTGAATCTGGGAGGTGGAGGTTGCAGTGAGTTGAGATGGTACCACTGCATTCTAGCCTGGGGGACAGAGCAGGACTCCTTGACAAAGATTTCCATTTATTGAATGCCTCTTATGTGCCAAGTACTGTGAGAAGTGAGGATGCACTGGTGAGGGAAACTGTATTCCGTTCCTCATACAACTTATAGTTGGATGGTGAAGGAGAACAGCAACAAGGAAATAAACAGTACTTTATGTGCTGTGCTCCTAAGGAAATGAACGAGGCTGAATGGCAGAGTGCACAGGATGACTTCCTTTTATAGACTAGAGGGAAAAGGGATGTTGGTGCAAACAAAATTGAGTTCCTTCGTAGGCCTTTAGAGTTTAACATGAGTGGACAAGAATCAATGGCTTTATGCTCATTTCTAAGGTAAGTGGCAGAAGTTATAAACATAAAATTATATTTGCTTGCAAAACCAAAATCTTTAAAGTTTTACTTAATTTATGTATAACTCTAAAATAATTAAAAACCAAAATAAAAATTCTCCATGTTAAGAGCCCCCTTTTCTACCATCTATGCTGCGTATCTTTAATGTTATGTTTCTTAGTCTCAGAAGCCGCTTTTTCTGTTTCAGCCTGGGGACAGACTAAACCTTGTTAGGAGGGAAAAAAAATGTGCTTTTTCCATCAGCATGCAGCTCTACTGCCTAGCTAAGGTTGGTTACATCAATAGAACATTCTTTACTATTTGTCTTTTCAAATACAAATAAATTTTTATCCACATAAAACAGATTTGATATCATCCAGCACCAAGGCTGGTGACAGGTGAGGAACTTTCTCAAAAATCTTTTCATATCTGTAATTTTTGCAGAAATTGCTCCCCATGATCTGATTATTCACAGGGTTTTCTCTGTACAACTTTGAAGGAAAGGTCAAGTTACAATCACTGAGTCAAATTCCTGGGGCTCTTTGATCACTGAAACTCAAAGGGAACTCTTTGTTCTGGAACACAGGTGTGGTTATTTTAGTTCCCAATCCTTGTGGTCAACTACTCCGAGACGGGCAGGCAAGGCTTAGGAATCTGCATTTCTCCTGAGCTCCCCGTTGATTCTCAGGCACATTCAAATCTGAGAACCACTGGTTCTGTTTTAAAAGTTAACTTTATTGATTACTCCATCCTGCTTTCATTATTACTGTGGTCCAGGAGGAAGGCATAATCCTTAGCTTTGGAAAACACCTAATCTGATGAGAAAACAGGACACAAAAAGATCACAGCTCAGTACTTAAATCAGATAGATGTGATGCCTTCCTGCTCTTTTTCCCCCAAGAGTCTAAACACATTTTTTTTCACTTTTTTTGCTACCTCCAGGGATTTTAGAAACATACTTTTGGAACTCCTGGCCTCAAGCAGTCCTCCTGCCTCAGTCTCCCAGTCCTGGTGTTACAGGTAGGAGCCACCATGCCTGTCTAGAAACATACTT
Source organism: Callithrix jacchus (assembly GCF_049354715.1). Taxonomy (NCBI): domain Eukaryota; kingdom Metazoa; phylum Chordata; class Mammalia; order Primates; family Cebidae; genus Callithrix; species Callithrix jacchus. The sequence continues at coordinate 66,735,223 of NC_133502.1, forward strand.
TTCATGACACCTCTATGGATCCTTTCTATTCATCATTCAAAAAGCAATTATAAGCAACTACTTCCATTTTAGAACTGCTGTTAGAAGTTTTCGAATTCATTTTAATCATACGTACATTATTTTGAAAATGGTATCTTCATCTATTAATTACAGAGAAATGATGTCATCAAACCAAACTGAATAATGTGAAATTAAAAGCTTGAGTAATTGGAAGCACACTGTATCACAGGGATATCCACCTTGCTGGAGTACCCTCAATGTTAAACAAGATACATACATAAATCACCAAGCTCAGTACTTGACACATAGTAGTGTTCCATAAACTGTCATTGTTATTATTTATCAGCAGTGAAGAATTAGAGGTCCAGAGTCCCTGATCCAAAATCTCTTACATCAAGTTTTTTTGAAGTCTGATGCCCTTATTGCCAAATTTGACCCAAATTTAGTTATTTATAGACCAATCATTCTGCTTAGTGCAAATATTCCTACTTTTTTCACTCTGTATATGTTAATGTGTTTGATTACAGGAAACTGTCCTAGACCCCACTGGGAGTGCTATATAACAGTATATGTACCATATTACCTTTTTAAAATCTGGATTGGGCATGGTGGCTCATGCCTGTAATCCCAGCACTTTGGGAGGCTGAGGCAGAAAGATTGCTTAAGCCAAGGAGTTTGAGACCAGCCTGGGCAACACAGTGAGACCTCTCTACAACAAATAAAAAACTGACTGGACGTGGTGGCCTTTGCCTTTAGTACCAACTACTCAGAAGGCTGATGTGGGAGGACTGCTTGAGCCTGAGAGGTTGAGGGCTGCAGTGAGCCGTGAGTACCACTGCACTCAGCCTACGCAACAGAGTAAAACCCTGTCTCAAAAACATAATAAAATAAAATCTCAAAAATTCTGAATTCCTTTTCATCTGGCTCCAAAGGTTTTGCATAAGAGATAGCAGACCCTTTATCTTTGGATATAAAAAGATTTATTTTATCCAGTCAACACACATTGTGTTTCATGCTAAGGAAAAATGATTAAGACATGGTTTCTTCCCTGGGAGAGTGCACAGTGGAGTGGAGTGACAGAGGGGTTGCATCCTATTCAAGATTTGAGTTCCATGTAAAAAAAAAAAATCACCAACAATTAACCTTGAAAAATCTTTTAGATTGCCCATCAAGTGCATAAGGAGGGCTTTCTGTACAAATTTCTGCACAATAATAGTGGATATATTTATAATATAAAATATAACTATAGAGTAGTGTAGAGTATCTAATAAAGAATATAAATGCAAATGTATACATACTGCATCTTTAAACACTGGAGTCACAGTTGGTATGATGAGGTGTTCTGTGAGAAGCAAGCGGTACTAAGATTCAGTAAAACAGCAGATTCACATCTCCCTCTTATTCTGGAACACAGGCAGGGTTCTGCTGAATTCTAATTAGTGAAGGGTAATTAGTGAATTATAGCTACAACAGCTGTTCCCATTTATGTTTTCTGTCTTTTTGAATGGTTTACAGAAAAATTCTTTACAAAGCTGGAGTTGGCAAAGAAACTAATATACAACCCACAATAGGAGATAAGTATATGAAAGCAGACTTTTACACAATGCAATTGTTTGGGGTCATATAATGTGTGCCTACAGAATCAAAATCTTTAATAAGAACTGAGCAATTATTAACTCTGCTGAACATCAGAATACCTTGTGGAACTTTTAAAAACACAGACCTTGGCCATATTTGACTAGGGACTTGGTTTAATGGGTCTGGGTTAGGGTTTGAGCATCAGTACTTTTTATAGAAGTTTCAACAGAGATTCTGATTTGCTGCCAGCTGAGAACCTCCCTTCTGCTGACTTCATTTTGACCTGTGGTCTTTGTTTGGAACTACTGCAGACCAGCAGCATCTGCAGAGACCTTTTCTGATTACTTTCTCTTCTTTCTTGGGATAATTTTAAAATCCTACTATAGTACACTCCCTGAACAAATCTTACTCTGCTGCTCCTCCTGCCTACATTTCCCCCCTTTATTTCAAAGATGCATTTTAAAAAGTGATCATGATTCTACTTTGAGAAATCTTACATCAAGTAAGATGTGAAAATACTGGTCCATGTTTGGAAATACAGATGCCATCTTTTATCATAACAAAGAAAAACCTCAGTATTTTTGTTTTCCAAATATACAACTTAATACAGTAAAAGTGTTTGATTTCTCAACTTGCTGACTATAGACACACCAGCAACTGGAAGACTGCAATAATCACCACTCCTTTACCTTGATTCTATTAGTTATTTTGAAGTAATGTTATTGTAAAGCTCTTAAATTTTTTTTGTTAATATTCAGCACATCAAAATACTGAAGAGTTAACAAAAATGAATGATTTTGCCTCTTTTTGGCAATAGGGTCTTGCTGTCTCTGGAGCTGGAGTGCAGTGGTGCTATTGTAGCTTACTGCAGCCCAAACTACTGAGCTCAAGCAATTCTTCCTACTTAGTCTCCCAAGTAGGCAGGACTACAGGCACGCACCACCACACACCACCATGCCCAGCTAAATTTTGTATTTTGTTGGTCAAGGTCTTGCTATGTTGCCCACACTGGTCTTGAACTCCTGAGCTCGAGCAATGCTCCTGTCTCAGCCTCCTAAAGTGTTGGGATTACAGGCATGAACCACTGCACTGGGCCTCTCCTTTCTCTTTTTGTCCTATCTTTAGTGGAGGGCTCAATGAACAGTGAAATCATAAAAGCAAGAAGGAGAAAGAAGGGCCTAAATTAATGCATTGTGTTGAAATGTGGTACTGAATATAACGCAACAAGGAATCCCCAAATTGCTGGAAGAAAGTTGTCTACGCAAGGGTCTCACTACTCTATATTGTATGAATAGCAAAACTTAAGTAACTATGAATAAATGAACCCTACCATAAATGAGACAAACATTTCAGAGACAAATACAACCCAACCAGTCAGCCCCAATTTATGATCTATGTAACTCACCAGTTCGATATGCCAATAACCTGGCCTGAACCATGCAGTGCCTTGCAATTTCTTGTGGCAAACTTTGATTGTGAATTTCATTAATCTGTTCTGGATTGCTACAGTAAAATCCGAAGTGTTTAAAGTTCGGCACACTGGAAGCTACTGTGGCCAGAAGTAGGATAAGGTCTTTCATGTTTTGCCTTAGATTGCTAAAGTATGGATTTTCACACAGGTTCTCCAAACCTATAGTCATCAGTATTTGCTTATGCATTTCTTCATTTGAAACCAAAAATATCATTTCATATTCTTTTATTCTTTCTTGTTTACATTCATAATAAAAGTCAGTGTTAGCATCCGGCAATGTTTTTGTAATTTTTTGAATAAAGTCACATTTGTAAGAGGTCTCTTCTACAAACTGCACCATATAACACACCAAAGGTTGAAGTAAGACACACACATGGGCCCGACTATTTGACTTCAATCTTTCCACTGCTTTGGCATCTAACTTTGCATCTTCAGAACTAGAAGCCTCAGTAAGCAAACTTATTTCTGGATCAGCAGGCCAATATGAAATTCGGTTAACTCCAGCTGAAATACAAAATAGGAAAGGTAATTATGTGATACATGTTGAATTTAGGATTTTCGTGATAAAATCCACCCTATCATTACAGTAGATCTAGAGGCCCCAATGTAATAAATGTCTATTACCGAGTCACCAATTTTTTTTTTTTTTAAGATGGGTTTCACCATGTTGGTCAGGCTGGTCTTGAACTCCCAACCTCAGGTGATCCACCCGCCTTGGCCTCCAAAGTGCTTGGATTACAGGTGTGAGCTACCACACCTGGCCCTACCAAGTCACCTGTTATATAGCCTGAGGGTTGGCAAAGTACCACTCACAGGCCAAATCCAGTCCAATGCCAGTCTTTGTACCGCTCACAGGTTAAGAATGGGTTTTACATGTTAAAATAGTTGAACAAATCAAAAGAATATTTTGTGACACATGAAACTGTAGGAAATTCAAATTTCAGTGTCCATAAATAAACCTTTATTGAAACACAGACACACATACCCATTCATTTATATAATCTTTGGCTGCTTTCATGTGGCAGAGTGGAGGAGCTGTGACAGACACCATATGGCCTGCAATGCCTAAAATATTTACTATCTGGCCTTTTCAAGAAAAAGTTATCCAGCCTCTAACAGAGCCTCTGGGAATGCCTTTGTGAAATTACTGGTGTTGTGGAGTATGATCCCAAAGCCCAGTGCCAAAACTATATACTCGAAGAGTCCTCCACGGTGCCATGGCTGTTTTTAAAAATGTTACAGGGAATAACTAATATTGCCTAGAGTTTTCTATGTAGAATAAATACTTCCTCCATGCATTAAAAATGTTCCTGTCCACAGATTGAGAATTCTTCTGAGAATCTATTCTAGGAAAATATTCTAAATACAGAGAAGAAATCTCATGCATGCATGTTTAGTGCAGCATTCTTTAAAATAGCAAGAAAAAATATTAAGCAAACAAACAAAAAATCAGAACCCAAAACCTAAATGACCAAAATAGGGGAATGGTTGAATTAATTATGGTCCTAATAATGAAAGTTATCAAAAATGTCACAAAGAATTTATAACATGAAAAAATCTTATGTGATGTTGGGACAGTGTTTGAAGGGCAATATTAACTTTTTAAAGCTCAGAAAATTAAAGACAAAACAACAAACTAAACAGAACATTTTTCAATCAGTGTGACAGAGGAAAGGTTAGTAATGTTTAATATACAGAAAATATTTCAATTCATTAGAACACATATGAATTGACAATGATAAGGCCTAAAGAGAAACAAAAAGATATGAACAGACAATTTGTAAAAGAGAAAACATAACAGGATAACAAAATATTTTAATTTGTATTTGAAATTGAATGATGAGATGCCTCATACATAGTTAAGCACACAAATGTTTGTCAATTAATGAACAGTTTACAACAAAGAGACCCCTTTGCTACTATCCCACATAAATTCAAATAGGACAGACTTTTTTGTGATTGTATACGGAAGAAAATAGACCAATAGCCCACAGAGTATACCTTTCAAAATAACTGATGAAATAAAAAGTCTAAGTTAAACAAATGAACATTCTATCCACTCCCTGGTATTCCTGACTCACTGTGGCTTCTGCTGCAGAGCAATTTTGAAGGCCTCAAAGCTCGTATCAGTGTTTCCTCTGGTTGTATTTCACTTTCCCTCTGATCAAGTTCTCATAATCCATTTCCTAACCAGCAGTGATGGTAAACCTTTCATCTAGACATCTTAGTTGCCCCCAGTAATCCTGATTCAAGAAGAGGGGACAAATCCTCTTTAGACAGATATTTGTATATTAGTGGCAAATGGTAAGGCAGAATTTCTCCAATTTTTTAGTCTCAGGATTCATTAACATTCTTAAAAATTATTGAGGACCCCAGAGAGAGTGTATTTATGTGGAATATATCTATTGATATTTATTGTACTTAAAAATTAAAATAAAATTTAAAATATTAATTCATGAAAAATCATCTATTAATATAAATAACAATAGCTTTATGAAAAAATCTATTTTCCAAAACAAAAATTTTTAAGAATGACATTGTTTTAAATGTTTACAAATATCTTTAATATTTGGCTTAATAGAAGACAGCTAGATGCTCAGATTTGCTTCTGTTTTCAATCTGCTGTAATACATTGTTGTCATTGAAGTATACAAAAATTATCTGGTCTCATGTAGATATGTGGTTGAAAAAGGAGTATTTTAACAGCCATTTCAGATAATTGTGAATATTCTTCTTGGGCATTACATAAAAATTTGACAAGGGATAGTTTCTTAAAGGTTAGTTATAATGTAGAATCTGAAACCATATCAACAAATTGAACTGTTACATTAAACTCCATCGGTCTGTCTTGCACTTAGAATGGCTTTTACTCATGCATGATTTTGTAGCATTGTGTGTTGGTCATCTGGAAAACAATGACTTACTGATTTTACAACATTAAAAAAAAAATCCCATTAATTAATATTGCCACCAATCCCATCAAAAGAGTCTAAGTGGTGAGATGCTGTCAAGCTCATAATGGAGAATATGAGTTTTCCAAAATTCTAATTTTCACTTGATAGTTCAAATCTTATCACTGGCAACAAATACTGTTAGTTGTTTACCTGAAAGTGACAAGTTCACTATATTTCCTGCCAAATATCCAAGTCTAAATAACCATTGTCAGTTCATGATGTTCCATTAAAAAAGTAGATAATTCAGGCTGCAACTCAAACAATCACATAGCTGGTTTTCCTTAAAGCCATCTTCATACCTTAGGTCTATAGCAAAAGTACTTTATTCCAACCTCCTGTTTCCTCACACAGAATATTAAAAAGATGCAGACTCAAGTTGGGATTTAATAAAATTAATACTTTTTATTGTTTCATCAAGGACGTTCTTATGTAAAACTGGTTTTCTTGTTTCCCTCTGAGTACAGTGAAAAGTACAATGACTACCAGTGCAGTCTGGCACCACTATCTGGATTAATGATACAGCAATAGTAGTTTTACCTATCATTGTTTTGGTACCATAAATATGAATGTAGTGTTCTTGTTTTTGCTTTTTGGGACAGGGACTCGCTCTGTGGCAAGGCTGGAGTGCACTGGTGAGGCGCATTCACGGCTCACTGCAACCTTTGCATTCCAGACTCAAGTGGATCCACTCACCTCAGCCTCCTGAGTAGCTGGGACTACAGGCACACACCACCATGCCCAGTTAATTTTCCTATTTTTAGTAGAGACAGGGTTTCTCCATATTGCCCAGGCTGGTCTCAAACTCCTGGGCTCAAGCAATCCATTTGCCTCAGCCTCACAAAATGTTGGGACTGAAAGTAGTGTTCTTATGAAAATAACACTGATGTCATGGACCATCAGCATTCCACAGACCACACTTGGAGAACCACTTTGCTACAACAATCTTTGTCTTGTAACTGAGGTAATAGCAATTCCAACTAAAGTAATTTAGCTATAGCATGGGGTTCAACCATACCCACTCCCAAGATAACTAAATATAATACATAAGCCTAATATAATATAGCAATTTTGTTTATATGTTGGTCCAACACCAATACACAAGCATTTCCATTGTAGGTCCTTCCTGACTTTCCATACTTCATTATCTCTCTCAGCAGGATGAAATGTCTTAAGACATCAAGCAGTGATGAGTTACCCGTACTCTCCTATTCTTCCAATTTGTGCCTCCAAGGCTATTAAGAGTGCTTTCAGCAAAGTTAGCTCAGCACAAAGCACAACTACCTTTTATTCATTTTTCTCCCTTGACTCTAAAACAGATCAGCCAACAAATGTTTTGGTTCTTTCACATTCTTTTATTTCTGTATCCATGTCACCATCTGAACCCTATTTTATACGTTACCTAATGCAATACTCTACTAATCAAGCTCCCAATCTCTAATCTCTCCCTTCTCCAATTCAATAACAGCAACAACAACAAAAATTTCAATCATGTTACATCTTTTTCAAGAATCTTCAATGGTTCCCCATTACCTACACACAGGAACTGTAGGTCAGTTGAACATGCGTGTTAAAATACATGTCCAATCTGCCTGCTTAGTAGGGAAAAGGAGAAAAAAAAATCATCACCACTTTCATACTTATCTTCTCAATTTATTGGCAACTGCAGTTGAGAATATAGAATCCAACCACTACCACAGATACCTATCTGCTCAAAATACTTGTTGCAGGCCAGGAGGTTTCTAGCCACATGACCACTTTTTCTAGAAGTTCTGCCATTTATAGCTTAAGGCACTGACCTTGACATAGATCTGATCATTACTCTTAAGTCTTTGATATAAATAATAGCTCTTCCTCACAACAGGCCTAGGAACTCTGTTCTATAAGATAAAGTCCAAAGGCTCTACAGTTTTTCCAAGTTCTCTAGTATCATTATAATTCATCTGCCACTATTCTCCAAAAATAATTCTCCATTTTAAATACTGACCCTAGATCCTTGCTTCTTACAACTTAATGACTCCACATGCACTGCTCCCCTTGACCAGAAATGTGTTCCTCTTCCTCTACCTATGACACACCAAGATCAAGCTTAAGCCTCAGCCTTTCATAATATGGCAATCTGCAGGGATCACTATTTTCCCTCTGAGACCAAATATCACTTACAACCTTTATCACTGATTTGGTACCAGATAACGCAACATATTAAATTGTTATTCTGGCCCCCAAATAACACCTTGAGGGAAAATATTAGGAACCACATTATTATTATTTTTTTTAATCTGCACAAGATATGTATGTTTTAAATGAAAGAATGGTTGGAATACATAGCTGGGTGCAAAATAGAATCATAAGCACCAAGAGTTTTAGTGAATAGCTTGGTGTGGATGGATAGCTATACACTAAAATTTTGTGTTCCTCCTTCCAAAGTGTAGAGTAGACACTGAAAGACAGCTGCCCAGTGGGAACTACAGTTCCCACAATGGATAAGAACAGAAATGATATATGTGACTTCCAGGTCAGAATTTTTAAGAAGCAGGTTCACCCTTTCTATTCATTCTTTCTCAGTCTGCCTCTGGATGCAGAGGACTCAAATCCCCAGAGATGACAACAGCAATGAGACAGAAGATGTCTAGTCCAGGAATCAACCACATGGAGAAAGCTGACTGTTGCTTAGCAACACATGCACTCAACTATTATACAGGTGATAAATATCTAGTACATTAAGCCACTGAAATTATGTTTGTCATGTTATAGCAGCTAGCATTAGTCTACTCATACACTGAGGGACATTTAACAGGTTAGTACACAGGGATGAGACCAGAATCCATGTTTTCTGACGCTTCCGCTTATAATGTATCCAACTGCCTTCAAATATATATTTATATATTTTAAATTTAATTTTATATTTTAGAGACAGGATCTTGCTCTGTCACCCAGGCTGGAGTGCAATGGAGCCATCATAGCTCACTATAGCCTTGCACTCCCAGGCTTGAGCAATTCTCCTGCCTCAGCCTTCTGAGTAGCTGGGATTATAGGTGCAAGCCATGGTACCTGACTTTCAGATAGATAGTTCTAAATTATCTCTGTGGTATCTAACAAATGTGTTCCACTGACTACTCTCAAATAAATGCTTTTTTTCTTTTCTTTTCTTTTTTTTTTTTGGAGACAGTTCTGTCACCCAGGCTACAGTGCAGTGGTGCAATCATGGTTCACTGTATCCTTGACCTCCTGAGCTCAAGAAATCCTCCCATCTCAGTCTCTAAAGTAGTGGGGACTACAGGCATGCTCTGCTGTGCCTAGCTAATTTAGTTTTTGTAGTGATGGGGTCTCCCTATGTTGCACAGGCTATTCTTGAACTCCTGGGCTCAAGCGATCCTCCCACCTTATCCTCCCAAAGTGCTGGGATGACAGGCATAAACCACTACACCCATCCCAGATAAATGCTCTTAATCTTCTACAAAGCCTTATCTTCACTTACCATTTACAATCATTTTCAAACAAGCAGAACATGGTTTTCTGGAAAAATAAAGATCACAGTTTTTCAGTCTTGACCCATGTTTAATAAGAGCAATCTGCCCGGCATGTAAATCTTCACTAGAACAGTGGAGACCAACAATTTTCATGTTTTTCACCACCACAAGACCAGTTCTCTTTACCTACATTAAGATATAAAATAACAACTTATTAGATTATACTTATTAGTAAAATGGAAGTTTTGTTTAGTTTTTTAAACAGTTTATACAAAGCACATTTCTCATTAGATCCAAAAAACTTCTGAAACTTTAGTGTTGACTTTAGACCAGAAATTTTCTAAACCTAGGCTCTACTAATCAAACAATTAAGCATGTAATTACCATTAATTTGTTCTAGTGAAAGATGAATACATTATAACCAAGTAAAGGGTAAGAACTAGGTCAATTTGACTTGTTTCTTATAGCACTGAATGTAGTACTATTTAGTATTAGGCTTCTAGATGGTAATAAAGAAAAATTTATAAAACCCTGATTTTACACATGGATAAGTAAAGCCCAGAAAGTTTACATGACTTTCTGAAAGACACATAGATGGCAAAAGGCAGATCTAAAGCAGAGGTCATCTTAAATTCTAAAATATTTTAAATATTGGCTAAAGTAAAGATAATTCTCAACTTCTTTCTAAAAACTACTGGCTGTATCAATTTACAGCACTATGGCAGTCTAGACTACTATAGTTGGGTCCCACCTACTACTACAGATAAATTATAAACATAAAAAGAAGAGAGACATACCATCAGCTGTCAAAAAGGATGAGAGAACTTGATGTCAGAGCAGTGAGCTTGAGCTATCTTAGCAGTATTCCACAGAGCAGGGGATGGCTGAGCCTGATGTAGGCCCTGCAGACGTGGGACTGACTGGGGTTCTAAGCACTTCCAGTGGATCTCTTTGAGTGAAGGTTTTGCGCCACTAAACCTAAAGTGTCTCAACTTAAGCAAATACTAATCAATGCTGGTATATCAATATCAGATAAATCAGACTAAGGTAAAAAGTCAGTTCTGCCTAAGGCACAATAGAGTCTATGCTGCTTTCACAGCAAAAGCCTCTGAAATGAGGAATGTAAATCTGATCCCTGGGCTTGGGACCGACTGTTAATGAGCTTGGGCTGAGGAGATGGTGTCCCTAGTTCCCATCCCCTTCCAAAGGGATTTTACCCTATACTTATCTCCAATACAGCATATCTGAAATCATTTAAAGGATCAGACCAAAGCTATATTAACTAAAATAGTCAAGTTTCAGTTTCAGTTCTGAGTATAAATGTTTAAGATTATGGAGAATGACAATTTGTAAAATATCTAAAAAAGAAGGAGCAGAAATTTTATAGAATTCCATTTCTTTTTTTTTTTTTTTGAGATGAAGTCCCACTCTGTGGCCCAGGCTGGAGTGCAGTGGCACAATCTTGGCTCACTGCAACCTCCACCTCCCAGGTTCAGGCAATTCTCTTGCCTCTGCCTCCTGAGTAGCTGGGATTATGGGTGTGTGCCATATGCCCAGCTAATTTTTGTATTTTTAGTAGAGACAAGCTTTCACCATGTTGGTCAGGCTGGTCTCGAACTCCTGACCTCGTGATCCACCTGCCTTGGCCTCCCAAAGTGCTGGGATTACAGGTGTGAGCCACCGTGCCTGGCCGAATTCCATTTCTGAGTTAACCAACCATCTCCTAAACTAGGACATTTAAAAAAGAATACAAAAGTCTTTGCTTTACAAAATATATACCTAAGAATATATGTAAAATATAAAAAAACCTATCTATATTGGCTTTTAAAATAAGCTTTAAATTTACCTTGAATTTGTGAACACGTTCCCCTCCCTGCCAAAATTTCTTGGAGTTTTATGCTTCCCAAATGTGAAGTATATATTATTGATTTCTGAATATTTTCAATAAGTTTATTTTTTAAAAGAGATCATTTTGGAAAAGAAATAATGTTGCCTCATCAAAAGATCTTGACAGAGCTCCTGTTGTTAAATTGAATCAACGTGACCAGTGGAAGTGGCTGCAAGGGAATGATTTCAGCTTTATATTTTCCTAGTTAAGCAGACAGAAATAAAGCCAGGAAAAAAAGCTTAGAAATTGTTCCTCATAAATGAGAAGCATAGTCATCAACTTATTTGTTATTAGAACAATCTTTTGGGTAGAGTTTATCACATTTTTGTCTAGAGTCCTTTTTACCTCAGAAAATACATATTTTTTCATTTTGCATCTAGGTAAGGTCAAAAATCAAGTTTGAGACAAAGATTTTTCCATCCCAAACTCAACGGAACAAATAAAAGCTCAAGTTGAATTCCATTTCCACACTTCCATTTACTGCAACTCCCAGAGGACTGAACCTTTTCAGTGAATCACTGCTCTGAATTTGATGTTGCTTCACTTCAACATTTTGACAAGCAATCTATGTGATCCCAGTCACAGAGTTTTACATTAAAACATGGGCAAAAGAGGACAGTCTGTTTTGTATATGGACTAGTACATTGACTTAAATGGTGATTCACTATTTTTTTCCCCATGGCCTTTCTTATAATAAAAACTCATAAATATTCTGAGACAAATTATTTCTATATTCTTGTTGGGCTTACTCTCAGAATGAATTAGGAAATCTCTAGGAATATACATCAGAATCATCAAGGTAACTCTTCAAAACATACATTCTTAGTCTCCACTCTGTACGCAATAAATTGGAACCTCTGGAAAACTCAAAAGAATAAAGTAACGAGGAAATACTACACAATATTTAAAAAAAAACAAGGTTCATTTTTCAAGTGCGGACTTTGATTTTACCCTACATACCAGCTAATAAGATAACCTGTTACTGTTTCATGGGTATTAGCAGAAAACATGAAACTTCTGGGTTAGAAACAATGAACTTTATTATTTGCAGCACAGCAGTCGGTATGACCATCATTTCTGTAACTGTTTCCTTGCCCTCAAGGCCCACGAAGGGTAATACAGATGGACACAGATGGCTGCCTGGACATGGAGTAGGCAGTGTTATAGGAGAGAAACACTGAGCTTGCGAGTCCTACTGTTTCACAGCAGAAAGTAAGCCAGATTGCCCTTTGTCCTAGAGGGAGACATTACCTCAACCCTCAGGGTTGATTACTGCAAACACAACTCTGAGAAATGACACAGGTAAAAAAGTGGCTAGGGTCTTGCATTCTTGGCATAAGCAGCAAGGTGGGTGAGAGTGTGAGAGAACTAAGAAAGAGTATTTCTCAAAACATCTATATGAACTATCGAGTTAATTTTTTTTTAAGGCAAAATGTGGGACGTCATAGAATAATCCCATCTGTACTAAAAAAAAAAAAAAAGACGTGACATATAGTCTTATAAACATGCAGAATATTTTTAGAAGAGTATTTTTAAAACTCCCTTGAAAGTAGGAAAAGAGGAACTTTTATTTGGCTTTATACTATTCCTTTTGCTTTGCTATTATGAGCATATATATATCTATATATATATTTATATATATATATATGTTAAATCATTTAAAAAATTACCTGTTTTTTGTCAGTAGATACTCTGGCCATCTCTTCATTATCTCCTAAGGGTCCATGCTTTCCCTCTTCATTTTTCTAATAAAAATCAGATTATGAAAAAAAAAGATTAGCACATAAGATATATGACTAATTCAATATTCCCATATTTACAGGCTGGCTTCCTTGGCTTTGACCATTTTTTTTCCATGATGAAACTCTACACTGACTTCCCACTTTGAATCAAGTTCTTTACTTAGTAAATAAGACCTTTACAATCTATCCCCTAGGTACTGTTCCAAAATATAGAAGGATTGGAAATTCTCATCAGAAAATAAGATTCTGAAGTTTACGGTTTCAGAATTGTGGCAGTTTTGAGCAATGGAAAAGTCCAAAGTGTGACCATGAATGACAAAAGTTGAATGGAGCTAAGTTAATTGGAATTGAGACGATAAGGAATTATGGTAGCAAAGGTATTAGATCTGGATTATGATTATCTGGAATGGCACAAGGAGACCTCTGGTGGGGCATTATTCCGTTAATTATTCTAAATTCTCCCTTGCTAGGAAACAAAACATAGTCACAGGCTCCAGGGAATGGCACAAAGGAGATCTCTGGTAGGGCCTTATTATTCTGTTAATTATTATTCTGTTAATAATGCCCCACCAGAGATCTCCTTGTGCCCCCCTGGAGCCTGTGACTATGTTTTGTTACACAGCAAGGGGGAACTCAGGTTGCAACTGGAACTGAGGCACTAACCACTTACCTTGAGAGGGGGAGATTATCCTTGATTATCTGATTGGCCCAATGTTATCACAAGGGTCATTGAAAGTGAAAGAGGGGTGTGGGAGAGTCAGTGATGCAACATGAAAGACTTGACTGGCCATCCCTGCTGGCTTTGAAGATGGAAGGGGCCCATGAGCCAAGGAAAACAAACAATCTCCACAGGTCGAAAAGGCAAGGAAACAGATTCTCCCCTAGAGCCTCTGAAGGGAATTTGGCTCTGCCAAAACTTTGATTTTAGTCCAGTAAGACCCATTTCAGACCTCTTACTTACAGAAATATATAATAAATTTGTGTTGTTTTAAGCCACCGACTTGGTGGTCATTTGTTATAGCAGCATTAGAAAACTAATGCAAGTATATCCACGAGAGGAAAAGTGAAAACTTGAAGTAGGAAGAAAGTTTTGAGGTAGAGACCAAAGTCCTTCATTAGTTCAACAAATACTTATTGAACCCTTGCTATATGACAGCCTCATTGCTCAAGATGCAGCCCTCATAGAGCTTATGATTTATGAAAACAGGAAAGTGACTATGAAGTGAGTAAGTTGATTAAGACAAAGAAAGTGAGATAGAATTCTGTGAGCTCCAAAAGAGGTGGGATAGTTAATAAATTGATAAAGTTTTAAAGTAGGAATGGGAATCTTGTTAATGTCGACCTGCTAGTCTTATGAAACAAGTGCTGGATGCTAGAAAAGAAACAACCTTCAAAAAGAAGTTTACAAGAAAACCCATGTTCTGGGAATGAGGTTTCTGTTCAAACAGAACAGGAAGTAGAGGAAGTGATGGTGTCAGTGGCAAAACGGTAAGGATGTGGGAGCTAGTAGTGATAATAATTATATGAGTGATGATAGCAACAGTACCTAACATCTACTGCATGTTTATCATGTACCAAGCCCTAAATTATCTCATTTAATCCTTATAACTTTATAAAGTAGCTCCTATTATTCCCATTTTACAAATGAGGAAATTGTGGCTGAGATTAAATAACTCAACCATGGTCACACAGATAATAAGTAGACATGCCAGATCCAGCCCAAGATCCATCATCTTAACTATGCTACATTACTTCTGTTCTGGAAAAGTACAGTAAGGGCCTTTAGCATGAGGTACCAGAAGACACAATGGAAAGAGTTAGGAGGCTGAATGCGGTGGCTCCTGCCTGTAATCCTAGCACTTTGGGAGACTGAGGAGGGTGGATTACGTGAGCCCAGGAGTTTGCGACCAGTCTGGGCAACGGGGCAAGACCCCATCTCTATTATAATAAATAAATAAATAAATAAATAGAGTTAGAAGGCAAGAACAATATGAGATATGTAGAGAAAAGTGAGGAACAATGCAGTTATTCTAAATCATATTCAGTAACAGTCAAGTAACAGTCAAGCAATTTAGATAATTCTAATTTAAATTAAAAGGAAAAACTATGAACAAGTAGAAAGATTTTTAAATGACAGTCATTTCCACAGTGCTTGATTTCTACTTCAAAACTTTTCACTGTGTTTTTTTCCTCATAAGTCTCATAAACGACTTTCGCTGTTACTTATTTAGTTTTGAATTAGACTCTTAAAAATTCTTGGCTGGACACGGTGGCTCACACTTGTAATCCCAGTACTTTGGGAGAATGAGGTGGGTGGATCACCTGAGGTCAGGAGTTCGGGACCAGGCTGGCTAACACGGTGAAACCCCATCTCTACTCAAAATACAAAAATTAGCCAGGCATAGTGGCACATGCCTATAATCCAAGCTATTAGGGAGGCTGAGGCAGGAGAATAGCTCAAACCTGGGAGGCAGAGGTTGCAGTGAGCCAAGATTAGGCCATTGCATTCCAGCCTGGGCAACAGAGTAAGAGTCAATCTCAAAAAAAATAAAAAAATAAAAATAATTCTTCGTTTTCAACACAGGAACGGAAAACCAAATTCTACATGTTCTCACTTATAAGTGGGAGCTAAATGATGAGAACACACAGACACATGGTAGGTAACAACACACACTAGGGCCTGTCAGATGGGGAATGGTGGGAGAAAGAAAAGCATCAGGAAGAATAGCTAATGGATGCTGGGCTTAATATCTAAGTGATGGGATGATCTGTGCAGCAAACCACCATGGCACACATTTACCTATGAAACAAATCTGCACGTGTACCCCCCTAAACTTAAAGGTGGAAGAAAAAATAAGAGACAATATATGTTAAGCACAGTGTCTGGCAGATAATACTCTATAAATCATAATTGTTATTATCATTAAAAAATTATTAGTTTTTAAACTCAATGTGTACCTTGCTGAACAATCTTTAAGGAATACCCATAGAGTGTAAATATTTGACAACAGAGGAAAGCTTGTATCAGTTATATTTGGAAGTGGTTATATGTTAATAATATACTAAGTCTATTAAAAATTACAGACAGTTTAAGTATCCAGTAACAGGGGAATAGACAGGTTTATCAATACAACTGATTGTTATTAAAATAAATTATTAAAATAATGATTAACAAAACACATAGTACCTAACATGTGCCAGGTGCTAAGAGCTTTACAAATATTAACTCATTCATTTCTCATAAAACCCTCATGTAGTTTATACTAGTAACATTTCATTTTATAGATGAGGAAGCTGACACAGAGAGGTAAAGTTGCCCAAAGTTACACAACTAGTAGGAGGTGGAGCCTGAATCTGAACCCAAGCAGGGTGGCTACAATACCACTGGCTACTCTAAAGCACTAGACTAAGGTGATGCTCTAATGTTTATTTAGCATAACAATTTTCTTATGTTAAGTGAAAAGGGCAGGATCCAGATTTAAATGATCTCATATAAGTAAAGAAAAATAAGAGAAAAAAGATTGAGAAACAATTTTAAAAAAGTAATTAGTTTCTAGGAGGTGGAATTATGAGAAATTTTTTTCTTCTGTTCATTTAAAAAATAACAAACATATTATTTTGGTAACTCATAAAAACACTTTTAGTATGACAAAAGGTTGATAAAGTATCAAAAGCAATATTTCCAGTATAATTACATGTCTAATTGCATCTTGGTGTTTCTATGATTTACTCTGCACAGCAAAAACAAACTAAAGAATTTCAATGGCTGGGCATGGTGGGTCACACCTATAATCCCAGCACTTTGGGAGGCTGAGGCAGGCAGATCATTAGGTCAGGAGATCGACACTATCCTGGCCAACATGGTGAAAACCCATCTCTACTAAAAACACAAAAAAACAGCTGAGTGTGGTGGCACATGCCTGTAGTCCCAGCTATTTGGGAGGCTAAGGCAGGAGAATTGCCTGAACCCAGGAGGCAGAGATTGCAGTGAGTTGAGATGGTACCACTGCACTACAGCCTAGGAGACAGTGTGAGACTATCTCAAAAAAAAAAAAAAAAAAATTAAAAATTAAGAATTTAAGTGAAACAATCTTATTACTTTAGCTTAAAGAAGATTTTTTTTTCTCTTAATAGGAAAAAGTTCTTACTCAACTCTATGAATAGCATGTGCAATTATTACTGAAAAAAATATACTATAGTAAATGCTAATGAAGTATTAGGCACAAAAATTGGGCAATATTTTGAGGATTTAATATTTCCACAACTATAAACACAATGGCAGCATATACTGTATGTACATGAAATTTAGATGTATTTTTATGGTATAATTTAAAATTAATAACATCAACCCTGTAACAGTACAAAAACTGGCAAATACGAAATTGTATTCCTGCGATGACTGCAACTACCTGCAAAATTATGTGGATATTAACTAGTACAAAAAGGGAATCCAAGAGAAAAAAATATAGTTTGATTTTTAAAATGTTGTAGCTAAAGATTGTCTTCAGTTTCAATGATAATGTTTGTACAATAAATAAATACACTATAAAAGTGGGGTACACTATACTCCCTTTCACTCTGTATTCTTCCCCTACACTATTATTGCTCTCACTTTTTTACAATAGCCATGATATCAGAATAACTAATTAAATTATATACTCCTGCTTTATTGACATTAAATATACAGTAATTAACAATCTACAATCATGTTCTAAATATTTGCTACCTCTGCCTTTTTGGAATTTAAACTACATTTTTCTCATATAAACAATGTTAAAAATGGTAGTCAAGTTCCCAAGCTAACATGCAAAAGCCTATTTCACCCATAAGGATCACTGCTGGAATAATCCTGAGGCTCCCCCTCCCCAAGTGCCTGTGAGTCCCAAGGCCTATAGGTAAGAACAGAGTGGAGGCCTACCCAAGACCAGGGTGAGAGGGTTGTAGTCCTAGGAGACATGGGTGTGGAAGCAGAGCTGGAAGGACACCAATGCAGTGAATAGGAGCTGGGTAAGCTCCAGGACCAGGAGCTAAGAGTGACAACCTTTCATACAGCCAAGTCAATCCTACTTCCAGGTTGCCTGGCTTTCTGAAGACATGAATGTTCTTTGTTTTGATGCCTTCTGTACTCATTTCTATGTGTTCTAACCTTCCATTTAAAAGCTCTAAATAGGCCATGTGGCAGTGGCTCACGCCTGTACTCCCAGCACTTTGGGAGGCTGAAGCGAGTGGATCATGAGGTCAGGAGTTCGTGACCAGCCTGGCCAATATGGTAAAACCCTGTCTCTACTAAAAGTATAAAAATTAGCCAGGCGTGGTGGCGCACTCCTGTACTCCCAGTTACTCAGGAAGCTGAGGCAGAAGAATGGCTTCAACCCGGGTGGTGGAGGTTGCAGTGAGCCAAGATCACGCCACTGCACTCCAGCCTGGGCAAGAAAGCACAATTGCATTTCAAAAAAACAAAAACAAAAACAAAAACAAAACAAAACAAAACAAAATAAAAGCCTTAAATAGACATGAGTGTAAGTCAGATTCTAAATAGGATCCCAAATGAAATATATGAAACAAAAGACTTCTTTCATTTAAAAAAATGTCCACGGTGCCCACCTGAGGAAGGAATGAGATGCCAGGAAAACTAGGCATTATTGGGGGAAACAGAGTCATAACCCTGATCTTTTGTTAAACATGGTATAAAGTTGTATAAAATCTTGTTGCTAATATAGTTTTGAAATTTACTCGGTAGTATTTTTTTTTAAACAAAATGCTAACTGAAAGCTTTATCTCAGTTTTCTCAGATGCATAGTTTTTTCTGTAAAGTATAAGGAAACAGTAGGGTGTGTATTATTTGCAAACAAACTTCAGCAATTAGTTGGGCAATCAATTCCTTCCTAATAGAAACATAAATATCATTTATCACTAATTAAATATGACTTGTGCCTATCTGTTGAAAAAAAAACTTAATTTCAACACAGGATGTGGTATGTATGTAAAAAAATAGAACTAAAATGAGATCAAATCTAGATACTTGAAAAAGAAAGCTTCTTCAAAATTTTTATTCAGGCCGGGTGCGGTGGCTCACGCCTGTAATCCCAGCACTTTGGGAGGCCGAGGCGGGTGGATCACGAGGTCAAGAGATCGAGACCATCCTGGTCAACAAGGTGAAACCCGTCTCTACTAAAAATACAAAAAATTAGCTGGGCACGGTGGCGCGTGCCTGTAATCCCAGCTACTCAGGAGGCTGAGGGAGGAGAATTGCCTGAACCCAGGAGGTGGAGGTTGCGGTGAGCCGAGATTGCGCCATTGCACTCCAGCCTGGGTAACAAGAGTGAAACTCCGCCTCAAAAAAAAAAATTTTTTATTCAATCTCTAATATGTCCAGTTTTTAAAAGTCTTAAATCTCTAAATATTTGCTTCTAATCTGGCTCTTCAAAATAAATTTATCAGCAAAAACAAAACAAAACAAAAAACCAAAGTCCCTGACAGCTTAGAAATCTACTTTCATAAAATAATACTAAGTTGTTAACAAGTAGAAGGAATAAAGGAACTTCAAAATTCATGAAGGAAATAAAGAGCCTTTTCAAAGCCATTAGTAAAATGTGGAGCCAGAGTAGGGGATGAGGGTGAGAAATATGTAATAACAATGCATAACATTTTAAATAATGTTTTACTATCTATAAAACACTTCACATAGGAACTGGGGGAGGAAACTATGCCAAGAGATATCATTTTTTTTATGAGAAGTGAATATCCTCACATCCCATTAAAATTCCTCAATGCAATTCCTATATTGATAGAATAAAATCTAAACTCCTTTGCAAGGCATACAATGCTTTTTACGATATGATTCCTGTCTACATTTTCAAACTCCTTTCCAGTCTCTTCCCTCCACCTAACTTCATTCTCTGGCCTGAGGGCCACAAATTCTCTTACTCCTCCAAGTTTTTCCTGTAGAGTTCCTGGGCCTGGGCAAATGTCTGCATATCCTTCACGTCTCAGTGCAAATACGACCTTCTCTGAATCCTTCCTTCACTTCCCCACCTAGAGCTTTGCTCCCAGTCTTGCCAGCATCTCTGCTTATACTGTGTACCTGCTCCACCATCTAATTCTATTTTAATTGTTTAAATGCCTAGTGTTTCTTCTCATTAGAAAATAAGGACCATGTTTTTTTCTGCTTTGTGTCTCCAATGCCAAACACAAAACCTCATCCACAGTAAAATTAAAAGAAAATCTCCTAGGCTGGGCGCGGTGGCTCAAGCCTGTAATCCCAGCACTTTGGGAGGCCGAGGCGGGTGGATCATGAGGTCAAGAGATCGAGACCATCCAGGTCAACATGGTGAAACCCCGTCTCTACTAAAAACACAAAAATTAGCTGGGCATGGTGGCGTGTGCCTGTAATCCCAGCTACTCAGGTGGCTGAGGCAAGAGAACTGCCTGAACCCAGGAGGCAGAGGTTGCGGTGAGCTGAGATCGCGACATTGCGCTCCAGCTTGGGTAACAAGAGCGAAACTCCGTCTCAAAAATAAAAATAAAAATAAAAAAAGAAAGAAAATCTCCTAACAGTACTGTGGGAATTTAAGGATTTATAGTCTTTCTCTGGAAAATTTAAAACAGCCTTCAGCAGAATTATTGGCAAGTTGGAAACCTCAGTGAGTACATGCAGAATATAATCACATCTTCGTAAAATAAAAAACCTCACGCTTAAGATTGGAAGTACCAAACTGTTAACAGTAATGTTGTTAAAGTGGTGAGAAACCATAGGTAATTTTTTGGCCCCTCTCTGCCCTTTTATCTCTGTTTTCAAAAATGTCTTAAATGCTCAACCTAACCTAACACTATTTTCCAATGGCCATGGCCCCCTATAACCATTAATGCCAACACCATGAGCTTCCAAAATTACCAAACAGAAATGATGAGAACTTAGCACCATGCCATTCCAAGCATGGAGGAAAATGAGAACCTAGTACCTTGTTGCCCCAAGGATGTCCATACTTCCAATTCCAATATATTGGCTTTTATGATAATTGTTACTATACATTTCTGATCTTGTGTTTGTTTATTTTCTGAGATGGAGTCTTGCTCTGTCACCCAGGCTGGAGTGCAGTGGCACAATCTCAGCTCACTGCAACCTCCATTTCCCAAGTTCAAGCGATTCTCATGCCTCAGCCTCCTGAGCAGATGGGACTACAGGTGTGCACCACCAAGCCTGGCTTTTTTTTTTTTTTTTTTTTTTTTGAGACGGAGTCTCGCTCTGTCGCTCTGTTGCCAGGCTGGAGTGCAGTGGCGCGATCTTGGCTCACTGAAACCTTCACCTCCCAGGTCTAAGCAATTCTCCTGCTTCAGCCTCTTGAGTAACTGGGACTCAACCCACACCCAGCTAATTTTTGTATTTTTAGTAGAGACGGGGTTTCACCACGTAGGCCAGGAGGCTAATTTTTGTAATTTTAGTAGAGACGGGGTTTCACCATGTTGCCCAGGCTGGTTTTAATCTCCTGACCTCAGGTGATCTGCCAGCCTCAGCCTCACAAAAAGCTAGGATTACAGGTGTGGTCCACTGCGCCCGGCCCATTTCTAATCTATTTTGATCATTTCAAGATCCAAAAAGAAACTTCTTTCATCCAACATACACCGATTAGCTTTCATATAATGGTAGACACTGAGGGTATATGGGAGGTAAAATAAGACATGGTCTCTGTCTCCAGGCAATTTATATATTTCTGTGGCAGATGGGTAAACCTACCTAGATAAAACACCAACAGTATATATTATTGGGAGAAATTATGTGGTATAGACAATAATCTTATTAGCCAAACTGACATATAAATACCATTAGTACCTGATAAACACAGCAGTCTCAAAGTATTTTTAGAATGGAAGATGACTTACTACAGCTAGGAGTTATAAAGTGTCATGTTCAACAATAAAGGTATTTTTAAAATATTAAGGCTTGTTAAGTTTGGTTTTAGGTATGACAGAAACTGGAGCAATAAACTCAGATTGTAAATCAATTTGAGTTCGATCAAAACTCAAAACTTGAAATGATCAAAAATCAATTTGATTTACAATCTGAGTTTATTGCTCCAGTTTCTGTCATACCTAAAACCAAACCAGTTTCTGTTTTTCTAAGGGGAAAAACTATGAAACAAATTATACCTGAGATTTTTGCTTCTGGGCTTCTACTGCTGGGAAGAGCTCCATCCAGAGGCTGAGCAGAGTGAAAAGGTTGACTTTAGAAAGCCTTGGTATCTGACCTACAAAAGAGAGGGCAAACACTTAAAAACGTGTTACTAATAATGAAAAAGGGAGCTAACCTCAATGCCACTTGGATGCTGCAGCCTAAGCCCAACTGCTTTTGCATGAGGCATAGAAAAGGATTCGAGGACAAGAGAGTCGGAGGTGCCTTAGCAGGAGACCTTCAGCCTCAGTCGCGGCGTCCTCCTTCCCCACTTAAAAAGTTGGGCCCTCTTTCTCCAGCCCTCATCCTGTAGGAAAAAATAGAAAGAGCGAATACACGTAGCTGGGGGAACAACCCAAAGCAGGAAAGTCTTCGCATCTGACGTCATCGTGGTGCAAGCTTTTCTTTGGACTGTGATGGGGCGTTGCTACAAGGGAAGTGATTAGAATATAGCCCGAAAAATGCGGTGACCCTCGACGGTAAAGCAGACGAAATACAGGAAAGCGTCATGTGCGGTTAATTTGGAAATCAAGGCAAAAGCGCGGTTTGGAAATGTTCAGGCTCTCTGACCCCAGAGACCCCAGCTCTAGGTCCTGTGAGGAACAGTAACGGGGGTAAAGGGCGAGACTTCAAAAGCCAGTGGTACCGAGCCGAGCTGTCCGGGTGACCGAGGAGGGGCACGCAGAGGGCGGGGAGGAGACTTCCAGAAGCAGCAGGGGAGCCAAAGAGGGGCAGGCAAGAAATCTGGAGTTCAATAACGGGAGACGCACAGGGCAGAGCGAAAGGTAGGGTGGCGGGAGCAGGGTCCCGGACACTCACCGGTCATGCTGCCAGTCTGGGTGCTGACTGACCGCCCGGCCCTCGCGCTCTCCAGATTTTGCATCTGCCCAGCTTCTTTCATCCCAAACCTAGCATCCTCTGCTGCCAAGGATACCTCTCCCAGTCAGACATTATCTTGGCCCCAGCGTCCCCGCCTCTCGCCTCCTCGCAACAATTGTAAGGCAACGGCCCACTAGGCGCAGCCAGATGACGCCTCAAGCTTGACCGCCACTTCGGGGCGCCTCGTGTGACGTCATAGCGAGGCGGGGCCGCGGCGCCACAGGGCTGCTCCGCGGCGGGTGACCTAGTGGGTGGGAAGTACCGAGCTGTAAATCGCTCGAGAACTGTATTTGGTTGTTTTGTTGGTTTTGCCAAATAAGGTCACTCGAGGCTTCCTTGGCTTGAAGTCCCTGGTTGCACAGACTCTGACTGCACCGAGTTGAGAATTGTGGTTAGAATGTGAAAGTGGAAACCTACCCCATGTCATGGTCAGTGTTTTAGAGAACTTCGTGGCTGGGGTGTGGAGCTGGGCAGTCCAGGATGTTCTGTCATCAGAGACTGGCGGGTTCTGGGGAACTTAGTGCGGTGGAACGCAGTAGGGACGTTCTGCTCATCAAGAACTTGAAGACATTAAGAGATGGAATTGTAATTGGGAAAAAGGTGAGAGGAGGCAGTAGTAGTTATTTTGTTTTTGATGTCTAATGTCTAGTTTACTTCCACAAAACATCTGTATGATACCAGTTATTTGAAATTTGTTCAGACTTGTTTTATGGTCTAGATCAGCACTGTCCAGTAGGACTTTCTGTAATATTCTATATCTGCACTGTCCAGTATGGTAGCCACCAACCACATGTGGCTGTTGAGCATCTGAAATGTGGTCAGTACAACCAAGGAACTGCATTTTTAACTTCATTTACTTTTACTTAATTTACATTTTAAGTGGTGACATGTGGCTGTTGGCTACTACTGTATGGGACAACATTGCTCTAGACTTTCCTCCTGGAATTCCTATTAGATACAGGTTAAGCCTTCTGAAGTTTTAAATTATTATTATTATTTCGACACTGAGTTTTGCTTTGTTGCCCAGGCTCAAGTGCAATGACTTGATATTGACTCACTGCGTCCTCTGCCTCCTGGGTTCAAGCAATTGTTTCTTAGTCTCCCAAGTAGCTGGGATTACAGACACCCACCACCATGCCTAGCTCATTTTTGTATTTTCAGAAACAACGGAGTTTCATCATGTTGGCCAGGCTGGTCTCGAAATCCTGACCTTGTGATCTACCCATCTCAGCCTCCCAAAGTGCTGGGATTACAAGCGTGAGCCACCGTGCCTGGCCTTAAATTATTATTTTAAAAAATTCCATCTTTTTGTTACTCTGAGCCACATCTGGCTAATTTCTTCAGATCTATCTTTCAGCTTTGCTATTTATTTCTTTGGTGTGTAGAATTTTTTCTAGCTCTCCTGTTCTGAGGGTAAAGCTCTTCAGGTGAGTTGACTATATCCAGAGGACCCCATTCTGCACCTTTCCTAAGGTCTAGACATTCACAGTGCCTTCATGGAAATGAACACTAAGGCTTAAAGACAGGCCATGGACTAGAAGAAAATATTTGCAAATCATGTATTCAACAAAGGACTCATATCCAGAATATATAAAGAACCATGTAAACTCAGAGTAAGTAAGCAAAGTCCAGTTAGAAAATGGACCAAAGGTTTGAATAGTCATTTCACCAAAGAAGGTATACAGATGGCAAACATGTAAAAAGGTGTTCAGTGTCATTAGCCATTAGGGAAATGCATATTAAAACCACAATGAGATTCTACCGCACACCTATTAAAATGGCTAAAATATCAAGTACTGGTGAGGAGGCAGAGCAACCGGATCTCTCATACATTGCTGGTAGGACTATAAAATGGCATAACCACTCTAGAAAACAGTTTGACAGTTTCTTATAAAGTTGCACATATGCTTATCATATCTCCTAGTAATCCCACTGGTGGGTATTTATCCTAGAAATACCAAAACTTGTGTTCTAACAAAATTCTGTACATGAATGTCATGGTGGCTTTAGTTTTAATAGTCAAAAACTGTAAACAAGCGAAACAGTCCTTAGTGAGTGACTAGAAAGCAAACTTGGGTACATCCATGCCATGGGACACTACTCAGCCATAAAGAGTAAAGAGATATTGATACATACAACTTGAATGAATCTCAACGGCATTGTGGTGAGTTTCAAAAAGCCAATCTTAACGGGTTATATACTGTATGAGTCCATCTAGATACCATTCTCAAAGCCCAAAAAAAGTATAGCAATGAAGAACGATCCATGATTGCCAAGTGTTATGGTTGCGACAAGGGCATGACTCTTAAGAGGTAACACAACAGAGTTTCTTTGTGTTGACAGTTTCTCATATCTGTACATGTGATAAAATTCATAGAGTTATACACCAAAAATGCAAAATGGTACATTCAAAACTAGTAAAACACAAATAAGATCTATACCTGCATTAACAGTATTGTACCGATATCAAGTTTCCTGGTTTTACCAAAGTACTATGAATATGTAAGACATTATCATTGCAGAAGCTGGGTGAAGGGTAACACAGGAACTCTGTATTATTTTTGCAACTTTAAGTCTTAAACTTTCAAAATAAATAGGTATATATACACCTATATATGTTATATGTGTGTATATATGTGTGCTTGTGTGTGTGCACGTATGTGTGTCTGTGTATCTTTATTCCTCAGCGGGCTAGATCTGCCCTGCCCTTCAAACAATCGTTAGCTTTATTGCTCCCTAACCTTTCTTTGGATTCCTGGTCTCATTCCATTTTCAGTCCTTTAGTATTTCAGAGCAATTTAAATTACTTGGACTATTTCTCTTACTTTCTTGCTAGCTCAGCTATATTTTGTCCTGCATTTTTAAGTATTTGTAGTTGAAATATTTTTCAGACTAGGCTACCTTATCCACAGGATTGGGAGAATAATCAATCATTCTGCTGCAAATAGGAGTAAGAGGACTAAAAAGGATGACAAGATGAAAGTTTCCCTAAGTGCTGAGAAGTGGACAAGCTCAGAACAGCTGAATTCTAAAAAGACCATCAATAAAATGGTTTTTAAATCAATAAATAATTCTATATATCAAGTGGAAAGAGCATGAGCATTGATATGAGATAGGCTGATTTCACACTGAAAGCACAGAAATTATTTACCAGTTACTTTATTAGTCAGCTTAGACCCAGCTTGCTGTGGGTAACCAGTGTGAATGTCTAAAATCTAAGACAGGTCTCAGTTAAATTAGACAGTTAATTTTGTCAAAGTTAGGGACACACACCCATGACACAGCCTGAGGAGGTCCTGATAACACGTGTCCATGGTGGTCTGAGCACAGCTGGTTTTGTACGTTTTAGGGAGACATGAGACATCAATCAACATATGTAAGATGAACATTGGTCTGGTCTGGAAAGGTGGGACATCTCGAAGTGGGGAGTGGGCTTCCAGGTCATAGGTAGATAGACAAATGGTTGCATTCTTTCAAGTTTCTGATTACCCTTTCTGCAGGAGGCAATCAGATATACATTTATCTCAGTGAGCAGAGGGGTGACCTTGAATAGAATGGGAGGCAGATTTGCCCTAAGCAGTTCCCAGCTTGACTTTTCCCTTTAGCTTAGTGATTTTGAGGCCCCAAGATTTCTTTTCCTTTCACACAAATGACCATGTAGTCTCAGTGGCTTGCCCCAACAAAGGTTAATTTCTACTCATGTTACATGCTGCTGCTCCTGTGGTTGGCCCTGGGATCCAGGTTGAAGGAGCAGCCTGTCCTTTTCTTCTTTCCACTCTCAGTTCCCCTCTATGTGGCTCATCTCCCTAGCATGCTAGTTCCTTCTTTGGCTTTCCAGCCTCTTCCTCTGCCTCTGCTGTAAAAGCCCCTTTTCCCTTGAAGGGGAGGGAAAGGGAGGTTGTCAGATGGCTTTTTGGTTGACTTAGGGAAGAAGGAGGGGAGGAAAGAAGGAAGGTGCTAGGGAAGGAAGGAAGGAAAGGATGATGATAATACATTTATCACAAATTTTCATGAAGGCTACATGATCCCAGTGGCACAGGGCTTGGCAAAGCACAGGTGCTCAATACTGTTAATGACTGTCCCTCCTTTTTTCATCTTTCATTTGCCTATTCTCTATAGTAGCCTGAATTTTTTTTTACTCTAGGTCCTGTGGGTTGGGAATGTTAGTCTTAACAGTGTGTTTATTAGGACAGAATCTTCTCAACAAAGCAAGCTGATGGTCTGTGAAGTTGATTATAGGCACTGAATCTGTAGCTGGATCTGCTGATCCCAGCGGTGCTTGTGGAATAAAACGTAGTTTTACTCTTGTGTGTGAGAAGGCACTCTGTGACCAGTGCCAGAGACACTGAGTTGTAGCAGATAAAGGATTTACCCATAGGGTCACCAAAGGAGAAAATGCGAGGGAACCTCAAATCTGTCTGTCTGAGGAGTTTGGGGCTACAGTCTTTAGGGTTTTGGAGTGGGCCTAAGTACGGAGAGTGTTGACTGGTTGAAGAGTGCAGGGTGAAGTCATGGGACAGCGAAGTGAGGGAGCTGTGTTTTCATGGTGATCCAGTTCTTCTGTGGGGGACTTCCAAACTGGTTGCTGAAATTTAGGTCTGAAAAAATCTTAAGTGATCCTTAAACAAAGGCCTTATGATTTCAATGTCAGAGATCATCTCTATAGGAATAATAGGGATGCAAATCAATTTTTAAACAGTTTTATTGAAGTAGGGTATTTCCCTGACTGCTTTTGCAGGACTTGCAACAGGGGTGCCCTGTTTATTCAGCCCACAGCTCTCAACTCCTCGTGGGAGGGTGTACATGAGTGAATGTGGCAGAAAGTGGGGTACACAAGCCCTGGAATCAGCTGGCCACTTCATCACCAGCAGGAGTGAACTCCACTCATTTGGACCCACTGTGCTTTACCCCTTATGGGAGGGAGCACCTAGGTGAGCAGGTGCAGGAGCCAGGGTGAGCACTTTTGGGCACCAGTAGGAGCAAACTCCTTGCATGCCCCAGGACAGTGTCTGGTGAGGTGTCTGCAACCCTTGAAGCCCCAGAGGGAGTGTTACAGTGTTCTTTTAGCTCTGCCATCTGCAAACAGAGTAAACGTTAACAGCTCAGCAGACCCTCTGCCTTTTCATGTGAGGGAGCTGCCTTCCACCAGTGAGGGCAAAGGGCCAGGGTGACAGACTTTTGCATCTGCACTTGTGGCTCCTGAACTCTTTTGGCATCCAGGAGAAATTAATTTGGATGAATGAATCAAAGGATGGTAAAAACAGGATTTTATTGCTGATTAAAAGTGGCTCTCAGCTGGAAGAGGAGCTGAAAAGGGGACGGGAAAGAGGAGCTGAAAGGGGGATGGGCTGGCTTTGAGTTGGAGGGGGCTTCCAAGTCTTTGGTAAATAATCTTCCCCTGAAGTCTGGCTGTCTCCAGCCAGATTCTTCTCCAAAGTTATGCCGTCAAACTGTCTCTCTGAAGTCAAACTACTTCTTTCCAATGTCAAGCCATAGTGTCTGATGTCCAGTTGTTTCTCCTCTCTGCTGGCTGAGTCTGGGGTTTTATAAGCACAGGATGGGGGACAGGGCAGGCCGTGTGGTTGTGAAAAAGGTAACATTTGAGCAGTAAAACAGGATGTAAGTTCTCACTTTGGACTGCAGTCTCAGGCTTTTTGGCTTGAGGATGGGGCTTTGCCAGGGACCTGCCCCTGTCTGCCTAGAATTTCTCTGCCTCCTGTCTCCATAATGACCCTAACATCAGAAATCCTATCTCTAGGTACATGGGGATGAAACTGGTCAGGATCTAGTGGCTTTTAACAGTAAGGAAGTGGGCTGAAGTATACACTGATTAGTTCTTTTTTTTTTTTTTGAGACAGAGTCTCACTCTATTGCCCAGGCAGGCTGAAGTGTAGTGGCATGATCTTGGCTCACTGCAACCTGTGCCTCCTGGGTTCAAGTGATTCTTGTGCCTCAGCCTCCTGAGTAGTGGGGATTACAGACACGTGCCACCATACCTGGCTAATTTTTGTATTTTTAGTAGAGACCAGACTTTACCATGTTGGCCAGGCTAGTCTCAAACTCCTGAGCTCAAGCATATCTACCTGCCTTGGCCTCCCAAAGTGCTGGAATTACAGGTGTGAGCCACCACACTTGGCTGATTAGTTCTTAATTATAACTATATTTCTGTCCAGAACCCAGCATGCCATTATTGTCAACCCTGTGGGGATGGTTTCAGTTTGGTCATTTTGGGCAAAAATGTGATTATTATCACCATCCTGAGTCCGGAAATTAAGGTTTCCTAAACAGTTCTCAGAAGGCCATTCCTAGCATCACTTAAACCTTGAGGAAGCAAAGAGAAACCCGAAACAAAATCCAGATGCCCTTCAGGAACATGTGCTTCATTATGGGAGGCAGTGCTGCCAGAGAGAAATGACTTCTCAGGTTTTCCATATATTGTCCCAAATGGTCTTCTTAGAAAAGTAAACTTGGTGTCATGGAGATTAATGTGCTATGGAGTAAGAATGTTCAGGCAGCCGTGGAAATTGTGCTCCCATGAGGTGGGAAGAACTAGCAAGCCCACTTTCCCTTGTTCTCCCAAGCTCTCTACCAAAAGGCTGGCTGAGAGGAGGTGGGCAGAGGGGCCTGGGCAGCACAGTCAATGTGCTAGCTCATTTTGGGTCTCTGTTGGTGTGGCACCTCTGGACTGTAAGGTAGGGCCATCAGGGTTCGGATATTTCAGAATCAACATCCCTGTGGAGGTTCTCTAATTAGACACATTAGAAATCAACAGAAGGAGGGCTGGGTACAGTGGCTCATGTTGATAGTCCCATCCCTTTGGGAGGCTGAAGCCAGAGAATCACTTAAGGCCAGGAGTTCAAGACCAGCCTAGGCAACATAGCGACACTTCATCTCTACAAAATATTTTTTTAAATTAGCCAGTTGTGGTAATGTGCACCTGTAGTAACAGCCACTCCAGAGGCTAAGGTGTGATCTCGGCTCACCACAACCTCTGCCGCCTGGGTTCAAGTGATTCTCCTATTTCAGCCTTCTGAGTAGCTGGGATTACAGGCATCTGCCACCATGCCAAGCTAATTTTGTATTTTTTACTAGAGGTAGTGTTTCTCCAGGCTGGTTTCAAACTCCTGACCTCAGGTGATTCACCCGCCTTGGCCTCCCAAAGTGCTTGGAATTACAGGCGTGAGCCACCGTACCTGGCTGGAGAGTTACTGTTTATAAACTATGTTCAGCCAGAGTTTGCATGGTTTGAGCCAAGAATCACTGTAACATCTTTATTTTACTATTTTTTTGAGACAAGGTCTTACTTTGTCACCCAGGCTGGAGTGCAGTGGTGCAAGCATAGCTCACTGCAGCCTTGAACTCCTGGTCTCAAGTGATTCTCCTGTCTCAGCCTCTCTAGCAGCTTGGGATTGCAGGTGTACACCACCACACTTGGCCAATTTTTTAGTTTTTTTGTAGAGACAGGGTCTTGCTATGTTGACCAGGCTGCCCTTGAACTCTTGGCTTCAAGTGGTCTTCCTGCCTTGGCCTCCCAAACACTATAAAATCTTAATTCGTCCATAGAAGGAATTTCTTGTTACTAAAAATAATACATCTAATGCTTGGTACAGTTTCTCTAAATTCCCCTGCTCTTTATTAAATCACATCTATACTTATTTACATACATTTTTTTTACATCCTGAAAAGTTACAGAATCTTGAGGTTAAGGGTCCTGGTCCTATTATTTTTATTTTATTTATTTATTTTTAAGACAATCTTACTCTGTTGCCCAGGCTGGAGTGCAATGTCACAATCTCAGAGGCTCACTGCAGCCTCCACCTCCTGGGTTCAAGTGATTCTCATGCCTCAGCCTCCCAAGTAGCTGGGATTACAGGGATGTGCCACCATACCTGGCTAGCTTTTTTTTTTTTTTTTTTTGGTATTTTTAGTAGAGACAGGGTTTTACCATGTTGGCCAGGCTGTTCTCGAACTCCTGACCTCAAGTGATCCACCCACCTCGGCCTCCCAAAGTGCTGGGATTATAGGCCTATTCATTTTTATACATAGCCCAACAACTTAAACACCAAATAGGCTTTGTATCTTTTCCTTGTCACAGGAAATCAAAATATGTATGTAAATTAGTAAATGAACATGTAAAGAATTTGACTTAGGAATTGCTACTTGGAAATATGTTTATGATATGCATTTTCCTTTTATTTATTTATTTTTAGAGGTGGGGGTCTTGCTCTGTTGCCCAGGCTGGAGTGCAGTGGTTGGATCATAACTCACTGCAGGTTGAACCCCTGGGCTTAAGAAAGTAGCCCCCACCTCAGCCTCTTGAGTACCTGGGACTACAAGGCTCGAGCCAGTGCACCTGGCCATTTTCATCTTCATTTAAGGAAGTCAGACGCTTGCATTAGTCACAGAATCCAGTTTATAAAAATGCATGCTGGAGGAGAACTCAGAATCATATGAATGTGCTTATTATAAATACAAAAAAATAGCTGAAGACATTTGGTGAAAGAAAGCATCCTTTGGGAGTCAAATGCCAATGACATCCCTTAAGCTAAGTAATGAAGTGTACACGCCTCTTATGAGTTGTTGGATTTTTAGAAAATAAATGTTCAGTACTTTTGTTTCGTGTTTTTAAAAACAAAACAAACAAAAGGACCTAACAAGTGATAGTTAATACGATATGAACTGAGGACAAAAATGCTAGTTCACATTTATTGAGGGTTACTGCATGCCAGATGGTGTAGTAAGTACCTTGTATTATTCTATGTTATACATACATTGCAATAGTTATATAACTAAACACTACACTATAATACATTATAATACTGCAGTGAACTTAGTTTTTAAGAAATCAGTCTTTTTCCCTGTCTAAAATGTTGCTATATCCTCCATTTACATTTAAGTAGTATTTATCAAATCTATTAATACCAGGCACAATGCTAGTTGCTTTACACAGATTTAAATATTACTTCATTATCTTTCATGGTCTCAGTCATTACATAGAGTTACTTTTTTTAAGAATAAGAACCACCCAGCCAGGAGCAGTGGCTCATGCCTATAATCCCAGCACTTTAGGAGGCCAAGGCAGGCATTTACTTGAGCCCAGAAGCTCAAGACTAGCCTGGGCAACATGGTGAGACTTGGTCTCTACAAAAAAATTTAAAAATTAGGCTGGGCATGGTGGCTCACACCTGTAATCCCAGCACTTTGGGAGGCCGAGGCAGTGGATCACAATGTCAGGAGTTCAAGATCAACCTGGCCAATATGGTGAAACCCTGTCTCTACTAAAAATACAAAAATTAGCCTAGCGCAGTGGCGGGCACCTGTAATCCCAGCTACTTAGAAGGCTGAGGCAAGAGAATTGCTTGAACCCAGGAGGCAGAGGTTGTGATGAGCTGAGATCATGCCACTGCACTCTAGTCTGGGCAACAGAGCAAGACTCCATCTTGAAAAAAAAACAAATTAAAAAATTAGTTGGGTGTAGTGGTGGGTGCCTATAGTTCAAGCTACTTGGGAGGCTGAGGTGGGAGGATCGCATGACCCTGGGAGGTGGAAGCTGCAAGTGAGCTGTGATAGCACACTGCTGTCCAGCCTGGGCAACAGAGTGAGACCCTGTCTTAATAAAGGAAAAAAAGAACCATCCCCTCATTGTGAATTAATTAGTTATTGAACAAAATGTTGTTTCATTCGAACCCTTTTGCAGAAAGAGAAAATAAAGTTTTTAAAAATTGCCTCAGTGTACATGTACACCCAGGAACCGGTTAGATACAAATGAAACTTACTCAGTTTGACAGATTTTCATGACACATTATATTCCAGGAAGTTCTGAATCAGACACTTCTTCAGTTTTGTGATTTTTTTTTTAAATCCAAATAATTACCCACTGTACAATGTAGATGCTAGCACGGGATGGTAGGTGCTTTCCTAACTAGGGAGCTGGGACACAAGCCACAGCAGGAGATGCTGGCTCTTGGGCAGGGGTAAAAGTCAGTACAGGACAGGACTAGTGGCAAAGTACCTTACCTAGCTGCTGAGCTCCCTGCACAAGGAGGCCCCCAAGGCTGGGACCATCTAGTCCGCCATTGTTCAGTGGCCATTTCCTTTCAATTTACCATCTTCCGGCTCCTGGCCCAGCGCTCTCTTGAAAGGAACTTGCTAGGTTCCTTTTGCCAAACCCTGTGGTATTTCCATTGTCTGTGTTCTAGGGTTACCAGATTAAAAAAAAAAAAAAGAATACCCATCTAAA
The DNA here is from genome assembly GCF_049354715.1 of Callithrix jacchus. Lineage (NCBI taxonomy): Eukaryota > Metazoa > Chordata > Mammalia > Primates > Cebidae > Callithrix > Callithrix jacchus. The sequence goes on from NC_133502.1 coordinate 66,768,611, forward strand.
TGTGGATTTCAGATAAATAATAAATAATTTAAAAACATAAGAAATAAGTATGCCGTACTTTTTAGGTGTAGTAGTGTGATCAAGAGCTCACTACAGCCTCAAACTCCTGAGCTCAAGCAATCCTCCCACCTCAGCCTTTTGAGTGACTAGGACTACAGGTGCGCACCACAATGCCCAGCTAATGAAGAAAAACATTTTTTGTGTGTGTATGGAAATGAGGTTTTGCTATATCGCCAGGCTGGTCTTGAATTCTTGGTCTCAAGTAATCCTCCTGCCTCGGCCTCTGAAGGTGCTGGGACTCCAGGTGTTTGCCACCACACATGGACCTTAGTGTGTCCTGCTAATACTATCTAAACTTATACAGAAAATATATGTCGTTTATCAGAAATTCAAATTTAGTTTCAGCTCTGAATTTCATCTGGCAACACTACTTCTCTTTGTGTTCTTCATGGTGTGTGACCCCATGGCCTCCAACTTTCCGTGAAACACTCTTCCTTTGGGTTGTATCACATGCATCGTGTGCTTTTCCTTTTCTGCTCTTCTACCTGCTTTGGTGACTTCCAGGCAGGGCAGGATCATTAGAGTGCATCCCTCTGCCTCTGCTTTGATCTCGGTAAGCTTTCTCCTTGTCGGGGCCATCTATTTCTATAACTTAAATCAGTGGTTCTCAAAGTGTGATCCTGGAGTTGTAGCAGCAGCAGCACCACCTGCAAACTACACAGAAATGCAAATTCTCAGGCCCCAACCTGGACCTACAGAATCAGAACTTCTGGAGTGGGCCCAGAAATCTGTTTTTTAAGAAGCCCTCTGGTGTTTCTGATGCAAGTGAAAGTTTTTGAGCCACTGGATAAAATGATCATTTCCGTGCCCATATCTTTATGGCGAGCCCTGACTTCATACCCAAACATCTCTCTAGAATTTCAAGGAGTAGTCGTTTGGGCAATGTTAATATATGAGAGGGGAAAAAACTGTATAGTCAAAAAGAGTTTATATAGTATTGCGACATTTCTTAAAAGTATTTGAGTGGCTGGGTGCAGTGGCTTATGCCTATAACCCCAACATTTTGGGAAACCAAGGAGGGCAGATTGCTTGAGCCTAGGAGCTTGAGGCCAGCCTGGGCAACATGGCAAAACTTACAAATTTCACTACACAAAATTCAGAAACTATCCAGGTGTGGTGGTGTGCACCTGTAGTCCCAGCTACTCAGGAAGCTGAGGTGAGAGGATCACTTGAGTCTTGGAGGTTGAGGCTGCAGTGAGCCATGATTGGGCCATTGCACTGCAACCTGGATGACAGAGTGAGACCCAGTCTCAACAACACCAAAAAAAAGAGTATTTGACCATCGGGACCTGTTTGCAGGAGCCTGTGGAAAGCGCAACAACAGAACCTTTCCAGCTGGATGGCTTCTTTGGAACCACAAAGTACAGTACTCCCCCTTATCCGTAGTTTCACTTTCTGAGGGCTCAGTTACCTGTGGTCAACCGTGGTCCAAAAATATTAAATGGAAAATTCTAGAAATAAACAGTTGTTAGGTTTTCAGTTGAGCATGTCCTGAGTAGTGTGATGAAATCTTATGCCATCCTGCTCTGTCCCACCTGGGAAATAAACCAGCATCACCTGAGAATTTGATAGAAATACAGATTCTTGGGCCCCACCCCAGACCTACTAAATCTAAAACTCTCTGGGAAGGGCCCAGCAATCTGTGTCTTAACACATCCTCCAGGTGATTCTGGTGCAGGCTGAAGTTTGAGAACCACTGGGCCAGAGAATTAGCATGGGGAATAAAAAGTCCTTTAGCCCTTAGTACACAGGTGTGCACTATTTCAAATGTGTGTGTGGTGTTTTCCTAAGAAGGCAGACAGTTGAGCCAGCCTCTCTCCCCTCCTCTAGCATACACCAGGAAGGGACAGGTTGAGTGATCACCATAGAGCATTCCTGTGGAGCCCGTGCATGCCCCGTGCGCTCAAAAGAGAAAACACTTATTTTGAAGGCTCCTTAACAGAAGACTAGGAGCTCTGTAATAGAGTTTGGAATTCTTAGAAAGTGGGCTCATAATTAAATATTGCATCCCATCTATGTTTAAATAATGCCAGTTTTAAACCTAGGCTGCACATGGTGGCTCATGTTTGTAATCCCAATACCCTGGAAGGCTGAGGTGGGAGGATCAATTGAGGTTAGGAGTTGGAAACCAGCCTGGGCAACATAATAAGACCCCATCTGTAAAAATAAAAAATAAAAAGGTTAGCTAGTGTGATGATGATGTGTGTCTGTAGTCCCAGCTACTTGGGAGATTGAGGTGGGAGGACTGCTTGAGCCCAGCAGGTCAAGGCTGAAGTGAGCTAAGATCAAGCCACCGCACTCCAGCCTGGGTGACAGAGGGAGACCCTGTCTCTAAAAAACAACAAAACACAAAACACTAGACCAGTGCAACCACTGAAATTTGCTGCCATATACTGGTAAATGTCATTATGACATGAGTAGAAAGGGTCAGGAGAGGGCATGTTTGAATTTTAAACACCATTAGCACGTTGCCTGTCTGTCTCTTTGAGAACCTGGCACAGGGAACTCTTGGATCCTAGAGGATGTTGTGCAATAGCTCTTTGAACATTTCCTTCAGAAGTGGAAATGTCTCACATAAAAAAGAGAAGGAACATCCAGACAGGTGTTCTGCACTTCCGTCTGATCTAAATGGTGAATCCGTTAGTCTGGAAGACACAATACACATTTCAAACAGAGAATGCCAGTAGAAAGTTGTTTGATTTTGACATCGTCACATGGACTAATTTTTCTAGTGTATTTTGTTATATCCGTCACACTTAGCAGTTGCTTGGTAAATGTTTGCCATGGGAATGAATGAAATACAAACCCTCCCCCAAGGCTGGCAGCTCACCTCACAAAAGTGGTTCCGCCTGCAGAAGGGAAAGGCGGCTCATAGAGAAGTGGCTAGAATGCCAGCACAGGGCTCTATTAGGGTGGAGGGCGTGGCTGGCCCACAGCCTCCACGATTCCCACCCTGGGTCAGGTGGGGAGGGAGCCCAGGACTGGAAACCAGAGCTCAGTGATTCTCCTGCTCCAGTGATTCGCTGACTTGGCCCCCGCTTTTCGTAGCCAGTTGTCAGTGTAAGAATAGGCTGCTGTCTGCTGGGGTAGACAAAAACTTTAGATCTTAGAACAACTTTTTAAACATTTTCCACCATGACCCTCAGCAAGAATACATTTTATTTTGTGAACCAGGAAAGACACCAACCAAAACATAATTGGAACACAAGCTTCACAGCACAACAGTTACCTTACTACATGTGATGCACCATGGACTCTGTTCTTCTCCGTGCTGTTCCATTAAAGAAAAATGTGACACACTCACTGATTCACAGTCCACTAGTGGGCTGAGACCACACAAGAATCCTGTGGAAAGGGATGGCCTTCAGGCCTTCCATCTCAGAGACCATCTGGAAAGGGAAGGGCGATCCTCCCCATGCCAACACCTGGAAACATGCTTAAGTCCCAGCAAAGTGTCATGTAAATCCTTGTTTTCTAGTCTGAATAAGGAAGCTCAAAGGAGAGGTCTTTGCTTCTACATTTAGAATATTATACATGAGCCAGGTGTGGTGGCTCGTGCCTGTAATCCCAGCACTTTGGGAGGCTGAGGTAGGAGGTTCCTTGAGGCCAGGAGTTTGAGATCAGCCTGGGCAACACAGCAAGACCTCATCTTTACGAAAAATTAGCCAGTCATGGTGGTGCATGCCTGTAGTCCTGCCTACCAGGGAGGCTGAGGTGGGAGGATGGTTCAAACGCAGGACTTTAAGTTTACAGTGGGCTATGATTGTGCCACTGCACTCCAGCTGGGGCAACAGGATGAGATCCTGACTCTAAAAAAAATGAAATAAAATATTATATACATCTCAATAAGGTTCTTTGCTGTGAACTTCCCTAGAGAGGTGGCCGCTCTTGACTGCTCCAGAGAGGAGCTCCCGTGAGCAGAAGGACTGCGGCAGCTGCTGTACTCAGTGCTACCAAGCAGAGAGGTACAGACGCCCAAGGCTGGCATCTCCACTGTCAGAAACCCTCTATCAGAGCTCCCCAAAGTATTCCTCACTCCATGAGATTTTACTAAGTGTTCTTAGGGAGGGAAGATGGGGAGTTGGCTCTGTGATTAAATAGGTCAATGAAATGTTGGTCAAGACAACTTCTCAGAGCCTCTGACATGCTATGTTATGTGTATTAAATGTTGAGGGTGTGGTGGGGGGAACACAATGTGTTATTTTCCTGCCACATTTAACCCCAGAGCCATTTGTTCCAATAATCCCTGTAAATCTGCAGAACACAGTTTAGGGAATGCTTCTTTAAGTGACTACAATCTGCTTCTTCCACTAGCTGGGAGAAAAAGCAAATGAGAGACTTTATGCCTCCGCAAATTGTGGATGGGGCTGAGGACAGAGCTAGGGCTTTGGCTAAGAAAATGAGAATGCAACAGAACTTTGACTGCATTTTCGGGCATACCCTTGCTACTTATGTATTCGTCTTTTGTGGTTTTAACTATTCAAAAGAGACTATGGTGGCCTGTGGTGTGAAGTAATTTAGACACTCACCAAGGCCACTAAAACTGTGGGCTGTGAAGCAGAGACATGAAATCAGTGAATCAATGGAGCTGCCTCTCCAGCCTCCAAGTCTCAATGTGACTTTATGTCTGTTTTTCATTATAACTCTGAAGTTATAGCATTTGTCACTTTTCTGCTGTTTATAGATTTGAAGATTCATGAAGGTCTCAGGACAAGTTTCTCATAAAAATCAAGATTCTATTGTAATTTAGGTTTGAATTTATTAATCTGAAAGCACCCAAAAAGGTCCCAAGGACAACTGTGAAAGTTGTACCCTGCCCACATTTGGGGGGTGCCATTCATACAGAAGGGGTGTGAGAGAAGCCCTCTGGAGCTGAGTGACAGCAGCAGCCCTCTAAAAATATTTGTGTTTTAAGCTGTAAAAAACAAAACAAAGTTACAGAGATGTTGATCAGAATGTCCAGCAAGTTCTTTTTCACTCTTGAGTGAATCCATTGACCAGTGTTTTTCAGTAAGGACAGCATCTTGGCGTGGGAGTAGGTGAGCATCTTAAACACTGGATTCAGACTTTGGCTCACCTGTTCCTGTTTGGGCAATCCCAGACTCATTTCCATCACTAGTAAAACAGGAATGTTGACGACAGCACTCACCCCACGAAGCTGAGGTGAGATAAAGCATATGTATTGTTTGAGACGGAGTCTCGCACTGTCACTCAGGTTGTAGTGCAGTGGCGCAATCTCGGCTCACTGCAATCTCCACCTCCTGGGTTCAATCAGTTCTCCTGCCTCGGCCTCCTGAGTAGCTGGTACTATAGGTGTGCCCCACCATGCCTAGCTGATATTTTTGTATTTTTAGTAGAGACGAGGTTTCACCATGTTGGCCAAGATGGTCTTGATCTACTGACCTCATGATCCACCCGCCTCAGCCTCCCAAAGTGCTGGCATTACAGGCGTAAGCCACTGTGCCCGGCCGAGATAAAGCATATTAAATAGCTCTTTACAAATGTCATTTGTAGTCACCAGAGAAAGCCACATCCTGCTGAGCTCTACTCTCAAATGTTGATGCCCAAAGTTTGCTACCCCATGGCCAGTGGCACTGGGAAAATCCATGGGCAGTCAGTCTCAAGGAGAAGTGGGTTGCAACACAGTTGCTGGGTACTTGGGAAAGAGGGTATTCTTGTGCCTAAACTTTATGATTTGCTCTGATCTGGAGAGGTGGGACCCCTGAACACTGGAGTCTACCCAGAATTCATTTTACTTCTAAAAGGTTTTGCAGCCATATACAGGTATTTAATAATTTCTTGGATCAAACTGTCATTATCCTGGTTGCTTGTAGATGCACTGTTACATTGACATCCAAAATATAAAAGCAAAATATGCTCCTGATCTCAGAGGTGGCAGTTTTGGGGCAGCATCTCTCTGTATCACTTAACTGTAAAATGAACAATCTTTCTAAAGAGTAGGAGAATGAGGACTTCACTGAACCAGCACACAGAGGACACTTTGAGATGTGGGATTTCATGGTGGTAAAATGGACATCCCTTAGGAGGTATGTGGGAAGGAAACTAGAAAGGTTGGCACAGTTACATTTCATACCCTGGTTAAATAAATCCTGCAGTCTCTCTCTTAACCAACTGGCACAAATGCAACCCCCTTCCATTCTTCCTCTCAGCATCTGTTCCTCACTTTCAGTCTTTACTTCTCTGCACGCCTGTTTCCCCCGAAGTCTTAGAACTACGGGAGGAGCCTGGCTTGGCCGTGCTGGTTACCCCATCATCTTCAGGTTAGCGCTTGTCTCCGTGTAGCCTGCCGTGTCTCCTCCAGTGTCCCCTGCAACTTCGCCGGCAGTGTTCCTGCTTCTGTGGAAGCCTCTCTGCCTGGACTGCCTTGGGAGCAGCAGTTTACAGGCCGCCGCTCTGTACTTCTTTGAAATGAGGTTGTAGAGGATTGGGTTGATAGATGCGCTCAGATAGAAAAGTTGCAGAGCGACGATGTTAAAGTACTGAGAGAAGTACATCATCCGCGAATCTTTCGTGTTTATGTAAATGATTCTGCCAACGTGGAAAGGCAACCAGCAAACTATAAATGCCAGAACCACCACCACTGCAACATAAGACACAGCACCGGGATTAACAAAAGCACTGGGCAGCAAATAAGGGCGCCCCCTCCCCCCGCCCCAAGGAACCATCTGCAATAATAAGTAACAGCCTAATAAATTAGAGAAAACTTCTGCCTAGCCGGATCCTCACCCCAGAACAAACCACCTGGTTGTAGGCTGCATGGATATTTGCTTTAAAACGGCATAATAGGCTCGTATATGTGTTATCAAGGCTGGACATAAACCAGAAGGAGCAATTTCTCTAAACAAGCCGCCTTGGCAGGCTCCCTTCCACAAACCCACTTCAGAGACAAGTTTTCTGTTGAAAAGAATTCTACAACAGGTCTGCACAATCTTTACTTTTTGATATGAGCACGCTTTACTTAGCCTTCAGCATCACTTAACATTCAATAAGAATTTTAGCTTCATGAAGTCTCCTTCGTCTTCTCAAGGGCACTGTGAGGACTCCTCATCTGTGGCATCTAACAGGTGGTTGGATTAAGCATTGCCAACTCCCCCTCCTGGTCTCAGAGGCTTTGGAAAAGCATTGCTAGCAACTGAATCCGATCCGGGAATCCCACCCTTGAAGCGCCCTGGAGTCTGGGCGACAGGAGATAGTTTTTATGGGGAGACAGAAAGTGCAGGCGGGTGGAGGCTGGAGTTGAAATAGGAAAGGGAGCTGGAAGCGGCGCCCAGAGCTGGGCGAGCAGAGGAAGAGGACCCAGCGTTTGCGTGGTCCGCGGCCATGCCGACCGCGGGCAGGCGTCTTTGGAACCGAGGTGGCACCACTTACGTAGGATGCGGATGGTCTGCCGGTGGCCTCGCTCCCTCCCTGAGGCGGCTGGGCCTCGTAGCGGCCCCTGGCTGCTCCACAGCTCCCGCCCGATGAGCCCGTAGAGGATGCTCAGGCACAGAAAGGGCAGGAAGAAGTAGGCAGTGGTGACCCACAGCATCACACGTAGCGCGCCCAGCTGCGCTGGGTTCGGTCGGCACTCGCGGCTGAATAGCGCTGCGGCCTCTGCGTCCTCGGGCCGCGACAGCGGGGAAAGCGGTGGCACCCGTGAGGGCCAGTGGGGCGGCGACGAGGCGGGAGGCAAGGGGGTGAGCCGTACGGTGCCATTGAGGCCGGGAACCACGGAGATGCCGGGGTCCTGCTCGACGCCCACCAGGAAGAAGAAGGGCCCGGCGGAGAGCAGCGCCACGGCCCAGAGCAAGGTGATGAGCGCGCGAACCCGGCGCCGGGTGACCAGGACGCGGGCTCGGAGCGGGCGGCAGATGGCCAGGTAGCGCTCTACGCTGAGTGCCGTCATGTGCAGCAGCGTGGCGTAGGTGCAGCCCTCGCCCACGTAGAGCGACAGGCGGCAGAGCAGCGGCCCGAACACCCAGGGCCGCGAGTGCCAGAGGCGGTACAGGTCGAAGGGCAGCCCGAGCAGTATGAGTAGGTCAGACACGGCCATACTGCCCAGGTACAAGTTGGTGGTGGTCCGCATGTCCCGGTAGCGCCCGATCAGCAGCACTGTCACCACGTTGCCGCTCACCCCGACGGCGAAGAGGCCCAGGCACACGGCGGTCACCGGCACCAGCGCCCCCAGGGGATAGGGCGAGCAGCGGCGCTCGTCGCAAGGCGGCAGCGGGGCCCACGGCGGCTCCCGCATACCCTCCGTGCCGTCGCTGCCATTCCAGGGGCTGCCCATAGGTTCCCCGCGCGGCCGCGCCCCAGGTCGGGCTGGGAGTCTGGCGCGTGGTGCAGCTCGGTGAGCGCCTCCTTTCCCAGCCCGCGCGCTGCAGGCGCGTCGGGTCAGACTGCCGAACGCTGCGCTGCGGAGCGCGGGAATCAGCTCTGCTGGTGGGCTCCGAGGAGCTACCGAGCTAGCTGCGCGCAGTCTCCTCCCACGGCCACGGCCCGCCCCAGCCCTGCTCCCGCGTCCTTTCCCGGGTCCGTGCATTTCCTCCTTCACCAACTGGAATACCCGGCGCCCGTAGCGCACGAGCCCTGCCCCGGCCGGTGAGGGATGTCTGCACCCTAGAGAGCGTTGGTTACTGGACCCAGCACTGTGCGGGCGCTTTTGTTCGTCCGGTACACAGAAGACCTTCGAAGGGATGTGGGCTGGGTGCTGCCTCATGATGGTGGAGGAGGGATTACGGTAATCCCCAGAAAGCCATAATGCTAAATAGTAGGAGGGGAGTCTGGACCAGAATCTAGAGCCTCTTCTGTCTAACCCTGGCTCTACAACCGAGTAACTGTGTAATCTTGGGCCAGTCCTGTGCTTCCCCAGCCCAGTTGTCCTCTTCTGTAAATTGGCGAGTGGCGGAGGGAGCTGACCACATAATTGACCAAATAATTTTTCTCTTTCTTTCTTCTTTCTTTCTCTCTTTCTTTCTTCTTTCTTTCTTTCTTTCTTTCTTTCTTTCTCTTTCTTTCTTTCTTTTTCTTTCTTTCTTCTCTCTCTCTCTCTTTCTCTTTCTTTTTCTTCTTCTTGAGACAGGGTCTCATTGTCATCCAGGCTATAGTGTGAGTAACACGATCACAGCTTACTGCAGCCTCGACCTCCCAGGTTCAAACAATCCTCCCATCTCAGCCTTCTGAGTAGCTGCGAGCACAGGAGAGCCCGCGGTCTGCTAATTTTTGTATTTTTTTTGTGGAGTCGGGGGTTTCCCCATGTTGGCCAGGCTGGTCTCGAACTCCTGAGCTCATGTGATCCACCTGCCTCGGCCTCCCAAAGTGCTGCGATTACAGGCGTGAGTCATTGTGCCCGCCGTGACCAAATAATTTCAAGGATCCGTGAGCATGTTTACTCATTATAAAGTAAAAGACAAACATTTACGTGGACAGTATAAGTACTTTCACATGTGATATGGTGTTCTTATGTACAACATATTTTATACACGTAAAAAACTAGACTATTTGTCAACACCAGAACCAAAATTGGGGAAAAGGGCTAAAACAAATGCAAGCGTCTGTACAGTGTGATCTTAATAACAATAGCTAACAGTTACCGAGAATCTAGATGGATCTGGCCCTGTGCTCTCCATTTAATCCTCATGGCCTGGGGCGCTCCTTTCGCCCCTGAACAAAGCGATCTCACTTGAGATCAAACGGGTAATAAGAGGCGGGACTGGGATGTGGGCTCTGGTCGGCCTAATCCCGGATCTTGCAAGCCTGACGTCCCACTCACTGCACAGCTCCACCGGCTCAGTGGCTTAAATCCTTAACCTCTTCTTTCGAACCTCGTTTCTGGACCTGGCACCTGGCTTTGCCTAGGGACAAGCGTCTCCTGCAGTTCTCTCTCACTTGCAGGCTGTGGACTTGGAGAAGCGACACCTGTCACCTCCCTCATCGCTGCTGTTTCCAGCGGTCCCAAAATTTAGCTTTGAATGTGACTTCATCGGACCCCGCCCTCTCCAGTGCCTTCCCCCAGGGTCACCCGCGGTCCCTGAGGACTAGGGGCCTGCGCTCTCTTTCAAGCACTGCATCTGCGATGGTTCACATTCATAGTGAGTCTTGCAATGCCTTGGCCTCTCCGTTTGTTGACCTCCTTTCTACCTATCACCTTGCACTCCACCCGATCTCAGATGCGCCTGTGGACTGGACCTTACGCCTCACAGTCGCCAGGGCCTGCCGGCCTTCCTCCACCTCCACTTCGGTCAGCCCCCTTTCTGAACTCTTTTTAGGTTTCTTTTTAGCCCGCTCTCTTTTTAGCTCATTTCCCCTAGCACCTCCGTTCCGGTAAATCCTTCAACCGACTGCGACCTCCATCCATGGAGGTCCCTTGCCTGCGAGCAGTCGCCATCACTCCCACACAGACGTCCTCGCTTCCCTTGCTCTTTTCTCCATCGTCAGCCTCGTCCATCCGCCAACAGCACCACAGCCCTGGTGAAGCCGAATTCCCTCCTACTCCTTGCGCGTTCTCAAATCGCACTGTTTCACTTGAAAGCACCACCACTAGCGGGGTGCTTGGTTCCTCCGGCCCTCCCGACTCTTATCTGACCTCATTCACTCCCCCACCCCCAGGCTACTGCTTTATACCTTCTCCTCTCTTCTTAGACTCAACCTCCACCCCCTGCTTTTCAGCTGGTGACCTTGCACCCCGTTTCTCTGAAAAAAAAAAAAAAAAAAAAAAAAAAAGCAGCAGTTTGAAGATAACTGCCACACCTCCGCTCATGCTCCCCAGGGACAGTTGGTGGAAGTTGCAGCTGAGTTGGCTGTGTCCCTCAAGCCTACTTTCTCCTCCTCCAGGCATCACTGTATCAATTCTCTCTCTCTCCATCGGTTTTTCTCTTCTGGATCATTTTCATGCAAAACTCTTCAAAATAGTTGCTGTGCCCACTGTTTCCACTTTTTCTTCCTCCCTGTCTCCTCCCCCTAGGCAGAGAAAATGTAATGTCTTCATTTATAGTTGATCTGATTTTCCCCTGTGCTCTCAACAAGAGAAATGGATGCTCTAGCCGGGATAAGGCATGGTCCAGGCGAATCAGTTAACTGGCCCTTCTGGGCAGTGTTCAGTTCTCTAAGACATCATGCCTTTCCCCAGGGTGGCCCAGGTGTATGGGGAGAGGGGTCAGTGGCTTAAAGCTAGAGGGAGCAGTCCTTATGAAGCTTCATGCAGGCTCCTGGGGTGCCTGGGGCCAACATTCACTAGACTCCATTTCCATGTCCCCTTCCTGCCTGGTCACCAGTGGCTCTGCTAGCCTTGGAGGCAGAGGCATGTGGCTGGTGAAGAGGTGGCTGCTTTCGTTGACTCGGATGATGCTCCCAGGAGCACTTGACATCTTCCCCATGGCTCTCATAGGCTGCAGATCCCTGAGTCTCTTTCATTTTTCCCATTTGCTCATGGCCTGATGGGCTACCCCAGCCTCTGCTAAAGGTTCCCTTACTCCTTGACCCACCCACTATGGTGGCACTGAGGCAGGCTCACCGCATCTGCTGTCAGCGTCCTGGCTGTTGTGAATTACCTCCATTCAGGCACTTCCTCTCTCTAGTGTATTTTCTCCATATTGGTTACTATCAACTGACCTACTATTTAATTTACTTAGCTATTTTTTTTATTGTCTATCTCTGCCTCCCCACATTATGTGCACCAGAAGGCAGGGCTTTAATCTACTGTGTTCATTGCTCTTTCCTTAGTGTCTGGCACAAAGTGAGAATTTAATAAATATTTGTTAACTCGGAGAATGAATAAGCTTCTGCAGAACCAGGTACCATTGTTTTCTTTACAATTCCTAGCAGTTAAGAACAGTGCTCTGATTGTAGTGGGTGTTCAGTGTATTCACTGATACTCCAGCTTAAGAGAGAATACTGATATGGAGAGGTGGAGACCCAGCGGGCTTTTTTGATAACATTGCTAAGCTGAGGTTCAAATGTAACCTGGCCCTTAGAACGTATCTGAGCCCTTATGATGAATTGGCATTCAATGTTTTAGGAAGGAATGGACCAAATCTGTTTTTTACTTTGTGTTTCTGTAGACATTTGCCAGCTTCCTGACTTCATAGTTCATCTAATGAGAGGAAGAGAAAGTTCTCAGGAGACCAGGAGCATGGACATCTCTCTTCTCTATTCTGCCTGTGTAACTCATGTGGGGCATGAGTGGGTCTAAGTTTGGCCCATCTATGGCCTGTATCCCCAGAGGCAAGAGTTTGGTGTCATCAATAGGCTCTTGGTCCCTGGCTGGAGGCCAACATAAAGCTAATGCTTGCTGTGTGCAAAGCACTGTTCCAAGTAGTTACATATCTGAATGCATTTAACCAGCAGTCCAAGGCAGCAGGTCCCTTTAGTATCCCTATGTTAGAGATGAGAAGAGCAAAGCACAGAGAAATGACCCCAGGTCACTGGGGTAGCCAGTAAGGGCGGTGCTGTCCACTTCCAGAGTCCACAGGCGTAACCACTGTGCTGGGTGGCCTCTTGCTATATAAACCACAGCACCACCAGCTACAGAGACTGGTAGGTTATGATCTGGATTCTGCTAAGAAAGTGCCTTCCAGTTTGTATTCCAGAAACCAGATTTTATGGGCACATGGTATCTGGAAAGAATCTGGAAAGTTGTGAGGAGCTTAGAATAGATCCATAACTTGTATAATACTTGTGGAAACTTGTAAACACTCCACAGGCTTTACACTCTTTTCCCCACATAAGAGCAGGGCATGAAGTTTGTAGAGACAGGGTCTCCCTAGATTGCCCAGACTGCTCATGAACTCCTGTGATCTGCCCTCCTAGGCCTCCCAAAGTACTCACAGGTGTGAGCCACTGAGCCTCACCATTTCATAATGTTTTGAACCAAACTTTTACAATTGGGAAAATTCATGTAAAGTTCCAGATTGACAACCTGGGCCCAGGCAGACCAAATTCTTTAGTAGCTCTCATGGATAGCCATAAAATATTGCTGTAAACCAGGCACATGCTGCAGGCTGAAAGGAATGGTAACATCCAGGGAGGTGTGGGAGCTTGAGAAGGAAGCATTGTCTTGCAAAACTGGAAGCTGTGACAGCTCTGGGCTCATGTTCCCCAAAGGCTGCCACCTGCAGCCTGTAAGCTGGTGCCGCTCTGCAGGCACCCCACAGCTGTTGCCACACGCAAGGTATCTGTGGCTTCACACTCAGCCCCTTCCTCATTCACATGACCCACTAGGCTCCTCTAGACCCCAGATGCCAGGAAATGGTATCTTCTTTAGTAAAATGAAGAAATGGCAAACTGGCCCTGGAAGGGGAGCCCCTGGCAGAGAAGATCAAGACCAGCTATTTCTGTCCAGGACCTGACCACCACATTGACCAGGGGCTCAGACTTTCCTAGGTTTTCTCTTTACACAGCAAGGACACGCAAATTTAGGCAAGACTTTTGTGGAGTGCAGATTCCTATTACTCTGTGGCTGTTGCTTTAGCAGTTTTCTGTTGGTCCCAGTTTCTCCTGAGAGACAGACAGGCTCAGTGTGGCAATGATTACCAAGGGGAATGGTGGAGAGGGAGCAGCCCTTGGGAGGGTGGGTGGGAAGAGGATACAGGCCTTATACTACTACATACACACATTCTTACTACACAGTGGCTGCCATTAGTAAACTGTGAAAAGGTAATTTCTTCTGTAAGCCCTCTGTGTCACCCTAGAAGGATTAAGAATGAGATAGAGCTGATAACTTGGGACTAGGCAGGCCAAACTGGTTAATCGCTCTCAAGGACACCCATAAAATATTCCGTTGTAAACCAGGCACATGCCACAGGCTGAAAGGAGAGGTAGCATCTGAGAAGGAATAGAGAAGTTGGCCTGTGTCCTTAGCAAAAGGAACTTAAATCCACATAAAATTAACCATTCTGAAGTGAAGAACCTATTGGCATTTAGTGCCCTCGGTATTGTGAAACCACTATCTCTAGCTCCTAAGCATTTCCATCACCTCAGTACCCACTGAGCAGTTCCTCCCCATTTCCTCCTCCCTCCAGCCCTGGCCTCCACTAATTTGTTGCTATAAATTTACTCATTCTGGATATTTAATACAAATGGAATCGTACAATATGTGACCTTTTGTGTCTGGCTTCCTTGATCGTAGCATGTTTTTGAGGTTGGTCCACATGGTAGCAATATTCATTTTTGAACATGTCAGCACATCTCAGTTGTGGTAAGTGGCAAAAAAGGGCATTTTCATTCTTGGATGAATATTTAAGATGGGTTATCCTTAGGGACTGAGTGTGGGCTCAAAATGGTGGTAAAAGTATCAGGGGATGAAATTCAAGAGGGAAGAAATTAGGATTTCTTATTTAGTCTGTTATCCTTGTACCAGATTCTTCTCATCTGATTTCTTTCTGTTCAATCCTTAGAGGGCTGTGGTTTGTTTTGCATATGAGGAAGTGCTTAGCACAATGTCTAGCAAACAGGTGGTACTCAATAAATGCTATCATAAATGTACTATTAAAGTCAATTAATATAAATTTTGATTTCCTGGAGTTTACAAATTTTAGGGCAGACAGCAGAAAATAGCGGTCAAGTGTGGGAGCACCAGACCAATCACCTGGATCAAACCCCAGCTTCATCATTTATTAGCCACGAGACCTGTGGCAAAGAGCTCGACTTCTGTGTGCTGCAGGTAATGCTTACTAGAGCAATTAAGAGGAATGTATGAGAAGAACTGAACATATTGCTTAGGGCACATTAAGTGGTCAACAGATCCTAGCCATAATGATTTGAATGGGCCACGTGGCTTCAAAATCTGTTGTTTTGAGACCCTTTTCTCTTGCCAGACTTCCCATAGTAAGTAGAAACAGCACAATCACCTTGTTTAGGAGACAAAAAATAGCCATTACAGCATCTAAACATTTTAAGGCACCACTCTGGACACAGAATTTGATGACCACCTTATTGAAATCTTGGTTCTTTTGTTGATTTTCTTTTTTTTCTCCAAGTTTTTTCTCTTTTTTAGGAGCATCAGAGAGAAAATGATAACAAAAGGGATACATATTCTCAAGAGCATATACTTACAAAATATATATGTAAATAGAACACTTACAAACTCTCTAAAAACATGAGGCATTATCTTTTTTGATGATTGGAGTTAGGTTACAGAATCACTGCTCATTTTATGTTCGGGGGAACTATTTTCTTTTAAAGCCTGTTTGCCTCCTTGAGCCACTTTGGGATGGGATCTTCCTGCAGAAATAATCTTGTAATGGGGAGAAGCAAGGGATTTGTGTTGGAAACCAACCCGTGGAACGCTCAAACATGATGCCTAAAACTCCTATTTCCAGTCTACAGAAAAAAGAGGTGACATACAATAATATTGTTGATCAGTATTATACCCTACTCAAGGCTGGACCCATACTTAGCTGCTTCTGTGAAGTTCCTGTTTCCAGACTCTGCTTCCCTAGCCCAACATTTTAAACTCTATTATAGTACTCGCAGCTGTGGCAATTAAGAAATCTATGAGTTGATGTGGCTCTGTACCTTGTGAGGAGATGAATGGGAAATGGCCAGCATTGCCCGGCCCGGGGCGGGGAAAAAGGGCAAGGAGGTGATGGTAGAGTTTTTGGATGCTGTCATGGAGGAAACATTGAAAAAGCAGGTGGCTGAGGCCTGGAGCTGCAGGACACCGTTCAGTCATTGTCATAGAGATGGACCCTTCTTCACTGCGTGATCCCAAACTTCATCTAAAGCCTACTTCTTGGAAGGGCTTCAGAAGAAACTTATGAACTTGGGACTTCCATGAGAAGTATAATGATTTATGTAAGTTACAGCAGAAGAGGGCCTCATATCTCTGCTTTAAGGAAAATTCTGTTTGAAGATTTCCAGTCCTGGCTTTCTGTTATTTCTAAAATTTACTTGGAATCAACCATTGATGTGTCCTGTGCCAAATATGAACTCATCGATGCCCTGCTGTGCCATGATGATGAGCTGGAAGGGTGCTGGATTGCCTTTATCCTGTACCTGGTTCATTCCTGGAACAGGAGCCTGGGGGCGTACCCTGGACCAGTACAACACTGATGAACACTTTCAGCTGAAGCAGACTGTCAAGTCTCTTATCGCTTCGTAGAACAAACTGGTTTTCTCTGAAGTATCTGCAGTGTGCTTTCACCAGGTTTCTGAAGTCCTGTCTGAACATTTGTCAAGCAAATTAACCACTGAAGGCTGAAACAGAAGAAAACCTTCCCAAATGTAACAGGCTTCTGGGACTTTTCATTCATCTGTTATGAATGACAGCAATGGGCAAAGCTGAACAAAAATGTGATCCTTCATCACTACTGGGAAGGCTGCAAGAGCTAAGCATGGAGTAAAGGAGAGCTTCATGGTAGCCTGCCTGACAGTGTTCTTAAAACTGGTTATCCTTTAATAGGACTCATATGATTGTCCTCAACCTAGACCCTGAGTTTGAAGCTGTGTACTTATTTCTTGATTTAAAAAAAAGTTGGCTTTTTTAAACATTGAGTTCTTCTTCCATATTGGCTTCTGCAGTAAATTTTTCAATGATCTTTTTTTTATTGCAGTAAAATATGTGTAACATCAAATTTGCTAGCTTACCTATTAAAAAAAAAAAAAAAAAAAAAAAGGCAGAGTCCCTGTCCTGAGGAGGAAGTCCTTGGGATGGAAATTTTCATGAGCTGCATAAAAATCAAGTCACTAGGATAAAACTTCTAATTTCATTCTTTTCTGGACTTAATATAATAAATATGCATCCTCTCATGTTGAAGATTTGTATACTGTTGGGGAAAATGCTTTAAGCTCACTGAAAGAGGGGGGACTGTAACATTTCATTTTCTTAAACAGGCAGTAAATAATGAATGTATATGAATACAATAAACATATCTCAAAAAAGAATGATACAACTTTTATTTTCCATGGATTTTAAAGATGCTTTTACTACACAGTTTATGTATTTTTATGAGATTTTTTTTCATTTGTATGAAGTTCAGCCTTACACAATTTTAAGGTGATATGTTTGGTAGTGTATCTATAATCTTTAAAAAGTTTGGAGTTTTTGGAATGTACAGTATATGAGGTAAAATCAAGATTACATTAAAAATTGTTTTCTCCTCTGCACTAATTTTGCAGTGAGGCTCAAATGGCAAGTATACTATTAAATGACATTTACTATCAAAAATAGGAAGTTCATTTGAATTACTATGAAAAACATAAGCCACTGTAACTTGACACAGTGGCACATTTTACCGTTTTAGACATTCAACTATATATAAATCTCTGGGCTATTATACTCAGACTCATTTGTACTGCCAAATGTGGCAATTTAAAGAAGTTTCTAGAAAACAATCGCAATCACTGATGTTTTGGGGGAAGGTTATCACCCTATACATAAGAGATTAAATTTAAATAAAATGTAAACATACAGAATATTATAGTGACAGGTCATTCTTACCACTTAGAAAGGCCAAGTTTATCCATTTCTTTTTTGAACAAGGGTTAATGTTTTTCTACAGCACAGATCATTTGACATAAAACAGTTACAATACATGCCCATTCTATTATAAAAGAAATTCTTCAGAGATCTTCAAATCACAAAACATACGTTCTTTTTTCAAGGACTGACAGAAGTGCTTAATAATCACTAAAATGCCAACTTCAGCAACTAAAAATTAGTGATTCACTATCCTAAAATTCAAATAATAAATTAAAAAAGCTAGTTACACAGGTGTTTTACAGATAACAGATGTGCTAAAACAAAGAATTGTAGATAGTTGCATTATAAACTGTATTATTACTGGCAGTCATGGACATCTAGGCAAGATGTACAATGTGACACTTGACAAAATTCAGTCTGATCATCCAAAAGCTCACAAATGCAAGCTCACAAAACATTAATGAATTATGCAATTGCAAAGTGCTCTAATGCAACATTAACCACATGCAACCAACAATTTGGAACAGTATCCAAACAGACATTATACATTAAACGTTAGTTTTCAAGAAAGAAAGCAGCTTGAAGTTTACTGGTGCAAATGAATGTTGTCTTCAGATTTGGTGCCCCAAACAAAAAGGTTAGGTTTGATTATGAATTCTGATGGTGGTGGCAGCAGTTATGGGAGAAGCAGCAAAAACTTATGGGAGTTCTTCAAAATTAGCCTATACCAGACGAAGTGAGTGTATGTGTGTAATATGAATCTCTATACTTGGTATGTGTGTGTGTGTGTGTATATATATATATGTGCCATATATGCACGTGTATACCCTTATACATGTACATATAGTGCAATGGTTCACAAAACAGAGCCAGATAGGTTTGAAATTCAGTTTACTTTTACGATTACTTTTAAAAAAGTATTTAAAAGCCCTCGGTTCTTTTCCATGTTCTCAAGACCTGAAGAGGAACTTTCTGAGTAAACATCAAAATATTTTTAGGCCAAGTAAACTGTCTGTGCTTTCTTTAAGTACTTATCTGTGAATTCTGAATATATATTTATAATGAAGAACTCCACATTTATCAAAGCTTTTCTTCATGCATACTCTTTCACCCAGTTTTTGTTTCTAAGCCCCTCCAGCTACTCATCATAATCCCACTTACCAAATAATTAAGACAAATGAGGAGGTAGAAATATAGCACTAGATTGCTTTCACAGCATCAGACTTTAACATTTTATATAGGATGTTAGTGTAAATTCTATTCATTCTGAATTTTTCACTTGGTAATAATCTTTAAAACAAACAGATCAGGTTATCACTGTTACACTCATGCCGATTGGTCAAAATATCCATTCCTAAATTGTTGCCTCTTAGAAAGTTTTTCTATAGAAGGCATGTTAAAAAAAAAAAAAGAGAGAGACAGAAAGGAAAAAAGAAAAGGAAAAGACCCACCCTAACAAAAAAACAAAAATTGATATTTTTGTGGCTTGCATTCTAATAAAGTGCCAGCCTCTACCTAACAATATAAGCACTGAAAATGGCAAAAATGATGTGCTATAGTCTCAATGCCAGTGCTAAATGCCACTGTTTTTTATAAAAGCAATACAGAAATAATTTTAGTACATGACAAAATAAAATGTAATAGAGTTAAAAAATAAAGTTATATTTTCACTTGATTACAAAGTACTGAATGATAAAGGCAATCAAAATGGAAAAGAAAGCAAACAGCACAAGGATGACAGCAGCACACTGCTCGTCACTCAGTGCCCGTCGGGTCCTTGTGCTTTCCACAGTGTCTCTGTTGGTGCTGGCTGGTGGTTCAGTCCTCTGAGAGATGAAGAGCACTGTGGTGCTGTAGGGACCTACAAGGTCCTGGTGTCCCAGAGAGTCTTGGCACTGGCGAATGGCACATACACGGAAACGATATTCACAGTTCAGCTGAAGGCTGGAATACCGGAAGTAAGGGTCGGGACCTTTGTAAATCTGTTAATAAAATATTAGAAGGAAGAATTATGTGTGAAGAAGGCTGGACAGAAAATGTGTTAAAACTGGCTAGTGTTAGAATTGTTTTTGATGTGAAAGCCGGTGAATGTCACTGATTTTATCTTTCAAATGACATATTAAAAATACCTATCCATTAAAGTACTTAACCGTCTGTTGCATAGGGGCAGGAGAAATCTGAAAAGTGAGGACGTGAGATCGACCTTTATAGGATTCACAGCTGAGTTAAGGAGTGCACATGTGCCCGAGGGCAGCTAGAGAACAAGCAAAATCAGTCCTTAAGCATTTTCCTGTTTTCCTCAAATGTAAGAAATCATTTTTAAATGAAATCATTCCATCAAAAAGGGATAGTGTCTACTTTTGCTTCCCCCATTATGTCTTTGTATAACTGATAATTTTCCATACAATTTCAAACATATCTGTTGAATAAAATGGCAAATGAGTAAGGCGAGCTTTCTATAGGTGCCTATGGAAAATCACTGTATAAACTCCAGAGAGGGGAGATCACTTAGAATCAGAGAATAGGACCTCCTATGCCATGCCTTACAAGGGGAATAAAAAGAATGAAATTCCACGGATTTTCAGAGGAACATGCTAGTAATTAACCCATTTGTGCCAGAGGTTGCAAATTCTTTTTCTGTGTGAAAAATAAGACCTTGCCGATAACCCTGAGGAGCTGGGTAATAAATGACTCCCACAAGCTTAGCGTGCCAATAATGGAACACTAAATGGCTTAAGAAGACATATACTGGAACTGTTCACCCCTGGCATCCAAGTTCTTCTCTACCACTTCATACTCCAGATTTGATTTTAGACCAACTACCTTAATAGGCATATTAGTAGTTAACATATATGATAATTATGAGAATGAAGTGAACTAATGCTTGTTAAAGCACTTAGCACAGTGCTCAGCATGCAGTTACTGCTCAATCTGTAGAAGCTATCGTTTCCAATAATGAGCAGCCCCCGCCACTCATTCTGTAAGTGAGAAAACCAAGGCTCACAGGGTTAAATGACTTGTCAGTTGAGTTCCTCCAGCTATTTGTTGGGCTACAAGTCAGATGAACCAGCACTTGGGAGCTTTTAAGTACTTTTAGATGCCTCAATCATACCTGTGTTGTCAATCTAAATTTTTACATATTTCTTTGCTCTCAAAGAAGCAAAGTAAGATCTCTGTCTCATTTTTCTATCTCCAGAATCCAGTATACAGTAGGTACTTAATAAAAGGCCATTAAATTAGGGAATTGTTGACAATAAATAAAAATGTGGATGCTGATACAATATATAAAGGAATTTATTGAAAGAAGCTTTAAGATAAATCTGAAAGAAAATGGTGACTATGCATTAGTTCTAAGGATGTATAATGTTTCAGGGAGTAGAATGTAGAAATGATCCATGTTTGGGAGATAGTAGAGCTTGGGTATCCCTTCTGTGAAATGCTTGGAGCCAGAAGCATTACAATTTTTTTGATTTTTGGAATATTCGCATATTTACTAGTTGAACATCCCGAACCCCAAAATCTGAAATCTGAAACGCTCCAATGAGCATTTCCTTTGAGTGTCATGTCGATCCTCAAAAAGTTTCAGATTTTGGGTAGAACATTTTGAATTTTGGACTTTTTGATTTGGAAAGCTTCAACTTGTAAAACAATTCACTTAAAACAGAATGCTGTATGAGACAGTAGTTTAAAACTGTATACATACACTGAAGTAAATTTAGTAAAAATTAAAATATGTATTTGTCTTATGGATATAATGGATGATTTTTGTCTTAATATTTTCCATGTGTCTTCATATACCATTCCATGAGGATGGCAGTATTAGGTTAAGGAAGAAAAACCTCAACAAATGGCATGAGGGTGATAAATGAAAAGATCTGGTACAGAGATGAAGAATACATTAATTACACTAGTTGAAAATTTACATTAATTCAAAAGGGGCCACTGTAGGTGTGTGACATTAAAACAGTGTTTACAGAATCCTAATCCTGAGGCTGTGTGAAGGACTGAAGTGAGCTAAGCAGGACAGGGACTCTTGATGTACATGTGAAAAGTCGATGAAGCCCTGATGTAGTTTTTATGGATTTAGGAACAACTTCTGATTAAGAGTTGTCAGGAAAAAAAAAATCATTGAAGAATTCAAAGCTTGAAGATCAAGATGATATTGGTGTCCATGACACTGATGAAGTAAAGATGATGGAGAGGAGAGATTGGGAGGGAAGATGATGGGATCAAGTTTTCAATTTTATATTTCAGATGTGGGAGGACATCTAATTAGGAAGAGACATAGGTAGCTGTAGATACAGGACTGACGAAAAAAGATTAACCTCTTCAAGCTAATTTAAGAAGGTTTATATACCCAAGAAAAGTCATTCAAACAAGCCTCAAGCTTATTCATGTACTACTCACAAGTGAAATCCCTATTTCCTTTAAATATGTAATACAATTATATTTTCTTTAATATTAATTTTGCTTCCTCCTTAGAAGGAAACCTACTTATCTGTAAATTACATTTCAAATCTAATTATCATGCCAATTTGCAGATGGCTTAATAAAGAAAAACAATACATGCCAAATTTAATCTGACTCTTTGGATCTTTTGTAATTTCAGTTAAGATATTACACAGAATAGTTATAATAGCACAACACTGGAATAAAACAAACGAATGATCAATTTTTTAGTGGAAGAGGAAAATATAAGACACAACAAAAACCACCCAGCTTACAAGCCTTCAAAATTAAGATTACAGCCAAAAGGGAAAATCAGATGAAATGTATAGGTATTAGTCTTTGCAGTGGTATAAAAGCTTATTCATTATAAAAGTTATAACAAACATTGGCAACTCTCTACTCTATCTGACTGCTATTCTTGCTCTACCAGAAAGCTATCTTTGAAACCTCTTGGGTAGGAAGGTGACACTTCCTCTAGGTTACCATGATAACTTCATGCCTAATGTCATATTTACAGCACTGCATTATGACTATTATTAATACTATTATTGTAAAAGCCTCCTTATTAGTCTTTCTGGTTCTGCCCTTGTACAACTGTAGTTTCAACACTATAGTCAATATAACTTTATGTTTGATCACATGAATTCCCTGGCCAAAATCCTTCATTGGCTTCACATTATACATGGAGTAAAAGCCACAATATGGCCTATTATGCCCTACATCACTCCATACCACCTATAGGCCCCTTAGCATTAACTACCCGACCTTATCAACTCTTCCCTTTGCTCTGTCCACCCCAGTCATATTGGCTCCTTCACGTTCATCAGATTTAACAGGCATGCTCCTGCGACAGCACATCTTAGAACACTCTTCTGCCCACAGTCATCTCCTTTGGGAAGCACTGAAATGTCAGCTAACTGCCCCAAATGAAATAACACTCAGCGCCCCTCCCTTCTACTACTCCTTATTCCTTTTATCCAATTTTGTTTTTTCTCCTTTGCACTTATATCTGACAATATATTGACATGTTTATTTGCTTATAGTGTCTCCTTTTCCAACAGAATGTAAGCTCCGTGGAGGCAAAGACTTTTTGTTCAGTGCTGTATCCTGAGTGCCTGGCACAGAGTTCAATGAATACTTAAATGAATAATCTGTTCAAGTGTAGTTCACACTGAAAAGATCTGGAATCTTGAGATCTCTGGAATATAATATATATTGAATAAATGTTTTTGAATTGGAAAGGGAAAGATGGCCAAATCTTACATTGAAAACACATAAAAATTTAAAAAGGGTAAAAATATGCATCTACAGATTATCTTGGTACATACCTGTTTGAATTCTGAATCTTTTCCTACCATAACTTGAAGACTGTAAATAACTGGATCACCTTTCATTGGCTGTAAACACTCCCATGTAATTTCACAAATGTGATCATTTACTTTCTCTATTTTGGGAGCTGTAGGAAACAAATGTAAACAAATGTTCTACTTGATTTTTAACTTGGTACTTTATGCAGACACTTGTTTTAATCAAAATCAACAAATCTTTAAAATCCACTTGTAAACTTTAAATAAATATCAATGAATTTTTGAAATTTGCACACAGATACAGCACTCTTGCATTCTAAGAGATGGGATCTGACTCTGTTACCCAGCCTGGAGTACAGTGGTGCAATCATAGCTCACTGCAGCCTCAGCCGCCTGTGTAGCTATAAATACAGGCACATGCTACCAATGACCAGCTAATTAAAAAAATTTTTTTGTAGAGAGGCAGGTCTCACTATGTTGCCCCAGTTGGTCTGAATACTCCTGGCCTTAAGTAAGTGTCCCACTTCATTCTCCCAAAGCAGTGGGATTACAGGTGTGGCCCTGCCTACACTCAGCATTCTTCTTAAAGCTAAGAGACACTAAACTTGATGAGGAAACAGAAAAATGACTCAGTCAAACTCTCAATATTATTAGATTATTCAAGAAGAGTTCTGCTGCTTAGCAAATATGTTTAGGTATATGATCCAGGATACGGCTCTAAAAGTCTCTGATTAGTCCTCAGAGGAATGAACTTTATAGACTTTTCAGCTAAAAATAGAGTACAGCCCTTGCCAGAGTCATTTTAAAATAAGAACCCCTCTAAAATTAAAAGATAAATATATATACATATGTGTGTAAATATGTGTACCTGCGTGTAAATTTGATTGAAAAATTCACATTAATGAAGACTTTGTTTCGCCTAACAGATGACCAGGCTTTCCTTCCAAAATTCAAATTAATGTAATATCAACAACTCAAAACATTTAAACAACAGAATTTTTTTGATTTTTTTTCTTTAAGCAAATGACCTTATGAAAAAACCAGCTTACCTACTCAATTCAGTATTTTTGTGTTAGATTATTAAAAGTATCAGTGACAAAGCCAGTACTTGTCTGAATATGAATGTGCCAGATAAAACAGCTTTTATTATTGAGTGCAACTCTCAGTAGAGTTGGATTTGCCTACATGACTTTGTGTAACTGTTGGACATATACTGGATGCTAAATTTTAGTATCAGTAAACAAAGCATTTATGAAAATACACTAAAAAGTAATTTATTATAAAAGAAAATAACTTCAGGATGTGTAACTTACCTTTCAAGGCAGATGGGACAGATTTTGGAGTAGTGAAAATATATTCTTGGGATAGGGGACCTTCCCCAGCTTCATTACAAGCTTGAATACAGAATTTATAGGATGTTGACTCATTAAGTCTTTGGACTTTGTATGTATGACATGGCCCTCTGTATAGGGATACAAACCTAAAACAGAAATAACTATGAGATAAATCTGATACTACCTTGGGAAAAATGTTTTAAAAACTAGTATAAAAACACAGTTAGGGACATTATTTAGGAGTATTAGGAGTTTCCCCAAACGTTTGATGCCAGGAACTCTTTGTCACTTCAAATAAATCTCTGTTTTTCATCAGATAAAGAAAAACAAGTTATTTGGTAAATTTCCCAATTTGACATGATTTACTGAAAGTCTGTTGCTAAATTCTGTGTCCAACCATCATAACTGTTTCTTTTCAGGCTTCTGGTTTAGCTTTGTTTCTGAAAACTGTTTTTTTAAATGTACATTTTAAAAGATGCTAAGAACATCACAATTTTCATTATGAATTATTTCTAAGTAAAGTCATATTGATATAATTTGTCAAGTATATTGACACTGACCTGAGCTATGAGATTGTTTCTATTTTAATCTTTCTTGTCTGTATCTGGAAAAAAGAGAATTCTCAATTCTCAGGCATAATTTTAGTTGACTTGGTGATGTTTTTCTAGAGATTTACAAAGGCAGTATGATAATATATAATTTCCAATACATTATCCACTTGAACTGTTCAGTGAAGTTGAATACCATATACATGTCTCCTAACGTGTTATCTGTAAGGTGAAAGCATCCCAGTATTTTTGATTGGACGTTTCTAAAATTTTTGGAAATCAGAGAATGAATAATAAATGTTTATTCAATGCTAACAGCCTGAAACTGTAGTCAAGTTAAAAATAAAGAAATATTTAATGACAGGAAGAAACAATACTTCCAAGAAGCAGTAATTGGATAAATCTTGTCTTTTCAATCTCTAATTTTTTTTAATGATAGGAAAAAAATAGTGGTAAAACTGCTGTTTAAAAAAGCTGAACAATGACAAAATCTGGATCAAGGAACAGCTAAAGTATCATTATGATACTATCCCACAGCAAGTGTATATAGTTGTGAAAATCAACGGTAAGGAAAGTAATCAAAGATATTAAATTAATTTCTGAAATGTGTGCATTAAACTTAACAGTATCATAAAAGGTTTTAATTTATTTTCCACTACCAAAGGCCATGAGCCATACTCATGTCGTGTAACAATTCTTTAGATGCTAGCCGAATAATTAAGTTGGAAGCTCTATAACAGAATATAATTTATAGTTAATAGAATCTTTATTATCTTTCAACCAAACAGTAATTAGACCTGTTTCCAGTAAGCCTTCTTGCACTACCCGAAATGTATGATAGAATGGGGAGGAAAATAATTTAAACAATTAATGTGCCCAGTAATAATAACATATATTAAAGATAAATGGCTATACCAAAGCTTTTTACAAGGCAAATAATCTCTTTGTAGCAATAAGGCTACAAAGACTACATAAAATTCTGCCAAGAACAAAGGCTAACATTCATCGATACATAGATTTTAGGAAATAATCGTTAGTGTTTGTTCTGTGTAATGTTCTTACCGGTAATACAGTATATAAAATTATTCCATATGTTACTTTAAATGTTTTAAGTATTTCTGATACAGAGCACTTATGTACAAGCACCATGAATATTCCACTGTTGAATACCTGGCTAAGATACAAACAGCACAGAAAAGTAAATCTTGGCCAGTATTCTGAGTATTAGTATTCTGTACTAGTTCTAGTATTCTGAGTCCATCAGATATGGAAATTGTTTCTAACATATTCAGTGAAAAGTAGAAAAGCAAAATACAAAATTCTTAAAAGATTAACAGCTGCGTAAGGTATGTGGCATTGTTTATATGGAATATAATGTGACAAACAGCCCCTAGCTGGCATTTGAATAATGTTACAAATATTGAGAGTTAACACTGTAACTCAAATACATGATTTAGCGCAGCAGTATATGGCACATTATATAGGAAATAGTACAACATGTACATGAAGATGTAAAAGAGGCACAGAAAAGAATCTGAATGAGACAGAGATTAGCAAAGGGACTCATAGAATCTGAGATCACATAGTGAAAAACTGAACTGTATTCAATTAGTGTGCAGGCCCCATGTCAGGGGTGTGGAAAAGACTGAAACAAAATCTCTGCCCTCAAGGATCTCAGAGGTCTGAAACCAATCACAATCATTTACTATAAAATTGTGTTAGTTAGGCATGGTGGCTCATGCCTACAATCCCAGCACTCTGTGAGGCTGAGGTGGGAGGACCACTTGAGCCCAGGAGTTCAAGACCAGTCTGGGCAACATGATGAAACCCCATCTCTACAAAATACAAAAATTAGCCAGGTGTGATGGCACACACCTGTGGTCACAGCTACTTGGGAGGCTGAGGTGGGAGAATGGCTTGAGCCCTGGAGGTAGAGGCTGCAGTGAGCCAAGATAGTGCCATGCACTCCAACCTGGGTGACAGAGTGACACCTTGTCTCAAAAAAAAAAAAAAAAAAATTGTGTCCTGCTAGAAATAAACATTGAAGAATTTATTTTGTATCCAAGATTAGGTGTCTTTTACTATCATGAAGACAGTAAACAGGTTAAACAACCACTTAATTTTTTTCTCTTAGTATTCTACTCACAAATTATAAACAGGAAATCTACATTGTGTTTTCTCATATTTTAAAAACAGCACACTTTTGTATGACAATATTGATTTTGTTTTTGAAAACTTACTTTATTAAAAAAATTTTTTTTTCAAGACAAGGTCTCACTATGTTGCCCAAGCTGGTCTTGCACTCCTGGGCTTAAGCAATTTGCCCACCTCAGCCTCCCAAAGTGGTGGGATTACAGGTATGAGCTACCACATCTGGTCTACTTATAACAGTTATAGAAATTATATACTTAAGACCTAACAAACTATATAAAGAAGCAATTAAAGAACCTACCGTCCATTCTTATCCTCCATCTGAAGGTGGTACTGAATAGAATCAGTTGACAATGTCTTTGGAGTTCCTTCTCCCCATTTCAGCTTAAGGTTTTGGTGGCTAAAGGCAACACATTCCAGACGAGGTGGATCAGGAGGGAGAGGCTTAGTTTTTAATTTTATCATATGGCTGAAAGGACCAGCTCCAAGGCTATTCAAGGCTTGAATTCGTATCCTAAGTGCCACATAAAAAAAAGTTTGGTTTATGATTGTTTTGTATTTAAAGTGTCTCTCTGGTCTAGGCAAAAACAACAACAACAACAACAACATAATTTTTAGAGTATACCTGTATGTTGTATCTGGCTGCAAATTGTTGATAATATAGTTTGTAACCTTTCCCACTGTTAAAGATTGCTTATCTCCAAAGTCTATGCTGTAGGCAAGGATTTCTGAACCATGATCACAAGGCTTTTCCCAGCTTATTGCAAGGCATGTAGAAGGTGAATAATGGGGATTTTCTATCTCATCATCACTTATTTCGTGAAGACAGGTCACAATGCCAGGAACTGATGGTGGAGTCACACAGGCTACTACTTCACTGAAAGGACCTGCACCCATAATACTCAGAGCCTATAAATTAACAGAGGCTCCAAGTTAACAAAGTCATGACCATAAATATGCCAATGAAATATAAAACTCTGGATTGAGTAAGTAACAAGGTACTGAACACCTTTACCTGGACTCTGCAATAATAGGTAGTTGCTGGTGAAAGTCCTTTTATTTCATAATTGAGACCAGGTCCACAGTAACATATCTGCATACTTCCTTCAACTCCTCCCCACTCTAATCGATATTCAGTGACATCTGTTCCATTACTCAAAGGAACCTTTAAATTCAGAAAAGAATAAAGGTCTTAGTCTTGATGTTGATTAAATAGCTTTGAGTCAAAAATGTTCTTTACCTGAGCACATGTAAAACTAGATTGTTTCTGAATTTCTTTAAAACATTTAACCACAATCAAAATTGTTCAATTTTACATTTTTTATTCATTAAGACTATCTGAATTTAAGATTGGTTGAAAATGTAAGTGTTTTGAATTAGAAGTATAAATATGACTAAGTCACTTAGAAAGAGTGTTTTAAGGTAAATACACTTCAAAATAATTCTATTAAGTAATATGAATGTTAAAACCATACAGACATGTTCACTGTTAAATTTCAAGGGAAACTGAAAATTCAGTTATCATTACTGATTATTACTATCCACAATAAGTACACTGGAGATGTGTACTGGATAAACATAAGAGAAACAGTATTTACTAATTCCTATATATGTCTGTACTGAACATTAAACTTACCAGTGGCTGAAAATCTCAGTACTGAGACAAAGTCTTTCATAAAAATACAAAGCACATAATGAACAGGAATCTAAATATTTGTAATGCAAATATACCTTACTCAAATTCTTCAAAGAGGAAAAATAAGTCTCCGTTTCTCATGTGAATTA
Source organism: Callithrix jacchus (assembly GCF_049354715.1). Classification (NCBI taxonomy): domain Eukaryota; kingdom Metazoa; phylum Chordata; class Mammalia; order Primates; family Cebidae; genus Callithrix; species Callithrix jacchus. The sequence goes on from NC_133502.1 coordinate 66,797,664, forward strand.
AACTAGGACTTACTCTGTATAATACAGGAGGTAAAAATGAACAGTATCTTTATTCTTTCATATTAACTATTCTAATCACTTAAGAAAGTAGACATAAGTCAATGGAAATTATAATACCTCCCAATTCACTTGTGCCGAAGTTGCAGATCTGCATGTCACTTGAGGGGGCTTGCACTGATCTGGTGGCCCAGGGGCTGTTGTAACATCACATTTTTCTGAAAAAGGTCCAAACTAGAAAAACAAATGTAACTAGTGTTTTTATTTTTCACCCTTAAATTCCCACTGATTGTACAGAACTGCATAAAGATTCATTAATAATTAAAGTCTTTTTCCCTATGTTTCAAGATGAATTTGGTCATAATTCTATATTCACATAAACTAAAAAGACTTAATAATCATGAAAGTAAAGCTGTGAGAAATTAAATTTAAAGTTTCATTTACCTATACTTTATTCTGCCCTTATTTCTTCAGGAACTGGTTTTTGTAAGAAGGGCAGGCATTAGGGAATTAGGTGGGTGGAATAATTCAGAAGAAATATAAGGAGTGAAGAAACTGATACTAATTAAAGGCATGGGAGATGGTAGGTGTAAAATATTATTTTTAATTTTTAATACTTCATGAATCTTTCTTAGGCATTATATTCCATATCAAATTTACCAACATACTGTTCTATAAATTGATTTTATACTATAATTAGATTTTTTCTGTTCCATGCTAAAAAGCTCACTCTCTCATAATTACTTTTAACATACATTACCTGGAATATAAAAAATTTTATTCAGTATTGGCAAATTCCTCCCCCGATACACAGGAGAAAAATTACAGAAATTTCTAGTCATTAGTTTTTTAAAGCTCATTAGCAAAAGAAAAGCCATAATACGCTGGTACTTTCACTTAACAGGGGTGCATCATTATAATGATCAGAAATAAACCTACTTGTCACTGTACAAGTTCAGGCAGTTTGAACTAGGTCAACTTTTTTTTTTGAGACAAGGTCTGGCTCTGTTACCCAGGCTGCAGGAGTGCAGTGGTGCAATCATGGCCCTCTGTAGCCTCAACTTCCCAGGCTCAAGCCATCCTCCCATCTCAGCCTCCCAAGTAGCTGGGGACTACAGGTGTGCACCACCATGCTGGGCTAATTTTTCTATTTTTTACAGAGACTGGTGAAACCCTGTAAAAAATAGAAACAATTTTTTACTTGTGTCTGAGACCAGGAGGCTGGTCTCAGACTCCTGGACACAAGTTGTCCTCTTTTCTCAGAGAGAGGACTGCTTGAGCCAAAGTGCTAGGATTATAGGCATGAGCCACTACGCCCAGCCAGCTAAGAAAACTCTAAGAAACTCATCTTCTAAGAAAATTCTATGGAAACATTCAGTTGTTAACAAAAACTTAACATTAAATTATTCCAAGTTATTTACATCGTTTTTAATAGAGAAAAAAACATGTATTAATCACCCATAAAAATGTTTATTTTAATAAGTAACAGTAGATTTACCAAACAGGAGGAATTTTAATGTGTCAAGTTTCATGCATATTGGTAACAAACCTTAAGGAGGTGAAACCAACTATTCAATGTAACCATTAGCCCTAAAAATAGCAGTATAATACTTTAAAAATAAAATTTTAAAAAGTTTTTCCAAAAAAAAATAGTTCACCACTTGACCATACTTATTCAGAGTATTAGTGACTTTGGTTAATGTTAAGTGCTTCATTTTTTCCTCCAAATCTGATTGCACAGGGAATATACACCATTTTGTATCATCACAAGTCATTAATAACTCAGGCTAAGATTGTAACTTTTTTACAACAAAGTAAAAAATCAAGGCAAACAAAATACACATCAAACAGAAACAAATGCAGATGTTTCCTTTTGTTTACAGCATTGATTTTAGCTAGACTTTAAATGAAGGTCAACTCTCCTGAAATAACCTCAACCTCTGGCCATAAATCCACAGTATAAATACGGTGAATAAAATTAAACTATATACTAATCAGTTATAACAAATAATACTGCTCTTGAAGACCAATCTTATGAAAAAAGTATCACTGAATATGGTGAGAAAATACAGACAAATCTGCACAATCTAACATCTATAAAGGGTAAAATCAAAACACCAACTTCCTTACAGAAACTATTTCATCTACATAATTATAAATGTAAAGGAATCTTGCATTTTATAAACATAAGATAGGTTTACTTTAATTATATCAACTTTAAAATTTTTATTAATAACATGTAAAAAAATATTACCATAATACTTTATATAATTTAAAGCTATACACTAATCTATAAATCTCAGAAAAAGGAAAAGAAAAAAAGAAACCTTTTATACTATCACATGTATAAAACAAGGTGGACTGTGATTTTATTTAAGGCAATAATGGGCCATTTCACAAATCACCACTTCAAATATTTGCACTGCTGAACACTACTGGTTTCTATCATATTCACATTTTTCTTTAAAATCAAACGTTTAAAGTCTTCCATGTAGTAAATTCTTTATTCACATTTCCATTATATTTAATGGACTCATAATAACTATATCTTGATAGAAGCAATGGCAAAAAACAAAAGAAAACAAAACAAAAACCTCTAGTTATAAAAGAAACTACTAGAGAATATGCTTTAATCTCACATAAATACCACCCAAAAATCCTAGATGGCAAATTTTCAAAGCAGAGCAGATGGTGATATAAGGTACCTGCTTTGTTAAAAGTAATCTTAAGATCATCTTGAAAATAACTATTTCACGTAAAAATCAGTGAACTATGGAAGACAGTTTTATTAGTAGTTCAAAAGTTGCTAATTTAAAACAATAAATTTGAAAACCTGATCAATTAGTTAAAAATTAAAATTCCAAATATGTTGTTATTATTTTTTGAGAAAGAGCCTGTTGCCTAGGCTGGAGTTCAGTGTCACTATCTCAGCTCACTGCAACCTCCACCTCCTGAGTAGCTGGGACTACAGGCTTAGGCACCACCAAACCCAGCTAATTTTTGAATTTTTAGTAGAGATAGAGTTTCCCCATGTTGGCCAGGCTTGTCTTGAACTCCCGGCCTGAAGTGATGTGCCAGCTTCGGCCTCTCAAAGTGTTGGGATTATAGGCATGAGCTACTATGCCCGGCCATAATTCCAAACATAAATGTGTCACTTAATAGTTTATTAATTATTATTTTTTGAGACAGAGTCTCATTGTGCCACCCAAGCTGGATACAGTGGCAGGATCTCAGCTCACTGTAACCTCTGCCTCTCAGGTTTAAGAGATTTTCCTGCCTCAGCCTCCAGAGCAGCTGGGATTACAGGCATGTGCCATCATGCCCAGCTGATTTTTGTATTTTTAGTAGAGACGGGGTTTAACCATGTTGGCCAGGCTGGTCTCAAACTCCTAACCTCAAGTGACCCACCTGCCTCGGCCTCCCAAAGTGCTGGGATTACAGGCGTGAGCCACCATGTCTGGTCAATATGTCATTTAATAGTTTAGACTTACAGACTGCCAGTGGCAGCAAATGATTTACAATAATAAGTAATACAAAAGGCTAGGTGCAGAGGCTCATGTCTGTAATCCTACCACTTTGGGAAGCCAAAGTGGGGGAATCACTTGAGCTCAAGAGTGTAACACCAACCTGGGAAACATAAGGGGACCCTGTCTCTACAAGAAAGTAAAAAACAATCCTGGTGGCCGGGCGCGGTGGCTCAAGCCTGTAATCCCAGCACTTTGGGAGGCCGAGGTGGGTGGATCACGAGGTCAAGAGATCGAGACCATCTGGTCAACATAGTGAAACCCCGTCTCTACTAAAAAAAAAATACAAAAAAAATTAGCTGGGCGTTGTGGCGCGCACCTGTAATCCCAGCTACTCAGGAGGCTGAGGCAGAAGAATTGCCTGAACCCAGGAGGCGGAGGTAGCGGTGAGCCAAGATTGCGCCATTGCACTCCAGCCTGGATAACGAGAGCGAAACTCCGTCTCAAAAAAAAAAAAAAAAAAAAAACAACAAAACAATCCTGATATAGTGGTGGTACACCTATAGTCCCTGCTTCTTGGGAGGCTGAGGCAGGAGGATCACTTAAGTCTGGGAGGTTGAGGTTGCAGTGAGCTATGATCATACACCACTGCACTCCAGCCTGTATGACAGAGACCCTGTCTCAAAAAAAAAAAATCTGTCTATCTCTCTCTATATACACATACACACAAAGGTATCTACAAATAAAGAGTACTGTTATACATGTTATAAGGTGACCTAATAAAACATGTCAGTCACACAGATAATTCAGTTTAATTCATGGAGCACATGGAACAACTAGATGATAGACATTTGAGATTTAGCATAACTGTTTATAATAACTGGAAGGATTCTGTTCCTCAAGTCCTATAGGGATTAAAAAAAGTTTTTCATGATGTATGTCATTTTTTTGGCCCCCTTTTTTGAGCAAGGTCAATTCATGTCAACAACAAAATAATGACAAAGTTTCACCATTCTAGCATGCTGAATGGCTTTTATTTAAAATAAAACTGCAAATAATGTATTTACAGTACATTATTTATCAGTACTGCTCCCTGAGAGGCATAATGTTTTTTCTTTTGAAAAGGAATCTCACTCTGTCACCCAGGCTGGAGTGCAGTGGCATGACCTCGGCTCACTGCAACCTCCATCTCCCAGGTTCAAGCGATTCTCCTGCCTCAGCCTCCCAATGCTGGAATTATAGGCGCTGCCACCATACCCAGCTACTTTTTGTATTTTTAGTAGAGACAGTTTCACCATGTTAGCCAGGCTAGTCTCAAATTCCTGACCTTAGGTGATCTGCCTGCCTTGCCCTCCCAAAGTGCTGAGATTACAGGCATGAGCTACTGCTTTATCATCTTAAAATCTGGAATAGCTTTAGAAAGGTCTAAAATGTATATTTTCTGGAAATATGGAAAGCAAATACTTATTTAAGGTGATTTTGACAAATTATCACAAACCTGAAAATATAAATTAAGACATAAGTATTAAATATGTGATCTAGTGTGTTGCAGCCTTGTGAGGCTGACAAGATGGCTTCTAACAGAAAGGAATGACTTGTGTAAGAGCTGCCAAAGTATATAAATTTGACATACAAGAAATTTAGGCTGGGCATAGTGGCTCACGCCTATAATCCCACCACTTTGGGAGGCCAAGGTGGAAGGATCTCTTGAGCCCAGGAGTTTTAGACCAACATGGGCAACATGATAAAACCGCCCTTTCTACTAAAAATATAAAAAAATTAGCCAGGTGTGGTGAACACCTGTGGTCCCAGCTACTTGGGAGGCTGAGGTGGGAAGGTCACCTGAGCCTAGGAGGCAGAGGTTGCAGCCAAGATCACATCACTGCATTCCACCCTACGTGACAGGATGAGACCCTGTTTCAAAAAGACAAACAGAAATAAATTTAAAAATAAGTTTACAGATGTAAATATAAAACTGTTGGACAAGATATGAACTATAGCATAGTTCACTAAAATAAGGGTAAATGAGACTGTCAGTTTAATTTTATAAAATTTTAATTATAGAATAATCCAAAGAAACTGATTAGCTGAGGTAGGAAATTACTGCTTTGTCCTCAGGAAACCTGCTTTACTGCAGAGAGATGAGAGGTGTCATACATAGCTGAGTGAAAAGAGCTTTGGGTCTGGAGTCTGACAAACTCAGATTTGTAGCTTACCTCTATCAATTATTAGTTTTGTGTGACTGTGGGCAAAATATTTAGCTTTCCTGAGCCCTAGTTTCCTTAGTTGTGAAATGGAGATATTACCTACTTTGTCCATTTTTTGGAGTTATATATTAAATACATAAATAATATCTCAAACAATACATTCAAAACCAGAATAGTTTAAAGCATAAGTTTTTTTTTCGTTTGGGCAAAAAATGAATCATAATTAGTTGCCAACTGAAAGTAAATCTACTTTAGCCTTAAAAAACTTCAATCAGCCTCAAAAAACTCAAAAACTTCAATCAGCCTCAAAAAACTTCAGTACTTATGATCTTACTTCTACTCTTAAATTGACTAAGTAAACTCTATTAACACTGCCTGAAAGGTAAACTCTAGCCCAGCTGAAGTCCAAAGTGTCACTAACTGTAAGTGGGATCTAAAAATACTGATATTTCCTAACAGTTAAGTTATAGAATATACTGAATTTTCTTATATTATCAATGTAGACTTATTAAAAATTGTAAAATCTGGAATCATTATGTTGAAAGCTAAATGGCCAAATAATAGATATGATGATATATGTTAAAATGAAACATAAATCACCACTGTGATTATGATTCTACTAGCACAGTCTTCTTACCCCCATTTTGTTAGCTGCACGCAGTCTGAAACTGTATGTCTTTCCAGGAAGAAGGCTGCTCACTGTACATTCTACTTCAAAACCTTGGTAAACTTCTCTAGGTTCATCTTTTTCTATAGGAGACATTTCCACACTGTAACAGGAAATGGGTGATCCACCATCAACCAGAGGAGGTCCTAAAGGTGGAAAGATTTATGCACTTTAACAAGGCAAATACTTTTCGTTCTAACTTAATTATAATTTATTACCAAAATGGAAATTACCCCATCGCAACTGTATTTCTTTTGCTTTGGGTCTACCCTGTAATCTGGGAGGGAGGCATGGGCCAGGAGGCACAGCTGGAGTCTGCACAAGTAAAGATTCAGAGACCTGCCAAAACAAAAGCAAAAAGAAAACAAAAATGCCCCAAAACCAAATAATCAGATTGCTTGTGGTAAAGAAAAATAACATAAACACAAATATTGCACCAATAATTTGAACCTGTACTAGATTATCAACTAAAAAGGTATAAAGTTGTGAAAAAAATCAAAATCCAATTAAATAAAAACTCAAAATTTTTTCATAGACAAAGAATGACATGTACTGTGCAACTACTATATGCAAAGCAAGTTATTGAAAAAGAACTTCAATAGACCCTTCCTTTTATTTCCATAACTAAAGAAAAAAACAACTTCCAGCACAACTTAATGGGCAATATTTTTGACCTTCTCCAAGGGATCCATAAATTTCTTCTAAGGAGGGATGTTTTAATATACTGTATATGCTGTTTGTCTTGTTGTCAGGAGGTTTAGAATATTTTGGCTACTTTACTACAGTAGACTGTATTTTTAACCTAAATAGTGATTTATTTATTTATTTTTAGAGATGATGTCTTGTTATGTTGCCTGAACTGGAATGCAGTGGCTATTCACAGGTATTACAGCCTCAAATTCTTGGGCTCAAGCAGTCCTTCCACTTCCAGAGTAGCTAAGACCGTTCACATTCATCACTGCACCAGGCTTAATTTATATACTAAAAATTATCTTTCCTTCATCCTTTCCACTTAAAAATAATTCTAAAATCAGTAAGATTTTCCAGGTATTTGGCATCTTTCTAGGTATTTGGTATTGCTTTTAGTTTCTATGCTATATTTATATTTTAAAAAACCTTTGTTTTATTTTCAAAGACACTCTGTTAAAAACAATGCCACAAACTCAGTGCCATATTCCCTATTTGCAATGTATTACATTCTTTTGAAATACAAAATATTTGATCATCTTTTTATCAGAAAGCTATCCTACAAAAAATGCTGTAAAATGCTGTAGTAGAACAGGATTGCGTGCATGTGTATGTGTGGCTGTTTTTCTTAAATCCAGGGAGATTTTCTTACTGGATAAAAATGAAGCAATTAGAGCACAAGTCAGTTGGGCAGGACTCACACTCAGTTTCACATTACTTGTATTTTCAACAAAATGCCTATATTTCATTTTTAAAAAAGAATACTTTCATTGCATTAAATTCCATTTTGAAAAAGAATAGCAATTATGAATGATCCAAGAAAGCATTCTTGATTTAATTCATTAAAAACAAAATCACTTGGTCGGGTACAGTGCCTCAAGCCTGTAATCCCAGCACTTTAGGAGGCCAAGATGGGAGGATCACAAGGTCAGGAGTTCGAGACCAGCCTGGCCAATATGCTGAAACCCTGTCTCTACCAAAAATACAAAAATTAGCCAGGTGCCTGTAGTCCCAGCTACTCGGGAGGCTCAGGCAAGAGAACTGCTTGAACCTGGGAGGTGGAGGTTGCAGTGAGCCAAGACTGTGCCACTGCACTCTCCAGCCTGGGCAACAGAGTAAGCCTGCTTCTCAAAAAAAAAAAAAAATCACTGCAATTAATAAACATACGTCCCTAGAACATTATGTCTTTATATCAATGGTATACTTTAAGTTCATTTTGGTTACTGAGTCTAATAAAATAATGGCCAACTTTTTTGAAACAAGTAAATATTAGAAACTAGATTTAAATAGTAAATGCTATTTCATGATTTGTCCTCACATACACAATTTATGGAGCAGTAAATCATTTCTGTTTCTGCTTAGTATGATTATCGGGCATCATTCCCAAGTTTATCTTTATAAAATTTTCTCCAATGTTTTCATATATTTGTTTTTCCAAAGCTGAATACCAACCAGCCAATAGATATATACTGAATACTTACTGCGAGCTAAGTAGCATATTAGAATATTCTGGTCACTACAAAATTAACCACCCTGGTTACAGAAGTTACTTTTCTTCATTTGTGGATATGTTTCAATATTTGAAGTGGCATCTGGTGATCCTAGTCCATTTGGCCAAACTTAAAAAACAACAAAAAAGAATCTACATATAAGCATTACCGCACTCTGTCCTCCATCATTGATGCAGTAAACTCGTAAACGATAGAAAGAGCCTGGATTTAGTCGATCACAAAGATGTTCCCTGGTAGCGCCACTGTATATCATATCCCATTTGTTTCCTGTAAGGTGAGGAATTGTGTTCAATCAGATACTAGGTAATGTTTAACATTTTGGTATCATGGACACATCACGTATCCTAGTTTCACAAAGTAAGCATTTATGTAATTTGTCAGCAACATTTAGGCTTCTTTCAGTTTCCTGGAAATGATCTAATTTTCTTTATGTGTGCAGCTTCCTAGACAAGTCTTCATGGCTTTGTGGAATTGAAATATCTCTATAACTCTGCACAGACTTTGGCCTAGATTGATAATTTACTTTTAATTAAGCATTTTAAATGTGTTTACTGGTCCAGTAATAACATTATAGCACACAAAGAGTACAAAAAACCAGTATCACAGGAAGTCTAGTCCTAATTAAAAGACATCCTTTTTTTTTTTCCCCAGGAAATAGGTCCTTTCATAGAAATAAAAACTGCTAAACGTGTGATTCAAGAATAAAGTTCCCTAGTCATAAAACCTACTACTAAAACTAGTATGATGTGAGCTAAATTTTGGAAGTTAACCTTTCTCTAATATATCTGTATATAAATCTAACTGAATACATTAACCTTCAGAAGACTTCATGGTATCTAATGACTTGGTTTAGGTGTACAGAGGCTGAGCAATGTAAACAAATGAGAACAAAAAGAACATGTAAATGTAATGCGATGGATGTACAGCACTCTTACATTTGACTGACTGTATTTCTGGAAATTACAATTTAAAGTGGGTCATAAAAGGCAAAATCCTGAGTGCTACAAACAACAAAAAAAAAGTGAAGTAAACATCTTTTTTACAGTACCTTATGAAAAGCAAGAAGAAAGAGAAGATATGACATAAAATATAAAGCCATAAAGAATAGAAGGAGACTAGCTGGAATAAATCTATCAGTGTTTAATATCATTCATACCGTTAGAACCTTCTGCCATCTCCACTATATATTTATTGATGGCTGCTCCGCCATTGTCTTTTGGTGGATCTATCCGAAGAAGCAAAGTGGTTTTAGGCAAGGTATATAACAACATCAAAATGATTAAAAAATCCTAATAAACAGAGGACCAAATTAGGACTGCTTTTTTTTTTAAAAGAGAATCACCTGCAATGACTTAACACCAATACCCAATTACTCCATGCTCTTGTCATCTGCTTTTCACTTAATTTACCATTTTTTTCCATATTTAAAATATGGCTCTCTACAACAATTTTTAATGGGTGCATGATATTCCATCTACTTTATTTATTTTTATTTTTTTGAGATGGAGACTTGCTGTGTTGCCTGGGCTTGATGAAATGTAATGGTGTGATCTCGACTCACTGCAAACTCTGCCTCCTGGTTTCAAGTGATTCTCCTGCCTTAGCCTCCCGAGTAGTTGGGATTACAGGCAAGTACCACCACGCCCAGACACTTTTTGTATTTTTAATAGAGTCAGGGTTTCATCATGTTGGCCAGGCTGGTCTCAAACTCCTGACCTCAGATGATCTGCCTGCCTTGGTCTCCCAAAGTGTTGGGATTACAGGTGTGGACCACCATGCTAGGCCTCCATTTACTTTAGATATTAAGGTTGTTTGAAATTTTTAATATTAGAAATATCACTGAAGTATTTTTATTGGTTTGAATTTTTCAGGCAAGGATCAAGTTTACAGGATCTTTGTTTTTCCATTATGTATGTATTCAGGTGCTTGATAAATGTTTGCTTTAAATGAATGGTTTTCATTTCTCACAAGAGCCAGTTGACCCAGGTTACTTTAGTTGCAAGTTTAGTAATCTTCATTTCACAGTGCTACCTCTGCTCATAATCTTACAGTGGATCGCAAGTTCCTCTGTACGAGTATAAGGTTTTCTACAAAAAAAAGCTCTCTAATGAATGATGCGCCCATTTTTTTTGGACTGGCTTGAGATAAATTTACTCAAATATCTTAAAAATGATCTTCATATTCAAATTAATCAAACACAAAAGTAATCATGTATAAATATGCATAATATCTTACCCCAAGTTATTTTAAAACTGTGTGAATGTATCTTTCCTTTCACTGAAGGCTTTGCCGGTATGCCTGGTTTATCAGGGCAAGTAGTAAATTCTACTACTTCACTTGGATTACTTTTACCTTCTGAGTTGTAAGCAATAACCTGTGATGAGAGCACAAAGACATGAAATAATACATTTGAAACCTAATAATATTGGTTTAATGAACAAAGTGATAGGAACAAACAGCTTCAATCAAATGATAAAATACATTTTTTAGCTTGGAATGGCTTGTTCTTTGAGAATTGCTTGTCTTCAATAGAGACTTGGCATATATGAAGAGTATCCAACTGTACTTCCCCTTTTAGAATCAGTCCTGGGAATATAAGTGTAAAACCTAACATTTTGATAATAAATAGGAATCAAACGAACAAGCTATAATCTGGTGATTCTTGATGGGCTTTAGGCTTGCTTTGTTTATTCTTTTAATATTCTTTGTGAGTTTAGAAAGATGTCTGTACATTCTTTGAATCTCCTTTTTTCAAAAGGTGAAGTCTACTCCCCCTTCCCTTCTGTGTCATACTTAATGACTCACCCTAACAAACAATATAGCAGAAATGATGGTGTGTGTAACTTCCCTATGCAAAAACTCATGTGGTGAGGAACTAAGTGTTCCTGGTGACAACTGTGTGAGTGAATTTGAAAGCAGACTCCAGTCCCAGTAGAGCCTTGAGATGACTGCAACTCCAGTTGACATCTTGATTACAACCTCATAGAGAATCTACATCAGAATTACCCAGTTAAGCTGGTTCTCAATTGCTGACCCACAGAAACTATAAGTTTGTTTATTCAAACTGCTAAATTTTGGGATACTTTGTTATAAAGTAATAGAGAAATATAATTCCAATGTAGGTATTATTCTATTATAGAAATTTATACCTATATTTTTACCTTGTCTCCTCTACCGAACTTAAAGATCCTCAAGTCCAGTATCAAATCATAATTTTTTCCTCTTTAAACCTGCCCCTCTTTTCTCTCCCCATAGTAAAAAGCTCTACCATCTACCTAGTTGCTCAAGCCAAAAGGAGACATCCTTGATTATTCTCTGAACTGCCACATCAAATCTCTTACTATATCCCATTAACTCTACCTCCACTTCACTGTTCTTTACAACAATGTCAACCTTAGTGAAAGCCTCCTTTTTCCTATCTTTTCTGGGTGACTGTAATTACACCACTAACTAGTTTCCAGGTATTCCTGCCCTTGACCCCACCTACTTTCTACACCGCAGCCAAAGGGACTTTATTGTTACTGCTCAGCTCAGAACCCTCTAATGGCTTCCCATCTTCCTCAAAATCTAAATTCCATAGCATGCTTACAAGGCCCTATGTGATTTAATCCTTAACTACCTCTTGAAACTCCACTGTAGGGTCTTTGTACTAGCAGTTATTTCCTACGCTTGGAATGTTTTTCTGATTTTGACATGCTATCTCCTTGTTACTCAGATCTGTTTAAATGCTATTTCCAAGAAAATTTCCTTAACTACCCAGTCAATCTCTCTTACCCATTCTATTTTAAATAACCTGCACTGCACTTAACCACAGTCTCTTTGTTCGGTTATTTATTGTCCATTCCCCTCATCAGAATATCAGCTGTTTTAATCACTGCTGTAGTCTTAGTGTTTATAACAGTGCTTAGCAGAGAGTAGATGCATAACAATTATCGGCTTAAAGAATGACTCATAGATGGGGACTATGATGTGATGTAACACCATACACAAGGATCTGAGTAAATCTACTAACCCAAAAAACTCATACAGCCCATTAGAACTCAGTAAAATTTAGCCCAATTGTTCAATTTTGCTCAGGCTTCCTCAGTCCTCTCACACAGTCACATGAATTTCCAAGATGTTTTTTTACTCTGCTGCTTTACAAATGAGACTACAAATTGGTTTAAAACACTTCTTAATGTTGTGCACAAAATCTACTTAAACGTTTTAACCAGAAGAGTAGTCTCCCTAAAAACTATGAAGATTCACTTAATTATGTTTTTAAGGCTCTGTATTTCAACACTGTCTACTGTAAACCACTTTCTAGTCATAAACGTAATCTCTCCCCACCCAAATTTTGTAAATAATCACAATGCTCATTTAGTGCCTATCATACAAGGAGCACTGTGCTAGGAACCCTAGGTGTAAGCAGTCATTACCTTCAAGGAGTTTAAAATCTTCATGCAGAAGATAAGCAATATGCATTATTAAAAGAATTGGGCAGGAGAAGAAAGATTACTAAGGCCTAAAATGGTTCAGGAAGGCTTTGAAAAGGGAAATGGAAGTGTTGTGTAGTCTTTCCCCGGTAACAGCAATGAAAAGGGAGGCTTGGGTAAGAGAAAAAACAGAAAGTCTTGCACATAAGAGCAGGAGTGAATAGTAAACAGTGAGCTCTGCTCAGGGAAAGATGAGTAGTTAATCTGGTGAGGTAACTGGTTCAAGTATGGACTGGAAGGTAGCATATTTTAAAAACTGAAAGGAAATATAAAGAAACTTACATCAACTAAGGAAATTGTTTCTAAGAGGGAAAGCTGTTTTTCAGAAAGATTAATCTAAGTATAGAAGAGAACTTGGATTGGAAGGTGAAAAAAGAGCCTGAACGCAGTTATATGAAGAACATGTTTGGAGATTTAGTATTCTTCAAGACAGAATGGCAGCTAACACACGGCAAAAAGACGGTATATCCAAGCTAAAAAGGGATACACCAAGAAGACCTAAGAACTTAGCTAGGGCACACTTAGGGCAGAAAAGATAGATCATAAAATGACACCAGACAAGATGAGAGGAAGAAAACATGACTACATACTATGTAGTGTAATAGATGCTGACATAAGTGAATTTCAAAGATGGAACATAAAAGTAGTTGATGGAGCCAGATACAAGCTGTTTTGGTTTCTCTTTACCTATCAAAAGACCTCAAAAACAAGGAATAAGCTAAAAGTGAAAGTATCTAAAGGTTCTTGGCTCAACATTCTCATAACTTGACCTTTATTTAGAAGCCTTGCTATATCCAAAGTGGAGATTGGAAAGAAAAAAAGAAAAAGAAAAAAAAATCCCAGAAGGTTTGCTGCTTGAAAAACTTTTTTTGTTTTCTAGTGGCCTAGGGTTATAGGACTGACAACTAGGCTCTGATGCCTTTGATCCTTTAAAAAAAAATTAGACACGAGGTCCTAGCCCAGCCTTCAGTGAACCATTTGATGAAATTAGAATTGCTTATCACTTTTTTTTTTTGAGCCGGAGTTTTGCTCTGTTGCCCCAGGCTAGACTGCAATGGTATGATCTTGGCTCACTGCAACCTCCGCTTCCTGGGTTTCAGTGATTCTCCTGCCTCATCGTCCTGAGTAGCTGGGATTAACAGGTGCCCACCACCATGCCTGGCTAATTTTTGTATTTGTAGCAGAGACGGAGTTTCACCATGTTCACCAGGCTGGTCTTGAACTCCTAATCTCATGATCTGCCTGCCCTAGCCTCCCACAGGGCTGGGATTACAGGTGTGAGCCACTGCGTCTGGCCTATCACTCTTAATTTTAAATAATTTTAAATAATCCTGACTGCTTTGCTATGCATTAAAATTTTATTTTTGAGCATGGTGACTAATGCCTGTAATCCCAGTACTTTGGGAGGCTGAGATGAAAGGATTGAGCCCAGGAATTCAAGATCATCATAGGCAACATAGAAGACCCTATTTCCATAAAAAAATAAAAATAAAAAAAAAAGCCAGGTGTAGTGGCACATGCCTGTAGTGTAGTCCCAGATAGGAGGCTGAGGTGGGAGGATCCCTTCAGCCCAGGAGTTAGAGGCTGAAATGAACTATGACTGTGCCAATGCACTCCAGCCTGGGTGGTGGTGTGAGTCCCTGTCTCAAAATAAGTAAATTTATTTCCATTCTTCTTTATCATCTAATTTTTTTTCTCTGTTCTAATTTTGTTTTAGTATTTTGATTATCCCAGAACTGTCCTCAGTGTAGACCCTAGTATTTGGTAAACTTGGTCATATTAGTAGTTCATTTTATGTTAGTATTTTTATTGTTTCTTCAGAATAATAATATGCTACTTGTTTTAAAGAGTCTGCTAGAAAAGACAGAGTGAGACATAACAATAGAATTTAATGATTCAAAATGCCCTCAGCTGGGTTCCCAGCATACTGCAGATTTAAAACAAGTGTCTGAGCTCCTAGAACTTCACGCAGGCATCATTTTCTACTTCCTGTTTTTTTTTTAATCCCTCCTCTAGATCAGTTGTTTACAAATTTTGGCAAGCATCAGAATTACTTTGAAGTATACCACAACAAATTGCTAGGCCTCAGCCCCCCAAGTTTCTGATTTAGTAGATGGGGGTAGGTAGGGGCAGGGCCAGATAACTTATATTTCTAACAAGTTCTCAGGTGTTAGTGACAAAATGGCCTGCTGACCACTTTGAGAACTACTGCTCTAAATCTTAATAAGCCAGAATATAGCCCTTTTCCTATTATCCAGTGATGTGTAAAGAGGTGGCTTTTAGACATATTGTTTTCCCATCCCCAACCTTATCATTGGGGAGTATTTTGTGCAACAGCCTACTGTCTCCTTGAAGATTCTGACTGTATATTTCTCCCTCCCCTGAAATTTGAAAGTGACTACCATAGTGAAACACAGTTTAATTAATTAGTTAATATTTTTAAGAGATGGAGTCTTGCTCTGCTTCCTAGGCTGGGATACAGTAGCACGATCATAGCTCACTACAGCCTTGAACTCCTGGGCTCAAGTGATCCTCCTGCCTCAGCCTCCCGAAGTGTTGGGATTATTACAAGTGTGAGCTACCATGCCTGGATGGTTTTTTTTTTTGAGAAGCGAGTCTCACTCTATTGCCCAGTCTGGTGTGCAATGGCATAATCTTGGCTCACTGCAACCTCTGCCTCCCAGGTTCAAGCAGTTCTTGTGCCTCAGCCTCCAGAGTAGTTGGGATTATAGGCGTGAGCTACCATGCCTGGCCTAAATAGAAATTTGATTTGTATACAGTAGAATGCTAAGGAATTTAACACATATGTATACTTGTGTGCATTTCAGCCCCTATATTACCATGATGTTACATGGTAGTAGAATTCTAGGATTTTCATAAACTTAAATTACTAAGACATTAAAAACTTCCTCTTTAGAGGACCTGTTGGAATGCTTCATTTATGAAGCAAAAATACAATCCAATATCATCACAAAACTGGGATGGATCTTCCTATTTCTCAGGTATTTTATTAATCTTGTAAATATGAAAACCATATTTAGAAATTAAAATGACCTAGCATTATTATAAGTTTTTAAAATGAAGCTAATAGCATAAAATAAAGCATAATAATTATATACTATATAATCAAATTTCCTATTGTTAAAGATTTAAGGTTCTCAAGGAGTAATAAAATCTATCTTTGCTTTTTAATAGTGAAAACGATTTACAGTGGCTCTTATCATTAATTTGAAATGATTTGATAAACACTGGCAGGAAAATTTAAATGTTGAATTTATCAACCAGTGAGCATCCTGTTATATTCTTGGGAAAACTTCTGTGCAAATACAGTCTGGCTTATATTAACTGGTATATTAACTAATTCAAGCACTGTCTGCCAAGAAATAGCAATGTAAATAATGACCAACTCAAAGAGCAAAAATGTATCCTAGAATAATGCTATACTAGGAAAAGTAAGAATTTCAGGAGTCTCCACACTAGAACAATCTTCAAAGCTTGCCTCAAGTGAGCAAGAATGACATGTTGTCTCCCCATCCTCCTTGTGAAATAATTCAGTCCAAGGGCCAATAGGTGAGCTGAATAAGGCAAGCCTTTGTGCTGGGGACAGGGATGTGTTGGGTAGAGGCAGCAGCATGTACCCAGTAGGGACTCAAGCACCCTATTCCTCAATAGGACTTTAGGAAAGAGCAGGGGGGATGAAGGAGGGGTTTGACTCAATAAGTAAATATACTGAACTGGGTCAAGGTTTCTCACCGATGATGAAGGAAGTTAGAAATACAGAATGGGGGAAAACTAAAATTAACCTGTGGCATTGGATTAGAATTGAAGGTATCTGGTGTGAACTCATGATGTAAAAAAAAATACAGAGATACAGAAACATAGATACGTACCTGTGTTGTAACTGTATATATATGTACGTATATACATATCTATATAAATATTTATATATAAACTAAACATATACACACATATAGTTCCTAGCTCTATCCATTGGGAGGGCTCCCAGGAGCAGTAAAAACCTGTATAACAATTAAGTATACTTAGTATCTAGATCTTGATTTCTAAATATCATTGTCCATTAAAAGGATCCTGGTGCTTTGAGAAATGGCTGATTCCAGAGTTGAAGAACGTAAAGTTTAAGATGAGACTAGAATATCTTGTGCCAGAAAGGAAGAGCTCAAAGAATGATGAGAGATATGTCAAAAGGATTCAGAAGCCAGCATGCAGGGGATTGCAAATCTGGGACAATTTAAGCCTCACAATAATCAATGTAACAAAATATAACCTATTGAATAGACTTCCATGAGTACCTACTGATATAAATGGGAAGAAGAAAGTCCTTCTTTCCTTACAGTATAATGCAAACTTATGAATGTAAAAAAAATGACAAAATTTTAAAAATCACCGCTTGGCATCATCAATCATAGTAATAATTGATTTAGGCAAGAATCATTAATGGGTGTTAAAACTATGGATAAAATTTGATGAGGAACAAGATACTCATAGAGTACATAGTATTTACAAAATACTATATTACAAAGAAAAAAGAATAACTTTACAGTTACTATAAATATGAGAAGAATATGGTAGATACAGGCTTTATCAAATGACTACCAGTAATAAGACAAATTGAAATTATATACCACTTGATATGATACAGTGAGAAAAATGCATTATTCTCTGTGATATCCCTGCCAACAAAGCATATATTTAGTGTGTTCTAACATTCATATTTTAAAAGAAGTTTGTTCACATTATGCAAATAAAAGTCATATAAATTAATTTTTATTTTAAATATATAAAGTTTGAGAAGTACCGCTATATAATAAGAAAGTGAAACAAAAAAGCTCACTAGAAAAGGTCAATGTTATTTAAGATGTAAATCCAAAGGAGTGAAGTATATACTTGGCTTTAAAACAGTAAGAATAGAGGCTAGAGGCTGGGTGCAGTGGCACATTTCTGTAATCCCAGAACTCTGGGAGGCAGGAAGATTGCTTGATCCCAGGAGTCTGAGACCAGCCTGGGCAACATGGTAAAACCTTGTCTCTACAAAATAAGTTAGCCAGGTGTGGTGGCACACACCTCTGGTCCCAGCTGCTTCAGCAGCTGAGGCAGGAAGATGACTTGAGCCCAGGAGGTCATGGCTGCAGTGAGTCGTGATCATGCCATAGCAGCAGCCTGGGTGACAGAGTAAGACCCTGTCTCAAAAAACAAACCAACAACAAATAACAAACAGAAAACAAAAAACCCAACCACATCAGTAAGAATAGGAACAAGGAACAAATCTTTTAAGGGTTTTCAAAGCTTACCTTAAATTTATACTTAGTACTACGTTTGAGATTTTTCACTGTGTAAGCAAGATCTTCTCCATCATATTTAGGTTTAAAACCGTATCCCTGGAAAAAGAAAACAAAGTCTTCATTTGACATCTAATAATAGAAATATGGGCAATAATGATAGGTGAAAAGACCCAGGTTTCTCCTCGTCTTCTATTATGTGCAATAAGACTAATGCTCTGTTGAGTGGAATCCTCACCTTGACACATCTGTATTCAGTGGGTAGACCTGGAAATGCTTATTGATCATTTGGTAGAAGACGAAGCAAACCACTTAGTCTCAGTAAATATAGTAGCCAAGAGAAGATCTTTGTGTTGAGGGAAGAGATGTCAGAGTTGAAGCCAATGGTAACTTTACCATCAAATAAGCTATCCCAAGAACAGAGATTTCCCAGAGATACTGTGCAAGAGCTGAACAGAACTGTAAGTAGTTAACATATTTAACTTGACCAAAACACATAGTTGTTTAAGTAAATAAGTGAAGGGTTAGTTGTGCTGGCAGGTGAGGATGTGTCACTTAGGTTTGGGATTGCAATTTCCAGCACCAGTGACAACGCTTTACAAACTTCCCGAATGTAATCATTACTTAAATTAAAAAAATTGAGATACAATTCATATAATGTAAAATTCACCATTTCAAAGTATAAAATCTAATTGCTTACAGTATATTCACAAAGTTGTGCAATCCTCACCTAATTTCTAGTTTCAGAAAAAGCCTGTCCTTTTTTGGGTAGCATTCATATCCCACCTCCTTCTATCTACTAACATACTTCCTGTCTCTATGGATTTGCCTATATCCACATAAATGGAATCATATAATATGTGGTCTTTTATAACTGGGTTCTTTATTTAGCATAATGTTTTCAAGGCTGACTCATGTTGTGGCATATACTGGTACTCTTTTTATGGCTGAAAAATATTCCATTGTATGGATATACCACATTTTGTTTTTCCATCTATCTGCTGCTGATGGACATTTGGGTTGTTTCCACTTTTAGACTATTATGATTAAGGCTACTATGCACATTTGTGTGCAATTTTTGTATGAACATGTGCTTTCAATTCTCTTAGGTATACACTTAGGGGGTGAACCGATGCTATTTTTGACCCTATTCCTTCAAAGTAGCACTGAAAATCTATGAACTATATATAGATCTAATAATAGAATACACCTTAACTCCTAGTCAGCTAGGCTCTAGCAAACAGGATGTGAGTGATGGGTAACTAGATTCAGGCTGCACTACACGGGAGACTTCTTAAAAAAATCTTCTGTGACACTTTGGGAAGCAGTGTGTAAATACAGTTTGAGAAAGGCAGACAGAATATTTTCTCATCTTTTAAAGCTTCTTAGTCAAGAAGGCTGTGGTGATCTTCCCCTCTCCCTAGTTCCCCTAAAACAGATTCAGTTAAAGTGTAGCCTATGTGTTTCCAAAGCACAGACAGACATACATTTACATACACACAAACAAAACAAAACCCCTTTCACATCAAAACAAAAGACTGAGTTTTCAGGCTGGGCACAGTGGCTTATGTTAGTAATCTCAGCACTTTTGGAGGCTGAGGTGGGAGGACCACTTGAGTCCAGGAGTTTGAGACCAGCCTAGGCAACATAGCGAAACTCTGTCTCTATAAAAAATAAAATTAGTCAGGCATGGTGGCACGTGCCTGTAGTACCAGCTACTTGGGAGGCTGAGGTGAAAGGATTGCCTGAGCCAAGGAGTTCAAGGCTGAAGTGAAACAAGATTGTGCCACTGCACTCCAGCCTGGGCTACAGAGCAAGACCCTGTCAAAAAAAAAGACTGCGTTCTCCATCATGCCCAACCTCTCCCAAACAATAACAAACCAAGGCTTCAAAGGACTGGGAAATGAGCTAACTACTGTGGCAATGTTTATTGTATTAGAATTAATGCCACACTAAAATGTTATTTTTCTGATTTAAAAAAAATTATACTTCAAGTTCTGGGATACATTATGAAGAACGTGCAGGTTTGTTACATAGGTATACACGTGCCATGGTGGTTTGCTGCACCCATCAACCCACCATCTACATTAGGTATTTTTCCTAATGCTATCCCTCCCCTACCCCACCCTCAACAGGCCCCAGTGTGTGATGTTCCCTTCTTTGTGACCATGTGTTCTCATTGTTCAATTCCCACTTATGAGTGAGAACATGTGGTGTTTCATTTTCTGTTCCTGTGTTAGTTTGCTGAGAATGATGGTTTCCAGTATAACCTACCAACCAAGAAAAGCCCAGGATCAGACAGATTCACAGCCGAATAATACCAGAGGTACAAAGAGGAGCTGGTACCACTTCTTCTGAAACTATTCCAAACAACAGAAAAAGAGGGACTCCTCCCTAACTCATTTTATGAGGCTAGCATCATCCTGATACCAAAATCTGGCAGAGACACAACAAAAAAAGAATTTCAGGCCAATATCCCTGATGAACATCAATGTGAAAATCCTCAATAAAATACTGGCAAACTGAATCCAGCAGCACATCAAAGAGCTTATCCACCAAGATC
Source organism: Callithrix jacchus (assembly GCF_049354715.1). Lineage (NCBI taxonomy): Eukaryota > Metazoa > Chordata > Mammalia > Primates > Cebidae > Callithrix > Callithrix jacchus. The sequence goes on from NC_133502.1 coordinate 66,818,532, forward strand.
AAGTTGGCTTCATCCCTGGGATGCAAGGCTGGTTCAACATGTGCAAATCAATAAACATAATCCATCACATAAACAGAATCAGTGATAAAAACCACGATTATCTCAATAGATGCAGGCAAGGCCTTTGATAAAATTCAACACCCCTTCATGCTAGAAACTCTAAAACTAGTTATTGGTGAAATGTATCTCAAAATAGTAAGAGCTCTTTTTGATGAATCCACAGCCAAAATCATACTGAATGGCCAAAAGCTGGAAGCATTCCCTTTGAAAATTGTTACAAGACAAGGATGCCCTTGGTACAAGACAAGTTCTGGCCAGGGCAATCAGGCAAGAGAAATAAATAAAGGGTAATCAAATAGGAAGAGAGGAAGTCAAATTGTCTCTGTTTACAGATGACATGATTGTATATTTAGAAAACCTCATAATCTCAGTCCCAAATCTCCTTAAGCTGAAAATGTTTTAAATACACTATTTAAAATCTGTATTTGTACTTACTGAAGTTTCTTCCTCCATCTCTAAAATGTAAGAAATTCCTTCATCTGATGGTGTTCCTGAGGGTTTACTCCAATGTAAGGATAACCAAGTAACTCCAGCCTTAGTTAATACAGGACTTGCTGGCATAGAAGGAGCACAGCCTGAGGTGTAATATAAGACTTCTTCACTAAAACCACTGTTGAAACAAATGGTTTTTTAAAGGTATGAAAAAGTTATTTTTACAGTGAATGAATAAGTTTGTGACAGATGTAATTTTTTTTTGAAAACGACAATTTTTGATAACAAATTATAATACAAATAATATATCTTGGGTTTGATCTCTTTATGAAAGATACCAAACAGTGAATTAGTGTTCTTTTTAAAATGCAGTTTTGGGTGCGTTGGCTCATGTCTGTAATCCCAGCACTCTGGGAGGCCGAGGTGGGCGGATCACGAGGTCAAGAGATTGAGACCATCGTGGCCAACATGGTAAAACCCTGTCCTCACTAAAAATACAAAAATTAGCTGGGCGTGGTGGCAGGTGCCTATAGTCCCAGCTACTTAGGAGAGTGAGACAGGAGAATCACTTGACCTGGGAGGCGAAGACTGCAGTTAGCTGAGACTGCAACACCACCCACTAGCCTGTGTGACAGAGTGAGGCTGTCTTAAAAAAAAAAAAAAGGCAGTTTTGTTCAGATTTTTAAGGCTTTATATCATAATTTATCCAGTCAATGAAAAAATATATATATTACCTTATGGAAAGAATAACACTCTTGTATTGGTGTGTAAATGTTTTAACTTTTAAACACACTTTCAAATAATGCCATTTATATAAAATAGAAAATGTAAGTTCTTAGTTGCATAATTAAACCAACCTGCCCCTATAAAGGTAAGCAGAGCTATCTCTAGAACAAAAATAATTTCAATATGACTCTTGAAAGACACTTGGCTTTCTATTTAAATTAGGTATTTTAGATGTTCTTAAAATTCACCTGACTTTAAACAAAATATTGAAATCACATATGCTGAGGAGCAAAAAAAAAAAAAAATCTCTTGGTCATATATAAAAATCTAACATATATTTAAAAATCTTGGTAAAGTTGTAAGTTTAATCTTTCCTATAGTTCCTATGTAAGTTATTCTCTTACAGCTTTTGCTAGACTGGTAACACATCTTAACTATATCAACAAAGATATAAACTAAGCAGAATTTTTAAAAGATAATTTGGACAGTGAATAGTTATACAATTGAAGTTGACTTGATAATCTAAAAGTATTTACATTCTTTTATAAAATACACCTTACCTTGTACCATAGTCATTTCTGGCCGATAGTCTGAATTTACAGCCCATTGCTGGTGACAGTTTAGTAATTTTAAATTGTTTCTGTGAGCCCATGTAACACTGATAAAATTCTCCATTTCCTTTTCCCTATAAGAAATGGCTGATTATTATATATCATGTACTTTACTGTAAAAAAATAAATTCACATCAATTCCTTCTGGATAGTTACATATTAGCAAGTGTGTACTGAAGGTCATGGATCTCAAGAGAAGGCTGAGATACGGCACATCTTTTATATACTACAGTTCGTCAAATGCAGAATTCAAACACCAGAGAGCAAGTATCTCTGTATAGCTTCTTGAATTAAGTAACATCTTTTAGCCAATGTTAAATCTCTGGCTTTAATAAAGGAAACTCTGCAGGTATGGATTCTATAATCTCCATGGAAGACTACCAGTGGTAGAAATGGGGTGATGATCTTTGATAGGGTTGACTGGCAGCTTTGTTGAACCTATGGAAAGCTCTAAGCAAATGATTTTAAGACAAGGTCCCTACCCATGCCCAAACTTCCAACTAGATAGATGATAAGCTTCTTTAAAATAAAACAGTTAGAGCTTCTACTGCTTAGATTAACACTGAAAAAGTTCTAGTAGAGAGCACAGCCCAATTACAGGCAGTAAGAAGGAGAGAGAAAAGTTAGGAGAGCTAAAAAGTTTTAGAAATTTATGGTGCTAAATAAAATAGATAAGTTTCTCATTCGCCACCCATTTTTCTTTATTGTGTTGCTAGAGATAAAGGGTGATTAGGGTGACTTCTGCTTCAATGAAAACCGTAGATGGTACTTGACTGCTTTACTGAATGCTCTTTTCAGTTCTAATGCCGTTTAGTTGATTCTACTGAGTTGTCTAAATAGAAAATCATATCATCTCTAAATAATGACGGTTTTGCCCCCCAGCCCAGACACCATGACTGTACTTTTTGCTTTGGTTTCAAGTCATACTGCCTTAAGTGTAACTTCTGAAATAATGTTAAATAAAGGCAGGGATAATAGGCAATCTTACCTTATTTCAGCTTTGCATAGAAATGCCTTCATTTGTTTAGTGATGGTACAAAAATAACTTTCAAATAAATTACCTTTCTATTCCTAATCTACTTTGAGTTTTAACTAAACTGAATGCTAATTTTTATCAAACACCCTCCCGTAATTTACCAAGATATTATAGTTTTTCTTCTAAATTAATATGATATGTTAATAGATTTTCTAATTCTAAATTATCTTAGAATTTCTGGAATGAAATCTACTTGGTTGTGCTTTATTATTCTTTTAATATACTGCTGAATTCCAAACTTATCAGTGGAATTTCTTCCACTCCCTCCGGCCCCTCTTCTTAGCTTGGTACAAGCCATAGGGCAAGAGAGACCATGGTAACTGATTATAAAAACAATGTACTAGGTCAAGCTTGTCCAACATGTGGTCCAAAACAGCTTTGAATGTGGCCCAACACAAATTTGTTAACTTTCTTAAAACATTATGAGATATTTTTGCGATTTTTAAAAAGCTTATTAGCTATTGTCTGTTAGTGTTAGTTGGTGCAAAAATAACTGCTGTTTTTGCCATTACTTTCAAAGGCAAATACAGCAACTACTTTTGCACAAATCTAGTATTTTGTGTGGCCTAAAGAAGCCAAAAGATTGTACTAAATAATGAAGCCCAGCATGCTTGCTGTGGTTGGCTGAAGAATGGCCCCTAAGGATACCAAGGTCCTAGTCCCCTGAACCTATGAATATGACCTTTTATAGTAGAAGAGGCTGTACAATGTGACCAAGAATCTTGAAATGGGAGATTATCCTGGATTATATGAATAGAACCCAAATGGAATCATAAGTGTTCTTAGAAAAGGAAGACAAAGGGAGATTTGAAGACAGAGGAGGAAAAAGGTGATATGATGATGGAAGCAAGGGGAGAAAAGGCAATGTGATATAGCCACAAACCAAATAATGAGAACAGCCTACAGAAGCTGGTCAAGGCAAGGAAACAGATTCTCCTGTTTCCCTAGAGAAAGCCTGGCCATGCTGACACCTTCATTTTGTCCCAGAGAAACTCATTTTGGATTTTGTGCCTCAAGAACAGTAAAAGAATAATGTGTATTTTAATATCAGGATTGGGGTAATTTGCTACAGCAGCCATAGGAAAAGAATACACTTGCCTTTAAGGCTGATGTGAAAAAAAAAGTTTCTTCATCAAGGTAGTTACCTAAGTAATAGTTTTGATGGTGATTCAGTTGAAAATAGGGAAGTTAAGTTAGAAATGTTTTCTAAAAACACCATCAATCCACTCATGCACCACACAAAATCATTCATATACTTAATGATTAAAACAAAGAAGAATATACTTAATGATTAAAACAAACAAATGTTACTTCTGCCTGAAGATATGCACATAATGTTAACCATTTAAAAAGATTAAATTTTACTTACTTCATCCCATTCTAATACAAAGTTTTGGATTTTAGAACCATTGTCACTAGGTGCCTAAAACCAACACCAAAAAAACAAAATGAAAACAAATTAGTACATTCATAAATAATACTGTGATGATCTAATCTAAGGATCTAGTTTATGTGGCAGATGTTCTCCGTGACTTGGTCCTGGGAAAATGTTCATGAAAAAATACAAAAATATATGTATTATGTACCCCATAATCTTTTCAAACTTAAGGAAAGAAAACAAAGAAGCTACTTAAGTCTTTCTGAACACTGAACAATCCCCTCTAGCAAGAACCATTAATATCTTGACTTTAAGAAGTCTTTTAAAAAGCCATTTTGCTTTTCTTCCAGAAGGTTTATCAGCTTTAAGTTGGTAGGATTGAGCCTATCATTTTTATTAAAACTCACCTTACAAAATAAATAAATGGAATATTGTATAAAATATCAATACAACCAAGGTGGAGTGAAGAACCAGGGTGCTGAAAGGAGCTCTGGGAGGGCAGTCTGGGTCCTTGTTTCTAGACTCATTGTGCTGGTACCTGAGACTGCTGGCTCAGCAATCTGTTAATATTTTAGGTATCAAAGAATACAGTCTCCCTTGGCATTTTATTTCAGTATTTAATCACTCTAAAAGTAAAAAATTTCAACCTTACTTCCACCTGAATTTTCCTTCTACAATTTCAGCCCATTTCCTCTTTGCAGAACAAATGATTACCCCATTCTTATTATAGCTCCATAGATTTGCAGACAATTGACTTTAAGACTCCTCTAGTCAAAATTAAACAATTTTAATTCTTGAAATGATATTTTTTGTACTCTATCCAGTTTTTATATAATATTGTTAATTATGTAAATGGCAATCAAGGATCATTAAGTTTTTAATACAGAGGAACACGGGGGTCTAAATTATTTGTTAAACACTAATACAGATCTTGCATTAACTTTTTTTTTTTAAATCATAATCTTAAACTGGTTAGCATGGCCAGAATTTGCTTGTAAGGTAGAGTAATATCTCACTGATTGGGAAAGCAATGGCAGTTAAAATAAATATAATGCAAAGGGGGAAGAGAATCTTTGAGAAACTCCAACTCTTATGCTGTAGAGGAAGAGAATCCAAAGCAAAAAGAGAGTTCAAAAGTCTCGGCAGGAAGTGAGGGGTATAAAAAGATATTTTCCAAGTATTAATGACTCCCGATTGCTCTAGTCTAGTTGCTAAGTTTCTCACATTTACTTAATTTTTCTTTTCTTTTTTTACTAGTGAGGTTATTAAAATGTCTATCTTAACCTGAGAGTTATCCTCCAGCTTTTTTCCAAGTTAGAGGGGAAACTATTAAGTGTAAAGTGTTTTACCTTATCTCATTTAGTCCTCAGATCAACTCTATGAAGTACTATTATCTGAACTTTACAAAAGAGGAAATGCGGGCTAAATCATCCTAGATCACACAGTCATTAAAAGTAGAGCAGAACTGAATTCATTCTATCCATCCGCAAAATCAGTGTTCCTACCCAGCAGTATTATAGGGGCTCAGATTGTCTGTCTGGGGACTGGCAATAAGACAGAAAAAGACAAATTTTAGTTAGCTTTTTGTCATCACTATGCACTGGCAATTCTAAATGATGTCAGTTAATAAGAGACCTCTCTCAACTGCTACCTCCCACGTTAACCCCCATAGAAATGCTTTTATAGATTAGGTGAGGTAGCAGTCAAAAAACCAATATTCAAGTCACTATACTACTCTTAGTGACTTTTCTTCATTTTTAATATTAAATAACAATAGTTATTATGCTTATTATTTTCCAGGCATTATACTATGAGCTATTCAGATGTTACCTGTTTAATCCTTTCGACTCTGAGGTACATAAAACTATCCGTCAAAAGCAGTGACAATGATATCTTTTTCCAACCCTATTGATTATTGTGTGTGTATACAGGGCCATTTCTAGAAAGGTTCAAGCCTGGGCAACCTGTGTGGGTAATCTGAGGTACCACTGCCTACATCTTGTATAGGGATGTTAGAATATTATTAAAGGTAGACATTTCAAAATTGTATTATTTTAGAAATCCTAACCTATATAAAGAAGAATGGGCTGCTACCCTGACTGTGCTACCAAAGGAAAGGGTCTGAGCATATTCACAAATAAAATACTACTGTAAGTGACATAAAATAAAATTAGTCATACTTTATCACATATGAATGTATGTATATATACAAAGCTTTTTGACTTACATGTGTTAATAGTACTTTTTGACTACAAAAGTATCCAATATCCCCACCAGAACTAGAAACTAACAAGCTACAGAGCAAGTAGTAGGTCTTACATTTTTAAAAGCTTTCAGAAGTAAAGCTAGCCCTGAGCTTGCTCTGGAAGCAAGGACAGATAATTAAATCAAGGGGGAAGAGTTACATCTCACTAAAATCCAAAGCTAACAGAAATGGTACCCCATTCTAGGGGATGTTTTGAAATTTTGTGGGGTTTATTTCTGATCTAATCACAATAATGCAGGAGGGGGGAGGGTCTGGTGGTTATGGGGTGAAGATCAAGGGCACTAATAGCCCTGTAGCATAGGGACAATCAGTACAATGAGGAATTGTTTTCTTCCTCTAGGACTTTTGAATGTTCATCAGAGTTGAAAAACCAAATCCCACTTTATAAAGTATTTTTTGTATGGTTTTAACAGACACTGAGTTTCTCAAAATGCAGTAACTGCAATTTGGGAAAGACTGCATTTAATTTTTTCAGAAATTCACCAAGACCACACTACTTCAGAAAATCACATAATGACAAAGTTGTCTGTGGTATCTGACAACTCTGTGGTATTTGACAACCATACTAATTCTATATACGATATCTGTCTACTTCATTGTATCTTCTTGTGTAGCTGGGACTAAACATTTATGAATTGAAATATATACTTTCTATTGAGAATAACTTGATTCCTCCTTTTAGGCCGCATATTGGTTTATGAGTCTAGTTCTTATAAATCTGATTTTAGAATAAAACTCAGAATATAAAGGCATCATGACAAAATCTTACAAAAAGGACAAATGGGTTAAAAATTACTGTGGTGAATCTCAGTATCATCACACATGCAATGTAATAAAAAATGTTAATTATAAATCCATCCTTTTTTACTATATTTACATTTAGTAAGAAAAAAACACTAAGTGTTATTTTAATCTACATTAAATAGGCATTTGTGTCTTATACGTAAAGAGGAGGAACAAATTAGAGCTCTCTGTCACCAGAAACAACTGAAACTTAATACTACTAGGGGATACAAAGAAACACACGTCCAGTTGGAAATACCCTACAAAATATTCTTACCTTCCACTGCAAAGTGAGGGAATTTTTGGTCCGATTGGCTATCCTTGGTGGATTAGGTATATCAGGTTCACAGCTCAAGGTGGTAAAGATTTCAGCTTCTGAAGGAGTTCCCTTTATAGAATTATATTCTGCCTGGACTCTATGGTGATAAAATGAATAATTTTAACTTTCAGAATCACTGTATCCTATTTTCAAAAGTATCACCTTTAAGTACTTGCAAATTAGGAAGGTGTCCACTAAAAGTTCTATCAAGAAAATACGACTATTAGAAGTAAAAGGTGACCCTTAAAAAAAAAAAGAAAGGATAGACTAGTGTTTTTTTTTTTTTTTTGCTGCAAGCCAAAGAAATAGTTAAAAATTGTGGTATGTGAGTGTGCATATATGTATTTATACACACATGCAAAAAAATGTCCTGAAACAAGTTTCCTGAAACAACATTCTCAACTATGGGGAATACATGGATGCTTTCTATCCTATTTGATTCTATTTCTTTTTTTTAAAAAGCAATGCTGAATATAACCCACAGAATTAAATTAATAATTCAATATGACTGCAATCTACAGTCTGAAAAAGATTAGGTTAGACAAAACTTTGAGTTTATCCACAGGAAGTACACTTGAATGCTTAGTAGTTTAACAGAAATAATCCCAACCACATATGCTTTTTTTAAAAATGGGGGTAATTAACTAAATGTGTTATATTAGGCTTCAGCTGGATAAGCCCTAGAATGTATGAAATTTTAGTAAATTACACTAGAAAAACTGCATAGAGTAAAACATTATCTAAGTTCTTCCTTATCAAATATTGTGAAATTCTAGAGTCGTAATATCCTGAACTCTTCTTAAAACAGGATGTAGTAAAAATAAATGTGTACACCAAATATTATTTATAATTATTTTATAAAAATTCCAAAAGCTGGGACAAGTTTCCAGTGCCAAACTAGATTCTACAGACATATTCAACAGATTCATTCCAAACTCAAAAGTCTATAAACAGGATGATTAGCCCTTCACTATAACATGAATTAAATGTTTTTGTTTTTTGAAAAATTTTGATAATTTTACCAATAGAAAAATTGAAGTCTGCAGTTTTTTTTGTTTTTTGATACAAGGGCTCACTCTGCAGCCAGGATGGAATATAATGGCATGATCATGGCTCACTGCAGTCTTAACTTCCTGGGCTCAAGCAATCCTCCTACATCACCCTTCCGAGTAGCTGATTCCACAGGCCTGCACCACCATGCCTGGCTACATTTTGGATTTTTTGTAGAGATGGAGTCTCACTATGTTGCTCAGGCTGGTTTATAACTCCCAGGCTCAAGAAATCCTCCTGTCTTGGCCACCTAAAGTGCTGGGATTACAGGTATGAGCCACTGCGCCCAGCCTACAAACTCTGTTTTTAATCTGAAATCAGTGTTTAAATTATATTCTAGATTTTTAAGAAAATAATTATTAAAAAAAAAAAACCCTATGCTGTATCATGGAAAAGCAATCTATAGGAATTCCTTACTTTGCATGGTAATCCGTGGCTGGCTTGAGATCATTTAAAGTGATATTTGTTTCTTCTCCTCTGGGGAAAAAAGGGTAATATTTCAATGTCTGGTAAATAAAGCGTTTTCAAAAGACGTACATTATATAAACTATAAAGTATTTTATGAAACTACTTCTTTCTTTACCAACTGTAACCATATTCAGATTCCACTAATATGGGGTTTGGCAGTTAGGATATGTGCCAGACTTACGTGTATACCTGCATACTACTTTAAAACAGGTGTTAAGTGAATCAGCTGTGTAAACCAGACTCTTTTTTTTTTTTTTGGAGTGCAGTTAAGGAAGGCATTTAACTTACTGAAGAAACAAAACTATTATCAATTATTTAAAAATACATTTTGCACATGGTTAAAATAATAAAACATGTATTGCCAAAAGCAAAATTGCCAAATTTTTATAAAGAGTTTGCCACTATGTTATTTTATTAGAAAATAATGTGGAACTTCATTTAAAATGTTACACTCTGAACAGATCACCTATGAGAGAACACTGGAATTAACAGGAATGACTGACAACATGAAAAACAAGGAAGGAGAGGGAAGTAAACCTATTTGGCTATGGTCATCTGGGAGCCTAGAAAGGTTCTCCAGTGTGGGGAAAGGGTAAGTGAGTGACCCCCAGTGGTCCACATTCCCACCTGTATTCTAGTCATGGGAAACACCCTAGACCCTTGTGGGCTGCAGCTAACATAGGGAGCTTCACGGATTTGTACAAGGCATTGCTCAAGAGAGGGAGCTCACGTTGGGTCCTATAAACCTCTCAAGCCCTAAGCAGCTAGAGGAAGGTATCTTAATTGAGAGCACAACCCCCAACATACTGCATCCTGACCACAGGCCCTACAGTCCCCACATCTCCACTTCTCTGGAGCCCCACTGACATTTCCTACCCACAGACCACCACTGTGACTGGCTGCTGCTTTTAGGACTAAAGCTTGAGCCACTGGCAAAGATCCTGGTGCTCCTAGTAGAGAAGCTGCTGCACATCTTCATGCACTCCAAGAACAAACTTCCTGCCTGTAGCAACTGCAGCTGTGGTTAAAGCACGAAAGTGGGTATTCCCTAGCTGCCTGCATACAGCTGCTGCTACTAAAAGCCCTCCCTGGTAGCAGGTCTGCAGCAGAGCCACTGTGGCTCCACCCGAGCACTCTTTCTTGGGCCTGGGGGTCATACCTACCCTGCCAACACAGTTAGCACCTACAAACACCACTGGAGGGCCTGAAGAGAGGTCCTGGCTCTGTACCCCACCCCCATGTTTGAGCACACTATCTGGGAGATCTGGGGACTACCCAATCCAGTCCATCATCTGTGCCACCTAAGCACTACTCCTGATGGCCTGAGATTAAGCCCACCCAACCTGCCTTTAACCACCATAGCAGGCACCCATCTGTATCCATCCACCTGTGGGCCTTGGGACTGGCTTGTCCAGCCCGTCATAGTCACCACCAACATCAGCATGGGCTGCTTGGAACCCAGAGGTTAGTCCTGCCATGGCTAATGCCATTACTCAAGCCATATCTGCTTCTCAGAGGCCTGAGAACCCACCTGCCTGACTCACAGGTGCCACTACTAGCACCTGAGCAAGCTGCCTGGAGGCCCAAGAATCAGCCTGCCTGAATCTGCTAACACTGGTGCTCATGTACACCATTTGGGGGCCCAATGGCAGGCACGCTTGGGCCTGCTCCTGCCACCCCTGAGGCCCAAGGACAGGCCTACCTCATATACTCATCTCCAGCAAAACTTCACTACAGCCTCCACTAACAACTGCACCTTAAGCCACTGTGGAAATCACAGACACCAATAACACTGCTTATAGCAGAAGGAGTTATATGATGACTAAACTCCTGCATGCATCCTGAATCAAAGCCAAAGTGCTCTACCCAACCAACTATAGATGCATCTTCAGGAAAAAATCCTCCCCTATGAAAGCAAACTCAAAAAATGGAAAGAAGTGACTGTTATGCCAGATGCATGAATAATGACAAAAGGACACAAGAAATATGAAAAAGCAAGGCAATATGATACCTCCAAAAAAAACCACAATAACATTCCAGCAACATATTCCAATAAAAAAGAAAAATTTATGAAATTCCAGATAATAAATTTGAATAAAGATACTAAAGAAGCTCAGCTGAAATATAAGAAAAAACAGAAAAGCAATACAAATAAATCCAAAAAACAATTTAGAATATGAATAAGAAATATCCCAAAGAAACATATAATCATAAGAAAGAAACAAACAAAAATTCTGGAACTGAAGAATTCATTAAATGAAACACAAAACACATTTGAAAGCATCAACAGGAGGCTAGATATAGCTGAAAAAAGAATTTCAGAACGTGAAGACAGGTCTTTTGAAATAACCCAGTGAAACAAAGATAAACTTTGGGCAACTGAGGTGGGCAGATCACCTGAGGTCAGGGGTTCAAGACCAGCCTGCCCAACATGGTGAAACCCTGTCTCTACTAAAAATGCAAAAAATTAGCTGGGCATGGTGGTGGGCGCCTGTAATCCCAGCTACTTGGGAGGCTCAGGCAGGAGAATCACTTGAACCTGGGAGGCAGAGGTTGCAGTAAGCCAAGATTGTGCCACTGCACTCCAGCCTGGGGGACAAAAGTGAAACTCCATATTGAAACAAAGAAAGAAAGAGAAAGAGAGAGAGAGAGAGAGACGAAAGGAAAGGAAAGGAAAGGAAAGGGAAAGGAAAGGGAAAGGGAAAGGGAAAGGGAAAGGGAAAGGGAAAGGGAAAGGGAAAGGGAAAGGGAAAGGGAAAGGGAAAGGGAAAGGGAAAGGGAAAGGGAAAGGGAAAGGGAAAGGGAAAGGGAAAGGGAAAGGGAAAGGGAAAGGGAAAGGGAAAGGGAAAGGGAAAGGGAAAGGGAAAAGGAAAAGGAAAGGAAAAGGAAAAGGAAAGGAAAGGAAAAAGGAAAGGAAAAGGGAAAGGAAAAAGGAAAGGAAAAAGGAAAGGAAAAAGGAAAGGAAAAAGGAAAGGAAAAAGGAAAGGAAAAAGGAAAGGAAAAAGGAAAGGAAAAAGGAAAGGAAAAAGGAAAGAAAAAAAGGAAAGGAAAGGAAAGGAAAGGAAAGGAAAGGAAAGGAAAGGAAAGGAAAGGAAAGAAGAAACAGAGAGAACAAAGCCTATGTAACATATGGGACACAATAAAGCAACCAGATATTTGAATTTTTGGTATCCTAAATGGTGAAGTTTAAAAATAAAAGGGTTAGAAAACATATTGAACAAAATAATAGCTGAAAACTTTCCAAGTCTAGCAAGAGATTTAGATATCCAGACACAGGAAGCTCAGACAGCCAGAGATAAAACTGATATAGATACAAAATGGACACAATACACAAAAAGGTCTTCTGCACGAAATTATAGTCAAACTGTTAAAAGTAAAAAACAAAGAAAATTCTAAAGATAGTAAGAGAAAAGCATCTAGTCACCTATAAGGGAAGTAGTATCAGACTAATGGGATTTCTCAGCAGAAATCTTACAAACCAGCAGAGAATGGGATGATATATTCAAAGTGCTGAAAGAAAACCAACTGTCAGCCAAGGATACTATACCTAACAAAGTTATGTTTCATAAAGGAAGGAGAAATAAGGTATTTTCCAGAAAAGCAAAAGCTGAAGGAATGTATCACCACTAGACCAGTTCTACAAGAAATGCTTAAGGGAGTCCTACACCTAGAAAAAAGGGATAATAGCTGCTGTCATGAAAACACATGAAAGCATAAAACTTACTGATAGAGCAAACACACAAATGAGGAAGAAAAAGAACTCAAATACTATCATTACAGAAAGCCACTAAACCACAAGGATAGACAATAAGAAAGAATAAAACAAAGAACATCAAAACACCTAGATGGCAATTAATAAAATGACAGAAATACACCCTCACATATGAACAGTAAATTTAATGTAAATGGATTAAACTTTCTACTTAAAGACACAAACTCACTGAATGAATTAAAAAATGTGACCCAATTATATGCTGTCTACAAGAAAGTCATCTCACTGTAAAGACACATACAGACTGAAAGTAAAGGAATGGAAAATGATAATCCATGCAAACAGAAGCCTAAAGTGAGCAGGAGTAGCTATACTCAGATAAAACAGATTTTAAGTCAAAAACAATAAAAAGAGACATAGTCATTATATAACGATTAAGGGATCAACTCAGCAAGATGATAAAACAATTCTAAATACATATGTACCCAACACTCGAGCACCCAGAAATATAAAGGAATTATTGTTAGATCTAAAATTGGGGAGGGGGAGATAGACTCCAAGAAAATAATACCTGGCACTTCAACACCGCACTGTCAGCATTAGACAGAACATCTAGACAGAAAATTAACAAAGAAATACTGGATTTAAATGACACATTACACCAAATGGACATAACAAACCTTTGTAATACATTTCATCCAACAGCTACAGAAAACACATTCTTCTTATCAACAAATGAAACATGAAACCTTCTTTAGGGTAGACCATACGTCAGCATACAATACAGATCTCAACAAATTTTTAAAAACGAAAATTATACCATTTATTTCCTAATAACACAATAGAATAAAACCAGAAAGCAATAACAAGATGAACTTTCGAAACTGCCAATACCTGGAAACTAAACAACATGCTCCTGAATGACCACTGGTAGAAGGACAAATTAAGGAGGAAATAAAAAAAATTTTTGAAACAAATTAAAATGGAAACACAAAATACTAAAACCTACGGGATACAGCAAAAGCAGTGCCAAGACGGAAATTTAAAGCAGTATCAAGACGGAAATTTAAAGCAATAAATGTCTACATTAAAAAAGCTGAAAGACTCTAAATAATCTAGCAAAGCATATCTCAAAGAACTACAAAATCAAGAACAAATCAAATCCAAAATTAGTGGAAGAAATAATAAAGATCAGAGCAGGCAGCCAGGTGCAGTGGTGCACACCTATAGTCCTAGTTCCTTGGGAGGCTGAAGTGGGAGAATCACTTGAGCCAAGGAGTTTGAGTCCAGCTTGGACAACATTGCAAGACTCCATTACTAAAAAAACAGAAGATCAGAATAGAATGAAACCACCACCTAATCAAGAGAAGTAGAAAGGAGACCCAAATAAACAAAATCAGAAGTAAAAAAGGAGATACTACAACTGAAACCACAGTTACAAAGATCATCAGAAACTACTGTGGACAATCTACAGTAACAAACTGAAAAATCTGAGGAAGTGGATAAATTCCTGGATACATACCACCTACCAAGATTGAATCAGGAAGAACCAGAAAACATGAACAGACCAACAGTGAGTAAAAAGATTGAATTAGTAATGAAGAGTCTTCAAACAAAGAAAAGTCCAGGACCAATGGCTTCCCTGACAAATTCTACCAAACTTTCAAGGAACACCAATTCTCCTCAAACTATTCCAAAAACATTGAAGAGGAGAGAACTCTAACTCATTTTACAAGGACAGCATCACTCTGGTACCAAAATCAGGTAAGGACACAACAAAAAAAAAGAAAACTACAGATCAATCCCTGATCAACACAGATGCAAAAATCCTCATCAAAGTACTAGCAAACTGAATTCAATTTACAGCATGACCAAGTGGGATTTATACCAGGAATGCAAGACAATACACCATGATCAAGTGGGATTTATACCAGGAATACAAGGATGGTTCAACACAGACAAATCAATAAATGTGATACACCATACTAACATAAAAACCATATGATCATCTCAATACATGCAGAAATTTTTTTTTTTAAATTCAGTATCCCTTCATGATCAAAACTTTCAACAAACTAGGCACTAAAGGAACATACCTCAACATAATAAAGACCACCTATGACAGACCCACAGCTAACATCAGGCATAAAGGGAAAAGTCTGAAAACCTTTCCTCTAAGAACTTGAACTAATAGGCATGCCTACTTTCACCGCTCCTATTCAATATGGTCCTGGAAATCCTAGCCAGATCAAGAAATAAAAGGTATTCAAATTAGAAAAAACCAAACCAAAACAAAACAAAAACAAAGTCAAATTGTCCCTCTTTGCAGATGACATGATCTTACATATGTAGGAAAATCTAAAGACTCCACCAGAAAACTCTTGGATCTGATAAATAAATTCAGTAAGTTGCAGGATACAAAATCAATGTACAAAAATCAACATCACTTCTATGTACTAATAATGAACTAGCTGAGAAAGAAGCTCAAAAGGCAATCACATTTACAATAGCTACAAAAGAAAAAAAAAACCCTAGGAATAAATCTAACGTAACAGACAAAAGAGCTCTGTAAGATAAAACTACAAAGCACTGATGAAAGAAATTGAAGAAAACACGAACAAATGAAAAGACATTCAATGCTCATGCAGTCAGAAAATACCATTAAAATGAACAGACTGTCCAAAACAATTTATATTCAATGCAATACCTATCAAAATACTGATGTCAGTTTTCACAGAAATAGCGAAAGTGATCCAAAACTTTATATGGAACCAGAAAATAGCCTGCACAGCCAAAGCAATCCTAAGTGGAAAGAACAAAGCTGGAGTCATCACACAATCTGACTTCAAAATATACTGCAAGACTATAGTAACCAAAACAGCAAGGTATTGGTATAAAAACAGACACTAGACCTAAGAAACACAATAGAGAAACCAGAAGTAAATTTACGGCCAAATGATTTTTTAAAAATGGTGCCAAGAACATACATTTGGGGAAAAGACACCCTTTTCGATAAATGCTGCTAGGAAAACTGGATATCCACATGCAGAAGAATGAAACTGGACTGTATCTCTCATCTTTTATTAAAATAAACTAGAGATGGCTTAAAGACTTCAATGTTTACAACCGGAAACTATGAAACTACTGGAAGAAAATACAGAAGAAATACTTGAGGACACTGGTCTAGGCAAATATTTTATGCTAAGACCCAGAAAGCAGAGGCAACAACAAAAAATAGAGAAATAAACTAAAAACCTTCTGCACAGTTGAGGAAACAACCTACACAGTGAACAGTCAACCCTCAGAAAGGGAGAAAATATTTTCAAACTATTCATCTGACTAAAGACTAATATCCAGAATATACAAGGAACTCAAATAACTCAACAGTAAAAAAACAAACAATCCCATTAAAAGTGGACAAAGGACATGAATAGATATTTCTCAAAAGAAGAAACAGAAATGGCCAACAGGTATATGAAAAAATGCTCTATATCATTAGGGAAATCCAAATCCAAATTACAATGAGATCATTTTACCCTAGTTTGAATGGCTATTATTAAAAAGACAAAAAAAAAAATGATGCTGGTGAGGATACAGAGAAAAAAAAAGCCCTTATACACTGTTGGTGGAAATGTTAATTAGCATATCCACTATGGATAACCATGTGGAAATTTCTCAAAAAACTAAAAATAGAAATATCATACAAATGAGCAATCCCACTACTTGATGTTTTTCCAAACAAAAGAAAAATCAGTATATTGAAGAGATGTGCTTTTCCCACATTTACTGTAGCACTATTTACAATAATAAAAATATAGATCAACCTAAGTGTCCATCAATGGATGAATGGATAAAGAAAATGTGGTATATATACACAACAGAATATTATTCTCTACTTTTTTTTTTAAACTTAAAATCACAATTCCCTATTTAATTTACTTCCACCAAGTCTCTCTTCTCTCTACTTTATGGACTTCTTTCTGCTCCCCACCCTTTACCTCCCAGCTATTCTGTTTCTCAAATGGAGGCCAGTAAGTATGAGAAATAAATATGTTTCAAGCATAAAAGTACATGTAATGAACTGGGCAGTTGCAGCAGCATCCTTAGAGATAGATCTTACAGGAGATGACTAATGCCCACCTTGTGCTCCCTGGTTAGGCTCCAAATGGAAATAAATCATTCCTCTTAGTAAGCAGCCATATCTAACTAGAAACCTTTAGGTTGATAGTCCTTTATCCCCTACTTACCCCTTAAGTAGTTTTACTTGTCTCTCTCAAGAAAAATGAATAGAACACAAGGAAATCTCAATAGAGAGGAAACAGAACATTTTTATAACCTTATGTGACTAGGTGAGAGGCACTGGGGCAGTTTCACTTTCCTTTCTTCTCCTTACCAGCTAGGTTTTGAAAAAAGCATTAAGACTGATGGAGCCAGTGTTCTGTGCTAATTATAATCATTCAAATAATTAACCATCACCTTTACAGTATTCTTGGTGATTAAATAACTAATCAGCAACATTACCCTTTTTCATTAGAATAATTAACTTTTATATAAATATGGACTGAAAAATAATTTATTTCAAAACTGTCAATAATAAATGTCACAATTTTAGCTACTGAATCTTTCTAAGGCTTCGTGGTATGTAATATACTTTTTTTTCTTTTTTCTTTTCCCAAGACGGAGTCTTGCTCTGTTACTCATGTTGGAGTGCAACGGTGCGATCTTGGCTCACTGCAACTGCCACCTCCCAGGTTCAAGCAATTCTCCTGCCTTAGTCTCCTAAATAGCTGGGACTACAGGCATGTGCAACCACACCTGGCTAATTTTTGTATTTTTAGTAGAGACAGGGTTTCATCATGGCCAGGCTGGTCTCGAACTCCTGACCTCAGGTGATATATATCTGTCTCGGCCTCCCAATGTGCTAAGATTATAGGTGTGAGCCACTGTGGGTGGCCATGTGTAATATACTTTTAAATCAAGCAAAGAACTATGATAAGTTTTCAAAATATGATTAAAATTACATGAATACTGAACCATGTATTAGGGAGCCTACTGGGGAAAAAAAAGCTGAATGTGGCCAATGAAAGTGATTATTTTGAAGGAGGGGAGACAGAAAGTGCACCAAGCTACATCTAGACCATTTATATTGAAATCACTATTATTAGCCAACTTAAAGATTGAGAATAAAATCATGAAGAAGGAAAAATAGAGCAAAATTAGTAATAAGCTCTTTATGATAAACCATTAATTTACATAGTGGGAGAAAGCAAAACAACAAATACCTACACATATACACTTTTGTATTTCCCATCTTTTCCAGTACTTGAGATCAGAACTTCATAACCGTAGATCTCTGGTACAGTACTTTCATCTGTTTCACCATTAATGAGGCTGGAAGGTGGTGACCAGGTAAGTACTACCGTCCTTGCCTGGATGTCAGAGGCCTGTAAAAATAGAATATTTAAAAGTTCTTTGAAACAACTGTAATGTATACAATGAGCAGTGAACTACCTAATTTTACTTAATCTTGAAACTAGGTTTCACAAAAGTTTAAAAACCAGTTCAGGCCATTCAAAAGTATTAGTATAGAAACCATATATAGTCAAAATAAAAAAAAAAAACAACAGGATTAAAAAGACCATTGTAACATATTTAAAAGGATTCATTTCCCCAGCTCAGAAAATGTTTTTATAACAGGAAGATGACAAAACCTCAAGAGAAAAATGAGCAAAGAACATCAACATCCAAAGAAACCATAAATATAAATGGACAACGTATAAAATGATGTATATGTGAAACTGCATTCATAAATATATGTAAATTAAAACAAAATCCCACTTTTCATCTATTGGATAGAAGAAGATTAAAAAGCTAATAATATCTAATGTTAAAAACTTGGAGAAATGGCACTCTCTAAGTGTGGTACCAGTATATATAAGTTTAATCCTTGTGTACAGCAATTAGAGAATCATTATAAAGTGTAAGACATGTTTACTTTTTGATTGAAAAATTCTATATCCAGGATTTCTTTTTTCAGGATAATATCCTATAAACTTAACATATGCATACAAATATATGCACCTAATGTTCATTGCAGCATTATTAATGGCAAAAAACAAGAACTATAGGGCACTGACTACCAAAATGGTGGTACATAATACAGCCTCTGAACACATTATTATGCAAGTGTTCAAAAAAGAATGAGGTGGACATACATGTGCTAAGATCTGAAGATTTCCTCAATATACAGGTGCTATGTAATAGGAGAAAAAAGTGAAGCTGGAAAGCAATACATATATTATGATTGCAGTTAACTTTTATAAAACTGCACAAAAATGTCTGAACATGTACTGTACAAATGTACCAATTGTTAATTTTGGGGATTTTGTGTATGTGTGGTGAGATGCACAGAAAGTTGTGACAGAAAAAAACAGGTGGTTTTGATTATGGTTTGTGTATTTTTATATTACTGGAATAATTTTATGAGTACATGTTACTTTTATAAGACAAGCCTAATAAAGCAAAAAAAAAAAATCTAGAGATTAGATAATGTTTAAAGATTGTTAAGAAAGGTACAAGATTATATGTAGGCATTTATATAAAAGCTTGCTTTAAAATCATACACGTTTGATGACTACCTCAGTATTTCTAAAACCAAACCAATAACCACTAGGATGATAATTACTCCTATCTTGAATTAAAGTAAAATAAGTAATCGCCATACAATCATAACATTCTATCCTTCTGAAAGTTCTTAGTCTGAATAAATTTAAAAAACTATTACTGTAGGCCAGGTACGGTGGCTCATGCCTGTAATCCCAGCACTTTGGGAGGCCGAGGCAGGTGGATCATGAGGTCAAGAGATTGAGACCATGGTAAAACCCTGTCTCTACTAAAAAATACAAAAATTAGCTGGGCATGGTGGCACATGCCTGTGATCCCAGCTACTCGGGAGGCTGAGGCAGAAGAATTGCTTGAAACCGGGAGGCAGAGGTTGCAGTGAGCTGAGATCGCGCCACTACACTCCAGCCTGGCACGTGGCAACAGAGCAAGACTCTGTCTCAAAAAAAAAAAAAAAAAAAAAAAAAATTACTGTTATTTATTTTGCTTCTGTGAAGTCATAGGAAATGTAATATTGTATACACTGTAATATCGTCTTAAAGTCTTGGTACTGGGTGTTTCATTTACAGTGGACTTAAAAATAATTCCTTGCATTATCCAGTATATAGCTGGCTATTAACCTGAAACTGAACAAGTTTTTTTTTCTTTTTTTAAAACAGTTACTCTATGTGTACGCATACCTTAAGTGTCTCTTGATTTTATGGGATGATAATAGTTGTGTTAAACTTTGACAACATGAAGTTGTGGACTATGAAGGTGGGTCAGTGAACAGCATTAACTGGCATCTACTTTATTATTAGCAGTAGTAAAGATGGGGTCTTCTATGTTGCCCCAGATGGTCTCGAGCTCCTGGCCTCAAGTAATCTTCCTGCCTCAGCCTCCCAAAGGGTTGGAATTACAGGTATGAGTCACTATGCCCAGCCTGGCACCTACTTTATAAAGCTTACTTTATCAGAATTTGTGGGGAGTATAAGCAGTAGAGAAAATATTAAATAGGGAGGCTTGTCACTAATTTGCCTGGTGATTCTCAACCTTCTAGGATTAAGCGGCTGAGTGAGAAAAACTATTTACCAGAGTTACACAAATAAGGTATTTTTAAAAGCCTTTTATTTGGAAATAAATTTAGATTTAAAGAAAAGTTGGGAAGACAGTATGGAATCCCTGTCTATCCTTTACCTAGCTTCCCCTAATGTTAACATCTTATATAACCATGTACTTTTGTCAAAATTAAGAAATTAATATTGGTAAATACTGTTAACTAAGCTTTGAACAAGACTATACTTTTAATTATTAACTAAACAGACTTCCAGGATAGT
Source organism: Callithrix jacchus (assembly GCF_049354715.1). Classification (NCBI taxonomy): domain Eukaryota; kingdom Metazoa; phylum Chordata; class Mammalia; order Primates; family Cebidae; genus Callithrix; species Callithrix jacchus. The sequence goes on from NC_133502.1 coordinate 66,839,310, forward strand.
ATGTTGAATTTAGCACACATAGTTTCAAAAATAAATTTAAAAACATTTTAAATGCTAATTTCAATTTTAAAAAGTTATTATTAATTTTTTATTGAAATGGGTCTTACTATTGTTGCCTAGGCTGGTTGTGAACTCCCAGGCACAAGCAATCCTCCTGCCTCAGCCTCTTAAAGAATTGGGATTGGCCGGGCGCAGTGGCTCAAGCCTGTAGTCCCAGCACTTTGGGAGGCCGAGGCGGGTGGATCACGAGGTCAGGAGATCGAGACCATCCTGGTCAACATGGTGAAACCCCGTCTCTACTAAAAAATATACAGAAAATTGGCTGGGCATGGTGGCGCGTGCCTGTAATCCCAGCTACTCAGGAGGCTGAGGCAGGAGAATTGCCTGAACCCAGGAGGTGGAGGTTGCCGTGAGCAGTGATCACGCCATTGCACTCCAGCCTGGGTAACAAGCGCGAAACTCTGTCTCAAAAAAAAAAAAAAAAAAAAGAATTGGGATTACAGGCATAAGCCACTGCACTGGGCCAATTTCAACTTTTTCAATTTGCTTTTCCAGAAAATCTTTTCGTCCTAACTTATTCTATTAAAAAGATATTTTATGGCCAGGTGCAGGGGCTCACGCCTGCAACTGCAGCACTCTGGGAGACTGAGGCAGGCAGATCACTTAATGTCAGGAGTTTAAGACCAGCCTGTCCAACATGGTGGAATCCCATCTTTACTAAAAATACAAAAATTAGCTGGGCGTGGTGGTACATGCCTATAATACCAGCTATTCAGGAGACTGAGATCAGAGAATCACTTGAACCCAGGAGGCAGAGGTTGTGGTGAGCCGATAAGGCACCAATGCACTCCAGCAAACAGCAAGACTCTGTCTCAAGTAAAAAAAAAGATATTATTACTTGCACATAAATGTTAAGACACAACAAAAAGAGTGATTACATTGGGGTAAGATGTGGAAAACTTCATGTGAATGCTGAATTGAACTTTTAAAGGACTTAGATGAGATAAAATTTGGTAGAAAGAGGTAGGTTATTAATACAGGAATTTATTTATTTTCCTGGGAGTAATTTATATTGCCAGGCTTATAACTGAAATCTGGTAGTCCAAGGCATGTGCATACGTATTTTAAAAATCTTCTAAAAATGCTGTTTTCTGTTGTGGGTTTCAGGTGAATTATAAAGAGTTGCATAGAAGAAAAAGAGGTGGACTTCCATATAGATACCATAAAATTCCTGTGTGAAGACTGAAATAGTAATTGTGTGTGGATGTGGAGTGGTAAGGGAGAGTGGGAAGAGTGGATCCTATAAATGTACAGTGAAATAATAAAGCTTGCAGTATTAATCTGGTATGGGGAGAATGAAAGGTAAAGAAAAAATAAAAATGATACTGTGTAACCCAGGAAAACCTGGGTGGATAAGTATTTACTGATGGAAACAACTGAAAGGAAATAGAAATAAAAGAGATCTAACCCAATTCCTTCTTCATTCTAGAGGAATGAAGAACATGATAAAAGTATAGACAAGAAGATCAGGAATTTGGTTTTCTAAAGTTGCTAATGATACATTCAAACTTGGGTATTGTTTTTTTCAAGACAGAGCCTTGCTCTGTTCTACCAGGGTGGAGTGCAGTGGCACAATCTCTGTTCACTGCAACCTCTGCCTCCCGGGTTGAAGCAATTCTCCTGCCTCAGCCTCCCGAGTAGCTGGGACAACAGGTGCATACAGCCTGCTGGGCTAATATTTTGTATTTTAGTAGAGACAGGGTTTCACCGTGTTGCCCAGGCTGGTCTTGAACTCCTGAGCTCAAGCAATCCATCCGCCTTGGCCTCCCAAAGTGCTAGGATTACAAGCGTCGGCCACCATGCCCAGCCCAAACTTGGGTATTCCTTAGCATGTCTCAGGGGTTATAGTTCTACAGGAACAGATGAGTAATTAGGATTAAAAATACAGATTTGGAAATAATCTGAACTCTGTCTTCTATTTGTATGCAAACTTTAAAAGTAAAATTCGCCTTTATATCCATCTCACTTGATTCTTACAACTACTACCTAAAGTAGGCAAAACAGGCTAAACTATCTTCATTTTATGAAAGGAGTATATTCAGAAGGGTTAAGCAACTTGTCTGAGGTCACAGAACCACTGACTAGGATCTGAATTGCTCAGTTCTTTTCCTACTACCCAATGATCCCACCCTGAATCCACTTTTAGGTGGTAGCTGAAAATAGATATGATTGTGTAAAAATAGGTCTAAGAATTGATAAAGATGGTAATAGGAAAAAATAAAAAAAGCTGTTTTAGGAAGTGACTGAATTATATACAATATATTTTAATTTCTGAGGCAGACTGTGATCTTTGTCGGGAAATGATCAAAACTACCCTTGAGAAAAACTGTCCATTTGGTTAAATTAAGTATATATCTAGGAAGCTAAACTTTTAAAAGAATTCAAAGCCATATATGGTTGTATGAATTTTGAAAAAGACTGCAGAAGAAATGAGAGTATCTAATTTCTGGATTTCCAGAAATACGAAAGCAGAATAAATATCAATGTTTGATCCTTATCTAGATATGGGGATCAGGAGGTGAGAGAATAACTCTGAAGATAACTCAAAGGCTGAGCCTAAGGAACCTGGAGTTAGACTGTACTTCTAGTAACCATAAAAGGTAAAGGGAAGTGGTCATGATTCTGAAAGAAAGAAGGTAACGAGTAAAAGGCATGACAAATTTAATTTCAAGCAGTACTGAAACAAATATCAGATTTTCACAGAAATGAGACTAAGAACAATTTCAAAAAAGTACAAATAAAAAGACAACACTTTCAACATAATTATTTCATGCATGTGAGGGTATACAATAATATTATTCTCCATTTTTTGATAGAAGAAACATTCAGAAAGGTCAGATGACTTGTCATGGGTCACTCAACTCTTAAGTACATAGCTGAGACTGTGAGACTAGTGCATGTACCACATTCTTCCCTACACAATGCTCTCTGGTCACATGAGTTAGCTTTTTTCTTTTTCTTTCCTTTTTTTTCCCCCTCAAATGTGCCATGTCCAGTACTTTTCAAATGCTGCTCTCTTTGCACTACTATTCCCATACTTTCTTCCCCTGTCCATAATGCCAAACCACTACTTTTCTTTCAAATATCAGTACAATAATCCTTCCTTAGAAAAATTTCCCAGATTCCATGTCAAGGTTTAGATCTCCTATTATACACTGACTGCTCTCTATCTTTTTGTTCTGGCACTTCACAGTTACAATTTAACATTCAGAGGGCTGGGCATGGTGGCTCATGCCTGTAATCCCAGCACTTTGGGAGGCTGAGGTGGGGGATCACCCGAGGTCGGGAGTTCGAGAACAGCTTGACCAACATGGAGAAATCCATCTTTACTAAAAAGTACAAAATTAGCCGAGTGTGGTGGCACAGGCCTATAATCCCAGCTATTCAGGAAGATGAGGCAGGAGAATAGCTTGATCTCAGGAGGCGAAGGTTGAGGTGAGCTGAGATTGCGCCACTGCACTCCAGCCTGCGCAACAAGAGTGAAACTCTGTCTTAAAAAAATATAAAAGATAAAAAATGAAATAAAAAAAGAAACAAAACATTCATTGTGTGATGCTTAGTTTATTAAACTAAGCTTTGGGGCAGACAGCCCATGTGTATCCTTTGCTTTCCATTCTATCTCCAGCTTTAGCACAGCATCTGTCACTTTGTAAGTGGTCCAATATTTATGGAATGAAAAAGTGAATGAACACATTTAATTTAATGCTCTAAATGAACTAGAGCATGCAAAAACAACCAAACACACAAAAACAGGCAAACAAAACAAGCAACCTGCACTTTGCAGTTCACAAATAATTTAATCAAAGAGGAATAGGCATTCAAGCTATAAACATAAACCAAAACAAAGCAAACAAAACCATTAGAATTGCTTTAACTTTTACTATCTTACCAAATTATATGTTTTTCCTAATGTTGAGCAAGAAATTATTTGAATTGCTTCAAGATTGACTTTTTTTGTATGTAAATTATACTTCCATTTATTTATTTATTTATTTTTGAGTCAGTTTCTTGCTCTGTCACCCAGGCTGGAGTGAAAAGGCACAATCTTAGTTCACTATAGTAGCAATGAACTCCTAGGCTCAAGGGATCCTCCCACCTCAGCCTCCCAAGTAGCTGTGATTACAGGTGTTTGCCCCCACGTCTGTAGTATCTGTATTTGTTTTTTGTTGAGACAAGGTCTCATTATATTGCTCAGGTTGGTCTCAAACTCCTGGCCTCAAGTGATCCACCTGTCTTGGTTTTCCAAAGGACTGGGAAAGTGGGAACCACTGCACCTGTCCTGAAAAGTATACGTTGAATATAGTATTTTAAGGCTACTAAATTCTTTTCTAGTAAACCTAGTGATACACACTTGGACACAGAGAGCTCTTGGAAAGATACTGCCTGAATTTCAGTTGTAGCTCTACTACTACTACTACTAATTGAAACTCACTGTTGCTCTAGTTTTCTCATTTGTAAAATAGGGAAAATCGTACATATATGGTTGTTACAGGTATTAAAAATGCACATGTGCATTCCAAGCACTCTGAACAGAGACTGATGCTAATCAATTTGTGTTAGCCATTACTATGAAATAATTCTGTGTACATTTACATTTATTTACATATATATGCTCTATTCTTAAAAGAAAACAAATTAGAATAAAGAAAGCTAGAGCAACCAGATCTATTATTTGGGAGTCATCAGAAAAAAAACAGGACCATAGTGGCCTATCAGAAGAGGAACTGGCTTACTCAAACTTCCTGAAATATCACAAGATAAGCTTAAAAAGCCTTTGTGGAGATGGTATTAAGAATAAAAACTTTTCTAATTTGTTTTCTTAAAGAAAATATTTTGGGGGTTACTTAGTATAAAACATTTTACCGTGGATGCTTCTGAGAGTTAGGGAGGGAGCTGTTTGTTTTATGAACCAAAGTATATTCTTACCAATCTTAAATTCCCTTATTCTGGCTGAAAAAGCCCTATGGCCTACTTCTTTTACCACATCTTTATTTCCTTTGCTATACTCCAGTGATAATGGTTCTTTCTGTCTGTCCAACTCCCCATGCTTACTTACACCTGTTTTCCCTCTCCCATTCCTTCCACTTTTGTACTTTTTCTCACTCCTCAGAGAAAGCTTCCCTCATTGCTCTATTTAACCTAACAACCACTCCTAGTAGTCTCAACATATCATTCCTATTTCTACAATAGCAATCTTTACTATCACACAGAATTCTGTTTGTGCATTGTTTTTTATTTATTGGCATTACAGTAAGGGCTCAATAAATATCTGCTGAATGAATGACAAAACTATGTAGCTCTTCAAAGAATCATGTAATGACAAAGACAGACTGCTAACGCATACCATACTGAGTGAAAAAAGCTTGCCACAGAATACAGTATGATTCTATTTTCATAAAAAGTTAAAAGAAAAAAACTACATTTTGATAGATGAACATCTTATATGAATATACTAAATATAAATGTCAAGAAAATACATAAGATACTTACTACTGGTTTGACGATGTTGGAAAGAAGTGCTTCAAATGCTTTAGTTTCTTCATCTTTTTCTAAAGAAAAATAAAAAATCTGAATATTAAAAAAAAGAACTTAGATACAATACCTTCTTCTCCCTAAATATGTCTTCTGAAACTAGGTTGGTATTTGAGACTTTTATTTTCTAGCTTTTATTCCTTTGTTCATACTCAGTAGTTTGTGGCCCTTCAGCATTCATCTGCTTCAGTTTTTATTTCTATCGTAACTGTGACTACTAATTATAATACCACTATATATAGACATATCTATATGTATTCAGACATAGCTATATCTATCTGAACCAAATTTTTCTTATAGAAAGTATATTTTTACTGATGGGTATAAAAATATTCTCTCTGGGAAGTTCTCATTTGTCAATCTCACACCTCTGAAAGTTAACTGAGTATTTTTTCATGCCTTAGTTATGGTTTCACAAAATAGAAATATGATTGGCTTGACTGTAACTTATAGCCACACTGATAGGCAAAAAACTTAACTTTGATTCTTCTGAAACATCAGTGCTAAAAAGGATAATCAGGAGGTCTCAAATATAGGGGAGAATATTTATGTAAATGTTGCTAATATACAAGTCATGAACAGTGAAGGCATTATTTGAAATTTGTTGGTGGGGAATACAAATTTTAAGGAAAAGGAAGGTAGAAAGAGTTAACATGGCTTACATTTTGATATTTCCCTCAAAGTTGGAAGCATTTTAGTTCCTACTCATATATTAATTGCCTACACTATTTAATAATAAAAATCAATTTAGATAAGCATATTCAAGGACCAATAGAGTTGTGGGTATTGGTGTTTGTGAAACATATTAGTCATTTCTGAAACATAGTCATTTCTGATGAAACCTTTAGAACCTGACATGGTCTACCATGCATATCTATGTATTTCTACATATGCATATTTATGTCAACTATAATAGTCAATACTAAGGAAACCTAAAAGAACATACATAAAGAAACAACATTAGTCAAAGTAAGCAGCAGTTAGAAGCTTAACATTATAATCAAAAGTACTGGCTACTAACTCCACAGTGTAGGCATTATGAAAGACAGGCTGTTAAACCAGCTATATTTTACCTTACAGAGATTGACTCAAATATATACTCATAGTAGTGCTCAAAGTTCATATAGTAGGCTCACGCCTGTAATCTCAGCATACTGAAGGTTGAGATGGGTGGATCACTTGAGTCTAGGAGTTGGAGACCAGCTTGGCCAACATGGTGAAACCCCATCTCTACTAAAAATACAAAAATTAGTTGGGCGTGGTGGTGCATGCCCCTAGTCCTAGCTACTCAGGAAGCTGCACAAGAACGGTTTGAACACGGAAGGTGGAGGTTGCAGTGAGCTGAGATTGCACCACTGCACTCCAGCCTGGGCGACAGAGCAAGACTTGGTCTCAAACAAACAAAAAACAATAAAACAAAGTTCATATAGTAGAAGTCAGAGGTTAGGGGAAGGATCCAAGAGTAATAAGGAGAGTTTAAGAGAATAGAACTTTTGAAGAAAGAAATGGAAAATACTTTATCCTGATTATAGAGTATATACAGAGACTGGTGAATGATAAAACCAGTTGCATTCAAAAAGAATGTGGGAGAAATAAAGTTTTGCTAGGCTGGGGACGGTGGCACAGGCCTGTAATCTCAGCACTTTGAGAGGCCAAGATGGGAGGATAGCTTGAGCCCAGGAGTTTAATACCAGCATGGGCAAAACAGCCAGCCCCCGTCTCTAGCAAAACTTAAAAAATTAGCTGGGGGTGGTGGTGCATGTCTGTAGTTTCCAGAATCAGAAGAAAGGAATCTGGATTAATGTTATCCGAGTTTTCCTATCAAATAGAAATTTCAGTCAGTAAAATTTATGATATAGATGAAATTACTAATTGAGTTTTTCCAAATTGTCAAAAGCAGTAGCCTGTAACAGTTTACTTGAACCATGACAAAATGACTGAAAGGTTAGAATATACTTTTAGTAGGTTAAATCATGATGAATAGCATCAATGAGAAGAGTTCAGTACTTCAAACAGTTACCTTCGATTTCTATATCAACTTGTGCACCACCTTTCCCCTTCCCAGACCTGTTTTTTGCTGATCCTGTGTTTATACCACTAGCATTTTGTCCTTTTATAAGTCCATTATGTTCATTAATGGGAGAAGGGCATTTCTGGGGTGATGATGGTGGACTGCTCATTTTATCTTTCTGTGTTCCTTGGCGATCCTTCAATTTCTTTTGCAAACGTTCATATGTTTTACTAGATCTTTCATCTCTAAAGTTGGACCTTCCATGTGTAGAGTGAGCATCTAGGAGGAAATAAAAACCAAATGTTAAAAAGATCACTTTCTCTACATAAGTTTATGCCATGAAAAAAGAACAAAAAATAAATCTATCATATAAAACTTTAGAATTTTGTACAACAAAGCAACCTTTGTGTCTCCATAAACTATCAGAACCAAGCTTTGTAATTTATTATAATTATATATATGTGTGTGTGTATATAGATATATGTATATCTCAAGTAAATTTACAGACATATTTCTTTCCTTCTTTTCTCAGATAATTATTAACCTCCATTAAAAAGAAAGTTAGCAAAAAAAATGAGTTAGACTAACAATAACGATCTACATGTAATGTATCTTCAGATACTATAAACTCAAGGTTGTGATTTAGAAGAATCTACTCATTCTAATAAAAGTCACACAAAAACATAATTAAGTCAATACGCTCAATAAATATTAAATCAACTGTCCCCAGAGCTTTTTAAATTTAAAATTCGTGACAAAAATATTTTTTAAAGCCTCAGTAAAGTTTTAATTAAGCAATGCTTTAAGAAAATTAGTACAGTATTTTTGAAATGAGTATTATAAGGATATGCACAATAACAGTAGAATGAATGTGGACCTCTACCTCACACCATATACAAAAACTAATTCAAATCAATCAAAGACCCAAATATGAGAGCTTAAACCATAGAAGTCTTAGAAGAAAACACATCTATATGACCCTGGATTAGGCAACAGTTTCCTAAACGAGACACCAAAAGCACAAGAGCAATCAAAAAAAATATTAGATTTCATCAGAATCTAAAACTTTTCTGCATCAAAGAATACTACAAGTAAAGTGAAAAACAATATGGGAGGAAATCATATATCTGATAAAGGAATTTGTATCTAGAACCTGTTTTAAGCAGTGCTTTAAGAAAATATATGAATAGGCCAGGTACAGTGGCTCATGCCTGTAATCCCAGCACGTTGGGAGGCCAAGGCAGGTGGATCACCTGAGGTGAAATGAGTATTATAAGAATATGTACAATAACATTAAAATAATGTGGACCTCTACCTCACACCATATACAAAAACTAATTCAAATGAATTAAAGACCCAAATGTAAGAGCTTAAACTATAGAACTCTTAGAAGAAAACACATCTGTATGTCTGTATGCCCTTGAATTAGGCAGTTATTTCTTAGACAAGACACCAAAAAGCATAAGCAATCAAAGAAAAAATTAGATTTCATCAGAATTAAAAAACTTTTCTGTATCAAAGGGTACAAGTAAGGTGAAAAGACAACAAGGGAGAAAATCATGTATCTGATAAAGAACTTATATCCAGAACTTGTATCCAGAATATACACACTCTTACCATTCAACAATAAAAAGACAAATAACCCAATTGTAAAAATGGGTGAAGAATTCAAATAGATATTTCTCCAAAGAAAATATATGTAGATCATATCCACGTATTCTAATATACATCCCTACAGAATAATAAGAGGTTTAAACAATGTAAAATAGTAGTAATTATAATACTAGTTTTTCTTATAATCTCAGAAAATTATAAGAAAAAACTAGTATTACAAAAACTAAGTCATAATTAGCAGTAAACAAAAACAGGATGAGATTAATCTGCAGTATAAACTTTTGGTACTCAAAAGTGCATTCCTTGGAGCACATCATGAACATCTCCTAGAAGCTTGTTAGAAATGCAGAATCTCAAACACTACCCAGAGCTACTGAACCAATTTGCATTACTTGGGCAACAGAAATAAGTTTGACAAATATATATGACATGTACAATATATCCACTACTTATGCTGTGTAGTTTCAATTTTGTATTTGAAGTTATTTCTTCTGCAAATCTACTGAGCTTAAGTGACAGGCACTGCTAAGTGCAGGGAAACAATAGTGATTAAAACAGAGTCAGTTCTTAAGGGAGTTTATAGTCAAAAACGGGAGATAGAAATACAAATAAACAATGACAAAAAAAGTAACTGAATTAAGTTCTGTGGAAGATACAAACAAGGTTCAGTGTTAGAGACTGACAAGGTAAGATCAGGAAGATCTCTCTGAAAGCTGAAATCTAATAGAAAAAGGAAATCTACAGAAAAGAGAGAACATTCCTGGCAGAGAGAACACCATATACAGAGGGACCAAGCCAAGAAAGAACCTGGAGGTTTTGAGAAACTGAAGAAATAGGGGGACTAAGGGGAAGTAGTGGGACAAGGAAGTCAGGGGCAACTGGGTAGAACACTGCAAGGGCAGTCTGTAACCAGAGCCAATTCTGGCTCCTAGAGATCATTTGGAAATGCCTGGAGATATTGTTAGATTTCAGAATATTTAAAATGTCATACTGGAGTTGTGTGTTCCGACTGTGCTACACACTGGCAGTTAGTGGGTAGAGTCCAGGAATGCCATTAAACATCCTACAATGCAGAGTTTTGTCCCCTACAACAGACTTATCCATCCTAAAGCATCAATAGCGGCATGTTTGAGAAAACTTAGTCTAGGGGAAAGGTTTAGGATTTTATTCTAATTACACTGGAAAGTCACTGAAATAGTTTAAACAGTCTGATTAATATTTAAAAATGATTACTGTGGCTGGGAATTGATTATTGGGGGCAAGAAAGGAAACAAAACCAACTGGAAGGCCACTGTTGCCGTAGTCCTGGCAAGAGCTGATGGTTGATTGAATCTGAGTACCAGTGGGGAAGTAGTAGAAAAAAAGCAGAAACTTCTGAAAATAAAACTGATCAATTGATGTAAGGGTTAAAAAAGGAGAAATCAAATTTGACCCTCTGGCTTTCATTTGACCAAACTGAGTGGCTAGTGGACCACCTACTGAGATGAAGAGACAGGAAAAAAAGCAAATTGTGGGGGTCCACAATTGACATTTCTGTTTAGAAATGTTCTGAAATGCATGAGACTTCCATGTGGAGTTATCGAGAAGAGAGAAATAAGTCTGAGGCTTAGAGGAGAGGTTTGGGCTAAAGACATAAATGTGAGAGCTGTCAGTATATAGGCAGTGTTGAAAGCTATGAGAAATAATAAGATATTATTTTGTGTTTATGTGTGGTAGCCTACTATTTCCTCAAATTAATTAACTCCCTGGGGACAGAGGTTATGGCTTATCCTGTTTTTTAACACCTCACAGAGCCTAGTAACTTTGTGTAGTGGCATCGCAGCTCATAGGATTTAACAATGACATGGTTATTCCTGGCTGAAAATTTTCTCACAGCCTAGATTGCAGGCCAGAGGAAAAGATGCCCTGTTTGAATGTGGCACCACTAAATAGTGCTGCATGATATAAATTACTTCCCCTCTTTGATTTTCTGTTTACTTATCTGCCTTCAAGGGTGATCATGAGGATGAAGTACCTAATGTAGTACTTGGTAACAGAAAAATGCCTGTTATATCATTACAATTTGCTGTTTCTTTTATGTGATACGATAATGGCATCTATTATATCCAAGCAAAGAATATCCAATTCAATAAAAGTGAAATATTTTTAGATATCTTACCTACATCTCCATAGACTTGTGAAGACTGATACTGTGGCATATACTGTGTTGTCATGTCTCCAGCTCCAGTCACTGGTGAGTACATATGACGTGGTGGAGGGGGCATCATGGTTGGGACAGGAATAAAACCAGGCAGAGGAGGATGCGGAGAACGGTGGAGAACTGTGTGACCACCAGGGTGAAACTCTGGTGCCTGAGGAACTACAACAACTCTTCGAACACCATTGTCTTCAATAACCTACAAAATGAACATTAGATTAAAATTTCATCCACAGAATATAAGCCATTCTTTTAAAAATGTTAAGAGTAGGCTGGGCATGGTGGCTCATACCTGTAACCCCAGCACTTTGGGAGGCCAAGGCAGGTGGATCACCTGAGGTCAGGAGTTTGAGACGAGCCTGGCCACATGGCAAAACCCTATCTCTACTAAAAACACAAAACGTAGCTGGGCATGGTGGCCCATGCCTGTAGTCCCAGTTACTCGGGAGGCTAAGGCAAGAGAACTGCCTGAACCTAAGAGGTGGAGGCCGCAATAAGCTGAGAAAGCACCATTGCAGTCCAGCCTGGGTGACAGAATAAGACTCTGTCTCAAAATAATAATAATAATAAAAATGTTAGTGTAAAAATTTTTACACCATTAGAAATTTAAAAATTTTAGAGAATCAACATGAAAACTTATTAGATATACTGCTAATTATCAATCAGCATTAAACAAAATGAAGAATTCGTTTTTGTTATACAATTCAATATAAATCTTAAAACACTGATCAGACAAGACTATTTATAGTAACACAGTAAGATCTGCAGTAGGTATTTATCCTATGTATTATGTACATTTCCTGATGAAGTAATTTTGGTTTACATTAAGGAGAGTCAGGAATCAATTTCCTTTTCTATGTTATGTCTGGGAGTGGGAGAAAACAAATTGCATAAAGACCAAATGGAAAACAAAACAACTGGATCCAGACTCAATCGGACAACCAACGACATGTTAAAATTGAGATGCAAAATTCTTCTGACCATGACAAGGACAATTTTAACAGTTGATCATTTCAAGGGACACAAATATCAAATATTATATTTACTCCCAGTTAGGAAAATATCTGTGGCTTTGAGGCTTAGAAATTACAAACTAGGCCAGACGCAGTGGCTCACTCCTGTAATCCAGTACTTTGGGAGGTGGAGGTGGGCAGATCACCTGAGGTCAGGAGTTAGCGACCAGCCTGGCCAACATGGTGAAACCCCATCTCTACTAAAAATAAAAAATTAGCCAGGTGTGGTGGTGCGCACCTGTAATCCCAGCTACTTAGGAGGCTGAGGCAGGAGAATCACTTGAACCAAGGAGAGGGAGGTTGCAGTGAGCCGAGATTGAGCCACTGCATGCCAGCCTGGGTGACAGAATAAGATTCCATCTCAAAAAAAAAAAAAAAAATTACAAACTAAAAAACAAACAAACAAACAAACAGGAATTACACTGTGGGGATAAATTTTTTTTAAATGATAAGACTCCCTTTGAATCTTACTAGAGCTGCAAAGACATACAAGAAACCCTAAAAACTTAAAGGACTTTATCTCAAAAATTAGAAATCCCTCCACTAAAATACGCCTTTATTCTTTTAGATTTAAATGGTAACTATTAAGGTATAACAAATGGCTAATATCTTCTTAAGGAAACAAAAATGATCATAATGTTAAATGCTAATTTAAAGGCAAATCCTGATTTTCAGGAAGGCAAAATTTTCTTATGCTTAAGTATAGCAAATTATTTTATAAATATATATGCGCTTGCTGGGTATAAGTATCCTAGAAAACACACTTATTTTGGTATAGATAAGCCTAAACTACAAACATTAAATAGATTATTAAACTATCTTTACCTACTGGAGTGTGACATGACTCGTCTAACAGGGAACTAGAAGACCAAATGAATTAACTGTTTTTAATATGCTGGATCTAGAACCATAATGTCTTGTTTTCAGCAAATTGGATGCCTCACACCCCTTTCTCCCTATTTAACTCAGTTCTCAATTTAAATCTCAAGCAAACACATATGATTGATGGGAACTAAATAATATCTAGAACTCTACCTGAAGGGAATCTGGGAGATGCTGATAGCTTTTTAGCCTCTCCTCTATAGGAAGGAACATTAGAAGAACTTTGAAATGGATTTTAAGTGAGCCAAATCACAGTATCTGTCACAATACCCCTTTCACCTTTATCACTCTCCAATTCACAAATCTTAAAAAAACTCTCCCATTTCCAATAGGCTTGTACTTCATATGCATTCAACCTGGTTCCAACCTCTCTTCTGAGTTGTATCGTTCTTCTTCAACAAATCCTGAACCACTAACTGCAGTCAGGCTGGTATAATAAAAAAAAAAACCTGTCTTCACAGTGACTATACATTTCTATACCCTGTACTTTGGTTTATGAAATTTTTCTTCTTCACTTTGCTTCCCTTTAATCTATAATAATCCTATCCTTCCAATTCTAGCTCTAACTTTCCCTCCTCCACTCATTTAAAACAATATTTTTCAGCAAAACAAACTGATAATTTAAAGAGAAGAAAAACCTTAGAATGATACAGTAAATATTTGTGGGGAACCCATACTAACAGGGGCAGACAAACACAAGTTAATTATTTAGCATGTTGCATGGTAATAAATACTACGGAAAAAGCAGAGCCAGTAAGGGCTTTCAGAAATGTTACGAGAAGGGATAAAGTTACAGAATAAATATAGTGATCAGAGTAGGCCTTACTGGCAAAGCATAGTTTAAACAGAAACTTGAAGGAAGTGGAGGAATTAACCCTGTAGAAATCTATAAGATTTGATCTAGGCAGAGGAAACAGTTAGAATAAAGCCCCTAAGGTAGAACTAAGGCTGATTATACCCAAGGAATGAAAGGAAGCGGTGTGACAGCATTAGTGTAAAGGAGAAAAGCTGGAAGCAGATGAAGTCAAAGAAATGAAGGGGTGATAGGGTGGTCGGGTCAGGCACCACAACATAGGCTACAATTAAGGAGTTGGAGCTCATCATTTACTCTTAGTGGAATGGGAAATCATTAGAGTTCTGGGCAGAAGAGTGATAAAATCTAGTGTTTCTGACTCTTAGAGGACATTTGGTAGGGTCTAGACATTTACAGTTGTCACAACTCAGGGGGGTACTTAATAGTATCTAGAGGGTAGAGAGACCAGAAATGCTAAATACTCTGCAGCACAGAGGACAACGAAAACATCATCTTATCTCAAATGTTAGTACTATGGTTGAGAATTCCTGATGTAACCTTGTTATTTGACAGAATTATTCTGGCTGCTGAGTTGAGAGCAGATTGTAGGGAGGCAAAGACAATAGCAAGGAAACCATTCAGAAAGCTACTACAGTAATTTAGGCAAGAGACGATCATGGCTAAGACCAGGGAGGCGGCAGTGGAGATGATAAGTGACTCACATTCTGCATATTTAAAAGCAGAGGCTGGGCACAGTGGCTCACAACTGGTCTCGAACTCCTGACCTCGTGATCTACCCACCTCACAGAGGCCGAGGTGGGTGGATCATGAGGTCAGGAGTTCGAGACCAGGCTGGCCAATATGGTGAAACCCCATCTCTACTAAAAATACAATAGTTAGCTGGATGAGGGTGGTGTGCTCCCATAGTCCCAGCTGCTTGGGAGGCTGAAGCAGGAGACTTGCTTGAACGTGGGAGGTGGAGGTTGCAGTGAGCCAAAATCATACCACTGCACTCCAGCCTGGGTGACAGAGCAAGACTCTGTCTCAAAACAAAAACAAAACAAAACAACAACAACAACAAAAACATAGAAAAAGATTAGCTGATGATTCCATGTGGAAGTGAGAAAAAGAAGTCAGGGAAGAATAAACTTCTGTCAATGTGATGAGGAAGACTGCGGAGTAGAACAAGTTTTTTTTTAGGGGAAGAGATTTGGAGTTCCCAGTTTTGCACTTGTGAGTTTGAAGAATTTGTAAGACAACTTAGTGGAAATGTTGAGTAGACTGTTAAAATATACTAGTCTGCAATTCTGTAAAGAGTGGGAAGAGATGACCAAATGAGGCAGAAGGAAAACTAAGAATTTAGTCTGGAAGTTTGGTGAAGTGTATCAAAGAGGAAGGACTAACTGTGTCAAATGCTGCTGATAGGTCCAGTTTAGAGGAAGACTAGGAATCAGACTGCTGGATTTAACCATGTAGGCATTACTGTGACCTTGATGAGAGCAGTTTTTATAGTCACAGGGTCAAGGCCCAACTGCAGTGGGCTTAAGAGAGAAAGTAAGGAGAAGAATTAGAGCTAATTGCACAATTTTAAAAAGTTTTGCTGCAAAGGGGATTACAAAAATAGAGTGGTGGCTCATAGTAGTAGTGAAGTCAAGAAACTCTCTTGCTTTGTTGTTTTTTAGTGAGCGAAATTACAAAAAGCTCAAAATACGCACAAAAATAATCCAGCAGAGAATAAGAAATTGATAATGCAGAAGAGAGAAAAGAAAAATGCCAGAGTAATGTCTTTACACAGGCAAAAAGGGATGGGTTCCAGTATCTTGGTGGGGGAACCGGTTATGGACAAGAGCAGGGAAGTCTGTCTGTGTTACAGATGAAGAAGCAGAGTTTGTGGGCATGGATGAGAAGGCAGAGCACAACTGCAGATGTGCAAATGCTGGTGGAGGTGTGGGGTTAAGAGTCTGTGAAAGGTACCACCTGACTGCTCCTCCATGAACTCTTGCCTAGGTACTACAATCTCAGTGATCTTTTTCTCCTATTTCTATTGCATTTATTTTGTATCACTTGTTTGATATTTCTAACACTGAAATGTTAATTTTCCAGATGAAATATGTCTTATTTTAAAGTTTAACTGTTAAATTTCTCAAGGGACATATATGAACTATTTGATCCTTGGAACAATGATACAAGTATATACTATTATTATCTCAATTTTTCAGATGGAGAAACTAAGGCATAGAGATGTTAAATAACTTGCCCAGGGTCATATAGGTAGAAAGTGAAGGAGGAGCTAGTACTTGAACTCAGGCAACTTGGCTTCAGATTCCATGTTCTTATTTATTACGTGGGCATAGAATCCATAGATCTAGTGTCTTTTTGTTGTTTACAATAAGAGATTTATTTGATTAAAAATAAATGGCTAAATTATTTATGAAATTAAAACCACTTTTCTTCTCAGAAAGAACCTTTAAAATTCAAAGATAAGTTTAGGGGAGAGGAGAATGAAGAGCTATTGTTTAACAGGTTCAGAGCTCCAGTTTTCAGCAAGATAATGAATTCTGTGGAGGGAGGGTGGTGATGGTTGTACAATGCTGTAAATGCACCTGATGCCATTAAACTGTACACTTAAGAACGGGTAAGATGGTAATTTTATGTTATATGTGTTTTACCACAATTAAAAATAAAAAAAAAACAATAACAACTCTAAACCTAAGATATAGACAGAGGAGGGGAAAATAAAAAGCCAGACAAGAACCAAGAGAGCATGGTGAACTCCACTACTTCAAGCAGCCAGTAACTTCAGAGGAAGGCAACAGACTTCAAAACTATTTGCTAAGTCTCCAGAGGCTTAGGTGCTAAGAAACCGCCACCACTTAGATATCAGATTTCGTACCAACAGGGTATACTGATTGTGATGTACAATAAAATCAGTAAGAGATGAAAAGGAAAAAAAAAGATAAAATATAATTCAAATTTGTCAGTATTAATAAAGATTAAAATACAAGGCAATAAAATGTAATTAAATGAGGTATTAGCATAGTCTGACCACTTAACCACAGATGCCACCTAATTTCTAAGTAGGCAAAGACATGTTTGCTTTTTTTTTTCCTATATTGAACAGAGACATAATTGAGAAGGGCTTTAGAGAAAGAAAACTGTGTATATTATCTGACATTTTATATTATGTATCTTCCTTTCCAGAATATAAAGCCCATAATAAATGTTTTATTTACTGTTTTCTTCCCCAAGGAGATGGAATACTATCTGGCACATAGGTTGATGTTCTAAAAGTATTTGTTAAATGAATGATATGATCAGAAATATATGTGTTCTTTTAGCTCTAACAGAATGCTACATTTCTTTCTCCCTCTCTTAACACCACCAAGCTATTAGGGTTCTGTGACTCTCTCAATTCCTACAACCTTTGCTTCCTCTCTACTTTTTGCAATCTACTTCTATGGGCTCGCCTTGAACCCAGAACTATTCCAACTTTAAGCTCTTAAACAATAATACAGCTTAACTTTGAGCTCTGAACAACTCTGAGTTCTTAAACAATAACAAGACCATTCAATCAACGGACATTTATGTATCTACAAACATACACATCAGTATGTGTCCATAATCTCTCCTTTCTCTCCAGTTCTTACTATCTCTCTTCATTCTCATATAAATCTCATAGGTCTCCCCAGTTTATATTTTCCCACACTCCCCTGCCCATCCCTTTTGGCTGTTTTCCCCAGGAGAGAGAGAGAGAGCAAGAAGACTGAGACCAGACTGATTTGCAGAATCTTTGAGAAACACACTGACCTCACTGCTGTGTGCCATCATAAAGGCAAAATGAAACAGCAAGCACAGCTCAAAGGAGTAACCTGAAACTTTTTCTGAATTCAACGCAGGTTCCTTCCCCATGTTATGTGATCTATAATTCCTTCCCTGTTAGGCACTCTTTCATTAACATAACAGCCCACATTCTATAAAAAACAGTTGGAGCCATTACAAGAAAGGCAGAAGAATATCTGATGTTGCCTTTAAGGAATCCCATTCAGGTAGCGTATAAACTTCTATTGGTAAGTTATTAACTTCATCACTGAAATATCAGAAGTGTTATCCTAACCTGCAATACAGTGCTCTTAGGGACTCTAAGGCAGTATGATTTGCCAGTGAATTAAGTTCCTTATATGCCTGGCAGCACTTGCTTTGTGTTTAAGATTTACAGTTGTTTTTTTTTTTCATTTCGTCATTTGATAACTTAGTTCCACTGGCACATATTTCTGCCTCTGTGCAGTATGTCAATTTCTTAAAACTTTCCTTATTTGATAAACTGCAATAATAAAGCTCATTAAGGTTCTGCCTAAATTAAGGACCAAACAGGCCCCAGAAATGGCTATGAAGCTTATTTATGTGTAAAGTACATAATCTTGGTGTGTAAACTATGTATCATCTTTTCAAACAGTTTGCTGCTTCTGAAGCTTTTTTTCTGTATTTTTTTAAAAACTACAGTCTGGAATACAAGTGCAGAATGTGCAGGTTTGTTACATAAATATACCATGCGCCACGGTGGTTTGCTGCACCCAACAACCTGTCATCTACATTAGGTATTTCTCCTAACGCTATCCCTCCCCTATCCCCCAGCCACCTGACAGGCTATGGTGTGAGATGTTCCCCTCTCCCTGTGTCCATGTGTTCTCACTGTTCCACTCCCACTTATGAGAACATGCGGTGTTTGGTTTTCTGTTTCTGTGTTAGTTTGCTGAGAATGACGGTTTCCAGCTATATCCATGTCCCTGCAAAGGACATGAACTCATCCTTTTTTATGGCTGCATAGTATTCCATGGTGTATATGTGCCACATTTTCTTTATTCCGTCTATCATTGATGGGCATTTGGGTTGGTTCCAAGTCTTTGCTGTTGTGAACAGTGCTGCAGTAAATATATGTGCACGTGTCTTGAAAGTAGAATGATTTATAATCCTTTGGGTATATACCCAGTAATGGGATTGCTAGGTCAATGGTATTTCTGATTCTAGACCCTTGAGGATTTGCCATACTATCTTCCACAATGGTTAAACTAATCTACACTCCCACCAATAGTGCAAAAGTGTTCCTATTTCTGCACATCCTCTCCAGCATCTGTTGTTTCCTGACTTTTTAATAATTGTCATTGTTAACTAGTGAGAGAGTATCTCATTGTGGTTTTAATTTGCATTTCTCTAACGACCAGTGATGATGAGTTTTTTTTGTATGTTTCTTGGCCACCTAAATATCTTCTTTTGAGAAGCATCTGTTCATATCCTTTGCCCACTTTTTGATGGTTTTTTTTTTTTCATGTAAATTTAAATTCCTTGTAGATTCTGGACACTGGCCCTTTGTCAGATTGGTAGATTGCAAAAATTTTCTCCCATTCTGTAGGCTGCCTGTTCACTCTGATGATAGTTTCTTTTACTGTGCAGAAGCTCTTAAGTTTAATTAGATCCCATGTGCCAATTTTTGCTTTTGTTGCCATTGCTTTTGGTGTTTTAGTCATGAAGTCTTTGCCCATGCCTATGTCCTGAATGGTATTTCCTAGGTTTTCTTCTAGGGTTTTTATGGTTTTAGGTCTTACGTTTAAGTCTTTAATCCATCTTAATTTTTGTATAAGATGTAAGGAAGGGATCCAATTTCAGTTTTCCGCATATGGCTAGCCAGTTATCCCAACACCATTTATTAAATAGGGAATCCTTTCCCCCATTGCTTTTTTTTGTCTGGTTTGTCAAAGATCTGATGGTTGTAGATGTATGGTGTTATTTCTGAGGCCTCTGTTCTGTTCCATTGGTCTACATATCTGTTTTGGTATCAGTATCAAGCTGTTTTGGTTACTGTAGCTTTGAAGTATAGTTTGAAGCCAGGTAGTGTGATGCTGCCAGCTTTTCCTTTTTGCTTAGGATTGCCTTGGTTATAAAGGCTCTTTTTTGGCTCCATATGAAATTTAAAGTAGTTTTTTTCTAATTCTGTGAACAAAGTCAATGGTAGGTTGATGGAGATAGCACTGAATCTATACATTACTTTGGGCAGTATGAACATTTTCACAATATTGATTCTTCCTATCCATGAACATGGAATATCTTTCCATTTGTTTGTGTTCTCTATTATTTCCTTGAGCAGTGGTTTGCAGCTCTCCTTGAAGAGGTCCTTCACATCCCTTGTAAGTTGTATTCCTAGGTATTTTATTCTCTTTGTAGCAATTGTCAATGGGAGTTTATTCATAATTTGGTTCTCTATTATTGGTGTATAGAAATGCTTGTGATTTTTGCACACTGATTTTGTATCTTGAGACTTTGCTGAAGTTGCTTATCCGCTTAAGGAGATTTTGGGCTGAGATGATGGGGTTTTCTAAATTACAATCATGTCATCTGCAAACAGAGACAATTTGACTTCTTCTCTTCCTATTGGAATATGCTTAATTCCTTTCTCTGGCCTGACTGCCCTGGCCAGAACTTCCAATACTATGTTGAATAGGAGTGGTAAGAGAGGGCATCCTTGTCTTGTGCCAGTTTTCAAAGGGAATGCTTTCAGCTTTTGCCCATTCAGTATGATAATGGCTGTATATACATATATATACCTCCTGACCTCAGGTGATCCACTCACCTTGGTGTCCCAAAGTGCTGGGATTACAGGCATGAGCCACTGTGCCTGGCAAACATTATTGAGTTTTTCCACTTTTTATTTGCCTCTCCCAATAAGAATATGAGCCACAGAGGGACATGAGCCTTTGCTTCTTTCAGTCATGGACATATTTGAAGCACTCCAGACTACCTGACATATGTAAACACTCAATATATATTTGTGGAACACTTTTGAATATAGGAACTATAAGAATTCATAATCTTCTCAGGAAAGAGAATTAACAAACAGTTTAACAAGTTTATGAAAAGAGGAACATATGTATTAATAATATGCCATGAAAGACCAAAGGGAAAAGCACCTGGAAAGGCTCAGGGAAAACTGCTACCAGAAGCTCACGATGAAGTGAAATGAAAAGGGTAGGAGTTTGCCACAAAAAATAAAAAGCAACGGTACTGTAAGATGAAAGAACAGCAGAAAACCTGTAAATGCACTGAAAGAACATGTCTTAATCATCTTTATATCACTAGCTCTCAGTACAGAGCTTAGTACACAGTAACACTGAATAAATGATGAACTGAACTATGATAGAGAACAGTCTTCACATAAGAGAAGAAAGACTGAAAAGGTGGAACAGAGAAGTAGGAAAAAAATTCAGGGCAGCATGATGTCAAGGAAATCTGCAGTAAATCTTATCAGTGGTGCCAAATTTTTAGAGGTCAAAGAAGACTAGGCTAGAAAGCAGGCCTTTGGATTGGGTACACAGTGGAGAGCAGTTTTAGTAGAATAATACAAGCAGAATGCAGACTATATCAAGGAGTCAGTATGCTAAACAAAAGCAGAGATAGTTAGTAGAGATCACTCTGAAAAGCTTACAAAGTAATTTCAATACATGATCTCATCTCATAATGAAGGCACTGAGACTTAAGGAAGTTGATTTGCCCAAGACCATATAGACAGCAAATGTTTGAAATAAGATATGGACTCAGCTTTTTGACTCTAAATCTCATTCCATTCTCTCCTTCCCAGCATGCTCTTCTTTTGCTGTCTTTCATGTGATGGTATACTTCATAGAGTGGACAGAAAATCCACCCCAATATCCCACCACCACTACTCTGGCATAATTAAGGAGGAAGTAAGAGAGGGCCTGAAGAAAACTTCAAGTGTAAATTCTATGCTAGGGAGAGAAATTGATTATTTCCCAAAACAGACTGAGGCAATGAGTACAGACTATATAGAATCTCAGTAGTGGAAGATACTGAACACCTGCAGATTTCACAGTATAATTCAATTTGCCTGTGTACATTAATTAGCTATACTTTTAGCTCAGAGCTTCCCAGCCATTGTGCATAAAAGGTTACAGGTGTATGGAGACACTGATCCCTCATCCCTTAGGGTTGCAGATCTAAACTCTTTTCTATTGAACACAGTATGCCATACAATTATCATCAGTGTCTGAGATTCATGGTATGAATAAAGTTGGAAGCATTGTCTTGGGTTACATCTAAGCAAATGACTAAATTAAAAAATGTTAGTGTAGGCACCTTTACAACTTAAATATTATTTTTATTTAGTCATATATTTAGGGAGATAAAACTCTAGAATAAATTCTCTTTTGTGACTTAATACCCAAAGACAAGGCCAAATGATGGAAGTGTTGCCAATATAAATTTTTCTTCCTTTCCAAATGTACTAAAATAATTGAAATAAATAAATTTATCATAGATACACAACACTGAGTAAGCCTCAGTAATTAAATGGTATTTTTCACCAAAATCAAAGTCAAAGAGAATAACATTATCACTATTATATAAATATGAAAAGAAAAATAACATAAAAACATACCTGTGGGGCATATCCAGGAGGCACATAGATAGGAGGCACAGAACCATTTGGAGACATCATTGGAACCTGAGCAGGACCTGAATGGGTCACAGAAATGATTTATTATTGCTTATCGAGCTAAAGTTAAAAACAATTTCAATTACACTTTGAATACTTCATCTAAACACTCAAGCCAAAAGTAACATTTTTATTTAAAAAAATTCAGATGATTGACCTGTTATAAAAATTTGCCTTGTAAAGGGCACAAATTACCCTTTACCTACATTTGTGTTTCTTAAACTTGCCAGGTAATAATAATAATAGTTGCTGAGGGGCTTTTAAAAAGATTAACAGTCTCTCCTAGAGATTCTTATTTAGTCAATGGGGTCTTGAATCATTATATTCACTTTACAAATATCCCAGGTGACTCTTATGATAGTTTTAAGTTTAGAAACATTGACTGGAGAAAAATCAAACTAAACTCTACATACGAAATCAACGAAAAATACGAAGGGCAAAAATTTCAAAGTAATAGGGACATAATATAAAAGCAAGAGTTAGAAGCAGCAAGAGGAACAATAGTTAGAAATTTGGAACTTGCTTTGTTAGGGTTAAAATACTTGTGTAAGTGTGTGTCACGTCTATGGGGGCTTAAGAACAAAGAGAAATGCCACATGTGTATTTATCCAAAGGAAAAAAATTTTTTTTGTTTCTCCCACTAAAAAGTTCTAAAAAAAGAAAATTCGGCTTCTTTCATTCTATACTTCCTTTCACTTTTATGGTGTTAGGTTTTCCAATTAACTTTTGTAACTATTATCTCTAGTTTACCTTCTCTTTTAACCTTTCTGGGAACAAAAGAAGCACTTGGAGAAGGTGTTTTATTCTTTCTAGGAACTAAAATCTTAGTTGCTTTATATAACTTAAAAAAAAAAGTCTCTTACCCCCTTCAGTTCCTTTCTTCCTGTAACTTTACACTGCAGTATCCCCTCTCATGCCCACTGGTTTTTAATAACTTGAAATGAAACCTTTTCAAAGAAATTACTTATTTCTAAAAGAATATAGTACAAAAGTCTGATAAGGAATGTAAAGGGGGAAGGATCTCTTTTATAAGCAGAATTATAATCTACCATTATATAATGACTCTCAGCTATAAAAGAATGAAGGAGGAAAAAACGTAATTGTAGGGTAGAAAACAGTTAACGTTGTTACGATACATACTTCAGAAAACCAGAATAAAGGGCATGGAGGTCACAGCAAATCCAGATTACAGCCATTCTGCCCTTTCTAGGGAAAGCAAGGGGTGAGGGCAGAACCATACAGTGGTGATGGAATTAGGGCCAGGGAGATGAGAGAGCTAGGGAAAAGAAAAGAGAATATTTTTAAAAAGGGGGTGTAAGAGGGAAAATACTAAACAGTGGTAAATAAAGTGGGAAAAATGGAGAAAAAAAGGGGGAAGCACAGAGAGGAGAAAGGCAAGAGGAGGGAGAAGGGGAGAGGCGAGAGGTAAGAGAGGAAAAGGCAAGGATAAGGAAGGAGACAAGAGGCAGTAAAGGAGAGAGTGAAGAGGAAGGCAAGAAAAGAGAGAGGAAGAGAAAACAGAGGATAAGGGGGAGGATGAACAGTGTGGAGAAATGGGAGAAAGGCGGAGGGGAGAGAAAAAACTGAAGAGGTGGAGAGGGGAAAATAAAGTAGGGATAAGACTACTGAAGTGGTTGAGAGAAAGTAAGAAGTGTTTGTGTAGACTACTAAGTTACACTATTTAATATCTGGCTGTGAAAAGAACTTTCAACAAGATACTCTTCCCATCCAAAACAAGCCCACCAAATACATGAAGTTGTCCAGAATATTATCTTAATTATGTATAGCTAATACTAACTTACTATGTGCCAGGCCTCTGACATATTTTTTCTCCTCATAATCACTCTAACAGGCAAATATTATCATCATCATCTCCATTTTCTAGATGTGGAAATTGAAGCACAGAGAGGTTCAACTCCCCAAGTGGCAGAGGTGGGATTCGAAGCCATGTAGCTTTATTTCTAAGAATATATCCTTACCACATTGTTAGTAAACATGATAACACTACGTATTATTGGCAACTGATGTAATTTGAGGCTTAAGAACTATGCTCTAAAGCATCTAAGAAAAATTAAGGCCTTTGTTGTCTTAACATCCTTATAACATGAGAGAAAGAATAAAATTTTCTTAAGTTTAAGCAAACATTACCTATGAATTTACTGAATAAAACTTGTGACCTGCTTTATAACTCTAGGCAGTAAAGCTTCATGTAAAACTTGCCTTTTTGCTTCTATATTTTAGACTCAAGAGAAATGAAAACTGTTTTAAACTAATGCTGCTTTACCTTAATTAGCTAATTTATATAAACCTACAGTAAACTAACTTCCTAAATCCTTACAGGTGGCTTAGATATTATTTATAATATGTGAAATTCAGCTGAGAACTTGACAGAGAATTCATTGAAAATCACATTTGTAATCTTAATAAAGGACATTAACATTGCACTTTTACTGTGGGTCCCTTCATAAGCTGTCAAATTTAATCCTTAAATCAAATCATTAGAATAGGTGTTTTTATTTTGCCATCAGAGTAATAAGTTACTGCTAATTACATTTAAAATAGTAAAACTGATTTGCTTCGAGTTGTCCTCCTTTTATCAGAAATATAAATATGTATGTAGTCAGAATTCAAACTATATTATATATATATTATATTATACTTTGATAGCTGCTACAATAGTTCATAATTTGGCAAATCAAAATTCTACTTTATTCTTTAATTACATCTAAGTGTGATGCTGAAAACAAAACAAATGTAACCTAAAGTATCAGCAAATATAGGTGTAGTCTAGGAAAAAACACTTATAAACTTACTTCTTTATGAAGTAATCATTTCACTCTAGCAAGTACATTTTTTTTTTAATCCTGAGGCAGAAATGGTACATGGTTAATTTTTTTTTTTTTTTTGGGGGGGGGGATGGAGTTTCACTGTCACCCAGGCTGAAGTGCAGTGGCGCAATCTCGGCTCACTGCAACCTTTTCCTCCTGGGTTCAAGGGATTCTCCTGCCTTGGCCTCCCGAGTAGCTGGGATTACAGACATGTACCACCACGTCCAGCTAATTTTTGTATTTTCAGTAGAGACGGGTTTGCTATGTTGGCCAGCCTGGTTTGAACTCCTGACCTCAGGTGATCCACCTGCCTCGGCCTCCCAAATTGCTAGGATTACAGGCATGAGCCAACATGCCCAGCCAGATTTTTTTTTTTTTAAAGACTATTGGTACCATATTTAATGCCTAAAATATTGTTGTGAAGTGACAACACTGAACGCAAACTCCTAATGTATAAACATAATAATTACAAGTATCAATGTTTAGAATTACAGTATTTACAGCATCTCATGTCTGTTGTTATTCCTGGGTCAATCGCAGCAAAACCTTAAAGCCTTGCATATTTAATGATGCGAATGTTTCATTAGCTCCTCAGTTCCAACAATACTGTTTAATTTAGGAAGTAACAAGATTAACTACAAACTGACTTAAATTTTTATGCAATGAGGGAGATTTTGTCCCAAGGAAGAAACTAAGTATGTTTCAGATCATATTGTCAAATGTATACCTGGCACAAGAGTAGCAATACCTGAACAACTGTGGATACACCTAGCAGCCTAGAAGCTCCTTTATAATCTACGTGATTTGAGCATGATTTACGTCAATCATGGAGCTATTAAGGGTACATTTCCTATTTCAAAAACCTGCAGAAGAGTAAACAATTCTAACCAATTGTCTTAAGAAATTAGAGAAGCTCCCCACCCCAGCTACTTAAAAAGTGCCATCACTGACTTAAAATAGATATTTCATCTAGTATAAGTTAAATTCTTCTTTATTTTTCCTTGTTAATATATATTCATATTTAAGTTTTTTAAAAAAATAAAATTACAAATGTATCCAGGAGTTTTAATTCTTAAAATGCAACATGCTCCTGCTGTACTACACATTCTCTTTATAAGCCAGCTTTCACAATGGCTTCCAAATAATCTGATGCCAATTTTCAGATTTTAGCTCTAAAAGAAAAACCTAGTAAAATAAAGATCCTAGAATGGAATATTCTGTGGAATATAAAATTAAAAAGTAACTCTACATAGTCTATCCTTTCTGTAAGTACATGGCAACAATTTAAAATATTTTATTGCGATTATATTTGGCATCTATTTTAAAAAACACACGGCATGACTTTAAAGTAATACAATGCTGTCTTAAAATAAAAACAATGTTCAAAAACAGCAAATCTTACCACTCATTTTGTTTTTACAGTAGCAGCAGAGAACAAGAAAATCCAACAAGGAAACAGCGTAGTTACACGTTAACAGCTTTAATTGGAGAACGGTCTTTTTTTTTTTCCGCAAAGCTGTAAGAGGAAAAGATCCTTTGACCGAGTCACGTGATAGTCATCACGTGACCTGCAGTGACCCGGGAAAAGGGGAAGAGGAAAAGAAAGCAAACATTCCCGCTTGCAGCGTTTCTGATACAGAAAAAAAAATAATAATAAATAATTTCTACTGCTGCTGCCCCGAATTTGACCATCTTTCAGACTTCCTTATGAACCAATTCAAAAGTTCATCAAGGTATACCTTTCAGAAATATGTATTTGATGTAAAATGATTCTTTGTGTTCCCTTTACTTCAATAACACCACAAATGCTTTCTTCTAATTTTTTATTCATGCAGCCTACTGCTAATTTTCATTTAGAAAATTTGAGAATAATATTTATTAATTTAAAAGATTCAGTCTGAAATGTCAGAGATATGTATAAATGTCAGAGACAATTGTATATAACATAATTCTCCATACTCTATCCTTAAGGAATATCCACAATACACAAATAATTGTGTACAGAATATAGGTGTGATAGCCATGTGTCTCAAGGGTGGGATTTATGTTTCAGGCTATTTGCCTCTCAACAGAATAAAGGCTACCACTTTCACTGTTGGTTTTCTTTCTGATTTTAAGATTTAACCTGAACATTAAACATTTAACAGTGCATGTGCTCAGCAGATGGCATTCTTTTTTTTCTTTTTTTTTTTTTGAGACAGAGTCTCACTTTGTCACCCAGGCTGGAGTGCAGTGGCGTGATCTCGGCTTACTGCAACCTCCACCTCCCAGGTTTAAGAAATTCTCCTGAGTAGACGGCATTCTTACTCATATCCATGAATCTGCAAAGACAGCCCCAGGTGCAGGTTCAGAGTTCTTTATCCAAAAACAAGTAGAGACCAGAAAAGTGGCCAGAGATGTCCAGTTACAACACGGAAAGAAGAATAAGAATTTCTGGAGATCTTTCATTACTTTATGGAGCTATGTAACTTCAGAGGAAATTTATCAACAGCTAACACAAAAATACAGCTAATGATAATGATAGTGGTTTGTAACAAGTTGTACAGTGGCAAAAAAGTTAATTTTGGTATTAAAAGATATAATAACAGCTTCAATATTTATTAGCAAGGCAATTTACTGCTCTTCTCCTTTCCATGACAAGGTTAATCAAAATCATAGCATTGTTATGAGAATGAAATCAAATAAATTTAAAGTACTGCTCTTCTCCTTTCCATGACAAGGTTAATCAAAATCATAGCATTGTTATAAGAATGAAATCAAATAAATTTAAAGTACCAAGTATACTTGTTGATGATACTCAGTAAATAATGGTTATAATATGTAAAAATATGATCAGTGTAAGTTTTCAAAAAATAATCACATAGTGCAGAGTATGTACTAGGCATCATTTGCAGTGTTTTACTTGGATTAACTCTCCTAATCCCTAGTAAGTGAAGTGGGCATCATTTCCAGGTAAGAAAACTGAAGCAGAGTAACTTGCCAAGGGCACACAGTGAGGCAAAAGCAGGATTATTTAATAATAAGGCTATACTTTTCAAAAAGCGTAAACTATGTTCAAAGGCCCCGTCTCAAACAAAGGTGGAAAAGAACTGGCAAATAATAACCTAGAGAAATAGATCTTAATAAATACATGTAAGACACCCCAGAGGAGATAAGACAGTAAGGGCCTATTCTTACAAATGGGGAAGGGTAATTGTTAACTTCAAAATTCCTATGAAAAGGCAGGGTTGCCCTGAAAAACAAGACCAAAGAGCAAAGAGTTTCCTGCTCTCAACAGAACCTACTCATAGATGCTAGACCCAGCCCCTCTGTAAATCCAACCATGCCTCTGATCTTCAGCCTCTAAACAAAAAGCAAGCCTCTGTAGCCCACCTCATTTTGGCTCACATTTGCAGTAGAGTACACAGCTGTATTTCCATTTCTTGACTGATTATTTAACTTATCATCTCTTTTCAATCCTTTCAATTGTGCTCATTAGAAAGTTTTTTCCAGTGTAAATAAATTCCCCTATATCCTCAACCTTTTTACTTTTTCTTGTGTTGCCTTGAAATGAAGCCTGGATGTCCTTTACAGCAGTTTCCCCAGCAGGCCCCATGAGCAGAGAATTCCTGTCCTCTCTTGAAGCAGTGTTGGTAGTCTCCATATACTCCAAGGCTGCTTCCCATCACCACTGTTGTTCCTGTTTCATGCTAAAGTTTCTTCTTTCTTGAGATCACAGCATATGTTCACACAATCCTCTATCCCTTCTCAATGCTGTAAGGCTGAATCCTCATTTACTAAGAACTCTGGCGTTGTGTTCAGTTTTGTTCTCTATCCCAACTCTTTCCCATCAGCATGACTTTAATGTCCAAAATCTAGGCTTAAAGTTCCTTGAACCTGTGTCTTTCATTCTGTTTTTAGTAACCCATGTTCAGAGATACATCCTGGAACTTACTACTTAAAACTCCACTATCTCATCTTTGAAATCTCAAACTTTCATGTGGCCACCATATCCTTCTTTCATCTCTCCAGTTTTCTTTTTTCTACATTTGTTCTTCATAGTGATCTCCCTTTTCTCCTGATCCAACATTGCCTTCATAGCCTTATTTCCTTTCCCATCATGTCTTCCTTTGACTTCCCCATCCCCTGAAAATCTCCAATTTCAATTAATCTTCTCTTCCACCTGTCTGTAGAAATCAAGCGGTACTCAGACTCGCATGTTTATAAATTTAGTATCTTCACAATCTTAACTCAGCTGTCAGCACTGCTCATGAATCTATCCCTGGTCAATTGCCTATCCTGTTTTCTAAGGTGATTATAAAAGATTCTCATTACCCTTCAAGAGCCCTCCTCAACCTTCAACCATATCTTGAAATTCTACTCTGAATGTTATTTAACATGGAACTGAACTTTTGAAGTTATGAAATTGAACTCAATGTCACAAACTTTTCTCATTCCTTTCCTCTATTTGCAGAAGCAGCATTATTCCTTCACTAGATCAAAGGTATCTTTCCTATTTTACTCTTGATCTGATCTTCCACTTGGAGTTGGCTTCACTGGTCATTTCTGTCCTGTGTGGTATTTTTATCTTTGCCTTTGTTCAACCTCTTTGAACCATTCCATCTGTGCCCATAAACATGGTACAGTTTCACATATAAACCACACATTCCATTAATCTCTAACACCTTTTTTCTGCCTCATACCATCTAGCTACCACTCTTTTCTCAGCCAAACTTCTAAAAATTAATACTAACAGACTCTATTTTCTGACCTTACATTCACTTTCACATTTTAAATAAAATTTTGATTATGTAGTATTTGATAAATACAAAAAAAACAGTGCAAGTCATTAAAGCAACTACTTCAAACCCACTATCAAAGCCAAGAAACAGGCCATACCAACACTGTTGCATCCATGTGCTCCTTCACCACCTAATTCATCACTTTGTGCCACTCATGCTGTCTCCATTATCTGAATTTTAAGTTTATTGTTACGTTTCTTTTAAAAATAATTTCCTACAAAAAATCACATATATCCCTAAACGATACTGATTTGCTTACTTGAGTTTTATAAAAATTATGAAGTGTATAGTTTTCAGTAACTTGCCTTGTGTAATATTATTTATAGGACTTACCTATGTAGTTTCATATAGCTGTAATTTCCTCATTTTCATTTATGCTTTTGTGTAAATAACTACAATTTGTTTATTCTGTCATTATCTTTTAGGTTCTTTTGAGTTTCTGTTGTTGTTTGTTTGTTTTTGCTTTCATTCACTTAACAAACATATATTGATTATCTACAATGTGCCAGATACTGTTCTGGACACTAGAGGAAGAAAATAACGACATGGTAAATAAGTAAATCGTATTCAAGTAAATCACAAAGTAGGTCTGAAAGCAATAAATGCTATAAAATAAAAAACAGGCTGGGTGGGCTTCTTCATGCCTGTAATGCCAGCACTTTGGGAGGCCGAAGTGAATCACTTGGGCCCAGGAGTTCAAGACTAGACCTGGCAACATAGTGAACCTGTTTCCACAAAAAAATCTCAAAAACTGAGTTGGGTATGGTGACACATGCCTGTGGTCCCAGCTATTCAGGAGGTTGAGGCAGGAAGCTTGCTTGAGCCTAGAAAGCTGAGAAACAGCAAGCTGTGATCCTGCCACTGTACTCCAGCCTGGATGACAGAGTGAGACACCTTCCCAAAACAAATAAAACACAGTGGGGTAAAAAGGATTTTAAGGGAGGAGACTGAAGTTTGCAATTTAAAATACAGAGATCAGTTTAGGTTTCACTGGGAAGGTGACATTTGAACAAAGACTTGAAAGAAGTGTAGGAGTGGGCCATATGGATATCTGAGAGAAGAACATTTGACAAGAGAAGGAGCAACTATAGTGTAAAGGCCCTAAGGGGGAACACGACTGGCATGTTTAAGACTTAACAAGGTCACCACTGTCCGCAGAGCAGCACAAGTGAAGGGGGAGAAAAGGAGTGAGGTTACAGTGGTTAAGAGGAAAATGAGTTATATTTTTGGGGGCCTCATAGGTCACTGTATGCTTTTACTTTGAGTAAAATAGGAGCCATTGCTGGATTTTAAAACATGATCTAGGCCAGGCACAGTGGCTCACGCCTGTAATCCCAGCACTTTGGGAGGCTGAGGCAGGTAGATCACGAGGTCAAGAGATCGAGACCATCCCCGGCCAACATGGTAAAATCCGGTCTCTACTAAAAATACAAAAATTAGCTGGGCATGATGGTGTGCACTTGTAGTCCCAGCTACTCGGAAGGCAGAATCAGGAGAATTGCTTGTAACTGGGAGGCCAAGGTTGCAGTGAGCCAAGATCACACCACTGCACTTCAGCCTGGCAACAGAGCAAGACTCAGTCTCAAAAAAAAAAAAAAAAAAAAGATCTAAATTATATTTTAAAAATTCATCATCTTAAATATATTTCTGGTAAGAACAAAGTACAACCATTTTACAAAACTGTCAATATCTACTAAAGTTGAACATATGCATACTCTGATCTAGTAATTTTACTTTTAAGTGTATAGGCAATGGAAATGTTTACATATAACACCAACCAAAGGATATAATTTAAAACATTCATAGCAGTATTAATTTTAATAGCACAAAAGTAGATGAAGCATATTTGGAGATGATTAGGTATTCAAATTTGGACATGTTACATTTTAAATGTCTATTAGTCATCCAAATGGAGATTTCACCTAGCAAGCAATTCACTTTATTATTCTGGAGTTCAAGGAAATACCTACCTAGTCCAGAGATATAAATTCCAGAGTCTTTGGTAGATAGGCTTTAAATCCATGAGACTGGATGACATCAGCAAAGGAATTAAAGTAGATAAAGAAGACAATCTAATGCTTTAGATAGGAGAATGGATCAGAATGCTGCTGCTATCTGTATGTCTCTCAGCCCACATGTGTAAATGTTTATTTATGGTATATACCTAAGAGAAGCAATGCTAGGTCTTAGGATTTTGTGAATGTTAATTTTTATAGGACAGTGCCACATTGTTTTCCCGGTTATATTAATTTATATTCCTTTCAGCCAGGCATGTATAAGAGGTTCCACTGATTCACATTCTCACCATTACTTGGTATTTGGATTTTAAAATTTTTGCCAATCTTACTTTGATATTATTTTGCCTTACCCAGTCCATGTTTTCCACATATTCTTCTCCTGGGTAGTCTTTTTTAAAAAAATAGATTTGGAGGAGTTTTTGGGTATTCTGGATACTAATTCTTTAAGGTTGTGTTGGTTACAAATATCCTCTTCCTAGTTTATGACTTATTTTTCATATATTTTATGATACACCAAAGTTCTTAACTGTAGTGGAGTCAAATTTACTCATTTTTTGATAGTTAGCATTTTGTGTGTTTGTATCCTAAGATATCTTTCTCTACTCTGTAGTCATGAAGATACTCTCTCTTTATTATTATTTTTAAGAGATTATGTTTATCCTTTCACATAAGTCTTTAAGCATTAATTTTGGGGTGAGGTATAAGGAAAGGATCCGATTCCATTTTAATTGAAATGGATAACCAACATCCTAGCAACTGTTTCTTGCTCCCTAGGACATGTCTCTTACTTTTTGTGGGCAGGACAATGCAATTAAAATTGTCTTGTAGAAGATCTTTTTTTTTTTTTTTAAATAAGAGGATGGTCCCCAGAGCATCCATTCTATCAAATGTAAGTCTCCAAAATCACATTTCAACCTACTATAATCAGGCTTTTTTCTGGGCCACTCTACTGAGGCTGCACTGGCACAAAAGTCACTGAGATCAAACTCTTACTTACCAAATTCAACACTGCTGACAACTCTTAAATATTCTTCTTTCACATCTGAAATACTAGTTTCTCCTATTTTCCTTTGTACCCCCAGTCACACTTTTTCAATTTCTTTAATGGCTTCTTGTCTTCTGATCTTCCTTAAGTGTTTGTTTTCCTGGGAGTTTTGCTCTTGGTCCACTTCTCTTATTCTACATATCTCTCAAGATGATCTTATTTACTCTCATGAAAGAGTATCATTCTGCAATGTTGGGATTCAGTTCCCATGAGACGACATTTCTCTAGGTTCTTGGTCTATCACTCCCAAAAAGTGGGAGAGGAGACCATGGCACACTGCGCAGTAAATGCTGGACTCAAAAGTGTTTGTAGAAAGTGATTTATTTAGGTAGAGACAGAAAAAGGAGAAGGAGAGAGTAAGAAACAGTTAACTCTCACACTGAGTGAGAGAATCCAGACAGGTGGAATCCAGGAGAGGTAAGCAGCTTCCACACTGAGTAGAAGGGAATAGAGAGAGAGATGGAATTTAGGAGGGGAAGAAAGGCTTTCACGGGAGTGTGGAAGGGGACTCCAGTGAGGAAATCCAAGAGACAGAAAGACAACTTCCACAAAGGAAGTGTTTGTGGAAGGGGACCCAAACATGGAGTCCAAAGGGGTGTGGAAGAAGGGGACCTGGGAGGAATCTCCACCTTCTCCAAGACCTCTGGCCAACAAAAGGAGTTCCTCAGAACTTCCACTGGAGTAACTGACTTTTTGTTTCTTCCCATGCCTTTGAAAATTAAAACAGAGACTATTAAATCTCCCAGATGGAGAGAGATGGGAGAGGGGGCATGGCACTGGGAAGTTCTTGCCCTTAAAACTACGCTCCCTTGTGGACCCGGAAAGAGAACACCTTCCCTCAATTCTGTAGCTCATCCAGACCTTTTTCTTGAGCTCTAGATCTATAATACTTAATTTACATAAAACTCAAAACCAATTTTTTTTTATGTAGTCACTCTGCCTCTGTGTTTCTCATGATAAGTTAATCTCAAGACAGAAATGTGAGCATAATCCTAGACTCTATTTTCCCCTTCATCTCAACTTCCACATCATCTATTTGGAAGTTCTGACAGTTTTATCTCCTAAATATCTCTCAAATCCATTGCTATTGCCTTACCAGCACTAGGTTCTTTCTAGAACTATTCCGTATTCTCCTAATGGGTCTCCTTCCCCCCCAGTCCCTAGCAATCAATACATCGCTCACACTAATGCTAAACTGATCTAAAAAAACAAATTTCATTGTATCTTCCTCTGCTAATAACCCACAGACAATTCTTTATTGCCTATGAGATAAAGTCCAAATTCTATACTGTGGCCTACCATGCTTCCGCATGAACTGGGTGATGCCACTCATGCAGGTAAAATATCAGTGTATCCTTGTCAATTCTGTGTGAACCACATTTGTTTTCACTGGGATCAAAATGTCTTCAAGCAGAATTTTGTTATTATTGGGCTATTTTATCATTCATTTTATTATAATTTGTCATATCCTAAACATAAGGCAGCATAAGGTTGTGATGAAGAACATGAACTCTGAGCTAGCCCATCTAATTCTAATGACAGGTATGAGAACTTGCAAGTTACTTAACCTCTTTGTATCTTAGTTTTCTCACATGCAAAATAGAAATAATTATTCTACTTCATAGAGATATTATGCAGATTAAATGAGTTCATATTTGTACAGCACTTAGAAGAGTGTTTGGTATACAGTAAGTGCTTAAGCAGTGTCACCTAAGCACAGTCCTAGTGCCTGTATTGACAAGCCTACCTGAAAATCAGTGGTTCAGAAATGGTAATTTGTTACAACGTTATGAAGAAATCCAAGCAATTGCTATGACATGCCATACTATCAATTTAAGATAACTCTCTGCAAAATACTTAAGACAATATTATAAAAATAAGCAGGTATATTTCTAAGTTTGCTAAAACGGTCATATAATTAGACAAGAATGGGGAAATGAAAAATATGCTGGCCACTGCATAATACATTCCTATAAACTGTAATCTTCTCAATGCATCCTCTGTGTTTATTCCTGTAGAAAAATTATTTGACTGATGTATATACTCAAATTAACAAGGTTTTTAGTAACCTTGTTTTTTCCTCACTATAATCGAAATATCCTTGAATGTAGTGACCATGTCACTAATGCACCCTGGGGTTTTTTTCTCACTATAACCAAAAAGTCCTTGAATGTAGTGACCACATCACTAACACTGAGCATAAGAACTCTGTTGCAACTGGGAGAATAGTAGGGGTATGAAGTTAAGTCTTGTTAAGTTTTGTTAGAAGGATATTGAAGGTAGGAGTCAATATGGCCTAAAGCACACAAAAAGCACTGACATTTGGATGGAAAACCCAACACGATAGGCCCTAAATATCAGCTAGTTACATATAACAAAGCAAAATGTACCTAAATTTAACTCACTGAAACTGTTGAAAATAAAGATCCTAAACTGTTTCTTGTAAGAAGGGATATTATGTGGAAAACAATCAGTGAATTACTTAGTAGCTAAATCTATTCCAAAAGACAATTTAAGGTAATTTAACATATACATAGCACCAAAACCAAACACAATCCATGACAAATTGAGGAAAAAGGAAAATTAATATAGAAAAAACAATATAAGTAAGGATTGAACTTAAAAAAAAAAAAAAAAGCTGGGCTTCCATCATGCCTGTAATCCCGGCATTCTGGGAGGCTGAGGTGAGAGGATTCCTTGAGCCCAAGAGTTAGAGACCAGTGTGGGCAAAATATTGAGATTTTGTCTCTAAATAAATAAATAAATAAAAATTTTAAGAGGAGGGAGGCTAGTCTTATGCTCTTACTAGAGGATGGGCCATAAAAGCTCTCTGCTTTGTGTAAGCTGAAACATGTTTAAAATTAGACACCAAGGACCACACTGTCAAGTTGGTTAAGTTAGTTCTTCCTTTTTGCTGTTTAAGTATGAGCTTAACACTCATACTTAAGTATGGCTCACACTGCCTTACAACATGATTCCAATGATTTGACTTAAAAAAAAAAATCTAAAACAAGTATAGTCCAAGACGACTTCCATAAATGTCTAACTTTTAGCAACATGTCCTCCAAAATAGCTGCAAAATAAACAGCTACGACAGATGAATCAGTTGATTTGCAGAAAGGGATTGTTCGCTATAAGGCAAATTAAAAGTAAAAAGAGTTGATTTTGATTTATTTTTTCCTGGCAATAAGTAAACTGGATCAGCTGTTTATTAAGGCTGCTGTTAGATTATAATAATGTCAGAGTTATTTGCATGTTCAAAAATTTAAAAGGCAGACTCATTCAGCTAAACAAAGAGTGGTTTCAGATCACTAAGACTTAAATGGATGGGATGTGAAGCGCATACTTGTACTCTTCAACATATTTTTATGTAGTACTTCAAAAGACTGACTAACCCCAACTCTGACCATGGCTGATTCTTATGGCAGTATTAAGGTGCAGGTTCTGAATAAGGATCTAAATAATGTATGTTAAACTCATACAGCTTGGAGCTTAATTGACACATGTCTATAGAGTCAAAGAACCAAGGAAAGATCAATGAAATCTGCAACTAACCAGGTGCCCCATGAGAGGGAGTCTATTGCTGGGGAGTGACTGACAATGAAATGTGCAAATAATCTTAGGGAAGATAAGGGGAGTGAATAATTAGAAACTATAATTTTGCTCTTGAGCACAAATCAAGCCTTGTTTCTTCTCCTTTTAACTCTTTCTCATTTGCTCACCCAGGTTTTTCCTCTTTTCCCTTTCAGGGACCTTAGCCTGCATATCTCACCACATAGTCACCACTTTTTTCTCCATAATTTTCCCCTTTACTTATGGATTTAACAAAAGTCTTACTTTATATTATACTTGCTAATAGGAAAGCAATGTGAGGATCATTCTAAGGCCAAATATGTTTTGGATTGATATTAGGGGTGAGGATGCCTGGATAAGGTTGGGAGGCTAGATATTAACCAGAAAATGATCAATACAGACAGTTACCTGTGTTCTAAGTTAGTATTTCCCAAACATTTAGATTTATGTGCCAGCAAAATTTCAAAACAAATTCTGGGGATTCATTAACCAACTTTTCACTAGGACAAGTAAAGACATTAAAAGTTAAGAACAAATTAGGAACAGACAGAATAAAGTCTATCCTATGTTGTCATATCAATTCATAAAGAGAGGATACTGTAACTTCAAACATATTATAAAAGATTTTCAGAATTTAAAAAAAGTCTTAAGTCAATAAATTTAACAATGAAAAATCACTACATTGTCTTTATTATTCCCACTTCCTAGACTGATGAAATTTCCCTACATCTAGGGATAAGGGTTTGGGAATAACTCTTAGTGGTAAGAGGGACAGGGATTTACATCTCATGCTGGCTGAGCTCTGGTGATGGGAAGGAGGAGGAAACAGAGCAGAGGCAGGATAATTATATTATCATCATCCATAATTTGGTATATTTCTTTATTGACTGATATATTTTAATTAAATTGAGGGAGATAAAGTAACAAAATCTATCTAAAAATAAAATGTTTTATTAAAAAACACATATGCAAGTACACATTAAAGAGTATTTAAAGGTATTATTTATATTGAGCATCTGAATATTTGAGTAATATAAACAGAAAAATTATTCTTAGTACATATGTATTTTAACTTCTTAGCTATATTTGTCTTTAATTCCTTATCACTGGTATTTAATTGAAAAATTTCTTCTTTCAAATAATCTTAATATTTTAAAATAAAATTGCTTATAATGTTGTATTTTATGGTTTATAAACTTAAGGCTGCTGATACCATCAATTGACTCTTTTCTGCAATATTTTAAGACTACAATATCTATATTAAGAAAAACTGTTCCTAAGGTACTATCTGGTAAGCTGGGAGCATATTTGCTAAGTGGGTTTTTTAGGTGCTATCTGGTAAGCTGGGCGCATATCTACTAAGTGGAGGATATTCAGTTCTACTTTGTTTCTTATTGAAATGTATAAATACTTCAAATATTTTTACAATATTAAGTACTATAAAAACTTTAAATATTTTTACAAATCTCACTGCATTGTCTTTATTTTTCTTTTGCATGTTTCACCAAATTTAGACCTTGTTTTTGAGCTCATTTATTGCTGAAAGGGTCTGTTTACTGCAAAATAAAAAAGGATTACCAAAAAAGTTATAGATTTATACACTACAATAAATGATAAAAATCATTTCAACTATTTTTTTTATATATTCAGTAGCAGAAATATTTAGATTTAATATGCAGCATATTTATTTATGTAACTTATATGCTTCCCACTGGTCCTTCCAATTGGTGCCCTGGTGACATCAAGTGGCCAGCAAAGACAGCAGCATCAAATACTTCTGCCACTACCACCAGGAAACTTAAAGTAATTAGTCCCCAGTCCTCTAAATCGAAGCACACTTTCACTGATTTTTTTTTTTTTTTTGAGAAAGAGTCCCACTCTATTACCCAGGCTGGAGAGCAGTGGTGTGATCCTGGCTCACTGCAACCTCCGCCTCCTGGGTTCAAGCGATTCTCCTGCCTCAGCCTCCTGAGTAGCTGGGATTACAGGCATGCACCACCATGCCCAGCTAATTTTTGTATTTTTAGTAGAGACGGGGTTTCGCCATGTTGGCCAGGCTGGTCTCGAACTCCTGACCTTGTGATCCACCTGCCTCAGCCTCCCAAAGTGCTGGGATTACAGGCGTGAGCCACCACACCTGGCTCACTATTAAGACTTGCTTCTGTCAAGGGTCAAGAAGAGAGAATGATTTATTTTGGTTGTCTAAGATTTAACCAAAAGTTAAAGTGAAAACTCAAGATGGATGAACTACTTACTAGAGATCAAGGCATAAGCTGGAAATTCAAAATGATGGTCAACCAAATTATCACAACTTATTTTTATGAACTACTAATAATATTGTTTTAAAAGTGATAAATCTTAGACAAAAGTTAAACCAGTTAGATATCAAGATGAGAGGCAAAGACCAGAACTATTTAGACCATTTGGGACATACGGTCTCCCTACTAACAGGGGTGCTTATTTATTAAGGCTATCAAACACCTGGCACATTTATTCATATGAGGCAGGCAGTCAGTGTAGGTGTTGATCTAGAAACTCACCAAGCTGGTGAGCCAGAACTTGGGAAAAGAATAAGGCAAGTTACAGAACAAAGAAAAAAGATCAAGGTGATTATTCATGCTTAGATGTTTTACAGATCTTCCTTTTCCTTGGAAATTATTCTTTTTAAAGTTTGGAGTAAGAAGAATGCTTAAATTAGGGGCCTAAGTATGATTCAGAATTGTGGATAACTTCATTTATCTGTGTATAGGTAACTGAAGATTTCTGATTAGATTTGCAGCATAATTAGATGTATTAGTGATAAACACTAAGTAGAGTAAGTTTGAAGAATGACTTATGGTTAGAATCTACCTTTAGCAATAAATTGAACTGCATATAAATAGAAAACTTGAAGATGTGTTTACCAAGCACCTGTTTCTAAACAAATTATTTTTAGTGCACTTGTTTAGAACGCTGCAAAGGCTGTGATATTAATGTGCATGCATGCAGCAGGTTGTGAACATTACTATTTTTAGTATCAGCCTAATGTGAACAATGATGAATCATTCTTTGTTATTCAAGTGGGAAAGAGTACTTAGGATTTACTGCAGCACATTAGGTTAACTATGTCTCAATAACTGAACATCCACACTTTGACATCACACAGGCAGTGATACGGATCAGTGACGCAAATCCTGTCAGGATCAAACATTAAGGCCACAGAGATTGAAAAAAAGTGCTCAAGTGACAAAGCAAGCTAGTCATCTGTCATGTAAACTGCATTAAATCAGTACTGCTAATGTCAAAAAGAGCTGCACTAGCTTCTCTTTTTATATAATAGCTAAAACTTTTTAAATTATAGATTGCCCTATGAGAGACTCTATATTTAAGTTTCCTCACAGCCTCTGTGGTTTAAGATCTGAACCCTTAGAAACATGTCTTAAGGTTCTACTGGCCATATGAATTATCTATAAAATGGCTTCTGTATCTAGGATTTTTAGACTATCTTCTGCCAAATATGTTGTCATTTATTAAGCATTTTATATAATATGCTGTGCATTATAAAATATCATTTTGATTCAGATTTGGAGCACTACACTATGGCCTTACAATTCACTGCAATTTCAGGGTCTTCTTCCCACTGTCATTTCTTCTTTGGGCCTGTAATTTTTTAAATTGCATTAGTATTTTGGGGCATCAAAATATTGATTTTTTTAATGATTACAGCTGGATTAGAGAAGATGCCTTATGAGTAAGCATATGTATAAGGTTTCAAAATATAATATCTTTGACTTAAACATACCCACACCTAGTTGGAAATCTTTTTTACTGTAACAGGAACAGAACTTACTCCTGGAGGCTTGACACAGAATGTTCACATTCTGCTGTAGTTTCTCCTGAAAAGAAACTAGGCCTGTACACTTAAAGCATTACCCTTCCTGTTAGTGGTGTTCTAAGACTGGCACTTCCCAGGGGAACTGGAAAGCCAATGGGAGATCAAAGCTGGAGGTATCTCTCATTCTATCATCATTACTCTGACACAGACTAACACAAAAACATGCCAAGGGCCTTTTCCCATACCCTCAGGCTCTTGCTTTGGTGGTGTTTTCTCAACCAATGTTGTTTCTTAAGAAAAACTGTTTAGAAAAATTGTGAAAAAGCAAGGGCTTTCCCTCATTCTTTGTTTTTTTTAATTGCTAACCAACTAAAAAGTATCTGGAAAATACAAAAACTGCTGAGACAGTTGTTCTCACAGTTCTTTTTGAATGTGAAATTTGTAAATCATCCTAGTTTCTTTTCCCCTCCACACTGAGTCCCCAAGCCTCATTCTTATTACTACAGTTTTGGTTATCCTGCTTACAGTCCTTCAGTGGTTCCCTGTTCCTTTCAAGATAAAATGTGAAATCTTTAGTGTGGCACATAATGGTATTTGTAAAGTAGCATGTATTTTTAGTCTCATTTTCAGACACTCTCCCATGTGAGTACATGGGAGGTGAGTACATGAAAGAGGAGCTTCACCAAGCTACCTCTCTCATCACAGCTTTTCTATTTCCTCTAATCTCTCTGTGCTTGGGCTTTGCACATGTTGTTCCTTCTGTCTTGAAGACAGTTTTTCTAATTTTTTTTTTCCTTCTGGCTAACTTCTACTTCTTCAAACATCATCTTTTCCTAAGCACTTAATGACTTCCCTATGCTTGCTCAGGTACTCCTACTTGGGCCTCCCACATAAATTCCATCATAGCACTTAGCATTGCCTTCTTTGTTTTATCTGTGGGTTACTTTTCCATCTGTCCTACCAGGCTGTGAGGCAAGGCCTAAATCGTTCAAGTAACTGTCAAGAATTAGTTGTCCCTCAGGACAGGAAAAGGCATTTAGAATCAATGCTTTCTCCAGGGAAAAGAGCATACATACATTCAGTGGCTGTGTTTTCTGTGTTCTAGCAAGCGGCTGAACATAGAAAACTAGGCATAAAGAAGCAAGAAATTTTAGGACATTAAGACTAAAAATAATATTAAAATGTTGAAATATGATGCTATTTACTGTAATGATGAAATAATT
The DNA here is from genome assembly GCF_049354715.1 of Callithrix jacchus. Classification (NCBI taxonomy): domain Eukaryota; kingdom Metazoa; phylum Chordata; class Mammalia; order Primates; family Cebidae; genus Callithrix; species Callithrix jacchus. The sequence continues at coordinate 66,881,194 of NC_133502.1, forward strand.
TTCCAAAAATATTGAAGGATTACATGAGAAAGTAGAAAGAGATGTCAAAGAAAGAACTCTGTTAAACCACAAAGAGTGGAAACTGGATTTGATTAAAATTCATTCTTTAAAAGTGAAGGAACATCTTCAAATAATGGTATCACATGGGTTTTGGGATCAAAGAGTCCGATGCTAAAATTATGACTCTAGTAGAGTCATACTTTCAACCTCTGGAGTCATAGAGAAAATAACATACCTGTAAAGAAATCCCGTCCTGCAACCATTATATTATTTTGTGATTCTTATGGGTAATAGTGACATATTTGGATGCACTCTAATCAAAGACCATAACCACAGTCAGGAGTACAAGTCACACTTCTCTAGATATAGGAAGAAACTTTCTGAAAAATGAAATTATGCTTAGTGCTTGTTGCCATAATGGAGAAAAACTTTGAGAATGAATCCTAGATAAGTTGCAGAAGAATCCTTTTTCTAGCTCTATATATCTAGGTAGTGTCTAAAAATCACATCCAACATGTTGTCAAACAAACAAAGGACCCAGGAAAGATCTTTTCTGTTTCCTAGAACATTCACTGCAGATGATACAAAAGCATGTAAATGAGATTATATAAATTCATGGCAGTTTATAATGTTACGTAAGTATTCTCTGGACATCCTAGCCTCATCCCAGCTATGCTTCCGGAAAAAAATTACAAAGGTTTGCCCCTGGGTTAGAATGCTTAATTCATACTTCCCTGAATCAAAAAATAGGCAGAAGTTACTACAAGGCTAAACTAAGGTAAATCTCTGTGTCTGTAATTCAGTTGTCCTTCTCACCAAATACCCTTCTAATGAAGCTAACTTTGGAGAGTCTGGTTTTTATTTTTAATAAGGAAGGTGTCCTTTCTAGACATTCTTTCACAGTGTTAATAAAATAAATCCTCAAGGAATAAAGATTCTCTGCCTGAGTTTCTTTTATATTTTATTTTATTTTCTTAGGCTAGTCAAGTGAAGCAGTGGGAGTGGAAAGGAAACAAAGAAATCTGTAACTGGGTGTGATCCATTAGTTGTAAACACCACTGCATTTGGACCACCGGGTTTCTTATCTATCCCGAGGGTCAGAATTCTTTAAGCTAGTTCTATGTTTATGATATTAAATTTAGATATTTCTTTTCTTCCACTCCCTTGATTTTCAGAAAACTGATGGACTATAATGATGTACTGAGAAGCTTGGTATCAATATATCATTACAGTATGTCTGATTGTTTGGTTTTTACTACTTTAAAAATCCACTTATTGGCCAGGCATGGTGGCTCAGGCCTGTAATCCCAGCACTTTGGGAGGCTGAGGCAGGGATCATGAGGTCATGAGTTCGAGACCAGTCTGGCCAAAACGGTGAAACCCAGTATCTACTAAAAATACAAAAATTAGCTGGGTGAGGTGGCAGGAGCCTGTAATCCCAGCTACTCAGGAGGCTGAGGGAGGAGAATCACCTGAACCCGGGAGCTGGAAGTTGCAGTGAGCCGAGATCATGCCATCGCACTGTAGCCTGGCCGACAGAGCGAGACTTCGTCTGGGGTGGGGGAGGGAGAATCCACTTATCTGCACCGAAAACATTATGGTATATCATTTTCCTGAGCCTGGGGTGAGGGAGGGAGAATCCATTTATCTGCACCAAAAGCATTATGGTATATCATTTTCCTGAATGAGCTTAGGGTCTTAATTAAAAAAAAAAAAAAACCTATACATTTTAGAAAGTTGGATTAAACAATTTAAAAGGGGTTGAAACATCACTTACATAATTAGTTATGAAATTTATGTTGACATTATCAAATTATATGGAAAGTATAAAGAAAAACCTCTTATAATCCTACCATACACTTGGAGGCAATGTGCCAAAATTATTTTCTATTGTCCATGCAAAGTAATGTTTTTTTCTTATTACAAAATAGTTAATTCTATTGATATCCTTAATAATATATAATCAAATAAATGGTCCAGATTAAACCAAACCCCTAATTTAAAAAACTTTTTAATCTTCCATTTTTGAGAGAAAAAGAATAGAGCAGTCTCACCCTCTAAGTGCCCTCTTAGAAGTATTTTTCAGTACCTGGATTGGTTTGGATGCTCCTGATATATGCTTCCATAGTGCCTTTTCTTTTTCTTTCTAAATCACAACACTTCTCTCACTTCACTGAATTCCTTAATCTTCTATCTTTCCTAGGAGACTGTAAACTTCATGGAGGTCAGGGATACAGTCTATGTTGCTTACCACTAAATCTCCAGTGTTTTGAAATAGTGATTGCACTTATTAGGTTAAGAATTATTTACATAAAGTAATTGGTCTAAAAAGTAACCCCAGGCCATATTCTAATCTAGATTCAACTCTATCTTCTACATAATCTTCAACTATATAGTACAATCAGTATTAGTAATACTTAATGATTTAGGGCCCTGAAAGACTGAATTATTTTCAGTATATTCTGCTTACCATGGCTGAATTTCTTATTCTGTAAATATTTTCAGTAAAATAAGCTGGAAAAGGGCTTCTGGTTTTCAGTTAATCAGAAAGGTATTTTATAAAGACACTCATGCTTAGGTGAAGGTTTAAAGCACACAGTTTTTATGCCTATAGTTATTAACTCTAATACTATCATCTTTAGCAAAAATATCTTAAAACTAGTTGATGAAGATTTCTTTCCAAAAACCATTTAGGGTAATAAAATTAAGGTATTTCTTAAGTATAAATGAAGAAAGAGCCTTTTTCAAACTCTCATATTCAGTGTGTTTTAAAAACATAAAATCTGGTATAATTCACTCCTCACAATTCTTTTAGTGGAATCACTCCTCAAAAAAAAATAATAAAGAGAAATAAAACATGTTATCCCAATGCTCTGAGGAAAAATAACATCTGAATCAAAAGCAAAAGAGATTCTGTTTGCCCCAGCATCATGCAATATAAATCATGTAAAGCTAAATGGCACTTTTTGTTAGGGATAGTCTTGAGGTTCAGTGATAAATTTATGAGTAGAGTTCTTGGTATAGTAATTTGGTTTCAGCTCTTTAGAAGTTAAGACATTAGTTTCAGCATTCAATTTTAAATGGCTTTGTGATAAGTATATTAAATATTTCAGAAAGCAAGTACATGGTTTAGAGGAACTAATGATTGTTGAACTATGAGTAGAATACCATCTTGGGTACTTTATGTTTGAGAAGTCACTGTAAGGTAATGGTTAAAAGTATGCAATCTGCAGCCAGACTGCCTGAGTTCAGGTCTCAGCTGAGTCATTCAGTAAGTGGTAACTAAAGGCAAATTATTAACCTGTGTCTCAATTTCTTAGTATACAAAATGAAGATAATAGCTAACTGAGAGTTTCTGGGAGGATTAAATAGGTTAATTACATTTAGAGTGTTTACCACACAAACTAGTACAGGAATTGCTCAATAACCATTAGCTAATATATATGCTAATTAAATAACAGTCACTTTTTCTCCCTTTCTTCATGACTTGAGGATCTATAAGGCAGTATCTTCACAACTAAAAATGACTAAGTGCCAAAATGAAGACAATTCTATTGTCACATGCCTAAAGTAAGTAAATTAATATTTAATGAATTTCTATATGTAAGGGGTAGTTCTACGTGTTGAGAGTGGAGGGGAATGTACCCTACAAAGAGTCTACTACCATTGTATCATGATTTTGTATCATAATCAGCTGAGAAAAGCTGATGTGGGCCTAGACATCTATATGTTTAAACTCCCCTATTGACTTTAAGATATCTTAGCGCAGGTAAAAATTATTTTTTAGAAATCAAAAAGACTTTCATTTGAGTCCTAGATCCACCAATAACTAGATATGAGGCTTTTTATGAATCTCAGGTTCCTCTCTTAAGATTTAAAGTTGATTAATGCAATCAATGCATACAACACATCTTGGCAGACAATGAGCACATAATTACATTATTAAAGATGGACTCTAAGACAGAAAAAAAAAGGCAAATAACAATATAGACCAATAAATAACATGCCAGATTAGAGATATAGGCCTGACAATATATATAACAGGAAATTAAGGAGAATTTTTTTTTTTTAGACATTGGAGTGGTCAGAAAGAGTCTCAAAATAAATGTAACTAATATTGGGTTTTGAATGACTGGAAAGACTCAGAGAGCTCTCACCCGTATGTGTGCATGCTCCAGTGTGATTTTTGTAAGAAGAAGCAAAGTGAACAAAGGTATAAAGCAGGTGTGATGGGTAATATGGAGTATCAAGTTGACTGGATTGAAGGATACAAAGTATTGATCCTTGCATGTCTGTGAGGGCAGGAGATTAACATTTGAGTCAGTGGGCTGGGAAAGGCAGACCCAACCTAAATCTGGATGGGCACAATTGAATCAGCTGCCAGTATGGCTAGAATATAAGAAGGCAGAAAAATGGAAAAAGACAGACTGGCTTAGCCTCCCAATCTACATCTTTTTCCCACACTGGATGCTTCCTGCCCTCGAACATTGGACTCCCAAGTTCTTCAGTTTTGGAACTTGAACTGGCTCTTCTTGCTCCTCAGCCTACAGATGGCCTATTGTGGGACCTTTTGATCAAGTGAGTTAATACTTAATAAACTCCCCTTTATACATATATCTATTCCAATAGTTCTGTCCCTCTAGAGAACCCTGACTAATATAGATTTTAGTATCAGGTGTGGTTCTAGAGGAACAGGATATTAAGGATGGAGTTCTTTCATTGGTTTTGGGGTTTTTGGAATTAGCTGCTTAATACGATTACACCGGAAATGCTAAAGACTCTACTTCGAATAGTATGGAGAACACTGATAGTCCTTAGCATAAACTGTTTAAGAGTTATACAGAATAAATACATTTCACACTCCTGATTTATTGCTCATGAGAAGCAAAGAGTTTAGTGACTCTATACATAATTCCTTTGACAGTATGTGCAGAACCAAGGAACATAATGAAGCTGACTGGTTGCTCCTAAGTTCAGTAGACAAAGTGATGAAAGGGATTCTGTTGTCTCCTGGCTTCAGAAGCAGATACTAAGCCTCTAATTTGCTAAAATTGCCCTGAATGAGAGTCTTATTTTCTGTAGAGAGAGCTGAAATTGTGGAAAAACAGACAAGCTCTTATCATGCCAGTGGCTGACCTGCAATGAAAGGTGCATGCAGAGTCTCAGCAAGTATCTACTGTTAAAGTGAGGGCACTGAATGGAGAAGAATGGGTCCCTGCGACTTGTGTAAACTGATGAACAGAATAAACAATTTCCCCATCCCCAGTAGTGGCAATATCCCCTCCCTGACATCAGCCTTTCTCCACCTTTGTCTGAGGAGATAAACCCTGGGCTGCCTGAGGCAACAGTGATGGCCTCCCCTGAGGCAGTTGACAGGTAAGATAATGTTGATTCTCCTCAGGGGCCACCCCCAACACCCCTGTTTGCTTCTAGTCCTGTAACTAAACTCCCCGCAGGACCCTAGAGGTTAGAGAGTGTGACCCATGACGAGCTGCACTACACTCAGAAAGAACTGCTTGAGTTTTCTAATTTATATAAACAGAAACCTGGAGAACAGGCAAGACTGGATATTAAGGGTGTGGGATAATGGTAGAAGGAACATAGAGTTTGATCAGGCTGAATTTATTGATTTGGGGCCACTAAGTAGGGACTCTGCATTTAGTGTTGCAGCTTGGGGAGTTAAAAAAGGTTCTAATAGTTCATTTGCCTGCGTGGCTGAAATACTGATTAAAAGATGGCCCACTGTGAGTGAGCTGGAAATGTCTGATCTCCCTTGGTTTAATGTAGAGGAAGGGATCCAAAGGCTTAGGGAGACTGAAATGCTGGAGTGGATTAGTTACTTTAGACCTAGGCATCCCAGCTGGGAGGGTCCAGAAGACATATCCTTGACCAATGCCTTCTGAAACAGATTTGTGAGGGCAGCACCTGCATCTTGGAAGAGCCCCTTAATTGCTCTTCCCTGTATGTTAGTGGAAACCACAGTCACTCAACTACAAACTCTACATACAATGGGAATAATTGGAGCCCAAGGTGGCAGGGGCCAAGTGGCATCACTCAACCATCGGGGCAAGGTGGGCATCAAGAGTGTAATAGACAGTACAGGCAAAGCGGCAATCAGAACAGTCTGACTTGTATAGAGCTCTGGCACTGGCTAATTAATTATGGTGTTCCTAGAAATGAAAATGATAGGAAGCCTACTGCATTCTACTTAATTTACAGAAAACTTCTAGGTCATATAGACAACAAACTAATTTAAATGATAAAAACAGAGAATCATGGCCCCTCAATCAATTTCCTAACTTGAGCCAGTTTACAGACCCAGAACCCCTTGAACGAAGAGGAGGCTGGGTCCCCTGGAGGAAGGACCCCACTACATTACCGACAACTTATGCACAGTAAATCTTTCTCCCAGGAGACCTCTGGCTTTTTACCAGGGTAACTGTGCATTGGAGCCAGCAAATTATGTAGTAAGTCTTCCTCCCATCCTTTCCCAACGAGACTTTGGCTTTTACTGGGGTAACTGCATTGGGGAAAGGCAAATTATCAGATATTTCAGGGACTACCGGATACTAGCTCTGAGCTTGACACTGATTCCAGGGTACCCAAAACGTCATTGTGGTCCTTCAGTTAAAGTAGGGGCTTATGGAGGTCAAGTAATTAATGGAGTTTTAGTTCAGGTCTGACTTATAGTGGCTCCAGTGAGTCCCCAGACTCATCCTGTGGTCATTTCCCCAATGCCAGAATGCATAATTGGTATAGACATACTTAGCAGCTGGCAGAACCCCCACATTGGCTGGTAAGGTGAGGGCTATTATGGTGGGAAAGGCCAAATTGAAGCCATGAGAGCTACCTCTACCTAGAAAAATAGAAAATCAAAAATATAATCCAATCATGACAGTAAAATTCATCATATTCACTGTCCTGGAAATTATGTAGATTATGTATAACAGAAGGCAATGATTGTGGGGGCCATCCTAGAATTCTCCCACTACATTATTTAAGTTCTGGATTTAGGTCTCTGCTGCTTTAAAAATGTTTTTTGATAAATATAAAAATTTACTAAATTAATCTTTTTAATTGTGGTAAAATACAGATAAAACTTACCATTTTAACACTTTTTAAGTGATTGATTCAATATTAGGTACATTTACATTGTTGTACAACTATCACCACTATCTAACTCCAGAACATTTTTCATCTTCCAAAACTAAAATTCTGTACCCATTAAATAATAACTCCCCACTTTTCCCTCCATCTAGTCCCTTGCTATTCTATTTTCTGTCTCTATGAATTTGACTATTTTAGATGCCTTGTATAAGTGAAATTATACAATATTTATCTTTTGTGACTGATTTATTTATTTCACTTAACTGCTACACACTTTTGAACTTAAATATTAATACACATGAAAAAAATACTACTGTGTGCAGTGCCTCATGCCTGTAATTCTAGCACTTTGGGAGGCCATGGCAGGAGATCTGCTCAAGGCCAGGAGTTCAAGACCAGCCTGGGCAACATAGTGAGACCTGGTCTTTACTTAAAAAAGAAAAGAAAAAAAAAAAAAGAAGAAAAAAAGACTGAGAAGGAGGTGCTAGTGTGGTAGGAAAAAAGCCAGGAGACTACATAAACTGTAGAAGGACAGTCAAGAGAACAGTGTCCAAGAAGGAGGAAATAGACATTGGGTTAAATATACCGGGTTAAATATACTGGGTCGAATGCTGCTGGTTCAAATAATACACTGAGGTCAAGCATGCTGAGAAGTGAGAACTGACCACTCATTCTGGCCAGAGAGAGGTTACTGGTGACCTTGACAATAGTGTAACAACCATTCAATCTACAAGTACTACTAGTATATGATCACAACAGTTACTACTGTTATGAATTATTTTCCCATAGTATGGGAATTCTGGAGTGAAGCTGAGTGAAATAAAACTGTGACCAAACATGATTTCTTTGATGGCAGTTTCCAAGTAATTTTATGATGAGGTGGAACTTAAAAAATATTTTGAGAAAAAAACACAGGTAGTAGAAAAAATAAGACATTCCCTGTATCTACTGAGATCATTTATTCAATTATCAAATATTTATTAACTGCCTACACAGTGCCAGGAATAAATTCTATTATAATTGAATGTTTCCTTAATTGTTCACATATATAGGCTAAAAATGTTTAGATATTAGAAAAATTTGCAGTGGTCCATAAACATAGTATGTCTATTGGGCTAATCTTAACCTAAGCAAATAAGCAATGAAACTAACTCCAATCAACGCCTTTAGAATATTTGATTCTAATAAAAATCTGATCACAGCATTCTAAGGAGAAGAAAATGTCTGAGAAATCAAGAGCAGATAGCAACACCTTTGTCTACAGAAAAATAGCTTTCTAAATTATCATCTATTACCTAGAATATAACAACTACTTTTACATAAAGATAATTGACCACATATATGGTCATCTAATTAATAAAACCAACCAATGTCCCCCCTCATAAAAAACATGTTGCCACGGATCCTGGAGAGGATGTGGAGAAATAGGAATGCTTTTACACTGTTGGTGGGACTGTAAATTAGTTAAAACATTGTGGAAGACAGTGTGGCAATTCCTCAAGGGTCTAGAACTAGAAATGCATTTGACCCAGCAACCCCATTACTGGGTATATGCCCAAAGAATTACAAATCATTCTATTATAAAGACACATGCACATATGTTTATTGTAGCACTGTTCACAATAGCAAAGACTTGGAACCAACCCAAACGACCATCAATGATAAACTAGATAAAGAAAATGTAGTACATATACACCATGGAATACTATGCAGCCATAAAATGGGGTGAGTTCATGTCCTTTGTAGGGACATGGATGATGCTGAAAACCATCATTGTCAGCAAACTGACACAAGAACAGAAAACCAAACACCACATGTTCTCACTCATAAGTAGGAGTTGAACAATGAGAACACATGGACACAGGGAGGGGAACATCATACACTGGGGCCTGTTGGGGGGTGGGGGTGCTAGGGAAGGAACAGCATTAGGAGAAATATCTAATGTAGTTGACAGGGTGATGGATGCAGCCAACCACTATGGCATGTGTATACCTATGTAACAAGCCTGTATGTCCTGCACATGTATCCCAGAACTTAAAAGTACAATTAAAAAAAGTTTTAAAAAAATTTGCTCAGTAATTACCAAGACAAGTCAATCCACTAAATGGAAGAACTAGTGCAACTGATTTTTGAAAAGTAAGTTGAAATGATTGTTCAATGGAACTAACTGCTCAGTTCAGTCAGAGTGGGAGAGGCTAGGTTCAGCCTAGCTAGGTTCAGCCTAGGTACAGACAGCTGCAGGTTAAAGCTATGTTTAGAAAAGCAGAGGTACAGTTATTAAGGATCAAAGATGCAGGAGAGCAATGGGGTTAAGAATGGAGTGAGGAAGAAACAAACAACAACAAAAAAGTTGCCATCTTATTCTACTTACTCATATTTATTTTACAATGGCTTAGTATTAGATATTCAAAGGGCAACTTCTAAAATCAAACTAAGTGGAAACTGCCTGAGATACACAGTTCTTAAGAATTAGCTTAAAATCTGCTTAAAATAAAAATCTTGTGTAGCTCTTTTGACTGTAAACTTTTGACTCTTGTAAAACATCCAAATTCATATTTCTTGTCTTTAAAATTATCTAATCTTTCAATTTTTTACCTATTTCAAGTCAATTTGCTTTTCTAGCCTCCTCATTTCTTGCTTTTATCTAATTTTAGTAAGTGGCTTTTTTCTAAAAGGGAAAATTCAAAAGGAAGAAAGAATAGCACAAAAAGTAAACATTTTATATTCATATTTCTACCTATGTAATAAAATAGCATTTTGTGAGGCCAGTTCAAAAGAAGGCTTAGATCCTTTTATGTGCATTTTAGTCACTAAATGATATCAAAATTCCAGAATGCAAAAGGTTTGTGAACATTTATTGAAAAGCTAATATAAGACATTTTACACACTCATCTTTTTGGATCTTAATTTCCTTTTGTCATCAGTCATTAAAAAGAAATTTTATTCAAGATTTTTGTTGCTTATTGTAATAGCATTCACTAAACAGGCTTAGATTTTATACTTCCAAGAGAATAACTGTAACAGTGATATTTATTTATTAGAAACATGAAGAATTGACAATTCAATTTCCCTATATTTTCCTTTCAAACATAAATATTGTAGTTTTCTCTTAACTAAGTTTTAAATAACATATTTTCTCTTGAAAAGTAACCTTTAATAGCTTTCTGGGACAGCCTGGGACTATTACACACTGTACTCAGAATGAATCACAGTAATTCACTTAAATTGAAATGGGCCGAATTTATGAATGGATGATCTGTTACAATTCACTTTTATAAACATGACTCATTAATGTTTCAAAGCTAGTGTTTTGAGTGACTCTAATGAAACTGATGTTTTCATATTAAAAGGGGAAGTATAAAGAGGAAATTTTTAAATAACATCACGATTTCTACCAGTATGAAAAATAGTTACCTATGCTTTAAAAAAATTTCTAACAGAAGTTAAGGTTGTTTAAATAATGTATAAAGGACAAACTTCTCCAAGGTTTAGTTTGCTAATTAAGAAAAAAGTAAATCGTCATGGAAATAAAAATCGATCACATATGGTTTTGACTTGAGTTACTTATAATTTCAGTAGAACTCAGTTCAGTCTGATTTGCTGTAATGCAAAGTCAGTGGGCAAAAGATAACTAGTAGTATTGTAAAAAATTCTTACATCAATTTTTGTATTATTAAAATAATTAAGGTATGGCATATAATTAATATAGTTATGAATATGTAACTCCTTGAGAGCTGGTAGGAACTTGTAGAATCTAAACTGCCCTAGCCCACCCTCATTTCAGCATGTGCACATCATCAGCCAGAATTTAAGTAAACTACCTAAGGCAATAAATTAATAGCATTTTAGGCTTGTGATGAACCTTAAAAGGCATGAACTTAATCCCCTCAAGAGAAATGAACCACATTCTATAACACCACCATTAAGTGAAGAGCCAGCAGATACATTACCACGTACAAAGGTTGATGGGAGAGGCTGGGTGTAGCGGCTCACACCTGTAATCCCAGCATTTTGGGAGGCTGAGGCAAGCGGATCACCTGAGATCAGGAGTTCAAGACCAGATGGGCCAATACGGTAAAATCTCATCTCTACAAAAATACAGAAATTAGCCAGGCATGATGGCGAGTGCCTGTAATCCCAGCTACTTGGGAGGCTGAGGCAGAATTGCTTGAAACAGGGAGCTGGAGGCTACAGTGGGCCAAGACTGGACCATTGCAATCCAAACTAGGTGACAGAGTGAGACTTCATCTCAAAAAAAAAAAAAAAGAAAGGATGGATGGGAAATTCATCACTCCTAACCCTCCTTTGACATCTCTATTACAAAGTTGTTCTTCATGCTAAGCTAAACTGTCTTCTTTTAATTTCCACCCACTGGTTCTAGAACCCAGGTCAATTTACTCCCAGACCTGTGCCTTTAACAATGCACCACTAATTCTGTCACATAGTCTATTTTTTCTTTAAAGTTTTATTGTGAATTTAGGAAGAAATGGTATATGTGTAAATAGCTCATGCCTATTGTTATAGTAACTGCAGCAAAAGTTGTAGTGATTATAACATACAAAGCAATAGATACAACTTCTGATAAATTTCAGAAGCATTTCTAATATCAAAGCCCTGAAGTATCAAGAGTCATAAGGTTGAGGTGTCTCAGAGATTCCAAGATATCAGAGCAGGTTACTAGGAGTCTTACTTGCACAAGGACTCTACATTCTTCTCACCTCCCCAAAAAAGACATTCTGAGAGAAGAGGGCTTTGCTTATGTCTTATGGGCATAAGTATTTACACTAGAACATGCAAGAAGGACAAGGCCAGGAGCTCCAACTTTTGTAGGGCAAATAACTTACTATGAGGTAACAGAATTGTGATTCATGGGATAGAAGCTCAGGGGTTATAACTACTTAACAAAACACTGGCTCAAAACTACTTAACAAAACAAATCTAGGGACTTGCTAAAAAATGCTCTGCAAAGGAGGTGACAAGTATTTGAAAAAGTTGACTAACTGCAGGATTGAGGATTGTGTGGTTATAATCACCATAGCACAGAAATGGAGAAAATGGTTACTTATTCCTTGGGACATACCTTCCCTTATGTTCAAAAAGCCCTGTAATGGCAGGAAGAATTAGGATCAGGTTCTTGAGACCAGGTGAGAGCAGCAAAGCAATGAACAGCAGCAGCAATGAAAAGAAAAATGGGATAAAGGAGCTGACAATACTGCCCAGAAGCAACAATGATGGTTACTTCTTGAATGAGGGGACATTAGAAACAAGAAAGGATAAATAAACCCTTCTGGCAGAAACAGCCATACCAGCAACAACAATGAGGAGAAAACATTGATAACTTCTGAGAAGCTGGTCTGAGCCACTTGAAACCAAAAGGTTAGCAATAGGACTTCTAGGTGGAACCTGATCAAACTAACTCTAGTAGGTGAAGAGGTTCACAATCAACACACTGTAGTATTGTTAATTAGGTTCTCATCTTCCCTAAGTAGGGTGAGGTATGACAAAAGATAGGTGACACCTCTCAGAAAACTTGAATTCACCTTGATACTTTTTCTACACCTAAAAGTCAAATAAAAAAAAAATAAGCATAAACCCAGAATTTTTGGTCAAATGATCATCAGCCAGGTGATATCTGTGGCTCACCATTTATATATTTAAATCAATATTTTCATATAATTACATAATCTTAAATAGTGCTCATATTTGAAGACTCTGAGCCACTAAAATATCCCCGAGTATGAAAAGTGTGTTTTTGGTATATAACAGTTGCCAAGTAAGCAAGTACTATACACAAATAAAAATATTTTAACAGTTCATTTTAACATATTGACAGAATACCCACTAAGCAAAAGGCATTATTTTAGTACAGATGATCAGAGATGAAAGAGAAAATTTCTGTTGTTAAAGAAACAAGATGGAAGATAATATTCCACTCCACTTAAATACGGTTTTTGTATCAAAATAAAGACAGCATCATTATTCCTGCCCCTATAAGATTCAGAAGAGTAGTGGAAATTTCTCTCTCAAGTATATATTTCATCAGTAGTGGGTATTAATAAATTAACTAGTTGGTATACTATTACTAGGTCTACTATGAGCAATAACCATTTACTAGCTCAATTATTTTATGAAATGTGCCTGTGCACAGACAGACTTGTTAAATTTAAGATTCTCATTCAGAGTCCTCATTCCCAGAATTAACTAAAGAGAACTCAATTTAATTAACAGATTATTCTGGAATCAAAGTGTCTTTTGTTACAGTAACTGTTGGAATTCATCTAATCAAAATTATCTTTCTATGCTGGAATTACTTTTATAATATCATTCAACCAGTGTATGAACACATATAAAGATGGGATGCTGGTATAACAAACAACTCCATTTTTATACAGCCATAGCTGTTCTTCCCTGTGTCAAAATCTGCTTCCTTGGTGGGGTGGGGTGGTGCACGTGTCTGTAATCCCAGCACTTTGGGAGGCCAAGGTGGGTGGATCACGAGATTAGGAGTTTGAGACCTGCCTGGCCAATATGGCAAAACCCTATCTCTACTAAAAATATGAAAATTATCTGGGTGTGGTGGTGTGCGCCTGAGTCCCAGCTACTCAGGAGGCTAAGGCAGAAGAATCACTTGAACTTGGGAGGCAGAGGTTGAAATGAGCTGAGATCGTGCCACTGCACTCCAGCCTGGGAGTGAGACTCCATCTAAAAAAAAAAAAAAAAAAAATCTGCCTCATAACTCTCACCTCTTTATATCTAAATTCTGCTCTCTAAGGTGCAGAGAATATCATATTTCAAGTCACTGCCCTCTTTTCTATGTGAAACATCTGTCAAGCATTTCTATAGTGTTTTACAAAGATGATTTCATGCTTCTATCTCCTGGCTATCTTTCTTGGGACAATCCCAATTTGTCATACTTCTTTAAAACATGTTAAAGGTGGGCATGGTGGCTCACGCCTGTAATCCCAGCACTTGGGAGGCCGAGACAAGTGGATCACCTGAGGTCAGGATTTTGAGACAAGCCTGACCAACGTGGAGAAACCCCATCTCTACTAAAAATACAAAATTGCCCAAGTATGGTGGTAACGTGTCTGTAATACCAGCTACTCGGGAGGCTGAGGCAGGAGAATTGCTTGAACCTGGGAGGCAGAGTTGAGGTGAGCTGAGATAGCATCATTGCCTTCCAGCCTGGGCAACAAGAGCAAAACTCTATCTCAAAAACAACCACCACCACCACCAACAACAATAAATAAACATGTTAAAAGGATACTATCTAAACCAGCATATATCACCATCCTTTTCAAACTTGCATTTCTATTTTTGTAGTCCAAGATTTCATTTGTTTTCTCTTTGCAAATGTGGTTCAATAGATGACTCATATTTAGTTCCAGTTCTAGTTCTGCTAAAATAAGCAAGTACTATTCATAAAGTTGTCTTCTCTTGCACTGCAGTAGACACTGTCATTTGTTTTAGTGCATAGAATCTGATGCTCCTTTGTGTGTTTGAGGAGTCTCCTTGGTATGAGGTAAAGAGCATCACTCCTACAGGTGCTGATAGTTCGGCAGGCAGCAGGGGGTAGCTACACCATTCCTACTGCAGAAGTAGTATCTGTGCCAGAAGCAAGTAACACTGAGTTCTTAGTGGAGAAGGGGCAGGGGTACAATCATGGCATTGATGATGACTTCCTAATTAGACCAACTCTATGTGGATGCCCTTTTTACCCTAGTTAGGCTCTGACTTTTCACTCTAATACATCCCCAGATTGTATACTGTCTGACCATGCTGGGGATCCTACAACCCAGGTCAAGCTACCACTCCACATAGATGGCCTCCTCACTCTTATTTGAGCTCTGATTCCTCATGCTGGATCCCCAAGCATTGTATCAATGACTGCCGCCTCCTGCTCAAGTTCTTCTATGCCACGCTGTAGGCCTTCTTGAGGATACCCTCCTCAGCTTTATACGCTGACTCCCTATACCAGGCTGCCTTCTTGTGTGAATTCTCTTTTCATGCTGCTTGGGCTCTAACTCCCTACACTAGGCTAGTCTCTGATATGATATGGTCCTTACTCAATTAGGGCTCTGACATCTTACTCTGGGGAACTGCAGCTCACCTCTCCCAGTCCCACTAGTGCATTGTCTAAATTGTTCTGCCTTACCTAACAGCTTCAGGACTGAGCTATTAGGAAGGAAAAGAAACGGGGACAGGAGTCTCAACATCATCTTAAGCTCTTTGGTGTTTTATAGACAAGATTAAGTTTCAAAAAAGGAACCCCAACATATACACAGTATTACAGTACCTATGCAGTTAATTTTAAAAATCAAGATGTAGAACTTAATATTTACTCCTATTAAATTTTATCCTATCGGGTTTTTTTTTTGAGATGGAGTCTGCTTCTGTCACCCAGGCTGGAGTGCAGTGGTATGATCTCAGCTCACTACAACCTCCATCCCGGGTTCAAGCAATTCTCCTGCCTCAGCCTCCTGAGTAGCTGGGATTTTTACGTGTCAAGCAAGTAGATCTGTTATAGACAACAGATCATTTCTGTTGTCTATAACAGATCTACTTGCTTGACACATAGCCACTGCTTGACACATAGGCATTACAGAAGAAAAGAGAAAGAGTCGCATCTGCCTCTATAAGGAGGGTTTTTAGCTACAACTGTTGTCTATAACAGATCTACTTGCTTGACACATGGAAATGCTCCACCATGCCCAGCTAATTTTTGTAGCTTTAGTACAGACAGGGCTTCATCATGTTGGTCAGGTTGGTCTCAAACTCCTGACCTCAGGTGTTCCACCCACCTGCCTCCCAAAATGCTGGAATTACAGGAGTGAGCCCCCATGCTGGGCCTATCCTTTGTTTCTGACCTATCATTTTTTTTGATAGGTCAAAATGTTGATAAATGTTGACATTTATCAACATTAACAACTGTCTGACACTTAAGCATTTCATAAACAGGTTATTTATTTTTGTTTTAACAAAAGAGGTACTGATTTAAAATGCTCAGAAAGAAAGCCCTAGAGAACAAAATCCTGAATAACACAACATGAGACAAAGTTGTAGAGTGGCAAGAGTCTGATGACCTAATTTTATTTCATCTCCCCATAAAGGTATATAAGAAAGTCTGATAAATAAGTGTGAGGAAACAAAGGGTGCTTGTTTATTTATTTTTGCCCTTCACTGAATACTGAGTTCAGTGAATGGATTAAGTAAGTAATGGATTAAGACTATAAGGACTTTGTTTTTGCTGAAATGCAACTGTAGAAGCCATATTGCAGAAAAATTATAACGTAGATGTGGTTAAACCATCGTCAGTGTAATTAGAGACTGTATATCTGATGCGGGCCTTGGGTTCTATGGTTTCACAGATGGAAATAGTATATCTAAAAAGGTACAGCCTAATAATAATCTCTATGACAAAATTATGTTCTAAGTCTTACATGATGTGTATACACACATACACTATTTACATAAACAAGCATAAGACACGATATATAGTGAACATAATCTGGCTGATAGAATAGTAACTGGCAAAGTCTGAACTTAAACCCAAGTACCCTTGTGCTTAACTACAGCCCTATTAGATTAAAAGCATTAATTAATCAACAATATTTTTGCTTGTCTTTCTAAAACATAGTATTTGAAGGGACCAGAGCATAGAAAAATTATTTAAGCATAAATGGTCTGTATATTTTTCGCTTTTTATAATTTTCTCTCTTACATGTTGTGGAATGGAATCACACCAAAGAAGTGCCAAAACAATGCAAAATGCCTAGATAGCTAATAAATTCTTACTTGTTAGCCCCATTTATTCATTTTGAGGCATTACAGAAGAAAAGAGAAAAAGCCATATCTGCCTCTTTTAAGGAGGGTTTTTAGCTACAACTGTTGTCTATAACAGATCTACTTGCTTGACAAATAGAAATGCTCAAGAAACATGTTTTTTTCTCTTCTTCACTCACCTTAAACATTTATTGAGAGTCTCTATGTGCTGGGTGCTATGCAAAGCGTTAGGGCTACAAACATATGTAAAAAATATCTGCCTTCAATGGTTTCTGTATGTGTGCCTATGGCTAAAAGAGAAGAGAAACTGAAGCAAGGGCTTCACAGAACAGATGATATCTAAAGGAGGATATCAATTTATCATCAGGAAAGCTAGCTCTACATAGGATTCTTAGTGTTTACCACATATGCTCTATGAAATATGCTTCTATGACCTTCCCAGTAACCCAAATTTAGAAACTTACCTAATTCCCTATTTTTCATAACTCTCCACAAAATAAAACTAAGAAAGGTAGTCTTTAGTACATGCTACAAAGATCTATTAATATAAAACCTAGAATTTTCCCTACTCAATAAATTTTTACATTTATGCATACAAGTAACTAGGCAAAAATACTTAATTTTCATAGACTCTCTCATCATACAAGACAATCTGTTGATATGCTATCAAAGCACTTCACTGTAAAACTATAACAAGGTAGATCATTTCAAAACACCTCTCAACAGAGAAAACCTGAGGCAGACTCAAGATAGTACTCTCATTTCAAAAGTAATCAACTATTTAAGTTAAAGCCAGTGAATACTGGTTAAAGAAGAAAAAAAAATGAGGTATGGGTTCATACCAGGCAATATAAACAGACCTAACCAATGACCAGAATGGAAAAGTAGCAAAACAGAAGACTACACACTTTTAGATATTTAAGAGTGGTGCATTATCCAAAAGGACATGAAATAAGGTAAAGAACTAAGGGCACACAGACATCAAATTCTGAAGAGGACTCAGAGAGAATGATATGGGGCAACTAAAAAATAATTAAATCAAAAGAAGTAAAAGTATTTTTACTTCTTTTCATTAAAAATCTGAAAACTGTATTTTTTGAAACAAATATTGGGCCAGGTGCAATTGTCCATCCCTGTAATCACAGTGCTTTGGGAGGCTGAGATGGGAGGACTGCTTAGTCCAGGAGTTTGAGAGTGTCTTGGGTAACATAGTGAGACCTCAACTCTATGAAAAATTAGCCAGGCATGGTGGCATGCACCTGTAGTCTACACATTTACAACCATCTGATCAAACCATCTGACAAAAACAAGCAATGGGGAAAGGATTCCCTATTTAATAAATGTTTTTTTGATAAACATGCAAGAATACACAGATACAAAACAATGCTATTCTCATATGAATGGGTTTGGTGGAAAGGCAAAAAGGAATAGTCATTAAGAATATAAGCTTTGAGGGTGGTGGGGGGCAAGGGGAGGGACAGCATTAGGAGAAATACCTAATATAGATGATGGGTTGATGGATGCAGCAAACCACCATGGCACATGTATACCTATGTAACAAACTTGCACGTTCTGCAAATGTATCCCAGAACTTAAAAGTATAATTTTAAAAAAAGAGGGGAAAAATTAATTTTAATTACTGAACTAATTACTTTTCTGAAAAAAGTAAGATCTATTTCTTCTTTGATTAAACAGATTGGACAGCCTAGGTAAAATGGGGGAAAGACAGGAGGTTTGCCTGGCCTAGACAGTCTTGCTTTACATCAGTTGTCCTGAAATAAGTGCTAGAGTCCTTTCACTCTTAAAAGTATTCCAGTTTGAAAGATGACAAAGTATATGAACACCTCACCTCTAATGCTCTTTTTAAATTTAATTTTATTTTGAGACAGGGTCTCACTTTGTCACCCAGGCTGGAGTGCACTGGTATGACCATAGCTCATTGCAGCCTCAGATTCTTGGGCTCAAGCAATCCTCCAACCTTAAGTCTCTTGAGTAGCTAGGACAGCAGGCATGTGCCAGTATGCCTAATTTTTAAATTTTTGGTAGAGACAGGGTCTTGTTCTGCTACCCAGGCTAGTCTCATATTACTGGCATCAAGAGGTCCTTCTGCTTTATTCTCTCAAAGCACTGGGATTACAAGCATGACCCACTGCACCTTGTCTTCCCTTTTTAAAATAAAGCAGTAACTATCAATTAGGTACCGAATATGTAGAAGGCCAAGAATTAAAGGGGATACAAAGAAATGTAAGAAATGATATGTGTCCTCAAAGTGCTTAGACCTTACTTGGAGAGACTGAATAAACATTTTATGTTAAGCAATACAAAATTTAAATAACTTTAAAAATACAACTAAAAGAAGTATTACAAGATGGCATAGTTATCTGGTAAATGAATAGTGTAATAATTGGTATGATGGGGTTTCACAAGTGATGGGGATCACTTTGTATTAACAATAACACTACAGCACTCACCCCATTTATTGAGTGACTTATATGTGCCAGGATGGTTTAGAGTACATTACATGCATATTAGGAACCCTCACAATTATCCTATAAGGTGTATTATTGAAAGGGATGAGAATTTTACTGATGAGAAACGTACTTACAGAGAGCTAGGTACAGTGGCTCATGCCTGTGATCACAGCATTTTGGGAGGCTGAGGTGGGAAGATCATCGAAGGTTAGGAGTTCAAGACCAGCCTGGCCAACATGGTGAAACCCTAACTCTACTAAAAGTGAAAAAATTAGCCAGGTGTGGTGGTGGGCGCCTGTAATCCCACATACTCGGGAGGCTGAGGCAGGAGAAATGCTTGAACCCAGGAGGCAATGAGCTGAGATTGAGCACTGCATTCCAGCCTGCATGACAGAGTAAGACTCTATCACAAAAAAAAAAAAAAAAATAGTACTTACAGAGGTTAAGTAACATGTACAAGGTGAGGTAGCTAGTAAGCAGCAGAGCTGGGATTTAAGCCTAGGTTCTTTCTCTAATTCTAAAGCCATCACCTTTTTATTGCTCTTATCTTCACATAAAAAGGTGGTTCTCAACTGGGGGCAATTTTGCCCCTCAGGGAATAATGGGGATACCTAGAGACTTTTCTATTTGTCATAAATAAATGAGTGAAGGTAAGGGCTAACGGGTAGAGGCCAGGAATTCCACTAAACATCCTACAATTCCCAAAACAGTCCCTTTGACCAAAGAACTGCCTGACCCAAAAGTCAACAGTACTAAGGAGACACTCACTAAACAAAGACTTTACAAAAAACCTGTTAAAGGTAGGACTAGAGCTCAGTCTTGAAGCACTGGTAGGATCAGGATAGGCTGGGGGTGCAGGAAAAGGGTGAACTCTAAATAAGGGAAAAAACACACAGCATAAGAGATGCAAAAGACAGTGAATAAGCCTCAGAAAAACTGAGGAAAAGCAATTTGAAGGGGAAGTGGGAACAAGACTGAAAAGCTGAAATAATCATTTTGAAAAACTAAGGAGACTGGCCTAGACTTGATAAAGATTCTGAAAAGGGAAGAGACATGAACAACATAATATATCAAGAATAATCAATATAATCAGAAAACCAGGGCAAACAGACTAATAAGAATGATACTACAATACTTAAATGCTAAGATATCCTAGAGTTTGTGCTTTTGTGTGGTGATAGAAAGAAGGAAGAAACCATAGGCATATACACTATTATGTATCATAAATTTTTGTGGTTTTTGGTCTCAAATGATTATTCTCAATTACCATTCTTACCTGTAATGCACTGAAACTGTCCATCTTCTCTTCTTATTGTAAATGCTTCCCCCGGATTAACTTGTACCAGAATAACCTTAAAAATGAGGGAAAGAAGTATTAATCAAAACAAAAAGAAAGCAAATCAGAATCTAAAAATAGTAACAGACCAGATCTGAGCTATTTAATCTTATCAAACTGGGAAGGAAAATGGGGACTACACATTTATGATGTGGGTTTGCTAAAAAAATATTGTATCACTTTTCTGGAGGTTAGACTTAAGCCAAAAGTCAAGGGAACAAAAAAACAAAGTGACACACTTTCATTGGAAAGAAAAGTCAACAAATTTCACTCTGAAACAAGATAGAGTCAAACCACAGAATATTTGGATCATCTAAGCAAATTTAATCAGTTGATAAGTATCATAAGCCACTGTGCCCGGCCTACAATTTATTACATCTTTACCCATTTCATCATGTCTGTTATAAGCTACTCTAGTCCAGCCAAACATACCTTCCTGCCTCTACACTTTTGCCGATAAAGTCATCACTGAGGTTATTAAAAAATAGTGACACTGTTTTTTGGATAAACATGCAAGAAATACAGATGTAAAACAATGCTATTCTCATATGAATGGGTTTGGTAGAAAGGCAAAAAGAAATAGTCGTTAAGAATATAAGCTTTGAGGGTGGTGGGGGGCAAAGGGAGGGATAGCATTAGGAGAAATACCTAATGTAGATGATGGGTTGATGGGTGCAGCAAACCACCATGGCACATGTATACCTATTTAACAAACCTGCATGTTCTGCACATGTATCCCAGAACTTCAAGTATATATTTTTTAAAAGTTTTAAAGAAAGAATATAAGCTTTGAAGTAGCTCTGATCTTGGCTTTCAATCTGCTTCACTACTTAAGAGCTACTTAAGTCTTTGTTGCCTAGTCTGAAAACTGAGATCTATAATAATTATATGGCAGGGCTGTTGAAGGATTAACAGATAACATATATGTATATACACAGTAAGCAGCAATAAGTGAAGCCTATTATATATTTTTTCAATAAGTGTTTCTTGGGCATCATAAATGTCAGATACTCTTTATATTATCTAACAATAAACTAAATGTATGAGACATCTACTCTAGAGAACTCAGAAGAACTAAAACAACTTTTTTCCAGATTGCCTTGAGAGTTAGTTCAGAAGTCACAAACGAAAAAGTCTGTTTTATTCTTTTGTCTCTGACTCAAAATCTTATCTGCTAGGCTTGGCTCCAAATGACTGTTTTAATAACCAAGATGAATACTGGTAAACAGTATCTTTTCTTAGAATTTTCAAAGGTATTTATAATTTGGCATTTTTCTACTCATCCAACTAGGTCTGCCAATGGAACTAATAGAACTCTTGAAAGAACAAAGAATCTTGTCACTGAGATACCCAAAACAATATATTGTAGTACTTATTATATACTCAATAAATCTTTGTTGAGTAGGAGAATAGTAAGTAACATTCATTTAGCATAAACTTGAATGTTCTTAAGAACGCTATCATACTGGCCAGACAACTTTATAACATTTTTACAAGCTGCTTGGCCTTGTACTCTAATTGTAGTATTTCTTATAAATGTCTGAGAAAATAAATTTTTTTATGTTATGTATTTTTTAAGTTATAAAACTGAGATAGTCATGGAAATACACAATGTAAATGAAATACACAGAGTAAAAGGTCCCCTCTGCCCCCCATTCCTTTTCAAGTTCAGAAACCATCATATTTAAACATAAAATCATTATGTTTATCTTTCCAGAAGCTTATTATGTAGGCAGAAATACCTCCCTCCCCTAATAAACACCATTTTCTTATCTTTTCTTTTTTTTTTTTTGAGACAGCATGTTGCTCTTGTTGCCCAGCCTAGAGTGCAATGGTGAGCTCTTAGCTCACTGCAACCTCTGCCTCCCGCTTCCCAGGTTCAAGCGAGTCTCCTGCTTCAGCATCCCGAGTAGCTGGGACTACAAGCACATGCCACCACACCTGGCTCATTTTTATACACACCATTTTCTTTAAACACAAGATCTTACTGGCCATACATATTCAGCAAGAATTTACTGAAATCCAACAATGTAGTATATCTTGTTCTAGGTTGATATAAGTGAACAAGATAGGCAGAACCTATCCCCTTGTAGATGATACATTTTAATGGAAAAGTGGCAATAAACAGATAAATAGGTATGTAACATAAATTAGGAAGTGTGATTACACTGGTGGTCCCCAGTGAATCACACCTCCTGGTATTACATATTGCATAGTCCTCAATACTAACTCTGGGCTTGGCCATGTGATTTGATTTTCTTAAGCCCTCAGATACTGGTCCCTGTGACTCTTGGAAAGTGTCCTCTTGGGTTCCTGAGCTACCATGTAAAAAAGGTCCAGATCCTCTGCCCACAAAGATGGGGAGAGCTGCCTGACCAGCCCATTGCAGGTTTCCAGCTCCAGTTTACTCTGTATGTCTTTAAGTAGGTGAATGATTCTAGGCAAGACCATTGGAAAGATTGCCCAGTTGAGCTCTGCCCAGAGAGCAGAAATAGAGCAAAGAAATGGTTGTTGATTTGAGGCACTAAGTTTTGAGTTGGTTTGTTACAGAACAATAAATAACTTGAATCAGGAATTGAAAAGTAAGATGAATTTTTTCACTCAGAAAAACTTTCCACAGCAGTATATAGATGTACTCCTTCATTATATTGTAAGCTGATGCAGAAGATCTCCACAGGACTATCAACATGAACAGTCAGCATGCTTCATAGCCTCCTGCCTTGCAACCTGTTTTTTCCTGAACCCTGTATGTTATGTGATCATCTCGACAGCTGGAATCAGCCACTGACAGACCCCAGCAACTTATATAGATGAACCTAAGTGAACTTTCCACATCACCATGCTATGAAGTCTCCACTCCCGGAGGAGCTATAGCTTCATCATCATTACATGCAACCTATATGCTGGCATAATGACTGACTGTGTCGGCAACACTGGGACCCCTCCTCTACATGTGATGATGTATCTTCTCCCTTCTCCACTGACCTTCCTGTCACTTTCCCTCAGGAAGACACTGCTTTGAACACTATTCAGTGTTCTCTTTCCTTATGATAGATAATACAACTTCTATTGATCAAAACCTGTGTTTTTGTGGACACTTGTTTGTTGCTTGCTAGGTCAACAAACCCCTAATTATTTTTGGGCGTGGTGGTGGCAATATTTCTATATTTGTCAGCAATCCTAACTTCTTTTTCCACAAACTATTTATTCATGTTCTTTACCAGTTTTTCAATTGGGTTGTTTGAATTTCTTCCACTGATTTGCAAGAGTCTTTTGTATGTCAAGGAAATGGGCCCTTTGCCATAATAACACAGATATTTTCTCCAGTTTTTCAAATAGAAAAATCTGTTTTGCTATACTAGAGTTTTATACTTCTATGCAGAATAATTATTTTATCGATATGTTTTCCTTTATAGCTTCTGGGTTTCATTTTATGCTGCTACGAAAAGAAAAACAGCTCAGAGCAGTCTGAGCTATGCGAGGCATGTAAAATTTATCAGGCCCAGAGAGATGTGAATATGGGACTTCAGTCACACGCTATGCACCCATGCCCAGGGGAAATTGTTTAAAGATACTTTGTTCCTGACTAACTGACTCACCCATTATCTTCATTTTCCTGGAATCTGTGATACAAGGAATAATGCATACCCAATCAATAGCTTATGTTATATTAATGTAATTTCTTGGAAACAATTTAGGAATTGCTTCTCTTCCTTTCAAAACGTACTTGTAACTGCTGCTAATTGGAGTCTACAGCCAGGGTAACTAGAATTCATCATGCTCTTGGGTTACAATCCTCGATCCTAGCCCAAATAAGCTCTACTTACATGAATTTTGCCTCAGCTTCTTCCTTTTAGGTCAACACTGTAAAGGACTTTATATTACATAATTATTTTTAAAAACATTTAGAGTTTGTTTCCTTTTAAAAACATATTACATCTCTGCTAAATCCAGAAGTTTTGTATGTATAAAAATGAGTTTTGGATTTGGCTTTAATGTTAGAAAACATGACCTCATTGTCTAAATTGCCAGAATTTCACATCCATTATATTCTCCCACAGTGTTTAGCAATGTAGTATAGTTAGGCAAGAAATGTTAATATTTACCAGATCAAATCCTTTCATGTACTAGTTCTACTGTGGAATTCCATAAAATACTAATAATTCCTGTAACAAAATCATTCACTATATAAAATTGTGAAAAAGAAATAAAACTAAGAAAACCAAATACGACATATTTAAAACTGATATTAAGTAAAAGTGAAGACAAACAGACCTACTTTAAGTTAAAATGTACAGGGAAATAGTAGGAGGTGAACTTTATTCTTTTATGTAAAAATTTATTAAATAGTTACTGTGTGGTGTGGTACACACTCTTGCAGGTACTGTGGACACCAAAAGAAGAAAAATATATCACAGTCCAAGGCCTTAAGGAGTTCCCAGTCTAGGGAGAAAACAGACAAGTACTTAGCCAATTAACTTAAAGTGTAACAAGTGTTATAATAGGAATATGAGCAATGCATTATAAGCATCCACTCAACCTAGGATGATCAGGGAAGATTCCTGCAGGAGATGATAAACTACACAGAATTCAGAAGGACAAACAGAAGTTTACAAGATAAAGACAGGAAAAGGAAACTTCAAGGAGAGGCCACACATAGTGTGTATGGAGGGTGAAAGACAACCTGAACAATCTGAATAAGAGGAAGTAGTGT
Source organism: Callithrix jacchus (assembly GCF_049354715.1). NCBI lineage: Eukaryota > Metazoa > Chordata > Mammalia > Primates > Cebidae > Callithrix > Callithrix jacchus. The sequence goes on from NC_133502.1 coordinate 66,906,605, forward strand.
GGCATAGCTGACAAATAAATTAGTTTGAGAAATGTGATGGGAGAAGATAAGGTTAGAAAGATAAAGGGCTGAATCATAAAGATCCTTAACTAGTAGGCTAAGGAATTCAATTGTTAACTTTCAGGCAAGGCTATTAAACAGGAAAGGGTCATATCCAAATTTCATCTTTACCCTAACTTACTTTTAGAAATTTTAAACCTACAGAAAAATTGCAAGAATAGCTCAATGAACACCCATGTTAGCTTCGCCTAGATTCACCAATTAACATTGCCACATTTGCTCACTCTCACTCTTTTTGCTAAATGGTTTTAGAGTACACCTGGGTGGTATAAGGTTTGATCACTTGGTTAAGATAGTATCTGTCAGATTGTCTCTATTAGAAAGGCACAGTTTCCCTTTGATAGTAATAATCCATATGGTGATACCTTCAGGCTTTGTGAATATTCTCATCCCTGGCAACCCTTCACACAATTTCAGCAATTACTAAATCAGTTATTACTATTGTGACTGTAAATGGTGACTTAAAAAAATAATTCTACACATATTAATCAGTATTCTTCTCCAGCCCAGGCTGGACTGCAATGGTGCGATCTTGGCTCACTGTAACCTCCACCTCCTAAGTTCAAATGATTCTCCTGTCTCAGCCTCCGGAGTAGCTGAGGTAACAGGCTTGTGCCACCACATCGGGCTAATTTTTGGTTTTGCCATGTTGACCAGGCTAGTCTCAGACTCCTGATCTACTTTGGCCTCCCAAAGTGCGGGATTACAGGCTGAGCCACCACGCCCAGCCTAATTTTTGTATTTTTAATGGATATGGGGTTTCACCACGTTGGCCAGCCTGGTCTGAAACTCTAGACCTCAGGTGATGCGCCCACCTCAGTCTTCCAAAGTGCTGAGATTACAGGCCTGAGCCACCATGCCTAGCCTCAGCACTTCCTTTTTATGGGTAAATAACATTCTATTGTATGAATATGCCACAATTTATACATGCAAATGATGACGGACATCTAGGCTATTTCCACCTTTTGATTATTTAGAACAGTGCTGCGATAAACATTCATGCACAAAAATATGTCTTGTTTTCAAGTCTTTTGGATATACACGTAGCAGTGGAAGAGCTGGGTCTCATGGTAATCTAATGTTTAACTTTCTGAAGAACCACCAAACTTTGTGGTTTGTAATCCTTACAAGGATTCTACTTTTTCTGCATTCTTCCCAGTTTGTTATTCCACTTTTTAATTATATCTATCCTAGTGGGTATAAAGTATCATTTGGTTTTGATTTGCATTTCCCTAATGACTAATGAGGTCGAGCATCTTTTCATGTGTTTGCTGGCCATTCCATCTTCTTTGGAGAAAAGTTTTTTTCAAGTCATTTGCCCAATTTTGATTGGACTCACTTTTTCTGAATAACAGTTCTTTATATATTGTGGATACTAGACCCTTAAGAGATACATGATTCAAAATGGTTTCTATCAGCCAGTATGGTAGTTCATGCTCGTAATTCCAGCACTTTGGGAGGCTGAGGTAGGAGGATAACTTGAGGTCAGGAGTTCGAGACCAGCCTGGCCAACATGGTGAAATCCTTTCTCTACTAAAAATACAAAAATCAGCTGGGCACGGTGGCAGGTACCTGTAATCCCAGCTGCTCAGGAGGCTGAGGCAGAAGAAGCACTTGAACCCAGGAGACAGAGGTTGCAGTGAGCCATGATCACACCACTGCACTCCAGCCTGAGCAACAAAGCTAGAGCTCCATCTCAAAACAAACAAATAAACAAGCAATAACAAAATGGTTTCTAGCATTCTCTAGACTGTCTCTCACATCTTTGACAATGTTCTTTGATGCATAAAAATTTCCAATTTGTCTAATTTTGTTTTTTGAGCTTTTGGTGTCATATTTAAGAATCCACTGTCAAATCTAAGGTCATAATGTTGTACCCCTATGTTGTCTTCTAAGAATTCTATAGGTTTAGGTTTTATTTTTAGGTTGCTGATCCATTTCAGTTAATTTTTTTGTATATAATATGAGGTAGAGACTCAACTTCATTCTTTTTCATGTGGATATCCAGTTGTCCTGTATCATCATTTCTTGAAGATGATTCTTTTTCCATGGAATCATCTACAGGCACTTGTATCCTAACAGGTATCTATCAGTTTGTGAGTACTTTTTACTTTCTGACATGACAAATTGTTCTGAGCTCACTTTGTAGCTTACCTTGGGTCCCATTATGGGGCACAGTATTTAGAAACCGGGAACTGAAAGCAAGGTGCAAATTTCATTTTTGAAAGATGGCCCTGACAGCAGTACTGCAAAAATGAAGAGTGACCATTTCAAAAGCAAAGCTAGCAATTACAAGACTGTTAATCTGAATGGTATGAAATAAGTATTAGCTTGAGGAAAAGGGTAAAGCCATAGACAATATACTAAAAGATTACTCGTTAAACTGGTTTGCTAGGGATGACGTAACAAAATACCAGAGGTTAAGTGACTTGAACAACATAAATTCGTTTTCTCATAGTTCTGAATGTTAGAAATCCAGGATCAAGGTGTCACCAGGTTTGGTTTCTTCTGGGTTCTTTCTCTTTGGCTTATGGAAGACTGCCATCTTGCTGTGTCCTTACCTGAATATTTCCCTTGTGCAGGAATCCCTAGTGTCTCTTTGTGTGTCCAAATTTCCTCTTCTTACAAGGATATTAGTTAGATTACATTATAACCCACCCATATGACCTAATTTTACCTTAATTACTTCTCTAAAGATCTAATCTCTAAACATAGGCACAGTCTCAGGTACTAGGGTTAGGAATTCAACATATAAATTTTGGGGGGATACAATTCAGTCCATAGTACTTGTGTTTAGGAAAAATATTATTTTACCAAAATCCTATGTTTCTTTTTATTTTGCAGAAAATGGAGAGAACTGCTTAATCATAAAGTGTACTAGTTAACTAAAACAAAATGGAATTGACCAGTCACCAGATTTTCAATAAGTAGTTCTAATTCTTAAACCCAAGATACCATATATGCTTAGTTTGATATTGGTTAAGAGCAAAAATTCTATTTAAAATCCTATTATTGGGCCGGGTGCGGTGGCTCAAGCCTGTAATCCCAGCACTTTGGGAGGCCAAGGCGGGTGGATCACGAGGTCAAGAGATTGAGACCATCCTGGTCAACATGGTGAAACCCCGTCTCTACTAAAAATACAAAAATTAGCTGGGCATGGTGGCGCGTGTCTGTAATCCCAGCTACTCAGAGGCTGAGGCAGGAGAATTGCCTGAAGCCAGGAGGCAGAGGTTGCGGTGAGGCGAGATTGCGCCATTGCACTCCAGCCTGGGTAACAAGAGCGAAACTCTGTCTCAAAGAAAAACAAAAGAAAAAAAGAAAAATCCTATTATTAGTATATTAAATAAGGTAGAAACTAATCCATTAAAAATATGTTAGAACATGTTAGTGTGCTTTTGGGGAACTTCTATTAATGGCAACATGAATATTGGATATCCTAAAAATTATCCCTCACAAGACAACCAAAAATGCAAGGTATAAGATAACAAACTTATAAATTTGTAAAAAAAAGAGCTAAGAACAAAGAGGAAATGAAAAATCTGAGCAGCAAGTAGACGTTGAGAGTTTATCTGGCATAAGAGGGGTGGCTGATGGCTTTGGTAACTAAATGGACGCGTTTCAAAACCTGTTAAGAAACAGGAGATAAAGCCAGTAGTTCAAAACAAAGCAGTGAGTTTACATTAATATGTTCTGTGTAAACCCAGCTCCCCTAAAGACTACATATTCAGTAAAAGAATAATTAGAACCCTTCTACCTTCAGCAGAACATAAGAAAACGCCTATGCCATACCGTGGGCAAAAAAACACCTATGCCATACCATGGGCAAAAGTTTCTTCCAGGAATTCAAGATCACTGATTTACCTTCGAATAAATCTGGGAACTAAATCTATATTAGCTACATAATCTAGAAAACCCCAGATATAAATTAACCCCCAAGTTAGTTTCTGGTTCATCAAGCCTGTGTACTTGGAAAAATCCAACACAAATGTCTTTGAAAATACATCCTTAAGCCAAGTTATTGAGAATTCCTACACAAAGAGATCACATGATGATGAATACATGTGATCCAAAATACAAATCATGAAGAATTAGTCCACTGTAAATCAATAAAAGACAAAATAAACTGTAGGTTTTGACCTCCTGAAATCAGATAACAAGGTTTCAGGAAAGAGACAACATTAAAATGTTTAAATATCTGAAGACATAAAAAAAATTTTAAATATAACCATGAACTATAAAAAGACTGCAGAGTTAAGAAGAACAATAAGAACTGCTTGATATTTGAAAATGTGGTCACTGATGCTAAAAGACACAAAACAATGAAATAGTTACAGTATATTGAATCCTAGAAGAATATAGGTGAACTGGAAAAACAAAATATGTAAAATACAGAAAGGAAGTTGAAATACAGGAGATAAAATGAGAAAGCCAAAAATACATTTTAAAATAGGAGTTGCAGGAGAAGAACAGAGAATGAGGAAATGACATTTAAAGACAAAGTAGCCAAGAATTTTTCCACAGTGACTAGTGATATAAATTCTCAAAATCAGGAAGCACAAGCCTCTAGATGAATAATGAATCAAAATCCACTTCTAGACATACTATAGTACAACACCAAAAACAAAGAGATCTTAAAAGCTTCCAGGCCAGGCACAGTGGCTCACACCTGTAATCCCAGCACTTTGGGAGACTGAGGCAGGTGAATTACCTGAGGTAGGGAGTTCAACACCACCCTAACCAACATGGAGAAAGCCTATCTCTACTAAAAATATAAAATTAGGTGGGTGTGGTGGTGCATGCCTGTAATCCCAGTTACTCAGGAGGCTGAGGCAGGAGAATCGCTTAAACCCAGGAGGCAGACTTCAGTGAGCCGAGATCACACCATTATACTCCAGTCTGGGTTAGAAGAGCAAAACTCTATCTCCAAAAAAAAAAGCTTCTGGGCAGAAAAAATACATGTTACTTATAAAGGAATAACAATTAGAACAGCAAATTTCTGGCCAGGTGGCTCACGCCTGTAATCTTAGCACTTTAGAAGGCTGAGGCGGGAGAATTGCTTCAGCCCAGGAGTTTTTTCTTTGTAGAGTCTCCCATCTCTACAAAGAAATAAAATTAGCTGGGTGTATTGTATTCCCAGCTACTTGGGAGGCTGAGGCAAGAGGATTCCTTGGCCCCGGAGGCCAAGGCTGCAGTGAGTCATGAATACGCCACTGCACTCCAGCCTGGGCAACAGAGTGAGACTGTCTCTAAAAAAGAAAAAAGTAAAGAAGAACAGCAAATTTCTCAACTGCAACAGTGAAATACAATGAACGAGCATATTCAGTTTTAAGAAAACTATCAACCTGGGAAGATCATATTAAATTGGAAATTAATCATATTTCCAAACTATAATTCAATAAGAAAATGAAATAAAGGTATCTCAGGTAAAAATTAAGATGTTTAGCACTAAAAGACCCTCACCTCAAATGAAGTAGAAAAAGAGAAAAATCTAGGACAGAAAAGTAGAGTGAATAGAAAAAATAAAGCTAGAAATAAATCCAAATATTCATATAAAATATAAATAGGGTCCATGGGAAGCAGGACCTCCGAGGGGCTAAGTATTGAGCCTTGGTAGCTGCCCTTCCATCTGAAGCAGGGCTTGAGGTACTCTCTACCCATAAGTAGATGCTGCTATGGGAAAATAAGGCTACCTTGACCATGTCTATGTTGCATATACGTCACAGAGATGTGAGTCCATCTCTGCCTTCATGTCTTCCTGGGCTTTTATTGTTCTTCCTCCCAGCCTGCCCATTCCATCTGGGGATAAGAAAGGTGAGAGTACAGAAACATGCACTATGAGAACATGTACCCAAGGTTGTTTGGTCACAGGCTGGAGCAGGAACACGCATGCTCAGTATGGCTCAATACTGATTACAAGATTATGCTGAATGAAGTTTGAGTTTAATATACTCTGTGCAATACGTGGGGTGGTAGTGGGTCTGACAGGAATAGTCCTGAATATATCTTCTACCACTGAAGTCTCCTTTCAGGAATCTGGCGTTAACCATTACATGCTTTTTAATGGAGGTGAATTATACTTTAATATACACTGCAGATGAACTATTAAAGTTTATAATGTCAAAACTTTCTTAGACAAAGGCATCTTTCTGTTAACTAAAAATAAAATTCTAAGTGTCCTACCTCACTAAGGACCCTCTTTTAGGTCAAGGGGACCAAACTAAACCTGAAAAACTAGTTCAGACCAGGCTGGAAAGGAGTAGCTAGACATACCTCATTATACTCTCCTCCTTTGGAGTTCAGGCACACAACTGACCAGGATTAACATTAAAATAGAGATCCTAAGACTGAAAGAACAGACTCTTTGCAGAAGTAAGATACCAAATTCCAACCTGACTCTAATATAGCATGACATGACAGAAAGCAGAGCCCTGAAAGAAACCAAAGTCTCAAAGTTTATTTCTTTGACATATTTTGCAATGCCCTGCAAAGCTGTCTGTTGTGGAGGTAATTTACATTCTAGAGAATCTTCTTCCCCTTCCAGGACTTTTTCTGACTCTGTAAAGACTGGTTGAGGGTCTAGCACCTATTAAGGGTCTGAACAGGGAATGTCTGCCATCTGTTGCCTCTGGGCATAGCTATGTATGAGACGTCATCTACATAATAAGAATGTTGGTCTCTACAACCCCTTATCTTAACCCAGACACTCCTTTCTATTGATTCCAGGTCTTATAATAACTCTTTCAACCAATAAGAAAATATTTGAATCCACCTATGACTATAAGCCACCCACCAATACCCCTTGAGTTATTCCACCTTTCCAGACCAAACCAACATATGCTTCACATGTACTGGCTGATGTCTTCTATCTCCCTAAAACATATCAAACCACACTATAACCAAACCACCCTGGGCACTTGTTCACGGGACATCCTGAGGCTGTCATGAGTCATGATCTGTAACCCTAATGAAATAAACTTTTAAACTGATTGAGACTTGTCTCAGGATTAAGATGGCAGATAGGAGGCAGTACTAGCTTGTAGCTCCCACTCAGACAGGGCAACTTGCGGAGACTCACGTCATAAACTTTTGCTCCAAGAACTAACACAGGAACATATCGAGAAAGCCAAGAGAATCCACAGACCCTCTGAAGGAACTGTATCACCACTGCAGGCTCCCTGAGATGCCAAAAAACTGTGAGTCTGCTTGCTTTCTCAAAGGGGAGGCTTGTGATCTGGGGCAAGTACTCAGCCCTAGTCAGCAGTGCCTGGAAATAGACTTGGTACTGTTGGGGGGTTACAGTTAGAGTGAGACTGATCCTTCAGGACTATGGCTGAGCGGGAGCGGGGTGAGGCCTGTGAGTGCCAGCTTTCCCCCACTTCCCTGGTGACCTGTATGACTCAGAAGAGGCAGCCCTAAAACCCCTGGAAATATAACTCCATTAGACGGAACCACATCCCTATCCCCACAACAGCCACAGCAAGCCCCACCCAAGGAGAGGCTGAGCTCAGACATGCCTATCCCTGCTTCTACCTGGCGGTCTTTCTCCACCTGCCCTGGTAGCTGAAGACAAAGATCATAATTTCTTGGGAGCTCTATGGCCCTGCTCACTGCCTGAGAAACCAGAATACTGAACCAGTTGTCAGTAGGGCAAGTTTGCATCCTCCCTATAGCACCACAGCTGATGCACTCTTGGAAGTGTCACCTCCTGGCTGTAGGCCAACCAACACAAAACCAGCACATTAAACAAAAACACAACCAAGGACCCTCAGAGTCCACTCTACTTCCCTGCTACCTCCACTGAAGCAGGTGCTGGTATCCATGGCTGCAAGACCTGAAGATGGATCACATCATAGGACTCTTTGCAGACACTCCCCAGTACCAGTCTGGAGCCCAGTAGCTCCACTGGGTGGCTAGACGCAGAAAATAAAAAACAGTTACTATTGTTCAGCTCCCAGGAAGCCCCATTCCTAGGAGAATGAGGAGAATATCATATCAAAGGGACCACCCCATGGGACAAAAGAATCTGAACAGCAGCCCTTGAATCCGATCATCCCTCTGACATAGTCTATCCAAATAAGAAGGAACCAGAAAAAAAATTCAGGTAATATGACAAAACAAGATTCTTTAACATTCCCCAAAAGATCATACAAGCTCACTAGCAATGGATCCAAACCAAGACAAAATCTCTGAATTGCCAGAAAAAGAATTCAGAAGGTAGATTATTAAGCTCATGAAACTAGAAAAACAAGAACAAACCCAGCAGAAGAAAAGAAATAATGAACATCAGAGTGGAACTAAATGAAATTGAAAAAAAAAAATACAAAACATAAATGAAACAAAAAGCTGATTCTTTGAAAAGCTAAATAAAACTGATAGACCATTAGCAAGATCAACCAAGAAAAGAAGAGAGAAGGTCAGCTGTGGTGGCTCTCGTCTGTAATACCAGCACTTTAGGAGGCCAAGGTGGGCAGATCACCTGAGGTCAGGAGTTCATGACCAGCCTGGCCAACATGGTGAAACCCCATCTCTACTAAAAACACAAAAATTTGCCAGGCATGGTGGCACATGCCTTTAAAGATAGGGCTCATGAAGCTGAAGCAGGAGAATTGCTTGAACCCAGGAGGCAGAAGTTGCAGTGAGCCGAGATCATGCCACTCTACTCCAGCCTGGGCAACAGAGGGAGACTCTGTCTCAAAAAAAAAAAAAAAAAAAAAAAAGTAAAAGAAAAGAAGAGAGAAGATCTAAATAAGGTCAATTAGGAACAAAACGGGAGCTATAATTATTGATACCAATAATCTTTTGTATAAAAGATTATTCAAGGCTACTATGAACACCTTTATGTGTATAAATTAGAGGAGATGAATAAATTCCTGGAAATATACAACCTCCTAGATTAAACCAGGAAGATGAAGAACCTCTGAACAGATCAATAACAGGCAGAGAGGCTGAACTGGTAATAAAAAAAATTACCAACAACAAAAAAAGGCCAGGACCAGATGGATTCACAGCTGAATTCTATCAGACATTCAAAGAAGGACTGGTACCAATCCTATTGACACTACTCCAAAAGAAAGAGAAAAGGGGAATCCTCCTGAAATTGTTCTATGAAGTCAGTATCACCCTAATATCAAAACCAGCAAAGGACAAAACAAAAAAAGAAAACTACAGACCAATATCCCTGATGAACACAGATGCAAAAATCCTCAACAAAATAATAGCTAATCAAATTTAACAGCATATTAAAAAGACAGTCTACCATGGTGAACGGGGTGTCATATCAGGGATGCAGGGATGTTTTAACATATGTAAGTCAATAAATGTGATACACTGCATAAACAGAATTTTTAAAAAATCACATGATCATAGCTCAAAAGATGCAAGAAAAAAGCATTTGAAAAAAATCCAGCATCCCTTTATAATTAAGACAGCAAAATCAGCATAGAGGGGACATACCTTAAGGTAATAAAAGCCATCTATGACAAACCAACAGCCAACATTATACTGAGCAGGAAAAAATTCAAAGCATTCCCCCTGAGAACTGGAATGAGACAAGAATGCCCACTTTTACCACTTTTATTCAACATAGTATTAAATCCTAGCCAGAGCAATCAGACAAGATAAAGAAATAAAGAGCACCCAAATCGGTGAAGAGGAAATCAAACTGTTGTTGTTTGCTGATATGATCATATACCTAGAAAACTCTAAAGACTCATCCAAAAAGCTCCCAGGACTGGTAGATAAATTCAGCAAAATTTGAGGATACAAAATTAGTATACACAGATCAGCAGGTATACTACATATACACCAACAGCAACCAAGGTTACTGTATACACCAACAGCAACCAAGCAGAGAATCAAATCAAGAACTCAACTTCTTTCACAACAGCTGCAAAAAAAAAAAAAAAAAAAGCTTGAGTATACTCAACCAAGGAGGTAAAAGACCTCTATAAGAAAAGCTACAAAACACTGCTGAAAGAAATCACAGCCAATACAGATGGAAACACATCCCATGCTCATGAATTAATATTAATATTGGGTAGAAATTAATATTGTGAAAATGATCATACTGCCAATAGCAATCTACAAATTCAATGCAATTCCCATCAAAATATCACCATCATTCTTCACAGAACTTAAAAAAAATCCTAAAATTCACATGGAACCAAAAGAGAGCCTGCATAGCCAAAGCAAGACTATACAAAAAGAACAAATCTGGAAACATCATATTATCCAACTTTAAGCTATACTATAAGGTCACAGAAACAGCACGGTACTAGTATAAAAATAGGGACATAGACCACTGGAGTAGAATAGAAAACCCAGAAATAACGCCAAATACTTACAGCCAACTGATCTTCGACAAAGCAAAGAAAAACAAAGTGGGGAAAGGACACCCTACTCAACAAACGGTGTTGGAGTAATTGGCAAGTAATGTAGAAGAATGGAATTGGATCCTCATCTCTCACTTTATATAGAAATCAACTCAAGATAAATCAGAGAGTTAAATCTAAGACTTGAAACCATAAACTTCTAGCAGATAATACTGGGGAAAAACCCTTCTAGACACTGGCTTAAGCCAAGACTTCATGACCAAGAACCCAAAATCAAATGCAACAAAAACAAAGGCTAATAGATGGGACTTAATTAAACTAAAAAGCTTTTGCACAGCAAAAGGAATAATCAGCAGAGTTAACAAACAACCCACAAAGTGGGAGAAAAATCTTCACAATCTATACATCTGACAAAAGACTAATACCCAGAATCTACAAAGAACTCAAACAAATCAGCAAGAAAAAAACATGAAAAAAGTGAGCTAAGGACATGAATAGACAATTCTCCAAGATATACAAATGGCCAAGAAGCCTATGGAAAAATGCTCAACATCACTAATGATCCAAGAAATGCAAATCAAAACCACCATGTGATACCAAGTGACTCCTGCAAGAATGGCCATAATAAAAAAATTTTTAAAAAATAGATGTTAGCATGGATGTGGTGAAAAGGGAACACTTTTATGCTGTTGGTGGGAATGTAAACTAGTACTACCACTATAGTATAGAAAACAGTGTAGAGATTCCTTCAAGAACGAAAAGTAAATCTGCTGTTTGATTTACCAACTCCACTAGGTATCTACTCAGAGAAAAGTAAGTCATTATATGAAAAAGATACCTGCACACACACATTTATAGCAGCACAATTTGCAATTGCAAAAATATGTAACCATCCCAAATGTCTATCAATCAACAAGTGGTTAGAGAAAATGTGGTATATATAACACCATGGAATACTACTCAGCTATTAAAAAAATTAAATAATGGCATTTGCAGCAACATGGATGGAACTGGAGGCTATTATTCTAAGTGAAGTAACTCAGGAATGGAAAACCAAATGTATGTTCAGTTTAAGGCATAAGAACAATACATTAGATTTTGGGGACTCAGGGGAATGGGTGAGAGGAGGTGAGAGATAAAAGACTACACATTGGGTATAGTATACACTGCTCAGGTGTATACTGCACCCAAATCTCATAAATTACCATTAAAGAACGTATTCATGTAACCAAATAGCACCTGTTTCCCAAAAACTTATTGAAATAAAACAAAATTAAATACATTTTTAAAAAGAGACTTGTCTCAGATACTTTTTGTTTTTCATTCCATAAAGATGGAAGACTGGGTAGATTCATCATGTGATGATTTTTCAAAGAACAGAGAGAACACTATTACTACCACATCATTAGGTGTGAATCACTCAAATTATATAAGAAAAGTTAGAAAGTAACAGATTTCCACGTAGGAAAAAAGTTATCTTCCTTAGAACAGATTTATACTTGGAAAAATTTAAAAGAATATCTGTCTGAAAATGAACAATGGATAAATAAAAACCAGAAACTCTGCATGAATTTGATGTGCATAAGAAGATAACTGAAGTTGAAACCTGGATAAAAGTTCAAGTCTTAGAAAGGCAACCCAAACAGGGTCTATCGATTTTATTCATAACAAGTCCTCCTGGATGTGGAAAAACAATTACTATAAAAATACTGTCAAAGAAGCATGGTATTCAAGTACAAGAGCAGATTGATCCAGTTTTAACAGACTTCCAAAAAGATTGTCTCAAAATGTTTAATCCTGAATCAAGCTGATTTATATTTCCCTATCAGTCTTAGATCACAGTTTGCAGAGTTGCTACCAACGGCAACAAAGTACTGCAAGCTACAAATGCTTGGAGATGATCTGAGAAACGATAAAAACATAATTTTGGCTGATGATTTACCTCACCAGTTCTGTTGAGATTCTCATACTTTACATGAAGTTCTAAGGAAGTATGTGCAGACTGGCCAATGTCCTCTTACATTTATAATCTCTGACAATCTCAACAGAAATAATCAAAGGTTACTATTTCCCAGAGTAATTTGAGTGTTCTATCTCAAATATTAGCTCCAACCCTGTGGCAACAACAATTATGATGAAACTTCTTAATTGAATACTGACTTTAGATGGTTAACAAGAATGAAGAAAAAAGTACTGTCCCCGATAAAACTTCTCTAGAATTGCTCTGTCAAGTATGTTCTGGCGATACCTAAAGTATAATAAACAACCTCCAGTTTTGTCCTGCAAAAGAAAAGAACAATTTATTTGCCAATGAAAAAAAAGGACTGTCATTAAAATCAGATGCTGTGCTATCAAAATCAAAACAAAGAAAATATCCTGTCAGGGTTTTTGAAAATCAAGAGGTCCAAGCTACTGGTGGCAAAGTTGTTTCTCTGTTTCTCTTCAGAGCTTTGGGAAAAACTCTGTATTGTAAAAAGAGCATCCTTAACAGAACTAGACTCACCTTGGTTGCTTTCTCATTTAACAGAGTATGGTATGGGATATATTACTTGTTCAATCAGAGTAAGTAGTAGAAATGTCACACATGCCAGGAGGGTTATTTGTTTAATTTATGTGTTTAATTTATATCTTCACCAAAACTACGTAGATTTTTTTTAATGAAAGTAGATATCTTGGCTGGGCGTGGTGGCTCACACCTGCAATTCAGGAGGCTAAGGTGGGTAGATCCTTGAGGTCAGGAGTTTGAGACCAACATGCCAACATGGTGAAACCCATCTCTACTAAAACTACAAAAATTAGCCAGGCATGGTGGTGCGTACCTGTAGTCCCAGCTCCTTGGGAGGCTGAGGCAGGAGAACTGCTTGAACCTGGGAGACAGAGGACATAGTTAGCTGAGATAGCACCACTACACTCCAGCATGGGTGACAGAGCAAGACTCAGAAGAAAAGAAAAGAAAAGAAAAGAAAGAGAAGAGGGGGAGGGGAGGGGAGGGGAGGGGAGGGGAGGGGAGGGGAGGGGAGGGGAGGGGAGGGGAGGAGAGGAGAGGAGAGGGGAAGGAAGGAAGGAAGGAAGGAAGGAAGGAAGGAAGGAAGGAAGGAAGGAAGGAAGGAAGGAAGGAAGGAAGGAAGGAAGGAAGGGAATCTTGTGAGAGCCAGAGCCAGTGAATTTCTGAGTTTTGCAGATACCCTCATTTGTGACAGGAATACATGCTCTTTACTCAGGGAATATGGTACATCTACAGCTATGAAAGATGAAAGAGATGATACATTCTGACAAATCTTAAGGATTTGCTCATTGCCAAGGAAAAGGATCAAGTTTTTGAACCTTGCACAAATCCCAGTGGTTTGTAATACATAAAAAGTACTGAAAAAATTGCCTGGCAACAAAAGCACTTTTTCCCTGACTTCTGCCTACCAGCTTTATGCCTCCAAACTTAGCAACTGCTTTACCTTGCTCTGTTAACCATTCCAATGAGAAATCAAGCTCAGATATTCTTTATCCAAGAAATTGGAAAGCGTCCTCTGAAGCAACAATTTGGAAAATTGAAAATGGAAGCCCTACCTGATGGTAAGCACAAAATAATAGATTCTGACAGCAGAGAGGAAGCACATTTTTTTTTTTTTCTTGAGACAGAGTTTCGCTCGTTACCCAGGCTGGAGTGCAATGGCACGATCTTGGCTCACCGGAACCTCTGCCTCCTGGGTTCAGGCAATTCTCCTGCCTCAGTCTCCCAAGTAGCTGGGATTACAGGCATGCGCCACCATGCCCAGCTAATTTTTTGTATTTGTAGTAGAAACGGGGTTTCACCTTGTTGACCAGGATGAGGAAGCACATCTTAATGGAGGACAGCTTGTAGAGGAAGCTCTGGATGAACTCACTGAAACCACTGAACCCGAAAACTGTTATCTCTGAATCAGAATAGTGGGAATGAACTACCTGCCAATCAGCTTCAGCCCTTTTCATTCCAAGAAGACATGGAAGAAGACATGACAACAGAAGACTATGAGAATGATGGGATACAGAAACCAGTCTGCTGCTAATCAGAATGCTACTTAAAAGGATTCATTTACTTTTATTTGGTGGTTCTCAAAAAGAGTTGATATGCTTTTCTGGTAAACTACATACAATTTATTAATTATTCACTCTTATAGTATTTCATTACAAAGAACTGACTCTAGTGCCATCTTAAAGTAGATAATCAAGTCTTCAGGTAACCTCTTCATTTTTTTTACAGTATTTATTTACTCTTTTGAGTTAAAGAGAAGAGGGCAATGTATATGAAGTATGGTTGATCATTATATCAAATATCATAAAATGTGAATGAATAATCCAGAATATAAAAATCTTACAGGGGGTTGTAAATATAAATTATAATGAATTTTAGAATGCAATCGCGAGTATAAATAAACCTTATGACTTAGAAAAATAAATGGCCAAAGTTTTGCTTACTTAAAAAAAAAGAATCAAATTGAATTCAAAAAATTACAAGGATATCACATTCCAATCACACTATTATGATAGGCTGCTTTAAGACTCATACTCAGTGATTAACAGAACAAGCAGACAAAACATTACCAAGGATACGAGTATCAGAACAACATTATCAATTAGCTTGACCTAAATGGTCTTGGAAAGAACACTGTACCTAACAATTAAAATATACACTTTCATTTTAAGCACCTAAAGAAGTAAAGCAAAAAATTTTAAGCATGGGCCACATAGAACACCATAAATCAAGTTTCACAAATTACAAAGAAGTTAGTATTAAATATCTTCAAAGTGCACAATTAAAATAATTTTTTAAAAGCTACATGTTTACAGGCTGGATGCAGTGGCTCACGCCTATAATTCCCAACACTTTGGGAGCCAAGGTGGGAGGATACTTTGAGCCCAGGAGTGCAAGACCAGCCTAAGCAACACAGTAAGACCCTATCTCTACAAAACATTAAAAAAAAAAAAATGGGCTGAGTGTGGTGGCACGCAACTGTAGTCCTGACTACTTAGGAGGCTGATATGGGAGGATTCTTTGAGCCCAGGAGGTCAAGGCTGCAGTCAGCCTTGATTGCACCACTGCATTCCAGCGTGAGTGACAGAGTGAGATCATAGCTCTCAAAAAACAAAAACAAAAACTGTTGGTAAAAGTTTCAATAATTCATAGGTCAAGGAAGAAATTATAATGAAAAACGGAAAAGGAACAGACATAAACTGTAACCAAACATTGTGCAATAAAACCTTGGGATGCAGACAACATTGTATTTATCAAAAAATACAGACTTCTAAATACAACAAAAAATTAATGTTTTGTTTTCTTTGAGACAGGGTCTCACTCTGTTGCCCAGGCTAGAGTACAATGGCACAATCACAGCGTACTGTAGTCTCAACTTCACTGGCACAAGCAATCCTCCCACCTCAGCACCCAAGTATTACAGTGGGGACTACAGGCATGTGGCACCACACCTCATTAATTTTTTCTTGTTGCTTAGGCTGGTCTTAAACTTCTGAGCTCTAGTGATCTTCTCATTTTGGCCTCCCAAAATGCTGGGATTACAGGTGTGAGCCACGGTACTCAGCTGAAAATTAGTATGTTTAATGTCCAACGCAGTGAGAAAAGGCATAGCTAATCCAAAGAAAATAAAAAAAGGAAACAAAAATATGAGCAGATATAGCAAATAAGAAAACAAAGAAATGCTGGAAGATGATAAAATAGTTGTAAGAGTAATTAGAATCACCAAAGATAACAAAGAGTAATCGAAGATAACTAGGAGAAAAAAATACAAGAAAAAAAAGTAGTCACCTTTTCCAGCCTGGGTTTTCTCCCCCACGCAAAGAGATACTCAAATCTTGGAGGATTTTTATGCAAGCAGATAGCTTTACAATGGATTTTATAAATATATTTCTATTAATATGTAAGTTTTATTTAGGGGAATATTAAAATTATGGCTCCCCTTCCAAGATCTTCATAAGGCTGGTTCCTCATTACTCAGTATCTAATGTCATTTCCTCAGAAAGACGCTCCCTGATGACCAAATTTTAGGGTATATACACCCCTCACACATATTTTATTTTTTAACTAGTACTTACCACTAGCTGAAATTATTTTGTGCAATTATTTGGTTAGTTTTATATTGAGTGGTTTCCATTCCACTATAATAAAGCTCACTATGAAGGCAAACATTTCGTCTTGTCTTATAAAATTTCATACCCTAGAGCCTGGCTGATAATAGGTTTCCTTTTTTTTTTTGAGACATAGTCTCACTCTGTTGCCCAGGCTGGAGTGGGTAATCAGTGGTGTGATCTTGGCTTACTGCAACCTTCGCCTCCCGGGTTCAAGCAATTCTCCTGCCTTAGCCTCCCAAGTAGCTGGGATTACAGGTGCCTACCACCACATGCAGCTAATTTTTGTAGTTTTTGTAGAGGTGGGGTTTTGCCACATTGGCCAGGCTGTTCTCAAACTCCTGACCTCAGGTGATCTGCCTGCCTCAACCTCCCAAAGGGCTGGGATTACAGGTGTGAGCCACAGTGCCCAGCCAATAATAGGTTTTCAATAAACTTTTGTTTAATGAATAAACAACTGAAGAGTAAGGACTAGGAGGTGTGTGGAATTGATTAATTCATTCAACAATCAATTACTAAGGTTTTGTGCTAGGTAACAGGGATAGGGTAGTAAGCAAAACACAAAACTAATTGCCTTCATGGCATGGCAGAGAAAGAGTCATAGGATTCAAGTTATGCCACTGAGTAATACCAGCTGAAATAGTTATTTTTAAAAGACTAAATTGAAAATATGTGATTAGAAGAAATTAACATACATATACATATGTGTAGTATGCACTGTTAGCAACATCCCAGATTAAACCACGGCTACTTTGGAATAAAGGTACCTGTCTAAATGCTAAGCCCACTCACAGGATTCTGTCAAACTTTTGGCCAGCTCCAAAATGCAGGACTCATGTATCTTCAAATTCTCTGGATTTCTATGCTATTTTAAATTCATCTGCCACAAATGCAGTGAAATTTTTCCATAATCTCATTATAATAGTAAAACGTGATGAGCAGAGAAAAGAGAGAACTACAACTTATAAACTAGTTATTTTACCTGAGATAAAATATGCCCAAACAACTGTTTCCAGCATAATCATAAAATGAAATGACTGCAAAAATCCTGTAAATCAAGTGACTCTGAGAAGTGTGACAGGTGAGGAACCCTGGTATATTATCCATCATTCTGTGATTCATTGATGTCTCTATTTGCACAGGGGTATATTATAGAGCACATTTTCCAAATATAATATCAAAAAATGATTATGAAGTACTTTATTAGATTTTTAAAAAACTAAATCCTTCAGTATCTTATTCATAGAAACAAATAACCATAGTCTTAAGTTTGCACTTATCTCAAAGGCACTCCTGATCTTCTAACTCCCAACCATTTTAAAGAATCAGAGTTCAGATCTGACAGTTTCATTACACCATTTGTAAAAATTCTGCAGTATGTTTCTGTCTTCAGTTTCTTTCACTTCTTTCATTTCTAGCAACAGATTTAGTGGCATTTTCAAAACCTTGTTCTACTGGTGTGATTCTTCAGCCCAGCAGTTTTCCTTTGCCATTCACAGTGCAAATGGTGGGAACTTCTAATATCTGGGTTATTAGTGTCAATAATGAGTAATTAGGCAATTGATAATAGTTATTGGCTGAATATATGCCAAAAGTCCAACTTTAAGCATCTTGAACAGAGATATGCAGAATCAGTGAGCATTTTTAGTGTATCCTGAATTTAGTTATTCAGTACTACTAATATTTATATTACTTCTTGAATAACAGATAAACATATGCTTAAAACATTTTCTGGCAGGGCAGCTACCACCAAAGGGAAGATAAGAATTTGTCATGACTGTAAATAATGCCATACCATGTAGACTTAATTTTAAGTTTTTCTTACAAGTATGCTATGATGATAAATGAAAACATGTATGCAACACTGTTACATTAAAAAATAACAGAGCCAGGCATGGTGGCTCACACCTGTAATCCCAGCATTTTTGGAGGCCGAGGCAGGCAGATCACCTGAGGTCAAAAGTTTAAGAGCAGCCTGGCCAACATGATGAAACCCCATCTCTACTAAAAATATAAAATTAGCCAGGCATGGTAGCATACACCCAGCTACATATGAGGCTAAGGCAGGAGAATTGCTTGAACCCAGGAGGTGGAGGTTACAGTGAGCCGAGATTGAACCATTACACCCCAGCCTCAGCAGAAAGAGTGAAACTCCATCTCAAAAATAAATAAATAACAGAAAGAGTATGATAATAAAAATGTCACTGATTAAAGTTATAAATATGCCCAGTATATATGTTAGTGAAGACTACAAAAATATAAAAAATATGACTAAAATTTAATGCTTACTACAGTTCTTAATAAAAGAGAAACAATGGCTTGGAGAAGTTACAGAAGAGGATAGGTAAGATTTAAGAGGTTCATATATAAAATTACTTACTTGGGGGAGAAAACTAAGTTTCAAAAAACATGTCTCTGGAGTGAGGAAGGACAAGGGGGTATGGATACCAGAGATCAGTAAGCTGATAGAAACCTCTAAACAAACAGAGCATACAGCTTGGGAAAAGTTAGAGCTAAGTGAGGTCTAAGATATCATTTAGTCCAATCCAGATTTTTAAAAAAACAAACAGATAATCATTGGTATTATTCAAAAGATTGGTATTATACAAAAGATTACACCTATGTATAAATTATACCTCACTATCTAACTTTGAAAAATATTCTTTTACATTCCAATGGTAATATATCATTTCTTGGTCCCCTAATTCAATTTTACTTAGTTTCTGCCAGTCTAAGTTTCTTACATATAAAAGAGAATAAGAAAAATAACAATCTTACATTTGACCCACAGCACCATCAAAATCTATCAGATGAGAAGATGTGCACCAGAGGGAAGAAATTATGTCTTAGAATCATCCTGGGACTTTTTCAAAATATGTATATGTATTTAGGTCCCTCTCTGGGGGGTGAAGAGTGTATTTTCCCCGTAACTTCTTGTTTGCCTATACTTTTGCCCCCAAAAAATCCATAAAACCAAATTACAGAAAACAAATTAAAGAAAAATATATATAAATATCATCAGTTTTACAGATAAAAGTTAACTTTCTCTCCTCATCCCAAAACAAACATGGCTTGCATTCTTCACAAACGTTGTTAGGCCTGAGGACAACGAAGTGAAGACCTCACATCTCTATTTCTGAAACTTGGTAAAGGGTTTAGTAGATACAGTGGGAAAAAAAAAAAAGTCAACCCAGAATATTCATGTTTCCAATATTTACAAATAAATTATCTTGGCTACCATATTAATTTGCTAGGGTTGCCATAAAAAAGAACCACAGAAATTTATTTTCTCCCAATTTTGAAGGCTAAAAGTCTCAGATCAAGGTGTTGGCAAGATTGGTTTCTTCTGTGGTCTTTCTCCTTGATTTGTAGATAGCATCTTCTCTCTGTGTCTTCCCATGGTCTTCCTTCTATATGTGTCTATGTCCTAATTTCCTGTTCTTATAAGGAAACCAGTCATATTGGATTAGGGCTCACCCTTTCTTTACAGGGGGAAAATGACATGAACAGGAGACAGGGAGATACTAGGTAGGAGAGGGCAGTTTCCTGGAGAAGGCCCCACCCTCTAGCCTGAATCCCTGTGGCCCTAAGTGAGAACAGGATTTCTGTTTTCATGGCCAAAAAGTTGTCTTTTGACCCACCACACTCCCTATCCTGTACCCATACAAACCCCCAAACCCCAGCCTCCAGTAGATGAGCAGGCAAAAGGCTGAATGGTGTGGCAGAGAAGGAGAGAAGAGAGGGAGCCCCTGAACACCAAGAGTTCAGCTGGGGACAATCAAAGAAGAGATTGGCCGCTGGATGGCCAAACTCTAGGAAAAGATACTCTTCCCATTCTGTCCCCCTTCCAGCTTCCCATCCATCCTGCTGAGAGCAACCTCCACCACTCAATAAAATCCCCACATTCAGTCTTCAAGTCCTCATTCTTCCCGGACTTCACACAAGAACCTGGGTGCCAAGAAGGTACTTAAGCCATCTGTGGACGGCCAAGCTAAAAGAGCACACCAAAGCATGCACACTTGGGCTTTGGGAGTCATAGGCACCCACCCAGGTCCCATTACCATGGGACCACAGCCCAACGTGCTTGCCCTGGCTCCTGCACCTGCCCATCTGGGTGCTCCCCCTCCTCCCCTAAGGGGTTTGAGCTCTCAGTGGCTGAACAGACAGGCACACCCCATTGCATGTCCTGTAAGGGGCAGACCAGGGAACTCTCCCGTCTCACAAAGGACCTCATTTTAACTTTTAAAAGATCCTATGAGGACTACTTACATCAGTTTTGGGTTGGTGGGGGGAAAACATGACAATTCTGCCCATAACAATCCCCAAGTTACAGAAAGCACATAAACATTTGGAATGCCTAATCCTTTTACCTCCTCCTTATCCAGCTGCTCCTTTATGTTTGCTGGTAGTTGATAGTAATAATAAAGGAGAAAATCCTCTGCACCTGCATCCTTGAATGACGGTTAATAACACACGTTGGCTGGGCACGGTGGCTCACACCTGTAATCCCAGCACTTTGGGAGGCCGAGGCGGGTGGATCACGAGGTCAAGAGATCGAGACCATCTTGGTCAACATGGTGAAACCCCGTCTCTACTAAAAATACAAAAAATTAGCTGGGCATGGTGGCGCGTGCCTGTAATCCCAGCTACTCAGGAGGCTGAAGCAGGAGAATTGCCTGAACCCAGGAGGCGGAGGTTGCAGTGAGCCGAGAAAGCGCCATTGCACTCCAGCCTGGTTAACAGGAGCGAAACTCCGTCTGGGGGTGGGGGGTGGGGAATAACACACATTTAGCAATGGTTAGCCAAGCCAAACCATTCATTCCTCCAATCCATGGTTGAAGGCCTTCAAATTACTTCAGCACTCATGGGGTTGTTGTGATGATTAAATGAGTTAACATTACAGTAATGCATATGACAGTAACTGGCATATAGTAAGCACTATCTATGCACATGTTAGTTGTTATTGTAAGTGCTATATGAGTAGCCCTTAGTATTATTATTTTTTTATCAATATAGATCTTTCAATTTAAGGACTTGCCTCTAGCCTAGCCAAGTAGACACACATGAAAGAGAATATACTTGGAACACAATGTTTATGAGATTTCTCTTGAACTAGTCCAGGATCTGCATGCTCCTTACTTTTCATATCTTCCCAAACTGATCCTTTAGCTTTCCAGATATCCATCTGTTCTACTCCTTTCAATCTAGTGTTCTAAAGGTCAACTGCTTCACCTTCATTTTCTGGTCTGTGACTGACTTAATATTCTCCAGCATAACAATTAGTTAGGACTGGATTTCTGCTAATATTTTCCTAAACAGGGCTTCTCAACCACTATGACTGTTAACATAGAATCTCTTCTTCAGAAAATTTTACTCATCCTTCAAAATTCTGACATCCTAAAGCAAAGTTAGATTATTCCCATTCTAAGGTTCAAAGTACTCTGTACATCCTTCTATTATTACATTTAGCACTAAATTGTATTTAGTTGCTTACATGATGTCACCTCCACTATAACACAAGTCTTTCATAAGACTTCAATCTATTTTTACAGTTACAGAGACTAGAGTGGTATATTTAGACCTCAATCTATTTTTATAGTTACAGAGACTACAGTGGTACATTCACAAAAACATAAGTTGAATAGATGTTTGCTGAATTAACTACTGTCCATCTCCAAAGACTCCTAAATCTTTTTCTTCAGCTTCACTTTCTGTGATGACAGAAATGTTCTAAAGTATTTGGGCTGTCTGATATAATAGCCTCTAGTAGTATGTGGCTATTGAGCATTTGAAAAGTGACTAGTAAGGATGAGAAACTGAATCTGTAATTTTATTTAACTCTAATAGTTGAAATAGCCACATGTTGTTAATGGCTACTATATTAGACAATGTATCTTGGGATGCCCCAAGCTTTAAAATTCCATTTTCAAATGTTTTCTGAATTTATTCACCTTGCTAAACTGCAGGTGCCTCCATCTCACTATGTCTAAATCTGAATTAATTATCTGAGTTTCCTGAGGAATTAGGCTAGGAAGTTTATTTCATTTGAAGCTATCAATTTATAAATATGTCTATTTATATATTAAAGTGCGATTAAATTAACTTGATCACATAAACTTTGAATTAAGCTTTATCTATACTTGGCTAGATCTTGTCAATCTGTAGACTGACTGGCTGATAAAACGTATTTCAGCTACAGAGACAAAGATTAAGATTTGCAAATAAAAGATAAGAAAATTATCAAACTAATAAATTTGAATTTGGATTTTAGTTCCATGATGAATAATAACTAAATCTAAGTAAGAATATATGCTTGATACCAGCATATAGACAAACAATTGAGAACAGTCAACCAATCGCCCATTTAATTCATTTATTTAGCAAACAATGAATGGGCAACTACTATATGTTAGGCACTCTTTGAGGAGGTGGGGATACAAGGATGAATCAGTAAGGGAGATAGTTACAGCAATACAATACTAAGCAGAATACAGGGTATATAATATGTAGTAATTAGAAAGCTTTTTCCTGTTTAGGCTCATTTGTCTTCATAATTGTTTCTATAGAAAATAGTAACAAAGTCATTTTGATAGAAAAGATAAATGAATTTTGAGTCAGACTATTCTATATTCAAATTCTACTCTATAACTTTTAATAGGTATGCAGCTTTTAACTTAATTGTGAACTTTAGTGTCTTTTCTAAAAAGGAAAATTCTGTATATTCTGTATGTCAGCATACTGCGTGACATACAGGAGACTCTTAAAATATTATAATGAGGTATTATCCCATACATACACATTTATAGACAATGTCTGCATAAATGCATATACAGTATGTAAATATGCAACTAAAGATTTCTGTTGTCATTTATTGCAGAATGGCTTATAAGTAGATCTGTTTTTCATTCTTACTAATCCTACTAAGAAGTGTTATTATCTGCACGTGTGCCACGTATCTTATTGAACATATATACATGTGTCAGTTGTCAACAATTAAATCTATCTTTCTAAAGCCAGTTCTATTAAAAAGTTAGACTTAAAATATTTTCCACTCAAAATTAAAAAAAAAAATACAAGGACTTTACAGTAATTAGAATATCAGCATCAATTCCAAGTTTCAGGTGTCATTTGGATTTGCATGTTTTTTAACCGTTTTACTATTCTTTAAAAACTGATACTCAAAATAAGTCCAGCGTATCAAGATTACCCAAGTGGATAATTACAGTATCACCAGCTTAAAATAGTGTTTTATTTATTGCTAACAAAGCACTTTCACACTCATTTACTTTTTTCATTTTAGGACTTAAGTTTGAGTTTAAAATATGAATTCACTGTTCACACAGCTTATATTTGAGCAATAACATGTACACCTTTAACATGTAATGCTTCCAGTATAAACTGCCTGCATTTGAAAATAAATTTATCTTTTTAATAAAAGTTCTGCCTTATCTTAATAAAGTAAAAGTTTTATCTGAAATGCTGATAGTCCTCTTCACAGAAGAATAAGTGTTCTTATATAAACTGCATTGCTATATCAAAAGCAATTCATTATGCTCATTAATACGCAAAAACAAGTTTTTATATTGCAATTTAGAATTAAAACAATGATAGTATCTTACAACGTAATAGGATCAAGTCAAAATAAGTTACTAAAGTAATTCTAAATTTCCGAAGTTTTGTGATGAAAGTTATATGGATAACAAATAGTTATTTTGAACTCTGCAACAAATTACCCAAATGACAAGTGTGTGTACCTATATGAAATAGTAATTTCAACCATATTAACAAATTAAATAAAATAGCATTCTTTAAAGGTGAATGATAATTAGTGTCTGTAAAAGAGTTATGTTTCTTTCAGGTGTCTTACAGCAGTCTGCAATAGCTTCATTCGTAATACAGCTTCTAAAAATTTCCACATTTATAATTTCACAAAGAATGCAGCTGGACTAATCGTTCTTAATAGATTCATAAACTCTGAAATTCTATATTCAAATTATAAAAACTCTAAATATACTAAAAAAAAACACAGCATATTAAAGACTCCACAAATTTTAACTTCATGGTAATATGCTAAAATATAATTATTTTAGCAGTAAATGTAAGCTATAACTGATATTATAAATAACTTCATTTATAAATAATTTACATACTTAAAGTATTAGTATCCTAATAGTTTTAACTACAAAGTGGTTTTTATGATTTTTTTTTCATTTAAATCACAGTATTTTCTAAAAATTAATCTATAACTATTGATTTAATACAATTATTCTACGGTAAAAGGTTAATAGTTTTAAGTTCACCCTACAACTGGTAAATCTGTAGCTCCTATCTCTAACAGCACTTATATTAAAAAACAGTAACATGATCTCCCTCCTTGACCCATAAATACACACGATTTAAGTATAAATTATAAAATTTCATTGAAGTATTAAATCATAAACTTACTTATCTAGTAAAGCCACTTCTAAAACCCACTTTACTTACTGTTGGTTGCATTCTGATTTTTTTCATTCAACTGCTGCTTCTACAGGTATCAACAGCTGCTGTAAGATTAAAGTTTCTGCTCCAGCAATCTGTTCCAATTTGTTTCAATTCACTGAATACTAAGGTAATTTTCACTGGGAAGTTTGACCTCATATTGTCCTTAGTCTGACAAGTCACCCTTTACAAACTCCATTCTGGTGGCTTCTTATGTCATTTTACACTTGGCCCAGTGAAAATATACGTAGACACAGGATATTAAAGGTACAACTGATTACCAGTATACTCATCAAAACTTACCTCAAACCTCATTTTCTATCAAATTATTCAATGTACAGTATGCTTCCTGTTGTACATGACTGTATCCAGTCACCACAGCAAACAAATCAACAAAAAAATACAGTAGCATCTGCTTCTAGATAATCCAATGTCAGTTAACAAGTTAGAATTTAAGAGTATACTGCTTACAAATATGTTTTATTTTAAAGCTATATTTTTAGTTATTTTGTTTTTGCTCTGATCTTGGAATATGTCAGTATATTTGTAGTTTATATATATATATATAAAAGAAACAAGCATCAGTGTGAAAACTAACACCATCCACCCAGAAATAATCTATTAATGCTTTATTTATTTATTTTTTTTAATTTTTTATTGGATTATAGGTTTTGGGGTACATGAGCAGAACATGAAAGACAGTTGCGTAGGTACACTCATGGCAGTGTGCTTTACTTTTCTTCTCCCCTTCACCCATATTTGGCATTTCTCCCCAGGCTATCCCTCCCCACCTCCCCCTCCCACTGGCCCTCCCCCTTTCCCCCCAATAGACCCCAGTGTTTAGTACTCCCCTTTCTGTGTCCATGTGTTCTCATTTTTCATCACCCACCTATGAGTGAGAATATGCGGTGTTTCATTTTCTGTTCTTGTGTCAGTTTGCTGAGGATGACGTTCTCCAGATTCATCAATGTCCCTACAAACGACACAAACTCATCATTTCTGATTGCTGCATAATATTCCATGGTGTATATGTGCCACATTTTTCCAATCCAGTCTATTATCAATGGGCATTTGGGTTGATTCCAGGTCTTTGCTATTGTAAACAGTGCTGCAATGAACATTCGTGTACATGTGTCCTTATAGTAGAACGATTTAAAGTCTTTTGGATATATACCCAGTAATGGGATTGCTGGGTCAAATGGAATTTCTATTTCTAAGGCCTTGAGGAATCGCCACACTGTCTTCCACAATGGTTGAACTAATTTACACTCCCACCAACAGTGTAAAAGTGTTCCTTTTTCTCCACATCCTCTCCAGCATCTGTTGTCTCCAGATTTTTTAATGATCGCCATTCTAACTGGCGTGAGATGGTACCTCAATGTGGTTTTGATTTGCATCTCTCTGATGACCAGTGACGATGAGCATTTTTTCATATGATTGTTGGCCTCATATATGTCTTCTTTCGTAAAGTATCTGTTCATATCCTTTGCCCACTGTTGAATGGGCTTGTTTGTTTTTTTCCTGTAAATCTGTTTGAGTTCTTTGTAAATTCTGGATATCAGCCCTTTGTCAGATGGGTAGACCGCGAAAATTTGTTCCCATTCTGTTGGTTGCCGATCTGCTCTAGTGACTGTTGCTTTTGCCATGCAGAAGCTGTGGAGTTTCATTAGGTCCCATTTGTCTATTTTGGCTTTTGTTGCCAATGCTCTTGGTGTTTTGTTCATGAAGTCCTTGCCTACTCCTATGTCCGGGATAGTTTTGCCTAGATTTCCTTCTAGGGTTTTTATGGTGCCAGATCTTATGTTTAAGTCTTTAATCCATCTGGAGTTAATTTTAGTGTAAGGTGTCAGGAAGGGGTCCAGTTTCTGCTTTCTGCACATGGCTAGCCAGTTTTCCCAACACCATTTGTTAAACATGGAATCCTTTCCCCATTGCTTGTTTTTGTCAGGTTTATCAAAGATTGTATAGTTGTATGTATGTTGTGTTGCCTCCGGTGCCTCTGTTTTGTTCCATTGGTCTATATCTCTGTTTTGGTACCAGTACCATGCTGTTTTGATTACTGTAGCCTTGTAGTATAGTTTGAAATCCGGTAGTGTGATGCCCCCCGCTGTGTTCTTTTTGCTTAGAATTGACTTGGCTATGCGGGCTCTCTTTTGGTTCCATATGAAGTTCATGGTGGTTTTTTCCAGTTCTGTGAAGAAAGTCGATGGTAGCTTGATGGGGATAGCGTTGATTCTGTAAATTACTTTGGGCAGTATAGCCATTTTCACGATATTAATTCTTCCTAACCATGAACATGGAATGCTTCTCCATCTGTTTGTGTCCTCTCTGATTTCGTTGAGCAGTGGTTTGTAGTTCTCCTTGAAGAGGTCTCTTACGTTCCTTGTGAGTTGTATTCCAAGGTATTTTATTTTTTTTGTAGCAATTGTGAATGGCAGTTCGTTCTTGATTTGGCTTTCTTTAAGTCTGTTATTGGTGTAGACGAATGCTTGTGATTTTTGCACATTGATTTTATATCCTGAGACTTTGCTGAAGTTGTTTATCAGTTTCAGGAGTTTTTGGGCTGAGGCGATGGGGTCTTCTAGGTATACTATCATGTCGTCTGCAAATAGAGACAATTTGGCTTCCACCTTTCCTATTTGAATACCCTTTATTTCTTTTTCTTGCCTGATTGCTCTGGCTAGAACTTCCAGTACTATATTGAATAGGAGTGGTGAGAGAGGGCATCCTTGTCTAGTGCCAGATTTTAAAGGGAATGCTTCCAGTTTTTGCCCATTCAGTATGATATTGGCTGTTGGTTTGTCATAAATAGCTTTTATTACTTTGAGATACGTTCCATCGATACCGAGTTTATTGAGGGTTTTTAGCATAAAAGGCTGTTGAATTTTGCCAAATGCCTTCTCTGCGTCAATTGAGATAATCATGTGGTTTTTGTTTTTGGTTCTGTTTATCTGGTGAATTACGTTGATAGACTTGCGTATGTTGAACCAGCCTTGCATCCCTGGGATGAATCCTACTTGATCATGATGAATAAGTTTTTTGATTTGCTGTTGCAATCGACTTGCCAATATTTTATTGAAGATTTTTGCATCTATGTTCATCATGGATATTGGCCTGAAGTTTTCTTTTCTCGTTGGGTCTCTGCCGAGTTTTGGTATCAGGATGATGTTGGTCTCATAAAATGATTTGGGAAGGATTCCCTCTTTTTGGATTGTTTGAAATAGTTTTAGAAGGAATGGTACCAGCTCCTCCTTGTGTGTCTGGTAGAATTCGGCTGTGAACCCGTCTGGACCTGGGCTTTTTTTGTGTGGTAGGCTCTTAATTCCTGCCTCAACTTCAGACCTTGTTATTGGTCTATTCATAGTTTCAGCTTCCTCCTGGTTTAGGCTTGGGAGGACACAGGAGTCCAGGAATTTATCCATTTCTTCCAGGTTTACTAGTTTATGTGCATAGAGTTGTTCATAATATTCTCTGATGATGGTTTGAATTTCTGTGGAATCTGTGGTGATTTCCCCTTTATCATTTTTTATTGCATCTATTTGGTTGTTCTCTCTTTTCTTTTTAATCAATCTGGCTAGTGGTCTGTCTATTTTGTTGATCTGTTAAAAAAACCAGCTCTTGGATTTATTGATTTTTTGAAGGATTTTTCGTGTCTCAATCTCCTTCAGCTCAGCTCTGATCTTAGTTATTTCTTGTCTTCTGCTGGGTTTTGAGTTTTTTTGATCTTGCTCCTCTAGCTCTTTCAATTTTGACGATAGGGTGTCAATTTTGGATCTCTCCATTCTCCTCATATGGGCACTTATTGCTATATACTTTCCTCTAGAGTCTGCTTTAAATGTGTCCCAGAGGTTCTGGCACGTTGTGTGTTCATTCTCATTGGTTTCGAAGAACTTCTTTATTTCTGCCTTCATTTCGTTGTTTACCCAGTCAACATTCAAGAGCCAGTTGTTCAGTTTCCATGAAGCTGTGCAGTTCTGGGTGGGTTTCTGAATTCTCAGTTCTAACTTGATTGCACTATGGTCTGAGAGGCTGTTTGTTATGATTTCAGTTGTTTTGCATTTGTTGAGCAGTGCTTTACTTCCAATTATGTGGTCAATTTTAGAGTAGGTGTGATGTGGTGCTGAGAAGAATGTGTATTCTGTGGATTTGGGGTGGAGAGTTCTGTAAATGTCTATCAGGTTTGCTTGCTCCAGGTCTGAGTTCAAGCCCTGGATATCCCTGTTGATTTTCTGTCTGGTTGATCTTTCTAGTATTGACAGTGGAGTGTTAAAGTCTCCCACTATTATTGTGTGGAAGTCTAAGTCCTTTTGTAAGTCATTAAGAACTTGCCTTATGTATCTGGGTGCTCCTGCATTGGGTCCATATATGTTTAGGATCGTTAGCTCTTCTTGTTGTATCGATCCTTTTACCATTATGTAATGGCCTTCTTTGTCTCTTTTGATCTTTGTTGCTTTAAAGTCTATTTTATCAGAGATGAGAATTGCAACTCCTGCTTTTTTTTGCTTTCCATTAGCTTGGTAAATCTTCCTCCATCCCTTTATTTTGAGCCTTTGTGTATCCTTGCATGTGAGATGGGTTTCCTGGATACAGCACACTGATGGGTTTTGGATTTTTATCCAATTTGCCAGTCTGTGTCTTTTGATTGGTGCATTTAGTCCATTTACATTTAGGGTTAATATTGTTATGTGCGAATTTGATACTGCCATTTTGATGTTAAGTGGCTGTTTTGCCTGTTAGTTGTTGTAGATTCTTCATTATGTTGAAGCTCTTTAGCATTCAGTGTGATTTTGGAATGGCTTGTACTGGTTGATCCTTTCTATGTGCAGTGCCTCTTTTAGGAGCTCTTGTAAAGCAGGCCTGGTGGTGACAAAATCTCTGAGTACTTGCTTGTTCGCAAAGGATTTTATTTTTCCTTCACTTCTGAAGCTCAGTTTGGCTGGATATGAAATTCTGGGTTGAAAGTTCTTTTCTTTAAGGATGTTGAATATTGGCCCCCACTCTCTTCTGGCTTGTAGTGTTTCTGCCGAGAGATCTGCTGTGAGTCTGATGGGCTTCCCTTTGTGGGTGACCCGACCTTTCTCTCTGGCTGCCCTTAGTATTCTCTCCTTTATTTCAACCCTGTTGAATCTGACGATTATGTGCCTTGCGGTTGCTCTTCTTGCGGAATATCTTTGTGGTGTTCTCTGTATTTCCTGCAATTGAGTGTTGGCCTGTCTTGCTAGGTGGGGGAAATTTTCCTGGATGATGTCCTGAAGAGTATTTTCCAGCTTGGATTCATTCTCTTCGTCCCCTTCTGGTACACCTATCAAACGTAGGTTAGGTCTTTTCACATAGTCCCACATTTCTTGGAGACTTTGTTCATTCCTTTTTGCGCTTTTTTCTCTGATCTTGGTTTCTTGTTTTATTTCATTGAGTTGGTCTTCGACTTCAGATATTCTTTCTTCTGCTTGGTCCATTCGGCTATTGAAACTTGTGTTTGCTTCACGAAGTTCTCGTATTGTGTTTTTCAGCTCCTTTAATTCATTCATATTCCTCTCTAAGGTATCCATTCTTGTTATCATTTCCTCGAATCTTTTTTCAAATCTTTTTTCAAGGTTCTTAGTTTCTTTGCATTGATTTAATACATGATCTTTTAGCTCACAAAAGTTTCTCATTATCCATCTTCTGAAGTCTAATTCCGTCATTTCGTCACAGTCATTCTCCGTCCAGCTTTGTTCCCTTGCTGGTGAGGAGTTTTGGTCCTTTCTAGGAGGCGAGGTGTTCTGGTTTCAGGTGTTTTCCTCCTTTTTGCGCTGGTTTCTTCCCATCTTTGTGGATTTGTCCGCTGGTCGTCTGCGTAGTTGCTGACTTTTCGATTGGGTCTCTGAGTGGACACCCAGAGTGTTGATGATGAAGTATTTCTTTTGCTTGGTTTTCCTTCTACCAGTCTAGCTCCTTCGCTGTACGACTGCTGAGGTCCGCTCCAGGCCCTGCTTGTCTGGGGTGCACCTCTAGCATCTGTGGTACAGCGTGGGATGCTACCAGTTTCTTTTTCTGCTATCTTTGTCCCAGGATGATGCCTGCCTAATGTCAGTCTTTTGGATATAGAGGGGTCAGGGAGCTGCTTGAGGAGACAGTTTGTACTTTATAGGGGCTTAATTGCTGAGCTGTGCGCTCTGTTGTTCATTCAGGGCTATTAGGCTGCTATGTTTGATTCTGCTGCAACAGAGCTCATTAAAAAACCCTTTTTTTTTTTTCTCAAATGCTCTGTGTTGAGGGGTTTGGGCTTTATTTTTGGATGTCCGATGAGGTGTCCTGCCCAGCTAGAAGGCAGACTAGCCACTGTTTGGCTGTCAAGGCTCCGCCCTGCTGTTGTGTGATTCGCCCTGTTCCTGCAGGCTCTGCTGTGGTCTCCGCCACGCCCTGCGGCGGAATCTCTTCGTTGTAGCGTGTTGCCTCAGCAACGGCAGGCTGCGTCAGCAGTGGGCGTATATCTCAGTAGGGACGGGTTGCCTCGGCAACGGCTGGCTGCGTCAGCAGTGGGCGTGTATCTCAGTTGGGGCAGGTTGCCTCGGCCACGGCTGGCTGCGTCAGCAGTGGGCGTGTATCTCAGTTGGGGCGGGTTGCCTCGATAGTGGTGGACGCCCCTCCCCCACAGAGCGTCTCGGACCGTCTGCTCGGGATAGTTTGAAATCGCGGTTTTGTTCGTCCCACTGGGTATCCCAAACAATCTATTCCTGCAATCCCCTGGGCTGGCCTACTGTCCAAGTCTCGTTCAGTCTCAAGTCCAGCCCTCTCAAGTCTCAGGTTGCCGGTTCAACAGGGCACCCGGACAAGCGCGCCTGTGGGGATTGCTGGGTAGGGCCGGCCACCGCCGCCCCGGCTGCCGGCTTCGCCAGGCAGACCTACTTCCTGGCGTCCCGTGTCTTTTTTATACTTGGGAGTTTCCCCGTTCTGTGGGCAACAAAGATCAGTCTGGAAATGCAGCTCTGACTCACCGTTTGTGGATTCAACGCGAGCTCCAATCCTGGGTTGTTCTCACAGCGCCATCTTAAGTCCTCCCCCCTATTAATGCTTTAATTCTAAAACTGACTCCACAAACTTAACCCATTTATCAAAGAAAGATTGATAATACTTAGTCTTACAATAATAACTTGTTTCTGGATTATTAACAATCACATTTAAATTATATAAACACATACAATTTTGTTGATTTTTTTTGTTTCTTGATAGTAACACAAAATTTGTAATATGAAATTATTCAATTTTGATCAAGTATACTACATGTCATTTTTCTTCTCTTTTGTGTGCTTTTTAAGTTTTTTATCTAGGAAATCATTCCATAATTCAAGATCATGGAGATTTACGTGTATGTTTTATTCTAACAGTCTTAAAATTTAGCTCTTATTTTAGGATTTTTAATTGATTTTGAATTAACTTTGCAGATGGTATGAAGTATAGGTCCAATTTCATACTTTTACATGTGGATATTCCAGCTGGGAATTTGGTAGGCAATGTATTGGATATGTATAACTTGGCAGTATTGCACCTTAACTAAGTCTTCTGATCTATGATCATAAGATGTTTTTTCCACTTGTTTAAGTCTCCTTAATTTCTTTCAATGAGTTTTATGGTTTTCAGTGTATACATCTCATACTTCATTAAACTTATTCCTAGGTATTTTATTCTTTTTTATGCTGTTATAAATGGAAAAGTTTTCTTAATTTCATTTTCAGATTGTTCATTGGTAGTATATAGAAATACAATTTATTATTCTCTATTGAACACGATATATATTCTATGTATTGGATTATCTAGAAGCAATTGCTACTGCAGTTCTTTGTTGATTTGCTTGCTATGGTGACTGGATACAGTCATGTTCAACAGGAAGCCTACTGTACACAGAATATATATTGTGTTCACATAGAATACATATTGTGTTCAAAATATTCTATATTGTATTCAGTATATTGTGCTCTATATTGAATCCCACAACCTTGCTGAACTTAGTAATTCCATAGCTTTTTAATGAATTCTTTAAGATTTTCTTTTTACAAGATCATATTCTCTTTGAATAGAGTTTTATTCCTTTTCCAACCTGGAGGTCTTTAATTCCTTTAGTTATTTATTTGCCTTGGCTAGAATGTCCAGTACAATGTTGAATACAAGTGGTGAGAGCAAGACACCCGTATCTTGTTTTTCATCTCAGAGGAAAAGCATACAGTATTTTACCATTCCATACAATGCTAACTGTGGGTTTTTTTGCAGATGCCTTTTATGAGGTTGAGGAAGTTACTTTCTAATGCTTGTATACTGAGTGTTTTTATTAAGAAAGGGTGTTGAATTTCGACAAGTGCTTCTTTTGAGTCTACTGAGATGACCATGTGGTTATTACAACGATTGTTTTATGTATGTTGAACCAACTTCACATTCCTAGTATAAACCCCACTTAGTTGATGGACAAAATATAATTTTATATATTGATGGACTTTATTTGCTAGTATTTTGTTGAGGATTTTATATCTATATTCATAAGGGATATTGGTCTGTAGTTTTCTTATGACATCTCTGTCTGGTTTATATTTAGATTTGGTGTTAATTCTCCCTTAAACATTTGGTGGAATTCACTAAAAAAGCCATGTGGGTCTCAGCTTTACTTTGGGGAGAGTTTTTCTTTCTAGTACAAATTTAATCTCTTTATTTCTTATACCTCTATTCAGATATTATATATTTTTTTGATTCAGTTTTGGTTGGTTATGCTTTCTAGATATCTTTCTAGTTTACTTAGACTATCTACTTGTTGGAATACAACTGTTCATAGTATTTGTTAATGATCCTCTTTTCTGTAAGATCTGTAGTAATGTCTACTCTCTCATTCTTGATCATTTTTGATTTTAGTCATTTGAATCTTTTTTTCCTGAAAAGCAGCTATGCTCACCACTATACTACTTTATTTCTTGATCTGTCTGCTTAAAAGGGTTGGCAATTTGGCTAATCTTTCTAAAGAGCCAACTTTTTGTATTTTTGATTTTCTATTTTTTTCTGTTCTCTATTTCATTTATTTCTACCCTAAGCTTTACTATTTTCTTCTTTCTGCTATCTCTAGGTTTAGTTTGATCTTTTATAGCTTTCTAAAATAAAAGGTTAGATAATTGATTTCAGAGCTTTGTTTTTAAACACAGGGTTTTAAGGGTATACATATTCCTTTAACCCTTACTTTAGAAGTATACCATAAATTTTAGTATGTTGTATCATTGGTTGCATTCATACCAATGTATTTTCTAATTTCCTTAATGATTTATTCTTTGGCCTATTGGCTTTGTAAAAATATATTCTTTACACATATTTGTGATTTTCCTAAATTTCCCTGTGTTATTGAGTTCTAATTTCATTTCATTGTGTTTGAAGAAAATACTTCATATTATTTCTAACTCTTTAAATTTACTGAAGCCTGGGCAACACAGGGAGAACCTGGCTCTAAAAAAAAAAAAAAAAAAAAAAAAAAAATTTAGCGTCGCACCATGGTACACATCTGTGGTATTTGGGAAGTTAAGGTTTATGACCTAGTATATAACCTATAATGGACAATGATCCATGTACATTTGAAAAGATTATACATGCTGCTGTTGTTGGGTGGAATGTTCTACAGCTATTTATTAGGTTTAAAGGGTCCTTCATACCTTCTATTTCCTTGTTAATATTCTACTTATTGATGTCTCCAACTATCATTGTTCAACTGTTTATTTCTCCCATCAATTCCATCAATCTTTATTTCAGATATTTGGGGGCTCGACTGTTAGAAGCAGATTGACCCTTTTATCATTATAAGACATCCCCTTCTTTGTCTCTAGTAACATTTTTCTGACTTAAAGTCAATTATTGGTATGGTCATTTCATTTCTGTTTGGGTTACAATTTGTCTTACTCTTATCTTTTAAATTTCAACCTATTTATGTCTTTGATTTAAACAGTGTCCTGGGCTGGGCATATGTGGCTCATTTCTGTAATCTTGCATTTGGGAAGATGAGGCCGGAGGACAGCTTGAAGTCAGGAGTTTGAGTCCAGCCTGGGCAACAAGCGAGACTCAGTTTCTACAAGAAATTTTAAAAATTAGCTTGGTGTAGTTGGATACAGCTGGAGTCCCAGCAACTTAGGAGGCTGAGGCAGAAGAATCACTTGAGCTCAGGGCTATGATGGCAACACTGTACTTCAGCCTGAAAACAGAGCAAGACCCTGTCTCTTAAAAAATAAAAGGAGTGTCTCTTACAGACTGCACATAGTTGCATCATGAATTTTTTTTTAAGATGGAATCTCACTCTGTTACCCAGACTGGAGTACACTGGCGTGATCTTGGCTGGCTGCAATCTCCACCTCCTGGATTCACACAATTCTCCCACCTCAGCCTCCCGAGTTGCTGGGACTACAGGCTCATGACACTACACCTGGCTAATTTTTGTATTTTTAGTAGAGATGAGGTTTCACCATGTTAGCTAGGCTGGTCTCAAACTCCAGACCCCAGGTGATCCACCCGCCTTGGCCTTCCAAACTGCTGGAATTACAGGTGTGAGCCACCATGCCCAGCCTGAATTTTTATCCATTCTGTCAAACTGTCTTTTCACTGTCATGTTTGATCCATTTAGATGCAATGTACTTAATCATAAGGTAGGATTTACCTTATCAGTTTGCTACTTTGCTGTTTTCTGTATGATACTGTAACTTTTTTGTTCCTCAATTCCTCCATTTTTGCCCTTTTTATGTTAAACATATTCTGATGTTCTATTTTAATTCTTCTGTTGTTTCTTTCACTACATTCTTTCTAGTTTTTTTTTCTTAGTAGATGCCCTGGGGATTGTAACTAACTCATAATGTTGATCCAATTAATTTCAATTGTATGTAAAAAACCACCACTCCTCTAAACCTCAGTTCCCTCTCCCATCCTCTGTGCTATAACATTACATTTTTATACCTTATAAGCCAATCAACAGTGCACAATTATTGCTTCCTGCAAATTAAATCAGACAGAAAAAAATTTTAATACATTTACACTGTCTTTTATATTTACCTGGTTAGTTTACTGGTCCTCTTTATTTCTTCGTATCTATTCAACTGTCTTGTGAGCATTCCTACTGGATGTAAGGAGACAGTGTTGGAGAAGCATTCACTAACCACTCCTATCAGTCAGGTACTACCATTTCTGAACTGTTTTATTAGTATCAACTGGATCATTACTTACCTAGAACCAAGTGTTTTCAAATTTTGAATTTAAACTCAATGTCCTCTTACTCCAAAGTGACTGAGATTGAGGGATCAGAAGATATTGAGTCTAGTGTCAAATCTGCCACTCAGTGTGTAAGCTAGTTAACTATGAGACTTTAGTTTGTCCATCTGTAAAAATGTGAATTGGACTATTTTTTTTCTGTACATGCTTTCAGTTTTGAATTTCCAAAATTTCATCATACTCATTCTTTTTCTGAAAATAAAACATAATTAGGTTTCCCCCTTTATTTTAAATTTCACAGTTAGTATCCTCTAGACCTACATTACGTTATGCTTGGTAAGGTGGATATATAAGCCAATCATTCCTTCCTCTGTTGTCGCCCCACTCCATTGCATTTAACTACACAGTTAACCAAATAATTGTCCTCAAGGGTTTTTCTCATCTTTTCATTGATCTACTTTTGAAACTTTATTTACTACCTATATCTTACTACCTCAAATCTAAAACTTAGATATAACATTCAAAACCTTCTATCAAGGCAGGAAGATCACTTGACCCCAGGAGTTCAAGGCCATCCTGGGTAATATAGTGAGACTCTGTTTCTACAAAAAATAACAGAATTAGCTGAGTGTGGTAGCATATGACTGTAGTTCTAGCAAGGCAGGAGGCTCACTTGAGCCCAGAAGACTAAGGCTGCAGTGAGCCATGATCATACCACTGCACCCTGGCATAGTTCTGTCTAAAAAAACAACAGAACAAAACAAAATAAAACAAAACTTCTTAGCAACTACCCTATCTATAATGCCTAATCTTATGTCTTTAATTTTCTTATTATAAAATAGTTCAAACACACAGAAAAGTAGACAGTATTGTATCCATTACTTTCCAGAATCAACTAGAATTCTGTTGATGAATTTTTCTCAAATGCTCTTTTGAAAAAGAAAAATAATTTTACAGATCATTTTTCTTAACTTGGAGTGCATCATTCTCATCATTGTTTTATTATTTTTCATATGCATGCTGTATACATCCAGTATTTGTATATACTGCCATTTTTGAAATTTCTATTTTTATTCATTTATATCAGTGACATCACATCTTACAAATCCCTTTCTAATCTGCTATTTTACTCAATGTTGTATTTTTGAGATTTACCCATAGTATAGATTCATACAATAAAATACTGGTATATATACAGTATTCTAGTATTCCATTATATAAATCCTCTCAAATCTTCTCCATTTCCCTACTAGTAAACATTTATATTATTTCTAGTTCTATCATTATTACAAAATGATGCAGAGAACAGTTTTGCACATGTGCCCTTGTATATATGTATAAGATATTTGGAAGATAAATATTTAGAGGTATTTATGTTAGATTTGGGGTATATACTTTTTCAGCTTTATTAAATACTGCTATATTGCTCTTCAAAATGACTGTGCCATCAGTGTCTGAGGGATCCTATTGCTCCATAAGCCTTACTATACTGTCAGGTTTCTTAACATCTACAACCTCATTAAGGTCTTAATTTGCATTTTTCTCCTTTAGAACCTAACTCCAATCTCCTTTCTTCCCCCAAACTTTTGGTAAGTCCAATTAATCACCTCAAGATAGAGTATTTCATATACAGGCACTTTGTGGCCAATTTTGTGGCTAATGTTAAATTCTTTCCTTAAACAGTTGACCCTTATTAATGTATCAGTTAAGTTTACCAGATGTTTTAGCTGTAAATGCCAGTTTCTGTATTATATAGGTATACAGACTATTAAGTGGTCAATAACATGTTTGCAGACACATATAAGACACTGAAGTTGATGCTTACTATGCTTACTAAAGAACAGGTATTTTATTTCAGTAACAGATTACTCAAATTATTCAGACATTTTAAAGGGTTACTTTAGAATGTAATAGATTATTTAAAGCCATGCTGAAATCTTGAAAAAAGAAAGCATTAGAATATCTATTTTTCAAGTATATTCAAGTATTACCAAGGCAATAGTGATGAGAAAAGCTATCTAAATCACTTTTGTTCAAATTTCCATATATTGATTTATAAAGTCATAAACCAGTGTGCACAAGCACACTCATATGCTAAATTACAAATCTTCAGGAACATAAATTATATCTAACAGTGGTTACCTTGGTAAATGCTTATGAAGTGGAATTGTATTTCAATTCCAAAAAAGCACTATTTGAAAACTAACCAATTTTAAATCTAATGATTTATGATTTGTCCCACAGCCATAATTTCTTTATCTATCTATGTGGAGCAAGTACATGAAAGCTATTTAGGAGACCATTTAAGACACTGAAGAAAATATCAGTAGTGACAACAAAATATTTTTTGTAATCACATTTAAAAGCAAAGAGAAAAATGGAAAAAACATGAACTACTACTAATTAAAATGATCACTGAAAGACAAAACAACAGTATAAGTGGGTTGGCTAACTTGGGACTCATCAAAACCAGTTATTTTTCAGTTCCTAGAGAAAACAGCTTTCAGCTTTTCCCCATTCAGTATAATATTAGTTGTGGGTTTGTCATACATGGCCTTTATTGCATTGAGGTACTTTTCTTCTGTAACAAATTTATTGAGGGTTTTAAATCACGAAGGGATGCTGAATTTATCAAATGCTTTTTCTTCATCTACTGATAGGTTTTATGGTTTTTGTCCTTCATTACGTTAGTGTGATGCATCATGTTTACTGAATTATGTATGTTGAACTATTCCTACATTCCTGTGATAAATCTCATTTTATCATGGTGTATCATCTTCTTGATTAATTGTTGTATTCAGTTTGCTATATGGTATTTTGCTGAAGATTTTTGTGTCTATGTTCATCAGATATGTCGGTCTTTAGTTTTCTGCTTCTGCTGTGTCCTTGTTCTGTTTTGATATCAGAGTTATGATGGCCTGGTAGAATTGGTTAGAAGAGTTCCCTCTGGTTTAACATTTTGGAATAGTTTGAGGGAAACTGGTATTAATTCTTCTTTAAAGGTTCAGTAGAATTCAGCAGTTAGGCCATATGGTTCTGGACTTTTCTTTCTTGGGAGACATTTTAATACTAATTCAATCTCATTACTTGGTATTCGGTTGTTTAGGTTTTCTCTTTCTTCTTGTTCCAATTTTGGTTGGTTGAATGTGTCCAGTAATTTATCCATTTCCTCTAGGTTTTCAAATTTGTTGACATATAGTTGTTCACAGTAGTCTCTAATAATCCTATGTATTTCTGTGGTACCCACGGTGATTTCTCCTTTTTATCTATCTATTTCTTTTTCTTCTTAGCCTAGCTAATGGCTAGTCAATTTCATTTATCTTTTCAAGAAACGCACTTTTGGTTTTGATAATCTTTTGTATTTTCATATGAAAGGAGAATGTTATAAGCTGAAAAAGCAGAACTCAATTTCTATTTCAACATCTTTACAATTTGGACAAAAATCATCTTGCTTTATATTAATCTAATGTAACAACACATGCAAAAGTAGGAAATATTATCTTTGTTTTTCAGTTGAATCCATTTCCATGTTTATACAGTGCTACTTTCAAATCATTCTTTATTTTCACCTCACTTTAGCCCAAACTGTATTACTTAAAAGTCAACAATTGCTACAGGATTCTGGGGCACAGGAGCTGACTAACTCTTGAGTCTCTTAATCAGAGAGTTTGAAATTTAACTGAAGAATATGTAGAAGTTTAATAGAACATCAACGCTTTTAGACATGGAATCCATCAAAATTCCAGGACCATTAAGTTTCACTTCTTTAAGATGTTTACTTTAGAGTTTGATGATTTTCTTTCATAACAGTTTTTTTTTTTTTTTTTTTTGAGATGGAGTTTCGCTCTTGTTACCCAGGCTGGAGTGCAATGGTGCGATCTCAGCTCACTGCAACCTCCGCCTCCTAGGTTCAGGCAATTCTTCTGCCTCAGCCTCCCGAGTAGCTGGGATTACAGGCACGCACCACCATGCCCAGCTAATTTTTTTTGTATTTTTAGTAGAGACGGGGTTTCACCATGTTGACCAGGATGGTCTCGATCTCTTGACCTCATGATCCACCGACCTCGGCCTCCCAAAGTGCTGGGATTACAGGCTTGAGCCACCATGCCTGGCCCATAACAGTTTTAAAAACATGTTAAATATATAAAAATATATATTAAAAGTTATTAAAATGCTACAAAATATTTCAGTTTCATATTAGCTTGAATTACATGAAAGTATTTCATGGTCCACTTTTCAAATGAAATAATTTTTCAACTAAATAAAATAATTTGCCAATTTTTTTTTTTGACTCTGAGTTTCACTCTTGTTGCCCAGGATGGAGTGCAATGGCATGATCTCGGCTCACAGCAACCTCCACCTCCCAGGTTCAAGTGATTCTCCTATCTCAGCCTCCTGAGTAGCTGGGATTATAGGCATGTGCCACCATGCCCAGCTAATTTTGCATTTTTAGTAGCAATGGGGTCTCCACGTTGGTCAGGCTGCTCTCAAACTTCCAACCTCAAGTGATCTACCTGCCTCAGCCTCCCAAAGTGCGGGGATTACAGGTGTGAGCTACCACGTCCAGATGCCAATTTTAATTTTCTTAGAAACATATATAGTTTAACAACAAGCAACCAAAATGGTCTTGGTCTCAAATCATTCAATAAGAATATAATATTATTATTTTGTGCAAAATATAAAAACTAAATTCTAGTTTCCCTTCTTTGTAACTCTGTTCCTGATTGGTGTTTTACAAACCTTTTTTTCCCTTTAGACTGTCTTGATGTTTACATTCAATTTGTAGGTCTAATTTTTTATCATCTCTTAGAACAAGAACCAGTGCAATATTTTAAACACAGACAGAACCTGAAGTTAACTTTTTTCCAGGACAGCCTAGTTGAATCTTTATCATCAATTTTAATAAATATGTGCTTATAAAAATGTGATAAATAAGCATATTTTCAGATCTGAATTTTGAGCATAAGCCTTTTTATATCTAAAGAAAAGTTAGAAGGCCGGGCGCGGTGGCTCAAGCCTGTAATCCCAGCACTTTGGGAGGCCGAGGCGGGTGGATCACGAGGTCAAGAGATCGAGACCATCCTGGTCAACATGGTGAAACCCCGTCTCTACTAAAAATACAAAAAATTAGCTGGGCATGGTGGCGCGTGCCTGTAATTCCAGCTACTCAGGAGGCTGAGGCAGGAGAATTGCCTGAACCCAGGAGGCGGAGGTTGCAGTGAGCCAAGATCGCGCCATTGCACTCCAGCCTGGGTAACAAGAGCGAAACTCCGCCTCAAAAAAAAAAAAAACAAAAGAAAAATTAATGGGTAATAGCACTAGAATTTTTCAAAAGTATTTGATTTTCTAATGAAATGTTACAGAAAGTGGCATGGTGCAGGCATGTGAGAGAAAAAAGCTAATTGTAAGAAGAGAGAGTCGTTTAATGTTTAAATTTTAGCTTTTCTAAAGCTTCTAAGAATGAAATTTAGCAAACCACCATTTATTTGCTAGACAAAGCAGCAATTTGGGCTATAACATCTATGACTGAGGGTTTGGATTAGAATTCTGAGGCACAAAATTATTGTCACAAAAGTATAAGCGTTATTTCAGTCTCAGTAATCTCATTGCTAAGATATAGCTTAGCGTATAAGCTATCAGATTTTTAAATGCATATATTAAATTTATAACTTTTGAAACTTAAAAATGTGATCACTTTTTAAAGTTTTTATATTTGGTTTCTGGTTATTAGTGAATGTTTTTCCTTCTTATTTCCATTTAAGCCAAATGCAACTTCCATGGAGATAAAGTTTAATCCAAAGTAACATTTGTAAAAGCAAATCTCAGAAACAGACATTTAGAGCTTTGTGTTTTAGGTTTGTTTTAGGTAGAGTAGAAAGGGACAAGTGCTTTTTTTGGTTTGTCTCTATAGTTTCCTCTGGACAAAAGGTTCTGAATGTTTTTGAGACAACTCTCTATCAAGGGTCCAACTAAACAGCCTTCTATGCATGAAAGCTTAACATGTATCAACAAAAATGATGAGGGCCCTCAACTAAGGAAACGTATTGACCTGTGAAATGGTTTATTCATTGCAAATTTCTGAAGTAAGGATCTGAGTCACATTTAAAAAAAACCTTCTTTTTACAATTATTCACCCAGCAGGCTTTTAACATAGTTTTATTCTATACATACAGTCATATGATGAAGAAATTATTTCATTGTACCTGTTGGTAAATAATAAACACTGTTTTCCAAAGCTTAGATGCCAATATAGAAATATAAAATGACACTAGAAAAATGTTGTATTACATAGAGAATTGGCCTTGCTCTGATCATAGTGCATTTTTATTCCATAAAAACTCCATTTTGCTTTGGGAGGCCGAGGCGGGTGGATCATAAGGTCAAGAGATCAAGACCATCCTGGTCAACATGGTGAAACCCCGTCTCTACTAAAAATACAAAAACTAGCTGGGCATGGTGGCGCATGCCTGTAATCCCAGCTACTCAGGAGGCTGAGGCAGGAGAATTGCCTGAACCCAGGAGGCGGAGGTTGCGGTGAGCCTAGATCACGCCATTGCACTCCAGCCTGGGTAACAAGAGCGAAACTCCGTCTCAAAAAAATAAAAAAAAAAAAAAAAACTCCATTTTGGATGATATCATTAAGAATGACACAGTGTTAACCTCCAAAAATCCACTCTTCCATAACAGCGGTGAGAACACAGGCACAGACTGTCAAAACTAACTTTTTTTCAGGACTCTAGAAATTAACCAAAAGCTTGCAACAGTATTTTCAGGGAAAACAGCTAGATCATGTTATGGACAGTGAACTTTGTGTCATTTTAATTTGCTCTATTCCCTACTCTGCCTCTCCAGCTTCACAGAAGTTTGGAAAGTCTCAGGCAAGTCTCAGAATAACAGCAGCAGTGAAAGCCAGCATACTAGCAGCCACTGGAAGGGAAAGAATGGTTTGGAACACCATAAAAGTCTCACCTCCACAAAACTGTCATATTTGACCTATCTGGCAGTTCCCTGGAAACACCCAGTCCCAGGGCTTGTCTTGATTTGTCCTAACTCAGAGCTCCCTTATCACAAATAGTTTTCCCCCTGGGGAGCATATCTAAAACAATCAGTGGCACTTGGTTAACATCACAGTTGCTTGTGGTGATGATAACAATTGGGAAAACAAGAAGCTAACCAAAAACTTGGAAAGGAAAGGCTGCCGAATAAGATGTTCATGGGGCGGGGGGACTTTGAAAAGCTCTAGTGTGTTCAAGTTAAGGTGTAGTATTATATAAACCTTCTTTGATTTTGGCAGTATACGCCTACTCACTATTAGTTATATCAGAAATTACTAACACTTTTCCCCCCACATCAAATCAAAATTCCCTCGGTATGAATAAACTCATTATTACTACCCCTACTATTCTGATAATTTCTGTATGCCTGGTTCAAATCACTTCTTTTTCCTGAAATTTAATCCATTAATTTGCTATTGTTATAGTGATTAAGACCAAAATTAATGATTAGAAATTTTAAAGACTTAGTTTTGAATCATTGTTTTATGCCCTTCAGAAGGTATGTTACTTAACCTAGGAACAAATTAACAACTTTCTGATTCTTAGTTTCTATACAATGAAAATATTAAAGCTACTTCTAAGGACTGTTATGATGATTAAATGAAATAATGGATGACTTGCCTCAGTGTCCGAGCACATGGTAAGGGCTCAAACAGCAGCTGCTCTTATAAACCCCCAACACTGATGGCAAGTTTGGCCATATGCCTTGTGTTGGTCAATAAAATGGAATGGAGATCAGCATGTATACCAGCAACCAGGACACCAGCAACATTCTATATAGAGGCTGGGTCTCAAGTGAAAATGATGT
Source organism: Callithrix jacchus (assembly GCF_049354715.1). Lineage (NCBI taxonomy): Eukaryota > Metazoa > Chordata > Mammalia > Primates > Cebidae > Callithrix > Callithrix jacchus. Next base: position 66,950,647 of record NC_133502.1, read on the forward strand.
GACACACAGCCACAACTAATCTGTGACAGACATGCAGCATGAGCAATAAACCTTTTGGTAAACTACTTAGATTAAGAGGTTGTTACCATAAAATAATCTTGCCTATTCTGACCGATAAGACTTATCTTAGTAAATTGTCTTGCTATCCACTCACATTTTCAAAACAAGCCTGGAGAAATTTTTATCCTCTCTCTTAGTTTTGTTTTGCGACTTGTTTGCCAATTTTACCTCCTTAATATTTCTTAAATTATGTATCAGTAATATGACTTTAATTCAGGTTTTTTTATCTATTATATTTTTTTTTCCCTGGCTTCACTCTTCTTAAACATTTCAATCTGCATTAGTTACATGAATAAATTTTATTTTAAATGCATTAAATGCCTGGTCACAAGTGCTTAAATAGTTATTATTAAATGTATTTAAAAACTCAAATTTTCTTAATCATTTTCATACCACTTATATAACAAAATTACACAGATTACCTCAGTATTATAAAAATGTACTTCCAAACTTAGGATGAAAGCATTCAGAGTATACATCTGATTTGTTTCTTCATTTCTATACTTCAATTAAGGAAACTTAGGGTCAGAAGATTTTACTGAATGAGTTATACCAAATAAGGAAGAAACAATTTTAAACAGATACAAATTTAACCAAAGAATAAGAAACAAAAGGGCAACCTCCACAGTTTGGTTTATAAAGTTAGTACATCTTTGAGACCAACTCAGGATACTAGGGAAAAGCCTATTATAGGACAATCTCACTCATGAACATAGACTAAAAATAAAATCCTAGAAAAAATATTAGCATACTCCAATCCAGCAATATATTAAAATAACAACATATCACAATGAAGTTAGGTATAGCCAGAAATATACAATCAGTTAAACATTCAAAGATCAATGTAAGTTATTATATCAAAATTTGAAGAAAAAAATATCATTATCTTATTAGAAATGTAGAAAATACGAAACAGGGTCTCGCTCTACTGCCCAAACTGGAGCCAGCCCATCGGCACAATCACAGCTTACTGCAGCCTCCCAGGCTCAAGGGATCCTTCCATCTCAGCCTCCTGAGTAGCTGGTACTACAGGTGTGTGTGCTACCACACCCAGCTAATTTTATTTTTAGTATAAACGAGGTCTTACTATGTTATGTTGCACAGGCTGGTCTCCACCTCCTGGGTTGAAGTGATCTGCCCCAGCCTCCCAAAATGCTGGGATCACTGGCATCAGCCGCTGCACCTGGCTTACCCTTTTAATTACTGGCATCAGTCACTGCACTTGGCTTACCCTTTTAGATCTTATAAATTATCTATAAAAATATATAATAAACATCATGTTTAATAATATGCGGAAAACATTCTCTTTGAGACTAAGAACAAGTCTCAAAATGAGTAAGAGTATAGCAAGGTTGCTGGATATTGAAGCAATATACGAAAATAAACTGTATTTCTAACTCACAACAGAAAATGATTCACACACACATACACACACAATGCTATTTTATATGCTATTATACACACAATGTATAATAACATATAAAAACCCAAGTGCCCAGGAATAAATATAACAAAAGATATTCAAGACCTTTGTGGGAAAAATTATGAAACTTCATTATGACCTAAATAAATGGATGAATACACCAACTTCAACAAATGAAAAATTCAATATTGTAAAGATGTCAGTTCTTCCCTAAATCAATCTATAGATTCAAGGCAATCTAAATCAAAATCTCAGCAGGTGTTGTGTGTCTCTATCTATAAGCTAATTCTAACATTTATATGTAAATATAAAGGCCCAAGAATACCAAGACCTTCTCAAAGAATAAGGTGGGATGGTTTGCTTAGCAGATACCAAGACTTGGTGTATTCTTGGCACAGGGATAATAAAACAGATCAATGAAAGAATTAAAAGTCCAGAAACAACCCTAAAATATATGGTGACAGATATTTGATCGTATCTGTAACAATGTATCATGGATACATTGACAAATGTATGACAAATGCATCTGTAACAATGTATCATAGATACATGACGAAAGTATCATTGTGGAGCAACAGGAAAATAATAGTCTTTTAAATAAACAGTGCTGAAATAATTGGGTATACACATATATTTTTAAAATAGTCAAATTGGACCCATGCTTGATACAATTTACAAAAATCTACTCCAGTGGATTTTAGGATAAAATGTTCAAAGGAAAAGAACAGATTTTTAGAATAATTTTAGAATATGTTTTTAGAGATATTTTCATTGCCTTAGTATAGGGAAGTCCTGTTCATAAATAACTTAAATTTTTTTTGTTTGAGACAAGGTCTTGCTCTGTTACCCCAGCCAAGTACAGTGGCATAACCATCGCTTGCTGCAGTCCCAACCTCCTGGGCTTAAGTGATTCTCCCACCTCAGCCTCCTGAGTAGCTGAGACTATAGGCATACACTACCAGACACAGCTAAATTTTAAAATTTTTTGTAGAGAAAGAAGAAACACAACACTACCCCTAGAAAAAATATTTGGTAAATATGACCACATTAAAATTAAAGACAGTTCATCAAAAGACACCAAAGAGGTCAGCCACTGGTAGCTCACACTTGTAATCCCAACACTTTGGGAGACTGAGGCAGGTAAATCACTTGAGGTAAGGAGTTTGAGATCAGCTTGGCCAACATGGTGAAACCCTGTCTCTACTAAAATACACACAAAAAAAAAGCCTGGCGAGGTGATGCATGCCTGTAATCACAGCTATTTTGGAGGCTGAGGCAGGAGAATTGCTTGAACCTAGGAGGCAGAGGTTGCAGTGAGCTGAGATTATGCCACTGCACTCCAGCTTGGGTAACAGAGCAAACTCTGTCTTAAAAAAAAAAAAAAAAAAAGACACCGGAGGACTCAAGATGGCGCTGTGAGAACAACCCAGGATTGGAGCTCTCGCTGAATCCGCAAACGGTGAGTCGGAGCTGCATTTCCAGACTGATCTCTGTTGCCCACAGAACGGGGAAACTCCCAAGTATAAAAAAGACACGGGACGGCAGGCAGTAGGTCTGCCTGGCGAAGCCGGCAGCCGGGGCGGCGGCGGCCGGCCCTACCCAGCAATCCCCACAGGGTGCGCTTGTCCGGGTGCCCTGTTGAACCGGCAACCTGAGACTTGAGAGGGCTGGACTTGAGACTGAACGAGACTTGGACAGTAGGCCAGCCCAGGGGATTGCAGGGACAGATCGTTTGGGACACCCAGTGGGACGAACAAAACCGCGATTTCAAACTATCCCGAGCAGACGGTCCGAGATGCTCTGTGGGGGAGGGGCGTCCACCACTACCGAGGCAACCCGCCCCAACTGAGATACACGCCCACTGCTGAGGCAGCCAGCCGTTGCCGAGGCAACCCGTCCCTACTGAGATACACGCCCACTGCTGACGCAGCCAGCCGTTGCTGAGGCAACACGCTACAACGAAGAGACTCCGCCGCAGGGTGTGGCAGAGACCACAGCAGAGCCTGCAGGAACAGGGCGAATCACACAACAGCAGGGTGGAGCCTCGGCAGCCAAACAGTGGCTAGTCTGCCTTCTAGCTGGGCAGGACACCTCATCGGACATCCAAAAATAAAGCCCAAACCCCCCAACACAGAGCATTTGAGAAAAAAAGGGTTTTTGTTAATGAGCTCTGTTGCAGCAGAATCAAACATAGCAGCCTAACAGCCCTGAATGAACAACAGAGCTCACAGCTCAGCAATTGAGCTCCAAAAAAGTACAGACTGTCTCCTCAAGCAGCTCCCTGACCCCTCTATATCCAAAAGACTGACATTTGGCAGGCATCATCCTGGGACAAAGATAGCAGAAAAAGAAACGGGTAGCATCCCTCACTGTGCCACAGCTGCTAGAGGTGCACCCCAGACAAGCAGGGTCTGGAGCGGACCTCAGCAGTCGTACAGCGACAAAATTCAACAGCCCTTTATGCTAAAAACCCTCAATAAACTCGGTATCGATGGAACGTATCTCAAAGTAATAAAAGCTATTTATGACAAACCAACAGCCAATATCATACTGAATGGGCAAAAACTGGAAGCATTCCCTTTGAAATCTGGCACTAGACAAGGACGCCCTCTTTCACCACTCCTATTCAATATAGTTCTGGAAGTTCTAGCCAGAGCAATCAGGCAAGAAAAAGAAATAAAGGGTATTCAAATAGGAAAGGTGGAAGCCAAATTGTCTCTATTTGCAGACGACATGATAGTATACCTAGAAGACCCAATCGCCTCAGCCCGAAAACTCCTGAAACTGATAAGCAACTTCAGCAAAGTCTCAGGATATAAAATCAATGTGCAAAAATCACAAGCATTCGTCTACACCAATAACAGACTTAAAGAAAGCCAAATCAAGAACGAACTGCCATTCACAATTGCTACAAAAAGAATAAAATACCTTGGAATACAACTCACAAGGAACGTAAGGGACCTCTTCAAGGAGAACTACAAACCACTGCTCAACGAAATCAGAGAGGACACAAACAGATGGAGAAACATTCCATGTTCATGGTTAGGAAGAATTAATTTCGTGAAAATGGCTATACTGCCCAAAGTAATTTACAGAATCAACGCTATCCCCATCAAGCTACCATTGACTTTCTTCACAGAACTGGAAAAAACCACCATGAACTTCATGTGGAACCAAAAGAGAGCCCGCATAGCCAAGTCAATTCTAAGCAAAAAGAACACAGCGGGGGGCATCACACTACCGGATTTCAAACTATACTACAAGGCTACAGTAATCAAAACAGCATGGTACTGGTACCAAAACAGAGATATAGACCAATGGAACAAAACAGAGGCACCAGAGGCAACACAACATATCTACAACTATACAATCTTTGATAAACCCGACAAAAACAAGCAAGGGGGAAAGGATTCCATGTTTATCAAATGGTGTTGGGAAAACTGGCTAGCCATGTGCAGAAAGCAGAAACTGGACCCCTTCCTGACACCTTACACTAAAATTAACTCCAGATGGATTAAAGACTTAAACATAAGACCTGGCACCATAAAAACCCTAGAAGGAAATCTAGGCAAAACTATCCAGGACATAGGAGTAGGCAAGGACTTCATGAACAAAACACCAAAAGCATTGGCAACAAAAGCCAAAATAGACAAATGGGACCTAATCAAACTCCACAGCTTCTGCACGGCAAAAGAAACAGTCACTAGAGTGGATCGGCAATCAACAGAATGGGAAAACATTTTTGCAGTTTACCCATCTGACAAAGGGCTGATATCCAGAATTTACAAAGAACTCAAACGGATTTATAGGAAAAAAACAAACAAGCCCATTCAAAAGTGGGCAAAGGATATGAACAGACACTTTACGAAAGAAGACATATATGAGGTCAACAATCATATGAAAAAATGCTCATCGTCACTGGTCATCAGAGAGATGCAAATCAAAACCACATTGAGATACCATCTCACGCCAGTTAGAATGGCGATCATTAAAAAATCTGGAGACAACAGATGCTGGAGAGGATGTGGAGAAAAAGGAACACTTTTACACTGTTGGTGGGAGTGTAAATTAGTTCAACCATTGTGGAAGACAGTGTGGCGATTCCTCAAGGCCTTAGAAATAGAAATTCCATTTGACCCAGCAATCCCATTACTGGGTATATATCCAAAAGACTATAAATCGTTCTACTATAAGGACACATGTACACGAATGTTCATTGCAGCACTGTTTACAATAGCAAAGACCTGGAATCAACCCAAATGCCCATTGATAATAGACTGGATTGGAAAAATGTGGCACATATACACCATGGAATATTATGCAGCAATCAGAAATGATGAGTTTGTGTCGTTTGTAGGGACATTGATGAATCTGGAGAACGTCATCCTCAGCAAACTGACACAAGAACAGAAAATGAAACACCGCATATTCTCACTCATAGGTGGGTGATGAAAAATGAGAACACATGGACACAGAAAGGGGAGTACTAAACACTGGGGTCTATTGGGGGGAAAAGGGGAGGGCCAGTGGGAGGGGGAGGTGGGGAGGGATAGCCTGGGGAGAAATGCCAAATGTGGGTGAAGGGGAGAAGGAAAGAAAAGCACACTGCCATGTGTGTTCCTACGCAACTGTCTTACATGCTCTGCTCATGTACCCCAAAACCTAAAATCCAACAAAAAATTAAAAAAAAAAAAAAAAGACATCAAAGAGAGTGAAAAGACAATCAGAACAGGAGAAAAGGAGAGAATATTCACTACATTTATGACTGACAAAGAATTTGTGGCCAGAATATATATTAACAGTTTGATAAATCAAAGAAAAATATACCATTGTTCATAATAATCCCAAACTAGAAACCCCCTGAGACAGAAACCAAGAAGAGAACAGATAAATGAATACATTGAGTTATACTCATATATAATACAATCTTACACAGCAAAATATAAAGAACAAATTTCAACAACAGTAAAAAGGAATCTTTAAAAAAATATTGAATAAGATCAGCAAGTCACAAAAGAATAAAGTTTATGTAAATATCAAGAATTGGCAAAACTACACTATTATTGTATAGTGAAGTATATATGATAAAACTGTAAAGAAAAGTCAGTAAGCAATTACCATACAAGTCAGGTATTGGTAACCTTGAAGAAGACAGGGTGTTGTGATATGGAACAAACACACAAGCAATTTCTAGGGTACTGGCAGAATTAAATCTCTTGGCTTGGCTTGTAGTTATAAGATTTATGCTTTACAATCATATGCTATACTTCATGCTTATTTTATATACTTTTCTATAAATATATGTTACACTTCATTATTTAAAACAAGTTTTTAAAAGGTGAGGGTATGTTCTGTGTTTTCTTAGATTCTTTATTTGTCCATTGGCAGCTATTCATCACGGGGCCAATTATATTAACCTTATTTTCTTATTTTCTATATTCTTGATGTTCTGGCACCTGTGGCCTCACTTGCAGGGAGAGATGGCTCCTCGTATGGATAACCAATTCTTACAGATAACAAAAGGCTTGGCTGGGGCATACTTCCTATATGCAAACCGTCCAATCCCAAGTCTATAGCGCTATCCACCTTATCTAACTTTTACACACCAAGGCAATATTTACCCTACCCTACATCATCCCAGGGCCAGGTACTGGGCAACTAGAGATAACCCTTACAGCCCAAAGACTGTTAGAATTATTAAAACTATCCAATCCAACACTATTTATTTTGCCTTGCCTTTCCTGTGGAAACCCCAACAAAGCATTAGGTCCAGGCTTTCTTCTCACATCTTCTTCTGCCTCCTGACCAAAATGTGATGCTTCTCCTTTGGCCCAGCCTGTGTGATATGACATGTTGCCTTCTTTGGGAAACCGCAGTAATAAAAATCTTCTTACAATGGCATTAGCCTCTCTATGCCATCTCTTAACTTACTTCCTTACGTTAAAATCACATGAGTAAAAATGAGAGAGGGCAAGTTACAAAAATAATTTTAAAAGATTAATGCAATGGAGAAGATACTGATAAAGAAGCACAATAGGCTAAGTTTTTAAAGATCTTAAGAAAAACTTTAAATGCATTCCTTTTGGAAATTAAATAAGCAGAAATTAAGAGAAGACAAATTAGTAAAATGCTGAACCACACAAGAAACTAAAACATCTGAAATGTTCTTCTGATGGTGTCAATAGAGAATAGAACTGAGCATTCCACTTGTACCTGAAACTCATGTTCTGTAAAACTGATTTGGAGGTTTTAACAGGGCACAAACATTCATAAAGGCTTTTTTTCTTCTGCTATCAGGAAAAGATATCTCAAGTCAATCATATGATAAAGAATGTACAATGGGACAGCCACCTTAGAAGACAATTTGGTAGTTTCTTACAAAGCTAAACACAGTCCTACCACACAATCCAGCAATCATGTTCCTAGGTACTTATCCACATGAGTTAAAACTTACGTACATTTAAAAATCTGCACATGAATGTTTAAAGCAGCTTTATACAGCCTAAAGCTGGAAGTGACCAAGATTTCCTTCAACAGATGAATGAATAAACAAACTGGTCCATTTACACAATGAAGTATTATTCAATAATAAAAAAGAAATGAGTAACTAAACCGTGAAAAGAAATTATTTAGACCATACTGCTAAGTGGGAGAAGCCAGTTTGAAAAGGCTACATACTGTATTGCATTCTAAAAAACACACAAAACTACAGAGAGATAGTAAAAGATCAGTGATTGCCAAGGATTTGTGGGGAGTAAAAGAAGAATGAAAAGGTGAGGCATGGGATTTTTAGGTCAGTGAAACTATTCTGTATGATACTGTAACGATGATACATGACATTACCCATTTGTTAAGACCTGAAGAACTCTTGTACAACACCAAGAGTCCCTATGGACCTTACTTAATAATGCATCAATACTGGTTCATTAGTTGTAACAAATATATCACACTACTATAAGATGTTAATGAGGAAACTGTGGAAAAGAGGTGGTATATGAGAGCTTTGTCCTTTTTCTTATAAACCTAAAACTTCTCTAAAAATAAAGTCTATTATAATAATGAAAAGGGGAGGCAGATTCCATAACCACAAAAAAAGGGTCATAAGCTTCTTGTCAAGATTAATAATAAATGCCTCTTACAGCCTTCCTAAAGGCAGCACTAGCAGTGATGTCAGGAGAGATTCCCTTTGGTATAATTCATAAGCCAAAAGACCCACTGAGTGTAATATGATATAGTAGGAAATATGTTTACTGTATTAAACCAGAAAATATTGAGGAGACAGATAATCTTAATAGCCAACTACAGGAAAAAACTACCAAGAGGTAGAAGAGAAGAAGAGAAATCATTTCATATCGTATAATATTCTGAAGAAAAGTCAAGGTAAGGGCCAAAAAAATGTCACCTTGAATTTTTAACATCATGCTTGTGCATGACACTTCCATCTGCCAGGAACAGTCTTTTAGTCTGTGGCTAAACAGGCATCAACCAGGTTGTGCCACGACTCCATAGATAAGCTGTAACTTGGTATATCAATAAGTTCTTGTGTTGAGACAAAGAAATGCCTGCTGTCAAGCTTACTGCCCTCTCACCTCTAATTATTATCTACTTTGTATGTAGCCCCTTACATTCTACCATAGCTATTGGTTCACTCTTTATATTTCATATGCATCCTTCATAACTATATCCACATATTCTGATCCACTGCTTATTATAACTATCTCTATTGATTTAAATCCTGACTGGTATATCTAAAGTTTCTTCAGTCTTTTAAACACTTAGTGAGTGCTTTACTTAGGATTCAGCAAACATTTACTGGGCTCCTTCAGGCTCATTTCAGCCTCATAGCTACAACTACTCTAAGATGTTATTACCTCCATTTTCTAGAGAAGCAAACATACTCAGAGAAGTTAAATAACTTGTCTTTGGCAACCAAGATCAAATCCAAATCTATCATGCCAGTCCAGTGTGTTTTCCACTTGTGTTTAGCTCTCTCCCTACTGAACTACATGGCAACCTGATAGTTAGAATTCAAAGCTTTACTCTACAATTCCTGAAATCTGTTTGATTTTTTTTTAACTCCACAAAAAAACCTGATCCTAGACCTCCTAACTCCACCTGCTCCTTTAAATCTTGCTAGTAGTTTCTTCTATTACCAGATCCTTTCTCTATAGCCATCGACACCATTACTGTTACATGACAGCCACGGTGCCTTCAAGATTTCAAGAAAATTCTGCTAATCAGATTTCCTTCTAGGGGAAGGAGAATAAAGTCCTGGGATGACATCATGGTGTTATTTCAGCGTGTGTCTTCCCCTTAACAGAATATACAACTATAGCAACTATATCAATGTACTGCAATTAACAGCTTAATAGATTCTTTTATACATTAGATTATCAGCACCTTGAAACCAGTGACTGGTCTGAGATTCAAAGAACTTCATAAGTAAATGAAAACCTGCGACACCTATTATTTTTGTAAACAAAAAATCTTAACAGACTTCAATCTCACCATTAAAAGTAAGTTTGTGGAATTAAATTGCTGGGATCAGAGCATGCATAAAAATTAAAACCAGGACACAATACTTTTTGCCATATTTACACAAAGCAGAAAAATTTAGAACCTAAGCCAATTGCTACTAATTTTTCAATAGTAGCCCTTTATCTTGTAAGCAAATCATAATTGCCTACTATAGACACCAAGTTTAAAAAGTTAAGAAAATCTTTCTTTTTCCCAGGGAGGTCGTCTAAGTAACGGTTAGGAGCACAAACTTTGTGTGATGATGAACAAGTCATTTAAACCTTTCTGAAACTCATTTTGCTTCATCTGCAAAATGAAGGCGATGTACCTTGCCTCATGGAATTGCTGAAAGCATTAAATGAGATCATAAAGCTCTTAGCATAATGTTTATTACATAATGGGCACTTAAACTGTTCCTTCTCCTCCTCATTATCATTTATTATGTTCTTACTCTTTGTTTTCTCACTTACTGTTAAAATATACCATATAAGATAGTTGTGAGAATTAAGCATATTGCCTGGCACATAATAAGTACTTGTGAAAGCTTATTATTCCTATCCCTTTTAGGATTACTGGGGGAATAGTGAATCAGTGTAACCACATTTTAAATAAAGCCCTGGGCTGGGGAAAAACAATCTATCAGCTTTTCAGGAATTGTGTATTTACTTTTGGGAGGGTCTGGTGAGGAGAGGAGAATGGGAAGAAAAAGAAGACGATGTTTTATTATTATATAATACAGGCAAAAATAATAATTCCGTAATGATTTGAAATGATTTATAATAATCATTATGGTACAAGTCTAAACTTAGTTAACACTCAGGAACTAGCACATTATTTGTCTAAATGAAAACAAAAACAACTTGAATGGCAACTAAATATACACATAAGAAATTTGACCACTAATTAGCAAGACATTTTAGAAGAGACTTCAAGTACAGTCTCATTATTTTTATCATCTCATAAAACTGAAACAACATTTTGAATGGGAATTTAAAACATGAATTAACAGGAACTCACTATTGTGATTTTAAATTTTGCATAAATATATGTGTATTAGACATAAAGAAACATTTGAGTTTTCTTACCTGTTGTGTTCCATCTGCACTTACAATAGGGGCAGACAAAAGAGAAATATCACTACTTAAGATCTGAGTTGAATCCAGTAGTGGTGGATGTTCTGCCATTATCAATAGGACATTAATATACTGAATAACGCTCCAACTCTGAAAAACAAACATACATAGTCATTCGTACATACATCCTTAAAATATAGTAAAACACTGTACATTCAAGATGTCTCATTCTTTAACCTAAAAAGATATTCTTGTCAAAAGAAATTCTAGAATACTCAGTTGACTACTTATTTTTTTCGCAATCAATAGGCCAGTTAAGGAAATACATTTCTTACAGTTCAAATTATTTTGTTTGTCAAAGTAGTCAGTTTACATGATATATTAAAGCAAATATCAGCAGGCTCTATTTAAATTCCATGTCTGTTTATCTCTACCCCTTCCACCTCTATATAATATTTTATTTAATTTAACCACCACTACTGAATCTAAACACTGGGATAGGCACTAAAATACAGGGCTGAGTGAGGCAACTGTCACTAATTTTTTTCTATGGGCAGACAAGGTAATTATGAAGACCCAATCTGTCAATAGGAACTCCACAAGAATAATTATAAACCACAAGAATAACAATAATTAGAATCACTGATTCCTCAGACAAAATACAATGGCAGAAAAATTTGCTCAGGATTAGGATAAGAACCTTCAAGTGTGAAGTTTCAAGCTCTTATATTACTTATTTATTCTGGTTTTATTTCTCTTTTCTAAGTGACCCTGTTTTACAACAAATCAATAATTTCAGTGAAAAAAAATATACATTTAGAAATCTTTAACTGTAGACACAGTATCACATACAAGAAGACAAAAAAATAAAAATAGACAATGTGAGCAATATTAGTCTATCATATACAATGTTAATCAACAAAACATCAGCAAACTACATTTCAAAATGAGAAAATTGAGTATAATAAATTAATCGAATCTATATTGAAAAGTAAAATAAACATTTTGGAATGTTTACAACATTCTACAATTCAGTAGTGTAAAGAGGGTTAACTTTTGTAAGAGATTAAATTCATATATATTTTAAAGTCTTGAATCTTTGCAGAAACTCACAACTTGATTTAGCTTGAAAATGATTTTTCATGTAGGTATATAACAACTACTATAAGGTTTTAAAAATTATTCAGTTTGGTATCTACTTGAAGATTTCATAATTAAGACCATGATAATAAAAAATGAGACAGAAAATGCACATTCTTTAAACATAATGTTTATATATAAACTAATGCAAATCTAACTCTGGCATAACCTGTATTGCTATATTACTTAGAGTCCAATAAAATCACTAAGTACTTTAAGTCTTGTCAAATAATGTTGCTCCATGGAATACACAATTAGGAGAAAGAGTGAATGTATTAGTTCTCCCACTTGCATATCACAACAGTTAGTGTAAGAATCATTTCTAGGAAACTAATTTTGGATTAATAAGAGAGATTTTGTATGTAATTCAATTTTCTTAATAAATTTTTAAAAACACCACTGAGCCATTTAAATTTTGTCATTTTATTCTAATTGCAATATTCTATATACTGTGTCTAGCTAAAACTGCAGGCCACCATTATCCTTTAAACTTAAAAATGTAACAATGACGATACAACCACAGTTTGGTTTCAAGAGATGTACTGGTAGCTTTACAAACAGAAATACAGATTTTCTTCCGAATCTTCAAGTTAATTCCAATGCTAGTGCTATCAGAGATTGGGTATAGAACTATATGCTATATTTCAATATTACCATTTGACTTAAGGTATTACCTTTTTAAAATTTATAACCCATTGGTCAATTTGCCTAAGGTATTATCTTTAATTGTAGTCTTTTTAAAACTAGAATACACTAAAGTTTCATTTATAAATTGGTTTATTCAATGGCCATATCTATCACACTATATGCAAAGTAGTTGGTTTTATTTAAGCTTGCAAATTCAAAACTTTTACCCTGCAACTGAAATGCTGGCATTTAGAAACCCAGACATTCCTTTCATTCCTTGTGTAGAGAATACTGTCAGCCTCTTCCTTCAATAAATTACTTCTAATTTTGTTACTACTCACTTTCTAAATTCTAGTCTTATCTTGTGACCGCAAATAGCCTCTTAGTTATACACGTATTTTTATTTTTATAATGTAGTATTTGATGTGTTTTTAAAAGAATAACTTACAGCATGTGTTAATGTCTGCAGAGTAAATACTTCCCTGTCACAGCCCACTTCAAACTACCAATCATTTAGAAATTGACCTGCAAATTCCTGAATTTTAGTAACAAACTTTTGTACACAAGTCTAGTTCCAGCATATCACTGTTGATATATCAACATTTATTTATATATAGTAATAATGTGAAATATTAATGTTTGGATCAGTGCTGCATGTGGAAGCTTGCAAAATAAATAAACATTTGCAGACTCTGGGTGAAAAAAACCTGGATACCTTTGTACTATTTTTGCAACTTTTTTTCTAAATCTGATATTTTAATTACCATCAAATTAAACAATGTTGTTTTAAAATGTCAGAGAGGTTGCAGATCTGACTATAAAAGGTTAAACCAAAGAAAAGGTTCTAAAAGATAATGCAGAGGAATCTCTTCATATCCTTGGGACAGAGAAAGATTTCTTATATGGGATATAAAATATATTTCCTAAAACATAAAGGAAAAAACCAATATACTGAACTTCATTAGAATTAAGGACTATAATTTATTTTAAAAAGCTTTAAGAGAATGAAAAGGTAAGTCACAAACTGAAAATAGATACTTAGAACATATACAACTAACAAAGAGCACATATTTTTAATAGATAGCAGCCTCCTACAAATTGATTTTTAAAAAAACAGTAGAAAATGACAAGAGACTTAAATGTATTTTTCACAAAAGTAGAAATGTGGCCAGGTGCACTGGTTCATGCACTTTGGGGGGCCAAGGCAGCCAGATCACTTGAGGTCAGAAGATCAAGACCAGCATGGCCAACGTGGCGAAACTGTCTCTAATAAATGTATAAAAATTAGCTGAATGTGGTGGCAGGCACCTGTAATCTCAGCTACTTGTGAGGCTGAGGCAGGAGAATCACTTGAACCTTGGAGGTTGAGGTTGCAGTGAGCTGAGATCACGCCACTGCACTCCAACCTGGGCGACAGAGTAAGACCCAATTGCAAAAAAAAAAAAAAAGTGGAAATGCAAGAGATCAACAAAAGGAAATGAAAAAGACTGACAATACCAAGTGGTAATGAGGCTGTGGAGGCAAACTCATTTGGAACAGAAATGAAAATTCATAAACATCACTTAGGAAAAGTTTGACATTATCTACCAAAGTTGAACATATGCCTCTTCTATTATTTAGTTATGATACAGCTATTAGATTCCTGATAGATACAAGAAGGCTCATAGAAGCCATTACTTCTTAACAGCCATAAATGTCCTTTGTAAATAAACTGTGGTTGTTTCATTCAATGGACTATATACAGCAAAGAATATTAATGAACTAGTGATACAGGAAACAACATGGATAAATCTTACAAACACAATGTAAGTGAAAAACACACAGAAGAATACACACTGCATAATTTTGCTTACAGGAGGTTCAAAAACAGGTAAAACCAATTTATCATGTTAAAGTCAGGATAGTGGTTGCCTCTGAAAAGAAAGAAAGAATGAGAACATGGGCAAAGCATGAAGGCATCTCCTGGGGTGATGGTACTGTTCTATGTCTTGACCTGGGGGGCTATTATGTCATGATTACCATTCAGTTATTCACTAAGCTGTATACTGTTGATGTATGCACTTCTTTATGTATATTATCCTTCAAAAAATTATTTTTAAAAGTTAAAGTTACCACATGATCATCTCAATTGATGCAGAAAAAGTGTTTGACAAATTCAACACCCTTTCATAATAAAAAACACTCAATAAACTAGTACTAGAAGAAATCTACCTCAACATGATAAAGACCATGTAAGGAAAACCTACAGGAAAGATCACACTCGATGGTGGAAGACTGAATACTCTTCCTTTAAGATCAGGAAAAGGTAAGGATGCTCACTTTTGCTACTTCTATTCAACACGGTACTGGAAGTTCTACCCAGAGCAACTGAGCAAGAAAAAGAAAGAAAAGGCATCTAAACTGGACAGGAAGAATTAAAATTACCTCTGTTCACAGATAATATAATCTTATATGTAGAAAACCCTATAATATTTACCTCTGTTCACAGATACTATAATCTTATAGGTAGTGCATGCGCGCGTGTGCACGCACACACACACACACAAAATTGTTAGAATAAGTGAATTCAGCAAAGTTGCAGAATACAAAATCAGCACATAAAAATCCATTGTTTCTATATATAACACTGAACAATTTGAAAAAGAAATCTAAAAAATTCAATTTACAATAGCAACCAAAAGAATAAAATACTTAGAAATAAACCTAATCAAGGAGGTGAAAGCCATTCACTGAATTACAAAACACCACTGAAAGAAATTAAAGACACAAATAAATTCAGAAACACCCTATGTTCATGAAGTAAAAGATTTCATATTGTTAAGATGTCCATACTATCCAAAGCAATCTGCAGATTCAATGCAATCCCTATCAAAATCCCAATAGTTTATTTTGCAGGGAAAGAAAAATCCATTCTAAAATTCTAGTATCTCAGGGAGCCCCAAAGAGCCAAAACAATTTTGAAAGAAAACAAAGTTGAAGGACGCATAATTCCTAATTTCAAAACATATTACAAAGCCACAGGAATCAAAACCATGTGGTACTGTCACAAAGGAAGACAACAAACTAGTGAAATAGAGAGCCTAGAAACAAATATTCAACAAGGGTGCCAATATCATTCAACGAGGAAAGAACAGTCTCTTCAACAAATGATGTATGAAAAACTAGATAGCTACATGCAAAAGAATGAATTTGGACTATCTTACACTATATACAAAAATTAACTCAAAATGAATTAAAGATCCAAATGTTAAGAACCAAACTGTAGAACTTCTAGAAGAAAACATAGGAAAAGCTTCATGACTTTGGATTTGGCAATGACTTCTTGGATACGACAGCAAAAACACACATGGCAAAGGCAAAAAGAGACAAAAGGGACTTAATCAAACTTAAGAAACTTTTGTGCATCAGAAGACACTATCGACAGAGTAAAGAAGCAATCTACGGAATGGGAGAAAACATTTACAAACTGTCTTAGCTTGGTCTGCTATTTAAAAAAGAAACACAGAGCGTGTAACTGAAACAACAGACATTTATTTGTCACAGTTCTGGAAGCTGGGAAGTTTAAGATCTAGGTGCTGGCAGATTTGGTTTTTGGTAAGGATCCTCTTCCTGGCTTTTCAGATGGCTATCTTCTTGCTGTTGCCTCACATGAGGAAGAGAGGAAGCTCTATGTCTCTTACTCTTCTTATATAAGAACACTAATCATATCATGGGAGCTCCACCCTAATGATCTCTTCTAAGCCTATTTTCAACAATTATCTCCTAAAGTCTCCACCTCTTAATACTATCATTTTGGGGATTACGGGTTCAACATATGAATTCTGGAGAGACACAAATATTCAGTCTATAATATTCTTCCTCTGACTTTCCAAAATTCATGTCCTTTGCATTCTATCCCAACAATTCCCAAAGTCTTAACTCAATGAAGTATCAACTCTAAAGTCCTAAGTCTCATCTAAATATCAACTAAATCAGATATGGGTGAAGGCAGAGGTATGATTCATCCTGAGGCAAAATTCCTCTCCAGCTTCTGTGAAACCAGTAATGTTAAGTGTTTGCAAAAGGCAATGGTGGAACAGACACAGGACAGACATTCACACTCCAAAAGGGAGAAATCAGAAGAAAAAAAAGGGGTGACATATCTGAAACAAGTCTGAAACCTACCAAGGCAAATGCTGTTAGATCTTAAGGCTTGAGATCACCATCTTTGATGCGATGTTTTGCCTTCCATATCCACTGGGGTGATGGTCCTGCCTTCCAGACACCTTCTGCTTGGTGGCCCTGCCCATGCAGTGCTCTCATAGGGACCTTCTCATGAAGCTCTGCTGCAGGGCAGTCCTGCCCTTTAAAACTGAGATGGAAGCAGCCTTGCCTTCTGAGCCCATGTACTTTGGATCTGTTGTGGAAGGAGCAGCCCTGATGACCTCTGAATTGCCTTTGGAGTCCTCCCTTTTCTGAAATGATTCTGCGGGATCACAGCCTTCATTCATTCCATCCTGTGTTCTCTATTTCCTTTCATCTCAGCTGGCAGTTTTTCTGCAAATATAATCCGTCTCTATTCCTGGCTTCAGTTGAGATGGCTGATTAGGTCCATGGTTCACACACACACTAATCTCCTTAGCAAATGGTCAGCCAGTCACACCTTTGATGTTCTCTTCCAAATGTTCTTTCTCATTTCTACAATATGGACATGCTTAGAATTTTCCAAATCTTTAAGTTCTGGTGACTTTTTGCTTAATAATTCTTTTTTAAAATCATTTCTCTCTTCTTACATTTTACTATAGGTTGAGTATCCCTTATCCAAAATGCTTGGGACCAAAAGTGTTTAAGATTTCACATTTTTTCAGATTTTGGTATATTTGCCTTCTCATAATGCAATATTTTAGGAATGAAACTCAAGTTTAAACATGAAATTCATTTATGTTTTATATACATCTTATATATTCAGAAGGTAATTTTACATAATATTTTAAATAATTTTGTGCATGAAACAAAGTTTTGACTATTTTAACTGCAATCCGTCACATTATGGAATTGTCCACTTGTGGCATCATGTCAAAACTCAGAATTCTGTTTCAGATTTTGGAGCTTTTTAGGCTTCAGATTTTTTAATTAGTGATGCTGAAGCTGCATAAGCAGAGAAGATAAATCAAATTGCTCCTTCAGCACTTGGCTTAGAAATCTCTTTACCTAAATACCCAATTTAATAATTCACAAGTTCTGTCTTCAAGAAAACATTGGAACATAAACATAATTCAGTCAAATTCTTTGCCACTTTATTACAAGGACTGCCTTTTCTCCATCGTCCAAAACATGCTCCCCATTTCCATCTGAGACCTCATCAAAATGGCCTATCACCGATGTTTCAAACAACATTCTGTTCATGATTATTTTTATGTGTCCTCCTTGAAGATGGAGGCTTTCTCTCCAGCTCTCCTCTTTTCTCTCTGAGTCCTCACTGGAACTGCCCTTGGCAGTCTGGTTGCAGCAATCTTGGCACTTTTTTTTTTTTAATGGATGCACGTGAAAACTTTTCCAGCCTCTACCCATTATGCAGTTCCCCATTTCTCAGTAGCAATTACTGTCTTACTCAACTTAGGCTACTACAGCAAAATACTATAGTCTGGGTGCTTTAAACAAGAGACATGATTTTTAAGTTATGGAGGCCAAGATGTCCAAGATCAGCATGCTAACATGGTTGACTTTTTCATGAGAGCCCTTTTTCTGGCTCTCAGATGGCTACATTCTCCTCCTATCCATAAGGCAGAGAGCATTCGAGCTTGGGTCTCTTATTCTTCTTACAAGCACACTAATCCAATCATGGGGACCCCACCCTCAGGACCTCATCTAAGTCAAATTATCTCCAAAGGGTCCACCTCCAAATACTGTCATATTGATGGTTAGGGCTCAACATATGAATTTTGAGGGGTACACAAACATTCAGTTCATAACACTATTAGGTGCTTTCTCATTCAGTTGCTGCCATAATTCTTAATCTGTTCTTGTTTCCTTACACATGTATTCTGCTAAGTTTCTTCCTTATTATTCATATCCTTCAATTCTACCTAGATTTGTTATACATGTGAAGACAATAGCTTAGACCTAGAAAATAAATAGCTCATGAGAATAAGCTTGGCCTGGGGTTTGAAACTTCAGCTATTTTTGTCTAAAACACATGAAGGAAAATGCAAAGCAGTATTACATTTTGGATTACAGCAATAGCATAACTGAAGTACTGACAGGAAAAATTTGCACATTTAGATTGAAAATCCAATGTCTTTTTTCTTTTTTTTTTTTTGAGACAGAGTCTCACTCTTGTTGCCCAGGCTGGAGTGCAATGGCATGATCTCGGCTCAGTGCAAC
Source organism: Callithrix jacchus (assembly GCF_049354715.1). Classification (NCBI taxonomy): domain Eukaryota; kingdom Metazoa; phylum Chordata; class Mammalia; order Primates; family Cebidae; genus Callithrix; species Callithrix jacchus. The sequence goes on from NC_133502.1 coordinate 66,969,850, forward strand.
CTCTGCCCCTTGGCTTCAAGCAATTCTCCTGTCTCAGCCTCCTCAGTAGATGGAATTATAGTCACCTGCCACCACACCAGGCTAATTTTTTGGATTTTTAGTAGAGATGGGGTTTTGCCATATTGGCCAGGCTGGTCTGGAACTCCTGGCCTCAAGTGATCCACCCACCTAGGCCTCCCAAAGTGCTGGGATTACAGGTGTGAGCCACTGCTGCCCAGCTGAAATCCAGTGTCTTTTGATGCGGTTTTATTGATGTGTCTATTCAAACTATAGGTCTCCAGAGCCATATCTGAAGCCACAAGCCTATCACATGCAGTTGTTTCTTGGTTTCTACAGGGGATTGTTTCCAGGATCCCCAAAGATGCCAAAATCCATAAAACTTTAAGCTCCTTATATAAATGGCATAGTATTTGCATATAACCTCTGTACATTCTCCTGTATAATTTAAATCATCTCTTCTACATGACTTATAATACCTAATACAATATAAATGCTATGTAAATAGTGTTACTGTATTGTTTAGGGAATGACAAGAAAAGGTCTGTACATATTTAGTACAGATGAAACAATCCGATTTTTTTCAATTGTAAGAAGATGGTGAGATTATGGTAACCAATTTTCTCTTTCTCAAGGTAATATGGATATGATTTATACTACCATCAATTTTTTTATTTTTTAAATATATATTTTACTGCGTTTTAGGTTTTGGGGTACATGCGAAGAACATGCAAGATTGCTGCATAGGTACATACATGGCAATGTAGTTTGCTGCCTTCCTCCCCATCACCTATATGTGGCATTTCTCCCCATGTTATCCCTCCCCAACTCCCCACTCCCAGCTGTCCTCTTCTAGTTCGCCCCCACAGACCCCAGTGTGTGATGCTCCCCTCCCTGTGTCCATGTGTTCTCCTTGTTCAACACCTGCCTATGAGTGAGAACATGTGGTGTTTGATTTTCTGTTCTTGTGCCAGTTTGCTGAGAATGATGGTTTCCAGGTTCATCCACGTCCCTACAAAGGACACAAACTCATCGTTTTCTACGGCTGCATGGTATTCCATGGCGTATATGTGCCACATTTTCCCTGTCCAGTCTATCATTGATGGGCATTTACCACCATCAAAATTTTGATTTAAAAATTAATAGTCTTGGCCGGGCACAGTGGCTCACGCCTGTAATCTCAGCACTTTGGGAGGCCGAGGCAGGTGGATCACAAGGTCAAGAGATGGAGACCATCCTGGTCAACATGGTGAAACCCCGTCTCTACTAAAAATAAAAAAAAAAAATTAGCTGGGCATGGTGGCGCATGCCTGTAATCCCAGCTACTCAGGAGGCTGACACAGGAGAATTGCCTGAACCCAGGAGGCAGAGGTTGCAGTGAGCCGAGATCGCGCCATTGCACTCCAGACTGGGTAACAAGAGTGAAACTCCGTCTCAAAAAAAAAATAATTAATAGTCTTGAAGAGCCACAAGCAATCACACATATTTGGCTTCTCAACCATCTAAGTACCCTTTCAGAAGAATTTAAATAAATTTTGCTTGAACTTGGACATTATCCAAATCACTAATTTATTTCATGAACTGATATCCTAAAATGTACTTTTCCAATTTAGATTTCTATTTCATTTTTAACTCTTGGATTTTTTTATCTTCTAAACTTGACTATATTAGACTAAAAAAAGGTATTTGAAATAATTTGTGGTGAAATTTCCTGAGATGAAAGTCATGGGAATCCCTCTGTGAAATTATCCTGTTATTTCTTATCAGAAACCTAAAACAAGTATTTCATAGATTATATTTAACAATAAGAACAGGATATTAGGTTATTTTATATTTTTGCCAAGACTAATTCTTTGAATTACCCTCTTTGATATCAACTGTACTACTGAAAAATGGCTCTTAAAAATATAACTATATGCATTATTTCAGTTTAACCTTAAATTTCCATATGTTAATGTGAAATTTTATGAAGTCATAATAGGCAGTCTTGGTTTTTTCTTCTACATTTATAAAAGAAATGTTTATTGGTAGAGAAAGTAAGAAGGGGGAAGGATGGGAAGAAGACAGTGCTATAAATCATTTTCAATGACAGATATTAAATTTTAAAAAAACTTTTTATAATTCAAAACATTTATGCTTAATCCAGTTCCTTTTCTTTCTCTCCCCCATGCTCACTTTTTTCATTTCTTTGGATATTGGAAGTAGAAAAGAAACAGTGTAAGATTTGGTACAAAAACAGGCTGCAACTAAGAGTGTTACGCAAAAAAAAAAAAAAATCAGTCCTCAATTAAGAAATAGGCTGCTTTGCAGTATTTTTTTTAGAATTCAGATATATCTGAAAGTTTAAAAAAAGAAATAAGTATAAAGGCCTTTGATCCTTGCCAGTGGCTCATGACTATAATCCCAGCACTTTGAGAAGCTGGAGCAGGAGAGGACCACTTGAGCCCAGGAGTTTGAGACCCGCCTGGGCAACATACTAAGACCTTATTATTACTTGTTTTGAAGTCAGATATAATTGGAAAATATTTTCCCCTGAAAACTGTAATAAGTGATGATTTAGTGCTCAGATCATACTGTAAGAGTTAAATTAACCTTTATCTTTCTTAAAACCTTTTACTGTGGAAAATTCTAAACATACACCAATGTAAACATAATGTATATAATGAACCCCATGTAGTCATCACCCAGCTTCCACTCATGATCAGTCTAGTTTCATCTATTCCCCACTTCCTGTCACGTAGTATTGTGAACACATCTAGGATATTCCAAAACTTCATTTGCAAATATTTCAATATGTATCTCTGAAAGAACTCCTTTTTAAAACATAATTACAAACCATTATCATACACAAACTTTAATAAATCCTTAAATCATCAAATATGTAGTCAGTATTCAAATTTTGCACTGTCTTAATTTTTATTAAAATTTGTTTGAATCAGGATTCATATTAGATGCGCACACTACTATTTGTCATGTCTTTAAAAATCTCTTTTAATCTAAGTACTATCCATTTGATTGTCATGCCTTTAATAATGTTTTAAAAGAAGTGATTTTATTTCTGAAGACCACATTAGTCTTTTTTTTATTTCTGAAAAAAATCAGTAATTTGTATCTGTTCTTAAAACTGACTTTAACTAGATCATATATAACTGATTAATCTTTTCATCTGGGTATATGAAGAGACAATCAATGGAGGTCAAGAACATTAACAAGATCACACTTTAATATCTAATTTTAATTTGATTAGAAAAATCTCAACTACCCAATTTCTAAGATGAATAAATGTATTATCCATCTAATGAAACACAGTTTTCTATATTTTTACTCATAATTGCTGTTAAAATACTAAAACTTCATTACCATCTATGGTTATTTTGTCTAAGAGCACATTCTGAGCATATTTCACTCTTGATCAAAAATATAAAAAGGGATAATGGAAGGATTTTATAGTATGATAATTTTTTTAATCTACAGAAAAGCTGAAATAACTGAACAGTAAACACCCATATATTTGTCACCTAGGATCTAAAATTGACACGTTTTAATTGCATTTAATTCTCTAGTGATCTTTTCTTAATGCACTTCAAAGTTGCAGACATCAGTATTACTTCACCTTAAACACTTCTGGCACGTACAACTAGCACTCAATATTTTAGTTCTTTAAAAAAAAGTTCACAGATGATGAAATGTACAAATCTTCATTAAAAAATTCTTTTTGTTGAATTCCTTTTACCAGAAATGTACAAATCTTAAGTTTGCTATCATATGAGATTTTTAAAAATGAAACTACTATAAGTATCTAAAAATCTAAAGTCCTATTGTTGCTTAAGACCACCACTTTCAAATCCTGGTATGTATCAGAATCACCTGCAAGGATTATTAAAACAGATTCCTGGGCCACACACCCAGGAATTCAATTCAATAGGTGTGTGGTGGGGCCCAGTAAATCACATTTCTAATAAGTTTCCATGTTAGGCTGATGTGGCTAGTCTCTGGACCATACAAATCTAAGACTACACAAATTTTTACGTTAAGTACTAACTGATAATAAGGATTTAGTTGATAACAATGTAAGGTATATACCTCATTCTTGAAGGTCTCATCCCAGATGTGAATACATTCTTATCCTTGAACCAGAAACAGATAAAAATACTGACCTAAGGATAAAAGTATTTGTAAAAGAATCAAGTTTAATGAAGAATTTTTAATTGCTTTTGGATATTACTGTCAAATCAATATACTAGGAGAGTATGATATACTATTCTCAGATTGAAATTGCTATTTCCTATAGATTAAAAAAAGTTGAAACTGTCAAATACTCTTGGGAAATCCCAGAGTAATGAGTTAAAGCTATTAAACAAACATGCATCAAGTAGTTATCATAAATACTTGGTTGGTGCCAAAGTAACTGCAGTTTTTGCCATTACTTTTAATGGTGCAAATGGTACTTTTAATTGAAAGCAATGGCAAAAACCACAATTACTTTTGCACCAACCTAATACAATATGTCAACTACTCTTGGTTTTTGAAATAGCTTTACTGAGGTATAACTGACATATATCAAATTGCACATGTTTAAAGTGTACAATTTGATAATTTTTGACATGTAAATGCACTTGTGAAACTATAACCATAATCAAGATAATGAACTTACCCATCATCCCTTAAATTTTCCTACTAACCATTTATAAACTGGAGCCTTTGCATTTCCATGACTAATGATGTTGTTTTCATGTGCTGATTTGCCAACCAGGTATATTTTTGTTTGAATATCTGTTGGATTATTTTGCCCATTTAGTTACTAGACTGTTTTCTTATTATTGCATTTTGATCGTGCTTTATATATTCTGGGAAACAGTCCTTTACCAGAAAAGTGATTTATAAATATTTTTCTCCCAGCCTGTGGCTTGCTTTTATATTCTCTTACCAATGTCTTTCCAAGAGAAGTTTTAAATTATGATTAAGCACAATTTACAAATTTGTCATTTTGTGAATGGTACTTTCAATGCTGTACCTAAGAAATCTTCACCTAATGAAAGGTTAGAGAGATTTTCTCCTGCGTTTTATTTAACAAATTTCAACATTTTAGGCTTTACATTCTCTCTACTTGTTTTACTAATTATTGAGAAGGGTACTAAAATCTCTGCTAAAATTACACACTTGTGTACAGACAATCCCCAACTTACGATGGTTCAACTTAGAATTTTTGGACTTTACTATGAAGCAAAAGAGATACACATTCAGTAGAAACCATATATCAAGTATCCATACAACCACTCAGTTTTCCACTTTCAGTAGAGTTCGATAAATTACATGAGACATTCAACACTTTATTATAAAATAGGCTTTGTGTTAGATGATTTTGTTCATCAACCATACGATAATAATGTAAATGTTCTGAGCACATTTAAGATAGCCTAGGCTAAGCTACAATGTTCAGTAGGTTAGGTGAATTAAATGCATTTTTGACATATATATATATATATATATATTTTTTTTTTTTTTTTTTTTGAGACGGAGTTTCGCTCTTGTTACCCAGGCTGGCATGCAATGACGTGATTTCAGCTCACCGCAACCTCTGCCTCCTGGGTTCAGGCAATTCTCCTGCCTCAGCCTCTGGAGTAGCTGGGATTACAGGCACGCGCCACCATGCCCAGCTAATTTTTTGTATTTTTAGTAGAGACGGGGTTTCACCACGTTGACCAGGATGGTCTCGATCTCTTGACCTTGTGATCCACCCGCCTCGGCCTCGCAAGACATATTATTAACTTACTATGGGTTTATCGAGACATAACTCCATCATGAATTAAAGAGCATCTGTATTTTTCTTTAAAGTTCTAGCATACATTAAGAAATACTCTCTTCTTTTTTTCTTGAGACAGGGTCTTGCTGTGTCACTAAGCTTGAGTGCAGTGGTGTGAGCATAGCTCACTGCAGTCTCAGCCTCCCAGGTTCAAGGAATCCTCCCACATCACCCTTCCTAGTAGCTGGAACTACAGGTGTGTGCCACCACATCCAGCTAACTTTTTTATTTTTTTGTAGAGACAGAGTTTCACCACATTGCCCAGGCTGGTCTTGAACTCGCGGACTCAAGTGATTCATCCCCTCAGCCTCCAAAGAGCTGATATTACAGGCATGAGACACTGTGCCCAGGCAAGTTCCTATATTAGATGTATAAATATTTAGAATTGTATGTCCTCTTAATTCATCCCTTTGTTATTATAAAATAATCCTCTTTATCCTTGGTAATAATTATTTGTTCTGTAAGCTAACTTCTGGTTTTACTTGGTGATCTCAGTTTTATTTTGGATAGTGTCAGCATGGTATTATCTTTTTCCTTTCTTTTAACTTACTTAAATTGGATTTCTTGTAGATGTGATATATTTAGGTCTTAATTTTAAAAAATTGAATCCAGCAATCCCTGACTTTTAACTGTGGTGTTTAGGCCATTTATGTTAATGTGATTGTTGATATGACTGGATTTACATCACTATCTTGCTATATGTTTGAAATGTTCTTTGTCCCCTTTTTCCTCTTTATCTGCTTCATTTTGAATTATTTCCTACTATACCATCTCCTCTCTCTTGTTGATTTACAGGCTACAACTCTCTGTTACTTGAGTCATTTCTTTAGAGTTTACAATATGTGTATTTTCCTATTATTGTCTACCTTCAAGTGATATACTATTTTAGGAATATGTATCAGAACCTTTTAACAATAAATCTGCAATATCTCTGGGATTTTTGCTATTATTATAGTATATTTTACCTTTACATGTTTTAAACCTCACAATAATTGCCATCACTTTTTAGAGGGTTGGAGGGGAGGACAGGGTCTCTATTGCCCAGGCTGGAATACAGTGGGGTGATCTCAGCTCACTGTAATCTCTGCCTCCTGGGTTCAAATGATCCTCCCAACTCAGCCTCCTAAGCAGCTGTGACTATAAGCACGCACCACCACGCCTGGCTAATTTTTGTTCGTTCGTTCGTTTGTTTTTTGGAGAGACCGGGTTTTACCATGTTGCCCAGGCTGGTCTCAAACTCCTGAGCTCAAGCAATCTGCCTGCCTTGGCTTCCCAAAGTGCTGGGATTACAGGCTACCAAACGTGGCAACTGTTATCATTTTTATGTTAAATAGTCATTTGTCTTTTAAAAATATTTATATAATAATTTTTTTCTAAATCTTATATATTTGCCCAGGTAGTTACCATCTCTAGTACTTTGAATTCCTTGTGACCAAGCTTTCATGTGGTTTAATTTTCCTCCTGCTTGAAGGACTCTATTTATCATCTTTTAGTTCAGGACTGAAAGTGATAAATTCTTTCAGCTTTTGTAAATTTGAAATCTTTATTTTGCCTCTCTTCTGAAAGATAGTTTGACTGGGTAAAAAGTCCTAGGTTGACAGTTTTTATATAAAAATGTTTTAAAGATATTGCTTCATTGTCTTCTAGCTTACATTGTTTCTAATGAGAGATCTGATGTCACCCTTATCTTTGTTCTTTTTTTTTTTGGCTACTTTTAAGATTTCTCTTTATTATTTATTTTAAGTGACTTAATTATGATGTGTCTTAATAGAGTTATATTCATCTTTCTTATGGTTATTGTGCTTATTGGTTTATAGTTTTTATCTACTTTGGAAAATGACCATTATTTCAAATGCTTTTTCAGTTCTCCAAATTCTCTTCTGTTTCTTCTGTGCATTATTTTGGATAGTTTCTATTGCTCTATCTTCATGTACACTAATCTTTCCTTTGACAAAGTCTAACATGTCATTAATACCATGTAGCATATCTTTGACACATAATTTGAATCTAGACAGTATCTCTACTTAACATATTCAATCTTTTTGTTAGTTTCTCCAACAGTCGTAACTGTTTTAATTATTATTATCATCAGTATCATTTAAAGGGCAATTTGAAGTGACTAATTTTTCTCAATATGGTTTGTATTTTCTTGCTTCGTTGCAGATTCAGTAATTTGAACTGACTGTAAGATACTGTGAATTTTATCTTTTTGGCTATTGAGTATTTTTTTATTCCTATAAATCTCAAGATTTGTTCTAAAATGTGGCTAAGGGACTAGGACATAATTTGATCCTTTGGGACTTGGTTTTAACGTGGTTAGGCAAGAAGAGAGTTGCATTTAATCTGTAACTATTATCCACTACTAATATAAAACCTTCCAGAGTACTCTACTGAATGCCTTGTAAATTATCAGGCTTTCTGTACTAGGTGGTGGAAACAGGTTCCTCTGGCCCTGTGTGAGCTTGGATCCTGTACTATACAATCTTTTTAGTTGGCTCTTTCCCAGCCCTGGGTACTTTCTTTAAATGTATATGTTTATCAGTACTTTGCTGAACACTTAGGGTTTTCAGCAGCTTTAAGTTATAAATTACTCACTCACCTAGACTGGAGTGCAGTGGCACAATCATGGCCCACTGCAGGCTCCTGGGCTTAAGTGATTCTCCCACCTCAGCCTCCAAAGTAGCTGGGACTACAGCTATGTGTCACCACGCGTGGCTTGCTTGCTTACTTACTTATTATCTAGTAAAAACAAGTTCTTGCTATGTCACCCAGGCTAGTCTCAAATTCCTGAGATCAAGCAATCTTCCCACCTCAGTCGCCCAAAGTCCTGGGATTATTAGGTGGGAGCCACACAGCACCTAGCCATACTACAAGCTTTTAAATTACAAATTACTACTTTCTGGTTTTTATCATTCTCATATGCAACTTAGTTTCTGAAGAAGGTTGTTTAACCCTTTAGTGTATAATTATGCATACCTGCAATAACAATATTTTTGGCTTTAACTGTTGTAAAGGTATTCATAAACATTCCAATTTTGCTTGGATGTTGTACATTTCATCAGTGATGTACTGTTAATGAATTTATGCTTTGGGGTGGAGAGTTCTGTAAATGTCTATTAAGTCCACTTGATCCAGAGCTAAGTTCAAGTCCTTAATATCCTTGTTAATTTTCTATCTCGTTGATCTAATATTGACAGTGGGTGTTAAAGTCTCCCACTACTATTGTGTGGGAGTCTAAGTTTCTTTGTAGGTCTGTAAGAACTTGTTTTATGAATCTGGGTGCTCTTGTTTTATGAAGTTAGCTCTTCTTATTGCATTGATCCCTTTACCATTATGTAATGCCCTTCTTTGCCTTTTTTCATCTTTGTTGGTTTAAAGTCTGAAAAATTGTGGAACTCTTCATGACTTTACGTGTCATCTTTGTGCAGGGGCCACGCTAATCTTCCTGCATCATTCCAATTTTAGCATATGTGTTGCCAAAACAAGCACAAATTTATGCTATTTAAATGTTACAGTGTATTTTCGTGTAAGTTCAATAACATGTTTATATATAGGGCAGAGATTATAGCCATAGTTTTGTAGTGTAATAGGTCAAACCATATGAAATTGCCACTGAGGTAAAAACCTTTAAAATAGCAACAATTTAACCTAATGAAAGTATTCATACACTAACAGAAATCGATAATTTACACAGACTGTTAGCAACAAATTTACTATAATTTATTTATCTTATTCTTCTCCAATCCCACATCCACTGGAAAGGAGGAAAGGGTAGTGTGGGTAGGATGGATGGGCCTCACTCTTTTATGCCCCCACTAAGTGAAAAAAGATTTAAAAGGGAAGGGAGCATTCAGAGCCACTGTCCTTACCCCTCTTAGTCAGATATACTAAATTTAAATTTAATTCAGCATTTAGGAGATACAGTTCCCATTCTCCCACTAACAAATTACACCTTAATACTAACATGAAAAGCTTGTTAAAATAGACTTCAAAAGAAATCTTGATCAAGAAGATACTTCCAGTCAGGAAACTATGGAAAAAAGAAAGAATTGCTTCCGAAAAACCAACCCCAATCCATTAAAGGACTGATAGTGTGCACATAGATCAACTTTTCTCTTTCTTTTTGTTTTTTTGAGACAGTTTCCCTCCTGTTGCCCAGGCTGGAGTGCAATGACAAGATCTTGGCTCATTGCAACCTCTGCCTCCCAAGTTCAAGCAATTCTCTGACCTCAGCCTCTTGAGTAGCTGGGATTACAGGCACCCGCCACCATGCCTGGCTAATATTGTATTTTTAGTAGAGACGGGGTTTCTCCATATTGGTCAGGCTGGTCTTAACTCCCAACCTCAGGTGATCCGCCTGCCTCAGCCTCCCAAAGTGCTGGATTACCAGCATAAGCCAGCCTTTTCTTTTTAAGTAACATCTTCTTAAGTTCCACATATAGCTTTAGGTGTCTACTATCTGTGGAGCACACAGGCTACCCTTTAGAGCCAAAAGGCAACTACACCTGGGACAATCCTATTCTCACCTCCAAATATTTTACAGTTTTTTTAAAGAAGTATTAAAACTTTAGTTTTTTTATTAGAGATTAACTTTGTTCTTGCAGAACTTCAAATTCTTGGTTATATCTACCAGTGTGAATTTGGACTGAAGACTAAATCTGCAGTTTCTGTATTTTTTCTGGCCACAGTAACACACTGGCAACTAAATTCACAACAGAAAGCCTGTAAACATACTCATCTTCCCTCATCTTCTTTAAAAAAAAAAAAAACTTCCTTCTCTTTATTTTCCTCTCAAGCTTCTGATTTCTCTCTTGACCTCTATCATTAACTGTCTTAAAACATTAAGTTCTAATATTAAAGGTTAGGATAAAAAATATCCAGACATATGGGTCTTGAAAACAATTATATTCGATATAACTTGAAAAGGGTTTTTATAACAGAAACTCTGAAAACAAAAAGCACTTTGTCGAGAGAAATCCAAGATGGCCTAAATTTAGGAGCAGCTCAGGATTCCAGTTCCCAATGAAAGCGCAGAGGGTGAGTGGACGCCGCATTTCCAGACAGATCTTTATTGCCCACAGACCAGGAGGTTCCCAGGTGGAAGAGCCCCATGGGTCGCCAGCACGGCTGTTTTGGCAGGCGCGGCTGTTTTGGCCAGTGCAGCTGATTTGCCGGTGCCCTGGCGCGGCGGCTCTCTGTACAAAATTCATTGGTCTGGCTGCCCTTTTAAGCTGGCAACTGGAACTCTGGGAAGGCATCTGATTAAATGGGACTGAAACAGAGAGACAGGCCAGGAGATTCCCGGGCAGCGCCATTGTTTCAGCTGGTGCGTGGGTCACCACATGGGAAATCACACAGATCCCTGCACCCTTTCAGCAGGTGACTGGAACACCTGGGAGAGAGTCAACCATTCAACTTTGATTAAAAAAAGGCTCTGAGGCAGGGAGCCAGGTGATCAGGTTCGGCAGGTCCCACCCTCACAAAAACAAAACAAAAAAACAGCAATTGGAAATGCTTGGGGTTGAGAGTTTCACGGCAAGCACAGCTGAACCCAGGACAGTGCTGCTCAGTGGGAGAGGAGCGTCCACCATTACTGAAGCATTCCACCCCTACGGAGGTAGTACGCCATTGCTGAGGCAGCCCGCTGTTGCTGAGGCAACCTGCCATAACAGAGAGAGTCCCCCATTACAGAGGTGGGCCACCATTGCCAAGGGAGTTCTAACCACACCCATATAAAGAGGACTCCAGGGAAGCTCACATGGCAGCAGGGCGGAGCCCACACCAGCTCAGCAAAGCCTCTGCAGGCAGACAGTGACTAGGCTGCCTCCTGCTGGGCAGGGCAGCCCTGAAAAAAAAAAGCAAAAGCACAATGGATACTCATAAATAAAGCCCTAACTCCCCAGGACAGAGCACCTGGGGAAAAAAAAGGGGATTTATGAGTTCTGCTGCAGCAGACTTAAACGTACCTGCCTAGCAGCTCTGAATGAACAACGGAGCTCACAGCTCAGCACTTGAGCTCTTATAAAGAACACACTGTCTCCTCAAGCAGCTCCCTGACACCCGAATATTCCAAAGAGTCACCTCAAAAAGGACTGATCAGACAGACATTTGGCGGGCATCATTCTGGGACAAAGATAGCAGAAGAAGAAACTGGTAGCAACCCTTACTGTTCTGCCGCTGCTGCAGGTGATCCCCAGGCAAGCAGGGCCTGGAGCGGATCTCAATGATCCTACAGCAGAGGGGCCAGACTGTTAGAAGGAAAACTAAGAAACAGAAATAACTTCATCAACAATCTGGACGTCCACTCAGAGACCCAATCTGAAAATCAGCAACTATACAGACGACAGGTGGATAAATCCACAAAGATGGGAAGAAACCAGCGCAAAAAGGAGGAAAACACCCGAAACCAGAACACCTCTCCTCCTACAAGGGATTACAACTCCTCACCAGCAAGGGAAGAATGGATGGAGAATGAGTGTGAAGAAATGACAGAATCAGACTTCAGAAGGTGGGTAATGAGAAAATTCTGTGAGCTAAAAGAACATGTTCTAACTCAATGCAAAGAAACTAAGAACCTTGAAAAAAGATTTGACGAAATGATAACAAGAATGTACAACTTAGAGAGAAATATGAATGAATTAAAGAAGTTAAAAAACACCACACGAGAATTTCGCAAAGCATGTCCAAGTTTCAACAGCCAAATTGACCAAGCAGAAGAAAGTATATCAGAGGTTGCAGATCAACTCAATGAAATGAAACAAGAAGGCAAGGTTAGAGAAAAAAGCTCAAAAAGGAATGAACAAAGTCTCTAGGAAATGTGGGACCATGTGAAGAGAACTAATCTACGTTTGATAGGTGTACCTGAATATGACGAAGAGAATGAATCCAAGCTGGAAAATACTCTTCAGGATATTACCCAGGAAAACTTCCCCAACCTAGCAAAACAAGCCAATATTCAAGTCCAGGAAATACAGAGAACACCACAAAGATATTCCTCAACAAGAGCAACCCCAAGGCACATAATCATCAGATTCACCAGGGTTGAAATGAAGGAGAAAATGCTAAGGGGAGCCAGAGAAAAAGGTCGGGTCACCCACAAAGGGAAGCCCATCAGACTCACAGCAGATCTCTCGGCAGAAACACTACAAGCCAGAAGAGAGTGGGGGCCAATATTCAACATCCCTAAAGAAAAGAACTTTCAACCCAGAATTTCATATCCAGCCAAACTGAGCTTCATAAGTGAAGGAAAAATAAAATCCTTGGCGAACAAGCAAGTACTCAGAGATTCTGTCACCACCAGGCCTGCTTTACAAGAGCTCCTGAAAGAGGCACTACACATAGAAAGAAACAACCAGTACCAGCCATACCAAAAACATACCAAATGCTAAAGAGCATCAACAAAATGAAGAATCTGAATCAACTAACGGGCAAAAAAGCCAGCTAGCATCAAAATGGCAGTATCAAAATTCACACATAACAATATTAACCCTAAATGTAAATGGGCTAAATGCACCAATCAAAAGACACAGACTGGCAAATTGGATAAAAAGCCAAAACCCATCGGTGTGCTGTATCCAGGAAACCCATCTCACATGCAAGGATACACAAAGGCTCAAAATAAAGGGATGGAGGAAGATTTACCAAGCAAATGGAGAGCAAAAAAAAAAGCATGAGTTACAATTCTCGCCTCTGATAAAATACACTTTAAAACAACAAAGATTAAAAGAGACAAAGAAGGACATTACATAATAGTAAAAGGATCAATACAACAAGAGCTAACAATCCTAAATATATACGCACCCAACACAGGAGCACCCAGATACATAAGGCAAGTTCTTAATGACTTACAAAGAGACTTAGACTCCACACAATAATACTGGGAGACTTTAACACTCCATTGTCAATATCAGACAGATCAACCAGACAGAAAATTAACAAGGATATCCAGGACTTGAACTCAGACCTGGAGCAAGCAAACCTGAGAGACATTTACAGAACTCTCCACCCCAAATCCACAGGATATACATTCTTCTCAGCACATCACACCTATTCTAAACTTGACCACATAATTGGAAGTAAATCACTCCTCAGCAAATGCAAAAGAACAGAAATCATAACAAACAGTCTCTCAGACCACAGTGCAATCAAGTTAGAACTCAGAATTCAGAAACCAACCCAGAACCGCACAGCTTCATGGAAACTGAACAACTGGCTCTTGAACGTTGACTGGATAAACAATGAAATGAAGGCAGAAATAAAGAAGTTCTTCGAAACCAACAAGAATGAAGACACAACATACCAGAATCTCTGGGACACATTTAAAGCAGTCTCTAGAGGAAAATATATAGCAATAAATGCCCACATGAGAAGAGTGGAGAGATCCAAAATTGACACCCTATCATCAAAACTGAAAGAGCTAGAGGAGCAAGATCAAAAAAACTTAAAACCTAGCAGAAGACAAGAAGTAACTAAGATCAGAGCAGAACTGAAGGAGATAGAGACACGAAAAACCCTTCAAAAAATCAATAAATCCAGGAGCTGGTTTTTCGAAAAGATCAACAAAATAGAAAACTAGCCAGATTAATAAAAAAGAAAAGAGAGAATAACTAAATGGATGCAATAAAAAATGATAAAGGGGAAATCACCACAGATTCCACAGATATTCAAACCATCATCAGAGAATATTACAAACAACTCTATGCACACAAACTAGTAAACCTGGAAGAAATGGATAAATTACTGGACACTTGAGTTCTCCCAAGCCTAAACCAGGAGGAAGTCGAAACCATGAATAGACCAATAACAAGATCTGAAGTTGAGGCAGCAATTCAGAGCCTACACACAAAAAAAGCCCAGGTCCAGATGGGTTCACAGCCATATTCTACCAGACATGCAAAGAGGAACTGTTACCATTCCTCTTGAAACTATTCAAAATAATCCAAAAAGCGGGAATCCTTCCCAAATCATTTTATGAGACCAACATCATCCTGTTACCAAAACCCGGCAGAGACTCAATAAGAAAAGAAAACTTCAGGCCAATATCCATGATGAACATAGATGCAAAAATCTTCAATAAAATACTGGCAAGCCAATTGCAACAGCACATCAAAAAGCTTATCCACCATGATCAAATAGGATTCATCCCAGGGATGCAAGGCTGGTACAACATATGCAAGTCTATAAACATAATCAACCACATAAACAGAACCAAAAACAAAAACCACGATTCTCTCAATTGACGCAGAGAAGGTCTTTGACAAAATTCAACAGCTCTTTATGCTAAAAACCCTCAATAAACTTGGTATTGACAGAACATATCTCAAAATAATAAAAGCTATTTACGACAAACCAACAGCCAATATCATACTGAATGGGCAAAAACTGGAAGCATTCCCTTTGAAATCTGGCACTAGACAAGGATGCCCTCTCTCACCACTCCTATTCAATCTAGTATTGGAAGTTCTAGCCAAAGCAATCAGGCAAGAAAAAGAAATAAAGGGTATTCAAATAGGAAAGTAGGACGCAAACTGTCTTTATTTGCAGACAGCATATCTAGAAGACCCCACTGTCTCAGCCCAAAAGCTCCTGAAACTGATAAGCAACTTCAGCAAAGTCTCAGGATACAAAATCAATGTACAGAAATCACAAGCATTCCTATATACCAATAACAGACTTAAAGAGAGCCAAATCAAGAATGAACAGCCATTCACAATTGCTACAAAGAGAATAAAATACCTAGGAATACAACTAACAAGGAACATAAAGGACCTCCTCAAGGAGAACTACAAACCGCTGCTCAACGAAATCAGAGAGGACACAAACAGATGGAGAAACATTCCATGTTCATGGTTAGGAAGAATCAATATTGTGAAAATGGCCATACTGCCCAAAAGTAATTTACAGATTCAATGCTATCCCCATCAAGCTACCAATGACTTTCTTCACAGAACTGGAAAAAACCACCTTAAACTTCATATGGAACCAAAAGAGAGCCTGCATAGCCAAGTCAATTCTAAGCAAAAAGAACAAAGTGGGAGGCATCACACTACCGAACTTCAAACTATACTACAAGGCTGCAGTAATCAAAACAGCATGGTACTGGTACCAAAACAGAGATATAGACCAATAAAACAGAACAGAGGCATTGGAGGCAACACAACATATCTACAACCATACAATATTTGATAAACCTGACAAAAACAAGCAATGGGGAAAGGATTCCCTGTTTAATAAATGGTGTTGGGAAAACTGGTTAGCCATGTGCAGAAAGCAGAAACTGGACCCCTTCCTGACACCTTACACTAAACTTAACTCCAGATGGATTAAAGGCTTAAACATAAGACCTAACACCATAAAAACCCTAGAAGAAAATCTAGGCAAAACCATTCAGGACATAGGAGTAGGCAAGGACTTCATGAACAGAACACCAAAAGCATTGGCAACAAAAGCCAAAATAGACAAATGAGACCTAATGAAACTCCACAGCTTCTGCACGGCAAAAGAAACAGTTACTAGAGTGAATTGGCAACCAACAGAATGGGAAAAAATTTTTGCAGTTTACCCATCTGACAAAGGGCTGATATCCAGAATTTACAAAGAACTCAAACAGATTTACAAGAAAAAAACAAGCCCACTCAAAAGTGGGCAAAGGATATGAAGAGACACTTTACAAAAGAAGACATACATGAGGCCAACAAACATGAAAAAATGCTCATCATCACTGGTCCTTAGAGAAATGCAAATCAAAACTACATTGAGATACCATCTCACGCCAATTAGAATGGCAATCATTAAAAAATCTGGAGACAACAGATGCTGGAGAGAATGTGGAGAAATACGAACACTTTTACACTGCTGGTGGGAGTGTAAATTAGTTCAACCATTGTGGAAGACAGTGTGGTGATTCCTCAAAGACCTAGAAATAGAAATGCCATTTGACCCAGCAATCCCATACTGGGTATATATCCAAAGGACTATAAATCATTCTACTATAAGGACACATGCACACGAATGTTCACTGCAGCACTGTTTACAATAGCAAAGATCTGGAATCAACTCAAATGCCCATCGATGATTGACTGGACAGGGAAAATGTGGCATATATACACCATGGAATATTATGCAGCAATCAAAACCGATGAGTTCATGTGCTTTGTAGGGACATGGATGAACCTGGAGAACATCATTCTCAGCAAACTGACACAAGAACAGAAAATAAAATATCGCATGTTCTCACCCATAGGCAGGTGTTGAACAATGAGAACACAGGGAGGGGAGAACACATACACACAGGGGTTGGTTGGGGGAATAGGGGAGGGACAGTAGGGGGTGGGAAGTTGGGGAGAGATAGCATAGGGAGAAATGCCAGATATAGGTAAAGGGGAGGAAGGTAGCAAATCACACTGCCACGTGTGTACCTATGCAACTATCTTGCATGTTCTTCACATGTACCCCAAAACCTAAAATGCAATAAAAAAAAAAAGCACTTTGTCTTATCTGAGTTGTGGTTATAGAGGTTACAAATCACTAGTACAATTTTCACTTTTTTCACCCACTTTAACACAGCTTCAGATATAATACTATTCCAAAATTGCTATTTCTAAAAACACCAATGACTTCAGACACCAACTGGGAAGCTTCTGCTAGTGCTATTAAAAATTACACAGGGAAAACAGACATAAATCAAAGCTGTCTACCTAGAAGGAATGGTCCTAATCAGGACCAATCATAACAAAGCCTCAGGTGTTTTTATGTTTGTTATATCACAAAGGCTGTACTTGCTTATACCTGAAAATATACATACAAACATTATTTTAAACTCTTTCCTGATCCCTAATCCAACTTCTATTTCTATAGCTAATGACTGTGGTGTACCCTTCCAGTCTTCTTCTCTGCACTTACCTGTATATTAGGTTTTCTGGTATTGGGTGCATAAACGAAATTACATATACTAGTTTTCTGTACTGTATTTGTGTGCGTGTGTGTGTGTGTATGAATTGTGTCTTTGTATATGTATTATACTGTATCTTGCCCTTTCATGTAAAATATCTTGAGAAGTACACCTATATCTATTTCATGTTTTTTTCATTAGGTTTTCTGGGATTGGATGTTACATAAACAAAATTACATACACTGCTTTTGTGTAATTGTATTTGTGTGTATGTGTGTGTATGAATTATGTCTTTGTGTATGTATTATACTGTATCTTGCCCTTTCATGTAAAATATCTTGAGAAGTACATCTATATCTATTACATGCTTTTTCATAAGTATCTAATATTGTAGTGTAACGGCACACCATAGTTTAACTGTTCTAATGATGACCTTATTACTTCATTTTCCTTCATACATTTTCTCCTCTGGATGGAATAATCATGTAATACTTTTTTTTTTTTTGAGACAGAGTCTCACTGTCACCCAGACTGGAGAGTGGTGGCGCAATCTCAGGTCACTGCAACCTCTGGCTCCCAGATTCAAGCAATTCTCCTGCCTCAGCCTCCCAAGTAGCTGGGACTACAGGCGCCTGTTACCACACCCTGCTAATATTTTTTGTATTTTTAGTAGAGATGGGTTTCATGTGGGCAAGGCTGGTCTTGAACTCCTGACCTCGTGATTTGCCCGCCTCAGACTCCCAAAGTGCTGGCATTATAGGCATGAGCCACGACACCTAGCTCTCCATGGAATAATCATGTAATACTCTCCGTGAACATATGATAGTATATCTGTATTACAGACATATAGAAATAAGACTTCTGGTTCAGGAGAATGTACATTTAAAATGGACAGATACTGCTAAAATTATCTCCTATAAAGATGATACTATTTATACTCGGTTCAATAATATTTATTCGAAACTCAACAGGTTACTGATATTTCTACTTCTATAAATTTCCTGCTTATATTCTTTCCCATTTTCTATCAGTTATCTTTTTCATATTGTATACCTTGAATATTAATTTTGTCTATTACAAATGGAATATTTTATCCCAGTCAATTGCTTGCCTTCCTTTTTAAATGGCATCTAAGTTTGACGTCTCACTTAAGAGGCCTTCTCTACTCAAAAATTTTTTATTTATCGACATTTAGTCCACCTGGAACTTAGTTTTTGAGAGTGTCATGAAGTGGGTACCTATCTTTACTTCAATTAGACAATCAATTGTCCCACACCCTTTATAGACTAGTACTTCCATTAATCACTCATTTATCCTACAAATCTTTATCCACGAATCTTCTCCTGAATTTATTCTATCTGTTTGATTAGGATGCCTGCTCCTACTCCAAATTCTTATTTTAATTGTCATTTTATAATGTTTGATCTTTGATGGGGATATTCCCATTTATTATACTTCTTTTTGAAATTTACTTAGCCATTCTTGTGTATGCTCCCTTCTCAAAACTTGAACCATCAGTTTATCAAATTCCATTTTTTAAATCGTGTTGAATTTTTTATTATAACTATGTTGACTTTATAGAATAATTTAGTAAAAGCTGACATTTTTATAGCATTAAGTTGACACATTCAGGAATATTCCTCCATCCATTCATATTTTTTTATAGTTTACTTCACATAGCCATTACACATTTTAAAATCTTAAGTTTTTATAATTTAGGCTGCTACTTCTTATTGCTATATTTCATAGTTGGTTATTGTTGATATATAAGAAGGCTGATGAATTTTCCAAGTTTATCTTAGAGCTAATCAGCTTACTGAAAATTTTTTAACTCAAATCATTTTCCGTTATCTTGTATTTTTTTGTTATTTGTATTTGTATTTATTTGTATTTATAAGTAGTCACATTAACTCTACATAATAATAATGATACATTTTCCCCCTTTATTTATATGTTAATTATTTTTCTTGTTCTTAATGTATTGCCTAAACTTTTGGACCAATGTCCTGTTCCTGTCTTTTAATGAAGGTGCTTCTACTATTACTCTATGACATTTGGTGATAATAGTATCTACCACAAAGAGTTGCTGTAAGGCTTAAGTAAAGTGATACATCTAAAGTTTTTTGCAACAGAACCCAGAACATAGAAAGTGTTTAATATCTATTAATCATACTATTTACTGGGTGCCTTTTATTTGTCAAGCACGGGGTAGGCATGCATCATTGTGGAGGTCAGCAAACTAAGGCCTGTGGGCCAAATTTGGTCTGCTGCCTATTTTCATAAATGAAATTCAATAAGAACAAGGTCATGCCCATTGTTTATAATCTATCTATGGCTGTTTTTGTGCTCCTATAGCACAGTTTAAGAAGCAGCAACTGAGTCCATATGGCCCATAATGCCTAAAATAATTTACTATCTTCTCCTATATTAAAAAAGTTGCTGACTCCAGCAATACTGGTCAAACCCAAGTAGTTCATAGTTGAATGGCTGACTCAGACAAGTAAAAAACATAGATGCACTACAGTATGATATATACAATCCAGATACTCTGCGGGTATTACGGAAACATTTGGCAGTTAAGTACTAAAAGACAGGAAGGACTCATACAAGTGGAAAGACACAAGTGATATTTTAATTATTTTAAAATAGGTATTTATTTACATATTATCTCTTATCCCATTCTGTAAATTTCTAAAGGGAAGGGAGTGTGACATTCATATTCTAAGTAGGACATTTTAAATGTTCAACAAATGACCAACACATGAATAAATGAACGATATACAGAACGCATGAGTGACTTAGGCATGTCTGTCAAAGTTCTAGATATAAATGTCCTATGGCAAGCATCTTACTTGTTATGATAAATAGGATCTATCTTTTAATTCTTGTACAGCCTATATTAAGAGACAGCTACTATTACTACTACACTGTAAAATGAAGGAACCCAGGCTCATACAGGTAAAGTTGCACACTCATGTTTCTATACAGCCAGTAGGAGCAGAAGTCAAGAAACAATCCTATGGCTGCCTATTATGAAACATGTTTTCTACACTATACCACAAGTTGTAAAGAGGTAGGAAATGATGACACAATAATAGGATATCAACAGAGTATGGACTCTCACGGACAAAGGAGATTATAATTAATGCAGCAGGAATTGTGCTGTGATTTTAATTTCTGAATCTGAAGAATGATTTGAATAATACATGTTTTTTAAATATCCTGGAAGCAGCCTAAAAGATGGTTAGAAGGGCAGTTGCCCCCACATTTTCCCAAAGGCTATTCCGTCACACGCATTAGGCCAGTTTTAGTAAGGTTCAAGTAATTTAAAAAAATTTGCTAACATACTATGGCATTTAAGGACTACCAATTTGAAGCATCAGGAGAAGTTGATCCTAACAGTTACTAAAGAAACAAAATGGTACTTCATAAACTATGAAGGTATTATGCTAAAATGGTCTTTCTAAGTATATATTGCAAATGAAAATATTACATGGAAAAAAATCAAGTCATAAGAACAAAGATATAATGGAGAATATCTGTCTTCAGAAAACAAAAATAAATTAGAAAATTTAAACATAAGGAAATTACAAATTATGAACTGTTTTCACTTTTTATTTAAGCAAATCTTAAGAACTGATTTTAAAGTAAATGAAATGACTAATCTTCAAGTTATGAGTCAACAAAAGTAGTTGTTGTATATGACATTTGCTTTTATGAAGCAAAGCATGTCATTACTTTCTAATAAAAGTCTAAACTGTGATTTAAAATGTACTTAAATATCTGTGTAGAACCCCTAGAGAAGTAGGAAGATTTTTTTTGCCTCCCAAATTATGTGTCTGTAGGTTTAGAAGACAATATACGTAAACCAATTAAAGTAATCCCTCACTGAGGAAGTAGATAGTGAAGAGAAATCATTTAACTTTTAAAAAGTTAAAATATATATTAAAATATGGATTCTGAAGAAAGAAAACAGATAAAACACTTTTTTCCCAAACATTTCTGATAGAGGCTAATTAACATACACAATCTAATTTACCAAACTTAGGTAACTTTTTACACCAAAGCTTACTTCAAAGTATACATTATACTTTATGTTTCTAGCAACTAGCATGTAAGAGATCTCAAGAAGTGAGGGAGGAAGCGAAATGGAAGTCAATCAGAAATATAGTTCATCTGTAAAATGATAATACTGCCACATATCTGGTAGGTTTGTATAGGATTTTAAAAATAAGCAAATATAGGCCTAAAATTCAATGAGCTCAACAAGTGGATCTTATTACAATAAATACAGAAATAGTCTTCCCCATGAAAAAAAGAAAACCATAAGGAATGCACTTTTTGCATATTTTTGCCCCACTATGGAAAGAACAGCTGAAGTTCTTTGAAACAGATCAGTTTCCCTTGCAAAAAGGGACAGAGGCACTGGATATGGACTGCACTGAAAGATTAATAAGAATGGAAAGTTTTTATTTGCATTCTTTTGCCAAGAAAGATGTTAAAACTTTTGAGTAAATTCAATGTTTACTGGAAACATACTATGTTTACAGAACTTCAGAGGATAAAGCTTGAACTCTGGTCCCCTTTTTTTAAAAAAAAAAAGGCTGCATTGCTTCTAATACAGTAGTATTAATGTAAGCACTTTTGTGATATGTACTTTAATGCTTTTATGGTTTCCAACACCTCTGTGTGTCCTCACAATATCTGTGAGGAAAACAGAGTAAGTATTATTCTCTATTTTAATGATTAGAAAACCAAGATTGCAAGAAACTAACCCAAAATCATATAGCTAATAAGTGGTTAAGTTGGAACTAAGCACTAGACTTTTGAGTCACCAACCAAGGTACTTTATCTCTTGTTGAGCAAACGGAAACAGCTGGAATGGTGTAGCTGTTTCAAGCCCTTACAAAACACACACACACACACACACACACACAGAGGGAGAGCATGAATTTCTTCTTAAAATAAAATTTAAAAAGTAAAAATTATATTAATTAGCAATTAATAAAGGCTGTTACTTAGTTCAAAAGGTTTATATTGCCTTAAAAATTATGGTAATGTATGTACTTACTAAGTATGAAAAACGCTAATCATAAATAAAAGTACAAAAGTTAAGTTTCATGATTTTGTTTGGTTGGTCTTAATGTTTTTAACAAGAAGAAAGAAACATAATTGATTCTATCCAGGTAGCTTCCCATCTTATACATCTGTACTTTTTCCAGCACCAAATACTAATCCTGATATATGGAACATACTTACTAATGCCTACTTAATGAAAAAATACTCTAATGCGGTATTTTTGCTCTCTGGATGCCAGAAAAATAGAGTAGCCCCAGCTAATTGATTTGTGCAGCCACAGTCTGAGGCATCACTATTCACCTGGTAATGGCACATGAAACAGTATACTGAAGGAAACAGAACTGCCTTAGAAATACATATCTACATATTCAGAAACTTCAGAGAGATGTTTCATGTAAATTACTTTTCAAAATAGCCCATACTTATCCTTTAAATCACCATAGCTTACCTTAAAATAATCTTAACTGAAATATTTGCAGAGATTTTTAAGTCTTTCTTCCATGCCTTAATGTGCATATGATAAAATCTTTTGATGGCTCAAGCTCATCAATGTGAATATCAATTATTAGACTGTTCCATAACACAGTGATTTTTCCTGGAATAGTGCAGAATGTCCAACTGTTTATCCCTTTATTAACTCATTCTAGGCTACTTCTAAAAACAACGTTCCCTACGGCTTGCTCCCCTATTGTCACTTACAGACCACCAGCACCCTACCCAAAGTTTTTAAACTGCCAGCTGTGTTTTAAAAAATGTAAAACCAGCACAGGCAGTTGATATTCCTAACCTTATACAAATTCTAAATCAAGCCACTGTGTAGCTATTTTCACTGTAGAAAGGCCTGACTCAAAGTCTTTTCGTCTTTCACTTCCTAATTCTGAGACCTATTCTAGGCTCTTATTAGAAGTCTGGCCCCAAAACAATTACAGCAGCACTTATTTCTGCATATTTTCTTTTAGTATAACGTGAGGAAAAATATATATACAATAGTCCTACAATGCACCATATAGACAAGATGATAGAAGACATTTCACAGTATGTGCTTATATGGACAATTACTTTGCCAATTATACCTAGGAGTCAACATATGAGGCCCCCTGGCCAAATCCAGTCCACAGATGGCTTGTTTTTGTTTGGCTCTTGAGCTAACAATGTAAAATTTTACATTTTAAAAAGATGATAAAAAACAAACAAAAAAGAACATTCAACAGAGACTGTAAATGGCCTGCAAGACCTAAGTATTTAATTATCTAGCCCTCTACAGAGAAAGCTGGGCGACCCCTGATCTAAGCCATATAACAAACTCATATAAGCTATCCATTATACATAAAGCTTAAGCTATTAATATGGCAAAGCTGAGGTATAGTTCTTTTAGTGATAGGTTCCTAATGATACACACTGTCTTGTCCAGTTCTGCCTATTTTCCTCTTCTGATGCCCTGGTCTTTAAGCTAACATCTCGGCCTAACTTTCTTTCTTTCTTCCTCCCAATTTCTAAGTTTGGATGCTCTCCGACTACTTATTCTACTACTACTTCCAACTCTGCCTGTGAATCTCTTTTGGAATGCCTTTCCCTTTGTTATCTAAATCCATTCTAGTTTCCTCTGACTTCCTCCAGATGCCTTCCAAGATTGTTCTAGGGCTCACTGGCTTCACTTCCCTTTAAATTCCAGTTGGTATCACACAACTTAACAATACCACATTACATTTTTTGCTAATGATACTATTAGTTTAGTACCCCCAACTAGTTTGTAAACTACTTGAAGGAAGGAAGACATCACACTATGTTTGTATCCCCACTTTAATAACATCGCATCATCCCGTAAACACATGCCATCTCCCAGGTGCGTTTCTCAACCTTGGAGGAAAAATAGCCCAAGGACTGGTAATGGGTGATAAGTGATTGGAAACATCCAAAGATGACACCCAGAAAGGAACCTGATGGAAGACCACAGGCTACACAGCAAACTTGAAAGTATATATTAAAGACAAGCAAAATCATGATGGTGGGAGGACAGAAAGGTGAGAATAAAAATACAAAAAGAGACCACTGAATAATTCTCGGAAATAAGACCAAAATATTAAGAAAATTATAAAAGCTCACAATACACATAAAAGTACAAAATTTGCCTTTCAATATTAATGGCCACTAATTTTCCTTTAACAAGGAGCTCTTGACATTAATACACATGGGGGCCATATTTCTTGTTTTGCAATGTGATAAACTGAAGCAGTAAAAGGCTCAATGGAATAAACATGCACCATATTCTAAACCTTTGGAATTACAATACTGTGAATTTATTTGAAGTCTGCTAGCCATTGCTTAAAAACAAAAAACGAGATTCACCAATCACTCAGTTATCTGGCCAATAAAATTGGAAATAATGTGCATATCCCTACACCATTCTCAAAGACACGATCTACATTCATTTTCATTCAAACATGCACTAAGAATGTTTAAAAAAAAACCCTTTTGATTACTTCATTAAACTGTATATTTTTTAAAAAAAGCAAATTGAAAGATGCACAAACATTGGATGTTATGAACATTAAAAAAGAATACAAATGTTTTAAACAGTAAATATTACTAAAAATGGATAAAGAATAAATTAAATGCTCTTTGCCTAAGTAAAACTATAAAAAAAGAGAATATGAATCATGCATTCCCTCTTTTTTTTATGGGGTTTTATAGGATCTCTCAGCCGTTAGCTATAACTGGCTGGTCAGAGAAGAAGAAGAAATTTTTACATTAGTAATAAAATATGCTTATTATATTGCAGAAATGTGACTAGTAAAGAGTAATCATTAAATATGTGTTAAAATAAATCAGGTCTCAATTACTCACACAGAGAGAGAAGTGAAGACACAGATGTCACCAAAAGAAGATAATCCTAGAATCAGTTTTTTTTTTAATGCTTATCATTAATTTGGGAGACACTAATCACCCTTATAACTATGCTTGACTGAGACCCGTGTGAACCAGGATTTTATTTTTCCTGAGCATTCAATAATTTGGAGGATTCAGACAAAAGGGAAAAAGGGGGAGTTAATTCAGAAGCATACAGGTGGCTAATGATAGCCAGCCTAGAATAAAAAAATTTCCAGTTAACCTACACATAGAAACTAACAGATGATCTATGAAATAAAACAAGACAATATAGTAAAATTAATTGTGGTAGTGCTGAAAAATTTAAATATAAGATTTAATATTAACATTTTTAACAAGATGTTTCTCCTGTCATCATCCCTTTTTCCCACTAACTGGTGTTATTGGACAGCAAGAACTATCGGTGGGCTACAAAGCTAAAAGCAACATTTTAGGTTATATTTTACAAAAGATATAGTAAAGATCCTTCATCACTGTTTTCTGTTAGGCCCACCATCTGTCTCAGTGAGCACCTTATCTCATTACTTAAGAAAAATTAATTCAACCAAGAAAATAACCAAAAGGCAGGGGATTCAACTCATTTGAACATTTTTGTAGGTGATACAAGATGACAGGAATTACAGAGTTAGTAAATACACAAAAACTAAGCATTTATCCAAACGCAAGATCAGAACCACAAAACTCAATTCGTTTCTGCCTAACATATGGCTCAAACTCCTGAGTGGCATATGTTTAGTACTGGAGCTGGTTACAGCATGGTGATAAAATACAGCAAGAGTTCAACTGTTATTTCGTTCCTACAATACAGAAACACACACACTTTGGTTTCAAGAACTAAAAGGACAGACCACAGTAAGAAGCAAAATACGTTGTTCAGTTTTAAAAACCCATAGAGAACACGAGGATTATATTGTAAAAAGAAAAAAAAAATCTCATCAGCCTGTGGTTCTTATTTAATAGATGGTCAGACACAAAGGTGTCCAAAGAAACTTACCGAAAATCTCACAAAAAATCTCGAATTCACAATCCCTAGCACCGCCAGCAAACTATCACACTCCCCCCTCTAAAATATCCCAAGGCTTGTAACTCTCACAGTTGAATAAAAGAACAATTAACGACCACATCCATTAAAACAGCCCCTCTTCTCCTCGCAATTTGACAAAGAAATTATCTGTTCATTTTCCTTTACCTAACACATGACGTCGTTTCCAAAGCCGTGTCAAAAGTTCGAAGATCCAGGCTGTTAAACCGGGCGAGGGCTGCAGCCCGGAGTCCACCTCCCGACTGAACAGGTGGTTAACTCGCCCGGGGAGAGGAATTGCCAGGTACTGGCAGCAGCCACGCAGGATCAAACACAGAGGGCGGGTTTTCGAGGTTTTAACCCCAAGATGAGCGGGGGAAACTCTCTTCAGAAAAGCATTCAACTTCGGCCGATGCCGGGCGGCCAAAGCCGAAGGCGCGGCGGGTGCTGGGCGATCCTAGCGGGAGGATTCCGCACCCGCCCCCGAGCCCTCTGGAGCTACGCGGCTCGCCGCCGGGAGGAGGCGGGGGACGGAGGAGTGGCGCCCGCGCACCCGCGCCGCCTCCCTCGTGCTAGATGCCGCCTCCTTTCGGGCTGGATGGCGCCCCCAGCCGCGCCCCCGTAAGCGCGTCCCGGCGAGGCTCGGCCCCCGCAGGTGCCCGACAAGTTGATGGGTCTCGTCCCCGGCCCCAGTGCCCCTGTGCCCAATAGCGCGCCCACATAAGGGAGTGGGCCGGGCCCCTCGACGGGACCGAGCCCTGGAGGGTGCCCGGGCCCTCAGTCCCAACCTAACGGTTTCCGCGGCGCCTGATGCGGGGCGAGAGAGGGTTCAGACTGTTCGGCGTCCCCAGCCTTTCGCGCGGAGGGAGTGCCCGCGCTCTCACCTCTGAGTCAAGCCGTTCTGAGGCAGAAGAAGGCGGCACCTCTGGCGCCTCTTCTTAGGGTTCCCGATCGTTTTGTCTCTCTACCTCAGCTGCAGAGTCAGCTCTCGGGGCCGCCGGCACGCCGACTGTTGGGGTTGTTTCCCGGCAGTGACTGCGCCGCCTCAGCCCCGCTCTTCGCTCCCTCTCCGCGTAGCTCCCGCTTTCTGTTTCACCCGAGGTACCACGAACGCCGCCGCCGCCATGCTTACTACGGAGTCGAGAGGAGGAGCCCGAAATCGGCGCGCCGAGTGCGGCTGCGCGGACCCCGCTGACGGCGCCCTTGGCCGGCCAGGACCCCGAACTCCCGCGTCGCTCCCGCCACGCCGGGGCTCCCTCACTGAAACACGAGTACCCGCGGAGCCGCCGGCGGGTGGCGGCCAAGTGGCCGCGTTCGGCTCCCAGAGCACCCACACCCTCTCGGGCTTCCAGCTTTCTCCCGAGGCCCGGCTGCGCCTGGCTCGTGGTAGCATCCGCCGCGGCCAGGCTCGGAGCCACACTCAGTAAGTGGAGTTCAGGGACGTTCCTAGAGCCCCTAACACAATTCTCAATTCACATTTCAAAAGGCTCCCCTGAGACTCACCCTGTCAGCCCCTTTCCGAAACCACCCGAACTTCAGGCTGGCAGGTGCTTTAAAAGACACTCCCCTCAAGGACTAGGAAGCCTCCGCAGTGGGCTTAGAGGTTTCTAATCCCAGACACTTAGAACCCGGGATCTGGATAGCAAGCAAAAATATTTAGCTCTTTACTTAGTTGAAACGTGGAAGGGTGGCTTTGTAGTCTCTTCGCCAGCCAAATCGCGTGGAAAACCACGACCTCAATTTTAACAACCGTGCGAAGACTTACAAGTGAGCTCAGCAGCGACTTCCTGGAACCTCAAGCAATGGGGGGCACTGCGATAAGGCCTAAGGGCGCTGACTTAAGGTTGCCACCGGAAGATCTGGGGAGGAGGCAGTCCCTGGACCGGGGAGTCTACCCCAGGAACTGTCCTTTCAGAAATGGTGATGGATGTAACCAAGCTGCATGTCTGGGCTTTATTTCAGTGTATTAATTATGGGATCTTTTAAAATAGCTATATTAAAAAACAAAACAAACTTTCACAGAGATCTCTTTAAAATGTGCTTATTCTCTATATTCTTAAAGAATACAGTGGTCAATGAAATCCTTTGTTGATGACTGACCCTCAAACCAATACTCTGGCCATACGTTTAAATCCCAAAGGATTGCTGAGATGTATAGAATCCGTACTTCGGTGCTTTCCCTTTTTACCTCTTTGGAATGTTCTCATCGCCTCTTCTAAAATCTGTCACTGCTCCTCGTCTCCTCATCTGCCTCTATCCACTCTGAGCCTTCCTTTTATTCTTTCTGCTTTACTGTTTATTTTTTACTCTTTTCTCCTCGGCTGGTTTTCTCCGCTGCTCCAGGTGAAGATTGATGGGATGTTTATACCCACATCGGTCTAATGAGAGGTTTCTTTTCTTCTGGCTCTAAATAGGGCAGTGACTCTCTATCAAGTGGCATCTTGAGATACTTTCATTGCTCTTCACTATCAGAAGTTCTTCTACTGTGAGAGATGTTTCCTTTTCTTTCTTTTCTTTTTTTTTCTTTTTTCTTTTTTTTTTTTGAGGCAGAGTCTCCATATGTCGCCCAGGTTGGAGTGCAGTGGCGTGATCTCTGCTCACGGCAACCTCCACCTACCGGGTTCAAGTGATTATCCTACCTCAGCCTCCCAAATAGCTGGGATGACAGGCATGCGCCACCACGTCCAACTAATTTTTGTATTTTTAGTAGAGATAGGGTTTCACCATGTTGGTCAGGCTGGTCTCAAACTCCCAATCTCAGGTGATCCGCCCACCTTGGCCTCCCAAAGTGCTGGGATTACAGGCGTGAGCCACTGCGCCCAGCCTCCTTTTCTTAACTTTTGGATTTGGCCCTCTTCCAGACAGCTGGCAAGTTGATCTGGGAATAATTGAAGTATAACTGTATATTATTTCAAAGTATGAGGATTTTATAAGAGGTGGGTGGATGAGGTGGCTTCCCCATATTGCTACCCAGCTATGTTTGATCTGAATCTAAGCTAGTGGTTTCCAAACTTATCGCTAACCTCATATTTTCCTACTCTGCTTCCTACTCAGGAGCTTTTTGAAATTACAGAATCCTGCAATTACTCCCTCAAGATTCTGATTTCTTTGTTCAGGGAGAGGCCAAGAAATGGCACTTTTAAAAACTATATTAAAAGTGATATTGGGACATGCCTACATGTAAAAGCGGAGTGAAGAAGACCAGCTGTTTCTGAAGGAGACTAACACATAATTTAAGAATGTTAGTGAAGACCTAGAGATCGTAGTCAATAATATGCAATGCAGCAAGGTGAAGTGAAGTGAAGACTGAGGAATTATGCCCTTTGGAGAGAATAAAACCCACACATAAATGACCCTAGCATATGTACCAGTATGAGTTCTCTGGGAACACAGAGAAGAGGGTCAAGAATTTATATTGGCTTAGAACAAGTTCTCTTCTCAATGCTTCATTTTTTTTTTTTAAATTAATAAAATAAGAGCCATTTTCAGTCCTCATCTTTCTTGGGCTGTCAACAATACTCAACACTTAGACCACTATTCTGTCTAAAATGTTTCTTCTTCCTTTGGCACTGCATTTTCTTGGTTTTCTTCCTTACTTTCCTGGGCACTGCTTCTCTGATTCCTTTGTAGATTCCTGCTCTTCTCCCTAATTATTAAATATAAAAGGAATTTAAAATTCAGTTTTAGGTTCTTTTCTGTTTTCATTATGATCTCTCAGCCTAAGCAACATCACCCACACCAATGGCTTTAGTTATCATCTATATGCCAGTGATCTCCACATATATGCCTCTAGCCCAGACCTTTCCTCTAAATTCCAAATCTGATCCACTAATCCAAAGTTGACTCTTCCTCCAAATTCCAAGTGCTTCACTGACATGGTCACTTAGTATCTTAAAGTTGCAAAGTTTATTCCAACTGAGTTCATGAACTCCTGTTTTCCTTATCCTTTATCCCCCAAGTTATTCAAATCAAACATCTAGTAGTCAGTCATCCCTAATGTCTCCCTCACCTCCATTCTTCCATTCTCCATACTTGTTGCAGCACTAACTCCTGGCAATTTTATTTCTAAAATCTAATTGATCCACTTCTTTCCAATCACCACAAATCTAATTTGGTCTCACTGTATACAGTGTGGGCTCCTCCAGTCAGTCTCCATTTTGCAGCAAAAATGATCTTTTCTAAAAGCAAATAAGACTATGTCGCTTCTCCAAAAA
This sequence comes from Callithrix jacchus, assembly GCF_049354715.1. NCBI lineage: Eukaryota > Metazoa > Chordata > Mammalia > Primates > Cebidae > Callithrix > Callithrix jacchus. The sequence continues at coordinate 67,000,740 of NC_133502.1, forward strand.
ACTTCTTAAACCGTTTCTCCTTGCTCTAGGATAAGTCTAGAGTTCTTAAGGTGGCCTACAAAACCATGCAAGGTGTGGCCTTACCTGCCTTTTCCAGTCTCATTTTCACCTTGTTTCCTGGGCAGACTTCCTGGTCTTCTTTCAGTTTCTCAAAAATGCTGTGATCCCAACAGCCAAAGGCTCTATGCACGTGTCATTCTCTCCTTTAGCTATCCTATCTCTTACTCATCCTTCAGCTCTCAGCTTGAAAGGGACATCCTTGAAAAAACATTTCTGACCTCCCAGATACAATCAAGATCCCTTATTATGTCAGCTCTCTTACCACCATGTACCCTCCCTTCTTAGGACTTACTGCAGCTTGTAACTACATTTTGGTATGTGTAACTACTAGGTTAATGTCTGTGGCTCCCCACATTAGGACAAAGACCATGTCTATTTGGGCCTGCACAGTGCCTGGCACATAGGAGCTACCAAATACATATTTCTTGAATGATTATTGTTCTATGAGTTTATTTTCCAGGATTCTAGAAGGTTGTTGGGTCATGAAATTAGATTACTAATCATTTTCAAGAGACCGATCTTCTGTATGACTACTGGGAAGAAAAGCACAAATGTGTTGGGAGACAATTCTCTGTGGGACTCTAGTATTTCTGTATGTCTTGTGAGCAGAGGCACTAACGCCTTTTGTTTTGTTTTGTAATTGTTTTAGACCATATATTCAAGGATTTTTTTTCTTTTTTTTTGGTAAACAGCCTTGGTAAATATACATAGTGTCCCTCACCCCACCCAGAGCAGGGGCACATTTGTTTACCATCCAATATAGTAAAGTTAATGTCTTTGGAAGGGTCAAGCAGGTTTTCTTGCAGCCTATTATAAAAAGATTGGGGATTTCTTAAGCTTAGAGTTACTCAGCTGTGAGGCAAACCCACTGCAGGTGCATCACTCACCTGAACCACACCATGTAGCTCCAGGTGGGACCTGGGGGCAAGGGAACTGACTAAACATGACACTGGTGCTGCTTACTGTGCCATGAGTAATACACCCCTTTCACCCCCAAATCCCACATCTTCTGTCAGCTTCCATGAAACTACAGCAGGTAAAATGATCAGCTTGCAAGGAGGATAAAATATCAGACCCTTCACAGTTCTTGACAAAGTACAGAGGGTCAAAGAGAAAGACAAAGATGAAGAAGTCAAACAGCAAGTGGAGACTGTTTAGAAAGCTTGGAAAAAAGTTTGGTGATGAAAGAGGAGAGATGGTACAGCAGATTGTGGTGGGAGGAGTGTGCTGATTGAATTCTCTGAACAATATTGGGGGCCTTAACTCTGAACAAAGCCAGACAGAACACTATTGCTGTTGTTCCTTTCTTTATTTAGGGAGCCGATTCAAGTTTGAAAGAGGAGAAGGAGGTGGAAGTGGTTGATCTGGAGGTACGCCACTTAAAGTGGCCAGTGCTTTTTTTTTTTTTCTTAAATCTCCAAGAAGGGGTGGAGTATAAGTTGGGGCAGGAGAGACAAGCTTTGGAGTCAGGTGGATCTGGGCTTCAGTTGCAGCTCTATTACTAACTAACTGATTGATCAATCTTGGGCTTGTTATCCAACATTTCTGGCCTCAGTTCCTCATCTATAAACTAAGGATAAAATACCTACTTTGCAGGTTTAAATTGCATAATGCATAAAGATGCCTATTATATGCTTGATGTTCAATAAATAAATGTGAACTACATGATTAGGATGTCCTGGCTAATTGTGATTTGGTGAGGTTTGGAAAATCCAGAACCTTCCTCCACATTTCCACGGATTCTTGGAAAGGAGCTTCACGCTTGCTCTGAATTCTTGATCCTGTTGCCATCTCCATTCCTCGCTGTGCTTTCCTGTGGATGGAACAGCTCCTTCCCTAAAAGCAAAGGAAACAAGGCACAGAATAGGAAGCAACTTCACATTGAATGTTGACCATTTCCACCACAGGGAATTTCTCACTAATCATCATTTTCTTCAGACCACACCCTACCACTATATTGCTGTGATCCCTCACTCTAACAAGAACCTTCTCTATATTTTTTCTGAATTTCTGGGACTCCTAACGCCACCTCTCTTTAAAACCACCAAGGGCAATTCCCAAATTCTTGTTAATTTATTCTTACTCAAAGCAATTTGACTCTTTGTTTTCTCAATTTTATTCAGAATAGCCTTGGAACCTTAGCTTTATTTCAGAACCAACATGTTTCATTGGTTTTTCCTAAACTAAAGAGTAACTGTCCTTGAGAAGTAGTTCTTAAACTTTGCGATGAATAAAAATCACCTGTGGCACTTGTTTAAGCTATAGTGGTTCCACTGCATACTCCCTTCTCACCCCAAAATTTGGATTCAAGAATCTGCATTTTATAAGCCCTCCGGGAGACTCTGACGAGGGCAGTCCATAGGCCATATTTTGAGCATCTTAGAGCAACCAGCTCAAACAAGAGTCAACTTTCACAAATAAGAATTGTTTTTCCTCTGTAACATAGTGTTAAACTAGGGTTGATACAAGTGTTCAGGAAAACTGCACATCTATGGTCCATGTCTTTTATATTGTGTATTCTTTATAGAGAAGTCAATTAGGAAAGACGAAGGAATTCCCTAATCACAAAATGATAATCCTAATAGTCCAAATTTGTCAATGTCAATAATATGGTTTCAAAGCAGTGCTCTTGGGGACAGTTACTTCCAAAGGGAAAATACTTATCTGATTACTGGCCAGGACTTCTTGAATAGCTTCCGGATCTGAAGGGGCTATACAATAATAGACAGATTATAAGGATTTTATCTAGGCTGAAAAAATAAAGTTTCTATATTTGTCTTTTGGACTGTCAACAGCTCTTTGATTTTTTTTACCACTTTAGGATGCTTTGATAATAGCCCTGGGGTTGAACACACCACGATCATTATCCAGCATAACCAGATGACATATGAATCAATTTTAAAGACAGAAGAAGGAGATAGGCATCTATAAGAATAATGAGGCACAGGATGACTTGGAATTTTTAAAACTCTCCCCAACTTCCTGGCTTTTATTTTCCCTCAAAAAATCAAATTTCAAAACCAGAGCACTACTTTACCAAGATAACAATAAGACTTTAATCTGGAAAAAATAAAAATAAAATTTAAATTAGTTAGGAAGTGAAAATTCAGATTTCTAAATCCAGTTACAATTCACCAAACTTGAGAAAGGTCTTCCTCAAATTTCAGAGGTAAATATTTAAAGCAAATCACATTTTAAAGCTACCAGACAAAACAACAAACTATTCACGGCAGGTAAAGATCAAATTGCCTTTATTATTTAAAAATATTATGTAAAATTGAAACAGCCATCTCTGAAATAAAGACAATGACATAAGTAATGGGAAAAACTAGGAAAATCACTTATAAGTTGAAGGCTTTTAATGAAATAAAATACAAATTTTACTGATTTCAAATTTTTATCCATAAAGTTTTTAAAAATCAAGGCACATCTGTATTTTGCTTTTATTTTTTCTTTACACTGTACATATGACATAAATCCAGAATTATACCAAAAAAGAATGAAAGCTAAAATTAATTACTAATAATACTTAGGATTACTAAAAGAAGGTAAAATAGAGACTCTTTAAAAATAATGAACTAAGACTTTACTGAATAAATATTCAGATTCAAATCAAGAAGCTAATAGCTTAAAACATTAGAAATTTGCCAGGCATGGTGGTTCATGCCTGTAATCCCAGCACTTTGAGAGGCCAAGGCGAGAGGATCACTTTAGGCCAGGAGTTTGAGACCAGCCCGGCCAACATGATGAAACCCTGTCTCTACTAAAAATGCAAAAACTATCTGGATGTGGTAGTACCTGCCTGTAATCTCAGCTACTCAGGAAACTGAGGCACAAGAATCACTTGAACCCAAGAGGCAGAGGTTGCAGTGAGCCAAGATCATGCCACTGCACTTCAGCCTGGGTAATAGAGAGACCTTGTCTCCAAAAAACAAAAAATAAAATAAAGAAATAAAGGGAAAAAAACCCCAAAAGAAACACAAGAAGAAATTCAAATACAGCCCATCTTCCCAACCTACAGAAGACTAAGAGTAAAAATACGGTTGTAGTAAAACTCTCAAAGAGTTTTGATACTTTTCCTCATCCGCATTCAGATTTCTTCCAGAAGATCCTAAGAACTCCAAGGGATTTGCTTGGTATTCTATGCCTTATTTCCTTTGCTTTTAGGGAACACTTTAAGAAACAGTCCTCTAATTCATTCACCATCTTCCTCCTCTGGCTCATTGAATTGTTTTCTCTTATTGCTTCCAAAGGCAACAAAGCTCCCCAACTGCAGTGCTGTTTGTGCTGAGGCTACCAACCTCTGATTTTTTTTTTTTTTTTTTGAGTTGGAGTCTCGCTGTGGTTGGCTGGTGCAATGGCGTGATCTCAGCTCACTGCAACCTCCACCTCCCAGGTTCTAGCAATTCTCCTGCCTCAGCCTCCCGAGTAGCTGAGATTACAGGTGCCTGCCACCATGCCCGGCTAACTTTTGTATTTTTAGTAGAGATGGGGTTTCACTATGTTGGCCAGGCTGGTCTCGAACTCCTGACCACTGGTGATCCACCCACCACGGCCTCCCAAAAGTGCTGGGATTACAGGCATGAGCCACTGTGCCCAGCCACCAACTCCTAATTTTAATGGCACTAATACCTGTGCCAAGATACAATTTTTCACAGGCATCTTCTCCTGTTGATATTGTCTTCAGCTCCAAAAGTCCCGGGTACATCACAGTGAAGCATTTAGTTATATAATTTGTTTGCTGCTCTAGGACTCAGGCATGAGTTCATGGAATAGATAACATGTTCCATGAAGCCCTTTCCTCTAACCTTGGGCAATTGATCTTGAAGGAAACTTTTCATAGCTTTCTTCACTTAGGATAAGTTTTTTTCTTCCTCTGCTCTGCCAGTTCTACAGATGTGCTGAAACATGCTCCAATTGTAGGGCAAAAAACAGTGCCAGCCAGGCATGGTGGCTCATGCCTGTAATCCTGGCACTTTGAGAGGCAGAAGCAAGTGGATCACGAGGTTAGGAGTTCAAGACCAGCCTGGCCAAGATGGTGAAACCCCATCTCTACTAAAAATGTAAAAAAGTTAGCTGGGCTGTGCTGGTGGGCGCCTGTAATCCCAGCTACTCAGTAGGATGAGGCAGAGGTTGTGGTGAGCCGAGATGGCGCCACTGCACTCCAGCCTGGGCACAAAATTAAAAAAAAAAAAAATTGTTCTTTCTCAAAAAACAAAAAAACCAACAGTGCCACATTTCTTCAAGGCTACCAGGACCAGTCAGTTGTGGCTCCTTGTCAGCATAAACAACCACCATATGACATGGTTTCTAATTTCTGAAGTCCTGGCAAGGACTTTGATTAATATATTTTAACCAGAGATTTAAAATACCTATTCATGGAGACAAAATACATTCATGCAAAAATATATTCAGAGAGAGAACATTTGACATGAATAGCTCAGCTAACATTTGCTATAGAGCTCAAAAGGACAAGCAATCAATTGCTATGAGATGATCAAAGATAGGCATTGTGCTTTTAAATTTTAACTTATTTTATTTAATGTTCAAAACAACATTGTGATCAAAGTACTATTAGTCTCACTCTGTAGACAAGAAACATTGCTGTGAGTGGTTAAATTTACATACACATATGTACAGCTAAGAAAGTGACAGAGCTGGGATTCATACCTAGGCCTGTATGACTCTGACAAAGATTCATTGCTGGCCAAGCCTTAGACTTCTACATCTTCTGGTAGGCCCATCTGGGCATTTCCTTGTAAAATTCTATTTTAGCAAAGAACCTTGCTAAGTGAGTTTAGCAAGAATTCCTGTTCTCAATAGCTGATTATCGTTGATATCTGATCAAGTTTCTCATCCTCCACCATCGCTTCGGTGACATCTAAACACTCTGGCCTGTCTTCAGCAAGAATCCTGTTAGGTCAGTTGAGCAGGAATCACTTTTACCCCTGATGTTATCCATAAAGTTTTTAAAAGTCAAGGCACACCTGCTGACCCCCACACTGCTCCTTGGCTCCAAATTCTTACTTGCCCATACTTTACTGGGAATTGTGCCCTATCTCTCTCCCCCACTGCAAGACCCCATTGCAGCAGTCCCTTTTTCTTTAACAACTCTTAACACACTCTTTCCATTATTTCATGTTAGGTCAGAAGAGTTGAAATTTAAAGTGAACCTTGAAGATTAGGCTTCAAATAGAATGACCAGAGTACAGCATTCTTGTAGGAAGGATACCTAACAAAGGTATGAAAGTGGGAAAATGCCACATATGCCTGGGGGTAAGAAATGAGCCAGGACAAACATTTGTGATGTGTAGATACAGGGCAGAAAAAGAAGTTTGGCCTAGATTGAGAAATAGTTTGAATGGCACATGATATATTTAGGAACTACTTATTTTTAATCGAGGGTTAGAGGAGTAAAATGGCAAAAGTGAAAAAGCTATTTGATATTGTTGTTTAATGTCCCTTTTCATTATTACTTGTCAAGCCACGGTTGTTATCAAAGGCATTTAAAATAACCAACACATTAAAACAAAACAAACAGGAAAAAAAATCTTTATAGATTACTGCCATTAGAAAAGGAATTTTAACTTTGTATAAGTTAAAGAAAAGAAACCCAGACATCAAACAAACAAAAATCTTACAAGAAAATTGATTTTTTTTTTGAAATGGAGTCACTCTGTCACCCAGGCTGGAATGCAGTGGCGTGATCTCGGCTCACTGCAACCTCTGCCTCCTGGGTTCAAGCGACTCTCCTCCTCAGCCTCCTGAGTAGCTGGGGTTACAGGCACACGCCACCATGCCAGGCTAATTTTTGTATTTTTAGTAGAGACAGGGTTTCGCCATGTTGGCTAGGCTGGTCTCGAACTCTTGACCTCAGGCGATCCACCCACCTTGGACTCCCAAAGTGCTGGGATTACAGGTGTGAGTCACTATGCCCAGCCAGGAAATTGATTTTTATCACAGGGGAAAAAAGGATATTTATTTATTCCTTGCTTTAAGATAAATCAAAGACCTAAAATAATTTACATACCTATGAGAAATGAAATAAGTACTTTTTAAAGAAAGGTATTATTATTTGACTAATATATCTTTAGGGAATAAAATGAAGAAATAGTAAAACAACAAACCAACAATGCTAAATTGAGAAACACTGATAAAATGGGACACTACTCAGCCTGTCAGTGAACTATTATGTTCTATTACAAACCTCTCCTTGAAGCAATTGGATTCAGACACATTAGAGGTTAGACAGACTTTTGTGGGCTCGTCTAGAAATTCAACTGTCATTTATAACTTTGTTTCCATGGCAGAATGCTTCTACAAGTTCTAAACAGCAGACTTTCAAATTAACTTTTAGAATATAACCCATTTGCAACTTGGGGACCGCCTGTGCTTTGAATGTAGATTGTCTATTGTAACTAGGGCTTTAACTCCACTGAATCTCAGAGGATTTCAAACTAGTTAGTACCTTTCTTTCCAATCCAATAACTTATTTGGGAAAGGGGCATTTAAAAAAGTAACCCATCTGATGTGAAGAAAAGGCAAATCCGGTAACTTTTTTCCAATAAGGGCCTAATTAATTATAAGAAAGAAAACGTTTTGTTTGTAAGAAGAAACATTTTGTCTCTAAGAATGAGAAAATATTTAAGTATTTATAACATTTTGTAATGGAAGACAGGATTTGTTTATACTCTTTTTGCATATAGTTTGTCTCTACAATGCAAAGGTAACACAAAGTAAATATTTGAGTCAATTATCCTTAGAATGACTGCCTAGTACTCATCTTAATAATGACATTTGAAGCCAGGAGTGGTGGCTCACTCCTGTAACCCCAGCACTTTGGGAGGCTGAGGCAGGCGGATCACCTGAGGTTAGGAGTTCAAGACCATCCTGGCCAACATGGCAAAACCCCATCTCTACTAAAAATATAAAAATTAGCTGGGCATAATGGCGCATGCCTGTATTCCCAGCTACTTAGGAGGCTGAAGTGGGAGAATTGCTTGAACCTGGGAAGTGGAGGTTACAGTGAACCAGTGAACAAGATCGTGCCATTGCACTCCACACTGGGCAACAGAGCAAGACTTCATCTCAAAAAAAAGACATTTGGATATTGTAGATAAAATTTTTCTAGAATAGAACTGTAAAAATGTTTCAGTAATTTTCCACTGAACAGTACTTGAAAAGTTGCAGACAAAGACCTATAAATGATGCCTGGTATTAGAAATGGTCTATTTTCAAGAGAATGAAATGCTTATTGATCAGGAAAATAATATAAAACACTTTACTGGACTTCCAGTTAATTTTATGCTTTCAAGTAACTTCTTTCCTCTTTAACAAGAGAATGATTGAGATAGATTCAGCATAATAAGAAATATCTATCTCATCCATCAACTCATACTTTATCAAAGAATTTAGTTAAACTGATTAAATTCAGAGCTGATGGATTTGAAAGGTACTATAAACGTCATGGCCTCTAATGGCCAATAGCATCTCCTCAGTTATTTTGATTATCAAAATTACCCCCTTGCATTTCTCAAATGCACCACAGGGGACAGCACTGCCCCATTTGCAGACCACTCTATTAAATGATCTTCTTGTTGGGGTTCTTAATGTGGGGTCCGCAGAGACCCATATGCTTTCAGAAGGCCTATGAACTTGGAAGAAAAAACAGCTTGTGGCTTCGTGTTCAATATGGCATACTTGCTACTTTGTCAAAGACTGTTATTTAATACTCTTACTCAAGTTAAGCAACAATAACCCTCACATTAATATTTCTTTGCCTATAATTTATATGTATTTGCTTGCTATGTAGAGAATTAGTAAAGAAGCACATTTCTTCTTTTTTAAAAAAGTTGACTGTATTTCAATATAATTGTTTTATTTTGTTTTATGTATTTTATTTTATGCACATAAAAACATTATTTTTTGAAGTGGAGTCCATAGGCTTTGCTAGAATAGCTAAAGGGGTTTATCATACTAAAAAAAAGAAGTCTATAACTCTAGAACTAGGACCTCAACATCTTGGTATTGTTCTGCCCAAGTTAGCTCCTTAAGATAGCATTAAATTAAGGGGTATGATCATGGATCAGAACCAGGACCCCAGTGAGGAAGTGTTCAAGAGGAATGTCTGAGGGAAAAAAATTCGACATAACTCAGAAATATAGTTAGAACATATTTGTAGTAGTATCGTTAGACTAGCACGAGACAGGAATGAAAGAAGGTATTGACAAAGTGCTGGATACAGTCTCTTTGACCCATTTTCTCTTTTCACCAGGTTAAACCTGAGTTCTCAAACTTTGGTGTGCATGCCAATTCTGAACAGTTTGTTTGGTATTATTGCTTCAATTGATTTGGAATCACTGGGGGTGGAGCATCAAATTCGTAGTGTATATGATTCACAGACCAGACTCTGAGAAACCTGGGCTACACACGTACCTCTTATACAACATTTTAAAGGAACCAGTCAGCACCAGATTGCATTTTACTGCTCCATTGCTCTGAAAAGTCCTTCTCTTATTTCATTCCCTTGGTACATTTTTCCTTATCTGTTAAGCCTAGAACACAGGTAGACTCCTCCACATTTATTCCTTCCCAAAGCCTTCCACTCTTTCCATAGTCCTTTATACATTTCTCAATGCAATAGAGGTTTTTTTTGTATGAAATTATAATTATTTGTTTGAATGTTGATGTCACTATAGTGAGATCCTCAAGGTTGGGGCTATTTATATCCATTGTGGTTTTCTTCCCACCTACATCTTAGGTACTTAACTTGAATTGAAATTAAAGAAATTTGCCAGGCTTGGTGACTCACACCTGTAATCCCAGAACTCTGGGAGGTTGAGGTGGGCAGATCACAAGGTCAGGAGTTCAAGACCAGCCTGGCCAATATAGTCAAAACCCGTCTTTACTAAAAATACAAGAAAAATTAGCTGGTCCTGGTGGTACATGTCTGTAATCCCAGCTACTAGGGAGGCTGAGGCACAAGAATAACTTGAACCAGGGAGGCAGAGGTTGCGGTGAGCCGAGGTCATGCCACTGCACTCCAGCCTGGGCAACAGAGAGACTGTCTCAAAAAAAGAAAATAAAGAAATTCTCTTTTCATTGAGAATTCTCACAGACTTATTTTAAAATTAATCTCTTGTAGATTCAAACTTAGTCAAATAAGAGTGTTACTCATTTTACCTTTTATTCTCTTAGGTCAAGTTTCTTGGGAATATATACATGTACATACACTTATATATTATAAGAAACCCTACATTAATTATTGTGGAAGAGGTAGTTGCCTCCCGATGTACATTTTTCCCTTCTTACATACAAGCCATAAAAGCAAAACAAACCAAAAACCTGTATTTCCCAGTCTTTCTTGCAAATAATTGCAATCATATTACCCAGCTGTGAACTGGGAAGAGAAATTATTGAATAGGACTTCCAAAAAGACCCCTTAGAAGGAGTACTGATTTAGCTGGTTTGCACATTTTTTGTCCTTTTCTTTTTCACCATCCCCTTCCTATCTGGAACATGAACACAATATTGGGAGGTGAAGCAGACACATTGGGGCCACAAGGTGATATGGATCATAGGATGACTGAGTGAAAAGATACAAGAAGCCTGGGTCCTGACTGTATTGTGAGTTGCTGGCCAACCCTGGCTTTTTTATTTCCCTATTTCTTGTAACTAAATGAAAATGAAACACTGATTCAGTTAAGTTACCCTTTCTTTTTTTTAATTAAAAAAAAATTTAGCACTCAGTTTCTGACAGATCTTCCTTTCTTTCTTCCTCCCTCCCTCCTTTCTTTCTTTTTCTCCTCTTCCTCCTTCTCCTCCTAATTATCTTCCTCCTCTTCCTCCTCTCATTCCCTCCATCAGGTTTCTGCACTATAGGGCAAATCTTGACTGAAAGTTATTTTGCCTCATCAATGTCTAGGGTATTAGTTAACCTATGTTAGTATAGCAGAAAACAAACTAAAGAACTGCCTATTATTTAGTTACCTATTTGACTAAAACAGAGACTATTCTATCTGGCTTCTCCATCCCTAAACTTACTTAAAATCTCCTCACACTGTAGCCATGTAACTTATTTGATAAAATAAAATGAATGGCTGTATTTTTACTGGGTTTTCTCTGAAATACTTGATGCTCAAAAATATTTCATTAAAAGAAATTGTGTCTTATATCTGCAAATAGGAGATTGATTAGCTAAATTATTATATATTACATAGTAATATATGAATATTAAAAAGAATGCCGTTTATCTATGTTGATTGGCACCAAAAGAGCACCATGACATATTGTTAAGTGAAAAACTGTTATAAAATAACATATAAATTAATCTCACTTATAAAAGTCATTAATATGTGTATGTGTGTATGTATATATATGAGATATATATATATTTATACACATATGCAGCTACCTAAACAATATTTACTATAGCCTCCAATAAACTAACTGTGGTAGGATTTAAGATGATTTTTACTTTATGTCATTTAATTTTGTGTGTTGCTTGCATTTCCAAATGACCGTGATTACATGATCTTTACAATACCAAAAATAAAAACAATACTTCTTTTTAACAAAAGTAGAGTATAGTAAGAATATTCTTATTAAACGTAAAACATTTTACCTAAGAATCTTATTTTAATTAAATAACACTTTGAAAGGATGAAGCAAAGGACAAGATTTTAAGTCATCAGAAAGCACTTGAGCTCTTGGACTACTCCCTGGGAGCTCTAAGTTGCCATGGTAGAGTCTTACTGGACCACGATGCTGTGAAGGCCACATATAGGTGTTCACCATACCTGTGTCTAGCCTTTCAGCCATCCCCACCAAAGTACAAGTCAGTAGTGGAAGCCATCTTAGACACTCTAAACCAGCCTCTTGGCCAGCAGAATGCCACCAAATGATTTCTGTTAACTCTACATGGAACAGATGAATGACCCACCTAAATCCTGACATATAACTTCATGATATGCAATAAAGTGATTGTCGTTAGGGTAAAAAGACTTGAATTCTCATCATTCTCCTGTTTTGGTCCAGTGGTTCTATCTACCCAGGTATCCTCGTTAGAAGAGATTTAGAGGCTGGAGATTTAGGGTATCTCTCTTGCTTGGTGTCTAGAGCCTGCCTGAAATTGAGGGCTCCCTGGCAGAGTTTCTTTCTCTTGTTCCATCTGTTTTACAAGGGTCCATCTTAAAACCTTTCTACTGTTAAACACAGAAAGCCACAACATTATCAATATGTTTAAGAAGAAAGGCACACTGATTAAAAGAATCAATGACAATGAAGTTCTAAAGAAAACATGTACTGAAATGTACAGTAATCACTGTGAAGATCAGCAGGGTTACTGCACTACAATGTCTTTGGGTTTTAGGGAAATGGAACTCCCTGAAATTACATAACAAAAGTGGCTTGGGAGACATTTTGGGAAAATTCAACGAAATAAATGTAAGGGATACAGGCTTCCCTTGAAGTATTTATAATCTAGCTTGGGAGGGCAAATATAGTCAGACAGCAAGATAAAGATAACCAAGAAAACTTTTTTTTTTTTTTGAGATGGTGGCTCACTCTGTCCCCCAGGATGGAGTGCAGTGACATGATCCTGATTCACTGCAACCTCCACCTCCTGGGTTCAAGAGATTCTCTTGCCTCAGCCTCCTGAGTAGCTGGGATCACAGGCACACACCACCACACCCAGCTAATTTTTGTATTTTTAGTAGAGATGGGGTTTCGCCATATTGGCCAGGCTGGTCTCAAACTCCTGACCTCAAATGACCCTTCTGCCTCAGCCTCCGAAAGTGCTGGGATTACAGATATGAGCCACCATGCCTGGCCTAAAACTTCGGTCTCGTATGCATGCCTCATATGCAATACATGTACAAATGCGATAGGGTTTAAAAAATGGAAAAGATTCATTGTAAACCAGCATGACCTAGAAAGTTCCTAGAAAGGGTGATATCCATTTGACCCTTGCAGGTAAAGAGGGATCTTACTGGCACACAAGAGGGAAAAATGCCTTCCCTGTTTCAAAGGGGGTCACTGAACTAGAACATCTTTACCTATTATGCCCTTTAATAATTTTTTTTCCTACCTAATCATTTAAACGCTTTCTCTTAGAGGCAAAACTTACATTATACAAAGTATTAAATACGAGGTATTATAACTAGCTTCTCAAGAGAGTAGAAAGGCTCTCAAGTAGGATGAAAAACAAATCCTTAAATTAACTCGATGTGGAATCTGTTGTGAAATGTTACATTTATAAATGAAACAAGAGAAATATGAGATCCTTAACAGCTTTTATTTTCTTAGTACTTATTTGAGTCTTTCATATATTAGTATTAGTTTCTTATAATGTTACAAATTAGATGAATCCAACCCAGGGAATAGGAGCAGGATTCTCAGGCTTTTTTTTTTTTTTTTTTTTGGTACCTCTTTAGGGGCAGCAGAATGCTGTTCACACACCATATTCTCAGCTCATAGCTGCTGAATGAAGAAATACATGAATAAAGAACAAGGAAGATTCAGAGGAAGGAAATAGCAAAATATGGTTAACACATTCTAGTAAATATTTAGGTTGCTAAAACTGGAACCAAATTACCTTGTTTATGAATAGAGGACTTCGACTTTTTAAAAAGCAAGTTGCATAATTTAAATGTCCCTTGCCAGTTCTCATTTCTTGATAGATTCCCTGCATTTTTCTAGTTAACTGCCTTTTAAACTTCCAATATTTCGCTGTGACTCACTTTACTCTTTAAAAACAAAGAACTGATTAAAGTTATGAGGTTGAACTGGTAAAAGTTATGAGGTTGAACTGGTAGAAGTTATGAGGTCACCGTCACAACCTTTAAAGTTGATTTGTAATTCAGTAAATGTTTTCTTTGTCTTCATTTTTGAGTTTTTTTTTTTTTTTTTGCAATGGACATATGTTTGTTTTGTAATAAGGGGGAAAGAATGTTAAATTTTATTGAAAAATATAGTAGGTCTTAAAGGATATAAAAAGGCTCAAGATTTTAACCAGTTAGTCACCACTGTCCATGGTTCAGGGTGATTGTAGATCAATTATTTTCTCTCTATTTTCCACTGTCACTGTACTGTAACATGTGACATTCAACAATTTAATTGGATTTGAGTTAAGGGGCTCTCCTGCTCTGCTTGGAACAGATCCTAATAGGTAGTTACTGTATTTAAAACTTTTTGAAGAAGAAGCGTGTTATTTAAGTATTAAGCATTGTTATGAATATCCTGCCTTTTAAAAGCTCAAAGGGAAAGACAAAAGGACCTGTCTTTATTAGTATTTCAAGTTAAACTGGGAAGAATAAATTATTTTCAAACCATCTAATCTTTTCTACATGCCCCCACCACCTCCACCATCGATTTGATTTCAGTCCAATCTACAGTAGGAGAGAGATGTACACCCAACCTCTAATTTTCCTTTTAGTGCTAGTAAAAATGTTTATTACAGGTTTTTCCTGAATGTCTGTTTGTATGCACAACTTTGGAGGGATCAGTTTCTGCTAATGACGTTTAGCAATATTCTCATAAGCAGCTCTACTTGCCCCCCAAAATAGGTGGGTAATACAGGACATGTGGCATTCAGTTTGGGTCTCACAGAGCATTTTGTCAAGTCCTTTAACTATGATATGGTAGTGTAGATTTGTGTGAGTATAATAATCATTCCTGGAAGAGTCATCAAAGATACCTTTAGAGATTAGTTACTGGGAAGTTTTTTATTCTTTTTCGGGGAATAGGCAATAGTCTTAATACAATTGCCAGTTAAATTAATTGAATGATCATACCCTTTGCATGAAGTCAATTTTTATGACTGGTACACGTGTGATACTTATGGGGATCCAGCCATCCCCCATAGTTTTTCAACCTTCTGAGTTGCAATTCCAAAGTCATCCAGCTTTAAGCTGGCCAAAGAGCTCATGATTTGATATAACTGATACTTGGAGGGGTTCAAGTTAAATTTTAAAATGATATTGAAGTCCCAAATAGCAACTTCAAATAACTGTCAAAAGTACAATGATTCAAAAAAGAGTATGTCTAAGCAGATTAGAGACTCAACTGAAATGACCATAAATTTAGACTGGCTAATTAGAGGATATAATTTTTGGCTCAGTGGGATGTGTTTTGAAGGCAACACCAGTTATTTTTGCTGGAAGATAGGGTCCTAATATTTCAAATGAAACAGCACCATGTTAAATTACCTGTTCTAAAATGAAGAATTCTTTCTCTTCATGATATTCTCATTTAGAAATGTGGTGTGATAAATTAAAATTTAGACTGTGTACCAAATTGAAAGTATGAGATTCCATCTTCAATCATTTGAGGAATTAAGGGCTTGCAAAATTATGGTTATTCACAGGGCTATTTTCCCTCCATTTGTATAAATGTATAGATTTCATAAAACCAAACTTCTTCTTGCCTCGTTACAAGAGTAGAATTTCAGTTCAAAATATGATTTCCTTTTGAGCACATGAGAGCTGACAAAGCAGAAATTTAAGTTAAAAGCCTTAACTTATTGTATGTTGATATTCTTGCAGTTATAACACAGCAGCCTCGAATTAAATGTTTTCTATGTCCCTCAAGATGGATGATCCAGAACTTCGATGACATCATTTGGGCTATCTAGAGAGTTCATTGTGTGATGTTAATATCAGCTAGGAGCCCTATTAAGAGGTTTGGGACAATCATCTTGAGTAATTGAACTTAGTTTATTAATCACAGAATATAAATGTAAGCTAAATATAAAAGAATAATATCAATGTCCTCTCTGTCAGTGTGGGAAGCCTAGTCTTAAAAATAACTTTAGCCAGGCATGGTGGCTTATGCCTGTAATCTCAGGACTTTGAGAGGCTGAGGTGGGTGGATTATTTGAGGTCAGGAGTTCAAGACCAGCCTGGCTAACATGGTGAAATCCTGCCTCTACTAAAATTACAAAAATTAGCTGGGCATAGTTGTGCACAACTATAATCCCAACTACTTGGAAGGCTGAGGCAGGAGAATTGCTTGAACCTGGAAGACAGAGGTTGCAATGAGAAGAGATCGTGACACTGTACTCCAGCCTGGGTGACAGAGCAAGACTCTATCTCAAAAAAAAAAGAAAAACCAAAAAAGAAACTCAAGAGTTCAACGTTCACCTTCATATTAACAGGTGCTCTCCTGATCTCTCACCTGTACTTTGGTCACTTTCAGATTCTCTCTTCTCTTGAAATAACGCCTCCGCCATTCCTCAGCCCACAGTGTTTCTCACTGGAAATTACGCGCTGCCGCAGAGAGCCACCTTGTTCAAAGAACCACTCCCTCTAAGGCAGCTTATGGTCAATGACCAGCTGGTATGGGAATAAGAGGCCTCTTGGGGGGTCATCCCAGCCCCAGAGCTCCTTGTAGGATTGGATGAGGTCTCAATTCCAACAGCTTTGAGGGTCAGCTCCTCTGCTCCCAGCTGCATTCCTCATTTCCTTACAGGTGTATCTTCTGAGAGCATTCTCCATGTTAATGTTTTGCAATCAACACCTCATCTATTCCAGTCAACACCTCATCTCTTCCCATTTTCAGGGAAGCCAATTTAAGACAGAGGCTGTCATCATGCACTGGCCTGTTGTATTGGCAGAACATGTGGATTCATAGATTGAAATTCTGGTCAAAAATATTACTACCACCACCCTGCCTAAGGGGTTTTCAGTATTATCATCACCAAACCGTCTTTTCGAATTAGTCCTGAAAGTATATGATATGTCAGAAATTTATACCTTTAATTAATATATAAGTTTCCTAGCAGAAAACTGGATAGAAGTTATTCTGCTGTCTAGATAAAATTGGATGAGCTATAGAAAAAGGAAAGGAGAGAAAAAGGCTTTATGAGGCCTAATTGGGAAGAGAAGTTCATAGTGGGGTTCCCTGGTGCCTTATTTATATGTGACTCAGGGAGGGATGGGAGAAAGATCACATCAGGACAGTGTGTACCTGGAGTCAGGGGTGCTGAAAAGGAGGCTGTGGCAGGGAACTAACTGACAATTTTTGCTTTAAGATGACTCTAAAATGAAGCTACTTTAAATCATACTGCCCACACAGATCCATTTCTCTTTTGAACTTTTCCCACTCATTTTGGTGCCCAATCTTATTTTGTCACGTGTCATTCAAATATTTGATAGGATATAGGAATATACCTTTTCTCATACTTCTTTTGAATGTTTTATAGTATTAATGTAAAACTCTGCAGGGAATAGGGGTTCAATAAGTACTTGTTGAATGAATGAATGAATAAATGTTATGTGGAAGGAATACCAAGTTAGAAAAGATAAAAGCATTAGTGATCCAAAGGTTCTAAAATGTGAATTTAACACAATATTTTTTGTAAGAATCAATGCATAGATATATTTTGATGTTGACTGAATCCAAATTATATTTTTGAGATGGCACTTATGATCCTAAATTGCAGGTGATCTAACTATCTTGTTATAAGAGATAATGGGCTTCATGTAATTTCAGTACATATTACAGCTCAGTGAGAGTGAAGAGATCTACTGCATAGGTACATGCATTATGTATCTGAGCCATAAATGACTTCTTTTTGTTCTGGGGAGCCGAGTTACAGAAGCACCTTCACCTTCTGCTGAACACAGGGTTCTGCCCTGTCACTGAGAACAAAGATGCAGACTGCAGAACACTTTTGTGTCTAGGGGCCTAAATGGCAGTAAAATGACTCAATTTCCAGATAAAATAACCAGGCTCCTATTTCTCTTGGACAAAGTCTCAGTACATTCCTTTCTTCCCCTTAATCCCACTGACCAAAATATTCAGGTAAAACATTTCTAGGAATAGTTTGAAATGAGGATAATAACCATCCCCTTTTACCGCACTGCATTTTTCCAGGAAAGATAATTTCTTTTTTAATTGATGCTTATTAAGAACACTCTGCAGTTACTCCTTCCTCCAAATCAAATATCAAACTAAAAATATTAAAATCAGTCTGCATGTATTCATAAAGTAAAACCTGTGAGTGTAATCCTTTGCATATGATTACCCAAAACAGATGTAAATGTGAGTGGGTGTAATATTGAACCAAATAATGATCTCTTTCTAAAAGGTTAAAGCATTTAAGTTCCTCAGACCAAAAGAACCAAAGCTCCCTCCTTGCTTTGGTCTTGCTGTAGCCCTTAGGGTGGTCTGTTGTGACATTATTCATTTGAAATGGGACAAGCTATTTTTAAAATGACGCATGTAAAGCCACATTCAATAAATGGAATCTATGCTGAAAGTTATTAATAATTTACAGTAGAAAGAACTTAATTACTTAGAAACAGCAGTTAACCTGAAATGCATTTGTTGCAGTCCATAATTAGGAAAAACAGGAAAGTTACAGAAAGAGCTGGGGATGGCAATGACTTAATATCAAAAGCAATTTCTAGAGAAAAAGATTTTCCTCAAGAAAGAGTGAGTCCTGTTGAGCCCGTGAACAAATATGGCTGAATGATTGAATTCCCTAAGTTTTTCCACATCAAACATTACTGAAATATTTTGGCCAAGAAAAACCTCAATAACGCTTCCATGGAATATATTTTTTTAAGACAAAATGGCTTTCTGATGAACTCACAATATAATTCAAGTTACTAAATGGATTAATGTTTTGTTTGGAATTAGAAAATATGAGCCAATTATCTTTTGGAAGACATTTTAAAGATAATTTTAGTTTCAAAGACTTATATGAAGACTTTTTTCTCTGAAGATAGATACTGGAACATATAAGTAAAATAAATATGTAAACAAGTAGAATAAAATAAAACAAAACAAAAATATTAGTAGTAGTGGAGGATAATTTTGTCTTACAACATAAGAGAGAAGAGAAAGTAGAGGCCACACATCCAAATAACTGAAATAGAAATTGGATACGTTCATCTGAACTGAGAGGGGACTTTGAATTTGACTGGTAGTATTAAAATGGGGATCAATAATGAATTGTGTCGATGTTTCATTGTCCCTAACCAGCCTTTGTTCTCAAGCTTATTCAAAGTAAAGTCAACAAAAAGGAATACAATTTGTGCTATTCTTCACATATTTCACAACAAGGTAAATAATATGACAGTAACCAGTGAATGTCTAATTGTACCTGAATGCTTTTGCTCCTTGAACAAAATCATGAATTGAGAAGCCCAGGTCTGCAGTTTGGGAAGGAAGCTGATCTACGATTTTGACAGAATGACTTACAAACTGAGTGGTTTGAATTTTTGAGGGAACAGAGAATTTCCAAATTTGAAAATTTGGAAATTTTTGAAGAAAGGAGAGACTGCGTTTGTATTCTTACATATGAGATTATAACTGTGAAGATAATTGGAGCACGCAGGTAGGTCGGTATTGATGGTGCATTAATTAGAGCAGGCTTTGAATGGTTCTGAGTGACAGAAGTCTTCAGTATGTATGCCACTTAATTTTAAATTTTTAATCAAATGAGCAATTAAGATGGCTCTATCCTGGAACTTAACTCTTATTATTTATCAAAATTCTCAACTTTTGCTTGTCTGATTGTTCAGAGTTTAAGTAAGTCATTTCAACGATAAATAAAAGAAGTTGGTTTCCTTATGTATGATCTATAAAATGCTTTCCACTATTTATTAGTTGTTACCCAGAAATAGTTTCCTTCTTTGTGTGGCTTTCTACATTTTCTGTCTTTAATCTAATTGCTCTGGCCAGCTGCTGTAATTGTGCTTATAGATGGAATAATTTCTCGAGTGGAGTCTGTATTGAAAATTAGGGAGAAACAAGGGTGCCACATTAACTTCTGGGACAGATTATTAAACATGACTGTGGGTACCCAGGGACATCTATGGTTAAACCCTTTCATGGCCAATGTTATTCACAAGGTTAGTGTGTCAAGACCTTTCTTTTTGAAGATATATTCTGAATTATAATATCTCCAAATCTGTGCTACTGTTTCTAATGGTCAGAACCAGGACTATCAACAATGACCTGCTACATCTTATTATCACCTTTGCAGATTATAATAAGATTTAAACCTTATTCACTTATTAAACATGAGCACTGTGTACATACCTATCCTATACAAGAAGCTGGGGAACACAAAGATGGTAAGGTGTGTCATGAGTTGCCTCTTTCAATTCTCATTTTACGTGCCATTTTGCTACCCTGACTTCCAGCAGCGTTTATAAAACGAAGTAATAAGTCTGCAAGGCTGATGTTTGAGGATAAAGAGGGAAGCCTCTCTTTCATAAGGCAAGCAAAAGAAAACCTCAAAAAAAGCACCACTGAACTCATAAACTTACAAATTACTGATGGAATTGGAAAGCTCTTCATCTCAAGATGATAATTGTAAGGTATTGTAAGACAATCAGTAAAAGAATCAGTTATATGTCCTGTACTCTATTTACTCAGAAAATCGTATACATGTAAAATACCAAGACATTATCTTCTCTCAAACCTGACCTTTCTCCCATAATTCTAACTTAGATAACAATAGCATGTGTAGTACCCAAGTCACCTCCCCCAGTATTGGTCTTCAACTCTTATAGAGTCCACCACCCAAACACCTCTTGAAATCTGTTGGCTCGTTTCTACTCTCATTGTCATTGCAGTGGTTCGGGTCTTTGCCATCTCTCTTGTGGACGACTACACAGATTCAGAATTTCCTAACTGGTTCCATTTGTCTCCGGTGCCTCCCCATTTGGCCCACTCTCTATGCAGAGTTGCCTTTTCAAAGCACAAATGTGACTGTGTCCCTTCTCTGTTTTAGATCCTTCCTTGATTCCTCATTAGTGATAGAATGTAGCCCTTCATAAGCTCATCTCATTCTGTCTTTTCATTTTTATTTCCCATCTGTACTCGATGTACCAGGACACGTAATATCCTCTTTGTACTTCTCTGCCCTTAGATGTATGACTCTATCTGTGTGGAATGCATTTCACCTTGTTTTTTTTAAAGACGTTGCTCAGATTTTACATTATCTAATGATTCGGCTGTTTTCTCCAGGCAGAGCACATTGCAATCTTCTCTGTGCTACCAAGGTACTTTGCATGTGTTTCTAATTTAATTAATCATTTTATCTTTTAATTATTTGGTTGCACTTTGTTTTTCTCTTCTACATACTAAACTATTGGAAGGTAGAGACTATCTTATTTATTATTATACCTCCAGGCTTAGCACATTGACTGACCCAGAATTATCATTCGATAGATGTTTGCTGCATGACGAAACCAGAGTTGATACATTCCTGAAATTTATTTATTAGGTTTGTATGAGATATGGCATCATCAGAAATGTGCTGATTATGCACAGTATTGACAACAATAACATGACCAGAATTTTCTTGGCGCTTTGTACTCCACAGAGGAAAGCCATGGGTATACATCTAATTTGCTTGACTTCTGGAGAAGAAGTAGTATAATTCCCCAAAATATTGGATGAGAAAATTGCACATGGCTCAGGAGGACAATGTATTCTTTGACATGAGCCATGAAAGCTTTCAAAACAAAAATATAAATTCTCCTCGCCTCTGGGCTATTCTCCCTAGTCTCTTTCCTACAAGAGATTATATTTTTTCCTTCTGTACACATATTTTTAGAGCAGTCTGTTTTTAGGAAGTAGTCTGCAACTTCTAGTTAACCTGTTTAGATCTCAGTGTTCTTATCTGTATAATGAGGCTAATGGTACTAAGCTGTTCTCCCAGGGATGTTTGATTAAATATGTTTCTTTACATTGCACAGGCTCTGCATACATCAGCAAGTATTTTCAAAATAAAATGTTCTATATGCACAGAAAATAGTTTCATTTGGCATTGTTTTAAAAGCAAGCACAGTTCCAAGAGGGAACATTTGCACCATCAGCAAACATTTCAAAATGGATCTGAGGTAAAAATTGTTATGACTGCAGTGAATGTTTTATTTGGGATTGATAAGATAGGCAAGTATTTCAAAACATCTCCATCCAAAATTTTTAATGGGAAAAGCAAAGTTTGGTGGAATAAGCTAATTTTTTCTATGCTCAGAAGGCTAGGTATTATAGATTTTCTAATATTTTTTATTCCCACACAGTCCTCCGTCATACTGTATATTCTTAGAATGCCTTTTTTGCCACTTAAAGTAGAAACAGAGCCCCAAATTCCTGATGTAATGCTTTGCCCTGGTGTACTTTCCTGTCTTTTCTTTTGAAAAAAATTTTTTTGGAGATAGAGTCTCCCTTTGTCACCCGGGTTGGAGTGCAGTGGTGCAGTCTCAGCTCACTGCAACCTCTGCCTCCCAGGTTCAAATGATTCTACTGCCTCAGCCTCCTGAGTAGCTGGGATTACAGGCGCGTGCCACCACACCTGGCTAATTTTTTGTATTTTAGTAGAGATGGAGTTTCACCTTGTAGCCTAGACTGGTCTCGAACTCCTGAGTTCAGGCAATCCACCTGCCTCGGCCTCCCAAAGTGCTGGGATTACAGGTGTAAGCCACCGTGCCTGGCTCTTTCCTGTCATTTCATATACCGACAAGGACTGCATCAATCTCCCTCATAGGGACAGCTACACCGGCTTGGGTAGACAGAATCCCCTTTTCCATGACTTGAATTTTTTTCTCCATCTGACCTTTGCATCACTTCCATCACTTTTTATGACAACCACAAGTTTCTTTCTCAGCAATAGGTAGACTCAGACAGGCAGAGGGGAGAAGCTGGTAAAGAAGGAGAAATAAATGAAAACTAAAGAGAAGTTCAAACATAATATATCCTGAAATGCTTCTGAAATGCTGAAAATGGTAGAATAAATTTAGACTTTTTTTTTTTTTTGAGACAGAGTTTTGCTCTTGTTGCCCAAGCTGGAGTGCAATGATGCGATCTCGGGTCACTGCAACCTCTACCTCTCAGGTTCAAGCAATTCTCCGTCTCCCAAGTAGCTGGGATTACAGGCATGTGCTACCATGCTTAGCTAATTTTGTATTATTAGTAAAGACGGGGTTTCTCCATGTTGGTCAGCCTCACCTTGAACTCTTGACCTCAGGTGATCTGCCTGCCTTGGCCTCCGAAAGTGCTAGGATTACAGGCAAAATTTAAACTTTTTAAAAAGAAATCATCAGATAATATTTTATCTCACACCTTCTTATTATCTTTTCTACACCTGGATTTAGTTGTTGGTAGGTGAATAGATGAATGCTTCCTTCAGTAAAGTTGATGTTAAAAATAACTGAAGTCTAGTTAATAGCACATGCAAAAGTTCTGATTCCAGGAACTAGAGTTTAGGTTGCTTATGGGATTTCATACCTGCGCTGTAAGACCAATTCTGAACTTTTAACAGAATAACATATTTTGTGTTTTGGCCACTGTTAATTTGAGTGTTCTAATTTCACAGTTGAACTGAATCCTAACTGATACGGGGAAGTTTTTTCTTCTCTATATTTATGTCTGGCTGGGTGTGGTGCCTCACTCTTGTAATCCCAACATGTCCTTAGGCTGATGTGGGAGGATTGCTTGAGGCCAGGAGTTTGAGGCTGTAGTGTGCTGTGATTGTGCCACTGCACTCCTGCCTGAGCAACAGAGCGGGGCCTTTTCTCTAAAAAAACATATATATATATATATATATGTCTGAAGGATCCCAATAAGAGGTAGTGATCTCTCAAGAACATGGTGTTCTGTTATTTACTTGCTTTTTCTTTTCCTATCAAATGAGTGAGAGCAAGTTTGCATTCTGATAATCAACTCTTTTTTTTTTTTGAGACAATTTCCCTCTTGTTACCCAGGCTGGAGTGCAATGGTGCGATCTCGGCTCACCACAACCTCCGCCTCCTGGGTTCAAATAATTCTCCTGCCTCAGCCTCCTGAGTAGCTGGGACTACAGGCGTGCACCACCATGCCCAGCTAATTTTTGTATTTTTAGTAGAGACGGGGTTTCACCATGTTGAGCAGGATGGTCTCGATCTCTTGACCTCGTGATCCACACGCCTTGGTCTCCCAAAGTGCTGGGATTATAGGCGTAAGCCACCGCGCCCGGCTGATAATCAACTTTTAAAACAAGATCAACTTCTTCTGCATTGTACAGGAGGAGCTTGCTCTCTGAGAGATATTTACGTGTTTGGCCTCTTTCCATAGGTTTCATCTGGACCAGGTCTAATATGGTATCTGGAGCACTTTGGTAGGATTCTCTAGAGAATGCCTTGCTCTGGGCAGGTGACTGTCAGCCTCATCATGTCATAATTGTAAGGGGATTTTGTGGGTTAGGGAGCAAGTTTCCAGCTAGCACTTTGAGTACTGGGCTTAGCTCCTACAGAGATAAAGCTGGCCTGGCCTGTGTGTGTTGTCAGGTCTTAAGCCAAGATAAGCAGAACTGGGCTGTCACTACAGCTCCCATGACAGAGGGAGAACTAAGACATAAACCAGTTATTGGGACAGGGCTGAGGCAGAGGTTAAGGAAGAGCAGCAGATCAAAGGGCATCGGAATGCCAGGGCTAAACAATTCAAGTCTGCAGCAAGACAAACTCCCAGGCCCTAATGCATGTACACTGTGTACCTGGGGTTCCTAATGCATGTATACTGTCTACCTTGGTCAGAAACTTGACAGGGATGAAGCTACTGGCAAAAGCTCATCACTTTCTGAAGCAAAAATGGGTAAAAGAAAGTCTTCTGTACCTCAATTTTTTCATCCTTAAAACTGGGACTAATAATAACTAGCTTATCGGTATTCCATCATGGATTAAAGTTTAAAAATTTATGTGCAAGGAATTTACAAACTGTGGGGAGTTATACAAATGTAAATCGTTGTGACTATCTGGGGAGAAGCATGGCAGCAATGTAACTGTGCAGTGCAAATCTCCATAGCATTTAAGATGAGATGAATATAATTCATTCACTTGAAATGAAAAGGGGTAGATTTATGAAATCAAGAAATAATGAGTAGATTTGTAATCTGGTCAGGAAACTTGTGTCAGTGAGCTCCTGTGTTCTTATTTGAGAAAAATGCAAGTCTTTCTAAAGAGATCATGTTATCATAGCTTTGTTTAGTTTTTAATCATTTCATGGGTAATATGGTTTATCTTAGGGAAGCCATAATTCATAAAAGCACCAGAATCCAGAATCAAGAGTGGCCAAATTGGGAATTATTAAACGTTGTGCATTGTTCAAGACAACCATTAGCAATCAAATACAAGAGTCAGGGGTGCTTGCTTTTCTGCCATAAAAGCAGCATTGGGCCATATAGGTTTATAATTGTGTTTGTTGTAATAAACTGCATTTTATAGGCAACAGGTGTAGCTGACATATCCTAGATTGTGTGAGGCTGTGCTCTAAGGCTGGCTCTAAAGGGATTTGGAAAGATTTATGAGATTGAGTGACAGCCAAGGTGATTCTTGAAATTGACTTTTTAAGATGTCATTTTGGTGAATGACAGATTATAGTTACTAAAAAAATTTCTCACAACAGTGAGGAGCTTGTCTTTAACTGACAGTGAGGCTGTTTATTGGGGGGAAAGTGCATTATTTAATTAGAGATTGCTAAATTTTGGACATTCAGTGAATCTAATTGGCTCTGAACATGTGGCCTGACTTTCTCAGCCATTCAGAATCACTTCTTCCCCTAGCCAAAGGCCACAGGTTTCTTCAAACAGGGTTGCAATCTACTCATACTGTTTAAAACAGAGTATGTCCTTAATTAATGTCTTTTCTGACTATAACAATTACTTTGAAGACAAAGAAATCAGCTATGCTTCAAAGGAAAAGAGAGAGGTGGGAAAAAAAAAAGCAAGAGAATTTATCCCATGCTCTTGGCAAGTGAGCTTCTTTTTCTCTGGCCTCCCCTTTACCAGTCATCCTGCCCAGGGGCCCCCATAGCGGCTCCTCTGCCCTAGGGAAATCATTTAATCTCTGCCCTCCTCTCATGTTTCAGACCAGTCAGCTACACTCACAAAGGTTATCAACATTCAAATTAAGCATTTTCAGGGGGAATCAGGAGCATTGTTTTCTTTGATTTTTGTTTGCAGTTAAGTACAATATTGTAATAACTTTAAATAAAAAATTTGGAGGAAAATGGCCTATAATTGTTTATTTTATTTCATTGTTATTCATTCATTCATTTATTTGACAAACATGAGTAAGTATTGAGAGGCTCCTATAGAACGAGCTGTGTTCTAAACACTGGGGATACATCAGGGAACAAACAATCCTGACCTCATGAAGTTTTCCTTTGAATGTGGGGAGAGAGAAAATAAAGAAATAAGTAAATATGTCAGATGATATCAGGTTCTGAAGAGAAGAATAAAACAGGGTAAATGTTGAAATGTGGGGGCTGGGTGAGGAAGCTGTAATTTCCTTTCTACCTTTTCCCAAACACACATGTCCTTACTCTGTACATTGTAAGACCATGCCTTCTTCCCCCTGAAAAAAATGTAAAAACAAAACAAAACCTCAGCAAAACCCAATAAGTAAAACCCCAACTCATAAATGTATATTTGGTGATATGGTCTGAATGTAGTATTTTTTCATTGCATTCATGTGACATTTAATGCAACTAACACTAGCAAGAGGCTTGTGCTAACTCTTAAAGTAGAAAATTGGAGGAAACAGGGATAGAATTGATAAGAAAGCATCAAATAAGAGAGGAAACTGGGAAGGAACAGAGGAGAAAAAATTCTAGTTATTAAAATATTTTCACTTATACATCCAACTCTGAGAATTTTTGGAGAGACTGGATTAGGGTAGAGGAACCCTGAGATAAAATTAGAAACAAATCAAGTAAGATTAAAAGCAGTTTGTTATTTCAAAGTTAACAGTCTTAGCTAACTTGTGCATCATTGATTGTTTGTTTCTGTTTTAAACTTCCTGGGCTCCCTCTTTCATTCTCTTGTCATGGAAAACAGGCAAGGATTTATAAATGGGAAGTCCCGCCTACCTAGAGATGACAGGACTATTAGCAACGCAAGAGACAGAGAAACATCTTGATTGAAGTCTAAAATAGAGGACACTAACCTCTGATCTGCCAAGAATCCACTTCAGGTTGGAAATGGGTGGTCCAATTCTCCCTTCCCTTTTTGAATGGAAGTATACTTGTATATAGATACTTTCAGTGAAAATAATGGTCATAATTGCTGCATGAGAAATTCAAGAGCCTCATTTACTATGGGAACCCATGTGGACAAACAGAATGAGCTCAGCCTTTACAGTAGGCAGATTTGGATTTGAATTCCATTTCTACCAGATACTCACTGTGTAACCTTAAGCAATTCAATCTTCTTGGGCCTGGCTACTAGCTGGTGGGACATTTCTTTTGTTTTAAATTATATACATTCAAGCGCTTAATCTTGAGTTAGATTAAGCTGTATGAAATTGCCATTTTGAACATTAAAGATGTTCAAATACCAGCAATTTCATGTGGTACAGCTTGGTATATGGTGGATGCTCAATTAATTGCAGCCATATTATTGCCATGTTCATTCAATATTTTAATGATTTATCTACTTGAAAGTACAAAAACATTTTTAACTTCAAAATTTTTTTTAGAGACAGGGTGTTGCTCTCTCACCCAGGCTGGAGTGCAGTGGTAAGATCATAGCTCACTACAGCCTCAGATTTCTGGGAATCAAGTGAGTCTCCTGCCTTAGCCTCCTAAGTCACAATTGGCAGGGACTACAATTGTGTACCACTACACCTAGCTAGTTTTTTGTTTTTGTAGAGATAGGGTCTTGCTTTGTTGCCTAGGCTGGTCTTGAAATCCTGGCCTCAAGCAATCCTGCTGCCCTAGCCTCCCAAAGCTCTGAGATAACAGGCATGAACCACTATGCTCAGCCATAAAAACATATATATGTATATACATATATATGTGTGTGTGTGTACATATATATATATACATATATACATATGTGTGTGTGTGTGTATATATATATATATATTTTTTTTTTTTTTTGAAATGGAGTCTTGCTCTGTTGCCCAGGCTGGAGTAAGGTGGCATGATCTCAGCTCACTGCAATCTCTGCCTCCCAGGTTCAAGTGACTCTCCTGCTTCAGCCTCCTGAGTACTGGGATTACATTATGAACCATCATGCCCAGCTAATTTTTGTATTTTTAGTAGAGATGGGGTTTCATCATGTTGGCCAGGCTGGTCTAGAACTCCTGACCTCAGGTGACCCATCCACCTCAGGCTCCCAAAGTGTTGGGATTACAGACAAGGCCACTGCACCCAACCAAAACATTTCTATATTGATGAAGACCTTTAGACATCCAAAGAATAATTACATAACATACTTTATTATTTTTTTAAATAACAGCTTTATTGAGATATAATTCACATTTTGTAAAGTATGCAATGCAGTGCTATATTTACAAAATTGTGCTAATATCTAATTTTATAATATTTGTATCACCCCAAAAGAAATTCTGTACCTATTAGCAGTCACTCCCTCTTTCCTTCTCCTAGTTCCTAGAAGTTACTAATCTACTTTCTGTATCTATGGATTTGCCTATTCTGGACTTTTAATATAAATGGATTTAGACAATATGTGACCTTTATGATAGACTTCTTTCACTTAGCATAATGTTTTCAAGGTTTGTACATGTTGTGGTATGTATTGTGTTTCATTCCTTTTTATGGTAAAATAATATTCCATTATATAAGTATACCACATTTTGTTTATTTGGTAGTTGATGGGTATTTGGATTGTTTCCACTTCTGGCTATTATAATCATGCCTCTGTGAACATTCATATACAAATTTTTGTGTAGAAGTATGTTTTCAATTCTTTTGAGAATGGAATTGCTGGGTCATATGATAACTATACATTTAACATTTTCTTTATTTTAAACAGCAAAAAAGTGGGTAATTCCTGGGAGAAAATGTAAGAAATGCTTGAGGCATGTTCTGTGTGTGTGTGTGTGTGTGTGTGTGTGTGTGTGTGTGCTTTCTTTCCAGAAAGCAAGAAAACATCCCTTAGTTTGCACTAATGTTTTTTCATGCAGTGATTATGACCATTATTTTCATGAAAAGTAGCCATATAAAAGTATACTTGTTTTCAAAAGAGGGAGGGATAATTGAACTCCCCATTTCCAACCTGGAGTGGATTCTTGACAGAGCTGAAATCAGAGCTTAGTATCCTCTATTTTAGACTTCAATTAAGGTGTTTTTCCATCTGTCATGTTTCTAATACACACACACAGACACACACACACACACACACACACACACACACACACACGGTGCAACTGAAAGAACTACCAATGGTCAAACCTATAATAATTAGAACAGCAAAGGAAATAGCCTAGTAATAGATTGCAACTCAAAACAGAAAACAAATATATATTGACCCATAGTGATATAGATAAATGATGGAATTAACAAATACAAGGAAAAGAAGACACAAATCTTCTTTAAAGAATTCCCTCTAAAGAATTCCCTCCTTAATGGATATTGTGTATCCTTTGATATAAAGTGATGAAAAGGGACCCATGTGGTGTTCTTCCCCAAGACCCATAATCCCAATTTAATAATGAGTGAGAAAATATAAATTTAAATTGAAGTATATTCTACAAAATATCCCACCAGTACTCTTCAAAACTATTAAGGTTATGAAAAATAAGGAAAGACTGAGAAACTGAGGAGACTAAGGACACTCTGACTAAATGCATGGTGGTATCTTGGGTGGGCATCCTGAAATAGAAAATGGTCATTAGTGGAAAACCTGATAAAATCTAAATAAAATCTGGAGTGTTAGTTAATAGTAATGCATCAGTGTTGATTTCTAAATTTTGACAAATGTACTACTGTAATGTAAGTTGTTAACATTAGTGCAAACTGAGGGATATGCAGACACTCTCTGTACTATCTTTGCAATTTTACTGTAAATCTAAAATTATTCCAAAATTAGTTTATTTAATAAACCAATTACATATAAATGTAAACAATACATCTTAATTGAACAATATTTGCCAAAATACAATTATTTAGTGAAAAAAATGTAGTGAGGATAAGAATGGTTATTCAGGTAATTTGGATAAAAGAATTTGTTATTGAGAATGAACGTTGAGACTTATCAAACTGGTGGTCCACATGTGTTAAATTCACCAAAGAATTACTTATCTTTCTATCAAACCATTTAAAGTTACAAGATTGATTGGCTAAAGCAACAGCCGCTACTGCAGCAAAGAAGATTTTTAGCATTTGTTCCCCAGCACTGAGCTCTTAGGGCACAGTTTTCTTGTTTTTTTCTGCAGATTACCTTATCTCTTCTCTTAAGCAGTATCATATTTATGAAATTAGTGAGTTAGTGTTACATCCAGGAAGATATTAATTTACCCTGCCCTCTTTTACCTGGAGTTGCTAAAATATACTTTACACATGCTTACTGGTTGATCTCTCATTCCTAGTCTAGGACTCAGCTAACACAGGAACAGTGATGATTCCCAAATTCTATCCTTACCTTCCTCTTGAGTTTCAGCTTTGTACTATGACTCTTTTCCGGACATAAATTGGCTGTCCCATTGGTACCACAATGGAAACATTCCCAAAGTCAAGCATTACTCTTCCTACCTTGCATTCCTGTTAAAATTGTTTCCCCACCTATATTCTTTTCTTTAGTGTTAACTATTATTCATCATTCAGGGCCAAAAGGAAACCTGGGAATCTTCCAAGTGAATTCCAGGGGCATCCTGCTATAGGCACTTGCTGCTCAATCTCAGCCTTGATTTTTAGGTCAAGGACTGAACTCATTGCCTGCTAATTGATTTTTCACCTTGATCTTACCCTTCGTTTCTGCCCAGTCTCCCATCCAGCTAGGTGCAATTATTGAAGTTGAAATCATCTATGTAGAAGTGATTGTTTAAGCCAAGGGTCAACAAATGTTTTCTATAATGGGCCAGATAGTAAGTAGTCTAGGCTTTGCAGACCATATGGTCTGTCTAACTACTCAACTCTACTGTGGATGAGTAGTAGAAACAGCTGTAGACAATATGTAACTAAATGAGTGTAGCTGTGTTTCAATAAAACTTTACAAAAACAGGCAGTGAGTGGATCAGATTTGGCCAGGGGGCTATCCTTTACCAATGCCTGATTTAAGCCTTTGGATTGGATGAGATTGCTTGTGACAGGAGCCTGAGAAAGCCAGGGGCTCCTGACAGAATCCAGAAGAATATCAGCACTAAAGGAGTTTTCTAGGGAAGAGAATTCAATGAAGGAGAATGCGTAGACAAAGAGGTTGGGAGAAAATTAGAGTGTAGATTTCTCCCTTCTTTTTCAATACTCTTATACTTCCGGGACACAGACTTGGAAGACTAGAAATCAAAGTAGCAATGTACATCTATCATTATCAAAAGCTATAGAGAGATGAAGTAGGATAAGCTGAAATTTGAGTGACTTTGGACATCAGCCATCCTAAAACCATGCATGGTACTTTGTGATGAGGATGAACAGGAAGCTGGAACTAGGGTAACTTAAACTGAAGCCCAATCCCAGGATTCAGGCCATTCAAAGGCAATTAGAGCCAGAAGAGGAAAAGTGAAGGTCTCAGGCTAAATAAGAACCAGGGCTTGCTCACAATGCACAAAGTGTCAGCATTACTGGATAGCAAATTTTCTGTGTTCTGGGGTGGTGAGATTGTGAAATTTATGACCTTCTTCCCTTTCTTTCTTTCTTTTTTTTTTTTTTTGAGTTGAGTTTTACTCTGTCGCCCAGGCTAGGATGCAGTGGTGCGATCTTGGCTCACTGCAACCTCAGCCTCCTGGGTTCAAGCAATTCTCCTGGCTCAGCCTCCTGAGTAGCTGGGACTACAAGTATGTGCCACCGTACTGAGCTAATTTTTTGTATTTTTAGTAGAGACAGGGTTTCACCATGTTAGCCAGGATGGTCTCCATCTCCTGACCTTATGATCCACCCGCCTCAGCTTCCCAAAGTACTGGGATTACAGGCATGAGCCACCGCACCTGGCCAATGACCTTATTTTCTAATCCAAAAATGTGAACACAGTGCTAAAAATCATACAGGCCTTGACTTCCCTGTAGGTCTTGACATCTTCAGACATGAAGTGGCAAGTTAGTGACATCTTTGTAGAAGGAATAGTAGCTATACACGGTGTGATTACTCAGAAGTAGTCTTCTGAGAAGTGATGGGCTGGACACAGTGGCAAACACCTATAATCTTAGCATTTAGGAAGCAAGGCAGGAAGATTGCTTGAGTCCAGGAGTTCAAGACCAGCCTGGGAAACATAGTGAAAACCTATCTCTACAAAAAATATTTTTTAAAAATTAGCTAGACATGGTGGCTTGTGTATGTAGTCCTTGCTACTTGGGAGGCTGAGGTGGGAAGATCACCTGAGCCCTGGATGTTGAAGCTGCAGTGAGCCAAGATCACACCACTGCACTCCAGCCTGGGTGACAGAGTAAGACCCTGTCTCAAGAAGAAAAAAAAAAAAGAGTGATTATAAAATAAATCCCAGTAAAAAGACTTTCAAATGTTGTATTTATTCTTTAATTCTCATTCAGTAAGTTAGATATCACTATTTACTTTCCAGTGAGAAAATCAGAAATAGAAAGGTTTCTGGAAAGTTTGACATAATAGATAAAACCAATCAACGCACACCTAACTCTGCCCTCCACTTCCTTCCCTAGCCCTGCTTTTGTGGGAGTGAATAGAGTAATCAGACAATTTTTAAGAATTTAATTCCATGCAATATATATGAAAAAATCCTTTTCCGTTGTCATTATTTAAGAATATGATCGTATTTGGCATTTTACAATTATATAGTTTACCAGTAATATATAGTCACTGAATTTACTTTTAAATGGTCTTACTTTTTTGACTATGAAAATACACTGTTCATCATCAAGGTATAGAAACTAAAGTATTCTCACATGATTAATGGTTTTGTATATAAGTCTCTCATCATTGATTTTAGAAATAATTTTTAAAAGAAAGAGCCGATAGCATTTACTGAAAGTCTTATCTCAAATATTTTATTCACCATTCATATCACCATATTTTTCAATTAAGAAAATACTTGAGATGGAAAACTCGTTTTTTCCTTCTCCTTCTTTTTCCATACCCTTATATTTCTGGGACACAGACTTGAAAGACTAGTCACCTCAGAAACATCCTGGAGCTCAAATCATGTTAAATGACAAAAAAAAAAAAAAAAGAAAGAAGAAAAACCATAAAAACTAAAAACAGCTCATGACCCTGCTATCTTCTTGTTCTAGGAATTCTACAAGTAGAGTTCTCAGAAAACATGAGAGGCAGATTAGCATTGCAGTTAAGATTTACTAAAGATTTAAGAACAGAGACACTGAGAGAGGCCTGTGACTGCTAATTTTGCCTTTTGATCAAGGAGAGTGAGCCTGGTACTAACTGATTTCACATCATTAGTGGGGCTCTCTCTCTCTAATTCTTTCCTGAGTGAATTTGTAATTTGCCTTTGATTTCTGCTGCTAAAACAACAGATTGTGAGGGATCAAAGAGGATAATGACAAGGAGGAAGTGGCAAGTTAGTGACATCTTTGTAGAAGGAATAGTAACTATACACAGTGTGATTACTCAGAAGTAGTTTTGAGAAGTGACTATAAAATAAATTCCAGTATAACACAATCCAAGAGATTGTCCAAATATTGTATTTACTCTTTAATTCTCATTCAGCCATTAATCTTTTATTGAGTATTTACTATTCATGAGATTTGGTAAAAAGAGAAGTCTAGAATAATGGATGAGATAGAGATCTGGAAGTCAAACAGATGTGTTTGTTTCCCTGATCCTACTACTCACCAGCTATAGTGGGTTAAATTGTGGCACCCAAAAGATAATGTCCACCTGACACCTCAGAATGTGTGATCTTATCAGGAATAAGTGTTTCTAGATGTAACTAAGGTCAGTCTCTTGAGATAAGACCATCCTGTATTAGGGTGGGTCCTAAATCCAAGTACAAATGACCGAAAAAGGGCCAGACAGAGACATAGAACAAAGCCATGTGAATGTGGAGGCAGAGGCTGGATTTACATACCCTCGAGCCAAGAAAAGCCAAGGGCTGCAGGCAGCCGCCAGAAGCTAGAAGAGAGGTATGGAGCTGATTGGCCTTCAGACCCTCAGACCCTCCAGAGAAAACCAAATCTGCCAATATTTTGATTCTGGATTTGTAACCTTCAAGACTGTGAGAGAATAAAATTTTTGTTTGTTTGTTTTAAGCTCCCAAGGTTGTGGTAAGATAGCCCTCAGAGACTAATACATTAGTTGTGTGACTTTGAGTTAACTAGCTCTTTCTTTTTTAAATTTTTATTTATTTTATTTTTCCCTAACCCTTGTGTTGTTCAAATTAACTAGTTCTTTCACTATCTCCGTTTCTACTCTCTGTTACTTACAGGGTTATTGTAAAGACTCAATGAGATAATACATGTAAAGTGCTTAGCACAAGATCTGTCCCACGGTAAGAGCTCAATAAATGTTGGCAATTATTATTAAGGTAGTATGTATGGTACTTATGGGTCAGATTGAATTTCTAACTTATTAATACTATCATTACTTAAATAATTACCTCCCCCAACTTTTTTTTTTGTTTTGTTTGTTTGTTTCAGAGATCTTTTTACCTTCAAAGGGGACAAAGAAAGAAAGAGAAGGGACATCATGCATATTAATTGCTCCTCCAATATGTCTCATTACAAAAGCCACATAGGCCCCAGAATCTCTGTTCCTATGGCAAGAGCATAATATACATTCCTTAAGGGGCTACCAAAGACTTGGTTAGAGCAGTAAGGACTTGTAAAATGTTGTTTACAGATGCTAATGCACTTTTACAAAACTGGATCATTTGTACCTCTCCAAGTTTATGGGAATGTCAGCAGACCTCCAGGGTGAAAATATATGCTGGAGAAGAAGAAGAAGAAGAAAAACTTCAACATATTTAGTCTTAAGATTGTGCTTGAGAAGCTACTTCTTCCTTTACTTAGGTCTTTTGTATTATTTTCAATAATAAGTTACAATTTTCTCCTTAAAATTCTTATACATTTTTGTTAGATTTATTCCTAAATATTTTATTCTTTGTCATTGTAGGTCATTTCTGTTTTTGAATTGCTTTCTAGTTTGCTAAGAAGATTTTTTTAAGTGAATGGGTAATGGATTTTGTCAAATGCTTTTACTGCATCTATTAATGTATTAATAAAGAATACATATGTGTATTCTTTAATCAATTAAGGTGGTGAAATAATTTTTAGATTTACTATTGTTAAACCCCCCTTGAATTCCTGGATATATCGAATTTGGTCATTCAGTCATTCAAATAATACTATTGGATGCCTATGATGTTTCAGGCAGTGTTTAAGGTGTTGGGATACAGTAATAATAAGCTTAGAAATCACTACCTTCATGGAACTTACATGTAGCATTTTACACATACTGAGTTCAGTTTGCTCAATTTTGTTTATAATTTCTGCATCCAGGCTCTTGAATAAAATTGGCCTGTAACTTCATTGTCTTATATTTCCCCTGCCTGTACAGTGGAATACTACTCTACAGGCAGGGGAAATATAAGACAATGCT
The DNA here is from genome assembly GCF_049354715.1 of Callithrix jacchus. Taxonomy (NCBI): domain Eukaryota; kingdom Metazoa; phylum Chordata; class Mammalia; order Primates; family Cebidae; genus Callithrix; species Callithrix jacchus. Next base: position 67,036,272 of record NC_133502.1, read on the forward strand.
GTAAATGCTGGGTGACAAAACCCACTGGAAGAGCAATTTGCACGCCAGTTCAGATCTGCTTTAGAGCTTTTTCTCCTCTGCTCTCCACTCAGAGCAGACAGACTTACATGTATTTCATAAATGAATTGAAGTAGCACACTGTAAAGTGAGAAATAGTTCCTTCTAAAAATCTGAAAAAAAGGCACATCCAGTATTATGCCACATTTTTAGTTTAGGTGGTAAAAGATACAACAACTTGTTTTTCTCCTCAGACGATGGCATGTTCTAGATCAGAAATTTCATGGAGCTTATCTTCCATTTTTTAGTTTGCATCCTCACATGTTTGCTCCAGGTTTATGTTAATACAGTTAGCAAGTCTTCGCTGGGCACAGTGGGTCACAACTGTAATCCTAGCATTTTGGGAGGCTGAGTTGGGCAAATTACTTGAGCCCAGAAATTCAAGATTAGCCTGGGTAACATGGTAAAACCCTGTCCCTACAAAAAATACAAATATTAGCTGGGCGTGGTGGCAGGCGCCAATAGTCCCAGCTACTCAGGAGGCTGAGGTCAGAGAATTACCTGACCCCAAGAGGTTGAGGCTGTGGTGAGCCATGACTGTGCTACTGTACTCCAGCCTGGGTGACAGAGTGAGATCCTGTCTCAAAAAAAAAAAAAAGCAAATCTCTCAGGTCAGACTATTTCCTTTACCCCTTTAAGCATGATAATATCTGATCTTCATTATGAACCTGGTGGCAACAAGGAGTGTTAAGGTAACTCTTCAGGACAATGAATGTCCCCTTATAAGGCACTGGCTCAGAGGAGATTATTACAGGGTAGTTAAGCAAGGAACATGTAGGCTAATTAGACATGCAGAATGCAAGCTCCTCCCATTGGCAAGAGAATATCAGAATGATGACAGGGGTGGCAGGAAAGGTGTAAAATTCTCAAGGTCTTCTGAACCCAAGCAGATGTTCCTATTCTAAGTTTCGAGACTCACTCCTATCCAATCACTGGCCCAATTTACCTGATAGACTTAGAGAGAGGTGAATTCAATTTATGTTGTATTTCTGCAGCCTGTACAGTTAAATTTTGAGTTTGGCTTTCAACAATATTTGTCCTGTGGCTGTAAGAAATACGAGATTATCTTAGGGCTATGATAGAAATTCTTTGAAATCTGTTGCTTAAGCTCAGCATGTAAAGCTCTGAGCTTGTAATTTTCATTCTATGAGTGTCCAGTACACTCAGAAGAATCTAATCAATGCCACAGTCCTTGTAATTAACATTATTTCATTAACAGTTAAGGGAAGCCTCTGAGAACTGGAACAAGACAAGGATGCCTACTCTTACCACTCCTCTTCAACATAGTACAGGAAGTCCTAGCCAGAGCAATCAGACAAGAGAAAGAAATAAAGGGCATCCAAATCGGTAAAGAGGAAGTCAAACTGTCACTGTTTGCTGATGATATGATTGTTTTCCTTGAAAACCCTAAAGACTTCTCCAGAAAGATCCTAGAACTAATAACAGAATCCAGCAGTTTCCGGATACAAGATTAATGTACACAAATCAATAGTTCTTCTATACAGCAACAGCAACCAAGTGGAAAAATCAAATCAAGAATTCAACCCCTTTTACAATAGCTGCAAAAACAAAAAAACAAAAAAAAAACTTAGGAATATACCTAACCAAGGAAGCAAAAGACCTCTACAAGGAAAACTACAAAACACTGCTGAAAGAAATCATAGACAACACAAACAAATGGAAACACATCCCATACTTATGGATGGGTAGAATCAATATTGTGAAAATGACTATACCTCCAAAAACAGTCTACAAATTCAATGCAATCCCCGTCAAAATATCACCAACATTCTTCACAGAATTAAAAAATTCTAAAATTCGTATGAAGCCAGAAAAGAGCCTGCATAGCCGAAGAGAGACTAAGAAAAAAGAACAAATCTGGAGGTATCACACTACCTGATTTCAAACTGTGCTATAAGGCCATAGTCACCAAATCAGCATGGTACTGATATAAAAATAGGCACATAGGCCAATGGAACAGAATAGAGAACCCAGAAATAAATCCAAATACTTACAGCCAACTGATCTTCAACAAAGCAAACAAAAACATAAAGTGGAGAAAGGACACCCTTTTCAACAAATGGTGCTGTAGAAGAATAAAAAAATTAACGCAAGATGGATTAAGGACTTAAATCTAAGACCTGAAACTATGAAAATTCTGGAAGATAACATTGGAAAAACCCTTCGAGACATTGGCTTAGGCAAGGATTTCATAACCAAGATCCCAAAAGCAAATGCAATAAAAACAAAGTTTAAATAGTCAGGACTTAATTAAACTAAATAAGTTTTGAACCACAAAAGGAACAGTCAGCACAGTAAACAGATAACCCATAGAGTAGGAGAAAATCTTCACAATCTATACATCAGATAAAGGACTAAAATCCAGAATCTACAATGAACTTAAATGAATCAGTAAGAAAAAACAGAAATCCCATCTAAAAGTGGGCTAAGGACATAGACAATTCTCCAATGAAGATATACAGATGGTCAACAAACATATGAAAAAATGCTCAACATCACTAGTGATCGGGGAAATGCAAATCAAAACCACAATGCAATACCACCTTACTCCTGCAAGAATGGCCATAATAAAAAAATCAAAAATCAGTAGATATTGGCATGGATGTCATGAACAGGGACCACTTACACTGCTGGTGGAAGAAATCTAAACTAGTAAAACCATTATGGAAAATAGTGTGGAGATTCCTCACTACTGGATAATTACCCAGAGGAAAAGAAGTCATTGCACGAAAAAGATACTTGCACATGCATGTTTATAGCAGCAAAATCGTAGAACCAACCCAAATGCCTATCAATCAATGAGTGGATAAAAGCTGATATATTTATACAATGGAAAACTACTCAGCCATAAAAAGGAATTAATTAATTTGCAGTGATCTGGATGAGATTTGAGACTTATTCTAAGTGAAGTAACTCAGGAATGGAAAACCAAACATCATATGTTCTCACTGATATGTGAGAGCTAAGCTATGAGGACACAAAGGCATAGGAATGATACAATGGACTTTGGAGGCTTGTGGGAAGGGAGGTGAGAGATAAAAGACTACAAATGGTGCAGTGTATACTGCTTGGCTGATGGGTGCACCAAAATCTTACAAATCACCACTAAAGAACTTACTCATGTAACCAAATACGACCCATGCCCCAATAACTTATGGAAAAATAAAAAATAATAATAATGGTAAACCACAGATGTTTCTTTAAAGACAGCTGGCTGCAATGATTATAGGACAAGCCAAAATAATAAAAGAAAACTAAACAATGAAAATAAAAACAACTGAGGGAAGCAACCCTTGTTTCCCCCAAAGTACTTAATTCATTAAGAAAGTCATTATAACCAACCACAGGTGTAATTTGATGAATTGTAATGCCAGTGTATGGATCACTAGTCCCCATGCTCCATTGTTAGGGAGTTTACCATAGCATTCAAGCCCAAGGACATAACAAAACCAATCTCCAAATCACAGTTTTAAATGTTTTTTGTTCTTGGAACTATTCCTGGGACAAATTCACATATAGTTGGTGTCCACTCAGGAAATGGAAGTCGCACCAGTTATTTTAACAGATAGAATTTAACAGAAAGAATTATTAACCATGTCTTAAATTGCTAATTAGGTAACTGAAGAGACAACAAAGAAACGATCGATCATGAAGGCACCAATTGCAGCAACAGCTACTATCCCTATGGCCAGGGCATCAAAGGGAAGAAGCTGGAATTAAAACAAATTAAAACATAAATTTGGAGGAAAAGCCCCCCTGCCCCCTTACCCCCAGAGCTGGAATTCAGTCCTTTGAGATGGGGCCATAGCTTGACTCATGATGATGTCTCTGAACTTGAAGGAGAAGCTCTGTGTGGTTGAGCACACCTCTGAGGAGGGGCACTAAGACTAGTGTCTCTGAGGGGCTATAATGAGGATGGCTCCACAAATTTTGGAAGAATTGCAAACTGGGTTCAACTGTTGCTAAAAGAAGGGACCTATGCTGCCAAGGTGCTAGAGTGACGCTCACAGGAACAGGAAGTAAACAAGAAGCAAGGAAGAAGCGAATAGAAAGTGCAAGCCCCTTCTTCATCTTCAGCCTTGCAATCTCCTTCGAGTGCAAAATCTTACGGCAAAATCTGACAGAGAGGCAGCTGGAAAAGCAAAAATGTTGTTTGCGGGGTCCCGGCATCAGCACTGCAATGCAGAGAATGGAAGGGTGGGTTTGGAGCCATGGAACAATCACACGGACCCCTCTTTGACTCTTTTCTTCAATTTTCTTTTTTTGAGAGAAGGAAAGAAAAAAATGAGTAAAGGAGAGGAAGAAAGAGGAAGAGAAAGAGGGAGGGTGAACGAAAATATTGCTTTATTCTGAAAAAAAAAAATGGGTATTAATAATGGCCAATCAATGTTTCATTTAAACCTATGAGTAGGTGTGATGTGGTATTGACAGAATGTATATTTTGTGTATTTGAAGTGGAGAGCTCTATAAATATTTATTAAGTTTACTTGTTCCAGATCTGAGTTCGAGTCCTTGATATCCTTATTAATTTTCTGTCTCATTGAATCTAAGTCTATGTATCTGGGTGTTAGGATCGTTAGCTCTTGTTGTTGCATTGATCCTTTTACCACTATATTTTGTTGCTTTAAAATCTATTTTATCCGATACAAGAATTGAAACTCCTTCTTTTATTTATTTATTTATTTATTTTTGCTCTCCATTTGGTTGGTAAATCTTTCTCCATCCCTTTGTTTTGGGTCTTTGTGTATCCTTGCATGTGAAACAGGTCTGGATGTAACATGCTGTTGGGTTTTGACTGTGTCTTTTGATTGGAGGATTTAGTCGATTTAAATTTAGGGTTACTGCCATTCGATGTTAACTGGCTGTTTTATCCATTCGTTGGTGTAAATTCTTCTTTATGTTGGTGCTCTTTACTTTTTGGTATATTTTTGGAAAGGCTAATACTGGTTGTTTCTTTCTGTGTGTAATGCTTCTTTCAGAAGCTCTTGTAAAGCAGGCCTAGTGGTAATAAAATCTCTGAGTACTTGCTTGTTCATAAAAGATTTTATTTTTCCTTCAGTTGTGAAGCTTAGTTTGGCTGGATATGAAATTCTGGGCTGAAGGTTCTGTTCTTTGAGGATGTTCTGAGTCTATGAGAAATCAAAGAAACATTTATTTGCAAACCATTAAAAATAAGTATTACCTTGTTAGAGATAGATATTTATTCAGGAATTCAATGTTAATAAACAAAAATCTTTAAAGAATTGTGTTTACTACTTGTCAGAACTGGAATTCATGTTCCAATGATAGAAATAATGAAATCTGAAAAAAAATGTAGGATTGAATAGTTTAATTAAAAGGGAAAATAATAGACAAAAATGTAAGTTGGAATTTCATTTCAATGTAGAAGTTATTTTTGTCCTTATTCTATACTTTGCAGGCATTTGACATGCTACTGATTCCATATAAAATCTTACTGTGATGAAACTCTTTTAAAAGGCAAAATTCAAATTTAATTGATACCTCATTAGTTACAAGAGGTTGTCTTTCTTTTTACTTAGGATACGTTTGTTCCAGTGCAGTGGTTCATAATAGATTCATAGCTGATGAAGTCAACCTTAAAAATAAAGAGCAAAATATGGAAACATTTCATTCAGGGATAAGTTTTCTGCAGGGTCTAATTGCAAGAATTCTCTGTAATTAAACTGTTCTGAATGTTAGCTGAAGTTTTTTAATAAGCCGATGTCTAACTTTTCCATGAATGTCCTCATTCAAAACAAATCAGATTTAAGGAAAATATTTTCCCCCCAACTGCAGTGCATTTCAGAGGAAGATATGCTTAATATGAATTCAAATAATAAAATGCAATACCAAGTGTTGCATTTAGCCCTTAATGTATTTAGTATTTAGCAAAGAGTCTAACAGCCTCTTTCTTTAGCATTGTCATAAATCATAACACAGATGGTGTGTCTTGATATCTTTTAGTCAGATTTCAGTCCTGTGCCACAGAGGCATCCTGCATCAATATGGCTTTTTGGTAAATGGCTTCATTTTGCTGTTGACAAGGCTGATATAAACAAGTCGTATAATTTACTCTGCTACCAAATAAATCACACGTGAACATTTAAGTTTAACTGTGCTAGCCTGATAGTCTGGCAAGTGTTTTTGTCTAAACCAAGAATATTTGACATTTAAATTCAACTCAGAAAAGCAAAAACAAAAGCCCAGGTTTATTCTCCTGTGTCTGAGAAGAGACTTTGTGCAAGCAAAAAGTAGTTTATGCCAACTAAGAGGGTTTAAAAAAGCGTCCTTTCTAAGGGCTTTGTAAGCAAGCTGTTTTTAAAGAAATCCTGAGACTTCTGTTAACCAGTAAATTAAATGAAATTATAGGGCGATTTTGATATAAGCCAGAACCTGTGACTAAAACCTAGGAATGTTTGTTCCATATTGGTAAATGTATCAGTTTTGAACTCCTGCTAGGAGTTAAGCACCTTGTTGGTATAGAAGAGACACAGAACTCTGTATGCCCAGAATGTCCTACATAATTGAGGAGATGCTTTTATCTCTCTCATTTCTTTAGATTCCAAGATGATAGGTGGTGGTGACTTGTTCAGGGCACATGAAAGATGCTCAGCATTATTAGTCATTAGGAAAATGCAAATTAAAACCATGAAGTGATAACACTTCACACCAACTAGGTTGGCTATAATGAAAAAGAAGGAAAATAACTAGTGTTGATGAGGAAGTGGAGAAATTGGAACCCTCATACATTGCTGGTGGTAAAGTGAAATGGGGAAGCTGCTTTGCAAAATCATTTGGCAGTTCTTCAAAAAGCTAAACACAGAGTTACTATATGACCCAGCAGTTCAACTCCTAGGTATATATACAAGAGAGCCATTTAGGTTGGTGCAAAAGTAATTGCTGTTTTTTTGCCACTAAAAGTAATAGCAGAAGCTGCAATGACTTTTGCATCAACCTAATAAAAACAAACATCCATGTGAAAACATGTCCATAATGTTCATGTAGCAGTATTCATAATAGCCACAAGTAGAAACAACCTGAACATCTACTAACTGATGAGTGGATAAGCAAAAGGTATATCTATACAGTAGAAAATTATTCAGCATAAAGAGGAAGGAAGAATTGATACACACTACAACATGGATGAACCTTGAGAACGTTTGTGAAAGAAGCCAGACAGACATATTGTCTGAATCCATTTATATGAAATGTCCACATAGGCAAATACATAGAGACAGAAAATAGATTAGTGGTTGTCAGAGATTTGGAAAAAGTATGGGAGGGTAATGGAAATGTTCTGAAGTTATCTAGTGGTGATGGATGTGAATATATCAAAAATTGAAATTCACATTTTAAAGGGATGAATTGTATGGCATATGAATTATATCTTAATAAAACTATTATTTCAAAGAAAACTGAGTCTGGGCATGGTGGCTCACACCTGTAATCCCAGCATTTTGGGAGGCTGAGACAAGCAGATAACTTGAGTCCAGGAGTTTGAAACCAGCGTGGCCAAGATGGCAAAACCTTGTCTCTACAAAAAATACAGAAATTAGCCAGGTATGGTAGCACATGCCTCCAACTACCTGGGAGGCTGAGATGAAAGGATCACTTGAGCCTGGGAGGTAGAGGCTACAGTGAGCTGTGATGGTGCCACTGCACTCTCTCCAGGGCAACAGAGTGAGATGCTGTCTCTAAAATTAAAATTAAAATTAAAAAAAGAAAAATATAAGGAGGTACTCATTCTCAGGCATGAGCATGAGCCTCAGAGTAAGTGCCTCATTACATTTCGACCCCTGGGTACCTTGCTTGCCTTACCCTAGTCCAAGCCCTGCTGATACACTGTGGAGCTCTGCCCCTGGTTGAGCCTTGTGCTTCTTTTACTCACAGGGCTTCATTTTTGTAACCCACTGTTCCCCCACATTAGCATCTACTGATTGGCCCTACTCCAAAACCTACGTTTCCTGTTTGCCAATCCTGATTGAAGCAGGAGGTCAGGGTCTGTGTCTGTCTTGTTCCGAGGTAGCCACAGAGTGCCTGAGATGTTGAATATGCTCTGATACTTGTTGAGTAAATGTTTTCTCAGAAGCTATCAGTCAATGACTTCCCATTGCTTTCAGTGCTTTCAGGTTAAAATCCAAATTCCTTCTTGGATGGCATGCAAGGCCTTTTGTAACAGTGCCCTTACTGACCTGTTCAGTCTCCTCCTACCTTGCTATTTAGAGCTCCCTGCATGATCCTCTTGCTATATTGAAACCTTTGCATGTCTTGAAATGTTTCATAAGCCCTCTCTCCTCTCTGGCTTTGTATTTGCTCCTTTTTTTTCCCTGGAACATTCTCCCTAATTAATAGTTTGGATCAAACTCAGTCCCTCCTTCCCCCTTTTCACAGATGTCAGCCTGCATCATAGGCTTAAGGTTCTCCTCATTTTCTGAGACTTCCTCCCTTTTGCCCTTCCCTGGCACTTTCTCCAACAGGGAGGATTGCATTTCTAGCCCTGTCTTGGCATCTTCTTCTCTGTGGACTTGAACTAACAGTTACACAATCATTTCTATTCTTTCAGTGTTTTTCACTCCAGAATGCACATCATGAATCCTAACATATTTAAATCTAAAGTTAACATCATCCTTTCTCAACTATATGAAGACTTTAGATTTTTAAACTGATTTCATTAACTCTCCTGACCAATATGTTACTGGTGGCCAATATTTTAATTTTTTTTTCATTTTGCCTAAAACATCATATGATAATATCACTATAGTTTCATATGATATTCTTTTAAATTTACCACGTATTTACCATTTTCCTTGGTTTTCATTTCTTTCATTGGCAATCACTTTCCTTTGACATGAAGTATAGACTTTAGAATTTCTTTCAATGAGGCCCCTGGTGGCCAGCTCTCCCAGTTTTTGTTTGTGTGACAATGTCTTCACTTTGACTTCATTCTTGATGGATAATTTTGCTGGGTGTAGAATTCTAAGATGACAGTTAACAGCCATCTTCACATCCTTCAATCCAAGCAAGTTTACACCTAATATTAACCATCATAGCTAGAAATGTGCATGTGTAGATATGCTTCAAGCTCAGTTTTGACCTTCTTGAACCCCTAGTTTGTCTAATAGACATAAGTGTTATTCAACTAAAGAGGCAAAGGTAAATTTGTTAACTTAATAAAAGTACATGTAGGAGAATACCCTTGTGATTCAAAACACCTAAACCATGAAGTAAAAATCAGATAGATTTGACTAGGTAAAAATTAGAAATTTCTGTTGAACACAGTACACTGTGATAGATTTAATGAATTCATGCCAAACCAGGAGAAAGCAGTTGCAATGTCCAAAATCATCAGTGTGTTATTATTTGCTAGTCAAAAAGAAAGACAATTAAAAAATGAACAAAGGATACGAATAGAAGTGGGAAGGCAAGTGGATGAGAACTACACGAAGAAGGGCTCAATTGACAATAAAATAACACTTTTTATTTGATATTTTGATAAAAATTAAAAACAGTTGCATGAACAAATTTCAGTAAGAGATTCCTGTCTATTCTTAGGGTGGGAAGATAAGCACCCCACTGGAAATCCTGTCTAAGGCCAACCTACTACCTGCACACAGGCCTCCTCCACTCAATCCTAGTCTGGGACATTGACCAGAAATTTTCCTTCTCCTTTCATGCATCATCAATTTTCTTGTCTCCACTGGATCATTCTTATTAGTGTGCAAGGAAGTTACAGTGTCTTCCATCTGAAATGATCCTCCCAGAACCTCCAGACCCCTCTTCAACTACTAGTACCCTTTTCTGCTTTCATTTTCAGCAAAACTGTTTGACAGTTATCTCTACCCATCGACTCTTCTTCTATCTCACACATTCAGCTCTCTGCTACAGTATTACATTGTTAGACAGAGCTTTAGTCCTAACCCTTTCTGAAGTAGCATCTCCTCCTTCATTCTCATACATTGCTCCATATTTCTTTGTAGCATTATAATTGCATGTTATCTGACTCCCCCTTCCGCTATGACTTTTTCTTATTCATTGTGCTTTCAAAGCCTAAAAGAGCTCAAGGTACACACTGAAGGCTCTAAAACTCATTGCTAAATACATAAATGGTTCCCTCATTTATGAGGAAATCAACATTGCAGAGCGTTGAGGTTCCTCTGGATTCACTATCCATGGAAACATCGTTGATGAGAGCTTTTTCATTGGTGGCCAGGGACTTAGAATCTAGCAAGAACTGGGGGCCAAAAAGTAGTGGGCTGGACAAGTGGTCGCTAAATAGGTTAAAACTAAACCAGATGAGCCTCGTGCTAGCCTGCCTATCTGTGTTCTGTGTACTGGATGTGACTCCGAGATTCTTCCCTGCAGGATCATGCTGCTATAACTGTGACCCAGGAGTGTCTGATTGCTGGTAGTTTTTTGTGGAGAACTTGGGAGTGCAGCACAGTGGGATGGAGTTGAGTTGGTCCCAAGAACAGACTTCCATATTTTTCTGGTGATGAGATAAAGGACGAACCAGCAAGGAGAGTGAAAAAGGTAGTTCTTTCTTATCAAATAAAGATATTGAGCCATATGTCTTTGTTTTTAAACCATTCAATGCCATATCTGGGTGCCCTTTAGAATGATAAAATGTTGTTGTAATTCAATAGCTTAAGCAATTAATATTTATGGAACAGAATAATTAAGCTTATATTGGATATTATGGGAGAAGGGATCCAAGCAATCAAAATCAATAAATATTGTCTTGAACAAAGCAATATGGCAAGTGTCTTTAAAAAACTAAAACAGCTCCTGGGTCATTGATTCACAAAGCACCCAGCCATTGGGAGTTCATTGTGGAGATCTTTGAAAGGCAGACCGTTGCATTTTTGTGTTCCTTACGTTAAGTACAGAGCCTTGAATACAGCAGAAGCTCTGAAATTGTGGAATTGTTTTTCTGGTCTCCCCTGCTGGTAAGGAGTCTGTTAAACACTAAAGCAGATTTGTGCAGTGGAGAATGGCTATCTCTCTGGAATTTTGTAATCTTGAGAAGAAAATCATTACACAAATACTTCAATTTTTTTTTTTAGTTGATGAGCCATTCTTCTAGAACCTTCTTTGTGAGTTTCTTTAAAAGTAAGTTTATATCCTTCCTACATGGTTTTATCTCAAAATCTTCTCTTGACATTGTATGGTAATGAAGAGCAGTGGGGGGAAGGAGAAGAAACTAAGAGGAAACTGAGAATATTGCTACAAACAAATATGGAGCAATGTATGAGAATGAAGGAGGAGATACTACTTCAGAAAGCATTAGGACCAAGGAATTTTTTACTTGGTCAGATGTACTTATTATATTTGAGCTGAGCTTGTTATGGCACTTGTTCCCATAATGCCATCAGCATCACGAGGGAAAGGTGCTCCCCTAAAGACCTCTGAGCTGAACAATCTGTTCTTCACTCTATCCCAAGACTCAAGAGGCTGCAGGGCTGAAGGGGCTCCTGGTAAACATGTGTTTATGCCCAGCTTATTCTAAAGAGGATGTGAGGAGGGGATGAAATCTTGAGAATATGAATTAACTATAAATTAAAAATCGTCTGCAAATGAAAGGTTTCATGGACAATCAGTTTAAAATAGTGCCCTTGGCCGGGCACGGTGGTTCCCGCCTATAATCCCAGCACTTTGGGAGGCCAAGGCGGGTGGATCATGAGGTCAAGAGATCGAGACTATCCTGGTCAACAAGGTGAAACACCGTCTCTACTAAAAATACAAAAATTAGCTGGGCATGGTGGCACGCACCTGTAATCCCAGCTACTCGGAAGGCTGAGGCAGGAGAATTGCTTGAACCCAGGAGGTGGAGGTTGTGGTGAGCCGAGATCTCGCCATTGCACTCCAGTCTGGGTAACAAGAGAGAAACTCCATCTCAAAAAAAAAAAAAAAAAAATAGTGCCCTTACAGAATGGCAAATTCAGCAAGAAGGCTGATAGAAACACAGCCTGGGGGAAAACAGAGGGAAGGAAGGGTCTCTTCTGCCTCTAGCACATTCTCTACAGGTAAGACATACCCTTCCTTTTATAACTTCACTGTACTTTGAAGATAACCTTGTAGCTTAGGTGCTGAGTATACATTTACCCAGTTGAGCTCTGTAGACAAGCTCCTCTTTTAAAATGCTGACCTTAAAATCATGGAAAGACTTCAGAGGAAATAGTAAAGTACACAGTGATACATCAGAAGACAGATCAGGAAACAAATAGAAAAGAGGTTAAAGGGTTAGGTTTTACTGGTGACTTCCCCATCAACTAGCAACACAGCCTTTTCCCCTTCCCTTACATTTCAGGATCCAGGGGTAACTGGAGAATGAGATAAGCCAGGATAGGGATGGGGGAGAATGGGAAAAGCAGCAAAAGAGGTGAATGGAGAGACAATAGTCCAGATATTCAAAGTCATTAGGATGGGAGATGATGAAAAAGGATATAGAAAAAGAGATTAAGAAAATGAGTGGGGTGGAAAGAAAAAAAGAAACGCTGACTTGACAGTTTTACCTTCGTTCTTATTTGCCACAACCTCTTCCCACATCTTAAAATATTCCTCTGCATGTCACTCCTGTCGCACTTGGACAGCACCACTTGGGCACTTCATCTTTATTGGTAAAACAGACAAAATAGAAGAGAATACAACACTCTGTCAGTCAGGGTCCAACCAGGAAACTCAGAATTAAAAATAGAGGGAATTTAATGCATCAAACTGGTTAACAAGTAATGAAGGAGGCTGAGAATCAAATGAGAGAACAGTGAAACTACAACCAGAGATTAGCATCCACAGTAAGCTGCCACCACCCCTAGGCTGGAAGGACAAATAAAAGAGACAGTGCTCCTAGACCTTGGAGCCAGGGAAGCTAGGACCATTCAAGACCTGTCCTGTGAAGATGGACAGATGCAGCCACTGGTGGAAACACTGTCAAGACAAAGAGGGAAGCGAGAAATTTCACTGCTTCTCCCTCTTGCTCTTCTGTCTCTCCAAAGCCTTCCAATGGCCAGACCCAGCCAGTAGCCAGCTGACAAAAATACCCAGGAAATGCAGACTTTAGACTCAAGCCACTTCTTCTACCCAACTCCCAAGAGACATCTGTGATGGTTAATTTTGTGTCAACCTGACTGGGCTAAAGGATGCCCAGATAGCTGTTCAAACATTATTTCTGGGTGTGTCTGTGAAGTTGTTTCCAGAAGACAACTGCATCAGGAGACAAATGAGAAGAACTGCCCACATCAACATGAGTGGGCACCATCCAGCCTACTGATGGCCTAAATAGAACAAAAATACAGAGGAATGATCAATTCACCCTTTCTTCTTGAGCTCAGACATTCATCTACTCCTGCTTTCAGACATCAGAGCTCCTGGATCTCCAGCTCCCCTGAATCTCAGGCCTTCAAATTCAGACTGAATTATACCATCAACTTTCCAGATTCTCTAGCTTGAAGGATGATCATAGAACTTCTCAGCCACCATAGTTGACAAGCCAATTCCCTTAATAAATCTTCTCTTACATATTTACATATATTGTATCCTGTTTCTCAGGAAAACCCTGACAAATATACCATATAAATAGCTTATAAGGGAAGGACATGGTTTGTGAAAGAAGGGATTGTCCAGTAGATAGACAAGGACACACAGGTGGAAGCTTTCTTCCTCCTGTGGCAAAGGTGCATTTTCAATAAGCTGGCTTCAGGTAAGTTATGCAGCTGTGAGAGGACATATATAAACAGTTCATCTGCTCTATATGAACAGATCGTATATATTTTTTGAGGCCAGATCTCACTCTATTGCTCAGGCTGGAGTGTAATGGTGTGATCATGGCTCACTGTGACTTCTAACTCCTGGGATCAAGCAGTTCTCCTGCCTCAGCCTACCCAAGTAGCTAGACCTACAGGTGCACACCACCACACACTGATCTTTTTTAAAGTTTTTTCTTGAGATGAGGTCTCACTATGTTGCCCAGGCTGGTCTCAAACTTCTGGCCTCAAGTGATCCTCCCATCTTGGCCTCCCAAAGTGCTGGAATTATAGGCATGAGCCACAGTGCCTAGCCTGAACAGATTGTCTTTACAATGCTTCTTTGAAAGTCAGTAGCTCGTGACTTCATAATCATTCTTTCCAAGAAATGATATTATGTAATGCTTCATTGCTAAATCAACATTCAGAAGCCCTTTTGAATCATATTATATGCTAACTATATTTTCCAAAGCATGGGGTCTTTCAAAGGAATTTTATATATCTTCAGGATTTAAAACAAGATGAAATACTAAAAATATTAGAACTCTCAAGGACAATGAGACTAAATATTTGAAATTATACAGTTCTTATTTTATTTTTTAAAATTTACCCATAAGGATGCAGCTCTTAAACTTTTTAAATTTCAGATCCTTGCACCAATGTTACACTTACTCCTGATGTGGAAGTAGAGCATGTGTCTATAGGAAAATACATTGCAATCAAACTCAAAACACCAATAAAACACATCTCTAGATCACAGGAAATTCACCGTGGATTTCTTCATCAGGTATAGAGTTTCCCTTTGGAACTAAGAATCTGGACAGATAAAAGAATGCTTGCTTTAGATAAACACTAGCTTCATCTGTGTCAGAGAAAATGGGTTAAAATGAATATAGTCCTGCCTTATGTTGTAGAGCCTTAGGAGGCTGCTCAGAAACCACATCAGAAGACAAACAACATCTATCTTCAAGTCAAATCACAACTTAAGACACTGTTAGGAGGATTCACTTTGGTGTCACCATCCTTGGATCACCATTCCTGGGCATTTTTTTTTTTTTTTTTGAGATGGAGTTTTGCTCTGTCACCCAGGCTGGAGTGCAGTGGCATGATCTAGGCTCACTGCAACCTCTGCTTCCTGGGTTCAAGTGATTCTCCTGCCTCAACCTCCCAAGTAGCTGGAACTACAGGTGCACACCGCCATGCCTGTCTAATTTTTTTTTTTTTTTTTTTTTTTGTATTTTAGTAGAGACCAGGTTTTACCATGTTGTCCAGGCTGGTTGCGAACTCCTGAGCTCAGACAATCTGCCCATCTCAGCCTCCCAAAGTGCTGGGATTATAGGTGTGAGCCAGCATGACTGGCCTCCTGGGCTTCTTTATCTGGATTTCATCCTGCTTCTTTTCCCCTGGGCCTAGATTCAACTCAAGACATTCAGGTTCCTCTAGGTCACAAATGCTTTGAACTTCTTTCTGGCTTTCCTTCTCTGATCCCCTGTTTCCTCTGGTTTGAGTCCTGATCATGGCGTCACACTCCTGATTCATATGACTGACTTCATCTCCTCCTGCTCATCCCAATGGACTTCTCTGCCCTAGAGCAGGCTCTGACCCCTCCTGGCTTGCCCACCCCATCCCACTGTCCCTACAACATGTCTTATATTTGCATAAGTGCAGCTACATCTCCAAGCCAAGGATGACAATGGGAGCACTGTCATGTGACAATGCCATCTACTTAGTAGTGGCTGCTTGAAACCCAGTTTGGGAAAGTATTCTGAGGAAAGGTTGCAATGCATACTATGACTGATAGGCAAGACTTGCTATGATCTTGCCTATCAGTTTTTAGATTGGTTTAAAAGTAATTTTTGTCATTGGAAGTAACAACAAAAACCACAATTACTTTTGCACCAACCTAGTAATTATAATGCCAGTAAAAGCTTTTAATGTTTGCTTGCCAGCTGTGCACAAAGCCCTGGGCTAAACATTTGTCTGCATTTTTATTTAATCCTCAGGATAAAGAAAGTGTTGTTTCAATCTTCCTAAGGTGATAAAATCAGTAAGGAGAAAACCTGAGACTTGAACTCAGGTTTGTCTCATAAAGAACTCAGGCTCCTGGGTCAAACAGTTCTTAATATTATCCATAAGACACCCAAGGACACCTGTTTTTGTGGATTGGATTGGGAAGAACCTCCTCATTCAGTAGGTGTGCAATCATCAGTAAACCATTGTTGAGAGCTAATTCTGATGTGTGTGAAAAATCCTATTGTTTGCTGAGAAATCATATTGAGAGTGGCGGCAAGGAAAACCAAGTTGGCCCCACAAAGTGGAAAACTGCCCTCAAAGCAGAAAACTGCTCAAAGCATTATAAAACAGTAACCAGTATGAATATGTCTCACACCAGATGAATTAGTTCTTTGAACACAGGATATGTGACTCCTTCCTTTGTTCTCTCTAAAGAGTGCTTTCTAGTTTGTCTTTAACCTATAGTAAACATACACTAGCTGCCTGGTTAGTTTACCTTTAACCAATAAAAGAACACAGAGCATCCGCTTGCAAAACTTGTCACTGGAAAGTAAAGAATAAATACGTGGATGCTTTTGCACTGCAAGAGCAGAGTTGCGTAGTTGTGACACAGACTTTTGTCCTCAGAGTTTAAAATATTCACTATCTTACCCTTTATAAAAAAAGTTTGCAGGCCCCTGAAATAGGATAATAACCTACTTCATGCTGTTAATTTTTTTTTTTAAGAGACAAGGTCTTGCTATGTTTCCCAGGCTAAATTCGAACTCTCAGGCTCAAGCGATACTCCAGCCTCAGTCTCGTCAGTAGCTGGGACTACAAGTGTGCACTACCATGCCCAGCTTCATGGCATTTTTATGATCATAAGCAAAGTGCTCAGATATGAGATTAGCACATAGCAGGGACTTAATAAATGTTAGTGTTATTATCATTAGTATGTAATTTGCTATTATCATTATTATTATTAGTCAATTAATCACCAACTATATACCAGGCACTGTGGGCCCCCATTACCTCTGCTGTCACTTCTGGGAGACCCCTGGCCTCCCCTTGAGCCAAAACTACAGATCTTCCCCTGGAGCCTCTCTGCTCATACCAATGCCCACTTCAGGATTTTGGGCAGCCTTGAGTCCAGGCCAGGGAAAACTCTTCCCCCTTATGGGGGAAAGATTAGCAAACTCACTGAAGGTATGAGGGTACTTTGAATGTAGTCCTCAAACAGCTGCCCATTCATTCTGTAGCTGCATTCATTGGAAGAGATAGGTGGAGTGTGCTTACTCCATCTTACCTGAAACTGGAACCTCTCAATCTGCTTACACATTATAAATTTCAAGGCAGGATGCTAAGTACTGTGGAAAAAAAATAATGTGAATTGGTCTTTGCCTTAAATAAGCTTGGTAGAAAGTATGAGCTGTCAGGATGATCTCTGCATGTCAGGATTTGATCTTGTTTCCTGTGTATATGTTGGAAGGGCAAATGGTAGACAAACACTCCAGGCATATTGGGATCTCAATAAAATGGTGCTGGCAGGGAGGAGCTTGGAGCAGGATGTTCCTCGGTGTGATGCCTGAAGGTCTTAGTTCTGTGGTATTCTCACTAGAAAGTGCAACCTCAACTTAATCATTAGAAAGTGCAAACTGAGGTACATTTTACAAAAGATGGGCTTATAGTCTTCTTAAAAAACTGAATAGCTGTTCCAAATTGGAAAGACTAGGAGATGTGACAATTCAGTGCAATGTAGGATGCTGGATTGAATCCCGGACCAGAAAACGAACACCAGTAGAACAACTAATGAAATTCAAACAAGGACTACAAATTAGTTAATTTCATAGTATGAAGTTAAATTTTCCAGTTTTAATAATTGCGCTATGGTGATGTAATATGTTAATATTAAAGGAAACCAGGTGAGGGCATATGGAATTCCAGACAGTATTTCTGCAACTTTTTTGTAAGTCTCAGATGGCTTCTAAATAAAACGTTAGGAAAGAAGAGTCCTTCTGAATTCTGTGAAGGTATGCCTTCATCTTCAGAATTCTGCAATGAACGGAGGCAGAAATTATGCAGAAGGTAAAAACTGGGCATATGGGACTAAATGGTTGTAGCGTATATTAGGTATATAATTCATAATCAATTAAATATAGTCTTTAGGCACATTTTAATAAGAAGCTGGGCACTGAACATCTGATAAGGAACTTCATGCCCTAATAGAACTTTAAATCTCTGGGAACATAATTTTCCCTTACATAATTTTGATATATGGTACCTTTCCTAGGAAAGTAATTCTCCACAAAAATGAGAATGGACCACAAACAAATCACACTTATCAGAGAGACTGACTGACTAGATTGATAGAATCTGACATTCAGATAGGTGTTCTTACTATTTTTCTTTTTTTCTGATTACAAGTTATCATTGATTTAAATGGATACATTTAATTGCTGCTAAAATGTAGCCATTGTAATTACGGGCTTTTTGGAACATATCATTATTCAAGAATACATTGACTAAAAATGATAGAAAAGAAAGACATGACCTAATTCAATTCTGGATTCTGAGAATAGCTTTCAATCCTAAAGTCTGAGAATCAACAGGGACATTTTTTGGGCAAATTCATTATCTGAAAGGACACTTTTGTTCATTCAGAAGGCTGTATAACAGAACCAGGGAAGATGTATGGGAACATGCATGGCACTCCAAAAGGAAATGAAATTGGGCACAGATGCAATTCCTGTCCAATTTGAGTGATGAATGTATTCCCACCTCCCATGTTATAGAATACCAATCTATTGGTGTTGGAAAGCACAGAAGCCTTTTTACTGGGGAATAGGAATAAAAATGGCATGATATTTAGGGTGATTGTCAATGTGTGTGCAGGTGTAATGTCACTTGCAAAGACTCAGGTTAGATTTCGTAGAAATACTGGTTAATTTTTTTTGGCAACACACCTTTAAGATGGGTAGAAATTAACACTTAGATAGTGCTTGCTATGTGCTAGGCTCTGTGCTACACACTTTCTACGTTAAGCCATGCAATCATCCTAGCAACTCTAGAGGTAGATATTCATTATAATCCCCACTTTCCAGATGAGGAAACTGAGGCACAGAGGTAACCTAACGTGCCGAAGTGATTAGTAAATGGTAGGGTCAGAATCCGAATCTGAGCTGTCTGCCTCCAGGGTTATGTTTCTAACCAGCAGGCTATATTTTGTGTCATTTAAGATATGCTTCTTGGTGTATTATGGGTACTTTTCTCAGTTGGCCACATGCCATAAATTTTCTGTTGGTTCTGGATAAACAGTAATTACAGTAAACATTTTAGTGTAAACAACTTACATTTATAAATTATATACAGTGTTAATTTCCATAACAACTGCGTGAATTTTAATGTCTCCATTTTGCAAGCTGAGATTAAGTCATGGTCCTAGGTCAGACAGCTCATACTTGGCCAAGGTGGGAGTCGATATTAGAGAGCCATTACAGTGGAACACCTGTTCTTCTGCATTGCATTCTATGCTAACTTGGGAGGATGAGGCAGACTGCTATTTTTTCTCCAAATCACTTCTCTCTTTCCTGCATATCATGGAATTTTTGGTAAATACAAAATTTGGTAAATACCATGTTTGGATTTCATTTCCCAGATGCTCTTGAAGCTAGGTTTGGCCAGGCAACTAAGCTCTAAGGGAATAAGAGAAGTCTGCAACTTTTACCAAAAATTTTGCTTACCCTGGACTCCTCTTCTTTCTGTGGACTAAAGCAGAACTGCCAATCTGGCCTAGACTTGCTAAATTGTGACAACAATTTTCTTCTGATCATGAAGTCACAATCTATTAACAGCTGCTCTCCTCTACCCCTTTTGAAGTCTTCTAATGATAGGAATGTTTCCTACATTCTGACAAAGATTTTTCAGAAAATTATAGCAGCTTGACTTCTACCATAATATCACTGGTTCATGCATCAGAACCAATTATAATTTTCTAAGTCTTCACCTGTACTATTAGTCCAGCATCTAGTCATTCTGAGCAAAACTGTTGCCTAGCAATATTCTGATTCATTAGTTTATGAACAGAAATATTGCTATTCATTCAATGGTGGTTTCCCAGTGATCTGTGTAACTTTTATAATGCATCACTAAAAATTATGTGGCAGAACAGTTATTTAATGACACAGAAGGAAAGATAGTTATGATATTTTTTAAGTGAAAAAGTGCCTTACAAAATGATAATGTGTAAGCCCTGTCTTATGATTGTACATCTTATTATGTTGAGTAATTACAGGAAATTTTTATTTCCTCTTTTTTGTTGTTTCTCTGCATTTATAATATTTTTCTCCATTAATATATATTTATTTTATTAAAACTTTTCAAAAATAAAATAAAAGTGAAATAGGTAGATAACGTAGGCTGCTCAGACAACTAAAACTCCAGAATGTGGTGGCATAAAGAACCAGATTTAGTTCTTACTCACATAACAGAAAACAGTGTAGGTTCCAGGTTGGTTGGTAGTGGCTCTATTCCATGCAGTCATTCTGGGATCCAGATAGCAAAGGACTTGCCATGTTGAACAAGTAACTTCCAAGTCACCATGGTAGTTTTTATTTCCACTAGCAGAAATGAAGAAAGATCATGGAATAATATGCATGTCAGGTATTTTAGGTCCAGGCCTGGAAGTGGTACATACAACTCATATTTCACTGGCAAGAACTCAATATTGCCACAGTTAATGACACACCAACATGATTAACCTATGGAGTAAGATCATTGTTCCCAGCTATTCATTCAAGCTAAACAAATGATTGAAATATATGACATTTTACTTTTAATTCTTAGACTATTTTTAGTTCACTCTTGATGCTTCTAAGGAAAAATTTATCAGTTTCCCTGTCAAGCATTTTTTTTTCTCCATAAAGAGCAGGGAATTGAAAATTTCCTTTCCCCTAAGATCCAGGACTTAGCCTGTTATTTTTTTTAGCTTTGTAACAATCATATTGATTCACTTTGTTATTATGCTCTGTTTCATTTCTAAGCAAGTGGCACCTATTATTTATAGGTCAGGAAAAGAGTTGACATTCAGTCTTGTCTCTGGGGATGAAGCTAATGAATTGCAAGATTGGTTCATGGTGAATAAATTAGTTTTGAAACCATGGAATTCAGAAGTTGGTATTTTCTTTCTTTAAATCCCAGATTGCTATCTGTGACTCCCTGCTGTTTGCCTTTTGATTTTGTAGATCATATGAAATAAGCTCTTTGCATCTTCTTCTCCACCCTTTTCCTTTCTGTCTTTTGTTAACTAAAGGAATAACTTGTTAAATAGTGGGTACAGTCCAAAGAATTATGTGAGATTTATTTCCTCTGGCGATGATGACAACATATTTCTTCTCATTGAGGATAAACCGTAAGTCCTTAAACAACAACTCCCTCCCATTCACTGTAAAATATTCTGATGATGGAAGTGTTTCCTGCATTCTGACTGTATTATTCTGATGATAAGGGAGCAGGCTAAGAAACTTGAAGTTCTAAAATCAAGACAGCAGGAGTGATGGGTGAATAACCTTGAAGTTTTAAGGTTTAAGGTTAAGAAAAATGAAAGAATATGAGCCAATATTTTGAAAGCGAATTAGCCTCTCAGAGGAAACAGGTAAGAAAGGAAACCAGAGTCTGAAAAGTATGGCTTAAACAGAAAAGTTGGGAGAGTGGGTAATCCGACCTTCCAGAGCCTATCAAATCTCACTCTCCTCAACATGTCTGCTGTTCACATATTCTCTTTCTCTCCCCCTACCTTCCTTTCCCCTTCTCTTTCACTTTCCTGTCTGTTCTTTATTATCTGTTTTTCTCTTGTACCACATTCAACTATTTTTATACTGTTCCCAGTCCATGAGATGGCCACAAATACTCTAAAATATATATGTTTATTCACAAATATTTTAAGCACCAAATGTCAGTCCCAGTGTTAGGTCCTGAATATGCAAGAATGAACAAGAAGCTCATAGTCTATTTGGTGAGACACTTCCACTCTTTGGGAGTGTAAAAGGCAGAAAAGATCATTTTGCTAGGGAGGGTCAGGGATGATATCCCAAGAAGGGAGCACTGGGCTTAATGCTTCAAAGGTAAGTAGGATTTGCCAGGTAGAGACAGAGGAAAGAGGCTTTTGGGCAGAGGAAACAGTGTGTAAGCTTTTTTTTTTTTAAAAAAAGATTTCTTGGTACTAAGTGGACATACTCAAGAATTATAAATGAGAACGTTTCTTCTTCTTTTTGTATCATGAGATATGCTAAACTAAGATATCAACATAAGCTTTTTCTAGCTAGAATCCAGTTAGCTAAAAATCTAATTATTTGAGAACATAGCAGAGCACCAAGTGATAATCTGTCAAAGGTCTCTGAGTAAAAAGTTTTGTTGCAAAGTTCCTCTGCTTACTGAAGACCCATTCAGCCTCTCAGCCAGAGCCTGTTTCTGTGAACTGTAGACATCATTCCAGTAAAGCAAATCAAAGGCAGCCATGGGGCACAGCAGTAGGGAAGACTTTAGAATTTGGAGCTATTTCAGACAGGCTTGCTTGGAGTAGTAAGAAGTAGTGGCTAGAAACCTAAGGGTATGGAAGGAGTCAGAAAAACTAGATGTGGGCTGAGAAGCTCCAGTCATAGCAGCCTGGGAACACTGAGAGAAAGGCAAAGAGGTTGGTACATTTTGGTCAGCTCCACACAGTAAACTAATTGTACTGATGTCTATAGTGATGAGAATGTGTCATTTACAAAGGGGATTAAATTCAGTTCAGTGTGCTCTGACTTAGAAGGTGGTTTGTAATTAATTTTAGAAAGATTGCCACCTAAAGTAGTTGCAATTTTCTTTTGGAAGGTATTGCTATAACCCAAAATAGCCTGCTATCCTGCTCTGTTAATTCCTTGCAAGGTTTTATGGTTTTACTAAATGTCACTTTAAAAATTACTACTTACATTTTGTCCTTTTTTAAAACTTAAAACAAAAAATCCAGCACTCTTTTAACTGCCTTTACTTCTTAACACAAACAGTTAGCTGGCAGGACAAGAAAAAGATACAGACACTCAAACCTTGTTCCTGCCCATCTGAGCCATTGCCAAGCTTGGGGCAGTGGTGAACACAGCAGTGAGCTAGGTATGCTGCCCAGGAGTGGGACTTTATTCAAGGGGATGGGTTCCATTAAACCAGACAATTCTACATTTACCTTCAAATAAAAATTTAAAGCATCCTGTTTACTCTTCACCCAACTATCATTTGCTTTTATAAAAGAATCATTGCTAATGTGAAATATCACACTGGCAAGTAGCATCTTAAATCAAAGTGAGTCACTGAAGCCTTGGCATGGCCAACTGAACAAGTTGTAGTAAAACCTGATTTTTAGAGAGTTACATTTTATAAAATGCTTTCAGCTGGATAATGCCAAGTGCGTATATAAAAACATTGCTGATGAGAGAGTAGATTGGTAAAGACCATTCTGGTGTAGGAGAAGTTCTCAACAGTGGGTGCCTATTAGGATTTTCCAGAGCTTTAAAAATCCTGTTGCCCAAGCCACACTAAAACCAATTACATCAGAGTCTCTGGGAGTGGAACCTAGGCAGCAGTATTTTTTTAAAGCTCCCCAAACGATTCCGACATGCAAAGCTGATAACTGTTGCTGAAGGGAAGCTGGCAGTACTTACTCCAATTAGGTAGCATGTCCTTTGCCTAAGATGACTCAGCAATGAGTGTTGTCATGGGGCATCCTGGGTAAATTGGGGCGTATAATCCCCCTACCTAAAATGCAGATGCTATGTTTCCAGGTATATCTCAGAGAAATTTTTACCTAAGTTCATCAAGGAACATAAATAATAATGTTCTCTATAGCAATATTTTTGATAAATTGCAAGCCATCTAGCATCTATACCTATATGGATATAGGAAAATGATGGGTAAGGTGAATCAAATGCATACAAAACAATATGGATTGATGTTAAAATAGGGTGCTAAGTGAGAAAAAGAAATAGAATGCACTATTTAGCACACTACCACTTGAGTAAATTAAAAATACATGAATATAATACAATACAGATTTCATAAGGAGGTACACAAAATATGGGGGCAAAGAGGGGAGTGAGAATAGGAAATGGGGATACATGAGAATGAATAAATAATTAATTAATATGGGAGTGGCCTGGCAGCAACCAAGGATATGAGCATGCTATGAACTAAGAAATGTGGTGAGGTCAGCACCTCTACCCCTACAGTCTAGAACAACAGCTCCCTGCCCCAAATAAGAAAGATCTGAATAACACTCATTTAACAAACATCCCCCAAGTTGTGGGCAACTCAAAGGGCACATGAACCAACCCCACCACCCCACATAGAGTCATAGATGACAAAGGTTCACGCTTGGGCTAGTTCCTCTAGACTCTGTGCTTCATCTTGGCTCTCCAACACTCAGAGAGGTGCCGCTATGTCTATTTCACAAGGAAGAAACTGACATCCAAAAACTTTAAACAATTTGATCAAAATAACAGAGCTGGGAAGCAGCACAGCTGACTCTAGCCTGAGACTTCCAGCCCCAGGCCTATGGGATTTCCCTGCCATTTTCATTATTGATTACTGAGCCCAGAACCACCTTTATCACCTCTTTCTGGATGGTCCTCCATTGCTCAGTGTCTTACCTTGACTAATTTAGGGCCACACAACAAATATTTACTTAGTACTTTTTGGTAGAAACATGCTAGGAAATTAAGGGCAGGGATGTGAAAGGCATTTTCTGATCCCTTGAAGAATTTGGTGGGGAGAAAGGGACATTCATAGAGAATTCAGTATAGAGTATAATGTGAAGAGTTATATAAGCTACAAACGAAGTGCTATTGGGGTAATTGGTGGAGTGATATTACTTTCAGCCAGGAAGCCAGTGGTGTAGAGGTTGGATCAGGGAAGATTTTGCAAAGATAGAATATCGAAGGTGGGATTTGAGGATGAGTGTGACTTCCACAGGGAAAGATGACAAGGAAGGCTTTTCTGGGTAGAGGGCAGTGACAGTGAAAGCATAGGGTGGAGAAAGCACAGGGCAGGTTTTAAGGATCTGGTTTTGAAGTACATAAGCATTGGGAGGCATGTTGTTGAGAAGAATATCTGGACAGGCAGATGAGGGCAAGGCCACTGAGGCTCTTCAGTGCCATGTTTAGAGCATCAGGTGTGGGCAGAGAGGTCCGAGGGAGAACCAACTTGTCACTTCTGAATTGGATTAACCTAAAGCAGGAAAGCAACTGGTAACTCTTCCATGTGAAAGAAGAAAGGAGAGTCAGGAGAAAGAGACCCTGCAGCAAATTCCCTCCTGTTTCTGGAGGTGGCGGGCCAGGACCTGTAGCTGTAGGCCCTGGTGGTCTCAGTGACCCCGCATGGCCTGTGCTGCCATGATGCCCCTTCTCTGTCACAATCTCCCCTCCTGCTCCATGGGACATGTTACCTTCATTCTTAAGCCCTGGTGGCACTGGCCACCAGAACCACTCCTTTGGGATATTTTGCTTAATGAATGAATGTTTCCAGCCCCTGACCTAGGCTATAAATATCTAGAAGGCATGAATCAGTTCTTACTCTCTTTTTGATTACCCTCCTGTACAGTGATAGACACATAGTAGGCTTGCAAAGAAAAAGCCTTCCTTAATAACTATACCAGTCTACTTTCTTCTCCACAAAATGGCTGAAGAAAGAAAATTAATACAGCAAACTACTTAATCTTTTAAAGATTCCCAAGGAGAAAGCGCTAAGTACTCAAATACTTAGATGTTTTCTTGAAATTAGCATAATTGGTTACATAAGTATTTTTAGCTGCTAACAATGTACAGAAATCTCCAGAGTGCTAGTGGTTGCTTACACACCCACTTCTTGGCCAATATTTTACCAAGCCCTGAGTCATAGCCCTGAAATCAATTCTGTCCTTTACTGCAAAATCATTACAGGGTCAGGGGAGATGATCCTTGTTGTTTAACCAGTGGGGGTGCTGGAAAATCAGGGGACATTATACTGAACTTGTGTGATAAGGGTCTGATTGAAGTAAGCCAAGCAGAGATGTGGAGACTGATCATGTTCAATTCCAGCTTGGCTCAGAAATAAACTCAAGGGGAAGAATGCTCTCTATAGTTCACAGAATTATATGCACTCTCTATAATTCAGACTCACAGTATTTTCACACATTCAGTTTCTCACAGAGTCTTTTCAATCTTTCTTCCAAAATGTGCATTCTAAAGATAAAACATGTATGATATGAGAAACTGAATCTGGGTATAAAATGATGTTAATCTATTGCCAAGTTTTTTGTGCCATCCTCCTTTCTTGAAAAAACAAAGTCTGAGTTCAAAAAAATGATGAGAGAGAAAATATTTGTCATGTAATTACATGACGAATGTAAAAGCACAGAACTGAGACCACTCCAGTGGGAAGATGTCACTGTTCTTCTTGCTATATCACATATTCCAAAAAATGTGACGACTGTGGCAACCAGGAAGAAGGGAATTCAAGAGCTCTGGAGGTGAAACTGAGTCTTTTCTTCCCCCCTACAGATCTTAAAAGTGGTGCCTTTAGTGGAGGCTCCAATGAAGGGCTCACTTCCCTGCTTGTTTGTAAATCCTCAGAGTTGGTCATGAATTCCCAGGTCTGGTCTGGTATGTCTGAGCTAACACTGCATGATCCAAAACCTGATGGTTTAAATAATCTGCCTTTTTTCTGCGAACAGTCTGGGGGTGCTAGAATACAGAGAACCTCTGTGCCCATGGTCAAACCCTGACTCCTTCAGGCTTACAGGATTCCCATGCCACTTTCATTGTGAATTATTGAGTCCAGAGCCTGCTTTACCATTCTGGATTGTTCCCCACGGTTCGGTCTCTTGCCTTGACTAATTTAGGGCCATGCAAGCAATATTCATTACTACTCTATGGGCCACCCATGCTAGGGAGCTAGGGGCTATGGAGGAACAGAGGTCAATCATGGCCCCTGGATATGTTGAGGAGGGAGAGAAGAATGTTCACAAAAAATTCAGTACAGGACCTCTGTAACTCACTTTCCTACCATATGGATGCTCTCTTGCTGGCCAGTTGTTTAACAGGTATCCCGGAGGGAAAATTTGGCCCAAGAGGGAAACTTTGTTAGATGAGCTTGTGCATGAAGCACATGAAAAGGGTCACAGAGTAAGTTGGCCAAGCAGCTTGATTATATCCCCTGCTGGACTGTGAGCTCCTTGTTTTGCTTATCTTGTTTGCTTATCTTTTCTGCAGGCAGTGACTAGATATAATGATCACTCAGTAACAGGAGTTGCAGGTTGATGATGAGGAGGATGACAATAATAATAATAGCCATTTAATGAAAATGTACTATGTGCTGAGAGCTTTGCATATATTATTTCAGTAAGTTACTTTCACAGCTCTCTGAGGTAGATACTGTTACATTAATTTTTCAGATGAGTCTCTGGGGAGGCATGCACACAATACAGTATATGAATAGTATGTTCTCTGTAAGTATCTGTTAGTTCCTGGTTGTTATTACTATGTATACGCTAAAAAACTTGCCCAAGATTACACAGACTCTAAGTAGGAGAATGGGATTTGAACCCACCTGCATTGGAGGCTAAAGACCATGTTCATGAAAGATCTCAAGTAAGGACAGACCACGCCATTGTTCTATCCAAAGTGCTCATGTGGACAATTTTATCAAGGGGTCAATTTCCTCCCCTATTGCTACATGGTATCAGAGGAAAGATGGCTGAGACAGTCCCAGACTTTTTATTTCATATTGTGGACAAACCAAGGGCTTGCTTTACAGAATAAAGAATAATTTTTTTCTGTGTTATTTCATCCATCCATCCATCCATTTAGCAAAACTTCACTGAGCACCTACTATGTGTTAGGAGGCTCTGAGGTAGGCACTAGAGAGAGAACAAAATGTGAGACATGGTTTTTTTGTTTTGAGAAATTGAGAAAGCTCCTTTCTTGCAAAGGAGACAGAGGAATGAATCAACAATTTTATTTCAAAGTTCTAACAAGACTATTGATTAGAACTATCTGTCTAATTAAGAAGTTATGAGGACACGGTATTTCTAAAATATGTGGGATGCTAATTATGTGACTGTTTACAAAAGTCTCTGAACATGGTTTCAGATGTAAGAATGTGGTAAGTTTATATTTTAACAAGAAATGTTTTTGCTATGGCATTTCCTAAGATGATGGTACCACTATTGCTGTTTAGTTCCTCACAATGTTTTTGGTTTGGAGAAAGTATTTTATGGGAACCCAATATTCTACCTCGACACCTTACTATTTAAAATTTCTCGTTGTCATTCTTCCAAATTCTTTTTCTCAGCACATTTATTCCTTTAGATATCTTACAGTCAGCGTTTTGGAGACAGCTTCCTTTCAATTTGGATCTTGGCACCTTGGAAAGAGTGGCTTGATCAAGAAAAGCGCTACATTCCTTCCCCCTATTTCGAACTGCCTATGACTGCCCTCTTAATAATACTTCACATATATCTTGGCACTTAAGAGTTTTCAGAGTGCCTCCCTATACATTATCTTAATTAATTCTCTTAATTACCTGATAAGATAGGTTGAAAAGTATTCTTATTGCCATTTTATTAGTTCTACTAAAGTAATACATATGGAAGACAGAAAAAAATACCACAGTAAGAAGTTAAAAAAATTAAAAAGAAAAGTTTACTTTTCAGCTGTCTCTATCTTTACCTCTTTTGGTATTTATCTCCATAACATTGAACAATATCATTATATGTCCACTTCTTGATTTATCAGCCTTAGGTAGAATTTATTGATTACTTTTCATGAAAGAGGAGAAATTTAGCTTATTTATATTTCTTTCTCTCTCGTTCTAATTCTTGTTGGCTATACATTTATTTTATAGTTCTTTCATTAAAAGTATTTGTAATATTAAATAACAAAGAACTTAACTCTGTATTTCTTGATGTTTCAACTTTAGAAAATATATATATTAACTCCATTTATGGAAGATAGATAAGCTTTACTCTTATACTTTCCTCTATCACATAGCTCCCCCTTTTCTTTCCAACTTCTTTCAACTCTACCATTACTTTGATATTAAGGTTTTAAATTTTGCCTTCTGTCCTATAACTATGATTAAGTCTTACATGCTTTTTTAACAAGTTGATTTTACAAACTTAAAACATGCTTATGTTAATGTAATTATGAAATTATTATTTACCATAGTCTAATTAGTGATTCATGGAGGAAATGTATGTTATAACTGAACCTATAAAATTCCAAGGAGAATATTTAACCATCAAAATCAAATGAGATAAATTTGCTTATGTGATATTGATTGTTCAAAATTATGCTATAATTTGGACCTCTGGATTTTTGTTTTTCCTGGAATTTTAAATTGTCTGCCTTTTCTTTTTTGTTATAATGAATGCTGTTGTTTCACTTTGCAGGCATGCCTCACTGCAGTAAGTATTGGCATCTGATAGCTTACAGATGATCAGTTTTCCAAAGAATTACCTTTGGCCTAATGGAAGCTGCCTCACTAGGGAAGTTACTCCTTCCCATACAAACCTGCTGCTGGCTGACTGACTGACATGGTGTGCAATAGAGCAGCTTACCTCAAGATGGGACATATTCTCTGGTGCAATTTGTGATCCCTATTGCCCTGTTGAAGTCAGAGTACAGCGAATATTCATTTGAGCCATGTTCCCACTTAGCTTTTTCCCTGCTCTTTATTGTTTCCATCATCCCCCTTTTCCAAAAAGCACTTCCTCAATAAATCACTTGTGAAAGAATCTTCTTCTCAGACTGCTAGGGCACCCAACCTAATGTACTTGTTGACAGAATATTGTGTCTTCATCAAAACACTAATGATTATATTTAATATGTGTGTATTATATTTAATAATATATAGATATATTTAATATAATATTAGTATTAGTATGTATTAGTACATACATATTAGTATATATGTGTGTGTGTATATATATATATACATATATATATATATATATTTACCTTCCTGTGTTTTAAAAAGGAATTTGCTTTTTTTTTAAATCTGTGATTTCCTGATGAAGTTTGTATCAGTTGCTCTCTAGGCATACTATGCATCTAAAATACTGCGATTTCCTTAATTACCTCACTCCTGGGTTAGATTGACACACATATTATATATCTTCCCTCTTTGGGGTTCCTTGTGAAATTTCAAGCAATTTTCACAAAAGATTATGAAATGGGGCAGATTTTCTGAGTCATAATGAGTCTGAAAATCTGTTTACACTAACTTTATGATTTGATAACTCAACCAAACATATAATTGTAGCCTCAGAATAATTTACTCTCATTCCTCAAAAGCAATGCTGTATTGTATTTTAGTTTCTAAGATTGCTGATGGCAAATCAGATATCAGTCTGATTCTTTTGAGAGGTGAAATAATCAGATTTTTTTGAGCAGTAAGGTAAGTAAGGAATCTATTATTTTCCCTAGATGATTTTAGCTTTTTTTACTTTTGGGTTTTCTGAAATTTCATCCATAGGGGCAGTCAGTAACCTCTTTCAATCTGACAACTCCACATTTTCTTCAGCTCTAGGACATTTTCTTCAATTATATCTTTAATTGTTAAAGCTCTTGTGTTCTCCTTCCAGAATTCATATTAGATACACAAAATTTATCTTCCATATTCCTTAACTTTTTGTTCTCTTGGTATTCTTTAAACACTAAAAAAAATGCTCAACTTTCTGGAAGGTTTTTACAATTTTACGTCTATTTTGGTCCCCCTCTTTTGAGCTGTTGCTGTATTTTTACAAAAATGGAAGAAATCCTTGGTTTTCCATTTATATTTATGAATACAGTGCCAGGTCATTATTATGGAGAGCTAGTGTGACTTTCCTCTGCCAACTCCATTTTGCCAGCCTCTCTGGACATGGTTCATAAAGAGGGAGAAAATCTGGTATAGTCATTTCAATAGAGGATGTTTAATTAACTGTACTTACTGTCATCCCCAGCCCACTACTGCTCTCATAATATGCTAACTCTGGGCTTGCATCACTCCTGAGTCTCAGAGGGAAGAACAATTCCAACTCGTATCTCTACTGCAGTCTTCTGTAAGAGTCCTGGGTTATGACTTTCTGCCTAAACATGAAGTCATTTTAATGACTTCAGTGCTCACGACTATTATGGATGTGTCCCCTGTTACACACCTTTACTGTTAACCCATGTGATATTAGTCAGCTCTCCTGAACCAAAGCTCTATCATTACCATTTTATGATTCCCGAAATTTGGGCACAGCTTTGTCAAATGACTATTAAGTGGTAGAACAAGAATACTGGTTTTCTGCTTTCTACTCTAATGGTCTTATCATTTCTCCCCACTTCTTCATCACCTCATGTCCTCTCAGTCCTATCAGTGGAAGTCAATGCAGCTGAACAGAAATGTTTACAAGCTGAATTTTGAGCATGTACGTTTATCATTAGAGTCAGATGTAAGGAAGGACAATGCATTTGTATTTGCATTGAATATTTTCCCTAACTCAATGTCACTTTTACTCTTATCTTTGGTTTTCATGGAAATGTCAGAGGTAAAAATATTTTGAAACTTTTAGTTTAAAACCTATTGTAAATCATTTTCAGGAAGAGCTTTAAAATAAATTGGTTGAGTGGAAAACGAAGCATTTTTTAAAAAATGTCATTGTGACCTATGAACATTGCATTTATTAGTTCCTAGTTTGGTTCCAATTTCTGAAACCTAGTGTTGGGTGGGATGAAGGAAAGACATATAAATGACTTTTATCTGCTGTGGAGTCAAAACATGTACTTTCCTTAACCTCATTTACACCCACCTGTATTTTCCCTCTCTTTGCCAGTTTTTGTAGCCATGAATAATTTTTTAAAAGAGAAGCTAAAGCATGGAATTATGGCTGTTGTTTATACACATAGAACTTGTTAAACGAAGTGGCTTAAAATTTCTCACTTTTATTTTCAGAAAACCATAGTTAATGTTGCCAGAAAGAAATTGGTGTAAAGAAGGAGTTCCTTTTCACCTGGGAAATCTGAGGGCAGAGAATAACAATTCACTCCTTCAGTGAGCAAATATCTGTTGAGTAGCTTTTACTGTCTAGACATTGTTGAAAACTTGGAATAAAAGCTTAGACAAAATGATGAGCATATCAGAGATGGTCTTTTTCTTCATGGAACATTTAATCTAGAGACAGACATGAATCAAGTAATAGAAATATATAGTAAAATACTGATGGTCCCTAATTTATGATGATTAAACTTATGAATATTTTACTTTACAATGGTGCTAAAGTGGTAGCCATTCAGTAGACGTTGTACTTAGAGTACCCATATAATAATTTTCTTTTTTAGTATCAACAAATTATGTGAGATATTCAACACTTCATTTTAACATTGGCTTTCTGTTAGATAATTTTGTAATATAATATACATTTTTGGAGCACCTTTAAGGCAGGCTAGGCAAAGCTATGAAGTTCAGTAAGTTAGATGTATTCAGTGCGTTTTCAACTTATGGTATTTTCAACTTAGGATGGGTTTATTGGGACATAACCCCACTGTAAGTCTCTAGCTGTCATCTGTAATAAACTGGGAGAACTGCCATGAAGGGAAAGTACATGCACAGTACCACTGACAGCTGGGGGAATATAGGCATGGAAGGCTTTTCGAGAGAAAGGACATTTGAGATGTATTCTGAAGGCTAAGAAAGCAGAGTGAGAAAGGAGGAGAGAATTTTAGGCAGAGAGAACAGAAGATTTAAGTGTCCCATGGTAAGAATGGGCATGGTGCTGACTGAAACAAAGCTGAGACTGGGCTTGGTGGCTCATGTCTGTAATACCAGTGCTTTGAGAGGCATAGGAAGGAGGCTCACCTGAGGCCAGGAGTTCAAGACCAGCCTGCACAACATAGTGAGACCCCATCTCTACTGAAAATAATAATAATAAATAGCTGGACATGGTGTGTGCCTGAAGTCTTAGCTACTCAGGAAGCTGAGGTGAGATGATCACTTGAGCCCAAAAGTTTGAGGCTACAATAAGCTATGATCCCACCACCATCACACTACAGCCTGGGTCACAGAGAGAGATGCTGTCTTTAAGAAAAATGGTGAAGAGGCTGTAGATGCAGGCACAATCCAATGTACCAAGGGCTTGAGGGTTTGGGCACTGTGGGGAGGCGCTGAAAGAGAAGTCTGACTTAAGTCATGTTCTAACAACATATATTGTGTGACGCAAACTGAAGGCTGGTGAGAGAGGAGAACAGGAGGTCAGCCAGAAGGCCATGTTAGTAGCCTAGGTGAAAACAGTAGTAACTTGGACAAAAGTTTTGTAAACATATAAAGGAAAATGGATGGATTTAAGAAGCAATAAGGAAGTAGAATTTCCAGGGTGGTAGATTAACTTGGAGAGTAAGAAAGAAGGCATTTGATCATCAAAGACATCCTCTCTCACAGGTGGCTGCACACTGGAGGAAACTTACTATTTCTGGGCAAATGGTACTTGAGACGGGTCTGAGAATGGGTCCGATCTTATCAATTAGAGACGAGAAATGCTCTTTAAGGGGAAGGGAAAGATAATGGAATGAAAGAGATAGGAGTAATATAATCCAAGGTACAAAACAAAAGTAGAAGAGTAGGATGAAAGGATTAGGGTAGGAGGGAAGACAGAAATGTGAAAGGTGAGGCAAGAAAGAGAGGTTGGGACTGGATTAGGTGTAAAGATAGGGGTAGGAAAGATAGATGTAGAGCTGTGAATTTATCTGAGAAGCCGATACTGTTCTCTACACGGTGAACTCAGGAGATTAAGATGAAAAGGAATGGTGCCATGGCTCTAAGTTTCAAGTCTAGATAGGTAGAAGGGTGATAGTCTGTTACCAACAATAAAGAAGCCATGTTTTTAAGTTAGAGGGGCCTGCAGGACTTTTAAGTAGAAATATTTATCAGGCATTAGAAAATGTATGACTTGAAGTTCAGGACTGAAGATGAGGATTTGGAAGTCATCTTCAAATAATTAAAACTGGGTTGGGGCAGGGGCGAAATTGATGAGATCACCAAGGAATTAAGTGTAAGAATTTCAGAAAGCAGACCCAATGCAACAACCTTAGAAAATGTCCTATATAAAGGGCATGAAGAAGGGTTGTTGATGACAGGGGCAGAGAAGAGCCAACAGAGAGGCAGGAAATGAGAAAGAGGAATGTAGTGTCAGAGAAAGCAGGGTGGCTGAGAGTTGCAAGAGAAACAAAGGTGTTAACAGTGATAAATACCTCACCCTTTGGGTCTTAGGTTAATATTGAAAGTCTGGGGAAAAGTTCCTTAGGCTTGAAGCAAAGAAACAGAAAAGATAAGACCAAAAGACTGTAGGGTGGATGTGGGCACAGTGGCTCACGCCTGTAATCCCAGCACTTTGGGAGGCTGAGGCGGGCGGATCACGAGGTCAAGAGATAGAGACCATCCTGGCCAACATGGTGAAACCCCGTCTCTACTAAAAATACAGAAAAATTAGCCGGGCATGGTGGCACGCGCTTGTGGTCCCAGCTACTCGGAGGCTGAGGCGGAAGAATCGCTTGAATCCAGGAGGCAGAGGTTGCAGTGAGCCAAGATTGCGCCACTGTACTCCAGCCTGGCGACAGATCAAGACTCCGTCTCAAAAGAAAAAAA
The DNA here is from genome assembly GCF_049354715.1 of Callithrix jacchus. Lineage (NCBI taxonomy): Eukaryota > Metazoa > Chordata > Mammalia > Primates > Cebidae > Callithrix > Callithrix jacchus. The sequence continues at coordinate 67,070,747 of NC_133502.1, forward strand.
AAAAAAAAAAAGATTGTAAGGAGGGAGGGTAAGGATCAGAGGAGGTGCTCAGGAAATCTTTTTTGAACAAGGAAGGGTGAACAGTGGATCAACGATTACATATCTGGGAAGTTCTTGGCAGTACCCCCAGAGTTTTAATTAATAGCTGTGGACCTTCCATTGTTTTCCATTGTGTCCTAAAGTAATAATGCAGCTGAAATGATTAATTCACTCTTAAGTCTTTTCTGGTCCTTATTTGATACTCAATATAGAGTTATCTTAGAAGCCTTCAATCCACTTGCACAGGAACTTCAGAAACTGCTGCAGAAATAACTGGTTGGGCTTCTAGTCTTGGTGCAATGAACACACTGTTGTCTGCTCCTTCCTTCCACACAGTCTCCTTGGGTAGTACAGTCAGGAGTCACCAGGTTTCTGTGAGATAAGTCATCATTCCATAGCTAAGGATGGGGCCAATTACAGTACCTGGCAGGCACCTTTCACTCTTTTGGATGGATTACAGGACCCAGAAGGGACTATCTGGAAGACATTATGAGATTTCTCTCAGCTTTACAGAGTTTCTTGTTGGAATCATATCCAAAGGATAAGGGTGAGTGGCTGGTGGCAATTTGGTGGCTGTATAAGCTGCAAAATGTATATAGTTACCCACTTTAGACATATTTATATTTAGCTATGTACTATAAATAGAAATATGCAATTGAAACTAAAAGAGTATGGCTCTGCTGTAACACAACCTTTCTACCACTCCGCATCAGAACACATAGTTACATCAGCAAGCTCTCTTGGAAGGGGCACAGATACGGGAATCAGGAAGACTAGAGTCTAAGTCCCTGCTCTGTACCTACCAATATGGCCCCAATCAAGTTACATCATATTTCTGGGTCTCAGATTCATCATGTAAAAACAGGAAGTACTGTAATTGGACCTATCTTCAGATATATACTGATGACTCATGAATTCATGTTTTTGCCCAGATCTCTTTCCTAAGTTCTCTACCCTATGTCCAGTTGCTTCCTGGGCCATCTCTATGTAGGTGTTTCACAGGCAACTCAAACTGAGTTTTTCTACAGACTATGGCATTTTACCTGCTGAGAGTGGGAAGTGGGGGTGGAGCATTCCCTGAATTCAGGATGTAGAGGTCCTTGTTCACCTTATATAAAGCTGCGGCTGTATGGGAAGTAAGGGAGCATCCCTGCCACCCATTCTCCCTATTGGTGTCTGAGGTTGCTGCTTAGTTATTGACTGTGTACTTTTGAGAAGTTGCCTAATTTCTTTGAGCCTTGGTTTGCACATTTATAAGCTCAGGAGGTTGGAAGGGGCCATCTCTAAGGTCTCTTCCAACTCGAATGTGATTTCATTTTTTAAAAAGTTGAGACGGAGTCTCAGTCTGTTGCCCAAGGTGGAATGCAGTGGGACCTCATCATGGCTTACTACAGCCTCTACTTCCCGGGCTCAAGTTATCCTCCCACCTCAGCCTCCCAAACAGCTGTGAATCCAGGTGCATGCCACCGCATCTCGCTAATTTTTTGTAGAAAGGGGGTTTTGCTATGTTGCCCAAGCTTGTTTCTAACTCCTGAGCTTAAGCAGCTCACCTGTCTTGGCTTCCCAGATTTGATTTTACTTTGTAGTTACTCCTTTCCTCCTCAAGACTTTTAAGTTCCATTTATTTCTCTCCCTTGACACTCTTTCCCCTCCTTTCTAAATGTATAGGTTGGTGGTCAAAAGAAGTTTGAAAATCTTATGGAAGCCAGATAAGGATGCATATGTTACCCATATACATGGGTCCTCTATGTATTGACTTCTGTTTTCAACTTAAGCCCATTAAAATAGGCTTAAGTTGATCCTTCAGATATTCTAGGATATTTTCAAAGTGGCCCAGATTGAACTAGTTTTTAATTTGGAGGCATTGGTCTTAGTCACATCATTTATTGCCAGTTCAATTGCTTTTTTGTCAGAAATATTGGCTCTGATCAGCAACTTTAGCCAAATGTCTTTATGAAGATGCATCACCAAAGGGAAAGAAGTCTATTCAGAGTATCTTTCAAACCAAATTTCTACAACTTTAGTAAACAGTAAGATTTCCATTGGAAAGATGGATGGCTCAATCTTCCCAAGATGCCATGTTAGTACATATCTAGGAATTCCTCTGTCAATTGCTGACATGGCAAGTTCCTTGTCATTGTTCAAAATTCAGCTCAAATATCTTCTCGTGGGATGCTGCCTTGACCATCCTAGTTAACCCAGTCCTCCAACTCTTTGGTCACTTTACCACATCACTGTGTTTCATTGTTATAGCATTTATCACTGCCTGAAATTACAGTGCTCATTTATTTGTTTATTCCATGTCTTTTCCTTTACAAAATGAAAGCTCAATGGAAACTGGAAGTTTATTCATCTTGTTCATTAATATATACCTAGCAGTTAGACAAGTGCACACACAAAGTAGGTGCTTGAGTACATACATACCATAGTGAATGAATGAACTTTTGGGATGTGCAAGAGTTTACTTAATCATTCATCCAACAACCTCAAATGTTAGGTCTTCCATCTGACTGCTGTGGAAAATGAATGCTTTAATAGCCCTAAGGATATTAACACTGAACTAGGTGGTCTCTTATGCAATCTGATATTCTCTGCTTTCCAGCTGTAGTATATCACTATTAGCTAGGTAATGCTATCTACATGGAAATTATATAGATATAAACATACATTTATCTTTTCTAAAATTCTTAATTACTGCTTGAAATAAATAATAGTCAATAACACTTTTTTTTAAGTAGTTTACTTTTTAAAAAAGCTGAATAATCCTTTCTTCAAATGAAAATCTTATGAGGAAGCCCAATATATGTAAGACAAAATGAAGTCAACCGAAAGAAGTAAGAATGAGCCAGAAAAATGGGGAGGATTTACAGTTTTATCTGCTCCCTGGAAGTAAAATATTTTTCCTCATGGCAGCCCCGGAATAGTTTGATTATTACTGGATTATAATAATACACAGAGGACCCAAGTATAGAACAGGTAACATATGCATTCTTGCCTAGTTTCCCGAAGATTTTTCAACCGTCTTTTCACCACCAACCTATACACTTAGAAAGGAGGGGGAGAGGTATCAAGGGAGAGAAATAAATGAAACTCAAATATTACTTATTATTATATAAGGAATATTTTTGGGGTAATTAGTTGGTACTAAGGATTTTACATGTATCATCTTATCAATTCTCATAACAACCCTATGAAATACACATATTGTTACTGTCTGTATTTGGCAAATAAGGAGACTAAGGTTTAAAGAGCTAAAAACAGCACACTCAATGTCTTTGTATAGTCATTTTCCAAGAGAGCTGCCAATGATTTTCACTTTCTGGGGTTAGTGCCTTGAGTAGTCCCCTCTCACGTTAAATCTGGGGTGGACAGTGTGACCAGTAGAAAGTGGCAGAGTTGATGGTATATAAATTGCAAAGTGAAGCCATAAAGGCATTGGAGCTTCTGCTTTGCTTTCTTTGGTCACTCTGGGGTAAGCCAGTTGCCATGTCATCAGAACACTCAAGTAGCCTGTGGAGAGGCTCACGTGAAAGGAAATTAATCTTCCTGCTTCTGATCTCCACCAACTTGTCATGTGAGTAAGCTGCCTTGAATGTAGATCTTCCAACCCCAGTCTAATTTTCAGATGATTGCAACCCTAGCCAAAATGTGACTGCAACCTCATGAGAGACCTCGTGCCCAAGACCATCCAGCCAAGCTTCTCCCCAAATCTGACCTACCAGAAACTGTGGAAAATAAAAAAAAATGATTATTGCTGTCATAAGCCAGAAAGTTTTGGGGGTGATTTGCTATACAGAATTAGGTAACTAGTTCAGTCTTAGAGCTAAATGGTAGAAGCAACATTTTAAACCCTAAATGTCATTCTCGAACCTATTCTCTTAACCATGAATGCTCTGTTTGCTTACATACTCATTTTTAACACAAAGTTAAAAGTTATTCAAGCATCTCACAAACTCCATGTCACAGAGTCATGGAGAGGTTAAACATGTAATTTGTGTGGTGGCTCATGCCTGTAATCCCAGTACTTTGGAAGACTGAGGTGGGCAGATAACCTGAGTTTAGGAGTTTGAGACCAGCGTGGCCAACATGGTGAAACCCTGTCTCTACCAAAAATACAAAAATTAGCCGGGTGTAGTGGCAAGTGCCTGTAGTCCCAGCTACTCGGGAGGCTGAGGCAGGAGAATCACTTGAACCCAGTGGTGGAGGTTACAGTGAGCCAAGATCGTATCACAGCATTCCAGCCTGGGTGACAGAGCAAGACTTCCTCTTAAAAAAAAAAATTAATTGTGGCTAGGTGGCCTAATTCCAAGGCCTGTGCTCTTAGTCACTATGCCATGCTGATGTCATTATCAGAATTATCCTTCAATAAAATTAATCTGGAGATAGAATGCCAAGAATAGAATGAAAAGGAAAGAGCCTAGAAGTGTGTACTTTCACCGGGAGGCTTTTGCAGTTATTGAGGAAAACAGTTATTTGAAAGAAATAAGGCCTCTGTCATGGAGAGTAACTACTCAAATATTCTCAAAATATCCTTGATACCACTATCAGCTACCAAAGATTTGGATGAGCAGGCTCTTGGTGTGACATAATGTGATACTTCTTATATTCCAACAACCTCTTCTCATTAGTCGATATTCCAGAAAAAAACTTAACCATGGTCATTGCCCAACCCAGTGTCCCAAATGGTGAGAGTTGAACCAATTGAAGATTGCTTTCAGCATTTGCTATTATGTTTAGTCTCTATTTTCCTGTAGCACCCTAATAATTGTTTTGTATTAAAATATACATGACTGTTTTTGAAAGAGGAAAGAGAATGGACCAAGATTTTCTGTCTTTGAACTAAGCTAACGAATCAGTATAATTGGAACGAGAAATCCTGGCACAGGAAGAGAGAACTGATTGTGCTCTGTCCTTGGTAGAATTTTGAGTCATTCATGCAGTATAGTGTCTGGAGAGTTCTAGTGAGTCACGCATTGCTAACTATGGAAGAAAAATGTATTTTCTAAAGCTGTCTGTTATTACTCATGTCTTTCAGTCAGGATCAGCAGATGCTGGTATCCTATTGACTGGTGATCTAATAGAAACTTTCTCATAGACAGGTCTGACACAATTTTCCTCTAACTCTGATAAATTTGGCACAAGTTTTTTTATTTGGCTTGCAAGATGTTTGCATTAACATTGTGACTTATTTTTGGCTTGGTGTTAAAAGGAGTGTTTAGTAACAAAATGGAGCGTTTGGATTTTGTGGCAGCCGGGAGGAATGCTCTTATTTTATAATGAAACAACTGAACAAATGTTCTTTACAGTGATTCATTCCTCATGTGGGAAAAATTTCTTTTTATATACACTCTTTCTCTCTATTGGATACATAAAACTGTTTTACCTTCAATATTTAGGCAGAATTTTCAGTGAGCAATTTGGGAGCAATATCTGTAAATTACAAAGATAGGCTCCTCTGCAAAAGTAACCATAGGATTGAATGTTAGGAACCACTTGGGTTCTATTCCTAACTGGGCCAGAGCTTGCATATAACCTTGAGCTATTCACTTAATCTTTTTTAAACTTAGATTTTCTGTCTGAAATGGGCAGAAAATTGCCTACATATTTAGCTAAGGCAGAAACAACTTCCTGATAGGAAGATGACTCAGCGGCCCAGGGCGCTATGTAGCCTCTTGTCTTGGGCATCTTCAGGGAGACAGAGACAGCCGTAAGACTGGAGACCAGACCATACAAATGAATCCTGACATTCAGGAAGCCTAAAGAGGCCGAGTCATCATGGGCCTGCTATTTGTCAGGCACTGTGCTAAGACCTGAGAGATGATGGCAAACCAGACACAACCAAAGTCTCTACCCTCATGAAGTTTACTGCTTAGTTTGCTTTGTGCATGTTTGAAGTTATTTAGCAAGAACTTCTATCATTTTATTGCCTGGATCTGAATCTTTTTTAAAAGTACAAGATTATTCAGAATCACTGCTCAAAAAATACAACCCTAGGAGTCTTGTGAGAGAGGAGTTTGATATTGTATGGGGTATTGTTAAGATAGGCATGAAGAGAAGTGCAATGTTTGACAGTGTTATTCCAAAGTTTGACTCACTAGTCTTAATGGGAGCAATAGGTTCATTTTGACATCATCTATTACCTGAGATGAGAATGTGGGGAGAGTTTTTAAAATGTCTTGCATGGACTTTCACATAGAGTTAATGTCCTTCCCCTCCACTGCCTGCAGAGAAACTTCTTATCAATCTGATGATGTCCAACTTGGATGATGGCTGATTGGCCTGCAGGAGGTGAATGAAGGGCTCTAAACAGGAGAGCTGATCATGATCTGTGGTCAGGGTCACACCCAGTGATGGTGATATGGCATCCTTGGTCTTGCACCACGTTTTTGTTTTCGGCTAATGTTCTAAGCAAAAAGTGGTTCTTCCCACAAAAAGAAGTTTGAAATGCCCCTCCTCTTGCCACTGTGAGTGTTGCTCCCCACTGAGAAATGCAGCCACAGGTGCTGCAATTAGAGAGGTGGGGAGAGAGCTGCACCATCACACAGTGGGTCCATCTCCTTCAGCTGATGCCAACTGTCTGGGAGTTCCTAAGTCCTCCAGCATTAGTGGTTCATCTGTTTCATTATAATTTTCAAATTAAAATGATTCAAAATCCTCTTCTACTTATGGAAGAGTGGGTGGTGGGTGTCCCAGAAGCCTTGAGATATCTCATGGTTTGGGGAGTTTATACTTCACGTCGTTTCTGAATCAAAACTTCTGCTTCATCTGAATTCTTTTTCACCTCTCTTCTTATCCCCTGCATAGTTGCCCATCCCCTCCCCTTAGCATTACACCCTGTTAGGAGCTGCCCGATTCCTTTATCCTCTGAAGCCCCACTGATCCGAGTCAGAGGAGCAGGGCTACATCATAGCAAACAACTTAAAACCTATGTCGAGTGCTCCTTATCTTACAAGTTCTTTGGCCATTCCTGCTCAAGTAAATTTCTCACTGGCTCTGTCCTCCACAGGACTCTTTTTCACTATCTTATTCAACTCTCTTCTTATTCCTAAAGCTCAACTTCCCTCTCACTGTATTATTCTAGGGAATTTGGTTCTTTCTTGCCTCTATCCCAAAACACAGCTCTGGGCTTCATACCAGAGAGATGGGAGAAATAACTCATTAAGCTACTCAGCTAAACTCATCTGTCTTGGTACACAAAGCACCACTGCAGTCTTCCCTGTCATAGGATCAAAGACTTAGGTGTGGTTTCCTTTCTCATGAGTCTCTGTATATGCAAGGCAGCAGGAATTAAGACTTTATCTCCCCTCTGGGTCGATTATGCTACCTCAATGGCCCTAAGGAAGCAGAAGTGGTTTTTCATTTATTTGCCACACAAGAATAAAGGCTGCCAGAATTTTGTAAAGCATTTTGGTAAGAAGCATTTTGGTTTTCACAGTTTCCCCAGAAATTAACTGGCAAGGATTCACCACTTCAAGTTGCTATCTTGGCCAACTGCATAAGCGAAGACTAAAAACTGAGCATCATAATCTCTGAAATGAGAGGTGGGCATTCGGTCAGCATGTATGGCACAAGACAGGGTGGTATGGGCAAAATTCACAGGGGATCTCTGGGATTGGTACAAGAGGGATCCAATCTGAACCAAAACCAGCCAAAACCAGCCAAGCCCTGGAGGAACTGCAGAGCAGTATCAGAATCTCTTCCCCAGTCTTCGTTATTCATAGACATACACATACACATACACATACACATACACATACACATACACATACACATACACATACACATACACATACACATACACATATTCAGCATGAAATGTACCTCACTGGGATTTCTGAATGTTGCTTTAGTTATCAACTAATACTCTGCCTTTAGAAAATCTCTTGTTTCTGTATAGGTATTACTTGTCTAAAGGGGCAATACCATATAGCTACATCCTTTATAGAATGTTGTCTTAACTAGGTTTATTTATAGAGACACAACCCTATAGTAAGGCCTGAACTTTTTCTGCAACTAGCAGTTTTTGGAAGGAAATATGACAAAGTACAACGTTTTGAAAAATGTTTTCAGAACAACCATATATCCAGTGTTCTCTTTCCAATGACATATAAAAATTTTTACTATTTTTCTTGTGTCATGTAGAGTTTAAGTTCTTTGGAGGAATGGACAGAAATGAAATATGAGAGGGCATGAATATTGGAGTAATGGTGTTTCATGACCCTTTCCATAGGCAGTTCAGTTCACAGCATGGCTGCTTATTTTCTTCTGGGCCAGTAATAGAGCATCTCTCTGCTGCTTCACATTTTAAAGGGCTCACCAGATTAGGTAGGCCCACCTAGGTTAATTTCCTCTTTAATTAACTCAAAGTCAACTGAATAGGATCTGATTGTGGAAGTGATAGCTCATCATAGTCACTGGTCCTGCCCACATTCAAGAGGATGGGGCTACAGCAGGCCTATATATTAGGGGATGGGTATCTTGGAGGCCATCTTAGATCCTGCCTATCATAAATGTTGACTGTCTTCCATCTTTCAGAACATATTAGGATATGATACTAAATATTAAAAATCAAATGCCTCGCTAGGGATCCAACATCAAACTGGTATTAAGTCTTTTCTCTATAATGTCTTCTGATTTTCTTTCTAAAATATGAAACATTGAACTGTTTTCTATATTTGATATAGGCCTCCCCCAAATTGAACATAAAGCTACATTAGGAGAAGTCAATCTGACACCATTGATCTGCAGAACCCACACATTCTAAGCAATGATTTATAAATGGGAGCCTGGGAAGTTTGGGGAATACCTAAAGCTAAGTTAAAGTATTTGAGCTGTAAACTCAGAAAAGTATGGCTATATTAGTCAAGATACAGCTGACTTAGTTGGTTTTTGTCCTAATGCAAGATGGTTTTCACAGGGAAATATACTATAGTGAACTTAGCAAATGAAAGTGGCCAGGTGCGGTGGCTCACACTTGTAATCTCAACACTTTGGGAGGCCAAAGCGGGCAATCGCCTGAGGTCAGGAGTTTGAGACCAGCCTGGCTAACATGGTGAAACGTCATCTCTACTAAAAATACAAAAATTAGCTGGGCATAGTGGCAGGCACCTGTAATCCCAGCTACCTGGGGGCACTGAGGCGGGAGAATCGTTTGAACCCAGGAGGTGGAAGGTGCAGTGAGCTGAGATCGCACCACGGCACTTCAGGCTGGGGGACAAGAGAGAAACTTCATCTCAAAACAACAACAGAAAAAGAAAATGATGAGGCGGAGTTGTTGGTTTTCATGATGACAACACCAAAATAGTCTTATTTATCACTCTGGCTTTGGCTTCCAGATAACTAAGCAACCTTCTCATTCAAATTGGGTTTTGTAAGTATCATGCATAGAATTTACTGACACATGAGCATGGGAATTCTGGTACTCTTGATTATATTTTGTGATTCTTGATTACATTTTACATATGAATATGTTTTATAACAACAATAATAAACATTCTAGTTTATATATTATTATTGCATGAATTTGATTAATGTTGATCAGCACCATAGAGCCCAGCTCTCCCTATGTATACCCACAGAACTGACCTTCTGGCCGTGCAGTTGAGGATTAGACTCTAAATGAGATGACCAAGGATGTTGTCATCCCCTGAGACTCTGACTGGTTCCTGACCTAGACAACAACTCTGTCTCAACTTTCTCTTACTGCAGCAGGTTCGATTGATAACAGGCTTTGAGAAGGCAATGTCAGTGACCTTAATGTTCTGAGCCAAAATCAGTTGGTGGCACAGGCTGACAACCTGAGTATGTTTTTTAGCTGAAATGAGCAAGTGGTTGCAGCAGTCACCACAGCAACGGTGTGGCTAGAACCCTTGGGAGCTTTCAGCAGAGGAATAAGGGCAGCTGTGAGGATGGATTCAACCAGAATTAATAGCAACTAACTTTCAGTACTAGCCTTCTGGGAATCCTTTATATTTTTCCTAATAAACAAAAGTATGCACTGGGGTTGTTCTTCAACGTGAAACCCTCCTCTTGGCTTTTATGCAATACTTCCACTCTTATTGCTCTTCTGGATTTTATAAATGCTAAGTAAATCTTCATAATAGCCTGCAATTTAGTGGGAGAAATGGAAAAAAAGAAATTGGAGAATTTGTTTTAGGCTACAGAAAACTGTAGCTTTTGTCTAATTTTCAATTCTGCATTTCTGAACTTTTCATTTATAATCTTACTTGCCAGGCTGTACTTATGTACAGCCAAATGAAAAGAAACGCAAAGTAAAATGCCAAGGAGAGAAGAAAAGTGAACTCAGAGAGTTGTTTTGAGTCTATTCTACGAAGTCACAGTTTTGGCCACTTGCTTAGTGATTGCATTTAGAAGTCAATCACAGCTTCACCTGCTTGGTTGTTATGATGGGGTAATATTGCTGTTATTACTTTGGTAAATGTGAATAAAATATGCTTGACTGGTACTCTGGGAATTGTGCACTGAGTTCTTTGCATCAGACCTTCTCTGAGTCTTCCCTGTGTGTTGTGGACTAAATGTTTGTGTCCTTCTAAAATTCATATGTTGAGGTTCTCACTCTCCATATGATGGTATTTGAAAGTGGAGCCTTTGAGAGGTGATCAAGTTTAGGTGCAGTCACGAGGGTGGGTCCCCCATGATGAGTTTAGTGTTCTTATAAGAAGAGAAAGAGAAACCAGAGCTCTCTCTCTGCCATGTGAAGACACAGTGAAAAGGTGGGCCATCTGCAAGCCAGGGAGAGAGTCCTCATCAGGAACCAAATCAGCCAGCACCTTCCTAGCCCCCAGGATGCTAAGAAATAAATGTCTGTTCTTTAAGCTACCCAGTTGATGACATTTTGTTATGGCAGTCCAAGCTAAGACACCATACTAATGTTAACTATAAATTTCCAAGAAGGCTGTGCAATATCCAGTGTTTTCAAACTTATTTGAATAGGAATTGTTTTTCTCAGTGCATCTGGGGGAGGGTGGGGGCAGGACTATCCTTAGGTACAGCAAGAAAGGTGTCTGCCCTGAGATCCATGCTTTAGAGGCCCCAGTAAGACCCTCCTCTGGCTATGCTCCTTCCCACAAGACCATAGGGATATTCTCACTCAGAATCATAGTGCCCCTTTAAACATCATGCTCTGGGTCTGCATGAGTTTCTATTCTAGTTTGTCCTCCAAAGAGTGGACTCCCCTTTCATCCAAGCCTTGGGGGGTAACAAAGGGCCAGTTGTTTGCAGGGGTTTGGAGACAAAGCTGGATGTAAACTGTCATATCCTCACACGAATACATGAAGCTCTCTCGGTGGGGTCTGGGGCCAAGGATAGAAAGAGAAATGAAATGGCTGGGAATAATTTCACCTGGGAATAATTTCCAATGCAGAATTCTATGGAGTCCAAGAATTCTACATTTGAACCTGGACTTCCAAGTTGTTATAAAGGTGTATTTACAAAGGTGGGAGGTTACTTTAAAAGTTTGCTAGTTTGCTCAATAACTTTAAAATATTTAGACATATAAAATGTGGGCCTCTATTGGTACTATATATAACTTCAAGCTCTTTAAACATTAGGAGGGAGCCTGGACTGGTGTATCTAAGAACCCAGGTCTGAAGAATTTGCTTTAAAGTTTACTCTGCTGATATTTTCATACACCACTCTACACTCTACTGCCAAGTGTGTCTTGGGTGGCAGGTGAGAAGAAGGTTCAGCCTGGAGATGGTGCCACCATGCCTCCAGCTTCCTTGGGTGGCTACCACCTGAAGTCCAAGTGATTAGCTCTGCAATTGAGGGAAAGCATCATGCTGCTACCTCATGTGGCCTGGAGTACAGTAAAAGCACAGGCCTGAAACCTGCATTTCTAACAAGTCCCCAGATGTGCTGAGGCTGCTGGTTTGTGACTACATGTTGAGAACCACTGATCCGGAGCACTGGGCATTGCTTTGAAAGGCTACACTTGTACCACAGGTCATTGATGTAGGGAAGTGGGTAGAGGGACAGCCAGATGGCAAGATAAAGGTGTTATACTTCAGGGCTGGCACTAAAGATGAATGTGGCAGGCTTCCCAGCTTAGCCTAGAAATATGGCTTTCAAGTCTCTTGTGTATTGGATATTTGATGATTGCTGCTCCAGACACATAGTAGGTGCTCGATTAACCTTTGCTGAATCAAGTATTGCTCAAACAAGATTTCCAGAGATCAAGAGGTTTACACAACTACTAAATGAATGGGTATATCTACCAAAAAGTTAATTTATCTGTCACGTCCAGAGAGTGTGATGGGTTTCCCAAATAATGAAAGTCACGTTCTTTCTAAAGCATGAGAGGTCTTGGGCAACACTCTCTGTGCAGGCTCCTAAGATCATCACACTTGAAAGGAATCACCCTGTCAGCATCTTTTATAGGCTCCCTTGGGTTATCTTTATTTAAGACAGAAATTAAAAAATTGAATTTTAATAATGCTCCAAATTAGAAGTATAAGGTACAGCAACACCATCACTATGGGGCCTAGGGCACTGCCTTCCCCAAAGCATAGCTCTAACTACAAGTTACCATTCAAAATATCAACCTCATTTTACTTTAGCTATTTTAGGGCTTCACATAATAGACATTTATTTTATGCTCACTTAAGAGTACAGTACAGTTTTAGGTCAAGCGGAGGTGGTGGTGGTGGTAGTGCATATGTATGTGTCTACATGTGAGTTTGCTGTGGGAGTAGGGGAAGTACTCTACTCTACAATCATTCAGAGACGCAACGGACGGAGGCTTTGCTGTCTTCAATGAGAGGCTTCCAAGGTTGCCCTGAATGTCAACATTCACGTAGCAGAGGAATAAAGAACACTAAGGATTGTGGCGGGACCTCATGCTGGTGAACATTCCTTTCTTTGCTAAGATTTAATTGCATGACTGTATCAAGCTGCAAAGGTCGGGGAGGGGTGGGCAGAAATAGAGTCCCTGGCTGCTCACCCACTTTTCAGCAATAACTCCACCCCGAACAAAAAGAGGAGCACAGACTTTTGGTATGCAGCCAGGTATGGATAGGGATGGAAGCCTTCCTGAAATGCATGAGTCCTGTTCCTGAATGATGCAGAGAACATAATCCTTTCTTGAAAACTTAGTGCATTGTTTCCCAGTGTGGGTTCCTAGTTAACCTAACCTTGTGAGGTGCTCCCAAAACACAACTAAACAAGACAAAAGTCTTGTGGTTAGAACTCCGTAATTCCAGTTTCCACAAAGGGAACATTTTTAGACAGGAATTACATTTTAACATGTGTGACTCTTTCAATTCATTTCAGATTACTTAAATGGATGGATTTTTTTTACTGTCACTCTTCTACCTATTTCTCTTCATCTTTCGCAGGTGTCTTCACAGTTGTGAGGTAAGATAATGGAACATTTTGTGGGTGATGACTTGTAGTTCTGTGCTTCCTTTTTATCTAGCCAAAGTTTTCAATCAAAGGATCAAAAAACAAGCTTCAAGGGAAAGAAGAAACTGTGTTTGTTTTAGGTATTTAATAGTTCTTTGTTGTTTTGCATTCTGCAGGATATCTAACCACTGTTATATTTTTCTAGGGAAAATTTCTTCAGAGTTAGAGAAACTACTTGATATCGAGGGAAAAACAAACAAACAAAAAAAAGACAAACCCTGCTATGGCAGGCACTTCTGAGCTCTGAGCTTGAGCTCAAATAATGTATTTTAGTTTCCTACACATTGTACTGTCTATGATTTGAGTTTCAGATAACAGGAAGAGAAAGAAAAACTTCTGTCCTTTTCTATCAGGTATTCTTAGAAATGCCAACTCATTTTTCTGGAGTATATATAGCACAAGTTAACAAGAAAATGAATCACTTCCAGTACTATGTGGGAACTGTGGCACTGTAGTAACACAGCTTACTTTCAAACAAGTGGCTTGAAAGCAACATTCTCTATTTTTAAAGTTACAATTGGATTACCAAAGTGGGTGAGCAAGACTATGAAGAGGGCTCTCACTTCAACTGAATTTAGGGTTGTCCTGAAAGTTAATTGAACATATTTAATAGTAGTATATGTAACTGTCACTGTGCTGTGTATTAATCCATTTTCATGCTGTTGATAAAAACATACCTGAGACTGAGTAATTTATAAAGAAAAAGATGTTTAATGAACTCACAGTTCCATATGGCTGATGAGGCCTGACAATCATGACAGAAGGTGAAAGGCACATTTTACATGGTGGCAGACAAGAGAGAAAATGAGAGCCAAGTGAAAGGAGTTTCCCCTTACAAAACCATCAGATCTCATAAGACTTATTCATTATCACAATAGTAGTATGTGGGAAACCACCCTCACATTCAATTATCTCCTACTGGGTCCCTCCCACAACATGTTGGAATTATGGGAGCTCCAGATCAAGATGAGATTTGGGTGGGGACACAGCCAAATCATATCATGCTGGATGATAATTGGGTATAAATGGCATTCAGTTCCACACATCAACCTGTTTTGTCATAGCCAAACCAAGCATTTCTAGAATTCTGGTGGGTATCAGGTCCTGCCTGATACTTGTTAAAGAGAACCAGATCTGGGCTCTAATTAAAGATAAATTTTTATTTTTAAAAAACCAAATATTGCAATAGAGGAAAAGAGACTCACTATTGAACTGAGCTCAATTCCAAAAACAGTCTGGACAAGTAGGGATTTATAGCCAAGGACAAGGGTAGGGACCAGTGGATAGAAAACTACTAAGAGGAAATATCAGGGGTAAGAGGGATTCTGGCTAACCCGATGGATGGTAGGATTCCTACTGAAGGCAGGCTGGGGGATCAGATTCCAAGAGAGGAAATTAGGAATTTGATGAGATATCAAAGATGGTGATTCTTGCTAAACTCACCTAACAGAATTTTCTTGCTAACTCTTGGCATTGTAAAGATGGACACGGGAGTCTGAAGGCTGGGGCATGTTGAGAAGTAGCCTCAGAGGAGCCCGACTAAAGCTGGTCAAGGAGGGTCTTTGTCAACCCTGTATTCCATCTTTCCCCTGCCACAGTTCTCTTTTCTCCAAGCCTTATAACCTATACCTGCTTGCAGTTCCCAGGCCCTGCATCAATCCCAGCTTTTGGCAAAAGGAATTGGAAAGGTGACAAATAGATTTCAGTGGATGCTGCTCTGTTTGATTAGTAGTGGCTGCTAGGAGCTCAGTGTGAACACAGCCTGGGTCTGGGCTCACTCAGTAGCACAGAATGGCATGGGGAAGGAAAAGGGATGGCAGTTAGCAGCATCTGGGAAGGAACCAGGATTTAGGAACCCTAAGATTTCTACAATTTATACAAATGTATTACCATAAGAACAGATTGCCAGGGCCTTGGAAAACACCTGTGGAAAGGAGAGTCCCTAAAGCTTAAGCTTTTTTAGCTTCCCAGTAAATTTGCCTTTGATCAAGTCACAAGCATGCCATTCCTACTGTGGTCCATTCTGGTTATGTGTTTTATGCACAGAAAAAGGACTGGCTGATCATATAAGAATATGTTTATATGATCCCAAGAATTGCTTCCCAAGAATTGTAATTACAGATAATTATTGTTTTTATTTTATTTTACTTTTTACAATAAGCATATGTAAGTTTCAGAACTATAAAAAAATGGAATCAGCTTTCTACTGCACGTAAGTAGTCAAGGGGCTGTTTGGGCAAGAGCGCAGACAGCAGCACCTCTGATTTGAGTCTCAGCAATTCTAATTCTGCTCCTAGTGGGTAAATCCTTGCCTATGTTTATCTCATCTAGATGCTTTCATGTGGAATTCTGAAAGATGTAAGGGACACATAGACACACAAAAGCCTTTTTGGGATATTTTTAACTTTTAGGATTTTGGAGATGTTTAGAAAAGTTGACAGCCAGACTTCTGTGTCATTAATAGTTACCGTGTCCCTTCTTTATTCATGGATATACCAACATCATTTGTGTCATCTTTGGGAACCAGTTCAAATGAAAAAGTCCCAAGATAGAGCTCTCAATCATTCATGCATGAAACAATATGCAATTAAAATTGATAATTGAAATATATGAATAATTCCATATTTTATGTTACTATTGTCATATGTTTCCCTACTTATCATTTACCAGAACTGGAATTTTCCAAGGAGGAAAAAAAAATCTTAATAACAGTTAACATTCACTGAGCACTTAAATTCAGTGCCAGCCGCAATTCTGGGCACTCAGCTGAACTTCATAAAACCCTATGCCATCGATAATATTGTCCCCATTTTATGGATGGGGGCAACTGAGGTACACAGGATCAGGAATTTGGCCATGGTTAAACAACTAGTAAGTGGCAGAGCCTGGACTTGAAATCAGGGAGTCCAGGGCCATCCTCTTTAATACTGAATTATGCCACAGTGGAGTGATATATAGAAAGCCAGAATTCTAGAGTTGGGAAGTCAGATCTTGGATTGGGTATTCTGGGAAAGACATGGCCTGACTCATGTGGGGACTTCAGGCAAGGGCAGGAATCACTGAGGGGCTGTGAGTGGGCCAGAAAAGGGCTGATGGATCTAGTAGAAGCTTCAGAATGTGCTGATCTGTTCTGGTGACAGAGGCAGAGTGACTGAGCTGTTTGTTAATATCATCATTGCCTGGTGGGGAAACTTATACTTGCCTCGTAAACCATTATACCTTGGGTATCCAGCTTTACTGCCTTTTAAGGAACCCCAGTGCTCCACCCTCATCTCTCTAACCTGTTTTCCCAATTTGTGCAGATTCCTTGATTTCTAGCTGGAATCTGCAAGATATGAATTAAGTAAAAATTCTCTTAAGCCCCCATCACCCAAGTTCTTCTATTCCTTCTCTTCATTCTCCTTTTTCTTCTCCAATAATCAAGGTATTTAATCATCATCAGCAGCAGCATCATCATCATCATGCCAATGTTAATTGAGCCCTTGCTGTACACCTGGAGAGGTATTAAACATTTTGCACACATCTTCTCATGTAGCCCTCACAGTCACCTTAAATGGCAAATACTTTTGTTACCGTTCTCCCTGGACAAAGGAGTGCACTGGATCTTAATGTGGCTCAAGGTCACCTTGCTCTATCTCAAAAAGCTAGTAACAGGCAGAGACAGGTTTTAAACCCAGAACTGTGTGACCTAGAGCCCAAGTTCTTAACCTCATATCTTGTACTGTCAAAAGAATTAGTCTGTAGTTAAGGAGTTTAAGGCAAGAACTGGAAAGGAGAAGACATGATAAGTCTAAAGTCTTTTCTTACCTCTACACAAGTTGCTGCTTCCTTAGAAAACAGTTTGGCCCCACTTGAAGTCCAGAGTGCCTTCCTACCATCTGCCATAGTTATTGCTTCATCATTTAGGATTGTAGCCTCAGTTTCTGTCTGTCCCCCTTGAAAGGTCTTGAATTCCTTGAAAAAAAAAAAAAGATCTATTCCTTTCTTTTTCCCAATCCTCTTTTAGCTAATGGAAGATCTGGCCCACAGTAATACTGAATAAAATTTTGTTGTAAGCAAGTAATGTGAAAGTTCACAAGTGTTAAAAAAAAAACAAAAAACTTCAGCCAAATTAAACTTAAAGGAGTTTAATAGACCAACAAACAATTTGCGAATCCAGCAGCCCCCATAATTGCAGCAGATTCAGAGAGATTCCAGGGATGCCTCGTGGTCAGAACAAATTTATAGACAAAGAAAGAAAGTGACATTTAGAAATCGGGGGTGAGGTACAGAAACAGCTGGATTGGTCATAGTTCCGCGTTTGCCCTATTTGAAACAGTTTGAACACTCAGCAGTGTGGGAGTGATTAAAGTATGGCTGCTGGGATTGGCCAAGACTCAGCGATTGTTGCAGGAGCATACCTCTAAGTTAGGGTTTCAATCTTGTCTACCTGTTAAGTTAGGTTGCATTTCATCCACAAGGACTAAATATAGAAGTACAGAGTCAGGCTGGACACAGTGGCTCACGCCTGTAATCCCAGCACTTTGGGAGGCTGAAGCAGGAGAATAACTTAAGGCCAGGAGTTCAAGACCAGCCTGGCCAACATGGAAACCTGTCTCTACTAAAAAGACAAAAATTATCTGAGTGTGGTGGTGCATGCCTGTGATCCCAGCTACTTGGGAGGCTGAGGCAGGAGAATTGCTTGAACCTGGGAGACAGAGGTTGCAGTGAGCTGAGACCATGCCATTGTACTCCAGCCTCGGTGACAGAGTGAGGCTCCGTCTCTTAAAAACAAAGTTCAGAGTCATTCTCAGGCCATATTTAGTTTGGTTTAACACAAGTATTGCAATTAGAACACCTGGCTTTGACAGTTCATCTTGTAGCTCACAGGCTTTGCGATACTAGGCAAAGCATTAAACCTCTCTAGGGTCTGTGTCCCCGTGTGTGAAACATGGGTAATTTTATCTTTATAGTGTTCGGAGGTTTAAATAATCACAAGGATGTAAAGGTGCTTTGAAATTTGTAGAATACACGACCTAAATGTGAAGTATATTGTGAATATCATCACTGCTTCCCATGTCAGCGGCTGATACAGTGCCTTCTCTGGTGCAGTCTTTTCACAGCATCCTAGGCCCAGTTGGCAGCTGTCTCCGTCGACTGGTCTCTGCAGCATCCAGCTGTGTTCTTTCAGGGGAGTAGGTGCTACTCATCAGTATTGCCCATGTCATACAGATAATCTGCTCCATTTAGGGTTGACTGTAACAAAATCGATAGATCTAAGATTGATATTCTTTCATGTCATCTGCCCACGTTTGCACTAGGACCTAAGGAGATGTTCAATGATCATAAATCTGGGTAACTATTAGGAAGAGGAAAGAAAGTAAGTGTCTACACAGGTTAGGGAGCAGATAATTGGCTCCCTCACCATTGAAGGTTAAGTGTAGTGACTCATCAAAGCACTGTGTTCTTCCTGACAGTCTGTACCATCCACAATTAACCTGGTCTGCTAAACGCAGCAGAGAACATAAAAACCTCAGGAAGCTGACATCTTTAAAGGCTTTTAGAAAGCAATGAATCAAGCATTCAAGAATCTCTTCGAGTTTCACATTCACTTCAAATTCAACATTCTCTTGCTTTCATTTTTTTCTTGTTACGAAACGCCTCATTTTAGGGAAAAATCTTTCTTTTTCTATTCCTGAAGACCTTATCTTCAATCATAACAAATTCTCTCAAGGTTTTCTGAAGCCTTCAAACCCCTAATACCATCTAAAGATGGAAATGACTTTCAGCTGTTTTCTTTTTACCCTTTCTTCTTTCTTTCTTTCTTCTCTCTCTTTCTTTTTTTCTTCCTGGGTTTTTTTTTTTTTTTAAGATTTGTTCATCAGCCTCAACATGATAATTTTACCAAGAGGGCTTTAACCATAAGAAGGTAACAAGCAGATATTTGGCATAAGCTCAACATTTTCTTTAGCCAATCATATGAAGAAGACCTATATGTAGAACCATTGTATTGCATATAGGGAAAAATGCTTTTACAATTTTTAAAGGTTTATTTATTTATTTATTTATTTATTCATTCATTCATTTTAGACAGTCTCACTCTGTCACCCAGGCTACAGTGCAGTGGCACGATCTCATCTCACTGCAACCTCTGCCTCCCAGGTTCAAGCAGTTCTCCTACCTCAGCCTCTCAACGTGTTGAGATTGCGGGCATGAGCCACCGTGCCTGGTCTCTACTAAATTTAAAGAATAAAAAGAAAGGAACTGAGCAGTGGCGCTCCACAGTCTGTAACCTGCCCTGGACCGCTTCTTAGCCATTTTTGTTTCTTTGATTTTGTAGGTCCATACAATCACTGGATTAGGTAGATGACAGAACTTTCTAGAAGAGTTCCCTAAATCCTTCAGACTAGTAAAATTCCTTTGATGTCCCTCATCATTGGGTCCTGCTTAATTACAAATAGAATAGCCTGGGATTTGGGGCAGGGAGGGTGGGGAGGATTAGTGACCTTTTAGGGTAGAATTAGTCTGGGCATGGTTATGGGTCAGGCACTGGTGTCAATCACAGCTGCTACCTCTCTGCTGCTTAGTTTCCATATGTGGACTAACTGACATAACTGAAGTTAGCACCCTGCCTGACACTGTAGTCGCACTCAATAAAAGTTCACTCTTATTGAACTTCAAAAGGAGTAGAACCCTTTCATCAACTCTGCAGGCATAAGTTAGAACAATGTCAGCAGGTGTAGCCAACTAGCTACCATCTTGGTAGGAAGGAAGCAATTAACAGGCTGAGTCTTGTGTTTTGTTATTGGTGAGGGTAGAGAGGGGGTAGGGGCTCAGAAAGCCCCAGAGGGTTGTGCCAGGAAAACAGAGCTGGAGGCACCAGGTCAAGTGTTTTGAGACAGGGAGGGTCAATGATGGAGGGGCAATTTGAGGGCAGAGGTGGACAGAGCCAGGTGATAACTGTCTTGGGGCAGTTGATTGCGGTGCTGTGGGAGCTGCTGCTGACAGACAAGGAGAGGAGGCCACTGCTGTTCCTGTCACTGGGCACCTCTTCTCCAGCCCAGCAGTCAAATGCCCCCTTCTCCTGAACTACCACTCAGGAAAGGGTGAGGAATGGACAGTTCTGGCAATACTGATGAACTTAGCCGAAGGAAAAAGCAGGACCCCCACCACCTCTCCCCCAGGGTGGGGTGCCAGAGACACAGTGGAAAGAGACTCTTCCTACTCTCCTGACTCCTCCATTTTTTGCTGCCAAGGATGACAGATATTACCACGTAGGTTCAAACAAGTGCTCACATACACTCTGGGGAAATGAAACAGAGAAACGTGTCCAGGGTGACAGAAGAAAAATTAAGAGTTCGACATTTTGGGCTTTGAATGGCTTAGAAAGAAATTAGTTCCCTGAGTGGCCTATAAAAGAGAATCCTCGTCCTGTCAGATGGGGAAATTTGAATTAAAAAGAAAATCGAGATGCTTTGATATTACAAGATCGGAGAGCAATTTTTGAAGAAACACAGGAGAGAATATCCATTTCAAAGATCAGACAGTTTGTTCCCTGGTTCTCAGCAAGATGTGACTGGCAAAATGAGGCTAAAATCAGTTCTAATCCTCTGGCACCTGATTGGCAAATGAACAGGAGAGGAAAAAGTTGGTAGGTCAAGGCGAGCATTTGGTTTGGTCCATATGGGGTGGGGTAGAAACAGATTTTAGCCTGGGTTAACTTTAAATAGCCCCTATTCCAGCTGCTGGGCACTAATTCACTCCACTCTCATTTTCCAAACTGAATTTAAATGTAGTACTCTTCTGCCTCTGTCCATCAACACCAGTTGTTTTTCCAATAAGAATCCAATATTATGGGCCAGGATTTTAATCCAGGCAAAGCCTGTGATGGAAACGGTGGATAAACAGCAGAGGAGAGCGCCTCTACTTAAAATGTATACCCTCCTTTCAGAGGTTTGCAAATTTAGAGACAGGTAAAGTCTCCTTACTCCCGGCCTCCCAGCTCTCCTGCTAGCCTTCCCTTTCATCTAGAACTCCCCCTCTGGCTCGCAATAAAATACTTTGCATTTGAAAAAAAGAATGCATCCTGTTAGAGACAAACTTCTTTGGGCCTTAAAGGCTTTTTCCAGCTTTAAGAATCCTCTATTAAAATGCAAACATTCAAGGAGCGAGTACAATCTGCCGCTTTGACAGCCAGCTACTCTATCACTACCCATCACTATCACTTTAGCAAACATTTACTGAGCCCTTACTACCTGCTTAGAAATTTGTTTCTTCATTTTCTTTTTAATTTAAAGTCAGGCTTATTGAGATGTAATTTACATACAGTCAAATTTATGCTTTTTTCGTATAGTTTCATGCCTTTTGAAAAGAAGTATGGCAGTCTAGTAACCAACCTGACAATCAATTTCTGGAACATTTCTATCACCCCCCACAAAGTTCTCTTGGGTCGTCTTCCCCCCACCCTTAGTCCCTAGCAACAGTGAATCTTTTTTCTGTCCCTGTAGTCTTGCCTTTTCCAGCCCTCACTACTTAAACAAGTAAAACGCTTCTTCCTCAAAAAATGACTCCAAACTTTATTCAGTTTGGTTTAAAATCTGGTTAACCATTTCCCTTGGGGAGGGAATGGACTTTTCTGATATATTTTAAGTTTCAGACACTAGCCAAGCATCTGATAATTTAGAAGCCAGAATGGAGCTGGGATATTGGGAAGAGAACCAGCTGGATGGGGAAGGAGCCGGCATTGCAGTGGGCGGTGCCAGAGTTTACTTGGCATTTAACCCTATGCAAGCCACAAACACCTTGAAACTGGGCTCCCGTTGGCCCATTCCTTGAACAAACAAACAAACAACAAACACTCAGGCCAGAGGAAACTGAACTCCTGAGGACTTTTCCCGTTTTTTAGCCTCTGCCTTCCCCTCACCTGGTTTGGTGCCATCAGCTCTGGGTGTGGAGGATAAAGGGCAGAGGATACTAGAATTGCTGCCACATTTCTGGCCTCAGTTACTGAGTAGGTGATGGTGCCAGTAATAAGAGAGAACAGGGAGGGGAAAGAATATACTTTGAACTTCTATCATATACCAGTCATTTATTATTTCATTTTGTCTTAATAATTGGATGGACCTCTGAGCCACAGACCCAGAAGTCCTGTTCTCAACTTCCTCTTGGCTCTCATCAGTCACACCCATCAGAATTACCCTTTAGCACCCTCCTAAAACTTTCCCTTTCTTTCCTTCTCACTCCTCTGTCTTGATTGCCTCATTGTTTCTAGTTGGAATGCTCACAGTCATTTATTAGGATTCTCTCCACCTCCAATCTGGTCTTAATTTATCCCCCTTGTGGCTACCAAAGTTATGTTTCTCAAATGCAAATCTGATCATAATATTCCCCTGCTTAAGTTCTCTGTGTCTCGCTTGTAGCCTCAGGATAAATTTTGGCTACGGGTAAGCAAGGTCCTCCATTATTCCTGATCAGATGCAAGCCCCCTTCCCAATTTCCCCTGTTGTCCTCAGAAATCTGTTGGTGGTCCCAGGTGACCATGCTAATTCATGCTGTTTTCTCTCTCCCTCTTCTAGCCAAGCCCTGGGCTGCTTAAGTCATTCTTGTTCTAGACAAAGCTCTACTATTACTCTCTGAGAGAAGTCTCTCCAGTTCCCCCACCGAATACATTCTTGACCTCTCCTTACCTTGCTCCTCACTATATCCTGATGAGCTTCTTTCATAGCCCTTACCAGAGTTTACTGCCTTCAAGTGCTTACATCTCTAGCTGGTAAGTACTCTTTTCCTTGCCTTCCTGAAATGCAATTCTTAGTAAATCACAAAGACCCATTTAGAAGTCATTTCTCACAAAATGTCTAACTCAAAGAGTGGAAATTTGAATCTAAAAAACTGACTGATGCTCAAGATCATGCTATTTTTACTGCATAAACTCCAGCAGGAAATTTGAAAACAAAGACGATTTTATTTAGGGATGTGTTGTGTTTGAGATTCCTGTGGTCGTTGAGGTGACTACGTGTAGTAGGCAATTGGAAAGAAAAGTATGGAGCTCAGGAAGAAGTTTTAGCTTGCATTTTCAGTAAATAACTGTTTGATAGGCCCTAATCACTGTTACTTTTGGAAGCTCTTCCCTATATCATATAAAAATATACTTAAATATGTAATGTACAATATAGCACATAATCATACACGAGTTAAGTAGACTTTTGCCATAGTTGTAGGCAGTTGATTCAAATTTTATTAATTTCATTTTGTAGTTTTCCTCTCTCCTCCTTCCATGTCTTTGTCTTTCTTTTCCTCCTTTCTTTCTTTCTTTTCTTATTTTCTTTGACTTTGAAAAGATACTATGCCTTTAGTACTTATTGGGTAAAACAGCTCCACATGTAGGTGGCAGTTGAAGCTTTGGCAGCAGAGAAACAAGGGGTAATGAGATGGGGGAGGATTAAGTCATCCTGTAATCTACATCACCACTTAACAAGCTACCCCAAACACATAGAGAATGCAGGTAGAAGAAGTTAGCCTACTCTGCAGACTCAGCATCTAGACAAATCACCTAGCTCTTCCTGTATGAAAATTCTGGAGTCCCCGGCTGGGATTAGATAAGTGGTATTCTTTTGTCAAATGAGAAGATGTCTGTGAAAAATCAATAAACACCAACATTTGAAGTGTCAGGCAGAGGAACAGGAGTCCAGGGAATGGGGCAGAAGGCCAGCCAGTGGATAGAGGTACACAATATAGTAAAGGGTGACAGGTTTCTAGAAAGGAAAGCAGTCAATAATTAGAGCGGTTCAGTAAGGAAAAAAATAAACAGTTCCTTGAAATATGCAATTCCAGAGCTACTGGGATGTAGAAGCCGGGCTATCTCAAGCCAACAAACAAAGGGAACCACAGGAGCAGAGCAAATGTGGGCAATGTTTTAAAGACAATAGACTATAAAGAGAAGGAAGCAGAGATACAGAACATAGCTAGATGCAACTGAAGATTGCATATTGACCTAGTGTGTTCACACTGCTCTGATAGAGTACCATTGGCTTGTAAATGACAGATGCTTATTTCTCACAGTTCTGGGGGCTAGGAAGTCCAAGATCAAGGTGGCTGTAGATTTGGTGTCTGATGAGGGCTCACTTCCTCATTCATACATGGCCACTTTTTGCTGTGTTCTCACATGGTGGAGGGGGCAAGGGAATCTCTCTGGGATCTCCTTTGTAGGGGCACTAATCCCATTCATGAAGGCTTCACCCTAATTACCTCCCTAAGGCCCCGCCTCCAAGTGCCATCAAATCAGGATTAGATTTCAAGATATGAATTTTGAGGGATGCAAACATTCTGTCTATTGCTCTTAGTTTTGCAATGGGGAAGCCAAAAGATGCTAAAAAAGGCTGAGAGGAAGGATTAGTAAAAAAGATGGGTCATTATCCATATTCCTAAAACCAATCCCTTCCCCCACCTCTTTTTTTTTAAGACAGAATCTATCTTCCCTTTCATTCAATCCCATCACTTCTGCCTGCTCAAGACCACTGCTTCAGAATTCTCTTTTCTCTTGTCTTAACAGTTATTTTTCTATTTGCATCAGCCGCTAAACTGCCGTTTTACTCTCAAGCCGTTGTCTGTTTCTCCCCTTCCACTCTCAGAAAAACACCTCGAAGGAGTTTATTAGTTACCTCTTATTTTTCGTCTTTCTTCTTCTCCTGAATTAACTTCAATGAGCAGTGGTGGAGTGTAGGAATGTGCCCATCATTCTATTGTATCTTCCCTGTCAGTCCTCAAAGAATTTCAGATGGCGAAATTCAATGGTCAATGAAAAGTCCTCATTTTCCATGACCCATCTGTGGCATTTGACCCATGTGATCAGTCCCTTCTCATGACATAATCTCTTCTCTTGGCCTCTAGTACACCACATTTGCCTAGTTTTTCGACTTCTTTGGCTGTTCCTTCTCTTTTGCAGGTTCCTCTCCATGTCCGCAACTCTAAAGGTTGGATTGTGCCAGAGACCAGTTGGTCCTCTTGTCTTTTTAAACCTATACTTCCTCACATGGTGGTTTTCCCCTAGTATCATGACTTCAAATACCAGGCTGAACCTCTCCTCACAACTACAGACTACATATCCAGCTGCCTATCTTAACATCTCATTTGGAAGTCTAGTTAGCATTTAAAATTGAGCTCCTGATATTCTACCCCTGTGCCTAATCCTTCTCCAAATCTTCCCCATCCCAGGAAACAGGAGCTCCATTTTTCCTGTTGCTCAGGTTCAAAGCCTCCAAGTTATCCTTCACTCTTCTCTTATTCTCATACTTTACATCTGATTTCTTAGCAAATATTATTGGCCGCACCTTTAAAATACATCCAGAATCTGATCGCTTCATACCACCTCCAGTGCTAACTCCCTAGTGACTAAGGCCCCGTTCAGGCCACTTTCTTTTTTCTTACCTGGATTTGTTGCATTCACTTCCAAAAAGGACTCTCTGCCTTCATCCTTTTGCCCTTCAGTGTGTGCTCAACACAGCAGCTGAACGATCCTATTAAAATACAATTCTGATCATATCATTCCTCTGCTCAGAATCCTCCAGTAGTTTCCCATCTCACTCAGAGTAAAAGCCAATTGTCATGACCTTTAAGATCTCAGTGACTTCATTTGACTGGCCTCCTTGGTTACCATCTCTTGAGTATGCACATTCTGTCCCAGGGCTGTTAGATCTCAGGGCCTTTGCACTTGTGTCTCCTGCCTGGAATGCGTACTCCCTTACCTCCTTCAAGTTTTTGCTTAAATAGCACCTTCTTATTGAAGCTTTTCCTGATTACCCTATATAAAATTTCAGCATTCTCCCCTTAACCCCTAATTCTCTCTTTACTGCTTTATCTTTTCCCTTAGGGAAAGGATTTTTGTCTGTTTTGTCCACTGCAGTATCCCATGTGTCTAGGATAGTGTTTAGCAATTAGGATGCTGAATGAGTAAGCTTTGTAATATTGGAGGGCAGAGGAATCACTGATGGATCAAGATTCAGAGGAGGGTGGAATCCAGGGAGCATGAGCAAGGACAGATGTAAAAATTACTAAATTCTTGTTTTAAGAATCCAAGCAGAGAAGGGAGTTGAGAAAGATTCTGATACCATCATTTGCAGGTTGACGGAAGCAAATCAATACCAATGTGTCACCCTTTCTACACATTTACATTTTTAAGGCTTTTATCTCTAATTGTGAAGGGGAAACGCTTTGTCCCTGTGTTAAAGGAATTGCATGCACTGTCAAGAAGCCCGGTGGAGATTTATTCAGAAAGTCCAGAAAGCCTTCTTGTTGACTTTAACATCATCTTACACCTGAGGCAAACCTGATTTACTCTTGAACACATATCATTTCTGAAGCACCAAACAGATATTATTGTTGTTTTTGCTGTTAGTATTATTATAATTATTATTGGCTTGCCCGGCTGTGAGGCTGGACTAGCAGCACTGGTCCCATCGCATCCTCTTCCATCCCTTAGATTCAAGACTCTTCATATCCTAAGGATCCAGAGCCAACATTGTTGAGCCCTTTTTCCTCACTGAGTGTACCTTTATCCCCCTTCAACATGATAATCCTGCTGAGAATCCCAGTAAATAATTCCAAACCCCAAATCACAGATTCTCCTTGGCCTTGGGTCTTTAACCAAGAGAAGGGAGCAATTACATAACTGCTCAAGGCCAAGTACAGGGGAGAAGGGTGGCAAAGATGGAAGAAGAGAGGATCAGGAAGAGGGCTGGAAGCCTTGGGGTATGAGCAGGAACATGGGAAGCTCGGCTGTGCTTGGGGCAAGTGCACCTACTGGTCTCAGTGATGCTACTGATTCCATGGTGTAAAGGTCAGGACTGCATGCTGCATGTTGATCCTGAATTCTGGAAAATACACAAAATAGTAGGAGGAAGAAATCAAAATTTGGCTTGGTTATGTCGAACTCAGGTTATGAAGGCACAGCATCTTGTTCACGGTTCTCCTTAACAGTCAATATATTGTGATTTAACTGTTTATTTGAATGTCTCTCTCTTCATTCATTAGACTGAAAATTCCTCAAGGTCAGGGACTTTTTCTTACTATCCCCGAGGCCTGGCACATTACGTTTATGAAATGAATAAATGAATAATTTGTAGCAATTTCTGTATATTACTTAACCAATTATGCCTTATTACCATACTGTGCATCAGTAATTATGTAAATTATTAGATATTGGAAGATCTGGTATGCCCTTTCCTTATGGCAAATATGAATTTTGTGAGTGATCATGTTTCTCTTTCTGCTTTGGTTTACAGGAGACTCAGGGCCATTTTCTGAACAAATTTTAATAACTGTGTAGGTCCCTATTGCTTCCACATATATACCAATCTTCCTCTATCATATATATAATATAGATACACACACATATATATTAATATAGTTTATAAGAATATATATATTCTTGAATATATATTCAAATATTTCAAATATTTTCTGGAACAGGATTGGATATAAATATACTAATATTTCAAATACTATTTGTCAGATTAATTTTGTTTAAAGTTTTACCTAAGTGTAGACATGAACCTTTACAGGAGCTAAGTACATGTGAGCCACACATGACAGTTGGTTTTATTATTTTGTGGCCATCTTTCATATACTCAAGTCTGCATGGTTTTTGCAACTTGAAAATAAAGAGGAAACATTTGCAGAAAACCAAAGACAAGTAAGCATGTGTTTGCCATGGATAAGGTCAATTCAAGAAGTTCCAGGGGCTTTTAGACCCTGTCCTGAATTCATCAACAGGTTGCTGGGCATTTAGCAGGCTTCTGCTGTGGATGACTTGCTTTGTCACATAAGGTAGATCGTCGGGATCATTTCGTGCTTCAGTTTGTTTGAATATAGGGGTAACAAACAAGAATAATCTGGATGTGCAAAGAAATGGTGGTAGAATAAAACTAGAGATACTAATAGGCACGCAAGTTGAGTTTAGACAGGATTGAGATAATACAACAACAAAGTTCTGATGTTTTCACTGTGTTTTGTTGATGCGCCACAGGGATCTAAATCAAATGACTTTTTAATGGACCTGGTTTGGAGTCCACTGATATGGTTTGGCTCTGTGTCCCTATCCAAATCTCAGCTCTAATTGTAATCCCTATGTGTTGAGGGAAAGAGCTGTAATTCCCAGTTGTGCGGAGGGTGGGGGTGGGGAGGGCAGTTTCCCCCATGCTGTTCTTGTGATAGTGAGTGAGTTTTCACAAGATCTAATGTTTTACAAGGCAATTTTCCCTGCTCTTGCTCATTTCTCTCTCCTGCTGCCTTCTGAAGAAGGTGCCTGTTTCTCCTTCCCCTTCTGCTGTGATTATAAGTTTCCTGAGGCCTCCCCAACCACTTGGAACTGAGTCACTTAAATCACTTTCTTTTCAAATTACCTAGTCTCAAGGAGGCTTTTTTAGCAGTGCGAAAACTGACTAATACATCTACTATAGTAGCTTTTGATGCCAAGTAGATTTTGACCTTGAGGACTATCCATTTCAGAGAAGAGACTTCTTAGGGTAAGAAGAGATGCCCTTGAAGAGGTCATCCAGACAACTTAGGCTACCCAGAGTTTTCTATGGATGTCACTGGGACATCTGTGATTGCTACAGCTTATCAAAAATCTGCCCAGTGGACCTAGGAAGATTGTATACCTATAATAAATAAATGTTCTTTGATGTGGCCATCCTAATCAAATCCCTTGAAAACATACCAGATAGGGTTTTTATGTAACTGACCATTTATTACTCCATGCTGCTTCTTTTATGAAAAATATATTTATCTAAACATCTCCTATGTATAAACAATTATAGTCTCTGTCTCAATTTTGAACATTTGGATTTTATCTTGTAAAGGTGGAACCCAGAACGATGGTCTAAAATCCATAATTACATAAAATAGAGACTTATAAAATGCTAATCTCATTTTCATTACAGCTTGTGACTCATATTTTATTCCTATTATTCTCTCCTATTTAGATGTGCTGAAAATATTAGATGAGTCCATTCTACAGGATGTAGCTATAAGACCCAAGTATCATTTGTGCTGGTTGTGGGTGGCTGTGCATTGCTTCATACTTATGTGTAAGCTATATTGTTAATGTAAGGAGGACATAGGGTCAAACATTCACATTTAGAGTTGGATTTGGATCTTGGAGTCTTCACAAAAATTGAAATATGAAATTTAATCTTTTAGTATTCTACAAAGAAAAAACAATATTGTTTCTAGTAAAAATACAACCTGAATAAAATTTGAAACCTCAGCTCCTCTCCATAAAGTTTCCTCCCTCCATTAAAACATGGTTTCTTATCAAAAGAAATAAACTTTGAGAAGTCAGTTTAGCTCTAGAGATATCCTGTGGTTTCTTCTTATATTGTATACATGTTGAATAAAAGCACTTGTTGAAAGGTATTAGACCTAAAATAATAAAAGAAAAATGAAAGAATTTATTATCTCTGATATTATCTTTAGCTCTTCTTTCTAAAAGAGTTGGAGAAAAAAGCAGTATCTCTGTATCACACAGAAAACCAAATAGGTGAGTTAATTGCAACTACTTGCTACATTAAAGTAGCCCTGAAGTCCAGGTTTCCCTGGAGCAATTCCCAAGTGAGTGCTTATTCCAGAGAATATGCTAGGATTCTAGAGACTCTTCAGATAAAATAACCTGGGAATGTCCTTCTAATGGCTTCGGTTGCAGGATACTCAGAAACAAAAGAATGAGAAGCCACCTTGTATCCCATTTTCCTAGTGGCTAAGTGAAGGCTTAATTATTTCTTATTTCTAGCTCAGCGCATAACACTAGCATTGAAATGGTAGCTTCAATTTGCAGTTTGCTTTCTCTCTCCCTGAGGCTAGGGCACTAGGCTTGGTACCTAGCCTTAAATAAATGTTTGAGGAGTCAATGTATCAAAGAAATTAACTTTCCAGTGAAAAGGCAGGGATGTCTCCTTACAAATGAATTTGGATTTCCTTTCTTCTCCCTGTCACCACCTATCCTGCGCCATCATTAACTATTCAGAAATATGTTTAATTTATTGTAAGAAACTAATACTTATATGCCACTAACAAGGACTTCTCTTTTTACACTTGAGAAATGATTGTGTCCCACAATTTAAGGAAAAATTAGAGTCAATTCTCAATTATTCTGGGAATAACAATTTAGTGCAGTGGTTCTCAGCCTTCTCAGGCCCAAAGACTCCCTTTATGTAACATATATTTTGAGATATCCTTTTTCTATTCTAAAATGAAATTTGTAGATAATATAACCTAATTATCCACATAATCACACAAAATATGAAATACAAATTCTAATATAAAATAGAAAGTTAAAAAATGTAATGGGCTGGGCGCGGTGGCTCAAGCCTGTAATACCAGCACTTTGGGAGGCCGAGGAGGGTGGATCACGAGGTCAAGAGATCGAGACCATCCTGGTCAATATGATGAAACCCCGTCTCTACTAAAAATACAAAAAATTAGCTGGGCATGGTGGCGCGTGCCTGTAATCCCAGCTACTCAGGAGGCTGAGGCAGGAGAATTGCCTGAACCCAGGAGGCAGAGGTTGCAGTGAGCCGAGATCGCGCCATTGCATTCCAGCCTGGGTAACAAGAGCGAAACTCTGTCTCAAAAAAAAAAGTAATGGAAAATAATGTGCTTCAATATGTAAATGATAAAACTGAAGAGAAATTCTATAAATTTCCAAAACATTTCATAGGGAGTGGAATGAATCTGGATAAGAACCACTTAGTGCTCTGCCTTCTCTAGTGTTAGGTGGTGCAGTAAGTGAGTTTAGAAGTGAGTTTAGAAGTAAGCTTTTGTGAGTTAGGGCAAGTTACCTCTTTTTTCTGAGCCTTAGCTTCCTCATATTTAATGAGGACACAGTTTCCCAGGGATGCAATTTGTATAAATAGACTATTACCACTAAAGCACCTAGTACGATGTCTAGATCATAGTAGGGTTTCAATGAATGCTAATTCTCAACATGTTCTCTATGAGAGAAGTCAAAGTTACTGTGAATCTAAGGCTTATTTGTCCCCTTTGCAAGGTTTACCCAGTTAGAGGTACTGTCTTTCTACCAGGGGAAATGAGAAGTGGGAGCAATTCAGAGCTGTTAAAGAAATAACTGATCTTTATTGCTTTCTTCCTCCTCCCCCTTCCCAAGCAGATAAAATAAATAGGGTCAATTTTCCATTTCTTAGGCTGAGTCTTTTCATGCTAGTGGCCTTATAGATATTCTGACTACCTGTCACTGGAGAAAAGGGCACTTTGCAAGCTGTTGTGAGGTGTGTTGAGAGCAAGATTGTGATTTGGAAAAGCAAAACCTTGTGCCCAGCAATGTTTATGTTTATCGGAGACAATGGTTTATGAGGGTTAGGGGAGGTGATGGGCAGAAAGGTGACACATTTGTAGACATAGGTGGAGCTTAGGGGG
The DNA here is from genome assembly GCF_049354715.1 of Callithrix jacchus. Classification (NCBI taxonomy): domain Eukaryota; kingdom Metazoa; phylum Chordata; class Mammalia; order Primates; family Cebidae; genus Callithrix; species Callithrix jacchus. The sequence continues at coordinate 67,102,613 of NC_133502.1, forward strand.
AAGGACAGCCTGGTAAATTGTCCTTCATTCTATGCTAATTGTGAAATGGAAACCAAGGAGATTTTTCTTTCCCCCCCACCCCCACCCCCATCTTTCCTGATTTTTCTTTTTAATCTCTAAAAAGAATTTACCAGTTTTTCTTTTAAACTGGTAACCTCCAAATAAAATCCTCTAACATTTTTTGGAGGAGATAAATGCAGCTTTCTTAAGAAAGGAACTCATCCTATATACTAAGTTTCTAGTTTGGGAAACGATTTTTTATTTTTATTGCACTGGGGGGAAATTTTAAACGTACCTTTTTTTCCCTCTGTTCATAGATTCTCATGAACAATGATGGGTTAGCCATCGTGTTTTCATGTTTTGGAAAGAGCAGCAGAATGAAGTACTTACTCTGCATAGCAAAAGAAGCTCCTTTAAAAATTATCTATAGCAGCAAAATTATTTTATACCCTCATAAATAACCTCAATTAGACGAAAAGCCCATGTGGAGGTGCAGGCGTCTCTGGTTACTGCCTCTTCCAGGTTTCCCTTCCCTGCTTTATTCTCCTTTTTGATAAGAGATCAGGTAACCATGACAACACTGCACGGTGGAAGTCCTTTCATTTTTGTGCTTTACATAATCCTGAAAATAAGTCTGCTATCTGTTTGACACTTGCTTCCTTTCCTTACAAACTTTTTTTCTTTAATCTTAGCACAGTGTCTCCTGAAAGAAACTTGCCACTTCAGAGGATTTGCTGCCACTGATGTGACTTCTATTAGTAGCGAGTTGACTTTGCATTCTCTGAGGCTCAGATTCCCACCGTGAATTCTCCCCATACACACTTCAAACTAAATTATAGCTCTATTCTCCAGTTATTGAAGACTAGCAAGACTGTGATGGTTCACTGGAGTCTCTTTCGATTTGAGATTTATACAGTCCAAGTCTTTGTCACCTAAAATGGCAGCCATTGTTATTATGTGGGTCTCTGAGGTTGGGCCTCAAAAGGGCTGCAGTCATGCTGGCAGAAAACTTGCTATGGTTTACAGTAGATATAATGCACTGATTTTGCAATTAGCCAAATTTTGGTGGTGTAATAAGATAGCTGATTTACTACTTCCTGAAAAAAATCAAGACCCTAATATAATATATGAACATTTACAGTCTGCTTTAGAAATGAGAATGTTTTGTATCCACCTGGAAATGTTAGCATTTTGAGCTATACCAAATGATTAGCTGCTGCTTTTTTTTTTTTTCTTGTTTGCCTCTCAGTAAAATATGTGATTCCCTGCTGTAAATTCTAGAGAATTCTACAGTGACAAAGTGTTCTGAGGGCTTCCCTTACAACAAAGGAAACAACTCATTTTTCCTATATTAATGGCTACATGAAGGTTCAGACAAGTTGAACAGAGCATAGTTCTTGACTAGGAAGAAAGTTATTAACAGGGTTAGAATCAGACCATTGTTTTGAAAGCAGACCTAGTTCTTATCTTACCCACTGGCTTGCACTGTGTTTGGGCAAACTGTTATTGATTCAATTTATTTCCATAATGGTTGCATTCCGCTTCCTCTCAGGAACGCTGATATAGAAGACACATGGAGCTTCCTCCTGCGTGTCTGCCAATTAAGGGCTATTGAGTTTAATGAGTCTATTCAACAGCACCCAAGTCTCTAGGCTTTATTCAGTTTCCTGGGAGTTAAGGCTCAGAGAGAGAGAGAACTACAGAAACAAGCCTATAAATTATTATTATTATTTGAGGCAGAGTCTTACACTGTCACCTGGGCTGCTGTACAGTGGCGCTATCTCAGCTTGCTGCAACCTCCATCTCTCAGGTTCAAGCAATTCTCCTGCCACAGACTCCCAAGTAGCTAGGATTACTGGCATCTGCCACCATACCCAGCTAATTTTTTGTATTTTTAGTAGAGACTGGGCTTCACTATGTTGGCAGGGCTGGTCTCTAACTCCTAACCTTGTGATCCACCTGCCTCAGCCGCCCAAAGTGCTGGGATTACATGCGTGAGCCACTGCCACTGGCCCCTTGTGTATATTTACAAGGACATATTTGTCTTCTCTAGACCACATGATAGTCCACATGTAATCATGTGAAGTGTCATCATATCACTGTCATTTAAAATTACTGGACATTCAGATGACCATTGTTCAAAATGACTACAGTAAGCTCAGGACTTTGGTGTATACTGCAGAGGTTGTGCCTCTCCAAAGGTGTCCAGCAAAGAGTGGGAGTAAATCTACCCTGTTCTGCATCAGCTCAAAGGAGAGTGCCTTTTTCTATTATAATTCCCCTGGTCAATGGTGGCCTTGGATAAAGTGCTTTGCATACATCACCATCCATACTCGACCACCTGAATGAACAATGTCTCTGCATCAGGATGCTATAAGAATGGGCAATATGGGGAAAATAAGATACAGGGTGGAAGTAAAGAGAAAAACAAATACACAGACATCTCATTATCTGATGTCAGATAGGCTTTGAATTCCAGATTTGGTGTGACCTAGGGGACAAGATTTTACCTCTGGGATTTTGTATTCTCATGTTGAAATGGGATAACCGTCATAGAACTGTTGTGAAGAATCATTAAGATAATGAACATAAACCACATGGCAAAGTGCCCAGCAAATAGGAAGGGCTCAACACAATGTTAGCTATAATTTTTATGTTTGTCACTCCCCTCTCCCAACTCTTGGCTCTAATCCTTGGTGTTTACCTGCCACACCGTTGGAGCTGGTTATGGGTTCCGTGGCACTGCAGGAGGAGAGGGTTTAGAGGAAGGGAAACTAGAGAGTGGGTAATGAATAAGCCACATTGGGATGGGACTCAAAGCATTACGGGCTACATGAAGATTTAATCAGTGGCACACATTTCACCAAAAAGATTCTTTTTAACCCAAACCAGATTGACTTAGGTTTTTATTTTATTTGTTTTGCATATCACATCTTGTGTTTTTAAAGACAGATTTTTTGAAGGTGTTTTAGAGCTTGTTTACAATAATTACTACTGTGAATTCAAAAATTAGAGGGCAGGTTTTATTTACTTCTCTGTCAATAATTACCAAGATTATTGTTCACATCAAAGGAGGAGCAAGACTTCTGACTTCTTCTGTCCAGTATGGTCATCTGATTCCTGTATCCATTATGGGCACAGAACTTTAAACACTCAGGAAAGAGGCAGGACCTAGGCCTTTCTCTGTTCATACTTGAATAAAGTATATATTTTTTTCTCTTTTACAAACTTTTAACTGGAAACCAGCTGGCTTTACAAATAGGCATTTAGCTGCAATGGTTTTGCATGAATACTCTCTATGCTGTATTTATAATCTATTTAAGCTCTCTAGTGATCACGGAAAATTCTAGGCTCAGAAAATATGTTTACTTGCTTAAAACAAAATGCCACAATGCCGTTTTTCAAAGCCTCTGAGAGCCATTTGCTGCAACTGTGTCTAATTTGGTCATTCTTTGAACTTGCTGAACTAAAGGTTTTTTTTTTTTTTTTTAGTTGGAGTCTCACTCTAACCCAGGCCTAGAGTACAGTGGTGTGATCGCAGCTCACTACAACCTCTGACTTTCAGGTTCAGGTGATTCTCCTGCAACAGCCTCCTGAGCAGCTGGGATTACAGGTGCCTGCCACCATGCCTGGCTAAGTTTTGTATATTTAGTAGAGACAGGGTTTTACCATGTTGGCTAGGCTAGTCTTGAACTCCTGACCTCATATGACTTGCCAACCTTGGCCTTTCAAAGTGCTGGGATTACAGGTGTGAGCCACTGTGCCAGGCCTTGAAATATTATTCTTATAGAAATCCCTAGTTTTAAATCAACTTCTTGTTTTGGACTACAACAATGGTAGAAGGACCACTGGCCTGGGAGTAGGACCTGGGCTATAGGGCCACGTCTGCTTCTAACTGTGATCTTGGGCAAGTTATGAAATCTCTTTCAGCCTCATTTTTGTCATGTCAAGTGAGGAGGTTGAACACTTACTGTTTTTTTTTTTTGAGATGGAGTCTCTCTGTCTTGCCCAGGCTGGAGTACAGTGATGGGATCTCGGTTCACTGCAACCTCTGCTTCCCCGACCCAAGCAATTCGCCTGTCTCAGCCTCCTGAGTAGCTGGGACTACAGGCACACACCACCACAGCAGGCTAACTTTTGTATTTTTAGTAGAGATGGGGTTTCACCATATTGGTCAGGCTGGTTTCGAATTCCTGACCTCAGGTGATCCACCCACCTCAGCCTCCCAAAGTGCTGGGATTACAAGTGTGAGCCACTGCACCCGGCCAGACACTTATCTTTAAAAGGGCTGCTTCAGAATTTGTGAAGTCTGGTGCAAAATGAGAGCACAGGAGCCCTTATTTAAAATGCAAGAACAAAGTGCTGTTACAGGTACTATAACACCTTTTCCTTTCTTCTATAGTCTCTCAACTTGTGTTTTAAAAAATGCGCTATTTAATGCCATTCTAAGTAAAGAAAAAAACAAAATTTTAAAAATTTTAAATTCACATGAGTTTTAGCATTCATCTTTATATTGTGTAATGACAGCCTTAACGCTAACGTAAGGACATTTAAATTCCCATGGAATTACTGACATACGATTTGTATTTCGTAGCTCTTTGCATATGTATGCATTTCATTCTTAGAACAATGGAAATGCTGCACAAAAGAGACTCAACTGTTTTCATTCAGCTTTTGATATGGGCACATTCTACCAATGCTCTCCACCTTCAGTTTACTGATAAGTAAGGAAAGGCTTGTAGGAAAAGGAAGTATGGGTTGCTCTATCTTTCGTTTCCTCCGATGTCGGCATTTTCAGAGTGGTTGGCTCATGCAGGGAATTAACGAGTCAGGAAGGAAATGTTATGGTTCTGGGTCATTCGTCTTTCTTAGAAAGCCTTCTGTCTGCATTTGAAGCATGTTCCATCTCAAACAGAAAGTGTGGCCTCTTGGGGGCTGTCCTTCCCCTGTTTGCTCATGCTTAGTCATAGAAGTAATCTGCTTGTTTTGACTGGCTTTAAATCTCACGGAACTCCCACGCATTGTGGGTCACTAGAATTCTGTGTTCACAGGACACGTTGAGTGCTGTATGCCATAAGCCAAAGGGGTGGCAAGGTGTGGACACATGTTGTAGGAATCTCCTCTGCACATCCATGTGCATCATTGTCCTGTTGGTCTTCACTTATAAAGCACAAGTTCAAAAATGAAATCATTAAGAATATCAAGATGGATGGAAACCACATGTCTTTAAGCCTAGGGCAGAGTCTTCTGAGCTTAGAGCTCTGTGTGACTGTGTAGGTCTCCTAAGCCCAAGAAGCCCTGGTCTTTGAGTCTCTAGATCCCATACACTTAGCTAATCTTATCATGACTTTATCCATTCTTGGACATGTTTTATCTTTATAGAGTGATTTTATAGAATGACTCCAACTTAAGGAGTTGCTGATCTGATCATAGTATTTAAGAAATCAGCTTTATTGAAGTATAATTTTCATACGATTCACTCACTGTAAGTGGATAGTTGGATTTTTATTAAATTTCACCACATTCCAGTTTTAGACACTTTCATGGAACCTCAGTAACTTACTTCATGCCCACTCGCAGTCACTTCCCACTCTCATCCCAGCCCAGGGAATGCTGCTGACTGTGACACATTCTACAGCAACCCCTATGGACGAAATGCATGAGCTATAGTATTTCTGGTTCTGTTAGGTAATAGCCATTAAGACACAGGACAAAATTCCAAGAATGTTGACTCCTTGTAGTTAGGATTCCCAAGGCATGGGAACTAGTTGGGAAAGGAGTTGGGCCACCATTGGCTCATAAAAGTGTCTGTGTGTATTTTAAATGACTGCCTCCACCAGTATAAGGCAGCCCCATAAGTTGATAAGCAAACCATGGGCCACATTTTAGCCTTTGTATTTCCCTACCCTCTCTATCTGCAGCCTGGGGCTCCTTTGCAGATACAACCTATAGAAACATATCCAGTGATCTTGGGAGAAGTATTAGTATTGAGAGCTGGGGAGGACAGCCTAGATCCATCCCACATATGAACCTGGGAACTTATTAATCTCTCTAAGTCTCTGTTTCCATATCTACACAATGAGGAGATCTGTAGAATTTACCTTGCAGAGTTGTCATGGGGACAAAGTGTGGAATAAAGAAAAGGGCATTTAGTCTCCAGTGCTTAGTGCTCACAAATGTTGGTAATCGTTATTGACTGAAAAGTACCCCAAGTGCTATTGCTCCCAACACTGGAGCCCAATAGCAGCAACATTCCAGGGGTGTTTGGCTCCCTCTTTGATGTTTAAATTAGCAAATGTTTTCAACTGAGTCCATTGACAGACTACAGCCCTATCTGTATTTCCAGTTTTAGAACAAAAATCAACCGGTACATATAATTTTATTTAAAAATTTCACTGTATGGGCAACTTTCCTGAAAGCAGCTCTTCTGTGAGTTAATCCTCTTTCCCCTACTTCTTTACTTTTTTATTTTTATTTCACTAGGAAGTAGGTAAGTTTCTGCCAGTAGCTAGTTTTTACACTCTGGCCATGTCATCTGACTTCCCTGGGTATTGGTTTCCTCATTTGGTAAGTGGATGGGACAGGTCTTAGAGATTCTGATGATTTCTTCCGGTTCTAAAATGCAGTGATCAGTGGTTGCCTCATGGGGAGGAGGAAACACCTTCATACAAAGAAAAGCCACTGTCTAGTTAGATACAATTTCTTCTCATTACGTCTCTCTTTTCCCATTTTGAGCATTTGTAACTGTCAGTGGAAAGAGACAACTCTGTAAAATACTTAAAGAGATATATTCTGAGCCAAATATGAGTGACCATGGCCCATGACACAGCCCTCAGGAGGTCCTGAGAACATGTGTCCAAGGTGGTTGGGGTGCAGTTTGGTTTTACACATTTAAGGGAGGCATGAGATCAATTAAATACATTTGAGAAATACATTGGTTTGGTCCAGTAAGGCAGAACAATTCTAAGTGGGGTGGGGGTGGAGGTGGGGGTGGCTCCCTATAGTTTGCTTTACAATTGGTTTTGTCTAAAGACCTGGAATTCATAGCTAGGAAATGTTCAGGTTAAGATAAAAGATGGTGGAGAGTAAGGTTCTTTTGAAGTCTCATAGTGTCTGTCCTTAGAGACAATAGATGACAAATGTTTCCTGTTCAGATCTGTAAAAGTTGCTAGACTGTCAGTTAATTTCTTCAGGATTGGGAGGTCCTGGAAGAAGAAGATCTAGCTATGTTAATAGAGTTTCTTTACAGATGCAAATTGTTCCCCACCAAGGATGGCTTTGCAGGGACACTTCAAAATATGGCACAGAAACATGTTTTGGGGTAAAATATTTTTGTTTTCTTCTTTGTCACAGAATATTATGCCAGAGTCAGATTGGAAAGTAAGTTACAATATATAGGGTTAAATAAAACCCATCTGATGAGAATTTGTGGTTTGTAGGGCATGACTCCCCAGACCCCTTAGACAGGAATTTGAGCCAGATAAAAAATCAGAGCTTAGTCCTCATAATAAATGTAGGTATTTGTAACTCTGACTAAATCCAAACTTTGATGATTTAGATTTATTATTATTGTTATTAGTTTTTGAGATGGAGTCTTGCTCTTTTGCCCAGGCTACAGTGCAGTGGCATAATTTCAGCTCACTGCAACCTCTGTCTCCCCGGTTCAAGTGATTCTCTTGCCTCAGCCTCCCGAGTAGCTGGGATTACAGGTGCCTGCCACCATGCCCTGCTAATTTTTGTATTTTTAGTACAGATGGGGTTTCACCATGTTGGCCAGGCTGGTCTTGAACTCCTGACCTCAAGTGATCTGCTGGCCCCAGCCTTCCAAAGTGCTGAGATTACAGGCATGAGCCACTGTACCCAGCTTTGATGATTTTATATAAAGGAGCATGAGAATTGTATCTGGGGCTCCTTTGCAGATACAACCTATAGAAACATATCCAGTGATCGTGGAAGATTTATTAGTAATGAGAGCTGGGGAGAATAGCCTCCCCTATCCCAGGCTTTGAAAATGGATGGGAAGACACCTTCTGGTCTATCTGGCTTCTAGGCGTTATCACTGAATAGGATAGGTTTGCTATGGAGGAAAGAAAAAAGGTGAGGAAGAGAAAGGGCAGTGTCTGCTCTGGACAGGTGTCTCTCCCACATGCATACTGGCAGGTGGAAGTGCTGGAACCATTTGTTATCCTTGACATCTGAGTTACAACGAGATTGATTGAATTTACGGCATTTTCTGGTTAAAAAAATAATTAATGAAAGCTTCGCCCTTTTTATGAATGATGCCTCTGTCTTTCTTTTTATAATGAGAAGTGATTAAATAAGAAAGATGACTTCTTTCTAGAAGTGTGAAGGGGACATTCAAAAGAATTTAGGTTTAATTCTTCCTTTTTAACACTTTTAAATATGGAATACACAAAAGTAGAAGAACATAAGAAGGCCTCTTGTACCCATCACCCATATTGAATTATCACTCTGCCCAATCTCATTTCATTTGCAGTATCCCCACTACTCACCACCACACCACAGATAATTTGGCCATAAATTACAGATATTATATTGTTTTATCTATAATGTCTTAGAATATGTCTTTAAAATTGTATTAGTGCATTCTCGCACTGCTATAAAGAAATACTTGAGACTGGGTAATTTACAAAGAAAAGAGGTTTAATTGGCTCATGGTTCCACAGGCTGTATAAAGAGCATGTTGGCTTTGGTTTCTGGGGAGGCCTCAGGAAATTTAGAATCACGGTGGGAGGTAAAGGGGAAGCAGGCACGTCTTACAAGGCCAGAGCAGGAGGAAGCCAGTGAGGGGGGATGTGCCACACATTTTCAAACAACCAGAGCTCTTGAGAACTCTAGCACAAGAGCAGCACTGGGGGGATGGTGCTAAACCATGAAAACCACCCCCATGATCCAATCACCTTTCACCAGGTCCCACCTCCACCACTGAGGATAATAATTTCACATGAGATTTGGGCTGGGACACATATGCAGCCCATATAAAAATGTAAATGCCTTTGAACAAAAACACAGCTAGAATACAATTATGAGCAGCAGTATCACCTGGGAACTTATTCCTAAATGCAAATTATCTGGCATTAGCACAACCAACTGATTAAAAAATCTGGGGGTGCGACTCCACATGCAGCCCCCTGGTGATTCTGATGTGTAATAAAAGTTTGGAAAATACTGCTTTAATCTTTAGGTTCATCTCCTCCTTCCACCTCTCTCTTTCTCTGTCACCCTGGAAATGTATTTGTTAAAGAAATTGATCTTATGTCCTGTACAGTTTCCTGTAGTCTGGATCTTGCTGATTGCATTCTTATATTTTTTTTTTCCTTTTTTTGTGACAGAGTCTTGCTCTGTTGCCCAGGCTGGAGTACAGTGGCATGACATCAGCTCACTGTAACCTCTGCCTCCCGGGTACAAGCGATTCTCCTGCCTCAGCCTACTGCCTCCCGGGTTCAAGCAATTCTGCTTCAGCCTACTGAGTAGCTGGAATTATAGATGTGCACCACCACACCTGGCTAATTTTTGTGCGTAGAGATGGTATTTCACCATGTTGGCCAGGCTGGTCTTACACTCCTGACCTCAAGGGATCCGACTGCCTTGGACTCCCAAAATGCTGTGATTATAGGTGTGAGTCACTGCACACAGCCACATTCCTGTAATAAAATGAAAATTATTTCTAAAAGAAAATAACTAGTATGTATGCTCATTCCATGTAGACCAATTAGATATGGAAAAGTCAGTATGATGGACTACCATCAATTGACAGTGTTGGTTACTGTTTGTTCTTTTCTTTTGAAAATGTGATTAAGAAACTTATGTATGTTTTGCTTCATATTGGGTATAATGTATGCTACTTGGGTGATGGGAGCACTAAAATTTCAGATTTCACCACTATACAATCCATCCGTGTAACCAAAAACCACTTGTACCCCTAAAGCTATTGAAATTTTAAAAAGAGAAACTTATGTATGTTTTGAAACTTTTAAAACTTTATTTTTATTACTAAAGTTAGAAGTATTCAATTTTCAGACTTGACTTCATGCCTACTAAATCAAAATATAGACTTTTTAACATGTTGGTGAAAAGCTGACAGGTCCAGTGATGTGATGGTAAGCCAGCTCTTAGAGGGACCTCACCCCTGATTTATAGGATTTTTGTGGTGTAAGCACTCCCCAATGGCCAATTTCTGGGCACAAACCTGATGCCAGTTGAACGCAGACTTGGGAAGTGTCAGGCACAATTTGTAGTCAGCAGCTAGAAGGAGCCAGCGCCAGCACAACACTAATACAACCTGTTTAGAATCTGGTCTGGATGGCCGCAGTAACTTCAGTAGTGTAGGCAAAACCCACTATTTTTCTCTGGCTATGTGAATTTAAATTAAGGGGCATGTGAGGGTTCATATTGTGAGTCAACTTGGCTGGACCATGGGGCCAGATTTGATCAAACATTATTCTGGATGTGTCTGTGCAGGTGTGTTTTGGATGAGATTAACATTTTCTTATTTATTTATTTGCCAGCTGTTTCCAAGGCTGGAAGGAATTATCCAGTCAGTCCTTCTTCTGCAATGCTGCTTAAATAGGGAATATTACCATTTAAATCACTGGACTGTGAGTAAAGCATGTACCTGCCATAGTGGGAGTGGGCCTCAGTCAGTTGAAAGCCTTAGACTGACTCTGATGAGGGGGAAAGGTTTCTGCCCGTAGTCTGCCTTTGGATTGAAACTGCAGCTCTTCCCTGGGTTTCTGGGCTGCCAACCTATCCTGCAGATTTTGGACTTGCCAAGTCTCCACAACTGTGTGAGCCAATTCCTTAAAGGAAATCTCAGTTTCTCTACCTCTCTCACCTTGAGACATTAATTGACATTTGCTTCCTTGAGACAAAAACATTAATAAGTTTTCTTGCACCATATTAGTCAGGGTTTTCTAGAGAAACAGAACCAATAGGATTTTTTTTTGTGTGTATACACACATGTATATACAAATACACATAGATTGCATATATACAATCTCTCTCCCTCTCTCTCTGGAGATGTTTGTGTGTGCATATATATGTGTGTGTGTGTATATATGCACACCCACACAAATGCTATTGGTTTGGTTTCTCTAGGAAACCATGACTAATAGAGTGCACAAAAAATTATCCATGAGAAGTCATCACTGATAAAACATTCTGCTGGGAAAGTGATTATTTGCTGTGTGGAATTTTGTTTGTGTGGTATGGTTTCTGACCGAGGACTGAGTCTGACCATTTGCTGTATTAGTCCATTCTCAAATTGCTATGAAGAAATACCCGAGACTGGGTAATTTATAAAGAAAAGAGGTTTAATTGACTCACAGTTCACATGGCTGGGGAGGCCTCAGGAAACTTACAGTCATGGTGGAAGACACCTCTTCACAGGGCAGCAGGAGAGAATGAGTGCAAGCAGGGGAAATGCCACACCCTTATAAAACCATCAGATCTCGTGAGACTCACTCACTATCACAAGAGCAGCATGGCGGAAACTGCCCCCATGATCCAATTACCTCCACCTGGTCCTGCCCTTGACATGTGGAGATTATTACAATTCAAGGTGAGATTTGGATGGGGACACAAAGCCAAACCATACCAAGGCCCAAGCCTTGTTTTATTTATAGATATAATACGCACACCCTTTATGTGATATTATTTAAGGCAATTTTTATAACCCATAGTAAGAAATATGTTCTTCATTGTGACCCAGCAGACACACACAGCAAAATTTTATGAATAAATCCTTGCCCTCACTCCATGCAATGCACTCTGTTGTTTATGTTATATTCACTTTCCATAAAACTACATTTCAATAAACGCTTGATATTTTTCACAAAAAAAATGTTAGTTATAACCCTAATTTTACAATCCTCTAATAGGTTGGGATCCGCAGTTGGACAAACCCTAATGTAATGGCCCTTCTCCCCTAAGTACCTTTCTCCTGGCTTTGCTATGGCACTTGAAATTCTCACCTCACTCATATAAGGTGAGGTCTTGGTGTCTCCTGTTAAAGTACAGAGCAGGACAACAGTCAGGCCATATCAGTGGCTAGCATCTTAATGAGATATGTAATGCCAATTTTCTTCCAGTCAGCACTAGGAAATCTGTGCTAGAGTCCTAGATAGGCGAGTGGCTCCCTGGGCAGTGAGAGTCCTCATGAAGCTATATCTAGATCACAGGTGGGCCTCCATTGACTGATTTACGTATGTAAGTACATCCCTGCTGACACTGGAAAGCATTTAAGATAGCTTACAAAAAAGTATGTAATGCAACAAGGTTAAAACAGGTAAAATAAAATAAAATAAGGCAAAGGGAAAATGATAGAAGCATAGGATGGAGCCAGGAGCATGGTGAATACACAAATCACATTTCTTGAAGTTTTATATGCATGTTAGAGATAAGCCATGTAGCTGAGTTAAAAATTTCAAGGAGATTGTTTGAAGAGAATGGGTAAAATGATCCATATAATAAAGAAATAAAATACAAATTCACTGCTTAGACAAGTCCAAATGCTTCTACTACTGAGACCAGAGTGGAATTTCTCTAGTAGGTCTTCCAAGAGAGAATGCCAGGTACTGTAAAAAAGTACTGTCTTTGTGACAGCTTTGAACTAAATGAAGTGACAAGCTTCAAAGGCCATTTCTATAACACTTATCATTTAGTTAAGGTCACACCGAAGCGTGTGATTTGGTAGAAGCTACTCTCAATGATGCGTCCCAGGTGTGAAGTCACTAGTGATTGGGTTTCATCTAGGGATAAGTTATAAATTATCTCCATGCTTTCAAGTACCAGTCTGGTAGTCAGAGATAAAATTTTCATGGTTTTGGCCGGCACTGTGGCTCATGCCTGTAATCCCAGCACTTTGGAAGGCCCAGGACGGTGGATCAGGGGGTCCGGAGATCGAGACCATCCTGGCCAACATGGTGAAACCCCGTCTCTACTAAAAAGACAAAAAAATTACCTGGGCATGGTGGTGCACACCTGTAGTCCCAGCTACTCAGGAGGCTGAGCCAGAAGAATTGCTTGAACCTGGGAGGTAGAGGTTACCACTGCATTCCAGCCTGGTGACAGAGTGAAACTCTATCTCAAAAAAAAAAAAACAAAAAAAACAAAAAAAATTTCATGGGTTCATGGAGAAAAGAAAAACGAAATTAGTGAATAGTGAATTTTCCATGATATTAAATTTCCATAAAACTTCAATTTAAAAGACTCACTTTTTGTTACATTCTTACTGGTAAAATAAGTTAGCATCCTATATCAATAACATCATTAAAACAAACTTTTAAAAAACTGGTCTGTGAAATATAAAGATCTGGGAAATCACTGACTTGGAGAATGAAAACACAACAATCCTCCACGAATATTATTTTTCTCAGCAGGACTTTTGGTGTCTTTAGAACTTGAAGCAATATGCTAGAGATTATACTCTGACAAATATCTGAAGTGCAGCTCTTTTGTATTACAAATTTAATACAAAACCGTCTATTTTAAAAAATCAGTGACTCTTGGGTAGAATTGATATATTGTTATAAAAATGTAGCAACAAGACAAGGACAATACAGATATAGAAGTCACCCCACTGTCCCTCTGAGTTGAGCCAAGGGAAGACACGACCGTCCTCAGGAAATTGTCCACTAACACACAGACAAATGGATGAGAGATTCCCAAGTTTTAACTATTAAGCACTGCCACAATAATTCTTACCTGGAAGCATTTTAAACAGCTAAGCTATAATTAAGTGTTCATCTTGAACATTCCAGAATCTCCAAACAAAAACAATACAGTAAAATGCCTACAGAATGCTCAACATTGAGTAATTGAACTGTCTTGGATTTCTTGAAAGATTACCAACTACATCTCAGGAATAGGTGACATCATCTGGTGGACAGGATTAGTAGCCATGTATAAATAGGTAACATTTATTGGGCATCGTTCTAAACATTTTACATGTAAATACATTCGTTCTTCACAACAACCTTATGAGGTTTAGTATTATTACTATTAACCCATTTTACAGATCAAAAGCTGAGGACAGGAGTTGTTAAATAAATGTCACCCAACTGCCAAGAGTTGGAATCAAACTTCATGTCATGGCAGAGCCACCCAGAAACGATGCTCATGACAAGAAGCTCCACTGACTCAATACCTGGGCATACCCCTGGACAAAGTTGGAAGGTGGCTGCCAGAAATGGTGTCCTTGGTCATTGAATAGTAAATTTGTGATCACTCGTTCTTAAGAAGATCACAAAGACCATTTTCTTGGAAGGACACTTTTAGCCTGTAAGAATAAAATCATACCATCTTCAGATAAGAAAGTGCTTATTGTTTTGTTTTCCACAGTCCTTGGCCTCTAACTCATCTAGAAGTGACATCAAGTTGTTTCAATATGAGTGAAAACAAGGGAAACGGGGTGTGGTGTGACTCTGTTGCTTGAAACACATTCTCATCATATATACTAAATTTATTGGGTTGGCCTGGAGGCCAGTCCTGGATCCCTGACTCATAGAAGGCAGTGTGCAGCAGTATCTGTGGTGTCTCTATTGAGTTCTGGCGTCTTGGTCCATATGTCTCTATTCCACTGAGTCAGAGACCCAGAAAGAGAAAACAAGCTGCAAACTGTCTTTTATTTTGCCTACCAGATTTCTTTCAGGGCAATGGAGCATAAGAATGGTCAACTATGTTAGCTGTGCCAAAAACCAGCCTTCTGGGCTGGAGGTAGAAGCATCAGTTGGCTAATCATTAACCTCCTCCTCTGAGCTTAGGACTCTTGGCTGGGCTTTCAGCTTAGAAGCCCTCCAATCTCTCACTCAACCCCCAACTCTAATTTGTGTCACTTTCATGGTTAAATTGTCACCATGGTGATACCCCATAGCCTTTTGGGTCTCTGGTTTGTAGTAATGTGAGTTTCCTCCAGCAGTGAATCAATAGAAGTTCAAAGTATTTACAAGTTAGGAAATCACAGGTGTCCAGAGCTGATAAGGGTCCAGCTTTGGAGACTATTCTCACCAATTTCCCTGAGCCCAAATATTGCACTCCTATCCCCAACCTTCAGGGCAGAGTTTAATCTCTTGGCTTTAGGCTGTTCAGAAAATAAAAATCTGTTCTTTTCTACTTTCAGATACTTCTTTTTGAACTCAAAGTCTTCTCTGATTGTCTAGCCTTTCCTTTTTTCTAACCTTCAATCTGCTGTCTTTGTTCTTTTTGTACTGCAAATATTTTGAAGTCTCTTAATTTCTCCTGGGAAAAACAACCTTGTTTATATACAATTATCTGTCTCATCATCGACATTTCTACATGCAATAGATTATCCACAAGAGGCCAGTGTAAATAGTGAAGGCATCTCACCACAGGGGGCAGACAGAGCTACAGGGGCACAGAGGACAAAATTGTCAGACATCATTTTTCCTACTCCAAAAAATTGTTGCTCTTTACTTGGCAGAGGAACATTAAATATTCATGCATAAACTCATTCAACAAATGGTTATTGATAAAGTACTGTGCTAAAGCAAGTTATAGAGTTACTCGGGTCCTGCCTTAAGTACTTTTTGAACTAGTAGGAAAGCTGTGGCATGCATGATGCAATAGAAATGATTGTATTATAGCTACAAGAGTGACACAGCTATAAGAGATGTATAAATAAAGTGTTGTGGGAGTTCAGATTGTTTTGCTACTGAGAAATCAAACATGAATCAAAATAAAATAAGCAGAAATAAGAATTTAAAGTAGGAGTGAATTTAAAGGTCAACCAGTCCATCTGATTCATCTTACAGATGAAACAAACAGATCCAGTAAGTTTTAAAAAATAAGAAGTTATATAGTTCAATTGTGACAAAATTGGGTCTAAAACACAGGTCTCTAGATTTCTAGCCTGAAGCTATTTTCTCTATACGAGTAATTTTTCCCAATAATCCAAAAACATGTGGACCACTTGCTGAGAATACATTAGCAATGGCCAGCAAAGCTGTTTTTAAAAAACTAGATTGGTCATTTTAATTGAAGACATAGAGAAAACAGGAAAGAACTCTTTAGTTATATTTGGCATTGGTTCATTTCTTACTGAAGAGCTACATCCAAAGAAGAGCTATGAAAATAAGGGACTAAGAAATGAGGCCACAAAAAGGGGTTATGGAAATCAGAGTTACTTTGTCTGGAAAAAAATGTTAATGGGGGAATTCTTTAGCTTCAGGGATCAGTAGGTCCCCAAGCAGCTGTTCTCCATCTCTCCAGACAGCAGAAAGCTGGGGAAATAGACCTGAATATTAAGCAGAAAAGATGAAGTAGGATGTAAGGAAAAGGTCTTTGAGTTGAAGGTCTGATCACACAGATGAAGGAAGCGGCAGAGCTCTTTAGATTGCCTTTCTCTCTCAGGCCTGGTCCTGAGGAACTAGTCACTCTCCCAGGAGTTTCATTTCTCTTCTTGGAAGTGAGGATGAGCCCCAAGGCCCTTGAGTATTTCTTCCAGAAATTCAGAAGATTATTCCAACCCCCATACCCATGCTCAATTGATCTTGTAAATTAGGGGAAAACAAAAAGATACAAATAAAATGTGACATAATATCTCCTGATGATTAGAAAGAGGATGAGATCAGACATTTTCATAAGGCAAGGATAATGAAATATTGTATATTGTTTTACAAATGGCCATTTTTTAGGCAAGGCTAAACAAGATTGAGAAGGAATCATGCTTGTGTTTTGAGCCTTTTGATGAAATTTCCAGAGCATTCTCCTTCCCGCTCTCTCCTTTTCTCTCTCCCAAATCATCTTCCCTCAAAACAACTCTTAGTTGCTGAAGAATCTCTGAACTAACTAAGACACAAATAAAATGTGACATCCTAAGTCCTGGGTTCCTAAGCCCAGGCATGGAATCAATCATCTAGAAAGTTGAAAATAAAATAGAACATCCAGGTCCCATTTCAGAGATTCTGACTTAGTACACAGCGAGAGTGAGGCCCAAGCATTTGTTGTTTTGAAAAATCTCTCCAGATGATTCCAATGCCCAGGTTTGAGGATAATTAGCTTGTATTTTTCTCTTAGAGGTATTTTCACCTTAACAAGGACATCTTGAAGACTTTGGAAACTTCGAAATTCCCAGACACTGCAACAGAGATGGTGAAATTTCTGAAGCAGGTGGTCAGGTAAATAATTTTGGGGTTTTACCCCCCAGATTGTTCCATATGAACTTGAGCTACTCTGCAGACTTGAGAGTGTCCTTGACTTTGCAAAGGGAAGTGTTGCCATTGCATGGAAATGACTCTAACGAAAGGAGCAGAACCTCAAACACCTAGGGCCTGTGACAGCATCCCTAGGAAAGGATAAAGAGTGAAATGCAGGGCTGGTAACCAGCACATCCGCTTTCAGGGCCCTCTGTTCAGTTGTATGTATATAATCTGCTTAACCTGCTTTTGATTGAGTTCCTACCTCAAAAATTAGAAAGAGAAGATTTTGAGTTGCATATTTCTTATCTAAAGATTGGTTTCCTACTAAGGCTACTTTTTGTTTGTTTGCTTTTTTACTGTACCCCATGGACTTGTCTCCATAGTACACACTGATGCCATTGAAGTCGCATAAAATTGAGATCTGCCAGTTCTTACCATTTAATCATTTAAAAAAAAATTAGTGAAGGAACATGAAAGACAATAAGTGAGCCTGCAGAGGATATTGACTATGAATTGTTTGCTGACCCCTGCACCTCCCCTGCTTGCCGCACTGATCCTCTAGCCCTGACAGATAACCAGAGCTCTTCTAAGAACTTCCATGCGTCACAAATTGGAGTACTTGAGTATCACACTGACAGGAGGCCAATATTTTTCTAGAAAGGATTTGGTCAGTCTGAATTGGGTGTTCATTAGTAAATGTTATGAATGCCCAAGTTAGTTCATTAGTAAATGTTATTAATGCCCAACTGGTATTTGTCCCAACAACAGTGTGGCAGAGTCTTAGTTGTTTTTCCAAAATCTTTTCTACCCTTTTTCTTGTGCACATAGCTGCCTGGCTAGAGAATGGACTTCCCAACCAATGCTGTAGCTAAGTTTGGCCATGTGATTAAATTGTCCCCAATGAAATGTGAGCAAATTGAAGTAAGTAACTTCAGCCTTAATTAAAAGAAAAATTTGCTTGCCTGGGACTCCCTTTTACTGTGAAGTGGAAAGCAGACACACTAGTACACACAAAATAGTTACAAGATGCCACTTGTATGAATAGGAATTGTCTTCTTCTACACAGCCAATTGCACTGCATAGAAGAAGACAATGCACTGGGCAGCAGAGCAAGGAAGTGGAGGGAACCTGGGCCCTGATAGATCTCACAGAGGGGAGTGGAGCAACCTGCTGACCTGAAGTGCTCCTCTGGGGAATTTTACATAAGAAAGAAACTTCTATTCTATTTAAGTCATTGTATTATGTGTCTCTTTGTTATGACTGCTGAGACTTTACCTAATTAATATATGGGGTTACAAGATGCCACTTGTATGAAATAGGATAAAAACAACTGAACAAACTGGCTATTTTCTTCTACTACAGTCTCAGCACAAACCATGTTGGGGTTGTTTCCCCAGACACCAAGTAATTCTCCAGTGGACACTGACAGAGTGTCCTACAGTTTAACTCAATTCTCATATGAACTGGAGGTAGTGCAGACTCTGTAGATTAAAGGCTCAGTCTGATGAAACTGCCCCCCTGGTCACCTGGTCCATTTCAGATGCCAATCAAAAGCCACTGGTTGTCACCTGTGCTTCTGACCAACCAGCTATAAATTGGAGATTCCCACTACCCTGTCTTTGGGTTCAGTCATCTGCTAGAATGGCTCACAGAACTCAGGGAAACACTTACCTTTACTGGCATAATATAAAGGATACAGATTAATAGCCAGATTGAAGAGGTGCATAAGGCAAGGTATAGGGGAAGGGGATGTGGAGCTTCTATGCCCTTCCCAGCTGTGCCACCCTCCTAGCACCTCTGCATGTTTAGCAACCTGGAAGCTCTCTGAACTCTCATCCTTTCGGTTTTGTATGGAGGCTTTGTTTTATAGGCATGATTGATTGAATCAATGGCCATTGGTGATTGATTTAACCCTTAGCTCCTCTCCTCTCCCAGGAGGTCTGGGGATGGGACTTAAAGTTCCAAGATTCTAATCACATGATTGGTTTCCCTGGCAACCAGCCCCCTCCTCCTGAGGCTATCCAGGACCCTCCAACCACCAGTCATCTCTCATTAGCCTACAACAGACAGGTTACTTTGGAGATTCTAAGGGTTCTAGGAGCTGTGTGTAAGACAACAGGACAAAGACTGAATATACATTTCTTATTATAAGTCACAATATCACCACTTTTTGTTTATTTGCTTTTCTAAAAGGGATTATAGCTTTTATAGAAATGAATAATCTTAGCATGTGAAAAAGGTTAAGGGTCATCTTGTCCAACTTCTTTCCCATGTAGGAATCTCCTCTGCAATATGCCTTTAGGAAGTCCCACAGCCTCTGTGACAAATCTTTTATGATGGGGTCTACACTGATTCACTAGGAGGGTTGGTCCATGGGGCTGCTTTGATTATACTTTTATTCCTTTCCCCTTATGACTAATGATGTAGTGCTTTTCTATAAAACAAATTGGCCTATAAAGCATCTAATTCATCCTTTCCCAAAACATGGCCTAAATAACACCCATTCTAGAAGATGATCCTCGGTGTTCTGAAGCCAAATAAATTTGGAAAATACTTATACCTCCTGTTGAAGATTCACATTACATACTAAATATTTTAAGGTTAAAAAAGTTGAAAACTAGAAATTTGTTTCACTTGGTTTAATCCACAGTTTACTAAGCATATTTTACCATGAGCCACCCACAGATACTTTTTTTTTCCCTGGATATCTTCTAGTATGTAGAACTAGTATGTTCTGGGAAACACATTTAGGAAATGAAGATCTAACCCATGACTTGGCCCTAACTGCACTATTTTGTAAACCACTGAGCAGATCAACCAGAGATATACAGGCTCTAACCCTACACGAGCTAGAAAAATGTTGAAATTTGCTTATATTGCTCGGTTATTGGATGTTAGCCCAGTCAGTAGTAAACAGGAAATGTTTTTATTTGAGAATATACCAGGAATTTCAGAGACAAAGGAAATGCACACCCAAAATAAAATCCTTACCAACAAATCATAAGCATGTAACCAAACTGTTGCTTCTTCGGCACCTCTTTTGCAGGGCTTCCTAATAGAGAATCTAGTCTTTACTGGTAAGAACACCAGGTTTCTCCTCTGTTTAGTATCAGCCTGGTTACTAGAAAGAACATGGGTTCTAGCGTCAAACAGACCTAAATTTGAATCCCACTTACCATCTGTATGATGTTTGGGAAGTCATTATTTTTTTACTGAGCCTCAAATTCCTCTTGTAAAATTGAAGATAAAAATACGTTATTGTTTTTGCAGGGATTAAGTGAGATAATACCAGCAAAGTCCCAAGCAAAGCACTTAACAAATGGCAGTGTTTTCTCAACTTCTCTGCTCTCACCTCATCCCTCCTTGTTTTTACTGTTGGTACCAATTTCAGGTTGACCTTACCATATATGTCATTATTATAGGATGCATTCTCCTATTTTTTAGACAGATGCAAGAAATTTATTTAACAACCACTTAAAATTAATGGGTATAATTTGGCCATCCTTTTGCCCAGATAATGTCTTTTACTGAGAATTGTCAGATATGAATAGTGAAATCCTCCCTCTTTTCATCCAGTGACATTTTTGAGTCCCATCATTGAGAGTGCTATAGTGTCCCTTACTGCAATTATATAATAATTAATTAACATATTACTAATTAATTAATATTATAGTAATTAGTATTTGAAAAAATCACAGACTTGGCCATGTTAACATTTTTCAACTAAATTTTTTTTTCTTCATTTTAAAGGGATATAATATTATAATTGGGATTAAATTGTATTTATTTTCCTACAACTGTTTTAACAGATTAGGACACTAATTGGCACTGAAAGTCAAAACTATACTTTTGGTAACTCAGTAATTTTTCAGGGACTGACCCAGGTCAGAAAATTAACTAAAGGTTAGATACTTGTTTGTTTGTTTTTAGAAGGAATTTCACTCTTGTTGCCCAGGCTGGAGTACAATGATATGATCTCAGGTCACTGTAATCTTCACCTCCCAGGTTCAAGCGATTCTCCTACCTCAGCCTCCCAAGTAGCTGGGATTACAGGCATGTGCCACACACCCAGCTCATTTTCGTATTTTTAGTAGAGACGGGGTTTCTCCATGTTGATCAGTCTGGTCTTGAACTCCTGACCTCAGGTGATCTACTCGCCTCAGCCTCACAAAGTGTTGGGATTACAGGCGTGAGACACCGGTCCCAGACTAGATATTTGTTTGAAGTTTCATTTGCTCATCAGGTTAGTAAAGGCAAAAGTTTTGCTTCTGGCTGTGAATAACTAGCTTGTATCACACAAAACACTACCCTGAGAATAATTATAAAACTTGATAGCACTAAAAAAAAAAACAAATCTAGCTATCAGAAGGCATCAGAGAGCAACCAAAGTGGCCAGGACTTTAAGGGCCAAGCTTCCAGAGATATCCCTTGATATAAAAACCTGATACAATTTGGGCAAGAAAGGAATATTATACTTTATTCACATTCATACTAACAGATGCAAAAACAATATGCAAAATATTTGCACACAGAATTCAATATTATATATAAACTACATGATGACCAAATTGAGTTTATTCTAGGAATGTAAAGTTGCTTAATATTAAAAAAATTATCAGGGCTATTTTCTATCTTAACAGAATAAAAGGGAAAAATTATATAATCCTCTTCATAGATGCAGAATAATTATTTGGTACCATTCAACACTTTAAGGAATTGTAGAAATCTAGAAATAGAAGAGGATTTCTTAAATCTGAAATTTAAAAAATTTTCTGCAAAAACCTAGAGCAGACATTATACTTAATTTAAAAATATGAAGAATTTTTCTCCTGAGATGAGTAACGAGACAGCAATGTCTGCTATCACTAGGACGAATCGACATTATCCTAGATGTGCCAGCTAATAAAATCAGACAGAAAATAAAAGAAATATGACAAAGATTGGAAAGAAAAACATAAAATCATTATAATCTGAAGATAATATGGTTGAGAACATGGAAAGGCCTTAAACAGAAACTATTATAATTAAAATGGTAATTTAACAAGGTCTCTGGACACAAGGTGAATGTACAAAAATTAACTGTACATCTATATACTAGAAACAAACAACCAGAAATAGAATTTTATAATACCGTTTATATAAACATAAAACATTAAATATTTGTCTTACACGTAAAATATGTGTAAAGCTTTTACATTGAAAAACCACAAAACATTGTAGAAAAAAATTAAAGAAAACTTAAATAACAGAGAAATATATCACACTCATGGATTGGGAAACTCAATATTGAAAAATTGTCAACTTTCCCTAAATTGATTCATTAATTTAATGCAATTCCAATCAAAACCACACAGTGTGTGTGTGTGTGTAAAATGACAGGTTGATTCTAAATCTTTTGTGGAGCAACTAGGGACCAAGAATACTCAAGACAGTCTAGAACAAAGTTGGAGACTTACATGGACAGATACCAAGATTTATACAACGCTGCAGTAATTAACAGTTAAAGTGCAAAGAGAGACAAATAGAATGGCAAAAGAAACCCTCACAGAGTTTAGAAATAGACTAACACATATTATATCATTTTTCAAATTTATTTTGAGATGGAGTCTCGCTCTGTCGCCCAGACTGGAGTGTAGTGGTGTGATTCTGGCTCACTGCAACCTCTGCCTCTTGGGTTCTAGCAATTCTTCTGCCTCAGCCTCCCAAATAGCTGGGACTACAGGGGTGTGCCACCATGCCCGGCTACCTTTTGTATTTTTAGTAGAGACAAGGTTGGTCATGTTGACCAGGCTGGTCTCGAACTCCTGACCTTAGGTGATCTGCTTGCCTGGGCCTTCCAAAGTGTTGGGATTACAAGCCTGAACCACTGTGCCTGGCCTGTCATTTGATTTATGACAAAGATTGTTACTGCAAAGCAGTGGGGAAAGTTTAGTCTTTCTGATAAATGATGCTGAGTCAATTGGCTATCTACATGGAAAAGATAACTATTGATTTCTATGTTGCACCATTCATTAAAACCAATTCCAAAATGATTGTGGACTTAAATGTGAAGATAGCATCATAATGTAAAATTGGAATATGCAAAGATATCTACTATAGGACAGCAAAAGCATTAGACATAAAGAAAAATTAAATAGGACTTTATTAAAATTAAGAGCTTTTCTTCACCAAAAAAGATGAGAGTAAAAAGCAAGCCTCGGCTGGGCGTGGTGGGTCCCACCTGTAATCTCAGCACTTTGGGAGATTGAGGTAGGCAGATTGTAAGGTCAGGAGATAGAGACTATCCTGGCCAACATAGTGAAATCCTGTCTCTATTAAAAATACAAAAAAAAATTAGCAGGGCACGGTGGCACGTGTATAGTCCCAGCTAGTTGGGAGGCTGGCAAGAGAATTGCTTGAACCTGGGAGGTGGAGGTTGAAGGGAGCTGAGATTGCCCCACAGCCTGGTGAGAGAGGGAGATTCCATCTCAAAAAAAAAAAGGAAGCCTCAGAGAGGGAAGTTTCTAATACATATATTTGAGATATCCAGGAGATATGTTTATACACACACACACACACACACACACACACACACACATATACACACATACATATATGCATGTATATAATAACTCCTATAAATAAGTAAGAAAAGATGGGTATTACTTGCCATATTACTTGTCTTCTTCCCCATAAAATAAACAAAAATTTTGGGTAGGTATTTCAACAAAAGAGGATATGCAAATGGCTGAAAGATATATGAAAATGTGTTCAATAAAATGAGTCTCAGAAAAATACAAATTAGAGTCACTACATACTTACCAGAATGCTTAAGATTTAAAAAGTTGACAATACCAAGTGTTGATAAGGATGTGGAGAACTGGAGAAAATATAAATTCGTATAGTCCTTTAGAAAATTGTTAAGCAGTATCTACTAAAATTGAACGTATTTATATACTCTAATTTCACCACTGGAATTAGCAGTTTTACTACTGGGTATATGCATAAATGCATACACATGTCTTTTAAAATGTTGGGCTGGGTGTATTGGCTCATGCCTGTAATCCCAGCACTTTGGGAGGCCAAGGGGAGTGGATCACAAGGTCAGGAGTTCGAGAGCAGCCTGGCCAACATAGTGAAACCCTGTCTCTACTAAAAATACAAAAATTATCTGGGCATGGTGGTGGTGGTGGATGCCTGTAATCCCAGCTACTTGGGAGGCTGAGGCAGGAGAATCATTTGAGCCTGGGAGATGGAGGTTATAGTGAACCGAGATAGTACCATGGCACTACAGCCTAGGCGGTAGGTCGAGACTCCATCTCAAAAAAAAGGTTAGATATTGGTACAAAAATGTTCATTTTAGGAATATTTATAATAATCCCATACTGGGAACAGCCACAACATCCTCAGTAGTACAATGGACAAAGAACTTTTATTTATTAAGTGGATACTATGCAGCAATACAAATAACAACTTACTGGTGCAAGCAATATAGATAAATCTCACAAACATAATGTTAAGCAAAGAAGCCAGAAATAAAAGGTGGTAGTGGCTAGGGAGTTATTGAAGATTCACTCACTGTCTATTTCTTCTTAGGTAAATTTTATTAATTGATATTTTCCTAAAAAAGTCTTTATGTTTTCAAGTTTATTAGTGTAAAGTTAACTATAATGATCTCTTAAGGTTTTAAGATTGTACTGTATTTGCAGTTTTCACCTTATTTCTCACCTCCAAGAATTCCTTTATACTCTGAGCCACGTTGGTAGTCTCCTTTTGTCCTCCAGTGACATTATAATTTATTCCTCTTTTGTCCTTTAAAAAAATTTTTTTTTGTCATTTTAAGGGATTTGGGGAAAAAGGAAAATAGGTATTTGCCTTTTTCTTCAGTTCTCTCAACAAGCATCTTTTTTGAGTATGTGATATTTACATATATTAAAGCAAGGTAAAGGGCTATAACCAATAGATAGTATTTTAGTGTTATGAATACATCCTCAATGAAAACTCTTATTGGAAAATTGTTACCATTTGTTATTTGTTACTTGATTATTAAAGTTCTTGTGGAAGAAACCAGTAGGAATTAGGGAAAAAAATTCTGTCATATTTTTGTGAGAGTCCAAAATTATTTATCAAGCAAATACTATTTATCAAGCAAATGCCTCAGGGCATGCTTGTTATTTCATTCACATTCATATCACTGTGAAAGTGGTAAGTCTATGTGGCAGTCATGTTTTTATTGTAAATGAATCTGAAGAAAAATAGGAACCAAGAGCCCTATGACAAATAAGCAGCCAATGGCAGTTATAGGAAAAGTTGCAAATGAGTCAAAGTGACATGCAAAAGCTCCTAGTGATCTCTAAGAGGCTCTGTGAACCTCTGCATCAAGTCAGAGAGCATTTCTTCAGAAATAATTGAAGAGTAATAGCCATCTCAACAGCATCACTGGAACATATTAACAGACACAAGTGCTTTCACAATTCTGTGGGCAAAAAATAATTTTCCATCTAGAGTTCTATACCCAGAAAAACTATCAACCATCTGTGAGGATAAAATAAAAACATTTCAGACATGCAAGACTTCAGAAAATTTATCCCCCCATATATATTTTCTTAGGGTTAAACCAAAAAAGAAAAGGGTGTAGGCTCCAACAAACTGAACACAAACAGCATAAGAGGAAGGTGAAAGGTACTCCCAGGGAAATAATCATCAGAGAGCTCATGTTGACCACTGTAGAATAGACTTGGAGAACACTGATCCAGCCTGTAACAGATCAGAAGGTTCTGGGAAATACAACTTCAAGAAGATAAAGCTTGCACCACACTTATGTGTTTAAACATACAGACATACCTCGAAGATATTGTGGATTTGGTTCCAGACAACTCCAATAAAGCAAATATTTCAATAATGTGAGTCAGACACGTTTTTTGGTTTCCCAGTACATACACTTACACTATATTATAGTCTATTAAGTATGCAATAGCATTATGTCTAAAAAAGTACATAGCTTGATTAAAAATACTTTATTGCTAGAAAAAGCTAACAACAATCTGAGCCTTCAGTGAGTTACAATTTTGCTGATGGAGGGCCTTGCCTTGATGTTGATGGATACTGACTGATCAAGGTAGTGGCTGCTGAAGGTTGGGTTGACTATGGCAATTTCTTAAAGTACAACAATAATTACATTTGCTGCATCAATTGTCTCTTCCTTTCATGAAAGGTATGAATACTACTCTAGCATGTAGTGCTGTGTGACAGCATTTTATCCACAGTAGAACTTCTTTCAATATTGGAGTCAAATCCTCTCAAACTCTGCCACTGCTTTATAAACTAAGTTTATGTAATATTCTAAATTCTTTGTTATCATTTCAACAATGTTCACAGCATCTCCACCAGAAGTAGATGTCATCTTAAGAAACTGCTTTCTTTGCTCATCCATAAGAAGCAACTCCTCATCTGTTCAAGTTTTATCATGAGATTGGAGCAATTCAGTCACATCTTCAGGCTCCAATTCTAATTCTAATTCTCTTGTTATTTCTATCATATCTGCAGTTACTTCCTCCACTGAAGTCTTGAACTTCTCAGAGTCATCCATAAGAGTTGGAATCAACCTCTGGACTTCTGTTAATGTTGATATTTTGACCTCCTCTTACGAATCAAAAATGTTCTTAGTGGGATCTAGAATGGTGAATCCTTTCCAGAAGGTTTTCAGTTTACTTTGCTCAGATCCATCAGAGGAATCACTATTTATGGCAGCTGCAGCCTTATGAAATGTATTCCTTCAATAATTAGACTTGAATATCAAAAGTATCCCTTGATCCATGGGCTGTAGAATAAATATTGTGTTAACAGGCATGAAAAAAAACCGTTAATCTTTTCATACATCTCTATCAGAGCTCTTTGGTAATCAGGTGTTTATTGTCAAAGGAATCTTTTTTTTTTCTGGAGAGTAGGTCTCAATGTGGCTTAAAACAATGAGCTTCCTCACTCTCTCAGCCTGTAAGCAGATGTGCTGTTATTCAGGCTTTCTTGTTCTATTTATAGAGCATGGGCAGATTCAATTTAGCATAATTCTTAAGGGCCCTAAAATTTTCAGAATAGTAAATGAGCTGTGACTTCCAATTAAAATCACCAGCTGCATTATCCCCCAATGAGAGAATTTGCCTGTTCTTTCAAGCTTTGAAGCTAGGCATTGACTTCTCCTCTCTAGCTATGGAAATCCTAGATTGCATCTTCTTCCAGTAGAAAACTATTTCAACTACATTGGAAATATGTTGTTTAGACTAGCCATAGCCATTTCATTAATTATCTTAGCTAGACCTTCTGAAAAACTTGCTGCAGCTTCTCAGTCAGCACTTGCTGCTTCCCCTTGTACTTTCATGTTATAGAGAAAGCTTCTTTCCTTAAACCTCATGAATCAACCAACCTCTTCTAGCTTCACACTTTTCTTCAGCAGCATCCTCACCTCTCTCAGCCTTCACAGAATTGAAAAGACTTAGACTTTACTCTGGATTATCCTTTGGCTTAAGGGAGTGTTGTGGCTGGTTTGATCTTCTATCTAGATCACTCGAACTTTCTCCATATCAGCAGTAAGGCTGTTTTGCTTTTTAATTATTTGTGTGGTCACTGGAGGGGCACTTTTAATTTCCTTCAAAAACTTTTCCTTTGCATTCATAACCTGACTGACTGGCGCAAGAGGCCTAGCTTTCAGCCTGTGTCAGCTTTCAACATGCCTTCCTCACTAAGCTTAATCATTAATAGCTCTTGATTTACAGTGAAAGGCATGCAACTCTTCCTTTCACTTGAACACTTGACTCTGGCCTAATTTCAACATTTTTATGTCTCTTAAAATACAGAGGTCTGGCCAGGCATGGTGGCTCATGCCTGTAATCCTAGCACTTTGGGAGGCTGAGGCGGGCAGATCAATTGAGGTTAGGAGTTTGAAACCAGCCTGGCCAACATGGTTAAACCCCATCTTTACTAAAAATACAAAAAAATTAGCTGGGTGTGGTGGTGGGCACTTGTAATCCCAGCTACTTGGGAAGCCAAGGCAGGATAATTGCTTGAACCTGGGAGACGAAGTTTGCAGTGAGCCAAGATCACGTCACTGCACTGTAGCCTGGGCAACAGAGCAAGACTCTGTCTCAAAGAAAAAAGAAAGGGAGGCCCAAAGAGGAGAGGGAGAGAGACAGGAAAATGGCCAGTCAGTGGAGCAGTCAGTACATATGCAACATTTATCGATTAAATTCACTGTCATTTGTGGGTCCCTAGAAACAAAGACCACTGATCACAGATCACCATAACACATATAAAAATAATGAAAAACTTTGCAATATTGTGAAAATTACCAAAATGTGACACAGAGACACAAAACAAGAATGTGCTGTTGGAAAAATGATACCAATAGGCTTGTTCGATGTAGGTTACCACAAATTTTCAATTTGCAGAAAGCAAAATCTCTGTGAAACACAACAAAAATGAAAAGCAATAAAATAAGGTAAGCCTTTATAAGATACAACTATAGGGAGTTTGCATTGAATTCATGATTATTCATTGGAAATTAAGTAAAATAAAGACATTAACTCCAGGGAAAAGAAAATAGGGAAATTAATCATAATATTCTACATAGCTCAACTGTGAATAATATTTATGTCATCAAGTAAGTACCAGTTACTGAACTAAACAAAATTATGATACAGCTACACAGGGAGAAGAGGGGGGACAAAACTTTATGTTTGGTGGTTGAGGTGATTCCTAAAGTTGAAACAATATAATGTTTAGAGATATTGAGGTAAATAACCAAAAGAATCAACTAAAACCTGCTTTAAAGTAGCTGCCTTTGGGACATAAGAGCAGATTGGGAACCACTATTTTTCATAACAAGTCTGGTAGAGCTATTTGACTGCAACAATAGCATGTTGCATTATAATAAAAATAGAAGCCAAATAAATAAGCATCTGAAAACACTTGACTTTTATGTGATCTTGGGCAACTAACTTCTCTCTGGACATCATTTGTAAAATAAAGAGAAGAACAGTAACTTTTCATTTTGGATGATCTCTGACCCAGTTAGTTTAAGCGTTGAGCTGCCTTAAGCTACTCAGAAAACAGAGTTCCAGTTTCATAATTAAAAGGGATAATATTGTCATGTAGTTGGATCCCTCAGTTTCTAGAAGGAAATACAGAGAAGCTAAGTGATTTATTCACAGCTACTAGCTTGTTTGTGGCTAAGAACATACTAAGACATGGGTCTCCAGCTCTTAATCCAAATATCCTTTAAAAATTTTACCACAATGCCAACAAGAGAGGGCATTGTAAAAAGGACAGATAAAACACATAGAACCACATAAAACCAACTTTTGAAATATTACTTCCTGTGGTAAAGCCAGTTAAGTGGTTTAATTGAACTTCTTTTTCTATCCTTCTCACCTCTGTCTTGATAGAGTTTTGTGCCTACCTTCTATTGCAGCAAAGGTCTAAGCCAAGAAAGACACATTTTTAATATAGAGATAATACAGAATATCACCAGTATCCATTTCTATTGTGTGTCATCAAATCTTCCCTAAGGCCATTAGTAATTTTACAGACTTATCTCTGCACTCTGAGTTTGCGATGGAATCAATGCTGGGGTTATAACAGAGACACAAAGTGAGTACATAAAGCATGGTTGGCAAACATCGTCACAGGTGACATTCTGCCCAGAGCACATTCTGTATGCTGTGAACCTCTTCCCTTCCCCCAGTCAATTTGCTATGCTCGCCTGCATGCAAATACAAGAGGGAAATCTAAGAGACCAGTTACTAAGGAGACAAAACAGGTGCTCATGTGAGTCATCCTCTTTATGGAAGAAATCTGGGCAAATTTTCTATGATGGAAGCTTTGGTGATGATTAATTCACTTATGACATCCATTTCAATGCAAAAGGGCTTAAGAATTAATTTCAAATTAAACCTCCCCCCCCCCCCCCACCCCACAACACTCAGAACTAGGATGGAAAAGGTTTAGACAACAGACTGGCAGGTAACAGCAGAAAATGATTCACTGCCTTATTATGTGGGCTGGGGTTACAGGAGAATCCCTGCATTCTTCTTAAGGAAGGAATGAGAGAGGCAGGAGCTTCCAAATGAATAGGCAGCTCTGCTTCTGGACCAAGAAAAGCGTGGGTGACAGATCAGTCATTTGTCCCAGTAGAAAGAGCTAGAAAAGGGACTGGATGCTAAAGTGATCCTATCTTGTTGTGCTAACTTCTGCAGAACAGGCAGACAGCCCTGATAAAATAAAGAACTTGGGGAGTATGAGGGGGAATGATAAAACAAGAAGGAATTTATTCTTGGGCTTCTTTCCGGGAGGCAGCAACATGGTAGAAACATCGTGGATTTAGCAATCAGACTGATGTTGATTATCCCAGCAATGTCACTTAATATCTCTGAAGTCTTAGACAATTACCATCGGCCCTTCTGAGCATCGGCAATATGTGAATAATGCCTATCTCACAAGGTTGTTTTGAGTACTTGAACACAGCAAGCCCCTAAGAAATTTTGGGATTTCCTTTTCTTATCCTATGACCTAAAAACACAAGTTTAGATAGAATTATATAATCTCTGTTCTGGAAGACAGCATTAGTGATCTAACTTGGCCATTCAGAATGCTTGAAGAAATGCTAAAACCCCTAAAGGAAGTATAAAGCTCTTCCAGCTTCTGCTAAAAATCTTCTAGTAAGAGGAAATTTCCACTCTAGAAGGGGGTCCTTTTATATACTGCTATTAATATTTTAGAAAGCCCTTTACCTATTTGTCTTAGTTCAGTCTCCTAGAGCCACACAGAACTGGTCTAATCATTTCCATGGCAAACACAATACTTTTTTTCTTCTGATGTGATACTTTCTTAACATGATATACATCTTTCCTACATCATTCTGACTGCTTTTTCTCCAAGAAGTTATGCCAAAGACTGTACTCTAGCTACCCAAATCATCCGTTCCTTTTTTGTTGTTGTTATTATAGTTAGGTAGACTCATCTTTAGTAAAGACAGCTGACCCACCTTTTCCAGCCTTCCATGCAGTTAGGTACGAGTACATTGTGGGTTACAGTGGAATGTGAGCAGAAATTATGATTGTCAATTTCTGGCCAACATCTATAATAGTAGATGTATTCTACATGCTCTTCCTTTATCCTGTCAACAGTAACCTGGCCACAGTGGTGCCTCTGTTTCACCCCTATGGTGGGTGACAATGATGTGTTGAATGATGAGGCAATGGTGATGAAAGGAACCTGGTTCCCTGAAAGATTTCATGAAACAGAGCTGCCTAGAACATCAGCTGGGACTGTTATACAAAAGAGAAAGGAAACCTATTTTTTCTTTAAGCCGTTGAATCAATGAGTCTCATTGTATCAGCAGCTTAGACTTACCCTAACTGATATGGTTTGGCTCTGTGTCCTCTCCCAAATCTCATGTTGAATTTTAATTGCCAATGTTGGGGGAGGGACCTGGTGGGAGGTGATTGAATCATGGGGCAGATTTCCCCCTTGCTCTTCTTGTGATAGTGAATGAGTTCTCACGAGATCTGCCTGTTTAAAAGTGTGTAGCACATCCCCCTTTGCTCTCTCTCTCTCCTGCTCTACCATGGTAAGATGTACTTGCTTTCCCTTCTCCTTCTGCCATGACTGTAAGTTTTCTGATGTCTTCCAGCCATGCTTCCTGTACAGCCTGTGGAACTGTGAGTCAATTAAACCTCTTTTCTTCATAAATTATCCAGTCTCAGGTAGTTCTTTATAGCAATGTGAGAATGGACTAATTTAGAAAATTGGTACCAGAAGTGGGATATTGCTATAAAGGTACCTGAAAATGTGGAAATAACTTTGGAACTAGTTAATGGGCAGAGGTTGGAACAGTTTGGAGGGCTCAGAAGAAGACAGGAAGATACAGCAAAGTCTGAAACATCCTAGAAACTTGTTGAATGGTTGTGACCAAAATACTTAATGTAATATGGACAGTGAAGTCCAGGCTGAGATTGTCTCAGATGGAGATGAGGAACTTGTTGGGAAATGGAGTAAAGGTCACTCTTGCTATGCTTTAGAAAAAAGACTAGTAGCCCTGCTCTAGGAATGTATGGAACTTTGAACTTGAGAGAGATGATTTTTGGACTTACATGGTGCCTGTAGCCCCTTTATTTTGGCCAACTTCTCCCATTTGGAATGAGAATTACCCAACACTCTTTCCCCCATTGTATCTTGGATGTAGCTAACTTGTTTTTGATTTTACAGGTTCTCAGACGTAAGGGACTTGCTTTGTCTCAGGTAAGACTTTAGACTTGTACTTTTAATGCTGGAATGAATTAAGTCTTTGGAGAACTGTTTGGAAGGTATGATTGTGTTTTGAAATATGAGAAGGACATGAGATTTAGGAGGGCCAGGGGCAGAATGATATGGCTTGGCTCTGTGTCTTTACTCAAATCTCGTGTTGAATTGTAATCCCCAATGTTGTGGGAGGGGCCTGGTGGGAGGTGATTGGATCAAGGGGCGAATTTCTCCCTTGCTGTTCTCATGATAGTGAGTGAGTTCTCACAAGATCTGGTTATTTAAAAGTGTGTAACACTTCCCCCTCACTCTCTGTCTCCTGCTCCGCCACAGTAAGACATGCTTGCTTCCCCTTCACCTACGCCATGGTTGTAAGTTTTCTGAGGTCTCTCAGCTACACTTCCTGTACAGCCTATGGAACTGTGAGTCAATTAAGACTCTTTTCTTTGTAAGTTACCCAGTCTTAGATAGCTCTATATAAGAGTGTGAGAATGAACTGATACTCTAACTAAAACAGGTCCTCCTAAGGTGTTCCTCAGAAATGGGTACCATGATCAAATTGTGTTGTGGTTTTACTAGAGCTGAGCATTTACCTTTTGCTAGACACTATCATATTTTATAAATGGAATTCAAGACTAATTATTCTTATGTAGTCATATCATATCGACTTTAAAATAATCTAAAATCCTGAAACTTTTTTCCTGTGTTGCTGCTAAACCAATAACTTCCAACCTCTGCTTGTGGAATTTCTTTCTCCATGTAAAGGAAATTTCTTTTATTTATCTTTATTAAACATCAACTTGAGAGATTTAATCCATCATTCTAGTTTGCCAAGATCCTTTTGTTTGCTAAATCTGTCATTCACTCTCTTGGTGCTCCTCCCAACCCCAATGATCCATAGTTTTCAGTATCATGCCAGATATAGCTTAGCTTAATTTCACCCTTTGATGCTTGCATTAAGAAGTAAAATATCATGTTTATATATTTTTTTCTGCTAAAATGATCCTAGAGTTCTGTGTTAAAAGAAAAACGTTAGGCCAATTAAATGTAGTAGTAGTGTTTAATTGAGCAAAGAATGACTTGCAAATCAGGCAGCCCTCAAAATCTGAAGAGGTTCAGAGTTCTGCTGTACAATGTGGGCAGGCAGCATTTATGAACAGAAAACAGAAGTGAGATATGTTACAGCTCAGTGTTTGCCTCATTTGAACATGGTCTGATCAATTGGCTATCTGCAATTCATGATAGCTTAGCTGCTGTGATGGCTGAAACTCAACTACCTGTTACAAAAGTATACTACTAAATTAAACATTCAGTTAGTTGGCCGGGCGCGGTGGCTCAAGCCTGTAATCCCAGCACTTTGGGAGGCCGAGGCGGGTGGATCACGAGGTCAACAGATCGAGACCATCC
The DNA here is from genome assembly GCF_049354715.1 of Callithrix jacchus. Taxonomy (NCBI): domain Eukaryota; kingdom Metazoa; phylum Chordata; class Mammalia; order Primates; family Cebidae; genus Callithrix; species Callithrix jacchus. The sequence continues at coordinate 67,136,467 of NC_133502.1, forward strand.
TGGTCAACATGGTGAAACCCCGTCTCTACTAAAAATACAAAAAATTAGCTGGGCATGGTAGCGCGTGCCTGTAATCCCAGCTACTCAGGAGGCTGAGGCAGGAGAATTGCCTGAACCCAGCAGGCGGAGGTTGCGGTGAGCCGAGATCGGGCCATTGCACTCCAGCTTGGGTAACAAGAGCGAAACTCCGTCTCAAAAAAAAACAAACAAAAAAAAAAAAAAAAAAAAAAAAACATTCAGTTAGTTATGCACTAAGTTAGGTTGCAGTTCTTTACATAAGGACCCAGGTACAGAGGCATCCTCAGGCCAAATGTGGTTTAATTTAACATCAATCTACAGCTGAACAGCATCATTATGGTCCCCTGTAATGCAGGCAGGAGTTATAGGGTTGCCGCTCACATTGATGCAGTGGGAGGAACAGTGTGAAAAGGCAGAGTTAGCACCAACATACCAGGAACTATATTTAGTCCAATGCCTGTCTTCTTTATCCTGCAGCCCATGTCAAAGCCTTGTCCACTTACAAGATTGTATTGCTTATCACTAAAGAAAACCAGAACAGTCTTTCTGCTTCTCAATGAATCAGTTTATTTCTTCTCATTTGCAGACATATATATGCAAACACAAAGATAGAAACAAATGTGTTACTGTTTTCATGATCTGTCATCTGAAAATAGGCACACTAATGTTGCAAACCAATTAAGTATTAACAATGCAGCATCACTCTGAAGGCAAAAGCCGAGTGTTACCTTCTAGTAACGATTTGAAATTGGAGTGCAACCGCTCAATAAAAATAGCTCAACTCTGATTAATTTTAGTAAAAATGAAGGGGCTGATAATATAATACTTGCTAGAAATAGTTGGAACTGGTGCCCCCCAAATTACCTTCAATTTCTATATGTTTCTGCTGCCAGACATAGCATCAGTGCTGACAGAATGGCTGGAGTGGGAGAGCAGAGTCTTAGGCTGGGACCTGTGGCACAGCCCCTGCTGTGTGCTGTATTGCTGCAGCATCCCTTCCTTCTCTTCCCCTTTCCCTCAGTTTCACTAGGACGTTTCCAGCTGGATATACCCAGGACTTTTTACACCAACTTAAGCATGTGGCCCTAAGAAGGGAGATGTGATACACACCTGCAAGATCAAAAATGTACCGAGTCATCAGAAACATTCTGATGGCCTGTGTTTTGAGTCCTGTTTGGAGTAAATTCAGTGTCATCAAATTTCAAGAATGGACCAGACCTCAGAGACACTGGAGGGGGTTTGGTTCATTCCTACAAAATAAGAATTAACCATCCCTGGGGCAATGCTGATGTTCTGTGGATCCTGACCTCTGAACGGCAACTGTTGTCATCTCTTAGAGTCCCCTAGTTTCTCTGCCTTACCTGGCTTCTGAGCAAAAAACTTAAATTGACCAATGGCTGGGTATAGTGGCTCATACCTGTAATCTCAGCACTCGGGGAGGCTGAGTTGGGGGAAGTGCTTGCGCTCAGGAATTTGAGACCAGCCTGAGCCATACAGTGGGATCCTGCATTTGTTTTTTATTAAAATAAATAAATAAATAAACAGATCAACGATGACTACATGGGAATTCCACTTAGCACCTCTTCCACATTTATCTGCATAGCATTTTTTTTTTTTTGAGACTGAGTCTCACTCTGTTGCCCAGGCTGGCATGCAGTGGCATGATTACAGCTCACTGCAGCTTTGACTTACCCAGCTCAGTTGATCCTCCCACCTCAGCCTCCTGAGTAGCTGGGACTGCAGGCATGCCCCACCATACCTGGCTAATTTTTGTGTTTTTATAGAGATGGGGTTTGTTCAGGCTGGTCTTGAACTCCTGGGCTCAAGTGATCCACCTGCTTCAGCCTCCCAAAGTGCTGGGATTATGGGTGTGAGGCATGATGAACAGCCTGCATAGCTTATGTGTGTTACTCTGTAGTTGTAATAAAGTTGTGTTTTAATACAATTTACTCAATATCATTAAATTATTAAATAAACAATGATTAATAACTACCTGTGGCTTCTATCACAGCTGTGTCTTTCCTCACTGGCTCAGCCTCTTCCCACTCAGTTTCCCCACTCAGCTTCTACATACTTCTCTCTACTGATGACACAGCTGCCATGGTTACTTATCAGCATGAAGAACATTTTACCTTTAAAAGATTTTTCTATTAATGATGTATATGCCCAGGACCTAATCATGTCCTCTTCTCATGTCCCCTATCTTCGAGAATAACACTATTATGAGTTTGGGGACTTCATCTAGTTGTGTGAATCATAAGCCTAGAATGTCATTTCTATATCAACTACCAAGCTCTGTTTATATTTATCTCCTAAATGTCCCTTGACTCTGTGCCCTTTGTCTCTTTCATCTCCATGCTGATTTAAGCCATGATCACCTCCTAATTGGTTTCACCAGCCCCATGGTCCCCATTGTGAGCCCCTTCTAATCTGTCCTACACACTGGAACCAGAGGGGAGATTTCAATATAAAAATCTTTTTATATTACCTAACCCCTTTTCTAAATCCTTGTGCTTCTGCAGTCAGCCAGCCTGCCCACCAACAACAGCTAGGCCTGGTGATGGAAAGCCTCTGAAAGGATGTAAACAGAGAAATCCTAGGTTCTGCAACAGAGACTCAGAGAATCCTCTACATAATCCAGCAACAATTTCACCATTCAGATATTGGACTTGAGGCCTGGGTCATGTGGGCTGCTGAGTGGCAGAACTGTTGCCTCACATGGGGCGGGAGAAGAAACCTGGAAACCTCATGGTACAGTGACTTTCACTATTAAAGGCTTGGTCACTCTGATGAGCACTGGCCATGGCTGACACCCCAAGACCCAGGAGAATCAGAAGGGACACCTGGAAGACACCTATGGTGTCTTTTCGTCTATGCTATTCCCATGTCTACTCTCAGGCTCCAAATCCAAAAAGCTTGTTTGGGAAAGTGACTAGGACCCACAGTTTTCATGCTGCCCATTCTCAAAACCAGTTCTGGACTTCTTGCTTCAAGGCCTAAGAGATCTTTGAATCCACTGCTCTTAGGAGAAGAAAAACTCCTTGGAGAGATGTCTGGCTAGGTTTTCAGGTTCTGGTTCAGCCCACTTCCCCTCACTCTTTCTGTGCAGATGCAAACACCTTCCAGTTCTTTGTACTTACCATCAAAGCTCCCTCCTACCCCAAGGCTATTGTCTTAGCCTTAGGTGATCCTTTGTCCTCTGTTCAGCTAAATATCCTCTCTTCATTTTTCTGATCTCATTTCAAGTATCATTCCTTCAGGAGACCCTCCTGACCTGCCTAACTAATCAGCTCCCATTTGTAGTCTTTTATGGCCTTTTGCATCTCCTCCTAACATTGGTCACCATTGCAGTTTATGTTATCTGCGTAGTTCTTATTAATATTTGTTGTTCCAGGAGGGCAGGGGGAATGATTTGTATATTATTATTTCTCCTGTGTCTAGTCCAGTGCCCAGCATGGTGGCACTCAATACATTTACTGAGTGAATTAATGAATGCCCTTGTATTTGTTATAAAGAGGAATCATTGCATAATTGGCATTTCTTCTGTTTTTGGATAGAGTTTGGCAGTCTGTCAACAAGTATTTATTGAGTTTGTATGAGGCAGAGTATAGTTTGTTTTTGTATTTTTGAGAGTCCCATGGTATGTGACATGTGAATGCTGTGCTGTGATTCTAAGGAAGACAAATAAGGCATAACAAATAGAATCTGATCTCCTTTATCTCCAAATGAAAGGTGCTACAGTAAGATAAGTAGCTAGAGACAAACAAGTAAGGAATACAACCATTTCCAAAAAATAATACAGAAAAAGTTATGTGATGTTGCTTTGATGAAAAGAAAGTTATCAACAGCTTCCTCTTCCATCAGCGACTTTGTGCATTTTTGTTAAGGATTGTTCTGGTATAGACAGGTGCAAAATGACATGGTGACTCATCACAGGTAATAAAAAGTAAGCATTATATAATACATCCCAGACCATCAGAAGGAGCTAAGTTTCTGTCTCCTATACCTATTCTGGAGCAGGGCTCTGGAGAGGGAGGCTTGGTGTTTGTAGGCCTGCGGTGCAAAAGAAGTGAGAGTCCCATTCCTGTTTTTCAGGTTGATGCTGGCTTAGAGAAATGCCACTGTTTTCACCACTCATCTGTGTGATCTCCATGACCAAATGATTATGTAACAGAAAAAGTGAATCAAGGGGAATTTAAGACAACAGACTCATTTACCAAATGTTAACTTTGGCCCTAACACCAAGTCACTGATAGGTGCCATGGCTTCTTTGCCACAGCAAGCACTGTGAAGATTAACCTCAGTGAAGACTCCTGGCAAGGTTTGCCTGGCATGGAAGAGCCAGGAATGAAAGCTTGTCCTTGAATCCTTTCCTGATCAGCAATGGGGCAACAGTGAAGTGAATGAATTGCCACCTTATAAGTATCTGATGACTGTTGAATGGCATGTTTGTCTCACTAGAGAAATACCATGCATCTTAAGAGCATTTTTGTGGAGAACATGCTGTTTTGTTGACCTGTAAATCAGAAGCTTAAGAAAAAAACAAAATCCTTATTTGTCCCAGATGTGTACTAGAAACTCAATGTCCTAACCTGAGGAACCAGCTAAGTGCCTGGAAAGGCATAATGTCTCACATGGACTTCTTCTGCAGGGGATGGTGATAGACTGTCTTCACATTTCACATCCATGAAATATTTTGCAGATTATAAAATTGATTTGAAAAGTAGTTTTAAAAATCCCAAACCATTGGTGATTCAGCCAAAGATTAATATCCTTTCAAAAGATGTGGATTAAAGGTGAATGAAGGTAAGCTGGGGATTTATGAGATATAGTAAAAATGTGGGGTTATGAGAATGGTGATATCAAAAGGATTATTCATGTTTCGAAACACAGATAATGGGTTGAAAATGGTGGTCATCTGTTGTGTTTGGCAGCCCTACATCCATCTCCTTTCCATAGCATCCTGATTTCATTTAAGGGGATTAGCTTTCTCCCACATGTGTCATCCTAATGGCAGAGAGAGCACATCCTTGCCTCTAAGAAAATGGAAAGGAATCCATGCTCCTTTTCCCTGGGGGATGGGCACATGATCTGGGCTCAACCAGTTGGATTCACTATCTCAGGAACTTGAGTCTTGAGCAAGTGCTGGAAGGATGGAAGAAACAGGGTGTTTGTATCAGGGGTAGGAGCTGTATTTGACTAGTCCACTCTGCTGTGTGACTATAGCTGTGTTCATACTGCCTGGTCCTCCCAGTGCCATTACTTCCAGCTAGTTTTAGTTGCTTGATGCCTGTTCCTCTAGCCTCCTGTTGATTCTCTGAGCCCTTATGTTTCTCCAACAAATTCCTTTGGTGTAAGACAGCTAGAGTTGGTGACTAATATAGAGATGATAAATTTGCATAAAGGAGGCTGTTAAAATGGTAAGAAAATAAAAACTTTGTCCTTCAATGACTGAGAAATAATCCCCTTGGATTTGTCCATGCCTCAGGCCTGCATTCTGGCCTCAGATCTCTGCCCAATAAGCAATCTCTGGCTGCCTGAGATAATGATTCTATTGTGGTCACCATTAAGGTGGTAACCTCAACTCACCTAAGATATGAAATATAAGCTAGAAAGAACTGAAGATAGAGATGATAAAGTATAACCAACCCATAGTATTGATACTTGTGTGTCAAGTGTAGCAATATTTAATAAATGCTTGGTAGTAAAAGGTCATGTCATGTTACGGAGAAACTGACATATCAGTCTTATGCATTTGATTTAAAGCATATATTTGAATTTATGCTTCTCATACAAGCAAAAACAGCATAAGAAAAATTGACTTGGCCTATAACCAGTATTAGACTGTTTTAAAAAGCTTAATATTTTAATTCATTCGCTTTAAAAATCTTCTAAGTATTTGAGGAAGATATTGCTTCTTCCGGTTGTAAGCTACCCGTTTAGGCATTTGAAGGGCTTAAAAAATTAAATGCATTATTTTTATTAATGCAACTTAAAACGTTAAAAGGTATTTGATTAAGTTTGTAAAGGGGGTTTCTTGTTACAGATGCTTAGAATTGTTCAATGTGAATAGATCAGGTACAATAGCCCAATAAAAATTTTAAGTTAAACCTCAAGCCTTAAAGTAAACAAGGTTTTACATTTGTTATTTAATCAACGAATTTGAGTTCTATCTGATAACTATAGTGTTTTCTGTGTACAGGTCCCCTCTGATATCAGAATACTGATGTTGACAGCTCACAAACATATATGTAAAAGCTCTGGACTGGATTAGGCTAGAGTTCTTCCCAAGAAAAATCAGTTTAGGATCACATAGATAGAGGCTTAGAGAAGGCTGCCCAAAACATAACTTTTCATGTAGGAGACATTTGGCATGCTGAAAGTTGTGTATCTACTCCTAAGCTGGCCTTCGTCCTGACCATTGTCACCTCTGCATCAGGTTCCATACCTCTCTCTTCCAAATCAATTTGTTTGGTTGGTTTTCTGGCTACTCCCAAAACACGCTCTGAAATTTTCCACTTGCCCAATGAAATAGCCTGTGATTTCTTTCACCACACATGCACTCCACTTTGCAGGTTTGGAATCATTGTTTGCAGCTCAGGTTTGCTCTGAAATAGAGATAGTTTCACTTTCACTTCTGTATCTTCAATTTTGTAGCTTGCTCCTGGTTCTCTTCTTGGCATCGATTATAGTGTTGTCTCTTTTTCTCATCTCCTCTCCAAACCTTGACATTTTGCTGAGTTCTGAAATCAATTTCTTCAGCAGTACTTTGTGAGATTGTGTGTTGATGGCATTAGATAAAAGAGCACTGCATTTTGTGTTGCATAGCAAAAAAAGGAGGGCATTTGTTTATTTTGGAGTATTGTGAGATGAATGAGCTTCCATATGATTGCCAGAACTGAAGTAACAGGGTCTCTTCTATTTTAAAGGCAGCAGGGAAGACAAATTTGGGCTAAAATAGGCAGAAATAGAGCTGAAATGCATCCTATTACCTGAGCATTAAGGCAGCCAACTAATCAATCTCAGACAGTCCTGCCAGCTCGCATCTTCCAGGTCATCGCTGTCTTATCACTCCTTCGTGTAACTCAGGACAATTTATAGCCTGCCTGTGGTTGCTCTGTGTTTATATTTGTCAGAGCGTGTGCTGAAAAGCTCTAATTCAGCCCATTTTGTTGAGTTCCTCATGTGTGCATTTGTTTTTTGTTTTTTGCTGTGATTATTTTGCTAGAGGAAATTTACTCTGACCTTATAGCAATGTATCATAGGCAGATTATAGTTGCACTTTCATTTGAAATTGATACAAATATGCAAATGAAGAGTGAATGAGGCAGTATTAGATGTATTTGCTTCATCCTGCTTCTCCACCGAGGGAAAATCAATCCATGTTATTTCCACACACTCACAATACTCTAACACATATTACAGTACATTTCAAAATGAACTGCCTTTTCACTGAGAGCTTTTGTTTACGTAGGGAACATGAATAGTTCAAAAGCCATACTAATAAAATGACCACTCCAAGGACTTATGACAATATATTCTTTGGGAAAATTATATAATTTTGGTATAAAATTTAAGAATTATAACCAGTAAATTATTTACAATCTTGACAGTGGAAATCTGTATAAAAAAAAAAAATCGGCCAGGAGGAGTGGCTCATGCCTGTTATCCCAGCACTTTGGGAGGCCAAGGCAGGTGGATCAACTGAGTTCAGGAGTTCAAGATCAGCCTGGCCAATATGACGAAACCTTGTCTCTACTAAATATACAAAAAATTAGCTGGGCGTGGTGGTGGGTGCCTGTAATCTCAGCTACTCCAAAGGCTGAGGCAGGAGAATCACTTGAACCTGGGAGGCAGAGGTTGCAGTGAGTTGAGTTTGCACCAGTGCACTCCAGCCTGGGTGACAGAGCGAGACTCCATCTAAAAAAAAATCTTCTGACACCTAAAATGTTCTTTTTCTCTAACTTCATGTTATTCGCTATGGCTAAGACTGTAACTTTTCACTAAAGAGAATGTGTTTCACATCCCTCTTTCCTTCAACAGCAGGCTGCTGGTAGAGGATCCAATGGTGGACTCCAAGGCTTTCCTAAAATGGCAGAACCACTAGTCAGAAGGAGCCTGGATCCCTGAATGGCTGTATGGAGCAGAGCTCCATGCTGACACTCATTGGATTGTGATGGGAACAGTAATAACACCTATTATTAAACCACTAAGATTTTAATGTCATTACTGTACTTAGTTTGACATTAGATAAGCATTAATACCTGCTCGGAAAAATGACTGTGAATGCTGATTGTTAACTGGCTGGCAATTCTATGCATTCTTAAAGGTTTCAGTGGTTTTATTCCTCTTTTTTTTTTTATCTCATAACTAAGACTACAAGTCAACATATAAATGTTTAAGACTTCATGGAAGAAACCATACAGAGTTAGTAATAAAATTAATCTTAATTAATTATATAATTTAAAATGTTTTTTCTTGGCCAATACTGATGTGAAAAAATTATTAGTATCACTAATCAAAAGGGAAATGCAAATGAAAGCCACAATACCACTTTGCATCCATTAGGATGTTCACTATTTTAAAAGAGCAAATTGAAAATAACATGTGTTGGTGAAGATGTGGAGAAATTGGAACCCTTGTGCATTGCTGGTGTGGATATAAAATGGTACAGCTACTGGAGATAACAGTATGACAGTTCCTTAAAAAGTTAAGCATAGAATTACCATATGATCTATTCACTTCATTTTTGCATGTATCTTGAAAAGAATTAAAAGCAGAGACTTGAAAAGACATTTGAACAACCATTTTCATAGCAGCATTACTCACAACAGTCAAAAGGCAGAAGTAACCCAAATGTCCACTGATGGATGAATGGATAAACAAAATGTGGCCTAGATATACAGTAGAATATTATTCAATCTTAAAAAGGAAGGAAATTCTGACACACGCTATAACATGATGAACCCTGAAGACATTATGCTAAGTGAAATAAAGCAGACATAAAACAACAAATATCCTATAAGCCTACTCATACGAGCTATCTAGAGTACTGAAATTCATAGAGAAGAAAGCAAAACTGTGGTTGCCAGGGGCTGGGAGGAGAGGGGAATGAGGAGTTATTATTTAATGGATGTGAAGTTTTAGTTTATGACGATGAAATGAGTTCTGGAAATGAATGATGGTGCTGGTTGCACAACAATGTAAATGTACTTAATGTCACTGAACTGGAGGACATTATGTTAAGTAAAAGCCTGGAACAGAAAGTTAAGCACTGCATGTTCTCACTCATAAGTGGGTTAGAAAAATAAAAAGGTTGATCTCATAGAAGTAAAGAATAAAATAGGGGATACTAGAGATTAGGTAGGGAATGTGGAGGGGAGATAGAGATTTATTAAGGATACAAAATTACAGCTAGACAGAAGGAATAAGTTCTCATGTTCTACAGCACTGTAGGATGACTTCTTAACCATAATACATTATATAGTTTCAAATAGCTAGAAGGAGGACATTGAATGTTCCCAACACAAAGAAATGATAAATGTTTGAGATGATGGATATGCTAATGATTCTGATCTGATCACTATACATCATGTATATTACAACATCACTATGCATCCTACAAATATGTACAATTGTTATGTTTCAATTTAAAGATTAATCACATTTTAAAAGTTTTTATTGTGTATATTTTACCACAATAAAACATTATCTTATTAATATGTTCAAACCAAGTTGTTTTTTACTGCGTCCTGATCAACAGAGCCATGTGGAGGAAAAGGACACAAGCTCAAGTTAATTTTTCTGTTTGACACAAGGTGAATCTTGGGGAAAGCAGAATAATAACAGGCATCCACAGTGATATAACCAATACATTTAGTTTAACATCAGTGGCCAAGAGTTAAGTTGATTGCACTTTCTGTTCATGACACAATGACATTATTCATCTCTTCTTTTTTTTTTTTTTTAATTTTTTATTGGATTTTAGGTTTTGGGGTACATGAGCAGAGCATGCAAGACAGTTGCGTAGGAACACACATGGCAGTGTGCTTTTCTTTCCTTCTCCCCTTCACCCACATTTGGCATTTCTCCCCAGGCTATCCCTCCCCACCTCCCCCTCCCACTGGCCCTCCCCTTTTCCCCCCAATAGACCCCAGTGTTTAGTACTCCCCTTTCTGTGTCCATGTGTGGTGTCGTTTGTAGGGACATGGATGAATCTGGAGAACATCATCCTCAGCAAACTGACACAAGAACAGAAAATGAAACACCGCATATTCTCACTCATAGGCAGGTGATGAAAAATGAGAACTCATCTCTTCTTTTATTATTTTTCCCCTTTATTTATGATACCCCACCATTGTGTTTAGTACGTATATCCATATATATATGTATATATATATATATATATGTTTTAAGTTTTATAATTGACATTATGCTATAGATCTCACTGTCTATAGTGAGATCAGAATTTTACTTTTTTTTTGAGATGGAGTTTTGCTATTGTTGCCCAGGCAGGAGTGCAATGGTGTGATCTCAGGTCACTGCAACCTCTGCCTCGCATGTTCAAGTGATTCTTTTGCCTCAGCCTCCTGAGTAGTGGGGTTCCAGGCATGTACCACCATATCCAGCTAATTTTGTATTTTTAGTAGAGATGGAGTTTCTCCATGTTGGCCAGGCTAGTCTTGAACTCCTGACCTCAGGTGATCCAGCCATCTCGGCCTCCCAAAGTGCTGAGATTACAGGCGTGAGCCACCAAGCCTGGCCCAGAATTTTACTTTTTTTACTTAATATTATTTTCAGGAGCTCTATTTGTGTTGCCTTATGTACTACCAGTTTATTGGTTCTGGCTGCTGTATAGTATTCCATATGAGCTTCAGCTGTATTTTATTCATCCATCCCCTTAGTGATGAGCAGCTATTTTGCCTCCCAGTACTCCTTCCCTACCACGAAATAAAACGCTGTGATGAACTTCTTTGTACTTTCATCTTTGGATCTATGGATACTTTTATCTGGGCTTATACTGAAGAATGAGCTTAGATGTACTGAATTTCACTAAGTTTTGCCAATTTTTTCCTCCAGAGTGGTTGCACTGGTCTTTCACAAGCAGTGCATGAGAAAAATCATTTTCCTACATGCTTACAAACATTGGCTATTATCTAATTTTAAAAATATTTGCCAACCTATGCCTAGTATAAAGGGTTATTTCATTTTTCTTTCAATTTGCATTCCTATAATTGCTAACACTGTTAAACTTATTTGTAGCTATTCTGATTTTCCCTTTTATACTTTGCTTGTTGACATCATTTGCCTGTATTTTTTTAGAGTCCCAATCTTTTTCTTATTAATTGACAAAATTTCCTTGAAATATTAATCTTTTATGGTTTTTGACATTGCAAATATTTTCTTCCAATCTTTTATGCAATTAGGTTTTTCTGTCATGCTATTTGTTGAACAGAAATTCTTAATATTGATATAGTCAAATCCATAATTTTTGCTTCATTCTTAATTCTTTTGGAATCTTGCTTGGGAATATATTCATACTCCAAGGTCACAGAAATAGTCTCTGATACTTTTTCTATTTATTTCTTAAAGCTATTTAGAGTGTTTCTTTATATAGTAGGGATAAACTTTATTACTCTCTCTATATATAAAAAAAGGTCAGAATTTTCCGAAGTATTTTCTATAGAAAACTAGTTATGTGAGATATGAAATGGGTAAGAGAAAAAAGAGTTTCCTGGTCAAATGAGTTTGGGATAAATCTGGTTAAACATTTTTATCTTACAGATTTTTTCAGAGTCTTTACTGTGCTAATACACATTTTGAATATTCAGGAGTCGGCAAACTACCAGTCCCTGGGTCAAATATGACCCACAGCCTGTTTTTGTTCAACCTCCAAGCTAAGAGTATTTATTACATTTTTAAAGGGTTGTTGAGGAAGTGGAAGGAGGAGGAGGAAGGGTAGAAGAGGGAGGGTGAAGAGGAAGAGGAGAAGAGGAAGAAAGAGACCCTATATAACCCACAAAGCCTAAAATATTTGCTATCTGGTCCTTCACAGAACAAGTTTGCTGATCCCTAATCTATAGTATGCTAAATGGCCAAAAACATGTTTATCCCAGAATCCTTTGGTTGAGGAAGTTCTCATGGTCTTCGGGTTTTTTTTTTTTTTTTTGATGGAGTTGTGCTCTGTCACCCAGGCTAGAGTGCAGTGGAACAATCTCAGCTCACTGCAACCTCCACATACCAAGCAATGCTCCTGCCTCAGCTTCTCAAGTAGCTGAGATTACAGGCATGCACCCACCATGCCCAGCTAATTTTTGTATTTTTAGTAGAGATAGGGTTTTGCCATGTTGGCCAGGCTGATGTCAAACTCCTCACCTCAGGTGATCCGCCCGCCTCAGCCTCCTTAAAGTGCTGCTCGTGGCCAGTCTTTGCGTTCTGCAGCGTAAATACCAGGAAACATTAGTCTGGGCTAGATGGACACAGTATTAACAAAAGCATGAATCTGGTAAATTTCAAATTAATTTGAAAGCTGTAGAATGATGAAATTATTAAGATTAGATTAATTGATCTTAGTGGCCATTCAGTTCCAACCGTCTACCCAATGCCAATCCAATCACGATAACATCTGATGTTTCTTTTCACTTACACAACTGTAGAGAGGAGACTCCTTTGGAAACAGGACTTAACATGCTGCATTTCTCTCTGGGTGACTATTCTGCCACCTACACCAATACTTCAGTATGTTTGTGCCCCTGCTTCAACCCACTCATTGGGAACTTTAAATTCCATTTTAATTTTTCCATTGTGTCAGTGTTGCTAAAAATACTTCATTGATACATCTTGTATTTCATTAGCCTTTGTCTCCTATTTTTTTCTGAAACGTTTTTTAAAAGATCTAAGATCACTTTTTTCATAGGTTTTAGAATATACTTTGAGAAAAAGAAATCAGAAAATATTTACCATGTGAATTTCTAAGCTACAAAAGAATAATAGAGTAAGTAGCCTAAGAAGAAAAAGAACAATTGACCAGGGTATAATATGCAGAAGTTTAAAAAATGTGTATTATGAAAAAGCTTCTGCACAGGAAACAATGAACAAAGTGAAGAGACAACCTACAAAATGGGAGAAATTATTTGCAAATTTTCTGTCCTATAAGGGATTAGTAATAGAATATAAAAAAAACTCAAACAATTCAACAGCAAAAACCCAAATAATTCAACTTAGAAAATGGGCAAAAGCCCTGACTAGACATTTCTCAAAGAGATACAAATGGCCAACAAGTTTATGAAAAAATGCTCAACATCACTAATCATCAGAGAAATGCAAATCAAAACCACAATGAGATATTATCTCACCCCAGTCAGAATGACTATTATAAAAAGTCAAGAAATAACAAATGTTGGTGAGGATGTGGAAGAAGAGAAACACTCTTATGCTGTCAGTGGGAATGTAAATTAGTGCAGCCACTATGGAAAATAGTACGAAGATTCCTCAAAAAATGAAAAACAGAACTACCATATGATCCAGCAATCCGACTGCTGGGCATATATCCAAAAGAAAAGAAATCAGCGTATTGAAGAGATATCTTCACTCCTATGTTTACTGCATCACTATTCACAATAGCCAATACATAGAGTCAACCTAAGTCCCCATCAGTGGATGAATAGATAAAGAAAATGTGGCGTATATATGCAATGGAATATTATTGAGCCATTAAAAGAATGAAATCCTGTCATTTCCAGCAAAATGGACAGAACTGGAGGTTGTTATGTTAAATGAAATAAGCTAGGCACAGAAAGATAAATATTGCATGTTCCACTCAGATGTGGGAGCTAAAAAAGTGCATCTTGTGGCAGTAGCGATGGAATGGTGGTTACCAGAGGCTGGGAAAGGAAAGAGGCAAGGGGAAGAAGAAAACTTGGTTAATGGGCATGAAAATAGATAGAAGGAATAAATTCTAGTACTCAGTGGTATAGTAGGAAAATTACAGTTGATCATAATTTATTGTATATTTCAAAATAGCTAAGAGAATTGTAATCATTCCAACACAAAGAAAAACATTTTTGAGGTGGATATACCAGTTACCCTGATTTGATTATTACACATTGTATACATGTATCACAATATCACTTGTACTCCAAACTATGGGCATCTATAATATAGCAATTAAAAAATTTAAAAATAAAAATATTTATTCTGTTGATCAAATCCCTGTTATGGATTGAATGTTTGTGTCCCCACCAAAATTAGTAGGTTGCTGTCCTAATCTGCAGTATGATGGTATTAGGAAGTGAGACCTTTGGGAGGTGAGTAGGTCATGAGGGTGGAGCCCTCATGAAAGGAATTACTGCCCTTACAAAAGAAACCCTAAGAGCTCTTTTGCTCTCTTGCCATCATGTGAGAATACTATGAGAAGACAATAGTCTGCAACCTGGATGAGTGGCCTCAGTAGAAACCACCCCTGCTGACACCCTGATCTCAGGCTTCTAGCCCCCAGAACTCTAAGGAATACTTTTCTGTTGTCAATAAGTCATATGTTTGTAGCACTTTGTAATAGCAACCTGAACTGACTAAGACACCATATGAAAGTATTATATTCCTTTTAGAGAGAAACTTTGGGAAAAGAAATGGGAAATTCAGGAAAGTCCCCCCAAAATTACAGCCAAACTAATTAGATTGTTAAAAAGAAGTATGTGTGTTGTAGGAGGTAGCGAGTGGATTTGAGTGTGGGCTAGACACAGTGACTTGCTTTCAAAGAATAGCATATGGAAAGGAAAAAATGGAAACTTTATAATGAAGAAACCAGGTGAACATCACCTTAACCAGGTGATCAAGGTTAAGGTGAGGTGAAGGTAATTGGTGATACAATGTGGCTGCTGTGTACTCCAGAAATGATGTGATCGGAAGAGTACTTCACCTTCGTGGTATTCTTTCTTAAGACCTGTAACCTCAGCCTTATAAGAAAAGCAACAAATCAGCCCAGGTTAGGGGACATAGTACAAAATACCTGACTAATACTCCTCACAATTGTCAAGGTCAAGGTGATGAATACACAAAGAAAAGCTGAGAAACTCTCACTGGAAGTTTCTTAGTTTCTTAGTAAGAAGATACTAAGGGAACATGCTGCATGCAGTCCATAACATATGGGTTTGATCAGAAAAAAATTTCTAAAATGTCTGCACATTATAACCTGGCCAATTGTTCTTTTTCTTGCTACTGCAGCTGTTATTGGATTTTCTTTTTCTTATTTGATTAAGGCAAGGAAGGCTTAAATTAGACATGATGCAGTGCCTTTTGATTGAGAAGCCATTAAGACTTAGCATATACCATGAAGGCATTTGTAGAATATCTTCCAATAAAGAGGCTATAAAACCAGGCATGAGGGTTAGCGTGCATTCTCTGTAGGATAAACCTCTACACTAGGTTTCTAACAGATCTATGGCTCTGTGATTTGAAAAACATTTTTTAAGCCTGAGGTCATGGATGCTGCCAAAAAAATCAATGACTGTATAAGACTCTCCCACTTAGCTTTTTATTTTTACATTCTTAGGTCAAGCAAGTGAGTATAACATTCAGAAAAACGATAGACTGCTCTTCTCGGAGCCATGGGGAAGTAAAAGAGAAATATGATTCACGTTCTCTTTTTTGGCTGACCCCTGGGGCTTGGGCTTGACCTGCAATACTCTTGCTAACCTGTAACAGCCTCACCATCTGCCAATGCCATCAGAGTCCAATGATTCTAAATCAGAATGTGTTCTTTGTTGTAGTCACTCTCAGCAATGTGCAGCCTGTTACAGAGCAAGAACAGGCTCTTAGGCAGAAGAGTAGAGAAGTTTCCACTTGAAACTCAGGTCATTGGCTGAGTCTCATGAGCTTCCTTTCCATGACGATGGGCATCACAGCTAAATCACAGCCTCTGTGATGATTTATATTCATCATGTACAATCAATAACTGTCCTGGGAGCTTATTCCCCTGGTACATTTTCAAGAGAGATGGATAGAATTCTTTCATTATCTTGACTTATTTTCTGTTAAAAACATGTTTCTCCTGAGAATGTACAATAGCCTGGGTTCCTGTAGATGGAGAAGACCCTTAACAACACTGGAGCACTCTGGGTAAGAGTGGATGTGTGTTTACATAACGGGGGCGTTGGACTGTTAGGGGCTTGTGGCTATAGGTGACACAGCTTGATGTTTTTACATTGCACTGAGATCTCCTCTCCTGCCAAAACAGCATCCCCTGCCCATGATGGAAGGCTGATTACAATGCTACTTTGCCTCTAATCAGAGTGTTTTCCCACGGGTTCCCTGGGAAGCAAGATCTATCTTTACGTTTTGTCGTGGTGGCTGAGGCGGGTATCTAGGAGGTAGAAATAGGGTCAGCATGCTCTGCTGCTTCCACATACTACAATTTGGAAGAGAGGCTGGGGCTCACCATTTCTTGTGGCTCGTAATAGCCAAAAACAAAGTGGAAGCTAAAATCAGCACCTACCCTCCCATCACCGCATCTGATTTGTAGCATTATTTTACTTAGAATTGACTGAGAACAGCACAGATACACCAATTACTTAAATGGAGGGTGGCATTTCAGGGTTTGGTTTCATCTCTGAATTTTCTGCCACACTCACTCCAGTCGCATTTCCCGGTGATGTTCTTCTCCCCTTCCCCCTCCTTTTTAAAAAAAGTCACACATGTTCTCATGAAGTCTGTGGACATTTGTGGCCCCCAGAGACTGATCTTACCACACAACATTGATAATGAATGAGGCAATTTGGTGTTTCTGCTTCTTTTTATAGTTGTATATGCTGAATTCATTCTAGCTTAAACATTTATACCATTCAGTGAATACCTACTATATGACAGACACTTTCCAAATGTTACCTCTAATCCTCACAGTAGCCCTGCAAGGTAGGTGCTCTTTTTCTCTTGTTGAAGACAAAAAAAAAGTCTCCAAGAAGTGAATCAAGGCCCATCACCTGTAAGTGGCAGAGCCATGACTCCCACTCACGTGTCTGCTCCTTTTCCCCATCTTGCATGTAGCTCGAGGATAACAAACGTGTTATGAAACATGCAGATGTGAGTGGCCTTCCAAAGTGAACCAGCTGGGACGGAGAGATACCAGCAGCATAATTGTGTCTTCCTGGTAAGGAGTAGGCCAGAACACAGTCTGCTGATCAGCAAGGCTGCAAGGTTAGTTTTCTGGTGGTCAGAGGTTTCTGATAAATCAACACAGGTTATTTACCAAGCCTCTTCAAGGCCTTAAGACTCCAGAGCAAAACTAATCTTAAATATAATGTTCACTTTGTTAAATATAGATTCATTAAATCCAGTCTTCATTTCATCATTCAATAATGCTGGTAGATAATGAGGTGGAAATAAAACATGAAGGAAGTGAAAATGTCCAGTATTTTGTTTCTAGGCTTTGAGTCTTTGGGGAGAGTCACACACACAAAAAATCTCTTAAGACAAAGATAAAATGTACAGCTATTTGGATGAATCCTAATAAAATAGCATCCTGGTTTCATGTATTGATATTTTGTTTCATTTACTTCAAGATAAGGTATCATTTTGCTTGCAAGTGATGATCATTGGTAATGGCTCTCCAGGTCACTTGTACTGAGAAAAGGATCCTGAGCCCTTATTTGGGCTTCATGGACAAAATGTGATGAAGAAGAGCAGTGTCTCTCAGGGCCACAGGATTGGTGGATCAGGACACAGGAATGTGCCCTTCTGCTCTGCACAGCATCTGAGACATTGTTCGATATATTGATTAAAATGAACTCTCCATGAGAAAAGAGATCTTTTAAAGATGCAGCCATAAACTCAAAATCTTGAAGTTAATGAAACAAAATATCAACACAGGAAACCAGAATGCTATTATATTAGGATTCATCCAAATATCTGTACATTTTATCTTTGTTTTAATAAGTATTTTTGTTGTGACTCTCCCCAAAGACTCACAGCCTGGAAGCAAAATAATGGACATTTTTACTACCTTTATGGTTTTTTTCCTGCCTCATTATCTACCAGCTTTATTGAATATTAAAATAGGAAACAGAAGTTCTGCAAGCAGTCGAATGAGTTAAATTAAAATGGCACCACCAGTTGCCAAAATCAGTGTCAAAGTATGTCAGGTTTGAGAGGCAGCCACAGAAAGTAAACTCATGTAACTAGAACCTGGAGGACTCAACTCTCTTAAGGTGGGTCTGTGTTCCAGATTTTTTAATTTGCTCAACAAATGTATATGAGTTTGTTCTATGTTCTCTCTTAGCACCAGGGATACAGCTGTGGACAAAGCCAGCAATGTCCCTTCTTTTGGAGCTTAAACTCTAGTGAAAGGGGACGGGTGATAGACAAAGTAGTTGATATAAGAAATAGAAGGGTGACTATCAAATATTTATTAACTATTATTACTATTTTTTGAGACAGACTCTCACTCTGTTGTCCAGGCTGGTGTGCAATGGCATGATCTTGGCTTACTGCAACTTCCACCTCCTGGGTTCAAGCAATTCTTTTTCCTCAGCCTCCCAAGTAGCTGGGATTACAGGCATGCACCACCATGCCTGGCTAATTTTCACGTTTTTGGTAGAGATGGGGTTTCTCCATGTTGGCCAGCCTGGTCTCGAACTCCTGACCTCAGGTGATCCATTTGCCTTGACCTTGCAAAGTGCTGGGATTATAGGCGTGAGCCACCATGTCTGGCTTAATATTTAATAATTTTATATTATTTAAGATATATAATATTTTGTAATAGTAAGCAAATAAATATTTTATAATGTTAAAATAGAGTGATAGACAAAAAATATCTGGGTGACAACTTTTGATTGGGTGTTCATGAAGACTCCTCTAAAGAGGTGACATTTAATTTGAGATCTGAGTGATAAGGAAGCAGCCAGGCAAAAAGGAGAGGGATGAACATTACACACAGAGGAAGCCTGTGCAAAGCCTGTGCAACGGTGGAGATGACTCTGCACATTTGAGAATGGAACAAAGGCTGGTGTGGCTGGAGAGAAGCAGGAGGGGGAGAGGAGGTCAATGAAGATGGAGCACTCGGGCACATTTGGGATGGGTTTTTGGGGATAGAGTCAATAAGACTCGCTGATGGGCTGGGTGGGAGGAGAAAGCACAAGAGGAGAAGCAAAGAAAATCCTAGTTTCTGGCTTGAATATCAAGACAGTGAACCTAGGGCAGGTGCAGGCTTCAGTTGCGGGGGTGGGGGTGGTGGTCAGGAGGTCTATTTTGGCCATGTTAAATTTGATATGATTGTAACTCATCTGAGTGCCATGGCTCACGCTTGTAATCCCAATACATTGGGAGGCCAAGGCAAAAGTATCACTTGAACTGGAGTTCTAGACCAGCCTGGTAACATAGTGAGACTCTCCGTCTCTACAAAAATAAAAATAAAATAGAAATTAACTGGGCTTGGTGGTGTGTGCCTGTTGTTCTAGCTACTCAAGAGGCTGAGGTGGGAGGATCACTGGAGCCTAGAGGTCAAGGCTGCAGTGAGCCATGATTGAGCCACTGCACTCCAGCCTGAGTGACAGAGTAAGACCCTGTCTCAAAAAAAAAAGAACAAAAGAAAAAGAAAAGTAAGTAGGAATGTCAATAGCAGTTGGATGTTGAATACATAGTTCTGGAGTACAGAAGAAAGTCAGTGTTGGTAATATGTAATCACTAGATGTAGTTACGGATCGAGAGAGAAAGAGAGAGAGAGAGAGAACCAAATATAGTGTAACCAGATAATTACAGCCATGACGCAGGATGAAGTCACTCAAGAAGCACATTTAGGTAGAGAAGTAAGCCCAAGACAGACACCAGGGCCATGCCTGCATTAACGGTTTACAAGAGGATGAGAAACCAGCAAACAAGACTGCAGTGGCCAGACAGAAAATTAAGAGATCTTGGTGTTAGGGAAGTTAACAAAAATAAATGAATCTCCTTTTTAGAAAGAGAGAGTGGTCAATTATTTCAAATGATAATGAGATAAGAACAGAGATGTCACTGGTTAATTTGGCAAAGTGAAGGACACTGGGGTCCTGGCCAAGAGCCTCAAGAAGGTGGTAGGGAGAGAATCTCAGCCAAATCAGTTTGAGGAGGGGCAAGTGTGATGAGGAAATGGAGGCAGTGATCACAGGCAAGTGTAAAAAGTTTAGCTGCAAAAGGGAATAGGCTTAAGGGAGGGTTTATGATGGGTGCTATTAAAGCATTTCTAAATGTGTGCTGATGTTGATGATGTGTGCTGATCCGAGAAAGAATTGATGTGACTCATTTGTCTCTTCCCCTTGCTCCTAAAAGCAGAGTCCTCTGAAAATGATTCTATTTTATTTTAGGGCCACTTCCTTTGCTACTAGTTTATAACGACTTCATGGTGGAAAATACATCTGGTTCATTCTTTGATTGCAAAACATGCTCTGATGTAAGATCCACAGGGCAGGAATTTCAGGACTGCCTTTATCTGTGTGGTATCCACAGTGGCTAGCACAGTGATTAGAGCATCGCATGTGCTCAAGAAACAGTTGTGGAACTGAACGACTGCTTCTTAGTGAGTGCGGAGACATGTGAATGAATGAATCCAAGTTAATGTAGGAAAATTAGAATCATAAGCTCTTTCCTCTTTTTTCCTTTCTAATTCTAAAAACTTGTTCTTGAAACACAGAAGCATACTCCAGAAATGCTAAATTTAACGTTTGCCTAGAAAAATAGATTTGTTGCAAAGGACCCACTGCTCCCTTCTAGTTCCTGGTAGGAGTGATTTGGGGTTTTTTCTCTGTCTTGGAATATCTTTCAGTTTACAGTTTTCTTTAGAGTTTTGGAGGGCTTTTACACTTATCATCTTATCCTTGTATCTGTCCTGGAAAGACAGTAGGGCAGAAATTATTATTCCCATTTTAGAGGTGAGGAAACAGAGGCCCGGATTTCATGATCTGCTCAAGTTCATGAAGCTCATTGGTGAAGATCAGGACCTTGACCTCAAATTTCCTGGCTTTCAGGTCAGTGAATTAGTACTTAGGTTCTTAATTAAATTTAAGCTCTTCACCCACATCCTGTGTGTGACTCATATGATCCACTCCTGTTTTTATTCCACTTGTTTCATTTCTGTGCAAAGCAATAACAGATCTGTATTTCTTAAGGCAGGGCATGGTTCATTAAGCTTCTGCAAAATTTTAACCTTTTCCAAGACTACAGGCAGATGGAATGAACCATAATAAGGTCGACTTTGCTTGGTGGAAATTGCCGAGTTGGTCAGGATAAAGAGTATCCAGTCTGGAAGCCGAATCCTCAAGTGGCATTTAGGGTTTTGTGATATGCAGCCTCCTGCAGGCAGGCAGGGTATAAGCATTTACTGTTTACCTAATCATAGTAGATGTTCTACTCTTTGAAAGGTGAGCAGGAGGCCCCTCCTGCCTTAGAAGGATTGTTGAAATTGAGTTCTGTTTCAAAGTGCATAGAACTGGGAAGTGTTGGCACCAGTCCAATACGCCTTATGATCATGTTATGAGGCAGTCTTGACAAGCAGAGGCCATGCTCCCAAACCAAAAGTGGACACCAGAGGTTATTGTATTTCCTTGTAAATGAAATAAACATAAGGATAAACTGATGACTTAAATAATGCATATCACAGATGCTAAGATTGGATTCATTCGTACACATGTCCAGAAGGTACCCTCAGTCATGTGCTGGGCTTGGCAGGACCACCATATGAGCACAGCAAATTCAATTGCACAAGCCATATGTGTTTACAGACCAGCAGACTAATTAGAAGACTCAAAATGTGAACGCTTGGGTTCTATTGCTGCGTTGTATCAACTCTGGAAGGGATATGCAGTTCCATTTTTAATCTTTAAATAGAACATTATAATATACAGTAAGCCCAAATATTTGACTTTGAGTTGACTGTTTAAATGGATTATTTCAGTGAAATAATGATATTGTTTTATAGTGAATTAGAAAAATGTGTGTATACATTTTAATCTATATTTTGTTTTTACTTAATCATAACAAAGTTAAATAGAAGAGCTGATTATTACTGCATTTTGATGGACTGACTGACTCCTTTTCCCTTACCTTACCTTCCTCTCTCACTGAGCACATACTGTACTCGGTGTCAGACCTGCTGTAGGTATTGAGTATACAGTAGTGAACAAGGCAGGCATGGTTCTTGGCCTTATGGAGATTACAACTGAGATGAAGGGATTGTGGTGGATGGGATAATTTGAGAGACAGGTAGTAAATGACTAATTATGTAAGCAATTAGTTAATTATAATGTTTATAAATGATGTGTAGAAAAATAAGGTGCTTGGGCATGAAAGGCAGAAAGGTAGATATATTCAAAAAACATTTACAATAGGCGCTATTAAAGCAAGTTGAATCAAGTGGTTTATTAGATACGAGATGAGTGAGGAGTCAAGGACAAGGGACAGGTGGACAGATAGTGATCTATCTAGTTGGGGAAGATAGAGGAAGAACAAGTTTGTAAGTTAAATCTAAGTGAAATGTCTGAGGAAAATTATTATAAATTGATTTCTCTCTTTGTCTTTCTCCCACCCTGCCAAAGAAAAGGAAATATCTGAAAGTCCTTTGGGCTCCCAAAAAGATAATTATCATCTTACTGAGCCGTGCAGCCAGGCTTCTCCACACCTGACTGTGATGAGCATTCTGATCTCACCCTTTTAGGAGCTGTGGAGGTGATCCACTTTGACAGTGAAGTGCATGCTATCTGCACGCTTGTTTTTTCCTTGTTATATCTTATACAGTGAGATTCCAGAGAGTGAGAGGAGTTTTGTATTCATTTCTTGTCTCTCTAAGTCTAGTATTTTTTATGGCATATGGTAGATAATAACCATTACTTGTTGAATCAAATTATAAGACAATTGTGTAAACGCTGGCTATCACGAACTTGTGCTTTTTCACACTTGCCTAGTCTTCACATACTCTTCCCTAGCAGTGTTTATTTCCATCTGTGACTCCTTTTAGGGAAGGGGCTGTGTTTGTCTCACCAATGTCAATGTCAGTGTCAAAGCACTTCACTGTCAAAGTGGATCATCTCCACAGCTCCTACAGGAGGTGAGATTAGAATGTTCATCATGATCAGCTATGGAGAAGCCTGGGTGCACGGCTCAGCAAGATGATAATTATCTTTTGGGGAACCCAGAGGACTTTCTGATATTTCCTTTTCTTTGTTGAGTGAGGGGTGTGGAAGAAGAGAAAAGAGAGAGAGAGAGAGAGGTCAATTTATGATAATTTCACTCAGACATTTCACTTTTTTTAACTTATAAACCTGCTCCTCCCCCGTCTTCCTCACTGCATCTCCAGTTTAGATACATGGTGACATTTCAAAGTATTTGTTTGGTTTTTGAGAAGAGGAGAGTGAAAAACTCAACATTTTTGAAAGCATTCTGCATATCATACAGATGAAGAAACAATAATAACAAAATAACACTGGTGATAAACCCGCAGAGCCATGGAAGTCTTGCTGAGGCGTATATTTATAGAATATTCATACTTACCCACAAGTGGATCCTTTTTAGATCAGTCTGATTTGATTCAGTTTTAAGTTAATGTTCACAGTTAACAAAAATTTGACTAGTTTGACATAGTGATGCTTGAACTTGAAAGAATGGCGACTCTTCTTTATCAGTTTTCAGCAGTGTTACGAGGAGCCTGAGAAGTTTTGTGGAAACCCCAGCAAGCCAATCAGATGGGGCTCTAATCTATTACATCTGCTTTCATTTATACTTCTTTTGTTTACATGTCTGTAAGATTTCCTTTGACAGATTGAGATTGGGGACGGCATGATGGTTGTCTTTGGGAAACAACCGTTTCATCTTGTAGGAAGTGCTCAAACCTTTATCAGTTCAAATATTAAGAAGCTACAGGTGTGTTTGCAAAACACAACATATTTCTAATCATGGCATGTATTATTCTTTTTAAAACAACAGCCATTTTTCTTGTATTTGTCAACCAAACTGTGACCTCTCTGAAAGCAGGAACATTAATTGTGTGCCTTTATTGCTTTTAGCACAGTGCCTAGAATGATACTGAATGAATAAATGGATGGATGGATGACTTGAACAATTAGAAGAGTGACTGTCACACACCACTAGGACCTGGCACTTAGTAATTGTGTTCTAGTCTTGTTTCAGTAATTCTGTTTTGTAAGACCCTGAATAAATTAATTTTGTATCTCATTATATTAAATATAAAATTAAAAAATAAAGTGTGTTTTGCAAATTAAAAATAATGAGTCACTGTTTCTTGGGAATAGAGGGTGCATGAGTGAAATTAATTACAAAGTCTTATGTTATTATAATTATAGTGTTAATTTAAGATATTGCTGCTGTAGATGAAACTAGTCCAGAAAAGGAATTTAATAGGAGTTGCTGGTTCAAATTTTAGGCCAGTATTCTAAGTAGACAAAACTATTATTCGTTACTCAGAGGATGTTGGACCAAAGTCTGATGCAATATTGGTTGTGTTAGATTTCTGCAAATTCAGTAAGAGTGATGGCTCAGCAGCCAAAGGAGACGTTGAAAACCAAGGCAAGTTCGAAGAGCAAAAGCAAACACAAGTGTAAGAAAGGTCTGTGCCCTCATCCACTGCCATGCTACATGAATGTACATATAAATACATCCAGTAAATGGAGTTACCAAATCAAGGGGGATAAGACCTATTCATAGAACAAAGAAAGTATTAAGGACCACACGAAAACTAGTGTTCAAGTGACACCAGAATTCATGAGGAAGAGAATAATCTTCCCCAAAATACTGCTCATTACTTGAATTACTTCTGCCTTGGTTTTTCAAATAATACAGCCTTTAGTATATATACATATGCAGAGAGAATTTATGGCAAAAGCATGCGTTCCCTGAAGAAGGAAGACATTTCCATAAACATAAGTTTCTCCTGTTTTTGGCAGTCAGCTCCATTTTGTTTTCATCCTGGGGCATGAGGACACTGGAAGATGCTTAACTGTCTCTAATTCGGGCCAGAGTTGAATCAGAGTGACTGACCTCACCAAACTATGTTTTGCATTAAGTGTGTGTGTGTGTGTGGGGGGGTGGTTAATAAGGATTCCTCAGGTCCTCCATTCTTTATTATCTCTATAACTACATTTCACAGCATTTTGCAGTACTGAGAATACAATGGATCTCTGATATATTAAAAGTACCACATTTAAAAAATGTAGGATATTAATATAACATAGAAAAGGTTAAGAACAAAGTTGATATGTATATCCCACCTTAAAAATAATGTTTAGCCTTCATGTAAATCTTTTAAAAATGTGGACATGTTAGTTCAATTTTCCTTAAACAGCTCTATATATGATATGTCTATTTTATACATGTAATTTACATGTAAGATGTTTATGTATACATATATACATAATTTCATCTAATTTAGTATACAACTTTACATCTTTATGTATTTCTTTCATGAGTTTTTATATTGATCTCTTTACTCTTTCCTAACCCACCCTAGTCTGGGTTCTGCTCTTGCCATGCGACTGACATTGCTCATGTTCAGGTCACCAATGACCTCAGGTGTTTTGTCTGTTTGCTCCGCCACCACAGACATGGACACAGCTGACGCCTGTGGCGCCCTCCTCTTCGTTCTTTATCTTCCAGGCACACTGGACTGGACTTATCTTTTGTGCACACTGTGTTATTTCCTTCCTCAGGCCTTTGGTATGTTTTGTACCTCCTCCTTGGCATGCTTTTCCTCCCAGTTCCCTCCCTGCTCCGTCCCCCAGTTAACTCTTTCTCTTCTTTTTTTTTTTTTCTTTTTTTAGATGGAGTTTCACTCTTGTTCCCCAGGCTGGAGACCAATGGCATGATCTCAGTTCACTGCAACCTCTGCCTCCTGAGTTCAAGCGATTCTCCTGCTTCAGCCTCCCAAGTAGCTGGGTTTACAGGCATGCACCACCACACCCAGCTAATTTTTGTATTTTTAGTAGAGACAGCGTTTCACCATGTTGGTCAGACTGGTCTTGAACTCCTAATCTCAGGTGATCCACCTGCCTCAGCCTCCGAAAGTGCTGGGATTACAGGCATGAGCCACTGCACCCGGCCTCCTTCTCTTTTTTTAAGTCTCAATGCAAATATTGCAGACAAAGTTGCGTTAGATTACTGCAGCTCTGCGCTAAAATATTCATCAGGCATGTAATCACTAGCTTTTCCTTTCTCTTCCTCTCTCTCTCCTTTCCTCTAAGTCCCTTAAATGCAGAGCCATAATTGTCTTCATCATTGAAACTCAGTACCTAGAACAGTGCCTGGCACGTAGGAGATGCTGCAAGTTCTTTTTGTTGGATAAATTTATTAATAGTTGCAGTCATGGCATATATACAATTTCATTCGCTGCTTCTTCATACCAACTGCATATCTCCATGTCGATGCATTGTGATTTTAAGTTTCATCATAATTATACATGCATGTGTACAAGAATGTTCAAATTAGAATTAACCTAAAGGTCTACAAATGGGAGGATAAATTGCAGTGTTTTCATTAACTGAAATGCTGCAGAGTAATACTGTAAATCTTGCTACACATAACAACATGGATGAATCTCACAAAGGTGCTAGTAAATGAAGCCAGAAACAAAATGTGTTTGCATGTGTGCATGTGTGTATATATATATAAAGTATATAATATATATTAGTATAATATTAGGTTAGTGAAAAAATAATTGTGTTTTTTGCCATTACTTTTAATGACAAAACAGAATACTTTTGCACTGACCTAATATATTTTGTATTGTATTTATTGTATTATTCTTGCAATTACTATTGTATATAATTATTAATATTACATACATATAATTCCATTTATGCACATTGCAAAATTTATGTCACAAATTTAAGTCAGAAACTGGTTATCCTTAGTGGGACATTGGTGACTGGTAGAGGATACAAAAGAGCCTTTCTGGGTTTGGATAAAGTTTTATTTCTTGGCCAGGCATGGTGGCTATAATCCCAGCACTCTGGGAAGCTGAAGCAGGTGGATCACTTGAGGCCAACAGTTCAAGACCAGCCTGGCCAGCATGGCGAAACGCCATCTCTACTAAAAATATGAAAATTAGCTGGCATGGTGGCAGGAGCCTGTAATCCCAACTACTCAGGAGATTGGGGTGGGAGGATTGCTTGAAACTGGGAGGCGGAGGTTGCAGTGAGCCAAGATTGTGCCACTGGACTCCAGCCTGGGCGATAAAGTGAGACCCTGTCTCAAATAAAAAAAAGTTTTATTTATTGATTTGGGTGCTGTTTTATGATGTGTTCACCTTGTACTTATGATTCGTACACTTTTCTCTATTTACATAATACTTCAACCAAAGTTTACTTAAAAATAAAAAAATCAATATTTGTATATGTTTTTAAGAGTCAAATAGTTCTACAAGGTTTAAAACAGGATTTCTCTGCTTTCCATTCCTTCACCCTTACCCTGTGATTATCTCCCCAGAGATAATCCCTTTCAACTTTAAAAGAGTCAGTTATCTTGCTTTTGAGCCCTGTATCTCTGAATAACATCCTTGATTTCACATCTTAATTTTTCAGTTTTAAGAATTCTTTATTGATTTCCAACATGGAAGCTGGAAACGTAGCTCTCTCTCTTTTGCCATTATCCTCCCTATGTAAATTATTTGTAATTTTGGTTTTATTTGTGTTCAGTGTGTATATGATATTTTTAATATCAGAGCTATTTACACCTGAACCATGAAACACTTTATGATCACTTTTATTTTTCTGGACAACTTTTTGTTTTACCTTTTATCTTTTGTTTCTTTGCTTTTCAGAGAATTTCAATCCCAAATGACCTGCTGGTTGCTTAAATCTTCTTTCAAGACAATTAGATTTATTTGTTAAACTAGCAATTTCATCTTGAAGAAATCTCATCCAGAATCTTGTGATCCACTCTAGTCTGGGATGGTTGCTCTCTAGATCTGAGTCATAGCTCTTATCCTGAGATCACCTTTCAGAATTACACTGGGGATTCATGTCCAGTGAATTCCTTTTTCTATGTTTGATATCTGTTTTCCGTATTTAATGTTATCTTTTTTTTCTTGGTTTATTTCCCTGGTTTTAGTAGAGAACATCCTTCAGTAGCTTTCTGAGAAAAGGATACAGGATAAGTGAAAATGTTAGAGCCTTGCATGCATAAAAATGTTCTAATTCTACACTTGATTAATGCTTTGGCTTGGTGTTTGACCAAATGTTAGACCAAAAACAAACAATTCCGTGTCTAATAAAATTTTCCTTCAGAATTTTGAAAGCATTTATCCATTGTCATAGAACTTTCTGAGTAAATATCTAGAAGTCTTTAGTCATTCTTATTTCTTTTTTAGTGTGTATGTGACTTGATTTTTCTTTCTTTCTTGTAGGAGCTTCTCTATGTACCTAACAATCTGAAATTTCATGTTGCTGTATTTTGTTATGTGTTTATCTAATTTCACCTATTATACTGGTTCACTGAGTGGGTTCTTTTAGAAAAATTTAACTCTTTCAACCTTAAAAAATGTTCTTGAATTATTTCACTAATGAATCATCTCTTCTGTGTTCTCTGTTCTCTCTTACTGGGACTCCTACCACTAAATCTCCTAGATTAATTCTTTAATTGTTTTACCTTTAATTTCCAATTTCCTGTTCCTTTTTGTGTTTGTAATACTCTCTTATCTCTCTGAGGATATCAGTGATTTTTTTCCCTCTCCATACATAGTCTTTGTTTTCTGCAAGTTGCTTTTTACTGGATATTTGTTTCAGTGTCAGCCTTTCAAGCTAATGCCTTTACTCAGATGTCTGGTAATCTTGATCATATCTGAGTAAGTTTCATCGATTCATCATAGCTGATGTGGGAACTCTGAACATGTGGGTGGGGCTTATTGATTATGGAAGGGTGACCAACAACCCTGGTTTGCCTGAGACTCTTCCACTTTTAGCCTGAAAGTTCCATGCACAAGGAAACCCTTTAGTCCTGGGTTGCAGTCACCCTGGTTGTGATCATCTTTAGGGCAAACTGCCTGGAAAATTTCACTGGGATCCCAGTATGAGTGCCTTTAATTTTTTTTCCTTGAGCTGACAGATTTCATCCCCAGAGAATGCAGTTCCCTTTTGCTGCGTGGAAGTCAAAGCCTTGCTTGTGAACATTTCTGGGCTAGAGTGGAGGAATGTGGCAGAATTCTCATCTTCTAATTCTACTTTAATTATGACTGGTTTTCCTCATTCACTCATTATTTTCTGAATGCCTGTCATGCATCAAGTACTGTTTTAAACACTTTGGAGGCAGGAGTGAATGA
Organism: Callithrix jacchus; assembly: GCF_049354715.1. Classification (NCBI taxonomy): domain Eukaryota; kingdom Metazoa; phylum Chordata; class Mammalia; order Primates; family Cebidae; genus Callithrix; species Callithrix jacchus. Next base: position 67,165,769 of record NC_133502.1, read on the forward strand.
AACATAAACAATTCTGCCTTTGTGAAGCACGTAGGAAGGCCTACAAAAATATTTTAGGCTGGGAGTTGTGGCTCATGCCTGTAATCACTGCACTTTGGGAGGCCAAGGTGGGCGGATCACCTGAGATCAGGGGTTTGAGACCAGCCTGGCCAACATGGTGAAACTCCGCCTCTACTAAAAATACAAAAAAATTAGCCGAGTGTGGTGGCAGGCACCTGTAATCCCAGCTACTTAGTAGGCTGAGGCAGGAGAATCACTTAAACCTGGGAAGTGGAGGTTGCAGTGAGCTGAGATGGTGCTATTGCACTCCAGCCTGGGTGACAAGAGCGAAACTCCATCTCAAATAAACAAATAAACCAAAAACAAACAAGCAAAATATTTTAAATAGAGTGGTCCAGGAAGGCCTTTCTGACAAGGTGGAATTGGACAAAGACCTGATGGACATAGGAGAGCTAGTGAGAGGTGGAGTCCTCCAAAGCAAAGGGAACAGGCAAAGTCCCTGAGGCACGAATGTGCCTGATATTTTTGGAGACGATCAAAAAGGGTATGGATGTAGCTTAGTGATCTAGGGAGTACAGGAGAGAAGAGCCATTCAAATTGCTTTGTGGAGAAAAGACTGTAGGGGAAGGAAGAAAGCTGGGAGTCCATTTAGGAGGCGATTGCAACAATCCATTCAAGTCATGGTGGTGTCTTACACAGGGTGGGGCCAAATTGGTACTGATATGTGACTACATTCTGGATGTATTTTCTGGATTTGCTAATACATTAGTTATGAGATGACAGAGACAGAGAGGAATCAAAGATGACTCCAAGGCTTTTGAAGAATAGAATTGCCATTTTACAAGATGGAGAAGATTGTGGCAGTAGCAGGTTTGATTTTGCACACATTTAGTGTGAGACACCCATGGAAAGTATGTGTAAAGTGGTGGGTGGATATATGAGAGTGGTATTTAGGGAAGAGGCTGGAGATATAAATGCAGGAGATACTATTTATGGTTATGAGGTTAGAGAGATTGTCTAGGGAATAATGTAAAAGGAAGAAGTGACCCAAGAATGGGGTTCTGTGGTACTCCAACATCTAGAGGTTGAGGAGATGGGGAAGAACCAGCAAAGGGAACTGCAAAGGAGACCTTGGTGAGGAAGGCAGAGAATCAGAGGGAGAACTATGTGGAAACTAACCAGGAAAATGTTTCAAGGAAGAGAGAGTAATCAAATACATCAAGTGCTGGTAAAAGAGCACTCTAATTAAGACCCTTCTACTCATGCAGCACAGAGTATGAATTAATGAGTCTGGAGAGCATCTGTCTTAACCTCTCCATGAGTGAACCCCCTGTCTTTTGTTAGGATTGGGCAAAAAATAGTCTCCTGGTTGTACAGAATAGGAGAGGAGATAATGGAGTATCCAGTTGCTTCTTAGACTTTCAGTCTCTTCCCCTTATTTTTGTCCCCCTCCCTTCATTCTGCTTTGACACCACCCATTTTTGAGCCTTTAAAGAATCCTATGATATGAATTAGATTGATTCATGCCTTTTCCTACTGCTAGGTTAGGAGTCAGCCTTCTCATACCTGTTAAGTTACATATTATTTGAGAATCTATACACTGTTCAAGCTTTGAAATTAAAACTGGTTTTGTCTTTTCTTATGCCAGTCCTTGTGGCTTTAAGCCTTAGAAGAAAACAATAATCTCACTGTCATTTAGAGAGGGATTAATCATAGGTGCAAGTATCCAATCCACTTTCTTTACCCGGAAGCCATGACCATCGTTTTTAATGGCACAAAGTTGTCAACTGCTTGAATATAGAGTATTTTTCTAACTGCTCCCTAATGTTTGGACATTTGGGTTGGTTCCAATGTCATATAATATTATGATATAAATCTTCTGGCATATAACATTGTCCATGGTTGGGATTTTGTTGTATTTGTTATTGTGGATTGATCTCCAGAAGTGCAATAACTCTGTTGAAAAGTATTAGCATTTTGTACAATAAAAGGCAGTGTAGCATATGGTTCAGAGCGTAGTCTTTGGCAACAGAGGCAGAGAGCTTTTGTTTGGATTCCTGCTTTGCCATTTCCTAGTTGTTTAAGAAAACTTGAGAAAGTTTTCTTAAGCTCTCTGTGTTCTAGTTTCCTCACCTGTCAAACAGAAATACTAATCATAGTGTTACTGAGGGGAGGAGTGTGGATTAATACATGCACAGCCATTGAAGCACAATAAATTAGCAGTCAATAAAGATTTTCATTATTATTATCACCATCATGATTGCCAAGTCACTTTTTAAAAGGTGCTCAAGTTCAATGCCATCAGCGACTCATGAGGGTGCCCATGTAAACACTGCTTTGCCAATCAAACCTAGCCACTTGTTTTAAAAGGCTCGTACACAATACTCCATTGAATGCTTCTGTAGTTTTTGCAATAAAAACATGGACTACAGGACTCCTTGTTAATGCTCCAGCCTATGTGAAGAAAATCTTTGCAAATTATGATATAAGAGTTTCAAATGAGAGAGTCACATCATACATGTATTCTGTTTGAGTGAAATCAATTATAACCTTTGGAAGGTGGGAAGGGGAGAAATGAGAGAAAAATAGCTATATTTAAACCTACAGTGTTTTTTTTCCTCACCATCCCACTCAATGAATGCATGTGTGCTGGAGATGGAAAACTGAACCACTTTTCTTCAGCTGGTGTGAGTTTTAGTGTGACTTTTCTGGTGTGAATGTCTCATGCTGATTGCGGTGCTAGGTTTTAGCATGATTTTCTTTTCTTTCTTTCTTTCCTTCCTTCCTTCCTTCCTTCCTTTCTTTCTTTCTTTCTTTCTTTCTTTCTTTCTTTCTTTCTTTCTTTCTTCCTTTCTTTCTTCTTTCTCTCTCTCCTTCTCTCCTCTTCTCTTCTCTTTCCTTCTCTTCTCTTTTTTGAGATGGAGTCATGCTCTGTTGCCCAGGCTGCAGTTCAGTGGTGCAATCTTGGCTCACTGCAACCTCTGCCTCCCAGATCCAAACAATTTTCCTGCCTCAGCTACTTAAAGGCTGACTACACCACACCTAGCTAATTTTTGTATTTTTAGTAGAGATGGGAATTTACCATGTTGGCTAGGTTGGTCTCAAATTCCCAACCACAGGAGATCTGCCCTCCTTGGTCTCCCAAAGTGCTGGGATTGCAGGCGTGACCCACAGGAACTGTCTTGTCATACCTCATGTATCCTAGACCCAAGACAACACTGATACTGTGGGCCATTAGGAGAGCTGTTATATCTGCATATATAAGTGATGTTCAAGGATGATTTCAATCACGTGTGAGATCACCTTCCTATCCAAAAGTTTGTGGGCAAAAATGACTGCTTCATGTTGGTCAGAGACAACATCAAATGATATTGCCCAATATTTTTTTTCTGTTGAGGCTGTGGTGTTGCTATTAGTTACATAGTTTTCACTGATACTGCACATGGTGCTCTCTCTGATTAGGACAACTTCTTCTCTGTTTGCCTGGGAAATGTAGGCCCCTTCTTTAATGCTGAGCTCAAACCTGAAGCCTTCCCAGACTCTTGTTGGCATATTATGCCATTGTGTCCAAACCACAGTTGTATAGGTCTCTACTTCAGAAGTTATTGAGGTTTGTATGTCTGTCTCCCTACTTGACTGTGAGCTCCTGTAAGTAGATGCTGTCATTATTAATTTTTGTAAGCCAAGTGCCTAGTAAAATGCCTGGTACATAGTCAGCACTTCTTAAATACTGTTGAGGGGATGAATGAAGGATGGAAAATGAGATAGAAAGATTAGTATGGCATAGATGTGTCACAATAGTTAAAAAAATAGTTTAAGACTGAAAACTGGCCAGGCACAGTAGCTCACGCCTGTAATCCCAGCACTTTGGGAGGCCAAATGCTGGGAATTGGCCCAGCCTGGCCAACATGGTGAAACTTTGTCTCTACTTGGCTGACTGGTACAAGAGGCCTAGCTTATGGCCTCAACTTTCAACATGCCTTCCTCACTAAGCTTAATCATTGCTAGCTCTTGATTTAAAGTGAAAGTCATGCAACTCTTCCTTTCACTTGAACACTTAGAGGCCATTGTAATGTTATTAACTGGCCTAATTTCAATATTTTTTTGTCTCTTAAGACATGGTGGCTGATGCCTATAATCCTAGCACTTTGGGAACCTGAGGTGGGCAGATCACCTTGAGGTCAAGAGTTTGAAATCCTGCCTCTACTAAAAATACAAAAAAAATTAGCTGACTGTGGTGGTGGGTGCCTGTAACCATAGCTACTCAGGGGGCTGAGGCAGGAAAATCACTTGAACCCAGGAGGCAAGTTGCAATGACCTGAGATTGCACCACTTCACTCCAGCCTGGGCGACAGAGCAAGACTCCATCTCAAAAAAAAAAAAAAAAAGAAAAAAAAAGAATGAAAACTCATCAATAAGAATAATATAACTATTAGTTATTGAAGACCCACTATATTCCAATAGCTTTGTATATATTATAATCCTCAGAAATGCATAAGAAATCACATGCATCATTTTACATAATTTAATAAAGAAGTTAGGCTCAGTGAAGTTAAATTACTTGCCTAGGGACTCGTGGCAAATAAAATGAGAACAAAAGTTTGAACTTGGAGGATCCAAGATGGCTGTATAGGAACAGCTCTGGAGTGCAGTTCCCAGCATTAACAATGCAAAGGGTGAGTCCTCAATGCATTTCCAAACAAGTTTTCACTGCCCAGAGACCAGGAGATTCCTGGGCTGAAAAGTGCCATGAGTTTTCCACATGGCTGGTGCCATGGGTTGGTGCACTGAAACTCACATAAATCTGGGTGATCATTTCAACTGGTGTCTGGAATGCCTGTGAGACAGAGCTGCCCTATTCAATTGAAAGGGAGGGGGCTGAGACAGGGAGCCAGGCAATCTGGCCAGCAGGTAACACCCCCACAAAACAAGCAATCTGAAATGCTCTGGATTGAGAGTTTTACTGCAAGCGCAGCTGGACCAGGGACAATCCAGCTCAGTGGAGGAAATGGAGTCTACCGCTACTGAGGCAGTCCACCAATACCAAGGCAATTCACACAGCAGCTGGGCAGAGTCTGTGGCAGCTCAGCAATGCCTCTGCTGACAGACTGTGACTAGACTACTCTGTGTGGGGCAGGGCATCTCTGAAAAAAGGCAGCAGCACATCAGGAACTTATAAATAAAGCTGAACTTCCTAGGTCAGAGCACCTGGGAAAAGAGGCAATTATGAGTCCCACTGCAGCAGATGTAAAGGTACATGCTCAGCAGCTCTGCATGGAACAAGGGAGCTTCCAGCACAGCACTTGAGCTCCTATAAGGGACAGATGTCTCCTCAAGCAGCTCCCCGACCCCCATATACCCAAAGAGACACCTCATAAAGGAGAGCTCAGGCCGACATCTGGCAGGTACTGTTCTGGGATGAAGATAACAGAAGAAACTGGCAGCAACACTTACCGTTCTGCATCCCCCAAGGGTGATCCCCAGGCAAGCAGGGTCTAGAGTAGATTTCCAATGCAGCAGAGGCCTGTTAGAAGGAAAACTAAGAAACAGAAAGAAATAGCTTCAACATCAACAAAAAGGACATCCACTCAGAGACCTCATCCAAAAGTCCCCAACTACAAAGACCACAGGTAGATAAAGCCACTAAGATGGGAAGAAACCAGTGCAAAAAGGTTAAAAACAAAAAACCAGAACACCACTCCTCCTGCAGGGGATAAAACTCCTCACCAGCTAGGGATCAAAGATGGATAGAGAATGAATCTGATGAATTGACAGAAACAGGCTTCAGAAGGTGAGTAATAACAAACTTCTCAGAGCTAAAAGAACATGTGCTAACCCAATGCAAAGAAACTAAGAACCAGAAAAAAGATGAGATGAGATGCTAACTAGAATAAACAGCTTAGAGAAGAATATAAATGACTTGATGGAGCTGAAAAGCAGCACTAGAACTTCATGAAGCATACACAAGTTTCAATAGCTGAAACGACCAAGCAGAAGAAAGGATATCAGAGATTGAAGATCAACTCAATGAAATAAAATGAGAAGGCAAGAATAGAGGAGAGTGAAAAGAAATGAACAAAACCTCCAAGAAATATGGGATTATGTGAAAAGACCTAATCTTTGTTTGATAGGTGTACCTGAATGTGACAGAGAGAATGAATCCAAGCTGGAAAACACTCTTCAGGATACTATCCAGGAGAACTTCCCCAACCTAGCAAGGCAGGCCACTATACAAGTCTAGGAAATACAGAGAACACCACAAAGATAATCCTCAAGAAAAGCAACCCCAAGGCACATAATCATCAGATTCACCAGGGTTGAAATGAAGGAAAAAATGCTAAGGGCAGCCAGAGAGAAAGTTCGGGTTACCCACAAAGGGAAGCCCATCAGACTCACAGTGGGTCTCTCCACAGAAACCCTACAAGCCAGAAGAGAGTGGGGGGCCAATATTCAACATCCTTAAAGAAAAGAACTTTCAATCTAGAATTTCATATTCAGCCAAACTAAGCTTCATAAGTGAAGGAGAAATAAAATCCTTTATGGGCAAGTGATTGCTGAGAGATTTTGCCACCACCAGGCCTGCCTTACAAGATCTCCTGAAAGAAGCACTAAACAAGGAAAGAAACAACCAGTACTAGCCACTCCAAAAGCATACCAAATAGTAAAGACTGTTGACATAATAAAGAAAATGTGTCAACTAATGGGCAAAACAGCCAGCTAGCATCAAAATGGCAGGATCAAATTCACACATAACAACATTAACCTTAAATGTAAATGGGCTAAATGCCCCAATCAAAAGACACAGACTGGTAAATTGGATAAAAAGTCAGGACCCATTGGTGTGCTGTATTCAGGAAACCAATCTCACATGCAAGGACACACATAGGCTAAAAATAAAGGAATGGAGGAAGATTTATCAAGCAAATGGAGAGCAAAAAAAAAGCAGAAGTTGCAATCCTAGTCTCTGATAAAATGGACTTTAAACCAACAAAAGAGAAGGGCATTACATAATGGTGAAAGGATCAAGGCATCAAGAAGAGCTAACAATCCTAAATATATACACACCCAATACAGGAGCAGCCAGGTACATAAAGCAAGTTCTTAATGACCTACAAAGGGACTTAGACTCCCACACAATAATAGTGGGAGAATTTAACACTCCATTGTTCAGTATCAGACAGATCAATGAGACAGAAAATTAACAAGGATATCCAGGACTTGAACTCAGAACTAGACTAAGCAGACCTAATAGACATCTAGAGAAATCTTCACCTGAAATCCACAGAATATACATTCTTCTCAGCACCACATTGCATGTACTCTAAAATGGACCACATAATTGGAAGTAAGTTACTCCTCAGCAAATGTGAAAGAATGGAAATCATAACAAACAGTCTCTCAGACCACAGGGCAATCAAATTAGAATTCAGAATTAAGAAACTAACTCAGAACTGCACAACTTCATGGAAACTGAACAACCTGCTCTTGAATGTCAACTGGATAAACAATGAAATGAAAGCAGAAATAAAGATGTTATATAAAACCAATTAGAGTGAAGACACAATGTACCAGAATCTCTGGGACACATTTAAAGCAGTGTCTGGAGGGAAATTTATAGCAATAAATGCCCACCAGAAAAGTGAGGAAAGATCTAAAATTGACCCCCTATTGTCAAAATTGAAAGAGCTAGAGGAGCAAGATAAAAACAAAACAAAACAAAAAAAACTCAAAACCTAGCAGAAGACAAAAAATAACTAAGAAATAACTAAGATCAGAGCAGAACTGAAAGAGATAGAGACACAAAGGCCCTTCAAAAAATCAATAAATCCAGGAGCTGGTGTGTTGAAAAGACCAATAAAATAGACAGACCACCAGCCAGATTAATAAAAAAGAAAAGGGAGAAGAATCAAATAGATGCAATACAAAACGGAAAAGGGGATATCACCACTGATTCCACAGAAATACAAACTACCATCAGAGATTCCTACAAACAACTCTATGCACGTAAACCAGTAAACCTGGAAGAAATGGATAAATTTCAGGACACTTGCACCCTGACACGCCTCAACCAGGAAGAACAGACCAATAACAAGGGCTGAAGTTGAGGCAGCAATTAATAGCCTACCAACCAAAAAAAGCCCAGGTCCAGTTGGGTTCACAGCTGAATTTTTCCAGACGTACAATGAGGAGCTGGTACCATTCCTTCTGAAACAATTCCAAACAATCCAAAAAGAGGGAATCCTTCCCAAATCATTTTATGAGACCAACATCATCCTGATACCAAAACCTAGCAGAGACTCAACAACAACAAAAAAACGTCAGGCCAATATCCAATATCCATGATGAACATCGATGCAAAAATTTTCAATAAAATACTGGCAAACCAATTGCAACAGCATATCAGAAGCTTATCCATCACGATCAAGTAGGCTTCATCCCAGGGATGCAAGGCTGGTTTAACATACGCAAGTCTATAAATGTAATCCACCACATAAACAGAACCAAAGACAAAAACCACATGATTATCTCAATAGATGCAGAGAAGGCCTTAAACAAAATTTAACAGCCCTTTACTCTAAAAACTCTCAATAAACTAGGTATCGAAGAAAGATATCTCAAAATAATAAAAGCTATTTATGACAAATCTACAGCCAATATCATACTGAATGGGCAAAAACTGGAAGCATTCCCTTTGAAATCCCACACTAGACAAGGATGCCCTCTCTCACCACTCCTATTCAGTATAGCATTGGAAGTTCTAGCAAGAGCAATTAAGCAAGAAAAAAAATAAAGGGTATTAAATTAGGAAAGGAGGAAGTCAAATTGTCTCTATTTGTAGACAACATGATGGTATATTTAGAAGACCCTATCATCTCAGCCCAAAATCTCCTTAAATTGGTAAGCAACTTCAGCAAAGTCTCAGGATATAAAATAATGTGCAGAAATCACAAGCATTTCTACACACCAATACAGACTAACAGAGAGCCAAATCATGTGCAAACTCCCATTCATAATTGCTACAAACAGAATAAAATACATAGGAATACAACTAACAAGAGATGTGAAGGACTACTTCAAGGAGAACTACTGCTCAAGGAAATAAGAGAGGACACAAACAGATGGAAAAACAATCCATGCTCATGATTAGGAAGAATCAATATAATGAAAATGGCCATACTGCCCAAAATAATTTATAGATTCAATGCTATCCCCATCAAGCTACCAATGACCTCCTTCAAAGAACTGGAAAAAAACACCTTAAACTTCATATCAAACCAAAAGAGAGCCTGCATAGCCAAGACAATCCTAAGCAAAAAGAACAAAGCTGGAGGCATCATGCTACCTGATTTCAAACTAAACTACAAGGCTACAGTAATCAAAACAGCATGGTACTGGTACCAAAACAGAGATAGAGACCAATAGAACAGAACAGAGGCCCTGGAGGCAACGCCACACATCTACAACCATCTGATCTTTGACAAATCTGACAAAAACAAGCAATGAGGAAAGTATTCCCTGTTTAATAAATGGTGTTGGGAAAACTGGCTGGCAGTGTGCAGAAAGCAGAAACTGGACCCCTTCCTGACACCTTACACTAAAATTAACTCCAGATGGATTAAAGACTTAAACATAAGACCTAACACCATAAAAACCCTAGAAGAAAACCTAGGCAAAACCATTCAGGACATAGACACAGGCAAGGACTTCATGACTAAAACACCAAAAGCATTGGCAACAAAAGCCAAAATAGACAAATGGGACCTTATTAAACTCCAGAGCTTCTGTACAGCAAAAGAAACAGTCATTAGCATGAACTGGCAACCAATAGAATGGGAAAAAAAATTTGCAATCTACCCACGTGACAAAGGGCTAATATCCAGAATCTACAAAGAACTAAAACAGATTTATAAGAAAAAAAACAAACAAACTCATCGTGAAGTGGGCAGAGGATATGAACAGACACTTTTCAAAAGAAGACATATATGAGGCCAACAAACATATGAAAAAATGCTCATCATCACTGATTATTAGAGAAATGGAAATCAAAACCACATCGAGATACCACCTCATGCTAGTTAGAATGGCTATCATTAAAAAATTGGAGACAACAGATGCTGGAGAGGAGGTGGAGAAATAGGAACAATTTTATACTGTTGGTGGGAGTGTAAACTAGTTCAACCATTGTGGAAGACAGTGTGGCAATTCCCCAAGGACCTAGAAATAGAAATTCCATTTGACCCAGCAATCCCATTACTGGGTATATACCCAAACGATACAAATCATTCTACTATAAAGACACATGCACATGTATGTTCATAGAGGCACTGTTTACAATAGCAAAGACCTGGAACCAACCCAAATGCCCATCAATGATAGACTGAACAAGGAAAACGTGGCATATATACACCATGGAATACTATGCAGCCATAAAAAACGATGAGTTTGGGTCCCTTGTAGGGACATGGATGAATCTGGGAACAATCATTCTCAGCAAACTGACACAAGAACAGAAAATCAAACACCACATGTTCTCACTCATAGGCAGGTGTTGAACAATGAGAACACAGGGACACAGGAAGGGGAGCATCACACACTGGGGTCTGTTGTGGGGGCAAGGGAGGGACAGTGGGGGGGGGAGGTCGGGGAGGGATAACATGGGGAGAAATGCCAGATGTAGGTGACAGGGGAATGGAGGCAGCAAACCACATTGCCATGTGGGTATCTCTGCAACAATCCTGCATGATCTGCACATGTACCCCAGAACCTAAAGTACAATAAAAAAAAAAGTTGGAACTCATTTTTTGTATATTTCCATTACTCTCTGCTGCTTCTCTGATTCAACCCTGCCAGAGGTAGAAGAGAGATTGAGTGGGATAATTAAGAAGCATTCACTGAGTTTGGCTCTTAGGAGGTTATTGTGAACCATGCAGATTTCAAGGGGGTGCATCCCTGTGTGTCCAGCTTTATCTCTAACCCTGGTGGCAAAATTCCTGATCACAAAGTGTTTTGTCAGAACATATCTCTTCATTAACAGAAATGCCAGTGAGTATCCTTCAGAAGACCAGGACCCCTAAAGAAAGTCCATGTTTGCTATGGAGAAGTGGGTCACAGTGTTGTTAAGGGCACTCAGGCCCGGGACTCATTACTGGGGAGAGCTTGAGGACATGTCCTCACATCACGCTGGATATGAACCTCTAGAGCCAGGCCCTCAACAGAACTCTTTGTGTGTGGGGGAGGTGTGGAGGAAGAATGTGTGTGTCATCTTTTGAGATGGGCTTCCAAGGATTGATGAGGGCAGGAAAAACTGATCTTTGAGCTAGCAAGGATGCATCTATTTACGTAGCATTGGAACAATGACTAAAGTCCACTTCCTTGCTAGATTAAGATATTATGCTGATGTGGTGCTAAATGGAGGCTTGCTAAGTGTGAGTCATGATGACAAACCACTGTAACAAGATATATTGAAATACCTTCCCATCCTCAAAGTCATTGTTGACTACATTGGTTCCAAAATTTAAACCTCTCCAGTTCCTTTATTTATAACTTCACTAAATCAAATGTGGCAGGTGGCCTTGGCCAAACCTGCATGGTAATTGAACCATGGAAACAGAGAGTGCCTCCTCAGAGGCCCGCCCAGCCATAGAATGATAGGATGAAGACTTCCTTCCTGGCAGAGGAGGAAAAGGAAAGGCCAGGGATGGGCAAGGACATGGGGAAAGAAATGGAGAGAAGGGACCACAAAAGGTAGTCGGTGTTCAGGTCCCAGACCAGCCCACATCAGGGACCATGCTATATCCTCTGAAAGAGGGTCTCCAGGCAGAAACCAAGGAGGCTTGTGCATAGGCACTTTGTGCAACATGGGGCCCTTACAGGGTCCAGATGATGAAGAACAACACGCAGCTGGGCTCTCCTTCAGGGTCCAGATGATAAATTATAGTGCATAGCTGGGGAGAGGGGTGCCAATGCCACAAAGCTCAGTTATCCTGAGACTCTGTGCCACCTCTGTGGAGAGGTGCAGTGCTGAGGGAGGCAGAGGGAGGTGGCAGGGCACTGAGTCCTATTCTCCTGAAGACCTGGCAGCTGTGATGAAGGAAGGAGGCCCCATTGCATGCAGCAGCTTCAGAAGAGGAGGCTGGATGGAACAGCATAAAGGACTGTCACTGAGCACATGTGAGATACATTGGAAGAATCTCAAATAGCTGGGAAGGCTGTGTGGGACACACGGGGCGGGGGCGGGGGAAGACAGCCTCCAGTTATGCAATACATTTAACGTAATTCCATTTGAAGGCATAAGCTAGTGAGATCCGGAAACACTGGGTGGCATCGATATGGAAAGGAGGGCTTCAGAATATCTGTGAGCCCTTCGGTGAACACTGGAGCTGTGCTGGTAGATAAAAATAATAGTAAGACCCTGTATTTCTATAATGCTATACATTTTGGAATGAGCTTGCACATGCTTTCTTTTATTTGAGCTCCTTACGAGGTAGATGAGATTTCCATTTTGCAGATGAAGAAACTGAGGCATAAAGTAATGAAGGGGTGTGCCTAGCTCCACCCCGGTTGCATGCACCAGTGCCTGGGCTCCAATCTCAGTCTGTATCCCTCCACATCCGCTGCTCTTTCCACTAGAGGAAGCCATTGCACTGCACGACTGAAATGGCGCCCCTGGAGTTGTGCAGGGCAGAGCTGCTGGGCCTAAGCAAGAAAGCCCTGCCACCAGGCCGCATGATGAAACAAGTCTGGAATAACTAGAGTGTGCTTTGAGAAAGGCCTCCCACTGAGGTGGACTTCGCGAATGTAGGGTAAAGCCCTTTACCTTTTTATGTTAGAATTTACATTTATTGAGGTAGGAAAACCAGGATTCCTTTTGGCTTGTATCAGTTTCCCGGCTGCAAACTAACAGCTCATCTGATATCGTTTGGATCTTTGTCCCTGCCAAATCTTATGTTGAAATGTAACACCCAGTGTTGGAGGTGGGGCCTGGTGGGAGGTGTTTGGGTCATGGGGGCAGATCCTTCACGGCTTGCTGTCCTCACACTGTGCGAGACACTGGCTTCTCCCTTCACCTTCTGCCATGATTGAGAGCTCCCTGATGTTTCAGCAGAAGCCAAGCAGTTGCCAGCACCATACTTCCTGCAAAGCCTGCAGAATCATAAGCCAACTACACCTCTCATCTTTATAAATTAACCCAGCCTCCAGTATTTCTTTACAGCAAGCCTTTCCAGCCTATGGTTCATGTGCTGCCTGCGGCCCAGGATGGATTTGAATGTGGCATGACACAAATTCGTAAACTTTCTTATATTATGAGATTTGTTTTGCCATCTTTTTGTTTAGCACATCAGCTATTGTTAGTGTTAGTGTAGTTTTTGTATGGCCCTAGACAATTCTTCCTCCAGTGTGGCCTAGGGAAGCTGAAAGATTGGACATCTCTGCTTTAAAGCAATGCAAGAATGGCCTAATATATCATCTTATTTTCAGAGCAGGAGAAGGTATGTTTCATAAGACAAGCTTGGTCATTGGTTCTTTAACCTGAGTGCTTAGCATGCAGCACCTTCCCTTCTTAGCAGAATTCTGCCTTTCAGCCTACCCTAGATGAAAATATATTCCTTCCTCCTTCTTCCCACCCTCCTTGGTGCGCCTATGGAGATTTCTGCCTTTGGGGTGATGCTTTCTGTTGTATCTGAGAAGCATCTGTGTGCCAGCCCTCTCTCCTCTTCTGGATCCCAACTTTTTGGGGATGTACCTCATTCATCTCTGAATCCCCCACAGTCTGTGCAACTCCCATAGCAGGTGCTCATTGAGTTGATCTGAACAGGGATGTGGAATCCACTGCATAGATATCACTTCAGCCTGACCCTCATCACTGAGAGGCCGGTGACAGCAACTGAGGTTTCCTGCCCTGCCGGGGAAGAGCTGGACTTCTGCTGAACCCTACCTCTCCCACACTTGTGCAGCCCACTGCTCTCCATACTGGGGAAAATGACTGGGCTCGTGAAGATTGACTTCTACTCTCCTGCCCCCTTTAGGACTCTTGAAGTTTTTATATTACTGCCTTTTCCTCCCTTTCAATCCCCCGCAGTTTATAGTGCTCTGGGACCTTGTGAGGATACCCTCTGCAGGCCCAGGTCTGCTCTTCCCTTCTGGTACATGTAGTGAACTTTGGGGCCCTGGTTCTCTGTTTACTGTTCCCCCTTAATATGCAGAATCTCTTCCTGGTTGCACCTCAGCAAGGTTAGACTGGGGCTTCTCAATCTTGGCACCACTGACATTTTGGGCTAGATAATTCTTTATTATGGGGTTGCCCTGTGCATTGTAGGCTGCTCGACAGCATCCCTGGCCTCTACCCAGTAGGGTCTGCACCACATCCTAGCCCCCTGCCAAGTTAAGACATTGACAACTTTCCCCTTTGCAGCAATATTGTACTCAGTTGAGAACTGCTGGACCAGATAACCCTCTTGGACCTTCAAGACCACAGTTTCCTACTCTGTTGAACTAATCTGTGCTGACATCCTATTCAAGGATACTAGAGGCGATCCGCAAAGCTGAATGTAGTAGATATCACTGCAGGGAAGACTTAGGGTCAAGCTTGAGGCAACCTGGGCAGCTGACGAAGTAAAATCAATTCTTGATAGGTAAGACCACATGTCTGTAGAAGTCATCTATAAGAATTGATTGCATTTCAAGGCCCAAAACAGGAAGAGAAGGGCTTCTTTCTAGCCCAGAATTTCTCAACTTTAGCATCACTGACATTTAGGGCTGGATAATTCTATATTGTAGGGTGCTCTCCTATTCATTGCAGGATATGAAGGAGTATCCCTGGCCTCTATTCACTAGATGCCAGTATCACTTACCCCCCGCTACTTATGACAACTAAAAACATTGCCAAATATCCCCGGGGCAGCATAATTGCCCCTAGATGAGAAGCAATCCAGTCTAATTGATGCTTTATTAAAGACAGAATGAATAGCATAAAGACTGGAAACTGAAAGTCCAAAGAGCTGGCATTGGGTAGTTTTCATCCAGCGTCGGGCAGGGCAGGAGATGCCCTGATCCTCACTGTAGTAATCTGAGAGTAGAGATGGATGCCTCAGACGTCACAAACCACTGTCATTGGCTATTATTATCCTCTTGCTCTGTTGTTATTGGCTATTTGTTATCCTTGCTGCTCACTGTAGTGAACATTTACATTCATTTTGGCTGTCTAGCATGTGAAACCCCTTTTTGGGGGGGTAAATTGGAAAAATTCACCTAATCGATGAATCTGTCTTTCCCCGAGGAGCTGAAAATACCAGGCACCCACTTTTCCAGCCTTCCCTACAACTAGGGACCAGGTATATGACCTAGGCTCAGCAGACAAGATGCATCTATGAGTTATGGGCATCACAGGGAAAGGGAACTCTTTGGGGACAAAGTAGCAGTAGTATATTCAGAAAAATCAAGTTTCTCAGGCAGCAGTGGCATGACAAGAGTGACAGCATCTCATAGACAGGGCAGCAGTGTGGAGGGTACAAGTGTTAGCAGTTAGTGCTGAGCAGGTTGCCCATGTGCATTCACAGGGTCCCCTCTTAAGTGTGATTTAGGGTATTGTTCTTGCCTGGGTAGTCCTGAACCTTGTTTTCCAGACTTCATGATAAGTTGGAGAGTTGCCAAATACCTTTTTAATAAATTATTTCTCTGTACCAATAAGCTAGTGTTAGATTATGTTGCTTGCAATCAGGAACTCTGAGTGGCATGAAAATCAGTATTAGGAACAGGAGGCTTGCTTCCCATAATCTGGACACTTAGAAAGAGAAACTAACAAGTTCCAATTTCTGATCTTCAGCCCATGCCTTAAGCCAATACTACAGAACCAAAAAAAGAAACAAAACAAGGAATAAAAGCAAAAAGAGTAAACCAACCAACCAAATCAATAAACACACAAAAACCCTCAAAGTTTCACACCAAAAGGGTTTTTAAATTATAACATGAATTGAAGTCACAGTTTCTCCAGCTTTTTTGTATGAGAATTCAGGTGCTGTTTGGGAAAGACTGGAACCTTGAAAGCTGGAGTGAAGGAATGTTGGAGAACACTGTAAGAAAGTGAGTATGTTCCCCCGTATTTAGAACACATTTCACACCAAAACCCCGCTGATACCCTCTTGCCAGCAGAAGCAGGCTCTCTTTGCACTCTTATGAGGCTGTGCCTATTTTGCTTGAAACGTTAAAATGACCTTTCTCCTCAAACCTCACCTTCCCTCCATCCCATTATTTCTACACTTCAAACCAGGGTCAGAACCCAGCATGACCAGGATTCCAATTACAAAGTCAAGCCCAGAAGGAAAAGACTTCATAACTAAACAATTGCAAAATGTCACCAGTTTATATCAGCAAATATTTTGAATACTTGTGAAAATGGATGTGGAGGTACTAAACCAAAGAGTAAAGAATACGACTTTAGATCAAGCTGAATTGATCCATACATTTTATTTGTTAGAAACACTGGGTTCAATCTACTGTTTAAAATACACACACACACACAGAGCCACAAAAAGCCAGACAGAGGAAAACACAGAGAGAATGAGAGAGAGAGAGAGAGAGAGAGAGAGAGAGAGAGAGAGAGAGAGAGAGAGACAGAGAGAATCTTCCTTTTCTTATAGGGCCACAGTTCTACAGCATTAGGACTCTATCCTTATGACCTCACTTAAATAATCTGCTGAAGACTCCATCTCCAAATGCAATCACATTGGGGGCTAGGGATTTAACATATGAATTTTGGGGGAACACAATTCCCATAACTCCATCATTATGGACCTGAAAAAATATACAGTCAGCTCTCTGTATCTGTGGCTTCTGTATCCATGGATTCAACCGGCAACAAATCAAAACTATTTGAGAAAATATTGCATCTGTACCAAACATGTACAGATGTTTTTTCTTGTCATTATTCTCTAAACAATACAGTATAACAACTATTTACATGGCACTTATATTGCATTAGGTATTGTAAGTAATCTAGAGATGATTTAGAGTATATGGGAGGATGTGTGTAGGTTATATGCAAATACCATGCCATTTTATATCAGGGACTTTAATATTCATGGATTTTGGTATCTGTGGGAGGTTAACAAATCCCTCAAAGTTACCAAGGGATGACTGTACTTTCACATACCCCTTTGATATTTTGGCCAATATTAAAAATGAACAGGCTTTGGATAATGATAGAAGGTTATTGTAACCTCAGTCAGGGAGTGATTCTAGTTGTAACTACTCTTGTAGGTGTGGTCTCTTTACTGAAACACATACAGACATCTCATGGCATGTGGTATGTAGCTATCGATCTCTATCCCCAAAAGCAGAAAACACCAGTGGTAATTTGCTTTTACTTAGCGGGAAGACGGCGTACCTTTGGTGTGTTGCCTCTGGGTTATATCAGCGTTCTGACCTTGTGCCGCAAGTTTGTTTGCAGGAAACTTGATTATCTCATCATCTCATAGAAAAGCATGCTGTCCCATGGCATGGATGAGACAGATGTCTGGCGAGCACAAAGTTGCTGTAATACAGTATGTATTACTGTGACTGAGGATCCAGCTGATGGGAGATAAACCCTATGAAAACACGGACTTGATACCTCACAGCAGGTTTTTTGAGGCTCAGTAGTCTGAGGCACGTTGGGATAACCTTAAAAGTCAAAGACTAGTCACTGCTACTTGTAACTACTACCAATGGGACAAAAGAAACTACTTGGTGGAAATGTTTTTGTTTTTGTTTTTGTTTTTTTGAGATGGAGTCTCGCTCTGTTGCCATACTGGAGTGTAGTGGCATGATCTTGGTTCACTGCAACCTCCGCCTCCCAGGTTCAAGCAATTCCTATGCCTCAGCCTCCCAAATAACTGGGACTACAGGTGCGCGCCACTATGCCCAGCTAATTTTTGTGTTTTTAGTAGAGACAGGGTTTCACCATGTTGGTCAGAATAGTCTCAATTTCTTGACCTTGTGATCTGCCCACCTCAGCCTCCCAAAGTGCTGGGATTACAAGCTTGAGCCACCGCACCCTGCAAATGTTTGATTTTTATAGTAAACATATGCCATGTTTGGGTATTCTGCTTCTATTACTAGTTGAAAGATAAGCAGCTTTGAGTGGAACCTGGAACAAGAGAATTGTCACTGGTCAAGGGGGTAATGGCAGAGCAACAGTGCCCAAAGTATTTGTGGCAGATTGTGATGTCCATTGAGGCATTTTACAGGGGATTCTCCTAAGGTTTGAAGCAGGTAAAGCAGCACTTCACCTTTGGAAAACATCTCTTGGCTTGCTAGTAGGCCCTCTTAGAGACTGATAGTGGGACTCCCAAGTAAGCATCCAGACTGAGCTTTTTGAGGTAATTATGTATTATCTGCTCATTCTAGCTGTGAAACAAAGAATAGGAAGCTGACCTAACTTGTGCATGTCATCAGCCCCTTTTTCAACCATCCTAAATTTTGCTTAATGGGCTCATAAGCACAGTGGTTTGGGGGGTTCACCCCCATATTCCTGTGGAGATAAAGGGAAGCCATTCCTGATGCTACCTCACAGATGACCTTATGGAAATTTGCCAGCTAACTTGAGCTGTGGTCTCAGGTTGAGAGATGCTCCCAACTGATATTTGTGATATAATCTTGGATAAGGACACACACCGTTGGCCAGAACCAAGGGATGAGTGGGAAGTGTGCTGTCACCATGGGCATAAAAGCCATATGACCCACTTCACGTGTGGACCAGGAGGGCTTGGCCTGACAGCTGCAGTTTCTCTCTTTATGGGGAAGGCTTATGGCTGGGGGCAGTTTTGAGTTCTGAGTGCAGGCTGCCTGAAACCCAGCTAGCTGCTGTAAGCAGAACACTGTGGGTATGAAACTTGCCTTGCCAAGTGCATGCGAGCTGAGTGGGGCTTACTGCCCCCAGCTACCCCTTGCTCCCTTTGTGGATTTTTTTTGTGGAATAGAGGCAGCTGTGCTCCTCCCTGGAACATTATCTGAGTGGCTGGAAACCTGCCGCCTGAACCCCATTGGGGCTGCAACTTGTGCCTGCATGTGGGGAACCAGAATGTGGACTTACCTAAACCAGCCCCGAGCCAGCTTTGCCCCTCCCCCACTCCCCCCACCCCTTAATAATGTAACACCATGGACAGGTACTTTTGGGAGCTCCATGGCCCCACACATTTCCCGAGACACAAGAGTACCTTCACTGGCTAACATAAAGCAAGCACAAATTCCACCACTGCCACTGCAGATGGTACTCTTTCGCAAACACTACCTCCTGGCTGGAGGCCAACTGGTGCAGCCCATTACAACATCTGCAGGCACAATAACATAGCACTCATGAAGGAGAAAACCTTTGCGTAACTTCAGCTATCGTCATTGCCTGCATCACCCTGGTTAACCAGGAGGTCTTGAGTCGGTTCACATGTCCAGTACGTCACTGTTGCAGCTGGCATTTGAGAAAGATAACACTCTAAAGCTATTTATAACCAAGGAAATATCAGAGGCTACGTCACTCTTCTATCACCCTCATCAGAGCTGCTGCTGGTACCCACTGCTGGGAGACTAGGGGACAGGTCACATCACTACATTTCTTGCCAACATTCTCCAACATCAGCCTGGTGTGTTGTGGCTCCACTGGACAACTAGACCCAGAAAAGCAGCAGGATTCATAGTAGTCTGGCCCTGGGGGACTGCCACTCCTAGGGGAAGGGGGAGTGTGCCACATTAAGGGAACACCCTGTGGGACAAAAGAAACCAAAGTACAGCCCTTGAGTCCCTGAACTTTCCACTTGTGGGAAGTTTCTTTCAACAGAGGCACAGGTACAGTGTTGAGCTCAGTGAGGAAAGTGTGCGGCTTTACCCCAACAGGCAGGAAACCCTGGTGCTTGTAAAGGGTATTGGAGAAGGGGACTTCTTCCCCCCACCCACCACTGCAGACACAGCTGGAGATTCTCCTGTGGGAGCTATGCCTGGGTGCATCTGTAGACACCCTTTCTGGAAAATTGCATCCCCACAGGAGGTGCCCTCCAGGTTCAGGCTTACATAAGAGGTAAAGTCACAACCCCTCTCTACGTGGAACATCAGAATTCCTGAAGAGGAAAAGAGGTGACTGTCCAATCAAAATAGCAAGGACACTGTGTCAGGAGTTTGACTGGGAAGCAGATTGTTTTCCTGATAGCCTGGAAAGAGAACTATGGTGGCTTCCTCCCTTCCCTCTGAAAAAATCTCAGTGCAGTTCACTGAGAGCTCCCCCAACCACTTCTGTCAAGGCTGGGACCTCTACCAACAATTGAAGTATTGCATTTACCCATTTGTTTAAGCCACAGCTAGTTTTTATCCATGGGCACCTTCTGAAGCCTGAATTGTTCAACCCAGTTAATAAAAGACAGATGGAAAATTATTTTTAAAGTGTACACCACTGGGGTATGAAATAAGCTTCTTGAGATTGCTGCCATTCCAGCCCCACAGGAGACGTGTATCTGCTCACACACACCAGCACATTGCTACTACAACCAGCATGTGAGAAAGCTATCACATAAAGATTTTTTTTTCTCTCTCTTTTTTAAACAGAGTCTCACTCTGTGACCCAGGCTGGAGTGCAGTGGTGTGATCTTAGCCCACAGCAACCTCTGCCTCCCAGGTTCAAGTGATTCTCCTGCTTCAGCCTCCCAAGTAGCTGGGACTACAGGTATGTGCTACCATGCTCAGCTAATTTTTGTATTTTTAGTAGACACGGGGTTTCACCATGTTAACTAGGCTGGTCTTGAACTCCTGACCTCAGGTGATCCACTCGCCTCGGCCTCCCAAAGTTCTGGGATTATAGGTGTGAGCCACTGAACTTGGCTAAGATTCTTTATAACTAAGGAACTCATCCAGAGTCTTCACCACCACTGAAAGCACTCAGAGCTGAAGCTAGGTGACAATAAACTATCAGCATTAAAGTCACATCCTCAAGGGGAAAAAAAAGAAATTAAAGTCTAACAAAAAACAAATTAAAAATAATTAGAAGAAAGAGGCTACCCAAATGAAAACAAACCAGAAAAATAATTATGGAACTATGAAAAAACAAGGTTCTATAACATCCCCAAGCCATCATACTAACTCTCCAGCAGCAGGTCCAAAACAAGATGAAATGTTTGAAATACTAGCTAAAGCATTGAAAAGATTATTAAGTTACTCAAGGAGATGCAAGAGAAAGGTGAAAACCAACATAAAGAAATTTTTAAAAAGTTTCAGGATATGAATGAAATTTTTTCTAAAAAGATAGATATTTTAAAGAAAAATCAATCAGAACATCTGGAAATGATATATACATTTAGGGAAGCACAAAATGCAGTGGAAAGCTTTAACAATAGACTAGACCAAATAGAGGAAATAATTTCAGAGCTTAAAGACAAGGCTTTTGATTTAATTTAACTCAGACAAAAAGAAAAAAGAAGGAAAAAAATATGCAAGAAATATGAGATTATATAAAACAGCCAAATCTAATAATTATAAGTGTTTTTGAGGGAGAAGAAAAAGCAAACAGTTTGGAAAACCTATTTGAGTGAATAATTGAGGAAAATTTCCTGGATCTGCTAGAGATTTAGATATTCAAATAAAGATTGAAGAACTCCTGGGATTCATTGCAAAAAGGACGTCATCAAGGAATATAGTCATCAGGCTATCTAAAGTCAACGTGAAGGAATTAAGAGGAGTTATACGAAAGCATCAGGTAACCTATAAAGGAAACCGTATCAGACTAACAACAGATTTCTCAGCAGAAATATTACAAGCCTGAAGGGATTGGGGTCCTATCTTTAGTCTCCTTAAACAGAATTGCTGTCAGCGAAGAATTTCTTATCCAGCAAAACCAAGTTTCAGAAACGAAGGAGAAATAAAGTCTTTCTCAGACAAGCAAATGCTGAGGGAATTTATCAATACTCTACCAACCTTATAAGAAATGCTAAAAGGACCTCTAAATCTTGAAACAAAAAGGTAATACAAACCATAATAAAAACCCCTGAAAGCATAAAATTCACAGGGATTATAAAAAATAACACAATGAAGATAACAAATTCACTAGGTAAGAATCAATATGATTACTGGAACAGTAGCTCACATCTTAATATTAATGTTGAATGTAAATGATCTAAATGCTCCACTTAAAAGATACAGATTGGCAGAATGGATTTAAAAATAACAAACTAAATAGCAACTGTTTAAATAAATTTGGATTTATTTTTCCATATCTGCCATGGTTTCTCCATCACCCCATCCATGGTCTTAATGAATGTCTTTTTGTCCATCTTGGTATCCCATACAACCTTAATCTGGAGCAAGAAACCCATTTTACAACAAAAGAAAAAAGATTAAGTGGCTGAGTTCCATGTGGCTTTGTTTTTGTTTTACTTATTTTTTTTTTTACCATGTATCTAATTGTTTAGAAGTAGTTAGATTCAGAGAAAGGCAGAAGGATCTATCAAAGACTCAGTTATTTGGCATCAGGAAGGAAACACTTTGCAAGGCTGTAGTACTTTCTTACAGAATACAATATATGTTCTGGTCATTTATCCCAGACAGAAATAAATACAGAACAATATGTGTGTTCATAAATCTCACTACTAGGCCCACTGATAAACTAAGAGATTTTTTTGCTTGCTGCCTTCCTCCCCTTCACCTATATCTGGCAGATGTTACCTTTCTATTAAACACTTGCTTTTACTTACTTGCTAAGTGTTGGTAAGGACCTGGAGAAAAGGGAATACTTGTTTGCTGTTGGTAGGAATGAATATTAGTACAGCCTCTATGGAAATCTGTATGGAGGTTCCTCAAGAAACTAAAACTAGAATTACCATATTATTTGGCTGTCCCACTTCTGGGTATTTGCCCCAAAGATTTCAAATCAGTTTCTTGAAGAGAAGTCTGTACTCCAATGTTTATTGCAGCAATATTCACAATATCCAAGACATGAAATAAATCTATGTGTCCATCAACAGAAGAATGGGTAATGAAAATGTGGCATGTGTACTCAATGGAATACTATTCAGTCTTTTAAAAAGAAAGAAATTTTGTCATTTGTAACAACAGGTGGCAACATAGATTGGAGAACATTATGCTAAGTGAAAGAAGCCAGGCACAGAAAGACAAACACAGCATGCTATCACTTCTCTGTGCAATCTAAAATACTCAAACTCAAAGAAGCCAAAGAATAGGGTGGTGATTACAGAGGGAAGGGTGGTGGTGGTGGAGGGGGAATGAGGAGAGCCAAAGGATACAAAGCCTCAAATAGACAGAAGGAATAAGGTTTTTCTTTGGTATCTATTACATAGCATGGTGATCACAGTAAATAATAAATGTATTGTGTATTTCAGAATCACTCAGAGTAAGGTCCAATGGTCTCACCACAAAAATGATAAGTATTTGAGGTAATGAATATGTCAATTAGCTTGGTTTATTACACATTGTATTCATAAATCATAATATCACTTTGTAGCTCATAAATATATGCAACTATAATTTGTCAGTTTATAATCTTTTATTTTTGTTTTTTAGTTCATAATTTAGAAAATTAATAAACAGAATATGAAGACAACTAGGAAGAGAAAAGGGGTTCATTCAGAGATCTAGAACATGAAGCTGTGTGCAGTATCTGATGAGATCTGGAGTTGTGGCCTATTTGAGAAGGGGGTGAGAAATTGCATAATTTTAGGAGAATTGATTACATTTTGTTAGGCAGGAGCATTTAGAGTATGGAGAAGAGTGTTAATGCTGGACAGAAAAGGAGGTGGACTGTGGCAGCCATTCACCATCTGAACTGACCAGACAGTATTGCAAACTCCTCACACATTTTGGTGCAATTGCAGTACCTGATGTCCAGTGGCTGAAGCACAGCATCTTCACCAGTCCAGTGGACTTGCTCTTGGCTGAGTTCTCGAACTTGATTCTATAGTCATTCATGATTCCAAATACTGTAAATATAATTTTAGTGATTTTTTTTTTTAGACGGAGTTTTGCTCTTGTTACCCAGGCTGGAGTGCGATGGCGCGATCTCGGCTCACCGCAACCTCCGCCTTCTGGGTTCAGGCAATTCTCCTGCCTCAGCCTCCTGAGTAGCTGGGATTACAGGCACGCACCACCATGCCCAGCTAATTTTTTTGTATTTTTAGTAGAGACGGGGTTTCACCATGTTGACCAGGATGGTCTCGATCTGTTGACCTTGTGATCCACCCGCCTCGGCCTCCCAAAGTGCTGGGATTACAGGCTTGAGCCACCGCGCCCGGCCAATTTCAGTGATTTTAATTTTCTACTTAAATCCACCATAGTTGTTTTCTGCTGCATGTAACTAAGAATACTAGACAATCATCTCATTAAAAGTATTACATTCTGGTCACCATCATAAAGGAAGACGATTCCTTGGGTAGCAGATACAAGCATTCTTATCACTGGAAAGAGATATCCTCCATTATATAGTAATAAATTGACATTCTGATTCAAACATCAATCCCTTGTAAATTTTGTTAGCATGAATCCATTCTTGTCAAGATGAGTGCGGTCTGGATACGCTAATACAATTCAGTAACTTTTTAACAGCTACTTATGAGGTTCTGGCTTAGTGGTTACCATTGATCCTCCAGCTCTTCCCTCCTCATCTAAAACATCCTGCCATTGTCCACCTCACAGACTTCACATCTCTATAGGATATTCACATGCATTTTCTCATTTATTTTCCCACAAAAAACGAGGCGGGCAGGCATTTTTGTCTTCAACCCAAAGATAAAAGAACTAAAGAGAGAAGATACAGTCAACCAGTTAGTAAGAAGTGGATGAGAAACCAGAACCCAGGGTCTGTGGACCCCTGGACTAGCCAGCTGCAGAGTTCTCTGCCTCATTACCTAATCCAGAGGAACCACCTACACAGGGGATGCCTGTATGTGAAAGCTGGTGCAACTGCACCCATCAACAAACCCCTGTGGAGATCCTGGGAGACACCCAAGTGGGTGGAATTCATTTCTGGAATTGAGGTTTGAGGGTTCCTACACCTTGTATCTTCTGCTTGTTGGTGTTTGTAATGTTCTGAGCTTCCTACGTTGTGTTTACTCTGGTGTCTAGTGTTTGGTATCTTTAATTCTTGTTTTCATGTAACTTTACAGCTGTCCTCCTCTTAGCCAGATTTAGACACATATGAATGCAGTGTTCACACTGAGCTTTTGTGTACTATGGGCCATTTAACTCTTTCCAGAACATGGGGTAGTGAGGCACACAGCCAGGTAGTTCAATGGGGTCTGTGTCAGCTAGTGAGAAACTTTTTTATTTGTTCGCATATATAATGTCTGTTGACAAGTAGATATCAAGATCTGCAACTTTTGCAGATCACCACAGGGACAAAATTCCTGTGAAAATAAACATTTCGTTGAAAGGCTCATTTTCTGAGAGGTACACAGAAAAGGAGCCTCAGCCTTCTATGGGCTGTTCGTTTGCACGCTGTGCGCAAATGTGGTTTCATCTTTTTTAAGTTTGCTTTTTGATTCCTACTCTGTGACTTTGTTCTTGGACCCATTTTGGTCTTCTAACCTGAAAGTATCGCTTAATTTACTTTTCCACCTCAGCTGGAATTTACTGACAGACTTTACTGCTGCTGATGCCCTTTCAGAAACTTAGAAATCCAAAATATTTCTTTCCTTAGTTTTCTCTTTTCACAGCAAGTAACAATCATTTCCAGGGTTTTGTATATTGTTTATACTTCAAAACCAAAATAAATAGGCTTCCATGATGCCTGAACTATTAGTCATCCACTGAAAAGGACAAATGAGGGAATTCTAGCAACTCTTAACCCTTGCCGCTCCCCTCACGATGGCGATGCTGGGCATTCACTCACTCATTCATTTATTCATTGAATACACATATATTAATCTACCATCAAGTACTCAGTCTCATATAAATGCCATTAATTAAGTTAAAAAAGTACACAACTTGTCCCCTTCTAATTAGGAGCTTGGGTTGTGAGAGACCGCTAGAGTTTATACATAATATAATATGATTATAGAAACATGTCATATGTGTTCTGAGAAATACAAATTGTCTGTGGATGATGTTCTATTATTTATTAGGTACATTTTATTTTGGAAAAAAATGTAGAGTTTTTTTACTTAGCAGAATTCTTGAAAGTCTAGAATAGGCTGAATTCTCTGAACTACATGCTGATCACTGACAAGGCTTGTTATGATGGCTGTGAATTCTCTATCAACATGCCCGGCGATCTAGGGCTTCCTTACTCGGCCAGTGATCTCTTCACATTCCTGCTAACTGCTCTGTCTCTTTCCCTTTCAACTTGAATTAGTTGGGCAGACTTCCCAATGATGTGGCTGCAGATGGCAGGAGAGCAAACCGTGGAACTTTATCCCCATGAAATGCAACAAAACCACATGGCTATCTTGTTTCTAATCAGAGGGGAGTAATTTTATTTTTCTGAAAAGGAAAGGAATCATCTTTGTGAAAGAATGTATTAAAGATCTTTTTTGGTATCTTCTGGATGAACTGTTTTTCTCATTTACATTAAATATTACCATTTCTCTTAGCAGTAAAAGTTACAACCTGTACTTTAGATGAACTTGATTCAGGAACACCTACTCAATTAATTTGAAATCTCTGAAATCGACATGGGTGGAAGTGGAAAAACTGTATTCACATGGGAGGATTTTAAACCACACACTTTAGGCAGAAAATTTACTAGCTTAAACAGAGCCTTGAAGGGCCCTAGTATCTTCTCTAATATTACAGGTTATATATTATTTTTATTATGACCTCATCAACCCATCTTCTTTCCTCTCCTCAAAGTAAAAGTCAAACCATAGGGTTTGTAAATGGCCTGCGGTTTACCACCTGAGTCTGTTTCTTTCCAAGGGTTGACTCATGTAAGAAAATTAAATTGTTTCAGACCTGGAATCTATGTATTCCAAGTAAAAAAGTCTTCTGTTCATTTTTATAGTCTCCCTAAAAATGATGATCGAATCCAAAAATCCTGGGCCTCTGCTACCAGGTTTTCCACACAGCTGTTAGAGGTCATTATATACCATCTGGGAGAATGTCACAGCACACACCTCAGTTCTAGCAAAGGTAAAATGTGTCTGTCTGTCTGTCTCTCTCTCTCTCTCCCCATCTTTCCATTATTTGCTCAAACACGTATTGATCACTTACTTGCCAAGCATAACATTGAGCACAAAGATACATAGATGAAAACAGACGTAATAGTGTTATGGGGGAGACAGTAGTAAGTAGACTAATTACAATATGGTGTAGGTGTATATTTTTTATTATATCTTCACCATTATATTTCTAGTCCTGAGAATGGTGCCGAGCACAGAGTAGGGACTCAAATACTTATTGACCAAACTGAATGAATAAACCACAGAGGCCAGCATGGCTGGAGCAGAGTGTGTGAGAAGGAGAGCAGTGAATGAGGTCAATGAGATTTCAGAGTTGGGGCTGCGCAGGTAGGGTATGGACTGTGTCCCCATGAGGACTGTGGCTTTTACTCCGAGAAAGATGGAAAGCCATGGGAGAGTTTGGGCAGGGAAGCTTCATGATCTGACTGAAATTTGAAAAGGATCTTACTGGCTGTGGTGGGGAAAAGAGCCTGCAGGGGGCACAGGCAGAGGAGGCTACTGCAATCATCCAGAGGGAGACGATGAGGCTTGGACCAGAGGTGCGGGAGGAGGCAGTGAGCAGTGGCCAAATTGGGACGATTCTAAAGGTCTAGCCATTGGGGTTTGCTGATGGGTTGGATGTGGGTTGTGAAAGGAAGAGAAAATGTCAAGGATGACCCTAAGATGTTTGGGACGGGAAGCCAGAGAAATGAGTCCCATCCTCTATCTGCCAG
This sequence comes from Callithrix jacchus, assembly GCF_049354715.1. Lineage (NCBI taxonomy): Eukaryota > Metazoa > Chordata > Mammalia > Primates > Cebidae > Callithrix > Callithrix jacchus. Next base: position 67,193,622 of record NC_133502.1, read on the forward strand.
CTAGTTCCCCACTGTCTTGAGGTTTCTGTTCAAATGTCCCTTTATCAGAAAGGACTTCCTTAACCATGTGTACAACAATCATTAGGGCAATTCATACATGTTTGGTTCTCTCACCTCTCGGGCAAAGAGTAGAATTGCTCTTCCGTGTCCTGTTGAATACAGGTGTGGCCATGAGACTCATTTTGGCTGAAGAAATGTGAGCAGATGTGATGTGCCATTTTCAGGTAAAGCCTTTGACAGCTGGTGCATGCTTCACTTGATTTTTTTAAATCTCTGCTGGGGCAACTAGAAATGTTTACTCAGGCCTGTTTTCAGAGTGGGGGCTAAGCCTCAGCTGACTTTCAGTGGCCATGAAGCATGAGCTAGAGGCAAATCTTTGTTGTTATAAACGACTTAGATTTTAGGGAGTTGTTTGCTATTGCAACATAACCTACTTTATTCTGTGGATATATCCTAGTTTACATAAATAAGATGGCACCTCATCCCCTTCCCGAGATTTTCATTCTCTTCATTTTTTGCCATTCCCTAACAGTATATGTTGGCTTTCTTTCTTTTGTTTTTAGTCCCCTCTTTTAGAGTAAATACTCTATGAAGGCAGAGACTGAGTCTGATTTGTTCACTGCTGTGTCCAGTACCTAGAACAGTATCTAATTCATAGCGGGTGCAAAGGAAATACTTGTTCTATGAATAACTGCATGGGGACAGCAGGGAACACTTTCACAGCAGGAAGCCTTGATGCTATATTCTGAAAGATGCATAGAACTTTGTCAGGGAGAGGAAATAGTTGGTGAAAAGACCTCGCATGTCCCAGGGACTCTAAGAAGTTCATCACCATTAGAAAGTTCGATGAGTTAAGACAACTTCACTGGAAGATCTGGGGTTTGGGGAGATGGTGTGATGGGAGATGAGACAGAGAGACAGGTTGGATCCAGCTTATGAAGGACCTTCTACGCCCTGCTAATGTGCTTGGGTTTTATTTTTGAGCAATGAAGAGTCTCAGAGTTTTAAAATCAGGAAGTGTCAATATGAGTTTTGATTCTGCCTGAACAAATTACTTCCAGAGAACAATCTTTGCTCAGCTAACATTCTTGTTTCTCTCTGGCTGCTGTAGCTCTTGTCATCCTTCATCAAATCATTCATTCATTTTTTCCCCCAACAAATGTTTACTGCTTGCTATGAGCAATATACTGTGTAAAGCGTGTGTGTGTGTTTGTGTGTGTGTGTGTGTGTGTTGGGAGGGAAGCAAAGGACAGTTCTTGCCTTAGATGGACTTCCCTAACTTGCAGTTCAAAACCAACACACATAAACGGTAACTAATTACTCAAGCCACATGAGCGAAATCCTGCTTTGGGGCCTCTCTTCTGTGCACCCTTTTTTTTCCTGTCAGCACAGATACCCCCATTCCATAGCCGAATGTCTATAAAGTTCACTCACCATTTCAAACCATTTTTTCTAAAAAAAAAAAAACTCCATCATTATCATTGTACTCTTTGTTATCACCATCATTAAAAAAAAACAGCAAAGGCTAACATTTATTATAGCACTTAACCGTTTACAAATCACTTCAATATATATGATCTCATTTAATCTTTACAAGAACCAGATAAGTATTATCTTCACCTGTCAGATGAAAACAAAACTAAATAAAACAAAAACCAAAAAAACAGGTTCTGAGAAGTTGTAAATTATCCAGTCATGTACTCAGAAGGGTCTGGAATCTAGATAACACAGAACAGAGATAACTAAGACATGGGCCATGCTCACTCGCAGGTTTTCTACCCTGTAGGTTTCCACTCCATTTGTTTCTCCCTCTGGACAACTAATATTTTCTGAGTATCTATAAATGTTTCAGACACTGTCTTGGGACTGCAGACACAGTGGTTAAACACACACACACACACACACACACACACACACACACACACAGACTCTCTCTCTCTCTCTTTCTCTCTCTCTCTCTCTCTCTGCTTTCTGGGAACTTAATAGCAGGCAGTAGGGCTTTTAGCCTAGTCTGTACCACAAGTGGGATTTGAGAGGGGGTCCTTCTTCTCGAATCTTCCATGGGCAGAAGGGATGCCCAGTCACAGTGACTCCACCTCTGCAGCAGCCCCTTCTTGAGCTGATGTGTTTTCTTCTGGTTTCAAAGATGTTGGGCTCAGTTGTTCCTGCCCAGGTCCTGCAGCTGGTCTGCCTCACTAGCTGCGGGATAGTAGCCCTTCCTTGCTGGCAGGGAACATTAAGCTGACAACCCTCAGATGTCCTGACTGCTCCAAGCAATAGACAGAAGCTCCTCAGTCTGTGTTAATTCTCCCTTTCTTCAACATAGCTTCCTCTCTGTGGTCTCGGCAACCTCCAGGGCTAACATGCAGCCAGTTAAGGTGCTGAGCTCAGACAGGGACTAGAAGCACCACAGGCAGCCAACAGGCTTACTATTCTGCACTGGGCGCCCACCTCAATGCATGATGCAGTTTTTGCTTAAAAATGCCTCTGTCAGGGCTCAATGCCTCATGTGTTCTCATTTATAAACTCAGTATCTCTTGTTCCTTACTGTGCCTGTCCTCCTGCTCCTTCCATCTGGGTCTAGGCTTCCAGAGGGTGCTATATTTTGTAGGGGCCCAATCAACAATTCCTTATCACTAACATTCCTTGATGCCCTTGGAGATGTCTGCCAGTGACAACACAGTCTTCTGACTCTAGTTTGCAAGGAGCTTGCTGCTCTGGTACTCGGATACTATAATATTTGTATTAGTCGGGGTTCTCCAGAAAAAAAGGACCAATAAGATACATATCTATAGATATATAATAAATTAAGAGAGATAAATGTAAGAAGAGATTTATCATAGGAATAGGCTCACATAGTTATGAAGGCTGAGAAGTCCTACAATCTATTGTCTGCAAGCTGGAGAACCAGGAAAGCCAGTGTGTAATTCAGTCTGGGTTCAAAGGCCTGACAACCAATTGGAAGTGGGACGATGATGTAAGTCCTAAGCTGAATCCAAAAACTCTAGAACCAGGAGCACCAAAAGAGAAGATGGATGTCTCAGCTCAAACACAGAGGGTGAATTTTCCCTCCTTCCATCTTTCTGATGATTCAGGCCCTCAGTGGATTGGATGAGGGCCTGACTGGGAAGTGCTATCTGCTTTACTTGGTTTGTCAGTTCAAATATTAATCTTTTCTGGAAATACCCTTACACACATACCCAGAAATAATGTTTTACCAGCTCTCTGGGCATCCCTTGACTCAGTCAAGTTAACACCCAGAATTAATTGTCAAACTATATAAACTCAAAACAGGAACACAAAATGTCTGGAATTTTGATTCAGAAAGGTCAAATTCACAATGACCAAGTAGGTATGAATTTCCAGATTGCAGTGGATCTGTCCTAGTGACCTTAAATGATAGTAGCAGAGTAGATCTGTGGGTAACAGGGGAATCCTTGAGTATCCTTCTGGGGAGGGAGTCTCATAGTGATCCCAGCTCATACCCTCTCACCTCTATTTGATCTACTTACTGACTCTTGGGTGGCCTTTGAAACTAGGAATTGGGAACTCAACTGGATAGCACTGGGTATCTCCTGACAGGGAAGGTGACACAGGTATCTGTGGGGTTCAGACCGTGCCTTTGCATACAGTTCTGCTCCGAATATGCCCGCCCACCGCCAACACATGGCCTTTGCCAGTGGGGCTAATGATGAGCACCTGAAAACTTCCATCTACAAGTCCTAACAGCCTAATTGTCCCCTGGTGCAGGGGTGAGGAGTGGGAGGGAAGAATCAAGCTGCCCTCAACAGAAGCAAAATGACTTCAGATGTGAAGAACAAGATGGAAACAGGTAGTTGGTAATAAAACTTTTTGTCTGGAAAAGGAGCATTTTAAAGAAATCAAACACAAACCATTGTGCATCAAAGGTAGTGGAGGATGAGCATCATGATAAAGAGAAAATGTCTGTGTTTCTTTTTTAAAAAATGCAAATTACTGTGTTTCTGATTATAAAATCAGAGGAGAAACATCAGGAAGAGAGCAGGATAGGAAGAAGCTTTAGCCCCTTCTTCTCCCATGGGACATAGAATTAGCAACAACAATCAGACCAAATGCTTCTGTGAGAAAGGCAGAAGTCAATTAAAAGGTTCTTATACCGAGATGAAGCCAACCACATTGAAGCCCAATAGAAAAACCTGTGGCATTCTCCATTCTTTCTTACCAGAACATCCCTTCCACCCCACCATGTGATTGGGAGGAAATCCTCAACTCTTGTCTTCTCCTTGAGGTGGCAAAGAAGTAGAAGAGGGGTTAGACCTCCTGACTTTTAGAGATGCTGCACAAGGGACTGATTTTTGTATGCCTGACAAGGCTGCATTGATGAGAACAGGATATCATATTGAGAATCTCAAAGACCAATGATCAACTATGCACCAGAGTCAGTAGTACCAAAGATAGACACTGGGTGGAGCTCCAGTACCACTATTTACTACCACAACAGGGAGGCTGAAGTATCACAGACAAACTCAAGGGAGAACTCCTAAATAGCAACCTCTTCAAATAGAGGACACCCACAAGCCCAGGCAAGACTTAAACGCAGAAAAAAATGCTTCAGAAGTTTCCAGATTTTCTAACCTGGCTAACTGGAGAAATTCCTGTATGTATAAAACCAGATAATAGGAGAATTGGCTGACTCTTAAAATGCTGAAACCCCAATAACAGAACAACAAAACACAAAAAGACAGAGAACCATGACACATTTAAAGGAACAGAGATATGTAAATTGCCAGACAATTCAAAATTACTATCTTAAGGATTCTCAATGAATAAAAAGAGAGCACAGACTGATAACTAAATAAACTTAGAAAAAAAACGCATGAACAATGTGAAAATACCAATAAAGAGGCAGAATTTATGAAGAAGAATAAAACAGAAATTCTGTAATACAATAATTGAATTGAAAAATTTACTAGATGGTCAAAACAGCAGGCTTGACTAAGCAAAAGAAGGAATAAACAAACTTGTAGATAGAAAATTTTAGAAGGCAGAGGAACAACAATAATGAAAAAAGAACAATGAAGAGAGTCTAAGAGATTTCTGAGACATCATCAGGTAGGATAACATGTGCATTATGGGAGTTCCAAAAGGACAAGAAAAAGAAAAAGGGGCAGATAATCTATTTGAAAAAGTAGTAGCCTCCTGTTTTCCAAATCCATGAAAGGAATGAACATGCAAATTCAAGAAGCTCAAAGAACTCCAAACAGAATAAATCTATATTGATGTGTATCATAATCAAATTTTCAAAAGTCACAGATAAAGAGAGAACATTAAAAGCCAGAGAAAAGTACCAATAATGTACAAGAAAGCACCTATCATATTATCAGCAGATTTCCCAGGAGAAACCTTGCAAACTAGAAGACAGTGGGGTAATATATTCAAAGTACTGAAAGAAAAAACCCCTGCCAACTAAAAATACTATGTCTGGCAAAGCGGTCCTTAAAAAATAAAGGAGAAATAAAGACTTTCTCAGATAAACAAAAGCTGAGGGAATCCATAACCACTTGGGCTGCCCTATAAAAAAATGCAAAAGGAAGTCCTACAAATTGATACAAGAGTGATAAACAGCTGAAAAACCCCATGAAAATGTTAAATACCCTGGTAAAGGTACATATATAGAAATATATAGGCTGGGCACGATGGCTAATGCCTATAATCCCAGCCCTTTGGGAGGCTGAGGCAGGCAGATCACAAGGTCAAGAGATCAAGACCATCCTGGCCAACATAGTAAAACCCCATCTCTACCAAAATACCAAAATTAGCTGGGCATGGTGGTGTGTGCCTATAGTCCCAGCTACTTGGGAGGCTGAGGCAGGAGAATTGCTTGAACCCGGGAGGCGGAGGCTGCAGTGAGCCAAGATTGAGCCACTGAACTCCAGTCTGGCACCTGGTGACCGAGAGAGACTCTGTCTCAACAACAAAAAAAGAGAAATATATAGAATCCTGTAGAATTATTATACAGGTGAATAAATCACTTATAAATCTAGTGTGAAAGCAAACTAAATATAGCCTGAGAAGGACTGTACTTTTACATTTGAGTCCTTGTGAATGGCAGACACAATTGTAAACCTAATTTAGGAATATGCAGCTGTAACAATAGCTAAGTCTTGGCCAATCCCAGCAGCCATACTTCAACCATTTGTATACTGCTGAGTGTTCAAACTGTGTTCAAATAAGACATATGCTGAGCTGTAACAAATCCAACCATTCTGTACCTCACTGCCGATTTCTGTACATCATTTCCCTTTTTTTCTGTCTATAAATCTTCTTCTACCATGTGGCTGCACTGGAGTCTCTGTGAATCTGCTATGATTCTGAGAGCTGCCCAATTTATGAATCATTCATTGCTCAATTAAACGCCTTTAAATTTAATTTAATTGAAGTTTTTTTTTGAGAGGGAGTTTCACTCTTGTCGCCCAGCCTGGAGTGCCGTGGCATGATCTCAACTCACTATATCCTTGCCTCCTGGGTTCAAGTGATTCTCATGCCTCAGCCTCCCGAGTAGCTTGGATTACAGGTACCTGCCACCACACCCAGCTAATTTTCATATTTTTGGTAGAGACAGGATTTCACAATGTTGGCCAGGCTGGTCTCAAACTCCTGATCTCAGGTGATCCACCTGCCTTTGGCCTTCCAAAGTGCTGGGATTACAGGCGTGAGCCACTGCGCTCAGCCAGCTGAAGTTGTTTATTTTAATCACTGATATTGAATAATTTTTATCAAGCAAAAATATAATTATAAATATGTTAATGGATATATAATATAAAAAGGCAGTTTGTGTCATCCATGACATAAAGGGGAACAGAAATATAATGCAGTATTGTTTCCATACATGATTATGTATGCAGATGAATTTATTAATGTAAAATAAATTGTTATAACTTTAAGATGTTTTAGATAATTGCATTGGCAGCCACAAAGAAAATATCTATATAGTATATGCAAAAGGCAATGAGAAGGGACTCAAATATGACACTACAATGTGAAAAGAAAATAAATCTCAAGACCCCAAAAATTTCTAAGCCAAGGGAAAAGTCAGGCTGGGAACTATGGCAGGCAAATCTGCCTTTTTTTTTTTATTTCTAAATAAGATAGCTACAAAGATAAGAAGCTACATACCTCTCTCACAATTTGCCCATAAGGAAATTTCTTATGAACAAAGGGCAGACAGAATCAAAACCGTCCCTCTGAGGCTCACCTGAAGCAAATGCATATCTGATTGCTTCCTCTGCCCTATTGTTTATGTAAAAATGCAGTTTCACAGAGCCAGACTAAATTGGATATTCAGTGGGAGACGATCAAGGACTCAAAATAATGCAACTTTTTGTCTCTTTTCTACGTCTGACCTAGAAGCTCCCACTTGGAGTTGTCCTGCCCTGCTAGACAGAACCAATGTACATCTTATACAAATTAAATGATGTCTCATGTGTCCCTAAAATGTATAAAAGCAAACTGCACCTGGAACACCTTGAGCACATGTCAGCAGGATGTCCTGAGGCTGTGTCACAGTCGCATCTTTAACTTTGGCAAAATAAACTTTCTAAATTGACTGAGACCTGTCTCTGATATTTCAGGTTCACAACAACAAAAAATGAACAAAATGCAAAGGAAAACAGCAAGAGAGGAAAAGAAGTACAAAAAGCTGTAAGTCAGACAGAAAATGATTTAACAAAATGGCAATAGTAAATCCTTTCCTATTAGTAATTACTTTAAATGTAAACAGATTAAATGCGCCAATTAAAAGACATAGATAGGCTTAATGAATAATAATAAAAAAAATTCAACCATATGCTGTCTACAAGAGACTCACTTTAGATCTAAGAACACACATAGGCTAAAAGAATGAAAAAAGATATTCCATATGATGAGAACTTAGAGAGAGAAGAGGTGGCCATACTTATGTTAGACAAAAGAGATTTTAAGAAAAAAATTCACAAGAGATGAATAAGGACATTATATAAAGATAAAAGGGTTGATTCACCAAGAATATATAATAATTATTGATATATAAGTACCTAACACCAGAGCACCCATATGAAGCAAACATCCACAGAAATAAAGACATAAAATTATACAAAGTACTTCCTCTCACAATGAAATAAAATCAATAATCAATGGCAGTAGGAAAACACAAAAATCTATAAATGTAGAAATTTGGCAATACACTCCCAAACCACCAATAGATGAAAGAAGAAATTATAAGAAAATTTAGAAAATATCTGGAGTAAAAAAAAAATGAAAATACAACATGCAAAAACTTATAGGATGCAGCAAAAGCTGTACTAAGAAGGGAGGTTATAGTGATAGATGTTTACATTAAAATAGGAAAAAAGTTCAAGTGAATAACCTAAACTTCCACCTCATGAAACTAGAAAAAGAACAAACTCTACCTAAGTTAGAAGAAAGTCAATAATAAGATTAGAGCAGAGATAAATGAGACAGAGAGAGGACTCAAGATGGCGCGGTGAGAACAACCCAGGATTGAAGCTCTCGGTGAATGCACGGAGAAGGTAAGTCAGGGCCGCATTTCCAGATGGATCTTTGTTGCCCACAGAATGGGGAAATTCCCAGGTATAAAAGAGACGCGGGACGCCAGGCAGAGGTTTTGGCTGGTGCAGCCGGAAGCCAGTGCGGCCGGCAGCTGGCGCTACACAGCGCTCCGCACAAAGCGCACTGGTCCGGGTGCCCTGTTGAACCGGTAATCTGAGACTTAAGAGGGCTGAACTTGAGACTGAACAGGATTTGGACAGTGAGCCAGCCCAGGAGATTCAAGGGAAACAGCGTTTGGGGTAGCGCAGTGGGACAAACAAAACGGTGATTCCAAACACTCCTGGTGGAGAGGTTCCCTGAGGGCACAGCTGAAGCCAGGACGGTGTAGCTCCGTGGGGGAGGGGCGTCCACCATTACCGAGGCAATCCACCCCTACTGAGGTACACGCCCATTGCTGATGCGGCCTGCCGTTGCCAAGGCAACCCGCAACAACAGAGAGACTCCGCCACAGGGCGTAGCCCGTGGCAGCAGGGCGGAGACTGCAGCAGAAGGGCAGAGCCTGCAGCAACAGGGCGAACCTCACACCAGCAGGGTGGAGCCTCGGCAGGCAAATAGTGACTAGACTGCCTCCTAGCTGGGCAGGACAGCACAACAGACACTCACAAAGAAAGCCCCAACCCCCTGAGACAGAGCATCTGAGGAAAAAAGGGTTTTTTTAATGAGTTCTGTTGCAGCAGAATTAAACGTAGCAGCCTAACAGCCCTGAATGAACAACAGAGCTCACAGCTCAGCACTTGAGCTCCTATAAAGTACAGACTGTCTCCTCAAGCATCTCCCTGACCCCTCTATATCCAAAAGACTGAGATTTCACAGGCATCATTCTGGGACAAAGATAGCAGAAAAAGAAACTGGTAGCATCCCTCACTGTTCCGCAGCTGCTATAGGTGCACCCCAGACAAGCAGGGCCTGGAGTGGACCTCAGCAGTCGTACAGTGGAGGGGCTAGACTGGTAGAAGGAAAACCAAGTAACAGAAATACTTCATCATCAACAATCTGGGCATCCACTCAGAGACCCAATTGAAAAGTCAGCAACTACACAGACGACAGGTGGATAAATCCACAAAGATGGGAAGAAATCAGCTCAAAAAGGAGGAAAACACCTGAAACCAGAACACCTCGCCTCCTAAAAAGGACCAAAACTCCTCACCAGCAAGGGAACAAAGCTGGACGGAGAATGACTGTGACGAAATGACAGAATTAGACTTCAGAAGGTGGATAATAAGAAACTTTTGTGAGCTAAAAGAACATGTTTTAAATCAATGCAAAGAAACTAAGAACCTTGAAAAAAGATTTGAAAAAAGATTCGAGGAAATGATAACAAGAATGGATAACTTAGAGAGGAATATGAATGAATTAAAGGAGCTGAAAAACACAATATGAGAACTTCGCGAAGCATGCACAAGTTTCAACAGCCGAATTGACCAAGCAGCAGAAAGAATATCAGAAGTCAAAGATCAACTCAATGAAATAAAACGAGAAACCAAGATCAGAGAAAAAAGCGCAAAAAGGAATGAACAAAGTCTCCAAGAAATGTGGGACTATGTGAAGAGACCTAACCTACATTTGATAGGTGTACCAGAATGTGACGAAGAGAATGAATCCAAGCTGGAAAATACTCTTCAGGACATTATCCAGGAAAATTTCCCCCACCTAGCAAGACAGGCCAACACTCAAATGCAGGAAATACAGAGAACACCACAAAGATATTCTGCAAGAAGAGCAGCCCAAAGGCACATAATCGTCAGATTCAACAAGGTTGAAATAAAGGAGAAAATACTAAGGGCAGCCAGAGAGAAAGTTCGGGTCACCCACAAAGGGAAGCCCATCAGACTCACAGCAGATCTCTCGGCAGAAACACTACAAGCCAGAAGAGAGTGGGGGCCAATATTCAACATCCTTAAAGAAAAGAACTTTCAACCCAGAATTTCATATCGAGCCAAACTGAGCTTCAGAAGTGAAGGAAAAATAAAATCCTTTGCAAACAAGCAAGTGCTCAGAGATTTTTCTCACCACCAGGCCTGCTTTACAAGAGCTCCTGAAAGAGGCATTACACATAGAAAGGAACAACCAGTACCAGCCATTCCAAAATCACACTAAATGCTAAAGAGCATCAACATAATGAAGAATCTACAACAACTAACGGGCAAAACAGCCAGCTAGCATCAAATTCACACATAACAATATTAACCCTAAATGTAAATGGGCTAAATGCACCAATCAAAAGACACATACTGGCAAATTGGATAAAAATCCAAAACCCATCAGTGTGCTGTATCCAGGAAACCCATCTCACATGCAAAGATACACAAAGGCTCAAAATAAAGGGATGGAGGAAGATTTACCAAGCAAATGGAGAGCAAAAAAAGGCAGGAGTTGCAATTCTCATCTCTGATAAAATAGACTTTAAAGCAACAAAGATCAAAAGAGACAAAGAAGGCTATTACATAATGGTAAAAGGATTGATACAACAAGAAGAGCTAACGATCCTAAACATATATGGACCCAACACAGGAGCACCCAGATACATAAGGCAAGTTCTTAATGACTTACAAAGAGACTTAGACTCCCACACAATAATAGTGGGAGACTTTAACACTCCACTGTCAATATTAGACAGATCAACCAGACAGAAAATCAACAAGGATATCCAGGGCTTGCACTCAGACCTGGAGCAAGCAAACCTGATAGACATTTACAGAACTCTCCACCCCAAATCCACAGAATACACATTCTTCTCAGCACCACATCACACCTACTCTAAAATTGAACACATAATTGGAAGTAAAGCACTACTCAGCAAATGCAAAACAACTGAAATCATAACAAACAGTCTCTCAGACCACAGTGCAATCAAGTTAGAACTCAGAATTCAGAAACCAACCCAGAACTGCACAGCTTCATGGAAACTGAACAACTGGCTCTTGAATGTTGACTGGATAAACAATGAAATGAAGTCAGAAATAAAGAAGTTCTTCGAAACCAATGAGAATGAAGACACAACATGCCAGAATCTCTGGGACACATTTAAAGCAGTCTCTAGAGGAAAATATATAGCAATAAGTGCCCATATGAGAAGAATGGAGAGATCCAAAATTGACACCCTATCGTCAAAAGTGAAAGAGCTAGAGGAGCAAGATCAAAAAAACTCAAAACCCAGCAGAAGACAAGAAATAACTAAAATCAGAGCTGAACTAAAGGAGATAAAGACACGAAAAACCCTTCAAAAAATCAATAAACCCAAGAGCTGGTTTTTTGAAAAGATCAACAAAATAGACAGACCACTAGCCAGATTGATTAAAAAGAAAAGAGAGAACAACCAAATAGATGCAATAAAAAATGATAAAGGGGAAATCACCACAGATTCCACAGAAATTCAAACCATCATCAGAGAATATTACAAACAACTCTATGCACATGAACTAGTAAACCTGGAAGAAATTGATAAATTCCTGGACTCCTGTGTCCTCCCAAGTCTAAACTAGGAGGAAGCTGAAACTATGAATAGACCAATAACAAGGTCAGAAGTTGAGGCAGCAATTAAGAGCCTACCACAGAAAAAAAGCCCAGGTCCAGATGGGTTCACTGCCGAATTCTACCAGACACACAAAGAGGAGCTGGTACCATTCCTTCTGAAACTATTCCAAATAATCCAAAAAGAGGGAATCCTTCCCAAATCATTATATGAGACCAATATCATCCTGATACCAAAACCCGGCAGAGACCCAACGAGAAAAGAAAACTTCAGGCCAATATCCATGATGAACATAGATGCAAAAATCTTCAATAAAATATTGGCAAGCCGATTGCAACAGCAAATCAAAAAACTTATTCATCATGATCAAGTAGGATTCATCCCGGGGATGCAAGGCTGGTTCAACATACACAAGTCTATAAATGTAATTCACCACATAAACAGAACCAAAAACCAAACACCACATGATTATCTCAATTGACACAGAGAAGGCATTTGACAAAATTCAACAGCCCTTTATGCTAAAAACCCTCAATAAACTCGGTATCGATGGAACGTATCTCAAAGTAATAAAAGCTATTTATGACAAACCAACAGCCAATATCATACTGAATGGGCAAAAACTGGAAGCATTCCCTTTGAAATCTGGCACTAGACAAGGATGCCCTCTTTCACCACTCCTATTCAATATAGTACTGGAAGTTCTAGCCAGAGCAATCAGGCAAGAAAAAGAAATAAAGGGTATTCAAATAGGAAAGGTGGAAGCCAAATTGTCTCTATTTGCAGACAACATGATAGTATACCTAGAAGACCCCATCACCTCAGCCCAAAAACTCCTGAAACTGATAAGCAACTTCAGCAAAGTCTCAGGATATAAAATCAATGTGCAAAAATCACAAGCATTCGTCTACACCAATAACAGACTTAAAGAAAGCCAAATCAAGAACGAACTGCCATTCACAATTGCTACAAAAAGAATAAAATACCTAGGAATACAACTCACAAGGAACATAAGGGACCTCTTCAAGGAAAACTACAAACCACTGCTCAACGAAATCAGAGAGGACACAAACAGATGGAGAAACATTCCATGTTCATGGTTAGGAAGAATTAATATCGTGAAAATGGCTATACTGCCCAAAGTAATTTACAGAATCAACGCTATCCCCATCAAGCTACCATTGACTTTCTTCACAGAACTGGAAAAAACAATCATGAACTTCATATGGAACCAAAAGAGAGCCCGCATAGCCAAGTCAATTCTAAGCAAAAAGAACACAGCGGGGGGCATCACACTACCGGATTTCAAACTATACTACAAGGCTACAGTAATCAAAACAGCATGGTACTGGTACCAAAACAGAGATATAGATCAATGGAACAAAACAGAGGCATCAGAGGCAGCACAACATATCTACAACCATACAATCTTTGATAAACCTGACAAAAACAAGCAATGGGGAAAGGATTCCCTGTTTAACAAATGGTGTTGGGAAACCTGGCTAGCCATGTGCAGAAAGCAGAAACTGGACCCCTTCCTGACACCTTACACTAAAATTAACTCCAGATGGATTAAAGACTTAAACATAAGACCTGGCACCATAAAAACCCTAGAAGGAAATCTAGGCAAAACCATCCGGGACATAGGAGTAGTCAAGGACTTCATGAACAAAACACCAAAAGCATTGGCAACAAAAGCCAAAATAGACAAATGGGACCTAATGAAACTCCACAGCTTCTGCACGGCAAAAGAAACAGTCACTAGAGTGAATCGGCAACCAACAGAATGGGAAAACATTTTTGTAGTTTACCCATCTGACAAAGGGCTGATATCCAGAATCTACAAAGAACTCAAACAGATTTACAGGAAAAAAACAAACAAGCCCATTCAAAATTGGGCAAAGGATATGAACAGACACTTTACAAAAGAAGACATATATGAGGCCAGCAATCATATGAAAAAATGCCCATCGTCACTGGTCATCAGAGAGATGCAAATCAAAACCACATTGAGATACCATCTCACACCAGTTAGAATGGCGATCATTAAAAAATCTGGAGACAACAGATGCTGGAGAGGATGTGGAGAAAAAGGAACACTTTTACACTGTTGGTGGGAGTGTAAATTAGCTCAACCATTGTGGAAGACAGTGTGGCGATTCCTCAAGGCCTTAGAAATAGAAATTCCATTTGACTCAGCAATCCCATTACTGGGTATATATCCAAAGGACTATAAATCGTTCTACTATAAGGACACATGCACACGAATGTTCATTGCAGCACTGTTTACAATAGCAAAGACCTGGAGTCAACCCAAATGCCCATTGATGATCGACTGGATTGGGAAAATGTGGCACATATACACCATGGAATATTATGCAGCAATCAGAAATGATGAGTTTGTGTCATTTGTAGGGACATGAATGAATCTGGAGAACATCATTCTCAGCAAACTGACACAAGAACAGAAAATGAAATACTGCATATTCTCACTCATAGGCGGGTGATGAAAAATGAGAACACGTGGACACAGGGAGGGGAGTACTAAACACTGGGATCTATTGGGGGGAAAAGGGGAGGGCCAGCGGGAGGGGGAGCTGAGGAGGGATAGCCTGGGGAGAAATGCCAAATGTGGGTGAAGGGGAGAAAGGAAGCAAAACACACTGCCATGTGTGTACCTATGCAACTGTCTTGCATGTTCTGCACATGTACCCCAAAACCTAAAATGCAATTAAAAATTAAAAAAAAATGAGACAGAGAATAGCAAAACAATAGAAAAATCAATGAAACTGAGGTTTTTTTAGGATCAACAAAATTGACAAACTGTTAATAAACTAAAGAAAAAACTCAGATACAACTAGAAATGAAACATAATGCACTACAATGGATATCACAAAAGTTAAAAGGATTACAGAAGACTACTATGAACAGTTATGCCCAATAAGTTGTATAACCCAGGAGAAATGGATAAATTCCTAGACACAACCTACCAAGAGTGAATCCTGAAGAAATAAAATATTTGAACAAGCTTCTAACTAGTAAGGAGATTGAAGCACTAGTCAAAAACCTCCAACCCTCCAAACAAACAAACGAAATATAGGACCTATGGCTTCAGTGAAGAATTCTACCAAACATTCTTTAAAACTTATCAATCCTTCTCAAACTCTTCTAAAGAATTGAAGAAGAGGTAACACTCCCAAATTCATTCTGTTAGGCTAGTATTACCCTGACACCATGGATAAAGATATTAACACAAGAAAAGAAAAGTATAGACTAACATTCTTGATGAATACAATGCAAATATCCCCATAAAATACCAGTAAACTGAATTCAACAGTACATTAAAAGGGTCATGCACCATGACTAAGTGGCAATTATACCTGGAATGCAAGGATGGTTCAGCATATAAAAATCAATCAATGTAATATGCCATATTAACAAATTGAAGGACAAAATCACATTATCATCTCAATCAATTCAGAAAAAGCATTTGACAAAATTCAATGCCCTTTTATGATAACAACACTCAGCAAGCTAGGAAGAGAAGAAAATTACCTTTAATATATATAATAAACAATATAGTAGAATTCATATATGAAAATCCCACAGCTAACATCATACTCAGTAGGAAAGGACTAAAGACTTCTTATGTAAGATAAAGAATAAGGCAAGGATACCCGCTTTCACTATACTATTCAACATAATACTGGGAGTTCTAGCCAGAGCAATTAGACAAAAATTAAAGTAAAGGCATAGAAATTGGAAAGGAAGAAGTAACATAATATCTGTTCAAGGATGACATAATTTTATATGTAGAAATCTCAAAAGATTCTGCCAAAAAACTGCTAGGGCTAATAAATAATTTGAAGAAAGTAGCAGGATACAAAGTTGGTGCACAAAATCAGTTGCATTTTTAGACATATTTTTAAATAACTTAAAACATAAATTATGAAAATAATTCACTTATCATAGCACCAAATAGATGCTTCTTTCAGGGGGCTGTCTTCCAACAGGTTGGATAGAGGAGTAGCACCCTGGGGAGGATAACAGACATGTCAGAGTTCATAGAATTTCAAAATCTTTTGCATGACTTATTCCCCTAGTGTCCTAATACCATTGCAGTTTCAGACTATAGTTGACTTCACAAAGAAAGAAATGATATAAAAATCCATGTGATTCACAACTCTATCATTTTCTCTTTAATCTGATTTTATTTGGAAATTTGGCCAAAGTATTCATTGCCTAAATTATTATTGTGTGTATTGACAGCTCAGCATGTAGCCCAATCCTTTTCTATCATAACAAGGGGAGGGTAGAGGGCTAAAATGGACATTTCCAGACTCCCATATAGTTAGACTTCTGGATATGAATTAGAGTCTGCCAATCAGATATGCTCATGGTAGAATAAGATTTGAAACTGAAGCAGGAAAAAGAGAGGTAGAAAAGGAGGAAGTAAGCATTCATTTTTGCATTACATATAAGGCTCAAATTCCCTTTGCCCACTCCCTGCAATCCTGGTCCACTTCGCACCCCAACAGTGGAGGTAACCACTGCTGTCAGATTGGTCTGCATCCTCCCATTCTCGTTCCATCGGTTTTACAAATATATGTATATGCATATATGCTAATATTTTAAGATGTGTGTTTTATGTAGTGTTTTACTGTATCATACCACCATCTGCTACCTCTACAGTGATATTATGCCTTTGAGAACTTGATCACTACACACTATTCCATAACATAGATACAGTATCACTTTTTAATGTGATTTTCCTTTGGAAGGACACAAATCTAAAATTTGTTTCTAGTTTTCTGCTATCACAAACAATTTGTGCAAACATGCAAGAATTTTTCTTGGGCTAATACTAAGAAGTAGAATTTGTGAGTTGTAGTAGAGTATGCACATTTAAATTTTCGTAGATGCTGACAATGTCTTTTAAAAGGGCTGTCACAGTTAACACCCCCACGATTCTTACTGTCTTTTGGTATTAGTAGAAAAGCTTAGATTTTGGAGTCAGTCTAAGACGGTAAGAGTCACTTTTTAGTGAGTCTCAGAGAAGTCATTTAACCTCCCTAAACGTCTGCTTCTTTATACTCAAAATGAAGATAAGAGTAGTGTCTATGTCACGGAGTTCTTGCAGGGAATTGAGCTGAGGCCAGTAATACTTAGCACAGTCCAGGGCACATAGTAAGTGCTGATGAAGGGTAGCTCCTCCTCCTCCTCACTCTAAGCTTATCTATAAATGGGGCTATTCTATTATAATCTTTGCCAAGTTGAGATCACTTTATTATTATTAATGTAGGATGTTTCTCCTTTTAAGAGGTGCTGACATATTCTGGGCTGCATTTCTGAATTGGTCTTCTGAAAGAAACTTACCATGACATGGATTCTATCTCATGAAACCACTTAATACTTTAAATTTAATCATGATACTGAATATGTGCATGGGCCAGGCTCAAATTTTTCCTGAAAGAACCTCTTCTCTGTGCACTTAAGGATACTTATACTATTCAAAGGTTTTGCATTTGAGAGACTAAAATTAAGTTAATATCTTCAGAATGGCAATTTCCAAATGAAGTGATTTGTGCTCATTAGCATGTTCTATTTAAGGCAAAGGAATATATGGTTCTATTTTAGAGGAAGCTTTTCAGGTAACTCAGATTATTCATGGAGTGGAGAGAGAACGTGACTGGGAGTCAAAGAGATCCAGGTTTGACTCTCAGCCCTGTCTCTTATTATCTAAGGGTCTTATTAAGACCCTTACTACTTCTGAGTCCCAATACTCATATTTATATTTGCCTTGGAAGGTTGCTGAGAAGATTTAATGAGATAATATGTGCAAGTGCTGGGCACTTGTATCCTTAAATACTGCTCATTTCTGTCTGTCCTCTTAGTGTTATTTACATAGGCTTCCGAATTCATTGTCTATTTATTGAGTACCAGCTATGTGCCATCAGGAACTTTTATAGGCTGTGAGAGAGGGCCAGATAAGAGAGACAGTCTCACCTTAAGGAATTTTTAGTCTAGTGAAAAGGCTAGGCCTTGACTAAGTGACCTCAAGAGAATAATAAACACAATAGCATTTCTGTCCAGGGCTCACATCTCCCAATATGAGAAGTCAGAGGAACCTTCCCAGAAGTGTCTCTTGAGCTGGACCTTGAAGGATGAGGATGACTTCACCAGGCAGGGAAGAAGAGCAGGTGGAAAAGCAAAGATAGAAAGATCAGGGAGCATTCTAACAACACTGATGAGCATTTCTCTTTCATCTCTAAAATGTTTGGCTCGATATTATTACAGTCTTTCCTGTGGCTGCCATCTCCTGTGGTTCAAATGGACATTGGACTCACTAAAGAAGGGCACTGGACTCACTAAAGAAGTCAAGAATTATTAATATTTATTGCAGACTGGAACTTGGAGCTCTGTAAATAAGCCCAGCTCTACAAATCAACCTGGAGAATGCTTAGTTCATGCTTTTCTATCTGTTACTTTTTCAAGGGAGAGCTAAGGAAATTACAATGGTGGTTTCTAGATGGAAATGGGTCCTATCTGTCACTGTTGATCCTAAGCAGTCTCTCTGGAATCAGATGATTTAACCTCATTTGTAAAAGTTGTACTCAGGTGCTATTTAGCGTACTCAGGTTAGGTGGATGCTGCTAATAACAGCAGATGATCAATGATTCAGCAAACAGAGGAGTAAGTCACCTAACTGGCAGAAAAGTCTGTTCCTTTGTGCCCATTTAATTAAAAAAATTATCCAGAGCACCATCAATTTGTCATTAAAAGTGGCCATTCCTAGATATAGCTCTTACATCTTTTGTACTATTGTATAAACTACAAGCATTTGTCAGCGGCTGCTGCTGAAACAGGAATGTTTATATCCAGGCAGAGGGAAAAAAAAAGGTAGAAAATGAGCAGGCTGAAACCAATATGAAGAAATACCAGAAGAAAAAATGCACAATCAACTTTTGTTGTGTATTTTAAAAGAAACTCCAGTCCAGTTGTAGCTGGGAATGACTCATCCCATCCACAGAAGCACCAAAGGAAATGCGGGAGGAGGGATGAACAAAAAGAAGATTCTGTTTTACATAATTCTTATTTTCATGCAAAAAGCATGCTCCCTTGTGCCCTTTCATCATAGCTATGTTCCTAACCATTTAAGTGTCTTGATTTCCTAAGTTCAAATTCTCGAGAGAAGAACTTAATAGATCCAGCTCATCTTTTTGAGAAGTATGACAAAAATCACCTGTAATTGATTATGAATGGGGTATACCTGAGGTCGTTGGTCACCCCAGTTCATCATTGGTGTGGGGGGCATCTGATCCTGGCCATCGAGAAATAAGAGTTCTCAGCATGGCATATCCTCTCAGGAAGTGTGAGTAGGAAGGTGATATGGTTTAGATTTGTGTCCCTGCCCAAATCTCATGTTGAATGGTAATCCCCAGTGTTGAGGGAGGGGCCTGGTGGAAGGTGATTGGATTATGGGAGCAGACAGTCCCTTGCTGTTCTCATGATAGTGACTTCTCACAAGATCTGGCTGTTTAAAAGTGTGTGGCACCTCCCCGCAACTCACTCTCTTTTCTTCCTACTCCAGCCATGTAAGATGTGCCTGCTTCCTCTTTGCCTTCCACCATGATTGTAAGTTTCCTGAGACCTCCTTAGCCATGCAAAACTGAGCCAATTAAACCTCCTTTCTTTAAAAATTACTCAGTTTCGGGTATTTCTTTATAGTAGTACAAGAACAAACTAAGAAGGTTATGACTGGCATCTTAAACACAGTGAGTTTGGCAAGAGGCTGACCAAATTCATTAACCAAAGTGAACACAGAATTAATTGTCCAAATTATGACATTTATAAGAGTGAGAAGTGGACTATTAATAAGATCTTAGGACAGTAGATGCAAACTGGAACAGTCCCAGGCCAAGTGGCACATATGGCCACCCTAATTCAGCTTGAATTTTAATAGAAAAAGAGAGAAAAGGGCCTAGATGAATGTCAAAGCCTGATGACATGCAAGTTAATCATGTATTATAGATATGGATGGAAGAACCACGTGAAAGGGGGCTTTGGAAAAATGTGCTCAGGCAACTTCTCCTGTATAGGATAGAAGTCCGTGGACATGAGTGTCCCCTTGTCCTGGCAGTTCTACATATGCAAACTGCCAGTCTAAGACAGGTATATTTGTTTCCTAGGGTTTCTATAAAAAATTACCACAAAGCTGGTGGCTGTAAACAACACAAATGGATTCTATCACAGTTCTGGAAGCTAGCAGTCCAAGGTCAAAATGTCCTTCAGGCCACACTCCCCATAGGTCCTGGGGGAGAACCTTCCCTTGCATCTTCTGCAGGCTGCAGGCGTTCCTTGGGTCATGGCTGCATAACGTTAATATCTGCCTCCATTTTCATATGGACTTCCTCTCTTCTCATCCATGTCTTAACCTCTTCTGTTTCTTACAGGACACTCATCAGTTGAGTTAGGGCTTGTCTGGTTAATTCTACATGATCTCATCTTAATTACTTAATTACATCTGCAAAGATACTTTTTTTCCAAAGAAGATCATATTTACAGGTTTTTGGTGGACATATCTTTTGGTGAACCACTATTCAGTCCATAAAACAGGTAAGAAGCTTAGAGCCAGTTCACCTGGAAGAATTTGACCTGAGGAAGAGGAGGTGCTCAAAATTCCAATTTCAGATCCTATATGTTAGACTGTACAGTACAAATCATAGAAAACCTAAATTCTAAATAATAGAGGAAATGGATAGGTTCATAAGAAGTTAAGATATTGATCTAGCTTTAGGTAAGACTTGAGCCAGTAGCTCAAGCATGTCACCAAGGATCAGATCCACTCCAGTCTCCACTGCGACCTTCATAGAATTATTTCACTTATCTACACTGCAGCCTGAGGGCTACAAATATTCTTGATCTTGACCTCCAGGGAAAGAGTCTACTTGCCAACAATGCAGACTGAACCAATGAAATCAAAACTATTGTCTCTCATTGGTCTGACTTGTATGGGGTTGGGACACTATGATGGGCTTAAGTCAATTGGGACTCACTCTCAGAGCTGGTGTGAGGTCAACGCAACCAAACTACATGCCTAGGATTTAAGATACTATTAAGAAGCAAAGGGATGAGTATGCTAGAAACACAACCAACATGAGAGAACCACTACAGCTATCATCAAATAATAAAAATGAGAAACCAATACTGGAAGTAATATTAACTGAGAGTATTAATCATGCACCTTGTACTATGCATGAATTATCTTACATGTTTGCAGCAGCTATAAGTAATACTGCAATTATCCCATTTTACATATCAGGAAACAGAGACGCAAGATGTTAAATAGTTTACCAAAGACACACAGCTTATAAGTGGGGTATCTGGAATTTAATTTGAACAATTTTTTCTTTTTTACTCCTGAGACTATACTGGCATGTGTGTGTGTCTGACGGAGGGAGGCAGCAGTGTTTGGGGAGAAGGAGTGAGGAAGGGAGAAACACGGTTCACGGGAATAGTAGATAGTTGAGTGTGATTAGAGCAAAGAGGATGCTGAAAAATCAACCGTAAGGCTGGAGGGGTGAGCTGCGGCTGGGTCAAGAAAGACAAACATATTAATAAATCGCTGTATTATTCTAAAGGCAATGGGGAGTGTCACAATTAATTCATTTTAGAAATTTCATTCTGGCAATGCCATGGAGAAAGAATCAGAAGAGAGCAGGAGCACTGCTGGGAGGCCAGTAAACCAGATGAGCAGGGATGAGGACCTGAGCCCACGCATGGGCAGCAGGGATGGGGAGAAGTAATAGGAGTGAGAAATATCAAGGAAGTAGAATCAGTGGGCTTGGTGACTGCATACAGAAGGACAATATAGGAATCAATGATGAGCTCCAGGTCTCCAACTTGAATGACTCAGCTCATTAACTGCCATTAACTAAAATTGCAGTAATAGCTTGCCTTTGTAGAGTACTTGCTTTCTACCAAGCACTTCACAGGGACATGCTGATTTAATCTGCACGGTATCTTTATAATGCTACCTAGGAAACAACCACAAAAATCTCGGCAGTACTCATCAATCAGGATTTACTTAGCTAGTGTGTATGTGCAGCTGGGA
This sequence comes from Callithrix jacchus, assembly GCF_049354715.1. Classification (NCBI taxonomy): domain Eukaryota; kingdom Metazoa; phylum Chordata; class Mammalia; order Primates; family Cebidae; genus Callithrix; species Callithrix jacchus. The sequence continues at coordinate 67,215,794 of NC_133502.1, forward strand.
GGCAGAGGTCAGCTGAGGAGGGCTGGCTCTGTTCAACACATCTCCCACACTCCTCTTGAAACCAGTAGGGAAAAGAGAGCTGCCTTAGTAGGTAACAACACTTCTTGCAAAGATGTGTCTAATCTAAGAAGATGTGATATTGGCTGAGGGATAGATAAATAAATTGGTGGAATTTTTCCCCAGAAAGAGTTGGTGAGTGGATTAGTCCATTTTCATGCTGCTGAGAAAGACATACCCAAGACTGGATAATTTATAAGAAAGAAGAGGTTTAATGGACTCACAGTTCCACATGGCTGGGGAGGCCTCACAATCATGGCGGAAGGTGAAAGGCACATCTCACATAGTGGCAAATAAGAAAAGAGAACATGTGCAGGGAAACTTCCCTTGATAAAACCATCAGATCTCATGAGATTTATTCTCTGTCACGAGAATAGCATGGGAAAGACCCACACTCATGATTCAATTACTTCCCACTGAGTTCCTCCCACTCAGGAATTATCGGAGCTAAAATTCAAGTTGAGATTTGGATGGGGACACAGCCAAACTATATCATTCTGCTCCTAGTCCCTCCCAAATCTCATGTCCTCACATTTCAAAACCGATCACCCCTTCCCAACCGTCTCCCAAAGTCTTCTCATTTCAGCATTCACTCAAAAGCCCACAGTCCAAAGTCTCATCTGAGACAAGGCAAGTCCCTTCTGCCTATAAGCAGGCATAATCAAAAGCAAGTTAGTTACTTCCTAGATACAATGGGGTTACAGACATTGGGTAAATACAGCCATTCCAAATGGGAGAAATTGGCCAAAACAATGGGGTTACAGGCCCCGTGCGAGTCCAAAATCCAGAAAAGCAGTCAAATCTTAAAGCTCCAAAATGATCTCCTTTAACTCCATGTCTCACATCCAGGTCACACTGATGCAAGAGGTAGATTCCCATGGTCTTGGCCAGCTCTATCCCTGTGGCTTTGCAGGGCACAGCCTCCCTCCTGGCTGCTTTCATGGGCCAGTGTTAGGTATCTGTGGCGTTTCCAGGTGCATGGTGCAAGCTGTTGGTAGAGCTGCGATTCTGAGTTCTGGAGGACAGTGGCCCTCTTCTCACATCTCCACTAGGTCCTCTGTGTGGGGGCTTCAACCCCCATTTTCCTTCCACACTGCCTTAGCAGCAGAGGTTCTCCATGAGTCCCCCACTCCTGTAGGTCACTTCTGCCTGAACATCTAGGTGTTTCTATACATCCTCTGAAATCTACATGGAGATTCTCAAACCTCAATTCTTGACTTCTGTGCACCTGAAAGCTCAACACAATTTGGAAGCTGCCAAGGCTTGGGGCTTGCACTCTCTGAAGCCATGGCCTGAGCTGTACCTTGGCCCCTTTTAGTCATGGCTGGAGTGGTTGGGATGCAGGGCACCAAGTTCCTAGACTGCACACAGAAGAAGGACGCTGGGTCTGGCCCACAATACCATTTTTTCCTCCTAGGCTCGAGGGTCTGTGATGGGAGAGGCCACCATGAAGACCTGACCTGCCCTGGGGATTAACATTTGGTTTCTAATTACTTATGCAAATGGATGCAGCCAGCTTGAATTTCTTATTAGAAAAATGGGATTTTCCTTTCTATTGCATGGTCCTGCTGCAAATTTTCTGAACCTTTATGCTCTGCTTCCCTTATAAAACTGAATGCCTTTAATAACACCCAAGTCACATCTTGAATGCTTTGCTGCTTGGAAATTTCTTCTGCCAGATATTGTAAATCATCTCTCTGAAGTTCAAAGTGCCACAGATCTCTAGGGCGGGGGCAAAATGCCACCAGCTTCTTTGCTAAAACATAACAAGAGTCACCTTTGTTCCAGTTCCCAACACATTCCATCTAAGACCACCTCAGCCTGGATTTTATTTTCATATCATTATCAGCATTTTGGTCAAAGCCATTCAATAAGTCTATCGGGAGTTCCAGACTTTCCATTTCCCTGTCTCCTTCTGAGCCCATCAAACTGTTCCGACCTCTGCCTGTTACCCACTTCTAAATTCACTTCCACATTTTCAGATATCTTTTCAGCAGCACCCCACTCTACTGGTATCAATTTACTATATTAGTCCCTTTTCCTGCTACTGATAAAGACATAGCCAAGACTGGATAATTATAAGCAAAAAGATGTTTAATGGGCTCACCACTCCACGTGGCTAGTGTGGCCTCACAATCATGGTGGAAGGTGAAAGGGACATCTCACATGGTGACAGATAATAGAAGAAAACTTGTGCAGGGACACTCCCCTTTATAAAACCATCAGATCTCATGAGACTTAGTCACTATCATGAAAATAGCATGGGAAAGACCCACCCCATGATTAAATTATCTCCCACCGGGTCTCTCCTACAACACAAGGAAACTATGGGAGCTACAATTCAAGAAGAGATTTGGGTGGGAACACAGACAAACTATACCAGTGAGGGTATGGAGAAATGGAAACTTTGCCATGGTTATTCACAGCATAAATCAATACAAACACTTTGAGAGCAACTTGGCAATATTTAGTGAAGTTAAAGATGACTAACAAATTCCACTCGAGTCCAATGAGCAGAATGCTAGAATAAATATAGAAACTCGAAATGTGACAAAGATGTCATTACAAATCAGTGGGAAAAGAACAAACTCTTTGATAAATAGTGCCAGGATATTACACATGGAAAAAGCTTAATTAGATCCCTACCACACAGTATCACAAAAATAGATTTCAAGTATATTAAATATTTAAATTATGTTTACCTTTATGAGAATATCTTATGACCTTAGGATGGAGAATGATCTCTTACAAAAATTACAAATTATTAAGGGAAAATTTGATATATTTGAATATCAAATTAATCATCTCTGTTTAATAGCGTAGCCAAAATTATAGCTAAAATTGTCTTTAACTGGCAATTGTTTAGTATCCAGAATATATCTAGAACTTTTATATATCTGTAAAAATGGTAAACAATATAATAATAATGCAGATATAAGATATTAAAGAGGAAATTTTTAAGAAGGAAATTATAATTGCCAATATGCATATGAAAAACATTTCAGCTTCACTAATAAGCAAAGGAAAACAAATTAAATCCACAATGAGATGTTATTTCACCCTGATCAATTTGGCAAAGATTAAAATGTCTGACATTATCAAGAATTGGCAAGGATAAAAAATGTCAATGTTATAAAACATTCTTTCAAAATTCTGAGGAATTTTCTAGATAAAAGAAGACTGAAGGAAACAAAGATGCATGACAATTAAATGCAATACAGCATTTGATCCCTGATTGAATTCTGGACCAGGGGAAAAATCTGTAAACGGTATTATCAGGTCAGTGGAAAATTTTGAAACTGGCCTGTATCACAGTAGAATTGTATCAATGTTCAATTTCTGAGTGAGATGACTGCATTATGTTATGTAGGAGAATGTCTTTGTTTTAAGATAAATATATATATTTAAATATATATTTTATTATATGTATATGCATGTTGAAATATGGGATACCAAAGGCCAAGAAAATTTTGGAGAGAATTAAAAAGCAAATACAGCAAAATGTTAGCAACATTGAATCTAGATGAAGTATATACATGTGTTCATTATACCATTCTGGCAACTTTCCTGTAAATTTGAAATGTTTCTTATAAAGAGGAGGCAAGAGCATGGAAAAATGAAAACTTTACCATTGTTACTGTTAGTATAAATCAATACAATCTCTTTAGAGAACAATTTGACAGTATCCCTCCCGTAAATTTCAAAGATGTCCAGTCCTGTAACCCACCAGGTCTCAAAAGCGCACATGTATAATTCTCTGTGCCATTGTTTCTACGGAGATAAAATGGAGTATATCTAAATGTCTACCAACCACAAAACAGATAAAGAAAGCATTTACTACCATAAAGTGAATGAACTAGATCTATGCGTGTCAATATTTTAAAATCTCAACAATAATACTATTGAGTGAGGAAAAACAACAGAAGGATCAGTATAGTAGGATATCATTTCTATACTATTAAAAGAGTTCAAAGCAATACCATATCTGTTTTGGAATCTATACATATTAGTCGGTATTTTAAAATATTGGGGATGGTAGGCTGAGCTCAGTGGCTCACACTTGTAATCGCAGCACTTTGGGAGGCCGAGGCAGGCAGATTACCTGAGGTCAAGAGTTTGAGACCAGCCTGGCAAACATGGTGAAACCCCGTCTCTACTAAAAATACAAAAATTAGCCAGGCACGGTAGCACATGCCTGTAATCCCAGCTACTCCTGAGGCTGAGTCAGATTAGCTTGAGCCCAGGAGATGGAGGATGCAGTGAGCTGAGATTGTGCCACTGCACTCCAGCCTCGCTGACAGAGTGAGACTGTGTCTCAAATAAATAAATATATAAATAAAAATAAAAAATTGGAGATGGTAAACATCAAAATTCAATAGAGTGAAGAGAGAGAAAGAGAGAGAAATATGATCATGGGCCCCTCCCTGACCCCCACTGCAAGCATCAACTGTGCCTATTATTTATCCCTTTAAAAAAGAATCTGGATGCTGGGCGCGGTGGCTCAGGCCTGTAATCCCAGCACTTTGGGAGGCCGAGGCGGGTGGATCACGAGGTCAAGAGATTGAGACCATCCTGGTTAACATGGTGAAACCCTGTCTCTACTAAGAATACAAAAAATTAGCCGGGCATGGTGCCACATGCCTGTAATCCCAGCTACTTAGGAGGCTGAGGCAGGAGAATTGCCTGAACCCAGGAGGCGGAGGTTGGGGTGAGCCGAGAGAGATCACGCCATTGCACTCCAGCCTGGGTAACAAGAGTGAAACTCCATCTCGGAAAAATAAAAAATAAAATAAAAAAGAATCTGGAAACAATATAGTAAAATTTTAACCTGACAAAGCTGGGTGGAGAAGAACACATGTCTGTGATATTATTCTTTCTGCTTTACTGTAAGCATAAAGTATTGACAGTATATATTTGAAAGTTTTGGCAAGACAGAACCTGGAAATACGCATTTCACTTTGCTTTTACAGGAAGCATGATCTAAAGTCAGGGGCTGGAGCGCTCAGCAGAGGCTGACTGTGGAAGGTATTTCTTGCAAGACAGAAAAGGCACTGCTGAGGTTTTGTGCCCAGGGAGGGCACTAAATTGACACTGTGAACATTGAGTTGACACGAAAATGCTACAGCTCTATAGTTCGAAAAATGTGTGCATCTATATCCTCAAGGGACTTAGGACAGTGAATGCAAGCTTCATTCCCATAGCCGCACAGCAAAAGGAAGACAGCCCAAAAGTTCATCGTGAAAAAAATCAAACCTGCTGCGGCCTACTGTCCTCTTGGAAAAAACCTCTTGCTATTAGGCTGGGTTATTTAGAACCAGAGGAAGCACCAAGGCAGAGGCTGGAGAGACTGCTCCGCTGGCTCCTAACTGTAAACGGGGATCTCCAGTTGGGCACCCACAGACTCTTGAGGAAGCCCCATGGGTGATGTCCGAAGACTTCCTTTTATTTTCTATTTATTTATTTTTTATGAGACAGGGTCTCACTCTGTCATCCAGGCTGGAGTGCAAGTGGTGCAACCTCAAACTCCTGGGCTCAAGTGATCCTCCTGCCTTGGCCTCTTGAGCAACTAGAATTACAGGTCTGCCTAATTTAAAAAAATTTTAGGGACCCGCTTTGTTGCCTAGGTTGGTTTCAAACTTCTGGCCTGAGGCGATCCTCCTGCCTCAGCCTCCCAAAGCACTGGGATCACAGGCATGAGTCACCATCCCGGGCCATAGACTTCCTTTTAATAGCTTCAGCAATAGCGTGTCCCAGACTCTTGTCTAGCCTAGGAACATACCTGCTCAGATTCTGGCTCTAACTGGGAGTACATAAAGCCTGCTCCTGCTTTTAAGTAGGAACCAATTTTATGGCTTAAGGTGTTCCATTGTCTAACCTGAGAGCAGACAGGGTATTTCAGAATCCATTCATTTGGTAAACATGCAGTGGGTATCTCTTTCGTTCCAGGCACTGGGCTGGACTGAGCAGCTAAAGGTGAACAAGAGTGAGTCCAGCCCTCAGGGAGCTCATAGTCTAGTGCTGAAGTCTGACAAATAGGTGAACATCAGTAAGAGGAGTGCTTGGTGCTGGCTTTTACAGAGTCCTCTGAGGGTGAAGAGAGTGCATGGGACTCTGAAGGTGGCCAGTGTGGTTCTGCAAAGGAAGAGATGTCTGAGCTGAGTTTAAAAGGCACATCTGCCATGATAACACTCCAGAGAAGGCACATGCCAAGCCTCAGAGTAGGAGAGAATGTGGGGAACGCAGGGCGCTGCCCTTTAAAGAAGAAAACTGGAAAAGAGCGATTCCCAAAGATTTCAAGGCAAGCAGAACTGCAATTTATTAATAATAAACATGGGCTGAAGGCTGTTTAGGCTGGGAATTTCTAAATCCAGGGAGGTTTCTATCTTGGAATAGTGAAAGCCTTGGCCGGAACCCAGCCATGGAGGGCCCAAGGACCAATGCCTGTTTGATGGTGCTGTTTATCTTTTGGTCTCTTCCTTGTTCAGTGGAACCTCTCAGCTTCCAGAATGTTCAGCTCAGCCCAGGAAGCTGCTCTTCTGCAGCTCTTTAGCTCATCAAGAGTCTAGCTGGGAGGAGTGGAGGCAAAAAGGGAGGAACATACCAGAGCACTCAGGAGTTCTGCCAAGCCCTTGGATGTCCTCCCGATCGCTCCCATGTCAGACTGCTGCGATCTGAATCCTGTCTCTGGATTCTAGCTGTGTGCCTTTAGACAAATAATTTAATCTCTCGGAGCCTCAGTTTCACTAGTTGTCAAGTGGGAATATTAAGAATTCCTACCTATGGGGTGATTGTAAAGACTAAATGAGATGAAGCCTGTAAGGTAGATAGCACTGTGCACATCAGGTATTAATACATGTTAATTACCATTATTGTCATTATTATGCCCTTGTTTCTGATGCCTTTTTGAAAATCCATTTCTTTCCATGCTTTTTCACGCTATCATCTGCATATTAGCACCAGACAGAGTCCATCAAGCTTTACTCTCTGCAGTTTGTATTATGAAAATAGGAGGTGTATTGAACGTTTCTTTCTTATGCTCCCTTGGAGAGTCTGACACCAATCTTACCCACCCTGCAACCCAGTGGGGCCACTGGAGGCTGTTAAGCAGGAGAGACACACGACTAGATGGGGCTTCTCACAATATCACTTAATTATCTTGGGATCAAATTTATTACAAGAACATAAAATGGTTTAGAAGCTTTTGTGTCTTCATTTGTCAAGCGCCCTAATTCTTTTATTTCTGGGGAGATTGCTCTTGGGCTTACTGGGTCTATTGTACTTCTCTGGGCGCAGGGATGTGATATTTTACACGCTGTTGAATTAAAGCCTTGTTATTTTCTGGGCTAACACTCCCCGGATGAGTCATGTTCGCTTCTCAGCAGCATGGCCTCTGGTAGCAGCTCTCTGCCTTCAAAGGTCAGTTCGCTCTTTTCTCTGAGGGCCCCCGGCTTGGCTGCCACCTAATGGTGAGTTTCGCGATGAGTAAGAAATGGCTCTTGAGAAACAGTTCGAATGCGCCCTCGGACATGCGACCCTCTGCTGTTGTGAGTCATTCTGCGTGACAGCATGAGAGATATGACTCATCTTTGTGAAAGATGATTGTCTAAGTGCTGCTGCTGGATGGGAATCTGCCTTTGAAAAACAATTCCATTTTATTTTCATCAAATCTAATCATTTTTCTCTTCAAAGCGGACTCTAGCAGAAGAACCTGGCACTGGGGGAGGAGAGGTGTATTGCTAATATTCACCCAGCCTTTGGACTGTGCCAAGGTCTATTTTAAGCACTTAGAATATCTCTCTTAACCCTTATTTCAATCCTGAGGTAGTATTGTAATTATAACAAAATTAATAATTATTATCATTGTTGTGGTTGTTATTTTACGAATGAGAGAATTCAGGTTTGGGTTGGTCTAACAACACTTAGCCACTAAGTGGCAGAACTGGAATTCTAGCCCAGGCCTGTCTGACATCACTAACTGTTCAGCACTGCTCTTGAATGATGCACGGACCACACACCTGCTAGGCTCCAGAATGAGCTCATCCCACAAGGCATTTATTGAGGCCCAGAATTGGGCACTGGTTATCGCCATGATCCAGACACAGTCCCTTTCCTCCTGGAGCGTACAGTCTAGTGGGAGAGAAAATCAAAGTAAATAAGAAATTGCAATATAGCTTGATAAATCCTATGGTGAAGTGAACAGAAGGTGCTGAGGGATCACATATGTATAAATGGCCCATCCTGTAAGCTGGAGGCAGGCAGACAGACTTCCTGAAGAAGGTCAGCAAGGTAATTCCTGTGGGATGAATGGGACTCAGGCAGGTCCAAGGAAGGAAGGGGTTAGAGCAGGACATGTCAGGCAGAACAAGCAGCAGGTGTGAGGGGCTAGAGGTCCCAGGTGGGTGCTGAGTCCTGAGGAAGCACTCTTACAGTCATAAGAGTGGTGTCATGGAGGGACCATGGAGTTGACTCATTTGGGCACCGATTTTTGCCCTCTATCCCCGGCAGAGCACTGGCCACCCCATTTTGAAAAGAACACTGCTTTGCAGAGAAAAGACTCTGAGAGGGAGAAGAAAGATTTTTATTTTTCTTCCTTTCTGTGGCCTGAAATGAGCATGTGACAGCTGTCCTGGACCCTGGTAGGAAGCCTGGTAATACAGTCCGTTTTAGCTCCAGGCTCAGCCCTGCCTGGCCCGGTGGACTGCCCAGTGTGGCATGGTCAGGACATCACAGCACAACATGTTAGATCCTGGTGCAATCTCAAAGCTGAAATTGGGGAGGATAATCATATTTTCCTATTAAACATACCAGCAACAAGAAGGAAACCACTGTAATGGAACAGACTGAAGAGAGGCTCCCGGTTGTTTGCTTGCCGGTAACTTCCACAGAGAGTGAAAAGGAATTAGGGGCTCTTCTCTAACGTCTGCAAGCTTGGGAGGGCCTCCTTTCCCACTGCTTCTCTGAGACATTGCCCCTTTAATGGTCTTCAATATACTCTGTTAGTTGGGTGCTTAATGGTCAAAGCCATTTTATCAAATGAGTTAACCTTGAAGAAGGTAACTTACAGGTATGCAGCATATTTTTTTGAGTGGACTCAGCTTCATACCATGGTTGGGCCATGGCCTGACCATTTTTGTTTCTTCTGTTCACTACCAGCTTAACTGGATCTCTTCACATTGGCCCCTGGAGATGCTTTGGACGTTCCTGTTAGACTTTTGAGACTTAACCCTTTGGTTCAGGCTGAAATGATCATTCCAGAGCGTCCTGAATCCCAGCCTGGTGTTTCTTCAGCATTTTGTTGTGCCCCTTAATCAAGTCTCCATTCCCAGGCTCTTTCTCTCAGAGAAATTCTCCCTCAGTGATTGGGTACGTTTATTTAGGTCTTTGTGACAAGTTAATATCATGGGAGTCTTCCAGTCTCGATGGCAGTAACAAGGACCATCTTGCAAGTCTAAAACATGGGACATTGTTGTGGCACCTTGCTGTGGAAAGTGCAAGGACTTAGCACCAATTTTTCTATCCCCTGCCTCATACGTAGCATTCCATGAAACCTCTTTCACAGTGTGGTAGTTATGATTGTAAGAACCTGGACTCCAGTTCTGCCACTGGCTAATTTGAATAATATTAGATAATTTATCCCACCTCCTTGCGCCTCATTGCCTTTATGTATAAAACGGCATCACGATAATAAGTAGTTCATGGATTGTCCTCAGGGTGAATGAGTTGGCACCTGTACAGCACTGAGACCTGTGCCTGGCCCAGAGCAAGTACTGGTGAGCATTTGCTGTTTTTGGTCAGTGGCTGCTCTCTTTGTGGACCACTTCTTGTGATCCTTCCAACCACAGTCAAGACACCATTCATTTCTCCCATGGCTTATTTAGATGAGATTTGCCCTTCACAAATGAATTGCCAAGACGTTCACACTGTTCATTTGGGAAGTGGCATTTCTTCACAGTGACTTTCCCAAGACTTAGGGTAGGAAAGACTCGATACACCAGATCCTGGTTCATTCCTTTTATTTAGCAAATCACAGCTTTTTCCTATGGCCTCATTCCAAAAGCCCAGCTGTGAACTGTTCTGGCTGTTGTGCCCATTTTTTCCTCTAGTGTTAATTCTGAATCCTTTTGAGTAGTGTCAAGTAATGGGTATAGTAAATTTATTTTCACTAACTTTCCATTAACATTTGTAATTCATGCTCATGGAGATCAGTGTTCCACTGTGTGCTATTTCATACTTTTTAGTCCGGGAGTCTGCTCCATCTATTTGAATGAGGTTTGGATAGATGTTTGCCTTGGTGTTTCTCAATATGTTCCTTAAGCCTGAACAAAAGCCTGGCATGGCAATGCCCACTCATCATTTTCTTCTCTTCAGGAATTGTTTTGCACAATAATAAAATGCTATTGCTTCTTAGTGATTTGTTTGTGGCAAAAGAGCCAAAAATTGTAACTGCTGGATCTTGTTTGCCTTAAAAACAAAATTCTGTTTCTTTCAGGTATAATATGATTTGGTTTGTCTTATTCTTCATGGATGCTATATTTTTGTCTTTGTTTTTCTGAATTCTGATATAGTTGTTTCTGTTCCATCATGGGAAAGATGAGAATTTAAAATAAAAACTCTTACTATTTGAGTTCAGTTTTGTCTTCACAAATGTTATAAGACATAAAATGACATCTGCTGATACTGGCTCCTATGGCTCAATGCCCCATAGAAGGGGCCACAGTAGATTAACTGGGAGACATGCCCTACTGACTTTGCAGTTGGAAAAATGGTAAATAATCAAATTCTCTCTCTGCCTTTGTTCACCATCACGATTTCCTGGCAGCAAGGAGAAATACTCTGAGATGGTTAAGAAGAATATATTAACACAGTGGATGTGATAGCTGAGCAGATTGTCATGAGCACACTTTTGTGATTGAATTTCTTTCTGGTTGTTGGATAATTTTATATTTTATGTGCATTACCTTTCCATAGTTGGCTGGGAAACTGGGATCTCATAGAGGGTCTTCTTGGTTAAAGGTTTTGTGGGTTTCCTGCTTAGGAGATCACAAGCCTCTGTTCCTCCCCGATCTGGTATTGGCCCTGGATGCTCCTTGGCAATCCCATGAAGCAGGGGAAGACCATCTAGGATATCCCTCTTACATTCGTCTCATGGACCTGTCACCCCTTCTGGCCTTCCTTCTCTGTGGAATCTCTGGCTGCCCAGAGCCCTGTGCTGTCAAACTTCACCCCTGGCAGCTCTCACTTCTTTCCCTTCTTGCTGCCCTGGGGCAGGGGGAAAGATAAAATATGCAGTATTTGCTTTTGGTACCTAGTTTCATTTCAGAATCATTTGTTTTTGGTACCTACTTATCACCTATATCAATACTTAAAATTCCTTTGTTAGATTTTTCAAGTAAAACATGTACAAGATTTGTATACTGAAAACTGCAAAACGCTGGCGAAAGAAATCAAAGAAGCTCTAAGTAAATGGAAAAACATATTGTATCACAGATCGGAAGACTCAACATAATAAAGATGTCAGTTTTCCTCATACTGATTTATAGATTCAATGCCGTTCCTATCAAAATCCCAGTGAGAAGTTTTTGTAGTTATAGACAACTTTATTCTAAAATTTGTATGGAAAGACAAATGAATTAGCTAAGAAAATTTTGAAAAACAATAAATTGGAAGGAATCACTCTATATTAAGACAGTGTATACTACAGTAATCATGACAGTGTGGTGCAGGTGAAGGGATAGAAACAAACGTAGATCAATGGAACAGAATCAAGATTCAAGAAGTAGGCTCGCCTGTAGTCCCAGCACTTTGGGAGGCCGAGGCAGGTGGATCACAAGGTCAAGAGATCGAGACCATCCTGGTCAACATGGTGAAACCCCGTCTCTACTAAAAATACAAAAAAAAAATTAGCTGGGCATGGTGGTGCGTGCCTGTAATCCCAGCTACTCAGGAGGCTGAGGCCGGAGAATTGCCTGAACCCAGGAGGCGGAGGTTGCGGTGAGCCGAGATCGTGCCATTGCACTCCAGCCTGGGTAACAAGAGTGAAACTCTGTCTCAAAAAAAAAAGAAAAAGAAAAAAATAAGTAGGCTGGCATAAATATGCTCAACTTATTTTTTATTGTTCTAACTAAAATAGATATAAGATAAAATTTACTATATTAGCCATTTGAGGTGTACGGTTTAGTGGTATTAAATACATTCATGATGCAATTATCACCACCATTCAGCTCCATAACTGTTTTCACAGTGTAAAACTGAAACTCTATGCCCATTAATTAACAATTATTTAATAATATTGATATTAAATAATAGCTCCCTCCCCTCAACCCATAGCAACCACCCTTTTACTTTCTGTCTCTATGATTTTGACTACTCTAATTCCTTCATATAAGTTGAATCATATAGTACTTGTATTTTTGTGACTGACTTATTTCACTTGACATAAGGTTCATCCATGTTCTAACATATTGCAGAATTTATTTCCTTTTAAAGGGTGAATAATATTCCATTTATAGTGTTTTAGTCCAATTTATGCTACTATAACAAAATGTCACAGGCTAGGTAAATAATAATGAACTAATATTTATTTGGTTTACAGTTATGGAGGCCGGGAAGTCCAAGAACATGGACTTGCATTTGGTGAAGGCCTTTGTTTTGTGTCATTACACCAGAGAAAGCAGGAGAACAAGAAAGGGTGACAGTGAGGGAAAGAGGGCTCATACTTCCCTCAGGAGCCCTAATTGGATTATCCTACAATAACCCAATCCTCATGATAACAGCATAAATCTATCTATGATGGCAGGGTCCTTGTGACCTAATCATCTCTTTAAAAGTCTCACCTTTCAACACTGTTACATTGGGGATTAAATTCTCAACACACGAACTTTGGGGGACACAGTCAAACCACAGCATATACTTATACTACATTTTGCTTTTCCATTCATTCATTGATGTACATTTGGGTTATTTCAGCATTATAGCTATTGCAATTAATGCTGCTATGAACATGAGTGTACAAATATTTCTTTGAGATCTGCTTTCAATTCTTTTTGGTATATATCAAGAAGTAGAATTGCTGGATCATATGCCAATCCTATTTTTCACTTTTTGAGGAAATACTATACTGTTCTTCTTCACAGCAGTTGTGCAGTTTTATATTCTTACAAACAGTGCACAAGTGTTCCTATTTTTCCAAATCCTGACCAACACTGGCTATTTTTGGTAGGAGTTATCCTAATGTGTATGAGGTGGTATCTTATTTATTTTTTTTTTTTGAGACGGAGTTTCACTCTTGTTACCCAGACTGGAGTGCAATGGCATGATCTCGGCTCACCGCAACCTCTGCCTCCTGGGTTCAAGCAATTCTCCTGCCTCAGCTTCCTGAGTAGCTGGGACTACAGGCACGCGCCACCATGCCCAGCTAATTTTTGCATTTTTAGTAGAGACGGAGTTTCACCATGTTGACTAGGATGGTCTTGATCTCTTGACCTTGTGATCCACCTGCCTCGGCCTCCCAAAGTGCTGGGATTATAGGCGTGAGCCACCGGAGGTGGTATCTTATTACAGTTTGATTTGCATTTCATATTGGCCATTTGTACATGTACTTTGGAGAAAAGTCTATTCAAGTCCTTTGCCCAGTTTTGAATCAGTTTGTGTTATTGTTGTTGAGTTTTAGGAGTTCTCTATATATTCTGGATTTTTATCCCTTTTAAGATCTATGATTTCTAAATGCTTTCTTGCATTCTGTGGTGTATGAAGCCATTCTTGGAGTGCTATAAAGAAATACTGGAGGCTGTGTAATTTATAAGGTAAAGAGGTTTAATTGGCTCATAGTTCTGCAGGCTCTACAGGAAGCATGACATTGGCAACTGCTGAGCTTCTGGAGAGGTCGCAGGAAGCTCAGGATCATGGCAGAATGTGAAGGGGGAGCACACAGTCACACGGTGAGAGCTGAAGCAAGAGGAGTGGGAGGAGGTGCCACACGCTTAAACAAGCAGATCTTGTAAGTACTAACTTGCTATCTTGACGACATCTGTCCCCATGACCCAAACACCAGGCCCCATTTCCAACATTGGGATTATAATTAGACGTGAGATTTAGAGGGGAACAACATCAAAACTGTATCATGTAAGCTGCCTTTTTATTCTGTTGGTAGTGTCTTTTGATGCACAAATTAACTGAGTTTTGGCAAAGATGCAAAAGCAATTCAATGGAGGAAGAATAATCTTTTCAACAAATGGTACTGAAGTAGCTGACATCCATAGGCCAAAAAAAAAAAAGAACTTTGAACTAAACCTCACATTTTTAAATGAAAAATAACTCAGAATGTATTATATACTTAAACATAAAATATGAAATTATAAAATGTTCAAAAGAAAACATGGGAGAAAATCTTCAGGACCTAGGGTTAGTAAAACGTTCTTAAATGTGATATGAAAAAAATGATTTATAGAAGAAAATCAGTAAGTTGGACTTCATCAAAGTGAAAACCTTTGCTTTACAATGAACTTTATTACAAAGATGAAAACACAAGATCTGGACTGGAAGAAAGTATTTTCAAACCAAATACTGACAAAAGAATTATATCTAAAATATATAAAGGGCTCACAAAATTCAACAATAAAAAATATCGAAGATCAAATTAGAAAATAGGCAAAAAATATGAAGAGACATCCCACCAAAGGACATGCAGATGGCAAAAAAGAACATGAAAATTTGTTCAACATCATTACCTATTAAGGAAATGCAAATTAAATTTCACTATATACCTATAAAAATAGCTACCATTTAAAAAATAGGAATAATATCAAATGTTTACAAGAAGGCTGAGGAATTGTCTCATCCATACATTGCTGATAGGAATGTAAACTGGTACTGTTTTCCTGGAAAATAGTTTGGCAATTTTGTGAAAAACTAAACATTCACTTACCTTATAAGCCAGCCATCGAACTCTTGGACATTTATACCAGAAATGAAATGAAAAGTTACGTCCACACAAAAATGTGTATGCAAGTGTTCACAGCAACTTTATTTTTAATAGCCCAGAATTGAAACAACCCACATGAAATTGAAACACCCCCCTTGAATGGGTAAATGCTTAAAGAAACAGTGGTACCTCTGTGCCATGAAATACTACTCAGCAATAAAAAGAACTATTGGTACATGCAAGAACTTAAATAGATCTCAAGGAAATTATGCTAAGTGAAAAGAAAGCCAACTTCAAGAGGTTACATACGACATACTTTCATTTACATAACATTCTTGAAATGAAGAACAGGTTACTGGTTGCCAAGGAACTGGAAGTAGGAGTCGGGAGGGGTATGACTATAAAGGAGTAGCATGAGGGATCTTTGTGGTGATGGAACCATTGTGTATCTTGATAGTGGTAGAGGTTATATAAAGCTACACATGTGATAGCTTTGCACTGAACTATATATACACACAGGTGTACACACGTGAGTGGATATAAAACAAATGAGATCTGAACAATGTATATGAATTATACCAATGTTAATTTCCTAGCTTTTATCATCACATAAGATGTGACCCCTGAGGAAAGTGGATGAATGGAACACGGGATTCTCTGTACTATTTTTGCAACTTCTGGTGAATCTATTTATCTGTAACTAAAAAGTATAAAAGAAAAATACAGGCTCATAGTAACAATACAAAAGTCTCTCTTTAAATAAAATACAAAAGTTTCTTATACAATACCAAAGTCTCTCTTTAAAAATGTGGTAATATTCAGTCAGGTGTGGTGGCTCACACCTGTAATCTCAGCACTTTGGGAGGTCGAGGTGGGCAGATCACCTGAGGTCACGAGTTTGAAACCAGCCTGGCCAACATGGTGAAACTCTGTTAACTACTAAAAATACAACAATTAGCCGGGTACGGTGGTGGTCGCCTGTAATCCCAGCTACCTGGGAGTCTGAGGCAGGAGAATCGCTTGAACTTGGGAGGCGGAGGTTGCAGTGAGCTGAGACTGCACCACTGCACTCCAGCCTGGGTGACAGAAGGAGACTCTGTCTAAAAAATAAATGTGGCCCAGCATTTTGGGAGGCCGAGGCGGGTGAATCACGAGGTCAAGAGATCGAGACCATCCTGGTCAACATGGTGAGACCCTGTCTCTACTAAAAATACAAAAAAAATTAGCTGGGCATGGTGGCGCACGCCTGTAATCCCAGCTACTCAGGAGGCTGAGGCAGGAGAATTGCCTGAACTCAGGAGGCAGAGGTTGCGGTGAGCCGAGATCGTGCCATTGCACTCCAGCCTGGGTAACAAGAGTGAAACTCTATCTCAAAAGAAAAAAAAAAAAATGTGGCAATTACCCTTTTTAATTTCAGTGCCTGAAGAAGCCAAGGTCTTGGTGTGGAACCCTTCTTGTCTTATCTTTCATATCAACATATGTGAAAATGCATAGGTTTCTGTTTGCTTTTTTGTTTGTTTCACAAATGTATATATCATCTACATTATCCTGAAACTTGCTTTTGGCCTTTCTCGATATGACACAGACATCCTCCAATGTTACTCAATTTACATGCGTAGATCTTGCTATTATGTTTGCCAGCTGCACTGTTCACAGCAGCCATGCCATTGTTTATTCAAATGTTCCTTTATAAATGGACTGTTGCCAATAATAAGACCTCTGCTTTTATTTCTGGTAGTCCAAACCCCCTATTCATTCTCAAACTTAACTTTAGTAGTGGAATCCTTTCTTCAGATTCAATCCTATCACATCACAAAGTTCAGTAAGGAAAAAGCCTGTTATGATGAATGGAAGTGAGGGAGCTTGGAGCTCCTCTGCCCCTTCAGCAGCCCCAGATGCATCTTGGTGAACCATTAGGGTTTAGAGAACAACAAAACCATTGCCCTCCAACTCTTGATGCCTGCTGTCACCCCTGCCCTTCTCCCTGCCTGAACTCTGATGCTGTCTGCTCCCTCTAGTCCTTTCTGGGGTCCTGTTTTAGTTGGACAGACCCTCAGAAGCCAAGATCCTTGAAGTCCAGCCTTCTGACTACTTGAGTACTGCTTCACACCTGCTTAGACACCTCTATGTCACTATCAGTCTGAACCAGTCTTACATTTGCCATAACTCTTGGAGGCCGGCCCTAAGCCAAAACAGTTATCTAGCCTGCCCTTTCCTGGCTTACTGCCCTTCCTTCCTCACCCCACCCCGTCCTTCTACCAAGGGCCCAGCATATCTTGTTATGGAGCCCTCCTTTCCGAGATTAAAACCCCAGCCCATTCTCTTCATCGCCTGGCTTTTCAACCTTGCTCCTTCCATTCTCCGTAATCTCTCCTAGGAATGCAGTATCTCCTGCGGTCTTCCCTTCTGTTTTAAATCTCACACAACTGGAGAAAAGCCATTATAGCTTCAGCTATCCTCTCCACTCCAATGACGCCCAGATCACATTTGCAGCCTGGAATTCAGTCCAAATTCAGCCTCAGATCTCAAGCAATTTGCCAGCCATTTTGAACTTTCACATGCTGACTGTCTCCGCAGACCTCAGATTGGACTTGTTTAAGCTGACAATAACTTGTCCTGCCAACAAGCTCCGGGTTTTCTGCCTTTGACCTGGGATGTCATTGCTTCTCCTGCCATTCCTTCAAGTCCAGTATCTGCTTGCTCTCCAGTTTGTGTTGAACCCATCCCTTATTTCTCTTCCCCTCTATTGTCATCCTAGTTTGAGTCCTAATGATTTCATATCAGTTCTTTGCAGGTCGTTGAACAACTCCCTCTACCTGAAGTCTCTTCTTTTTACTCCTTAATGTCACCCCTCCAAACACCACTGCCGAAATGATTTTCCTAAAACACCGCTTTCGGTGTGCCATTTGTCTTCTCAAAAGCTTTCAGCGACTTCACTACCTAAAGGAGTAAGACCAAGCTCTTTAGTTTAGAAGTCAGCCTCCCCATATATCTTTACAAACTTGACTCCTACTATTCTCCTAAAATAAATAGACCAAGTAGGCTGATAGCCTTTCAGTGCCTTAAAGACACCAGGCCAATTTCCACCTCTACTACTTTGCTCTAGCTGGTTCTTTTGCCTAGAATGCTTCCCCATGTTACCCTATTTTCTCATTTTATTTTATTTTTTGAGACAGAGTCTTGCTCTGTCACCAGGCTGGAGTGCAGTGGTATGATCTCGGCTCACTGCAACCTTCATATCCCGGGTTCAAGTGATTCTCCTGCCTCAGCTTCCTGAGTAGCTGGGACTACAGACGTGCACCACCATGCCCAGCTAATTTAATCCCTGTAGATTCTTGAACACCCCATTACTTCATTCTCAGCTCTGAGAAACCTTCCATGGAGCACACACATGCTGATTGATCTCTCATTTGCCACACTGCAAACACTGACCAGGTTTACTGTCTCCATTTCAGGGCGGTACGTCATTGTGTATGGCACTCTTGCAGGATCTTTTTAGGCAGGGTCCATGCCATGCATATACTGCACGTATTTGCCACCTTACTTAGCCCGGGCTTCTGTTGTAAACAGAACTCAGGATTTGGCTCGGGCTCACTTACGTGCCTGAGTGATAGACATTAACTAGGAGCCAATTGCTTTATCATGTTTCCTTCTTGTTCTAACTTTGGGTCCATAGAGATTACAATGCCACCACAGAAAGTTGGGAGATAAAGTGATGAACACTCATGCCAATGAGCTGGTGCTTTCAGGGAATTATTTAAACAGGAGGTACCATGGTTTGGCCAAATGGGGTGCGTTATCTATCCAGACTGAGAAGCCAGCAACCGGTGTTCTCAGAGCATTGGCAAGAGAAGAAAAGCTTTTGGCAGAAATCAATTTGATAATGACATAAGACTTAAAAGCTGCACTTTCAGCAATTGCAGAAGCAAAGACTAAGAAGTCGACATTTTCAGCTCTGAAACAGGGAGTGGACATTCCAGAAGAAGCAGTGAGGGAAAATTGAACATAAAATGTCTGTAGGACGAGGCAGGCATTATGGTGTGGGCCTGTACACAGCTTCTGCACACCAGGGCAACCCCTGGTCCTTAGTGAGGAGAGGCAGGAGTTTGATACCAGAATCTTGCAGGGGTCACCGGACAGAAGTGTCTGAACATTGCTCTCTTCATGCATGCAGCTTCAGTCATTTTTATCAAGTCTCTTTGTCATCTTCATCCAATCCTGAGCTGAAGAACATGTGCGGGTGAGATTTTGGAACTGGGTGGAGCCAGGGGAGGCTTCCAGAGCAGGCAGAGCCCCTTGTTCTTGGAGAGAGCCCTTTTGACAGAATGCACCTCTGCCTGCGTGTCTGTTACACATACCTGTGAACGTGGGCCTGCGGGAGACAGGGCAGAAGTGAAACAGGAGAAATAACACTCACTGAATGCCCACTTTAGTCCAGGTCCTTTGTTAGGCAGGTCATTAACGTTATCTGCAATCTTTACAGGATCCCTGCAATGTGGACACTGGTAACTGCATTACACAAATAAGGACATGGAGGCTTAGAGAGGTGAGGCCAACCTGGCCGATATCGCAGCTGGGAAACTATGAAGCTGGACTCCATCCACACCAGGTAGCCCCTGTAACTGCTGTACAAGGAGCTCCCGAATCTGCAGTGACACACTGGCTTCCTTCCACTGGTGCCATCGGGGCCTATAGAGCAGGAGCTGTTTCTATGATTAGCAAAGTTGTTTCTTAACACAAACAATGGCCTTTTTTAAGATGGAGTCTTGCTCTGTCACTAGGCTGGAGTGCAGTGGCATGATCTTCCCTCACTGCAACCTCCACCTCCCGGGTTCAAGTGATTCTCCTGCTTCAGTCTCCTGAGCAGCTGGGACTACAGGCGTGCGCCATCACACCCAACTAATTTTTGTATTTTTAGTAGAGACAGGGTTTCACCATGTTGGCCAGGATGGTCTCAATCTCCTGACATCATGATCCACCTGCCTCGGCCTCCCAAAGTGCTGGATTACGGGTGTGAGCCACCACGCTTGGCCAACAATGGCCTTTTCATTTAAGGCAGCTTCTCCATGAAGAGCCTCGGAAGCACCTGCAGAAAATGACAGGTGCATCTCTCTTGCAGCAAAAGGCCTTCAGGAAAGCCCAGTAAAGCTGATTGCTGTGTATGTGCCCTGGCAGTCATTAGTGTGTTTCTTGGAGCTGTGGGGCTAAAAAGGGGAATGCAGGGGAGTCTTGGCTCTCTGGAAGAGAACACAAAAGAGTAGCCCTCCATGGATCTACTGCTTTATCAAATGAGTTAGCTAAAAATTCTGGCTTCAATATCTCTATTTCAAATTGGCTCAAAAGGTGGTTTGGTCAATGGAAAGAAACCATAACCTCAATTCTTACCTCTCTAGCAACTATGATAGATAAATGTACTTCTTCTTGTTAGATGTTGTGTCGTACCATGCATCCGAAGACTCGTGCAGAGGCTAGTAGACACAACTCTAACTAAAATATCCCCACCCCCTCCTCCACCCTATTCAAATGAATTACTTCTTTCAGAAGAACAAACAGAACTGAGTCAAGACATGTTAAATAAGTTTGAAAAGGAATTATAAATAGAAAAACAGAGGAATTGTAGGAATTAAGAAAAAATAAAAGATTTCTTTTCAAAACTTTCCTCTTAATTCATTACAAATAAATAATAGTTTCTTCAAAGGTTAATTTATGTTAAAGTTTTGCTAATAATCTTAAAGTAGCTGCTAGTCATAATAAAGAAATAAGTGCATCCGTGTTCTTAGTTCTCACACTTTAACCTAAGTATTTGCCGTCGACATGTCTGGACAAGCCCAGGCAAGTCTTAGGTCATAGCTTATTCTCCTTCCTTATTTGGAAATGTTATCACTTCTCTAAGCATCCCTCAAGTTACTTCCTCTTTTCCTCTCTTCTCCTCTGCCTTCACTTCTTTAGAAAACTTCCAAGTTTTTAGCCAGTCGGGTCAAGCAAGGTGAGGTCCCATTCCGACCGATGGAAACTGGACACAGCAATAAGGCGATTGCATCAGGTTATGAAGGTTAGAAATGTCCCTGTCTCCTTTGTTCAGGTGTGCTCTTGAGGCAAGACTGCCAGTGAGTTGCACCCTTCCTGCAGGAAGTAAAACTAGCCTTGCCGAGGAAAAAAAAAGAGTACCTTCTTTTTCTTGGTCTTGCAATCCACACACACATGATCTAATTTAATCTGTTTTTCGAGGAAGATAGCAGAGTCCCTAAGAGGGTCAGGAAGTTGTCAAGGTCACACAGCTCCTGAAGAGCAGGGCTCCTCAGACTCAGGTGTTCTGGTTTTGGAACTCATGGTTTCTCTGCTGTGTTGCTAGTGCAGCACTCTCCAGATGAACCTGTTCAATTCCCCAGAGTATTGAAGTTGTGCTCCCAGCTGCTCTAGAGGTTGATTTTCAAAGACACAAAGGGGCCTCTCCGTTGGCCCTAGACTCTCTCTTCTACCTATTTCTTTATGTTTGGAACTGTTTTAAGATCAGGGAACAAGTCCTTTCATTCTATAATTAGAGATGTAGTAAAATGCAAATACTATACAAAAGGCAGCAGCATTGACTGAAATTCTCCCTAAAGTGAAAATGACTTATAGGTAGCCTAGCCAAGTGAAAAGAACATGTGTTTAGGATTCAGACAGAGCTGAGGCCAAAACCGGCTTCACCAAATGTGAGGCTTTGTGGCCTGGGCTTGTTTCATCTCATTGAGTCTCAGGCTCCTGATTTATAAAGTGAGAATTAAGCTACTTACCTCTACGGTAACATTACACATAAGTGCTCCAAACAGTGCCTGGCATAAGGTATAGGCTGAATAAATGATAATTATTGTTTTTATAACTATTACAATTTCACAATAGTTTTGAGCCCCTGAGAGATGTAGTCATATAAAAGAAATAGCAATTATTTTTCAACTTTTATTTTAAGTTCCATGGTACATGTGCAGGATGTGCAGGGTTGTTACATAGGTAAATGCATGCTATGGTGGTTTGCTGGACAGATGAACCCATCACCTAGATATTAAGCCCAGCATCCATTAGGTGTTTTTCCTAATGCTCTCCCTCCCCACAACTTCCCAACAGACTCCTGTGTGTGTTGTTCCTCCACCCCATGTGTCCATGTAGTTCTCATCATTTAGCTCCCACTTATAAGTGAGAACATGGGGTGTTTGGTTTTCTGTTCCTGCATTAGTTAGCTGAGGATAACAGCTTCCAGCTCCATCCATGTCTCTCCACAAAGCACATGATCTTGTTCTTTTTTATGGCTGCATAGTATTCCATGTTGTATATGTACCTCATTTTCTTTATCCAGGCTATTGCTGATGGGTATTTAGGTTGATTCCATGTCTTTGCTATTGTGAATAGTGCTGCACAGAACATACATATGCATGTATCTTTATAATAGAATGATTTATATTCCTTTGGGAATATACCCAGTTGTGGGATCGCAGGGTCAAATAGTATTTCTTCCTCCAATTCTTTGAGGAATCACCACACTGTCTTCCACAACGGTTGAACTAATTTACACTACCACCAATACTGTAAAAGTATTCTTTATTCTCTGCAACCTCCCCAACATCTGTTTTTTCATTTTTATGTTTTAATAATCACCATTCTGACAGGTGTGACATGGTATCTCACTGTGGTTTTGATTTGCAAGAAATAGCAAATGTCGATTGGGAAGACCTGGCCGACTCCAGCTCCACCTAGTTGGGAGCTAATCTTGGACACATCACACTCTTAGCCTTAGACTTTTCACTTTAAAACCAGGCTGTTGTGAGGATCAAGTGAAATGATGCCTGTGAAAGTGCTTTGTAACCTGTGAAAGTGTTATATCAATATCCAGTTATGGTGGAAGTTGGAAAACAGAGTGAATACAAAAGTATTAGTCTCCAATTATAACCTTATTGACCAGAGTACTGATTACAGGTTATAAAGTGTTGACAGGGCCGGGCGCGGTGGCTCATGCCTATAATCCCAGCACTTTGGGAGGCCGAGGCGGGTGGATCACGAGGTCAAGAGATCGAGACCATCCTGGTCAACATGGTGAAACCCTGTCTCTACTAAAAATACAAAAAATTAGCTGGGCATGGTGGCACGTGCCTGTAATCCCAGCTACTCAGGAGGCTGAGGCAGGAGAATTGCCTGAACCCAGGAGGCGGAGGTTGTGGTGAGCCGAGATCGCACCATTGCACTCCAGCCTGGGTAACAAGAGCGAAACTCCGTCTCAAAAAAAAAAAAAAAAGTGTTGACAGTAAAATCTTGGTGGAACTGTAAAGAAATTGCACCTTAATGCTATGCTATGTCTCTATGGGTGTGTATATATATGTTAATAGATGCATACATTTTATAGACACTTATGATCATATGTTACATGATAGATATCGCTCTAATTATGTATCACATAAACCCAACAATAGGCTTGTCCTTTTGTTTTGAAGCATTTTCTAGAACAATTCTTGGGCCAATCTGGGCATAAATGCTGCTCTAAATGTCAGAGGTTAAAAACAAAACATCAGACCCCCAAACACCCTGATGGGAGCCTGAGGAATTTAACCCTGAAAGCAGCATTCAGGAGATCTGAAATGGCGAGGGTTGGCTTGAAAGCATCTTCACACATGGGCTTCCTTTAGGGCAATGGGGAAACAAATATGGAAAGCCATGTGCAAGGTTCCCCACACAAATAAGGCCAGGCAGGATCCACAGAGTGGAAAGCAGCTTTGAAGTTGTTTGTGGCCAGATGCTCTGCGCAACTGTTTCTGCTCTGGGGTCTGGCAGCCCAGAGTGCTTTTCAGGATCTTAAGGAAAAGGCGCTGTGTCTCCTTCACAGATGCCTTCTCCCTTCCATCCTCTCCCATCAGCTAAAACAATGTTCTGAGTGTGCATCTGTTTGCCACTAATTCTTGAGCTGTGCTTTACTAGCGGGTTTTCTTCTCTCCAGCGAATTTGCCAGTATGACCTGGCACGCAGAACAGTTTTACTCTAGAGAAGTAAATATAGCTTTTAGGATGCAAATAAATGCAAGAGGGGAAAACACAGATTGTTTTACGGAGCTATTGGCCAAGTGTATATAGTTAGCAGCTATGAAGCCCTTGAATTATGAAAATTAATTAAATTCAATTTGATGAATGAGAATAATCACTTCAAATGGGATAATGTGATAAATAACCACTTCCACAAGGAAAACAATAATTTCAATGCCACAGGTGCTTCATTTTGAGGACTGCTAAAATGCAAAAATCCAAGTTTATGAAGCAAACAGTACTAATGATAATGAAAAGCTGGCTTCTGGCTCTGATGCACTCTGGTGAAGGACAGGGGCCAAGATCTTCAGTTTGCCTCGGCAGCTCTGCCCAAAGTTACTGGGTCCAAAAATGAAGGAGAAGGTGAAGCCTGGGCTTCCCACTAACTCCCCATACTGGGGAGTTGGCTTATGGCACCTGATCCCAGCCTCAACCCTCTCAGAGCAGCGGTTTCCAATTCTCTTTGTGACCCTTAGGGACCCTGCAGTCCCAGCCCTTCCCAGCCATCTAACTGCACCTTCTTACCCCCCAAACACACAGAGATTTTCCCACCTCAACTGCCAGGACTTCAGTCTGGCTTCTTGCTGGAGCTGCTTCCTGCCTATCACAGATCAAAGCAGCAGCAACACCTCCCATGTCCTAGGGTTACTCCAGGCCATTTCTATCTCCAACCCCGTCTGCTCCGCCCTACTCTACGTAGTACCCAGTGGAAGCTCCCTGTGAAACAGGTACTGTGCAAAGAGCTTTAGATACTATGCCATCTGCTCCTTAGAGCAACCCCATTTGGCTAATAAAACACGGTTCTCATTGTATAGGTGAATAAACTGCAGCACAGAGAGATTAAATATGTAGCTTCATGTCATACAGCTTATGAGGCTGAGCCAGGATTCAAAGACAGGGTAGTTAGCCTCCCAAACCCTCACTTTTAACTACCACTCTACTTCTTCTAAAGAGAAATATGATTTTCTCCATAGCACACATGAGAAACAAAAAGCTTATAGGGGTTAAGGTACCAGGCTGAGGGTACAGAGTGGTAGGACAGGATCTGAACACAAGTCTTGCTCTCACCAAACCTCATGTTCTTTCTACAACAGTTGATTTACAATACAAATTGAAAAAATAGGGGAGAAGGAAGCATTGAGCAGGCAGAAGTAAGATCTTTTACTTGCTAGTTTTTGCTCTTGGTCAAAATTAACCATGGAAAGTCTCAGCGTCTTGTAAGATTGGAATAATAATAGTGTCTACCTCTTAGAATCATTGTGAAGATTCTATGGGACAGGGTGGGCACTGCCTAGCACAACTCCCAGCAAACAGCCGATGCTCAGAAAATGTCAGCCACCATTCCTGTCATGACCCTATGTGGCCTCCATCCCACTCCTTTGGTAATGGCCTGTCTTCTCCTGAATCTTCACCTTGACCGTCTCTGCCACCTCTGAGAACTCCAGGGTCTCATAGCAGCCATAGCCATTCCTCTGGCTTTATTGCCACCTCACTGCAGCATTCATTGCACCATTGATCATCTGGGAGGCTTTGTGCAGCCCAAGGTTGCTGACAGCACGGTTCCTCACTTGCGGTCATCACAGCTAATCAAACTGTTGATAGCCATGAGTCACCTCCCAGTCTAAGTGATCTGTGATAAGTCTCCCAACAACCCTCACAGCTCAGCTAACATCTGCTGCTGCTGCCCTGAAGGCCCCAGTTCCTCTCTTCTGGGCTTGCTTTCACATTCCAGCCAACCGGGAATGCTGTGAGCCCTAGAGGCGCATGCCTCTCTCAGCCTGTATTAGCTTCTTATTGCTGCTGTAACAAATCACCACAAATCCAGTAGCTTAAAATAAAGGAATTCATTCTCTTGCAGTTTTGGAGGCCAGAAGTCCAACGTGTATCAATGGGCTAAAATAAACATGCTGGCAGGACTGTGTTCCTTTGGGAGGCCCTCAGGGAGAATCCAATTTCCCTGCCCTTCCCACCTCCTAAGAGACCACCTACATTCCTGGCTCATGATCCACTTCTCCATTTTTAAAGCCAGCAGCTTGACAGCTTTAGATCTGTCTTTGACTCTGACCCTTGCTTCTGTCATCATAGACCCTTCTCAGACTCGCCTGTACCCTAATGTCACTTATAAGGACCCTGATGATGACATTGCCCTCTCATCTGACCTGGATAATCCAGATTATTTCTGCATCCTGAACTCCTTAACTTCATCTCATCTGCAAAGTCTCTCTTCCCATGTAAGGTTCTGGAGATTAGGACATCAACATCTTTTTGGAGGCTGCATTATTTTGCTTATGGCAAAGCCTTTCCTATAAAAACCTCCATGTAACCCACTTCCTGTACTAGAAATACATGTGGCTGAGAATCGGGAGCCATCATAAGGCCCACCGAAAGCAGGTCTTCTGCCAGGGAGTCCCTGGGTGAATCACCGGCCAGGTGGAGCCATCAGGCTGGAGTGAGATTACCCACTCTCTGTCCCAATGAGCATTTATCTGGCCCAGACTAGTGGGTACATCTCCAAGGAGAGAAGTCCAGTTTAGCATGTTCAATAGTTTTTAATGGTGGACACATGTCATTATGCATTTGTCCAAACCCATAGAATGAACAACACCAAGACTGAGCCTGAACGTAAATTGTGGACTCTGGATGATAAGGAGGTGTCAGCGTAGGCTCATCCATCGTAGAGTAGGTCTGCTTGGGGAAGTTGAGAGTGCCTGCGTGGAAGGAGGGGGTAAATGGGAAATCTCTGTACTTTCCATTCAACTTTGCTGTGAACCTAAAACTGCTCTAAAAATGATATTGTTTAAAAAGTCTTTTAAGGGAAGAATGATCTGAGAAATGTTGTAGCAAAGGTTGGATACCACCTTATTAAACTGTAAGCCCCATGCGAGAAGAGACCATAACATCCTTTAACATTATGTCCTGAGAGTCTCACAAGTGCCTGCCCCGTAGCAGGAGCTGAATGGCTGACAACCGACCTCAAAGACACCAGGCTTGTGGTAAGGATTCCTGCAGTTTAAGTGGCCCTTAGTGACAGTAACTCCATTTGCAGTGGAACGACTGCTCCTCCCGCAGCCCAGAGCAGACACAGGAAACTAGAAACCAGCACCGTTCATTCCTGTGCCAAGTGCTTTAAGCGCCCATTCTAAAACTGAGAAGAGTGGGGCTCAGAAAGGCTAAGTAATTTGCAGGGCAGAGGGCCTGGATTCAACTATAAGTCTGTGTAGGTCTGAAGCTCATGCCAGGCTTCCTTACCAAATGACAAGCAAGAGTGGAGAGGGCCGTTCTCTGTGTATGTTCTGAGCTCTGGATGTGAAAAATAATGCAGAAAAGATGGCGCTGCAAACCAGGGAGGCCCCCAGGGACGGTTAGCTGTTGAAGGCAACCTTGTATATTTGCATAAAAGCCCGGTTGTCCGCAGAGGAATACCCAAGCCCTTGTAAGTTGCTATGGTCCCTAGAGACGCTCACCAGAAAGCATCTAGAGGAAGCATTTAAGGTGGCCAGGCTGGACCAAGTGCCGGCTGGAGCAGAGAGGGACCAGCAGAGGGCGCTGTGCAGACGTGCAGCGCCAGATCTTTCCAAGACCAGCAACACAGACCCAGCAACGCCCGGAGCCCACACCCAGGGCTGAGCCAGGGACAGAGATCTCTCTTTCTGAATCAAATTAGTTTCCTTCCCTTGAGACCAAGGAACACAGAGAATATTTTTCAGGAAGCAGTGGAGAGTGAAGCTTGCCTCTTGCAAAATCTTTAATGCTTGCGGCTTGCTTTTTCTTCCATAAAACTTCCTTTTGCCACAATGGATATTGAGAGGCAGTGCAGCAAAATGGGTAGAGCAGAGAAAGTGATGTGCAATCCCCGCTTTATCCCTTATTAGAGGTGCAGCTTTACTCTGAGCTTCCTTTTTGCCTTCCGTACGCCGGAGACCTAGGCTGTTTCAGGTCTGTTCTGAAGACTAAAGAGAATGAATAGAAAAGGTGAGTACGTGATCTTGCCCAAAGCAGGTCAGCAGTTTGCCATCGTTTGGGTCTTAAGACCTCTTTGCACTCTTGAAAATGATTGAGGACTCAAAGAGTTTCTGTTTATGTAGTTCTATTTAACAATGGTTACCACACTTGAAACTAACATTCATTTTTCAATTAAATTTCTAATTGAAATACTTGATTAGTAAAACAATATATCATGCTAAAAGGTTTTTAAGAAGGATAACTGTATTTTCAAACTAAGAAATATTTCATTAGAATGGCAGTGACAGTGTTTTCCATTTCTGCGACTCTCTTTAATGTCTGTCTTAAGAAAAGATGGTTGGGTTTGTGTATCTGTCTCTGCATTCAGCCTGTTGTGATATCACACATCAGGTAGCCTCTAGAAAACTCTGTACACCGTAAAAGAATGGGAGTGAAAAGTACCAATAACATCTTAGTATATTATCTAAAGATTTTCATGTTGGCACTCCATAAGCTGTAGTGATTCTGTTGTTTCCTGTGAACTTATAAGTGGGAATTTGGGGCCAGGCTGAAGCATCATCTCATCCCAAATTTCTGGGTGGCAAGTCCAGCCTGGAACACAGGACACTCTATGAGTTACCTTGGTCTTTGGAGAAAGTGTCTCTCATGAGAATATGAGAGGTTTTACTCTGCTTTCAAAGAAGCAGATGACGAATTGAGTAATTGATGAATTGAGTAATTGATAAAGTGAATCAGACATGAAATGAATCACAGCTGGAACAAGCCTGAGATCACAGGCCTCCTAATGTACGTCAGGGTGATGTCTGTCTCCAAAAAACCAAATCAAGAAGTCTTCAGAGAGCAGTTGGTTAAGTAAACATTTTATTTCAGATTAACATAAAACCTGCCTTTCAATGACTTCCAAAACATTTCATTTCCTTCCTGTTATGGATGATGAGATGCATTGACTGTGTTTCCATCTCCTCCCCAGCAGGTGCCCGAGCCTGATGAATTCCCTTGCTAACAAACTGCTGCCTCCTGCCGAGACCCGTGTGTCTCCCACGGGGCTGAATTGCCCTGCCTCTGCCCAGCACAGCTCTGGGTGCCCAGGGGGCACAAGGGCCTCCCTGGACCTCAGCAGCAGCACAAGACGGGTGTGTCCCTGTGTCTCTGTCAAGGGTCTGCATGATGTGGGTTGCTAGATCCTTCTTCTTCCTCTTCCTCCACTGCCCATCCTTGATTCTTTACAAAACTCCCTGTCCTTCATTCTTTGAACTCAGACCTCTTTTTAATCTTCTTTTGTCTCCACTAGTTCCCTGTGTCCACCCACCCTGCATCCTCCTCTCCACTGACTCAGTGCTTAATCCTGGTCTAAACCCACCTCTCCACTCAGGTCCTTCTTCCTTCCTTCTCTTTCCTTTGTGTGGCTTGTCATGTGTTAGGGCCACGATGCTAAACTGGTATATAATTAAGATGTAATATACAAAGTAAGTACTGTTATACCCATTTTTCAGGTGAGACAAATAAGGTACAAAAGAGTTCAGTGACTTGCCCAGGTTCCCCTAGCCAGTGATCGATGGAACCAGGTGTGACCCCCATGGCTGCTTGTCTTTCCACCTCATCCCTGATGACTCTCTGAAGTAGCTTTAAGCACCTTCTTTATGTCCCTGTTCACTTGCTTTCCAATGTGCTTCCTTTGCTGGTCTCAACCCACATCCCTTATAATGCGCCTCCCCATAGCCTGAGCACCTGCCCAGGGCACTGGGCAAAAGCAGTGAGCAAGCTTTACTTCATGGGGCTTTCCATCTTGTCCTTTCTGCATTAATATCTGGGCTCGTTCAGGCTCTGCTGCTTTGTCTGTAGGCATCTGCCTTTTTCCCAGAAACAGTTTCATCTTGGGCAGATATGGCCTGGACACAGTTTTGCTTTGTGTATTGTCTTTGGCAGCCCCTTCCTCCGCTGTTCCCCTTCAAAGCCACGTTGCCTGCCATTCCCCATTGTGTTCCGAGCCTTTAAGAGGTGAGCTGGCCATGAGCAACTCTGTTTTTCCTCATCCATACTCTCCATGCTGTTACATGAGGAAGCCACATCTCTAGAGAAGCTGGCCTCTCTGGCTTTGCTCACATACCCACGGAGCCTTGCCCTTCACTATCTGATGAAAGCAGAGAACTGGCAAGTTGTGCAAACAGCAGGGTGGTGGTCCCTTGGGGCTCTGCCTGAGATGCCAGAGCCCAGTGAGGCCAAGAGCAGGCCAGGGGCCCCTGAGGGCTGGACCTGAGCAAGGAAGAGCCAAGTTATTGAAGGGGAAACTGAGGCCAAGTACCCCATTCTTTCATAGTCATTTCTTCAGTTCATTCAAAATATTTATTGACTGCTTTCTTTGTTTCAGGGAATATTCTAAGCATGGGATGCACCAATGAATGAAACTAATAAACCTGCCCTAACGAAGTTTGCAATATATTGGGAAAGACAAACTATAAGCAAATAAATACATAAATGGTCCCCAAGTTAAGATAGTTCAGCCTACAACTTTTTCACTTTACCATGGTGTGAAAGCAATAGAAACTACACTTCAAGTACCCATACAGCCACTCTACTTTTCATTTTCAGTAAAGTGTTCAACAAATACATGAGATATTCAACATGTTACTCTAGAATAGGCTTTGTGTTAGATGATTGTGCCCAACTGTATGGTAAGTGTTCTGAGCGCATTTAAGGTGGGCCAGGCTGAGCTGTGAGGTTCAGGGGGTTAGCTGTATTAAATGTATTTTCGTCTTAAAATATTTTCAATTTACAATAGGTTTATCAGGACGTAACCCCATCATAAATTGAGAAGCATCTGTATACAATGATGTTAGATAGTGATAAATACTGTAAAGAAAAATAAAGCACCGTCTGGTATATTGAGGTGTCTGATGGACATGGAGGGTGAGCGTTGTTGTAGGTAGCATGGTCAGAGAACTTTCTTGGAGGGGTGACATTTAATTAAAATATTAAATGCAGCAAGGAAGTAGTCCAAGAGGATATTTAAAGGAAAGCATTCTGGGCAGAGGTAATAGCCCTTGCCAGCCCTGAGGTGGGAACATGCTTGCTGGTTTTGAGTAGAAACAGGAAGCCGGCATTGCTGGAGAAAATAAGAGATATGGTGGGGTTGGGGAACAGAGTCACATGGGAAGGTACGAGCCATTGAGAATAGTTAGGATTTGATCCAGGAGTTCTGACTCCACGTAGAGTGCTGTTTTCATTGCACCACACTCTCTTCAAAGGGTTATCATACAAGATAGTCCAATTTTGAAGATGGGCAAAAACAGTGGCTTGGACTCTTGATGTTTGTGTTCACTTCCATTTACTTGCAACCAACAAGCAGAGCAAAAATTATAGATAAGATCAAGAAGAAAGACAAAGAGCTCTAGAATAACACTCCCTTTATTCTTCACAGTGTTCACACTGCAAAGTTTGAGTCAGTGTAACCCATGAGGAGTGAGGAATCTGCCATCAAGAGGAGCCCCAAACCATGAGGCAGAGGAGGGTCCTGTTGACCTCGGGGCTCAGTCTCCCAGTGTTGGTGCACTCCGCTTTGGGCTGAGTTGTGTCCCCCCAATTCATGTTGAAACCCTAATTGCCAGTGTGACTGTGTTTGGAGGTAATTACAGTTAAATGAAGTCATAGGAGTGAGGCCCTAAAGTGATAAGGACTGATATCCTTCTAAGAAGAGGAAAAGATTCCAGAGACAGAGAGAAGGTCATGTGGGGACACAGTGAGAAGCTGCCATCTAAGAGTCAGGCTGAGGCCTCACCAGAAACCAGCCATGTCAGCACCTTGATCTTGGACTTCCAGCCACCAAAACCGTGAGAAAATAAATGTCTGCTATTAAGCCACGTAGTCGCGTTGTGATGTTGCAGCAACCTGAGAAGAGTGATGTATGCTACAGTGAGTCCCTTCTGAGGTCCGTTTCTTTTTTTTTTTTTTTTTTTTTTTTTGAGACGGAGTTTCGCTCTTGTTACCCAGGCTGGAGTGCAATGGCGCGATTTCGGCTCACCGCAATCTCCACCTCCTGGGTTCAGGCAATTCTCCTTCCTCAGCCTCCCGAGCAGCTGGGATTACAGGCACGCACCACCGTGCCCAGCTAATTTTTTGTAATTTTAGTAGAGACGGGGTTTCACCATGTTGACCAAGATGGTCTCGATCTGTTGACCTTGTGATCCACCCGCCTCGGCCTCCCAAAGTGCTGGGATTACAGGCTTGAGCCACCGCGCCCGGCCTTCTGAGGTCTGTTTCTTATTGCACCCTTGGGCCTCTAGCAAGCCTTGCCTTGGCCTACCTCATCATCAAATTGGGAAGGGGGTTCCCTCTGACTTCTGAGAGCAGCAATCTTGTCTGCAGCAGTGCTGGGTTGGGGGTGGTTTGGAATTCAAGATGCCTTAACTGGTTTATGCCTGGGCTTTTCAACTGCAATATGGGAAAGATAACGTAAGTGCTTTTGAAGAAAGTTCTATATACAATTATATTCAATAGGTAATTGCTGACATCATCTATGCACAAAGTATTGTACAGGGAAGGATGCAATACAGTTTATCCCCCATGATAAATTTTTCTCAGTGATAATGTATGTGTGTAAAATAGTTGTGAAAGCATTTTAGGAATGTGCCATTTTAAAATGAGGAGTTTTAAAAATAATATTAACTGCTTCCCAGAACACGTAACCTTACATATTTTATGTAAGCCATAGCCTTGTCCTCACAATCCTGTGGCTTTCTGCTTCCTGCAGCTTTGTGGCAAAATGGAAAAAAACAAAACAAAATACAATTCCAAGCCTTTGATTTAAGGTAAATGGATTTTAACCATCCCTAAAGAGCAGGAGGTCAGGACGGAATTCAACCAAGTTTGAGTCACTCATTATTGCTAGCATGCAGTTTTGATAGTTTCATCATTCTCTTTTGAGATTATGCCTTTATTCCCATATTTATAAAAGTGACAAATATATTTATGGAAGAAACTGTTTATAAATGCCTGCATTTGAGAGCAGGTTAAGGAGACCCAGGGTTGCTTTGACTCCGGGTCTCCTTAACCTGCTTTGAGTCATAACAAGTTTGGTTTCTATGACATCACTTTTTACACAGAGAGGATTAAAGTCATTTGTTGCACAAGCCAAAAGGAGCCAGCTGGAGGAGTTTCCGGAGACCTGCTTCTCCCTTATCACAAGGGCAGGTCTGACTTCTGAGCTTCTTTCTGTCCAGGGCTGCATTATGTTCGGCGTAACTAGCGCAAATCTTTTAAATAGGAGCATGAGTATGCCCTATTTTCAGAACACTCCAAATAGCCAAACTCAAACACAAAGAACAGACAAATTAGAGAATGACTTAAAATACAAAAATAATAATTTCCTTAAAATAATGATTCACTGATTACTTCATTTGTGTGGCAAACTCCCCAAGGGCATTTAAAATGTAGTTTGAATAATAAAAATCTTATTTGTATAACATGCAAGTAGCATATGATAGTTTGCAAGTCTGTAGAGTTTTATTGATGTCCTCATGACTACTTTGCAGGATGGGGCATGTTTTTTTATTCCCATGTGACATGGTTGAGAGGCTAAGACAAGTCCTTTGCTCAAGGTCACACAGCTGGAAAGCTCAGAGGTGAGACTTCAGTCCCCTGACTCATTGTCAAATTATACTTTCCTCTGGACACATACTTCTTTTTCAGATATATGTTTTCCCTTGAAACAGAAGTCAGATAATTAAAAACTATTTTGGAGTATATTCAAATTTGAAATGAAAATTTTTGTATAAAAATAATTTGACTTCCCAAGAGAGTAGTTGGAGATCTGTAATGTTTCGAGAAGAAGATAAAAAAATATACTTCATCAGAATCACCAATGAAGTCTTTTTTATTAGGATTCTGTAGAAAAGCAGAATCAATAGGATATATATCTGCTTCAGTATTTATATATATAAAATTATCTATGCAAATAAAGAGATTTATTATGAGGAATTGGTTCATGTGATTATGGAGGCTGAGAAGTCCCACAATACGATGTTTGCAAGCTGGAGATCCAGGAAATCTGGTAGGATAGTTTTAGTGTGAGTATCATGGCCTGAGAACCAGGAGAAATGATGGTATAAGTCCCAGTCTGAGGGCAGGAAAAGACCAGTGTCCCAGCTCAAGGAGCCAGATAAAGAGACAGGTAATTCTCCCTTCCTCTGTCTTTTTGTTGTCTGTTCAGCCTGCCAATAGATTGGATGAAGACCCCTCGCTCTGAAGAGGACCATGGATTTTACTCTGTCCATTTTATTCTGATACAAATGTTAGTCTCTTCCAGAAACAACCTCACAGATACACCCAGTAATAATATTTAACGGGATATCTGAGCCTCCTGTGGCCCAGGGCCCAGTCAAATTGACACACAAAATAAACATAACACTTCAAACAAAAAAACAAAACAAAAACCCAAAACAGATGACCAGGCCAGATTACAAATATATTCAATAAGAATTTCCAAGTGTAGCTTTTGTTCTTTGCTTTTTAAATTAAAAAAAAATTTTTTTTAATTTTTCCATAAGTTATTTGCGTGTAGGTGGTATTTGGTTACATCAGTTCTTCTGTGCTGATTTGTGAGATTTTGGTGCACCCATCATTCGAGCAGTATACACTGCACCCTATTTGTAGCCTTTTATCCTTTGCTCCCCCACCCTTCCCCTCAAGTCCTCAAAGTCCATTGTATCATTGCCTTTGCGTCCTTATAGCTTAAGCTCCCACATTTCAGTGAGAACATACGGTGTTTGATTTTCCATTCCTGAGTTCAGTTACTTCACTTAGAATAACAGTCTCCAATCTCATCCAGGTCACTGCAAATGCAGTTAATTCCTTCCCTTTTACTGCCGAGTGTATTCTATCATATATGTATACCACAGTTTCTTTATCCACTTGTTGATTGATGGGCAATTGGGTTTGTTCCACAATTTTGTGTTGTTTGCTTTTTTCAAAAACCAAAGAGTGGACAGCCCAAACTGAAAAGCATGAATCCAAATGTCCAGACTGAGGCATGCTGAGAGAGTCATAGATTTTCAAAGTGAATGGCTTCTATGCTCAAAGATGTGTTCCATTTCCTTGCAGGCAAACCTTATAAAATTAATGTGAGCTTATGTCCGCTAACAGAGGAGAAAGAATGAATTATATGCAATTAAAGATAGTCAAGAATAAATTCTGTTTAGCTTCAGGGTGATATGTTTTGGCTGTGTCCCCACCCAAATCTCATCTTGAATTGAAACTCCCACAATTCCCACATGTTGGGGGAGGAACCTGGTGGGAGGTAATTGAATCATGGGTTGGGCCTTTCCAGTGCTGTTCTCATGATAGTGAATAAGTCTCAGGAGATCTGATGGTTTTAAAAACAGGAGTTTCCCTGCATATGTTCTCTTCTCTTGTCTGCTGTCATGTGAGATGTGCCTTTCACCTTCTGCCATGATTGTGAGGCCTCCCCAGTCATGTGTAACTGAAAGTCCCATAAACCTCTTTCTTTTGTTAATTGCTCAATCTCTGTTATGTCTTTATCAGAAGCATGAAAATGGACTAGCCGGGTGCGGTGGCTCACACCTGTAATCCCAGCACTTTGGGAGGCTGAGGTGGGTGGATCGCCAGAGGTCAGGAGTCTGACACTAGCCTGGATAACGTGGTGAAACCCCATCTCTACTGAAAGTACAGAAACTAGCCGGACGTCGTGGCAGGTGCCTGTAATCCCAGCTGCTTGGGAGGCTGAGGCAGGAGAATCACTTGAACCTGGAAGGCAGAGGTTGCAGTGAGCCGCGATTGTGCCATTACACTCCAGCCTGGGAGACAAGAGCAAAACTCTGTCTCAAAAAAAAAAAAAAAAAAAATTTATAACCAGATGCTCTTATACCTGAACATTCTGCTTTGATATAACTTCTGAGCAAGTCTGATGTGATCTTCTACATACTAAACCTCCATAGTCCATATATAAACTGTGAGCTGAAACACTGTGGTGGAGCAGTCAGACAGAAGCTCTCTGAGAAATTTCTCCGGGGCCATAGGCCCAGCTAGCCCAGATGGCTCCAATGCGTCATACTTAATATTAAGAACATTAAGTTACATCAATTTATATCAAACTTTAAGCACCTGTCTCACTAAGCTAATGGGAAATTCAGTCTTGGTTGTTACAATGGCTCTACCATTTGAGAGTACCATGATGATTTCTTTTTCCCTAACTTGAAGGTTATGCAAAGCTCCTGAGGCCATACATGAGCCAGCTCACTGGGGAGACTCCTCTGATAGTCAGCCACCGGTCCACACTGGTCCACTGACCTAAGCTGCAGGCTCTCCCTGCTGTCATCCCACAGTTGGGATGTAGGGGTCTTCAGGGGTTGCGGATGGACATTCTTGGGCTTAGAATTCAGCCTCCTCAGCACATCATGCAGCCACCCCTTCTGAGGCTTTTCAAACTCCCCAGATAAATTAGCATCTGTCTCCAAGCTGTTTCTTTAATCTCTCTGTGGATTCTTATGCCAATGCTATACTTTAAGAAAACCTATTAGAGCTTTTAAATACATATTACCATTCTAACAGATTTTTTTCTCATGATATTTCTCCTGGTGCCCCAAGCAGCTGCCTTCATCTTCCCACTCTCATTTTCCCCTGATTGGGTCTCTATTTTCAAATTCTTCTCCAAACAAAAAATAAATAAATTCTTTATAGAAAGCCATGTCCTCTCTTAACCCATCTTTGGCCAGTTTGACATAATCTCTACTTCAGAATAAATTGAAAATCCAAATCCAAAATAAAGAATTGGTCATTTAACACAGTTACAAAATAACATGGCATTTGCTTCTTAGGTCCCCATTGAGAAAGCACAGTCCAGTCTCATAATTCCACTGAAGTTTATACAACAAAAATCCTTTCTCCGAGTTGCACAGTGTATGTATTTGCTTGAGGAAATACCTACTCTCTCAAACAAAAACAACTGTGTCTGAAACCCCAGGACACTTCTGGCTTTTGCTATGATAAATAAAGACTTCCATTTTCTTTCCTCTCCAAGGACATTGCTCAACGAATAGGAGGCTTCACTCAGGCTGGAAAAAGGAAAAATAAGTCATTACATCTCTGTCTCTCTGTCTCTGTCTCTGTCTCTCTCTCTCTCTCGCGCGCACACACACACACACACACACCCCCCACAGACACTAATAATTCACAACCCCTCCCTTATTGCTCACCCTAAGGATCTTGGTTGCTCTGTTACTCCCAGCTTTATTTGGGCCATTTGCCCTTGGAACGTTGTTAAGTTTTCTCATTGTCAGTTGAAAATACCTATGACTTCACAACAGAAACTCAAAACTTCACTTTTGCCCTTCTTACAAGAGCCATATTTCCCCCCCCACCCTCTGAAGCTGCCTTGCTGCCTGATCAGGTACAGGCCACACCTGGTGTGAACACCTGGCTGGTTAACAGCTCTCTCTCCACCTCATTTGCAGGACATATGTGCCCTCTGCAAGCTCCATTTCACCCCTTCCCCAGGTGAGATTTCAGTGAGTTTCACCCCAACTACTTTAGGTATGTACTCTCATCATCCTCATTCAGCGTAATCCATTCTTTATTAGTTTGTTTTAGAAACAAGGAAGTGTGTAGCCTCAGGATGCCTGCAGTAGGCTTGTTTCTGTGAGGGGATTCAGCCATGTAGCAAAGCCAACATCTGCGGAGGAAGGCCCACAGATGCTCTGGTAGAACAGGGCCTGAAGTCCAACTTCCCTTAGTATATTTCAGTTATATGAGATAGTCAAATACCTTTATTATGTAAGCCACTTGGGGTTGGGTTTTCTGTTACTTGCAATAAAAATATCCCAAGTAACATACCAAATCTCCACTAACCCCAGAAAGTGACTTTCCTCCCCTCAAGAGAGGACTTGTCTCCCATGTCAGGACTTGAAGTGCTTCTCTCAAGAACCCAAACCCAACTCTAGCCCTTGTCCTGCTTTCCTTTCTTCTGTCAATATTCAGTTTCCATTTCTGGCAGCCTTTCTTGTCTTCGCTTTTTGTTTTTGTTTAAAAAAACAACTAGGGATTAGTTTGAATTTTAAAATTTTAACTTAATTTTTATTTTACTTCAG
Source organism: Callithrix jacchus (assembly GCF_049354715.1). Taxonomy (NCBI): domain Eukaryota; kingdom Metazoa; phylum Chordata; class Mammalia; order Primates; family Cebidae; genus Callithrix; species Callithrix jacchus. The sequence goes on from NC_133502.1 coordinate 67,253,875, forward strand.
AAATACCTATTCACAAGTTAGGCAATTACACAATTCTTAAAATGAGAAGTCCCCACCCTATCCTCCCACCTCCAATTTCTCCACAGAGGTAATCTCTGCCCATTCTTTCTTCTTTTTCTACCTGTATTTACTGCTTACTGCTAAATAAAATGGTTGTAGAACTATTCATCATTTTCCAGCTTTATTTATTATGCATTTTCTGTGATGGAAGATGGCAACTTAGGTTTCTTATGCCTCTCTCACACACGTGCGTATCTTCTCCCTTTATTTTCTGAAAAAAGGTTATATCACAGTATTTCACTCTAGCAGCCCAGCCCACCCCACTTATCTGTGGGAGATGCATTTCAAGACCCCCAGTGGATTCCTGAAACCATGAATAGTACCAAACTCGATTGCTGTCAATTGGAAAACATTACTGTTCATGTCTTCCACCCATAAATGTAATACCTTTTCATCTTAACTAAGCATTTATCACCCACTGTGAAGTGTGATAAATACTTTTTGCAGCTTGAGGTGCAACAGCAAAACTAGCACAAATTTATTTTGCCTTCTTCACAATTTTACAGATAGATTTGTTCTTACTGTGGATCTTAGCAACCTCAGCATTTTTTTTTTCTTTCCTTATTAAGTCAAGAACTTTCACCTTTTCTCTTAGAGGAAGCACTTTACAGCTTGTCTTTGGTGTATCTTATTTGCTAGCATCATTACTCTTATGCTTTGGGGTCATTAAGTAAAATAAGAGTGAGTTTAACACAAGCACTATTACATCACAATAGTTGGTTTGATCAACTGGATGATGATTCAGTGACTCATGGGTAGGTAGCATATATATTGTGGATCCACTGGAGAAATCTCACACCATCCCACTTTTCCCTGCCCAGAACGTGAGTAGAGTGAGATAGTGTGAGACTTCAACACGTTACTCAGAATAGCACGTGTTTTAAAACTTAAGACTTGTTCTTGACAGACTCTTGGCTAATAGGAAAAAACAAACAAACAAACAAACAAACAAAAACTTAAGACATGTTTATTTATGGAATTTTCCATTTAATATTTTCAACTGTTTGACCATGAGTAACTGAAGAAAGCAAAATCACAGATAATGGGAGACTATTATAGTCACATTATTTGCTATGTATATATTATTCACAGCTGAGCCATGTAGTGTACTATGGTTATATTTCCTAACACAAAAATTTCTTTTCCACTAGCATTTAATAACTGTATTTTGTTTTCACTTACTTGTTTTTCTATGTATTTGTCACTACTTTATCTAAATCTTCCAAAAGAAATATAAATTCCTCTCAATGTGTATAAATCAATTAATTTCTTCTTTTTCTGGGAGACATCCATATTAGAGCCCTTTAAGAATTCTGCTCCAACATGAATGAGTTGCTTTCTGAGCCTGCCACACACCAACATCCTGGGAATTCCCTTCACCTTTCTCCTGTGTTGGATTCCTTGTTTCCTAGCTACTGTGTTTTCCTCTATCTTGGTTTAATCTCTTATTTTGGATGAATACATTCTCCACTAGCTTTCTGATAAAAGTGTAAGGGTGATGAAAATGCTGAGACCTTTTATACGAAAAGGTCTCTATTAACTCTCACATTTGTTGGTGCTTTCCATGTTAGGGCCTTTTCCTCAAAAGTATTGTGGTCATTGACTGTTGCTCATAATTATGAGGCTCTGACCGGTTGACCAAATGCTGTGAGTAGAATGGATTTGTTGCACTGTGGGCTTCATTGTCAGGTGAGTAATAGGGCAGACACCCAGCTTTTGTGTTGAAGGATCCCCAGCTACCTGTATCAATCAGCCTTTTTCTCAGATTATGCAGTTTTCCATAGGAGGATCCTCCACAGGGTCCTGTCTTGACAGGGTTTGAGTCTGTCTGTCATCATTCTGGTAGCTAAATAAGGGAAGGGTACTGGGATTTGTGTTTAGTAGGAAGAATGATTTAGTCCCTCCCAACCTTCAGGCTGCCATGTCACCTCCACCCTTTACTGTACCAGAAGTCAACAACTCTATGGAGAAAACCTTGGTTTTCTTGTGAAAGTGAGGAGGGGGAGGAAGCTGGTAGGAGAGGAGAGCTTTTATTCAGACTTTCAATCTTCCTGGAAGTTGACAAGGGTAGCAGTGGGGAGAGCACCCAGCCAATACTTCTGCACAGAGAACTCTTACTAGCTGTGTAAACTTAAACAAGTTTCTTAATTTTTCTGAGCTTCAATTTCTTCAGCTGTAAAATGGAAACTCAGAGCTTTATATGTGCATGTCAAATGGGATTAATGAATGCAAAGCGCCTGGCATAATCTGCCTAGCAGGGGCAGTGTACTCAATTGTTGGCAGTACAACAGTCATGGTGGTAGTAGTTGGTAGTATCCTTAGCCTTGTTTCAGTGGACAGAAAGGAATCTCTCAAACTATCTAGCATTTTCCTACTCTCTCAAGAGGGAAGGCAGCATCACCTTACTCATCTTCTGCCAAAATGTTTACAGAATTTCAGGGGTGCAACAACCTTTGCAACTTGCCCTCTACTCCATCGTTCCCTTGTGTGCCCAACCCCAAAGCCCAGAGATAACTCTTTTATTTTTGGCTTCCATCCCAGTGAATTACTGGGAAGAATAGAAGCAAGGTCAACTAACCTACATCTCAAAAAAAATTTTAAGATACGTGACCTTGATGCTCTCCCTCCCATTCTACACACAATTCTTCCATTTCCTAGGGCAGTGCCCCAGATCTTCCTCCTACTTTTCCTGTCCTTCCTAATACCCTGGCAAGAGAGAAACAATAGAAATAGTGTTGTCTTCAGTATGTTAGAACTCCTTTCCCAATGCAAAATGAAATTCTTCCTTCCCCTACTTATCATCAGTTCTCTTTTGCTCTAATCCTTCTCCCCCCTTTTCTCTCACTGTCCTTTCTTGGGACCTTGATGCTGTTTTGTGAAAGGACAGCCTTCTTCTTCACAGTTAGTCTTTCCCTGAATCTTAGGATGTGTTTCCTGTCTGCTTTGGGGCTTCCAGTAGCATTGTTAGTTGGCTATATCTCAGGGGATTGAAGAGGGCAGGGGAGCTATAGAAGCTGGGGAAGTTGTGGATGTTTTGAAGAATTTAGAAAGCCTGATGGGCCACAGATCTGGTTCAGGATCTGAAGAAAAGTAGGATCCAATGTGCTCTGTATTTTTTCCCAGTCTGATATTTCAGTCCACAGGACTCTAGTAGGAATTTTTCATCCTGTATTCCTCATTAACACTCAACAACTGAAAATACACTGAATAAAATTTTTGAAGTAAGTCTTATTAACAAAAGTTGTGGTCAACTAAATATTAAGAATCAATCAACATTTGTTGGCAATGATGTAAATACAAAGTCATTTGGAAACTATGAGTGAATGAAGATGGACACAAGGATAGAGGAACAGGTCTCATCTAAGTACTCCTTATACTCTTGTTTCCTTTTTCAACCACACACTAACAGGGAAACCACACTTTATCTTTGCCTTCTGTGAATGGCCTTTTTTGAGTGCAGACCTTAGTCTGTCCTTAAAATTCTCTCCAGCAAAGTAATATAGCACAGGATTGAAGCAGCTATTGGCTGCTGCCAAGGCCAGTGTGATGACCAAAGCTTTATGTAGCCTGTCTCTGCATATACCCACTTTCCATGTCACCAAGTGGAGCGTCCTCAGTGTGTGATAGGGCAGGAAACACAAGAAGAAGATGATCAAGGCGAGGACAATGGTGATCAGTGTCTTCCTGTGAGAAACCCGTAGCCCCAATTCTGGGAGCTCCACTTTTAACAGAACTCGAATGATCAGCAGGTAACAGATGCTGAGTATGAAAAATGGGAGCAGAAAGCCCACCACCAAGGCAATATAGTTCATGGTCTGCAGCTTAGTAAGTTTATAGAGATTCAGCTCTAAGCATAATGTAATACTGCCATTCTGCTCAGTGGCACGATCCAGTAGCATTACTGAGGAAGCCATGATAAGGATCCATATGATCCCACACAGGATCCAGGCACTCCTGATGCTGATGATATGGAGAAGCCGAAAGGGGTGAACAGTTGCCAGGAAACGCACAACACTCAGCACAGTCAGGAAATAAATGCTGCTGTACATGTTGACATACAAGGAATAAGACATAATTCTGCAGGCCAGGTCTCCAAATATCCAGTTGGAGCCTCTAAGGTAATAGTCAGCCCTGAAGGGAAGCGTGCTTATGAACAGGAGATCTGAAATAGCCAGATTTAGCATGAAAATGTTAACGGATGTGGACTTCTTATAAGGCTGTAGGAAAACATATATGGACAAGCCATTTCCCAAGACTCCCCAGGCAAATATTATCAGATATACAATTGGGAAAAATTCTCTCTTGAAGTTTTCAATTGTGCAGTTACTGTTGTTGTTGTTATTGCTGAAGGTGGCATTTGGTTCCATTTCTGATAAGGAGATGGATGGATGTAAGGACATAAATGTTCTCTCCATCCTGGGTTAAAAAGAAACAGACACAAAAAGTTACTTTGTGAATTTCCCTTTTTCCTTCTTGCTTACTGATTATATCGCTCTAGGTTTTAATAAAACAGGGAGCAATACCATCTTTTCTTTGAAAGTTGAGTTTTAAAATATTGGTTAAGTCTTTACTATATGCTGCATTATATTTCATAATAAATTTACATTTTCTGATTTATAGAATGTAGAATAGCCATTAATTTGTTTGGCAGAAGTTGAAGCTTCAAACTTAGGGAACTTATGACCTAGTGCCCATGTTGACATGAATACCTCCCTGTGAACCTAAAACCGCTGAATAGTAGATTTCTCATCAGAAGCTGTGGAGCACAGAAGAAAATGGCACATTTCTCGAATGCTGAAAGAAAAGACCTGCCAACCTAGCATTCTATATCCAGCAAAAATATCTTTCAAGTACAAGGAGAAAATCAAGATTTTTTCAGATGATGGAAAACTAAGACTCTGTTGCCAGTAAACCTATCTTAAAAGAATGACTAGGCCAGGTGCAGTAGCTCATGCCTGTAATCCCAGCACTTTGGGAGGCTGAGGCAAGTGGATCACTTGAGGTCAGGAGTTCAAGACCAGTCTGGCCAACATGGTGAAGCCCATCTCTACTAAAAATATAAAAATTAGCTGGGTATGGTGGCAGGCACCTGTGATCTTAGCTACTCAGAAGGCTAAGGCAGGAGAATTGCTTGAACCTGAGGTAGAGGTTGCAATGAGCTGAGATTGTGCAATTGCACTCCAGCTTGAACAACAAGAGTGAAACTCCCTCTCAAAAGAAAAAAAGGAAGTTCTCTAAACAGAAAGGAATTCATAAAAGACGGAACCTTAGAACATTAGAAAATAAGAACATGGTAAGCCAAAATATGGGTAAATACAATAGACTGTCCATCTCTTTTAGAGTCTAGGTTACATTTAGCATTTTGATACAAAAATGTTAATGCTCTCTGAAGTGGTTTTAAATGGATGTAGAGGAATTATTAAGATAACTATATTATAAATGAGGGAAGGTAAAGAGACATAAAAGGAGGTAAGTTTTCTATACTTCACCTGAACTGATAGAATGATGATGTGAATAGATTATTGTAATATATATATATATGGAGAGAGAGAGAGAGAGAGGAGAGAGAGAGAGAAATACCTAGAGCATCCACTAAAATAATATACAAAGGGATATACTCAAAAACATTACAGATAAATACAAACAGAATTCAAAAAGTGTTCAGATAACCAACAGCAAGGCAGGAAATAGAAAACATAATAAAAACAGAAAACAAAAAATAAATTGCAGTCATCCCTGATTCATCAATAATTACATTAAATATAAGCAGTCTAAATATACCAATTAAAAGATAGAGGATTGAAATATATTTTTTAAATGACCCTATTATGTACTGCCTATAACAAATACTTCAAATAGCAGTATTGGCTGCTTGAAAGTAAAAGGATGAAAAAATGCATGTCATTCAAATCAAAGAAAATTGGGAATGGCTCTTTTAGTATCAAATATAGTGGACTTCAAAGGAAAGGACATTGCCAGAGACAGTGAGAGACACTATATAATAACAATGGGGTTTAACCACTATGAAGACATATCAATTCTAAATGGGTATGCACCAAGCAACAGAGTTTGCAAAACTAAAAAAACTGAAAGGAGAAATATTTGATGACTTCAAGACCCTCTCTCAGCAGTTGAAGCAAATAAACAAAAACTCAGCAAGGGCATAGAGAAACTAAAAACACCATCAACCAACAGGATCAAATTGACATTTATAAAAGAGTTCACCCAACAAGAGCAGAATATTCATGCCTTTAAGTGTTCACAAAACTGCAAAAAAAATTCAGTGAAGGAAAGATAGCCTTTTCAGAGGCATTGGAGCAACTGGATAGCCACAGGCAAAAAAAAAAACCTTAAACTAAACCTCACACCTTATACAAAAATTAACAAAAATGCAGCATGGACTTCATGTAGAATGTAAAAGTATACAATGTTTAGGAAAAAAATTAGAGAGAATCTTTGGGATCTAGGACTGGCAAAGAGTTCTTAGACTTGACACCAAAAACATGATCCATAAAAGAAAACATTGATAAACTGGAGCTCATCAAGATGATAAATTTTTGCCCCACAAAATACTCTGTTAAGATAAAAATAAAAGCTACAGACTGTGAGAGAATATTTGCAAACCACTTATCAAACAGAATTATTTAGAATATATAAAGAACTCTTGAAAATCAACAGTAAAACAAGCTAACAAACAAACGAATAAAAAAATCCAATTAGAAAATGGGCAAAAGATAGAAACAAACACTTTAGAAGATATACAGATATCATATAAGCATATCATATATCATATCATATAATGTTGAACATGAAAAATTGTTCAACATTACTGGCCATTAGGGAAACACAAATTAAAACATGATAAGATATTACTACATACTTATTAGAATGGCTAAAATAAAAAATAGTGACTACACCAAATACAGAGAAACTGGATCACTCAGACATTGCTGGTGAAAGTGTAAAATGACAGTCATTCTGGAAAACAATTTGACTATTTCCTAAAAAACTAAACAAGCAACTACCATGCATTCCAGTAATTATACTCCTGGGCATTTATCTCAGGGAAATAAAATCCTATACATCAATGATTACTGCAGTTTTATTTGTAATAGCCCCAAACAGGAAATAACTCAGATAGCCTTCGATAGTTAAACAAACAGTGGTACATGCAAACCATGGAATTCTACTGAGCAATGAAAGGAGGGAACCACTGATACATTCAGTAACTAGAATAGATCTCTAGGTAGCTAAGCTATATGAAAATAAAAACTAATTATACAGTGTGATCTCATTTATATAAAATCCTTGAATTGAAAAAATTATAGAAATAGAGAACACAGATTTGTAGCTGCCAGGGATTAAGAAGGTGATGAAGGTGGGAGGGAAGTAGAGGCAGCTAAAATGAGAAGTTTGAGGCATCCTTGTGGTGACAGAAATGTTCGGCATCATAACTGTATCAATGTCAATATTTGGAATATACAGGAGTTAGAGATTAGCCTGGGCAACATAGACCATGTCTCTACAAGCAAGCAAGCAAGCAAAGGGAGAGGAGAGGAGAGGAGAGGCAAGGAAGGGGAGAGGAGAGGAGAGGCAAGGAAGGGGAGAGGAGAGGAGGGGAAGGGAGGGGAGGGGAGGGGAGGGGAGGGGAGGGGAGGGAAGGGAAGGGAAGGGGAGGCGAGGGGAGAGGAAAGGAAATGGGAAAGGGGAAGGAAGAAAGCAAAGAGAGAGAGAAAAGAAGAAAAGGAAGGAAAGGAAGGGAGGAAAGGAGAGAGGAAGGGAGGGAAGGAGGAAGGGAGGGAAGAAGGAAGGGAGAGAGGGAGGGAGGAAGGAAAGAAGGAAGGAAAATGTTATACTTCATGGTAAAAGGAAAGAAAAGGAAAGAGAAAGAAAGAAGCAAGGAAGGAAGGAGGAAGGAAGAAAGGAGAATGTTATACTTCGTGATAAAAGGAAAGAAAGCAAAGAGAAAGAAGGAAGGAAGGAAGGAAAGAAAGAAAAAAGAAAAGAGGGAGGGAGGAAGAAGGGAGGAAAATTGATTAGCTGGGCATGGTGGAGCATGGCTGCAGTCCCAGCTCCTTGGGTGGTTGAGATGAGAGGATCACTTAAGCCCAGAAGATCAAGGCTAAAGTGAGCTGTGATCAAACCCTTGCACTCTGGTCTGGGTGATGGAGTGAGAATCTGACTCAAAACAAATAAACGATCAAAAACAAAACAAAGCTGGATTCTGATATACCATGATCTTGCAAGATGTCACCTTTGGGAGAAAGGGTACAAGAGATTTCTCTATTTTTTTTACTCTATTTTATTTTCTCTATTTTTGAAATGATTAGGGAATCTCTAATCATCTCAAAATGGAAAGGAAAAAAAAGGTATGGCTTGAACAAAATACCCTGCAATTTTGATTGCAAAATTTCACCTAGAAACTGCTCAATGGTGCTTGTGTTTAGGAAAACACTTAGATTTTCACGTAGGGAAGCTCCCCTTCCTCTCCATTTCCCCACAACCTACCCATGCTGTCTCTGTACACCTGGAGAGGTGATCCCCAGGAAGATGAGAGAAAGCTTTCAAAAACCTTGTTACAATTAGTAATAAAGCCAACTTGTTCCATTACAGGAGTGTTTCTGGTGGTCTTGGGCTCTGAAGAATTAACCGAAATGGAATTTCGTGAGATTCTTTTGAAGGCCTTGCTGCCTTGAGCAAGTATTCTTGACTCAGTAAGGATGCATGCATGTGGGACCCTGTTCGTGGCTAGGCTCTGCTATTTTGTTGAGAACTATCAGCAATGTGTTTATTTTGTTTTCCAAGGAATAAATCCTCGTAATCCTTTTAGCCCGTAAAACTTGTTGTAAACCTAGTCAGTTGAAAAATTGTTTTCTAGCCTCTAACATCTGTTCTATGATCTGTCTGTTGTCCTGAGTGTTGCTGGTCTACACAAGGAAAAGTCGATAAGGAAAGCAAAAACAAAGTCCCCATAAGTCTGTTCTCTGGCTCCAGGGACTGAGAATTCAGGACTGACACGCTTTGGACAAACTTTGTCCTTTAGATAAACTTTGTGTGAGGTCACCATTTCAAAACTTGTAAGGACTTCCTCTTTCTTATCTTTGTGACCTCGAGAACTACTTTATTTCATTTCTCAGCCCTCATTGTAGATAACTGAACTTTGCTCAAATTCTGGAGACTCAAGATCAGAGAATCAAGGTCAGACAAGTGCCACCCTCACAGACCACTGCATCTCTGATGGGCTCCACTCAACCTAAAACTGCACTTCTTCTAGGCCAGATGCCTGTTTTCTTTCTGATTTCCTCACCGTAACACAAACATGCGTGTTTATCTCTACAACTGGCACAGTTTCACCAAGGACAATATAGGATTGCAATGGCCACCTTGAGGAACTTTTGATATAAACATGATTGTTTAGAGGCACTTCAGAAAAGTATGAAGAAACCTTCAAGAGAAGATTGTCTTATTTGTCTAACAATGATTCTTTTGTTTAAAGTTGGTTATAGCCCCTCCTTTTATTTCCATACTTTGAGAATTAATAAGTGCTGGTTAATTGATAAAATTGGCAAGGGCTTAAACCAATTTTAATGTCGCTCTTTTTATATTTCAAAAGCTATTCTTTTACATATAAACCTTCCTCCTTCTTTTTTCAGAGGGAACATAATTAGCCTTTTTTGGTGTTGATTTCATATTCATCTGCAGCAGGCTCTCTTTTCCTTCTTTCCTTTTTTCCCTTCTATTCCCCCCCTTTCTTTTCCCCTCTCTTCAGAAATTAACCGTTACCTTATCAAATGAGTCATTCACTTTTTATGTATACACTGGAGGGATATCTAGTTCAGATAGTCAAAATGTCTGAAAAAAAGGGAAAAAGGTTATTATTACACTGTCTTTCTGTGGTCACTAACAGTATATTTACATAGTAGCCTTTATTACAGTCATGAGCAAAGAAGAAAAGTCAAAAGATTACATTTTTGGCATGATTCAGAGTCTTCAAAAATTACTTTAATATAAAAACTATTGTCACCCGCATATTTTGGTTTCTACAAGACCAGAGTTAAATTTTCTTTATTAAATTGAATTTTCTACATTAGCTGTATGAATTCAACAAGATTCCACTATTTAAAAAACTTATTTAAAATTTAGAATTTTAGTTTAATACATATGAAATTGTATTAAATTAAAGCGAATAATAATAAATGCCTTTATAATTTTTATGAAATTCTTACAATGCTACAAATCATAAGATTGCATTTGTTAACTAAAATTGTAATTTCCTGATCCTTAACTAACTTTAAGGCCTTAGACAAATGGTTAATTGATAATAATCCTTTGGATGCCTAGACAATCTCTAAATAAGAAACATAAAAACCGTGGTCATTAAATACAATTACTTCTGTTTCTTAAAATGACAATAGATTAACAAAATATGCAATTCCTTTGGATGACATCATATATTTATATATTGAAATTGTTTAAATTGTATGAAATAAATGCTAGTAGACCAAAAAATATCTAAATAAGCTCTGTTTTCTCTCCTTTTTCTTTTGTGCCTTAAGAAAAGGAAGGTTGATTACTTTGGTTAAAGATGATAATTAATATAAATGTTTAATACAGAGAAACACAAATATGCATACAGGATAATAAATATGATTTTCTGTTTACAGGAAAGTTGAAACCATTTATTCAGAGAGTAAATTTTATTTTGACATACATATTATTTTACCTAATAGATTTAATTTTAAAGTTATAGTTAAACATTTAAAATGTCTTACCTATTTGTATATTTACATATCTGCATATGCCTAAATGCATACAGGTAAAAGCATATTAATAAACTGTCTCCTATAGACTATTACAAGAATAATGTACAAAAACAGTAAAATTAGAATTTGAGTCTTTTTAATATATAAAAATAAGTTATGCTATGTCCATATTAGTAAATTTTTTTTTCAATAAAATATTTCATTAACTTTCAATATAGTGCTTTTGACACTTTTAAATCATTTTTAAAAGACCCCTTGCTTTAATAAAATGTTGTTTCTAGTGACTATTGTGAATTGCTATGTATTTTTACAATGCTGTCTGTAATTATTTCTGGACTCTAGATACTTATGACTTACATCTTGTCTCCTGAAACAACTACTCTTGATTCTTTCCAAAATTCAGGTCCCAAATTCAAAATAATCAAGCTATTAATATGTCTTTTGTGCCTAAACCATCTTTGGGTTTATTGTAATGGCTAACACAAGATTTGTTTTGCCATCCTATGAAAGGAAGGGCAATGGGAATAATTACATATTCAAATATCCTTTGAATTTAAATTAATTTAAAAGTATTATGAAAGCTCTTTTATTTACTGAACTTAGCAATAAAAAGCTAATAAAAATATTTTTTCTTATTATATTTAAAATATGCTAATATAAATATCTTTCAAAGATTATATACTTTTTTTGAGTTAAAAAAGAATACCCCTGTTTAAGCACAAAGATTACTGTAATAACTGTATATCAAAATATCTTTTTCCAGGATTCTCAATTAGCAACCCCACTTTTTTTTTTTTGTCATGAAAAGTTGGAACAAACACTAGGAGCTTTGACTGAATGACGTGGGACTCATCGGAAATCTACTGTTTATTTCAGTCTTTTGTCAGCTCCGGTAGCCACAGCATAGTTGTCTCATCTAAGAGCTCTGGCAGCTGCAGCAAAGCTTGTGGAAGCCAGAGTGATTTGGTCAAATTAGTTCTAGGATCTACACTAACCCTAATAACTACCCTGCTGTTTTATTGCTAGATATAACTCAGGATTTTTCAGCTAGTCACTTTATCTCCTAAGAAATGTTGTTGGTTTCACTTCAAATATATTCATCACTGTAACACTCTAAACCCAATGACCCTCCTTCCTTCATCTGTAGAAAAAGAAGCCGATGATTGGTTACCTCTGTTGAGGACCTCTCCACACATTGCACGGACCTTCTATAGATTCCCTCGGATATCCTCAATTTGACTTTGCTTGTTGTTGGTTCAGACTAAACAAACAAAAACTAAAAATTGCCTAGTAGGCTATGCTATCACTGGCTTGGTGATAGCAAGTCTAGGTAAAGCTTATATTTCAAAAGTAGTGTGAGCTTTACCTAGACATAAAATAAGTTCAGATGGCAAAATTAATTGCCCTCATCCAGACCTGCCAGCTGACAAAAGAAAAAAAATACCCTGATATAGGCATATGATTTGGGATTAGTCCATGAATTTAAAATGCTTTAAAAAAGGTCTCTTGATGCTACAAGAACCCCTATAAAATGGATGGTAAGCCTCAGATACTTGGGAAGCTGAGGCAGGAGGATTGCTTGATCCCAGGAGGTTGAAGCTACAGTGAGCCATGATTGCACCACTGGACTCCAGCAAAATACTTCTGCTGAGGTCCTGACAAGCCTATCAGCAAAACCTAATCCTTCAGGAGTGAGAACAAGGATTAGGCCTGTCCTGGGTAAAAAGAGTTACTCGGAGACACTCCAGCCTGCTCAGCAGGACTTGTTTGACTTCACTGAAGGAATTTTCCCACCTCTAGTGACACCCCCTAACCATGACCAAATACAGAAAAAGGCAAATTCCTTTTGTAACTAACGATTTTTAAATTTCCACTATTAATACAGTTTCTGCTTCACCAGGACAGTCCTTCTCAGGTAGACATAAAGCTAACACCCACTTGCCACACACTAACTTTCCTGTGTATTCAGGAAAATTGTTAGAGAATTTCAGTTGTTTAAAACTATCACCCCTCTAGTGGATCATGTTTCCCTAAAAAGAATGGAAAGAAATCTCCAAAAAATGCAAGCACAGGAAAGAAAACTCTCCAGATGGAAGGCTGCATTCTTGTGTTGCATACTGTGTGTTTTAGTCAAGGTTCTTCAGACAGACAGAACCAATAGGATATTATAGAATTATAGAAGATAGATAGATTGATAGAAGATAGATGATTGATAGATAAAAATCAATAGGTAGATATCTCAATAGAGAGATATATGATAGATTGACAGATGATGGATTATAGAAAATCTATAGATGATTTCTAGATGACAGTTAATGATTAATAGAGACAGATAGATGATTGATAGATGATAGATAATTGACAGATAATACATAGATAATAATCGAGAAAGAGAGAGAGGGAGAGAGATGAGAGGAGATTTATTAGGGGAAATAGCTCACACACCATGGGGGTGGAGAAATCCCACAACAGGCCATCTGCAAGCTAGAGACCCTGGGATGCTGGCAGCGTGGCTCCATCCAAGTTTGAAGGCCTTAGAACCAGGTACAATTCTCAGGCTCAGTTTGAAGGCCTGAGAACCTGGGAGGCCTACTAGTAAAAGTCCTAGAGTTCTAAGACCAGAGAGCCTGGAGTTCTAATATCCAAGGCCAGGAGGAAGAGAGAGCAAATCCTTTTATCTTCTTTTTTGCTCTATTCTGGCCCCCAGCCAATTAGACAGTACCCACCCATTGAGGGCAGAGGTCCCCTACAGTCCACTGATTTACATGATAGTCTCCTCTGGAAACACCTTCACAGGCATATGCAGAAGTCATGCTTTACAAGTTCTCCAGGGGTTCCTTAATCCAGTCAAGTTGACACTTAAAATGACACTCTGCAAGCAATGACTACTAAAGGTGGAAAGCATCATCTAAAACTTGCCTCTGAGCCTGGAGAAAGTCATAAATTATACTACTTCCAGTTTAAACTGGAAGCCTAAGTTTAAATTTAAATATGTAAGGCAGAGTTGTCATGGATAATCACATAGCCTTTAATCTCTTCTTATCTAGCCAAAGAGAAATCGGAGCAGCCCATGACTATGGGAGGAAAGCCTACTGGACATCTAGAAAAGAACACACAGATTTGGGGGGACATACTTTCATTGCTTGAATATGATAATCTGGGTCCCTGTTTTCAGAGTCTATTAGAAGAACTAGGAACCACATTTACTTCTGCAAAGTCCTGCTTTCTTGAATCTTACCCTCAAATTACCTAATACAAGCACAAATCCTATAACATATATAATTCCTGACTAGCACTCTTTCCTGAGACATCCCAGTTTCCAATGGTGTGCATTTTTTTCTGGATACAAGAAGCCCATAAACTCAATTTTGTTAACTACAGCCATGTTTCTAATGGCCTTTGACTAGAAGAAGACCTTGATCCCGAGAATCCACATAATGATCTAAATAAAAGAGGTATGGTAAAGCAGTAGTTAATTTAACCTACCTCAAAAGATGATTTGTCAACATATTTCTCACTCAGCAAGAATATTTTTCAATTTTTCTTTGAACATCTATGTGAAGATCATACTCAAAAAACATGGCTGACATGTAAATGATGTGAAACAGAGGTTTGTTTTTTTTTTTAATCCTTCAGTTAGCACTTCCCACATTATCATCTACCAAACATGAATCCCTGAGATGCTCTGTAAAAGAAAAGGCTTTCTTGGTCAAATTAGCCTGAGAAACATAGCAAGCTCTAATACGCCCCTCTTGGAGATTTGCAGTACATTTTACAGGTTCTATAAGGTCCTACAGGAAGAAAAAAAAGCCTGATTTACACAGAATTTCTCTCTTTTATTTAACCTTGAAAACTTTTTTGCATACTAATGCAGTCTAACATCTCAAAGAACTAATGTTCTGCACAATCAGACTTGAGGAAATGCTGATGTTGCTATGAAATTTATCTCAAAGACGTTGTCATTTATCTCGAATATGATTTTAACAGTAGAGAAAGAGAACCATCACCTAATAGGCTAGATCAACCAGGTAGAGAGTGAGGGAACATGGGCTTCAAGAGTTTGCAGTCAGGGAGCTCTAAGCAATTGCAATTGGGTAAATCAGCATTTCCAAGCATCCCTTACTTCATCTGAAAAATGGAGATTGTACTAGTCCCCAGGGCTGTTTTAACAAAGTATCACAAACAGCGTAGCTTAAAACAACAGAAATTTATTCTCTCACAGTTCTGAAGGCCAGAAGTCTGAAATCAAGGTGTCAGCAGGGTATACGGTTTGGATCTGTGTTCACCCAAATCTCATGTTCAATTGTAATCTCCAGTGTTGGAGGTGGGGCCTGGTAGGAGCTGATTGGATCATGGGGACAATTTCACATGAATGGTTTAGCACCATCCGTCAGTGCTGTTCTCATGAGAGTGAGTGAGTGAGTTCTTATGAGTTCTCATGAGTGTTTAAAAGTGTATACCACCTCCCCCTTCTCTCTTTCTCCTGCTCCTGCCATGTAAGACACCTGCTCCTGCTTTGCCTTCACCATGAATAAAAGCTCCCTGAGGCCTCCCCAAAGGCAGATGCCACCATGCTTCCTGTAAAGCTTATGGAACCATGAGCCAATTAAACCTCTTTTCTTGATAAATTACCCAGTCTCAGGTATTTCTTTATGTCGGTGCAAGAGTGGACTAATACCACAGAGCTGTGCTTCCTGTGAAGGCTCTGGGGAAGAATCCCTCCTTGCCTCTTCTAGCTTTGGGTGGTTACCAGCAATCCTTGGCATTCCTTCCCTTATAGACACGTGACTCCAATCTCTTGACTCTGTCATTATGTGGTATTTTCCTTCTGTATCTTCACATCATCTTTTTTCTGTGTTTTCTGTGTCTTCTCCTGTTCTTAAAAGGATGCCAGTTTGGGCTTAGGGTCCACCATATTCAGTATGCCTTCATCTTAACATTACATCTGCAAAGACCTTATTACCAAATAAGGTCACTTTCACAGGTAGTGTAAAATCTTTACTTGTGAGTAGATAAGAATCTCTCAAGATTTCTCTACTCCTTTTCTCAAAGCCAATTTCTTCCATGAAATTCTCTGATAACTCATCTGGGTTAGAACCTGGACATATTGTTTGGGGGTACATAATTCAATACAACAAAGATACATTTATTTCATAGAGTTGCTGTATTATGAGAGATAGACAGTGTATGCTTCACAGGGTATTGGCACTAAGTGCTCCCTCACTGTTCCACCTTTGTGAATGAATGTAGAGATATCCAAGGTGGGAAAATCACCTGAGGCCCAGAGTTCAAGACCACCCTGGTCAACAGAGTGAGACCCCCCCCCCATCTCTTCAAAAGGTAATTTAAAAACATTAGCCAGGCATGGTGGTATGCATCTATAGTCCTGGCTACTCAGGAGGCTAAGGCAAGAGGATTGCTTAAGCCCAGGAGTTTGAGGTTGCAATGAGCTATGATCATGCCACTGTACTCCATCCAATCTGGGTGCCAGAGTGAGACTCTTGTCTGTAAAAGTAATTTTTTTTAAAAAGTGACTATAGATTGTGAACTGGAAGAATACAACAAAAGGAAAGTGGAATCCCCATTATAATCCCCATTCTAAATTTACAAATCAGAATTCTGGGTTAAAAATTAGCTCCCTGTCTGGCAAAGATTTCATGATGAAGATGCCAAAAGCAATAGCAACAAAAGTAAAAATTGATAAATAGGATGTAATGAAACTTAAAAGCTTCTACACAGTAAAAGAAACTATCAGCAGAATAAACAGACAACCTACAGAATAGGAGAAAACGTTTGCAAACTATATATCTGACGAAGGTCTAATATCCAGTATCTATAAGAAACTTAAGCCAACTTATAAGAAAAAAAAACACTCCATTAAAAAGAAGACAAAGAACATGAACAGAAACTTTTCAGAAGAAGACATATTATACATATAGCCAATAAGCATATGAAAAAAGCTCAATATCACAATCATTAGATAATAAAAATCAAAACCACAATGAGATAACATTTCATGTCAGTCAGAATGGCTATTATTAAAAAATCAAAGAAAAACAGATGCTGGTGAGGTTGCAGAGAAAAGAGAACGCTTATACACTATTGGTGGGAGTGGAAATTAGTTCAAGCACTGTGGAAAGCTGTCTGAGGATTCTTCAAAGAGCTAAAAACTGAACTACCATTTGACCCAGCAATTCCACTACTGGGTATATACCCAAAGGAATGTAAATCTTTCTGTCATAAAGACACATTCACGCATATTTTCACTGCAGCACTAGTCATAATAGCAAAGACATGGAATCAACCTAAATGCCTATCAATGGTAGACTGGACCATGGAATACTATGCAGCCATAAAAAAGAATGAGATCATGTCCTTTGTGGGAACATGGATGAAGCTGGGGCCATCATCCTTAGAAAACTTACATGAGAAGAGAAAACCAACTACTACAAGTTCTCACTTGTACGTGGGAGCTAAATGATGCGAACAGATGAACACAAAGAGAAGAACAACAGACACTGGGGTCTATTTGAGGGTGGATGGTGGGAGAAGGGAGAGGATAAAAAAATAGTTATTGGGTACTAAGCTTAGTACTTAGGTGACAAAATAATCTGTATAACAAATCTCTGTGACACGAATTTACCTATATAACAAACCTGCACACGTACCCCTGAATCTAAAATAAAAGTTTAAAAAAAATTAGTTCCCTATTAGTTCTGTGGGTGTAGTTCCCTATGAGTTCTGCGGGCGTGAAGTTGATTTGAGAACTGATAAGATGAAATTTATCATGTGCAGAGCTAAGCATCCAATCCTATTTCTGAGTTCACTGCTGGGGCCTTAGTTCTGATTACATGGATAATGGCTCTCTCATTTTCATCTATCTCACAGCAAATCTGAGTTCCCTAGCTTAGATTGTAAGGTGAATGGTGAGGCCATTAGCTGGAATGGGAAGCACATACTTTAGAGCTCAGAAGACAGGTCAGGGTGACAGATATAATTCAGGGAAATAGTCACATAGAGGGTGGAACTCTGTGATCCTGACTCAGGAAAGTGAATACAACAAAACAAGAAGCTTGGAATTAGTGTCTTAACTCAATCTTATAGTGAATTAAACTTTCTAGCAGTTGGCAGGGCCAGGACAGCAGAACTAGATGCACAACCAGAAGGCACTCCATTGGAATACTGGAGGTATTGCACAGGCAGCATGTACAAGCCAGGTCAATAAAGCAAAAGCCTCACACCTGTAATCCCAGCACTTTGGGAGGCCGAGGTGGGTGGATCACGAGGTCAAGAGATCGAGACCATCCAGGTCAACATGGTGAAACCCCGTCTCTACTAAAAATACAAAAAATTAGCTGGGCATGGTGGCACATGCCTGTAATCCCAGCTACTCGGGAGGCTGAGGCAGGAGAATTGCCTGAACCCAGGAGGCAGAGGTTGCAGTGAGCCGAGATCGCGCCATTGCACTCCAGCCTGGGTAACAAGAGCAAAACTCTGTCTCAAAAAATAAATAAGTAAATAAAGCAAATGCAGAGCCAGATTAATGTCACAATTACAAGTCAGCTCCAGATGGGCAGGGGACTAGAACCAGAGTTAACACAGAGCCTAGGGGACAAGGAGACAAGGCATGAGGACTAAGACAACTAAGACTGATGTGGAACTGTCAGAGGAATTTTCACAAAAAGGTTTTGTTACAAATGGCCTTTTATTGAAAAGGACAGAGTCTTGCCATCCACATGGGCCATAATAGTCTTAAAGAACCTGATGTTGGAGCCAAGATTCTGTTAGAATCTTAAGGAAAGCTTACAGTTTAAGCTAGAGAAGGGACTGAAAAAGTAGAAATAGACTTGAAAGCAATCAAGTCCTTAACTCTTTGACCATGAAGATTACCATTTGTTCCATCTCAAGATCAATAGGGCTGTGAATTGCAGTGAAAAGGGCAGCTTGAGAGAGGCAGGACCCAGCCCTGGACTCCTCCCTTGCTGGGGTATAGCAAGCCCTCAGGGATAACATCAGCTGCAGATGCTGGAGGTAAGTCCTTTGTCAAAGGCAGTGCATGAAATCCAGCAGGCATGACCATAGACAAGAGGTCACCAAAAACAATGGTAATAGGTGGTCCACCAAAGATTTGACGGGAGCAGATAGACCCAAAACAGATCACAGCAATGATTTCTTAAGCAACTGGCAAGGAAGGCAGACCTCATTGGAGAAGTAAGTCAGTCTGTAAGCAGCAAGGCCCTTACTACTAGGCCACAGTGCACGGAGAGAACTTTAGACTTAGGAGGAGGCATGGCTAGTGTAGGTGGGCCGAGTACCGAGTTCTGAGTCAGACAAAGCCTTGAGCACAGAGGATCAGGCCAAGAATGTGAAGACAAGGGTCCATTTCCCCTAATGAACTGGGAATGACATCTCAGGAACAAAAGAGAAGTTTAATGTTAGAATTGAGGCACAAGATCAGAGCAACATCAAGGGCAACACTGAGTCCTGGAGTTGTTTCAGTTCCTCTGCTTGAGGTTGGGGTTGGTTCTAGGGGGCTGGATGGGAGTGGGAAATTGATGGGACTGGAAGATGGTTGTCAAGCAGCCGCAGATGTAGGGAGAGTATAAGCACAGAAGCTGGGGGCTTTGACACTAATAGCATCTTATTTCCCAGAAAGCTAAAGAAAAAAAATTCTTCCTAGAAACCTCATGTAGCTAAAGGCTACCAGCAAAAAGCAGGGCCAGCCCAGGTTCAAAATTTCATTTAGCTCAACACTTTCTCTTGGGAAACCTTTAAAATATTTTGCTTGTGCTTTCCTCCTCATGTAAAATACATTTGACTACACCACACTGCAACCTTCCACTAGACTGGAAAAAAGAGAAAGAAAAAGAAAAAAAGAAAGAAAAGAAAAATCACCTGCTAGATATAACTGTAAAAATTAGCCAAACCAATGAAGTACATGACAGGAAGCTGAGAAATATATGAAGAGGTAAATTCAAGGGAAACTGGGAAATAATTTAGCAGCAAAATTTCCACTGCCTTAGTGGGAGAGGAGTGAGCATGAGCAAGCTTACTGGACTGAAAGGGGATTCAGAACAAAGACAGAATTAAGACTTCATCTCCTGCAGCTTTGCTGGTAATTAACAACAAAGAAGGAACAGGGAGCAGCAGCAGATGGAAATTCCATATCTGAGTCAGGAAGAAAATCAAACATGCTGTGTGACCAGTTAAAGCCTGACAAGGGTGAATAGCTTACGCTGACACTAAGAACATTGTCATAGACACAGCAAAGCTGCAACTGTTCCCGACCTCACAGATGTTATTTTTATTTATACTTAGAAAACTATATCTTTTGATACATTGTCATGGGATCATTAGACATTGGCACAGACTCCTCCCCCACCAACCCCTCTCTGTCAACACTGACTATGGGCAGATGGGTTTGCCCACCTTCAGTTTCCAGATTTGAACCTGTGTCCTGCCCGCAGAGTCTGAAGATGCATTGACTCAAACATACCCAGAATAGCTGCAAGTGATGTGCAATTAGACAACCAGCTCCTCTGACATTGTGGTAAATTGCTACCGGGCAAATAATCTGGAGGACAGAGGTTGGTGCCCTTTGCATCATCTTTACAAAGAATGAATGATAGGCTTTTGTGTAGAGCAGCCCTGAGACAGAGGGGGAAACCTGGTCGTCCTGCCATGCAGAAGTCTCCCTAGTTGCTACTCAGGGACCTTTTGAGTCTACTGTTTGCCCACTCTCTCTGGCAGCTGTAGCTCCCACATTGGAAAACCTTCTGGTAAATTGGCATCAGGGTCCTTGACTTTCTAATTGCTAATCTCATGCTTCCTTATTTCAAGCCATCTGTCTCAGCCAAACCTTACCTAGGGCTCTGGGGAAGGGCATTTCCTTTGTCGTCCCCCCCACCTCAAGCCACAGATGCTCCTTCACCCAACAAGAGACAACAACAGCGAGTTGTATGGCAGTTACTCTGTGCCAGGCACTCGGCCACGCTCCTTATGATATTGACTCAATTAGTCCTCAAACAATCCTTGCTACTCTTACTTGATACTCTGATTTGATGATTTTATAGATGAGAAGGCCAAATTGCAGAGGCATGGAATAGCTTCTGTGACCAAATTCCCTTGCAAGTTAGTGGTAGGATGTGGCTTGAACCCAGTTGGCAGCTTAATCAAAACATTGTCCTGCTTCTCTGTGCCACATATACTCAGCCCTGTGTACATGACAGTGAGGAAAACATAGTCTGTTTTTCTGGGGTGGTGAATGGGTCAAACAAATCAACAGGACAAAGCTCTGTGAGGAAGAAGAGCCCACAGAAAGAAACATCACAATGCTATGAGAATGCAGGGGAAAGCCACAGCCAGCCTTGAGGAATGGGCCGGCAGTGTTTTTCAAGGTTCTGGGAGAGACAAATTGACTAAGGAGAGAGGGGCAGGGAGTCTGGGAAGCGGAAAATGATGTACAAAGGTCCCAGGTTGAGAGCACATGGCAGGTTTGGCGAAGTGTAAATAATACAGTAGAGCCTAGGTGAAGCATGCAAGGAGGACGGGTGGGCAGAGAGGGGTTCCAGAGGGGCCTTTCTCATACCAAGGAATTGAGGTTTCATCTTGAGGGCAATGAGAGCCTCTGAAAGGCGAAGAGCAAATCTACGTTTTAGAGAGGTGGCACTGGCAGCAGATGAGGACAGTTTGGTGGAGGCAGCCCCAGGGCAGAAAGATGAGTAGGGGTGCTCTTGTGATTGTGCAGGACATAGAAGATGCACAGACCTGGATGGGACTGAGAGCTATAAAGGAGTGAGAACTGACCAGACTCTGGGTGGACTAAATAAGGAAGGTCAGGGAAAACGGAAGTCAAGGTTCCTCTCAGGTATTAGGGAAGGAAGTGGTGCCTTTCATGAATAAAAGGAACCTAACAAGAAGATGCTGATTGGTGTGAAGAAATGAGGAGTGTGATTTGGGGCATTTTGGATTTGAGGCATTCAAGAAATAGGCAAATGGAGCTGTCTGTCCTGTTGCTCTATATAGCTGGGGAGGAGGAACTAGGTGAACCTGATGAATGTTAGGCTGTCAGCACTTGAGGGTAACTGAAGCCAGAGGAGTAAAGAGGCTCACACAGGGAAGTGTGAGAACAAAGGAGGATAGAACCTTGAGGAACACCAACAATTAAGGGACCAGCAAAGAGAAGAGGCTGGAATGATGATTGAGAAAGACTGGCCAAATGATACAAGCAGAGTCAAGAACACAATGCCACGAAGGCTGAGAAAAAGACTGCTTTAAGGAGAACCAAGTGTTCAATGGGGATAAAAAATACCAGGTGGGCCCAGCACGGTGGCTCACGCCTGTAATCCCAGCACTTTGGGAGGCCGAGGTGGGCAGATCACATGAGGTCAAGAGTTCAAGACCAGCCTGGCCAACATGGTGAAACCCTGTCTCTACTAAAAATACAAAAGTTAACCCAGCATAATGGTGCAGACCTGTAATCCCAGCTACTCGGGAGACTGAGGCATGAGAATTTCTTGAACCCTGAAGGTGGAGGTTGCAGCAGTGAACTGGGATGGCACCAATGCATTCCAGCCTGAGTAACAGAGTGAGACTCTGTCTGAAAAAAGAAAAAAAAAAGAACCAGGCAATTCAGTAACAAGAAGGTTATCAGTGATCAGAGGGGTGGTGTAGAAAGCTGAAGGCAGGAAGCTGATAAAAAAAAAAAGAAGAAGCAGTTGAGACAGTGACCTCAGGAAGGAGAGAGGATGCTTTTGAGTTCTGTAGTTGCTGCAAAAGATTTGTTTCCGGAGAAAGACTTTGAGTCAGGGGGGAAAGATGTGTACTTCTTCTCCCTGGGACATCTTCACTCTTATTCTCAATCCATCTTCATCACTTAACTTCTGTTTCTTCCTCTGTTCATCTCTCCTCCTCTCTGTTTGAACATCATAGACCTGAGCCATAGTATGGTAGGCAGAATATATACTCTACCAGAAATCCAGGAGACCAGGCTTGATTTCCAATCCTTCCACTCTGTAGCTATGTAAGCTTTGCTCTCTGAGCTGTAGCTTCCTCATCCTTAGAATGAAGCTAATACAGCGAGTCCCTTAGGATTGTTTTGAGTTTTAAATGAAGACATGTGCTTGCTCTGCATATCAGGTGGTCAACCAAATGCTAATGCTTCCTCCTACAAAATTCTGTGACCAACTGAAATTCTGTACCATTTCTTCTTGTTCTTCTGCACCTAGACACCCTGAACCACAGGACTCTGGTGTCATTCCTTTCTCATCATATTCTTCCTAATCTACAGCAATATGTCTTCCCTGCCCCATGCCCTCCACCTCAGAGGAGACCCTCCTCAGAATTTTACATGACTAAGATTAAGATAATTCATTTCTGCTCAGCAGCCTGTTCTACCAGTCTTTGCTAGAACTTTCTTTTCAGTCACCCTGTAGACTTCAATTCTTTTTTATTTTATTTTATTTTTTTTTAAGATGGGGTTTCACCATGTTGGTCAGGTGGTCTTGAACTCCTGACCTCAGGTGATCCACCCGCCTTGGCCTCCAAAGTGCTTGGATTACAGGCGTGAGCCACTGTGCCTGGCTGACTTCAATTCTTATGTCTTTGAAACCTCTACTTGTCTGACTTCTATAGCCCTGAGGCCTCATGGTTTCCATTTCATGACTGCTCATACTTCTGATGCCCAGTCACGTCATCTTTATCCTATTGTAGACACCCTATTGGGGACACCCACCTTTGTCCTTGGCTCACGTCTGTCTATATTTCCTCAAAGGATTTATCCACCATGGAAACTTTGCACTCTTTGCCTCTGCCTCCCAGATATTCCTTTTGATAGCTCATATTTTCATCTATAGTTTCACTTTCTTTTCAGATTTCTTATTTGCTCCACTGGCTGTCCTTTGACATAGGCTAAATTGGCATTGTTACCTCCATTTTAAAAATAAAAAACAAAAATCTAGGACTAGGAGAACTCAAGTGGCTTTTCCTAAAGTCTAACTTGAGCTATAGTTCCAACATTTTTGGTTGCCTACAGGATAGTCTTATTTGGAGATTCTGCCTCTACCTCAAACTCTGTCTGAATTTATCCATCTCTTCAAACTGATTCCACTCAGTTGATAACCACTATTGGGATGTTTTCTTTAATTCTTCTCTCTTTTATACCTCACACTAAATCAATTGGCTGAGTTATCGCCACTGTTTTTACATCGTATTTCCTATATTGTACATATAGAGTAGGGACAAAATATGACTATCCTAAACCTTAGAGTTTGTTAGCTGATGTCTAGAAACCATAGCATCTTCTGCTTATAGAGATTTAACCAGTAAAATGTATACACCATTGCTAGATGTAATCAATTAAAAGGCAATTTCATTTCACTCAGAGTCAGTAATTGCCTATCAGACTAAATGGAAATTCCTCAACCAGAAATATAAGACTTTCCTCCACTTGGTTCCAATCATATCTGTATTCTCATGTGTGAGAGTCAGCACCAACTAGTGGAGCTGTACAATGAGGGAACAGATGGTAGAAAGAACACAGAGGGCTGGGTTCTGGTCTGCCTTTTCTAACTAGGTGACCTTAGATATATAAAGTACTTAGCTTCTTTTGGGGAAGCTTATCTATAAAATGAGGAACAGCCAAGGACTATAAAAATCTATAAAATTAGGACTGGCAAGAGGCCAAATAGGAACAGCTCTGGTCTGCAGCTCCCAGTGAGACCAATGCAGAAGGCAGGTGATTTCTGTATTTCCAACTGAGGTACCTGGCCCTTATCATTGGGATTTAGACAGTAGGTGCAGCCCACAAAGGCCGAGCAGAAGCAGGGTGGGGCGTTGCCTCATCTGGGAAGTGCAGGGGGTCAGGAACTCCCTCCCCTAGCCAAGGGAAGCCATGAGGGACTGTGCCATGAGGGATGGTGCTATCCGGCCCAAATACTAGAGTTTTCCCATGGTTTTTGCAACCTGAAGACCAGGAGATTCCCTCAGGTGCCTACACCACCAGGGCCCTGAGTTTTAAGCACAAAGCTGGGTGGCCATTTGGGCAGACACTGAGCTAGCTGCAGGAGTTTTTTTTTCGTACCCCAGTGGCACTTGGAATGCCAGTAAGACAGAACCATTCACTCCTCTGGAAGCGGGGCTGAAGCCAGGGAGCAAAGTGCTCTTGCTCGGTGGAACCCAGCCCCATGGAGCCCAGCAAACTAAGATCCACTGGCTTGAAATTCTTGCTGCCTCCTCTTACAACTACACAAGAAGTAAACATTTTTTGAATAAATAAATAAATAAAAATTATTCCTGCTGGCACAGCAATCTGAAGTCAACCTGGGATGTGTGAATTTGGTGGGGGAGGAGCATCTACTATTAGTGAGGCTTAAGTAGGGAGTTTTTCCCTCACAGTGTAAACAAAGCTGCTGGGAAAGTCGAACTGGGTGGAACCCACCGCAGCATGGCAAAGCTGCTGTAGCCAGACTGCCTCTCTAGATTCCCCATCTCTGGGATGACATCTCTGAAAAAAGACAGCAGCCCTAATCAGGGGCTTATAGATCAAACTCCCATCTCCCTCGGACAGAGCACCTGGGGGAAGGGGTGGCTGTGGCCATAGCTTCGGCAGACTTAAACCTTCCTGTCTGCTGGCTCTGAAGAGAGCAGCAAATCTCCCAGTACAATGCTCGAGCTCTGCTAAGGGACAGACTGCCTCCTCCAGTGGATCCCTGACCCCCGTGCCTCCTGACTGGGAGACACCTCCCAGCAGGGGTCGACAGACACCTAATACAGGAGTGCTCCGACTGGCTTCTGGTAGGTGCCTTTCTGGGACAAAGCTTCCAGAGGAAGGAGCAGGCAGCAATCTTTGCTGCTCTGCAGCCTCTGCTGGTGATACACAGGCAAACAGGGTCTGGAGCAGACCTCCAGCAAATTCCAGCAGACCTGCATCAGAGGGGCCTAACTGTTAGAAGGAAAACCAACAAACAAAGGAATAGCATCAACATCAACAAAAAGGATGCCCACACAAAAACCTCATCCAAAGGTCATCAAGAATCAATGATCAAAGGTAGCTAAATCCAGGAATATGAGGAAAACAGCACAATAATGCTGAAAATTCCAAAAACCAGAATGCCTCTTCTCTAAAGGATCACAACTTCTCACCAGCAAGGAAACAAAACTGGGTGGAGAATGAATTTGATGAATTGACGAAGTAGGCTTCAAAAGGTGGATAATAACAAACTCCTCCAAGCTAAAGGGGAACGTTCTAACCCAATGCAAGGAAACTAAGAACTCTGATAAAAGGTTATAGGAACTGCTAACTAGAATAAACAATTTGCAGAAGAACATAAATGACCTGATAGAGCTGAAGAATACAGCACGAGAACTTCATGAAGCATACACAAGTATCAGTAGCCGAATCAAAGAGAAAAAAGGATATCAGAGATTGAAGATCAACTTAATGAAATAAAGTGTGAAGACAAGAATAGAGAAAAAAGAAGGAGAAAGAACAAAGCCTCCAAATATGGGACTGTGTGAAAGGAATAAACCTATGTCTGATTGGTGGACCTGAAAGTGACAGGGAGAATGGAACCAAGTTAGAAAACACATTTCAAGATATTATCCAGGAGAACTTCCCCAGCTTAGCAAGACAGGCCAACATTCAAGTTCAGGAAATATGGAGAACACCAACAAAAACCTTCTCCTTGAGAAGAGCAACCCCAAAACACATACTGGTCAGATTCATCAAAGTTGAAATAAAGGAAAAAATGTTAAGGGCAGCCAGAGAGAAAAGTCAGGTTACTCACAAAGGGAAGCCCATCAGACTAACAGCTGATCTTTCTCTCTGCAGAAACCCCACAAGCTAGAAGAGTGTGGGGAAAACATTCAACATTCTTAAAGAAACAAATTTTCAACCCAGAATTTCACATCCAGCCAAACTAAGCTTTATATGGAATAGAGAAATAAAATTCTTTACAGACAAAAAAAGTGCTGAGGGATTTTGTCTTCACCAGGCCTGCCTTACAAAAGCTCCTGAAAAGAGGGCCGGGTGTGGTGGCTCATGCCTGTAATCCCAGCACTGTGGGAGGCTGAGGCAAGAGCATCATGAGGTCAGGAGCTCAAGACCAGCCTGACCAACATGATGAAACCCCATTTCTACGAAAGATACAAAAACTTAGCCAGGCATGGTGGCAGAGGCCTGTAATCCCAGCTATTCGGGAGGCTGAGGTAGGAGAATCACTTGAATCTGGGAGGTGGATGTTTCAGTGAGCCAAATTGTGGCACTGCACTCCAGCCTGGATGACAGTGTGAGACTCGGTAAAAACAACAACAACAACACAAAACTCCTGAAGGAAGCACTAAATATGAAAAGGTACCAGCCACTGCAAAAACATACCAAAATGTAAAGACCATTTACACTATGAAGAACTGCATCACCTAATGTGCAAAATAACCGGCTGGCATTATAATAACAAGATCAAACTCACACATAAGAATATTAACCGTAAATGTAAATGGGCTAAATCCCTCAATTAAAAGACACAGACTGGCAAGTTGGATGAATAGTCAAGAGTCTGGTGTGCTGTATTCAGGAGACCCATCTCATATGCAAAGAGGCACATAGGCTCAAAATAAATGGATGAAGAAATATTTACCATGCAAATAAAAAGAAAAAAAAGCAGGGGTTGCAATCCTAGTCTCTGATAAAACAGACTTTAAACTAACAAAGATTTTTTAAAAAGGCAAGGAAGGGCATTACATCATGATAAAGGGATCAATGCAGCAAGAAGAGCTAACTATCCTAAGTATATATGCACCCAATACAGGAGCACCCAGATTCATAAAGCAAGTTCTTAGAGACCTACAATGATACTTAGACTCCCACACAATAATAGTGGGAGAGTTTAACCCCCCACTGTCAATAATAAACAGATCAACGAAACAGAAAATTAACAAGGATATTCAGGACGTGAACTCAGCTCTGGACCAAGTGGACCTGATAGACGTCTACAGAACTCTCCACCCCAAATCAACAGAGTATACATTCTTCTCGGCACCGCATAGCACTTATTCTAAAACTGACCACATAATTGGAAATAAAACACTCCTCAGCAAATGCAAAAGAACAGAAATCATAACAAACAGTATCACAGACCACAGTGCAATCAAACTAGAACTCAGGATTAAGAAACTCACTAAAAAATGCACAACTACATGGAAACTGAACAACCTGGGTAAATGATAAAATCAAGGCAGAAATAAGTTTCTTTGAAACTAATGAGAATGAAGACACAATGTACCAGAACCTCTTGGAGACAGCTAAAGCAGTGTTAAGAGGGAAATTTGTAGTACTAAATACCCACATCAGAAAGCAGGAAATATTTAAAGTCAACACCTGAACATCACAATTAAAATAACTAGAGAGGCAAGAGCAAACAAATTCAAAAGCTGGCAGAAGACAAGAAATAACTAAGATCAGAGCAGAACTGAAGGAGACAGAGACATGAAAAACCCTTCAAAAAAAAAAAATCAGTGAATCTAGGGGCTGTAATTTTTTTTTAAAGATTAACAACATAGATAGACTGTTAGCCAGATAATAAAGAATAAAAGAGAGAAGAATCAAATAGAGACAATAAAAAATGTTAATGAGGATGTTACCACTGATCCCACAGAAATACAAACTACCATCCAAGAATACTATGAACACCTCTATACAAATAAACTAGAAAACCTGGAAGAAATGAAAAAATTCCTGGATACACACACCCTCCCAAGAGGAAACCAGGGAGACGTGGAATCCCTGAAAAGATCAATAACAAGCTCTGAGATTGACAAAGTAATTAACAATCTATCAACCCCAAAATGCCTAGAACAGATGAATTCACAGCCAAGTTCTACCGGAGGTACAAAGACGAGGTGATACCATTGTTTCTGAAACAATTCCAAAGAACAGAAAAAGAGAAATGTCTCCCTAACTCATCTTATGAGGCCAGTATCATCCTGATACCAAAACTTGGCAGAGACACAACAAAAAAAGAAAATGTCAGGCCAATATCCCTGATGAACATCAATGTGAAAATCCTCAATAAAATACTGGCAAAGCAAATCTAGCAGCACATCAAAAAGCTTATCCAATACAATCGAGTTGGGTTCATCCCTGGGATGGAAGGCTGGTTCAACATATGCAAATCAATAAACATAATCCATCATATAAACAGAACCAATGACAAAAACACTACATGATTATCTAACAGAGGCAGAGAAGGCCTTCAATAAAATTCAACACCCCTTCATGCTAAAAACAATAAACTAGATATTGAAGGAACATATCTCTAAATAATAATAAGAGCTATTTATGACAAACCCACAGCCAATATCATACTGAATACGCAAAAGCTGGAAGCATTCCCTTTGAAAATGGGACAAGACAAGAATGACCTCTCTTACCACTCCTATTGAACATAGTATTGAAAGTTCTGGCCAGGGCAATCAGGCAAGAGAAAGAAATAAAGAACATTCAAATAGGAAGAGAGGAAGTCAAATTGTCTCTGTTTGCAGATGACATAATTGTATATTTAGAAAACCCCATTGTCTCAGCCCAAAAACTCCTTAAGCTGATAAGCAACTTCAGCAAAGTCTCAGGATACAAAATCAATGTGCAAAAATCACAAGCATTCCTGCACAACAGTAATATACAAAGAGAGGGCCAAATCATGAATGAACTCCCATTCACAACTGCTACAAAGATAATAAAATACCTAGGAATACAACTTACAAGGGATGTGAAGGGCTTCTTCAAGGAGAACTACAAACCACTGCTTAAGGAAATAAGAGAGGACACAAACAAATGGAAAGATATTCCATGCTCATGGATAGGAAGAATCAAGATTGTGAAAATGACCATACTACCCAAAGTAATTTATAGATTCAATGCTATTCCCATCAAGCTACAATTGACTTTCTTCTCAGAATTAGAAAAAACTACTTTAAATTTCATATGGAACCAACGAAGAGCCCATATAGCCAAGACAATCCTAAGCAAAAAGAACAAAGCTGGGGATATCACACTGTCTGACTTCAAGCTATACTACAAGGCTACAGTAACCAAAACAGCATGGTACTGGTACCAGAACAGATATATAGACCAACGGAACAGAACAGAGGCCTCAGAAATAACACTACATATCTATAACCATCTGATCTTTGACAATCTGCCAAAAACAAGCAATATGAAAATGATTTCCTATTTAATGAATGGTGTTGGGAAAACTGGCTGGCCATAAGCAGAAAACTGACACCGGAATCTTCCTTATACCTTATACAAAAATGAACTCAAGATGTATTAAAGACTTAAATGTAAGATCTAAAACCATAAAAACCCTACAAGAAAACCTAGGCAATACCATTCAGGACATAGGCTTAGGCAAAGACTTATGACTAAAACACCAAAAGCAATGGCAACAAAAGCCAAAATTGACAAGTGGGATCTAATTAAACTAAAGTGCTTCTGCACAGCCAAAGAAACTATCATCAGGCAACCTACAAAATGGGGGAAACTTTTTGCAATCTATCCATCTGATAAAGGGCTAAAATCCAGAATCTACAAGGATTTTAAACAAATCTACAAGAAGAAAACAACCCCATCAAAAAGTGGGTGAAGGATATGAACAAAGACTTCTCAAAAGAAGACATTTATGTAGCCAACAAACATATGAAAAAACGCTCATCAGCACTGGTCAGTAGAGAAATACAACTCAAAACCACAATGAGATACCATCTAACACCAGTTAGAATGGGGATCATTAAAAAGTAAGGAAACAATAGATGCTGGAGAGGATGTGGAGAAATAGGAACACTTTTACACTGTTGGTGGGAGTGTAAATTAGTTCAACCATTGTTGAAGACACTGTGGCAATTCCTCAGGGATCCAGAACCAGAAACACCATTTGACCCAGCAATTCATTACTGAGTATATACCCAAATGATTATAAATCATTCTACTATAAACACACATGCACACGCATGTTTAGTTTATTACAGCGCTGTTCACAAGCAAAGACTTGGAACCAGCCCAAATACCCATCAATGATAGACTGGATAATAAAAATGTGGCACATATATACCATGGAATACTATGCAGCCATAAAACGGATGAGTTCATATTCTTTGCAGGGACTTGGATGAAGCTGGAAACCATCATTCTCAGCAAACTAACACAGAAATAGAAAACCAAACCCCACATGTTCTTACTCATAAGTGGGAGTTGAACATTGAGAACACATGGACACAGGGAGGGGAACATCACACACTGGGGCCTGTCAGCAGGTGGAGGGCTAGTGGAGGGAGAGCATTAGGAGAAATACCTAATGTAGATGATGGGTTAATGGGTACAGCAAACCACCATGGCACATGTATACCTATGTAACAAATCTGCACATTCCTGCACATGTATTCCGGAACTTAAACTATAATAATAATAATAATAAGGCAGGAGACAACATGTGCTGGAGAGGATGTGAATAAACAGGAATGCTTTTGCACTGTTGGCAGAAGTATAAATCAGTTCAACCATTGTGGAAGACAGTGTGGCAATTCCTCAGGATCTAGAACCAGAAATACCATTTGACCCAGCAATCCCATTTGACCCAGCAATCCCATTACTGGGTATATACCCAAAGGATTATAAATCATTCTACTATAAATATACATGCACATGTATGTTTATTGCAGCATTATTCACAATAGCCAAGACTTGGAACCAACCCAAATGCCCATCAATGATAGACTGGATAAAGGAAATATGGCACATATATACCATGGAATACTATGCAGCCATATAAAAGGATGCATTCATGTTCTTTGCAGGGACACAGATGAAACTGGAAACCATCATTCTCAGCAAACTAAAACAGAAACAGAAAACCAAACACCTCATGTTCTTACTCATAAGTGGGAGTTGAACAATGAGAACACATGGACACAGGGAGGGGAACATCAAACACTGGGGCCTGTCTAGGCTTGGGGACAAGGGGAGGGATAGCATTAGGAGAAATACCTAATGTAGATGATGGGTTGATGGGTGCAGCAAACCACCATGGCACATATATACTTATGTAACAAACCTGCACAGTCTGCACATGCATCCCAGCACTTAAAGTATAATTTTTCAAAATAAATAAATATAAAATAAAATGAGGATAATCATGGCCCCCTTCCCCACCAACTCCATATCTGAAGAGGGCTCTAAGAGAAGCAAATATAATAATGTATGTAAAAACAGTTTGAAACTGTGAAACTGGTATTATTGTTATTGTTTCACTGCTCCTCAACACCAGGTAGCACAGACCTGGACTTACACTTTTTCACACATGTTGCTGTGCCTTTCATGCCACTCTCTTTGGTCTCTAACCCGCCCCTCTTCCTAATCTCCCCTCTTCCTCAACCTGCAATGTGCCTAACTCTTGCCAATCCAAATCATTTTCTTCAATATCTACGTTGCCTTATGCCCACCACCTTACCAACTGACATTTTTTTCATTCCTCTCTTTTCATTCCTCTGGCATCTGTATGAAAACTACTGCAGTCTAAGATTAGTTCTCCTTGTGCTTTGGTGGATATATGTCAGGCAGACACATCATGTCTGCCTCTGCAGTTAATCAGATTTGCAGGGGAAAAGACAGTCTTCTACTGATTCTGCATACCGTATTCTGATGAGCACATATTTTAGGGAACATGGTAAACTCATCATCACCAGGCAAACAAGTGTTACCGTAATGTGCTCTTACAGCACATGTATTAGACATGGAACCATAGGATTTGATGGTCTGGGTAAATTTATAGCCACATTAGGCTTCCTCTTCTCCTCCTCACTTTCATCTAACAACTCTGTTATTGCGGTTTTAAATTCTTCACATTAAGAGGCTTCTACTTTAATACCCCACCCTGCCTTTCACAACTCTTCCCACAATAGTACTGTATGTTTTATCTAATAACTTTAGAGTGTCGCTTAAATGTTAGCTCCAAGAACTACCACGTACTGTGCAGAGGCAAAGAGGACACTTTTTATAGTTCATAGTGATGTTCACAGGAAACATGGTCCCAGGCCAAGTGAGCAGCTGTGCAGCTGAGTCTTGGGCCTGAGAAATATGCTCATGGGTCACCTCCAGCAAACCAGTCTTAGGCTAGCTGAAAATTTGTGCACCCATATACCAGTCCTGAAAAACAGCCCTGTGGTCACCCCTGGAAGGCATGTCCCCAGGCCAGCCAAGCAGACCTGTGCACACATTCTGAGTCATGGAAACATCTAATGGGCTGCTCCTGGCAGATGTTCCCTCAGGCCATTCAAGCAGCTATGAACTTACATCCTGAGACTGAGAAATATCCCTGCAAGCCACTCCTGGACCCATAGCCTCAAGCCCAGCAAACTTAACCCCTAGTTGGTTGACCCATCACGTGCACACACATGCCCTTTGCCTGAGAAACGGCCCAGTAAGCCCACACCTGGCAAGGCCAAATCACTATCACTACAAATTCCCACAGCCTAGGCCACTGAGAAATTTGCAAATGCCACTAATGGGGATTACAGCCAAAGAAACCACATGAAGACTATATTACGATGTCTACCTAGAACCAAGGTCTGCTCACCTCACTGAACTGATACTCCAGGACACATTTATATGAATAAACTCTGTCCTTTGAAACCTACTTCATAAAATTGAAAGAGACAACTTTTCCACCAGATGTATAGCAATAAACATAGGACACATCAAATATTTAAAAGCATGGAAACATTACAAAAGATACATAAAACAACCAGAAAAGAATCAATAAAATGACAGAAGTTTTCACCTCCTAATACATAATAACCTTGAATGTAAATGGATTAAACTCCTCATTTAGAAGATATAGACTAGGCTAATAGATTTTAAAAACATAAGACCCAACTATATGCAGCCTATAAGACACTCACCTCACCTGTGAAGACTTGCATAGACTAAAAGTAAAGGGACAAAAAAAGATATACCATGCAAATGGAAATCAAAAGCCAGTAGGAGGAGCTATGCTTATATTAGACAAAACAGACTTCTAGTTAAGCAGTAAAAAGAGACAGGGAAGGACATTATATAATAAAAATATGAATTCACCAAAAATAACAGTTGTAAGTATATATGCACCCAACATTAGACCACTCAAATACATAAAGCAAATATTATTAAATCTAAAGGAAAAGATGGATCCTAATACAACAGTATCTGGGGACTCAACAGCCAGTTCTTGCCATTGGACTGATTAATCAGGAACTCAACAAAGAAACATCAGACTTAAACTGCCCCATATACCAGATGAACCTAACAGACATTTACAGAACATTTCAACCAACAGCTGCAGAATACACATTTATTTTTCATCAGTACATTAAACATTCTTCATGATTGATGATATGTTAGGACACAAAACAAGTCTCTATTTTTTTTAAGAATCAAAATCACATCAAGTAACTTATTTGACCACAATGGAACAAAAATAGACCTCAATAATAAGAGGAACATTCAAAACTATACAAATACATGGAAATTAAGCAATATGCTGAATAACCAATGGTTGAAGGAAGAAATTAAGAACATAATTTTAAAATTCCTTGAAACGAACTAAAATAGAAACACAACGTGCGAAAAGCTGTGGACACAGCAAAAGCAGTGTTAAGAGGCAAGTTTAGGCTGGGCGCGGTGGCTCACGCCTGCAATCCAAGCACTTTGGAGGCCAAGGTGGGTGGATCACCTGAGGTCGGGAGTTCAAGACCAGCCTGACCAACATAGTGAAACCCCGTCTTAAAAAATAAAATAAAATAAAATAAAGAGGCAAGTTTATAGAAATAAATGCCTACCTTAAAAACTAAAAAGATTTCAAATAAGCAACCTAAAAATGGCCCCCCAAAGAACAAGAAAAGCAAGATACAAACTAAGCCCAAATTTAGAAGGAAAGAAGTAATAAAGAGCAGAATAAAAATAAAAAATTGTTACCAAAAAAATACAAAAAGTCAACATAACAAAAAGGTGTTTTTTTGAAAAGGCAAACCACTATCTAAACTAAAAGAAAAACAGAGAGAAGAACCAAATAAATAAAATCAGAAATGAAAAAGGAGACATCACATCAGATTCCACAGAAATGCAAAGGATCATTAGAGGCTACCGTGAACAACTACATGCCAATATATTTGAAAACCTACAGGAAATGAGTAAATTCCTAGATATATACAACCTACCAAGATTGAACCATGAAGAAACAGAACCTGGGAAAACAAAAAACATATAATAAGATTGAATCAGTAATAGTTTCCCAAAAAAGCAACATCATATGGCTTCACTGATGAATTTTACTGAACCTTTAAAGAAGGACCAATATCAGTTCTTCTCAAACTATTCCAAAAAGTTTAAACAGAAGTAATTAATTCTTCCTAATTCATTCTATGAAGCCAGCAGAACCCTGATGCCAAAACTGGTACATAACAAAAAAATAAAACTACAGACTACTGTCCCTGACATTAGAAGCAAAATGCCCAACAAAATACTAGCAAATGCAATCAAACAACACATCAAAAACAATACACCATGGTCAAGTGGGATTTATCTCAGAATGCAAGGATAGTTCTACATATGCAAATAAATAAACATCATACATCACATGAATAGAATGAAGGACAAAAAACCATATGATCCTTGATAGATGCAGAAAAATCTTTTGATAAAATTCAACCTCCCTTCATGATAGAAACTTTTTTATAATCAGGTATAGTTCAATATAACAAAGGCCATATGTGACAAATAGCTAACATCTTATTAAATGAGGGAAAGCTAAAAATTTTTGTACTAAGAACTGGAATAAGACAAGGATGCTCACTATCACCACTCTTACTCAATTATAGCACTGGAAATCCTAGTCAGAGTCATTAGACAAAATTTAAAAAAAAGGGCATTCAGATTCAAGAGGAAGAAGGCAAATTGCCCCTGCTTACAGATGATAATCTTATGTATAGAAAGACTCTACCAAAAACTCTTAGAACTAATAAACAAGTTCAATAAAGTTTCAGGAAACGAAATTAATATACAAACATCAGTAGTGTTTTCTATGCAAACCACGAACTATCTGAAAAAAAATCAAGAGGGCAATCCCATTACAACAGCAACACACAAACAAAAACCCAAAGAAGAAATTTAACCAAGGAGGTGAAAGACCTCTACAAGGTAAACTACAAGATACTGATGAAATCAATGGAAGAGGATAGAAACAAATGGAAAGACATCCCACGCTCATGGAAGAGAACAAATACTGTCAAAATGAAAATATTACCCAAAGCAATCCACAGATTCAATGCAATTCCTAACAAAATATCAATGCCATTCTTCACAGAATTAGAAAAAAAGTCCTAAACTTTGTATGAAGCCACCAAAGAACTCAAATAGCTAAAGCAAACCTGAGCAAAAGGAACAAAGCTGAAGGTATCACACTACCAAACCTCAAAACATGCTACAGAGTAGTAATAAACAAAATTGCATTTAACGAACATAAAAGCAGACCATAGACCAATGGAACAGAACAGAGAATTCAGAAATTAATCCAAATATCTACAGTAAACTGATTTTTGATGAAGGTGCCAAGAATATTCATTGGGGAAAAGACAGTCTTTTCAATAAATGGTTCTGGGAAAACTGAATATCCATAGAAGAATGAGACTAGACCCAAACCTCTCACTCTACAAAATTCAACTCAAAATGGATCAAATACTTAAATATAAGACCCAAAATGATAAAAAAAACTACTAGAAGAAAACAAAGTAAACACTTCAGAACACTGGTCTGGAAATGATTTCATGAATAAGACCTCAAAAGCATAGGCAACAAAAGCAAAAACAAACAAATGGGAACATATCAAACTAAAAAGCTTTTGCACAGCAAAGGAAACAATCAACAGAGTGAAAAGAGAACCTACAGAATGTGAGAAAATAGTTGCAAACTGCTAATCTGACAGGAGACTAATATCAAGAATATACAAGGAATTCAAACATCTCAACAGAAAAAAAATCTATTTTAAAAACGGGCAAATGATTTAAACAGACATTTCACAAAGAAAAACATTCAAGTGGTCAACAGGTATATGAAAAAAATGTTCAACATCACTAATCATCAGTAATGATTTTGTAAATCAAAACCACAATGATGTATCATCTCACCCCAGTTAGGATGGCTATTATATATATAAAAAAAAAAAAATGTTGGCAAGGATGTGGAGAAAAGGGAACTCATAAGTACTTGGTGGGAATGTAAACTTGTATAGAACTATATGGAGGTTCCTTTAAAAACTAAACATAGAATTACCATACGACCCATCAGTCTTACTTCTGGGTACTTGCCAAAAAGCTTTGAAATCAGTTTGCCTAAGAGATGTCTGCACTCCCATGTTTACTGCAGCACTATTCACAAAGCCACGTTATGGAATCAACCTACGTGTTCAACAACGGATGAATGGATAAAGAAAATGTGGTATATATAGGCAATGGATTACTATGCAGCCATAAAATGGAATGAAATCTTGTCATCTGTGGCAACAAGGATGGACCTGGAGGACATTATGTTAAGTGATATAACCACAAACAAAAAGTCAAACACCACATGTTCTCACTCATAGGTGGAAGTGTAAAAAAGTTGATCTCATAGAAGTAAAAAGTAGAACAGAGGAAACCAGAGGCCTGGAAGAGTAGAGGAAAGGGAGAGACTTGGTAAAGGATACAAAATTACAGCTAGATGGGAGGAATATGTTCTAGTGTTCTATACCACTGTAATGGCTCTTGTTAACAATACTGTATTATATAGTTTCAACTAGTTTGAAGGAGGACATTGAACAATCCCAACAAAAGGAAAAGATAAATATTTGAGATTACGGATATGCTAATTACCCTGATCTGATCAGTATACATTACATGTATGGAAACATCAATAAATACCCCATGAATATGCACAATTCTCATCTGTCAATTTAACAAACAAATTTAAATAAATAGAAATGTTCACAGGAGACAGTTGGTGCAAGGTAACAGGCCACATCTGCCATTTGCTGGCTGTGAGATCTTGCAGAAGTGACCTATCTTCTCTGAGCCTCAGTTATGCCATCTATAAATGGCATAATGAATGTGAGTTGTCTCATACAGGGTGAGCGCTCAGTGATGTTAACTATTATTATTAAATCTCAGAATTGGGACCTAAAGCAAGGATTAAAGAGGTAAAATTTTCCCCAGGCATTAGTAAAAATATAAAAGCAAAGCTGAGAAATGATTTAGTGATAAAATAGGGTGAAAAGCATGACCGGTGTTGCTCTCAGCTGTAGAAAAGCAGTAGCAGAGCAGCAACCTCAGGATTTAAATCCTGATTTGTTCATGGACTACCTCTATGACCTTGGGAAAATAACTATCTCCCTGGGCATCAGCTCCTTATCAGTAAAAGGTGGCCAAGCCTAGTGAAATCCTAGCACTTTGGGAGGCTGAGGCAGGAGGTTTGCTTAAGCCCAAGTGTTCAAGATCAGCCTGGGCAATAGACCAAGACACTGTCTCAATAGAAAAGAAACAGAAAAAAAAAAAAAGATTAATTTAAATAAATAAGAAAGGGGATGATGCTAATAATAGTCTTTACCCCCTTAGGGTTGTAAGGATGAAGTGAGATAAATGCATGAATGACACTTAGGTCAGGGCCTGAACCAGAGAAAGTGCCATGTAAGTGTTAGCTGTTGTTATTGCAAAGGCTCACAGAATAAGCTCTCTGAAGTGGTGCAGAGAGGATTCTATAACACATTTGTTCCTCAAAATCCCAGTAGCCCCAGAGTGCTGAACTAATGTGG
This sequence comes from Callithrix jacchus, assembly GCF_049354715.1. NCBI lineage: Eukaryota > Metazoa > Chordata > Mammalia > Primates > Cebidae > Callithrix > Callithrix jacchus. The sequence continues at coordinate 67,292,561 of NC_133502.1, forward strand.
CCCTCCAAAAACAGGATGTATCACTGAGTCTATTATTGAGACCCAAGCTGACAACTTTTGTAACAGGTCCCAAATGTCATGTCAGAAATGCAAAGCTTTCTAGACTTTTCTGGCCTCCCAGGAACTGTCTTGTGCTTTCAGATTTTTTTTTTTTTCAAAAAGACAAGGTGAATTAAGTTCTTGGAAATCAAAACATAAACACAGATAAAAATAACTGAAATTGTGACATATTTTGAATGCGAAACGGAGCTTGTCTCTGAGCTTCCAGGGAAAGTGGAGTGGAGGGGAATGAACCTCACTGGGGCCTGTTTTCATGGACTCAGTGCCTTGCAGAATTTTGCTGCACTGGTTCTTCCTTCACCCTGTCACCCACAAAGTGCCTCAAGGAGCCTCTGACGTATGACTCACTTCATGGGCCACCAGCTAGTGACCCTTTGCTTTCTGAATGCTATTTGCTTCCACATGCCACTTAACTGTGAGCACCTTGGGCCATTGGTAGAGAGTTTGCTGGCAGATCTGCTGTAAACTGGTACAGTTAATAAGGATTTATGGCTCCAGAAGTCCCTTGAGGAGGAAATTCTCCAATTCACTTTCTGTGTATTGCAGAAGTTCTCTTCAACAGCTCTAGGAGAGGGAAGGACTTCTCAGCCAGAGTCCAGAGGCCTGATAATTTACCCTCCAGGGAGACTAAAGTTTTCTCTCTGAGGCCTGTGCAGCTTTAATTACCTCATTTTTACCCTCCTCCTAGCAGTTCCATTAGTTAAGATGCCACATTTGGAAGTCTTAAAGCTCACAGAGCCTTCTCCCCTGGGATTCCAACCAAACAGAGCCTGCCTTGCCCTGAAGCTCAGCAGACAGAAAATTTGGTGAGTTGCTCATAGGATTCTGCAGATTCCTAAGAGTAGCTTGAAGCCCCTGAGGAGCAGTATCTGACACTCTTCTGTTCTCCACTGGGGGAAGATCTGGGTAGACCCTTGTGGCAAGACTGGGGTGGCTTTAATATGTAGTTGCCACAACAGGAAAGGGTCCCAATGGGGAAGCAAATGCATTGAGAAGTTTCTCCCCTGTAGTCACCTCATCAAATTGGCTTTTTATATTAACCAGTGTTCCAGCCTCCCTTCTCTATCTCTCCTCAGACTCTCAGGAATCCACCAGGATTTGAGAAGAATATCAGGAATGTTGGGAAATGTTGGCTACTGGTTCATCTCTCCGACCTGCCTTCTGACTAAATCCAAGAATGCACAGAGAAAGTTTACAAACCCCCCAAATAACTTCTGAATTTTAAAATCTTGGTTTCTCATTTTAATTCTAAAGTTCAGATATGCTGTGTTGTATGATATTTAGTTTTCTAATCAGAACTTAAAAAAAAATTCATGTTAGTTGGGTTGCCAACTTTTCATTAATTCCTCCCAGCTACTTTCTTGTGTCTGCCTCTTACTATTTCCAGAATGTTCTTTGGCTCTTGAGATCTCATGGGAGCCATCTTCCTTGCCTGAACTCTCCCTGGAGCTGCTGGTCTTCTTGAAGCACTGACTCTTGGGCCCAGCTTACAGTGCGTGGATGTGCAGTGTGAACTGGCTGTGGCCTTCTTCCACTGAAAGGAGAACTTTGCCCGGACCACTGCATGTGTGGTAATAATGTCCTCTGCCCACAAATGTACACAGACAGATGGAGGAAGGGACACCTCAAGAAGATGTGTACTGTCAGAGCGCCATTAGGACAAAAGTTTGCACGGCTGAAAAATGACAGCTTGGAAAATGTCAGATCCTGTAAGTATCAGCATTGTCTTAGCAGTTTAGCAATAGATGCCTTTTCTCTATCTTTTGCTGACAAGCCATTTCCCCCTGTTGTCTTGATTGGTCAATTTGCACATTATCCAATGAAGTTTCTTTCTTTCTCTTTTTCTTTCTTTCTTTCCTTTTTTCCTTCTTTCTTTTTCTTTATTTCTTTCACAGGATCTCACTCTATCTCCCAGGCTCATAGGCACAGGGTCTCACTCTATCACCGAGGTTTGAGGCTGCAGTGCCACAATCACAGCTCACTGCAGCCTTGACCTCCCAGGCTCAAGCTATCCTCCCACCTCAGTCTCTCAAGCAGCTGGGACTACAGGTGCTTGCCACTATGCCCAGCTAATTTTTTGTACTTTTTAGTCAAGACAGGGCTTTGCCATGTTGCCCAGGCTGGTCTCAAACTCCTGGGCTCCAGCCATCTGGCTGCCTTGGCCCCAAAGTGCTGAGATTACAGGTATGAGCCACCATACCCAGTCTCACTGAAGTTTCTTTCTTGAGAAATTCCCTGTGCAGAAAAGGTGCCTATTGATTGTGAACACATTTGCAGAAAATTACCCCCTTAAAATGGGAGTTCTTTTAATATTTCATTCTTGTTTTGTTTTGAAGAGATAATGCTCCCAGAGAACAACTTATCCCCAGGGATGTAGCAGGGATTGAAACTTAGTAGAAGTTTGGCATCTGAGCATGCCAGGGGACACCTCTGCCTTCAAGAACAAAAGGCACAGGATTATCTCGGACATCCCTCTTCCCACCTCTGTCTTTACTAAATCTCCTTGTCTCCTCCTTTTAACAGATTCCAAAAGCTAGCTTCTCTTGCACAATCATCCTGCCACTAACATTCAGCCACCAAATAAACAAATAGAAATTCAATTCAATGAAAACAACATATAGGAAGAGCTCTGAGCTCCTTAGAGATATGGCTTCATTTTGTTTATAAATATTATTTTGACTAAATGTTGCCCTCTCTCTGGCTCTCAAAACTTTCCTCAGCTCTCTTTGGGTTAATATAACACATGAGTCTATGATGCCAATTATCTAGTTTTATGTAAAAATCTCAGCAATGTGTTTTTCATTTTCTAATGCACTTCATCTATGTCTTTAGAAGGATTGGCGGTATCTGTTATTAACCAAATGTCTGATTTAAGGAAGACCACAGAATCACGGAATTGTTCTGTATCTGAGTCTTCTGAGTCTCTGATTTTCAAGTCTTCTGATTTCCAAGAGAGAAGAACAGTAAGTGGTATCATAGAGACATTGTCTTACTTATTCTAGTAAATCCTTATGGAGTAGTCAACATCAGGGTCTTCCCTATCCATAATCCAGGCAACTAAATGACATGACTCAGGGGCTCCACACAAGCCCATTTATTCAAATTAAAACTCCCTCTCTTTCTCATTTCTTCTAGACAGCATTCTACTTTTAAATTCACTTCTGGCCAGGCGCGATGGTTCACACCTATAATCCCAGCACTTTGGGAGGCTGAGGCGGGTGGATCATAAGGTCAAGAGATTGAGACCATCCTGGTCAACAAGGTGAAACCCTGTCTCTACTGAAAATACAAAAATTAGCTGGGCATGGTGGTGCGTGCCTGTAGTCCCAGCTACTCAGGAGGCTGAGGCAGGAGAATTGCTTGAACCCAGGAGGTGGAGGTTGCGGTGAGCCGAGATCTTGCCATTGCACTCCAGTCTGGGTAACAACAGCGAAACTCTGTCTCAAAAATAAATAAATAAATTCACTTATTAGAGAAAAGAAATTATTTACAAAGGATAAATCCCAACTGAATCTGAATCCTAGCTCTTCCTTGTGCAAACTGTGTGATCATCAGCAAGTTCTCAACCTCTTGGAGTAATCGAGAGGACCCCAGGAGGTAGCACAGGTGACAGCCAGGGACGCAGCTGCACTGTGCCTGGCACCCCATGCATTGTCATTCCTGTTGCCACTCCATCTGCCAGTGGCATGGGGGCAGTGGGTATCTGAAACCTAAAGAAGAGAGGGCCAGGAGCAAAAGTAAACCATGGGCTCTCCTCCTCCCCTGCTCATCCTGCTGCCCAGTGTTTCCTCTGTGGCAGACCTGGCTCATTCACCCAGCAGACTCCACCAACTCCCTCCTTTCATCTCAGGGGTTGGTTAAAGACAGACCTAGTATAGGCTGTCATCTTTCACCTGGACACTGGGCACAGCCTCCTCAGTTGCTCCCTATCTCCACTCTGGCTGTTCTCAATTCAAGTCTTCATAGAGTGACCAGAGTGACCTTTCCAAAATGCATATCCAACCATATTACTCTTCCACTTAAAATCCATTATCATCTCAGAATCAAGTTCATCACCAGGCTTTTCACAGTATAGATCTTGTTATCCACCATATTTTCTCCCCTCCATCCCCTCGGTAAACGATACTCAGTCTCATGAAGCTTATTTCAAGGCCCCCAACACAGCAGGCTCTCTCTTGCCCATTTCTTCTGAGCTCCAGCTCATCTCCTGGCTATTGCTTATCCAGTCTCAGGTTTCTAAACATCACTTCCTCCAGAAAAAGACTTTTCTGACCCCTCCAGGTCATGGCTGGCTGCAGCCCCATGGGCTTCCTGTCCAGCACTTACCCCAGGGGCAGCAGTTGCTTCCTTTCTATCCCTACCCACCAGACTGTTTGCCCATGGAAGGCAAGCATGTGTCTGCTGCTTTACCCCAGCACAGCGTGAGGCAAATGAATGTGCTCAGATAAATGATCAATAAATGAGCGAATGAAGCTGCTTTCCAAAGCCGTCATTTTATGCCTCACAATTAAATCTTCCGTGGGGAAAGAACTCCCATGGTCTTTTACTATGAAATGATGTTAATGTGCACCATTTAGGTACCTTCTGTGGCTGCCTTCTGCTCTCATGCCAAGACCATTGACCCTTGTGAGGCTTTTATCTTAAAGGCTTACCCTTGGGGAACTAGAGTGCCTCAGATGTCTGGTGCACAGAGCAAACTATAGAAAAGCAGAAAGAGTCCTTGATTCTGGAGCACACAGGAAATGCTAACAAGGCCCAAGTTAATCCTCATGTACTCACATACACAATAATGAGTACACTGAAAAAATATAACATCTTTCCTCCAAAACGGGGGTTGTTTGTGTGATCCCAGGCAGATGGGAGGCAGGGTGATATAATGAATGAAAGCATGTGCTTTTGAGTTAAAAGGGTCCTGGGTTGGGTTTAAGTTTCAATTATGCCTTTTAATCAGCCTTTTACTTATTTGTGACAATAATATACAAAACTCAGAGAATTAAATAGGAGCCTTCTTTGTGGCCAAGTGAAAGGGGTTGGGACTATTTCATCTGGAGAAGAGCCAATCAGAAAGGTATGAACAATTCTATTTATTTTTATTACACAAGTAGTACATGTTTATGGTAAAAAAAAAAAATTGCAATGTAATACAAACTGAAATAAACTGAAATTGCAAAGTTTATCACCAACCAGACATATCTAAAATTTTGCATATATGCTTTTTTTCTTGAAATATATAAAAATATTTTTAAACAAAATGAGTGTTGTTTTGTACCTTGCTGTTTTCTTATTTCTGTGTCATGATCACCTTTCTTTGGCAACTAATAACATCAATGTCATGATCTGACTGGCTACAGAGTATCCAATTATATAAACACTACGAAATTTGTTTAACCAATTTTGCACAGTAGCTATTATTTAAGTTGTAAGAAAGGCCAGGCATGGTGGCTCATGCCTGTAATCCCAGCACTTTGGGATGCCGAGGCAGGCGGATCACGAGGTCAAGAGATCGAGACCATCCTGGCCAACATGGTGAAACCCTGTCTCTACTAAAAATACAAAAAAATTAGCTGGGCGTGGTGGTGCGTGCCTATAGTCCCAGCTACTTGGGAGGCTGAGGCAGGAGAATTACTTGAACCTGGGAGGCGGAAGTTGCAGTGAGCAAAGGTAGCGCCACTGCACTCCAGCCTGGAGCCTGGTGATGGAGTGAGACTCTTGTCTCAAAAAAAAAAAAAAAAAAAAAAGAGACTGTGTGCCCTGGGCTCAACCAGATTTGACCAGTTCTCGTTCCACCTGGGAAAGATCCTATGTTCTCTGGGTCTCATCTTTATCATCTTTAAAATAAGAATCACACCCTCCAGTTCTTACGGCTAGTATGTGGGTCAAATGAACTGATGCATATAAATAGATCAAATGAACTGATGCAGGCACTGATTTGTGTTTTGTAAACAGTACTGTGTGAATGTTTACATTCATTAAAGAAGGTACTAAGCAGGTGTTTTCCACTGAGTCAAAATAAGAAGAAGTTTAATTAACACACTGTTGATCAAGTTGGGATGATTCTGGCCTGCAGTAGGCTAGGAGTGGAACAGCAAATGCTTCAATGTAGTTTAGCTGTTCTGGCTGTTTTCAGCCCCCAATGAGAGAAACCATAATACAGCCCGGGAATAAACTCTGTCCACTTTCCTCCTGAGGACGTGGGGTCCAGAAAAGGTAAGTGCCACGTCTATGGGGCTCCTAAAAGCCAGAGTGAGCCACCTCCTGCCTCCAAATCCAATCCCATTGATCTTCACTATGCCCGCAGTGTGACTGGCCAGCCATTAAATGCCCACCTTGCGTTTAATCTTAAAGAGTTTGAAAAAGTGCCAGGCGTGGTGGCTCATGCCTGTAATCCCAGCATTTTGGGAGGCTGAGGCGGTTGGATCACCTGAGGTCAGGAGTTTGAGACTAGCCTGGCCAACATGGAGTAACCCCGTCTCTACTAAAAACGCAAAAAATTAGCTGGGCATCGTGGCACATGCCTGTAATCCCAGTTACTCGGGAGTCTGAGGCAGGAGAATCACTTGAACCCAGGAGGCGGAGGTTTCGGTGAGCCAAGATTGTGCCATTGCACTCCAGCCTAGGCAACAAGAGCAAAACTCTGTCTCAAAAAAAAAAGGAGTTTGCAAAAGAAAAAAAGCCTGGTTGCCTTGGCAGATTCTAGCAGATATGGGCATGATTCAGACACATTTAGAACATACTACAGCCTTAACTTCTCTAACTTGCAACCACCGAAACACTGGAAACAAATCCACCTCTTTAAAACATTAGTAAATTGAAACTCAAGTAGATTCTCATCTCAACAGTTTATGTGGCTGAGGTAGATAATAGAAATCTCTAGAAGTCTTATGTTTCCCACAAATCATTTTATAATTTGCACTATTTATGTCATGTTGAGAGGGAGATTTAGTTGGCTTGCCTAAAATTATAACTCCCTTTCTCCTGATACACATTACTCTCAGGTATATGTCAGAGACAGAAAAATATTTTGAATGACCTAGGTCATCTGTTTTTATTCTGACCACTCATTAGACCCACCTGAGAAGTTTCTGGAAAACAAGACAAAATACTGCAGATGACTGGCTGATCTCCAAAAGTTAAGCTTCAATTATTCTAGGGGTAATTTTCTAATCTCCTCAGAGTCTGGTGATTCTGGCTAAATGTGCAGCCAGAGTTGAGAAACACTGATTATGGTCCCAGTGGGGTAAGGAAAAGATTATACACTCATGATCTCACACATTCTTTCACTCTCATTGTGGCTCTAAGCAAATCCATTGAAATATATGTCCTCAAATTTAACTTCTACCCCTAAAACAAGACCCTGAATGAAAAAGTATATCTTATATAATAAAAGGACCGAAACTATGAAAAATGTATATAGCCAAAAATGGAGGAAGTATAGTAAAGTTCCTCGATGCAACATTATGTCACAGCTTTAATTTATGATTACAAAGAATTCACAGCAACATGTAAAAATCATAGACTGAAATAGAGGAAATGAATATAAACTTGCCTATTAAAGTTTTATGTGCATACACACACACAAAGGGAAAACCCCCAAAATATCAATAGAGGTGGAGAATTTTGGTGGAGAATTTTAGAATTTATCTTGGTGGAGAATTTTGCTTCCTTCAACATTTTTGTACTTCTACAGTATTTTTTAAACTACCATGTACATGATAGGAAAATAACATTTATAGTAGAACAAAACAAATTTACTTTTCAAAAATTACTCCTCTGATTATTAAGTGATCATCAAGGCTTGATTCTCAACAATGAATTAACAAAACAAAGATTAAAATGCCCACCTGAAGGTCTCTGTGTTTCAGCCGCCCTGGCTTCTGCTGCCTCTATCTCTCCTGCCTTTCTCCTCCACGTAATTCAGCTTGCTCATTTCAAAGAAAAGTAAAACAGCAAAGTATGTTTATGAATGGTGCCAACCAATAGCAAGAAAGTCAGGAAGTATAGCAGGTCATCTGTGCTTTTTAGAAGCCAGTGTAGATGTCAGTGCAAGTTCCCTTCTCAAGAAGGGGGAGGATTTCATTAGGGGCTATGTCTAAAAAGAAGAAACTTAAAATTGCCCTGCCCCTCTAATGACTGGTTTTTATCATTATCTTTCACAAGAGATCAAGCGGATATGATGGGTTAGAGTCAGGGGTTTTCAGTAGCTTTTAGTTCTCCTAAATGGTTTCTGTTGCTGTGGCAACGGTAATAGCCACATTGCCTCACACAGCACTCTAGACTTGTTTAAAGCACTTCCCTCACTCACTTGCATTTTCAACTCACTTGCTTTCAGGCAGAGACCTTATCCACTCCGCTGAAAATGTTCTGTCAGAGGTCACCAATAACCTCCTCCTCATTGTTCACATAAAAGATCCTTTCTCAGTCCTCACCTTCCTTCCCCTCTTGTTTGCATAGTTGACCATTGCCACTTTCCTGAAACTTTTTCATTTCTGTTACGTTCCTTGTTCTTTTTCTACCCCTCATGTTGCTCGTCTTTGCGTCTCTTTCTGATGCCTCCTCTTCCATCTCTTTTCTACATGTGAGCTTTCCCCAGAGGTCTGTGTTCTGACTTCTTCCCTCCTTCTTCTCTTGCTTTTATCTATCTGATCCACAATCATGGCCAAATTTAGTGTGGCCCAGATAGAGCTTTTCTTTTCCCCCTCAGTCCTGCATCTCCCCATCTACCCCAACTAAGCAAATGGTACCACAGTAATTTAGCTAGTCAATCTGTCCATAAACCTAGAAGTCTCTTCTAACTTCTCTTTCTTCCACTGCCCACCTGTGAGCTAACAAATTTCATTTGTTCTGCCCATAAAATATGTCCCAAATCCAACCATTACGCACCTCCCCATCACTGTTCAAATCCTCATTTATTGGGTAGAAAGCTTCATTAATATTAGGCAAGAAAAACAACGCAGGGTGTGGTGGCTCACGCCTTTAATCCTGGCACTTTGGGAGGCCGAGACGGGCGGATCACAATGTCAAGAGATTGAGACCATCCTGGCCAAAATGGCGAAACCCCGTCTCTGCTAAAAATACAAAAATTAGCTGGGCATGGTGGCGTGCACCTGTAGTTTCAGCTATTTGGGAGTCTGAGGCAGGAGAATCACTTGAACTAGGGAAGCGGAGGTTGCTATGAGCCAAGATCGCACTATTGCACTACAGCCTGGTGACAGAGCAAGACTCTCAGCCTGGTGACAGAGCAAGACTCTGTCTCAAAAAAATAAAATAAAATAATAAATTAAAGAGATCCAAATCAGAAATAAATAAGTAAAGTGATCTCTGTTTGCAAATGATAAAATCTTATATGTAGCAAAACCTATAGATTCCACACATGCACATACAAAAAAACCAATAGAACTAATAAGCAAATTGAGCGAAGTTGCAGGATAGGAAATCAATACACAAAAATGAGCTGCATTTGTATCACTAATAATAAGCCAAAAAAAGAAAGTAAGGAAACTATTGTGTTTACAATAGCATCAAAACGAATAGCATACTTTGGATATATCCTCAGTAGTAGAATTACTGGATCTTGTTGAGATCTCTGCACTCTCATGTTTATTGTAGCACTATTCACAATAGCCAAGATATGGGATCACCCTGAATGTTCATCAACAGAAAGATGGATGAAAATTGCGTCATATATTCCTGATTGAATACTATTTATTGATTTAAAAAGAACTAAATTCTGTCATCTGTGGCAACATGGATGAGCTTGGAAGACATTATGTTAAGTGAAATAAGCCAGGAACAGAAAGATAAATACTGCATATTCTCACTCATAAATGGAAGATAAAATAGTCGACCTTACAGAAGTAGAGAGTAGAATAGTGGTTACCAGAGGCTGGGAATGGGAGGAGGCAGGGAGAGATAAACAGAGTTTGATTAACAGACACAAAAGTTGATCGATGGACATCTAGATAAGAGGAATAAGTTGTAGTGTTCTACAGCACTGTAGGGTGACTGCAATAAACAACAATTTATTGTACATTTTCAAATAGCTAGATAAGCAAACTGTGAATATTTTCAAAAATAAATGCCAAATGTTTAAGGTGGTGAATATGCTAAATACCCTAATTATATATTGTATACATATATCAAAATATCACACTGTACCCCATAAATATGTGCAATTATTACTGGCCAATTAAAAGTTATAATTTTTTTAAATTAAAAATATCTTTAAAGATAAACTTAGAAATTCACCTAAGAAAGTGAAAGACTGTATGCTGAAAAGCACAAAACATTGCTGAAAGAAATTAAAGATATACAAATGAAACAAAACAAAGAATACATGAATAAATAGAGAGACATCCTATATTCATGGATTGGAAGACTTAATATTGCCAATACTCCCCCACACTGCTCTTTAACCAATCAAATATTCTTCAGCTTGCTTCTGCATTCACCCCATAAAAGGCTTCATCTTGACTCCTTGGCACTACCCAATTAATAAATTGCTGTCTGCGCCAATAAAGTCTTTAAAATCTTAGTGTGCTGCAGTTTATCTTTTAGCAGAGGGAAATAGTGAGGTGGTGTTTAAAGAAAACTGTTTTGTAAGATGAAACAAGTTCTGGAGATGGATGTTGGTGATGGTTGTAAAATACTGTAAATGTATTTCATGCCACTGAACTGTACACTTTAAAAAAAAAACAGTTAAAATGGTAACATTTATGTCATATATATTTTACCCCAATTTTTAGAGATAAATAGTTTTCAAAAATTAACTAAAAGTCTTAAGAAAAAGAGGGCCGGGAGATCAATCCAAGATGGCCGACCACTAACAGCTCAGGATTGTAGCTCCCAGTGAAAGCCCAGAGAACGAGACGACGCCACACTTTTAGACAAATTTTCGTCACTCACCGATCAGCCGATTCCCAGTGGAGGAGCCCCACGGGTCGCTAGCACGACTCTTGTGGCCGCCGCAGTGGTTTTGCCGGCGTCTCGGCGCAGCAGCTCTTCATGCAGAGCCAACGGGACTGCTTCCCCTACTGACCGGAGTTTGGAGCTCTGGGAAGTCAGAGCCGCTTGTTGCGGACTCAAGAAGGAAGCCAGACCAGAGATTCCTGGGCAGAAGAGCACCATCAGTCTTACCGCTGCTATTTAGGCTGCCACAGTGGGTTGCTCGGATCCCAACACTGGGAATCAATAAGTCGGACGTCGACTCAGAAAACTAATTAGAAAGGCGGTTCATCTACAATGAAGGGAAAAAAACAGCCTAAGAAGGCCGAGTATACTCAAAATCAGAACCCATCAGCAACAGAACAAGCCCTGATGGAAAAGGACTCATCAGCAGCAGAATAAGCCCTGATGGAAAAGGACTCATCAGTAACGGAACAAGCCCTGATGGAAAAGGATTGTGTTCCAATATCTGAAGTAGGCTTTAAAAGGTGGATGATAAGAAACTTCTGGGAGTTAAAGGAACTTGTTCTAACCCAATGTAAAGAAACTAAAAACTTGGAAAAAAGATTAGATGAAATGTTGAAAAGAATAGACAATATAGAGAGGAATACAAATGAACTTATGGAGTTGAAAAATACAACACGAGAACTTAGTGAAACATGTACAAGCTTAAACAGCCGAATGGATCAAGCAGAAGAAAGGGTATCAGAGGTCGAAGATCAACTTAATGAAACAACACAACAAGACAAGAATAGAGAAAAAAGGATAAAAAGGAATGAGCAAAGTCTCCAAGCAATATGGGACTATGTGAAAAGACCTAATATACGCTTGATTGGTGTACCTGAATGTGACGGAGAGAATGAATTCAAGCTGGAAAATACTCTCCAGGACATTATCCAGGAAAATTTTCCTAATTTAGCAAAGCAGGACACTATTCAACCCCAGGCAATACAGAGAACACCACAAAGATATTCCTCAAGAAGACCAACCCCAAGGCACATAATCGTCAGATTCACCAAGATCGAAACGAAGGAGAAAATATTAAGGGCAGCCAGAGAGAAAGATCAAGTTACCCATAAAGGTAAGCCTATTAGGCTTACAGCAGATCTCTCAACGGAAACCCTACAAGCTAGAAGAGAGTGGGGGCCAATATTCAATATACTTAATCAACAGAACTTTCAGCCCAGAATTTCATATCCTGCCAATTTAAGCTTTACATTTGAAGGAAAAATAAAAATTTTTAGGAACAAGCAAGTACTCAGAGATTTTATTACCACCAGGCCTGCTTTACAAGAACTTCTAAAAGAAGCACTATACACAGAAAGGAACAACCAGTATGACCCTTTCTAAAAATACACCAAAAAGTAAAGAGCATTAACATAAAGAAGAATTTTTATCAATGAAAGGACAAAATAGCCAGTTAATATCAAACGGCAGCAACCCTAAATTTAAATCGACCAAACCTCCCAATCAAAAGATACAGACAAAATCTAACGGTATATCCAAAGATATACATAGACTCAAAATAAAGGGTTGGAAAAAAAAAAAACGTACCAACCAAATGGAGAGCAAAAATAAATAAATAAGCAGGAGTTGCAATTTTCACATTTGACAAAATAGATTTCAAAGCTACAAGGATACAAGGATAAAAGGATTAATGTAATAATAAGAGATCTTAACACCCAGATACATAAGACCCATAATGAGATTTAGATTCAACGAGACAGAAAATTGATAACGATATCCGGGACTGGAACTAAGATCCAGAACAAATAAACTCAATAGGGCTCTCCATTTTAAACACACAAAATATTCATTATCCACAAAATCTAACGATATATCTAAAGATATACAAAGACTCAAAACAAGGGGATGGAAAAAAGCTCACCAACCAAATGGAGAGCAAAAATAAATAAATAAAAAGCAGGAGTTGCAATTCTCACACTTAATAAAATAGATTTCAAAGCTACAAGGATGCAAGGGTAAAAGGATTAATACAACAATAAGAGATCTTAACACCCAGATACATAAGACACATAATGAGATTTAGATTCAACGAGACAACAAATTGATAAGATATCCAGGACTTGAACTCAGAACCAGAACAAATAAACACAACAGAGGTCTCCATTTTAAACACATAAAATATGCATTAACCACTTTAAACACTCAAAATATTGATCGGCCATTATTGAAACCCATTTTAGGAATGAAGTAATATTCCTTTTTCCCTCTTTTTCTTTTTTTCCCCTTCTTTTTCTCTTTTTCCCTAAAAAAAAATAAATAAATAAATAAATAAAAATTAAAAAAAAAAAAAAAGAAATACTGACATCAATATTAAAAGCAAAAAAAAAAAAAAAGAAAAAGAGGGCCAGGCACAGCCTGTAATCCCAGTACTTTGGGAGGCTGAGGTCCGTGGATCACCTGAGGTCAGGAGTTTGAGACCAGGCTGACCAAGATGGTGAAATCTCATCTCTACTAAAAATACAAAAATTAGATGGGCAAGGTGGCAGGTGCCTGTAATAACAGCTACTTGGGAGGCTGAGGCAGGAGAATTGCTAGACCCGGGAGGCAGAGGTCGCAATGAGTCGAGATCGTGCCACTGCATTTTAGCCTGGGGGACAGGGTGAGACTCTGTCTCAAAAGAAAAGAAAAAGGAAAAAGAACGCTACAGTAACACCCTAATTGCTTTCCTGTTTCTACTCTCACTGCTCTACTGCGCTACAGTGATGCTTTTAAAGAGCAGGTCATATCGTTCATTCCCTTGCTTAAAAACCCTGCAGTGACTTCCCACGATTCTCAAAATAAACACCTCTCTTCCTTAAAGAGTAATAAATAACTTTTATAAACTTTGATGAGTTAATCACATAAACAAATGGATAGCATTCATGGCTGGTAAAAAGGAGCACACACATTATTCAAAATAAAAATCTTTACCATGATCTGCAAAAGCCCAACCTGATTGGCCCTTCTTATGCATGTATGACCCTAGCCACATGGCCTTCCCTGCTGCTGGTCCAAGTCCCTGTGCTGAGATGCCTTTGCCCTGTCTTCCTCACTCCACTTAACTCTCTACTTAAGGGCCACTACCTCCCACAAGACTTCACTGGCCTCCCTTTCTAAAATAGTTATCCACACATATACTCCCCCTAACTCTGCTGTAGTCTGTTTTGTAGAGCTTATCACTAGCACTACTCTTTTTTTTTTTTCCCCCGAGATGGAGTCTTGCTCTGTTGCCCAGGCTGGAGTGCAGTGGCACGATCTCAGCTCACGGCAACCTCCACCTCCTGGGTTCCAGCAGTTCTCCTGCCTCAGCCTCCTGAGTAGCGGGGACTACAGGCACGCGCCACCATGCCCAGCTAATTTTTGTATTTTTAGTAGAGACGGGGTTTCACCATATTGGCCAGGCTGGTCTCAAACTCGTGACCTTTTAATCTGCCCACCTCACCCTTCCAAAGTGCTAGGATTATAGGCCTGAGCCACCATGCCCTGCCCACCATCACTACTTTTTTGTAGCATTAAATATTCATTTCTAAATTGTCAGATCCCCATACTATACATTTGTACTCACTTCTCAGACTCCTTTGTGTTTGAGGTCTGGGCTGGAATGTGGCCACCTCAGAAGAGCTGGTAAAGCCTGCAGCTGTCCTCGTCCTCTTCCCACTCCCAGCTCCCTCCCACGTATGAGGAGCTCCACACTTAGGCATGGGGAATTCTAGCCCTCATGTCCTTGTCCCCAATGCCTGAAAGCAGCTGCTCTTGGCCACCTGTAGGACGTAGGGCTATACAAACTTTATGCTCTGATGCAACTAGGGAACAGCTCATAGCATTTGAGGACATTTGGCTGGGGACTTCCCAAGTATCCAGAGCACAGTACAAACAAGGAAGTGTCCCTTAGCCCCACAGACTCCCAGCCCCCTCGGGTCAAGAAAGGGGTTGGATGAGGATCAGGGAGAGCTCTAATCTGTGTCTGGTCCTCATTCAGCCCTTTTCTGTCCCAAGGGGCTAGTTCTCTCTGGTCAAAGAATGGCACCAGGACAATGTGTTCTTATGCCCACGTCTAGGAGTAATTTGGCCTTCATAGTCCAACCCCAGATTTCCTTTCAAGTTCTATTCCTATCAGTTGCTTTCCCACTTTCTTCCCATGCTCCAGTCAAACTGAACTATTTGCTTATCTCTAAAAATAAAAAGCACTATTTTGGGGCCTGAGAGGAGCACAAAATGGTAAATAAGGGAACTGGCTGTATTGGAAAGAAATTAGCAAATGCTTTCTTGAAAATAAACAAGGCAGGCTTGGTTTTTTTGCTTGTTTGTAGTTCGTTCGCTGGAACTGAACAGACCTAAACAAACAGGGAGTCCAGTCCCTTCATGACACCCATGAAGAAACAGAGGCACAGACTTGTTGAGCAGCGTGGTCATGGCACACAGCTAGTCACTGTCACACCAGGCCTGGAACCCAGAGCAGGGTCTGGAGAGCTCCCTAACCATCTCCAACACAGCCCTACATACGCTGTTCTCCTTGTGCCTTCTGCTGCCCCATGGCCATGGGAAAGACAGGCCCTGGTTCTTGCTATCCCCTCACCCAAGATCTCCTTCAACTCTGAAGACCACTGATTCTAGCGCCCTTCCCCATCCCTTTCAAGCCCAACTCTAGCCTAGTGCCAAGAGCCAAACCTCACCCCATCTCTAGTTCCCACAAGTGCCCCAAATATTGAAACTTGGGGGAAATAAAAAGTAGGTCTTCCTGGAAAGCTCCAAACTGCTGCTGCTGTGTCAATAAAAAGGAAGAGGCCCTGGATCTATTTCCTGCATGTCCCAGAGTTCTCCAACAATGACTATCACCAGGACGATGTAGATCTTACCTTCACACTCCAGAACTGGGGGTGAGGGTGAGGGTTTTCTGTGCAGCTTCTTCATGCAGCTGTGGAGAGGGGCTGGGACCAAGGTTGCTCCTCTGAAGACAAGGTTCTTCCTGGGCCTGGGATCCTATTTCTAATATTTTATTTATCTCAATTAGAACTCACGGAACTCACAGTCTACACATATTATATTATCATTCTCATCTTTAGGGGGCAAAAAGCTTGAAACAACATTTAATTCTACAAGCAATCACCATAGATATTCATTCTCCTCCAATAAAAGCCCAATTGGCTGGCACAGTGGCTCACACCTGTAATTCCAGCACTTTGAGAGGCCAAGATAGGCAAATCATGAGGTCAGGAGATTGAAACCCACCTGGCCAATATGGTAAAACTCCATATCTACTTAAAATACAAAAATTAGCTGGGCGTGGTGGTGCATGCCTGTAGTCCCAGCTACTTGGGAGGCTGAGGCAGGAGAATCACTTGAACCCAGAAGGTGGAGGTTGCAGTGAGCCAAGATTGCGCCACTGCACTCCAGCCTGGGCAACTGAGTGAGACTGTATAAAAAAAACTTAATTAATTGACTAATGTTCATCTCATTAAAATAAATAAAGTGGGCTGGATGCAGTGGCTCACTGCTATAACCCCAGCACTTTGGGAAGCTGAGGCAGGAAAATCTCTTGAGTCCCAGAGTTTGAGAGCAGCCTGAGCAACACAGTAAGACCCCATCTCTTAAAAAAAAAAAAAAAAAAAACATTAGCCGGGCATGGTGGCATGTGTCTATAGTCTCTACTACTCAGGAAGCTGAAGTGTGAGGATTGCTTGAGATGGAGAGGTTGTGGCTGCAGTGAGCTGGGATCACACCATTGCACTCCAGCCTAGGTGTCAGAGCAAGACTGCCTCAGAAAAAGAAAATTAATTAATTGAAAAATTTAGAATAAACAAAGTGAAAAAAATCAATCCTACTCCCAGAGCTAACTTTTGAATATCGGGTTTTCAGGGAGCAGAATATGCTTCAAGAATATTCGAAAGATAATGAGGGAAATGCTTTCTCCCCACCCCCTGCTTCTGAATCTGTAAACCTCAGAGAAAGGAGAAACCTATTCAAGACTTTCTTTTATTTTTTAGGACAGCCTGGGATCTCTAAGCACTTTATAGGCAGTAACTTTGCTGAAGAGTGCCCAGTAGACACTCTTTCTTTGTACAATTTGGACAGATGATATAAGGAGATGCAGTGTCATTTTAACCAGAAGTGTCAGGAGGGAACATGAAATCATTCTTTTAGAGTAGATGGGGAAGGGTCTATGACTTTAAAAGGAAAATAATCCTAAGGAGCAGAGAAAGGAATAAACACATTATCCAATGTGCTGCTCTTGATGATTTAAAGGAAAACATGGCAGTATGTTTAATGTATAGAGCACACAGAGAACTTCTCTGGAACTCTCAAAGGCCTGTAGAAGTAATCAAGAGATGAGCATCAACTCCAGTTTTGTAGGAGATCTCCAAGTTTGTTCTCAGTTGACAAAGTGAGTTGAAGAGAAACAGGACTAGTTTCTTGCTGATTACCCTAATGTACCAGCCACAAGGCTTTTAGAGACATAAGCTTAAGTCTAGAGGGTATGTTCTTGTAAACACACACCTGTGATTTTTAAAAGATCAGAAACACTAATAAGTTGGTAGGGCATCAGAGACAGAAGTTTGTTTTCATAGTGCAAGATTAAATACAAAGGAAAAAGTCAACGTGAATCATATTTCTATTTAGGTCATTAAGAAAGAGGAAGAATGGAAACAAAATTTGAAAACTCATGGAATTTAGAAAGCCACCAACTTTATGTGCAGGAGGGCCTGTTCCGTGATAAGACAGAGAAAAGAATTACCTAGTATAGTGGGCTAGACATTGGCACCAAAGACATGCCCATATTCAAATCCTGGATTCTGTAAATGTGATCTTATGTGGCACAAATGGCAGTTAATTAAGGATCTTGAGGAAAGGAGTTTATTTTGTGTTTTTAGGTGGGCCCAAAATGCAATCACATGTATCCTTGTAAGAGAGATGACAAAGGAGTGTCAACAAACTCACATAGGGGAGAAGGCCATGTGAAGTGATTAGAGCTGCAAGCCAAGGAACACCTGGAGCCTCTAGAACTGGTGAAGCAATGAAGGACCCCTAGAGCCTCCAGAGAGAGCGTAGCCCTGCTAGCATCTTGATTTCTGATTTCCGCCCTACAGAACTGTGAGAGAATAGATTTCTGTTGCTTTAATTTAAGCCATTAAGTTTGTAGTTCTTTGTTATGGCAGCCCTAGGGAACTCATCCATATCTACCTTCTCCAATCAAGGGAACCTAAAATTCAGGGAGAAAGTGATACATTTGCCATAACACATGCAGTAGTCTTAACTAATTCATAGTGACCTTGCATTCTTTTTACTTTGTTTGAATTTTCAATCTCTCAAATGTAATTCTCCCTTCAAAAAGAACAATTCAGCTTCCCAAGCAGTGTCAGCTCTCTGGAGAGGAGATGAGGCTGGACTGGGCATTAATGTCCACTCCAGTCAAATCAGAGTTGCAGGAGGAAGTAGCCAGAGCACTGTGCAGTGTGTGGGTCACATGACACCCTCTCCCCAACCTCCCTGGCATCCCCCTACACACACATGCATACACACTTACCTCTTTATCAAGTATTTTTTTTTTTTTTTTGAGATAAAGTCTCACTTTGTTGCCCCAGGCTGGAGTTCAGTGGTGTGATCTCAGCTCACTGCAACCTTTGCCTCCCGGGTTTAATCAATTCTCCTGCCTCAGCCTCCTGAGTAGCAGAGATTACAGATGCCTGCCACCAAGCCCATCTATTTTTTTGTATTTTTAATAGAGACAGGGTTTCCCCACGTTGGTCAGGCTTGTCTCGAACTCCTGACCTCGTGATCCGCCCACCTTGGCCTCCCAAAGTGCTGGGATTACAGGCATAAGCTACCATGCCAGGCCTATCAGATATTTATTTTAGTATGTTAAGAAAATTGGAAGATTGCCAAATTAAGAATTCCAAAAGGGATTTTTTCCAAAAGGGAGTTTTTCCTTACATAATATTGTATGAGAATGAGAATCAGGAGATTCTGGTTTGGACCCTAAGAGACCCAGCCAATGGCCCTTGGGGAGGAGCAGACCCATGTCCCATGGCATGATTTATATCATAGGGTTCAGGCAGAGCAGTCTTTGTGGAGAGCATTGAGTACTAAACTCTGACCTTTCTCTGTACTAAAAATTCTTTCCAAAAAGGCCTGGAGATGAGTCATATCTACAGACCATCAATCTTGCTAAACATGTCATTTTGACCCAATATATATGTGTCTTGCTCTTATAACCTGACTCTGACCAGCAAACTGCCTTCCTTTCACTTAAACATTCTTTATGCTGACTCCAAGTTTTTACATAGAACTTTTTTAACCAATTACAAATGAAAGAATCTTTGATCTCACCTATGACCTAATTGAAGATATCCCGCCTTTTGGGGCTGAACCAATGTATAACTTCCGTGTATCGATTTACAACTTTGCCTGTAGCTTCCGCTTCCTTGAAATGCTTAAAACAAGAGTTACAGTCTGACTACCTTGGAACCCATTAGTCATGATTTCTTGGGTTTATTCCCTGGGCCGTGGTCACTCATCTTGACTCAGAATAAACCTCTTTGAAATGTTTTGCAGAGTTTGGTTTTGCTGCTGACAGAATAAACCTGGAGAAGGGGCCAAAGCTATGTTCACACTCTTCTCTCCCCTCTCAGATCCTTCCCTTTCTTTCAGCTCACCTTTTCTCAGAAATCCTCAGGAAATTTCCCGCTACTCATGTAAGGCCTTTCCCATACTAAGGGTACTAATTAGTCAAGTCACTTAAGGCAAGTTAGTGATTAAGAACGTAGCATTCTGGAAAAAGACCACAGAATTAGAACCTTCACAAAACTCATGGTACAGAAGAAACTAAACTCACCAGCTTAGTTTAAAATCTGCAATGGCTCATCATCCCCTTCTGCTTTCTTCTAAATCCTAGCAGTGGGTCTGAGCACTGCTTGACTGGACCTTCAGGCTGGCTCCCTGTATTCCGTGGCTCAGTCTGGGCAGGCAAGTGTTTCTCCACTCCCACTTCTATGGCCCTCACTCCAGGCAATAGGTGGCCAAGCAAGAACATAGGATGGAGATTTGAGAGATGATCTGGTCCTGCTTCAGCCTGGCTGGTATAGGGTCTTGGAAACACCCCTCGGGCACTTGCAGGGGTGACTAGTTCCAGAACTTAAGGGATCTCTGGAGTAAACTTAATTTCTTCAGATGAAAATCAATCATAGTATCATCTCCCAAAAGACAAGCTTTTAGTGCATTCTCTCCCAGATAGTTTTCTAAGCGGCTGCTTGCTCATTTGTTGCTTCATTTCACAAAAATTTACATCCTGCATTTTTCCCATTAACACTGTAACACAGTGTTTTATCATATCGGCATGAATGTTTTAATGATTGAATTATATTCCCATATTCTATCAACAGGATGCACCACAGTGGGGAGAATAAACTACATTCATTGTTATTTTCTCCCTCATATGCATGCAGCTTTTCCCTAATCTAGGCTCCAGGTTAGTTTTACTAATAGAATGTAAAAAGGAGTTTGCAAACAGTAAGTTTCACACAGCGGGTGAGAGAAGAAGGACATCTCGAGAAAAATGGCAAGTGAGCTATCAAAATATTTCTGCCTACCCTGAGTTGAGACTGAGTTAAAAGCCATAGCTTTAATCACTAATGTAAATGACTGAAGGAGAGGGTCCTCCCTGATGACACACGTGGTGGCCAGACTCAGGGCCAGAGCCCTGTGGCACAGCTACAGCACCTGCCAGGGAGATCTGCCAAGCACTGGGCAGAGCACATGCAAGGCTGGAGCAGCGGTATCACTGGCTGCACTCTGGGCATGGCTCAGTGCAGGCTCATGCTCAGGCATCTAGCAGTGTGGGTGGTGGCTGCAGTGGGGCTGCTGTCTTTCCTTTTTTCCCACCTGTGGACAGGAGATGACCCAGCTGGAGCAGAAGACTCAAAATAATTTGAAAAATAGGCATGAGGAAGACTGGGGACAAGGACAGAGGAGAGGAGATAGGTTGGGAAAAAAATGTCACCCCAGATGAAGACCTCCAAGCCAGATCATTTTGTATGGTACCTTTACTGCCCAGGCTCGTGGGCACACCAGGCAGGCTTAGTTTCCTTCCTCACCTCTCCCCTGTTCTACTCTCTATAGAGTGTGGTGAGGGCTCACCCCCAAAGCTCAGATTCCCGTATTGGCCAGCTTTTGGCTGGATTTGACACTGGTGGGAGGTGAGAAGGTGGAAGAAGGAGAAAAAAGCCAGGGCATTTCTCCCTTTATTAGTCCATTCTCACATTGCTGTAAAGAACTTCCTGAGACTGGGTAGGTTTAACTAACTTACAGCTCGGTAATTGTTGGGCACATTTCAGGAACTTTACAATCATGGTGGAAGCTGAAGGGTAGGAAGTTACCTTCTCCACAAGGTGGCAGGAGCGAGAAGTGCCCAGCAAAGAGGAAAGAGTCTCTTATAAAACATCAGCTCTTGTGAAAACTCACTCACTATCACGAGAAGACAGTGGCGGAACCACTCCTGTGATTCAATTACCTCCACCTGGTCTCTCCCTTGACATGTGGGGATTGTAACTCATGATGAGATTTGGGTGGGAACACAAAGCCTAACTATATCACTCCCCATCTGCTCTGCAGGTGGCATTTCTGATGGCACTGTGTGTCCTGTGTGGCCCCAGCTTCTGTAGTGTGACCCCCAGGCTTAGAGAAAGCTGTCTCCTCCCTGTGTCTCCACAGCCCGGGCATGGTGATGGCTTCTCGCTGGTGATGCCCAGCAAATTGCATTATTTCATCCAGGTCATTAGGAACCAAGGGTTATTAGTCATGAATCCACTTAGGAACTGCCCATACCAGACAATTCACTTTGCTTCTCACAGATGCTCCTCTGGATGACAGTCCTGGGTGCAGCTAGCACTGCCTTCTGCTCTAGTAGGGAGGGGCAGATGCTGTGGAAAACAGCCCTGCCTGGAGGCCAGCCTGAGCTCACTCCTGGTGGAGTGCAATGGCTGCTTTGGATAAACAAACAGATGGGAAACATGTGGCTGTAGAGAAGACATTCTGAAATCTGGATTTCCCACGTTCCGAGGATGTCAGTGTTTTTCAATTTCTTCTGCTGGTGCACATAAAAAAATTCTGCTGTTTTGAATATGCTAAGTAATCAGGAGCCTAGAAGTATGAAACCCTGGGAAACCTAGCAGGATATTTTAAAGAACAAGCTTGATATAAGCTGTCACTTTCCTCTCTGAATAACATGGTAGAAAATAATAAATCTGCTTCTTGTGGGCCAGAACCAGAACAGCTTAAGTATCGATAACCCCATTGTCTAAATTGTGACTGCCACATTTGTTGTATGAATGAAGAAAGGAGAAGAATCACCTTGCCAACTTTAAGATATAAACTTGGTTTTCCCCCTTCCTTCATTCTTCCCTCTATCCATTTGCTAACAAACCCTAAGCAAAAGTGTGCCAGTCCCTGCACTGGACAAGAGGTAAATGACGACACCTGAGACGTGGCTCCTGCACTCCAGAGGATCACTACTGGTAGACAGAGGCAGGAGGCAAATGTTCCTGAGCACTTGTGCATGCAGGTGGGAATGGTCAACCCCAGGGCCCAGCTACCACCTAACAGGTGCCTCAGTGTGAAGGCTGAGCCTTCTTGATGTTAGTTTTACAATAAGGTTTCCTTCTGTGATTAACCACAGCCTGGGACTAGGACTCACCAGTTGCCAGCAACAGTAGCTGAATTTTAATCCCACTCCTTTCTTGGTCCAGGGCACAACTAGCATCGCTGTCCTCACTGCCCTGCTCAGCTCTTCCCAAGGGAGAGCATATCAGAAAAGACTTCTAAGGGGCAGTGGGGCAGGAACTGACTTTGGAAGAGAAGCAGGTGCTCCAGGTGAAGGGAGGGGCTTTGTGGCAGAGGGAACCATGGAAAAAATGCCAGGGCACACTGCAGAGGGCTAATGGGCATGAGCCACAGGCCAACCTGTGCTCTAATCTATGTCTTCATTTCCAGCTCTGCGTCCATGGGTACATGACTTACTTCTCTGCTGCAGACTGAATGTTTGTGTCTCCCAAGAATTCATCTGTTGAAATCCTCAACCCCAAGGTGATGGTATTAGGAGGTGGGGCTTTAGGAGGTGATTAGGTCATGAGAGTAGAGCCCTTGTGAATGAGATTAGTGCCCTAATAAAAGTGGCCCCAGAGAGCTCCCATAGGTTTTCAGACGTCTAGCCTCTACGTCTGTGAGAAATAAATTTCTGTTTCTATTCCACCCAGTCTATAAGAGACGGTCTGAGCCCCTTCGCTCCCCATGAAATGGTAGGAGAGTGCGCAGCAAGGTTGTTCTGAAGGCTGAGTTCCTGCACACGACATGCTTAGCACAGGACCTGCTAATACACAGTAAATTCTGCTGTTTTGAGGGAGGATAAAAAATGAATTATAAATAGAGCCTCTCCTCCCAACAAATCTATAATCCAATATATATACATGATTGTTCTCATTTTCTATCTGAGAACACTGGGCTGGAACACTCAATAAACTGCTTAAAAATTACTTTGCTTTCAAGAATATCTGGTTCCGGAGCCTGTGCTCTTATTTTTATCCTCACCCCCTTCTCACTTACTGGCACTTGGGGACTAGTGTAAGGCACTGTAATGGATATAAAGGCAATAGAACCTGCCTTAAAAAAATGGAGCCTACCAGCAAGGAGCCTAAAGTATAGTACCTCAGAGAAGGCATGGACACAAAAATTAGACTCTAGATAAAATGAAAATTTTGCAGAGGAAGCTGATGGGTTTAGACTCCTATAATGTTGATTATCTTATAGGCAGGAGTGATGGTTAATTGAATGCGTCACCTTGTCTAGGCCCAGTTGTTTGGTTAAACACCAGTGTAGATGTTGCTATGAAGGTATTTTTAAGATGAAATTAATAGTTAAATCAGTAGACTTTGAATAAAGCAGATTAGAGTTTGTAATCCTTGATTAAGAGCAAAGACTGAGGTTCCCCAAAGTAGAAAAAATTCTCAAGATTTCAACATAGAAACCCTGCCTGTGTTTGGAATCTGCTGTCTACAGAATTTGGACTCAAGACTACAACATCAACTTGTCAATCAAAGAAAATGACGAGACAAGTCTCCATCAGTTTTGGAGATTTATTAGCCGAAGTTAAGGATGTGCCTGGGAGATAAGTCCATGTCTTTCTCCTAAGATGATTTTGAGAGCACCAAATTTAAAGGGGAAAGGGCAATGGGCGGGGATATTGAGAAGCACACTGTTTTCACATAAACAAAAGGGGCAGAGGAAAAATGTGGGGAATCTGTATTGTACATGCGTTAACACAGACAAAATGGGGTAGGGGAACAATTGGATGTGCATTTGGTCTGGCGGGCTAGGTGACTGCACCTGTAAAGATAAGCCATCAATTGCATTGCCATGCGAAGTTTTAACAGCTCACTAGGAATTTTCTTGCCAGCGAAATATGGGGCAGGTGAGTAGCTCTTCATCTGGTACCCATCTTATTTGGGAACCAAACGGTGGAGGCAGGTTTGCATGACCCAATTCCCAGCTTTTTTCCCTTTGCTAAATGAGTTTGGGGTCCCCAAATTTAATTTCCTTTCACATACTCTTCCTGGGATTTCCAGCTTACCAGCCTGCCCTGCGTTTTTTAACTTGCCAACCGCCCCTGCATGAGCAATTTATTAAACAGACAAGCCCGTGTGTGTGTGTGTGTGTGTGTGTGTGTGTGTGTGTGTGTGTATGTCCTTTTGGTTTGGTTTCTCTGTAAAATGTTGACAAATACAGCATGGTTTGGGGAACATTTCAGGAAAAGGGTAGGGAGGGGGGCACAAAGGATAATTACCAAGTAAATAATCCAACTCTCTCACTTTGCAAGTTTCTAATTTGTGGCTTCCTCAGTCTCAGTTCCACATCGTATTAAAACAGGCCTTCCTGAGAGTCTGCAACTTCAAACAAATCTCTCAAGGAATTTGATTTACTGACAAGAGGAGGCAAAGCTAATTATTTACTATTTGGCACATAGCATAAGCTCTCTGACATTTTTATGCATGCTTTACACCCTCAATCCAACTAGCTAAAGCTTCCCTAGGGACTCTTAGCACCTGGCCTGCCATTCTAAACATAGTAAGTGCTCAATAAATGGTCAAATTGAGTTGAGTCATATATGTCCTTCTCAGATTGCTTCATTAGAATAGGTCAACCTCCACAAATGGCAGCATTCTAGGCAGACCCAAGGGGATGGGAGATCATTTAGAAAGCTCTTATCTCTTACTTCTTTTTCCTCCCCTCCACACACATTCCGAAATTTCTGCTCCCTGTTCTCTCTGTGCCAGGCTTTGTGCCCAAAATTTAGTCAACAGTTCTCAAGAACGAATTGAAGGTAGAGCCCTGTGTTGATCCCTGGTAGGAATAAAAGAAAAAGAACGGAACTGCAGCTTCTTGGTTTCTTGGCCTCTAAGCCTAGTGATCACTTTCTCACTTTCTCTACCCACTTTAGCCATCTGTCCCCATGGGCACAGCCTGCCTGGACTGTCTTCACCAATAAGCCAAAGCATCTCTAAAGTCTCTATTTCAAACATCCTGCTTATTGTGCTTATTCCTTTTTTTGTTGTTTTTTTGAGACAGGGTCTCACTATGATGCTCAGGTTGGTCTCGATCTCCTGAGCTCAAGCATTCTCCTGCCTCGGCCCCCTAAATGGCTGGGATTGTAGGCATGAGTCACTCGACATAGCCAGTCCATCTCATTCTTGGACACCATCTCCTCACCTCCTGATTCACTCGCTCAATTCCCCTATCCAGCTACACTGCAAACAAACTCACAATGTCCTCTACTCCCCTATACACACACCATGCCATAGGAATAGCCACTCAGTTCTCTCTTCCCTCCTTAGAGCCTGTGGTCTTTCAGCCACTTGAGTACAATGTGCCTCTTTTCTCCCTCCACTAGATTCACCTGGTAAAACTCCACCCCCAATTAAATTCAACTGCCTCCTTCATGCCTGCACTTCAGGGAAGGAAACCAGATGATGTCAAGCAATCTTACTGCTTGTTTTTCTCTTTAAATTCATGACAGTTCCTAATGGACACTACATTTCCCTGGTAGTTCTAGTCCCCTCTCTTCGAGGAGACTATTTGGCACCTTCTCCTTTCTCCTCAAAACCCTGAAAACCTTCTTTCCTTGCTTTTAGCTTGTGACTACATTTCACACTTCACTGAGAAAATAATTACAATCAGATGAGAACTACCTCATCTTCCCACCACCAAACTCCAGAAACCTGTGTCCAGACCCACATATTTTGTCCTCTCACTTGATACAGAGGAAGAAAGACCCTGATCCTCTGCAAGGCTAGCCCCCATCCTAGTGCTCTCCCTACTCAACATCTTGCTGCCACAGCTCAATTTCCCCCTTGCTGCCTCATTCCCATCAACATACCTCCATGCCTTAATGTGTCCTATTTAAATACATTCCTTGACTCCATGCTCCTCTCTAGCTGTCTCTCAATTTCTCTGTTCTCTTCTAGAGCAGAAAAGTCATCTATCTTTCCCCTTCTACTGCCTTACTGTCCATTCTCTATACAACCCCCTCCCACCAGGCTTTGTCCTCATCAGTCCACTGAATGACTCAGCAAGATCGTCAATGGCAGTGGTTTTGTCAAATCCAGTGGTGAATTCTCTGTCCACATCCTGCTTGCCCTTAGCGGCACTAGACATTGACCACTGTCTCCTCTGGGAAACACATTCTACTAGATTTCATGATGCCACAATATCCTGGAGGTCATCCTACTTGAGTGGTTACACACTTCTTTTTCTATTTTACTTTTTTATTATGGAACATTCTTAATGTATATAAAAGCATTCAGAAAAGTATAATGAATTCCCACCTTCCCATGACCTAGCTTCAGCTCATGAACAAATTTCTTCTCTAGCCCTTACCTACTTTCCCTCCCAAATTATTTGTAAGTCCAAGATATATTTCATCTATACATATTTCGTTATGTATCTCTAAATAAGGACTCATTGGTAAGAGATGTAAGCACATTATCATTATCACATCTGAAAAAAATAATCTTTAATATCATCAAATACCAGTGGCTACTTCCTTTTAGCCTTCTTTGCTGACTCTCTCTTCTATCTGCCTCTTAAATGTTGGCACCTCGGGCTCAGTCCTCTGTTTTTTTCTTTTTTTATACTCTTTCTCTAGGTGACCTCATCCAGTCATAGCACTTTAAATGCAACATGTATGCTGATGATTCCCCTGAGTTCCAGTTTTCTATGATTGATGGCTTCTCTCAAATTTCTAATGAGAACATCAATTTCAATATGGCAAAATAAAACCCCTGATACTTTTCCATCCACCTCTATTGCAAAACCTGCTCAAATCCCAATCTTACCCATCATAGTAAACGGCACCATCATTTACTTTTTGCTTATGCAAAAATCTGGCAGTTACCCTTGATCCCTTGATTTCACTTCTAACTTACATGGTAGGGACTACAGTTTGTCTCCAATGTTTATTGCCATCTTCTTCCACAGTAAGATCGTTTTACTGGGCACGAGTTCACCCACAGTAAAGACTACATTTCTCAGCCTCCCTTGCAGCTATGTGTGTCCTTCTGGCTTAGTTGTCCAACTGGATGTAAACAGAAGTGTCAAGGGACCACTTTTTGTCTCTTCTTCATCCCTTTCTCTATCTATCTATCATTATTATTGTTATTTTAGACAGATTCTCCCTCTGTTGCCCAGGCTACAGTGCAATGGCCCAATCTCAGATCACTGCAACTTCTGCCTCCTAGGTTCAAACAATTCTCATGCCTCAGCCTCTCTAGTTGCTGGGATTACAGCCATGTGCCACCATGCCCGGATAATTTTTTTGTATTTTTAGTAGATACAGGGTTTCACAGTGTTGGGCAGGCTGGTCTTGATCTCCTGACCTCAAGTGATCTGCCAGCCTCAGCCTCCTAAAGTGCTGGGCTTACAGTCATGAGCCACTGCACCCAGCCCCTTCCTCTATGTTGATGCAGATACTGCCTTGAATTACAGGTATGAGAGTCCTATGATGGCCCAATAGTGAGCTGTTAGCATGTGTACCATTTAGGGTCCAGTCAGGAGACAGAATTTGAACAGGCAAAGTGTAACATAAAGAATTCTAATAGGGGATTCAGTACTACAAGGGGATAAAAAATAATTCCAAAGAATACCTTAGGGCTGAGCTGGGGTTCCCAAGAAAGGAAGAAACTTGAAAGAGGGCGTCTAAAACTCATTGGAGAGGGTGTGGCTGCAGCAGAAAAGAGGGGTGGGGCAGAAAAGTTCAGTGGTTTGCCTTGGAGCTGAACCATAGCTGGTGGATCAAGGCAGGTGGGCAGGTAGCTGTGGTCAAGTCTGGACAGTGAGGGCCACTGGATGTCCCATATGATGCCACTGGCAGTCACCTTATAGAAACAAGAGGAAAAGAGAGAGCCCTGTAACTAAGAAGAAAAACTCCTTCTTCCTGCAGTATCCCTCCCACACTGCCTACAAAACTACAGCATGACAACTGGCAAAGAAGAAACGCCAACAGGGTCTAGCTCCAGTGCCACAAACAAGGCAATAAAGAGCTGATTTGAGCGTGAGAGGCAAGATCTGTGTTGGTTTCCTACGGCTACCATAACAAAATGCCACAGACTGGAAGGCTTAAACAATAGAAATTTATATTCTCACAGTTCTGGAAGTTGGATGGTTGAGATCAACGTGTCAGCAGCTTTGGTTTCTCCTCAGGCCTCTCTCCTTGGTTTGCAGATGGCCACCTTTTTTTGCTGTGTCTTCACATGCCCTTTGCTCTCTGCATGGCAACATCACATGGGTCTCTCCCCCTTCTTATAAGGACACCAGTCATATGGGACTAGAACCTACCCTTATAATCTCATTTAACCTGAATTTCCTCCTCACAGGGTCTGTCTCCAAGTATAGTTATATTGGGGGTTAGAACTTCAACTTAAGAATTTGGGGGAATACAATTCAGTCCATAACATTCTGCCTTCTGGACCCCCAAAATTCATGTCCTTCTCAAATGCAGTATACGTTCACTCCATCCCAGCAGCTCCAAAATCCTTAACCTATTCCAGCATCAACTCTAAGCCCAGAAACTGATCTAAATATCATCTAAGTCAGTTATGGGTGTGACTCAAGGTATGTTTCATTCTGGGGCAAAAATTCTCTCCAGCTGTGAATCTGTGAAGCCAGACAAGTTATGTGCTCCCAAAGTACAATGGTGGGAAAGGCATAGGATAGACATTCCCTTTCCAAAATGAAGAAGCTGGAAAGAAGAAGGCAAAATTGATACTAGTATGGTGTGCCCTACTAGCCCTGGACCTGCTACACAGATGCTGACTTAAGAGAGAAATTCACTTCTGTCCTATTCTTTTGGGTACAGTCAAATACAATTTTAAATTAAACTAAGTGTACAATTTATCAGCAAATTTTGTTGCCTCTACCTCTAAAATATAACCCGAATCTGATGCCTTCCCACCTTCATCACTGCTCCAACAATGATTTGAGATACCACTATCTCTCAGTAGGTGTCTGCTATGGTGTGGATGTGGTTTGTTTCTCCCATCAAATCTCATGTTGAAATCAGATCCCCAGTGGGGTGGTGTTGGGAAGCGGGGCCTACTGGGAGGTGTTTGGGTCATGGGGGTGGATTCCTCATGGATGGCTTGATGCTGTTCTTGTTCTCCTGAGACTGGATTGGGTCTTAAGGGAATGAATTCATTCCCACAAGAGTGGATTGTATTAAGGCCAGGACTCTTCAGGTTTGGTTCCTCTTCACCCTCTTCACATGTTCCCACTTCCCCTTTGACCTTCTATGCCATGTTTTGATGCAGCAAAAAAGCCCTCATCAGAAGCCCAGAAGATGATACAGCCTGCAGAAATGTGAGCTAAATAAGCCTCTTTATAAATTACCTGACCTCAGGTATTTCTCTACAGCACACTAAAAGAACCAAGACAGTCAGTACATTCCTGCTGCTCTAACAAACTACGTTAGACCCAGTAATTTATAAATTTGTTTCTCACAGTTCTGGAGGCTGGAAAGTCCAAGATCAAGGTGCTGGTGGATTTAGAGGCTGGCAAGAGCTGCTCTCTGCTTTATAGATGACACTTCGTTCCTACCTCCTCACACAGTGAAAAGGATGAACATTGTGTTCTCACATGGCGGGAGGGCAAAAGGCCAAATAGCCTCCCTCAAGCCCCATGGTAAGGGCACTAATCTCATTCATGAGGACAGAACCCTCAAGACATAATCATCTCCTAAAGCCCCACCCCTTGTGTGTTGAATCTCCAGTACAACAGGATTAAGACATGGGCTTTAGGAGATGATTAAGTTTCAACAGGAATTTTGGAAAAACTCACACATTCAAACCATAGCAGCTGAGTAACTGAAACTACATCTGGACCTGTTCCCTGTTGCAGCTCTTGCTCCCTACAATCCATTCTCCACTTGGCAAAGACTGATCTTTTTATTGAGTAAGTCTGGTGCACTTTTTTACGTAACTGCCCCCCCATACATTATGATTAGAATTACATCATGATTAGCACAAAATCAAAAGTCCTTTAAGACCCTACATAATCCAAGCTGTGTCTGCCACCCCAGGTCTATCAACCCTTCCCTTCTTTCCCCAGCCTCCATTCCCACTGGATGATTTCTGGCCCCTGGATACTTCAAGCTCATTCTCATCACAGGGTCTCCTTACCTGGAAGTTTTTCCCTGAATTTCACATGGTTGTCCCATTTCTTTCTCATCAGTCAGGTGTCCCCTCCTCAGAGAAGCCTTCCCTGACCACTCTAGCTAAAGCAGCAACACAAGGTACTCTCTCATGGCCTTTATCTTAAATTATGTTGCATTTATTTGTTTATATGAGTAGAATCTGTTTTCCCTCATTGTTATGAAAACTTCAACAAAGTAGAGATTTTGTCTTATTCACCACTGTATCTCTAGAGAGTGCCTGGGACACGATAGGGCTTAATAAATGTTTGTTAAATGACCTGATTGAAGAATATTTAAGATGGGGTCTTGCTCTGTCACCCAGGATGGAGTGCAGGGGCACAATCATAGCTCACTGCTATGGATTCTCCTACCTGAGCCTCCCAAGTAGCTGAGATCAAAGGCAGTGCATCACCACACTGGGCTTTTTTTTTTTTGTAGAGGCAGAGTCTCGCTTTGTTGCCCAGCCTGGTCTCAAACTTCTGGCCTCAAGTGATCCTCCTGCCACAGGCTCTCTGAGATTACAGGCATGAACCACCATGCCCAGCCTAACCCCTGTTCTGGATAAGAAACTTCATTCTCTAGTAGAGGTACTGGACATGAAATGGCTAAGGAACATTTACTAAGCTACATACCAGCAGGAATAATCAAGCTAGAGGTTGCACTCTGGGGCTTTTGTTCCTACTAAAAAAAACTCTTGTGTGTTCCTGTTCTCCCTACTGAAGAACATGCAGACTCAATGGTATGCAAGGTCCTCATGATAGAGCTCCTTTATAACCCAACCAAACTGGCCTACTTACTGCTCCTAGAACATGCCTCGCCCTTCCCTGCATCTGTGCCTCTGTTTGGAGGTATTCCAACCTCCTAGACTCCCTTTTTTTCCTACCCTATCTTCACAGCCTGGAGGCTAACATCAACCAGCAATACCTCATCTCCTGGCAATGACTAACCCTGGTTACAATTGTAGAAAAAGGAATTCCATTCACTTCCTTATTTATGCAAATGAACTACCCAGTCACTGCTATATACAAGGCACCCAGCAAGATAATAAACAGCTACAAAAATGAGTTTAGACCCAGTCAGTGACTTTAAGGAGGGGCAAAAAGCAAAGGGGAAGAGGAAGGGAACTAAAATCATTGAGTGCCAGGCATTTTGCTAGTTGCCTAACAAACACTGTCTCACTTTGTCCTCACAATAACCCAATGAGATAGATATTTTTATCCCCATTTTACAAATAAGGAAACTGAGACACAGAGAGGTTCAGCAACTTGGCCAAGGTCACACAGAAGGAGAAAGTAGAAGAGATGGGTTTTAAATTCAGAGCTATCTCTTTCCAAAGGTCAATAGGGCTGCGAGAGTTTACAAAGTAGCAGAGAAGATAATTCATGCAAAGCATTTAGCATAGTTGTCTGACACCTTTATAAGAACTTAGTAAATGTTCATTGCAGTAGCAACAACAGTAGTAGCACAACTACCCAACATGCTTAGAACAAAACCCAACCCAAGCCTTATCAAGGCTTTCAAGGCCCTTTGTGACCTGGCTTCTGGCTAGTTCTCTGACCTTGTCTCCTCCATACATATCCCTGCTATGCCAGGATGCTTTCTTGTTTCAAATTTATCAAGTCTTTTCCTGTTCCCAGACCTCTGCTCTGGTTCTCATCTTGACTGGAGGCTCTTCTCCCACATTTCCCAGCAGTTCACTCACCTATCTACCCCTTCCTTATATCTATTATTTTCTGTACCACTTTTCAGTCTTGGTTCCATATGATAGTTTTGCTGAGTTGCTTATTCATATATTTATCTATGCATTGGTTTATGTGCTACTAGAGTGTAAACTCCACGAGGGCAAAACTTTCTCTGTGTTATTACTCGGTTTCCCAAAGTGTTAGGTCATTCTGCATTCCTATAAAGAAATATCTGGGACTGGGTAATTTACAGTGAAAAGAGGTTTGATTGTCTCATGTTTCTGCAGGCTGTACAAGCATAGTGCTGATATCTGCTCAGCTTCTCAGGAGGCCTCAGCTTCTCAGGAAGTTTACAATCACAACAGAAGATGAAGTGGGAGCAGGCATCTCACATGGAGAGAGAGTGGAGAGAGATGCCACATACTTTTAAACAACCAGTTCTCTCATGAGAACTCACTCACTATTGCAAGGGTAGCACCAAGCCATGAGGGATCCAGCTTTATGATCCAATCCCCTCCCACTAGGCCCCACCTCTAACATTGAGGATTACGTTTCAGCATAAGACTTGGTGGGGACAACACCCAAACTACATCACTCAGGCACCTAGTATGCTACTTGGCTCATAGTAAGCGCTTGATATTTGTTGAGTAAATAGATGAAATAAATGAATTACAATGTAATACTTCAGAGCTTTGAGGTAAGTATCACCCACTGTGAGAAAATGTATTATGCAGTGTTATAATCATGCAGAGGACATTCGTTTTGTCTGGAGCAATCATGAAGGTGTTTCTGCTACTACAGCTTTGAGAAATGGGTATTGTTAGAGAAAAGAGGGACAGTGCCTCATCATTGACTGGGAAGGTCATGAGGGGGAATGAGGTGAGGGGAGGACACCAAGGGGAGTAATCAGTCCGAATAGGTGCTTACAGCTAGAAGGTATCTAGAGATCATTTGGTATACTGATGTCATCATTTTACAGGTGAGGAAAATGCCACTTAGGTTGGCTCAATGATTCCTCCTAAGGGGGCAGCTCTGAAACCAGAGCCTGAGTCTCCACATTTTCACTCATATTGCCCTTTTATTTGCAAAATGCCTTTTAAATTATGGAACTCAGTTTTATATCACTGGCTCTGATTGGCCTAAAATTAATTCCACGCTTCTTGCCAGAGATTGGTTCAGAAATTTGTGCTGAAGAAAATCAGTGCAAGGCATTCAACTCATCACAGCTATTGCCTGAGCACGTGATAAAATCTCAGGTCAATGAAGTGTGAAAGGAAGTGTGCTGAAGGATTCTGGGAAGGTTTTCTTATTCTTCACAGAGTACCACAGGGAAGATATTGGATATTGTCCTATGTGGCTGAGAGCCACAATTTTTTTTTTTTTTTGAGACGGAGTTTTGCTCTTGTTACCCAGGCTGGAGTGCAATGGTGCGATCTCGGCTCACTGCAACCTCCGCCTCCTGGGTTCAAGCAATTCTCCTGCCTCAGCCTCCTGAGTAGCTGGGATTACAGGCGCACACAACCATGCCCAGCTAATTTTTGTATTTTTAGTAGATACGGTGTTTCACATTGTTGACCAGGATGGTCTCGATCTCTTGACCTCGTGATCCCCCCGCCTCGGCCTCCCAAAGTGCTGGGATTACAGGTTTGAGCCACCGCGCTCGGCGAGAGCCACAATTTTTGTAGCTGCTTGTCACCAGCCTCAGGATGAACCTGACATATGAAATAGGGCAAAGTCAAGAGAATCTCAGAAGGGAGAGTTCTAATGGAATCATGCCTGGTCCCCAGTAACCTCTAGACTTTTTCAATAACAAGAGTTACTAAATCTCTATATTGTTCAAGCTACTTTGAATTGGGTTTTCTGAAAGTATTCTACCGGATAGAGAAGTTCAGTTGTCTCATCTGTAAAATGGGCATAATAATATCTACTGCATACGTTTTTTACAAATATTAACTAATGTATATAAAGAGGTTAGTAGAATGTCTCCGCTACATCATAAACTCAAATCAATTATTGTTACTCTTATTACCAAATATTTTGGCAAAATAAGAAAATCAATTACAGAGTTAAATTGACATTCTAAACAATGGAATCTCTACTTTCTAAATTATGAAATTGTATGGAGGCACTGAGAGAGGAAATAAAATGTCCAATAATTCCTGATTAAAATGTAAATGGTTATTTTCCTTTTTAAATAATTGAGTTACATGCTAAGGAACAAGACAGGAAAGAGTACAGGGTGGAGGTAAGAATAAAGAAGGGATCTCCACCACTTCCATCATGACCCCAAATTCATTAAAATATTTTATCTTGCCAATAGTGGTTGAACCTGCTTCTTCCAGCGCTGTCCTTTCCCAGCTCCCTGTTATTCCCTACCCACCTTACCTCCAAATTGCTGTCAGATTCCCCAGCCTAATCCCCCGTGGTGGGCAGTGCACACAGGCATCTCTTATAGGATTCTTAGCATCTTAAACTACAGATTGAGCTCAATTTGAGCACCAAAGCCTTGAGTGTGTGTGTGCACAGAGAGGTTTATCTAAACACTAAAGCAACAAAAGTTATAATAATTACAGAAAGTTGAGATCAATGGAATAATTAGAGATTGTCTCACCTTCCTCAGCAGGACTATTTCCTTTAACACACCCTCACAAGTGTTGATCAATCTAGTAATGAATACTTCAAATTGTAGCATTTCAGTCTTTTCTAGGAGCCCAAGAACAGCCCACAAATATGTTTCTAACATTTTCTCTCATTTTTTTTCTTAATTTTATGTTTCTAATTCAGAAGTTCTTAGACATTTTTATCCCAGGATCTAATAAGGCCTCAAGGGTCCCTGGCTCCACTGCCAAGCAAACAAACAAACCATATCAAATGGCCAGCACGTATGGGTTTGGTGTTTCCCATGAATCACTTGTTGGCCTGCAACACAGGACATGGGGTGTTCACATACTACCCTATTTATGGACTCTGACCTAAAGACCCTGGACCCCCAAACTCCACTCAGGACTCCATTAAGGTAGAAACGAGAGTCCTGGAATAATTTGCAATGTCTCCAAAAAGCTAATGGAAACTTAACACTGAACTGTTAAGGTATCATTAAACAAGGAAGGTCATATCATTAAACAAGGAAGGTAAACTAGGTTAACAAGTAAGGTGACTAACCAGCCACTATTTCTGTGGATATTCTCTGGGCTAGTATCTTCCATAAGTAGAACAACTACCATGTGGCCAGCTCCGTGCTCAAAGTTATTCCTGTATTGCTCCTAATCCTTGAGATACAAGTTTCACTGAATCCTGATCCCACCTGTTAATGCAGGACCACAATTCTGAGTATAGGTGCCCTCAGATATTTCTGGGAGTCCCAGGGGATGTCTCACAGACGTTCAAGTCCCGTCAACTTTGTCATTTCTTTTCATCTGTTCTACCTCCCTCTGCTGGTCACTACTGCATGCTCTGGCCTGGCTGCCCCAATGGACACCTCTGTCATTTCCCGCTTCCCTTCAGGAACAGCACCACCAAACACTGGAGGCTTTGGGGTGCTGAGCAGTCGAATGGGCTTTGACAAAGATGTTGAGAACACATGATCAGTGGGATACCCAATACTGCTGTTGATGCCTATCTGAAAGTTTTCAGTGAAGCAGTTCTTTCTGCTAATATTTAGTGTCCACTTCCCAATCCACCTCTCCTCCCATCTCTAAGACTCGATGAGAGCTGGCCATGGAAGGCAAAGTCATGGGACAGGCATGGGACAGATCACACCACACTGGGAATTACTCCGCCTTTGCCAGGACCAGGTCTTTCTGACTGCAGCAGATTTGCCTCACCTGGTCCTGAGGGAGGAGGGGTTCTAGCCAAGGAGGTTTGCAAGCCTCACTGCATAACAAACTTGCAGTGTACCTATCCTATCAGGCCTTCAAACACATGTGATTGACATTTTTTGACCCCTAGGGATGAACAGGACTTAGGATCCTGCTATAACTAAATTACCCAGTAAGGTTGATCCTATTGGCCTCTTCTCATAAATAATGACGCTAAGCCTTAGGGAGATTAAGAGATTTAGTCAAAGCTCCGTAGCAGTGCCTTGATCAATATTAAAGATAAATTTGCTAATTAATGCATACAGTTTTATAGCAAAAGATTTCAAAACTGGTGACATAAAGCATTGGAGTAAGTGGTAAAAATGTATGAAAGAGGTGTGAGTGTTGAAATAATTGGGACAATCCACTCCAAGTCCAAGTTCCCCAAGTCATGCTTGCATGCCTCTAGGGATATAAACCACCATCAAGCCCCAAGATATAAACCTCTGCATAACTCCACTGAAGAAATCTAGTTTGTTTTTGTTTTCATTTTCACTACTACACAGTACTTTAATGGACAGCAGTGAGACATTTAACTTAAGGCTGAAAATAATGATAGACACTGTCAAGTAGAGAAAAATCAAGTTTTAAAAATAAAGTTAATTATATTCAGATGTCTCACTGAGGACTATAGGTGGAGGCCTATGGTCTAGGAAGAGTTTTCAGAGAGGCTCTGCCAGACTTTGCCAATGCAGTATTTCAGTTCCCAGTTAGTGTATAGATGGTGACGGTTCAGTACATGCAAAACCACATCAAAGTTTGCGTGCAAGAGTACCTCTTGTTATAGAGAAATAATCACTAACTCCATCAGACATTATCTCACATGTAGGAAAAGGCAAAGACTAGGGTCACTTATCATTTAAGAAATACCCTGAGTGCCAGAGTGAGACTCTGTCTCAAAAAAAAAAAAGAAAAGAAAAAGAAATATAGTGACTCGGGCAAGCAGCACGTGCGACCATGAACCCTGACCTGTTTTGTCTTTAAAGCATTATTCAGAAGAGCTACATTTTGTCACAAAGTCAGGGTTCAAACAGAAACAAGCCAACAAGGTTATGTTTATGACTTTGCGTCACAAGTTTTCATCAGCCATCCAGTTACATTTACAGGACCAATGTCAATTGTCTCACATAGCTAGGAAGGCTCTTTCCTATGAAGGATGCAAATCTTCAGTTGTAGTTGTAAGGAATAAGCATCGGGTCCAGCATAATACTTTCCTATTCATTGGAAAACATGCTTCAGATCACATCTATTTTTCTGATTAGCATGATTCAGTTTTTTTTTCCTGACGTTACCTTTTTCTTCACCTAACAGCTCATTATTACAAGGATACTACAGATTATACATATGAGTACAAAATAGCATCAATGCGAATTACACAGATTGAAAAAAGTAGTCATTTAACAAAACCAGAACATACATTTGCATTTTTTTTAAAGCTGGGTCTCACTCTGTCGCCCAGACTGGAGTGCAATGGCACAATCTCGGCTCACTACAACCTCCGCCTCCCAGGTTCAAGCAATTCTCATTCTCAGCCTCTCAAGTAGCAGGGATTACAGATGTTTGCCACCACACTCGGCTAATTTTTTGTGTTTTTAGTAGTGACAGGATTTCACCATCTTGGCCAGGCTGATCTTGAACTCCTGGCCTCAAATGATCCGCCCATCTCAGCTTCCCAAAGTGCTGGATTACAGGCATGAGCCACCACACCCAAACTGTATGGGTTTTTTTTCCTTTTTGTACCCATACTAATTAGAAAGTTTTCTATGAAAAGCAATTTTGGATTAGAGCTAATTACAAATGTTGGGAGAGAAGAATTCAGAACAATAACTGTGGATGGCAGAATTTAGAACAGTCATGGTTAAAAGTTGAAGAAAGTTTTCAACTGAGAAGGAAATCTAGTTATTTTTATTATATGCAGCATTTTTAGATAAGAACCAGAATCATGACTGACAGTGTTATATCAGGACCATCAGACTTTTATAAGTTTCATGTATTCTTTAGAATACTCACATTAACAATATATTCATATAAATATAACTTTAGAAAAGATTTAACTTTTCTAAAATTATAATGTATTAGATTTATGAATTTATATAATTTTTATAACATTTGTATCAATAACATACTCATGCATAAATGTAACTGAAAGAAAATTTAGTATTCCTTATTATTTCACAATGCCTCCCAAAATTTACCAAATTAGTCTAATCATTTAATCCAAAAACACTTAATTTAGGATTTTTCCTGGGGAAACCTACACAAAAGATGTCAAAAGTTTTAATACATTTGATCAAAACAGAATTACACTTAGTCGTAAAATAATAGCTATTTATTTATCCAAACCAATAACCAAAAGACTTCAAAGGCAATACAGAAAGTTATATGAATATAAACACTTTAGCCCCTTTAGAGTTCAGTTTTCCTAAGGAATCAAAAACCTAATAAGACAGCATAGGAATTATCTTGGTAAAATTAAACATCTTTGTTATTTAAGCCAGTTACTGGTCGGGTGTGGTGGCTCACACCTGTAATCCCAGCGCTTTGGGAGGCCGGAAAGGGCGGATCATCTGAAGTCAGGAGTTTGAGACCAACCTGACCAACATGGTGAAACCTGGTCTCTACTAAAAACACAAAATTATCCAGGTGTGGTGGCGCATGCCTGTGATCCCAGCTACCCAGGAGGCCGAGGCAGGAGAATTGCTTGAACCCAGGAGGCGGAGGTTGCAGTGAGCCGAGATTGCGCCACTGCACTCCAGCCTAGGCAACAAAGTGAAACTCCGTCACAAAAAAAAAAAAAAAAAAAGGCAGTTACTTAAAATACAAAAAAAAAAAAAAAGTCTTTCAATGTAATTGCTTCTTATGAGAAACGCATTTAGATAACCTGGAAGCCAAATCTGATGAAAAGGGACTTAAATTTAATCAGACAGAGTGTGTCCAGGGTCATGAGTGAACACTATATTGTAGAAGAATGCAAATAAAGGAAACTAGTACTTTAAGAAGGGGAGTACAAGGCTCTTGGTAATAGCATGGAGAGTTCTCTGGGCACATGGAACAATTTAGACATATCAAGAAAAGCTAAGAGCAAAGAATCAAGTTATATTGAAGGAAAGTGTTTTTCTAGACCTTCAAGATAAACATTTCAGTATCAGGTCACAAAAGCAGAGAGGAAAAAAAGAGGGAAAAAGTTTCAAGAGTTGACAAAAAAAGCTAAAGAAAAGGGTTACTATAATTAAAAATTGAAAATTTTGTAATTTTACTAACAGCACATCAATACTTTGTAAAAGCATTGTTCCATCACAGGGAACCAAAATTTTTAGTTTTACATTAGTGTATTTTTAATATTAAAGCTCAATCTTTAGAAAGATTGGTATAAATAATTTTTCTCCAATTATAGCCAACTTAGTCATATTAAATTATTTTCATAAATTATTCTTTTACAAACTTTATCATGACTTACATAGATCATTTAAAAATGCTAACAGAACTTTCTGCTTTGTCCTATACTTTCTCTTTCTTAAATAATCAGTCACTTTAGGAAAAAAAATTTAACAAACGAAATTCTTGTCTCAGACAAAACTATTCTTACACTTTAACCTTCCTTACAAAAAATATATCTTCATATCCATAACTTTTTCATATATCTCTCTCTCCTGCTTACTGGTTCCTTTCTATCTTGTTTCATAAACCCTTTTAAATAACCTTGAATTTGATAAAAATTATTTCCTTTTTAATAAAGATTACATTTTTATGCCATTTTAAGTAATTTCTTCTTATAAAAATCACATCTCACTTTTTGGCATATACTGTATATTGTACTATACCTATTAATTAGAATTTTTAACTCTTAGTAACCTTAAACCTTACTGAAAACCTTGGAGGCAAGAAATCTTGAATTGTCTGTCACATATTAGTATTTTATAGATAAGAACCATTTTTAGAAACATGTAACATAATTTTTAAATTAAAAATGACCCAGGCATTTAATGAGTGTTTATTATTTAACATAACTTTAAGATTTCAAATTACAAGAAAAGTTTATTTATAACGGTTACTCCATTCACATTTATTTAATTATTTTTTGACAGTTTACATAAATTACTTATGAGAACTGAGATATTAGACTAAGCTAGTCATCATTTTATGTTGTCTTTTTGTTAATCATTTTTATTGTTTGTGAATATCAGATGTTCACCTAAGTAAGAACCATAAAGTAAAATATATTGGTATTTTGTTCAGAAGATTTAGCTGTTTTCATTAAATCAAGAATATTAGTCTTATTTATCAAAATTACACTAAGATCATTCTCTTTTGAGCTGAGTTTATAGTCTTCATGTCCAGCCCTGATATCTTAAAACATTTAGCAGAGACATGGATAAAACTGTTTGACCAGTAAACCTAGGAAAGAAAATGTATATTGACAATTTTGAAGACAT
The DNA here is from genome assembly GCF_049354715.1 of Callithrix jacchus. Lineage (NCBI taxonomy): Eukaryota > Metazoa > Chordata > Mammalia > Primates > Cebidae > Callithrix > Callithrix jacchus. Next base: position 67,333,266 of record NC_133502.1, read on the forward strand.
TTCTATTATTATTTTACCAATAATTTTAACCAGCTTATTTATTAAATATTTACTTAAGTCATATAAACTTGGAAAATATTTGGGCTTGCTAATTTATGAACTAATTCATTTATAAGTCCATTTGATACCATGTAGAACACAACCTATAATATAATATGTGTACATATGCATAAACAGACACACATAGAAATGAAGATCTTGTAACATTCATTCTTAGAATTTTGGTCATGAAATAGTAATACAAACTTACTGGTTCATAAAAGATGTCTAGATTCAAATTACATTTCTGACAAAATAGGGACCTGTTCACATGGCTAAACTTTATTTGTCCTGATGGGTAATCTAATGAAGGCTGTGGACAAAAATTGTGGGCAAAGCAGTTTTCATGGCAGTTTGGTTTTAAAACCTCTTTAGCACATTTATTCTTTTAGTTTCAAATGAGTTTATGGTGAAATTTTCAATGTTTACATTTTAGCTAAAACAGGCTGTATAAGAAAAACAAAATCTCCAAGTAGCCTTGAATTAGTCATGTCTTAATGAGTGTGTTTTTATCTCAGCATCAGTGGAAAAGTCATCAGATTCAAAGAAGGCAGGAAAAAATAGTGAGATAGAAGACTCTGCATTTTAACTTTACAGTAAAAATGGACTTTTGAATAATGATAATTTGAGTTCTGAATTTTCCTTGATGTAATTTGCCCATTGGTTTTACATTTGCACAAGAACAGGCTGTAATATGCAGCCATCTGGAGTCCTGGAAAACCTGGCATGTGTTAATGTTTGAGAATTCCATTTTTGACCATTTCAATATTGAATCTCCTGTAGTAAATCTCTCCCATCAAGGGAGATACTTGCAAGCATAGTCTCAGTAAGTGTTATACATTAAGCCACTCCTTTTATTGTTCAACTAAAAGAATTTTCCTTGTCAAGAAATAAAAAGCCTCAAGAAGAATTAATTCCTTTGTCAAGGAGTGAGACCAACTAGCTAAATAAAAGCAGGAATCATCAATTAAGTGGGAGGTCTGAGATGCAGGAGAGACTCATCTGCTCATCTGCAACTATGGAAGAGCAAGAGGGGCTTAAAGGGTTTAAGCTGATAACAGTGCACCAGGTCCCATAATGTTTCAGATGATCCTGGCCAGTCTATTCTTGAGTACCCTTTGTGGTCACCATTATTATCTACTAAAGAAAAATAATCACACTTTTAGAGAATTAAAGTTAGTTTCATTCAGAAGTCTTACTGAGGACTAAGGCCTAAAGCCCAGGGGGAGTCTTTCAGAGATGTTCCATCAGACTTCTCTAGTGTATTTCAGTTAATAGTTTATATACAGGTGGTGAAGATTAAGTACATGCAAAATCACATCAAAGTTTGGGTAAAAGAGTACATCTGGTTATAGACTGCAGTGGAATAATCACTACCCCTGTCAGCCTGTCAGATGTTATCCCTTTTTTTTTTTTTAAGGTGGAATCTTGCTCTGTCACCCAGTCTGGAGTGCAGTGGCATGATCTTGGCTCACTGCAACCTCCACCTTCTGGGTTCATGCAACTCTCCTGCCTCAGCTTCCCAAGTAGCTGGGATTATAGGCTTGCACCACCACACCCAGCTAATTGTTGTACTTTTAGCAGAGACGGGGTTTCATCATGTTGGCCAGGCTAGTCTTGAAATCCTGATCTCAAGTGATCCACCTGCCTCTGCCTCCCAAAGTGCTGGAATTACAGGTGTGAGCCACCGAGTCCAGCCCAGATGTTATCTTATGTATAGAAAAAGGCAAGGACTAGGGTTCCTTATTTTGTAATGAATTCAGTGACTCAGACAAGAGATGTGGGGGCCATGTGCTCTATTCTGTTTTGTCTTCAAGATGTTTTCCTGGAGAGCTGCATGTCATCACAGAGTCATAAGTTCAAGCAGAAATGAGCAAATATAGCTTCTTACATTTACTACTTTGTCTTTCAAGACTTACTATTTAAGCATACTTTGCTACACCCCAGATAGAAGGATGAACATGATAACCCTGGGCAGGATGTGAAAGACAGAGCAGCCACAGCCTCAGTCTCTATTTGAATATAGTAAAGATAGAAAACAATATTACTCTGCTTTTTATGGGGCAGCAATTGAACACAGATGTGTAAAAAGAATTTCAGATGAAGAATGTTTAAGCTGGAAAACAAGGTCAATTATCCAAAATCTTTGTGACCATACAAGCCAGAGTTCTTGGTTGCAAAAAAATAGAAATCCAGCTAGCTTAGCAGAAGAGAAATTTATTGCAAAGCCTTTGGGAGCAGAGAGAATTGTTAGGAAGGTTGGAGAACCAGGTTGGAAGAGAGGCAAGGAACAAAGGGAATCAAGGCACTAATCCCTTCTGGGTCATGCCTCAGGATAGTCTTGTTGGCATGCAGTTGCTGCTGCCCCTGAACATTCCAGGTTGCCCTGGCATTCAGCAGTGGCCTTAGCACCACTGGACACTGGCTTCCCTCACTGCCACATTGCCATGGTCCCCTGGTCAAAGGAAACCATACTGCCACCAGAACATATCTGAGCTGCCCTGGCTTGTTTGTGCATCTCACTCTAAACTCACAGTCCTTGGAAGAACCAACAATGGGTCAAGCTTTGACCACATGGTCCCTCTCTAGCTGCTAAGAGGTAGAAAAAGCAATCATGGTCTTTTCAGCTTTCCTGGTAGAAGGTGGAGCCCCGTTTTATGACCACACTTACACAGCACCAGGTTCCTCAGACATGGGAGGGAGGTTTAGATCATAGGTAACCTCTGCCATCGACTGCTTAGGCTCTCATAACTAAATTCCAAAGACTGGGTGGCTTAAATGATAAAAATTTATTTCTCATAGTTCTGAAGGTTGGAAGGCCAAGATCATGGTGTCAGCAGGGTTGTTTCTTCCTGAGTCCTCTCTCCTCAACTTGTAGATGGCTGCCTTCTCCCTGTGTTCTTACATGGCCATCTCTCTGTGCATGAACATCCCTAATGTCTAGATGTGAGTTGACATTTCCTCTTCTTATAAGGACCACAGTCAGATTGGATTAGGTTCCACACTAACAACCCCATTGTAACTTAATTTATAGGCCCTGTATCCACACACAGTCACATTCTGAGGTACTGAAGGCTAGGGCTTCAACACACAAATTATGAGGGGGCACAGTTTGCCCGGAACATTCTCCCAAATGGAAAATGTCTTCTACTCCAGTAACTAAAAATGAGACAGTAAGTGTGAACTAGGTCCAATATGTGCTTAAATACAGAATGCCTAACTTGGTAACACAGTTCCTTGTAACTGAAACATTGAAGCCAACAAGTACATTCAAGAAGCACTTGTTCTAGGTCATTGCCTCTCATTCTGGTGAAGCAACAGTAGTGTCACCTGGGAACCTGTCAGACAAGCAGAACCTCAGGCTCCACCACAGCCCCACCCAGTCAGAACTGGCACTTAACCTGCATCCCAGATGATGCTTCTGCACCTCACTGTTGGAGAGGCTCTGCTCCAGGCACTTCCTTAAGTAAAAATATTTGCTTCCTGCAGTTAGGAGCCTCTGGGGCTCTACCTGAATCCTGATACAGAAAAGGAACCTAATCCCCAAAGCTATTTCAATAGGCTTCCTGCCTTAGAACCTGGCCACTAACAGTAGTGGACCCAGAAAGCCTTCATTCAAGGCCACCATGACAAGGGCATGGCAGAGACCCTCTCTAGTCTGTTTCCTGGTTTGAGAGGGTAACCTTTATAACATTTCAATATTTATTTTTAAATGTTGGATAGTAGACTGTGGGCCACTCTCTGAGTTTCCATTTCCTTAGGCAAGGTTCTTAAGGTCCTCATAGCTCAGTTTTCTCATCTGAAAATAGGGATAATTGCCTCTATCTCATAAGGCTGTGTCAGGATTCAATAGGGTAATCCTTAGTCTCAGAATAATGTCTGTCACATATTAAGTGCTACAGATGTGACCTATTGCTATGATTATATTTATTTCAGAAAAGCCCACACCGAGAGTCAAACCCAGTCTGCTTAGCATGAAAACCAAGAGTCCTAACTACTAGACCACCATGGAAACAGGGACCTTTCCCCGCTCCTTGGCTCTTGGCCTTTTTAACTCTGAAGAATGGGAAAAGAGGCCCCAGAGGCGCCATGAGTTTACCATTCGAGTAAATATCATGCACCCAAAGAGTTTTGTGAAAGAGTGATTTATTAGACAGAGAGAGAGAAAAGGCAGCTCCCACACCGTCGTGGGAGGGGATCCAGAGAGGGAATCCATTCAGGTGGGAGCAGGTGAAGTTTTAACCCTCGAGTTATTCCCTCCCCATTCATGTTCTCATCCAATGAGAGAAGTTCTTTCAAACGTCCTCTGGATTGATTGGTCTTTGACTCTGATACCGGATTGGCTACTTGTTTTATAACCGTGAGTCAGAGAGCCCTCCTCCAGGAGTCAGTGGCGGGAAATTCAGAGACAACAGCCCTACTTGGCTTGCCCAAAGAATTTTACCTGGCCCGCCATGGAGGAAGGTGCACAAAGAGCCCTAGCCGTCTGAGGCGGGAAGCCAGGGAATTCCTGCACTTGAAAACATGCCCCTTAGGAACTCAGGAAGAGAAATCCCTCTAACACCCTCCCTCAGTACCATCACCTCTTTTTTTTGGTTGTATTATACCCTGAGGTCAACATCCAACTAGAGAATATACTCCCTGTGATCCATCTGGATGCCTAAACTGTTTGCTAGAATTTAAACTATTCATGCAATTATTTTCAAACCATACAAGCTCCTCTGGCTTTAGGATCAGTTTCGGACTCTGTTATTAAATATAATCTGGCTGGCAAATAGATTTACATATGAAAGTTGAGTTACTGGAATCTAATAGTCAACCCCTGCCTGAAGAAAGAGTGGAAGACAGAGCCATACTTCTTCTAAAGAGGAGAAAACAAAAGAAACCCGGTCAGATTGGAGGAAACAATACAGAGCATTTTATATTTCTTTCACAGAGATGTTTTGTGTCTCCCTTGACAGGAAGAGAGAAGAAAGGTAAATTCTTAGAGCAGGGAGTTAAAGGAAAAAGACATACATTTTAGCTCTATACACATACCAGAAAGGCAAATCATTACCCTGCTTTTGTTAGCTCCAAAATTGTCAGTCAGCTTCTCACTTGAGGGAGAAGGAAACCTGAAGATTACAAAAGACAAAATCAGTCATAGAGAAGCCAGCACGTCCTAGCTGAACCTTAAAGAGCCAGCTGAGGACAGCCAGTATGTCCTCGGCCCTGGTCACTACCAGACAGCAACACAACTACGCATATTCAAATCCAGGCCTACACAGAAGAGGGAAGTGTGTTTGGTAGGATTTTGTTTCGTTCTGTTGCCCTCGAGCTCTGAAACCTGAATAGAACAGAGTAAGGCAAATCTGTGATCCAGCGTGTCTGAGTCAGAGACTCCAGGAGTTACAGAGGATGACACCAAAAGCCACGGTGAGGAATCACCCTGTCCACTCTCAGTGCAAATGGGCTTGCATCTGGAGACTCCTCGTATGACAACAGGCTCTGCCTTTCTAGAAATAGTTTGGATCCCTGTCAAGTATAGTCTATAAAATTTTATAATTCTCAAGGTCTTAATCATCTTCTCTGGACCTTGTGAGACGTGCCTTTTCCCCATCACTTTCCTTAGAAACCTGCTTTGGTGTCCAATTAGGGTGGTTGGCAAAAGCCTATATTCTGAATAGAAAAGAAGCTGAGCCCTGCCACTGAGGCCACAACCCTGATTCCACCAAAGAGTAGCTGAAAGGTCCACCAAAGGGCGGATCTTTCCCACGCTGTTCTCATGATAGCAAATGAGTCTCATGAGATCTGATGGTTTTATGAAAGGGAGATCCCCTGCACATGCTCCCTCTCCTGCCTGCCACCATGTAGGACATCCCTTTACTCTTCCTTCATCTTCTATCATGACTGTAAGTCCTCCCCAGCCATGTGGAACTGTGAGCCTCTTAAACCTCTTTCCTTTATAAAGTACCCAGTCTTGGGCTGGGTGTGGTGGTTCACACCTGTAATCCCAGCACCTTAGGAGGCCAAGACAGGTAGATCACTTGAGGTCAGGAGTTTGAGACCAGCACGGCCAACATGATGAAACTCTTTCTCTACTGAAAAAATACAAATATTAGCCGGGTGTAGGTGGCACATGCCTGTAGTCCCAGCTACTCAGGAGGCTGAGGAACTAGAATCACTTGAACCCCGATGGCAGAGGTTGCAGTAAGCTGAGATGGCACCACTGTACTCCAGCTCAGGAAACAGAGTGAGACTTGGTCTCTAAATAAATAAATAAATAAATAAAATTACCCAGCTTCAGGTATGTCTTTATTCACAACGTGAAAACAGACTAATACAAGACCCAAGAGTGATCTCGTTAAAGGTGATGCTGATCATGTCACTCCTCCAGTCTAAAGCCTCCAGTGCCCTCTATGTCAAGTCCTTATGGCTGTGGCTAAGGCCCTCTCTGATGTCCCCTTTCTATCCTTTCCTCTCTCACCCTTCCCTCGTCACTCTCCCCCTTATTCACTCCATGTCAATCATGTGGCCTCCGTGTCGTCCCTTGAATAAATCGAGCACTCCCTGACAGTAGGGTCTTTGCCTCTGCCTGGAAAGCTCTTCCCTGGTTGTCCACCTGGCTTCTGCCTCACCTGCCACAAGTCTTTCCTCAGGTGTCACTGTCTCAGTGAGGGATACCTTGACTACCATATATCAAATTGCAACTAACCCACCCCTCACTCCTAAACCTCTTTACTCATTTCTATTTTTTTGCACCTCACTTAGCACCTGCTCACATAGCATATGACTTAATCTGTTACGCCTTCTCACCATGCTAAGACATGAGCTCCACAGGGTAGGGACTTCTATTTTGCCCACTAAAGCTGACACACACAAGGCATTCAGTCAATTTTTGTTGAGTGAATGAATGGATGAATGAAATGAATGATTCTGCTGGGACAAAACTGTCATTTCTTAACAAAAAGCATTTTTTTAAGGGCAGACAGTCATCCTCCCAATGACTTGTGAAGGCTGAATTCCTTGGTTAGTTTTTCTCCAGGCCACATTCCCCATACCCAATTTAAGCTGGGATTTTTCCAAGTCAATTAAGTCAGGTTTAAATATTTTTAAAATGTTGGCAAATGCACCTAACACAGTTCCTGGCACAGTATAGGTGCCTCATAAATTGTTTCCCCTCCCCTTTCTAATAAGCATGGGATTTTATTATCCTGAAGGAGTGGGTTGGAGGCTTGTTTAATAGGAGTTCTTCTAGTAAGAGGGACAAATGATCTGGGACAACAGCAGAGACTGCTCTTTCAGACTTGTGGATAGCAACGACACATGGACACACTGACAGCATGGAAAGGCAGTGCCATAGGGGCAAGCTGTAGAATTTCTGGGCCACTGACCAAGGAGACTGCAACAAGCCTGCTCTCTGCATTTGGACACAGTTTTTACTGTTGATAACCTTGCCCTTGCTCCTCAGTGACTCCTGGCATTTTGCATAACTTTAAAAATATTTTATTAATTAATTAATTTATTTATTTTTAAACTCCTCTTACTATCATTCCCAAGCCTTCTGGCATTTTGTTTCAAAGCACAGTATCAATATCAGAATGATCCAAAGTATAAAACAGTGGTTTGTGTTCGCCAGGATGTGCTGGCACCATGAGTTGCAGTTTGACGCAGTCTCCCACTCTGAGAACCCCAGCCCTTAAGACTTAACTTTCTAAAAGGCAATAAAATCACTTAGCAATGGCTCTTTTTAGTGTAAGGAGGCACATATCTCTCCAGGGAGAACCTGGGTAACTGGCACTTGCTCCAGCTCACTGTTCCACAATGAGCAGATTTATGCAAACCAAAGGCCAAGTTTGCTGAGAGGCCAAAGAAAGACTGACAAATCCAATTTATCAGAAAGAAACATTTAATACGGACTTATGAACAGAAGCCATGCCTTGGGAAGCTGAGAGACAGTGGATCCCTGTACCCACCCTCCAGAAAGTACTTTTTACATAGCAAGTTTTTTTTTTTTTTTCGGTAAAGTACGTAGCTGGTCATGTCTCAGACCCTCTGCAAAACTCATGACTAGTGGAAAAGCTAGGTGAGCGTCTCTATGAGGGGTTAACTGTGCTACAAGGCCTTGTTTCTTGACCTTGCTTCAGAACACCTTGATCTACAGGAGTCAAACATTGGTCATTATGACAGTTTCACTTCAAGGTGGCATCACTCTTGCCATACAACAGGCTGTTCTCTTATTCTCGCCTCCTCAAAACCAGTCCGGACAATTCACGTGCCCTCCTTTTCTGTGACAGTCCCTGCACCTAGATGGAGGATGCTTGATATTGTATAGCTTTAACAACAGTGCATTGGCTCCATTGGAGCTGCCACAACAACAGTAAAGGCAAAGCAAGGCAGTCAACAACATATGCATATAATATAGAAACCAAGAAGTAGCTTCATCCAAACCAGCCTAAAGCCAATCATTCAAAAGAGGAGTTTGGTCTGAAAGAGTAGTTATTTGGGTTTTCACATCAGTATCTGATTCATCAGGAATATAAATACAGCATTCAGTTTTTATGATTGGACCACCCCCCCCCCCCGTGTAGCCGTACATCTAAAGCCATGTGATTTTGGAGGACAGCCTTTCTCATGAGACAGACTTCCACGTTTCAGAGAGAGATTCCCACGTGGCTATCATTAAAAGCTTTCTTTGTATAATTTGTTAGAGCTTCCACATACTAAATAACATCGTTAATGTCCAGGTGAGGATGGAAAATAGAGGCTAAGTTGTTATACCAATAAAAAACAGATTGGGCCCAGTGAGATTCCAAATGAGGGAAATTCCCAGACTTCGAAAGAATGTGAACTATCTGACCTTGCACCCACGTATAATCCAAAGAACATATAAATTTGTGCCATGCATCCAAGAAGTTCCAGGTGGGCCAACCAAGACCCATTCTGTAGCATGCTAATCTATACTTTCAATATTATAATATATAAACATCTGTCTCTTGGTGTCCATCCTGTATCCCTTGTTCTATTTGGACAGATAGCTTTAGAGTTTCTCTTTTGTTTCCAACATAGGGGGGCAAGTTGACTAGGCTGGCCAAAAGATAGTTAACCAGATAAATTCCTCCAATATTTGGGTTATATCATTGCAATATCAGGTCATTTCATTCTTTAACTGGAGTGTTCCAGGTGGAGAGTGAGTTATTTTTATTAACAGAAAAACTCCTCCCATGTCCTTTCCCAGAAAGAACAGTATTAATGGGGCATTAGTTTATTTTATCTCTAGTCACATTGTATTCAATGCCATCATGTAAATGTGGAAAGCAGTAATATTTTCCTGATATTCTAGCTCTCATCCTTGGAAGGTAACTACCCATCACTGTAGGCCAGAAACACCAGAGAGGGGCATGAGGCTGCATAGCCAACAGGTGTTTTTCTGTGAGCCACCAGCATAGCGTGGGTCCATTGCAGGAAAATGTTTGCTTCATAGGTGACAGCTGGTAATAGTGGTGACAGAACATAACAACTAAAGATGAAAAGAAAGAAACTTAGTGGGTACTGGCAGGAAAGGTCTCCATCTGTTAGGACTACACCAGTTGCTTTATTGAGGGTCATTAACAAAGATGTCGCTCTTGGGTTTTTCAAAGGAGAGTATACCATCTGTGTTGCTCAGAGGATGAAACATTAGCAACTATAGTTGGAGCAATTTAGTTGGGAGTTCACCATACCGAGGAACCCACCACCATGCCATGGGGGTGTGGACATTTCACCTGAACACTTACAGCACGTGACCATAGGTCTGGTGTTCAGTAAGGTCAGCAGTGACCATTCTAACTGTCCAAGATACTCCCTAGTCTCTGGCAGGAAATAGTCTATCAAGCCTGGGGGCATTTGCTATTCTAAGCCTCAGTAGAATGTCCCCTCCCCTGGTACAATGTCTATTGGCATCTTCATGTGCAAAGAAGACTCGTTGTCAATGAGGTCTGGGAGCAAAGCTGTTGTCTCAGTTGCCCATATATGCACAGTGGTAGGCTTTGGGGGCAGTTGTCCTAACCGGTCATATGGGACAGGTGTCCTCCCTTTGGCTGAATTTAAAGAGATAAGGGCTGCAGATAACACATTCATCTGCCTGGGCAAGATAGAATTCCCCAGTAAAGTTTGAATTTGTGCTTTTAATAGGCCATTTCTTTCTCTCAATTGACCCTACTGCTTGGGGTTTACATGGGAGGTGAAAATACCCTACTCTATCACGTTCCCTGGCCCAATCCTGAGGATCATGTTCAGCCAAATGGGTCCCTGAACCACTGTCAATGTGCAAAGGATATCCATACATAGCACCAAGAGCCCCTAATCCCTTAATGGTACTGGCTTGATTTGCTCACTTAAAAAGGAAACCTTGCGGCAATCTAGTAGCAGCATCCACACAGTTCAATACATACTTTTTACCTTGACTTACATGGAGAGATCCTGTCTATCCAGTTGCCAATCATTGACAGGGTGGACAGCCTTATGAATGTGATGAAACCCATTCTCTACTAAAAATACAAAAATTAGCCAGGCATGGTGGCACATGCCTGAAATCTCAGCTACTCAGGAGGCTAAGATAGGAGAATTGCTTGAACCCAGGAGGCAGAGGTTTTAGTGAGCTGAGATCATGCCACTGCACTCCAGCCTGGGTGAGACTCTGTTTCAAAACAAACAAGCAAACAAATAAATAAATAAAAGGAACTACAGGCCAGGCACAGTGGTTCACAGCTGTAATCCCAGCACTTTGGAAGGCCAAGGAGTTACAGTTTCACCAGTGCACCACAATGTAACAGTTTCTCTTTGTGAGGTATTATCTAGAGTTCTTTGCTTCAAGGCCAAGAGAATTAAGGAGTGTAAACACAAAGGGTGAGGTTTGAGCAAAAGTTTAATAAGTGAAAGAAGAAAGCTCTCTGCCACAGAGTGGGGACCCAGAAGAGGGATGCCATTTTTCCAGTTGAATATAAAGGCTTTTATAAGAAATCAGTGAGGGCTGGGGATCTTATTTGCATAAGGTGTGAATTTCTGGTAGCTCTACCCAATGCTCCTAGTGTGATGTGGGCCCTTAGCTTGAGTTACTCTGTATTGCTTTGTTCCTCTTATTGTGCGTGTGTTGGGGGATGGAATTTTCCTCTGTGGGCATGTCAGGGCAAGTCACCTGTGTAGCCTTCTCATCTGTGTGGCTGTTGGCGTGTCTTAGGCAAGCCCCCTTATGCAAGTTCCCTTACCTATGCTTGCAGGCTGTTCTTTTACTTGAAAGAATTCAACAAAGAACTCATCTTAACTGCCTGCCTTGTTTCTTCCTTTCTTCTCAGAGGTGAGCAGATTACTTGAATCTAGGAATTCAAGACCAGCCTGGGCAACATGGCAAAATCCAGTCTGTACAAAGTACAAAAATTAGCCAGGCATGCTGGCACATGCCTGTAGTCCCAGCTACTTGGGAGGCTGAGGCAGGATGATCATTTATGCCCAAGATGCAGAGGTTGCAGTGAGTCAAGCTCACACCACTGTACTCCAGCAACAAACAAACAAACAACTGCAACATTATTCAATTCCCAGGTCTGCTGCCATTTGCCAGGTATCCTCTGATTCATGTACAGGTCAGATGGGACTTTGAAGCAGAAAAAATGAGAAACATCACCACTCACCGAGCCCTGCAGCTGAAACAGGCTTTGAGCTGGACAGATTATATGCACTTTGCCAGTTCCTCAATAGTTGCACTCATTTTGCATGACTCCCAGGCAGTTTGTATTGTTTAATGTTGACAACTTGACTAGGGGCACATACTAGGTGTAGTATGGGTTCCCATTTTTCTTCTCTCCTGAAAATGCCTTTACTACACATACCTTCAATCTGAATTATCCCACTGAATTTTGCAAAGTCCTTCCTAACAGAATATCCATGCTCAAAATGTTTTCTGGAATAGAGGAAATAAACACCATATATGGAGCAGGGAGAGCTTTTCCAATACCTAGATGTATTGAAGTTCTTTTTATTGAAATCCTAAGGCCCTCGTAACCATCAATGGCAGCCCACTGACAGCTATTTCTGGATTTCTATGGATTAAAGTACATTCTGTAGTAATAACTGGAGACTTCACAACCCCACTTTCAGCATTGGACAGATAGTCCACACAGAAAATCAACAAAACTATAGGTGAATATTACTGATAAATATTGAGGCATAAATTCTCAACAAAATACTAGCAAACCAAATTCAACAATACAATAAGAAAAATCATGAGCAAGTGGGATTTTTCTCAGGGATGCAAGGATGGTTCAACACATGCAAATCAATTAATGTGATACATCATTTCAACAGAATGAAGGACAAAAACAATATAATTATTTCAATTGATGCTGAAAAAGTATTTGATACAATTCAACATCCTGTCATGATTTAAAAAAAAAAACCTCAAAAAACTGAATATAAAAGGAGCATACCTCAACATAATAAAAGCTATATTTGACAGACCTACAGCTTCTATCATATTGAATGGGAAAAAACTGAAAGCCTTTCCTCTAAGATTGGGAACATGACAAGAATGCCCACTGTCACCAGTGTTATTCAGCATAATACTGGAAGTCCTCTCTAGAACAATCAGACAAGAGAAAGAAAGAAAGGCCATCCAGCTGGGTGCAGTGGCTCACACCTGTAATCCCAGAACTTTGGGAGGCCAAGGTGCGTAGATTACTTGAGGTCAGGAGTTCAAGACCAGCCTGGCTAACATGGTGAAACCCCATCTCTACTTAAAATACAAAAATTAGCTGGGTGTGGCAGGCAACTGTAATCCCAGTTATTTGGGAGGTTGAGGCAGGAGAATTGCTTGAACCTGGGAAGTGGAGGTTGCAGTGAGCTGAGACTGCGCCACTGTACTCCAACCTGGGTGACAGAGCAAAACAGGAAAGAAAGAAAGAGAGAGAGAGAGACAGAGAGAGAGAGAGAGAGAGGAAGGAAGGAAGGAAGGAAGGAAGGAAGGAAGGAAGGAAGGAAGGAAGGGCATCCAAATTAGAAGGGAAGAAGTAAAATTATCCTTGTTTTCAGATGACATGATGTTATATTTGGAAACACCTAAAGACTCCACCAAAAAAACTATTAAAACTGAAAAACAAATTCAGTAAATTTTCAAGATACAAAATCAATATACAAAAATCAGCAGCATTTCTATATACCAAGAGCAAACAATGTGAAAAAGAATCAAGAAAGTAATCCCATTTACAATAGCCACAGATAAAATAAAATACCTAGCAATTACCTTACCAAGGAAGTAAAAAATCTCTACATTGAAAACTATAAAACACTGATGCAATAAATTGAAGAGAACACACAAGAAATGGAAAAATATTGCATGTTCATGGATTGGAAGACTCAATATTGTTAAAATGACCATACTACCCAAAGCAATCTATAGATTCAATACAATTTATATCAAAATACCAATGACATTCTTCACAGAAATTGAAAAAAAAATTCTAAAATTTATATGGAACCACAAAAGACCTAGAATAGCCAAAGCTATCCTAAGCAAAAAGAATAAAACTGAAGGAATCACATTACCTGGCTTAAAATTATACTACAGAGCTACAGTAATCAAAATGGCATGGTAATGGCACAAAAACAAACACACTGACCAGAGGAACAGAATAGAGCACACAGAAATAAATCCATACATCTATAGTGAACTAATTTTCAACAAATATGCCAAGAACATACCTTAGGGGAAAGAGAGTCTCTTCAATAAATGATGCTGGGAAAACCAGATATCCATATATAGAAGAATAAAACTGACTCCTATCTCTCACAATATATAAAAATAAAATCAAATTGGATTATAGACTTAAATCTAAGACCTCAAACTATGACAACCAAAGGAAAAAAATGAACAAATGGGATCACATCAAGTTAAAAAGCTTCTACACAGAAAATAAAACAATAAAGTGAAGAGGAAATATTTGCAAACTACCCATCTGACACAGATTAATAACCAGAATATATAAGAAACTCAAACAACTCTATAGGAAAAAGTCTAATAATTTGATTTAAAATGGGAAAAGATCTGAACAGACATTTCTCAAAAGAAGACATACAAATGGCAAACAGGTGTATGAAAAGGTGCTCAACATCATTGGTCATCAGAGAAATGTAAATCAAAACTAAATGAGATACCTCACTCCAGTTAAAATGGCTTTTATTCAAAACTCAGGCAATAACAAACGCTGGAGAGGATGTGCGATATGGGAACCCTCCTGCACTGCTGGGAATGTAAATTAGTACAACTGCTATGGAGAACAGTTTGGAGATTCTTCCAAAAACTAAAAATAGAGCTACCTTATCACCCAGCAACCTCACTCCTAGGTATATACCCAAGAGAAAGGACATCAGTATATCAAAGAGGTATCTGCACTTTTTTTTTTTTGAGATGGAGTTTTGCTCTTGTTGCCCAGGCTGGAGTGCAATGACACAGTTTCGGCTCACTGCAACCTCTGCCTCCTGGGTTCAAGCAATTCTCCTGCCTCAGCTTCCTGAGTAGCTGAGATTACAGATCCCTGCTACCATGCCTGGCTAATTTTCATATTCTTAATAGAGACGGGTTTCACCATGCTAGCTAGGTTGGTCTCAAACTCCTGACCTCAAATGATCTGCGCACCTCGGCCTCCCAAAAACTGGGATTACAGGCATGATCCACCATGCCCGGCCTAGGTATCTGCACTTCTATGTTTGTTGCAGCACTGTTTGTAACAGCTAAAATTTGGAAGTAATCTAAGTGTCTATCAACACATGAACAGATAAAGAAAATATGGTATATATAGACAATGGAGTACTATTCAGCCACAGTAAAGAATGAGATCTTGTCATCTGCAACAACATGTTTGGAACTGGAGGTTGGAATTTCCTTATGTTAAGTGAAATAAGCCAGGCACAGAAAGACAAACATCACATGTTCTCACTTTTTGTGGGAGGTAAGAAGTAAAACAATTGAACTTATGGCAATATAAAGTAGAAGGATGGTTACCAGAGGCTGGGAAGAGTAGTTGCAGTTGGAGGGTTGGGGAGTGTGGCTGAGAAGTGGGGAAGGTTAATGGCACAAAAAGTAGAAAGAATGAATAAGAACTAGTATTTGCTAGCACAGCAGGGTGACTATAGTAAAAAATAATTTAACTATATATTTTAGAATAACTTAGAGTATTAATTGGCTTTGTAACATGAAGGATAAATGCTGGAGGTAATGGATACCTATTTATTGTGATGTGATTATTATGCATTGCACACCTGTATCAAAATAGCTTATGTATATAAGATATATACATAAGTATATACACCATAAATATATACACCTATTATATACCCACACAAATTAAAAATAAAAATTCAAAAATATGCAATACTAATGCTGTATAACATGAATGAACCTTGAAGACATTATGCTAAGTGAAAAAGTCTGTCACAAAGGATCACATATTATATAATTTCATTTATATGAAATGTCCAGAATAGTCAAATCTATAGAGTAAAAACATTGATTAATGGTTGCCTAGGACAAGGGGGGAATGGGAAGATTATGGGGGAGGATGATGACTAAAGGATATGGAATTACTTTTTAGGATAATAAAAATGTTCTAAAATTGATGGTGGTGATCATTAAATTGTACTCTTTAAATGAATAAATTGTATGATATGTGATTATATCTCAAATATATTTTAAAACTGTTTTTTAATAAATAAAGATAAACATTTAGAGAATTTTTTAAAAAGCAATTATTTGTCCAAAAAATCATACAGGTTTATTATTCACTTCCCCCATCATTCTCACACCCACAAGAAAAGAACTAGCACTTGTTGAGCACCTCATTGGTGCCAGGCAATTCTGGTTCCAACTCTGCCAAGGTCATACAACCAATAAAAGGGGAGACCAGGTCCCTCGAGGAAGGACCCTGCTACATTGCCAAAAACGTATACTGTTTATCTTTCTCCCAGCCAGCCCCAAAGGGACCTGCAGCCTTTTATAAGAGGAATTGTGCAATGGGGAAAATGGAACAATCAGATTTTTCAAGGATGACTGGACATTGGCTTTGAACTGATACTAATTTCAGGAGACCCAAAATATTACTGTGGACTGCCGGTCAGAGTAGGGGATTATGGCTGTTAGGTGAGGGGATAATTAATCTTATGTCCTAACTTGACTAGGCTGCAGGGTTCTCAGACGTTATTCCTGCATGTGTCTATGAGATTGTTCCTGGATGAGATTAGCATTTGAACTGGTGAACTCAATAAAGTAGATGGCCCTCTCCAATGCAGGGGGGCATTATCCAATTTGTTGAGAGTCTGAATAAAGCAAAAGGTGGAGGAAGGAGGAATTTGCCCCTTTTTTTCTGCCTCACTATTTAAGCTGGGACATCTCATATCTTCTGCCCTTGAACTGAGATTTACACCATTGGCACCTCTGCTTCTCAGGCCTTCAGACGTGGACTGAATCACAACACCAGCTTTCCAGAGTCTCCAGCTTATAGATGACAGATTGTGGGAATTCTCAGCCTCCATTATTGTGTGAGCCAATGCCTCATAATAAATTCCTCATTTCTCTCTCTCTCTCTCTCTATTTTCTCAGCAAATCCCTGACTAATATAGGTGATCAATGGAGTTTAGCTAGGTCCACCTCATAGTAGACCCAGCAGGTCCCTGAAGCCATCCTGTGGTTATTTGCCTACTTCTAGAATGCATGACTGGAACAGACTTACTCAGCAGCCTGCAGAATCCCCACGTTGGTGGAATTCTAGACTGAAATTCAAGTCTGTTCTTTCCACTGTGAGAGAGCAAAAGACCAAAGTACTAACATGGGTGCCAGCAGCCCTGGAATTCATTCCTACTTTTATGTCTGGGTATCTGGTTTCTCAGAGATGAACAGAAGCAGGAAATTAGAAGGAGACACAAATTATACAGAGACATACTGATGTCAGCACTGAGGGATAAACCCTGACAAGCCATAGTGAGACAGAACCCACAGAAGGCAGGCAGAAACTCAGGAGCAAAGCAGCCTGCTGAGGATGGGCAGAGACGCTACCCGCCTCCACTGCCCTCAAGAGCTCGCTTCAGAGCAGAGTGTCCCTTCTCAAACTTGAGCATGCATGAGAAGCACCTGCGGGGCTTGTTAAAGCACAGATTGCCGTGTTTCACCCCAGAGTTTCAGATGCAGCAGGTCTAGGGTAAAGTCTACATTTACATTTCTGAGAATTTGTGTTCTTTTTTTTTTTTTCTTAAAAAAATCATTTTATTGATCCTTTACCAAAAAAAAATTTATTCAAATTACACCCATTTGAAATGGTAAGATCACAGCTAGAGAACAGGTCACCCTGTAACAAATCTATTTACAAAATCCATCATAAAAATTTTTTTTGTTGTTTTTTACATTATATTACATATTTTCTTTTTTAAACTGGCATACAACACAAAGCTAAACTTATTAGTAGTTTCCTACTCCCAGTTTTGGGAGAAATACTTCCTTTTTACAAAATCACGTACCCCTTAGGAAAAGAAATTCCCACACCCTGACAACTGCCACCCGACTTACTCTGCAAGCCGTCTTCCTTCAAATCCCTTCTTCTCATACACATGAGTTGTCATGCACACACTGAATTCCTGTTTTTTTTTTTTCTGAAAGCTTAAGCTGTAAATACTGCAATTTTATTTACAGATCTACATGTACAACAAAAATGAAAACAAGAACCACAACAAAGAACAAAAAAACAACAACAAAACAACACTCTTTAAAAAATTACAAACCAGCTAGAAAGTATTCTGGCATTGCTATTTCTGTACGAAACTGCTAAATAATGAACACGTGAGTAGACTACAACCAACTTAAATAAAACAATTGCTATGCACAACTCTGTACATATAAACACATACCTAACACTGTTTGATAGCTCATTGTTGCCTTTCACACATTTTATTTTCTAAGGCTCACACAGTCATAATTCGCACACTTGTAACTTTTAGCCATTTCGTGTGTGAGCTTTTAATAGCAGCAACTCAATGGTACCAGGAAACCTGCATACTCAGTACTTAAAGTAACATAAATACTATAGTACTAACCCACATTGTGTGCCGGATACTAAGTCAAAAACAAAATGACTTAACAAAAACAGAATACAGTATGGACATCTAATTAATGTACACCAGTTAAGCCCAGTAACTGGAAAAAAAATCTATGCATGAAGGAACTTTTAAGACTTATTAGTATTCCTTTCATTTTTAAAACAATAAATACGGCATGACATTATGAAAAATTTCAACAAAACACACAACAATCTAGCCAGGTGAGCTCAGTCTTTAGACTTTGGAAAAAATCAGCTTTGTGCAGCTGGCAAAGAGAATTACACAAAGCTGGAAGCAGAGGCAGCTAACCAGATGAGATAAATATGGAAAATGGGGAAAAACTTGGCTTTTCCCATACAGGAAAAAACCCCACAGTGCATTTCCAGTAGGCACTTAACACAAAGCTCCCTCTCCCTCCGCCACCCCAACGCTTCATCTCGGGCCACACATTCTTTGGTACCAAGTGTGTGTGAGGGGAGGAGGCCAGGGATGGAGGCTGAAGAAGAAAAAAGGAAGATCGTCTGAATTTGTGTTCTAACAAGTCCCTGGGTTGGGGGTTTGCTGATGCTGCTGGTCCAGGGGCCACACTTTGAGACTCCCTGGCATATACTGGTATTCCCAATAATGGTTCTGAATCTTTTAAACAAGATTAGATTAAAAGTTGTATTTGAAACAACTGTATTGGTATAAAAATTGACATAATATAGGCTAGATTCATTATTAGGTATTCATTAATGTTATGTTTTTTCTTCTGATTTTGAAAGTAATTAAAACACTTTCATGGGTCCCCAAAAGTCTCTCGGGCTCTAGGCACAGTGCCTGCTCCACCTAATAGAAAATTCGGCCCTGAGAACCTGAGGAAGGAAGAAGGGACGGATCAGCGAAGCACTCTGCTACCCTCTGCAGGTCCTGGTAGAAAAGCATCAAAAGCAAAGAAATAATAAAACCCTACTGGGCAAAGTCATCCTTACATTGATTGGCTGATATTTGTTAGGCAATTGTTAGGTGCAACTTGCAAAAACATCTTGTCAAATTTCTGCAGCTTTCACGTCCACAGACCTCCAGTGGCCCAGAGTTTAGGTTTCATGTCTAAGTTCAACCAAGCCATTCAGGGCAGCCCAGGGATGTGTACCCACTCAGCCTGGCTCTCCCCTGCCTGTCAAAGAGGTGAGGCCACAGTGTGTAGGGTGAGTGGGACCTCTGCTCCTGTCACTGTCCGAGTATTCCCTTCTACACCCATACTCTGCCTCGCATGGAAAATAAACATCAGTGACTAATAAATTTGAAGTCAAAATCTAATGTATTTCTACAATTCCAAAAATATGCTTTCCTTTGCCTCTATAAAGATCAGAGTTTTTGTGACATTTTTTCCCCTTCTATTTTAGTTCTTTCTAGCTGTGTATTCTGTTTTGTTTATTACAAAAATATCATAAACTGGGTTGTTTATAAACAACAGAAATTTATTTCTCATGGTTCTGGAGCTGGGAAATCTAAGATCAAGGTGCCAGCTGCTGTAGTGTCTGCTGAGAGACTGTTTCCTGGTTGATAGATGACCATGTTTCTCACTGTGTTCTCACTTGGAGGAAGGGGAAGGGAGCTCTCTGTGCCCTCTTTTATAAGGGCACTAATCCCATCTGTGAGGACTCCTCCCTCATTACCTAATCAACCCCAAGGTCCCTACCTCCAAATACCATCACCTCGAGGTTAGGATTTAAACATACGAATTTGGGGGGGACACATTTAGTCCATTGCACCTTCAGACTGAGAGATTCCTTAGTGACATCCCTGCATTTCTGTCCCATTAGTGTTGTGCTGCTGACCTTGGTGGCAAAGGCTAAGCCTCGACTCCCGTTGGTCCATTTTGCAAATGCTGTACTGTCGAGTATTGTATTTGCATGGGCAGGGTCCTTCTTCCCCTGAAAATTCAAATGAGGCCACAGACAGCTGGCAATTTCAACTCCACCTCATTTTCCTTGGCTCTTAACACTTTTCTGTGCCTGAGAGGGACTCAGTGGGTGGGGGAAGGTGACAATTTGCATTTATATAGAATCCCAGCTTTAAGTTAATTAATCAAAACACTAAGCTACCCTGACAAATCCTTCAGGGAAAGCAGAAAGCTAAACCCTGCTGCACCTTGTTTGAAATAATGATTCAGGCTGCGGCAAAATCTCACAACAGGCCCCCTGAAGCTCACAACCTACCACCTGCGGAAAATCAGTAGGAGGACTTCGTTCATTTATTCCAACAAGATGATTTTCCTTTCCACTTTTCCTACTCCACCCACCTCTGTACCCACTCCCCAGGCCAAAACACTCCATGATTAAAGAGAGAAAATATGCTCAGGAAGAAGAGAGATGTTTCCTAAAGTAAATGAGAAAAGTAAAACAATCCATGCCCGAGGTGAGGCAGAGTGCCAGGCCTCAGGCAGAGGACACACACCAAGCTGCCGTGACACCAGCAATCACACCCTGTGGGTTCCTCACGACTCACTGTGGAAGGCTGTCAGGAAACCACCGAGGGAAGAACAGGCAGGCTGAGGCAGAAATTTGATAAAAGACAGAATTCAGCAAGAAATTAATATGCAATGAACATTGGGGTGGGCCCCAAACTGTCCATGGAGCAATTACCTTAGGGGAATAGGATGGAGAAGGAGGTGGATAGAGGTGCAGACATTCTTCACTTTATATTCTTCCAGAGGTTTGAAATACTGCTGGCCCTTGAATAACATGGCTGGAATTGCACTTTTATGCAGGTTTTTTCAATAAAGCTTAGACTGAGTGTGCTGCCTCTCCCGCCTCTCCTTCCACCTCCTTCACCTCCTCCACCTTTGCCACCTCTGAGACAGCAAGACCAATCCCTCCTTCTCCCCTTCTTCCTCCATTGCCTATTCAACATGAAGACAAGGATGAAGACTTTTAGGATGATCCAGCTTCACTTAATGAAGAGTGAATATACTTTTTCTTCCTCATGATTTTCTCTTTTCTAGCTTATAGTTTAGAATGCATATAACAGCCTATATATGCATTAATCAACTGTTTATGTTATTACTAAGGCTTCAGGTCAGCAGTAGCCTATTAGTAGTCAAGTTTTCAGGGAGTCAAAAATAATACATGAATTTTCAACTGCATGGGCCGGGAGGTCATGCCCTTAACTCCTGTGTTGTTCAAGGGTCAACTATACTGTTTTTGTTAAACAAGGATTATGGATTGCTTTTACCACCCCCACCAAAAAAAAAAAAAGCATTATAAAAAATAAATTATGGCCAGGCGCGATGACTCAGACCTGTAATCCCAGCACTTTGGGAGGCCGGGGTGGGTGGATCACAAGGTTAGGAGTTTGAGACCAGCCTGACCAACAAGGTGAAACCTCATCTCTACTAAAAATACAGGCACATGCCTGTAATCCCAGCTACTCAGGAGGCTGAGGCAGAAGAATTGCCTGAACCTGGAAGGCAGAGGTTGTAGTGAGCCAAGATCGTGCCACTGCACTCCAGCCTGGGCGACAGAGTGAGACTTCATCTCAAAAATAAATAAATAAATAAATAATTTTCAGCTACTGCATAAAAGAAATTAAATTGTAGCTACAGGAAAACCCCAGGGGTTGGGGGGTAGGAATTGTAAGAGCAGAGAAGCTAGAATGAAAGGATCCAAGTTCCTTATCGTGGCACTGTTTACAATAGCAAAGACTTGAAACCAACCCAAATGCCTATCAACTATAGACTAGATAAAGAAAATATGGCACATATACACCACGGAACACTATGCAGCCATAAAAAAGGATGAGTTCCCTTTGCAGGGAAATAGAAGAAGCTGGAAACCATCATTCTCAGCAAACTGACACAAGAACAGAAAACCAAACACCGCATGTTCTCACTCATAAGTAGGTGTTGAACAATGAGAACACATGGGCACAGGGAGGGGAATATCACACACTGGGGCCTGTTGGGGGTGGTGGGGGGGCTAAAAGAGGGATAGCAGGGGGTGGGGGGATTGGGGACGGATAACAGGAGAAATACCTAATGTAGATGACGGGTTGATGGATGCAGCAAACCACCATGGCACGTATATTCCTATGTAACAAACCTACACAATCTGCACATGTACCCCAGAACTTAAAGTATAATAAAAATAAAAATTGATTTGCATCCCCACACTGTTCCTATAAATAGGATCCCTGATATTAGACTTTTATTTAGGGATTGCTTAAGACATTTTTCAGACCCTAAATTCAGCAACCAGTTTGAAAGACCCCACAAAGAAACGGGATGAGCATGCAAGCACAGCTGCTTCATCTCCCTGTCCCATGACTTCACCCTGTACTCTTCAACCAATCAACACTCTGTTGTCTGTAATTGCCTTTCCTGAAATTGCCTAATAATTTGTTCTTTGGAATTTTATTTCCTGTAATTGCCTGGAATTGTTTTGCCTTACATTGTGTATCCCAGATTTGCCTAGCCTGGAATTGCCTGCTGTTGACTTTGACCCCCTCCAAAACCCTTAAAAACTCTAACCCCCAATTCCTCAGGGAGATGAATGTGAGGTTCCCTCCCATCTCCTCTTTCAGTGAGGCTACGATTAAAAATCTTTCTCTGCTGCAACCCGGTGTCTCAGTGTTATGACTTGCTGTGTGCATTGGACAATGAGCCTATTACAGTAATGCGAGTTTAAAGCTCCTTGGGAAAGTGCCCCTCCATACTTACCCATCTGCCCAAGTTGACATAGGTGTTGGCAGACCAGATGGGGTGAAGGGGTAAGGGTTACATAGAGAGAACTGGAAAGCAGGGGGCTTTCCAACTAGAGGGATAGAAGGAAAGCATCACTAGTGGTCTAGTGACACAAAGAGGCCAGGCTGCCCAGCTGGGTGGGGTCTACAGAAGGTGGCTGGTGTAACAGAAGAGGCACCAACAAAAAGTCAGGTTCTATGCCCCTGCCCCTCCTGACTGATACTACTCCTCAGCAAGTAAGAGAGGCTGAGGGACAGAGTGGGGAGATGTGGATTGGGCCTGATGATGGGCACTTCAAATGTCGGAGTGGGTAGTTCAGACTTGATCCTGCCAGGGGCATCTTCTCTCTTGCGTCTGAGCAATACAACTGCCCAATGGGTTCATCTTGCTCACTGCCCAGATAGAGCTGATTTATCAAGACAGGGGAATTGCAATAGAGAAAGAGGAGACCAGAAGACCAGAGTCAGCCTCCCTGAAAATCCAACTATGGTTTTTTAACAATAGTTTGGTGGGCAGGGGATAGGGAAGGGGTGCTGCTGATTTGTTGGGGATGTAATCATAGGGTCATGGAAAATAGTCCTCATGCACTGAGTCAACTTCTGGGTAGGGGCCATGGGTCCGGAGGAAGTCCTCTGGTTGCCAGAAATGCAAAAATCTGAAAAGACCTCAAAAGGCCAATTTTAGGTTTTACAATAATGATGTTACTTACAGGAGTCATGGAGGAAGTAACCTCCAGAACGAACAACGGCTGGTAATCATTTAACTATGTCTGCATCTTAGCAGAATTTAGGCCCCTCTAATAATCCTAACCTTCCTAATCTTGCTGCCTTTCATTAGTTTCACAAAGGTGGTTTAGTTTTGTGAAGGGCTATTACCATTTGCCTTAAGGTTAAACCAGAAACTAAGTTTCTTCCAAAGTTAGCTTGGCCTATGCTCCATAATGATCAAGGTTAATTTGGAGGTTAAAAGCAAGATGGAATTGATTAGATCAGATCTCTTTCACTGTCATAATTTTCTCACTGCTATAATTTTTGCAAAGATGGTTTCAGCAATCCAGAGTGATTTGCATAACAGATACCCTGTTCTTTTTTTTATTTTTTTTTGAGATGGAGTTTCACTCTTCTTGGCCAGGCTGGAGTGCAACGGCACAATCTTGGCTCATTGCAACCTCTGGCTCCCAGGTTGAAGGGATTCTCCTGCCTCAGCTTCCCGAGGAGCTGGGATTACAGGTGCCCGCCACCATGTCCAGCTAATTTTTTGTATTTTTAGTAGAGATGGGGTCTCAACATGTTGGCCAGGCTGATCTCAAACTTCTGACCTCAGGAGATCCATCTGCCTTGGCCTCCCGAAGTGCTGGGATTATAGACATAAGCCACACCCAGCCATTAAAAAAATTTTTTTTAAGACATCATCTTGTTCTGTCGCTCAGGGCAAGTGACGTGGCACAATCATGGCTCACTGCAGCCTCAGCCTTCTGGGCTCAAGTAATCCTCCCAGTTTAGCCTCCCAAGTAGCTGGGACTATAGGCACATACCACCACACCTGGCTACTTTTTCACTTTTTATTTTTTTAGGGATGGGAGTCTCACTATGTTGTCCAGGCTGGTCTTGAACTTCTGGACTCAAGAGATCCTCCCACCTCAATCTCTCAAAGTGGAGGGATTACAGGTGTGAGCCTCTGTGCCTGGCCTCAGATTAGCAGCCTACCTTTAAGTGTTTCTAAAATGTTCCTCCTGCTTAGCCTGCTTCCAGGACTTACAGGTAACTCTGTCTCTTCCATCCTTTAGGTTAGTGCTCAAAATATCTACCAATTTTCACTTCCTAGTTGGTTTCCTGTGATTGTTTCTAAACTCTGTGGCCAAGTTATTAGCCTCTCATTTCACTTAAAAAGTCAAAACATGCTTATCTGCCTCACCCCAAATATGCGAATTATACAAATAGTCCCCTGTGATTAAAACTTCCTGTCGTGTCTCCCTTGCAGCTAATCAGGAAAGCGTCAACCTTTGACAATCACATCCTGGAGTCTCTGTTTCCTCTGTATCATTCACTCCCTATTGCTTCCCTGAGCATAGCCTCAGCTCATGTTAGACCAAATAACCCAGAGCCCATCAGCAGGCTGCAACTCAGACCACTATAAACAGAGGCTGGATGTTGGGTCAATTCCAAGGAGGGTCTGCAGCCTTTCTGTGGGTGCAAGCACTTGGGAGGGAAACTTGGTTGTGGCAGCAGTCAAGATGGGATCCAGAAGTGAACACTGAAACCTTCGATTGTTGCTGCTGTGCTCCCCTTTACCCGTCCCCCCCAGATGACTATGTTAATTTTCAAAAGTAAAATAAGGGGTTTCTTCCAAAAGTTTAACCCAAAATTTAAGTATGATCTTCAACTCATAAAAGCATTACTTAGTAACTAGAAGAGCAGGTACAAGGTGATTGTTCTGTTACTAGACTCAGAACTCATGGGATTCCGTAACCCACGTAACCAAAGATTTGAGAACTGCTGTTCTTCCTGCATGTTCCATGGTTGAAATAAAGGGATTTTTGTTTTCTTATTTAAGAAAGTGAGACAAGCGGTGACTGAGATGGAAATAAAAAGGTGAAAGCTGAAAGGCAATTGTTATAAGAATCAAACAAACAAAAAAAAGAGATAATAGACCTCAGTCATCATTGAAAAGTGTACTTTGTATGTATAACTGATAAATTCACTTTTGGTAGAGAAAGTGTGTTCTTTTTAGGTGAATAAGGTAGTTTCAGGTTGTGTAGCAGTATTTCCTGAGATGAGGAATAAAAAGATGAAACAGACATTTCAGTGAGGTATGAAAATTAGGACATTTGAATCCCTATATCGAGTTGCCAGGTGAAATATATGGAATACGACACCCAGTCATATTTCAATTTCAGATAAATAATGAATAATTTTTAAACCCAAATATGTTCCAAGTGTTATTTATTAAAGATTATTCATTATTTATATGAAATTCAAATTTAACTGAGCATCTTATATTTTTATTTGCTAAGTCTGATAACCCCACTAATGCAGAAAAAAATAGAAAACAAAAACTCTCTTGGAGTTTGGCATGAGAATGGCATTTAGAACACAAGAGAAAGGTCAGTGAGAGGTCATCCAGTGAACACCACAAAGGGTTTTTTATAGAGGATGTTGAAAAAAAAACATGCAGTAAAGAGCCAGCTTCTTGGTTCTGTGAAAGGCTGGCTTTGTTTCTTAGCAGGATGGAGGCTGCCCTCGCTAACCCCAATTTACAGCCTGATTGGAAAACTCTCTCAGAGTAGAACTGGTCTCCATGAGAACATGCTGGCTGCCAAATACCCAGAGGTTTTTCAAGTGCCAGGTGTGCAGAGCCCAGAGTAGGCGCTCAGCGGAAAAGGGCAGGTTGGGTGAGAGGCAATGGAGGAATTCTCTAAACTTTAACATCTAAAGAATGAGCAACTATTTCATAAAATGAATTAGCAATCCAAAGTGTTCCTATCTGGACTCATTGGCCCATGTTCAATTTTTAAGTTTCAAAATGAACAGATTGGCCAGGAACAGTGGCTCATGCCTATAATCCCAGCACTCTGGGAGTCCAAGGTGGGCAGATCATTTGAGGCCAGGAGTTTGAGACCAGTCTGGCCATCAGAGTGAAGCCCCATCCCTACTAAAAATTATAAAAAATTAGCTGGGCATGGTGGCACACACATGTAATCCCAGCTACTTGGAAGACTGAGGCACAAGAATTGCTTGAACCCAGGAGATGGAGGTTGCAGTGAGCCAAGATCGCACCACTGCACTCCAGCCTATACGACAAAGCAGAGACTTGGTCTCAGAAAAAATAGAAATAAAAATTTATCCTGTGTGGTGGTGAGCGCTTATAGCCCCAGCTTTTCAGGAAGCCGCATTGGGAGAGGTGCTTCAGCCAAGGAGGTCGAGGCTGCAGTGAACTGAGACTGCACCACTGTACGCCAGCGGGCAGCAGAGCAAGACCCTCTCTCTAGAAAAAAGGAAAAAAAGGAACAGATCTTCAGCCAAAATCACTCAGCCTGTTAACAGCAGAACCAGGGACAAGAAGTTCCCAGGCAAGAAACCAGCATGTTGTGCCATCCACCTTAGCGCACATTTCCATTCAAGAATTTGCCTTCCCACCTCATAGCTAAGACTTTCATCTTTATAGCACGGAATGAAACCACACTTTTCCAGAGGCATAATTCTTTATGCATTAAGTAATAAAACAATTTACACAGTCTCTGTTTTCTTAATTCTTTGGTCCAGCTCAGTTGGTTGCTTTGGAAAACCATCACAGTACAGAATCCTCCCAACTA
The DNA here is from genome assembly GCF_049354715.1 of Callithrix jacchus. Classification (NCBI taxonomy): domain Eukaryota; kingdom Metazoa; phylum Chordata; class Mammalia; order Primates; family Cebidae; genus Callithrix; species Callithrix jacchus. The sequence goes on from NC_133502.1 coordinate 67,360,430, forward strand.
CCCTCCGCTTTATTCGCAGATTTATGACTACCCAAATGAACTTGCTCCCTGCCAATTTAGATATGCTTTAGGTAGATATGCTTTTGTCCTACTAGGTTGATGAAAAAGTAATTGCAGTTTTTTCCATTACGCAATTTTTTCCACTAAAAGTAATGGAAAAATCCGCAATTCTTCTGCACCAAAATACTTCTTGTTTATCCTGTCCCCATTAAGTGATGGTACACAACCCACTATTTAAATCTAAGCTACACATTTAGTTGGGAGTTGTATACTTTTGGAGTTAGGATAAAGTTTAATTTCTGGTTATTTTAGTATGTGTCTGTGTCTTTGATGAAGTTTGGAAAGAATCCCAAAGACCTGTGGGCACTTGTCATGTTTTTAAAGCTACAGGAATCAACAAAGGAATCTGGATCTTGAGCACACTCTCTCCTATGAAGGCGGGAAAATGCATAAACTCAGGCTGGGCTTCCTGTTTTCTCTTGGATGCCCAGTACAACAGAGTCATCACTGAACTCGGGTCTACTGACCTTGAAGCACCAGGCAGCACCTTTGAAATGCTATCCAAAGGTATGCCATTGTGATACTGTAAACGGTATATTTGGTCTTTCTACCCATTTCCTGACATAGACCTCCAAAAATTCTTGTAATCTTCAGTGATATATGTCTTTCTATGTGCCAGCGAGGTGACTGATGGTCAGCAGCCCCTAGATAGCTTCAGGGTGGGGGCTGGTCACCAGAAAGACCAAGGCAGGACTAGAATGGGGACTTTCAGCCCCAACCCCCTCCTCCAGGGAGGGGAGAGCGGCTGAGGTTTAAGTTGATCACCAGTAGCCAGTGGTTTTATCAGTCATGCCCACATAATAAAGCCTCTGTGAAAACTCAAAAGGACAGTGTTGTGAGAGCTTCCAGATAGCTAAAGTCAAGGAGGTTCCTGAAGGGTGGTGTTCCTGGAGAGGTCATGGAAGCTTCGCACCTCTTCCCCCATACCTTGCCCTATGCATCTCTTTATCAGTACCTTTGTAATGTTCTTCAGCATAAACAGGTAAACGTGTCTCTCTGAGCCGCTCTAGCAAATTGACTGAACCCAAGGAGAGGGTTGTGAGAACTCCAGTTTGTAGCCAGTAGGTCAGAAACACTGGCAAAATAATCTGGAGCTTGTGATTGGCATCAGAAGTTAGGGGTGGGGACAAACTTGGGGACCAACTCCTCAGTCTGTGGGATCTGACATTATCTCCAGGTAGATGGGTTGGAATGAAACTGGACCAGAGGATACTCAGCTGATGTCCCCTCCAGAACTGAGTGATTGCTTGCTGGTGGGGAGTCATCACCACAAATGTGATCACAGAAGTCTTCTGTGTTTGATTCTTGTGGCATGAGAGCAGAGGACAAACAGTTTGAGTTTTTCCACACTTGGTCATCATCCGTGACAAATTCGCTCATCACAATCACAATTCCCTCTCCTTCACGGATGCCTTTTGCTGCAGCTCCAGAAGCTACCAGATTTTAGAACCCAACCTCTTATTCTTTAGACATGTGATGAGAAGAGGTACCTGCTTTGATCCAAGGAAACAGAACGGCAATTCTGAGTACCTGCCCTGTACCAGATACTAAGCCAGACAGCTGAGAAGGATGAAGATGGAATTGCCTCTCTCTCTCCAAAGGGCCATGAGACCTACAGTTAAACAATTATAACACAAGGCAAAACATAAGACATGCCCGTAAAAAGTACAGAATGTTGGCTAAGTGTAATGGCTCTCACCTGTAATCCCAGCACTTTGGGAGGCTGAGGTGGGTGGATTGCTTGACAACAGGAGCATAAGACAAGCTTGGCCAACATGGTGAAACCCCGTCTTTACTAAAAATACAAAAAATTAGCCAGTGGTGGTGGCATATGCCTATAATACCAGTTACTTGGGAGGCTGTGGCAGGAGAATCACTTGAACCCAGGAGGCAGAAGTTGCAATGAGCCAAGATCAAGCCACTGCACTCAAGCCTGGGCAACAGAGGTGGACTTGATTTAAAAAAAAAAAACTACAGAATGTTAGAGGAGTAAAGAAGAAGGAGTAGGGGAGAGGAGGACTCAAGATGGCGCTGTGAGAACAACCCAGGATTGGAGATCTTCTCGTTGAATCCGCAAACGGTGAGTCAGAGCGGCATTTCCAGACTGATCTTTGTTGCCCACAGAACGGGGAAACTCCCAAGTATAAAAAAGACACGGGACGCCAGGCAGTAGGTCTGCCTGGCGAAGCCGGCAGCCCGGGCGGCGGCGGCTGGCCCTACCCAGCAATCCCCACAGGGCGCACTTGTCCGGGTGCCCTGTTGAACCGGCAACCTGAGACTTGAGAGGGCTGGACTTGAGACTGAACGAGACTTGGACAGTAGGCCAGCCCAGGGGATTGCAGGGATTGGGATACCCAGTGGGACGAACAAAACCGCGATTTCAAACTATCCCGAGCAGACGGTCCGAGATGCTCTGTGGGGGAGGGGCGTCCACCACTACCAAGGCAACCCGCCCCAACTGAGATACACGCCCACTGCTGACGCAGCCAGCCGTTGCCGAGGCAACCCGTCCCTACTGAGATACACGCCCACTGCTGAGGCAGCCTGCCGTTGCTGAGGCAACACGCTACAACGAAGAGACTCCGCCGCAGGGCGTGGAGGAGACCACAGCAGAGCCGGCAGGAACAGCGCGAATCACACAACAGCGGGGCGGAGCCTCGACAGCCAAACAGTGGCTAGTCTGCCTTCTAGCTGGGCAGGACACCTGATCGGACATCCAAAAATAAAGCCCAAACCCCTCAACACAGAGCATTTGAGAAAAAAAAAAAAAGGGTTTTTTAATGAGCTCTGTTGCAGCAGAATAAAACGTAGCAGCCTAACAGCCCTGAATGAACAACAGAGTGCACAGCTCAGCAATTAAACCCCTATAAAGTACAAACTGTCTCCTCAAGCAGCTCCCTGACCCCTCTATATCCAAAAGACTGACATTGGGCAGGCATCATCCTGGGACAAAGAGAGCAGAAAAAGAAACTGGTAGCATCCCTTGCTGTGCCACAGCTACTAGAGGTGCACTCCAGACAAGCAGGGTCTGGAGCGGACCTCAGCAGTCGTACAGCGAAGGGGCTAGACTGGTAGAAGGAAAACCAAGCAACAGAAATACTTCATCATCAACATTCTGGGTGTCCACTCAGAGACCCAAACGAAAAGTCAGCAACTACGCAGACGACCAGCGGACAAATCCACAAAGATGGGAAGAAACCAGCGCAAAAAGATGAGGAAAACACCCGAAACCAGAACACCTCGCCTCCTAGAAAGGACCAAAACTCCTCACCAGCAAGGGAGCAAAGCTGGACGGAGAATGACTGTGACGAAATGACAGAATTAGACTTCAGAAGATGGATAATGAGAAACTTTTGTGAGCTAAAAGATCATGTATTAAATCAATGCAAAGAAACTAAGAACCTTGAAAAAAGATTTGAAAAAAGATTCGAGGAAATGATAACAAGAATGGATACCTTAGAGAGGAATATGAATGAATTAAAGGAGCTGAAAAACACAATACGAGAACTTCGCGAAGCAAACACAAGTTTCAATAGCCGAATTGACCAAGCAGAAGAAAGAATATCTGAAGTCGAAGACCAACTCAATGAAATAAAACGAGAAACCAAGATCAGAGAAAAAAGCGCAAAAAGGAATGAACAAAGTCTCCAAGAAATGTGGGACTATGTGAAAAGACCTAACCTACGTTTGATAGGTGTACCAGAAGGGGACGAAGAGAATGAATCCAAGCTGGAAAATACTCTTCAGGACATCATCCAGGAAAATTTCCCCCACCTAGCAAGACAAGCCAACACTCAATTGCAGGAAATACAGAGAACACCACAAAGATATTCCGCAAGAAGAGCAACCCCAAGGTACATAATCGTCAGATTCAACAGGGTTGAAATAAAGGAGAGAATACTAAGGGCAGCCAGAGAGAAAGTTCGGGTCACCCACAAAGGGAAGCCCATCAGACTCACAGCAGATCTCTCGGCAGAAACACTACAAGCCAGAAGAGAGTGGGGGCCAATATTCAACATCCTTAAAGAAAAGAACTTTCAACCCAGAATTTCATATCCAGCCAAACTAAGCTTCAGAAGTGAAGGAAGAATAAAATCCTTTGCGAACAAGCAAGTACTCAGAGATTTTGTCACCACCAGGCCTGCTTTACAAGAGCTCCTAAAAGAGGCACTACACATAGAAAGGATCAATCAGTACCAGCCATTCCAAAATCACACTGAATGCTAAAGAGCTTCAACATAATGAAGAATCTACAACAACTAACAGGCAAAACAGCCACTTAGCATCAAAATGGCAGTATCAAATTCACACATAACAATATTAACCCTAAATGTAAATGGACTAAATGCACCAATCAAAAGACACAGACTGGCAAATTGCATAAAAAGCCAAAACCCATCAGTGTGCTGTATCCAGGAAACCCATCTCACATACAAGGATACACAAAGGCTCAAAATAAAGAGATGGAGGAAGATTTACCAAGCTAATGGAAAGCAAAAAAAAGCAGGAGTTGCAATTCTCATCTCTGATAAAATAGACTTTAAAGCAACAAAGATCAAAAGAGACAAAGAAGGCCATTACATAATGGTAAAAGGATCGATACAGCAAGAAGAGCTAACGATCCTAAACATATATGGACCCAACACAGGAGCACCCAGATACATAAGGCAAGTTCTTAATGACTTACAGAAGGACTTAGACTCCCACACAATAATAGTGGGAGACTTTAACACTCCACTGTCAATACTAGACAGATCAACCAGACAGAAAATCAACAAGGATACCCAGGGCTTGAACTCAGACCTGGAGCAAGCAAACCTGGTGGACATATACAGAACTCTCCACCCCAAATCCACAGAATACACATTCTTCTCAGCACCACATCACACCTACTCTAAAATTGACCACATAATTGGAAGTAAAGCACTGCTCAACAAATGCAAAACAACTGAAATCATAACAAACAGCCTCTCAGACCATAGTGCAATCAAGTTAGAACTCAGAATTCAGAAACCGACCCAGAACCACACAGCTTCATGGAAACTGAACAACTGGCTCTTGAATGTTGACTGGGTAAACAACGAAATGAAGGCAGAAATAAAGAAGTTCTTCGAAACCAATGAGAATGAAGACACAACGTGCCAGAACCTCTGGGACACATTTAAAGCAGTCTCTAGAGGAAAGTATATAGCAATAAGTGCCCATATGAGGAGAATGGAGAGATCCAAAATTGACACCCTATCGTCAAAATTGAAAGAGCTAGAGGAGCAAGATCAAAAAAACTCAAAACCCAGCAGAAGACAAGAAATTACTAAGATCAGAGCTGAGTTGAAGGAGATTGAGACACGAAAAACCCTTCAAAAAATCAATAAATCCAAGAGCTGGTTTTTTGAAAAGATCAACAAAATAGACAGACCACTAGCCAGATTGATTAAAAATAAAAGAGAGAACAACCAAATAGATGCAATAAAAAATGATAAAGGGGAAATCACCACAGATTCCACAGAAATTCAAACCATCATCAGAGAATACTTCAAACAACTATATGTGCATAAACTAGTAAACCTGGAAGAAATGGATAAATTCCTGGACTCCTGTGTCCTCCCAAGCCTAAACCAGGAGGAAGCTGAAACTATGAATAGACCAATAACAAGGTCTGAAGTCAAGGCAGCAATTAAGAGCCTACCTCACAAAAAAAGCCCAGGTCCAGACGGGTTCACAGCCGAATTCTACCAGACACACAAAGAGGAGCTGGTACCATTCCTTCTAAAACTATTTCAAACAATCCAAAAAGAGGGAATCCTTCCCAAATCATTTTATGAGACCAACATCATCCTGATACCAAAACCCGGCAGAGACCCAACGAGAAAAGAAAACTTCAGGCCAATAACCATGATGAACATAGATGCAAAAATCTTCAATAAAATATTGGCAAGCTGATTGCAACAGCAAATCAAAAAACTTATTCATCATGATCAAGTAGGATTCATCCCAGGGATGCAAGGCTGGTTCAACATACGCAAGTCTATCAACGTAATTCACCACATAAACAGAACCAAAACCAAAAACCACATGATTATCTCAATTGACGCAGAGAAGGCATTTGACAAAATTCAACAGCCCTTTATGCTAAAAACCCTCAATAAACTCGGTATCGATGGAACGTATCTCAAAGTAATAAAAGCTATTTATGACAAACCAACAGCCAATATCATACTGAATGGGCAAAAACTGGAAGCATTCCCTTTGAAATCTGGCACTAGACAAGGATGCCCTCTCTCACCAGTCCTATTCAATATAGTACTGGAAGTTCTAGCCAGAGCAATCAGGCAAGAAAAAGAAATAAAGGGTATTCAAATAGGAAAGGTGGAAGCCAAATTGTCTCTACTTGCAGACGACATGATAGTATACCTAGAAGACCCCATTGCCTCAGCCCAAAAACTCCTGAAACTGATAAACAACTTCAGCAAAGTCTCAGGAGATAAAATCAATGTGCAAAAATCACAAGCATTCGTCTACACCAATAACAGACTTAAAGAAAGCCAAATCAAGAGCGAACTGCCATTCGCAATTGCTACAAAAAGAATAAAATACCTTGGAATACAACTCACAAGGAACGTAAGGGACCTCTTCAAGGAGAACTACAAACCACTGCTCAACGAAATCAGAGAGGACACAAACAGATGGAGAAACATTCCATGTTCATGGTTAGGAAGAATTAATATCGTGAAAATGGCTATACTGCCCAAAGTAATTTACAGAATCAACGCTATCCCCATCAAGCTACCATTGACTTTCTTCACAGAACTGGAAAAAACCACCATGAACTTCATATGGAACCAAAAGAGAGCCCGCATAGCCAAGTCAATTCTAAGCAAAAAGAACACAGCGGGGGGCATCACACTACCGGATTTCAAACTATACTACAAGGCTACAGTAATCAAAACAGTATGGTACTGGTACCAAAACAGAGATATAGACCAATGGAACAAAACAGAGGCACCGGAGGCAACACAACATACATACAACTATACAATCTTTGATAAACCTGACAAAAACAAGCAATGGGGCAAGGATTCCCTGTTTAACAAATGGTGTTGGGAAAACTGGCTAGCCATGTGCAGAAAGCAGAAACTGGACCCCTTCCTGACACCTTACACTAAAATTAACTCCAGATGGATTAAAGACTTAAACATAAGACCTGGCACCATAAAAACCCTAGAAGGAAATCTAGGCAAAACTATCCAGGACATAGGAGTAGGCAAGGACTTCATGAACAAAACACCAAAAGCATTGGCAACAAAAGCCAAAATAGACAAATGGGACCTAATGAAACTCCACAGCTTCTGCACGGCAAAAGAAACAGTCACTAGAGTGGATCGGCAACCAACAGAATGGGAAAAAATTTTCGCAGTCTACCCATCTGACAAAGGGCTGATATCCAGAATTTACAAAGAACTCAAGCAGATTTACAGGAAAAAAACAAACAAGCCCATTCAAAAGTGGGCAAGGGATATGAACAGATACTTTACGAAAGAAGACATATATGAGGCCAACAATCATATGAAAAAATGCTCATCGTCACTGGTCATCAGAGAGATGCAAATCAAAACCACATTGAGATACCATCTCACGCCAGTTAGAATGGCGATCATTAAAAAATCTGGAGACAACAGATGCTGGAGAGGATGTGGAGAAAAAGGAACACTTTTACACTGTTGGTGGGAGTGTAAATTAGTTCAACCATTGTGGAAGACAGTGTGGCGATTCCTCAAGGCCTTAGAAATAGAAATTCCATTTGACCCAGCAATCCCATTACTGGGTATATATCCAAAAGACTATAAATCGTTCTACTATAAGGACACATGTACACGAATGTTCATTGCAGCACTGTTTACAATAGCAAAGACCTGGAATCAACCCAAATGCCCATTGATAATAGACTGGATTGGAAAAATGTGGCACATATACACCATGGAATATTATGTAGCAATCAGAAATGATGAGTTCGTGTCGTTTGTAGGGACATGGATGAATCTGGAGAACATCATCCTCAGCAAACTGACACAAGAACAGAAAATGAAACACCGCATATTCTCACTCATAGGTGGGTGATGAAAAATGAGAACACATGGACACAGAAAGGGGAGTACTAAGCACTGGGGTCTATTGGGGGGAAAAGGGGAGAGCCAGTGGGAGGGGGAGGTGGGGAGGGAGAGTCTGGGGAGAAATGCCAAATGTGGGTGAAGGGGAGAAGAAAAGCAAAGCACACTGCCATGTGTGTACCTACGCAACTGTCTTGCATGATCTGCTCATGTACCACAAAACCTATAATCCAATAAAAAATTTAAAAAAAAAAAAAAAAAAGAAGAAGAAGGAGTAATCAGGAAATTGTAGTATAGCTTTAAAAAGATTCCCATTTTGACAAAGGTAAAGGTCCAGGCAAGTCAGATATGGTGCAAGGGGGAAGCAGGTTCTATCAACAGCCTGAGGTCAGGTGGTGCAGGACCTGAAATATCCTGGTCTGACTTTCAAGGTGCTCCTCAGCAGACAGTGAATCATCTTAGCATCTCCATCTCACCCAGGACCCGGGTGTAACTATCTTCATCCACCCTAAGCACTTTTTCTAACCACACACCAGATAGGAAGCTTCTTGACCTGTATGAACAGAGAGCGCTGTAAACTGGCATTCAGCTTTTGCTAGACAGCTCCTGGGGACCAAAAGTCATCTTCCAGACCTTGGGAAGGAAGAGTTATTTTCCAGGAGGACTACCTTTTAAAAAGCATGACACAGGCATGTCACAGTCATGCCTTCTACGTGACTGCGAAGGAAAGCTGTGAAAGACAAAGCAAGAGTGGAAAGGTAAGAACTACCTGAACATGCATGACCTCTTGCACCCTGGTCTGTGGCCAGAGCCTGGCCCAGAGGAGTTGTGTTCCTCTTCCAGTGAATTAGGCCAGCTGTCCACTAACTTGAGGATGTCACGCCTTAGATCAGATATGTGTTTCACATCCTTAACCTCTGCATGTCCTCCTTAAAACTGATTGTCAGGAAAGTTCCTGGGGTAGCTCAGTGGGCTGCTCCCTTGCTGCTGCTTCTTTTTTTTTTTTTTCCGAGATGAAGTCTTGCTCTTGTTGCCCAGGCTGGAGTGCAATGGCATGATCTTGGCTCACTATAACCTCTGTCTCTGGGGTTCAAATGATTCTCCTGCCTCAGCCTCCCAAGTAGTTGGGATTAGAGGCACGGGCCACCATGCTCAGCTAACTTTTTATATTTTTAGTAGAGATGGGTTTTCACTATGTTGTCCAGGCTGGCCTCAAACTCCTGACCTCAGGCGATCCACCCACCTCAGCCTCCCAAAGTGCTGGGATCACAGGTGTGAGCCATGGCACCAGGCCTCCCCTGCCTCTTAACTTGTACCTTTCACAATCTCCCTTCTCTTTGTTTAAAAACGAAGACATACACCTTTTACCATCCTGAGATGTATTATAGTACCCTATCCTGGTGTATAAGAACTTGCATCAAACGATTGGACAGTAGCAAAATTCAGAGCAAAGACAGGAGAGTCCCATTAAAGTAAAGCTCCTTTTGCTTTCTCAGAAGGCACTGCTAAAGGGGTAATGCCTAGGTCGCCTGCACCAGCTCTGTCTAGTCACCTGCCTCAGTGTTAGAACTCAGTAGTGCAATAATGTCCTCCAAAGTACAGTTCTGTCCAATTTAAGTCAGTCGATGATATGGTTTGGTGTGTCTCCACCCAAATCTCATCTTGAACTGTAGCTCCCATAATTCCCACATATTGTGGGAGGGTGCCAGTGAGAGATAATTGAATTATGGGGGCTGGTTCCCACATAGTATTCTCATGATAATGAATAAGTCTTACAAGATCTGATAGTTTTATAGGGGATTTCTCCTTTCATTTGGCTCTCATTCTCTCTTCCCTGCCACCATGTAAGATGTCCCATTTCTCTTCCGTCACCTACTGCCATGATTATGAGACCTCCCCAGCTAAGTGGAACTGTGAGTCCATTAAACCTCCTAATCTGTACTAGTTATCTAGTCTCTGTTATGTCTTTATCAGCAGCGTGGTTAGTGCAGTCAAGTAAACTGCTTTTCTGTAAGAAAGCAATCCAAAGTTAGCCGATTGGTTTGACAACGAGGGCTGACTTTGCCCACTAGGTGATACAGACGGTGTTTTTCATAAACTAAACTGGATACACTCAAATCTGCAATTATTTAAAGCACAGAAAATTTGTGGGAAAGAACATCCTTTGCAACTATGCACCTAACGAGGCAAATTTAGACGTCAGCTAAAAAACATGCAAGGATGGCCAGGCGCGGTGGCTCACGCCTATAAACCCAGCATTTGGGAGGCCGAGGCGGGTGGATCACGAGGTCAAGAGATCGAGACCATCCTGGTCAACATGGTGAAACCCGTCTCTACTAAAAAAAATACAAAAATTAGCTGGGCATGGTGGCACATGCCTGTAGTCCCAGCTACTCGGGAGGCCGAGGCAGGAGAATTGCTTGAACCCAGGAGGCGGAGGTTGCAGTGAGCCGAGATCGTGCCGTTGCACTCCAGCCTGGGCAACAAGAGCGAAACTCCGTCTCAAAAAAAAAAAAAATGCAGGGAGGCATATTCACAATTATTCTAGTGAGAAAAAGTCTGAAGACCACTGAATCTTCCCACTTCTCTTCAAATTAACCAATGTTGGCAAGTTTGCTTAACTGCCCAGTGTTGCGATTCTAGTTTTTCTCTGCAGAGGGCAGTATTGGCAAAATGTTATTGGACTGCAAAAAAAAAAGTTTTTCGTTTTTTTTTTTTTAAACAAGCCCTTTTTAGGCTAATTTATCACTCTTTTCTTGTAGCAAATTCTTTAAATTCCTAATTTTTAATTTTTGTGGGTACATAGTAGGTGTATATATTTTTGGGTACATGAGATATTTGGGTACAGGCATGCAATGCAAAATAATCACATCATGGAAAATAGGGTGTCCATCCCCTCAAGCATTTATCCTTTGTGTTACAAACCTTCCAAGTATACTCTTTTATTTATTTTTAAATGTACAATTAAATTATTATTGACTATAGTCACCCTGTTGTGCTAGCAAATAGAAGAGCTAAGCTTCAGCATTTGTGGCCTCACGAGAGAGTTGCTGTTTGACCAGGACAGAAATACAGAAGACCTCTGTGTCAAGCACATGTTTCCAGGGCAAAAACAGCATTTTTTTTCCTTTAAAAAAAAAAATCTTTCTTTCCAGAGTCTAACACAGTGTCCAGCATCAACAAGTGAGGGCCCAACAAGTGGATGATGGATGAAAAGTAGGGCAATCTCCGACTCCAGGGAAGCTTTGCGTTAAACACACAAGACATGGCTCACCAGCATTCCTGAAACCCTAAAGCCTGCCTTGATCAGATTGCTCCAAGTTCAACAGTCCTTAGAAAGAGCGGCCACCACCTAGAGTTAAAAGGACTTCGGCACTGGCTGACGCAAAATAGCCTGACTCCAGCTACACCTGGTTATGGTGCTCTTTGGCTCCTGGAAATCTTCTGATAACCATTTCACTAAGAAAGTCACATGATTTTCTTATAGTTAGCAAATTATTGCCAGGCCTTAAATGAATGACCTAAGTTTTATTTTAAAGCACAGGTTAAGTACGGAGACAAATTACTCATAATTCCCGTTGAACTCAGCTGTATCAGGAATTGAAACTTTCTCTCAAAAATAAGAAAGGGAAGGGAGTTCAGGTTGAAAGATAAAGCATGAAATAGTGAGTTTTGACTCTGAGGCTCTCAATTCTTCTTTTCCAACCTTGTGTCTCCTCCCTGTGGTGTTCAGCTCCCACCCCCTGCTAAGTGTCTTCAAGTTCTTTCTGGCTGCAGAGATTGTCTTCAGGCAAGTTTTAACTTGTGGGTGTTAACTGCTTCCACCAGGGCATTTGAGTATTTGTTTAATTTGAACTATAATAAAGGGTTATGCTTCCTGTAAAGGGATCCCAGCATCAGGAACAAGTGTGGTGGGCAGCATTTCCAGAGAACAGGCTCTCTGGCTGCTGCTGAGGCTAGAGGCAGGCGGGGAAGGAGTACAGTGGCCTCCACTCAGTATCCTCCCATGGAGATACAAAGGTCTCACTGCTGATAAGATAGGATGGAACTAGAAGCCTGTGTTCTTAACCCACCGACTCTGCTAGTCTCACTCCCTGGACTGGCTCAATAAACGTTTGTTGAGTTAAAAACAAACAAACAAACAAAATCCCAGTTGAGAAAGAAACGTTATCTGAAGAATGTGAGCCATTTAAAATTATCAGGCCCAGAGAGGTACTGAAATGTGATAGCAATTATGTCTCACTCCCTTCTTGAGCTAAGCAATCACCTCTTGAAGCCACTTGCTATGTGGGCTCAAAACTGACTGACGCCAAGTAGCCATACATTAACCTAACAATGCCATATGCTAGACACCATAACTCTTAGTTCAACAAGGTAGAGCCAATCACCAATCAATATTACTTTTTTAAGCCAGTGAGAATTCTTGTCAAACAACTTTGTATCAGCCTATTCCTTGTTCCCTTTTGCCTTTAGAAACCTGCTTGTGGTCAGGTGTCAGGGCTCATACCTGTAATCCCAGTGCTTTGGGAGGCTGAGGCAGGAGGATCACTTGAGACTGGAAGTTTGAGACCAGCCTTGGAAATACACGGCAACCTTGTCTCTACGAAAAAATTAAAAATTAGCCAGGCATGGTGGCATGCACCTGTAATCCCAGCTACTTGGGAGGCCGAGTTGGGAAGATTGCTTGAGGCCGGCAGGCCAAGGCAGTAGTGAGCCATGATAATGCCATTGCACTTCAGCCTGGGTGATGGAGTGACACCCTGTCTCAAAAAACAAACCAATAAAAAATAACCTGCTTGTAACAAACTTATAAGGAAGCACTTCACGAGACAACTTGGAAGTATTTCCCATGCAGCTGTCCTCACTGTGGTTCAAGATAACTCTAAAATTGTACGTTGTGCCTCAGCTTCTTCCTTTAGGTCAACCCCCATGAAGAGCTTTGAAAAGAATAAAAGGATATTCCATCTTGTTGGAATGGTCTTGTAAGTAAAAATCACCAGTAAATACAATATTCATGGTCATAGCTAGTATACTGTTTCTGTTTGTGTCTTAGAAGGATGAAGGGAAGGAAGAAGGAAATGTGAGAGGAGAGGACATGATATCTCTGGCCTGTGTCCACCTCTCTTTTCCAAAAGGCAAATGGAGAACCTGCTCTCTAGAAGAAAAGTCAAATCAGTTCCACGGTTCTCTTCTCCCCCAAGAACAAATGGTTCCTTCCTTCAGAGGAAGATGTGTTATCCCCACCAGTTGTGGTAAGTGCCTGGATTCCAAAAGGGTTAAGAATTTGGAGATGTGACCTCCCTCATTCTGAAGAGCCTTGGCCCAGCAGGTGCATGAAGCAATTAATTGCTCCACAAGCCCTAAGAATTTATCACTGGCCAGAGTAACACTGAGGAGCTGTCTTCTTTTCCGCTTGAGTGTCTTCACTCTGGGCATTCTAAAAGGCTGGTTTCCTGGCCAGATGTTTCTCATCCACACCTGTGGATCTCAGGAAACCAAGGGTGACATCCGAAGGCATGACCTTGATTTCCTTTCCACCAATGCCCATGAGATGTGGAAATTGAACAAACATCCACACCAGGACCATCCACTAAAATAAACCTGTTGGGTCAGGGAAACTCCATCACATCATGGTGAGGTAAAGATGCTGCAGCTCCCCACCCCCGCCAAAATCATTCCATGGTAGAGGCATCATTTTACTCTGTCTCCCCCCTGCACTCAGTGAGCTCTGTGAAGGGAGTGGTCAGTGTAGCAAGCAGCTTGCTCTGCCCCAGAGAAGCGGGCCTAACGTTCAAGGACACATGAAGGTGGTTACTCTGCCTACCTTTTAAAACCCTTTCCTCCTGGGGACCTGGTTTACTCTGTACTCTTAAACAGACTATATCCATTTATTCACTCCTTCTATAAATACTTGAGAAAAAACTGCTATATGCCAAGCACTTTTCTGGGCAGAGGAAATGCAGTAACCTTTTCTTCCCATAGCTTCCAGCCTGGTGGGGAATAAAGGAATTAAATAAGCAGTTACAATAAAGGGTGCTCAGTGTCATAACAGCAGGGATATAAGTGCCACATATGCACCTAACATTATTCAGCCTGTTTCTGCCAGCTGTGGGATTCAATTTCATCCTACTTGTAAGCTAATTAGTTAGCCTGTTACTGTGTCATGAATGTTCAGATGACATGAGACTCCTGGGTCAGAGACAAGGGACTTTATTACTTACAGCCACCAAGCAACATAAGCATTATGTTTGAGCTGTTTTCCTTGCTTCCAAGTCCCAGAGGGCAGCATAGGGCTCAGATGAATACTGTCATGCAGGGGGTTGTATTATAGGAGAAGAACCTAGGCTTGGGGAATCCACCTCTTTTATAGCGGTGGTAAGGAAACCTGCTCTTTGTTGCAGGGAGATATCATCTCGTCCCTCGAGGTTATTCGCAACAAATGACCTGAGAAAGGGCCCAAGTGTTCAATTCCATCTTCTCTAAAAAAATAAAAAAGAAAAGAAAGGGAAGTGAAAAGCAGTAAAGCTCTTGCATTCTTGGTAAAACCAGCAAGAACATTCAGGACCCGAGTACAAGGATGCTGAGAGCCTCTCATAATAGTTCCTCTCCCTGAATTCAAATTCTCAATACCCCTTCAAGTTCCCTCTGCTTGAAGCCTTCTCAGACCCACAGCTCTCTCTTTCATCCCAAATTATTTTTTCCCTTTACCTTCCATTTCGACATTTAATCAAGTGCTTCTTTTTATTGTCATCTTTTGTAGTCCCACAATGTCATCCACAAATACTGGCTCAAAAACAACTTCTGGAGGAATAAAAGAAAACCCTCCTGTAGCTACCTGTAGGTGACTGATGGTCAGTGATGAGGCAGAAACTCTTCATTCATGATACTCACTCTGAAATTACCTTGGGTAAAGGGCTTCATTTCTTCCTTGTTAGATTACTGGCCTGTAAATTGAAGATAATGATATTTGCCTACCTTGCCTTTGGAATTAATTAGTGGTTGTGTTGAGTCTACAGATGAAAGACTTTTTGTAAGTACCGGGCACCATCATCACCATCATTATCACCATCATCATCTTCATCATCATTGTTATCATTGCCTTGGGTCCTGAAGATAAAAGTGATGGAATTCCCACACAAAGCTTCCAAGAGACTTGATCTTTCTAACCTTTTTAACTTCCTCCTCTGTGCTTTTTGGAAGGACTAATCCACTTTCCCCTTTTTTGAGACTTCACTGTCAGGAACTGAGAGCTAGCCATAATTTCTGAGAGACTCGTTTCATATATCCTAACTTCTATATTTCTTTTGGCAATCAAGCCTAGACCTTTTAATCATACTTCAAATCCAGAATATAAAAGAGATGTATTAGAAGCAGAGGAAAGGAGATGCTTTTAAGAAAACTTTACCAAAAAAAATCTCAGCCAGGCTCATGCCTGTAATCCCAGCACTCTGGGAGGCTGAGGTATATGGATCACGAGATCAGGAGATTGAGACCATTCTCGGCTAACACAGTGAAACCCCATCTCAACTAAAAAAAAAAAGTTAGCCAGATGTTGTGGCACACGCCTGTGCAGGAGAATCGCTTGAACCCGGGAGGTGGAGGTTGCAGTGAGCCAAGATTGTGCCACTGCACACCAGCCTGGGCAACAGAGTGAGACTCTGACTTAAAAAAAAAAATCTCAGAATTTCTCAAAAAAAAATTTTTTTTCCAGAATTTATCACTCAATAAATGTACCTTTTCTACTTTCTAAATGGCATTCTAAAGAGGAATATTATTACCTTACAACTTAAAACTCTGGACTGGACACTATATCCTTGGGAGCTTGTCAGTCTCTGAATTCAATAGAAGTAAAATTCTGATTGTGAAAACTAGTCTTTTCCTGGGGAGATTGTCAGGGATATGGGTGACATCATGCTTTTAAAGGTTGGGAGCTGGGACCAGAGGTGGTGTGGGTTTTGAATTTATAGAACAGAGCAAAGCAAGTGGGGTCAGGTTATCCCAAAAGAACCTGAGGTTGCCCTGGTACATAGATTTAGTGCTCTGGGCCCAGTACTGAGGACAGTAAAATGCAATGGTTATTTTCTAAGCATCCCTAGTCCCTTGGACTAGTATAATTGGAGTCTTGATTCTTCCAGAAAACCATTAAAATGGAATGGTTTGCTAAGCCAGCATAAGCCTTTGACTTATTATTGATGCAGGTACCTCTTCTTTCTAAATTAGCATTGAAATATGAGAGCTGATGAGGGCTGGAAGACCTAGAATAACTCAGCTCTCCTGAGATGGCAGCCCCCGCTTGTCTTCAAGTGAGTGATGACAAGTTGCATAAGGAGACTGAAGTTTTAATTTTGAGTTTTTGGTAACTCACATGCTTAGGCAGGCAGTATGAAAACAGAAAACACATTTAAAGTTCTTGCAGTGTGCTAGGCATTGCTCTATTCCTTTTGTATAAAACAAGTCATTTAATCTTCAAACAAGGAAGCAGTTTTTTTTTTTTGTTTTTTTTTTTGTTTGTTTTTTTTGAGATGGGGTCTCACTCTGCCACCCAGGCTGGTGTGCAGTGGTGTGATCTTGGCTCACTGCAACCTCCACCTCCCGAGTTCAAGCCATTCTCCTGCCTCAGTCTCCCGAATAACTGGGACTGCAGGTGCACCACCATGCCCGGTTAATTTTTGTATTTTTAGTAGAAACAGGGTTTCACTAAGCTGGCCAGGCTGATCTTGAACTCCTGACCTCATGATACACCCTTCTTGGCCTCCCAAAATCATGGGATTACAGGAGTAAGCCACCGTGCCCGGCAGGAAACAGTTTCTATTATTACCTGGATGTTAGAGATGAGGAAGCTGAAGTATGAAAGGTTTACATGTCTTATCCATGGTCTCATGGCCAGTCAGTGGCAGAGCTGGAATTTGAACCCAGGCTGCTAACGCTTGGAACCACTAAACTCGTCCCGAGTTTGTGAACCTCCTTTTCTGTGCCATTTAGTAATTCTCTGTGTCAGGAAGTCAGTCCCTATTTCTGGGCTGAATTTAAGTCGTCATTTTTTCCACAGCTTGGAATTTTCATTTCTTAAAAACACCTGCAAATATGACCAACCACAAAGTAGGAAGTAGGGTCAAGGCCACCCGATGACCACAAGGTGTAGACGGAAACACAAGCTGACACTGGGAGGTTAAAGGACGGTGCTGATGGCATATGTCTGGTCCACCCACGGTTAAGACAGTATTTTTTTGGTTTGGGGTTTGTTTTGTGTTGTCGTTGTTGTTGTTGTTCTAATCAATCTGACTCAAAACAGATAACTTAAAAAGATTTCTGTTGCTGATAAGAACATCTTTCAGAAAGTAGAACAACAAGACAAAAAGGTATTTTCATCAAATGATACTGAAAAAACTCAGCATCCAAGTATAAAACACTGAACCAAGGCAAAGACTTTATAGTTTTCAAAAAATTAACTCAAAATGGATCATGGAATATAAAATTCAGAGCTATAAAACTAGAAGATAACATAGGAGAATATCCAGGTGATCTTGAGATTGACATAACCATTTAAAGAAATAATCCAAATTGATAAATTAGACTTCACTAAAATTAAAAACATTTACTATGAGAAAGACGCTGTTAAGGGAATGAAAACACAAGGAACAGATTGGGAGAATATATTTGTAAAACACTTATCTGATAAAGGACTTGTATCTAAAACATACAAAGAACTCTTAAAACTCTTAAAACTCAACAGTGAGAAAACAATCCAGTTTAAAAATAGACAAAAGGTCTGAACCGACACCTCACCAAAGATATGCAGATGACAAATAGGTACGTGAAAAGACACTCTACATCATATGTCATTAATGGAATATTAATTAGCAATAAAACGAAATGAGCTACCAAGTCATAAAAAGACATGATGAATAAGTCAAGCACAGGGGGTGTTTATATATTATACTTTTAGGATATATATATAAACTTTCAGTATATATATGTGTGTGTGTGTGTGTGTAGGATATATATATAAACTTTCAGAATATATATGTATGTACATATACACACATATGCATATATGTATGTGTATATATACATGTATATATACACATACATATATATACTGAAAGTTCATATATATATATATATCCTACACACACACACACACACACACACACATATATATACTGAAAGTTTATATATATATATATATATATATACTTTCAATTCTGGGATACATGTGCAGAATGTGCAGGTTTGTTACATAGGTATACATGTGCCATGGTGGTTTGCTGCACCCATCAACCCATCATCAACATTAGGTATTTCTCCTAATGCTATCCCTTCCCAATCTCCCCACCTCACAACAGGCCCCAGTGTGTGATGTTCCCCTCCCTGTGTCCATGTGTTCTCATTGTTCAACTCCCACTTATGAGTGAAAACATGCAATGTTTGGTTTTCTGTTCCTGTGTTAGTTTGCTAAGAATGATGGTTTCCAGCTTCATCCATGTTTCTGCAAAGGACATGAACTCATCCCTTTTTTATAGCTGTATAGTATTCCATGGTGTATATGTACCACATTTTCTTTATCCAGTCTATCATTGATGGGCATTTGGGTTGGTTCCAAGTCTTTGCTATTGTGAATAGTGCTACAATAAACATATGTGTGTATGTGTCTTTACAGTAGAATGATTTATAATCCTTTGAGTGTATACCCAGTAACGGGATTGCTGGGCCAAGTTGCATTTCTGGTTTTAGATCCTTGAGGAATTGCCATACGATCTTCCACAATGGTTGAACTAATTTAAACTCCCACCAGCAGTGTAAAAGAGTTACTATTTCTCCACATCCTCTCCAGCATCGGATGTTTCCTGACTTTTTGATGATCACCATTCTAACGGCATGAGATGGTATCTCATTGTGGTTTTGATTTGCATTTCTCTAATGATCAGTGATGATGAGCTTTTTTTCATATGTTTGTTGGCCACATAAATATCTTCTTTGGAGAAGTGTCTGTTCATATCCTTCACCCACTTTTTGATGGGGTTGGTTTCTTTTTCTTGCAAATTTGTTTAAGTTCTTTGCAGATTCTGAATATTAGCCCCTTGTCAGATGGATAGATTGCAAAATTTCCTCCCATTCTGTAGGTTTCCTGTTCACTCTGATGATAGTTTCTTTCGCTGTAACAGAAGCTCTTTAGATCCCATTTGTCGATTTTGACTTTTGTTGCCATTGCTTTTGGTTCCCAACACCATTTATTAAACAGGGAATCCTTTCCCCATTACTTGTTTTTGTCAGGTTTGTCAAAGATCAGATGATTGTGGATGTGTGGTGTTATTTCTA
Organism: Callithrix jacchus; assembly: GCF_049354715.1. Lineage (NCBI taxonomy): Eukaryota > Metazoa > Chordata > Mammalia > Primates > Cebidae > Callithrix > Callithrix jacchus. The sequence goes on from NC_133502.1 coordinate 67,379,914, forward strand.
AGGCCTCTACTCTGTTCACTGATATGTTCCAGGTGTCCAGTGTTGTTCTTGGCATAAAGTAGGGCTCCACAAAATACTTGTTGAATACTATATATTCCAGAAAGAAAATACAGAGAAGGAGTTTGCCAAGGAAATCGTAGAAGCACATGTTCTGAAACTGAAGGATCGATCACCAGATCCAAATGGCCTACTGAGTACCCAGAAAACTGAAAGAGACAAGGCCCAGCAGGGCATGTCACTGAAACTTCAGGATGCCATTAGCAATGAAAAGCACCAGAGGTTTACAGAGAGGACTAAGAAAGAATGGCACTGAATTTCACAACAAGTCCAAAGCTAGAATATAATGGAAAAATGTCTTTAAAACTGTAAGGAAAATTTTTTCCAACGTATAATTCTATGCCTTGCTAAACTATCAATGAAATGTGAAGGTAAAATAAAATCATGCAAAGGCTTTACAATTTCCTTTCACCACCTCTTTCTTAGGAAGTTCCTGAGGGATGTGCTCCACCAAAGTAAGGGATTAAACCATGAAAGAGAAAGACATGGGTTCCAGAAAACAGGAGCTCCATCATCAAGGATGGTCAAAGGGAATTCACAGGGCAGAGAGGAAGGGAAGTCTAGAACCACACCTGGGCAGCAGACCCAGCGAGTAATCAGTCCAGATTGGAGCAGGACAGCAGAGAGGTCACTGTAAATAAACTTTTTTAAACCTGAAAATATGTGTACGTGTTTATAATAATGTAAACATCTTTTTTTTTTTTTCTGAGACAAGGTGTCGCTCTGTTACCCAGGCTAGAGTGGCATGATCATGGCTCACTGTAGCCTTGAAATTCCAGACTCAAGTGATCTTCCCTCCTTTGCCTCCTGAGTATCTGAGTCCACAGAGATACATGCCACCAAACCCAGCTAAGTTTTTGTTTTTCATAGAGATGGAGTCTCCCTATGTGGTTCAGGCTGGTCTCAAACTCCTGGGCTCAAGTAATCCTCCCACACTGGCCTCCCAAAGTACTGGTATTACAGGTGTGAGCCACCATGCCCATCCCAACATCCAATATTGATTTAACTTTAATTTGAGAAATGCCCATATTAGGATGTAGAGAATAGAAGCAGGAAGGGTAAAAGAAAACTAAAGCCTCTTAGTCCACAGTAAAAAGTAAAAAGATAAAGATGCTTATGATTGAAAAACTAATAAATTCCAGTGTAGCATATTAAGTTGTTGTGCAGAGATAAATAAGTGGGGAGAAAATCAGCACTTCCTGTAGGGGAAAGACCTGTCGATGAGGTGGAGGAGCAGGAGGCTGCTGTTTCTCCTTATGCATGTTAAGTGCTACTTGACTTTGAAGTTATGGCATGCATTATGTTGTGAAAATACAAATACAATTTGACAACAGAAGAGGAAGGAGGAAGAGGAAGGGATGTGATAACAACTCAAGTACGGTCCTTCCAGCTGACCATTAACCATGTTGGTTGGAGAGGGAGCGTGCACATCCTCAATCCCTCAACCTCTCCCAGAGAGATGCAGGGCCCATGCTGTGTCCAGGTAGCTTAGTAGGATCATGCTGGGCATCAGCAACACTGTTTTTGTTCTCCATCTCTGTGCTTCATCCCTGGCAATCATTGGAAAGCTTCGAAAATGCTTTCAAAAACTTAGATCCTATGACCTAAACTATTTGGAGGACCCTCTCTGAGAAAAGTAATGCAAAAGAAGATATCTAAAAGCAGTTATGAAAGTGAATGTTTATTCAGAATGAAAAAACAGATTAAAATAAATTATAATTTTTAAAACGCTGCTAAGTACCAGAAGCCTACAAAGCCCCTCAGATGACAAAATATTTTATTCATTTACTACCTGATGCATCTCTATAATATTTTCTTCTACATTGTTTTGGCTGCACAACCTTTGATCACTTCTCCATATGACAATTTTGTTGTATTTTCCATAGAAATAAATAGAGAAAATAACTCCTACTCTTTCCTCTAGCAGAGTTGATTGAAATCTATGTTCTCCAATCAGTTGTGCAGAAAAGCTTCTCTCTGATTTTGCAACTGATTATTGGTAAAGTCACGTACATTTTTAAGATTACTGTCCTAAATTTTAAGCATCTCTATCAAGCTTCTGCTTTTTTTATTCATAAACTGCTATAGACACTTTGCTTTTGTAGTACTGCTTCTGACTTGCCTACAAACTCAGAGATAGATGTTGCGGCATGTGATTCTCATCAGTTCAGGAAAGAAAAACACATATAGTATGTTAAAATCATCTATGCTGCATTTTCCAGTATATTCCTGACAGGAAAGAACTTGTATTTTGACTAATCTTCTTTGACAACTGAATTTTCTACTTACTGAGTTCCATAGACTATCTTCCAGCTCCAAACATGTCAAACCTTGTTTATCCTCCACTCTCCTTTTACTTAAGGACATTGTCATGTCATGACATGGCCTCTGTCTCCTGTACCTTCCTGTCACAGCTCCCACTGAGTCAGCACATTGGGCAATAGGAGTATTCTCAGCAACAGCTTAACTCTACCTGGAACAGGCTGCAATACACACAGACACATCCCGCTAAACCCAAACTAAATGAATCTCCCGTGTAACTCCCCAGAAATGCATGGGCACACAATGCCATTGACATATGAGGAAGATGATGGAGGGAAATCAGAAATGGGTGGAAGAGAACAGGGTCTTAACTGATGGTGGTTCAAATATCTCCTACAGATTTTACAGAAATCATACAACCTTAAAAACCTAGTTGTAGGGCCTTAGAAGGGCTGAGGCAAGTGGTGCGGGCCCTACCATGTAAGCTTCATTCCCTCTAGTTGGTGCTCAGGCAGGAAACAGACCAAAGTGCCAGTCCCTCCACCACAATGGAAAACCATTATACACCTCTTCCCTGAGGATCCCAGGAGCTTGAGGACAGTGAAGGGACAGGGCTGGTATCTGGCTCCCCAGAGCTGACCTTAGCTATGTGGCTTGAGCAGGGTGAGTAGGGGGCAAGGAAGGAGTATTCATATCAGCATCACCCTGGGAGTTCTTTCCCTGCTTGCTGGCAACGGATGAGGTGTGAGTATGTATGTGTGTGTCATGGGAGAGGGCAAGAAAGAAAGGAAAATCCATCTAACTTTTCTGGCCCCCAACAGCTACTAGTAGGCACCAAAGATGGTCTCTTCTGACATTGAATCTTAGTTTCCCATCACCAAGATAATCAACTCATTTACGTATGACCATGTTTTCTAAGCACAGCCCTCTCTCCTTTATGTGCATGTATGTATGCATCCTGTGAATTGTAACCACAACAGATGGCCCCAAAGAGCACTTTGGATCTGCCTCTCCCATCATCAGTTATATGTTCAAAAGAAATAAAAATTAATATTACTGGTAAACCAAGTAAAATATAGATCAACTGGTGGACCAGTTTAAGGCATAAAGGTAACGTAACATAACATATCCCAAAGTCAAACAGAAATTATTCTTGAAAATCTCCTGTTGGCTTTGGGCTCTTGGTGGAAGGAACATTTTTAGAGGCCTACTTTGTGCCACTCATATTGTCTCCTTTAATCCTCACAATACTCCTGGGAGGAAGTATTTTTATTCAGATTTTGCAGATGATGACACAAGACCATAGTGGAGAAGAATAGCAGGAAGTGTCGGGCCTGAACGAGAGGACACAGCAAACAAGGGTCATATAACTCTCAAGCTTGTTTTTTCTCTACTCAAGATTGATAACTGAAAACCCCAGAGCCTCAAGCTCCCCCAATGGCCAGAGTCTTCCTTACCTAAGTGCTCGTCATGCAGAACTGTTTCACTGGGCACCTGGGCCCTAACTGGAAGCAAAGAGAGACTTTTCTTCAGAACCCAGCGAAACACCTTTCTTGGACTTCACAGGCTCCTCCATGTTTATTGACTAAGCCAGGCATCCAATCAACATATTTTGTTATTTTCCAGAAGATTTACCACTACCTGTAGAGGTGAACCCCTAAGCTGGAACTGTCAGTAGAAAACTTATTTTAGAAGTACCTCGAGGCTGGGCGTGATGGCTCACGCCTGTAATCCCAGCACTTTGGGAGGCCGAGACGGGCGGATCATGAGGTCAAGAGATTGAGACCATCTGGCCAACATGGTGAAACCCCATCTCTAAAAAAATTTTTTTAAATAAAAAAAATAAAAATAAGTACCTTAACGCTCCATTTTGCAAACTGTACATTAAAGAGCAAGGAAGGTCAATTGTGCCGTGTATGGGGTGCACTAAATCTCAGAATTCACCCCTATATAATTCATCCATATAACCGAAAACCACTTGTATCCTAAAAACTACTGAAATATATATATATATATAATATAATAAATACACACACTTTTTTTTTTTGACCCAGGGTCTCACTGTGTCACCCAGGCTGGAGTGAAGTGCCATAATCATAGTTCACTGCAGCTTCAACCTCCCAGGTTCAAGCAATCTTCCAACCTCGCCTCCTGAGTGGCTGGGACTACAGGTATATGCCACCACACCTGGCTAATTTTTGTATTTTTTTTTTTGTAGAGACAGTGTTCTGACCAAGTTGCTCAGGCTGGCCTCCAATTCCTGGGCTCAAGCAATCCTCCTTCCTCTGCCTCCCAAAGTGCTGGGAGTACAGGAAATATATATATATTTTAAAAGAAATATAGGCCAGACGCAGTGGCTCATGCCTGTAATCTCAGTATTTTGAGAGGACAAGGTGAGCGGACCACCTGAGGTCAGGAGTTCAGCCTGGCCAACATGGTGAAACCCCATCTCTACTAAAAATATAAAAATTAGCTGGGCATGGTGGTGGGTGCCTTTAATCCCAGCTACTTGGGAGGCTGAGACAGGAGAATTACTTGAACCCAGGAGGTAGACATTGCAGTGAACCAAGATCATGCCACTGCACTCCAGTCTGGGTGACAGAGCGAGACTCCATCTCAAAAAAAAAAAGGAGAGAGAGAGAAGTATAAAAAAGAAAAAAAAAATCTACTCTAAATTCTGTCATCCCAATACAAATACTGTTAACATTTTGATGAATATCCTTCTGGATATTTCTCTATGTGTCTACATTATTGTCTATCTAAAAAACGAAGAATGAATGTTGCATTTTCTCCAGCATCTCTGGAGTCCTTTAAAATGTTCAAAAAATCTATTGAGCATTTTCCATATTGACCTAATGAAATAATGAAAAAAGAGTATTTGTCTAAATATTTATCAATCTACATATTCCGTACAAAAACTGCTGTTGGATTTAAAAGAATAGCGTCAAGTATGATGAATTTTTTAAAAGCGTTCTCATTTTTGAGCCATTTTAAATAAATACAGGCATTGTTTTCACTCTGTACTCCTAGGAAGCAGTCAGCCTAACATTTGCTTCCTCTCTGAGGTCACATATCTGAAAGCTGACATTTCTTGCTTGCATGACTGGGAGTTGTTTCCAAAGGAAACCGCAACATTCCTAGCCTGCAGGCAGCTGTGGTAGCCACAGACAACTGGGAATTATTCAGTTGCAGTGAAGCAGGTTAGGGAGACTCTTCCAGCACGCCCCTCACACAGAGGGGTGCATGGATTCTTTTCAAATGAAGACTCAGGGTCCATGAGCCTAGTTATAGAGCAGCAACCCTCCTGGGGCTTTTGCTGTCTATTGAGTGGGCGGTGCTGGGCCTGAAGAGGGGAAGGGGCCTGGGGTACTAGTCTTTTGATTCTGCCAAAACTTTAGAGACATTTCTTGAAGAATCAGCATACTATCTCTCTCTCTCTCAGAAAAAAAAAAAAAAAAAAAGACACATAAAACACATGGCAGGAAATGAAGACTGTTGCTGGGTTTTCTCCCACAATCTTGTATACTTATTTTAGGCTCTGTGGCAGACAAAATGTCCTTCACCTGTCTGTGCTATTCATCATTCCTGACCCAGGCCTGCAAGCTTCAAGCTTTCGATAACCTTTTCTTTCTTTTTTTTTTTTTTTTTCTGAATTAGGGTCTCACTCTGTTGCTTAGGCTGGGTGCAGTGGCACGATCATAGCTGGCTGCAGCCTCCATCTCCACAGGCTCAAACGATCCTCCTGCCTCAGCCTCTAGAGTAGTTGGGATTATAAGCACGCACCTGCATGCCAAGCTAATTTTTTTAATTCTTAATAGAGATAAGGTCTCATTATGTTGCCCGAGCAGGTCTTGTACTCCTGAGCTCAAGTGATCCTGCTGCCTTGGCCTCCCAAAGCGCTGGAATTACATGGGAGTGTTTTTGATGACTTTTTAAATGACAAAAATAATCATCACTTTTGAGTGACAGCTTTCTCTTGGGCAACACAAAGAGTTATATCCTTCTGGTTAGGCCTGGCCTTTTTCCATGAATCCCTAAATTTCATTCCCCACAGGACTGTCGTGTAGCGTCAGTGCCTGTGTCTCCCCATCTCCGAGCATCTTCTCTCCCTCCCAGTGCCCCATCATCCTCATACCAATAGAAGCCCAAGCCTCTTCTGATGACCCCCAAAGCAGAGCACAGGAGCTGCTCCTAGAGCCCTGGTGCTCCAGACCCAGAGGCCTGGACCTCACTTATGAGCTGTTTAAAAAACACAGGGTCCTGGAGCCCAGCCCATACAACCTGCTAAGTTGGAACCTGCATTCTGATGAGACTTTAGGTTTGTGAAGCACTGGTCTACACTATTCTCCTGGACGTCATTTGAGCTTTGTCTCTTCCAACTTGCCTGTGACCTGGGGCAGGTCAGGACACTTCTCTGGGCCTCATTTTCTCATTTGCAGGAGGAGGAAGTAAAGCCCCTCTAGGGGACAGTGTGATAAAGAGAGGTGGCTGTGGACTCAGGCCACTTGCTGCACCACTGGGTCAAGTGATTCAACCTCTCTGCCCCTCAGTCTCCTCATCCACAAAACAGCAATAGTAAGTATCCAACTGTTAGGACTGCCATGAATGTGGAGTGAGAACATCTGAATTTCTACGGCTGCTATAAAAAAATTACCACAAATGTGGTAGCTGAAAAACCACACAAATTTTTTAATCTTACAGTTCTGGAGGTCAGAAGTCTGAACTGGGTTTCACTGGGCTAAGATCAAGGTATCAGCAGGGCCAGGAGGTTCTAGGGGAGAATCTATTTCCTTGCTTTTCTAGCTCCTAGAGGCTGCCTGCATTGCTTTGGCCTGTGGCCCTCTTCCATCTCAAAAACAGCAGTGACCAAGTCCTCAAGTCGCATAACATCACATCCCATCACTCCAACCTGTGCTCCTGTCCTCGCAGCTCCTTCTCTGACTCTCCTGCCAGCTACTGTCACTTGAAAGGAAGCTATGATGACATTGGGCCCACTTGGATAATCCAGGACACTCTCCCTGTCTGACGGTCAGCTATTAGCAACCTTAGTGTCTTCATTGCTGTGTAACAGAGCATATTTATAGGCTACAGGGATTGGGGTATAGACGTCACTAGGGGGACATTATTTTACCCACCACACATAAAAGGACTGCTTCTGTCCCTGGAAAGTAGCACATGATAAATGTTAGCTGTTTTCTTGTGTTCTGTGATTCTGAAGACAGCCTGCCCCACCATGCAGGAGCAGAGCACAGGACTAGTTGTGTTTTTACAATGAAGTGACCAAGACATTGTCACTAGAAGCCTTCTCTTGTTCTGTCTTGTCTTATGCTTTCTAACTTTGCCTGCTGTGACTGGAAACACATGGGTAAGCAAGCTAGTGACTCTGGCAAGCTAGTCTCAGTGACTCACCCACCGTTCCATGTCTAAAGAGTGAGAAACCTTTATGTATTAACTATTGATGGTTGCTAAGTTATAGCCTCACTATGCAGTTATGGCATCCACTGCACCCATTTATCTGAATTCTCTCCTACAGACCACACACTCTCTAGCTAGTGCATTCATTCATGCATACATGCACTCATTGACACAGGAAACATTGAATGCTCATCATGTGCTAAGCGCTGGAGAGACAACAGGGATAAGCAGTGCTATGGGCCTCCCTGCTGAGATGTTTTGGGAGCTACCATTGGGATTCAGAGGAAGGCTGAATGGCCCGGAGTCCCCCAGATCTTGCTTCAACAGAGCAGCATCAAATTTTTCTATTTTATATACTGGGGTTCATGTTAGATTTTGTTTGAAAACAGTGTCTTCTTCCTAGTGCCTGGCACACTGTAGGCACTCATCAATGCAAGTGTCTGGGGACCGCTGGCTCAGGACATCAACTGCTGATGCTCTGGGATCCCCACTTCAGGCTTCTTTGTCCCTAAGCCTGGAAGCTCCTTTCTCCCCAGGCTCTCCCTCCTCCTTGACCTTTATCGGCCTTGATTTCTGATTTATTGATGTATTTATTGCTATTTCTGAGCCACATATTTTACTCTACTTCTGCTATTTCTGGAGCACATTTGGTCATTCCTACCATCCTTCTTTCTCCTGTTAGCTAAATCCCAGCTCATCATCATAATTGCATTCTGCAATCCGCTGTGACTTCTCCTGCCTTCCCCAACTCCAATATTTCCCTTCCCAACCCCAGCCCACCTTTCCCTGGGGGAGAGGAGTCATGCTACCTGCCCCATCCCAGCCCGCCCTCTCTTCTCTTATTACCACAGGGCAGTGCAAATATCTAACACTCTCACACAGCTCTTTTTACCCTAAGGCATTTGAAATTACTTAAATTAAGCTGCCTCATTATTTATTTTCAACAGCTTCTAATCATACCTTTTATTTATATTTCTTTAGAGTTCACAAAGCTCTTTGACGTAATCATGTTTAATTTGAGCCTCAAATGCCCTTATGAGGTAAACAAGGCAGTGACTTTTGTTTTTGCTCTGGAGGGAAGAAACAGGCTCAAAGAGAACCAATGCTTTGCCCACAGCCACCGGCACTAAAGCAGAAAAACTGGCCCCAAACCCAGATTTTCTCAAGTCCAGCACTTTCTGCACTGTGTTGGGCCTCAATTTTGGAAATGAGGAAGCTTCAGGACCTGTTTCAGTTTTGTTTTACGAATGGATTTGGCAAAGGAAAAAGGCAGTACTGTTAATCCTGGCTACAGCTACTGGAAAATGTGCTACAGCCTCCTCAGTGTGAGCTGTGTATTGAATTTAGAACCTCAAACAAAGCTTAGTAGAAAGAAGGAAGACAAAAAAAGTTTCCCTTTACAGTCCATTTTGGTTCCCCATTTGACTTCAAAGCAAGGAAAGAGAATGAGGAAATCACATTTTTGTTATTGTTACAGTCACATTAATTATGCGATGCTTTGTTTGGAAACACCATTTTCTTTTTACGAAACAGTGCAGCCCTTTGGAACCAGTGATAATACAAAGTTCAGCAAAATTCGACATGGCACACCATTAACCTGCACGATGATAGAAGGATAATTAAGATGTTGTATCTTAATTATCTGGTAGCAGAAATGTGAGTCTCCCAGTCTCAAGACTTAAACAGTAAGCAGTGGGCTGTACAAGATCAGGAGGCAGTCACCCCACCCTGCTCTGTTCCCTCCCCTCTGCCCTCCTTGGAGAAACCCGTATAGATTGGGTTGTCCTCAGAACTTAGACATATGTGAAATACATAGGATTTTGGAACGTGTTTTTTGTTTTGTTTTGTTTTTTAAGGTACTAAAACAAGTAACAGATTGTACCTTTTGAGTCAGGCAAAATGAATGGAAACTGTTGAAAACTCCTTAGGAAAAGGGATCATGGTAAAAGCGAATCAGGTTTCACATCAGCTTTCCCTTACTGAGTCAGCTGAGGAGCAAAGTAAGAAATGAGTACAAACTTGAATAGGAGACAAGAAGCCCTCCTGACTAGGGGTCACTGATTTGAGTTAAAGAACGTAGAATGCCTTTCTATGAAAAACCCTGTGGTTTGAATTGGGAACAGGGGATTCAGTGTGATTCAGTCACAATTTAAATAAACATATATTCTAACTATCTCTATTAAAGGGGCCAAGAAGCAATAATACCTCAGTAGCAATGATCACAGCTAATGCTCAGATTTTGGTTTCTAAACATCATTGCACTGGGCTTCTTCGAGAAACTGAATAGGTTCAGGGCTAGGAGAGGCAAAGTACAAGGTAAGCCTGTTCTGTACCAAAAAGTAGAAAAACATTCAAAGACCTATAGGTTTATGTAAAAAAAAAAAAAGATGTAAGATCATGCAGGCCCAAATAGGGATAAGTGGTTCCCTGAGGAAGGAATCTAAGGAACAGAAGCAAGTCTACCCACCAGTCATGTGGTTAATGATATGTAAGTGAGGCTTTTGAAGCTGCTTGAACTATGTAAAGTCTTAAAGACCCAAAATTAATCTTAGTCTTCTTTGTATATTCATTCTCTTCTTTCTCGGTCATAAGATTAAGTATTTAATTTATATTTATGGATTTGTTTCGGCTTTTGATTTTGTTTTGTTTTTTTTTTCATTGAAAGGGACTTTTGGAAAGCAACAAATTATTTGATGATGTAAATAATCACCTTGAAGGTTATCTGTTTTCCAACTTAAGATTTTCCTATACTGGATTTCCTAAAAGCAAAGAATATACACAGTCCTCATATATGTACGTGTATGTTACAGAACTAAAAACTACAAGTTGTGGTGCATGAAGTTTATAAATGAATTTAGGTAATTATTTTAATGAGAAAATTAAAGTTCTAAAACATTGCAATTCGTTTAATAGACAATTTGATTCAGCCATCACCTTAAGTTTTATATTGTACTGTGAATATATTGAATGAGGTTTAATAACAAGTACTACTCAATTAAACACATAAAGTTTCTATCCATTATCCCCTACCACACTCCCCACAGAAGACTTAAAGGCCTCATAATACTTAAGGGCCTGTGTGTCACAGACCCTAGGACACAAAAGCAGGAATATCTTTGATAAGGTTATCACTCTCTAGCACTTCCTTCAAAATCTGGAGAACCCACCTGCCATACCTCTGAGAAGGACATTTTGATTTGATGTGGCAAAGTCAGATGAGCCACATGAAACTTCAAGAACATATTTCTCACATTCCCAGTTGCAAGCCTACCTATGAAATACAGCCTAATAGATGGAATGTCACCTGAAGTCTACAGAAATTAAAGGCTGATCCCTCATACTGTCCATGGGCTAAATCTGTAATCCTCAGAAAACTGACCTCACCAGCATGCCTCATCTGGGGCACAGGCACACACACTCACACTCATGCTAACACACTCACACACACCTATGTTTCCACTTCCCTGCTCTGGCTGATTGAGTTGCTGGTGTGCAGACTGTTTCATCATTGCAACTAGTACTTATTTTCTGGTCTGTACCCAGGCTAACTTGAGGAGAGCCACACTTTTCTGTGTGTGGATATGAGAAAAAGCCTGGATTCTTCCTTCTGGTTGAATTAGTGACTACAGAGGTTTCTTATACTCTACCTAAGATGGGTGACATAATCCAAGTATTCCCCAAGTCAGGTGCAGTTTGGTGGCCTCTGGCTATGCACATTGGATCAGGTACCCTAAATCATGGCCTAGCAGCCCTATCTCAGCCAGGGAGTTGCCTGACACCAGTCTTGGCATATGGGAGGCCTTATCTATCTGGTCAACCTTCCAACTCTCTAGAAATAGAGTTGTTCCTTCCTTAAAAAGGCATACTACAGAAGTAATTGGACCACAACAAATGGTTTTAAATTTTATCCTTATAATGCTCATCAGGGTTTCTCAACTTCAGCACCATTGACATATCAAACAGGGTAACTGTTGTTGGGGGCTTTCCTGTGTATTGAAAGATGATTAGCAGCACCCCTGACCTCTACTCACTGGATGCCAGTAGATCTTCCAAAGTTGTTGCAATCAAAAATGTCTCCAGGAATTTCCAAATGCCTCCTGAGAGACAAACTCATCCCCAAATGAGACACACTGATATACTCAAATAATATTGTTCAAGCTGGCTAACCATCTTGGGTTACAACACCTGAAATCTGTACAATTGCCTTACCATTTCATACTCAGCAATTACCTACATTATCATAATGCAGGTATCAACTACATTTTTAAAAGCAGAAAATATTGAGTGATCATAACAGTTTGAGCTATTGTAGTCTTGGTTTTAAACTGTATTCCTACTTCCTCTAGTCAAGTATATCTGTGACTTTTTTAGGCCCGTTTTTCCTGTCACAATACTCAATTCTAAGATAAACTGCAGTGCACATTTGTTTTTATTTTCTTTTGCCTAAATAAAGGACAGGAGGCAAAGTTACTGTTAACTGCAAGTTGCAGAGTCAGTATTTGTAAAACCTCTCAAAGTGCTTCCTATCACTTATAATACTGCAGGTCGGAAGTCAAAAGAAAAAAAGAAACAAGGAAAGATCATCTTTTTTAAATTGGTGTAACCTTCTTTATTTGTCAAGACCCTCTATTATCATCACTTTTTCTTTACTGGGATAGCATAAATATTTTTTTTTATGAGACATTATTGCCAACTACTCCATAGATAAGATAGCATTTATTTATCATTATTTCTACATAAGAAACTTGAGGACATTGTGTTTTTCTGCCTTTGTAGTAGCAATTTCATTTCAATCTCTCTCCAAGATGCTGACCAACTGTTTATTCAATCTTAGCCTGGGTGTTTTTACAAACCGTCTAAAACACTAGCAGAATCTATTGCTCTGTCTTCCGGGTGAGTCACACAGCTTATTAAAAGCATGTCAAGGCCAGTGCAAGCTCAGATAACTTGATAGTTAATGAAACAGAGAGGTTGTCTTTGTTTATTTTTTTTAATCTAATGAAGTCTCACATGGCCTAATGCTAAGGTTCCTACAGCCATGGTCCCTTATACTTTAAACACTTATATTTAAATGTGATAATTACCCTTAAATAATTACAGCAATCCAGGCTTGCATACAAAGCAACCAGAAGAATGGGATTGATAATTGGAAACTTTATAGAATAATTAGGGAAGAAATTACTTTCTCTTGGTCCTCTGTAGAAGTGGGAATTTTTAGAGCAGGGAGAGACTTTTGGAGTTACTTAGACCAGTCCCTTTATATTATAGAAGAGGAATCTGGAAGCCAGGATGGTCTGGTGACTTATCTAAGGTCAGCAGACAGCTGGTGACGGAAAAAAAAAGAGAGAGAAATTTTCCCAGTGTTTTTCCATTAGACCATGGATTTATATTATTTTTGGACATTTGGACAATAAAGAAATCTATTTGTTATTTAAATTGAGTCTTTATTATAGCTGTAATGCTAGACATTATATGTATCTCTTAGAAGTTTGTAGTACAGAGATTTGGGCATAGAGCATATATGACTTCAATACAGATTTCTGGTAACGTTTAGATATTGGGTGCATTTAAATTCAGTGAAGAAGAAAAAAAATCAAGTTCAATATTTTCTAATTTTTTTTTTTTTTTTGAGACAGAGTCTTGTTCTGTCGCTCAGGCTGGAATACAGCGGCACGATCTTGGCTCACTGCAATCTCCACCTCCCGGGTGCAAGCGATTCTCTTGCCTCAGCCTCCTGAATAGCTGGGACTACAGGCATTTGCCATCAAGCCCTGCTAATTTTTGTATTTTTAGTAGAGGCGGGGTTTTGCCACATAGGCCAGGCTGTTCCCAAACTCCTGACCTCGGGTGATCCGCCTGCCTCAGCCTCCCAAAGTGCGGGGATTACAGGTGTGAGCCACCGTGCGCAGCCTGATTTTAATGAAGAACAGATTGCATTTGAAACCATTTTGACCAACAGAGGAGACAGTGAAGTATTGCTGGGAATAAAATGTTTTCTGCCCATTGCTTCTGGTTTTAGCAATCTGGGGTAGAGATACCACTGAAACAGAAATCTGGTAGGAAGAATTCGAGGCAAAGAGACCATTGTGGATGAAGAGGCCCATCATTTTAGATCGAGATGAGAAATGACATTGCCTATTATCTAAGTTAATCTAGAGAGCAGCAATGGTCAGGAGCCTTGTTCTGCAGCCTCCACTGCCCAGTTTCAAGCCACAGCTGCTATACTGTAGTAACCTTGTCCACCTTTACCCCGCATGACACTACTATCATTACGTTCCTTTTCTTTTCAGGTAAGAACCCATGAAAAAGTTTTTGATGTTTCCCCCAGACTTTGTCCAAGCTTAGGCATATTGTTTAGTTGGTCTGAAGAAATTGTACCAAGTTTGAGTCTGCAATTTCGGGCAGAGAAGTTTACTCCATGGCAGAACAGAAACCCACACCTGTAATCTCCCCAGTTCAAATATGAAGCCACACTTTGCATGAGTAAGTACTCCTGTGGTTCAGATCCAGCTCTCACTGCCTCTATGGGAGCTAGCTCTCAGGCGAGTGGTCTGAGGTTTCCTTCTCTGAGGGAGGGGTGCTTCCTGCAGATAAGGGAGTAGATAAGTCAGAGTGTATCACATTTTCTATGAAGGTGATATTCAGCAAAGAAGACGCTGGTCCACATAAATTCTATTTGCAGTAGACTTGTTTTCTCATTTCTCATTGTCATCCTCAGAGAATAGCTTTCAACAGCAGGTTTGTGTGTACGTTTGGTCTGTGAGTCCATTTCAGTGAACACTTACTAAACACCATCATTGAGTTCACTGTTCTGACAGGTCCAGTAGAGAAAATGGTCCTTTCAGGGAGCAACATCTAGTTTCTTTATCCTGTTACTTTACTGTAGTTTAGATATATTGCCTGCAAGTTGCATGGGTTGTTTTGTGTATCTCAGTCATTTACTTCCTTTTTCAAAAACATCAGAGCAGTCGATGGTGCAATTGCTGCTCAGATAATTTTTGGTGCACTTTATTCCCCTGATTAAGAGTGTGTAAATTTGCTGATTCAGATGCTATATAGCAATAAACCTGAAAAGAGTAATATCAATATTTATCAATGTTTACCTGGTAAATGGCAAATTTATCATGACCTTAAATATTTTTAAAATTATGTATTACTGCAAATAGAGTCACAAAACATGGCTGAGCATTTTGGGTTGTGTTTTCAAAGTCTCAAAGGAATGAACAAGTCTGGGTTATTAGCACTAATCTCTCAAAAAATCAAGGTGTTTGGGGAAGAGCCAATATTATAAATGAGCTTGAAGCATATTATCAAATTAATCCTGGTTGATGCAATGACTGTCCTAACTTGTGAAGCCATCAGTCCCCATTTGAAGATGTCAACATCAAAAGTGAAACAGCATTTACTGAGTGCCCACAGCGCTCCAAGCAGTGAAGAGGAAACCAAAACGAAAAAGCCTCGCCCCCATGAGCTTCTAATTATAGGGAAATAATAGGCAGGGGATTATAAGGGACAAGTGAATAGAAATAACAAGATAATATTGAGCAAGAAGAAATTTTAAGATGAGCTCAGGAAAATAATTCCATCAAACCTCTCAGTATAATCACTGGAGCCATTATGCTGCAAATGTTGTTGGAGCTATTAGTATTAATAATAGTAATCATCATTATTATGAGTGCAGTGGAGAGAACAATTTTGCATCTGTAGAAAGATAGTACAGATAGACTTCAAGAGAAATGTCCCTTCCATCGTATGATGCTATGCACAACATGAATTCTAAGAAAAAAGGTTCTAACCACTTTGTTACCAAGAAAACGCTGCCTGACCACATCCAAGGCAAGTGTCTTCTTCACAATCGTACTCTTTTAATTATAGAAGATAATTTTTTTTTTTTTTTTTTTTTTTTTTTTAGTTAGGGTCTCGCTCTGTGTGCTATGGCACAATCATGACTCACTGCAGCCTCTACCTTCTGGGCTCAAGTGACCTTCCTATCTCAGCCTCCTGAGTAGCTGGGACTATAGGCGAGTCCCATCCCACTGGGCTAATTTGTTGTTGTTGTTGTTGTTGTTGTTGTTGTTGTTGTTGTTGTTAGTAAAGACAGGGTCTTGCTATGTTGCATTGGCTGGCCTTGAACTCCTGAGTTCAAGCAATCTCTTGCCTTGGCCTCCCAGAGTGCTGTGACTATAGGCATAAGCCTGGCAGAGAAGGTGATTCTTAATATAACTGACTCGGGTGAAAAAATACCAGAACCAAGAAGGGTCTTTTTATTGTTCGTTAGTCGGTAGCACATTTATCCATCTTACTGTTTTCTTTCCCCTTTCAGAAGTAACCCACAAAATAAGTTTATCTTGTAATTGTGTGTAAGAAATCAGGTAAAGGGTACAAAATAGAATTTTAGATAAAAAAATAAAGATGTATAGATTATTTAACAGCATTTTAATAGAAATTTTTATTGAGATAATTGTAGATTCACATGCAGTTGTAAGAAACAATCCAGAGAATACTTTCTATCAGTTTCCCTCATTTTGCAAAACTGTAGTATAATATCACAATCAGGATATCGACAGTGATACAAGCCACCTATCTTCTTTATATTTCCCCGGTTTAGCATGTAAATATTTGTGTATTTAGTTCTATAAAATGTTATCACATATATAGGTTCATGAATTCATCACCACAGTTAACATATAGAATATTTCATCACCACAAGGGTCCTTCCTGCTGCCCATTTATAACACCACCACCTCTCCCCTCCCCCCTTCCTTAACCCCTGGCAACCACTAATCTCCATTTCTAAAAGTCTGTCACTTTTAAAATGTAACATAAATGGGATCATACAGGATGTAATCTTCCAAGATTGGCCTTTTTTCACTCACCGTAATTCCATGAAGATTCATCCAACCTACAGCCTATGTTAATAGTTTGTTCCTTTTAATTCCTAATAGTCCAAGGAATGCGTGTACCAGAGTTTGTTTAATCACTCATGTCTTGAAAGACATCTGGGCTCTATCCAGTTTTCAACTATTACAGAAGATGCTATGAATATTCACATACAGCTTTTCATTTCATTTGCTCAAGAGTATAATTGCTGGGTCAGATCATAATTACATATTTAGCCTTATAAGAAATTACCAAACTGTTTTCAAAATGACTGTATCATTTTACATCCCCACCAGCAACGTGGGAGTGATCTGGTTTCTCTACATCCTTCTCAGCAGCTGGTGTTGTCACTATTTTTTTTTTTATTTTAGTCATTCTGATGGGTGTGCAGTAATAGCTCATCCTGGTCCTAAGTCGGATTTTCCTAATGGCAAGAGATGTTGAACATTTGTTCATATGCTTTCTTGCCAACCATGTGACCTCTTTAGTAAAATATCTTTTCATGGCCATTTTCTTACTGGATTGTTTGGGGTTTTTTGAATTTTAAGTTTTGAAAATTCTTTATATTTTCTGGAAACCACTCCCTTGTTGACTATGTTGTTTATAACTATTTTCTCCTAGCCTGTAGTTTACCTTTTCATCCTCTTCTCATAGGCTTTTGCAAGGCAAAAGTTTTTGATTTTGAGGAAGCACAATTTATCAATTTTTTTCTTTCATGGACTGTGCTTTTGGTGTAAAGTCTAAGAACTTTTTGCCTACTCCTAGATCTTGAAGGTTTTCTTCCTGTTTTGTTTTTAACATTTTGTAGTTTTATGTTTCACAGTTAAGTTCATTTTTCAGTTACTTTGTATAATGTATAAGATTTGAGTTGAGTTCTTTTGTTTTTGATTTGTATTGTTTGTTTTTTGCCTATGGGTGTTAAATTGCTCCAGCACCATTTGTTGAAAAGACTTAACTTCCTCCATTCAATTGCTTTTATGGATATATTGTCAAATGATTTTTATAACATTAGTTGACGCTATAATATTATCTTTTCTTTAGGCTGAATGCTGAACCAATCTTACATTCCTTGACTAAGTCCCATTTGGTCATGGCAGAATTCTTTTACACACTATTGGATTTAGTTTGCTAATATTTTATTAAGGATTTTTATGTTTAAATTCATGAGAGATATTGGTCTATAGATTTCTTTTCCTTTCTTTTTTATTTTTTAATACTGTCTATGTCATATTTTAGTGTTGGGGTAATACTGGGCTCATAAAATGAGTTGGGAAGTATTTCCACTGTTTCTATTTACTGAAAGAGTTTACATAAAATTAAAATTAGTGCTATTTTTTTTTTGGATGTTTGGATAAATTTACCCATGAAAACATCTGTGACTGAAGATTTATTTTTTGTGAGCTTTTAAATTATGAATTTAATTTATCTAATGGTTATAGCTACTCTATTGTCTATTTCATTTTAGTTGAGAGTGGGTAATTTTTGGTTTTTAAAAAATTGATCCAGTTCTTTAAGTTATCAAATATATAAGTGCAAAGTTGCTTGTAGCATTCTTTTATTAACTTTTTAAAAGCTACAAGATCTGTTGTGATATCTCCTATTTTATTTTTGATTTTGGTGATTTATGTCTTCTTTTTTATTTTGGTCAGTCTTGCTAGAGGTTTATCAATTTTATTAGTTTTTTTCAAAGAATCAACTTTTGGTTTCACTGATTTCTCTCTGTTGTTTTCCTATTTCTATTGCTTTGAATTCTGTTCTTACTTTGTTTCCCTTCTTCTGCTTACTTTGGATTTGATTTTTTTTTAAGTTTCTCAAGGTGTGAACTTAAATTATTGATTTGAGACCTTTCCTCATTTCTAATTAAGCATTTACTGCTATAAATTTCCTTCTCAGGACTGCACTGGTTACATCCCATATATACTGATATGTTGTATTTCATATCACTCAGTTCTATATATTTTCTTTCCTTTGAGAATTCCCCATTGATCTATGGATTAGTTAAAAGTATATTATTTAATTTCCATACGTTTAGAGATTTTTCTGTGTTTTTTCTGTTATTAATGTCTAGTTTAATTTCATATGGTCAGAGAACATACTCTGTATGATTTCAGTTCTTCTGTTGAGGCTGGGCATGGTAGCTCACGCCTGTAATCCCAGCACTTTGGGAGGCCATGGTGGGCGGATCACCTGAGGTCAGGAGTTCAAGACTAGCCTGACCAACATGGTGAAACCTTGTCTCTACTAAAAATACAAAATTAGATGGGTGTGGTGGTACACGCCTGTAATCCCAGCTACTTGGGAGGCTGAGGCAGAATTGCTTGAACCTGGGAGATGGAGGTTGTGGTGAGCCAAGACTTCTTGTGCCACTGTACTCTAGCCTGGGAAACAACAGTGAAACTCCTTCTCAAAAAAAAAAAAAATTCTTCTGTTGAGGGTTTTTTCTTTAATGGCCTATGATATGATTTATTGGGAATGTTCTATGTAGCCTGAAAAAAATCTATGTCTTCTGATTTCATTTGGTGGAGGTGTTCCACACATGTCAATTAGAACTGTTGTTTAGATCCTCTTAATCCTTGCTGTTTCTTAGTCTGTCAGTTTTTAAGAGAGGGTACAAAAACATTTTGAACAGAAAACCTAGGCTAGTTGTTTACTTTCTTTCACATAGCAGGTCACTAATTCAACATACATAGAACATGGAAAAAAATATTTAGCATTTTACGAAAAATAAACATTAATGGTTACTAAACAGTCTTCACTTTTTCAAAGAAATCTAAAAGTGAATGAATCAAAACCTAGAAACTGTTTTTCCAACCTAAACAAGACTTCTTTCCTCATTAAATATTAAAGAGACCGTTCATATTTTGCTAAATTTGCAGCAGTTTCATATCTGCTGATCAAATATCTTTTTGTACCTAAATTCACTTTGTAAAGTAATCCATGCTGTTGTTTTCTACTGTTTCTAAGATTTCTCTCTGCGTGGCAAGGATTAGTCTTGACTTACGTGAAGTTTGAATAATGCAAAATCTCCACAACTACATGCCTTCCATAGTGTGACTGCTATATAATAAAAAGCTAGCCAAGTGAAAAGAATATGGCTTTGAGTTAAAAGGCCTAAGCTGATGAAAGAAAATTCAGATTGTGAAAGTATGAGTTCTTAGCAAAAAAAAAAAAAAAAGTAAATTTATTTTAGCTATTTCATAATGAATCTGCACAATAAGAAGAGTAATGAGGAAAAATGTTAAAGCAACCTGAGGAAAACACACATATTAAGAAGAAATAAAATTTAGACTCAAACAGCACATGACTCAATAGCAACAACAAAAACCAGATGGTAATAGTCTATTATCTGCAAAGTGCTAAGAGAAAATAAATGCCAATCTAAAATTTTATATCAAGCTAAACTATGATTTAAAAGTAAGGACAAAATGAAGACTTTTCAGCTAATAAAAACTGAGCTTACCATTTTTTATCACTCAGTTGGATGAGTAATCAACAAAGGAATATAATTAAGTAAACAAGAAATGGGACACAAAATGAATACGGGGATATAAGAGCAATATTAAGCAAAAAAACGGATAACATATAGGTATATCCAATGAATTATTAACTATAAACTGATTTAAATGATTAATTTTGAGATGTTTGAAGGGAATATAGAACCACAAAAGATTACAGCATGGAATATTGGCAAGCATGGGAGAAACTGGAATTAAAGCATAAGAATGGTATGTAATTTAGTATGAGGAACAAAATTGCATTAACGTTTCAGTTACCTGTTGTCATGTAGAAATTGATCCCAAGTATCAGAGGCTTAAAACAACAGCCACTTTATTTGCTCACAATTCTGTGGGTAAATGCTTTTTTTTACCCACTTTATACTTGTATTAATTACTTAATTGCTTGTTTTAATTTAGTCATACTAATTAATTACTTGTTTAATAATATAGTAGATGGTTCAGACAACTGGATGCTGGCTGGAACACACAACTGGGACCATAAGCTGGGTCCTCAATTCTCATTATCAGCTCAATTCCTCAGTTCTCTTCCACGTGGTCTCAAGGCTTCTCCCTCTCTGTGTTGTCTTTCCATATAGTCTCTCCATGTGGCTCTCCAGCAAGTTAGTTCATGGCTCCCAAGAGTGCAAAAGCAGAAGTCATTAGGCCTTTTAAAATGCTATATTCAGATTTGACGTCACTTCTGCCACATCCCATTGGTTAAAGACAAGCCCAGATTCAAGAGCAGCAGACTACACAAGGGCCTGAATACTGAGAGACACAGTTCAGTATAACAGAACATCACAATTAACTTCAGAATTTATTAGATCAGTTATGCATGCTCAAAATTTAAGGTAACTAGTAAAATAATTAAAATAAAATGTTGAGGGGCCAAGAAAACTCAATAAATAGAATACACTAGAGAAAAGTGATGGTAATAGGGAAAAGTAAAAACAAAGCATAGGAAAAAAAAAGATAGCAGACATACAATAAATATAAATGTGTTAAACTACCTTTTTAAAACTCAGAGATTCGCTGAAAAAAAAGTTTAATATTCAGTCTATGCTTTTTATAAGAAATACACTCAAATTATAATGACCCAGAAAGGCTGAAATAAAAAAGAATAAAAAGAAAAACATAATAGGCAAACACTCTATAAAATGAAGACGTAGTTAAAGCAATGCCAGATACAGACACTTTAAGAAAAACGCTGGTTTTAGTGATAAAGAGGATTAGGACTTAGTGATAGAAAGAAAATCTTGAACTTATATGCAATGAACAATATTGTCTTATATGCATATAAAGCAAAAAAAAATAGGATAACTTTTCAAAGTATCATTAGGATAGTTGGAAGAGAAGACAGAAGACAGAAAAAATAAGTCAAGATATAGAAAATTTGAATAAAATGATACTAACAAGTTTAATATAAGGCTATATGAGCAACTGTTACCAACAATTAAAGTTCTGGGTGTCCATAGAGAATTTACAAAAACTGAGCACTCTTCTAGGCCACAAAGGAAGTCTTAAAATACAAATTATCAACAGCATACATAATAAACTGGCCACACGCAATTAAATTAGAAACTGAAATTTCAAAGTAGCCTGAAAAGAAACAATTATAATTAAATTTGAGATGTATTTAAACCTGAATGACATTCTATGAGTATTGCATTTTAAAACTTATAATTATAGACAGTGATACTTAGAGGAAAAATGATAGTTTTAAATATCTACATTTTTAAGATAGAAAATAGATGAATTAAGTGTTTAATTAAAAGTTTGAAAAAAAGAAGAGGTAAGCACCCTAAAATCAGAATTACATAAAGTTTAAGAAAGTCCAAGTACTTCTCTGACAAGATTGATCAAGAAAAGAAGGCACAAATAACCATATTAAAAATAAAAGAGTTTAACATAAAGATAATTAAAACAACTAAATACCATGAACAACTTCATGATTTTAAAAAAGTCATTTTTGGTTTAATGTAAATTATGTAAATTGGCTCAAGAAGAAATAAAAAACTTGAATAGGTCTATATCCAAGAGTAATATTTTAAAATATTCAACTGATACAGGATAGACAATGACAAAACCAAAGGACAACTAACAAATTCAAACAGACAATTGCTGAAAAAAACTGGTATTGACTTATCATGGGTACTAGATGAGTATCAACCCCACTCATACCTGTTGAAAAAATTAAATCAAAGTTTAAAAAAATAAACATACCAAGACAGTAGTATGCCCAGAAGAGTTCACAAACAAGTGTTACCAAAACTTTAAGGAGTAGGTAACTCTTTTCAATATTAGAAATGTTTCTAATAGAGGTCATATGCATTGGCTTACACCTGTGAGCCACCACTCTCCAACACTTTGGGAGGCCAAAGTGGGCAGATCACTTGAGGTCAGGAGTTCAAGACGAACATGGTGAAACTCCATCTCTACTAAAAATACAAAAATTAGCTGGGTATGGTGGTGCATGCCTGTAGTCCCAGCTACTCAGGAGGCTGAGGCAGGAGAACTGCTTGAACCCAGGAGGCAGAGGTTGTAGTTAGCTGAGATTGTGCCATTGCACTCCACCCTAGGCAATGGAGTGAGCCTCCATCTCAAAAAAAGAAAAAAGAAATAAATGTTTCTAATAGAAAAGAAGACTCATTTCACAACTTAGAAACAGGCAAGAAAATATAAGAAGGAAAAATTGAATGTAAGCTTACATATAAACATAGATGCAAATATTATAAATAAAATTTTAGCAAACTGAATTCAGCAATATATGCAAAAATGTTATCACAACTTAGTGGCAGAGAGTAGAATGATGTTACTAGATCCTGGGAAGGATAGCGGGAAGAAGGGATGCCGGAGGTTGATTAAGGAATCAAAAGCACAGCGATATAGGAGGAATAAGTTCTAGTATTCTATAGCACTGTAAGATGATTATAGTCAACAAGAATTTATTGTATTTTCTCAAATAGCCAGAAAAGAGGATTTTGAATGTTCCCAACATGAAAAAATAATAAATGTTTGAGGTGATGGAGATGGTGATTACCTTGATTTGATCATTACATATTGTATGCATGTATCAAAATATCACTCTGTATCCCATAAATATGTACAATTATAATGAGTCAACTAAAAATAATAATCTTAGAAAACTATCATGACTAACCAGGTTATCACAGGAATGTAAGGACAGTTTAAGGCATAAAAATCTGTTAATATGATTTGCCATATTAAAAATTTTTAAATATATGATTATCACAATATATGCCCAATGAAAGCATTTAATAAAATTCAACATTTATTTATGATTTTAAAATAAAGAGAACATTTAATTTAGGAACAGAAGGGAACTTTCTTGAACCATCAAGATCATTTATTAAAAACTTACTACAAATGTCATACTTGGTGGTGAAATGAACTTTAAACAATTAGTTCTTAGTGATGTAAAGGGAAAATGCAATATTATCACAAATGTGAATGAATGTTATTTTTCTGACATTTCTCTTCATATCTAAAAATTCATTATTTGCTCCCATGATACATACCAAAAATATCTAAATTTTGTAGCATAGCGTTCAAGGCTTTGATTATTGCCTCATAAAGTAGGTAGTATGCCCAATGATATCAGTTAAGATAGGTTCAGTTACAGTGTGCAGAGAACATATGAACAGTGACTTATAGAAGCCAAAAGTATGGTATGGCAACTCTACAGTCAGAGACAGGCTCTTTCTCAATTGTTGCTTTATTACCTTCAACATATGGTTTCCATCTTGTGATCCAGGAAACTAATTTAGGTTCAGCCATCACATCCATATGCTGGCCAAGTCAAATGGGGTACTGGGACCCAATGTGCTGGGCAGGCAACAACAAAAACAACAACAACAATGACAAAACTGAATAATCCAATGGATGCAGCGGGAGGATCATAGCTCACTGCAGCCTTGAACTCCTGGGCTCAAGTTATTCCTCTACCTCCGCCTCCCCAGTAGCTAGGACTACAGATGTGTACCATCACACCCAGCTATGAACAGGCCCATTCCAGAAATTACAAGAACACTCCAAAGTGCTAGAGATTGGGATCTCTCTATATTGTTCAGTTCAATGGACCCTCCCAAAGTGCTGGGATTACAGTCATGAGCCACTGTGCTCAGACTTATTTTTTTTTTATTTATGAGATGGAGTCTTGCTCTGTCACCCAGGCTGGAGTGCAGCGGCACAATTTCAGCTCATTGCAACCACCGCCTCCAAGATTCAAGCCATTCTTCTGCCTCAGCCTCTCAAGTAGCTGGGATTACAGGTATGTGCCACCACACCCGGCTAATTTTTGTACTTTAATAGAGACAGGGTTTTGCCATGTTCGCCAGGCTGCTCTTGAACTCCTGGCCTCAAACAATCCGCCTGCCTCAGCCTCCCAAAGTGCTGGGATTACAGGTGTGAGCCACCACGCTCAGCCTGGCCTTAATTTTTTAAATATGAGGTTGTATATGTGTTTTACCTACTAGATTTAAATAGAAATTTTCTGTGTATGATTAAGACTAGTCATATATTAAGATAGAATTAACCATGTAAGCCTTATGATATTGTAGCAACGAGCACAGATGAAATGAAAGAATGCAATTTATATATTTTCATGAAATGGTCACTTGAGTTCCACTGAAATCTGCGTTCAAAGCCTAAATGTAGTAGTTGAGATAATACAGATAATCTCAGTCAAAACTCATTTATCTCATCATCATCTAACTTTATTAGGTCCAAGTTATGCCATGTGACTCAACTCTTTATTTTCTAAAACTTTAAAGTTTTAAATCTGTAGGAAGCTTCATCCGTTTTTAAAATATGCTGTAAAAAGATGCTATATTCCGAGAGATGTGGGCTTGATACTCAGTTCATCTTGAACAAATTACTCAGCCTCTTTAAGTTTCTCTTTTATAAACTGAGGATGGTAACACAGTGCTTATCTCATGAAGTTACTGTGAGGCTTAAAATAGGTCATATGTAAGGGCTTAGAATAATGCCTAAACGTAATAAGCATGCTCCAATAGTGTCATTATCACTATGATTAATGGCACCTGGTACCTAGTACACAGCACTCAGTAAATGTTAGTTCCTTTTTTCCTTAACAGGAGTTCTTGTTGCCATGGTTCTGCATATGAAATCATTTCCCATATACATGTCTTACCATTAATTTATATTCTAAAGCCAAATCAGTTCAGGGAAAAGGAGATACACCAAGACAGGAGTTTGGGGGACAATGCTAAAAACATCAACTTTGTATCTAAAAAAATAGTTATCGTATTCTGTGAACAGAAGAGAATTGTATGACTTAGTGGTGTCAGCTTTCTAACATTGTCTTCAAAACACAATTCCCCATTTCACGGTGGATGCATTCATAGGGATCCGGGGGCCAATATCCTCTGACTAGCCTAGAAAGCATCAGAATAATTCTCTTCAAGTCCCAAACACTGAAGAAAAAGGGATTGTTTCTTTGGGGTAGAGAATCCTTTGAGCTTTTAGAAAGATGTGGGAGATGTATCTGATTGTGAGCTGGTTCAAATGGTCCTAGTGGGGAAGGAAAGGGAACAGGGAACCAGGAAGACTGGTTAAACGAGGGCCTGAACATTCCCATGAATGAAGTAGGTGACAGTGCTGGGTCATAGGTGATCAGGAGAGACAGACTGCTATGGAAAACCTTGAGATACAGAGGTAGGCTGGGAAAGGATTCTAGGACGTTGAAACCCCAAGTGAAACAAGGAAAAGCTAAATCCTAATCAAAGAGAAGTCCAAAAAAAAAAAAAAAAAAAAAAAGTCCTGTCAATCTTGTGAAAAGAGATCAGAAATAGAAGTGGGTTGAGGTGAGATGTGAATACAAGAGAGCACGAAGCACAGGCACAGAGTCTGGAACATTGCATTGCATCTTCCCAGTTTCTCAATAGTGTAGGCCCTGTCTACTTGGCAGCCCTGTTGTAAACCACTGACTGATAATTGCCTCCAAATTTATCTCTTACTCTTCATTTCTCCTTCTATAAATTTGCTTGAGAAGTCCCCTGGGAATAGAATCAATAGCCACTGAGGTGGTGATGCTGGGACAGGGTTTTGGTCGACAGGCCATACCCAGGCTGCATAGCTCCAGGGGATAGGGCCAGACATTTTCTATAGACCTCTCTCATAATTTTAATTTTGGGAACCCTGAAGCTGAGTTTACCTCAAACCCTGATTTTGGATTTTGAATAATTACCCAAAATCACATGGGTAATTATCTCAAAGTACAAAAAAAGTCAAATTGTTCATGTTGTTTCTTATTCTACTATCATATATATAAGACCATCAGTTCAGACTATACTGTTGAACTTTAGAAACATTATACCAGGCCTTGCAAAATGAGACAATACACTGGTTTCCAAGGTTTCTCTAGTGACTTGTGTCTGAGGCCCCAAACCCTAGCTAGGAACTAGCACACCAGATAGGAATCTCAGGAGAGAGGATTAAATGGACAGTGGTTCTAAATAATACAGACTCAATACTGTTTCTTCTAGGTGGGGCTCTTAAACTTTCTCACTGACCCATGCCTTGTGATTTCACAGCAGGGATGGCATTCTTGAGCCAAAGGTGAGGGATTTTGAACAGCTTGGTGGGGAAACAGCCCCAACCTTCCTTCCAGGTTGCAGATTTGGTACAATAATTTCAGACCCAAGTTGGCTCAGACTGGAGTGGCAAGATCAGGTTTGAGTTCCTGCTGTTCCAGAGAAAACTTAAGAAGGCCTAATCTGTCCTCTAACTAGACTTCAGAACAGTATGTTCACAAAAGTGAAATTCGGGTGAAGGGCCAGTTTGGTAGGAAGGCTGCAAATGACCAGGCCCATTCCAGAAGTTATAAAAACACTCCAAGGTGAGGGTGTGAGGAATACCACCCCACTGAAGACCCCATGAGGATAACAGAGAGAGGATATCAAGGCTGCAATAGGCCCTGGGATTGAAGACCTCCTGTTTTTGTACTGGGGTCAGGGTGACATCTTGATCTACATGTATGGGGAGGTTATTCCTACTGTCAGTCATCAAGTGAAGAGGTGGGTCTGTCCAACCAAAACACAAATCTGCAGATGTCTTGGCTTAGTTTTACCACTTTCATGCTGGCTACCAGGAGCCAGCTGTTCCTCCTTTAGAGCTCTGACCCAAGGGTGGACAGAAAACTCTTGTTTCCAGTTTAACCCTTCTGAAGTTTCCAATAATGCTAAGAGAGAAATGACCAAAGAGACTACATAATGTAAGTATTTACCTAATCCCTGCTTTCTCCTCTCCTCTGCATCTCAGAACCATTGCTTCAACCATGTCTATTTGTTTCCCTACATCCAACCTGTACCCCTCAAATCATCCTCTCTGTTTAATACTTATCAATGCCCTTGAGGAACTGCCTTTCTGGATTTATCTCCACCCTCAGCTCTGCACGTTTCTTTCTGGCATTTCTCACTTTATGAGTTCCAGAGAGTAAGCTTATAGCCTACATTGAATTTGTCACAACAGCTTTCATAATGCAGGGCATGTGGCACTGATCCTATTTCCTTTGTCCACTGTGATAGCCTGGCCTTGACTCCCTGTGCAGAACCAGCCACTCAAAGGGTCATTAACAAAACAAAAAAGACCCTTTTTCAATTTTACTCTGGAAGCCTAGAAATTTTTTGAAAATATCCTTTTGGTTTTAACAATATGCAGTATCTTAGGAGAATTAAATGGACCAAAGAAATGAAAATTTCTTAAATGTAGGCTAAAGGGAGACTGCTTATCATTTTTACCACTAAGTGAAAAATGTACTAATTTCATTTTTCCTAGTGAGTAGAAAATGTTTTTCTGAAAGTGTCTTCTCCAACAAGATGATTGTGTTCCACTGGACTAGAAAGCATTATTAAATATAAAAATAAGCTACACAAAGAAAAATACCCACAAAAATGTTCAGATTAGGAAATGCTTAAATGTTTCCAAAAATATTTATCAGTAAATGTTATTCTAGAATCGAAATATTTCCTGCTGATGATCATGCCATGGAGAAAATAATGTAATGCCAGTTATGAGATCTTATATATTTGGAGAAAACCCATAATGAGAAATATGAGATAAATAGGAATCATATTTTTTAAAAGAATTATTAATCACATAAAAATTTAAACCTTAAACTATATAAAAATACTAGAGAGAAATAAATTAGTCAATATTTCAACTCTGAGAAATGACCACTTAATATTTAAGTATTTTCAAGCAAGACTCAGTGTAAATAGACACATATGTGTTCAATTTTATACATATAGTTTTTATAACTTGGATTTACATCAGCAACACATCCTAGATAGCTTTCCCTGTCAAAAAGTCTCAATCTGCAGTATTAATGTTCACAATTGTACATAGGTGTCACATGTATCCATTGGGATGTTCCAAGCTTCATTAGCACCTCTCTAAACAAGGCCTCATGTGACAATGTAAAAAAAGCAGGAAGGGAAGGAGGGGGAAGCTGGATGGGTGGGCGGGTGGGTGTGTGTTTTCAGAAGCCTCCTAGTGGACTTCCTTGTATGAAATTGAAGCAGGATATTTCCCTGACCCCTCCATGGGACTTACAAAGGGGCTGTCTTGTTTACTCAGCCCACAGCTCTTAGTTCCTCAAGGGAGAGAGCACATAAGCAAATGAGGCGGGAAGTCGAATACACAGGTGCCGGAACTAGCTGTCTGCTTCAGTGCCCCCAGGGGTGAACTCCATTCACTTGGACCTGCTACGCTCCACTCTTCATGAGAGGGAGCATGAAGGTGAGCAGGTGCAGATCCAGAGTGATTGCTTTTGGGTGCTGGCAGGAGTGAATTCTGTGTGGGGCCTGTGGTAGCATCTAGGGGGGGTGCCCACAACCCCTGAAATCCCAGAAGGAGTGCTACAGTGCCCTTTTAGCTTTGTCTGCCATATACAGACAACTTAAGTGTTAACAGCTCAGTTGGCCCTCTGCCTTTTCATGTGAGGTGACTACCTTCTGCTAGCAAGGGCAAGTGTGACAGCTTTTTTGTGTCCACACTCATGGCTTCTGAGCTCTTGTCCAGCATCCAGGAGAAATAAAGTCACATGAATGAATTGAAGGATGGTAAATGCATGGATTTTATTGCCAATAAAAGTGACTGTTGGCAAGACGGGGCACTGAAAAGGGGATGAGGTGGGAAGGTAATCTTCCCCTGAAGTTTGGCAGTCTCCAGCCAGATTCTTTTCCAAAGTTATGCCATCAAGCTGTCCTTCTGAAATCAGCGCACTTCTCTCTGATGTTCAGCTGTAGTCCCTGATGTTCAGCTGCTTCTCCTCTCTCTGCCAACTGAGGCAGGGGTTTTTATAGGCACGGGATGTGAGGGCAGTATAGGGCTGTGGGTGCTTTGGAAAAGGCAACATTCAAGCAAGGAAACAGGGATGTAAGTTCTCACTTTGGGCTGCGGTCTCAGGCTTTTCAGCTTGAGATGAGGCTTCACTAGGTACCTGACCTTTTCTGCCTAGAATTTCTCTGCCCCTGTCCCTATCAAAATGTCTATGGCTAAGACCAGTCACATGCCCATGCCAGACACTGTCAAGTGAGAATGAATTGATATGATTGTCTCAGACAAGCCAAACTTGTTCCTCTGTGATTGTCACAAAAACCATAGTCCTGTGAGCAATAAAATAAACTTAAATTCATGGATTCACAATACCAAAAAATAAACTCAATTGGTGGCCATTGTAGACTGCCAACCCATTATTATAAGAGCTGGCAAATTAAGAGACAGAATCAAACACTTATCATGCTTTTCCTATATCATTGGGAAATCAAATCGTTAAAAAAGGAATTTCCCCTCATAGAAACATGCCAGCTAATAAATGAAGATGAAATGATAGGGTTAGGATATCATCATTTCCAATATCTGCTGAGTTAATGGATCCAGTTATTGAGCACTAACAACTACCAATATCACAGAAAGAAGCAACCCAACATTATATGCCTCTTGGTTGGAAGGACATACACAATTCCGTCTAGGAAGTCATCTTGCCAAAAAAATGGAACTTGAATCTAACCAAGACTCTAGATCCAATCACACCAATTTGTGGGCAATATGAAGGGTACATTCAATATGAAGGGAAATCAGATTTTGGAAAACTCAGTGACTGGCACAATTGTAGGCTACAGTTTGTTCACACTTCTACTTGTTATAATTCATGATGTACAGAAAAACCTTCAGGCTGAACTTAAAATAGGTAAGGAGGCAGCTTTAAGCTAAACTTGATTTAACAATTGTAAATGGTTCTTATCAGATTTCAGATCTGCATTGATGTTAATGCTGGCTGGCTTTTCCTGAATTCCAAAAGAGAGGAGAGTATAATGAGACAT
Source organism: Callithrix jacchus (assembly GCF_049354715.1). Taxonomy (NCBI): domain Eukaryota; kingdom Metazoa; phylum Chordata; class Mammalia; order Primates; family Cebidae; genus Callithrix; species Callithrix jacchus. The sequence continues at coordinate 67,410,392 of NC_133502.1, forward strand.
GTCCAACCCCTCCTTCCCATCATGGCCTGAACTAGGTTTTCAGGTTAACTCGGAGTGCACTTGGCCAAGAGGAGGAGTCCATTCAGATGGTTGAGGGGCTTAGGATTTTTTATTTGTGATTTACAACCATTAAGCATGAACCTAACTTTCAGCATATATAGCCACTTACTAAAGATCTCTTTGATCAAAAATGACTACAGACTATTAAATTTTATCAAACATTTTCTTCAATTAAAACATTTTTATTCCTTTGACTTACAATTATGAAGGAATATATTAATAAATTTCTTAACATTGAATCATATTTATATCACTGAAATGAACCCAGTCTTGGTCATGGTACAATATACTTTTAAATTTATTGCTAATTTCTATTTGCTACATTTTATTTATTATTCAATATGCAAAAATGTGCCATCTTTGTTACATTTTGGTATCAGTTGGCTTTGCAAAAAAATCTTAAAATATTAAGAAAACATTAAGTCTAATCCTCCATTTTAAAGGTAAAGCTTATTGAGGCTCCCAAAATATTAAGTGACTTACCAAGTTCACATTCTTTTTTATTCTTTTTTTATTCCCTGCAAGTGTTGCACATCTACTTTTTTTTTTTTTTTTTGAGTTGGGGGGGTCTCAAAAACTTTGTCACCCTGGCTGGAATACCCTGGCACAATCAAGTCTCTGTGGTCTTGAACTCCTGGCCTCAAGTGATCCTCCCACCTCAGCCTCTCTAGTAGCTGAAACTAGACATGAGCCACCACATCGCACTGAGTTCATTTTGCTGTTGTTGTTGAGACAGGATCTCACTGTGTTGTCCAGGCTGGTCTTGAACTCCTGGCCTCAAGCCATCTGCCTGTATCGGGCCCCCAAAGTGCTGGAATTACAGGTGTGAGCCACCACACCTCACCCTTTTCTACTCTTTATATCCAATCTTGCTAATTTCAACTCCTAAAATTTTCTCAAATTTGTGTTCTCCTCTCTCTTTAAGCCCACACCACTGTCACACTGAGTTCAAGGACAGCTGGTGTCTTGCCAGGGTTGATGCAATAGTGGCTTCATGTGCTTTCCCCAGCTCCAGGCTCACCTTTCTCCCCAGTGGCGTGAGGGTGAGTCATCATGTTGTCCTCTTGCTTAAAATCCTTTGTTAGATCCTATGACACATCTTGCTGTTACATTGCCAAGGCCTTCTATTACTTGGCCTATTTACCTTAACATCTTGTTGGAAAGAGGCCTCATGGTCCAGTGGAAAGAGCTCCAGATTGGAATCAGAGATGGATTTGAGTCCTAGCTCCACCTCTTACTACTTATGTGACCTTAGGCAAGTTACCTAACCTAAGTCTCCACTATCTCAACTGTAAGATCGGGCAAAAATGACTTAAGTTGCTGGTAATTGTAATATCCATGAAAAGAGTCATACTCTGTAAAATATTTAAAGGGATTTATTCTGATCCAAAAATGAGTGACTGATGGCCCATGACACAGCCCTCAGAAGATTGTGAGAATATGTGCCCAAGGTGGTCAGGATATAGCTTGGTTTTAGACATTTTAGGGAGAACATAAGCCATCAATTGACACATATAAGGGGTATATTGGTTCAATCCAGAAAGATTGGACAACTGGAAGGAGGGGCTTCCAGGTTATAGGTAGATTCAAAGTTTTTCTAATTGGCAGTTGGTTGAAAGAGTTAAATTATTGTCCAAAGACCTAGAATCAATAGATAGGAATGTCTGGATTAAGATAAGGGGTTGTGGAAACCAGGATTTCCATTATGCTGATAGAACCAAGAGAAGGGGTTGTCTGGGTTAAGATAAGGGGTTGTGGAGACCAAGGTTCTCATTATGCAGAGGAAGTCTCCAGGTAACAAGCATCGGAGAGAATAGATTGTAAGTGTTTCTTATTAGATGTGATTCTCTCCTGGAACAGGAAAAAGGAAGGAGAAGGAAGGGTATTCTCTTCAGAACAGATTTTCCCCACAAGTCAGCTTTGCAGGACTATTTCAACATATGGCAAAGAAAATATATTTGGGATTAAAATATTTCCTTCCTTATATATCATGTGATGTTATGCCAGAGTCAGATTGGAAAGTATGCCACGTTATATAGCACTAAGTAAAACCTGTCTGTTGACACTATGATTTGGAAGGCATGACTCTCCAGACCCCTTAGATACAAATTTGGGCAAGAGAAGAAAAATGTACAAGTTTAGTCCTAAGTAAGGGCACAGCTCAAGAAAGTACTCAAGAAAGTATTGCTATTTTAGGTTAGGTGCGGTGGCTTGTACCTGTAATCCCAGCACTTTGGCAGGCCAAGGCAGGCAGATTATCTGAGGTCAGGAGTTCAAGATCAGCCTGGCCAACCAGGGTTCCACTAAAAATACAAAAAGTAGCTGAGTATGGTGGCATATGCCCATTGTTCCAGCTATTTGGGAGGCTGAGGCAGAAAAAGCACTTGAACTTGAAAGGCATGGCTGGGCGTGGTGGCTCATGCCTATAATCCCAGGACTTTGGGAGGCCAAGGCGAGTGGATCACGAGGTCAAGAGATCGAGACCATCCTGGTCAACAAGGTGAAACCCTGTCTCTACTAAAAATACAAAAATTAGCTGGGCACGGTGGTGCACGCCTGTAGTCCCAGCTACCCGGGAGACTGAGGAAGGAGAACCCAGGAGGCGGAGGTTGTGGTGAGCTGAGATCGTGCCATTGCACTCCAGTCTGGGTAACAACAGCGAAACTCCGTCTCAAAAGAAAAAAAAAGAAAGAAAGAAAGGCAGAGGTTGCAGCAAGCCGAGATCGTGCCACTGCACTCCAGCCTGGGCAACAGAGGGAGATTCTATCTCAAAAAAAAAAGAAAGTAAGAAAAAGAAAAAAGAAAAGAAATTATTGCTATTTTAAATAATGTATTAATTTTTAAAAATTTATTTTTTAATTAAAAAAATTCCATATATTTGTGGTATATAACATGATCTTTTGATATATGGATATATTATGGAATGGCTCAATCAAGTAAATAACATATGCATTACCTCATATACTTATCATTGTATGTGTCTGCTGAGCACACTTAACATCTACTCTCTTGGCAATTTGTAAATACACAAAACATTGTTATGAACTTCAGTCACCCTATTGTACTATAGATATCTTGAACTTATTCCTCCTAACTGAAATTTTTTATTTTTTGATCAATATCTCCCTGATCCTTTCCAGCCCCAGCCCCTGTGCTCTCAGTTTCTATGAGCTCAACTTTTTAAGGTTCCACATATGAATGAGATCATGTGGTATTTTACTTAATGACCTCCAGGTTCATCCATGTTATCATGAATGACAGAATTGTCTTATTCTTTTAAAAAAGGCTGACTGATTTTTGACAAGGCTGTGAACACAATGGGGAAGAACGTTCTCTTAAAAAAAAGTAGTGTAGGGAAAATTGGATATCCATACGCAGAAAAATGAAATGAAACCTTTTTCTCACACCAAATACAAAAATCAACTAAAAACGAATAAAGACTTGAAACTATAAAACTCCTAAAACATAGGGGAAAACTCCATGACATTGGTCTGGGCAATGACTTTTTTGGAGATGACCCCAAAAGCACAGGCAACGAAAGCAAAAACAGACAAATAGAATTACATCAAACTAAAAATCTTCTGTACAACAAAGAAACAATCAACAGAGTGAAGAGAAAACCTAGCAAGTTGGAGAAAAGATTTGAGAACCATTCATCTGTTAGGGCATTAATATCCAAAAGATATAAGGAATTCAAATAACTCAATAGCAAGAAAACAACCCAATTTAAAAATGGGCAGAGGACCTGAATAAACATTTCTCAAAGAAGAGATACAAATGGCCAAGTAGATGAACAAAAGTTCAACATCACTAATCATCAGGGAAATGCAAATTAAATGCACAATGAGATATCACCCACACCTGTAAAGATGGCTATCATAAAAAAGATTAAAAATAACAAGTGTTGGCAATGATGTAGAGAAAAAGGAACCTTTGTTGATGGGAATGTAAATTAGTACAGCCATTATAAAAAACAGTGAGGAAGTCCTCAAAATATTAAAAATAGGACTATCATATGATCCAGCAATCTCACTACTGAGTATTCGTCCAACGAAAATGAAATCAGTATGTTGAAGAGATATCTGTGCTCCCATGTTCACTGCAGCACTATCACAGTTGCAGAGATACAGAATCATCCTTAGTGTCCATTCATAAATGAGTAGTAACTTTAATCTCCTACCATTGCCCTATCCCCTCCACATAGCCTTAGTTTTAGGCTTACTGAGCAATATATAATTCTCAAATAGATCACACTTCCTATTCTACTTAGAATATTTCCCTTCCCTAACACTTCCATCCCTAACCTTTGTTCTCTTAGCTAACTCATATACACACTGACTCAGCCACCTGAGTGGCTGGGATTACAAGTGCCCACCACCACGCCTGGCTAATTTTTTGTATTTTTAGCAAAGATGGGGTTTCACCAGGTTGGCCAGGCTGATCAAGAACTCCTGACCTCAAGTGATCCGCCTGTCTCTGCCTCCCAAAAGGCTGGGATTACAGGCATGAGCCACTGTACCAGCCCACACTGAAAACTTAATGCTAAAGTTATCTGTTTTGGAAAGGCTTCTTTGATCATCTCTTGGTATTTTGTCATTCTTTCAGTATTGCCATTGTAAGTGTATGTGTGCCTATTATCATCTCTATCACTTTTGTATTCTTACACGAATTCTAATACCACGCTGAGATGCACAATGCTATACAGCATGGTAATAGCATGCATCAGTAAAGGTGCAGTGTGACTGATATCTCTACAAAACACAAAGCTGGGCAGGGCTCCTTTTGTGCCTTCTATGTCCACAGCAACCTGGCCACTTACACCCTCCCATACACCACACATTGGGAAGTAGCTGGGACCCCAGGAGGGTCCCTTGTGCTCAGCAGGATTGGTGAAGGAGGAGGATACTACATGGTGTTTGCAGAATTCTACTAGGAGCACCCTATCCTCCCAGCTCCCATGGGATTTAAGGAGAGCTAACATTACCAGAGGTTGCCCTTAGATATCGAGTCAGAAAGTTGTTCTCTTACCTTTGTTGTGGCTTAGATATATTTCTAGATACGACCTGTAGAAATATAGGTGTAGCAATGGCATTATCTGAAATAAAATTGGAAAATAAATTCTAAATGATAAAATAATAGATTAAAAAATTCAGATGCATAAAGGAAAAACGTTTATCTGGTATAGTGGGTATCCCTTCCCTTCTGATCAAAGAATGTGCTTAGTGGGGTTCCTCCTCCTCCTCTTCCATAGAACTGCTCCCCTCAGTCAGACCCCTTGTTCCAAACAAGTCCTTTTCCTGTCAGCTATCCAGAGTTTGGCCAGTTGATTCAAGTTTTTAGTTTCTCTTTGGAGCTACTGCAGTAGGTAAAGCATATTATTTTAAACCTAGGAGAGGAAACTAAGAAATGTAATACAAATCACCAATTTCATGAAGTCTCAAAAAATTTAAGTTCTAGAAAACTAAGGTGCTATCCAAGGTCATTCACCTAATCAATGGCACATGGGGCACCAAAGTGCATATCACTTGCAGTCATTCATTCATGCATTCAATCTGTAACAAGCAGACTGATGTTGAAATTTACTGGTGTAAAATTTTTGTGCTGGAGACTCAAAGAGGAAAGAAAGAACATTTTCATCTTCCCTGAAGCAAAACTAGACTTTCTGAATTTCCAAGAAAAAGTCAAAAGATGACCCCATCCAACTTTTGTTGTGATTAGGGCCTTGGTGCCTGGATACCTGAAAAGAAAAAAGCAAGATGAATTCCTATGCTTTTGGGTAACTAAGGGAGGCTTAAAGATACCCCAAAGCAGAAATAACGGGGGTTTTAAAAGGGAAGAAAAATTAGACTTTTATTGCAGCTGGGACCCCATTGTGGGGTGGAAAAGGACAAGGGCTCCTACTTTCCTTGTAGTGTCATGAGCCTGTTAGGACATAAGAAGTGGCAGGGCCTGGGAGGCTGGGAGGAGAAGGAATGGCCCCAGACTGAATTCTAAAAACCATGTCTTGAAATAAAATTGCTAAGAGAATGAGAAGATAGAGAAGTCCAAGAACCAAACTCTGGGCATGCTAGTGGCTGGAGAAGTGGAGGATGAGCTATTGGAGCTGCCAGTGAGGTAGACAAACCAAAAGACAGGGGCCACCTGAAGGCCAAGGGAAGAAGGTAAATGCTTCAAGATGGTACCTGTAAAGTGTTCTTTTTTTTTTTTTGAGTGTAACTTTTTATTTAAGATGGAATTGTTTTTATTAAAGAAATATATGAAAATGGTTAAGTAAAATCAAATGGCTCTAAAACTCTTACAATGAAAACAACATTCCTGCCAGTTGTTCATTCCACAGGCAAGCACTTTTCATTCTGTTAGTTTTTCCTTCTGGCATTTACCTTCCTGGGTTTTTCCAAATTTGTATGTTTTTAGTTTTTCAAGTGAATGTGTATATTAATACATGTAATTTACAGAAGACTTTTCAGTTTATAATGCATCCTAACAGTCCCCTGTCCCATCCCTCCTAATTCTCCAGAGCAATGACTTTTAACTCTTTTAGCAATGTCTTCTATTTTTTACCTCACATAACTAGTCATTTCTTGATTATTTTATATATTATATAGTGATTTCTTGATACGACAGATTAGGCTCTAGCTCTTACACCATCACTATCTTCACTTTTCCTCCCATATTGTCCCAAAGTAGGTACCAGATTTAAGGGGTAAGCAGTCACCACATGATTATGACTATGTACAGATTGCTGATTGTTGAGAAAAAGAGCAACTATGCTCTTACTTCCTATCCCGTACTTTTCTGTCCTAGAATCAATGATTGTCCTAGAATCAATGATTGCCTAACCATCCCTTCCCCCCACCTTTTTTTTTTACATTATTTTCCTTCAGTGAACTTCTTTCCAAATGCCCCAAATCTGGCAATAACCTATTACTATTTTTGAGACAGAGTCTTACTCCGTCACCCAGGCTGGAGTGCAGTGGCACGATCTAGGCTCACTGCAGCCTCCACCTCTCAGGTTCAAGCAATTCTCCTGTCTCAGCTTCCCGAGCAGCCTGGACCACAGGCATGTACAACCATGCCTGGCCAATATTATTTTTAGTAGAGATGTGGTTTCACCATATTGGTCAGGCTGGTCTTGAACTCCAGACCTCATGATCTGCCTGTCTTGGCCTCTCAAAGTGCTGGGACTATAAGCGTGAGCCACTGTGCTCGACCCCTACTATGAAGAGAAGAGACCTCACTATGGTGGCCAGGCTGGTCTGTCACTCTTGGGCTCGAGCCATCTTCTTGCTTAGCCCCGAGTAGCTGGGACTACAGGCATGAGCCATTCCACCCAGCTAACCTATTAATATTTTTACTGTTTCTTTGTAAAGCCAGCTCCATACCTGGAATATTGCCTGTGTTGGATCCTATTTATTGGATCCATGTCATTCTCTTGTTTGTGTACTCCTTCATTTTGCTGGAATATATTCTCCAATAGCTTCCCAAGAAAGAGCACATGGAGGTAACCTGAGTCTTTGCTTGTCTAAAAATGTATTATTTTACCTTCAACCCTCGATTATTTGGCTGAATATAGATTTATCAGTTGAAAATAACATTCTTTCTAGAATTCTGAAAGCATGGTTCCATTGTTTTCAGATTCTCTTTCAAGACAGGGTCTCTTCTGCCACCCAGGCTGGAGTGCAGCAGCACAATCACGAGGCACCACAGCAGCCTTGAACTCAATTGATTCTTTCATCTCAGTTCCCTGAGCAGATGAGACTACAGGTGTGCACCACAACGCCCAGCCAATTTTTGCATTTTTTGTAGAGACAGGGCTTCACCACGCTGCCCAAGCTGTTCTCAAGTGATTTACCTGCCTTGGCCTACCAAAATTACAGGCGTGAGCTGCTGTGCCTGGCCAATTTTTCTTTTATTCTCTCTCTACTTTCTTCACTTCTCAAAAGCATCTCAAACTCAGTGGGCCAAAACCAAAATCAAACTCCATTGAAATATCCTGCAACGGCCAAGTTTAAAATATATCTTAAATGACAATTCCTTACTACATGCAATCCTTTGGTTCAAACTACCACCATCCCTCGCTTGAACTTAGAATTGCTTTTCCTTCTAAGCAATTTTTTAAAATTATAAAGTATTTTAAATAAACCATGTGTGGCTTCACACTTTTTACTACATTAAAAAAATGAAGATCAGCTGGGTGCGGTGGCTCATGCCTGTTAATCCCAGCACTCTGGGAGGCCAAGGCAGACAGATCACTTGAGGTCAGGAGTCTGAGACCAGCCTGGCCAACATGGTGAAACGCCGTCTCCACCAAAAACACAAAATTACCTGGGCGTGGTGGTGTGCACCTGCAGTCCCAGCTACTCGGGAGCCTGAGGCAGGAGAATTGCTCCAACCTGGGAAGGCAGAAGTTGCAGTGAGCCAAGGTTGTGCCACTGCACTCCGCCTGGGCAACAACAGTGAAACTCTATCTACCAAAAACAAAAAAAAAGCATGAAGAGCTTACATACTTAAACATACAATTGCTTTAAGTGTTTGGCAATCACTGTTCCCGTGCATGCAAACACCTGGGACTTGCTATAGAGCAGCTGGAGTACGTTCCACCCACACACAGGAAAGGGAGATGACACCCAAGGAGTGGGGGATCAACACTCCAGCTTTCTCCCCTCCGTTTCCCCGTATCTCAGCAGTATGGAGCTTGTTACCAATGAAAACCTGCTCAATGACTTTAAACTGGTTTTCTTACCTACTCAGTTCCATTTCTCCATACCTCATTTGATGATTTCTGGTATGACCTAGCAAATAAACTGCTTTCACTGGACTTCCAGGTTGTTTTCAATTTTTCACTGTTACAAACAAGGCTGCAACGTTTGTCTACAAACCTCTGGATATACATGTAGGAAGCTTTCGATGTTTCTCACTAGTGAAAATCCTCAGTTGAAGGGTATGTGCATCTTTAATAAATACTATCAACATTTGAAAAGCTCGACAATGTAAGGACTGGCAAGAGTGCCACGTGATGGGTGTGGAATGGCAGCTCACTGTGTAGCAGGTGCTGGGGACTCAGTCGGGGTCTTGGATAGGCACTTAGTTATAGCAAGAATGTTTCATAAATGGTATCTGATATAGCCAAGATTAGTGGGGAAAGTGTAAAGTATAAAGTCAATAGTAGTGTACAGCAAAAAAATAAATAAATAAAAAAAGACTAGTGGGGAATACAAACACATTGCTTAGAAATATTATCCACAGATCTAAAGTTGCTAAGTCTTTTTTTTTCTTTGCAGAAAGAGAGAAAGAGGGGAAAGAAAAAGATAAGAGAGAAAAGCTTCCATAAGATCTTGTAGAAGGAAAAAAAGTCTTTTTTTCTAATGTAAAAATATATAATTTTTTTTCAGAGGGAGGAGGAACAGCTTAATCCAGAAAACACATTCATATTAATCATTCTTCTCATATACTTCAAATTTGTACTTAATGCCTTTCTCCTCCTGGTCATCAGAGGGAACACCTGGGTATTGTGGCAGAAGTTTATATTTCTCCAAATCAATTTCTGGAAAAAACGTGTCACTTTCAAAGTCCTGCATGATCCTTGCCACGAACAGTTTAAGATGGCCTGGGTGATCCATGGCTTCCTTATAAACAGAACTGCCACCAATTATCCAAATCATGTCTACTTTATTTGCTAATTCTGGTTGTTCAGTAAGTTTTAAGGCATCATCCAGACTTCTGGCAAGAAGAGCTCCTTGTGGAGGTTCCTTGAGTTCCCTGCTGAGAACTACATTAATTCTATCCTTTAAAGGGCGATTCTTCTCAGGAATGGAGAACCAGGTCTTCCTACCCATAATCACCAAATTCTGTTTATCTTCTACTGAAGAGGTCGTGGTCATTCTCTGGAAATACCTGAATTCATTCGTGAGCGGCGGCCAGGGCAGTTCACCGTTCTTGCCGATGCCCATGTTCTGGGACACAGCGACGATGCAGTTTAGCAATTGAACCATGACAGCAGCAGTGAGCAGTGACCCCGCTCGCTACACCAACGTGTGCGGCCAACTTTGGCGCGGAATCCTGTAAAGTGTTCTAATGCTCCTGATAGTTCAAGTGATATAATGGAAATGTAACCACTGATTCAGCAATTCTGAGGTCATTGGTGACTTTGCCAAGAGGAGTTTCAGTGGAGGGATGGGGCAAAAGCCTGGCTGAAATAGATTCCACAATGAATAGGAGGGACGGGCATGGTAGTTCACACCTATAATCTCAGCACTTTGGGAGGCTGAGGTGGGCGGATCATCTGAGGTCAGGAGTTCAAGACCAGGCTGCTCAACATGGCGAAACCCCATCTCTATTAAAAATGCAAAAATTGCCGGGTGTGGTGGCTCAAACCTGTAATCCCAGCACTTCGGGAGGCCGAGGCGGGTGGATCATCTGCAGTCAGGAGTTCAAGACCAGGCTGCTCAACATGGCAAAATCCCATCTCTACTAAAAATACAAAAAATTAGCCAGGCGTGGTGGGTGCCTGTAATCCCAGCTACTTGGGAGGCTGAGGCAGGAGAGTCACTGGAACCCTGGAGATGGAGGTTGCAGTGAGCCAAGATTGTACAACCACACTCCAGCCTGGGCAACAAGAACAAAACTCCTTCTCAAAAAAAGACACAAAGAACAAACATTAGCTGGCATAATGACATGTGTCTCTTGGCCCAGCTACTTGGGAGGCTGATGCACAAAAATCCCATGAATCCAGACGGCGGAGGCTGCAGTGAGCTGAGATCGCAGCACTGCACTCCAGCCTGGGTGATAGAGCAAGATTCCATCTCAGAAAAAAAAAAGAGAGAGAGAGAGAGAGAGAGAGAGAATGAATAGGAGGAGGAGGGGATGAGGATACAATGAATATAAGTGACTCTTTTAAGACATTTTGGAAGAGAACATGTTGGTAGCTGGTAGGGGACATGTTATTAAGGAACTTTTTAAAAAGATAGGCAAATGTTGCACAATGTTAATATGCATATGGGAATGATCCAGCATAGAGATAAAAATTAATGATGTAGGATTGAGAGGTGACAAATACTGGAGTGAATACCTTGAGACTGTAAGGAAGACAGGACCTAATAAAAGGTGGAAGAGTTGAATTTAAACAAGAGCATGGACCACTCATTCCCAGTAATGGGAGGAAATACAGAGTGCATAGGTCCAGATGTAGGTAAACTTGGCAGATGTGGTGATGGGAACTTTAACTCCTGAACTGCTAACCTATACTCTCTCAGAGCCTAATCTTTTAGTCTACTGAATTCGGCAATACAGTGAAGTTTAGTGGACCAAATTATCCAAAAATTTTGAAAAAAACTTATATGTGATGCAGACATTTTTACCTCCTGCTTTTAATTTTGACTGCCCTGGGAAAAACTATTGGACCCATGTAAAATTAAAATCTTTAATGAAACACATTCTTTGATAGGTAGATTTAAAAGTTTTAACTTCTGAGAAAATATCACAGTTTTCAAACATAAAGACATGTTTTTATTGTTAGCTAATTGCCCAGCTTCAACTGAAGCACAGTGTATGGCCTGCCTGAAATTCAGCTGTCCACAACGTGGAAAAGATGAAGTGTGCGAGGCAAACAGATCTTGCCATGGTTGCTGATGAAAGAAACTTAATCTCTTGGGGCCTGAGTTGCCTTATCTGTAAAGTAAGGATAATCCCTGCGTTACAGGATTATTGTGAGCTCCAAATAAGATAAAGCTCCTGGGACACAATGGGTGCTAAAATAATAATAATAATTTAAAAAGCCAGCTATCAGCTATCATCACTAAAGTGAGCTTTTTCTGACGCAAACATTTTTAACTGATAAATTTCTTTCATTGATAAGATGTAACCAATAGGGAAACTGGGGGAAGGCACACAATGTCTCTCTGCACCATCTCTGCAACTTCCTGTGAATGTATACTTACAAACTTTTTCTTCCTTTTAGAGTTCTATGAGAAATACCTGTATCCCATCTTGCAAGCCTCCTTCTGAGGCTCATTAATAGAGATAAACGTCTACCGACTGTAGTAGAAAGGCAGTCACACATTCCAGAATGATGTTTTTTCCCAACAAACGACAAAAGCCAAACAAAGCAAACTGACATGGTCGCTGTGGGCTGGAATCTGTTTTTCTATCTAGTTCTACTACTTTTGGCTCTACACTGGAGAGGAACCAGTGTCCTCGTGAAAAAGCCAGTAGAAAAGCAAGCAGCTTACTTCATAGGAATAGCTAATAACATTTAACTGTTGAGCATTTTACCAAAACCCACTCAGGTCAATTTAAGTGTAGTGCAGTGGAAGAAATTATTGCACATTGCAAAGTTGTGGTGCATTTTACTTAAATCTACAAAGGCCAACAGAAGTGGAGTGTAATATTAAGAAATTACTGCAAAATATAATAATAATAAGGGGAGAAGGTGGCTGTTTCCGAAGCCCTTGGCCCCAAGGTAACTGAGGTCACCCCCTCCCAACCCACCAGCACACATCCCTCATTATTTCAGCATTTGTACTATAGGGGGTTACAGGACTTCCGCCCCACAGCAATGGGGTGAAAACGTGAAGTGATCAGAGCTCCCAGATGGAGGGACCACCACCAGAAAAGCGGTGGCAGGCTGAGGAGAGGGGCTGTGGAAAAGGTTGCTCTTGGCATCATACACGCTTCATCCTTCTAGGTCGGGTATCCACCGATTTCCAAGATTTGGGAGAACCTAACCCCGGAGAAGGTGGGGGTGGCCCACGGAGGAATTCCCTGGAAAGGCGGAGGCAGCCCCAGCGGGAGAGGCTGCGTCTACTCCCCGGGGTCAATACCAAGGGGAGGGGGCGCCTGCGAGAAAGACGGGGGCGGCGGTGGGCAGCCAAGGGAGGAGAGGAGGGGCGAGGCGCCGTCGCCAGCCCCCTCCCCTCGTCTGCGCTCCCTTCCTTTCTCTCCCGGGCACCGGAGCGCATCCCGCCGAGGCCCGGCCGCTTCAGGGGGAGGCGCCAACACCTCGCTGCGCCAGGCCCCCGACCGAGCAGTAACCGGGACCAAGGAGGCGGAGCGGACGCGGCTCTGGCCTGCGCGGAGGTAAGAGGGTGGAAGGGTGGTGAGGGAGGGCGAGGGAGATCGCGGCCCTAACGCGGGCCGCGGTCAGGTACCACCCGGGCAGGCCACCTCCACCCGCCCCTGAGGCCCGACCTCCCAGCCAAGAGACCAGTGGGGGGCCCCGGGGACTAGAGCGGCGACCGTACCACAGGCCTAGGCATCGCCGCGCATGCGTACACCTGCCGGCGAGGGCTAGGGGCTGGGTTCTGGGGCTACACCCCAGCCCAGGCCGCGGGGCAGTGGCTGCCCTGCACATGCGCAATTCCGCTGGCGGGGACCCGGTGCGCTGCTCTGGGGCTACATACTACTCAGACGCCGGCCCAGGCTGCACCACGCTGCGCATGCGCGAGTCGTCTGGTAGGGGTCGCGTTTGGCGTCGTTCCGATGTGCTCGCCTGCCAGAAGGCTGTTCTCTTCCTGAGCTCCCGGGTCTGGTGTGGCTAGGGGGCGTCCCGGGTCCTGGGGGAGGGTCCTGCCTGGAGTTTGCCTTCCTAACCCACTCGCTGCTCAGCATAGGTTGCCGATTTAATTTCTGTCGCCTCGACCCAGGCTTCCGCCCCATCAATCTAGTACCCCAGGTCCCGGGCCCCGGACCGGCTCGCTAACTCAGTGGCAGTTTATGCTTTCGACATTTGGTCCTGATGACCAGGAATAGCGCAGAAAGTTTCACTTTGTTAGGCGAAGCTGTTTTGGAACTATGGAGGGATGGGAAGAAATTGCCGCCTTAACCCTGAACATACACTTCTCTGCTCAGCCCTGGAAATAGAGGTTTTCAAAGCTTGAAAACTTTCTAAGTGCTCCGTATGGCGGAGGAAGAACTGAGTTGGAAGGCGAATTTAGAATGAACGTTTGCTTTTGTTCTTTGCAAAAATTACATAAAATGTTGCAACACTTCGAGCCCAGGACTGTAACAAAATGCATGTCGTAGAGAGCTACCTTGTACTGTGCTTGGCAACCTTACCTTATCAGAGCTGAATAAAAGTGGTTGAGTTCACAAACTGCTCTGGATCGTTGCTCTTTCCCCCAGACTTCAAAGTGACAGTCACTGTTTATTGAGCCTCATGGCTTTACACCTTCATAATATTGCATTCCTGCTGGGCTTTACACCTTACTGGACACTGGTTCTTAGTTAAGTCAGTTTCCGGACTCCTGTGGCTACTGTGAAGAGTTTCTAACAGTCATTACTGTGTGCTTTGTAATCTTATATGATGAGCTAATATAGATATTTGGGGACTGGAATAGAAGAGCCACTTAGGCTCAGAGAATGAGTACTTCAGGTGAAATGTAATCTCTATTTCCTGCTAGACGGTGCATGCGTGATATTAAGCAGCAGAAAAAAGCAACAAGAATGATACGTTCTTGCATACCCCGCTTTCCCAACTCAGGCCGTATTGCTCTTTCTGAACCCTCACCGCAGGGCTTCTGCATTTGATATTTCCAGTGTGCTCAATGCTCACTTTCCCACTCCTCCCACATCTGCGTGGCGCAGGACTTCATTTAAGTCTTGAAACAATTGCCGTCATTTCAGAGAGGTGACTACCTTATCTAAAATGGCTGGCTCTCCAAACTCTTGTACTGCTGGTTTGGCTTTGTAGCACTTAATCACTATCTGATATTACATATTTGTATGGCTATGATCAATCTGTCTCCATAATTGGAGCTTAGAAGGTATTTGTTAATTGTCTAAATAAAATTGGAATCTAACTTCAGAGATATTTTTGTACTGAACTCAACATAGCTTCATTCATTTTTTTCAACAAAAATTTATTTTGTATCAGGTCCTGTCCTTGGTGCTTGGATGTATCAATGAACAAAAGAGACAAAGATCCCTTCCCTCTGGAGCTTACATTCTAGAAAAGAATGATAAAAACATATTTGCTTGTTAGGTGAGAAAATTATAAATGCTAAGAAAAATGAAAAGGGAGAACAAAGAAAGGGAATTGGGAGTGCAGGTGTGGGTTGCAATTTTAAACATCATGGATATGGTGAGTCTGAAGGGTAAACCAAAGGTGACATTTAACATGGAGAACTGGGTGTTAGAAATGTTCTTCTGAGAGAAAACATTCTTTATCATGCTCTACGATGTCTTTTATGGGAGCCCACATCATGACCCTTGTGAGAAATGTCACCATTTTTTATAGTATGTAGGTGAAAAAAACATTTTTTTCCCCAAACAAGAGTTCAGGTTATTCAGGAGTTTACAGTTTAACTCAGCACATCAAATGAAGACACTGGACTTTTACAAGGAAGAGACTAGTCAGACAACTATGTAAATTGTGCTGAGAAAATTGTATATTGTCTCCATAGTTTTTTGCAATTGCTTCTTAATGTCCCTCTGACTGTGGATGACTAGTGAAGATCTTTTCTAAGAATGGTCATTGCTTTTCTGTATTTGAAACTGTGTAGGAGAGGAGCTTAAATCACCTGATGTGATGTTATGCTATAAGGTATTAAATGACCTCTCTTAGAGATTTCTGAATGAACCAGATAAACCTAACTAAATTTCAGTCCATAATTAAAGGAGGCTTAGAGAAAAATGGAGAGGAATAATTTTAGCAAGTAAAGTGTGTTTCCCCTCATGCCCTTTACTTACATAGATTAAAAAACTCTGTTCAAACACCAAAATACTGTTAGTCTATAATTATATTGCATTTTGAGTAAAGATGGGGTTCACCATCTTGGCCAGGCTGGTCTTGAACTCCTGACCTTGTGATCCAAGGAATTTGGAGAGCCAGCCATTTTAGATGAGGTAGTCACCTCTCTGAAATGATGGCAATTGTTTCAAGACTTAAATGAAGTCCTGTGCCATGCAGATTTGGGAGGAGCGGGAAAGTGAGCGCTGAACATACTGGAAATATCAAATGCAGAAGCCCTGGGGTGAGTGTCTGCTTGATGAGCCCAGCAAGGACCATAAATGTAAGGAATCTGTGGAATTTGCTTATATCCTATGAAATTGTCATATTTAAGTTTGGTTTTATCAGTTAGTTAAAGTGAAATTTAAATTCCCCAAGATACTGCTACTGTTGAAGTTTAGTTGGATCAGGTCAGGCTTGGTGGCTCACCTATAATCCCAGCACTTTGAGAGACCGAGGCAATCAAATCTTCTTCAGCCCAGGAGTTAAAGACTAACTTGGGCAACATGGCAGAACTCTGTCTCTACAGTAAAACAAATGAACAAACAAAAAATTAGCCAGCCATGGTAGCACACACCTGTAGTTTCAGCTACTTGGGAGGCTGATGTGAAAGGATTACTTGACCTGGGAAGGTTGAGGCTGCAGTGAGCCATTATCGCACTGGGCAATAGAATAAGACCCCATCTCATAAATAGATAAATAAATATTGCTACAGATTAAATTGTCCAGGAAAATGGAGATTTGACACCAGGAATTATTGAGGTTACAGAGTGACATTAAGGACTCTTGTTTAAAGAATAAAAGAGAGGTATGGCCAGGCACGGTGGCTCATGCCTGTGATTCTAGCACTTTGGGAGGCCGAGGCGGGTGGATCATGAGGTCAGGAGTTCAAGACCAGTCTGGCCAAGCTGGTGAAACCCTATCTCTACTAAAAATACAAAATAATTAGCCGGGCATGGTGGTGGGCACCTGTAATCCCAGCTACTTGGGAGCGGGAGGCTGAGGCCGAGAATTGCTTGAACCCAGGAAGCAGAGGTTGCAGTGAGCCGACATGGTGCCACTGCACTCCAGCCTGGGCAATAGAGTGAGACAGCAAGACTCTATCTCAAAAAAAAAAAAAAAAAAAAAAAAAAATACAGAGAGAGAGAGGTCCACATGGAGATTTTACTTCAAAGGAGTGAATAGTTTGCCTCCTGGTAAGGGGTATTTATAATGTCCATCAATGGAAGTCTGAGATGATACTTGTAGCTTTCATTGTCCGGAAGGAACATGTGTCCAGTTCACATGGTGATTGCACTCTGACAACATGAGGGTTTTCAGGAAAGTTCAACCATAATAATTTTTTAGATTTAATCTGACATTAGAGTAGGTTTCTTTTACGTCTTCAGCCTTGCGAATTGGCCTGAGCTAATATCTCTTATGTATATCTCCCTGTGTAAGATGTTTTGAGCTAAAGTACCAGCAGGTGATAGTATGTGAATAAAACATAAATTTTGACTGCATTATAATATGTCCTGTATTATGCTGCATGTATGCATGTGTACAATACTGAACAAAACCAGTCTCAAGTGGAAATGAGCCAAGGCCAAGAGGGCCTGCCATGTTGAAGGAGTATGTGTGCTGGGTCAAAGATCTTTAACAATTAGGATCTCTTTAACAGGCATGTTAAGATTTTTTTGAAAACTTGGATTAAATCTGTAAGGACCTAAATTTAAAATGGATTTACGAATGAGATCTCAAGTCTCAACTCACATTAGTTTAATATAGCAACTTAAAAATATTTGTATAATTTGTTGTTTTTCATATTTGAAAATGACACTTTTGCTGTGTGTGGCTGAAAAGACCAAAGTTGGCAAGCTCAGTAATCTTTTCAATTAAATACTGCTTTGCTTTGTACTGAAGAGCTGACTCATCACTCTTGTTAAAATTTGGAAATCTTTTTAAAAAACAAATAATTAAAATAGCAACAGTGTTTCTGTATTCTACACAAGTTTTTGTTTTTCATGAACATATGGCAATACCATTTCCTTTGAGGTCTTGTGCTAGTTTTAGTTGTGCTTTTAGTGCTTTAGTTTTGTCCATCCTGTTTATAATTGTTCCACTGTGATTAGCTGTCATGTAGGTATTTTACTGTTAGTTATCATTTATTTTAGACAGCTCATTCAAGTGGAGCTAACATTTACAGCTAACATTATCCTTTTTTGCAAATGACAATTGGGATTATGTTTTATTGTATGTGTATTTATATTATTTATAACTTGAAGATGACACTTAAAAAGCTACTATCTAATGACTCGGCCAAGCATATGCTTGGGAACCATCATTACCCTATTGAAATTTATGTGGTCTGTAGCTCATTAACATACTGATGCCCTAAACTGTGTGCTGGTCCTCCAAAAGATATCAAAATTATTTAATTTCCTGTTTCTTTGATTATAAAAGCATCATCAAATGTGTTGCCCACCCAGATGGGAGAATTTTAAGCATAGAGTTCTATATTGAGATAATTCTTAAAAAATATATTGTTAATGTGTTCCTTGAGATGCTTCAGAGTTGATCTCTTATTATCAAGCTGACTTTTAAAATATGTGACACTGGGACTTCTCTGCAGGAATTGCTATTTTTTTCACTTCTTCTGGAATCACTTCTAAAGAATTATTAGCATTTAGAAGCCCCCGATTAACTGCAAACTATCAGCACCCAAAACCTACCATTAGGTTGGGGTAATATGGACACAAGCCCCGAAGAGCTGGATATTCTTTTGCTCTATGTTATTCTGTTTTCTCTCATGTATTTGCTTTCCTTTCAGTGCCTACTGCAGGCACTGAATCAATATTTGTTGAATGAATTAGGCAAATGAACCTATGTCCTGTAATCAGCTTAACTCATTTTTTAGGTCAGAGGTATTACCAAGTAATATGACACATTGTGTAGCAGATACACTGATTAATACTGATTACCAAAAATAATATGTACAAACTGCCTATTATATGTTTTGTACAGGGAAATGAATTATTTGTCTTTATGTGAGGATTGGGTATGAATGTATTTGTCACATTTTCAAAAGAGTGTCCTCTTGTTCAGTAGTCTTCAACTGTGTATTTTTTTGGAGTGTAAAGAAAACTCTCAACATAGAATATATAGAAATAAGTAGTAATTTGTCCCAAACCAGGATACTTTGCAAATAAATTACTGAACTGTACAATTAGGAAAACAGCTGAAATAGGAAGTGTCATGTGACAGATTACCTTACTTGATATATATTTGGCCTTGAAAAATTACTTTTGTACAGACTTGAAATACTGGCCCTGAGTGTCCAATTTGGAACCTTTAAAGTCACAGATCAGAGGCAGAAAATTCTGCTTGGAGAAGGTACTTATCATTCCATTTTCTATTTATATTGCAAGGCAAATATCAGTACAGTAAGAGTCTGTGAAAACAGTCTCAGATTACATTTTAATAAAATGAGGAAATGCATAAGAGACTTTTACAAAGAACAAAGCACCTTTAAATATGAATAACTATATATCATATCTATATATATGAGCCAAGTCATATATCCCAAAGAAACATACAAGGGGAAAACTAATAAAATAACACATAGTAAGATAGTAAGATGATCTTACTGTCATCCCATAGTAAGATCATATGAAATGATCTTATGCTGTAACACTGTCACTATGAAGAAAATCTTCCCAGTACTGTTGCCAGCTTCTACTCTAGCTCTGCAAGAAACATTACCTTCCTATGCAGAAAAGGGGGACATCTGTAAGCAGATTTAGACCATAAGTAGAAAGAACATTTTTGCCATTTTAATACATTGATATTAAAACTTTTTTTTTCTATTGTGGATTTTTCTTCCAGATATAGTAGTACAAATACTGCTCATTGAGTATGTTATTTAATCATCCTGTTTTAAAAAATCTATTTATTATTATTATTTTTTGAGATGGAGTTTCTCTGTGTCACCCAGGCTGGAGTGCTGTGGTGTGACCTTGGATCACTGTAACCTCTTCCTCCTCCTGGGTTCAAGCAATTCTCCTGCCTCACCCTCCCAAGTAGCTGGGACTACAGGCACATGCCCCTACCCCAGCTAATTTTTGTATTTTTAGTAGAGACGGGGTTTCACCATGTTGGCCAGGCTGATCTCAAACTCCTGACCTCAGGTTATCCGCCCACCTTGGCCTCCCAAAGTGCTGGGGTTACAGGCATTAGCCACCACGCCTGGCCTATTTTATTTTTTTAATTTTAATTTAATTTTTATTTATTTAGAAAAAGAGTCTTGCTCTGTTCCTTAGGCTAATGTGCCATGGTGTGATCATAGCTGATTTAAATATTTATTTATTTATTTATTTATTTATTAGTTTTTGAGATAAGGCCTTTGTTACCCAGGTTGAGTGCAGTGGTGTGATCATGGTTCACTGCAGCCTCAACATCCTGGGCTCAAGTGATCTACCTATCTTAGCCTCTCAAGTAGCTGGGACTACAGATGTGTACTGCCACATGTAACTAATTTTTAAGTTTCTTGTAGACACGGGATCTTTCTATGTTGCCCAGACTAGTCTCAAACTTTTGAGGGCCTCAAGTGATCCTCAAAGTGCTGGGATTACAGGTGTGAGCCACCATGCCTGGCCTTCCTAGGGTATTCAATTTTATTTTATAGATGGCTAAAGAAATTATGCTTTGTAAGTTGTCATTACCAAATGTTTATTGAATCTTTGTGTCTTTGGTAAGGGCAAAATTAGAATGATAGAATTCTCACTTTAAGAGTTTATTTTCTTTTACATTGGGTAACCTTCATCCCTCCATCCTGAGATTATTAGTTTAGTCTTAAAATCTTGAAAACCATCTTGTTAGATAGAAAAGCCATAGTATGGGGCCGGGCACGGTGGCTCAAGCCTGTAATCCCAGTACTTTGGGAGGCCGAGGCAGGTGGATCACAAGGTCAAGAGATCAAGAGCAACCTGGTCAACATGGTGAAACCCCGTCTCTACTAAAAATACAAAAAATTAGCTGGGCATGGTGGTGTGTGCCTGTAATCCCAGCTACTCAGGAGGCTTAGGTAGGAGAATTACTTGAACCCAGGAGGCGGAGGTTGCGGTGAGCTGAGATTGCGCCATTGCACTCCAGCCTGGGTAACAAGGGCAAAACTCCGTCTCAAAAAAAAAAAAAAAAAAAAGAAAAGCCATAGCATACCAATTCATTGACGGAGTTACATGGGACCTTTTATCTTTGGTATTCCCTCCACCAAAACTTTCCCATGAAAATCAATTCCCAACAAAGTCTAACCATGCATATGTTGGTATCCGTAACACATTAAAATAGTATTGTCTTCTGCATGTTTTAAAATTTTATCAAACAGTATACTATATGTGTCATTTTGTGACTTAGTGATTTCGGTCAACATTGTTTTGTAGATTTGCCTGTTTTGATTCTAGCTAATTTATTTTAATAGCTACCTAGTGTGCATATGTCACAGTTTATCAGTTCAGTTGATCAATTTTCTTTGCTCTTTCTCAGTTTTTGCTATTGGGAACATTTGTGTGTATGCTCTAGAGTTCATGTAGAGCAGTGTTGCTAAAATTACATGACTTGTTAGTGATCTGGAAATTATTTTAGTGGGCCGAGATCAGCATTTTCTTATAAAATGAAATTGAATAGGATAAAATAGGATAGGGTAGGGTAGAATAAAATAGCACAAAGTAGAAAAAAACATCAAACATCTCACATAGGAGTAAGAATTATTTTGTGAAATTTTGTTTCCGTTATATATACATATCAAAAAAGATGGAAAGACTGCCTCCATCTAAATACTGTTGAGTTGTTCTTTAAAGTGATTGTATCAATTTACATTCCTTCTAGCAATATATGTGAGTGTGCCTTCTCATCTACCTCCTCGCCAGCACTAGGCATTGTCCCCCTTTAACTTTTGCTGATCTGAAAGAAGAGATCTATCTCATTGTGGCTGCATTTCTGTGATAAATAACATGGTGAACTTCATTATCTTTTAATATGTTTATTAATTTGTTCTTCTGTGAATTGCATGTATTCTTTGGCCACTTCTGAATTTTGTTGTATGTTTTGTTCTTACTGATTTGTAGGCATTTTTTATATATTTTGTATATGAATCTTTTCCAAGCTGTCCATTATGTAAGTTACAAATATCTTCTTCCTTTCTGTAGTATATTTTTCCGTTTGTTCAGAATTACTGCTCTTTTCTTTGTGGTTTTTGCTTTCCTGTCTTATGAAATCTTTAACTGCTCTGAGGTCATAAAGATATTTCTATACTTCTAAAAGTTTGAAAGTTTTGCTTTTTTATTTTTCCATTCCACATGGGTATTCTTTTATTTTCTGTGTGGAAATACTATAGATTAAATTCTCCTTAGTGTGCATTTTTCATGTGTTTCAGTGTCCAAATTGTTGAAACCGTCTCCTGAAGCTTATAAAGTATGATATTTAAAAGTTACATTTTATAACTTTCATATTTGTATAACAGAGCATCTCTGCTGCTGACTTTTTAATAGTAGATAGTATGGATACAATTGTTAAACTATATTTTTCTCAGATTCAGATGGATTGTTAAATTTGCAAGATAGTATGTTCTTTTCCTTTTCTGTTTTTTTCCAATAGAATTTATTTATGTATTTATATTTCCAGTCACATTAACTTTGTTCTAGAAGACAACTTTACAAGGATCTAAAAGGAACAGGATTAAAGATGACTGAATACTGAGCTCCAGAAATTTAAAACAATCAGGTACAAAAGTTTTTTGGAGGGAATGCTTCCAGCCAGTCAGTATAACATAAACCTATTTGGAATGTGCAGAAGAAAATCTTAAAGTATCTATCCCTGAAATACAATGGAGGGTCCAAGAACAAGGGCTTTTGAATAGTCCTGGTTCAAATACTGGCTCTGACACTGATTGGTTGGTGACTATTGGTCACGTTACTGAAATGTGTGAATAAAATGGAGGCAATGATTAACTCGTTTCATTTGGATATTATAAAGATTGAATGTGATAAGGTGATGCACTTAGTGCCTGGCACAGAGTAACTTTATTTTTACTGTTATATTATTGCTGTTGTTACTTAGAATACATTTTATAACATCATGGATATGGCTTTCTGTATGTATATTGTGAATTGTTATTTTAAGTATGCATGTCAATATATTGTTAATAGCCTGGTGAAATCACATGGTTAACAGGGTAAGGTAATCTCCACATGTATTTCGCAAACTATACATGCAAATTGGGGATGCTGTTTTTCTCTATTATATATGCATCACGTTGAAATAATGTTAAAAGGAAAGCCAACCATCTCCCACAATGCTAAAAAATTCAAAGCACTTTTTAATAGTATTATACAATAGTAATTAATCCTGATTTGTTTTTAAATCTTGAAGGACTTTCTGATCGACAAATACGAAATTACATTAATCTTATATTTCATCCAAATTGAATCCTGCACATCATTTCTTTGAATGTGGTAATTTCCATGACATACTTGCAATTATATCTTAACCTGATGTCAGATAAACAGAATGGCCTGTTTCCCACCATTCTAATTTTAAAGAGTTTAATTATACTTGAAATGGATCAAAGACAGTGAAAAGAGGGTTTTTTTTTCTACTCAAAAGCCCAGGATCACTTTTTCATGATTTTAGCACATTAGCAAGATTTCCCTTCTGCTAGGAACGAAAGGGCCTAGAGTAATGCAGTGAGGGACAGTCACATTTCTACTTGGTCCCTTTTCTTTTTTTCTCTTTCCCTTTTTATTCTCCTCCCCTTTTATTTTTTATTCCAGTAAACTTGGGACAAATATGGAAAAGTTGTTTCTTGGTAGGATGAGGCAGAAAGAGGGGGATCTTTGGTACAACCCGGTTCCAGTATACGAAAAGCTGGGTTTTAAGGATGCTTTCTATAAATATGTTGTGTTTTACTCTGAGCTATGAGTTGTGGGTTATAGCAATGAAGGAATCATTGTCTGCCCTTTTGAAGAACTTACCAATTAATAGAGAAGATACACCATAAAAGAATAACTATCATATGAGGTAGAATATGAACAGTGCCATTAATGTAGTTAAAAACAAAGCAGAAAAAGTGCTGTGGAAATGCAGAGGAGAAGAGGTCCCAGCCCATTTGAGGAATCAGGATCCACACTGATGTAAATCTTAGTGGCAGTCATGCTGGGTCTTAGAGAAAATTAGGATTTTAACAGATCTGCTAAAAAGCCATAGATAATATGTAGTAAATATTAATTAAAATGTCAAAATATCTTTCCATACTGTCAATCAGATCAAGTTTTATAAATGTTTAAGTGAGAAACTTCTAAGTGATCTTCTTAAAAACAAGTGTATCTTTTTTTACTTGTTTCCAAACATTAGAAAGTAATGATTTGCTCTTAATTTTCATAATCTTGAGTCATAATAATTCTGAATAAATTCTGATTCCTTATATTCTGAGAGATCTTTTGGTGGCTGAGGAAAAAAAAATTACTGGTATACTGAAGGGCTTTAAAACATTGATAAGGAACACCATTTAGATGTGGCCATATTTTGATTATTGTTTTTACCTGTCTATTATGAGGTTCTCACTCTACTGTAGAAAATATCAGATAAAATGTCCTGATGTTAGTACATGAAATATAGATTGTGTTTAAGTAAATAGGACCCCACCTCGTAAATTAGAAAAAGCAACATAATTAAATACAGCCTTATTAAATTCCTTTTTGGAGGACAGAAACTACTTTATTTTTATTTATTTTTAGTGATAAAATAGTTAACTACATAATGATTGAACCACAGTTCAGACATATTGCGTAGTTTCTGCTAGGGCTGCTCCTGCTGTCACGTCTACCTGGTAGAAAGTAGGTGATGCGGGGATGGTGATTAAGGCAAGGACGATCAATGTATTGCTACATATTTGATGGCTGTTATTTCAGATTTTTCATTAAATCTGGAATAACAAAGCCACATTCATTCATCTTTTTCATCATTTTCCTTCATTTCTCCTTTTTATTTTTTTTCTAGCTTAGCAAATCATATATTCTTCTGTGGAGCTGAGAATTGATGTCTGCTCTTCCCAGTGATTTGGAACTTTCCTATCTCAGAGAAAAGTTGACCAAGGTCTAAAATTTATTTTTCTTTATCACAGGAAGTCAACTGTGAAAATTTTCTACTCATTTTCTTTATAGTTAAGGACCCATGTATATTTTGAGACTACTTTTTTAGACCTTAGCAGGAAGATTCCCGTAAGGGTCCATCCGGTAGTTCTAGAATAGTTCAAACATTTTTGGTGTTTTATAGCTGTTCATTCCCATGCCTAAAACTTAATTCCATTATCTTCCTTTCACAACATTTGAGCTTAGCTTATTTTCTCTGTTAGTTAGAAGTAAAATAATTTTAACCTGCCTAGTTCCATCGAACATAAGGGATCCTGATTTTACCACATACTTTTTCCTCAGGGACTGCCCAGGACTGTCCGTATGGAAGAAGAACTTCCTCTTTTCTGTGGATACAGTGGCAAGGTTAGAAAAAATCATGCCCTTGGAGCATGTGTGTTCTGTCGCATGAAATATACTTCATGAAGCAACTATTGGTCACCCGACAGGAAGATTAATGAGATAGTATCTATCTCTGAGGGGCTCCCAGTGTCATCACTGGGAGGCCAACAGATAATCGTTGTGGGTATGGAGAATGCTGAAGGGGTCAGCAGGGAACCAATATACCTGAAGGGCAGAGAAAGGGCTCCCAGAGATGGTGACAGTGACGGATGAGGCACGAAGGCCATCCTCTACTTTTAGACAGTGCTGGCCTGCAAAAGGGTATGAGTTGAACAATGTTTATCCCATTCCCAGAGATTTGAAAAATTATAAACTGCCTAATCGTAGATGATATGCTCTCAATTTGTCATAGCCATTCTTTCATTTCTTCATCACATCTGAACATGAAGTCATCCAGCTTAAGTCCACTCAGTGTCCAGTTGATGTTAAAAGCCTCACATCTTCCTGCATGCATATTGATTTCCATCTTGTGATATTTTGTTCAGTTTTCAAAATATCTGCTCATTGCTATTAACAACTTAATATTAACTGTCACTATTAACTTTTGTCTGTTTCCCATACGTATTTAATAAAATCAGGTCAAAATTCAATAAAACTATAAATAATTATGCAAAGCCAGCATAGTGTGCAAAGGTGGCAAACCTTTTGAAACTAAACCATAGCATTACCATGTGCAGACTTAAGTGTCCATTTGTGAGCCCTTGTAGGAAAGTCCAAAAGTGCTTTACAAAAGTAATATATAGAACTCGAGAGTCTTCCAAAATGTTAAAAGAAAAATTCCTAATTTTTTCTATGAACAGGTTTCATAAAATAAAGAATAGATTCACAGACTTAGCAATGAAATTACTATATTATTACTACATAGTGATTGAACATATACAAATATATATACAAAGTGATATAATAATGAATGTATATAACATAATGAATACAATATATAATGAATATATACAAAGTGTTATACTGCTAGGAAATACTCAAAAGGTGAGGTGTTGGCATTTTTTTCTTAAATCTTTTTTGCTAGGTATGCCTAGCATGTAATTCTGATTTTCTTTAAATATGCTGTATTTTAAATTGAATTCAACAACTTGATAGTTGTCTGTAATTAAGTGAAGTATGGTTCGGCACTCCATTATTCACATTGCTGGAGAATAGTTATACCGATATCACACACGCAGAGGAACAATAAGGTGCAATTTGGTCTCTACTTTTATGGCAGATATATTTCCCTAATTATGTTTTCCTTGAGTTAATATTAAAATTTCACAACTTGGCATTTCCCAAACAGACACCAGGTCTTGGAGGAAGGGGTGGTGGACGAGATACCCGAAAAGTAGTGGAAGAAAAGTGGCCTGGGTTAGTTATCTCCTGTGGTAGTGTTATTGCAGTAAGGAGGGTTACCTGTGCCAAACCAGGACTGAATTCTAGGGACACCATCTTGATGAGGCATACTGCCATACTGTCATTCCTTAGTAGTGCTTTTTTCCCCATACAGATTTTTCTCTTGTCCACACCTAGCTCTTGCTCAGCCAGTTTTTTACTGGACAGTTGGGCACGGAGTTGATTGGGTCCTTCTGCAGAGACAGCTGCTGTCATGCAGAATGGCTGCAGATAGACTGAGGCTATTATGGGGGCTATTGTGTGAATCCTACATTGTCTCATGAGTGTGCTGGACAGCAGGTGTTATTGCCCTATTCCTTAAGGACTCTGAGAGTAGCCAAAGCGCTGCAGATACAAGCAAACACTAGGTCTACCAGCAGTATCACAGTTTATGTAAACCTTTTATTCAGCAATCAGATGATATGTAGAAAGAACTCTGGGCTTTAATCTTGCTCACCCACTGAGAAGCTAGTGATCTTGGAAGACAACGTAGTTTCCCTGTGCCCCAGTTTCCCCACAGGTAACACGAGGATAATACTATCTATGTCCTACAATTGTTGTGAAGATCATAAATAATATATAACAATTATTAACTAGATTAATAATACATCTACATTAAATACTTGTTCCACTTCTACTTCCTAAACCTTGTTCTTTTGGAAATTTACAGACTTAAAATAGGAAAAAAATAAAAAATGAAGACCTCACAGAAAATAAGATTTCTGCATGATATTGGGTGGTGGGACAATTTAAACCTTGACTAAAAACAAACATAACAAAAATCCTTTTTTAGCTCTATCATGGCCTTGGGCAAGCTCTTTTTTCAGTAAACCAAGTATCACAGAGAAGAAGTAAAATTTTTAAATAAAGATTCTTGGATTCCTAGATTAATGTAGCATCACCATAGAACACTGTGTGTTCCTAAAATTTATGTATAATAACAATAGGGACATAGTTTGACACTTGCATATAACTATAACCTCTTATATATGTGAGATTTTTTTTGAATTCCAAATTAGGGTTGTCCTGTAGGAAATGCCTGTGAATTTTCCTACCTCTAAAATTGTTTTGCAAAGTACTCTGATAACTAAAGTAAACACAGAAATAGTAAGCACTTTTTCAAAAGTGAATGGGAGAACCAACTGTTGGTGCTGCCCAAAAGATAACAGAAGGTGTCCTTCTTAGGGCAAGGTCTTATGATCCAAGTGGCATGGGAGGGAATGTGACTGGATTTGGCATCGGGACAGCTTGGCCCTGGTTCAGGCTCTGCCACTAACTCACAGGGTGATGCTATTAGCAGGGACAAGCTTCTTGGCCTCTATTAGTTTCTTTGGGCTGCTGTAACAAATGACTGCAATTCAAGCAACCAAAATTTCTTTTCTCACAGTTCTGGAGGCTAGAAGTCTGAAATCAATGCATCATCAGGGCAGTGCCCCCTCGATGTCTTTCAGGAAGAATCTTCTCAGCTTCTGGTGGTGGCCCTCAGCAATCCTTGCTGCTCCTTGACTTCCAGATACATCACTGCAGTCCCTGTCTCTGTTGTCACCTGGCCTTCTTCCCTGTGTGTCACTGTGTGCCCTCTTGTCTTCTTATAAAGAGATTAGTCATTGGACTTAGGGCCCACTCTAATCCACTGTGACTCCATCTTAACCCATTACATCTGCAAAGACCCTATTTCCAATCAAAGTCACCTTCTGAGGTTCTAGGTGGATCTGGACTTGCAGGGGAAGCCATTCAAGCCACTGCAGCACCTTTCTGGGCTTTCTTCAGGTTTCTCATCTATAAAATGATCTTTAGAGCTCCTTTTAGTCACAGCATTCAATAGTGCCATGAAGATTATTTAGAAAAGATAGAAACCTGAAAGCAAAGCTTTATTTTCAAGAAAAACACTGGTGGCTCTGCTTGTTTCTGCTCTAGGTCCAGTGGCCATTGGGCTCCATGCATCCTAGCTCCCCTTTACTTACTGCAGTCTTTACTTTGGATACAAGTTTAAGACTGTTGGCTGTGATCAGAAGGAAACTTAAAAGTTTGAGGACTTAGTAACAGAGTTGTGTTTGATGATATGGCTCAGGTGAAGTAGAAATGGAGAGAGCTCTGGAGCTGAGAGCAGGGATTCGGGCCCAGCTTTTGGAATGGAGTTACAGAGGATGGGATGGAAAGAAGGGCTGTGAATGAAGAAGTGAGTCACAGCCATTCAAACATTTACTTGTTCATTTCACCAACACAAAGGTATGTATTGCATTGTTAGCGCCATTCAAGGGATGGATGACATGGTGGTGAAAGAGACTGACTTGGTCTTTGTCCTCCTGAAGTGTACTCAGGAGTCTATAAAGGTGGCCCCAGAGAAATTCATGGTAATAAGGATAGCAGAACCTTCTAAGTAAATAGTGTGGACTTGAGAAGAGCAGAGTTGCTGACTTGTGCTCTCCTAAGGTGGAAAGGACAAGTAGGTGTTCAGATCTGTAGAAGGTAAGTGGATAGTCCACTCAGCTGTATGCCAGAACACATTCCCAGTAAGGTTGATTTAATAGCTGATGGGAAAGAGAGGCCTTAGAAAATCATTGCTGCTTTAAATCATGTGTAAGTTTGTTGATGTTGTGGGAAATAGCAGACATGCCATTTGATAGACATTATTGGCAGTTTATGTATCTTATTATAACCTTCCAAATGTTTGCAAGTTGAAAAGTGTATCAATAAAAAATGCCTCCAAAGTAGCAAACAAGTAAAAACTCTTTTCAAGCAATTTTATAATGTGCTCTTATGGAAGTGCAGGCGCTCACGATCTTAATGTATGTTGTTAGGGGGTTAATTGGGACCCTGCAACATTTATGTGTTGAAGTCTTAACAGCCAGTACCTCAGAGTGCAACTTATTTGGAAATGGGGTCAATGCAGATGTAGTTAGTTAAGATGAGGTCATTAGGGTGGACCTTAATCCAATATAACTGGTGTCCTTATAAAAAGGGGAAATTTAGATGCAGAGATAGGCAGGGTGTTGGGGGAGATGATGTGAACAGAGGGAGAAGACAGCCATCTACAAGCTGAGAAGCGAAGCCTGGAAGAGATCCCTTCCTCACCGGCCTCAGAAGGCGCTAGCTAGCTGATACCTCGAGTTTGGATGTCTAGTTTCCAGAGCCGTAAGACAGTAAATTTCTATTGTTTAAGCCATTTCTCTTGTCACTACTTTGTTACAGCTGCCTTAACAAACAAGTACACGTGTTTTCTGGGTGTTGCTTCCTGCCAGCTCCTAAACTTGCATGAGGGATGAGGAAACCCACCAGTTCCTCAAACTGAAGGTCAGGTAAAGTTTGCCAGTGAACTAAAACTTTGGATCATTTTTCCCTGGTGTCACCTTCAGCATTGTTCTTTTCCAAGCATTGTTCTTGACTTAGGCAACAGATGACATGGCAGTTCTCTCTTGCTTGCTTTTACAACCAGCCTAGTTTCTACAGCTACATTTAAGATATAGCCAATATTTAAGGTATTTGCTGAACATTCAGTTCCCAGAAGCTGAGCTTTGGATGATTCCCGTGTCCTTGAGGACAATGAGTAGGGGAGACCTGGTTCCATCTGGGCCTCTGGTGCTCAGTGGCTCTGAGCTGCCCAGAAGCAGCTGGCAGAGGCAATCCCTGCAGCTGCGAGAGGCCTCTGGAAAATAGACACAGCGTGTTCCTCCCAAAACCAGTGTCTGCCCTCTTCTACAGAACTGAAGGGGCAGAGAAAATTCATTTTTTAATTTGTTATCTCAACATATATGTATTTCTTCCTTTTCAGCCAGTACAGGCTACTCTGTCATCTTTGAAGATGTTAGATGTGGGAAAGTGGCCAATTTTTTCCCTTTGTTCTGAGGAAGAACTGCAGTTAATTCGTCAGGCTTGTGTCTTTGGCGGTGCTGGCAATGAAGTTTTATACACTACGGTAAATGATGAGGTAATTTTAAAGAAAACAATTCAGCTACTCACATTTTTAGAAATGGATTTGCCAAAGTGAAGATCTTTGGGGAACTAAGGAGTAAGAGGTTAAAAAAGAAAGCATGGAAATTAGATTTTTATTTATTATATAAAGATGCAGTTTGCTTAAGGAAGGTGATTCCTGTTTGGATGTAATTTATAGGTTTGTTAGAAATAGAACTGCTTGAACTAACAGTGGTTTTTCCCATAGATTTTTGTGCTTGGCACAAACTGCTGTGGCTGTTTGGGGTTAGGTGACGTCCAGAGCACTATTGAACCTCGGAGACTGGATTCTTTAAGTGGCAAAAAAATAGCCTGCCTCAGCTATGGGAGTGGTCCACATATTGTCCTTGCAACAACAGGTAACCTAGGAACCCCATGTAGAATTACAGCTTTATTTGTTGAGAAATGAGTCAGCTGCCCTTGAGAACGTTTTTTTTAAATTGGGTGAGAGTTGCTGGCTCTTCCTGTGAAATTGACTATGCTTTGGATACCATGAAACATGAATGTATCTGAATGCCAACGTAAGACAATGTGGCAGATGGACTCTAGTAATCACTGGCCTTTTAGATGTATGAATGACAATGCTGTGAGCCCAGTAAACACTCCCGAACTCACTGTGGACTTTGGCAAGTCTGTCTGAACTTTGGGTTCCTGATCTATGAATTGAGAGACCAAACCTTGTCTCCAACATCCCCCCTGCCAACTCTTAGCATTCTGTGATTCTTACACTAAAGAGTGACTGATTGTAGTTGGCATTAGTAGTAGGGAACAGTCACTTCCTAAGGGACTGACTAGAAAAATTCCTTACTCAGAGCAAAGCAGGGAGGAAAAAAGAAAGAAAATAAATAAAACTTCTCCCCAAAAGGTGGTAACCATGGATTTGCAGTTTAATTCACATTAAGACTGAACAGTCCAAGAAATCTCAAGCCTTGAATATATTCGAGGTACTGGATGGCAGTAGCCTTAAGGGCATGACAGAAGTTAATGCAAATCCTTCATGGGGGAAGACACCTTTATCTTAGGCCCAAGAGAATTACCCAAAATAACTGTTCAATGGCAATAGGCAGCACATAGTCAGAGATAACTAGATATGCAGTAGTCTCCCCTTATCCGTGGTTCTACTTTCCCAGGTTTCAGTTACCTGCAGTTGACTGTGGTCTGAAACTATAAATGTAAAATTTCAAAAAAAAAAAAAAAACAGTTCGTAAGTTTTAAATTGTGTGCCATTCCTAGTAGGGTGATATTTCACCATCTTACTCCATCCCACCTGGGACATGAATCATCCCTTTGTCCAGCGTCTCCACTGTAGACAGTCCCACCCATTAGTTACTTAGTAGCTGTCTCAGTTATTAGATTGGCTATCTTGGTATCATAGTGCTTGTGCTCAAGTCACCCTTATTTTACTTAGTAATAGCCCCAAAGTGCAAGAGTAGTGATGCTTGCAATTTGGATATGCCAAAGAGAAATCATACAGTTCTCGCTTTAAATGAAAAATGGAGAGTTTTCACGCTGAGGTTGTTAAGATTTATGGTAAGAACAAATCTTCTATCCTGTGACATTGTGAACAGTACATTTTATAACTTTTCTATTTTATTATTAGTTATTGTTATTAATCTCTTACTATGCCTAACTTACAAATTAAGCTTTATCATAAGTATATATTTATAGGGAAAAACATAGTGTACACAAGTTTGTTACTGTCCATAGTTTCAGCATCCACTGAGGGTCTTGGAATATATCCCCTGCAGATAAGGGGGGCTTGCTATGCAAGGAAACAAGGTACCATGAATGGAACCAGCAGAAACAACAGACAGCAAGAACTGATTACTAAATATCAGGCATTAGAATTATCGACACCCATTATAAGACAGCTGTATTTATTGTTTGAAGAAATTAAAAAGTGCTTAATTTCTATAATCTGCAGGGATTATAGAAGATTTGAAAAAGATCCAAATGAAAAATATGATTAAAATGAAAATTCAGTGGACAAATTTTATAGTAGTTTGAACACAGCAAATTAGTATTAGTAAACTGGAAGATAGATCAGAAGACATTATTCAGAATATAATACAAAGAGGCAACATACTGGAAAACACAGATGAAAGGAGTACATACTGTATGATTCCATTTATTTAAATTTCAAAAACAGGAAAAACTAAAAATTTGTTTGCAAGATGCACATATGAGGGCCTTTTGGGGGGTGATTATAAGGTTATATTTCTTGACATAAGCAGTAGTACATGGGTGTGTGCTTTATAATTTATAAAACTGTATATTATGTTTTATGAACTTTTCTGTGTATTATGCTATACAATAAATAATAACAAATATTTTTAAAAATAACTTAGTGATTATTTTAAAGATAAGGAAATTAAGACCCAGAGGAATTAAGTGGCCTTACAATCATTTACTTTCAGTATAATGTTTTTGCTATTACTCTTAGCAGCATTTTCTCTGCTGTTTATTAAAAACTTATTTTCTAGTTATTATAACTGCATGCATTTAAATTTCACCTTGTTGCTTTGAGGTAGAATGCAGTTTATCCTTTCCAAAGAGATTCTTTTGTAGAATGCCTTTGGTGGAATGGGGAAGTTAATTAGCTTTTTGTACCTGAATTTTTAGATTTCATTTGTGGAAGCTGTGCTATATGTATTTTCATATAATGAAGTAGATGTTGTAAAAGCTGGTTGTCTTTCTTTTTATTTTCAGAAGGAGAAGTCTTTACCTGGGGTCACAATGCTTATAGCCAGCTGGGCAATGGGACAACTAACCATGGTTTAGTGCCCTGTCATATCTCTACTAACTTGTCAAACAAACAAGTCATTGAAGTGGCCTGTGGGTCTTACCATTCTTTGGTGCTAACATCTGATGGAGAGGTGAGAATAGTCAGCATGAAGCTCATTGGTTTTTTTTCAATAAGATTATATAGACTTCTGTAGTAGTCCTGGAAATACATTCATTTGATTAAAATAACCACCTCCCTCAAATTCAGCATTATTTTTGGTAGCAATTCACAGTTGATGTTGTGACATTTACCTGTATCTAGTAAGGACTTCCATATTGCCAAATTTAAAAGGAAGTATTGTTCCTTCTCTGTTGCTATAGTAAAGAGGTTATGTGCAATAAGAAAAGTCCCTAAATGCTGGAAAAGATGGCTGGGGAAAGTAGATATTTTTGTGTTACATGTTATTTAATAGCAATTATTAGTTTGTGTTGATAACACCAATAACCTAATTTTATAAAATTATGTACATTGCATACGAATGAATTTTATAAACACTTCTCTGCCTGTGTTGTAAGGATTTATGGATCTGAAGCACTTTGAAAGGAAAGACTCGGTGCCACAAGTACATGTGAGTGTCCAATTGAGACACTTTATATAACACTAATGTGTTTCATTTATTGATCTTTCCTTTCAAACAGGTATTTGCCTGGGGTTATAATAACTCTGGGCAGGTAGGATCTGGATCAACAGTTAATCAGCCAACCCCTCGAAGAGTCACTGGCTGCTTACAGAATAAAGTAGTTGTGACCATAGCATGTGGGCAGATGTGCTGCATGGCGGTAGTGGACAGTGGAGAGGTAAGGTAGTTATTTTGCATCTTGTTTAAAAATCCTGTTTGCCACATCAGTTTCATGCCAGTGTAGTGTGTCCCACATAACAGATAACTTGTGGCCACTTGTCTTTTGAGAGGATTGAGGGTCTTATTTTCTCTCAGGTCTACGTCTGGGGTTACAATGGAAACGGGCAGCTCGGACTTGGCAACAGTGGCAACCAGCCAACCCCTTGCAGAGTGGCAGCTTTGCAAGGCATCCGTGTCCAGCGGGTACGTCCACTGTCAGTTTGTGTGCATGTATTTTTAAGTCTTTGCTGGCAAAGATACCAATGTATTAAAAACACAGATTTCTTGGCAGGATGAGAATTTTAGCTGCTTGGATGTCTTCATTAAAGGAAAGGTTAAATCTCTTTTCCTTGAGTTAAATTGCAGCTGTTCAGACAATTTCTGTTCCAGGGCACTGTCACACACCTTTTGGAATATAAATTGTTACAGCCTTTCCTGAGGAAGCTTTGGCAGGGTGTACAAGAGCCTTAAAAGCCTTCATACCCTTTGACCTGTAGTTCTACTCCTAGGGAATTTCCCTGAGGAACCAACAGTTCCTGTAAGTCTCTTACGGAATTAGTTAAGAAGATATATATGTATATTAAAAAATGATAACTTTAATAAAAAACAATAGGTATAAAGTAATTTACTAATCAAATAATGAGTTATGATTAGATAAATTATGCCAAGTGTGTAGGCTGGAGATGATTTATACAAGGAACTTTTAATGATATGGGAAAGTGCTATGTGTGATGGTAAATAAAATACAGAACTGCTTATACAACATGGTCAGTAAAAATGATGCTATAGGTGCATATCTGTCTAAACAGAAATAGAAGAAAAAGCCTCAAATCTTCAGAGTACTTCTATATTTTTCACATTGAACATGTTTTACTTTTATAATCAAAAAGAAAATAATTATTAAAAAAATACAAGCAGGCAGATCATGAGGTCAAGAGATCAAGACCATTGTGGTCAACATGGTGAAATCTTGTCTTTACTAAAAATACAAAAATTAGCTGGGCATGGTGGCGTGTGCCTGTAGTCCCAGTTACTTAGGAAGCTGAGGCAGGAGACTTGCTTGAACCTGGGAGGCGGAGGTTACAGTGAGCCAGGATTGTGCCACTGCATTCCAGCCTGGTAACAGAGTGAGACTCCGTCTCAACAAAACAAAACAACAAAAAAAACAAGTGTCTGTTTCTTACATTCCCCTCATACCCCTTGATTTCTATGAGCATTGAAGCTACAGTGAACTGGGGCAGAGCACGCCAGGGGACTCATGGCAATGTTACTGCAGTTCTGGAAGGATATTGGTTAACTTGATGCTTGCCTCTATGGGTAGGCTGCCTCTTCCTTTTTTTTCATGTTTGATTCTTAACCTACTTTGTGGAAGCAGTGAAATATTTTCTTCTAAATATTTCTATTTGCAGGCCTGAGAGGATTTTTTTTTTTTTCCTTCCAGGTCGCCTGTGGCTATGCACACACATTAGTATTAACAGATGAAGGCCAAGTGTATGCTTGGGGTGCCAATTCTTATGGGCAGTTGGGCACTGGCAATAAAAGCAACCAGTCCTATCCTACTCCTGTCACTGTGGAAAAGGACAGGTAACGTGGGCATTTACACAGTCCCTGTACTGGTCTTTGGTGATTGTGACTAAACATGACTTAGACGTATAGAGAATGGTGGAGAATGTACTGCTAGTGCTAAAATATTATTTAACAAGAGTATTTATTCCTTTTTAAAAATTGGCTTTGGAATTGTTGGGGAGGTTGATTGTCTTAAATATGCTATTTTCACTTACCCATATTTCATCCATATCTCCAACAGCTATGCTAAGCAGACTCCGATGACTAAACTTGCTAGAGCTATTCTGTTGTTACTCTTTTCCCTTACAGGTCACCCTTTTGCCCTCCTCCTTTTCTTGTTTTACACTGTTAAGGGGACTTCAGTAACATTCGAGGTCACTCTTCCGTGGCTTAGGAAAGGTACCTTGCGTGGGGTATAAAGCTGGCCACTTAGCTACATAAAGTACTTGCCAGTTGAAAAGGATAGGATTATTTCATTACTTTTAACTCCCAAGCTGTCACTATGAGGAAGAATAAAATGGTTGGGAAATTAAGACTGAGTTTTGTGCACTTGTTTGCAAGGTCGTGTTATGTAATTAGTACATGCGGAATTAGTTTACAAGTTATTCTAATATTTTTGAAAGCCTTTGGAATTTCTCAAGCATGGTCAGATCACTGCCTTTTCACTCAGTAGTACAGAGCAAAAATGTTTCATTATCTTTTAAACCAGGGTTGCAGTCATTGTAGAAATGAATGCTGCTCTTTTTACTGATATATCTTTATTATATTTGATTTTAAAAGAAACATATAGACAAACAGATTCACTTGTACTTAGATGCAGCTCTTTTCTGCTTTTTGGTTGGAATACTTAATAATGAAAATGAAGAACCAAATTGTCACTTTTCAACTGCCTCAGTTTTCATTTGAGTATTGTGAACTTGGCTAACTTTCTTTAACCTATGTTTTAAAAGTTTTATTTAACTGATTTAACAAACGTTAATTTTATAAGTTAAATATAACTTTTTTCTCCAAAAACCTTAAAATAAGACCCCTGGCCCCTTCAGAATTGGGAGAAGGGCAATAATGGAGGCAGGACATGGTGCAGGCGGATGCCTGCAGCACATCTTATAAGGTGGCTTAGAGCTTCTCAGAAGTGAAGGGACAGTCCTGAGGCTTTGAATAACCACAAAATGCCTCAGTTGGTAGGGAAACTTAATATTTAAACTGAAAAACAGAGTTAAAGGATCAAATAAAGATAGAATGGACATAAAACGATTCATTTGCATGGGCTCGTTATTTTTTTTATTTTTATTTTTTGAGACACGGTCTCCCGTTGTCCAGGCTGAAATGGTTCCATCATGACTCACTGTAGTATTGACTTCCCAAGCTCAGGCAATCCTCCCACCTCAGCCTCCTGAATAGCTGGGACTACAGGAGCGTGCCACCATGCCTAGCTGAATTTTGTGTTTTTTTGTAGGGCCAAGGTTTTGCCATGTTGCCCAGACTGGTAACTACTGGGCTCAAGCAATCCTCTTGCCTCAGCCTCCCAAAGTGCTGGGATTACAGGTGTGAGCCACTGTGCCTGGCCTGGCCCATTACTTTCATGGTGCTCCCACACTTACTCAGAACTTTAGTACATCTGTCCCTGGACTCACGGAATCTGCCATCATTCCCCATCAGTGACTTGCTGCATTGCACTGCTGGTCCCTGATCCAGAATGATCACCCAGGGCTTCTGATTCAGGTTCTTACTGGCAGACAGATTATGGGGCATCAGGTGGGAGAAAGACAAAGCAGCAGAGAAGCAGGTAATGGGAATGGAAGCTGTGTGAGTGCCAAGTTGCTTAACTGGGCATTGAGAGTTATCTATTGCTTTTGTCTTAAACTATAGTTATTTTTGAATTATAATTTGGCTGTAAAAATTATGGATGGGCTGCATGCTCATGCCTATAATCCCAGCACTTTGGGAGGCAGGCAGATGACTTGAGGTCAGAAGTTTGAGACCAATCTGGCCAACATGGTGAAACCTCATCTCTACTAAAAATAAAAAAATTAGTTGGGTGTGGTAGCACACACCTGTAATCCCAGCTACTTGGGAGGCTGAGACAGGAGAATCTCTTGACCCTGGGAACGGGCAGTTGCAGTGAGATCGTGACACTGCACTCCAGCCTGGGCAATAGAGCAAGGCTCTGTCTCAAAAAAAAAAAAAAAAAAAAAAAAAAGTGGATGAATGTTTTAAATGAGATGTTCCTGATTTTCCTGGTTTTCCATGCTTGAATTTCAAGTGGTGATTTCTGAACATACACATTTTCAACCAGGCACTCCATCATGGGCGTATTGTGAGGGAGGGGCCGACAGGTCCATGCTAGGACTTGTTCTGCACTTCTCCACCCTTTCCACTGACAGGAAACTCAAGTATATGTCATAACTTATCCCTCAGGAACCCTGGAGCCTTACTTCTGACTCTTCTGAGGCCCATTACAGGAAAGCCTAATTAGGAACTGGATTGAATGTGGGTCGGGTGGGTTTCAGTTCTTAGTTACCTGTTCACAGAAGTGGGAAGGAAAAATCTGTCTACCTTGTTTTCTTTGCTGGAACAACCATCCATCCAAGGGGAAACCTTTTAAATCTTCCCCAGAAAAAGATTTTATTTATGATGGAGAATACTGATATTTGTCAGCAATTTATGTTTGCATAAAAGTAAACTTAATGATTAAAATGGTCGTCTTCTCCCTAACCCAGTCATCCGCAATTTTTCCGAAGTTTCAGTTCCTTGGTGCAGATTGCCCAACATTTGCATCTTTGTTCTTAGCCTTCCCTAACAGCATATTTTAAATTAAACTGATGTAAAACTAACTTTGCCTTTAATTTCTGACAATTCTTCAAATTTTGAGGTAGTCAGTACAAAACTTGGGCTCTGACAAAACCAAGATTAGAAATCCCTGCTGTGGCTTTGTCATCCTTGTTGTTTCTCTTCAAATATTCTTCTCCCTCACAGACGACCTTTCGCCCCTCCTTGAGGTTTTCTGGTTTCATTTTTTCTCACTCTCTTTTTCTTTTCTTCTTCTTCTTTTTTTTTTTTTGAGGTGGAGTTTCATTCTTGTTACCCTGGTTAGATTGCAATGGTGGAATCTTGGCTCACCGCAACCTCCGCCTCCTGGGTTCAAGTGATTCTCCTGCCTCAACCTCTTGAGTAGCTGGGATTATAGGCATGTGCCACCATGCCTGACTAATTTTTTTTTTTTTAGTAGATATGGGGTTTCTCCATGTTGGCCAGGCTGGTCTTGAACTCCTGATCTTGTGATGCACTCACCTTGGTATCCCAAAGTACTGGGATTACAAGCATCAGCCACTGCACCCAGCCTCTCTGCTTTCTCATTTCTAGTACTTCATAACCAGTAAGCTCAGTGGTTGTTGTGGATTATTCCCTTGAGGTGACACAAAACTGTTTATTACCAACATGTGGTGATTTTTTTTCCCATTAAGATTGCCTACAAAATAAAGTATGAAATATGCCAGACATCCTGACAGTTAAAGGTTAGCTCAGTTGATAGTCACTGTCTGTTGCATGTCTGACTGGAAAATTGGAAGGTCAACGTTTGCTGCTTGGTATAAATCCAGTTTAAAAGTTGATGACCTCAGGTAATGGCAGGGTTCCTTAGTGGTTGCTTGGGTTGCAAGCCTAGACCTGAAGGTTTCCTCTAAACTTTCTCCACTCTCATTCCTGTAGCAGCTAATGCAGCCAGCCAAGCCTGTGCCCCACCCCTGACTTCCCATGTGGAGCTGGGTGTGCCAGGTAAATGTCACAAGGCCATGCCCGGGGATGGCCAGCATCACATGACCTTCCCTGACCCACCCTTTGGCTCTGTCCCAGCCCTTCTCTAGAAAGTCGTCTCCCGCTTCAGGTCACCAGCTGCTCTAGGGGCAGAGGCTACCCCATTTCATGGATGCTAATAACAAACAACAGCTATCTCAGAAGGGAACATGGGAACTGCATGATTTGGCTTTTCTGATGTTGGGGAGATCAGTGAAGGATGTTGTGATGATTCAGTCACTGACATTTTTCACAGAACATTACCCCAAAGTACACAGAAATGATTAAAAAACTGTAGAAGTCTTTGACTAGTAGGTCCCTGCAGAGGCGCTGATATCTGAAGAAATGAAGAGCAGTTCATGAATGTTATCTCAACGTTGTTCGTTGGGCTGCCCTCACCTCCCCTGCTCCCTGAGAATACCAGATGGCTTTACGATGGAGGTGGTTAAAACACAGAAGGCTTTTTTTCTTTTTATTAGTGGCTCAGCTATCCCTACATTGGCCCCCACACCTGCCACCTGACCAGTGCGGCCTCACCCTTCCTCAGCACTGTCAGCCGGGGGTTTTCTTAGACTCATCCTCGGGGCCACCTTCCACTCCTCTCTCTCCTCTGCGTTGACACCCGGGCCACCCTCATTACTCCTTGGCAGCCTAGCTTGCATTGGCCTCCCTGGCCAGCCTTCCAGACTGTTCTTTCTCTCCCTTGCAGCCTGTCTTGCACACTGTAGCCAGGTCATTCTTTCTGAGAATACCATTTCCTCACCTCATGGCCCTGTTTACAAAGCTGTTTCCCATTTGCCTATCACGTCAGATCATATCAGAACTCTTTGGCTCTGGATTAAAGCTGATACCACTTCCTGGCAAGCCTCATTGCCCTCTGATCCCAGCGTTGGCCTCTGTCACTGTCAGGCTTCGTATGATGCCACTCTCTGCCGTCCTGCCGTTTCCAGCTCTGCCTGCGCATTTGCTCCTGCATTTCTTTCTGCCTCATAGGCTCTTATTCCAGGGCTGTAGCCAATCCAAAGCATTCATGGCCCAGTTACTCCCTTTTACTTGGAAATATTCCCC
The DNA here is from genome assembly GCF_049354715.1 of Callithrix jacchus. Taxonomy (NCBI): domain Eukaryota; kingdom Metazoa; phylum Chordata; class Mammalia; order Primates; family Cebidae; genus Callithrix; species Callithrix jacchus. The sequence goes on from NC_133502.1 coordinate 67,451,119, forward strand.
GGAGAAGCCCCCAGGTGTTTTTCCTTACTCACTGGAGTACTTGTAGTCAGGGCCATACTGATGTTATTTGGGAATTATTTGCAAAGTCACAGATCTGGACTTCTCCCTCCAGCTAAATCATGAGTTCCTCAGGGCGGCCCACAGTTCCTGAAGGAGCTGGTAAGCACTTTGAGTCACGCAGGAAGCCTTTTTCACTTCTCAGCTCTGCCAGGAACTTGTTCCATGTATACGAAACCACAAACTGTGAGACAATTGCTGCCTGTATCCTGTTCCCCCTCACCTATTTTTTTTAAAGATGGTAAAGCTGTTTATAAGAGTTGAAGTAACATGGCCCTAGAAATACCCTCTGACTCTGAGCCCCCTGTCCTGCCCAGAGCACCAGGCCATGAAGACAAACCATGTTACTACCTTCACGTTTGCTTGTAACTTAGGGGGCTTACCAGTGAAATCAATGGTAAAAGTAGATGTACTTCTCTTTGGATAAATTTATTCTGTTTCTTTCTCCCATTTTCTTTATTTGTTGGATAGAATGTGCTGATTGAGAAGCCAAATATTACTAGCCATTTTCCCCAGCTGGCATGGTTCTTTTGCACAGCACTGGATTAGGCCAGTGGACTGGCCTAACCCTGCAAATAGCAGGAAACGACTCTTCTAGGGAAGGTCTTACTAACCTGACTTTATCACTGAAAATGCCGCTTTGCCACTTAAAATGCTGAGTAGTCATCATGTAGAGAAACCTCTATTGTCATGCAACCATTTGCACACAGACATGGTAGCTGGTTGGCATTTAACGTTTTGTCATTCGATTCTCACACCAGCCCTGCCACTTGATGAAACCAAGGCTCCTAGGGGCTAAGTGACATTCCCCTAGTCATGCAGCCTAGTGGTAGAGCGGGATTCAAACCTAGCTTTTGTTTTCCTTTGAGCTGAAATTATGAGATAAATAAACAAACAAACAAACCTAGGTTTGTTTGACTCCAAATCCTGAGCTGTCTATTGTGGGCCATTGTAGCCTCTTTTCCTCTAGTATTTGTGGGTGGTTTTCAAGACTTAAGACCGATCCTCTAATAAGTCAGTGAAATTGCACATGAGAACAGCATGCATGTCTCACTCTCTGAGGCGAGCTGGCACAAGCTCCAGGTTCTGTGATGATGCCTCCCTCCTGGATTGGGAGCAACTGCCTAAAGGAGGCAGTGAAGGATCATCCACACCCTTCAGGTGCTAGCCTATGTCAATGGGGTCTTACACACCTCTTCTTTGCTCTTTTGTTGAGTCTTACTCAGTTAGTAAAGTCACTCACAAATTATATTCAGTAAGATAGACACCATGTTATGTGCTTAGAGAGAATTAAGCCAGTAATTCGGCCTGCTAGGAACTGGCCATCTTGCTGAACAGATGAAACAGATGCATGGAACAGTAACAGGGCCAGCTGGAGTGGTGTGGACAGGAAGGGCTGCAGGAGCTCAGGTGACGGGGAGACCTCAACCTTGGGGCAGTTTGAACTGGGCCTTACAAGATGGGTAGGGTTTATAAGGCAGAGAGAAAGAATATTCCTGAACAACCGTGTATGAAGACATTGAAGGGCAATGAGAAAGCCTGTTTGCTGGCACATAGGGTGTGTAGAAAAAAGTGACTTGAGAGATGGCTGTCCAGAGGTGATGCCAAATCACGGATGGAGTTACGTCTTGTGTCAGATTTTTATCTGAGGGAAACCACTGCCTGTGTGAGAGGTCTGATGAGAACGGTGTTCCAGGAGGATGGTTAACTTGTCAGCACTCTATGAGTTGGGGCAGAGGAGAGAGTCTAAGGCAAGGGAGACCTGGGAGGCTGTGACTGGGGCCAGATGCAGGGTGTGCCTGACCCCCCAGTGGTGGCTGAGGGCAGACAGTACAAAGAAAGCATCTTTGTTTTTTAGCTGGATATTCTGAAGGATGTGGTAAATGAGGAGGGAGAAGTCAAAGATGACCCTGAGGTTCTGGGCCTAAGTCTCTGAGGATGCTGGTACCATTGTCTGCTGTAGCAAAACAAAGATGGGGACTTCCCCTGGGTTAAAAGCATTTATCATTTTTCTTTAAGTGTATGGTGGCTTCTTCTGATAGAAAAGAAATTACTTCCAGATTAATAAGACAATGTTTTCCTTTAAGAAGTGTTCTGAGGCGGGGCCTAGTGGCTCACACCTGTAATCCCAGCACTTTGGGAGGCCAAGGTGGGCAGATCACTTGAGCTCAGGAGTTCAAGATCAGCCTGGGCAATATGGCGAAATCTTCTCTACAAAAAAATACAAAAATTAACCAGGTGTGATGTCTTGCACCTGTAGTCCCAGCTACCATGGAGGCTGAGGTAGGAGGATTGCTTGAGCCCTGGTGGCAGAGGTTGCAGTGAGCCAAGATAATGCCACTGCACTCCAGCCTGGATGACGTGGTGAGATTCCTCTGTCCCAAAGACAAAAAAAAATGTTCTGAGAACGACCTCCCCATCAGTCATGAACTTAAATTAGTAGAGTCTATCACATGGTGATCCTAGAAAACTGCTCTCCTGAGTTCTAGATCACACAGTCCAGTGTGGGAGAACTACTGAATTGACTCCGTGTAGTAGGAGTTGTTACGACCCATATCATGCTAAAAATACATTTATGGTGAAATTTTCATTGAAATATTTAATATTTATTGGCCCTTGGTCCAGATGGCCGAAACTTTTATTATTTTCTTCAGCAAGTAATATTGTGGGGTAAAAAAAATTAAACCACCATTTTTTGGTAGGGGGAACACTACTCTCTTGGGTTATACTTGAATTTCCAAACAGGATGGCTCATATTTTTATAGGCCTACTGGCTGGAAGTGGTACAAACAGATCTTCATGAGTTATAAATACCATTGACATGTGGCTTAAATGTAAATAACAGTTTGGTGCCTGAAAATTTCAGAGATGAGGTGTATGAGTCATGTGCTGTTTTTTGTTTTTCTTTTCCTGACCCTTTCTGTAAATTTAATTTTATGATATTCCACATCTGTTAAACCTGGGGGGAGGAAGACACAGCTTGCTTCTGTCCCTGGTCACTGTGCTTATGTGGTGTGTGTTTGTGAATTTAGGATTATCGAGATTGCAGCTTGTCACTCCACCCACACGTCTGCGGCCAAGACGCAGGGTGGGCACGTGTACATGTGGGGCCAGTGCCGGGGCCAGTCCGTGATCCTCCCTCACCTCACCCACTTCTCCTGCACCGACGACGTGTTTGCCTGCTTTGCTACTCCCGCCGTCACTTGGCGCCTCCTCTCCGTGGGTGAGCTGGTCACTGTCCATTTGGGGGATAGCCCGAACATCTGAAAAAGAACCCAGGGCTTTTACTTTGATAGTGAGGATTTTGTTAAGTGCACTATCATAATTTATTTCTCTCTTATGGGCTTCTGCAAAAGAGAACAAACTTTATTTTCTTAAGAACATCAGAAACCAACATCAATAGTAAATTTCTATGGAGGTGGGGTCTCGCTGTGCTGCCCAGGTTGGTCTCGAACTATGGGCCTCAAGCCATCTTTCTGTCTCCACCCCTCAAGGTGTTGGGATCACAGGTGTGAGCCACTGTGCCCTGCCCTTATTTTACTCCTTTTAAATTTTACCAAGAAACTGTGTCTTTTACTTTTAGCTAGCATATCTACTCAAATGTTCTAACATTTCATTCAAAATTAGTGATGTGGCTTGGGACTTTTTCTTGTTATTTTGCCAGATTTATAAGCAGATGTGTGTGGGATTCTTATCCTTAATGATTACAGAGATGCAAATCTGTCTTTAGGGGAAAAACCCCGTTGCTCAATTGCTCAGTTATTTTGAGGAAGTGGTATTTTCATGAGCATCAGTAGAGCAGTGCCATATCCTGGCCTGTGGGTTCATTATATCTGTGCTAACTCCGGAAGCATTTGCATTATTCTCTTAGAACCTGACGACCACCTCACAGTGGCTGAGTCGCTGAAGAGGGAATTTGACAACCCCGACACTGCAGACCTGAAGTTTCTGGTGGATGGAAAGTACATTTATGCACATAAAGTCCTTCTCAAGATTCGGTAAGGAATCATTTATTTTGAGAGTTGAGAAAAATCATTCATTCAACAACTATATTTGCACCTTAGTAATAATTTAACAAGATAAGGCTGTTTTTGCCCTTACAAGCCAGAGGAAACATGTGAAACAAGAAATAACACAGGTTGTGTGTGGTTCAGGGAATTGGTACCATCGACGTTCCTTACACTTGAAAAGTGGGTTGGTCATCTTGGCAGCAGGGAGCAGCCAGCACACACTGCAAGTCTGTCCTGTGCTCTGAACACCGTATAGATACTTGCATGTCCATCAGTTACCCTCTCTGCCTGGGAATGAAGATCAGCTCATAATAATCACTTTGTTTAATCACTTGTGGGATACTGAACTTTTAGATGCTTTATAAAAGAGAAGATCAAGGTCTTTCCAGACCAAAAGGGGCCGTGGTGAGGCTAGCACAGAGATTTAAAAAATCACATTTATGAATGTTTCTGAGCAATGAGCTGTATGCATTTCAAGTGTGTAGTTTGATGAGTGCTGACACATGCATTCGCCTGTGAAACCACTGCCCCACATCCAGATAGAGAACATTCCCATCACCCTACCAAGACCCCTCATGTCCTAGCCCTGGGCGACCATGGCACCTTCTGTCACTATGGATTAGTTAGCATTTTCTGGAGCATGCATAGATTGGATGATACGGGATGCATTCGTTTGTGCCTGACTTCTTTCTCTTACATGATGATTTGGAAATTCATGATGTTGTTGTGTAACAGATATTTAAGGCCTACTGCAGTGACTCACAAACTCAACACAGCATTTTAGTCTCAAGTTTCCCTTTAGTAAGGTCAAGCTGTCAGCCTTCGTTCACTCTCACTACATCACATCAACCTGCATGAAGGAAGGCAGGTGGAGTAATTTGCTGTAACAAAGTACTATAGGCTGGGTGGCTTAAGCAGCATAAAGTTCTGGAGGCTGGAAGTCCCAGATCAAAAGTGTCAGTGGGATGGGTTTCTTCTGTATGTGGCTCTTTCCTAGCTGCCGGGGATTTGCTGACAGTCTTTGGCCTTCCTTGCCATGTGGCTGCTTAACTCTAGTCAGCATGTGGCATTCTCCCTTTGTGCATGCCTGTGTCCAAATTTACACCACCCCCCGCTTTTTTTTGAGATGGCATAGTCTTGCTCTATTGCCCAGGCTGGAGTGCAGTGACCGCCATCTTGGCTCATTACAACCTCCGCCTCCTAGATTCAAGCGATTCTCTTGCCTCAACCTCCTGAGTAGCTAGTATTACAGGTGACCACCACCTCGCCCAGCTAATTTTTGTATTTTTAGTGGAGGCGGGGTTTCATCATGTTGCCCAGGCTTGTCTTAAACTCCTGACCTTGTGATCTACCCGCCTTCCAAAGTGCTGATATTACAGGCATAAGCCACTGTGCCTGGTCCAAAGTTCCCCTTTTTATCAGGATGCCAGTCACATTGGATTAGGGCCCACATTAGTGACCTCCTGATAACTTGATTACCTCTTAAAAGACTCTCTTCCAGTAAGATCACATTTTGAGGTATTGGCTGTTTTAGGACTTCAGCATATGAATTTTTAGATGACATCATTCAACCCATAATGGAGTGAGGAAACAGAATCACTCAGATTTTATAAAAATAAACCCACTGATTTCTCTAAATGCTAATTAGTGGATGTGGTATGAGAGAGATGCCAGCCAGCCCAGCTCTGTCCCCATCAGCGTGGCCACTGGGGCTGCTTCCCAGGCCACCCCTGGCAGCAGGTTTGCATATACCTGAATAAATGATTGTTTGAAAACTCAGGCCAGCAAGGAGAGTGAAGAGCCACAGCAGGGATGGGCCAGTGTGCACCTTTGAGAGAAGGACGTGCTCCTCACAGAGGCCGTCCGTCCTGGCTGGGAAGCTAGGACCTGACATGCTGTTTTCTTCCTTCAGATGTGAGCATTTTCGTTCATCACTGGAAGATAATGAGGATGATATTGTAGAAATGAGTGAATTTTCATATCCTGTTTACCGGGCCTTCCTGGAATACCTGTACACAGACAGCATCAGCCTTTCTCCTGAGGAGGCAGTAGGTAATTGCCAAAGACTTAGGAAAACTTGGCAAAATGTTGAGTAACTGACAAGGTAGTTTCTATAGAACCTAAAAGAAAGTTGCTGTGGCTGGGTGCGGTGGCTCACGCCTATAATCCCAGCACTTTGGGAGGCTGAGGCGGGTGGATCACGAGATCAAGAGATCGAGACCATCCTGGTCAACGAGGTGAAACCCCGTGTCTACTAAAAATACAAAAATTAGCTGGGCATGGTGGCGCATGCCTGTAATCCCAGCTACTCGGGAGGGTGAGGCAGAAGAATTGAACTGCTTGAACCCAGAAGGCGGAGGTTGCAGTGAGCCGAGATTGTGCCATTGCACTCCAGTCTGGGTAACAACAGCAAACCTCCATCTCAAAAAAAAAAAAAAGTTGCTGTGAGGGTAATTACAGAAGTATTTCCTTTTGTGTGTGTTGAATCCAAACATGTTTCCCTTGTTACTACTTCATACAAAGGCTGACTGGACAGATAAGAGACAGAGGTACCAAGTCATCACCACTGTGGAGCATTGTGGGCAGCAGCATGGAGGAAGGAACAGAGACCAAGGGGCACACAGCAAATCCCAGTGTCTCTACCAGGAGGGGCCTGGGAATTCCATTTATTTCAGACCATGGACTGAGTCAATGAAGTCTGTGTCCAGCAACTTAGGAGGCTGGGAAAGTGGGCATTTCCAGATGGCCATAGGTCAGCTAAAAATTATATGGTTTCAGAAGAAAGGAAGAATGGATGTGTGTGTGTGTGTGTGTGTGTGTGTGTGTGTGTGTGTGTGTGTGTGTGTTGGGGTAGGAGTCATGGGAGAGGCAGCTAGCAGCTTCTGCCACAGGAGAGATATGATTTGTGTTTAAAAGATCAGTTATTATATTGGTTCAGATGTGAAATGATGGACTCCTGGGTTGGGGTTGTGTAGCAGTGGAAGTGTTGAAAAGAGATTAGATTATAGATATATTTTAAAGATGTTGCTGATGGGATTTGTTGATGGATGGGATGAGAGGTGTGAGTTGAGAGAGAAGGACAGCTTGGTGTTGAGGTGCTTGGCCTGGGTAGCTTCTTAATGGAAGTCCTGTTCGCTAAGGTGATGAAGATGGAGAACAGGCTTGCTTTTGACTTTAAAAGTCAAAGGAGTTTCAGCTGCCCATTAGATACCCAAGCGGCAATTTTTTATAGGCCCACCCCTAAAATTTGCAGGGCTCTGGCCAGGACTCTACATGGAGACCTATGTCCATATGGCTTCATTGTTTTCAGGTGGGCTCCACCTGGAGCGAGGTATCTGCCTCATACCCTAAACTAAAATAAAGTCAGAGTAGAGAAAAGAGTTAAGGTTTAAAAAAAACGAAGTAACCAGAGTACTAGACAACATATAAGCGAGTATTTCTATAACTTGGGGTGGACATCAAAGGCAGAAGCCATTAAGGAAAGGATTTACAGCTCTGATTTCAAAAGATAAGAAACTTTTATCCACCTAAAAATACATAGAGAAAAATTTAAAGTTATATGTCAAGCTCATGAACTTCGGATAAAATATGTTCAATCCTGCCATCTTGAAAAATGTTAATTTCATTAAGAACTGAAAGAACACATTTCAGTTTTAGTTGGCATTTACAGTTGCAGGACCCCTGGAGTTATGTGCCAGAGCCCAGTGGCACAGGCAAGATAGACCCCTCCTCCAGCAGAAGGGTGTGTGGGTACTCTAGCTTGCATGTCCAAGCTCTACCCACCCCCAACAAGGTTACCCTTTTGGGACAGGGGGTCTGCACATTGGTGGTGGGCTCTAAGGGAGGAAATACCCACTCATATGGCCTCAGGGCTAATTATGCAGGCAGTACCAGGTTCCCAGGTACCCAAAGTGCGATCTAGAAGTGGGCATGTGTCTCCTTGGCCACCCTGTGCTGAGGGTGTGTGTGGAGGAGGCGCGGAGCTGGGATTTGGGGCAGAGTCCTCCTCTCTTAGGACAATGCTGTTGGCTTGTGTGAGTCTGAAGCTTGGGGCCAAAAACAATGAAGCCATTCACAACTCTCAAGATTTCAGAAGATTTCAGTGTCCTCCAATGGGCTATCTGTCTTTCCCCCATAACTTTGATAATATTTCTTACACTAAAAAGCAAGTTTCCAACCAAATTCTACCACATGTACAAGATTTATTAGCAGATAGACACAAAAACAATTAATATGGTAATTAATTAATATGCTGAAATCTCAGCTCTCTGTCCTTTATGCACTCTGTTAAGTACCTAGCTTGAGGTGCACATGACAATATTCTAGTAGCCGGATTCAGCTAACCTTTGATCCTGGCTGCCACTCATTTCACCAATGACAAACTAATTCTGACATTCTTAATGCTAATTACAAATCTTCCAATGACGATTCAGAAAAACTAATAGGATCTTTCAGATGCTAGTTGACTGCTTCAGAGTATTTCCTATCATTCCTTGAGGTTAATTAAAATTAATTTACATATGTCACTTCACCCAGTCTACATTGAATTACTTGAAAATAGGTGATAGGTAATATAATAGGACTCACCTGCATATATAGATGATCTTTAAAACCCTGGGGCTGGAGTTCTGGGAAGTAAGTGAGAAAAGTATCTGAGGATTTAACCCTGGGGCACTCAAACATTTGGAAGTCAGGAAATATGGTCCAGCCAGGAGAACTGAGGAGCGACTAATTGAAGAGAAGAAAAATGCAAGCAAGTGACAAAGTGTCCTAAGGAGAGTATTATCAACCATATCAAATTCTGTGCCAATGTCGAGTAGGAGGAAACCAGAGAATATGGCACCCTGGAAGCCATTGTGACCGCCACAGGTGCGACTGCCACAGGTGTGACTGCCACAGGTGTGACTGCAGTAGTGATGGGGATGGGGTTCTGCTTTGAATGGCTTGAGATCTGAATGGGAGGTGGGAAAATGGAGACAGCAAATACAGACAGCTCTGTCTAGGAGTTTTGCTGTAGAGAGGATCAGAGAAATGGGCTAGGGTAACAGGAAGCAGACGCATATCCATGAAAGGGTTTCCTTTCCTTATCTTTTTCTTTCTTTCTTTTCTTTCCTTTTTTTTATGGTGGACACTCATAGCATATGTGTGTGTGCTCCTGGGAATGGCCCAGGAGAAGCCGACATTGAGATTTCAGGGGAAGGGGTCACTTGAGGAGCACTTGCCTTTTTTTTCTAGGAAAAAATATTAAAAATAAAATATTAAATCTCTGCTCCTGTTTTTTAACCACTAATCATTTGTGTATCATATTTGCTCAGCTTGGCTGCCGTCCTGGGTAGAGCTGCACACTGAAGTGTAAGTGTTGGTCAGCATCAGTCTATTTGTGCAGTGCTTCACTGAGGATTACATCCAAAATAGTGTCAAAATCATCTGTGAGTGGCTGAGTGAGCGAGTTTAAATCAGGATGCTCAAAATTACTCCCTGTAATAAACACTTCTTTCCACCAGGACTGCTAGACTTGGCGACATTTTATAGAGAAAATCGTTTGAAAAAGCTCTGCCAACAAACTATCAAGCAAGGCATCTGCGAGGAGAATGCCATCGCTCTGCTCTCGGCTGCAGTAAAGTATGACGCCCAGGTAAGGAAAGCTTGCTTCCAGCTGCCAGCCTCCTGGAGAAACTGAAGCCCGGTGTCTGCCTCATACCTCAAACTAAAACAAAGTCTGAGTAAAGATTTAACGTTAAAGAAAATATGAAGTAACCAGAGTACTAGACACATATAAGCGAGTATTTCTATAACCTTGGGGTAGACATCAAAGGCAGAAGCTATAAAGGAAAGGATTTATAGCTCTGGTTTCAAAAGATAGGAAACCTTTTATCCACCTAAAAATACCATGGAGAAAATTTGAAAGTAATAGGACTCTGGGAAAAATATTTGCAAAATATAATGAAGCCTGTTTACCAGAGTAAATTACAAAAAAGAGAATATGAACAGTTTGGTTGAAAGAAATGGACCAAAGAACAAATGATTCTATGAACAGACAAAAAACATAAATGAAACAAGGTATAACTCAAAGCAGGAGTATATTTTTAGAGATAATATATAGGATCAGAATAATGGTATTCTCCTAAACTGCTGGGGAGAGTACAAACTGGTATGGAGAACAACTGGTATAATATGTATTAAATGCCTTACATTAAAGACATGATTATTTAAGAATTCACTCATAAGTATTTACCTTGAGGAAGTAATCATGGATTTGGACAAAGACTCAGTTCAAAGGTATTTACTGCATCAATTTATAATTTTGAAAAATTAGTGAAAGGTTAGTGTGAATAGGGGAGGCTTGTTTATAAAATGTTAATACCAAGAAATCATGCAGCTATTCAAGATATATCACTAAGTGAAAAACTATGATCCTGTTTTTTTTTTTACAAAAGTATAAATAGCTGAGTAAAAAACTAAAATTCATTATCTACATAGAAAAAAAGACTGAAGACTGTGGTTAGTGGTTATCTTTGAATGGTGGGATTATGGAGGATTTTTATTTCCTTCTCTTTGCTTATTTTTTTGAACTTTTACAGTGACCATGTATTGTTACGATAATAAAGAAAGGAAAGAAAAGTGATCTTAGAACCAAATCTTTAGGAAACAGGCCATAACTTCTTGGAGTCAGTTTCCTTTTGGTAGAAGGATATCCTCTCCTTTCGTCAAAAGACAGAGACATTTTAGTAGATAAAAGGTTATAACTTTTTTTCTGTTTATGTAAATAATATTATGCTTATTAAAGAAAATATATAAAAGACACAAAGTATGAGGGTGATGACTTATCAACCAGAGAACAATTAGCATTTTTATATAACAGCTTCTGAGTTTTTGTTTTGTATCACATTATGTATTTGTGAATACATTTAAAGTCTAGGTTATTTTTTTTCACTTAACATTTAAAAAAAACTACTACCTCAAAACATTGACATTTAAAAGCACAGTTAATGTTTGTTTTATATCAAGGCAATAATATATTGGGCACTTACAACACCCCATGTTTCATGCTCAAACAAAATCCATTCACTTTTCCTAGTCTGTGCTTTAGAGTCATGGTGATGAGCCATGGTGATGGAGGGCCATCTCTGGTGTCAAGGTGGTGGCACATGGTGTTTGCATCTGAATCAGGCTTCCTTTTTAATACTTTTTCATATTCTCTATTTATGGGAATTATTTGTCTGGCTACCTTCCAGCTCTTGGTTTTTCTAGAAAGTAAGCTCTTTGAGGCATGGCAGGCACTTCGCTTTACTCACAACCATATCCCCAGTGCCTAAGATGGCATCTGACTCATTAAATACTCCTGTAATGGATATTCAGCATTGCCTATAGAGGCCCACTGTTTTACTACAGCCTGTCCAGCTAATTGCTGTGCCCTAAATTAGTATGATAGACTACCAGTAAAACATACTGTATATGTACTTAATGTAAAACACAAGCTTTCGTAAATAAAGGACAGTGCTGTATTTGATCTGCCCGCCTCAAATAAGCAAGAAATGAGGTCTTTCAGCAAATTACTATCCCTCATGCTGGACTGCCACTTAGTACAAAATTAATATGAGCCAGGGTTTATTCTAAGCACAGTTCATGTTGCATTTATGCCTCAAAACAACTTTATAAGACATTGGCATTATTATATTAGATCCAATTTATAAATGAAGAAACTGAAGCTTGGGGAGATTAAGTAATCTCAGTAAACTAGTAAATTGCAAAACTGGAATGCAGTCCAAGATTGGGCACATTTTAAAACCACATGCTTAACTACAATTCTCCATTGTCCTCAGTATTTTGAAATCAGGAGTATTTATGCATGGATTCAACAAATATTCACTGAGTGCCTGTGACAGGCCTGGCACTGCCCTAAGCACTGGGGTACTGCAAATGAACAAAACAGACCAAAGTCTCTGCCCCTGTGGAAGTTTCTGGTGAGGGGAGAGAGTGATAAATAAATGAGTAGGATATGTAAGTATGTCAGATGGTGACAAGTGATATGGAAAGAAGTAAGCCGGGGAAGCCAGCCTAGGGAATGCCGTGCGGAGATAAAGTGGAAATTTTAAATAGAGTAGTGAGGGAGGCAAGACATCACTGAGCAGGTGACTGGAGCAGAGACTTGAAGGAGGTGTGGGTGGTGTGTTTGGGGAAAAACAAGACTAGTGTGGATGGCACAGTGGGAAGGGAAGTAGCTGATGAGGCAGGGGGATGGTGTAATGGAGGTGCATCGTGGCATGTGAGGGAGGAGACAGGGCCCACAGAGCGCACATGCAGGTTTCAGAAATCTGAGTTCCAAGGGGAGTGGCCATCACAGGGTTTGGAGAGGAGCAGACGTGATCTGATGGACATTTGAAAGTAATCCTCCTGGCTGCTGTGTTGAGAAGAGATGTGTGTGTGTGTGTGTGTGTGTGTGTGTGTGTGTAGCGGAAGGAAGGTACTTAGGAGGCTGTATAATCCAGTTGGGAAGTGTGTGTGTGTGTGTGTGTGTGTGTGTGAAAGAGGGTACTTAGGAGACTGTATTATCCAGTAAGTGATGATGGTGGATTGGTCCAAGTTATCACCTGTGGGGATGGAAAAAGTGATTAGATTTTGAATACATTTTGGAAGTAGAGCCGACAGGATGTGCTGATGGATTGGATGTGAGGAAAGCAAACAGAAGACTTAGGAGGTTCTGGGCCTCAGCAACCGTAAGGATGAAATTGGCATTTATTGAGATAGAGAAGATAGAAGCAACATTTTGGGGGAAATCTCAGGAATTTGGTTTTGAATATGAGAAGTATGTGATGTCTGTTAGACATCCAAATGGAAATGTTTAATAGGCAAATTGGATAAGCAAGCCTGGAAGTCAGAGAGAAATGTACTGAAGTCAAAGCTGTGAGGCAGTGACGTGACAGGTTTAAGTCCTGGGCACTCTGTGTTTGGAGGTTGAGGAGATAAGGAGACATCAGCAAAGGAGACTGAAGAGGATTGAACAGTAAAGGAAGAGAGAAACCAGCAGACCACGTCCTGGAAGCTGGGAAAGAAAGCGAAACAGGAAGGAAGAAGTCCAAACCACACCAGATGCTGCTGGCGGGTCTGCAGGAGAGCTGAGAACTGACGAGTGGGGTCTGGCAGTGAGAATGCCTAGGGGGCCTTGGCAAGCAACTTTAGTGTAGTGAGGCGGGAGGTCTGATTGGAGCGTGGAAGTAAGAAGAATTGAAGGTGGGGAATAGAGGCAGCTTTTTGTGGGAATTTTATTATGAAGATTAAAAAGAGGAAGAGGTTTGGAGACATTTGATTTTTTAAGATGTAGGAGGTGGAAGTTGTCTAATCGTGCAGATCACTCAGTGGAGCGGAACAAGCTGGTGATGCAGTGGAGAGTTGTTAGAACACGGCCCTCGAATAGGTGGAACAGTGGGATCCAGTGACAGAGCGAGGGGCCCTGCTTTATATAGGGTGTTGGACCATTGATCCAGAGAACATAGTGTCCACAGGCCTCTCTGTATTAGGCGAGGAGATGTGGTAGGACAGGCTTGTGGAGGTTCTTTTCAAGTGATTCTGATTCTCAGTGAAATAGGAAGTCATGTTAGCTAAGGATGAGGATGAGAGGGGAGATGTCAGGCTTATGGGGAGAAGTATGAGAGTCCTGTAGGAGAATGGGCAAACCAGGAGAATGTGGTTGGATTGCAGGACAGAATAAAGGTCCCCGTTTTGAACATGAAGCTGTATAGAGCGGTAGCATTCAAAATAGGCTACATTCTTTAACTGAACAATAATGAGGGTCTTGTTTTATATGGAAAGAATTCCCTGATAACCATTACCACCCTATGCCAATTTATTGAATTCTTAGAATCACAGGAACTCTTTCAAAGTCCTGTCCATATTTAATATTTAGGGGAAAATCCCATTCTAGAAAAGTAAAGGAGCATGGATCCAAGTGATAACTTTTTAGGGTCCTTTCATACTCCCATTAATTAGCAATTTTCCTGCTGCTGTTGAGATCTGTGAGGTGTAAAACTGCCCTGCCACCTAACTCCAAACACACTCTGTGTGTCGTGTAGGTATGAATTTCTCCATTCCCCTCTGTAGAGCTCAGCCAAAGAGATGATGCATCTTTATCTGGTTTCACTTTCATAGGCTATAGGCAAAAATGTCATTTCTAAAAATTTAACCAACAGCACATAATTTTAAATGGATCCTGGGATAGTCAGCATGTATCAGTGAAGCACATTTTTATGTATAGTGTGCTGTGATAACAAGTGGGTGTGTGAATTTCCCTGTTTATCACTGAGGGCCTACCTGGGACAGAGACACATCATATTGCTGGTGTGGCACAGCAGCCTGCTCAGTTATGCCCAGGCATGAAATAAACATTTTCCTAGTATAGTTTCTTTCTTTTCTTAAAAGAAAATGTACTGTAGGTTTATATGTACATTGGGAAGGCTATCAGCATTGCTATTTTTTCTATTTTTTCCATTTGTTATAATATAGAAGAAAAGGCTGTCATGTGTAATATGCCTATGTAATTGCCTAAAAAGTATTTAGAGTTTTCTTTTTTTAATTTTTTTATAAATTAACTGCAGTAGCTTGGAGAGGAAACTTAAAAATTGACCACCACTGAGTGGCATTTTGTCCTGGGCCAAGTAACCTAGGGTTTGAGGCATATCGGAGGTCTCAGCAGCCTGGCCTCACTTCTTCTGGGTCAAAAAGCATCTGGTCAGCCTCATTCTGATTCTCAAGTTATAGTTCTAATCAAGAGACTTACTACAGCTTAATCTTTGGCCCAGAGTGCGTTACAGTAAGCCAGAAAACACTAATCTGTCAGGTCTCTCTTACCAGAACCTTGGAAGTCATGATTTCTTTAAAGCATTTTCCCAGTTGAGATTATTGAAGGCATATGTAGTGTGATCAAATCCATCCATCCCATCTGGTGTCGTCTCATAAAGGGAAAAACCAGTGGCCTGTTAATGACTTCAGAGCAGCAGTTTCCCAGCATTACTGCTTTTTATGGCTTACCTTTTTCTTCCACCAATTCTTTATAGGCAGATACACGTAAAGACCCTGATGTAAATATAAAAGAGGAGTTATAGGGCTTTTGACAAATATTGAAAGTGGAACCAACAGTTATAAATACTGTCACTAGACAGAGGTACCAAAGAATTTGTACACTCACTTGCTTATTTCTGGGAAGAAAAAGTCAGATTCTTTGCCTGGGTTAGTTTGGAGGAACTTGAATGTTACTCTGCTATTTAAATTTTTACAAGCATAGATGATTCATATGTGTTACACTTTTTATGACTATTCTTTAGGTATTGCCATACTATCATTTCCTCCACTTGGCTATCAAATCCTTTTTCCTTGCCTAACTTGTTTTAGCAATTTTCATGCTGTGTTGCATTGAATTAGGAAATGTGAATTTATTAAGCCATCTGTGTTGTCGTTCCTAGGATTTAGAAGAATTCTGCTTCAGGTTTTGCATAAACCATCTGACTGTAGTAACACAAACTTCAGGTTTTGCAGAAATGGACCATGATCTCCTGAAGAACTTTATCAGCAAAGCAAGCAGAGTTGGAGCCTTTAAAAATTGATCCCATCTGCAAGAAAGGAGTTTTTGAGCCTTTCCATTTCCCCTACAAAAGCCAGAGATGAATCACTTCCCTTTAATTAATAGTATGTATCATGAGCCACATTTGGCTGAGTACTTGTATCTGTCAAAAGAACGATGTTGGTGAGTGGTCTTCACCTGCCTAAATCCAGAGTGTATTTAGAAAGCATTCAATGTTCTGATCAGATGTGACTAAGTTCAAGGAAAAAAAATTGAAATAGTCTTATTTACAATTTCCTCTTTTGAGTCACTTATGTTGGACACCTTTGGTACCCTGGTCTCAGTATACGCTATTCTGGCCCAAATGTTCCATTATTCAGCTGGCTAATACCACATACATAGCTTGATAAGGAGTGCTGTCCTCACCACATTTTCAGCATTCAGCACAGTGCCTTGCATATAGTAGGCACTGAATTTATTATAAATCTTCAGTATGTCCTGAGAACAACTTTTGTGGTGGAATACTGGGGGAAGGAATAACTTGCACAAAATAAACTTAAAACAGCCTGTAATTATTGAGGTTCATATTCTTCTGGTATGTCATTCTGAGAAATTGTAGCTAATTTAGAGCATTATTTGGAATTCACAAAAGGCCTTGGCAATTAAATTGTCAGAGGCCCAAGGGCTAATTTTAATTTTTTATTTACTTGGAGTCATTCATTAATTTCTCACATGGGATTATGGAGTCTGAAGTATTATCTCTGAATGAAATTCCTGGGCTGATCTGCCTTACATAATCACATAAGGTCCTTTGCTTTTCTTTGTGTTAAGAGGGATTTGCCTCTAAATGATAATGACAATGTGTTTTTCTTATAGCTGACTTTCCTGTCACTATGAAATAGGTCTCTTAAGCTGGCACCAGTATAACTATAAAGTACTAGCTGAAAAGGAACTGATAATTACATTTCATGGACAGCATTAACAAGAATGAGATAAACTTACACTTTTTAGATCAAAACAAATCACCTAATTGCAAAAGAGAAACTGGAATGGAACACAGTGTCAGATTCTTCTATTGTGTATCTCACAATATCATGTAAAGAAAACCCTTTTGGAATTAATTCTTGTTCTGATGCCGAACTATTTGATAATAAAGTGCTTATTTGCAGATAACAGAAGAAATGTGTTGGGTTTTTTTTTTTTTTAATCCCAAAGCAGCAGCCAAATTGAAAAATTATCAACCTCATGTCTTTTTAGATGTACATAAATCAGTAGGACATTCAGATAAAGTCTCATAGTAAAACCCACCTGGAACACAAATAGATTATAAACAACCTAATTATTATTCATTTTACTGCCTTTGCCTGCTCTTTATTGGTGAGGTGACTTTTTTGAAGACTATTTTTATAGAGCAGTTTTAGGTTTACAGCAAAATTGTGAAGAAAATAGTTTTCCCTTATGCCCCCTGCCCTTACACATGCACAGCCTTCTCCGCCATCAACATCCCCCACCAGAGTGGTTGAACCTACTTGGATATATCATTATCACCCACAGGCCATAGTTTATATTAGGGTCCATCATTGGTGGTGCACATTCTGTGTGCTTTGACAAATGTATAATGACCTGTGTCCCTCACTACTGTATCATACTGAGTAGTTTCACTGCCCTAAAAATCCTCTGAGCTCTGCTTATTCATCCCTTCCTCCTTTCCCACTAACTTCTGGTAGCCACGGATCTTTTTACTGTCTCCATAATTTTTACCTTTTCCAGAATCTCGTATCGTTGGAATCATATAGTATGTAACTTTTTGGATTGGCTTCTTTCAGTTAATAATATGCATTTAAGTTTCCACAACTTGGCTTGATAGCTCATTTCTTTTTAGTGCTGAATAAATACTCCATTGCCCAGATGTACCAGTTTATCCATTCACCTTCTCAAGGACATATTGGTTGCTTCCAAGTTTTGGCAATTACAAATAAAGCTACTATAAACATCTGTGTACAGGTTTTTCTGTGGACATAAGTTTTCAACTCCTTTGGGTAAACACCAAGGAGCATGATTACTGGATTACATGTTAAATGTTTTGCTGTTTGGGGGGATTTTTTTTTTTTTAAGAAACAAACTGTAATTCAAAGTGGCTGTACCATTTTTCATTTCCTTGAGCAATGAGTAAGAATTCATGTTACTCCACATCCTCACCAGCATTATGTGCTGTCAGTGTTCCAGATTTGGGCCATTCTAATACGTGTACAGTGCTATCTCATTGTTAAGTTGCATTTCCCTGGTAACATATGATGTGGAGTATTTTTTCATGTGCTTATTTTGCTATCTGCATATCTTCTTCGATGAGGTGTCTGTTCAGATCGGTGCCAATTTTTAAATCTTTTTTTAAACTGTTTTGAGTTCATTGTATATTTTGGATAACAGTACTTTATCAGATATATCTTTTGCAAATAATTTTTCTCCCAGTTTGTGGCTTGCCTTTTCATTCTCTTCGTCGGGTCACATTTTGAATACATTATTTCTACTATGATTTGGATGTGGTTTGTCCTTGCCAAAACTCATACTGAAATTTGATCCCCAACGTGGTGGTGTTGGGAGGTAGGGCCTAGTAGGAAGTGTTTGGGTCCTTGGTGCAGATCCATCATGAATAGATTAATGAACACCAGCAAGAGTGAGTGAGTTCTGGTTCTCTTGGGACTGAATTAAAAGACAAAGTTTCTCTTTGACAGATTGCTTAACCATTTTCCTGCAAACTTTAGAGGAAAAGAGTCTGAATGTCTCTAGATCTAAATCAGAATCTTATTTTTAAAACTATATACTTTTATTCTCTTATTTTGAAAGTAGCCTCATACCATTTGTTTTCATTTTTTTGGTAAGTTTGCTATTTTATCCAACAGAGAAACACTCAGACGTGGGAAGTACCTATCACATCAGTTGTGGCAGTTAAGACAACCACCATCTTTGTTTTTTTGGTCTTTCTCCCTCACCTTCCTGTGCTAGTTATAGCTGACTAGGCTTTCATGGCTTCACAATGTCTTCCTTTTTCTTGCCTATTTTTGACAGGGTCTTCTCAAGCTCCTCAGTACCTTTTTCTTTTGTGAAATCATTTCATATAAAAATTGGAACACTCAAAGGGGAACAGATAGGCTTACTTGGGGATGAAAAATCGACTGCCCTTTACACACTCCACCATGGGTCAGTAGGCATACTGCCAGAGTACAAGTTGTTACTCTGGACTCTTATCCCATTTTTCTCCCTAAGCTTTGTTTTGTGTAGGTTTGCATGCTTCTTATCTCTGTACACACAGAACAATCTATGGGCCTTTTTTTTTCTTTGACAAAGTCTTGTTCTGTCACCCAGCAGGCTGGAGTGCAGTGGCACCATCTTAGCCCACTGCAACCTCTGCCTCCTGGGTTCAAGCAATTCTTCTGCCTCAGCCTTCCAAGTAGCTGGGATTACAGGTGCCCACCACCACCACACCTGGCTAATTTCTGTATTTTTAGTAGAGACAGGGTTTTGCTGTGTTGCCCAGGCTGGTCTCGAACTCCTGACCTGGAGTGATCTGCTTGCCTTGGCCTCCCAAAGTGCTGAGATTACAGGTGTGAGCCACCACACCTGGTCAATCTACAGGACTTTCATAGAATACAGATTTGAGGATTCTAATTCAGTGTGTCTGTATGTGTGAGATACATATATAATAATTTTTTTTTTTTTGAGACAAGATCTTGCTCTGTTGCCCAGGCTGGTGTGCAGTGGTGCAATCTTGGCTCACTGCTACCTCCACCTCCCAGGCTCAGGTAATTCTCCAACCTCAGCCTCCCAAGTAGCTGGCACTACAGGCACATGTGCCAGCAAGCTCGGCTTTTTTTTTTTTTTTTTCTAAAGATGGGGTTTCACCATATTGCCAAGGCTGGTCTCAAACTCCTGGATTCACACAATCTGCCCACCTCAGCCTCTCAAAGTTCTGGGATTACAGGCATGAACCACCATGCCCGGCCCAAATTCAGTACTTTTTTTTTTTTTGAGATGCAGTCTTGCTCTGTTGCCCAGGCTGGAGTACAATGGCACAATCTCAGCTCACTGCAACCTCTGCCTCCCAGGTTCAAGTGATTCTCCTGTCTCAGCCTTGCAAGTAGCTGAGACTACAGTCACATGCCAACACGTCCAGGTAATTTTTGTATTTTTAGTAGAGACAGGTTTTCACCATACTGGTCAGGCTGGTCTCAATCTCCTGACCTCTGGTGAATCACCCGCCTTGGCCTCCCAAAATGCTGGGATTACAGGCATGAGCCACAATGCCCGGCCCAAATTCAGTACATTTTAAAAGCTCCACAAGTGATTTCATGTTCAGCCAAGGATGAGAATGAGTGGTTCAGCCCTTAAAACTTCTGACTCCAAACAATAAAGAAGAGCTAGTTTTAGATCTGAGGGATGACAGATGAGTCCTGGGTGTAGGTACATCCATCTGAAAAAACAAGCTTGCTTTCTGGTCTTTGAGGATAGGCTTGCCATTGACACTCCTACGGAAAGGAAAAACATTCCCTTTTTAAAATTTCCTTCTATCAGAAGAGTGTTTGAAGACCCTTAGTGATATGTGAGAGAAAACATTTTCATAAGGACACTATATCTGAAATTAATGGATCCTTTTTTTTTGCACTAGTTTATCTTAGATTTTCCCAAAAGTTTTGTTTCTACTCTTGATCCCATAAGGAAGTCAATGTTTTAGAGCTTCTAAAATAATTGTCCCCTAACTTAAGAAAGGTTATGATTTTATAGGTATGAAGAAGTGCTCTCATCTGCTGATGGAGGTTTGTGAAGATCCCACTGAATTCATTTTAAAAACAAAGGTTAAGAATGTTAAGTATGTTCTTCAGGTTATAGTTCATGTAAATTGCCAGTCATTCTAGATCTTAACATGGAGAGTTTTATTTAGAGGCTGGATTATTAACCAGGAATAATGAAAAGATGCAACTATAAATTATATAATCTATTTGATTATGCCCTCCCGAGTTGGGAGAATTGTGAAGAGAAAGGAAAAAATAAAATTTTACTGTTATTTTTAATTCAATCTTTGTCAAAACAGAAACACAAAGCTTACCAATTTCCTCAGTAAATTAAGTTAAAAATCAACATTTTGTATTTAGGAAGTAACTGAGGTTGGTCTGTGCAATAAATTTAGCCTTTCATATTGTCATTGTTTAATGTGACGGTTGTCATATGTCAATACTAATATAGTCCGAAGATAATGGAGACACACACACAAAATGTATCGAGAGTGGATGACTATGCCCACTGTCCATTAAAAGAGCTGTTTTACTTTCATGTAGACATTATACAGTGCTACCATAATATATTTCTATTTAAGAAGCTATACCTATGGTGGAAATTTAATATTTCTTAGAAGCAAGGTTTGAGTTGTCCTGTAAGATATCTGGTCCACAAGAAAATCTATTGAAACTCTCTGTATACTATATTGGCCCTAAAATGAGAAATGAAAATATACTTCTAAAAGCAAGTTTCTGTGAAATCATCCAGATGATAATAGAACTAGTATAATTGGTTTCCTCCCGGCCATTTGTACCTTTAGAAAACTGTAATAAAAAAGTAAATAGACCGGTGTGGTGACTCACTTGTGTAATCCCATCACTTTGAGAGGCTGAGGCGAGTAGATCACCTGAGGTTAGGAGTTTGAGACCAGCCAGGTCAACATGGTCAAACTCTATTAAAAATACAAAAAATAGCTGAGTGTAGTGGTGTGTAGCTATAATCTCAGCTACTTGTGAGGCTGAGGCAAGAGAATCGCTTGAGCCCAGGAAGGGGAGGTTGCAGTAAGCTGAGGTCGTGCTATTGCACTCCATCCTGGGCAACAAAACCAAAACTCTGCCTCAAAAAAAAAAAAAAAAGTAAATAAATATATTAATTTGAACTTGCTCCTTTTATTATAGTGAGTGTTTAATCATTGGAACACTAAATTCATCTCTAGAAGTGAGCAATTCTCTACCATCCAAACTGAAAAATGTTTAGTGTATGTTAGGCTGCTTGATTTTGACATGACCTAAGAGAGTGCATACTGCATTTAAGATCCCCGCCCAATAGAAATACAGCCTATTGAGATATGCTTGCTGCTTTTCCTGCTCTGCGCACTTTGTCTTTCTTCCTTCAGGAACAAACATGTCGCTGTTCCAGAAGGAAAGAATTTCATCTGCCATGTTTTTGAGAAATCATATAAATTTAAGATAATCCCTTGTCTGAAACCCTTGGTGCCAGAGGGGTTTCATAATCTGGGGGGAGTTTAGAATGATTAGAATAATATGGTACATATGCCAAATAATACATAACACCTAATTAAGGTCTGGGTTAGCTCCCAATCAAACATACTAATATTTCTGCAGTGAAATGAGAATATTCCAAGTACGATAAAGATTATAAATAGCTCTGTGCCAGTTTACGTATGGTTTTGAGCCCATATGACTTTTGGCACAAAACACACAGAATCACTTGACTTAAAGCTTTCTTCAATTTTGGAACTACAGATAAAGGATTATAGACTTGTAATATATATAAAGGCCTTTTATACTTTGCATTAACGAAGAAAGATATGTGCTGCCCATTTTTCTATGACCTCCTAATTGTTCTTCAGACACACCAGCCATATTCCTGCCTCTCTCTCTGTGGAATGTTTGACTCCTGTTGTGTCTGGCTCACTCTCGTCTCCTTCAGCTCTCTGCGCAAATATCACTGGAGTCTTTCCCTGACTACTCTCTTTTAAGTGTTAAAACTCCTTTCCTTACCAGCCTTCCTTGCCCTCATCTTTGCTTTTTCTCCACAGTCTTTAATGGAATGTCACATACTATATAGTCCTCATCTATTCATTCGTGTGCTCTCTTTGCCTGCAACTAGAAAGTCAGTTCTGCAAGGATGGGGATTTTAGTTTTTTTTTATTCATTGTTATATATCTAGCATTTAGAACTGTGACTGGAATATGGTAGGCACTAGTACATGGCATTTTAAAAAAGGAAGAGAATGTTGTTTGTTTTCACATACTTGGAAAAATATGGAAAAACCTAAAGTGGTAAGTAAGAATAGCTTAAAACCTAAAGTGGTAAGTAAGAATAGCTAGGTGGATGCTTACAATCTAGGGTGGGGAATGGCTAGGGATGGGGAGACAGGTAACGACAGAGGCAATTTCAGATGGTGGGAAAGTGCGATAGATGGATGCTGTTACACTTTTGAAGGAGAATGATAAAATACAAAGTGATGATTTCAGCTTGGTTGTCAAGGAAGCCCTCTGAGCTGACCTCTGAAGACAGAAAGGAACTGGCTATGCAACACTGTGGGAAAAGAGCATTCCAGGAAGAAGGAAGAAGAAATATAAGAGCTTAAGGTAGGAATAGCCTTGGCATTTTAAAGAAAAAAGTCAGTGCGGCTAAAGCACAGTGACAAGGAGAAAATTCTACAAGATGAGAATGGGAAGTCAGTATGGGCTTTATAATTCCTGATAAGTACTTCAAGTAGAGGAGCAATGTGAATCAATTTACATTTTTAAAGAAACATTTTTGTTCTTTAAGGAGTTTGACAGTAAAGAAAGGGAACAGGAAGTTAGAAGTCTTTAGCAGTGGTCCAGACAAGAATAAACAGATAGCTCTTAAGTTTTTGACTTGATAAGTGTTTAATGAAATGGAGAAAGACCAGGGTAGGAAAAAGAGATTTTTATTTGATTTTAGTTTGTATTTTGAGAAACTGGGTAGAGGGGAATAGGAATCAAGAGTTCTGTTGGCTATAAGAACCTTGTCCTCTGTGAAAAGATCAGGGCTGAAAAAATAAATTTGGAAATCACTAGCATATAGAGCCCCTTAAAGGCTAAGAATGGATGATATACTAGGAGAGTTATCGCCTATCTATCTTCTCCTAGAAGAGGAGCATTTGCGTACTTAATACAAAGAACATAACATCAGACCATTCAGACGCTTAATAACTAATTTATTTTAAAATAGACAAACTATTAATTATAGAAAATAGTAACATAGCAATTTTAAATGTATAGTTTTAACCGATACAAAAAAGCAATAAAGCAATAATATCTGAAGCATTATTTAGGAAATCTCAATACATGATCTCTGAAGTTCCTAAAATTCTGGCACTAATTCTAATGTGAACTTAGTAGCAAAAGACCCAGAAATAGTAAGCCCTTGACCTAAAAACTAACTGATTTGTATAATATTCATGCAGAAATTAATGATGAAATGGAGTAAAGTTTTCTAGTGCCACTGTTATCAAGATAACTGTCAAAATAGTAAGTTTGAAACTTAATTGAGCAGAAAATAAAATTTTGCTTTCTAACAAGACCAGATTTCTTTTTAAAAAGAATTCTGAGTTAGACAAAGTGATTTTCCTAAAAGCTAGCTGAAGCTACCTTAAATATCACCTACTTTAAGTTACACCATCTCTAAATAAGTTAATCACACAAGATAGTTTAAATATACCTTTAGGTGTAGGGGAGGGGAGAAGCGCCTCTTTTTCTAATGCAGCTGTTTTAATTTGAAGCTTTTGCACAAAATCAGATAGAAACATTAATGCCTAACCCATAATGACTCTTGATTACTTGTAATTTTGGACTAGAAATAATGTGGCTTTGAACATGCCAGTGTTAGACCATACTGACTTAAAAAAAAATAAAAGATAAAATAGACAATTGCCAGTTCAAAAGATACATGGAAGACATGTATCATTCCAGAGAAAACACAAACCTTCCCAAATTTAGGAGGGCAGAATAATTTTCGAGATGCAATTAGACAAATCTCTATGCAAAAAAAATTAAGGCTCCTATAGTTAACAGTCTGTTTATGGAGTAAAATTAATTTGTATCTTAATTCTTCAGGACCCAGAAACATTAGAAAGTGCACTTGGGATATACTGTGTTAGGGTCCTCTACACCTAAGAGCTGGCAGAACACTTCACTTTTTGAAGTACTAGATGGGTACTTTATAAATTCAGTGATCTGAATGGTATAAAAACCAAGGGTACTATCAATAATCTTCATTTAAAAATATAAGTTGGATGAAGAAAAGAATAAGTTCTTTTAGGTTCTGAGGTATGAAATCTGTGTCAGTAGTATGATAGTATCATGTTTATACTTTGTTCCAGCTTTTATTTAAAAGCAAAAATTTATA
The DNA here is from genome assembly GCF_049354715.1 of Callithrix jacchus. Taxonomy (NCBI): domain Eukaryota; kingdom Metazoa; phylum Chordata; class Mammalia; order Primates; family Cebidae; genus Callithrix; species Callithrix jacchus. Next base: position 67,475,913 of record NC_133502.1, read on the forward strand.
AAACAAGCACACAGTATATCAGATTCCAATAGTAAAATAAAATCTATTATGCAAAATTAGTAATTTTTTTCTAATTTCTAATAAAATCCATTTTAGCATAAGAGTTCAGGATAATTTGGGTGAATGGGCAGTCAATCAAATTGCATTTGGAAGATAGATAGGACATATTTTCTAAGGGTGTTCATGTTAAATTAAAAAAATAGACATATAAATTAATAAAAACAAGAGCAAACATCACCTATATGCTACAAAAGAAGGCAAAGTAGTCAGACAGGCATGGGGTATCAGGACTCCCACTCTGGGGCCATCCTTACTATCCATAAAGCAGAGCAATTTTACTTTGGAAGTAGAAACAGTTTGCTACAACTTTTTAAATGGCAGGATTTACACAAGATTTTCAATCTTGTATAAATAACAATGATTAACATTTCAAGTGGCTTAGGAATCACCCAAATAATTGCATCTGCACATTTTATATCCACAAAAAGAGCTTAAGATATTAGATGTGGCCATAAACAGAACCTGGGAAAGTGATACAGTCACATCCGTGAGAGACAATGAAACCAAAGGTGTACACGGTGTCTACCAAGGTCCTGAGATCCTCATTTTTCTTCCTTGTTTGAGGTATCCATGCTGTCATTCATTTTCTGCTTTTGCATCCGTGTTCGAGTAGATGCTGGGAAAAGAATGAAGACTGTTAACAGCACTGATGGTACTGGGTAAGGTGGCAAGTAGCTGCCATATATATTATGTTCATGTTAAATCGAGGCGCTTAGGACCTTGCAAAAGCAGTGATCTTCATTCTAGTATTTGATAATACTGTAGGGAGTCATAGTTAACAATAATTTATTGCATATTTCAAAGCAGCTAGAACTGTAATGGTCCCAGTGCAAAGAAAAGATAAATGTTTGAGGTAACAGATATCCCAGTAACCCTGATTTGATAATTACACATTGTGTACATGTATTAAAACATCACATGTACCCCTAAAATATGTATAACTATGATATCAGTTTAAAAACAATAAACAAAAATTTGCTCCCACCCTGCCTCCAAAAAGCAGTGGTCTCCAAATTTTTAAAAATCATAATAGCTGTGAGTAAATTTTTTTGCAAGACTATACCACAAAAATATGTACGTATGTATGAATTACAAAATACACACCCCCAGCAAACATTAAAACAAGATGAGATAAATAGAACTTCTATTTTATGTACCCTAAAAGATGATCTTGCATACTTCCAGGTATGCCCCGTTTTGTAGGCTATTATTCCAGAGATGAGGTGGTTGAGGCTTGGCATATACTTCAGCAGACTAGCATACTCAGCTGGCCCAGAATGATTCTGCCAGAGTGAGTGGTGGTATTGTTTACAAAGCTATAGTTTTCCTTATGTTTGGAGATGCCCTGCAGGTATCGCAAATATATCAGATCATAGCTCATTTAAATTAGGCATTTTTTTTTTTTTTTTGAGATAGGCTCTTGCTCTGTTGCCTAAACTGGAGTGCAATGGCACAATCATGACTAACTACAGCCTTGACCTTCTGGGCTCAAGCAATCCCTCAGCCTCCTCAGTAGCTGAGACTACAGGCACATACTACCACACCTGGCTAATTTTTGAAATTTTTTGTAAAGGTGAGGTCTTGCTATGTTGCCTAGGCTGGTCTTGAACTCCTGGCCTCAAGTAATCCTCCTCCTTTGCGCTCCCAAAGTGCTGGTATTAGAGACATGAGCCACTGTGCCTACCTGGGAGATGGCCATGTTAAAAGCACATTATTAATTACAATATAGACAAAGCCAGAATACTTATTTTAAATTTCTTAAAAATCCTTAACTTGATTTTAGAGGTAGGCATGAGCTCTTTATAAAGAAGCACATTTGGAAAATAAAGAAAAATAGTCAATAGTTCTCTAACTGTCCTTCTTTTGCCCTTTCATTCTGGGCAACCCAGCATTGTATGATGATCTTTTCTAAATGTAATTCTTTAAGAAAAGCTGCAGAGCATCTGAAAGAAATGCCTTAGCCTCAAGGGTTAAAATTCTGGCTACTTTTTCACAATTTTGTATATGCACTAAGGTCCTGAACTTTGGCCTGGCAGAGGAAGCTCGCCATCATAGCTAAGTGTGTCGCTGGGAAATGTACTAACTATAGCAACTGAACTCTTCTCTAAGAAAATATACATGTTTTTACAGCTTTCAGCTCTTTTTAAAATGCATATTTGTGGGTTCTAAAATGTTTCCATATGTTTTCAAGGCCTGATTTTGGTTATAAGTCTCTTGTCTATTTTCACGTACTGAGGGGAAACAACACAACTGTTTAAAAGTTAAAATAGGAATATATATATATATAAGTTGATGTAAAATCCAAAAAGCAATTCATTTATAACTAGAAAATTTTGTTTTATTTAGTTTTAATTACACTTTAAAAATACATAGAAAAAGTTTTTTTTTTTTTTTAAACAAAAGCATTCTTATAAATATCTTCTATTTTCAAAGTTAGTATCTATAAAGATGTGTTAAGAGAAAGTCTCTCATTTTATTTTAATTGGTATTGTTCTCATTGGTGTGTCCTGTGACTTAGGAATGATAGTTTTAACACCTACCTATCTTCTACATGTTTGTCTTCTTTCAAAATCCTAGTTCCTTTTCCTATCAATGAATCTGGTACTAGAAATGTTACACTCACTACCACAGCTACGTAAGACAATCCAATAGTAGTTAGTGAACGTTTACCTCTTTCCAAATTTGCTTGCCATTTGCTATTCTTCGATTAATTTTTTTTCTAGTCTCAGAGTAACTCTGAATAGAATTCCACTTACCCTAACATTATATCACTCTGTATAACTTGGAAAATAACATAGTGTTCTTTATTAAAATTCTGATTTCCAGTAATGGAAACTTTTGTTTGAAATTGTTTAAGATTTGCAAATTAGGAAAGTTCAGTAATGGCAGAATCAAAGGTTATTCCTTAAATAAGGGTGATGATGTTTACATATGCTAGGTTTATCAAAACTTTCCCTATCTAACACTCCTGAATAGTTCCTCTTTATATTTCTGCTAAATTATTTTCTAACTGTAGTCATCTGTGTTGAACACAGTCAAGCAATGTTTCACTTCTTTTTATATTTTTATTTTTTGAGACAGAGTTTCGTTCTTGTTGCCCAGGCTGGAGTGCAATGGTGCAATCTTGGCTCACCACAACCTCCACCTCCCGGGTTCAAGAGATTCTCGTGCCTCAGCCTCCTGGGTAGCTGGGACTGCAGGCATGCGCCACCGCGCCTGGCTAATTTTTGTATTATTAGTAGAGACGGGGTTTCTCCATGTTGGTCAGGCTGGTCTCGAACTCCTGACCTCAGGTAATCCACCCGCCTCAGCCTCCCAAAGTGCTGGGATTACAGGCATGAGCCCCCGCGCCCGGCCCAATGTTTCACTTCTTAGTCTTCCTGCATGAAAGATCATAGAAAGGGTAAAAGTGACCTTCACTTTGCGTCATACATTTAATCCACAAATGTCTGTAGGTAAATAATCTTAATTGAATTATATTTTAAATGTATAAACAAGCCTGCCAACTGAAGAAATTATATATTCCTTTATATAATGAAAAGACTTCCTGCAGTGTAAACAATTGTTTCTTTCATTTACACAGGTTGAAATAAGTACTTACTCATTTCTGCCAGTTTCTGCTGAAATTTGGATTCCCCTTGGAGGTGTTTACTGTAGATTAAAAAAATGCAAAGTATTTTATGTGTATTTATAAGTGTAAAATTCAAATTTCCAGTAACTATGATGCTTTTGGTGACTTACTTTATGTGATTATTTTAGTGAGTAGCTTTTAACATTTAAAACCATATAAAACATAAATGTCACAAATTTATGATGCTATATATTTTTTCGGTGGTTCTTACAAAACACAGTGGTTAATATTTTTCAAGAGTAAACATTTTAAAATTTTATGTTAAAAACAAAATTGTATCAATAGCTTTGTAAAAAAGAGCAGGTTTTAACATTAGCTATCTTCACTGAATGTTGGCACACAATTTGTATGGCGTTTTTAACTTTGCACTATGCTCATATCTATTATTTGGAGCCATTCTCACAACTTCCAAATAAACTTGGCATGAAAGAAACAGGTGTAAGTCAGGAGCAGTGCTGAGACTCTGGACTCCCCAGATGACCATCTCAGCTACTGGAAAACATTCTATAATGGTTCCTACCTTCCATCTGCTTCATCTGATCCTTCAATATCAAAGCGTAGTTTTTTCAGCGGTTTAGGAGGGTTGCTTCCTTCAGCGCTTCTTTTGAGCACACGGTCACTATTACAAACCATCTGATTTATTTTCTGGAACTTCTCAGAAGTCTACAAATTACAGAATACTTTAAATCATTAAATGACAGTGTTTTGTATTTAGCAACTTCAAGTTATAGTTTGAGGTGTGTCGAACACAGGCAGAGGTAATCACTTCATTTTAATTTTCTGCTTCATTGGACCAAATAAAATATATGAAAAATGTAAAAATCAGAATTACTCCCTAATTCCATCCTCAGTTAAACACCCACTGTTTGTAAATCCTCCTGTCTTTTCCATGCAGCTCACATTCTTCCTCCAGCAACTGACTACTCTGCAGGTCCTGGTTCCTCATTTTCAGAACCCACCTATATAGGCTGTTTCAGCAGTAGGCAAGTAGGAACAGCTTTCTGGAAATTTGCTTTTGACATTTTTTTTTCTTTTAGGCTATTATATAACCAGCAGAGGGAAGGTCACAAGAATTTGATAAGAGATTATGTGTTCAATGAATAATAATTTTTGATTCACTTTATGGGTATTATATTGACAAGTCTTATAGACTTTCTGATAGAAATTATATCTGATTTGACTGATAGAATCAAGAGTGAGGATTAGCTTTGCCAATTATGCTTTATTTTCCAAAAATTTAATGAGTGAATTCTCCCAATACTAAATTCGAAACAGGTTTTGATGGTAAATCTATTTGGAGCACATATACAATTTAACAGAAACTGAATCCTCTGCTGCTATTAAATTTATAATAATTTAAATTATCAGCTTTAAGATATGGAAGTACATTCACCTTTTTCTCAATTATTTTAGAGGTTATGGCAAGCAAAAATGTTTGAAGACCACCATGTGATACCAACTGTCCTTATAAGGCCCCATAGCTCCTTTGTAAAGCCTGACAGCTGCAGCCCATCACCAATTATTGCAACATACATTTTAACACTTGGTCATTTGGCATACAAACTTTTACCTCTCCCTGGTTACTTGGGGCAGTGTGGTAGGCAGCCTGTCAGATGGCTCCCAATGACACTACCTCCTGGTATCCACCTCCTTGTGTCTGGGCTAGATCTATTCTTGTCTTGCTTTTAACCAAAATAATATGCCAAAAGTAATGGATTGTCATTTCCAGAATTAGATTACAAAAAGACTGTAACCTCTATATCCTGCTCTTTATTTCCCAGCCTCCCTCAGTCCCTGCTCTGGGCAAAGCAAGATGCCATATTGTAAGCAGCAAGTAGCACTATGGAGGGGCCCAAGGGCAAGAAACCAATAGAGGAGCCAGCACCCATACAGGATCAACCAACAGCCATTTGAATAAGTCTGCTAGTGAATGCTCCTCCAGTGGAGCCTTGAGGTGACTGCAGGCCCAGCTGACACCTTGATCACAGACTTTGGAGAAACTCTGGTCCAGATAAGTCATGACTAGATTACTGACCCACAGAAATGGAGATAATAAATGTTTGTTTTAAGTCACTAAGTTTGGGGGTAATGCATTACGTAACAATACATAATATAGGCAGTCTTCCCATTCCTATAAGCGTATAAGCTCTTGACCAGCTGCAGTGGCTCATGCCTGTAACTCCAGCAATTTTGGGAGGCTGAGGCAGGAGGATCACCTGTGGTTGGGAGTTCGAGACCAGCCTTACCAACATGGAGAAACCCCGTCTCTACTAAAAATATAAAAAAAAAAATTAGCCAGGAGTGGTGGGGCATACCTGTTTTCCCAACTACTTGGGAGGCTGAGGCAGGAGAATACCTTGAACCCAGGAGGTGGAGGCTGCAGTAGCCGAGATCAGCCACTACACTCTAGCCTAGGCAACAAAAGTGATACTCCGTCTCAATTAAAAAAAAAAAAAAAAAAAGAATATAAGCTCTCTGGCCAGGTGCAGTGGCTCACGTCTGTAATCCCAGCTCTCTCTGGGAGGTTGAGGCAGGGGATTGTTGAAGTCAGGAGTTCAAGACCAATCTGGGCAACATAGCAAGACCCTGTCTCTACAAAAAGTTTAAAAATTAGCTGGACATGGTGCTGCATGCCTGTAGTTCTGGCAACTTGGGAGGCTAAGGTGAGAGGATTACTTGAGCCCAAAAGTTTGAGGTTACAATGAGTAGGTGACAGAGTGAGACACTGTCTCTAAAAATTAAAATTAAAAAAAAATTAAAAATATGCTCTCAGAAAGTGTGGAGATGGTGCAATGCAACATAATAATAGTAATGCGTACTGAATCTGAGACTGCTGAATTAGCGACTTTAATGGAAGGTCAACTAGAGTCGAGGATTTGCAGTCTAGAATAAATGTTTCAAAGCAAAGTTTTCCCTTGGATCTCTTAGAATGAAGCCCTGCCACTTTCATTGAGTCAGAGTCTCATGTAACCAATTCCTAACCAGTGTACCAGAAAAAGAATATCCTAGAAGTCTGAGAAGTCTGAGAGGAAGGACAAACAAAAAGTGTGTATGTATGGAAAGAGAAGACGCAGGGACAGGCTGGTGACATTTGGATGTAGGGCTTACATTTTGGAGTATGTCATTTCAAATCATTCTCATAATTCATACGAGGTTATGTACATACATACATAGTATCATAGGAAGATATTTGGTCTTTGTCCCCGGTTCCTGGAACAGAGCTCCTAGAACCTTTGAAATTTCCTAAGTGATAAGGGTGATAGGACCATCTTTTGTTCTTTTTTTTTTTTTGAGACGGAGTTTCGCTCTTGTTGCCCAGGCTGGAGTGCAATGGCGCAATCTCGGCTCACTGCAACCTCCGCCTCCTGGGTTCAGGCAATTCTCCTGCCTCAGCCTCCTGAGTAGCTGGGATTACAGGCATGCGCCACCGTGCCCAGCAAATTTTTTGTATTTTTAGCAGAGACGGGGTTTCACCATGTTGACCAGAATGGTCTCAATCTCTTGACCTCGTGATCCACCCGCCTCGGCCTCCCAAAGTGCTGGGATTACAGGCTTGAGCCACCGCACCCGGCCTGCATCTTTTGTTCTAATGAGGTGACACTTGGTGGGGACCTGGCTAATCAGAATGAGAGCTGGTTGCCAGAAAGACCAAGTCTTGAGTAGAAGCTTGGAACTTTGAGCCCCACCCTCTATCCGGGGAGCGGAGAGGGTTGGAGATTGAGTTAATTGGTTATGCCTACATAATGAAACCCCCATAAAAACCTGTCAACAACAAGGTTGGGAGACCTTTCGAGTTGGTAAACATGTCCAAGTGCTGCGAAGGTGGTGTACCTCAACTCCCTGGGACAGAAGCTCCTGTGCTAGGGACTCTTCTGGACCTCACCCTGTATAATACCTCTTCATTGGGCTGTTCATTTGCATCTTTTATAATGAACTGATAATAATAAGTAAAATTTTTTCCAGAGTTTTGTGACTAATTCTGGCAAGTGATCAAACCTAAGGAAGAGGCACATGGGAACCCCCTAACTTTGTATCCAAGTCAGATGGAAGTGTGGTGTAGCCTGGGGGCCTGACAGTTGTGACGGGTGTCTGCAGTGAGACCAGTTTTGTGGGACTGAGCCCTTGAACCTGTGGAGTCTGATGCTGACTCTGGGTAATTAGTGTTAGAAATAAATTGAATTGTAGAACACAAGAGAGTTGAAGAACAGATTTGTTTGAGAAAAAAAAAAAAAAGAATCTCACATATTGGGTGATAGAAGTGTGAGCAAAAACAACTCACATATATATGCATGTATACACACAAATGTATATATGTGTATTATATAATCTCAAAGGAATATTTAGAAAAGTTTTGAAGTTCACTAGTTAGGAGTATAAATGGAGATTAAACTTGATTTGAAAGTAAATCTGAGATATATATATCTCATAAAATTCTACGCAATATGCCTGAGTGAGGTGTTTGAATAATTGTATTTGCAAATTCAAATTATAGAAAACTCTAATTACTTTTATACTTACAATGTGTACTATTACATTTCATAGAAATAAAATACTCACCCCAAATGATTCACCAATTGATACTAAGATTCTGTCAAGTTAAGATGAAATACCAATTAGTAATAAAAATCATGTACAATTTTGCAGAGATGAGCATAGATATACTATTCTGAACTATCAGGAATTCCAAGTTAAAGGCTACCTCTACCCTAGAACCACTGACAAACTATATTCATTTGGGGATTATTCTAACAGTGCCCATTTAATCATATACTCACCTGGTCTCTTAGTTTTAAAGCAAAAACCATAGGTCTGCAAGAACATATTTTGCCATTCCCCATATTTAAGGAGAGCAAAGGAAATTTTCAAGTTTACCCCTACTTAGTTCTTCATAAATCAATGAGTAAGTTATCAAATTTCTTTCATATTTTCTCATTTAAAATTCAAGTTATATTTGGCAAAAACTTAGAATATTAATAATCAGAATTCTAATTAGCATCTATATTGGTATAGTAAAGGCTAGTTATCATATATCAAATATATAGTCAGAAATCTTTATTAGTCTGTCTTTATTTAAACCATATAAGTTATGTTCTTGATAATAAAGCTGAAGAACATCATTAGCTTGACATGACTCAACAAAGATTTGAAAACATGAACATGGAACTAGTGCATATAAAGTTTTTTTTTGTCCTCCAATTCCTTGATAAGTGGTCATCATTCTAAATATAATGCTCTCCTAATGCCTGATCAATGATTTATTAGTTAGAATGTTCAGAATGTGACTTTTTTGCTAAAGAATACAACACAATTGATTTCACTAAGGATCAGGAAGTAGCCATCATTATCACCATAATATGGATTAATAATCACTATTAAAAAACTACCTAAGTATACATTTTCATACAGTGGCATGGGACTGTATAAATTTTTTTGTTTTGTTTGTTTTGTTTTGTTTTGTTTAAAGACGGGGTTTCACCATGTTTGTCAGACTGGTCTTGAACTCACAACCTCAGGTGATCCGCCCGCCTTGGCCTCCAAAGTGCTTGGATTACAGGTGTGAGCCACCACACCCGGCCTGTAAATTTTCTTATATAGAGATAACGTGGCATTTTAACAGCTTGGAACAAGTAGAAGGAGTCAGTACACAGATATCCAACTATAAGAACACCAAATAAATAAAGGATGATATAGAGGCACATGAGAGCATTTGTATCATATTGCCAGTTATTTATTACTTCATATTTTTCTGTAGAGTTTGCAATTTTTACCATGAGTATGTACTACTTAAATAATTAAATATACCATGCAAATATTTTCTAAAAGACTAATATATCTCCCTTTTCTTGTCCATGAGGGACAACCATATGGGCTGACAATTTCTGAAATGAGACTACATTAACTATACTAGCTAATCTGCCTCCTACTTTACACAAATAAAGTCAGTTTCAAATAGCCCCTGATAATATATAATTAGTCAACTGAAGCACTTCAAAGCCAGAGAGCACTTGTGGTTGGATGGGAAGATAATATAATGATTTATAGTTGCACACAACCTTTCATCTTAGAATTTAAAACAGCTTCATACTAATCATTTTGCTGATCCACAGCACCCTTGTGTAGTAGAGATAGAGACCTGCCCAAGGTAAGGTGGTAAAGAGGTTGCCAACAGGATTAGGAATGGACCTCTAAAGACTTAATTGACAGTAATCTACATTTAATATAACCAGCAGAATGAACAAAATCCACAGGAAGCAAAATTTATAGGACATCCAATAAACTACAAACTAAAAGTACTCAACCTAAAGTAACCTGCATTGTTTAGCAGATTGACTACTTACAAAAATATTAAAGTGTTTTGAAACATATAACCAAACTGGTTCAAAAACTGTTTACAAAAGAAGATACCCCTAGCAGTCAGGAAATCTGATAACTAAATTTGTAAACCCATCCAAGTAAATAGATTTTCTTTCCCCCTAGATTCTCATTATGTTACTTAAATAAACAAATAGACTCAAGAGTCTAGCTTATTTGAAATGAAGAAAGCGTTGTATTTTTATTCTTGGATCAAAATTATCCCCCTTTCATTCTTTACTACCTCTCTAACGAGAAAATACACACACCTTGTTCCTGGAGTCATTTTTGTTGGTGTTGGCAGACCTTCTGAAATTTTATATGGACTCTTCAGGGGTGATATATAGATGTTCCCTCCAGGAATCCGTAAGGGTGAACTAGGAAACTTATAAGGGCTTCGAGGAATGTGAGGTATTGGTGACAAGGTAGGGGGCTAGAGCAAAAACAAAAAAGTAGTATTATTTATTTAATGTTTTAATGGGACCCATTACTTTATAATTAGATATTTCCAATCAAAGGATACTTTTGACTTACCCTGGTGGAAGCATACTGCAAAATATTTGTTTTCAGTCTCTGCATGAAGACTGAGTTATAGAATACTATAATAGAATCATACTCCTCTTCTTTGATCAAAACACGTTTGAAAGTCTGAGGAAGAAGAGTAAAAAAAAAAAAGTAAAATTCACTTGTTAAATTAATTTTAAAATTTCTACCTTTAGATTTTCTTTTCTAAAAGTTTGTAAAACTTTTTGACTGGTAAGAAGCACATATTATACAGGAAAAAATAATCTAAAATGCCTTCTTAGGTTTGAATTATAGATGCTCTACTAGAAGCGAAATGTCATAGGATTATTGAGAAAAACAGCCAGGCAGCAGATGGAATAGCTGGCCATCCAAGAAGAGAGAGTAGACAGGCTGGTAGAATGGAAAGCATTATGGGAATCAAAGGGCCAGAACTAAGTGAAAGCCAATGACATTATCCATTAATATTTAGACTATATCCTCTGGCCTGTACCTCCCTGTATCGCCCCATTCTATAAGGGTTTAAATAGCATTACTCAATTGCAGGAAGTAGACACTTAGTAAAAGCACTATATTTTAGTGTTAGATTTCACTCAAATTTTAGTTAGGTAAAAACACAGAGGTTATATCAAATGCCTCTGACACATTATACACTTAAATGATTGAATTTAAAATAACTTCAAACATACAAACAAAAATGACTTGGTTTGTATTACTTTTGAAAACTCTAATAATAAATGGGAAAGATATCCCACAACTCACTTTCCACAGAACCGTATGAAACGTGTCATACCAAGTATATTTTACTACTCCTGTTTCTCTAAAGGGAAGGTAAATGTGTTTAGAAATACAAAATGTGTTTATACTGAACATATTTATTATTTCTTTGCAAGGTTGCATTTATGCTGACTTTTCCTATAAAGTAATAAAAATAAAAGATCATCTAATGTACTATGACTCATGCCAGGTTTATTATAAATACTTGCTTATTACACAGATAAAGCATTACTTGTTAAATTTATAAAAAAACCACGAATATGGATAATTTCATAATTTATCTTATCTTTCCAATTCCATTTAAGCATTTAAGTTACAAATAAATAATATAAAAATTTTTATTTGTAAATTTACATAAGATCAGAATATATGAGCCTGTGAATGAATAAAATTATCTTTATTACAGATATGGATTTATCAAACTTACTATGGAAAATCACCTACCTCCTGAACAGCATGAGGAAGATCTTTGTATGCTGTTACAATGATTTTGAATTTAAGGTCTATATTCTTCACTTTGCATATGCCATACATGGAACACATCATAATCTAGTAAATAAATATGATGTAAAACTAGTCAGAATTTTATTATGTGGTTTTGCTCTAAAAAAAAATAGTTTTCTTCCTTTTAGCCTCAAAAAAGAAAAGTTTAATTTCCTACATAGTTATTTCTTTCCATACTGAGCTCAATTTGAAACTCTACATGAAGTGTTTAACCCAAAGTGTATTTAAAGAACAAAATGCAAATGACCAAGGCTCAATTATTTAGGACTGATCACCTGGTTTGTAAATTACCCTAACTTTGGCTCCTGTCCCTTAAATGTTTCCCAGAAAAGTTGAAACTAGAATCAGTTAATTTTGCATAACTAGCACTTAAAAAAGCCAGGTGTTAAAATGTTTCAAACTAGCAGATAATATTGAACATACTTGGTGGTAGTGGTGAGGGTAAGGTGACTGGAAGGGCATGTAAGAGAGTCTTATGTGTTGTTGACAATGTTTTGTTTCTTGATCTGGATGTTGGTTATATAACTAAGTTAGTTGATGAATTTTCATTAGAAGGTATCCTTTTGAGATGCAGGTTTTTATATATGTGTATTACATTTCAATAGAAGATATTTAAAAATGATTCCCTGTGACTTTAAATGTCAGACTTTATTTGTATGAACTTTATAGCCTAATTTAAGTACTCATTACTTCTGCAACATTCTTGCTCTCATCTACTATTGGCAAGAATGCCAAAAATCATCTTTGGCTTGGCATTCTACTAGCCAAGTGTAGACAGGGTAGTCCTGGCGTAAGAATAGCTTATGTAGATCAGTGAAACAGAATTAAGAGTCCAGAAATAAATATTTATATATTTACAGTCAACTGATTTTTTGACAACTGTCAATGACAAGAGAAAAAAAACCTTTTCAACAACTGGTGCTGGAACAACAAGATATTCACTAACAAGGGAATGAGGCTGGACTCCTACCTCAACTATATTAAAAAATTAGGTCAAAATGGAGCAAAACCTAAATGTAAGAACTAAAACTATAAACCTTTTGGAGACAAACAGGAATAAATCTTAACAACTTCAGATTTGAGCTGGGGGTGGTGGTTTACGCCTGTAATCCCAGCACTTTGGGAGGCTAAGGTGGGCTGATCACAAGGTCAGAAGGTTGAAACCAGCCTGACCAACATGGAGAAACCCTGTTTCTACTAAAAATACAAAAATTAGCCAGATGTGGTGGTGTGCACCTATAATCCCAGCTACTCCGGAGGCTGAGGCAGGAGAATCACTTGAACCCTGGAGGGAGGTTGCAGTGAGCTGAGATTGTGCCACTGCATTCTAGCCAGGGTAACAGAGCAAGACTCCCAACTCAAAAAAAAAAAAAAATTAGGCAAAGGATCTGAATAGACATTTCTCTAAAGAAGATATATACATAGCCAGTAAACACATGAAAAGGTGTTATCATTAGCCTTCAGAGAAATGCAAATCAAAAGCACACTGAGATGCCATTTTATATCCACTAGGATGGCTATGATAAAAAAAAACACAGATTAAAAAGTTGGTGAGGATATAGAGAAATTGGAACCTTATATATTATTGGTAGGGATGTAAAATGGTATAGCCACTTTGGAAAATGATCTGGGCATTCCTCAAAAAGTTAACATAGAGCTATCATATGACCTACCAATTCTACCCCTAGGTATGTACCAGGAGAAATGAAAACATGTACATGAATGTTCACAGTAACATTATTCATCATAGCCAAAAAGTGGAAACAACCCAAATGGTCATCACTTTATGAATGATATGCATAATATGGTATATCCATACAATGGAATATTATCCGGCAATAAAAAGGAATGAAGTACTGATATAAGCTACAATACAGATGAACTTTGAAAACATTATGCTAAATGAAAGAAGCTATACACAAAATATCACATATTATATAATTCCATGTATATGAAATGTCTAGAAGAGGCAAGTTTGTAGAGAGAAAATAGTTAGTATTACTTTGGGCTGAGTGGATAGGGGAATAGGGGTGACTGCTTAAGAGTATGAAGTTTCTTTCTGGTGTGATACAAATTCTAAAATTGTTTGTGGTGATGTTTGTACAATTCCATGAATACACTAAAAACCACTGAACTGTACATTCTAAATGTGTGGTTTTTATGGTGTGTGAATTATGTCAATAAAGCTATTAACTATATATGTATAGATTTTTTTTAATTAAAAAAATTTATTTTGAGACAGAGTCTTGCTCTGTTACCCAGGCTGGAGCACAGTGATGTGATCTCAACTCACTTCTACCTCCATCTCCTGGGCTCAAGCAAACCTCCCACTTCAGCCTGCCAAGTAGCTGGGACCACAGGTGCAAGTCACCACACCTGGCTAATTTTTTAATTTTTTGAAGAGACTGAATTTTGCTAGGTTGCACGGGCTGGTCTCAAACTCCTGAGCTCAAGAGTTCTGCCCACCTTGGCCTCCCAAAGTGCTTATAGGCATGAGCCTATTGCACCCAGTCAAAAGTATATTATTCTTATTAACCTATTTTATAGAGAAAAAGGAAGATATGAAAGATCATTCTCTCACTGTAAACTAATTTACTTCATTCATTCATTCATTCTTTCAACAGGTATTGTTTTAAATCAACTGATTCTTAAGTCTCATGTTTTCATACTAAAATGAAATCTAGCTCACAGAAAAAGCCTATGATAAAAAGGTTCTTCAGCTATTTTCTTTACAGGTAAGATATTTTTTGTCATTAAGTAAGTAGTTACTGAAACATACTCTTGAGTGCTAAAGCTTTAATTTGTAAGAATTAGAACAAAAATGTAAATGGTAGCCAAAAAGTGAATATATATTAAGCATAATAAATTGATCTAGCTTCTCATTTGAATCTAATACTTTCTTAAGAAATCAGTTAACAAGGCTGGGTGAGGTGGCTCAAGCCTGTAATCTCAGCACTTTGGGAGGTGTAGGCAGATGGATCACCTGAGGTCAGAAGTTCGAGACCAGCCTGGCCAACATGGTGAAAACCCATCTCTACTAAAATACAAAAATTAGCCAGGCATGGTGGTGCACGCCTGTAATCCCAGCTACTTGGGAAGCTGAGGCAGGAGAATCACTTGAACCCAGGAGGCGGAGGTTGCAGTGAGTTGAGATCATGCCACTGCACTCCAGCCTGGGCAACAGAGTGAGACTCCATCTCAAAACAAAACAAAACAAAAAAGAAATCAGTTAACAAGTAAGTAGGGAGGAGAGAAGGTTAAGTGATTGATTTTCTTACTTGGTCCAAATGCCTGTCTCTCATGAGTTCATACTCATTCTGCAGCGTGTGCTGGAAAAGGGTCCAGATGATGTGTTCTAGTTCTGGGTGCTCAGACAGAAGGCGTTCACACAGCGTATTTAGCCGGAGATATGCTAGACGATACACTGTGGTGATAAGAAGAATTAGTCATTTTTACTGCTCATTTTGAAATACCAGTAGATTTTTTTCAAATTGTAAAACTGCTCTAATTATAATGCTGTTAAGTAGCATTTTAAAAGAAACTTCATTTTACCACTCTTCTTTTTTCCCCCCAGAAAAATATGTTTACTGGTTTATTATGAAGGATAGTACAAGGGATACAGATGAAGAAAAGCAGAAGGGGCATGGAATTTCCATGTGCTCCCCAGGCACGCTATTCTCCAGGAACCTCCAGTTGGGCAGATATTCAGAAAGCTCCCAGAACCAAGTCCTTTTGGGTTTTTATGGAGGCTTCATTACATAGGCATGAGTTTTTAAAAAAATAGGTTTCCAGGGGAACAGGTAGTGTTTGGTTACATGAATAAGTTCTTTAGTGGTGATGTTTAAGATTTTTCTACCACTATTTTCCTGAAAAATAATTGATTCCTTGTGTTAGCACAGTTCTAGGTACATAGAAGGCAGAATGATACTTTCTGAATCGACTATTATGGCATGAAATTGGTGCAGAAGTGGGAAGTAGTTGAGGAAAGGTCATGAGACACTGTCAAATTACACAAACCTAATAGGGTTTGTTTCAGTTCCATTAACAATCACTCACCATTGGTCATTCTCACTATTAATATTCAAGAGGAACAATCATTTTTTTAAATTATAGAATTGCCAGTATCTATTAATTTTTCTAATCCTAAAAAAATTAAGCCACACATTTCTCTATAAAATACCAATGGAGCATAGTCTATTGAAAAATGGTAAACTTGTAGGTTACCTAAATATAAAATGACTGCAATATGAAATTTATTTAGTCTATAAAAAATACTACTGAAAATGCAAATTTGGCAAAAAGGAATCCATAAAATTGAATTTTCGTTCACTTACTTTAAATATTATATAAAGACCCTTTATATGTCTCTTTCAATGACTTGAATAGGTAATTTGAAATTTTTAAAGCTAACAATTTATCTCAGTTGTCCTAAGCGTTAGCATACGTATATCAGACTTAGCTGGAGGTTTGTTAAACCAAGGTTTTGGGGGCCCTATCTTAGAGTTTCTGACTGAGTGGGTCTAGGTTGGGGCCACAGAATTCTCATTTCTACAATTTCCAAGTGATGTGAATTCTGCTGGTTGGAAACAACGCTTTGAAAACCACTGCTCTAACCTAAGGATATCTTACAATATGCCTGTAAAGCTCAGCATAATTCTTACTTGAATAAAATCAGGAAAGAGATTATCAGAGGACCACGAGCTGTTGTTGTCCCTGGTGCCAGCTGTGGAAAATGCTTGTGGTGCACCTGGTCCAGCTGCAGCCTCACAGAGAGCCGGCGCCTGTGCAAGCACCTGGAGCTGCCTGTCCTGCTGCAACAGCCAGCATTTATGACTGTGTGCAGTGGCTGGGCCCCATGCTTACTCACACACCCCTCTCCATTCCACATCTGACTTGCTCCTGGCAGGCATGGGACCCAGGCTGGTAGTGTGAACTGAGTGCAGTCTGTCAGGCCAAGTGGGTGAAATGAGCCCAGTGGGCCCAAGCAAAACTCGGTCAAAGGCGCCAGCAGCCACAGAGGTTTCCAGCCAGAAAAAACAACTCTGTGAAAAGTCAGGAAAGATCCCGCAACATTATCATTTCCATTTTATAGATGAGGGAACTGAGCCACAGAGATACTAAGTGACTTGCCCAGTGATGTACCTAGAAAGTAGAAGAAACATTCTTTGAACCCAGTCAGCCTAGTTTCAGAGTCCATGCTCTTGAAAATAATCATCTACTAACCTTTTTTATAAAACAGTGAAAGAGAGGTAGATTTCAATGGCTTCTGGGTCTGGAAGGCTGAGGTTGCTTGTGTCTCTGCATTTGCAGTAGAATTTACACGTGTAGCTGAACCTTTTTTCTTTGGGGATCTTACAGGAGAAAGATACCTAGATATATTCAAAGGAAAAAGTCTTCATTTGAAGTTGGCTAAGAATCACAGAATATACACACACTTCAAGGTTGTACACCCAGATATATCTTGTCTATTTAATTGGTTATTCTAAACCAAATTCACTGAGCAGACTATTTAAATGCAAGCTGGGAAAGATATATTAACAGGAAAACTGCCTGTCATCATCATATCTAACTCTATCTTAACAAATGGCTTTTCCTGGGTATTATTACCTTAATATCTATAATGTTCAATTTTAATAATTATAGTGGGATTGAGACCATAAGATGATTCCAGCTTAAAAAACAATTTATTGATATTAAATAGTGTTATCCTGTTTTTGTGATTCTCCTCCTAAAAGCTTTTTTAGTGATAACTATGGTTCTCATCTAAGATTTCAGTTATCCACACAGATTTACACGCACCTAAATTACACAGTACAGAACTCTATAAATTAATACTTCAAATAACATTATTCAGATTTATACTTGTATACTAAATATATCAGGCATAACTCAAGGCAAGGATATTAGCAAATATTATCACTCTGTGCTGCCCCCTATTTAACAGAATAATCTAGATCTACTTTCTAATTTTCTTTTGGTAGCTGGCAAATAAAATTATTTTTAAAGACATAAACTTTAAGAACAAAGAAAACAGGAAGCAGAATTTGTAACTTACTATGGATGTTTTTACAACATGTAGTATATTAATTAGTACACTAAGTAAAGCAACTCATTATCACAAAGATTTTAGAAGGACCAGTGTCTGGTCTACTATACACTTTGGATTTTCATTCAGTTCACTATCCGACAGTATCATAAACTGGCTTAACTCAGGCAGAAGTTAGTCTCTGAAGTTCCAGGTGTAAATATTCAATTACCTACTGGATATAACTACTTGCATCTCAGACTTAATAAGAGCAAAGAAGAGCTCTGGATTTCCCTTCCTATCTCTATGAATAGCCTGATATTACATCTAGTGTCTTAAGACAAAAATCTAGGAGTTATTTTTAATTTCTAAATTTTCCAAATTCCTGAAATCCAACATAAAACCAATGTAAAACCTATTAATTTATCTCTATATACATTCCAGATCGCTCAATTTCTACTTCCAATGCCATACCTTAGACTAAGTCACCTACATCCCTCATCTGAAATACAGAAATAGTCCCCAAACTGGTCTCCTCGCTTTCTGCCTTGCCTTGTCCCTTTCTTTCCTCCAAACCCACCTTTACTTCAGATAACAGTCAGAGAGTGGACCTTTAAAAATACAAATTATAGCAAGCTGCATTCCTGCTTAAATGGTTTCCCACTACCCTTACAGAATCCGAACTCCTTACTCTGTCTGGCCTGTGGGAACCTACAAGATCTACCCCAGCTTAGCTCTTCAATCTCATCTTGTGCCATTCTCCTCTTCCAATACCCCAGCCACACTAGGATTTCTTTCTTTCTGTTCCTAAATCCAACTAAGTTTGATCTGCCTTAGAGCCACTGCACTTGTTGTTAGCTCTGCCTGGAATGCACATCATGCAGATTTTTGCCTGGCCAGCATCAGCTTGACCTTCAGGTGTCAGGTCAAAATATCACTTCATCGGAAAAAGGAAAGTGCCACTAAGCATTCTATCAGCCTCTCAGTTTGTCTTTCACATCACTCTGTTTATTTCCTTGATAGCACTTATTATACTCTAAAATCATCTTACATCTTGGTTTACTTGTTCACTGCCTGTGTTCCTCCTCCAGATTGTAAGCTCTATGAGCAGAAGGACCCAGACCATCTAACTTCTGTACTCCCAGTGCGTATACCACTTCCTGGCAGTTAAAATTCAATAAGATGACGCACGTTGAATTTAAAAAAAAAATGCTTAACTTATTTATATAAAGTATTATCTATGAAATAAATGTATACATGAAGGCAGAGTCTCCATATGCCAGAAACACTTTGAGTACAAGTTAGCATGAAAATGACATCTCTGGAAAATGATCCCTGCACTAATACAGAATACTGCAATGTCAATTCCTACACAGAATTAAACAGAAACAAAACAGTAGGCACATTTCTGCGAAAGGCAATGTAGCTAGAGTGATTAAAAGCCTGGGCTTTGGGATTAGATAGCTTGGGTTTGATTTCTGTTGACCTTAGGCAGTTATCTTATTTCTCTAATTCCTGTTTTATAGATACAGGCTGACAGGAGCATCTAGTACCTTATAGGGCTGTTATGAAGATTAAATGAAAAAATAAATCTTAAGTACTTAGGCCACTGCCCAGCACATAGTTAGCTATTGCTTTTGTGAAAGGAAAATAAACACTTGGGACCCCAATTCACTATGCCAAAAGGAAAAAATTAAGCTGAGTCATGCAAGAAACTGCCTTTCCCTGTTCCCACACATATAAATAGAGATACGAGGTTAAATACTTCCATAGATAGCTACTCTATGTTCACCTTATTATGTAAAGTGTTGATTTACTCAGCATAAGATGGATATATAATTGACTATTTCTCTATCTGCTCCTTTTCTCTTGCAACATGTGGATTACCATACCCTTTTCCTTTCCCCTCCAGATATAAATATTGGGGACCTCAAAATCATCATTGGAGAAAGGCACATATAATATGCCCTCTCCTGGGCATATTCTTAACCATGGCAAAGTAAGCTTCTACATTGATTGAGACCTGTTTCAGATATTTTTTGGTTTATATTCTCTTTTCTCATCATCATCATCATCATCATCATCATCATCACACACTAATCAACTGTGTATAAGTCCATATCCCAAACTTCTCCCTATACTTATCCTATGCTTCACTCCAAATAAACTGACCTGCACACTCTGAAAAATGTTTTCTGCTTCCTTTGATACTTTTGAGTTCATGCCATTCTCACTCTTGGAACACACTCCTCTGGCTCCTCTACCCTCTCCAGTTTCCATGTCGAAATCCTATTCCACCTAAACTGCCAACTCTGCCATGAAAACTTCTCTCATTATGCAAATCCTAGGTGATTCAGTAGCGCTTTGTACTCTTTTATATGACTTTATTTGGGTCATGTATCTTACATTACTAATTTCTTAAAACTAGAAACAATGTCTTATTTAAAATTCTATTTGCTACAGTTTCTTTATAGAACCTTACATTACACTTATGCTTATAATCTATTTGCAGTTTGAACAGACAACATAACATATATTTTACTTACATATCTGCTGCAGTGTGATTATTCTGGAGAGGAACATTAAGAGGACAAGCAGATTCAAGGTGATCAGTTGGTCCTTCTCGGTCCTTTGATTGTTTAATAAGATCAAATAAAGGTGAATCCTATATGAAACATAATGAAATTAAAACCACATAAATAAGCATAATTTTCCCAGGTACATATCAAAATCATATGGTTTGACTTGATCAGCACTATGAACTTAAAAGGCACAACTGACAGTGGCAATTTAAAAGTCAAAATGAAATATTTTCTCCACTTTGAAATTCCTGATTGCCAATTTTTGTACTTTACACAAAAAAAGGAGTAGAAAAAGGTATAACTTTCAATGTTTATATTAGAAAATAAGTTAGAAGTTAGGGAGAAAGACAGAAAAAAAAACAAAGAAAGTAGAAAGAAAGAAATGAAGATATGAACAGAATTTAGTGAAACTGAAAACAAAGATAAAACAATTTGGTCAACAAAACTAAAAATGGGTTCTTTGAAAAAACAAATAAAATTAAACAAATTTCCAGTCAGATTTATCAAGATAAAGAAAAGAGATAGATAGGCAGTATTAGGAATGAAAAATGGGACATAATTACAAAGATTAAAAAGATAATAGGGAATTACTATGACTAATTTTATATCAATAAATTGGAAAACTTAGACCAAGTGGAAAAT
Organism: Callithrix jacchus; assembly: GCF_049354715.1. Classification (NCBI taxonomy): domain Eukaryota; kingdom Metazoa; phylum Chordata; class Mammalia; order Primates; family Cebidae; genus Callithrix; species Callithrix jacchus. Next base: position 67,497,007 of record NC_133502.1, read on the forward strand.
TCCTACAAACATACAAATAACCACAACTCAATAAAAAATAAATAAAACAATTTAAATAGTCCTACAACTATTAAATAATTTGAATCAATAATTTAAAGTCTTCTCATAAAGAAAATATCAGGCTCATTTGGTTTTACCAGTAAATTCTACCAAACATTCAAGGGAGAGATAATTCCACTTTTATTCAGATTCTTCCTAGAATGGAAAAAGTATAAACATTCCTCATCTCATTTTATGAAGCTAGTACAATATTGATACTAAAATCAGTTCAAAGAGCAAACACCCCAAAGCTAGCAGAAGGCAAGAAATGGTTAACCAAGATCAGAGCAGAACTGAAGGAGACAGAGATACAAAAAGCCCTTCAAAAAAAAAATCAATGAATCCAGGAGCTTATTTTTTGAAAAAAAATTAATAAAATAGACCACTACCTAGACTAATAAAGAAGGAAAGAGAGAATAATCAAATGAACACCGTCAAATCTTAAGGGTGGTATCACCCTTATCCCCCCGAAATATATACACATAAACTAAAAAATCTAGAAGAAATGAATACATTCCTGGATATATATACTGTCCCAAGACTGTACCAGAAAGAAATAAAATCCCAAATAGACTAATAATGTGTTCTGAAATCGAGGCAGTAATAAATTGCCTAGCAACCAAAAAAAAAAAAAAATTCCAGAATCAGACAGATTCAGAGCTGAAATTTCCACCAGAGGTACAAATTTCTACTGAAACTATTCTGAAAAACTTAAAGGAAGGGACTCCTCCCTAATTTATTTTGTGAGGCCAGCATCACCCTGATACCAAAACCTAGCAGAGATAAAATTAAAAAAAGAAAACTTCAGGCCAATATTTCAGATGAACATCAATGCAAAAATCCACAATAAAATACTGGCGAACCAAATCCAGCATACATCAAAAAGCTCGTCTAATATGACCAAGCTGGCTTCATCCCCAGAATGCAAGCCTGATTCAACATATACAAACCAATAAACATGATTCATCACATAAACAGAACTAAAGACAAAAACCACATGATTATCTGGGGTTGCAGAAGTGGCCTTTGATAAAATTCAACATCATGTTAAAAGCTCTCAATAAACTAGGTATTCAAGGAATATATCTAAAAATAATAAGAGCCATCTATGACAAATCCATGGCCAATATATACTGAATGAGCAAAAGCTGAATGCATTCCCTTTGAAAACCAGCACAAGACAGGGATGCCCTCTCTCACCACTCCTATTCAACACAGTATTGGAATTTCTGGCCAGGGCCCTCAGGCAAGAGAAAGAAATAAAGCGTATTCAAATAGGAAGAGAAGAAGTCAAATTATCTATGTTTGCATATAACATGATCCTATATTTAGAAAACCTCACCATCTCAGTCCAAAAGCTTAAGCTGATAAGCAACTTCAGCAAAGTCTCAGTATAAAAAATATCAATGTGCAATAATTGCTAGTATTCCTATATACCACCAACGAGCAAGCAAAGAGCCAAATCATGAATTAACTCCAATTCACAATTGCTGCAAAAAGAATGAAATACCTAGGAATACAGCTAACAAGGGAAGTGAAGAACCTCTTCAAGGAGAACTACAAACCACTGCTCAAGGAAATAAGAGAGGACACAAACAAATGGAAAAACATTCCATGCTTATAAATAGAAAGAATCAATATTGTGAAACTAGCCATAAGGCCCAAAGTTATTTATAGAGTCAATGCTATTCCCATTAAACTATCATTGATATTCTTCACAGAATTAGAGAAAACTATTTTAAAATTCGTATGGAACCAAAAAACAAGCCCAAATATCCAAGAAAATTCTAAGCAAAAAGAACAAGCTGGAGGCAACACACTATCTGACTTCAAACTATACTACAAGGCTGTAGTAATGAAAACAGCATGGTACTGGTACAGGAACACACACGCAGATCAATGGAACAGAGTAGAGGACTCAGAAATAAGACCATACACCTACAACCATCCGATCTTTCATAAAACTAACAAAAACAAGCAATGGGGAAAGGATTCCCTAAATGGCTAGTCATATGCAGAAAATTGAAACCAGACCCCTTCCTTACACCTTATGAAAAAATTAAATCAAGATGGGTTAAAGACTTAAATGTAAAACCCAAACTATAAAAACCCTAGAAGAAAATCTAGGCAATACCATTCAGGACATAGACATGTGCAAAGATTTTACAACGAAAATGCCAAAAGCAATCACAACAAAAGCAGAAATTGACAAATGGGATCTAATTAAACCCACGAATTTCTGCAAGCAAAAGAAACTATCACAGAGTGAACAGACAACCTACAGAATAGGAGAAAATTTTTGTAATCTATCCAACTGGAAAAGTCTAATATCTAGAGTCTACAAGGAACTTAAACAAATTTATAAGAAAAAAACAATTCCATTCAAAAGTGGGCAAGGCATATGAACAGATCTGAATTTCATACAAATGGTAAACTTCTGGATGACTAAAACTACAACAAACTAAATTAAATGGAACATTCAGAAGATAAACAATGTTGGTTAAAGATGGCAAATTGAATGCATACATTAACTCTCTCTCATAAAACCCTACGAAAATGGAAATAAACTGACATTTTAAAAAATACTAACCTTTCAGATAACAACTTTTTTTTTTTTTTTTTTTTTTTTTTAAGAGTCTTGCTCTGTCACCCAGGCTGGAGCACAGTGGCATGATCATGGCTCACTGCAGCCTCCTGAATAGCTGGGACTATAGGAATATGCCATGGTGCCCAGCTAATTTTCTAAAAAATTTTTGTAGAGACAGGGTCTCCCTATGTTGCTCAGGCTACAGATATAAAATTTTGAAAGCTGGAAGGCAGATATACAAGTGGCAACCTACTCAGTAGATAAGAAAAGACTGAACTGGAACTCAGCAGTAAAGAAAGCCAACAAACAAACCAGATAAATTTTTAACCCACCGAAAGGATCTGGAAGTGGTGATACCAGGTACTTTGGGCAGTGAGGTACTGAGTAACAGGATAAAAGACCTAAAGAGGCCGGGCACGGTGGCTCATGCCTGTAATCCCAGCACTTTGGGAGGCCGAGGCGGGTGGATCACGAGGTCAAGAGATCAAGACCATTCTGGTCAACATGGTGAAACCCTGTCTCTACTAAAAATACAAAAAGTTAGCTGGGCATGGTGGCATGTGCCTGTATCCCGGCTACTCAGGAGGCTGAGGCAGGAGAATTGCCTGAACCCAGGAGACGAAGGTTGTGGTGAGCCGAGATCGTGCCATTGCACTCCAGCCTGGGTAACAAGAGTGAAACTCCGCCTCAAAAAAAAAAGAAAAAAAGACCTAAAGATATTAAGTGGGGATTTCTTAAGAAATTGCTGTATTAAATAACTATACAGTGAAGTTCACAAACCTCATCCAGGTGCTCAGAGCTTCTAAGTTTTAGTGATTTACTCTTATATATGAGAGGCAATCAAATATTTCAGGTGTCTCTAATATAAAAGTACCAAAACAAAACAGACAAATGGGCAAGCTGGGAGATGCAGAAATTATGCATGGAGGAGAAATATAAAAAGAAAGAAAAAAATGGCAATTACTCAACAGTCCTTTCAAATAGGAGTTACTCACGCCTAAGCAATACATTCCTAAACACTACTTTTCTTATTTATCCTGCTCTCAATTCATCTCAACTAAAAAAGAATGAAGAACAAGTTAAAAAAAAAAGGTCATTAGCAATAAAAGCATACATTCTGAAATTAGAGAAATATAAGCTCAAATTCTTGTTTACTAGTTTGAAGTAAATGTGAAACTAGTAATGAAGTTTCACTCTCTGATCCTCAGTTTCATTACTTGAAATATTCAGCACTCATTTTGCAGGATAACATGATATATCACATGAAGTGACTACATGGTAGCCACTTGAACATTCAATTCTTTTCTCAGCTTTCAGTGATTTGGCTTGATTATTTTATTTGAATCTCTTGGATGTATGTATGAATGTGTTAAAGATGTGCTCTCAACTTAAATTTACTCTTTTCCTCTCTACATGTCAAGCATTCACTACTTGATAAGTTGTGAATAAAAAGAGGTATGATAATCATATGGTCATTACACATATCAGTGCAAAATTTTAAAAATTTTCAGCCCTTTTTCAGCTCCAGCAGACCAACAGGAGATGGATTATTATCTGTAATAGTTACTCACTACAGAAATAATTATCAAAGTGGAGATTGTGAGCATGAGTTGTCTCCTCTGGACACATGAGAAGAGAGGGTGTCCTACAGGAACTAGATTTTATGGGGGGAAATAAAAAGAAGGTGGCACATATGCTTTGGAAAAAGAAGGAGACTCTATAATTCCCATTATATAATTTTTGTTGACAAGTCATCCTTTCTGATATTCATTAGGTGCACTGCAATATAAAAAATAGCTTTCGTTTGAGTAAAATAATGCTAACAATTAACATTTAAGAAATTCATTCCAACTAATACATATATTGTTATACATTTTATACTTTCTAGCCATGGATGAATTGAATATCTTTATTTAACTAAAATGATATGAGCATAAACCCACATACATTCAAAAGTGGCCTACTACCAATTTTTCTCTCAAACAATGACATTTTAGGAGACTTCGAGACCTTGCAAAGATATGTGATTAATAGGAGTTAAGTACACTAATTAGGTATTTTACATACTTTTCTGATATGAATTAAAACTTAAGTTTGTGCTTTGGATTCACCCAATAGGATTATATTAAATTTCTCTTTCAAGGATTAAGGTGGTATTTTTCATCAACAGACTTCATATTTCATTCAAATATCACTTTTATCATTCCATCTTCCTAAACCAAATGGTCACACAGATACATAGATACTGGTTTATGGTGATGAGTATGTCTTGATCATGGGAAAAGTATAGTGTAGGAGGTAGGAGCACAAACTCCGGAGCCACAGTACATGGGTTCACATCCTGGTCACCTGTTAGCAGCATGACCTTTGATAAGTTTCTCAACTCTAGATCAGAGATACTAATGATAATAGTAGTAACCTAAATCATACTATATGACAATTAAGTGAATTAATAATGTTAAGAATTGGGAACAGTGCTTGACACAGAGTATTATATAATATTTGATATTATTGTGGTTGTGATTCTTATTTACACCTGAGTGCCATTATACAAAAAACACTCTGTTTCCTCAAATGAATGATTGTATGCCTAGTTATCCATCCATCCACACAGTATGTGTTGTATGTCTATTCTGTACTAGACTCTATGCTAGGAAGTAGAGCCATAAAGGTAACAATGCTCTATTCGTCAGATACTAAATAGCCTTGAAGGAGTATTTCAGAAGCATCTGTCCTATTTGACCTTACTAAACAACTTCACTTTATGTCTATGTATAAAATAAACTTTAACCATCCTCTACTATCCGCCCCCTCAAAAAAGGCCTGCTTCTCCCTAGTGTTTACCATATCATTAAATCACTCCTTATATCTAGTTGCCCAAAGCAAAAAAGAAAAGGAGTCATCATTAATTATTCTTTCTCTCACACTTATGCAAGACAACAGGCAAGTCATATTGGCTTTAAATTCAAAATATATTCCAAGTCTAACTTCTTTTCATTACCTGTAACATTGCTAGAGTCAAAGCAATTCTTACCTTGTCTGTACCACTGCAAAAGCATCCTACAAACTGGTTTCCATACTTCTACTCTTGCTGCCTCCTAGATCTCCTCAATAGAGCTAATATGTTACCTGCATCCCACCTCCATACTCAAAACCTTCCAAGGCCTTCCTGTCACATGTAGAATAAATTCAAATGCCTTATCTTGGTTTACAAAACACTACATAAGTTCTGGCCCGTTGATACCTCTCAGACCTTATGCTCTAACGCTCTTCTTAGTCCGGCCATACTGGTCATCTCTCTTTTCCATGCATGTGGCATAATTCTTCCTGTCTTGGAGTTTTTGTACTTGCTGTTTCCTCTGCCCAAAATACTCTTTGACCAGTGCTTCCCATGACTCACCCCACTCCATTATTCACATATCTCCTCAAATAGCACCTCCTAAGCAAAGCCTTGTCTAAACATCGAGCCTAAGACAACCATAATTCCCACTTACTTGCAGATCCTACCTCTGCTCTATTTCCTTCATATTATTGATCACTACTTGAGGTTATATTATACATTCATTTATTTTCTTATTTATTAACTATCTGTTTACTAGCATGCAAGATGCAGGAAGGTTTGGGCTCTATCTCTTATTCAATAGTATCCTCAATGTTTAAAACAGCTGGGCACACAGTAGGGGCTCAACAAACATTTGTTGAATAAATGAACAAAGTGAGAAGGTTGACATCTTCAAAGTTCTCTGAGGTTAATTCCACCTCAAAGTGAGAATAAGATTTAAAATGGGGATGGGCAGGGTGGCTCACTCCTTTAATCCTAGCACTTTGGGAGGCCGAGGCGGGCACCCAAATCACCTGAGGTCAGGAGTTCTAGACCAGCCTGGCCAACATGGAAAAACCCCATCTCCACTAAAAATACAAAAATTTGCCGGGCATGGTGGCATGAACCTGTAATCCCAGCTACTCAGGAGGCTGAGGCAGGAGAATTGCTTGAATCCAGGAGGCAGAGATTACAGTGAGCCATGATCATGCCACTGTACTCCAGCCTGGGTGACAGAACAAGATTCCCTCTCAAAAAAAGGGAAGTTTCTTAGTTAGATATACCTTAAATCCTTTAAAAATAAAGTAGGTGTTATCTACTCCTTTCTCCCATGTTTGTTTCCTCAAAGATTAGTCAAATAGAATACATGTACATGTGTACCTTAGTCATAAAGTATAAGCAGATAAACAATTTCAGACCCGGGTCTTTGAAATAATACTTCATTCCTACTTACATGGTGCTTGGGATCTGGTGAGAAGAGGCACATTAACAAGGAAATAAGTATGTGATGACAAATTCAGAAAAATGCTACAAAAAAGCAGGGTTCTCTCATGAAGAATAAACAGGGAGATCCAGGTGGAGGAAGTGGGTTCAAGGAAGGCTGATGTGGGAAGGTAATATGGATGCTGAATCTTAGCAATGTGAGAAGGAGGCTGTGCTTTGAAAGGAGAAGGGGCAGAGGTCTTCCAAAAGATGAAAGATCATATGCTAAGGAACTAATGTTCTTTTAGAAAATGAAAGAGGCCACCAGAACTAAAGTACCCAGGTGGGATAGTGCAGAAGTTGCTAAAGAAGAGTTTTAAAACCCAGGAAGCTGTATGATCCTGTGGAATCTTAAAAACCATGGTAAAACCTTTAAATATTCTTAGAGAAACAGGAAATCGATTACAATAGAAACTCTGTTTTAGGTTAAGTCACTAATATAGAGATAGCTAGTTCCATTGTGTCTTGCTTCCTATCACATCACTAGCACTTAGTACAGAATTGGGGTCCTAAAAATATTTGGTAATGATGACCTTTGTTGCTTTCAGGAAAGTATTCCAGATGATAGGGCACAACATAATCCATATTGCCTTAGTTCTGCTAAAAGTGACACAATGTTCTATAAATTTCTAGCTTCCTAGCTTCAATATGTCACAAGAATATGCCAGGCGGGTATAGGCACAGCTCCAGTGAGAGCAAACAACTTTGGGGTTGTATGCATATAACTCAGGAGTTAACTCTATGGATCTGTGAAATTAAAAAAAATAAAACTACTATTTCCTCAATTTACTTAAGTCTTTAACTTCATAGCATGCAGAACTGAAAATACCTATTGTGTTATGTATATATATTGGTTTTGGTCCTCTGGTTCCTGGCTCCTAACTCCTGCAGCTCTTGTGAGTCTTTTGTTATAGTGCTGGGTGTGTTTAGGCCTCAGGGGCAGGCCTCTGACCTTCTTTTGCCCTCCTTTTATCTGTCCCAAGGCAGGACTCTAATATTTCCCCATTGTTCTAAATTGTAGGTCTTTAAGGCCCTCCCCAGAGAGGGTTTTGCCCTATACTCTAGGGAAGGAATGCTGACATCATAAAAACCCAAGGGAACTGGGTTTGGAGAGCTTCTGGATAGCTGAATATGTGGAGGTTCCTGGAGGGTGGGGCTCCCAGAGGGCATGGAAGCTCTGCAACCCCTTCTCCCATACCTTACCCTACACATCTCTTCATCTGTATCCTTTGTAATATCCTTTATAATAAACTCAAGGTAAATGTGTTTCCTTGAGTTCTTTTTTTTTTTTGAGACAGTCTTGCTCTGTGGCCCAGGCAGGAGTGCAGTGGCACTATGTCGGCTCACTACAACTTCTGCCTCCTGGATTCAGGTAATGCTTGCACCTTAGCCTCTCAAGTAGCTGGGACTACAGCCATGTGCCACTACATCCAGCTAATGTTTGTACTTTTAGTAGAGACGAGGTTTCGCCATGTTGACCAGGCTGGTCTTGAACTCCTGGCCTCAAGTGATCCGCCTGCCTCAACCTCCCAAAGTGCTGGGATTACAGGCTTGAGCCACTGTGCCCAGCTTGCTAGAGTTCTGTGAGCCACTCCAGCAAATTAGTTGTATCTAAAGAGTATGATGTGACAACTCCAACTTGAAGCTGGTAGGTCATAAGTTCTGGAAACCTAGGCTGGTGTCTGGAGGTGTGAGGAGCAGTCTTGGGCACTGAGCCCCCAACCAGTGGGATCTGACACTATCTCTAGGTAGACAGTGTCAGAACCAAATGGGAGGATGCCCAGCTAGTGTCTGCTTCTTGGTATGTGGGGAAAAAAAACCCACATATTTGGTTACAGAAATCTTTTGTGTTGATGATTGTTGTGGTATGAGAGCAGAGGAAAAACACAGTTTGACAGTTTTTTCTACACACCACTATGTTTTGGGTTATTTGTATTTCAGCAATAATATGTGATCAACGAAAACGTTTTTCAGCTTATCTCTTTCCAAAAGAAAAAAATACATATAAGCAATATAAAACCAAGCCAGGCCTAAGAGCAAGGGAGGTGCCTAAGATGGAAAAATTTAGGAGGTATTTACTTTCACTTGCACAATCTTAGTATGAAATGTACCCTTGGCATGCTGAACACTAAACTGACAATAAAATCTAGTTAATTTAAGACACACTGGCAAAATAGAATGATGTATCTCTTACTTTCATGGTTTGCTTATACAATAATTAAAGTACTTTCAGTTTAAAAGGTTTTATTTGAATCTATTACCACATTTAATCTTTAAAATAAGTCTTTAAGTGTTAGTATTCATTTTATGGATCAGAAAACAGCTATTTTAGTAAATTGTGACTGAATACATTAGAAATATTTTGAGTGTGAAATAACATTTGAGGTTTATAAATATTAAAACTAAAACTCTTTTAAACTGCTTTTTAAAAATAAAAAAGCAAATAAATGGAGAAGCTTCCTAGAATTAGTATTAGGATATTTATGACTTTTCATTTAAAACATTTTATTAATTTATTATTTTTCAGCTATATTCATTTACTGGAAAAGAAATTTTTCTTAGCTAAAAAATAGCTAAGCATTTTTTAAAAAGTCCTTCAAAACAGTAATCCCCTTTTCTAAATTATAGACTAAGAGGAGATAGTTTTAAGAACATAAAAATCTTTAAAGGAATAGTAATGTTATGTCAATGACACAATTTTATACACATGAACAAAGAAATTTATACCTTAAAATGTCTTTCAAAGTGGAATTATTAATTGAAACCTTGGTCAAAATTTTCAAAGAAAATGAGAGATATATCAATTTGATTAGGTCTTATTTCAAAAATTTTAATTTATTTTAAACTAAGTTACTTTGTAGTGTTGGGTATATTTTAAAGTATTTTGAAAAGTGCAATATATAAAATATATTTTGTGTTTGTTTTGTTAATTTTAAAATATTGTTTTAAAAAAAGAAATTCCTAACTCTAAATTATCTTCTAAAATTGGGTCAAGGTTTACTTGAGGATATCTGACATACCAGTTCTGGTAAGGCAGTTCCAAGGGAGATAACAAAATTCATGTAATTAAATTTAAATAGCCACTTATTTGAATGAGGTGTTACAGAAGCCAAAGTCCTCTCTCATCACTACTGTCTTCAATTCAATGAGGGTGTTCCTCCTTTCTAATAGCCAGGAAAAAAATCTCATTAAAGAGTTTTTGTGGTATTTATCCCAAGTACAATAGGAAAGTTGCCTTCTGAATCCAAAGAAAAGATATTGTTTTAACTGAAAGGATAAGACAAAAATATCTATGATGAATATTTGCAAAATGAATAAAAATTCATACTGCAGGAAGAATTAATACTATAAAAGGAACTAAGACAAAGTGAGAAACAGACATTAAAAGAGGAACTGCAAAGTTCTTGAAAGGAAGCTAGCATGTCTGAATATGATGAAAGTCAAATTTTGAAGACAGAGAGGGTTATGACTGAATAGAAAAACACAAGAAAGGTGAATTAGAGTTTAAAAGTCAGGAATAAACATGCTTGTACTGCTAAGTGATGAGACATCAAATGATCTATTAATAATGCTCATGACTAAGATTTGTGAATTAAGTTAAAAACAAGTGAATAAATAGATCTATAATTAAATGATCAAAATTAAAGTCATTTTTCCCCAGAAATAATGCCTGCCCCTCAACTAGGACCTCTATACCACAGAATGAAAATCACCAGGTTTTTGCCTATAGGAATCTAACTGGTACCCTTTACTCATATATATTATTCCATGATAGCAAATTGTGTCATGTTTAACCTATTCCTAGTGCTATTTTTTTTTTTTTGTTAAAAATTGCTTAGTGATCAAACATGGTATAGTTTTATTTTCCAGAAAATAAAACTTAAAAAATTAAGCTAACACTATTAAAAAATTTTACTGGTTTTGGGCTTTGTTGCCTCTACTTCTATATGGACCTACTCCAAGCTCCCAGAATTTCATAATCCTTAAAGCTTCCAATTCTGAAACGGAACTAGATCTGAGATAGCAGGAGTAGGCTTATTGGATGGTATTGGGTTCCTACCAAATGATTTTTGTTGATAAGCATATGTTACTATTTCTGTACCTTTGGAAACCCCTTGGTCATGCTTGCCCTAGTGCCTTAAAATAAAAGGTTGGCCAGATAGGGGTACAATAGAAATTTGACATGTAAAGGTAACATAAGAGTCTTCAGGCACAATTTAGTATCAGTACATCCCTCATGAAAAGGATGATTAGTACCCTTATAAAATGTGCACCGTAGAGCTGCCTTGTCCCTTCCACCATCTGAGGACATGGTTAAAAAGGAAACAGGCCTTCACCAGATACCAGATCTGCTGGAACCTTGATCTTGGACTTCCCAGCTTCCATTACTGTGAGAAATACATGTCTATTGTTTATAAGACACCGAGTCTATGATATTTTGTTAAAGCAGACTGAACGGACTAAGATAGTGTATTAAGAGTTCAGAAAAGCTAATGATTAATTTCAAGCTTAGACTATCATCAATGGCCTACATCATGCTTAGAATGTCTCCAGAATTCTCTTTTTCTTCCTCATTTTTTAATTATAAGCAAATCTTGAATATTACAGTATAGGGAATTCTCTTCTTAGCAATACAGATGAAAGTTTAAATCATAATTTTAAATTTGCTTTCTCTGATAATTATGTGTTCAATTTGTTTTTTAAGCTCCTTTCATTTTCTATTTATTATGAATAATACATTCAATTTTTTTTTCTTTTTTTTGAGGGGGAGTCTTGCTCTGTCACCAAGCTGGAGTGCAGTGGCGCAATCCTGGCTCACTGCAACCTCCACCTCCTGGGTTCAAGCGATTATTCCACCTCAGCCTCCGGAGTAGCTGGGACCATAGGCGCGTGCCACCATGCCCAGCTAATTTTTTTGTATTTTTAGTAGAGACAGGGTTTTACCGTGTTGGCCAGGATGGTCTCGATCTCTTGACCTCGTGATCCACCCACCTCGGCCTCCCAAAGTACTGGGATTACAGGCGTGAGCCACCGCGCCCGGCCGAATACATTCAATTTTTTAAATGAAGAGTTAAGCAAGTATAAGAGATGTCTCTGGCTGAGTGCAGTGGCTCATGCCTGTAATCCCAGTCCTTTGGGAGGCCCAGGCGGGCGAGATCACGAGGTCAGGAGTTCAAGACTAGCCTGACTAATATGGTGAAACCCTGTCTCTACTAAAAAATACAAAAATTAGCCAGGCATGGTGGCACACACCTGTAGTCCCAGCTACTCGAGAGGCTGAGGCAGGAGAATCGCTGGAACCTGGGAGGCGGAGATTGCAGTGAGCCGAGATTGCATCACTGCATTCCAGCCTGGTGCAAAGAGGGACTCTGTCTCAAAAAGAAAAAAAAAAAGAGAGAAATGTCTCTTTTTTTCCCCCTTTAACAAAGAAAAACCCTTTATCTATGAGTACAACTACAATTTTAAATTTAAGTTCTTTGCAGTTAAAACAAAATCATATAATTAATATTGACTCTGGCCCTTGATCATAAATTCTTTGACACAGTGGAAGAAAGGCAAGGCAGATCACCTTACCCCAATCTTTACGAATATGAAGCCAAAATACTAAATTTCAACCAAAAAATTAAACTTTGGATCATGTTTCCATTGGGTTACACATATAAATAATAAATATTAAATACAAGTTTAAAAATATGCATTAGCTATTTGTACATAGTAAATGAAAATTAACAGGGCTCAACTTAGGCAAAATCATACATAAAAGAAAGATGTCTTCATCAACTCTAGCCTCACAGAACATGGCAAAAGTTATCTCCCAAATTTCAACCACTTTTATTTCAGGAAAAATAGTTAATATTTTCTAGAACATCTGACTTTAGTTTTCAGTTACATTTTATAATGTAAACTCATACTTTCTGACACAGCTTATAATTTATTTGGGAGGCAGCATATATCAGTACCCAAGGAAGCTTTATTAAGCATGCATGCCAGGTTTCCCTTTTACTCCCAGGATTTTGATATACCCAAAAGAGAGAATATCTACATTACGAAAAGCTCCTAAGCAGATTCTAATGTAATCCTATTATTCTATCTCTTTCCCACCATATTCCTGACACTTTTCTCATATATGTATAAATATATTTAGACCTATGTATGTGTTTGTATACATGTATAGATAAAATCTCCTCCACCACCTCCTTAAGAATTATTAACTGTATTCTTTGCATTTCCAAATATATTTAGACCTATGTGTGTGTGTTTGTAAACATGTATAGATAAAATCTCCTCTACCACCTCCTTAAGAATTATTAACTGTATTCTTTGCATTTTTCGAATTCTGATATAAATTTCTGAAAAGTGACGTAATATTCTTTCTTAAATAGCAATATTGTTATAACAATTCAATTTCTTAAACCTAATTAGAAAGGCAGTAATTGTAAAGACCACAGATGGATAAATTTATAATAAAGGGAAGAAACCAGCCTAAAAAGGCCGAGAATACCCAAAATCAGAACCCCTCTCCCTCTACAGGGGATTGCAGTTCCTCATCAGCAACGGAACAAGCCCTCATGGAAAAGGACTGTATTCCATTATCTGAAGTAGGCTTCAGAAGGTGGATGATAAGAAACTTCTGGGAGTTAAAAGAACTTGTTCTAACCCAATGTAAAGAAACTAAGAACTTTGAAAAAAGGTTTGATGAAATACTAAAAAGAATAGACAATATAGAGAGGAATATAAATGAACTAACGGAGTTGAAAAATACAACACGAGAACTTAGTGAAATATGCCCAAGTTTGAATAGCTGAATTGATCAAGCAGAAGAAAGGATATCAGAGGTCAAAGACCAACTTAATGAAATAAAACGAGAAGACAAGAATAGAGAAAAAAAGGATAAAAAGGAATGAGCAAAGTCTCCAAGAAATATGGGACTATGTGAAAAGACCTAATCTACGTTTGATAGGTGTACCTGAATGTGATGGAGAGAATGAATCCAAGCTGGAAAATATTCTTCAGGATATTATCCAGGAAAATTTTCCCAATCTAGCAAAGCAGGACACTATTCAACCCCAGGTAATACAGAGAACACCACAAAGATATTCCTCAAGAAGAGCAACCCCAAGGCACATAATCGTTAGATTCACCAGGGTTGAAATGAAGGAGAAAATACTAAGGGCAGCCAGAGAGAAAGGTCAGGTTATCCACAAAGGGAAGCCTATTAGACTTATAGCAGATCTCTCATTGGAAACCCTACAAGCCAGAAGAGAGTGGGGGCCAATATTCAACATCCTTAAGGAACAGAACTTTCAGCCCAGAATTTCATATCCTGCCAAACTAAGCTTCACAATTGAAGAAAAAATAAAATCTTTTATGAACAAGCAAGTACTCAGAGACTTTATTACCACCAGGCCTGCTTTACAAGAGCTTCTGAAAGAAGCATTACACATAGAAAGGAACAACCAGTATTAGCCTTTCTAAAAATATACCAAAAAGCAAACAGCATCAACATAAAGAATTTACATCAACGAATGGATAAAATAGCCAGTTAACATCAAATGGCAGTAACCCTAAATTTAAATAAACTAAATCCCCCAATCAAAAGATACAGCCAAAACCTAATGGTATGCTACATCCAGACCCATTTTATATCCAAAGATACACAAAGACTCCAAAACAAAGGGTTGGAGAAAAATTTACCAACCAAATGGAGAGCAAAAATAAATAAATAAACAAAAAGCAGGAGTTGCAATTCTTGCATTTGATAAAATAAATTTCAAAGCAATAAAGATGCAGTGGTAAAAGGATCAATGAAGCAATAAGAGCTAACGATCCTAACACCCAGATACATAAGACCCATAAAGAGATTTAGACTCAATGTGACAGAAAATAAATAAGGATATCCAGGATTTGAATACAGATCCGGAACAAGTTAACTTAATAAATATTTATAGAGCTCTCCACTTTAAATACACAAAATATACTCCACTTTAAATCACAAAATACTGATCGGCCATTATTAATACCCATTTTTAGAATAAAGCAATATTCCTATTCTCTCTCCTTCTTTTTCTTCCTCTTTCTTCCTCTCCTTCTCCTTTTTTTTCTTTAAAAAAAAAAAAAAGAAACAATTCAATTTCTTGTCTTCTTAGGTTCAAAAAGGCCTTCTTTCAATCCTTCCCCAAAGTCTATTTTCTAGAATACCAATAACTCAGGCAAATTTGAGGTCTATCAGATGTAAAAAGTACAGACTGTATTGTGTATCTCAGAAATTTTCTAAATCATAACACATTCAATAGCAGACAGAAGACTTCTGTTTCTCAGAAGCTGAGTCAGGAGAATCGCTTGAACCCGGGAGGTGGAAGTTGTGGTGAGACAAGATTGCACCATTGCATTGCACTCTAGCCTGGGCAACAAGAGCGAAATTGTGTCTCCAAAAAAGAAAGAAAGAAAGAAAAAGAAAAGAAGAAAGAAAATATTTCATGGAATACTTAATTTTTTTTTTTTTTTTGAAAGGAAGTTTTGCTCTTGTTGGATGGAGTTTTGCTCTTGTTGCCCAGGCTGGAGTGCAGTGCGGTCCCAGCTCACCATAACCTCTGTCTCCTGGATTCAAGCGATTCTTCTGTCTCCTGGATTCAAGTGATTCTCCTGCCTCAGCCTCCAGAGTAGCTGGGATTACAGGCACCTGCTGCCAAGCCTGGCTAATTTTTTTTTTTTATTTTAGTAGAGATGGCGTTTCACCACGTTGCTCAGGCTGGTCTCGAACTCCCGCCTCAGCCTCTCAAAGTGCTGGGATTACAGGCTTGATCCACCAGGTCCGGCCAGAATATTTAACTTTTGAAAGTAAACTGCATATTTCTTTCTATAGCATTGTGTCTATCCAGGAGGGCAGTCGTTTTCTCTTGGAGTCAGGCATGCTGTCTCATGTTATTACTTATCTACTTAAATGAACTGTCAGCATAATTTCTCTTTGTACAACACTTCATTCTGTTTTGCTATGTAGTCTTGTGAAGGAAACCAGGCTCTCACTGTCAGTAAGGTTAGTATAAATTTCACTGAGTAAATAATACTGATAGAAAAGTAGAAGCAGTAGAAGCTATTAGTTTGTTCTACATGACATTTCAAAATTCACATACATTCCTAAGGCAGGCATGAACTTGTCCAGAGAGTAAAGGACTCCAAGGCTATTAATGTGCTCCTAAAAGAGATTCTGATTATTGAAGTAAGTACAAGTCTGTAATACTAGTAGGAAAATTAACAACAGAGGAAGCAGAAGGCAGGAACTGCTATTGTTTTCTGGGTATTTTAAGGAATCAGGAAATGTTTTTGTGCTGCCCTAAGCTAAATTCTAAGATGGTTTTGCCTCACAAAAGGAAACTAGAATAGAAAATAGAAAATTTGGGGCAGGCCTTGGCTTTTCTGACAGATCTTTTCCATTTAGTGATACTTCTGCAGATCCGCTTGCTGATACGTATGCTGGCCAAGCCACTATCATGTTTTTGTTTTTTTGAGATGGAGACTTGCTCTATTGCCCAGGCTAGAGTGCAGTGGCATGATCTTGGTGATCTCAGTTATCTGCAATCTCTATCTTCTGGGTTCAAGCAATTCTCCTGCCTCGGCCTCCCCAATAGCTAGAATTATAGGCATGTGCCATCACACCCAGCTAATTTTTGTATTTTTAGTAGAGATGGGGTTTTGTCATGTTGGCCAGGCTGGTGTCGAACTTCTGACTTCAGGTGATCTGCCTGCCTCAGCCTCCCAAAGTGCTGGGATTACAAGCATGAGCCACAGTACCTGGCCTCATAATTTTAACTATATCTGTATTTATTCCTTCTGACTAAAAGTACTCTTTCTAGTTCTAGATCCATATGTCCAACTGGATACCAAAGATCTCTACATGAATATGTGGCAAACATCTCAAACATAATAGTTTCAAACTTTAACATGAACTCATTATCTTCATCACCAACCACCTATAAGGTGGTCTTTCGTTACCTACTTTGGTTAAGTATATTATTAACCACCTAATCACCTACAATATAAATCTTAGAATTATCCTCAGTTAACCTCAGTTCCATCCAGGACCTACTCTTTTCATTCATCCTTTTAACATATTTGTGTCTTTATATTTAAAATAGATTTCTTTTGGATAGCATAGAGTTGGGTTTTGTTTTTCATCCACTCTGATAATATTTGCCTTTTAATTAAGCTGCTTAAAGCATTGAAATTTAATGCAATTATTAATATGGTTAGTATAAATTCTACATCTATTTGTCCCATCTTTTCTTTGTTCCCTTTTGACAAGATACAAAAGCAAATCAATAGGAAAAGGAGTGCCTCTAAAACAAATAGGGCTGGAACAACTGAACATCCATGGTGCCCTACCTCAGCCTCTCCAAAAGAACCTCAACCCAAATCTCAAACCTCGTACAAAAACAAACTTAAAGTGGATCATGGACTTAAAAAATTAAACTATAGTTTTTTAAGTATAAAGGAAAATCTTCAGAATTGAGTTCTTAGATTTGACAACAAAAGCATGATCCATAAAAGGAAAAAGTGATAAACTGGACTTTATTAAAATTAAAAACTTTTGAATGAGAAAGATGATGTGAAGAAGATGAAGAAAGAAGCTACAGGCTAAGAGAAAATATTTGCTAACCACATATCTAACAAAAAAATGACTAGTATTGAGAATATATAAAGAACTCTGAAAACTCAATGGTAAAAAATCCAATTAGAAAATGAGCAAAGACATGAAAAGAAATTTCACCAAGACTGAATCCAAAAACAGATTCACTGAATAAGTATTTATTTATTTATTTATAAAATGGAGAGAGATTTTCACTATATTGCCCAGGCTGTTCTCAAACTACTGGACTCAAGTGATCTTCCTGCCTCAGCCTCCCAAAGTACAAGAATTACAGGCATGAGCCACCAGTCCTGGCTCACTGAAGAAAATGTTAAAACTTCAATGTTTCAATTTATAATATGGTAAAATACAATGCTATTAAGATAGAAGAGATTATTGTTTTAATTCTCAAGATTTTAAGAACATATATGCTTGTAAACTTTAAATAAATATTGAGGCCAGGAACAGTGGCTCATGCCTATAATCCCAGCACTTTGGGAGGCCAAAAAGGCAGAAGAATCACTTGAGTCCAGGAGTTCAAGACCAGCCTGGGCAACATAGCAAGACACTATCTAAAAACAAAGTATATAAATATATATATTTAAATAAAAATAAAAAATATTGAGGTAATAAAGACAAAAGTTGTAAGATATCTTTCTTCTCAAGAAGAAATCAATTCAAAGACGACGAATGAATGGAATAAATCTGAATAAGCCAAAGTTCTTGTTTCACTAGTTTGACTGAAAGTTTTCCAAAACCTACTAAAGAGAAAAAAACTGCATGTTTGTTAACAGTGAAACTGTTTTATCAAATAACAATTATGCTTTTATCATAGTATTTGGTGTCAGTCATTAAAAATGGTTTAATTTAAATATAGTCTATCCGTTGTGGCATACTTACTTAAGGTTTATTTAGTGGCAAAAATTCTCTGAACAAAAATTTTGCCAGATTCAACTCCAGTAGGTACTCTTAGAGAGTCCCTGAAAAAGCTCTTTTAAGTTACAAAGCAAGGTGGCAGAATCCCATTATCTCCTTCAAATAGTATACATCTTAGATAAGAATTTTAATGCTTCTGATCAAAGATAAATTTAAATGTAAATATACTACTATACATTTTAAAATTTATAGTATATTTAAATAATTTTAAATGTTTTAAAACATCAAAGTAAATTTTCCTATGTTCTATATTTACCCAGGTATACTCTTATAAATAGACAAGCACATATGTATCTTTTTGAAAAAAATATTGAAGTCTAAAAGAAATTAATTTATTTCTAGTAAGTCACATTTTAGATATTTCATAGTAATACTGAGGTTTAGTAGCTTACATATATGTTTGTATCAGAAACTAATTTATTTCTCATATTTTTAAAAATGTACAGTGGTTAAAATCACTTTGAGAAATTTATGATAAGACAGTTTATAAGACACAGTAGAAAAAGTTCTTAACTAAGAGCACATAAAAAGAAAAACTCTTCCAAATCTTAAAGATACTATTCTGATTTCAACTATATAAGCATAACAGCAAAGACTGAAATTACATCTAGAAAATAATAAACAGCTGATTTATTATAGTAGGATAATGCTACCTTTTTTCCTTCTAATTTTATTCTGTCTCTTATAATTGCTTTTTAAGAGCCTTAATAGTAATATCTCTCCTACATTATAAATTAAAATTTTATTCCAAGGAAATGAAATTTTATTCCTGGATGCTCACTCGAGCATAGCTAGGACAAATAATTCACAGAAGTCAAGGAAGACAGTTGATATAGGCAGTCAGATATCCCTGCTATCAGGGAAATTAAATTCAGGGAAAATTCAGTCTCTTGAGATAAACAGGAATGCTAACCAAAGCATCAAAGAGTAAAAGACATGAACCTAATCACTGAATGGGGAGAAGAGAGAAGTCAGAGTGGAATGTGACTTGAAATGGAACTATTGACCAGAGGGTCTTTAATGAGAGACAGCTACTCTCTTAGAAGTATTTAGTTTCAGAACACTGGTAAGTAACCCAAAACAAAACAAAACATACATTCCTATTTTATGAGGTGCAATGCAAAATAAAAATCAGAGGCAGACATGTAGAATCTTACCAAGTTGAAACACTGTTTAAAAATTTCTAATTACCCCAAAGATCTTGGGGACATGAACCTGGTGAGTGAATTTCTGGGAGGTGAGCCTGGAAATATAGATTGGGGAAGGCCTTTTAAAGATGTTGATCAGTCACATGATTCATTCCTTCACTTCTTTCAAGTCTCTGTTCAAATGTCCCCTTATTAGCAAGGCTGTCTTTGACCTCCCTATATAGAAGTAAGAGTCCACCCCCTTTTCCTCCTAAATTATTTTTCTTCAGAGAACGTATCACCATATAACCAGTTATATAACTGTTTATTTACTGACTGTCTTCTCCAAATAAAATATAAGCTCAGGGATTTTGTTTTATTCACTGCTATACTCCCAGCACCTAGAAAGGCACCTGGTACACAGTTACACTCAATAAATATTTTGCTACTGAATAAAAAATATATATATATCAGTGGACCCAGAGGTGAAGACAACATAAGCTGGGAAAAGTTTTAATATGCCTGTCTTAATTTCCAATTTATATGGCCAGGGCAAAAATCCAGCAGCCTTTTTCAAGTAGGTTGAAATAGTCCACTTCTGGTTAACTATAACAACAACAAAAGGCTGGGCTTTAAAAGGGGGCCTTTTGTAGACACAGTCCTTTGGTATTTAGTTTCTAACCTTTCTGGAGTAGTGTTGGTAACTTCTAGTACAGACAGGAAACCCTCACATTTTTCAAACATGTGAAAACAGTTGATTAAAACAAGGACACTAGAAAACCAATAAAAAGAAGTGACCACAGAAATTTTGTTCTGGGAATGGATGACTAGTGTCTTAGAATCGTAACAGTAATTCTTCTTTACCTTTCGAGTATCAGTATCTGTTAAAGAGCTATTCTCTTTCTTGGAATTCCAATTTGGGTTAAGAGCCAAACGTTTAACTACATAAATGCCTAAAGTCAAAATAGGTTTCTGGTTTCAAGCATACTTGCATTAGTGTTCATAGCACTAGACAGTAAAAATCAGTCATCTGTAATAAAAAGAAAAAAAGAAAGAAATCTAATCAAATGTATAGTCATTTTTATTTTGAAGGCCAAAACTTTAAAAATATTAAATTTGAGTACTTAAAACTGACTGTGAACCATTTTTAAGTTAAGGACAAAATAATATGCTTGTTTAGCTGTTTTTCTAATTTTTTAAAATGGGTTGTTAATTTTTGTTAGTTTGTTCTAACAAACTTGTTTCTATAAATAAATTTGTCATTTAACTATTCTGTATAACCATCATATGAGTCATGTGATGAACTGATATTTTCTTTCCACTTCATGGTGTTCTTGCAACAAAATTATTTAGTCAAATCTATCTTTGTTTAAATGTTAGATTACATATAATACTTAGAAAGCCTCTACTACTATTTTTTAATATATTATTTGATTTGTTAGTGTTGGGCTGTCACCCAGGCTGAAGTACAGTGGCATGGCTCACTGCAGTCCTGAACTCCTGGGCTCCAGCAATCAATCCTGCTGCTTCAGCCTCCCGAGTTTCTGGGATTACAGGTGTGAGCCACACACCCAGGTCTCTATATTACTTTATTATTGTGATTGTTATTATTATTTTGAGATGGAGTCTCACTCCAGCACCCAGGCTGGAATGCAGTGGCACAACCTCAGCTCACTGCAACCTCCACCTTCTGGGTTCAAGTGATTATCCTGCCTCAGCCTCCCAAGTAGCTGGGACTATAGGTGCATGCTACCACACCCAGCTAATTTTTGTATTTTTAGTAGAGATGGGGTTTTGCATGTTGGCCAGGCTGGTCTCAAACTCCTGACCTCAGGTGACCCACCCACTTCGGCCTCCGAAAGTGCTGGGATTACAGGCATGAGCCACCGTGCCCAGCTTCTACTGCTATTTTTTAAACATGCTCATTTTTCCCCAGAACTTATATGGAGTCATTTTTTAATGAAGTCATTTTTATTGAGATTATTGATCTAGCTAGAATTTATTTTGGTATAAAGAATAAGTCAAAATCTACCTCTTATTTTCAGATTGCTATCCTGATAACTCATGAGCATTTACTGAATTATCCCATTTTTTTCTCCACTGATTTGAAGTGGAGAAATTATCATACATTAAGTTCCCTTAGGTATGGGTCTATTTCTGGTGTCTTTATAACTAAATAAATACAAACTAAACAAGATACTACTTTGACCTGTTAAAAGTCTAATAATAATCTGGTTTGGGTGAGGGTGTGGAGAAACAGGTACTACTGTCAGGAATGCAAATGAGGAAGGGATTTTTTTTTCTTAGAAATAAATTTTTCTTAGAAATGAAACTCCTAGGTGACATAACCCACAGTATCTACAGATGAGCAAACTTGTAAGGACATTCACTGAAAACATTGAGATTTTTACTGGAATGGCATTAACTATATATAGTTGTTCCGGGAAAACTCCCTGGCACACGTTCTCTTGTGTTCTCATAAGTGTTCTCCTATGGCCTTCATTAAAGTTTTGTAGTCTTTTGCTTTGTTTTCATATAGATCCTGCACTTTTCCTATTAAGTTTATTCTGAAGGTATTTTATACTATTTGTTATTGCTCTAAATTGAATATTTTTTCATTACATTTTCCAGTTGACTACTGCTGGTACATAAATTGTCTTATTTGAGAGATTGACACCAGTTAATTTAAAAAGTTAAGCAGGAAATCATTTTAAAATAATATAAATAATTCCATATAGCATTTTACTTTAATTTAAAAAATCCATATTCATTTGAAAATCTCTTTTCAAGGTTTTGGTCAAGGTCAAGATTTTGTTTTGTTTTTTAGTTCTCAGTTCTGTAAACCAAACCAATTATGTGTGCTTATGGTTTTCACTTGTGTAGGGTGAGGACATAAAAATCCAGAGAAGTCTGAGGCCTAGAGACACAATCCTTCTATTTTCCAGCCTGAGCTAGTTCACCACTCTTGAGACAACCTGGTGGTTCCCTGCTGAGGAGATCACCATATTGATGCGGAACTTAGTGCAAACACCCTATAGGCATAGCACACAGCCAGAACTGCTGGGCTCCAGTGATCCTCCCACTCAGCCTCCTGAATAGCTGGGACTACAGGCATGTACTACTGTACCCGGCAATCCTTTCCAGTTTCTTATACTGCCTCTCTAATATCTTTTATACATCTAACTCTATAATATTTTCAGCAACTTGCCTTTGAGTCATTTCAAGACCTGAAATTTAAAATTTGTATTCAACTGTAAAGGATTAGCCTTCATTAGACTTCATCTCCTCAAGAGGCTCTTTATTAAATTGGTAGAGTTTGCCCAAGGTGAGGTCAAAATTTAGAAATCAAGGATTCTGGATCTCTAGGTCACAGTGCTTTCTACTATTCCTTCATGCACACACTCACTGAGTTGTATTCTTTCATTAGACAAACATGTATAAGGGTACTTCCTGTGAGGACCTAGTTTTTAGTTTTGACTTCATCATTCTCCACCAATGATCACTCTGTAATCCTAGGCATGTCACAACTTCTCTGAATTTTAGTTTCTTGATCTGTAAAATAGAGATAATAACACATGTTCTTTCTGTCATTCAATATTAGCGTGGAGACTAAATTAGATAGAAAGCTAAGGGCTGAAAAGAATTCTACAGGTCTAATTTAACACTCTTCTTTTACAAATGTACAACAGAGAAGTTAATTATTTGCTCAAGGCCATGTTAATTTTTTTCCTTTAAGAATTGTGGTCTCTGTATATTGCCCAGGCTAGACTGGAACTCCTGGGCCCAAGAGATCCTCTTACCTCTGCCTCCTGAATAGGTAGGTCTCAGGAGATGCACATTAATTTTTAGTACTGGGATTAGAATCCAGGTCACTTAATACCTAGTGAAATTGATCCTTTCGTTACACCTTGCAGCTTCTAGAGTAGGTGAAAAATTTTTGAACACTACTGCCCACCTAGCCTTTCCCAACTAAGGTTTTATAACCAAACTGAGCCTTTATGCCAAGAGGCATATGTTGTATGTGAAGAATTAACCTATCTTCTAGGAATTCAGAGTAGCAGTAGGTTACACAGCATCCTTAAGAGAATGGAGAAAATATTCACTCAAATAGTTTTCTGTGTTTCTGAAGGAGAAAGGCAGCATGACTAAACTAATGGGACTACACTTAAGACATTACGAGGAATGGCTCTAGCCTTCAAGACCTGAAATTTAAAATTTGTATTCAACTGCAAAGGGTTAGCCTTCATTAGACTTCATTTCCTCAAGAGGCTCTCTACTAAATTGGTAGACTCTCATCTCTCTGTGTTACTAATATCTATTGTTATATCTTGTATTGCAATTATTTCATTATTATTATTTTGAGATGGAGTCTTGCAGTGTCACCTAGGCTGGAATGCAATGGCATGATCTCTGTCACTGCACTGCACAGAGTTTCCTCAGGCTGGCCAGGCTGGTTTTGAACGTCTAACCTCAAGTGATTTTCCCACCTTGGCCCCACAAAGTGCTAGGATTACAGGCATAAGCCACCACACATGACCTTGTTTTTTATTCTTAATTGAATTGCATGCATATGTCTTAAAAGGCCAACTATGTACTGTGGAAGTAAAGAAAAGAAACTGATGAGAGTAAGAAGACTCCATAGAAAAAATATGATATGATTTTAAGAGTTGGAGATGAGGAGACAACAGGAGAGTTGGGGGAAAAAAGATAAGGAAGAAGGGACAACTCAAGTATATGCAGAGATAAATATGCTCATTCAAGTTTTAAATCTTACCTCAATAACATTTTCACTCCTTTTGATTTCCTCTCCCTATTTGAACCTGCTTCAACCATCATTCCCATCAACTTTTACTTTGCTATGATCATCATTCATCACCCTTTAAATCTTTCCTCTTCTATTCCCATCCAACTCTACAAAAGTTGGTTCAATTCTTTGAACTTGGGTACATGACTCATGCTCCAGCAAAAAGTAACAAAGTATTAAGTGTTTACAATAATGAAAGGAAGGTAAATCACTTCTAAATTATACCAATAGACTTATGGTAATAATACTAGCCTAGAATTTAAATTTTTTTCTCCTTAAGCTAAAAGATCTTTTTTTTATAGAAAATCAATATATTCTGTCAACATAAATTACAAATGTTCATTTCTCAAACTGAAAAAGGTTTCTAAACCTAAAAGAAAATTTATTATAATGAGCATCAAAAGAATCCCAAATGCTTTTTTCATAAGTGTAAATTAGAGATGGTAGTCACATTTCACCATGGCAAACATTTGCTGCATGCAAAATGACTAAAGTTAGTTTAGAATAATTATTCTTAAATTTTAAAATATCAATGTTCCATATTTTTTTCTTTCTTTCTTCTTTTAAGAGACAGTGTCTTGTTATATTGCCCAGGATGGAGTGCTGTGACTATTGACAGGTATCACCATAGAGCAAAGCAGCCTCAAACTCCTGTGGCCTCAAGTGATCCTCTTGTCTCAGCTTCTAGAGTAGCTGAGACTAAAGGTGTGTACCACTGTGCCTGGATCATACTTTCTTGTGAACTTGAATGAATGTATTTCTGTTTTAAGTCTCACATACTCTCTCATCCAATGTTTTTTTTTTGCATATCCCCTGTTCTCAATGTTACATACAATTCCAATTATGCTCTTCAAAACTTTTAATAAGAGAATTCTTTAACGTTTTGATCAATTCCTCTTTGATCAATTTTATAGCAAAAGAACACAGTAAAAGTGTTCTTTCCAAAATAAGGAATTTTTTTCCAAAATAAGGAAAAATTGGTCTTTTAAAGAAGAATGCTACCAAAACATAAAGTGAAGCCTTTTACAAATATTTAATCTTAACACGTTTCTTGTGGAACGTGGTTTCAAAAATCAGAAATCCTTAAACATAAAGAATGTAAGGTGACTCCTTGATCTATTAAACCTAAGAATATTAAAAAAAAAACCCAACCATCTCCTTGAGTTGGTTGTATGCTCTTACCTATTATTATCTCTTATCTATTATCTATTTTATACTCCTATTACACCTATTATACCTTAAAATAAACCAACCAACTCCTTGATCTATTATACCTAAGAGTATTAAAAAAACCCAACCTGTGGAGGTTGCAGTGATCTGAGATTGCACCACTGCACACCAGCCTGGGCAACAGAACGAGACTCCATCTCAAAAAAACAAAAACCCAACCTGGCAGCTTAAGCACTAAAAGTATTCAAAGAATCAGAATCAGATGTAATTAAATTTTAGAAACTGATGCATTACATAATGAAATTCACTATATTTCATTCTTTTTACTTATTTATTTTTGAGATCGGGTCTCTCTCTGTTACTCAGGCTGGAGTAAAATGGTACAATCATAGCTCACTGCAGCCTCAATCTCCTTGGCTCAAGTGATCCACCCAGCTCAGCCTTCCTAGTAACCAGGACTACGGGTACACACCACCACACTTGCCTAATTTTTGAACCACGGTGCCACTATGTTGCCCAGGCTGATCTTGAACTCCTGGTCTCAAGTGATACTCTCACCTCAGCCTCCCAAAGTGTTGGGAATTACAGGTGTGAACCATAGTTCTTGGCCAAGATTCACTATATTTTAAATAGGTTGTATATGTAGGCTACATTTCTTTCCTTTATTTTTATTAGACAAGGCCTTGACTTGTCACCCAGGCTGAAGTGCAATGGTACAATCATGGCTCACTGCAGCCTCAACCTCCTAGGCTCAATCCTCCCACCAAAACCTCCCAAGCAGCTGAAACCACAGGTTCACATCACCACACCCAGGTAATTTTTAAATTTTTTGTAGCGATAGGATCTCCCTATGTTGCCAGGGCACATATACTATCATTTCAAATCAGTCTACATGCCCATTATGGCAATAGTCCTAAAAAAGACTTGTCTTTACCAATACATGTATAGAACGTGCAGGTTTGCTACATAGGTATACATGTGTCATGGTGGTTTGCTGCACCCATCAACACATCATATACATTAAATATTTCTCCTAATACCATCCCTCCCCTAAGCCCTGACCCTGCAACAGGCCCCAGTGGGTAATGCTCCCCTCCCTGTGTCCATGTGTTCTCATTGTTCAACTGCCACTTATAAGTGAGAATATGCAGTGTTTGGTTTTCTGTTCTTGTGTTAGTTTGCTGAGAATGATGGTTGCCAGCTTCATCCATGTCCCTGCAAAGGACATGAACTCATCCCTTTTATGGCTGCATAGTATTCCATGGAGTATATAGGCCATATTTTCTTTATCCAGTCTATCATTGATGGGAATTTGGGTTAGTTCCATGCCTTTGCTATTGTGAACAATGCCACAATAAACATACAAGTGCATGTGTCCTTTATACTAGAATGATTTATAATCCTTTGGGTATATACCCAGTAATGGGATTCCTGTGTCAAATGGCATTTCTGTTTCTAGATTCTTGAGGAATCACCACACTGTCTTGCACAATGGTTGAACTAATTTACACTCCCACCAACAGTGTAAAAGTGTTCCTATTTCTCCACATCCTCTCCAGCATCTATTGTTTCCTGACTATTTAATAATCACCATTCTAATTGGCATGAGATGGCATCTCACTGTGGTTTTGATTTGCATTTCTCTAATGACTAGTGCTGATAAGCTTTTCTTCATATGTTTGTTGGCCATATAAATGTCTTCTTTTGAGAAGTCTCTGTTCATATCCTTCACCCACTTTTTGATGGGGTTATTTTTCCTTGTAAATTTGTTTTAGTTCTTTGTAGATTCTGGATATTAGCCCTTTGTCAGATGGATTGCAAAAATTTTCTCCAATTCTGTAGGTTGCCTGATCACTCTGATGATAGTTTTTTTGCTGTGCAGAAGCTCTTTAATTAGATCTCATTTGTCAATTTTGGCTTTTGTTGTTATTGCTTTTGGTGTCTTAGTGATGAAGTCTTTGCCCATGCCTATGACCTGAATAGCACTGCCTAGGTTTTCTTCTAGGGTTTTTATGGTTTTAGGTCTTATGTTTAAGTCTTTAATCCATCTTGAGTTAATTTTTGTATAAGATATAAGAAAGGAGTCCAGTTTCAGTTTTCTGCATATGGCTAGCCAGTTTTCCCAACACCATTTATTAAATAGGGACTCCTTTCCCTATTGCTGTTTTTGTCGTGTTTGTCAAAGATTAAATGGTTGTAAATGTGTGGTGTTATTTGTCAGGACACTCTTCTGTTCCATTGGTCTATATGTCTGTTTTGGTACCAGCACCATACTGTTTTGGTTACTATAGCCTTGGAGTATAGTTTGAAGTCAGGTAGCATGATGCTTCCAGCTTTTTTTCTTTTTGCTTAAGATTGTCTTGGCTATATGGACTCTTTTTTGGTTCCATATGAAATTTAAAGAAATTTTTTCTAATTCTGAGAAGAAAGTCCATGGTAGCTTGATGGGGATAGCATTGAATCTATAAATTACTTTGGGCAGCACGGCCATTTTCACAATATTGATTCTTCCTATCCATGAGCATGAAATGTTTGTCCATTTGATTGTGTCCTCTCTCATTTCCTTGAGCAGTGGTTTGTAGTTCTCCTTGAAGAGTTTCTTCATGTCCCTTGTAAGTTGTATTCCTAGGTATTTTATTCTCTTTGTAGCAACTGTGAATGGGAGTTCACTCATGATTTGGCTGTTTGCCTATTATTGGTGTATAGGTATGCTTATAATTTTTGCACATTGATTTTGTATCCTGAGACTTTGCTGAAGTTGCTTATGAGCTTAAGGAGATTTTGGGCTGAGACAATGGGGTTTTCTAAATATACAATCATATCATCAGCAAACAGAGACAATTTGACTTCCTCTTTTCCTATACAGATACTCTTTATTTCTTTCTCTGGCCTGTTTGCCCTAGCCAGAACTTCCAGTTCTTTGTTGAATAGGAGTGGTGAGAGAGGGCATCCTTGTCTTCTGCTGGTTTTCAAAGGAAATGCTTCCAGTTTTTGCCCATTCAGTATGATATTGGCTATGGGTTTGTCATAAATAGCTCTTATTATATTGTGATATGTTCCATCAATACCTAGTTTATTGAGAGTTTTTAGCATAAAGGGGTGTTGAATTTTATTGAAGGCCTTTTCTGCATCTATTGAGATAGTCATGTGGTTTTTGTCATTGGTTCTGTTTAAGTGATGGATTAAGTTTATTGATTTGTGTAGGTTGAACCAGCCTTGCATTCCAGGGATGAAGGTGACTTGATCATGGTGGATAAGCTTTTTGACATGCTCCTGGATTCAGTTTGCCAGTATTTTATTGAGAATTTTCACATTGATGTTCATCAGGGATATTGTCCTGAAATTTTCTTTATTTGTTGTGTCTCTGCCAGGTTTTGGTATCAGGATGATGCTGACCTCATAACATTAGTTGGGAAGGAGTCTCTCTTTTTTTCTATCATTTGCAATAGTTTCAGAAGGAATTGTATCAGCTCCTTTTTGTACCTCTGGTAGAATTTGGCTGTAAATCCATCTGGTCCTTGGCTTTTTTTTTTTTTTTGGTTGGTAGGCGATAGTTAGCTCTTGTTGCATTCATCACTTTATCATTTGTCTTTTTTGATCTTTGTTGGTTAAAGTCTGTTTTCTCAGAGACAGGATTGCAATCCCTGCTCCTTTTTGCTATTTGCTTGGTAAATATTCCTCCTCCATCTCTGTTTCGAGGCTATGTGTGTCTTTGCACATGAGATGGGTTTCCTGAATATAGCACATCGATGGGTCTTGACTTTTTATCCAATTTGCCCGTCTGTGTCTTTTAATTGGGGCATTTAGCCAATTTACATTTAAGGTTAATATTTTTAATGTGTGAATTTGATCCTGTCATTATTTTGCTAACTGGTTATTCTGCCCATTAGTTGATGCAGCTTCCTCATAATGTCGATGGTCTTTACAATTTGGTATGCTTTTGCAGCGGCTGGTGCCTGTTTTTCCTTTCCATATTTAGTGCTTCCTTCAGGTGTCTTGTAAGGCAGACTTGGTGGTGACAAAATCTCTCAGCATTTGCTTGTCTGTAAAGGATTTTATTTCTCCTTTACATATAAAGTTTAGTTTACCTGAATATGAAATTCTGGGTTAAAAATTATTTTAAGAATGTTGATATTACCCCATTCTCTTCTGGCTTGTAGGGTTTCTGAAGAGATTCGCTGTTATAGTCTGATGGGCCTCTCTTTATGGGAAACCCGACTTTTCTCTCTGGCTGACTTTAAGATTTTTTCCTTCATTTCAACCTTGGTGAATCTATGATTATGTATCTTGGGATTGCTCTTATTGAAGAGTATCTTTGCAGTATTCTCTGTATTTCCGGAATTAGAATTTTGGCCTGTTTTGCTAGGTTGGAGAAGTTCTCCTGGATAAATATCCTGATGTGTGTTTTCCAACTTGTTTCCATTCTCCCCATCATTTTCGTGTGTACCAATCAAACGTAGGGTTGGTCTTTTCACATAGTCCCATATTTCTTAGAGGCTTTGTTTGTTTTAATTCTTTTTTCTCTAATCTTGTCTTCACACTTTATTTCATTAAGTTGATCTTCAGATTGATACTAACGTATGCTTCCCAAAGTTCTCGTGCTGTGTTTTTCAGCTCCAGTAGGTCATTTATGTTCTTCTCTAAACTGGTTATTCTAGTCAGCAATTCCTCTAACCTTTTTTCAAGGTTCTTAGCTTCCTTGCATTGGGTTTGAACATGCTCTTTTACTCAGATGAGTTTTTTTATTGCCCACCTTCTGAAGCCTACTTCTGTCAATTCATCAGACTCATTCTCCAACCAGTTTTGTTCCCTTGCTGGTGAGGAGTTGTGATCCTTTGGAGAAGAGGCATTCTGGTTTTGGGAATTTTCAGCCTTTTTGCGCTGGTTTATCTTCATCTTCATGGATTTATCTATCTTTGGTCTTTGATGTTGGTGACCTTCAAGATGGTGTTTTTGAGTGAATGTCCTTTTTGTTGATATTGATGCTATTCTTTTCTGTTTGTTAGTTTTCCTTCTAATAATCAGGCCCTTCTGCTGCAGGTCTGCTGGAGTTTGATGGAGATACATTCCAGACCCTGTTTGCCTGGGTATCACCAGCGATGGCTGTAGAATAGCAAAGATTGCTGACTGTTCCTTCCTCTGGAAGCTTTGTTCCAGAGGGGCACTGCCATATGCCAGCCAGAGTTCTCCTGTATGAGGTGTCTGTTGACCCCTCCTGGAGGTATCTCCCAGTCAGGAGGCACAGGAGTCAAGGACCATTGGGCAGGCAGTCTGTCCCTTAGCAGAGCTCAAGTGCTGTGCTGGGAGATCCACTACTCTCTTTAGAGCTACCAGGCAGGAATTTTAAGTCTGCTGAAGCTGCGTGCACAGTGCCCCTTCCTCCAGGTGCTCTGTCCCAGGGAGATGGGAGTTTTGTCTACAAGCTCCTGACAGGGACTGCTGCCTTTTATTTTCAGAGACGCCCTGCCCAGAGAGGAGGAATCTAGAGAGGCAGTCTGGCTACAGCAGCTTTGCCAAGCTGCGGTGGGCTCTGCCCAGTTCAAACTTCCTGGAGGTTGTGTTTACAATGTGAGGAGAAAACCACCTACTTAAGCCCCAGTAATGGTAGACACCCCTCCTCCCACCTAGCTCGAGCATCCCAGGTCGACTTCAGACTGCTGTGCTGGTAGCGAGAATTTCAGGCCAGTGGATCTTAGCTTGCTGGGCTCTGTCAGGGTGAGATCCGCTGAGCTAGACCACTGAGCTCCCTGGCTTCAGCCCCTTTTCCGGAGGAGTGAACGGTTCTGTCTTGCTTGTGTTCCAGGCATGACTAAGGTATGAAAAAAAACTCCTGTAGCTAGCTGGGTGTCTGCCCAAACAGCCACTCAGTTTTGTGCTCGAAACCTAGGGCACTTGTGATGTAGGCACCCAGGGGAATCTCCTGGTCTGCCGTTGCAAAGACCATTGGAAAAGCATAGTATCTGAGCTGGAATGTACCATTCCTCACAGCACAGTCCCTTAGGGCTTCCCTTGGCTATAGGAGGGAGTTCCCTGACTCATTGCACTTCCCTGGTGAGGCAACGCCCTGCTTCAGCTCACCTTCTATGGGATGTACCCACTGTCTAACCAGTCTCAATGAGATGAGCCAGGTACCTCAGTTGAAAATGCAGAAATCACTCACCCTCTGCATTGATCTTTCTGGGAGCTGCAGACTAGAGCTGTTTCTATCTTCACGATTTTAACATCTGTCTGGCTCTGTTTGATTTTCACCTCCCTCCCCCAAAAAAACCCATATAAGAAATATATTGATTCTTAGAGTTAAATTCCAGAAGTATAGAGCTCTCACATTAAAATAACAGTTTGCTTGAGTCTATCAAATACAAAAGTATCTATTAAATATAATTGATTCTGTGGATTCATTCACTTCCTTTGCAAGTAATTACTGTGTATTTTTCCAATTCTAACCTAAGGATCTTTCAAAGTTTCTAAATTTCCCTTTGGTTCCTTTATTAGAAGCCAAGTTAAATATCTGGAAAATTAATCAATTATCTTCTTCCTATTGAAACAGTCCCTCTGCTACTGTTCTTCCTCAGTAGAAACAACTTACAACAAAATTCAGGTTTATGATATGATTCACTCATCAGCAAACATGTGAGACTCTACAATGAATCAAGAATTTTGTAAGAGTTATACATTTACTATGATAATGTTAATAATGAAAAGTCTAATTCAACAAATAGTGATCTATCCATTTTTAAGCCCCAATAACTCAAACATTAAAAAACTATAGATGAACAGGCTGGGTGAGGTGGCTCACACCTGTAATCCCAGCACTTTGGGAGTCCAAGGCAGGTGGATAACTTGAGGTCAGGAGTTCAAGACCAGCCTGGCCAACATGGTGAAACCCTATCTCTACTAAAAACACAAAAATTAGCTGGGTGTGGCAGTAGGCCCCCATAATCTCAGCTACTTGGGAGGCTGAACAGAGAGAAACCCTGGAACCTGGGTGGCAGAGGTTGCAGTGAGCCAAGATCTGCACTCCAGCCTGGGCGACAGAGAAAGACTCCCTTCCCCCCCCCCAAAAAAAGAAACAAGAAAAAGAAAAAAAAGACAACTATAGATGAATGGTTAAGTAAATACCAAGTGAGTAACAATATGTGGAAGAATATTCCAAACTAGAATTAATATATTTTAATTCTTTGAATGAGAAAATGGCATATTCAAAATGAAAGTAAAAGTGGGACAAGATCAGAGTATACAACTGCATATATTTCGTTATTTAAAGATGACTAAAGAGGAGACTACCAATTTGAAAGAAAATTACGAAGATTTTATGTTTCCTTAAAACATACAAAACCAAATTAAAAAAAAACAGTAAGACATAACTACTAACAGAAAAATTTTCCCCAATGAGAATATAAGCTTATTAACCACTCCTTTTTTCATTAATGTTCACCTAGCTTCTACCAGTCTTCTGGTACAAAGATATTCAGCCCTTCAAAACTTTAAGTATTTGGTTATAAGTAATACTCATCTTTTTTGTCATTTGAAAATAGATGAGTTTCCTAATCAAGACAGTAGAAATAGACTACGGTTCATCAATTGTTGAGTGTGAGAGAGTGGTGCAAAACAACACAACACATGTTACAATGTTATTTTTAAATTAGCTAATTAATTTGTGAGAAAAAAATGTTCTTATATTACTTAATTGATACCCAAGATGAATTGTTTCAGCTTAAAACTGGACCAAATTAAAAAAATAATAACAGGCACAACTTGATCTAGCCTTTTCTGAAAAAAAAAAATATATATATATATATATTTAAAACAAGAAAAACATGTGCCATAGAGGTTGTGATATCCCCAATCTTTGAGCAAACAACACTTATATTTAACTACCCTCACCTTATACGTATACTTTCTTCTTTGGATTTTGGAGTCTTTAAAATATGAGCGTACTTTTTTTTTTTTTCCTGACATGGAGTCTTGTTCTGTTGCCCAGTCTGGAGTACAGTGGTGCAATCTCAGCTCACTGCAACCTCTGCCTTCCAGGTTCAAGTTCAAGCAATTCTCCTGCCTCAGTCTCCTGAGTAGCTAAGATTACAAGTGTATGCCACCACATCCAGTTAATTTTTGTATTTTTAGTAGAGATGAGGTTTCACCATGCTGGCCGGGCTGCTCACAAACTCCTGACCTCGTGATCTGCCCACCTCAGCCCCAAAGGGCTGGGATTGCAGGTATGAGCCACTGTGTCCAGCCTATACTTTTTTTGAGATAGTCTCACTGTCGCCCAGGCTGGAGTGCAGTGGTGTGATCTCGGTTCACTGCAACATTTGCCTCCCGGGTTCAAGCGATTCTCCTGCCTCAGCCTCCCAAGTAACTGGACTATAAGTGTGCACCACAGCACTAGACTAATTTTTGTATTTTTAGTAGAGATAGAGTTTTGCCATGTTAGCCAGGCTGGTCTCAAACTCCTGACCTCAGGTGATTCACCAGCCTCGGTCTTCCAAAGTGCTGGGATTACAGGTGTAAGCCACTATACCCAGCCTAAAATATGAGTATACTTTAAATATAAATATATAGAGAAACCACTCTTAGAAACTTTTAAATGAAGACGAAATCTGAAATATGTTCCAATATATGGTTAATATCATATTAAGGGGTTAAAGGAAGAGCTAGGGGGAAGAATTAAGATAAGACGATGAACTAAAATTTAGCCAAGTAGTAGGATTTTTATTCTCTAAACCTTATTTCAATCAATTTAAGGTTAGAAAAATTTTGTTTAAAAAGATGCAACTTTGCCATGAGCCGAGATTGAGCCACTGACTTCAGCCTGGGTAACAGAGGTCTCAAAAAAAAAAAAAAAGATGCAACCTCATTTTGTGTTTAAATTCACTGGTAAAGTAAGATTAACACATTAACACCACACGACAGATAAACATTCTTGAATTTGTTCTTTGGTGAAATGAGTCATTTAAAAATTTAAACAGCTCTAAAATATTAATTCAGTTTCATAGGAAAGAGAAAAGTATGTGAGAAAATTGCTTATCAAAAACTAATGAGATGCAGGATAAGAGCTACTCACAATCACAACAATTAAATTAAATATGAGGAATAATTAGGAAAAACAGAAACCAAGAGTCAAATTCTTTTTATACCTTAAAGGTTAAAGGCCCATTTGACAGCCATCAAACAGTTCTTTGAAATGCTACATTAAGATATCATTAACAATTTCAATTTATAAATACACACCCATATATATTTTCTTTTAAAATGTCATATTCCAAACACAAAAGCAATCAAATAAGAGAACAACAGGCTTAATAGTGATTTTTTTTCTTTCAATTACTACTACAACAATTCTGAGAAGTTGCCAGCACACCAGCAGGCATTTCTGCATAAAAAAACGTAATGAGCAGACCATGCAGCTAAACAGCTAGTGACTATTTGCAAGCCTCCTAGGTATATCCCCAGCAGACACATTATCAGATTAAAGGAACTGCAAACAAACTGGGCTGAAACTTTCTTTGTCCAAACCCAGCCTCTTCTTCCTGTGATGTCATATTACAAATCTAGCAAGCCTTTCTTTTTCACTTCAGAGAAAGCGACCTCAAGATACAGCTGGCAACTGAGGAAAAGGCCTCAATTCAGCAAGAGCTAACGTGCTTTGGAATTTATTTTGGCATCTTTAAAAGACTCTTCTGCTTCCCACCATCTGGGATCATACGGCAGGAAAACAAAAAAGGAAAACTTCATTTAAAAGAAGCAAGAAGTAAAATGGGACAAATTGGGAATGTTCAAGTCTCTGAAACTCTCCACTGAAATGAAAATAAGATTGATAACTTAAGATTAATATCTTGGGGTATAAAGAAACATTAACTTTGGAGTATTCATCGTGACTACTGCAATACAAGTTTAGAAGACAAATGGTTTCATTCTCGTCACAGAATACAGCTTTTCTTTACATTTATAATCCTATGTGTTGGCCTCGTTGACTGTATTTTTTAAAGGTTGCTTGTCAGTTAACTGAGCCTTGGGATTCATGAATTTTCTGAAGATTAAAAAATGAAAGTATTTTCCTGTTGAAGAGTCCAGCAGAAATTTCACAGCAACAGATTTCATGTTTCTTTTGAATCTTTCTGAGAAAAAGGAAATATTTATAAAACCATCCAAAGATCCGGATAATTTGCAAATAAATTGGAGATTATAGAGGTTATAATCTGAATACCAAAGGAGACTGCAGCCGATGAAAGTACTTCCAAACTGAAAACTGAACGTGCCTTTACGATGGTAAGCATTAACAGCTCTGACTGCTTCTATAATGACTCCTTTAAGTACACTTTGTATGGGTGTATGTTCAGCATGGTGTTTGTGCTTGGGTTAATATCCAATTGTGTTGCTATATACATTTTCATCTGTGTCCTCAAAGTCCGAAATGAAACCACAACATACATGATCAACTTGGCAATGTCAGACTTGCTTTTTGTTTTTACTTTACCCTTCAGGATTTTTTACTTTGCAACACGAAACTGGCCATTTGGAGATTTACTTTGTAAAATTTCTGTGATGCTGTTTTATACCAACATGTATGGAAGCATTCTGTTCTTAACCTGTATTAGTGTAGATCGATTTCTGGCAATTGTCTATCCATTTAAGTCAAAGACTCTAAGAACCAAAAGAAATGCAAAGATTGTTTGCATTGGCGTGTGGTTAACTGTGATGGGAGGAAGTGCACCCGCCGTTTTTTTTCAGTCTACCCACTCTCAGGGTAACAATACTTCAGAAGCCTGCTTTGAAAATTTTTCAGAAGACACATGGAAAACATATCTCTCAAGGATTGTAATTTTCATCGAAATAGTGGGATTTTTTATTCCTCTAATTTTAAATGTGACTTGTTCTAGTATGGTGCTAAAAACTTTAAATAAACCTGTTACATTAAGTAGAAGCAAAATAAACAAAACCAAGGTTTTAAAAATGATTTTTGTACATTTGATCATATACTGTTTCTGTTTTGTTCCTTACAATATCAACCTTATTTTATATTCTCTTGTGAGAACACAAATTTTTGTTAATTGCTCAGTAGTGGCAGCAGTAAGGACAATGTACCCAATCACTCTCTGCATTGCTGTTTCAAACTGTTGTTTTGACCCTATAGTTTACTACTTTACATCGGACACAATTCAGAATTCAATAAAAATGAAAAACTGGTCTGTCAGGAGAAATGACTCCAGATTCTCTGAAGTTCAAGGTGCAGAGAATTTTATTCAGCATAACCTACAGACCTTAAAAAGTAAGATATTTGACAATGAATCTGCTGCCTGAAATAAAACATTGGGACTCACTGGGACAGAACTTTCAAGTTCCTTCAAGTGCGAAAAGTGTCTTTTTGGACAAACTATTTTTCCACCTCCAAAAGAAAATTAACACATGGACATTTTAAAGTCATTAGTATAAAGAAAATTTGTATTCAATATGTTAAGCATTAACATGTATTTTATTTGTGTATACACTCCGATTTTTCTGAGCCATTTTGATTTGTTCCTTCTTCATTAAAAAAACTCTTAAAGTTATTCAATGTCTAAAAGTGACTGATTTAAATTATGTGTTAACAATCTGTAATGTCTTTGAATTCCTTTTTATATTAAATAATTTAACTTAGCAAATTATTTTATACTAATTTATTTATATGTTTAAGTATTTAATATTTTTATTCAACATACCATTTTTACTGTGAATGGAAACTATCAATCATGTTTCTTAAACTATAATAACAATGAGAAAAGAGTAATTTGAAATAATCAAATATTTTTGGAGTATTTTAATATATATATAATTTAAAATGTAGTTTTCTTGTAGAAATGATAGCATATTAACATTGTTGGAAGAGCTTGAGCAGTAACACACTGATAACATTTTGGGGGTTTTGTCTGTGCAGGCGATTTGTAGAAAGCAGATACTATCTATATGGCATGCTTTGAAGTTACTATTTTGATTTTCTGTATATAACGTGCCCAATTTCAAAATGATGTATGCCACAAAAATTGAGAGGAAGAAAACTAATAAAATGTTACTTTGCTAAGTTTTTACTTAGCAAAAAAATAAAATACTACCAGAGGTGTATTTTAAAGGTGCACTTATATCACAATCAAGAACTTACATTTAAAAAATGTTAGATCAGAGAAACACCAGAGATAGTGAAACACAGGACTTGGCATTTAGAAAGTAATATACAGTCGTGTGTTGCTTAGACGCTTGCTTAGGTAATTATGTCATTGTGTAAACATCATAGTATGTGCTTACACAACTCAGAAGGTATATACTACTGCACACCTAGCTTATATGTTATACCCTATTGCTTCTAGGCTACAAACTAGACAGCATGCTACTATATAGCATACTGTAGACAACTGTAAAATGATGATATTTTTGTATCTAAATATATCTCAACATAGAAAAGGTACAGTAAAAATGCAGTATGATAATCTTATGAGACCACCATCGTATATGCGGTCATTCACTGTTACGTGATACATAACTGTAAATATTTTCTTTTCCTTCACTCTTCTGACCATTTTAAGCCAAATATTGGATAGCTGAAAACATTTCAAGTAGGCAAGATGTTACTGTACATCAAAATGATTTATTAAAGACACAGTTCCTCATATTATAAAGCAGCAAAACTATTAGGCCACATAACTAAACAAAATTATATTTTCATTTCACTAAACATAAAACGGGTATGGCTCTGAGGTATACTTTAGAAAAAAGTAACAAATACACTAAAACTTTTTTATTAGCTGACATATTCTTTTTTTAAAAAATTCAAGCAGTTCTCCAAAGTTAACTAAAAAAGAATGCCTTGTATTTAAGACAAAGGACATGCAATTAAATTCAGCATCAACCTATCTGATTTAATCTTTCAAGTCCTGAATACAGCTTGGACAAATAACTCTTTTAAGACATAAATTTGATTTTTGCTATTCTCTAGGTTTAAGCTGTAATGATTTCAGAAAAATCATAATCATTTGCTGGACAGGTTAACCTACTTTCAATAAAATAACAGTGGGAGTTTTCTTGGATACATCGTTTCCTTTAGATAAACCTAAAGCAAAACATATCCTTAAGTGCCTTAAGCCCAGGAGGTCCAGGTCACAGTGAGCTATGATCACACCACTGTACTCCAGCACGGATGACAGAGAAAGACCCTATCTCAAAAACAAAAAAAAAACAAAAAAAAAACCTAGTAAGATACTATGGTCCTTTATATACAAAGAGAAGGATAGACATAATATAAATGTGTTTTATTCCATTGACCTAAAATTCCTTTATTTGATTCACACTTTAGTCAATAAAAATACACTACATTCTTATACATACTGAGATGAAAAGCAACTACTAATTTACTGATCTTGGGGAAAGGGGCGGAGAATTCTGTAACTGAGATTTTTCAGAACTCTCCTCAGCTTAAAGATCTATGAGTAAAACTTAAGGCAAGATCACAAAGCATGAATATAACTTAAAAAAAAGACAAGTAAAACAGTCATTAAATAGTTATTACTATTTTCATAAAGAAACTTTTGGTGTCTCCTGTCAACAGGAAGATAAATGAATCAAAAGTTTTGTAAGATTCTTCATAAAGCAATACATCACAGATAACAAACATAGTTTTCTCATCTAGAACTTCAAATACTGAGTAACTCTTACCAATGGACAGAAAGTCTACCAGAACAAAATTTATTTTCCTTTGTTAGTGCTGTACTTTATGGTAAATTATATATTCTGAGAGTTTTATCTTCCCTTCCCTCTTTACTCCGAAAAATCTATATTAATATTAGAACTCTGATGATTTTACTTTTTATTACTTTAAAAAGATAGCACTAAGCCCTCCTACAGAAACTGTGCCCACTGTTTTTAACATTTTCATAAAACAGTAGATAATCTGACTAATCTTCCTGCCCACATTAACTTCCTTCAAAGGAACAGAGTAAACTGAGAAAATTTTTCAGGTGTGGAAAAATGGTTTTCCAGCACCCTAATAATTTCTGAACTTAGAAATCATCTTTTCTGAGAAAATATCAAGTAACTAGTTTACGAGAAAAAGCATAAAAAATATGTATTGTATATAATATATTCACAGAATATTAAACTGAACATACTACTTAAGGAGTTATTAACAAATCTTAATATTCTACATTCAAAATACCAAAAGTAAATTGGAAGAATAAATCCTAATTATAGATATTGGTATTTAAAGATATCCTAATTATAAACATTGGTATTTAAATTGAGAAATATAAGATAGAAAATGGAGCAAACTTCATATTCCCATCTGAGAAACATTTGGTTCATGAATGGTGCATAGTTTTTAAGAATCTGAAGTGACTGCATTTTCATCCTATAATTTTGGACCCCTGATGAACCAAGTACTTTGTCTTTTGTCAATATATTAAGTCACTATTGCCTAGAAGAAGCTTTAGTACCTTCTAACATCTAAAATTTTTTAGTGCCTAAATGCCAATTCAACTCCGGATGTCACAAATATTCTTAGTTGTGAATAAATTTTTGTGTATACAATTTTATTAACAGTGCTTAGGCAGGGATGCACTTTTAAAGACTCCAAAAACCAATTTTTTTTTTTTTTTTTTTTTGAGACAGAGTTTCGCTCTTGTTACCCAGGCTGGAGTGCAATGGCGCCATCTCGGCTCACTGCAACCTCCTCCTCCTGGGTTCAAGCAATTCTCCTGCCTCAGCCTCCCGAGTAGCTGGGACTACAGGCACATGCCACCATGCCCAGCTAATTTTTGTGTTTTTAGTAGAGATGGGGTTTCACCATGTTGACCAGGATGGTCTTGATCTCTTGACCTTGTGATCCACCCGCCTCGGCCTCCCAAAGTGCTGGGATTATAAGCGTGAGCCACCGTGCCCGGACCAAAAACAAATTTTTAAAAAAGCTTTTGGGGCTTTCCTGAAAACTGAATTACCAATTTATAACACGGCTTCTAAGAAATAAATTACAAATTAAAAGGAACTAATGGCGGTGGCTCAAGCCTGTAATCCCAGCACTTTGGGAGGCCGAGGCGGGTGGATCACGAGGTCAAGAGATTGAGATCATCCTGGTCAACAAGGTGAAACCCCGTCTCTACTAAAAATACAAAAAATTAGCTGGGCATGGTGGCGCATGCCTGTAATCCCAGCTACTCGGGAGGTTGAGGCAGGAGAATTGCCTGAACCTAGGAGGCGGAGGTTACGGTGAGCCGAGATCGCGCCATTGCACTCCTCCAGCCTGGGTAACAAGAGCAAAACTCCGTCTCAAAAAAAAAGAACTAATGAACGAACTTAATGTAGAACATACTGAGATCGAAACCGATCAGATTATTTAATGATCAACAATATTACCTATTTAGCAACATTTTTCAGAGGTCAACATGTATATACTCTTAAAATCTCTAATTCTCAAATTTCTATTTTCTCTCATTTTTACTTTATATCAGTTTTATAAAACTACAAAGAATGTCAGTTAAACAAGGCAACAGACCAGATATTAAATGTAGTTTTATAAAACTACAAAGAATGTCAGTCAAACAAGGCAACAGACCTGTTAATAAATGAATAGGAAATTAACTCCAGGTAAACTTCTCTTAAAATGATAGCATTAAGCCCCTCCCACCTTCTCTTCTTCCTGCTCCCAATAGATTTACTACAATAACCTCTTAAAAGGGTACAAAATTACCTCTTTCATTTGAAAAGCAGTGTTAAAAACAGAATCCAAAAGATAGAACCCCAGAATGAGTATAATTCAAAAATTGAATAATCGGTTTTCTTAAAACTTGGTTTACTTATAAAAGATTTCAAGTGATATTTTTAATATAAATAAAGTTTAAGTAATTGTGACAAACAATTATGTGCTGTATACTTACAGCAGAGTGAGTTAACAGCTATGGAGTAAATGTGCTAAGTTCCATTATCGTCCTATCAAAATGGTTTCTGGAACATTTACAACTTAGAACAGAAAGGGCCTGATGGTCATCAGATATAACTATACCTTAGGCTGAGGACACTGAGAAAGTCTAAGACTAAAGAACAGACACAATGTCACATAACAAACTAAGGTAGAGCCAGGGTAAGAACCCTGTTTGTTTGTTTTTTTAATAGAAAGATGAGGTCTTGCTATATTGCCAAGGCTGGACTTGAATACCTGGGCTCAAGCAATATTCCCACCTCAGCCTCTCAAATAGTTGGGACTACAGGTGCAGGCCTCTGCACCCAGCTGAACCCATTTTTTTTTTGTTTTTGTTGTTGTACTTGTCTAGTTATTTAATGGTGGCAAGGAGAGCACCACAGGCAAAGGACCTGTGGGAGAGAACTTGGATACTAAAAGGATTAAAACACTCAGAGTGGCTGGAGATATAGGGCTGACATCTTACATATTCTTATGGGCCATGTTAAGACCATGTTAAGTGCTGAAAAGTTGGGGAAGTCTTGAATAATTTCAAGGTAGGACAGACATGATCAAGTAAAGATTCGTCTGATACAGGGTAGAGATGCATTTGTCTTCAACGAGAAGAGAAAAATAAACACAATAAGAACTATATTTATGTAATTTAAAGGGCTCTTCTTATCCTTTTTTTCTGATTTGTCCTTTCTCCCTTATAAAAATGGGAGAAATTCTTTTTTAAATGATGGTGATAATAGACGAGAAGAATATTTTAATGTCATTACTTGGCAAAATTTGGACAGCAACCTTCATAGAGAAATTGCTGGAGGGAATGAAAAATGGTACAAACCTTATGGATGGGAATTTGGCAATATATAACATACACATAAATACACACACACATTTACCCTTTGACACAGCATTCTCACTTCTAGGTATTTATCTTGAAAACACAATTTCATTTATACGAGCATACACACACATAACACACACATACATACACATACACATTTATTGTGGTAATATTTGAAATCGCAAAATACTGGAAATTACCTAGATGTCCAGTCATAGAAAACTAGTTGAACAGACTGTAGTATATATACATAATACAGTACTATGCAGCTGTAATAATGAGAAATATCTCTTAAACTGATACAGAGTGACTTCCAGAAGGTAGTGTTAAATGAAAAAAAAGCATAAAAGAGCACACATAGTGTGCCACGTTTTGTATAAGAAAAAGGCAAAATAAAACATATATACCTGCTTATTTTTATAAAAAGAAACACAGGAAAGAATGAACCAACAAACAAGGGATGGGGTGGAAAATGGGATAGAAGAAATATCAAAGAATATGATATTTTTCAGATTATACATTTTTGTATAGTTTTCACTTTAAGAAACATGTTAATGTTTTATCTCAGGTATTGACAAACTTTATTCTCAAGAAGTAGATAGTAAATATTTTAGGTTTGCAGGTTATACTGTCTTGTTGCAACTTCTCAACTTTGTACTGCAGTACAAAAGCAGCCACAGACAATACATAAATAAATAAAGTAGCCGTGTTCCAATAAAATTTACGGTCTGTGGGCTGTGTGTGCCATCTCCTGTTATATGTAGTCAAAACTATGGGCCAACAAGGAAGGGGGGAAAACACCCTAGAACTTCATTTATTTTTGTGTCTGGAACATAACTGGTCTCAACTATTAGAATGAATCTTAAAATTCTTCAAAAGCCCAAGGAAAAAAAGGCAAAATTTCTTTTGTTGATACACAAATTCATTATTACTCTTATTACTTCATTTATCAACTTTAAACTGTATTTGTTAAATTTCCACCATTTAGATAAGGTTATACAAATGCTAAAAGAAACCACTTTGTTGTTGAAGCCATTCTTAAGGAAACATCTGACTTCTGTGGAACAATTTTCTGGGCTTGTTGAATCCTAGGATTTTTTTGCATTTTTCTCTCTGCACTGGGGTGATGGTTTCACTCTTTATTAGGTCCCATGATTTCCCCTTTTTTGGATTCTTTTTTCATTTTGTTAAAGCATATTCCCTAGTAA
This sequence comes from Callithrix jacchus, assembly GCF_049354715.1. Classification (NCBI taxonomy): domain Eukaryota; kingdom Metazoa; phylum Chordata; class Mammalia; order Primates; family Cebidae; genus Callithrix; species Callithrix jacchus. The sequence continues at coordinate 67,540,571 of NC_133502.1, forward strand.
TTTCATTTCAAACTTCTGAGTCCTTGCATTTCCGAATTTCATTTTGCTGTCATATTAGACAAATTTTAGGTTACAAAATATCCAGTATTCCTAGTGAGAACTTCAGTGCTGATCTGGATCTTATTCCCCTGAAATAACTTCTTTTTCTTTCTGGAAGCTTTCTAATTTTCTCATTATCTTTAGAATTCTGAATTTTCACCAAGATATATCCACATTCATTCACCATGCTTGACACTATAGGCTCGTTACATCTGAAGCCCCCTTGTTTTTGTTAGCTTTGGAATTTTTTTTTCTGCTCTTTTTAATTATTTTATCTCCTCCATTTTTTCTGGTCTTTCTTATGGCAATGATAAATATTGAACTGAGGTACCTGAAAATACTAAAGTAAGGAACTATGTAACCTACCAGTACAACAGTTTGTTGTTTTCCTCCTAGGAAGAATTGCCTTTCCTACTTCTTTTTCTTCAGATCTGTTACAGAAGTCTGGGTTTACTTCAGTTTCTTTTCTGCTTCTCCCTTTGGCACCATTGGGAAACCTTAGCCTTGTGTAAGTGTACACAAAATCTGGAGGCAGGGCAGGCTTGTATCTGTATAGTTTGTGCACTGCACAATAGCATGTGCAGCCTAAACTTTACTAGGGCTGCTGTACCCAGATGGCATCTTTCTGTAATTCATTAGTACAGAGGATGATGCTTTTTTTTTTTGAGACAGTGTCTCATTCTATCACCCAGACCAGAATGCAGTAATGCAATCATGGCTCAATGCTGCCTCAGCTTCCTAGGCTCAAGCAATCCTCCCACCTCAGCTTCCCAAGTAACTGTGACTACAGAGGTACATTTTCTTCATTCTCATAGGCTGGCATGGCCTTAGATGGGGGACTGGAATAGATGTTTCATGTTCTTAAAATGTTGCTTACGAAGTGTAGTACCCAGACCAGCAGCATCAGCATCACCTGGAAACATATCAGCAATACAAATTCTTGGACGTGACACTGGAAACTTTGTAGCTGGGCCCAGCAATCTGCAATGTGTGTTTTAACAAGCCCTCCCGGTGATTCTGATGCATGCTCAAGTTTGAGGAATATTGCGAAACAGCACTTCAGAAAACCTCCCTGATTATTGCCCCACTCTCTCTATCTGCTACTTTGAACTTGGGTGCTAAAACTCCCACTTTCACCTGACCCTTTTCCTGGGGGTGTTGTGTGCTGTGGTTTTCTCTCCTTTACTGAAGCCATCAATACACTATTAATTTATTTTTTGTACTAATAAAATGAATCAACTCCTCCACCTCCCTCCATAGTTTTTCTGCTTCACAGTCTAAGTACTGCTGGGTTTCACCCCACTCTGGTAAGTGTCTTCTTCTTCTTTTTTTTTTTTGTTGTTGTTGAGACAGAGTATTGCTCTGTTGCATGGGCTGGAGTGCAGTGGTACAATCTCAGCTCACTGCAACCTCCCCCTCCCAGGTTCAAGCAACTCTCCTGTCTCAGCCTCTCTAGTAGCTGAGATTACAGGCCCGTACCACCACACCCAGCTAAATTTTTTGTATTTTTAGTAGAGATGGGGTATCACCACATTGGCTAGGCTGGTCTCCAACTCCTAACCTTGTGATCCACCCGACTCAGCCTCCCAAAGTGCTAGGAATACAGGCATGAGCCACTGTGCCTGGCTTGGTATGTGTCTTTTTTGTCACTTCTGTAGGGTCGGGGGGAGAAAGGAGATGTAAGTATGTGGTCAGTGCTATTCTGATGGGCTAAGTTCCATTATCTCATTATAAATAAGAAATAGTCTTATTTTTAAAAGCAATTGCACAGTCTAAGTTACACAAAAAGTCATACTACTTAAGCCCTTTTACTGCTGCTAAAAAATAACAAGCTGTGTTTTTACATCAAAACATAGGAAATCTTCACATTACTACCAACATAACCTTCAATTTAATTTCATTTTAAAAATGATAATTTTCCAACTAATTTTACCAGTTGTTAGCTCATATTTTAAGAGGACATAAAACTACAAATAGTTTACAATTCTTTATTTTAAAACAAAAACTTTCATTTTATTTTACCAGAATAAAATATTCACATTGGACTGAAATTTAGGGTTTTTAGGAAAAAATGTTTTATATATGGTACTTTAAGAACAGAAGCAGTTTATTTAAATAAAAATGAATATTACTTAAGACTCAGCACGAAAAAATTATACCATTTGGTTCATAGGTAATTTTGCTAGTGGCCAAAATTATTGCACAAAAATTACTATACTTTATGTTGTGGTCTGATAAGACTTCCTGAGATGTTAAAGACTGAAAAACACATAATTCATTATAATCTTAGCTACTTAAAACAAGGGGGAAAAAATGGACATGTGTTTTGGAAAAAATGGACAAGCAAAGGACACATATACATAGTTTCTCTAGACGAAGAATGGTGGCTCATGACTAATCCCAGCACTTTGGGAGGTCCATGCAATAGGATCACTTGAGTCCAGTAGTTTGAGACCAGCCTGGGCAACAGCAACACCCCATCTCTACAAAGAATTTAAAAAATTAGCTGGGCGTGTTGGCTTACACCTGTAGTCACATCTACTAGGGAGGCTTGGGTGGGAGGGTCACTTGAGCCCAAGAGTTCAAGGCTTCAGTGAGCTATGATTGTGTCACGGCACAGCAGCCCGGGAATACACAGAGACTCGTCAATCAATCAATCAATCTTCTCTACAAGGGATTTCCTTACCAGTATGCCCATCCCTTCCCCAGGCCATTTATTCTTAATTGGAATTGAAATATGCAAAAGTTTATTTTCAGAAGACCTCGTTAAAATACGTGGGTTCAACTTAATCAGATGCTAATCTAAAAGTGCATACTATTAAAAGTGCCCAATATTCCTATGAAAAAAATAATGCAAAAATTTGTATTTTCAAGAACAGATAGTAAATTCAGTAATGGATTAGGGAATCCTATGTTCATTTTTGTTTATGACTCATATAAAAGACAAGTAGGTTTTCAAGATGAAGCTGAACATCTCCTTCCCAGCCACTGGCTGCCAGAAACTCATTGAAGTGGACGATGAACGCAAACTTCGTACTTTTTATGAGAAGCGTATGGCGACAGAAGTTGCCGCTGACGCTCTGGGTGAAGAATGGAAGGGTTACGTGGTCCGAATCAGTGGTGGGAATGACAAACAAGGTTTCCCTATGAAGCAGGGTGTCTTGACCCATGGCCGTGTCCGCCTGCTACTGAGTAAGGGGCATTCCTGTTACAGACCAAGGAGAACTGGAGAAAGAAAGAAAGAAAATCAGTTCGTGGTTGCATTGTGGATGCTAATTTGAGCGTTCTCAACTTGGTTATTGTAAAAAAAGGAGAGAAGGATATTCCTGGACTAACTGATACCACCGTTCCTCGTCGCCTGGGGCCTAAAAGAGCTAGCAGAATCCGCAAACTTTTCAACCTCTCTAAAGAAGATGACGTCCGCCAATATGTTGTAAGAAAGCCCTTAAACAAAGAAGGTAAGAAACCTAGGACCAAAGCACCCAAGATTCAGCGTCTTGTTACTCCACGTGTCCTGCAGCACAAACGGCGGCGTATTGCTCTGAAGAAGCAGCGTACTAAGAAAAGCAAGGAAGAGGCCGCAGAATATGCTAAACTTTTGGCCAAGAGAATGAAGGAGGCTAAAGAGAAGCGCCAGGAACAAATTGCGAAGAGACGCAGACTTTCGTCTCTGCGAGCTTCTACTTCTAAGTCTGAATCCAGTAAGAAATAAGATTTTTTGAGTAACAAATAAATAATATCAGACTCAAAAAAAAAAAAAAAAGACAAGTAATGTCACTTCTCCATCTTTTTCACTTTAATGTTTAAAAGAAAAAAATGACAAACCCTAATTTAAAAACTATCATTACTTAATATGTAACTTTTAAAACTTTTAGAAAATTATCTTAAAATATGAAAAGGGCATAATGATAAAAATGACCAGACTTAAAAGAAAGCATTACAGATTTATGTTAGTCTTTGAAGAATTCTTCAAGAAAATAATTGAAATCTTAAAGATAAATTTTTTGTTATATTTAGTGGAGGCAAGAAACACTGAAACTTAGCAAAGTAAGAGAAGTCTTTTTGAAAGGCTAAGACACAAAACCAGCTATTTCCTATTCTATGTTTCCTTATCATGTTCTAAATGTAGCTCTTACAGAAGACACCAAAAATATCTTTTATATTTGGCCATTTCTGACAAAAGTGGAAAATATAAAGAACCAATTAAGTAAATTAATAACAACACACAAACATGTTATGTTGAAACAGACTGGGTTGTGACAGTTCAGAGTTTTTAAAACATGCTATAAATATGTGGGAAAATGAAATGCCAAAAATTTGTCCTGTTTTATAATTAAAGGTAAGTAAGCTTAGATGATTTAAGAATAACTCCCTTAGAGTAGTTCTAAAATTTTAGTAAACTCAATAATTAATAACAACCTTTTATTTTGCTACAGAAATTCTGAAGCTGCACTAATTAGGATCGCTTTCTCCTATTTCTCTTCTTTGTTTCTTGCATATCCAGAATTCTAGAGCTCTTCCTCACAATTCCAGTTAAGATATGACTATAAGTTTCTAAACTGAAAATTCTAAAACTAAATTCAAATAATTATCTAACATCATGACTCTTTATAAAATTCTCTGAATAAAAGTATATGTGCTTCCACCCCACAGGTTAAATACAGAGAATATTTCTTAGTTATTCTTTTACCATTGCTACTTCTCTTCTTGTTTGTACTTGAATAGTGAACTAACACCACCCTCAGGGTAATTACTGACATGAATCATAACTAAAGCAATATAACAAATTCCAACTGCAATATAACAGTGAACAGTGCCCACACTTAATAACGCTGGAGTCCCATGATGCTTTTTTTCCCTGAACTTTTTCCATTTTGAGAAGGTGATGGGGGAGGAGGGGTACCTCACGAGAAGAGAAAAATTCTCTGTACTTACAGTAAGCCAAGATAAACAGGTTAATACTATGTAACTGTATCCTCAGTTCTCTGTTCTTAAGAAATCACTGTGTAGAGGAAGAAGAGGAATAAAGGGTACTAACAATTAATTGTTATGTTTCTAATTACTATTCTCATACATGCTCATATATTCCTCACAACAAATCTGAAAATTATCCCTATTTTACTCACAAGGAAACCTGAGATACAGAGACATAATTTGCTCACAATCACACCAAAGCAAGTTACATGACATCTCTGGACCTCAGGTCTCTTTATCTATAAAATAGGAATAGCAATGTTTACCCTTCCAGGCTTCTGTGAACATTATATAAGATCTGCTAATTCAAAGTCCAGGCACTTTTTGCTATAGCATAGAGAAAGATATAAACATCGATGAAACATGAGCAAATAAACTAATGGTGACAATGCACATACCAAACAGTAAACAACTAAACACTGAGAGGCAACACAGAGGCTAAGAGTATAGTCTCTGGAACGAGATAGCCTGAGTTAAAATTCTGGCTCTGTTGCAAACTAGTTTTGTGGAAATGGGAGTTTGTCAATTTCCCATACCTTGATTTATTCATCTGTGAAATAGTGATAATGACAGAATCTATTTCATAGAGTTGTAAGAAGTTATGAGTTAATACACTTAAGCACTTATAACTATGCAAAAACACTACAACAGGACATATGCAAAAACATTACCTATTATTACATCTACACTGAAATGTCACACACATAAGTGAGATTTATTTTGATGATCATCTGTATGATGACAGACAAGTTTCCAAAGAAGTAAGCAAAGTAAGCAAGTGATGAGCACTGCTTCCTAAACTAAGTTTCTATGGGCTATCTATAGGACATTCTTGAGTTGTTAGACTTTCGTTTTTTATTTTGAAAATCCCTGAATTTCTTAGTCCCTTGTGCCAATTAATGAACAAAAAGAATGGGTAATATGTATAATATGGATGGTGTGGTAGGGAGGGGTGACATGAATAGACAAGTCATGAATACTTCTCTACAGTAAACTGGCAATTTTTCATGTGTCAGAGTGTTTTAAGATTAAAGAAGGGGATAGATGCATAGAGAAAAAAATAGACTTAGGGGTCAGACATAGGATTCAGGTACTAGAAGTCACTTGAGCAAAGGTTTAGAAATGAAAAGAACTTTATGTTTAAATCATAAACAGATCTGAATAAAGAACTCAGGCTTACATAAACATTTAATACAGAATACCTGCATTGAATTATAACAGTTATCTCAGTTTCTTTAGGTTTTCTTATTATTGTCCTTTTTTAAAACATACAAGAACCCACATGAAAACCCATTTAATGCCTTATTAATCCTTAACAATGAAGAAGAAGAAATACAGTTATTTTCTTACATTGAGCTTATATTCCTAGATTTTTAAGCAATCATCTTATAATCATCCATGTCAGTGGATGATTATTCATGAGTTAAATTACTATCCTTATTTTTGTTTGTATTCTTTTTGCTTATCTATATCTTAAAATTTTTCTTTAAATCAGTAGTTCACTAGTAGAAAAATAATGTCACCATAAAAAATTTATTTCTAAGATATTGCCTTCCTTTATTTTCCCTTCTTTATCGTTACAGTTTTTCATTTGTGTAGAAGATGAGTTTAGGCATACCTGGAATCTTTTAGTAAAAACAGAGAAAGAGTAAAACAATAACAAAACCTCAGTTCTAACGATTCAGTCCATGAAAACAATCTAGATGACCATCTCACCTCATTCTCACCCCTTCCCTTGAAAGTTGATCCAAATACCTAATTTCAACCCAAATTATTATGGATTCTGAAAACACTTCAAGTCTCATTTCTAGGAGTTACATGAACGAAACATATACACATACTAGCATTTACTTTTATAATATAGTTTGCTCATTTTTGTAACGTCTTTTAATACTTCTTCCTGAGAAATAAATCAGACCAATAGTCACAGTGAACTGCACAAAGGAGCTGGTCAACAAATGTTACTGTTCCCTTTCTTGTTACCAGTTAGCTCCTAGGCAAAACACTTACTGTGTTACTCAAGATAAAAAAATACACATACATATTATGTTTTCACTTAGAATAAAAGTAACTTACTATTTATATTGTTCCCTTTTACACTGCCCCATATGCCTTATTACATATTATAGAGGTAATAAAAACAGTGTGAATGATTCAACAGAAAGAATGTAGTACAGTGACAAAGACCTTTACTAGAAACCAACATGGAATTTGGAATCAAATCAATATAGGTTCAAAGGCCAACTGGGTGACCTCAGACAAATTACTTACAGAGAGATGATGATCTGTTCTAGGAAAGTATAATAAAACAGATTTTTTAAATAATATAATAAACCAGAGAGACAGCTTTAAAAAAAAGTACAGGACGGTATCAAACTACTGAGAAAGAAAAGGAGAAAATGCTCAGTATTTAAGCCCAGATGACTGGAAAAGTAATGGAAAAATAGATGTACTGAGAAGCAAAGTTAACATTTAGAACAAACCAAATAATTTCAGTTTTGAATAATGAAGTCAAGTCTCCCAAATCACTTGAGAAACTAGTATTTAGCTGTGGAAGTTAAGGGCACAGTATTAGGAATACATTGGGTCAGAGTGAAAAAGGTTAAAGCCTTAACTATGTTCTTGGAATATATTTTTAAAAATTAAAATAAAATGTTTCCTCTTGCTGCCAAAGGAAAGTAAATACATGGTTATTTTAAGTAATTCATGAGGAACTTTAAAAATATAGCGTAAAAAGTAATTTGTTATTATATTAGCATGGCTGTTATGTAAAAGTATATATGGCATCATACTGCTTCATTGTCCTGACCCATGATTTCAAAAAGTGTTAAATGTGGCTTAATCATTATCTTACAGTTCACTTGCCTTCCTGAGTTGTAGCTCTCAGTAAAACATAACTTTAAAAAAAATGCCGGCCGGGCACAGTGGCTCATGCCTGTAATCCTAGCACTTTGGGAGGCCGAGGAGGGCGGATCACAAGGTCAAGAGATCGAGCCCATCCTTGTCAACATGGTGAAATCCCGTCTCTACTAAAAATACAAAAAATTAGCTGGGCATGGTGGCGCGTGCCTGTAATCCCAGCTACTTAGGAGGCTAAGGCAGGAGAATTGCCTGAACCCAGGAGGCAGAGGTTGCGGTGAGCCGAGATCATGCCATTGCACTCCAGCCTGGGTAACAAGAGCGAAACTCCGTCTCAAAAAAAAAAAAAAAGCCTAATGGTAATTACTTAAAACACTTGTGCAAAGTGCACCAGAGGTTAGTGATCCACCATACAGACAGACAACAGATATCCTTTTTGGCATTTTGAGAGCCACAGCCTTCTCCCTTTTGTGTTTACTTCCTGTCAAATTTGACATTTCAAAAGAATACCATAGAAGCTTAAAATTATGTATATAAGTTTGTCAATAAATCAGGACTGCTGCTGGATTAGGTTTGCCAGTATTTTATTGAGGATTTTCACACTGATGTTCATCAAGGATATTTTCCTGAAATTTATTTGTTTTGTCTCTGTCAGGATTCAGTATCAGGATGATGCTGCCCTCATAACATGAGGTAGGGAGGAGTCTCTCTTTTTTTATTGTTTTTAATAGTTTCAGAAGGAATGGTACCAGCTCCTCTTTGTACCTCTGGTAGAATTCGGTTTTGAATCTGTCTAGTCCCGGGCTTTTTTTGGTTGGTAGGCTATTAATTGCCTCAATTTCAGAACTTGTTATTGGTCTGTTCAGGGATTCAACTTCTTCCTGGTTTAGTCTTGGGAGGGTGTATGTGTCCAGGAATGTATCCATTTCTTCTAGAGTTTCTAGTTTATTTGCATAGAGGTGTTTATAGTATTTTCTAATGGTAGTTTGTATTTCTGTGGGATCAGCAGTGATATTCTCTTTATCATTTTTTATTGTGTCTATTTGATTCTTCTCTCTTTTCTTCTTTATTAGTCTGGCTAGTGGTCTATCTATTTTGTTAATCTTTTCAACAAAAAAACAGCTCCTGGATTCATGGATTTTTTTGAAGGACTTTTTGTGTCTCTATCTCCTTCAGTTCTGCTCTGATCTTAGTTATTGCTTATCTTCTGCTAGCTTGTGAATTTGTTTGCTCTTGCTTCTCTAGTTCTTTTAACTGTGATGTTAGGGTGTCAATTTTAGATCTTTCCCTTTTTCCCCATGGGAATTTAGTGCTATACATTTCCCCTTAACCCTGCTTTAGCTGTGTCCCAGAAATTCTAGTATGTTGTGTCTTTGTTCTCACTGGTTTCAAAGAACTTATTTATTTCTGCCTTAATTTCATTATTACCCAGTAGTCATTCAGGAGCAGGTTGTTCACTTTCCATGTAGTTTTGTGGTTTTGAGTGAGTTTTTAAATTCTGAGTTCTAACTTGACTACACTGTGACCTGAGAAACAATTTGTTATTATTTCCGTTTCTTTGCATTTGCTGAGGAGTGTTTCACTTCCAATTATGTGGTCATTTTTAGAATAAGTGTGATGTGGTGCTGAGAAGAATGTATGTTCTATTGATTTGAGGTGGAGAGCTCTGTAGATGTCTATTAGTTTCGCTTGGTCCAGAGCTGAGTTCAAGTCCTGAATATCCTTGTCAATTTTCTGTCTCCTTAATCTGTCTAATATTGACAGTGGGGTGTTAAAGTCTCCCACTATTATTGTGTGGGAGTCTAAGTCTCTTTGTAGTTCCCTAAGAACTTGCTTTATGAATCTGCGTGCTCCTGTGTTGGGTGCATATATATACTGAGGATAGTTAGCTCTTCTTGTTGCATTGACCCCCCTTACCATTATGTAATGTCCTTCTTTGTCTTTTTTGATCTTTGTTGGTTTAAAGTCTGTTTTATCAGATTTTTTTGTTTTTTGCTTTCTATTTGGTTGGTAAATATTCCTCCATCCCTTTATTTTGAGCCTAATTGTATCTTTGCATATGATATGGATTTCCTGAATATAGCACACCATTGAGTCTTGATACTTTGTCCAACGTGCCAGTCTGTGTCTTTTAATTGGGGCATTTAGCCCATATACATTTATGGTTAGTATTGTTATGTATAAAATTGATCCTGTCATTATTTTGCTAGCTGGATATTTTGCCTATTAGTTAATGCAGTTTCTTCATCGTGTCGATGGTCTTTACAATTTGGTATGTTTTTGGAGTGGCTAATACCAGTTTTTCCTTTCCATGTTAGGAGGCACAGAGGTCAGGGACCCACTTGAGGAGGCACTCTGTCCCTTAGCAGAGATCAAGTGTTGTGCTGGTAGATATGCTGCTCTCTTCAGAGCCAGCAGGTGGGAATATTTAAGTCTGCTGAAGCTGTGCCCACAGCTGCCCCTTCCTTCAAGTGCTCTGTCCCAGTGAGATGGGAGTTTTATCTATAAGCCCCTGACTGGGGCTGCTGTCTTTCTTTCAGAGATGTCCTGCCCAGAGAGGAGGAATCTAGAGAGGCAGTCTGGCTACCATAGCTTTGCCGAGCTGTGGAGGGCTCTATCCAGTTTGAACTTCCCAGAGGATTTGTTTACACTGTGAGGGGAAAACCACCTACTTAAGTCTCCATAATGGTAGATGCCCCCCCCACCAACACACCTAGCTTGAGTGTCCCAGGTTGATTTCCAACTGCTGTGCTGGCAGCGAGAATTTCAAGCCAGTGGATCTTAGCTTGCTGGGCTTTGTGGGAGTGGGATCCATGGAGGTAGACTACTTGGCTCCCTAGCTTCAGCCCCCTTCCAGGGGAGTGGAGTTCTGCCTTGCTGGTGTTTCAGGCACCACTGGGGTATGAAAAAAAGACTCCTATATCTAGCTGGATGTCTGCCCAAACTGCCACCTAGTTTTGTGCTTGAAACCCAGAGCCCTGGTGTTATAGGCATCTGAGGGAATCTCCTGGTCTGTGGGTTGCAAGACCATGGTAAAACCATAGTATCTGGGCCAGAATGCATCATTCCTCATAGCACATCCCTCATGGCATCCTTTGGCAAGGGGTGGGAGTTCCCTGACCCTTTGTGCTTCCCAGGTGAGGCAACACCCAACCCTGCTTCAGTTCACCCTCTGTATGCTGCACCCACTGTCCAACCAGTCCCAGTGAGATGAGCTCTGCATTTCCTCAGATGGAAATGCAGAAATCACCCACCTTTTGCATTGACCTCACTGGGAACTGTGGACTGGAGCTGTTCTTATTTGGCCATCTTGCCAGCCCATTCTAAATATTTTCTGATGTAAATGTATGTTGGCCAAGTACTTGTGTAATGGAATGAAGAAATTTGCTAATGTTTGGTGACCACAGAAAAATAGTATGAAAGAATCCTATTTAATAAGTCAGCTACATTTGACACATTTAAAGGAGACTCAATGTTCATGTGACATAACAAAATTTAATACAAGAAAATAGTTAATAGCTAGTACTTCTATGTTCTCCATATGGTAGTCACCCCTCTGAAACAGTATTATTCAGAAGACCTGATGCATTAAACACAAGGAAGTGCAAATGATAGCCTAAATATTCTGTAAGTACACATATTTCATATTTATAAATACTTCATCAATCACTAAGCCTTATGTTTAGTAACCCTACCAACTCTGAGGAAGAAACAGGGACCAGATTTGTTTAAACAACCACAAAATTCAACATCATAAATGAAACAATACTTTTTAGACATTAAGCAACAGGCAGTACAGAACAGAGATCCCTGGAGGAAGGAAAACAAATGGTGAGCCTCGTTATTGCCACACCTTACTGCCTAGAGACAGTTCACAGGCCACAGTGCAGAGACAAGAAACTGGAATGCAGCCCAGTGGTCCCCCAGTTAAAGAAACAGAGTTGAGATCAGAGATGCCAAGGCAAACTCAAATTACCAGGGCAGAATACTAGAGAGAAGACAGCTACAAAAAGAGGGCTCCAGAGGTCTGCAGAGGGTTAAGCTTGAGTCTTTAGCTGAGCACTGATCAGTTCATGCATGTGAGGATACTACTCAAAGCTAGGGAATAACCACGGGGAGGTGTAGAATCCTTCCAGGAGCTGACACAGGGCCAGGAAGAGTTCTACTTTCCACTAACCAGAGTGGAAAAACCTTGTAATATATGGGACATTCAGCAGAGTACTCAGAAGAGCAATGCCTGGAAATTTAGTGATTGATTAAAGACTGCTCTTTGTCCAAAAACAAAAACAAGATAAATAAATGAAGCCTTAAAAGAGTCAAATTATTTCCAGATAATTTAATTGTGTTCCAAAACACAGGTCAAGAATAGTGAAAGGAATAAGAAAATATTCAGGACTCACTAAAGCAAAATTCACAGTATTTAGAATCCAACCAAAAAATCACCAAGCAGACAAAAAAGCAGAAAAAAACATTACTCTTAAAAAAAGAGAGAGAACTATCAGTCAAAAGAAAGAGACTTAAAAGACACAGGCACTAGACTTAGTAGAAGGGACATTAAAAAACTTATATATTCCATATGTTCAAGATGGTAAAGAAAAGCATAAACATAATAAAGATAGATATGGAAGATATAAAAGGACCCAAATCAAATTTCTAAAAATGAAAAATATAGTAAGACTAGAAATACAGGAGAGAGATCCAAGATGGCTGATTACTAGCAGCTTGGGATTGTAGCTCCCAGTGAAAGCACAGCGAACAAGAGGATGCCACACTTTCAGATGAATTTTTGTTGCTCACGAACCAGGAGATTCCCAGCTGAGGAGCCCCACGGGTCACCAGCGCGACTCTTGTGACCGGCACGGCGGTTCTTGGTGCAGAGTAACCGGACTGGCTCCCCTTTTGGTCGACGTTTGGAGCTCTGGGAAGGCAGAGTCACCTATTCAGCTGATTGAAAAAGGGACTCAGGAAGGAAGCCAGACCAGAGATTCCCAGGCAGAAAAGCACCACGAATCTTAACACCACTGTTTTAGCCAGCACAGTGGGTTGCTCAGATTCTGGCGCTGGGAATCAACAAGTTGAACGTCCACTCAGAGACCTAATTAGAAAGTCGATAATTACAATGATGACAGGTGGATAAATTTACAATGATGGGAAGAAATCAGTGTAAAAAGGCTGAGAATACCCAAAATCAGAATGCCTCTCCCTCTACAGGGGATCACAGTTCCTCATCAACAAGGGAACAAGGCCTGATGGAGAACGAATGTGTTCCAATAACAGAATTAGGCTTCAGAAAGTGGATAATAAGAAACTTCTGTGAGTTAAAAGAAGATGTTCTAGCCCAATGTAAAGAAACTAAGAACCTTGAAAAGAGGTTTGACGAAATCCTAAAGAGAATAGACAATCTAGAGAGGAATATAAGTGAATTAATGGAACTGAAGAATACAATACGAGAACGCAGCGAAGTATGCACAGGTTTTAACACTTGAATTGATCAAGCAGAAGAAAGGGTATCTGAGGTTGAAGACCAACTTAATGAAAGGAAACGAGAAGACAAGATTAGAGAAGAAAGAGTGAAAAGGAAGGAGCAAAGTCTCCAAGAAATATGGGACTATGTGAAAAGACCTAATTTACATTTGATAGGTGTACCTGAATGTCATGAAGAGAATGAATCCAAGCTGGAAAATATTCTTCAGGATATTATTCAGGAAAACTTTCTTAACCTAGTAAGATAGGACAATAACTCAACTCCACGTAATACAGAGAACACCACAAAGATATTCCTCAAGTAGAGCAACCCCAAGACACATAATCGCTAGATTCACCAGGGTTGAAATAAAGGAGAAAATTAAAGGTCAGGTTACCCACAAAGGGAAGCCTATCAGACTCACAGCAGATCTCTCAGCTGAAACCCTACAAACTAGAAGAGAATGGGGGTCAATATTCAATATCCTCAAAGAAAAGAATTTTCAAGCCAGAATCTCATAACCAGCCAAATTAAGCTTCATAAATGAAGGAAAAATAAATTTTTTTGTGAACAAGCAAGCACACAGAGATTTCATCACTACCAGGCCTGCTTTACAAAAGAAAGCAGAAAGGAACAACCAGTATCAGTCATCCCAAAAACTTACCAAAAGGTAAAGAGTATCTCCATAATGAAGAATTTATATCAACTAATGGGCAAAATAGCCAGCTAGCATTAAATGACAATATTAAACTCACAAATATCAATATTAATCCTAAATTTAAATGCCCCAATCAAAGACACAAACAGGCAAATTGAATAAAAAGTCAAAACCCATTGGTATGCTGTATCCAGATCCATCTCATAAGCAAGGACACACAAAGACTCAAAACAAAGGGTTGGTGGAAGACTTACCAATCAAATGGAGAGCAAAGAAAAAAAAAAACAGGAGTTGTAACTTTCGTCTCTGACAAAATAGACTTTAATAGTAACAAAGACTAAAAGAAACAAAGAAGGACATTACATAATGGTAAAAGGATCAATGCAACAACAGGAGTCAATGATCATAAATATATATGCACCCAATATAGGAACACCCAGATATATAAGACAAGTTCTTAATGACTTATAAAGAGACTTGGACTCCCGCACAATGATAGCAGGAGACTTTGACCCCACATTGTTAATATTCAATGGATCAACAAGATAGAAAATTAACAGGGACATCTATGATTTGAACTCAGACCTGGAACAAGTAAACTCAGTGAATATTTACAGAATTCTTCACCCCAGGTCCACAGAACATACATTTTGCTCAGTATCACATTACACCTATTTTGAAAGTGACCACATAATTGGAAGTAAATCACTCTTGAGCATTTGCATAGCATTTTACAGACTTAAATGAAATATTGGTTGGCTGTTTGTTTGCTATTTTCTTCCCTTATTCCTTCCTGTTTCCACTGGTAAGCACAACTATCGGCATAAAAGAGGTTTTTCATACCTATTTTTAGATTGCATTTCAGCCTGGGCAATAGAGCAAGACTTCTGTTCTCTCTCCCCCTTTCTCTTTCTCTTTCTTTCAAAAAAAAAAGAAAACTCTCAATAGAAATCAGTCACAGTTCTGTTTCCTAGAAATTTGAAGAGTGTCACCAAAGTTTCAGGTACAGATAAATTCTTGTCTGATTATCTTGTATTGTGAAATACAAGCTCTTAGTTATTTCAGAAAATTCTATGTCAGGGCTGATATTGAATCTAAAATTTTGTGTTTTAAAACACCAAATATCATAGTGAAATTAAAAAATGAATTTCAGAATTCTGAGTGTTCATATTTCAAGCTCCTACATATTTCCTTTATTTTTTCTTTCCATCAAGCCATATAAATTGACCTCAGTAAGACCAGTAAGTTCACTGATTTCATTTGTAGTATTTTTGTTCACACTACCAAAATCAAATTGTTCATATTACAAAATTCAAATCACTTGACATTTATCAATATTTCAATGATTTTCCATATTCTCTCAAATTCTGACATTGACAGCTTATGACATACCATATTAACATTTACATATGAAAAACAGAAACAAAAAAAGCAATTTTCCTAATAGAAGGCATTTAATCACAATGAAATAGGATCTTATCTTACAGGGCTGTCCCTCACTCCGCCCCTCACCCCACCTTACACTTTCTGGATGTTTAAGTTTGTGGCTTTGACTTACATGGGTTAACAAACAAACAAACAAACAAAGAAATACAATAGATGAGATTAGTAGCAGATTAGACACCTCATAAGAAAAAAACTAAGAAACTTGAAGACATTGCTATAGAAGGTATTTAACATGAAATACAGAAAGAAAAACATGTAGAAAAAAATACAGCAAAAAAAGAACAAAGCCAGGCATGGTGGCTCACATTTGTAATCCCAGCACTTTGGGAGGCCAAGGTGGGTGGGTCACCTGAGATAAGGAGTTCAAGACCAGCCTAGCCAACATGACAAAATCGCATCTCTAACAAAAATACAAAAATTAGCCAGGCATGGTGGTATGCACCTATAGTTCTAGGCAGTCAAGAGGCCGAGGGAGAAGAATCGCTTGAACCCAGGAGGCAGAGGTTGCAGTGAGCCAGCATCATGCCACTGCACTCCAGCCTGGGCAAAAGAGCAAGACTCTGCCTCAAAAAAAAAAAAAGAAGAAGAAGAAAGAAAGAAAGAAAAGGGAAGGGAAGGAGAAAAGGGGAAAGGGGAGAAAAGGAGGAAAAGGGGAAAAGGGAAAAAAAGTAGAAAAAGGGGAAAAATGGGAAAAGCAAACCATGCACCACCATGCCCAGCTAATTTTTTGTATTTTTAGCAGAGACGGGGTTTCACCATGTTGACTGAAATGGACTCGATCTCTTGACCTCGTGATCCGCCCACCTCAGCCTCCCAAAGTGTTGGGATTACAGGCTTAAGCCACCTCACCCGGCCCTGGAGCAACATTTTTGAAGCACTCAGCACTCAAAGAAAAAACAAAAGACTATCAACCCAGAATTCAATACCCAGCAAAATATCTTTTAAAAATAAAGGTAAAATGTTTTTTTCCAGACATAAAAGCTGGAAGAATTCATCACTAGTAGACCTGCACCACAAGAAATGTATTTTTGTTTGTTTTCTAAGAATAGAGACGGGTTTTGCTTTTTTGCCCAGGCTGGTTTTGAACTCCTGGCTTCAAGAGATCCTCCCACCTCAGCCTCCTAAAGTATTGGGTTTACATGTATGAGCCACTACACATGTTCAAGAAATGTAAAAAAAAAAAAAAAAAAAAAAAAGGTTTTATAGTCAGAAGGAAAACAAAAGGAATGTGGATCTACACAAGGAATGAAGAGCACTAGAAAGGTAAATATGCAATTTAACAAAACATCTTTTTTCTTTTGTTTTGAACTCTCTTCAAAAGGCTATTGGTGGTTTAAAAGAAAAGTAATATCAATGTATTGTGGAGTTGATAACTTCTCCTGAAACAAAATGTATGACAACAGCAGCCCAAAGGTTGGAAAAGGGAAAATGGAAACACACTGGTCTAAGATTCTTATACTATATATGAAGTAGTATAATACTATTTAAAGACTATGAAAGCTTAAAGATGCATATTGTAAATCAAAAGACACCAATTACAAAATAAAACAAAGAAAATATAGACAGTTAAGCCTAGAAAGAAGATAAAACAGATTTAAAAATTCAATCCAAAAGAAGAAATATAGACAGTTAAGCCTAGAAAGAAGATAAAACAGATTTAAAAATTCAATCCAAAAGAAGGCAGAAAAAGAGAAAAGGGAGAAAAAGATGAGAAAAATAGAAAATGAATAATAGGATGGAGAATTTAAACCCAACCATATCAATAGTCACATTAAATTTAAATCTAAACATCCAAATTAAAAGGTAGATTTTCCTAGACTAGATTTAAGAAAGAAACACCCTACTATATGCTGCCTATAAGAAAATCAGTTCTTTAAGAATAAAGACACATATAAGTTAAATAAAGGAATGGGGAAAATATGCCATGTTAATATCAATGAAAAGAAAGCTGGAATGGCTTTACTAGTATTGGGCACAAGTAGTTTTCAGAGCAAACAATATTACCAGGAATAAAGATAGGGTCATTTAATAATGATTAAAGGAGTAAATTCATCAAAGGACATTACAAATCTAATGGTTAATGCACCTAAATTCTACATGTCAGAGACTGGATTAGGTATTGTGAGAGAGATTTGTTTTTTTAAGTGAGCCAGGAGTTTTCTTTTGAAGACCTCCCTAACCCTCTGCCCCATTTATCTCTTGGTCTCACTTATCTCTTGGTTACTGCCCTCAAGCACTAAGGACCTTAGTCCTTAGTTCACTCACATTCCTCCTCGCTACATGTCCTGGACAGTTGCTCATTGTAATTTTTGGCTTCTTGACCTCCTCATGCACTCCTGAGATCATTTATTAGAATACAGTAAACTACCCGGAAATGTTCTGTTTCTGGAAATACTTGTTAAGGTGAAACATCTCTTTGACTATAACCTCCTATACTTTCACTCTCATTGTTACTACCACTATACCTATTAAACATCATTAAACTTATTAAGTTAAACTTCATTATTTAATGAATGAATGATTTAATGAAATATCCTGTTACTTTTTGTTTGCGTTGTATTGTTTTGTTTTGTATTATTTTTGAGTCAGGGTCTCATTCTGCCACCCAGGCTGGAGTGCTGTGGTGCAATCACAGCTCACTGCAGCCTTAACATCCCAGGCTCAGGCGATTCTCCCAGTTCAGCCTCCCAAGTAGCTAGGACCACAGGTGTGGGCCGCTACAACTGGCTCATTTTTAAAATTATTTGTAGAGACCGTGTCTCCCTATGTTGCCAAAGCTGGTCTTGAACTCCTAAACTCAAGCAATCCTCTCACCTTGGCCTCCCAAAATGCTGGGATTACAGGCATGAGACACTGCATGCTGCCAAATATCCTGTTTCTTAGAACCTCTACTTTCCAGCAAATCTCCTATCTTCTCTCTGCAGGTGAAAACTCCAAAGCTTAACATTCTAACCACTCCAGGGAGGGAGGATGGGAGGAAGAGAGCTGAGTGTGCACCAAGGAGCAGTAAGATGCCAGACTTGTTAGTGAAGAAGCGTCTTGGAAGTACACCCTGTAGTTCCAGACACCTGCTGACATATAGAGACAAATCACCCAATCAAGTTCTCCCCAAATTCCTGACCCACAAAGTAATGAGCAAAATAAAATAGTTGTTTAAAGCCATTAATTTGTAATCCAGCAATAGAGAACACTCCTAATGGCTCTTTTCCATCAATATTTAATCCCTTTCTCATTAAAAATATATATACATATATTCCCTCCACTTCACATACATCAAGCTGTATCTTTACTTCTGTTATATCTTTATTTCTCTTCACAGGCAAAACTTTTAGTAAAAGCCATCTATTATCACTGTGTCCACTTTATCTCTCATTCACATCTCATCCTATCCCCACCTCTTCATTTAACGGTCCCTGTCACTGTCACCAGTGACTTCATTGTTGCTAAAACTTTTCAGCTCTTATCTGAAACAGCAAGCATTCACTCAGACTTTGTAATTCCCTTTTATCTTTAAATTTTTATTTTTATTTATTTATTTTTTTGAGACAGAGTCTCACTCTGTTACCGAGGCAGGAGTACAATGGAACGATCTTGGCTCACACAACCTCTGCCTCCCAGGTTCAAGGGATTCTCATGCCTCAGCCTCCCAAGTAGCTGGAATTATAGCCATGTGCCACCACACCCAGCTAATTTTTGCATTTTTTACTAGAGACAGGTTTTTGTCATATTGGTCAGGCTAGTCTCGAACTCCTGGCCTGTAGTGATCTGCCTGCCTCAGCCTCCCAAAGTGCTGGGATTACAGGTGGCAGCACCTGGCTGTTCTCTCTATGATACCACTTCTGATTTTCCTCTTATCTTCCCTTGCTGTTCTATTTCAATCTCTTTTGTAGGCACAGGCTTCTCTTTTCTGTCCATCCTTTAAATGTTCGAGCTCCTCAGGATTCTATCTTTAGCCTTTTTTTCTCACACTACATTCTCCCCTTAAGTGATCTTATCCCTTTCCCAAACTTCAGTTACTCAGCAAAGCATAAGAATTAATAGCTTGAGTGCCAGAAAGACCTGGGTTCAAATCACAGATCTTGCCATTGATTTTGCGTGGTCTAGGGCAAGTTATTAAACTTTTCTAAGCATTCATTTCCTGATCTAGGGTAATACTACCTCATGATTATGAAAATTAAATTTAAGAAGTGCTCATCAAAGTACCTAGCACAAGATAAACTGTCAATAAAGAGTGACCTTTTTTATTACACATGGATGGCAGCTCTCAAGTCCATAATCTTAGCCTAAATTTCTTTCCTAAGTTCCAGACACACATATCCAATTGCTACTTGACACCTCTGTTTAAATGACCTATAAGTACTTCAAACTCAATCGAATGGAATTCATGTTCCCAAGCAAACCTCATCTAATTTTAAGTATCTTATTTTAATGAATGACACCACTATCCACTTAACTTATATAAGCCAGAAGCCTGGATATCATCATAAGTTGACTCCTCTCTGTCCTTTACCCTTATGTAATTAATTGCTACATTTTATAATACAATGACAGATATTGTTTTAAGTACTTTACATGAATTTAACATGAGATATGCACATAGAGTAAAATATAAAGTTTATAAATGACTAGTAAGTATATTGATAATAAACTCTTTAAGACTAAATGAGGGAAGAATGACTATACACTAGGATGATCAGGAAAGGCAAAATGAACCTTAAAATCTGGTCAACAAAAAGGCAGAGGAAAGCGTTTTAAGACTCAAGAACAGGCAAAAACAAACACAATTGTGTGAGTGAAAGACAAGTCTGAAAGGAGAAGAGAATATAGACAAGGGTTCTCAAACTTTTTGGATTCAAAACCCTTTTATGTTCTTAAAATTACTAAGAACTCCAAAAGCTTTTGTTCATGTGGGTTAAATAAATTTTTACTTTATATTAAATCTTAATTTAGTTAAAATTTAATTAAAACTGAGAAATTTTTTAAAATTACAACCCATACAATTCACTCATTTAATGTATAGAATTCAATAGTTTTTAGTATATTCACAGAAATGATTAAAATGTTATAAAATTGACTATAATATTGAGTCAATTTTACGACATTTTCATTATCTCAGAAACTCTCTAGCCGTCATCCTCCAAACCCCTAGTCCTCTCCACCAGCCTTAGGCAACCAATAATCTACTTCCTATCTCTACTGAATTGCCTATTGTGGACATTTCATATAAATGAATTTATATAATGCTTGGTTTTCTGTGACTGGCTTCTTTCAACGTATTTTCAAGGTGATTATGTATTCTTCCACTAGGAAGCATAAAATAGCTAATAGCTTTTTTTTACATTAAAGGATACTGAGGCTCAAAACAACCTTGAGAAAATTTAAGAATATTTATTTTAAACAAAAAACCCATTATGCTAACATAAATAATTTTTTAAATGAAAAATAACCACATTCTTCAAAATAAAAAATATAGAATAGCACTGTTTTACAATCTTCTGAATGTGTTTACTAGACGTTAGTAAATGTCTAGTAAAAAAATAGAAAAGAGCTGAATTTTCATATCTGCTTCTACATTTACTTTGTTGCAATATGCTGTTTTGGTTGAAATATACAAAGAAAAATCTGGCCTCAGATAGAAAGAGGAGGAGTATTCCATAGCCTTTTCAGCTAATTATGGTGATTGTTTTCTGACACTACACCAAAACTCAACAAGTCATAGTTTCTTAAAGGTTAGTTACAGGGTGGAACTGGAAGCAATATCACTGAACAGAAATATTCTTTTTGTATTTTAATACCTTAAAATCCATTGGTTCATCTTGAACTTTTGATGAATCTCTTACCCATGAATGATTTTATAATGATGTATTTGGTCAATTGGAAATATTAGTTCACTGAATTATGTAGGCCTTCTAACTGTTTACAAATCTCTGTATACAATATTTTAAAAATCACATTTGTTGATATCACTACTGATTTTATCAGAAAAATCTTTAAGATATTAGGAATCTGTCAAGCTTTCAGTGGTGGATACAAGTTTCTAACCATCTAATTTTTACTTGAAAACACAAAAGTTATCATTGGTAACCTTTACTGTCAGCTGTTTTCCTTGAAGAGACAGGCTCACTTTGTTCATTTTTTAGAATCTACCACATACCCAAGTATGAATAAACACAACTGCTCATCAGTCTTACAAGTAAAACATGTTTCATGAAAAGAGTAACTGGTTCAGTTCACAATTCAACCAACGAAATAACTATTTTTCCTCAAGACAACTATCATACTTTGGTATGCAACTTTCTACATATTTTAATTTCATCACATTGAATATTAAAAAGACATACTCAAGAGTGGAGATTTAATAAAATTCCTTTTACTGCTTCATCAAGGACATTCTTAAATGAAACTGACATGTTATGTTTTGTTTCTTTAACTGAAAATGTGCAGTGGTGAAGATTACAATGACTACTAGCCAGTTTCATGTCACTGCCTTGATTTGTGCAAAGGTGCTAACAGCTTCACATAATCAGTTTAAATGTCAACAAACTGGAAAAGGTAAATTAACATTTTAATATAATAGTAATACAAAAATAGTTTTTACTTTGCAAATTCCTTGAAGTGGTTTCAGGAACCATCAAGAAATCATGCACACTTATAACTGCTGACATTAAAAAAAAAAAAAAAGCAGGAGACAAAGCATCTAAAAAAGATTTTTTTTTTTTTTGAGAGAAAATGTCATTTCAAACAAATTTATTTCCTTGATTCATGAGAAACAGCATTCTAAAAGCAGTGTAGCCAGCATACAATCACATTGCTGCAGAACATTGAATAAGCTTTTAAAAAATCACAGGGCAGAGAATGGGATGGTAAATTGCTAAAATCAGGAAAAAGCATCCAACAAAGTAGGAATCCAATTTGGTTCCCACAGTGGGGCAATCAGTTTAGAAAGTCCATTCATGATGTTAATTACAACAATGGAATGGAAACATTTAGGTTGATACTAGATAACTTTCATATACTTGTTTTGGTAAACTGCAACAAGCATCACAAATCCCAATAGTCCCCAAAATTAACATTGATGTTTCAAGTTTAGATTGCTGAGAGACAGATCAATTTGACTTACTGCATATATTACCATGGATTATTTTGAAGATACTTTGCTATTTCTTTTAAAAATATTTCTGAGGGTAGTTTTTATTCTTCAAGTTCACTATGGTATAGGTGGTGATTCAAAGAAAAACAAAAGTGACACTTAGATTTTGCAGGCATTCAATAAGTATAGACTCGAAGAATAAATAGATGAGTGGATGCATAAAGAGCCATAAAACTATCCATTAAATCTGGTGAAGAAATAATTTCTAGTGGGAACTAAGGCCTAAAATCTAAAACAATCTTGCAAGGATGTATTCCTGATAGTCCAATACTAGTAAATATCTTATTGAAGCAGCTGAAGCAATAAACAATCACTTAGTTATATACTTAAATGTATAAGAAATCTTAGGCTCACAAAAATATACATGTTTTAAAAAGGAAATCTAAGGCACACAAAATACTAAAACAAGTCAATGAATTACCCTATTTTACATATTCAACAAGCAGAAATCTACTTGTACGGGATGGTCTATCAATGGTCATTTCGTTATTTACAATCCCTTCATATTCCCTTACTTGGATTAGTCAAAAGCTCAAAACAGATACTTTGCACAATATATTAACAAGTTACAATGAGTTTTTCTTTAGAGAGCCTGCTGGAACTGTTTGCTTTTGTATCAAAATGGTAAGTGTTAGCAGTTGTGGGCTTCCTATGGCATTTCCAAGGGAGAAGCACCATTAGGTTTTCCATACTCCCAAGGAATCTGACACTTTGAATGTTATAGTTTCATATGCCAGAGATATCACATTTAATATTTAAATTCAGAGGTTTATGACTGCCACGTCTCCTATTGTAAATCAATTATACTCTTTTCCAAACTTTGGCCTTGTCACTTTTTCTCCAAAAGTTCTCAAAAATAAAGGAATATTGTTTAGAAGCCCTGAATAACTGAGCTAAACAGGCTTGAGTACGAGCAATTTTTAAAGAGTAAATTTCTAATACTTTCTACACAATTTTCCAAGCCTTTATCTTTTTTGTATCCTCACAATGTCTCTCTCAATTCAAGGCATATGGCAGTTGTTCAATAATTACATGCTGATGGAAATAAAATTGAATATCTAAAATAAATAATAATACTTTCAGATGATACAGTAATATTGCAATATCAATTTCTGGGAGGAGAGGACACATAAGCCGTTAAAAAGTACTCTAAGTGCTTATTTTATTTACTTATCTATTTATTTATTTTTGCTTTCACTTAATTCCCCAGATTCAGAAAGTTGTCTTCTTACTACTCCTTTTCTTATCAAGCTTAAGTTCATTCCATAAGTAGTTACCAAATTCAATAATAGGAGTGTAACATTCTATCAATTACCCATGCTTCTCTCCTCTATTCACTCTGTCTATATGGCAATATAAGAAAACACTAAGAAATAAATTATCTCTTAGTCATTAAAAATTCAAAACATAAGAAAACTAAAACTAATGTTACATGTGCAAATTAGGATTGTAGGATACCTAAAGTCTTAATATTTAACTACAATTTCTGCATGCTGATACAAATTAAAGATATATACTTAGTATGCCACAGTTTCAAAAGAAACCATTAATCTACAAATCTGACAATTCACAAAGTATTATCCAACTATGCAGATTTGAAGAGCATAACCTCAAATTGCCACCTTTATTAAACAAAAGCCTTATCAATGGTTATAATGTTATAAAGAGAATCCTAGACAATACAATCTGTGCCCCATAATGATTGAACAAATAACTATAATTGAACAATAGTGTTATACTTTAATAATGGAAAAAAATGAATCCTACTAAATTGAACAAGAAAAAAATGCACTTTTTAATAATATAAATCTCATAATCTCACAATTTAAGAGCAGACATGTACATTTTCAAATAAAACAATATATTTTAAATAAATTACCTAAATAGTTTTTAAAATTCTGTTTTGTTTTGAAGTGCCACGTTTTAAGAAAAGCTATTCTTAAATAAATCACTGTGCTGTATTAGATGGTTTAGGGCACTCAAATAAAGCTCTATTTTAATATTCCACTTGATTCTTGGGCTGAAATAACATTATTCATTTAATTGTCTATTTGTTCTTGAGGTACATGTTAAGAAACATCTCTCACTCACAGATGATCTGTTAGCCAAATGCATATGAATGAATTTCTTCAATTATTTAGCTAGTTACTTACTGAGTGCCATGCAAGGGATTCCATGATTCGATGTTCACATCGTTCTAAATGTTTTATCATTTCTCTTGTCAAGTTGCCTTCTGCTTTGATAAAACTTTCAATCACTTTGTAAAAATCAAAGGCTTTTAAATTAAGTACATTCAGAATCCATGGGAAGGACAAATCTGTTCCAGAATCAAGATTCTGAGATGTGCTTCCTAAAAATGAAAAAAAAAAAGTAACTTAGGTATGAAATATTAACCCTTGAGCTAGGTAGTTTTTTGGAAGGTCATATCCAACGAAGAAAATAGTAGAAAGGTTAAACAATTTTTATTTAGAGCATAATTTTTTATTTTGGAGTCTACAGACTCAGAGGAAATAGCCTTCCAATTTTCGAGTGTATACACATGTATCTTTTTCCTAGAGAAAAGGCTTATAGCTTATCTCAAATTTGCAAATGTTTAAATACCCTAAACTTACATCAGGAACAAGTTTAGTATCTTACCAGCCATTCGTTAGCATATCCATTTTAATTCTCATTAATCCTTGGTAAGAGGAGAGACAGTCTTGAAGATTTTGCTAATTTCATTACTTAGAAAATGGTATCTCTTTAAAATGTGCATTTCTTTATTATTAATGAGGATTCACAGTTTTTCTTATTTGTTTACTAATAAGGAAACTAAAAGTTCCTCTTTTACTGTTTTGCATCCTTATACAAATGTTACTTTTCTTTCTGCAAGCAAAACTTTCTTTTAACATTTGCAATGTAATCTGCAAAGTGATATACATTCATATTTTTAAAAACACTGTAATTGGCCTTTGTTCTATTTATCTAGTGGATTCTAGCTTCAATCTTTAGTTTCATAACCATGAAGGTTATAGCAGGGCTTCCATATCAGTAGAGGTCACTCTTCAATACTCCTTGGGCACTTTACAATCTCACAGGTCTTCAGAGGGATTTCAAAAGGTACCTTTTCTGGATTCAGTATACTCAGAAGAGGAGCCTAGTGAAATACTATCCCCAAGATGACCTCAAATATTTCAAATGAGCCTCTTAAATGGCTTATAATGACCAATTACGTTCTTCGGTATATAGTGATCTAAAATAAGGATTCCTTCTCCTTAATCTCACACTGTCCCCTTGCCCCCACCAAAGAAACACACCACATTTTAACTTGAAATTAAACAAAATGTTTATTTACAAAAATTTAACTTACTGCTATATGTGGCCATTACAACCTCAAGAGCACACGCCAATAAAGACATATGAAAAATGTTGTCGTTTAGAAGTTTGCTAAAGGAAAAAAGAAAAAAGTTACAAAATATTTACTTTTATAAAAAAAAATTATTTTACTAAAAGTAAAAAATTTACCTAAAATTTTGAATGGATAATCGTTCTTCTTCCTGAAATAGATAATTAAAAAAAAGAAGAAGTTTAATTGAAATCTTATTTGTGTCAGCATTGAATTTTTTTTTTTTTTTTTTTTTTGAGACACAGTCTTGCTCTGTTGCCAGGCTGGAGTGTAGTGGTGTAATTTTGGCTCACTGCAACCTCTGCCTCCCAGGCTCAAGCAATTCTCCTGCCTCAGCCTCCCAAGTAGCTGGGACTACAGGCACACACCACCATTCCCAGTTAATTTTTGTACTTTTAGTAGAGTCGAGGTTTCACCATGTTGGCCAGGGTGGTCTCAATCTCTTCACATTGTCATCCACCCACCTTGGCCTCCCAAAGTGCTGGGATTACAGGCATGAGCCACAATGCTTGGCTGAAATTTTTTTATATTGCTTTTAACTTACTGATTTAAGCATGGATTCCATTACTCGGTAATACAAGCGAACTCCAAGTTTGTATCGCTACAAACAAACAAAAAGGAAAATTAGAGTCTGCTATTTCAGAAAATCACAATTACTAATTTTTTTTTTTTTTTTTTAAGATGGAGTCTCACTGTTTTGCCCCAGCTGGCCTTCACACTCCTGGGCTCAAGTGATCCTCCTGCTTTGCCCTCCCAAGAGTCTGGGATTACATGAATACACCACTATACCCAGCTGACAATTACTAATTTTTTAAAAAGCGTTTTCTTAAAACACAGTTCTCACCCTTCTTAGAAATATGGCTGCCAAGAGAAAAGCTAGCTTGTCTAAAACTCAAGTCTTAAGTGATGATTAACATTCCCAAGTAAATTCCCAGGTAGGTCCAGTACCTGGATTTCCTTAACTCCATTTCAGTCTATATCATTCATACTAAAGATAGGTTATGTGCCCAGTACTATTTTAAGCATTTTATGTAACTTCTACAACATTTCTCATGACCTAGAACATGTATTTTCAAGATGGCTCTCTAGGATTACAAGAACAGTCTTTGTCCATAAATTTAGTAAAACTGATACAGGCAAAAATCAGATCAAATTGACCGTATCAGCAAGAAGTTTTAACCAAAAAACGAGTTCCCATTATTTGAATGAATAACCAAATTTTAGAGATATAAACACAACCATATTATTTCATTTCAAATTAAGAGCAAAAGTCTCATATACAATCATGCACCGCATAGCAATATTTTTGGTCAATAACTGACTGTATATATAACAGTGGTCTTGTAAGATTACATGGAGCTGAAAAATTCCTACTGCTTAGTGTAATGTTGTAGTGCAAAGCATTGTTCACATCTTTGTGATGATGCTGATGTAAATAAACCTACTGCACTGCCAGTCATATAAAAGTACAGTACATACAATCATGTCTAATACAAAATACTTGATAATGGATATGTTACTAGTTTATGTATTTATTATACTATACCTTTTATTATTTTAGAACATACTCCTTCTACTTGTGAAAAAAAAGTTACCTGTAAAACACTCTCAGGCAGCTCCTTCAGGAGATATTCCAGAAGACAGCATCATCATTTTAGGAGATGATAAATTTGAAGGCAGAAGATAGTGGTATTGTTAATCCTGACCTTGTGTAGGCCTTGGTTAATATGTGTGTGTTTGTCTTTGTTTTTGGCAAAAATGTTTATGAAATTGAAAAGAATTTTAAATAAAAAAGTATAGAATAAGGATTGTAAAGAAAGAAAATATTTTTGTACAGCTGTACAATGTGTTTGTGTTTTATGCTAAGTGTTACTGTAAGAGTCAAAAGTGTTTTACAAACTGAAGATTTATAAAGTAAAAACGTTAGTGAGCTATGATTAATTTACAATGGAAAAAAGAAAACATGTTTATGAAATTAGTTTAGCCTAAGTGTAGTGTTTATAAAGTCTATGATAGTGTATGGTAATGTTGTAGGTCTTTCACATTCACGCTCCACTCACTTAATGACTCATCCAGAGCAACTTTCAGTCCTGTAAGCTCCATTCATAGGAAGTACTCCGTGCAGGTGTTCCATTTTTTTTTTAATCTTTTATACTGTCTCTTTACTCTACCTATTCTGTTTAGATAAGATTAGATAAACAAATGGTAACACATTATGTTACGATTATCTACAGTATTCAGTACACATGCTGTACTAGCCTATAGCCTAGGAACAAATAGGCTCTATCATACAGCTTAGATGTACAATCGGCTATAACATCTAGGTTTGCATAGGTACACTCTATGAAGTTCACACAACAAAATTGCCTGATGATCCATTTGTCAGAACACACCCCTGTTGTTAAGTGGCACGTGGCTATATAATCAAAAAGAACCATTAAATATAGATGTTTAAATACTGATGGCATCAAAATATAACCTCACTATACTGAAATAAATGTGTACAGTGGACTAGTTTTCCTATATATTTTTGTACATTATCCTCATTAATACCATACAACAAAGCCTGAACCTCAGAGAAGTTAAATGACATGTCCAAGATCAACAAAGTTAGAACCAAATATAAACCCAGGGCTGTAATTATATTAGCTTTAGATTTCCTGGAATAATAATAATATCACTGAGAAATGGCATGAATAATCCTATTCACATTAGGATATGCATACATAAACAGTCATACATGTTGAAGTTAGAGCAAAATAAAAAATTCAGTAATATCAAAGATTTTAACATTTTTCTTAGTTGTATTTTCTAAAATTTCTACAACTGGTATATGTTCCTTGATTACATAATTTTTATAATGGGATGGCAGGCAGTTTCCCATAAATAGCAGCATACACAAGCAACAGGAATATAGTATCTGCCAATATTTTATACTAGTAGTAAAATACTGTTAGAGTACTTATACAAACTGGAAAGATACTGCTTTTAACAATATTATACTATAGTGACACTAATTAAAATGAATTCAATTTACCTGTGATCCAATTTCAACACATCCCTGTCCCACAGCTTCAGCAAATTTCTCTTTAAAGATGTATCCAATATCCTTCACTCTTTTCAGTATACTTTCTTTTGGATTAACTGTGCAATTCTTTAGAAGATAAAAATGGAAATAAACGTTGATGATACCGTGTCATCAGAATTAATATTTTCTGCTCCATAATATATGACTTTTAAAATTGTTTATAAAACTGTGGAAACACTTTCACAATAACTAGGTAAACACAACTACTGAACATAAGCAGACAATATAATTTCACTGAATGTTAATGACCAAAAAATACTAGAGTACAACTAAAAAACCCTAATCTAAATGTTCTGCCACTAGCCTAGAGAAGAGCAACCTTGTTAAGTTTTCCATCAATCAAGAAGAACCTCACACATTCTCATAAAATGTCTTCAATTGAGAGTTATATTGGGATGGATGTGGCTTCCAAAAAAGCAAATGAAATAAAACTAAGACCTGAACTTGATACCATTTCCTAATTTTTTTTTTTTTGAAATGAAGTCTCACTCTGTCACTCAGGCTGAAGTGCAATGGCACGATCTCAGCTCACTGCAACCTCTTCTTCCCAAGTTCAAGTTATTTTCCTGCCTCAGCCTCCTGTGTAGCTGAGATTATAGGCATGTGCCATCATGCCTGTCTAATTTTTATATTTTTAGTAGAGATGGGGTTTCATTATGTTGGCCAGGCTGGTCTCGAACTCCTGACCTCAGATGATCCACCCACCTCGGCCTCCCAAAGTGCTGGGATTACAGGTATGAGCCATTGTGCCTACCCCATTTCCTAATTTTAAAATGTGCTTTGAAAGAGTTATGAATTAGCTAAATCATTTAATTACAGAAATACAAGATAGGGAAACAGTTGCAAAAGAAGTTCTAACACATGTATCATTTGGAGTGAGGCTATTCAACTTTGATAACTGAAACACATCATAAGATGATGTATTAAAATGCATATAATATATAATTCATATTATGACATATTAAAAGTAATCACACCATGATTCTCACCAGCTACAAAGATTTATTCTATTTTTTATCCTTTCTACATAGAACGCATTCAAAATATACATGAGAAAATAAAGTTTCTAAAATTAAGATTATGGCCAGGCACAGTGGCTCATGCCTGTTATCCCAGCAATTTGGGAAACTGAGGTGGTCAGATCACCTGAGGTCCGGAGTTCAAGACCAGCCTGGGAAACATTGTACACCATCTCTGCAAAAATTACAATAATTAGCTGGATGTGGTGGCAGGCTCCTATAATCCCAGCTACTTGGGAGGCTAAGGCACAAGAATCACCTGAACCCAGGAGATGGAAGTTGTAGTGAGCCAAGATTGTGCCACTGCACTCCAGCCTAGGCAATAGAGTGAAACTGTCTCAAAAAAAATAAAGTAAAATTAAGATTATAATTTTCTTTGTAATGTGCATTGTCTTTCAACATTTTCACATTCTAGAATATCAGTAATTCTATATTCCTGAAAAAAAAACAGCACACAAATCTTAGAAACATATAACAAGCATTTCCTGTCATAAAAAAATTGTTGCCAAAATGTCCATTAAAATGTTCATAGCGTCTAAGATTTTACATGGAGGGCATTAATTTTAAAAACGAAGAAACTTGGACTAATAAAGAAGTAAAATGAAGGAAAAGCATAATGACCAAGACATATTCACTTTGAGATATGCAGTTTATCATCTACATAATTAAGCTTTTAAGCTTAATTAAAAGTGAAGCTTTAAACTGAGCTCTGGAAAATGTCTTTCACAGGCACTCATATGTTCATTGCTGTGCTATTTACAATAGCAAAGACATAGAATTAACCTAGGTGCCCATCAATGATGGATTGGTTAAAGAAAATGTGGTACTTATACACCATAGAGTATTATACAGTCATAAAAAGAAGGAAATCATGCCCCTTGTAGCCACATGGATGTAGCTGGAGGTCATTATCCTAAACAAATTAACAGAGAAAAACAAATACTGTATGTTCTCCCTAATAAGTGGGAGCTAAATATCGGGTACTCATGGACATAAAGATGGCAACAATAGACACTGGGGACTACTAGAGGGAAGAGGGAATGAGGGGATTGAGGGTTAAGAAACTATATAAAAACATAAAGATCATATAGTTTCCAAGTTTAAAAAAAATGTCTTTGTGGCAGAAGTTTTTTAAAATAAAAAAGAGCTCCTACATACTCCAAATACTGGAGAAAGTATTCAAAATGATATCAGAAGAAAGAGCTTATCATTCTTTTAATTCTTTCATGCTCTCTTGCTAAAAGATTTAAGTAATTGGGTACATATGTTTTGGCATATATTCTTGTGCTATATATAACTCATAAACAAAAGCAACTTTATGTACGTTGGACAAACAAAATCAATTCTGAGCCAAAACAATTATGAACATTATGACAGAAATTACTTTGCTAATTCCTAGGGGAACATAGCAAAGAGATGACAACAGATTATGACAAAATCGCAGGCAGGTTATGGCAACAAATGAATTGTTAACAACTACAAAAAGCACAGTTGCTGAAATTAGTCAAATTTTAATAGGTCTCCCAGCCCTATGTTCAATTTCAGTGGATGAGCATTTCAGTGGGTCCCAACCCTCATCTGAGTTTAAGTAAGGAGTGAAGGGGTGAGCAAGCAATATAGATGATAGTTTCATTTTCTCTCTTTCTCTCTCCTTGTCTTCAGGGGAGAGAGGGTAGCAGATGCCTTCAGATATCAAACTCAGGATCTATCAGGAGTTGCAAACTACAATATTCACAGGGCCAGGTAAGAATTGTAAATAAAAATGGGTTAAATATTGGATTAAAAAGATTGTAAGGGTATGGGGAATGTTAAGTCCTATCTAACACTACATTCAAAGGAAAGATCTTAAAAGTAGCCAGAGAAAAAACGATGGATTAATTATAAAGGAACGACAATTAGATTGATTGACAGAAGACTTTTTAATTAGCAAAAATGGGATCCATGGAATGTAATATCTTTTAACTTATAAGAGTTTAAAAAGTAAATGTCAACTATGGAATTGAAGATCCAGCAAAGCTATTTCACCAAAAATAAGGGTAAAGAAAATTTCAGACCAATGAAACAAAACAAAACCTCAAAAAGTTCATCCCAAATTAATACCACTAAAGTATTTATCAAAGGATGTATCTGAAGAAGAAAAAAATTTATCTAAGAAGTGAGGCATAAGTTGCAAGAATGGTAAGGCAAATAGGTAGACATAAAAATTTTTCAAATAACATTGTATAAATGAAACAATGCTACTAATAATATCTAATTTGTAGGATTAAAAAAGCAAGAAAAGATTATGAATACATGTTAGATAGCAAATAAGTGTTTTAAAAAGAACTTAGTACTTTAACTTTTAATTTCAAGTTTCTTTGCCAATATATTACAATAAATAATGTTTCACATTTGGCTTACGTTAAAATAGGAAATCAGATTTTCTGATGGCTGATCACTTGCTGAATTTAAAATCATCATTAATTGTTGGATAGTATTCATAACAGTCCTAGAGGGGAAAAAATAGGAAGATATGTTAAGCAATGAAGGGAGGGGAAAAATGAAAAAATGAAACGTTATCTATCTCCCAAGTTAAACGTATCTTTAAATACACTGCCTCCCACTTATCTTTAAGTCCCCTGAAATAAGACTGTGGTTTAGGCCGGGCGCGGTGGCTCAAGCCTGTAATCCCAGCACTTTGAGGCGGGTGGATCATGAGGTCAAGAGATCAAGACCATCCTGGTCAACATGGTGAAACCCCGTCTCTACTAAAAAATATACAAAAAATTAGCTGCGCATGGTGGCGCGTGCCTGTAATCCCAGCTACTCAGGAGGCTGAGGCAGAAGAACTGCCTGAACCTAGGAGGCAGAGGTTGCCGTGAGCCAAGATCACACCATTGCACTCCAGCCTGGGTAACAAGCGCGAAACTCTGTCTCAAAAAAAAAAAAAAGACTGTGGTTTATAAGAAATTACATTTTGCTTAAATCTTTAGGAAAATATGTATTCACAACCAATAAGTTATAGCTATAGAATGGAAATACTTATTTACCAATAAAACTATGTATCAACAAAATAGTGGTATTATTTTTAGGAGAAACTATATAAACTAGTGACAAAATGGTACTGTTTCCAGAAAACATTGCTACAATCAAATATTAAACACTTTTAAACTAAAGACAGTAAGATATTTAGCAACTCAAGTAAAGAATCAGATGATTCTTCTTTACAGAGATCTTCAAGAAGAAAGGATACTAAGATCCTGGATACATTTAAAAGTCACCATTTTCAAAGCATAAAATTAGGTCAATCTCCTAAGATCCCTTTGATTCTATAATTTTCTGTGTGTGCATATGTGGAGGATATATGGTAAATATCAATGTTACAATTCTGAAGTAGGTGAACATTTGGGATACTTTAATTATGCAAAGAACTGTAGAATGTTTACAGCTGAAAAGATCCTCAACTATTATTTAGTAAAATATGCTCAGTGTTCTCGCTAAGCATGCCTAAACCAGTATTCACACTTCCTCACCTTTCTTTTTTTCCTTTTTTTTTTTTTTGAGAAGGAGTCTTGCTCTGTCATCCAGGCTGGGGTGCAGTGGTGTGATCTTGGCTCACTATAACCTCCACTTCCTGGGTTCAAGTGATTCTCCTGCCTTAGTCTCCTGAGTAGCTTGGATTACAAGCACCCACCACCACATCTGGCTAATTTTTGTATTTTTAGTAGAGATGGGGTTTCGCCATGTTGCCCAGGCTGGTTTTGAACTCCTGTCCTCAGGTGATCTGCCTGCCTTGGCCTCTCAAAGTGCTGGGATTACAGGTTGGTGTGAGCCACCACACCAGCCTCACCTTTCAAATATATTGCAATGAGGCTTTTATATGCTTCTGTGTCCACTAATCATATTTAACCTACAGTGATTAAAGTCACAAATGACCAACTGGTAAAAACAAAAGACTTTTCTCATTTGTTCTAATACTTAACCTTCCTTGAAGCATTTGACACTGTTAAAGAAACACTTGCTCTTAATGAAACTCCTTCCCTCCCTCAGCTTTCTTGGCTTCACTCTCTGGGCTCCCCAACCATACTTTCCCATTCTCTAGAACAGCAGTTCCCACCACTCATCTGACAGGAGGTAGACTTCAGGCGGTAATGCTTGCCTGCCCACCACTCACTTCCTGTTGTATGGCCCGGTTCCTAATGGGACTGGTCCCTGGCCTGGGAGCTGGCCTCCTGCTCTAGAACCTAACAACTTCTATCTAGTCCTTAATGCTAGCATTCCTTAGGCTTCAGCCCTTAGCCACCCACTCTTGCCATGATACACCCTCACTTCAAGCAATCTCATTTATTTTTACGGTTTTAACTCCCCTGATGATTCCCAAATCTATAAAAGGCTATCCTATTGCTTACTAGATATCTTCTTCAGAAATGCCTTAAGAACAATATTCTAAGTATGAATACATCAAATATTTATCAAATCTGTTATTGCTCCTTCATTGTCACCACTACTGTTGGTTCAGATCTTTAAAACCTCTCAACTACACTGCTGCAATAGACAAGTCCAGAGATTTTCACACACTATGTCTGCAGTGGCAAGGCCTATGCACATTCCTCAGTGGAACGGGACACACAATTTTTAAAAAGAAAAAAAAATCTTCCTCAGGTTATTCTAATTTGCACACCTGATTAAGAACCACTGAGACAGACTGACAAGTCCATTCCTCACTCTTTCTTATTCTCCTCAGTCTATCCCCCCAACAAACTATTACCATGTGAACTTGCAAAAATTATTTCTGATTTTATCCTTACTCCTGCTTAACATCCATTTATAGCACAGGCTAGAGTATGCACATGCTATAGTCCAAATTTGTGAGTACAGCATATAAGGCCCTTCATATCTAGTACCCACTCTCCTCTCCTGTAACTTCCTACTCTCATTTTACAGTCAATCAATACACAGCTGCTAATAGTTCTCCAGATACATTGTTGTGTGAAATTGTGAAATACATGTTTGGTCTTTGACCCCATATCCTGACACACAACTCCTAAAATTCTTAGAAACTCCAGTGATATCTTTTTTGTGTGCTAATGAATTGACTGATGGCTGGCAGCTCCTAGGAAGCTTCTGGATGGGGGCTAGTCACTAAAAAGACCAGGCAGAGTTAGAGGATTGGAGCCTTCAGCCCCACGCCCCAACCTCTGGGGAGGGGAGGGAAGCTGAAGGTTAGGTTGATAATCGATAGCCAATGATTTAATCTATCATGCCTATGCAATGAGGCATCCATAAAAAACCAAAAGGGGAGGGTTCAGAGAACTTCCAGATAGCTGAACACGTGGAGGTTCCTGGACAGCTGCCTGCCCAGGGAGGACATAGAAGCTTCCTGTCCCATCCCCTATACCTTAGCCTATGCATCTTTACACCTGTACCCCTAATATCTTTATAATAAACCAGTAAACATAAGTGTTCCCCTGAGTTTTGTGAACCACTCTAGCAAATTAATCTAACTCAAGTGTGTCATGGGAACCCCAACTTGAAGCCCTTTGGTCAGAAGATCCAAAAACCCAGACTTGCAACTGGTATCTGAAGTTGCAGGTAGTTTTGGGGTCTGAGCCCTAAACCTGGGTGATCTGAGACTATCTCCAGGTAAACAGTATCAGAAATAAATTAGAGGACACTCAGTTGGTAACTGCTGCAGAACTGACTGCTTGTTTCTCAGTGACGAAAAATTCCCCACATTTGGTCACAGAAGTCTTCTGTGTGACAGCAGTTTTCTCCACTTACATGTTTCATACTTCCATCCCTTTTCACATGCTGTTCCCACTCCCTAAAATCTTTATCCTGTGATACAGACCTTTACATGTTTCAAAATGCAGCTCAGACATTGCTTTATAGTTCCTTCTGTGTCATCTCATTAGCTTGTTTATAAATATATACGACACTTATATGAAAATGCATTTATTTATACATATATAGTCATTTGAAATATATTACTGATTACCTACTATATAGTCATTTGAAATATATTACTGATTACCTACTATGTACCAAGTATTAGGACAGGGCCTAATTGTTAGATAGTCAACAAAAAAGTCATGGGCTCTGTAATATGGAATTTAAAGGCTATTTTGGGTATTAGTTAAAAACAAGTAAACACAAATGAATCTGTCAAAACAAATTGGGATACATGCTATAAAGGAATAGAACAGGATGCTATGAGAAATAATAATAAGAAACATCAGAGAGAAATATCTTTTCAAAAGCAATATTTGTGCTGAATGTAGAGTAGCAGTTAGTAATCCATGGAAAGAAAAGAAGGAAGAGTTTCAAGAAGACAGACTATCAAGTATGAAGGTTTTCAAAGTATAAAAACACTTGGAAAGCCCAAGAAACTGAAAGAAAGCCAATGTGTGGCTAATGCAGAATGAGAAAGAAAACAAGATGAGGTTGGAGAGGCAACAGAAACCAGATCATATAGGGTCTTTTAGGCATTGTTGAGGAATTTGCACTGTATACCAACTGCAATGGAAAGCAGTCAGAGGGTTTTAACAGCAAAGTGAACATAACTGATTTACATTTCTAGGAGAAATTCTTGGGGCACTGTGGAGAATAGATTTGAGGAGACAGGAAGAGTGATGAGACCAGAAACAGCAAGATCAGGTAGTAGGCTACTGCAAAAAATCCAAGAGAAAGAGAAAGATGTCTTGGACAAGAGTTGTGAGAGCAGAAATAGAGAGAAGTAGATGGCTCAGGAAATATTTTAGAGGTAGATTATTCAATAAGCCTTGATAGTAGATTTTGATGTGGGAAGTGAGTGAGGAAAAAGACATAAAAAAATAGTTTTCCTCCTTTAAGACTGTATGCAGATCAAACAGTGATACTTTTTTTCTTTTTTATTTACTGAAATGGAATTCATTCCTATTTTGGGTTATGTTCCTTAAGGACAGACAAAACTAGGTACAATAACCGTATCTTAAGCAACTAGTAAAATGCCCAGCATACAAAGATTATATATACATTTTTTTTCCTTTTTTTTTGAGACAGAATTTCACTCTTGTCACCCAGACTGGAGTGCAACATTGCAACGTTGGCTCACTGCAACTTCGGCCTCCTAGGTTCTAGCAATTTTCCTGCCTCAGCCTCCCAAGCAGCTGGGATTACAGGTGTGTGCCACCAGCTGGGGCTGATTTTTGTATTTTTAGTAGAGATGGGGTTTCACCATGTTGGCTAGGCTGGTCTCAAACTCCTGACCTCAGGTGATTTGCCCACCTTGGCCTCCCAAAGTGCTAGGTAGGATTACAGGTATGACCCACTACACTCGGCCTTCAATATATATTTCTTACATGTATGTATGAATACATAAAGGAACATGTAAACAAATATGAAGCATTATAAAGCAATGAATAAAAAAATTATAATATAAATAAAAGTAGGAAAATTCATACCTAACTGGAGTGTGCGGAGAAATCACATTCACCTCTTCATCAAGGTTACTTTTTCGTGGTGTTCTCTGTGCTTCAAAACTATATAACGATAAGTGAAGTCATTCACATACTGAAAATTTATATTTTGTGCTTTATGCATCAAAAAAGCAGTATAATACTTCTGGTGTTTCATAAAATCATATAAAATGATAACTCAATGATAGACATGACAAGAAATATATGACCCAACTACTGCTTAAATAAAATCTTTTTCACTATTGTTTTTAATTGTGGGTCTCTTTCCATTATGTTTATGACAAAAAAGGTATACCAATCATTAAGTATTTTTTTCTAAAGTGAAAGTCAGATGCTTTCTCCCTGGTGTTATTGATAACCAAGTTGTTCAGTAGTAAAAAGCCTTAAAACTCAAGTTTTTCAATGCATTATTCCTTGTAAAAACCTTATTTCCACTTAAATAAAACTAAAAACATTTTACTGTTTAATTTCTAAATTATGCATATTTTCAGTTTCATATTAAAAGAGTTCATGCTAATGACACAAAATTAACTTTACTTGAGTCAAAAATTTTAATAATCACTCTCAACCATTCCAATTTTAGGTTTCTACAGGATAATAAAAGAGACTACACTTTTGTATTAACTTTTTTTAATAAACCAGGCAGGCAATAGTATATGAAAGGATAGAAATAAGATAGAGACCACTATTTGAAGAAATTAATTACTTTAGCCATTATCTTTTGGTGCACATTTTTAAAAATTACACTCAAGAAGGTAACTGTTATAGGATACACAATTCACATTAAATCTGTATTTGTAGGTAAGTTATATGCTTAAAATACTGTTAACCTTTTCTTTGTATAAAGATGTTTGCAAGTAATTTATTATAAATGATATTTAAAGGTCGCTAAGCTAACTAAAAAACTATATTATCTACTTAGATCAGTATCAACCTATATCAAAAGTAAATCAATCAAATATACCATGTGTAATACCTGTCTATAGAATCAGTCTGAAGAGTTTTATCATGATCCAAAAATAATCTTGCATCTAGATCTTTATTTTTAAGATAAATTTCTTCGTATCGTTTAGACAGACTTTCAACCTCAAAAGAAAAAAATCACTGACAATTATCCTTCACATGTCATTACATCTCTCAGCACACAGAGGCACAGATTTCATTAAAGAATTTTTGTACAATATACATTTAATTTTACAGTGTAGACTGAGTTCACATGCAATATAAATAAGGTCTATCTAAAAGTGAAGTATAGAAAATTGCAACATTTTTTCAACTTTGATTTCAGGTGTATTTCATGCATACAACACATTTATTAGAATTTTATATAGACAAAGATAGCCAATGCTACAAAATAGTACTCAAGATAAAAATAGGTATTATTATAACTGCTGTGGATTTTGTGACCTGATTAAGAAATATTTACCTATTCTTTAATAAAACATTGTTTTCTATCAAAAAAATTAAAAATCCACAATTCTACTTGGCTAGATTCTTCTTGGGCAAAACAGAATTCTGATATACAGTAAATTGATCTAAGAAAGTTAGACAATTATCCCCCCTCCACAGCCTCAAAACATTAATATTTTATTAAATTTGCTTTCAGATTACCTCTGGAAGTCCATTAGATGTTACAAGTCCAAGAGAATTCATAAAAGGTATAAAATTTTTAAAATAAACATTTTTCACCTGAAAAAGATGAAGTTACAATATGATCACTAAAATTTAAAAAAAAAAACCTAAATCTGTCACTATTAACACTTGAATGAAAGTGTTAACTAACATTTGATCAATGACATCCATTCACGATAGTGTAATATTTATAATTAATTCAATTATTTACTTTTTAATGCATATGAAGGTAGTAGAAAGCTGTTAAAATAAGTGGGATTTATAGGAAGAGAATCCATTGAAACCAATTTCAATATTCCATGTTTAACAAATGATCAAAAGACAGGACACACAAAAAATTAAGCAACTTGACCCCTGGCAGAGTTTGAATTAAAATCCAATCTGTCTACTATCAAAGCCAATGCTCTTTCCACTTTTCTACATTGCCTCTGATTTCTCTCTAGAGTGTATTTTTGGACATTTCACTCATAGGTCATCTGAAATCTGCTCAGGAAATATCAAGTCATTTTTTAAGCATACATTTAAGAAAATAATTTCACACCCAAAATTAAATACTCAATAATTCATTTCAAATCCAAGTAACTCTATTTAGTGGTAACTTCTGATAGAGAAAACTTCTTAATTTTCATGTACTTAAATGTATTAATTGTTTCCTTTATAGGCTGTGGATTTTGTGACCTGATTAAGAAATATTTACCTATTCTTTAATAAAACATTGTTTTCTATCAAAAAAATTAAAAATAAAAATGTTTTGTGGGAATATATATGGCTACATGCAAAAGCACCCTATACTTAACATGGATCTTTAAAAAAATCATACACACACACTCAAAAAACCTGGAGCTATATTCCTGGCCATTTTATACTTACAATGTATTAACAGAATTTTAAACAATTTGCTTTTCTTTATTTATCTTCCTTTTCCAAACTTGGAGTCTACATTTACTAAGATGGGAATAATTTAATATCAGTTTCTACCTCTATTTCCCAAATAAGTTGTATGAATTAAGCCTCTGAAATACTTATTAGTCTTGTTTCCTAGTTAACTCCCATTTACCTACAATATTTATAAAGTGAATAGTTCTAATTAACCAATTAGCATGACTAAGCAAGTTATATAACCATAAACTAATCAATTAATTATATATTAGCTATGTAAACCATAAATTATATGTAAACCATATATATCATAAATTAACCAACCAGAATGACTAACCAATAGTTATATAACCATAAGTGCAATATGTAGTCAATCAAGAGTCAATTAAAATACCACCTTTGACTGATTTAAGTTTTTAACAGACTGTACTTTAAAAATCATAACTATGAAGATTCTAAATTATAAGAAATTCTTTAAAATGAAAACTAGAAAAGTGATATATTCCTAATCATAAAAATGAAAATTTTCAAGTAGTTCTGAAATCTAGATAATTAACAATCAGGAAACAGAAAACTACATTTACTACTATTCATTATCTACAAATAAGCAATAAAACCAGAGTAAAAAGAAATATTTCAACTACATTTTTCAGCTTATTTGCAAAGATAATTTGTAATTCAGAAAAGAAAGCATATATATTTATGTGTATATAAGTATACTTATATGTACTATCAATATTTCTACATAATAAATATTTTCTTTTCCAGAATTTCTTTTTTAGAATATATGAAGTTGATGTATTTATATCTATACACAGTTGACTCTTGAACAATGCAAACAATGCAGGGGTTAAATGTGTCAACCCCCCATGCAGTAAAAAATATGTGTATAACTTTTTTATTTTTTATTATTTTTTTAGAGACGGGGTCTCTCTATATTGCCAGGCTGGAGTGTAGTGCCTGTTCACAGGTGCAATCACATGCATTACAGTTTTGAACTCTTGGGCTCAAGCCATCCTTCCATCTCAGTCTCCCAAGTAGCTGAGACTACAGACCTATGGATTACTTCTGAGTACCCAAAATTTAATAGCCTGCCATTGACTGGAAGCCAATCAATGACAAAGATTCAATTCACATATATTTTGTATATGTACTATATATACATACTATATATACCATCTTCTTATGATAGAGAAAAGAAAATATTAGGAAAATTGTAAGAAAATACATTTACAGTAAATTTATATAATCTGTTAATAAAAATCATCTGTCTGAAACAGCAGGCAACTGCAGCTACAGACCTTAATCTACAGTACATATCAAGCAATTCAACTTTTTCTTATAATGTCATGATTTTTCTCTGCTTCTTTTGAGTTCTTCCAACATCACTAGTGCAACTCCTTATGGATCCCATGGCGTTATTCAAATTTTATGGTATTGCACTAAACATGACAAAAAATAGTGACAACCTCAAGAGTTCACTTTATATTGCAATATGCAATTTACTGGAGAGATGAACTGCTCACATGGAGATGATTAATCACATGGCAGCTTTTAAAGTGGATACAACACTTGAGCTTACTGTAATATATTGCAACAGGCTACAAAATTATTATGATAGTACAATATGGACTAGTTAATTTTATGACTAATTGCATCTTGATGTTCGTTCACATTTCTCATGATTGCAAATGGCACCATGTACAGTCTGTGTTTGCGTAAGTTTTGATAAATTTTAACTTTTTATAATAGATTTGTATTTATTTTATGGTATAGTAAATTCTAAAATAGACTAGTATCTACATATATTTTATGCATTTATGATATGCCTTTTTCTTAATTTTTTTCAGTATTTCTAGGCTACATTGTTTGTGGCAAATTTTTTCAAATTACTGCAAATCTCCAAATATTTTTCTAGTATATGTAATTAAATAAACCTGTGTATAAGGGGACCCTTGCAGT
The DNA here is from genome assembly GCF_049354715.1 of Callithrix jacchus. Taxonomy (NCBI): domain Eukaryota; kingdom Metazoa; phylum Chordata; class Mammalia; order Primates; family Cebidae; genus Callithrix; species Callithrix jacchus. Next base: position 67,582,562 of record NC_133502.1, read on the forward strand.
TCAAACCTGTGTTGTTCAAGAGTCAACTGTATATTTGTTGAAATTAGTAAGCCATAGTGCTGAAAATATGACATATCTTTATAAATCATTCTAATACTTCTTAAACTAGATTTTGGGATCACACTCCCATTCCTTCCCAGTGTTGACAGAGAAATTTCAAAGATGTAACTTTTTTTTTCACAGCTGTCTGGTGGTAGTGGTTGTGAACAATACAGCAAACTAAGAGAAAAGCTGTATGGTAAGAAGGAAAGAAGCACTACTAACAGATGTCCCAAAGTCTAATGTAGTCTCTGTTAATAATAAGCTATCAGTCCCTGGAAGCTTGTTTACTCATTATAAAAAGGAGATTGAACACATTATTTGTAAGATTCCTTCTAACATCCAGATTGTATGAACAAGATAAGTAATTCCTGGGTATTCACATGTATTCTCCAGCAGTCATTATGTGCTGTAATATTTAGAAAGAGTAACTATAGAAGGCCAAACAGAAATTTAATGTTGGTATCACTTATCACTAAACCAAAACAGTAGAGCACTAGAGTTTTCTAAGCAGGGCTTTTTTAGTTCGTTTGATTGTTTGTTTGTTTTTAAAGACACAGTCTCACTCTGGCACCCAGGCTGGATTACAGTGGTGCCATCCTAACTCACTGTTAGCTCAAACTTCTGGGCTCAAGGAATACTCTTGCCTCAGTCTCCCAAGTAGCGGGAACTACAGGCACACACCACCATGCCCAGCTAATTTTTTAAAATATGTATTTTGTAGAGACGGCGTTTCGCTATGTTGCTCAGGCTGGTCTAGAACTCCCAGCCTCAAGAAATCCTCCCACTGAGGGCTCCCAAAAGGCTGGAATTACAAGTATGAGTCACCACATTCAGCCTTGGCTGGGTATTTTAAAACATTAGGGGTATCAGTAACCTCAGAAGAATTAAAAAACAACTACATTTGAAAACTATTGTCTTGATTATATACTTTTCAGTAATTCCAGAGTGAGGGAGCTACTCTCTTTAAGATTAAAGTAACTAAATTTTTTCTAAATATTTTGCAACTGCAAAAGAGTTAGCACTAATTACAAAAAAACATGCTCATCGCGAAAGAAGTAAATACTGTTAGGGAGAACTTACATCTAAATCTACTTTGTTTTAAAGAAATCGTAAAGTTAAATTACCTCATCTATATTACATTCGTGTTCTTTACAGAGAACTTCAATAATTCTCGTATCATTTTCTAGTTGTTTGGCTATCCGTGCACTCCTGTTCTGACCTCGCCTGGGTGTTCGAGGTGAACCATTAATGGGTATAACAGCTGTTTCTGTAAAAAGGGTAAATTAGATAAGAACAATTGTACATTCTATCATATAAAATAAGGAAGTATTCTAACTATAACTTAGGTCAAAAATAATCTTGGTAACATTATATTACTTTTACTTATTTGGTTTCATTAGAAGTACAGTAATTTCATCTATATCTACTAGGAATTATGTACTAATATGAATATTTGCCATCCCTCTTCTCCTCTGCTCCCAAATAGCCCAAAGAGAACTGGGTAAAATACAGTCTCATAAACAAATACAAAGAGATGGCATGGAAATAGCCAACTTTCAAACTAAATCTAAGTGTATCTTAGTCTGCAGAAGGAAAAAAATGTGGTCTATCTTAGAGTCTTAAAAACAATTAGCAAATATTTCCAAATTCAATTTCTAAACATAGCATAAAAACAATACTTTAAGTTTTAGTAAATTATGATGCCTTTAAATGATAGGTATAAAATATATTATAGTAAATATAGTAATATGACAATAAACCATGATTTTAAAAAAATCTCCTGGATTATTTTAAGCATTCCCAATCCAAACTAAATACACTTTCAGCTATTAAAAATATTACAGATGATTAAGTATAAAAAGTATATACTGCCTCTAGATCCAACCAACAACTTATAAAAATTTGAGAGGACAGAGGAACATGTTAAACTATAATCAAGAATATGATCAGCAAAAACCACACTGGAAAACTCAAGACAATCTGATTACTTAAAAAATAAACTATAAGGAGAAAAAGAAAAAAGAATGGAAGAGGAACTTTTAAAAGAGTTTTTAAAACATATCAACCAATCACAAAGTATAAATCTTAAGATTCTGATTCAACCCATAAAAAAATTTTTAATTATTTTTACAAGAAAATCTGAGCACTTTCTATATATTCAGTAATATTAACGAGTCACTATTTATTGATTTTTTAGGTGTGATAAACAGCAGTGTAATTATGCTTTTTTAAAAAGTATTTTTTACATATATATACTGAGATGTACAAGGATAAAATGGTATGCAAAGATGTGCTTCAAAATAATACAGCTGGGGGAACTGAGCAGGCAATAGGGGACAGATTAACTATAAGTTATCTGTTGAAGTTACATAATAAGTACATGAAGGTTTATTTTACTACTGTCTATTTTTGTATTCATTTGAAATTCTCTACAACGAAAGTTAATTAACAGTTACCACATTCAGTCAGTTCAATAATACCTCATGCTGAATTCTCTTAAACAGAGCACTTAGAGAATTCAAATGTACATTTGAATTATCTGAAACAACAAAGATTGTCAACCTAAAGTAATATCCAACATCAACTTACTAAAGTTATAAAATTGAAAAAAAGTAAGGTAAGGGTACATAAAAGTAAATTTATTAAACTCAGGAGAAAATTTGAAGCATATTTACTGTTTTCCATATATAACCTTTTTATTTTTCTTTGCATGCGGTTTCTGCTAAATGAAGGTTTCTGCCTTCTCTGCCAAGCTATGTTCAACATATTTTTAAAATTCTGCTCCAGTCTTCATTTTTCTACTAAATTCTTGTTCACAAAGTTTAATGGGGCTTCGGCCTTCTAACCACTTCAACAACACTTTGAAACTTCCATGTTACCCATCATTTTTAGCATTAGTACTTTCAACATTTCAGAAGCAAGGAATTAGTTTGAATTTAGGTAAGTTTACATTTTTTTGTATATAATAAGTGACTTTGAAATCTTATTCTTGAGGCCATGAAAGGAAACAATTCTAGGCTAAGAGAAATATATGTGTTACTCATTCTTGCCTAATGCTATCTAACTATATTAGCAAGTTATTTTTATTTAAATATACTTCCTATCTCATCATCCACTGAAATAGTATGAGTTATAGTTTATATAAAAAAGCATAGTTATTACAATATCCAATAGTAATAAAAACTTAATTAAGCTGTTCCTATAAAGTAGGCCACTCTTTCCCATGCAATTTCATTCCTATCTTTTTCTTGTCTCTTGCTTTTCTTTACTGGAAATGCCCTCCCCCAACATCTTTACTAAGAATGTCTTTCCCCAATCCTACCCACTCTTCCAGGCTAATTTCAAATACCACTTCTTTCATATGGTATTCTTTGGTCTTCCACAGATGGAAAACTTTCTTGTCTCTTGACCCTCCACAGCATTTGTTGTATTTTGACCCAGACCCAGACCATTTTATATCATATACTGTAATCATGTTTACATGTCTTATCTTCCTTCCGTAACTTACACTACTTATGGGCAAAGTCCATGTCTGATTTAGTTTTTTATCATCCTCTCAGCATTAGAACCGTATTTGGTACCCTCTAGATATTCAATAAGCAACTGCTGAATGAGAAAGTAAAAGGGGAATAAATTAAATACTTACTATATGGTTCTTTGAGCAACACAGGAGGTGAGAGTTTAATAAAATAGTCAAGGACACATAACATTAACTGAAATGAAATCACCAGATCATCTTCCATTTGTAATACTTCCCCTGAAAATAAAAAAATTTACATTTTTAAAGAAAGTTAGAGATTCAGATCTTTGTATCAGAGAAAATTGTAGAGTATATCCATAAATTCATTCAATAATCACTATCAGCATGGTAAAGATTTTTCTTTTTTTGTAAAAAAAAAAACTTTTTTAAGGTATAAAATATATAAAGTAGAAATATATAAAGTTATGAAATTATAAATCAAGTGTTAAGTCTACTCTGAGAATTTTACCCTTAAATATTTCTATAATAATTCTTTAGGTCTTAGACTGTTTGGATATAACTGAATTGTAGATGGTAAAGGAAATTTGATGTGTTCTTTGTTTTTAAATAATTAAAACGGGTTAATTTTTTTTTAAATAATTCTTTTAACTATGACTCTCTTAAGGTGGCCAAAATAATAATTTTTATGTCTAAAATTATAAATTTTGCTTTTTAAAATTTATTTCTAATTTTAAGAGTTATAGAATGTATTACTCCAGAGAAAGAGGCTAAAGTATGATAAATGCTAATCTTTAATTCTAATTTTATAATTTTTTATATATAATATAGTTGTATAATTTTATTTATAATTAGAATTAAAATCTTTACAATTTTATAAATATTATATAAAATTACTATTTATTAGAATTTATTCTAATTATTCCATTTATTCTCACTATCTTAAAGTTTTAAATTATTCATAAAATTTATTTTATTCTAATTATATCTAAACCTTATATATTTTTAATTTCAACCCCTCTAATATATCACAATAACCAAAACCATTAAGAAATAACAAAATATATAAATTTAAAGTAATCTATAAAATAATTGTTCAGAATAAAATCTTTAAAGTTAATAGAACATATACACAACTAGATGGCTATGAGAAAATAAATCCATATAACAGATACTTGAGAAAACAAATAGTGTAGCTACATAAAACATACAAATCATGATAAAACACAGCTATTACATATTTGCTTATGGCTCCATGTTATACATTATTTTTAAAAGGAACTTCAATTTGATTCACTTTCTATCTTCTGAGTACCTGACTACTAAACTAGTAATAATCTCAACAAACATTGAAAGTGCAGAAACTTTGTGAGAAAACAGATAACTCTGCATCTTTATAGGTTTTCTAGATAAAATGGTATGGTGCAAAAAATATGTTTGCAATATATTCACAAATAAGTTATTTTAAAATACCATAGTAGTAAAGAAAAATATCAAGGATTTCTAGGTAAAAACCGTAGAGTGAAGTCAAATGAAAGAATCTCTCTCAAGTACATTCTTTTGCTTTCAATGTATTAGGTATTGAAATGCTGGTACCACCAATACCAAATGGGAGACTGAAAGAGACTAACTCAAAGGGCATCCTCATCTTCTGTCTCTCTAACTTGGAGGGAGATACAGCTGATGAGAGAAGGGTAAAATGGAGGACATAAACAACTGTAGATTATTTTTTGACAGCATAGACTCCAGCATGCTGTTGAACTGGGAACAATTTGAATCCCCAAACAATCCTGCTATAGAAAAAAGATAAAACTGCCACTAGAAGTGTTCTGTTTTAAAGTTCTTTCTTTGTGCTTTCCTGACCAAAATTATTTTACTGGAATTGTTTATCATGAACAAATATTATTTTTATGAAAACAGCAACATCATTATTCTTCAAAAAAAGAAAGGAAGGAAAGATGGAATATTAGAAACACAAATGAAATAAAACATTTCAAAGGTTGTTTCTAGTACCAGAATTATAAGAACTTGCTAACAGTTAATAAACCATGCAGAGAATGGGGGAAGGAGTACATTACTGAATAAAAATTGGGGAATTTAGTTGAAAGGAATGCCAATTTAAGTATTATATTTAAAATATTAGTATGTAATAAATATAATGAACTGACCTTTAGCTAATAAAAATGTGATCCAAGAAACTTTTAGCACCAATGCAGAATTTATTTCAGTAGATATCCTATTAAACAAATAAAAATCAGAAAAAAAAATCAGGAGAAACATATCACTGAACAAAAGTTTTCAAAATATATCTTTTGAATGTTTTTTGTTGTGCCAAAAAAAAAAAGCTGACTTTAGTTAAATGCATAATAGAATGCAATCCATTTTAAATGCATACTTTACACCTGAATTTATCTCTATTCATTTAATGTTTCTATATCTTAAAATTCTAAGATATGATATTTAGCCCACAGAATGGTATACATTCTTGACCATGAGAAGCTGCAAAAAAAAAAAAAAAAAATTTTTTTAAAAAAGAATAGTACACATTTTGAGATGAAAATTTTGTAAAATACTGAATATTTTAATTCTAATAAAAATATATAAAAGACATAGTATGCTATAGTATACTTTGTTTCACATTACCTTAATATTTTTTGCTTTTTTTCTGATTAATTATCAACACTGCTGATAAAGAGCAGAAAAATAAAGATTTGGATGACTTTAGTTTGCCAATTTAACACTTTGCTTTGATAATCTTCCCATAGACATTCACTTTTTGGAATAGATTGATATCAATTAATCAGTAAATATTCAATTTCCCTTTATATTAATCATCTTCAATACCACTCCAATGGGATCAAAAAACCTCATGTACCACTCATTCTGTTTCCAAAAAAAAACTCTGGAGCTCTACATGGGCATATTGTTAAAGCACGCATTATACATTTAAAATGATCATTTGAAAATTTTAATACAGATTTTTACATTTATTCTCACACATAAATTATGCTGATTCTTGGTTAATAAAGTGCCTGTAACAGACCCTCAATAAAGATTTCATCAATGAATTTGCATTTTTCTCAGAGTTGGTGATATGTTTCCCTGAATCAATTTCCACCTTATTAGTTCTTCCTTATTGTATAAGGCATGTATTTTATACTATGTTCTTTGAGAGAAGATAAATAATCTACATAGGACTTAAATCTATGGGCTTAATTTATGAAGTGGCCTGCTATAATCAATCATACTAACCCTAATTATCAAGATGTTTGAGATTATTCCAGAAAAGTCTTTTTTTTTTTTAAGTGAAAAATTCTCTGAACTACTTACGAACTGCTGGGTTGTGTCAAATATATAAGTTCGCATGTCCTGAAAAGGAAAACATTATGACTTTTTAAGATGTTAACTTTTAACATTTTTTAAAATAATTTAGAAGTCATAGTAATTTTCTCATGCTTTATTCATCTTCCTTTAAGAAGTATGCATTTTAAAAACAAAAAATATACAGCTTTACAAAACAAAGTTCAAGTAGATTTTCCCAATTTATGACACTTCACATCACTGTAATATCTAATTACAATAACTGAATTCCCTATATTCATTTGTAACACTGTATTTGGTTGGAATCCTAGATCAGGTCATAAAAATCTACTTAACTGGTAGTCATATATATTCATATAATCTACCCTAAAATAAACAAGTTGGTATCACAGTTAATCCTCTCAATTACTCTTCAGAAATAAAAGCTATAAATAAGATAGAAAAAACCCTGCTGATCCACCTGAGGTTAGTAAAGTTTACCCTAAATTATCTCATATGACTAGTCAATAAAAATTTTAAAATCCTTTTACAAAGGCCTGAGTGGCCTTTTGAGGCCAAATCAGACTGTTACTCCCTAGTTTAAAATCATTCAAGGAGTTTGCCCTAGGTGCAAAGTCCAAGATTACTATCAATCTGATCCCTTCCTACCTTTCAGCCATTAGCAATATCAAAGTACATCCTGATATTACTGCTTTGGCTTTGGACACATGCTAATCTCTAAGATGCTCGCTCCCGGTTCCCACTCATTTTGCTTGGTGAATTCCTATTTTTCCTGTAAACCCTAATCAGACATTGCCTTCTATAGTTTTTTTCTCTGACCAAAATCACCACTATAGCTACCCTTTGCCCTTAAATATATACAATGTAATGCTTTGTCCACTATATAATTTCTGCTTCTTACAACAGAAACAAATATCCAAGCAGATTCTTGATCTCAGACAGCAGAGCAAACAACCTGGAAGTATCCAGAGAAAATCACTATAGCAGGAAAAAAAATCAGAACTGTACCCCAAATCACTCCTACCAACTAGCCCCAAAATTCTGTATCTAGGACAAAAAAATTGACGATTATGGATTTTGAAGTACTAGTATGTATAGAATACTCATTAAAATTGGCTGAAAGAAGTTTTTGCTTGATTTGTTTATTAGAGAGGTAATACATCCTCCTTACAAACGTAAGTTACTCATATAAAACTTAGGTTGACATTTTGGTAAACTTCTCTCCAGTCATTTCATTCTGTGCATTAGTGGTCTAGGTTTCTTCCTTACACACAGTTATAATCAGAGTATATCCTGCTGTATTTATTTAACATTAGAAGAACTTTCCAATATTGTCATTATTCTTTACCAAATTTAATTTTATATTTATAATATTTTATGTTTAGATATGTTTAATATTTATTGTCTAATTTCAGTTGTGAATATACAGTTGTTTCCAGTTTTTCAGGGGTCTAAGTAATATTGTGACAAAAAAATCTAAAGCTATGTTATATTCAGGATCATATTAAAATAAGCTCCCAGATATGAATTAAAAGACTGTAAACAAATTTAAAGAATAGAAAAAAATTTAGAAAGTCACAATTAGGTAAATTTTAAAAGCCAAACACACATACACGTACACACACACACACACACACACGCACACACACACGTATAATATTCTACTCAATGTAAAACAATACCTAATGGAAAGAAACATTCTAAAATATAAAAAGTGATTATCTCCAGTGTTGACTGGAGATAAGATTTTCTCCAGTGTTGACTGGAGATTCATATTTTATTTATGCCTTTCTGTGGTTTCCAAGAATTCTATAATTAGTTCATTTTGTTACGCAAATTATTTTGATAATTTATCTCCATTAATAATTTTTTTTAATTCCCCTTTTTTTCCTGTGCAAAAAGCTTCCATTCTCTTCAAGAAAGGACCGGGGACTGGGCGCAGTGGCTCACACCTGTAATCCCAGCACTTTGGGAGCCCGAGGCAGGCAGATCAGGAGATCAGGAGTTCAAGACTAGCCTGGCCAGCATGGTGAAACCCCATCTCTACTAAAATACATAAAATCAGCCAAGAATGGTGGTGCATGCCTGTAGTCCCAGCTACTCAGGAGGCTGACGCAGGATAATTGGTTGAACACAGGAGGCGGAGGTTGCAGTGAGCCGAGATATTACCACTGCATTCCAGCCTGGGCAACAGAGCAAGGCTCTGTCTCATAAATAAATAAATGGCCAATGCTATCATATTACAATTAAAACCAGAAACAAGAAAAGACATTACTTCAAAAACCCTAGGCCTTTGAGTTTTTTCTCTAATTTTCTCATCCTCCATCACAGTTGTGAAGTTTTAGTGACCAAAACAAAGAAAAAGGAAAGGAGGGAAGGAAAAAAGAGGCATCCTCCTAAGAAGATGCTTCTTTCCACCTTTATCTCCATCCTCATGCTCTCCAGAGTATCCAAGGACATGCCTCTTTTTCCCTTCTCCCTTTACCATGCTATTACACAATGGCTTATTTAGATAACACAGTAACTTTCATATTCTCTTAACCTCAAATGAAATGAGCCCCAAAACAAACATGATAACAGATATATGCCAAATTAAGAGCTGTAACATTTGGGTTAGGGGACTACAGTTTTGATGAAAAGTATAGAAAAAACTTAACCTAAGCATATTAATTATGCTCCTACTTAAACTATAATGGCAAAAAGTCCTCTAAGCCACCATTAAGAGTATAAATCATTACTTCATAGTACAGGTTGCATATACCTTCCATTGCCAGTGTTTTCTCATTCCAAACTAAATAACACTATTAGGAAGAAGTTTAAATTTACATCACCATTCTATTCAGAACTGGAAGTTTTCTGGCAAAGAAGGCTAAAATGGGATCTAAGCTTAAAGTTTTTTAAAAACAAATGGAAGACATAAAAGGATAGTAAAATGGTTAATTTTGCAGGAAGCACTAGAATGCATATTACTGGACAAACAAGAAAGCTAAGAATTAATAGGCTTAAAAGGGATAACTAAGAAGTAATAATAACTTCACTAAACAGGTTAAATAATTCCCAGTATGTAAGTATGAACAATGATATAAAAAATTAGAGTGGGGAGGGACTCAAAATGGCGCGGTGAGAACAACCCAGGATTGAAGCTCTCGTTGAACGCGTGGAGGGTGAGTCAGGGCCGCATTTCCAGACGAATCTTTGTTGCCCACAGAACGGGGCAATTCCCAGGTATAAAAGAGATGCAGGACGCCAGCCAGAGGTTTTGGCTGGTGCAGTCGGCAGCCGGTACAGCTGGCGGCTGGCGCTGTAGTGCAGCAGCGCTCCACACAAAGCGCACTGGTCCGGGTGCCCTGTTGAACCGGCAATCTGAGACTTGAGAGGGCAGATTTGCATATCTATCTGACTGAACAGGACTTGGACAGTGAGCCAGGTCAGGAGATTCCAGGGAAACGGCGTTTGGGCCAGCACAGTGCGACAAACAAAATGGTGATTCCAAACGCTCCAGGTGGAGAGTTTCACTGCGGGCACAGCTGAACCCAGGATGGTGCAGCTCAGTGGGGGAGGGGCGTCCACCATTACCAAGGCAATCTGCCCCTACTAAGGTACACGCCCATTGCTGACACAGCCTGCCGTTGCCAAGGCAACCCGCCACAACAGAGAGACTCCGCCGCAGGGCGTGGCAGCAGGGCGGAGACTGCAACAGCAGGGCAGAGCCTGCAGCAACAGGGCGAATCTCACACCAGCAGGGCGGAGCCATGGCAGGCAAAGAGTGACTAGACTGCCTCCTAGCTGGGCAGGACAGCGCAATGGACACTCACAAAGAAAGCCCCAACCCCCCAAGACAGAGCATCTGAGAAAAAAAGGGTTTTTTTTTTTATGAGTTCTGCTGCAGCAGAATTAAACGTACCAGCCTAACAACCCTGAATGAACAACAGAGCTCACAGCTCAGCACTTGAGCTCCTATAAAGTACAGACTGTCTCCTCAAGCACCTCCCTGACCCCTCTATATCCAGAAGACTGACATTTGGCAGGCATCATTCTGGGACAAAGATAGCAGAAAAAGTAACTGGTAGCATCTCTCACTGTTACACAGCTGCTATAGGTGCACCCCAAACAAGCAGGGCCTGGAGTGGACCTCAGCAGTCATACAGTGGAGGGGCTAGACTGGTAGAAGGAAAACCAAGTAACAGAAATACTTCATCATCAACAATCTGGGCGTCCACTCAGAGACCCAATCGAAAAGTCAGCAACTACTCAGACGACAGGTGGATAAATCCACAAAGATGGGAAGAAACCAGAACAAAAAGGAGGAAAACACCCGAAACCAGAACACCTCGCCTCCTACAAAGGACCAAAACTCCTCACCAGGAAGGGAACAAAGCTGGACGGAGAATGACTGTGACGAAATGACGGAATTAGACTTCAGAAGGCGGATAATGAGAAACTTCTGTGAGCTAAAAGAACATGTTTTAAATCAATGCAAAGAAACTAAGAACCTTGAATAAAGATTTGAAAAAAGATTCAAGGAAATGATAACAAGAATGGATAACCTAGAGAGGAATATGAATGAATTAAAGGAGCTGAAAAACACAATACGAGAACTTCACGAAGCATGCACAAGTTTCAACAGCCGAACTGACCAAGCAGAAGAAAGAATATCAGAAGTTGAAGATCAACTCAATGAAATAAAATGAGAAACCAAGATCAGAGAAAAAAGCGCAAAAAGGAATGAACAAAGCCTCCAAGAAATGTGGGACTATGTGAAGAGACCTAACCTATGTTTGATAGGTGTACCAGAATGTGATGAAGAGAATGAATCCAAGCTGGAAAATACTCTTCAGAACATTATCCAGAAAAATTTCCCCCACCTAGCAAGGCAGGCCAACACTCAAATGCAGAAAATAGAGACAACACTACAAAGATATTCCACAAAAAGAGCAACCCCAAGGCACATCATCATTAGATTCAACAAGGTTGAAATAAAGGAGAAAATACTAAGGGCAGCCAGAGAGAAAGGTCGGGTCACCCACAAAGGGAAGCCCATCAGACTCACAGCAGATCTCTTGGCAAAAACACTACAAGCCAAAAGAGAGTGGGGGCCAATATTCAACATCCTTAAAGAAAATAACTTTCAGGCCAGGCGCAGTGGCTCAAGCCTGTAATCCCAGCACTTTGGGATGCCGAGGCAGGTGGATCACGAGGTCAACAGATCGAGACCATCCTGGTCAACATGGTGAAAACCCGCCTCTACTAAAAATTACAAAAAATTAGCTGGGCATGGTGGCGCGTGCCTGTAATCCCAGCTACTCAGGAGGCTGAGGCAGGAGAATTGCCTGAACCCAGGGGGCGGAGGTTGCAGTGAGCCGAGATTGCGCCATTGCACTCCAGCCTGTGTAACAAGAGCGAAACTCCGTCTCAAAAAAAAAAAAAAAAAAAAAGAACTTTCAATGCAGAATTTCATATCCAGCCAAACTAAGCTTCATAAGTGAAGGAAAAATAAAATCCTTTGCAAACAAGTAAGTACTCAGAGAGTTTGTCACCACCAGGCCTGCTTTACAAGAGCTCCTGAAAGAGGCACTACACATAGAAAGGAACAACCAGTACCAGCCATTCCAAAATCACACTAAATGCTAAAGAGCATCAACATAATGAAGAATCTACAACAACTAACAGGCAAAACAGCCAGCTAGCATCAAAATGGCAGTATCAAATTCACACATAACAATATTAACCCTAAATGTAAACGGACTAAATGCACCAATCAAAAGACACAGACTGGCAAATTGGATAAAAAGCCAAAACCCATCAGTGTGCTGTATCCAGGAAACCCATCTCACATGCAAGGATACACAAAGTCTCAAAATAAAGGGATGGAGGAAGATTTACCAAGCAAATGGAGAGCAAAAAAAAGCAGGAGTTGCAATTCTCATCTCTGATAAAATAGACTTTAAAGCAACAAAGATCAAAAGAGACAAAGAAGGCCATTACATACTGGTAAAAGGATCGATACAACAAGAAGAGCTAACGATCCTAAACATATATGGACCCAACGCAGGAGCACCCAGATACATAAGGCAAGTTCTTAATGACTTACAAAGAGACTTAGACTCCCACACAATAATAGTGTCAATATTAGACAGATCAATATTAGACAGATCAACCAGACAGAAAATCAACAAGGATATCCAGGGCTTGAACTCAGACCTGGAGCAAGCAAACCTGATAGACATTTACAGAACTCTCCACCCCAAATTGGAAAGGTGGAAGCCAAATTGTCTCTATTTGCAGATGACATGATAGTATACCTAGAAGACCCCATCGCCTCAGCCCAAAAACTCCTGAAACTGATAAGCAACTTCAGCAAAGTGTCAGGATATAAAATCAATGTGCAAAAATCACAAGCATTCGTCTACACCAATAACAGACTTAAAGAAAGCCAAATCAAGAACGAACTGCCATTCACAATTGCTACAAAAAGAATAAAATACCTTGGAATACAACTCACAAGGAACTTAAGGGACCTCTTCAAGGAAAACTACAAACCACTGCTCAACGAAATCAGAGAGGACACAAACAGATGGAGAAACATTCCATGTTCATGGTTAGGAAGAATTAATATCGTGAAAATGGCTATACTGCCCAAAGTAATTTACAGAATCAACGCTATCCCCATCAAGCTACCACTGACTTTCTTCACAGAACTGGAAAAAACCACCATGAACTTCATATGGAACCAAAAGAGAGCCCGCATAGCCAAGTCAATTCTAAGCAAAAAGAACACAGTGGGGGGGCATCACACTACCGGATTTCAAACTATACTATAAGGCTACAGTAATCAAAACAGCATGGTACTGGTACCAAAACAGAGATATAGACCAATGGAACAAAACAGAGGCATTGGAGGCAACACAACATATCTACAACCATACAATCTTTGATAAACCTGACAAAAACAAGCAATGGGGAAAGGATTCCCTGTTTAACAAATGGTGTTGGGAAAACTGGCTAGCCATGTGCAGAAAGCAGAAACTGGACCCCTTCCTGACACCTTACACTAAAATTAACTCCAGATGGATTAAAGACTTAAACATAAGACCTGGCACCATAAAAACCCTAGAAGGAAATCTAGGCAAAACCATCCAGGACATAGGAGTAGGTAAGGACTTCATGACCAAAACACCAAAAGCATTGGCAACAAAAGCCAAAATAGACAAATGGGACCTAATCAAACTCCACAGCTTCTGCACGGCAAAAGAAACAGTCACTAGAGTGGATCGGCAACCAACAGAATGGGAAAAATTTTTGCAGTTTACCCATCTGACAAAGGGCTGATATCCAGAATTTACAAAGAACTCAAACAGATTTACAGGAAAAAAAACAAACAAGCCCATTCAAAAATGGGAAAAGGATATGAACAGACACTTTACGAAAGAAGACATATATGAGGCCAACAATCATATGAAAAAATGCTCATCATCACTGGTCATCAGAGAGATGCAAATCAAAACCACATTGAGATACCATCTCACGCCAGTTAGAATGGTGATCATTAAAAAATCTGGAGACAACAGATGCTGGAGAATATGTGGAGAAAAAGGAACACTTTTACACTGTTGGTGGGAGTGTAAATTAGTTCAACCATTGTGAAAGACAGTGTGGTGATTCCTCAAGGCCTTAGAAATAGAAATTCCATCTGACCCAGCAATCCTATTACTGGGTATATATCCAAAGGACTATAAATCGTTCTACTATAAGGACACATGCACATGAATGTTCATTGCAGCACTGTTTACAATAGCAAAGATCTGGAATCAACCCAAATGCCCATTGATGATAGACTGGATTGGGAAAATGTGGCACATATACACCATGGAATATTATGCAGCAATCAGAAATGATGAGTTCGTGTCGTTTGTAGGGACATGGATGAATCTGGAAAACATCATTCTCAGCAAACTGACACAAGAACAGAAAATGAAATACCGCATATTCTCACTCATAGGCGGGTGATGAAAAATGAGAACACATGGACACAGGGAGGGGAGTACTAAACACTGGGGTCTATTGGGGGGAAAAGGGGAGAGCCAGCGTGGCGGGGGGGGATCTGGGGAGGGATAGCCTGGGGAGAAATGCCAAATGTGGGTGAAGGGGAGAAAGGAAGCAAAACACACTGCCATTTGTGTACCTATGCAACTGTCTTGCATGTTCTGCACATGTACCCCAAAACCTAAAATGCAATAAAAAATAAAAAAATTAGAGTGTAACCCTAATAAAAGCTTTATTTTACCTTTCTAATTTGCTGAAGAGTGCCAACAATACATTATACTTCTTCAACAGTCTCGACATAGCATTATCAACTTTGGTACTGGTATCAATTTCTTTTAGTAAGTCAAAGAATTTAAAGACACTACAAAGGAAAGAATAGAAAAAAGTAAATCAGTAACCTTAATATTTTGTGTTATTTCATTTTCAAATCATAGACTTTTGAATTCAAAGATTATCTCTACATCAAATCACTACTATATCCTCTGGAAGGAATTACTTTTTGCAAAAACAATTAGCCTTCAACTTACACGTCTATTATCTATGTACCTATGCTTATATCTGTTTATCATTGAGAATATAAGAAAATGAAGGGTCACAAAGAGAAATGTATATATTTATTCTATATCTGTCCATATGTTTAAAAAAACATGAGTTCACATGCATTTATCCAAGTCCAATATAAGACCATATGCTTCATTTTAGTGTTTCCCTTATTACTCTTCTTTGACAGTGCGAAACCTGGAACCCATTCATCTTTAGTTTAGTTTACTTACTCGTTTAAACAATCCCCCTGTAAGCAACCGTCTTCCATCTCCAAAGCCATCCCCTCCCCCATGTGAGCACTTTTCTGTTCTGCTCAGAACTGACTCCCTATTCTGGACTTATCCCACCCCTTAGCACAGATACATTCCTCACCATGGTATGGCTCTGACTCCCCCAGCAGACTGCCCTCCTCATCTCACTTGTGCTCTGACTACCTGCACCAGCTACCTGCACACCCTGCTAAGTCTCTGACACTGCACCCAAGGCAGCCACATCAGGTTGCCCCCATGTAAAGGATGCCCTCCTTAGTCTACTTTGACTCTAACATCTTGCTCTGGGCCCTGTGGCACCCTCCTGCCAGACATGCACACCAAAATGCATACTTTATTTGCCCCACCAATGATTTTAGAATTGAATGATTTTGGAAAAGGAAAGTTTATTTTAAATTTTTAAGTAGTTTAAATAATAACTTTAAGTCATTCTTTGTAATTATTTTCCATAAAAATTAATCTATTTCAAACATCAAAACATACATTTTCCAGTAGGACATTAAAGATAGCAATCATCAACTACATCTCACATGCTAATTTCTAATCATGAAGTTTGTGTAAGGAATTATACCAAACCAGCTAACTGAACCAGGTGACTACCTGACCCATCCATAGGCTGTCCAGCAACCAATGAGTTATAGCCCTCACTCAAAAAATGGGCTGGACCAATCATACACTTATCTTAAGAACTAGGAAAATAAAAGCTTCAGCTAATCAGCAGGGGAGCCAAAAGGTTATTAAAGAATTGGGGGAGCTATGACAAGCTATATGGAAAAGCAAATAAAGAAGGAGTAGAAATGACGAAGAATAGAAGATCAGCATGTTGATTAGAAGAAAAAAGAGAAAGGAAGAAATGTGCAGATATATCCAGAGAAAAATAAATCAGCCTCAGAATAGCATTTATTAAACAACTACTCTCAGTTCCAGTTTTTATGACGTATATGGCAATACCTGTCCTTAGATTACCATGAAAACTGTAAATTGTTCCAACAAAGCCTTTATGCTAGGGAAAACTTAAGGGAAGCAAAAAGGAAAAAAGAGAAGCAGTGAGTACTTGTGGTGTTGCAGGTATCTACTCTATGAACTATTTATTTCTATTATTTTGTATATTTATGAATAACAAGGCTTTTGCTTCCACATTTTTAGATGTAGCAAAAAAAGTATTACAAAAATGCAACAATTTAACCTCATTTAAATAAAACATCAATTATGTTTAATTCTAGATGTCTTTATTCAAGGAAAAACATAAATAATTACCTATTTGGTAAAAATACATACTGTTGCATTTTTGTAAAGATGTTACAAAGAAAATGACTGAAAGTCCTGGATGCTTTCTGAAGATAAAGTTCATACATTATTAAAAACAAATTAATAAACTCTTCTTATAAGGCTTATAAGCTCAACAACAAGCACCTATTAGGTAATTATTGGCTCAAGTATTGGAGCATGTTCAAATCAATATATAATCTGAAAAAAATGTATTTAATTATAATATCCTCTATATTAAAACAATCTTAAACTTTAATAAATCTTACCTAAATCCCTTTAAGATAAACTCAAACTACTTATATAAGAGTTTTCATATAAAACAAGCCTATTTTATAAATCCTTGCTTTTCTGTTCACTTTATTAACAGCCAAAATTAAGAAAGCCTACACATGAATAGTGAGAGACCCAGTGAAATTTTTTTCCAGGACACAAACTGCTACATCTTAAATGCAGCATAAATACACTTTCATAAGGGCTCCATGAGAGAATGACAGTACACTATTTGACCCAAGTTCTTTACGTTTTACTTAATTTTAGCATTTCTCACTAATTCACTGGTCTATTAAGAGGAAAGTCCAGAATTCATTTCCTTTTATGGCAGAGGCTTATACTTATACAAGAAACTTTACCTGATTTCTATGTTTTTCTGTAGTTCAGTAAAAGTGAACGGCATCTCATCTAGGTCAACTGCTGCAATAAAGATACAGATTCCCCACAGCTCCTTTTTCTTTTGAATATAACCTCCCTGGGAACAAAAAATAAAGATCAAATATTTCATTAAATAATTCACACAGTAGAAACTGTGTTAAAACTGTATTATAACTGATTTTTTCTTATTCGACATACAAAATAAATGTTCATAATACTTATTAAATATTTGTAACACATCCTTCTGATGGCATATAATATTTGAAAGCATTTCACTTCACACTAATAACAAATATTTGAATTTTATATTGTAAGGCAAAAAAGTACTAGAAAGATCAAATAATTAAATAAGTTACTGTGGAAGCTTCAGAGATCAGTCAATTCCTCAAAATAGTTTCATTTTTCAATAACCCAATGCCATCAAAGCCAAGTTAAGAGATTTAGAGCCCATAACATATAATTAGTTTGAAAAAAACAAGCCCACATTCTTATTTGCTTATTCTTTCCTTGCTCTAATTCATTCATTTATTTTATCAATTTATTCATTAAGTATTTTTAAAATTGTATCTCATGTTTCAGTTTTTTAACTGCCTTATTTGTAAAACAGAAATAATACATACCCCGTTTTGTAAGAATTAAATGAAATGATATTTATAAAGCCTTAGGCATAACATAAAGCATATAGTTAGTTCTTAATGACTGATGGCTATCATTATCACTAGAGTACTTTTTCAGTAACTTTAGAATATGTTTTTTCCTACAATATATACCACCTCTAAATATTAAATTTTATAGGTAAAATTTGGATTATATTAAGTCGGAAACAAGAGATGTCAAATTAATGTTCATTAAATAGTTGGACCTATTTATTTAAACTGGAGATTACAATAGAGCTGAAAAGCATATAATGCAATTTTATGTTGTTTTGAAAAGTGAGTTGCTCTGGATTACCAAATTTTACAGGTAATTAAATGTTTATCACCATCCAACTCTAAACTTTTTCTTAATTTTAGCTACTTGGGATGTAAATATTTTAAAACTTAAATTACAATTATATACAACTAGAATAGTTAAAATGTAAAAGACTGACAACACCAAGGGCTGGTGAGGATGTAGTACAATGGAACACTTAACCATCACTGGTGAAAATGTAAAATGGCACAATCATTTTGGAAAACAAGTTTGGCAAGTTCTTATAAAGTTAAATATGCACTTTCCATAACACATACCAATTCCATTCCCAGATATTCATACCCAAGAGAAACGAAAACATTATATGTAAATGTCCATAGCAGCTTCACTTATAATAGCCAAAAACTACAAACAACCCCCCAAAATAAAGTTCATGGATAACTTGGGGCATATCACTACAATGGAATGTTATTTGACAATAAAAAGGAAATGTCCTAATAAATGTAACAACATAGATAAATTTCAAAATTATTACACTGAGAAAAGGCCAGACTCAAAAGGATACACTGAATGATTCCTTTCCTATGAAATTCTAGAAAAGGCAAAACCAATCTTTAAAGTCAAAAAGTAGATGAGTAGTTGCCTGAGAAACAGAGGGGAGGTGCTGGGAAATGACGGCAAAGGGGAATGAAATAACTTTCTGGAGTCATCAAAAAGTTCCCTATCTTAATTGTAGTGACTACATAAGTGAATATGTCTGTTAAAATGTATTGAACTGTGCACTTAAAATTGGCATATTTTATGTAGGTAAATTATACCTCAATAAGTTTGATTTTGAAACTACATTACATACTTTCTGCAACCGAAGATACAAAGTTATACTGCTTCATTGTTGTGATGACTAAGTATATATATATTTTAAAATGAACAAACATCAACTTTTGTTTTTGTATTTATGTTAATATGATCAATTTATTGAGAACTAATAAGATGTCAAAGGTTGTGTGTCTCTTTAATAAATAACCCCAACTACCATAGTCTTTGAATTTTTATGCTTATTTTTTATCATTTTGGTTTGTTTCTTTGCACTCAGGCTAGTACCTGTTGAACATAACTGCACACAATATATATCCTTTCATCAACTCCAGCCTTTTTTTCTCTCTCTCTCTTTGAAAGATTAGAAAGTGAAGTGAAAGTTGCTAAAATTTAGTATGTTGTTTATCCATTTTTTTAAAACAGTGAATTTCATTAGGACAGTTATTAGCCAAAACAATTAAACATCTAATACAATAAAATGCCTAAGCAAAATGTTCTACAAGTAGGTTCTGATTTTCAAGGCCCTGAAGAACTACAAGCAAAATGTGACCTTTACTTCAGATGTGGCTTGTCTTTTTACTTCCTTTAGAAGCATATTTCAAGGAACAGAAGTTTTTAATTTTGATTAAGCTCAATTTATTATTTTTTTCTTTTATGGGTTATGCTTTCAGTGGTAGTATCTATGAATTCTGCCTAACCCAAGCTCATTAAGATTTTCTCCTTTGTCATTGTCTAGAAGTTTAGGTCTATGCTTCATTTCTGGTTAGTTTTTATAAATTGTGTGAGGTAAAAATTGAAGTTCATTTTCTGTAATATGGATACCCAATTGCTCCAGCATTATTTGTTGAGAAGAATACCCTTCCTCCATTACCTTTGCACTTCTGCAGAAAATGAACTTACAATATATTTTATGTGTGTGTGTGTGTGTCTACTTCTGGATTACCTGTTCTGTTCCACTGATCTCCTTGTCTTTTTTCACCAATATCATAATGTCTTCATTATTGTAGTTTCATATATTTTGTTTATTTTTAGTTGAATTTGATTCAAGATTTTTCAATCTAAAAAAGTCATTGGATTCACTTCTCATTGTACAGATTAAAAATTAAAGACTAGAGAGTTAAGACTTGCGCAACACAACCAGTTAATTTTCACAGACCCAAAACCCACATTTCCTAACACTTAATTTAGTAATCTTCCATTTAAGGGTTCTTCCTTATTACATTTCTATATTGATGTCCTTGACATTTTCGCTATTGAAATCCTTGGTCTCACTGCCCCCATCAAAA
This sequence comes from Callithrix jacchus, assembly GCF_049354715.1. Lineage (NCBI taxonomy): Eukaryota > Metazoa > Chordata > Mammalia > Primates > Cebidae > Callithrix > Callithrix jacchus. Next base: position 67,603,189 of record NC_133502.1, read on the forward strand.
GTTCTGTCCTCTTAACTAGGGGTCTTGATTTCTATTTTACTGAGAAGGCTGAAGATGCAAAATATTAAAACAAAACAAAACAAAAAAAACCAACCTCATATTCTTCTCCACACCAACTCCCTTTTTTTTTTTTTTTTTTTTTTTAAGAAACCAAGTTTCACTCTTCTTGCCCAGGCTGGAGTGCAGCAGCACAATCTTGGCTCACTGCAACCTCTGTCTCCCAGATTCAAGTGATTCTCCTGCCTCAGCCTCCCAAGTAGCTGGGATTACAGGCATGCACCACTATGCCCAGCTAATTTTGCATTTTTAATACAGATAGGATTTCACCATGTTGCCCAGGTTGGTCTTGAACTCCTGACCTCAGGTGATCTGCCTGCCTCAGCCTCCCAAAGTGCTGGGATTACAGGCATAAGCCACCATGCCTGCCCCCACATCAAATCATTTCTAATCATCATATATTCTGGCTTTCTCAAAATGTTTCTACATCTTCATCTATAAATTCCTCTTCTCTTCTGACCTAGACAAATGGATATTCTCCTACATTCTCAAATTAAAAACTCTAATACCACCCCTACTCCCTCCCATTTTAGATCATATTGCCTCTCATCTCCTTCAAGACCTAGCGTATTAATTCCTTTCTCTGTCTTTTATAGTTTCTCTAACAGTTCTCTCTCTCAAAGTTTCCCTTTGGCTACAGGGAAGCTTGCAATGTATTTAAAAAAGAATAAATAACAAGGTCCCTCCAACCCTGGACCTTATCAAGCTACTGACTTCACTACACATATACTTCCCATCACTATATATATATATATATATATATATATATATATATATATATATATATACCTCTCATTGTTCCCACTATTCCCACACACACTCACCATACACACTATCACATTGCACACATACACTGCACTCACTGAACACACACCCCTCCTGCCATACAAATACTATTTTACTGAGGCTATTCTCTAAGTCCTCAAAGATCTTGGCTTTCTAAGTCAAATGGCCTTTTTTTGTTTCATCCAGAAAGACCTATGCAGCATCTGATGCTGTTGCAATTTTTCTCCTTCAATCTACCTCCATGCAACTTTTTTCATGAGCTTTATTAAATGCCGTCACATCCTCATTCTCTTCTCTTTTTCTCTCACAAACTTTTCATGGAGTTTCTCAACCCCATGGGCTTTCTTCCCACCATTCTCTTATTTCCTCAGCACTCTCATTAACTCCTATAGCCCTCATCATCTCCTTAAACAGATGGTTCTCATATGTCATTCTGCTTTCCAGTCTGATTCCTCTTTTAAGCTCCAAGTCTCCTTCTCCAATAACAATTTGCAACCTAAAATCTGTAACTGATGTGTTTTCTTTAAAATTCAGATGAAAATTATGAAAAGGGCTCAGGATAGCACTGTAAAAATGGTTAAAACAGGTGGCTGGCAAGATGGCCAAATAGGAACAGCTCCGGTCTGCAGCTCCCAGTGAGATCAAGGCAGACGGCAGTTGATTTCTGCATTTCCAATGGAAGTACCCAGTTCATCTCATTGGGACTGGCTAGACAGTGGGTGCAGCCCACAGAGGGTGAGCAGAAGCAGGTGGGGCATCCCCTCACCTAGGAAGTGCAATGGGTTAGGGAACTCCCTCCCCTAGCCAAGGAAAGTCTTGAGGGACTGTGCCACGAAGAACAGTGCACTCTAACCCAGATACTACACGTTTCCATGGTGTAGTATTCTTTCACAACCAAAAAACCAGAAGACTCCCTCAGGTGCTTACACCACCAGGGCCCTGGGTTTCAAGCACAAAACTGGGCAGACGTTTTGGCAGACACCCAGCTAGCTGCAGGAGTTTTTTTTCATATCCCAGTGGTGCCTGGAACGCCCCCTGGAAAGGGGGCTGAAGCCAAGGAAGCAAGTGGTTGAGCTCAGCAGATCCCACCCCCACAGAGCCCAGTAAGCTAAGAATCACTGGCTTGAAATTCTCACTGCCAGCACAGCAGTATGAAGTACACCAGGGATGCTAAAGCTTGGTGGGGAAGGGACATCCACCATTACTGAGGCTTGAGTAGAGTAGACAGTTTTCCCCTCATGGTGTAAACAAAGCCTCCAGGAAGTTCAAACTGGATGGAGCCCACCATAGCTCAGCAAAGCCACTGTAGCCAGACTGCCTCTCTAGATTCCTCCTCTTTGGGCAGGGCATCTGTCAAAATAAGACAGCAGCCCCAGACAGGTGATTATAGATAAAACACCAACTCCCTGGGACAGAGCTCGTGGGGGAAGGAGCAGCTGTGGGTGCAGCTTCAGCAGACTTTAAATGTCCCTGCCTACCAGCTCTAAAGAGAGCAGAGGATCTCTCAGCACAGCACTTGAGCTCAGGTAAGGGACAGACTGCCTCCTCAAGTGGGTCCATGACCCCTGTGCCTCCTGACTGGGAGACACCTCCCAGCAGGGATCAACACACACTTCATGCAGGAGAGCTCCAGCTGGCATCTAGCTGGTGCCCCTCTGGAATGAAGCTTCCAGAGCAAGGAAAAGCAATCTTTGCTGTTCTGCAGCTCTGGTGATACCCAGGCAAACAGGGTCTGGAGTGTATCTCCATCAAACTCCAGCAGACCTACAGAAAGGGGGCCTGACTGCTAGAAGGAAAACAAACAGAAAGGAATAGCCTCAACATCAACAAAAAGGACATTCACTCACAAAACCCCATTCAAATGTCACCAGCATCAAAGATCAAAGGTAGATAAAGCCATGAAGAGGAGAGAAAACCAACACAAAAAAAGCTGAAATTTCCAAAAACCAGAATGCCTCTTCTCCTCCAAAGGATAAAGGGAACAACTCCTTTATCCACCAAGGGAACAAAACAGGATGGAGAATGAGTTTGACAAATTGACATTAGGTTTCAGAAGGTGGGTAATAACAAACTCTTCCCAGTAAAAGGAGCATGTTCTAACCCAATGCAAGGAAGCTAACCACCTTGAAAAAAGGTTAAAGGAATTGGTAACTGGAAAACCAGGTTAGAAAAGAACATAAATGACCTGCTGGAGCTGAAAAACACAGCACAAGAACTTCGTGAATCATACACAAGTATCAATAGCCAAATCAATCAAGCAGAAGAAAGGATATCAGAAATTGAAGATCAACTTAATGAAACAAAGCATTAAGATAAGATTAGAGAAAAAAAGAATGAAAATGAATGAACAAGCCTCCAAGAAATATGTGACTACATGGAAGGACCAAACCTACATTTGATCGGTGTACCTGAAAGTGACAAGAAGAATGGAACCCAGTTGGAAAACACTCTTCAGGACATTATCCAGGAGAACTTCCCCAACCTTGCAACACAGGCCAACTTTCAAATTCAAAAAATACAGAGAAACCACAAAGATACTCCTCAAGAAGAGCAACCCCAAGATACATAACCGTCAGATTCACCAAAGTGGAAATGAAGGAAAAAATCTTAAGGGCAGCTAGAGAGAAAGGTCAGGTTACCCACACAGGAAAGTCCACAGACTAACAGCAGATCTCTCTGCAGAAACCCTAAAAGCCAAAAGAGAGTGGGGCCAATATTGAACATTCTTTTTTTTTTTTAAGAGACAGGGTTTCACCATATTGGTCAGGCTGGTCCCGAACTCCTGACCTCAGGTGATCCACCTGCCTTGGCCTCCCAAAGTGCTGGGATTACAAGTGTGAGCCACCGCACCCAGCCCAATATTCAACATTCATAAAGAAAAGAATTTTCTTTTAGATTCTGGATGGAGCCCACTGCAGCTCAGCAAAGCCATTGTAGCCAGATTGCCTCTCTAGATTCCTCCTCTCCTGGCAGGGCATCTCTGAAAAAAAGACAGCAGCCCCAGACAGGTGCTTATAGATAAAACCTTGGGACAGAGCATATGGGGAAAGGGGTGGACCGTCGACACTATGGAAAAAAAAAACTTCATCAAAGAATTAATGGGCAAAATAACCAGCTAGAATTTCATATCCAGCCAAACTAAGCTTCATAAGCAAAGGAGAAATAAAATCCTTTACAGACAAGCAAATACTGAGAGATGTTGTCACTACCAGGCTTACTTATAAGAGCTCCTAAAGGAAGCACTAAACACGGAAAAGAAAAACCGGTACCAGCCACTCCAAAAACATACCAAATTGTAAAGACCATCAACACTATGAAAAAACTGCATCAACTAAGGGGCAAAATAACCAGCTAGCATCATAATGACAGGATCAAATTCACACATAACAATATTACACATAAATGTAACTGGGCTAAATGCCCCAATTGAAAGACACAGACTGGCAAATTGGATAAAGAGTCAAAATCCATAAGTGTATTCAAGAGACCCATCTTATGCACAAAGACACACATAGGCTCAAAATAAAGGGATGGAGGAATATTTGCCAAGCAAATGGAAAGCAAAAAGAAGCAGGGGTTGCAATCATAGTCTCTGATAAAAGAGACTTTAAACCAATAAAGATAAAAAAAGACAAAGAAGGGCATTACATAATGGTAAAGGGATCAATGCAACAAGAGCTAACTATCCTCAATATATAGATGCACCCAACACAGGAGCACCCAAATTCATAAAGCAAGTTCTTAGAGACTTACAAAGAGACTTAGACTCCCACACAATAACAGTGGGAGACTTTAACACCCCACTTTCAATATTAGACAGATCAATGAGACAGAAAATTAACAAGGATATTCAGGACTTGAACACAGCTCAGGACCAAGCAGACCTAATAGACATCTACAGAACTCTCCACCCCATAACAACAGAATATATCTTCTTCTCAGTACCACATCACACTTACTGTAAAATTCACCATGTAACTGGAAGTAAAAAATTCCTCAGCAAATGCAAAAGGACAGAAATCGTAACAGTCTCTTAGACCACACTGCAATCAAATTAGAACTCAGAATTAAGAAACTCACTCAAAACCACACAACTATGTGGAAACTGAACAACCTGCTCCTGAATGAGTACTGGATAAAAAAATGAAATTAAGGCAGAAATAAGTAAGTTCTTTGAAACCAATGAGAACAAAGACACCACATACCAGAATCTCTGGGACACAGATAAAGCAGGGTTAAAAGGGAAATTTATAGCACTAAATGCACACAGGAGAAAGCAGGAAAGATCTAAAATTGACACCCTAACACCACAATTAAAAGAACTAGAGAAGCAAGAGCAAACAAATTCAAAAGCTAGGTGAAGGCAAGAAGTACTAAAATCAGAGCAGAACTAAAGGAGGTAGACACACAAAAAAAAAAACCCTCCAAAAAAAAAAAAAAAATCAATGAATCCAGGAGTTGGTTTTTTGAAAAGATCAACAAAATAGAGAGACTAATAAAGAAAAAAAGAGAGAAGAATAAAATAGACACAATAAGAAATGATAAACAGGTTATCACCACTGATCCCACAGAAATACAAACTACCATCAGAGAATACTATAAACACCTCTACACAAATAAACTGGAAAATCCAGAAGGAATGGATAAATTCCTGAATACATACACCCTCCCAAGTCTCAACCAGGAAGAAGTCGAATCCCTGAATAGACCAATAACAAGTTCTGAAACTAAGGCTGTAATTAACAGCCTACCAACCTAAAAAAGTCCAACACCAGATGGAGTCACAGCTGAATTCTACCAAAGGTACAAAGAGGAGCTGGAACCATTCCAAACCATAGAAAAAGAAGGACTCCTCCCTAACTCATTTTATAAGGGAGGCTTATATCATGAGCCTCATCCTTATATAGGATGAGGCTTTTATCAGCATCATCCTGATACCAAAACCTGGCATTGACACAATAAATAAAGAAAATTTCAGGACAATATCCCTGATGAATATCAATTCAAAACTGGCATTGATAAAATATTGGCAAACTGAATCCAGCAACACATCAAAAAGTTTATCCACCACAATCAAGTTGGCTTCATCCCTGGAATGCAAGGCTGGTTCAACATACACAAATCAATAAACTTAATCCATCACATAAACAGAACCAATGACAAAAACCATATGATTATCTCAATAGATGCAGAAAAAGCCTTCAATAAAATGCAACAGTCCTTCATGCTAAAAACTCTCAATAAACTAGGTATTGATGGAATGTATCTCAAAATATTAAGAGCTACTTATGACAAGCCCAATGCCAATATCATACTGAATGGGCAAAAGCTGAAAGCATTCCCTTTGAAAACTGGCACAAGACAAGAATGTCCTCTTTCACCACACTTGTTCATCATAGTATTGGAAGTTCTGGTCAGGGCAATCAGCAAGAGAAAGAAATAAAGCATATTCGAATAGGAAGAGAGGAAGTCAAATTGTCTCTGTTTGCAGATGACATCATTGTATATTTAGAAAACCCCATTGTCTCAGCCCGTAATCTCCTTAAGCTGATAAGCAACTTCAGCAAAGTCTCAGAATACAAAATCAATGTGCAAAAATCACAAGCATTCCTATATACCAATAATAGACAAACAGAGAGCCAAATCATGAGTGAACTCCCATTCACAACGGATACAAAGAGAACAAAATACCTAGGAATACAACTTACAAGGGATGTGAAGTACCTCTTCAAGTAGAACTACAAACCACTCTTCAAGGAAATAAGAGAGGACAAAAACAAATGGACAAACATTCCATGCTCATGGATAGGAAAAATCAGTATTGTGAAAATACCCATATTACCCAAAGTAATTTATAGATTTAATGCTATCCCCATCAAGCTACCATGGACTTTCTTCACAGAATTAGAAAAAACTACTTTAAATTTCATATGGAACCAAAAAAAAGAGCCTAGATAGCCAAGACCATCTTAAGCAAAAAGAACAAAGCGAGAGGCATCATACTACCTGACATCAAACTATACTACAAGGCTACAGTAACCAAAACTGTATGTAAAAATATACAGTTATATATAATGTTAAGAAAAAAAAAACCAGCAGAATAAAAATTCTTCACATATTTTGATTCCAATTTTGTGAAAAAAACAAAGAAAATAAATGTATATATTAAAGTGTTCATGATTATCTCTACATGATAGGATTATGAACATTTTCATTTTTCTCATTAATCCTACATACATTTTCTAAATTATCTATGATTGTAAAATAGGAGGAAAGTCAATTAAAGTGCTATAATTACATAAAGAAAGAGAGAGTAAAATTAGAAATGCTCAATAAAAATCTTTAAATTATCAAAATTTTACTCACATATATTAGTTTAAATCAAAATCTACAGTCAGTACTTGAAGAGATTACCTATAATATCATCATTTAGTTAAGTTCATTTGAACCAATCTAATGATAACCCCTAACTGGTGACAACTTATACTTGCTTTTTTTAAATGTATAATGCACTTACTTAGAGCTCCACCAAGTGGTGACATAAATCATGTTGAAAATATCAGAAAATTACTACTATGCATGCATGCACTAACATAAAATTAAGTTGCAATTTCAAAAGTTAAAAATAATGTTCTCTCTAGCTTGCACTTTGTGAAAGATAAAAATAAGTCATAAGAAACATGTGCTCTACCTCAGGGTCAAAAGATACATCCTTACACACAGTTCATAAGACTATAATAAATAATCAGCAGTAGGGTTACAGTAAATGAAATACTAAGGTATTACAGGAAATGGGGGGAAGAGCTGCCTTTATCTTCTACTCCTGAATTTCCTCCTTACCTAGGTGATATGTAGGAACAAAAGGAATAAGCTCAGATGTCAGAAAATTCCCCTCTCATCTGTATAACATGAGCTTACAGCAGTCTAGTGTTAAGGACATTCTCAGATATACACAGAAGTAAAAGCAAGAATGGCAGTGCCAAGAAGACAAATGTAAAAACTGACTTTACAGGGCCAGGTGCGGTGGCTCACTCCTGTAATCCCAGCACTTTGGGAGGCCAAGGTGGGTGGATCACAAGGTCAAGAGATCGAGACCATCCTGGTCAACATGGTGAAACCCCGTCTCTACTAAAAATACAAAAAATTAGCTGGGCATGGTGGCATGTGCCTGTAATCCAGCTACTCAGGAGACTGAGGCAGGAGAATTGCCTGAACCCAGGAGGCGGAGGTTGCGGTGAGCCAAGATCGTGCCATTGCACTCCAGCCTGGATAACAAGAGCGAAACTCCATCTCAAAAAAAAAACAAAAAAAAACTGACTTTACTTGTACCCAATCACATTTCTGAAACAATATGCAGGGGTGAATACCGTCTGAATCAATCACCCAGTTAGACAATGCGTTTGTGGGTAAGAGGGGTGATTGTATTCCCAGAAAAGCACATACCTGGCAAATTCAGATTTATGTGGCCATCTGCCCAAAAGTTGAATTCCTGGGACTCCCTACCTTAAGAACTCCTACAGATCATGCAGCATATAGGCAGAAAAAATAAAAATAACTTTGAAAAACTCCTAAGGAATTCAGTTCATAAACCTATGCAGGCTCTCAATGGAACTGTGACTTGCTTGCTTGCTCATCTATCCCTATCTCAACTCCTTATATGTAAGCATCCTGAAGGCAGAAAAATTGTATCTAATTCACTGCTGTACCCCAGGAGCCTTGTGGTGTCCAGCACTAACACTAACATAATTCTTTAAAAAAAAAAAAAGCTTTGGCAGTAGCCATAGAGTGGCTTTTTCTCTTTTTTTTCTTTTCTTTTTTCAGTATACTCAGAAAAATAAGCAGCAACTGAATTACCAAAGTATAAGTTAAGACTGCTGGTTCTACTTTAGTTTCCTCAGCTCCCATTCACACATTGATAGCAAACTAGTAAGTATCAATAAGGGTAACACACACACATACACAAAGGACATTACAGACCTCATTTTCTGAACAGATGATACATAACCTACCTAGAACTAAGTTTCTGGTCAAGCTCTCTGCTTAGTTTATTGAGCTCAAAGCCCAAAAATGATCCAGCCAAGAAGATATAACAATATAGGAGAGAAAACTGCCACCATTCTCAAAGGGCCACTAATTGGCTTTTCGGCAAAACAGCTACAAAACTGGTGTCTACTACTCTTTATTTATTTATTTTTTTTAAGAAAGAGTTTCACTCGTGTTGTTCAGGCTGGAGTGCAATGGCATAATCTCGGCTCACCGCAACCTCTGCCTCCCGAGTTCAAGCAATTCTCCTGCCTCAGCCTCCTGAGTAGCTGGGAGGTGTGCACCACTACGCCCAGCTAATTTTGTAATTTTAGTAGAGATGGGGTTTCTCCATGTTGATCAGGCTGGTCTCGGACTCTCAACCTCAGGTGATCAGCCCGCCTTGGCCTTCCAAAGTGCTGGGATTACAGGTATGAGCCACCTCACCCAGCTGATATCTACTACTTTTGGAAACAAGGTTGAAAACCATTGACTAAAGAGATTAATTCCTACAACTAAGATCCAAGTATATGGATAAATAACAACAACTCCTTTTACCAAATATCACATGCACTGTTTTAATACAGAAAGTCACCAACCAACAAATGAGTTGACATTATTTTTTCCAGCTTTATTGAGTTATAAGAATTGACAAATTAAAAAGTTTATATTTAAGGTGTTCAATGTGATATTTTGATACCTCTATACAATAAGAAGTGATTACATCAGTTGCCCCATATCCACGGTTTCACTTTCCAGTTTCAGTTTCCCATGGTCAACCATGGTTTGAAAATAGGTGAGTACAGTACCTATTTTGAGAGAGACAGACTACATTCACATAATTTTATTACAGTATCCTGTTATAATTGTTTTATTTTTCTTAGTCATTGTTACTAATCTCTTACTGTGGCTAATTTATGAATTAAACTTTAATACAGGTATACATGTACAGGATAGGAAAAAACATAGTATATATAGGGTTCAGTACTATCTACTGAGGGTCTTGGAACATATCATCTGAGGATAAGGGGGGACTACTGTACTACAATCAAGCTAATTAACATATCTATCACTTCACATAGTCACCATTTTGTCTGTGTGTATGTGGTAAGAATACTTAAGATTTCTCTTAGTGAATTTCAAGGAAAAAAAATTATTATTAACTATAAACAACCATGCTATAAATTAGGTGTCCAAAACTACTACTTTTTTTTGTTTTGTTTTTGAGACAGGATCTCACTCTGTCACCCTGACTGGATTGCTGTGGCACAACAATAGCTCACTGCAGCCTCAACCTCCTGGGCACTCAAGCAATCTTCCTACCTCAAAGTCCCAAGAAGCTGGGACTACAGGTACATGTCACCACCTGCAAATTTTTTTTTAATTTTTTGTAGAGATAGGGGTCTCACCATGTTACCCAAGTTGGTCTCTACCTCTGGCCTCAAGCGATTCTATCTTGGTCTCCAAATTGGTGCTGAGATTATAGGCATGAGCTGCCCATCTAACCCTTACTTATTTTATAACTGAAAGTTTGTACCCTTTGACTAACATCTCCACATTCTCCCCAGACCTCCCACCCCTGCTAACCATCTTTTTACTATTTTTATGTATTTGATTTTCTTTAAAGATTATATATGTAAATGAGATCATGCAGTATTTGTCGTTCTGTATCTGACTAATTTAACTTAATGTCCTTCAGGTTCATCCATTTTGTTACAAATGGGAGGCTTTCCTACCTTTTTAAAGGCTAAATTCCCTTATATATGATAGTCACTGACTTACAATGGTTCAACTTGTGATTTTTCAACTTTACAATGGGTTTGTCAAGATATTAAATGCAATTTTAAGATTTTTTTTTAACTTACAACACATTTATCAGGATATAACCCAATCATTCATTTAAAATAATCTGTACCACATTTTATCTATTCATCAAATGACACTTAGGCTGTTTCCATATCTTTGCTACTATGACTAATGCTGCAAAGAACATGGGCATGTAGATATCTCTTCAATATACTGACTTCATTTCCTGGGGATATATACCCAAAGGTAAGATTGCTGAATCATGTGGTAGCTTTAATTTTAATTTTTTGAGTAGCTTCCAGACTGTTTTTTCCATAAAAGATGTATCAATTTACATTCCCACTAACACTGAACAATAGTTCCCTTTTCTCCACCTACTCTCTAATATCGGTTATCTTCTGACTTTTTGAATAACAACCATGAGTTCTCAGAGTCCTCAGGTGATGCAGGGTATCACATGGAGAGAACTGTGCATGCTACATTGTTAGCTCAGGATAAAGCCACTGACACCACTCCCATAAAAACCCATTGACTCAATCACCTCTTAAAGGTCCTACCATATTGGGAATTAAGTTTCAACAAGAGTTTTGGAGGGGAAAAACATTTAAACGGTAGCAGATGTCTTTTATTTCTTTTTCTTGCTTAATATCTCTGGATAGATTTCTGGTACTATGTTGAATGCAAGGAGCAAGACTGAGTATCCTTGTCTTAATCCTGATCTGATAGAAAAAGTTTTTAGGAAAAGATTGACTATGATGTTAGCTGTGAGCTTATCACATATAACCTTTACTGTGTTGAGGTACACTCCTTTTATGTCTAATTTGTTGAGTTTTCATCATGAAAGAATGTTAAATTTTGTCAAACACTTTTTCTGAATCTATTAAGATCATATAATTTGTCCTTTACTTTGTTGAAGTGGTATATTTATGGATTTGCATATGTTGAACCATCTTTGTATCCCAGAGATAAAACCCATTTTGTCATAATGTATGATCTCTTTAATGTCCTGTTGCTAATACTTTGTTGAGGATTTTTGCATGTATATTCATCAGGGATATTGACCTATAATTTTCTTTTCTTGTGGTTTCTTTGCCTGACTTTGGTATCAAGGTTATGCTAGCCTTATTAAATGAGTTTAGAAGTGTTTCCTCCTATTCAATTTTTTGAAAAAGTTTGAGAAGGATTGGTATTCTTCTTCAAATGTTGCCAGAATTCACCAGTGAAGCCCTCAGGTCCTGAGGCTTTTCTCTATTGTTAGATTTTTTATTACTGATTCAATCTCCTTATTTGTTATTGGTCATTCAGATTTTCTATTTCTTCATAATTCAGTCTTAGCAGGTAGTATATAGCTAAAATCTGTCTCTTTTAGGTCATCCAATTTGTTAGTACATAATTTGTTCACAGTAGTCTCAAGATTCTTTGTATTTCTATGGTATCAGTCATAAGGTCTCCTCTTTCATTTCTGATTTTATTTATTTGAATCTTTTTTTTTTTTTTTTTTCTAAATAGAGTCTTGCTCTGTGCCCCAGTCTGGAGAGGCACGGTCTAAGCTCACTGCAAACTTTGTCTCCTGCATTCATGTGATTCTCTGGCCTCGGGCCTCCCAAGTAGCTGGGATTATGGGCACATCACCATACCTGGTTAATTTTTCATATTTTTGGTAGAGATGGGGTTTTACCATGTTGGCCAGGATGGTCTCAAACTCCTGACCTCAAGTAATCCACCCACCTAAGCCTTCCAAAGTGCTAGGATTACAGGCATGAGCCACTGTATCTGGCCCCTTTTTTTTTTTACTTATTCTAGCTAAAGGTTCATCAATTTTGTTTATCTTTTCAAAAAAACCAACTCTTTGTTTTGTTGATCTTTTCTATTATTTTCTGAGTCTTTCATTTAATTCTGCTGTGATCTTTCTTATTCCCTTTCTTCTATTAACTTTGGGCTTATTTCATTCTTTTTCTACCTACTTCCTAGAGGTGTAAGGTTAGTTTATTTATCTGAGGTCTTACTGTTTCCTTCAAGTTGGTGTTTATCACTATAAAATCTCCTGTTAGAACTGTTTTGCTGCATTCTGCAAATCTTGATGTGCTGTTTCCATTTTCATTTGTATCATATTTATTTTAATTTCCATTTTTATTTCTTCTTTGACCAATGGTTGTTCAGGAACATGTTTAATTTTCACATATTTGTGTATTTCCCAGTTTTCCTGTTATTTTTGCTTTCTAGTTTTATGTCACTGTGGTCAGAAAAGATGCTTGATATTATCTCAATCTTCTTAAATATGTTAATACTTGCTTTATGGTCTAACATGATTGATGCGGGAGAATGTTCCATGTATGCTCAAGTATAAAGGCATTCTTTCCATAGTAGTTATCAAAATTGATGTTTCTGAAAGACAGTGCTACTATTCCACCATCTTGCTGACATCATCTGTCTAACCAACTCTTATTCAACACAAGATTGAAAATTCTCTTAAACTGAAATTTCCATTTTGGGGAATATGTCCTGAGGAGGTTCTAAGACAACAGAGGAAAGAATAGAGCTTTCCAAAAGAGCAATGAGTTGGCATTGGAATAAGAGAATTCCAAGTTGAAAGAGATCACTGATCATTGAGTCTGGTAGTCTTGGAGTTTCTAGGGTTCCGCATCACATAATGATAATCTGGCAAGTTTTCCAATACTGTAAAAAACCTATATGTTTACTTTCAATAAAGCTACAAGAACTAAGAACTAAAATAGCAAATACTTTACCTTTGCTAAAATTCAACACAGTATAGCAGCACAATTTACCTCATGCTGATGAAAAGAACTAGTTGGCAGCTTTGTGTATCTTGAATAAAATGAGGGAAAATGACTTCCCGCTCCCCTTCTCCCTCCTTCAAAAAAAAAAAAACCTAGGGAAAATAATTACTTAATAAACAAAGTTTGGTAGACAGTTTCCGAAACACAGATTTAATGTGGGCAAAACATAATAATGGGTACCTGATGATTTTTAAGTACACCATAATTCTGAATCAACCTGTCTTTAAAAATAGTTTTTAGAATATGAAAATGTAATATCAAGATGCATATAAAAGAGGTAAATTAAAACACGAACATAAATAGAAATGTTTATTTTATATTATTTGATAAAATAATTTACTCCAAAACTCTGCTAAATATCTAGGTCTCATAAACTTGATTAAATGTTTATTGTTGAATATATAACAGACAGAAATAACTGCCAATCTGAACATCAATAATTATGACTATCAGACCTTTAAAATTATAATGTATACAAATAAGGGAAATTATATCTATAAAATTAAGGAAGAAATACTTAACTGACATAGCCATCTATTTCAATAATACATCTGTTGAATCTATATTATATTTATGCAGAATGTTGAGATATTTAAAGCACAGGAAAACAATTAGTTTTATTAAATTGAGATTTAAGATATCCTAACTCATCTGGAGCCTATAATAATCTCCACACTGATTTGAATCCTATGAGAGAAGTGTTATAGCAGTGTTTGCTGTATCCTTCTTGTATCTACTTCTGACAGAAAGTAATCTTTGGAAACTAGTCACATGAAACTACAAAATTAGCAAATTTCTTGAAATCTGTATATAAAACATGAATTACCTCTAATTTCAAACTCTTGCTTATTAGTGTTAGGGCTTGACTTAGGGCTTGACTCTCTGACTGTAGGGAGCTGGGAGTGGAGAAGGTTAAAAGAAATGTCTTGTAGCTATTTTCTAGATCTAATTATTTACATCTCAACTTGTATTAGAAAGATTTCTAAAACTTAAAAAAACAAGGCGGCGGGGGAAATGGCCGGCGGGGGAAATGGCCGACAGGAAGACGGGAAAGGAGAAGCCTGACAAGTCCAAGTGAGCTGGAGACACTGGAGTAATGGAGGGGAAAGTTTCAGTCGCTGTAACACTGAGAAGTGATCAGCTGAGGAAGAAGCTGCAGACCTCCCAACAAAGCCTACAAAGATCTCCAACTTTGGATTTGCCACAGGTAGTCAGACGACAAAGAAAGCATCACCCATATCCGTCAACCTTGGATCAAGTAAGCCTAAAGAAACTGTTCCAACTCTTGCTCCAGAAACTCTTGCAGTAGTAGCAGCTTTTCATGAAGATGAAGATAGTGAACCAAGGAAAAATGCCTCCAGAAGCAAAGATGAGGATGAATAATACTGGAAGGGCTATACTAACATCAGCTGGACCAAACTCCTTCAATAAAGGAAAGCATGGGTTTTCTGATAACCAGAAGCTATGGGAGCAAAACGTAAAATCTCATCTTGGAAATGTCCATGACCAAGACTATTAAATGATGTTTTGAAATTGGAGTGTGGGGTGGGTGTAAAATTAAAAAGAACAGTTTCCTTTTTTAAAGAATGGTAGAAGACTATCTTTGGAACCACTTTTATTTTCCTTTTTCATTATTTTAAAAGATTGAGTGGTACACTAATAAGCAAGAGTTTGAAATTAGAGGTAATTCATGTTTTATATACAGATTTCAAGTCATTTGCTAATTTTGTAGTTTCGTGTGACTAGTTTCCAAAGATTACAGAAAATAAAGAAATCAGAAATGGTACCTTTTTAAGAACTGCATATTTTTTTAGATAAAATTGTTAACACATGGAAGCAAAAAGTCACTGTCTATTTAAAACTGCAAGCAGTTAACTCTCTTAACTCCCTTACTACCTATACTTGTCTGACTCCCAGGAACAGCCTTATTACAGAGGGAATACTGTAGTGGGAGGAAAATGTTACTGAACTATTGACTAAAAGTAAATTTAGATAAAATTAAAATTCAGCTTTTTTCCTTATGGGCATTTGTTTTGTTACAAGTCATAATAAACTAGGTACCACATTGCTATCAGTGGATACAGATGCTTAGCTCTTAAAAGAATTTTTTTTTTGTATGTAAACTGTTGAATATTTGAAATAGCCCACTTTACCTTAATGGGTCTTATCTATCTTCATTAGTCTTCAAAGAAAAATCATTTGCTACCAAAGTAATTCAGTATTTTGAATGTGCTTCTCTTGTTTTCTGTGTACTAGCTAGTTCCTGCAAGCATTTCCACCAGAATTTGAGGCAAAGCATAAGGAAGCTGTTTCTTTTAAAACACAAACCACCACCAAAAGTTTAAATCTACACGTTGCTTAAGTATTTGGCTGTGTTTTTTTTCTTAAAGGTATAAACACCAAAAAATAAATATTAACATTGTATGAAGATGAAAAACAAGAAGATACACTTTCTGTAACTTTGTCTAAGGATTTAAAATATGAACTTGTGAGATCCAATTTGAACTCAACTTAACTACCAGCTTTCTTACTAGTAAATTACATGGTTTATTTTAAACGTATGCATGTTGACCAATGGCCTCTCAAAACGCACATTTCAGATACTGAAATAGAAGGAAAGAAAATGTACTTTCAAACATTTTTTGGAATCTCACCACATATACTTTGTTAATTTGTGTATTGTAGGGTGTTTTTGTATTGTATATGAACTTTTTTTAATGTGACAGTTAAACACATCTTTAAAAGCACAGTCACAGACAAAAGTGTTTCTTTAACACTTTTGTTAAAGGATAAAAATTTCCTTGAAAACTCCTACAATACTGTATTTGGAGGCAGCTTCAGATCGTTTTATTGGTGCTAACTGCTCACTGAGCTCTTCTAGTCCGTAATAACTCCAGAGAAACAGCTTAGGTATATTCCTAACATTTAGTTCACTAGCATTTAAGTTTAGAATAAGTCCCAAGTAAAACAATAGAAATGTATATAGAACTCTTAATGATTTAATTATATCAAGATATATGAATTTAACTCATTTAATATTGCCTATTAAATTTGTGCCCATTTTCCTGTTTGCTAAAGTAACATACCTCTCCTACATATTCTTTTCTTGACCCAAGTGAAATATTAACCTAAGGTCAAGCTAGGAGAGAGAAACAACTAAGATGAATGTCTTTACTAAAATACCAATAAATTTGTCAAACTCAAAAAAAAAAATCCAAAATAAGTGGGTAAAGAAAGTCAGCATTTGTGTGTGTGTGTATCCATTGAGGTACAGAGAAAAATAAATAAATTGGACATTTTTGGGAGGACTATTTTGGATCCTGTTTATGTATTCAATTAATTCAGTAAATATTTACTAAATCCCTACTAAGCATCAACCACTATTTTAACTGCTAGAAATATATATCAGTGAACAAAACAAACATACCTGTTTCCTGGAGCAGAGGGAGAAAAATAGTAACCAAAAAGCAGTATAAATAGGTAAGCCATATACTATGCTCGAAAACGAATACAGTGCAGGGAGAAGTAGGGGCAGGTTACAGTATTAAACAGAGTAGTCGCAATAGGCCTCTTTGGTAGGTGAGATTTGAGCAAAGACTATTCCATGAGCAAATTTAAAATTTTTAAATATGAATACCTTCTAACCTAGCATTTCTACTTCTAGTGATCTACACCATAAAAGTACTCTCATTTGTGCATTAAAATGTAAACTTAAAAACAAACTAAATGTCTCAAAATAAGGAAATTCATAAACGATATCCCAAAAAATAAAAAATGTATCCACTAAAAGGATTAAGCTAAATACAGAGGGAGATGTGCTTTTCAAGATATATTGCTAAATGAAAAAAGCAAAGGGTAGAAAAATGCAAAACTGGAAACTTTTATTAGTTGCCTCTGAAAAAAAGTGGGTGGCTTAGGGATAGGAATAAGAAACTTCTTACTGTTTATAATTTTCTTGCTTTTGAATCTTGAACCATGTGAATCTAATGCCTATTCCAAAATTACTGATGACTTGTTAAAAGGTATAGATAAGTAAGACTTTAATTAGGTAAAATAAAAATCCTTGTATATATGCTGGAGGAAGGAAAAACTAGAGGGAGAGAGTAAGCAAATAGCTATCAGTGGTCATTTCTATGGAGATTACTAAGAATAGAAAGAGAGCAATGTTTTTCAGGGACATGGATGGAGCTGAAGGCCATTATCTATAGCAAACTAATACAGGAACAGAAAACCAAATGCTGCAGGTTCTCACTTATAAGTAGGAGCTAAATAATGAGAACACATGGACACATATAGGAGAACAACACACACTGGGACCTATCAGAGGGTACAGGGTGGGAGAGGAAGAGGATTAGGACAAACAACTAGTGGGTATTAGACTTCATTCCTGGGTGATGAATTTATCTGTACAATAAACCCCCATAAGTTTACCTATGTAACAAAACTGAACATGTATCCCTGAACTTAAAAGTTAAAAAAAAAAAAAAAAGCCCCATGCAATGGGACACTACTCAGTAATGACAATAAATTGTTGATATATATACCAATATGAATGAAGCTCCAAATAATGTTAAAAGAAGTCAGTCAAAAAAAAAAAAAGGACAACTGCTTGTGGAAATGTTCATCAGTAGAGCCACTATAGAAGAATAGCATGGAGGTTCCCCCAAAAAATAAAAATAAAACTACCACCATATGATACAGCAATCCCACCACTGGGTATATATCCAAAACAAATAAAAGAATGCAGCATTTTTCCCAACAGCCAAGACATGGAATTAACCTTAATGTCCACTAATGAATGCAATGGATAAAGAAAATGTGGTACATATAAATAATGGAATCTTATTCAACCATAAAATAGAATGAAATCCTGTCATTTGCAATATAGATGGAACCAGAGAACATCATGTTAAGTGAAATACACCAGGTACAGAAAGACAAATACCACATGTTCTCACTCATATGCAAAAGCTTTAAAAAAAAAAATTGAACTCATGGAGATGGAAAGTAGAATAATGATTACCAGAAGCTTGAAGGATAATGGGATGGGAGGATAAAAGAGGAATTGGTTAATGGGTACAACAAGACAGTTAGATAGAAAGAACAAGATCTAGTGTTCCATAGCACAATATGGTAACTATGGTTAACAATAATTTATTATATATTTCAAAATAACTAAAAGATTAGAATTGGAATACTCCTAGCACAAATAAATGATAAAAGTTTAAGGTGATGGATACTCCAACTACCACGATTGGATCATTACACATTATATGCTTGTATCAAAACATCACATGTACCCCATAAATATGTACGACTATTATGTCTTCATAATTAAAAATAAAAAATTTAAAGTCAAAAGAGAGCAATGGAGACCCACTCTTTATTACTATAAAGTGTGATTTATGTTAAAACAAGTCTATTTGATTTATATAAATTTATTTACTTGTAATTGTGAAAGCAAAATATAGAAAGGTGAAAAAAATGACAAGAATAATGTTAGTATCCCCCAAAATGCATGCTACTATAAAAGCTGGCATTTAAAACAGTAACAAACAATTATAAGACTCATAGCATCTATAAAGTTAAACTAAATTAATTAGTCAGCTTCTTCAAAGAAGCCTAACTGGTCTTGGCGAAAGATTTCTTCCATGGTTCTTCATGAAGAAGAAAACACACTGTAGTAAATAATACTGGCCAAGAGTGAAAACTTCAATGAAGTCAAAGCCTTTAAGAAAAAGCAATTCTAAAAGAAAGCAGTAAAATTTTATATAAGATATATCTGGCTATTTCATGATGAAAGTTCATGATGATGAATTTTCATAGTGTTATCCAATATACACATTAAGTATAAACATTAGATAATGAAAAAATAGGGAAAATTGTTTGATTAAAATTGTTTAGAGACTAGAGAATAAAGAAAACTTAATAAAACCAGAAAAAAGAAATTCGTATCACCAAAATTGAGAAACTTCTAGTTAGACTGACCAAGATAAAAGAGAGAAGGCTCAAATTAACTAAAATTAAAAATGAAATAAAAAAAAATTACTACCAACCTTACAGAAATAAAAAGGATTATAATGGCAATGCCATGAACAATTATTTGCCAACAAACTAGATAACTTAGTTAAAATGGACAAATTCCTAGAAAAATATAAATTATAAAAACTGACTCAAAAAGAAACTAACAAACTGAATAAACCTAAGACAAGTAAAAAGGCTGAATTAGTAATTTTGAAACTTCCCACAGAGAAAATTTCAGGCCCAGATGGAGTCACTGATGAATTCTACCAAATATTTAAAGAAAAATTAACAATTGTTCTTCACAAACTGCTCCATCAAAACAGAAGAGGAGAGAACACTTCCCAGTCCATTCTGTGAAAGGCCAGTATTATCTTGATACTAAAATCAGACAAAGACATCACAAGGAAAAAAACTAAAGACCGAAATCTCTTATAAATACATGCATAGAAATCTTCAAAACAAATTAGCAAACCAAATCTAGCAACATATGAAAAGGATTATACATTGTGACCAAGTGGAACTTATTCCAGAAATGCAAAGTTGGTTTAACATCTGAAAATCAACTAAGACACTACTATCTCAGTAAAGAACAAAAACTACATTATTATATCAACAGAAGCAGAAAAATCATTAGACAAAATCCAACACCTTTTCATAACAAAACACTCAACACTCTAGAAATAAAAGTTTTCAACTGATGAAAGGCATCTACAAAAACCCCACAGCTAACATCTACTTAATGGTGAAAAACTGGATGCTCTCCTGCTAAGATCCAGGAAAAGACAGCAATGCCCTTCTCATTATCTATTCAACATTGTTGATGATTTTAGCCAAAGTAATTAGGCAAGAAAAAGAAATAAAAGGCATTCAGATTTTAAGGGAAGAAGTAAAACTCCCTCTATGCAAATGACATTATTTTACATATAGAAAATCTTAAGGGATTCACTAAGAAACTACTGAAGCTAATAAATGAATTCACCAAGTTTTCAGAGTACAAAATCAATGTACAAAAACCGACTGTATTTCTATATACAGCTAAGTAATATAGAAACAACCTATGTGTCTGTCAACAGACAAGTGGATAAAGAAAATGTGGTATACATAAACAATGGAATATTATTCAGTGATAAAAAGAAAGGTTATCCTGTCACTTGCGACAACATAGGTGGACATGGAGGCCATTATGCTAACTAAAATAAGCAGACATAGAAAGAAAATTATGGCACGATCTCATTTATATGTGGAATCTAAAAAAGGGGGGGAATGTCACCAAAAACAAATGCAACAAAAACAAAACTAAGTAAATGGACTTAAACTAAAAAGCTTCTGAAATAATCAACAGAGTAAACAGACAACAGAATGGGAGAAAATATTTACAAACTATATATCCAATAAAGGACTGACATCCAGAATCTACAAGAAACTAAAGAAGTAAACAAATAATCCCATTAAAAGGTGGACAAACTAGATAAACGGATTTTTTTTTGGCTACAGAGTTTCACTCTTGTCGTCCAGGCTGGAGTGCAATGGCCGATCTTGGTTCACTGCAACCTCCTCCTCCTGGGTTTAAGTGATTCTCCAGCCTCAGCCTCGCAAGTAGCTGGGATTACAGGCACATGCCACCATGCCCAGCTAATTTTTATATTTTTAGTAGAGATGGGGTTTCACCATGTTGGCCAGGCTGGTCTTGAGCCCCTAACCTCAGGTGATCCACCCTCCTTGGCTTCCCAAAATGCTGGGATTATAGGCGTGACCCACCGTGCCTGAGCAAACAGACATTTTTCAAAAGAAGATACAGAAATGGCCACTAAACATGAAAAATGCTCAACATCACCAATCACAAGGGAAATACCAATTAAAACCATAATGAGATACCACCTTATCGCAGGGAGGGGGCACAGGGGCCGCCCCCCGCCCTGTCTCCCATCACAAGGGCGGAGGTAGACATGGAGGCCATTATGCTAAGTGAAATAAGCGGACATAGAAAATTATGCATGACCTCATTTATAAGTGGGATCTAAAAAAGGGGATCTCACCAAAAGCAAATGCAACAAAAATGAAACTAAGTAAAGGGTCCAGCCTAGCAGCCTAGGGCCCGCCCCCGACCTGCCCCCCTCCCCCCGGAAGTGGGATGCTGGCGCAGCAGGGGTCGGGACTGCTAGCTGTGAGGGGCCGGACCAAGTCAGAAGTCTATTTAAAAAGTAGAAAGAGGTTGCCTCGGAGTGATGAAGACCTGATCCCTGGGGCGTTTGGAGGGACTGGCTGCAGTTTCATCACAGTCATCCTGGACACAGAGAATTTCAAGAGCTTGTTGGTCTGGTCAAGAGTGAATCTACGTGTGACGTCATGCTGATCCTGGGTTTATGGTCATCGTTCTTTTTAACCTGCAAAGAAGCATTTGCAGACTTTATCCCATGGGCACTGCTTGCCAACCTTTTGAGGATGTGAAGCCGGCAGAGAAATAAACCGTCGTCCCTCTGCGCGTCCCTGCCGGTTGCTATAATGTTTCTCACGAACACTCCTCCGGTGGTTACTTTGCAGTCCAAATGGGAGTGCTTTGGCCAGCCAGGGAGCTAGCTTTAGGTTCCCCGGGCGCTTCTCTGAGGCTGACGAGGGCGTGTAGAGTGCGTGGGTGAGTGCCCCGATGCAGATGCCCATTAGCACGCTGCAGCGCGACGGGGCTGCTCCGGGCACCAGCGATGAGCGCGCTGCGCAGAGGGGCCACAGAGCAGAGGGATGCCATGACACCAGGTTGGCACAAGCAGCCCACGTTGGCTCCCTGTGGTCTTGTTGCTGACTGACCCCATGGCCGAGGAGGAAACTGCAGACTTTGGCTCCTTGATGCTAGTTTCAGACAGTGACGATTCCGTGGACCAGGACATTGAGGAGGTCATCCAGGAATACCTGAAGGCAAAGAGTAGAGCTACACAGGCGGGATCTGGCGGGGCCCAGCCAGGCGCAGCCCAGCCTTCTAGGGGCTCAGGTGGGGGCAGTAGATGTAAGCCAGAACCAGGTCATAGTAGTACCCCGACTGCTCTGTGTCCCCCAAAACTTGTAGCTGGCTCCGGTGGTGGCCCTGGCAGCCAAGTGGGATCCAGCTAGGATCAGGGCTCCGCCTCCCCGTCAGCGTGTGCAGTAGCAACTCCTTCTAGCAGAGCATTCGGGCGGAAACAGAACAGTTTCTGAATAAGAGACAGCATGAGACCCCAAAATGTGATGGGTCAATGGATGAAAAACCAGACCCAAACAAAAATTCGGCTAAGTCACTCTTGAAATCCCACAAAAAGCCGCCGCAAAGGTGGCGCGTTGGTAGGGTCTGATGGGCGCCCGTACGGAGTTCGCCTTCCGCAAACCTCCTCAGTTAGCAAAAGAAGAACGTGCAGCCCAGAAGCCTCAAGTCGAAGGTCACGACCACGCAAGAGAACTAGGGCAGTACAAAGTCAGCAGCCCCTGTCACCCTTCAGAAGCAGCACAGGATAAAAGTGGGGTCAAGAGGAGCGCAGGCACCGTGAGGAGGGGCAAGCGAGTCACGAGCGCGGCGCAGGCTCACAAAGCGTCCAATTCCAGCAGCAACGACCGCATTGAGGAGGCAGTCCAGGTGTACCATCTGCAGAAAACACGCAAGGAGGACAATGGGGACGTGCCCTAGAGGGCGCAGCTCCGGGAGGAGAGGGAGCCTGACTCCCGCACACAGCACAAGCAGCACCACAAAAAGTGCCTTGCGCGAGACCCAGAGGAAAACACCTAGCAAGAAGCAGCCAGTGGCCACCCAGAGCCCCCAGGGAGGCCTGGATGCTGACCATTTCTCCTAAGCTCCGGAAAGAAACCAAAGCTCCGCCTCCAGCGAGCCCGGCTTCCAGGAGCGAGTTTGTAGAACCGTCCTCAGGCCGGGAAGGCACGTCAGCTGAAGTGATAAGCGCGGAAGCAATCTTGGGACAGTTCCAAGACCATCCTGCCCACCCTGTGGAAGGCAGCGACAGGTCCCTGTCCACAAGCCCACTCTTCTACTCCCCGAACGTGCCTTCCCACTCTGATGGCGACAGTAGCTCCGTGGACAGCGACGGCAGCATCGAGCTGGAAATCCGGACGTTTTTGACCCCAAGGTACAGTCAGGCAGCTTGCTGGCCAGAGGTCAGAGCTGTACCAGCTGCAGAAAACACGCAAGGAGGCCAACGGGGACCCTCCCCAGTGCGCCCAGCTCCAGGAGAGAGGGCGCCTGACCCTCCCGCACACGGCACAAGCAGCGCTACAAAAAGTGCCTTGCGCGAGACCCACAGTAAAACACCCAACAAGAAGAAGCCAGTGGCCACCAAGACCACGGACCCTGGCCCGGGGGCCTGGACACTGACCATTTCGCGCACGCTCCCAAAGGAAACCAAAGCTCCGCCTCCAGCGAGCCGGCTTCCAGGAGTGAGTTTGTAGAACTGTCCTCAGGCCGGGCAGGCACGTCCTCTGAACTGATATGTGAGGAAGCAATCTTGGACATTTCCAAGACGATCCTGCCCGCCCCGTGGAAGGCAGCGACAGGTCCCTGTCCGCAAGTCCACTCTTCTACTACCCGAACATGCCTTCCCGCTGTGATGGTGACAGTTGCTCCATGGACAGCGACGAGCAGGAAATCCGGACGTCTTTGACCCTCAAGGCACAGTCGGGCGGTTTGCTGGTCAGAGGTGAGAGCTGTCCCCAGGCTGCCCCGGGCCCACTTTCGCCGCCTGGCCACAACAGGCAGACCAGTGGCCCCAAGCCCCCTCTAAAACACTGAACCTGCCGCTGGACTGCAAAAGGAATGTAGAGGCGGCGGCCATGCCGTGAAGTTGTGAAAGACAGTGGAAAACGCGGGTGGTGGTGAAAGATGGTGGCCAGGATACTGACCACAGCCAGGGGAGAGCCGAGCCCGGCCGTGAGGGGCGGGACCTGCCCGTCCAGGGCAAAGACAGCGAGGCTCCAGGAGGGGAGGGCGCAGCCAGGGGGCCAGGTGAAACTCGCATGTCACAGGGCCAGGGCGCCTAGATAAGATGGAGAGCTCCGAAGACAAGAGCGGCTCCCTGGACCATGACGAGGACCTGAACACGGCCATCAAGGACTTAAGGTCCAAGTCCTTAAAAAGAAAGGTGCAGATCCTTAAAAAAACAAGCTCAAGAAGAGGTGCAGGGAGCCCAGAGCTGGGTGTAGGAAGATCAGGTTCAGCACCGCCCAGACGCACTTCCTGGAGCAGCTGGGCGGTCTCCGGAAACACTGGAAAAGAGAAGCCTGCCAGTGCTTGCGACCTGCCTCTCCAAGTCCAAGAGAGACAGCGGCGAGGGCGCCAGGAGGAAATCGCCCAGTGTCTTTGGCAGCACCGCAGAGAAGACAAAGCAGAAGGGCGTCCGGAGCCAGGATGGGGCCCCGGTCTCCCAAGTCAGGAGACTCGTCTCTGCCTCCGCCTCTGAAGGGACTCCATTCCCCAGGGAGTGCCAGGGCCCAACTCCCAGCCCCGGCTCCCTGATGACAGCAGTTTAGTGGACTGTGACGATGGTATCGAACTGGAAATTAGGAAGTTTTTAGCAGAAAAGGCCAAGGAGTCGGTGAGCGGCTCAGAAGTTCGGGTAGAAGGCACTGCTGCTCTCAGGACAGGGATCCCAGTCAGGCTGAAGTTGCTGTGCAGGAAGGAGCTGGCCTCACCACCTGGCGTGGGTACGCGGAGCCAGAGGGCCAGGGCGTCCTATAGCCGGCCGAAGGGCCGCAAGATACAGAGAGTGCTGGAACACAGAGCGCAGCCGGCCGATTCAGCCAGGGCGGGAAGGGGCTCACTTCTGCTCCTACGCGAGGGGGTCGGGCACCGCCCAGGAGCGCCAGTGGCAGTGTCTCCGCCAAGGGGCTGTCAGCAGGAGAAATGTTTACATTCACAAAGCTCAGAGCTCACGAGGGGCCGAGCCTGCTGCCAGAAGTGCTTTTGGTCAGCTACCCAGCTGTGCCAGAGCGGACACCGAGGCAGGAGGCGCTGGGAGTACCCTTCACACGGGCTACGAGAGCCGGGGCTTCCAAACCCCCAGCCCGGAAGCTGAGAGGGACGCTCCGGAAGCTGAGAGGGACGCTTGAGCCTAGGCTGACCACGCCCTGCCCTGGAGCGACTTTACCCACCACCACCAGAGTAGGCTGCCTATCCCGTGCGCTCGGAAGGTAGAGATGCGGCATGGAGCCAGGGTGCCGGTAGCAAGAGAAACAAAGGGTCCAAGGGCCTCACCCAGGGCCTGCCCAGCCAGCACCTTGCGGGATTCTCCCCGCTGCTGTCCACTCAGGTCTTTCACTTTGGATAGGGTGCCCCCCGGGAGGGGCAGGCTGGCTGGCCTCTTCAGCCCCAAGTTGGGGCTGCCTCTGCAGGGCCCGTCCTTCTCAGCCTTCAGGGAAGCCCAGGCAGGGCCCAACCCTGTCTTTGGAAGCCCACATTTGCTGGCGAAGGACCGCAAGCCCTGGCCAAGCAAGAAGGCACAGACAGGGCTGAATTTGCCCGACTGGAGGAACTCGGGCTCGGAGGAAAGCATTTTAGACCTGAGGTATTGACAAAGGGTCGTCGATAGGGACGACCAGGACTAGGACACTTTGGCAGCCACACCTCCACACTCAGAGGACAGCGGCGGCAGCTTAGTAGTGAAGGTCTAAGCCCTCAAGTTGTGGGTTCACATCAAGGTTTCCGTGCATTTGTGGAAAGGGGCATATCTGTGCGTATAGCGTGCATGTGTGTGATGGTTTTGTGGTTGCAGGCAGGGGACACAGGAGTCCATTATACATAGCCCTGTATATATTTACACCAACATGAAACAATGCTTTTATTTAACAGATGTGTCCTGGTAAATATGATTTTTGTAGCTTTCTGTAAATTATTTAAAGTGATATAAAAGTATTTTTGGAAAATACTGTTCAACTTTGTAGGGTGTTCTTAACTGCAATTTTCTGTGTTCTGCACACAAGTCTTAGATTAGAAAACACGTGTTTCTTATCACAGTCAAGTTCACAGAGACTGATTTTTTTTTTTTTTTGGTTGATTGCTAGTGAAAATGTCCATTGGTGGCTGTAGCGGTAGCCTGAGGAAGGCCGAGCTGCCCTCCCTGGGAATTGCTTAGATGCCCCAAGGTGTCTGTCAGGAAGCTCCCAGGACAGCACTTTTTATACAGAGGACACTCTCCTCCCCCCACCTCACCCCTGCCCCCAACCCCCACCCACAATGCACATTCTCCCACCCACCCCCACCCAGGTCCTTGGAGGCTAGAGCACATCTGAAAACTGCAGTCACAACCTTCCGTTGGAAAAACGTTTTGAAGCACAAATGGCCAGCAAGCAGGTGACCACTCCCTGTTGCATGTTAAATCCTCACAGATGTCGGCAGAGGCTGTTCCGTAGCTCAGCCCTGGGCTTGGATGGGTTCATATCCAATCTTTTTCAATCACTACATGATTCTAACATCTAAATAAACCCCTTTTTATATGGGAAAATAAAAGTCAAAAAACAATAGATGTTGGCAAGGATTCAGTGAAAAGGGAATGTTTATACCCTGTTGGTGGAAATGTAAATTGTCACAACCTCTATGGAAAATAGTACAAGGATTTCTCAAAGAACTAGAAGCAGATCAACCATTCAATCCAGCAATTCCACGACTGTGTATCTACCCAAAAGAAAAGAAGTCATAATACCAAAAAGAAACCTGCACTTGTTTACTGCAGCACAATTCACAACTACAAAAATATGGAATCAAACTAAGTGCCCATCAACCGATGAGTGGATAAAGTGTGGTATATATCTCAACAAACTAGGCACTGAAGGAACCTACTTCAAAATAATAAGAGCCATCTATGACAAACCCACAGTCAACATCATACTGAAGGGGCAAAAGCTGAAAGCATTCCCCTTGAAAGGCAAAACAAAACAAGGATGCTCTTTCTCACCACTCCTATTCAACATAGTACTGGAAGTCCTAGCCAGAACAATCAGACAAGAGAAGGAAATAAAGAGCATCCAAATAGGAAAAGAGGAAGTCAAACTATCCCTGGAAGTCAAACACCCAAGCTGAGAGCCAAATCAAGAATGCAAACCCATCTACAATAGCCACAATAAAGAATAAAATATTTAGGAATACAGCTAACTAGAGAGGTGAAAGCTCTCTACAAGAATTACAAAACACTGCTCAAAGAAATCAGAGATGACACAAATGGAAAAACATTCTATGATCATGGAGAGAAGAATCAATATCATCAAAATGGCCACACTGCCCAAAGCAATTACAGATTCAGTGCAGTTCCTATCAAACTACCAATGACATTCTTCACAGAATTAGAAAGAAAAAAACACGATTTTAAAATTCACATGGAACCAAAAAAGAGCCCGAATAGCCAAGGCAACCCTACACAAAGACCAAAGCTAGAGGCACCACATAACCCAATTTCATCCTTTGAAGAGATGTAGTTCAAAAGATACAAAATAGCGGATACATAGGATGAAGAAGTCTAGAGATCTAATGTACAACATGAGGACTATAATAAATAAAATGGTACTGTATTAGAGATTTTTGTTAAATGAATAGATTTTAGCTGTTTTGTTTTGCTTTGTTTTTGCTTTGTTTTGCCCAGGCTAGAGTGCAGTGGCGTGACCTTGGATCGCTGCCTCCCAAGTAGCTGGAATTACAGGCATGTACCACCACACCTGGTAGAGACAGGATTTCACCATGTGGGCCAAGCTGATCTCAAACTCCTAAACTCAAGTGATCTATCCACCTCGACCTCCCAAAGTGCTGGGATTACAGGTATGAGCCACCATGCCCAGCTTATTTTAGCTGCTCTTATCCAAAAAAATTGTATTTTATTTCTATCCACCTGCAGTTAATAAGCCAAAAAAGAAAGAAAACAATTCAGTTTATAATAGTATCACCAAGAATAAATGTTTATAAATAATTTTTAACCATAAGATTTATACTCTGAAAATTAAAAACACTATTGAAAGAAATTAAAGAAGACTTAAATGCATTCCATATGCATGCATCTAAAGACTTCACATTGTTAAGGAGGCAGCATTCCCCAAATTGATCTACAGATCCAACAAAATCCCTATTGAAATCCCAGCTGCCTTTTTTTTTTTAAACAGAAATTAACACATTGATCCTAAAAATTCACATGGAAATTCAAGCACCAAGAGTAGCGAAAGCAATCTTGAAAAAGAAAACCAAAGTTGGAGAACTCATACTTCCCTATTTTAAAACATATTACAAAGCTGTAATGATCAAAATAGTATGGTACTATCATAAGAATAAACATACAGAACAATGGAATAGAACTGAGAGTCCAGAAATAAACCCTGGTTTTTATAGTCAATTGATTTTCAACAAGGGCACCAAAACAATTCAATGAAGAAAGAACAGTCTTTCCATAAGTGGTGCAGGGACAACTGGGTATCCACATTCAAAAGACTGGAATTAGACCTCTAAACAATTCAATGAAGAAAGAATAGTCTTTCCATAAGTGGTGCAGGGACAACTGGGTATCCACGTTCAAAAGACTGGAATTAGACCTCTTCTTCATCTCATACACGATAATTAACGCAAAAAAAAAAAAAAAATCCAAGACTTACAAGTAAGAACTAAAAACTGTATTACTCAGAAGAAAGCATAGAATAAGCTATTGTGACCTTGGGTTAGTCAAGGCCTCCTTAGATATAACATCAAAAGCCCAAGCAACCATAAAACAAACAAACAAAAACAGAAAACTAGACTTCATCAAAATTAAAATCCTATGCTGCAAATGACATCAACAAGAAAGTGAAAAGGTAACTCACAGAATGGGGGGAAATGTCTGCAAATAATATAACTTACAAGAGACTTACATAAAGAAGCAGCTTTAACTGCACCTTAAAAACAGAATTTAGGCTAAAGGGAGGAAAAAAAAATGGTATTCCAAAAAGGGGGAGTTAGCCTGAATATGAATACTAAAGGAGGAGGACACAGGTATTGGGAGCCATCAATGGAAATAAAAAAATAAGACTGGAAGGAAGGTTAAAGTACAGTCTATGGAGAACTACAAATACTAGGACAGTTTGGACTTTATTTCTTCATAATGGGTGGTGGGAACACAGGTGGGTATTACAATAGAGGCTACTGAAGAGTGGATTGTGACAATAAAAAATAAATTTCAAAGCAAAAGGGGCAAACAGTAAACCAGTCTTTTCAAAAAATCAGGCACCAGGATGGATTGGATGGAGAAAACAAGGGACTAGTCAGAAAGAGGCACTAAAACATGCAATAAAAATGCTTCAGTCAATGACATAAGCTTCCACCTTCTGAAATTTAAAAAAATAAAGAGGAAATTAAAGCCAAAGCAAACTAAAAACAAAGCACTGCTGGTAAGAGAAAGGAAGGGACAGATGTGAGAGGTAATGCAAAAAGATAATTTGAGACTGAATGGATAGGTTTAAAATGGAAGGAGTATGGTATAGTTTCAATTAGTCCTGTGGATAGAACTCAGTAAACAAATTACTAAGGTAAACCTGTAAGGAAAGCAAATGATAATGTAAAATTCCACTTCTTCCTAGATTGCAGAAAGCTGCAAAGAGTATTGCTTCCACCCGTACAAGAACAAGCCGGATAAGGAATAAAAACATACCCTTTCTTGAACTTAACATATCCTTTCTTTATATTTCAAATTATTTAGTTTCACCTATAAAAAGGAACCTCCAATGAGAGAATATATATGAATAATGGTTCGTCTGTGGCACAGCATGAAAGGAAGAGACACAGGGAACCCTAACAAAAGTAAAAAGAATTCAGTTAAATTTTTAATGAATGCTGATTACAAAACAACAACAAATCCATTTAAATATAAAAAAGAAATATGTTAAAATCAAAATGAAGGTAAAAGATATACAATGTAAAGATTGATCATAAGAAAAGTGGAATGGATATGTGAACATTGCAGAACAAAAGATAAAAATATGGATTAAAAAAGCACATTACATAATGATAAAGGTACCAATTTACCTAAAAGGCATAAAAATTCTAAACTTGTATGCACCCAAGAATAAAGCTTTAAAATACATCAATAAAGGCTGGATGTGGTAGCTCCCAGCAATTTGGGAGACCAAGGCAGGTGGATCATGAGGTCAGGAGTTCAACATCAGCCTGACTGACATGGTGAAACCCCATGTCTCTACTAAAAATACAAAAATTAGCCTGGCGTGATGGTGCACACCTATATATAATCCCAGCTACTCAGGAGGCTAAGGCAGGAGAATCACTTGAACCCAGGAGGCAGAGGTTGCAGTGAGCTGAGATGGCACCATTGCACTCCAGCCTGGCCGACGTTGAGATTTCGTCCCCAAAAAAAAAAAAAAAAATTTATTAATAGAAAACAGAATTTTAAAAGACCATTCTAATTACAGTTGGAGACTTCATATTTCTTTCTCAATAACCAGTAAAACGCAAAGAAAGAAAATCATTAAAGATATGGACAATCTAAGTCACCTAGTCTGTGGTATTTTGTTATGGCAGTCCTAGTAGACAAAGACAGATTTGGGTACTAGGAAGTAGGGTGCTGCTGTAAAAAAAACTTAGAAGTGGCTTTGGAAATGCATAATGGTAGAGGCTGGAAAAGTTTCAATGTACATGTTGGAAAAAGCCTA
The DNA here is from genome assembly GCF_049354715.1 of Callithrix jacchus. Classification (NCBI taxonomy): domain Eukaryota; kingdom Metazoa; phylum Chordata; class Mammalia; order Primates; family Cebidae; genus Callithrix; species Callithrix jacchus. Next base: position 67,634,319 of record NC_133502.1, read on the forward strand.
GACTGCCTTGCAGAGAGGCTCTTGGTAGAAATATGAACATTAAAGATCCTTCCGGTGAGGTATCTGGTAGAAATGAGGAACATATTATTGGACACTGGAGAAAAGGTGATCTGGGTTTAAAAAAGGAAAACAAATTGGCTGAATTGTGTTCTAGTATTTTGTGGAAGGTAGAGTTTGTGATGAAGTTGGATATTTAACTGAGACTTCTGAACTATGTGTTGAAAGTAAAGTCTGATTTCTTCTGCTTACAGTAAAATGTGAGGACAGAGGTGGGTTTTTTTGGTGTGTGTGTGTGTGACAGAGTTTTGCTCTTGTTGCCCAGGCTGAAGTCCAATGAGGCGATCTTGGTTCGCTGCAACCTCCACCTCCCAGGTTCAAATGATTCTCTTGCCTCAGCCTCCTGCGTAGCTGGGATTACAGGCACCCACCACCTAGCCCAGCTAATTTTTGTGTTTTTAGTAGAGATGGGGTTTCACCACATTGGCCAGGCTGGTCTCAAATTCCTGACCTCAGGTGATCAGCCCACCTCAGCCTCCCAAAGTGCTGCGATTACAGGCGTGAGCCACTGCGCTTGGCCAAGGATAGATATTTTAAAAAGAATTGTTAAGCAAACAGGTACCAACACTTGAAGACTTGGAAAATATCAACCTATCCATATCACAAAAAAATGAGAAAGTGTGTTTTCAAAAGAACATCAAGGATAGACAATTTGACAAAGAAATTATAGGTTTTGGACTCATAGATCTAATCTCCCAATTCAGCAGAAATGCTGTCAGCTTAGACTAAAGGGGAAAAAAACAGACAAAATGAAGAAAGGCTGTTAGACTTCTGGGATTCTACAGAAGAGGATAATCTCACTAACCAGCTGTAAGCATGTTTTATGTATGCATAAACAAGTTTTCTGACCCTAAAGTACTTAAAAATAAGAATTTTAACAACCATACTACATCAAAATAGCTACAATGCATTTAAATTTTTAACCATTTTAACTAATACCCTAAGTTCTCCTTAAAAAAAAGTACATTAATGATAAAATGTTCCAGGGCAATTCTTAAGTAAAATTATTCTGTTTGCCATACCTAACATACACATTCGTTGACTCTAACAAGAGCTTTATATGCATTAATTTATTTAATCTGCACAGTAACTCCCCAAGATCCAGAAATTATTGTCAGTTCCTTTTACAGATAAGAAAACTAAGGCTTGAAAACTGTAAGTAACATGTTCAGGATCATGGAGCTAGTAAGTGGTATATCTGCTTGACTCTTAATCCTTACTCTTAACCCATCCATCCTCTATCCCAATAAACATCACCTACTTTCTACTGTCAAAAGGGTTTCCTTTTTGAAGGTTAAATTCTCAGGCCAACGCTCAAAAACTTAACTGCACTTAAAATCATATTTCAAGGACATCATCTTCTGCCATACCCTTCAAAAGCATACCTCAAATCCCAAAAGTAACATGAAATTCCTTTCTTACCTTCCTCCAGTACCTAGCCATAAATAATTTCACACATCCTAGTCCCCATCACAAGCTCCATTAGAAAATAAGATTTAAACTGGGCTAGTTCCCAGGGAAGGTAGAGACAAAGCCGGGATTTAAAAAGGGCAATAAAACAGTAACATTTGCATATATATATATTTTTTTTTTCAAATCTGAAGCTCAAAAAAGATTTTACTGTTAAAACTTTTATTGTTATAGTTCAGTACAAAAAAATAAGTTATGTGAACTAGGCTGGAAACCTAACTACAATATCACACTTGCAAACAGATTTGGAACACAATGCACTTATAAATTGAAAACTATAGTATGTATATACACTAATACTCTCTATAATCAGCCATCCCTTCCAAAATTTCTGAACACTAAAAATCTATTATTTTAGGAAGAGAAAAGTGAAGGCGCTCTGATCCGTTTAACTGTATATGCACAAAAACAGCTTTGTACATGAAGTTCCCAAGTCAGTTAAAATATAAATTAGATGCCTGGGGATTATAACACCCAAGTCATACATTCAAGATACTCAGTAATCCTCTCTTTTTAGATAAGAAGTATAAGACTATGTTCAATTCTTTGGAAATTACAACAGTTGTTTTCTCTTTTTTACTGCCAGAGATTTTTTTTTAATGGTTTTAAACAGTTTTCTTATAGGACATAAATAAACACATTTTGCTCTGTTAATCTGATCAGTAAAAACAGATACTCTTACACTACTATACTGAGACGGTAAATTCATTAAAAGTATCTGTCTGAAATGTAATCTAGCAATAATCATCAAGAGTTCATAGCTTTTGATGCAGTAATTCAACTTAAAAGAATTTATTCTAATAAAATAATCAGATATTCATTCATTAATTTATTTAACAAATTATCAAGGACTCACTTTGTACCAAGCATTACTCTTATGAATACATAGTTTATTACATTATTTTACAGCATCAAAAAGTTGGAAAAAGCCCAAATGTCCAATAATGGTGAGAGTTAACAAATTAAAATACATCCAATAGCTAAAATATAATACTCTCACTAGAAACTATATTAGAAAAAAAATTTAATAACATAAGAAAATGGTCATATTAGGAAAAAACAAGAAAATACAAAACTATGTAACTACACGTAATTATACATAACTATATATAATCTCAAATTTATATTTGAGATCTTATTTTCTAGGGACAAGGTTCTTATTTTTCTAGGGTCAAGTTACTCAACCGCACTCTACTTTGGTGTCTTCATCTTTAAAATGAAGATTTCACATAAAATAGAGATTTTATATTTCATATATCAATGGTCTTAAAATGAGTTATCTGTATATTTCTAAAGTTCTTTTTTTTTTCCTTTTTGAGATAGAGTCTTGCTTTGTTGCCCAGTCTGGAGTGCAGTGGCATTATCTTGCCTCACTGCAACCTTTGCTTCGCAGGTTCAAGCAACTCTCCTGCCTCAACCTCCCAAGTAGCCGGGATTACAGGCATCCACCACGATACCTGGCTATTTTTTGTATTTTTAGTAGAGATGGGGTTTCACCATGTTGGCCAGGCTGGTCTTGAACTCCTCAAGTGATCACCCACCTCGACCTCCCAAAGTACTGGGATTATAGGTTTGAGCCACTGTGTCCAGACTTATTTTTTTATTTTTTGGCAACAGGGTCTTGCTTTGTTGCCCAGGCTGCAGTGCAGTGGTGTGATCTTGGCTCACTATAACCTCCGCCTCCCAGGTTCAAGTAATCCTCCCACCTCAGCCTCCCAAGTAGCTGGGATTACAGGCATGCACCCCCACACCCAGCTATGTAAAGTTCTTATACTATTCCCCCAGTACATATAAAATACTGGTAATTTTTTGCTGCTGTTATTAAACATACACATATATACATATGCAAAGAAAAAATGAAAAGAATATATCAAAATATTTTCAAGATCCTGAATTCTAACAAAATTAATTATAAGACAATTAGGAAATCTGAACAGTGACTGCATATTAGAAGGTATACAAATTATTTTATAAGGTATGGTGGTTTTTTTTAAAAAGTCCTTGTATTATAGTGAATAAAATATAACTAAGACCTGCATTAAAATAGTTTGGTGGGAGGCATATATAGCGAGATTTTTTCCAAACATTTTTAATGTTACAAGAGGTAAATATCCTCTGAGTAATGGAATTATAATTAGCTTTTATTGTCTTTATATTTTTCTATCTTTCAATTTTCGTATAGTGATTTGAAGTTGTTTTTTAAATGAGAAAAAAAATTCAGAATGTTTTAAGAAAATCCTTACCAATACTCCATCCACAGATGAAACTTTCTCCCAAGTTAACCAAGCTCTCTCTCTGACATGATCTGGTATCTTTAATTTCTGACATAACGCTGTAAAATCAGGTTCTTCAGTTTCTTCAAACTCAACCCTATCAAATGAAAATAATCATATAATTGGCATATACTTATAAATCATATTAATTCAGTAAACACTTGTTTCAATAGTTTACACATTATAGCACTATTGTAAAAGAGAACATTACTAAATATCTTGAGATCTTATTTTACCTTAGAAAGAAATTATATTTCGAATTTAAATGTATCATTATCTTTTTCATGGTCATTGAAAAATAAGGCTACCACACAGTGAGAAATATTTGCTTGCATGGTGAGTCAAATATACTTTAGAGCAGCAAAACACTCCTGCAAAGGAAAGTAAATGTAATAGCTAAAGCTGTTTGGGAAAACAGCATAAGCATAACAACAAAAATATTAAAAACCCAAAGATAATATTATACAATTTAATGGCAGTAACTTTGCTAAACTGTAGTCTACTCTTATCAATGTTTCATATAATCTCTCTACCTACTAGCACATCTTACATGATGATACTGACTGCTTATTTTTGTCCTTTCTCCTTAACAAAGACAAGCATTCAATAAATTCTTGTTGGCTAATTCCTTTCATTCATCGAATATCTATGTGACATCTAATAATAATAGTATGAAGAATAATTAATAATTTTTCAGTATTTACTATGACCCTGTAGAAAGTACCTTAGACATACGGTTTCACAGAATCCCCATATCAGCCCTTTTAGATAAGTGTTCTCATCTGTGAAAGTAAACATTTACAGATATCTATCAAATCAGAGAAGTTAAAGAACTTATCAGAGGTCTCAGCCAGTAAGAGGTAAACCACCATGTGACCCCAACAGTCTAACTTCATAATCCATGTCCCTGACCACTATTCTTGACTGCCAATTCCTCCTTCAAAACATAATTAGTTTTCTTTTCTTTTTTTTTTTTTTTTTTTTTTGAGTTCGGGTGTCACTCTGTCACCCAGGCTAGAATGCAGTGGTAAAATCATAGCTCACTGCAGCCGTAAACTCCTGAGCTCAAGGGATCCTCCCACCTCAGCCTCCTGAGTAGATGGGACTACAGGCATGCCACATGACTGGCTAATATTTTAAAAAATTTTTGTAGAGACAGGGTCTTGTTTTGTTGCCCAAGCTCCTCTCAAAATCCTGGCCTCAACCAATCTTTCCACCTCAGCCTCCCAAAGTGCTGGCATTACAGGTGTGAGCCAACATGCCTGGTCAGCTTTTTTGTTTGTTTTTTTTAAAGACTGGGGTCTTTGTTGCCCAGGATGGTCTCCAACTCCCAAGCTGAAGCGATCCTCCTGACTCAGCCTCCTGAGTAGTACGGACTACAGGTACATGCCATCACATCCAGCTCAAAACCTTCTACTATTTCAACAATGAAGGTGGTATGCTATTCCTAATGAGTTTCCCTTCCAGCTACATTACTTAGGCCAGAGATAAGGCAACAGAAATAAGATCTCAACTCTCAAATTAGAAATGGAATCTGTCACTAGAAGGGCAGTTGGAGTGAGCCCTGATTCCATCTCCAGGCAAGATGCTGCTCAGCATCAGACTGCAGGTTAGTGGTTCTACCCTTGCTCATTTAGAGTTTAACTGTCTATGTTAATTAAACCCTCGGTGGGTACAGATAAACAAGAACAGACTGTATCTTGCATGGTTTTGACTTACAAGATAATTTTTTATGGTTCCATTACTTAAAATATATAAAATAATGAGTTAAAAAATGAAAGAAACACAATCCTCTTTTTTCCAAACAGTAGCCAGAACCTCAATATTCTAGCTACCCTACATTAGAGTATGCTTCCAAAGCTATGTGCATAACATGGAATTCTTTAGAGTAGCCATTACTGCATTTTCCCAAGGGAACTTTGGAAGAATTGGACATATCAGAATTTAATCAGAAAGTAAAGTCATGTCTTTTCTCAGAACATGCCCCAGATGTGGTTTTTAATTTTTTGTTTTGTTTTTTAACGAATATGGTTTTTAAATGACCTATAAGACATTTCATTTAAATATATAAATTTTTAATAGCCTTCCACGGGCCATTTCTAAATCCCATTTCAATCTTTTACGCTGTGAATTCTGTTAGTGTCTACCGAGTGTAAAAAGTGAGTGAGGGTGAAAGGATTTGGTGATAGACGAAAAAGGGTGAGAAAATAGTGAAAAACAAAAACAACTCCCATTCCCCTGCAATGAACCTGTAGTCTCAAAGTAGAACCAGTGATGAAAAAGAAAAGAAGTTGCAATACAATAAACACTTTCCTTCAAGTTCTAGTGCATCCACATGGACTTGCTTAAATTTCGATTTCACTTAGTAAGGGAAAAAGAAAATTTCCATGTGAGCACAGAACCACTAATTTTGTGCCAAAAGCAAAGACAAAAAGAGGGGACACCAGGATCCTTGCTGGCTCAAAGGCAAAAGGCAAAATGGAAGAAATAACGAGACAAGCTGAAGCCGACCAACGCACAAGAAGACTTCGTCCAACAGGAAAAAAAAAGTTTAGAAACTTTCAAGTACTTCTGGTAAATGTCTCACGAAAGTTTTGCCCATGTATCAGTTCCTCTGAAGAGTTATGCCCCCATAGTCACTACAGATGGCTTTGAGTCCCCAAGGCCTCGACGCATTGTTCTAAGGAAACCCGGAAAGCTCCCGAGCGGAGTACCCTGTAGGCAATGGACACTCGGGACCCTGCGCTTGTCGTCCAAGGCTCTTTGGTTGGGCTCTCCCACGACTGGGTTTCCGATGCAATGCACGCCTAGAAGAAAATACTTCCCAACTGTTGCATCGCGTAAGACTAAAACAGAAAGTCAAATGACCACTGGAGTACTCCAGATCTTAAACGGTGAAAAACTCTCCCACAGATACCAGTCATTTTTGTATTTTTATTTTTCACGTCTGATGGACGCTCCCAACGACCCTCCGCCTCCGAGCCTCCGCCTCACGAGAAAACTGCACCTGTCACTTCACTTAGGACCCTAATCCCACCCGCCGACACCTGTCAAGCTGAAGCCGAGACCCCTAGCCCGCGACCCCAGAACCCTGTTACCATTCTGCAGACGCTCAGCAGTGGCTGGGGGCAGGGAGGGCGTTTCCTCCCGCCAGGACCTGGCCGCCGGCAAGAATGCGTCCAGCCGAGCCACCTCTGCGCCCGCCCGATTGCCGCACCCCCGGGGCACCCTTCCCGCGTGAGGCGGCGGCTGCTCTGCTCGCTCACCTGACCAGAGGCAGGTCCTCCGGGCCGCTGTCCTGCTCTGGGTCCTCCTCAGGAGAAGACTGAGGCGGCGGCGCTGGGGGTTCCACGGCAGCGGCGGCGGCGGCGGCGGCTTTTCGGGGCGTTTTGGGCGGCATGACGCCTTCCCGCGGCTGGAGGCAGCTAGCTGTGGAGGAATGCCGGGGAGGGCGACGCGTGCGCACGTCGGGGCACGCCCCGTCCTCTCCCGACTCCCGTTACAAAAATAATTTCAACGTCCCCAGAGAAAAACCGGACGCGCCTTCCCCCGCCCGGCAACTGAACGCCGCGTCCAACCGCGCGAAAACGTCACTTCCGCCCGCGGCGTCACGTCCGCGAGGCTTCCCGGGCCCGCGGGAGTCTGTGGGGCACTGGGGCGCTGGGCGGTTCGCAGGCTGGAGCGCTAGGTCGTGAGGGATAAACTGGGAAACCCGGCGTGGGTCCAAGCGCCTTCCGGGAGGCATCCGGCGCGGCCCGGACGTGTTTCCACTCGAAACCACCCCCTCCAGGCTGGGGTGTCCTTAACAGGGCTATACAAATAGTTCAGCGGAGGACTGTGGGCCGGGTCCCTATCCCGGGGTCTGACACGGAAGGCGCTCGGGCCCCGCGGGGAGTATCTGGCGAGTGCACCCTCAGCGGGCGCGCACCTTTGCCTCCCTGGGCGGTGTCCGCCGTCTCCTCCTGCCCAGTCGATTTAGCAAAGTCGGCCAAAACTAAAACAAACTTGGAGCGCTAATAGGTGCTGAACTTTACTAGTCACTAGAAGATGCAAAATGTTAGACAGTTGCTGGCCTTTAGGGGATCACTGGTTAGGGAAAGGGGAGGGATCTGTGGGAAATGAACACAGAATTAATGTAATAAAAGATCTTCTCAGTGGTGTAAAAACGGGAAGCACCGTGGAAACATTTAAGGGAGATTTTCGGAGGAGCAGTAGTTGTTGAATAGAAGTTTGCCAGACAGGCCTGACATTTACTGTGTACCAGGAACTGTGCAGATCGCCTTACATAATTAATCCCCAGAAACAGCTTTTTTTTTTTTTTCTTTAACTTCAAGTTCTAGGATACAAGTGCAGAACGTTTACCTTTGTTACATAGGCAAACGTATGCCATGGTGGTTTGCTGCACCTATCAATCCATCGTCTAGGTTTTAAGCCCGGCATGCATTAACTAAGAAACAGTCCTTTCTAATGGGTAGTATTAGCTAGTTACGTTGCAGACAGGGAAACAGGCTCAGAGAAGTTAATTTGCCCAGTATCATGGCAGATGGGTAGCAGAGGATTTAAACTCAACTGTATTTGATTCCGTTTGTCCATTACATTATTTTGATGAAGAAAACAGAGAAGGCGCATGTGCAAAGGCACAAAGACATTAAAAAGCTTGTTGGGACTACCATATTGGCTTAAAACTATCGCTTCTGTGTCTTGGTATTTATATAAATAGATTATTGAATTTGAGTACATGTTTTTATCTCTGGTAGACAGTTATTGCCCACTCAGAACTCACCAACTGAGAAGGAATGAGATGATTTGTGCTGTGAATAGACTACAGTTGTGCTCTGATGTAAATCCCCTCATCCTGTAGCAGCTGAGCAAGGTCTGAGGCAGGAGGAACCTTCAAGCTGGTCATGGCTGTAAACCTCCTGAGTTTATCCCAGACAGTTGTATAATGGATTATCTTTTTATCTGCATACATGACATATATCAGGATGTGTAAAGGTTTGGCAAGCACTGGCCTATTTAACAGCCAATCCTACCTAACTTCAGAAATCTTTCTTGGCGGGGGTAAATTTCAGGAGGTAGGGCTGAGGCCTAAGTCCAGCTACAGAGAATGAATGCAATTAAAGTGCTGCTTCCATTTGTCTCACACCAGATTAGTTTAGCAAGAGCTCACAATGCAGTTTTGACATTTGAAAGATAAAGGGTGGTCTACTGGAAGCCTGATAAATTGAAATACAGGGATGGCACAGTTCTAAATATTATTAAATATAATATTAAATATTGTTGAGGATGTGACACTTTCAATTGCTGCAGCCATTGTAACATGAGGCAAGCCAACCTACAGAGAAGCTAGAAATGCTGAGGTTGGTGTAGGAGGCATTTCAAAAGACTCGGTGTGCATTCAACTTACAGAGTTACGCTGATGTGTGTATGCAGCAAGAAAAAAAAAGACTGGATCCTCAGGTGTTGTAAGTGAGTCTCTAATCTGACCAGCCCTGGAGCTGACCTCAACTGAGCTGAGGGTTTCACTTGTTTGCAACAGAAAGCATCATGACTAATAATGTTTCTCCTGTGAGAGTACCTTCAGGACAGAGACCAAATCTTGGGTATCATTGTTACCTTAGTACCTAGCGCAGTGTTGTGCACACAGTAAATGCTTGCTTGCTAAAAGTAGTAGGGACAGCAGGAAAGTGAAGGAAAGTTCTAGGAACTGAAGTAAACTCTCTTCATATGTAAATATCATTTGTTTTATTTAAAACCAATTTATCTGGCCGGGCGCGGTGGCTCACGCCTGTAATCCCAGCACTTTGGGAGGCCGAGGCGGGTGGATCACAAGGTCAAGAGATTGAGACCATCCAGGTCAACATGGTGAAACCCCGTCTCTACTAAAAATACAAAAAAAATTATCTGGGCATGGTGGCGTGTGCCTGTAATCCCAGCTACTCAGGAGGCTGAGGCAGGAGAATTGCCTGAGCCCAGGAGGCCGAGGTCGCGGTGAGCCGAGATTGCGCCATTGCACTCCAGCCTGGGTAATGAGCGAAACTCCATCTCAAAAAAAAAATAAAAATAAAAATAAAACCAATTTATCAACATCTAAATTTACCATATTACAATTATGATAAAGAGATTTCTCAATTTACAAAAGAATGTATATCTTGATCATGGATTAATTTAACTATGTTCACTAGTATGTGAAATATATTTTCCTGCAGTCGTAAAAAGGAATGAGATCATGTCCTTTGCAGGGACATGGATGGAGCCAGAAGCCTTTACCCTCAGCAAACTAAGGCAGGAACAGAAAACCAAACACCTCATGTTCTCACTTAAAAGTGGGAGCTAAACAATGAGAACATATAGACACGAAGAGGGGAACAACACACACTGGGGATTACTTGAGGGTGGAAGGTGAGAGAAGATTTAAAAAACTACCTTTTAGTTACTATATTTAATACCTGGGTGGTGAAAAAAATCTCTACACACCAAACCCCAGAGACACACAGTTTACCTATATAACAAACTTGCACATGTATCCCTGAACCTAAAATAAAAGTTAGAATAAGAAGTGTGGTGTGTATGTCATAATATATACATATAAATAGATATAAACACACACACACACATATATACCATAAAATAGACCCAGGAAGGGGAACAACACACACTGGGGCCTGTCAGGGAGAAGGCGGGGGGGAGGGAGAGCATCAGGAAGAATAACTAATGGATGCTGGGCGTAATACCAAGGTGATGGGTTGTGCAGCAAGCCACTATGGCACACGTTTACCTATGTAACAAACCTGCACATATGCCCTGAAACTTAAAAGTTGAAGGAAAAATTAATAAAATATATTTTTCATTTACACAACTCAGAAGCAATTGAGTTCCCCATCAAAATCTTTACAGTTTTCTGTTGCACTACTAAAGAAGTATTAGAATTTCAGCAGGGTCTAGGCCAGGCACTGTGGCTCACGCCTTTAATCCCAGCACTTCGGGAGGCCAAGGCAGGTGGATCACCTGAGGTCAGGGGTTCAAGATCAGCCTGGCCAACATGGTGTAACCCGGTCTCTACTAAAAATACAGAAATTAACTGGGCGTAGTGGCGGGTTCCTGTAATCCTGGCTACGCAGGAGGCTGAGGCAGGAGAATCACTTGAACCTGGGAATCACTTGCAGTGAGCTGAGATTGTGCCACTGTGCTCCAGCCTAGGTGACAAGAGAAACTAACAATTAAAAAAAAATTCATAGACTCTTAAAAGAAGTTCCCCCTGAACTTCTTGATATTCATGGATCTCCCCCAACCTACTTGGTAATTTTAAGAAGATTGCTGTAAGACTCCTACAAAAAAAAATCTTAGATTTTTCTATCTAGAGAGGGAACTCTCTTCAACTTGAGAACCCTTCAGTTATAATAAAATTTGGAAAGGGTCTGAAAAGTCTTCATCGGTCTAAAAAGTCTTCCTTCAAAGTTGTTATACCTCCAAGCTACCACACTATTTCCATTTCTTAACCACCTACCTCCTTACAAGGGTAGTCCCCATTGATTATCTCTGCTTCCCCAATTTTTCAGCCTGTTGGTGACTGGCTTTCTTTACCACCAAGAGCACCCTACTGAAATCACTCTTTCACATGTCACTGATGATAATTGTCAATCCCCTTGCTTCTTTTTGGTCTTCAACCTACTTGAGCTTTCTTGCAGTCAATATAGTTAACCACTTCCTCTTTCTTAAAAATTCCCTAGTCTTCCACAAATCTGTGGTCTCCTTGTTCTTCTCCCTTGTTACTTCGTAAATTCCTTCGCTAGTTCTGTTACTGCCAGTCCCTTCAATGCAAGTGTTCCCTAGAGTAACTCAAAGTGTGGTTCTTGGGCCAGTGTCAGTCTGCAAACTGTGTTTAGTCCACAAGGAGATAAGTACAGAAATTACAAAGGTAAGTGCTTAGCAGTGTTTATATCACTTTGACATTTCAGGAATATCCAAGCGCATGATCATTGGACATTGCTTGCTAAACAGTATAGAACAGTTCAGGTATTCTTCAACCTGGTTCTTCAAGTTGCAGGTGGCATGGTTGTGTCCCTATCATGTGCAATAGTATGACATAATGAGTGAAATGTAAAGGTTTGTCACCTGCAACTCAAGAGTAAAAATCTATGAAAATGTAAATATTTATTTACTCATATAACTTGTTATTTTTACAATCATTTTCATTTTTAATCAAGCCTACTTTTTGGTAAGGCATAGCTAATTTAGGGAAGTAACATTTGTGTCATTTTTTTTAACCCTAAATTATAGATGGCAAAACAAACCTTACTGTCCTATTTTGCCAATGCAAGACGCACATCAGTAATGTGTTAGTAATCATAGTAGTAAACTAAATAGTGATCAGAGAAATCATTCCAAAGAATTAAACAAATAGGAGTTTGTACTAATTTTACTCAGAGTATAACCCCTGTTATTAAGTTTGTAGCAATAATTCATAGTGAAGTGCTGAAATCATTGCAGACTAATGAAGCAATAAGCTATCAAACTTAAAGGACATTGATATACAAAATATAAATAAGCTAATTATAAATTTGATAAAATATCTTGAGTATTTTCCATAAAAGTAAGTTCCACATGCAAGAAATTCATGGATCCAAAATCCATTTATTTCATTGAAAGATAAATTGTGTGACAGTTTTTGAAACTGGCTACTGATGAAAGACTGAAAATGAATTTTGAAAATAATGCATTGTTTCCTTCATTAAGGATAAAAGTTAAAAATGATTATCCTGATATTGCTAAATTGCATTAAGTCTTCTTCCATTCCCTTCAACATACTTCTGCGAGACTAGTTTTTCTACTACTAGTGCTGTTAAAATAAAATATAAAAATAATTTAGATATACATCATCTCCTGCAAGTTACATGTCACCAATTCAACCTAGATTAGATAATTTAACAAGCAAGGAGCCCACTCATTTGTCACATTAAAACTTTAAATATTAATATTCATGCTGGTTGTTCAGTGGGAAATTGCTACTTCACTCCCAACTTTTTGTTAGTTGTTACGGCTCTAAAGTGATAAATATTGGAAGGATAATGCCAATTCTCTGTATTAATTATCTGGACACTTTCAATAAACAATGTGCGTTTTGTAATTTTTTTCTTTCATCATATGTTACATTTGTTCTGATTATTTTTATTGAAATATAATTCTATTTCTGTTTAATATAAAAAATGTGAGCTTGTACAATATTTGGTGTGCCTCTGTTTTTATTACTTTTTTGCAGTTTGTTTCTATTTTACATTCCAAAAGTATTAATATTAGTTCATAATAAATGGGTAATGAAAAAGAATGAAAAGTTCCTTCACAGATAGTGTGGGAAACACTGGTCTTCAAGCATCTTCAATTCTCCTCTCTTCTTGCTCTATTTCAATCCCATGACTTAAATAAATTCCCATATGTGCATGTTACTTAGATTCTTTCAGATTTCAAAAAATAGAGACCTGTTCAGTTTATCTGAATTATTCCGGGTTAATAATAAGGTTTGGGGGGGAAAAGTGAAGAAAACAAAAAGAATCCCTGCTGCTGCACTACTGTATCTTGTCATCCCCCACTAGCAGGCTCCCCTCCTTCCTCCCATTGTAAATATTATCATTTTCATCTTTTTTTTTTTTTTTGCCAGTTTCTCTCTTGTTGCCCAGGCTGGAGTGCAATGTCATGATCTCAGCTCATTGCAACCTCTGCCTCCCGGGTTCAAGTGATTCTCCTGCCTCAGCCTCCCAAGTAGCTGGGATCACAGGCAAGAACCACCACGCCCAGCTAAGTTTGTATGTTTAGTAGAGATGGGGTTTCTCCATGTTGGTCAAGCTGATCTCCAAAACTCCCGATCTCAGGTGATCTGCCTGCTTTGGCCTCCCAAAGTATTGGGATTACAGGCGTGAGCCACTGTGCCCAGCCTTTATCTTCACCTTTTTATACTGTACTACTTCTGCTACACTAACTTTCTCTCCCTGCCACCAAACCACACTCCTCAGTGCAGAGAATATGACTGATTCTCCTACTATACTAATTTCCATGAGCAGGACCAATTACGTAATTTGCAGGGCCAAGAGGAAAAGATAATGCAGAAGTCCTCGTTCAAAAATTATTAAGAATTTCAAGATGGTGACAGCAGAGCATTAAACCAACCACAGGGTCCTTCTGACATGGAGAACTATGTGACTGCACAAGCTACATGTCGACGAAAACAGACAGACTATGAAGGCAGGTCTATGTCTGTTCTCCTAACCAGTGGGGCTGCATGCCTAACATGTGCCTGGCACATAGTAAACATTTGACAAATATTTTTTCAATGAATGACTCTAACAGCCTCATTTTAACTTAATTACCTCCGTAAAGACCCTATCTCCAAATGCGGTTTCATTCTGAGGCACTGGGAGTTAAGACTTCAAAATATAAATTTGAGGGAAACAGTTCAGCCCATGACCCCTGAGGCAAGAATGTTGGTGAGACTCTAAGCTCTCTTCTGATAAAGAGGCTAGATATTTCTCAAAACAGATGGAGAAGGAGATTAAATATTCAAACAAATCTAGCTGTCACAAAGGCTCTGGCTCATTTCTGGGGTGGTGGTTGGGGGGAACAGAGGTATGAAGATAACAGGCAGGCCTTTTAAAAAAAGAAAATGTTCGGCCTGGTGTGATGACTCACTCCTGTAATCCCAGCACTTTGGGAGGCCGAGGCGGGTGGATCACGAGGTCAAGAGATCAAGACCATCCTGGTCAACATGGTGAAACCCCATCTCTACTAAAAATACAAAAAATTAGCTGGGCACGGTGGTGCATGCTTTTAATTCCAGCTACTCAGGAGGCTAAGGCAAGGGAATCACTTGAACCCAGGAGGTGGAGGTTACAGTGAGCTGAGACAGTGCCACTGCACTCCAGCCTGGGTGACAGAGTGATACTTTGTCTCAAAAAAAAAAAAAAAAATTATATACTGTCGAGTATGGCCTAAAACCATAGAGAGAGACTATATTTCAGTAGTGTGACAGGATTATGTTAGCTGCTAATAACAGAACCCACAATAACAATAGATTAAACAAAATAAAAGATTAGTATCGCAAGTAAAAGTCTAGAGGTAGGAATTCTAAGACAAAGTGAAGGTTCTACTCAGTGAAGTCCTCAGGGACACAGGCACCTCCATCCCACAACCCCATCATCTCTGGAGGGTACTTAAGGGTCCAGGAGAGCAGACAAAAGTCACACCCATATTTTAAACAGCAGGGTGCAGGGAGGCACAAAGAAAAAGCCAGGGGCACATGCTTGTTCTCACTTAAGGAAGGTTCCTGGAAACTGCCATTATTACATCCCATTGGTCAAAACAGGGGACGCAAAGTCTCCCCCACCTTACTGTGGGGATACAGAAAAAAAAAATTTTTTTTGAGAGTCATGAGTTCATTAACAGAATTCAGGGATCTCTTAATACAAAGAAGCAAGGGAGAACAGCTGTTGGGGGACCACCAGAAGTCTCTGCCCTAAGGAACAGTGTAAATACCCCATGGTAGACTGTAACACTGATGGCCTACGATGAATCACACCTACTGACATTCATGCCTTTGTGCAGAGTTCCGCATTGACGCTGCACTTGGCCTTGTGACTTGTTTGGCCAATAGGCTCTCAGCAAGCATCTTGATAAGTGCTTGTGCATTTGGACTTGCTGTGCTGAAATCCAGGTGCCATGTAAGAAGTGTAGGTTAGTCCCTATGAAGATGACAGACCACATGAAGAAAGAGGCTGAGCCCACACCCACTCGTCTACCAGAGAAGATCAGCAGAAGAACCAGTGAATCCTTATTGCTTTGAGTCATTAATTTGGGGGCAGTTTGTTTTACAACAATAGATACGCTGTAAATAGAAAGTTTCTGCAGTTGCAGCACCAAATAAGTATACAGCAGTGTTTGGAGCACTAAGGCGGGTGTAAAATATGGCTTAAAATTGTTTCCAGGCTGGGTACAGTGGCTCACACCTGTAATCCCAGCACTTTAGGAGCCTAGGTGTGTAGATCACAAAGTCAAGAGATCAAGAACATCCTGCCCAACATGGTAAAACCCTACCTCTACTAAAAATACAAAAATTAGCTGGGTGTGGTGGCAGGCGCCTGCAGTCCCAGCTCCTCGGGATGCTGAGGCAGGAGATTCTCTTGAACCCAACAGGCAGGGGTTGCGGTGAGCTGAGATTGCGCCACTGCACTCCAGCCTGGTGACAGAGCTAGACTCTGTTTAAAAAAAAAAAAAAAAAAAGAATTGTTTTCTTGGCCCTCATGAAACAGAAATTGGCTCTGACTAACAAGCAAAAAATAAGAATTTATTAAAACACTAAATGAAATTAAAGAAATGCTGAAAACCAAGATTCAAGAAAGGCAGTGTGTTAGATGTATTAAGCAGTGTATACGTCACCTGTTTGCCAAACAGCCTGGCTTGACTCCAGGGTCATTGACCACTTGTTTTCCCCAACTACCACCACAGCAACCAACTGTATGGGCTCTGCCCAGAGACTACTGAGGCAGCAGACTTTACATGAGCACATCCCAATAGTTCCCCTCCCTTTCCCCAAGCCACCCACATCTCACCTCCTACCCCAAAAGGGCTGAGATAGTGCTAACTGTCAGGCTTCTAACAAAGTGTAGCCATAAGTGCAGGGGAGTTAATGTCCATGGGGTAAACCTTTAATCAAAACAAGACGGGTCCAGCAGATAAACTCCTCTCCTTCCTCCACCCAGACAGGGTGTCCTGAAATACAGTAGTTCATACAACCTCTCAAAATATTACTTTCATGATACTGACCAATCAGTTGGGCTTGATAACGAGAGGTAGCTAGTACAGTAATACACTATTGTATTATTAATAGTATCTCCTTCTCTGCCCATCCCTTTTGTCTTCACTCCAGTTTCTTTCAAACTGCGCTCAGGCTCTGTTTTCTACAGAACCCAGTCTAAAAGACTTGGCTCCAAGAGTGTCCTCCAGACACTCAGGATGGAATGCTAGAGTTGGGTTACTTATGGACTATATGGCAATAAAGACCCATGCCATGGTGAGTGGGTAGTAATGAAGCCACACAGTGATACCATGATTACAAAGGCTTCCTACCTGTGGCTAATTGGGATGCAGCACAGATAGAAGGTGGGGCATTGGGATAAGAAGTAGCCATACTGTTTTCACAGTGTGGGGACAATAACTGTAAGGACTATAGAGTGGGCTTCATTCTGTTGATGAAATTTTATAGCTTGTAAAATAAAATGATGCCTCAGGGCAGCCACCTGTCACCTTAAGTCACACTATGAGAGCCAGAGGGCATCTACTGGCAATTTTTAATAAGAGTGTGATTTCCTGTAGCCTAAATCAAACTGTACTAAAGAACACACCCAGGATCTGATTGTAAGGGCAGAAGAGTTGAAAAGGCAACTAAATGCATGAACTTTCAGGGTCTCCTAGCCCACATCTTGTTCTTGAAAGGGAAAAGCGTATTACCCTAAGACCTAGGATGGGGTATTTGGATAGATAAGCCTAAGAATATCTAATCTTCCAATTTACCCTTGAACATGTAATGTACTGGGAAAAAATTTAACAACCAGCTCTCAAGGGAGGGAGTTGTGGGGAAGGACATTTTAACATTTGCCAATTTCTTTTATGTAAACACTCCCACCTTGGTCAATTTCAAGCTACCAACAAAACGGCACCAAACACAGAATTAAAAAGAAGTGCACACAAATGGCTTCTGCAAGGTGGTATGTGCTCACTCCAGCCCACTAGTGCTCAGAACCCTCTGGCTGCCAGAAGCTGCACCTCAAGCTTGAGGAATCTTCTCTTGCCTATAAATTATGTAATGACTCCTTTTGATAGGTGACTCCCCAAAAGAACTTGTGGCCATTTGCTAGGTGAGAGCATGCACTGAAAGAAAGAGGAATATCAAGTATTCAAGAACTGTTAGATACAAGGACTGAGCTGACACTGATACCAACATAATTCTCCAGTTAGAATGGGGACCAGTGGAGTGGCTCAATTCCAACTCACAGTGGATCTGATTGCCCCATGAATGCATTTTATGGTTAAATCACTGAATGTACAATTAGGGTAGATAATCTTAGCTGGCAAAACCTTCACACGGCTCCCTGGCCTATAGATTAATCGTCATTATGTAGGAGGGCCAAGTAGAAGCCTTTGAAACTGCCACTGTCACCGCAGGTCAGGATAGTAAATTGGAAGCAAGATGACATCTTAGGGAGAATTGCAAAAGACTTACATCACCATCAAAGATTTAAAGAATGATTTAAAGAATGCAGGGGCTGTAGTTTCCCTTATGTTACCATTCAATTCGCCTGTCTGACTCCTGCAAAAATGGGATCATGGCAGATGACAGTGGACAACTATAATTTTAACCAGGTATTAGCCCCAATAGATTCTGTCATATAGCACGTGGTATCTTCCCCTGAGCAAACCAACAGAGACTTTGGTATGCAGTTACCAATTTGGTAAATGTGCCTTTCTTGATTCCAATCAGTAGGAAAAATCGCAGTTTGCCCTCATATAACAAAGATAAGAGTACACAGTTACTTTCTGGCCCCAGGGCTATTTTAACTCTCCTGCCCTCTGTCTGGGAGTACAAAGTACAAAGCGGCAAATACTCTGGAACAATGCTTCTGAAATTTTTAATTCTTTTTTTATTTTTTCCAAACTGTCTTAGAGTAATACTTTTGGAAATAACTGAACTTGAGCAGTATAAACCTTGCTGCATGTGCAAATCACCATATGAGTTTGACATTAATCACAATGATCTATACCTTGTTCAATGAGATGAGTCTTCTGATCACGTGCTTGGAAGACACAGCAATGGCAAATTGCTATAAAATTTCTAAGTATAAATTTTCAATTTATGAATTTATCTTTCCACGGGCTAGTAACCAAATTTTGACCAGCCAACATCTGTCTGTAGACTACACTTTTAGTAGAACAGGCTAAGTGGCCAGTAAAATACATGTAACCCAAGGAATGGGAGATAAACTCCAAGATAATTGCGGGCTTGCCACATTGATGAAGTTGTTAAGATTCAACACTCTGGGTATGCTGGTAACATCCCCTTTAATGTAAAGGGCAATTTGTTGTACTTCTCACCGCCACCACTAAGAAAGCAGCTTATCACTCAGTGGGCCTCCTTTGATTTTGAAGGCAGCATGTACTGTTTTTGGGAATGCAGCTTCAACCTATCTATCAGGAGACTTAGAACTCTGTCCAGTTGCTAGTGGGTACCATAGTCAGACACATCTGAGTCAGGATTAGCTCCAGGCTGTGGGGAAATCTGCTACTTGAACTATATAATGCAGCAGATCCAGTGGTTTCAGAGGTCTTTGCTGTAGGTAAATGCTGTCTAGTGTCTCTGGAAAGTCCCAATAGGAGGCATACCCCTGAAGTTCTGGAGCAAGGCCATAAGTTCTGCAACAGAGAATTACTTTCCATTTGAACTGCATGCAGCTGCTAGGAACTGAGGGCATCCTCCAACTGACATCAGAAGGAAATTGAAGCCCTGGGCTGTGAAACCACAAGGACGTAAATTCTGCCAACACATAACGTTGGTTTGAAAGCAGATCCTTCCCAGTTGAACTGCCATCTGAAAATCCAGTTTGGGCTAACAACTTGATTGCAGCCTTGCCAAAAGAATCAGCTCCTGACCCATAAAAACTGCAAGATAGTATAAGCGTGTTGCTTAAGCTGTTTAGTTTGTGGCAATATTTAAGTTGCTGCTGTTAAGTAACATAACAATAGAAAAATATAAAATAGTAAAACTACTCTGGAAAATAGTTTTATATTTTCTTTCTTTCTTTTTTTTTTTGAGACGGAGTTTCGCTCTTGTTACCCAGGCTGGAGTGCAATGGCGCGATCTCAGCTCACCGCAACCTCCGCCTCCTGGGCTCAGGCAATTCTCCTGCCTCAGCCTCCTGAGTAGCTGAGATTACAGGCGCACGCCACCATGCCCAGCTAATTTTTTTTGTATTTTTATTAGAGACGGGGTTTCACCATGTTGACCTGGATGGTCTCAATCTCTTGACCTCGTGATCCACACGCCTCGGCCTCCCAAAGTGCTGGGATTACAGGCGTGAGCCACCGCGTCCGGCCCTATATTTTCTTATAACATAAAACATACACCAACCAAATGACCCAGCAATTCCACACCCTAGAGAAGTGGAAAATATAGGTCCCCTTCAAAGACTTATACCTATGTTATAAATACTTCATTATTCATAACAACTTTATTTGTAATAGCTAAAACTCAGAAAAAAATGTCCATCAACACAAGAAATGATAAAGAAACTGCAGTATATTAATACAATACAATGAATGCAAGTCAACCATAAAATGGAATAAACTTTTGATATACACAAAACATGAATGAATCTCAAAAACGTAATGCTAAGCTAAGGAAGTGGGATACAAAATAGCATGAACTGTTTGATTCCATTTATATGAAATTTGGGAACAATCTACAGTGAAAGAAATTGGATCAGTGGATGCTCTGGGGATTGAGAGCAGGCATTGACTTGGAAAGGGAGTGGATCAACTTTCTGCAGTGATGGGCATCTTCTGTGTCTTGAGGTGTAGGTCACACAGGTATATGCATTTGTCAAAACTTTGAAACTTAAGATCTATGTTTGTCATTATTTGTGAATTATACCTCAATTTTTTTTAAAAACAAAGGACAAGGGAACTATCTGTTTGCTAAAGGATAGTAGCATGTCTCAACCAAATTACCCCCAAGACACTTGCCAAAATAAAAAGAAGAGCACAGACTATCTGATGCCCTATGAAGTTTGAAAGAACATAAGGTTCTGGAAAAAAAGACACCTCTGATTTTTTCTCCCCTCTCAGTTGATATTTTTGCTTTGAGCTTCATTGACTCAATCCACCCAAAGAAAATCATCCTTTCAATGAAAGCCATGAACTCCATATCCGATATTTAATCAATATGTCAGAAAATAAGCTATACACAACAAAAGCTGCTCAAAAAAGTTTCAGTGATAACTTGATCATCCTTCCATGTAGCTACTTCAAACATGATTTGATTTTCACCAATTGTATATATTATTTAATTCAAATTAATATTTGTTGTGATACTCTGCTAAGCAATGTACAGAGAATAAATATCAAAAAGACCTATGAGCGGGAGACCGAGGCGGGTGGATCACGAGGTCAAGAGATCGAGACCATCTTGGTCAACATGGTGAAACCCCGTCTCTACTAAAAATACAAAAAATTAGCTGGGCATGGTGGCGCGTGCCTGTAATCCCAGCTACTCAGGAGGCTGAGGCAGAATTGCCTGAACCCAGGAGGCGGAGGTTGCGGTGAGCCGAGATTGCGCCATTGCACTCCAGCCTGGGTAACAAGAGCGAAACTCCGTCTCAAAAAAAAAAAAAAAAAAAAAAGACCTATGAGCTCAAAACTTTCAGGGACATCAAAAACAAGAAAAGTCTGAGACACTATCACAATTTCAGGAGCTTAAGGAGAAAAGAAAAGTAAATGTAACGAGGTATCCTGGATGGAATCTTGGAACAGAAAAGGATATTAGGTAAAAAACAAAGGAAAGCTGAATAAAGCATAGACTTTAGCTAATAATCATGTTTCAGTGTTGGTTCCTTACCTGTAACAAATGTGCCATACTAACTTAAGATGTGAATAATAGGAGAAACTGTGTGCAGGGGCACAGGTGGGAAGGTATGGGAATGCTTCCATCGTCCCTACTTCTCTGTTAATGAAAAACTGCTCACAGCTAGGTGGAAGGAATAAGTTCTAGTGTTTTATATCATCATAGGAGGACTATAGTTAACAATACCAGGCTGAACCCAGTGGCTCATGCCTGTAATCCCAGCACTTTGGGAGGCTGAGGCAGGCAGATCGCAATGTCAGGAGAGCGAGACCACCCTGGCTAACACGGTGAAACCCCCTCACTACTAAAAATACAATAAGTTAGCCAGACGTGGTGGCATGTGCTTGTAGTCCCAGCTACTTGGGAGGCTGAGGCAGGAGAATTGCTTGAACCCAGCGGGGCAGAGGTTGCAGTGAGCTGAGATCGTGCCACTGCACTCCAGCCTGGGTGACAGAGTGAGACTCCATCTCATAAAAAAGAAATACTATATTATATAGTTTCAAATAGCTAGAAGGGGAGTATTAGAAGTTCCTCACACAAAAAATGATAAATATTTGAGATGACAGATACACTATTCATAATGATCCTGATCTGATCACATTATACATATTGAAACATTGCTGTATACCCATAAATATATACAATTATTATGTGTCAATTATAAAAAAGAAATGCAAAGTTCTTGCTTCATCCTCCACTCACAGGAAGATAATCATTACTCATGTTAGTGCTTTAGTTTGGACTTTGCTTGTGGTTTAAATATAGTTTGTCCACATCAAAAAACAAACAATCAAACAAAAAAATTGCTCTAAAACTAAAAAAAAAAATTTTTAATAAAACCTATAAGAGCAAATTTTTATATAATTTATTAGGAAGATCTGGGAGACAAGCACTGCAAGGGCATGCTCTGGGAGATTTATCATATACAAAAGACTAAGAGAGGACAGGATTAAAATATGAGGTCAGGAGGAAAGAATCAACACCCCAGGAACAGAATCAGTGCTTTTTCCTCCAAATAGTTATTTCAAATGTAATCAGCATCAACCAGCCTCTCTTCTACCAGCTCCTGTTATTTCTATTTTATCCCCTGCCAATCTGGATGTGGGACAAGGGCAAGTTCCTCCAAATAAATTACTGGTGTGAAAGTATTAAAGGGAAACATAGTTGTTTTTGATAATTTTGTGGGAAAAATGGAGAAGACATTTATGTTGAACATGGAAAACTTGTATTACATCAACTTTATATTGGAAATTTGTAAGGATATTATTGAGGTGATGGGAAAATTTGAATATGGACTGAATATTAGATATTGTATTGTATCAAGTTAAAGTTTCTGAGTGGAATAATTGTGTAGTGGTCATGTAAGAGAACGGCTTTGTTCTTAAGAGGCACATGCTGAAGTATTGGTGGTGAAGTATTATGATGTTTACAACCAATTCTCAAATGGTTCAGAAAATTACATACCTAGACACATTTGTCTCTGTATCTATTTATCTGCCTATTTATACACAAATATTCATTAAAATATATACTCTCTCTGTAAAGATATTAGATGTAAGGAGTATATATGAATAATTACTATACTATTCATGAAACTTTTCTAAAGGATTAATATTTGTCAAAATAAAACATTCGTGAGAATTCCCTTTAATATGTCTGTTCATCAAAACCTACACTTGGCTTTTCACTTCCAGAAGCTCATCTTTAACAGTGTCTCAGCTTTGATGGCTCTGGAGTTTTCCACAGGATTTCTGTCTCTCTCCCACTTCAAATATGTTTTTTCTGTTATACAGAATGTTTACCTCTGCTTGGCTTCTACCTCCAAACTCACAATCCTAAGCCCTTCAAAATGTTCTGTGAAACCCAGTAAGTTCCAGTTAATAAGGCATGCTCTCCCCACTGTCAGCAACAAGAAAAATAAAAATAAAAAAGAAAGCAAATTAAAAATAATAATAATAAGGCCTGCTCTTCTCCTGCGAAGATAGTTTTAGCTATCACCATGGGCAACCTGAGCATGCATTTTTGAGATATCATCCCTACCCCAGGTCACAGAACCCAGTGGTGTTACTACCCAATGTTATTGCACAAGAATTCTGAGGAATGGAATTTCTTTATGTCATTTCATAACTGGAACTCCAACACAGTACTAAATCAGAAAGACTGCCATTATTTCTAACCTTAACGCATGTGGCATGTCATCTGAAGCTTGATTGGAAGTCTATTTCCTAATTCCCAGTTTTCAGAATACTGACAAGGACTTTCTCACAAAAGTATTAAACTTCCAGAGGTGTCACAAAGCAAGAAAGACTAGTTGAACTGACAGCCAGGGGCTTTGATAGTAAGCGCAATAACTAAAAGGGATTTCTAGTGGTTAAAAGATTGAATATTGATTTCTAAAGCCCCAAGTACTATTAATTTCTTATAATGAGGGCATTTGGAAGTGATTGTCCTATTCTGGAACCCTAAGTACAGGTCAACTGTACTTTAAACTAATTCTAAATAATCTCCAAGGTAAATGAGCAAGAGACTGACAGCTAGGCATCAGTAAACAGAGTTTAATGTTGTAATTATTTGACCTCAAGGCAGGATATCTGGGTTTTCCTCTAATACCAATTTATCCTTTTTTCTCCTCTTCTGAAGCAGTGCTCATGTCCTTGTATTGGACTCTCTGTTTAAAGACTGAAGATGGGCTCAATACTTAATTATCTCTCCCCATTGTCTCCTCCACCGCAAACTGATACCCCAGATGGTGCAACTTTTTATTGTTTCAGAGCTCTTTCATGTAATTGGATCAACACTCTCAGTAATTCCGTGGGATGCGTTTTATTAGACCCTTTTTTCCCACTGAAGTAACTGAGGCTGAGAGAAGTTAAGTGATTGCTTAAGGTCACGTATCTATTAATGGGCAAAGCCAGAAATTCAACCTGGGTTGTGATTTTAAACCTAGCATTTTTTCGTACCTCAGATAAAATTCCAATTTCAATGGTTTAGGCTAAAGTATTTGTGAATTCTGTATGAGAATCACAATGAAAACAAAAGGAATAGTGGACATTCATCGGGCCCTTTTCCTTCTTCCTTTTCATGTGGTCTCTTCTTTCTCTTTCTATTAGAAAGAGGATTCATTATTTCCCAACTCCTCTCTTCTCTTAAAATGCCCTCTAAGGCTGGGTGTGGTGGCTCATGCCTCTAATCCCGGCACTTTGGGTTGCTGAGTTGGGTGCATCACTTGAGGTCAGGAGTTTGAGACCAGCCTGGCCAACATGATGAAACCCTGTCCCTACTAAAAATATAAAAATTAGCCAGGTGTGGTGATGGGCACCTCTAATCCCAGCTACTCAGAAGGCTGAGGCATGAGAATCGCTTGAACCTGGGAGGCAGAGGTTGCAGTGAGCTGAGATCACACCACTGCACTCCAGCTTGGGCAACAGAGCAAGACTCAGTCTCAAAAACAAAACAAAACAAAATACCCTCTATTCTCACACTAGGTCTCGAGGGACTATATCTCATTCAGGTCTTTCAATAGTGAAACTAGGTCAGGGGATGCTATTAATAAAACAAACACTTTGTCCACATAATATGCATATGAGGCATATTTGCATTTTAAAAGAATTGTGTAATGGTTTCAAATTTCAGCCCACAAACCCAGCTCCTTAAAAAAAAAAAATAGCAAATTTATGTTTCTCTCTATTTTTTTTTCTATTTAGAGCCTCCATCCTCTAAGTGGTAAAACCATAAAGTTAGTCAATATGTAACTGCAGGGAAATACCTAATTTCTGGGGTGCTTGTGGCATGTCAACATGTGGGGAGACGGGGTGCCTGCTCCTTGTCTGCTATCACCTGGGCTTCCACTGGGCCATCCATCATCTTGCTTAGTGTTCGTTTACTGACATGCAGATGATTGCTACCTTGTTTCTGTGATCCCTTTTAAAAGGCTCCTGAAGGTTTGATTGCTATCCTTTCAACTTCTACAAAGCCTGTGGGGTGCACAGAAACTCATTCCACTGCCAGGCTGGTCATGGAAACTGCAGGCTGTGACCCAAGACCCATGGACTCCTGCAGCACTCTCAGGCCATAGGACCATCTGTGTGCTTCCAGGCCACACTGTGACATGTGAGACTCTTCTGTAAGCTGTCCCAGACTCATATCTGCCATGCAGCACCTTAGTCTCTGAGATCTTAGGTCTCCTTGGGCCTTTGTCTGAGAACACTTCTAGACTGCCTCCCTCCTCAGTTCCCACAAACTTACCTGGCGTTTCTGTCATCTCCCTCTTCCCCACTGGAGCAGGCTTAGCATTCTTTTCAGTGACACACCAGGATAGTTCTCCTCTCACTCCATTCACCATCTGGACTTGCCCTTTCCCCTCAGCCCAGGGAATCTTTAGGCTGAAGTCAGGAAGCTTTTTCCTGATTCATATTACAATGAATTGTATAGAACTGTTTGTGCTCTCAGTCCTCCTCATAGTGTATGTGTGTGTGTGTGTGTGTGTGTGTACGTGTGTGTGCATCTGTGTGTCTGTGTGTGTCCACACTAGCCTGTCTAAGTATTTGGGGTGGGCCATAGGGGAGGAAAGAGAGAGACTGAGAAGGAACTAGAGGAGAAGCTAGTCACTCATTCCTGTAGCTGTCTAATAGTAGCATGTCACATAGAAGGAAAAACTTCACAGCTGTCACAAATGTGATGGAGCTGTTGAAAGTGCATGAAGTTATAGGACTACATCTGTACTCACCAATTGGTGAAGCCCACAATAGCAACTTTTCCATATTTATTTTTGTTGATTTATTCATCCAGTAAATATTTATCAGACCCTTACCATGTGGGTACTCAGGATTCAGGGGGAACTTTGATAGACGTAGTTCTTGCCTTTGTGAACCTTACAAGCCACTAAAGGAGGCACCCATTACTCAGACTTGTAATTACAACCTATGAAGGAACGGGATGAGAGCTGGGAAAGGTGTGATGGGGGAGTGGCGATTCAAGGACAGCCAGCCCTGAGGAAGTGACATTTGAGCTGAGCTCTGAAGGATGAGTGGAAATTAATGAGTTGAAGAGTCAAAGGGTCTGGCTTCTGGAAGGGCCTTGAGGCACGCGAGGAACTAAAAGAAGGCCTATGTGGCCTGAGCACAGCAGGGAGGAAAAAGGTGGCATGAGATGAGACCTGAGAGGTTGGCAAAGTCAAGGGCAAGCAGGGTCATGCAGCGCACCATGTGACACAGGAAAGGGTTTTAAACAAAGGAAGGGCACAATCAGATTTCTGACTGCTGTGTGGGGAATTGAGAAGAGGAAAAGCATGAGCACAAGGACACCAATTAGGCCACGGCATTACTGCCTACTGTGGTAAGAACTTCTTCGTATTCTCTTGCCTGGAGCTGCAAGCCTAAGGTCTTCTGGATGATGGGCTTCACCAGGAGGAGGAGGTCCTCAGGCCAACTCTGTGACACCAAGTAAGTCTTTGGGCTGGTTGGCAGTCAGCCTTGCAGGACATCGTCTGATTAATGAGGTTTCCCAAATCTCCAATGGCCTATGTAAGATGTGGGGGCTTGGCATATGGATCACAGGAAGCACAATGGCTAACACCAAATGGCTGAAAGTAAGAGAAACAGAAGGCCCTGGGGAGGACCGTTTGAAAGGGACAAGGCTGAGGCTCCTGTGGGCAATGGTACCTGGCTACACTGACTCACTCTTGAGTGTCAGCATGGGGGACGACATCCTTGGAGATGGGAAGGTAGGGGTGTCAATCTCGAGTACTTGAGGACCCTGGATAAAGTAAAATTGAACTGTTGTTACGTTTTTGGTCCAGCTGGTTTTATTGCCTGATTGAGCTGGGGAGTCACTGCCACTGCTGAAGAAAGTCAGTGAATGACACCTGAAATTAGTGACACAGTAAAGTTGGTACCAATCCCTGTTCGGGCCCAGGAAATGAAGGTTAGAGAATGCTGATGAATAAAATTATGGACCATTTACCAACTCTGGTGGATCATTAAATCTATACAAAAACATCAGGGAATTTGCTTATATTCATAGGAAGCTAACAATCTCCCTCCAAGTTCAATGGAAAATTCATTGTGTGTGGGATGTTGGCCACAGCTGTAGGATACAGGACCGCCTATTAGCTGCATAATGGAATCTAGGAATATGAAACTAGCTGGAGTTGTGTGTAGGGCTGACTGTGGGCAGTTCAGCTGGTAAGTCCTGTGTCAGAACTACAAGCCTATGAACAAGTCTTTTCTGTGTGTCTATATAGCATTTTTATGCATGTAGGATGGCTAGAGATGCAAATACATTCTCCACAGTTTTACCAGGAGAGAACTAGAGGTTGAAAAATAACGTTAAGTCCTCCTGCTTCTTGCTGGAAGCAGGAGCTGGCAGGACAGAAGGCAGATAGAAGCAAGGAGCAAGGTCAATCTTTGTCTAAGAAGCAGAGGAGATGGGCACTACAGAACGAATCCGAGCAAAGATCAGGAATTGATATAAAATGATTCCAATTCTCCATAGCCCACTTATTAGGTCAAACCAAATTAAGTGCATTAGATTTTGAAAATAAAAGAGATCTATTTAATGAGTATTTGGATAAAATTCAAGATCAAAAAAAGATATCCGTGCCTCTCTAGCATCCCACTCTGGTGGCAGATGCACACATGGACATTCCTCTTCAGGATGGCTGTGCTGCCAGTGGAGACACTGGCTCTGTTTCTGTTCACTTGGCCTTTTTTTAGGCCACAGTTACAAGAGGTTATTGTGAGTTTCAAAGCATCATATGTATAAGCAAGATGGGAAACTCAGCAGCCTCATCCTTATAATGTTCCATCCAGGTCTGTCAAAACAAAACCAACTACCTTTTGATTTTTCTACCCCAAAGCCAACTCATTAAAAGTAGAGGGCTCACTGAACTTAGGGAAACAAGATTTGATATTAAACTGTTAGAAATCGCAACACTTTTCTGGCCAGATTGAAGAGAACAATGCAGAATGCCCTCTCATCCACTGTACATGTTAAATCAAACATTGACTAAACGTTACTATGCCTCTTGTTTCTCTTTTTCAAAGAAGTAAAACAAGTTGGCATGGACTTGACCTCTTTCCAATTCTTATGATTAGATAATCACAAATAGAACTTTAAAGAACTTCATTTATATAACTAACATATATTCTGTGCCTTCTTTCTTCTCACAAATGTATAACGTAGGTACTACCATTGCACCCCCTTAATAGATGAGAAAACTGAGACTTTTGAGGGGTACAGTAAATTGCTCAAAGTTACAAACTTCGCAAATGGCCAAGAAAAAATTTGAACTCAATCTCTTTATGCTTATACTTTCAACCATCCTAACACTACTGCCACCTGATGGTGAGGAGTGGCTGATAAGAAATGAGTACAAGGACATGACATTGGTGGGAAGTGGGGTGATGATTGGATGGATTTAAGGTAATTAGCATATGCCCCCAGAGAAGCTTGAACAATCTTAGGTTGGCAGTTCTCAAACATTTTGGCCTCAGAATCTCTTTACATTCTTAAACACTATTCAGGACTCCATGAAGTTTTTGTTCATGTAAGTTGTATCTATCAATAGTTCCTATATTGGAAATTTAAGCTAAGAATATTTTAAATATATATTTATCAATTTAATTAAAATAAAAATAGTGAGCCCATTACATGTTAGCAAAAATGACATAGTTGTATGAATTCTTTCTAAAATAAAAACATTTAGTGAGGAGAGTTATATCTTATTTTAGAAAACATCGAAGTGGAAGACAGCTGAATTCTTACGTCTTCATCTGCATTCAATGAGTTGCAATATCACCTGTTATATAACTCTCTGAAAAACTCCATGCATACTTGAGAGAATGAAAGTGAAAAAAGGAAATAATATCTTAACATTATCAAGACATAGTTTTGACTCCCAGGGCTCCCAGTAAGGATCTCAGGAAATCTCAGGGACCTTTAGTTTACACTTTGAGAGCCACTGTCCTAGACTTCTGGTGAAAACGGTGGAGAGCAGATGATTTCTATCAGATTTTTGGGAGGTTTGGAGGACATGGGGAGGTGGCTAGGATGGGAAGTGCTACCCAAGTCAAACAGCACTAAGTGCAGAGAGAGAGAAGCCTGTCCCACTTGCTGCCCCCAATACAAACTGAAAATCAGAGGTAAACTGAGTCACTTTCTTGGTTGCTGTTTCTAGTCACACAACTAGGAAAGAATAGTGATAAAACTTTACTGCCAGGAAAGGAAAATGCTGTGACTTCTCTTGCCTCCCATCCGTTTCCAATTTGACCCAACAATTTAGGATTATTCCTGAACGATATGTTTCAAAAAAGGAGGGGTGAATCCTGTCCCTCCTCCTTTTAATATTTAAGTTGGAGATTCAATGGAATTAAAATTAAGAAGAGATGGAGCAGATAAGAGAAATGAATTCTTCTTTCCAACCTCCTTCCCCTGGCTCCTCAGGGTTCTTTAGAATCCCCTAATGTGCACACCATTTGAACTAGCTTTTATATTTATGTATTATTTACAAAACCCTTCATTCCACTTTCTGCCCAATAAGTCAATGCAAATTTTAAGAATCTCTCTAATTGCTTTTTTGGGCAAGTATCCAACCTGCAAAACTTGAATTAAAGGCTAGAGGGAGATAAAGGACCTCTAAATTTTCCCTTTCACAAAGGTCATAAATTGATTTGCAGCTCTGTGCCTCCTGATCCCAATGGTTGTCTGACAAAGAGCATAAATAACCACATTTACTACAGTAGGAAAGATCTATATATTCTACGTTTTTAAGTTTGTTTTTTAGATGACACAACTATTATTTAAAATGATCTTGAGAGAACTGAAATAATATCATACGCTTCATTGTTTTTAAATTTGGTTAAAATTAGCCAAACTTTCCTAAATCTTCAAAACTGGATGGCAGTGGTTCTCAAAGTATAGTTCTGGACCAACAGCAGCAATATCACCTGGAAACTGTCAGAAATGCAATTTATCAAGCCCCACCCAAGACCTGCTGAATCCAAAATTCTGGGGTGGACTGTGTTTAATAAACCTTCCAAGTAAAATAAAATAAAATAAAAAATGAGAGAGGCGGGAGGGGAAAAATAATTTAAAAAATCAAAAATTAAATTTAAAAAGAGCTTCCAGGTAATTCTGATTCAGTAGTCTAAATAAATGAGAAATTACACAATGTTTGTGGATTAGAAGCCAACATTATAAATTTGTGATTTCTCCCAAATGTTTATTGACAGATGAATAAAATATGTACAAAATGATAAACAAAATATGTGGTATATAAGTACAAAGGAATATTATTCAGCCTAAAAAGGGAAGAAATTCTGTCACATAGTATGCATAGATAAACCTTGAGAACATATGCTAAGTGCAACAAGCCAGTCACAAAGAGACTAGTAACTGTGTGATTGCACTTACATGAGGTACCTAGAGTAGTCAGATTCACAGAGACAGACAGTAGTATAGTGATTATCATGGGCTAGGGGAAGCAGGAAATGGACAGCTATGTAATGTTACTGTGCTCCAGTTTTGCAAAATGAAAAGAGTTTTAACGATTGGTTGCAAAACAAGCAACGTGAATGTACTTAACACTACTGAACATAAACTTAAAATGCTTAACGTGGTACATTTTTAAGTTTCGTGTATTTTACTACAATTAAAAATTGCTTCATTTTAATTTTAAAAACATTATCAGGCCAGGTATACTGGCTCATGCCTGTAATCCCAGCACTCTGTGAATCTGAGGAGGATAGGTCATTTGAGCCCAGGAGTTTGAGACCAGCCTGGGCAACATGGCGAAACCCCATCTCCACAAACAATGTTTTTGTAATTAAAACATTATAAGTCAATTGCAATGTATAGATCTTATCTGGATACTGATTCAAACATACAAACTCAGAAAGAAAATGAAACATTTATGATATCATTTATGACATTTCAAGAATAACTGTATATTTAAGGACAGTTAAGTCCTTATTGTCTGGTTTTTAGGTGTGATGTAGTATTATAGTCATCTTTTTGAAAAAGAGTCCATGTTTTTAGAGGCAAATGCTACACTATTTATGCACAAAATAGTTTAATGCCTGGGATTTGCTTTAATATAGTCAAGGTAGGGGAGTAGATGAGGACATAGATGAAACTAGACTGGCTATGAGTTGATAATTGTTGAAGTTGGTTGATGGGTACATCAGAGTTTCTTCGTTTCTTTTTTTTTTTTTGAAATGAAGTCTCACTCTGTCACCCAGGCTGGAGTGCAGTGGCACGATCTCAGCTCACTGCAACCTCCACTCCCCCAGGTTCAAGTGATTCTTCTGCCTCAGCCTCCTAAGTAGCTGGGATTACCACGCCTGCCATGGCACCCAGCTCATTTTTTTTTTTAATAGAGATGGGGTTTCACCACCTTGGCCAGGCTGGTCTTGAACTCCTGACCTTGTGATCCACCATCCTCGACCTCCTAAAGTGCTGGAATTACAGGCGTGAGCCACAGTGCCTGGCCCAGAGTTTCTCTTTCTCACACCTACACCCATACAAACCCACACACCCACCTATACCTAGACCCCCCACTACAAATATATATATATATATATATATATATATACACACACACACACACACACAGAGAAAGAGAGAGAGAAAAGTTTTGCTTTTTCGCCCAGACCGGAGTGAAGTGGTGCAATCATAGTACACTGCAACTTTAAACTCCTGGGCTCGAGTGATCCTCCCACCTCAGCCTCCAGAATAGCTGGGACCACCAGCATGCACTACCATATCTGACTATTTTTTAAAAAATTTTGTAGAGACATGGTCTTGCCATGTTGCTCAGGAATTCCTGGCCTCAAGTGATCGTCCTACCTTGACCCACCGAAGCACTGAGATTACAGGCATGAGCCATCACGTTAGGCCTCATTACATATTTTTTAAAATACTTTTTTTTTTTAGCATGGATGGTATCTCTATACTATTCTTTACTACTGGATATGCATACAAAAAAGATGCTACACTTAATGTCACTTTATTCTCAGCTCACAATGACAGAATTGTTTTCAACTTTGTCTAGTAAATTTGTTCCCTTCTGTCAAGTACCGTGGAACTAGATAGTTTCCTGCATTTCAGTTGCTCAGAAGCCAGAATAAATAGCCCTGTACCACATGGCTCCATCAGTTCCTGTAACAGTCCAGAAATATCATTAGAAAATGGACAACTAATAAACATGTCTGCTGCTGAAAGATATCCTGTAAGCCACAAAGTGTCAAAAACCTGTTGACTAATTACTGCCTTACAAACAGGACAGCACTGGAGACACTGGGACTGATTTTAAGGTTAAATTTATCCATGAAGGAAACAGAGAGGCAATGTTTATATGAAATGGTAGGAAATTGGATACCAAGCACATCATCTAGCTGCTTCAAACCATTGTCCCAAGAACCTGTTGCTGAAAGAACAATTAGCTGTTTCCTGCCATTTGTTTCGTCCTTTATGTTTGCATTTTAAAGTGTATCATGATGAAAGATTTTTCATAATGAATTTTCCATATTTGTACATTTCTATATTCAAGCATTTCTATATAAGTGTATGATCAGTAATATTACAATCTTATTGTCTACTACCTGTCTTTAAAACTAAAAAGTTGAATGGTTTTTAAAAGGCATATTTATTTAAACATAACATGTAGGCAATTAGGTAAAAATAAAGAAATCCAAGAGAAAATACAATCTTAGCCTTATTTGAAATGTGTTTTTTCCCTTGTCGATGTCCCTATTGGAATGCTGGACCTCAGCTGTCACAATAGTAGGAAACCCTTCTTGGTATGTGTTTTACAACAGGAGCACGTGCTTCTGAATCCAGTAAGTTCACTACCCACCCTAAGTGTAATGAAAAGATTACTTAAGCATTTTCTTCTGTTCATAGAAGAAAAAATCCTCAGAACAGGCTGAACTCATACAATCGTAATATATAACTGAAGGAGTAAAATATGTTGAGTTCAATTCATGCCTTGATATCAAAGTAGTTGGGTAAACTGCTAAAAATTTACTCAACCCACTGGAGTTTTGGCCTCTTCATTACATATTGAGAATATTCAAGCAGGTAATCTTTAAGACACCTTTCAATTCTAATGTTCTGTGCTTCTTTGAATTAACTTATGCGATTAAAATTGGTATAACATGAAATTTATAGATAATCTAAAACTCAACGTCTTCCATTACAGATTTTTGCCTACCTTTCTATTCTTTTACCTATTATAAGTTAAAAACTCTAAAAGCCAGTACCACAAGAAAAGAGTAACAGTAAAGAGGAGGCCAAACATGAAAAGCATGCAAAACTGTGTCTTTAGTCTATGAAAATAGAGAACTTTCTGTACTTGTTTTCATATGTCTAAATGAATTTACCTGGCTAAATATTAAAATCTCTCAAGCATTCTAAGCCACTATTAGGTTTCTCCATGCCCATCAAGTATATTCTTAACTGGCTAGATAGAATGGTCTCGTTTTACATCAATACCACAACATTCAGGAAGGAAATCAATATTAGGACTTTAGACTCGGAATCAGAAGACTCTACAATTCTTTGGACTTAGAATGAAAGACTCCAGGAGATCTCAATCTCCTTTTTTATAAAGTGGGAATACAAGACCTCCCTGACAAGGTCATTGTGAAGATAAGTAAAAGTAATATAAACGCAATTGCTACATAGCAGGTGCCCAACTATATTTTCTCCCTCCTTCCCTCCTTCCTTCTTTCCAGAATCACAAAAATAATATGCATCCCAAAATATTTGTTAACCAGTGGGCTTATTGGATGATCTTTAAGAGGACAGTGTAAATTCAATAAGGAAGATAAAGAAGGAAGTTTTAAGATTAATCAACGAAAATAGAAAAAAAAAGATATATGCCAAATATAAATGGTAGGCCATCTTTGGATTATGGGAATATCCTTTTGTTTTCCTCTTTGTTGCAATCTGTACTTTCTAATTTTTCCACAATGAACATATTCATAATTAAGAATCTTAAATAAAATTAGACAAGCCTACCTGAACCCATTAATTTAGCTGCACATCACTCTATTGATGTGATGCAATAGGAAGATTACGGCACAATCAATAAAGCATTCTTGCCTCACAAATGAACTGATTAACAATAGTAATAAGAATTGAATTGAAGCCCTCCTTCAGATCTACCTGTCTATTCACAAAACACATGGGGATATGGGGACATTTAAAATGACACTGTGGAGATTCCATCAGAAAAATCCAGAATGGGGTGGGGACTTCTACAGGTCACATGACCCAACTTTTCAATCAATAAATGGCAGGAAGTTGGAAAAAGAAAAGGAAACTTATAGATTGGAACAGACTTAAGGGATATAGCAACCAAATGCAAAGTGCAAACCTTGCTTGAAACCCAATTCAAACAAACCAACTATAAAAAGTGATATTTGATCCAACTGAGCAAATTTGAACACAAATGTAGGTGTGTATTAGACAATAAAAAGAATGATTATTAATTTTGTTACAGACAGAAATAATAGTACTGGGATTTTGTTTAATGAAGAAAAGAGATATATGCTGCAGTATTTATGGGTGAAATGATCTGATGCTTGGAATTTGCTTTAAAATATTCCAGCAGAAATACAAATAAAATCAAATAAGGGGATATCGATGAAATGAGAAAGATAGATTATTGCTAATTGGTAAAGTTGAGTGATGGACTCATGAGAATTTATTATACCATTTTTTCTACTCTTGTGTCTCTGTTTAAAAATTTCCCTAATAAAAGGTCAGAAATGTATGTGATCTTTAAAAAACAAAAGGAAGTAGTCAATAGACAAAAATGTCTCTTCTGTTCCTGGTCATTTCCTGCTGTGTGCCCTGCCTTTTCCCCTTTCTGATCACACGCCGTGTGATCACTTCATCTATCCAGTAAGTCCTTACTTAATGCCATCAATAAATTTTATTAGCAACTGTGACTTTAAGCGAAACAACATATAACAAAATTAATTTTAGCACAGGCTAATTGATGTAAACAGGAGTTAAGCTCCTACATTATATTTCTGGTGACAAAAACATCACTAAATTTCTGAATAAAGACCTGGTATTAAACATCAAAATAAACATGAGCTACATATTCATGTGAGAAAGATTAATAAAAACAAGAAAGATTATAATTGACCCAATTATTCCAGTTTAAGGTGGCTGGAACTTATTCTAGCAGCTCAGGGCACAAGGCAAGAGCCAGTCCCGGACAGGACATCATCTCATTGCAGGGAGCACTCTCACACACCCTCACATTCACTGACACTGCAACATTTTATACTCACCAGTTAACTTAACGTGTACCTCTTTGGGATGTGGGAGGAAACTGAAGTACCCAAGGAAGACCCATGAAGACATGGGGAGAACATGTAAACTCCACCCAGATAATGGCCCTGGCCAGGAATCTTTTTTCCCTCATCAACAGTATAAAGAGCAATGTCAAATGAACCAACATTATTCAAGAACCTGATGTACATCTAGCAATGGCTGGGTGGGTCAGCAACATTGAAAATCGTTTCAAAGTAATTGCTAAGAGATTCAAAAATTTTAACAGTCATTCCAGGAAGCCCAAGATTTTGAGATAATGTATGACTCATGGAAGAAGGGACCTTCCATTTTTTAGCTAAGGCTTGATTCCTTGAGAAAGAACAGGTTAACCAGTAGCAACTCATCTTCAGAGCATCATTTCAAGGGGACTGCATTGACAATCGTCATCAACACTGAGCCAAGAAAGTTTCTGCCTGTTACCTTGTGTCTTCATGTGGAGTTGATTGTTTTTGTTCTTTTGTTGGTCTAAACTCTTATCAGTGACTTTTCTGTTCTAGTTTAAATTTTCCTGGTCTGCCATGCCGTGTGTGTGTAGACCTGTGATCAACCAGAGCCAGCTCTCCCCATCCTTGGCCAAACTCCCTGTGCCTAGAGTTGATCTGTACTAGACTTTAATTGAGCAAATGATTCACATGCATTTTTGACTTTGCAGATTCAGATCTTGTGTATACTTTGATACTTAAAAAGTGGGTTACTCTGTTGTCTCTATTTATTATTTCTGATTAGAATTTGGTGGGTGGAATGCCTTTGTGTTTGCAATACTATAATAACCATCTTCCTGACCATGTTCTTTAAGTATCTGGGAAGGATGAGCTACATATTCAAGATTCACAACCCTTTCAGGGCTCAGCCTCATGCCTTACTCCAAAATGAGCAGACATTATATCAAATCTGATATTATGTCAATATCTTTTCTTCCACTGGAAGCAATAGATTTACAGAGAAAGGAGTTTGAATTATAATCCCAAAAGATGAAGCCCTGAATGCCATAATTCTGAATGCTGAAATCCCTTAAAATAAAAAAAATCCCTAAAATGTAAAATCCCCAAAATCACAATCACAGGGTAGGTATATCATGTTGGGTGTAACTATTACCTTGTTATTGTCTTCATTTGGAAATTAAATATGGTTGAAGGAGAGGTATAAGGTGCCAGGTTGACAAGGGATGGACTGTGAACCTAATTTTAGGTGTCAACTTGACTGGATTAAGGACTACCAAGAGAGCTGGTAAAGCACTATTTTGAGTGTGTCTGTGAGGGTGTTTCCAGGGGAGGTTAGTGTGTGAATCTGAGTAGATTTAGTGGTGAAGATCTGCCCTCAACATTGGCTAGCACCATCCAATTGCCTGGGCCCAGAGAGAACAAATATAGAAGGCAAATTGGTCTCCCTTTGAGAGCGGAGATAAATTTTTCTGCCTTGGACATCAGAATGACAGACAGGCTTGCTGGCTTTTGGACTCCAGGACTTACACCAATGGCCCCCCGGGTTCTGGGGCTTTCAGCCTTAGACTAAGAATTAACCATTAGTTTCCCTGGTCCTGAGGCCTTCGGACTTGGGCTGAGCCATACTACTGGCATTCCAGGGTCTCCATCTTACAGATAGCCTGTTGCGGGCCTTCTGTCACCATAACTGTGTAAGCCATTCCTCTAATACATCCTCTCTCATATATCCATATACATATCTTATTGATTGTATCTCCCTGGAGAACCCTGACTAATACAGATATGGTATTGGGGAACAGAATATCATCCTTTCTAACTGTATTCCTTAACAACACAATGGAAGAGATCTGTGAAATTGTCCCCTCACAAAAATGCCGTGATAAATGTACTTAGCAATGGTAAAAGATGAAAGTTTAAAAGCTAATCATTATTGGTGCTGCAAAAGCAGAAAATCACGTAATCGCAATGTCCAGGCAGGAATTAGACTTTAAATGGACATCATATACCTACAAAATTTGTGTGACCACAACCACTCTCCAAATACAAGTGCAGCAACTGTCAAAGATCACGAAAGTTAAAATGCAGATGAAAAATACAAGGAATATCTCCTGCCAAATTATTCAATCGTGTACAACTTCTGCCCCTTCACACAATGCTTACCTTAAACAACGTCCTTCATTGGAGAATAAAGAGTTTGACAAGCTCAATGACTTTCTGAACCAAAGACACTTGCTAATATTGAGGCTATTCCAGTGTTAAAAATCATTTAAATGTTGAACCATACTTGATTAGGGATTTGACTGTCAAAGAAAATAGACTTCTGTTTACCATTAAATCTAACATAGAAAAACTAGCTATGCTTCACTTTGGCTAATGGATGGCACTTTCGAAACTGTTTCTTATTAACTATATGCAACTCATGCCCCTGTGAAATCTGAAAATTCTAGAACTTATTTGCTCATTTATGTATTAATGACCGGAAAAAGTGAAACACTTCATAAATGCTTATTTGAAGATTTGGTGTAGCAGAAAATAGATTTTAACTGAATCCCCAAACCATAATGATAGATTTGGAATTAGGTACAACCAAGGTTTCTAAAAGCAAATTTTGAGGTGTTGCTAACAAAGCTTGTTTCTTCCATTCAATCCAATGTGTTTACATTTGAAAATTCAGATGAGTGGATTGGTCATGCCATACAGCAGTGATGAAAACTTCAGTTTAAAAATGTGTCATTTGCCTGTGTTGGCATTCCCTCCAACTGATGACGTGCCAGGAGCTTTCAATAAACTAGAGCAGCATGTGCCTGAAAAAGTCAAAGTTACTGACTGGTTCAAAAATAATTATGTGCATGGTAGAGTAAGAAGACACACGGTGGTGTTGCTGTTCAAGCACCAATATTATTTCTCCTATATTTGTGGTCTGTATATGAGTGCATGCAAAATAGATTTCCATGTGTGCAAAATAACAAAGAAGCATGGCACAGAAAATGGAGAAATTTAATCGGGAATGCCTATGTCCATGTATGTTGAATCCTAGAATTTCAAAAAGATAGTGCCACATAGAAAATGAATGTGAAAGAGAGCCATCCTTAAAAAGAAAAACAAAAGCAGCTATTCAGAGACCCAAGACTTCAAAATGATTATGAAAGTTGGCCAGCTCTGTGCAATTGCTCATATGCTATTCCTGTAATACACTTTTTCATATGTTGAATTTTCTTTTTATTTTGGTTTTGGGATTTTTTTAAAGTTTTTTTCCCCACTATTTTAAATTGTCAGCATTGGTTTTTACAATTCGCTGTGCTCCGAATCATTTCCAATACTGGAGACATAAACTGTGTAAAGACTTTTAGAGAGCTCTAATTCATTTTATGCATTTTTTTTTTTTGCAAATTTGACTCCATAAAAATGTTCCCACAACATTGACTTTGTGTGTAAGCATTGTACTTTGTATGTACATTTTTGTGTAAATAAAGATACTGAAACTTCCTCAGTAAGTGAAAAGTCCTTTTTGAACATCTGCATTTGTGAAAGGCACAATCTCTTGAGATTTTGGTTCTTTGGACCACTGCATATGTGGTGATGACCCATCATGGATTTTGATTTATCTCCTCAAAAGACTTAGGTTGTCCATCATTGTATTTCAGATTACCACAGTTATATAAGCTATTTCTTTATGAATATGGCTCGTCTGCTCATAACTGTCAGACCTGTGTAACTGATGTATGTCTCAGTGTTTGTTTGCAAAACTATGTTACTATTACCTATTTTAACATGTAAAGTGGCCTGTGAAGTATTCTGTCATATTTTTATGTTTCTCAAATAAATCCCCTTTGAAAAATGTAAACAAACACCTTTTGAATAATTTTAAAGTTATTTTTTCCAGAATTAAAATTTTGGGATTTTGCTTTTTCAGGATTTCAACATTTGGGATTATGGCCTCCAGGATTGCATTTTTAGGGATTATGATCAACTCCCCAGAGAAAGATAGCTGAGTTTATTATTCTCCTTTCAACCAATACTCCCAGGCAAATAAGACTTGCAACCTCCTTTAGAGCAGAGTTTAGTGCTGTAATCTGCACGTATGGGTGCTTACTATATGTTACTAATTGACTACCTGGAAATTTAATTGTCTGGGTCATGTTGTAGAAAATATTTTACTATAATGACAAATTGACTTACAAAAAAATAGAATTACACATTTGAAGTCAGTATCTAATATAGTAGATACTTGACAAAATTATTTGTTGGGTGAATGTAGTGGCTCATGCCTGTAATCCGAGCACTTTGGGAGGCTGAGATGGGACAATCTCTTGAGACTAGGAGTTTGACAACAGCCTGAGCAACATAATGTAGGCAAGATCTCATTTCTACAAAAAATAAAAACATAAACAATTTTTAAAAATTTGAAAATTGGGGCCTGGTGTGGTGGCTCAAGCCTGTAATCCCAGCACTTTGGGAGGCTGAGGCGGGTGGATCACGAAGTCAAGAGATTGAGGCCATCCTGGTCAATGTGGTGAAACCCCGTCTCTACTCAAAATACAAAAAATTAGCTGGGCATGGTGGCGCGTGCCTGTAATCCCAGCTACTCAGGAGGCTGAGGCAGGAGAATTGCCTGAACCCAGGAGGCGGAGGTTGCGGTGAGCCGAGATTGCGCCATTGCACTCCAGCCTGGGTAACAAGAGCAAAACTCCGTCTCAAAAAAAAAAAAAATTTTTTTTTAAAAATTATGTTAGAACGAATCAATGAGGAGTAGCAGCTACCATTTCTATTTTGTGTCTCTACTATTCAAACCCATTCAGAT
The DNA here is from genome assembly GCF_049354715.1 of Callithrix jacchus. Taxonomy (NCBI): domain Eukaryota; kingdom Metazoa; phylum Chordata; class Mammalia; order Primates; family Cebidae; genus Callithrix; species Callithrix jacchus. The sequence continues at coordinate 67,674,870 of NC_133502.1, forward strand.
CCCCAAACATGCAGATTAAAAAAAAAAAAAAAGCAGTCCCTGGCCGGGCATGGTGGCTCACATCTATAATCCCAACACGTTGGGAGGCCAAGGCAGGCAGATCACCTTAGGTAGGGAGTTCAAGACCAGCCTTACCAACATGGAGAAACCCTGTCTCTACCAAAAATATAAAATTAGCTGGGTGTGGTGGTGCATGCCTGTAATCTTAGCTACTCAGGAGGCTGAGGCAGGAGAATCACTTTAACCTGAGAGACGGAGGTTGCAGAGAGCTGAGATCATGCCATTGCACTCCAGCCTGGGCAACAAGAGCAAAACTCGGTCTCAAAAAAACAAAAAACAAACAAAAACAAACAAAAAACCAGTTCCTTTCTCCGAGTGTTGTCTCCAAGAGAACTTTTACTTGTGAATCAGTCTGCATTTCAATATACTCTTTGCCAGTTTTCTTCTTAGGTGGTCCTAAGACTAACCTTTAATCTTATGCTCAGGGAACTACTGGGGGGTGCGGAGGTCTGTAAAGTTAAGTACCACTAGTGGTGTTTACTCAAGACCTTTGTCATTTAATCCGTACTAAATAAATGCCAACTTCGCTGGCCGGTCAGGGCGATGCTGCTAACTCTTTACTGGATCCCTCTTGGTATCGGTGAGTGGCCCAGATCCCTAAGCCCGCTCTTTCACTTGATATCTGTGTCAGCGCATTTGTTCATCAGTCGCTGGGTTGGGTGGGGTCTGTGGGTCAGACTCTGGTAGTTGGTGCCCCATGTGAGGACCAGCTGTAAAGGACCCGGACAGAGCATACCAGATTTGCTGATGGATTTGATGTGAGGTTTACAAAATAGGAATCAAAAATGACTTCACATTTTTAGCCTGTGCAACTGGGAAAAAAAAAAAGAGTTGTGATGTTGTGATGAGGAAACCATGGGAGGGATAGATGTGGGGAGGAAAATCAAGTTTGCCTTTGAACACATTGACTCTAATAATGCCTATTGGACAAGCAAAATGGGAATCTGAAAAGAAAGCAACTTATGCCTTAAGGGGAATTTATATGAGAAGGTACCCAAATTATACTAGTTTACTTGAAGGGATACATTATATACTCGGTTAGACTTTCCATTCTAAAACAATGAAAAACTGAAATTTATAAATGATTCTTAGTGTTATATGACTTTAAACCACTTGGACTGCTGCATTGTCATGTATTTATTATTTATATTTCACCAATCTACCTCCAAAAAGATATGTTTACTATAAAGATGATTTTGCAATGAAATCATTAAATACTTTTAAAAACATGAGCTGTCTATAAAGATTTGTACATCATGTTCATAGCAACTTTATTCATACTTCCCAACTTGGAAACATCCAAAATACTTACACAGAAAAAAAATAGTAAATTGTGGTATATACAAAAAAATGGAATCCTGGCAGGGCACAGTGGCTCATGCTTGCAATCCTAGCACTTTGGGAGGCTAAGGAGGGCAGATCACTTTGAGCCCAGGAGTTTGAGACCAGCCTGGGCAACACAGCAAAACCCTGTCTCTAATTTAAAAAAAATATGAAAACTAGCTGGGCATGGTGGTGTACGCCTGCAGTCTTAGCTACTCAGAAGGCGAAGGTCAGAGGATGACCTGAACTCAGAAGACAGAAGTTGCAGTGAGCCAAGATGATGCCACTGCACTCCAGCCTGAGTGGCAGAACCAGACCTTGTCTCAAAACAATTTTAAAAACAGAAGAAAACAGAAGAAATGGACTACAAGAATAGCCAAAAACTAAATTACGGTCATAGAAATGGAAAATAAATTTTAGCAGAGAGAAGGAATATTTGCTGGAAAGGGGCACAATGGTATTTTCTGGGGCAATGAAAATGTTTTGATGATTGTTAACATGGACATACAAAACTGTCAAAACTCACTGAGTTGAATACTAAAGACATATACATTTTGTTGCATGTAAATTATATCTAAAACTCACAACAAAATATGAGCAAACTGAAGAGTTTCTTCAAGCCTAAGGAAAGGGTTCTATACAGAAAAACCTAGGCTCAAAGTACTTAATCTAAGCACGGAGCTTGGCTCTGAGTTTCCCAGTAACCACAGCAAAAGGGAAGCAAATAAATTATTTAGATGTACTACCTAATATTAACATGCATCTGAAGTGAAAAAAAAATTTTCCTAACACTACATTTTTAAATACTTAGATATGAAGCACGAGATGTTACGTAATGCTTTTAGCAGCACTTTAATAAAAGCTGAAGAAACATTTCTGGCTCATTTTTATTTCTATCAATCCTCAACAAAAGCCAAGATAATAATATCGTGCCGTGGTTCTACAAAGACATTTCTATGGGGAGCTAAAGGAAGGCACTCACAGTAGTTTTCTAGAGTGTCAACTAGCTGCAAGGCTAGAATAGGAACTCATTCCAAAGACATGAAGGATTCTCAAATTTCACAGGCTCATCTTCTTGGATGCCGCAGCAATGTTTTTGACAGAACTCGGGTATCAGATAATTAGGGATTAAATAAAGTGTAATGTTCCCTGGAGCTGATTGAAATTAGGTATGTTAAGTTTTAGCTGATAAACTAGTATTTGGCTAATTATATGTTTGAAATGTTCTAAGAACTTGCTGTATTCGTACCCAAATGAAAAAGCATTCCTGCATCTTAGTCTGAAGGCTTAATGGATATATTTATCCCTGGCATTCTGAAAGCTCTTCTGTCTCCTCTCATGCTTCCCAGCAGGGGCATAATTGGCAAATCAGGAAGGGCAGTAATTTGTTGTGCAGGACTCCCGGACTTTTAAGACACTTAGCACACTGCCTGGCTTCACCTAAATACAAAAAAAAAAGTCCTGTGACAATCGAAAAGTCTCCCTACATTTTAAAATGTAGTGCCAATCTCTTTTGATAATCACTGGGCCTTAAAAGAATGTTGGTATCTTTTAAATGTGGAAAACCATCTGGCCCAAAATACTATCCTGGAAGAAGGTGGCTTTATGGAAGAAGACATAATCTTGGCTTGAAACATTTGTGGAGACACACACACACACACACACACACACACACACACACACACATTTGTCACATAAAAATCTTAATATGGCCCCGACAGAACATTTTACTTAAAACGAGGCTATGCCTTTGAACAAGGCTACCAAGATGAAATAGCATCCAAGTGTAACTGTTATCAGCTGAATGAGTTAATCCACGTAGCTCATTCATTCAACAAATATTAATTGTCCATCTGAATAATGAAGATGGTCTGCCAAAAAAATAAATAAGTAAACCTTTTGGTTTTAATGAAGTAGATACCATAATTTTTTTTTTCTAGCTAGTTGACCAAGGTGTTTATTTCTTCCTCCAATGTCAAGATCTATTATGTGCCAAGTGCTGAAGACACAGTATTAGTATTTTGCTAATAGTCTAGAGGAGGATTGCATGAAGACAGGTGATAAAGTATCATGAAGGGTATGAGATACAGCTATGGTGGGCCCGCTGAGGAAACTTTGAATCTGAGATCTGAAAGACAAGTAGGGGTTAACTTTTCTTTGTGGAGAGCAGGGGGTGGAGTGGAGACAGAGACAACTGTTCCAGGCAGGGCAAGCCTATATGAGACCAAAACTGAAAAGGTTAAGATGCAAACAGAAAAATGGTGAGAGAAGTCTAGTGAGGGGAAGATTTTCGAGCTTGAAAAATATAAGGATTTTCTCTTAAGTGCAGCAGGACTCCATCACTGAATTTTACAGAAGACATGATCTGTATTCAAGACATCTCACTCAGATCCATGGGGTTGAGATCTGAGGAAAAAGCCAGACAACTGGTTGGGAAATATAATATCCAGAATACAAACGACAGTGGGCAAGACAAGGGTAGTGCAGGAAGGAATGATTTATTCATTCAATAAATAAGAGCTCCATGTGCCAGGCGCCCTACTAAGGTATTGAGGAGTCTAGTGGGGGAAATACATTAACCAAACAAGCAATAAGGACAAAATATAAAATATTATATTCAAGTCACAAAAAAGAAACAAATGATGCTATGAGAATGAGAAACAAGAGAAGCCTTTCCTTTAGGAAAGCTTTCTCTTGAGGAAGGGTCACCTGAACTAAATTCCGAAGGTTGAGTGGAAGCTAACTGAAGGGCATGGGGGGAACAGATGGAAATAATCTTCGGGAAGAATAGCATTTACCAAGAAACAGTAAGGCAGGCAATGTGGCAGGACACTAGGGGCAAAGGAGGATATGATTAAGATGAAGCTGGAGAGTGGGTTGGGACTAGACTGTGCAGCATTAGTATTTTGGTCTTTATCCTAAGAAGCAGGGGAAGGCAGCAAAGTGTTTTAAGCGGGGGGGTGACAATGAAAGCATCAAATCTGTGCTTTGGAAAGACTGCTGTGGCACACTGGTAAATGTGGGGAAGTAGGGAGAACTACCAGTGCAGAACAGCAGGAAGCTGCTGGGAGGTGGACTGTGGAGACTGTGGTGGGGTTTCTGGCTTGGGTTTCTTAAATACACTCTGTGTGGATGGCGGTAAGACCATATCATCTCACCATAAGGTGTTTGCATCTTCTTAGTCACTAGGGCAAGAATAGGTCATTTTGTATCATACATCCTTGTATCACACATTAAACTGCTGAGGAATTGGATTGAGGAAGGAGGATGGTATAAAGAGGGGGAACATTTATAGTTTTCACCTTCAACATTTCTGTATTTGGTATTTTTATAATGAAAACATAAATACAAATATAAGCTTAAACATCAGATATAGAAGTCCCATCAAATTATTTTAAGTGGGAGGAAGCTAGGATTATCTTGTTTTATACCACTAAGGCTCAGTTTTGACCCCTAAAGAGCCTACTCCCACTCATCCTGCTTTTCAGAACCAATCTGCAATATGCGGTTGGAAGATTAAAACCGTGGAATCTACGAACCGATAGGTGTGTGCTATCAGCAAATATTTTAATTTATGGTTACAAAATTCAGTAAATATTTCAAAAAAATCTTAAATTGCTCTTTTTTTCAGTAAAAGCCTAAAATGATCAATAGAGAGCTGAGACTAAATCATGCTTCTTCCTCAAAAAAGTATCAACCAACCACAAAGACTCAGAAAGAAGCAAGCTAACAATTACTTTGGACAAGACATTCAACGAACTGATGGCTGTGTAGCTTTGTGGAGATGAAGAATTGTTCTTTTTCTAAATAGATACAATTGAAGTCCTTATCTAGGAACCTAAGTCTCAAAGAGTTAAACATGTAAGCATTAATGTCCAATAGCGTAGGATTTATATGACTCTGGGCAACAAACTCTTTGCTACGTGGAGGAGATGTCTAGAAAACTATCAAATGTGCACTTAGCAGAATCTTGAGATTCTGCCAGCATTAACTCATAACCACATTCGAACATGGAATCTAGACCTTTTCCATTCAATAATCATTTATCTTTTCATTTGCATTATTAACCAGTCTTTTAAGTTTTACACTCTACTTCTATTATTTAAGATAACATTTAGAACACTGCATATTTTTTTCTTGCCTCTCACTAATATGGGTATGGAGTCTAAAAAGGGATACAGGAAAAGCAGAAATGAAAAATTACACATTACAAAACAAGATCAGTGTTTGCTTGCTAATATATAGCAGTGACAGGTTTAAAAAATGGCACTGTCAGCAACTGTTCAGAGCTGTACAAAGCACTTTCATGCCCATTATTCCTCAGACACCTTTTGAGCCAGATTCTCACTCCTGTCACAGATGAGCAATCATAGCCAGATTCCTAACAACTTGTCAAAATTTATATAGTCTTATCTTCACTTCTGTACTCTTTTTTTCAACCAATGCAGTAGGGACAGAATGTGTTGCAAAGCAGCAAACTAGAACTATCTTAGACAAGTATACAAATACACACACATAATGGGGTACATTATGGAACTTTCTATGGTCTGAATGTGTCTTCCTCCAAAATTCATGTTGAAATCCTCACCCCCAAGGTGACAGTATTAGGAAATGGGGCCTTTGAGAAGTGTTAGGTCACAAGAGTGGAGCCCTCATGAATGGGATTAGTGTCCTTAAGAGAGAAACCCAGAGAAATCTGTGATGTAAGGTCACAGAGAGAAGAGAGCTGTCTGTGAGGAAGGAGGACATCACCAAACACTGAATCTGCAGGTGACTTATCTTGAACTTTCCAGCTTCCAGAACTGTGAGAAATGTTTCTGTTGTTTAAAGCCACCTGGACCATGGTATTTTGCTATAGTAGTCCAAATGGTCTAAGAACTCAAGAACAGGGAAGGATAGCCAAGTCTCCCTGGAGCCCACTGTGAGACCTGGCAGTCCCCTCTGCATGTCTGATTCTCTGTCATCTTCTTATCCACATCCTTCGCCCTCTAGTTTTTCCATGCCACACCAAGACCACAGTTTCCAGCATGGCACAAAAGTTCAAAGGGCACATTATTCATTCAGCCCTAGAATGAATAATGGGCCTGAAATCTCAGTTGGAGTTCTAAAATTCCTGGGACACATCTGAACAACTAAGCTTGGGTGAGAGGGGTAACTCTACTCAACTGACTAAAGGAAATTATCAGAATCGTAATAGAAATGAAGTAAAATCATGGGTACCATGTTAGACCAATCTGACCAAATCAATGATTGCAAATGTTGTGAAGAAGTATCAAATGTTTTACTAAGATGATTATACAAAAACCTTTAAAAATGCAAATGAAACCATTATATTTAGTAAAGTGTTAAGTCTGGATGCCTGGGAGTCTGGAGGCTGCCTGCCACACTGGACTGTGATGAAAGCACATTCCTACTACATGAAGCCAGTGAGATGTTGGGATTATTATTATTTTTATTTTTTTGAAACGGAGTTTCACTCGTTACTCAGGCTGGAGTGCAATGGCGCGATCTTGGCTCACCGCAACCTCCGCCTCCTGGGTTCAGGCAATTCTCCTACCTCAGCCTCCTGAGTAGCTGGGATTACAGGCACACACCACCGTGCCCAGCTAATTTTTTGTATTTTTAGTAGAGACGGGGTTTCACCATGTTGACCAGGATGGTCTCGATCTCTTGACCTTGTGATCCACCTGCCTCGGCCTCCCAAAGTGATGGGATTACAGGCTTGAGCCACCATGCCCGGCCCGATGTTGGGATTATTACTGCAGTTCAGCTACCCCAATACTGCATTACCACCATAATCAATGAGAAAACAAACTAAGCTCCCTCCAAAATGCAAACCTTCAATATAAGGTCTTCTAAAACCTAATCCCATGCACCTCACATTCTAAAAGTATCACTGACTCTCCTAAATGTTTTCCAAAGTACCTAGACCTGTTCTTCTCCCTCACATTACTGATCCCAATGTAGTGCAACTGGTTGTCAGTCTCTTTTCCTAGATTGTGAGTCTCCACGATGGCAGTGGCCTTTTTGCTTCTTTGCAGATGTATCTTCAACACAGTATCATATGTTGGGCATATAAAAGATGCTTAATGAATAATATGCTCCTAAATGTTCACGTCTCCCTGAAAATTCATGAAATTTTAGAGCCTGGAGAGTAGGAAAAATCAGTTCTCATTTTATTGACACATATTCTCTTCTAAAATGGTTAACTCCTGAATACCCAACTCACTGGCTTAAAGCTCTGACAATATTACTGAAATGAAATGAGGAGTGAAGAGCCATGAGTAAATAATATCCTTTTGATTAGAATTGGTTTCTAGACCACATCCTTTAAGACTGTGAAAATTTAAAAACTGTGATCTGCTAAAGTCAGAAGTGACATTTTTTGTCTTAGGAATCTGAGGTGAAATGAATCATAGGTATTTTAAATGGGGGTGGATTCAGAATCATTTCAGAGAGGAAGCAACCTTGGAGATATAAAAATCATCATTAACTCAAAATATCCCATTTGTGATGGGGGCATTCTCAGAGAAGCACAGCATTTTATGTTTCTTGGAAACTTTAGGCTTTAATAGCCCTTCCATAAAAAATAAAAGCATTTTATATCAAACATCATTCAGGGTTGAGGCTTAAATGTTACTTTAATAGCATCCACAAAGAATCTGGTTTAGTTATTAAAATGACTTATTTTTATTTAAAGAAAAATCTATGGTTTTACTCACTGTATATATAGAAGTGAATTTTTAAAAAAGTTTCTTCCTTTATGTGGACTCTCTTAAGACATGAAGAACCAAGCTACTCTTTGGTTTTATTATATGGGAAAAACCACACACAGTCTAGTTAAACAACTTTGTGATATTTATATTCCATTGCACAGATATGGGTTATACAAATTAGTAACACAAGTTATTTCTTAAATTCCAAACATTTTCTAAAATATTATTACAGCAGATGCCTAGGATATTGAAACAAAGGTGGAAATCATTCTCTAAATAGTTAAATGTGACACTGAAAATACTGAACATTTTAATTAGAGGAAAATTAAAATGTGTGCTCAAATGCTCTAAGAAACTAGGTAGCAGGGCAACTAACAACTACAAATAAGTCACGGTGGTCCATTTTTATGTATGCGTATATATGATTATTCTCTTAGATAATCTATCTTCTTAAAAATGCTAATAAAACATAAAAATCCAGATAAATGATTTCTTCCTACTACCTAAGGTGATGTGTACTATTATCTATGACTTCATACAGTTACTAATTCAAATGTAAAAGACACCACACTTAGAAAGAAAAAAATTTTAAGGTAATGGTTTTAATTGAATTAATGAGATGAAAGATAGTAAAGCCCTGTTTGCTACTTACATGAAGGAATATTTTAAAAAATAATCACTGCACAAAATGTAAAGGGTGGGTTATGTTGTGGTATTAATTTTCCTCAATAATGTTTTTCTAGACGGTTCAAGAACAAATTAAAGTTTCCACAGCAAATTTGTTTTCGAAATGCCGAATTGTGAAACAATTGCTGGCCTCACGTTTCTGAATACCTGTTTGAGAAGAAAAAGGTTTTTTAAAATTTTGGTTCTCTAGTAATAAATATTCACATAATCTTTATAGTTTAGACATATAGAAATATTTCACTCTATACTCCACAAAACTTCTACAGTTTGAATCTGTTTACACTGAAGAAAAAGCTTTTCTCCCTTTCTGAACTAAGTATTAAACATCTTGACAGATCGTAGCAACATTAATAATACTATACAGATTGCTTACAAATTCATGAACTTGAAGGTACTGAAAATGTTCTGTGGAGGGGATGGAAGCAGCAAACCACATTGCCATGTATGCACTTATGCAACGATACTGCATGATCTGTACAAGTACCCCAGAACCTAAAGTACAATTTAAAAACATATATAAAGGAGAAAGAAAATGTTCTGTATCTTGATTATGGTGATATTTGCAAGACCACGTGTATCTTTGTGGTATAACTCAGAATTGCACACTTAAAAAGGGCAAATTTCATTGCATGTGTAAGTCTGACTTAAAAAAATTATAAATCAAGAATTTTAAAATGTAAGAAGTCAACACAGCCATAAAAAAGATGAAATCATGTCCTTTGTAGCAATATGGATGCAGCTGGAGGTCATTATTATAAGTGAATTAACACAAAAACAGAAAACCAAATACCTACCTTATAATGCTCTCACTTGTAAGTAGGACTGACATAAAGAAGGGAATAATAGATACTGGGGATTATAAGGAAAAGAGGGAGGAGATAAGGGTTGAAAAACTACCTACTGGATACTATGCTCACTACCTGAGTGATGGGATCATTTGTACCCCAAACCTCAGCATCAGATAACATATCCTTTGTAACAAACCTGCACATGTACCTCCTGAATCAAAAATAAAAGTTGGAAAAAAAAAAAAAAAAAAGAAATCAAGCGGGTTTCGGATGACTCAATGGCCGGAGATGAAAGAACCGTATTATTTAAAATGCTAGCAAAAAGCCAGGAAAGCACTTATACTGGGTGACACAATTCCAAAGAAATCATACCACAGTGTATGTGAATGGCATTTCTTACTTTCCACAGCTGCCACATGTACTTTTTATTTTCACAATGATCTTAAAAGGAAATGAGGAGATATTGTAATCCTTATATTTCGGGTGAGAAAATAAAGGTTAAAGGTTAAATGATTTGGCAAAGCTGTATTAGTTGTTTCAATGCTCTTAATTCCTCATCCAAATTCCTTTCCAACCAATCTGACAGTGATTATTCCCAATGTCATCCAGAAGACAAACAGGCTGCTTAGAATCCAGATCCCTGAGAATACAGCTGAAGAGATGGTCCCAAGAGACCCTCTGGATAATAAAAACCCTTTCAGTATGGCTGAACCAAAGTGGAAGGATGGGAAGTTGGACAGGGTAACTAGATGGAAAGTGAGGTACCAGCATCTCAAGGCAATGACATTTCACATTGACCTTTTCTCTCCATCTGAAAAGAGTGAATTTATTAAATAGAATTAAGGTAATTCTATAGAAACCTGGAAATATTATATGATGACACAATATTATCTCATTCATGGCAAGTACATTGGTAACAATGACTAGGCTTCACCTAAATCTAGTTTAATGCAGTGAACTTTTCTGCCAAATACTTTAATATTTAGAAAGTATTACCTCTAACAGTTTCTCTGCGTTGCAGTTTGTAAGTTTCCTTGTCATGACACAGTCGATAAATAAAGAAACCCAGGGGATCAATGTTTTCAATGCGATCAGTAATAACCATGTGCTCATGAATCAGATAGGACTGAGGCAAATAAGTTCCAGCCTACATTCAGAAAAGAATACATGACGTAACTATCCCAGAATATACAATGAGTAGACTAGAGTAACAAGACAAAGTTCTTATACATTATGATACGGAACAGGTTGCCAAATTACTACCCACTATCTGTTTGTTTTATGTTCTTACTATGTTGCCTAGACTGGTCTCAAATTCCTGGCCTCAAATGATCCTCCCACCTTGGTCTACCAAAGTCCTAGGATTATAGGCATGAGCCACTGCCTTCGGCCTGGTTTTATAAGTGGAGTTTTTTCTGGAATATAGTCATGCTTATTTGTTAACATATTTTCTATGGCATCAGAATTGAGTAGTTGGCTAATATTTACTCTCTGGCTCTTTAAGAAAACTTAAATCATTATTTGAGAAATTATATTTCAATTTTAAGATATGAAACATAACAAAACCCACAAGTATTAGTTCCTCCTTGTAAAATTCTTAACAAGAGTTTGCTAAAAATGGGCTCCTACAGGGCTAATTTCTCAACAGGGAATTCCAAAACACTATAAAGGCATCATTCATCAAAAATAGTCAACATTCTTATACCTTGATGTTAATAAGTAACTCCAATAGGTTTCTGGGTGGCATAACAATGGAAGTGTTCAGAGGGATCACATAGCACTTATCCAGGTTAAGATCTAAATAGGCTGTGAGTTTCTAAGGAGAAAAAGATACAGTATAGTTAGAGTAATACTTGTACAACAGGAAGCAACTAGATTTTTAAGAATAATTTATACCATTGAAGTGAATTGGCTTTAGAATGTATAAATCACTTACATTTCATCAGAATTTGGCTGAATAAAGTTGGAAGTGGGAATGGGACAGGAAAAAATATTGCTACCAGTAAATAAAATACTTATCATGGGTATATTTCTATAATAAGAATAATACCTATTCAAATTAACTGCAAATACTTATTATATAATTAAGCAATTTAACTTCCTCACTTAGAAGCTCAAGTGCCCTCTAAGGTATCTGTCCATTGCATGTAAAGATTGACTTTTCTCGCACGTATCTTGAATACTACACTACCATCTTTAGAACAATGGAAAAACAGTCATTTAAATGATTTTGTGTTCTGTGGTTCAAATGAGAAACGCTGGTTGAGAAAGACTGTCTCATAGGATGGTTTTTAAGAATAAGGTAAACCAAACAATGTCAACATTTTGATTACTAAGAGCTCAGTGTTAGCTATTATTATTTACTGTTTGCTTTGGATGTTTATTTCCTTGAAGTAAATTTTCAAACTGGTTTAGAAACATCCATCAGACGTATTTATCAGGGACAAAATGTTTGCAAAGCTAACTGAGTAATGTAATGGAGTGTTCAAAATGGCAAGCTTACAGAGAGACATAAAAATCACAGGTGATACATAAACTTCTGAATCTCTGAATCCTTATTTGAAAACACAAAAAATATTCTTGGGACAAAAATTGGGAAAATTTAAACATGAACATAAATTTAAACATATTAAATACAGTAGTCCCTCTCATCTGAGGTTGTATTTCCTGAGTTTCAGTACCTTCCGTACCTACCTACCTTCAGTTAACTGCCGTCCACAAACCTAGGTAAGTACAGTATAAGTATTTTGAGAAACCACCTTCACATAACTTTTATTATAGAATTTTGTTATAACTGTTTTATTATTAATTATTGTTAATCTATTACTGTGGCTAATTTGTAAATTAAATTTTAACATACATATACATGGACACTAATAGGAAAAAACATAGTAATTAGGGTTTGGTACTATCTGTAGTTTCAGACATCCACTGGGGGGTCTTAGCATACATCCCCCATGGATAAGAAAGGACTGCTGACCTACATGATAGTGTCAATTTTCTTAGATGTGATAATGATGTGGTCACGTAGGAGAACATCTCATTTTCGAGAGAAAACAGCATAAGTAACTTATGTTAAATGACAGAAAAAGAGATGAAGCAAATATGGCAAATTTTGGAACAAAGTGGAAGATTTTGGGTATTCAACTTTTCTGCATTACATAAAAATGCTCAGAAGCTAGGGAAGAATGTAGAATGAGAAATTAAAAACAGATTAACAAAATTATTGACTTTGAAAATGCTACCAAAAGACAGAAACATAAATTACCTCTTATCTAAGAAAATGTGGGAGCATACAATAAAATATTAATTTGCTGGCAAAGGAGGAATAGTCATGAGGTGGGCTTTAAGAGTAGGTAAGGCAAGGAGAAGGAAAAGACAACATAAGAGAAGCTTGCGTCATCAGGGTCTGCTTCAGACAAAGCACCAAATGCTGACAATTAAACTCTAAATATAACAAATTAGCAAATATTGCAATTAGAACTACAAAAAGCATAAAGAACTTGCATTCTTTCTACAATTCTGGATACTTGGCTCACCTTGTTAAAGTCATGAACAATGTTGGCAGGATCACTATCTGCAAACTCTGGGACAGGCACACTGATAAATTCAACCTCCTCTTCTTCAAAGATTTTAATATTTTCTTCAATTGTCTGGTATCGAGCAGCTGGGGCATCGGCAGAGGGCTCATTTAAGATGACATCATCTTTGATGTACTTTATTCCACAGTAGTAAACGTCATCTGGCTATAGAGAGTTCAAAGACTCATTTCAGCAATTCAGCATGAGACAGGTTTTTAAATACAAGTATTACTTAAGCTGCCACCTCTATCCAAATAGCATTTTGCTTGCAAACTCTTGCTTTCAGATGACAAGTCAGACAGTTTAATTACACAGTTAACATATTCTTTAAGATCAGGTTTTGAAGTACTGTAAAAGAACAGCTTCAGAAGAAGAAAAGCAGCTGGTTTTCCCTTTACTTTTCATGACAGATGAAAAGAGAACACAAAAATAATTAGCCATCCAGTAACAAATAAATATAAAGAAACAACAGACCTACTCTACCTGTAAGCAGTTTTTATAAAAGAATATATTTCAAAAGTAGTCATGTTTTTCTGAAAGAATATATTTCAAAGTTTGGATATAGTCTACTGATGAAATCATTTTTTTCTTGTTAGCCAAAAAAGGGATGAATTTTCTGAAATTTCTATATGCATACAGGTAGTTCAAATTTTCCCTTTATATCACAATTCAGTGGAAAATATTAGATTACAGCAAATCTTTATGCTACTGTCTCACTTTTGAAAAAAGAAAAAACAGTATGTAAGGTCTGGTGCAGTAATTCACGCATGTAATCCTAGTACTTCGGGGTGGTGGGGGCAAAGGCTTGAGGCAGGTAGACTGTGTAAGCCCAGGAGTTCAAGACCAGCCTGGGCAACATGGTGAGACCCTGTCTCCACAAAAAAATAAAAAATTAGCTGGGCATGGGGGCACACACCTGTAGTCCCAGCTACTGGAGAGGCTGAGGTGGGAGGATTGCTTGAACCCAGGAGGATGAGGCTGCAGTGAGCTGTGATCATACCACTGCACTCCAGCCTAGGTGACAGAATGAGACCCCATCTCAAAAAAAAAACAGTACATGTATACACACACACACACACACACACACACTCTACACACACAACAAAGACTAAACGTATATAATGCACCAAATGTTATCTCTGGAAAATGGAATTGCACTAATTTTTTGTATATCATATGTCTTTCTCGTAAAAAAAAAAAGTATTAAAAAAGATGACTAGTATTTTAGGAATTTCCATTAACATGCGATTATCTTGAACAATACAGAAAATGAGCATGAAATTTAGAATGCTTCAAAATTAGTTATTTAAATTATTTTAATAAGTCTAGTTGCTAAACCTTGAAAGTAATTTTTCCTTCAAAACTCAAAAAAAAAAAAACTTCTGAATTATTGCCAACAGAAATATATCACAAATGGACTGTAAATCATAACTGATCAATAGAAAAACCTTTGTCTTAGCCCACTGGGATTACTATTAAATATTCAAAGTTATAAACAACTTTCATCCTATGTTATATTTCAATATCACTGCTGAAATCACCAAGTTCTTCAGAGAAACCAGTGACTGGAAAAGAAGCAGAAACATGGTTTTACTATACTCTGGGCCCAAGAGTACAGTAGGACCATGGGGGAGCCCAAGCTGACTATCAAATTATGGCCTATCAACATGAGAACATTTGTGGCTGATGTATTTATTCAATTGGCAATTGATAATACTATGCCTCTCAACCCTTAATTACAGTTAGGAAAATAAAGTTTAGTAAAATCACCCAACAACCTAAATAAATCCTTTAGTCAGCAACATTTTAAAACAAGTTACTCTGCTTTAGTGACCTGTGTCTGATGGGCTCAGCAAACATATCATGGAGAGATGTTTAAACACAGCTTTAAAACAGAACTACCACTCTGGCTGAAGGCTGTAGACAAAAAGTACAAGCTTAAAGCAAGTTATAAATAATTTTGTAATGCATGTCAGGAAAGGCAAAAAAAAAAAAAAAAAAAGAGAGACACAAGTAATTTTTCCACTTACTTGAAGTGCAAAATATTTGTAAAGGTATGCTCCTCCTAGAATAACACCTGCAAGCATAAATGCTAGTCCAAAGCACATACACCAACACCAGGCTCTTCTCTGGCCAACTGGTACCACATCATCTGGGTCCTAAAGTATGAAAAAGACAGTTAAATATTTTATCTCCAGACAGAATAACAGAAGGCTTAGAAGTGGAAAAACCTTAAGGATTATCATTTTAATAAATGAAGACATAAAGACAAAAGTAGTTGGGTCTCTCATCAAAATCAACCCAAGAATGATTAAGTGGTAGCTCCAGGACTCATGGTTCTTGGGCTGGGACATCGGTCTCTAGGAGAGTTGTCTACTTCTAATCTCAACACCCCACCTGCTAACCCTGCCTCAAGCAATGATACACTCCACAATTTTTATTTTCCATGCATAACTTTTGGCGATATCTTCTAACATTTAATAATTTAGAAGAGGTTATTCTACAACTTAGTCATACAACATGATGATAAGTCTTTTAAATTATAAATCCAAGGAGTCTATCTGATCATTTATAAAATTATGTGTTAGCCCTGCTACAGGTGGTTTATACTTTATACCAGGTATAAAACTATTCTTTTTTTTTTGAGACGGAGTTTCGCTCTTGTTACCCAGGCTGGAGTACAATGGTGTGATCTTGGCTCACCGCAACCTCTGCCTCCTAGGTTCAGGCAATTCTCCTGCCTCAGCCTCCTGAGTAGCTGGGATTACAGGCATGTGCCACTGTGCCCAGCTAATTTTTTGTATTTTTAGTAGAGACGGGGTTTCACCACGTTGACCAGGATGGTCTCAATCTCTTGACCTCGTGATCTACCGCGCCCGGCCCAGGTATAAAACTATTCTAAACAATCCACAAGAAAAAATTACAGCAAAGTAAGGAACAAAACAAATAATGATACTAAAATTATTTAAACAATTGGAATTTTTAAAAATAGGACAAAATTACATACATAGAAATAATCCTATTATCCCACTGCTCTACCCTAAACCATGGTCTGATATGATTCTTCAATTTATTTTAAAGACAGGAGCCATAGAAAAAATGAGAAAATGTTCAATGATAAAAAGCTACTTATAAATTCAAGAAACAAACCTAGCACACAATAGAATTTTCAGTTTTATCCACTTAAGAAAACAATTTAGCATTAGAACATTATTTGGGGTCATGACATTCATAATTCCTAGATATTCCCTCCCTGTGCCCTTCTAACCTGATCCCTCTATCCTGTCCCTCTAGAATTACAGAGAATTTCTGATTCATACCCAAGTTCATGTGCAAAGCACTAAGAAAACCAAGATACTTAAATAAGTAATCACTCAACAAATAGTAAAGACTGCAAAAAATTCATGGTATACATGAACAGCCTCTTGAAGTACATGACTGTCCTTTACTTGGAAAATCCAATATGGGTAGCTTAAGGGAGAAAGTAAGACTTCAGCTGGCCAGAAACCATGGCTCTGCACTTTGGGAGGCTGAGGTGGGTGGATCACCTGAGGTCAGGAGTTCGAGACCAGCCTGACCAACATAAAGAAATGCTCTCTCTACTAAAAATACAAAATTAGCCGGGTGTGGTGAGGCATGCCTGTAATCCCAGATACTCGGGATTACTGAGGCAGGGGAATCACTTGAATCTGAAAGGTGGAGGTTCCAGTGAGCCAAGATCATGCCACTGCACTCCAGCCTGGGCAATAAGAGCAAAATTCCATCTTAAAATAAAAAAAAATTAATTAAAAAAAAAAAAAAAGAGTAGGCTTCACCTAAACCTATATAATAGGATATAAAATTAGGAAGAAAAACTATGAATGATGTACAAAAACAGGATGAGTCTATTGGAACAGCGGTCCACAGCCTTTTTTGGCACCAGGGACCAGTTTCATGGAAGACAATTTTTCCATGGACAGAGTGTCAGGGTTGGGATATGGCTTCAGGGTGAAATCGTTCCATCTCAGAAGATCATCAGGCATTAGATTTTCATAAGGAGTGCACAACCTAGATCCCTAACATGCACAGTTCACAACAGGGTTCATAGACATTGAAGCAACCAAGAACAATGTAATTCGATATTCCTAGGTTGAGGTTCCAAACTTAAAATTTAACATTGACCAACAAATACTGTTTAATCTAAGAATCAGTCCATTGCTATGAAATGTCACCCTTTCTATAGCATTTGTCAATATACTATGTGTGTAAGACACTGAGTGTACTGCAACCAAGAAAAGTATGTAATAAGTCTGAAGAATTTATCAAGCCATGTAAGATATTTCAGCTATGAAAAGAAAGTTACAAGAATTCCATGGAGTCATAAGGTATTATGAAACTTTAATGATAAAGTATACATCTTTTGCTTGAGCCCTTGTCTGACATAAATATCTAAGGAGGTAAGAAACCTCCTAACATAATTTTAGGGTGGAGGGAGAGTGGGGGGAGACGAAAATGGCAGATGGAAATAGTTATTTCCAACATTTGGTATCAGCTGCTGAGACAGCCAAATGTGCACACACACCCACCCCATTTGGCAGGCTTTCTCTTCCAATAATACATAACTGAATAGCCAAACAGCACAGGCAGACATCTGTAAACGAATATGCAGCCCCAACCGGCTAATTGACGACAAGTTTCAAGGCACTGTCATATATCATTTTTAACTGTTCAATGATCATTTTGAGAGTAAATTATAAATGTCTACTATGTGCCAAGAGCTGTGCTAGGCACTGGAAAGATATCCTCCACCAAGAAAGAGACCAGTTGGATCAGTCTGGAAAACAGATAAATATAAAAAAGGAAATAAAAATGATACAGGCTCTAATAGTAAAATGCACAGAGAACACTTAAGAGGGGATGAGTTTCAAGAAGACTTCCCAGGGGAGAAAGTACTTAAGTGGAATGTTAAAGGACAAATACTCATTATTTCAGCAGAAGACAAGAGTTAAAGGAAATTATATATATGGCAAAGATTTTTTAAAAGTTATGTAGCTAGAATGCATGACATTTCCAAGGGCCACATGTGGTTTGGCTGGAGTATCCAATATGTGGACAAGGGTAAGAGAGATGATGAACAAGAAATTGGGGCAGGTCACAAAAGACCTTTGTAAACCATGCTACAGAGTTTGACTTCTCATGTTCATTCAAAAATCACTTCGAGGCACTATTGTAAGTTTTTAAAAATTCAATTTCTTGGGGCATTTCACTTACAAAATACTTCACTTATCCACAGGTCAATTTATTCAGCACCTCAACAATGTGAAATGTGGCTTAAGAATCAGGAAATAAACAAGATTCTTTGGTCAGCCAAATTATAGACCCCACACTCATGCACCATCATCATATGAAAGAGCTGTTAAATCTCCAAAGCCTATCTAATCTTTTTTCTCTAGATTTCTAGCGATCACTTTTCTTTCATTAGAATAATTCACATAAAGATCTTATCTCTCTCTGCTAGGCTCTAAGATTCTTTTGAGTATCTATTCATGTTCATTTTGCATTACTGGCAGCTTCAAGCCAAGCTTGGCATTAGTTGGTGCTCACAAATTTGATGAATGACTAAAACTTAGATATATATATTTTTAAAAGCTTGGCTATTAACTTTTTTATGATTCATAAAAGTTATATCAGCAGCCAGCATAATGAGGGAAGGGAGAAATGCAACCTAATTATGACGTAAAACAAACTGGCTATTTAGCAAGAGCAGTAGCCTAGTTCAGCATTTATTAAGGCCTGCTATTTGCAGTATACTGTGCTAGATACTGTAGAAAATTCAAACATGATTAAGATATGGCTCATATCTTGAGCATTTTATAGTCAAGAACTAACATCATGTATGATAGATAAATGATGTTCCATAATACAATCCGAGTCATAGAGAAGGTATTAAAGTATGCTCAAGATTAAAAAGTCGTTAATCTAAGAGATTAAAAGTATTTTTAGAGTGATTAAATTTTAACACTTCAAAGAGTAAGCTTTACTTAAAGAAAAAGCCAAGTAAGATTAAAGGGAAAAAAAACCTCCATGACTATCTTAAAATATACAGAAAATGTATTTAACAAAATTCAACTTCCATTAAAAAAAAAATCTTTACAAACTAGCAAAAGATGAAATTCTTTAGCCATTAGTAAGGCTAATAATTGAAAGCCAGAAAGCCTCATACTTAATGGTGAAACTTTATACTTACATTATACGCTTTTAGTTCAGAAATATAAGAATGCCCACTATTGTACCTAAAAAGAATTAAAAAAAAAAAAGAATGCCCACTAAAATTGACTGTTTCCATTCAACACTGCTCTAGAGATCCAACTACACAAACGATAACAAAAGGTATTAGAAAAAAGAAAACAAAACTGTTATTATTTGTAAATAATCTATGTAGAAAATCTAAGAAAGTCAAATTATTCACACTAGGGGCTAGCAAGATTTCTAAAGATCAATAATAAAAAATCAACTGAGTCAAAAATTCGTACATGAATATTTACAGCATCATTATTTATATACTAGCCCCAAACTAGAAACAACCCAAATATCCATCAACTAAAGAATGAATTGTGGTATATTCATACCATGAAATAGCAATAAAAAGGAACAAAATAACACACACCAGCAGGACTGAATCTCAAAAACATGCTAAATGAAAGAAGTTTAGCACAAAAGATTATTCACTGTATGACATCTATAAAATACATGAGTTTTATTCCATGTAAATTATATTTTGATATGGAGGGTGGGGAAGAAATCAACTGAGTTCCTATCTACCAGGCAATAAAAAAATGTCTGACACAAAGCAACAGAAAAAGTGTGTAACAAAGGGAACTTGGGAACTTCTACTCAATTGACAGAAATTTAGGTACAATAGCTTTGGAGAACAATTTGGCAGTATCTAATCAACATACGTCACGCTTGTGTAACTCATGGCCCACGGGCTGCATGCGGTCCAGGGCAGCTCTGAACGTAGCCCAGGAGAAATTCATAAATTTTCAGCTGGGTATAGTGGCTCACACCTGTAATCCTAGCACTTTGCCAGGTCGAGGCAGGTAGATCATGAGGTCAAGAGATAGAGACCATCCTGGCCAACATGGTGAAACCCTGTCTCTACTAAAAATACAAAAATTAGTTGGGTGTGGTGGCATGTGCCTGTAATCCCAGCTACTTGGGAGGCTGAGGCATGAGAATCGCTTGAACCCAACAGGTGGAGGTTGCAGTGAGCCGAGATTGTGCCACTGTACTCCAGCTTGGTGACAGAGCAAGACTCCGTCTCAAAAACAAAAAAGGAAAAAAATAAATTCATAAACTTTCTTAAATAATTATGACTTTTTTTTGTGATTTTTTTTTCCAGCTCATCAGCTATTGTTAGTGTTAGGGTATTTTATGTGTGGCTCAAGACAATTCTTCCAATGTGGCCCAGGGAAGCCAAAAGATTGGATACCCCTTATATACATGAATCTTATGACTTAGCAATTCCATTCCTAGGTATAAATCCTAGATAAACTTTTGAATATGTAAAGTAATATGTCCAATAATGTATAATGCATTATCAGTAACAAAAAAATTCAAAATAAATTATCATGAATTCATATAATACTGCTAAAAAGATTCAATCAGTGACCAGACCTAGTGGCTCAAACCTATACTCTCAGCACTTTGCGAGGCAGAGGCAGGAGGATTACTTGAGCTCAGGAGTTCGAGATCAGCCTGGGCAACATAGTAATACCCTATCTCTATTAAAAAAATTAAAATTAAAACAACAAAAAAAGAAATGTACTAGCCCTGTTGATTTTAGATAAGCCTAAGAAATATAACTGCTGATCCCCTAGAAAAGGCAGTTTGCACAATATATAATACTACATATTTGTTATATGTGATATTTAAGACTTCAAAAGATAAAATATACTACAGGTTCTCTATATTTTATGTGCTTGAAATATTTCATAATTAAAAGAAAAACCACTAATAAGAGCTTCCTCACTGGGGTATATAACTTTACCTGGCCTAATTTAAAACAGGTCACTAAGATATTTCCTCCCTTCTACTGCAATAAAACTGGTGCACCTTGCATAGTGCTTAAAAGGTAAGAGAACTCCCACAGCTGCTGTACAATTATCATCTAATTAATCTTCCTAAACCTCAACTTTTTAGCCCAGTTTATAATGAAGACACTGCAGCACATGATAGCCTATAACCATCTTGCAACAGTAGATACAGAAAGACCTGGCTTTCAGAAGCACTCTCACTCTGGCACAGTACTAATTTCTGGTTCAAATAAATCTCAGCATTAGATGATAAAATTACTTAAGAAGTTATATCTTCTTGTTGGGTGCGGTGGCTCACGCCTGTAATCCCAGCACTTTGGGAGGCCAAGGCGGGTGGATCATGAGGTCAAGAGATCGAGACCATCTTGGTCAACATGGTGAAACCCTGTCTCTACTAAAAATACAAAAAATTAGCTGGGCGTGGTGGCACGTGCCTGTAATCCCAGCCAACTCAGGAGGCTGAGGCAGGAGAATTGCCTGAACCCAGGAGGCGGAGGTTGCAGTGAGCCGAGATCGCACCACTGCACTCCAGCCTGGGTAACAACAGCGAAACTCCGTCTCAAAAAAAAGAAAAAAAAAAGTTATATCTTAAACAAAATGAAGGACAAATTCTTTTCTAGCACTTGAATTAGGTCACCTCAATCAGTTCTCTAAGAGGCTTTGGTAAATGTGCTTCAATTATAAACTTAAATAAAATGTATATTTTTTCATATAATTGTAATTCTGTTCTCAAACTAACAAATCACTTCACATTCTTAGGCATTTTTCTATTTGGACCTTTTTTACAGGATGACTAAAGCTTTTAAGATATATTTTTCAAAGTGCTCAGATATACTATTTTACATCTCTATATCAAATGCAACAACAATGCTTTAGGAACCAGGATACTAAAGAGGAAAACATGTCTTAGGGTTAAAAATTATGTTATCAAAAAACATATATGTAGAAACAATTTATTCAACTCAAAATATACTGAACCTTCAGAAACAGATTTAGTTACTTAGAAACATGCTGGGTAACAT
Organism: Callithrix jacchus; assembly: GCF_049354715.1. Classification (NCBI taxonomy): domain Eukaryota; kingdom Metazoa; phylum Chordata; class Mammalia; order Primates; family Cebidae; genus Callithrix; species Callithrix jacchus. The sequence continues at coordinate 67,697,122 of NC_133502.1, forward strand.
AGGTAAATATGGAGGTGCATAGGCCAGCTGCCCAGAGATGTGTTGTTTGGCTGGTATAATACTTTCCAAAACAGAAACAGCTGGGACATTAAAAGAATTCAGTGATTCGCACTTTTAAAAGCTAGATTTCCCATCAATATTCTAGTATTTTCAACTCCTCTCTCACCTTTTTTTTCCTCCCTACTTAGAGGCCAAATATACCTAGTTCTTTCCTATCATGTTTCTAGGTTTTGAACCCTGATCTTCATTTCCAGTTATGACTGGGTATACTTCCTTCTGAAATCCTATTTACATTAAATAAGCAATCTAAACTACTTCCCCACATAAAGGGTTTCAAGTTCTGGGTTTTGTAGACTGGTACATATTCACTTGGTTTCCACATTAGGTTTCTTTCCTCAGTATGGAAGCATCAAAAGGACATGCTCTGGTGATCTGCTAATTATTAATTGCATTGATTACCAAATATATCTGCTATACGTAAAACACAAAATCTCTGGCTGATAAGTTAACAATCCATGAGGACATGAAGCATTTCTTTGCCTTTTTTCTTATTCACTTAAATCAGTATCTGAATTCGACTTTATAATTTGCCTTTTGAAATGAGATTGCTACTGTCTCAACCATAGTGAAGAAGTCTATATAATAAATGTTATGTTTGAAACATAAAAAGGAAGCAGTTTTCCAAATAGCTGGCATTACACAGAAAGCTGCTCTTTATAGTTGTAGGTACTATGATATGTATCACAAAGGCCTCTGACCTTTTGTCAACATTAGATTTCATTAAGTTAAATTAGTGTTTAGAGTCAAAACTGGGACTTATACCGACATGTTATGATTAATAAAGTTATGGCACTATTCTGTACTGGAATTAGAACAAGAGAAAGCTTTAAAAAGGAGAACTTAATCTCAAACTAAAAGGTCTACAAAACAAATTTCTCACTAATTTTTTGTTAACAAAACCTGCAATATAAGAGAAGCAATACAGAATAAAAAAACAAATTTAAAATGTAAAGCCATTGCATAATAATGTAACTATTGTGAGAAATCTACGAAAGTTGAACCAAATTATTAGCATCACATAAAATTAGCACAGTCCTAGGTTAAATAAAAATAGGTTGGAACTGAAAAAAAAAAAAAAAAACCAGGCAGACTGTCAATGCAATGCATTTGGAGCTGGATCATAATTTAATCACTTCTGTAGCAGAGACAAGCAGAGTATCTAGTGCAAAGTAGAATATTAAAATATATTTATAAGTTTAAAATCCCCTATTCTTTTTTCTATATAGTTTAAAAGATGACCATCATTTCTATACAGTGTTTATTCAGTCTACGCTCAACAGAACTGTAACCCTTTTTTTAAGTGAAATTTTAGCAGAATTTCCAATTCATATTGGTGAGTGAAAGGCACTGGGATAGTAAAAAGCCTAGACTAGCACAACCAGGCAAATGTTTGTAAACAATAGCATTATATACAAATGTTATTATTAGTAATATCCTTTACCAGGGATGGATAAATTGGTAAAGACAGATTTTTCTCTACCATTGGCTGAATAAAACTCAAGTCCACATTGTTACCAATATCAACTGTTTCCCTAAAAATTTTAAGCACAATACAAATGCTCTAATTTTATATAATTCATTACAAAATTTAGTGTCATGGTTATAGAAAAAAAAAGAACAAATCTTATCTAGACTCACTTTTACACAAATGCTGGCTTTTAATGTCTTTCAACAAGATAATTACTACACATTCATATTCAAATATGGGTAATTTCATTTAAAATGCAGAACTTCCAGTAAGAAAATTCCAACTATATTTGTCTGAAAGTACAATATAGTTTAAATGTGGACAGTTAAGAGAAAATTTCTGTCCAAGTTTGGAATTTTAAATGTTAAGATGACTACTAGAAAAAATAATTCTAGTTCTTGAGATCAGGAATATTTGTCTCTACATACAAGAAGTGCTTTGACCCTATGAGCTCTACTGCCTAGCACTGAATGCATGTGTAGTTAAAACTCAGTGGTAATATTTAATGTTGCTCCCTTATTCCACCATTCTCCTGGCTCTTGGATCCAGGGGTGTGATTTCCTTGAAAGATAAAATACAGGCATTTAAATAGGTTTTGACTAATCTGTTTTTCGTAGCTGATTGTTGGTCTTTCCTAGCTACACAATGTTTCTTGAAAGTTGAGGTGCTTAGCAATTTTTAAATTCCAGGTATGGTACCTGGCTATGCAGTAGGTGCTTCTGAATATATGATCAATACAGTTCTCAGAAACAGATCCCCTATGGAAGTATCATGAATGTAGTTTAATCCAATACATCATTTACAGATAAATATGAGGCCCAGAGAAGTAGAAGTATTTGCCTAATATTACAGAGCTAATAAGGCCTGAATATTATCTTGACCCCAAGTGCTTCTTAAGGAAATGGACTAAACAGCTTAGACAAATTAACTCTGGTAATAAATGAAGTGACAGATACCATGTCACATTTGGATAACACTCTTTTCTAACCAGAAACCACATAGGCCAAATTTGTTATTATTTTTATTTTATTAAATATATATTTTAATTAATTTTTTTTTTGAAACAGGATATTGCTCTGTCACCAGTTAAACCAGCTAGAGTATAATAGTGCAATCATGGCTCACTGCAGCCTCAACCTTCTGGGCTCAAGTGATCCTCCCGTCTCAGCTTCCAGAGTAGCTGGAACTACAGATGTACACTACCACACCTGGCTAATTTTTTAATTTTTTTGTGGAGGTGGGGGTCTTACCATGTTGCCCAGGCTGGTCTCAAGCAATTCTCCTGTCTCAGCTTCCCAAAGTGCTGGAATTATGAGCCACCATGCCTGGCCCACAGCGTGAATTTCTGCTGTTGTAAAAGGTTTACTTAAATTGACCCACACTAATAAGCCCTACATATGTTAACTATTATAAAGGAAATAATATTACTTTTGATACACTGGGAAATTAATAGGGCTTTTTTCTATTGTTCATCAAATTACAAAGGATGGTAGCAAAAGTATTAAAATCATATACATGTGAACCTAAAACAATAAAGGGAAATAACTAAGGCACACGGGCATGTAAGCATTTCAACATAAATGTAAAAGGCAAAATATTAATTACAAAAATGAAACTTTTATAAAGTTAGTTGGAGTAATAATGCCACAAAGCAAAACTACAAAGTTGGTAATGAGTTGCCTCTTATATTCCTCATGAAGGAGACAATCTTGAAACTTTGAAGAGGAAGATTAGAGGATGTGCCTCATCAATCTTTCTAGACTACCCTGTCTGATCTTAAATTAGTGCTAATAGTAATTCAGACGATTTCCATTATTATCCATTTTTAATTATCAGTAAGTCCATTTTTAATGTAAAAGGAAATATTCTAACAATTCTTTAAAAAGCTATCAGGATAGCTGAGTTGAAGTTCTAATATTGATTTCCAGTTAAATGTTTGTTTACTTCCTCCTGAAAGTTCAATAAAGTGAAAGTAAAAGGATAAAACAAATAAACCTTAAGCCACAGAGAATTAAAATGAATGACAGCAGGCAAGTCATGTCAATAAAAATTATGAAAGCTGAAAACATAAAAGAAAAAAAAATCAAGGTATAAGGAGAAAATCTCCAACGTGTAGACAACTAAAGAGGGGAAAAACCGTCATGCACAAATGCAGAATCAGAATGGTATCACATTAGAAGATAATGGAGCACTGCCATCAAAGTGCTGAATGCTAACCTAGAATTTTACACCCAGATAAATTATCAATATGAAGATGAAATAATAATTCTCAGACACATATGATTTTTTAAAAATTTAACAAACTTTTTCTTCAGATTTATAAAACTGCAGATCTAGCAAGTGATGAAGACAAAAGCAATTCTTCCAAGATGATTATGACTCTCATGACATTTGTATGGCAACACACCTAGGGTGCAACCAGTCTGGACTAGAAAACTAAAGAATGATGGGCAAAAAATCATCAAAAAAAGAAGAAAGAAAAACTTGGTAAGTTACCTGGTGAGTCTGAAGATACAGAAAGACAATTACACTGCTGTCAGAGTCTGAATTAGCAATAAATATACAGAAAATTAAGGAACCCTCTCCCCTGCCCCAAGAAGCATGACGAAATCCAGGGAAAATAAGTTGTTTTACAAGAAAGGAAGTAAAAGTACACTACAATACTCAAATGTAAATAATGTATATGTTAATTATAACAAAAAAACACAAAATATCAATTTAACCAGAAACCACTAAAACAGAAGATGTGTACAGTATGTAAATAGACAGAAAAAACTAAATATTCACCTTCCATGTAGATATTACCAATAGGTATTATCTAAAACTGCAAAAAATAAACAAATGAAAACGAACCATGAAACAGAAGTATAAGCAAGTATTAAGAGTAGAGGTTCTCCAAATGTGGTCCAGGAACACACCCTTTCGGGGAGTCCATAAGATCAAACTTTTTTCATAAGAAAACTAAGCCTGTGTTAGTTTAATAAACTACATAATAAAATTGCCTTTTTCACTTTCATTCTCTTGCAATGTTCATATACAATAAAAATTGTACAGTGCAATTTTCCAGAAGCTAAGCACCATGTCACAACAGACTGAATGCAGAAGCTGACAGGAAAATCCAGTTGTCTTGTTGAGGTCAGGAGTTCGAGACCAGTCTGGTCAACATGGTGAATCCCTGTCTCTACTAAAAATACAAAAATTAGCAAGGAGTGGTGGCGGGCACCTGTAATCCCAGCGACCTGAGAGTCTGAGGCAGGAGAATCATTTGAACTTAGGAGGCAGAGGTTGCAGTGAGCCAAGATTACACCATTACACTCAAATGAGCCAGACTCTGGTTCTCCCCTGAACCACCCCCAACCCCCACCAAAAAAAGAGAAACATGGAGTTAAGATCATCACCACCTATGGTTGGGCTGGTTGTTTACAGTACAAGGACACCAGAACAATGGGATCAGTAGGGCTAGAATCTAGCTCATGCTCTATCCTCCAAAACACCAGAGAGGGCAATTTTTTCTAAATTGCATAAAGACAGAAGAGGGTCTAGTGGTCACCATGGTAATAAAAGACCAGAAGAAGCTAATGAGTGAATGTGATTGCTTTGAATTAATCTATGGGGAGAGAAATTAGAATTGTGGTTACCTCTAAAGAGAACAAATTGTAAAAGGACATGAGATAACTTTCTGAGTGGATGACAATGTTCGAGCTTGATTGGGAGTTAGAGCTTAGATATATACACTTAAAATTATCTAACTATACACTCAAGATCTATGCATTTTACTGTATACAATGATGCTACAATTTTTAAAAAGTGTGTTCTTCTGACATAGGGCAGGACTATGTATTTGCATATTAAAATTCAGCATTACTTTGATAAAACTCAAATTCTATTAACACCTATTATGTAATGAATAAATAACACTTTTAAATGAAAATGAGTATAGCTACTGAATTCTAAGAGTTTTTATATTGCAGGAATGAATCTTTACCAGAATACTTTGCTGGGAAAAAAAGTACCAACAATATTGTTATTGACATGTGAGGTAGGGATAAGCAGCAACAGCAATATAAGAAGCAATATTACAAAACAAGAATGACGAGGAGAAAACTCTGACTTTAATAATAGTACCTGAAATCTACTGATTTTTAACTCTGTTCCAGGTATTGTGCTATTGCTGTTACAGATTATTTGCCCCATTTTGCTGATGAAGAAGCTGAGACACAGAGAACTAAAGTAATTTACCCAAAGTATCACAGTAAGTGGTAGAGACAAAATTTAAACCTTAAAGAATGACTGTGTAGCCTGAATTCTCAATCACTACACAATACTGCTTCCTGTACAGTAGCAGCCCCTCCCCACCAATTCAGTGAGGATACTGGGCAAAAAGGACAAATATTCCATTGATATTTTTCTCAAAAATATTAAATAATTCTTACCCCATGGGCTAGAGAAAAACAGGAGGCAGGTACTATTTGAAGACATAGGCTATAATTTGCCATTTCTGCTTTCCACTTTAAAGAAGATTACAAAACAGTGGCCGATGCCTTAAGTGTTCTGGACTAAAATTCTTTTATGAATTAAAATAGAAGTACTTCCCTTTGAAAACTAGAGGATCAAGCAACACTGGACTCATGATTAAAACTGAAAACCAAAAATATGTTTGTTTGTTTTTTTTTGAAACAGAGTCTTGCTCTATCACCCAGGCTGGAGTGCTGTGGCGTGATCTCAGCTCACTGCAACTTCCACCTCCTGGGTTCAAGCAATTCTCCTGTCAACCTCCCGAGAAACTGGGATTACAGGCACACGCCACTACGCCCAGCTAAACTTTTTTGTATTTTTAGTAGAGATGGGGTTTTGCCATGTGGGCCAGGTATATCTCAAACTCCTGACCTCAGATTATCCACTGGCCTCCGCCTCCCAAAGTACTAGGATTACAGGTGTGAACACTGAGCCCAGCAGGAAAACCAAGAATATTTTTACTTGTTTCATAGGCAAAAAGCCCAGCTTCATCAATTCATCTGCTTCAGCCCAGGAGGCACTGAATTTGCCTTCTCTGCTTAACATGCCTAGCACTGCCCTAGGTAAAACTAAAAGATGGGAAATTTTATGTCCCAGCATTAAATAAAATCAAGGAAAAAATGAATTAGAGAAAGTTGCATAAAATGGAAAACTGAAAACTGATAATGCAAAGCTAATAGACTGACTTCCAAAAATCATTTTTCCCAGCATAAAAAATGAGTCTGCTTTTGGATGCTGCAGAGATTTAAGTGATTGAATTAACAATACATTTTTTAAAATTTTTATATGAAATGATTTAAAACATAATCATATATAAGCAGAGAAAATAGTTAAGATTTAAGCTTTATCCTTAACTCATTCTGAAAACAAACAATTTTTAAAAATAATTTGAGCCTTGGCTGCTCTGCCTATGGAGTAGCCATTCTTTTCTTCCTTTACTTTCTTAATAAACTTGCTTTCACTAAAAATAATAACAATAATTTGAGCCTTAAAGTTAAACATTAAAAGAAATACAAACATCCACCAAACCTGTTTTTTAAAGTATGAAATTCAACTATGCCAAAAAATGCTTTATGCAAATATTTCAAAATTTCAAAGTATAAAATATCCAATACCATACTTAGTAACACTTTCCCAAATAAATGTCCGGGTTATTTAACTTCGAAGTGATATTATATATGTGCATAATTTATTTCTCTTTTTTCATATTTCTATTAGTGCTACATCATAAAATTATTGCTGGTAACTTACTAGCAGTAATGAACGATAAAACATTAAGTGAAAAATTAGAATATCCCTCTACCATAAAAAACAAGGGTGACTTTCTCATCTCTCTACAACTCAAGATTCAAACTTTTCTGTTTAAGAATAAAAAGTCAGGAGGGATAACATGGGAAGAAATGCCAGATATAGGTGATGGGGATGGAGGCAGCAAACCACATTGCCATGTATGTACCTATGCAACAATCCTGCATGTGCTTCACATGTACCCCAAAACCTAAAATGCAATAAAAAAATATATATATAAAGAATAAAAAGCCTATGTTCATTCTTATCTGATTTTTCCCCCAAACAGTACAATTATAGAAATACTGCAAAAAGTTATTTTTTCTCTAATAAAACAGCTTAAAAAATGAGCAATAATTTCAAATAATCTTGTTCATTCAGTTGTTGGTAACACTTATAAAATGAGGTTGTATTGTAGATTTCCTTAAAGCTATTAAAAATATGTATTGTAAGTATTAATTAAAAGGGATAATCACAATTTAAGCAGAGATTTTTCAAAAATTATGTCCTTGGGTTATAATTCCCAATTTTCAACTTTCATCTGTCTACTTTGTAAAAGACTTTCATTGTGAAACACAGCTCCAGTGTTAATATTTTCTATATCATTTAAGCAAAAATAACCTCATTCAGAAATTCAGAATTGTCAAATCCTGCAACACTTATGGTCTAAAGTCCTTAATTTATTTTCCTTTAGTCTTTAAGCTCTAATAAAATCCCACATTTGCCAAAAAATTTAAGGGGATGATTTCACAGATAACCCAAAAAGATATAATTTTTTTTTTCTGGATCTTCCCTTTACTGCTACTGTGATACACAAAGCAGTTTGAGACGCTTTAGTTAAAATGGTAATTCAGAAAGTTATGTTTCCTTTTGGAAAAAGAATGTGGCTTTTGAATAGACACTCCAGGCATTTAAGTTATGATATGATAAAACTAAGAGAAATAAAATCTCCCTCAATGACTACTTAGTACATTTTTCTATGTACATTTACACGCAAGTCAAGCTTTGGTAATGCATAGTAAAAATCTTGTAAGTCAAATTCTAAATTAATTTAAATAGGCCTGTACCATAAATATATTTGAGATATTTCTGCTTAAAAAATACTTCCATTCACAAACCTTTTACGTGTCAGAGTTGAATTAAATGAGGTCTTACAGGCTTATTATGCCAAGTATATTATACTCGTTTCTGTCTAGTTGGGAAGACTACAATCCCGGCAGGTAAACTGTCCTTCAACTGTACAATATGTAACCTTGCACACCCAATATGCAACAGCAGTCTCCTGTCAGGGATGTACGTGTACACAGGAGGTCCTGCCATGGCATTGGGATGCACAGAGGCAATTCATTTATTTCCCAGCACTAAACTCTCACTTGAGATATTAATGACCTTATAGAGAACCAAAATGTAATGACTGTGAAAGTCTCACTGGCCAATATTTGCAAAAACGAAATTATGTAACTATGTAATAAGATGCACTTTGGTTAAAGAGAACCAAGCTCTCAATCCCGAGAGCATTCTATCGTTACAGTAAAAATGGCCAGCCTTGAATTTTATGTCCCTTCTCACTCCCCAAAAAACACGAAAACAAAAACCATGACCGCAAATGAAAAGCTTAATTATCAAACCTTTCATTCCTGATTGTGCAAATAGGGAAAACAAGAAAGTGTAAGAACCAGGGTCTAAACAGCCATTTGCCATGGGTAACGCAGAACTTACTGGGTTAGTCGGCCTTCACTTTCTCTCATGCTCTCATCCTGCAACCATTTTCTCTCCTATATCAGCACTTTACTCCCTCCTTTTAAAGAACATCTACAAAGTGGGGTGGAGAGAAAGCAACACTATTTGTCAGCAAAACAACATACATACGAGGCAAGCTTAAGCTATTCTGAGGCCTGATACTGGGAAAGGGGTTTCATAAGCAGGCATTGCAACTAAGAGGTGCTGACAACTTCACTGTTCTACAGTGAGGTAAACAGAAGTGACAATGTGCTTTATTACATAATACCTCTACCCATCTCCTTTCACTTTGAACCACTGCTACTTAATATGACAGAAGAATGTAACATGTTAAACATGGAAAGGAAGAAAGGAAATACTCTGGTTAGAGTGAGGAAGTAGTTGTTATTTTTCACAATTAAAACAATTTAATTTCTGCCAAATAGACTTATGTAATCCTAGCATCTTCATAAAATTTTGAAACTGGAAGAATCCTTAGAGGCCATCTGGTCCTACCCTCTCATCTTACAGACCGAAAAACTAAAAATTCAAGCCCAAGATCAAGCAGTTATATAAGGAAAAAACTAAAACTTCTGATACAGTGAAGTATTCTGATATTTGCAAATACACAACAAACACTTTCCTAAGGTTCAAAGTATCAACACAAAAATAAATGAAAGAATTGTTGCCTACAGCATAAAACATGTATATAAATTCAAATTCACTTTTGCTACCAAAAATACATCCCACTCTTTGTTGTCTCTATAGCTCTAACAGCTATATGCCCACTAGGACAGGAGGGAGGTGAAAACAATTAAGGGGAAAATGCAGGAAAAGAATAAACAGCAAGCTAGTTAAGATAAAACAATCAATAGAAATGGCTGTTAGGATTAATAGCTACTGAAAAATGGGGTTATGGAACTGTTTCTGGAGAGTTCTCACTCTGCAGAGGAAAAAAATAGCAAGATAGGAGCAACTTAAAAGTACTGGAATGCATGTTATATAAGTCAGCTGATTAGAGTGATCAGAATTCTTGTGGCATAAGGTAGTAGAATCTGCATTTTAAAACCAGAATTCCAGACGATACCAGAGCAGCTGGTCCCTAAAGAGTACATTTTGGAAAACACAGGTCTCTGGGATATTGGGGTTTAGGAGGGTCAAAGATAAGATAAATTCTTGTTCAGGAGTTCTGGGCCATTAACTAGCTTGGTTTGATCCTTTCAACCACCCAGGCAAAGGAAATGCCCTCGGCAAAACACATTAAGGCTGATTCTGTTCCCAGCCCAAGCAGTAAGACAAGGTGGCTGCCACACAGTCACCCCAAGGAGCCAGACAACATTATGTAATCACTGCCCAAGCTCTGAAATGAAGAGATCAGAACTTCTTTCACTAAAGTGTGTCATTAAGGTTTTCCTTTACCCGTTGAGCAACTGACTGGATTATAAGGATTCTACTTTAAAGGTACAGAAATATTTTGTCTTCCACTAAAGAAGTCTTTCAGCTTATAGCTGGAAAAAAATTAGTCATCTTGTATCTACCAACTCATCCGTGACTGCTGGGTGGTTTACAAAGAAGACTCTGGCCCTGTGTAGTCCCAGTAGTGTTTTCCTTTGGATATGGAGGATGTGAGAAAATAAAAAATGGAAAACAAAGCACGGAGCTACCAATGATTCACAGAGCTACCAATGATTATTTACAGCTGCAATGACCACAAAATTTAAATATGGCGAATTTGTGAGAAATTTTGAGAATCTGAAATCAGTCACTATTTCAGAAATGACAAAAATTGTCAGAAGTCAGATTTAAATGCTCAGCAAATTTAATTTTGATGTTTGTCCAGAGTTTCAAACCTCCACTACAGAAGAGAAAAGCTGTCTGAAGTGACATCATCAAATGCTTGCTCTCTCTCTCTTTCTCTTTCTAAAAGGGAGCAGTTATATTTGTTAATAGGATTAAAAAAAAAAAAATATATATATATATATATATATATATATATATATATATATATGATAGCATTAGGCCTACATATATTTGAGATTGTTTTGACTGGGTCCTTGACTCTCAATCTTTTAGGTACAATAAATGTTAGATAAACAAAGAGCTAAGATAATAATTTGCTACTGGAATTTTCGTCTGTGCATTCCAAACATTTTATTTAAAGACCAAGACTGCAATGGCTTCAGGAAAACAATACCAATACGAAAACCAAAACCTTTAATCCTTTTAGGGAATCAGTTCACTGTTCCTATTTCAAGGCAAGGCAAGTCATTTAGAAATCAACCCCTGACGTTGTGGGTTTTTACCAAAACATTTCCAGAAAGTAAGATTACCATTATATTCTGAAGGTAGATTATATTCAGAATATAACAATATAATATAATGATGTCTAGATTACATCTATATTCTGAATTTTTTACAGTATATTAGTGGCCTGTTTTTTAGTAATAATTTTCATTCGCTCATTTAAAAACTCCTATTACTCATACTTGGCACACCAATTTTTTTTGAGTTAAAACTAAATTTAACCGACTGATAACAGGTCTTTAAAAATGCTAACAACAAAAAAAATAAGCTAAGCAACATAACTTTACAGTTAATTTCTAATTTTTGCAGCCGAAAGAGGATCTGGGTAAGAGGCTGTGGGCTTTCTTTTTTAAATTACGAGACAGTTACACTCATATTTAAGTAAATATGATCATAACCTACTAAAAGTCAACACAATAACAGTCCCACTTCATGAATTTTTCCTAGGATTAGAAGGAGATTTTGTAAAATGAAGGAGAATTTTATTAGGAACCTGGGGGCAAATTTCTTATGTTTAGTATCACTCGGCAGGAGTCCTCACAAAGACGCTGATATAATTTAAATGCCATCTACTGGTTTTTCACTAACATCCACATAGTCATTACTGGCCTTTACCAGGGATATGTGTTTTAATTATAAGAGACAGCCCAAACCTACTTAAAGCGGACTGTCACTTTGTCCAGGTGAAGTTCACCTGTCACTACCGAAGGGCGGTGAAAAAAGAAGGTAAAGAAAGAAACGCTTTTAAAATTAAGACGCTTACAGTTGCTGGAGTTAGTCCAAGTGCTGTTCAGCTTAGAAACGAAAGTAGGAAACAACAGAGGTTTAGGCTTGTAATGTCAGCCATTTTAGGTACATTATTTATACTGGGAAGGAAGTGCCAAACTCGGCTGTTGTTGTTGTTGTTGAGCCTGTCGCTGCCGGTCGAACGAATCAAGTCCTGGCCGCACACACACTCTCCGGACTGCAAAAACGACCGGGACCTCGGCACAATTCGTCAATCGTCCCCTCTCTTGGCCTCCCAAGCCCCTGACTCCGCGTCAGACACCGCTTCCAGCACACGCACTTCCTTACAAAGAAGGAGCTGCAGCCCCACAGGAAAGAAAGGGGAGCGCCGGGCTCTCGGTGACCTGTCCCCGCTGCGCCCGGCCCACTGCCCGCCACCTCGGGGCGCACCGCTCCCGCCCGCGCAGCCCTCCCCGGCCGGGCCGAGCAACCCTCTTCCCCGACCTCCCTGGGTTCGGACCTTGCAGTCCACGGCGACCGCGTCGGGGGGAATGATGAGCGCCTCCTCGCCGCTCTTGGGATCGTCCTTCTTGGCCTCCTTCTGGGCCAGAGCGGAGTTGAACGTCACCTTCACCATGGCGCGGCCTGGGGCGCCCTCGGAGGACGGAGGCGGGCTCGGGGCGCGGACTGCGGGCTCCCGGCTGCGACTGCAGCCTCTACGGCCGGGTTCCTGGCGGCTGAGGATCGAGCGGCTCCGAGGCGACAGAGAAAGCTACTGCGGCAGGGCTCTCGCAGCCTCCCAGCTCCCGCGCGAGGGCGGAGACGGCTCGCGCACCCCCCTGGGGGTGGGGCAGGGGGCGGGGCCAGCGGACGAGGGCGGGGCGCTGCGCAAGACCCTGCCCTCGCCCCCGGGCTGATCGCGGGATCGGGCCGCGCGGATAGGGTTGGTCGTTTCTCTGGGCCGCCTGGAATTTCCAGTTCTGAATTCGACCCCAACCAGTTTACCTCCAACCCCAGTGTTGCAGGTTTGTAGCAAAAGTCGAGTGAACTTTACTGAGTTCGCCGGGTACAAGGAACTACCCTTTGGCAGCAGACCGCCTCTTCTCTGCCCCCTACCCCCACCGTGAGCTTAAAGGCCGTGGAATTTTTGTACATCCACGTCTTCATTTTCTCACTTGTTAGGGAAACGACTCAGAGCACAGAAATGTTTAAAGCTCTCTGTCCTTGAGATCTGACTTTATCTTTTACGGACCTCACCCAAGGGTTTTTACCTGGCTCAGACCTGCCTGGTCTTCCGTCCCTCCCTCGGGAGGTCAGCGCCTGTTCTGCCTAGTCCCAGACCAATGTGGAGGAAGCCTTTTGGCAGATTTGTATTTATTTCAAACATCTCACACTCGTAAAACAAAATGTTCCACTCTTGTGCAGACTTGGAAAAAAACCACATGCACACTTGGCTGATTTGTGACTCAAGGTAAAGTACTCGATGACAAGTCCCTTTATTTTTCTGCAAAATGAAGAAGATAATTAAGGATAAAGCAAAATTCTTATGCTTTGAAGACGTTTCATTACAACTAATGCGAGGGGGGATACTGGCTCCCGCCGTTACTGCGTTTATAATGTGTCAACAGACGGCCCCCTTGGAAAAATGGGTGATCTTGTATCCTTCTTCCACCCCATTCTGTCCTGGTTCATCCAGAGTTGTGGGTGTGCTCTAGAATGTTACAGCTGTGTCAGCTCTGCCCTGGGCCAACCCTGAAAATAGTGGGTTGAGTCTGAGATCCTTGGGGATTTGGCTCTGATCAAGGAGAGAGTTGGGTATCTCCATAGAATGTCAGATCATAAATCCCTGGGAAACAGCACAAGGTCTCCGAATCCTTCTGTTCATGTATTTCAGAAACATCCTGGGCTGAGATAGGAGACTTTGAGTCTGCTTTGGGTATTCAGAAATTCCTGTCAAAATGAAATGTGTTCAACTGAGAGGAGAGTGAGTTGGGTTCCAGTTCTGGTGAGTTTTAATAGTAGCTAATCATACTTGCAGCAACTTGTTTAAACTCCCTGGGTCTCCCTTGTCCAGGCATCAGCTCTGTGAGGTTGACTCTATGGACTCACATTTCATGGTAAAAATGTTACTTAATTCCTCAAAGTTAACGACTGCCCCCAGCTCCCTACTTCAATAGGTTTCCTGAGACATTACAATTGAAGACTAAGTATTTCTGGAAGCAAGATCTGGTGGATGATAAATGATTATACGTATATCCTTCCTACTTCTTTCTATGTTAAGATAAGATGGTAGAAAAATACTCAAGGCATTTTGCAGTAGATGTTAGAGAAGAATCTGGCTGTCATTATACTCTGAGGATAAAAGGAATTACAGAAGAAAAGAAAACAAAATTCTTCTTCAACAACACTACGGAACAGACTAGGAAGATGAGGCAAAGGATGAACAAATGAGGTTGACAGAACTAGAAATCCTCCCCTGCCCCAGGATTTCTGTTTTAAAAGACTCATGAATAAAAGACCATTCATTATGTTGTGTACTTACAGTGAGCAACAGTTTCAAATCGGTTGGCAACAGGTCTGGGACTAATCTCCCGGTTTTGTTTCTCCATTTTATCTCATGTGTCTACAGAACTATGTAGTGCACAACAGCAGGGATAATAAAGACGCTGGAGCAAGACCAAGCATAGCAAATCCAGTCTTGTGATTTAGAAAAGGTTGCCCGTTGACCCTGAAAACTTAGGAGTGGGGGAGGAGGAGAGTCCATGACTCAACAAAAGAAATTTAAAAACAGTCATAAGTTACCATTAACTACCAAATGTAAAGGGAGTCTTAGAAGACCTTTATTTTCTTTATTCATGTTCATTTTGAAAGAGCAAGATAAATCTGACCCAGCTCTGCATATCACCAGGAACCAAGGAGGCAGAAAAAAATGGAAGTCGGGAACTGAATTCTAAAATCTTTTATTAATAGATTTGTGTGATGTGCTTCGACATGGATTTTTTTTTTCTTTTTGAGTTATTTACATCCCTATTCTGTCTGTTCTTTCTTAAGGAAATAATTCCTTCTTCAGAGAAATTTCTTGTGGTTTTACAGAATGATTCGAAAACACTTTTTTTTTAAATTTACAAATATAGGGTCCTTGGTGAAACAACATCACTGAATATGCCCTTTGAAATGTGCTCTTCTTTGCCTTTTCTCTTAACCCAACGTGTTAGTTTAGCTGAACATCTTGCGGCTCTGTCTGAACTTTCACTAAAGAAGTGTTTCTTCTAGGCCAGAGGTGAAGGCTTCGACTTGCCTCTTCAGAGACGTAAGCACTATTTATATTTCTTACCAACTTCCTACCTCAATATTATATATGCTCTTCAATTATTTTCATTTATTTAATATAAATTATTTTAATATAATTTAAAAATAATTTATCATTATTTTTCTTGAACTGGCAGATGCATTTTTTTTTCTTTCTCAAATCTCAGGCTTTATAATATCCCAAGACCCTTTGGAAATTATCCTGATAACAAATGCAGCTCTCTTTTGATTTGTCTGACTGTGGCACTTGGGACTGGATATGTTCTATACTGATGAAAGAGAGGGAGAAGCCAGGCACAGTGGCTCACACCTGTAATCCCAGCTCTTTGGGAGACCAAGGTGGGTGAATCACCTCAGGTCAGGAGTTTGAGAACAGCCTGACCAACATAGAGAAACCCTGTCTCTACTAAAAATACAAAAAATTAGCCAGGCGTGGTAGCACATACTTGTAATCCCAGCTACTCGGGAAGCTGAGGTAGGAGAATGGCTTGAATCTGGGAGGCGGAGGTTGCAGTGAGCCAAGATCTCGCTATTGTACTCCAGCTGGGGAAACAAAATCGACACTCCATCTCAAAAAAGAAAGGGAGAACAAAGAAGGAAAAGTTGAGAAACACATACCAAAAAAAAAAAAAAAAATAGTGAAATCAAAAGAATGGGAAGACAAGCCACAGACTGGCAGAAAATATTTGCAAAAGCCATATCTGATGGAAGACTTGAATCCAAAGAATGCTTTAAACTTAACAATAAGTAAACAAACCACCTCATTAAAAAAATAGGCCACAAGCCAAGTGCAGTGGCATGAGCCTATAGTCCCAGCTACTCAGGAGGATTGCTTGAGTCCAGGAGTTCAAGATTGCAATGCATTATGATACTACCTATGAGTAGCCACTGCACTCCAGCCTGGGCAACATAGCAAGACCCCGTCTTTATTTTAAAAAATTATTTTTCTTATCAGGGAATTGTGGTGCATGCTATGGTCCCAGCTACTTGGGAGACTGAAGCAGGAAGATCACTTTGAACACAGGAGTCCCTAAAAATAAACAAACAAATAAATAAATACAAATCAAAAACGAAACAAACAATACAGTTCCTTAGTTGCAATAACCACATTTTTTAAAAAATGAGCAAACAAGGCTGGTCACGGTCGCTCATGCCTGGAATCCTAGCATTTTGGGAGGCCAAGGTGGGTGGATCACCTGAGGTCAGGAGTTTGAGACCAGCCTGGCCAACATGGTGAAACCCTGTCTCTACTAAAAATACAAAAATTAGCCAGGTGTGGTGATGGGAGTCTATAATCCCAGCTATTCGGGAGAATGAGGCACAAGAATGGCTTGAACCCGGGAGGTGGAGGTTGTGGTGAGCCAAGACGGTGCCACCGCACTCCAGCCTGGGCAAGAAGAGGGAGACTTCATCTCAAAAAGAAAAAAGGAGCAAACAATCTGAAGAGACACCTAACCAAAGAACATACACAGATGGTAATTAAAGCATATGAAAAGATACTCCACATCTATATTTACATGTATTATTAGGGAATTGCAAATTAAAACTACAATGAAATACCCCTGAACACCTATTAAAATGGCCAAAATCTGGAACAGGGACTACACCAATTACTGATGAGGATGCTGAGCAACAGGAACTCTCATTCATCGCTGATGGAAATGGAAAATGGTACAGCCGCAGTTTCTTACAAAACTAAACACACTCTTAACCATACAATCCAACAATCATGCTCCTTGGTATTTACCCCAAGGAGTTGAAAACTTATGTCCACCAAAATACCCTGAGTATGTATGTTTACAGCTGCTTTACTCATAATTACCAAAATGTTAAAGCAACAAAGATGTTCTTCAGTGAATAAACTGTGGTAAATTAACTGGATAAATAAACTGTGGTACATCCAGATAATGAAATGTTATTCAGCACTGAAAAGAAATGAACCATCAAACCCTAAAGATGTGGAGGAAATTTAAAGGGATATGATTAAGTCAAAGAAACCAGTTTGAAAAGGCTACATAGTGACTATATGTCATTTTGGAAATGACATTTTGGAAAATGCATAACTATGGAAACACTAAAAAGATCACTGGGTATTACTGATTGGTAAAATGATCAGGGTTAGTGGCAAGGGAGGAAGGGATGAATAGGAGGAGCAGAGAGGGTTTTTAGGACAGTGAAACATGGTGAATACATGTCATTATCCATTTGTCAAAAACCATGGAATGTACAATGTCAAGAATAAACCTTAAACTGTGGACTTTGGGTAATAATGATGTATCAATGTGGGTTCACTGATTTAGCAAGTGTATGAGCCTGGTGGGGGCTGTAGACAGTGGGGGAGGTTGTATGTGTGTGCAGACTGCGTGTATATTGGAAACTCTCCGTACTTTCTTGCTCAGTTTTGCTGGAAAACTAAAAGTGCTCAAAATATAATGTTTATTAAAATGAAAGAGAGAGGCCGGGTGCAGTGGCTCATGCCTGTAATCCCAGCACTTTGGGAGGCTGAGGTGGGCAGATCACAAGGTCAGGAGTTCGAGACCAGCCTGGCAAACATGGTAAAACCTTGTCTCTACTAAAAATACAAAAATTAGCTAAGCATGGTGGCACATGCCTGTAATCCTAGCTACTCAGGAGGCTGAGGCAGGAGAATTCCTTGAACCCAGGAGGGAGAGGTTGCAGTGAGCCAAGACTGCACCACTTCATTCCAGCCCGGGTGAGAGTGAGACTCTGTCTCAAAAACAAAGAAAGAGAAGTGGCACAAAGGTTGGTGATCGAAGGGATAGAACCCACTCAGAAGACCCAAACCCTTGTCTTGCCTGAACCACACCATGCTTCATGTTTTCATTGGTAATACTCTACAAATAAACCAACTGTTCACGTTGGAGTCTAGAATGAGCTGGAGCAGCCTGGTAAGGTTTCACAGAGAAGACAGAATTTTAGTTGGAGAAATTGAAAAGGTTTTGGTGAAGGCAAAGGAAGAGGAAGAAGAGCCTGAGTGGAGAGAAGAGCATGAAGAAGAGAACCAAGACCAGGAAAGACTGAGACAAAAGGAGAGAACCCCCACTCAGGCTGAGGGTGTATGCTGAGTAATTCTGGGAAACACAGCTGGATGGGCGATGGAGTAATAAAGCTGCATGTCCTGTTAGAATTAGTAGTATGGACTTTCTCCTCAAGGGACTGTGGAAAGATTCTCCAAATATAAGTTGTTGTTTTTAATCTTATTCATTTATGTTTTGAGACAGAGTCTCGCTCTGTTACCCAGGCTGAAGTGCACTGGCACAATCTCAGCTCACTGCAGCCTCTGCTTCCGGGGTTCAAGCCATTCTCCAGCCTCAGGCTCCCAGGTACTGGGATAATGGGCATGCGCCACCATGCCCAGCTCATTTTTTGTATTTTCAGTAGAGATGGGGTTTCACCATATTGGCCAGGCTGGTCTGGATCTCCTGACCTCAAGTGATCTGCCCACCTCAGCCTCCCAAAGTGCTGGATTACAGCCATGAGCCACTGCACCCAGCCATGCAAATATCAGTTTTTAAAATAAAAGGCTGCTCTATAAAGATTGATCTGGAATTCTGGGTGAGTGGGAAAGGAGGAAACGTCAGGCAGAAAGAGAAGTTCAAATAGCTTCTTTCCTTTTTTATGAAGATAAATGAGATAAGACTCCAGTGCTCTTTTATTTGTGATGGAAGAAGAAATACCAAATAAATCCAGCATTACTAATAACAATGCCTAATAGACATTATTTGTGTTTATAAGTCAGGCGAGGTAAACAACATGCACCAAGGCTGGCAGAACATTGTAAAAGTCTGTTCTCCTCCAGTTGAACCTTACCAAGATTCATGAACTTCCAGACAAATGGCATAAAGGCATTGATGTTGTAATAGCCATTGCTTTGACAACATGGATTGTAGGAGGAGGCACTAATATTTATCATGACTGCCTTTATAATAAGCATGTGGTGTGTGTGTGTGTGTGTGTGTGTGTGTGTGTGTGTGTGAGATCTAAACTCCTCTATATGTTTCCTAAGGCCCTCCATAACCTGCCTGGTGACATCCCACCAAGTCAACCTTTTATCTCCCGTGTACTGTCTCCACTCTGCTCTGTTCAGCATTCAGTGTAGCAATTTGACTTGCTTATTATCTTTATCAAAATCATTACTCTAGTTAAGATAAAGTGTGTAGCAAATTTTGTTCTAACAAAAGAGGAATATGAAGTTAGTATGAAGAAATTTCTTTCAGTGAGTTTCTTAGATGCTTGACCAAATTTCCAAAGTACCATTTTTTTTTCTCCATTTTTCTAAAGTGAGATAATCCTGACACATATATAGTAGAACACATAAAGGTACCTGAAGGCAGACTCCATCTAACCTTGATTTTTAAAGATGTATTAATTACCCCAAGATCTAATTTAAAGTCCTCATGTGATCCCTAAATTTTTTTTTCTTTCTTATTTTTTTTCCCCAGAGCTGGGACAAAAGGAATGGTAACTTTATGTGAGTTCCTATCAATTATTTAACATTATGGCACTTTAATGAAAAAAGAAAAGGAAACCCAGACTCTGAAAATATCTTTTAAAATGTGGATGCTTTCATAAGTGGAACTTATGAAAATATACATTATTTCCTGGAAATATTTTATAAAGCTAATTGTTAACTTACTTTAAAAACTTGCCCAGAACCTTTATGAGAATGACTGACATAGTCTAACCATGGTTTGATATACCACATCTCTATATATTTCTGTATATTTTATCTTCTACAGTTGGCACTCCAACTGTATGTGTTCTGTATCTATGGGTTTTGCATCCATGAATTCAACCAACCATGGGTCAAAAGTATTTGAAAAACAAAAGAGGATGGTTGGGCCTGTACTGAACATGTATGCACCTTTAGTCTTGTCACAGTTATCTAAACAATACCCTATAATAATTTATATAACATTACATTGTATTTTGTATTATAAGTAATCTAGAGATCATTTAAAGCATATGGGAGGATGTGCGTAGGTTATATGCAAATACTATACCATTTTATATAAGGGACTTGAGCATCTGTAGATTTTGGTATCTGAGGGGAGTCCTGGAACCAGTCCCTCATGGATACTGAGGGATGAGTGTATTTCATAAATACTTATTATGTCTAAGGCATCTGTGAAATTTAAATCTAACTCAAAATAGGAAAAAAAAGTGCTGGGCATGAAATCAAAAAACAAACTTGGCTGGCATGGGAAACTCAAATTTCTGAAATTTTTCATAAATTTGAGGTCTCATCTTCTCATACTTAATAGCCAGAAGACTTTGCCTTGTGTTCAAACAGTGTTCTTGCTAATAGACTCAACGAACAAACACACACACACACACACAACTTTAAGATGATTTCTGATAGTTCTTTTTCTGCCTAGTCAGTCCAGGAACAGATTGCAGTCCAGTATAATGGGAAGGTCATGCTTATTTAGACAGACTTAGTTTTTTAAAGCCACAACAAAATGACTTTTCTTTTGATCATTAAAAAAAAAAAAACCCAAAATCAAGCAAGACTTGGACTATTTTTATCTCCAGAAGAGCTGTAGTCAATGGCAGCTATAGGTGGTCAGGCACTAAAGTGATCTTTCCAACTTGGGCCCTCAAGACACATTGCATCTGGCAACAGTTATTAAGCAGGAAAAACATTCATAAAGCAACATAATTAATAGGACTGAAACAGTGAGAGCTTTATTCCACACTTAGTCTTCATGGCTTCTGGATGGTATGCAACCTAGCCGTAGACACTGTTGAGGAGACTGTTTTCTACTAACTCTGGGATCATTTCCTAGACCAGCATGATAGACTCTGCCTAGCTAAACCCATCCCCCATATTCCTAGCCCTTAGTAGACACATAGACAGGGAAAGGCCTAACAATAAGTTATTGAAAAACCTTTAGATGTGACTGGCATAATGAGTCTGTGTTGTCCAGACCCCTTGCACCACTTCCTAAGAAATGTAGGGGTAGTGCCTGTACTTGAAAGTTGTGTCTCTCAAACTTGGTGAAAACTGCAAGATCTGTGGGTTGATACAACGAATTGGTTCTCCTGGGTTCTGCCCCAATACTCCCCTTTTAAAAATTTCTAAAGATTTGTTTTGAAGTTGAAGAAAAGACTATTTTAAAAATGTCTCCCCTTAGTGAAGTGATAGCTGTAAAGCAAATTGGGAGGTTATAACCAAAAGAGCTCCAGGTGGGATGAAAGTATATGAAATGAACTGTGCTGGGTGACCCATGCCTGGGACCAAATGAGGCCTGAAGGAACTGTGTTTGAGAGCCCTCCGCTCCAGATGGTTTCTTACAGTACACTTTGATACAAAGTGTATTTTATTCCCAAATCCGCCTGGGGTCCATGCCAATTTAACCAACTTATGAAAGAATATGAGAAATGCAAACAAGTCCACCAAAACAAGAGAAATCTACTTGGGTTTTTACTTTGGTTGTTTTTTTTCCTGTTTGTTTTTGTTTTTGTTTTTTTGAGACAGAGTCTCACTCTTGTTGCCTAGGCTGGAGTACAGTGGCGTGATCTCAGCTCACTGAAACCTCTGCCTCCCAGGTTCAAGTGATTCTCCTGCCTCAGCCTCCCAAGTAGCTGGGATTACAGGCATCTGCCACCATGCCCAGCTAATTTTTTGTATTTTTAGTAGAGACAGGGTTTCACCATGTTGTCCAGGCTGGTCTCAAACTCCTGACCTCAGGTGATCAACCCGCCTCAGCCTCCCAAAGTGCTGGGAGGATTTTTATTTCAAATCTGGTATAATCAACTTCCTTGTGCTTGGACTCATTGAATAACAGTGAGAACTTATACCCAAGAGAAGATTGTACTTGGAGTCAGACAGCATCTAAAGACTGTTTCTGTATAATCTCTCATCTACTTTTCCTCTGGCTTATTTTCAGAAAAGGCAGGAGAGGTTTGATTTGCTAAAATTCCAGAGAAGAAAGATACAAATATTTACATAAAACTCCCTTTTGAATTTTTAAAATTTTCCTTAGAGGATGTTTCAGACAGATAAAAATAAGAACACAGTCAAGATATACCTTTGGAAGACCGAGGGAAATTCAGTATATTATATGTAACATAGTATATCATATATTTATATATATAAATGTAGTGTATTTATATGTAGGGAGAAACATGGAAATTTGTCCTTAGGATACTCTTGGGTTTAGTTGATCACACAGCATAAAAGCCTTAGAGAAAGTGCATAATTCCGTCTTAGAGAAAGTACATGACCTAAAGCAGAAATAGCATGTTTAACTGCCATTTACTTCAAGAGACCACACACAGAAGGGGGAAAAATTATAAAAGAGAATCTGGCTAGGTACAGTGGCTCACGCCTTAATCCCAGCACTTTGGGAGGAGGAGGCAGGTGGATTACCTCAGGTCAGGAGTTTGAGACCAGTCTGGCGAACATGGCGAAAAACCATCTCTACTAAAAGTACAAAAATTAGCTGGATGTGGTGGCGGGTGCCTGTAATCCCAGCTACTCAGGAGGCTGAGGCAGGAGAATTGCTTGAACTCGGGAGGTGGATGTTGCAGTGAGCACTCCAGCCTGGGTGACAAGAGTGATACTCTGTCTCAACGAGCAAACAAACAGGAGAATCTGATCAGATACTATAAGATATACTAAGGATGTAACTTTATATATCATCTTTTGGTTTCACCAGTGAAAACAGCAAAGGAATAGAAGTCAGTACTTTCATTCCCTTTCTAAATGCCCAAGGGGCCATTTTTAGGAATAGAAGGATTAGAGGAACAAGCACAATAAGACATTCCCTAAGAGAATAAAATTACATGGAACTTCAAATAAACTTCTACTCAGTAGAAAAGAAACAAAAATTGCTAGCGGTTCAAGAAATACCCATACACTCAGGAACTTCTTAAAGCAGTCTAGACTAAATGGGGGGAACAATACTTCAGTGTAGCTATGGGCAATTAGCATTTGTTCCATTTGACTCTTTTAATGCCCTTGACTTTAGTACTGTGGGTAATACTATTGATGAAGTCTGCTGTTTCATACATAGCTTAACTAGTTTTTCCTTTTTTTGGTTTGATCTGTTTTTAAACTTTGATATTCATTTATTTCTGAAAGTGAACTAATTACATTTTGCAAGGAAAAAGATGATACTCTTGGAGGCATAATAAAACATTGCGTTATAGTCATTATCAAGAAATTGCACAGCTATCATCCTGAGATACCAGCATTAGTTTTTTGTTTTGAGGCGGATGGAGCCTTACTCTATTGCCCAGGCTGGAATACAGTGGCATGATCTCAGGTCACTGCAACTTCCACCTCCCAGGTTCAAGCGATTCTCCTGCCTCAGCCTCTGGAGTACCTGAGATCTTAGGTGCTTGCCACCACACCCAGTTAATTTTTTTATTTTTAGCAGAGACAAGGTTTCACCATGTTGGCCATGCTGGTCTCAAACTCCTGACCTCAGGTGATCCACCTGCCTCGGCCTCCCAAAGTGCTGGGATTACAGGTGTAAGCCACCACTCCCAGGCCCCAGCATTAGTTTTATGAATAATTGGACGGTGTATAACAGAAACAAACACATATATACTGCAAACAAGGAGTCTCAATGGCATTTAATTAAAAGCAATTCAATTCAGTGTTTAAAAACCTTTTGCCACATTACCTATGCACTTTATAAAAATCACATTCATCGTCACGGAGATGAAAAAGATTCTTTGTTAATGGCAAGTAAGTGGGTGGTTGCGGAAAACTGTGCAAAGATAAAGACATAAAGGAAGAGAGAACTTGGGCAGAGAGGGCGTAGTATGGGAAGTGGAAGAAAAGACACATGTCATTAAGAACAAGTCATTCTGTGAAACAGGAATTTGAACTAATAAATCCTGTTGTCTAATGGAATGCACCCAAGAAGAAAATAACCAGCTCAGTTGGTCGAAGACAGATTTCTAAGGAGTTTTTCTCACAGGGTACCCAAGGGAAAGCTGGTATTTCAGAAGCTCTGGTATCCATGATCAAATGGCATTTTCAAACAACTGTGGAGAGAAGTCAAGTTGAATATACTTGGAGTCATGAAATAATGAGGAAGATAAGGTAGTGAGAAATCATTGCTAAACTGCAGTTCACCCCATGCCAACAGATACAGAGCAGACAAGGTTGTGTTCCTAAGGTGACGCTGCTCTCCTTTAGGGTGCCACTAAGCCAAACGAAGAACATGACTTATATATAGCAGGCTCTCCCTCAGGGAGGAACCCGGGGAAAGTCACAAAAAAAGAAGAGGAAGCCAAAAGAGTGTTTTTAGTCTCACACATCCTGTACTTTTTTTTTTCAGCTGCTATTTTGAAAGATAAACATTACATTTGTGGTTGAGTTGTCTTCCAGGTTTGAGAAAACAAAACAATATAGTTGTGAAAAGAAGAGACCTGTGATGGAGCTAATGACCTTGGAAATGCAGACTGCTTTCCTGGTTTTAAAAACAAAACAAAACAAAGAAACCATTTTTTTAAAAGTGATTGAAAAACAGTGAAGCCCTAGCATCTATCTCCAGTGCCCCCAGGCCCCCAGCTGGTTCTAGAGTGACCTGGCCACAAAGATGCTCTGTCCAGTTTGAGCAGATGAATGGCATGCCATCCCTGTACAGCCACATTCCACCTTCAGCTTTCATTCGACTGGCATTTTGTAGGCCAGAAGCTGTGTTCAACTCAGGTTTTATTGAAACTAGAGCATTTCTATATTCTTCTTAGTTTGAAAAAGAAAGCAAATTCTATTTAGGAAGCTGACAGAGTTTTCTTGTGGGTTTGAAGGCAATCCACTTTACCAATGGGTCAATTCCATAGATCCTTTGATTTCCTATTAGATACCAAAGGTGGGTCTTACTTACTATATCCAGAGCCCTGCTGTCATCACACAGGGCACTGCTAAAGCCTATAGTCAGCAGATAGATCAGAAAATTTGAGGGGAAGAAACCAACCTATATGGCATTAGTAGAGCAGTGGGAGGAAATACCTGCTGGTCTAGATATTATTGAGCCTCCTTGAAAAATTACTCAATATGGCTGATAACGTGTTGAAGGGTGTTGCAGAGTGGTTTCCTTTATACAGTCTACAGTGGGACTGACTTGTAATGGTGCCATTAGGTCAGAATTGGAAGACAGATAGGGCTCCAGAAAACCCCAGATGTATGATTCTTAAATCTCCCAATAATAAAATGTGTGGTTGATTGGCATTGTGTTAGGATGCTTAACATTATCACAAATTGTGTGGCTTCTCTAACAAATTATCACAAATTTTGTGGCTTAAAACGACTGAAATTTATTCTCTCACAGTTCTGGAGGCCAGAAATCATAAATCAGTGCCACCAGGCTGAAATCAAGGCACTGGCAGATTTATAAAAATAAAGATGCTCCTGGGAAAATCTGTTCTCTGCCTCTTCCAGTTTCTGACATTCTTTGGTTTGTGGCTTTATCACTTCATTCACCTCATCTTCAAATTTTTCTCTGCTCCTTCACATCATCCTCTCTCAACCTCTCTCTCTCTCTCTCTCTGTGTGTGTGTGTGTGTGTGTGTGTGTGTGTGTGTGTGTCTGTATGAGAGAGAGAGAGAGAGAGAGAGAGAGAGAGAAATCTTCCTCACTTCTGTCTTATAAGGACACTTATAATGACATTTACGGCTCACTGGATAATCCAGGATAATCTCCCCGTCTCAAGATTCTTAATCACATCTCCAAAGACCCTTATTCTATATAAGGTAATGTTTATAGTTTCTGGGGATTAGAACCTTACATTTTTGGGATCATCATTCAAATAGCCTACTATAGGCATGCACTCTATTCTCTCTTACACACATGGTAACACTTGATATATATATACTACTCTAGGAGTCATCACTGGACAACTTGGAGAACACTAATTAACTAAGTGCGTACTGAGCACCTGCTCTGTCCTGAGCTCTATCCAAGTTGCAGCAGCAAAATAAAAGAAGTATGAAATGCAACCCCTGCCTTGAAGTAAAAGACAAATATGGTTGGAAGACAAGAATCATACACAAGTGACATAAATAGAAACTCTACAAGACAGAAGATAGTCAAATAGTATAGATTATAAATGTTACATGAGTTCAAATAAAGGAGGTCTTTATTTAAAAAGAATAGAAAATATTAGCAATTTAAAGCCTGCAGTTGTTCACAATCTATATTTTTCATATTTGGGGAGTTCCATATTAAGTTACTTGTAACACCTACAAGGAACAAGTGAATAAAAACTGGATGATTAAATAACCTTAGTGGCATTATTGACTTTTGCAAAAGCTTAAAGCCATATCTTACATCCAACTGGTCACATTTGTTATTAATTATAATTGGATGTTGATGATACTCTGTACTGAAGTACAAATTGGTTTGTAGAAGATGAATTTCTTTTTCTTTTCTTTTCTTTTTTTTTTTTTAAACAGGGTCTCAGTCTGTTTTCCAGGCTGGCGTGCAGTAGTGCTATCATAGCTCACCGCAGCTGTGGCCTCCCAGGTTCCCATGATCCTCCCACCTCAGCCTCGTGAGTAGCTGGAACTACAAGCACACACCACCATGCCTAGCTAATTTTTTAACTTTTTTTTGTAAAGATGGGGTTTTGCCATGTTGCCCAGGCTGGTCTTGAGCTCCTGGGCTCAAGCCATCCACCGGTCTTGGCTTTCCAAAGTGATAGGCTTAAAAGTGTGAACCACTGCACCTGGCCAGAATCAGAACTATTGATAAACGGGGCATATTACCAGAAACAAGAATCTGTCTAGTACCATATTAGGAATATGCTGGGCATAGTGGTGCACACCTATAATCCTAGCTACTCAGGAGGCTGAGGCAGGAGAATCGCTTGAACCTGGGAGGCAGAGGTTGCAGTGAGCCAAGATTGCCCCATTGCACTCCAGCCTGGGTGACAAAGCAAGACTCCATTTCAAAAAGAAAAAGTAATTGCTAGGAATGGCAAACACTTAAATGGGATTTATTCAGGATTTCTTATGGGCTAGACATTGCACTAAATTCTTTATATATACTAACTAATTTAATCTTTACAATACTTCTAATTAGCAGTTACCATTATCATCCCCATTTAGGAGATGACAAAGTATCTGTTGTTAATTTGCTAGTAGTTAGCAGAGCCAAGATTAGACCCCAGGCAGTCAAATGCCAGACTCTAATTCAAGGCACTCTAATTCCAGTGCTCTAATATACTATGCTAGACTGCCTCTTGCTTCTCCATATTCCTCTCTGATCTACCAAAAAAAAAGTGGCTATTTCAAATAATTAAACAAATATATGTCAACATCCCAAATTGCTCTCAGAAGGTGGTTAAAAGACATATATACACTGTATCAGTTATCTATTGCTGAGTGTATTAATCTGTTCTCACACTGCTAATAAAGACATACCCAAGACTAGATAATTTATAAAGGAAAGAGGTTTGATAAACTCACAGCTCAGCATGGCTGGGAGGCCTCAGGAAACTTACAATCATGGCAGAAGGGGAAGCAAACACATCCTTCTTCACATGGTGACAGGAAAGAGAAGTGTCGAGCAAAAGGGGAAAAGCCTCTTATAAAACTACCAGATCTTACAGGAACTCACTCACTATCACAAGAACAGCATGGAGGTAACCACCCCATGATACAATTACCTCCCACTGGGTACCTCCCATGACAAATGGGGATTATGGGAACTACAATTCAAGGTGAGATTTGCGTGGGGACAGCCAAACCATATCATTCTGTCCCTACTCAAATCTCATTTCCTCATATTGCAAAACACAGTCATACCTTTCCAACAGTCCCCCAAACTCTCAATTTATTCCAGCATTAACCCAAAAGTACAAGTCCAATGTCTCATCTGACACAAGGCAAGTCCCTTCTTCCTATTGGCCTTCAAAATCAAAAGCAAGTTATTTATTTCCTAGATACAATAGGGGTACAGGCATTGGGCAAATATACCCACTCCAAACGGGAGAAATTGACCAAAACAAAGGGGCCACAAATCTTATGCAAGTCCAAAGTCCAGTAGGATTTAAACCTTATACTTTCAACTCTGGCCAAATGCTGTGTTCAAAATTTTTAATTCTTTTGGAGGTTTTAAAATTAGCAATTTTTTTTTTTTACAGTGTAACTATGTTTTCCCACCTCACATCTGACTTCCTAGCTGTATTGTCTCAAGTATGAAAGTGTCAGTAGGCCAAAAGCAGTGGCTCATGCCTGTAATCTCTGCACTTTGGGAGGCTGAGGTGGGCAGACCATGAGGTCAGGAGTTCCAGACCAGTCTGACCAACATGATGAAATCTCGTCTCTACTAAAAATTCAAAAATTAGCTGGGCATGTTGGTGCACACCTGTAATCCCAGCTACTCAGGAGGCTGAGGCAGGAGAATTGCTTGAACCCAGGAGGCAGGGGCTGCAGTCAGCTGAGATTGCACCACTGCACTCCAGCCTGGGCAACAGAGCAAGACTCCATCTAAAATAAATAAATAGAGGAGGACTCAAGATGGCGCTGTGAGAACAACCCAGGATTGGAGCTCTCCTTGAATCCGCGGAGAGAGACCCAATCGAAAAGTCAGCAACTACACAGACGACAAGCGGATAAATCCACAAAGATGGGAAGAAACCAGCAAAAAAAGGAGGAAAACACCCGAAACCAGAACACCTCGCCTCCTAGAAAGGACCAAAACTCCTCACCAGCAAGGGAACAAAGCTGGACGGAGAATGACTGTGACGAAATGACGGAATTAGACTTCAGAAGGTGGATAATGAGAAACTTTTGTGAGCTAAAAGAACATGTATTAAATCAATGCAAAGAAATTAAGGAACTTGAAAAAAGATATGAGGAAATGATAACAAGAATGGATAACTTAGAGAGGAATATGAATGAATTAAAGGAGCTGAAAAACACAATACGAGAACTTCGCGAAGCATGCACAAGTTTCAATAGCCGAATTGCCCAAGCAGAAGAAAGAATATCTGAAGTCGAAGACTAACTCAATGAAATAAAACGTGAAACCAAGATTAGAGAAAAAAGCGCAAAAAGGAATGAACAAAGTCTCCAAAAAATGTGGGACTATGTGAAAAGACCTAACCTACGTTTGATAGGTGTACCAGAGGGACCAAGAGAATGAATCCAAGCTGGAAAATACTCTTCAGGACATCATCCAGGAAAATTTCCCCCACCTAGCAAGACAGGCCAACACTCAAATGCAGGAAATACAGAGAACACCACAAAGATATTCCGCAAGAAGAGCAACCCCAAGGCACATAATCGTCAGATTCAACAAGGTTGAAATAAAGGAGAAAATACTAAGGGCAGCCAGAGAGAAAGTTCGGGTCGCCCACAAAGGGAAGCCCATCAGACTCACAGCAGATCTCTTGGCAGAAACACTACAAGCCAGAAGAGAGTGGGGGCCAATATTCAACATTCTTAAAGAAAAGAACTTTCAACCCAGAATTTCATATCCAGCCAAACTGAGCTTCAGAAGTGAAGGAAAAATAAAATCCTTTGTGAACAAGCAAGTACTCAGAGATTTTGTCACCACCAGGCCTGCTTTACAAGAGCTCCTAAAAGAGGCATTACACATAGAAAGGAACAACCAGTACCAGCCATTCCAAAATCACACTAAATGCTAAAGAACATCAACATAATGAAGAATCTACAACAACTAACAGGCAAAACAGCCACTTAGCATCAAAATAGCAGTATCAAATTCACACATAACAATATTAACCCTAAATGTAAACGGACTAAATGCACCAATCAAAAGACACAGACTGGCAAATTGGATAAAAAGCCAAAACCCATCAGTGTGCTGTATCCAGGAAACCCATCTCACATGCAAGGATACACAAAGGCTCAAAATAAAGGGATGCAGGAAGATTTACCAAGCAAATGGAGAGCAAAAGAAAGCAGGAGTTGCAATTCTCATCTCTGATAAAATAGACCTTAAAGCAACAAAGATCAAAAGAGACAAAGAAGGCCATTACATAATGGTAAAAGGATCAATACAACAAGAAGAGCTAACGATACTGAACATATATGGACCCAATGCAGGAGCACCCAGATACATAAGGTAAGTTCTTAATGACTTACAAAGAGACTTAGACTCCCACACAATAATAGTGGGAGACTTTAACACTCCACTGTCAATATTAGACAGATCAACCAGACAGAAAATCAACAAGGATATCCAGGGCTTGAACTCAGACCTGGAGCAAGCAAACCTGATAGACATTTACAGAACTCTCCACCCCAAATCCTCAGAATACACATTCTTCTCAGCACCACATCACACCTACTCTAAAATTGACCACATAATTGGAAGTAAAGCACTGCTCAACAAATGCAAAACAACTGAAATCATAACAAACAGCCTCTCAGACCATAGTGCAATCAAGTTAGAACTCAGAATACAGAAACCAACCCAGAACCGCACAGCTTCATGGAAACTGAACAACTGGCTCTTGAATGTTGACTGGGTAGACAATGAAATGAAGACAGAAATAAAGAAGTTCTTCGAAACCAATGAGGATGAAGACACAACATGCCAGAACCTCTGGGACACATTTAAAGCAGTCTCTAGAGGAAAGTATATGGCAATAAGTGCCCATATGAGGAGAATGGAGAGATCCAAAATTGACACCCTATCGTCAAAATTGAAAGAGCTAGAGGAGCAAGATCAAAAAAGCTCAAAACCCAGCAGAAGACAAGAAATAACTAAGATCAGAGCTGAGCTGAAGGAGATTGAGACACGAAAAACCCTTCAAAAAATCAATAAATCCAAGAGCTGGTTTTTTGAAAAGATCAACAAAATAGACAGACGACTAGCCAGACTGATTAAAAAGAAAGGAGAGAACAACCAAATAGATGCAATAAAAAATGATAAAGGGGAAATCGCCACAGATTCCACAGAAATTCAAACCATCATCAGAGAATATTACAAACAACTCTATGCACATAAACTAGTAAACCTGGAAGAAATGGATAAATTCCTGGACTCCTGTGTCCTCCCAAGCCTAAACCAGGAGGAAGCTGAAACTATGAATAGACCAATAACAAGGTCAGAAGTCGAGGCAGCAATAAAGAGCCTACCACTCAAAAAAAGCCCAGGTCCAGATGGATTCACAGCCGAATTCTACCAGACACACAAAGAGGAGCTGGTACCATTCCTTCTAAAACTATTTCAAACAATCCAAAAAGAGGGAAGCCTTCCCAAATCATTTTATGAGACCAACATCATTCTGATACCAAAACCCAGCAGAGACCCAACAAGAAAAGAAAACTTCAGGCCAATATCCATGATGAACATAGATGCAAAAATCTTCAATAAAATATTGGCAAGCCGATTGCAACAGCAAATCAAAAAACTTATTCATCATGATCAAGTAGGATTCATCCCGGGGATGCAAGGCTGGTTCAACATACGCAAGTCTATCAACGTAATTCACCACATAAACAGAACCAAGGACAAAAACCACATGATTATCTCAATTGACACAGAGAAGGCATTTGACAAAATTCAACAGCCCTTTATGCTAAAAACCCTCAATAAACTTGGTAACGATGGAACGTATCTCAAAGTAATAAAAGCTATTTATGACAAACCAACAGCCAATATCATACTGAATAAGCAAGAACTGGAAGCATTCCCTTTGAAATCTGGCACTAGACAAGGATGCCCTCTCTCACCACTCCTATTCAATATAGTACTGGAAGTTCTAGCCAGAGCAATCAGGCAAGAAAAAGAAATAAAGGGTATTCAAATAGGAAAGGTGGAAGCCAAATTGTCTCTATTTGCAGACGACATGATAGTATACCTAGAAGACCCCATCGCCTCAGCCCCAAAACTCCTGAAACTGATAAGCAACTTCAGCAAAGTCTCAGGATATAAAATCAATGTGCAAAAATCACAAGCATTCGTCTACACCAATAACAGACTTAAAGAAAGCCAAATCAAGAACGAACTGCCATTCACAATTGCTACAAAAAGAATAAAATACCTTGGAATACAACTCACAAGGAACGTAAGGGACCTCTTCAAGGAGAACTACAAACCACTGCTCAACGAAATCAGAGAGGACACAAACAGATGGAGAAACATTCCATGTTCATGGTTAGGAAGAATTAATATCGTGAAAATGGCTATACTGCCCAAAGTAATTTACAGAATCAATGCTATCCCCGTCAAGCTACCATTGACTTTCTTCACAGAACTGGAAAAAGCCACCATGA
The DNA here is from genome assembly GCF_049354715.1 of Callithrix jacchus. NCBI lineage: Eukaryota > Metazoa > Chordata > Mammalia > Primates > Cebidae > Callithrix > Callithrix jacchus. Next base: position 67,729,745 of record NC_133502.1, read on the forward strand.
ACTTCATATGGAACCAAAGGAGAGCCCGCATAGCCAAGTCAATTCTAAGCAAAAAGAACACAGCGGGGGGCATCACACTACCGGATTTCAAACTATACTACAAGGCTACAGTAATCAAAACAGCATGGTACTGGTACCAAAACAGAGATATAGACAAATGGAACAAAACAGAGGCACCGGAGGCAACACGACATATCTACAACTATACAATCTTTGATAAACCTGACAAAAACAAGCATTGGGGAAAGGATTCCCTGTTTAACAAATGGTGTTGGGAAAACTGGCTAGCCATGTGCAGAAAGCAGAAACTGGACCCCTTCCTGACACCTTACACTAAAATTAACTCCAGATGGATTAAAGACTTAAACATAAGATCTGGCACGATAAAAACCCTAGAAGAAAATCTAGGCAAAACTATCCAGGACATAGGAGTAGGCAAGGACTTCATGAACAAAACACCAAAAGCATTGGCAACAAAAGCCAAAATAGACAAACGGGACCTAATGAAACTCCACAGCTTCTGCACGGCAAAAGAAACAGTCACTAGAGTGAATCAGCAACCAACAGAATGGAAAAAATTTTTGCAGTTTACCCATCTGACAAAGGGCTGATATCCAGAATTTACAAAGAACTCAAACAGATTTACAGGAAAAAAACAAACAAGCCCATTCAAAAGTGGGCAAAGGATATGAACAGACACTTTACGAAAGAAGACATATATGAGGCCAACAATCATGAAAAAATGCTCATCGTCACTGGTCATCAGAGAGATGCAAATCAAAACCACTTTGAGATACCATCTCACGCCAGTTAGAATGGCGATCATTAAAAAATCTGGAGACAACAGATGCTAGAGAGGATGTGGAGAAATAGGAACACTTTTACACTGTTGGTGGGAGTGTAAATTAGTTCAACCATTGTGGAAGACAGTGTGGCGATCCTCAAGGCCTTAGAAATAGAAATTCCATTTGACCCAGCAATCCCATTACTGGGTATATATCCAAAAGACTATAAATCGTTCTACTATAAGGACACATGTACACGAATGTTCATTGCAGCACTGTTTACAATAGCAAAGACCTGGAATCAACCCAAATGCCCATTGATGATAGACTGGATTGGAAAAATGTGGCACATATACACCATGGAATATTATGCAGCAATCAGAAATGATGAGTTTGTGTCGTTTGTAGGGACATGGATGAATCTGGAGAACATCATCCTCAGCAAACTGACACAAGAACAGAAAATGAAACACTGCATATTCTCACTCATAGGCGGGTGATGAAAAATGAGAACACATGGACACAGAAACGGGAGTACTAAACACTGGGGTCTATTGGGGGGAAAAGGGGAGGGCCAGTGGGAGGGGGAGGTGGGGAGGGATAGCCTGGGGAGAAATGCCAAATGTGGGTGAACAGGAGAAGGAAAGCAAAGCACACTGCCATGTGTGTACCTACGCAACTGTCTTGCATGCTCTGCTCATGTACCCCAAAACCTAAAATCCAATAAAAAATTAAAAATAAATAAATAAATAAAATTTTAAAAATAAATCAATAAATAAAAATAAAATAAATAAATAAGGTATTAAAACTTAACCAGTCATTAAACCTTAAAGTTCCAAAGTTATCTCTTTTTACTCCATTTCGCACATCCAGGTCATGCTGATGCAAGAGTGATGCAAGAGGTGGGCTCCCACGGCCTTGAGCAGCTTTTCCTCTGTGGCTTTGCAGGGTATAGCCCTCCACCTGGTTGCTTTCACAGGCTGGCATAGAGTGTCTGTGGCTTTTCCAGGTGCATGGTACAAGCTGTCCGTGGCTCTACCATTCTTGGGTCTGGAGGACAGTGGCCCTCTTCTCACAGATCCACTGGGCAGTGTTCCAGTGAAGACTCTGTGTGGGGGCTCTGACCCCACATTTTCCTTCCATGCTGTCCTAGCAGAGGTTCTCCACAAGGTCTCTGTCCCTGTAGCAAACTTCTGCCTGGATATTCAGGCATTTCCGTACATCCTCTGAAATCTTGGCAGACGTTCCCAAACCTCAATTCTTGACTTCTGTGCACCAACCAGCTCAATACCACCTGGAAGCTGCCAAGGCTTGGGGCTTGCAGCCTCTGAAGCAACAGCCTGAGCTGTACCTTGGCCCCTTTTAGCCACAGGTGGAGCAGCTGGGATGCAGGGCACCAAGTCCTGAGGCTACACACAGCAGGGAGGCCTTGGACCTTGCCCAGGAAACCATTTTTCCCTCCTAGGCCTCTGGGCCTACGACGGGAGGGGGCTGCCACGAAGGTCTCTGACATGTCTTGGAGGCATTTTCCCCATTGTCTCGTAACGTGGCATTTGCATAAGTAACATGTCATTTGGCTTCATGTTACTTATGCAAATTTCTTCAGCTGGCTTGAATTTCTCCCCAGAAAATGTATTTTTTTTTCTGCATTGTCAGACTGCAAATTTTCCAAACTTTTATGCTTAGTCACTTCTTGAATGCCTTGCTGCTTAGAAATTTCTTCTATCAGATAGCCTAAATCATCTCTCTTTGAATCATTGTCTCTCTTTGAATCCTCAAAGTTTGAAGTTCCACAGATCTCTAGGGCAAGGGCAAAATGCTGCCAATCTCTTTGCTAAAGCATACCAAGAGTCACCTTTGCTCCATTTCCCAAGAAGTTCCTCATCTCCATCTGAGACCACCTCAGCCTGGACTTTATTGTCCATATCTCTATCAGTGTGTTGGTCAAAACCAACAAGTCTCTAGGAAGTTCCAAACTTAACCATATCTTCCTGTCTTCTGAGTCCTCCAAGTGTCTAGGAAGTTCCAAACTTTCCCACATTTTCCTGACTTCTGAGCCCTCCAAACTGTTCCAACCTCTGCCTCTTAACCCAGTTCCAAAGTTGCTTCCACATTTTTTGATATCTTTACAGTGGCACTCCACTCTCCATGGTACCAATTTTACTGTATTAGTTCGTTCTCATGCTTCTAATAAAGACATACCCAAGGCTGGGCATGGTGGCTCACACCTGTAATCCCAGCACTTTGGGAGGCTATGAAGTGGAGACTTCTGGTACAACTTAAAACAAGAGTCTATAAAGTTAAACTGGGGCTGGGCATGGTGGCTCACACCTGTAATCCTAGCACTTTGGGAGGCCAAGGTGGGCAGATCATTGTGGTCAGGAGTCCAAGGCCAGCCTGACCAACATGGTGAAACCCTGTCTCTACTAAAAAAATGTATATGTATATATATACATATATATATATATAATTAGCTGGGAATGGTGGCATGCTCCTGTAATTTTAGCTACTTGGGAGGTTAAGGCAGGAGATTCACTTGAACCCAGGAGGCGGAGGTTGTAGTGAACCAAGATCATGCCACTGCACTCCAGCCTGGGAGACAGAGGAGACTCTGTCTCAAAAAAATAAAATAAAATAAAGTTAAATTTGGCCCACTCTTCTCTGTACTTGTTTTGTTATCATGGTGGAACTATCCTTCAAGGAGATTAAATTGAGATGGAGGACTGTGCAGAAGGGTCTTTCTACCCACCTGCTCCAATGCCTTAAGTTTGCAAAAAGTTATAAAGAGAGAGAAGAATTCATACTATTGCTTGAAAATAATAAAATGTACTATCAGTAGATTGAAATTTTAAAAAAATTCCAGAAATATTGAAAGCATCTATTATCAGATTAACAGAGCAAACCTCGTTTAAAATGTAACACAAAGTCTAGTGCAGATTATAACAAATGTACCTCACTGATGCTGGATGTTGGTGGCAGAGGCTGTGTGTGAGAGTGGGTGGATTATATAGGAACTCTCTGTACTTTTGGCTCAATTTGCTTTGAACTTAAAAGTGTTCTAAAAAAATAAAGCCTATTAATTTAAAAAACAAAACAACAAAAAACCTAGTGTACCGGAGACTTTACAGGTAGGAGTTGTTCTGAGAATGTTCACATGTTCTAAGCTTTGGATTTAGCTTATGTTATATTATAGGCATTGGATAAAGGAAGAGGAGCGCTCTTTGGTCAACTGCTTTGGAAGCAGAAGGCAAAAAGAACATTTACCTTTAGGACAGTTAATGGAGAAAAACAGGGACATTCTTCAGAGCGTGATTTTTTAGCTGGAGGCGATATTACTCCCACCAGGGCAAAACGGTTCTTGGGTGGGAGCTTTTGGGGAAAGAAGAGGGAAAAACTTAAATATTGTGGCTCTAATGGCCCACAGTATGTAGGTAGCCTATCGGTGGTACTAACATTTCATGAGGGAGAGATAGTGATTAGGGGAAAAGTGTCTAAAATTTCCTTAGGAGGGTGATAATGAAAAAAGGATTGAGAAGCATTGCTCCAGGGCATAGCAGCCCATCCCTTCTTCCACTCCTCCTCTGGATTTCCCTTCTTCCACTCCCCTTCTGGAGGAGTGGAAGAAGGGATGGGCTGCTAGGTTTGACATCTCTGCTTGGCTTATCCACAATGACCCAGGGCAGCCTCCTGGATTCACAAGCAGCTCCCACATACAGGTCTGTGCAATCACAAAGGCCAGCAGCAAGCCAAGAATCACCAGACTTTTAAGGAAAACCAACCACTGTGAAAGACAGGCACCAAACCCAGTAAATAGAATGCCCAAGGAAACAGTTGTTAATAGAGCAAACACGATTTTAAATTGGACTATAATTAAAAACCGTAGCGCTATAAAAGGATGCCACAACCACAATACAGGTAGTTTTTAAAGAATCAGTTATTGATTTTGAAAATAAAAAATATGGGCCAGGTATGGTGGCTCACACCTGTAATCCTAGCACTTTGGGAGGCCAAGGTAGTCAGGTCAGTTGAGGTCGGGAGTGAGACCAACCTGTTCAATACGGTGAAACCCCATCTCTACTAAAACACAAAACTTAGCCGAGTGTGGTGGTGCATGCCTGTAATTCCAGCTTCTTGGGAGGCTGAGGCAGGAGAATCACTAGAACCCTGGAGACAGAAGTTGCAGTGATCCAGGATGGCACCATTTCACTCCAGCCTGGGTGGCAGAGTGAGATTTTGTCAAAAAAGAAAGAAAGAGAGAGAGAGCGAGAGAGAGGGGTGAGGGGAAGACAAGGAGAGACAGAGAGAGAGAGAGGGAGGGAGGGTGGAAGGAAGGAAAGAATGAAGGAAGGAAGGAAAAAATATGATCACCAGGAAGAAAAAAAACACAAAATATGATCACTGAAGTAAGAGGCCTACTAGATAAACCAAATAGCAAAATAAATACAGCAAAGAATAAAATGATGAACTGTAAGAAATGAGCACAAGAATTCAGCCCAAATAGAGCATACTAGGAAGAGATGGAAAGCATAGCAAAGAAAAAGGAGTAAGACAATAAATTAATGCATTTTAGTTGCACAGCTGTATTTTTTGGGAGATGACGGAAAAGCCTATACCTACATATAGATATGATAGGTAGTCTTCTAAAATGACTCCTTTTGGCAGGCGGATCACAAGGTCAGGAGTTAGAGACCAGCCTGGCAAACATAGCAAAACTCTGTCTGTACTAAAAAATACAAAAAATTAGCTGGGCATGGTGGCAGATGCCTATAATCCTAGCTACTCAGGAGGCTGAGGCAGGAGAATCACTTGAACCTGGGAGGCAGAGGTTGCAGTGAGCCAAGATAGCGCCATTGCACTCCAGCCTGAGCTACAGTGCAAGAGTCCAACTCAAAATAAATAAATAAATAAATAAATAAAATTCTTGCTTCATAGAGTTATTGTGAGAATTATCATCCCCAAATGAACCTCAGTTGTGCAGCTCACAAAGGAAGACACTTTATTCTCAACTGCACTACCGTTACCTTACTGTGTGACTAAGATCTTTTTTGCTGTTACACAGTGGGATCTTAGCATCAACAAGCAGGTTTCAAATGATTCAGTACTTTCTCTAACTTTATTGCACAATAGTAGTCAGTAGAGCACTGAGTCAGTTGGAGAGAAAACAGCCTGTCTTAAGTCAAGTGAGTAAGAACCACGAATAATAGAAGCCCTCAAGCTGCATCTTAACCGCACTTTACAATGAGTTGTTAAGTGTAATAGGAAATTAATCATCCACATGTTATAGGCTCAGGAAAACAGAAAGGCAGAGTTTGCATGATTTTTCAATCCTGTCAAACAATTGCAAAATTGGGACATCCCAAAACTCCTTTCTGCTCTTCCACTGGACTTCTGCAATGGACTTGTGGCTCATGTAGACTTAACTATTCTCTGTTAGAGATAATAGCTAATATTGATTGAACACTATTATATTTCAGGCATGTAGGTGCTTTACTCAGATAATTAATCCATGGGACATCCATAGAAGGTAAGTATTATTATTATCCCCATTTTACAGGTGAGCAAATTGAGGCTCAGAGATGTTCAAGCAATGTGCCTAACAGCTGGTAAGTGACAGAATCCACTGTGAACCAGGTAGTCTGTCTCCACAGTCTATGGTTTTAACTTTGTGTGCAGTGGAGACACTTTGGGGCTACGGACTGGCACTGGAAGTACTGGGGGCTTTGAAGGGTTTCCTGGGGTGGAAGTAGAGAAATGCATTGTACTAACCAACAGCTCAGGGGTTTTCTGCATCTGACAAAACAAAACATTTTTCTTTCTTTCTTTTTTTTTTTTGAGGCAGAGTCTCACTCTGTCACCCAGGCTGGAGTGCAACAGTATGATCTCAGCTCACTGCAACCTCTGCCTCCTGGGTTCAAGTGATCCTCAGGCCTCAGCCTCCCGAGTAGCTGGGATTACAGGCCTGTGTCACCACACCTGGCTAAATTTTGTATGATTAGTAGAGAGAGGGTTTCACCATACTCTTAGTGAAAGTAGAAACTGATATAACCTTTTAGAAGGCAATATAGTAGTATTTATGAACATTTTAAATTCTCACTGTTTGACCAGGGAATTCCACTAGAAATTCAGGCATTTCAGAAAGAGTTGTTACTGACTGGCAGCAAATGCTGATTCTGCTTCCAGCAGTTTACTTGTATCTTACTTTGTTACTCTTTCTCTTGACTTTTCTTCCTTTGTTTCTATGGCGTGAGATCAGTCCTGACTAAGGAGGGAGGTGGCCATAAGTACCAGGCTGGCAGGCCCCTTGTACTGAACAGTGTGTACACACGAGAGAACAGTTTTGAGTTACCAGGGGGAGGCACACATATGGTGATCTTTCAAGTTGCAAAGTAAAATGTGGGAAGCCTACTTTCATTCTTACACCATATTGATGTTTTTCAAATTACATCTGTTATTGGTTTTGTTTTTGTCAAGATTTTCATAGAAAGACATATCTGTACTATACTAGCTTGTGACCATGTTTTTTTTTTAAAGTATAATAGTAATATATGCTCATCATAACAAAAAATTGAAGAGTACAGATTTGCACAGAGCAAAAAACCTTCCTTTGGGGCAGAGATTTAAATGTAAATATGAATCCATAAATTACTAGAAGAAAATATTGCTGAATTTAAATAATTATCTTAGAATGAGGGAAGGACTCTAGGCATAAAATAATACGCTGTAAGAATAAAGGACGACATCAGCATATTAACTTGCATAAACTTTCTCATGAAAAATGCACCATAAAAAAACTAAAAAGATAACAAGAGCAGAGGGACAAAAATTTTAATACTATGAGAAATAGTTATTTTTAAAACCCATACAAAGAGCTGCTTTAAATCAATAAGAAAATTATATTTAGTTAGAAAATTGGGCAAAAGGCATGAATAGTTTACCAAAAAAGCATATAAAATGCTTTGACCTCAGTTATAAAGGAAAATATTAATACACTAATGGATGTAATGGATGTATTTTTCATACAATTACTAAATATTTAAACTTTTTTTTTTTTTTGGAGACAGAGTTTACTCTTGTCGCCCAGGCTGGAGTGCAATGGCGCGATCTCGGCTCACTGAAACCTCCGCCTCCCAGGTTCAAGCTATTCTCCTGCCTCAGCCTTCTGAGTAGCTGGTATTACAGGCGTGTGCCACCACACCCGGCAAATCTTTATATTATTAGTAGAGCCAGGTTTCACTATGTTGGCCAGACTGGTAAACTCCTGACTTCATGTGATTCACCCGCCTAGGCCTCCCAAAGTGCTGGGATTACAGGTGTGAGCCACCGTTCCCAGCTGATTTAAACTTTTTATAGTAACCTGCATTGGCAAGGATGTTAAGAAGTAAGTAGGCTCATATACTCTTCATGGAAGTAGAAATTGATATAACCTTTTGGAAGGCAATATAGCAGTATTTATGAACATTTTAAATTCTCAGACTTTTTGACCAAGCAATTCCACTAGAAATTCATTTTATGTGCATATTTATACAGACATGCCGTAATATGTGTCACTGTGCCATGTTTGTAATGGGGAAAAACTGCAAACAACCTAAATATTCTTCAGTAGGAGAAGGGTAAATAAGCTACGTTGTGTCCCTTCCACAAAATAGTATCCAGTGTTTAAATAATGAAATAATGAAGCAAAACTAAATATGCTTAGTTGGAAAAATGTTCACAATATAGCATTTAGTGAAAAAGGCAATTTGCAGTAGAACATATATAAAATGATCCCAATGACCCCATTTGGGTATGTGTATTTTATAGTGTGTGTATGTGTGTGTGTGTGTGTGTGTGTCTGTGTCTGTGTGTATCAGCTAGGATGCTTTTGATGCAAGTAAATGGAAAACTATGAAATGTATTAGGTTCCATAGTTGGAAGTACAGAGGCTGGTTAGGTTTAGGATTGATATTAGTAGCTTAATCCAGTGGCTTGACTTATGTTTCTGTGATTCCCATGGCTCATTAGCCTCTGCTGACTTTTCCTCAAACTGGTTCCACATTTGGGGCTCACCTCCAACCTTGGTTCTCTGAAAAGAAACCCCCCAGCAAATTTCTCCATGAATCTCATTACCCTGAACTGGGCTATGGCAGCGACTTGTGCCCATTCTCAACCCAGTCCCTAGGACAGGAAAACATCCTTTGCCGATGGCTTAGGCCTGGATTTCTGAACCAGTTACTGGTAAGGGAGAAGTATGTAACATAATTATCTAAGATTAATTAGGGCTTACCCAAGAATTGGCACTCACCAAACGAAATGGCGATTATGCATGGAATGGAATGGAGTCAAGGACTATGGGGGTAAACAAAGATTTTTATTTTTCTCTTCTTAGCCTTCTACACTGTTAATTTTTTTATTTTTAATAGTTGTATGTGTCTGACTCAGGATCTTAGTAGGAAGCATATGAACAGATGGCATACTCAAAAGGGCTTAATAAAGAGACTTTAATGAAGGGACTATTTATCTAGGTGTGGGCAACGTTAAAGGAACATAAAAAGGAGTTGTGAAGCATACAGGAACTAACAACAGTGGGAAGTTATTTCCACTCCTAGGCCTGAAGGGGAAAGGGGGCGGGGATGGGGCAAAATGGTGGTGAGGAAGCCTAGAGTGAGCCTGTGCTAGGAAGACGAATGAAGAGCAGCTACTGCCTGCACAGTAGTGAGCCAGGAAGCAGGTGCTCATGTGAGGCAATAAAGACCTCTAGCCAGGCGCAGTGGCTCATGCCTGAAATCCCAGCACTTTGGGAGGCCGAGGTAGGCAGATCATGAGGTCAGGAGTTCTACACCAGCCTAGTCAACATGGTGAAACCCCATCTCTACTGAAAATACAAAAATTAGCCGGGCGTGGTGGCACACGCCTATAATCCCAGCTACTCAGGAGGCTGAGGCAGGAGAATCACTTGAACCCAGGAGGCAGAGGTTGCAGTGAGCCGACGTCAGGCCACTGCACTCCAGCCTGGGCAGCAAAGTGAAACTCTCTCTCATAAACAAACAAATAAATAAATAAATACCTCTTTCTCTCTGTCCCCTGATGGTGCTTCCCATTAGCCACCCAACCAGAAACCAGAGAACGTGGGTGAGGCAATCTGTAGAGGTCAGCTCCTGGGTCTCAGAGCAGGGGGAGAAGGATGGAGAATTGATGATCATGGGGGAGAACACACAGGTGAGACAATCAGCCAGAATTGATTATTTTACCTAATTGAACACATGAATGCTTCTTCCTCTTTCTTTCTTTCCTTTTCTTTCTCTCTCTCTCTTTCTTTCTTTCTTTTTCTTTCTTTCCTTTCTTCCTTCCTTCCATCTTTCTTTCTTTCCTTCCTTCCTTCCATCTTTCTTTCTTTCTTCTTTCCTTTTCTTTCTTTCTCTCATTCTCTTTCTCTCTTTCTCTTTTCTTTCTTTCTTTCTGAGGTGGAGTTTTGCTATTTTGCCCAGGCTGGAATGAAGTGGCACTATCTCAGCTCACTGCAACCTCTGACCCACTGGGTTCAGGTGATTCTCCTGCCTCAGCCTCTGAGTAGCTGGAATTACAGCCATACACCACCATGTCTGGTTAATTTTTGTATTTTTGATAGAGACAGGGTTTTGCCATGTTGGTCAGGCTGGTCTCAAACTCCTGACCTCAGGTGATCCACCTACTTCAACCTCCCTAAGTGCTAGGATTACAGGCATGAGCCACCATGACAGCCTACATGAATGCTTTTCTAAAATGACAAAATGTAGGGAATTCTTTCACATGCTACAACATGGATGAACCTTGAGGATATTATAGTAAATGAAATAAGCCAGTCACGAAAAGATAAGTACTACATAATACCAGTTATTTGAGGTTACAAAAGTAGTTAAATTTACAGAGACAAAGCAATAGTGGAATACTATTTAGTGATAAAAAGAAATGAAATGAGATATCAAGCCATGAAAAGACAGGGAGGAATCTTAAGTGGCTATTATTAAGTGAAAGAAGCCACTCTGAAAAGACTACATACTGTATGATTCCAACTATATGACATTCTGGAAAAAGGCAAAACTATGGAGAGAGTAAAAAGATCAGTGGATGCTGAGCATGCTGTGACTCATGCCTGCAATCCCAGGACTTTGGAAGGCCTGAATGGGAGGATAACTTGAGGCCAGGAGTTTGAGACCAGCCTGGGCAACACAGTGAGACTCTGTCTCTACAAAAAACATTTTTTTTAATAAGTTGGGCATGATGGCATGCACCTGTAGGTTCAGCTACTCAAGAGGCAGCAGCAAGAGGATTGCTGGAACCCAGGAGTTCAAGGTTGCAGTGAGCCATGATCACTCCACTGCACTCCAGCCTGGCCAACAGAGCAAGATCTATCTCAGAATTTAAAAATCAGTGATTGAGAGTTTTAGGAATAGGGAGTGACAGGTTGGCAGAGCACGTAGGGTTTTTAAGGCAGTGAAATGACTATGTATGCACCATAAAGTAGAAACATGTCATTATACATTTGTCAAAACCCATAGAATGTACAACAAATGATAACAACATTGATAACGATTTGTCAGTTTGGGTTCATTGGTTGTAATAAATCAAATTTAAATTAGGTCATTGATTTGGATTGAGTTCCTGTACTAGCCCCAACAGACCAAACCAAAATGGGATCATTCATGCTAAAGTTCTATGCCACCAAGCCAAAATTAATTTGTTTATCTGACTTTCCAAGAAATCAGGAGAGAGATAATATCCAAATCCTTGAATAAGCCAGTTTTAGCCAACGTTCTCAAGAAGCTCCCTCGGTTTTAACCTTTACTTGGAAAGTAACTTTGAAATGATCAGTCTGCTTTTTCATCCTTATTTTTGCTTTCTTCAGCCATTTTCTGTCTGTAAATACCCATTGACTATATTGCAGAGCACAGTTTTCTGAACCTCTCTGGTTCTGAGGGCTTCCCAATTGAAGAATTGTTCTTTACTCAAACAAACTTTGCTGCATTTATTTTGTCTAAAGTTTTTTTTTAGTATCATAACAAATGTACTATACCGGTTCGGAATTTTGGTGGTGGAGGAGGTTGTACACATGTTGGGGGGTATATGGGAACCCTCCATACCGTCTTCTCAATTTTGCTGTGAAGCTCAAGTTACTGTTAAAAAATAAGGTCTATTTTTAAAAAAATGGTTACCATGGTAAATTTTATGTTCAGTGCATTTTTTAAAAACCACAGTATTAAAAATTGCAGAAGTCTTTTCTTTATTCCCCATTCCCTAATCCCATTTGCCAGCAACAAAGACCGTTAACAGTGTTTATATTTTTAATCAGATTTCAAACTTCATACTCTTTTATTTCCAGCACAAATAATGTGTTCAGAGTGTTTGAAGGCAAACACTATGCTCAGAAAGAAGTCCTGACTTGGAAAATACAAATTTGAGATTCCTGGCATGGGTGTGATACTTCTATCATGGGACTCTTGGGGACTATGTGCACAGAAAGCAGAAGCAGCTAAGGAGAAACCCAGGGAAACCCGGAGTAAAGACTCAGGGGAAGTCTGCATGAATGAGAAATGAACTAGTAGGAAAGGTATGAACCAAGGGCAGATAACACCTTTTTTTTTTTTGAGACAGATTTTTTTCTCTTCTTGCTCAGGCTGGAGAGCAATGGCACCATCTCGCTCACCACAACCTCCACCTCCCGGGTTCAAGTGATTCTCTTGCCTTAGCCTCCCAAGTAGCTGGGATTACAGGCATACACCACCATGCCCGGCTAATTTTTTGTAGTTTTAGTAGAGATGATGTTTCACCATGTTGGCCAGGCTGGTCTCAAACTCCTGACCTCGTGATTTGCCCATCTTGGCCTCCTAAAGTGCTGGGATTACAGGCGTGGGCCACTGTGCCTGGCCTGGAAGATAACATTTTAAGCATAAATGTGGTCAGGCGTGGTGGCTCATTCCTGTAATCCCAGCACTTTGGGAGGCTGAGGTGAATGGATCACTTAAGCCCAGGAGTTTGAGACCAGCCTGGCCAACATGGCAAAACCTCGTCTGTACAAAAAATGCAAAAGTTAGCTCAGCGTGGTGGTGTGTTCCTGTAGTCCCAGCTTCTCAGGCAGCTGAGGTGAGAGGATCACTTGAGCCCAGGAGACAGCGGTTGCAGTGAGTGGAGATTGTGCCACTGCACTCCTGCCTGCGTGACAAAGTGCGACCCTGTCTCAAAAACAAACAAACAAAACTATTATGCTAAGTAAAATAAGCCAACCACACACACAAAAATCTTGCATAATTCTGCACATATGAGGCACTTAGAATAGGCAGAGTCATAGAGATAGAGAGTAGAATTGATGTTACCAGTGCTGGGGGAGGGGAAATGAGGAGTTATTGTTTAATCAGTTCAGAGTTTCAATGTGGGAAGTTAACTAAGTTCTAGAGATGGATGGTGACGTTGGTTGCACAACAATTTGAATGTACTTAGTGTCACTGAACTGTATATTTAAAATGGCTAAAATAATAAATTTTATGCTGTGGGTAGTTTATCACAACAAAAAGAGGAATAAATGCATAAAGAAGCCAGACACAAAAGAGAACATACTGTTTGAATTTATTTATATGAAGTTCAAGAACAGGCAAACCTAACTGGAGGTGGGAATGGAGCCAGAACAGCAGTTACCTTCGTATAGGCATGTGGGAAGGAAATTGGAGAAAAGAAGAAACAAACTGTACATTTCAAGGAGTTTGAAAGGGGGACAAATATTATTATAAATGAAGGGTAATGTTGGCTAGGGAGCCTAGCTTTTTTTTTAGAAAGGGGAAAATTGAATGTATTTTTAGTTCGAGGAACAGATGGAGAGAGAGGGAAGGATGACAGTGCAAGAGAGGGAAGAGACGGATGACATCGGGAGGTGGGAGGGGAGGGGACAAAGAAGGGAGGGTCGGATTGGCTTTGAAGAGGCATAGGGACCCATCTTCTGCTGCGCCTATGAGAAAAGGGAGCAAGAATGGGTGTGGATTGACTAAATGAGGAAGTGGAAGGGAAGCCTGTCAAAGGAGACAGAGTTGCATGGTCTTTTTCTTTTTTCTTTTCTTTTTTTTTCAGACAAAGTCTTGCTCTTGTCACCCAGGCTGGAGTGCAATGGCACGATCTCAACACACACCTCCTGGGTTCAAGCAATTCTCCTGCCTTAGCTTCCTGAATAGCTGGGATTACAGACCCATGCCATCACACTGGGCTACTTTTTGTATTTTTGGTAGAGACGAGGTTTCATTATGTTGGTCAGGCTGGTCTCAAACTCCTGACCTGGTGATCCTCCCACCTCAGCCTCCCAAAGTGCTGGGATGACAGGTGGGAGCCACTGCGCCCGACTCTTTTCTTTTGCTTTTCTGTTATTTTTTTTGAGACAGAGTCTTGCTGTATCAAGGGTGCACTTCCAGGCTGGTGTGCAGTGGCACTATCTCTATTCACTGCAACCTCCATCTTCTGGAGGATCAAGTGATCCTCCCATCTCAGCTTCCTGCATTGCTGGGACTACAGGTGCACTCCACCACTCACAGCTAAATATTGTATTTTTTATAGGGAGGGGCTTTTGCTGTGTTGTCCAGACCGGTCTCTAACCCCTGGGCTGAAGCAATCCACCCACTTTGGCCTCCCAAAGTGCTGGGATTGTAAGTGTGAACCTCAGTGCCTGGCCATCTTTTTTCACTATACTGAGCTGCCTCCCCCTACCTACTCAATGTCACCAATATCTCAGCAGAATTCAACCCCTCTGATCAATTTTTTTTTTTTTTTTTTTTTTTTGAGATAGAGTTTCACTCTTGTTGCCCAGACTGGAGTGCAGTGGCTCAATCTTGGCTCACTGCAACCTCCACCTCCCAGGTTCAAGCAATTCTTCTGCCTCAGCCTCTCAAGTAGCTGGGATTACAGGCACCTGCCACCATGTCCAGCTAATTTTTTACATTTCTAGTAGAGATGGGGTTTCATAATGTTGGCCAGGCTGGTCTCAAACTTCTGACCTCAGGTGATCCACCTATCTCTGCCTCCCCAAGTTCTGGGATTACAGGTGTGAGCCACCATGCCCAGCCCCTTTGATCTATTTCTTACTCTAAAACTAAACTATGCCACTAATTACCATTACCAAAATCATTTCTGTTGACACATTTTCTGTCTGAACATACAGGTATTTGATCAGAAGACCTCTGTGGTTTATGCAAGCTGCAACATTTTGTTTTGCTACAGATGTGAATTTTAGAATAAATCAGTTGGAAAATATAAGTATTTTTAATTTCCTCTGTGTCCTCAATTTAATAAGTGCAGCTGGGAAATAGACGTACTTTCAAAATTATGTTGGTAATACAGAGCTATCTGCCTTTCTCATAAAAATTATGGGGTTTTTTTGAACTGAGAATTGTCTTTTCATTCTACAAGGAAAACATTTCAGACTTAGATAGCTAAATTAAATATATCCACATGCAATTGATATATCAAAATTTTGTTAGGAGGAGGTAAATAATTGGAACAGGTTTCTCTCTGTGTCAATTCGGAACAGTGAAAACTGCATTACTGTGTATCAGCAAATGATAAGATTCTGGAACAGCTGTAGGGTGTATAGTCTCATTCCCTGAGAAGTAGAGGCCTTTGCTGAAGAGCAGGCAATGTTGCAGTAGGAGCCTGGCTAGAAAACTACTTCATCAAAGGTGTTCAGAAAAATCTCCTTTCAAAATACATACAGGCAATTCAAAAGGCAAATTATGGGTAGTTAATGCAATGTGAAAGAATGGAAAGTGTATAAAGTAGAAAAGTTCCTTTTTAAAGTTTCCTTTCTTGTTAAAGAATAAGTGTGCTACTAACTTTGTTAAGCCCAATCCTATGTAGCTGTTAAACATGCATGCTTACAGGCACGTAGTACATTCTATGTTCTTGTACTTTAACCAAGATATCTGTGCTGAACTTGCTCACAGGCATGTCCCAGCTCTCCATTGCTTTTACCTGTTGAGAAAAGTTTTAAGTTACTGCATTAGTTTGCTAGGGATAAAAAAAAAGGAGAAAAGTTTTAAGTTGTTAGCCAATCTGGTTTCAGTTTAGATTGTGAGGCCTGACTCCAGCCAATGGAGACCAGACACAGCAGTAAGGATGACCACAAATGCATAAAGGATAAATTTATGTGTTTTCCCTTGTTCATGGTACTCTCGTGGCACGATGGTACCCTTCCTGCAGTCCAGGGAGTAAAAAATTGCGTTGCCGAAAAATCCTTTGTCTCAGTGCTAATTTTTCTTTGTGGCACTGAGCATCTATTTCCAACAGAAAGATTCATTAATATTCAAAAGATGCAAATTAAAATGACACTTAGATGCCATTTCAACTTATCCAATTAGCAAGATTTGTAGAAGTAATGCTTAAGGGTAAAATGTCATGGGAAATCTCATGGACTGCTTGTAGGGTATAAATCAGTTTAATTTATTAAAAAGTGATGGAAGAATGTATATCAAAAGCCTTACCAATGGCCATACCTTTTGAATCAATAATGGTAATGCTAGGATGTCATCCTTTAAATAATTCAGAAAAGTGGATAAACAGTTTCTCATACAAAGATACTCATTGCCATGCTAATTATAATAGAAAGAGTTAGAAACACTATAAGGAGTTCAGTGTGTGTGTGTGTGTGTGTTGAGACAGGGTCTCTCCATGTTGCCTAGGCTGGTCTTGAACTCCTGGGCTCAAACAGTTCTCCCATCTCGGCCTCCCAAAGTGTTGGGATTACAGGTGTGAGCCACTGTGCTCAGCCAAGCATTTCAATTATGAAATATGATATTATACATTATATAGCCATTCAAATGCTTATGAATAATTTATAATGATGTAGGGGAAATGTGACATAATGATCAGTGATACACTGTTATTTCCTCTGTGTTAAAATATGTATATGTATAGAAAAAGATTGGAAAGTGTCAAAATGTAAAGTAGTTACATTTAAGTGGCAAGATTTTATAATTGTGTTTTCCTTCTTTATACTGCTCTCTATTTTTCACCATGTCTGATCACTATTTTAAATATCTGAATCTAAAGTTATTTTTTGACAAAGAAAGAAAACGTTCTTTGATCATTTTTGGTAATGATTAAATTCTTGTACTCCAGAGAAATGGGCCAAAATGTTGAGCTAAGTTCAGCTATTCATTCAACAACATGCGTTAAGTGTCTACTATGTACCAGGCTCCACAATATATACTGGGAATTCAAGGATAAAGAAGACGCCCAGACTTGTGCTGGTCCTCAGTGAGTTTAGTCTAGTGGAGGGT
This sequence comes from Callithrix jacchus, assembly GCF_049354715.1. Lineage (NCBI taxonomy): Eukaryota > Metazoa > Chordata > Mammalia > Primates > Cebidae > Callithrix > Callithrix jacchus. Next base: position 67,746,795 of record NC_133502.1, read on the forward strand.
GCAGTAGATTCGTTTGCTAGGAGTGCCATAACAAAGCACCCCAGACTAAATGACTTCACCCAACAGAAATTAATTTTCTCACATTCCAGAGGCTAGACGTCCAAGGTGTTGGCAGGGTTGGTTTCTTCTGAGACCTTTCTCCTTGGCTTGTAAATGGCTGTCTTCTCACTGAGTCTTTACATCACCTTCCCTCTCTGTGTGTCTGTGTCTAAATTTCCTCTTCTTATCAGGACGCCAGTTATATTGGATTAAGGCCCCATCCTAATCACCTCATTTTAACTTAATTACTTCTGTAAAGACCCTATCTCTAAATACAGTCACAATCAAAGGTACTGGTAGTTAGGACTTCACCTTATAAGTTTTGAGGGGGAACAATTCAACCCAATAATATCTAGCAATTAAATAATTGCATCAGGCCAGGCACTGTGACTCATGCCTATAAGCCCAGTACTTTGGGAGGCTGAAACAGGTGGATCACCTGAGTTTGGGAGTTTGAGACCAGCCTGACCAACATGGAGAAACCCTGTCTCTACTAAAAATGCAAAATTAGCCTGGCATGGTGGCGGGAGTCTATAATCCCAACTCCTCAGGAGGCTGAGGCAGAAGAATCGCTTGAACCAAGGAGGTGGAGGTTGCAGTGGGCCAAGATCATGTCATTGCACTCCAACCTGGGCAACAAGAGTGAAACTCCATCTTAAAAAAAAAAAGGCCAGGCACAGTGGCTCATGCCTGTAATCCCAACACTTTGGGATGCTGTGGCAGGCAGATCACAAGGTCAGGAGTTCGAGATCAGCCTCATCAATATGGTGAAACCCCATCTCCATCTCCAAAAAAAAAAAAATGACATCAGGAAAAAGGGCTGGAAAAGCTGATATTGAGAGTCAACAGTATCCTTGTGCTCCTAGCACTACTGGTAATTTCTAATGAATGGTGTGATTACTATTACTTCAGTATTTGCTTTTTAGTCTTTAGTGCACAGTTTGTACCTTCTTTATTTAACAGATTAGCAGGAATGAAACAAATTTTCATCTAGTTACAATAAAATGCAGCTGACATTTTAAATGTATCTTCTCTTCAGAGAGTCAGAGAATGAATATTTATTATTTGATGACTGATATTACAAAGTCATTATCTTATCTTTCAGGGATCAGATTGGGGTGTGAATTAATACTTGCTAAATTCCCAGAGAAGTATATGGCATGACTTCCAAGAAGGGCTTGGCTGCTTCTAAGTCCCTAGAGCTGTAAACAGAGTCCTGGAGAATAAACTCTGCCCAGTCTAATAACTTCTCTGTGACTCGTTTTCAATACTTTTCGAAATTCAGAAGAATAGCTTTTTACGGAATCATGTATAAAATCTAACTTAATTCATAATCTGCTTCCTATACACCTGTCATTTGGCATCAAATTCTTTATGGCATGTGGCGGGCTACAAGTAAATTCATTAAAAATGAAATGATTCTTTAGGCTGCATAGATCACGGCTGAAAAATACTTGTTATATTACATTCATATAGACAAGTAATTTCTTCTCCATTTCAAGAGACAGAATTTTGCATAATCACTTGAGAAGCAGTAGAAGGATGGGGTAATCTGATGATTAAGGGCCTGAGCTCCTGGGAGCAGCTCTACCTCTCCCCACCTCCAGGAGGATGGTGAAAATGAAACGAGCAAATCCTCCAGGAGCCCTTCACAATAGTTCCTGGGGCATAGTGACATGTGCAATATTCAAGAACTGCTCTTATTAGACATTGCAGAGTTGATTTCCTGTCTTTGATACATTATTCCTTTCTTGCCTTTTCCCCCACACTTCATCCAGACTTAGCTCAGTTACCCAAGGGCTGGTTCAGAATCAACAGTGAATGACAACTTTGAGCCCTCTTGTTGATGACATTTTAATATGGTAAACACTTGAGCCCTTCACTATTTGAAGTTCACTTTTGGCTTGTTGGATCCACACAATTGCAGTGATTCCCTTTCTAGCAAAATTAAAATTTGTACAAGTTCGGAAGTATGTATTTTGGTGTTCTTTCATTAATGTGTGAGCACTTCTCATTCTCCTGAATTTCCCCAGGTCATCTGTGAATTCTCCCCTATAGCACAGTCCCACTCGCTGCTTGCTTCTTAAAGTCATTGTGCTAGGCTTATAGGGCTTTGTTTGTTACAATCTCCGTGGCTACATGGTTGCTCTTCCTAGTTTGCAATGCCTTGTTCCTCTTCACCAGCAGAACTCCTCCTTTATTTCAAAATTGGACCCCAACACCCTAGGATCTTGTTGCTTTTATTACTTTGCCTTGATTGTACTTACTGTCCACATTATTTTAATTTGCCCTTATGAATTACTGCTTGAAAAATATGTTTCTGATTTGTGCCTTTTTTCTTATGTGTTCCTGTTAGATTGTATGCTCCTTGGCAAAGCACTTAAGATACTTAGCGACAGCTATTATTAAAAATGATTTGACTGGGCACAATAGTTCATGTGGTAATCCTAGCATTTTGGGAGGCTGAGGTGGGTAGATCGCTTGAGACCAGGAGTTCAAGACCAGCCTGGGCAACAATATGGCAAAACCCTATCCCTACAAAAAAATGCAAAAATCACCTAGATGTAGTGGTGTACACCTGCAGTCCTGGCTACTCGAGAGGCTTAGGTAGGAGGATCACCTGAGCCTCGGAGGCTGAGGCGGCCGTGAGCCATGATCATGCCACTACACTCCAGCTTGGGTGACAGACTGAGACTTGTCTCAAAAAAAAAATGTAAAAAAGATACTAATATATCAACATTTACTTATTCAAGGAGACCAGGAAAATAACTGTCACATCATTGACACCTCCTGCATTTATTGAGTGCTCAATTATCCAAAGACTATGGAAAGTTCACCGTCAACATTGGACCTAGGTATAGGGATAGGAACAGAGAGTTTTAATCTATGTGGATAATCAGTAATATCAATATTTAGAATTATTTTCATAATTAGATTTTTGATTTTAAAAAACTTATGGTAAAATATTCATAACATAAACTTTGCCATTTAACCGTTTTAAGTATATAGTTCACTTGCATTAAGTGTGTTTGCATTGCTGTGCAACCATCACCACTATCCATTTCTAGAACTCGTTTCATCTGGCAAAACTGAAACTCTACCTATTAAATAACAACTCCCCATCCCCTCTTCACCCAGATTCTGGGATCCACATCCTATTTGCTCTGTGAGTTTGACTACTCTAGGTAGCTCATATAAGTGAAATCATACAGTATCTGTCATTTTGTGTCTGACATTTCACCTAGTGTAATGTCTTCAAGGTTTATCTATGTTTATAGCATGTGCCAGAATTTTCTTTCTTTGTAAGGCTGAATTGTTTTAAATTTTAATGGGTATAAAATATTCTTTTTCTATTGTTTTGTCTTTTGTTTTTGAGAGAAAGTCTGGCTCTGTTGCCCAGACTGGAGTATAGTGGTGTCATCTCAGCTCACTGCAAACTCTGCCTCTAGGGTTCAAGCGATTCTCCCTGCCTCAGCCTCCCAAGTAGCTGGGATTCTCCCTGCTTCAGCCTCCTGAGTAGCTGTGATTATAGGCATCTGCCACCACACCCGTCTAATTTTTGTGGTTTTTTTTTTTTTTTTTTTAGTGGAGACCTGTCTCCATGTTTTACCTTATTGGCTAGGCTGGTCTTGAACTCCTGACCTCAGGTGATCCACCCTCCTTGGCCTCCCAAATGCTAGAATTACAGGGGTGAATCACGGTGCCTGGCCTCCTTTCTATTGTGTGTTTAGGTGGTTCCCCATTTTTAGCAGCCATAGATAATGAAATCGAGCTCTGTCATTCAGTGTAAGTATTTTGAGGCCTCAAATAATAATGGAAGATTGAAAAAGAAAAGACAAGTCTAGTGCCCAGAAAATCTCGTTACAAGCAAATCTTTTTGCTTTTATCAGAAACACTTATCCTGTATTTTAAGATGCATTTAAGATTTTTTTCAGACATAAGGAAAAAGCGTTGCTCAACTGTGTAGCTTTGTTGTTGTTCATCCGTAATGATTAGCACGTCATCTTGGTCAATGTATTCACTGACCATAAAAGCAGAAAACCGTACAGTTCCTTCATAGTATTAGCAATGAGTTGGCAAGTGATCTCTGAGCTCTAGGATGGGCTGAAAGGTGAAATGGAAGATGTTCCAATCTGCCAAGACTTGAATTAAAGCCTTTTAAACTGTTTCTTTTCCAATAATTGCTAAGATGACGAAATTGCAAAAGTGAATAAGGAAGCTTGTGGCATGTATTTTGTTTCAGACAGTAAGCTACTAAAGAGAAAAACAGCAAGACAATAGGGAAGTAAAGAACAAAATGACATACAACAATCTTGGTAGCTTAAAATGTACTTTTCAATATAAATGAGAGCTCTGGTAACAAGCTCAAGAAAGTTCCTTTTTTCTTTAAGGGAAGGAAATTTGAAATTGGATCTTATTTTATTACCCCAGGTGGAAGAAACATTTTTGCATTCATTATTTATATCCTGCCCAATACAAAAATTATTTGAGGCAATTTGAGAGGCTATTAAAGAATGTAATTGAAGCAATCTAAGTAGAATTTCCCCAGCTTGTCTTGTATAGTTTAGGCACTGACCTTTTATCTGAAAATACTAACAGAAACCTTAAAAACGAACATCAGCTTTGATGACTGGAGGGAACTAGTTTAGCAGTTTTTCTCATGGCATTGGCTAGGTCTTGTCTACCTAGCGCTGGTCAGTTCCGTCTTCTCTTGTAATTAGAAGTTTCTTGGCCTGTAAATAAAGTAACCATATGTTCTAGATTTTCTGGGGCAGCCCCAATTAAAAATATTCTTTCCTGTTGTTAGACCATGTGTCAGACCATATGTACTGACATTTTTATGGAAAATGTGGTCAGCTTGTTTTTCTTGGATGCCGGTGATCGCTGTGGGTTCTTGGCCTCCGACCTCTTAAAGAATAAGTGGTGGGGCCGCTTCAGCTGTACTGTATGTTCATAAAGTGAATATCGAACCCAAAAAAACGTTGCAGAAAGGTGATTTTATTTAGGTAGAGAAAAAAAAAAAGGAAAGGAGAAGAGAAAGGCTTCCACGAAGAGTGTGGAAGGGGATTCCAGAGGGGAAAATCCTGGAGGGAGCTCCCACCATGTGGGAGGGAATTCCAGAAAGTTGGAAATCCGGCGCAGATGAGGGAGCACAGACTTTTATCCTGGGAGAAACCCCCACCTTCTCCAAGACCCTGGGCCAATGAAATGAGTGCCTTAGAACTTCCGCTGGAGTGATTGACTTTTAGTTTCTTCCGCCTGTGAAATTCAAACATAAACCGTTGAATCTCCTGGATGGAGAGAGATGGGAGGGGGGCATGGCGCTGGGGAATTCTTGCCCTTAAAGCTATGCCCCCTTATGGACCCGGAAACAGAACACATTCCCTTAAGCTTACTCAAAATTTTCCTAATGGGCCTTTTTTTCCAGGTGCCTAGAGGCCTCTGTGTGGATTGGGGTTCACCTCCCACCTATTCTGTGAGACTCAACTGATGTCTTTGCATTCTTGTAAAGCCTGACCTGCCTTCTTCCAGAAACCTTCTCTCTCCCATCTCCTACTCCACCTATGGAGTGCCATACTCTGCCTAGGATTTGATCGTACACCACCTGTTATTGTTATGTGTGTGTTAATTTCATCTCCTCAACGATATTGCAGTCTGGAGGAAAGGAATATCACCTAAATTTCTCCCACAACTTCCACGGGACCTCACCTGGGGCTAGCCACATAGCAGTTCCTGTTTTAAAAATTAACAACTAAAAAGACTGATTAATTTGTTTGTGTCATTTGTGGCAAGGACACTTTTAGTCTCTACCAGAACCCTGCAATGAACTTGTAAATATTTTACTATTGGTTAAAACCCTTACCAAAGCCAGATTTCTATTCTAAGCGTTTGATTTTATAAACACACACACACACACACACGGTATTCAGAAAGTTCATGGAAAAATTGAATTAAAATATATAAATAAAAATACATTCCTTCTTCATATGTCAATTAAAAAAAAATACAAACTTTATTTCTCAACATAATTTCCATCAAGGTCAAGATGTTTTTGTAAGCAATGATAGCAGCCACTTTGTCCATCCCTAAAGAACTGAGGATCCTGGGAATTCACCCAGATCAATGCAATTCTTTTTATATTATTAATTGAAGAAAACTGGGTACCCTTTACAGATTTCTTTTTTAAGATAGAGTCTTGCTCCATCGCCCGGGCTGGAGTGCAGTGCTGTAATCTTGACTCACTGCAACCTCCGCCACCCAGGTTCAAGCAATTCTCCTGTCTCAGCCTCCTGAGTAGCTGGGACTACAGGCACCTGCCATCATGCCCAGCTAATTTTTGTATTTTTAGTAGAGACGGGTTTCACCTTATTGGTCAGGCTGAACTCCTGACCTCAGGTGATCTACCCGCCAAGGACTCCCAAAGTGCTGGGATTACACACATGAACGACCGCGCCTGACCAGATTTTCAAGATTTGAAACAAAAAGGAGTCAGAAGGAGCCAAATCAGGACTGTAAGGTGGATGCCTAATAATTTTACATGAAAACTCTCCCAACATTGCCCTCATTTGACATGGGCAGGAGCATTGTCAGGATAGAGAAGGACTCGCTGGTGAAACTCTCCCAGGTGTTTTCTGTTAAAGCTTTAGCCGACTTTCTCAAAATTAGTCATAATGAGCAGAAGTGATCATTCTTTGGTCCTCAAGAAAGTCTCCAGAAAGTTTTTTGGGATGCTTAAACAAAATGCATTGAACATCCCAAAAAACTCTTGCCATGACTTTTAATCTTAACCAGCCACTTTTGTTTTGACTGGACCACTTCCACCTCTTGGTAACCATTTCTTTGATTGTCCATCATCTTCAGGGCTACGCTGGTAAAGCCATGTTTCATCTTTTGTTACAGCCCTTCAAAGAAATGCTTCAGGATCTTGATCCCACTTGTTTAAAATTTCCATTGTCTGCAGCTGATCTGGGCTCAACAATTTTATAATCTATCAAACTGTATGTCAAGGGACTTGGTGATTCTGATTTCAGAGAACCACAGTTCCAGAACTTAGTTTCAATTCCTTATAGTACGACCTTAAAGGTTGCTATCAACATACCTCTATCACACCACCTTCCCTTTACAATTTCCCCATTTCTTTCAGTATTAATACTCTTGCTTTTTCTGAGGAATTGGAATGTTTAAGAGGGTTTAATTTGTACATTTCATGTGTAAGGTTGATAAGCGTTATTTAAGTACTTGGGGGAGGTTTTGCTTATTAGGTTATAAGTTAGCTCTTCCGGCATTTAAAATGTTTAAAATAAAAACTGACTTTATCAAATTTATAAATGGAGTTTAAAACGTTTAAGGGGATTTAATTATGCACTTTGTAAATGGTACTGATTGTTTAATTAAATTTAGTTTTTTTAATATCAGCTTACCAAATATTAATCACACAAAAGTAAATTATTCTTCATTTGCGTAACAAGATTAGTAATTTAAACTCAAGAAAAACAAGATTTTTAATTGTGTAATAAAACATTGAATATTAATTTGCTGTCCTAGTAAGTGTAAATCGTTTTTTCTACTTCTTTTTTTTTTCTTTTTCTTTCTTTTTTTTTTAATTTAAAGACAGGGTTTCACCATGTTGGTCAGGCTGGTCTTGAACTCCCAACCTCAGGTGATCCACCTGCCTTGGCCTCCAAAGTGCTTGGATTACAGGCATGAGCCACCACACCTGGCCAGTTTTTTCTACTTCTAAAGATTCCTTTTCTGCCCAAGACTCAGGAGGCTGAGGCAGGAGAAAACAAATGAATAAACCTCTACAATATCAAAAGATAGACCCTAAATATGTTTAAATGTAAATGACACTTATTCCCCACAGTTTCTATGCTCGTTATGGTTCTGAAATTTCTGGAATATAAGTGACTCAAAACACCCTTCTTTAATCTGAAGAGGGGAACTATGAGTACCTTTCAAGTTCTCGCTCTCTTTTTTTTTTTTTTCCAGACAGAGTCTTGCTCTGTCACCCAGGCTGGAGTCAGGTGGTATGATCTTGGCTCAGGCTTACTGCAACCTCTGCCTCCCAGTTCAAGCAATTCTCCTGCCTCAACCTCCAGAGTACCTGGGACTACAGGTGTGTGCCATCACACCCAGCTAATTTTTTGTATTTTTAGTAGAGACTGAGTTTCATTATGTTAGCCAGGATGGTCTCAATCTCCTGACCTCGTGATCCACCTGCCTCAGCCTCCCAAAGTGCTGGGATCACAGGTATGAGCCACCGTACCCGGCCCTCAAGCTCTCTTTTAAATACAAAGTTCCTTCAATCATTGGATATGTAGTATGGAATACATTGTGCTATGGAATAGAATTTACTCACTTGGTGAGTATTTGATTTGTGTTAATCCAAGCCTATTACGAAACAAATTATGGAGACTCTTCTATTAACTAGAAAAGTATCTCAGACTTGACACCTCCTCCTCTTTTCCAACTCCCTACCTCCATTACTTTTTATTCTTAGAGTCTAAGGGTAATCCAAGTGAAATAAAGAATTGTGATGCCAGCAGATTCTAACATAAATGTAAAGCCTGAAGTCTTCAATATTGGGAAAGTTGACACAGTAGATTGTTCTTTTCTCACGTTCAGACTGTGCACATCTGCTCATATAAAACTACAAACGAAGCCACTACCACTGTGCAGGCACACTGTGCCTGATTAAATGCCTGGCCAGGCTCCATAGCTTCTTTCAAGTACTGCCACTCCTCTTGCCACATTGACTGGGCAGGAGCAAATGGCCTGTGCCATGGCCTGTCATGATAACCTCATACTATAGATGACCTCTTTTTTGTTGTTGTTTTTGCTTTGGAGGCTTCTTGCTATTGATATTTTTACTACAGAAACAATAATTCCTATGACACTACCTTCTGACTTAGTTTAATTGGAGGGTACCTTGGGATTGCAGGCAAATTGTAAAATACAAAACAAAAAAACAAAAATTACCAATGCAAGCACTTAACATGTGAATCAAAGTGAATCAGGATTTTTCTTAGTACTGTAAAACCAAAATAAAATTCAGAAATCAATTGGATGCTTGGATGCCAAAGCTGATGCAAGATGCAGCTGTCTTCCATCACCCCCTGATTAAAATGTTTACGTTTATTTAATCAGTTTCCTTTATCTTTTGGTCAACTTTATTCTAAACACAGGTTATATGTTTAAAACTATAAAATGAACCATGCTAATTTGAAAAACCCCAGGTTTTTGTCTGCTTTATACCACTAGTATTTCACATAAGATTTTATTTTCAGAAGGTGCTCCCTCCTAAGGAAAGTTTCAAAAGCCACTGACTTATTAGAATACGGGCCCCCTAGTTTTCCTCTGAAATTCGATTCCTTCCCTTCTTTATCTTACCTAGCACACCAACAACAACATAGTAATTTTTCCAAAATTATGTATTCTCCCTCTTCAAAAATCTATAAAGCCTGTTTATAGACTACAAAATTAAAGTCAACATTTTCGACCTTTCCAGGCAGACATAATCTCACCATACTCCAGCTATCCAGATATTTTCCTGTAGTCACCCATACAGACTCCGTAGTCCAGGAAAGGTAAGCGTGTGGTGCCTCTACTTCCTTACCTCCTGCTCTTGACAGATTCTGCCAATCCTCCTACACTGAGCCATAGCCCGCTGGCTAATGGCTTTTTTTGGTAAGGCTTGCCCCTTGTGTGCCCTGCATTTTGGTACATTATGTCCTTAAAACTGAGACTTTTGTCTCAGTTCACCTACCCTCTCTGTTCATCTACCCTAATTCCTTCTTATCCTTCACAGTCCACATGTGAATGGAGTTTGCATTAGCTTCCTGATTACGTGATGATCTCTTCTTCCCACTGATTTATAATTTAGTTTTTCTAAGAGCTTTCTTTGTTCTGTGATCTTCCTTTGAGATCACAGATGTCTATATTTTTTCACAAGCTTGTGATGTCTGTAGGAATCTATTCTTGAAAGGTAGAAGGTAACTTGGACAAGAGGGGTAGCAAAAAGGAAATAGATGGATGATATGTTTAGGAGAAAGGATTAATAGAGCTAGAGATAGATTGGGTGCAGAGAAGGAGCATGAAGGAATAGTCCAGGATTCTGGCTTAAGCAATTGGGTTGAAGAGATACCATACATTCATTAAAATGAGCAAAGGTAAAAGGGGAATAGATTAGATGTGGCTCTGGCTGGAAATTCAGGTATCATGGTGTAAACACAAGTTCAGTTTGAATATGTTAAGTTTAAGAAGCATGTGGGGGCCGGGCGTGGTGGCTCACACCTGTAATCCCAGCACTTTGGGAGGCTGAGGCGGGTGGATCACGAAGTCAAGAGATTGAGACCATCCTGGTCAACATGGTGAAACCCCGTCTCTACTAAAAATACAAAAAATTAGCTGGGCGTGGTGGCGCGTGCCTATAATCCCAGCTACTCAGGAGGCTGAGGCAGAATTGCCTGAACCCGGGAGGCGGAGGTTGCGGTGAGCGGAGATCAGGCCATTGCACTCCAGCCTGGGTAACAAGAGCGAAACTCTGTCTCAAAAAAAAAGCATGTGGGAACTTCCAGGAGAAATGCCAAGTGGCCATTTAGGTATGTTAGACATGCCGTGCTTACAGGCATGTAGTACATTCTATGTCCTTGTACTTTAACCATGATATCTGTGCTGAACGTGCTCACAGGCATGTCCTAGCTCTCCATTGCTTTTACCTGTTTAAAACAGTTTCAAGTTATTTAGGATTAGGGTTTAGATTGTGAGGTCTGGCTTCAGCCAACGGAGATCAGACACAGCAGTAAGGACAACCCCAAATGTGTAAAAAATAAATGTCTGCTCTCCTTTGTTCGTTGTACTCTTGTGGCAAGATTGCTGACGGGAGTACCCTTTCTGGAGGAAGTAAAAATTGCGTTGCTGAAAGATCCTTTGTCTCAGTGCTAATTTTTCTTTGTGGCACTGAGCATCTATTTCCAACAAGGTATATGGCAATGAAGATTAGTAGAGAGGTCCAGACGGTCTCAGACATTTGTTACTGGTATATAAAAAGCATTTAAAGCCCTTGGGATTAGAGGAGTCACCTAGGAAGAAATTGTAGAAAAGAAACAAAGAGAACCACCAGTCTCTTGAGAGTTATCTTCTCATCAGTCAGATTCCTACATCCTATCAACTCTGGATGGGTTAATAAAATCAGGTTTCTTAACCCCTTTATAATTACTTCTCCATCATGACTCCAGTAAGGTGGCTAGAGAAAACAAGCAGCAGACTATTCCGTCAATTGCAATTTTATTTTAAAACACAGAAGAGATTATTATCCCCATTGTACAGAGGAAAAAAGTGACTATGAAAGTTTAAGCAATTTAGTTAAAACTGCAGAATCGGTGACAGACAGGAATGAGATTAAATTTGAGGCATAGAATTGTAATTAAGAAGAGCTCTTTCTACCTTTCAAGAATAGATCCCTACAAGTCATCACCAGCTTGTGAATAAATGTGGACATCTGTAATCTCAAAGGGAAGACCATAGAACAAAGAACACTCTTAGGCAAAACTAAATTATAAACCGATGGGAAGAGATCATCATGAACAATTATCCTGTGATTAGATTATTGCAAAATTCTCCCAACTGGTCTCACCGTTTCTAATTTAACACCCCCTCCAATCCATTTTTTTTTTTTTTTGAGACAAGTTCTCACTCTGTCACCCAGGCTGGAGTGCAGTGGAGGCTCACTGCAGCCTTAACCTCCCAGCTTCAGATGATCCTTCCACCTCAGCCTTCTGAGTAGCTGGGACTGCCAGTGTGCGCCACTACACCTGGCTAATTTTTGTATTTTTATTAGAGATGGGGTTTCACCATGTTGCCCAGGCTGGTCTTGAACTCCTTGGCTCAAGCAATCCACCCACTTCAGCAATCTCAAGTGCTGGGATTACAGGTATGAGTCACTGTGCCTGGTCTCCCATCAACTTTTCACACAGCAACCAGAAGGATCTTTTTAAAGAGCAAATCTCATCACATATAGTTTTATCCTTATGTATCATATTCAAAATAAATCCAAACTACCTCCAAGTGGCCACTAAGGGGCTTTGTGACCTGGTCCCTGCCTACCTTTCCAGGCTCATTTCCCATGCAACCTTCTCTCTCTTGATCCCTTCCAATCTGTATTGGCCTTTCAGATCTTCAGATACACTAAGCTCTTTACTACCTTCTGCTTGACAGCTTTCCCCTCACCTCATCATCTGGTTAACTCCTAGTTTCACTTAAAGAGTCAGAAAAACCTTTTCTAAGCCTCTAACAGTCATTAGCACAAGATGCAATTACATTTTTATTTGCAGGATTATCTATTTGTCCATCTCCCCTCCCAGCTCTTCAGTTCCTCTGCCCTTCTACTAGATCTTTGTGTGTTCATGCAATTGTGTAGCTTCAGACAATCAGGCTGTAATATCAATTACTAGCAAAAGAGGGTGGAGGTTATGTTACGTTCAGAACCCAATGCTATACTTTTATCCCTAATAATACTGCTCCCAGTGGAACCACAACAAAAGCACCACAAAGTCGTACTGCCTTATCAAATGAGCTAGCCAAAAGTTCTGGACTAAATGACCCCTTCACAGATTTAATGGGAAATTGGTTCAGCAAATGGGAAGGACTTATGTCCTCAATCCTCATCTTTCTTGCCTTCGGAATAATAAGGTTGCTTATTCTTGTAGAATACTATGTCATGCCTTGCACCCAAGAATTAATACAAAAACTTATTGAAATAGCTCTCACCAAAGCCTCCCTCAATCCTCCTCCTCCTTATTCAAATGAGCTTTTTCTTCTAGAAGACCAAGTAGAACAACAGAACCAAATTATGCTGAAAAGTTTGAAGAAGAAATACTGTAAAAAAAATTAAATGGGAGATTGTTAAATATAGTAGGAGATTCTTCTTCAAAGGTTTAGGTCACTTAAGTTCCCTTGTCCTTTGTTCCCTGCTTTCAAGGCCAGAATTCCTTACCTTCTGTGTTCCCCTGGCGCTGGTAAACACCTTCCTGCCTGTCCTTATCTAAGAGCCCACATTCCACACCTGATATGCTCTCTGATCCCCAAAGCTGTATCAGTAGCAGCTTATATTCAATTCGTCACTGAAGGAAGGGCTACTTCAGCTGACAGCTGATTTTATGCTTTTTTTAGTAGTTTCATCTCAAGACAGTGACCTTTTCCTTACTCAAATTCTGGGGACTCTTACTGTATGTATCCTCAGTTTACTGACTAAAATTCCTTCTAGAATTATTGGAACAGATAAATGAGATAATAATATTTGTTGAGAGCTCAATATGTTCTAGACAATGTTTTAAGTGCTTTACTTGCACAAATTTATTCAGTCCTCATAACTCCTCCTGAAGTAGGTAGCATTGTTATGCATTGTTTTACTCATTTATAAAGGGAGAAATTGAGACACAAAGAGTTATACCAATTATCACTTTGCAAATAAGTGGGGAAGTTGGAATATGAACCCACAGTCTGATTCCAGAATCTAGGCCCTATGTAGCATATATGTGAATGCTCACTCTTTAGTAATATTTATTCTTTAATGACATTACTTTTTAATGTATTTACCTACATTTTAGGGAGAGCTTACTGTGTTCCAGGCATTACGTGCAGTGCAGGAACATAGTTTGCACTCTACTGGGGAAGGTGGATTTGAATAATGATTATAACAGTGATGTGTGTTACGACTGTGAGGGACTGTGTGTAGTGGGAGCATAAAGCAGCGGGACCCAGTGTAATCTGGGGCTAAGAAAGTGCCTTCTTGAGGAAGGAACCTTTAGGTAAGATGTGTGCATAGTGAGGTAGAGCATCCTACGAATGACTGAGAAACTAAAAGAAGGCAAGACACCTGGAGTTTCTTGAGCAAGGAAACAAGTGGAGTGAAATGATGCAGAACCAAGGACTGGCTCCCATCACAAGGGCCTTGGATGCCATAATAAGGATCTGGTACTTCATTCCAAAGGTCTTGACAGTTATTAAAAAGATCTTAAGAAGTACAGAGTTTGGAAAAGACTGTTCTGGCTGAGCATGGTGGCTCATGCCTGTAATCCCAGCAGTTTGGAAGGCTGAGGCAGGCACATCATTTGAGCTTAAGAGTCCGAGACCAGCCTTGGTAACATAGAGAGACCTTGCCTCTACTTACAAAAAAAGCAAAAAATTAGCCGGGCCTGGTGGTGCACACTGCAGTCCCAGCTACCAGGAGTCTGAGGTGGGAGGATCACTTGAACTGTGGAGGTAGAGGTTGCAGGGAGCCATAATAACACCACTGCACTCCAGCTTGGGTGATTAAGTAAACCCCATCTCAAAAAAAGAGACTGTTCCAGCAGAGGGAAGTGGGAGTGAGAAGGCAGAAATCAGTGGGGAGTTTATTGCAATCTACCAGGAGGTGGGGGGGCTGGTTGTGTGAGCAAGGATGGTGGCAGGAATCACGTGAGGGAGTAGGTGGGTTCTTAACATATCTCAAGGTGAATTGGACAGAACTTGGTGGTTGATTGGATGTGGAGGGTGAGAGGAAAAAAGGAGCCAAGTTTTCTGACTTGAGCAAAGTTTTGATAATGGTAGTAGAAATGAATGAGGAATGAAAGCAGTCCCCCATTTTCAGTATGGGGATTGATGGAATAATGACTTGAATTTCAGGGGGGTTGAAACAGAAGTGGATGTGGCCAACAAGTAGTGGATTATAAGGGTCTGAAGCTGAGCAAGGAGAGGTGGGCTACAGAATATCTTTAATCTTAAAATGGACATTTTTCATGTTTACTGTTTTCAAAATTAAGATATATCTTAAAATTCAGTTTGCTTATCAGTCTTTCTTTTCTCCTGAATATTATAACAAATTAATGATAAAGTATAATCAGTAGTGTCTTAAAATAGAAGATATTCTATGAAATAAGAATATCCTGTAGAGAAACAATTAATTTGTACTTAATGGTGTTTCGAGAAGTCAGAAAGAGCCTTTAAAATATCTTTTTTTCTTTGAGAAAGATATATTTACTATAGGTAAAATTCAGCACTAGCACTGAAATCTGGCACAAATGCCAGATTGGTATAGTCCAACTTAATGGGGCTTTGACATATTGTTAATGGGCTTGAAATGTTTATTCTTTTTAAGTAAGTCCAAATCTTTCCTCTTCCAATTCTACCCCCAACACAATTTGCTTTACACCATTAACTTCATTAGCAGTCTCTGTCTCCATATTACAAAGGTATGCTTTGTCAGTGTGGGCTAGAATAATGTGTCTGTAAATTTTAGGAACTCAAATTAATATGGTTTTACTGTAGTATGTTTACATTTCCCCTGAGCATAAAATGCTGAATCATTTGGTGTAACTGTGGCAGTGTTTCACATATTCATGCCTCCATCCTCAGCCATATAGGTGGGAGAAGAGGTAAAGAAACTGTAAACTTAGTTTAGAAGAAGAAAGAGTTTTACCAACCTCCCATTCTAAAATTGTACATCATTTATTGTCTCTAAGGTATTTTTGTTTTCTGTTTTTTCTTTTTCTTTTTCTTTTTGGCCGTTTTCCATTGTTAATTTTTATTTATTTATTTTTAAGATAGGATCTAGCTTTGTCACCCTGGCTGGAGTGCAATGGCATGTTCTCGGCTCACTGTAATCTCCACCTCCTTGGCTCAAGAGATTCTCCTTCCTCGGCCTCCTGAGTAGTTGGGACCACAGTTGCTTGCCACCATGCCCAGATGATTTTTGGATTTTTTAGTAGATAGGGTTTTGCCATGTTGCCCAGGCTGGTCTTGAACTCCTGAGCTCAGGCCATATGCCTGCCTTGGCCTCCAACAGTACCAGGATTATAGGTGTGAGCCACCACATCCAGCCTTCCATTGTTAATTTAATATTCATAAGTGTGTATATAACCTTCCCAATGAGATTTTAACCTAGCAGGGGAGCAAGTAACTAGGGCTACTTCTCCACGATCTTTATCTCCAGGATCTTTACCTAGTTTTCTGTTCCATTTCTACCAGGTCTTCCTGGGCCCTCCAACTAAGGCCATCTAGATCTCACAAAGATCACTCCTTAGTATTGTTAACGTTCGGGGAACAGTTTGAAACAAACCTTTGCTTCCTAACCTGTTCTACCCTAATCTCCAAATCAGATACAGAGATTACAAGAAAGAAAAATTGCCAGGCACAATAGCACACATCTGTAGTCCCAGCTACTTAGCAGACTGAGGTGGGAGGATCACTTGAGCCCAGGAATTTGAGGCCAGCCTGGACAACATGGCAAGACCCTATCTCTTATTTAAAAAAAAAAGAAAGAAAAGAAAAAAAAACTACATGCTAGTATCTCTCACAAACATAGATGCAAAAGTATTCTAACATAAAATATTAACAAATTGAATCCAACAATATATAAAAAGAATTGTATACTATGACCAAGTGGGATTTATTCCAGATATACAAGGCTGGTTCAGTACCCAAAAATCAATCAACGTAGCCTGGTGCAGTGGCTCACACCTGTAATCTCAGCACTTTGGGAGGCTGAGGCAGGCAGATCACCTGAGGTCAGGAGTTCGAGATCAGCCTGACCAACATGGTAAAACCCTGTCTCTACTAAAAATACACGCTGAGCATGGTGGCAGGCACCTGTAATCCCAGCTACTTGGGAGGCTGAGGAAGGAGAATCACTTGAACCTGGGAGGTGGAGATTGCAATGAGCCGAGATCCACTCCAGCCTGGCTAACAGAGTGAGACTCTGTTAAAAAAAAAAATATATATATCAATCGATGTAATCCACCAAGTCAACAGGCTAAAAAAGAAAAATCATATGATCATGTCAATTGATGCAGAAAAAGCATTTGACAAAATCCAACACTTATTCATGATAAAAATTCTCAGCACACTCGGGATAGAGAGAACTTCCTCAACTTGATAAAGCATACCTACAAAAAGCCTACAGCTAAAATCATACTTAATGGTGAGAAATTATATGCTTTTTTCCTCAAATCAGGAGAAAGGCAGGGACATCCTTTTCATTGCTCCTATTCAACAATGTACAGGAAGCCCTATTAGTGTAATAAGACAAGACTAGGAAATAAAATATATACAAATACGGAAGGAAGAACTAAAACATGGTTTTAGTAAGAAACAAATGGAAGCATCTCAAGTTTCTTTTCTCTCTCTCTCTCTTTTTTTTTTTTTTTTTTTTTTTGAGACAGTCTCTATCGCCCAGGCTGGAGTGCAGTGGTGCAATCTCGGCTCACTGCAACCTCTGCCTCCCAGATTTAAGTGAGTCTCCTGCCTCAACCTCCTGAGTAGCTGGGACTACAGGTGCACACCACACCTGAATAATTTTTTGTATTTTTAGTAGAGATGGGGTTTCACCATTTTGGCCAGGCTGGTCTTGAACTCCTGACCTCAAGTGATTCGCCTGCTTTGGCCTCCCAAAGTGCTGTGATTACAGGCATAAGTCACCACTCCCTGCCTCCAATTTCTTTTAGAATTTATAGACTTTTTTATTGCATACTTGTTTTCTATTTCATATATTTCTGCTGTTATCTTTTTATAATTGACTTCCTTCTAATTCCTTTTGGTTTAATTTTTTTGTTCTCTTCCTAGCTTCTTTAGATACAAGCTTAAATCATGTGAATTTCAAATTATTCTGTTTCTCAAATATATACATAATTAATATGAGATGTCCCTCTTCAGAGATATTTCTTGCCCTAAAGTCTATGCTGTCTGATCTGTCTGATTTTAATACAGCTATACCAGCCCTTTTTGTTGTTGTTACGTTGCCACGGCATGGCAGTTTTTTTCTATTCTTTTTTTTTCTTTTTTTGAGAGAGAGTTTGTCATGCTCTCTTGCCAAAGCTAGAGTACAATGGCATGATCATGGCTGACTGCAGCCTCGGCCTCTTGGGCTCAAGAGCAATCCTTCTACCTCAGCCTCTAGAGTAGCTAGTGCTACAGGCCTGTGCCTACCACACACAGCTAATTTTTAATTTTTCTTCAGATGGAATCTCCATCTGTTGTCCGGGCTGGAGTACAGTGGCACAATCTCAGCTCATTGGAACCTCCACCTCCCAGATTCAAGCAATTCTCCTGCCTCAGCTTCCCGAGTAGTTGGAACTACATGCACATGGCACCATGCCCAGCTAATTTTTGTATTTTTTTTAGTAGAGACAAGGTTTTGCCATATTGGCCAGGTTAATCTTGAACTCCTGGACTCAAGTGATTCACCCTCCTTGGCCTCCCAAAGTACAGGAGTACTGGAATTATAGGTGTGAGCTACCGTGCCCAACCTCCGTTCCTTTTCTTTAAAACTTATGTCTTGTATTTAAATCGAGTCTTTGTCTCTCCCTCTCTCTCTCTGTCTCTTTTTTTTTTTGAGACAGTCTTGTTCTGTCCCCCAGACTAGAGTGCAGTGACTCCATCTTGGCTCACTACAATCTCTGCCTCCTGGCTCGAGCAATTCTCCTGCCTCAGCTTCCCGAGTAGCTGGAATTACAGACATGCGCCACCATGCCTGGCTAATTTTTGTATTTTTGGTAGAGACAGGGTTTTGCCATGTTGGCCAGGCTGGTCTTGAACTCCTGGCCTCAAGTGATCTACCCATGTTGGTGTCCTAAAGTGCTGGGATTACAGGCATGAGCCACCTCGCCCAACCTGAGTCTCTTGTGAACAGAATATATATTTTTCTTTTTTGTCTAAAAGTAATTCTGATCTTCTAGTTGGGGTACTAATCCATTAACATTTAATGTAATTATTGAAATATTTATGTTTAATTCTATTATCTTGTCAACTTGTTTCTATTTCTGTTCTTTATTTCTCCTTTCTTGCTTTTGAGGGGAGAGAATAAAATATTTTTATTATTCTTTTTTTGTCTTCTATTGTTTTAACTTACTGGTTTTCAGCTTTAAGAGATGGGGTCTCACTATGTTGCCCAGCCTAAAGTGCAGTAGCTATTCACAGGTCTTTCTGGGGGTCTCAACCAAGAGTTTGGGATGTGTTTCACCTGTTCACCTTGGTGGGCTTTGCTTTTCTATCTCTTCAGTACCATGCTGCTGCAAAAATCTTTGCCCAGCTCTCCAGCCTCCCAGCTGCTGCTTTTCTTTTGGTTCTCCTGCAGTACTGCCTGTGCTTCTCAGCTTAGGAGTTTGCAAACATCTCAAGGGGAGATTGCATATAGCCTTTTGGGTTTATTTATCTGCAACTCTCTCTTCCTTGAGATTTTACCAAGTTGCAACCACTTGAACAGCTTTGAACTCTAATCTGTCTCTTCAGCCTAATGGAACTGCCACTTACTCTATTCCCTCACTTGTGCGTTGGGTCAGGGTGAATATAGAGATCATTTTGATGTGCCTCCCTTCTCTTAGGTATTGCCTGCCTCAGTTGCCCTCCAATGCCTTCAAATGTTGTACTATATATTAGTCCATCTGTTACAGTTGTTTTCATGGAAGGGTTAGCTCAATGGAATGGTTGAAATCAAAAGTCTTCTATTTTACAATAAATAAAAATCTAAAAGAATTCAAAAGATTAGAGTAAGGAGATTACAAAAGCATAAAAGCTGAATTACAGGTCACAAACTTCAATCCTAACCTAAAATCATCCTTAAGTCTTCTGAATTCAGCATTCTGTTTATAGCAAATGGACTCTTTTCTGATCTTCAGTCTGGTTCTTTGGCAAGAGTTTTGTACCTAGACTAAGAAAGTCATGGTTTGGTCTCTGGACTTTTAAATAAAAAGTACGTGATTCTGAACAAACCATTTTCTTTTTTTGAGACAGAGTCTCGCTCTTACTGGCCTGGCCAGGCTAGAGTGCAGTGGCGAGATCTTGGCTCACTGCAACTTCTTCGTCCTAAGTTCAAGAGATTCTCCTGCCTTGGCCTCCCAAGTAGCTGGGATTACATGTGCATGCCACCATGCCTGGCTAATTTTTTTGTATTTTTAGTAGAGATGGGGTTTCACCATGTTGGTCAGGCTGGTCTCAACCTCCTGACCTCGTTATCTGCCCGTCTTAGCCTTCCAAAGAACTGGGATTACAGGCGTGAGCCACTGTGCCCTGCCAACAAAGTTATTTTTCTCACTTAGTTTTGTCAGTAGTCAGGGAAGATGGCCCTTAAAGACTGCTTGCCTTAAGTCCTTTAAGGAATAAGCTGGGTATAAGTAAATAAATAAATACAATACAAAGTGCTTGCCCTGTCTTCCTAGCAGTTGATATGACATCAGCTTAACTGTAGAGGCAAAGTTCACAGAGGTGCCTTCCCCATAGGGATGGGTACTTTTACAAAATTTCCAGCTTTTGGACAATTTCTTCTCATGCTCTATTTTTCTTTTATCCCCTAATTAGAGCTGTGAATTAGACAAAAACATGATTGCAATTTCCTCCCCCATCTGGGTCGGATTGTACTGCCTAACCTCTAAAATGAAAGAGAACACAGGTGTTTGAGTGGGATGCTGGGTCGGGAGAGTTGGCTGGCCAGGTGGGCCTGACCAGAGAAAATTCCCTGTGGACAGTCCATAGAGGAGCCCAAACTATCAGAAAGGTTTTGGTCAATGTGGAATCTGAACAAAAAGAGCTATTTATGTAATTCAAAAGTAGAACAGCATTAAGTTCAGGTAGCCAGATGGATGTGTTCTCATGATTGAAATGAACTTTTGGGCTAAATTTGAGGGCCTGATGGGACATGCCTTCAGGGGCACAGCCTCACTTTGTCTCTGACTCTGCTTTTCTAGGCTTTGGGTGTGACAGTCCCCTTCTATTTGTCATAGCCTCCTTTAGGTGTTTTACCAACGTCAACCTGGTTGGTATCCTGCTGATCTCTTCATGGTCACTCAGATCTCTGCTCAGGTGCTTTATGTGCTCAATATACACTGTTTTTAGAGCGCATTGTTGCTTTCTGTTCCCAGATTTGTAGGAAGGATCTTATTATAATCCCTATGTCCACACTGCATAATGGACCAGGTGCTTTATGTATTTATCTCCTGACCTTCACTCCAGTCTAGAAGGTCATCAGCTTCATTTCCACAAAGATGTGGAAGCTGAGGATGATAGAGGCTAAGGATCTGCCCAAGGTTGGAAAACTTGAATGTCACAGAATTTGTGTTCAAACCGAGGGCTTACCCCAAACTGAGAGTTCTGCCTGCTGCTGCTGTATGAGTACCAGACTATGAATTACTCCAAATTTTCATGTCACCTGTAGAGGAAAGGAGAACTAAAAAAGTGGCTTAGTCAAACAAAAAACTTCCTAATGTAGCATACCTTTATGTCTTTTTGCTTTAATTTGTGCTTCTCTTCCTATAATTCCATCAAATGTATTGAACCCCTACTTTGTGCCAGGAACATACAGTAATACTAAAGACATGAAGACTATTTCTAGTAAGAGTATAATTGGTGCAACCTCTAAAAATAGTAATTTAGCAATATTTTTCATCTTCCAAGTGTGTATAATTTTTGACCAGAAATTCTACTTTTGGAATTACTCACATATGTGCATAAAGCCTATAGTCTGACTGTGAATATTGGGATATACATAATAAATGCAAAGTATATAATCCCAAATTGAGGTATCGTAAAGGAAAAAAGAGGTACATTAATAAGGGTTAGACCAGAGAAAAGGGCCAGTATATAAATACATTTACATATGTGCATATATACATACATACACAGAGAAGGAGAGCAAGAGATTTATGAGAGGAGTCGACTTATGTGACTGTGAGGACTGGCTAGGCAAGTCTGAAACTGTAGGACAGGCCAGCAGGCTGGAAACTCTTGAGCAAGAGCTGATGTTGCAGTCTGCAGGTGGAATTTTTTCTTCCTCAAGGAAACTTGTTTTTCTCTGAAGAACTTTCAGTTGATTGGATGAAGCCCACCCAGATTAGCAGAGATAATCTACTTCAAGTCATTTTAAGTAGATATTATCACAACTACAAATCTCACTAGTAACACCTAGGTTAGTGTTTGACTGAATAACTGGGTACCGTAGCCTAGCCATGTTGACACATAAAATAAACAAACATAAACAGGTTAAAACTATGTTGCTTAAGATGCATTCAACAGCAAGAAACAGAAAATCTAAATCCAACTGCCTTAAACATAGGAAATGTATTGGCCTACAGCATGGGAAGGCCAAACATAGGCTGGGGCGCCTGGCTCTGGCCATCTACGTGGCCCTCCCACCTCTGAGGCAGGGATTTGTGCTCAGGCTGCCTGACAAGATGGTGGTGGCAGTTCCAGACCTCATCTGTATAAGGAAGAGAGAAATTATCTCTTCCTGCAACTCTCTGAAGAGTGGAAAATTTTTTGGATGCCTCCAGCAAACTTCGTCATATCTCATGAGTAAAAGTAATAGAGACATTACTATTTGCATTTGTAAAATAAAAAATAGTAAAGATACAAAATACTATTAACATTTGCAAAATAAAAGATACTGTTTAAATTGACTTCTGGTGAGATGGTACCAGTTTACATTCACTAGCAACGGGTAAGATGCTTGTTTTCCCAGAGCCTTGCCCACGAAGTATGTCATAAAACGTTTTGCAAGCTGTTAATCTGATAGGCAAAGAATGATGTATCAATGTAATTTAAATTTAAATTGTATTTAACTATAGTAAAATTGAATTATTTAAGTTAACTTATAAAACATCTTCTTACATGCTTATGAGGCACCTCTATTTCCTTTTTTTTGTAAACTATCTACTGATATCATTTTCCCAACCATTTTTTTTCTATTGGATTTTTGATCTTTTTCTTACAGTATTAAGTTGGGAGTTCTTTTTATCTGAAGGAAATTATACGTTTGTGATAAGAGCTGTCAACACATTTTTCTCATTTTGTCTTTTGTCTTTTTTTGGCTTTGTTTCTGGAAGCTAAAAAAATTTATATCGTTCAATCTATCAGACTTTTTTTATGGTTTTTTGGTTTTATGTAATACTTAGAAAGTTCCTCCTTACTCCAAAAACTATTTTTAAGAAAACCATCTTTTTCTCTATTACTTTTATTCTTTTATTTTTACATTTAAAACAACATCATCTGGGTTTTGTCCTTTTTTGTGTGTGTGAGACTATATGGTTGCCTAAATATTATATGTTGTAATATTCACATTTTCCTTCACTGTTCTGAAATTCTAGTTTTTAGACTTTAACTTATAGAAGAGAAAGCTGCAAGTATTGGCACCTGGGATTTATACAAATGGGAATTTTCCCAGTCTTTGGCAAATGGCTGCAGAGGCTACCTGCTTAAAGCAATAGATGCTATGTGCTTTAATTTATTAAGAATTCTATGTGTGGGCTGGGCATGGTGGCTCACACCTGTAATCCCAGCACTTTGGGAGGCCAAGGTGGGCGGATCACCTGAGGTCGAAAGTTCAAGACCAGCCCAGCCAACATGGTTAAACCCCATCCTACTAAAAATACAAAAAATTAGCCAGGCATGGTGGCTCGCACTGTAGTCCCAGATACTCAAGAGGGCTAAGACAGGAGAATCACTTGAACCCGGGAGTCAGAGGTTGCAGTGAGTCAAAATCACGCTCCAGCCTGGGCAATAAGTGAGACCCCATCTCAAAAAAAAAAAAAAATTCTATGTGTGGCAAGGGTGGAACAGGGAATAGGCAATTTGTTATGATACTTGAGAAACTGGGTTACACAATTCGTTGATTTTTTTGTGTGTGTGAGGAGGAGATTACACAAATCAGAGAAGGAATCAAATATAGAAGAAGTTCTTTTTTGGGGCTCTACGTTCAACTGCATGCTTAGTTCCTCATGTTCTCAAGAAGTTCCTTGCTTATTTCTTGGGTAGTATCAATTTTGCTGTTAACTATCACCACACAGAACAAAAACGAGCACAGTGAAAATATATTAAATATTCCATATGAAAGAAAGTAAAGTTCCTAGCCATAAAATAAAACATTTTGGTCATTGTTTTGGAGGATGGAGATTATCATCTTGACCAAAGCTAATCTTGGCATCAAAACCTGTAGCTAGTGGGACCGTCAACGGTCATTGTTTATCAGGGGAGAGAGGAAAGGGAAAAGGAGGAACTGCAGATGGCTGACACAGGGACCGGAGGTTGTGGCTCTGTCACATGCTGGTCGCCGGAAGAGGTCTAGGCCCAGGAGAGGAGTGCCTCTTTGGTCGGGGGAAGTAAGTGCCCAGGGCTGTGTGTTCATTATGGGCTTCACCTTCTCCATTCCACGGGGTGCCCAGCAGCTAAGCAGAGCTGGGAGGTAGGTCAGGCTGCCTGTTGGAGCTCATGGAGGCATCCCCACCTAGGGAAGAAGAGGACTTGGCCAGGTGAAGCTTGAAAATGCCAGTAACTTTGTCTTCCAAACTACACCTAGCCACCCAGAGAATCTGGAGTGACTTCCCCACTTCTTCTGTCCACACACTCTGCTTTCTTGGCTTGTAGTGGCTTCTTTATCCTTTGTGGGGTCTTTGGTATCAATTTTCATTTGATTTCACCTGTATGTATTGAAGTAGGGAAAAAAAGACCAACAGGCAGGAGAGGCACATTATGGTTGTCCCAACTCTGCAAGATAACCCTGGGCTCCATGTGCCCTCCCCACCTGAGGAAATCTTATGGAGAGTGTGAGTGGGAAGCAACCTGTGGGGTCTTTGCTGCTACCCTAGGGTGGACTGTTAACCAGGGCTCACTGGTCAGGGCTGATTTTAACTTGCTTTTTTGGCAATCTGGGGTGGGGGGGCAGGGATCTTTTTTCAACTCTGCCATGAGCTAGAGATGCTCTTTCTTAAGAGATCTGGTCTTGTTTTTTCAAACCCTCAACTCACCCTTATTACCCTCTGACACTCTCTAGGTGGCCCTGTGGTTCTCAGCATCTACCAATGATTCCTTCACTCTTAACATCATGAAACAAAGGTAAGGACCTTTTTTCCACTGTCATAGCTGCTAAGCCCATTGAGTAAAAAAAGGTCAGCTCACTGACACGACTCTATTCTCAAGTAAAATATTAAGCCTATTGAAAACCAAAATGAGTGATTGAAGCATAAGATTCAAATCATCCAGGTTTTGAGCCAGCTTGAGGGTGTGCCGGGAAAAAAACATGAGTCACAGAAGCATCTGTGCCTCTTTTTTCCAAAGAGATTCTCAGGAGGTTTAGTATTTATTCATTTTTCTTTAAAAGGAATGAGGGAGGGGCAGCAGTGAGACCAATGAGAATGTATCTGTGAGACTTTAATTAGTACCCCAAAAATCTGCATTTCACATAAGATAAGGCAAGCATTGAAGAAAAAGGGAATAGAGGAAGCAGAGGTCTTGGAGGGTGATGAAGGAACCATTAATCTTATCTTGTTTCTGTTCCATGTTTAGGAAGACAAGCTAGCAGTCTGTTTAAAGGGCTGGTTTCTGTTTAGACCTTAGAGAAGGAAACCTAATGACTTTTATCAAGGGAGGAGGTAGCCATGAATTCTGCTTCCAAGCTTCCTCTGAGGATCCTTTGTCCAAGAAAGGTTCCATTCAGTCAGGGCTTAGAATTGTATTTCTCACTATGTTGTGTAAAGAAAGTACTAAATGATTAAGTGCATAGAAGACAGATACAATTGCATTCTGAATATATCTGTGTCTTGAGGGGTAGGAGAAAAAGGAGAAAGAGAATGTAATTGTAGAGAAACCAGGGAGAAAAGAACGAGACACAATATAGGAAGGGGCCATGGATTCAGTGGAGGAAGGCGGCAGTGTTGACTCCTGTATAGCCATCCTCCCTTTTGACATGCTAACATTTTACAAACCCAACTACTTCCAGTATTCCATTGCTTTCATCCTTAACTATTAAGGGTCAGTTCTGATTAAGGTAGCCAAATTGTCACCACAGTGGAAATCATTTTCTAATCTGCAAAAGCAAGAACTAAAGTTAGCTATATCAAGCTCCCATCAGAAGCCAGAGAACTGGAGAACCCGCCTATTGGCTGAAGGTCATGGTTGTGGTGACGACTAGGGGGATGATGTATACTTGTATGTGCCAGGAGTCTGTATTTGAAAGGTCATCTCAAAGATGCTGGTGCTAGTGAAAATTATTGGCAGGTCTCATAAGTATTTGCATTTCAATACAGATCTCTTAAATGCCAAGTCTCCTGCAACTCACGAAGGAATGAGTCACTAATGGTAAAACTTCAGGTGCCACTACAAGTCAAGATTTGTTTCTCAGGGTGAGGGGGAGGAAAAAATGTTCTAGTTTTTCTCACATGAATATTTTTTTCTTTTTAAGTTTCAACTCTGCCATAAGACAGAGATGCTCCTCCTTAACAGATCCTTTCTGGAAATATTTATGTCAAAACATCTTCCCCTATTTTTCACCTCCTTTCTGACCTTGTATATATGCTAAGTGCTGCTTATAAAGTACTTGCTGCTGGGAAAAGAAAGAGGTTATAGGGGGTGGAGCCTCCTTCTCTTTGGCTTCTCTGGCTCCCATTTCTGCAGGATGACAGGGAAGGTCCCACCCACTGTGACTAACACCCCTGGTGAAGCATTTAATTGCCGCCCCCTGCAGCATCTAGCGGCCTACGTGCTACACCCCCACTCTGAGGATAATCCACAAACTACTGCTGCTGCAGGGGGTATTTTGCTGCATGGGGGAGTTTTGGTTTTGGGGATGAGGGTGGAGAATGAGTCACTTTCCACTCATTTTCTAGAATCTTCCACAGCAGCGTGCCTTTAGAGAGCTGGATAATGTATCCTTTCCTAGTTAATAAAGCCAGTGACAATTTCATCCCCAAGAACTAGTTGGTTTGAGAGCAATGATTTACATTTAATGAAAATGGTAATTTCCCACAGCCTCTGGTAAACACAATTTGGCTTTAGTGTAGTAGAAAGTACTTGCTTTCTTTCAGCCAGCCCAGTGAAGTTTTCAAAGTTCAGAAAACTTTCCTCACTACCAGTGGATTAATAACTGCAGTGGAAATGTGTTTGTCAGTAGGGTTGGGTTAACTGGCATGTGGCAGATTCTTCCCACCTGAAGCAAGAGGAACTGGTTTTCTGTGACTGGTTTTGTAACACCAGTGGGGAAGCACTGCAGCTGGTTTGTTTTGAATTTTCATGTCTGCCTCCTCAGTCCTCATCTTGTGTCAACCATAGCTCTATCTCCCTTGGTTCCAATTCCAGAAACACAATCTTCTTGACATGGCTCTTCTCTGACAATCTGGGTACCCCGGCTGTCTCTGGGCACACCTTGCTTCTAAGGCAAATAAGAAACTTTAATTTGGGCTCCTGAGTGGAGACAACAGATAGTCATCAACAGAAGAGGACTCAGGCTGGGCAGGGTGGCTCACGTCTATAATCTCAGCACTTTGGGAGGCTGAGGCAGGCAGACCACTTGAGGTCAGAAATTCTAGACCAGCCTGACTAACATGGTGAACCTCCATCTCTACTAAAAATACAAAATTAGCTGGGCATGGTGGTGCATGCCTATAATCCCAGCTAGTTGGGACGCCGAGGCAGGAGAATTGCTTGAACCTAGGAGGCAGAGGTTGCAGTGAGCCAAGATAGCACCATAGCACTCCAGCCTGGGCAACAAGAGCGAAACTCTGTCTCTAAAAAGAAAAAAAAAAAGAACAGAGGGCTCTTGCCTGGGCTTGCTCAGAAAATCCCTAATGCAGAGGAGGGTGCAGCTGTTGCTCCAGCTCCTGATTATTCATCTCTTGTCAAATTAGCAGGAAGTTTAATTCTATTAAATATTAACCCTTGTCCTGAAGGCCTTGGTTGCTTTAGTAGAGAGAATTGAGGGTAGAAGGTTGTGGAAAAGAGAAAGGGAAAGAGCATGTAGAAGGCAAACAAAGGGAGAGACATGAAGTCAGGGAGGATCAGAAGGTGGAGGGAAGAGAATATGAGGGAGAGGATTGTAGTTCAGCAGGTTAGTGGGGCAGCTTGATCTCATCGCCTGCTTTTTGTTGATCAGCTCTCTTGCTACTACTGTTCCTTGCTCTGTCAGAGCTTTCACTCTTATTATCTCAGAAAAAATATATAATTACACAGTGAAAAAATTCAGGTTAAAAATGGCATGTATAGTATGATTGCCTTTTATTTTTTATTTTTATTTGTTTATTTATTTATTTATTGAGACGAAGTTTTGCTCTTGTCACCCAGGATGGAGTGCAATGGCATGATCTCAACTTACTACAACCTCCTCCTCCCAGGTTTAAGCAATTCTTCTGCTTCAGCCTCCTGAGCAGCTGGGATTACAGGTTCCTGCCACCATGTTCTGCTAATTTTTGTATTTTTAGAAGAGATGGGGTTTCACCCTGTTGAGCAGGCTGGTCTCAAACTCCTGATCTCAGGTGATCCACTCTACCTCCCAAAATGCTGGGATTACACACGTGAGCCACTAAGCCTGGCCGATTCCCTTTTAAATATATGTTTGCATAAATATCTTGAAGGCTATAAATAAACATTTTCATTATTTTGGAATGGTAGAATTATAAGTTCATTTTTGTTTTCTTCTTTTTTGTTTATCTATATTTTCTATAATGAATATCTATGCATATAATAGTAAAGGTCAAGTTATATTAAAATTGAGGCATGCTGGGCGTGGTGGCTCATGCCTGTAATCCCAGCACTTTGGGAGGCTGAAGTGGGTGGATCACTTGAAGTCGGGAATTCCAGACTAGCCTGACCAACATGGAGAAACACTGTCTCTACTAAAAATACAAAACTAGCTTGGCATGGTGGTGCATGCCTATAATCCCAGCTACTCAAGAGGCTGAGGCAGGAGAATCATTTGAACCTGGGAGGCAGAGGCTGTGGCGAGCCAAGATCGTGCCATTGCACTCCAGCCTGGGCAACAAGAGCAAAACGCCATCTAAAAAAAAAAAAAAAAAAAAAATTGAGGGGAGGCCAGGCACATTGGCTCATGCTTGTGATCCCAGCACTTTAGGAGGCTGAGGCTGGAGAATCATTTGAGAGCAGCCTGGGCAACTTAGAGAGACCCCCATTTCAAAAATTATTAATAATTAATAAATAAAATTGAAAGGAAAGGACAGAGACAGAGGAAGAAAACTACGGAGTTGGGAGAAGGAGGACACAATGTTTTTTGAGGCATGTGATGATCCCGATATTCTACTGAACTGTATTTCCCAGTGTTAATTGCCTGCTCTTTGCATTTAGTAGCTATTTGACTACTATGTCCAGTGTTTTAAGGGTTCTAATTCTTACATCTTTAGAACTGTATTTTTAAACCAGAGGTGCATATGGGAATCAGCAAGGAAACTTTTTCAAAATGTCTGTGCTAATGTTTCAGAATTTTGCTCCTGATTCAGCTAAAACCAGGTTCTTTTCACATGACCAAGAAAATTTAGGCACGTGGACACTCTATTCACATTGAAAGGTGAATAGAGAAGGATTTTATTGGGTGAAAAGGGAAAACCAAAAAAAAAAAAAGAAAAAAAACTCAGCAAAGGGAGTTGGAGTGCTGCTAACAGGATCCCACCTCACAGACTGAATACCAGGGCTCCTCCCCTTGCCTGTGGCTTCACCCTGCTCCCCAGGGCTCATGTGGGCATGTTCAGACAAGGCCCTGGGCATGTTCCTTCACCTGCACAAGAGCATCTGATGTAAACACTTGTGGGGAGGGTGGGAGATTCTCCCCTTTTTATCTGCCTAGGCATTTGGCTGTCTGTCTAGGGCCCTACCCTCAGAAGTTCTGATTCAGAACGCCTAGGTAGGGTCTGAGTAGGAGTCTTTTGAAAACCTTTATAAGTGTTCAGATACTCATCATGGTGGAAAGTTCCTTGGTGTGTAAGACACTGAGGTACTGAATAAAAAGATTAGAACTTCTAATTTTATTTTCTATTGCATCCTTTAAAAAATCTCTACATATTTGTATGTTAGTATTATACTGAGTATTATACTGATATCAATATGACATGTATAACCTGTAAATAAATATATTTATATATCTGAGGGTATGCTGAAATGTTTTTGTTATAAGGATGTACAATAAAAAAATTGGGAAACAACTAATGGCTTCAGCAGATTCATTATGAGTGGGATAGCTCGTGTCCAACTGAACTGAAAACTCTTCTCTGGGCTGAGGTAACAATAACCTGAGAATTTCACACAACGGATGATGACTCATTGTGACCTACTTCATTTCCTGCTTATAGGTGTGTTATTTTTTATTGGTCTTGTGTCATCGTTTGTGGGTACATTACCTTCTCCACGTTGGCCACAGCTATCTCCTTCGTAAATACACATGCACATACATGCAGGTATGACAGAGCTCAGCACTTGGGAAACACTCAGAGCTTTAAAGGCTGATCATTATTTTGCAGTTTTACATGCGATACTCTCATAGCTGCTTTGATAAAAATGAATTGGATTATCTTAAAAAGTAAAACAATCCTCAGTAATTAATAGTTTGTAACGAAAACATTGATTCAACAATAAAACAACAGAAAAAAATTAAAGAGTGATAAGTAAATCTCCCAACTTCCAGGTAAAGATGGAGAACAGAACACACACACGCACACACACACACACACACACACACACACACAGTCTCCTTTTTCTTCCTTCTGATAAAAACAGAAGAAATGATAGCAACATTTTTTTTCAACTCCCCATAGCAACATTTTGAAAGCCTGAAAGAAGTGTGGCCAATGATACAACAGACATAGGAAAACTGAATCGTAAGTCAGCAGTGATGAAATTTGAGAAACAACCAGAATCCCACAAGGGCTCAGGACTTGGCAGCGCCAGGTAACTGGAAGTGGGGTGGGGTATCCTGAAACCAGGAGTGGTTCAAAGTCTGTTTAGGAAGC
Organism: Callithrix jacchus; assembly: GCF_049354715.1. Taxonomy (NCBI): domain Eukaryota; kingdom Metazoa; phylum Chordata; class Mammalia; order Primates; family Cebidae; genus Callithrix; species Callithrix jacchus. Next base: position 67,777,577 of record NC_133502.1, read on the forward strand.
ACTTTGACTCCCAGGTCCCTCCCCTGTCTACACCAGGCCAGTAGCCTATCCCCACCACAAAGTCTAGAACAGAAGGTCTACCAATAGGACACTGAGCAGAGTTGAGGGCTGTGTTGGAAACTGAGAAATTAAGTGGACAGACACTAAGACCCACTGCTCTTTCCCCAGTGACCTCCCATGATACTGGTTGCCAGAATTATATCCTTTGAGCATGAGCCTGGAAGAGTCTTCTAAGGGGAATTTGATCTCCACAAGAGTAAAAATTTAAAGGCACTATTGTGTGGGTCCTTCAGCCAAATAACCCAGCCAGAGCATGTCATGGAGCCTCTGGACAACAACGCCTAACTGGTTCAAAATCTCTTCTCAGCTTTTTAGCTCTGATCTTAAATACTAACAGGTAATCAAAGTTTAACAGACACTGAGGAAAACCTCTCACATGAAATACAGAGACCAAGAGGAATAGGAAAAAGCAACTTCAAGGAAAGAGAGACTGTACAGGGTGAAGAAAATGTCAAATATCCTCTGATTAATATCCTCAGAGGTAAGATACACAACTATCAAAAAAGAATATAATGCTAGTAAAAGGAACATTCAGGGAACACATATGACCTCTTGGAAATTAGAAATATGATTAAAAAATTTAAAATCAGTAAGAGTTAGAAAATGAAGAAAAGCAAATCTCTGAAATTAGAGCAAAAGAGAAAGAAGTAGACAAATGAAAGGCAATATAAGAAAATCAGGAAAACATAGCTGGGCATGGTGGCAGGCACCTCTAATTCCAGCTACTTTAGAGGCTGAGGCATGAGAATCACTTGACCCGGGAGGCAGACACTGCAGCCTGGGTGACAGAGCAAGACTCTGTCTCAAAAAAAGAAAAGAAAATCAGGAAAACAGAAGGTTTAATATTGTAAATAGGAGTTCTAAAAAGAGTGAACAGAGAAACCAGAGGAGAGAAAGTCATTAAAGAAATAATTTCCCACAACTAACAAGCATGCATTTTTTGAATGAAAGGGCTACCAAATGCCAGCAGAAAGAGAATAGACCCACACTAAGGCACACCAGTGTGATATCTCAAAACAGTGAGGACAAAGAACAGATGCTACAGGCTTTCAAAGAAGAGGAGCAAACAAGTCCTACCTAAAGGATGACAAATCAGAATGGCATCAGACTTCTCAAAAGCAACAGAAGGCCAGATGGCAATGGCTTTCAGAATTCTCAAGAAAAATTGTTTATACTCTAGAATTCTACACTTGGCCCAAAGAATCCATCAAGTGTCAGACTAGAGTAAAAACAAACATTTTCTGACATCCAAGTTCTTGAGAATTTATATCCCATGCCCCTGCCTTAGGAAGTCGCCAAACGTCAAAATAAGAAACTAAGAAAGAGGACTCAAAAGTTCAACCAGGAATGAGACAAGAGAATCTCTGTGATGATGGTGAAGGGAGATTCCAAAATGAGAGCTGTGTCTCAGGTGCAGGTTAGAGCATGCTATAAGGCTATGGGAGAGATTTTTTTTTTTTAGGAGACTGGTGAAATTATTAGAACATCTGAAAATTCTGAATGCCTTGACAGCAGAGGTAGACAAATAGCAAATCAATACTGTACGTAGAAAATGAAGCAAACAAAAACCAAAACAGTTATTAGCTCCAGGAGCAACAAAAAAAGGTGTGCATGAGGCCAGGCGCAGTAGCTCATGCCTGTAATACCAGAACTTTGGGAGGCAGAGGTGGGTGAATTGCTTGAGACCAGGAGTTCAAGACCAGCTTGGGCAACAAGGTGAAATCCTGTCTCAAAAAGAAAACCCCAAAAAACAGACAAACAAACAAAATTATCTGGGCTGCGTGACAGAGCAAGACCCTATCCCAAAGTGAAAGAAAAAAAAAAGGTGTTCGGGAAAGGGAAAGTGGTCATAGCTTACTGTATGGCTTAGCTGTGACTATTGCTGTAACACATACATTGAACATCACCTTACCAGCATGCATTACAACATAACTCCGTTGGAAGGATGGGAAATGGGGAAGGATGAGTGTGTCCCACTGGGACAGCAGGAGGAAAGACACCAATTCCTAATTTTCTACCCTGGAGAAAAATCAGGTAATAGCTATAATTGAAAAATCAAGGAACAGCATTTCAAGCATGTTAATGTAGAGACCTGGAAGTGAATACCAAAAGAATTATCTAAAAGGTGAAAGTGTAGAAAGTGGGGAGGAGAGACTAAGGGACAACTGTTTTTTTTATAACAAGACTTGCTGTTTGACATTTGATTAACTGCATGTATGACTCTGGGAGGAAAAGAGGAAAACAAAAAAAAGGGTCTATTAAAATTGTATTTAGGAAAAAAAAAAAAGGCAAATCTCTTTTCCTCTCTGCAGAGATTCCAATTCTCCCGACCCAGCTCACTAGAGACCCTCACTGTTCTTGGGGTATCCTTCCAAAAATATCCTTTGGGGGTCCACTTAGGATTGCTTCATAAACTGCAGGGCTGAATGAGTCCCGTGAGCCAACATATACTTTTGAAGTTGAGACATCTAGGCCACTAGCCTCATGTTTTCAGGCTCCCCATACATTAACAAAGGAAACGTTGCAAAAACGGAGTTATAAACTGGCATGTTTTGCAGGTTTTTACATTAACAAACACCTTATCAGATACCAAGAGATGTCAGGAGCCTAAATTTCAGGACATATGTGAATAAGAGGCCCAGGCCAAGTGGCCCTCTGGCATCCACTCGCTCCCCCTAACACCCACTCTAATCTGAGACTGACCTTGTCTCCAGACCCTTTTCTAATGTTACAAGGTCTTCCCCAGCCCTGCCAGTTGTTGTGCTGTGTCCTTCCCTGTTACAGACGGTATATTATTCTGCATTTGCCTTCTCTGAATTGCATTCAACTCCCAGCAACTCTGCTGGCACCTCCTCAGCCTGCTGTCACCTGTCCTCAGAATCAATAAACCCTCCATCCTAACAACACTCATTAATGAATTAAAATGCCCTCCTCCACCTGTTTTCCATTTGGTGCCACATTCACATTGAATTGGCATGCTGGCTATTCCATCTGCAGGTCACAGATAAAATGTTACATCACCAGGCCCCATCTCTGTGTATATCACCTGAGTTCTGTCCTCCCAGATTAATGATAACCCATCAGTACTCATTCTCTAGCAATGCAACCACCTTGTAATTATGTTGGTTAGAATTTAAATTGTAGACCAGTTGTGTGCAAACGTGGCTGCATATTAAAGATGCCTAGGGAGATTTTTTAAATATGAATTCTGGACCTTACCATAATGCTTTCATACTGTGCTAAAAATTTGGACTGAAAAATGAGCCCAATCACCTTAGATATACAATCTTCTTCGTCTATTAAAGAGAAGAAAAGTAAAATATTGGGGAATCTGTCAGCCTGCAAGTCCCCAGTATTTTTCTAAAAAGGGGAATCTGTCAGACTTTTAAGTTCTACTTTCCTTTTCTTGCCTTCTAATGAAAAACAAAATTTGAGAACTTAGTCATGGGTTTTACTCTCCTGTTTCTGCTATCAAAAAAAAATTGCTAGAAATTTAGTGGTTTAAAACAATGCAAATTGATTATCTTACAGTTCTGGAGGTCAGAAGTCTAACGTGGGTCTTACCGGGCTAAAATCAAGGTGTCAGCAGCAATGTGTGTCCCTTGGTAGCTGTAGAGTAGAGCATCTTTCCTTTTCAACTTTTTTTTTTGAGGTGGTATCTTGCTCTGTCTCCAGGCTGGAGTGCAGTGGCGCAATCTTGGCTCACTGAAACCTCTGCCTCCTAGGTTCAAGTAATTCTCCCTGCCTCAGCCTCCCGAATAGCTGGGATTACAGGTGCCGCCACCATGCCCAGCTAATTTTTTATACATTTTTTAGTAGAGATGAGGTTTCGCCATGTTGGCCAGGCTGGTCTTGAACTCCTGACCTCAGGTGATCCACCTGCCTTGGCCTCCCAAAGTGCTGCGATTACAGATGGGAGCCACCGGGCCTGGCCACCTTTTCCAACTTCTAAAGGCTGTCCACATCCCTTGGCTCATGGCCCCACTTCCCTGGCAATGCGGAGCTGAGTCCTTCTCAAGCTGTTATCTCTCTTGATGTCTCTGCTGCCTCTTTATTCAGCTTTTAAGGATTCTTGTGGTTACTTCAGGTGCCCCCAGATAAGCCAGGATAATTTTCCCATCAGTCAGTCAGTTAATCAGTAGATTAGCAACCATCTGTTTTTCCCATGTGACCTAACATATTCACAGTGTCAAGGAGTAGGATGTGGACGTCACTGCAGGATGGGCCGATATTATTCTGTTTATCACAAGACCATATTCAGTTTTCTTCTACTAATTTTTAGGTATGATACAAGTAGATATAAAATCATGTTGCTAGAATTCTTCATGAAGTTCACAGGCCCCCCAGGGACAGTGATACACCCTGCCTTGTACCTGAAAGCCTGGTTTAGAGCCAATGGAGCTGCTATAACCAGGGTCTGGTCTCACATCAGCCTGGAGAGTGGTTGTCACCTCTTGGCTTTAGAGAACCCCCACCTTATTTGGCCAGTGCCCCCCCCCCCGCCATCATCATGAGATCACTGTGCTCAGTGTAAGCTGGAAATCTATTTTCCATGGGTACTAGGGGAGGGAAGTACTAGGTTGGTGGCAGTGAGACCGTCTCTGGGTTAACCTCATTCTACTGTCAAGGTCTATGGCTGCACAAAGGCTTCTAAGTTATAGGCTCCTGTTGGGGAGCCCCTGGTACCTTCCTATGTTTCCCAGTGAATCCGAAGCTGAAGTGGTGGGGCTCAGGAATCAGTATTTTTTAAACTTCCAGTTTAATTCTGTGTACAGTCAATGTAAGAACCACTGGTTTAGACCACAGTTTTAAATTTAATGAATATATTGTAAGGAATACAATTTAAACCTTACTAAATTCAAGATGTACTAGTAGCATCCATTACTTTTAATTATTTTCTTTTTCAGAGACAGGGCCTTGCTCTGACACCAGACTGGAGTACAGTGCTATGATCATAGCTCACTGCAGCCTCAAACTCTTGTGCTCAAGCAATCCTACCACCTCAGCTTCCTGAGTGGCTAGGACTACAGGCATGTAACACCATGCCCCGCTGTATTACTTTTTTTTACGCACCAGAAATATATGTCTCACTCTCTGATAGAAGAAAATTCGATTAAAAGAATGCTCTATTTAAGAAAATTCAATGAGTCGAAACCAAATTTACAAAAATAATAATTTCCTTTAAGCAGCAAATTCCCCTGGGTCACTCAAACCATCAATTTACAAAAATGTGATTTATATATTGCTTTTTAGGGACATTGCTATTGCATTAAACACCGGGCACCTGAATCTTTTTTTAAAATTGTACTTTAAGTTCTGGGGTACATGTGCAGATCTTGCAGGATTGTTGCATAGGTACACACATGCCATGGTGGTTTGCTGTCCCCATCCCCCCATCACCTACATCAGGCATTTCTCCCAGTGTTATCCCTCCCCAACCTCCCTACCCCGCGCTGTCCCTCCCCTAGCCCCCACCCTCCAGCAGACCCCAATGTGTGATGTTCCCCTCCCTGTGCCCATGTGTTCTCATTGTTCAACACCCGCCTATAAGCGATAACGTGCAGTGTTTGGCTTTCTGTTCTTTTGTCAGTTTGCTAAGAATGATGGTTTTCAGATTTATCCATGTCCCTACAAAGGACACGAACTCATCGTTTTTTTATGGCTTCGTAGTATTCCATGGTGCATATGTGACACATTTTCCTTGTCCAGTCTATCATTGATGGGTATTTGGGTTGGTTCCAGGTCTTTGCTATTGTCAACAGTCAGTGCACCTGAATCTTAAAGGGGTTTGGAATTTCAGTTTGCAGAATTTATCTGGTCTGCAAAGTCTATGACAAAGTCTTCCTCCCTTTACAGTTCCAGCTGCCAGTCTGGCACAGGTGTGCTCTTCATTTACTACAGCCTTGTTTCTGTCACTAGCCCCCACCTGGCCCCACCTGGCCCCACCTTTAAGCTAAGTCCCAAGCTCATCTCTGGGATGGGTCTTAAAGTCAGGGGAGTTTCAGCCTTCCCTAGCTCAGCACTGAGAACAGGCATCAAACAGTGCTGAGCTTGGTGCTCACTTCTGATAATTGTTTTCTTCGCTTTTCTCCCCCAAGTCCCGGCTTATGCTTGAGACTCTGTGGTCTCTGCTTTCCTTGAAGTTTTTTTACTGTTCCCTTCCATGGCAGGCTCCGAGGACGTTTAACAGGAAACTTTAACCATGTGCAGACCTTCATCTTGCCTTGATAAGACAGACTCAGACCCACAAATCAGCAGTGCAGGAGTGGGCCTTGCTCTCCGTAGCTGGGGTTCCTGTGGTAGGCCCAGCCTCTCTCACTTCCTCAGTGATGGGTTCTCTCAAACTCCCACCACGTTGCTGGTATGGCAGTGACTGAGCTTGCTTCATTTTTGCTCCAGTTCCCTAGCTCTGTCAAAGCCTTGTGCTGGGCTTCAGCCTGCTTATTTAAAGCCTTAACAACCTGCTTAATTTTTGCCTATTTCTTGAGCCGCGAAAATTAGACTCCATTCCCTATATCCCCACTGTTTATTGAGATCTTGTTTGAAATCAAAGAGGACTTTCTGGATCCATCTTACTGGGAGGAGTTCTTCCACCCACAAGCAGAGCCCCTGAGATCTCAACATTGGCACAGAGTAAGCCCCACTCCAGCACCCTCCGCCTGCGGTAGACTGCGCTTTCCTCCATCCCCGGTGGGACCTGCTTTGAGACAGGGTAGTTTTGTATTTGGCCCGGTGGTGTTCATTGTGGAGTTGAGTCCCAATTCTGCCATATCATAGGTATGAGACCTTGGATAGTTTCACTTGTTTGATACTTAACAGGTTTGATGGATTTCTTCCTATCTAAATGATGCAATTTACTTTTTTTTTTTTTAAACAGGGTCTCCCTCAATTGCCAGGCTGGAGCGCAGTGGCGCCATCCTGGCTCACTGCAACTTCCGTTTTCCGGTTTCAAGCAGTTCTCCGGCCTCAGCCTCCCGAGTAGCTGGGACTACAGCCACACACCACCATGCCTGGCTAATTTTTTGTATTTTTAGTAGAGACGGGGTTTCACCATGCTGGCCAGGCTGGTCTCAAACTCCTGACCTTGTGATCCAACCGCCTTGGCTTCCCAAAGTGCTGAAACTACAGGCATGAGCCACCCCAGCACAATTTACTACTTAAGGTAGCTATGGAATAATATATGTAAAATGCTTTGTGTTTGGCATACAGTAAGGTTATATGACTATTTCTCTCTTCTTCCTTGTTCCGCAAGGACTAATGGTCTGAGAGGCTAGGAGCTGCTACATCTCATGGCTAAACAGGTCCAGAAATTTTTATTTGCATCACCTATCTCATCTCTACTTTCTCAGAGGTCAAGGGAAACCTAAGCCACTTGCAATTTTTTAGGCTCTTAGTATATTAAATAAACATTAAGTGAATGAAAACACAAGTCATAGACCAAGACAAAATATCTGCAAAATACATATCTGATAAAGGACTTGTGTCCAAAACATAAAAAAATTTCAAAACTCAACAATAAGAAAGCAAACAGTCCCATTAGAAAGTGGACAAAGATCTGAACAGAGACCGCCTGAAAGAAGATATACAGATGACAAATAAGCATATAAAAATGTGCTCCACATTATATAGCATTAGAAAATTGCAAGTTAAAACAACAATGGGTTACCACTACATACGTATTAGAATGGCCAAAATCCAGAACACTGACAATGCCAAGTGCTGACAAGGATGTGGAGCAACAGGAACTCTCATTCACGCTTGTGGGAGTGCAAAATGGCACAGCCACTTTGGAAAACAGCTTGATAGTTTCTTACAAAGCTAAACATAGTCTTACCATGTGATCTCCCAGTCATGCTCCTTGGTATTTACCCAATTGAACTGAAAATTTATGTCCATGCAAAAACCTGTGCACAAACATTTATGGCAGCTTTGTTCACAATTGCTGAAAATTAGAAGCAACCAGTTGTCTTTCAATGGGTAAGTGGATAAACAAACTGTGGTATATGCAGACAATGTTATAGTAATCAATGATAAAAAGGAATGAACTATCTAGCCAAAAAAGAACCTTAAATGAGTATTTCCAAATGAAAGAAGCCAATATGAGAAGACTATATACTGCATGATTCCAACTATATGATATACTGGAAAAAGCAAAACTATAGAGACAGTAAAAAGATCCATGTTGCCAAGGGGAGTGAAGAAGGGGAAGAGTGAATAGGTGACCCATGGGGGATTTTTAGAGCAACAAAACTACTCTGTATGACACCATGATGGTGAATACATGACCTTATACTTTTGTCAAAACCTGTAGAACTGTACAACACCAAGAGTGAACCCAAATGTAAACTATGGACTTTAGTTGGTAAAGTCCAATAATTGGTACCAATCATGTACCAATATTGGTTCATCAATTGTAAAAAAATAAATACACTACACTAACACAAAATATGAATAATAGGGGAAACTGTGTGCTGGGAGCAGGGAGGGGATGAGGGGAGAACATTGGAACTCTGTACTATCCGCTCAATTTTTCCTTCTTTCCTTCCTTCCTTCCTTCCTTCCTTCCTTCCTTCCTTCCTTCCTTCCTTCCTTCCTTCTTCCTTCCTTCCTTCCTACTTTTTTTTGAGATGAAGTCTCACACTATAGCCCAGGCTGGAGTGTAGTGGCACTATCACAGCTCACTGCAACCTCTGCCTCCTGGGTTCAAGCTCTTCTCCTGCCTCAGCCTCCCTAGTAACTGGGATTACAGCCATGCATCACCACACCCAACTAATTTTTTGTATTTTTAGTAACGTTGGCCAAGTTGGTCTCAAACTCCTGACCTCAGGAGATCCACCCTTATCGGCCTCCCAAAGTAGTGGGATTACAGGTGTGAGCCACAGTGCCCAGCTTTAATTTTTCTGTAAATATAAAACTATTGTAAAAAAATAAAGTCCAGTAACTTCAAAAAATAAAGAAATACTATAACAGGGCTAGTTTTAAATGTGGTACATTAAAAATGTCTCTAAAACCTTGGGGCTTTTAAATCAAAGAAAAATATAATGCAATGTAATTGTGCTGCTCATAAAATAATTGTAGGATTGTAAATACCTTAATTTATAATGCAAGACAGATGAACAATCTGGTAATGGGAAGCATGTTCAAAGCTGTATGATGAGAGTCACCTTCTTTTAGTCCTCTTAGTGCATCACTGTAAGTATATGAGGCCTCACCTGGAAATAATCAGCTCAGAGGTCCTGTGAGGCCTCTGTTAAATGGAGCACTATGGCAGATCTGCTGGTGCTTAATTTTATTTTATTTTCTTTTTTTGAGATGGAGTTTCACTCTTGTTACCCAGGCTGGAGTGCAATGGCATGATCTCAGCTCACTGCAACCTCCACTACCTGGGTTCAAGCAGTTCTCCAGCCTCAACCTTCTGCGTAGCTGGGATTACAGGCACGTGCCACCATGCTCAGCTAATTTTTGTATTTTTAGTAGAGACAGATTTCACCATGTTGGCCAGGCTGGTCTCAAAATCCTGACCTCAGGTGATCACCCGCCTTGGTCTCCCAAAGTGCTGGGATGACAGGCATGAGCCACTGCACCTGGCCTTGGGGCTTAGTTTTGTTCTTACAAACCCACCTTTGACCCCACCAGTCCTGGTCTTGCACTCCAGTAGCGTGACTGCCTGCAGGTAGACATTTCTGTAGTGTAAAGTGTCCATCTGCCTAGACTTCCAAGCCTCGCCTGAGGCAGCCACAATACTGAACAACAGCAATGACTGCAGCCACCCTTTTTAGCTATTGTGTTTTGCCTGCTAGACTGAACTTCCTTCTGTATCTGGAGCACATTGAATTCGTAATACTTAGCAGATATGGGACTGGAGATTTGAAAAGGAGAAACAGTTTCATCATGGACAAAATGGCCTTCCTTCCAGGGTCACTTAAGTGTCTAGCTACTCTTGCGGCACTTCCTCTATTCCCAGGGGTGGGCCTTCTTCCAAGACAGATGGAATTCAGTACACTTACTGACTTAACTTTTCTTAAACTTTTTGCAATTTTTTTTCTGATTATGATAGTGGTAAGAATTCCTTCCAGAAAATTTGAAAGTCACAGAAATGTATAAAGAAGCACAGAACAAAAATTATCCCAAATCCTGTGTTACCCAGAGAGAACCACCCATGTCATTTTAGTTGTGTTATTCTTAGTTCCATATTTCATTCCTTAAACTCACACAATTTTGGATTTTGCCTCCTCCATTTTCCTAAAACTGCTCTCCCATAGGTTAAAAAAATCTGTCGGGGAAAACTTCACTGGAGTCCTCTGGATTCTATCTTGTCTTCCTTCTCAAGGACTTTACGCCTGCACTTATTCACCTTTTCCTTGATGTTAGTCTCTATGGAATCATTTCCCACCGTTTGCAAGCATGCCTTAATGCTGCTCATTCCTCTGGAAACTTCCTTAACCCTGTATCTCCTCTCTGCTTTTTTTCCATAGTAAAACATCTCAAAAGAGTCATCCGTAATTGTCCTCTCTACTTTCCTACCTCTAGTTCCCTTCAATGTACTCCAGCTGGGCTTGTCTTCATCGCTCTGATAAATTGTTCTTATCAAGATGTCCTCCATTTTGCCAAATCTAATGGTCATTTCTCATTCCTCAGCTTACTTCACTTGTGTGTAGCATTTGATGTGGTTCACTCTACTCCCCTTCCATAAATAATCTTGGCCTCTGTTGACATCACACTCTCCTAGTTTTCCACTTGTTTCACTCTTCCTTTGTGGTCTTCTTTTCTGTTCCTACTATCTATGTCTGACTTTTTTTTTTTTTTTTTTTTGAGACAGGATCTCACTTTGTTGCCCAGGCTGGAGTGCTGTGGTTCAATCTCGGCTCACCAAACCTCTGCCTCCTTGGTTCAAGCGATTCTCTTGCCTCAGCCTCCTGAGTAGCTGGGATTACAGGTACATGCCACCACGCCTGGCTAATTTTTGTATTTTTAGAAGATATGGGGTTTCACCATGTTGGCAGGCTGGTCTCGAACTCCTGATCTCAGGTAATCTGCCTGCCTCAGCCTCCCAAAGTGCTGGGATTACAGGCATGAGCCAGTGTGCTCTCTGTGTCTGACTTTTAAATGTTGGTTAATTCCAGGTCTTCTCCTTTCTACAATCTCTACTTGGTAATCTCATCAATCCTATTTTTTTTTTTTTTTTTTAAGAAGAAGAAGGGGAAAAAAAGAAAAAGAGGGAAAAAGGAATATTAGTTCAATCCTAAAATGGGTTTCAATAATGGCCGATCAATATTTTGAGTGTTTAAAGTGGTTAATGCATATTTTATGTGTTTAAAATGGAGACCTCTATTGTGTTTATTTGTTCTGGCTCTGAGTTCAAGTCCTGGATACCGTTATCAATTTGTTGTCTCGTTGAATCTAAATCTCATTATGTGTCTTATGTATCTGGGTGTTAAGATCTCTTATTGTTGCATTAATCCTTTTACCCTTGCATCCTTGTAGCTTTGAAATCTATTTTATTAAGTGTGAGAATTGCAACTCCTGCTTTTTATTTATTTATTTTTGCTCTCCATTTGGTTGGTGAGTTTTTTTCCATCCCCTTGTTTTGAGTCTTTGTATATCTTTAGATATATCGTTAGATTTTTGTGGATAATGTATATTTTGTGTGTTTAAAATGGAGAGCTCTATTGAGTTTATTTGTTCTGGATCTTAATTCCAGTCCCGAATATCGTTATCAATTTTCTGTCTTGTTGAATCTAAATCTCATTTTGGGTCTTATGTATCTGGGTGTTAAGATCTCTTATTATTACATTAATCCTTTTATCCTTGTAGCTTTGAAATCTATTTTGTCAAATGTGAAAATTGCAGCTCCTGCTTTTTATTTATTTATTTTTGCTCTCCATTTGGTTGGTACGTTTTTTTTTCCAACCCTTTATTTTGAGTCTATGTATATCTTTGGATATACCGTTAGATTTTGTCTGTATCTTTTGATTGGGAGATTTGGTCGATTTAAATTTAGGGTTGCTGCCGTTTGATATTAACTGGCTATTTTGTCCTTTTGTTGATAAAAATTCTTCTTTATGTTAATGCTCTTTACTTTTTGGTGTATTTTTAGAAAGGGTCATACTGGTTGTTCCTTTCTGTGTATAGTGCTTCTTTTAGAAGTTCTTGTAAAGCAGGCCTGGTGGTAATAAAATCTCTGAGTACTTGCTTGTTCCTAAAAAAATTTATTTTTCCTTCAAATGTAAAGCTTAAATTGGCAGGATATGAAATTCTGGGCTGAAAGTTCTGTTGATTAAGTATATTGAATATTGGCCCCCACTCTCTTCTAGCTTGTAGGGTTTCCGTTGAGAGATCTGCTGTAAGCCTAATAGGCTTACCTTTATGGGTAACTTGATCTTTCTCTCTGGCTGCCCTTAATATTTTCTCCTTCGTTTCGATCTTGGTGAATCTAACGATTATGTGCCTTGGGGTTGGTCTTCTTGAGGAATATCTTTGTGGTGTTCTCTGTATTGCCTGGGGTTGAATAGTGTCCTGCTTTGCTAAATTAGGAAAATTTTCCTGGATAATGTCCTGGAGAGTATTTTCCAGCTTGAATTCATTCTCTCCGTCACATTCAGGTACACCAATCAAGCGTATATTAGGTCTTTTCACATAGTCCCATATTGCTTGGAGACTTTGCTCATTCCTTTTTATCCTTTTTTCTCTATTCTTGTCTTGTTGTTTTGTTTCATTAAGTTGATCTTCGACCGCTGATACCCTTTCTTCTGCTTGATCCATTCAGCTGTTTAAGCTCGTGCATTTTTCACTAAGTTCTCGTGTTGTATTTTTCAACTCCATAAGTTCATTTATATTCCTCTCTATATTGTCTATTCTTTTCAACATTTCATCTAACCTTTTTTCCAAGTTCTTAGTTTCTTTACATTGGGTTAGAACGAGTTCCTTTAACTCCCAGAAGTTTCTTATCATCCACCTTTTAAAGCCTACTTCAGATAATGGAACACAGTCCTTTTCCATCAGGGCTTGTTCCGTTACTGATGAGTCCTTTTCCATCAGGGCTTGTTCGGTTGCTGATGAGTCCTTTTCCATCAGGGCTTGTTCTGTTGCTGATGGGTTCTGACCTTGAGTATACTCGGCCTTCTTAGGCTGTTTTTTTCCCTTCATTATAGATGAACCGCCTTTCTAATTAGTTTTCTGAGTCGACGTCTGACTTATTGATTCCCAGTGTTGGGATCCAAGCAACCCACTGTGGCAGCCTAAATAGCAGCGGTAAGACTGATGGTGCTCTTCTGCCCGGGAATCTCTGGTCTGGCTTCCCTCTTGAGTCCGCAACAAGCGGCTCTGACTTCCTGGAGCTCCAAACTCCGGTCAGTAGGGGAAGCAGTCCCGTTGGCTCTGCATGAAGAGCTGCTGCGCCGAGACGCCGGCAAAACCGCTGTGGCGGCCACAAGAGTCGCGCTGGCGACCCGTGGGGCTCTTCCACTGGGAATCGGCTGATCGGTGAGTGACGAAAATTTGTCTAAAAGTGTGGCGTCGTCTCGTTCTCTGGGCTTTCACTGGGAGCTACAATCCTGAGCTGTTAGTGGTCGGCCATCCAATCCTATTGTTTAAACATCATCTATATTTTTGTCATTGTCGTTGTTGTTGTTTTAGAGAAAAGGCCTTGCTCTGTTGCTCAGGCTGGAGTTTAGTGGTGCAGTTATGGTTCACTGCAGGCTTGAATTTCTGGGCTCAAGCAATCCTTCCACCTCAGTCTCCCAAGTAGCTAGGACTACAGGTGTGCATCACCATGCTGGGTTAAGTTTTAAATTTTTTTCGTAGATACCAGGTCTTGCTATGTTTCCTAGGCTGGTCTTGAACTCCTGGCCTCAAGAAATCCTCCTGCTTCAGTCTCCATAAGTGCTGGGATTACAGGTGTGAGCCACCATGCCTGGCCCCATCTACGTGATATTGACTCCCAAATCTATATCTTCAGTTACAGCCCTTGGTATTAGTTTAGGTTACACATATCAGAAAAAACCCAAATAGTAACCTCAATAAGAACTTATTTTTACTGACTATGTGAGAAATTTGAAGGAAGGCAAACTAGGACAAGTATGCCTTGATAGTTATCAGAGACTAAAGGAACTTTATCTGTTTTGTTATTCTAGCCTTTGGCTTCCTTCCTCAAGGGCACCTCATTATTTCAAGGTGGCTGTTGGAACTCCAGCCATGTCATCCACATTCCAGACTATACATAGGAGAATAGAAGTAAAAAAAAGGTTGACCTCCCAACTAGGTCAATTCTCTCTCTCTTTTTTTTTTTTTTTGGATGGAGTCTTGCTCTGTCACCCAGGCTGGAGTGCAGTGATGTGATCTCTGCTTACTGCAGCCTCTGCCTCCCGGGTTCCAGCAATTTTCCTGCCTGGGTAGCTGGGATTACAGGTGCACACCACCAAACCTGGCTAATTTTTGTACTTTCAGTAGAGACGGGGTTTCTCCATGATGACCAGGCTGGTCTCGAACTCCTGACTTCAGGTGATCCTCCTGCATCGGCCTCCCAAAGTGCTGGGATTATAGGTATGAGCCACCATGCCTGGTCAATTCTCTTTAAAGGCGCCTTTGGAAGTTCTTCACTTACATCTCATTGGCCAGAATTTAACCACATGGTAATATTTAGCTGCAAGGGAGACTGGTAAATGTAATCTTTATTTCAGATAGTAGTATCCCCAACTAAATATCAGGGTTTTGTTACTAAGGCAGAAGAGGAGAGTGGTTATCACTAGGGATCTGGTGGTCTCTGCCACATCATCCCGGATCTCACCCCTGAGCTGTAGACTCACTATCAGGATGCCCATGTAACAAATCTTTTGGATAATAGGCATCTCAAACTAATCTTGGACAAACCTCTTGATGCTCCTCACCCTCAGACCTGCTCCTCCCAAGCTTTTCCATTTTTATAAAGTGCCTCACTGTTAGTTCAGACTAAAAGCCTCAAGTCACTTTTTAAAAACTTACAAAAATTCAATGTATTAAAAAATGGAGGGAAGGGTCTACTGTATTGTAAGCCTTTTTGTTTGATACCCAAATGTCCCCTCCTGCTCCCACACCCTTCCTAGTTGGGTCTTCCTCATGAATGCCCAAGTATGCCTAAGTGATAGACCCAGGCTGGCTGCCAGAGTTTCTGTATACACTGTATACAGGTATAATTTCCTGTATACCCCTTCCCGCTTCTTGCCTCAATTATATTCAAAGTAACCAGTGGGACCGAGCACAGTGGCTCATACCTGTAATCCCAGCACTTTGGGAGACCAAGGCCAGTGGATCACTTGAGGTCAGGAGTTCAAGACCAGCCTGGGCAACATGACCAAACTGCGTCTTTACTAAAAATACAAAAATCAGCCAGGTGTGGTGTGCACCTGTAATCCCAGCTACTTGGGAGAATCGCTTGAACCTAGGAGGCGGAGGTTGCAGTGAGCCAAGATCATGCCACTGTACTCTAGCCAGGGCAATATAGCGAGACTCTGTCTCAAAAACAAAACCAAAAACAACAGAGTAACCAATGGTACCATTTCCTGTGCCCCACTCTTGACTCTAATAAAGGTATGTACTCATGCGCTCCTCACTCTGCTTCCTCGTGCATGATGACTGAGACCAACTTCTGGGTTTCTAGGTCCCCCATATGGCCCCTCTACCCCTGTGACATACCGTGCCCCCACATGGCTCTAGGACCTCTGATTATAATAAACTTCATTCTTCCACAAGTCTCTCTTGTATTTCCTACTATGGCTCTGTACCTGACTGACCATCCTACAAACATACAATTTAAATAGTTTTTTTTTCTTTTTTGAGATGGAGTTTCACTCTTATTGCCCAGACTGGAGCACAGAGGTGTGATCTTGGCTCACAACAACCTCCACCCCCCGAGTTCAAGCAATTCTTCTACCTCTGCCTCCCAAGTAGCTGGAATTACAGGCATGAGCCACCACACCTGGCTAATTTTTTGTATTTTTAGTAGAGATGGGGTTTCTTCCTGTTGATCAGGCTGGTCTCAAACTCCCAACCTCAGGTGATCTGCCTGCCTCGGCTTCCCAAAGTACTGGGATTACAGGCTTGAGCCACCATGCCTGGCCTGGTTTTTTTGTTTTTGTTTTTGTTTTTTTGAGAAGCAGTCTTGCTCTGTGGCCCAGGCTGGAATGCAGTGGCACAATCTTGGCTCACTACAACCCGTCGCTTCCCAAGTTCAAGCAATTCTCCTGCCTCAGTTTCCTGAGTAGCTGAGATTACAGGCATGCACCACCACACCTGGCAAATTTTTGTATTTTTAGTAGAGATAGGGTTTCACCATGTTGGTCAGGCTGGTCTCGAACTCATGACCTCATGATCTGCCTGCCTTGGCCTCCCAAAGTGCTGGCATTAAAGGTATGAGCCACTGTGCCTGGCCCAATTTAAATAATTTTAACAACCCGCTAATAAACACTCATTTCTTCATCTACTAGGGTTGTTTCACATATTTTTGTGCAGAAGTATTTTAAAGTACAGTCATCATGAACTTTAGCTTTTAAATACTTCATTTTGCATCTCTAAAACATACAGGCATTTTTGTGCATACTTGTAACATCACCCTCATCAAAATGACTGATTCTGGTGTCCTCTCATGTCCTCACCCTCCACAGAAAATCGATTAGCAAGTCATGTCAGCTCTCCATCCACTCTTCCCTCTCTCCAGTGCTACCCCATTCCTGCCACCAGCATCCCTTACTAGGCTCTAGGTTATCCCAACTTACACACAGTACCAGCCTGGATTTTAAAAAAACTTAAATCATGTTATATCCCTTCTTTGTTTAAAACCCTTCAGCGATTTGCCTTTAGGGTTAGAAGAGAAGCCAGATTTCATCGAGACCTTCTTGATCTGCCTCTTGCCTGCTCTTCCAAGCTCATCTCCTTCTCTCCCCATCATTCCTGCCTTGTTTTATTTCCTTAAACATCCAGAGTCATTGCAGGGTGTCCCCTCTAGGTTGGCTGCTTGTATTTGCTGTGCCTGGCTCTTGGACTTGCTGTGCCTTTGCCTGGAATGTTTTTCCCCAGAGCTTTGTATGGCTTGTTCATGAGTTAAGTCTTAACCTAAATGTCACCTCCTCATGGAGGCTTTCTCTGCTTATCCCATCTAGAACAGTGCCTCTGTTTGTCCTTAATCCATATTCTGTTCTGTTTTATTTTATGTGATCTTCGTTGCTAATTTTAAGTTATATTGCTTGTTTACCTGTTTGTGGCTCGTCTTCCTCTCTTGAATGTAAGTTCCATGAGAATGCCTTAGGATGGGGCTCAGTACAAAATATACAATCAATAAATGTTGGAGTATGAACCCATAAATTGATCTCTGTATATTGGCAGACCTTTCCTTGAATTTCACCTCTACTGCTTACCAGATGTAGTGAACAAGCTCACTTTCTTCAAAATAGCCTTAGAATACTTACATCACAAGGCTATCGTAAGAATTAAAGGTGATAATTATGTAAAGCACTTAGTATAGCATTCGGTGTATAACAAGCCCAAAAAATATGATAGTGGCTACTGCTATTACTGTTATCAATTATTAAATCTCTCTGCAGCACGTGACTCTTGTGAACATTGTCTCCTAAGACTCTTCCTTCTGGCTTTCTTAAGGCCATATACTTCTAGGCTATCTATCCCTGAAATGCTTCAGAGCACTCACCGTGACAACAACCTCATCTGAGAACTCGCTAATCATGGCTTCCCATGTTTGATGCCAGGTATTGCTTGGCCACGACTGTCTGGAACAGGAATCAGCGCTAATCCGAAAGCAGCATGTATGGATTAGCCTAGAACTACCCAGGCTCAAGAGTCTGATCAGGGCCAAGTGCAGTGGCTAATGCCTATAATCCCAACATTGGGAGGCCAAGGCGGGTGGATTACTTGAGTCCAGGAGTTTGAGACCAGCCTGAGCAACATGGGGAGACCCTGTTTCTACCAAAAATTAGTCAAGTGTGGTGGTGCATGCCAGTAGTCCCAGCTACTAGGGAGGCTGAAGTGGGAGGATCGCTTGAGTCTGGGAGGTCAAGCCTGCAGTGAGTCATCACCACCCCATTGCACTCCAGCCTCCGTGAGGGAGCAAGACCCTGCCTCAGAAAAAAAAAATATATATATGTATATGTGTGTGTGTGTATATATATATAATTTATTTATTTACTTATTTTGAGACAGAGTTTCACTCTTGTTGCCCAGGCTGGAGTGCAATGGTGTGATCTCAGCTCACTGCAAGCTCTATCTCCTGAGTTCACATGATTCTCCTGCCTCAGCTTCCTGAGTAGCTGGGATTATAGGCATTCGCCACCATGCCTGGCTCATTTTTTTGTTTGTTTGTTTTTTCAGTAGAGACAGAGTTTCACTATGTTGGTCAGGCTGGTCTTGAACTCCTGACCTCAGGTGATCCAGCCACCTCAGCCTCCCAAAGGGCTGGGATTATAGGTGTGAGCCACCACGTCCAGCCTAAAAAATATTTAAAAGTTCTGATCAGATGTTCTCTGTCATGGGTGATCACTAACCAAATAAATTAGATAATTTCTTTCAGACAGAGATTAAGATTGAGATTGAGGAAGAAAGAGAAATACCCTGTCAGGAGCAAGAGAAGCAGAGACAAAGTGACTCCGTGACTAGAAGGATGCCTGTGATGGGTACATGAACACGTAGGCTGGTCCCGATAACTGCATTGCACCTTCATGACCTTTCAGGCTCCATGAGTCCTGAGTCCCGATTGCTATGTGACAATGTATTCTAGCTTCCTGTGCAGCTGTACAATAACCTCAGTATCTGAGGTCACTTATCTCTGTTCCTTTTCTGGCAAAATAACCTAATAAAATACATTCTTGAACAGTTTCACAGGGTTGATACAACAACCATTTATTAGCATGTCCTACTGGTCATTTACTCATTCACTTTCATAATTTGAGCACTCTGTTGTTAATTCATCAATTGTGTTTCTATCCCAAGGTACCAGTTCCAACTTCTGGGCCCCACTGGTCCCTTCTTCCAAAAAACAAAAAGACTTCCAAACAAATTTTTGATTTCTTTCTTTCTTTTCTTCCCATGCCCTCCCTGGCACAACTCTGCCCTTCCCCTTTGTTTGCTGTTTTAGCAAATGACATAACCTACTCCTAGTGACCTGGGCTAGGGACCTTGGAGTGATCTTTGCCACACGCCTCTTTATCAGTCAGCATCTGTGGGTGCATTGATCTCCTTCCTTCTCCTTACAATGGCCTTCAAGGATATTTATGACTTTACCCTCCTCCACTCCTTCTTCTCCCACCCCTCCTCCCCTGCTCACTCTGCTCCCAGCCACACTGACCTCCTTGCATTCCTCGAACAGCTCAGATACAATCCTGCCCCAGGCCTTTTATGTGCTGCTCTGTCTAGGATGTTTCTGTCTAGAATGTTTTTCTTGAGCTCAATTTCTCATCTTCACTCAAATATCCTTGAGCTTCTTCACATCTTCACTCAAATATCCTTGCACCACCTTACCTTACCAACTTGTTTAAACTCTAACAACCTGCCAACAGACTCTCCTGAACACCTTACACTGTTTTTTTTCCCTCCATATGTGTCTAGAATGCTATATTTGCTGGTACTTTTCTTTTTCTGAAATGAAGTCACTCTTGTTGCCTAGGCTGGAGTGAAATGGCATAATCTCGGCTCACCACAACCTCCACCTCTTGGGTTCAAGTTATTCTCCTGCCTCAGCCTCCCAAGTATCTGGGATTACCGGCATGCACCACTATGTGGGCTAATTTTGTATTTTCAGTAGAGACGGGGTTTCTTTACTTTGGTCAGGCTGGTCTCAAACCCCCAACCTCAGGTGATCCGCTCCCCTCAGCCTCCCAAAGTGCTAGGATTACAGTCATGAGCCACTGTGCCCAGCCTGCTGCTACTTTTTATGTATTGTTTCCACCTCTCCTTACTTTGCAACCCCACACTGTAGCATATGTGCACCAAGCGGGCAGGAATTTTATCCTTATGGCTCACAATAGTGCCCAAATACAGTAAACAGCCAATAAATAAGTGTTTAATTAATTAACTGCTCTACCTCCTCCTGCTGCCATTCTTGGAGCCTCACTGCAATGATGTATGGTGGGTATATGTTTCTGATCCACCTGGACAAATTACAAGTCTGTCCATTTGGAACTGTCATCTGGAATGGCATAAGCTTTTCCTAATAAGTTCTATGTCTGGGTGGCCACTATGGGCTTAGATTCAGCATAGTGTTCTCAGCTACAGCAAACCCTTCTTTGATCTTCCCACAAAAGGCATTCTGGGCCTTCTGGAAAACTGGAGTATCATCTGGTTCCTTCAGGAATTTTGTGGGGATTGAATTCTCCATGTCTCTGTGATCTTTTTCTTTTAGTTTTATACTAGCACTGAAGCTTTTGTTCCTCCCTCTTTTCTAAGAAGTAAGCATCAGCTTAGGATAATTTGTTTCTGCCTAAAAGCCATGCTATATTCTGCTTTTTAAAAATGCATTTTTTTTTTTTTGAGATGGAATCTCACTCTGTTGCCCAGGCTGAGTGCAGTGGTGTGATCTCAGCTCACAACAACCTCTACCTCCCTGGTTCAAGCAATCCTCCTGCCTCAGACTCCCAAGTAACTGGGATTATGGGCATGCACCACCATGCCTGGCTAATTTTGTATTTTTAGAGAGATGATGTTTCTCCATGTTGGTCAGACTGGTCTTGAACTCCTGACCTCAGGTGATCCACCCACCTTGGGCTCCCAAAGTGCTGGGATTACAGGCGTGAGCCACCACACCTGGCCTAAAAAAGCATTTTCTTGTTATGAAAACTACACATGAACTTTTCATAAAAATCTTTAAATAATAGGGAAAAAAACTCACTCAAAGATAATCATTATTCATATTTTGTTACATGTCTTTCTGTTAATATTTTCATGTAAATATATATTTCCTGCCTTTTAAAAATAAAAATCATTATAGAACAGTATGTCAATGTGAATATAGAACTGTTCATACTCATAATTCTTTCTTTCTTTCTTTTTTTTGAGATGGAGTTTTGCTCTTATTTCCCAGGCTGAAGTGCAATGGCACGATCTTGGCTCACTGCAACCTCTGCCTCCCAGGTTCAAGGCTTTCTCCTGCCTCAGCCTCCCAGGTTCAAGGCTTTCTCCTGCCTCAGCCTCCCGAGTAGCTGGGATTACAGGCATGTGCCAACACGCCTGGCTAATTTTGTATTTTTAGTAGAGATGAAGTTTCTCCATGTTGGTCAGGCTGGTCTCAAACTCCTGACCTCAGGTGATCCACCTGCCCTGGACTCCCAAAGGGCTGGGATTACAGGCGTGAGCCACCATGCCCAGCCAACAAATTAAGTTTTTAATCTTATTTAGACAACTTTATTTTTTCCTTTGTTAAATCATTTACCAACATTTGGACACATTTCTGATTTCTTGCACTAAACTAAAATTGAGATGAACTTCCTTGTGCATATGGCTTTTCTGACTCTGGGATCATTGTCTTAGACTGGAGCTGCAGAGAGGAATTACTGCATCAAAGACTGTTAATGATTATAAAGCTCTTGCTATCTGTAGCTTAATTTCTTTTCAAAGGTGTTTTCCATACGTTCCTTTAGATGCAAAGAATCGCTCAGGTCATCTCTGACATTGGGAAGCTTGTAGGAATGACAGCTGTAGAAATATTTAGGGCAGGAATCTAAGACATGAAACCAGGCCTCATAGTAACCACAAAGAACAAATAAGAACTTGCTGAGCCACACAGGGTGCAACTGAAGGTTGTTCAGGATCCAGGGGAGCTCTGGGGACTAACTACCTTGTTCCCCATTAGCAGTCACAGCTCAAGAAGCTCTGCCCCAGAAATCAGCCATTCACAGCTGGCCTTTTTCATCTTCTGCTCCCATTACCAACTCTCAATTCCCTTCCATATTTTTAGTTCATTTTCTCCACATAAGCAATTGGACTGCTTAGCTAACAGTCATGCCTATTTAGGCTGAATTTTCCTTCTGGCTACCTCATTGGTCACTTGCACAGACTATATTTGGCTGTCCTTGGTAAAGTACCTACGTCTGTCTTAGTCCTTTGTGGGGTTAAGGGGAGCAAAAAAGTACCCCAATTTGTCCATTTTATGGGAGTCTGTTCATAATTATTCAAAATATTTAACCACTGGTGGCGGAGGCACTGGAGGATCAGTCCCAGCCAATGTGCCATTATGGACCAACCCTGACAGATACCTGGATGAGGGCCCAGCAAGCCTGGTAATCAGTTTGTCCAGTACCAGTTTACACGCCCATCAAAAAGGTAAGAGATCATGGCAGCACTGTTTACAATAGACAAAAGGCAGAACAACCCAAACGTTCATCAACAGATTCATGGATATACAAAGTGTGGCATATACGTACAGTAAAATATTATTCCATCATAATAAGGAATGAGGTTCTGATCCATGCTGCAATTTAGATGAACCCCTTTGAACACATTATGCTAAGTGAAAGAAGCCAGACATAAAAGACTACATACTGTGTGATTCCACTTATATAAAATGCCAAGAATAGGTCAATCCAGAGTCAGAAAGCAGATTGGTGGTTGCCAAAGACTGGGGATAAGGGAGGATGGGGAGTGTATTAGTTCATTCTCACATTGCTACCAAGAAATTCCTAGGCCAGGCTTGGGCTCAAGCCTGTAATCCCAGCACTTTGGGAGGCCCAGGCAGGGAGATCACTTGAGTACCGGAGTTTGAGACCAGCATAAGCTACATGGCAAAACCCCATCTCTACAAAAAAACACAAAAGTTAGCTGGGCATGGTGGGGTACACCTGTAGTCCCAGCTACTCTGGAGACTAAGGTCGGAGAATCACCTGAGGCCAGAGGCAGAGGTTGCTGTGAGCCATGATTGCACTGCCGCACTCCAGCCTGGGTGACAGGGTGAGACCCTGTTTCAGTAAATAAATAAAAGAAATTCCTGAGACAAGGTAATTTATAAAGAAAAGAGGTTTAATTGGCTCCAGTTCTGTAAGCTGTATAGGAAGCATGGCAGCATCTGTTTCTGGGGAGGCCTCAGGGGGCTATTATACATGGTGGAAGGCAAAGGGGGAGCAGGTGTCTTACATGGCAGGAGTAAGAGCTAGAGAGCTCGGGGAGGTGCTACACACTTTTAACAACCAGAGCCTGGTGAGAACTCATTCACTATGATGAGAACAGCACCAAGTGGATGGTGCTAAACCATTCCTGAGAAACCACCACCATGATCCAATCACATTCCACCAGGCCCCACTTTCAGCACAGATTACAATTGTGCCGGATCTGACCCACAGACCCTGACCAAGTGGATGAAAAATGTACACTGACATAAATATTTTGCCTGTGTCCAGCCTGGGGTCCTCTGCCAGAGTCAGCAGTGGCTTCAATAAGCTGGCAGCCTTCGAAGTTATTTAATACAGATTAAATGACAAAGGTCTCAATTAAACACTATTGGAGGGTAATTAACATTGCTGACCCCAGAGTAGAGAGCAGTCATGTGCTCACTGGAAGATCAAAGATTGGTCTTAGGACTACATGAATAAACAAGCTGTTTAGATAAACTCCTCTAATTGTTTTGTATCCACTTGTAGCTATTAGCTCAGGGTAAGGGAGGTTAGGCTGCCTTTAGACATAAACCCCTCCTGATGCATTTGCAAAACCTTCTGGCCTTCCAAGAAGGTTTGCATTTTCTGAAATTTCTCCCATCACCCTGACTGAACTCCTACACAATTGAACATAAGATTTAGGCGGGAACATAGATCCAAACCATATCAGGGAGCAACTACTTAATGAATACTAGGTTTCCTTTCGGGGTGATGAAAATGTTTTGGAACTAGATGTATGTGGCAGCTGATGGCTGCTCATTATTGTAGATGTCCTAAATATCACTTAATTGTCTACTTTCCAATGATTAACTTTATATTATGCAAAATTCACCTCAATTAAAAGACACAAAAAAAGTAGAAGGGTGCTGCACACCTGCTAATGACAAGTGGACACTGGCTTTCTTTTTAATTTCTTTGCCAGTTTTATAGGCCAAGTTAGTATCTGTTTGTTCTAAGGTTCATTTATTTTATTATCAGTAACATTCATTCACTTGCCCAATCAATGTTTTAATAAGGGTCTTCCAGGTGTCAGATGCAGTGCTAGGTGCTGGGATACGGCAGTGAACAGCAGCCCCTGCCCTGGTGGAGTGTAGGGGGCCATCCCACCCTACTTCTCCCACGGTGAATTGGAATGATCCCTATCCAAAGTGCCATGAAGGAGCTGTAAGAGTGCTTTGCTAATGTGGACTGGGGGTTCTGGACTAGTCTGGAAAGACTCCCTGACAAAGTGGGTTTTTAGATGAGATCTGAGGAGTGAATAGGAGTGGTTAGGTTAGAGGAGGTGGAGTCATGAGTGAAGACAAAGGAAAGGGCAGTGGAGGAGGGTACACCAGTGATTTAAAAGCCCTGAAAGGAGAAGAAGCTGTAAAGAAATTTAATCTTTACCTTATAAGCACTGGAAGGTCAGTGCAGGGTCTTAAAGGTGTGTGCATTTGAGATATAATTAGATTTGTCTTTTAAAGTGATCCCACTATGCAGAGAATGCAATGAGAGAGATGTAGAGGGAGTACAGGAAGTCCACTTAAAGGGTGTTTTTGTTTTTTATTTTATTTATTTTTTTAAAAGAGACAGAGTTTCACCATATTGGTCAGGCTGGTCTCGAACTCCTGACCTCAGGTGATCCTCCTGCCTCAGCCTCCCAAAGTGCTGGGATTATGGGTGTGAGCCACCACGCCTGGCTAAAGGGTGTTTTTAATTGACAAACGTAGTATATATTTATGGTGTGAAAAATATTTTGAAATATGTATACATTGTGAAAAGGCTAAATCGGGCTAAATGGCATTACACATTGCCTCACTTGTCAGTTTTTTTGTGGCAAGAACACTGAAAATCTATTCTCTTAGCAATTTTCCAAGAATACAGTATTGTCTTTAAATATAGTTACCATGTTGAACAATAAATCCCTTGAACCTATTCCTCCGGTGTAACTGAAATTCTGTATAGTTTGGTTAATATTTCCCCAGTTCCTCCCCTCTCTCAGGCCCTGGTAACCACCATTCTACTCTCTGCTGCTATGAGTTTGATGTTTTTAGATTCCACATATAAATGAGATCATGTGGTATTTGTTTTCTGTGCCTGGCTTATTTCACTTAATATAATGTCTTTCAGGTTTATCTATGTTGTCACAAATGGCAGGACTTCATTCTTTTTACAGCTGAATAGTATTCCATTGTGTATGCATATATTTTCTTACATTCATCTGTTGATGGATGCTTGTATTGTTTCCCCATCTTTGCTACTGTGAATCATGCAGCAATAAACATGAAAGTGCAATCTCTTCCACATGCTGACTTCATTTCCCTTGAATATATACCCCAGAAGCGGGATTGCTGGATCACATGCAACTTTTATTTTTAATTTTTTGAAAAACCTCTATGCAATTTTCCATAATGTCTGTATTAATTTACATTTCCACCATCAGTGCATGAGGATTCACTTTTCTCCACACCCTTGCCAATGCTTGTTACATCTTTGTCTTTTTGGTAGCCGCGATCGTAACAGGTGTGAGATGATACCTCATTGTTGTTTCAGTTTGCATTTCCCTGACGATCATTCACATTGGGCACTTTTTCATGTACCTGTTGGCTATTTATATGTCTTCTATGTCGTCTCTCTTTCTTTCTTTTCGAGACAAAGTCTTGCTCTGTTGCCCAGGCTGGAGTGCAGAGGCAATCATACTTCACTGCAGCCTCGAAATCCTAGGTTCAAGCTATACTCCTGCCTCAGCCTCCCAAAGTCTTGAGATGACAAGCATGAGTGTGTGTCTTCTTTCAAAAATGTTTATTCAGGTTCTTGGCCCATTTTGTGCAAGTCTTAAAGAGAGAAAATGGTGGCTTAGACTAGAGTGAGAACAATGGAGAGTATATATAGAAGGCAAAATTGACATCACCTTGAAGTATGTTGAATTTGTGTGGAGCAGACAATGGAAGCTAATGATGACTTCAAAGCTTAATACTTTCATGTTTTTAGAATTTCTTATTCATGTCTATAGCTCATTATCAATTAGATAGTTTTACGGTTTTCCTGTTATTTTCTGTGAGTGGGAGAATTAAAGATAATAAATCCCAGTGTTTGCCTTTATTTCTTTTGAAGTGGGGATGTGTTAAATTTCTCACATAATTAAATATTTTCATTGATGTTATCCAGTTTTTCTTAAACTTTTACATTAAATTCACTCAGATAATTTTCACCATTTTTCTGATGGAGAGCTGATTATATGAATAATATAGAAATGAATAGGTATGAATTTAAATCTGATAGCTAATGAGGAACTAAGCAGCATTCCAAGAAGATACCAACAAAGGTTTCTGAAATCCCCTACTCTATTGGTGTGGACAAAGTGAAGAACAGTACATTAAAATTTGGCCTGGCACAGTGCCTCATGGTGTAATCCCAGTGCTTTGGGAGACCAAGGTGGGCAGATCACCTGAGGTCAGGAGTTCGAGACCAGCCTGACCAACATGGCAGAACCCCGTCTATACCAAGAAATACAAAATTAGCCGGTCATGTTGGTGCATGCCTGTAATCCCAGTTACTCGGGAGGATGAGGCAGGGGTGACAGAGATTGCGGTGAGCTGAGAATGTGCCATTGCACTCCAGCCTGGGTGACAGAACAAGACTCTGTTTAAAAAAAAAAAAAAATATATATATATATATATATGCATATATTTTATTATTATTTATTATTTATTTTATTATTATTATTTTTTTTTTTGAGTTGAAGTTTTGCTCTTGTTGCCCAGACTGGAGTGCAATGACAGGATCTTGGCTCACTGCAACCTCCACTTCCCAGGTTCAAGCAATTCTCCTGCCTCAGCCCCTTGAGTAGCTGGGATTACAGGCAGGTGCCCCCACACCGGCTGATTTTGTATTTTTAGTAGAAACGGGGGTTCACCATGTTAGCCAGGCTGGTCTCAAACTCCTGACCTCAGGTGATCTGCCTGCCTTGGCTTCCCAAAGTGCTGGGATTACAGGCCTGGGCCACCATTCCCAGCCGAATATTTTCATTTGTACTTGGATTTGTCATTAATGTTTTTCATTACATAGCTTTCATGTTAACATACGTATCTTTATGATTACAACAATATACACATGAATTCATTTTATGTCATTTTAAAGACCATATTGCATTTAGGCCTCTATTAACATTTTGTATAAAAAGTGTTTTTCTATTACATGATTTATAACTTAATATTACTGTATATGTAAACTGACACACAATGAAGGTTAAAATTACTTCCCAAATCATACTTTTAATTCGCCTAGAATCATCTGAGGTCCTTGTTAAAAATGCAGCTTTCTAGGGCCCTCTGAAATTCTGATTAAATAAGTTCATTGGAAACAAACTAACAAAAGGAATACAAATTATGAAATCTAAAGTAGATACAAAACCAAATAACTAACGTAAACAAGAAAAGGAAATCACAATAAATTACTAATTTTAAAAAGCTAACAAATACCGTAACTATCACAGAACCTTGAAAACTAACATAATGTTTTTATTAATCAAGTCTCTGACACACATTTATAAAGCTTTTTTCTCTATCTGGTAGGCTGTACACACTTGGATTACCTCTTTATTTGACCACAGTTTTGTAATATCATTTTAAAGACAGAAAACAGAAAGATAATATAGTCTCTTCTTTAGCACGGTTGATTGAAATTCTTTTTTTAATTATTGACAGCTATGATGCATTAAGCATTTGGTTTCACACAGACATGCTTGCTATTTCTCGTGCTGCTGTAGGTTTGTTTCCTACAACCCAGAAATTCTGAGAAATTCTATTTCATGTGATTCCCATTTTTTTAAAAAGAAGACTATAATATATGGTGCATTTTTTAATTGCTGCATCATCAGGTACATTCCTGATAGGCTACAACACCCATTTTGACCATTCTGCTTGTTATTTCACATGGCTAGTATTAAAATAATTTTCTACAGACTGGCTTCTGGCTGCACTATTTCAAGCCTTGTTTCTTTTCTATTACCTACATAATTCTGGTATCAAGCATTATAAGACATGTTCATATTTCAACATGACCTCTGGTTCTGCATCTTCTAGTTAGAGTGGCAGGTGGTTAGCACAGTGGGAGGCAGGAATATTTCTGGAAACCATTCCTATACCAGGACGCCGAACAATAACCTGGCTATACATGTGGAGATTGCATAACATGTAAATTCATCCTAATAAATCCAAACTTGAATGAATCTCCAGGTCGATTTCCCTTTGGCTAGATTCCAAATGTTCCTGACACGACTCCACTGCCACACTTCACAAAGGAAAGGATGACGGAGGAGATATCCAAGTAGAAAGAGAGCAGTGGTCTGAACCAACTGGAACTACAATATCTTACTTTGCAAAGATTACAAAAACACATAATATATTGAAAAATCGTTAGGGCTCCCTCCAAAACCTTGGAAAGGGGTTGTGCAAATGAGGGTCCCTGAAGCTTATGCTTTGTTAGTTTCAGGATAAATTGTCCTGGTTGGCTATGTGGACTTGTGATTTTGATAGATATTGCTAAATTGTCCTCCACAGAGCTTGTACCAATTTACCCTCCCACTCATAATGCAGTCTTCCCTTCCCAAGGTCTTGACTACAGAGTATGTATGAAATTTGTAGAGTTTTGCTAATCTGATGGGTGGGGCAAAACAACTTAGTATAATTATATCCTGTGTTGCTCTAATTATGACTTCAGTTGAGCATCTGTTTTTAGGTTTAAGAGCCTTACATGCTTACTTTTCTGTGAACTCTAAATTCATTTTCTCTGCCCTTTTTCTATTGTTTTCTTACTGATTGCTAGGAACTCTTCCTATATTGGTAGATTACTTATTTTAACTTGATATAGGTGGCAAACTTTTTTATTTGTTTGTTATTAATCTTTTAATCATTCCTATTATGTCCATATGTTTTGTTGTTCTTTGCTCTTACTAAAGATTATAATTATTATATTAACCTTAATAACTTTATCACTTTTCCTTTAAAAGCTCTTGATTTTTAGAAATAGTAAAAAGCCCTTCCCTGCTTTAAGATGACAAAGAAATTCCTCCATGTCTAGTATAAAAATGATTTCATTTTTTATATTTGAATGTTTGGTCTATGCGATATGGAAAGTTTTTAAAAGTTGAGTGAAGATGCTAGGGTCTTCAGAAGATAGAATTCTAGATACTAATCAAAGAAAGAGTACTGTTGCCAAAACTTACCTTAAAAAGAGCTGTACTTATAATTAAAGCTTAAATGTCAATATACTTATTTTATTGAGCTAGTATTTATTGGACACCTGTTATGTACTGAATCATTACATTTCCCTATGTTGAAAAATACAACACTGGGAAAAAAGAGTTCCAAATAAAGACTATTATCAAAAATAGAAATGATAAATAAATGTAGCCAGAAATAAAAATTCTTCATGTTTCCCAGACATCTTAATATTTATAGCACTGCAGATAGTTCTGTCCTTTTTTCATGGTTGGTGCCACACGCTTCCTGTGGAGGAACTCATCCTTCTGTGGAGACAAGCAACCTTTCTTTGTAGTGCAGGTACTTATTTTCCAAGTAAAGATCAAATGCTCCTCTCAGCTGGAAACACCTACTCTCCACGCAGTTTCAAAGGTTTTCCCACTCTTGCATTCTAGACATGTTCAAACTAAACCCTAGTAAGAAAAAGACCTAGCACTGATATCCAACACAACTTGTCTTTCACTCTGGAATTAGATCAGAAAAATGTGCTTCATGGGGAGGTGCAGAACAAAGTATACAAAATAGCAGATATGAAGGATCAACAAATTTAAAGATGGAATGTTCAACATGAGGAATATATTTAATAATTTTTGCTTTAAAAAGTAGATTTTAGGTACTCTTGGCCACACACAAAAAAAGGATAATTGAGATGACGGATAGGTTAATTTGCTAACTATGGTAACTTTTTTGCTACCTATATGTACATTAAGACATCATGTAAACCTTAAACATATACAATAAAAAATTTATATGTTCATTATCTATTTATAATTACAATGTCATAAGTATTAATGATTTTACATAAATACTTATTCAAAATTCATCATTAACAAAAGTAGGTTTTATTCTTCTGTGGTGTTAAAGATGAATCTCAATCAGTCCTTTGGTTCTTACCAGAGCTCTTTGAGCAAATTTAGGGAACTAGAACCAACTTATTGCTGAAGAAAAGTGCCATCCCTGAAGCATAATCAGAAACAATGAACTAAAGTAATATGAAAATTAAAAGGTGCCTTTGAGATTGCCTGGTGTAACCCTGTCATTTTAAAGATAAGGAAGTGGAGGCCCAGACAACTTTGAGCTTCACTAAATGTTACCTACGTTTATCTCAAGTTATCACGCTATGAATAAAAGAGCTACTTAGCCCTCTTTATTAATTTTATTTGATTACTTCATGTAGTTAGTATGTTAGTTTTGCTTTTTCTAGAAAAAAAAATGTGTAAGTGTAAGAAAGTAGGGGAAAAATCACCCCAAATCTCTCTGCATGGGTATATTCACTGTTAAAAGGCAGCAGGACCATCACAAGGCTTTGTTGTCAGTCAGTACCAGATAGAACCCCATCAACTCTACCACTGGCTGTGTGATCATGGTCTAGTTACTTAACCTTTCTGAGCTTCAGTTTCTTTATATATAAAAGAGAGATGATGTAATTAATCTCATTGTGAAGATTGCAATATATCACACAGGTAAAATATATTGCAATATATTTACACAGTTAAAGCATTTAGGTCAGTGATTGGCATTGTATTTAATTCATGTTAGCAATTATTAATATTACAGTTGTGAAAATACTCTATAAATTTTTGTATCATGCTTTTCTAACTTATTATATTATGTATATTTTCCCAGGTTACCAATGAATCTTTATTAATGTTCATTTTTATGTCATGGGCATCTGTTTTTTTTTTGAGATCGAGTCTCACTCTGTTGCCTAGGCTGGAGTGCAGTTGTGCAACCTCAGCTCACTGCAACCTCCATCTCCTGGGTTCAAGTGATTCTCCTGCCTCAGCCTCCCAAGTAGCTGGAACTACAGGCACTTGCCATCACACCCATCTAATTTTTGTATTTTTTCGTAGAGTCACAGTTTCACCATGGCCAGGTTGGTCTCAAATGCCTGACCACGGGTGGTCTGCCCTTGGCCTCCCAAAGTGCTGATATCACAGGCATGAGCCACTGTGCCTGAGCCATGGACATCCTTATAGAGCCAAAAAAGATTATTTTCTACTCTAAACCCAAGGTTACATATACCCTTTCCTCAATAAACTGAATCAGCAGCTCTCAACAAAGGAAAAAGGAAACAAGGGTTAACTCAGAACTATTTTGAAATACACAGCTGGATTTGCAAGGGTGTGCATGAACATGCTTCGATGCATGCATTTAGAGAGTAAAGGATATAGAATAATTGATGGCTATCCTGGCAGATCAAAGCATCTCCAGAGCATTGCAGGCTGTGAAGTTAAACCATTTGCACTTTTCCTGCATTTAGTGTGTGTATTTTGTGAGCATACTAATAACTTGTCCTCACACAGGACCTTTCATCTAGAGAGGAGCTGAAAGCCCTTTGAAGATGTTAATAAGAAAGAGACCTGCTAATTAAGATTGCTTAAAAATGAAAACTCTCCTTCCAGTATGTTTACATGATTGCTGGGAAGGTTCTGACTCGGAGATTGGCTATCACAGGTGAGTTGCTTCGTATGTTTTCTTTTAAAATCATACTGTTAGATTTCATGTACTGATAAAATGGCTCTCTCTGAACAGTCACAGCAGATGTAACAATATTAATTCAATAATTTATGGCATGCTTGATTTGGAGATCAGACATTTACCCAGAAAATTTGGGGACAGAGCAAGGAGCAGTGCCATGTTGAATATTTGTAATGAGTTTTAAGATGATCAGACAAAGCCGTAGACTCAACTCAGCAAAACAGGTTTAGAAGGAAGACAAAGTAAGAGCTGAGCACGGTGGCACGTGCCTGTCATCTCATAGGAGGCTGAGACTGGGGATCACTTGAGCCCAGGAGTTTGAGGCTAGCCTGGGCAACATAGTGAGACCTCCATCTTAAAAAAACAAAAAATGACAAAGCATTCCCAGATTTTTATGAAATTATATTTATTAGACAAAATGCAAATAGCAAAAATTGTAGAGTCCCTAGCCTCATTCATGGTGAACAGGATGGCTTTGTTAAGAGTACAGGCTTCTGGCCGGGCGCAGTGGCTCAAGCCTGTAATCCCAGCACTTTGGGAGGCCAAGGCGGGTGGATCATGAGGTCAACAGATTGAGACCATCCTGGTCAACATGGTGAAACCCCGTCTCTACTAAAAAATACAAAAAATTAGCTGGGCATGGTGGCGCATGCCTGTAATCCCAGCTACTCAGGAGGTTGAGGCAGGAGAATTGCCTGAACCCAGGAGGCGGAGGTTGCAGTGAGCCGAGATCGCGCCATTGCACTCCAGCCTGGGTAACAAGAGCGAAACTCTGTCTTGGAAAAACAAAAAAAAGAGTACAGGCTTCTACCTCAACTGCCCTATATCAAACAGACTCAAGCAAATTCCTAGAGATGAAGTCAATTCAGTGAAATCTTACCTAATCCCAACTGTCAAAATCGGTAGCACCTTCCTTTCTACTCCCCAGGCAGATACGTTATATTTAATCCAATGTATTAAATGGATGACAAGTATGTAAATCCATTTTCTTACGGTATTATTATTATTATTATTATTATTGAGACAGGTTTCACTCTGTCTCCCAGGCCAGAGTGCAGTGGCTCCATCTCGGCTCACTGCAACCTCCGCCTCCCGGGTTTAAGCGATTCTCCTGCCTCAGCCTCCCAAGTAGCCTCCAAAGGCATGCATCACAACTCCCAGCTAATTTTTGTATTTTTAGTAGAGACAGGGTTTTGTGATGTTGGCCGGGTTAGTGTCAAACTCCTGACCTCAAGTGATCTGCCCACCTCAGGCTCCCAAAGTGCTGAGATTACAGGCATGAGTCACCATGCCCCACCATGTCATTTTTTTTAATAGTTCTCCCACACAAAAGAGTAAACTCCAAGATGGAAGGAAATATCTTTTATTCATTCTAATATCCTGAAGAGGGCTTAGCACAATGACTGATCCTTAACACAACACACTCATTAATAACCACATATTTTAATTAAGAATTTTATTATAGCATTATTGTAATAGAAAAAGAAACTGGAAATAGCACAAATTTTCATCAGTAGGGCACTGGCTTAATAAAGTTATGGACCATTCATACAATGGAATATTTTGTCACTGTAAGAAAGATTGGAGCTGATTTGGAAAAGTCAGGTTCATTAAATTGAAATGAAGTTTCATTTCAATTAAATGAAAAACTCACACAAAAGAATATATATTTTAGGATCTCTCTCATTCTCTCTTTGGCAAAAACCAAACCAAACCAAAAGGGTGATTGATAGATGCATATGATGAATAGATGGAGAGCCAGCCAGATAGACTGATCACTTTTGGGAAAAAGGAAGTTCTGAAAAATATAAGCAAATTCTCAACTGTGAGTATTTCTGGTAAGTAGGGCTGAGGCAAGTGGTCTGGCCATGAGAGGACAGTCCTTTGATGCTTACTTTAATCTCTGTCTTGTTTGGTTTTAGCAGTGAGCAAGTATTATTTTGGGACATTTAGAAAAGGAAAGAACGTATTGACTCGAAGTTCGAATTTGTTGAACATGTTTCAGTTGGGCAGGTGACCTAATATTCCATATTTCTCAGCTTCACAGCCTTTCTCCCTGACAGAGCTTCTGGCACTAAGCTGACAGAGGGGACAAAGTCTTCCTTTTTCAAGAGTGAGCATTTGGCTGGATTCAGACGGACTCCCTTGGGCATCTCCCTGGGGCACCTCTCCAAGGCCTTGCTTTCTAAACTTGGTTATACTAATGGGCTAGGACAGATTCCCTGGCTGACTCTGGAAGCTGTCAAAATCTCTCTGGTAATTTTCCTAGGCTTTTCTAGTCTCTAATGAGGCATCAACCTTTTTCAGTTGTAAATCAGTTTAGATCAAAATTCAAGCAGAATATTTTGCTACCCCTCAGATCCCTTCGATGTTTGCTTTCTAACTGCTGAGGTCTCACCCACTTGAAACTCCTGATCCCCAGGGGTCATCAGAAATAGCTACCTGCACTAACTTCTTAAGTCATCATTCTCGAGTTTTGATCAGCAGGAAGCGTGTAATCTATTTTCGACAGTTCATATAGGTTGGCTTGCTGCCAGCATGAATCTCTCAACTGAAGGAAAACACAACTCTCTAAAATGGAAGGGCAAGAGGGAATTTGTGTGAATGATGTAAATTAATCCCGTTTCCTGGGATCTGGCCTGGCCCATTTTTAGTGGGGCTGGTTTGGGGTTAGTTTGTGGTTACATAAACTTATTAACACTCCGGAAGAGGAAAGAACACCCCCTGGTGGTAAAGTTATATCTCTGCACCACATCCCCTAAATTTCAACTCCCAGCCAAGTTAATCTACTTAGACTTGTACCAGGGCACATAGAAGCATTCTTAGTCATAGAAGTCTATATAAAGAAACCAACTCAGTTTTATTCCTGCATGACATGGAGAGAAACAAGCATTCAAATTTCCAACGTCCTATTATGCTTTTTTGTTCAGAATTACTATGTTATGCATTACACAGATTAGAATCCTTAGCTTTATCATTTTATTACAAAAAAAAATCCCCATTACTACGCAAACTCTACAGCCTAATTCGTTTTGTGCATGACGTTGTTGTTATTGTTATGCTTATTTCAGCTGCATTTTTCCAAATGTGTCTATTCTGTGATACGCATGTAATATAAAATATGTAATATATATTTTTCGATGCTCAGAATGTACTACTTCATTCTGCTACATGCTGCAATATCCAAAACATATTCCTAGTCATAGAATCCAGTCTTCTTTTTTGTCTGTTCACTCAGATTCTCAGGATTGAGTTGATTGCAAAGAACATTATCAAAACAGATGCTCCAGCGCTGCCATTAGCAGGCCTGGCGTGGAATGTTCCGTGTAAGTCAGAGTTCCTGTGGATCCTGGACATTTGCCTTCCTGAGGCTCTGCTTTTGGCGTTCCTTTTGGGAATGATGCCATAAAGGTCACTGTTTCCAGTTCAGAATATTCCCTTTGGTTTCTGCTTGTGAGAACTATGTTTAAATCTTTTTCCCTTCAGTTATCCTCCTAGGCCTGACATTGCTTCTGAAGTGGCAAGAGTTTAATAAACTGAGGACTTCTGCTTAATCCCAGGAGTCCTGAGACTCCATTTTTGCCTTCTCCTCAGCTTGTTATAGGAGAGTGGAATGTCCTTGAAGAGGCTGAGGCACTAGAATTTGAAGTGAGAGGAAATGAAGAGGGCTCTGTTCATGACTCAAAACATGATTTGCTTCTTGTCAGGATGCTTCCACCTTTCTGGTTTGCCTGAAGGGTTGCCCAGGACTTTCAGTGTTAAACCCAAGATAGAAGGACTTGGTAGGATTGCTCGAGGCTAGGTGTTCAAGACCAGCCTGGGCAAAACATAGCGACACCTTATCTCTACAAAAAAGAAAAAAAAACAAGAAAATCCCAGGTGAAGCAGACAGCGGACTAAGTAAAGCACACCAGTGGGGTTCGGACCCTGTGAACCAGTTCTTCACTCCTCTCATTCTCCTCAGTTACTTTTTCGCCTCTCTACCCATATCTGCAAAGTGTTTTCTGTTTGTTTGTTTGTTTGTTTTTGAGATGGAGTCTCTGTTGCCCAGGCTGGATTGCAGTGGTACGATCTTGGTCTTGGCTCACTGCAACCTCCTTCCGCCTTCCAGGTTCAAGCAATTCTCCTGCCTCAGCCTTCTGAGTAGCTGGGATTACAGGCACCTGCCACCGCACCTGGCTAATTTTTTGTATTTTTAGTAGAGACAGGGTTTCACCATATTGGCCAGGCTGGTCTCGAACTCCGGACCTCATGATCCACCTGCCTCACCTTCCCAAAGTGCTGGGATTACCGGCATGAGCCACTGTGCCCTGCCCAAAATGCTGTTTCTTATGCCTCCTAACAAAATCCATCATGTTTGAAAATGATTACATGTTAAGGATTTACTACATTTCAAAAGTAACAAAAGGAAAACTTGTGTGTGTGTGTGTGTGTGTGTGTGTGTGTGTGTGTGTGTGACAGAGTCTTGCTCTGTCCCCCAGGCTGGAGTGAAGTGGCGTGATCTTGGCTCACTGCAACCTCCGCTCCCAGGTTCAAGCAATTCTCCTGTCTCAGCCTCCCGAGTTGCTGGGATTACAGGTGCCCAGCACCATGCCTGACGAATTTTTTTGTATTTTTGGCAGAGCCAGGGTTTCATAGTGTTGGCCAGGCTAGTCTCAAACTCCTGATTATGTGACCCACCCGCCTTGGCCTCCCAAAGTGCTGGGATTACAGGCCTGAGTCATGGTGCTTGGCCCAACTTCTTCATTTGAGTTTACAAATCACACAAGCATGAACTTGACAAAGGCACACCTAAACCACTATACCATAATAACTTGTCATTGTTTGCAGGCATATGTAGTGAAGGCTGACTATTCTGTGCAAGGTCCAGTGGTGGGCAGTAGAGCTGAGTAGACA
This sequence comes from Callithrix jacchus, assembly GCF_049354715.1. Taxonomy (NCBI): domain Eukaryota; kingdom Metazoa; phylum Chordata; class Mammalia; order Primates; family Cebidae; genus Callithrix; species Callithrix jacchus. The sequence continues at coordinate 67,814,376 of NC_133502.1, forward strand.
CGCAGATAAATGCTACCACACTTACCAAGCAAGTGCTGTAGAAGGCCGAAGAACAGAGAGATTACTGTAGGCTGGGACAACTGGGAGAGGCTTAATATAGGCCGTGGGATGTGGAGAGGGCTGCAGAAGAATCAGAAGCAAGGTGGGCTTCGATGAGAAGAGTGGCTATTCCAAGCAGAGGAAACAGCTGCCTGCAGGACCAGAAATGCCTGAATGGAAGCTGCAGTGGCTGGTTTCCCTGAAGCTAAATTTTCAAATGGGTGATCAGTTTGAGGAGGGTGTGTGCAGGACAATGTCTGTATTGTTGCTTCTGCATTTATTACAGGCAAAAATAAACACAACCTTACCAAACAGGGAAGCAATTTTTTTCTCCTCTTGGCTCTTTGCCATTTTTTATAGTGTTAGGTCTGATCTCCCTAAAGAATTTCCCAACTGTTTCAGTAAATATTTGGGGTGCAAAGAACTGAAGCATTGTCAAAACTTTGTGCGCCAACCCCACCCTTCCTTCCATTGATTCCAGTGCAGGGAGGGGCAGCCCCTGGAGTTCGAATGAGGAAGCCATCCTTCAGCTCCATGTAAACAAGCGCTGGCACTCTCAGAGCACCGGCCCTGGCACTTGAGTCCTCAGCAAACGCGATGCACATTTCTACGTGAAATGCAGTTTTAAATGACGAATAGTCTTCCTTACACTTCACATCTCAGTAATAGACCTTCAACAACCTTATCATAGATTGGAGATAGCACGATTTCACCTACATAGCATTTCCTTACATGAATTCCACTGTTTTTTAGTGAAAGGAACCTCTTTCAATCCAGGCAAAGACCAGGTGAAGATGTGCCTGTAACGCAGATAACCACTGTTATGATGGGACCAGGGAGGAGAGAGTAAAAACAGAAAGTGGCTCTAGGGAGGTTTGTGAGAAGGGACACGGGGAAGGTTCGTATAATTCCTCACCCGCTTTTTACCTGAAAATTCCTTCCACGTAAAGATAAAGCTTTCAGCTACTCTCGGAAGATTATGTCTTGCCTTACACACCAAGAGTCTACATCTGTGTTTTCTCTTTGGTGAGGAACAGATGGGGCCTCTGATGCTTAAAGAGAAGAGTCTGCAGACATGAGAAAATGCTGCCAAAAAGGGACTTAGGATCTGAAAACCAAATCTCTTATATCCAAATTTTGCTAAAACTCACCATAGCTTTTATTTGAAATTGAGTCATGGCAGCATTGTGAAAATCTGTCTTTGGTTTTCCTTGTTTTGGATTCGCAGTTCCTTCTTACTGTATGGTCTTGACCACCTACTGCCTTCCATTAGTTGTTCGGTTTCCCTCCCCCTCTCTCGAAGTCTTTTTGTAAACTGTTTTCATTTGCCCTGTTTCTGATCCTGACCATTCCACCTTGGTTCCTACTGGCTGTGTTTATTTATTACCTCACAAAGATTGCTTCCTTTCTCAGGTCTGGGGAAACCTGACTGACACCAGATAGGGTTCTGTGCTGGAGATGACATAAGTTCAAGGATAAATTATTGAGTTGAATAACTACATCTATTCAAAATAGTGTGATCACCCTTCTGCTTTTCATGTGCTTGTTCTATTTGAAGTCATAGGTGGCATACCCTTATGCTTAAACGCATGGGAAGGAAAATCCACTAGACAGTGAGAATGTGGATTAATCAGACATATTCTTCTTTTTTAAAAAATTGATGCTGCGCTATGTGACTCACACCTGTAATCCCAGCACTTTGGGAGGCTGAAGCAGAGGAACCACCTGAGGTCAGGAGTTCAAGACCAGTCTGACCAACATGGAGAAATCTCGTCTCTACTAAAAATACAAAAAATTAGCCAGGCATGGTGGCTTGTGCCTGTAATCCCAGCTACTTAGGAGGCCAAGGCAGGAGAATCGCTTGAACCTGGGAGATAGAGGTTGCAGTGAGCCAAGATCGTGCCATTGCACTCCAGCCTGGGCAACAGGAGTGAAACATCATCTCAAAAAATAAATAAATGAAAATAAAAATAAGAAACTAGCTCTATCTACTTTGTCCACTGGTCCTTGATCATAGCTGCACTGAGACTCCTCTCCCTCTTCCTTTGTCTCACGCATCCTTCTTTCCACATCTCTTTGTAAATCATTACTTTTTAAGGAAACTTTCAATTGATTCTGCACTTGATGGTGTCAATTAGGGCACTATCCTTTGAATTACATGCTGAGGTATGATATTTGCTATTAGGTTAAAAGTTTTCCTTGGAGTGGGCCCAATTCTTTCATCTTTTTTTAATAAGCAGTTACTTTTAAAGTCTTGGCTTGAAGATCCTTATTTTGAATTAGGGATTCTTATCTCCGAATAATTTGAACAGTCCCAGACAATATGGGCATCTCCCAAGTCTACCAGACAGTCGTCCTCTGTTGAAGCAACACAGTCTAAGTCTAGAAAGGAATTCATTCGCAGTGGACCGACTGCTGTTGTCCTAAAGGGGGATCAGGCAGCTGAACCAAGAACATGTAAAGAAGCTGCTAAGAGAATATTCTACCACTTCTGTCCATTTAAATAGCACTGCCAAGTCCTAGTGTGCTCTGAAAGCTCAGTTAGTCCTGGTTTATGGCCCAGAGCACTTTGCACGAATCAGCCCATAGCCCTCCCTGCATTCCTCCGAGTCAGGGAGCTGACAAGTGGAAATAACCCAGTTTCCAAATGTGGACTCAGAGGCACAGAGGGTTTAAATAACTGCAGCAGGATCACTAATTCAGGCAGCTGCGAGTGCACATATAAGACCAAGGATGTATCAAAGCAGTCAGTAAGACAGTGTAGTCACCATTCCAGCACCGAAGTTCCTTTAAGTAGCGTATACAGTGCTGCGCACCATAGAACACCTCTCTTCCCTGTTTCTAACACTCAGAAGGAAACAGGCTGACTTCAGGCAACATTGTCTCTGTAGAGAAGTTTGTCTTCTGGCATCTTTTCTCTGAGACAATTTTCTTTCACTCTATGTCCAGAAGTGTGGATTCTTGGGCTAGAAATGCTGGCATTCAACTCTTGGCCTTTCTGCTATGACCTTGGGCAAGTTACCAAACCTCTCCATGGCTTCATTTCCTCACCTGTGAAATGGAATTAGTAATAGTACCTACTTCAGGCAGGGTGCTGTGAAACTGAATGAGTCAATTCACATAAAGCAGTTGGAACAGAGCCTGGCACGTAAATACTCAATAACTGTGAACTGTTTCTTTTGTTATCGTTTAATGTGCTTCTTTTCCTTCTCTGGAAAGTCATCTCATGCGAGGGCCTCCCATTCTCCTTACTTCCTCTTCCTGTCAAAATAACCAACGATCCACTATCAGCCATTAACATTTAGTGATCAAAGTTTCATGTCACCTCTGCCAGCTGATTTGCTTATGGTCAAGCTTTGCCTCTAATTGTGGAATGAAAACCTTTCTCCCTGTTTAAGGAATTTCAGGTACCACAGATGTTTTGATGGGATGAGGGAAAGTGGAAGATGAAAACAAAAAAGATATTCAGTTACCCTTGCAGGTATCGGAAAGAAACCTGCTTCAAGGTTCCTCTTCTGTGAAAGCGCAGGTCTACCCACCTGACCAGAACTGCCCATCCAACCTTTGTTTGAATTTCCCTTCTCCATCCCTATCCTGTTCCTTCCCAGCTCAACAGGAACAACATTCCCTTTACTCACTCTTAGCATCTGGTCTTTTTTCCTCTCTCAACCAAGACCTCCCTCCAAATCAACAAACGCGTGGGGGCTATTTTATGAATCCTCTGCCATCCTGGCAACTTCTGACCTAGGTTGTCCTCACTGCAACCTTGCTTTGCTTATGATCCTGTTGTATGGACCAAAAGTGAGAAGATCGCAGCCGTAAAAGTATCATTTTCATGTATGACAGTAATACCAGCTACATAAGTGATTGCTTACCAATTAGGCCTCTTTGCATGTCAGTGTCATAATAGAGTCTATATTATTAAATATATAACATATACACTTTATTAGTCTTTATTTGGAGAAAGCAAAACTCACATTTCTTAGCCTTCCTACTGAGTGACTCTTGTAGCATTACCATTTGATCATAGCATCGGCCATTGTGTCCTGCCTCCGGATGCGTGTAATTAAATACGTGAAACTCCACTCTCAACCCTAAGTGAGCTATGTGGGAGGGTAAATAAAATAGAAAGACTTCCCAAAGGCCTGGGAGTACTTTCTCCCAGGGTCTGTTCCTAAACTGTACCACCCAGAGGTAATATTTTAAAACCACAAGGCTTAAAAGGCAGCGATCCTCAGATGCAACTTCCAGTCATCCTTGAATGATAATCTACCTTTTAAAGACTTTTTATTTATTTATTTATTTGTAACAGAAATCGAGATCATAGAAATAGAAACACCATTTGACCCAGCAATCCCATTACTGGGTATATACCCAAAGGATTATAAATCATTCTATTATAAAGACACATACATACGTATGTTTGTTGTGGCACTGTTTACAATAGCAAAGTGATAGACTGGATAAAGAAAATGTAGCTCATATGACAGTTTTAAATGTCATAAATAACTTGGCTCATCAGAAACACCAGGCAGTTTTTCTTACAGCTTGGGGAAAACTTGAGGTGATTATTGACCTCTTAGTCTTTGTTTTCTGACCAGCTCATACTTTATCTTTTTGAATGTTCTTTATTAAAGCCCCATTATTTACATTTTTATATGAATAAATATTATATTTTAATGACAGTTTAATAACATTAATATTTAATATTTAAATAAATATTTATTCATTCTCTCACCTACATTCTATTAAATGTTTTTAAAGCTCCTTTGTCTACTCATAGTAACCCTCAAAATAACAGGTTTTATTTCTTCTAAGTTAGTGTCTCCTGTGTACTGTTTTCCTTGGCAGTGTCAAACATATATCCTTCAAAAAAGATCAGAATCATATCTGTTTGCCTAGACACCAAGATGTTAGAAGGAATTTTCTCAGTGGAGCCAGCTTTGTAAGTTGCCAGTGGTTATTTTAGCATGAGTGGGCCAGATGTAAAGGACTTGACCTCACTATAATCACTGTAGGATATACAGCTTTGATTTTTGGCCCAATAATGGAATGGTTTCCAAACTATGTTCCATAAAAACTTCAGGTGTTTGACAAGAAATCTTTAAGTATCTGGCTGGGCATGGTGGCTCACACCTGTAATCCCAGAACTTTGGGAGGCCAAGGGTGGTGTATCACTTGAGTTCAGAAGTTCGAGACCAGCCTGGCCAACATGGTGAAATCATGTCTCCATTAAAAATACAAAAGTTAGCTGGACGTGGTGGTGCGCAACTGTAATCCCAGCTACTTGGGAGGCTGAGGCAGGAGAATTTTTTGAACCCTAGAGACAGAGGTTGCAGTGAGCTGAGATCATACCACTGCACTCCAGCGTGGGTGACAGAGCGAGACCCTGTCTCAAAAAAACAAACAGAAATAAAACAAGAACACTTTGAGTATCTTAGGGGGAAAAAATGTATCACAGTGTATATTTTTGGTTGGTATCCCAGTTTCTCCTCTCCGATCACCACCCCATGACAAACTACTACTACACTTGCAATTATGTAGGAAATTTGTGAATGGCCAAATGCGATATGCTTCAAATTTAATAATTCAAATCCTATTTTATATGTTTCCTAATATTTATTGAGTGCTTATATACCAGCACTTAATTGCATTCACAGAACTTGTCCTCTGAACAATTCTACAAGGTGGGTGCTCTAATTATCCCCTTTGACAGATGAAGCAGAAACTTAGAGAGGTGAGGAAACTTGCTCAAGGTCTCAGAGCGGAAGGAATTTAGCCATGATTGTAACCTTGGCATTTGGCTCCAAAACCCATGCTCTTAAACACCCTGCTCTGCTACCTGTGAGAGTCAACCACGATGGAATAACCTTCTACGAAATCAAGCTTTCCTTTTATATGGTAAGCTTGGACCCTCTTCTCAAACATACCCCACTTTGGCAAATGTATGAACTATAAGCTTGGATTTTTAGGTGTCCATGTTAATCATGTATGAGGTGGGGGATGGGGCGTATGCTGCAGGTGAACCCTGGGGCTGTTTTCCATGCAGCTAGTTGAGATCCGGCCTATATTCCCAATCTTCACCCGCTAGTAGAATGGCGATGACTTCCTTCTCTGATGATGAGTCCTGTGGCACAACCTCTTCCCAAAGGCCCTTGGGTCAGCATTGCTCAGGGAGGAAACTGCAGTCCCCCATCCCCTCCTTGCAGCTACTGGCTGCTTGGGAGACCATTGAGCTATCCCTGGAGGTTGCTCTCACCTTACTGCCTACAGGTTTGCAGAGACCTTCACTAGAGGCAGTTTCTGTATGTCTTGGAGAAGTTGATGGCTTGCTGTTCTTTTATTATTTAATCATATCAGTCTCAAGTTTGAGATTTCCTGGAAGCAAAGAGTTTATACTGCTGGTGCCTTATTGCTGCTGACTCTACCAAATCTCTAGCTACCAAATACAGTCCCCTGGAGGTCACCAGTGCACTCTGAGGTCTGCAAACAAGTTCATGCGAAACGCACTCCAAAAGCTCCTTGACTCCTCACCCCGCCATAGTCCATCCCTTATGGGAAGTGGTTATTCTGAAACTGTTGTCATGATGACTGTTCAGAGGCCTAGGAAACCATAACCCTGTCTACCTCAGGCAGATGGAGGCCTTGTCTCTCAGGGTTACTACTCTGTGAGCAGGAATAAGGTAGACACGCCTTCTGCCCTTCTCAAAAAGTTTGGGGGCTCTTACTTGTTCTTCAGTCCCACGAAGATAACCTTGTTTACCCAGTAGCAGTTTTCTGGGAAAACTCTTGGGAAAATAGATTAGAAAAAACAATGGCAAAAAATTATCCAAGTTTTCTTCTTCCCAATGATTCTAGGATTAGATCCCCCCTTAGTGACTCTTCTGGGCCCAAGTCAGTCTCATCTATCTTGTCCACCCTTCAGTTGAGCATCACTTTCTTTATTGTTGGAATGATTTTTCTTTAATGGCAGGAATCCAGGATTCATCTATCCATCCATTCAACCATCCATCCATTCAACCATCCATCCATTCATCCAACCATCCATCCATTCATCCATCCATTCATCCATCCCTCCATTCCTCTATACATTGATCTACTTGCTTGGTATAAAGCATTTACTGAGCCCTTCCTGCTAATGGCTTTTTAAGCGTTTGGACTTACAATGATTAATAATACACAGTGTCTGCACTTGAGGAGCTTATAGTCTACTGGAAAAGATTGAAAAATAAATAGGCAATTACAGTATCACATATTGTTATAAGAAATGTTATTGCCTTTCTGAGCACTGAGGGGGGCACTTGCAAATGACCTTGACCTTCCACATCTCTCCGTGAGGATAAGGCATATCCTATCCCATTGTGACTACTGACCAACCTCGATAGACTCTTCAGGGTTGGGGCTAAAGTTCAATTTGTAAAAGGGAAGTGGAAAATGCTGAACCTTTGCTGATGAATCAACCCACTTCATAAACAAAAGTAATATATCAGTGATACTGAGAGAAAACATGTTTTCTAGCTGAAGTCAGCTTTTCTTCCTTTCCTTTTAAAATGAACTACTTAGAGCACTGGCAAATGATAATATTCAAAGTATCAGAGTCCTTATCCGGTCAATTCAAAATATTTACTTCAAACTGAAAATTAACTTTCCAGGGTTCAGTGGGTGTGTTGCAATGTTCACAGTTAAAAATGCTTCAGAAGAACAATTATTTTGTCACGCACCTTGACTCTGAACATGTTGATGAAACAAACTATCTTGGAGTTCTTTCTTGATGTCCTAGACCCAGTGGGACATTCATGTTTCCGATGTCTTACCTTGGATCATCGCTGCTGCTTCATGGCAACCTCTGTAGACTTCCCAGAATAATTTTGACTGGCACTTGCTCTACTTTCCCAGTTCAACATTTTACCCTTCATCCTACTATTTCAAAAACATGTCATTGGGCAAGGACCAGTGGCTCACACCTATAATCCCAGCACTTTGGGAGGGTGAGGCAGGTGGATCACTTGAGGTCAGGAGTTGGAGACCAGCCTGGCCAATGTGGTGAAACCCTGTCTGTACTAAAAATACAAAAAATTAGGCAAGCATAGTGGTGGTGCCTGTAATCTTGGGAGGCTGAAGCAGGAGAATCACTTGAACCTAGGAGGCAGAGGTTGCAGTGAGCCGAGATCGTGCCATTGCACTCCAGCCTGGGTGACCAAAGCGAAACTCCATCTCAAAAAAAAAGTCATTAAATTAAACGTCTTTTCATTCCTGGATCCCCAATTTAGTCAATTATTTCCCTGTGCAAGACATGCTGATATTTACAACAAACACTGAGTGCCTTGGCCGTTGTTGGCTTGACACAATAATGGCTCCAACATTCACCTTTTTCCAGTTGAAAAAGCTTCTTGGATAGAAAACTAATACGATCAACATCTGAAAGAGTATAGAAACTATGCTAAGCATTTTCATGTAATTCTCAAAATAACTTCATGAAGTGGGTAGAACAACACCTGTCACATAGGAGATGTGCCAGGAGATGCTAGTAAAATATTTGTTGAATAAATGAAAAAATTACAATCCCCATTTTACAGACTGGAAAACTGCAGGTAAAAGAGGTCATGTCATTTGCTTGAGACTCCTCAGTGGCCAAAGCAGGTGTGTTTCTTCGTTCATGTCCTCTGTACTACCTGCCTTCAGAGCAGTAAAAGTTAAATTCACTCTTTAAGAAAGCTTGCACTGCATCATCATTTGATCCTGAAAGGATTTCCTAAGTCATTTCAATCAACACTTACTAAGCCCCGCTTAAATAATCGAAGTCCTTTAATCCTCAAATGTGAAAGCAAAAGGCAAAACTCTTTTTGTCTATGTTGGATGAAAGTCTCTCCTGAATCTCATCTGCCTTGGGTATCAATTATCCAAAGAAGTATAGAGACACTCTTGGGAAAGTTTGCCAGGTATTATCTTTCTCACTAGGAGTGTAAAAAAAAAAAAATCACAGGGTAAAATTAATTTTAATGACTTTAATTTACGTAGGAGCCCACGAAGTAACTATCTTACTGACATAATCTTTGCCACATCACCCACTGTCTGCCTGGCTGAATTTGAATTCCTTTCCAGATTGCAGCCCCACCCTGCATCCTACTCCCATCCCTCCACCCACCCAGGGTTCCCCTGGGTCCTGATTCACACCCCTCCTGCCCCAAACACATGAAGCTTGTTCCTGTCTGTAGGCCATCGTTTGGAAACTCTCCCAGCACTTGAAAGACGGCTGTGCCTCCCAGCGACTTGGCCTTTTAAATCAAAGCTCCTCTTCTTGTGCCACCCACAGTCCTAGCTCCTTGTCTGGAATTACTATTGCATTAGTGGACATTTGTTGTATACACCTTACTTTTATCCTACCACCTTGATTGGACATTCATTACCCTCATCATAAGCATACACCTAAATGTATATATGTTAAGAAACATGTTTCTTGATTATTCTCAGGCAAATCCTGGTGTAAGAGTAGGGTAAAGTCCTATTAAGTAGGTTTTTTTCTTTTAAGAGACAGAGTCTTACTCTGTCATCCAGGCTAGAGTGCAGGGGTGCAATCATACCTCATGGCAGCTTTGAACTCCTGGGTTAGAGCAATTCTCCTGCCTCAGCCTCGCGATTAGCTAGGACTACAGGCACATTCCACCACCCCTTGCTAAAAAAATTTTTTTAGAGACTCTGTTTTGCTATGTTGCCCAGGCTGGTCTTGAACTCCTGGCCTCAATAGATTCCCTATTAAGTACTTTCGATTGGCCATTCCCACCAGGAGCACCTGGTCTCTATCAGGCACCAAATAAAAGGAACCCTGACCCTCTCACCTTTCCTGGCCTTACTTATAAACTTCCTCTGCAAAAAAGGAGAGTTGTGCTGGTAGTAACAATTTGCAGTTTTATTTCTCTCTATAAACTGGACTGCAGGCTGTGTTCTTCAAGTGCTATGAGCCCAAGATGAATTTTCCATTTCCCCCAAAATCTATTTCTTCTTTTACATTATCACCTAAATTAGTGACACTGTCTCCAGTCTCCATGACCTAATCTAACCATTTACTCTTCCCCCACCACCTCAAACACACTCCCTCTCCTCCCAATTCAATCGGCCAATTCTTATTTTACCTACTAAATATTTCTCAAAATGTCTATTCCTTTTTATTCCTTACTGTTTGAGCCAGACTCCAGTTATTACTTTCTTGGATTGTTGGGTTGTTGTAATATATCCACTGATTTCCTTCCTCTTGTCTCTCCCCATTCCCCTTTAACCTAGTCACCATGTGGTTCTGTCACTCCCTTGCTTAAAAATCTTTCAGTGACTTATAAAACCAAATCTAAGATTTTAATCTTGGAAATAAAAAATACCGTTCATGACATGGTTTCTCTTTATTTACTATTTTATTTTATTTTGAGACAGTGTCTCTCTTGTTGCCCAGGCTGGACTGCAATGGCACGATCTTGGCTCACTGCAACCTCTGCTTCCTCAGTTCAAGTGATTCTCCTGCCTCAGCTTCCCAAGGAGCTGAGATTATAGACATGTGCCAGCGTGCCCGGGCTAATTTTTTATTTTTAGTAAATGGGGTTTCTCCTTGTTGGTCAGGCTGGTCTCGAACTCCCAACCTCAGGTGATCCAACCACCTCAGCCTCCCAAAGTGCTGCGATTACAGATGTTAGCCACCACACCCAGCTTTATTTATTTATTTATTTTTGGTTTCTTGTAGAGATGAGGTCTTGCTATGTTTCCCAGGCTGGTCTCAACTTTCTGGCCTCAAGCGATTCTCTTGCTTCAGCCTCCCAAAGTGCTGTAACTATAGCATGAGCCACTCAAGGCTTCTTTATAACTTTCTGGCCTCCTATTCTGCTGTTTCCTACCTCTCATTTTTTCTGGTACTCCAACTTCTCCCAAATATAGTACTCACCTTTTATACAGTTTCACTTTCCACAGTTTCAGTTACCAGCAGTCCATCAAGGTCTGAACACATTAAATAGAAAATTCCAGAAATAAACAATATGTAAGTTTGGATTGCATGCCATTCTGAGTATCACAATGAAATCTTGTACCTTCCTACTCCATCTTGCCTGGGATGTGAATCTTCCCTTTGTCCAGGGGATCCATGCTGTATACACTACCCACCGTGAGTCACTTGGTAGCCATCTTGGTTATCAGAACAAAAAAACATAGTCTATCGAGGGTTTGGTGCTATCAGACATCTGCTAGGGGTCTTGGAACATATTCCTCATGGATAAAGGGGGCCTACTATACATCTAAAATTTTGCACTTCCTGAAATTCCCTGCATAACTATGATTCATCATTTATATCTGAGCTTAGATGTTATATCTTGAAACTCCACGTTAATCTAAATGCTCTTTGTAAACCCATAGGACCTGTGCTCAGCTGTCTTCTCACTTACCACATTATATTAATAATTAAGTATTATTAGTAGGAGGACATTAGACTGAGGCATTTTTTCGTTTTTGTGTTTTGTTTTTTTTTTTTAGGTGGAGTTTTACTCTTGTTGCCGAGGCTGGAGGGCAATGGTGCGATCTTGGCTCACCGCCACTTCTGCCTCCCTGGTTCAAACGATTCTCCTGCCTCAGCCTCCCAAGTAGCTAGGATTATAAGCATGCATCACCACACCCTATAATTTTGTGTTTTTGGTAGACATGGGGTTTCTCCATGTTGGTCAGGCTGGTCTTGAACATCCAACCTCAGATGATCCACCCGCCTCGGCCTCCCAAAGTGTTGGAATTACAGGCATGACCCACCATGCCTGGCCATTCTGAGGCGGTTTTAAAGGCTTGTGTTCGTGCATTAGCAGATAGAAACCTAATTCAGACTCATTTCCTCAAACACCCCTAGGTCCTCCTTGTTTGGAGGCCCTTGCACTTGCTGTTCGCTCTACCTGGAGCTCTTCCCTCAATGGTCACACACTTATGTTCTCCTTTCATCCCTTGGTTCTAAGCCACAGCATCACCCTCCTTGAAGAGGCCTTCTCTGGCCACCCTATGTAATGTGGCTCCCACCTCTTCATAACACTTATTGCAAAGTAAAATTATCTGGAATATTTACTTGTTAACTCTGTGCCCCTCACCGCCACCCCATTAGAAGGTAAGCTTTAGGAGGGAAGGGAATTGTTTGACTGGTCCTCTACTGTATCACCAGCATTTAAAACAGTTCTTAGAAACATAGTTGCTCAATAAATGTGCAGAATGAATGAATGAATAAAGGAATAGAATGTTTTGTGCTCAGTGTTGAGCACAAGATTTCTCTCTGAACTCTCTTCAGTTTTCTGCCATTATATTCAGTTTCCTTAAAAAAATGCAAAAAGGAGACAGTTCAGCCAAGTGTCCACCAACCGTCCTGATAGAGGCTGCTGCACAGTCTGTTCTCCCCTGAAGACTCCTCCAGGATCCCTCGTTTTTCCTCCCTCAGCCTCTCACACTGACATTGACTGACAGCCAGTCCCTGCAGTCTTCCTTTCTCCCTGTTTCCTGGGGTCACCCTGAACTTACCCAGGTTTCTAGGGGTGTAAGCCAAATAGAAACTGTGAGTACACTAAGTATTATGTGGATTAAGAAAGAGGATTTATCAGAGTCTTGTAATTTCTGGACTTCTCTCTACCTCATTTTCCTTGGTGATAGACGTGTGTCAGGCTCTTCCCTTGTGCTGGGGATGTGAAGTCTATTAACCAACATCTTAGGATGCCAAAAAGCCAACAGGGCACAGTTTTGCAAACAGATTTAAATATGCATCTGTCAGATGGTCACTTGCCACATGATGTTTGTGTTCCATAATTCCACCACTTCGCATCTAAATCCGGCATTAAGGGCTCTGTGGGTTTAGTGTCTGAGGACTTAACGATCTAAACTCCCTTTGAAATTGTAAGGCCTTTGTTGAGGAATGTCAACAAAGTGGTGGTCCTGCCAGAATCTGAGAAATACCTGTGGGGCACTTTGCACAGCATACTGGCCTGGCAGGAGCACTGTATACAGCAGATCTTGGAAATGGATTGCATGGTTATCCTGCAAATGAAGCATTCGGCATTTGTCTGGTTGGGAGGAGATAAAAACCTGGATCAGATGGAGTAAATTGTGGCCAACGTTTGACAAGGGCTTTCCAATGAAAATAAAAGGTCGAAACAAAGAGCAGAGCATGCAGTTTCAGATCTTCAAGGAGAAAGAATTTGGTGTTTGTAATTAGAAATTTTAAATCAGATGTTAGATTCACAAAGTCGGCAGGCAACTCTCTGGAAAGCTAACTGCTGAGGACAGGGAGTCACTGTGTTCACCATTGGACTGGGCTGGCTGAAGGGGATAACTCATGGGGAGGATTGAGGACCAGACCTGGCTGAATCCCAGCGTGTCGAAGAGCAACGTGCTATCCAACAAGAAGCAAGGCCAAGCCACAGAGAATCTGAAAAAACAAAGAAGTCACTGTTCTGCCCTGACATGTGCCAAGAAACCTCCTTTAACCTCTTTGCTTTTACTCAAATATTTAACAGTAAACTCATCCTTATGGCTTTTAATGATTAAAAAATATATATTCTGGGCAAGGACAGAATCAGATAACAAGAGTTTGGATGAATTTGAAAGTAAATGGAAAAATGGAAAATAATGATGCTGGAGTTATCAAGAAGGCTAAGTGAGCTGGGAATGTGGTGGTTTAGAGGTGGATTTGATTCTTCATTTCCTGCCACTTCGATGTTAATCTCTGTGCCATTGTGGCGGGGGATACAGTGACTCATTTGCACACAGGGTCATGTAGTACTTTCTGGATTGTGATAAACATTCAGAGACAGGGTACGATCATCAGAGGCAAATTTTGCCAATTAAACTATATTGTGTAGATCATAAAGTGTTTTTCTAAATTAAATCAAATCAGTAAGTATTTATCAAGCAGGTACTTACTATGTGAGAGGCTAACACACAAAAGCAAACAGGATCTGAAATGCAAGGAAATGAAAAACTGGAAAATGGGACTTCTAGTTGATCTTTTATGAACTGTTTCCACAGAATTAGAGACAGGAAGTGAACTAACTTAACTAACAGCCAGAAAGGAAAATTTTTTTCTGGGAAATCTCTCTTGATATAGCCAAAACAAATATTTTGATAGGGGAGAAAACAAAAGTTGAAGTGAATGTAAAACTGACCTTCACGTTCAGATGCTAGATAAGTCAAACAACTTCCATTAAATACTGATCACTCACTCTGTGGTGGGGAGGTACGGCTTCTATGAAGTTGAAAAGACATGGTGGCATTTAAGAGGACATTAAACATCTATTATTCTGTGCAAAACAGGTACTATTCTGTGCCAAAAATTTTCCTTTGTCCTCAAAACTTCTTTGTTCTTGTTGTTTAGGAATGTTAGAAGGATGAGAATGTTAAGAGTGATTGTAACTGAAGTTTATGAATTTGGCAAAATCTATTAAAGACTCTATCCATCAAATGAAGAAATGTGGACTGGGTGATGGTATCATTAGGTGCTTTTGTTTTGGTTCACTGGCTGTACCTTAGCAGCATTGATTTATTGATTACTGGCTGCTGAGAGCAGTCATCCTCCACCTCGAGTCCCTGAATCCCAGAAGGTTCTTAAAAGTATCAATGCTACTGGGACTAACTGAAATATCAAATATCTTTGCTTTGAACTGGAATTATATCAACTTCACCACCAAATGCTAGAAGAGTAAAGCAGGAAAGGGCATTTAGTGTAGATGTCATTTATTCACTTCTCCAGCTACCCTAAATTCTATCCTGAAATCAGGTTAGGCCACCAGAAGACCATATGCCTGAACCACATTAAATTAGCCTCTCACCAAATGGCCTTTGCTGGCTGCAGAGGCTCTGAGAGACAAGGTTTCCCCCAAAAGAAGGTGAGACAAATACAATTCTGGATATGATCGAACTTTTGGAAAGACAAATGAAAAATTATTGTAAGAGATTCCAAAAGAAAAAGAAATAGAAACTACTGGAATAGAAATTACTGGAAGAACTAAAAGCTGTATAGGAAAGAAATTATCACCTCTGTCTGAGCAGCAATTACATAGTTATTATGCTGAAAACATTGTTGAATATCTAAATAGAATTTAGTGGTAATGCATCTGAAAAAACAAAGATTTTTTCAAATAAATTTTTTCTTTTAGAATAGTTTTACAAGCGTGGGCAACATAACGAAATTATGTCCTACAAAAAAAAAAAAATGCAAAAACATTAGCCAGGTGTGGTGGCCCATAACTGTAATCCTAGCTACCTGGGGAGGCTAAGGTGGCAGGATCACCTGCAGAGAGGTCGAGGCTGCAGTGAGATGAAAAAAATTCTGCACTCCATCCTGGGAAAAAATTGTGAAGATAGTAAAGTTTCCAACTGTCTCATACTAGTTTCCCCCATTAGTAACTCCTTACAATAATTTAATACATCTGTTACAATTAAGAAATCAACACTGGGCTGGGCATGGTGGCTCACACATGTAATCCCAGCACTTTGGGAGACCAAGGCTCACAGATCACCTGAGGTCAGGAGTTTGAGACCGGCGTGGCTAACATGGTGAAACCCAGTCTCTACTAAAAATACAAAAATTAGATGGGCGTGGTAGCACATGCCTGTAATTCCAGCTACTTGGAAGGCTGAAGCAGGAGAACTGCTTGAACCTGGCAAGTGGAGGTTGCAGTGAGCCGAGATCACATCACTGGCACTCCAGCCTGAGCAACAGAGTGACACTCTGTCAGGAAGAAAGAAGGAAGGAAGGAAGGAAGGAAGGAAGGAAGGAAGGAAGGAAGGAAGGAAGGAAGGAAGGAAGGAGAGAGAGAGAGAGAGAGAGAGAGAGAAAGAAAGGAAGGGAGGGAGGGAGGGAGGGAGAGAGAGAGAAAGAAAGAAAAGAAAGGAAAGAGAAAGAAAGAGAGAAAGAAGGAAGGAAGGAAGAAGGGAAGAAAGAGAAACCAATATTGATATGTTATTATTAACTGAAGTCAATGCTTTTTTGCAGAATTTTTTAGTTCTTGCTTAATGTTGCTTTTCTGTTTCAGCATCTCATTCAGGACACCATATTACCTTTAGTCATAGTGTCTCCTCTGGCTCCTCTTGGCTATGACAGTTTCTCGGAGCGTCCTTGTTTTTAATGGCCTTGAATATTTTGAAGAGTATGGGTCAGGTGTTTTGTAGAAAGCCCTTCACTTGGGATTTATCTGATGGAGTTATGAGTTTGGAGGAAGACAGAGGTAAAGTGCCATTTCCATCACATCCTGTCAAGAGTGCTGGTGTTAGTCAGCTAGGGCTGTCACAGCAAAATACCACAGACTGCTGTGTCTTTTTTTTTTTTTTTTTTTTTGAGGCTGAGTTTCGCTCTTCTTGCCCAGGCTGGAGTGCATTGGCGTGATCTTGGCTTACTGCAACCTCTGCCTCCTGGCTTAAAGCAATTCTCCTGCCTCAGCCTCCTGAGTAGCTGGGATTATAGGCACCTGCCACCACACCCAGCTAATTTTTTTTATTTTTAATAGAGATGGAGTTACACTCTGTTGGCCAGGCTGGTCTTGAACTCCTGACCTCAGGTGATCCACCCTCCTTAGCCTCCCAAAGTGCTGGGATTACAGACGTTAGCCACCTCGCCCAGCAACTGCGTATCTTAAACAACAGAAATTTGTTCTCTCACAGTTCTAGAGTTTGGAAATCTAAAATCTGCAGAACCGGTTTATTCCCAGGCCTCTCTTCTTATTGCGAAGATGGCTGCCTTCTCACTGTGTCCTCATGTGGCTCTTTCTCCACGCATCCAGCTTCCTAGGGTTTCTCTCTCTCTGTGTCCTAATTTCCTCTTCTTTTAAGAACACCAGCAGCTTCAATAAGGACCTTAACGGCCTCACTTTAACTTATTGCTTACTGAAAGGCCCTGTCTCCAGCTATAGTCCCATTCATGGGTACTGGGAAGGGGACACAATTCAGTCTGTAACAGGTATTTACTATCAACGTGACTTTTCTCTGTCTTCCCTGATCATGAAGCTGAAGTAGTGTTGTCAGCCTCCTCCTCTGTAAGTTGTTCCCTCACCCCTGATCTCTGATACAGTTTTTTATTTTATTTTATGTTATTTTGAGACAGAGTCTAGCTCTTGTTGCCCAGGCTGGAGTGCAGTGGCACAATCTCTGCTCAGGCTCACTGCAACCTCCTCCCGAGTTCAAGCAGTTCTCCTGCCTCAGCCTCCCGGGTAGCTGGGATTATAGGCGCACACCACCACGCCCGGCTAATTTTTTGTATTTTTAGTAGAGACCAGTTTTTCCCATGTTAGCCAGGCTCGTCTTGAACTCCTTACCTCAGGTGATCCACCCACCTCAGCCTCCCACAGTGCTGGAATTACAGGCCTGAGCCACTGCGTCCAGACTCTGATATAGTTTAGATATTCATTCCCTCTAAATCTCTGCGGAAACTTGATCCCCAGTGTTGAAGGCGGGGCCTCGGGGAAGGTGTTTGGATCATGTGTCGGATCCCTCATTAACTTCTTGGTGTAGTCCTCCTGGTAATGAGTGAGCTCCTGGTCTGTTAGTTACCTCAAGATGTGATTGTCATAAAAAGGCCTGGCACCTCCTCTCTCTCGCCTCCTCCTCCCTCAGTATGTGGCACACTTGCTCCCCCTTCCCCTTTTGCCATGATTGGAAGCTCCCTGAAGCCTTTACCAGAAGCAGATGTTTGGCTGGGTATAGTGGCTCATGCCTATAATATCAGCATTTTGAGAAGCCAAGACAGGGGGACTGAGACCAGCCTGGCCAACGTAGCAAGACCCCATCTCTACTATTTAAATATTGTTAAAACTTAAAAAAAAAAAGGAGATGTTCTTGCTATGTTTTTTTGTACAGCGCACAGAACTGTGAGCCAAATAAATGTCTTTTCTTTTCATTACCCAGGTTCAAGGAATCCTTTATAGTTTATTTGCATTGTTATGAAGGATTCCTTGACCCTGGGTAATTAAAAGCAAAGAGATACATGTGTGTATACTAATCACTGTATAGACACACGTCCATAAATATTTCTATTTGTAGCCATGTGTACCTATGTTAAGCCATACAAGAGTTCATACTGATCTAATTCAGTGCCACATGGATCATTCTAGACTTCTCTCCTTGTCTGCAATTTTTTCTTCCCCTCCTTCAGGGGATTAAACATTTATAATATAGTTAGATTCTTTTTTCACATTCTGCATTCCATCCTGGGGTTATCAAACTTCCTAAATAATTTTTTTAATTTGTATACATTAAGGTTCATCCTTTGTGCTATAAGGTAATATGGGTTTTTATAAATGCATGGTTTCATGTATCTACCATTACAATATCATACAGAATAGTTTTCCTACCTTAAATAAATCGTCTGTGCTTCGCCTACTCAAGTCCCCTCATCCTCTGATTTCTTGGTAACCACTGATCTGTTTACTATTTCCATAGATTTGCCTTTTCCAGAATGTCATATAAATGGAATCACCTAGGATTTAGCCTTTTCAGATTGGCTTGTTTCACTTAGCAATACACATTTAAGATTCTTCCATGTCTTAAGGTAGCTTTGGTAGCTCATTCCTTTTTGTTACTGTATAGTATTCCACTATATAAATGTATTAATGTTTGTTATTTATTCTATTACTTATCCAACCCATTGAGATACACTGAAAGAAGTACAGTAATTCTGATGATAGTTGCTGGACATTGTGGTGTAGTGGTGAAGAATACTAGCCCTGACTTTAGACTACCTGGCTGCTGCCACCTTCCAATATGTGATCTTAGATGAATGACCTAACCTCTCTGTGTCTCAGTGTCCTTGTAAGACAGGGATAACAACTGTACCTATAGAGTATGAAACAATACATGGTTCCATAAAGATTACCCACTTCTGTAATTGTTTATTTGCACATACCATGCAGCAAGCATGTTACATACATCCCTCTATGCCTTCCAGCAAAAATGGGGGAAACTTCATTTCCCCATTTAATTTTATTTTTTAATTTAAAAAAATATATATATATTTTTTTCTAGACAGAGTCTTGCTCTGTTGCCGGGGCTGGAGTGCAATGGTACAATCTCCGCTCACTGCAACCTCCGCCTCCTGGGTTCAAGTGATTCTCCTGCCTCAGCCTCCTGAGTAGCTGGGATTACAGGCACACACCACCACTCCCTAATTTTTTGTATTTTTAGTAGAGACAGGGTTTCACCATGTTGGCCAGGCTGGTCTCGAACTCCTGACCTCATGATCCACCTGCCTCGGCCTCCTAAAGTGCTGGGATTACAGGCTTGAGCCACCACGCCTCATTTCCCCATTTTATAGACAGAGAAGCTGAAATGCAGAGATAGTAAATCATTAGAACCAGTACTTGAACTGAGGTTAGTCATTTTATGAAGGCTCTGATCATTCAGCTTCATTACAGTGATTCCCCAGACCTTAAGAAAAGTTTCTTTTCCTGTAGCCCTAGTCATACTGGACCTGCAAACTAGAATTTTATGAAGGGCAAACTAGAATGTGTGAAACAGAGGATGATCAAGTTGATGAAAAGTTTTGAAACCCTTTTAAATGAGGTATTACTGAAGGAACGAGGGTTGATTACATGGGTGAAAAGATTAAAAATTGGAGATGAAATAAGTCAAAATGTTAACAATGTGTGTCTCTCAATGGTAGGCTAACAGGTGATTTTTAAAATATATTTATAGATTTTCTATGATATATATATGTGCATATATATATAATGCATCATAGAAAATCTAGAAATATAAAACATATAAATATAAAAAATATATTGTCTATGATGCATATATATATATATATATATATATGCATCATAGAAAACCTAGAAAGTATTTTAAAATGCATCAGAGAAAATCTAGAAAATTTTAAAAAGTAATAAAAGTATACATGTATATATAAAACTTTTATAAGAAAAAAATACCTTAATAAATTACGGCTAAAAAAACCTTGAAATACAGATTAAATGTTTTTTGTTTTGTTTTGTTTTATTTTGAGATGGAGTTACACTCTTATTTTCCAGGATAGAGTGCAGTGGCGTGCTCTCAGCTCACTGCAACCTCCGCCTCCTGGGTTCAAGCAATTCTTCTGCCTCAACCTCCCAAGTAGCTGGGACTATGGGCACACACCACCACAGCTGGCTAATATTTGTATTTTTAGTAGAGACAAGGGTTTTACCATACTGGCCAGGCTGGTCTCGAACTCCTGACCTTGTGATCTGCCTGCCTTGGCCTCCCAAAGTGCTGGGATTATAGGTGTGAGCCACTGTGCCTGGCCCAAATGTTTTGTTTATGACTTCAGAAGACAGAGTTAGTGCTCAATATGTGAAAACTATCTTGCGGAACATTTGGGCTTATAATAAATAAAATTGGCTGATGTGAGGTAGCCACCTCCCCTCTACCAGAAAGGGTTTGATCACAGATTGGGATCAGGCTAGATCAGATGACTTCTGAGATCTCTTTAGCTTTTATTTCATAACCTGGACTTTTACTTAAGAACACAAAATGAGGAGCCTCTGGGAGATGTAGGAGGCAGGTGGGGTTGAAAAAAAAAACCCACAAAATGTTTTTAATGTTTTAGCTCATGATGTACAAATTGATGCTGCTAATGTAAATGCATTTAGTTTATTCATCTCTCCAGGCACCCAAGAACACTGAGAGATTTGTTATATGTACTAGGATAAAATGAACCTGTATTTTCTTAGAATAATTTGAGAAGTTTTGCTCATTCAAACTAGACTTTTTTTCATCTTATATTGGTTTTCTAGGGCTGCTATAATAAATTACCACAACCTGCATGGTTAGAAACAACAGAAATGTTTCCTCTCACAGTTGCAGAGGCAAGAAGTCCCAAAATTAAGGTATTAACAGAGCTATCCTCCTTCAAAGGCTTTAGGGAAGAGTCCTTCCTTGCCTCTTCCAGCTTCAGGCAGCTGCAGGCATTCCTTGGCTTGTGGCTGCATCACTCCAGTCTCTGCCTCTGTCTTCATATTATCGCCTCTTCCTTATGTGTCTCTCCTCTGTGTATCTCTTATAATGACACCTCGATATTGGATTTAGGGTCAACTTGTATAACCCAGTATCGTCTCATCTTGAGATTCTTAATTACAACTCCAAAAACCTTTCCAAATAAAGTCATGTTTACAAGTTCTGGGAGATGGACATATATTTTGGGGAGGCCACCATTCAATCCACTACATGAGTGAATTAAGAAGTTGTGAGATATTTTGGCAATTTGCTTTCTGACACTGATTCTTTGCTCTAGTCCTTCTTCCTCTAGCCCTGCCAATCTTCCTGCCCACCTCTGATACTTATTCCAGTCAACTTCTATCTTAAGAGTCTCTGCTTTCAATTCCTCCAGGAAGCCTTTCCTGACCACTGTGGTCTTGCTCACCTCTACAGGCCCAGCATTTAGTGTGGCATATGCACAGAACTTGAATTGACAAATCTACCAAAGGTCAAAGATGATGCTCACCTTTCTTCTGAGTTACTGAGAAGTGGTACGCTTTTAACAATTCTTGGAGAATTTCAGGGAGAGGAGGCATTTCTCTTATTTGAGGATCTGATAAATTCCAGGAGATTTTTCCATTGTAGCACACTGCAAATATTTAAAGGGAATGAGGCGGGGCATGGTGGCTCACACCTGTAATCCAGCACTTTGGGAGGCCGGGTCGCCTGAGGTTAGGAGTTCAAAATCAGTCTGGCCAACATGACAAAACTCTGTCTGTACAAAGAATACAAAAATTTGCTGGGTGTCATGGCACACGCCTGAAATTCCAGCTACTAGGGAGGGTGAGGCAGGAAAATCACTTGAATGTGGGCGGCGGAAGTTGCAGTGAGCCGACTGTACTCCAGCCTGGGTGACAGAGCAAGACTCTGTCTCAAAACCAATACATAAATGAATAAAAATAAACAAATAAAGGGAATGAGAGGCTTAACCTAAACTGTTTTTTTATTCTCAAGGCACAAGAATGTAGTGTGTTAAAGTCTAATGCCACAGTTACTACAGGGCTATTGACTTTAATTAACTGAGTAATTTTGAACAGTGGGAGTTTTTTGTTTTATTGTTTTTGAAAGAGGAAGAGGAGGTTCTTTTGAGGAAAGCCTCACTGTAACTAGGATGGCAGGAGGTGAAGGAGTAAGGGGTGAATCTTCTCTTGAGGTAGAGCAGCCATAACTGGATCTAAGTGACATAGCTTGGCTAATTAAAAGCAATTAAAATGGCATATTTTGAGGCTTTGTAATTGATTTAAAAAATTGGATTTGGTGTCCTACTCACCAGCAACTTGCGGGGAATTCATCCCTTTCTCCCAGTAGCTTTTTGAGAGGTGATTTATGTTTTCAGAAACCGTAAATGGTGGTTCTTGATTTTGGAGCTTGATCCTGAATTGAGTTTTGTTTTTCCTTGGGATTAAAGACTCTGAGGTTCATGTCTTGAGTTTCAAGGCTTTTTGTTTCTTGGAGAAAAGTTAATGAATGAAGTGGGTCTGTTTTCCTTCTCTCACTCGCTGCCTGCTAGGAAATACCAGAGTTTGACTTTCCATCTCACCCTTGACCTTGAATATGTGTTTTGTTTTTTCTCAGTGAATCAAGTGGAGCAAGATCCTAAATTGAGAAAGGGGAAGGGAAGGGAGGTGTTAAGGGGTGGAGAGGGGCAGTGGTGTGAAATTGTGTGGAGGACAGTGGAGAGGGGTTAGAATAGGGATGCACAGTCTCATTACCCAGAAGCACTAAGGACCCACTGGAGATTTGGGAGCTAAAGTCATGAATTTCAGTTACAACAAACTGACTGGCTTGTTTGACAGTCTCCATCCAGATTCAGCTGCATTGTTACAGGCATTTAGTGGGCATGCGTTTAGCCCAGTGCGTGCGCTTGCCAAGGGAGTAAGACAAATCAAGACTGGGGCAAGGATGTCAAAGGTATGGCAAGGCAATGATTAGACATCTCCAGATGCCCATTGACATACAAGCCCTCTTTATTAGTCTATGAGGGCTACTGTAACAAAATACCACCGACTGAGTGGGTTAAGCAACAAGAATCTATTTTCTCACAGTTCTGGAAGCCAAAAGTCCAAGATCAAGGTGTCAACAGGACTGGTTTCTTCCAAGGCCTCTCTCCTTGGCTAGCCGTATTTGCCTTCTTGCCATATTCTCACATGGTCTTTTCTCCGTGCATACGCATCCCTGGCATCTTTTCCTCTTCATATAAAGACACCAGGCAGGTTGCTTTAGAGTCTACCCGATTGGCCTCATTTTAACTTGATCACCTCTTTGAAGAATCCATCTCCAAAGCATTCACACTTTCTCAGTACACGGTAAAAAATACATTTTACATTTGACCCAGTGAACACATACATAGATACATAAGAGTTTCCACAAGATGCACAATGCACTTTAATATTTTAGACATTTTCTTTTCCATTTAAAAAAATCTCTACAGGGATATTTAGGCATGTCACACAAATAATAATTACATAGTTATGTGTGGATAATAGTGTAGTAATGTAAACACTATTGGTTTAACAAAGTATTGTGTGACTTTTTATATTTTGTTTGTTTGTTTTCTTTTTGTTTTGAGATGGTGTTTGGCTCTTGTTGCCTAGGCTGGAGTGCAATGGCACAGTCTCAGCTCACTGCAACTTCTACCTCCCAGGTTCAAACGATTCTCCTGCCTCAGCCTCCTAAGTAGCTGGGGTTACAGTCATGCGCCACCACACCCAGTTAATTTTTTGTACTTTTTTAGTAGAGATGGGGTTTCACCATGTTAGTCAGGCTAGTCTCAAATGCCTCAGCCTCCCAAAGTGCTGGGATTACAGGCATAAACCATCATGCCTGGCAAGAATTGTGTACTAACCAATAGGAAGATAAATGGCATATATAAGGGAGATAAAATCCTAATTGATTACAATAGGAAATGAATTTCACAAACAGTTGAATAGAGATATAGAATATATGCATATTATTTAAAAATATGTGAGCAAAGAATAGAAGTAACAGTCAAAAATGCTGAGAGTGCCCAGCTTTAGTGAGAAGGAAATGCTAAGAAGTGGGGCTCAGGAGGTGGTAACTTAGAATTTTTTTACATTAGAAGCTTTTGAATACAATTTGACTTTTAGACTATGTGTATATATTGTTTGATGAAAATAAAAAGTAGGCTGGGTGAAGTGGCTCATACCTGTAATCCCGGCACTTTGAGAGGCCAAGGTGGGGGAATGGCTTGAGCCCAAGAGTTTGAGATCAGCCTGGACAACATAGCAAGCTCTGCCATAAAAAAATAAAATAGGCCAAGTGCAGTGGCTCACACCTGTAATCCCAGCATTTTGAGAGGCTGAGGTGGGAGGATCACCTGAGGACAGGAGTTTGAGACCAGCCTGGCCAACATAGTGAAACCTCATCTCTACTAAAAATATGAAAATTAGCCGGGCATGGTAGCACATGCCTGTAATCCCAGCTACTTGGGAGGCTGAGACAGTAGAATCACTTCAGCCCAGGAGTTGGAGGTTATAGTGAGCTGAGATCACACCACTGCACTCTAGCCTGGGTGACAGAGCAAGACTCTGTCTCAAATAAAAATAATAATAATAATAATTTTAAAAATAATTTTTAAAAAGGCACATAGTATATTCAGCTATCTATTCTGCTGACCCCTTAGGGACAGACCTGGTTGAGTTTCATGCTGCACCTCCAAACCTGCACACCAACTGCTTGTAGCTGCTTTTTATTCAAAATTTCAAGCTGTGCATTTATTTCATAGTGTTTGTATGAGGGGGTTTTCAAAAAGTTCATGAAAAATATGTATTATAAAAAAACTACATATGCATTTTAAAATATTTTTCCACCAAAATAGTCATAGTAACTTGTTACAACATGTATGAACAGGATCTAGTTTGAGGCACAAGAAGGGTAAGACATCAGTTTGACCAGAGCCCCTATCAGATCAATATGAATTCTACTGAAATTGAAGCAAGAATAGCAAATTGATGGTGAAGCTCAGGTGGAAGAATGGTGTAATCATTGATGTGCTTTATGAAAAGTTTATGGGGACAATGCCTTAAAGAAATCAGCAGTTTTACAAATAGAAAACTCATTTTAAGAAGGGATGAGATGATGTCAAAGATAAAGCCTGCAACGGCAGACCATCCACATCACTTTGCAAGGAAAAAATTTATTTTGTTTGTGCCCTAATTGTAGAGGACCAGCAACTAATAGACAACACCATACACAGCTCAGTTGGTTCAGCCTATACAATTCTAACTGAAAAATTAAAGTTGAGCAAACTTTCCAATCAATGGGGGCCAAAACTGTTATGCCCAGGTCACCTGAAGACAAGAGCAGGGCGTTCAGTGGAAACAAGTGAGGTCAAGATCCTGAAGCACTTCTTTGAAGAGCTGTAACAGGAGATGAAAAATGGCTTCACTAATACAATCCCTAAGACAAAGCAAAATCAAAGCTAAGGCTACCAAGAGGTGGAAGTGGTCCAATCAAAGCAAAAGCAGACCAGTCAAGATCAAAGGGTGTGGCAACAGTTTTTGGGATGCTCAAAGCATTTTGTTTGGTAACTTTCTGGAGAGCCAAACAATGATAACAATGGCTTATTATGAGAGTGTTTTGAGAAAGTTAGCAAAAGCTTTAGCAGAAAAACACCCGAGAGAGGTTTACCAGACAGTCCTTCTCTACCACAATATTCCTGCTCATTCCTCTCATCAAACAAAGACCATTTTGAAAGTGTTCAATGGGAAATCATTGAATATCCACCTTACAGTCCTGATCTGACTTCTGATTTCTTTTTGTTTCCTACTCTTTAAAAAATCTGGGCTGGGTGCGGTGTCTCATGCCTGTAACACCAGCACTTTGGGAGGCCGAGGCAGGTGGATCACTTGAGGTCAGGAGTTCAAGACCAGCCTGGCCAACATTGTGAAGCCCTGTCTTTATTAAAAATACAAAAATTAGCTGGACATGGTAGTGCATGCCTGTAATTCCAGCTACTCAGGAGGCTGAGACAGGAGAACCAGTTGAACCCAGGAGATGGAGGTTGCAGTGAGCCAAGATCATACCACTGCACTCCAGCTTGGGCAACAGAGCAAGACTCTGTCTCAAAAATAAAAGAAGAATCTGCAAAGGGAACCCATTTTTCTTCAGTTAATAATGTATTGGGAGGATTGCTGGGAGGTCAAGGTTGCAGCGAGCTATGATTGCACCACTGCCCTCCAACCTGGGTGACAGAGTGAGACCTTGTCACACACATACACACAAAAGACAACATTGACATGGTTAAATTCCTGGACACTCATTTCCTTATCGATGAACTAAATGGCTGGTATCATCATTTACAAAAGTGTCTTGAACTAGATGGAGCTTATGTTGAGAAATCAAGTTTATATTTTAAATTATCAACTTTTAATTCCATTTTTCCATGAAATTTTTAAAGCCCTCTCATATATTAGGTCAGAGGTTCCCTGTCCCTTTAGTACATGAAGATGCTTCTTTCTTTACAGAAAGTTGGGATGACCAGTAGTAAAGAGCACAAACCCTTGAGCCAGGCATTTCCATTTACTATATGACCCCAGCACGTGTAGTAACGTCTCTGCCCCTCAGTTTCTGCCCCCAGTGCTAAATATGTTTAGCGCTATTACTTTTTGTTGTGAGTAAATCAACATTCTAGATTACACAGCAGTTGCTTGTCAACTCTGGGTGCCCAGGAGGAGTCAGGCTCAGCACCTCTAAAAAGACAGAGTAGAGGAGGAGACCCTGAAGTGAAAGGACCACAGGTCCTACTGCCTCATGAAAGGGAGGCAGCCCCAGACTGTCTTTTCTATCTGTAACATAGTGATAGTAACAGTACTTACCTCATAGGAGTGTTAGGAAAATTAAACAAGTTAATATTTTTTAAGTGCTTAGAGCAGTGCCTAGCATGTTAAATAAATAAAATTTCACAAGAGAGTAGTGTCCTTTTTGAATCTACAGCTTGAGAAAATGTGTACTTAACACTCCAAATTACCATGCATTCAGTAATATTCTATGAAATAATTTATATTGATATTTATCACTCCTGGATTTGTACAATTTGCAAGACAGTATATCTGTGCAATATATTATTACTTATCAGTCTATAGAAACTATTTAATATGTATATGAATTTGCAATAACTCTGAGGAGGTCAGGTGTTCACAATACACATATATGCTCCATACACTGATCCTCAATAACTGAAAAGTAGGACTATAATTGGTCATTTTTAACTGATTAGAATCCTAGAGTTTTTATATTTACACTAACATACTGTTCTCTCTCCCCCTACCAAGTCATGGCCCAATACGACCCTGTGAGAGTTCAGTAAACAAAACTAACACATACTGCAGAAGTTTGGCACCTTAGAAACTAAACATAAGAAATGATTGACTAGGGTACTGGGAGGCATGCTTAGAATGTAAGTGTAATGAACAAAGCTTCAATCTACTTTAACTCATTGCCTGAGAATTGACTGCGTTAACAAAAAAGGGTTAGCCAACAGCAGATGTCGGGAACTGTCAGAAAACAAAAGGTGAGAAGGATCTCTTGCACTGTCTAGGGGAGAAGGTACCCCGACCTATGAACAGAAATAATTCATTCTCTTGAATGCAAATATCCCTATACTGTGGAGATACCAAGCCTCATGATTACATCATTAATTTTTAATCTATCCTTGTTTGTTCTGATCCAAGTTTAACAAGCAACATCCTGTGATAATATGGCTTCTCCTGTAGGTTTGTCTATGGGAAAAATTATGTTTAACACTATTACATTTCATCATGAGTAAATCAGCATTCCAGATTATGCAGCAGTTTCTATGAGTAAATTTATTTAACTTGAGTCTCTGAAAGAGTTGTCAACTCTGGGTGCCCAGGAGGAGTCAGGCTCAGCACCTCCAAAAAGACAGAGTAGAGGATGAGCCCCTGAAGTGAAAGGACCGCAGGAACTACTGCCTCATGAAAGGGAGGCAGCCCCAGACTGTCTTTTATAATAGCAATATGGAGTCCTCATTCTCAATAGGCTTGTAACTTCGATTTTTTTCTGGTAGAGAGCGATCTTTACTACATTATTATCCCCAGGAAAAGGAGGCTAAGGTGTATTTTGCCGTTGACAACCAGTGC
Organism: Callithrix jacchus; assembly: GCF_049354715.1. Classification (NCBI taxonomy): domain Eukaryota; kingdom Metazoa; phylum Chordata; class Mammalia; order Primates; family Cebidae; genus Callithrix; species Callithrix jacchus. Next base: position 67,842,530 of record NC_133502.1, read on the forward strand.
TGGTTTGGAATGTGTGCTACATCAATGACTTAAAACTATTTTAAGTTACTACCACTTATGTATTGTATTGATTTCTTCAGTTCAATAATTATCCTGAGTAATGAGCAAAACATTTTGTTGGAAGACGTATGGCTATAAAGATGGATTACAGAAATGTGGAAGCAACTCAACTGTTCATCGTCAGATGAATGGATAGACACAAGGTGTATACATACAATGGAATATTGTTCAGTCTTAAAAAGGAAAGAGATTCCAGCACAGGCTATGTCATGGATGAACCTGGACGACATTATGCTAAGTGACATAAGCCAGACACAAAAAGACAAATACTGTATGATTCTACTCATACGAGATACCTAGAGTAGCCAAACTTACAGAGACAGAAAGTAGAATGGTGGTTGACAGGACCTGGGGAAAGAAAGGACAGAGAGTTAACATTTAGTGAGTACAGAGTTTGTTTTACAAGATGAAAGGTTTTGGAGATGGGTGGTTGCTCAATAGCATGAATGTATTTAATGTCACTGAACTATCCACTTAATAATTAAGGTGGTAAATATTATGTTGTGTATGTTTTACCACACTTTTTTAAATGGGGGAAATTTTGATTATGGTTCTGTCCTAGGGTGCTTGCTACAGCCTGCAGGAGAGGCAGACAGGAGAGTTGGAACAGCAGTATGGAAATTGAGGCAAAAGAAAGGTTAACACTGTCTGCGGAGACCCCGGCCCATCTCATGAGGAAACTAACATAAGATGGAGACCATTATGTAATTCCCTCAAAGGCTTAAAAGTCACTTCACAGAAGCTTCTCATGGCTGCTTGAGAAACACTAGGCCCAGGGCCAGGCATGGGTACTCACGCCTATAACCCCAGCATTCTGGGAAGCCAAGGGGGGTGGGGGGGTGGATCACTTGAAGTCAGGAGTTCGAGACCAGCATGGCCAACATGGCGAAACCCTATCTGTACCAAAAATACAAAAATTAGCTGGAAGCGTGGCACGTGCCTGTAATCCCAACTATTCGTTAGGCTGACGCAGGAGAAGCGCTTGAACCGGAGAGGCGGAGACTGTAGCTAGTCGAGATTGCAACCATGCACTCCAGTCTGGGCAACAGAGTGAAACCCGTCAAAAAAAAAAAAAAAAAAAGAAGGAAGGAAAGAGAGAGAGAGAGAGGGCGGGGGGTAGGGAGAGAGAAAAGGAAGGAAAGGAGGAAAGGAGGGGAGGAGAGGGGAGGGGAGGGGAGGGGAGGGAAGAGGGAGAGGGATGGGGAGGGGGGAGGGGAGGGGAAGAGAGAGAGGGGTGGGGAGGGGGGAGGGGAGGGGAGGGAAGAGGGAGAGGGATGGGGAGGGGGGAGGGGAGGGAAGAGGGAGAGGGATGGGGAGGGGGGAGGGGAGGGGAAGAGAGAGAGGGATGGGGAGGGGGGAGGGGAGGGGAGGGAAGAGGGAGAGGGATGGGGAGGGGGGAGGGGAGGGAAGAGGGAGAGGGAGAGGGATGGGGAGGGGGGAGGGGAGGGAAGAGGGAGAGGGATGGGGAGGGGGGAGGGGAGGGGAGGTAAGAGGGAGAGGGATGGGGAGGGAAGAGGGAGAGGGATGGGGAGGGGGGAGGGGAGGGGAGGGAAGAGGGAGAGGGATGGGGAGGGGGAGGGGAGGGGAGGTAAGAGGGAGAGGGATGGGGAGGGGGAGGGGAGGGGAGGTAAGAGGGAGAGGGATGGGGAGGGGGGAAGGGAGGGGGGAGGGGGGAGGGAGAAGGGAGGGGAGGGGAGGAGGGGAGAGGAGAAAAGAAAAGAGAGAAAAGAAAAGAAAAGAAAAGAAAAGAAAAAAGAAAAGAAAAGAAAAGAAAAGAAAAGAAAAGAAAAGAAAGAAAAAAACATTATGCCCAGGAGAATCAGACTCTGGTCTACCCCTTGTTCTCGGTTCGGCTGTCGCTCCCAAGGTTTCTACCGGAAAGCCCTCGCTGGCCCAGCAGATGGCGCCGGTGTCCGCAGTGCGCCTCCAGGCGCACAGGGGGCGGTCTCGCCAGGGCTTTCATTCCTTCACTGGGTGACTCTTCTGCCTTCCGAGCCTGCCTACCCGCCACGCCCCTGCGTCAGCATGCACTGCGCGTGCGCCAGCGGCGGGACGGTCGGGAGTATGGCTGCGTCTTCGAGTGGTGAGAAGGAGAAGGAGCGGCTGGGAGGCGGCTTGGGAGTGGCAAGTGGTAACAGCACACGAGAGCGGCTGCTGTCTGCGCTTGAGGATTTGGAAGTCCTGTCTAGGTAATGGCTCGAGCCTTAGAGCCGGGCTGGAGCTGGGCCGGGGAACTGACCCCGGCCGGCCCTTGATTTGCGCTAGTTCTCTGCGCTTGGCGGGGAGGGCCGGCGCGGGAGTTTCGGGTGCACGATGGTCCTGGACGTGGGGTCCGCAGCCCTTTGGCACTCTGGGCGGCGGTTTTTCCCGATAGAGGGAATTTTAATAATGATAGTAATCGTGGAAATTAAGAAATTGCGCGGTCGGAGCCCCCTTCGTCCACGGCCGGCCACTTAACATTTATGGAACGCCCCTTGGGTGCCAGCCACTGGGGTCTTGAAGGGTAGGCTGGATGCCAGAGACAGACAGATGTGTAAACTGGAGTGGGGCCTGTTTTATTAGAGGGCTGCACACAGGCACCCTGAAGAAAGGGCTGCTTGGGAAGCATGAGCTGGCAGACTCACTAGGCAGCAGGTAGATGGAACGGCATGTGCAAAAGCCTGGCTTGGTGGGGTTGCAAATTGTTTGGGATGGTTGTGTGGCAGAGGTAGGAGACGAAATTAGATGTCACTCTTCATATTCTGTTACTTTTCATGATAAGTATCTCAAGTTGAAGTCTTCCTTGACTCTCTCACATTGGCTTGCGTGGTAAATTATCTTGGTTCTTCTACCTCCTAAAATGTGACTCAGAGTTGCCGTCTCGTATCTACTCCGCTGTTAATAACTGCTACTTAAATGCAGCCTCCCAGTTTTAATTGCCTCATGCTTCTGCACTTTATCCTTTTATATTGGCCGAGACCAGTTTTAAAAGGCATGTTATATCATTTTACTGCAGAAAAATGATATAAAACCTATATCGTTGGTAGGTTTGCATTGTCCAGTGAGGTAAAGTTCAAATTCCTTAGCCAGACTTACACATCTTCAGTGCAAATCCCAGTCTACCCTCAATTTGGTGGATGATTCATTTATCCTTCAGAATCCAGCTCAAATGTCACCTTTTCTGTAGCCAACATTCTTTGACAGCTTTAGAATAAATCTTATCTATTGTATTTTAAAATATACCTGATCTACTTATAATCGGCACTTTATGGTGTTAAATTTAGTCTTTGCCACAACATTACTACCAAGTTACCAGGTCAGCATGATATTTAATGATGGAAGAGAACCCTAAAACACATAGACACCAGAAATTAAATGGCTATGTGTTTAATCCACTGTTTAAAATAAACTGTATTAGGGCCGGGTATGGTGGCTCATGCCTGTAATCCCACCACTTTGGGAGGCCAAGGTGAGTGGATTGTTGGAACTTCTTCACAGAATGAAACTGCTCTGATGTGAATGACTTCCAGAAAAGTGTCGTGTGCTCACTCAGACATAGTTATGTGTACCGATTCTGTGATCTGTGAAGTTTGTCAGTTTCTGAATGGAATTTGTGTCTGGATTGCATTTATGAAAATGAGAAGAAAATTCACAAATGTACCTTACATATTTTTAGGTTGAGCATCTTTAAAAACAGTGGATTCGTAACTTAGGGTTTTTTTGTTTTGTTTTTAATACATATTTTATTGCGTTTTAGATTTTGGGGCACATGTGAAGAACATGCAAGATTGTTGCATAGGTACATACATGGCAATGTGGTTTGCTGCCTTCCTCCCCATCACCTATATCTGGCGTTTCTCCCCATGTTATCCCTCCCTGTTTTTTTTTTTTTAAAACTATTAACCTGATTATGTAGCCTTTCAGGATATTTATTACTTTGTAAAATGTAATTGGAGGAGGTAGTCTTTGGAGGAATTTAAAAAGTTGAAACACAAGTTGTAGCTAAACGTTTTTCTTTTTTCTTTTTTTTTTTGGGACAGAGTCTCGCTCTGTCACCCAGGCTGGAGTGTAGTGGCATGGTCTTGGCTCACTGCAACCCTTGCCTTCCAGGTTCAAGAGATTCTCCTGCCTCAGCCTCCTGAATAGCTGGGATTACAAACACCTGTCACTATACCTGGCTAATTTTTGTATTTTTAGTAGAGATGAGGTTTCACTATCTTGGCCAGGCTGGTCTTGAACTCCTGACCTTGTGATCCACTCACCTCAACCTCTCAGAGTGCTGGGATTACAGGTGTGAGCCACCGAGCCCGGGCACTAAACGATTTCTCTTAACCTGTTTGTAACTCAGAACTCATTGTCCCGCAGAACCATGTTGATAGGAGTCTTGAGATTTCCACACCAGCCTGTTAATTCTGTTTACCTGAAAAGTGTATTGCCACTAATAATGTAGGCTCTAACCCCTATGGAAATTTTATTTCTGTGGGGAAATGGGGCTGGATTCTAATGTAGTATACCAGGAATGCACCTTCTTTGTAGCAGGACAGGGCTCTAATTTCCACATCTTTAACCAGACAGAATGAGTGTGGGCTTTCTTTGGCCTTTTTTCCACGATTGGAGAGGACATAGGTTTCCATCTTGTCCTGGACTGTTACAGAACATGATTAAGTCTTAGAGACTTCTACCTCCCCTGTACTCCTGTCCCTAAATCAAGCCTTATAAAGCTTTCTGTAGACTCATACTCCCAGATTTGCAAGAACAGAGAAAGGCTTATCCCACATCTCCTGCCATAGCCCCACTCCAGTGAGCACCACCCTTACCCCACCTGAAACCAGCTTTTACTTAGACCAGAGGTTCTCAACTCTCTATGTCTCACTTACAGCATACACGAAAAGGTTGACATAACATGCTGTTTTCATACACCATTGATTAAATCCATCAGCCGGTCCTGTTAGCTCTACCTCCAAAAGATGTATGAAATCTGTCCATGTTTCTCCCGTCACCATTACTAAGTCCTGGGGCTAGGACCTAGTCAAAATCAGTATCTTTTTTTTTTTTTCTTTTTTGCCTGGAACACTACAAAAACCACCTAGCTTCCTGTTCTGGCCCTCTTATAGTCTGTTTACCAAATAGCTCAGTAGTTGTTTAAATGTATAAATCAGATCCTGCCATTTCCCTGTTTAAAATGATCGAGTGGCCTTTCATTGCATTTAGAATGAAACACTAATCTTTACCTTAACTACAAGGGGTGCATAATCCCACCCCTGGCTACCTGGCTGCTACATCCTCACTTTGCATCCGTCTCCCTAGTGTACTCTGCCCTGGCTACATCTCCTCAGATCCCATCTTTGGGCCACTGAACTATCTGTGTCTTCTGCCATGCTCTTTCCTCCCAGATCTCTTGGCTGACGTTTTTCATTTAATCCGTGTCTTATATCAAAGCTCTGCCCTCTGACCACCCTATTTAAGTAGCCAGCCTACTCAGTAGTCGCTAATAAAACACCACTTTATTTCCTTCCCAGCCCTTATCACTCTAGTTTTATTTCTTCTCTTAGTTATTCTTGTCTCCTATATTAGAATTTAAATGTCATTCTTCACTTTGATACCTTAAGTATCTAGAAAGTGCCTGGCACACAATAGGCACTCAATAAATATTTGATGAATTACTGAATGAAGACTTTGCATTCTTATATCTACTTTTTTCATTCATTGATTAATTCATAAATAATGGTATGGGAAAGTAGTAGTGGGAAGAAGGGTTGGGTCCAGTTATGACATGGTCCAGAAAAATGGTATGAGGCTAGCTGGAAGGAAGGTGGAAATTTGAAGGTAAAAATAGCCTGGTAGCCAGTGAGAAAGTACGAACACTTGGTCTGATCAGAGCAGTGTCATGTAGCTAGTTGTGCAGCTGCCCCTCCTGCATAATTTCTCAAAAGTCTCATCTATCAATAAGTTTGAAACTAATATATAAACATTACCTGCTATACTGTTTCCCAATCTTATTTTCCTGATCAGATACTAATTTTCATATAGGGAAACTGGCGTATTTATTAAGTGAACATTCTAAAAGGATGTCATTTTTTTATGTGTAAAAATCCCTCTTAGCTGATAGATGATTAATTTTAAAAATTCGGGCTGGGGAGTTGGGGAGGGATAACATGGGGAGAAATACCAGAAATAGCTGATGGGGAGGAAGGCAGCAAACCACATTGCTATGTATGTACCTATGCAACAGTCTTGCATGTTCTTCACATGTACCCCAAAACCTAAAACGCAATAAAATATATTTTTTAAAATTCAAATAAAGTGGAGAATCATTAAAAAATGATCCACACATCCCTTAATTGTCGTATTTTACCTTAAAATATATAACATATATTCATTCACTAATCATGTTATGTTAGACAGGAGTCAGAAAACTTTTTCTGCAAAGGCTAGGTAATAAATACTTTTGGGTTTATGGGCCATATAGTCTCTGCTGTAACAACTCAACTCTGCCTCTGTATTGGGAAAACTGCCATAGATAATATGTATAATGAGCAGACTGTCTTAGGAGAATGATATTTACAGAAACCGCAGATGTGCTGGATTTGGCTTGTAGACCCCAGATATAGGAGTTTTTCTTGCATAAATCACTCATAATGCATTGTCTACAAGTTCTAGTTTGATTTCTAGATCAAATCAAAATGAGAACTTAGCCTTTCATCAAGCAGTCTTAGGGCAGACTCCTTCTGAGTTTTTATGACTTTTCCCTGATCCTTTCTTTATAGCGGTCCTTTGCAAGCCTCTATTGAGTCTTTCCAAGCATTAGGCTTAGGTTTTTATAGAAAGAGCTCTTTCTATTCACAATCATATTTCATTGGTATTTAGGTAATAGCTATTTATATAATGATAGTATTGAGTAGAACTTTTATAAATAAGTTAGGTGACCAGCACAACAGAGTCTTGGTGAGTTGAAGTTCACAGTCATAGTGGACTGTAGGGAGCAGCCCTTGGTATTCAGCATGCCGTGAAAGGCTTTTTGTTGTTGTTGGTTTTTCTTGTAGGGAACTTATAGAAATGCTGGCAATTTCAAGAAACCAAAAGTTGTTACAGGCTGGAGAAGAAAACCAGGTAAGTGGCTTCTTTTTAAATTAATTAAATTCTCTTTGTTTTTTAATTAAAAAAAAAAAAAGTGGCCAGGCGCAGTGGCTCATGCCTATAATCCCAGCATTTTGGGAGGCCAAGACAGGTGGATTGCCTGAGGTCAGGAGTTCAAGAGGAGCCTGACCAACATGGTGAAAACCTGTCTCTACTAAAAATACAGAAATTAGCCAGGCATGGTGTCGACACTTGTAATCCCATCTACTCAGGAGGCTGAGGCAGGAGAATCGCTTGAACCTGGGAGGCAGACGTTGCAAATGAACCAAGATTGTGCCATTGCACTGCAGCCTGGGTGACAGAGCAAGACTCCGTCCCCTGCCTTCCCCGCCAAAAACACTTGATTTCTGCAAGTTTTCTATTTATAGAAAACTCTTTACTTTGCTTGAGAACAGGAAGATTGAATCCTTTTAAGGTATTAATTGAAACTTTAAAATTGATATTTTCTTTGCATTATTTACATAAGATAACAGTGTGCTCAAGAATAGTTGCCTACCCATTTAGCAGTATATTATTATTTTCTCTTATAATTCTAGTTACACTTATATATTTATTCTTTTTGTCTTTTGAATTAACCAAGAAAGGTTTGTTATATGGAGATTACAACAGTATCTAGAATCAAAAGTTAATGCTCATAAACTTACCCAGTATTGTAAGTGTAGTTCCCTAGTTCCCTAATGCAACTTGAACATGAATGGAAATAAAAGAGTATACAACTCTTAGTAGACATTGCTTTATAGGTGTAATAGTATGGGCAGTTTTTATTTTCTCACTTTTCTGTGCTTTCTAATTTTCTACGATGAACAGACTTTTTTTCCCTGATTCAGAAATTTTTTAGAGGTAAGAGGATAAATTTTATATTATGTTTTTGGCACAATTATTATTATTATTTTGAGACAGGTTCTCGCTCTATAGCCTAGGCTAGGGTACAGTGGCATGATGACTGCTCACTGCAGCCTCAACCTGCTGGACTCAAGCTATCTCCACTTATCCTCTCCAGTATCTGGGACTACAGACTTGCAGTATCACGCCTGCTAATTTGCAGTATCACACCTGCTAATTTTTTTTAAAAGTTGTTGTTTTTTTTTTTTTTTTTTGGTAGAGACGGAGTCTCACTGTGTTGCCCAGGCTAGTCTCAAACTCCTGTCCTCAAGCAATCTTCCCTACCTGTGCCTGCCAAAGTGCTGGGATTGCAGGCGTGAGCCACCATAGCTGGCCAAAAAACTGTTTAAGAGAAAATGAATGCAGAGGACTAACCTTTCTAAAAATGATGAAAAGTAGAAGAGACAGTAATATATCTTTTGTCTGCATCATTTTGTTGTATCTTATGACATGTTTTGAGGGCAGGGAAATCTGATGGACTCAATAGGAAAGTGTCAAGGAGCCTCAAAAAGGGAAGAGGGTATCCAGATGAGGCCACAAACTAGGAAAAACAGCTAACCTTAGGGGTAGTAAGGTTTTTGTTTTGTTTTGTTTTTTTTAAAAGAAAGAGGCTAGAGATAAATTTGTTAATAAAAGACTACTAGTCTCTCGGGTACTCCATTAATACCTGTGGGATTGAATAGGAATTTATTACAAAATATGCAAGAAGGAAAATATAAAGCTTGACTATATTTCATAGACACTTATTAAATGCTTGCTGTGAGCCAGGCACACAGATTATTCAGAAGGTGATAATTAAGACCTGTAATCAGCACTGATCTTTCTTGTACTTTTTAAAGAGTAGCAATTTTGTGAATTGTATCTTGTACTTAGTACTGTGGATTCCTATGTAATTTTGATTGAAACTGTTAATATTAGAGAGGGATGTGCCCATCTGAAAATTTTCTAACCACCATTTTATTTGGATATTTATAAATTTATGTAGAATTTTAGAATTAGGATCTTAACGATGTTCAGTTCATCCTTCTGTGAGACTGAGCTCCAGGGTGGACAGATGAACTAGAGGTTAATGGTGAGTGGAACCAGAAAGAACCTAAGTCTCCTGACTCTAGTTGAGTAATTTTTCCCTACTGAATAATAAGATCTGAAGAGAATCTTTTTTACTCTTGGGTAGTAAACAAATTAGTTCAAACTATATAAACTTTTTAAAAGTTGTCATGGAACTAATGTGTACTACTTGCTTTAATAATGTAGCTTTTATAGAAATGGAAACCTAGCTTTCTCCTCCTATGATGTGGGAGGAATTGAGGATTAGAGGTCTAATAAACAAATACAATATACTTTTTACAGAAGAAGCTTTCGTTGTTATCTAAAATACTCTTAATATCTGGCAGTTTGCAGCTCAGTCTTTGTCTGTTGTATTAGGAGAATTCCTATAAAAATGAGAGGAACTTCATGTAAAAAGGAACTTGAAGAGGCATACCTGTATTTTTTAGTCTTTAACAAATGTTTTTAAAGAGTTTTAAAATTGATTTTGAATTTTGATAGCTATTTTATTTCTGAAGTATTATTCTCTACTTAGCACAGTAAAGTAAGGGTATTTAGGCCAGACTTGCATCTTAATTCTGTACTGGGATGGTGATCGTAATAACGAGCTTTTGTTGAACTCTTCACGTATGTACTTAAAATGCATTATATAATGAATCCTCACAATAGCTTTATGTAATATTATTATATACCTTTTCCTAATGAGAACACAGGCTCAAAGAGGCTGGTAACTTTCCCTATGTCACGCAGTTAGCAAATGGAGGACTAGAGAGATGAACTGCCAGATGTTCTATTTGATATGTTTTAGCCTTCATGAGTTTTTGCCATATCTGCATACCACCTATTTATTTGCTGTTTTTTGAAATAACTGTATTTTTAAGATCATCTTCATCATAGGCAGTACTGCGCATAAAATCACAGTTTCAATGTCTCAGTTACATTTATTCTAACATGTATTAGCACAAATGCGTAACTAAATGTTTTTTACGTTCTTGGTGCCACGTAAAATCATCTCAAGTGCCAAATTTTGGAAGAATCTTCATTATACTGTTTTTTTGTTTTGTTTTGTTGTAGAGGTGGAGTTTCACTCTTGTTTCCTAGGCTGGGGTGCAATGGCGAGATCTCGGCTCACCACAACCTCCGCCTCCTGGGTTCAAGCAATTCTCCTTCCTCAGCCTTCTGAGTAGCTGAGATTACAGGCATGTGCAAGCATGCCCGACTAATTTTGTATTTTTAGTAGAGATGGGGTTTCTCATGTTGGTCAGGCTGGTCTCAAACTATTGGCCTCAGGTGATTCGCCTGCCTCGGCCTCCCAAAGTGCTGGGATTATAGGTGTGAGCTACCGCACCTAGTCTATATTGTATTTTTAAAGATAAACCTTTTTTTTTTTTTAAGATGGAGTCTCACTCTGTTACCAGGCTGGACTTCAGTGGTGTGATTTTGGCTTACTGCAACCTCTACCTCCCAAGTTCCTTCAATTCTGGGATTATAGGTGCCCTGCCACCACACCCAACTAATTTTTGTATTTTTAGTAGAGATGGGGTTTCACCATACTGGCCAGGCTAGTCTCAAATTCCTGACCTCAAGTGATCCTCCTACTTCAGCCTCCCAAAGTACTGGGATTACAGGCAGGAGTCACTGTGCCCGGCCATAAGATTAAACTCTTAAATTTTATCTTCCCTAGGAAATCAGTAAACCTGATCATGCTGGCATATTGCTAGTTTTGAAAGACTAGTTTTATTTTATTTTGTATGAACAGCTGAAAAAGTAGAGAAGTTTGATATTAATGTTTCCCAAAATAATCATAGGTAGGCTATTTTTATTCTTAACAAGAATAAGGAATAATATTTTGAAAGTGTTGAAATTTTATAGTCTAGCCAATTCAGGTATGGATTCTTTGTTTTATTGGAATGCAGCCTTTCAGTATTCTGTTGTCTGATTTAATTGACTGTTATCTGACAGGTCCTAGAATTGTTAATTCACCGAGATGGGGAATTTCAAGAACTAATGAAATTGGCAGTTAATCAGGGAAAAATTCATCATGAAATGCAAGTTTTGGAAAAAGAAGTAGAGAAGAGAGACAGTGATATTCAGCAACTACAAAAACAGCTAAAGGAAGCAGAACAAATACTGGTAAGTTGACAAAGGTTGATTCTTAAGGTGAAACACGGTATTATTTAATCTATTTCTGAAAAATCTGTAATCAGTATTTTGAAGAGCAGAAAACTAGACTTTCCAGGTCTAAAAATGACATGTTGTCCATCTTGTCACTAACCATTGCCAGTGGTTAAATGAAAGGCTATTGTCACTCTCTTTTTTACTTACTGTTTTCAGATAGTCTGCATTACTTTTGAGCCACATTTCCATTACTTAAGGATTTTACAGTTTTGAATTATAGAAATGGAAAGTTTTACTTTTATCCTGGTTTAAGTTTTAATTATCAGTAGTCTAAATCTCTTTTTTTTTCTGGTCTCTGATCCTTAGGATAAAAATCAGGGAAATTTTTCATTTTTTATATATTTTGAAATCAGTAAAAATATATACACATTTTATAAAATGGTTAAAATTTACATTAATTTAGTCTTTCATCCTTATCTAGGTAGGATTTGGACCTGTATCAAGGATCCTAGTTTTTCCTTTGTTGTTTTGGCTACTATTTCAAAGAGGCAATTTATTTGCTATTATTTGTCCAGTTACTTAACTAAATGCTAACTAATATAATATGGTGGTTTTGCAGAAATAGCTGAGCTTGATTCTCATGTCAACCAGACATTGCTGGTATCCTTACCTCGGATGAATCTCTTAACAATTGTGTCAAAATGAGCTCTAGTAACTAGAAGCCTGCACAGTTCAGGATAAATTAATCACCCCCACTAAGAAAACAACTCACTAGTAAATAGTTTTTAAAAATACGTTAAAATCAGCCAAGCGCAGTGGTTCATGCCTATAATCCTCGCACTTTGGGAGGCCAAGGTGGGCAGATCACTTGAGGTCAGGAGTTTGATACTAGCTTGGCCAACATGGTGAAATCCATCTCTACTAAAAATACAAAATAATTAGCTGGGCATGGTGGCTCACGCCTATAATCCCAGCTACTCAGGAGGCTGAGGCAGGATAATCTCTTGAACCTGGGAGGCGGAGGTTTCGATGAACCAGGATTGTGCCACTACACCCCAGTCTGGGTGACAGAGTGCGACTCTGTCTCAAAATATATATATATTTATACATTTAATAATATATATATTAAAATGTTTTTCCTTATGAAAGTAATACTTGCTCATCAAAAGAAATTTAGAAAATACGGAATAATGGAAAGAGGAGGGGAAACAATTGCCTTTAGTTCAGCTGCTTAAAGAATGCCACTATTCATAGTTTGGTCTATTTCCTTTGAGTTGCTGGTGTATTCATTTTTTAGCTTATTGTAGTTAAGGATACTAACAGATTTTCAGTTACTGTTTATTGAAACTTAAGCATTTTTCATATAATAGTATCTGCTTTGTTTAATTTTCCAACTTTGTGTTATAAAGAAAGAATTAAAGACAGTGAACACAGGATCATAAAATTGAATTTCATGATTTAAATTGTAGTAACGAACATTGATTGAGCGCTTAGGCACCAGGCCCTGTGTCTTGCATTTTATATGCTTTACTTCCATCTTCATAATAGTTTATGTAAAGTCAGTGTTGTTATTTAGAGGAAGAAACCAAGACTTTAATAACTAACTTGCCCATGAAGGCTAAAACGTAGATTGAATTTAAACCTTGATCTCTCTGACACCATACTCTTTTTTTTGAGACAGAGTCTTGCTCTGTTGCCCAGGCTGGAGTACAATGGCACATTCTTGGCTCACTGCAACCTCTGCCCTCTGGGTTCAAGCAGTTCTTCTGCCTCAGACTCCTGAGTAGTTGAGAGTACAGGTGTGTGCCACCACACCTGGCTAATTTTTTTTTTTGGATTTTTAGTAGAGCTGTTTTACCTGTTGGTCAGGCTGGTCTTGAACTCCTGACCTCAAATGATCTGCCTGCCTCAGTTTCCCAAACTGCTGTGATTACAGGTGTGAGCCATTGTGCCTGGCCTGACTCCATACCCTTAACCATTGTGTCATAGTCGAGGATATGCATACACTAGGTTAACTTCATTTTGTCCTTTAGTGTATGTACCTGGGGGGTTAGAGGGGGTGTTTTTGTGATAAAGTCATTAAACATTGAGGTGACATTTAAATGAATAAGAATATGAATCCAAGGTTGTATCTTCCAAACTAGGGGTAAAAAAGGTATTTTATTCTTGAACTAGTTGCAAGAATAGGATGCTTTTGGGGTCTTGCATGGTCTGGATGTCTTCTGTATGTTTATGAAGACATGAAGAAAAAGTAAACAATTTATATTTTGTTTCTACAGCTAATTTGTGAATGGGAGACTAGTTCATAAATTAATAGTTCTTTCATTATATATGACTGAAATAAATAATGTCAAGTGATATTATAGAACATTACAAATAAATTGTGGGAATTTCCAAGTTTTGAAGACTGTTCTTAGGGGATAAATGATCTTGTGAATTAAGCCAAAAACTATGTTTGATATAGTTAAGAATAAAACACATTTTTTTAAATGTTGTTTCAATTAGGCAACAGCTGTTTACCAAGCAAAGGAGAAACTCAAGTCAATAGAAAAAGCAAGAAAAGGTTAGTATTATGGGAAGATGGAATTACCTGAAAAGTTAAGGTTCTAGTTTCAAGAAACCAATACGAGAGGATATAACTGATAATCATTTGCTGCTGTTGAAAAAAATTGAATAAATTTTTCTTGTAAAGTGTGTTATGTTCTCGTATTGTGGTAGGTGTTGTGAGGGAGGTAGAAATATGACATCCTTTTTTAGATTATAAAAAGCAGTTAATACAAGGCAGTTTTTTGCTGTGGGCCGGAATGTGCCGTAAAAACAGTAAGTTTATAAAATTGGTGGGACAGGGGAAGAGAAATATGGGCTGTAAGTGGGATTTGTACCAGATCTTGAAGGCTAGGGCAGAGAGTGAAAGGACATCCATTGGACAACTGAGCTGGGACTGAAACATCATGAAGTCAGAGCCAGTTACAACCTTGGCATGTAAGTACATTTAGTGGTGCAGAGGCCCACAAGCCTTCCTGCGCTACTGTCCCTCTGTCAAAGGCTCCTGTTACGGATCTCACTTGACCTGTTAGTTTGTCGTACTAAAGGTCAGAATTGTAATTACAACTTTGGTTACTTGCCTTTAATGACTTGTAGATATGGTTTTACATTTAGTCATCTCAGATTTATTGTCTAACTTTCCTCTTTTTAGGGAGCCCATGTTTTGATTGTTACATGTGAAAAATAGCTAATATTCTCTTAAGAGTTAAGTTAGGCTTCTGTAGCAAGAAACAAATCTCTAGGAGAGATGACTGAGGCTGGCTATTGAATTCTAAATCATAGTTTGATTTTGTTTTTAATCTTCAAAAATTTTACACACATACACTTTGTTACTTTGAAACAGTATCTAAAATTTGTAAAATAAAAAGTGTGGTGTTCTCACTTCTCGGTGGTAACTACTATTAATGTTTGGTATATGTCCTTCTAGATTTTTCTTCTAGATCTGTGAGTATGTATGTAGTAAAAATACAAATACACATATTTACATATATTTTAAACAGTCAGGTAATACCATACATATTATTTAGCCATATAGTTTTTTTTTTACCTAATGAAGACATTGTAGACATCTTTCTACTCAGGTCTGTTTAAGAGCCTCACGGCATATTAATCAAACAGTGGTGTGAACTGTCTGCTCTGATTTCATAGCTTGGATGTCATTTCAAAGTGAAACGCTGTTTTCTCTTTTATTTGTGCTTACTGTTGCTTTCAGAAGAGTAATAGTATTTTGAGATTATTGAGTGCTGTCATGCTAATCTCCCAGAACTGTTTATGTCAGCTGATTTTTCTGCATTAGTATCTTGTTTTTGGAGATTTAAGTTTATACTAAATATGTAGGTATTGTTAAGGAAGGCGGGTGACTGAGATTATTTTATTTTCAGATAATTTAAAAGTAAATATGATGTGTAACTGATATACATACTTCTAAACTTGTATGTTAGATTACAGGTTATACTATCCTCTTAACTCTTTCAGGTGCTATTTCCTCTGAAGAAATAATTAAGTATGCACATAGGATCAGTGCAAGTAATGCTGTATGTGCTCCCCTAACCTGGGTTCCAGGTAAACATACTTCTCTTTTATGCTAGATATATGTGGTTTTGAAAATTCTTAGGTGACTGTGTACAGAAATAGATTTAATATAGAATGTATTTATGCTTTGAAATCTCTGCTACATATTTTCACATTTTTAATGGTTTGTAAGTAATGATAGAGGCCATGGGTTTTATAAATTTGGTTTCCTACAAAGCCATTGTTGCTAGGCACTGCGTTTCTTTCCTCTTTTGAAATAATAAATTGATGATTTTTTTTAAAGTACAAGATAATGTGATGCTTCTAAAGCTTTGGATTTATATACCATTATATCAGGGCTGGCCAGGAGCCAACTTTTTAGAACCTTTGGGATTTCCACAAAGGTTCCAGCTGAGAAGGTCAATTCCAATTCTCTTAGATGCTAAAGACAAAGTGCTGTGCACCCAACACTGAACACACAGGCTTGGAAAGAGCTGGGATAATTAGACGGCAAAGAGAGTGTTAAGCTGCAACTATATTGACAGTGGATGAAACATAAAACAGGAGACATAAGGTAGTAGCCTTCCTGGAGGAAGGGGAAATATTTATAGTTATCTCTAGTAACTCCTGAAGGTGCTGTTACCATGCACTAAGGGTGACTGTAATTGTGGGGATGAGTAATCTACAGTTGGTGGACATGTCCAAAATGTCGGTCCAAATCTGGTCATGTTTTTGTCAACCCCAAACTGCTATTTAGTGTGCTTTCATGTTTGGAATGAACATTACCTGCTCCTGCTATTTCACCACTTACAGGAATTAGTTTTTGAATGACAAGATCAAAGAGGTTGGTTAGAAAAAAGGTTTTATCTTGAACAAGGTGGTATGGGGGAAAAAAATAAAAAGATGTATTTTTTTTTTAAAGGTTTAAATTTAGACAGTCCTTCCAATAAACATTCCAGTCCTTTCTGTCTTATAAGTGTCATGATTTTTTTCTCCCTTACAGCGTATATCGTTGTCATTTTTTTGCTAGAAAATAAAGTTAAATTTGAATAATTGAGATCATTCTAATTTTCTTAAGTAGTCATCAGGAATATTTATAAAAAAATGACTTCTTTTTTTTAAAGTATAGAAAATAGGGTATTCTTGGGAAGATTTAGAAAAGACATTAAAATGCATGTATTTTAAGAAATAATATTATATTCTTAATAACAATTTATAAGATGACTTTTATATTCCTCTTTTTTTGAGACAGAGTCTCACTGTGTTGCCCAGGCCGAAGTGCAGTGGCGCGATCTCAGCTCATTGCAACCTCTGCCTCCCAGGTTCAAGCGATTCTCCTGCCTCAGCCTCCCAAGTAGCTGGGATTACAGGCGTGTACCACCACACCTTGCTGATTCTTGTATTTTTAGTAGAGATGGGATTTCACCATGTTGGCCAGGCTGGTCATGAACTCCTGACCTAAGGTGATCTGACCCCTCTTGGCCTCCCAAAGTGCTGGGATTATAGGCATGAGCCACCATGCCTGGCCAGATGACTTTTATATTTCAAAATTGAAAATGTGGCCTGAATTTTTCACTGTGAACCAAGGAAAGTTAGTACTTCAAAGAACATATTAATGTTTATTTTTAAAAATATGATTGAATTAAATGCAGTCTTTTTTATTTTAGGGGACCCCCGGAGACCTTACCCAACTGATTTAGAGATGAGAAGTGGTTTACTGGGTCAGATGAACAATCCTTCCACTAATGGCGTGAATGGCCATTTACCAGGGGATGCACTCGCAGCAGGAAGATTGCCAGGTAATATTAAAAGCTGAAGAGTGTTTGCAAACAGATCCAGGTTTTCCAGGATGACAAGGATGGGATATCTCTGGCTGTAAAGCAAGTTTGAGATTCCTGACATAATTTTTTTTTTTTTGAGACGGAGTTCTGCTCTTGTTGCCCAGGCTGGTGAGCTGTGGTGCGATCTTGCCTCACCACAACCTTCACCTCCTGGGTTCAAGCGATTTTCCTGCCTCAGCCTTCCAAGTAGCTGCGATTACAGGCATGTGTCACCAAGCCCATCTAATTTTGTATTTTTAGTAGAGGTGGGGTTTTATCATATTGGCCAGGCTGGTCTTGTTTCTCTATGTTGGTCATGTTGCAGATATTAGGAGACTGGAGAGACCCAATGGGTGAAACAGGAGGATTTTATTTAGGTGCACTGGCTCAGTGGATTTGCATTTGAAAACTGAGCACAGCACAAAGAAAATGAGTGCCTTTTATGTACCTTTGTGATGCAGGATTATGAAGTAGGAAGCAATTTTACACAACTAAGAACAAAGAGCTGTTAATTAACCTGTGGCATGTCTTGTGATGTACTTTACATTTGAAAAATAATATTTTGAGAAACACATTTTGCATTCTTCAGGTTTATCTGCCTATAGCCTTGCAGCTGGTCTGCAAGAAGAATAGGAACCCTTAGATGCCTGGGAACTTTGCTAAGAATGTGGGGAGGATAGAAAAGGTTAAATGGTTTACAGAGAGACAGTTAATATTTATTTTGGCTTAAGCAGAGCTGGGGAGGAGATATTAAACAGCACACAACACAGCAAAAGTTACCTTATGTAACAAGTGCTACAAGTTAGTATTATTGTTATTATTTAATTTTTTTCTTCGGTCAGGCTGGTCTCAAACTCCTGACCTCAGGTGATCTGCCCACCTCGGCCTCCCAAAGTGGTGGGATTACAGGTGTGAGCCACCACTGGTGCCCAGCAATTTTTTTTTTTTTTTAATTTGAGACAGTTTCCCTGTGTCGCCTAGACTGGAGTGCATTGGTGCAGTCTTGTGCACCAGTGGGTTCCAGGTGGTTCCAGTGGTTCTTGTCCACCTGGGTTCCAGTGATTCTTGTGCCTTAGCTATCTCAGTAGCTGGGATTACAGGCTCGTGCCACCACACCTGGCTAATTTTTGTATTTTTTGTGGAGACGGGATTTCGGCCTATTGGCCAGGCTAATCTCAAACTCCTAACCCCAAGTGATCGCCCGCCTCGGCCTCCCAAAGTGCTGGAATTGCAGGTGTGAGCCAATGTACTCGGCTCTCAGACCCAGTTCACTGTAGTAGCTAGATTATTTGCCAGTTTATTCTGCTCTCTAAAGATTCTCCTCGAGGGAAGTATGAAATTAGAGCAAGCTACCTCTCTTATTTGTAAATATTACACTGTCTTCCTCAAGCATTTGGCTTTTGTTTTTAAATTATTGCTCTAAACATAGCTTCTTTATCATTGTGAAACATGCTATGTAAACAGAGTAAGATAGTTTACAGAATAAAGCGAACACACTCCTGAACAACCCCTAAGTTAACAAAATAACAATAGCTTTTTATAAACTTTTAAAACTTCATAAAATAGTATTTCTGTGAGACCCAGTTCATTCTGAGCTTCAGTTTTCCTCAAGTTTTTCATAGGTTTGTGCTGTTTTTATATATATTTTATATTAGTCCTCATCTTTTATAGTTTGTAGGTGACTTTGTTTTGATGTGGTAGAACATTTGGGAAGTAGAAAAAGGCATTTAAAAAAGGAAAAAAACCCTGCCCTTTCTGAGGCAGTCACTTTAAATATTTAGCTTGTTTTCTTTTTTCCCTGTACATTATTTGCTTAATGTTACATCATAAGGCTGTTCCTATGTCATTAATAATGTTTTGTATGCATCATTTCTGTTACCTACCTAAAATACAAACTGGGGAATTCACTGTGATATCTTTGGATATCATCTCTTGTTTCTCATTTCTTGGAAGTACAGGAAAAACAGGTATGGGGAGTCACTGCTACATTTTGGACCAAGGAAGGGACAGACCTAAAAATGGTCCTCCCCAGCCCCATCCCAAAGCTATTCAAATCATGGTGCTGTCATTGGAGAGGGTGTAGTGTAGTTGTGGCCCACTCTGGCAGAGAAGTTAGATGAGGCATCAGAGGCCAGAGCTGGCAAGCAGGAACTTACCCACTAGGGTTCCAGGGAGACTTGCTGGGAAGCTGCCCTTTGGGATTGTGGTGAAACCTGCTAGGAAACCACCTTTAGGGACGCCACTGAAAGTTGCTGTGATGAATACCTCTTAATGTTCTGCACACCAACCAGGCATCACAGCAGTAAAGGAAAAAAACACCCGATCCAGGAAGTCAAGCTTATTTGCCTGTGGAGTCTCACCTGTGCCCTCTACTGACAAAACTTAATTGTGGCAGCTGGCAAAGGAGAAATGGTTTCAGGGGCCAGAGAAAAGGGTAGATTTGAAGCTAACTGGCATGCCTTTCTAGTTAACACCGTAACTTTGTTTTGACAATTTAAAAATCTGCCTTTGAGTCTTAAAAATCTTTCTTTGAGTCTTGAACTATACCTGTTTATGTGCTCTGTTTCTTTGCTTCAGAAATACAGACTTTTAATGTGAATTGGGCACTTTTTTGTAAGGTATTTTATATGCATATGTTGGAAATCAGCCTCTCTTTGATGAGAGCCATTTACAATAGCAATTCCTCTATTAAGAAATCATTCAAACCTAGTATAATAATACTAAATGAAGTACCTATTACCTGTTTATAATATGTAGAATAATCTACATAACCTAGTATACATAATTATGTATTATATATTCATATAATGGATACACAGATAAAGGAAACATTTGTAATTGTAAATGTCTTACAAAAGAAAAATCATGTCAACTGACTATTTGAATAATTTCTTACAGAGTAGTATGATTTTAAAAAAAGGTTCCCAATTGCTAAAATATGATACTTTATCTTGATGAATTTGATTTTTACTAATTTGGCCAAATGTGTATTTTTTTTTCTAGTCTTAAAATAATTGGCACAATAGCTTATGCCTGTAATCCCAACACTTTGGGAGGCTGAGGTAGGAGGATAGCTTGAGCGCAGGAGTTGGAGACCAGCCTGGGTAACATAGTGAGACCTCATCGCTACAAAAACTTTAAAAAGTAGCCAAACATGGTGGCACGTACCTATAGCCCAGCTACTCAGGAGGCTGAGGCAGGAGGACTTCTTGAGCCTAGGTTAGGGGTACAGTAAGCTGTGTTCATGCCATTTCACTCGAGCCTGGGTGATCCTGTCTCAAAAAAAGAAGAGAAAAAAGTAACATTAAAAAATATATGTACTTCAAATTGTATAAAGGGAAAAGTTAGTACTAGATTAATTACGAATAGAGCTGTTCTTATCTGTGCTTCCTTTTTTCTTCCAGATGTCCTTGCTCCTCAGTATCCATGGCAGTCAAATGACATGGCAATGAATATGTTACCACCAAATCATAGTAGTGACTTTTTGTTGGAACCTCCTGGGCATAATAAAGAAAATGAAGACGATGTAGAGATTATGTCAACGGACTCCTCAAGCAGTAGTAGTGAGTCTGATTAAAAAACTGTAAAAGACAATATACAGAATTGAATAGTGTCAAATTCTGTTTCTTTAACAGTAGCAGGGGAAGATAAACTACAGATGGCAAAGAATAGCCAGGTAAACACTGGCTTTGGTAGAATTGTGCAGCCATTAGAAGTCAAAATGAGCTTTCTTTTTGAGGCCAAAGATTATAGTTTTAGTGTTAAGCCCCTCGGAAGATATTTAGGGGAATAGTCAAAATTTACTGTTGAAAAGAAAAAGCAGTTGCTAAGTGCTATTTACCATGTTCTATTCCAGTTGTGCTGGATTTGTCACCTTCCTCTTCTTGCAGTTTCCCAGAAGTCACTTTTAACCACTTTTAATTTCTGGTGGTTAACCTCTATGTTTAAGTAATAAGCTTATACAACTATTTCTTGATGTATGAGTTTTAGACAATGTATCTTTTTTCTGATTTCAAAGGTAATACAACATATCAAACATTTAATGAATACAGTAAAGCACAAAGGAAATAGAGTTGAGGGAAATGATCCATGTATGTATCACTCATAGGCTTCCTGGAATTATTTAGAAAAGCATTTTTAAACTGGCAGTGGATAACTAAATAGGGATCATATTTTTGTGTGTCATTTAAAAATGACAAAAACTTATTTGACAGTAAAGGCTCTTGGCTTCTGTTGGAGGAATGGGAAATTGTCTCAATTTGTACAGTTTGTAATTATTGTAATTTTTATAAATAAATTTACTTTTATTTGTACTTTGTATGCTATGCTTTTTTTTAAGTTTAAATATGGTATCAGTATAGGTAGGAAATTATTTCTGTAAATCCAGCTGCATTTTATAATACTTGAGTGACTAATTAAATTGAAACCTAGTACAATGAATAGGTTTTTCAAAGGCCCACATTCCTATTAGATGAAATATTTTTTTTAATAATTGAAAAAATTTGCCACAGTCTTGTCTGATTTTAAGAATAGGTTGCATAAAAAGATTTAAATGCAAAGCAACCATTTCTTCCCTTCACCTTCCTCTTCTTGCAGTTTCCCAGAGGGAGTCACTTTTTTTTTTTTTTATTGTACTTTAGGTTCTGGGGTACATGTGCAGATTATGCAGGATTGTTGCATAGGTACATACATGGCAAGATGGTTTGCTGCCTTCATCCCCCTATCACCTATATCTGGTATTTCTCCCCTCGTTATCCCTCCCCACCCCACACTGTCCCTCCCCTATCCCTCCCAACTGACCGCAATGTGTGATGCTCCCCTCCCTGTGTCCACATATTCTAATTGTTCAACACCCACCTATAAGTGATAATGTGGTGTTTGGTTTTCTGTTCTTGTGTCAGTTTGCTGAGAATGATGGTTTCCAGTTTCATCCATGTCTGTATGAAGGACACGAACTCATTGTTTTTTATGGCTGTGGTATATATGTGCCACATTTTCTTTATCCAGTCTATTGTTGATGGACATTTGGGTTGGTTCTAGGTCTTTGCGAGTGTAAACAGTGCCACAGTGAACATATGTGTGCATGTGTCTTTGTAATAGAAAAATTTATAATTCTTTAGGTATATACCCAGTAATGGGATTGCTGGGTCAAATGGTATTTCTATTTCTAGGTCCTTGAGGAATCGCCACACTGTCTTCCACAATGGTTGCACTAATTTGCACTCCCACCAACAATGGAAAGTGTTCCTATTTCTCCACATCCTTTCCAGCATCTGTTGTCTCCAGATATTTTAATGATTGCCATTCTAACTGGCATGAGATGGTATCTCAATGTGCTTTTGATTTGCATTCATCTAATGACTGGTGATGATGAGCATTTTTTATATGTTTATTGGCCTCATAGACATCTTCTTTTGTAAAGTGTCTGTTCATATCCTTTGCCCACTTTTGAATGGGTTTTTTTTTTTTTTTTTTCTTATAAATGTGTTTTCGTTCTTTGTAGATTCTGGATATTAGCCCTTTGTCAGATGGGTAGATTGCAAAATTTTTTCACATTCTTTTTGGTTACTGGTTTGCTCTAATGATTGTTTCCTTTGCTGTACAGAATCTCTGGAGTTTAATCAGATCCCATTTGTCTATTTTGGCTTTTGTTGCCATTGCTCTTGGTATATTACTCATGAAGTCTTTGCCTATGCCTGTGTCCTGAATGATTTTGCCTAGGTTTTCTTCTAGGGTTTTTATGGTGTTAGGTCTTATGTTTAGGTCTGTAATCCATCTGGAGTTAATTTTAGTGTAAGGTGTCAGGAAGGGGTCCAGTTTCTGCTTTCTGCACATTGCTAGCCAGTTTTCCCAACACCATTTATTAAACAGGGAATCCTTTCCCCATTGCTTGTTTTTGTCAGGTTTGTCAAAGAGCAGATGGTTGTAGATGTATGATGTTGCTTCTGAGGCCTCTGTTCTGTTCCATTGGTCTATATCTCTGTTCTGGTACCAGTACCTAGCTGTTTTGATTACTGTAGCCTTGTAGTATTGTTTGAAGTCAGGCAGCATGATGCCTCCAGCTTTGTTCTTTTTGCTCAGGATTGTTTTGGCTATACGGGCTCTCTTTTGGTTTCATATGAAGTTTGAAGTGGTTTTTTCCAGTTCTATGAAGAAGGTCATTGGTAGCTTGATGGAGTTAGCGTTGAATCTAAATCACTTTAAGCAGTAGGGCCATTTTGGCGATGTTGATTCTTCCCAACCATGAGCATGGAATGTTTTTTCATCTGTTTGTGTCCTCTCTTATTTCATTGAGCAGTGGTTTGTAGTTCTCCTTGAAGAGGTCCTTTACATCCTTTGTTAGTTATATTCCAAGGTATTTTATTTTCTTTGTAGCAATTGTGAATGGGAGTTCACTTTTGATTTGGCTCTCTGTTTGTCTGTTATTGGTGTATAGAAATGCTTGTGATTTCTGCACATTGATTTTGTATCCTGAGACTTTGCTGAAATTGCTTATCAGTTTAAGGAGATTTTGGGCTGAGATGACGGAGTCCTCTAAATATACAATTATGTCATCAGCAAATAGAGACAATTTGGCTTCCTATTCCTAGTTGAATACCCTTTATTTCTTTTTCTTGCCTGATTCCTCTGGCTAGAACTTCCAATACTATATTGAATAGGAGTGGTGAGAGAGGGCATCCTTGTCTAGTGCCAGATTTCAAAGGAAATGTGTCCAGTTTTTGCCCATTCAGTATGATATTGGCTGTGGGTTTGTTGTAAATAGCTTCTATTATTTTGTGATATGTACCATTGATACCTAGTTTTATTGAGGGTTTTCAGCATAAAGAGCTGTTGAATTTTGTCAAAGGCCTTCTCTACATCTATTGAGATAATCATGTGGGTTTTGTCTTTGTTTCTGTTTATGTGATGGATTACATTTATAGACTTGTGTATGTTGAACCAGCCTTGCATCCCCGGGATGAAGACTACTTGATCATGATGAATAAGCTTTTAGATTTGCTGTTGCATTCTATTTGCCAGTATTTTATTGAAGATTTTTGTGTTGATGTTTGTCATGGATATTGGCCTGAATTTTTCTTTTTTAGTTGTGTCTCTGCACAGTTTTGGTATTAGGATGTTGGTCTCATAAAATGAGTTGGGAAAGATTTTCTCTTTTTGTATTGTTTGGAATAGTTTCAGAAGGAGCTGTACCAGCTCCCGTTTGTACGTCTGGTAGAATTCAGCTGTGAATCTATCTAGACCTGGACTTTTTTTGGTTGGTAGGCTATTGATTCCTGCCTCAACTTCAGCCCTTGTTATTGGTCTATTTAGGGTTTCAACTTCTTCCTCGTTTAGTCTTGGGAGAGTGCAAGTGTCCAGGAATTTATCCATTTCTTCCAGGTTTACTGGTTTATGTGCATAGAGCTGTTTATAGTAATCTCTGATGGTAGTTTGTATTTCTGTGGGATCAGTAGTGATATCCCCTTTATCTTTTTTTTATTGCATCTATTTGATTCTTCTCTCTTTTGTTTTTTATTAGTCTGATTAGTGGTCTGTTTTGTTGGTCTTTTCAAAAATAAACCAGCTCCTGGATTTACTGATTTTTTTTGAAGGGGTTTTTGTGTGTCTATCTCCTTCAGTTCTGCTCTGATCTTGGTTATTTCTCTCTTTTTTTTTTTTTTTTTTGAGATGGAGTTTCGCTCTTTTTACCCAGGCTGGAGTGCAATGGCACGATCTCGGCTCACTGCATCCTCCGCCTCCTGCGTTCAGGCAATTCTCCTGCCTCAGCCTCCTGTGTAGCTGGGATTACAGGCTCTTGGTTATTTCTTGTCTTCTGCTAGCTTTTGAATTTTTTTGATCTTCCTCCTCTAGCTCTTTCAATTTTGGTGATAAGGTGTCAATTTTAGATCTTTCCTTGTTTCTTATGTGGGCATTTATTGCTATAAATTTCCCTCTCAACACTGCTTTAGGTGTCCCAGAGATTCTGGTAAGTTGTATCTTCATTCTGATTGGTTTTGAAAAACATCTTTATTTCTGCCTTCATTTCATTGTTTATCCAATCGACACTCAGAAGCAAGTTGTTCAGTTTCCAAGTGGTTGTGCGGATTTGAGTGTGTTTCTTAATCCTGAGTTCTAATCTGATTGCACTGTGGTCTGATAGACTGTTCTGATTTCCATTCTTTTGCATTTTCTGAGGAGTGATTTGATGCCAATTATGTGGTCAATTTTAGAGTAAGTGCAATGTGGTGCTGAGAAAAATGTATATTCTGTGGATTTGTGGTGGAGCGTTCTGTATATGTCTATTAGGTCTGCTCGGTCCAGCTCTGCATTCAAGTCCTGGATGTCCTTGTTAATTTTCTCTCATTGATCTGTCTAATATTAACAATGGAGTGTTGAAGTCTCATACTATTATTGTGTGGAAGTCTAAATCTCGTTTTAGGTCATTAAGAACTTGTTTTATGTATTTGGGTGCTCCTGTGTTGGGTGCATATATATTTAGGATAGTTAGCTCTTCTTGTTGGATTGATCCTTTTACCATTATGTAATGCCCTTGTCTCTTTTGACCTTTGTTGGTTTGAAGTCCATTTTATCAGAGACTAGGATTGCAACCCCTTCTTTTTTTTGTTCTCCATTTGACTGGTAAATCTTCTTCCATCCCTTTATTTTGAGTCTATGTTTGTGTTTGTATGTGAGATGGGTTTCCTGAAAACAGCACACCAATGGGTCTTGACTTTTTATCCAGTTTGCCAGTCTGTGTCTTTTGATTGGGGTGTTTAGGCCATTTACATTCAATGTTAATATTGTTAATGTGTGAAATTTGATCCTGCCATTTTGTTACTGGCTAGTTTCCTTGCCTGTTAGTTGACTCATTTTCTTCATTGCATTTTTGGTCTTTGCTGACTGGTTTGCTTTTGCAGTGGCTGCTACTTGTTCCTTTCCGTGCTTAGTGTTTCTTTCAGGAGCTCTTGTAGAGCAGGTCTGGTGGTGATGAAATCTCTCAGTAATTGCTTGTCCATAAAGGATTTTATTTCTCCTTCACTTATGAAGCTTAGTTTGGCTGGATATGAGATTCTGAGTTGAAAGTTCTTTTCTTTAAGGATGTTGAATATTGGCCTCCACTCTCTTCTGGCTTTTAGGGTTTCTACCAAGAGATCCGCTATGAGTCTGATTAGCTTCCCTCTGTGGGTGACCTGACCCTTTCTCTCTGGCTGCCCTTAGCATTTTTTCCTTCATTTCAACCCTGGTGAATCTGACAATTCTGTGCCTTAGGGTTGCTCTTCTTGAGGAATATCTTTGTGGAGTTCTCTGTATTTCTTGGATTTGAATGTTGGACTGCCTTGCTAGGCTTGGGAAGTTCTCCTGGATAATATACTGGAACATGTTTTCCAGCTTGGATTCATTCTCCCTGTCATATTCAGGTACACCAATCAAGTGTAGATTAGGTCTTTTCACATGATCCCATATTTCTTGGAAGCTTTGTTCATTTCTTTTCACTCTTTTTTCTCTTGTCTTGCCTTCTCTTTTTATTTCATTAAGTTGATCTTTAATTTCTGATATCCTTCTGCTTGATCGATTTGGCTGTTAAAACTTGTGTTTGCTTCACGTAGTTCTCGTGCTGTTTTTCAACTCCATCAAGTCGTTTATGTACTTTTCTAAGCTGGTTATTCTAGTTAGCATTTCGTCTAACCTTTTTTCAAGGTTTTTGGTTTCTTTGCAGTGAGTTAAAATGTGTTCTTTTAGCTCAGAAAAGTTTGTTATTATCTACCTTCTGAAGTCTGTTTCTGTCAATTTGTTGCACTCTTTCTCAGTCATGTTGTGTTCCCGTGTTGTTGAGGAGTTGTGATCCCTTGAAGGAGAAGAGATGTTCTGGTATTTGATGGTTTCATCTTTTTTTGTGCTGGTTTTTCCCCATCTTCGTGGATTTACCTGGCTGTGATCTCAGGAAGCTGTTTGATAAGGTTGCTTGTCTGCCTGTTGAGGCACTACTGGGTTTCTAGGGACTCCTCAAAGATCTCTTCTTAAAGTACTCCTTTAACATACACATAATTTATAGCAATTTACTTACTAACTTGCTGAAACAAAATGAAAATGTGGCCAATTTAGAATTTACTCTAGCATAGAATATGGCCGTAACAGTCCCAATGGAAAGAACGGGATGAAGAATAACATCCATGGGGTGGTTTTTTTTTCCCTCTGAATTCTTCTAAGTATAGCATTTCCCATTTTTGAAAAATCTTGGAGGATTCAATCATCTTTTTCTGTATGTGATTCTAACTACAGTGATTAGTTTTCACCAGCTGTATTCCACAAACGTGGAATTTTTCTTTTTTCAAAGCGGGTTAGCTTTGTCTCTCAGCTTCTTCCTCAGGTGAACACATATAACTTGCTTCTCATATTTAGAGCTCATATCCCCAAGAGTGAGATACTGACAGTACCTTTTAAGTACAGAACCCAACATAAAGTCCTATTGTTAAAATTTTCTCATCATCAATTAGGATTTTTTAAATGTGCCAATGCGCTTAAAACTTACGATAACTAAAAGATATTATGACAGAGGAACTACAAAAACCATCCTTCTTGGGATTTAAAACAATACAAAACAAAAAATAACATCTTGCTTTTGAAGTACTATAATTTGAAAACATCTGGTACAGTCTCCATTCTGGTTGTACTGTAATTTTTTTCTCATCAATAAAACATGTACCAATAGTTTTGGAGTTCTGATTCTTCCCCTTCCCCTCTTGGGCTTATGAAGCACATTCCCTGTTCTAGATTCCATTTTCACATTCCCTTCATCAGTTTGAATGCAATGCGCCATCATTCCTTCCAATACTTTCCACCTTTTCCATTTTTACAAGATATATCGGTAGATTCCATTTTAAGGACTAAAATCCTTGTTTCCTTGACAAGGATGTCCCCTCACTTGGTATCAGAAACAGCACATGGTGATAGGAAACAGAGAATTAGCAACCCCAGGCATGATCTATCCCCATTTGTCTCATTTTGACAACACTGGGACTCAGCCAAACAAAGTTACCACAGACCCTACTCTGGCCTGTCATGTACAGAAAGGGACTGTCATAGTTAGCTAAGCAACTTCTGATTCCAGCCCAGAACACCTACCACTTTGGGACAGGTTCAATATAGAATGAAATAGTCATTTTTGTATTTTCTTGTAGTGCCTCTTCCTTTCTCTGGCATCTCAATGCACACTATATTAGGAAAGGACTCCTCACATGTTACAATTTGGCAAATGAGGCAGGTAGTAACAAACAGAGCCTTAACTTGCTGTAATTATGTGCACAGGTAGGCAGATGCCTAATTCTGTGCAAAGTGCATTTCATAACTGATTTTCAAAAGACAAAGACAATTCTAGTCTGTAACAGCCACATGGAATGGATAGGTAAGACTTAATAAAGTTTCTGACTGTAAACAATGCTTTTGTATTGGTGATTATTTTCCAGAAATTGAAATTTCAGGACAGTGCAACAATGCTCTTTGTGTTTTCTTTGGCAATAAATAGCAAGGATCTGGATGGAGAGTGGAGTGGTCACTTCAGAAGGGCCAGATATAGAGTTCGAGAATACTTCATCTCCCGTTCCTGTGCCATACAAAATATCAAGTCCCTGAGGCAGATTCTCGTGATTCTTGGATGAAGCAACTATTTGGTGGCTCTCAGGCTGGATGTCTCAGAAGCAAGAAGGTTGTCTTTTAAACCCTCACTTCCAGATTCTAGTGGTCTGTTCTTCCTTGGTTCAGTAGCTGCAAGAGCATCTCTATGCTGTATCTGTGCAAGTTCCAACTGCTGTAATCTGGCTTTCTGCTTTAATCTCAGCTGTTCTGGGTCTTCTTTAGTAGAATGACTCTTGGCTGCCTTAAGTAACATTTCTCTTAGTTCTAAATCCTTTCTCTGCTTCTCCAGTTGATCCAGCTTTTCAGAAATATCCTGGTATTACTACACAGGATATACTTTTCACTTGTTGCTAAGATACAGGCATTTTCTTCATTAAGGTTGACCCCTGTGATAGAAGTCACATCATTGATGTCATCTTCATCTCCGAATCATGTTGTTCTATTCTCTTTTATTTCATTTTTCTGAGTAGGAGGTGCTTGAAGTGACAGAATTTTATTTCTAGGCAGAGTAATTTGCTTTAGAGTGGAAGCTGGAGGAAACTAGTAGGTATTATGGTGTTCCCTGGCATCATCTGTCCAGATTTCTGAATGGTCAATGCAGAGGCATGTGAGTTTGGTCACCTGTTTTTCATTGCCTCCTAAAGGCTGCTGAACTACTGGTTGCTTGACTTTAACTGCCTGTGGAATCCCAGCTGTTGTGAAAGGACAGGGTCCAGCTGGGCAAGTTTGATTTGTATTTTTAGTAGAGACGAGGTTTCACCATGATGGTCTCAATTTCTGGACCTCGTGATCCGCCCACCTTGGCCTCCTGAAATGCTAGGATTACAGGCGTGAGCCACCCGGGCGTCTGGAGGCGAAAGATTTTTAAAGAAGGAAGTCTTAGTCACATTAAATGTTACAGATGACTTGAGATGAGGACCGAGGGGCTGTCAGGAAAGTTCCAGGATGGAGCTGAAGGTGCAGAGAGGTGGCAGGAGGAAGTGCTGACCCCAAGGCATGGCTGGTATTGGCACTAGGAGTTCACAAGAGGACCTTCAAGAGAAACATTCAAGAAATGCCAATCATTATTTTTAGAAGTGTGATGGTAAAGAGAAGGAAGATCACATTTGAGCCTCCAGGGATGAGGCACAGAAATATTTTTAGGATGAAGAGAGATCAATATTTAGAAGCTCAGGTGACAGATATGAAAAAGGAAGCAAAAATTGATGGAGGAAATTCCCAGAGGGACAGGAGGGAATGAGCGGACACTGGGTGGATCTCTCAATAAACAGGAAAGAAGTTACTCAAACTTCTAGAGGTGGGAGGAGAGGGGCGACATTCTCGGAGGGCACTGAGTCTGCAGTTTGGGACATGACAATTCAGAACTCCCTGGGGCAGAGACCAGGGTCAACCCAGGATTGTGACATGATCTATCGGGTGCTGCTGCAGGCACTTCCATCATCTCGTTTAAGCCCCATCAACGCGTTTTACAGCTCAGGGAAGTGAACTCAGAGATGTTAAGTAACTTGCCCAACACATACTTAGTAAATAGCAGAACTGTTTTTAGCGCAGAGCCCTTCTGCACAGCCCCGAGGACCACTGTCTTTAAACCGCGAGGCTGACTTGGGGCACCAGTCCTCAGCAGCATGTGGGTTTCCCTAGCATATCCCAGAAAACAGCCGACTGGATTGGCTCAGGTGTGTGAGGGTACCTGGATATGTGAGCAGGGCAGGTTGACAGAAGACTGGAGGATTCAGGAACCTAGGGGTGAACAAACCTATCATTTGTTCTTGAATTATATGATTGCCTGTGGAATTTCTGCTTCTCTTCTCTCCCTCTCTTTCCTTCCATGAACACCCTCTCTGGGGCAAACTCCCTTTCTGTCCCCAGCTGCCCCCAGTCTTACCCAGGCTTAGTAAACCTGGCAGCGTCACATCCCCACCAACCTGCTGCCATTTGTTGAGAAAGAGGAGACTGAGGATATCTCTGGTCCACTGGCAAGTCACTTAGAGGAGTAAGAAACAGTTGCCCTGCGGAGCTCCATGGTGCCGTTCTGAGACCAGCTCAGCTGTAGGGACCCCCATGCAAGCAGCGCTGAAGGAATTAAGGAACAGACACCCAGATAGAACAGCAAAGTGGGTGACTATCGGGGGCCAACAGCCTTCTGAGCTGAGAGCCTCAGGGGGCTGAGAGCATTCCTGGCTGAGGGCCTCGAGGAGACTTTGACCCACATATTTATTCTCTGAACAGGTTATTATTAACGAACAGGTGTTCTTTGTTTTCTCATAAAACAAAAATAAACTAGTTAGGCAGCTGGTGCCTGCTTACCACTGCTAACAGACAAACTAGAAAGCATTCTCCATGAGGGAGCCACAGGGGCAGGCACATATCCTGTACTTAAAGAATTGTTTTAACTGGTGTATGATATACATGTACTATTTTGCTACTTTAGAATGCCCCAAGCAGTTTTCCACCTGTGGTGGTGGCAGGGACAGCCAGTGTTTCCTTGCCATTGTTCTCAGCAAACAATAGAATTTATCATAATGGTTAGGACTTCTCCCAATAGTGATGTCTGTAGTTGCAGTGTGGGACTGGGAGGTGGGTGGGCTGGCATCCGTAAGTCACATTTATGCTCTTTAGGGAATGAACGCCTGGTCAGTAGGCAGGGAACTAGGGCTTAAGCCCACAGGTTAGTATTAAGGCGGCCTTACTAGTTCTCCTCTGCATAAGAGAATGGAAAAAAAATACTGGTGAGCCGGACAGACCTGAGTTTAGATCACCTCAGGGGAGTCACTCAGCTTCCCAGAGCCTGAGGATGCAGTGAGAAAGAGGCTGGAGAATGATGTGTGGGAACGCTCAGAGGGCGGAGGAAGAGAGGAAGGGAGGAAGGGAGGAAGGGTGGAAGGGAGGAAGGGGGGGGACTGGGAGGAGGGGAGAAGGGGGGAGGAGGGAGGGGGGGAGGAGAAGAAGGGGGACGGGGAGGAAGGAAGGAAGGAAGGAAGGGAGGAGGGGAAGAAGGGGGAAAGGGGGAAGGGAGGAAGGGGTGGAAGGGTATTCAATTCTTGCTGGTTTAATTGAAAGGGGAAAGAGTATGTTTAAATAGGATTCTCAGAAGAAAAATCACTGAGGTAAAATACATTTTAGGTAGATGATTGAAAAGATGAAACAAGGATTTCTTGGGTAACTGACCTGAGGTCACCCTGAGGAGCTCTAGGCCAATAGTACCCCAGGGAGCCAGGCCCTCCTGGGATGCAAACCTAGGAAGGAGGGCTGGGCTGGGTCCATGCGTGGATGGCTGGAAGGGCCAAACCCAAGCCAGCGCATGGCTCTGTGTGGCTCCTTTCTCTAGACTAACATACAGACTAAAATAAATAAGATGTTTTCAACAAGGAAAGAATGCATTGATGGCTACCACTTATTAAACCTTAAATATGTGCCAGGCACCATGATAGGTACATAGAAACCCTTTACATACCCATTCTCCCAGCTCACACAGCCCACATGTAAAATACTATCGTTCCCGCCATTTCATGGAGAAAGAACTGACACCAGAGTGCAGAGGCCACTCACTGGGCTGTTCACTGAAGCTCTGCCCTCGAGGCGTCTGTGATGCTCAGGCCCCTGTCAGGCTCTGGAAGGGCCCAGCCATGCGTTCTCTTGGTCATGTGTTTGGAAGTTTTGCAAAATGGGTTATTAATATTTCACTTGTAATTGGTTAAGACAGGTTTCCTCTTGCCGATGTTCCCTCCAGCACATGCACGTTCCCTGTGTCAAGCGT
This sequence comes from Callithrix jacchus, assembly GCF_049354715.1. Classification (NCBI taxonomy): domain Eukaryota; kingdom Metazoa; phylum Chordata; class Mammalia; order Primates; family Cebidae; genus Callithrix; species Callithrix jacchus. The sequence continues at coordinate 67,874,999 of NC_133502.1, forward strand.
CAGTGATTTTCAGGGGAAAAGGTCATTGACTTGGGGATACAACTATTTGAATGAGCGAGATCTATTCCGATGATTTGCTCCCACTCCTGTGTATCAGGTGCTCCCTGTACAGGAATGGCTTCCAGGACCCAGGACTACTCCCTCTGTCCACTTCCTGACTCACCCAGGCGCATGGTGACAGGGGCGTCTCTGCATCTATGTAGCGGGACATGAACAATAGAGGAACCCCAGACCTGTAGCACATGGAGTCCAAAGCTACTGTGGAGAATTCTCCCAATTATCTGACATGTAAAACTGTTAGCAGAGTCGATTCTCATCAACAACGCCCTTTCTTTTCAGGAATGTACTTAATGAGGCCTATATGCTTATAAGCACGTCATGGATTCTTTTCTTCTTCAATGGCAGTTGCAAGAAATACAATTCACTGCAGCTGTTGTATTTTGAGGGCAGAAAGCGATAGCAGTGTTCCATCTAATGAGTATGTCTACTCGTGAAGGGGCATATTCTACACATTCCAACTCTCCTAGTGAAACATTTCTATCAGCCTGGTTAGGGGAAAGGCTGAATTATCTTTTATAAAATCCTAGCCAGATGAAGAGTCCATCAGGGCCCCAAAATAAGGATAAAGTGTTGCAGAAGTGCACTTGTTGATAGAAACATGAAATCAGGTATCTGGATTGTTTGCGTGTTTTTGGTTTTTGGCAGCTCTTCGATATTTGTAATTGGCGGCAAAGTCTTTACATTCCAAACATCACTTTTGCTCCTAATTTTGCATTTGTAATTTTACATCCTTCTTTTCTTAAGGAAAATACTCCAGATTGTATAAGATGTAGGCCCACAAACCTGAATCGATTCCTGACAGAGTAATGAAGCAACAGCTGGAATCACAGCCACTAAACGGCCAAGCCAGGATTTGAAGCCGGAATTCAAGCGTGGGCCTCAGAAGGGCATCCTGGACTCTAACATGCGTCCCTGGAATCAGGGTCTTGCTGGGGTGCAGATTCTGACTCAGTAGCTGTGGGCTGGGGCCCAGGTGCTGTGAGGTTGCTGCTCTGTGGGCCACACTCGGGAGCCAGGGTCTCTCAGCTAATGCGCTCTATGGCCGGCTCTCTGGCAGTGCAATTAACCACTGCCACTCAGGGAGGTGGTGGGACTTGCCCAGATAGCAGAGTCAGAGGCTGAACTCACAGCTCCAGCCCCCGCCTACCATGGTGGCAGGTGGCCTAAGTGTGGAGTCCCAGGAATCAGCTCTGTGTCCCCAAGAGGTATGTCCCTTCCAGCCCCCTACACCTCAGGTGGGAGCTGCCCCTCCTGTTCCCTGGGATTGGCCTGAGATGCTGCAGTCAGTCTCCACCTGCAAGGGGAGCAGGAGAGCACCGGCGTTTCCAGTGTGACAGCCATACCTGTCTGGACTCCACTTGCCTGGCTTTCTCCACCTTGGTGACAGGCTGCTCAGCCCGCTAAGCATCAGTTTCCCTGTGCATGAAACGAGCTGAATATGACCCACCTCATAGCATTATTCAGGGAATAAATGAGGTGTTATATGACTAGTTACACAATCCGACTCTATGTGTGTTGGCCCACCGCACCTGTGGAACGGGTCATTGTTCCTGGGCTAAACTGACCTTGGGAATCAAGTGACTACTTCTTGCAGCATGTACTCTCAGCTTCCATTTTCTCAATGTGTGTGAAGAAGAGATGGTGTTAGAACAGAAGGACATCTGCAAACATTCACACCCTGCAGAGGGCTGAGCAGAGGCTAAGGGCTTGATGGCAGCTAATTGTTCCCTGACAGATGTCAGCTTTGCCTGTCTGTCTCTCTTGGTGTGTTTGCAGCGGTGCAGCAGGCTGGCAGCCTCTGCCATTCTCTTTCTGCCTGGGTCCTCCCAAATGCACCCCAAATCCCAGCCATGCTGCTTGATCACCACAGGCCTGCCTGGTGACCACAGGCCGTGGTGATTTTATTTGTCACCTTCAGAGCTTGTGTAGCAGTATTTCTTTCCTAGAGGCTCCAGATGTTTGTCCTGCAGACATTTCTTCCAGGAGAAAAGGGAATAGATGAGGACAGACTGTGTTCCCTGGCTGTCCCAAACCTCTGGTCATTAGCATTCCCAGAAGGACATGCAGCATAATGGCTGCAGACTCTATGTGGTGCTGCCCCGGGCTCTGTAGCCTAGAGGGTCCCACATCAGTTGCAGCCTGGCCTGGGTTTGGGTTATTTTAAGCTGCCCCTGCAATGCAGCTGCAAATCCAGAAAAAGAGGGATGAGGTGTCTGCTCATCATGGAAGAGCTCTCTAAGCACACGTTGTCACTGGCTTAGAGAGGAGGAGACAGTATAATTACAGTCATTCCACGAGGTTCATGCTGCTGCATCACCCCTTTCAGGAGCGCCCCTCCCATTTCTTTGGTGCCAATGCCATTTTTTTAAAAACCTGGTGAATTTCACAATGCCACTGGTAAAAGTAAACTGCCTCACTTAGCTCCTTGGTTATTTGTTTAGGATTTAATATATCTCCATAGAATTTTTTCATGGACAGGATTGAAGCCCCTGACCCTCCCCTTTGGGGGAAGGGAGTGTCCAAGAGAAGGTGTAGGACCTTTCATCTTCAACCCCATGACTTCAACTGCATTCCACATGAAGCATTAGATTTAGGACAACATGGGCACAGACTGAACCCTGAGGATGCAGTTTGCCCACTCATCTATTTATTTATTTGGTGTCTGAATCAACAGGCTCTGGCCAGGAAGAGGAAGAGGGGAAGCTGTGAAACTCCTGTCCTTGGAAAGCTGTGTTTAGTGGACACCTATTGGTCCTGAATGGCAGGCAGAATCCTGGATTCACAAGGGTAAATTCTCAAGTTCCTTCTATGTCATTTCCATCTGTCTAACTTTTCAGATTCCTAAGTATTTTTTCTACTTCATTAATGTATGTATTCATCCATTCAGTGAGCTCATCATGGAAGATGAGCTCATTAAATGTCACCCATGTGCACTGGACACAGGGGCCACTGTCCCTGCCCTTGAGCTTACAAGGCAGTGAGGGGCAGAAGAGCAGGGCTGAGTGGGCAGACAGCGAGGTCAGTGCCGCTCTGGGGTAAAGCCCGCATGTCTGGGGCACGTGGAGCTGCAGAGCATCACCTACTGGGTCTAGGCACTGGAGAGGCCTCTGGGAGTGATTCTAGGAAAACAAGGTGGCAATGATTAGGTAGGAACTCAGTGAAAGAAAGAGAAGGATGTTCAGCAGGTAATTTTGAAAATGTGACCAAAGGGTGTATCATGTAAACCCTCTCTCTAGTTCCCACAGCCTTTAGTAAGGGATCAGTTTCCCGAGAACACACTGGGGCTGGGAGCTCTGTGGAGGATGTGCCAGCCATGGCTCGGGTGCTGCTGAGGCTGCTGCCCCACGTGACATGGAGAAGGCTGTTTACAGAACAGCCACAGGTAGCAGCACAAAGAACAAGCGTGAATGGGAAACACAGGTCCCAGGAGCTCTGCCTCCCTCTCACATCCATTTGCTTCTCAATAGTCACTGAATACCTGTCACACGCACTGTCCTCGGGACTGGGAAAACAGCCACATCTTAGCCTTTTTGGACCTTTACAGAATGATCAACAAATTGATGAATCTGTGGCATGTCAGACCATGATGGAGGAAGACAGCTAGGGAGAAAGACAAGGGAAGGAAATGAGATAGAGCATGCAGGGCTGGCGTGAGGGTGGGAGCTGCCACAGTGACAGGTGACATTCAAACAAACCCTTGAGAGAGTTGCCATGTGGGTGTCTAAAGTAAAGGTAGTCCAGGCAGAGGAAACATAAGTGCAAAAGCCTCGAGGCAGCAGCAGGCTTGCTGTGTTCAGGGAAAGACAAGGGGGTGTGGGAGGCAGAAGCAGAGCAGTGGGAGGGAGCGTGTGGGGAGGAGAGGGAGCTGGGGCCAGTGCATGGAGGGCGGCAGAGGCTCTGTCTCGAGCAAGTTGAGAAGCCACTGGAGGCTGTGAGCAGGAGAGTGGCAGATGTGACCTCTGCTTCAATGTGAGCACCCTCAATCAGGTCAACATAGGCGCCGGCTTCAGAGCAGCCAACTGGTGCCTAGCAAAAACTAACAAAAACAAAGAGTCTCTGGATCTGCAGAAACCGATTAAACAAAAATATTTATAGAACACCGAGTACATGAAGGACATTTTGTAGGTAGTTTGGTTCCTCTCCTGAAGGAGAGAGCTTTCCGGATGAGCTGGAGATACGTGCACACACGGGAGATGACGTCTTATTGCAAGGCATCACATCATCCGTGCTGAGAAATGCCAGTGTTGCAGAAATGGACACAGAGCAGGTCAGTTGATGGACAGGGAAGAGGAGCACTCTCTATGTGCCAGCACTGTTCTAAGTGCCCTAGGCCTTCTGCGGACAAGATGAGCATTTTTCTCTCGTACATGAGACACTGAGGATCGTGCTAGGCAGAGGTGAGCCCTTTACTGGAAGGAGTTAATCTAGAAAGCATAATCTGTCTCATTTGGGAGGAGCTAAATAAATCTCTCTTCAATGAAGCAAAGGTCAATAAGAAAATGTGTATTTTACCTATAAAATTACCTATCAGAATTTACCATGAGGCATAATCTTAGTCAATTGCCTAAATTAATGATTTCAGACCACAAATACTGAAACACCAAAGTGATAAGGCGGCAGGTATTTCAGTTATCTACTGCTGCTTAACAAGTGACCCCTAAGCTTAGGGACTTAAAACAATGATTTATTATTGCTTATCATTCTGTCAGCTGGAAGGTTCTTCTGCTGGCCTCACCTGGGCTCATTCACAAGGCTACATTTAGTTTGGGTGTCAGCTGGGGGATGGGCATAGCTGGGATGCTGGATCACCTGAGTCTCCCTCCATGTGTTATTGTTTTAAAATATAGGTTTTAGCGCTGCCTCAGGATGTAAAGTGTAACACAGGGGCGGGGTGGGCAGCATGGGCCTGTGAGACTTGTGTGTGCCCCAAGCTCCCCCCAGCAGCCAGCTCTGCAGTGGTCTGCTCCGGTGGATTTGGGTTCCAAATGGAAGGCTGTGTGTTCTCCTCTGCTTATTGTTGTTCCAGTTACTGTGGCGACTGCCAGAGCAGCCTTAGCACTGTGCAGAGCCCAGGTCTACCTCTCAGCCCTATTTCGGGTTGGTCCTGGTGGAGCTACACAGGGTTGTGGCAGCACTGCCTCAAAATATGACCACAGATTCTAATTCCCACGAGTTTCCATGGGAATTCTTGGTATGGGCAGCTATTGTTGGAGTTTTTGCTGTTCCCATTTTTTTGTGGAGAAGTTGGAGATCGGTTACAAGTCGGCTTTATGTAAGAAGAGAGAAGAAGCTTGCCGGTGCGCTTTCTGAACTAATTGACAAAAAATGTTAACTACTTGAAAACCTTACCCTCCTTAAAAAAGAGCATGAAGGCTGTGAAGTAGAGTCATCTTTAAAGGAGGCCAGCTTTGAGGACGAGGCAGCAGAGGCACGAAGTTTGGAGGCAACATGTGAAAAGCTGAGCAGGTCCAATGATGAACTTGAGGATGAGATACTTGGTCTCAAAAAAGAGTTAACAGAAATCAAAACCTTCTCAACAAAAGCAACTAATGGCAGATATTTCAAAAACAATACAGTCTCTAGAAGATAACTCAAAATCCCTCAAATCACAAGTAGCTGAAGCCAAAATCATCTTCAAGATATCTCAAATGAATGAAGAAAGACTGAAGATAGTAATAAAAGTTTCCTTGAATGAAAATTTTCAACTTCAGGAAAGCCAGAAACAGCTTTTGCAAGAAGCTGAAGTATGGAAAGAACAAGTGAGTGAACTTAATAAACCGAAAATAACATTGGAAGACTCCGGAGCACACGCAGAGCAAGTTCTAAACGATAAAGACAATCACATCGAGACTCTGACGGAACGCTGGCTGAAGATGAAAGACTGGGCTGCTGTGCTTGGAGAAGACATAATGGAAGATGAGAACTGGAAATTACCAATGAACAGTGAATCAGAAGATGGTGCTAACTCAGATCATCCTCCAGAAGGAGCTTCGAAGAAACGGATTCATGCTGCTAAGTTAAATGCTTCTTTGAAAATCTTGGAAGGAGAAAGAAACCAAATTGATTTTCAGTTATCTGAAGGTGAAAAAACAAAGGAAGAGCTTACACAGTGTATTAAAAATCTTCAGACTCAACAAGCATCTTTGCAGTCAGAAAACACACATTTAGAAAGTGAGAATCAGAAGCTTCAACAGAAACTTAAAATAATGACTCAGTTCTATCAAGAAAATGAAATGAGACTCTATAGGAAATTAACACTACAGGAGAACAGCCAGTTACAGAAAGAAGAGAAACTTTCTAAAGTAGACAAAAAGACTGTCCATCCCACCGAGGAGCTGGAGACCTACAGAAAGCAAGCCAAAGATCTCGAAGAAGAACTCAAGAGAACTATTGATCACCATCAATGGTGGACCATTGCCTATGAGGAAAAAGCACATCGTGATCAGTTGGCAGCTTGGACTGCTGAGGGAAACCTCAATGATTTAAGGAAAGAAAATGCCCACAGCAGACAAAAATTCACTGAAATAGAGTTTAAATTTAAGCTCTTAGGAAAGATCCTGATGCATTTGATGTTCCAAGTAGGGCATTTGGCAGAGAACATTCCCTGTACAGTCCCTCACCAATGGGTGGACCTTCATGTGAAATGAGAGCTTTTCTCTGTCCTCCAACTCTATTGGAGGGTCCGCTCAGACTCTCACCTTTGCTTCCTGGGGGGAAAGGAAGAGGCTCAAGTGGTCCAGGGAATCCTCTGCATCGTCAGAGTACCAGCGAAAGAGGAGAATCAACCTGTGGTAGGTTACTGGATCCTCACAGGGCTCCTGTCACCTCGGTGGGAACAGGACCGTAGGATGATGTTTCCTCCACCAGGACACCAGGTCTACTGTGGTTGTAGACAAATGGGAAAGTAACTTTATGCTTAAATAAATTTTAGTTGGTTTAAAAAATATATACATATATTTTTTTTATTATTCAGGTATGGAGAGACCAAGAGGTCAAGAGTCTGTTGCCACTGAAAAGACTGTGACTCACAGATTCCAAGAGAAGGGAAAGTACTATGCCATGCAGGAGCACATAGGGAGGCAACGTTGTCATTGAGAAGGCAAGAGTGATGGGAAAACACTGTAATTCCAGCACTTTGGGAGGCTGAGGTGGGTGGAGCACCTGAAGTCAGGAGTTCGAGACCAACCTGACCAACATGGAGAAACCCGTCTCTACTAAAAATACAAAATTAGCCGGTGTGGTGGTGCATGCCTGTAATCCTAGCTACTTGGGAGGCTGAGGCAGAAGAATTGTTTGAACCTGGGAAGCAGCAGTTGCAGTGAGCCAAGATTGCACCATTGCACTCCAGCCTGGGCAACAAGAGTGAAACTCTGTCTCAAGAAAATAAAAATAAAAATAACGATGGCTCACACCTGTAATCCCAGCACTTTGTGAGGCTGAGGAGGGTGGATCATGAGGTTAGGAGTTTGACACCAGCCTGGCCAAGATGGTGAAACCCTGTCTCTACTAAAAATACAAAAATTAGCTAGGTGTGTATGGGGTGCCTGTAATCTCAGCTACTCCGGAGGCTCAGGAAGGAGAATCACTTGAACTCAGGGGGTGGAGGCTGCAGTGATCCGATATCTCACCACTGCACTCCAGCCTGGTGACAGAGCAAGACTCCCTCTCAAAAAAATAAAAATAAAATAAAAATAAAAAACAAAAATAAAAATCATCTATATTATACAAGATAATAATAGAAATTCAAATAGTTCACCCAAAAAAAGTACCAATATTTATACATGGCATATATCATTTGAAATTTCAGATTCATATAGTATTTATTTTACTTATTTTACAAAAATAGGATTGAGATGTGCTGCTTTCCACATGTGCATGTTTGTTTCAAGGGTGTATTTAGTGAAGTTGAGGTTTGGGCTTCTATTTGATTCCTGTCACCAACAGTGAACACAGTCTCCAATGGGAAGTTTGCCAGCTCTTGCCCCATTGGAGTCCCTAGTGTCTGTTGTTCCCATTTTTATGTCTGTGTGTACCAAAGATTATCTCCCACTTGTGAGAACATACATCATCATTTTTAATATAAGCTTCACAGAATCTTGTAAGTTACTTAAAATCATTCTATGCTTGGACATTTATGTTGTTTCTACTTTTTAGGTAACACGGCATTAAGTACACTAGCATGTATATCTTGTCATTAGATTATAGGGGTTGATTATTAATGTGGAAGTAGATGAGATCATGTAGTCAATTGCTTAAATCTCTAACTGAAGTTACATGTAGTTAATTTTCAATTGTGCCAAGTAGGAGGGAAGGACGTGGACAGAATCCTAAAGAATACGCTATAAAGATGGAGCAAAGGTGGAGGAGCCATTTATCCCAAAATGAACCAGACTTGTTAGTCAAGAGAATTCCAAAAGTGTGTGAAGAATTGCCAGAGCCATTTGCTTTTCATCTATGGAATTTATCAAGTTTGCTTCTTGTTTCTTCCAGGAGATTTTCTGCATCTTTTGTCTGCTCCCCTTCCCACGTGGTGTGGACTCGATCCATTTTCCACCTTGACTGATGACTTTGTTTGTATTTTCTATTTTGAAATTCCGGCCAGGCATGGTGGCTCATGCCTGTAATCCCAGTACTTTGAGAGGCCGAGGCAGGCAGATGACAAGGTCAGGAGTTTGAGTGTCAGGTGCCTGTAATCCCAGTTACTCAGGAAGCTGAGGCAGGAGAATCACTTGAACCTGGGAGGCAAAGGTTGCAGTGAGCCGAGATCACACCTGGTGACAGCGAGACTCCATCTCGAAAAGAAAAAAAGAAAAAAGAGAGAAATCCCTTTCAGATGGAGATAAACCAGGGTTTGGATGGGACCTTGAGTTGCATAATGGTGGGGACTCAGTTTAAGAAAAAGAATACAGGCCGGGTGCAGTAGCTCATGCCTGTAATCTCAGCACTTTGGGAGGCTGAGATGGGTGGATCATCTGAGGTCAGGAGTTCAAGACCAGCCTGGCCAACATAGTGAAAACCACCCCCCATCTCTACTAAAAGTACAAAAAAAGAAATTAGCTGGGCATAGTGGTGGGTGCCTGTAATCCCAGCTCTTCAGGAGAATTGCTTGAACCCGGGACAGGGAGGATGCAGTGAGCCGAGATCATACCATTGCACTCCAGCCTGAGCAACAAGAGCAAAACTCCGTCTCAAAAAAAAAAAGAAAAGAAAGAATACAAAATTAGGCACAAAGTATTCAGAATGAGAAAATAATTCATGATAATTACTAATTTTTTTAAATTAACAAATACCACAAACATCACAAAGTCTAGAAAATCACATATTTTGTAAAAAACTGCTTTAAACATCTCTAAAATGCTTTTCCCCTAAATTTTTGAATTCATAGTTGTTAATCACTTCTTCATATGACAATATCGTTTTCATAGAATAAACAGAGGAGTAATTTAGTCTTTCCTCCCATATAGTTATTTAAATTAAAAAATGTATAATTAAGAAGTTTCTTTCAGCATCACAATAATTGGTAATGCCCTGAAATTTGTTTAAAATTGTTGTCAAATCTGGGAAAGCAATTGTTGTCAGACCCAGGAAAGCGATCAGGTTTCTTTCTTATATGAGTTGTAAAATTCAGAAGAGTTTTCCATAAACGAGCTTTTGGCTTCATACATTTCAAGTCTCTTTCTCTTCCACTAAATACACGTGTTCAGTGCCAAGCTCTGTAGGGTGTATTCATACTGCAATACAGCCTGTGGCTCTGCACTTTTGTGTCAGGACATCAAATGCAGGAGATGGGCAGGGAGTAGGTGGTCCTGAACAGGTCAGTAACTAGAGTAGGAGAGAAACAGATGAGGATATGCCTCAGGTAGGTACATTTGTAGAGGAGATGGCAGGAAGATGAGAAAGTTCCTGCTAATAACTTCAAATTTTACTACGAGGTAAAGTTAGTTAAGAGAGGAAGAGGGGTTAGAGGTAGAGTTGCCAGATTTAGCAAATATAAATACAGGACTTGGTCAATATTGCATAGGACATACTTACACTAAAACTTATTTATTGCTTATCTGAAATTCACATTTAACTGGGTGTCCTCTATTTTGTCTTACAATTGTAGATGGGAACTTGAAGAGAAAATAGTAGCTCTGGCATAGTCATTGAGAGAATGAAAGAACTAATCAAAGATTAGTATCATGCTTAAGAGTAGAAATCAGAAAACCTCATGGGGGATGGGAGTGTTTCTCCAATGGCGCTTAGATGATCAGGTGGCTTGACACTTTTTTTTTTTTTTTTTTTCAAAAAATATGGAATGCTTCACGAATTTGCATGTCATCCTTGTGCAGGGGCCATGCTCATCTTCTCTGTATCGTTCCAATTTTAGTATATGTGCTGCTGAAGCGAGCACGGTGGCTTGACATTGACACAGACTGTGATTACAGAAACAAGGTTTAAAATGTATGATCAGGCTGGGCGTGGTGGCTTACACCTGTAATTCCAGCATTTTGGAAGGCCAAGGTGGGAGGATTGCTTGAGTCCAGGAGTTTGAGATCAGCCTGGGCAAGATAGTGAGACCCTGTCTCTACAAAAAATTTAAAAATTCTCCAAGCACACTAGTGTGTGCCTGTAATCCCAGCTACTTGGGTGGCTGAGGTGGGAGGATTGCTTGAGCCTGGGAGTTGGAGGTTGTAGTGAGTGGAGATCAAGCCACTGCATTCCAGCCTTGCCCTGTCTTAAAACAACAACAATTAATAAATAAGAAAACAAAATATATGATCAAAGATATGATTCAAGTAGGTTTCTCTTCTTTTTATTCTTATCATTTGACTTTCAAGAAAACCAAGGCAGAAATTTTAAAAAGAAAGATGTACTGATTATGGATTGAAATCCAAATCACAGAATATGTTAACATAAGAGTATTCTACACTACTCAAATATGCCATAATATATTCACCCAAAGCAATAAATCCCATGCTGCACAAGCAAATTATAAACAAATGATAGAAGCTGAAGTTTTCCCCTCAAAAGAGGGTAAAGAACAGATCATTTAGAAGGAACAGATTTTATTGGAACATCAATAGTTTTCATGACACAGATACTTAAAGTACTCGTTTCAACATACCCATATGAAGAAAATTGTGAAAAGGTTTTTTTTTGTTTGTTGTTTTAAGAAAAGATAATTTGACAGATGGAGTCTTTTTATGGGATCAGTAGAAGTGATAAAATTGAATAAATTACCAAGATTTTTCTCTCCATTTCTGTAATTCTCCCTAAAGAGTTAGAGACAGCAGATTGAATCAACTGGAAAATAAATTTGCAAGTTTCTAACTCTTCTAGAACAGGAATTAAAGACGTTGTTTTCACTTTGTTCATGAGCGGTTTGTCTTGAGGAAACCTGCTCTTATGGGATTACACATTTCCTAACTATCAAGGTTCATCAAATGGACACACACCATAGAAGTTATACGAATGTAGGTTTTGTGAATGGTTTACTGTTTATTATTGCCATTAGTGTCAACAAAAATAATTGTGAACTAAAAAAAAATTTAGAGCAACTCAAAATCTAGTTGTTTCAAATGATTCGATTACAGGCTAGATTAGACTGTAAATAAAATCAAGCCATGGCCTTTGGCTTCACAACATAAATGACTTTTATGCTCCTCGAGTTGTGTGATCTTATCACAGAGACAGCAGTTGTGCCTACTTCTAGGAGGAGGTGCAGAAAGACCCTGCTTGGGTGCTGGTGGGATGTTTTATGGACAGAATGTATGTATATTACTTTAAGCACCAGCAGATCAGATTAACTCCTTCTGCAGAACCCTAGCATTGCTTAAAAATTCAGCAGCTTTTTCTTAGACCATCAAATGAACGGAAAAAAGGCAGTGCAAAGTAAAGTTTGTGTAGAACCATAGGAGACAGTGTCTGGGAGAAGCTGTCAAATCCTGTGTCCCTCAAAAGGAGAGGATCCCGAGACCCAGAGAGGCGAAGTGACTTGCCTCAAGCCTCACACACTCACCAAAAGTCAGAACTGGGGTCATGCTGGGTAACAGTGAAAGAAAAAAGGCTGAAATTCAAAGCTTTAGAAAGTACAAACTTCTGGCCAGGCTCGGTGGCTCACACCTGTAATCCCAGCACTTTGGGAGGATGAAGCAGGCAGATCACGATGTCAAGAGATGGAGATCATCCTGGCCAACATGGTGAAACCCCATCTCTACTAAAAATACGAAAATTAGCTGGGTGTAGTGGCATGCACCTGTAGTTCCAGCTACTCAGGAGGCTGAGGCAGGAGAATTGCTTGAACCCGGGTTGCAGCGAGCCGAGATCACGCCACTGCACTCCAAGTTGGCAACAGAGCAAGACTTGGTCTCAAAAAAAAAAAAAAAAAAGTAGAAACTTCTTCAAGGTCCTAGCATAAGTCAGGTCTCTACTGGGTTTTGGTAGTCTAAATTCAGGATTTACGTAGGGAATATTCACTATGTTCTGTATTGTTTTCTTTCTGTTTGACTTTGTTCTGTAATAACAATTTTGTAGTTGTTCTTTATGTACCCGTTGATAACAAGAGTATATGGTAAGCAAGCAGCAAAATGAATTAGCTGTCATGTGGGATGGATTTTTGGATTTTTCTAAAAAGCAGAAAATCAACTCCTGTTCGTTGATATTTTGGGCTGCTTATCCCTCCTCCCCATTTGTCAATGTTTTCCTTTGCTTGTGTATGCAAAAAGTTGTAAAACATAAACAGTGAGCAAATCACAAAACACAGGATTCTTTATGCTTGTATATCTAATTGTACTGCAATGTGTTTGAAGCAGGACACCTCCCAGCTCCCACAAAATCCAGGGTGGATTTTAAAAAAAGCATTTTAGGACTTGTTTTCCTATTGGGCATCTCCCAGTTTTTAAGGGTGTTTCTATGCTAGAGATCTCACAGATGTTTTCTTTATTTTCATGTCTCCCTGCGCCCTCTCTACTGAATCCTGCTTTACTGATTCCATCTATTATTGTGGCTTTAATCTGTAGGGAAGGCTTCCAAATCAGTTTCCTATCCTGATTCCTCAGGGCAGTCTTTTTTACCCTCACTGTTCCTAGCTCTCAGCTGTTAAGAGTAAACCATACTGTCTGCAATTAGCAATTTTGCAATAATAGCCTGTGAATGCATATTAGCATCACCTGGTTACTGAGCGCCTAGTGGATCCATATCTCTGTACCCAGATACAACACAGGAGGGAAAAGATGTGGTTCCTCTCCTCAAAACATCCCGGTCAAAGAAGGTTCCAGTGTCAGGTATGTGTAAGCTGTGAAAGCCATAGATAGAAACAGGTGTCACTGAAAAGAGAAAGATATTTCCATGTAGACTGTATGTAAACTTGGCCTTTAGTGGTATCCGTGGAGCTAAGAATAAACCATTGGCAATACTACCACATGTGGGAGGATAATGGAAAGGAATCATATTTAAGAAGAGAAAATGAGGGAAACCACAAGAAAAGACAAATGCAGGGGCATATACACCACAGAGAATCTCAGAATCTTGGTAAGCTTAGACTGGAGATAAATGTCAACCAGTCAAACCCCCATCTAATGTTTGAGTTCCTCTACCATGTGCCACCCAGCTGTGTTGTACACTTCTGCCTGAGAAGTTTCAGGGACAGGAAATAAGCTGACAGATAACCCTGGAGCCCATTCCACACTGGACTATGGTAATTATTGGAATGTTCATCTAATACTTATGTAGAACCTAAGATTGCCTTCACATCATTCTTTTCTCACTTATTTTCTTTTCTCTCTGGGGCCCAAAAGCTAGCCCATGTCTGTCCCTGGCTTTCAAAGCTCCTACTTGGGCCTGGTGCAACCCACTCCTTCCTCGTGTGTCACTGTGTATTGTGCTCTCCAGGGCTTCTTTCAGTTCCTCTAATACACCGAGCACATTCTTGCCTAGGACCTCCCGACTAGAGCACTTGTCTCCTGCTTGTGGCATGAAATGTAGGTTTTCACTCAAATGCTATCTCTTCAGAGGAGACTTTGCTGACCACCAAAGCTAAAATAGCCACTCCTGGAATGCTAAATTTAATGACATTAAAAAAATATATTTATGGCAAAGGCCCTTTTATAAGCCAACTCAAAAGACCAATGAAAGACTGAGGAAAATATCTGAAACTCACATAATAGGCAAAGGACAAAATTCCCTAAAATATAAAGGATTAATATAAATCAGTAAGAAAAAACCTAATAACCCAATAGAAAAAAAAAAAAAAACTGGCAAAGCATATGAATGGATCATCAAAACAACAATAATGAGAAGCCTACATATGCTGCTCAGACATGGGAGAAAGTGCTCAAACTCACTGATGGCAGGGGAAAAAAAGAAGGAAAGAGATTTTTTTTTTTTACTTGTCAAACTGACAAAGATAAAACAAGATTGATATTAACATTGTATCGGCCAGGGTATGGAAAACAGATTCCCTCATATTCTGCTGGTGGGACTATAAACTGGAACAATGTCTATAGAGAGTGATTTAGTAACATTTACTAAAATTAGAAATGTACAAACCCTTTAACCCAGTGATTTCTCTCCTAAAAATTTGACTTTCAGATATGTTCCTAAGTATGGGAATTGATACATATACAAAGGTACTCATGGCAGCCTTGGCTATACAGTAATAGCAAGAGATTGGAAACTATACAGATCTCTCAATGTGGGTAGGCAAGTAAATTACAGTGCATTTACACAATGAAACATCACACCATTACTAAAATGGGTGGTGCCGATCTGCATGTGACCCTGGGGTGCTTGGAATGAGTTTTATGTTGATTATAGGCATTTATATTCTGTATTTTATATTTATCTTCTTTTTAAATTTTAATTTTTAAGTTTTTTTTATTTTTAACTTTCATGGGTAAATAGTACACAATGGAGTACTATTCAGCCATAAAGAAGAATGAGATCCTGTCATTTGCAACAACATGGATGGAAGTGGAAGTCATTAAGTATGTAGGTATATATATTTACAAGGTACACAAGATATTTTGATATAGTCATAGAATGTATAATAATAACATCAGGGTAAATGGGATATCCATCACCCCAAGCATTTATACTTTGTGTCAAAACAATTATGGTCTTTTAGTTATTTTAAAATATACAGTAAGTTATTGTTGATTGCAGTCACCCTGTTGCGCTATTAAATACTAGCTCTTATTCTTTCTATTTAACTATATTTTTGTGCCCACTAACCATTCTGACTCTACCTACCCCACTCTACTCTGTATCTCCATGATTTCAATTGTTTTAATTTTTTTTTTTTTAGAGCTATGAATAAGTGAGACCATGCAAAATTTGTCTTTCTGTGCCTGGCTTATTTCACTTAACATAAGGACTTCCAGTTCCATACATGTTGTTGCAAATGACAGGCTCTCATTCTTTATGGTTGAATAGTACTCCATTGTGCATACATACTACATTTGCTTTATCTAGTCATCTGCTGGCCGATGCTTAGATTGCTTCCAAATCTAGCTATTGTGAATAGTGCTTCAATAAAATTGGGTGGGTAGATATCCCTTCTATACTGATTTCCTTTCTTTTGAGTATATACCTAGCAATGGGATTGCTGAATCATATGGCAGTTCTATTTTTAGTTTTCTGAGGAAAATAAAACTGTTTAAAACTAAAAAAGAGAACATGGGCAGTGGGGTGTTCTCTTTTTCATCAATAGAGAACAGAGATGAAAGAAAACTGACAGTTTGAAAAACGTACCATAGGTGATTACAATACGCTCCACCATTTTGAAATCCACTACTTCTCCGTTCCATGCATGAGTCCCCAGTCATGCGTAGCCCTCCACCCCCTTCTCCTTAAGGCTCCAAAACCACTCTCACTTTCAAAGGAAGACTAAACGTTGCAGGTAAAGTTCAAGCATCCGTCATCCATTTAATCATAACTCCCTGCCTTTATCAACCTAGTTCTTCCAGCCCTTGAAGTGCCTCTAAGGATCTCAGACCAGTGGATCCTAACTCCAGAGTCGTTTCATCTCCCTGGCTTTTCTGATCTTTACTTTGAAATGCAGCGACTCTTCTTCATCTCATGTTTATCAAGAAGACAGCAATATACTGAAGACATTCCCAGATAATTCTCTCAGCTCCTCAGTCTTCTTGGAGGCAAGTGGCCTCTAAACAGTTCTTATCGTTTGAAAATTGCCTGAGTACTCACTTTTTATGTGTTTCCTTTTTGCCAGTTGTCAGACAAAACTGATGCTGCTGCTGGAAAGGTTTGGAGAAATTTTGAGGCCAAATGGGGGAGTAGGCCAGGTTAGCAGGAAGCATCACAATCGCATAAATCAAGAAGCGAAGCTATGTATGTTTCTTTTTAACAAGCAAAGGAGGCATTGAACATTTTAAAAATGGAGAGGCTTAAGAGTGGTACCACTGTGTTTAGTAAGACATGATTCTACTTGCTTTCCTAATTTTCTTTCCTTCCTTCTGATGAAGGAAAAACTTCAGTCGAATTCAGCCCGGTGCAGTGGCTCATGCCTGTGATCCCAGCACTTTGGGAGGCCAAGGCAGGTGGATCTCCTGAGGTCAGGAGTTTGAGACCAGCCTGGCCAACATGGTGAAACCCCATCTCTACTAAAAATACACTAATTACCTGGATGTGGTGACATATGCCTGTAATCCCAGCTACTTGGGGGGCTGAGGCAGGAGAATTGCTTGAACCTGGAAGGTAGAGGTTGCGGTGCGCCGAGCTCATGCCACTGCCCTCCAGCCTGGACAACAGAGCAAGACTCCATAACAAAAAAAACAAAAACCAAAAAACTTCAACCAAATTAAATTTAAAGGAATTTAACTGAGCAATGAACGATTTGCAAATCAGGAAGCCTGCTGAGCCAGAATAGGCTCATAGACTCCTGCACAGCCACATGGTAGAATATTTGTGAACAAAAAAAGGACGATGACATACAGAAAATGGAAGTGAGGTGCAGAAACAGCTGAATTGGTTACAGCTCAGTGTTTGCCTTCTTTGGACACAGTTGAAACAGTTTGCTACATTTGATTAGGCAAAATTTGTGATTGGCACAAGTGTAGGCTACAGTCTGTTTACATCTCTTCTTGTTATAGTTTATGATATACAGGAAAACCTTTAGGCCAAACTTAAATAGTAAGGAGACAGCTTTAGGCTAAACTTGTTTTAGCTCTTTCTTCCTTCTTCTTCCTCCCCTCTCTCTCTCCCTCCCTCCCTCCTTCTCTCTTTTTTTTTTTAAATATGGAAAAGGCTGTGATTTATTGCAAAGTATAATATATAGCAAATTCCAAGGAAGGGCAAACACATTTTAACAAACAATTTTTAAATTTAATGGCTTAAGCCAAAATCTTACTTTCTGAAAAATTCAGAATTATTGGGGTAGAAGAATGCTTTTCCTTTTTTCTCTTCTTTTTTTTCCTTTTTGTGATGTTTTCCTTTTTTTGATTTACTCTTTTTTCATTTCTTACTTCTGATATTTTGTTTCTTTTGTTTTGAAGTGTCCTCTTCTGTGGAACTGGATGAGTAAGACCTTTTTCTTTTTTTTAACTTGATTTTTTTTCTTTTCATCTTCTTCATTTATCCTTTTTTCTGTAATGCCTGCAATTTGTTCAGTTCTTCATTCTCTTCATCACTATCTTCACTACTTGCACTGCTGACATCCAAAACTATGTCCTTGAATATAGTTACATTAAGCATAAACAAAAGAAATATGGCAGAAAGCCACTCCTGATCAATTAAGAAATTTTGCCAGACACTTCAACCTCCGTCACCCTCTGCAGTCCCCTCCGCTTTTCTTCCTAATTGTCTTCCCTCTGTATCTGTGGGGGATTCATTCCAGGACCCCTTAGATACCAATCAAGTCCCTGTCATATGGTTTGGCTGTGTCCCCACCCAGATTTCATCTTGAATTATAATCCCCATAATCTTTACATATTGTGGGAGGGACCCAGTAAGAGGAAGAATCATGGGAGCGGTTTCCCCCATGCTGTTCTTGAGATCGTGAGTTCTCATGAGATCTGATGGTTTTATAAAGGACTGGCATTTCCCCTGCTGGCATTCATTTTGTCTCCTGCTGCCCTGTGAAGGGGTGCCTTCTGCCATGATTGTAAGTTTCCTGATCCCTCCCCAGCCATGTGGAACTGTGAGTCAATTAAAATCATTTCATTTTCTTTTTTGAGATGGAGTCTCACTCTGTTGCCCAGGCTGGAGTGCAGTGGCATTATCTCAGCTAACTGCAACCTCTGCCCCCTCGGGTTCAAGTGATTCTCCTGTCTCAGCCTCCCAAGTAGCTGAGACTACAGGCACGTGCCAGCACACCCAGCTAATTTTTGTATTTTTAGTAGAGACGAAGTTTCACTATGTTGGCCAGGATGGTCTTGAACTCCTGACCTCAGGTGACCTGCCGTCCTCGCCTCCCAAAGTGCTGGGATTTTAGGTATGAGCTATCAACCCCATAGCATGAAAATGGACTAATACACTCTGATATCAAATGATGTAAGATTTGCATATAATTGTGTAAGGAAATTAAATCCCAGGACTCCAAAATCAGCCAAATGAAGAGTCAAGTCAGGCAAACCTGCCTCTCATTTTATTCCTAACTAAGATAGCTACAAAGATAAAAACACTACACACCTCCCTCACAATTTCTTCCCAAGGGAATTCCTTGTTGGCATCAAGTTATTTTCCCTAAAATGGGTCTGTTGAATTTTACCCTGGCAACGTAAATTGATAACTTATCTTCACAGGTATAGACAAAGCACTGAACTAAAAAGTCATTTCTCTGCTCACCTGATATCTGCATATCTGGTTGCTTCCTCCTCCCGATTGTTTATGTAAAAATGCAGATTCACTGAGCCATACTAAGGCATAAGTGACTACTCCGCCACTGCCTCTCACATGTAAATTGCGTACTCAGTGAAAGGCTGATCAGACTGAAGAGTGCAGCCTTTTGTCCCTTATCTACCTACGACCTGGAAGCCCTCACTTTGAGATGTCCCATCTTTTTGGACTGGACCAGTGTACAGCTTACACATACTGACTGATGGCTCATGTCTTCCTGAAGCGTATACAACCAAGCTGTGCCCCAACCACCTTGGGCATGTATCCTCAGGATCTTCTGCGGCTGTCACGGGCATGTCTTTAGCCTTGGCAAAATAAATTTCTAAATCAATTGAGACCTGTCTCAGATACTTTTGGGTCACATAACCTATGTACACCCTCCTGTACACTTTAAGTCACCTCTAGATTACTTGCAACACCTGATACAAAGTAAATGCTATGTATATAGTTGTTGTATTGTTTTGGGAATGATGACAAGAAAAAAGCCGGCATATGTTCAGGACATATTATAACCATTGCAGGTGTAACTACATTTGTGATCTGGGATTGGTCTCATCTGAGGATGTGGAACCCGCAGGTATGGACAGCCAAATGTACTGGCAGAAAAAAGTCGAGTCAGAATGAGGTAACAGCTACGAGAAAGGCGGCCAACTCAAGTTAGAGAAAATAGGCTGTGTTGCTGGGGATCACCCTAACAGGGCACCAGCCTGCCTCATATGAGGACTCAGCGCTCCAGCAGGGAGGCCCACACAGGTAGGTGCATCCGCCAAGCCCAGAAGGCTGTATGCCTTGCATGAGGACCTTGGAGCAGGGGTGCAGTGTGGGTTGGAGTGGGGTTGGGGTGGCACGGAGTAGTCTCAGCACCGGCCCCCTACTCTTAGCTTCCCTGAGTTTTCACCAGCTTGTCACCAGGAGAAGCTGAAGAACGTGCACCAGCAGCCACGGTGTGTTCCTTGTGACTCTGAGGGTTTGCAGAGAATCTAGGGGGATTTTTAAGACATCTGGTACCAGAATGGGATACCAGTTTCAGAGGCTTTTCCTAAGGCCTAAAGTTGACAGAAACACTGTGAAAGGCCTCTAAAGTAAGAGGGATAATCAATGGGAAGACTCAAAAGGTATCTATGGCATAACAAGAAATAAATTCTTAAGCCAGGCACGGTAGCTCACACCTATAATCCCAGCACTTTGGGAGGCTGAGGCGGCAGGTCACCTGAGGTCAGGAGTTCCAGACCAACCTGGCCAACATGGAGAAACCCCGTCTCTACTCAAAATACAGAATCAGCTGGGGGTGGTGGTGCATGCCTGTAATCCCAGCTACTTGGGAGGCTGAGGCAGGAGAATTGCTTGAACCCAGGAGGTGGAGGTTGCAGTGAGCTGAGATCACACTATTGCACTCCAGCCTGGGCAACAAGAGCAAAACTCTGTCTCCAAAAAAAAAAAAAAAAGGAATAAATTCTTATGGAACACCAAATAAAAGTTGCTTAGTTATACCAAGTAAAAAGAAAAAGTTTATATATTTGATCCTTGTCCTCAGTACCTGTCAAAGAGTTCCTAAAACTCTTGGAATTTCCTGAATGATAACAACATCTTTTGTTATTTATAAGGAGCCCCTTTTGATCATACCAGACTTTATGCTAATGAGGTGAGTCAGGTGGGATCAATCACCAGAAAGACCAAGCATGGAGAGGATTAGAGAGTAGGATATTTCGGCCCCACCCTCCAGTTTCCAGGAAACAGGGAGGGGCGATGGAGATTAAGCTCTGTAAAAACATTTGAACAATCCTCAATGAGCTTCCAGGTCACTGAACACACAGAGGTGCTGGGAGGGTGGTGTTCCTGGAGAGCGCTAGGGAGCTCGGTGCCACCTCCCACATACCCTGCCCTGTCTACCTCTTCATCTGTCTGTTCACAAAATGTGTTCCTTGAGTTCTGTGAGACATCCTAGCAGGTTAGTCAAACTGGAGGAGAGGGTGGTGGGAACCCCGATTTATAGCCAGTTGATCAGTATAGGTGACAACCAACTGCTTGCAAAGTGGAAGCAGTCCTGTGGACTAAGCCCTCTACTGAGACGAGCTGGACACTGTGTGAAGGACACTTAAACCCCTTTCAAGAGAAAAATGAGCCCGTGTTGTAACTACAGGAGGGCTGATCCCTTCAGGAGATTTGATGCTGACAGTTCCCACCTAAATCCAAGCCCAGCAGCTACCACCAAAGCATCAACCCGTTCTCTCTGCCCCTGTGGTGCCTACCCCACATCCATTCCCTACACCACTGCCAATGCCACCTTTTCAACAATAAAAATGAGGTCATGCATCTTCCACAGCTGAAAGTTCTCCAACAGCTCCTAAGCTCACTTCATAAATAAATAAATAAACAAGCCCAGGGGTCAGCAAACTTTTTCTGTAATGAACCACATATTTCAGGTTTTGCCTGACACTGTGTCTAGTGCACTGTTGTGCTGCTGTGATGGGCTACACTACAGCGAGGTCACAAAGGAAACAAAGTTTGAGACAATCAATCACCCTCAGGGGCATGCAATTGTGAAAGTAGTCATAGACAACATGCAAAAGAACAGGCATGGCTAGTCCAAGGAAACGTTATTTGGCCCATGGCTGTACACACCAGGCTCTCACATCAGCCTTTGCATTTGCTCTTCCCCCTTACTGAAATGCTCTTCTACAGATTTTTGCATGGATGGCTCCAAGTGCTAGATAACGCAGTTAACAGATTAGACATATATTTGGAGAAGCAGCAGGATCCTAAAGCAAGAAAATAATTTGAAGAGTTTTTAGGTATTTCCATAATAGTGTTCAAGTAGCTGTGACTGGGAAGAAAGCAGAATTTTGTTGACTTTGTTTGCACTTTTTTTTTGCAACAGGATCTCACTCTGTCACCCAGACTGGAGTGCAGTGGCGTGATATCAGCTCACTGCAACCTCTGCCTCCCAGGCTCAAGTCATCTCCAGCATCAGCCTCCTGAGTAGTTGGGATTACAGGCACACGCCACTACCCCTGGCTAATTTTTGGGTTTTTAGTAGAGATGGAGTTTTACCATGTTGGCCAGGCTGGCCTTGAACTCCTAACCTCAAATGATCCACCAGCCTCAGCCTCCCAAAGTGCTGGGATTACAGGTGTGAGCCACCGCACATGGGCATTTGCATCTATTTTAAGCCTTAGTTGATTATTTTTATTTTGAATTACTTGGGGTAGAAGAGAGAGAAGACACTGTAGTATCACCATGTTTAAGACCTCTAAAGTGTCTCTTTAAAAATTATTTTTTAAACTTTTATTTTAGGTGTGGGTACATGCAAAGGTTTTTTTTTACATAGGTAAACACATGTCACGGGTTTGTTGTACATATTATGTCTTCACCCAGGTATTAAGCCCAGTACACAGTAGTATCTTTTCTGCTCCTCTCCCTTCTCTCCCCCTCCTACCTCAAGTAGACCTCAGTGTCTTTTGTTTCCTTCTTGTGTTCAGAAGTTCTTATAATTCAGCTCCCACTTATAAGTGAGAAAAGGTGGTATTTGGTTTTGTGTTGCTGTGTTTGTTAAGAATAATAGCCTTCAGTTCCAACCATGTTCCCACAAAAGACATGATCTGGTTCCTTTTTATGGCTGCATCGTACTTCATGGTGTATATGTCCCACATTTTCTTTATCTAGTCTGTCATTGATGGGCAGTTAGGTTGATTCCATGTCCTTACTATTGTGAATAGTATTGCAGTGAACATTCGTGTGCATGTAAGACCTCTAAAGTCTCAATGTGGCCCTGCTGGCTCCTTCTGGTAATTCTGGCCTCACGGCAAATGTTGCCTTTTCAGCGGAAGTTTCTCCCACTACAATCTTGGTGGTACCCTTCCACACCTATTGCATTTAGCTATTTCACTTTCTCACAGCATTCAATCACAACCTGAAATTGTTGTGCTCATTCATGTATGTCTTTGTTTATTGTCTTTCTTTGCCTGTCGTCCTCAGAAGCACAGGAATCTTGTTTGTCTTTTTCTGTGCATCTGGCACTGAGTACAGCGCCTGGCACACAGAACATGTGAGAAAACATTTGTTGACTGAACGAATGGGACAGATGCCTAACTAAAGAAGGCAACAGCCAAAACGTTCTAGAACGCGATCTGATTATATGTGAAAATCTCTGGTTGTCCTTCATAAGAGCCTTAAAAGTGACTTAGAAACCAGTTTAGAGAACTGCATCAACTTTAGCTAATAGAGTTAAATTAATTTAGGTCAAAGCAAATCTGTCAACAGAAGAATTTGGATTTGGGCCAAATTAGACTTGGGAGAAAATTTTGCTATGACATCTTTAGAAAATGTTTTCAGCTCTTTATTTTTTATCCACTTGGTCTGTTTTCCAAAAATGTTTACTTTTGTCTTCCGCTTTTTTTTTTTTTGAGACAGTCTCACTTTGTCACCCAGGCTGGAGTGCAGTGGTGCAATCTCTGCTCACTGCCACCTCTGCCTCCCAGGTTCAAGTGATTCTTCTGCCTTGGCCTCCCAAGAAGCTGGGATTATACAGGTGCCCACCACCATGCCCAGCTAATTTTTGTATTTTTAGTAGAGATGGAGTTTCACCATGTTGGCCAGGCTGGTCTCGAACTCCTGACCTTATGATCCATCTGCCTCAGCTTCCCAAAGTGCTGGGATTACAGGTGTGAGCCACCGTGCCTGGCCTTCTTTTTAAGATTTTAATTAACTTGTGGCTTATTCTCTAGAGAAACATAGCAATTGAAACATCTAACAATACAGAATTTATTGAAATTAAATCAAATTTCCTTCATTTCTATGTATGAATATGGAAACAATTCAATATGCAGAGCATTCATTCAGCATATAGCGAACAGCTGATTTGCGTCAGGCTCTGTGCTGGGCACTGGAAACACTATGGTAAACAGGTCCCTGCCCTCATACTCCTGCGGGAGAGAGACATGAAACGGACCTATTGAAACAAACAGACAAAAATGTCAAGTTTTAGTAGGGACTAAGTAGGAAATAAACAAGGAGCTGAGATGAACACTGCTGGATGTCTTATTAGGTTGGTGCAAAAGTAGTTGCTGTTTTTGCCATTCCTTTCAGTTGCAGAAGTAGGGATATCTAAGAGAAGGCCGTGGCAGTGAGAAATGTTGGTGGTCTGAACTGGTGATGGCTGTGGACAGAAGAGGAAGAGGAGAGGTTGGAGTTACAATTTGGCAGTAGAACTGACAGGTTTGCTGGTGAATTTGATGTAGAAATTGAGGATATGAGAACATATCAGTTAGTGTACAGTTGAAAAAACAGACATCATTCTAGTATTGTTTTGAGATGGAGTTTTGCTCTTGTTGCCTAGGGCTGGAGTGCGATGGCAGGATCTTGGCTCACTGCAACTTCTGCCTCCCGGGTTCAAGAGATTCTCCTATCTTAGCCTCCCAAGTAGCTGGGATTACAGGCATGTACCACCACGCCCAGCTAATTTTTGAATTTTTAGTAGAGACAGGGTTTCACCATGTTGGACAGGCTGGTCTTGAACTCTTGGCCCCAGGTGATCCACCTGCCTTGGCCTCCCAAAGTGCTGGGTTTACAGGCATGAGCCACCGTGCCTGGCCTCATTCTAGTATTTTTATATAGAGAGGATTTAACATAAGGAATCGATCTTACAAGTGTTGGGAAGTTTGGAGGAACTAAAAGGGGAACATGTGCTAACCTAGAGATAAGTATCTGCAGGAAGTCGCTGCCACTCGAAAGGCAGGAGGAATAGGAGGGAGGTGGTGATGTTATCAGAGCCCAGGAATGTCTGGCATCTGACAGTGCAGGAAGCTACTGCTGCTGCTGGAGCTGGCCACTGCCCGACACTGATGCGGTTGCTGGAACTGCTGAAGGCTGCTGGAGCCCCCGCAGCTGCCAGTCACTGTAGCACCCCTTGCCAGAGCTTAAACAAAACAGAACAAAACAACAAGAAAAACTGGTCTCTCTCTCATTTCATGCAGCTTCCCACCAGTGCTTCCCACTGGAAGCATCTAAGTAGGCCAGCTGGCAAGGGAATCTGGGAATCTGGCAAGGATTTCAGCCACCTCCAGCCAAGCAATACACAGGATGTTCGGAATGGTACTTAGCTCAAACAAGCCAACGGCCAGCCCATGGAGGAATGAAGGATTTGTTTTTAAGTAGTAAAACAATCCCATAGCCTTAAAAAAGTCCTTTTACTTTCTTTCTTCAAAAGCAATATGTGGCCAGGTGCGGTGGTTCACACCTGTAATCCCAGCACTTTGGGAGGCTGAGGCAGGTGGATCACAAGGTCAGGAATTCAAGACCAGTCTGGCCAACACAGTGAAATATTGTCTCTACTAAAGATACAAAGAATTAGCTGGGCGTGGTGGCACACACCTGTAATTCCAGCTACTCAGGAGGCTGAGGCAGGAGAATCGCTTGAACCCAGGAGGCAGAGGTTGCAGTAAGCCGAGGTTGCGCCATTGCACTCCAGCCTGGGTGACAGGGTGAAACTCCATCTCAAAAAGAAAAAAAAGCAGTATGTGTCCATTAGAAAAAAATTAGAAAACACAACAAGAGAACATAAGAAGGTCCATATTCCCACTTACTCAAAAACAATCATTAATAACATCTTGGCACCTCTCTCTCTGTGTCTCACACACACAGACTCTTACTCTTATATTCCATTTTCTAACCCATTATACTAAATTTATACAAAAAAACATTGGCTGGACATTTACTTTGTTCCAACTAGCTTCCAGTGTTTTTTATGTTCTACCAACATTTTCCTGTTATAAATATTAAGAAAGGAATTGTCTGAAAACAAATTTGCAATTTAAGGAAACCATTTGTGAATAATACAATTGTAACCTCCAATTTGACTATTATGTGATTGTTCACTTAGGTTCAAAAAAGAAAACTATTTATTTTACCTATAAGGTAAAATGCCAAGTCTTATCCTGTTCATTTCCTTTCTGAGGAAGAAAAACGCCATTAGTAGAATTTCTGAGCTGGAAATGAGCAGGCTAGAAGTGGAGAGGAGCCACAGATACAGACTGCACGAGAGCCACCCTGTTGCCCGTCTGGTTTCCATGGAGTCAAGACTTCTGATGGGCAAGCTGGTCCTCAGGAATGCATAGAACGCAAGATACCCAGGCAAAGTGTCTTTAAGGGTAGGACTGTTTATTATGGCTATGGGGTGACTACAGATTTCTTTGGTGTTATCTTGTTAGAATGCTTTTGGCTGCTAGTAGCTGAAAACCGTGACTTAATTTGGCTTTACAAATAAGGATATGTATTATCTCACATAACTAGTAGTGCAGAGGTAGGACAGGCTCCAGGGACAGTAAGATAGGCAGCTCAGTGATGTCACCAAGGTCCCAAGTTCTTTCAGTACTCTGCTCTGCCTTCCTCTGTGTTGGCTTCGTCCTGAGACTCCTGCTACATTGGAGTACAGTGGCACGATCTCGGTTCACTGCAGTCTCTACCTCCTGGGTTCAAGCAATTCTCCTGCCTCAGCCTCCCGAGTAGCTGATATTATAGGCACGCACCATCATGCCCAGTTAATTTTTGTATTTTTAGTAGAGACGGGGTTTCACCATATTGATCAGGCTTGAACTCCTGACCTCGTGATCCACCCGCCTCAGCCTCCGACAGTGGGATGGGATTACAGGCACGAGACACCACGCCCGGCCAAGTTTTGTATTTTCATAACCAACTACCAGAATTAATTTGTTCAGTTCTAACCCAGCCCCCCAAAAATAGGGATGCTATAAGTACTTTGAAATATAGATAAATAATCTTAAATACTTAATTCACTATTTTTTCTAAGATAACATTTATAAGTAATATTCATTTGTATCTATAAGTTTTAATTAAGTGGGCCAGGTACAGTGGTTCATGTCTGTAATCCCAGCACTCTGAGAGGCGGAGGTGGGCAGACTGCTTGAGTGCAGGAATTCGAGACCACACTGGGCAACACTGCAAAACCCACTTCTACAAAAAATAGAAAAATTAGCCGGTGTGGTGGTATGAGCCTGTAGTCCCAGCTACTTGGGAGGCTGAGGTGGGAAGTCACTTGCACCTGGGAGGCAGAGGATGCAGTGAACCAAGATTGCACCACTCACTCCAGCCTGGGTGAGATTACTAAGTTTTAATTAAGCAGTTTCAAGTAAACTGTAATAACTCTGAATTATATTGAATGTTTAAAACACTTTTAAGGTAGGAATAGACTAACTCCTTTTTATTTTTAGCCAAGGAGCCAATTTGATGATTTCATAAATTTCTTAATTAAAAGGAAAACATAAACACAATAGACTTTAGTAAATTGGTGGTTTTCAATTCTATTCAAATGAATTAAAACAATTTACTAAAAGCCAGCTGAATACAGACTAAATACAAGTGGCTACACTTGTGCATTAGTTATGTGCGAACTGAAAAGTACAGGGAATATGAAAAAGAACACACATCTATGTTAAAATACCTGACACTGAAAAACTGCTAACTTTAGGATCTTAAAATGTTTAAGATAGCTACTTCAATCACATTGCAAATATGTGAATAAGGTTTTAATATGCACTTTATTCTCATGGAAAATTTTTATTTTAGCTTAAACAACATCTATAGACAAGAGTTAGAAAGACATTGTCTCCTGATATGATCCTAGTACCAATTTGATTAAGGAAGACATGTATATCAGAGAATATATATAACTCTAATATGTAAGAATATACAGAATTACATAATTCTAATGTGTAAGAATTATGTAATATATTCTAATGTGTAAGAATTATGTAATATATATGCATATAACTCCCAATACTTGTGGCCAATAATACCACTTTGCTGGCAGTAACTATACCAGCCAAGCAGATCTGAATATTAGAACTCTATGGGACTCTTCCAGAAAGGGTTAAATAAAACTAAGGCACAGTAACAAAAGTTTGAATTCACAGTTAAACAAAATTATTTGGGACAAACACATAAGAGAAATGCAAATTTTTCAGATTCTAACACAATTCTAAACTGGCTGATTTAAGAGATGCTCTCCCTTAAACAAGGCAAAACTGAGATCCCATTGTATGAGTACTAAAAATTCATTAGCATCTTTTTTTTTTCTAATTAAAAAAGTTAACCCCCAAATTCTGGGAAAGTACCTTTACAAATAATTTGCATCTGGCTACTCCATAAACCTTCAGTAGTTTCAACTGGAGAGCATCCTCCTTGATGGCAAAGACCATGCAGTGTTTGGCATCAAGCAGTTGCTCATGAAATAACTGACAAAGAATGAATGAATATGCTGTGCTAGACACTGTGTAGTGGACATGTAGCACTCTTCTCCCTTTCCTGACACACTTTCCTCTGGAGGTCCAAACCGTTTCAAGAAAGCTGCCTCAATCTCTAGCTTCAGGTATAAAACATTGGTCCTAGGTTAAGGCAGTCAGTGTCCTCCACATTTCTTGGCCAAATTAACTGAGTCAAGAACTGCTACCTGACCTAATCTACTGCAATTAAGAGTCTCAGGACTTTGGTGGAGCACAATGGGATAAAAGCACTCTCTTGGCTGGGCACGGTGGCTCACACCTATAATCCCAGCACTTTGGGAGGCCAAGGCAGGTGCGTTACTTGAGGTCAGGAGTTTAAGACCTGTTTGGCCAACATAGTAAAACCCCATCTCTACTAAAAATACAAAAATTAGCCAGGTATGGTGGCATGTGCCTGTAATCTCAGTTACTGGGGAGGTTGAGCCAGGAGAATTGCTTGAACCTGGGAGGCGGAGGTTATAGTGAGCCAAGATTGGGCTATTGCACTCCAGCCTGGGCAATAGAGCAAGACTCCCTCTCAAAAAAAAAAAAAAAAAAAAAAAATTCAGGGTGTTTATGAATCATTAGGGAATCATTTTAAGCTTATCCCATTTCTCTTTATTAAGTACAAAGATGTTCTGTATTTGAATCTGTAATTTTATTCATGATTGGTACTGCTTAGAAAGTCAAGGCAAATTTGAGTACAGCCAGAAGACTGATAAGCATAGCCATCAGGGATCTTTTAAGAAACATAAATTTCCAAATAAGCGGTATCCCTTTCAAAGTGGCTACCTTGGAAGTCATTTGTCTCTAAAAAGTCAATTCACAATTAAAAGCAAAAGATACAGCATCAATGATCATACTTACCAAAACTATGCCATAGAAAATTCCAAAGGAGGAATTCCAAAGTCGTTTTAAGTAATACATTATCACCAAAATAAGTGACAACCCTGATAGAGATATCACTTGGATATGAAGTATACAATTTTGTTAAAAAATCATATTCCTTAGATTATTTAATAATCTTTCACATAACCAAGTCCATGTGTTTCTATTTTCAAGTCAAGATCAATTCATGCTTGAAACATGCTCTTCTAACTCAACAACTCTTTTCTCTCATTTCATTCAAGTTCTCAAATCAGGCTCCTCTGTGATTGAAGAATTTAAGTTTACAGAAAGGTTAAGAAAAAACTCCCACTGCAGTTAGAAAATTTGGAGATGACATTACTCTATTTCATCCAATTAGTAGCTGAAAGTTGCTGGACAGCTTTAGAGAAATAAAACATAGTGGAATGAGTATATCTGACCAGCTTTTCCTAGAGAAAACAGATGCCAGAGAAAAGGAATGCTCTAAAGAGCAGATTGCAGTAACTAAAGAGTCTAACAGCAGAGATAGGAAGAAGTGCTGCAGCTGATCATGAGTCCCAGGAACTATGTAGTGGTTTTCCTTCACTACATTCTCAGCACTTTTAACAATGCCTGCCACCTGATAGTTGCTTAATAAATATTACTTCAGTAAATAAGTGAAATGGAAACATTTTCTGAGGAAAACTAGGATTTGCACTCCATTGTCTGTAAATGATGATGGATATGAAATAATTTAGGCCGGGTGCAGTGGCTCATCCCTGTAATCCCAGCACTTTGGGAGGCTGAAACTGGTGGATCACGAGGTGAGGAGTTCAAGACCAGCCTGACCAACATGGTGAAACCCCATCTCTACTAAAAATACAAAAATTAGCCAGGCACAGTGGCAAGTGCCTGTAATCCCAGCTACTCGGGAGGCTGAGGTAGGAGAATCATTTGAACCTGGAAGGCAGAGGTTGCAGTGAGCGGAGATTGTGCCACTGCACTCTAGCCTGGGTGACAGAGCAAGACTCTGTCTCAGAATAAATAAATTAAAGATTATGTATTAAGGTTCTGTACTGCCTTTGGGAGATCTAAGAATTAAAAGTAAATACACATGTACAAGGTAATTATATAATTATCACATTTAGTATGTGTTATACAAAAATACAGTGGGCAGAGTATTTCCAGAATTATAAGGAATCTGGGCAAGAGAGGGCTTTATTATAAATTACATAAATATTAAGAACTGCCTTTTTATTTCAATGTGCTGTCCTTTAAACAATCAGAGATGTGTGAAAAATCAAAAGTGCAGAAGTATAGTTAGAATAAAATAATCCACAAAAAGACAGTACTCTAACTGAAATAATTATATTGGGAAATCTCTCCTTCTAGAACTACATTCCAGAAGCATGAAACTACATGGGAAAAGTCTAAACAGAAATAATAAGGAGGTGAAAGGGCTGGGACGGGAAAGGAAGAATGTTAAATTATATGAACTTGGAACTGAAAGGAAAAGGCAAGATGCAAAGAAGCAAAGTGCTATTTTATTTTGCAACAGCCTACCTGTTGGAAAGAGGCCAGATGAAATGACACCTCTAACAACGACTAAGGAGTCGGGCAATGGGAGATTTTAGTTGAAATGACAAGTTCTGACCTGAGGTGCGACTTCAGACTTCTGCAATCTGCCTTGTTTTGACTTTAGGAGGAGAGAAAAATTACTTTCAATAATATAAGCTTCTATCTATAAATGACAGGGCTCAAGAAACAAGACCGACAGGGCAGAAGGAGGAGCAGACCGAAGCATACTGAAAATGTGTAGGTTTTGATTGGCGCGCGCCAGGAGGGCACTCTCCGTCCCCTCGCCTGGGGACGTGAGACATCTCTAGAGGAAGCCCTCGGAGATTCCCGTGAAAATGGGAGGTCCACACGCCCACTCGCGATGACAGAGAGGGCTGCGCAGCCTTGAACACAGAACCAGGCCCAGGTGGGAGTCCGCCGGCGTCTGGAGAGATCTGCAAGATGAAATGGTGTCGGGGCAGCGCGGCCGGAGCGGCGGGGCAGCATGAGGACCTTCTGACCTGCAGGTCTCCCTGCCCGCCGCGCCCGGCCCCCCGGAGACGTTGAGTCTGGGGAAAGGAGGGCCCTTACCCCTGTGCTGCGTGTCTAGCTGCACAGCCGGCATCTCCTTCAGAGGGATGTGGCCGGTCCCGCCGTCTCTGCAGCACGGCAGGCAGCAAAACACCGAGGCGGCCATAGCGCAGGGACCACCGCCGACACCGCCGTCCCTAGTCCGCGGCGACACTGCCCCCCGCCGCCTCGCTCCGCCTCCTACCCCTGCATGAGCGAGGCACTTGTCTGTGTGGAGCTCGGAAGCCGGTAGAGCGACACCCTAGGCCGGGAGGGCGTAATTCAGGCTAAGGGCAGCCTGGCCTGCTAGGAAAACGCGGAGGCTCAAGGGCGGGGAAGGGACCGGAAGGTGCGAGCGGCGGGGCGGGGCCGGGGAGACTGGTGGGGCTACTGGCGTGCGGGGGCGTGGAAGGGGGCGGGGCGGGGCGGGCAAGCTGATGTAGGACGGTGTGCGTCTGCGCACCAGCCGGTTTTTCTCAGGCGGTTTCGCGCACTGCCCCAGCGCTGACAGGTGAGTGGGGCTGTCTGTCCCTCAGTATTCTCAGGGGTTTTCCAATTCAGAATTTTTAAAACGCCGCCCCCTCGTCCCCGGCCTCGACATTATTTCCGGGGACGGATTGACAGAAGCGGATCAGTTTAGGGGAAGGGGAGCTAATGGAAATGACTTCCGAGGTTTCCTTCTGCGCACCCAGGCTGAACAGGCTTTGCCACCACAGTGGCTGGTTTCCCTCACATCCTAAATAGACGCACGAGGGACCCAGGAGTAATGCCTGTTAGTGACCGCACTGTGGATGTGCACATTTTCGGTGCAGAGACGCTCACTACTTGGTCCGTGGGACTGCGTGGTCCCGGGCACGCGGGAGGCCGCCCTGGGAGGGGACGCTGGAGCGGGGGCGGGGCGGGAGTGGCGATTCGTGGCCTGCTTCTTCCAAGTTCCCCCTATCTGGTGCACTGAAGATTCCGAGGGGTGTGACGGGGACCCCCGAGGCTGCGGGAAGCAGGGTGGGTCCCGAGAGACGCCCTCGACTGCTACGGTCAGCTCAGCTCCTTCCTGCTTCCACGTAGGAGGCCGTCACCTGTCATCTCCTTCCCCACTTAGATCATCCTTCTGTGGTAGATTTTACATCTTCAGGCCGGGCGCAGTGGTTCACGTCTGTAATCCCAGCACTTTGGAGCCCGAGGTGGGCGGATTGCCTGAGGTCAGGAGGTCGAGACCATCCTGGCCAACATGGTGAAACCCCGTCTCTACTAAAAACACAAAAAAATTAACCCGGGCGTGGTGGCGCATGCCTGTAATCCCAGCTACTTGGGACGCTGAGGCAGGAGAATCGCTTGAACCCGAGGCGGGGTGTAGGTTGCGTTGAGAAGAGATCGCGCCATTGCACTCCAGCCTGGCGACAGAGAGAGACTCTGTCTCAAAAGAAGGGGGCGGGGGGAGTAGCCGGGTGCGCTGCACGCCTGTAATTCCAGCCACTCAGGAGGCTGTGGCACGAAAATCACTTGAACCCGGGAGGCGGAGGTTACAATGAGCCTAGATCGCGCCACAGCGCTCCAGCTTGGGCAACAGAAACTGTTGTCTCCAAAAAAAAAAAAAAAGGATGTAAGTGTAAGATACCACTTGGCGTCCGGAAATGTCTGGGAGGACCTCTAGAATTAACCTGGCTCAAACCTCTCTGTTCCCAGATCAGTTTCGTCCTAAAGGCTTCCCTAGGGATAGATCTTCCTGGGAAACTGGAAGCTCCCACTACTTAAATAATGCGTTCCCATACATAACTGTTAGTGACCCGAATTGCAAATGTTTTATATCTATAGAATGAGGGAAAATTTTCAGGTTCCTGGTTCTCTTTACTGTCTATACAAATTGTTTTTTCATTATAATCCTAAGGGAAAGTTTTGTACGTTGAAATTAAGTTATCGTAGAATTAATCACCAAGGTATTATTAAACTGGTCGAGGGTTGGTCCTTTCCCCCACTGTGTATACAGTACTTTCTTGGTAATCATTTCACATGTGAAATTTTCTTTTACTGCAAACCTTAACAGTTATGCTGGGAATTAAATGTTTTGATTTTTTCCCCCCCACGGGAAGTGCTGGGGGTGGGGCGGGGGGTGAGAATTTGAACGGAACGTTGGAGGCAGCATTTTTCTACCATATATATATATATATGTATATAGTTGACTTATTTCAAGATTTCAAGGTCAGTATTGTCCCCAATTTATAAGTGAAGAGACAGGCCTAGAGGTACTAAGTAACTTTACAACTTCAGATGAGCAGGAGATAAACAGGCAGGATTCAGGGCTCACCAGTCTGATTCCTGTTAAAATAAAAACTTCAGCTGAACTAAATTTAAAGGAGTTAAATTGAGCAACGAAGGACTGGGTAGCCCCCAGAATCACAGGAGATTCAGAGATTCCAGGGATGCCTCGTGGTTAGAACAAATTTTTAGACCATGAGAGAGAAGCGAGATACAGAAATCAGCAGTGAGGACAGAAACAGCTGGATTAGTTACAGGTGGGCGTTTGTCTTATTTGAACACAGTTTGAACAATCAGCAGTGCATATGACTGGTTGAAGTATGGCCGCTGGGATTGGCCAAGACTCAGCTGATGTTACAGGTGCATACTCCTAAATTAGGTTTTCAAACTTGTCTGCCTATTAGGCTAGGTTACAGTTCGTACACAAGGACTCAAATACAGAAGGACAGAGTCCTTCTCAGGCCGTATTTAGTTTGCTTTAACATTCCTAAGCCAGTATTTGCTACATCAGATCATGCTGCCTCGAAAATTCTGAAGTTCTAACTCTTAATAATTAATGCTATAATCCTCTTAAACATGCTCTCAGTTCAAAATGCAGATTTGACCTTTTTTTGTACATTTCATTTATCTCCACATCGAATGTAAACTGCTATAACTCATGTCTAGACAATAAAATATAACAAAATTAGTTGTTATAAAGTAAAACTTTTGTTCAGAAATATTAAAAGAAGTACATGTATTAAATGTGTAATAAACATTTAGGCCATTCAAGTCAGTCACATCTTCAATGAAAAGCCAGACACTAAATGGCTGTGAATTGGACATTACTGTAGAGAGGCAGAAGGGCCATAGTCTTTCCTGGCTGGAAAAGTAATTTCCTGAGGCGCTGCAAAGTGCACTTTGCCCCGGTCCTAAAACTCGAGTGTGCTCCGCAGCATGAAGTTAGCAAAGCTGGTTAGCTCCTGAAACAGACTTCCCTGTCTTGGCAGGTTAACGCCATCCATGAACTCACTTTTCCTTCTGGTATCTGGGATTCTAATATCCATTCATTATTTCTTTCAAAGGAATTATCCTCTCTCTTTGAAAAGCACAGTGTTAAAGATGTTTTGACAGTCTTTCACAGCTATCGCTTTAAATAACAATCACAAAGCCTAAAAAAAGTTTCTCAAGGTCATTTATCTAAGTCAAAACAATAACCAAGAATTACTACTTCAAAAATGTGGAGTCTGTCTGCTTCCATGACATGCCAGGACTCCAGAACTGAAAACAATAATGTAAAGCTGGTGTTTCAGAGTTGAGATTAACGTTATGCTTAGGATTTTCTTTAACGTTTTTTATGCCAGCCAGACGTCTTCTGTTAGTGAATTTCCCATTCTGTACTCGGTCATACAGAATGAGTTCTTAAAAACTCATTAATCAGTTATTAAACAAAACATTTTTTCTTAGACTAATCCAAACTACATTTGTGATCTTTTAAAAATCAGAAACATTACCAAAAACATTCTTCAAAATCTGACATATTTCTGGAGCCTTGACCAATTCATTATTATAATTTTGAGTAACTAATAGTAACCAACATTTATTTAGTACTTATTATTGTCAGGCTCTGTTCTAAATGTTTTTTTTTTAAATAAACTAATTTAGTCTTTGTAACAACTGTGTAAGGGGAAAAACTATCTTCCACTTTACAGATGAGGAAGCTGAAGGAAAAAAATGTACTCAGTTGCACAGTCAATGAAGGATGAAGCTGAATTCAAGCAGATATTCTGGCTCTAGGGTCTGTGTTCTTAACCACTCTGCAAACTGCCTCCCTAGGGTGTTACATTTAAAAATACATTCCTAATTTGTATTTGTCTGCTTCTATCTTCTTACCTGAGAGATTGACATTTAAATTTACTTGGCATGAATTGTATTCATTTAATTTGGATTTCCTGAATTATACGTTATATTACCTACATTGAGCAACCAAAAATACATAAGAAAAATAACATAAACCTTGTAACTGCAACAGACTGCCGTTAGTTGGTTCTGTTAGTGGTGCTTTTGAATATTTTGCAGGATTGTCCTTCACAGGCTGTCTCTATCAGAAGAAAAGGATATTTAGTACTTTTTTTTCCTTTTTCTTTTTTTGAGACAAGTTCTCTGTTGTCCAGGCTGGAGTGCAATGGCACCACCACGTCTGGCAAATTTTTTGTGTTTTGTATAGAGATGGTGTTTCACCATGTTGCTTAGACTGGTCTTAAGCTCCTAGGCTCAAGAGATCCACACACCTTGGCCTCCCGAAGCCCTGGGATTATAGGCATGAACCACCATGCCTGGCCTATTTAGTGCTTTTTTTTTTTTTGAGACAGAATCTCACTCTTTTTGCCTGGGCTGGAGTGCAATGGTGTGATGTCAACTCACTGTAGTCTCCGTCTCCTGGGATCAGATTCTCCTGTCTCAGCCTCTCAAGTAGTTGGGATTACAGACACCTGCCACCACACCCGGCTAATTTTTCTGTTTTTAGTAAGGATGCACTTTGGGAGGCTGAGGTGGGCGGATCACCTGAAGTCAGGGGTTTGAGACCAGCCTGGCCAACATAGTTCTTTTAATTGCTAAGACCGATAAGCCAGGTTGGAGACTTGGAAAATACAGACATTTGGCATTAGGAAGAAAAGAAGCTGGGGTAAGATGAAGAAATTTTAAAAGGTACAAAAAAATTAAAATAGCACAACAATTTTTTTAATATTGAAAAAGAAGAAAAAGAAACCAATAGCAAGTGCTACATAAAAAAGGCCCCCGAGAATAAACAATGTGATTTACCAAAAACTTTCAGCCTAGACAAACTGTATGTTATTCTGCTTCCCTTCTATAGAAGATAAAGCAGACTGTCATAAACCAAGGGGATTTCTGTGATCCCTGCCAACCTCAAGTTCTCTTACTCAATATTTCTAAATATATTTTCCTTGCCAATTTAGATTCTAAGTACTACTGTGGCAATCATAAGGGAAAAAAGATGCTGAGGCTACAAAAGGGAGTCAGAGAAAAGGTCAAAACCAAAATAGTTTTTGCATTTACAAAAGAAATAAAGGAAGATGAGAATAAGTAAAATTAGTCCTTGGATCTATGTTCCTTATTATAGGAAGGCATTTAAACCTGTGACTTAGTAGAAAGGGCTGATGAGAAGAGTTTTGTACAAGGTTTTCATGGCTAAAGATAAAAGCTGCATAATCTGGTATTATGAGAAAAAGGCTGGAAAACACTTAGCTGTGCCAAGTAGTTCAAATAAAAGCTTCCCAAAGCATTGCAAGCATTCAAGTGATTGTGTCTTTGAACTACAGTAGGGGCCAAGGAACAAGAAGTCACCATCTCCAGATTGTAAAGTAAAAAAGCTACACCCAAGGACCAGGTTGGTGGAAATTGTCATTTGAGAGTTAGTAAGTGGAAGGACAAAGAGAGGAACCTAATCTCTTTAGAGACATAGGGAAATAGTCCTTTGGTTTGGGGGTGGCTGGCCTAGCTGTAGTGCTCAGTGTGGTTTGCTTTCTTGTTTTTATCTTGTATAAAGACCTTTTCCTCACAAGTGCTGGATAAAGCTTGCTGCATGAGTAGAAGAAACTGCAGAAGATGGTGTATAGCTAACAGCCCATTCTGATTGGTCTATGCAGAGTTGCCTGTATAAAATTGGATCCTTGTGTTCGGTTCCAAAAAAAGGTGTGAATGTGAAGAAGAAGCGTTAAATCATGACTCCAGAGAAAATGTCGGCCATGAGCAGTTTTTAGTTTAAGTGAAAACCAAACTTTAGGATTTGGACAAATAAGATAAGGAGGAAAAAGGGTGAATCATTAACTCCACTAGAAGAAAAGATGGTGGTGATAAAGTTTCACCCAACTTGAATGAGATACCCAACAAAGACTGTGACTGATGGCAGTAACTCATTTACTTAATTGATATGCAAAACTCTGCCAAGCATTTACCCTTAGTGTCAAATAAGTAATTTTTAATAAAACATTTTGAAGATATAAAGACAAAAACAAACAAATAAAGTAAAAAAAGCACTTGATTTGCAGAAAGGACCAGACAGAAAAAAAAACAAAACACTTCTGTGTATATATAATATCTGCAACAAAACAAAATTAGAAGTATTTTGTTGAAATTGTGAGAAAGACCCTAAAATGTTTCTAGTAACAAGGAAGGTCACATGGATTATTAGTTAAAATGTACCCAACATTACTAATTTAGGATAGATGCAATGCCATTTAATCTCTATAATTTTATTTTATGTAAAATATTTGTAAAGTTTGTCAGAAGACTCCACCTATAGTCACAATCCCTTCAATCCTATTTTCTCAGTGATGGCCCCGTATATGAATATCCCAAATGCAGGGACACTGTCAGAACCTAGCTGTTTCCTTGAGAAGGAACTGCTATACTTCTATTAAAGCAAGTGTCTATGGTTGTAGATATGGTGCTGGATAGAACTAGCATAGTTCTGGGGACAACTGCTAGGCCAGTATGCTTTACAGATTCTGTAACCTGAATCATAGGAAATGTGAGACTACTTAAAATTGTTGGTGAGTATGAAATTCTAGATTGTTTGAAAAATGCTTAAAAAAGAAACAACCTTGTGAGAGTTGGGTACGATGGTGCATGTGCGTTCAGTCCCCAGGTACTTGGGAGGCTGAGGTGGGAGAATCACTTGAGCCCAAGAATTCAAAGTTGTAGTGTGCTATGATGGCACCTGTGAATAGCCACTGCCCTCCAGCCTAGGCAGTGTACCAAGACTCCATTTGTAAAACAAGAACAAAAACAAGAAATAGCTTTGAAATACCAAGAGTAAGTGAAAAGAAGCTCCAGGGATATGTTATGACCAAGAGAACGTTAGTGTAGCAGAGTAGACCTGCAAATAATTAAGTATGATTAAAATACTTTTTTTCTTATGTTTATTCCAAACTTTTAACCAAATGCTTTAAGAATTATTCTACATGGCTTCTTAAGAAGGAAAATGTCCTGTTTATACATATAATGTCTTATGTTTAATGCAGTTATCAGTCCACATCAAACACCTAATACATTCTAAAAAAAAAAGGAAAATTCCATTTTATAGGTTCTTAATTCATTGATGTCTGCTATATAGTGAATACTCAGTAAATATTTATAAAAACAACAAATGAATGATGCCCCCCAAATAAGTAAATACATTCTAATTATACGTCATCTCATCCACAACCCAGAAAGTAGTATGTAAACTGAGTTCTTAGAAAAACGTTTCCATGCACTAAGGCAGGTCGTTGTATAAAGGAATTCTATAAACACTTTTTTTTTTTTTTTTTTTTTTTTTTTAGAGATGGGGTCTCACTCTGTCACCCAGGCTGGAGTGCAGTGGTACAGTCATAACTCACTGCAACCTTAAACTCCTGGACTCAAGCTATCCTCCTGCCTCAGCCTCCCAAGTAGCTGGGACTAACGTGCCCACCACCACGCCTAGCTAATTTTTTAAATATTTTGTGGAGATAGGGAGTCTTGTTTTGTTGCCTAGGCTGATCTTGAACTCCTGGCCTCAAGTTCCCCCTGCCTCAGCCTCCCGAAGTGCTGAGATTACAGGCATGAGGCACCATGCCTGGCCTCAAGTTTTAAAAAATAACAGTTTTATTGAGATATAATTCACATATCATAGAATTCAACCTTTTAAAGTATATGTTTAATGGTTTATAGAATGAACCATTGGTTTATGGAATATCACTGAGTTGTACAATTGCCATCACCCACAAAAAGAAACTTCATATTATCAGCAGCTACTTTCCATTCCTCCCTACTCCAGCCCCTGAAAACCACTAAGTCACTTTCTGACTCTATAGGTTTACCTGTTCTGAACATTTCATATAAGCGGAATTATATAGTATGTCGTCTTTTTCATTATCTGGCTTCTTTC
This sequence comes from Callithrix jacchus, assembly GCF_049354715.1. Classification (NCBI taxonomy): domain Eukaryota; kingdom Metazoa; phylum Chordata; class Mammalia; order Primates; family Cebidae; genus Callithrix; species Callithrix jacchus. The sequence goes on from NC_133502.1 coordinate 67,914,305, forward strand.
ACTTAATATGATGTTTTCAAGGTTCATCGATGTTATAGTATCTATTCCTTCCTAGTACTTTATTTCTTTTTATGGTTAAATAATAATATTCCACCATGTGGATATACCATATTTTGTTCATGTATTTGTTGATGGACATTTGTTGCTACTATTTGGCAATTATGAGCAATGCTGCCATGAATATTCACGTATAGGTTTTTGAGTGAACATATGTTTTAAATTCTCTTCATTGTATATCTAGAAGCAAAATTGCTGGATCTAATAATGACTATGTTTAAATGTCTGAAGAACTGGCAAACTGTTTTTCAAAGTGGCTACACCAATTTACAATCCCACTAGCAATGTACAAGGGTTCTAATTTCTCTTCATTCTTGCCAGTACTTATCATCTGTCTTTTATTTTAGCCATCCTGGTAAGTATAAAGTGTTACCTTATTGTGGTTTTTATTTACATTTCCTTATTGACGCATAATGCTGAGCATGTTTTCCTGTACTTAGTGGAGATTTGTATCTCTTTTGGAGCAATACCTATTCAGATCCTTTGTCCATTTTTAAACTGGGATATTTTTGTTGTTCTTAAGTTGTAAGAGTCTTGATATATTCTAGATATAAGCTCCTTATCAGATAAATAATTTACAAATATTTTCTCCCACTCCATGGTGTGTCTTTTTACTTTCTTGCCTGTGAAACACAAAAATTAATTTTGTTTTTGTTTTTATTTTTTCTCAAGATGGAGTGCTCTGTCACCCAGGCTGGAGTATAAGGCCCAATCTCAGCTCACTGCAACCTCCATCCCCTGGGTTCAAGTGATTCTCCTGCCTCAGCCTCTGAGTAGCTGGGATTACCGGCATGTGCCACCATGCCCAGCTAATTTTTTATATTTTTAGTAGAGATGGGGTTTCACCATGTTGGCCAGGCTGGTCTTGAATTTCTGACCTTGTGATCTGCCCACCTCAGCCTCCCAAAGTGCTGAGATTACAGGTGTGAGCCACTGTACCCGGCCTTCAAAAATTAATTTTGACAGAGCTTTATTTATCTAATTTTTTGGGGTCACCTGTGCTTTTGGTACTTGTGAATGGTTAGTTTTATGTGCCAACTTCACTGGGTTAACGGATGCCTTGATAGCTGGTAAACATTATTTCTATGTATTTCTATGAGGGTGTTTAAATGGAACATCAGCATTTAAATCAGTAGACTGGGCTGGGCGTGGTGGCTCACACCTGTAAGCCCAGCACTTTGGCAGGCTGAGGCAGGGAGATCACTTGAGGTCAGGAGTTCAAGACCAGCCTGGTCAACATGTTGAGACCTGTCTTTACTAAAAATACAAAAAAATTAGCTGAATATGGTGGTGGATGCCTGTAATCCCAGCACTTTGGGAGGGTGAGGCAGGCAGCTCACTTTTGAGGCCAGGAGTTTGAGACCAGCCTGGCTTCATGGTGAGACCCTATCTCTACTGAAAATACAATAAAATTAGCTGGATGTGCCTATAATCCCAGCTACTCAGGAGGCTGAGGCAAGAGAATCACTTGGACCTGGAAGGTGGAGTTTGCAGTGAGCCAAGATCACACCACTGCCCTCCAGCCTGGGTCACAAGAGACTCTTGTCTCAAAAAAAAAAAAAAATGAGTAGACTGCAAAATGATCTGCCCTCACACATGTAAGTAGGCATTATCTAATACATTCATGGCTCAAATAGAACAAAAAGGTGAAGGAAGAGCAAATTCTCTTTCCCCTTCTGGTACACCATATTCTTCTTCCGTCAGACATCAGTGCTCCTGGCTTGGGTCTTTGACCTTGGAGACTTACCCCAGCATGCTCCCCCTCCTCAGGACTCAGGCCTTCAGCCTTGGATTGGAAGCCACTCCATTGATTCCCCTGGTTCTCAGGTTTTCAGACTTGAAGACTTGAACTGAATTACACTCCCAGCTTTCCTAGGTCTCCAGATTGCACACAGCATATTATGGGACTTCTCAGTCCCCATAATTGAGTAAGACAGTTCCCATAATAAATCTCCTCTTATATGTCTGTATATATTTTATTATATATTTTATTGGTTCTGTATTTTTTGAGAACCCTAACTAATCAGTGTTATTATATCTAAGAAACCATTGTCTAATCCAATATCAGAAAGATTTACTCCTGTTTTCTTCTAAGAGTTATGTACTTTTAGTTCTTATAGTTAAATCTTTGGTACATTTTGAGTTAATTTTTGTATATGGTGTGAAGTAGGAGTTCAACTTCATTCTTTTTTTTTTTTTTGAGACAGTCTCATTTTGTTGCCAGGTGCCAGGCTGGAGTATAGTGGCACAATCTTGGCTCACTGCGACCTCCACCTCCCGGGTTCAGGCAATTCTCCTGTCTTAGTCCCCCGAGTAGCGGGGACTACAGGCGTGCACCACCGCGCCCAGCTGATTTTTGTATTTTTGGTAGAGATGGGGCTTCACCGTGCTGGCCAGGATGGTCTCGATCTCTTGACCTCATGATCCACCCACCTTGGCCTCCCAAAGTGCTGGGATTACAGGCATGAGCCACTGCGCCCAGCCTCAACTTCGTTCTTTTTTTTTTTGAGTTTCACTGTTGTTACCCAGACTGGAGTGCAATGGCATGATCTCGGCTCACCGCCACCTCTGCCTTCTGGGTTCAAGCAATTCTGCCTCAGCCTCCCGAGTAGCTGGGACTACAGGTGCGCACCACCATGCCCAGCTAATTTTTGTATTTTTAGTAGAGACAGGGTTTCACCTCGTTGACCAAGATGGTCTCGATCTCTTGACCTTGTGATCCACCCGCCTCAGCCTCCCAAAGTGCTGGGATTATAGGCGTGAGCCACCGCGCCTGGTCTAACTTTGTTCTTTTGCACATAGATATCCAATCATCTCTGTACCAGTTATTGAAAGGACTATTCTTTCGCCTGCTTGTTTTGTCACCCTTGTTGAAAATTACCCAAGACTTTTTATAACCTGAATTAACAAAGATTTTGACTACAAAGAATAATCTTGCTTGGTTTAATCTTTGTAAATAGGGATAGTCAGAAATCATACCAAGATTTTGAAAATACCTGTGTGCATGATTTATGGTTGGGAATACTACTGGGAGTTTTTCTGTTGACTATTCATTTTATAGTTACTTTTGTACAAGTCATTAATAAAGCCATATTCTTTCAGGTGACCTTCCAGCTTGTCAGTCTTTATCTTCCCCACAGAGTCTCTACTCATCAATTCCCTGGCTTCTTTATCCTATTTTTGTTTTTTTACCTCACTAGGAACTCTTTCTTTAACTCATTGGTTCTTGTCCTCCTCAGCTCTAATGCCTCCTTTTGAATAATTAGTATTTTATAATGTCCCCATTACTCTCCTGAAATGCAATTCATAGAGAATGTAATATAGCTGCATAAATAATTGCCCCTAACTATTCAATAGGATGCTCTAACTATAAAATAAAGAGGCAGACATTCAGTTCTTAGTGCTTAACAATGTCTTGGGGCTCATATCCTTTGATAACTAATAGAGTAATGGGGTATAGACTAGGAACAGAAACTAGTACAAAGGGCTAAAAAGAAGTCGTTTTATAGGCTTTTCAAGACAGTGTTGGATTAAGAGTGAAAAAGAAGTCAATATCCCCCAAATAAATAATTTTTATAAGTAAAGTTCTTATGACACTAGAAAGTTAAATATATTTGTATATCATGATAATGAGATATGTTTAAATGTTAATAAAATGCAGTACAATCCCTTCACTTATGCATCTCAACTGATTTTTAAATATTGGCTTTGAATCTATTAATATGATTCTATAATTTCCTCTGTTACAGATTCATTTGATTTTGTTGCTTTTACAGTACTGCACTATTACACTGAGCCTTTTCAGGTGATTATGTAATTAGAAATACTATAAGTAATTTAGCTTCTTTCCAAGGAAGTAGGTAGGTATAAACATTCTCATAGGATTTGAAACCTTTTGTAATTAAACTGATTAAATTGTTCTGCCACCTCAAAATCTTGGTTTTTGTTTTACTATTTTATTTGTTTTAAGGATTCCTACAGAGTTGACTAACATGGTCTATGTTCATTTCAAATGCATAAATCATGCACTTCAGTATTTTAAGTTCATAAAAATATTTAAATGTGTAAATCGCTGGGTGTGGTGGCTCACACCTGTAATCCCAATGCTTTGGGAGGCCAAGGCAGGTAGATCATGAGGTCAAGAGATCAAGACCATCCTGGCCAACATGGTGAAACCCTGTCTCTACTAAAAACACAAAAATTAGCTGGGTGTAGTGGCACACGCCTGTAGTCCCAGCTAGTTGGGAGGCTGAGGCAGGAGAATCACTTGAACCCAGGAGGCAGAGTTTGCAGTGAGCCAAGATCACACTACTGCAACAGAGCAAGACTCCGTCTCAAAAAGAAAATAATGTGTAAATCGAAAATAAAATTCTAAGGCCCCCTCTCCCTGCAACCACCTGAATGGACTCTCTTCTCAGCCAGGGCACTCCAAAGTTAACCTGAATAATTAATTGAGGCCATAATGGGAAGAGGGGGATCAGACATGCCTCATTATGTCCTCCTCCCTTTTGGAATTCAGGAAAAGCTAACCAGCATTAACATAGACACAGACCTTAAGTCTGATAAGAAACATTTACAGTCTATTCTCTCTGAAACCTGCTACCTGGAGGCTTCATCTGCTTGATTAAACTTTGGTCTCCACAACCTCTTATGTAACCCAGAATGTCCTTTCTATTCATAGTAACTCTTGCAACCAATTGCCAATCAGAAAATTTTTTAATCTACATGTAACTGGAACCCCCACCACCACCCTTTGAGTTGTCCTGCCTTTCTGGACTGAACAAATATATATCTTAAATGTAGTTGATTGATGCCTTATGTCTCCCTAAAATGTATAAAAACAAGCTGCACCCCAACCACTTGGGCACGTATCAGGACCTCCTGAGGCTATATCAAGGGTGCATCCTTAATGCTGGCAATTTTGAGACAGAGTCTCGCTGTGTTGTCTAGGCTGGAGTGCAATGGCATGATCTTGGCTTGCTGTAACCTCTGCCTTCCAGGTTCAAGCAATTCTCCTGACTCAGCCACCTGAGTAACTGAGACTACAGGCACGCACCACCATACCAGCCAATTTTTGTATTTTTAGTAGAGACGGGGTTTTGCCATGTTGGCCAGGCTGGTCTTGAACTCCTGACTTTAAGTGATCCACCTGCCTTGGCCTCCCAAAGTACTTGGATTACAGGTATATGTTGCTGTGCCCAGCCTGCAAAATAAACTTTCTAAATTGATAGAGTCCTAGCCAAAGCAATCAGACAAGATAAAGAAATAAAGGACATCCAAATTGTTAATGAGGAAGTCAAATTGTCACTGTTTGCTGGTGACTATATACCTAGAAAACCCCAAAGACTCATCAAAAAAGCTCCTTTGGCAAAATTTCAGGATACAAAATTCATGTACACAAATCATTGGCCCTGCTGTACACCAACAGCAACCAAGCTGAGAATCAAATCAAGAACTCAACCCCTTTTATAATAGCTGCAAAAAACAAAACAAAACAAAAAAAACCCAGAACAAAAAACTTAGGAATATACTTAACCAAGGAGGTGAAAGACCTCTACAAGGAAAACTATAAAACAGGGCTGAAAGAAATCATAGATGACACAAACAAATGGAAACACATCCTGTGGTCATGGATGAGTGGAATATTGGGAAAATGACCATACTGCCAAAAGCAATCTACAAATTCAATGTAATTCCCATTAAAATACCACCATCATTCTTCACAGAACTAGAAAAAAGAATCCTAAAATTCATATGGAACCAAAAAAGAGCCTGCATAGGCAAAGCAAGACTAAACAAGAAGAACAAATCTGGAGACATCACATAACCTGACTTCAAACTATACCATAAGGCCCGTCACCAAAACCAGCTTGTTACTGGTATAAAAACAGGCACATAGGCTGGCTGCAGTAGCTCACGCCTGTAATCCCAGCACTTTGGGAGGCCAAGGTGGGTGGATCACCTGAGATCAGGAGTTCGAGACCAGTCTGACCAACATGGCGAAACCCCATCTCTACTAAAAATACAAAAGTTAGCTGGGCATGGTGGCATGGGCCTGTAATTCCAGTTACTTTGGAGGCTGAGACAGGAGAATTGCTTGAATCCAGGAGGTGGTGCTTGTAGTGAGCCAAGATTGCACCACTGCACTGCAGTCTGGGTGATAGAGAAAGACTCTGTCTCAAAAAAAAAAAAAAGGCACATAGATCAATGGAACAGAATAGAGAACCCAGAAATGAAGCCAAATATTTACAGCCAACTGATCTTCGATAAAGCAAACAAAAACAAAGTGGGGAAAAAACACCCTGTTGAACAAATGGTGCTGGGATAATTGGCAAGTAATATGTAGAAGAATGAAAGTGGATCCTCATCTCTTACCTTATACAAAAGTCAACTCAAGATGGATGAAAGGCTTAAATCTAGGACCTGCAACCATAAAAATTCTGAAAAGAGTATCAGAAAAACTTTTCTAGACATTGGCTTAGGCAAAAGCTTCATGACCAAGAACCCAAAAACAAATGCAACAAAAACAAAGATAAATAAATGGGATTTAATTAAACTAAAAAGCTTCTGTACAACAAAAATAGTTAGAATAAATGAAGAACCATGGAGTGGAAGATAATTTTCACAATCTATATATCCAACAAAGAACTAATATCCAAAATCTACAAGGAACTCAAACAAATCAGCAAGAACAAAAACCATCCCATCAAAAAGATGGATGCGGTGAAAAGGGAACCCCTCTACACAGCTGGTAGGAATGTAAACTGCTGGTAGAGTTGTAAACAACCACTGTGGAAAACTGTGGCGATTCCTTAAAGAACTAAAAGTAGATCTATCTTTTGATCCAGCAATCCCACTACTGGGTATCTACCCAGAGGAAAAGAAGTCATTATAAGAAAAAGACACTTGCACATGCATTTTTATAGCAGCACAATTCACAACTGCAAAAATATGGAACCAGCCCAAATGCCCATCAATCAAGTGGATAAAGAAAATGTATATATATGCACCATGGAATAATACTTGGCCATAAAGTATTGGCATTTATAGCAACCTGGATGGAATTGGAGACCATTATTCTAAGTGAAATAACTAAGTAGGGGAAAACCAAATATTGTATGTTTTCACTCATACATGGGAGCTAAGCTATGAGGATCCAAAGACATAAAAACTGATACAATGTACTTTCGGGAAAGGGTGGGAGAGGGATGAGGGATAAAAGACTACACATTAGGTACAGTGTACAATGCTCAGGTGATGGGTGAAATTTTAAAATCTTGAAGAAAAAATTATTTTAAAATAATGTAAGTTTGCTAATTAATTCCATGATATCCTTCACTTTAATGGATCATTCTCATTTTCTGCTGTTTAAAAAAGAGCTCATTTAGCTTTTCAATATATTGAAAAGATATGTCATATAATTTTACAATATTTTAACTTCAGTGTTTAATTTTTGATTAAACCAAAAAAATTGTACAATAATGTCAAATAGTGAACAAAGTCTTTTAAAATAACTTCCTTTGACAAGCTTAGAGAAGGCATTCAAATTTCAAATTCCTTTTCATTATCATTGCACAGTTTGTGAAATCTATAATGTTATTCATAGACTTATTTTTTTCTTATTTAAAAATTGGGGTAAAGAATATCATTATTCATACCTGTTAGGCAGAATAATGGCCCCCAAATATCTCCACATCTTAAACCTCAGAACCTGTGAATACGTAGCAAAAGGGACTTGGCAGTTATGATTACATCAAGGGTCTTGAGAAGGGGAGATTATCTCAGATTATTCCTGGTTGGCCCAGTGTAATTACAAGGGTCTTTATAAAAGGGAGGCAGGATGATCAGACATGTAATGATGGAAGCAGGGGCTGGAGTGATGTGGAACAGGGCATGTGGATAGCCTCTAGAACAAGCTTGTCCAACCTGTGGCCTGTGGGCTGCATGTGGCCCAGGATGGCTTTGAATGTAGCCCACCACAAATTTGTAAACTTCCTTAAAGCATTATGAGAAGTTTTTGTTTTTTGTTTTTGATATGGCTTTTCACTCTTGTTGCCCAGGCTGGAGTGCAATGGCATGATCTTGGCTCACTGCAGCCTCTGCCTCCTGGGTTCAACTGATTCTCCTGCCTCAGCCTCCCAAGTAGCTGGGAGTACAGGCATGAACCATTACTCAGGGCTGATTTTGTATATTTAGTAGAGATGGGGTTTCACCATGTTGGCCAGGTTGGTCTCAAACTCCTGACCTCCCTCTCAGGTGATCCTCCCTCCTCAGCTGGGCGCGATGGCTCATGCCTGTAACCCCAACACTTTAGGAGGCCAAGGTGGGTGGATCACTTGAGGTTAGGAGTCCGAGACAAGACTGGGCAACATGGTAAAACCCTGTCTCTACTAAAAATACAAAAAATTAGCTGGGCATGGTGGCACATGCCTGTAGTCCCAGCTACTTGGCAGGCTAAGGAGAATCACTTGAACCTGGGAGGCAGAGGTTGCAGTGAGCTGAGATTGCACCACTGCACTCCAGCCTGGTGGACAGAGTGAGATTCCATCTCAAAAATAAAGAAAAGGAAAAAAGAATGGCTACTCCCCAGACAGGGGCTGCTGGTTGCCCATTTTTATGGTTATTTCTTTATTCTATGCTAAACAAGGAAAGGAGTGGATTATTCATGCCTCCCCTTTTTAGACCATATAGGGTAACTTCCTGATGTTGCCATGGCATTTGTAAACTGTCATGGCACTGGTGGGAGTGTAGCAGCAAGGACGATTAAAGGTCATTCTTGTTGCCATCTTGGTTTTGGTGGGTTTTGGCTGGCTTCTTTACTGCAATCTGTTTTATCACCAAGGCCTTTATGACCCGTATGTTGTACTAACCTCCTATCTCGTCCTGTGACTTAGAATGGCTAACTGGGAATGTAGCCCAGTAGGTTTCAGCCTCATTTTACCCAGCCCCTATTCAAGATGGAGTTGCTCTGGTCAAACACTCTTGACACAGCCTCTGAGACCCACTTTAGACTTCTAACCTCTAGAACTATAATATGAGAAAATTGTGGTTTTTTTTGTTTTTACATTTACTGATTTATCATAAAGCATATTACAAAAAATACATATAAAGAGATAGGTAGGGCAAGGTATGTGGGAAGGTGGCATGGAGCTTCTATGCCCTCCCTGGAAGCATCACCCTCTAGAAACCTCCATGTGTTCTGCTATCCAGAATCTCACTGAACCTTGTCCTCTTGGGTTGTTATGGAAACTTCATGATGTCAGCATTCCTTCCCCCAGGGTATAGGGTAGGACCCTCTCAGAGAAGGTCTTAAGATTCCCAGTTGAGATGAGTCCCATTCTGTTCCCCAGGCTGGAGTGCAATGACACAATCTTGGCTCACTACAACCTCCACTTCCCAGGTTCAAGCGATTATCCTGCCCCAGCCTCCCAAGTAACTGGGATTACAGGTACATGCCACCACACCCGGCTAATTTTGCACTTTTAGTAGAGATGGGGTTTATTCATGTTGGCCAGGCTGGTGTCGAACTCCTAACCTCAAGTGATCCACCCGCCTTGACCTCCCAAAGTGCTGGGATTACAGGTGTGAGCCACTGTACCCAGCCCTAACCTACCCAATATGCTAACAAAAAACTGTAACAAGGGCTACTGGAGTTAGGAGCCAGGAACTGTGGACAAAAACCAATAAATATCATAACACCACATGACACCCCCTGGTTTTCAATCATGGATCCTTTACATATGTTTTATTAATGATTGTGTGTGTGTGTGTGTGTCTGTATATACATATACGTATATGTATATACACTTATATATACGTACATATATATATACACATATATACGTATATGTATATACATGTATACATATATATGAACAAACACATACACAATCGTTAATAATTAGTCCTTCCACTCAATTATACTGTTTGAACGAACTACCAGGATGAGGCCACTGGGGTTTGCAGGTTTCCTCTCAATCTTGTCTAGTTCCAAAAGCAGAAGTGGCCTCAGTAAATACACATTTCATCCTTTCAGGCATCTAAAATTGAAGCAGAAGTGGCCGCAAGAAACAGACCTCTCGAACACCGAACTGGGAAGGAAGGGGTGATTTATTCAGCCAGGAGCAAGATGGTATAGTTGCTTAACCACCAAGCTCTTACAAAGGAAATCTCTGCCTTTATAAAGGCTCACAACTCTAGATATTACACGTGAAAGCGTCTTGGGCCATGGAGTAGGGTGGGGTACAGTGACTTAGGTGGGAGTTTGATTGGGTTTAAGTAAAAACAACGCCTTCTGGAAAGATTCCTCCATACCATATCTGCGATCTCTAGGAGGGTGATTAAAGGTGGCACCCCATCTGCCAGCCTTTACTCCCCCTATTGAAATGCTATGTGGAAGTCAAGGGGGAGGTGGTCTTAAATGCTTAAGGATGATTAAGGGTCTCCTTCCTTAGAATAATTGAGCTCAGAGACAATGTCATCTCTTGCTCTGAGATTCTTTTGACTTGTTAATGTGATACAGAATTTTCCTCAATTAATAACTCATTTATTTATTTGAGAGAGGCTCTGGCTCTGTCATCCAGGCTGGAGTATAGTGGTACGATCTCTGCTTACTGCAGCTTCAACCTCCCAGGCTCAAGTGATCCTCCTACCTCAGCCTCTTGAGTAGCTGGGATCACAGGTGTGCACCACCATGCCTGGCTACTTTTTGTTTTTGTTTTTGTTTTTTTCTGTAGAGATAAGGTCTCCCTATGTTGCCCAGGCTGGCCTTAAACTCCTGAACTCAAGCAGTCCTCCTGCCTTGACCTCCTAAAGTTTCAGGATTAGAGGCATGAGCCACTGTGCCCAGCTTTATTTATTTTTTTACTCTGAGCTACTATTTTTCCTTTTCTCCATTAATACCCAAACCTTTTCACCTTTGGAAGGGACATTAGAATCACCACTATGCTGGTCTAGATTGCAGGTAGCAATGTAAGTCTAGCAAGTATGTCCTCCTCAATACAAGTCTAGCAGGTATCTCACTTCTGTAGGGCTATCAACCCCACAGGGTCGTGGGGTGTCCCCATCACTGTGCTGAGGCGCAGGATCTGAGAAATAAAGAGACAGGACACAGAAGTACAAAATAAGCGCAGCTGGGCTCAGAGGGCCACGCCACATGTAAGCGGACACAGGCAAGGCCCCAAATTTCCAGAAGCATCTGTATTTATTGGGTATAGGTTAGGGGGCAGGGTAGTGAGTGAAGTCATCTTTAAGAATAGTTATAGGGTCATGAGCAATAAAATAAAGGGTCCACCCCCATTAGGTCACCTAGGCCGTGTGCAATAAGGGGTTTACCCCCATTAGGTCACCAAGGCATGGAGGTGGAAGAGGTTGCAGTTTGCAATACATCTATCTATGGGCGTGCTACTCCTAAGATTTATAGGAGGGTGCCACAGCAGTGAAACAGCTGTCAGGGTCTATCGCCACCTGCTGGCAGCTTCCAATGAGTTCTATAGGAAGATGCTTTTTAAGCAGCACCATAACAAGAGCTGATAAAGTTCACAGTCACCAAGGTGCAATTATCCAGAGGGGTTTTGAGCCCTCAGAGGCTTGAGGGATTGCCGGTCTGAGGGCAGCCTTCCACAAGAACTGGAGCAAGGTCCTACAACTCCTTTATCAGGAGGAGTGGCTCTTGCCCCAGGCCTGCCATACAGCAGGTATCTTTACAATACTGAATGCTGCCGCCTGGGTCATGGATTCTTGTCCTGGTATAACTGTTTTCCTGAAATCATGCTCTACACTGTGTTTGCTCTAGACATTCCTCCAACTATAAGCTGCTTATTCCTTAATTCATGCTCCGTACTGTGTCTGCTCTAGGCATTCCTCCAATTATGCACTAAGATACATATATATATGTGGAAATAACTGAGTAGTAAGATATTCTTCAGGCACTCATTCTATAAACTAATATATGATTATATATGAAGGATTATATAAAAAAATGACTGAGTAGTAACACTATAAACTGAGATATTCTTCAGGCACTAATTGTTCCAGGATTCTGCTTAGCTCTTCCTTCCTTGGTGCCTTTATGGGGGGTTACCCACACACTTCCATTCAGATTGGATAATGTTTCACGGGTGCAGAACTAGTAGGTTCTTTTCAACATCAGGCAGTATAACTGCATTCACTGTTAGCCCCAATTTTGCTAGAAGGGGTGAAGGCACAATCCGCTCCCATCATGCCCTTAGAAATTTGGCCATAGGTTTAAAAGCATCGTCTTTTGCGTAGAACTCATCTTGCTGTTCTAGCACTTGTACTTGCAGCTGTGGTCCCGGGACCACTGCATTAGGTAGGAGAGAAAAAATAATTTTGTAGTGATTTTGGGAAGAAAGAAAAGATATCGTCATTTTACCAGTGTACTCCTTTCTTGGTCAGAACTGCATAGTCATCTCAGCATTTTCCCCCACTCCCTTTTCCCCAGATCAACAAGAAAAACAGAAAAAATCTAGCAGGAGCACTCTGGTTTCACTCATGTTGACTATAAGCCAGACCTTCACGCTTTTGTCTCCCCCAGGTGTAGACAACCAATTTTTAATTGCCCATTCTACTTCTCTATCAAACTGTTCCTCTCTCTGGATACCTCTCTGCCCATTGTTGGACATTATGGACTGTACAGTGTGTTCTTTTGTCTGAAGAAATTATGGTCAGCCATCCAAATCCTTGAAGTGTCTTCTGTTTTTTATTTTTATGGCACTCTGAACACTCATATTCCACTGGATAAGCAAAGCCTTCGCTAGAGTCAGTGTCTATTCCTATCAAGACCCATTTGTAATCCCCTGGGGCTGCCAGCATCAGTCTCACTTGGCCAGCTCTGTTCAGAGCCTTCTCACCAGGAAATCTGTCCCATAACCGATATCTCTGTCTCCTACTGAGAAACAGCACAGTTCTTCCTGGCATTTTGTGCCTTGGAATTGCCATCCACAAACTAAGCAACTCTTGGTTGGTCAGTTGAGAGCTGTTTATCTGGCACTGTAGATTCCAGCAGTTTCTCACACAGTCCCACAGTCAGTCCTAGGAGAAAAGAAACTCTCTGCATTCCTTGGGTAGCATGATCCTCTATAAACCATTTCCATTGTGTTATGGAACTCTTCTGGGCACTGCCATTCCCATTACAATGTTTCTCTAAAATCATCCAAGACAGCATGGCTATATCAGGTATCAGAGGGGTAGCTTCAGTAAATGTTTCGTTGTAAATGTCCTTCAAGTGGAAATTCTTTAAAGTCCCAGTAGTTGTTGCTGGGAGGTGCCCAGAGGCTTTTGCCATAAGCCCCAGGAAATGCTCCATAGAGGGTTATCAAGTGGAGAATTTGTCTCTACCAGCACTGTAGCTTCCACTCCGCACTGTGTGGGTTTGGGCAATCTCCCTGATTCTGACTTAGCATGTCCAGTTGATATTACTTGAAGGGCAGATATACATGCCTTCTGTTTTATAGTACCAGGTAGGCAAAACTCCCCCAAACAGATACAATGTTCATTCCCATGATACAGTTAGGTAAAAGATGCAACGACTTCACATGAAGTGTGTTCAAATAGACTAACTTTCATAATGCCATCAACCCCTACATTTTTCTGTTTTAGTTTCAGGAACTTTTCTTCTCCACCCCCAGACCATTTACCCTTTCTTGTATAAAAGTCTTTGGGTCCCCAGCCAAGGGTTGAGCCAAAGGACCCTAACCCTCTTGTCAATCTTTATCTTGGTTAGTCTGCTCGACTATTGCCCCAGGCAAATTCAGATCAGATTTTTCATTGTAACCTCTGCCTTTTAGCTTTTTAAATTTCTCCAAACTGGGATAAATACAGAAAACTGGTTTGGGGCCCTTTAATGTTGGAGGACCAAAAGGGGCTCCCTTTGGTTGACCCAATCTTTGAGGGAGTGTTATGTTAAGACCTTTGTTTTAACCCCATCAGTTTCCTTTTTGCTGTTGTTATTTTTTACAGACAGGGGTCTCACTCTGTTGCCCAGGCTAGTCTTGAACTCCTGGGTTCAAACAATCCTCCTGCCTCGGCCTCCCAAAGTGCTGGGATTACAGGTGTGAGCCACCATGTGCAGCCAACCCCATCAATTTTCATTTTATTCATTCCATTTCTTAATAACCATCTAAAGATTTTTACCCTGCGGAGACCAGTCCCTCTTGCCTCTTCTTTCTTCTTTCATCTTCCTCCTTCTCCTCTCTTCTTCTTCTTTCATCCTGCTACTTCTGCTGCATCTGCTTCTTCTGCTTCTACTGCTGCTTCCTCTTCTTTTTTCTTTCTTTTTTTTTTTTTTTTTGAGACGGAGTGTCACTCTGTCATGAGGCTGGAGTGCAGTACTGCAATCTTGGCTCACTGCAACCTCCATCTCCTGGGTTCAAGCGACTCCCCTGCCTCAGCCTCCCGAGTTGCTGGGACTACAGGTGTGCACCACCACACCCAGATAATTTTTTGTATTTTAGTAGAGACAGGATTCCCCATGCTGGGCACGATGGTCTCAATCTCTTGACCTCGTGATCTGCCCGCCTTGCTGCTGCTGCCTCTTCTTCTGTTGCTGCTTCTGCTACTTCTTCTTTTTTCTCTTTCTTACTCTTCCTCCTCCTCCTCTTCCTCTTCTTCCTTTCTTCTCTTCCTCCTCTTCATCCCCTTTCTCCTCTTCCTCTTCTTCTTCTTTCTTCTCCTTCTTTTCTTCTTCTTCCATCTCCTCCTCCCCTCCTTTCTCTTTCCTTCCTCTTTCTTCTTTCCTCACCTTCTCACTCTCCCTTTCCTCCACCTCCTTCTCCTCCCTCTTTCCCTCCCCTCCCTCCTCTCTTCCCTTCCATCCTCCCTCCCCTTCCCTCCTCCTTTCCCTTCTCCCTTACCTTCTCTTCCCTTCCCTTTCCTTCCCTTCTCCCTTCCCTTCCCTCCTCTTTTTTCTTTTCTTTCTTTTTTTTTTTTCTGAGATGGGGTCTTGCTCTGTCTCCTAAGCCAGAGTATAATGACATGAAGGAGATAGAGATATAAAAAAGCCCTTAAAAAGATAAATGAATTCAGGAGCTGATTTTTTGAAAAGATCAACAAAATAGATCACTAGCCAGACTAATAACAAAGAAAAGAGAGAAGAATTGAATAGATGCAATAAAAATGATAAAGGCATATCAGGGCTCAAGCCTGTAATCCCAGCACTTTGGGAGGCTGAGGCGGGTGGATCACGAGGTCAACAGATCGAGACCATCTTGGTCAACATGGTGAAACCCCGTCTCTACTAAAATTACAAAAAATTAGCTGGGCACGGTGGTGCGTGCCTGTAATCCCAGCTGCTCAGGAGGCTGAGGCAGGAGAATTGCCTGAACCCAGGAGGTGGAGGTTGCGGTGAGCCAAGATTGCGCCATTGCACTCCAGCCTGGGTAACAAGAGCGAAACTCCGTCTCAAAAAAAAAAAAGAAATACAAAGTACCATCAGAGATTGCAAACACTGCTATGCACATAAACCAGTAAATCTAGAAGAAATGGATAAATTCCTGCACAGTTACACATTCCAAAGACTAAACCAGGAAGAAGTTGAATTCCTGAATAGACTAATAACAAGATCTGAAATAGAGGCAGCAATTAATAACTTACCAACCAAAAAAAGTCCAGGACCAGATGCATTCACAGCTGAATTCTACCAGAGGTACAAAGAGGAGCTGGGACCATTCCTTCTGAAATTATTCCAAATAATAAAAAAAGAAGGAATCCTCCCTAACTCATTTTATGAGACCAACATCATCCTGATACCAAAACCTGGCAGAGACACAACCAAAAAAGAAAATTTCAGGCCAGTATCCATGATGAACATTGATGTGAAAATCCTCAATAAAATTCTGGCAAACCAAATCCAATAGAACATTGAAAAGCTTATCCATCACAATCAAGTCGGCTTCATCCCTAGGATGCAAGGCTGGTTCAGCATATGCAAATCTATAAATGTAATCTGTCACATAAACACAACCAAAGACAAAAACCACATGATTATCTCAATAGATGCAGAGAAGGCCTTTGACAAAATTCAACAATGCTTTGTGCTAAAATTTCTCAATAAACTAGATATCGATGGATCATATCTCAAAATATAAGAGCTATTTATGACAAACTCATAGCCAATATCATGCTGAATGGGCAAAAACTGGAAGCATTCCCTTTGAAAACTGGCAAAAGACAAGCATGCCCTCTCTGACCACTCCTATTTAACATAGTATTGGAAGTTTGGCCTGGGCAATCAGGCAGGAAAAAGAAATAAAGGGTATTCAATTAGGAAAAGAGGAAGTCAAATTGTCCCTATTTGCAGATGACATGATTGTATATTTAGAAGACCCCATTATCTAAGCCCCAAATCTCCTTAAGCTGATAAGCAACTTCAGCAAAGTCTCAGGATAGAAAATCAATGTGCAAAAATTACAAGCATTCCTATACACCAATAACAGACACACAGCCAAATCATGAGTGAACTCCCATTCACAATTGCTACAAAGAGAATAAAACACCTAGGAATACAACAAACAAGGGATGTGAAAGACCTCTTCGAGGAGAACTACAAACCACTGCTCAAGGAAATAAGAGAGTACACAAACAAATGGAAAAACATTCCATGCTCTTGGATAAGAAGAATCAATATTGTGAAAATGGCCATACTGCCCAAAGTAATCTATAAATTCAATGCTATCCCCATCACTCTATTATTGACTTTCTTCACAGAATTGGAAAAAATCACCTTAAACTTTATATGGAACCAAAAAGGAGCCTGCATAGCCAAGACAGTCCTAAGCAAATAAATAAATAAATAAATAAATAAAGCTGGAGGCATCATGCTATCTGACTTCAGACTATACTACAAGGCTACTGTAATCAAAACAGCATGGTACTTGTACCAAAACAGATATAGATGAATGGATCAGAGCAGAGGCCTCGGAAGTAATGCCACACATCCACAACCATTTGATCTTTGACAAACCTAACAAAACAAGCAATGGGGAAAGGATTCCCTATTTAATAAATAGTATTGGGAAAACTGGCTAGCCATATGCAGAAAGCTGAAACTGGATCTTTTTCTTATACCTTGTACAAAAATTAACTCCAGATGGATTAAAGATTTAAACATACAACCTAACACCATAAGAACCCTAGAATTAAACCTAGGCAATACCATTCGGGACATAGGCATAGGCAAGGACTTCATGACTTAAATACAAAAAGCAATGGTAACAAAAGCCAAAATAGACACATGGGATCTAATCAAACTGAAGAGCTTCTGCACAGCAAAATAAACTACCATTAGAATGAAACAGCAACCAACAGAAAGGGAAAATCTACCCATCTGACAAAGGGCTAATGTTGAGAATCTACAAGAAAAAAACCAACCCCATCAAACAGTGGGTGAAGGATATGAACAGACACTTTTCAAAAGAAGACATTTATGCAACCAACAAACATGAGAGAAAAGCTCATCACTGGTCATTGGAGAAATGCAAATGAAAACCACATTGAGATACCATCTCATGTCAGTTAGAATGGTGATCATTGAAAATTCAGGAGACAACAGATGCTGGAGAGGATGTGGAGAAATAGGAATGCTTTTATACTGTTGGTGGGAGTGTAAATTAGTTCAACCATTGTGGAAGATAGTGTCATGATCCTCAAGGATATAGAAATAGAAATACCATTTGACCCAGCAATCCCATTACTGGGATTATATCCAAATGATTATAAATCATTCTATTATAAAGACACATGCACATGTATGTTTATTGCAGCACTGTTCACAATAGCAAAGACTTGTAACCAACCCAAATGCCCATCAATGATAGATTGGATAAAGAAAATGTGGCACATATACACCATGGAATACTATGCAGCCATAAAAAGGATGAGTTCATGTCCTTTGCAGGGACATGGATGAAGCTGGAAACCATCATTCTCAGCCAACTGACACAAGAACAGAAAACCAAACACTGCATGTTCTCACTCATAAGCAGATGTTAAACAATAAGAACACATGGACACAAGGAGGGGAGGAACATCACACACTGGGAATGTTGGGGGGTGGGGGGGGCTAGGGGAGGGATAGCAAGGGGTGGGGGAATTGGGGAGGGATAACATTAGGATAAATACCTAATGTAGATGATGGGGGTATAGATGCAGCAACACCATGGCTCGTGTATACCTATGTAACAAACCTGCACATTCTGCATGTACATATACCCCAGAACTTATATGTATATATATATATATATATAAAATGGTCAGGGGTTTGCGTTCCTAGAATATACAGGGATACTCAAAGCCAATGATAGATTGCCTGTTGGAAAAATACACCCCATACACCCCTTAGCCCAATATATTCTTGGTCAAACTTGAGTTTTTACATGAGCATGCCACTCCATCAGCCACTCTGATTAATATGACCAGACTGGTTGGGGGCAAAATCATTTCATTTGTCTCTTCTAGGAGTTTTATAGTTTCAGGTCTTATGTTCAGGCTTTTAACACATTTGAAGTTATTTTTTGTACATGGTGTAAGATCATGTTTTTTATTTGCACGTGGATAATCAGTTTTCCCTACACCATTTGCTGGAGACTAATCTTTCCCCCAGTTTGTGGCCTTGGAACCCATGTCAAATATCACTTGACCATATAAGTGAGGGCTTATTTCTGGGCTTTCTCTTCTATTTCATTGGTCTGTGTGTCTGCCTTTATGTCTAAATAATACTATTTTGATTAGTTTCGTGATATGTTTCAAAATAGGAAGTGTGAGACTTCCAGCTTTGTTTTTCTTCCTAAAGGTTTTTTTTGGCTATATGGGGTTCTTTTAGATTTTATAGGCATTTTAGGGTTTTAAAAACTTTTTTAAAAAGAAGCTATTGGAATTTTGATAGGAATTGCATTTAATTTATAGATCACTTTGGGTAGTATTGTTATTTTAACAATATTAAGCCTTTTAATCCATGAACATGGGAGGTCTTTCCACTTATTTTTATCTTCTTTAATTTTTTAAAATACTGTTTTGTAGCAGTCTTTAATTTTTTTAAAATACTGTTTTGTAGCAGTGATACAAGAAACAGGAGGGATGAATTAATGATATTTTACTATTATAAGATACATTACTCCTAATGTAGTACAGTGTTATGTGAAAGTAGACTTGAATTCATTATAAATGTATATTGCAAACTCTAGGGCAACCAGTAAAGAAAGTCAAAAAAAGAAGTTTAGACATGCCAGGAAGGAAGAGAACATGACATTGTACAAAGCACTCAATTAAAATCACAAAAGGCAGAAAAACAGTGGAAAAGAAAAGCAAGAATAAAAAACAAGGGCAACAAATAGAAATCAGGAACAAATATGATATATTAATCCAACTATATCTGTAATGACTTTAAATGTTAGTGATCTAAATTTCACTAAGACAAAGAGTGTGTAGATCTAAAAATAAGGCCTAACTATATGTTGTCTATAAGAAACACATTTTAGCCCAGGCATGGTGGTTCATGCCTCTAATCCCAGCACTTTGGAAGGCCAAGTTGGGCAGATCACAAGGTCAGGAGTTTGGGACTAGCCTGGCCAGCGTGGTGAAACCCTGTCTCTACTGAAAATACAGAAATTAGCCAGGCATGGTGGCATGCACCTGTAATCCCAGCTACTCTGGAGGCTGAGGAAGGAGAATTGCATGAACCCAGGAGGCAGAGGCTGCAGTGAGCCAAGATCATGCCATTGCACTCCAGTCTGGGCAACAGAGCAAGACTCCTTCTTGAAAGAAAGAAACACATTTTAAATATAAGAGCATATATAGATTAAAAGTAAATGAATGAAGAAATATATACCATGCCAACACTAATTAAGAGAAAGTGGAAGTAGCTCTATAAATATCAGGCAGAGCAAACTTCGGAGCAAGAATAGTTATCAGGGATAAGGAGGAAAATTAAATAATGAAACAGTGTTCAGTACCCCGAGAAGACGTAATTTTTTTTTTTTTTTTTTAAGATGGAGTTTTGCTCTGTCACCCAGGCTGGAGTGCAATGGCGCAATCTCGGCTCACTGCAGCCTCCACCTCCTGCAATTCTCCTAGGTCAGCCTCTCAAGTAGCTAGGATTACAGGCACCTGCCACCACACCCAGCTAATTTTTAGTTTTTAGTAGAGATGGGGTTTTATCATGTTGACCAGGCTGGTCTCAAACTCCTGACCTCAGGTGATACCCCTGCAGGGATTATAGGCATAAACTACCGCACTTGGTGATACCCCTGCAGGGATTATAGGCATAAGCTACCGCACTTGGCTGATATAATAATTTTTTGTTTTTTAGACACAGTTTCACTCTTGTTGTCCAGGCTGGAAGTCAGTGGCTTGATTTTGGCTCACCAAAACCTCCACCTCCTGGGTTCAAGCGATTCTCCTGCCTCAGCCTCCCCAGTAGCTGGGATTACACGCATGCGCTACCACGCCTGGCTAATTTTGTATTTTTTAGTAGAGATGGGGTTTCTCCAAGTTGGTGAGGCTGGTCTCAAACTCCTGACCTCAGGTGATCCACCCGCCTCGGCCTGGGCTTACAGGAATGAGACACGGTGCCTGACTGATATAGTAATTCTTAATTTTTATTCACCTAACAACAGGGCATCCAAATATGTAAGGCAAAAATAGAACTACAAGAAGAACTGGACGAATCTACTATTATAGTTGGAGACTTTAACACTCCTATATCAGAAATGGACATAGTCAACAAGCAGAAAACCAGTAAGGACATAGTTGAATTCAATAAGACCACCAATCAACTGTATATAATTGACACCTATAGAGTACTTCATCCAGCAGCAGACAGCTCATTACAGTTCTTCTCAAGATCACATGGAGCATACACCAAGATAGATCATACTCTGGGCTATAAAACACACCTCAACAAATGTAAAAGAAGTCACATAGCGTCTGCTTTCAGACCACATGAAATTAAACTAGAAATTGATATCAGAAACATAACTGAGAATCACAAATACTTGGAGATTAAACGACATATCTCTAAGTAATATATGAGTCAAAAAAGTCTGATGAAAAGAGTAAAATATTTGAAATAAATGAAACTATAACTTGCCAAAATGTGTAAGATACAGCAAAAGCAGTGCTTAGAAATTTATAGCATTGAATACATATATTAGAAAAGAAGATTTAAAATCATTAATCCAGCTGTCAGCTTTTATCTCAGAGGAGGACAATGTGAAACTTTCTTCAGTTGTCCCGAATCTGGGTTCATAGAACACTAGCCCCTCCACCATGCCACTGAAGAAAAAAGTAAAAGAATTCATTCAATATTCTGCCTTAGGAAACTAGAAAAAAAAGAGCAAATTAAGTCCAAATAAGCAGAATAAGATAAATAAAAATTGTAGCAGATATCAATAAAACTGAAAGCAGGAAAGCAATAGAGAAAAATAACAAAACCAAAATCTAGCTTTAAAAAAAAAATCGGGCCGGGCACGGTGGCTCAAGCCTGTAATCCCAGCACTTTGGGAGGCCGAGGCAGGTGGATCACGAGGTCAAGAGATCGAGACCATCCTGGTCAACATGGTGCAACCCCGTCTCTACTAAAAACACAAAAAAATCAGCTGGGCATGGTGGCGCGTGCCTGTAATCCCAGCTACTCGGGAGGCTGAGCCAGGAGAATTGCCTGAACCCAGGAGGCAGAGGTTGCGGTGAGCCGAGAGTGCGCCATTGCACTCCATCCTGGGTTACAAGAGCGAAACTCCGTCTCAAAAAAAAAAAAATCAAAAAAGTTGATAAACCTTAGGCAGGCTTACTAAGCAAAAGAGAGGGAAGACGCAATTACTAACATCAAAAGTAAAAGAGGGGGCATCGCTACAGATCCCATGCACACTAAAAGAATAATAAAGGAAAATTATGGATAACTCTATGCCTACACATTTGATTACCTAGATGGAAATGGACCGATTACTTAAAAGACACAGTCTGGCTGACGCCCGCCAGGCTGAGCTGTGGACCCAGGCGGCGCTGCTGCTGCTGCTGGGTGCCCAATGCCTTGAACCTGGGGAAACTATGTGAAGCAACACTTCGGATTTTGAAAGACATCATTTCATCATGGGACAGCAAATTTCGGATCAGACACAGTTGGTTATTAGCAAGTTACCAGAAAAAGTAGCAAAACATGTCACATTGGTTCGAGAAAATGGCTCCTTAACTTACAAAGAACTTTTTGGGAGAGTAGCTGAGCTTAATGATGTAACTGCTAAAGTGGCTTCTGGCCAGGAAAAACGTCTCTTTGAGGTACAACCTGGGTCTGATTCCTCTGCTTTTTGGAAAGTGGTGGTACGGGTGGTCTGCATCAAGATTAACAAAAGCAGTGGCATTGTGGAGGCATCACGGATCATGAATTTGTACCAGTTTATTCAAATTTATAAAGATATCACAAGTCAAGCAGCAGGAGTATTAGCACAAAGCTCCACCTCTGAAGAACCTGATGAAAGCTCATCCTCTGTAACATCTTGTCAGGCTAGTTTTTGGATTGGAAGGGTAAAGCAGCTGACTGATGAGGAGGAGTGTTGTATCTGTATGGACTGGCAAGCTGACCTCATCCTGCCTTGTGCTCACAGCTTTTGTCAGAAGTGTATTGATAAATGGAGTGATTGACACAGGAATTGCCCTATTTGTTGCCTACAGATGACTGGAGCAAATGAATTTTGGGTGGTATCAGATGCACCCACTGAAGATGATATAGCTAACTATGTTCTTAACATGGCTGACGAGGCAGGCCAGCCCCACAGGCCATGACCTTGGAGTGAAGGTCTTCTGTTGCTATTGTAAGCTACAAATATTTGATCATGGGGGAAGAACACAAGGTTGTGGCACAGACACAGAAAAATCCATTTTCCCCACCCTTTTATTTCTGCTACTCTGATCATTTGTCCCACTTTAAAAAATTAATGTCCCATGTCTTCCATTTATGGTAAACTAAAATTTGCTACTGTTTTAGACTATATTTTCCTATTATTTGTCTGTTCAAATTTGTATTACAATTAATTGCTCCTGAATTCTTTGCTAAAGGTAACAGCAGCACTTCCAGAGGCTTCTGAAACACTAATGTTTTGTGGAGCAGGAGTATTCTGAGGTTAGTAGTTTGAGACCAGCCTGGCCAACATGGTAAAACCCTGTCTCTATTAAGATACAAAAACTAGGGCCGGGTGCGGTGGCTCAAGCCTGTAATCCCAGCACTTTGGGAGGCCGAGGCGGGTGGATCACGAGGTCGAGAGATCGAGACCAACCTGGTCAACATGGTGAAACCCCGTCTCTACTAAAATACAAAAAATTAGCTGGGCATGGTGACGCGTGCCTGTAATCCCGGCTACTCAGGAGGCTGAGGCAGGAGAATTGCCTGAACCCAGGAGGCGGAGGTTGCGGTGAGCCGAGATCGCGCCATTGCACTCCAGCCTGGGTAACAAGAGCGAAACTCTGTCTCAAAAAAAAAAAAAAAAAAAAAAAAAAAGATACAAAAACTAGCTGGGCCTGGTGGCAAGCACCTGTGATCTCAGCTACTCGATAGGCTGAGGCAGGAGAATTGCTTGAACCTGGGAGGTGGAGGTTGTAATGAGCCAAGATTGTGCCACTGCACTCTAGCCCAGGAGACAGAGCGAGATTCCTTCTCAAAAAAAAGGACAAGAAAATAGAGTGATGCTTTTTTACTGTATATACATAAAAGACGTCTGAAAATTAGAAGATAATTTGGCATTCTTGCTGTTTCACTGTACTTCCATTGAAATATTCTTTCCATTAAAATAGTCTAAAAGAATATAGTAATAATGGAATTGTGATCTTCAGTCACAACCATTTTTTTGCTTATCATCTAAATTTCTAACATTAATATTTTGGCATGTAATAAAACAAGGGCCTGCCTCCTTTAAAATGTAACATTCCATGTAACTTTTCTGACTTCTTCAAAGTTGCAAATATTGCTATTTTCCTAAACCAGGGTACACAATTTAAGTTGCCACTGATTGATGACAGAATTTTTGGATAATAGGGTTTTAATAGGCAAGCAAATAAAATTAAATCAATTTCAAGGAAAAACATCTGGTATTTCAAGGTAGCTTGAAATTTCAAATTCCAAGGTAGCTTGATCTTGCCCCAAAAAATGCTGAAGACTAATCCATTGACATTCATAATGGGACAGCTAAATACCAAACAGCTAACTACTCCCTATGGAGGTTTATGCAAGCAGAGTACCAGGGGTTCCATCATATCAACCTGGCAATGCACTTGGTGGTTGTGTGACCTTGAGAAAGTCTCTTACTGTTGTTTGTAGGTTCCTACTTTAGAAACTGAGACTTTATTTGTGGTTTTCCCACTATGTCAGCAGCAAAAACTTTTTTTTCAAGGAAAATCTTACAGAACCCTTAAACACACATGCATACACACACATCCTACCCCTTATATAAAAGTCATATTTTATTATAAATGTCCTTATTTATTATATAAACTTTATATACTATAAATATGATTAAGTCAACCAATAAAAACACATTGATGCATTGGTAATAGCAGTATGTTTGAATTTAGTGAGTAACACACTTGTATAATGGGAGTTGTTTTTTTTAAAAAGTTTTTTAATTTGGTCAAATTTGCAGAACCCTGTATCTCCTCCACAGATTCTTCGTGTTCCATGGAATATATTTTGAAAACCTTGGGATAGATGATCCACTGGGATCTTTTCCAGCTCAAAGATTTTAAATTTTCCTTTTGGATTAGACTTGCTGAGCTTAATTCAGATTGTCTCATTTAAAAATGTTTCTGAAATGTGAACAAAGTTACCTTACAGAGTTTTGCATCTTTCCAGGGATAGCCAATGATTTTATCCCCCAGAATCCTTCACCTTTCAAGGAATTATTTAACAATGAGACCAGTGACTCAACAGGGCCCAAACCTTTTTATTTTACAATATGAGCTCCAAGACACTTACTGATCTACTGTGAATATAAAATATTATTAGCCTTATCAAATATCGAATAAATGAATACAGCTCTTTGTTCACGCTATTAAACTGGGTGATAATTCTTTAGATGTGACTGTTAGGTAGGTTCTACTGTAATAACATCGTAAAAGTTGTAAATTTGTTTGATAGATGTTTTGTATTCTGTACAGCATTGTCTTTTTTAAATTTGAAGTACTTAAATGTACTTACTATAATAGGAAACATAATGTGTGCCTTCTAGGATTTGTGAAGTGGTCTCATGAGCTCTAAGGAATTTGTTTTATAAGTTATAAAGTTTTCCCTATCCTAACTCAGTAACAGAGGGTTTACTCCGATTATGTATAGAACCTTAGTTTGAGAAAATGAATTTGACTATGTACTGAATTTAGAGGTTGAGAATAATAGTATCTGTGTTATTCTTAGGACCACTGATAAATTATGCAATAAATAATCATTTGCAAGTTAAAAAAAAAGACACAGTCTGCCAAAATTAACACAAAAAGAAATCAGCACTTTTAGTAAATTTATATTGATTAAAGTAATTGGATTAATAATTAATAACCTTCCAAAACAGAAAGCATGAGGCCTGGATGGATTCATTAGTGAACGCTTCCAAACATTTAAGGAAGAAATTATACCAAACCTCTATAATCTCTTCCGGGAAGCAGAGGTTACTTCCTAACCCATTCTATGAGGCTGGCATACCCTAACATTCAAATTAAACCAAGATTTTACAAAAGCTTGGTGCAGTGGTTCACACCTGTAATCCCACACTTTGGGAGCCTGTGATGGGATGATCACTTGAGTTCAGGAGTTCAACATCAGCCTGGGAAAATATCAAAGCCTCATCTCTACTTAAAAAAAAAATTGCCAGGCCCAGTGGCTCATGACTTTAGGAGGCGTTTCTACTAAAAATACAAAATTAACTGGGTGTGGTGGTACATGCCTGTAATCCCAGCTGCTCAGGAGGCTGAGACAGGAGAATTGCTTGAACCTGGGAGGCAGAGTTTGCAGTGAGCTGAGATCACACCATTGCAGTCCAGCCTGGACAACAAGAGCAAAACTCCTTCTCAAAAAAAAAAAAAAAAAAAAAAAATAGCTGATATGGTGGCACACACCTGTTGTCTCAGCTGCTTGAAAAGCTGAAGTGGGAGGATAACTTGAGCCCAGGAGATCAAGGCTGCAGTGATCTGTGATCATGCCACTGCATTCTAGTTTGGGCAACAGAGTAAGTCCTTGTCTAGAAAAAAAATTTTCAAGAAAAGAAATCAAAGAGTATAATTAATTCTATCAGGAATGCTGGTTTCTTCATTTTTGAGGCTATGACAAACAGGACCATTTTATCCATTGAATAATACAGACCCCCACATCAAGAGTCTGGGAGCTTTTCAGGGTTTATAAAAAATGTTTTATATGTGAAAAAAAGAATCTCGAATTTACAAAAAGAAAACTGCAAAATCCTACACATTGCCAAAGCTGTAGAAACTGAACTCCTAGTCTTTTGATTCCCCGTTTTTTTTTTTTTTTTTTTTTTTTTGGGGAGGAAGGCAGGAAGGGAGGGAAGGAGGACGGTAGGGAGGAAGGAAGGAAGGAAGGAAGGAAGGAAGGAAGGAAGGAAGGAAGGAAGGAAGGAAGGGAGGAAGGGGGGGAGGGAGGGAGGGAGGGAAGGGAAGGAAGGAAATCAAGCAATGAGAGAGACATTGCCGACCTGGATCTAGAGGTTTACACGTTGATTTCTTTTTTTTTGAGAGAAGGAAAGAAAAAAAATAAGTAAAGGAGAGGAAGAAAGAGGAAGAGAAAGAGGGAGAGTAAATGGAAATATTGCTTTATTCTGAAAAAAATTGGGTATTAATAATGGCCAATCAATGTTTCATTTAAACCTATGGGTAGGTGTGATGTGGTATTGACAAGAATGTATATTTTGTGTATTTGAAGTGGTAAGCTCTATAAATATTTATTAAGTTTACTTGTTCCGGATCTGAGTTCGAGTCCTTGATATCCTTATTAATTTTCTGTCTCATTGAATCTAAGTCTCTATGTATCTGGGTGTTAGGATCATTAGCTCTTGTTGTTGCATTGATCCTTTTACCACTATATCTTTGTTGCTTTAAAATCTATTTTATCCGATACGAGAATTGCAACTCCTGCTTTTATTTATTTTTGCTCTCCATTTGGTTGGTAAATCTTTCTCCATCCCTTTGTTTTGAGTCTTTGTGTATCCTTGCATGTGAAACAGGTCTGGATGTAACCTGCTGTTGGGTTTTGGCTGTGTCTTTTGATTGGGGGATTTAGTCTACTTAAATTTAGGGTTACTGCCATTTGATGTTGACTGGCTGTTTTATCCATTCGTTGGTGTAAATTCTTCTTTATGTTGGTGCTCTTTACTTTTTGGTGTATTTTTAGAAAGGCTAATACTAGTTGTTTCTTTCTGTGTGTAATGCTTCTTTCAGAAGCTCTTGTAAAGCAGGCCTGGTGGTAATAAAATCTCTGAGTTCTTGCTTGTTCATAAAAGATTTTATTTTTCCTTCAGTTGTGAAGCTTAGTTTGGCTGGATATGAAATTCTGGGCTGAAGGTTCTGTTCTTTGAGGATGTTGAATATTGGCCCCCACTCTCTTCTGGCTTGTAGAGTTTCTGCTGAGAGATCTGCTGTAAGTCTGATAGGCTTGCCTTTGTGGGTAACATGACCTTTCTCTCTGGCTGCCCTTAGTATTTTCTCCTTCGTTTCAACCCTGGTGAATCTAACGATTATGTGCCTTGGGGTTGCTCTTCTTGAGGAATATCTTTGTGGTGTTCTCTGTATTACCTGGGGTTGAATGTTGACCTGCTTTGCTAGTTTAGGAAAATTTTCCTGAATAGTATCCTGAAGGGTATTTTCCAGGTTGGGTTCATTCTCTCCGTCGCATTCAGGTACACCTATCAAACGTAAATTTGGTCTTTTCACATAGTCCCACATTTCTTGGAGACTTTGCTCATTCCTTTTTATCCTTTTTTCTCTAATATTTTCTTCACGTTTTATTTCATTAAGTTGGACTTTGACCTCCGATATCCTTTCTTCTGCTTGAACAATTCGAGTGTTTAAACCTGTGCATACTTCTCGGAGTTCCTGTATTGTATTCTTCAGTTCCATTAATTCACTCATACTCCTCTCTAAGTTGTCTATTCTCAATAGGATTTCATCAAACCTTTTTTCAAAGTTCCTAGTTTCTTTACGTTGGGCTACAACGTGTTCTTTTAACTCACTGAAGTTTGTTATTATCCATTCCTTGAAGAGTGATTCTGTCATCAGGATGCGCTCGTTCTCCATCAAGCCTTGTTCCATTGTTGATGAGGAACTGTGATCACCTTTAGAGGGAGAGGCATTCTGACTTTGAGTATTCTCAGCCTTTTTATGCTGGTTTCTTCCCGTCATTGTAAATTTATCCTCCTGCCATCTTTGAATTTACCAACTTTCAGACTAGGTCTCTTGAGTGGGCGTCCAGGTTGTTAATTCCCAGGGCCAGAGCAGCAGCGTTAAAACTGATGGTGCTTTTCTTCCCAGGATTCTCCTGTCGGGCTTCCTTCTTGTGTCCGTAGAAGGCGACTCTGCCTTCCCGGGGCTCCAAACCTCGGTCAGAAGGGGAAGCAGTCCCGTTTACTCTGCGCCGAGCGCTGCCGCGCCGAGGTGCCCTCACAGCCACTGTGCTGGGCTCTGGTGTTGTGCTGGGGGCCCGTGCGGGTCCTCCAAACCTGTTTACTCTGCTCCGAGAGCTGCCGTGCCAAGGTGCCGTCACAGCCGCTGCGCTGGGCTCTGGTGTCCTGCTGGGGGCCCGTGTGGGTCCTCCGAACCTGTTTACTCTGCTCCGAGAGCTGCGCGCCGTGGTGCCGGCGGAACTGCTGCGCCGGCCACGAGAGTCTCGCTGGCCACCAGTGTGTTTCCTCCACTGGGGGATCTTCTGTTCCATGAGCAACCAGAATTTGTCTGAAAGTGTGGCGTCCTCTAGTTCTCTGTGCCTTCCCTGAGAGCTGCAATCCCGGGATGTTAGCGATCGGCCATCTTGGATCCATTCCGATTCCCCGTTTTTTACGGCTCTGAATACCATAGGACTGCCAGCATTTCTGGCTCCAGTGGCAAATCTAGCCCTAATATAGATGCTGTAGAGCAATAAGATCCTCTGATAGCCAGATGGATGCCTAAGCTATCATAGCCTAATGACATCATTGCAACATCATTTTTTGAACTTCCTTGTGCTGATCCATTGTTCACCAGTTCACCTTCTGATTCCCATGTAGGTGTGCAGAGAGGATGCAGTATGTCTTTGGGTATTTCTGCTCTAACAATGCTTTCTCAAGTACACCAATACAATAGCTTGTGATTAAGGGCTGTCACACCACATGTCTAGAATTTGAGAAGAAAATAGGCTAATCTGGGCACTGTGGCTTACACCTGTAATCTGAGCACTTTGGGAGGCTGAGGCAGGATCACGAGGTCAGGAGTTCGAGACCGGCCCGACCAACATAGTGAAACTCTGTCTCTACTAAAAATAAGAAAAATTAGGTGGGCATGGTGGTGGGCACCTGTAATTCTAGCTACTTTGGAGGCTGAGGCAGGAGAATCACTTGAACCCAGGAGGCGAAGGTTGCATTGAGCTGAGATCGAACCACTGCACACCAGCCCGAGTGACAGTGTGAGACTCCATCTCAGATGAAAAAAAAGAAAATAAGCCAATCATGTCAACATTATTATTATTATGGTCCCTTACAGCCATACATTTCTAAGTGTAAATTAAACTGCTAATTTAAGAGGGATGAGGAATATTCTCACACATCTTGTCATTCACATCTTTAGTATTACACTTAATTCTAGCTGATTCAGGCCTCGTGAATCCTTGTGTTAATCTTATTCTCAATGTCCAGGTTCTAACCTCTACTGTTCTTCCACTGTTGACCTTCCCTTGCCAGGCCTATCTTAACAGCTGAACCCTAGGCTTCTGTTTCTCTTTTTTTTTTTTTTGAGACAAGAGTCTCACTCTTGTTTCCCAGGTTGGAGTGTAATGGCGCCATCTCGGCTCACCTCCCGGGTTCAAGTGATTCTCCTTCCTCAGCCTGACGTGTAGCTGGGACTACAGGCGCATGCCACCACATCCAGCTAATTTTTGTACTTTTAGTAGAAACTGGGTTTCACCATGCTAGCCAGGATGGTCTCGATTACGTCGTGATCCGCCCCCCTGGGTTTCCCAAGGTGCTGGGATTACAGGCATGAGCTACCGCACCCAGCCTGTTTCTCCATCTTTAACTGTGTTGTTTTAGGCTCTTGGGTAAAACCCTGTCAACTCAGTTCCCAGGTTTCTTGAGCCACAGTGACGCCCCTGAAGTTTGTGCTCCCTGAATGCCCCAGAGCTGGAAACCTGGCAGCTTTTGCACATAAAATTCCTTTTTTATAAAAGTGTTCAGGCCAGGCATGGTGGCTCACACCTGTCATTCCAGCATTTTGGGAGGCCTAGGCTGGCGGATCTTCAGGTCAGGAGTTTGAAACCAGCCTAACCAACATGGTGAAATCCCATCTCTACCAAAGATACAAAAATTAGCTGGACGTGGTGGTGTGTGCCTATAATCCCAGCTACTCAGGAGGCTGAGGCAGGAGAATTGCCTGAGCCCAGGAGGCAGAGGTTGTGGTGAGCCGAGATCGCGCCATTGCACTCCAGCCTGGGTGAAAAGAGAGAAACTCCGTCTCAAAAAAAAAAAAAAGGAAAGAAGGCAATATAATCATATTTGCATATTAGAAGAAACATTCACTCAGAGGGCAGGTTAAATGGACCAGTGGAGGAGGGGCAGGAAGGCCAGCTCAGAGACGTAGGCCAGTTCAGAGGCTTCAACAATAGAAAAGGCAGGAAAATAATGAAATGGAATAGGGTGGAGGCAATGGGGCCAGAAAAAATGGCAAGGAAAGATGTCAGAGGAGTTGACAGGATTCTTGGTGTCAGATTTATGGGGTTAAGCAGAGAAGGGGCAAGGTTGACTCCCAGGTTTCTGGCATGAACTGGATGGTTTCTGGCACTTCATGAGAGGAAACGCACAATGGTTGTGTGTGTGGTTTTTTGTTTGTCTGATTTTTCTGGCAGTGGGAGTGCTGCAGGGTGGGACAAAACATGGGGAGAAGAGAGACATGTGTTTCAGTTTGGGCATGCTGAGTCAGAGGCTCCTGGGAGTCAAGAGAGATGTTAAACATACAGTTGGAGTCCTTTACTTCAGTCTCCTCCTCTATATTTCCAGGGTGAAGCAGCTAGTAGGACTGCTTAGCACATAAGAGAAAATGGATAAAACTTTCCTAACACTTTGCCTGGTACATAGAAGGTCCCGAATAACTGGCAGCTCTTATGATTACTAAAACCTTAGAAAAGTGATGCATTATTCACGAGGTCAGGAGTTCAATACCAGCCTGACCAACAGGTTGAAACTCCATCTCTACTAAAAATACAAAAATTAGCTGGGTGTGGTAATGTGCACCTGAGTAGCACCCAGCTACTCAGGAGGCTGAAGCAGGAGAATCACTTGAACCTGGGAGGTGGAGTTTGCAGTGATCCAAGATCATGCCACTGCACTCCAACCTGGGCGACAGAGCCAGGCTGTCTCAAAAAAAAAAAAAGAAAGAAAGAAAAGAAAAGTGATGCATTCTCTTTCATTGCAGGGAAAACACTGGAATGAATATACTTATTTTTCAAAAAGCTTATAGTGTTCATTTTCGAATCATACCACAAAGAATTGTAAGGCAGAAAGAGCATGACAGTCAAAGCAAAAATCAAGCTAAAACCTTTACTATGGTGACCTGTAAAACTTGCAGTTTGTATTCCTGCTTATCACAGAGCTACAGGAAATCCTAGAAATCATCTCTTCATATAACCTAATCATACACATTGCCTTCGAAACAATTTTTTTGCCAAGAACAATGAGGTCTTTGAATGTATAGATGTGAGAGAAACAAGTCCTTTACCACTATTCTAACACCTGGCATTACACGATTTCACATGGAAGCCAAGTTTCCCCATGTTATCATTCTTCATTTATTCGGGGCTTTATTGTGTGCAACGGAGAGTAACTGAAAAATAAGAGCAACCAGACTTCTTAGCTGAAAACCACATTTGATCTTTTCTGTCCACATTTGCCTGTTACTCAGTATTACACCTATCTGACCATTGTAAGATCTGAATACTCTCTGAACGTGGCAAAAGTATATTGGCCCCTTTGCATGCCTGCAACAATAGTTTTTAAAAACCTGATAGATTCAAGCCTGTAATCCCAGCACTTTGGGAGGCCGAGGCGGGTGGATCACGAGGTCAAGACAAGAGATCAAGACCATCCTGGTCGATATAGCGAAACCCCGTCTCTACTAAAAATACAAAAAATTAGCTGGGCATGGTGGCGCGTGCCTGTAATCCCAGCTACTCAGGAGGCTGAGGCAGGAGAATTGCCTGAACCCAGGAGGCGAAAGTTGCGGTGAGCCGAGATCGCGCCATTGCACTCCAGCCTGAATAACAAAAGCGAAACTCCGTCTCAAAAAAAAAAAAAAAACCAACAAAAAACCTGATAGATTTGCAAATACCCAGAAGTGGGATCACTGGTGAGACATGGGCTAAGTTCAGAAAGTGCCCTGAAACCACCTTTGCAGATTTATAAATAATGAGAGAAATCTAGCATGACTGACTCCATCTTGCTTCTAACCTCACAGGCTAAGTTACTGTGTTTTCTTATTCTAGCACAGAGGCTAGGATACCTACAGAGGGATTTCGTGTAAACTTGGAGGCAAAGGAAACTGACCCCACCCCCTTCCTGGGAACCCGTGAAACCTCTCCGAGTTGCAGAAGCTCCTGTGATTTCGTTCCTATCCGGTCAATTGTTTCAGTTCCCCAGCGCCCTACAGCCAAAATACCTTTTAAAACTCTGGCCCCGGAATTCGAGGGGAGACGGGTCTGAGGTTCCCGGGAGTAGCCAGGCCTACGAAGAGCACGTATTAAAGCTGCTGTTCCACGTTGCAGTGGAACAATGCTAATAATATTGAGGGACCCCTACTAAGTAGCTGAGTTCTGTCTGCAGTTTAAGTGAAAGCCTATGTAGATAAGTTTCACGGGCACAGCACTCAGTGCTAGCTAGCACTTACCAGCTGCGTGACCTTGGGCAAGTGTGGAAGGCAGAATAATGCCCCCCACCTCCACCCCTTAGGATGTCCACATCCTACTCCTTGGAACCTGTGCCTTTGTTCTCTTGCTTGGCAAAGGGGAATAAGATTGCAGATGGAATTAAGGTTACTAATTAGCTGACTTTAAAATAGGGAGATGCTCTTGGAGTATGCAGGTGGGCCCAATGTAATTACAAGGGGTCTCTAAAGTGGAAAAGGGCCCTAAAAGAAGGTCAGAATCAGAAAGCTATTTGAAGGTAGAGGAAGGGGCAACAGCCAAGGAATGCAGCTGGCCTCAAGTAGCTGGAGGAGCAGGCACAGTGTCTCATGCTTGCAATCCCAGTGCTTCGGGAGGTAGAGGCAGGAGCCCAGGAGTTCAAGATCAGCCTGAGAAATAAACATAGTGAGACCCTTGTCTCTACGAAAAATTGGTTGGCCATGGCAGCAGGAGCTGTGGTCCCAGCTGCTTGGGGGACTGGGGCAGGAGGATCACTAGAGCTGGGGAGGGCTCATGATCCCACCACTGCAGTCCAGCCTTGGTGAAAGAGTGAGATCCTGTCTCAAAAAAAAAAGGAGGTGGAAAAGGAAAGAAAAGGAGGAGAAGAAGCTAGAAAGGAAAAGAAAACAAATTGTCTCCTAAAGTTTCCAGAAGTAATGACACCTTTTTTTTTTTTTTTTTTTTTTTTTTTGAGACGGAGTTTTGCTGTTGTTACCCAGACTGGAGTGCAATGGCACGATCTCAGCTCACCGCAACGTCCGCCTTCTGGGTTCAAGCAATTCCCCTGCCTCAGCCTCCCGAGTAGCTGGGACTACAGGCACGCACCACCATGCCCAGCTAATTTTTGTATTTTTAGTAGAGACAGGGTTTCACCTTGTTGACCAGGATGGTCTCGATCTCTTGACCTCATGATCCACCCGCCTCGGCCTCCCAAAGTGCTGGGATTATAAGTGTGAGCCACCGTGCCTGGCCTCCTTTTTTTTTTTTTTTTTTGAAACAGCGTCTTGCTATGTTGCCAGTACTGGTTTTGGGCTGCAGCAATCCTCCCATCTCAGCCTCCTGAGTGGCTGGGATTACAGGGAAGCACCACCATGCATGCTGATGCATTGATTTTAAGTCAGTGAGCTGTATTTCTGACTTTCAGAACTGTGAGATAATAAATTTGTGTCGTTTTAGCCATTTAGGTTGTCATAGTTTGTTACAGCAGCCTTAGGAAACCAATACAGCAGAGTAACTAAACCCCTCTGTATAAAAGTATAGAACCTACCTCATAGGATTATTGCAAACAATATCTGGTTACGATTTACTGTAAGCACTGAGCATGTTGATTATAACATGTGTTAACCAGAGTCACAGAGACTGAAATACAATGAAAGATGTTTATTGGCAGTCTTAGAATTGCAATTCAAGGAACCCAGATTCCGGAAGCATTTGAATTGTGTCCTGACCAGCTATTTTGGAGTAGGGTTTTTAAAGAAAATAAGAAGTTAGTTCTCACTAGCTCATGCATAACCCACTATTTTCATTGAAGATGAAGCATTATCATGACAGTTCATTGGTTTCTAGGCAGAAGTCCTTGATTCAGGGGTTTGGGAAAAGTTCCGTCCTCAGCATAAAGTCCTTTTCATAAGTGGCAGCAATTCTGTCTACAACATCAACATTAGATAAATTTTGGTATAAATAATGGAATACTGCACACAAAATAAATGAACTACATGGATAAAGATCTCAAATATTTTAAAGATAATTTAATCTTGACTGAAAGGTACCAGATATAAAAATGCAATAATGTATGGTTCTACTTAGAACAAATTAAAAACAAACTAAGCTATGAGATGGTGGTAATAGAGATTATCTTCCGGAGGTGACACTTTTGGGGTGCTGGTAAAACAGTTTTTTATCTAGGTGGTGGTTATATAGGTGTGTTCATTTTGTAATAATTCATGGAAAGCCTATGTGCATGCTATACCTGAATTTAAACGTTAAAAAAATGCTGCCACTTAATTTGCTATCATCTTGTTTCCATAATTTTGTCTTTCAAATAGACTCAAATGTTTATGGAGCCCTATTAATATGCCAGGGACTACGCTAGGCGTTAAGGATACCCAAAGAGCCTTATTTATTTATTTATTGAGACAAGGGCTCACTCTGTCACCCAGATGAGAGTGCAGTGGTGCAATCTTGGCTCGACCTCCTGGGCTTAAGTGATCCTCCTACCTCCGCCTCCTGAGTAGCTGTGGCTACAGGTGTGTGCCACCATGCCCAGCTAATTTTTAAATTTTTTGGTAGCGATGGAGTTTCACCATGTTGGCCAGACTGGTTCCGAACTCCTGACCTCAAGTGATCCACCCATCTCAGCCTCCCAAAGTGCTGGGATTACAGGTGTGAGCTACCACACCGGCAAGAGCCTTCTTTACTTAGCACAGAAGATTGCTTAATAAATACTTCTTGGTTATACTGCTTGCCTGTTTTGTTAGATCCTACATAAAACAAACTCTTAGGGGATAGAACTAGCTACGGAGCTACTGGTGTTTCTACCACAGTTCTAAGCATTGGTTCTTGCAACTATTGCTTCTGGCCACTTCACTTCTAACCCTTTGAGTCAGTCAGCAAGACCCCCAAATAGTTCACCAGGGTTGGCTCATGGAGAAAAATCAATGCATGGTAGCTGGGGTGGGATGGTGGCCTCTTGGGACATCACAGCACTCCCCTGTTCTGACCT
This sequence comes from Callithrix jacchus, assembly GCF_049354715.1. Lineage (NCBI taxonomy): Eukaryota > Metazoa > Chordata > Mammalia > Primates > Cebidae > Callithrix > Callithrix jacchus. The sequence continues at coordinate 67,950,217 of NC_133502.1, forward strand.
GCTGGATCTACTCCTATTTCCCTGATTCTAAACTCCTCACTCCACCCCCCAGCCCTTTAGTCCCTTACTCTGGTCCTTGCCCAAAATGGTATTTTTCTTACTGAACCTGTTGACCACCTATTCTTTCTCCTGCCATTTGGATTCAACTCTTTGGTGGTGATGTGAGCAGGGATGTTAAGTTAGTGAACTGCCATAAGTATTTGTAAACCCAGTATACAAAAAAGCCATTAAGAAAATGAAAATTCTCCTAGCTGAGGATTCCTTCCATGTAGCAATGCTGATAAAGATGGGTGAAGCAATGTGTGGTCGAGAGCACTTGGTTTATTTTCACCAGTGGCAACAACAGAGGGAGGAACGAAATGCAGGTGTGTGTCCTGCAGTTGTCAAACTTGTAGACCTAACACATTTTGTGGACAAGGTGAGCCCTTCCTCATATTGTCCTAAAGCTGCTCCCTGCTCCCTCAAAGCTGTTCATGGCTCCTATTTGCCAGACTTTCACCTGTGGTCCTGGCTTACCTCTCTTGGGGTGGCAAGAATATCTTACTTAAATAGTCACTTTCTCTGCATCCTAAGTATCTTGCTGATTGAAACATCTTACTGTGTGAGTCAGGTTTATCTAATTCTACTGATTTATTTCCACTAATAAAACACAACCTAATGAAATTCGCAAATATGCATGACCACATAATTACATGCCTTTTAAAATACAGAACCTGTTATAAGATATATTTCATATTCATGTTACTTAAAAATATTCCCTACCACGTAATAAGTTCCCCTCATTTTTCTTCACCATTAGTAAGTTGGCATTTGGATTTCAGCTTCCTTATCTATTTGTGGACTTTTTGGACATCTTTAGCCAGAATATCATTTCTGTTTCTATCTCAGGCCCTACCTCATCCTTACACCTATAGAAACAGATACTCTTCATGTCCTTGCCAATAATTGGAATGTGGTATGTGCATTTCCTATTCTGAGGATCCTCAATAGTACTTGTTTTCATTCTGACCCAAGAAAAGAAATAGTTTAGAAAAGGAAATACTAAAAGGTAATTTTTTCATTCAACTAGTATATATTAGGCATTTAGCATTAGCAGTTACCACTCTGGCTGCTTGGTATATAATATAAAGATATGGTCTCTAGTCTAAAGGAGCTTACTTTCTATTGGCAAGACAGGAAATCAATAGAAATCAACATGACATCTGCCACAATATACAAATACTGGCATCCTTATCATAAGATGCATCAAACCTAAATCCTCAAATAACCAAAGCTGTGCTCAGCCACAGAAAATACCCTCCCAGAGTCACACGTGATACCTGAAATGTGAACATAAATAGTGTTTATGTAAACTGCAATATACATGCGCACTTATTTTCAGCCATTTTTAAGGAGGATGCTGATTTGGGGGCATTTTATCTGTAGAATTTAACCTGTTGCTTTACAAATGCATCAGAGGTAAATTCAACCCATTAGAAATTTAAATCAAGCTATTCAAAAAGACAAAAATGGGCAACTTCGGAAGAACACAACTTGTGACATGTCCCATTAAGCCTAGAGCCTTACCAAATTAAAGAAGCTACCTCTGAAGTTAAGACACAGTAGAAATGGTGTGAGATATGTGAAGGTCCAATTGGATGAGTCCAGAAAGTTTCACACAGGAGGGAAACTTGAGCTAAGGTATGAAAAACTAGTAAGGATCTGTTAAGGCAGACTGAGGGTGGGCGTGGCATTCAGTTCAGAAGGAGTTGCGGGCACACCGGCAAGGAGGTAGGAACCAGCATGCTGCACTGGAGGAAACACAGAGAAAAACGCAATGCTGAGTGCAGGATGTGACAGCAGGGTGTGGTGCAGTGAGAAAACTGGTCCAGGAAAATGAGGAAAGCCCTAATATGTCAGGTTAGGGATTTTATTCTACAGGTGATGGGAACTTCCAAAGACGTTTGGGAAGATGAGACATAACTAAATTTATGCTTTGAAAAAGTCACTCTAAGATTAATGTTAAAAACGAATTGGAGAGTTAAGATGATAAATTTTAAGTTATGTGTATTTTACCACAATTAGGAATAAAAATAAAGTCAATTCGTTGATTGGAGGAGTAAAGCTGCGGGAAGAGTCTAGGGAAGAAGGCCTAGGGGAGAAGCAGATGGACTATGAGATGGGGATGGATTCAAGAGACAAGATAGAAACAGAATGGACAAGAAAGAGCAACTGCTGGATGTGGGAAGGGAATCAAATCTGAGCAATTTAGCAGATGGTAGAGAAGAATACAGGAGGAAGGTTACTCTGAAACACAGCAAGCTAGAAGGATGTGGACAGTCAAGCAGAGATGTCGGCTGTGTGGTGGAGCCTGGAGCTTTGGAGGAAGTCTGGGCTGTAGGTAATATTGTGTGGGGAGTCATCCAAGAATAGCTAGAAAGTGAATCTATGAAGGAAAAAAAAGAAGAGAAGCCAAGAAGTATCAAGTCAAACTGAAGTTGAGGGTGGGCGTGAAGTTGGTGAAAAGTTTGGCTTTCTTGCTATGTCGCTTTTGCCCACGAATTGATCTGATAAATGAAGAGTGATATATGGTTTCGTACAAAGTGACTAATCATTATTATGCAAAAACCAAATGTTTAAATATTTTATTTATTTATTTTTTGAGACGGGTCTCGCTCTGTCACCCAGACTGGAGTGCAATGGTGGGATCATAGCTCACTGCAGCCTTAATATCCTGGGCTCAAGCTATCCTCCTACCTCAGCCTCCCAAAGAGCTGAGACTACAAGCAGGTGCCACCATGTCCCACCAACTCCACCACATCTAGCTCATCTTTTACTTTTTGCTAAAACGGGATCTCACTATGTTGCTTGTGCTGGTCTCAAACTCTTGTTCTTAAGTAATCCCCTCCCAAAGTGTGGGGATTATATTGTGCCCAGCTATTTAAACATTTATTTTTCTTTTCTTTTGAGATGTAGTCTTATTCTGTCACCTAGGCTGGAGGGCAGTGGTGTGATCTCAGCTCACAGCAACTTCCATCTCCCAGGTTCAAACAATTCTTCTGTCTCAGGCTTCTGAGTAGCTGGCACTACAGGTGCATACCACCACACCCGGCTAATTTTTGTATTTTTAGTAGAGACAGAGTTTCACAGTATTGGCCAGGCTGGTCTTGAACTCCTGACCTCAGGTGATCCACCCACCTCAGCCTTCCAAAGTGCTGGGATAACAAGCATGAGCAACTGTGCCTAGCCTATTAAAACATTTTAAACATAAAAATGAGAAAAAGTCTGGAATGGGAATTTAAGGAAGTGTGGTAGCTTTAACTGGTAGTACAAATGTTGTAAAGTCCTTATCATATGACTTGGCACACAATAGATGAAAAATTAAATGTACTGGAGCACCTTAAGTACTAATTTATAATTTCTTGAGGTACATAATATAGAAGATGTGGAACACAATGCATATTACCTTTAATTGCCATTTTTATTTATTTATTTTATTTTATTTTTTGAATGGAGTTTTGCTCTTGTTACCCAGGCTGGAGTGCAATGGCACTATCTCAGCTCACCGCAACCTTCGCCTTCTGAGTCCAAGCAATTCTCCTGCCTCAGCCTCCTGAGTAGCTGGGACTACAGGCACGCGCCACCATGCCCAGCTAATTTTTGTATTTTTAGTAGAGACGGGGTTTCACCTTGTTGACCAGGATGGTCTCGATCTCTTGACCTTGTGATCCACCCGCCTCGGCCTCCCAAAGTGCTGGGATTATAGGTGTGAGCCACTGCGCCTGGCCCAATTGCCATTTTTATAAAACTACTCAAGTGCAGCAGACATCTGTGTACAACATAAATAATTACTAAAAGCAGAGGCGGCTTCAATATGTAATTTGACGTTAAAAGAAGACTTTGAATGTCTTCTCTTGTATGCATGATTCCCTAAACTTTCTTTCTGCCACAATCTCCATTTGCTGTGATCACTGGTGCCACAAAGAGACTATTTCACCTAAAAGTATTTGCCTTGTTTGGGAAGTTGGTAGTCAAGATAACAAAGAAGTGTCCCCTCCAACTGGATCGGAAGGAGGCTGAACTCACCTCAGGCTCCACTGGGTGACTTTCGCTAAGGTGTTGCTAGAGCCAGTATAGGAGCACTTGCCTATCCTGGGACAGGTGACATCTCAGGGTCAGTTCAGAAAATATATTTCCTACTCCTCAGCAACCTGGCATTATAAAGTACACTTCAGGAACTCTAGCTGACATTAGTTTTATGAGAATCTTGCTAGTCAGCATTAGGTTTTTTTTTTCCTAGTAAGTCAGTTCTCAAACGATCCAGGCATTAATTGCTTTCTTAAGAGTTCTAAATCCTGCTTCATTCATTGACTCATTTAGAGAAATATTTCCTAATTACTGAGTTGTCACTGAACACCACCTGAGCACATTTAGTGTTGATATAAACACAATTCCCTTCTAATTAATATGAAATTCTTATCTTTTTACCTTTTCCTATGAATAAAACTCCAGGTTAGATTTTTCTTTCCATTGAAATACATTTCATGTCAAGTTGGGAAAGTTAAAAGAAAAACAAAAAATTTCACAAGCTTTCAATGAGTTTGTCATTGCCTCCCAAGTAGCTGGGACCACAGGCACACCACCATGCCTGGCTAATTTTTATTATTCATAGAGACAGAGTCACCCTGTGTTGCCCAGGCTGGTCTTGAGCTCCTAAACTCAAGTAATCCTCACCTCAGCCTCCCAAAGTGCCGGGTTTCCAGGTGTGAGCCACTGTGCCACGCCTTGTGATAAGTTTTCGAAGCTATAAAATACCTACATGGATAAATACTAGCATAAGGAGATATCTTAATGAATTACCAATGAACTGTAATTGAGATAAACCAATGAAAGGGTTTAATCCATAGCTTGCCTACTTTCTTATCAAGCCTCGTATCTACCATTTAGGAGAAGCCAGGGACAGGGATTCAGTCAACTGAGGGATTGAAATTAAGTCAAATGAGGGAGAAAGCAACAGAAAGACATGGAATAATTAAATAGGAACGGAAAAATTAGTGTGAAATTAATCCATGTATCCAAAGAACAAGGCACACACACTATGTTTGAGCTCTTCAAACATTTTAACATCAGGCATCTAAATCAAAATATGACCCAGGCACAGTGGTTCATGCCTGTAATCCCAGCACTTTGGGAGGTCAATGTGGGCAGATCACTTGAGGCCACGAGTTCAAGACCAACCTGGACAATATGGTGAAACCCTGTCTCTACTAAAAATACAAAAATTAGCAGGGCATGGTGGTGCATACCTGTAATCCCTCCTTGACCCTGGGAGATGGAGGTTGCAGTGAGCCGAGATTGTGCCACTGCATTCCAGCTTGGGTGACAGAGTAAGATCCTATCTCAGAAAAAAACAAAAAACAAAAATATGTAGATACAATTAATAGACAATAAGATTTAAACATGGCAAATTATACAATGTACATATATAATTTTTAAAAAGCAAACAAGAAAGAATTTAAAAAATGATACTCACTAGAAAAAGATTCTTTTGTAGCAAGTGTTACGATAGTACTGGGGTCTTTTGAAAGAGCAAAATTCAAAGGTAATCAACTGTGAAGCACAGGATTTCATAGAAGTAGGCTCGAAAATAAAAAAATTAGCTTTTGGTCTAATCTAGCAGTTCTCAAACTTTTAAGTTTTGGATCCCTTTGAACTCTTAAAACTACCAAAGACCAGCTTTTGTTTTTGTAGGGTTTTATCTAGACATATTTGTCATGTAGAAATGAAAACTGAGAAATTTCTTAAAATTTTTATTAATCATTTACAAGTAACAAAAACCCAATATGTGTTAACACATAAACAACATTTTTGAAAAACAGCTACTCTTCTTTATTTCATATATTAAAACCCACTTAAAATAACCATTTTTCTAACCAACAACAAAAATTCACTAATGAGAAGAGTACTACAGCTTTACGTTTTTCCAGATCTCTTTAATGTCTGATGACAGACGAAAGCTGGAATCTCATGTCTGCTTTTGCATTCAACCTGTTAAAATATCATACCTCTGCACACTCATGAAAAAATGGGAGTGAAAAAAGATAAATGATGGCCAGGTGTGGTGGCTCACACCTGTAATCCCACCACTTTGGGAGGCTGGGGTGGGCAGATCACTTTGAGCTCAGGAGTTTCAGATCAGCTTGGTCAAGATGGTGAAACCCAGTTTCTGCTAAAAATTCAAAAATTAGCCAGGTGTGTTGGTGGGCACCTGTAATCCCAGCTACTTGGGAAGCTGAGGTAGGAGAACTGCTTGAACCCAGGAGGCGGAGGCTGCAGTGAGCTGAGATCACACCACTGTACTCCAGCCTGCGCAACAGAGCAAGACTCCTCAAATTAAAAAAAAAAAAAAAAGAAAACAATAAATGATGAAATAATGTCTTAGTATTATAAAAATAGCTTTGACCTAGAATACCACTGAAAGGCTCTTGAGGCCCCCTAGACCACACTTTGAGAACAACTGCTCTGGACGAATTTCCTTATTTTACATATAAGGACCCTGGACCTCAGAGAGAATAAGTGAGAAATCCAACATCACACAGTTTGTTAATAGTAGGATACAGATATTAGATGGTTTGTCTCACTTCTCTTGGTTTAGGTTCTCAATTAGAATTAGAAACCTAATGGCCTGACCTATTCCCTGTCTAAGTTGCAAAGACTGTCACAATATAGTACCCTCTCCCACCATTTCTTTAATAAAAGAGGTAGAGCAACAAACTTGGTAAATTTTGCAATAGGCATACTGTGTTTGAATCTAAACTACAATATTTGAATTCGAGTCTCTATTTGAACAGAAACACTAAGGCAAATTCAACTGCCTCCTACTCCATGCAAGCTAGTAATGACAAGTTGCATGGTAAATAGCATAGATAAATATGGAGAGCAGATTACCCATAATACATCAGTATTTATCATATATTCTGTGTCTGGAATACAATTCAATGAAGTATTTCAGAAAAATTTTGTCAAGTACTGGCTGAAAGGGTGGTGGGTAAATTAAGAGACTGCGAATAAGCTGGCAATCACAAGAACTTTTTTAGATAAAATGGAGTTGTTCTGAAATATAGATAGTTTTCATTCCCTAACCAACCTTATTTTTGTCTTTTGAAAGAAAATCAAGAAATCTTCTTGGCCCCCTAGAGATGATTTCCTTTGTATCCTACCAGATGGTTTAGATCTTCTTTAAATGGATCATAGCCTTGTTGTTTTAAACAACGTAGTCCCCAGAAAAGCTGGTCTAGAGGAGGAAATTCTTCCCAAGGAACCCACTCCCAACCTATAAAAGAAAGACACCAAATCAATTTATTTAGCTAACAGAAAACAAAGTGTATTTATTTTGGTAAGCTAACCTATATTTAGAAAAAAATAATTGAATTTAAAAATAACTTGCTACAAATAAATTCTAATAGTGATGCTTTGCATTTGCTTGGCTATATAGATCTAATTTGCATGCAGAATGAAGACCTTATGAAAAGAATGATGGTCATTTAAAACATTGTGTTATTTGAATGTGAGGCCCAGTTTACAAAGGCTATGACATGGTAAACCCAGATTTAGTATTAGTCGATGTTTATTTAAATATTTGCCAAAAAAATGCAAAGAACTTCGTATACTGTAGGTTATACTACATTAAAATAAACCAGTTCCTTAACCTAGAAAATAAAGTTACAATAAAAGAAACCTATTACAAAGTTTCTAAGATATCTTCCATCTCTTAAAAATGTAATAAAAGCTGTGCAGAGGAAGACTGCTTCCTGTGAAGGATAATGAATAAAAAAAAAACTTAACTATTTCATCGTATTTGTCTCTTCTAGTCTCAGCTTTTTTTGTCCATAGGAAAAAGAAAAATAAGCAAATGTTTAGTCCATTTTTTTCTTTTCTTTTTATTTTTTTGAGATAGGGTCTCACTCTGTCGCTCAGGCTGGAAAGTGGTGGTGCGATCATGGCTCACTGAAGCCTTGATCTCCCAGGCTCACGTGATCCTCCCATCTCAGCCTCCTGAGTAGCTGGGACTACAGGCGTGTGCCACCACTCTGGCTAACTTTCTTAGTTTTGTAGAGACAGGGTCTCACTACGTTGCCCAGTATATATATATTCCTTTGTCAGAGGCCCTTCCTGACCATCCTTTCTGATACAGCACTTGTGTATCCCTTTATGACACAGCTTTATTGTTCTTTTTAGTCCTTACTACTACTATCATAAAATATCTAGTCTGTTGCTTCCCTCACACACTAAAATTTAAAGCCCAAGAGGGCAGAGACTTTGTTCTATGCACCATTGTTTCTTTAGTGCCTAGAACAGGGTCTGGCACACTGTACTCAATAAGTATCGGTTGAATGAAAAGATTCTTCCCTATTGTAGAAGAAATTGAATGTTTAGAGGGGAGGTTCGATACATGAGATCACTTGAATAAAGTTTCATATTGCAAGGAATATATTCAAAGATTTTGATATTTTTCTTAGTTCCTTTTCTCACAGTTTTATGAGAATTTGAGGAGAGATGATAGAAAAACCCTTAGAACAATGCTTAAGGAAACTTTCAGGGTACTCAGTTCGGCATAGAGGGTAACAGATAATGAAACCACCTTTGCAAAATTATAACAGTGAGAAAAATCTAACAAAGCCAACTCCACCTTGCTTCTAACCTCACAAGCTGTCTGCTCATTCCCACACACAGGCCAAGCTAACTATGGGAGGAATTTAGTTCATAGTTTAACTTAAAGCACAGGTGATAATAGTCCCTTCCCAAAACTAACCCCCTCCTTGTTCAGGGACCAAAACCGCTTTTGTAAAACGAATAGAAGACCACAAGGTCAGAATTATGGTAAGGGCCAGAACTCTGTTAAGATGTAGGCATAGTTAAACTCTAACCATCATTTTATAACTTGCCTTTTTGTAATTGTTTACTGCTCAAGGAAGGAAGGAAGCTGAGGCAGGAGAATTGCCTGAACCCAGGAGGCAGAGGTTACAGTGAGCCAAAATCGCGCCATTGCACTCCAGACTGGGTAATAAGAGCAAAATTCCATCTCAAAAAAAAAAAAAAGAAGAAGAAGAACCAGGACACAAACACAGACAGTCTGGTTCCTCATGATGCAAATATATTTACATATCTGTATCTCTATATTTATGATTGACATGGCTTACGAGCGACAGAAATTTATTTCTCAACAGTTCTAGAGACTGGGAAGTCCACTTTGGGAGGCTGAGGTGGGTGGATCACAAGGTCAAGAGATCGAGACCATCCTGGTCAACAAGGTGAAACCCCGTCTCTACTAAAAATACAAAAATTAGCTGGGCATGGTGGCGCGCACCTGTAGTCCCAGCTACTCGGGAGGCTGAGGCAGGAGAATTGCTTGAACCCAGGAAGCACAGGTTGCGGTGAGCTGAGATTGTGCCATTGCACTCCAGCCTGGGTAACAAAAGCGAAACTCCGTCTTAAAAAAAAAAGAGACTGGGAAGTCCAAGATCAAGACACTGGCAGATTCCATGTCTGGGGAGGGCTCACTTCCAGGTTCATAAGACAACCATCTTCTCTCTGTATCCTTACATCATGGAAGGGGTCAGGGGTCTCTCTGGGATCTCTTTTATAAGGGCTTGAATCCCATTCATTATTTTATGATCTAATCATCTCCCAGGGGCCTTACCTCCTAAAACTATCATCATGGGAGTTAGGATTTCTACACAGGAATTTTGGGGGAACACAAGTATTCGTAGACACACAGGTATTCAAGATAATAGCATTCTCTTCATACAGAAACATACTGTAATACTCTTCCAGACCATAAGCTCTCCTTAAAGAAAAATCCATGATAATATATAATTCTCTTACTTTCATTTTTTTCAGGTTCTACATTCTTTGGTTCTGAATCATGAGTCACATCCACTTCTCCTTTCATTAATATAGTAACATAATGGTAATTCTCCTTCTCAATGAAAGAATTCACAACTGAGGCAAAGCGAACATTTTTCAGGTGAAGAGCTGCTTCTTCCCAGGTTTCCCTTTGAGCACATTCTTCCCAGCTCTCACTGGAAAACAGAAACAAAACATTAGTTTATTCTATTTATATATATATATATATACATATATATGTGTGTATATATATATGTATGTGTGTGTCTGTGTGTGTATTTTGCCATGAAATTTTGCCATGAATTTTTTGGCTAGAAATTTCTAGTGTACAGCAAAAAGAACCGTAATTGGTTCCTGCTTTAAAACAATAAATCAGCCAGGCATGTGGCTCATATCTGTAATCTTTTGGGAGGCTGAGGCAAGAGGATAGCTTGAGCTTGCGAGTTTGAGACAAGCCTCCTAGGCCAACATAGTGAGATCTCATCTCTCCAAAAAAAAAAAAAATAGCCGGATGTGGTGGTGCATGCCTGTGGTTTATGGTCCCAGCTACGCAAGAGGCTGAGGCAAGAGGGTAGTCTGAGCCTGAGAAGTCAAGGATGCAGTGAGCCATGATCACGCCATTGCACTTCAGCCTGGATAACAGAGCAAGACTTTGTCTCAAAAAAAAAAAATTAATTAAAAAAATAAAATTTAAAAACAATAAATCAACAATCTTGTCCTTGACATTCTTTATCTCCTGTATCTAGTTATCTGAAGATGAAAATGACTTAATATTTAATAAAAATTAACATTCAGACATCTCAGCACTAATTTACAGCCCTAGAACCTGTGTGTAACCAGGAGGCAGTTTAGTGTATAGAGAGCACAGACTTTGGAGTCAACTAGACCTGGGATTGAGCTCAAAGTTCACTACTTTCTACCTTGGACAAGTAAAAGGAGAGTACTATTACTTTTTTATGGGGTCATCGTAATTGTATCAGGAGTACACTATGTCTTTTCCAGCAGTCTCAGAATTTCCGTTTAAGCCTCAAAACTGAACACAATAGGTAAAAAGCACCTCTAAATTCTCAAGCAAAAGGGCAAACAGGTATTATCTGAACTCAAGCGTTTGCCAACGAAGGCCAAACTAAACCTGCAACTTCTTCCTACCCAGGCAGTATAAGAAAGAAGATCTTTGAGAGGGAGGAAAGTTATGAATTTTCAGCCTAGTAGGAGCATTTCCCTTCCAGACTACAAGGGGCCAACTCTGTTCCCAAGTCAAGTGAGGAGCATTCCAAAAGAATCAGTCATAAGATTGGGAGTGACTCTCAAGGAGACACTCAGTGTGTCACTCTCCTGATAAAGACATCCTGAGCTGCAGAAACCTATCCCAGTGCATCAGAGGTGTGCTACAAGGGTGAGAGCTCTTAGGTACATCAGAAATGTGTCCCTTGGAGTTTCTAGATGCAGGTGAATACAGAGGCTGAGCAGGAAAAGCAGCAGTGAAAATATCATTCCCATTGTGCATTTCCTTTGGGCCAAGCAGATGCCATAAGAAACTGCTGGGTAATCTAATAGGAGATCCCAGGAGAAAGAAAATGTGGGGTGATGTGCTAGAAGCAAGAGCTAGGAGCGGGGCCAGTGCCACAGCAAACCAGTCACCTATGTCAGGGAAATACTTTATTTTATTTTTAATTGTACTTTAGGTTCTGGGGTACATGTGCAGATCATGCAGGGTTGTTGCATAGGTACATACATGGCAAGGTGGTTTGCTGCCTCCATTCCCCCATCATCTGTATCTGGCATTTCTCCCCACCTGATCCCTCCCCACCCTCCCTTCCCCCTGCTGTCCCTCCCCTAGTCTGCCCCCCTCAACTGACCCCAGCGTGTGATGCTCCCCTTCCTGTGTCCACGTGTTCTCCTTGTTCAACATCTACCTATGAGTGAGAACATGGGGTGTTCGATTTTCTGTTCTTGTCAGTATGCTGAGAATGATGGTTTCCAGATTCATCAAAGTCACTACAAAGGACATCAACTCATCGTTTTTTATGGCTGCGTAGTATTCCATGGTGTGTATGTGCCACATTTTCTTTGTCCAGTCTACCATCGATGTGCATTTGGGTTGGTTCCAGGTCTTTGTTATTGTAAACAGTGCCGCGATGAACATATGTGTGCATGTGTCTTTATAATAGAACAATTTATAATCTTTTGACTATATACCCAGTAATGGGATTGCTGGGTCAAATGGAATTTCTATTTCTAGATCCTTGAGGAATCGCCACACTGTTTTCCACAATGGTTGAACTAATTTACACTCCCAGTAGTGCAAAAGTGTTCCTATTTCTCCACATCCTCTCCAGCATCTGTGTCCAGATTTTTTAATGATCGCCATTCTAACTGGCATGAAATGGTACCTCAATGTGGTTTTGATTTGCATTTCTCTAATGACCAGTGATGATGAGGATTTTTTCATGTTTGTTGGCCTCATATATGTCTTCTTTTGAGAAGTCTCTGTTCATATCCTTTGCCTACTTTTGAATGGGTTTGTTTTTTTCTTGTAAATCTGTTTTAGCTCTTTGTAGATTCTGGGTATTAGCCCTTTGTCCAATGGGTAGACTACAAAAATTTTTTCCCATCCTGTTAGGGAAATATTTGTGGGACTTCCCAACCACTGACAAACATACCAAGAAAGCACACATGTGGATTCCATGCCCAGAGGGCACCAATGGATGGATCAGAGCAGCATCAGTCACCTGAATGGCTTGCTCTCTCTCCTCCTTCCCCAACACACTGGAGAAGGAAGGAAACTCAGAGACAGCCGGGTGAGAAGAGGAAGAGATGCAGAAAAGCAAAATAATGGCTTACACCTCCTTTATGCACTATAGGGGAGGGATCAGAAACTGGAAGTGACACTGAAGGTTTAAATGGGATTGGACTTTTAAATGCCTGAAAGTGAATCATACTGACCCAAATGTGATTTATTTTTATAACCAAGTGACAGGAAAACTATAGAATTTGCAAGAAACATCTCTAAAGAGAAGGGAAAGAAAAATCATGTTTGAGGCCTGGCGCGGTGGCTCACGCCTGTAATCCTAGCACTTTGGGAGGCCGAGGCGGGTGGAACAGGAGGTCAAGAGATCAAGCCCATCCTGGTCAACATGGTGAAACCCTGTCTCTACTAAAAAAATACAAAAAATTAGCTGGGTGTGGTGGCGTGTGCCTGTAATCTCAGCTCCTCAGAAGGCTGAGGCAGGAGAATTGCCTTAACCCAGGAGGCGGAGGTTGTGGTGAGCTGAGATCGCGCCATTGCACTCCAGCCTGGATAACAAGAGCGAAACTCCGTCTAAAAAAAAAAAAGAAAGAAAGAAAAATCATGGTTGAAGCCAATGGAAGGAGAAAATAAAACCATTTCCTGTTTGTTCTCCCATCAAATGTAGCCCACTAAGTATAGCAGTTATGTAAAGATCAAATGAAAGCATACATGCAAAGAGACGTATTATCCAGCCCTTAACAAAAAGCTCATTTGAGCTCAATGTTGGCTATGGTCACTGACATCTGAGTCAAGATTTCAAGACTTTCTTTTGTTACTAGTAAGACAGCTATCTCCACCCATTGCACTGGTGACTCTACATTCTAACTAGTACTTAATCTGTGATCTGAGTTAGATTAATGCTCACCAGTATTCCACAAAGTACCATGTGTGGCTGCCTGGGCAATGTGGTTCTTAATCTAGAAATTTTATTTCTTAACTGATAGTTTTTCTTAATTAACTGGAAATGATACATTTATTGATGCTTTCTTAAATTCCAAAGACCATTTTTTAAAAAAAATTTAATGTGATAAGAATTTCCTATTTTATAAAGAACAAAGTCTGATTAAAAGGCACTGAGATCAAGGCTATACTGTACTTCTAACTCCCACTTTATAAGACACAGGTGGATTAGAAGAACACGGCCACGATGAAAAATTCATCAGGACAAGTGACCCATATTATTTAACAAATAAATGGCATAAGAAAAAAAGGACATGGGGAGGGGTTACTATTAGATTTGTTGCAGGAATTAGGAGATTGGCAAGACCAATGGGTGGAACAGGAAGATTTTATTAAGGTGTACGCTGGCTCAGTGGATTTACATCCAATAAATTGAGTATTAAACAAAGACAAAGCTTGACTTTTCTATATGAAATGCAGAAGTGAACAAAGAGTTTTTAAAAATGACAGGTTTATAACTTAAGCTTAAATATGACTTATGCTATGCGGTCCAGATGACCACTATCTGGGTTGCAAGCACAGTTTATCTTGCTTCCTTCACTATGGCATCTGGATGGTTGCAATTTCACCTCCTTGGACCTGTCTCATGACCTTTTGCTGTGCTGCTTAGGTGAAAAACAGGAACTTTTAGTTATTAGCTATAGAGAACAAGAATACATGAATCTATAAACTTATTAAACTTGCAAAGCAGGGTACAGTTCCTTGGGGAGGGGGATTCAGAGAAGTTTTATTGATCCTACAGGAAAGAAGGAAAATTTGTTTTTCTGCTCTTATTTTTTACTTTAAAATAATATTGACCAAATGCAATACATGACCTTCCTTTGATCCCAATTAGTACAAAACAGTAAAAGGACATTTTAAGATCACTGAGGAAAATGCTACACATACTGGGTATCAGATGATATTTAAATAATTATTTTGTTAGGTATGAAAATGTGGGCCGGGCATGGTGGCTCACATCTGTACTTTGGGAGGCCAAGGCAGGCAGATCATGAGGTCAAGAGATCAAGACCATTCTGGCCAACACGGTGAAACCCTGTCTCTACTAAAAATACAAAAATTAGCTGACTGTGGTGGTGCATGCCTCTAGTCACAGCTACTCAGGAGGCTGAGGCAGGAGAATCACTTGAACCGGGGAGGCAGAGGTTGCAGTGAGCCAGGATCGTACCACTGCACTCCAGCCTGATGACAGAGCGAGACTCTGTCAAAAAAAGAAAAAGAAAAGAAGAAAGAAAGAAAGAAAATCATTGTGGTTATGTATTTTTAAAAAGTCTATTAGCTGTACATACTGAACTAGAGATGCTATAATAGGATGTCTGAGATTGCCTCTAAAATAGTTAGAAAAAACAACAACAAACCAAGAAAGCCCCCAACACACACACACACACACACACACACACACACGCACGCACACATCCACACACACACACACACACACAACTCAGGATGTGTGTGTTTTGGGTGGGAGAGGGAAGGGCAGTCAAGATGAAACAAGGAAACACTCTGTGATGGGTACAAGAAGATTCACTATTCTCTCTACTTTTATGTACATTTGAAAACTGTTTATACTGAAGGAAAAACAAGCACTGGGTCTGATGCTTTAGATGCTGTTTATCTGTTCTTGATTTCAACCTTATTTTCACTTCAGAATCCACTTTTTAGCACCATCCCAGGCTTTCTTTTTTTACTTGAAAAACATTTATTCATTATTATTGTTTTTTTTTACAAAAAAAGTTTTGTATACCCTTTTGTATATAAACACGCATAAGTTAAATATATACAATTTGATGAGTCTGGACATATGCACACACCCATAATAGCACAATCAAGGTTATAAACTCTCCAGGCTCTCTTCACTCTCGTATAGAACTGAGTCTCCTTAGTTGTCCAACTCCTCTGACAGTTATAATCAAATTGCAGAAGTGTCAAGGCAGAAGGAATCTCCAAGGGGATTTGGTCCAACATTCCCATTTTAAAGATGAGGAAACTGAGGCCCAAAGTGTTTCGTTAGCCCATTTGCTTGGTTAGAGTGCAACTAAAGTTTTACACAAAATCCGATCTCAATAGATGCAGAAAAAAAATTGAGAAATCCAATATTCATTCATGATAAATATATATATACATATGTATTTATTTTTTAGTTGCATTCTAGCCAGGCAAATGGGCTTGGTTACGTGGCCAGTAAGTATTAAATTGATCTGTGTTGGTCTAAATCACATGGAAAACAGCCGGGCACAGTGGCTCACACCTATAATCCCAGCACCCTGGGAGGCCAAGGCGGGTGGATCACCTGAGGTCAGGAGTTCGAGACCTGCCTCGCCAACATGGTGAAACCCCATCTCTACTAAAAACACAAAAATTCGCCAGGCATGGTGGCGGGCGCCTGTAATCCCAGCTACTCAGGAGGCTGAGACACGAAAATCGCTTGAATTCAAAAGGCGGAGGTTGCTGTGACTCGAGATAGCGCCACTGCACTCCAGCCTGGGCTACAGAGTGAGACCAAGTCTCAAATCAATCAGTCAATCAGTCAATCAGATGGAAACCGTGCCATGTCTTAGCTGACAACATTGGGCTGCTGAAGGTTTACAGACACCTGCTTTTCTCGTTTTGTGTGTAAGCTGTGAGAAAACACACACCTCACAGACGAACTCCCAACAACCACCCAGCTGGGGCACAGCCGGAAAGACCAAGGTAATCGATCAAAGACCCAGCCTGACCCGGCACAGCGCCCCCTCCCGGGCTGGTGCCTACGTGGCCCAGAGGTCGAGGGGAGGAACCGAGGGAAGGCGCGAGAAACCACGCAGCGTCAGCGCGAACGTTCTCACGCAGGGCGCACCGAAGCTAAGACGGCGCGAGCTCGTCCCTCGGTGCACGCTCCGCTTTCCCGGCATCCGCAGCTGCTCACCCGAACTCCAAGTGACCTCCAGGGAGTTGGAAACTGCCGGCTCCAACTGACCCTTTTCTCTTCCCCAGAAGGACGCAACCCGGATGCTTGCAGCTGGTCACCACGACCCCGACCCCGACTCCTGGCCGCTGCCTCCGCGGGTCTGCGCTGGCTGCCATAGTGCGCGGGAGGGCGTGCCCTGCCGCGCAGGAAGTGATCAGCTCGGCGCCCCGCCCCGCGGCCGCAACCAATCTTTCCCTGCGCTGGCGCCGAAATCAAAGCTAGAGAGCTTTGGTCTCTCCGGTAGGCGGTGGTGCGTAATGCCTCAAAGGAGGGCTATCAGCTTTCCTAACGGCAGGTTTCCTTCCCAAGGGCAGCGTGCTTTAAGAGTTTCGCTTTAAGTAAAGTTTCTTATTGTTGTGCTTTGAATATTCATCACCCATCAGCCTGCCCACTCCTAGATTCCTCCAATACGAGCCGCGTGCTCTTATAAACCTCGGAACCACTGCACATTTTCTTCTTCTCTCCGAATGACCCCGCCCATCACAGTGAATGCATTTGCCTATAGCGCAAATCAGTGTGGTGCCAGGAAAAGGATAAGTCGTGTAGAAACATCCCATTATAAACAACTATACTTAAAGTGTATTCATAAGTCATGGGAGGAAATAAAGGCTAATTGATAAATTGTGCTGAGACGAGTTAATTACTAAAACTCGAAAACAGACATTTTCAGATGTTTGCGCACCATGCACAAAACAACACAGACCAGCTGAATCATAAATGACTAGTCACTGGGAGGATTTACTCTCTGTCTCTCTACATATATACATATATATATATATACACACACACACATATATATATAGATCTATATATATCGATCTATATACGTATATATACTACTATTTTTACTTCTACCAAAGTAATGTGCACATACCGGAAATTTTGTTTTATTTTTTGAGATGGAGTCTTGCTCCGTCACCAGGCTGAAGTGCAGTGGTGTGATGTCGGCTCACTGTAACCTCCACCTCCAGGGTTCAAGCGATTCTCCTGCTTCAGCTTTCTGAGTAGCTGGGATTACAGGCATGCACCACGACACCCAGCTAGTTTTTGTATTTTTAGTAAAGATGGGGTTTCACCACATTGACCAAGGTGGTCATTACATGAAAAACACACATGCACATGCATGTTTATGGCAGCATAGTTTGGAACTGCAAAGACATGAAACCAACCTAAGGTCACATCTCTTGACCTTGTGATCTGCGCACTTGGCCTCCCAAAGTGCTGGGATTACAGGAATGAGCCACCGAATCTGACCCTTTTATTTCAAGTTTTGGGGTATATGTGGTTTTTGGTTACATGGATTCATTCTTTAGCCAGAATTTCTGAGATTTTAGTGCACCCATCACCTGAGTAGCGTACACTATATGTAGTCTTTTATTCCTCACCTCCCCCCGCCCACCTTCCCCTCTGAGTCCCCAAAGTCCATTGTATCATTCTTATGCCATTGCATCCTCATAGCTTAGCTCCTGCTTGTGAGAACATATGCTTTTCCATTCCTGAATTACCGCACTTAGAATAATGATCTCCAGCTGCATCCAAATTGCTGCAAAAGACATTATCTCTTACTTTTTGTGTCTGAGTAGTATTTCATGGTGTATATATACCACATTTTCTTTAACCATTTATTGGTTGATGGGCGCTTAGGTTGGTTTCATGTCTTTGCAGTTCCAAACTATGCTGCCATAAACGTGCATGTGTGTTTTTCATGTAATGACTTATTTCCTTTGGGTAGATATTCAGTAGTGGGATTGCTGGATTGAATGGTAATTCTACTTTTAGTTCCTTAAGGAACCTCTATACTGTTTTCTATAGTGGTTGTACTAGTTATATTCCTGCTAACAGTGTAAAAGGGTTCCCTTTTCCTCACATCCATGCCAACATCTATTGTTTTTTGACTTTTTCCTAATGGCTGTTCTTACAGGAATAAGGTGGTATTTCACTGTGGTATTAATTTGCATTTCTCTGATGGTAAGTAATGTTGAGCATTTTTTCATATGTTTGTTGGCTGTTTGTATATTTTCTTTTGAGAAATGTCTATTCATGTCATTTGCCCACTTTTTGATGGGTTTGTTTTTTTCTTGCTGATTTGTTTGCATTCCTTGTAGATTCTGGATACTAGTCATTTGTCAGATGTATAGTTTGCCAGTGTTTGACTCTTTTCATTGACAAAATGTTGCTGAAGAAAATGAAATTCGTTTTTTTTTTTTTCTGAGATGGAGTTTTTATTGTTGTTGCCCAGGCTGGAGTGCAATGGTGAAATCTCAGCTCACTGCAACCTCTGCCTCCCAGGTTCAAGCGATTTTCCTGCCTCAGCCTCCTGAGTAGCTGGGATTACAGATGCCCACCACCAAGCCCAGCTAATTTTTTTGTATTTTTAGTAGAGACAGGGTTTCGCCATGTTGGGCAGGCTGGTCTTGAATTCCTGACCTCAGGTGGTCTAACTGCCTCAGCCTCCCAAAGTGCTGAGATTACAGGTGTGAGCCACCATGCCCGGCCAGAAAATGAAATTCTTAAGTAAAAGAAGAGAAATATTATAATCATGGATCAGAAAACTCAATATTGTTAAATTCTCTACAAATTAATTATATAGATTCAATGCAGTCCTGATCAGAATACCAGAAGGCTTTCCTTTCCAGTAGAAATTGATAGGTTGATTCTAAAATTGGTATGGAAACACAGAGAACTAGAATAATAGAAACAATTTTTAAAAAGAAAACATTTAGAGGACTCACACCACTTGATTTCAAAACTTAGGTTCAAGCCATAGTAATCAAGAGAGTATGGTATTGGTAAAAACATAGACACAGATAAATGAACAGAATAGAGTGACTAGAAATAGATCCATATATATGATTAATTTTTGAAAACTGTGCAAAGGCATTCAATAAAGAAAAGATGGTCTTTTAATTAGTTAATTAATTTATTTTTGAGACGGAGTTTCACTGTTGTTACCCAGACTAGAGTGCAATGGCATGATCTCGGCTCACCACAACCTCTGCCTCCTGGGTTCAGGCAATTCTTCTGCCTCAGCCTCCCGAGTAGCTGGGACTACAGGCGCGCACCTGTAAATTTTAGCTGGGCCTGGTGGCACGTGCCTGTAGTCCCAGCTACTCGGGAGGCTGAGGCTCAAGAATCTCTGGAACCTGGTAGGTGGAGGTTGTGGTGAACTGAGATTGCACACTGCACTACAGCCTGGGCAACAGAGTGAAAGTGTCTCAAAAAAAAAAAAAAGTCATTAGGTTTTCTTCCCTAAAGGCTAAACAGAAACTAGCTCTTTCAAAAGACTGCTCGTTTATCTTCCCAGGTGCAGAACAAAAACAAGATGAGATTAATGATTCCTTTGCCTCTCCCCTAGACAACTGCTTCCTCTGTTCCCCTTTTCTTCAAATGTTCACCTTATCATATGTAAAATGTAGATTTTCTGGGCTCTAACTAAAGTCTCACAAGTAGGGAATAATTTATCTCACTGCTGCTTCCTGTTTTTCAAGGAAAATGTGTAAATACTAAACCTCCTGAGACCCTTTCGGAAAAAAATAGCCACAGATGATTCTGTGACTTAACGTTTTTTCCAGACATACCTACAATCAGGCTCAAACCTGGATGATTTGAGATTTATGCCTCAATCACTCATTTTGGTTGTCACTCTATCTCTGCTATGGTTTGAATGTGTTCCCCAAAGTTCATGTGTTAAAAACTTAATCCACAATACAATAGTGTTGAGAGGTAAGACCTTTAAGAGGTGATTACGGCAGAGCCCTCATGAGTGCATTAATGCTAATATCTTGAGAGGAGGTTAATTATTGTGGGAGTGAGTTTCTGATAAGAAAATGAGTTGGCCCTTCCAACTTTTCCCTTCTCTCTCTCTCTGATGCACACTTGTGTGTATGTGTGTTCTCTTAACCCTCCACCCTTGCATCATGGGATGATACAGCAAGAAAGCCCTCATTAGATGCAGCCCGTCAACTTTGGTCTTTCCAGCCTCTATAACTGTCAGAAATAAATTTCGTTTCTTTATAAATTACCAAACAGAAACCAGCTCTTATAGTGGCACAAAACAGACTAAGACAGTCTCTCTCTGCTCTGTGAGAAGATAGTGAGACTGCAGCCATCCGCAAGCCTGGAAGAAGGCCCTAACCAGAAAGCAAACTTACTGTAACCTTAATCTTCTTGGACGTCCCAGCCTCCAGAACTGTGAGAGATCAAAGTTTCTTGTTTAAGCCACTCAGTCTATGGTATTTTGTATAGTAGCCTCAGTTCACTAAGACACTAGTTAAGAAAACAAAAAGACAAGCTACGGACTGGGAGAAATTTTTGCAAAGCACATATCTTCTGAAGGACTTGGATATAGCATATGTAAAGAATCTTTAGCTCTCAATAATAATGCAAATAGCCTGATAAATAAATGGACAAAAGAACTGAACAGATATTTCTCCAAGAAGAGATATTGTATTAGTCCATTTTCACACTGCTGATAAAGACATACACAAGACTGGATAATTTATAAAAAGAAATAGGCTTAATGGACTCATGGTTCCACCTCACAATCATGGTGGAAGGTGAAAGTCATGTCTTACATGGTGGTGGGCAAGAGAGAATGAGAGCTAAGTGAAAGGGGATACCCCCTTATAAAACCATCAGATCTCATTAGACTTATTCACTACCTTGAGAACAGTATGGAGGAACCACCCTTATGATTCAATTATCTGCCACTGGGTTCTTCCCACAACATGTGGGAATTACGGGAGCTACAATTCAAGATGAGATTTGGGGGGACACAGCCAAACTATATCAGATATGATAGCAAATAAGCACATGAAAAGATGCTAAGCATCGTAAGTCATTAGAAAAATAAAAGTTTAAACCAAATTGAGGTACCTCTGCACATCTATTAGAATGAATAAGAAAAAATCCCCATGAAAACTGGCAATACCAATGCTGATAAGGATACAGAGCTGTTAGAATTCTCATACATTGTTGGTGAGAATGCAAAATTGCACAACTGCTTTGGAGAACAATTTGCTATTTCATATAATGTTAAGCATATACTTATCATACACCCCAGTAACCTTACTCCAAGATATTTACTCATGAGAAATGAAAACTGACGTTCATACCAAGACCTGTATGTAACTCTTATAGTGGCTTTATTCATAATCATCAGAATATGGAAACAAATGTTCTTCAACTGGTGAATGGATAAATGAACTGTGGTAAATTCATACAATGGAAAACCACCCAGCAATATAATGGAGCAAACATCTGATACACTCAACAACATGGATGAATCTCAACTGCATTATGCTACATGAAAGGAATCAGATATAAATGGCTACATGCTGTATAATTTCATTTATATGACATTCTGGATTAGGCAGAACTCTGGACATAGAAAACAGGCCAGTGTTTGCCCAGAGCTGAGGGCATGGAGAGGGATTGATGACAAAAGGACATGGGGGATTTTTTGAGGGTGATGGAATGATTCTGTATCTTGATTATCTTGGTGGTAATATGATTATGTATTTGTTAAAACTCATAGAACTGCACACTAAAAATGAATTTTACTATCTGTTATTAAAACTAAAACTTTTTTAAGAAGCCAAAAAGAAAAAATGTGGATTCGCAGAAAGAAAAAAATCAAGATGCAATTCAGCAGTAGAAAGGGTCAAAGCAAGGCTGAGCAGAACTGTTGCACTTAACATCAAAAGGGGTCATCATTATGGGTGGAGCTGAGTTTAACAAGATTATATATCTGCAGAGGCGAGCCTTAGCAGGTTCTTCCTCTCACTGGGCCCTAGAGGACTTGGAAAGCCTGGTTCTGGGGTGGTGGTATTCATGGTCTCAGGCATTCCTGTTGAGATGAGTAGGCCACTCCTAGAACATGGTAGGAAGTCTGGGGCTAAAAGCGGATGAGAAGGTGAGGAAGAGAGCTTCTGGCATTCAGAAGTCACATTTGCTAGCCAGTTTAAAGTTTTCTTTTATTGCATAGTAGTTCCATTTCATTATCCCAAAACCTTTAATAAAACCTGGTTGTAGTTATAGCCTGGTCTTTACTACTAAGCTTTGAAGAGTTGAAATAGTCTAAGTCTACCCTCCCATAAAGGAATGACAAGAAAGGAGCATCAGCACAGAGAAGCACAAGGTCAAGGAGGATGTCTTTGATGTGAGTATCTCTAGTACCGTGACTAACACATACATACGCCGTAAATGAATACTTGAGTGAAAACTGCTCTTTATGCCAGTATAACAAAATACAGATATCCCCAAATTAAATGATTTGATTGAATGATTTTTCTATTTTACAGTGGTACAAAAGCAATAACATTCAGTAGGCTTCTTGACTTATGATGGGTTATGTCCAGAAAATCCTATTTGCAACTTACAATGGGTCTATTTAGATGTAAACCCACTGTAAGCTGAGGAGCATCTGTAGTTTTAATGCAGTTAAACAAGTTGGATTTTTTTTTTTCCTGAAAACTTTATGCTGTATGGAGAAAGGTGGCATAATTCACTTCAAGTAAAAAGCACCAAGCTGGTGTTTATGAATCATATAAAAGAAGTGTCAACCCACATAAATATTACTTTAATTAGAGAATCCCCATATTGAATTCCCTTCTGTCCCAACCAGTGGGACAGGATCTACCAGGAGTTATTGCAGCATGAAAACATGACAGAGCTCCTTATTGTTACACTTTTGTCTACATTTATCCAGATTCCCAGCTGAAGGAAAGGTGATCCAGGCTCAGAGGCCCCTCTCCCGTTCAATTCCAAGACTCTGCCCCAGGAGTGGGAGACCAGCAGGTTGCCTAACGAGGGGTGAACCGGCCCAGGTCAGAAATGGACCAGGACAAAACTCCCGTGCTGATCAGTAATGTGATCGCGCCTGTGAATAGCCACTGCACTCCAGCATGGGAACATAGCAAGACCCCATCTCTAAAAAAAAAAAAAAAAAAAGAAAAGACCAAGTCTTCTTACTTTGAGAAGACAGTGTCCTGGCATTCATATAGACTCAGTATGGTGTCCCTGGATTAGGCAGGCCAGAGATGGGAAGAGTCCAAATGGAGGCATTAAGAGTGCTGAATAGGTCCACCTCTTTATGGGCACCTGATCATACCATGTTACCAAGTTTGCTTTGGTATAGGAGTCTCTTTGGAATGATCTCCTCTCAGGTGAGGCCTCAAATGGGAAATATGACAAGGCTGGGACGGGACAGGAGAATCCGCTGCTGCCTTCAACACTGTCCTCACTTTTCTAATGCACCTTCTTTCACCAGAGTAAAGATCACAGAGATGAAAACCTAACATTTCACTCAAGTCTTTTTATTTCTATTTACCATTATCCTTATGGGACAGAAAGGGGAAGGTTACTACTCTCACTCTATAAAATCTATAATTTATGGTCTAGCCCTAATCTTTCATATTCTTTTTTTTTTTGCCTCGCTCTTTTGCCCAGGCTGGAGTGCAATGGCATGCTCTTGGCTCACCGCAACCTCCGCCTCCCGGGTTTAAGCAGTTCTCCTGCCTCAGCCTCCCAGGTAGCTTGGATTATAGGTGTGTGCCACCACACCTGGCTAATTTTTGTATTTTTAAGTAGAGATGGGGTTTCACCATGTTGGTCAGGCTGGTCTTGAACCCCTGACCTCGTGATCCACCCACCTCAGCCTCCCAAAGTGCTGGGATTATAGGCGTGAGCCACCATGCCCAGCTAATCTTTCATATTCTTAAGGGAGAGATAAAGGTCTGACTTGCAGGCATATTGCCTTACTCCATAATCCTATTTTGAATGTTAGAAGTGGAATATTTAGGCCACAAGCGTTGGCTCATGCCTTTAATCCTAGTACTTTGGGAGGCCAAGGCAGGCAAATCACTTGAGTCAGGAGTTTGAGACCAGCCTGGCCTACATGGTCTCAAAAATTACAAAATTACCCCGTCTCTACTAAATTACAAAAATTAGCTGGGCATGGTGGCACGTGCCTGTAATCCCAGCTACTTGGGATGCTGAGGCACAAGAATCACTTAAACCCAGGAGGTGGAAGCTGCAACAAGCCGAGATTGCACCACTGCACTCCAGCCTAAGCGACAGCAGACAATGACTCCATCAAAACAACAACAAAAAAAGGAAAAGAAATTGAATATGACAATGGCCTATCTCTTTGCATTCCTTCTGCAACAAACACTAATTTGTCCCTCAAAAATGAATGTATTATATATATGTCACCCTGTGGTAAATTAAAGACAATATTAGCCACATTCTTTGCCATTGAGAAATGGAATTTATTTTCCCTTCCTTTGGATCTGGGCTGCCCATAGTGACTTTCTTACAGGCCTTTAAGAAATATTTGTTTTGCAAATATTTTATCTCAGTGCACAGTTTTCTTTTTAATTTTTTATAGTACCTCTTGAAAAGCAGAAAGACCAGAAGGTACAGCAGGCTGGTGACCAATAAGATGTGACATAAATTATGTTATATGATTTGCCAGGCTAGGTCATAAGAATCCTTGCAGTTTTTTTCAGGCTTGTAGACTACTCACTGTATAGGAAACCAGGGACCATGTAAAAAGTCTGATTATCCTACAACTGCCGTGTTGTAAGGAAGCCCACGCTAGCCATATAGAGAGGCCATGTAGAGAGAGGGACAAAGATGCTCAGCCATCCCCAGCTTTTCCATCTATCCCAACAAGGGCAACCAGACATTTGAGTGAGTAAGCCATCTTTGACATTTCTGGGTATGCAGACACAAAGTAGAGAAGAATGAAGAACCCAGCTGACAACCAGAACTGAGGGACCAGCTACTAATTGAAGGGCCCAGTGATAAAAATGTTGAACTTCTTATTTGAAATTTGTTGAGAACTTCAAGATGGTGTCAACAGAGAAACTAGGAAGGGACCCTTTTATTATTGAGTAAGCACAGGTCACACACCCATGAATTCAGACCTGTTCCAGATATATGGTCTGTTTGAAGCCATCCCAACAGTCTCTAGTGTCTTGAGCCACAGATTAATATTTTGAATATATAAATAACTCTTATAATGCAACAACAAAAAACAACCCGATTAAAAAATGGACAAAGGACTTGGATATGCATTTCTCCAAAAAAGATATACAAATGGCCAATAAACACATAAAAGGATTGGCCAAGTGCAGTGGCTCATGTCTGTAATCCCAGCACTTTGGGAAGACAATGAGGGTGGATCACCTGAGGTCATGAGTTCAAGACCAGCTTGACCAACATGATGAGACCCCATTTTTACTAAAAATGCAAAAAGTAGCCAGGGGTGGTGGCAAATGCCTGTAATCCCAGCAACTTGGAAAGCTGAGATAGGAAAATCACTTGAACCCAGGAGGTGAAGATTGCAGTTAGTGAAGATTGTACCATTGCATTCCACCCTGGGCAATAGAGCGAGACTCGGTCTCAAAAAAAGAAAAAAGCCACATAAAAAGATTTTTAGCACCACTTACTGTTGGGGAAATACAATTAAAAAGCTATAATGAGGCCAGCCATGGTGGCTCATGTCTGTAATCCCAGCACTTTGGGAGGCCAAGGTGGACGGATCACTTGAGGTCAGGAGTTCAAGACCAGCCTGGCCAACGTAGTGAAGTCTCGTTTCTGGAGTCTCTTTGCTCCAGAGCTCCACATTGGGCTCCTTGTCCAATTATGGTTTGATGATGCTTCTTTCTGGCTTCTTGTCAGATTATGGTGTGGAGTCGTAGCAGGCACATGTGATCCCAGCTACCTGGGAGGCTGAGGCAGGAGAATTGCTTGGACCTGGGAAGCAGATGTTGCAGTGAGCCAAGATCACACCATTACATGCCAACCTGGGCGACATAGGGATATTCTGTCTCAAAAAAAAAAAAAAAAAACTCAAAAAAAATCTACATTGAGATCACTTCACACCTGTTAAGATGTATTATATTAAAAAAAAAAAACAAAAATAACAAGTGTTGGTGAGAATATGGAGAATTTGGAGCCCTCATGTGCTGTTGGGACTATAAAATGGTGCAGCCACTGTGGAAAACAATATGGTGGTTCCTCAAAAAAATTAAACATAGAATTACCATATAATCCAGCAATTACACTTTTAGGTACATATACAAAATAATTGAAGGCAGGGACTTAAACAGATATTTACATACCATGTTCAAAGCAGCTTTCTTCAGAATAGCTAAAACAAGAAAGCAACCCAAATGTTCATTGATGGTTGAATAGACAAACGAAATGTGAAATATAAATACAATGAAATACTACTTGTCTTAAAAAGGAATTAAAATTTGACATATGCTACAACATAGATGAACCTTGAAGACATTATGCTAAGTGAAATCAGCCAGTCACAAAAGGACAAATATTGTATGATTTCACACTTATGATGAGGTACCTAGAGTAGTCAAATTCATAGAGACAGAAGGTAAATGTTGGCTGTGAGGGGCAAAAAGGAAAGGGTACTGGGAATTAAGTATTTAATTGGTATATAATTTAAGTTGGTGAAGATAAAAAATAATTCTGAGATAGATGGTGGTAATGGTTAGTTAACAATGTGAATGTACTTACTATTACAGAACTGTACCCTTTAAAGGGGTAAATTTTGGCCAGGCCTGGTGGTTTATGCCTGTAATCCCAGCACTTTGGGAGACTGAGGTGGGCAGATAACTTGAGCCCAGGAGTTTGAGACCAGCCTGGGCAATATGACAAATCCCCATCTCTACAAAACATACAAACTTAGCTACATGAGTAGTTTGAACTGCGTGCCAGTAGTAAGCACAGGTCACACACCCATAAAATAGTTCAAGCTACTCAGGAGGTCGAAGCTGCAGTTAGCTGTGATTGTGCCATTGCACTTCAGCCTGTGTGATAGAGTGAGACCCTGTCTCGATAATAATAATAATAAAAGAAGAAAGGATTCACTGCCCAGTTGTAAAGAGTATGGTCAGGCAACACTGTCCAGTGATTAGCTCTTTGACAGTCCCCCTCTATTTGAACTGAGGTCACACTCTTCTCATGGTGTCCCCAGTCAGTGACTGTGGTCATTGTCAGAATCAGTGGTACAAGGCATTTCCACCCAATATAGAATTCCTCTAACAGGCAATCTTTGCTCCAGAGCTCCACATTGGGCTCCTTGTCCGATTATGGTTTGATGATGCTTCTTTCTGGCTTCTTGTCAGATTATGGTTTGATGCTTCTTCTGTCCCAATATTTCTTCCTCACCTTTTTAAAAAACAAGTATTACTCTTTATTAAACCCTTTGCACTCCTAACTTCATCTCAATATCTGTTTTCTAGAGACCATGGCTGGCACCATTTCTTTAGAGAGGACTCGCTTGCCCCCCTTACAACTCTATTTACACTAGAGCTCCTTTTCTAACTCCTTCTTTTTCTTTCATCCCACAGTTTTCTAATGCATAATTATGTTGGGATTCTTTGTATCTCTCATAACAATGTAAAATAATGAATTCTTTGTTTTGTTTTTTATTTTTGAGATTGGGTCTTCCTCTGTTGCCCAGGCTAGAGTGCAGTGGCGCAATCATGGCTCACTGCAGCCTTAACCTCCTGGGATCAAGGGTAAAACAATACATTCTCTGTTTATGTATTTATTACTTGTGTCTCCTTTCCCCTGGCAATTACACTGTAAGCTGTTAGATGACGGAGGTATTTCCTTCTTGTTCAACACAGTGGACCTAACCATAGTGAAATGCCTGACATGTGCTAGGCTGGTTACCCAGTAAGTATATGTTAAATGTATGTTGCATGAATGAATGGAGTGCCTGACTTTTCAAGGTCCTTCTTCCATCCTAGAGAGGAAGTACAGCTTAGTAGAAAGAACAAGATTTTGGAAACAGGCTTGTATATATATTTCTGTTCTGTCTTCTCTTCCTGTGTATTAGTTAGGTTTTTCTGCATAACAAACCACTTCAAAACTTGGTGATTCAAAACAACAACTATTTATTTAGCTTTTTATTCTGAGGCCCAGGTGGATGGCCATCTCAGCATGTCTCTGCTGGGTTCTCATGTATCTGTTGCCAGGTAGTGCACTGGCACATGTCTAGGAGATGTAAGGTGGCCTCATTCACTTGTCTGATGGTGTATAGGCTATAAATTAGTAGAGTAGGGGCAACTGAGCCATGTGTCACTCATTTAGAAGGGTAGTCAGGGCAGCATGCTTCCAAGAGGAGGGAAAGGGCAAGCCCCTGTGTATAAACATATTTTAAGCCTCTGCTTGCTGTATTTGTTAATAGCCAGTTAGTCAAAGAAACTCACTTGACCAGCTCAGATATAAGAGTTGAGAAAGTCTGCACTTCTTGCTGAGAAGATCAGATATGTTATAGTATTTCAAAGCTTATCTGGGGAGGACACTTCCAGCGTACATTGGATTTCTGAAACAATTACTTTGGAAGTCAGGGGACAAGGGCAATTTGCAAAGCTTCTCTTGAGGGGATAGACTTTCAATATACTTTGTGCTATATATCTACCTGATTTCCATTGATGAAGGTTTAAACTGAATTTTCCCACCCATTTACCTTCTAGACTACAAATGGAGCAAGAGTTAATTCATTCTCACTTTTAATAAGTATATTTTAAGACATGGAAGTGTCTGTTAGCCAGAAGAGGAAGAATTTTGATCATTTTTCCAATCTATCACAGATACTTCGGGCTAAGTGGAAAACTTCAGTTTTCCCTTAAATAAAATAAGAATGATGAATACCTGTAATACATTATAGAGCCACTGAAAGGCTTAAATGGGATGCCATAAGTACAGGATATAGTGTGGTATATACCCATAGCAAACGTTCTATGGTAGCTATCCACTAAGCTCTGAAGGATATAAACAATGTTTTTATCTTCCCTGTGCTTTTCTAGTGTTTACCACTATAGTAAATGCTCAGTAAGTGAATGCATATTGTGATGGATTATATTATTATGCCCTAATATTCATTGTCCCTTTTCCTATAAAAGGATTGCACATCCCTGCCCAAGGCCATGTGACTTTAGTGCATCCCTTGGGAGGAGTATACATCCCTGCTGTAGCATCAGGCTTAGCCACATGACTTTCTTTGATCAATACAATGAGGTTGCAATATCCAATTCTTAGTAGAAACTTTGAGTTTTTGCTGTTTTCCAGTAACTCAGTATTTTCCTCGGACTTGAGAATGCTGTCTCAATAGAGACTGTTTCTTCTGCCTAAGTCCTAGAATGAGAAGAGATACAGAATGAAGCCGTAGCCCACCTGCAGCCCCTAACATGTAACATGAGTGAGAAATACACTATTGTAAGCCACCGAGATTTGGGAGAGCTGTTTGTTACTGTAGCACAATCTAGCTCAAGCAGACTTTTACACACTTTTAGTTCTTAGTTGTGCTGAAAAAGAGGACATGTCCTTGTTGATACTTTAAGTAAGGAAAAATTCTGTTTAATTAAAAAATTCTCTTGTAGTAACTAGTATAATTCTGAAACTATTTGAAAATAGTAGTTATATACTTATTTACACTTTAGTAGCTTGTCATGCTGATTTCCTAAAATGTGTGTCTTCCTACCATTATAGGTAGCAAGTTTTCCTGCAGCTCTGAATTTTCTCTTTTATGTACTGTAGTTGGTGTTTTGTGATAAGTATCACAGCTGGTGTTTTGCGTGTCATCTGCTTTCCTAACAACTTTCATTTTTATTAAATTTACTATGTATTGATTCTTCATAATTACTGCACTACTGCTGAAATTATTAGAGATAATTTATTTTGGAACTTTATAATTCCTTTAGTTTACATCCAGTTTTACCCTAAAAATAGCGATTCTGTGCTTGTGAGGAATTTTAAAGGGGCATAAATATTTTTCTACAGTTTTTCTAAAAATTAAAATTATATTGATTTGATATAGAGAATGCAGATATAAAGAATTATGCAAAGAAGAAAAAAATGTCTCCTAGCCAGAGATAACAGTGGTACTTTCAACATCATGCTGTATTTCTTTCCAGTCTTTCTAAGAATTAGCAAGTGTCTTACGTAGCCACTGCTCCTTCCTTCACATGAAGCATAGAATAAAATTCACTGAGACCTGAATTTCTACCTTTGAATTCGGGTGATTTCTATTTATATCCTCTTAAAACAGGTCTTTCTCTCTCTCCTATTTTTCCCTTCCTCTCTTTCTCTTCCCTATTTTCACTACCGCCCGCCCACCCTTTGCTCACCTGAGGAGGAGGCTTTCCAGGGTACCTGCATTTCTGAAACAATGACTTTGGAAGTCAGGGGACAAAGGCACTTTGCAAAGCTTCTCTTGAGGGTATAGACTTTTGTATTAGCTCGTTCTCACACAGTTATGAAGAACTGCCCCAAACTGGGTAATTTATAAAGAAAAGAGGTTTAATTGACTCACAGTTCAGCATGGCTGGGGTGGCCTCAGGAAATTTACAATTATAGTGGAAGGCAAAGGAGAAGCAAGGGACCTTCTTCACAAGACAGCAGGAAGGAGAAATGCTGAGTGAAGGGGAAAGAGCCCCTCATAAAACTGTCAGATCTCGGGAGAACTCATTCATTATCACGAGAACAGCATGGGGGAACCACCCTAGTGATTCAGTTATCTCCACCTGGTCTCTCCCTTGACACATGGGGATTGGGATTACGGGGATTATAATTCAAGATAAGATTTGGGTGGGGACACAGCCAAAGCATATCAACTTTCAATTTACTTTGAAATTGAAAGGTGCTGTATATCCACTTTACTTCCATTGATGGAGGTTTAAACTGAATTTTCCTACCCATTTCCCTTTCATACTACAACTGGAGCAACAGTTAATTCATTCTCATTTTTAACAAGTATATTTGAGGACTTGCAATCTACCAGGAATATTGCTAGGTCCTGGGCATACAATGGTGAATGAGACACCTAGTCCTTGCCTTCACACAGCTTTTAATCAAGCAATAAAACACAATCTTAGAAGCATCCAATCTGTTTTCTCATAAATGAATGAATATAAAGAATTATACAAAGAAGAAAACTGAATATTCATTTATTTTGCCATACCAGAATCAGCCTTTCCCCTCCATCCCTTCATCTCCTCAACTGAAATCTAGTTTTTCCTGAGGTCAGCACTTTCCTAGACAAGGCCAAGCTAGCCCAGAGTGTGGGTTTGACCAATTTGAAAGGCATATCTTTTGAGCTGACACAATCCATTGGGGCACAGCATAGGAAATGATTATTCTAACCTGTCTCTTTCTCTAGGTTTAGTGCTGGCTGTTTACTCTTCTGCTTTACCTTAGGATCTGCATGAGGTTTTGTGTCTGTCTTGCTTTCCACTGCTTCTTCTAGATCATTATTATCTCATACCACAGCATACCTTTTGACTCTTCCTCCCTAATCCCTGTCACATTCTTGCCTCCAGGTTACACTCCATCATTCAACAAAGACTTAGATTTGTGGCTCACAGCCTTCTCTTTCCAGTGTGCCCTCACACTCCATGGAGGGCCCTCAAAAACTCTAATTTCCTCATCTCCACTAGCCTTCTCTCTAACTGCCATATACTCCCATGACACTCTTATCACCTGGACCTTCTACATCTGACCTAGCATATTTAAGGATTTAGATCTGTAACTGCACCCTCCCCTCTTCACAGTCCCAGCTGGGTTCTGACTCTGGGAAGATGAAACCTGGGAGGCGTAGAGTGTAGAGTGCTAATAGTGATTGACAGAGGAGCAACAAGGATGCTAAAACATTATTACCTTTTACTACTTGTCTGTGTGTCTTGGTTTTCACTGCCTAGCTTTCATGCTGTCTTCTCTAATACCTTTTCATTATAATTTTGATATCTTGAACATTGTTGAAGAAGTGCAATGTTTGGAGAATGTATTCAGAGGTAGCTTCACCACCCCACTTTCCCCAAGCCATGCTCCTATCTTTCCTTCCAAGGGCAATTTGCAAAGCTTTTCTTGAGGGGATAGACTTTCAATGTACTTTGTGCTGTATATCTACCTTATTTTTATTAATGAAGGTTTAAACTGAATTTTCTCACCCATTTCCCTCACCTTTCACCTAATTTCCAGTAGATAATTTTGACTTCTTTCTCTCAGACAAAATTCAAGCTTTTGACAGTAAAGTTCAATTTACTTTAACAAAACCTACCATCTACCTACTTCTGCATCTACTTCCTCAGTTTTTCCTCCTGTGGCTTCAGAAGAGGTCTTTCTTCTCTCATCCAGGCTAGTCTCTCTGCAAGAGTTGTAGAATTCTTTCTATTCTCAAGAAGCAAACTTTATTATTTAATCATTTTATCTCCTCTTATGATTTGTTATTATTTAACCTCTCGAATGCACTTGAATTATTTCCATTAAGTCTAAATCATATTTGGATCTCTTTCAATTAACATCAAAACAAATAAATGAAAACAAAATGAAAGAAATAAAAATAGTCAAGATCCTGGTCCTTTTTAAACTGCTCTCATTGAGCTGTACTCCTCGTCCACAAAGCACACATCTTAGTTTTAGTTATTTCTTCCTTAATGTGGGTATTTAACTTGTGTCTGCACTCCAAGTAAAGTGTAAGCCACGTGAGCAGTGATGCTGTGTGGATTGTTCGCTTACCATTGGACCTTCAGCTGCTTAAATTCACAGCTGGAACAGAGCTGGCATTCACTCAACAGTTATTTTTTGGTTAAATTTCTTCATTCATTCAGCACTGAACTTCTTGACACTGAATCAGTACCAGAGATCAAGCACATAGACTTTCCTCCAAGGATCTCAAGTCTAGAGAGGAAAAGAGATCAAATACGCCAGTGATTTCCATAGAATGTGATATGTGCTATGAAAAGGCATACACAGCACAGCAACTTCTGCCTCAGCCACGGTGAGTGGAGCACAATGAGAGGTAGGCAGAGGCAGTTGGGAAAGGGTTCCAAGATGAGTTGTCCCTTGCATTGACTCCTGATACAGTTTGGTTCTGTTTCCCCACCCAAATCTCATCTTGAACTGTGGCTCTCATAATTTTCCCCTGTTGTAGGAAGGACCCAGTAGAAGGATCAACAGATGACAGGCTACAGACATATTAAGGAGAAAAAAAAAAGAAGCAGATCTTTCTGTATTCCATGGCAGGGCAGAGAGGAAATGTGGTATTGTAGGAAAAATTCTGCAGCTAGAGTCACCAAGTCTGGTTTAGAAGGCCAGCTCTGTCACTTAACAGCTAAGAGGATGAACAAGTTATTTCAGTTAGTTCAAAGGATGTTTCTTATATGTGCGAAAAATAATGCCAGCTTTATGTACATAATAATCTCAAGAGTGTTATGAGCATCAAGTAAGATGATGCATGAGAAATTCTGTTGTAAGTTGCTACATAAAAACAAATCCTTTATTTTTAGTTGTTATCAATAGTTACTTATGGCTTGACTAATTTCTTTGTCTCTGTAGTGTTTAGTGGTTCTCAAAGTGTGGTCAGCAAGGCCAAAACTATTTTTTGTAATTTTGTTTTGTTTTATCTTTACCCAGTGTTGATATTTTCATTGATGATCAAAAGCAATGGTCACTTCTGGTGCAGTGGCTCATGCCTGTAATCATAGCACTTTGGGAGGCCAGAGCAGGAGGATCACTTGAGGCTAGGAGTTTGAGACCATCCTGGCCAACATGGTGAAACTCTGTCTCTACTAAAAATACAAAAAAAAAAAAAATTAGCCATGTGTGGTGGTGCACACCTGTAGTCCTAGTTACTCAGGAGGGTGAGGCACGAGAATCACTGAACTGAGAAGGCAGAGGTTGCAGTGAACCGAGATTGTGCCACTGTACTCCAGCCTGGGCAACAGAGTGAGACTGTCTCAAAAAGAAAAAGAAAAAAAAAAAGCAACAGTCAGTAAAATTGCTAGGACTTAGCAAAAATTACAGCTGTAACACTAAATTATGGCAATTACTATCAAATTCTTCACTGCAATGTATGTGCAATTTTAAAAACATGCTAGTTTTATTTAAGATTGTTCTTGAAACAGTAAAAATTAATTTCATTAAAACAACCTACAAGTACATGTCTTTTTAACATTCTGTATGATGAAATGAAAAGTATTCATGAAGCACTTTTTTGCTGCAACAGAAGAATGATGGTTGTCTTAAGGAAAAGCAATTGTGTGATTAAGCTGTGAGCTGAACTAGCTGCTTTTTTCATCAAAAACCATTTTTACTTCAAAGAAGGACTAACAGACAAATTGATTTTTCAGACTTGAGTATTTGGTAGACATTGTCTCAAAAATGAACAAAGTGAGCCTGTAATCTCAAGGTAAGTAATTTACACTATTTGTTCCCAAAATGGTACAATTCCAGCTTTCAAGTGAAAATTAGAATTTGTGACAACTTGTTATCTGCCACCCTGAGCTTGGCACCTTTCTAATATTTAAAGGCATTTTTTATTAGTTGAGTGTTGACATTAACAAATGTCATTAAAGGCTAGGAGCGGTGGCTCACGCCTGTAATCCCAGCACTGTGGGAAGCCAAGGTGGGCGGATCACCTGAGGTCAGGAGTGTAAGACCAGCCTGGCCAAAATGGTGAAACCCTGTCTTTAGTAAAACTTCCAAAAATTAGCTAGGTCTGGTGGCACACACCTGTCCCACGTACTCAAGAGGCTGAAGCAAGGGAATTGCTTGAACCTGGGAGGCGGAAGTTGCAGTGAGCTGAGATCGTGCCACTGCACTCCAGCCTGGGTGACAGAGCAAGACTCCATCTCAAAAAAAAAAAAAGTCATTAAAAAAGTATTTCATAATGAAATATGTCCACATTGGGCAGAGCTACATAACTCAGAGAAACAATATTTTTCTCAAATGATTAATATAGGCTGGTACAAAATCACGCATGGGTAAGAATTCATTCAATATTCATGACAAGTCAGTGAATTTTAAATAGACAAAAGTTCATTGTATGTCTCTCCAGTCTCCTTCAATCAAAATAGTTCTTCAATTTTTTCTTAACAGGCTGATCATTTTGCAGAATACCCCTGATCTGGATCTATGTGATGTTTCCTCATGACTAGACTCAGGATATAAATCTTTGGCAAGAATAGCACAGAAATGATGCCATGCTTTTCCATTGTATCCTAACAAGTGGCACCTGATTACTTCTTGTCCTGATATTAGTAATGCTAACATTGATCACTTAATCAAGATGCCTTCCACTTCATCTCCCCACTGCAGTTATTTTTTCCTCCTTTGCATTCAATGAATCATTGTAGGGAGACATCTTGAGACCAGGTAAACATTCCATTCCTAATCAAATCACCCATAAATTTCAGCATCCAGTGATATTTCTTGTCCTAATTATTTCTATGACAATTGATAAATTCCATCATTCCTTCTACTTGTATTTGTTTGCATGCTGCTGCAAGGAAGAGCTTCCCCCCATCCATTTAAATAAATTTAAGTTTTAAATTATGGGCCTGTGAATTTTTATTTTATTAATGAGTTGTAATATAATACAAACTTGTTTAATGTTTACATTCAACTTTTTAGGTAAATATAGGTTCACATGCAGTTGTAGGAAATAATACAGAGTGATCCCATGAATGCTTTACTTAGTTTCCAACAACTGTAACATCATAACTAGGATACTGATACAGTCTAGATACAAAACATTTCCATCACTAGTAAGCATCCTTCATGTTGACAGTTCTGTCTATACTCACTCCTCTCCCACACCACTCCCTCACTCTGGGACCTACTAATTTGTTCTCCATTTTGTCATTTCCAGAATGTTATATAAATGGAATTATATAATATGTAACCTTTTGGAATTGGCTTTTTTTTTTTTTTAACAGAGTTTCACTGTCGCCCAGGCTGGAATGCAGTGGCGTGATCTTGGCTCACCTCAAACCTTGTCTCCTGGGTTCAAGGAATTCTCCTACCTCAGCCTCCTTAGTAGCTGGGACTACAGGTATGTGCCACCATGCCTGGCTAATTTTTGTATTTTCAAGAAGATGGGGTTTCACCATGTTTGCCAGGCTGGTCTTGAACTCCTTCCTCACCTCAAATGATCTGCCCGACTCAGTGTCCCAAAGTGCTGGGATTACAGGCATAAGCCACCATGCCCAGTGGGATTGGCTTTTTAAACTCAGTATAATTCTGAATGTATCAATCGTTTGTTCCTTTTTATTTCTTAGTATTGTGTGATGTGAATTTATCACAATTTGTTTAGCTATTCATTCATTAAAGGACATCATAATTGTTTCTAATTTTTGGCTATTATGAATAATGCTGTTATAAACATTAGTATACAGATTTTGGTGTGAACACAAGTCTTCCTTTCACTAGGATAAAACCGGGAGTGCATTTCCTGGGTCGTATGGTAGTTGCACGTTTAGTTTTTTAAAGAAACAGCCAAACTGTTTCCCATTTTACATTCCCACCAGCAATGTATGAATGATCCATGCTCTTCTCAGCATTTTTATTGCACTATTTTTTATTTTAGCTAATCTGACAGGTGTGTAGTAATATCACATTGCTAAATTTTTATTTCTCCCTAATGGCTAAAGATGTTGGACATCTTTTCATTTGCTTATTTGCTATTTATATGTCCCCCTGGGGAAACTATCTGTTCATGTTTTTGCCTGTTTTATAATTGAATTATTTGCTTTTTTTTTGAGACAGAGTCTCACACTGTTGCCCAGGTGGCAGTGCAGTGGCGTGATCTTGAGTCACCGCAACCTCCGCCTCCCGGGTTCAAGCCATTCTCCTGCCTCAGCCTCCCGAGTAGCTGGGACTACAGGTGTGTACCACCATGCCCAGCTAATTTTTTTGTATTTTTAGTAGAGATGGGGTTTCAGCATGTTGGCCAGGTTGGTCTTGATTTCCTGACTTCGTGATCCACCCACCTCTGCCTCCCAAAGTGCTGGAATTACAGGTGTGAGCCACTGCACCTGGCCAATTATTTGCTTTTTTATGTTGTGTTTGGAAGTAATTCATATATTGCATATATTAGCTTTGTTGGATGTGGTTTGCAAATATTTTTCTTCTGTGTAGCTTGACTTTTTGACTTTTTACCTTCTGTTTTTTTTTTTTTGAGAGAGTCTCACCCAAGCTGAAGTGCAGTGGTGCATTCTCAGCTCACTTCAACCTCCACCTCCCAGGTTCAAGTGATTCTCCTGCCTCAGCCTCCTAAGTAGCTGGGACTACAAGCATGTGCCAACATGCCTGGCTAATTTTTATATTTTTTTATTAGAGACGACGGTTTGCCATGTTGGCCAGACTGGTCTTGAACTCCTGACCTCAGGTGATCCACCCACCTGGGCCTCCCAAAGTGCTGGGATTACAGGCGTGAGCCACTGCATCTGGCTGACTTTACTTTAACATGGCCTTTTACAAAGCCAAAGCTTTTATTTTGATGAAACACAGTGTATCATTTTTTTTTCATGGATCATGCTTTTGGTGTTAGGTATAAGAATTTTTTACCTAGTTTTAGATCCTGAAATTTTCTCCTATTTTTTTTCTAAACGTTTTATATTTTACATTTAAGGTAATTTTTAGTTAATTTTTGTATTATATGTGAGATTTTGGTCAGGGCTCTTTTTGTTTGTTTGCTTGTTTGCCTATGGATGTTCAATTTTTCCAATGCCATTTGTTTAAAAGGCCGTATTTCCTCCATTGAATTACTTTTGCATCTTTGTCTTAAGTCAGTTGGGCATATTTGTGTGAGCCTATTTTTAGGTTTGTTATTAAGTTCCATCAATCTATGTGTCCCTCTCTTCAGCAATACCACACAGTCTGGATTATTGTAGCCATTACAGTAAATGTTGAACTCAGACTGTTTCTTCCCACTTTATTCTTTTCAAAATTGTTTTAGTTATTCTAGTTTTTCTCTGTCTTTTCACGTAAAGTTGTTAATACTACATCTGTATGTATAAAGAGTTTTGCTTGGATTTTGGTTGAAATACATTAAACCTGTATATCAATTTGGGGAACAATTGACATCTTTACTGTGTTGGGTCTTCCAATACATTAACATAGTACATCTCTCCACTTACTTATCTTCTTTGATCTATGTCATCAGCATTAGGTAGTTTTCATCAGATAAGTCCTGTTCATGTTTTATTAGATTTATATGTATTTCATTTTTAAAAGGAATTATAGGTGGTATCATATTTTTGATTTGGGGCTATGTGTTCATTGCTAGTACCTAGAAATACAATTGATTTTGTATATTTTTCTTGTTTCCTGAGATCTTGCTGAACTCACTTATTGATTCAAAGAGTTTTTTGTTTGGTAAAATGCTGGGGATTTTATACATAGACAACCATCTTATTCTGTTTGTGTTGCTGTTAAGGAATACCTGAGACTTGGTAATTGAGAAAGAAAAATGGTTTATTTGGCTCATAGTGCTGCAGGCTAAACAGGAAGCATAGAACCAGCATCTGCTTCTGGTGAGAGACTCAGGAAGCTTCCACAAATGGCAGAGGGTGAATGGGAGCTGGCATGTGCAGAGATCACACTGCAAGAGAGCAGAAGTAAGAGAGAAAGAGGGAAGGCGCTAGGCTGTTTTTAACAATGAGGTCTTGGGAGAACTCTCACAGGAGCTAATATAGTGAGAACCTAATTACAGAGAAGACAGCAGCAAGTCCTTGATGAGGGATCAGCCTCCGTGACCCAAACACCTTCCAGTGGGCTCCACCTCTAATACTGGAGAATCAAATTTCACTATGAGGTTTGGATAGTCAAATATCCAAATTACAGCTACAATCATGTCATCTGTACATAGTGAAAGTTTTATTTTTCTTTTCACTCCTTATGCCTTTAATTGCTTTTCTTGTCTACTGCACTGACTAAAACTTCCAACACCATGTTGAATAAAAGTGGTGAGAGTGAACACCCTTGCCTTGCTCCTAATCTTATAAAAAGAACAATTAGTCTCTAGTCTCTTCTCTCACCGTTAAGTATAATATTAGCTGTTGGTTTTCTTGTAATGCTGTTTATGGAGATGAGGAAGTTCCCCTCTATTCCTATTACCCGAGAATTTTAAATTATGAACAAATGTTGGAATATGCTTTTCTTTTTTTGAAATGGGGTCTTCTTCTGTTACCAGGGCTGGAGTGCAGTGGCACGATCATGGCTCACTGCTACCTTGACCTCCTGGGCTTAAGTGATCCCCTCCACCTCAGTCTCTGGAGTAGCTGGGATAACAGGTGCGTGCACCACCATGTCTGGCTAATTTTTAAAATTATTTGTAGAAATGAGGTCTTGCTATGTTGTCCAGCCAGTTAGGTCTCAAACTCCTGGGCTCAAGCAATCAGTCTCCCCACCTCAGCCTCCCAAAGTGTTGGGATTACAGGCATGAACCATTGTGTCCAGCCCCCCACCTTTTTTTTTGTTTTGATTGAAATTATCATGTGATTTTTTTCTTCCTTATCCTGTTAATATAGTGCATTACATATATTTTCTTTCTTTTTTTGTTTTTTGAGATGGAGTCTCACTCTGTCACCAGGCTGGAGTGCAGTGGCATGATCTTGGCTCACTGCAACCTCTGCCTTCTGGGTTCAAGCAATTCTCCTGCCTCAGCCTCCCAAGTAGCTGGGACTATAGGCGCATGCCACCATGTCTGGCTAAATTTTTTGTATTTTTAGTAGAGATGGGATTTCACCATGTTGGTCAGGACAGTCTTGATCTGCTGACCTCGTGATCTGCCCAGCTCAGCCTCCCAAAGTGCTGGAATTACAGGCGTGAGCCATTACACCTGGCCTTCACATATTTTCAAATATTAAAACAGACTTACATATCTGGAATAAATCTCACTTGGTCGCATTGTACAATTCTTTTTATATATTTCTGAATTACATTTGGTAATATTTTGCTATGGATTTTTTTCATCAATATTCATGAGAAATGTTAATATTTTTCTCTTTTTGTATGGTCTTTTTCTGGTTTTGGTATCAGGGTAATACTAACTTCATTCAATATATTGAGAAATGTTCCTTCCTCTTCTATTTTCTGGAAGTGATTGTATGGAATTGGTGTTAATTCTTGTGTAAATATTTGATAGAATTCATCATTGAAAGCTCTTGGGGCTTGGAGATCTTTTTTTTTTTTTTGAGACAGAGTCTCACTCTGTTGCCTAGGCTGGAGTGCAGTGGCACAATCTTAGCTCACTACAGCCTTCGTCTCCCAGGTTCAAGCGATTCTCCTGCCTCAGCCTCCCTAGTAGCTGAGATTACAGGTGCGTGCCACCACACCCAGCTAATTTTTGTATTTGTAGTAAAGACGGGGTTTCACCATTTTGGCCAGGATGGTCTTGATCTCTTGACCTTGTGATCAGCCTGCCTCAGCCTCCCAAAATGCTGGAATTAGGTATTTTTTCTTTTTAGTTTAAAAATTGCAATTACAGTTTTCTTTAGTTAGAGGGCTACTTAAATTATCCTTTTCATATTAGGTTATTTGTGGTAATTTGTGCCTTCTGAGGAATTCATTCATTTTGTCAAAGTTGTCAAATTTATGTTGTGTGGTGTTATGGCATTCCTTTTTGATGTCTGAAGGGTCTGTAATTATATTCCCTGCTACGTTCCTCACATGGGTAATTTATGTCTTCTCTCTCTCTCTTTTTTTTTTTTTTTTTTTTTACTTTGCTGTCTTGCTGGAGATTTGTTAAATTTACTTATCTTTTCAAAAACCATCTCCTTGGCTGGGCATGGTCGCCCACACCTGTCATCCCAACACTTGAGAGGCTGAGGCAGGAGGATCGCTTGAACCCAGGAGTTGGAGACCAGATTGGGCAACATAGAGAGATTTTTTTGTCCCTAAAAAAATAAAACTAAAAAAATCAGCCAAGCCTGGTGGAACACACCTGTGGTCCCAAACTACTCAAGAGGCTGAGGTGGAAGGATCCCTTGAGCATGGGAGGTTGAGGCTGCAGTGAGCCGTGATCATGTCACTGCACTCCACCTGGGTGACAGAGCAAGACCCTTTCAGTCAATCAATCAATCAATCAATCAATAGCTTCCCCGGTGATTTCAGCCTGCCGCCAGTTTTGGTAACTAGTGGCCGACCATCTTCTCTTTGAGCATCACGAGTGGTTTTAGTCATTGCTGTAGCTCAAGGGCTCAACGCTGTTTAGTACAAAACATACTTCGGGTAATCATTTCTTGAATGAAACCTATTTTACACATTAGGTAACTGAGGCTCAGAGAATTTAAGATCACACAAGTGGCGGCGCTGGTCAACTTTCCATTGCAAATTACTAGGAAGTGTTTAGGTTGCTTTCTGGCCGCAGGTCAAATACTGGGGCTGCGGTGCCCAGTTCCAAAGATCAAAGTTTGCTTCACGCTCTCCAGGAAGCTGGTCTGGCAGCTGCCGAGTTAACCCGAGGCCCCGCCCCCTCAACAGGTGGGACGGCGGGGCGAGGAGGGGCGTTGGTGAGCGCTGCAGAGAGGCTGCGCCTTGGGCCGCCTGGCGCTTGTGCGCCTGCGCGCGGCGCCGAAGGGACGGGGCCCGACTTAGAAATGGCGGCCTCCGTATTCTACGGCCGGTTGTTGGCTGCCGTCACCCTTCGGAACCACCGGCCTCGGTCGGCCCTGCGGGCCGCTGCTCAGGTAATGCTTTCCAGCCCGCTCTCACCTCGCGGGTCTGCAGGAGAAAGGGCGAGGTAGGAGACCTGGCTTCTGCGGGCGAGATGTGAGAGGTACTGTGGCCTGGCTCGGGGTCACTTCGCCGGCAGTGACATTTTCTGGATGCCCTGCAGGGCCCTCGGGCGATCTGCTCGGGAGTGCTGCTTGCCAGGACTACGAGCAGGCCCACGTTTGCGCCGCTGTGCTCCAGCCCTTAGTCTGCGAGGAGCCTCGGCGGCCCGGCAGTGGCTGCTCTTGCGGTTTCTGAGGGACCAGCGGGGAGCAGGTGGGCTCTGAGTGGAGGTAAGGGGGTCTTGAGAGTTTCTGCTGCCATTCCTGCGTCTGACACGGTGGGCTGAGACTTGCGCGGCCCCTCTTTGGGCAGGGGGGAATGCCCTTCAAATGTACTTTTGTGTTTCTTGGGAGCTGTCATAGGTGGGAATGATGTCAGAGGAGCAACAGTGTGTTGATTTGCCTTCTTTGGGGCAAGGCAGGAAAGTTTCCTCTCTCCTTCAAGTAGTTGTATACTGTTCTGTTTGTTAATAACAGTAATGAGATTATGTTTTCTACCTAACCAGTTGAAGATGTAAGAAATAATCTTTTGTATAGCCTAATTTCTGGATAGGCTATATATAGCATAGTAGCTACTGGCTTTGTTTTGAATATGTGCATGGGCCAGATAATGTGCAAAGCGCTTTATGTGTAGTCTCTCAGGCTTTTCAGCAACTGTGAGGGAGTCATTCAATACCTGCATCATTGATGAAGGTATTATGGTTAAGAGAGCAAGTAATTTCTCTTAAGTAGGTCGAACAGGAGGTACGATGAAAGCTGAGATTTAATACCAGAGCTGTCTGATTCGAAAGCCTGTGTGCTTGAGTCTGCACTATAGCTTCAAAAACATAAACGTCTTCCTTCCAGCTTTGACAACAAATAACTGTGAAAGGGCATCATTGGTCTCCTAAGTCAATTCCAGAGTTTTAGGGTTTTTTCCTGAGGTAACTCTTCAGACACATCATATTCTGAATTGATATAGGACCCTCCCACCCCTACTTTTTTGTTTGTTTGTTTTCATTTTTAAAGTTGGGCCCCTATTTTATTTTTCCGTTTTTAAAGTTGTTCATACTTTTAGCCTAGGGGTAATGAGTTCTGTGTGTTTGCTTCCCAATAGGAGAAGTGACTTTTTGACCTTGAAAATCCTTCTTGTGTGTCTTTCAAGAGTGCTATTTAGTTTTTAGAAAATGGGGAATTTGGTGACAAATACATTTTCATCCTAATCAAAATCTTTATCTTTTTGGAATTCATTTAAAAACCTTCATTTCTCCATACGAAAATGTCTAATATTATTTTCTTTATAACAGTTGCTCTCTTCTACCCTGGTATTAAGAAATGCAGCTCTAGAGTTTGGAAGGACCTTAGTCTAACGCTTTGCTTTTGTGGATGAGGACACAGAAGTACAGAGTCTTAGGAAACTTGTTCAAGGTCACACATTTAGTTTAGCAATTTGTCTTCAACATTTTTTAAATATCCCTGACCCTCCTCCAATTTCTTGGTATCTTTGGCCTAGTGTATCTTTGTTGAAAATAGATATTTCAGCATATGTCTTTGAGAATAAGGACATTCTCCCAGATAACCACAATATAATGATCGCACTTAGGAATTCAACATTGCTATAACATGAATATATATAGTTTTAGATTCAGATTTTTCTAGTTGTCCCCAAAGTGTCCTTTATAGACATTTAATTTTTTTTTAAACTGGGATCAGACCATATGATATTTTCTCTGATCCAACTAGCCAATTAGGTGCCACCTAGTGACTTATATGCTAGCAACCTTGTGTTCTTTTTTTTGAGACGGAGTTTCGCTCTTGTTACCCAGGCTGGAGTGCAATGGTGCGATCTCGGCTCACTGCAACCTCTGTCTCCTGGGTTCAGGCAATTCTCCTGCCTCAGCCTTCTGAGTAGCTTGGATTACAGGCACATGCCACCATGCCCAGCTAATTTTTTGTATTTTCAGTAGAGACGGGATTTCATCATGTTGACCACGATGGTCTCAATCTCTTGACCTTGTGATCCACCTGCATCGGGCTCCCAAAGTGCTGGGGTCACAGGCTTGAGCCACCGCGCCCGGCCATTGGTTTTGAACTTTATAAAAAGAAATCATGGAAGTATATATTCTTGTTTCTGGCTTTTTTCCCTCTACATTATGTTTGTAAGATTCATCCATTGATGTGTGAGCCGTAGCACTTTTTTTTCTTTTTATTGTTCTGTGGTATCTTATTATATACATATACCAGAATGTATCCATTTTCCTACTGATGGGCAATCAGCTAATTTCTGTTTTCTGTCTGTTAGAAATAAGCCTGCTCTGGACATTTTTTTTCGGGGTCCCGCGGCCGAAGCTTTGGGTTTCCCTGCTCTGGACATTTTATATGTGTTTTTGGTAGACGTAAGGACTCTTTTCTGTTGATATATACCCAGGAATGGGATTTCTGAGTCAGAAGGTGGAGGTATACTAAACAGTTTGAGAGGTTGTTGGCTTTTTTCTTTTTTTTTTTTTTTCCCTCTCTCTCTCTCTTTCTTCTGTCCGTCTTTCCTTTTTTTTACTTTGAGTCAGGATCTTGTTCTATTGCCCAAGGTGGACGACAATGGTGAAACCATGGCTCACTGCAGTCTCAAACTCTTGAGCTGAAGTGATCCTCCGGCCTCAGTCTCAGGAGTAGCTGTGATTATAGGTGTAAGCCACTGTGCCCAGCTTGGTTGGTGGCTTTTAATATTGAAGTGACAGTAAATCAAGGAATTGAGCTACTTAGGTCAAATGTTATCCAGGATTTTAGCTTGCTAAATGAATCAGAAATAAGTTGCTATTATATATGATTGATTTGTAAGACTAGT
Organism: Callithrix jacchus; assembly: GCF_049354715.1. NCBI lineage: Eukaryota > Metazoa > Chordata > Mammalia > Primates > Cebidae > Callithrix > Callithrix jacchus. The sequence continues at coordinate 67,995,216 of NC_133502.1, forward strand.
AGTTCTCAAACTATAGGGTTTTAAAGAATCAACTGAGTGGCTTGTTATGAATGCCTAGTCCAGAGATTCTAATTGCGCAGTTGAGAATGACTCTCAGAAATCTGCAGTTTACAAGCAACCCAGGTAATTTTGATGCAGAAGCTTATGAACCTACTTTAATAAGTGGATTGTTTATATGACTTCTTTAAATTTAATTCTTATGACATTGTATGTTTCATATGAACCATGTTTCAATATACTGCATTCTGTATTGAGATTATGGAAATTTATGGATAACACTTACATGTGTGATTCCATTGACCAGTCATTGGGTACAGGCTGCCAGTGGGAAGGAGATGTGAATTTGGGCTAGTAGACTCGGATGAGAGCTCTTGGCTGAGACCTGTCAGCAGCCAGCACCCCCAGCAGCAGCCCCTAGGGTTAGGAATGCCTTAGTCCTGAAGTGGGGGCATTGGGGTAGGGGAGGATCTGGGCAGCATACTGCAACATCCACTACAGGTGAAGCCATGGTTTTGAGTATCAAGTGTATGAAAGAGTAATGGTACCAAATCATTATATTATTACATAACTAGTGCCAGGTGACTTGTTAGGTGCTGGAGGAATGATAGAGAGAAGAAAATTGGGAAGGAATTGTGGTTTGGTGAACAGATGAGATTGGTTTTAGATCTGCTGAATTTGGCATTGAGGTAGAACTGCCCTGTAGATCATTGGACATAGGGTAGTGAAGCTGAAATATAAAATAAGGAATAGAGATGATGAGGAAATAGTTAAAACTACAGTGGTAACAGTGACATTTAGCTGATAGGCTAGCTTTTAGTTTTATGCTGTAATTTAGGTACTCTGAATATTGTACTTTGATAATTCAGCATAACAGTTTTGTTATAAAGAACCAAGTAGTTAACAAGACTGACTGTCAAATCACTGTCATATATATATGTCCCCAATCTTTCTAGGTTCTGGGAAGTTCTGGATTGTTTAATAACCATGGACTTCAAGTACAGCAGCAACAGCAAAGGAATCTCTCACTGCATGAATACATGAGTATGGAATTATTGCAAGAAGCTGGTGTCTCCATTCCCAAAGGATATGTGGCAAAGTCACCAGATGAAGCTTACGCAATTGCCAAAAAATTAGGTACTAAATTAAGAAAATCTTTTGCCACCTTGACATGAGAACTCTGAGGTTTGAAGTTTATTTTTGGTTTGATAACAACTTTTAGGTTTTTTTAAAAAATATATATTTTCTTTGCTTAAAATATAAAGTGGAACTTTATGATTATTGAAATTCTAAAATTATTATTAAAACGATTATGAGTTCCTATAGTGCTGGTGACTTAGGAGTCACTTATATTGTCATTAGGAAGCTGAAGTCCTGTTTTTAGTTGGAATATAATTATGGGGAAGGGAATTCTGCTACTACGCTGGTGCTTAAAGGATGACAGTTGTGATGATTGTTCAGGGAAATGGTGAAGAAAAATCTTAGCTGTTTATGTGCTTATAAGGAGAGCTTCCCCCTCGTTTTTTGACATGAAAAATATGGAACCAAAGGGGAACAAAAAGTAGACTGCTAGAATGTAAACTCCATGAGAGCAAAGTTTCTTTTGCTTATTTGTTCACTGATATATCCCAAAATCTTAGAAGAATGCCCGATGCTTAGGTAATCAGTAAACGTTTAATCAGTAAATATTAAATGAATTTAATAGTTGCCCATGTTTTTCTTTATTTATTTTGAGATGGAATCTCCCTCTATCACCCAGGCTGGAGTGCAGTGGTGTGATCTTGGCTCACTGCAGCCTCTGCCTCTGGGTTGAAGCAATTCTCCTGCTTCAGCCTTCTGAGTAGCTAGAATCAAAGGCGTGTGCCACCACGCCCAGCTGATTTTTCTGTATTTATTAGAGATGGGATTTCACCACGTTGGCCAGGCTGGTCTCGAACTCCTCACTTCTTGATCCGCCCGCCTCAGCCTCCCCAAGTGCTATGATTACATGCGCGAGCCACTGCGCCTGGCCCGGTTCTCCATGTTTATTAATAGATTCCTTTGTTGATAATAGAAGCCTTACTAGCTTTTGTTAATTTGAATTAATCTCTTAATCAAAAAAGAATTTTTGACTTCAGAAAATAAATATTTAGCATGAAAACATAATAATGAGATGATGTGCTAGCTATACACTGTATTTTCTTTTTAGCAGTATTTTAAATCCCACCAATTTTACGTATTTTAGCATAATTAATCTCCCTTCTATGTCCATTTGATTAATATCGCTTTAAATATGATTTGGTGAATACTTTGCTTTTATATTTTTTAAGAAACATAAGGAACATTTAAAAATGTTTGAAATTTTAAAAGCATCTTAGGTAATACTTATTTTTTTCTAGAATGGATTTTTCTTTCAAAATTAAGGATATATACAAGTTCAGAAAACTGTCGTATAAGGTCTGTTTTTGAATGAGATGGCCATGATTTCCTTGACTTGGAAGCATGATTTTTCACTTTTGGTTTTGTTGTGGTTAATCAGAAAAAATTATTTTAAATCAGATTACAAGCAAACTTTTTATTAAGCAAAAGCTTTGTATAGGTTCATGCTAATTGTGGTGAAATTTTTGCTAAATAATGGTGACCTATAGTTGGAACTTCTGCACAGTTAATGTTAATAGGAACCTGATTTATATATAATTAAGTCTGTAAAAACTGTTTTTTCCTTATTTTTCAGATTTAAAAAAGTTTTTTTTTCTTTAGAGAAAGGGTCACTATGTTGCCCAGGCTGGTCTCAAACTCCTGGGCTCAAGTGATCCTCCCACCTAGGCCTCCAAGTAGGTGTCACTGTAGGCACATGCCATTGTGCCTGGCTATTTTTTGATTACTGTAATTGGTTTCTTTAACTAGTTTTCTATATATTTTCTCATTTAGTCAAATTCTGTTGTTTTTTCAGAAGAATAATTTGCATAAAAAGTTTTTCATAAAATTAATAGGATTTATTCAGATGCCAATCTGTTTTGATTTCTTTATACCTTATAAAAACTTTTAATGATTCTTAGGTACAGAAGAAAGAAATAATATGTGCAGGATAAACTGTAACTATGAGTATTTCTGGCAAGTTCTCTGGGACCAGAACTCACAAGTAGTAAGAAGCAGGTAGGCAGCTCTGATTTTGAGCCCCTTGGAACAGATACCTTGTTCATTTAGAAAGTGTGTTTTTGTCAAAGAATAACGCAAATGATGATTATAGTATGGGAGTGAAACTAATAATTAAGGAAATTTAAATCTAGAGGAGCAGAAATGCTACTTCTTAAAAGATAAATTTAGAAACTGAAGACATGGAGGACAATTTTGTGTTTTTAGTGAGTCATTAATATCAAAAGATAATGATTATGGGATCTAGTTGCACACGGTCAAAAATGAGGGGCCTTAGAAATATGCCTGGTTTTATTCATCTCGCTAACAATTCCCAATGCTGATTTTTCATTACTTGAGGATGGTTTTTGCTTTCTGAGTTTCTGCAAAATTCACAAAATGCTAATTCTCATTTTTTAAAAACTCTTAACCCACCGCTTTGCCCAACAAGTATAATAGGGCATAAATGCCTTATAGGTGTGCCAAACTACTGTTTCTCCCCAGTCCTGTGGCAGCAGGAGAAGTTGAGTTAGTATGGGGTTTGGGGCCACTGAGTCCTATAGCTGGTGACTCCCACTGAATAGCCCTAGCCTTACCTGGTATTTCATACCATGTCCATCATTTTCTCTGCATGTGTGATGATGATGATGATGTGAAAACAGTTGAGAGGCATTGTCCTGGAGGCAAGTCTTACCTGTTGTGAATGATTGAGGTTAGATGGCTGGAAAGAAATCTAATATTTTAAAAGACTATATGAGTCCCCAAAATGAAGGTTGGTGAGCTTGAAAGATCATGAAGTTTCTGGAATGGATTATCAAAGGGATGGTTGTTAGCCCAGATAAATGTAGTAGATACAATTTGGGGTCAGTTCTGAGAGCAAATTATCTTTTTTTTAACAGTTCATAGTTCAAGGAAATATGATTTTAGTAAGGATTTGGCAGAACTTTTGTTGTTGTTTTGTTTTTGTTTTTGAGACAATGTCTTATTCTGTCACCCAGGCTGCAGTGCAGTGGTGCAATCATGGCTCATTGCAGCTTCAACCTCCTGGGCTCAAGTGACTTCTCCCTTCTCAGCCTGCTGAGTAGCTGGGACTATAGGTGTGCTCCACCATGTATTTTTTGTTGACATGGATTTTTGCTATGTTGCCCAGGCTGGTCTGAAACTCCTGGGCTCAAGAGATCCACCTGCCCTTGGCTTTTGAAAGTACTGGAACTACAGACATGAGCCCCTGCTCCTGGGCACAGATTTAGCAGAATTTTAGTGATTTCCCTATTGACTATGGAAAGATAGTTTGGCTTCTAGTACATTTAAATCAGAATCCCTATCTGGTTGAATAGAGATATGTAAAGGGTGCTGATTAATGAATGTCAGCCTAGAGGGCAATTTTTAATGGCATATAATAGGACTTTACCTTCTTTTTTTGTCTTTTAATATTTATTAGTTATATGCCTATATACAAGCAAGGCTTAAAATGTTTGTGAGTGACTAAAGGTAGCACTGTTGGGAACCAGCCCAACCCCATATGTGGGTGCCCTTAGTCCCGCGGTGACAAGGGATTGAGAAAGGAAATAAAGACAGAGACACAAGAGTAGAATTTACAGCATGGGTCCAGGGGACCAAGGCAAGTTGGCCCCGAGCTCTGGGCTCCAATCTCATTGATCTTATGGGTGTGGAAAGAGACAGTAAAGGAGTAGATAAGAGCTGGGTGGAGAGCACTTGAGATCCTTCTAAGACGTGAAAAACTAGTACTCTGAGCATTTAACAGCACTTGAGATCCTTCTAAGACATGCTAAACTAGTACTCTGAGTTTATCACTGATAGTTACCAGGGTATGGCTGCAACAGAAGTTTATCAAATTAGGGGCCATTCTGTCTGACCACACCCAATGCATCAAAGGGCTTTTATCTTCTGAGTATTGAGGACAGAGGGCAATTAAAATCACTCCATATTCCAAGAAACTAGGCAGAGCCTGAGGTGTTCGGTGATCTCTGCCCCGGAAGGCTTTTCTTCTCCTTGCCAGCTCCCATCTGCAAAGACCCTCCCAGATCTTGTGAGCAGATGTCCCTCCCTTCTCAGAGATCTTTGCATAAACCTTTATGAAGCACTTATGCAGTCCGCCTGTTGAGAAGGCATTCGTGGGACCAGAGCAGTGTCTTGCTTGCTCAGTAACTATCCGGAGGTGTTCCCTGGTGTTACTGTGCTCTGGGATGGTCTTACCTTAGGCCTCCTGTTGCTGCTTTATTTCTGATTAACTGCACCAATAATACAGTTTAGTTCGGTGTACTTCTGAGCCAAGCAAGCTTATAATTATTTAGGTTGAATTAGCATAGGTCTCCTATGAGGCAAGTCCTGAAGGCAGGAACATGCCCAGGAATAGTGAGGGGACTACTGCAGTTGGAATGGAGTGAGCAAGGAGGGCCTAGGAGATAAAAAGGGTAAAGGTGTGGAGGGTGTTATAGGGTCTTCTAGGCCATTTTAAGGACTTTTGGCATTTACTCTGAATGGAATTGGCACTGAGTGCAAGGTTTTAAGTAGAGGAATGGTGTGCCTGCTTTGGCTGCTGCCTTGAGAATATTCTATGGGGGACTAAGGTTATATAGGTAAGAGATAGTGGTGGTTGGGACCAGAGTCTAATCTGCAGGTGATGAGGAATGTTGAACATTCTGGATGAATTTGAAGATAGAACCAGTATGATTTCCTGACTGAATGGAAGTGGGGTTTGAGAAAGATAAGTTTTTTAAAATACTCTCTTGGCTGACTATGCATAGGGTCATCATCTGGTTTAAATAGCAAGCATTTCTGATGAAGGCTTACATGACTCATTTTTAAAATTGTTATACTTTAATTCTGGGGTACATGTGCAGAACGTGCAGGTTTGTTACATAGGTATACACATGCCATGGTGGTTTGCTGCATCCATCCCCATCATCTGCATTAGATATTTCTCCTAATGCTATCCCTCCTCTATCTCCCCACCCCGCTGCTATCCCTTCCCTAGCCCCCAACCCCCGACAGCCCCCAGTGTATGGTTACATCACTAATTTTCTAAATGTTTTTTTAAAATAATTGTTAATGTGTACACTTTAGTTTTTGTTTGGTTTCAAACTCCATTTCCTACCACACTGATTTGGTTGGTTCATCTGATTAGGTGGGAGCCCCCCTCATTCTCCTTGGCAAGTGCATCAGGGAGCGACATCCCAGTTGTAGAGGATGCTTCTTCAGTCTGCTCAAATCATGTTTATGGAGTAGTTGTTATATCCCAGATACTGCTTTGTGCTTGGGTTATAATGAATAAAATGAGACCTTTAGCCCTGATCTCAAAGATTAATTATTTTGCCATAATGCATAGTTGGGCAAAATGCTATGAGAGGCAAAATGACGAGGCTCTGAAATCCTGCCTGTCTGGTAGAGAATGCCTTTCTAAGAGGTATTACTCTTATTTTTTAACTGATACATAATATTTTGGGGGTACATGTTATATTTTGTTGTATGTATAGAGTGTGTAATGATCAAGTCAGGGCATTTCAGATATCCATTACCCAGAACATTTACTCTTTTGAGACAGAGTCTTGCTTCGTCCTCCAGGCTACAGTGCAATGGTGTGATCTTGGACCTTTGCAACCTGTGCCTTCTGGGTTCAAGTGATACTCTCGCCTCAGCCTCTCAAGTAGCTGGTATTATAGATGTGCACCACCATGCCTGGCTAATTTTTGTATTTTTAATAGAGTTGAAATTTCGCCATGTTGACCAGGTTGGTCACAAACTCCTGACCTCATGTGATCTGCCTGCTTTGGCCTCTCACAGTGCTGGGATTTCAGGAGTTGAGCTACCACGCCCAGCCCATTTACTCTTGATCATGAATGAGTGGTATCTAGGCTAAACAGCTAGTTTGCTGATTTTCCACAGCAAATTAGAAAAGAGAGGAAAAGGGATAGATAGTAATTAGTTTACTTGTTGAAGAAGAAAAATTCAGTCCATTTATTTAAAAATATGCATAAGCTTTTCAAGCATAGCATTCCGAAATCTTTTAATACAGAAACCTTAATAACTCCTGATAGTACTCCTCATGCAGTACTGCTCAATAATGTATATTAATAGAACTTTCTCTTAGTGGGACAGTATAAATCTCAATACTGATAATGGTAGTATCCCCCAAGTCATGGCATATTCCTGCTGTAGCATATATAACTCAAGTGTTCTCAGGACAGCAAGTTTACATGTGAAATAGAGAGGGAAGGAAGTGTTAGGAAGATATGAGTTTCAATTTTGTACTTTTAATACTTTCCAAAGTACTAGATATTTAAAGTGTCAAGGAATGGTTAAATTATTTTCAATTTACTTTAAGAAATTCTTTAATGTAAGTAACTATTTTTTAAATTGTGGATCTTTTAGACTGATTATTTTAGTGTTCTAATCTAATAAATCTACATGAATAGAATGCTTCATTTTTTGACATTGTAAACAAATTAGACTTGATTTAATAATACCTCTCTGTATGTTAAATAACAAAATACTATGTCTTACATGCTGTTCCATGCTTCATAATTAATAGAAGTGTTTTTCTTCTAGGTTCAAAAGATGTTGTGATAAAGGCACAGGTTTTAGCTGGTGGTAGAGGAAAAGGAACATTTGAAAGTGGCCTCAAAGGAGGAGTGAAGATAGTTTTCTCGTAAGTCATTTTTTTTTTTTAAGACAAATCATCTTTGTTAAAGATTGATTAAAGATTGCTTATTGGATTAATGAAAATACTGAAATTTCAATAGTAGATAAAATTTTGGCTATTATGTGGATTTGCTTTTTCTCAACTGGAGGAAAGAAGAATTTGAGTTCTTTTTCTTATTTTAGTCCAGAAGAAGCAAAAGCTGTTTCTTCACAAATGATTGGGAAAAAGTTGTTTACCAAGCAAACGGGAGAAAAGGGCAGAATATGCAATCAAGTATTGGTCTGTGAGCGAAAATATCCCAGGAGGGAGTACTACTTTGCAATAACAATGGAAAGGTCATTTCAAGTGAGTAATTGTAGACGTTATACATACAGGATGCATTTATGACATTCAGTTTCACAAGTTGATTATTGTTTCTATTTATGTGGGGAAAATTTAAAAAGTACAAACTATAATCTGTATGTCATGAGCACAATATTTATGTCATTTAAAAAAACAGCTTCGTTAATGCCATAAAATTTGATGTATAATATTATGATTTTAAAATTATAGGAAAAATTCTGTTGTAATACATTTCTTGGGATGCCCAAATTGTTAATTCACTAAAAGCAGCTTAAATAATCTCTGGATCATCTCCGGATTGAGAAAATAATATCTAGCAAGTAAAATTTTTTTTTTTTTTTTTGAGACAGAGTCTTTCTCTGTTGCCCAGGCTGGAGTGCAGTGGCAGTCTCAGCTTACTGCAACCTCCCCCTCCCAGGTTCAAATGATTCTCCTGCCTCAGCCTCCCCAGTAGCAGGGAATACAGACGTGCACCACCATGCCCGGCTAATTTTTATATTTTTAGTAGAGACAGGGTTTCACCGTGTTGGCCAGGCTGGTCTTGAACTGCTGACCTCGTGAGCCACCATGCCTGGCCCATAGTGAAATATTCTAACCAAAGAGAAAGTTGCCGAACCCACTAGAATAACATTTATCCATGCTTCATCTTCTGTTTTCTCAACCTCTTGGGTTTTTTTGTTCTCTTTGGGGTTTGTTTCACTAAATGATTCAAAATTTGATAAATTGAGGGTTGACATTAAGTTGCAGACAATATGGTTTTAAGGAGTATTACATTAGCTTAGCTCTCCTCTCTTTATGGAACCTAAAATGTTGAATATAAAGCTTCTGGTGAAGAGAAAATCCCTTTATAGACCTGGAACTTGGGAAAGAGTATTGATAATCATTTTATACTAGAATTATCTGTTTTTTGAGTGTATTAGGTTTTACAGGCTGAATCTGTGTGTTAACTAGCTTGTTTTTTGAAGCAAACTGGGTATATATTTGAAAGCCCCAGTAAGGATTTGATGTAGAATTTAGAGTAACACCCATTTTAAAGATCATGAAAATAATTTTCTTATGTAAAACAACTTTTTAAAAAATAGCAACTTTCTGTATTGTGATTTTTTTTTTTACTTACAATTAAATCTTAATGTTTGAGTGATATAAAAGGTCTTTTACAACTTTTAATTTTTATAAGGAAGTATTTCTTAAGATATAACACTAGATGGTAGTAAAAATCCACTCAGAATATAAAATAAAAAGCACTGTTTTATTCTTAAGTGATATTCTATGTGATAGAATTTAGTTTGGAAGTTATTTTAAAAATCCGTGGCAGCAACTCATATATTACACAAATTTACATAATTATATTTTTACACATTCACTTATTTTCACAACATTTTATTTTTCTTTTTCATTGACATTATACATCAGCATCTGTCATTTTGTTAGTTATGTTTTTAATTGCAAAAGTAATACATGGTTATAATAATTGAGGTTAAAAATACTATAGTACTGGTAAAACTGTTTGACCCAAGACATTGTAATGTTCTTTGATATTATCACATTAGACCAATGTGTTGGTTGATGCTACTTTTTGGGGTATAGCTATTTTTTTGGGGAATCCCTCTGGGCAGATCTCTGTTGAACAACAAAAATCAGTTAGCTATTTAAACTAAAAAAGAACACCTTTGATTGAGTTAATGCCCCATGCATGGACATTAACTCATCATTAAAAATTGCTTTTGATAAAATGGGGAAAAGATTTCCTAATTAATAAACGGTGCTGGGAGAACAGGCTAGCCATGCAGAAAATTGAAACTCAACTCCTTCCTTACAACATATACAAAAATTAACTCAAAATGGATTAAAGACTTAAATGTAAAACCAAAAACTATAAAAAACTCTAGAAGGAAATCTAGGCAATACCATTCAGCACATAGACACGGGCAAAGATTTAATGATGAAAATGCCAAAAGCAATTGCAACAAAAGCAAAAATTGACAAATGGGATCTAATTAAGCTAAAGAGCTTCTGCATAGCAAAGGAAACTATCATAGTGAACAGGCAATCTGCATAATTGGAGTATATTTTTGCATTCTATCCTTTTGACAAAGATCTAATATCTAAAGTTTATGAGATACTTAAATTTACAAGAAAAAAAGCAAACAACCCCATTAAAAAGTGGGCAAAGTACATGAACAGAAACTTCTCAAAAGAAGGCATAGGCTTGGTGTGGTGACTCATGCCTGTAATCCCAGCACTTTGGGAAGCTGAGGTGGATGGCTCACCTGAGGGAGAGCAAGACCAGCCTGGCCAACATGGTAAAACCCGGTATCTACTAAAAGTAAAAAAAATTATCTGGGCATGGTGGTGAACACTTATAATTTTAGCTACTCAGGAGATTGAGGCAGGGGAATCGCTTGATCCTGGGAGGTGGAGGTTGCAGTGATCTGAGATTGTGCCACTGCACTCCAGTCTTATTTCAAAAAAAAAAAAAAAAAAAAGGACATACTTTTGGCCAACACAAATGTGATTTTTTAAAAAGCTCATCACTGATGATTAGAGAAAAGCAAATCAAAATCACAGTGAGATACCATCTCATACCACTCAAATGACTATTATTAAAAAGTCAAAAAACAACAGAGGTTGGCAAGGTTTTGGGGAAAAAGGGATGCCTTTACACTGTTGGTGGGAGTGTAAATTAATTCAACCATTGTGGAAGACAGTGTGGCAATTCCTCAAAGACCTAGAGCAGAAATAGTATTTGACCCAGCAGTCCCACTACTGGGTATATACCCAAAAGAATATACATCATTTTATTGTAAAGATAAATGCATCTGTATGTTCACTGCAGCACTACTCACAGTAGCAAAGACATGGAATCAATCTAAACATCCATCAGTGATAGACTGGATATAGAAAATGTGGTACATATACACCATGGAATACTATGCAGCCATAAAAAAGGAACGAGATTATGTTCTTTGCAGGGACATAGATGGAGTTGGAAGCCATTATCCTCAGCAAACTAACTCAGGAGTAGAAAACCAAACACCCTGTGTTCTCACTTATAAGTGGGAACTGAATAATGAGACCACATGGACACAAGGTGGGAATCAACACACACTGGGGCAGAGTGGCGGTGGTGAGGGCAGGGAGAGCATCCGGAAGAATAGCTAATGGATGTTGGGCTTAATACCTGGGTGATGGGATGATCTGTGCAGCAAACCACCATGGCACATGTTTACCTATGTAACCAACCTTCCTGCACATGTACCCCTGAACTTAAAAGTTGAATTTTAAAAAAAAGAATAAGCAAAGCAAAACTAAAACAAAACTAAAAACAATTGCTTTTGTTACTTGTTTTTAGGAGATGTATCATAGGTTCTACTGGTCTTCCTGACAACCTGTCATATCCTGATTCTGTGGCATATCTTCCATGGGGTTGGTGTGCCAGAAAATGAATTTAAGTACTCACTCTCTGTGTGATACCTTTGTTAGATTAGACTTCTTAACATTTGCCTAGTGCCTGTTGGGTACTTTTGGGCTGAGGCAAGTCTATTTAATAAATCACATTTACTACTTTATTTTTCTGGTAAAACACTGCAGTCTGCTGCAAATGAGTGGGACATTTTCCTGTTATCAGTTTTTGACATTCCCTGAAATAGTTATAAAATGTGCTGTAAGAATTCTAATTTTCTTTCCTATATATATATTTTTAAATACAGATCTTTATGTTTTATTTTAATTTTTCATTTTTTTGAAATGGAGTCTTGCTCTGTCTCCCAGGCTGGAGTGCAGTGGCGCCATCTTGGCTCACTGCAACCTTTGCCTCTTGGATTCAAGCAGTTCTCCTGCCTCAGCCTCCCGAGTAGCTGGGATTACAGGTGCATGCCATGATGCCCGGCTATAGATCTTTATTATATCATATGGCTGCTTTGTCATTTAAACCTTTTACATTAAAGCCTATTTTAAGGCAAATTTTAAAAAATACCAACAAGAGAAGAATCATTTAGGTTAATAAAGTGAAAAGTAGCCTTATTAGTATATTTGAAATTTCAGCCATTTGCTTGAAATGAAATTGTTTTGAAAGTTTATTACTAAGATTTAAAAGTGAAACCAGATTGTTTGAATGTGAAATAGCTATTCATTCTACAGTGATGACCAAACGCAGAACTATAGTCATTTTTTAACCCCTTTTTACACATGCAAGTTGGTTCTTTTCTGATTGGTTGTGAAATTAAGACGAATAGAGACTCCACTTTCTGCTATGAATGATCTTTTTTTTCCCCCTAACTTACAACCAATTGTTGAAGACTTAATTTTTAATTTAGTGAGAATTTAATATTAACTTTTCTCCTCAACTAGTGTTGCCTTCTCGGTGGCTTTTCATTTCTTTTAACAGTTGATATAAAAAGAGAAAGTAAAACTAAAATAAAAAGGAAAAGAAAACTAAAATATTAGAATATTTTAAAGATTTGTTGGTCTGTACCTCTCCTGTTGAATACAATTATATTTTATAGTTATCTATAGATCTAATCTAATTTGTCTATATTCTATTTCAGTAGCATGACTAAAATTGAGTTGGTTCTTCAATCAGAATTTTTTCCTGCTTTTTAGATCTTTGTAAAAGCTTGTAATTATGAAATGTCTTGCTAGAGAGGAACTGAAGAATACCCTTTCATTTGAAATTTATAGAGGAACTGAAAATGAGACCATCATTTCAAACATTTCTCCTAGATTTGCTAATGTTCTCGTCTTTAACCTCAGAAGGCTCAATGAATTTTTATTTAAAAACAGTTTTTCTTTTTGTATTGAAAAGAGTTCTGATACCAAGTACTCAGAGTTTAGCCAAACTTCAAAGACTAAGAGCCTGCACATCATTGCCCTTTTGACACCAGCCTCAGTTTTGGTGGTCTCCAGGTTACCCTTACTTCTGACTAGCTAGCTACAAATTCGAGGTTTGATAATTCCCTAGAACAACTCACAGAGCCCAGGAAATTATGATTACAGTTTTATTATAGCCAAAGGATATAAAAATCATAACCAGCCAAATGAAAATACACATAGGACAAGGTCTGGGAGGGTTCCCAAACACAGAGTTTCCACTGTTTTGAGGAATGTTTTATCCTCCTGGCATCTTAAGGTATGACAGTATGCAGAATATTGCCAACCCAAAGCTCCCCAAGCTTTTGGTGTTCAGAGTTTTTTTTTTTTTTAATTGTCTAAAAACATAAAAAATTTACTCGTTTTAAATTGTGTGCAGTATAATAGTGCATACTCAGAAGGAAAGAAAAGAAGGAAAGAAAGAAGGAAGAAAGGAGGGAGGGAGGAAGGAAGGAAGGAAGGAAGGAGAATGTTGGTAAAAAGAAGAGAATAAAGCAGTTTGTGCACATTTTGTGCCACAGATCTCCAGAACAGTTCTCCAAATCCTTTTTTTATTTTTTCCAGAACTTTTTCATCTTTCAAAATTAAAACTATTTATTGAACAGCTTTTCCCTCTTCCCCTTCCCTCCAGCCCCTGGTAATCACCATTCTACTTTGTATTTCTAAAAGTTTGAGTATTTTAGTTACCTGAATTAGTTGTCTTTTTGAGACTGGTTTATCTTAGCATAATGTCCTCAAGGTTTATTCATGATGTAGTGTATGACAAGGTTTCCTATTTAAGGCTGAGCACTATTTCATTTTGTGTATATACTGCATTTTCTTTATCCATTCATCTTTTGATGGACCTTCAGATTGATTCTACCTCTTGACTGTTGTCAGTAATGCTGCATTGAATGTGGATATTCAAATATTTCTTTGAGATCCTGTTTTCATTTCTTTTGGATATATAGATATATATCCATATATCTATCTATCTATCTATCTATATATATATATATATATATATATATATATATAAGTGGGATTACTGGATATTATGGTAATTCTATTTTTAATTTTTTGAGAAACTTCCATAGTGTTTTCCATAGCTGCTGTCCATTTTAATTAATTAATTAATTAACTTATTTATTTATTTGTTTTTTAAAAGATGGGGTTTTGCCATGATGGCCAGGCTGGTCTTGAACTCCTGACCTCAGGTGATCCACCTTGGCCTCCCAAAGTGCTAGGATTACAGGTGTGAGCCACTGCGCCTGGCACTATTTTTTGAGGCAGAATCTCATTCAGTCACGCAGGCTGGTGTGCAGTGGTGCAGTCTCGGCTCACTGCAACCTCTACCTCCCAGGTTCAAGTGATTCTCCTGCCTCTGCCACCTGAGTAACTAGGATTACAGGCACCTGCCACCACTCCCTGCTAATTTTTGTATTTTTTTGAGATGGAGTCTTGCTCTGTTGCCCAGGCTGGAGTGCAGTGGTGTGATCTCCGCTGACCACAAACTCCACCTCCTGGGTTCAAGCAGTTTTCACACCTCAGCCTCTTGAGCAGTTGGGACTACAGGCATGTGCTACCATGCCTGGCTAATTTTTGTATTTTTAGTAGAGACAGGGTTTTACCATGTTGGCCAGGTTGGTCTTGAACTCCTGACCTCTGCTGGGATTACAGGCCTGAGCCACTGTGCCTGGCTGAGCTGTACCATTTTATATTCCAACTAACAGCAGACAAAGCTTCCAGTTTTTCTACATCCTTACCAACATTCATTTTCTATTTCTTTTATAGTGGCCATCATACAGGGTGTGAGGTTATATTTCACAGTGGTTTTTATTTGTATTTCCCCAGTGATTAGTGACACTGAATATCTTTTCATATGCTTACAGGCCATTTGAGCTGTAGAAGTTCTCACATATTCTGGATTTCTACTGTTTACTAGATACACGGTTTGCAAATATTTTCTCTCCTTCTGCCTCTTCACTTTGTTGATTATTTCCTTTGCTGTGAAGTTTTTAAGTTTGATATAGTTCCATTTGTCAAATTTTGCTTTTTTTTACCTGTTGCTTTTGGTATCATACCTAAGAAATCATTGCTAAATCCAATGTTGTAAACTTTTTTCTCCCTGTTTTCTTCTATGAGTTTTATAGTTTCAGGTCTTAAGTTTAGGACTTTAAGCTATTTTGAGTAAATTTTTGCATATAGTATATGGTAAGAGTCTAACTTCATTCTTTTGCATGTGAATATCCAATTTTTCCAGCACTGTTGAAGAGACTGTTCTTTTTACCCTTTTAGGTAGCTTTGGCACCTTTGTTGAAAATCATTTAACCATGTACCTGAGGGATTATTTCTGGGTTCTCTGTTCTATTCCATTGATCTATATGTCTCTTTTTATGCATTATCATGCTGTTTTGATAACTCTAACCTTGTATTATATATATTTTGTTTGTTTGTTTTTCTGAGACGGAGTCTCTGTCGCCAGGCTGGAGTGCAGTGGTGTAATCTCGGCTCACTACAACCTCCGCCTCCCTGGTTCAAGCAATTCTCTTGCCTCAGCCTCAGGCACCCGCCACCTCGTCCAGCTAATTTTTGTATTTTTAGTAGAGACGGAGTTTCACTATGTTGGCCAGGCTGGTCTCGAACTCCTGAACTTGTGATCTGCCCGCCTCAGCCTCCTAAAGTGCTGGGATTACAGGTGTGAGCTACCTTGCCCAGCCACTTGTATTATATTTTTAAAAAGTATGGGCCGGGCGCAGTGGCTCACGCCTGTTATCCCAGCATTCCTGTTCTCCCAGCAGTTTGGGAGGCCGAGGTGGGTGGATCACAAGGTCAGGAGATCGAGACCATCCTGGCCAACATGGTGAAACCCCCTCTCTACTAAAAATACAAAAAATTAGCTGGGTGTGATGGCAGGTGCCTGTAGTTTCAGCTATTCAGGAAGCCATATAAGAAAACTCACAGCCAATATAATATAAAATAATGAGAAACTAAAAATCAATGTGCAAAAATCACAAGCATTGCTATACACAAATAATAGAGAGCCAAATCATGAGTAAACTCCCATTCACGATTGCTACAAAGAGAATAAAATACCTAGGAATACAACTTACAAGGGATGTGAAGGACCTCTTCAAGGAGAACTACAAACCACTACTCAAGGAAATAAGAGAGGACACAAACAAATGGAAAAACATTCCATGCTCATGGATAGGAAGAGTCAATATCATGAAAATGGCTATGCTGCCCAAAGTTATTTGTAGATTCAATACTATCCCCATCAAGCTACCATGGACTTTCTCCACAGAAATAGAAGCAACTACTTTAAATTTCATATGAAACCAAAAAAGAACCCATGTAGCCAAGACAATCCTAAGCAAAAAGAACAAAGTTGAAGGCATCACGCTGACTGACTTCAAACTATACTACTACAAGGCTACAGTAACCCAAACCGCATGGTACCGATACCAAAACAGCAGTGTGTTCATTGTAAAAACAAAACTTTTTTTGGAAAATAGTTGCATTTAAAATAACAAAAGTCTTTTAATATTTTATTTCCCACTCTTTTTTGTTTGTTTCTGTCCATAGTGAGCATGTTGAAACACATAATACAATTGAGGATACAATCTAGGGTTTTGTATCCCTAGGGTTTTTCATACATAACACTGTATATAAACATACACTACATAACCCACTGCAGATCAGTATTTTCCTATGTCAGTAAATAATCTTTAGTAATACACTTTTACCATGCCTCTTTTTTTTATGTTAACATTATTTTTAGTTTCATGCATAAATTAGTAGAGCTGTTAGATAATTTATAATTTTTTTCTTGATTTTCAAGAACTTAAAGGTAAATAATTATTAGTATTGATACCTTATCTTCTCATATTGTTCATGGTAATAGCCAGAGCTATATCCTTTCAAACTTGTTAGCTTTCTCTTTTATTTATTTTATTTTACTTTATTTTTTTGAGACAGGGTCTTGTTCTGTTGCCCATGCTGGAGTGCCATGGTGTAGTCACAGCTCACTGCAGCCTTAATCTCCCAGTCTCAAGCCACCCTCCCATTTCAGCCTACTGTGTAGCTGGGACTACAGGGGCATGCCACCATGCCTGGCTAATTTCTTTGTATTTTTTGTAGAAATGGAATCTTACTATGTTGCCAAGGGTGGTCTTGAACTCCTGAGCTCAAGCAGTCCTCTGGTCTTAGCCTTCCAAAGTGCTATGATTACAGGCATGAGCCACTGCGCCTGGCGAGCTTTCTTTTTCATTGTCTTGCTGTAGGGCTAGAGCTTTTCTTAGGCTTTTTTTTTTAAATGCTTTAAGCAATACTTTTAACATCCCCTCAGTTTTTATGAAAAATGCATAGGTTATATTTCAGATATACGTATTTACATATTTGGTATAAGTTTTTTTTTTTTTTAATTTAAGTTCTGGGATACCTGTGCAGAATGTGCAGGTTTATTACATGGGTATGCATGTGCCATAGTGGTTTGCTGCACCCATCAACTTGTCATCTACAATAGGTATTTCTCCTAATGCTATCCTTCCCCTTGCCCCCAACTTCCCAACAGGCCCTGGTGTGTGATGTTCCCCTCCCTGTGTCCATGTGTTCTCATTGTCTAGTTTCCACTTATGAGAAAAAACATGTGGTGTTTGGTTTTCTGTTCTTGTGTTAGTTTGCTGAGAATGATGGTTTCCAGCTTCATCCATGTCCCTGCAAAGGACATGAACTCATCCTTTTTATGGCTGCATAGTATTCCATGGTGTATATATCCCACATTTCCTTTATCCAGTCTGTCATTGATGGTCATTTGGGTTGGTTCCAAGTCTTTGCTCTTGCGGTGTAAGTTTTTGTGTGTATTTTAAATCTATTTTTCTTGCAGGCAAGCCATTGTTTTCTTTCTTTTTTTTTTAACTTTTTTTCATTACTTTAGTTGAATATTTATAAGAGGTCACTGTGCTGGAGATGTGAGGATAAATTCTCAAGGAAATTTTAAAATGTAAGTAGAGAGTAACAGATGCTCATATCTGATAGTGTGCACAGGTAAGTTTTAAAGTTTCATCCATGGGTGTAAAATAAATCTAGAGTTTTGGTTGTTTCCTCTTGTTGCCAGGGTCCTGTATTAATAGGAAGTTCACATGGTGGTGTCAACATTGAAGATGTTGCTGCTGAGACTCCTGAAGCAATAATTAAAGAACCTATTGATATTGTGGAAGGCATCAAAAAGGAACAAGCTCTCCGGGTATGTTGTATTTCTGAAAAATTTCCAGCTTATGATTAGAGAATTATGACATTAAAAATAATGGTACAACTGAAGTAATTGTCAAAACTTTTAAAATATTTTTGAGTGTTAGGCAAGTTATATCTTGTTTGAAGCACAAACAAGATATAGCACGTTTTGGAATTATTTACAATTTTTTTTATAGCTCCATAGATATTTCAATATGGATTCTTTAAAAAGAGTCACTATACCATTACTATACCTAGTAAATTAACAGTAATCACTTATCCAGTCATTCAGATTTCTCTAGTTGTTTCAAATCATTTTTTCATCTACAATTTGCTTGACTCGGGATTCAAATAAGGTCTTTCATTATTTTTTTATTTTTATTTATTTATTTATTTTTTGTTTATTTATTTATTTTGAGGTGGTGTCTTGCTTTGTCACCCAGGCTGGAGTGCAGTGGTGCGATCTTGGCTCACTGCAACCTCTGTCTCCCGGGTTCAAGCAATTTTCTTGCCTCAGCCTCCCACGTAGCTGGGATTACAGGCGTGTGCCACCATGCCTGGTTAATTTTTGTATTTTTTTTTTTTTTTTTTTTTTTTTCAGTAGAGGTGGGGTTTCACCATGTTGTCCAGGCTGGTCTTTAACTCTTGATGTCAGGTGATCTCCTGTGTCGGCCTCTGGAAGTGCTAGGATTATAGGCGTGAGCTCCGCGCCCAGACCTTTCATTGTTACTGATATGTCTCACAGGTCTTTTATAACTTACAGATTTCTCTTTTTGCTCTCTTTGTCTTTTTTCTTTCAATTTAGTCGTTGAAGAATCAACAACTAAATTAACAATGAACAATCATTCATTGTTTTTCATAGTCTGGATATTATATCTTCATGGTTTAAAATGGTTAAACATTTAAAATATTCCTGTCGCCCCTTTATTTCCTATAAATTTTATAGAATGGAAGGGACACTGTCTTACATATCTACATGATAGAGCAGTGGTTTAAGAATTAAGATTTTAAGAATTCAGTGAATGCTGTGGTCCTTCTTTTGATTTGTATATGTTCAACAATAAAATTTTGCCTTCAGTTTTGCTAGCTTTTTCTATTGTCCTTGTGTGCTTCTTTCCCTCTGTTCATCCCCCCACTGAAAAAAAAGCCACCTTTGAGTTAATATTATGGTCTGTGAGAACTGCTTGGTAATATTTGTAATGCTGCTATTGAATTAAATTGTTTGCTTTGGATATAAAAGTAAGTGACTCATCTTTTCGTTTGTTTGCTTGTTTTTGACATGAAGAGTCTCGCTGTCACCCAGGCTGGAGTGTGCAGTGGAGTGATCTCGGCTCACTGCAACCTCTGCCTCCCAGGTCCAAGCAATACTCCCACCTTATTTTCCTGAGTAGCTAGGATTACAGGCATGTACCACCATGCCCGGCTAATTTTTTTTGTGTGTGTGTGTGTATTTTTAATAGAGTTGGGGTTTCACCATGTTGGCCAGGCTGCTCCAGAACTCCTGACCTCAAGTGATCTGTCTGCCTCGGCCTTCCAAAGTTCTGGGATTACAGGCATGAGCTGCCTGGCCTAATGACTCATCTTAAAAGAAAAATTTGAATATTGAACTTTGAAGTTGAATATTTCTTAATGAGAAAACTATGTCAGAACAAGTTTATGGTATTGAAGTACAGAAAGTATAAGAATTTTGACTGGCACAGAGGTTTAAAGGAGCTAGAGAAATGTTTCTGATGGATAATAAAGCAAATAATTTTGGCAGATAAATGATACAATGGCTTAAAAGGCATGGATTTGATTTATTAGGTAGTTAGGTGAAGATGATGACTAGAGAGTGAAATTTAGAAGAGGAGGAAAATACCTGATTTACAAGAATACATGAAGGAATAATCTAAGATTATAGCATTTTGCATGATGGTGATGAGTGGAAGACGTGCCTAGCATTAGCAAATTGATGTCATAATTGATTGATTAGAATTATGTTGTAGTTTTTCAAATGTTTAAACCTAAACGTTTAGTTTT
This sequence comes from Callithrix jacchus, assembly GCF_049354715.1. Lineage (NCBI taxonomy): Eukaryota > Metazoa > Chordata > Mammalia > Primates > Cebidae > Callithrix > Callithrix jacchus. The sequence goes on from NC_133502.1 coordinate 68,015,434, forward strand.
AGTTTTTGTTTTTTTAGGTGAGTTGTGACATAGTGAAAAACTGTCATAATAACATGGTACTTTCATATTATTCTTTATTTGAAATAAATCATAACAGAAGTTTATATTCCTTAGTGCTTTTTATTTTATTTTTTTTGAGACAGAGTCTTGCGCTGTCTCCCAGGCAGGAGTCCAGTGATACGACCTCAGCTCACTGCAACCTCCACTTCCTGGGTTCAAGCAATTTTTGTCTCAGCCTCTTGAGTAGCTGGAATTATGGGTATGTGCCACCACCTGGCTAATTTTTGTATTTTCAGTAGAGACAGTGTTCTACCATGTTGTCCAGGCTGGTCTCAAACTCCTGGCCTCAAGTGATCTACCCTGTTTGGCCTCCTAAAGTGCTGATATTATAGGCATGAGCCACTGTGCCCAGCCATAGCTTGATCATTCACTTTATTTATTGGCATTTGACTCTTTGCAAAAATCTTTTTCAAAGAATTTAATATTTTTTGTTGTTGAAAATCAAAAGAATGTGTGGCAACCTTAAACAGTAATTGAAAAAGAGGAAAGAATTCTCCATAGTGTTCCTGAGCTGTGGCAGCACTGTTAGAATAAATATATGGACGTGTCCTCCGTGCTAGTGGTTCAGAATTGCTTATGGAACTTTAAACATGATAGATGCTTAATCCAGTATAGAACTGGCAAACCAGCACTTCTGAGTTGGGGCCTTGATAATGTATTGTTTAAAAAGCTCTATGAGTATCTCTAATTGGGAATCTGCTCAAGACTATAAATTCCTTTATTATAAAGTTAAATACCTTTATCTTTTTGTCCTAGCACAGTGCCTGGAATATTTTAGGTGGTCAGTAGATTTTTGAATGAATGGCATAATGCTCATTTGACTATATGATAGGTATTCTTATTCCTTGGTAGACACTCTTCATAAATTACATAAAAGGTAAAATAGGGTCTTCTAATATTTTGACTATATGATATGTATTCTTATTGCTTGGTAGACACTCTTCATAAATTACATAAAAGGTAAAATAGGGTCTTCTGATATTTTGGCCATTGTTTGGACCATTGGGGTTGACAGTCCACATTTTATATTTTTAGTAGAGATGGGGTTTCACTGTGGTGGCCAGGCTGGTCCCTAACACCTGGCTTCAAGTGATCCGCCCACTTTAGCCTCCCAAAGTGCGGGGATTACAGGTGTGAGCCACCATGCCTGGCCAATATTTTATATATAGTTTTAATAAAATATAAGCCTCTTCCTTCAGCATAGGTTGGCCTTAAAGCTTAGACAATATGGAGACTATGAAATAAACACTGGACCTGTAATCCAGGCATCTCTCTGAGTCTCATCTATAAAATGGGCATAATATCTACCTTTTGAAGGTTTTGAATAAAAAGTTTTGTTTAACCATTTAGTAATGGTAGCTGCTATTTCAGTGATTAATGTTTGACTATAAATGACTCATGTTTATCATTTAAGTGATAAACTGCAAGGTTTTTTTTTGTTTTTTTTTTGAGACAGAGTTTCGCTCTTGTTACCCAGGCTGGAGTGCAATGGCGCAATCTCGGCTCACCGCAACCTCCGCCTCCTGGGTTCAGGCAATTTTCCTGCCTCAGCCTCCTGAGTAGCTGGGACTACAGGCACACGCCACCATGCCCAGCTAATTTTTTGTATTTTTAGTAGAGACGGGGTTTTACCATGTTGACCAGGTTGGTCTCGATCTCTTGACCTGGTGATCCACCTGCCTCAGCCTCCCAAAGTGCTGGGATTACAGGCTTGAGTGACCGTGCTTGGCCTGCAAGGTTTCTTTATTTACAATAATGTTTATTAGACGTATGCAAACTACCTGTAATAAAAGACATATTGATTTCAGCTTGCACAGAAGATGGGGTTTCCACCTAATATTGTGGATTCAGCAGCAGAAAACATGGTCAAGCTTTACAGCCTTTTTCTGAAATACGATGCAACCATGATAGAAATAAATCCAATGGTGGAAGATTCAGATGGAGCTGGTAAAGTATCTTCTTTTGTCAAACATGATTATGCATTTATTCCTCTGTCGTATGCTTCCCATGGAATTTAAACTCATAGAATTTAAACTTCTACCTATGTAGAAGCTTATTTTATAACAAATAGAATGATTATGAATAAATATTAAACCCATTAAAACAAACTATTAAACCCATTAAAACAACAAAAAACAAAACAAAATTAAATAAATAAATAAAACACCTTATAGAGACAGAGGGGTCAGAACTGCACTGCCCAAAACAGTGACTATCAGCCACATGTGGTTATTTAAATTAAAATTAATTAAAGTTACATAAGATTTAAAAATTGATTTACTTAATTGCACTGGTCATGGTTCAAACATTCAGTTGCTAAATGTGGTTACCATATAAAGAGAGCACACATATAGAACATTCCCATCATTGCATAAGGTTTTATTGGGTAGTACTACGTTAGTGTATCCAGTGTGGTGGTGATTGAGCTGTAATTTTATGGAATTAGCTATCTGGGTATATATAGATTGCATGCTGTATACATTTTGCATCTTTCTTTATTCACTTAATAACGTATCCTGGGGAACTCTTTATGTCTGTGGGGTCTTTATATATTAAGGATGTCAATCTTTTGTCTGTCATTTGGCTTGAGTCTTTTTCTGAGATTTTCCTTTGTTGTTTAGTGTTATTTGATTTTTGGGGAAATATTTTTGTTTTTGTATGTACTCAAATCTCATTTTGACTTCCTTACTTTTTTTTTTTTGAGACTGAGTCTCGCTTTGCTTTGTCGCCTAGACCGGAGTACAATGATGTGATCTCGGTTAACTGCAATCTCCACCTCTCAGGTTGAAGTAATTCCTATGCCTCAGCTGCCCAAGTAGCTGGGACTACAGAAATGAACTTCCATGCCCAGATAAATTTTTATTTTATTTTTTTTTGAGATGAAGTCTCACTCTGTTGCCAGGCTGGAATGCAGTGGTGCGATCTTGCCTCACTGCAACCTCCACCTCCCAGGTTCATGCGATTCTCCTGCCTCAGCCTCCTGAATAGCTCGGACTACAGGCATGCATCACCATGTTCAGCTAATTTTTGTATTTTTATTAGAGATGGGGTTTCACAATTTGGCCAGGATGGTCTTGATCTCTTGACCTTGTGATCCACCCACCTTGGCCTCCCAAAGTGCTGGGATTACAGGCGCGAATGACCGCGCCTGGCCAATTTTTTTTTTTTTTGTATTTTTAGTAGAGATGGGGTTTCACCATGTTGGCCAGGCTGATTTTGAACTCCTGACCTCAGGTGATGTGCCTGCCTCAGCCTCCCAAAATGCTAGGATTATAGGTGTGAGCCACTGCGCCCGGCCGACTTCCATTACTTTTATGCTGAGAGATTTTTTTTTTCTTCATCTTAAGGTCAGTAAATATTAATCCTCAATGTGTTCTATTTTTTCTTTTGGGTTTGTTTAGTCAGAGGTGTTCTATTTTTTAATTGTTTCATTTTTTACTTTTAAGTCTTTAATCAAGATTTTACTTTAGCTTTACTTTTCATTTTTTAGAGTATCTTATTCTAGTTTTAGTGAAGCTAAAGTAAAGGTTCTGCCGTGAGAACTTTATTTTCTTTTTTAAAGCTTTCTAGTAAAGCTAAAGTTCTGCAGTCAGATTAAACTGTGGCATTAAGGTACTCTTAAAAAACTCTAATACTAAACTGCATAAAGACACACTTGGAATTTAAAGTCCAAATGTGATAAAGTCCAAAGGACTTTGAGAACAGAAGTCCCAAGTCAAATTCTCTTCTTTGAGTTAGAAGTTTAAATAAATTAATATTCTCTCTAATTTATTGTTTGACTGAATATTAGCTAGAGGAATTACAAATTCTAGGTGGAGTGGGATTCTTTGAGTCATGGCAATTTGGACTATTTTGCATGGGAATGGGTTGAGTTTCTTCATGGTCTCAGAAGTTATTATTGTTTGAATTTTAAGTCTCTTATGTACCTCACATTTAAAGAAGTAAATATATATATATATAAATTTGTCACAGGTTTGACTCCTCAATTACCAAATTTTGGGGGAAAAAACACCCCAAAACCCTAGCCATTCATCGGGAACAATTATTCAAAGCATTATTATGTTCCCAGAACCTTGGCCTTAGTTTTATCAAAGGTTATGGGAGAAACTCAGTGATATCTGAGTGAAAGAGAGTAGACAGATACTGGTCTCACCAGAATACTAGTTATCCTGATTATTTCCCTGTGGACTTAAACACCGGAGAAACTCCAAGCAAAAATTAATTTTGATACAATGCATTCGTGATTTCCAGAGGTGAGAACGACCCGTGTGTGATCTCCCCTGTTGAGCACCATGATTTTGGTACCTCAGTGTGAACTGAGTATGGGTTCTACTGATAGTCTACCCACACTTGCTTGTGAGCATGTATTGTGAGTGGCTGCTTCTACTGCCTGTTACAGAGCTTCTGCCTAAGAAATCTCTTTCCTAGGGATTTCACGCTATTTTTCTATTGGAGAATTGCCCTCAGCTGCTTCCTCAGTAAACCTGCCTTGATCCCTAGAGTGTACTCCAGAGGCCTCACAAGGACTGCTGCCTTCACTAGGTGTTCCTCATATCCCCGCCTTTTTAAAAAAATTTAATGGGCATGTATATAACCCTTTACCCAACATTTAGAAAAACACTTTTTAAAATCCAAATACAGATTTTAAAAAACTGAAATATTGAGTCACAAATTAAAAAGTATCAACAAATATCCAGGAATTCATAACATAGATAATGGTCTTTAAACACAAAGCAATAACATTGGAAATTGATATAAAATACTATATTTTTTAATTTTTTGAAACACAGTCTTGCTCTGTTGCCCAGGCTGGAGTACAAGACACAATCACAGATCACTGTACCCATAACCTTCTGGGCTCAAGCGAATCTCCCTCTTTAGCCTCTTGAGTAGCTGGGACTACAGGTGAATGCCACCATGCCTGGCTAATTTTTAAAAAAATTTTTTTGTAGAGACAGGCTCCCACTATGTTTCCTAGGCTTGTCTCCAACTCCTGGGCTGAAGCAGTCCTCCCACCTCAGCCTCCCAATGTGCTGGGATTACAAGTGTGAGCTATCACACCCAGCCTATTTTCTTTTAATTTCAAGAAAATACTTTCAAATAATTTATGAATTAATGAAGAATTAATAATGGAAATGAGAAAATATTTCAAACTGAACAACTACAAGGAATGTAGTGTTCATTGTGAGGAATACTCAAAAGTGTTCAGTTTATTAATATTTAGGTTAGTGCAAAAGTAATTGCTGTTTTTGCCATTTTTTTTAAAAAAAGGTCGATTACTTTTGCACCAGCCTATATAACTTAAATGTAATTATCTAAGGGTTAACTAAAAACTCTATAAGAACCGTCCAAGAGTAGATCCTTGTGCAATTTATATAGAAAGTAAAAAAGGATAAGAATTGTCGATTTTTTTCAATTCAGCAGCATTAATTTAACGGGTGATGTTTTGCTGAACTAAATCATTCCTCACTATGAATATGGTACCATGTGGCCTTTTTTCCCCCTTAATCTTTAATTTTGATACAGAAATAAATAGTATAAGGAACACCTAAATTCCCTCTACTCAACATTGCCATTTGTTTACATTTTACCCTATTTTATTCTCTGCTCTCTTTCTGTCTGTATGCACATGCATGTGTGTGTATAAATATATATACACCATTGAGAGTAAGATGGAGATATTGTTCTCCTAGTATCCAAAAACAAGAACATTCTCTTATATAACCTGACTACATTTATTAAAACCAAGAAATTTAATACTGAGAAAATATTATTTAATTCAAAATTCATATTAAGAAGTAGGCAGGTGTCCTAGTAATGTCCTTTATCACACAATGAATTTAGTTGTCATGTCCCTTTGACCTGAAACAGATCTTTGTTTTGGCTGGGTGTATAGTTTTATAACCTTATATGCCAAACCCTGACACCTCAAAATATCTCCCAGAGACAGATGTCAAATCTAGGCAATAATGTATGCTGACAATTCTGAAGATATTTCTATTTTCATTTTACCAACAATTTTAAAGCTAGCTTGTTTAGTAAAGGTTTACTTAAGTCATATGAACTTAAAAATTGCTTGAACTTATTTACTTAATTTATGGGCACTCTTACTTATAAACCAGTTTGGTAGATACAACACATAACAATAAATGAACATACAAATAAACACATTTAGACATGTATATACACACACAAAAATGAAAATCCAATAGTGTTTACCTTGGAACGCTAGCTGTGAGATAGCAGGACAAACTCAGTGGTTTTACATGGTCCTCCCCAGAACACTGGCCAAACTTCATCAAAGGAGAATATCACATACTAACCAGGCCCAACCCTGCATAGTATAGTAGCACCAAAGCCTGGATACGTGCAACTCCATCCTACTTTTTCATTCAACAGCAAATTCCAGATTCCAAACAATGCTGGGACCAAACAGTGTTGCAAAAGTGTATCATTTTACCAAATTCTAATTTCTTATGACTATATAAAACATACAATTACCCAAACACAATCCAACTGCTATAGCAACAAACAAGCTCCAAAAATATCCACACTGAAACACTTGGGGTGCTTCTTCTCTCCATCAGTTGGGCTTAGTCAACTGCAAACCAAAATTTATTAGGAATTTCCCAAATTGAGAGGAGCTGATCCCACTGTCTGGTACCCACAAAAGATATTCACTTGCCTGGAAACAACCCACAATTACAAAAAAAGCCCCCAAGAATGTTCATACTAAAAGTTAGGGTGCTTCCCTCTCTCAGTCATTTGGTCTTGTTCAACCTACAAATGAAAATTATTTTAAAACTTTCCCAAATTGAGAGGAGCAAATCCTGATATCTGGACCCACAAACGACACTCACTTATATGGATGCTGATGGTAGGTTTCAGAGACAGTTTTAATGAGGCAATAAGGAAGGTGGTTGGGGCCAGCTGTGTTGGGGCCAGAGAGAAACGATACCTTCAGCCAAAATTGGGCAGGCAGCTGCTTAGGAGGGCTTCTGAGACTCCTGGACCGTATCAGCTGAGTCACAAGCAACATGTTCCTGGTCAATGAACAAAAATCCATTACAGAAACACCGGGGGTTTGGTCTAGGTCCTGCTGCTCACTACACAGAAAGCCAATTATTAAGATGACAGGTATTGCCAAGGAAGAGGGCTTTAATCAGGTGTTGCAACTGAGGACATAGGAGGTCAGTCTCAAATCCATCTCCCTAACTGGCTAAAACTAGGGGTTTATACAGCAGGGAAAAAAATGTAACAATATGTTAAAAAAAAAAAAAAAAGGAACTAGGGAGGGTCAAGGAAGCAATCATGATGAATGAGGGGTCCAGAGTCTCATTGTCTGGATGTGGTGATCTGATGAGTTTCAGTTCTTTGATAGATTTTTTTTTTTTGAGAGGCCTGAACGTCCCTTCCTGAAGAAGGAACTCAGATAAAACAAATACAAGTTTGAAACTTTAAGACCAGAAAGGTCAATTTCACTGTTTATCCAGAAGAACAATCTATGGGACTATTGGGTTGATTTCAATTTGCTCATATATTGTTGTTCTTTCCTACCCATAGATCAAGATTTACCAACATTGGCACTATTGACATTTTAGGGTAGGTTGATTTTTTTGTTATGGGAGGCTGTTCTGTGCTTGGTAGGATGTTTTTCAGGATGTTTACCCAGTAGCATTCAGATGCCAGTAGCAACCTCCATTTGTGACAACCAAAAATGCCCCCAGACATTTCCTGATGTCCCCAATGGGACAAACTGCCCCTTGTTGACATTCACTACTTTAGATTCAAGTTTCCATCTGTTATTATCCCTTGAACCTGAAGAACTTTCTGTAGCATTTCTCTTAGCATAGTTCTGCTAGTGATGAATTTTGTTGCTATTAGTCTGAAAATGTCTTTATTTCGTCTTTCTTTTGAGGTATATTTTCACTGGATATAGAATTTTGGCTTGATATCTTTTTCTTTCATCACTTTTTTCCTGACTCATTCTCCTTTTCTTCCAGTTTCATGTTAGACTTCTTGATATTGTCCAAGGGGCCACTGAGGTGCAGTTTCTTTTCTTTTCTTTTTTCTTCTACAGATTGGATAATTTCTCTTTGTCTTCAGGTTCACCGACCCATCACCAGTCTGCTGTTAAGTTCATCCAGTGAATTTTTCATTTCAGATATCATACTTTTTAGTTCTAGATTTTCCATTTTGTTCCCTTTTATAGTTTTATTTTCTGCTGAGATTACCTGTGTGTTCATTTATTATGACCATATTTTCTCTTAAATCCTTAAACATGTTTTAAAAAGTTAATGATAGTCTCCTCTTTATTCCTAATCTGGGTTACCTTGGGTTTAGTTTCAGTTGACTGTTTTTTCTCTTTACTAGTGGTCACATTTTCCTGTTTCATTACAGATCTGGTAATTTTGACTTGTTTTCTATACATTTTGGGAGATACGGTAGAAAGAATGAATTCTATTATCTTCCTCTGAAAGAATATTGATTTTTTTTATTGGTATTTAACTTACTTGGGCTCCAAACTTTGTCTCCTGTGTTGGACAGCTGCTGAAATTGCTCACTTCTTTCAACCCTTTATTTTTTCAGGAATTGCAAGGAGAATGTTATAGTTAGATTGGAGTGAGGAACAGGTAGAGTGCTAAAGGTGAAGTCAGAGAGGTGACTCTTTTTTTAAGGAACAGTTTGAATTCATGGTGAACATAAATTGAAATACTTTCAGTAAATAACAAAATTAAAATGTGTCTTTTCCCTAAATGAAAGACTATTTGATACTTTATTGTATCTGCCTTGAAATTAAGTTCATTTTCTTTTTTTCCCTTCAAAGTATTGTGTATGGATGCAAAGATCAATTTTGACTCTAATTCAGCCTATCGCCAAAAGAAAATCTTTGATCTACAAGACTGGACCCAGGAAGATGAAAGAGACAAAGATGCTGCTAAGGCAAATCTCAACTACATTGGCCTTGATGGAAATATAGGCTGCCTAGGTACCATGTGTTTTTATGTTATAGTTGGATTCACTAAGTTTAATTAGGATTTACTAAGTTTAATTTATTTTCTCTATGTTTGTTGCTTATACAAATCATTTCCCCCATATAGTAAATGGTGCTGGTTTGGCTATGGCCACAATGGATATAATAAAACTTCATGGAGGGACTCCAGCCAACTTCCTTGATGTTGGTGGTGGTGCTACAGTCCATCAAGTAACAGAAGCGTTTAAGCTTATCACTTCAGATAAAAAGGTAAGGGCACTGCTTGATGTATTTTTATATCATATAAGTATATAAAATAAATACATTGAAAAAAATGTGTGTTTTTTATATCTTAGAATTCATATATGTGTCTTTTAATATATATATTTTGAGTCCTTTTTTGCCATATCTTGAATTTCTTTTGCAATTCACCAAGATACTCTTCTAAAACATTCATTTTAATGTTTGTTTAATCTGTCATTATAAATGTGCCATAATTTAGAGCTATGTATTTATTAATGATTATCAAAGTACAAGGGATGTTAATTATCATAATTCAAAAGACCTATGTATTATTAATCACTAGATATTTGTTAAGGAATATATCTATTGTGCAGCCAATGTATATTTTGTAAGGCTTTCAAAAAAGATAATAATCTCTGTGGAACTAGTCTTACTGGATTTAGGCTGAGAATTCTTCATTGTTAGGGTTCATATCTCATTAATTGTTGCTTCTCCTAGTGTCTGGTAAAATGCCTAGTACATACTGGATGTAGACTGAGAATTCTTCATTGTTAGAGATCATATCTTACTCATTGTTGCTTCTAGTGTCTGGTAAAATGCCCAGAACATATGTAGGTCATTAATCAATATTTATTATTGGTGATGCTGCTGACAATGTATATTTTTATTTGTGGTGTTAGACCGTAGAATTGTTTAAAATAGAAATTTATTTCACTGCCTTCCCTTTGAGTCTACAGACTTATTTTCCATATTAATTAATTTTGCAAAGAGGATTGAACTAAAATGAGTTGTAAAATGTGTGTTATTTCCCTTGTTTAATAATTACTCAAAAAATGTAAACATTTTATGGGAACTATCTGTAGCTTGTTTTGACTTGAGAAGCATAGTATTAAAGACAATCTAATTATCTAACTTACTAAGGTGAATTAGAATTCTAGTTGCTTATTTTTCTAAGCATGGCTTTTAGGGCCGAGGTGCAAAAATGGAGAAAAGTATATGAAGAGTTACAGTATAGGGGACTGACGTGATGGGCATCAGAGTTGGAAATAGAATGGGAACGCACTCTGTCAATGTAGATAGCATTGAATTGGCCATATATTTTGTGATGATCACTGTGCTTGGACTTGGGAATACATGGGCCCTTCTCTTAAGTTACTTGCAGTTTTAGTGGGGTGATGGAGGACAGAAGGCAGAGACAATAACTGGGAGAATCAGGGTGGCCTTCACTGAATGGATGTTACTTTGTGCAGTCTTGAAAATTAAATGAGGGCACGAGGAAGAAAATATACAAAGACATGGAATCCAGAGAGTGCCATTATGTTCATTATGTAAAGAATACGGCATTATTGGGATAAATGATAAGAGATGATGTTAGCAGATTGCGACCACATTTGTGAAGATCCCTATATCTGTAGTTAAGGAGGTTGGATTTTTAACTCCCTACCCCACCACATACACAAATACATATATTTATCCCCTGTCTTTTTGTTTTTTATTTTAAAGAAAATTTTAGAAGAAGATTAGTAGAGAGTGAAACGAAGAGTAGGGAGACACTGACAGGAGAGATCAATTCGGAAGAGAATTCATTTGTTATGAATTCTCTTGTCATGGAAGAGATCCCTGACAAAGACAGTATCAGTAAGAAGAAAGCAAAGAAACAAACGAACCTAATTTAGAGGCGTTTCTGAGATGAGTTCCTTAAATTCATTTTTTTCTTTTCTTTCCTGAGAGCCTCATAGAAGCGTTGTTTAAGTTAACGTTAGGACTTTGGGCTGGGGAGAATCACTGGATGGTGATGCCTTTCATACTGTCAGAGGCAAAGTAAAGGAATAGGTATTTCAGACGAATGTCAAGTTTGGATTGTGGTGACTGTATCTAGTAGACAGTTCGTTGAAAAGATACTGTATTTCCTATAGTGGAGAAAAGTTGGAAGTCTCAGGAGTTGGTGAGGTGATCCATGCAAGTGAGATAAGGAACCAAGAATGGAACCTGGCCCCTCCATTCTTGTTGAAGGGTTGAATAGAGAAGGAAAACACAAATGAAAAACAGAGAACAAATGACAGAGATAGGAGCAGATCAGGAGAGAGTGGTGACTTCGAAGGGCCGAAGTGAAGAGTTTTGAGAAGTAAGGCATTGGGAGACGATGTCAAATGCTTGTGGGGAGCATTCAGACAGAGTAGGGACTGAAAGAGACCAGTGGGAACCTTAGTAAGAATAGTCGAACAGATCGGGGCATAGGCCAGATTATAATGGATTGATCTGATGAGGAATTGAGGGAGTAGAGACATCCAGGAGAGATTACTCTTCCAGGACTTTTTTCTTATTAAACAAAGGCATGGAAGGGGTGTAGTATTATGAGCCGAAGGCAGTAGGGTTGAGGAGAGTTTTGTGATGTATGTTTTCTTGCTTGTTGAGAAGATCAATAAGATGAGCTGTTTCTAGTTGGAGGAAGAAAAGAGGGTTGAAAATAAAGAGAGTGAATGTGGCTAGAAGCATGATGACCTGAAGAAATACAATATAGTAAGTAAATGGAGATAATCATCTCTTTCAGGTTAGCTTTGGAAGGGTGGTTACTCTTTCCTGAGGTGCTACTAGAAAGGAAGGTTGTATGCTAAAAGTTAGAGAGCTTGAGTGGGGATAGGAGGCTTATGAATAGAGTTAAACCATACGAAGTTGAGGATTGCTGATGAATCATTATTTTATTGCTCTTCAGGTTATGCTAGTGTTATCAGTTTTGTTTGAGTTTTTACTTTTCCTTGAATAAACTATGGCTGGAATCATCCAAAGACGCATTGTTTGAAGTAGCATGGCAGAAGAATAGGTATGGTAGAAGTGAGCAGGCAGGTGGCAGTGTCAATTGCTCAGTCATATATTCCAGGCTCTATAGTGAAGGAAGTCAGATCCATTACGAGCTGATAGACTAGAAGATTACAAAGGGATTGAGGGACTAGAGGCTTTTAAGAGGAAAAGATTGGGTATGATAGAACTAGAGGTAAAAGGCATTAAAGTGAAAGGGGAGGAGGTTGAGCAGAGAATGAGATTTATACATTTGATATTCTAGAGGGCACTCATTCTGGTCTAGTTTAGGATTTATTCATGGTAGTAATTACTTTAAATGGGCTACAGGTGAAAGTGGCTTGGTAGAGTAAAGATCCAATAAGACTGGAGTGTTTGATGGTGCCTAGTGGTAAATATGAAAACTATCCAGAATGAGGAGAGAAGGAGAGAGATGAGAGATGCCAAAGGCTACTATTAGTTCTAGTCTATTATGAATTCCAGAGCTTCATTTCTTGAAGGTCTGGGAATAATAGTGGTAAGGTAAACAATGTGTAGTATAGCTCAGGGTGTCTCAACTGTTTTCATGGCATGACATTCCCAGAAGATATTTCGGTGGGGCTTTCGAGGTAGATGGAGATTGCTTGTAGTCAGAGTTCACTGGCCCTGAGGCTCCTGCTGCCCTAGAACGTTCCTAGCTGCCCCAAGAATTGAAGGGAACAATATTTTGGTGTATCTACAACCCATTTTTTTTTGTTCTTTGTTTTTTTTTTTTTTGAGACAGAATTTCTCTCTTTGTTGCCCAGGCTGGAGTGCAGTGGTGGTATCTCGCCTCACTGCAATGTCTGCCTCCTGGGTTCAAGCGAGTCTCCTGCCTCAGCCTCTCGAGTAGCTGGGATTATAGGCATGTGCCACCATGCCAAGCTAATTTTATGTTTTTAGTAGAGGCGGGGTTTCGCCATGTTGGTCTAGCTGGTCTCAAACTCCTGACCTCAGGTGATCCGCCTGCCTTAGCCTCCCAAAGTGCTGGGGGGATTACAGGCATGGGCCACTTTGCCCGGCCCTCTGCAGCCCATTTCAGTCTCACTGTTTGAGAAGCTCTGGTGTAGCTGAGTGAACTAATCCCTCTTTTTTTAAAAAAGGAAGATTATTTGGAAAGGATCGGAGAAAACTGACTCAGAACTGTCATTGTGATGGTGAAAGAATACTGACCAAAACAGGCCCTGAGATTTGAATGTGAAATGTAGCCAGAAGAGGGCCATACAGAAGTTGGGTGAATCTTAGGGCCTAGTTTGTGTGAAAAGTTGATTGCATTGACAGGGATTATTTTGCATTGAGCAGTTTATGCACACCTACCTTCAAAGGCCAAGGGATTTGAGAGGCCAAAGAAAGAGGCTGGCAAATCCAGTTCTCAGAAAGAAACTAAATTTATGTAGGGACTTAAAAACAGAAGCTATGGCTTGGGCAGCTGTGAGATGGTGGATCCCCACACTTGCCCTCCAGAAAGTATCCTTCATATTAGTGAGCTTTTTTTTTTTTTTTTTGGTAACACCTGTGCAGCTGGTCATGTTTCAGACCCTCTTGTCAAACTCATGACCATTGGGGAAGTTAGGTAAACATCTTTATGAGGGGTCATTTATGCTACAGGCATTGTTTCTTTATAAGGGTTATCTATGCTACAGGCAGTGTTTCTTGACCTTGCCGCAGAAGGCCTTGCTCTGCAGTAGTCAAATATTGGTCATTATGGCAGTTTCGCTTCAAGATGGTGTTACTCTTGCCATGAAACACACCCTTTTCCTACAAGGATAGATGAAGAAATGATAGGTGACAAACACTAAATTGGAGATCTTGCTCATGAGACTATCTTATAATATGATCTGGGGGTAGTCCTGTTGGTGAATGGCCAAGTTTAACAGGAGAAAGTAAATGGTATTAGATTCCCTTATTCATATGATATATAGTAGAGAAGGAAATGTGAACCAGGTGTTGAAATTACCCAAGGAGGTGGAAATAAGTCCTGGTGAGCAGTGGACTACACAGGCTTCAATAAAGAGAGCTAGAGGAGGGTATGGTGGTTTGGTCTGAAAATCTTTCTGTCAAATTAATGTTTATCATGAAGCACATATACTAGTATTTTTGGGGAAAAGAATTTAAATTTCTTTTAAATTTTAATCTATCAGAACGTTTTATTCATAGGTACTGGCTATTCTGGTCAACATTTTTGGAGGAATTATGCGCTGTGATGTTATTGCACAGGGTATAGTCATGGCAGTAAAAGATTTGGAAATTAGAATCCCTGTTGTGGTACGGTTACAAGGTGAGTGTAAAAGGTATCTTGCAATTGTTCCTAATTCCTTAAAAGTTCACATTTCCATGGAGTTCAGTTCATTAAAATGTAGTTTTAAAATAGCTGTGTCTTTGAAAGTGTTACCTAATATGAAATTTAAAAACTACAGTTTTAAAAAAAATTTAACATTGGGGCAAAAATGTATATAGTTTTGCTTGGTATAATTTGATATACTTTTTATTTGTTGTGATTTGTCTTGAATTCTGATTTGCCTGAATTACCGGGGCTTTTACAGTATTTTCTTTGATTTAGAAGCATTTATACTAAATGATGGAAGTCTCCTCTGTTGAGGTTTCATTCTTGTACCATGTTTTGGCAAAAATTTCAAATGCTTTTATGTGTGTATTTAAAACATTTATATCTGCATAAATTATTTACAGGTACACGGGTCGATGATGCTAAGGCACTGATAGCAGACAGTGGACTTAAAATACTTGCTTGTGATGACTTGGATGAAGCTGCTAGAATGGTAAATGGGCTATGTTAATCTAAGGAGGATTTATATACAAATTCTAAAATGAACCTGATTATTAATACAGCTAATAATTTGTGCTTCAGCTAAATATTATGAGTATAATGAATGGTTAAAGAAAACAGTTATTTATGACACTTGTTGAAAGATGCTAAGGCAGACTTTATTCAGGTGGACTGTTGCAATAAGCATAGAGACTACTGCAGTGGAGTTTTGCAGTAGGGGAGAAAGATTGGGCCCAACTCCAAATACAACAAGGAAAAGTGGCAATTTGTAATCAAGGAAGAAGGCAGTGGATGAAAATTACTGAAAGGACACATCATGGGTAAGGGAGGATCCTGGCTAAACTGACTTAAGCAAGATTCTTGCTAAAATTGGACTCTGCAGGGAAAAATACAAAAGTCTAAACGTTAGGGCCAAGTTGAAAAGACAGTTAAGAGTAGTCTTTGGGAGGCTGACACAGGAGGATTGCTTGAGGTCAAGAGTTTGAGGCCAGGTGCAGTGGCTCAAGCCTGTGATCCCAGCACTTTGGGAGGCCGAGGCAGGTGGATCACGAGGTCAACAGATCGAGACCAGCCTGGTCAACATGGTGAAACACCGTCTCTACTAAAAATACGAAAAATTAGCTGGGCATGGTGGCGCGTGCCTGTAATCCCAGCTACTCAGGAGGCTGAGGCAGGAGAATTGCCTTAACCCAGGATGCAGAGGTTGCGGAGAGCCGAGATCGTGCCATTGCACTCCAGACTGGGTAACAAGAACGAAACTCCATCTCAAAAAAAAAAAAAAGAGTTTGAGACTAGCCTGGGCAATATAGCACGACCTGTCTTCACACACACACACACACACACGCATACATATGTGTGTATATATATATATATATATATTCAAATATGTGTGTGTGTGTGTGTATATATATATATATATTCAATAAATACATATTGAAGAAAACAAAAGAGAGTTTGGTCAAGGAGAGAATCTTTGTCAGAATGTCTTATACCTGTGATCATCTTGGACAACAGTCAGCTCCTGCCCAATCTTGTTTCATCTGTAGTCTTACTTCCTTCCACAACTATGATTATTTTCAAGCAAATCCCAGGCGTTATATCATTTCATATATTGTCATCATGTATCTATAAAAGATAAAGGTATTGATAATGGTATAAAGGAATTACTGTTACTTGTTTTAGATGG
Source organism: Callithrix jacchus (assembly GCF_049354715.1). Lineage (NCBI taxonomy): Eukaryota > Metazoa > Chordata > Mammalia > Primates > Cebidae > Callithrix > Callithrix jacchus. The sequence continues at coordinate 68,031,496 of NC_133502.1, forward strand.
GGTAATGTTATTATGATTATGTTTTATAAAAAAGAATATAGTCCTTGTTGAAATTTCTGATTCTCTCATATCGTTTGTCTAAGTTCCTTGTTAGGATCAGAATAAGGCTCTGCATTGCAGTTGGTTAATAATGTCACTAAGTTTCTTAATCTGTTTTCCTCTTTTAAAAAATTTTTTTTCTGTGGTTTATTCATTGAAAAATCCAGATTCATGGTCCTGTTAAGTTTCTCATAGTCTGGATTTTAATGGTTGCATCTTTAGGGTGTCATTTATTTAATATGTTCTCTGCCCTCTCTATTTTCTATAAACTGAGAGTTCAGTCTATAGGCTTGACCATTTTCATATTTGATTTTGGGGAGGAGGGAACAAGAATATTTCATAGCTGGTATTGTCTAATTTAATCAAAAGGTATACAGTGTTAGAACTTTCTGTGGCATTACTAGCCATTGACATGATAACTTAGATCCAGTATTTTGTTTGTGTTGCAAAGTGGTGCTATTCTGCCATTCTTCACTTATTACATGTAATGCTTCTAAAAAGTAAAACTTCTGCGTTTCAACCATTTGTTACCATGGAGTACATTTTGCATAGGAAAAGTGAGATAATTACCTGATTCTTTGCATTTATCAACCGGTTTTCAAAATAATGATTGTTCTATTATGTTTAATAAAGGTGACCCAGGCTTTTTTTGTTTTTATTTTTTATTTTCAGGTGTGTGTGTATACACACACACACGTACATGTGTGCTCTACTGGCAGACTATTTTGAACCCATGATTTAAACATTTGATGTTCAGTTCATATAAGTTGTTACTGATTGAAATTGTCCAGCCTTTGGCCATTGGGAACGCCTCCTCAGGTTAACTGCTGCATCCTTCTGACATGCCCTCTCTCTGTTAAGATGAAATGTTTCAGGCTCATCTTTACATTTCTTGAGTCAGACTTGAATCAGCCCAGTGGTATTTAGAGACCACAATTTGGGCTTTATGAGTATTCGTGGATACTGGGTTGATTATTGTTTCTGGGCTTTTAAGTGGCAAGTCTGAGAAAATATGTATTTTTAAAAACAGATAATACTTGAGTTTATACTGATATTTTCAGTGGAAGTCCAGGAATATAGATTTTTTTTTTTCTTATCTGACATTTGTTTCTGCCTTCTTTCATGCCATACTATCATAATTATTTATTTAAGCTATGTCCCTTAGTACAGATATGACAGTTTTATAATAAGAATACCAACAGTCTGATTACAGAAAGAAATTATGTCTGCATTTCTTTCTTTCTTTTTTTTTTTTATTGCATTTTAGGTTTTGGGGTACATGTGCAGAACATGCAAGATAGTTGCATAGGTACACACATGGCAGTGTGTTTTGCTGCCTTCCTCCCCTTCACCCACATTTGGCATTTCTCCCCAGGCTATCCCTCCCCAGCTCCCCCACCACCACTGTCCCTCCCGTATTCCCCCAGTGTGTAGTACTCCCTTCCCTGTGTCCATGTGTTCTCATTTTTCATCACCCACCTATGATTCAGAATATGCGGTATTTCATTTTCTGCAGAATATGCGGTATTTCATTTTCTGTTCTTGTGTCAGTTTGCTGAGAATGATGTTCTCCAGATTCATTTATGTCCCTACAAAGGACACGAACTCATCATTTTTTATTGCTGCATAATATTCCATGGTGTATATGTGCCACATTTTCCCAATCCAGTCTATCATTAATGGGCATTTGGGTTGGTTCCAGGTCTTTGCTATTGTAAACAGTGCTGCAATGAACATTCGTGTGCATGTGTCCTTATAGTAGATCGATTTATAGTCCTTTGGATATATACCCAGTAATGGGATTGCTAGTCAAATGGAATTTCTATTTCTAAGGCCTTGAGGAATCTCCACACTGTCTTCCACAATGGTTGAACTAATTTACACTCCCAACAACAGTGTAAAAGTGTTCCTATTTCTCCACATCCTCTCTAGCATCTGTTGTCTCGAGATTTTTTAATGATTGCCATTCTAACTGGCGTGAGATGGCATCTCAATGTGGTTTTGATTTGCATCTCTCTAATGACTAGTGATGATGAGCATTTTTTCATATGTTGGTTGGCCTCATGTATGTCTTCTTTTGTAAAGTGTCTGTTCATATCCTTTGCCCATTTTTGAATGGGCTGGTTTGTTTTTTTTCTTGTAAATCTGTTTGAGTTCTTTGTAAATTCTGGATATCAGCCTTTTGTCAGATGGGTAAACTGCAAAAGTTTTTTCCCATTCTGTTGGTTGCCGATTCACTCTAATGACTGTTTCTTTTGACATGCAGAAGCTGTGGAGTTTGATTAGGTCCCATTTGTCTATTTTGGCTTTTGTTGCCAATGCTTTTGGTGTTTTGTTCATGAAATCCTTGCCTACTCTGTTTGTGTCCTCTCTTATTTCGTTGAGCAGCGGTTTGTAGTTCTCCTTGAAGAGGTTCCTTACGTTCCTTGTTAGTTGTATTTCTAGGCATTTTATTTTCTTTGTAGTAATTGTGAATGGCAGTTCGTTCTTGATTTGGCTCTCTTTGAGTCTGTTATTGGTGTATAGAAATGCTTGTGATTTTTGCACATCGATTTTGTATCCTGAGACTTTGCTGAAGTTGCTTATCAGTTTCAGGAGATTTGGGGCTGAGACGATGGGGTCTTCTAGATACACAATCATTTTGTCTGCAAATAGAGGCAATTTGGCTTCCTCCTTTTCTTTTTGAATACACTTTATTTCTTTTTCTTGCCTGATTGCTCTGGCTAGAACTTCCAGTACTATATTGAATAGGAGTGGTGAGAGAGGGCATCCTTGTCTAGTGCCAGATTTCAAAGGGAATGCTTCCAGTTTTTGCCCATTCAGTATGATATTGGCTGTTGGTTTGCCGTAAATAGCTTTTATTATTTTGAGATACGTTCCATCAATACTGAGTTTATTGAGGGTTTTTAGCATAAAGGGCTGTTGAATTTTGTCAAAGGCCTTCTCTGCATCAGTTATAATCATGTGGTTTTTATTTTTGATTCTGTTTACGTGGTGAATTACGTTTATAGACTTGCGTATGTTGAACCAGCCTTGCATCCCTGGGATGAATCCTACTTGATCATGGTGGATAAGCTTTTTGATGTGCTGTTGTAATTGGCTTCCCAGTATTTTATTGAAGATTTTTGTATCTATGTTCATCATGGACATTGGCCTGAAGTTTTCTTTTCTTTTTCAGTCTCTGCCGGGTTTTGGTATCAGGATGATGTTGTTCTCATAAAATTGATTTGGGAAGGATTCCCCTTTTTGGATTGTTTGGAATAGTTTTAGGAGGTATGGTAACAGTTGCTCTTTGTGTGTCTGGTGGAATTTGGCTGTGAACCCATCAGGACCTGGGCTTTTTTTGTGTGGTAGGCTCCTAATTGCTGCCTCAACTTCAGATCTTGTTATTGGTGTATTCATGGTTTCGACTTTTTCCTGGTTTAGGCTTGGGAGGATGCAAGTGTCCAGGAATTTATCAGTTTCTTCCAGGTTTACTAGTTTATGTGCATAGAGTTGTTTGTAATATTCTCTGATGATCGTTTGAATTTCTGTGGAATCTGTGGTGATTTCCCCTTTATCATTTTTAATTGCATCTATTTGGTTATTCTCTCTCTCTTTTTTTTTTTTTTAATTATTCTGGCTAGTGGTCTATTTTGTTGATTTTTTCTAAAAACTAGCTTCTGGATTTATTGATTTTTTTTGAAGAGTTTTTTGTGTCTCTGTCTCCTTCAGTTCTGCTCTGATCTTAGTTATTTCTTGTCTTCTGCTATCTTTTGAGTTGTTTTGATTTTGCTCCTCTGGCTCTTTCAATTTTGACGATAAGGTGTCAATTTTGGATCTCTCCACTCTTCTCATGTGGGCACTTATTGCTATATATTTTCCTCTAGAGACTGCTTTAAATGTGTCCCAGAGATGCTGGTATGTTGTGTCTTTGTTTTCGTTGGTTTAAAAGAACTTCCTTATTTCTGTCTTCATTTCACTGTTTATTCAGTCAACATTCAAGAGCCAGTTGTTCAGTTTCCATGAAGCTCTGCGGTTCTGAGTTAGTTTCTGAATTCTCAGTTCTAACTTGATTGCACTGTGGTCTGAGAGACTGTTTGTTATAATTTCTGTTATTTTGCATTTGCTGAGGAGTGCTTTACTTCCAATTATGTGGTCAATTTTAGAGTAGGTGTGATGTGGTGCTGAGAAGAATGTATATTCTGTGGATTTGGGGTGGAGAGTTCTGTAAATGTCTATCAGGTTTGCTTGTTCCAGGTCTGAGTTCAAGTCCTGGATATCCTTGTTAATTTTCTGTCTGGTTGATCTGTCTAATATTGACAGTGAAGTGTTAAAGTCTCCCACTATTATTGTGTGGGAGTCTAAGTCTCTTTGTAGGTCATTAAGAACTTGCCTTATATATCTGGGTGCTCCTGTATTGGGTTCATATATATTTAGGATCGTTACCTCTTCTTGTTGTATCGATCCTTTTACCATTGTGTAATGTCCTTCTTTGTCTCTTTTGATCTTTGTTGCTTTAAAGTCTATTTTATCAGAGACAAGAATTGTAACTCCTGTTTTTTTTTTGTTCTCCATTTGCTTGGTAAATCTTCATCCATCCCTTTATTTTGAGCCTTTGTGTATCCTTGCATGTGAGATGGGTTTCCTGGATACAGCACACCGATGAGTTTTGGCTTTTTAGTGAATTTGCCAGTCTGTGTCTTTTGATTGGTGCATTTAGCCCATTTACATTTAGGGTTAATATTGCTATGTATGAATTTGATACTGCCATTTTGATGCTAGCTGGCTATTTTGCCCATTAGTTGATACAGATTCTATTGATGCTCTTTATCCTTTGGTGTGTTTTTGGAGTGGTTGGTACTGGTTGTTCCTTTTATGTGTAGTGCCTCTTTCAGGAACTCTTGTAAAGCAGGCCTGGTGGTGACAAAATCTCTGAGTACTTGCTTGTTTGCAAAGGATTTTATTTTTCCACTTATGAAGCTGAATTTGGCTGGATATGAAATTCTGGGTTCTAAGTTCTTTTCTTTAAGGATGTTGAATATTGGCCCCCACTCTCTTTTGGCTTGTAGGGTTTCTGCCGAGAGATCTGCTGTGAGTCTGATGGGCTTTCCTTTGTGGGTAACATGACCTTTCTCTCTGGCTGCCCTTAGCATTTTCTCCTTCATTTCAACCCTGGTGAATCTGATGATTATGTGTTTTGGGGTTGCTCTTCTTGCAGAATATCTTTGTGGTGTTCTCTGTATTTCCTGGACTTGAATATTGGCCTGCCTTTCTAGGTTGGGGAAGTTTTCCTGGATAATATCCTGAAGAGTATTTTCCAGCTTGGATTCATTCTGTCACATTCAGGTACACCTATCAAATGTAGATTAGGTCTCTTCACATAGTCCCACATTTCTTGGAGACTTTGTTTATTCCTTTTTGTGCATTTTTTCTCTAATCTTGCCTTCTCGTTTTATTTCATTGAGCTGATCTTCGACCTGTGATATCCTTTCTTCTGCTTGTTCAATTCGGCTATTGAAACTTGTGCATGCTTCATGAAGTTCTCGTGTTGTGTTTTTCAGCTCCATCAATTCACTCATATTCTTCTCTACGTTGTCCATTCTTGTTATCATTTCCTCAAATCTTTTTTCAAGGTTCTTAGTTTTTTTGCATTGAGTTAGAACATATTCTTTTAGCTCACAGATGTTTCTCATTACCCACCTTCTGAATTCTGATTCTGTCATTTCATCACACTCATTCTCCATCCAGCTTTGTTCCCTTGCTGGTGAGGAGTTGTGATCCCTTATAGGAGGAGAGGTGTTCTGGTTTCGGGTGTTTTCCTCCTTTTTGCGCTGGTTTCTTCCCATCTTTGTGGATTTATTCACCTGTCGTCTGTGTAGTTGCTGATTTTCAGATTAGGTCTCTGAGTGGACATCCAGGTTGTTGATGATGAAGTTATTTCTGTTTCTTAGTTTTCCTTCTAACAGTCTGGCCCCTCTGCTTTAGGACTGCTGAGGTCCACTCCAGGCCCTGCTTGCCTGGGAATCACCTGCAGCAGCTGCAGAACAGGAAGGGTTGCTACCAGTTTCTTCTTCTGCTATCTTTGTCCCAGAATGATGCCTGCCAAATGTCAGTCTGATCAATCTTTTTTGAGGTGACTCTTTGGATATATTGGGGTCAGGGAGTTGCTTGAGGAGACAGTCTGTTCTTTATAGGAGCTCAAGTGTTGAGCTGTGAGCTTCATTGTTCATTCAGAGCTGCTAGGCAGGTATGTTTAAGTCTGCTGCAGCAGAACTCATAAACCTACTTTTCTTCCCCCAGGTGCTCTGTCCTGGGGAGTTAGGGGTTTATTTATGAATATCCGTTGTGCTGCTGCCTTTTTTTTTTTTTTTTCAGGGCTGCCCTGCCCAGGAAGGAGGCAGCCTAGTCACTGTCTGCCTGCAGAGGCTTTGCTGAGCTGCTGTGGGCTCCTCCCTGCTGCCATGTGAGCTTCCCTGTAGTCCTGTTTATATGGGTGTGGTTAGAACTACCTCGGCAATGGTGGCTCACCTCTGTAATGGCGGACTCTGTCTGTTATGGCGGGTTGCCTCGGCAACGGCAGGCTGCCTCAGCAATGGCAGAGTACCTCCATAGTGGTGGAGTGCCTCAGTAATGGAGGACGCCCCTCCCCCACCGAGTTGCACTGTCCTGGGGTCAGCTGTGCTTGCCATGAAACTCTCAATCTCGAGTGTTTCCAATTGCTGTTTTGTTTGTTTTTGTGGGGGTGGGACCCGCCAAGCCTGATCACCTGGCTCCCTACCTCAGAGCCTTTTTTTTAAGTTGAATGGTTAACTTTCTCCCAGGTCTTCCAGTCGCCTGCTGAAAGGGCGCTGGGATCTGTGTGATTTTCCGTGCGGCGACCCACTACGCTGGCTGAAACAACGGCACTGCCCGGGAATCTCCTGGCTCCCTGTTTCAGACCCGTTTAATCAGGTGAATGGGCAAATCTGCCTTCTTGGAGCGCCAATTGCCCGCTTAAAAGGGCAACCAGACCAGTGTATTTTGTATGGAGAGGTGCTGCGCCGGGGCGCTGGCAAAACAGCCGGGGCGCTGGCAAAACAGCCGCGCCAGCCGGAACAGCCATGCCGGCCGAAACAGCCACGCCGGCCGAAACAGCCACGCCGGCTGAAACAGCCATGCTGGCCACAACAGCAGCGCTGATGACCCGTAGGGCTCCTCCACCTGGGAATCTCCTGGTCTGTGGGCAATAAAGATCCGTCTGGAAATGCGGTGTCCACTTACCCTCTGCGCTTTCACTGGGAGCTGCAATCCTGAGCTGCTCCTAAAGGGCCATCTTTCCAGAGTCCACTTTTAATGGCCAGTGCCCAAGAGTCAGTGAGAGCTCAAACCTCTTGGCCAAGAACAAAGGGTGGTCAACATTTTTATACCAGTTTAGGGTCAAGGGGCGGTATTATTCAGATTATTATAGAAGCAGAAGGAGCAGGTTAGGGGAAGGGGGGATTCCTAACAACAAAATTCTATTTAAAGTTGTTTTTTACTCAGGACAGGTACAGGATGTATGGGCCAGTGGGCCCCGTTTCTCAGAAAATTGTTTACAAAGATGCCAGGTGTCTTAGACCACAAGCTCTTGGAACAGAATGCCCTACATAGCTCAGGGTGGGCAAAATGGAATTGGTAGGATTGTTCAGTGTATTCATCACAGCCAAACTAAGATATTTCAAGCTCACTGTAACCTCTGCCTCCTGGTTCAAGCAATTCTTGTGTCTCAGCCTCCCAAGTACCTGGAACTACAGGTGTGTGCCACCATGCCCAGCTGATTTTTGTATTTCTAGTAGAGATGGGTTTTTGCCATGTTGGCCAGGCTGGTCTTGAACTCCTGACCTCATATGATCTGCCCATCTCAGCCTCCCAAAATGCTGGGATTACATGCATGAGCCACCACACCCAGGCAGACTCTTGAATTTGCTGTCATGTCACAAGAATAATAAAAGTTTTATATCCTTGTTTGGGAAAGTACTTACTGGTAAATAAAATTTAACTGTAGTTTAGAGACAGAACATTTTAAACTCAAAACTGAGTTAAAATTAAAGATTTTGGGCAAGGGAATAGTAGGAGTAAATATTTCAGAAAGCCTGTTTTGACTTTGAGATGTGGGATATATTGAAGGGAAGAGATGAGAGATAGTAGGAGTCCATCTAGTGCAATACTTAGATATGAGGTAAGGTGAAGGTAATAAATAGGTTATAACTTGTAGGTTATAACTTGTCTCTGAAAGTATACTTTTTTGCAATGAAAGCTTGAGTTAAAAAAAAGCTTGGAGGACATGGAAAAGGAGAAGAGCTGATAGGACCTTGATCAAATAGATCATGATGTAAATGTGAACAGTTGATTTAAGTTGTGAATACAGTGTTTTTTATTGACTGGGAGATTATAGAAGTCATAACAATAATAATATTGAATGTGATGATATAAGCAGTCACTACCATTTATTATTTACTGTGCATGCAATGCTAAGCTGTTTTCTTCAAGGATTATCTCATTTAATATGAGTTTGGTGGTAAAATTTCCATTTTTACAGATGAAGAAACAGGCTAGATAAGTTACCTTATTCAAGTTTATATGTCATAAGCATCAGAGGGGGGATTTTAATCCAAGATACCTAACTTCGAAACTATTTTACTGGAGAAGAGAGAAGCTGAGGGTTTGTTTTTTTTTTTTGGTGCTAAACATGTCTAAATTTGTATAATGTTTTTTATGGTAACAGGTGGATATTTTAGATAGATTGGAACTCAGGTTAGCAATTGTTAACTTACTGACAAAAAGTAAAATACTAACTACTAGACCCAAACTCTTATCCCAATATTTTAAGATTGTATACTTCTTTCAAAACAAGTATCCAACAAAACACTCACTCTTTCTGTCTTTAAGATAAAATTTAGAATAAGATATATATACACACATATATAATCTTGTATAATACATATATATATATAGTCCTAACAGGTGGTATAACAGCTTAATCAGAAAGTAATTGAAATTTGGGCTATGATGAATGTCAGACTTTCATTATCTTTTGAGAGTGTCATTTGCTTATAAGAATGTAATGTGATTTATAGCAACGTCAGAATAGCCCAGGTGTTTAAATGGAAAAGATTGAGTGAACATTAATTTTGCATTGACCTATAGTTCTGAATTTACCTTTTGGTGAAAATTCTTTGTTCTTTTCTTTTAGGTAGTAAAGCTCTCTGAAATAGTGACCTTAGCAAAGCAAGCACATGTGGATGTGAAATTTCAGTTGCCAATATGATATGAAAACCCAGTGGATGGCTGAAGATGTTACATGTGCTGTAATCATTAAGAATACTGTGTTCTGTGTTATTGTTCTTTTTAGTGTGTGGAGATTGTAATTTCCATCTAGGCACATAAACACTTAAAAGCACTTGGTCTGCATTTAATTCTACCATTCAGAATGAACTGTTTGTACGAAGCATGAATAATGCTGGTATCTTCTTTCTTTTGTCGCAACCAGTCTTTTTTCTTCTTCTACAAAATGTAACCTACAATATGCCAGTTTATTATTGTTGGATACAAAGTTCTTCATTGATAAGAGCCCTATAAATAAAATAAATATGAAGATAAAACTTTATTCTTTAGTGTTAAAATACAGTATATCCAATAACTAGCCTCATTAGTAGAGCAGTATGTTAAAACAATGTTTTATGTAAAAAGTGTTTATCTTCAGCACCAAATGCATAATAAATGTATCAATCACTATTTATAAACAGCTTTCAAACACTCCTCAGAATATTATTCTAAGTATTTTGATGAAGTAACGGTAATTATGTAAACATTGTTTTAATCATTAGAAACACTGATAACCGCAAGTCTTTTTGATTCTGTGGTATTAAGAAACACCTGTAGGTTTGTTTCAAATAAAGACATATTTACCAAGGACTTGTAGACAAAATTAAGAATGTCAATTTAAGTTAATAAAAATCTCCCAGTGTGATTTGGAGTAATGGTTTTTGTTTGCTTGTCTTGAAGTAAATACAGTAGAAGTTGATGTGTTCATTATTGCACTATAGAGATCTAATATAACCAATTCGTAGATTATATACTTGGCATGGCGGTGATTTGTTTTCTTTTGTTTTTGAGTCAGGGTCTCGCTCTGTTGCCCAAGCTGGAGTACAGTGGTATAATCATAGGTCACTGCAACCTCTGTCTCCTGGGCTCAAGTGATCCTCCCACCTCAGCCTCCCAAGTAGCTGGGACTCTAGGCAGGCACTACGATACACAACTTTTTTTTTTTTTTTTTGCTAGAGACAGGGTCTCACTGTGTTGCTTAGGCTGGTCTCTTACTCCTGTGCTCGAGCAGTCCTGCCTTGGCCTCCCAAAGTGTTGAGATTACAGGTATGAGCCATTGCACCTAGCCAGCTATACATATTATACAGCTACTTATAGATAGATAGTTCACTGGAAGTCTACTATTTATGTGTGTGCCATCTAGTCTATCCTCTAACAGAAACAGAGGGGAGGATTGAATCCAGGATTCCTGACTTCAAAGCCTTTTCTTAACTATTTTACTGGGGAAGAGAAGCTTAGTTTGTTTTTTGGTCTTAGACATGTCTAAATGTGTGTGATGTTTTTATGTGGTAATAGGTTGATTTTTTTTTCTTTTTTTTAATTTAATATATTTTTACTTTAAAAATTTTTATGCAGTGTCCAGGAAACAGATGGATATTTTTAAACAGGTTGTAGACACATTGTTTTTTCTATCCATATGTGTATATGTGTGTGTGTGTGTGTGTGTGTGTGTGTGTGTGTGTGTGTATGTACATACCAACCTTTTGCTACTGCATAAAAATTGATAGTTAACTAATGCCATGGAAGGAAATATTGACCACGCAGTAGACTATAACCATACTGATGGATTTAAGAACTTTTACCTATTGTGATGTTCTTAAAATATGATCAGATGTATATACTATGAGAGGCAGCAAAACATAGTGATTATGAGCAAAGACTTTGAAAGTAGACTGTCTGGTTTGTGTCTGGGATCCACTACTTACCAGCTATATGAGTGTTTCTTTTGTTTTTTGTTTTTTGAGACAGGGTCTCAGTCTGTCAACCAGGTTGGAGTTCAGTGGTACAGTCATGACTCACTGCAGCTTCACTCTCCTGGGTTCAAATGATCCTCCTGCCTCAGCCTCCTTTTGCAGCTGGGACTACATGTCCATGCCACCATGCCCAGCTAATTTATTTTTTATAGAGATGTGGTCCTGTTACATTGCCCAGGCTAGCATCAAGCAGTCCTTCTGTGTTGGAATAAGAGTTTTAATGTTAGTGTACCTCAGTCTCCTTAGCTCTTTTCTCATCAGTGGAGTTATTTAGTAGGGGAAGAGAACAAGAATATGTGAGAGAATTTATATATAGAAAACAAAATATGTATTTTTAGTCAAATATATATTCGGTAGTTTACATATATATGACAGAGTATCAGAGCCATAAACTATTTAAAATTGTGATAAAGTTATTAAAAGTCCAGTCAGTTTTTACTTTTTAAAGATTCATTCTAAAGAATACTAGCCAGTGATTAACTCTCAAAAGATTGGCATTTGCCTTATTCAAAGTCTACTTAGGAGTTAAAAACAATGCTTACTATATCAGAGAGGATATAAATGCATATTATTGGTAATGCTAGTGTTTTAGTTATCTATTCTTGCATAGCAGATAGACCCCAAACACATAGTGAGTTTCCAACAACATCATTTACTATCTTACTTATATCTTATAACTGTGGGTTTGTGATCAGTTTAGCTGGGATTGGTTCTACTGCTGCAGTTATTCGAAGGTGTCACTGAGCCTGGGTGACCTACTTCCAAGGTGGCTTACTTGTACGGCTTTGTCCAGAGGCCTCAGTTTCTTACCATGTGGACCTATCCACAGGGCTGTGTCCTTGCCACATAGCAGCTGGATCTCCACTCTGTACCCCTGCAAGCCACAGTGCCTTTGTGTTCTAGTCTCATTGTCACTTCTGCTACACTATTTATTAGAAATGAGTCTCTAAATCCAAACTACAAGAGAGGGAAATTAAGCTACACTTCTTAAAGAGAGAAGCATCAAAGAATTTGTTAACTTGTTTCAAAACCATCACAATTTGTGCTTGGAAGCTGAAAGAACAAACAGTGGATGTTGAATTAACTCAGAGTTTAGTCTAAGCTTCTAGGACAGATGGTACCTTGAATCTGCTAGGAGCTTGGAAGACTTCTGTTGCTTGGAATGCAAAAAGAAGAGTGCACTGGCTTCAAACTGTGTGTGTGTGTGTGTGTGTGTGTGTGTGTGTGTGTGTGTGTGTGTTTAAAACAGAGTCTCACTTTTGTCACGTGGGCTGGAGTGCAATGGTGCAATCTTGGCTCACTGCAATGTCTGCCTCCCGGGTTCCAGCAATTCTTCTGCCTCAGCCTCCTGGAGCAGCTGAGATGACAGATACCCACCATCACTCCTGGCTAATATATACATATTTTTAATTAGAGATGGGGTTTCATCACGTTGGCCAGGCTGGTCTTGAACTCTTGACCTCAGGTGATCACCTACCTGGGCCTCCCAGAGTGCTGGGATTACAGGTGTGAGCCACTGCCCAGCCAAAACTGTTTTAAGTGGCTGAAGGGGGAAAACTGTAACAAAGTATTAGGGAAGGCAAGGAAAGAATATTTCAAAGACAAAGTGATCAATGGTGTCTAATGGAGCTCAGAAGTCAAGTATGATAAGCACTAAAAAAACCAGTGGAATTGAAATGGTGTAACTAGTCTTGGCAAGAATGATTATGGAGAATGATTGTGGGAAATCGAGACTTTAAACAACCAACTGGTAGCTACTTATACACCCTTACATCTCATTTCCTAAAATACATACAACCTTGAGTAGTCTTTATGTAGGGCTGATACATGCTTCCTTGTGGCCCTACCCACTTCATTTGAAAAAAGCCTATTTTAACATTTGAGTTCTTTAAGGTATAGTTGAGTAGATCCTAGACTACCATGATTTGTGCTAAGAGTATAACCAGTTTTGACTATTATATTAACCTTGCAGTTGCAAAGCCTAGACTAAGCTGGCTTGATTCTGGCATTTGGTAGCAGATGCATGTGAAGGGGGAAAATAAGCAGGCAAAAACCAAAGAAAGAAACCAACTCTTAAAACTCCCGCAGAGCAATGAAGCTGTTAATATTTTGGTGAGTTGTTTCCATCCTGTGAAGAATTCTATTTAAAGAAGTTGCAAAATGATGGATGTAAATGTTGGATGGTGTGTCGTTAGTCATGCTCTTTTGTCCTGTGAGAATGTAAAGGGCTGACGAAAGTCCTGTGGTAAAATCAATTTTTAGATTTCTATAACGTGTAGTGGTAAAAAAGATTTAGAGGTCTGTAATATAAAATGAGGAAAAGCAGGCTGGGCATGGTGGAGCACTCCTGTCATTCCAGCACTTTGGGAGGCCTAGGCAGGTGGATCAGCTGAAGTCAGGAGTTCAAGACCAGCCTGGCCAACATGGTGAAACCCGGAATATACTAAAAACTACAAAAATTAGCTGGGCATGGTGGCAGCTGCCTGTAGTCCTAGCTACTCAGGAGACTGAGGCAGGAGAATCACCTGAACCCACAGGTGGAGGTTGCAGTGAGCCGAGATCGTGCCATTGCACTCCAGCCTGGGTGACAGAGCAAGACTATTGTCTAAAAAAACAAACAAAAATGTAAAGGTTGGCAAATACATTTTTGATTAAAGCTTGATTTAAAATGAAAAGTGAAAGTGAAGGGATAAGATAACGTTGGTCTGCAAAGTGACAGCCTGAATGGAACACTGGGAAATGAAGGAGGGAGATTTGTGATGATGCAGAAGAGAAGTGGTAATAACCATGCATCCTCGAACGCCAGGATTGGACTCATGTTGCAATGCTCTCCCGACTGAGGTGTTGGCAGTGTTTGTTCTCCTTTTTCACGCCCTCTTTCAGCTTCCTCTTCTATTCAGAAGAAAAAAAGTTTTTTTTTTTTGAGACGGAGTTTCGCTCTTGTTACCCAGGCTGGAGTGCAATGGCGTGATCTTGGCTCACCACAACCTCCACCTCGGGTTCAGGCAATTCTCCTGCCTCAGCTTCTTGAGTAGCTGGGATTACAGGCATGTGCCACTACGCCCAGTTAATTTTTTGTATTTTTAGTAGAGACGGGGTTTCACCACGTTGACCAGGATGGTCTCGATCTCTTGACCTCGTGATCACCCACCTCGGCCTCCCAAAGTGCTGGGATTACAGACGTGAGCCACCGCGCATGGCTATTCAAAAGAAATTTAAGGATCTTTGTTATTCATGACATTGACTCCCAAGGATTAAGATCAAAGGCAGCTTTTTGTTTCTTCACAAGTAACCAGCTTTTGTTTTTCGTTTCTTTCTGTCTTGTGTGGTGGACATCCTTGTCCTGTGTCTTGCTTCCCTTCCATGGTTAGTGGGAGGTAGGCTTCCCATGCATGCCATCCCAACCTGCCTGTCTTCACCAGGCGTTCTCATTGGTTGTGCAGTCAGCAGGAAGCTCTTAGTAAGCAGTCAATGCCACTTCGAGGACCAGTGAGACTGATGGCGCTGACCTTCCCAGGGCCCAGTCAGACAGCTGCCTGTAGGAGTTTGATTTCCCCTTCCCATCACTACTGTCTGTCATTCTGTCATTGCAGCCTTCCTTCTTTTGGCTTTAGCTTTCAGGTTCCCCATATGAAGAAGCAAATACATGAAGACTTCTGGACCTCAACTGATATTCATTCATGCCCCAATCCCTGAAACGAGTGTATACATTACTTTCCATGGTAAAGGTACGTGGCAGATGAAATTCAGGTGTGGACCTTAAAATAGGGAAGATTATCCTGGATTTCCACGCCAGCCCAATCTAATCACACGAGCCCTTAAAAGTAGAGAATAATCTACAGCTGGAGGCAAGAATTCACTGCCCCGCACCTCCTCTAAGATGTTGGGTTTGTGTGCAAGAGACCTTGAGTGTGGCTGTTAGCTGACAGCAAGCAAGGATGTGGGGATCTGTCTTCCAAGTGCAAGGAGCTGGATTTTGCTAACCATCTGAATACTTTCTGACAGCTCTTTGCATGATTTTGGTTTTGTGAGATTAAGCAGAGAAACCAGCCAAGCCCATCCAGATGTCTGACCTACAGAACTGTGAGATAATAAATTTGTGTTTTGTTTTGTTTTGTTTTTTTGAGACAGAGTTTCGCTCTTTCACCCAAGCTGGAGTGCAATGGTGTGATTTCGGCTCACTGCAACCTCCGTCTTCCTGTTTCAAGCGATTTTCCTGCCTCAGCCTCCCAAGTAGCTGGGATTACGGGCGCCTGCCACCACACCCAGCTAATTTTTGTATTTTTAGTAGAGACAGGGTTTCACCATGTTGGCCAGGCTGGTCTTGAATGCCTGACCTCGTAATCTGCCCGCCTCAGCCTCTCAAAGTGCTGGGTTTACAGGCATGAGCCACCTAGCCCGGCCAAATTTGTGTTGTTTTAAGCTGTGAAATTGCTGCTAGTTTGTGATGGCAGAGATAAGAAATTTAATACACTACCATATTTATGCTTCTGTACACAAGTTATAGCAAGCCAGCTCTTAAACTGAGAGAAAATATTTTTTTTAAATAATGACTATTTTATTAAAATTAGAAATTAAAATTCTGTAATGGACTCATTCTTTTATGAAAAACAATTACTAGAAAAGTGAAATTTTAAAAAAAGCATAGAAAAGCCTCAACTTTTTTATTTACTTATTTTTGATTCAACAGGATAAAATTGCTCTTTCAAACTGCTATAAAAGTTTCTAAATACTTTTTTTGTTGTTCAAAAAAAATTTATAAAAAAATACAATGGGATAAGTTATGCTGAGAAAAGCAGCAATGAATACAGTTGAAGAAAACAAAGCAACTCTCATTGATACATTGGCACAAACAGGAAGAGCAAATGCACCACCCAGACCTAAATGTCTACAGCCCATTTTTGTACATGCTCCTTTAGAAACACCACTCTGAAAAGATCTTCTCCACTAGGTAAGAGGATTAGTACACATATAATCACAAATGCACACTGATCATGGCTTTATTTAAAAATTAGCAAACGGTACTGTAGAAACATTGATATGTAAATTTTTTTTGGGGGGGGAGGAAGGCAGGAAGGGAGGGAAGGAGGACGGTAGGGAGGAAGGAAGGGATGAAGGAAGGAAGGAACGGAAGAAGGGGGGAGGGAGGGAGGGAAGGGAAGGAAGGAAATCAAGCAATGAGAGAGACATTGCCAACCTGGATCTAGAGGTTTACAAGTTGATTTCTTTTTTTGAGAGAAGGAAAGAAAAAAAAAATAAGTAAAGGAGAGGAAGAGAAAGAGGGAGAGTAAATGGAAATATTGCTTTATTCTGAAAAAAAATTGGGTATTAATAATGGCCAATCAATGTTTCATTTAAACTTATGAGTAGGTGTGATGTGGTATTGACAAGAATGTATATTTTGTGTATTTGAAGTAGGGAGCTCTATAAATATTTATTAAGTTTACTTGTTCTGGATCTGAGTTCGAGTCCTTGATATCCTTAATAATTTTCTGTCTCATTGAGTCTAAGTCTTTATGTATCTGGGTGTTAGGATCATTAGCTCTTGTTGCACTGATCCTTTTACCACTGTATCTTTGTTGCTTTAAAATATATTTTATCCGATACGAGATTTGCAACTCCTGCTTTTTATTTATTTATTATTTATTTTTGCTCTCCATTTGGTTGGTAAATCTTTCTCCATCCTTTTGTTTTGAGTCTTTGTGTATCCTTGCATGTGAAACAGGACTGGATGTAACATGCCGTTGGGTTTTGGCTGTGTCTTTTGATTGGGGGATTTAGTCGATTTAAATTTAGGGTTACTGCCATTTGATGTTAACTGGCTGTTTTATCCATTCGTTGGTGTAAATTCTTCTTTATGTTGGTGCTCTTTACTTTTTGGTATGTTTTTAGAAAGGCTAATACTGGTTGTTTCTTTCTGTGTGTAATGCTTCTTTCAGAAGCTCTTGTAAAGCAGGCCTGGTGGTAATAAAATCTCTGAGTACCTGCTTGTTCATAAAAGATTTTATTTTTCCTTCAGTTGTGAAGTTTAGTTTGGCTGGATATGAAATTCTGGGCTGAAGGTTCTGTTCTAAGATGCTACATCTTAGATTTAGTTGGCAAAGGGCACGTTTAGCAATAAGCGTGAGTTTAGTCTTCCATGTAGAAACCAGATACACTAAACTGTAAAAAAAAAATTTCCTATTGTTTGAAAATACCAGTTTAATATAAAATTGTAAAAATGCATAGACTTTTGCATAAAAGAACTGGCTGTACAAGAGTACTTCCCTTTCACAGTATTCCTTTTTTACTTCATATGTGAGTTATTGATTATGCTGTAGGATTTAACTGTTACAGCACTGAAAGGCAACCACTGAGGGAAGAGGCATAACAATGAATGTATGTAAGCAATTTTTCTTAAAAGTATAATAAGCTTAATAGTGTTTTAGAAAGACAAGATAAAACTTATTCAAGGCGAGCTTGATTCTCACTGAATAAAAACAATGGGCTAAATACTGAACTCCTTCTGTGTGGATCTAATAATCAATGCCTTGGTCGCTATATTGGTAATCTCTGGGGTAGTCATCCTGGTATTTGCTATGACACTCATTGGGGTATTCTGCCTGATAATCACTATCACTGATTTCTGAATCATTTGTTCCCGTTTTTTGACTTCCATTGTGAATGACAGGTTCTGTTGTAGCAGCACAGTATTTGGGATCATATACTTGCTGCTCAAGTCCAAACACACTCATTATTTTCTGGGAAGCAACTTTGTCGATACCTATCTAAAGAGAAATTGTTGAATCATCCACTGGCTGTAAGGCTAGCTTCTGATCATAGAGATCGCTTCTTGTACCTGACACTAACAATCCCTGCCTGGCTCCTTCGTTAGTGCCCATCTGCAGGCTAATTGTGGTCTGGTCAAAAGGTTTGTCAGTTTGCATTTTGGGATCATAAAGATGCTTCCTACTTCCGTAAGCTGTCATACCTGCCTGGCTGGCACATGTGTTGGCTTCCATCTGCAGACCAATTACACTTTGGCCGGCTTTTAACTTTCCTTCATCAAAACGTCTTGTTTGTTTTTCTGCATACTTAACTCTAATGTGAATGGTTGTATGGAATCCTTTTATTTAGTCAGACCTGCTAGAGCCACCAGAGTAGTCTGAACCTGGGCCATGTTTCCATTATCAAAAAGATCATTTGCTTTGAATATGTCATGTGGCTTCATACCACAAGCCTGAATAGCTTTAATAAAGTTGTCAGTATTCTCCAGCTGGGGCAAGTTCAATGAGGACTCATTGACCTTCTTTACTGAGCCTGGCTCTAGCTTGTTTCTGAGTTCACAGAGGATGATGCCATCCTTTAAGCCCAGCTAGAAGTTGGTGCCAACACTCATGCCTGTCACTTCTTCTATTCAATTGTGAAGATCTTCTTCTGCCTAATGATCATACTTGGAAGCAATCTTGCTCTTGACCTTGGCTGAGAGCCTGTGGGAAGAGCCCTTGTTGAAGTGAGCCATGGTGGCTTGGGCAGCAGGAAGAGACTATGCTGGGGTCCAGGGTCTCTTGCACTTTGCTTCCTGGCTTCTACCCTGAGAAGTGGCCACTGTGGGGGATGATTGGAACTCACTCCTCTGAGTAGCACAGGAGATGGGTGTGGGTGGTGCCTGGGCAACTGGGTGAGACTGGGTGCTGCAGAGCCTTGGGGTCCCTCCAAAGCGCCTGGCTGCCTCAGTTGCCACCCACCTCACTCGCTGCCCACACTGCAGTTCCCCAATACTTGCTCTTAAATACCTGTCTATCCCTTGCAGATTTGTAAACTGTTTGTGGACTGGCATCAGTCTACAGATAACATTTTGAGTAGGACTGAAAAAAGCTCCATTACTTCCAATTTCTGAGGATGTAAACACACAAATTGGAAGTAGGCTATAAACAGCTATCTAGGGATAAGAGACTCAGCATTGAATAGTTGTGGTTAACATTATGGTACTCACAGGTATGTAAATCTGTGAAGCAATTGCCATTAACTAAAGAAGTCATGACCATTGCATGTCCTTCTGTCTAATCAGCACTAATATAGTAACACAGAAATCACTAAGTTTAGCAAGTTGGGGAAAGTATTGAAAAGGCCAGGAGTGGCCTAAGCTTCCTGGTTCATTTGTTGCCAATAGTCCACTTTCAAAATGCTAATAAAGACATACCTGAGACTGGGTAATTTACACAGGAAAGAGTTTTCATGGACTCACAGTTCTGCATGGCTGGGAGACCTCACAATCCGGGTGGAAGGCAAGGAGGAGCAAGTCATGTCTTACATGGATGGCAGCAAGCAAAGAGAGAGCTCGTGCAGGGAAACTCCCCCTTATAAAACCATCAGATTTCATGAGACTTATTCACTATCACGAGAACAGCATGGGAAAGACCTATCCTTGTGATTCAATTACCTTCCACTGGGTCTCCCACAACACATGGGAATTGTGGGAACTACAATTCAAGATAAGATTTGGGTGGGAACAAATCCAAACCATATCATTCCATCCCTCTCCCCACCCAAATCTCATGTTCCTACATTTCAAAAGCAATCATGCCTTTCCAACAGTCCCCCGAAGTCTTAACTCATTTCAGCATTAACTCAAAAGTTCATAGTCCAACGTCTTATCTGAGACAAGTCCCTTCCACCTTTGAGTCTATAAAATCAAAAGCAAGTTAGTTACTTCCTAGATACAATGTAAATACGACCATTCCAAATGGGAGAAATTGGCCCAAACAAAGGGGCTACAGGCCCCATGTAAGTCTGAAACTCAGAGGGGTAGTCAAATGTTATTATTATTACTTTTTGAGGCAGAGTCTTGCTGTGTCACCCAGGCTGGAGTACAGTGCAGTGGCATGACCTTGGCTCATTGCAACCTCTGCCTCCTGGGTTCAAGCGATTCTCATGCCTCAGCCTTCCAAATAGCTGGGATTATGGGCATGCACCATCATGCCCAGCTAATTTTTGTGTTTTTAGTAGAAATGGGGCTTCACTACATTGGAGTGGCTGGTCTAGAACTCCTAAACTTGAGTGGTCCACCTGCCTCAGCCTCCCAAAATGCTGGGATTGCAGGCATGAGCCACTGTACCTGGCTGAATCTTAAAACTTCAAAATCATCTTCTTTGACTCAAGGTCTCACATTCTGGTAACACTGATGCAAGACGTGGATGCCCATGGTCTTGGGCAGCTCTGCCCTGTGGCTTTTCAGGGTACAGCCTCCCTCCTGGCAGCTTTCATAGGCTGGCATTGAGCGTCTGCAGCTTTACCAGGCACATAGTACAAGCTGTCAGTAGATTCTGGGGTCTGGAGGTTAGTGGCCCTCTTCTCACAGCTTCACTAAGTGGTGCCCCAGTAGGAACTCTGGTGGGGACTCTGACCCTACATTTCCCTCCCACACTGCCCTAGCAGAAGTTCTCCATGAGGGCCCCACCACAGCAGCAAACTTCTGCCTGGGCATCCGGGTGTTTCCACACATCCTCTGAAATCTAGGCAGAGGTTTCTAAACCCCAATTCTTGATTTCTATGCATTTGTAGGCTCAACAGTACGTGGAAGCTGCAAAGGCTTGGGGCTTGCACCCACTGAAGCCATGTCCTGAGCTCTACATTTGCCCCTTTCAGCCATGGCTGGAGTGGCTGGGATGCAGGGCACCAAGTCCCTAGGCTGTACACAGCATGGGGACCCTGGGCTCATGGAACCATTTTTTTTCCTTCTAGGCCTCTGGGTCTGTGATGGCAGGGGCTGCCACAAAGATCTCTGACATGCCCTGGAGACATTTTCCCCATTGTCTTGGTGATTAACATTTAGCTTCTCATTGCTTATGCAAATTTCTGCAGCCAGCTTGAATCCTCAGAAAATTGGATTTTCTTTTGTATTGCATTGTCAGGCTGAAAATACTTTGAACTTTTATGCTCTGCTTCCCTTAATAAAACTGAATGCCCTTAATAGCACTTAAGTCAACTTTTGAATGCTTTGCTGCTTAAAATTTCTTTTGCCAGATACCCTAAATCATTTCTCTTGAGTCCAAAGTTCCACGAGTCTCTAGGACAGGGGCAAAATGCCACCAGTCTCTTTGCTGAAAATATTACAGGGTTCACCCTCACTCCAGTTACCAACAAGTTTCTCATTTCCATCTGAGACTTCCTCAGCATAGACTTTACAGTCCATATTACTATCAACATTTTGGGCAAAGCCCTTCAACAAATCTCTAAAAAGGTCCAAACTTTCCCACATTTTCTTGTCTTCTTTTGAGCTCTTCAAACTATTCCAACCCCTGTTTATTACCCAGTTCAAAAGTTGCTTCCACATTTTTGGGTAACTTTTCAGCAGCACACCACTTCTGGTACCAATTTACTATATTACTCCATTTCAGGCTGCTGATAAAGACATACCAGAGACTGGGTAAATTATAAGGAAACCCTGCAGTTCATCAGTTGAGAGTGGCAATTCCAGAGTGGCCAGCTGAGCATGTAATAAGAAGGAAACTGGAGAAAAGCTTCAACTACTTTATGATTATACCTATGATTCATTCTTAAAGCAGAGAAGCATCTTTTTATTAGTTTTTTGATATCCTTGTTTGATGAAACTAGCATTATTTTAGAAAAAAATATCTTTGTTTTGGTCAAAATGACACATACTCATTGAAAAAATAAACCCCATCAAAACTGGAATGATACAAAGAAGTGCAGACAAGCAAAAATCACCTGCAATGCCAGAACCCAGAAATAACCAGTGTTAACAGTTTTGTAAACAATCTTCTAGTTGACTCTACATATGAGCATATATGCATAGATATGAATACACTTTTACATAAATAGAATTATATTATACATAATGTTCTATAATCTGCATTTCTTCAGTCAAATAAGCATCTTTCCCTGACATCAAATATAGGTCTATATAGTTTTTAATAGCTGTGCATACAAGAGAATGTATATATCATGGTTTATTTAAGCCAGTCTTGCATTTATTGACATTTGGTATATATGTCTATAACATAAATAACAGGTGAATACTCAGGTGCATGTCTTTCAACACATGGATAATTTCTCCTTAGGGTAAAAATCTGTAAGTGGAATAGCTGTATAAAAGCATGAACTGCTTTCCAGAAAGTCTCTTTTTGTTACTCTTCCATTCACAATGCACAATAATATTTTCATACTTGATAATACTGTATTGCTAATTCCAATGTGCAAAAACCATGTCCTTACTGTTTAATGTTGATTGCACTTTTATCTGTTTACTGGGCATTTGTGGAAGTGTGTGTGTGTATGACTTTCTTTTTATATTCTTTGTTTATTAACTGTTTATTCTTCCAATATTAATAAGGTTTTGTATATTTGAGATTGACCATTTTTGCCTATTATATATTTTATATATATGTCATATGTCATTTTAAATATAATCAAATGTATTAGTTTTTGTGATTTCTAGTTTTCATGATATATTTTGAAAGGCCTAAGTGTTTTGTTATAAAGTCTGAACTTGAGTTATGAATGCAAATTTTCTCTGCCAAATGGCGAATCTCTTTCCCAAACACCATTTACTTATCCCTTAAGAGATTTACTTTTCCCTATTTGATCCATTTCCCACTGATTTGAAAATATCATCTTTGTCATATGCTAACTTCCTGTATGTTCTTGGGTGTATAGAAACTCACACATACAGGAGGACTCTTTATTTGACTTTTATTTAAAGTAGGAGGTAGGAAAGTGATCTCTTGAAACCATGACAGAGAATGTCACAGATAAAGCACTGTTTTCTTTTCCAGTCATTCACCTGTCAAAGTTATCCTTGTTTATTTGTAGAAAATTTAAAATTTCCATTTCCCTAACTTTCAACTTTCAATTGAATGACTCTGAGTCTACTAGGGAAAAAAAGCGATACTATTTGATACCAGATGTATGACAGTGTGGGCTGGTGAGGAAGAACTAGAACAAATGACAGGTGATTCCTGCTTTGTGTCTGGTGTGCCATGACTCTATTGAAGTGGGGCAGTGTTGATCAAATATTTTTGTGTAATGCTTTTTCTTCCTCTGGGAGAGATGCTGAAGAGGGGCAGCTGAAGGAGCAGTTTTTAGCAAATTGGTCATGGCTTTCTTAAACATTGTGATTCGATTGATATAGAACATTTTTTCAGCCTGCGAGAGAGTTTTCATTATGGGCCAACACAAAAAACCACAGACTTAAATTGCCCAGGCTGTTGGTTCTCTTGTGTTTGGTATCCTAAGTTAGTGTGAAACTTTTGGCCTTTGTGGAAGCCTTGTGGAGGCCACTGAACAGACTTGGAGCCCTATCTACTCCCCTCCCAGCATTCCTGACGTTCAGTGCTTATTATTGCTCCTATCCATGGCATTCTCCTCTGTGCTTATATGAAAGGAAAATAAATCACAAAGCCAAGGGAAAAGTCAAAGTGGAAGCTGTGTCAGGCAAACCTGCCTCCAATTTTATTCCTAAATAAGATAGCAACAAAGATAAGAAGCTACATACCTCCCTCACAATCAGCCACAGTTTCTTGTCCACAAGGAAATTCCCTGTAGACAAAGGACAGACAGAACTCAAAGTCATCCCTCTGAGGCTCGCCTGAGAAAAATGCACATCTGATTCCTTCTTTTGCCCTTTTGTTTATGTAAAAGTGGAGATTCACTGAGCCAGACTAAGTTGTGTATTGAGTAGAAGGCAACTAATGAGCAAAACAACCAGCTAGCATCAAAATGGTAGGATCAAATTGACACATAACAATATTAACCTTAAATGTAAATGGTCTAAATGCCCTAATCAAAAGACACAGACTGGCAAATTGGATAGAGTCAAAACCCATCAGTGTACTGTATTCTGGAAACCCATCCCACGTGCAAGAACACACATAGACTCAAAATAAAGGGATGGAGGAAGATTTACCAAGCAAGTGGAGAGCAAAAAACAACAACAACAACAAAAAAAACCAGGAGTTGCAATCCTAGTCTCTGATAAAACAGACTTTAAACCAACAAAGATCAAAAGAGGCAAAGAAGGGCATTACATAATGGTAAAAGGATCAATGCAACAAGAAGAGCTAACTATCCTAAATATATATGCACCCAATACAGGAGCACCCAGATACATAAAGCAAGTTCTTAATGACCTACAAAGTGACTTAGACTCCCACAAGGTAACAGTGGGAGACTTTAAGACTCCACTGTCAATATTAGACAGATCAGCAAGACAGAAAATTAACAAGGATATCTAGGATTTGAATGCACACCTGTGCCAAGTGGACCTAATTGACATCTACAGAACTCTCCACCCCAAATCCACAGAATATACATTCTTCTCAGCACTACATCACACCTACTTTAAAATTGACCACGTAATTGGAAGTAAATCACTCCTTAGCAAACGCAAGAGAATGGAAATCATAACAAACAGTCTCTCAGACCACAGTGCAATCAAATTAGAAATCAGGATTAAGAAACTAACTCAGAACCACACAACTTCATGGAAACTGAACAATTGGCTCTTGAATGTTGACTGGATAAACAATGAAATGAAGGCAGAAATAAAGATGTTCTTTGAAACCAATGAGAATAAAGATACAACATACCAGAACCTATGGGAGACAATTAAAGCAGTGTCTACAGAAAAATTTTTAACAATAAATGCCCACATGAGAGACAAGGAAAGATCTAAAATTGACACCATATCATCAATATTGAAAGCCAGAGGAGCAAGATCAAGAAAACTCAAAAGCTAGCAGAAGACAAGAAAAAATTAAGATCAGAGCAGAACTGAAGGAGATAGAGACACAGAAAACCCTTCAAAAAATCAATAAAACTAGGAGGTGGTTTTTTGAAAAGATCAACAAAATAGACAGACCAATATCCAGATTAATAAAAAAGAAAAGAGAGAATAATCAAATAGATGCAATAAAAATGATAAAGGGGATATCACCACCGATTCCACAGAAATACAAACTACCACCAGAGATTACTATAAACAACTCAGTGCACATAAACTAGTAAGCCTGGAAGAAATGGATAAATTCCTGGACACTTGCACCCTCCCAAACATAAACCAGGAAGAAGTCAAAACCCTGAATAGACCAATAACAAGGGCTGAAGTTGAGGCAGCAATTAATAGCCTACCAAAGAAAAAAATCCCTGGACCAGATGGGTTAACAGCTGAATTCTATCAGACGTAAAAAGAGGAACTGGTATCACTTTGTCTGAAACTATTCCAAAAAATCTAAAAAGAGGGAATCTGTCCCAAATCATTTTATGAGACCAACATCATCCTGATACCAAAACCCAGCAGAGACTCAAGAAGAGAAAACTTCAGGCCAATATCTATGATGAATATAGATGCAAACATTTTCAATAAAATACTGGCAAACTTATTTCAACAGCACATCAAAAAGCTTATCCATCACTATCAAGTCTTCATCTGGGGGTGCAAGCCTGGTTCAACATACACAAGTCTATAAACGTAATCCACCACATAAACAGAACCAAAGACAAAAACCACATAATCATCTCAGTAGATGAAGAGAAGGCCTTCAACAAAATTCAACAGCCTTTGTGCTAAAAACTCTCAATAAACTAGGTATTGAGGGAACATATCTTAAAATAATAAAAGCTATTTATGACAAACCCACAGCCAATATCATACTGAATGGGCAAAAATTGGAAGCTTTCCCTTTAAATCTGGCACTAGACAAGGATGCCCTCTGTCACCACTCCTATTCAATATAGTATTGGAAGTTCTAGCCAGAGCAATCAGGCAAGAAAAAGAAATAAAGGATATTCAATTAGGAAAGGAGGAAGTCAAATTGTCTCTATTTACAGATGACATGATTGTATATTTAGAAGACACGATTGTCTCACCCCAAAATCTCCTGAAACTGAAAAGCAACTTCAGCACAGTCTCAGAATACAAAATCAATGTGCAGAAATCACAAGCATTCCTATACACCAATAACAGACTTAAAGAGAGCCAAATCAAGAATGACCTACCATTCACAATTGCTACAAAGAGAATAAAATACCTAGGAATACAACTAACAAAGGATGTAAAGGACCTCTTCAAGGATAATTACAAACCACTGCTCAAGAAAATAAGAGGGGACACAAACAGATGGAAAAATATTCCATGGTCATGGTTAGGAAGAATCACTATCATGAAAATGGCCATACTGCTAAAAGTAATATATAGATTCAAAGCTATCCCCATCAGGCTACCATTGACCTTCTTCACAGAAATGGAAAAAACCACTTTAAACTTCATGTTGAACCAAAAGAGAGCCTGCATAGCCAAGTCAATTCAAAGCAAAAAGAACAAATCTTCAGGCACCATGCTATCTGACTTCAAACTATACTACAAGGCTACAGTAATAAAAACAGCATGGTACTGATATCAAAATGGAGATATAGACCAATGGAACAGAACAGAGGCCTCGGAGGCAACACCACACATCTACAACCATCTGATATTTGACAAACCTGACAAAAACAAGCAATGGAGAAACGATTCCCTGTTTAATAAATGGTGTTGGGAAAATTGGCTAGCCATGTGCAGAAAGCTGAAACTGGACCTTTTCCTAACACCTTAACTCCAGATGGATTAAAGACTTAAAACATAAGACCTAACACCATAAAAACCCTAGAAGAAAACCTAGGCAGAGCCATCCAGGACATAGGCATAGACAAGGACTTCATGACTAAAACACCAAAAGCATTGGCAACAAAAGCCAAAATAGAGAAATGGGATCTAATTAAACTCCAGAGCTTCTGCACAGCAAAAGAAACAATCATTAGAGTGAACTGGCAACCAATAGAATGGGAGAAAATTTTTGCAATCTACCCAGCTGACAAAGGGCTAATATCCAGAATCTACAAAGAACTAAAACAGATTTAATAAAAAAACAAACCTGGCAGGGTGCAGTGGCTCACGCCTATAATCCCAGCACTTTGGGAGCCTGAGGCGGGTGGATCACGAGGTCAAGAGATTGAGATCATCCTGGTCAACAAGGTGAAACCCCGTCTCTACTAAAAATACAAAAAAATTAGCTGGGCATGGTGGTGCGCACCTGTAGTCCCAGCTACTTGGGAGGCTGAGGCAGGAGAATTGCTTGAACCCAGAAGGCGGAGGTTGCAGTGAGCCGAGATCGCACCATTGCACTCCAGTCTGGGTAACAACAGTGAAACTCCATCTCAAAGAAAAACAAACCCATTCAAAAGTGGGCAAAGGACATGAACAGACAGTTTTCCAAAGAAGACATTTATGAGGACAAGAAACATATGAAGAAATGGTGATCATCACTAGTCATTAGAGAAATGCACATCAAAATCACTTTGAGGTACCATTTCATGCCAGTTAGAATGGCGATCATTAAAAAATCTGGAGGCAACGAATGCTGGAAAAGATGTGGAGAAATGGGAAAACTTTTACACTGTTGTTGGGAGTGTAAATTAGTTCAACCATTGTGAAAGACAGTGTGGTGATTCCTCAGGATCTAGAAATAGAAATTCCATTTGACCCAGCAATCCCATTACTGGGTATATATCCAAAGGATTATAAATCATTCTATTATAAAGACAAATGCACACATATGTTTATTGTGGCACTGTTTACAATGGCAAAGACCTGGAACCAACCCAAATGCCCATCAATGATAGACTGGAAAAGGAAAATGTGGCATATATACACCATGGAATACTATGCAGCCATAAAAAACATTGAGTTTGTGTCCTTTGTAGGGACATAGATGAATCTGGAAACCATCATTCTCAGCAAACTGACACAAGAACAGAAAATCAAACACTGCATGTTCTCACTCATAGGCCATTGTTAAACAATGAGAACACATGGACACAGGGAGGGGAGCATCACACACTGTGGTCTTTTGGGGGGAACTAGGAGAGGGTCAGCAGTAGTTAGGGTGTTGGGGAGCGATAACATGGGGAGAAATGCCAGATACAGGTGATGGGGATGGAGGCAGCATACCACATTGCCATGTATGTACCTATGCAACAATCCTGCATGTTATGCACATGTACCCCAGAACCTAAAATGCAATTTTACACACACACACACACACACACACACACACACACACACACGGAGTCTTTCTCTGTCACCCTAGCTGGAATGCAGTGGCATGATCTTGGCTCACTGCGACCTCAATCTCCTGGGTATCAGCAATTCTCCTGTCTCAGCCTTCAGATATGCCTTGATTACAGGTATGTGCCACCACACCAGGCTAAAGTTTGTATTTTTAGTAGGGACAGGGCTTCTCCATTTTGGCCAGGCTCATCTCAAACTCTTTACCTCAAGTAATCTATCTGCCTTGGCCTTCCAAAGTGCTGGAATTACAGGTGTGAGCCACTGTGCCCAGCCCAGCTTTAGGAGATTTTTGGATAAGTTTTTAGGGTTTTCTAGGCATATAATCATATCAGCAAACAGTGACAGTTTGACTTCCTGTTTTCTAATTTGAATGCCCTTTATTTCTTTCTATGGTCTGATTGCTGTGACTAGGACTTCCAGTATTATGTTGAATAAAAGTGGTGAAAGTGGGTATCCTTGTCTTGTTGCAGTTCTCAAGGGGAATGCTTCCAATTTTTCCCCCTTCAGTATTATGTTGGCTGGGGATTTGCCATAGATGCCTTTTATTACATTTAGGTATATCCCTTCTATGCCAATTTTGCCAAGGGTTTTAATGTTAAATGGATGGTGGATTTTGTTAAATGATTTTCTGTGTCTATTTAGATGATCATGTGATTTTTGTTTAAAATTCTGTTTATGTAGTGTACCACATTTATTTACTTGCAAATGTTAAATCATCCCTGTATCCCTAGTATGAAACCCGGTTGATTGTAGTGGATTATCTTTTTGATATGCTGTTGGATTTGGTTAGCTAGAATTTTGTTGAGGATTTTTGCATCTATGTTCATCAGGGATATTGGTTTGTACTTTTCTTTTTTTTGTTGTGTCCTTGCCTTATTTTGGTATTAGGGTGACACTGGCTTCATAGAATGATTTTGGGAGGATTCTCTCTTTGGAATAGAGTCAACAGGATTGGTACTGATACTTCTTTGAATGTCTGATAGAATTCAGCTATGAATCCAACTGGTCCTGGACTTTTTTGTTGTTGTTGGCAATTTTAAAATTAGCATTTCAATCTTTCTGGTTGTTCTTGGTCTGTTCAGAGTTTCTATTTCTTCACAGTTTAATCTAGGAGGGTTGTATATTTCCAGGAATTTATCAATTTCCTTTAGGGTTTCTTGTTTCTGCTCAAAGAACCAGCTTTTTGTTTCATTTATCTTTGGTATTTTTGTTGTTGTTTCAATTTCATTTAGTTCTGCTTTGAATGTTGCTTTTTTTTTGTTTCAATTTCATTTGGTTCTGCTTTGATCTTTGTTATTTCTTTTTTTCCGCTGAGTTTGAGTTTGGTTTGTTCTTGTTTCTCTAGTTCCTTTATGTGTGACCTTTGATTGTCTATTTGTACTCTTTCAGATTTTTTTTATGTAGGCATTTAATCTATGAACATTTTTCTTAGCATTGCTTTTCTTTATTCCAGAAGTTTTGATAGGTTGTGTCACTATTATTGTTCCATTGAAAGAATTTTAAAATTTCCATCCGGATTTCATTGTTGACCCAATGATCATTCAGGAGCAGGTTGTTTAATTTCCACGTATTTGCATGGTTTTGAGGGTTTCTTTTGGAGTTGATTTTCAATTTTATTCCATTGTGGTCTGAGAGGGTACTTGATATAATTTTGATTTTCTTAAATTTATTGCAACTTGTTTTGTGCCCTGCCATATGGTCTATCTTGTAGAATGTTCTGTGTGCTAATGAATAGAATGTTTATTCTGCTGTTGTTGGGTAGAATTTACTGTAAGTATCTGCTAAGTTCATCTGTTCCAGGGTATAGTTAAGTCCATTGTTTCTTTGCTAACTTTCTGTCTTGATGACCTGCCTAGTGCTGTTAATAGAATATTGAAGCCCCCCACTATTATTGTGTTGCCATCTATCTTATTTCTTAGGTCTGGTAGTAACTGTTCTTGGAAGCTTCAGTGCTAGGTGCATATATATTTAGGATTGTGGTATTTTCCTATTAAATTAGTCCTTTTATCATTATATAATGTGCCTCTTTGTCTTTTTTAACTGTTGTTGCTTTAAAGTCTGTTTTGTATGATATAAGAATAGCTACTCCTGCACACTTTTGGTATCCATTTGCATGGAATATCTTTTTCCACCCTCCTTGTCTTTTGAGATGGAGTCTCACTCTGTCATCCAGGCTGGAGTGCAGTGGCACAATCTCAGCTCAATGCAGCATCCACCTCCCAAGTTCAAGCAATTCTCCTGCCTCAGTTTCCCAAGTAGCTGGGACTATAGAAACACACCACCATGACTGGCTAATTTTGTGTATTTAGTAGAGACGAGGTTTCACCATGTTGGCCAGGCTGGTCTTGAACTCCTAGCCTCTGGTGATCCACCCACCTTGGCCTCCCAAAGTGCTGGGATTACAGGCATGAGCCACCACACTTGGTCTATGCAAGTTGTTCTGTTAGAAATGGGTCTCTTGAAGACAACATATACTTGGTCAGTGAGTTCTTATCCATTCTACCATTCCGTATCTTTTAAGTGGAACATTTAGACTGTTTACATTCAATGTTAGTATTGAGATGTGAAGTACTATTCTATTCATTGTTCTAGTTGTTGCCTGAATACCTTTTTAAAAATTGTGTTATTTTTTTTTTTATAGGTCCTGTGAGACTTATGCTTGAAGGAGGTTCTATTTTGGTGTATTTTGAGGATTTCTTTAAAGATTTAGAGCTCCTTTTAGCAGTTCTTTTAGTCCTGGCTTGGTGGTGGTGATTCTTTCGGCATTTGTTTGTCTAAAAAGGACTATTTTTCCTTCATTTATGAAGCTTAGTTTTGCTGGATACAAAACTCTTGGCTAGAAATTGTTTTGTTTAAGGAGGCCAAAGATAGGACTCTGATTCCTTCTAGCTTATAGGGTTTCTGCTGAGGAATCTCTTGTTAATCTGATAGGTTTTCCTTTATAGGTTACCTGATGCTTTTGCCTCACAGCTCTTAAGATTCTTTCCTTTGTTTTGACTTTAGATAATGTGATGACTATGTGCCTAGACAATGATCTTTTTGTGGTGAATTTCCTGGGCATTCTTTGAGCTTCCAGTATTAATATCTGTGTTAGGTATAGTGAACTCCAAGTTTCTCTTCAAAGAATCAGTACGTCAGAACGTTCAGGTCTCTTATTCTTTAATTCTCCATTTTAACGTTTAACTTCTTTGTCGTTTCAGTAAACAACCTTTTCCATCCATTCTAATCAGTAGTTCACATCTGTTTTCCTGGTCCCCTGCTCCATCCTGACTCATCCCAGTTACCTGCTCTGGTCACTTTCCCTGGTCACCTGCTCTGACCTGTCCCATAACCGCCAAACCACCCACCTTGCCACTCTAGCTTGTACCCCTGCTCTCTTTAAAATAGCCACTTAGATTAGCTATTTTAGCTTAGATTGTGTGGTCTAACTCTAGCCAATAGGGGAACAATACAGCGGTAGGGGCTACCTGCATCAGGAATAAGAACCCCTTCCTCTCCCTCGTCCAGGTGTATTCTTGCCATTGTTCCATCTGTGAGGTGCATCCTTCTATTAGAAGTAAACTGCTTGCTGAGGAAATTTATATTTGAGTGCTACTTCTTTTGTGGCACCAAAAATTTACTAATAACATCTGCATCTCTAGATCACTAACAAGACAAGGGAAGTTTTCCTTGATTATTCCTTGAAATGTGTTTTCCAAACTTTTAGATTTCTCTTCTTCCTTAGGACCACCAATTATTCTTAAATTTGGTTGTTTAACATAATCCCAAACTTTTTGGAGGCTTTGTTTATTTTTTTTAATTCTTTTTTTTTTCTTCCTTTTTTATTTTATTAAGATGGGGTTTCACCATGTTGGTCAAGCTGGTCTTGAACTCCCAAACTCAGGTGATTTGCCCACCTTGGCCTCCAAAGTTTTTGGATTACAGGCGTGAGCCACAACGCCAGGCCCAAAATTCCTTTTTTCTTTGGCTTTGTCAGATCGGGTTAACTGAAAAGCCTTGTCTTAAAGCTCTGAAGTTCTTCCTTCTACTTGTCTGTTTCTATTGCTGAGACTTTCCAGTGAGTTTTGGATTTCTCTAAGTGTGTCCTTCATTTCCAGAAGTTGTGATTGATTTTTATTTATGGTATTCAATTTCACTAGAGATTTTTTTGTTCATATCCTGTATCACTTTTTGGATTATTTAAGTTAGATTTCTTCTTTCTCTGGTGTCTCCTTGATTAGATTAATAATCAAAGTTTTGGATACTTTTTCTGGCAATCTAGAGATTTTGACTTGGTTTGGATTCATTGCTGGTAACCTAGTGTGATCTTTTGGGGGTGTTAAAGAACCTTGTTTTGTCTTAATACCAGAATTGTTTTTCTGGTTCCTTCTCATTGGGGTAAACTATGTCAGAAGGAAGATCTGGGGCTCCAGGGCTGCTGATCAATTCTTTTGTCCAACAAGATGCTCCTTTAATGTGGTGCTCTCCCCCTTCTGCTAGGGATGTGACTTCCCGAGAGCCTAACTACAGTGATTGTTATGTCTCTTCTGGGGTCTCTGGGCTGGTACTGGAGGGTATCGCAATGCCGTGAACTGCCTTGAGGTCTCTCAAACATGGATTCCCTCACCTGCTCTGGTGGAAGTAGCAGGGGAGTAAAGTGGACTCTGTGAGGTGCTTGGTTGCAGTTTTGTTTAGTATGCTGATTTTGTATTGGTTGGTCTCCGGTCAGGAGGTGGTGCTTTCAAGACAGCACCAGCTGTGGTAATATAGGGAGGATAGGAGCTTGCCCTAAGCTTGCTTGGATAAGTTTTCCTGTTTCTCAGGTTGTGGGTGGGACTCTAGAGCTCCCAAGAGATTATGTCCTTTGTCTTGGGCTACCAGGATGGATAGAAAAAGACTATCAGAACTATCAGATGGGGGGCAGGGTTAGGTGTATCTGAGCTCAGACTGTCTTTCTGTGGGATTTGCTGTGCCATGGAGAGCATGGGTGTGTGGTTCTCAGGCTGATGGAGTTATGTTCCAAGGGGGATTATGGCTGCCTCTGCTGCTTCTTACAGCTCCCTAGGGAAATAGGGGAAAGCTGGCAGTAATAGCCCTCACCCAGCTCCCACACAGCTTGAAACGTCAGTCTCACTCCCACTGTGCCCCCTTAACAGAACTGAGTTTATTTCCAGGCAGCTGGTGAGCAGGGCTAAGAACTTGCCTCAAGTTGCAAGCCTCCCTACTGAGAAAGCAAGCAGGGCTTTCAGGTTTCACAGCTTCCTGCATTCCATGGCTTCTGTGCTGGTATCTGCTCTCCTGGTTTGCGCTATTTCCCAGATTCTGTCTGGGAAACTTTGCATTCAGTTGAAATTGTTACAGAGTTCAGCTGGAAGTTTCTTTCTCCCTGTGTTCTCTCCACAGTTCCACTGACAGCCCTCCCCCAGGAACCCTGCAAGACAAAGTCAGGAATGGCTTCCCTGGGAATTGAAAGTGCCCACAGGGCTCTTCCTGCTGCTTCCTCTACCCCTGTATTTTGCTCAGTTAAATTTGTCTCAGCTCCAAGTTAGGTCTAATCCTTCTTCTGTGATCTGGACCCCCAGGTTCTCCAGTGAGGATGTGTGTTAAGGGGTGGAAATTCTCCCCTCATACTTTGGGGACTCAGTTTTCTGGCTGTCTCGCAGAGCCTGAAGAGGCAAGCCATTTTCTTCAAAGGGTCTGTGGATTCTCTTGGTTTTCCTGGCATGTTCCTGCAGTATTTCTTGAAGCAAAAGTTTACAATGTGAGTCTTCACATACTGCTCTTTTCATCCAAGTGGGAGCTGCAAGTTAGCCCTGCCTCCTATTCACCGTTTTCACCTGCCTCATTGCTATTTTAAACTATTTTGGTGATCAGTTTACACCAGATTTGACCAATGTAAACTCCTTCAAGCTGGCTTCTGTGTCTTCATGGTATGCCTCAACATTTTTTTTGGTTTGTTTTTTGAGCACTTACTTCTTAGGTTTCCCTTGTACTAGCCATAAACTCGGAAGTTTCTTCGGATCCTTGGTTTCTTTAGTGGGGAGTAGTACTAGAGAGCAAGAACTGGGGTGTAAGTATACTCATTTCTACTGGGATGTCACTGATTCTTGGCCCTTTAGCAGACAGAACTAGGAAATTAATGCATGTATAATATTCACACACATGTATGTATGTGCATGTTCATACAGATGTAGATACACCCTGTGTGTGTATACTTATTTCAGAAATCATGAACTCACACCAATGCTCTAATTTCAATCTATCTCAACAGGGTTTTTTCTTGCTGTCTCCCCTTTGATATTCATATGGCCCCTATTCTGCAATGAAATCCTATATACCTACAGTGTCAGCGAATTTACTCTTTTGCTCAGTTCAATAATACATCCATAGTAGTTTCAGAACCGTTTTGCCATATCATCATAAAAAGCAAGCCTGCTAAGATGGGTTTAGGATTTGTTTATACTTCTTTCCCTTGTTCCATATTCTCCGCTGCCCAGACTGAGGATATATGAACAAATACTTTGCTATACTGTGTTCATAAGTTACTTGCACTAGTTCTTTCTTTTTATGTTTTTCCCTTCAGTGTGGTTATGTTATTTATTTGAAATACAGTTAAGTTCATTTGTTTGAGATTGCTTTCAATTTGAGTTTTTTTCCCTCACTTTCTAATCTTATTGATTCAGCTTTATCTTTTTGAACAGGTAAGATATAAATATGGTTTCAAAAGTCAAAGCTATACAAAAAGATACATTTAGAGAGGCATCGCTTTCCCATTTTTCCCTCCCTCCTCATCCTTTGTAGGTAATGGGTTATGTTGTTTACCAGATTATTATTAGTTCTATTTTTTGAAATGGTAAGAAAATATATGTTTTTTCTTATTTTTAATAAATTTACCTAAAAGCTGTGGTTTTTTTAAATTTAACTTGGTAATATCTCCTTGCAATCACACTATATTGGTTCATAGAGATTTTCCTCATTCTTCTTTTTATCCATGGTACTCTTGTGTGTATTTTCTATATTTAATGCAATCAATCCCCTTTGCTTAGACATATGGGTAGTTTCTAATATTTTGCAGTTATAATTAATGATTTAATATATGTGGTCATGTATTTTGACCTTATTGAAGCTATATCTTCTTTAGGGTAAATTCCTGGATATGGGTTTACTGATTTGAAGAGTAAATGTACATGTAGGTTTGTAGATATTGCCACATTGTCCTCCAGAGGGGCTATTCCATTTTACGCTCCCTTCCAACAATGTATGAGTGTGCCCATTTGCCCACAGTGTTGCCCACAAAGTGTATTGAAACTCTTTTGATTTTTTGATCCGATTTTTTTTTCTGATAAATGATAAGTGCTAACTCAGTAGAGTTTTAATTTGAATATATTATGAGTGAAATTAAGCATATTTTCATTTGCTTTAAGTCCATTTGCATACTGTGTCCTTTTTGTGAGTTATCTGTTGATGTCTACTGCCTATTTAACAAATGATTTTTAATCATTTTCACTCAATCTTAAAGTTTAAAAAGTAAATTAGGGATATTAGCCTTTTAGCTTAGCTATTATATATGATGCAAATATTTATTCCCAGTTTTTTGTCTTTTGACTTTGCTTATGATATTTTTAATCATGCAAAAATTTAAGACAGGGTCTCATTCTGTTGCTCAGGCTGGAGTGCAGTGGTGTGATCTTGGCTCACTGCAGCCTCTACTTCTGGGCTCAAGCTATCCTCCCACCTCAGCCTCTTGAGTAGCTGGGACTATATGCGTGAACCACCACACCTGGCTAATTTTGTTTTTTGTAAAGATGAGATCTCACTATGTTGTCCAGGCTGATCTTGGACTTCTGGGTTCAAGCAATCCTCTTGCTTTGGCCTCCCAAAGTGCTGGTTTCCAGGTGTGAGCCACCATGCCTGGTCAAATTTTTTAATCTTTCTAAATGTTGTCAAATTTATCAGTCTTTTCTTTTATTGCCTCTGAACTTTGAGTCATGATTAGAAAGGCTTTTTCTACTCCAGAGTTAAAGGGAAATTCACTCATGTTTTCTTCATGTACTTGTATATTTTCCTTTTTTGCATTTAGACCTCTGATCTATTTGAAATTTTTTCTTTTCTCTACTTTAAGGAATGAATCTAATTTTATATTTTTCTAGATGACTATTTAGTTGTACCAAAACCATTTGCTGCAAATGACTACCTTAGCTCTAGTGTTTTGATATATTGCTTTTATTATATGCTTGATCTTCATATACAGTTGAGTCTATTTCTGAACTTTCTATTTCTTTGATGTTTGTCCAGTCATATGACAATATTTTTTTAACTATGGAGGCTGCATAGTGTATTTTTAATATTTGGTTGGACTTGGCTTCTTCAGAGCCTTTTCTTGTCATCAGTGTTTTCTTTTCTTTTTTTGAGATGGAGTCTTGCTCTGTCACTCAGGCTGGAGTGCAATGGTGGTGCAATCTTAGCCCACTGCAACCTCCATCTTCCTGGTTCAAGTGAGTCTCCTGCCTCAGCCTCCCAGGTAGCTGGGACTACAGTCATGCGCCACCATGCCCAGCAAATTTTTGTACTTTTAGTAGAGACATGTTTTTACCATGTTGAGCAGGCTGGTCTCGAACTCCTGACCTCAAGCAATTTGCCTGCCTGGCCTCCTAAAGTGCTGGGATTATAGGCGTGAGCCACTGTGTCCGGCCTCTTGTCAGTTTTTTCTTAACTCTTCAGTGCATTTTTCCTTGTGAATGTAAGCATTATCTCTTATCTGCCATTTTAAAAATTATTATTATTTGCTTATTTATTTTTATTGATATTTTTGAGATGAAGTCTCACTCCATTGCCCAGGTTGGAGTGCAGTGGCGTGATCTCAGCTCACTGCAACCTCTACCTCCCAGGCTCAAATGATCCTCCCACCTCAGTCTCCTGAGTATCTGGGACAACAGGTGTGCACAAACATGCCTGGCTATTTATTTGTATTTTTGGTAGAGACAGGTTTCACCATGTTTCCCAGGCTGGCCTTGAACTGCTGATCTCTGGAGATTCACCCACCTCAGCCTCCCAAAATGTTGGGATTGCAGGTGTGAGCCACTGTGCCCAGCATTGACATTTAATTCTTGATTGTGTTCATTCCTGTGGGTGTTCTGGGACTCACTGTTAGAAGCTGTCTGTCTCTAGGAATCTTGCTCCCTCTGCCCCATGAAAACAGTTACAGTGATGAGAACCTGTTACTAATGGTATACATCACACCTTTCAGATATTTTGGGTATTAGCACACTAAATCTTAACTTGGCTGTAGATTAGAATCACCTGAAAAGATTTTAAGACTTATCAATGCTTGCCAGGCATGGTGGCTCATGCTTATAATCCCAGCATTTTGGAAGGCCTAAGGTGGGTGGATTGCTTGAGCCCAGGAGTTCAAGACCAGCCTGGGCAACACAGCCATACCCTGTCTCTCTAAACCAAAACCAAAACCAAAACCAAAACAAAACACAACAAAAAGAAACCTAAGACATATCGGTGGTGCTGGGCTCCTGTAAATTAAATTAAAATCTCTGAGGGTGAGGTCTTGGCATTGACATTTTTAAAAAGCTCTCCAAGTGATTCTAATGTGCAGCTGAGAATAAAATTTGTGGCTTTAGATAAAAATCCTTGTTTAACTTTAATAAAGTTTGCCTGCTGGACTAAAATGGTTGCTTCCTGTAATTGTGGAGGCAACTCACTTCATCCCAACTTCCTGATACTTTTGCTTCTGGAGGTTGTATTTCTCTAAGATCTTCCATAAAAAAGTCTTAAAGCCACCTTAGCCTTTTTCTCCAGTCCAGCTCTTAAATTTTTTCCTCTTCTTCCCCAATAATAACATGAATATGGATCCTTCTTATCCACAAAGCCTGCCTTGCTCCAAAGCATCTGACTGTAAAGAATCTTCACCTATGCCTGTGATTTCTGGGGCTGAAGAAAATTATCCATCCTTGCAAATGTCTTCTGCTGAGATGCCTCACACAGAGACTGTCTCCCCTCTTCCTTCCTCCATGGATCTGCTTATTCAGGACAGCCCTGATTCTTCCTCCAGTCCCAAAGGCAAACAACCCACTGCTGCAGAGAGTAGTGCCACAATAAAGGAAGACAAAGTCCCGGTCAAGAAACAGAAGACCAGAACTGTATTCACTTCCACCCAGCTGTGTGTACTCAATGACAGTTCAGAGACAGAAATACCTCAGTATCCAGCAGATGCAAGAACGTTCCAACATCCTGAATGTTAGCTACAAACAGATGAAGACCTGTTTCCAGAACCAGAGAATGAAATCTAAGAGGTGGCAGAAAAACAACTGGCCAAAGAATAGCAATGATGTGATGGAGAAGGCCTCAGCGCCCGCCTATCCCAGCCTCTACTCTTCCTACCACCAGGGATGCCTGATGAACACAACTGGGAACCTTCCAGTGTGGAGCAACCAGACCTGGAGCAATTCAGCCTGGAGCAACCAGACCTGGAACATCCAGTCCTGGAGCAACCACTCCAGGAACACTCAGGCCTGGTGCACCCAGACCTGGAACACTCAAGCCTGGAACAGTCCCTTCTATAACTGTGGAGAGGAATCTCTGCAGTTCTACATGCAGTTCCAGCCACGTTCTTCTGCCAGTGACTTGGGGGCTGCCTTGGAAACTGCTGGGGAAAGCCATAATGTAATACAGCAGACTACTAGGTATTTGAGTACTCCACAAACCATGGGTTTATTCCATGCATGTATGAACATGCAACCTGAATATGTGTGAAGAGGAGTAAAACTGATATTACTCAGTTCTACTCTGGGCACTGGCTGAATCCTTCTCCCCTCCTTCCCTCCCTCATAGGATTTTTCTTGCTTGGAAACCACGTGTTCTGGTTTCCATTATGCATATCCAGTCAATTTGATGGAGGGTGGGGTATGGTTGGAGCCTAATCAGAGAAGTTTCTTTTTTCCCATTGGATCTTCCCGGAGAAAAAACATTTTAATAACCTTGGCTGCTAAGGACACTGATAGGAGCTGTCTCTAGCTGTAGGTAAGAAGAGCTAATACTAGTGTGGATATCTTTAGGGTTTAGAATCTAACCTCAAGAGTAAGAAATAAAAGTACAAATTGGTGTAATGAAGGTATATTCCAATTTTTTGGGGTTGGGAAGCTTTACTTATTTTTTTAAAAAAACTCTATTGAGGCCGGGTGCAGTGGCTCATGCCTGTAATTCTACCACTTTGGAAGGCCAAGGCACGTAGATCACCTCAGGAGTTTGAGACCAGTCTGGCCAACATGGTAAAACGCTGTCTCTACTAAAAATGCAAAAAATTAGTTGGGCATGGTGGCACCCACCTGTAGTCCCAGGTACTCGGAAGGCTGAGGCAGGAGAGTCACTTGAACCCAGGACTTGGAGGTTGCAGTGAGCCAACATAGTGCCACTGCACTCCAGCCTGGGCAACAGAGCTAGACTCTCTTAAAAACAACAACAACTACTACTTTATTGGGGTGAAGGGCTAACTTGTAATATACTTCATTGATTTGCTCAGCCCTTTTTGGCTCTGTTGTACTATAGCCCCTATTTTGTTGGTTATGCTAATATTCGTGAAAAGAGGTCTTGTATTTGCTCCATCATTATGACATCACTACTACTTTGGCTAGTTTAAGTACAAATGAATAAAACAACCATTTTTCCTTTAAAAAACATAAAAATAAATAAAGTTTGCCAAGACACAGGACATTTTATGTAATGAATTGTGGGTGATACAGGCATACAGCCAGAAATAGTAGTCCTAGAGTAGAGTGAAGGTGACTGAGAGCTAGTGGAAAGTGACAGGATGGTGATATTTGGCAGGGAAAATTATGAGAAAGAGACGATGCTGACTACCAGGATGGCCTAGGATTTCTCAGAGTGGACATAGAGCATAAACTTCATGTTACTATCTACATCAAATAGCATGCTCTGTTAGTAATAGTTGAAATCACTCAGGGTACAAATGTTTTTCTCAAACTTCAAAGATACCCAAGAGTGATGAAAAGTGGTTGTGTATGTATGAGGGGAGAAGGCAATATTTCCTCAAATAGTAACTTGAGAGGATTCAAGTGAAGTTACACTAACCAGGAGCTACTCTCTGGGTAAAGAAACTATTTATTTGTGAGGGGTGTGGGTGTGATGTCTTCCAGTTCTCTTCTGGAACATTCTCACAGCATGTTAGATTATCATCATTGGAAAGGCCACACTGTTCGACCATGTAACAACAATCATTCTGCACTTGATTTTAACTGAAAGATGGAGAAGCAATACAATAATCATTCTAATTTTCATGCTGCACAGTTGTGTTGTGTCAGTTACCCTTCTTTGAAGAGTAGTTCTTGTACTTTTACCTACAGTTTCACCAGTTGTAGCTGAAATATATTCAAGAAGTAGAATGAAGGAGTGAGAATGTTTTACTTTTTTTTTTTTTGAGTCAGGGTGTCACTGTGTCACCCAAGCTGGAGCGGATTCACATGGTCATAGCTCACTGTAACCTTGACCTCTTGGGCTCAAGTGATCCTCTCACCTCAGCCTCCTGAGTAGATGAGAGTACAGGCAAGCACTGCTGTGCCTAGTTTTTTTTTTTTTTTTTTTTGATTTTTTGTAGAAATGGGATCTCATTATGTTGTCCAAGCTGCTCTTCAACTTCTGGCCTCAAGTGATCCTCTGCCTTGGCCTCCCAAATTGCTGGGATTACAGGCATGAGCCATGGCACTCAGCCTGAATTAAATGTGTGTGTGTGTGTGTGTGTGTGTGTGTATAAATGAGACCAGCTCCCAGGAACATGCTCTCACTGTGAGTCTTTTGCAAGTTATGTCAACCACGTTATCCAAAGACTGATTATAAAACTTGTCTTTCTAGCTGCATCTTTCTTTGAAGCACATCTTCTGGGTGAGCAGATTGTTGAGCTATCCATCGCCTCTGAATCAGGACGTTAGCATCAGAAATGGTATGTTGCTTTTCCTTCCTTTTTATTTTATTTTGTCTTTGGCACAGTGTATCACCTAATTAACCCAACAAATGTGATTTTATGTGACCTCTTTTCATGGCTCATTATTTTTCCTCCAATGTAAGAAACTGATGTTCACATCATTTCTTATCCTCCCTCCATCTAAAAGGATATGTCCAATTTGGAAGATATTTTCTTTAGTCTTCTATGAAAGCCCTCTTATGACCTGTCTGCTTGCAAACTATTTCCCGATCAGCACCAGCAGTCAACTCCTTTACAATGGAATCCATTTAAGATCTGTGCTGGCCCATAATAGAACCACTTAAATAAGTGTAACTTCAAAGAAAACTGGAAATAATGTGTAATATTGAGATGTGATAACATCTTAGAGAAAATAGTTCTTTTTCTGCTATTTTTAAAGTAGTAGCTAATGGTGTGAAGTGATTTCTAAAGAAAGCTCACACCACATCCCACCACCAGAAAGCTCCTCCACACCGGGGGCTGGATCCAGTTCAGTTCCTGATATGGCATTTTAGGAGAGATCCTCATGGATTAGAGGAAGGTGTTCGAGATGATAAAGGGCCTAGAAAAAAATATCTTGTTGGGAGTGTTAAAAAAAAAACAACGTTAAACAAATTAAATTTAACAGAGTTTAAATGAGCAAAGAACGATTCGTGGATTGAGTAGCCGACCCCCACCTCCCAACCAGAATAGGCTCAGAGTTACTCAGACACTGCCAGGAGTTCAAAAGAATATATGGACAGATAAAGGAAAATAATGTACAGAAAACGGAAGTGAGGTACAGAAAACGGAAGTGAGGTACAGAAACAGCTGGATAGGTTACAGCTGGCCTTTGCCTTATTTGAGCATGGTTTGAGTGGTTGGCCGCCTGTGAGTGGTCCAAGTCTGGCTGCTGGGATTGGCTGAGACTCAGCTACTTGTTCCAAAAGCAGGTTCCAGTCTGTTTCCACATCCAGTCAGGTTACTGTTCACTATGTACTGAGAAACCTTGAGGCTGAACTTAAAATATGCAAGGAGGCAGTTTATTGAAACAAGTAGCGGGAGTATAGCAAAAGTTCAGCTTGATATAAATGAGATAGTGCAGATGGATACCTGTGGCCACTGACACATCTTTTAGAGGGCATTTTGTTAGAAAAGCCTGGCTTGTTCTGTTTTGCTTCCAAGTCATACTAAGTACCAACGTGTAGAAAATGAAAGCAAATGATGACAAGGACACCTCATAAATTAGTCACACCCCATCATTTGAGAGTATTAAGCAAGAGGGTCAACGATTATTTATATGACTGTTTTAAAGGGATTTCCTGTGCTGGGTGCATTTCTGATTCTCATATGAGCACGCTCTATTTTTCATGATGCTAAAGAGGAAATACTTGCTTTCTTAATTTAAACTATATTAATTTTAAGAAATCTTGAGTCCTTTCACATTATAAGATATGGTCTAAAATTTTAGGTTGCAGATAAATTTTTTATCTACCTGAGAAATAGCTTTTCCATATAAAATGTTCATGATATGTGGGTTGTTGATTACAAATATTCAGAAACAAAATGCTGCTCTACTCTGAATATTAAACAGGCATGCACTAATTTCCAGCAAGCACTGTAGATGGAGCAATTTCTCTGGCCTTCTTCATTCAGCTTTAGGGAATGGGAGTTATTACAGGTCCTGTTGTAAGTGAGAAGTCCTGGGAATCCTAAGCCAAGATATGTCAAACTGATAAACTTCAAGAATCTGGCCCTTTCTCTTAGCAAGACACTCTCTCAACATCC
Source organism: Callithrix jacchus (assembly GCF_049354715.1). NCBI lineage: Eukaryota > Metazoa > Chordata > Mammalia > Primates > Cebidae > Callithrix > Callithrix jacchus. The sequence goes on from NC_133502.1 coordinate 68,074,451, forward strand.
CAACATGCTCTGTCCAAAGTCAATATCTGTTGTCTTTGTTTTCTGACATGCTATCTTGATATGGGTGACATGAAACCAACTTCTTCAAGGTGTTAAATCAGACCTAGAAAGAAGTGTCTGAGATAAGTCTAGGATTTCCTAAAATAAAAAATTGTTCTCTTTGCTCTATAAAAAGAGAGAAAAAAACTTCCACCTGTCTTTTTGACAACTAGAACTCTCCTCCCCATGGAGTCTGACAAGCTTTTCAGCCTCTTCAGACCTTTCTTATTTATAACTTATCACTGATAAATGTCCTACTGCTCATCATTCTACAAATCCAAACATCCCAAGGACAAAGTTTTCTGCTTCTTAGGGAGGATTTAGTTTGGGTACCCACAGTTTGTTACAGTCTTGGCCTCTTACTTTGCTTGTGACAAACACTAAAGATAATTTAGTTTTAGAAACCACATATTTGAAAGCATGTGATGCCCTAGTGAAATGCCATAAGTTGGCAGGCTTCATAGCATAGGAAAACCTCCACTTCAGGAAAACAATTCATTATACAAAAAGCACCCTCAGTCCTCCCGTGACTGTTTTGATGTTCAAAATAAGGTTAGGACTATTCAGCATTTCAGTGTGTCAGGCACTGTTCTAGATGCCACATAGATTCTTGCATAATCATCTCAGTGACAACAAGAGATAGGTGTTACTGTCCTTACTTTGCAGATGAGAGAACAGAGGCTAGGGAAAGGGAAGCAGCTTGCCCTCAGTCACACACTGATAAATGATAGAGCTAGTCCCTGTTTCTCCAAGGCTGATGTTTTCCCCACCGTCAAAAGATTGGTTAAGGTAGGCCATGTGGTGGATGCCCGTAAGATTGTTGTCCATCCTCCCTTTCCTACTAGTTCCTTCTTCTCCCCTCCATTCCCATGACTGTGGTAGGAGTTGCCATGTTTCTACAGGACCTTGACTTCCTGCCATGTTTGTCTAGTCTGGGGTGTTTGATCCAACTTGGGGCAATCAGTCATTTCCCTGAGATTTTAGGTTGGGGAATAAGAGCTGGAGATAGGCTTCTTGTTGGGTGCATGGCTAAGAGTGTAGAAATCCTAGGAGCAGTGGTGGCCACGTGCCACCACCTAGATGGAGGCACAGAGGAGGCTGGTTTTAGTAACAGGAAAGAGTAGAGCAGACACAGAGGGAGAAACAGATGGTGTGTTGCAGAGAGAGGGCTGCAGGTTCCCTACAGGGCTCCAGCCGTGGTTCCATTCCTAAGGCTGGCTGCATACCTGCTTTGAAGTTTGTGAGACACCCTGGATCTTTCCAGTGAATGCCTCTGTTCAGTTAACCTGGTTCAAATTAGGTTTTTACTGTAATCAAGAGCCCTAACTATGAGTAACACAGGATTTATTGAAAAGACTCTGGGGGCAATTTACAAAAGGGAAATAAAAGTGTCACAAGTGTGGGAAAGGGAATGGGCAGGTGGCCTGGAGGCCACAGCTACAGGAGCTTCTGGCCCTTGTGCCCTGATGTGGTTCTGGCCCCTTCTACATATGTGAGTCAGCACTGGAGCTTTACACTCTCAAGGAAGAGAACGATAGGCCCCCACTGGGGTGCTGTTCATCCCTGTGGTGAGGGGCTATATGATTTCTTTCCAAGGGAGAAAATCTACTGGCTGACAGTCAGAAGCTGTTTTACGCCTAGACCTGATTTGCTCCCTTCTGATTTCACTCACATTAGTGTATTGATGGCTTGGTTGCCTAAAGAAGGAGAGGAATTTCAGTTTCTGAGGTTCTGATTAATCTCTTTTTTTTTTTTTTTTGAGATGGAGTTTCACTCTTGATACCTAGGCTGGAATGCAATGGCGCGATCTCAGCTCACCACAACCTCCGCCTCCTGGGATCAAGCAATTCTCCTGTCTCAGCCTCCCGAGTAGCTGGGACTACAGGTGTGTGCCACCATGTCCAGTTAATTTTTGTATTTTTAGTAGAGATGGGGTTTCACCATGTTGACCAGGATGGTCTCGTTCTCTTGACCTTGTGATCCACCCGTCTCGGCCTCCCAAAGTGCTGGGATTATAGGTGTGAGCCACCGTGCCCGGCCCTGATTAATCTCTTACTAAGAAATATAGTGCTTAGAGCTTATACTGGAAAATTTGCTCCCTGGCACCCCTTGATGCCATTCAATACCTCGGTCCTGGACAGATCCTCTTTAGCATCCTGACTGCCACTCACTGGCAGCATGTCCTTGAGCAAGGCATGTCATTATTCTGTAAAATGGAAATATCAGCATTTGCCTTACTAAGTTGTTACAGGCATGAAATGAGGTCATGTTTGTAAAATGCTTTGTCTAGCCTGGCACCTAGAAAGTGCTTAACAGATGGCAAAAGTTTTTATTGTTTACTTGCAGATATTTCAGTTATGAGCTCTGAATTCTGAGCTATGTTGCTGATAGCTCTGACCTGAGCAGCCTAATTGGAATCTCCCTTACTCATCACTATTTTAACACTGATGTCCTGGGCTCCCAAAGACCATGCATTAAAATTTTTATAAAGAATGTAATGTACTTATAGAAAAACATACATCTTTTTTTTCAACGTTTATTTTAAGTTTTGGGGTTCAGGAACTTAATGTGCAAGTTTGTTACACAGGTAAACGAACACACATCTTTAAAAAATGTACCTATGCATAGGCCAGGTACAGTGGCTCATGCCTGTAATCCCAGCACTTTGGGAGGCCGAGGTGGGTAGATCATGAGGTCAGGAGTTCAAGCCATCCTGGACAAGATGGTGAAACCTTGTCTCTACTAAAAACACAAACATTAGCCAGACCTGTGGCTGGCACCTGTAATCCCAGCTACTTGGGAGCTGAGGTACAGAATTGCTTGAACCTGGGAGGTGGAGGTTGCAGTGAGCCAGGACTGCACTGTTGCACTCCAGCCTGGTGACAGAGTGAGACTCCATCTCAAAAAAAAAAAAAAAAAAAAAGAAAGAAAAACAACAACAACAACAAAAACCTATATATATATACTCCTGTAATTACCATTAGGACAAATATCTAGGTTACATTTCCAGCATCCAGAAAGTTCTTTTATGTCCCCTCCCAGTCAATAGTCACCGCCTTCCCCAGAGATAACCCCTGGTCTGACCTCTTTCACCACAGATTTGTGTTTCTGGTTCTGGAACTTAATGGAATGATACAGTAGATACTTTCGGTGTCTAGCTTCTTTCACTCAATGTTATGTCTATGCATATTGTTGAATATAAAAGAGGTTTATTCTTTTTGTTGTTATATAATAAAATATGAATATACCACTGCAGAGAGCCAGAGTAGCCCACCCACTCTGGGGGGATCAGCAGCAAGGCTGTTGTAAACTTTGGGTGAACTCCAAGAGAAGCAAAATCATAATAGGGGAATGTGTATGTCTTGAAGAGCAGTCGGTCCTAGAGAAAGATAACCAGCTTTCACTGACTTTGCTGCAAGATAGTTGTTAGCTGAGGCATGTTAACTGAAGTATGAGAATACCACATGCTGTTCTGGGTAACTGCACCCTCCCTCTGCTATGTGCTTTATGAACACATAAAATAAAGTACTTTGAGGTAGGACAGGGCAAGAGAAACTGATACTTTCACTTTCCCGGACCGCCTGGCCCCACTTACTTCTACGTCTGGCTTGTGTTTTTCTTCATTTCCCACCATTCCCTCTTAGGTCTTTGAACCCTTGTGCAGCGCGGGATGCAGCACACATCAGATACCACAGTTTGTTTATCTGTTGTATTGTGGATGTACATTTGGATAGTGTCTAGTTTTTGTCTATGATGAGCGCATGTCTTCTGGAGGAGACACACACACAGTTTCTTGGGCATATGCTCTGCAGTAGAATTGCTGGGTCATGGGGCAAGCCCATGTTTAGTTTTAGTAGAGTTGATCAGACAGTTTCCCTGAGCCTCATTTGAACTTTGAACTCAAAGCCTTTTTGCCTTGGTGAGTGTCAGGTTCCCCAGCTTCCTCAATGCAGTACTTCTGAGTCCAGAGATTGGGGAGAGGATATGATGGGAAGTAACTAGGAGCTAAATGGCTGCTTAGCAGGAAGGTCTGTGGGACCTTGTAGGAATTTCAGAAGCAACCCCAGCCTCCACTCTCAGGCATGAAAGGTCAGACAGGATAAGGCAGGTGGCCCCTTCACTTCGTGAGAAAGCCAGAGCCCACAGCAGCCACAAATTACATCTAGGACAGTCCAGGAAAGAGGTGGAATGGCTGCATTCCAGGCTCCCTGTGGGAGGCAATGAATCAACAGAACTTGCTATGATTCTGGGTCCACATGAAGGGAAGTAAGTACCTGGTTTCACCAGCAAGTCCTGCAAGACAGGAATCCTACCTGAGACTGGAAAGGCAGGTCCCAGCTGACCTGATTCATGCTCGCTATAGAAACTCCAACAGAACATTCATTACTGTCACCTACACCATGAACTTCTTTCCAACATTTTCCCAAAAATGATGCTTTGATTCTGAGGGTGACATCTCTGCCTAACTTGAGAATGGACATTTGTTCTGATACTTAGTTTTCACAATTATCATAATTTCTTTTTTGAACAAGATATTTTAACTCTTTTCACTGCACATGTTTATTTTCCCAACTGTTCTCATTTGCCAAACAGAAGCTTTAAAAAGTATCTCAGTATTTGTAATGGCTAACACTTTTAAAAATGAATTTGGTTTTATAAGTAAAGCTGACACAACCCAATTTGTTGGACAAATTAAGTCCCCCAACTTTGCTCTTGCCTGAATAATTTGTGTCCCAAATTGTAGAGCCATTGACATCATTCTCCTTTGGACCATCATCAGAAAAACAGAACTATTCTAGTTCTCTTCCTTCGGGACAAGACACATGTAACTTTTTCCAGACAAATTGTCATCCAGGCAAATTTCAAATGTTGTATAACTGGTTCAGAATCATAGACTTTGAACTTTTATCCAGTAACAGGTAAAAAATACATTTTTCAGTACTGTTCCAGAGAGCTCTGTTCACACTGACTGTGTGAGAATGCCTCAGTTCAGACCCTGTGTTTGCCATCTGCTAGCTCTGGACCTTGGGCAAGTCTCCAAACAGGGATTTCCCCATCTGTGAAAGTCAGGATACTAGAAAGTTCTATCCCAAGGTGCTGTTATGAGGTAACAAGTAACGATTGTTTCTTTGGCATTCACAAAAATATATGTGTAATAAATTGAAATTATTTTGGAAAGTTATGTGATTTATGTAATACCACTTATGTCAGTTTAGGGTTTATTAGACATCGACAACTACTAAGAAGCTACGGTGTCAGGAACTGTTCTAGTTCCAAATTCTTTTTTTTGTTGTTTTTTTTTTGAGACGGAGTTGCATTCTTGTTACCCAGGCTGGAGGGCAATGGCGCGATCTCAGCTCACCGCAACCTCCGTCTCCTGGGTTCAGGCAATTCTCCTGCCTCAGCCTCCTGAGTAGCTGGGATTACAGGCACGCGCCACCATGCCCAGCTAATTTTTTGTATTTTTTTTAGTAGAGGCTGGGTTTCACCATGTTGACCAGGATGGTCTCGATCTCTTGACCTCGTGATCCACCCACCTCGGCCTCCCAAAGTGCTGGGATTACAGGCTTGAGCCACCGCACCTGGCCCCAAATTCATTTTTAAAAGTGTTAGCCATTACACTTTTAGGCAAGCAAGAGAAGTCTTCTCTGTTAAAGCAGACAGGAAATTGATGAGGAATTATGGAGTAACTTATGGAATCTCCAGAAGGACCAGGCTCAGAGGCTGCAGAACGAGTCCTGTGGAGACGCGTTGCCCTAGCCGTCAGGAACAGGCCCTGCTGGTGCCTCGCACACTACGGATGGGCCATGCCAGCTGCCGTTCCAGGGGCTTCTGTTGCTGCATGCAGTGGCTTCTGTTCTGCCGCATTGTCATCTGAAGGGAAATCCCTGCTTCTTTGCTTCAGAGCTGTGGCAGGTGTGTCTGATGGGCAGAGCCCAGGCCACACATCCTGGCCGCAACCACAGGGAATGCTGAGAAAGTGAGGAGCTGCCTTTCTCGCTTTATAGTGGGAGGTAGGTTTAACCTTCTGTGTGAATTTGCTAAGGCTGACAGAGCAAAGCATCACACACCGAGTGGCTTAACCAACAGAAGTTCCTGTCTCACAGTTCTGGAAAGTCCAAGTTCAAGATCAACATGTCAGCAGGGCCATGCTCTCTCAGAAGGCTGTGGAAAAGGGTCTGTGCCAAGCCTCTGTCCAGCTTTTGGTGGTTCCCTGGCTTGTGGCAGCACAATGCCAGCCTTCATGTATTCCCCCTATGGGCATGATTGCCTCCAAATTTTCCGTTTTTATAAGGACACTAGTCCTATGGGATTAGGGGCCCCACCCTACTCCACTTTGACCTTATCTTAACTAATTATATCTGCAATCACCCTATTTCCAGATAAGGTCGCATTCTGACATATGGGTGGTTGGTTAGACATTAATATATGATTTTTTGGGGGACATAATTCAACTCATAATACTTCCTATGGGTTTTTAAATTTGTTTAAAGTTTTTCTTGAGATGGAGTCTCACTCTGTCACCAAGACTGGAGTACAGCGGCGTGATCTTCTCTCCCTGAAACTGCTGCCTCCCAGGTTCAAGCAATTCTCCTGCTTCAGCCTCCTGAGTAGCTGGGATTACAGGTGAGTGCCACCGTGCCCAGCTAAATTTTGTATGTTTCAGTAGAGACGGCCAGGCTGGTTTCGACCTCCTGACCTCAGGTGGTCCACCCACCTTGGCCTCCCAAAGTGCTGGGATTACAGGCACTGTGCCTGACAGGGAGACTCTTTGAATGCAGAAACAAGTAAAAGAAAAAAAGATTTAGAAATATCAAGTATAAATTCAGAAAATAGTATTTTCAATCTGTGATGCTTTAACAGCTTATTGTTGATAATAGTCACAGTCTTATGTAAGCTAAAAATTATTTTCTGTGAATATTAACCAGAATGAATTGAAGAAACTGAAGCCATGACACTTTCAGATCTGGAGAGAACCTTAGCAATTCACCTATTTGTTTTCTTCCAGCGAAGACGCATAGTAGTTCAGAGAAGTTATGTGACTTTCTTAAAGTCACACAGCATACAGCCAGATCTTGGACTCTGTCCAGAGCTCTTCCTGCTCATGGTTTCTTTCAGAATTGGGTTTTTTTTTTTTTTTTAAGGTCCAAACACTAGCATCACATTAATGCAAATCTCAGACTCTGCTTCTCTGTGAGGATTATCCTTAGAGACTCAACCCACCTGCTGTACCCTTGGCTGACGGGCTGCAGTTTGGTCTTGCCTTGCTCTGATTCAACACAGTCCTGGCCCTGACTGTAGGACAAGGGTGACTTATGGGAGGTGCAGAGCCCATTCCTGGAAGTGACTGCCAGCTTTTTTTTTGAGAAAGAAGAGGAGAGGGCCTGGAAGGATAAACCCACTGGCTTTCTCTGCTGGAAAAGGATAAAGAGAGAATTTCAAACGGAAAATAAAATCTTTGTGCTATGCTATCCTACTAGGACCATGCTCTAGAATCAAGTTTAAATGTTTGTCACTTGAAAAACGAGGACTCTGGGCTCTCCTGGTGGAAGGTTTTCTTCCTGAGATGTCTGGGAATGCTCAGCTTCCCAGTGGGTGGATTTGTGGGACTTTGATTCTTAAGGCGTTAAGATAGAATATTTAGTCTCTGCTTTTCTATTTTAACATAGTTGATGTCTTAACGATTCGTGATTGTGGAATGGCTTCTAAAGATGTTCATCCCTGGGTATTAATGATAAAAATACAACAATCCCCAGACCTTTGTTTCCTTTTTGCCATTTCCCTGTTTTCCCTATCCCCCTGTTTTGTTATATTTTTATCCAAAGACAGAACTTAGGTTTGAGTTTTCCCATCTCCATACTTTTCTGGGCATATCCAAGAATATTTTCTAAGTGTTGTGCAACCTGTTCTTTTCCATTCTGCTGACTACGGCCCTAGAGAAGCAGGTTGTTCTGATGACAAACTCTGGAAAGTTTTTATAGTTCTTGTTCCATTGTCTCCTTTTGAGTTGGAGAATTTCTCACAGGGAATAGCCACAGCTTCTCCTCTGTAAGAATGGCCAGCCCAAACATGTAGATTTCTATACTTTACTTTCCTTCCTTGTCATGCTTGATTGACTCACCTCTGGGAGAGACTGGGGCAGTCCTGATATGGGTGAATCCATCAGTTATTTGAAACTCAGATCACATGGAAAAGAGGGAGAGGTTTTGTTTATTTGGCTAAAGTGAGATTTTTGAAGAACCTGTTCTTTCTTCCCCTGTCTGAATCCTCATGACCTTGGAGAACTAGATGTGTTTGCCAGTGCCTCTCAGTGTGACTGGCATTCGGTCAATGTTTGTTCTATTAAATTGCAACTTATTAGTCATGGTGCAGAGCCTTGGATGAATTGGCTGAACATCAAAATAACCAGAGAGCATTCTGTGGCTTCCTGCTGAGGAAGTCCTCTTCCTAGACACTTGACGTTTGTAACAATTGGTCTGTTACCATATAGTCTGCTGGGGCTGCTGTCACAGATTAGGCACTTTAAACAACAAACATTTATTTCTTCCCAGTTCTGGAGGCTGGAACTTTAAGATCAAGGTGTGAGCAGGGTTGTTTCTCCTGAGGCCCCTCTCCTTGGCCTGTGGCCTCCCAAAGTGTTGGAATTACAGGCATGAGCCACTGTGCCCAGCCATCCACTTCATTTCATTATTCATTCATTTCTTCAGACATCTTTTTTTCTTTTCTTTTTAAAATTGACATATAATAATTGCATATATTTATGGGATACAGAGTGAGGTTTCAATATATAGCGTATAGTGATCAGATCAGGGTAATTAGCTTATCCATCAAATTGAACATTTATTATTTCTTTGTGCTGGAAACATTCAGTATCCTCCTTCCTGCTATTTGAATCTGTATATTATTGTTTACTTTAGTCATCTTGCAGTGCTATCGAATATTAGAACTTTGCGTATCTTGTAAGTACCTGCTCTGTGTTGGACAGCAGACAGTAACAAAGCATACTCCCTCCTCTCAAAGGGTTCTACATGGGTTAGCAGAGCTGGAAAATTTGTCTTTTCTCCTTGGCATCATAGATTTGGTAGAATAGAGACTTGAAGTTACAGAGTTACAGTGCTGGGCACACAGTAGCCTCTGAAAAGTTCTTAGATGGGTTAACTTGGCTTGTGTATTTCTAATACCTTTTGTGAACATTGTGATGTCACACTGTGAAGTGTCACCTGAGAAGTAAAGGCTGACTCACCTGTTTTTTGCAGTTTGCCTTAATGTTACTGGAAACTCATTTTGGTTGTCTGCATCTTCAGGTTAGTTACGGCTTCCGCATTCACCACTGTTCTCTATTCTAGAAGAAAAAGACTGAAAATCTTTTCATGACAGTCCTGCAATTCTCATATTAACATCCTCATATTAATATGCCAGGTATTAAAATCTAATTTTCATGATAATTTCGGGGAGTCATAAATCTTGTGCCAGGAACCTTTTTTGGATATGAAGTTGCTAGAATTATGAAATTCTCCATGTACGTGACAGGAAGCTGGGGCAGGGCATGAGGAGAGGGAGGAAGGAGGAGGCGGTACTTTCTTTCTGTGGAGGAACAGCAGCAATCAATGAATTTACTTACCTCAGATACAGTTTTAAGCCTTTGGAGCTTTTTTTCCAATAATTTTTCATTTCTAAGACACAATAGAGCCACTTTTTATACAGTTGAAAGAATATCCTATAAATGTATAAAGTTAAACCTTTTGGTTAAAAACATCTGCTTTAATTAGGTGATACAAATCCATGATATAAGTGTACAAAGGGTATATATAGTGGAAAGTGAGTAGAGGGGGCACTGGTAATTTTTCTTTATTATTGTGGTAAAATATACATAATGTAGTATTATCATCCTTAAATGTGTAATTGAGTGGTGTAAGCTTCTATTAATGTAATCATCACCACTTTTTTTTTTTTTTTTTGAGATGGAGTCTCACTTTGTTGCTCAGGCTGGAGTGCAGTGGTGTGATCCTGGCTCACTGCAACCTCTGCCTCCCGGGTTCAAGTGATTCTTCTGCCTCAGGCTCTCTAATAGCTGGGATGACAGGTGCACGCCACCATGCCCAGCTAATTCTTGTGTTTTTAGTAGAGGCAGGGTTTCACCATATTGGCTAGGCTGGTCTCAAACTCCTGACCTCATGAGCTGCCTACTTTGGCCTCTCAAAGTGCTGGGATTACAGGCGTGAGCCACCACACCCGGCCAGTCACCACCATTGATACCCACGACTCTTTCATCATCCCCAACAAAACCCCTGTACCTATTAAATAACAACTCCTCCCTCCTCCCCCCAGTCCCTGTGACCACTATTCTACTTTACGTTTCTATAAATTTGACTACTCTAGATGCCTCATAGAGGTGGAACGATAGTCGTTGTCTTTTAGTATCTGGCTTATTTTACTTAGAATGATGTTTTCACGGTTCAGACATGTTGTAGCATATATCAGCGTATTCATGCCTCTATAAGGCTGAATAATGAATTTCCATTGTATGGCTATACCACGTTTTGGTTATCCATTTGTCTGTTGGTGGGCTCTGGGCTTTTCCACCTTCAGCCATTGTGAATAATGCTGCTGTGCACATTGGTGTACACATATTTCTTTGAATCCCTGCTTTCAATTGCTTCAGGTGCATACGTAGGAGTGGAATAGCTGCGTTGTAATCCCTTTTGGCTGCTTTGCTGCATGGAGGATCTTCCCTCCCTTCTGAGGTAAAGCCTGCTTCAACTGCAGAAGGTAGAATAGATTTGGGGAGTTGTCCCTGGCTGTTTGGCACCCCTAAACCTAATTCTGGCAGGAAAAATTCCTTTCAATTTAAATCAGTTAAGGTTGTTCATGGTGCTTGCAAGGCAAATCTTGACTGACACAGCTTTCACACATTCCTCCCAGACCAGCAGTTCTACTCCTCAGAACTGCTGTCATCAATTTCCTGTGCATTTCTCCAGATTATCCTTTTTGTTTTTTTCTTATTTTTTGATGGACTTTACTGTTTAGAACAATTTTAGTTTCACAGCAAAATTGAGAGAAGGTGCAAAAATTTACCATCTGCCCCCTGGTCTACACACTTGCACGGCCTCCCCCATTATCAACATCCCCCACCAGAGTGTGCATTTGTTACAGCTGATGAACCTACGTTGATATATCATCATCATCCAAAGTCCATAGTTTAGATTAAGGTTTCCTCTTGGTGCTGTACATTTGATGGGTTTGGAAAATGTATAATGACAGATATCTGCCATTACAGTACCATACAGAAGAGCTTCACTGCCCTAAAAATCTCTTTGTTCCACCTAGTCATCCCTCTTCTGGGATCTTTGGTAACCATTGATCTTTTTGTCTCTGTAGTTTTGCCTTTTACAGAGTGTCATATAGTTGGAAACTTACAGTATATGGCTTTTTCTCTTTTTTTTTTTTTTTTATTTTTGAGATCGAGTCTCACTCTGTTGCCCAAGCTGGAGTAGAGTGGTGCAATCTCCACTCACTGCAACCTCTGCCTCCTGGTTCAAGTGATTCTCATGCCCCAGCTTCTTGAGTAGCTGGGATTACAGATGTCCACCACCACGCCCAGCTAATTTTTGTATTTTCAGTAGAGATGGGGTTTCACCATATTGCCCAGGCTGGTCGTGAACTCCTGACCTCGTGATCTGCCCACCTCAGCCTCCCAAAGTGCTAGGTTTATAGGTGTGAGCCACCATGCCCAGCCAATAGCTCATTTCTTTTTGGCACTGAATAATATTCCATTGTGTGGATGTTTCAGAGTTTATCTGTTCACTTACTGAAGGACATCTTAGTCACGTCTAAGTTTTGGCAATTATGAATAAAGCTGCTATAAGCATCCATGTGCAGGTTTTTGTGTGGACATAACTTTTCAGCTCCTTTGACTACCAAGGATCGTGACTGCTGGACCATATGGTAAGAATATGTTTAGTCTTATGAGAAACTGCCAAACTCTCTTCCAAAGTAGCTGTACCATTTTGCATTCCCATGAGCAATAAATGAGAGCTTTTGTCAGTTCACATTATTATTAGCATTTGGGTGGTCAGTGTTCTGGATTTTGGCCATTCTGATAGGTGTGTAGTAGCAGTATTTAATTTTGAAAATATAAGAGTATATTATTGCCTCATTCACTAGCCCTCACTTAAGACTAAGGCCTTGAGAATGTAAACTGTGGGCTGCAAGTGTTAACTCAATAATTTTCCAATATCTGTGGTTGGGCTGGACAGGGAACAGGTGCTGCTGCCAGTGTGAAACTCTGTCTGCTTCCTGATGAATTAAAAGGTGATGGCGAGGGTCTGTGTAAAAAGCTCAATAGGAAGGGGCAAGGAGTGAAAAAACAAGATGGGGTCTCCATGTACATCGGAGTCAAAAGGCTGAGATTTGCATTGTTTCTGTGTTCCGTGGTCTCTTCTCCCACTTGAGCCTTGTTATCAGATACCATTACTGCTGGAATCCCTGACATTTAACCCCCTATCCCAGAGTAGGGTTGGTTTGGGTCCCACGTACCTACATTAGGGTGTGTAGTATCCTGGAGGTCTCTTTTAAGGCAACTTCTTACATCTCAGCCTGGAATGCCTGCCTTGCTTTGTCCCACATAGTAGCTTTGGGTCTGAATTGTTCAGGAAGGAAAGGGAAAGAAAAAAAAGAAAAAGGGGATTTGTCTTTTGAAAAGGCTACTCTTGCTACAGTTTGGGAAGCAGGTTGAAGGGAACTCAGAGTTGATATGTAGACCCAGTCAGGAGGTGGCCATGGTCATCAGGTGAGAGATGATGGCAATTTGGATGAGGGTAGAGGTGGTGGAAACAGAGATCTATGGATGGATTCAGGAGAATTCTAGGCAGCAAAGCCATCAGGACTGGATGATGAATTCTGTAAGTGTGTGTCAGAGAGGGAGATATGAAAGAGACAGGTTTCTGGCTTGTGCAAATGGATGCCAGGTGGGCAGTTCACAGAGACAGGGAATCTTGGAAGAAGAATAGGCTTGGTAGGGGAACTTATCAAGAGGATGCCTGAAGAAAGAACACCCCCACATAAAAGAATAAATGCATTAGGCTGAGTGTGGTGGCTCAAGTCTATAATTTTAGCACTTTGGGAGACCAAGGTGGGCGGATCACAAGGTCCGAAGTTTGAGACAAGCCTGGCCAATATGGCGAAACTCTGTCTCTACTAGAAATACAAAAATTAGCCAGGTATGGTGGTGGGTGCCTGTAATGTCAGCTATTCAGGAGGCTGAGGCAGGGGAATTGCTTGAACCTGAGAGGCAGAGGTTACAGTGAACTGAGGTTGTGCCTCTGCACTCCAGCCTGGATGACAGAGCAAAACTCTGTCTCAAAAAAAAAAAAAAAAAAAAAGAATAAATATGTTGGAGTTGTTCATTCATTTCTTCATCAGTTATTTATTGAGAACTTAGTGAATGAAACGTTTTGAAAATGGCCGTAACTACATTGTCTACCCCATGTAGCCATGGTGAAGAGTAAATGAGTGCTTTGCACAAAGCACTCAACATGAAGCCTCACCACTCTCCTTAACTGTTTGGAAATGGTTTCTGTTTCTTCATTGACAAAAACGAGGGCCTTCATATGGGTACTTTCTAATGTTCTCAGTAGTTATTGTATTGTGAAAAGTGACATTTCTGCTTCCTGCCCCTGTCCTACTAGTCTTAGACTGTCACTTCCCTTGGGGTGGGGTTCATACTACCCCTTTAACTAGCCTCCCCCATAGGGAGCTCAACATTCATTATAAAAAAACAATAATCTTCTTTTTTTGCTTTCTAACATTAAATAGTCTACCTTTTCTGTAGGCAATTCCAAGTCCCATTAACTTGAATATATTTTTATGTGCATCCAATTCCTGCAGTAAACTTGTTTCTGAGTTAAAAGAGAAAAAGAAAGCCACCAAACAACTGAAAACAGAAGCAAGCTTTTGATTCCTATGTCTGTCTCTTAGTAGCCAGGAGGACTAGATACAGTTGAACTATTCTGAGCTCCTTTTCCGAACATCCCCTGGGGAAAGCCTCTTGTTATCCAGTCAAAACAACTCAGGGCAACAAGAAGGACATTCAGGTTCAGAAGCCACTTTATGGGACAAACAGCAAAAACCAAAACCAAAATAAAAAAATTTGCTCCAAATCATAAGCAACTGATATGGTTTGGCTGTGTCCCTACCCAAACCTCAAATTGTAGCTCCCATTATTGCCATGCATCATGGGAGGGACCTGATGGGAGGTAACTGAATCATGAGGGTGGGTCTTTCCCATGTTATTCTCATTAGAGTGAATACATCTCATGAGATCTGATGGTTTTAGAAACAGGAGTTCCCCTGTACATGCTCTCTCTTTCCTGCCTGCTGCCATGCAAGATGTGACTTTGCTTCTCTTTGGTCTTCCACTATGATTGCGAGGCCTCCCCAGCCAGCCCCCTCCTCTGCTACACACACACACACACACACACACACACACACACCACACAACACACGCGAGTCCCTTCTCTAAGGTGGTAAGCATACAGAGGGACACTGACGTGGCCTGTTCCAGTCAGTCTGGGGCTATCTTTTGCTCATCAGCACCTTCTCCTCTCCATTCTGCTGTCAGTGACTTCTGAGGACTCTTAGCCGTGGACACAGCAGCGAGTAGGTTAGACTCTGGTTGGCACCCCGTCTCCTCCATGTCGCTGCAGCCCTCACCTGTGCTGAGCCAGAACCTGAGTGGTTTGCCATCATCGGCTCTGAGATTATTGCAGCACTGCCCTTGTGCTTGAATGTCTTGGTCTTTGTTTAAAGGTCTCTAGGGCCAAGACTTAGGGGAATCTTGCTAGAGGTAGAGCTGTGAGGTAGCAGGCCACATTTTGAGGAGCTTCTCAACAGTTAAGAGAAGTCTTGGCCAGTTTCCTGTTTGTTTCTTAACACATCTTTAAAAGTGAAGAAATGCCAAGACAGGATATTAAAACTTGTGTAGCTCACATGTTTAAATTTAATAAGGAAATATCTTAACACATGTAAATATAGTTGTTTTAGTCCTGAAATGTAAAATTCACAGAACATTATTTGTTTTTATAGTAGGAAAATGTGGAGTTTCTAATCAGTGGAGAAAAGATGAATGAGTCAACAAATGGTGTTGGGACGCCATTACACCAAAAATAAATTCACGATGGAGCAAATATTGAAAAACAAAACAGATTCTCCACACAACAGAGGAAGATGTGCATATTCCAAAGTACATTTTTTAAAAAAAGAAATGTATGCCAAAATGCTTCCATTCACTCCACTTCCCCAGGATCAAACAAAAAGTAAAACAAAAAAGTCAATATGTCCTTCAATAGAAAAGAACCTCAAGCTTAATTTATCCAATTTGCACTGTTTGATTATATCCAATGTTCTGATTGACTTTTGAGTAATTGTAGGCCTTTTATTACATGTGGCAATGGTTCAAGAATATAAATTCAGTCTCTTTGAAAAGACTGTTATCCCCCTTACCATAAACTTATTCTTTCCTAACTTAAGAAATATGCAATTTTAATTACAGATGAAGTGACTGTAAAAAGTCAAGCTTTGCCTATTTTTGTAAACTGAAACCTCCTAGGACACAAATTACCCGTGCAGCCCACATGTGCTATGCCAACAATAGACCAGGCTTAGCAGCAAGAAGGGAACATCACTGAGACACACATATAGAGCAAAGATGTTAGTGGTAACTAAGAAACAAAGCAAAATGCATCTGGCCTTTTTTTCCCCTTACAACTCCCACTTCTGTGATAGTTACGAGAGATGCACTCATTTCTTTTATTAGCATTTAAAATGGGTAGGTGACAATTACGGAATTTACTTGCTGGAATATAAGAGGCATCATTACATAAGATGCCAAAATTTTGTTCTACTGGCAAATGGGTACCCTGGCTCGTTTAAGCCACACTTTGTATGGTAGCCATTATAGCACTAATAGAATATACAGGTGCTGGTGCTGGGAGGCTGAGATCTGATATGAATAAAATTCCAAGACCTGGGAGGTACAGCAAGAGTGGAGCAAGGGTAATATTAGATAAGATGTGCACTTAATAGTAGTAGCTGCCAAAGATGGGAAGGGACAATGGTCTGGGCTGGTCTAGACCTTCTGAATCGACAAGGTAGAAGGAAAGGATGGTGGGACCAGAGAGCCTATCTGTGAGACCAGGTAAATTCACACTATAAAGGTTTCCAACGGGGCCATACAAAATTGCTGTCCCCAGAGGTCACTGAGAATGAGGGGAAAATGCCCATCAGGCAAAGAGAAGTAGAAGTGACAAGATGAATTTGCAGAGCCCTCCAGGTTTCTGCTTTCCAATAGCTTTCACATGGAATTACCCCTGACCCCAAACCACCACATCTGCTTTGTAATCCAAAAGCCTTCCCAACTGCAATAAAGCTGCTGTATCAATCCCATCCAAGGGCAAAGTAAAGTAACCAGAGGGCATTAGAGAAAAGGAAAGCACCAAGAATTAGAACTAGCAGCCTCCAAGAGGATTCAGGGAGTCCTAGAGGGTCTCCCTGAATTGTACGAGATTGTCAGGGATTCATTCATTCCTTGCTCACTGGCCATATACTAGGAACCTTGTTGGGTATGAGAAGATGAAGATGAAATTCATTTGGAATCTCAAGGATCATCACATCATTAAACAACACAGTGTGTTACTACAACATTGAATAAATACTGAAGGTGTGTGGAGGGGAGAACAAATAAGTGTTGAAGGGTTGATGGACTTCATGGAGGAGGTGGCCACTGAACTAGATCTTAACTGTGGAAGAGAGAATCCAGTGAGGCCTGAATAAACAATTGAGGAAGAAGAGCTGGCATGCAGGACCTCTGATGGAGCTGCAAATAACAAGTGAAAAGAAATATAGCATCCCTGTGTAAGATCGCACAATTCTTTGCTTTGCTGCCATAACTTGCTGTCATAACTTGTTTAAGCAGAAACACACATCTTGAATTTGAGTAGAAACTAGACCCCAAAACGATGTCTTTTTTTTCCCTTAAAACATTATCTGTCATGAATGCACAATTTACTTACTATATGATCCTAGAACCCGAGCCAGAAAAAAAAAATATAATAGATATTGGATCAATCAGAGAATTGGCAAAATCTAATTAAGGTATAGACAAATCTTTCAGGGTAAAATGTCCCTGATGAAGATCTGTCTTTCTGCAAAGGAGTGGGAGTCAAGCAAGATAAGTTACCTTTCTGAAAGTGATCTGATTTAAAATAACAGTAAAACCTGGGACTCTCAAATACTGAAAGTGTCAGGATCATGCCAAAGGAACAAAAGAGATGGCCTCTTTTCTCCCTTAGCATCTCTAGGCCATAATGCTTGGACTAATTTGTGTTTCAACTCATGAAAGCCTAAAATCATTATTTATATATGTGTAAGTCAAAAGTCTAATATGTTATATTTCTGTAATCCATAAGATGTGGATAATTGTGTTTAGAATCTTGAAGTAAATGTGATTAATAATTAACAGTAATTTTGCTTCACAAAAAATGCTTCAGAGTGATTGTTTCCTGCCAATGTTGAGTCTAACAGGAGTCCACCTCCTTGCCAGTCTCTGGGAAATGTGAGAAGTTGCAAGTAGACAGGCGTCATCTCATTTTGCTGGAAGCATTTTTCACCATCAGTTGGGGAGAGCACCCCGAGGCCTCAATCTGTGCAGAACCTCTGGGTCTGCAAATCAACAACAACAGAAAGCATAGCATCCCTGTGTAACATCACACAGCTTTGCTATCATAATTAGCTGGTATGAGCAGAAACATGCATCTTGAATTTGAGTGGAAACTGGATCCCCAGAAATGTCATTTTTGTCCTAAAAACTTTGTGTCATGAACACACAATTTTAATTTATGTTTAAAATTGGCTCCTGAACCAGAATTTGAGAACTCTAATGAAGGTATAGATTAATCCTGTATCAATGTTAAATTTCCTGATTTTGATAAGTGTAATATAGCTAAGATAATGTCCTTATTCTTAGTAAATATCCACTGAAGTGTTTAGGAGCAAGTGGCACGATTTCTGCAACTTATTCTCAAATGGTTCAGAAAAATAACATAGAGTGAGAAAATGATAAAGCATATGTGGCAAAATGTTAGCAATTGGTAAATCAGGGTAAAGAATGTACAGAATTAAAAAAATTGTAGTTACAATATTTCCCTAAGTTTGGAATTTCAAGATAAAATTTAAATTGGGTTGAATCTGTGCCTCTCACAGTGTACTGAGCCACCACTTCCTGCCTGCTTCCTACCATCACGTTGTAATCCTTCCATCTGTCCTCCTCCCCTGTGATTTTCGTTATGTCTTGGGGAGCATTTATGTCAGAAGCACCATGCTAGGAACTCTCAGGGAAATAAAGATCAGTGCAATGCAAGCGTCAGCCTCACCCCAGCTCAGTGGGGAGTTCAGGTATGGACACCATGACCACCCTGTGAGATGGAGGCTGCCACGTGCCGGGGCAAACGTGTGAGGAACCGCACAGGAGCAGGGAGAAGGCACGGGGGCTGGTCGAGACTATGGAAGGGATCATGTAGAGGACACTTGAGGACAGCCATGAGGACAGTTGGGATTTGACAGCAGAGCATAGTGCAGGACAAGTGGCACAGGCAGAGTGGTAGGGGGGTGTCGTAAGAAGAGCCCCAGACTCAGAAGGGCAAGGTGGGTTCCATCTGGGCGAGTGCTCTGGGAACATGATAGGCAGGGCTGGGAAATAATGCTAGAGAGGAAAGACAGGGTTAGATGCTGAGTGTCCTTAAAGGATAAGAAAGGTATTTTGAAATTTATTCTAGACAATAGGGAGTTCAGATTGTTTCCTTCTAAGATTGGTAACCATGTCTTAAGTATCTATTGTGGAATTTTACTTCATACATAGTTCACACTGAAGGGGTTAAAAACATACCACTCTCACATATTGACTGTTATCAATTAAAAGCATTTGAAAGACAGAGGTGCAAGAAGCTCACTCTGACCTCTTTTCTCTTTCTTAAAAGCAGAAGATGAAATTCTCATGTGAAGACACTCTTGGTATACTAGGAGGAAAAGCAACACTTGTATCCTTGAGAAGTCAAGACTGAAAGAACTCTTTACAGACCTTGTTAAAATAACTCATATTGTTGAATTCTCCCCACATAATTTAGTTGCTTCTTTGCAACTTAGTATGCTTTTGTCCAGTCCAGTACAGAAGTAACTGACTCTAACTGCTTTTTGGGGTCTTCTTTTCCTTATGAGGCCTCCCTAGGCCACGTAAAACTTGTATTAAATGAATTTGTATGCCGCTTTTCTCCTGTTAGTTTAATTCTCAGGTCTAGCCAGGACCCTAGGAGGATAGAGTTAGAGTTTTGCTGCCATGAGATAGTCAATAAATAGTGATGGTGTCATGTTTGCAAAAATGAACATTTATAACCTCATGCAATTTCATTCAAATTCAAATATAAGAGAGATATGTTGTGAAAATATGAAATCAATTAAAAATATTTTTGGAGAGACAGGGTCTCACTTTGTTGCCTAGGCTAGTCTTGAATCATGGTCTCAACTGATGCTGCTACTTTTGCCTCCCAAAGTGTTGGGATTCCAGGCATGAGCAACTGCACCTAGCTGAAATCAGTGTTGAGGGAGGAGAAATTGTTGGGTACTATCCATTTACCAAATGTTTTATTTATTCTATTTCATTATGTATTCTGTCGTATTTAAACTTCCCAGATTCCCAAATTTAACAAGTGGAGCTAAAAGATTGGGTAAACCCCCAAAATCAGAGTTTACAGATGAGCCAGGATTCTTTGGTTCCGAGCAACAATAATGATGCTACAGCAGGAAGATGGGGATTAATTTAAGAAGTGAAAGTTTGGGCACAAGATTCAGAAATTTCACTCATGATCCAAGGCAGTGGTTGCTGAGATGAATCAGCTTTGTGTTTTCTAATTTTTTGGTCCCTCCACTCAAGATACAACTTCTAGGAAAAAATCATTCATAGATGTGCTCAGTTACGAAAAGGTGTAGCATCCTAACCGACATCCCCATCAGACAGTTTCCATGGGGCAGTAAAAACAGAGTGTGTGTTTAGTGACAGTGGTGGCCATGGGAATGAGCCTCAGATCTCCTGCCACAAAGACAAAGTTGACGTTGACTGGCAGCCCCTGCTGCTGCCTTCTAGACGCACCATCACTTTTCTCCTGAGCCACACTTCTCCCAGCTTCTGCCAGCCAGTGATTGAGCACAGTGGGGTCACTAAGGGAGTACTAATGCAGGGTCATTACCGTGAGACACAGGATTCCTCTCATGGGTACCTTTGAGTTGATGAGTCCCCAGAAACCTGGTCAAACCTTCCTTTCAGCACTACAGTTTGAGACCTCCCACCCCAACCTCCTTCCCTCTCTCTTTCTCTGGATGTCAGACCTGCACATGATCTGAAGTTCTGTCTAATCCCTTCTTACTTAGAAGACTGGAACTAACACAGAGGCAAAGCTAAGAATTGAGCTCTAGTCTATGTGACCTCAAATCTATGTTATTTTGTTTGATTTTTTATTTAACAGCCTTCAGAGTGGCTGTTCTGACAGGCTGGGAAGCACAGCCTTCAGCTAGAAGCCAGAAACAGATACTTCTGAAATCTGTGTTCTTTTTACTTTACTCACAGGAATAGTTGTAGACAGAAAAAATTGTTACCCAAATAATTACAGCTAATAAGACCCAATTCTCTTAGATGTCAAATAGAGAATACACTATTCCATAACACTGGACATGAAAACTAATTTTTAAAAAATCAATTAAGGGGTAATGTTTATTATTTCCCAAATTATTGGACTCTTTAGGGGATTTCTTCAAGTTTTGAGTTCTGGTGGTGTGTTTGAAACATGCAATGACTTGCCTCTGTGCTCCTGGATGCCTTCCCTGTGGGAACGGAGCTCCTGTACTTGCTAAAAGCAGGAGAAAAGTAAGAGTTTAGTATCTCTCCATCCAAGCGCTCTTCCCAAATAGGACACAGATGCAAGAGTTAAGTCCCACTGATAATAGAGAAACAAAACCATAGGTATCAGGCAGCCTCAGTCCTGCTGCACCCTCTCAGGGTCAAGGTAAAAGATGCCTTTCAGACAAAGAAAAATTGTATCTCCATCAGTTGAATCAAACACTGGTGGCAGCCCTGTGTCAAGAGACCATGGAGACATCAGCCAGAAAGACCACAGCCGTGTCACTCAATTCAGCAGTGTGAAAGATCCGAGAAAGAGAAAACTATCTGGCCAACTGAAAACTACATTGAAGTGAGACATTTTAATTTGTCAGTTCTTTTCACAACACACAACGAATAGAAGCTATTTCTATACTACTGAACTATGTCTTAAGGAAAACTGAAGGTATTCATACAGAATAAAATAAGCTGGAGGTCTTAGGAGAAAATCTTCACTGAAATCAGGAATCTTCTATTTATCCATTTATTTAGTAAATATATATTGAGTACTTCCTAAGTACATTGCTTCACATATTAAATACCCCTTCCTTCAAAGAATTCATAATTTAAATAAGGAAGTAGGGATGGTGAATGAAACCAACATTTGTTGAGTACCTTCTATGTTCCCAACTGGACATATTCTTATGAAAATTTCAATAGTAGTATGAAAAGAAAGGTCTCTTATCTCAAAACATATACAACTAAGTGCAAAACACCAGGAATATAGATTAGTGGTTCTCAAAGTATGGCACTAGAAAGAGCATCGGCAGCTCCCCGAACCTTGTTAGAAGTGCACAGTTGCTTGCATCATCCCAGATCTCCTGAATTCTCTGGGGATGGGACCCAGGAATCTGTTTTTACAAGCTCTCTGGGCTATTCTGATGCATACTAAAATTTGAAAACCACTGACATAGAAAATAACGGTTTTGTGTCTCCAAGGTGAGACCTCTGAGGGCTGAAGTGGTCAGTGAAGACATCTCAGGACCTAAGTTAGATTCTAGAAAATGAGTAAGAGTGAGGAGAGAAAGAGAAGTAGAAAGAGTGAGGGGAAAGAGGCACCGGAGTAGAGAAGGGCTGGCATGTGCACATACCAGTGAATCCTCTGCCACTGTTCCCCTGGGACTTGAATTTTTTGTTTTTCTTTTTTCTTTTCGTTCTTTTTTCTTTTTAAGATGGAGTCTTGCTCTGTCACCCAGGCTGTAGTGCAGTGGTGCAATCTTGGCTCACTGCAACCTCTACCTCCTGAGTTCAAGAGAGTCTCATGCCTCAGCTTCCTGTGTGGTTGTGATTACAGATGTGTGCCACCACACAGGCTAGTTTTTGTATTTTTAGTAGAGATGGGGTTTCTCCATGTTGCCCAGGCTAGTCTCAAACTCCTGACCTCAAGTGATCTGCCCAACTAGGCCTCCTAAAGTGCTTGGATTTCAGGCATGAACCATCACACCCGGCTGAAGGCTTCATTTCATCGTTCATTCATTGATTGCTGAAGGCAATCAAATTGCTGCATTTTAGTTTTGAGAGTAGATTCAAAACATGTTAGCCATAGTTTTATGAGTGGATAATTCAGTCTAATCTTGGGCCCTGATACTTGATCTAATTTAATCTCTCAATTAAAAGTTTAAGCAGTCCTTAGAGTCTTAAAAAGATGACATTATTAATTCTTAACTACAGATAAAACTCTCTAGTTAGCTCCTTTCACACTATTGCTACCTTGGTTGTTTTAGAAACTCCCTTCAGTATCTTTCACTTTCCCCCATCCAAACAGAAGTGGGTTTTAAAAGGAAGATTTCATGAAGTATTAAAAAAGAGAGCATGAATTTTAATCTACCATTCTGTGGAGAGTTGCACATTTTAAAGAATTATTTAAAACTTGGATAGCAACTTGTTTCAAGTTGCAGCTGCAACTTAATAGCCAATCACAGCACAGCACTATGTGGGAATTTCTAGCAGTTTTGCAGATAATTCTAAGACTCATCAACCTGTTTCCCAAAATGCTTCTCTATTTTCCCAGCAAAATTTGCATTTCATCTGCCAGTGTCCTGCCCTCCTACACACCCATATTTCTTTCTAGCTCCTCAAGGCCCCAAGTATAGTGAGAACAAGTTATACCTAAAACTGCATAGTTAAAACTATACACTGTAACAGAAACAAGTTTTTCATTCCAAACCACCACATGAAACCTGACAAAGACCTTTCGCTCTAAACAGAGACCACTATTCTGCTCGTTTATTCATTCAGCAAAAGTTATAATCACCTACTGTTGTGAGATGCCACCACCATGGGCCCTGAGCATCTTATATTTCTTGCCAACTGTGCCAGACCACAAGTCTTGTCCATTTCCTGATACTGAAAGATCAAGACAGCTACAGTATAACCATCATGTAACTGCTTGTTTCCCTGGGGAGGGGGGGGCGGGGACTGGCTTGTTTCTTGCTACAGTGTTTGCTGCTTGCTCAAAAAGGTATGAGGACTTTGGCCCTGGGTTCCTCAACTATGATGTAACCCATTGCACATAACACCCATCCTGACCATCGTGGCTCACAAGGGTGGTGGAACTGGTCCCACTTTGCTAATGTTCCTGCTGGTTACTCTGCTATGAGGACTAAAGTGATTGCTCTGATTCCTGAGTTTTGTCTGCTTTTGGCACCTAGAGAATTGGCCATGGGTTTGCTCTTCTCTTTGCTATCCCCTGTGAGATTGGGGTTTGTACTGACACCAGCTGTGTGCCAGGACCTATGATACTTCCTGTTTTCCTCCATCCCAATACAGAAAGAACAGGGGCCCCTCAAGGCATTACAGGGGGTGTTAGGATGGGACTTGGACTCATGGACATTTTCTGAATTTTTAAGCAAAGTCTTATGTAAATCTTACTTAATATATATTGTTGATTCATTAACATCAAACTCATGGCCAATGGGTCTATCACTTTGGCTTGAAGGAAGCTTATCGAACACTTGTCTTGCATGTAGGAACACCAGACAGGACTTCAGCACTGTGCTTGGGGAGGTCATTGTAAATAGCAGAATCATCCACAGAAAACACAATAATGCAAAAAGCAAGGTACTAAATAGACCACAAGAAAGACTTGTTTACAGTATGAGAGCTGGAACAAGAAGGCAGAGTGTCACCTTGTTTGACCTCAACCATGACTGTGCACATTGAGTGAATCAAGTATTTTACTACTCTGCACATGCACACTAATGACATGAAAGCACCATTGATTTTGGGGTTACAAACAAATCTTGTGAATAGGCAAATTCACAAATATGGAATACACAAATAATGAGGATTGACTGTACAAGATTATACATGGGCATTATTTTTACAACACAAATTTAATTTGGTTATCCGGGAGCTAACCTATGCTTAGTTAACCCCTGTCTGAGGAAATCCTTGATCCCACACTGTTCTCCTTTGATTTGCAGAGAGAAAGCATAGGAAGATAGCAACAACTGGACTGGGTGCTTGCCTGGCAAATCTGAAACCCTGCATGATAGCAAAGGACCTTCCACTAGTTCAGGGGTAAGAAACGACAGCCTAACCAATGACTATCCCATGTGCCTCACTACCCTCATGAAAGCCACACAGGCTTAATCTACTTTTGCCTTCCCTCCATCACTTGCAAGAATTAGGGCATGTGAAGCATGTAAGGATTTTAATCTTGAGACAAGATTCCCATTACAGGAGAATCAGGAACACAAGGATATTGCCAAAGCTAACCTTGCATGTCTCCTGAGACAGGGACATCAGTTAAACTATCTGCGAAAGAGGATGCAGGCCAGGATTTAACCCAGGCGTTGTCACCAGTTTCAGGAGTTCATTTTGAAGGTGCCTTGGTATGTTTTTCTTTTTTGTTTATCTTGTGTGTGGTATTTTACACTTCTCATATCTACAAACTTAGAGTTTTCATGAAATTTGTAGAGATTTTTCATTTGTTAGTTCTTCAAATGTTTTTTCGGCCCCCTCCCATCTCCACCCCTCTTTCTGAGAATTCAGTTTCATAAATGTGAGACAACTCTAGATGAATTTTCTTTAAGTCACTGAAGCACTGTTTATTCTTCTTCTTTCCTTCTTTTTTTTGTCCTTTTGTTTTCTCTCTGTGCTTCACTTTGGATATTTTTGATCGCTCTGTGTTGAAACTTGCTAGTATTGTTTTATACAGTGTCAGATATAGTTTGTGTTTGTGTCCCTACCCAAATCTCATATCAAATTATAAACCCAGTGTTGGAGGATGATTGGAGGTGATTGGATCATGGGGACAGATTTCCCCCTTGCTGTTCTCATGATAGTGAGTGAGTTGTCATGAGATTTTGTTGTTTAAAAGTGTGTAGCACCTCCCCCTTTACTCTCTTCCTCCTGCTCTGGCCATGTAAGACATGCCTGCTTCTCCTTTACTCTCTTCCTCCTGCTCTGGCCATGTAAGACATGCCTGCTTCTCCTTTACTCTCTTCCTCCTGCTCTGGCCATGTAAAACATGCCTGCTTCTCCTTTTGCTATGACTCAAACTTTTCTAAGGCTTCTCTAGCCATGCTTCTGGTGCAGCCTATGGAAATGTGAGCCAATTAAACCGCTTTCCCTCATAAATTACCGAGTTTCAGATATTTCTTTACAGCAGTGAGAGAATGGACTAATACAATGTCTAACCTGTTGTTAGTCCCAACCAGTGAATTCTTCATCTTAGACACTATTTTTCATACTCAGAAGGCTCTTCTTTTTATCTTTCATATTTCTCTTCATTATATTCTTGTTTTTAGAAAATGTTATAACAGCTCTTTTCCTTCTGTCTGCTAATTAGTTATAGTTATTTGATTAGTTATAGTTATATGATCTAATTAGCTAATTAGATCATAGTTATAACAGCTCTTTTCCTTCTGTCTGCTAATTCTGTTGATTTCTGGGTCCATTTCTATTGATGGTTTTTCCTTCTGGTTTTTGCTATGTTTTCTTGCTTCTTGATATGTATAATAATTTTTTGTTGGATAATACACATTGTGATTTTTACATTGTTGAAAATCTATACTCTGTTCTCTTCCTTTAAAGAGTATTAGTCTTTGTTCTAGCAGCCAGTTAAGTTAACTGCAGCACAGTTTGGCCTTTTAGAGACTTGTTTGTATGATGTATTAGAGTAAATAGAGATTGGTTTTTAATGATAGCTTACCACAATACTAAGGCATGGCTCTGCTAGAGTCTACTGAATACCTCCAGTGATCACAATAATTCTCCAATCTGGCTAGTCAATTCGAATGTGTCAATAGCCCTGTATGGGGTTAGGCAGTTGTTCAGATCACTGCTCCCTTGTCTTTCTATACTCTGCTTTATGGAGTTTCAGGCTATACCCTCACATATTCATCAAAGACACAAAGGAACCCTATGCAAATTTCTGAAGTTTGGCTGTGTCCCCACCCCAATCTCATCTTGAATTATAGCTCCCACAATTCCCACATGTTGTGTGAGAGATCCTGTGGGCGATAATCGAATGATGAGTGGTTTTCCCCATACCGTTCTTGGGATAGTGAATAAGTCTCATGACATCTGATGGTTTCATAAGGGATTTCTGCTTTAACTTTGCTCTCATTCTCTCACCTGCTGTCATGTAAGATGTGCCTTTCATCATGATTGTGAGGCTTCCCCAACCACATGGAATAGTATATCCATTAAATTTTTTTTTCATTATAATTTTCCCAGTCTCAAGTATGTCTTTATCAGCAGCCTGAAAACAGAGTAATATAGCAAATTGGTACGAGTGTGGTGCTGGGGAAAAGATAACTGAAAATGTGAAAGTGGCTTTGAAACTGGGTAATAAGCAGAAGTTGGAACAGTTTGGAGGGCTCAGAAAACAGGAAAATGTAGGAAAGTTTGGAATTTCCTAGAGGCTTGTTGAATGGCTTTGCCTAAAATGCTGATAGTGATATGGACACTAAAGTCCAGGCTTAGGTGGTCTCAGATGGAGATGAGGAACTTGTTGGGAACTGGAGCAAAGGTGACTCTTGTTATGTTTTAGCAAAGAGACTGGTGGCATTTTGCCCCTGCCCTAGAGATTTGCGGAACTTTGAACTTGAGAGAGATGAATTAGGATATCTGGTGGAAACAATTTCTAAGCAGAAAAGCATTCAAGATGTGACTCGAGTGCTGTTAAAGGCATCCAGTTTGTAAGGGAGGCAGAGCATAAAAGTTGGAAAAATTTGCATCCTGACAATGTGATAGAAAAGGAAATCCCATTTTCTAAGGAGAAATTCAAGCTGGCTACAGAAATTTGCATAATTACAAGGAGCCAAATGTAAATCACCAAGACAATCAGGAAAATGTCTCCAGGGCATGTCAGAGGTCAACACAGCATCCCCTCCCATCATAGACCTGGAGGCCTAGGAGGGAAAAATGGTTTTCTGGGCTGGTCCCAGGTTCCCTGTGTTGTGTACAGCTTAGGGACTTGGTTCCCTGCATCCCAGCTGCTCCGCCCATAGCTGAAAGGGGGCTGATATAGAGTTCTGGCCATGGCTCAGAGGGTGCAAGACCCAAGCCTTGGAAGCTTTCATATAGTGTTGAGCCTGTGAGTGTACAGAAGTCAAGAATTCAGGGTTGAGAACCTCTGCCTAGATTTCAGAGGATGTATAGTAATACCTGGATGCCCAGATAGAAGTTTGCTGCAGGGCTGGGGCCCTCATGGAGAACCTCTGCTAGGGCAATGCAGGAGGGAAATGTAGGGTCAGAGACCCCACACAGAGTCTCTACTGGGGCACCACCTAGTGGACCTATGAGAAGAGGACCACCATCCTCCAGACCCCAGAATGGTATATCTGCTGATAGCTTGCATTGTGCACCAGGAAAAGCTACAGACAATCAATGCCAGCCTGTGAAAGCAGCTGTGAAAGCAGCTGGGTAGGTCCTGTACCATGCAAGACCATAGAGGCAGAGCTGCCCAAGACCATGAGAACCCACCTCTTATATCAGCATGACCCAGATGTGAGACACAGAGTCAAAGGAGATCATTTAGGAGCTTTCAAGATTTGACTGCCCTGCTGGGTTTCAGACTTGCATGGAGCTGGTAGCCCCTTTGTTTTGGCCAATTTCCCTTATTTTGAATGGGCATATTTACCCAATGCCTGTACCCCCATTGTATCTATAAAGTAACAACTTGCTTTTGATTTTACAGGCTCATAGGCAGAAGAGACTTTCCTTGTCTTGGATGAGACTTAAGACTATGGACTTCTGAGTTAATGCTGAAATGAGTTAAGACTCTGGGGGACTTTTGGGAAGGTATGATTGGTTTTGAAGTGTGAGGACATGAGATTTGGGAGGGGCCAGGGGTAAGTTGATATGGTTTGGCTGTGTCCCTACCTCAATATTATCATGAGTTGTAGCTCCCATAATTCTCACATATTATGGGAAAGACCCAGTGGGAGATAATTAAATCATGGGGGGCAGTTTCCCCCATACTGTTCTCTTGATATTGAATAAGTCTTAGGAGATCTGATGTCTTCATAAGGAATTTCTGCTTTTCAATTTGCTTTCATTCTCTCTCTAACCTGCTGTCATATAAGATATGCCTTTTGCTTTCCACCAAAATGGTGAGACCTCCCAGCCACATGGAACTGTAAGTCCATTAAGCTTTTTTTTTTTTTTGAGGAATGGAGGGATGAAGGAAGGGAGGAAGGGGGGAGGGAGGGAGGGAGGGAGGAAAGGGAAGGAAGGAATTCAAGCAATGAGAGAGACATTGCTGACCTGGATCTAGAGGTTTACAAGTTGATTTCTTTTTTTTTTTTTTTTGTTTTTTTGAGAGAAGGAAAGAAAAAAAAAATGAGTAAAGGAGAGGAAGAAAGAGGAAAAGAAAGAGGGAGAGTGAGTGGAAATATTGCTTTATTCTTAAAAAAAATGGGTATTAATAATGGCCAATCAATGTTTCATTTAAACCTATGAGTACGTGTGATGTGGTATTGACTAGAATGTTTATTTTGTGTATTTGAAGTGGAGAGCTCTATAAATATTTATTAACTTTACTTGTTCCAGATCTGAGTTCGAGTCCTTGATATCCTTATTAATTTTCTGTCTCATTGTGTCTAAGTCTCTATGTATCTGGGTGTTAGGATTGTTAGCTCTTGTTGTTGCATTGATCCTTTTACCACTATATCCTTGTTGCTTTAAAATCTATTTTATCCGATACGAGAATTGCAACTCCTGCTTTTTATTTATTTATTTATTTATTTATTTATTTATTTTTGCTCTCCACTTGGTTGGTAAATCTTTCTCCATCCCTTTGTTTTGAGTCTTTTTGTATCCTTGCCTGTGAAACAGGTCTGAATGTAACATGCCGTTGGGTTTTGGCTGTGTCTTTTGATTGGGGGATTAGTAGATTTAAATTTAGGGTTACTGCCCTTTGATGTTAACTGGCTGTTTGATCCATTCGTTGGTGTAAATTCTTCTTTATGTTGGTGCTCTTTACTTTTTGGTATATTTTTAGAAGGGCTGATACTGGTTGTTTCTTTCTGTGTGTAATGCTTCTTTCAGAAGCTCTTGTAAAGCAGGCCTGGTGGTAATAAAATCTCTGAGTTCTTGCTTGTTCATAAAAGATTTTATTTTTCCTTCAGTTGTGAAGCTTAGTTTGGCTGGATATGAAATTCTGGACTGAAGGTTCTGTTCTTTGAGGATGTTGAATATTGGCCCCCACTCTCTTCTGGCTTGTAGAGTTTCTGCTGAGAGATCTGCTGTAAGTCTGATTGGCTTGCCTTTGTAGGTAACCTGACCTTTCTCTCTGGCTGCCCTTAGTATTTTCTCCTTTGTTTCAGCCCTAGTGAATCTAATGATTATGTGCCTTGGGGTTGCTCTTCTTGAGGAATATCTTTGTGGTGTTCTCTGTATTACCTGGGGTTGAATATTGACCTGCTTTGCTAGTTTAGGAAAATTTTCCTGAATAATTTCCTAAAGGGTATTTTCCATCTTGGATTCATTCTCTCTGTCGCATTCAGGTACACCTATCAAACGTAGATTTGGTCTTTTCACATAGTCCCACATTTCTTGGAGACTTTGCTCATTCCTTTTTATCCTTTTTTCTCTAATCTTTTCTTCACGTTTTATTTCATTAAGTTGGACTTTGACCTCTGATATCCCTTCTTCTGCTTGAACAATTCAAGTGTTTAAACCTGTACAAACTTCTCAGAGTTCCTGTATTGTATTCTTCAGTTCCATTATTTCACGCATACTCCTCTCTAAGTTGTCTATTCTCAATAGGATTTCATCAAACTTTTTTTCAAAGTTCCTAGTTTCTTTACATTGGGCTACAACATGTTTTTTTAACTCACCTAAGTTTGTTATTATCCATTTCCTGAAGCAATATTCTAGCATCGGGATGCGTTCATTCTCCATCAAGCCTTGTTCCATTGTTGATGTGGAACTGTGATCATCTTTAGAGGGAGAGGCGTTATGACTTTGAGTATTCTCAGCTTTTTTACGCTAGTTTCTTCCCGTCATTGTAAGTTTATCCTCCTGTGGTCTTTGAATTTACCAACTTTCAGATTAGGTCTCTTGAGTGGGCGTCCAGGTTGTTAGTTCCCAGGGCCAGAGCAGCAGCGTTAAAACTGATGGTGCTTTTCTGCCCAGGATTCTCCTGTCGGGCTTCCTTCTTGTGTCCATAGTGGGCGACTCTGCCTTCCCGGGGCTCCAAACCTTGGTCAGAAGGGAAGCTGGTCCCGTTTACTCTGCGCCTCTGTGCTGAGCGCTACTGCACTGAGGTGCCATCACAGCTGCTGCGCCGGGTTCTGGTGTCGTGCTGGGGGCCCTTGTGGGTCCTCCAAACCTGTTTACTCTGCTCCGAGAGCTGCCGCGCCGAGGCGCCGGCCGAACCGCTGTGCCGGCCACGAAAGTCGCACTGGCGACCTGTGTGATTCCTCCACTGGGGATCTTCTGCTCCCTGAGCGACCAGAATTTGTCTGAAAGTGTGGCATCATCTAGTTCTCCGTGCCTTCACTGAGAGCTGCAGTCCTGAGAGGTTAGCGATCGGCCATCTTGGATTAGTCTCCGCCTTTTTTTTTTTTTAAAATAATTTACCCAGTCTTGTCTATTTCTTTATCAGCAGTGTGAAAATGGACTAACACAGTTTTATTCTGCATCATTCTCTACAACTTTTAGCTGCCTTGGCCTCTCTCAACTCTGATTACTGTCTCTTAAACTCAGTAAAATTATTATTGTCTGCTTCTGATCAGCATGCTACTACTCACCTCCATGATATGGAGAGTACCACCAGGCAGAAATCTGAAGTGATCATCTGTTTCCCTTCTTTCAACAATCACAGCCCTATGTCATTTGTTTTCTGAAAACAGATCTCTTATATTTTTCCAGTTTATGGTGGTAGGGCATAGAGGAAGAAAATCTGGTACCTATTATTTCATTATTGTCAGAGGACTGTATGAATGCATTTTGAAGTTATAACCTCCATATATAAACATGAAATTTTACCACTATTTTGTTATACATAATTTGAAGCAACATTTGTTGAGCTCCAACTATATATGATAACACTGTAAGGAACCATGGAAAGCCAAAGATTAATAAGACAGGGGCCTGACCTTAATGGAATGCTAAACTCCTGAGAGAGATAGACCTGTGCACTGGTGATAAAACATGTTAAGAAATGGAATTGAGGCTGTGTGCAGTGGCTCATGCCTGTAATCCCAGCACGTTGGGAGCCCAGGGCAGATCGATCACTTGAGGCTAGGAGTTTGAGACCAGCCTGGACAACATGGTGAAACTCCATCTCTACTAAAACTACAAAAATTAGCTGGGTGTGGTGGTGCATGCCTATAGTCCCAGCTACTCTGGAGGCTGAAGCATGAGAATTGGGAGGCGGAGGTTGCAGTGAGCTGAGATCGTGCCTGGGTGGCGGAATGAGACTATAAATGGAATTGACATGCTAAATCAGTACAGAGGAGGAAAGGCAATATTAATAGGATTAAATATGGCTTAAAGGAGGAGGAAGGATATGGGCCAAAAAATGAAAAAAATTTTAATAAGAGAGCATATCAATAAGCAGTACAGTGTAGCCAGTGCCTGGTGAGCAGCAGATGGGTCTTAGAGAGAGAGGGAGAATAAGCTGGGAGATGAGTCTGGACAAGAGCTAAAGGTAAACTCTGGAAACCTTCTGTGACATTCCAGGGAACTTGGACATGAAAGCTGATATTTGTCCAGGCTAGTTCTTCTTTAGCTTACCATCAACATGGCAATGATATATGCAAGCCTTGCATAGAAAGAATGCTCATAATTTTAGTATTAGACCTCTAAGCCCTGATGTTTATCCACTCTGCACTTGAACCTTTACTCCTTAACAGGCTCAGTTATCCAATTACTTCCTACCCTCCATTCATATGCTTAATTTCTCTTTATCTTTTACCACAGCTCCCCTTGACAGCATTTCCATCAAGAATTTCTTAGGTAAGAGCCCTTCCAGCTTGACTCAGCTCCTACAACAGTCTCTTTAGCATGTTCATTCATTCATATACTTATTCAATATTTAGTGAGCCACTATTAAATGCCAGGTGGTATACTAGGTACTCAGTAACTAGACAAGTAAACATGTAATGAAGCAACATAACTGTGGTGTGTGAAGGCAATAAAAAAGACATTATTATAGAGAATAACTGAACAGATGTTACATTAGATCCTTGCCAATCAAGTGTGGTCTTTGGGCCAGCGGCAGGCCCTTACCTGGAAGTTGTAGAGAATGTAGAATTGCTTCAGACCTGTTAGGTAAGAATCTACATTTTAACATGGTCTCACAAGTCTGAGAAGCATTGCTTTAGGCAAAAGCTATTGCAGACCTCCCTTGACCTGATGCGACTACACTGGAAGAACTCACATGCCATTAACTGATACAGAAAACAAAGGGAAAGGGGAAGATTGGTGAAAGCTAGATCATGACTTTTGTTTTGAGTGAGATATGAGTCTATAACTCAGGAGACGGTTCAGAGTTAAAGCTGTAGATTTGGGAGGTAAGGTCTCCAGAATGAAGCAGGGTACAGTTTGTGGTTTGCTCAGTCATGTGCCAATAAATCTGATGAATCAGGGATTCTCCACTTTAGCCATACATGAGAATCATCTGGGAAGCTTTAAAAAATGATGATGTGAGGTCAGGAGTTTGAGACCAGCCTGGCCAAGATGCTGAAACCCTGTCTCTACTAAAAATACAAAAATTAGCCAGGTATGATGGCGTGTACCTGTAGTCCCAGCTACTTGGGAGGTTGAGGCAGAAGAATTGCTTGAACCCAGGGGACGGAGGTTGCAGTGAGCAGAGGTTGCAATGAGCCGAGATTGTGCCACTGCTCTCCAGCCTGGGTGACAGGGTGAGACTCTGTCTCAAAAAAAAAAAAAAAAAGAAAAAAAAAAACCAAACCAAAAAAAGGTGATGCTTGTGACTTATACCCAAAGATTCTGATTTAATTCGTCTGAAGCATAGACTGGGCATTGGGATTTTGAAAGCTCCCCAGGGGTGATTTTAATTTGGAGACAAGATTGAGAGTCACTGTTGATCAACGCGCACACACACACACACACACACACACGTGCACGCGTGCACACACACACACAGAGTGAAGCCATGTGCAGCATTTGGGACTGAGCTAAGCTTCTCCTGTTAGGAAATTACTCAGTACATAAAATTGTAATTCTTGGACCACACTAACTTCCTTAATGTTAAATTTTACTTTAATTGCCCAATTCATAAATATCTCTTCCTTGAAGTCATATGAAAGAATAATGTTGCAAAGGTTATTGAAAAGCCCCTTTCCAGCAAAATGGTTAAAGGCAGCCACATTTTAATCAAAATTCTCTACAAACATAGTCATTAGAAAGGCAAAGGAAGTAAATTGGTATTGATAATTCCTTGACATTTGGTGCATGGTGCTGAACAGTGAAGATGTCAAGGTTTTTTTTTTACAACTTGAAATTGTGTTGCTTTTGGTCAAAAACTCTTGGAATTGCTTCTTTTCATACCAAAGCAGAGCATAAAATTTCAGGCTGGCATGAAGAAATAGCATCTCCCCAAAAGCCTAATGAAGAGATGACCTTCAAATTACTACATAAGTAGCCAAGAATTCTGAGACTATAAAAATTACACTTTATTATTATTGATTAAATTTTAAGCTCCTAAAACTTAATGAGAATAATCAAAATAATTTAAAATCTATCTCAAGTTATACAGTAATAGTCTTTAGTGACTTCAGTCCTCTAGTTAAAAATATTTTTATTACAGTTTTTTTTTAACTCACCAAAATAGTGTGCAGGGTTATGATATTTGAAGAAGAAAATCCAAACTACTTAGCAATAGCCATTTGTGAACCCTACCTACTTGTGATAGATACAAAGGACTTCTCAAAACCTTTTCTGATATGGGGGTGGGGAATACCACACAAGTGGAAGACAGGTCTGCATCTTCCTCTACAGAAGCCAAAGAGGGCCGAGTATTCACTCTCTCAGCAACTCGGTCCCATGGGCTCAGCAAATTCAGTGTTGCCACCTGAGTCCTCCAATCTTAAGGGAATGACTCAAAGACCCAGGGATTGTCAAGTGTGGTAAAACCAAGGCATCTGAGTTAGTTTTGGTTGGTTATAAGCAACCAAGAACTTCAGTGGAACTAGACTTCTGAAATTCTTCATTCTTTCTTCATTTACATCTCTCCGTACCTGCCAAGCACAAACAGAGTGGGATAACTAAACACTCTTGGTCTCCTCTGTAGAGCCAAGACTTGATTGTTTATTATTAAAAAATTCAGATATTCCTGTCCTTATTTTTTCCCTTGTCTTTTCCATCCCTTTGAACTCAATATATATATAATTGGTTACTTTGTGTATGTTTTTAAAAATAAAGTGGACCATTTCATTCATGTAGACATTCCTTTTCCTCTATGTTCCCACAAAATTATATTCATTATGTCTTTTTGAATGAAAAGACAACCTGAGTGATCCCTTTCGGAAAAACGAAACAAAATAAAACAAAAACAACCCATCCAACTTTTGCTTAGTTACCAAGTGTGAGGAATTAAACATGGACCAAAAGAAAGATCAAAGTTCATTGTCTTGTGTCGTCCATACAATACACATCACCAGAAACAGAGAGCAGACTTGCTGGTGAAATGTCCTCACAAAAGGAAATAAGATAAATTAAGTCTCCTAATTTTTAAGAATTTCTACAAACAAATTTGGGACAATTATGACCTCAAAATTTGTTTAGAGGGTTAAAGACAATGTAGAAGGAAGCATAGAACTTGGGTTTTTCAATGGTAGGACATAGCAATAGAAATCCTCTTGCTGCTAGGCACAGTGGCTCATGCCTGTAATCCCAGCACTTTGGGAGGCCAAAGTGAATGGATTGCTTGAGTTCAGAAGTTTGAGACCAGTTTGAGCAAGATGGTGAGACCCCCATTTCTCAAAAAAATAAAAAAATAAAAAATTTAGCTGGATCTGATTGTGTGTGTCTGTAGTTCTAGCTACTTGGGAAGTTGAGGTGGGAGGATTGCTTGAATCCTCAAGGTCAAGGCTGAGGTGAGTCATGATCATGCCATTGCACTCAGGCTTGGGAACAAACAGAGTGAGACCTTGTCTCAGAAAAATAAGATAAAATAAAACAAAATAACAAAAAAGAAATCCACTTGCTAATAGACTCCATGAATTGCTCATTAGTAATAGCCAAAAGGGTCTCAAGCATCTTCCAAGTATGAGCCTTGCCTAGTTTCCTTTTGTAAAATATCCAGTGGTTCTCACCCAGAAAAGCACAGCCTTTCACAGGTGAGTCACCATATAGCAAAGGGGCTTGCACCTAGAGGAATGGAGTGATAACCACCCAAAGTTATGCCTTCACCAAATCTGTCCTTCAAGTGGATATTCAAGTCTTCATTCTTTCAAGAATCTAGCTAAAAACATAGCACATACTCAAAAAGAGTCACTGAGTGCAAAAAGTTGAGAAGCAGTTTGGTAATTTTTTTTGAGATGGAGTTTCGCTCTTGTTACCCAGGCTGGAGTGCAGTGGTGCGATCTCGGCTCACGACAACCTCCGCCTCCTGGGTTCAGGCAATTCTCCTGCCTCAGCCTCCTGAGTAGCTGGGATTACAGGCACACACCACCATGCCCAGCTAATTTTTGTGTTTTTAATAGAGATGGGGTTTCACCATGTTGACCAGGATGGTCTTGATCTCTTGACCTCGTGATCCACCGGCCTCGGCCTCCCAAAGTGCTGGGATTACAGGCGTGAGCCACCACGCATGGCCCCCAGTTTGGTAATTTTTACACTATGTTTCAGTCTGATATGGTTGATACAAACTTCAAAAGCTCTACATCATGCCATGAATAACACCCAAATAACTGTTTCCTAACAATTGAATACTCAGAGCAGTAAATTGCACAAAAGACCCATTGGTCTACTAGGGTGTGTGCCAGCCATTCAAACATAAAAACAAAAACAAACCAAAAACCCTAAAAAGAACTATAAGCTGCCAGTGTCCCAAGTCCAATGGGGTTGTTTTGTACCCTCTGGGCCATTATGAAGCTTAAGACAGAGCTAGAAATGTAATACTTTCTCCAACCCAAATAGTTTCACTTTGACAACCTCAGGTTTCCTTTTCATTGCCAAATTGTTTTTTATTCCCATTTTGTGTATTTCCCCTTTTCTATGTCACATTTCAATCAAATTATGAAAGAAAGAGTGTTGGTATATTTCTCAGCTTTATGCAAAAATCAGGTAGTTGTTTTGGATTGTCAGTTATCAATTACAGCAGTGATTTTCTTTAGAACCAGTTCTGGAGGGAGAGGAAGGTAAAGAAAGAGAAAGGAGAGATTGCAATTTCTAATCCAACTTTATAGGCAAGATTCCCACATAAAATTATTGAAATTGTTAAGAAAATAGTATTTATGAAATAAGAAAGGTTTACATCATGTTTTGCAAAACCAGACTTATGTAAGTGGCAGCACTAGGATGTAGCTAAGGCCCTCAGAAAGTCATGAATCTTTATGAAGGATATTGGACAACTGCCATCTGTAGATGGAAGTTAACCTGTCTTGACCTTAGATGCCCAATCGGAGTCAGGAGTATCATCTTCAGTCATAAGACCTCAAGGCAGAAATTTACCCTAGATAAGAAGCAAACTTCCTCATTGAAGGAAAAGAGTGCTCTTCAAAATTAAGATCTGGCCCATGCCCCCTCTTCCCTACCACCACCTGTAAACTCCACTATGGCACTTCCGGCCCCCAGGATTTGACACACGGAATAAATGCTTCGCCTGAGAATCACACCTCCCACCGAATGAAACTGGCTTTCTCATAATTATGATCAATATTTATTTTATTGACATCCAGATGCATTCTTAATTTCTAACTCAGCTGATGTGATGATTTTCTTGTGAGCATTAACATAGTTTTATTATTTAAACAAGGAATTAGCAAAAAAAAAAAAAAAGTGCTGATGCAGTTGAAGTTCAAAGCTGCAGAATCTTTTCTCAGGTAATTTCTGTGTTACCAAAAAAGGGCTGTGATTTTGCAATCACAGAAAAATAGAACTTCCAGCTATGACCTTCCACCCTCTCACCTGTCTCAGTCTCCATTGTCAACCATTCCACTCTCTATGTCCATGTGTACACATATTTTAGCACCCACTTATGAGTGAGAATATGCAATATTTGTCTTTCTGTGTCTGGCTTGTTTCATTTAAGATAATGATCTCAAGTTCTATTCATGTCACAAAAGATATTTTATTTTTTATGGCTGAATAGTATTCCATTGTGTATATATACTACATTTTCTTTATTGAATCATCCATTGATTCATACTTAGGTTAATTCCATATCTTTGCTATTGTAAATAGTGCTGTGATAAACATCCAAGTACTTTTTTGATATATCGACTTCTTTTCCTTTTGGTAGCTATCCAGTAAAGAGTTTGCTGGATAAAATGGTACTTCTATTTTTAGTTCATTTACATATATATATATATGTGTATATATATATATGTATATACATATATATATATGTGTATATATATATGTATATACATATATATATATGTGTATATATATATATGTATATACATATATATATATCTTTGACAAAGCTGGCAAAAATTTACATTGGAGAAATGGTACTGTTTTCAATAAATGGTGCTGTGAAAATTGGATTGCCATATATATTTGACACGAGACTCCGTCAAATATATATATTTGACACGGAGTCTCGTTCTGTCACCCAGCCTGGAGTGCAGTGATGCGATCTGGGCTCACTGCAACCTCCGCCTCCTCAGGTTCAAGTGATTCTCCTGCCTCAGTCTCCTGAGTAGCTGGGATTACAGGTGTGCCCCAGCATGCCTGGATAATTTTTGTATTTTTAGTAGAGATGGGTTTCACCATGTTGCCCAGGCTAGTCTTGAACTCCTGACCTTAGGTGATCCTCCTGCCTCAGCCTCCCAAAGTGCTGGGGTCACAAGCATGAACCACTGTGCCCAGTCATTACTTTTAGTTTTTTGAGAAATCTCTATACTATTTTCCATTGAGATTGT
This sequence comes from Callithrix jacchus, assembly GCF_049354715.1. NCBI lineage: Eukaryota > Metazoa > Chordata > Mammalia > Primates > Cebidae > Callithrix > Callithrix jacchus. The sequence goes on from NC_133502.1 coordinate 68,112,989, forward strand.
ACTAGTTTATATTCCCAGTAACAGTGTATAAGCAATTCCTTATCTCTGCATCCTCTCAATGTCTATTTTTTTGTCTTTTAAATAATAATCATTCTGACAGGGGTATGATGCTATCTTATTGTAGCTTTAATTTGCATTTCTCTGATGAATAGCGATGTTGAGCATTTTAAAAAACATACCTCTTGGCCATTTGTATGTCTTCTTTAAAAAATGTTTTTCATGTTATTTGCCCACATTTTAATGGTTTGTTTTTTTTGTTGTTCTTTGTTAAGTTGTTTGAGTTCCTTGTAGATGATGGATATTAGTCCCCTCTTGGATAACTAGTTGGCAAATATTTTTCCATTCTGCAAATTGTCTGTTGCCTCTGCTGATTATTTCTTTTTATGTGCAGAAGTGTATTCACTTAATTAAATCCCATTTGTCTATTTTTTGGTTGCCTGTGCTTTTGAAGTCTTAGTAATAAATTCTTTGCATTGGCCAATGTTCAGAAGAGTTTTCCTTCAGTAATTTTATAGTTTTGGGTCTTATATTCCGTCTTGAGTTAATTTTTATATATAGTAAGAGATAGGGGTCTAGTTTTATTCTTTTGCATGTGGCAATCCAATTTTCACAGCACCATTTATTGAAAACAGTACCATTTCTCCAATGTAAATTTTTGCCAGCTTTGTCAAAGATCAGTTAGCTGTAAATATGTGGTTTTATTTTTGGGTTCTCTATTCTGTTCCATTGGTCTATGTGTTTTATATCAGTACCATGCTGTTTTGGCTACTATAGTCTTGTAATATAATTTGAAGTCAGGTGATGTGACTCTAGTTTTGTTCTTTTTGCTTAGGATTGATTTGGCTATCAGATACTTTTTGAGCTCCATTTGGATTATAGGATTTTTTTTTCTAATTCTGTGAAAAATGATGTTGGTATTTTGATAGGAATTGCATTGAATCCATATATTGCTTTGGGTAGTGTGGTCATTTTAACAATATTAGTTCCTTTAATATATGAGCATGGGCTATTTTCCCATTTGTTTATGTCATTTACAATTTCATCAGTGTTTTGTAGTTCTCTTTGAGGTCATTCACCTCCATGGTTAAATTTATTCCTAGGTATTTTATTTTTTGTAGCTATTATAAAGGAAATTGCTCTCTTGATTTCCTTTTTAACTAGATCATTATTGAGGTATTAGTGGATCATTACTGGATTATTATTATTTAGTCAGTTGCAGGATACAAAAATCAACATACAAAAATAATTAGCATTTCTGATTTTTGTATGTGGATGTGTATCCTGCAAACTTTACTAAATTCATATATCAAATCTAAGAGTTTTTTGGTGGAGTCTTTAGGCTGTCTAGATGTAAGACTGTGTTGTCAGCAAACAGGGATAATATGAATTCTTCTTTTCCAATTTGCATGCTCTTTCTGTCTTTCTCTTGCCTGATTGCTTTAGCTAGGACTATGTTGAATGTATTGAAAGTCCTAGCCAGAGCAGTGGTGAAAGTGGGTATACTTACCTTGTTCCAGTTCTTAGAGGAGAAAGGCTTTCAACTTTTCCTCATTCAGTATGATGTTGGCTGTGGATTTCATATATGACTTTTATTATTTTGAGGTATGTTCCTTCTGTGCCTAGTTTTTTGAGGGTGTTTATCATGAAGGAATATCAAATTCTATCACATGCTTTTTCTGTGTCTATTGAGATGACCATATGGCTTTTGCTCTTCATTCTGTTTATGTGATAAATCCCATTTATTGATTTACATATATCAAACTATCCTTGTATCCCTGGTATAAAGCCCATTTGATTTAGCATATTATCTTTTTGATGTCCTGTTGGATTTTGTTTGCTAGTTACTTTTTAAAATTTAAAATATTTATTTAGGGAATGAGCAAATATTTTTGAAAATGAGGAAGAATATATTCGACAAAGGAAGTCATATTAGACATTTATTTTGTTAGAAATACCAATCTTCAGTTTCCTCTAGCTAAAAAGGAAACATTTTGGTAAATTTTTAAAGCAAAATATTATATATTTACTTGTACTGTAGAAATATAAATTATCTTATAGCCAACCCTTACATATAAGGCCATGTATGTGTGTATATATATATATATATATATATAATATGTAAAGCTTTACATATATCCCATGTATATGTATTTGGGATATATATATCCCATATGCTCTTTACATATCCTATATAAAGCCACCTCATATAACCATCTCTGTTAACAGTTTGAATATGTATCTCTTCAAAATCTGTTTACATTTGAATGTATTTCTAAAACATAAAGGACTGTCCTCTATATTGTCATGCATCTTTCTCATATCTTTTTTTTGTTTCTTTTTTTAAATTATACTTTAAGTTCTGGGCTACATGTGCAGATTGTGCAGGTTTGTTACATAGGTATACACATGCCATGGTGGTGGTTTGCTGCTTCCAATGCCCTGTCATCTACATTAGGAACTTCTCCTAATGCTATCCCTCCCATAGCCCCCCACCCCTTGCTATCCCTCCCCTAGCCCCTCATTCCCCTGGCCCTGGTGTGTGATGTTTCCCTCCCTGTTTCCATGTGTTCTCATTGTTCGACACCCACTTATGAGTGAGAACTTGCAGTGTTTGATTTTCTGTTCTTGTGTCAGTTTGCTGAGAAAGATGGTTTCCAGTTTCATCCATGTCCTTGCAAAGGACATGAACTCATCATTTTTTATGGCTGCATAGTATTCCATGGTGTATATGTGCCACTGGTTCTTCACCCAGTCTATCATTGATGGGCATTTGCTATTGTCAACAGTGTCGCAGTAAGCATACATGTGCATATGTCTTTATGAAAGAATGATTTGTAATCCTTTGGGTATATACCTATTAATGGGATTGCTGGGTCAAATGGTATTTCTATTTCTAGATCCTTGATCGCCACACTCTCTTCCACAATGGTTGAATTAATTTACACTCCCACCAACAGTGTAAAAGTGTTCCTATTTCTCCACATCCTCTTCAGCACCTGTTGTCTCCTGATTTTTTAACAATTGCCATTCTAACTGGTATCTCACTGGTATCTCAATGTGGTTTTGATTTGCATTTCTCTAATGACCAGTGCTGATGAGCTTTTTTTCATATGTTTGTTGGCTGCATAAATGTCTTCTTTTGAAAAGTGTCTGTTCATAGCCTTTGCACACTTTTCATTTGTTTTTCTTATAAATTTGTATTTAAGTTCTTTGTAGATTCTGGATATTAGCCCTTTGTCATATAGGTAGAATGCAAAAATTTTTTCCCATTCTGTTGGTTGCCAGTTCACTCTATTGATAGTTTTTTTTTTTTTGCTATGCAGAAGCTCTTAAGTTTAATTAGATCCGATTTGTCTATTTTGGCTTTTGTTGTCATTGCTTTTGGTGTTTTAGTCATGAAGTCTTTGCCCATGCCTATGTCCTGAATGGTATTGTCTAGGTTTTCTTTTAGAGTTTTGATTGTGTTAGGCTTCATGTTTAATTCTTTAATCTATCTAGAGTTAATTTTTGTATAAAGTGTAAGGAAGGGATCCAGTTTCAGCTTTCTGAATATGGCTAGTCAGTTTTCCCAACACCATTTATTAAACAGGGAATCCTTACCCCATTGCTTGTTTTGTCAGGTATGTTAAGATCAGATGGTTGTAGTTGTGTGGCATTATTTCGGAGACCTCTGTTCTCTTCCATTGGTCTATATTTCTGTTTTGGTACCAGTACTATGCTGTTTTGATTACAGTAGCCTTGTAATATAGTTTGAAGTCAGGTAGTGTGGTGCTTCCAGCTTTTTTTTTTTTTTGTTTAGGATTGTCTTGGCTATGCAGGCTGTTTTTGGTTTCATATGAAGTTTAACGTGTTTTTTTTTTTTTTTTTTTTTTTTTTCACAGTTCTGTGATGAAAGTCATTGGTAGCCTGATGTGGATACCATTGAATCTATAAATTACTTTGGGCAGTATGGCCATTTTCACAATATTGATTCTAACCATGAGCATGGAAGGTTTTTTCCATTTGTTTGTGTCCTCTCTTATTTCTTTGAGCAGTGGTTTATAGTTCTCCTTGAAGAGGTCCTTCACATCCCTTGTTAGTTGTATTCCTAGACATTTTATTCTCTTTGTAGCAATTGCGAATGGAAGTTAACTCAAGATTTGGCTCTCTGTTTGTCTATTATTGGTGTATAGGAATGCTTGCAACTTTTGCACATTGATTTTATATCCTGAGACTTTGCTGAAGTTGCTTATCAGCTTAAGGAGATTTTGGGCTGAGACGATGGCATTTTCTAAATATACAATAATGTCATCTGCAAACAGGGACAATTTGACATCCTCTCTGCCTATTCGAATAGACTTTATTTCTTTCTCTTGCCTGATGGCCCTAGCCAGAACTTCCAATACTATGTTGAATAGGAGTGGTGAGAGAGAGCATCCTTGTCTTGTGCCAGTTTTCAAAGGGAATGCTTCCAGTTTTTGCCCATTCACTATGATATTGGCTGTGGGTTTGTCATAAATAGCTCTTATTATTTTGAGATATAATCCATTGATATCTAGTTTATAGAGAGTTTTTAGCATAAAGGACTGTTGGATTTTGTTGAAGTCCTTCTCTGCATCTATTGAGATAATCATGTGATTTTTGTCTTTGGTTCTGTTTATATGATGGATTACATTTATAGATTTGCAGATGTTGAACCAGCCTTGCATCCCAGGGATGAAGCCAACTTGATCATGATGGATAAGCTTTTTGATGTGCTGTTGGATTTGGTTTGAAGATTTTTACATCAATGTTCATCATGGATATTGGCTTGAAATTTTCTTTTTTAGTTGTGTCTCTGCCAGGTTTTGATATCAAGGTGATGTTGGTCTCATAAAATAAGTTAGGGAGGATTCCCTCTTTTTGTATTCTTTGGAATAGTTTCAGAAGGAATGGTACTAACTCCTCTTTGTACCTCTGGTAGAATTGGGCTGTGAGCCTGTCAGGTCCTGGACATTTTTGGTTGGTAGGCTGTTAATTGCTGTCTCATCTTCAAACCTTGTTATTGGTCTTCAGGAATTCAACTTCTTCCTGGTTTAGTCTTGGGAGGGTGTAAGTGAACAGGAATTTATCTATTTCTCCTAGGTTTACTGGTTTATCTGCATGGAGGTGTTTGTAGTAATCTCTGATGGTAGTTTGTATTTCTGTGGGATCAGTGGTGATATCTCCTTTATCATTTTTATTGCCTCTATTTGAATCTTCTCCCTTTTCTTTTTATTAGTCTGGCTAGCAATCTATCTATTTTGTTGATCTTTTCAAAAAACCACCTCCTGGGTTTATGATTTTTTGAAGAGTTTTTAATGTCTTTGTCTCCTTCAGTTCTGCTTTGATCTTACTTATTTCTTGCCTTCTGCTAGCTTCTGAATTTGTTTGATCTTGCTCCTCTAGTTCTTTTAATCATGACATCAGGGTGTCGATTTTAGATGTTTCCTTGCTTCCCTGGTGGGCATTTAGTACTGTAAATTTCCCTGTAGACACTGCTTTAAATGTGTCCCAGAGATTCTGGTACATTGTGCCCTCCTTCTCATTGGTTTCAAAAAACATCCTTATTTCTCCCTTCATTTCATTATTTATCCAGTAGTCATTCAGGAGCAGGTTGCTTAGTTTCCATATAGTTGTGCAGTTTTGAGTGAATTTCTTAATGCTGAGTTCTAATTTGATTACACTATGATCTGAGAGACTGTTTGTTATGATTTTCATTCTTTTGCATTTGATAAGGTGTTTTGCTTCCAATTATATGGTCAATTTTAGAATAAGTGCAATGTGGTGTTGATTCTGTGATTTTGGAGTGGAGAGTTCTGTAGATGTCTATTAGTTCCACTTGTTGGGGATCTGAGTTCAAGTCCTGGATATCCTTGTTAATTTTCTGTCTTGTTGATCTGTCTAGTATTGATAGTGGGGTGTCAAAGTCTCCCATTATTATTATGTGGGAGTCTGAGTCTCTTTGTAGGTTGTTAAGAACTTGCTTTATGTATCTGGGTGCTTCTGTATTCAGTGCATATATATTTAAGATAATTAGCTCTTCTTATTGCATTAATCCTTTTATCATTATGTAATGCCCTTTTTTGTCTCTTTTGATCTTTGTTGGTTTAAAGTCTGTTTTATCAAGAGACTAGGATTGCAACCCCTGTTTATTCTTTATTTTTTGCTCCCCATTTGCTTCGTAAATCTTCCTGCATCCCTTTATTTTGAGCCTGTGTTTTTGCACATGAGATGTGTCTCTGAAGTACAGCACACTGATGGGTCTTGACCTTTTATCCAATTTGCCAGTCTGTGTCTTTTGATTGGGGCATTTAGCCCATTTCCATTTAAGGTTAATATTGTTATGTGTGAATTTGATTCTTTCATTTTGATGCTAGCTGGTTGATGCAGTTTCTGCATAGTATCAATGGTCTTTACAGTTTGATATGTTTTTGCAGTGGCTGGTACTTGTTGTTCCTTTCCTTGTTTAGTTCTTCATTGACGAGCTCTTGTAGGGCAGGTCTGGTGGTGACAAAATTTCTCAGCAGTTGCTTGTCTGTAAAGGATTTTATTTCTCCTTCACTTATGAAGCTAATTTTGGCTGGATATGAAATTCTGGGTTGAAAATTCTTTTCTTTTGGGATGTTGAATATTGTCCCCTACTCTCTTCTGGCTTGTAGGGTTTCTGCTGAGAGATTCACTGTGAGTCTGATGGACTTCACTTTGTGGGTAACCCAACCTTTCTCTCTGGCTGCCCTTAGCATTTTTTCCTTCATTTCAACACTGGTGAATCTGATGATTATGTGCTTTGAAGTTGCTCTTCTTGAGGAATATTTTTGTGGTGTTCTCTGTATTTCCTGGACTTGAATGGTGGCCTGCCTTGTGAGGTTGGGGAAGTTCTCCTGGATAATATCCTGAAGAGTGTTTTCCAAACTTGGTTTCATTCTCCCTGTCACTTTCAGGTACACTGATCAAATGTAGATTTGGTCTTTCCACATAGTTTCATATTTCTTGGAGGCTTTGTTCATTTCTTTTCACTCCTTTTTTCTCAAATCTTGCCTTCTCACTTTATTTCATTGAGATGGTTTTCAATCTCTGATATCCTTTCTTTTGCTTGATTGATTCAGCTATTGAAACTTGTGTATGCTTCGTGGAATTTGCCTGCTGTGTTTTTCAGCTCCATCATGTTGTTTATGTTCTTTTCCATGCTGGTTATTCTTTTTAGCAGTTCATCTAACCTTTTCTCAAGGTTCTTAGTTTCTTAGCATTGGGTTAGAACATGCCCCTTTAGCTTGGAGAAGTTTGTTATTACCCACCTTCTGAAGCCTGCTTCTGTCAATTTGTCATAGTCATTCTTCATTTGGTTTTGTTCCCTTGCTGGTGAGGGGTTGTGATCCCTTGGAGGAGAAGAGGCATTTTGGCTTTTGGCAGTTTCAGTATTTTTGTGCTGGTTCCTTGCCATCTGTGTGGATTTATCTATATTTGGTCTTTGAGGTTCATGACTTTTGGATGTGGTTTCTGAGTGGATGTCCTTTTTGTTGATGTTGAGGGTATTTCTTTCTGTTTGTTAGTTTTCCTTCTAACAGTCAGGCCCCTCTGCTACAGGTCTGCTGAGTTTGCTGGAGGTCCACTCCAGACCCTATTTGCCAGAGAATTACCTGTGGGGGCTGCAGAACAGCAAAGACTGCTGTCTGTTCCTTCCCCTGGTAGCTTCATCCCAAAAGGGCACCTGCCAGATGTCAGCCAGAGCTCTCCTGTATGATGCGTGTCCCAGTTAGGATACATGGGGGATCAGGGAGCCACTTGAGGAGGCAGCCTGTCCCTTAATGGAGCTCAAGCACTGTGCTGGGGATCCATTGTTCCCTTCAGGGCTGCTAGGCAGGGACATTTAAGTATGCTCAAGCGGAACCCACAACTGCCCCATTTCCCAGATGCTCTGTCCCAGGAAGGTGGGGGCTTTGTAAATCCCTAACAGGCTGTTGTCTTTGTTTTCTGAGGTGCCCTGCCCAGCAAGAGGGGAATATACTTAACAGTCTGCCTGCAGAGGTCTTGCTGAGCCACAGTGCTGGGCTCTGCCCAACTGCTGTGTAAACTTCCTGGTGGCTTTGTTTACACAGGCAATGTTGAAGCCACCTACCAGAGCCTCAGCAATGGTGGGCGCCCCCCACCAAGCTGAAACATCCTGGGTGGAGCTCAGACTGCTGTGCTGGTTGCAAGAATTTCAAGCCAGTGGGTTTTAGCTAGCCAGTCTTTGTAGGGGTGGGACCTGCCAAGCCAGCTTGCTTGGTTCCCTGGCTTCAGCCCCCTTTTTCAGAAGAATGGGCGGTTCTGTCTCACTGACATTCCAGGTGCCACTCAACTAAAATGGGTGCCCAATTTTGTACTGGCAGCCTGATGCACTGGTGTTGTAGGGGCTAGAGAAATGTCCTGGTCTGAGGGTTGTTTAGACCATGGGAAAAGTGCAGTATCTGAGCTGGAGTGCCAGAGTGTCCAGAAAAGTTTCTAATGGCTTCCCTTGGCTGGGAGCAAGAGTTCTCTGACCCCTTGCACCTCCTGGGTGAGGCAGTGCCTCAGGTTGCTCACCTTGGACTGTTCCCACTGTCTAACCAGTCCCAATGAGATGAACCTGGTACCTCAGTTGGAAATGTGGAGATCACTTGTCTTCTGACATGCTCTTGCTGGGAGCTGCAGACTGGAACTGTTGCTATTTGTCCATCTTGCAGAAGTCCCTTTTTCATACTCTGTTTGCTAGTATTTTGATGATAATTTTTGTATCTGTGTTCATCAGGCATATTGGTATATCTTCCTTTTTTTGTTTTGCCCCTGCCTGGTTTTGCTGATAACAGTCTCATAGAATAAGTTAGGGAGAATTCCATTCTCAATGTTTTAGAAAAATTTTAGGAGGATTGGTATTAGTTGTTTTGTGTTTGTTTGGTAGATTCAGCTGTAACTTCATCTGGTCCTGGGCTTTTTCTTGGTAGATTTTTTATTAGTGATTCAATCTCAGCTTGTTAGTTGTCTGTTCAGGTTTTCTGTTTCTTCCTGGTTCAATCTTGGGAGGCTGTATGTTTCCAGCCATGTATCCATTTTCTCTAGGTTTCATGTTTGTGAGTGTACAATGCTTCATGATAGTCTCTGACGATCTTTTGTATTTCTGTGTTATCAGTTGTAATGTCTCCCTTTTTATTTCTGATTTTGTTTATTTGGGTCTTCTCTCTTCTAGCTTGGGATTTATGACTTTTATCTTTTTGAAGAACCAACTTTTTGTTTCATTGATCCTTCGTATTGTTTTTTGGTCCTATTTCATTCAGTTGTGCTCTGATCTTTGTTATTTCTTTTTTTTTCGGTTTATTTTTGCCGTTTTAGTCATTTGAGGTGGGTTGTTACGTTGCTAATTTGTAATCTTTCTACTTTTTTGATATAGTCATGTAATGCTAGAAACTTTCCTCTTAGCACTGCTTTTGCTGTATTGGGTGGTGGGTCAATTGTAAAATCTATGCTTTGTCCCATTACAGAACCACATTCTGGGAGAGCATGATTTTAAAATTTTTATTTATTTATTAAATTAGTAATTCATTCTCATAATACAAAACATAAAAGGTTTAAGTGCCACAAAATGAAAAAATAGATATCCTTTCTGTCTCCCAGCAACCCTGTTTCAATATAGCTTTGATATATATTCTTAAGTTAGAAACATAACATACTATGTAAATTATTCTGTGCATTATTTTTAATTTTTTCTTAACAATATATTTTGGAACTTACTCCATATTGGTATATAAAGATCTACTTTGTTTTCTAGTAGCTATACTCCTTTGCACACATTTATACTATTTTGTTTAATCCATCTGCTCTTGGGAGACATTTAAATGGTTTCAATATTCAATACTGTGCTGTAATGAGGCTCATATATCTGCCATTTTATACTTGTATGGAAGTAATTCTAGGACATCATTCTAGAAGTGGTTCAGGAAGGCCAAAAGGCACATGCATTTATAATAGAGATCAGTGTGAGCACACTAGTCTCCATGGAGCTTTTACTCCCACTGTCAAGCTATATAAGAGTGCCTGTTTCCCATGCCTTTTCTAACAGAATAGGTGATTAAACTTTTTTTATATTTTCAAATTTAATAGGTAAAAATGATACCCTAGTCTTCTTTCAACTTGCATTCTCTTATTAGGTATAAGGTTGGGCATCTGTTTATATCTTTGAACCACTTCCACTTCCTTGGCCTTAAGCTATCAGTTCATACCTTTTGTCTATTTTTGCATGGGCTTGTTATTCTTATATTAAATTATAGAAACTCTTCATATGTTAGTCAATATATCAGTGTTTAGTCAAATGAGTTGTAGATTTTTTTTCTTGTTATTTATCTTTTGATTTTAATTCTGGAGGATTTTTTCCTTGCAGAAATGTTATACTTTCATTTGTTTAAATATATCAACAGTGCCTTTTCTGCTTCTGCATTTTGTTTAATACTTTAAAAATATTTAAACTTAAACAATGAAATCATAAGTGTATTTGAAAAAGCTATGAAAGCATTTTTCAAAACTGTTTTTGGCTTCAGGTACTACAGATTTAAAGCATATACATTTGGCCTCTTGTGCTTGATGCACGCCACAAACCTCTTTGCGGATTCGAAATGAGTTGCCGATTCTTTGGTTGAGACACTGTAGTTCTCAGTCCCTGGAAGTTATAGAAGCAACAGCATTTGAGAAGCTAATGAAGAAATCAGTGCTTGATATGTTACTGCTGATCTGGGACTAGTTAAAACTGCAACAGTGTGTTACACCTTCAGTAAAAGGATTGGTGACAAATTGCTGCTATGAGTTTCTCAGAGACATCTGGAAGAAATTTGAGGTTGACTTGAGAGAGGAAAAATCTTTAGGAGAAAGTATGCTGCCTCTGGTGGGGAAAAATAATCTCACTATAGGCAAACATTCCTGCATCATCTTTGCAAGTAATTGAAGTGAAAACACTTTTGGCCTGAGTTATTCAGCTAACTGCTTCAATTTTCTACCTGGCATGTCAGTTAAGATATGAAGTGTATGAACTGATAGCTATAATGTGAATAAATGCTTAGCTCTAGTGATGATTGAAATAACGGAAGTGCAGGGGACCACGAAGATAAAGTCCTTTTGTTTTTCAACTATTTATTTAGCAAATATTTGGGTTCTACTGTGTGTACAGCTTTGTACTGAAAAGTGGTGGTCACAATTCTGTCCTCCAGAAGTGGCAGTTTAACTAGGATTTCTGAAATGTGAATATGTTGGTAAGCCTGTCTAGCATGAAGCCAGATGGTGGCTTTCTGTTCTTTGATAATCCTACATACAAAAGGTGAAGTCTAATTTCCCTTTGTATGAGTGTGAACATAAGCTGTACTTGGTGACTCACTTCTAACTAACAGAATGTGGTGGGAGTGATGTCCTCATCTAGGTCATAAAAAGGATACAGCTGAGAAATGGAACTAAGTTTTGTTGGAATCATAGTTCTGGATCTCTAACTGAAATCACATTCTTGCTGAACAGACAACTCTTTTAATCTAGTTGAATTTGATGTAACGAAACTAAGCTGCGCTAGACTTTAAAGCCTGGTCAGTCCAGGTCTGGGGACTGGTGAGAGTGACAGCTTAGAATAGACTTGGTGAAGCTTCTTTTGCTAGCTAGTAGTGCAAAGGATACACACAAGATGAAACCTACATGCTATTATTAGTGGATGTGGCTTCTCGATATCTTCTTTGTCCGTCGTCGATATGTTCTGTCCAAAGTTCAGAGTGAAGCAAGAATGGGTCAGGTTAGAGGAGCTTGTGAATTTATAATTCTTTATAATTCTTTGCTGCACTACAGTTAAATAACTAAATTCTAGAATGTATCTTAGCTTGGGTTCCCCAGAAAGCAGAGCCTGGGGCAAAGATTATGTGCTCTTATGCTATCAAGGAGTGCAATTCCCCAGAGCATATGTGAAGAACAAGAGGAATGAGACAGGGAATGACAGAGATAGAGAGAAAGGGAGAGTGCCATTTGAGGTATCCAGTGTGATGAACACTTGATATCAGTGGAAATCATGTTTCAGGAGGCCATAGAAATGACTGCCTCTTTTGATTGTCCATTGGGAGAGGATTATTAAAAAAATCATCTGCTGTCTCCGTTTCCCTAGATCCAAGATTTTCATCATGTGACATTAATTCTCTAAGGACTTCCATGTTTGTGGGCACCAGTGGAACCCACCATGTCTCATGCCTCTGTGTCAATAGTGCAACTGTATGGCAGGAAGTGATAATGGGAGGCACATGCATGAGGTGAAATCCTGATGGATTGTGATCCCATTAATCTGGTCATAGTTCCTGGAGAACAGGCTACTGGCTGCTAGTTTGAAGTTACTGGCGACAAGCGAGGCCTGAGAGGATCTGAAGAATGCTGTAGGAGCCGTCCTTGCACACGGTACTTATGACTTACCAACTTCTCCATGGTATTCCTGGCTGGTGCACCCACTGAGGTTTTGGGATAGTGGATTGAAACATAGACTCCCACAATGGTTATCTTAAGGGAGTGCTTTGTAAATGACCTGTGTCAGAATCACCTAAACAGAGGAAATGTTTCTTAAAATGTAGATTTCTGGGTCCCACCTCAGATCTATTGATTCAAAAGTCCCTTGGGATAGGAACTAAGATAGGCATATTTAACAAGTAGCCAGGTGATTCTTAAGCCCACTAAAACTTTAGAACCACTAGAAAACATAGGTTATCAGACTCTATCAGAGTTAGCTTTATTAAATCCTGCTTAACATGTTCAAAAACAGTAATGTGTCCGAGTAGACTTGGAGGTAATTTCCATATAAAATAATTTATCCTGCCAAACTCCATTTTTATTTTAAGAATCCTGACAAGCTATTACCATTTCAATCCACTAACTGTATTTTATTTAAAATGCCAAGTAGTAAAGCTACTCTGAATATTTGAGTACATTTCACAACAACTACAACTGTAGCTCTTATAAAAACACACTTCTGTGGTTACCCATTATTTTAATGAATTTTCCCATAGCCATGGAGTTAATTGCACAGGGCCAGCTCTCTGAGGCCCCTGGACCTCATTACCTTGACACTGCCCAGAGAGCTGATAAAAAGCTGTTCATGAAGAAAACTGCTGCTGTGCAGCTTTATGGGGTTAAACTCAAAGCACAAAGAGACCATAAGTTAAGTCCCAGTATACTAAATTTATAAGGACATATGGTCAGCTAATCCACAGATTTTTTTTAATTTAGAGAACTTACAGTGACTCTCATACTGTACTATTTCTAAGCAGTTTGGATATTTACAGGAAGGGTGATCCTTGTACCAGCATTTGGAAGCCTCTGAATCAGCAAATTATTTGATCTACCCTGGGCTTCTTTTTTTGAAATTCACACCCAGTGAGAAAAAAATGCTAGGGTGGTATGCTATGGATTTAATTGTAAATAATTTTCATTTTAATAACTGTAAATACTAGGTCAACTGTAATAGCTATAAATGTGATACAAAAATAATTTAGAGTTAAAAAGCCAATAAGGAAAGGGGTGTATGTATAAGAAACCAGACAGATAGAAAGCACTGGAACAGAATAACAGCAGCCATTTGCTGAAGAACACTGCTCCATGAAAGATGTTACACCAGGTCCTGTGCGGAGTCTCATACTTGTAATCTCAGCACTTTGAGAGCCTGAGGTAAGTGGCTTACTTGAGCCCACAGGTTTGAGACCAGCCGGGATAATATGGAGAGACCTCATTTCTACAGAAAAATACAAAAAATTAGCTGGGCGTAGTGGTGCACACATGTAGTCCCAGCTACTCAGGAGGCTGAGATGGGAGGATCACCTGCACCTGGGGGGCTGAGGCTGCAGTGAGCCATTACCATGCACTGCACTCCAGCCTGGGTGAGAGTGAGCCCCTGTTTCAAAAAAGAAGCTACATCAGGGTTGGCAGGGTGGCTTATGCCTGTAAGGAGCAAGGCAGGAGACCCACCCAAGCCTAGGAATTTGAGACTAGCCTGGGCAATATGGTAAGACTCTGTCTTTACAAAAAAAATTAAAAAAATTAGCTGGGCATGGTGGTGTGCACCTGTGGTCCTAGATGCTCACTCAGGAGGCAGAGGTGGGAGGCTTCTTTGAGCTCTGGAAGTCAAGGCTGCAGTGAACCATGACTGTACAATTGCACTCCAGTTGAAGTGACATAATGAGACCCTGTCTGGAAAAAAATAAATCAAAACAAAACCAAAAAAGCTACATCAGAGCTAACCTAAGACAATGGCATGATTAGCTGCTAAGAAGATATCCTGAAATCAAAGGGTACCAAAGGACAGCAGGTCCAGCCCTTTTAATAAGACCTGGGTAAGATTATCTGGTTTTGTCTCATTTCTCCATTGACCAACAAAAGAAATACTAATTTGGTATAGAAACATTAGACTCAGAAAAGTGGAGCTTTTCCAAGGCAGTCCAAAAAAATCCATTGAGCATGACTGGTCAACTCTAAAATTTGTATACCAACATGTAGTAATTACAAATTAGATGATTGCATGTGTATGTGTGCTGATGAAATTTTGTGATTACAAAACTTTTAAAAATAAAAATTTGCCTCTGCTATTTGTCTTAGGTTTCTAATTTTAGAGTTCTCACATTATGGAAACATCTAAGCTGCTGTATGAGACCTCATTCATGTGCCTCTGTAGATTCTCATTGCTCGTCCTATCCCCCAGGTCCTGAGCAGCCCACTCAATGGAAAGCCCCTCATCTCCTATCCTTGGGTCTCAGTCTTCCCCTGGCCACTTGGCGATGGTTGGGCTCTCCGTGGTCTCTGTGGTGCATGTCTTGGCTGGAGCTGTGTCAGCCTTGGACTTAGCCATCACCTAAGAACTGGGGGAGTCTTGGTCCTTTGCTCTACTTGTGCAGTGCAGGCTGTGGGACTTGGGTTCCCTGGTGGTCACCCCATTGGGTGGAGACCTTGAAAGCATGGAGGGAACATTCTGACTAATGAAGACAGGAGATGTGCTTAGAGGTTTCATTCATATCCCTTTCTTCCCCTGATGGACTCTTCTGAGGGGAAGTGGTTTTCCCTGATCTTTCTGGAAGATGGGCCTCATGGCCAAGCAACTGGCTGTGTAGTCTTGTAAGCTGTGGCTAGGTAAGTGGTTAAATGATGTGGATCTTATATTTGCTAACTCGATCTCCTTTCCTCCACACTCTTGCTGTCCTGGGATTGTCCTTTCCCATAAAGCCTCAGTACATAGGTTTTGCCACAGGTTTTGTTTTCTAGGAGACACAGGTAGCAGAGTGGGTCTAGAAAGTAGACCCTCAAGACTGGATTTTGGGTTGAGCTGCCTATCGAGGAACTTCATTGCTTGTGGACAATGAAATGTTAACAATTCTGGCATGCAGCAATATCCTGAATTAGTTTTCTATGGCTGTTGTGACAAATTATTATAATCCTAGTGGCGGAAAACAACACCAGGTATTAATTAAATGTTTTAGATTAAATTTAAAAACTTTTTTGTTTTTGAGACAGAGTCTCACTCTGTCACCAGGCTGGAGTGCAGTGGTGTGATCTCAATTCACTGCAGACTCTGCCTCCTGGATTCAAGCAATTCTCTTGCCTCAGCCTCCTGAATAACTGGGACTACAGGCACCTGCCACATGCCCAGCTAATTTTTATATTTTTAGTAGAGACAGAATTTTCACCATGTTGGCCAAGCTAGTCTTGAACTCCTGACGTCAAGTGATGCATCTGCCTCAGCCTCCTAAGGTGCTGGGATTACAGGTGTGAGCCAACATTCCTGGCCTAATTTGTTATCTTAAAGTTTGTAGGGCGGAAGTCTGATAGAGGTCTCACTGGGCTAAAATCAGGGTGTCAGTAAGCTTGTGTTCTTTTCCAAAGGCTCCAAAGAAGAAGCTGGCTCCTCCCCTTCTCTAGCTTCTAGAGGTCACCTGCATTTTCTTGGCTTGTGGCCCCTTTTTCTCTCTTCAAAGGCCAGCAATGCAGTAGCATCTCCCTGACCCTTATTCTGTGGTCACTTCTTACCCAGTTGGGAAAGATCTTTGTCTTTAAGGTCTCAAATGATTAGATTGAGCCCATTTGATAATCCAGGATATTTTCCTCATCTCACACTACCTAACCTCAATCACATCTGCAAAGTCCCTTTTGTCTATATGTAAAGGGGCATATTCACAGCTTCTGGAAAGTAGATATCTTTGTGGGGGGCATTCTTCTGCTGAACACTTACCAAAATTATCGACATTTTCACTTATGATTTATTGAGAAGTACAGTTATAAGACAAGGCATTGGTAAATGTGTGACTGATGCATCTGGTTGTTATGGGAGAAACAAAATTTATAAGGATTGTGGCATGAGGTATCTTCTTTTGATGGAATTAATAGCTTTAGAAGAAGAGAATCACAGACACATTTAAGCCATGCTTTGTCAACCAGAGTGTTCCTAAGGCAACTTTAAAGACTAATTTCTCACAGCTGCCATGAAGCCTGTGCTGAAAATCCAGCTCTGGATTTAATTACAAGGGTGGCAGAAATGCAAGACATTATATGCTCTGTCTCAACAAGCTTCCTCTGTCAAATTTAGCACCCTGAGAGGGAAAGATGGGGACTTTGAGACACGAGAGGGTAACTGTAAGGGCCCCAATTCCCCTGGATCCTCCTCATTGGCAGAAGCAGCTCCATCACCCTTTCCAAAGGAAAACATCCCCCCTTACCTCCCATTGTCTGACTACTTTGAGAAGCCTTAGTTGAGGGCAAGGCAGTCAACTTGCTGGTTCTCCTCAAGCTCGTCCACCACCCTCATTGCCTTCAGGCTGATAACCAGATTCAGGTCTCAGCTGCTCAGCCTGAATGGGGAAGTAGAGCCCTGCTTTAGGGTGAAGTGGTCCCTACACAGGAGTTGGAGAATCTGGGTAATAAGCCGCAGAAGAAATGAGGGAGCCTATGAGGGGCTGATCTTGAAAATGTTAGTGCTGAGAGGGAGGAATATAAGCTGGATCGGGGAGAATTCTGTGACAGAGGGGCACCCATAACTCAGGATTCAGTGTTCTAATCAGACACTGGGTGCTTATGTTAATAGCTTGCTAGAAAGACCTCCTTGAAACCTAAATTGGGCAACAGCTTTCAATGAATAAGATGGAGCTGCCACAATTTCTTTGCCTTAAAAAGTGGTCAGAAGGCTCGAGGAGCTTTTGAGGTTTTGAGAATGGATGACTTAAGAAGCCACCATGTGACTATGTCCTTCATTCAATTTTATATCTCTGCTTATTTAAGGTTGTTTCTGGATTCATGAATTTGAGTCACTGGGCAAAGCAGAGCAGAGCTTCATTCAATTACTGATTCATTTATTTAATAAATTTCACTGAAACCAATCATATGTCCATCAATATGCAAAGGTGCCTATGACATAAAGAAAATCCCTGGCCTTGAGGAGTTCCTTATCTAATATGGAAGGCAGACACCTGGGGGAAAACTCATCTACTCTCAAGGCCACTCCACTGAAAACCCTTCAGTTATGTGCTGTGGCATATGAATTTCAGAGCAGTTGTCCTGTAAGTGCTGGTTTCTAACATGATAAAATGATACGATCTTATGCTAGGTGTAGAAATAAGTGCAGACACTTGAATAGGCTTATAAAACATTTCTTTTTTTCTTTTTTTTTTGAGATGGAGTTTCGCTCTTGTTACCCAGGCTGGAGTGCAATGGCGCAATCTCGGCTCACCGCAACCTCCGCCTCCTGGGTTGGGTTCAGGCAATTCTCCTGCCTCAGCCTCCTGAGTAGCTGGGATTACAGGCACGCGCCACCATGCCCAGCTAATTTTTTGTATTTTTAGTAGAGACGGGGTTTCACCATGTTGACCAGAATGGTCTTGATCTCTTGACCTCGTGATCCACCCACCTCAGCCTCCCAAAGTGTTAGGATTACATGCGTGAGCCACCATGCCTGGCCTATAAAACATTTCATATGAGGACTTCAATTTGAAAAAAGACTCAAGAGGAAAAATATATAGATTCAGACAGTTTCTTAAATATATTTGTATCATTTCTTTATCTTTTGAGATTGTCATTTGAAGGCTATACAATTATTTTTCACGAATTACTGAAAATGCAGACACTGTTTTGGTGAATTTTTAATTTAAATAGATGTGGGTTTAGAGGGATATGCTTCAGGCAAAAATCTCATTAATTCTTTTTACTTTCCATTTTGAAATGAACAAAAAGGTTTATGAATGAGGGGCAGAGGAAGAAAGATGAATTTCTGTCTTATTTCTTTTCATCTGCCACTCAGAAATTATAATTTCTTTAAAGCAAGGAAAAGCACTTAGTTTTTGATAATTTAAATTCCTCATGTAATTAATAGATGGTTTTTCTGGTCCATCAACTTCATCATTTTTTCAATATTTTCATGTCTTGTAGCTTGAAGTAAGCATCATAGTAATAGTATTATAAAATTATTAATCAGCAAAATGTGCATTTATTTTAATGATTTTTATTACAATTAAAAGTTGGGAATATTATTATAAAAATGAGTATCAATAAAATTGTTTTGGGAACAATTTGTAAAAATGATTGTGGTAGATAGAGTGTGATCAATAAATATTTGAGTGACATTGCAAAAGGAGTGAGTTTATAATGTGTAAAAATCAGCCATTTCCTTTAACTAACAATTTCATTCTATTGCTTTGAATGAGAATGCTTGTTGATTGATCATACATAATTAAGTAGAGAATGCTGCATTAGAAGTGCTGAATTTTGACATCTATTCCAGATGTGTTTTGGCAAATAGTATTATGAAAATACCATTTTTTCCTGTTGAAAAAAGAGATATGTGGTTTATTCATATATATGTGCATTTAGAAAAAAATACAAAGACATTTACTCATAATGCTATCACCAAGTATTAACTGTTCATAGTTTGACATCTATTATTCTAGTCTTTATGTATGTAACCATTTTATTAAGTAGGCTTAAATCAGTAAAAGCTATTCTTTGTCCCTCAATGTCTCAAAATATGTTATTTCTTCTTTCTCTGTCTCTTTTTTTTTGAGATAGAGTTTCGCTCTTGTTATCTAGGCTGGAGTGCAATGGCATGATCTCGGCTCACCGCAACCTCCGCCTCCTGGGTTCAGACAATTCTCCTGCCTCAGCCTCCTGAGTAGCTGGGATTACAGGCACACACCACCATGCCCAGCTAATTTTTTTGTGTTTTTAGTAGAGACAGGGTTTCACCATGTTGACCAGGATGGTGTTGATCTCTTGACCTCGTGATCCACCCACCTCGGCCTCCCAAAGTGCTGGGATTACAGGCGTGAGCCACCGTGCCCGGCCCGTTCTCTGTCTCTTGACAATATTTATGGCATTTTTCATAGTGTTTCCATTTGTTCTCTCTTTCTCACTTTATTGGATATGGTGGGAATATTTACACCGTGGAAATTAGCAAATGCTACAAATCCAAATCTTGACCTGAGTCTATGTTTATTGTTCCAGGTAACATGAGTATTAAGCCATTCAGTACATGACAATTCCTTAGTCCAAAGGATTGTTTTAGAGGTTGCCTAATCAATGTGGTACTTAGAAAGAATTTTGAAGAGTCGTGGGACACAGGAAGTCTCTTTCTTTTGGGATAACCAAAAATATAGATTTATAGCCTGAACTTGCTGTTGCCGTTGTGTTACAATGAAAAGTTATCCTGAAGAAGCAGCTTGCCCAGAAATAAAGTCAGAGCAACATCATACTGAACAGGGAAAAGCTGAAAGTATTGCCTCTGAGAACTGGAACAAGACAAGGATGCCAACATTCTTTCACCACTTGTACTCAACATAGTATTAGAAGTCCTAGCCAGAGCAATCAGACAAGAGAAAGAAATAAAGAACATCCAAATAGGAAAAGAGGAAGTCAAACTGTCATTGTTCACTGATGATATGATCATATACCTAGAAAACACTAAAGACTCATCCACAAAGCTCATAGAACTGATAAATGAATTCTGTAAAGTTTTAGGATAGAAAGTCCATGTACACAAGCCAGTAGCATGGCTGTGTATCAACAATGACCAAACTGAGAATCAACTAAAGAACTGAATTTCTTTTACAGCAGCTGCAAACAACAACAAAAACCCAAAAAACCTAGGAATATACTTAACCAGGGAGACAAAAGATTTCTACAAGAAAAACTAAAAAACACTGCTGAAGGAAATCATAGATGACATAAACAAATGGAAACATGTCCCATGCTCGTGGGTAGGTAGAATCAATATTGTGAAAATGACAATACTGCCAAAAGCAATCTAGAGATTCAGTGTATTTCCCATCAAAATATGTCATCATTCTTCACAGAACTAGTTGAAAAACAATTCTAAAATTCATATGAAAGCAAAAAGGTGCCCACATAGCCAAAGCAAGACTAAGCAGAAAGAACAAATTTGGAGGCATCACATTACCCGGCTTCAAGCTACATTATAAGGCTATAGTTAACAAAACAGCATAAGACTGGTATAAAAATGGTGTGTAAACCAGTGGAACAGAGTAGAGAACCCAGAAATAAATCCAAATACTTACAGCTAACTTGTCTTCAATGAAGAAACAAAAACATAAATTGAAGGCCATGTGTGGTGGCTCACACCTGTAATCCCAGCACTTTGGGAGGCCAAGGCAGGCAGATCACCTCAGGTCTGGAGTTTGAGACAAGACTGGTCAACATGGTGAAACCTCATCTCTACTAAAAGTACAAAAAGTAGCCAGGCATAATGGCAGTTGGATGCTTGTAATCCCAGTTACTCGGGAGGTCGAGGCAGGAGAATTGCTTGAACCCGGGAGGCCGAGGTTGCAGTGAGCCCAGATCATGCTATTGCACTCCAGGCTTGATGACAAGAATGAAACTCCATCCCAAACAAAATAAAACAAAACGTAAACTGGGAAATGTCATCCTGTTCAACAAATGGTGCTGGGATAATTGGCAAATTACATGTAGAAGAATAAAACTGGATCCTCATCTCTCACCTCATACAAACATTGATTCAAGATGGAGGAAAGACTAAATCTAAGACCTGAAACCATAAAAATTCTAGAAGAAAACATCAGAAATACTCTTCTAGACATTAACTTAGGCAAAGACTTTATGACCAAGAACCAAAAGCAAATGCAAAAAGAACAAAAATAACTAAATAGAACCTAATAAAACTAAAAAGCTTCTGCACAGCAAAAGAAATAATCATCAGAGTAAATGGACAACCCACAGAATGGAAGAAAACATTCATGAACTATGAATTTTTTTTTTGGCATAACTATTATTTTCTTTTTTTTTCAATTTTTTATTGCATTTTAGGTTTGGGGGTACATGTGCAGAACATGCAAGACAGTTGCATAGGTACACACATGGCAGTGTGTTTTGCTTTCTTTCTCCCCTTCACCCACATTTGGCATTTCTCCTCAGGCTATCCCTCCCCACCTCCCCCTCCCACTGGCCCTCCCCATTTCCCCCCAATAGACCCCAGTGTTTAGTACTCTTCTCTCTGTGTCCATGCATTCTCATTTTTCATCACCCACCTATGAGTGAGAATATGTGGTGTTTCGTTTTCTGTTCTTGTGTCAGTTTGCTGAGGATGATGTTCTCCAGATTCATCCATGTCCCTACAAATGACACAAACTCATCATTTCTGATTGCTGCATAATATTCCATGGTGTATATGTGCCACATTTTTCCAATCCAGTCTATCATCAATGGGCATTTGGGTTGATTCCAAGTCTTTGCTATTGTAAACAGTGCTGCAATGAACTTTCGTGTACATGTGTCCTTATAGTAGAACGACTTATAGCCTTTTGGATATATACCCAGTAATGGGATTGCTGGGTCAAATGGAATTTCTATTTCTAAGGCCTTGAGGAATCGCCACACTAACTTCCACAGTGGTTGAACTAATTTACACTCCCACCAACAGTGTAAAAGTGTTCCTTTTTCTCCACATCCTCTCCAGCATCTGTTGTCTCCAGATTTTTTAATGATCGCCATTCTAACTGGCGTGAGATGGTATCTCAATGTGGTTTTGATTTGCATCTCTCTGATGCAAATCATATGATTGTTGGCCTCATATATGTCTTCTTTTGTTAAGTGTCTGTTCATATCCTTTGCCCACTTTTGAATGGGCTTGTTTGTTTTTTTCCTGTAAATCTGTTTGAGTTCTTTGTAAATTCTGGATATCAGCCCTTTGTCAGATGGGTAAACTGCAAAATATTTTTCCCATTCTGTTGGTTGCCGATTCACTCCATTGACTGTTTCTTTTGCCGTGCAGAAGCTGTGGAGTTTCATTAGGTCCCATTTGTCTATTTTGGCTTTTGTTGCCAATGCTTTTGGTGTTTTGTTCATGAAGTCCTTGCCTACTCCTATGTCCTGGATAGTTTTGCCTAGATTTCCTTCTAGGGTTTTTATTGTGCCGGGTCTTATGTTTAAGTCTTTAATCCATCTGGAGTTAATTTTAGTGTAAGGTGTCAGGAAGGGGTCCAGTTTCTGCTTTCTGCACATGGCTAGCCAGTTTCCCAACACCATTTGTTGAACAGGGAATCCTTTCCCCATTGCTTGTTTTTGACAGGTTTATCAAAGATTGTGTGGTTGTAGATATGTTGTGTTGCCTCTGTTGCCTCTGTTCTGTTCCATTGGTCTGTATCTCTGTTTTGGTACCAGTACCATGCTGTTTTGATTACTGTAGCCTTGTAGTATAGTTTGAAATCCGGTAGCGTGATGCCCCCCCGCTGTGTTCTTTTTGCTTAGAATTGACTTGGCTATGCGGGCTCTCTTTTGGTTCCATATGAAGTTCGTGGTGGTTTTCTCCAGTTCTGTGAAGAAAGTCGATGGTAGCTTGATGGGTATAGCATTGATTCTGTAAATTACTTTGGGCAGTATAGCCATTTTCACGATATTAATTCTTCCTAACCATGAACATGGAATGTTTCTCCATCTGTTTGTGTCCTCTCTGACTTCGTTGAGCAGTGGTTTGTAGATCTCCTTGAAGAGGTCCCTTACGTTCCTTGTGAGTTGTATTCCAAGGTATTTTATTCTTTTTGTAGCAATTGTGAATGGCAGTTCATTCTTGATTTGGCTTTCTTTAAGTCTGTTATTGGTGTAGAGGAAGGCTTGTGATTTTTGCACATTGATTTTATATCCTGAGACTTTGCTGAAGTTGCTTATCAGTTTCAGGAGTTTTTGGGCTGAGGCGATGGGGTCTTCTAGGTATACTATCATGTCGTCTGCAAATAGAGACAATTTGGCTTCCTCCTTTCCTATTTGAATGCCCTTTATTTCTTTTTCTTGCCTGATTGCTCTGGCTAGAACTTCCAGTACTATATTGAATAGGAGTGGTGAGAGAGGGCATCCTTGTCTAGTGCCGGATTTCAAAGGGAATGCTTCCAGTTTTTGCCCATTCAGTATGATATTGGCTGTTGGTTTGTCATAAATTGCTTTTATTACTTTGAGATATGTTCCATCAATACTGAGTTTATTGAGGGTTTTTAGCATAAAGGGCTGTTGAATTTTGTCAAATGCCTTCTCTGCATCAATTGAGATAATCATGTGGTTTTTGTTTATGGTTCTGTTTATGTGGTGAATTATGTTTATAGACTTGCATATGTTGAACCAGCCTTGCATCCCCGGGATGAATCCTACTTGATCATGATGAATAAGTTTTTTGATTTGCTGTTGCAATCGGCTTGCCAATATTTTATTGAAGATTTTTGCATCTATGTTCATCATGGATATTGGCCTGAAGTTTTCTTTTCTTGTTGGGTCTCTGCTGGGTTTTGGTATCAGGATGATATTGGTCTCATAGAATGATTTGGGAAGGATTCCTTCTTTTTGGATTATTTGGAATAGTTTCAGAAGAAATGGTACCAGCTCCTCTTTTTGTGTCTGGTAGAATTCGGCTGTGAACCCATCGGGACCTGGGCTTTTTTTGTGTGGTAGGCTCTTAATTGCTGCCTCGACTTCTGACCTTGTTATTGGTCTATTCATAGTTTCAGCTTCCTCCTGGTTTAGGCTTGGGAGGACACAGGAGTCCAGGAATTTATCCATTTCTTCCAGGTTTGCTAGCTTATGTGTGTAGAGTTGTTTGTAATATTCTCTTATGATGGTTTGAATTTCTGTGGAATCTGTGGTGATTTCCCCTTTATCATTTTTTATTGCATCTATTTGGTTGTTCTCTCTTTTCTTTTTAATCAATCTGGCTAGTGGTCTGTCTATTTTGTTGATCTTTTCAAAAAACCAGCTCTTGGATTTATTGATTTTTTGGAGGGTTTTTCGTGTCTCAATCTCCTTCAGTTCAGCTCTGATCTTAGTTATTTCTTGTCTTCTGCTGGGTTTTGAGTTTTTTTGATTTTGCTCCTCTAGCTCTTTCAATTTTGATGATAGGGTGTCAATTTTGGATCTCTCCATTCTTCTCATATGGGCACTTATTGCTATATACTTTCCTCTAGAGACTGCTTTAAATGTGTCCCAGAGATTCTGGCATGTTGTGTCTTCGTTCTCGTTGGTTTCGAAGAACTTCTTTATTTCTGCCTTCATTTCGTTGTTTATCCAGTCAACATTCAAGAGCCAGTAGTTCAGTTTCCATGAAGCTGTGCGGTTCTGGGTTTGTTTCTGAATTCTGAGTTCTAACTTGATTGCACTATGGTCTGAGAGGCTGTTTGTTATGGTTTCAGTTGTTTTGCATTTGCTGAGCAGTGCTTTACTTCCAATTATGTGGTCAATTTTTGAGTAGGTGTGATGTGGTGCTGAGAAGATTGTATATTCTGTGGAATTGGGGTGGAGAGTTCTGTAAATGTCTATCAGGTTTTCTTGCTCCAGGTCTGAGTTCAAGCCCTGGATATCCTTGTTGATTTTCTGTCTGGTTGATCTGTCTAATATTGACAGTGGGGTGTTAAAGTCTCCCACTATAATTGTGTGGGAGTCTAAGTCTCTTTGTAAGTCTTTAAGAACTTGCCTTATGTATCTGGGTGCTCCTGTGTTGGGTCCATATATGTTTAGGATCGTTAGCTCTTCTTGTTGTATCGATCCTTTTACCATTATGTAATGTCCTTCTTTGTCTCTTTTGATCTTTGTTGCTTTAAAGTCTATTTTATCAGACATGAGAATTGCAACTCCTGCTTTTTTTTGCTCTCCATTTGCTTGGTAAATCTTCCTCCATCCCTTTATTTTGAGCCTTTGTGTATCCTTGCATGCGAGATGGGTTTCCTGGATACAGCACACTGATGGGTTTTGGATTTTTATTCAATTTGCCAGTCTGTGTCTTTTGATTGGTGCATTTAGTCCATTTACATTTAGGGTTAGTATTGTTATGTGTGAATTTGATACTGCCATTTTGATGCTAGCTGGCTGTTTTGCCTGTTAGTTGTTGTAGATTCTTCATTATGTTGATGCTCTTTAGCAATTAGTGTGATTTTGGAATGGCTGGTACTGGTTGTTCCTTTCTATGTGTAGTGCCTCTTTCAGAAGCTCTTGTAAAGCAGGCCTGGTGGTGACAAAATCTCTGAGTACTTGCTTGTTCACAAAGGATTTTATTTTTCCTTTACTTCTGAAGCTCAGTTTGGCTGGATATGAAATTCTGGGTTGAAAGTTCTTTTCTTTAAGGATGTGGAATATTGGCCCCCACTCTCTTCTGGCTTGCAGAGTTTCTGCCGAGAGATCTGCTGTGAGTCTGATGGGCTTTTCTTTGTAGGTGACCCGACCTTTCTCTCTGGCTGCCCTTAGTATTTTCTCCTTTATTTCAACCTTGTTGAATCTGACGATTATGTGCCTTGGGGTTGCTCTTCTTGCGGAATATCTTTGTGGTGTTCTCTGTATTTCCTGCAATTGAGTGTTGGCCTGTCTTGCTAGGTGGGGGAAATTTTCCTGGATATTGTCCTGAAGAGTATTTTCCAACTTGGATTCATTCTGTTCGTCACATTCTGGTACACCTATCAAACGTAGGTTAGGTCTCTTCACATAGTCCCACATTTCTTGGAGACTTTGTTCATTCCCTTTTGCGCTTTTTTCTCTGATCTTGGTTTCTTGTTTTATTTCATTGAGTTGATCTTCGACTTCTGAAATTCTTTCTTCTGCTTGGTCAATTCGGCTATTGAAACTTGTGCATGCTTCGCAAAGTTCTCGTATTGTGTTTTTCATCTCCTTTAATTCATTCATATTCCTCTCTAAGTTATCCATTCTTGTTATCATTTCCTCGAATCTTTTTTCAAGGTTCTTAGTTTCTTTGCATTGATTTGAAACATGTTCTTTTAGCTCACAAAAGTTTCTCACTATCCACCTTCTGAAGTCTAATTCCGTCATTTCGTCACAGTCATTCTCCATCCAGCTTTGTTCCCTTGCTGGTGAGGAGTTTTGGTCCTTTCTAGGAGGCGAGGTGTTCTGGTTTCGGGTGTTCTCCTCCTTTTTGCGCTGGTTTCTTCCCATCTTTGTGGATTTATCCACCTGTCGTCTGTGTAGTTGCTGACTTTTCGATTGGGTCTCTGGGTGGACCCCCAGATTGTTGATGATGAAGTATTTCTGTTACTTGGTTTTCCTTCTACCAATCTAGCCCCTTTGCTGTACGACTGCAGAGGTCCACTCCAGGCCCTGCTTGTCTGGGGTACACCTATATCAGCTGTGGAACAGTAGGGATGCTACCAGTTTCTTTTTCTGCTATCTTTGTCCCAGAATGATGTCTGCCAAATGTCAGTCTTTTGGATATAGAGGGGTCAGGGAGCTGCTTGAGGAGACAGTCCGTACTTTATAGTAGCTCAAGTGCTGAGCTGTGAGCTCTGATGTTCATTCAGGGCTGTTAGGCTGCTATGTTTAGTTCTCCTGCAACAGAACTCAAAAAAAGCCCTTTTTTTCTCAGCTGCTGTTTCTGAAGGGGTTGGTGCTTTATTTTTGAGTGTCTGCCCGGTTGTCCTGCCTAGCTAGGAGGCAGTCTTGTCCTGCCGAGGCTCCGCCCTGATGGTGTGAGGTTTACCCTGTTTCTGCGGTCTCCGCCCTGCAGCCGTGGGCTCCGCCCTGCAGCCATGGGCTCTGCCCTGCAGCGGAGTCTCTCTGTTTTACCGGGTTGCCTCGGCAATGGCAGGCTGGGTCAGCAATGGGCGTGTACCTCAGTAGGGGCTGATTGCCTCGGTAATGGCGGACGCCCCTCCCGCACGGAGCTGCGCCTTAAGGTAACCTCCTAACAGGAAGCGTTTCGAATCCCGTTTTGTCACACTGCGCTACCCCTAAGGCTTTGTCCTGGGCTGGCTCACTGTTCAAGTCCCGTTCAGTCTCAAGTTCAGCCCTCTCAGGTCTCAGGTTGCCAGTTCAACAGGGCCCCCGGAACAGTGTGCTTTTGTGCGGACCTTTGTGGAGCACCTCTGCATCTGGCAGCCGCACCGGCTGCTGGCTACACCAGTCAAGATCTCTGGCTGGCATCCCGCGTTTGTTTTATATCTGGGAATTTCCCCATTCTGTGGGCAACAAAGGTCCGTCTGGAAATGCGTCCCTGACTCACCTACTCCACGCATCCAGCGAGAGCCTCAATCCTGAGTTGTTCTCACAGCGCCATCTTGAGTCGTCCCAAATATTATTTTCAATGAGAATTTCAGCTGGAGGATGAGCAGAACAGTTACATGGAATGACAGAATTTTCCACCTGGCTTCTCTGCAGTGAGCACAAATCACTGGTACAAAATGTTTGTGAAACCAATAAGAAAAGATGTCTCTGGTGACCTATGCCTTTTATTTGAACTATGAATTTAACAAAGAGCTAATATCCAAGAAGGCCAACAAGTCAGCAAGGAAAAAGCAAATAATCTCATAAAAAAGTGGGCAAAAGACATGAACAGACAGTTCTCAAAAGAGGATAAACAAATGGCTGACAAACAAATAAAATATGCTCAGAATCACTGATTAGCAGGGAAATGCAAATGAAAACCACAATGTGATACCACGTTACTCCTGCAAAAATGGCCATAATTAAAAAATAAAAAAAAAACAGATGTTGGTGTGAATGTGGTGAAAAAGGAACATTTTTTACACTGCTGGTGGAAATGTAAACCAATACAACTACTAAGGAAAACGGTATGGAGATTCCTTAAATAACTAAAAGTAGAACCACCATTCAATCAGCAATTTCACTACTGGGTATTTATGCAAAGGAAAGGAAGTCATTATATGGAAAAGACACTGGCACACACATGTTCATAGCAGCACAATTTGCAATTGCAAAAATGTGGAACCAGTCTAAATGCCCATCAACCAATTAGTGAATAAAGATAATGTGGTATATATAAACCACGGAAAACTAATCAGCCATAAAAAGAAACAAAATAATGACATTTGCAGCAACCTGCATAGAGTTGGAGACCATTATTGTAGGTGAAGTACCTCAGGAATGGAATGTTGCATATTCTCACTTATAAGCGGGAACTAAGCTATGAGAACACAAAGGCATAAAAATGATGTAATGGACTTTGGGGATTCAGGGAAAGGGCAGACAAGGCATGAGGGCTGAAGGACTATGCATTGGGTATAGTGTACACTGACCAGGTGATGAGTGCACCAAAATTCAGAAATCACCACTAAAGAACTTATCCACATAACCAAAACCAGCTGTTCCCCAAAAACTATTGAAATAAAATTAAAAAGAAATAAAGTCAAGAGAAATGCAGAGAGATTGAGCCAGAGTCTTGAACAAACCGTACCTGAGCTCTGTGCTAGCTTTGAACTTTAAATTATGTGGGCCAATAAAGTTTTTCAATGTCTGAGCCAGCTTGAGTCCAGTTTCCTGTTCCTGAAATGTCTGAACGGAACTGTCCTGAACTCAACAGTATCCCAAGTTTTGTGTCATTCCACAAATGAATTTTGTAGAAATGAATATACAGTTTCAAAAGAAATTCACAGATATTTGAGGAGTATGAATTATACATTATGCTTCTGCAGCAGCCTTTCAAGTGCAAACCTCAGGATATGATGAACTCTCAAGAGTATGTCCTATTAGTTTGGCTTAGTTTTGGGGACACTTGATTGAGCTGAAGGATAATGAAGACTTCCAACATGATGTAGAATTCCCTGTC
This sequence comes from Callithrix jacchus, assembly GCF_049354715.1. NCBI lineage: Eukaryota > Metazoa > Chordata > Mammalia > Primates > Cebidae > Callithrix > Callithrix jacchus. The sequence continues at coordinate 68,142,045 of NC_133502.1, forward strand.
ATGTTAAAAGTCAGTATATTACTTCAGAACTGTTATGATGCTTACATTATGAAATTTATGTGCGATCGATTCAAGATGGCGTGGTAAGAACAACTCAGGATTGCAGCTCTCAGTGAAGGCACAGAGGGTGAGTCAAAGCCGCATTTCCAGACGGGTCTTTGTTGCCCACAGAACAGGGAAATTCCCAGGTGTAGGAGAGACACGGGATGCCAGCGCAGCTGTTTCAGCTGGCGGGGCCACTTTGGCTGGCACCACAGCACAGCGGCACTCTGCCCACACCGCACAAAATGCACTGGTCCGATGCCCTTTTAAACCGGCAATCTGAGACTTGGAAAGGCAGATTAGCATATCCATCTGATTAAATGGGACTTGGACAGTGAGCCAGACCAGGAGATTCCTGGGAAGCGGCGTTTGAGCCAGCGCAGTGAGTCGCTGCCTGAGAAATCACACAGATCCCAGCACCCTATCAGCAGGTGATTGAAACACCTGGGAGAGAGTCAACCGTTCAACTTAAAAAAAAAAGCACTCTGAGGCAGGGAGCCCAGGTGATCAGGCTCGGCGGGTTTCACCCCCACAGGGACAAACAAAATGGTGATTCGAAATGCTTGGGGTTGAGAGTTTCACTGCAGGCACAGCTGAACCCAGGATGGTGCAGCTCTGTGGGGGAGAGGCGTCCACCATTACTGAGGCAATCCACCCCTACTGAGGTACACTCCCATGGCTGACACAGCCTGCCGTTGCTGAGGCAACCCACTATAACAGAGAGACTCTGCTGCAGGGTGGAGCCTGTGGCAGCAGGGCGGAACCACGCCAGCAGGGTGGAGCCTCGGAAGGCAAATAGTGACTAGACTGTTCCCTAGCTGGGCAGGACAGTGCAACGGATACTCATAAAGATAGCCCTAACTCCCTGAGACAGAGCATCTGAGGAAAAAAAGGGGTTCTATGAGTTCCGCTGCAGCAGACTTAAATGTATCAGCCTAACAGCCCTGAATGAACAACGGAGCTCACAGCTCAGCACTTGAGCTCCTATAAAGTTCAGACCATCTCCTCAAGCAGCTCCCTGACCCCTGTGCATCCAAAGAATCACCTCAAAAAGGACTGATCAGACCTTTTTGGCAGGCATCATTCTGATTTGGCGGGCATCATTCTGGGACAAAGATAGCAGAAGAAGAAACTGGTAGCATCCCTCTCTGTTTTGCAGCTGCTACAGGTGTACCCCAGACAAGCAGGGCCTGGAGTGGACCTCAACAGTCATACAGTGGAGGGGCTAGACTGGTAGAAGGAAAACCAAGTAACAGAAATACATCATCATCAACAATCTGGGCGTCCACTCAGAGACCCAATCGAAAAGTCAGCAACTAATCAGACAACAGGTGGATAAATCCACAAAGATTGGAAGAAACCAGCTCAAAAAGGAGGAAAACAACCGAAACCAAAACACCTTGCCTCCTACAAAGGACCAAAACTCCTCACCAGCAACGGAACAAAGCTGGACGGAGAATGAGTGTGAAGAAATGATGGATTCAGACTTCAGAAGGTGGATAATGAGAAACTTCTGTGAGCTAAAAGAACATGTTCTAAATCAATGAAAAGAAACTAAGAACCTAGAAGAAAGATTCGAGGAAATGATAACAAAAATGGACAACTTAGAGAGGAATATGAATGAATTGAAGGAGCTGAAAAACACAACACGAGAACTTCGCGAAGCATGCACAAGTTTCAACAGCCGAATTGACCAAGGAGACGAAAGAATATCAGAAGTCGAAAATAAACTCAATGAAATAAAACAAGAAACCAAGATCAGAGAAAAAAGCGCAAAAAGGAATAAACAAAGTCTGCAAGAAATGTGGGACTATGTGAAGAGACCTAACCTACGTTTGATAGGTGTACCAGAATGTGACAAAGAGAATCAATCCAAGCTGGAAAATACTCTTCAGGATATTATCCAGGAAAATTTCCCCAACCTAGCAATCCAGGCCAATATTCAAGTCCAGGAAATACAGAGAACACCACAAAGATATTCCACAAGAAGAGCAACCCCAAGGCACATAACTGGCTCTTGAATGTTGACTGGATAAACAATGAAATGAAGGCAGAAATAAAGAAGTTCTTTGAAACCAATGAGAACGAAGACACAACATGCCAGAATCTCTGGGACACATTTAAAGCAGTCTCCAGAGGAAAATATATAGCAATAACTGCCCATATGAGAAGAGTGAAGAGATCCAAAATCGACACCCTATCATCAAAACTGAAAGAGATAGAGGAGCAAGATCAAAAAAACTCAAAACGTAGCAGAAGACAAGAAATAACTAAGATCAGAGCAGAACTGAAGGAGATAGAGACACGAAAAACCCTTCAAGAAAATCAACAAATCCAAGAGCTGGTTTCTTGAAAAGATCAACAAAATAGACCACTAGCCAGTCCGATAAAAAAGAAAAGAGAGAGCAACCAAATAGATGCAATAAAAAACGATAAATGGGAAATCACCACAGATTCCACAGAAATTCAAACGATCATCAGAGAATATTACAAACAACTCTATGCACATAAACTAGTAAACCTGGAAGAAATGGATAAATTCCTGGACACCTGTGTCCTCCCAAGCCTAAACCAGGAGGAAGCTGAAACTATGAATAGACCAATAACAAGGGCAGAAGTCGAGGCAGCAATTAAGAGCCTACCACACAAAAAAAGCCCAGGTCCAGATGGGTTCACAGCTGAATTCTACCAGACGCACAAAGAGGAGCTGGTACCATTCCTTCTGAAACTATTCCAAATAATCCAAAAAGAGGGAATCCTTCCCAAATCATTTTATGAGAACAACATCATCCTGATACCAAAACCTGGCAGAGACTTAACAAGAAAAGAAAACTTCAGGTCAATATCCATGAGGAACATAGATGCAAAAATCTTCAATAAAATACTGGCAAGCCGATTGCAACAGTACATCAAAAAACTTATTCATCATGATCAAGTAGGATTCATCCTGGGGATGCAAGGCTGGTTCAACATACACAAGTCTATAAACATAATTCACCACATAAACAGAACCAAAAGCAAAAACCACATGATTATGTCAATTGATGCAGAGAAGGCATTCGACAAAATTCAACAACTCTTTATGCTAAAATCCCTCAATAAACTCGGTATCGATGGAACGTATCTCAAAGTAATAAAAGCTATTTACAACAAACCAACAGCCAATATCATACTGAATGGGCAAAAACTGGAAGCATTCTCTTTGAAATCCGACACTAGACAAGGATGCCCTCTCTCACCATTCCTATTCAATATAGTACTGGAAGTTCTAGCCAGAGCAATCAGGCAAGAAAAAGAAATAAAGGGTATTCAAATAGGAAAGGAGGAAGCCAAATTGTCTCTATTTGCAGACAACATGATAGTATACCTAGAAGACCCCATCGCCTCAGCCCAAAAACTCCTGAAACTGATAAGCATCTTCAGCAAAGTCTCAGGATATAAAATCAATGTGCAAAAATCACAAGCATTCGTCTACACCAATAACAGACTTAAAGAGAGCCAAATCAAGAATGAACTGCCATTCACAATTGCTACAAAATGAATAAAATACCTAGGAATACAACTTACAAGGAATTTAAGGGACCTCTTCAAGGAAAATTACAAATCACTGCTCAATGAAATAAGAGAGGACACAAACAGATCGAGAAACATTCCATGTTCATGGTTAGGAAGAATTAATATCGTGAAAATGGCTATACTGCCCAAAGTAATTTATAGAATCAATGCTATCCCCATCAAGCTACCATTGACTTTCTTCACAGAACCTGAAAAAACCACCTTAAACTTCATATGGAACCAAAAGAGAGCCCGCATAGCCAAGTCAATTCTAAGCCAAAAGAACACAGTGGGGGGCATCACACTACCGGATTTCAAACTATACTACAAGACTACAGTAATCAAAACAGCATGGTACTGGTACCAAAACAGAGATATAGACCAATGGAACAGAGCAGAGGCATCGGAGGCAACACAACTTATCTACAACCATACAATCTTTGATAAACCTGACAAAAACAAGCAATGGGGAAAAGATTCCCTGTTTAATAAATGGTGTTGGGAAAACTGGCTAGCCATGTGCAGAAAGCAGAAACTGGATCCCTTCCTGACACCTTACACTAAAATTAACTCCAGATGGATTAAAGACTTAAACATTAGACCTGGCACCATAAAAACCCTAGAAGAAAATCTAGGCAAAACCATTCAGGACATAGGAGTAGGCAAGGACTTCATGACCAAAACACCAAAAGCATTGGCAACAAAAGCCAGAATAGACAATGGGACCTAATCAAACTCCACAGCTTCTGCACGGCAAAAGAAACAGTCACTAGAGTGAATCGGCAACCGAAAGAATGGGAAAAAATTTTTGCAGTTTACCTATCTGACAGAGGGCTGATATCCAGAATTTACAAGGAACTCGAACATATTTACAAGAAAAAAAACAAACGAGCCCATTCAAAAATGGGCAAAGGATATGAATAGACACTTTACAAAAGAAGACATATATGAGGCCAACGATCATATGAAAAAATGCTCATCATCACTAGTCATTAAGAGATGCAAATAAAAACCACATTGAGATACCATCTCATGCCAGTTAGAATGGCAATCATTAAAAAATCTGGAGACAACAGATGCTGGAGAGGATGTGGAGAAATAGGAACACTTTTACACTGTTGGTGGGAGTGTAAATTAGTTCAACCACTGTGGAAGACAGTGTGGTGATTCCTCAAGGTCTTAGAAATAGAAATTCCATTTGACCCAGCAATCCCATTACTGGGTATATATCCAAAGGACTATAAATCGTTCTACTATAAGGACACATGCACACGAATGTTCATTGCAGCACTGTTTACAATAGCAAAGACCTGGAACCAACCCAAATGCCCATTAATGATAGACTGGATTGGGAAAATGTGGCACATATACACCATGGAATATTATGCAGCAATCAAAAACGATGAGTTCGTGTCGTTTGTAGGGACATGGATGAATCTGGAAAACATCTTTCTCAGCAAACTGACACAAGAACAGAAAATGAAATACCGCATATTCTCACTCATAGGTGGGTGAGGAATAATGAGAACACATGGACACAGGGAAGGGAGTACTACACACTGGGGTCTACTGGGGGGAATAGGGGAGGGACCGTGGGGGTGGGGAGATGGGGAGGGATAGCCTGGGAGAAATGCCAAATGTGGGTGAAGGGGAGGAAGGCAGCAAAACACACTGCCATGTGTGTACCTATGCAACTGTCTTGCACGTTCTGCACATGTACTTCAAAACCTAAAATGCAGTTTAAAAAAAAAGAGGCAGAATTAATGAAAGAGTACAGCTCCTCAATTTTTTTGGACCACGTGAAAATAGAGAATACGCTGAGGCAGGATGGCAAATACTTATTTCTTTTGTTATAAAGTAAAAACAAAGTGATTTTTTTCTATCTTCGGCAGAAAGGAGAAAAAATTTTAAATAAATATATAAATAATAATAAAAAAAAAGAAAGTTATGTGCCTAAAGTTTTGGCAACTTTTGCTTCTACCTAACTTTCTGAAAATATTTTCTTTTTTAGAAAAGTGTTGAAATAAAAATTAAATACGAGTTGAGAAACACGTTAAGAGTTACTGCCTGTGAGATAAATCTGGAGTCAGAATGTAAACATATGCTTATTGAATATATCTCATTTTTTGAGACCAGTTTATTCCTGTTTTTGCCACTAGTTTCATTGACTTGATCGATGTTACACACTCGGAATGAATAAAGTTGATTAAACTTTTTTGTGTGTGTTGCTTTTGTATTCATGCATTAATGCAACCATTGCCAATTTTAGCATCAAAAAATGTATAGAGCTACAGATATTTGGTTTTCTAATCGGGTAGCCTGCTACAGATTGAATTATTGTATATCCCCCAAATTCATTTGTTCAAGGCCTAATTCTCAGTATGACAGTGTTTGGAGGTGGAGCGTTTGATAGGTTATTAGGTCATGAGGATCGAGACCTTCATAAATAGCATTAGTGTTCTCACAAGAAAGGATATGAGAGAGATGATTTCTATCTGGGCCCTGTGAGGCCACAGTGAGAAGATCGCTGTCTACAAGTCAGAAAATGGGCCCTCACCATTCACCAAATCTGCTAGCACTTTCATCTTAGACTTCAAAACCTCCAGAAATGTGAGAAATAAGTGTTTATTGTTTAAACCACTTCTGTCTATGGTATTTCTGGTATTAGCAGCTTGAACTAAGACATGCTTTGTTGTTAAAAATTCTTGAATGTTTTTGTATTAAAATATTTGTGTGTGTATAGATCAGATATACGTCCTTGTTGCTTTATTTATTGGTCCCTGTTCATTTAGCTTTGATTATGTCTAATCCAGGAAATAGTGAAGATAATTATGTTATTGTCTACCCCCCACTTACGAGTCTCTTTTCCCAGCTAAAGATTCCCAACTTTAGTTCCTTACTATCCTCATCACATACCTCGAGTTCTGTTCAGTGTGGCAAAGCCCTTAAAAGTAATGTCTTAAAGAGTCGTAGCTCACGCTTGTAATCCCAGCACTTTGTGAGGCCGAGGCAGGCAGATCACTTGAGGCCAGGAGTTCAGGACGAGCCTGGCCAACATGACAAAACACCATGTCTACTAAAAATACAATAATTAGCTGAGCATGTTGGTGCATGACTATAATCCCAATACTTGGGTGGCTGAGTCATGAGAATCGCTTAGACCAGGGTGGAGCTTGTCATGGGGGGCAGAGGTTGGTTTCAGTGAGCTGAGATTGTGCCACTGCACTCCAGTCTGGGTGACAGAGCAAGACTCTGTCTCAAAAAACAAAAAAGAAAGAAAGAAATAATAATGTCTTGATTATAAGAGGCGACTAAAAAATGTGAGCATTGATGCATTGATATAATCAGCTCTAATAAATCTACTGAGCAGAGCTAATGAGGCTTCTGTGACTGTGTGTGTATTTTCCTACTCAAGTAATTTGAAATATTATGTGAAAAGTTTTCATAACCAAGTCTGTGGTTCACGGAATGGTTTTTAAGCAATATTCCTTATAAATGAAGAAAAAGTTGAATTTTGCTGTGTCACCTGTCTTCTTATGCATTTCAAAAAAGATCCTTCATTTTAGTCAAATTATTCATAGACTTTGCATCTGTTCTAGAGTTGGACTTCCTAAATGATACTATTTATTGATCTGCAAACACCTCAGTTACAAAAGGCTTTCTCAAATGAGGGCATTCATTGAGTCAGAATATTTCTTTAAAAAAGGCCACATGGAAGGGCAAATGTTTGTCATTTGAATTTTACCCTCTCTTAGGAAGTCGCTTTGGCTACATGTTCGGAGCCCAGCTCCTGGGGAAAAAAAGAATCTATGTGTGAATGTTCAGGCTTTTCCATAGGCAATGACAAAGGCTTTCCCTGGCAGTCTTCCGGGGGAAACCTGCCCTTCCCACACAGACTTGGTGACAGACAATGCACTGCAGTCTTTGAAAAGATCTGCGGTCAAAGAGTCCTGCCCGCTGGCTGGTCATGTTCTTATGCACAGTGATTTCCTAGCCAGGTGCCTCCACTGGGAAAGGTGCCTCCTTATCTGGAAACCTTGAAGATATTTTCCTCACTCTGACTGACTCAGTGTCCAGTAACTTTTCCACTTCTAGCCCTCTCCTCTCCTCTGGACCGCAGGTCTATAAAACTGCAAAAGCCTTTTGTTCTGGGCTTCTTATTCAGTGAAACACCACCCCCCACCTCACCCTCAGAGATCCATCTGATCTTCAGCAGGTGCACTGTTCCATGGGGAAACGGAACGGGGAGAGATGGCAGATTTCTCTGGTTTTAGCCTCTTGCTTTTATTATTGCAGTATGTGAATAAAGGCTTCACTCTTGCTTTCCTTTTGGTGCATTGCTTTTAACTTGCTGCTCTGGTGGCTCAGTTCTAGTCACCTCAGACTGAGACAGGTCCTGACAACGCAGTTCTGATCAATAAAAGCTTTACCATAAAATGGACACATCAGACAATAATAATTATGAAAGCCAACATTTACTGAGCTCTTACTGTATGCCAGAAACCACGCCACACCCTTTAAATAATGTGATTGCCATGTTGCTCAAAGTGTGGTCCAGGAACCAGTGCAGCCTGATAACAGTTTGTTACCAATTTAAGTTGGGGGGAATAGAGGAGGGACAGCAAGGGGTGGGGAGTTGGGGAGAGATAGCATGGTGAGAAATGCCAGATGTAGGTGAAGGGGAGAAAGGCAGCAAATCACACTGCCACGTGTGTACCTATGCAACTATCTTGCATGTTCTTCACATGTACCCCAAAACCTAAAATGCAATAAAAAATAAATTAAAAATAAATAAATAAATAAGAAAAAAAAACCATGATAAGTAGAAAAACCAGAGAATGTATTTAGAAACTTGTATTTGTCACTGCTATGCAACTGGTAATTGTTTTTGTATTTGTAAGAGTATTCACCCACAACAAGTTGAAAATTTTAGAAATATGTTCTTTCACCACAGGTAAATGGAGAAGCACTATGCTATCTCATTGAATCTTTAAAACGATCTTTTGAAGTACATCCCGTTCATACCCTTCATGTATTGCTGAGTAACCCTAGGCACAGACAGGCTGAGTGACTTGCTGAGGGTCGTGCTGATAAGTAGTGTCAATGTTGAGACGTGTGGCAAGACAGCTGGCTCCACAGCTGCTGGTCTTCTCTTACTCTAGGGCTAGATTCACAGCTCTTTTTATCAGGGGATGGCTTGTGCTACCCAAATGTGATCTAACAAGTATCCTATGGAGCCACTTGGGTAGAATATCTGTCATTGTGCTTGCCCCAGAAAATCTAGGGTGCATGGCTGCCTTAGACCAGTACTTCTGTTACATAATTAAATGACATTCTCTACCTACATTGGCAGGGAGAAGTTCTGAGTCTTTGCAGGAAGCCCATCACATTCCAAGGTATCTTCTTGTGTTGGATGTAGGGTTTTCAGAAATTTAACTCTTGTTAGAATCAGTATTTACCCAAAGCAACTTTCCTTGTCCATAGCAGCAATTTCCAGACTTCTAATTCCATTTACTTCCAGTTTTAGGATTTTGCTTCTGCATGGCCATGACTATGTGTTTCCTGCCCTCATTGCAGGCTTGGAAATAGAATTGGGTGACTCCAAGTATTTCCCATAGACTGAGGTCTTGACTGCTTATACTGGCACACCTCGTTTTATCGTGCTTCACTTTATTGTTCTGTGCAGATATGGAATCCTTACCAATTGAAGGTCTGTGGCAACCCTACATCCAGCTAATCTATTGGTGCCATTTTCTCAATAGCATGTGATTGCTTCACGTTTCTGCGTTACATTTTAGTAATTCTCTTAGTATGTCAAACATTTTCATTATTATTATATCTGCTATGGTGATCTGTGATCTGTGAACTTTGGTGTTACTAATTATTTTAGAGTGTCATGAACCGTGCCCATAGAAGATGGCAAACGTAATCAATGTGTGTGTGTTCTGACTGCCCCACCGACCAGCAGCTCCCCCATCTCTCTTTCTCTCCTTGGGCTTTCCTATACCCTGAGGCAGAACAATATTAAAATTAGGCCAGTTAAGAACCCTGCAATGGCTTCAAACTGTTCAAGTGAAGGGAAGACTCAGGTGTTTCTTTAAATCAAAAGCTAGAAATGAGTAAGCTTAGGGAGGAAGGCCTGTTGAAAGCCAAGACAGGCTGAAAGTTTGGCCTCTTGAGCCAAACAGCCAAATTGTAAATGCAAAGGAAGAGTTCTTGAAGAAAACTAAAAGTCTACTTCAGCAAACACATGAAGGATAAGAAAGTGAAATAGTCCCATTGCTGATATGAATAAGGTTTCAATAGTCTAAATAGATCAGATCAGTCATAGCATTTCCATAAACCAGAGCCTAATCTGGGTCAAGGCCCATAACATCAAGGAAAGGATCTCCACCAGCAAAAAAATTAAAACTTGCGGAAGCCTCAGACCATCATTAGTATTTTTCAACAAAAGCATTTTTCAATTTAGGTATGAACATTTTTCTAGCACAATACTATTGCACACTTAATAATTATAGTCTATTAAGCATAGTGTAAACGTACCTTTTATGTGAACTGGATAACCAAAATATTCTTGTGACTTGCTTTACTGCTATATCTGTTTTATTGGGGTGATCTGGAACCAAACCTACAATGTCTCCAAGAAATGCCTGTGCTGAAGAGCCCAGAGTTAAAAGCAACCCTGATGAGGTATAAATGCCTATTTGCAAAGAGCTAATTTTCTGGGGTTAAATTCTTTATACAGTTTCTTATCTATGATTCATTGGGTGAAAAGGTAGATTAAGATCAAAACCCAAAACTTCATGAGAAATCCTTGATATGCAGAGGATGGATGATTTTACAGTGTATTTCTTTTGAGGAGGAAAAAGAAACGGGGCATTGGAGGTAAGAAAAGCTAGTAGCAGTTACACGTGGTTGGCTCAGGGTAGTGGAATTTGGTATGGGGCTGAGTGGAGTTGGAGATTGCTGCTTTTTCTACATTCTCTTCTATATTTGATTTTTTTTAACCATTTGTACATATTACTCTGAGCAATTAAAAACATATCCTAGGTGGGGTTATGTGTTACATTCCCCTAGCCTGCCCTTGAATTTGGCTCGATGCAGTGGGCTGTTCCCTGCAAGGTCGGATTTCCCTTCTGCTGACAGCATCTTGCTCCAAGCCTGGCTTTCTTTTTTTCCTCTGCCTCAAGGACCTTCAAAATCTTGGGAGCCCTCTTGGCCCATGCACAGGAGCTACCAGGAAGTGGAGAGGAATACAGACACCGGGAAACAAATATCTTCAACAGAAGATGATTGGAATGAATGTATAGAGCTTCAGGCTGATAATTAGGGGAAGAATCAGAACACTTCCCAAAGGTCCTCAGCAGAGTGGAGCCCCTGTTGCCTACAGAGATGACTCAGTAACATACTCTGCAATGAAATATTTCCCTTTCTCTCTCACACTCCCCTGTTCCTGCTTCCTAGGCTCACCTCCCAAATAAACCACCTGCACTGTGTCCTCATCTCAGGTCTGCTTTCAGTACAAACCAAACTCAAGACAGTTCCTTATTTGAAAACTAGTAATCCTGAGATGCGATTTGCAGTCTCAGGTTTCTGGACCCAGCTATCTGCAGTTCTGTAGACCCTGGGAGCTGCTGCTGTGTGTACATTGAGCTTAGATGCAGACCAGAGAATTACTCCATTCTGAGCAATCAATGAACAGTTCCAGAAATGTACCATGGGAGTGCTTCATGGCTCGGGGAGGGGGCAAGAGATGCCATAAGGGAGACTGTTAAGTAATTTTTTGGCCAGCCAAAGAAATGTCATAGAAGAAGAAAAAAGGAAGATAAAAATGAGGGTATTATAAAAAAGAAGTTGGCATTATACAGAGAAAAGGAAATGCTGTCTCTCCCTTTCCTTCTGTCAAGAAGGCTAAGAGGTGTGAGCAGCAGATTGCAAAATAATCCAGGGAGCCAAGGACATTGCCAACTTGCTGTAGATGTTGGAACAGTCTCCTTGATTTTTGGAAGACAACCACTAAAGCTTGGGGAAGATGACCAAATAGAAACACTGCTTCCTTCTGCCATGTAGGTGGGGTGAAGGAGCTCCATAGACTAAGATTTTGGCATGTCTGAAAATTTTGCTCCCAGGGTGCCTCCAGATTTTCACTTTCCAGTTCTGCTCCTACCTGGCTGTGAGTGGTAGCTGGCTTCTGTGAGACACTGATCTACCCATGTAATACCGCACCCACCACCTTTTCCCTAAGCTCCCTTGGCCTAGTTCTTGTTATTTTCAACTAAAATTTGTGGCTGTTATGGTTACCACCCTCCCAAGCAGACTGGACCAGAGTGTCCTGGGGATTCCCTTCCCCACTCTTGCGCTCTTGTTTGTCTCTTTCTGTATATGCATGTGGCTTAAGGTTGCTGTTTTCCTTCCTCATTCAGATCATGAAGCTTGCTCTCTTTCTGTTTTCTACCTAATTACGGTTTCTTCTTTGTTCCCAACACCCTTGTATACATTTCAAGTACTTCTAATAAACCTTCATGTGTAATACCATCAGCTAAGTGGAACAGCAAAAATAACCCTCCAGCTTGTTAATGCCCAAATCACCAACAGGAGGTGAGCTCTGAGAGGTTTCCAACAATTGAAGTGTCTACCTTAGAGGGGAGGGTAATTGCTATGCCATTCCTAAGCTCTCCATGACTCTTGGGGATCCACAGTCAACACAGCTTTTCACTTCTTCCAATCTTCTCCATGGCCTTCTTGTTGAATGGGGGTCTAATTAGAGAGCTCCTTTGCTTAAGGCTTGTACTCTTGAGTCCTCTCTTAAGATTTCATAGAAGCATGTCTGAAAAACTTGATCTCTAAAACCAACTTTCTCTCTTGAGATAGATTTCAGGAAGCATCAAGAGTTGAAGCAAATTCTGCTTTCCCTGTCACTTAGAAGACAACATTTTTGAATCCTGTCCTCAAAACCTGAACCTGAGGCAGCAATGCATATGAATGCCTTATAATGGCAACTGATATGCCCAAATGGGTTTAGATTCTGTTTTTCTGTTAATTCTTGAAATTTTAAATAAAAGTAATAGCTGCTTATTTAAAAAAAATTAAAGCAGTACTAGAAAGAGGAGCATGCCAGGCCAAACTGTACAGGTCAAAGTATCTGCTGTAGCCAGCACAGGCTTTCAGGGTGTGACCTCGAGCTGTCTGCCTTCCCACTCCTTATCGGAAATGGGGGGATAGCAATAGCATCTACACCAGAGGTTCTCATGAGCATTAAATGAGTTGATATCTATAAAGACCTTAAAACAGTGCTTGGCACATCATAGCCTTATATTAGAATGTACTATATGAAATCAAAGATTTTCAAATATTTTCTACATTTTTAATGTCTATGTGAGCATATCAACAAATTATTTTTCTGCTTATATAAGTAGGCTTCTCATACATAGAATGGACCTCTTTTATTTCCCCTTGATAATGTGTCTTAGATATCTTCATTGCTGGCATTTAGAGATATACCATGTTCTTTTTAATGATGCCACATATTCCATTGTATGGATGTACAATAATTTATTTAACCAGTCTTCTAAAAATAGACTTGTGTTGCTTTCAATGAGTCTGTTAACAAAGAATGTTACAGTATGTAGATATGTGCATATATTTCTGCACACAGGCAAGTAAATTTATAGAAGTAAAATAAATTTTGGTAGGTCTTGCTGAATTGCCCCTCCAAAAGGTTTACCCATTTATACTTGGTTTAGACTCTTTTAAATTAAAATACAATGACAATGCTAAGCACATATTTAGTTGATGGGAATGAATTTAGGATTCAGAGAAATGTGTTTATGGCAATGTTTGGCAGAAAGTTTGGCAACACATGGATTGAGATAAACTTAGACCTTATGTTTTCAATAGGAGCTTACGTAGGTCTGAAGCTGGATTTAAGAATACACAGAGAACTGTTTGCAGAGATAGTCTCTACCCTTTAGCACTGCAGTCCTTTCAAAAGCATCACTGGGTGCCTAACAGTGAACACAAAGAACATTGCTTTGGTCTCCCTGTGTGTATCTATCACTCAGCATCAATAGGTGAGCCCACATGTCAAATATCAAGGAGGTAAATCTCTTTTTAACTATACCCTAACTACAAAAGATGACTGCAGAGTAAGCTTAGAGGATGAATGCAGGGATTCTTCCAGAATACAGGGTGTTGAAGGAGGAATGCAGGAGACCTACAGGCCAAACCCTGGCTGGCACTTGCTTCTTTCCATCGAAGGATCACCTCATCCTCTCTCTTTCAGACTTTCTGTTGGCCTTTCTCATGCATAGCAGTGAATTTCCTTTACCATCTTGTAAGGCTCAAGGGTTATTCATTCCATAGAACCGAAATGAAACAAGCATTACTGGTGTGGAATTCCTAACTCAGAGAAAAATTCATTTAATTGGAATGATAAATTTTTTATTATTCATTTCTTTAATCTTCAAAAGGCATGAATCAGGTTAAAATATTTGAATAAGGTAAAAACACCAAAAAGAAGGCAAATGTTACCTGTAATCACAATGCTTACAAATTATATAAAATAAAATAGGCAAAAAATATACATTCTCAACCACCTCCTTCTCTCCCTGCTACCCCCATGCCTCCAACTGCTGTTACTAGTTTAGGGTGCATCCTGGCATTTTTTAGTCTTTAACATAATTCATATGATACGAGGGAAAAAAAGAGCTCTGAGTGCTTCCTCACTGAGCTGCCAGCAGCTCATCTGAGTCTACAGCAGCACCTTCAGGAAACAAAGGAGGGGAAGAGGAGCAGGGTTAAGGAGATAGATGCTGTGCCACACTGCACTTGTTGAAACTCTCAGCTGTCATTAGCACAGGCTGAGGAAGGAGAGAGGTAGCAGGAAGGGGAAAATGGGATGGGAGAGGGCCAGAAATGCCTGGGGTGGGGCTCTGCCGCCTCCTGGATGCCTATTGACCACAGAGTTGGAGAATATCAGTGCCTATCTAGTCCTGCCTCCCTATTCACAGATGTGTTTTCCAGCTCTCAGTTTTTGATGCAGCCTGGAGAAGAATAGAAGTCTGTTCCTAATAAAGATAATGAAGATGATAATAAAAACCACAGCAATAATTTCTGGAGTATTTACTATATGCCGGGTCTTTAAAATGCATTATCTCCTTTAATGTACACAACAATCCTATTGTCTTCACTTTATGGAAGGGGAAACTGAGGTCAGGAATGTGAAGTACAGCCTAAGGCTACATACACAGCTACCTGACACGGGTTCAGAACTACCTGATGAAGTTCAGAATTCCAGTCCACATAGTTGGACCCCAGATCATGAATTCCTCCCCCCAAATAGTAATCCTACAGATGACTCAGTGGGGCTCCCTTTGACTATTCTATAGAAAAGGATTCCTGAAAGCTATCCTGGAAACCACGGGGAAACAGCATTCCACAGCATCTTCAGAACCCACCTCTAATCCCCCAACATAATTGGAAAGCTTTTCTACATACACTTTCCTCCTTATGTTTCTTGAAGGGAGGAAATTGTTCTTACCCATACTTAGATGAACTAGTTTTGTAAACTGTTTGGCTTAAAAATAAGGGGCCACGAAAATGTCAAAAATGATG
Source organism: Callithrix jacchus (assembly GCF_049354715.1). Classification (NCBI taxonomy): domain Eukaryota; kingdom Metazoa; phylum Chordata; class Mammalia; order Primates; family Cebidae; genus Callithrix; species Callithrix jacchus. Next base: position 68,157,255 of record NC_133502.1, read on the forward strand.
CTGACAGACAGAAAGCAGAGCCATTAATAAGGGAAGTTAATGGATGATTCAGAAGTGGTGATATTACTGAACAATACCTTAAAAGTTGGCTTTTAGGAAGCTATGTGAAAGGTTTGGGCAATCAGGAAGTAGTAAGATACAGACATTACTGGTAATTCTTGGCATCAATGTACATCGAAGCAGGGGTGACTTTGAAGAAGTGCTTAAATTGAACCAACAAGGCTAAATGGGACATTCAGGGGGGTCTGGAGGAAGGGTTCAAAATGTGTGCTGGGTTGGATGCATACTCAGGGGAAGTACAGTGCTCTATAGACTGTGGGGAAGAATGAATGGTGGAATGAAATCACTTAGCTCACATGCGGGGTCAATGGGTGGATGGGGTGGTAAGGAGATGACATTCCAATGCCAGCTCATTGGGGCAATGATGTCTCTAAGGAGTGGTGGTCCCTTCTGGATGTGCTTCCTTCATGCCTGACATCTGCTGTCATTTCCCAGCACTGGACTTGTAGGCCAGCCCACAGGCCAATCTAGGGGCCAGAACAGAAGGCACTGCTGTTCACTGGTCTGTGAACTTAGCACTGCAGGCACATTGCTCAGGAGAAAATAATCCCCAAGGGACTTGAGAACTCAAACTTATTAAGGATGACAGGGAAAGATAATATTGTCTGAAAGTCTTAGGTGCTGAGCACTGTGTCTGGGCCTTTAAACGAGTAATTTTGTTGAAGCCTTTCAACAAACAGAAAGACACAGGTAAAATTGCTTAGGCAGATATTAAGCCTACAAAGAGATGGACAAAGAGAAGGTGGTACTGGGCTCTTCCTGACTGTTGGGAGAGGGTGGATGGACTCTTCCAATGATCAAGGATCACATTTGTTTTTGTCAGAGCTTGTGACTGCTGAGAGTTGTGGGCGATTGTAAGAATTACATGAGTTAATATATGTAAAGCATTTAGAACAGGACCTAGAACATCATAATTCTATTTGTTTTAATTATCATTATTAGTTCATACCAACAAGTGTCACCAGTAGAGGGTCTTAAATGCAAGTTGTCCAGGTTCTTGGCATTTTGAACAAAGAATTGGACAAAACACACATCAAAGCAAGGAAAGAATGAAGCAAGGAAAGCAGAGATTTATTGAAAGTGAAAGTACACTTCATAGGGTGGGAGCTGCCAGAGTAGCAGCTCAAGGGCCATGGCTACAGGAGGATCTTCTGGGGTCCAAATACCCTCTAGAGGTTTTCCATTGGCCACTTGGTGTATATCTCATGCAAATATGGTGAACCACGATCAGTCTGATTGGTTGCAGAAAGCATCCAATCAGAGGCTGAAGTGAAGTTACAAAGTTACACTCTTATGCAAATATCTGATTGGTTCTTTCCATGACCAGTCAGAGGTACTTACTTTCAATTTTTCCACCTTCTACACAGAAAGGGGATTGGGGGTTTGCAAAACGAGTAACCTCTAGTCGTTTTGTTACTTAGGTGTGGAAAGTTGGAGTTTTCCTTTTGATTTAGTTCTAGGAAGTCAGCGTGAATCAGCCTTAGGCAGCCTTAGATTCCCTGCCTCCAGATCCTATTCTCTTGCCTCACAGAGTTGAAGAAGGACCACCAGTAATTAGAACAGCCAGGGTTTACTGAGTACTTACGAAGTGTTAGCTCTTTGGTACTCACTTTACATAGGAGGAGACTGAGACAGGGAGGTAAGTACATTGGGTGAGTCACCCAGCTGGGACTGTAACCCAAGGTTGTTTGTTTCCAAGTCCATGCTTTTAAGAGCTCAGCAGGAGTCTTGGAGGGAACGGAGAGGAGGCAGCCTAAGGATGTGTGAGGAGCAACCTTTACCTCCGCTAACGCTTATGTTTGGAAGATGAACAGAATGGAGGCAAAAGTGTTGGGTTCCAACTGCTCAGAGAAGTGTGAATAGTTTTGTTTCTTACTTTTTTTGCTCTTTAATTTCTCATCTTTTCCTATTGAATAATTTTTCTTTGTGCTCTGCAGTGGTTCTCAAACTTGGCTGCACATTAGAGTCACCTGGTGAGCTTTTCAGAGGCTCATCACAGACCAATTACATGGAAACCCCGTGGGCGGGGGTGGCCCAGGCATCAGTACTTTAAAATTATCCCCAGGTGATGCCAACTACCCTAAAATGTCTCAGTCTTAGAAACTTATTTGAATCATCCAGGAAGTTTTAAACAACATCCAGGCCTTGCCCTGCCTGATTCACTTGGTCTAGGCTGGAGCTTAGGTACCATGCTGTGTAAAAGATCCATAGGTGAGTTGAATGTGCAGTCAGATTTGAGAATCGTTGTCACCAATGAGACTTTGGGTAGCAACACAGAAGAAAATACATAAGTTATTATTACTATTCTTGAGACAGTCTCACTCTGTTGTCCAGGCTGGAGTGCAGCGGCATGATCTTGGCTCACTGCAACCTCTGCCTCCCGGGTTCAAGCTATTCTCTTGCCTCAGCCTCCTGAGTAGCTGGGATTACAGGTGCATGCTACGACGCTGGGCTAATTTTTATATTTTTAGTAGAAACGAGGTTTTGCCATGTTGTCCAGGCTGGTCTTGAACTCCTGACCTCAGGTGATTCACCCACCTCAGCCTCCCAAAGTGCTGAGATTACAGGTGTGAGTCAGTGTGCCTGGCCCATAAGTTTTTTTTTGTTTTTTCAGACGGAGTTTCACTCTTGTTACCCAGGCTGGAGTGCAATGGCACGATCTCGGCTCACCGCAACCTTCACCTCCTGGGTTCAGGCAATTCTCCTGCCTCAGCCTCCTGAGTAGCTGGGATTACAGGCACGCGCCACCGTGCCCAGCTAATTTTTTGTATTTTTAGTAGAGATGGGGTTGACCAGGATAGTCTCGATCTCTTGACCTCGTGATCCACCTGCCTCAGCCTCCCAAAGTGCTGGGATTACAGGCGTGAGCCACTGTGTCTGGCCAAGTTATTTTTTTAAAAAAGAGTAGAAAGGTGAAACTGAGAACATTTATATATGTCAGTGATTTACATTCTTATGACTTTATATTAATTTCACATTCTATGTAATTCTTGTGGCAAAGCTTAGATAATAAAGAATGCTGGCCAGGCACGATGGTACACGCCTGTAATCCCAGCACTTTGGGAGGCTGAGGTGGATGGATAACTTGTGGCCAGGAGTTTGAGACCAGCCTGACCAAACATGGTGAAAATCCATCTCTACTAAAAATAAATAAATTAGCTGGGTGTGGTGGTGCTTGCTTGTAATCCTAGCTACTTGGGAGTCTGAGGCAGGAGAATCTCTTTTTTTTTTTTTTTTTTAATTTTTATTGCATTTTAGGTTTGGGGGTACATGTGCAGAACATGCAAGACAGTTGCATAGGTACACACATGGCAGTGTGTTTTGCTTTCTTTCTCCCCTTCACCCACATTTGGCATTTCTCCCCGGCTATCCCTCCCCACCTCCCGCTCCCACTGGCCCTCCCCATTTCCCCCCAATAGACCCCAGTGTTTAGTACTCTTCTCTCTGTGTCCATGCATTCTCATTTTTCATCACCCACCTATGAGTGAGAATATGCAGTGTTTCGTTTTCTGTTCTTGTGTCAGTTTGCTGAGGATGATGTTCTCCAGATTCATCCATGTCCCTACAAATGACACAAACTCATCATTTCTGATTGCTGCATAATATTCCTTGGTGTATATGTGCCACATTTTTCCAATCCAGTCTATCATCAATGGGCATTTGGGTTGATTCCAAGTCTTTGCTATTGTAAACAGTGCTGCAATGAACATTCGTGTACATGTGTCCTTATAGTAGAACGACTTATAGCCTTTTGGATATATACCCAGTAATGGGATTGCTGGGTCAAATGGAATTTCTATGTCTAAGGCCTTGAGGAATCGCCACACTGACTTCCACAGTGGTTGAACTAATTTACACTCCCACCAACAGTGTAAAAGTGTTCCTTTTTCTCCACATCCTCTCCAGCATCTGTTGTCTCCAGATTTTTTAATGATCGCCATTCTAACTGGCGTGAGATGGTATCTCAATGTGGTTTTGATTTGCATCTCTCTAATGACCAGTGACGATGAGCATTTTTTCATATGATTGTTGGCCTCATATATGTCTTCTTTCGTTAAGTGTCTGTTCATATCCTTTGCCCACTTTTGAATGGGCTTGTTTGTTTTTTTCCTGTAAATCTGTTTGAGTTCTTTGTAAATTCTGGATATCAGCCCTTTGTCAGATGGGTAAACTGCAAATTTTTTTTCCCATTCTGTTGGTTGCCGATTCACTCTATTGACTGTTTCTTTTGCCGTGCAGAAGCTGTGGAGTTTCATTAGGTCCCATTTGTCTATTTTGGCTTTTGTTGCCAGTGCTTTTGGTGTTTTGTTCATGAAGTCCTTGCCTACTCCTATGTCCTGGATGGTTTTGCCTAGATTTCCTTCTAGGGTTTTTATTGTGCCGGGTCTTATGTTTAAGTCTTTAATCCATCTGGAGTTAATTTTAGTGTAAGGTGTCAGGAAGGGGTCCAGTTTCTGCTTTCTGCACATGGCTAGCCAGTTTTCCCAACACTATTTGTTGAACAGGGAATCCTTTCCCCATTGCTTGTTTTTGACAGGTTTATCAAAGATTGTGTGGTTGTAGATATGTTGTGTTCCCTCTGTTGCCTCTGTTCTGTTCCATTGGTCTATATCTCTGTTTTGGTACCAGTACCATGCTGTTTTGATTACTGTAGCCTTGTAGTATAGTTTGAAATCCGGTAGTGTGATGCCCCCCGCTGTGTTCCTTTTGCTTAGAATTAACTTGGCTATGCGAGCTCTCTTTTGGTTCCATATGAAGTTCGTGGTGGTTTTCTCCAGTTCTGTGAAGAAAGTCGATGGTAGCTTGATGGGTATAGCATTGATTCTGTAAATTCCTTTGGGCAGTATAGCCATTTTCACGATATTAATTCTTCCTAACCATGAACATGGAATGTTTCTCCATCTGTTTGTGTCCTCCCTGACTTCGTTGAGCAGTGGTTTGTAGTTTTCCTTGAAGAGGTCCCTTACGTTCCTTGTGAGTTGTATTCCAAGGTATTTTATTCTTTTTGTAGCAATTGTGAATGGCAGTTCGTTCTTGATTTGGCTTTCTTTAAGTCTGTTATTGGTGTAGAGGAAGGCTTGTGATTTTTGCACATTGATTTTATATCCTGAGACTTTGCTGAAGTTGCTTATCAGTTTCAGGAGTTTTTGGGCTGAGGCGATGGGGTCTTCTAGGTATACTATCATGTAGTCTGCAAATAGGGACAATTTGGCTTCCACCTTTCCTATTTGAATACCCTTTATTTCTTTTTCTTGCCTGATTGCTATGGCTAGAACTTCCAGTACTGTATTGAATAGGAGTGGTGAAAGAGGGCATCCTTGTCTAGTGCCGGATTTCAAAGGGAATGCTTCCAGTTTTTGCCCATTCAGTATGATATTGGCTGTTGGTTTGTCATAAATAGCTTTTATTACTTTGAGATATGTTCCATCAATACCGAGTTTAATGACGGTTTTTAGCATAAAGGGCTGTTGAATCTTGTCAAATGCCTTCTCTGCATCAATTGAGATAATCATGTGGCTTTTGTTTATGGTTCTGTTTATGTGGTGAATTATGTTTATAGACTTGCGTATGTTGAACCAGCCTTGCATCCCCGGGATGAATCCTACTTGATCATGATGGATAAGTTTCTTGATTTGTTGTTGCAATCGGCTTGCCAATATTTTATTGAAGATTTTCGCATCTATGTTCATCATGGATATTGGCCTGAAGCTTTCTTTTCTTGTTGGGTCTCTGCCGGGTTTTGGTATCAGGATGATGTTGGTCTCATAGAATGATTTGGGAAGGATTCCTTCTTTTTGGATTACTTGGAATAGTTTCAGAAGAAATGGTACCAGCTCCTCTTTGTGTCTGGTAGAATTCGGCTGTGAACCCGTCTGGACCTGGGCTTTTTTTGTGTGGTAGGCTCTTAATTGCTGCCTCGACTTCTGACCTTGTTATTGGTCTATTCATAGTTTCAGCTTCCTCCTGGTTTAGGCTTGGGAGGACACAGGAGTCCAGGAATTTATCCATTTCTTCCAGGTTTGCTAGCTTATGTGCGTAGAGTTGTTTGTAATATTCTCTGATGATGGTTTGAATTTCTGTGGAATCTGTGGTGATTTCCCCTTTATCATTTTTTATTGCATCTATTTGGTTGTTCTCTCTTTTCTTTTTAATCCATCTAGCTAGTGGTCTGTCTATTTTGTTGATCTTTTCAAAAAACCAGCTCTTGGATTTATTGATTTTTTGGAGGGTTTTTCGTGTCTCAATCTCCTTCAGTTAAGCTCTGATCTTAGTTATTTCTTGTCTTCTCCTTGGTTTTGAGTTTTTTTGATCTTGCTCCTCTAGCTCTTTCAATTTTGATGATAGGGTGTCAATTTTGGATCTCTCCATTCTTCTCATATAGGCACTTATTGCTATATACTTTCCTCTAGAGACTGCTTTAAATGTGTCCCAGAGATTCTGGCATGTTGTGTCTTCGTTCTCGTTGGTTTTGAAAAACTTCTTTATTTTTGCCTTCATTTCGTTGTTTATCCAGTCAACATTCAAGAGCCAGTAGTTCAGTTTCCATGAAGCTGTGTGGTTCTGGGTTGGTTTCTGAATTCTGAGTTCTAACTTGATTGCACTATGGTCTGAGAGGCTGTTTGTTATGATTTTAGTTGTTTTGCATTTGCTGAGCAGTGCTTTACTTCCAATTATGTGGTCAATTTTAGAGTAGGTGTAATGTGGTGCTGAGAAGAATGTATATTCTGTGGATTTGGGGTGAAGAGTTCTGTAAATGTCTATCAGGTTTTCTTGCTCCAGGTCTGAGTTCAAGCCCTGGATATCCTTGTTGATTTTCTGTCTGGTTGATCTGTCTAATATTGACAGTGGGGTGTTAAAGTCTCCCACTATAATTGTGTGGGAGTCTAAATCTCTTTGTAAGTCTTTAAGAACTTGCCTTATGTATCTGCGTGCTCCTGTGTTGGGTCCATATATGCTTAGGATCGTTAGCTCTTCTTGTTGTATCGATCCTTTTACCATTATGTAATGTCCTTCTTTGTCTCTTTTGATCTTTGTTGCTTTAAAGTCTATTTTATCAGAGATGAGAATTGCAACTCCTGCTTTCTTTTGCTCTCCATTTGCTTGGTAAATCTTCCTCCATCCCTTTATTTTGAGCCTTTGCGTATCCTTGCATGCAAAATGGGTTTCCTGGATACAGCACACTGATGGGTTTTGGCTTTTTATCCAATTTGCCAGTCTGTGTCTTTTGATTGGTGCATTTAGTCCATTTACATTTAGGGTTAGTATTGTTATGTGTGAATTTGATACTGCCATTTTGATGCTAGCTGGCTGTTTTGCCTGTTAGTTGTTGTAGATTCTTCATTATGTTTATGCTCTTTAGCAATTAGTGTGATTTTGGAATGGCTGATACTGGTTGTTCCTTTCTATGTGTAGTGCCTCTTTCAGAAGCTCTTGTAAAGCAGGCCTGGTGGTGACAAAATCTCTGAGTACTTGCTTGTTCGCAAAGGATTTTATTTTTCCTTCACTTCTGAAGCTCAGTTTGGCTGTATATGAAATTCTGGGTTGAAAGTTCTTTTCTTTAAGGTTGTTCAATATTGGCCTCCACTCTCTTCTGGCTTGCAGAGTTTCTGCCGAGAGATCTGCTGTGAGTCTGATGGGCTTCCCTTTGTGGGGGACCCGACCTTTCTCTCTGGCTGCCCTTAGTATTTTCTCCTTTATTTCAACCTTGTTGAATCTGACGATTATGTGCCTTGGGGTTGCTCTTCTTGCAGAATATCTTTGTGGTGTTCTCTCTATTTCCTGCAATTGAGTGTTGGCCTGTCTTGCTAGGTGGGGGAAATTTTCCTGGATGATGTCCTGAAGAGTATTTTCCAACTTGGATTCATTCTCTTCATCACATTCTGGTACACCCATCAAACGTAGGTTAGGTCTCTTCACATAGTCCCACATTTCTTGGAGACTTTGTTCATTCCTTTTTGCGCTTTTTTCACTGATCTTGGTTTCTTGTTTTATTTCATTGAGTTGATCTTCGACTTCTGAAATTCTTTCTTCTGCTTGGTCAATTCGGCTATTGAAACTTGTGCATGCTTCGCGAAGTTCTCGTATTGTGTTTTTCATCTCCTTTAATTCATTCATATTCCTCTCTAAGTTATCCATTGTTGTTATCATTTCCTCGAATCTTTTTTCAAGGTTCTTAGTTTCTTTGCATTGATTTGAAACATGTTATTTTAGCTCACAAAAGTTTCTCACTATCCACCTTCTGAAGTCTAATTCCGTCATTTCGTCACAGTCATTCTCCATCCAGCTTTGTTCCCTTGCTGGTGAGGACTTTTGTTCCTTTCTAGGAGGCGAGGTGTTCTGGTTTCGGGTGTTTTCCTCCTTTTTGCGCTGGTTTCTTCCCATCTTTTGGATTTATCCACCTGTCGTCTGTGTAGTTGCTGACTTTTTGATTGGGTCTCTGGGTGGACCCCCAGATTGTTGATGATGAAGTATTTCTGTTACTTGGTTTTCCTTCTACCAGTCTAGCCCCTTTGCTGTATGACTGTAGAGGTCCACTCCAGGTCCTGCTTGTCTGGGGTACACCTATAGCAGCTGCGGAACAGTGGGGATGCTACCAGTTTCTTTTTCTGCTATCTTTGTCCCAGAATGATGTCTGCCAAATGTCAATCTTTTGGATATAGAGGGGTCAGGGAGCTGCTTGAGGAGACAGTCCGTACTTTATAGTAGCTCAAGTGCTGAGCTGTGAGCTCTGATGTTCATTCAGGGCTGTTAGGCTGCTACGTTTAGTTCTGCTGCAACAGGACTCAAAAAAAGCCCTTTTTTTCTCAGCTGCTCTTTCTGAAGGGGTTGGTGCTTTGTCTTTGAGTGTCTGCCGGGTTGTCCTGCCCAGCTAGGAGGCAGTCTTGTCCTGCCGGGGCTCCGCCCTGCTGGTGTGAGGTTTACCCTGTTTCTGCAGGCTCCGCCCTGCAGCCGCGGGCTCCGCCCTGCGGCGGAGTCTCTCTGTTGTACCAGGTTGCCTCGGCAACGGCAGGATGCGTCAGCAATGGGCGTGTACCTCAGTAGGGGCTGATTGCCTCGGTAATGGCGGACGCCCCTCCTGCACGGAGCTGCGCCTTAAGGTAACCTCCTAACAGCCAGCGTTTCGAATCCCATTTTGTTTGTTGCACTGCGCTACCCCTAACGCTTTGTCCTGGGCTGGCTCACTGTTCAAGTCCCGTTCAGTCTCAAGTTCAGCCCTCTCAGGTCTCAGGTTGCCAGTTCAACAGGGTACCCGGAACAGTGCGCTTTTGTGCGGACCTCTGTGGAGTGCCTCTGCGCTCCAGCGCGGGCCGCAGCCGCTCCGGCTGCTGGGTACACCAGTCAAGATCTCTGGCTGGCGTCCCGCGTTTGTTTTATATCTGGGAATTTCCCCGTTCTGTGGGCAACAAAGGTCCGTTTGGAAATGCGTCCCTGACTCACCTACTCCGCGCATCCAGCGAGAGCCTCAATCCTGGGTTGTTCTCACAGCGCCATCTTGAGTCGTCCCCTTCGCTCTTGTCGAGAATCTCTTTAAACCAGGAGGTGGAGGTTGCAGTAAGCCAAAATTGTACCACCACACTCCAGCCTGTGTGACAGAGTAAAACTGCCTCAAAAAAAAAAAAAAAAAAAAAAAAATTGTTGGAATGCCTAGGGCCATAAAATATGTAATACTTAAATGTTCATAAGATATGATCCAAAGGGATATTTTGGGACACATTAAGAGCTGCTGGGGCATAGGCAAAATGATTAAAAAAAAAAAAAGACACGAGAAAGCACTGAAGAAAAGAGACCCTCTGGTTCTCTTTGCTCATGGTCACCCACAGCATCACCTTCACAATGCTAGTAACAGCTGCAGCTCCTGTCCTGTCATATTCAGCCTAGCCCTTGCAGTCTGTGGCACTTAATGCAAAGTCTCTGTGGAGATACAATGACAGATTGCAGGCTTGGTTGTGAGGGTGGGATACAGCTTTTGCTGTAAAGGCAATAAACAGGCTGTGTTCTGGGCCTGGGATCGTCATGGATGAAGTGGGAGCCTCCTCCTGTCCACCTAGGTTGCTACCTAGCCTGACTGAGAGGTAAGTTATAAAGTGGGCAGTGAGTCTTCAATGTTCGGTCCCGCTTCTGCCTTCCCGCAACTGCTTTCATCCACTACCTGCTCTCCCAAGCAGCACAGTCGCTGCTGGAGAGTCCAGCATGACCATTAGCTCACTTGGTGACTTTGAGTGAATTCCTTACTTCATTGAGCTTCAGTTTTCCAATCTGCAAAATTGGGCTAATTTCAATGACTGTCATCAGGATTAGAAAAAAGGCATTTAGAGCAGCCTATGGTTGGTGTTTTGTACATTTTACCTGCTGCTGGCTGGTGTGCAGGGAGAAACAGGGAAAAAGACTTTGTGGGCTACACAGGGCTGTGTGCTGGTGATCATGGATACCTAGGGCAGCAGAGAGACAAAACTGTTAGTCTGGAAACTGTGTTCCACTATGGGCTTGTGCATTCACCTGTCAAATGGGCAAGTGACTCCTATTGGTTTCCATGGAAATATAGAAATTCATCTGTTGTTTATTTCACGTAAGGATGAATTAGGAACTTAGAGTTTTTGGAAGAAAAGTGCCCATTACATTCTAAGTTAAAAGATTTAATCATCCAATTTCAATCTTCAACATTCTTGGCAAGTGATGCCGAAAGTTATTGTTTCATTTATTATACTAATTAAGTGTATTCATGGAAAGGATGCATGCACATTAAAAATAAATTTATTTGTAGGAATATATCTCTGGTATTTACCTTCATTATGTGCATCAGTGGAATAGGATTCAGGTTATATCTAGTCTTTGGATAGGAGTGTCCTAAACATTAATTCATAAAGCAGCATTTTGGTATTTGAAGGGCATTTGTTGCCCTTAGGAAACCTGCTATGTATGCACTGTGCTAGGCCTGTTTGTAAATGTCTTTGGGACACAATGTAGCTAAATTGCTGATGTTAATTAATTCTATAATTCATTATGGAATAGAACTCATGGCATGCAGAAAAGGAAAGGGATCTTGACTTGTCCTTGGCATTCACCTACTCTGGGCAAATTTCTGGAATGGAACAGGCTAAGTGTGTCATTAGCATGTTCTGACTCCTTCTCTGCACTTCTCATCTGCCTCCTGGAGCACTCTTCTCTCACTCTCCAACATCAGTGTCCTAACTGATATCCTGAGGTACAACTGTGGCATCTCTGACTGGGAGCCCCTGCTCCAGACCACTTGTCCTGTTTCCCTCTCCCCACCTAGTCATAATGTTGCAGCTGATCTCAGCCAGGAGGATGAAGACAAGTGTGTAGATTAAATTAATTCACACTGTTGTCTGGATGACTGATATCCTCGTGTGTTTATAGTGCTATTCTTTAGAAAAGAGAATTTTTCTCCTCTCCTTTCTTCACCTTTTTTTTCCCCAATGAAAAAACATTCAGACCATTTGACAAAGTGAAGTGAAAAAATTCAGACAACCTGAAAGACAAATTTTGTAAGCAGGAGAGGTAATATATCCCACCTGGGAGTTTTTGCTGATTTCAGTTCTTTTACGACATCTCTTCCGAAGTATGTCCTCTGGTTGTTTAGAGGTGTTGCCAATATGGGAAGACCTTATCAGGAAGGACTACAGAATTTGTGGAATCCAGGGCAAAAAGAAAATATGGAGCCCCTTGTTAAAAAATTGTTAAAAATTTTGGCGGGGCATGGCGGATCACACCTATAATCCCAGCACTTTGGGAGGCCGAGGTGGGCAGATCATGAGGTCAGGAGTTCAAGACCAGCCTGGCCAACATGGTGAAACCCCCGTCTCTACTAAAAATACAAAACATTAGCTGGGTGTGGTGGTGGGTGCCTATAATCCCAGTTATTTGGGAGGCTGAGGCAGAGAATTGCTTGAACCCAGGAGGTGGAGGTCACAGTGATTTGAGATGGTGCCATTGCACTATAGCCTGGGGGACAGAGTGAGACTCCATCTGAAAAAAAAAAAAAAGAAAAGGAATTTCAAGATGTGACCACAGAGCATTTTAGTCTGTAGAAATTTCTTTTGCACACTTGCTTAGTGTTCTGCAGAGATTCTTTTGGGATGCTCAAAACTGTTTTCTTTTTATGGTGTTTCTCCTTGCTTCACTTTAAAGCTCCTATACTTGTATATCACAACTTCAGTGTTCAAAATGAAGCTCCACTATCCACTTGAGAGGGTGGATAGAGGGGTTTCCTTAAGGGGGCCACAGGATGAGGCCTGCGCTGTGAGTTGAGCTCCTTGCTGTGGCCAACTATGGAGGCAAGGGATCACCATAAGAAGTGAGAGGTAAGGAGCAGGACAGTCTTCCTGATGGTGTTCTGGCACGTGTGTACTCAGGCATCCTTCACATACAGTCATGCACGTATAACAACGTTTAGGGCAACAACAGACTGCATATCCAATGGTGGTCCCATGAGATCATAATACCATATTTTTACTGTACCCTTTGTATGATGTGTTTAGATACACAAATACTATTGTGTTAAAATTGCATACAGTATCCAGTACAGTCACATACTGTACAGGTTTGTAGCCTAGGAGCAATAGACTATACCATATAGTTTAGGTGTACAGCAGGCTGTCCCATCTAGGTTTGTGTGAATACAGGCCACGATGCTTGCACAATGGTGAAATTGCCTCATGATGTATTTGCTGAACATATCCCTGTTGTTAAGGAATGTATGACTGTATATCCAAACTTAGAGGATGCACAAAGGAAAGTGTGGAAAGTGTTAAAAAGCAAGTTGCCCTGCTTCTGTCTTCTGGTGAATTTAGTAGATGTTTGTTTCCTCAGAGATTCTGATGGTATTAGCAATCCTTCAACCTTATATTTGGTTTTAAATTAGAGTCTTCTAGCTGGTAATTGTTCTCATTTTCTGGGACTAATATACTCACTTCAGAAAGAAAGGAACCAGACCCCTAACCCCAACATATGTGCTTCAGTTATTTTATAGTCTGTTTACAGGAGAGAAATATATATATAAGAGCCAATATGCTTTCTCAATTGCATCTCCTAGTGAGACTTGTTTTACCTCGAAATTCAGGTTTATTTTCTTTCTAGGAAAGGTATTTTTTTTTTTTGAGACAGAGTCACTTTCTTTCACTCAGTCTGGAGTGCAGTGACATGATTATAGCTCAAACTGTAATCAAACTCTTGGGCTCAAGGGATCCTCCTGCCTCAGCCTCCTGAGTAGACAGGACTACAGGCACAAGCAATAACCCCTAGCTAATTGTATTTAAAGAGATGATGTCTCACTGTGTTGCTCATGTTGGTCTTGAACTCCCGACCTCAAGTGATCCTCTGGCCTTAGCTTCCCAAAATGCTGAGATTACAGGCATGAGCCACTGTATTTGGCCAAAAGGCAGTGTCTTCATTCCAAAAATTAAAATAACCACTTAAATACAATTTTTGGGGAGAAGACACAGTTATGAGATAAAAATAAAACATACCCCAGAGCCTACATACTTAACATTTTTTAGTTAGATGGGTTTTTAAAAGTCAGTCATGTGAGATTTAAATTATAGGGAGGCACACTGATCAGCCTCTCTGTCCATCTACACTGCAGCCAGGACAATACTTCTAAAAATCATCTTGGATTATATTATATAATAGAGGATCTTAAAAATGTGCACTTTGTGAAAGTGTGCATTACCAACTTAGTGATTGCAGTGGGTCACCATTCTTAACCCCAAGGGGAAACTCTGGGAGAGCAAACAAAATGTGTGCCTCACTATTGTTTAATATTGTGCCCTGTATTCTAGCTTCTATTATTTGAAGTGATTAAAATGTGCTTTATAACTATATACTGGGCCTGTAGGTGAAATGTTGACAAGCCAAGGCACAGATGAGAATCCCAAACTGAGACAGCTTAAGAAATGTCCAGGGTCTTGTAACAAATGAAAATGTCACATGGCATGAGGTCATGTTAGAAAACCTCAAAGAGGATAAAAGATGTTCCACAAGCAACAGGCCAGTTTATAAATGGATCTATGTGGGATTGTTGTTAGTGTCCATCCTTGACCCAAGGAAAGACCTGATCCATTGGAAATGTTTTGTCTCTCTAACAAAAGGAAGCAGGGCATAGAAAGGACAAAAGAGGGATTTTGGATTATTTTCATGGCAGAAGTCCATACTGGTGAGCTACCTTTGAGACCTGACAGCTTATCAGGACGTATTAGAAAACTTTGAAGAGGATACTGAAAGCCATGGATGAGGTCACTAAGGGAGTGAGGCAGGTGTGGAAGAGGAGAGGCCTGATGAGGAGCAGCTGGGGCTGGCAAGGGGCTGGTGATGTAGGAGGAGCAGAGAGCACTATGTCTTGGGACACTATGCTGGTAGGTCAGTTGCAGTAGGAGCAAACTGAGAAGTGAACATTGGGTTTGCCAACAGTAGGGGTGGGGTTAGGCCTGCAGTGGGCTCAAGAGAGGACCAGAGGAGAGGGTTAGAGACAGTGTAAGTGACTCTTGCAAGAAGTTGTACTTAGAAGGGTGATATGGTTTCACTGTGTTCCCAACCAAATCTCGTCTTGAATTGTAGTTTCCATAATCCCTATGTATTTTGGGAGAGACTTGGTGGGAGGTAATTCAATCACAGGGGGGTTACCCTCATGCTGTTCTCGTGATAGTGAGTGAGTTCTCACAAATCTAGTGGTTTTATAAGGGACTTTCCCCTTTTTTGCTTGGTACTTCCCCTTCCTGCTGCCATGTGAAGAAGTATGTGTTTGCTTCTGCATCTGCCAGGATTGTTAAGTTTCCTGAGGCCTCCTTAGCGCTGCAGAACTGTGGTCAATTAAACCTCTTTTCTTTATCAATTATCCAGTCTTGGGTATGTCTTTGTTAGTGGTGTGAGAATGGACTAATAAAAAGGGAGGGAAAGCAAAGGTGGAATAGAGAGATTTTTATTGGGGGGATGGTTGGGATGCTCAGAAATGTTCCTACAGACTGGGAAAGCTACATTCAGCATCCTGGCTTTTGTTTGATTTTGTAGGACTGAGAAAGCGTCAAAAAATCTAAAGTCTGGAGATATTTCTAGGCACTGACGAAAGATTGAAACCCTTTGTAATAGAAATGCAGCAGCCAATCTGGTCTTGCCAGACAGGGGAGAGCTAGGCCTCCATGAGTTTGCTGTGGGAGCGGCAGGGAATAGTCTGGGTTTTGCTCTTCCCCGGTGGGCCCTGTCCTGCCTTGGTCCATCCACCCCTGGGTCCTGTCCCTAAAACTGGTCACAGAAGATTATGGGAACAATATAACCAAGACATACTAAATGCTTCAGTAACTTATTGTAGACTTCATGATAGTTACTACTTATTGAGGCACTATGCTGGGTATTTAATATATGTTAGTTTATTTCTCACAACAGTCCTACAAGGTAGGTACTTTTGTAGATGAGGAACTTTATAGATGAGGAACCTGAAGGGCAGATAGGTGCACTTGAATAGCAGGGCAGCTATTCAACCGAGGTCTATT
Source organism: Callithrix jacchus (assembly GCF_049354715.1). Taxonomy (NCBI): domain Eukaryota; kingdom Metazoa; phylum Chordata; class Mammalia; order Primates; family Cebidae; genus Callithrix; species Callithrix jacchus. Next base: position 68,172,818 of record NC_133502.1, read on the forward strand.
TGATTCCAAAGTTTATATCATGTAATACTGTTTCTTTATTGCTCTGGTGACCAGAATTTTGCTTAATCTTTATATTTTTACTTTTTTTCTTTTTAAACCTTTGCAAGTTTGTTATGTGGATATATTGCATGATGCTGAGGTTTGGGGTACAAATGATTCTGTCATCCAGGTAGTGAGCATAGAATCCAATAAGTAGTTTTTGAACCCTTGTCTCCCTCCCCAGTAGTCCCAGTGTCTGTTGTTGCCACCTTTATGTCCATGAGTACTTGATGTTTAGCTCCCACTTATAAGTGAGAACATACAGTATTTGTTAACTTTTTTAAGACCCCACTTTTTTTTTTATATTCAATTTTTAACTCTTGAGGTAGGAAGTGAGGGAAGATCCCATAACACCTGTTGCATGAAGTACCCTCCATATATGGTAACAATTGCTCTATTTTGTCTTTGTCATATTTCTGTTAGATATGAAGAGCTGTCTTTTAAGCCTAATATTCTGAAATGTGAAGAAGAAAGACATTTATTCCATTTTTGCCACTTACTCTTTGTTTCTAGCTTATCACTTTTCTAACTTTTCACCTCAACACTGCAAGGCTAACTTTTCACTGTATTCTCAAGTGGCTGCCACCTTCTCTCTTCGGCCTTGTGTTCTGCCTTCTCTGGACTCTTCTTAGTAGCATTGTATTAGTCCATTCTCACACTGTTAATGAAGACATAACTGAGACTGAGTAATTTATAAAGCAAAAGAGGTTTAACGGACTCACAGTTTCACATGATTGGGGAGGCCTCACAATCATGGAAGAAGGCAAATGAACAGAGGCATGTCTTACATGGTGGCAGGCAAGAGAGCATGTGCAGGAGAATTGTCCTTTATAAAACCATCAGACCTTGTGAGACTTATTCACTATCATGAGAACAGCATGGGAAAAACCTGCCCAGTGATTCAATTACCTCTCACTGGGTCCCTTCCACAATGGGGAGCTACAATTCCAGATGAGATTTGGGTGGGGAGACAGCCAAACCATATCAAGCATGATGCCGTACTTAAGCAGAACTTCCCACAGAGCTCTATCAGGGATGCATAATGGCTCTGAATGAGACAGGAAAGTGTGTTCTATTTTGTTTCTATTCTGACTCTGAAGAACGCCTAATATCATTGTAAAGATAAAGCCAAAAGTCACAGCAGCCCACTGGACTGATGCTGTTAAGCTGATGTCTAGTTTAGAGTGACTCTCAGAGTGATCAGCTTGGAGCTCATTTTTTTTTTTTTTTGCACCAAGCCAGCACTTCCCAAGGTGAATTTTATGGAACACTGTTCAGGGAGATGTGACAGGAATGCCACAAAAAGGTGGACCCAGTGACAACACATTTGGGAGCTACTGCATGTGCTCTGTCTCTCCTGAGGACTGATAATACTCATTAATGTGTCAAAATGCTAAGAAGTCACATAGGGTGACTTAGCCTGGGTTTTCCTAGCAGCAAATTGTGAAACCACGGAGATGTAGGATATGATAGAAGAGAAGTGGGAAACTGATACAAGGATGGAAATAAAGCCAATAAAGTGTGCATTCCCAAGAAAGTGAGCAGAGCTTTACCCCAAGGGGAAACTTCAGGAGATCATGTGAAATGCATGCCTTAGAATGATCCTACCTGAGGGAAAAAGGGGCTGTGTTATTTTTACACCAACTGCTGTCAGTTATTGCTGATGGCTGCTCCCAATTTCTTGTACTTCTAGCCTGTCACTGGCAGAACAGCCTCTCAGGCTTTGCAGAAGTCTCTCAGACAAAGCACTACAGATCAGGCCATGGAAGTCAGTTGGAGAAATTTAGGATGAACAGAGGATGTGGATGTTGTTTGTTTCGTAGAAAGAACCCTAACCCAGTATTTCAAAAATCTGAATTGGGCATGGAACACTGGTTAGGGATCCAGTTTAGGAAGTGCAGATGTAATAGGGTCACAAATTTAGTATACTACACAAGACTCCTGAAGAAAATAAAACTGGCTCTTATAGACTATCTGGGTCCTCTCACCAGAGCACTTAGGACATTCTGAATCTCCCAAATGTGTCACAAAGATTGTGAGAAACCAGCAATACTGTATTAGGGTCAAACACAACCAATACCACACTGCTGCCCCCAGACCAGATGGACACAGCCACAGGCAGGGCAGCTCCCAGAGCTGGGCTGTCTCAGAGGGTAGCCGCTAGTGTCATCTGGAAGTCGAGCACTTGGAATATGGCTAGTACAACCAAAACACTGATATTAATTTTTATTTTAATTATTATTATTATTTTTGAGATGGAGTTTCGCTGTTGTTACCCAGGCTGGAGGGCAATGGCACGATCATGGCTCACCACAACCTCCGCCTCCTGGGTTCAAGCAATTCTCCTGCCTCAGCCTCCTGAGTAGCTGGGATTACAGGCGTGTGCCACCATGCCCAGTGAATTTTTGTATTTTTTTTTTTTTTTTTTAGTAGAGACGGGGTTTCACCTCGTTGACCAGGATGGTCTCAATCTCTTGACCTCGTGATCCACCTGCCTCGGCCTCCCAAAGTGCTGGGATTATAGGTGTGAGCCACTCCGCCTGGCTATTTTAATTATTTAAATTGTAAAGGGATCTGCATGCATGTGGCTTGTGGCCACCTTATTGGACAGTGTGATCCTAGAGGCATGCTGCCTCCCCGGGGTGCACGTGGGGAGGTGTGCCCCATGCCCACGTGGATGTCCTCCAGCTCCTTCTTACATATAAGGATGTCTCACTATTCTTCTCCCACTCTGGTTTCCACCTCAAGGGTTGCTTACATTTCCTGGTCCTGGTGTTCTTTCAGTAGGCACCTGCTGCCTAAGACTTCTCCAGCAACCCAAAGGGAGCGGCTTTCTTCACAGGCATCCAGAAGATTCCTCTGACCCCTTCCAAACGACCTCACAGCCAAGTGCTGCCATAGAGACACCTTCTCACGCTTGCCTTCTTTAACCCCTCATGGGACTTTGAAGTGAGGTCCCAGGTGAGGCACCTTTTTGAGGCTACCTTTCTCCTGCACCCCAGAGGGGCAGTTTGCAGCAAGCTCCACTCCCGCGGACCCTCAGCAACTTCTCTGTCATCTAGTGACACCTCTCCCATGAGGTCTGCATCTCAGCCTGAGGGAAGGAGCTCTTCCTTGGGGGCTCCCTCAGCCTCATAGTCATGGCTTTGCCTCCTTTTGAGATTCCTAAATTCTCAAGAGTTCTTTTTACCTCTTACTAGTCAGTCTCCCATCATGCCAATCCCAGTTTAGTTAATAATTCCTTACGTTCAATTTCCTGCTCAAATTACTAGTAGTTGCTGTCTCCTGATTGGACTCTGACTGATACCCTGTAATAATCTGACCTTCATTTGGGAAAAGATAACATCAAAAATTGTCACCAAGAAAGGATAGGATGCCTAGAGATGATATATACAAGTTATACACTTACAGACAGAAAATGAAAACATAAGCTATATTTCAAAACTCTCTATGTTTGACTATATAACTTGTGATGATAATTTTGCAACTTTCCAATATCACTATTAGAGAATAGAGGAAGTCCACTGTTCATTGCTTCAAATGAGAAATTAAAAGCTGTAATGGGATATATTACTGTCAATTATTCAGGATAAAAGGGAGAGGAGGTGACTTCACCTTCAGGAATAGTGAGCAGGGATGGTCCATGGAGGTTGACAGTAGAAGAGACTCTTTTCACTTGACTTGGTAAAGACAGAGGAGTCCTCACCAAAAGACCTTTCAAAGCCTTTTATGACAGAAAACTCACCAGCCAAGGACTGAGTACGAAATAAAAGGAATTTGTGTAAAAATCCTTCTGGTTGATGTCTACCTCCTGGTGTTCTGAATTTTTCCTTCACAATCTTATAAAAATGATTTGTTTATTAAATTAGGACTTGGCAAGTAGAAGACAGTGCCTCTTACCTTGGCTAAGAATTCCCCTAAAATGGAATCTTCCTTATCGACTTAATTCTGTTAATGCTGTAACTATCACAATTTAAAGCTGTCATATGTTGAGCTAGGTCTTAAGCTCAGCACTTTTCATTTATGTCCTATTTAACCTTTAAAAAATGCCAGTAGACAGATGAATAAATTGAAGTTTAGAGGTTAAGTAACTTCCACATGGTCATATGGCTGTGGCAGAGCTGGGTTCTGAAGCCAGCTATGACTGACTCTAAATTCTCCTGTTCCTTCTATCCTGCCACTAACATCACTGTTCATCAAAAAGCAATTTTCAATTTTGCCGATTCCCTTAGAAAGCACCATCACTGCCTGCTTTAGTTCCTTCTCATGTGGCTATAAAGACATACCTGAGTCTGGATAATTTATAGAGAAAAGAGGTTTAATTGACTCATAAAAATGTTCTACGGGCTGTAAAGGAGGCATGTCTGGAAGCTGAAGGGGAAGCAAGCACATCTTCACATGGTGGCAGGAGAGAGAAAAAGCATGGAAGGGAGATGCTGCACATTTTCAAACTGTCAGATCTCATGACAACTCTCTCTCTTTCACTATCATGAGAACAGTAAGGGGGAATCCGCCCCCATGATCCAAATCCACCCCCATGATCAAGATCCAAGGGACCTCCCACCAGGTCCCTCCTTAAACATTGGGAATAACAATTCAACATGAGATTTGGGTGAGGGCACAGAGCCAAAACATATCGCTAACTGAAGTAAAAGAATAGAAAGGGCTCCTGAAGAACGAATGCTAAAGATAAATGGGGATGTTAGGGGTAGAGTAGATATGTAAGGAGAGGGCTTTAGAGGATCAGATGGGCAAGGACACTGAGAAATAAAGATAAACACATCAGACCCTGTTGCAGTCTGAAGGTTGGCACAGGCTAACAAGACTAACAGACCTCTTTGGAGCAGGGTCATGACAGGAAGTGGGGGAGAGTGGGGCGGATAGTCTCCAGGATGCTGGGAAGAATGGTGGATGAGAGTGAGGCAGGGTAAGACATTTGCCTGATTTCTTTGGAATTCTCATAGCTGATGGTGGAAATGGGAAAGGGCACTACAGTATTCTTAAATTCATAACTACCCTGTAGCTGATATGTACTCAACCAGGATTGTATACTGGGGATGGTAGAAGGTTTAGTTTCAAAGTATAGTGGCAGAGCAAATATTCTTAGGATTCACTGGCTCACCTTTTCCATGTACGAGTCAAGAACATAATAAAAATAAAGGGAAGCAGAAACCATCTGGACCCATCTGGATCAACAGAACTACTTCCTGGGGAACCTCTTCTGATACCAGATACCAGGGGCAGCCAAGAAAGGGGGACAGATGAATTCCCAGGACTGGAGCTGCAACTTTCTTCCCGGCTGCATCTTCCTGGCCTGCAGAGATGGTGCACGACTCTGTAACACAGTCATCTGGAGAATTCTTAAAAGGTGGAAGGATAGCTGAGGTCTGTGCCATGGCTTCCCTGGGAGTGTGGAGGGTAGTAGCTCTTATCTACTTACAGAAATCCCCTTATGCAGGGAGGAGGGGATGAACGTGTCCAGTTTATGAGCTTTGATAGCTGCTCAGAAAACCCCCAAGTCTACAAATTATACCCAGAATCAGAGCTGCTAAGGAGACTTTAATAGTGAATGGTGATGGTGATGATAACATCCTCAATGATGTCAGTAACAGTAGGAATGTTCCCCACAGCCATCAGTGCCCACCACGTCTCATATGTTGTGCCTACTTCTTTACATGCAGTCTCAGTTAATCCTCAGAACAACCATCTGTATGGATGCAAAAACGGAGGCATGAAGAGGTAAAATAAGGTTAAGTTCTGAAGGTAGAATTTCAGTGCTGGTCTGTTGGACACCAAAACCCAGAACTCCGATCATGATGCTATTGCAATGGACACTGTTGGCTGCCTCTCCTCTCCCTCCTCCAGTCCTCAGGACAATCCTCTGATTTGATTCTGGTATCCGCTTTTCTTCATCTAATCCTGTGATTTGGGGAATTGACTCCATCCCCAAGCCCTGAGTGAATCCTACTTAGGCTAAGCCAAGAAGCATGTGACATTTCTTCAGTCAATTATTGGTCTAGGTGGGGCATAAGATTTAAGTAGGCTCAAGCATGGCCTTGTATTTCATGATGAGAGGAGAGATTGTCTCACCTACAGCAAATAAACAAGATAGTAAGTTGTGCTAGTTACGGCTGGTAGCCTCCTTGTATTAGGACAGGTGATCCAGTAACCTATGAGGACAGGGAACCTGGGGACAAAATGTATACATAGAGGACACATAGAAGACATCTGAGCCAAACGAGCTGTAGGCAAACAGAAGTGGAACTCTGGTCATTTTGTGTGTGCAGCCCCATTGACTATCTATTGACTTCCTCATAAGTAATCTAATAAACTTATTTATTTAAGCCAGTTGAATTAGGTTCCTGTTACTGGCAGTCCAGCATATCCTAACTGATACAGCTCTGCCCTCCCTCAGTAACTTGCAGAATCAAGTGTCCAATGTCCTTAACGGGCATGTACTATCTCAATTATACAAAACATGTTCTGGTTTTATTTAACCTTTAAACATAAACCTACGTCCTCTAGTAGTTAGTTCTTAAAGCTGTGTTCTTACTTTTCTTACTTCACAAATAGTCACTAACTTCCCTTACACCAACGCAGTAAGGGAGCCTAATGATATTTCTTAGCCTACTTTCCCCCCACTCTGATTTGATCAATATTCTAAATGAAAGATTACAAAAGTCATCTTTTCGAAGAAAGTAATGATGAATTGCAGGGAGCAAAACACACCATCCAGAGGGAAGCCTCCTTCTTATAATATACAATAATGCCTGTGGCATGTTTCCAAGCCCCATGGAGAGCTGAGTGGAGGGAAGTGAATGGGGACTGATCATATTCACAAAGGGGGTTTGGATGAGGCTGAGGTGGTGGGAAGGGAGGTGGGATCCAGAAAGGTCAGAGGCCTGGTGCAATTATTCCACTGCTCTTAAGAACAGAAGGTTGAATAGAGAACATCAATGCCCTACTCTTATGTTATGAAGCACTGATGAGAATGGGAGCATAAAACACAGAGAAGCAAGTTAGAAATAACTTCAATTGTATGTACACAATGAAGAAGTTCTGTGTGCAGGGAAAACCTAAGGTCGAGGAATAGTGGCCACAGAAGGTAGAGGCTGGCTTTTTAAGGGACTATGCAGAGAACCTAAGAAATGAAGTTGTTATGAGTTATTAGGGAAGATGGACTGTCATCAGATTCTGTATGCAAATTATTAGTGGAGGCAGATTTGTTCTACATGGCATCATACAGAGAGAAAAGGAAACAACAGTTTTAGAGTTGCCTGATGATATTCAAATCTTGGATCTGGGCTGTTATTTTTTCAATACTGTCAACTTTATACCTGGTTGACAGTATTTTATCACCATGGCTTTGCAGTTTAATCTTAGAGCATCTAATATGCTATCAATACAAGAAGGGGGGGCTTCCTTTGGCATAGATTATGTCAAGTGTTTTTTTTCCCCAGGGTGTAGGTAACATCATCAGTTGTTTTCTTTTGTCTCTGCATTCGCCTTTTGATATTCTTTATAGAAAAACAATGTTATTGCTCTCTCTTTATTTTGTCAGAAAGGACGGTGGAAGCTGGTCAAATACTTATGGCAGGTCATTGCTTTAAGAAGGAAAACTTGGTTAAAACAGATGATTAAAAAAAGGAGAAATAGGAGGAAACTAGGTTTTATGGTTTCAACTTGCTTCCTAATTCTATCCTATATGATGATTGTATTAAGTCCTTATTTTTTCTAAAAGCAATATTGTAAATTAAGACAGTATTCCTGGAAACCCAGTTAACAGTACAAAAATACTGAAAATATTGATCATAATAATAAACGGAAAATGTACAACGGGAAAATATTTTACAAATAATAACTAGATGCATTTAAATATTCCTCCTTAAGCAAAGTTTTCCCTGTAGCCTTCCATCTTTTCAGTACCATTAAGTTGTTGTGAAAATAAGCACGAGTAAGAGAAAATTACCTAGATTAATTTAGCAGATCAAGAACCAGTCCTGCAGGATGCAGGGATCATTCCTTTGCCTCCAGAATCTCAAAGTCTTACTTCCCAGTGGTGGAGAAAGGGTATGAAACAGAAAAAGTAAAGTACAAACTCCATGGTTGCTGATTGCAGAGAGCGACAAGGAAAGATAGGTGTAAGGACCAGGTGTCCTCTGTGATCTGTGTGAACAAGAAATAGACTTAGAATATTTGTTTTTATCAAATGTTATTGCAAATGCTTTTTCATAAGCATTGAGTAAAACTAAGAGATCAGAATTTTTGATGAAGGGAGAAAGTTAGTGCTACCTGTGGTGTTTGCACCTGATTATGGAGTTAGAAGTATTATATCCATATTTCATTTTTAATACATTTCCTGATTATAAAAACATGCTTATTGTAAAAAAAAAATAACTACTTTCATCATCTGGAGCAATCACTTTGCTTTAGTGTATTTCCTCCTGCAGTTTTAAAAATGAAAATCCCAAGAGTTTTCAGAAGTTTCTGGGAAACATGGATATGAATTTAAAAAGAAAAATTTAAGAAGACAAAACAGGAGATAAGAGAGTAATAAATGCATGAAATACTCAGAGCTGAATCGCCAGATCTTAGAAACACTGGAATAAATCTAAAAGAGTGGTCTTGTATATTTTATAATCTTAATTTATATTATAATGAGAAATGAAGCACATCTGACTTCAGAGTCCTCATCTTCTACTGTTTTAAGGATGCTATAAAAGTGACCCATTGTAGAGAGAATTAATAAATGAGAACTAATGGACCCAAACCAGGGACAAGTAAATATGACATAAATATACAAACAACTTTTAGGCACGACCAAAGTATGAATCATATGAAGGCAGCACTCAGTGGATGACTTTTTGCTTAAGGTATCTAATGGTCCTTGTCCAAAATAAATTTAATTGTTACTGTTTCATTACATTTTTTCATATCTCAGTAACCTGGAAATTCCTTTGAGAGTTGTAGGTTTAAAACAATTAAATTGCCGCTTAACAAGCATTGACTTTTGAATTTTGTAAGCTTTTGAATTTTGTTTTGCATGAAATTGTTAGTAGCAGAATGAGGAGATGTGGTATAGACCAGATGTTTCCAGCATTTCCTCTTTATGAAGTATGTTTCCTCTTTATGAAGTAAAATGATGTTAAGACCCTCGTATAATAATTTTTTTTTTTTACTTCGCTTAAGTAAATATGTTTGTGGATTAGTGGGTTCTGTGAAATAATTACCCAGCCCCAGCCCATAGGCTGGGCTTCAGCCATTGAATAACTAGAGAAGAGGAAACTTGTAAAGAAAGACTTACTGTGGGAAATGGAAGTGTTCCCAGGGGCCCTCTTCCTCCTCATGGAAATGTCTTCATATTGCAGAAATGTTTCCAGCTTCCTTGTTTTGTGAATTAGTCTTATTTAGGTCTCTCATGCCAGTCCCACACAGGAAATCATATTTCTGCAATATGGCCCTGTGTCTCCTTCCTTTGGAATATGGTAAACACCTGCTTTGTCCCAACAGAATTAAGCCAAATGATGACATTGCAAAGAGTCTCTTAGCTGGCTCTCTGTTGGTCTTGTTTTTATTGTTATACGTGGACCAAGTGTCTCAGAACTTTTCTCTTAATTTCATGTGCCTCTCACCCAGATTGGCTTTGGAGAGCAATCATGCAACTTCTGTGCGATTCTGCAGATTTCCCTCCGAAGTGAGAGAAGAAACAGAATCACATTTTGAGAAGATATTGCATTGCTGAGACTTCTTTTGATTTATCTGGGGTGCCAGTCCTTCAGCCTTCTGTCCTGTTTTAGCTTTAGATGTAACCATTCCTAGTTATTATTAACTCAGAAGGAGAGAGATGTTTTGTCAATTCAGTCCATTCAGTGACGGCTGCAGAACATTCATGGCACAGTTGGAAAAATAGTCTGTTGCTTTTATTGAAAGGATGATCTTTCCTTTGGGAGGAACAAAACCCATATTCCATGTTATCTGGCAGAGAAACACTTATGTAGTCAGAAAGACAGTTGCTTTTAGCTTTTAAAAAATATACCAATTGAGAACGGGTTTTGTGATGCAAATTTGGTGCCAATGACTAAGCTTCTTTGAAGAGTAAAAGTTGAGAGGTACTTTGGCAGAGCCCTGGAACCCTCCAGGATATTCTGAAGAGATGCTGAAGTTCTTATCTTTCTTGGTTTGAAGGTTGTCTCTCTCACACTGAACATAGTACTTGAAGAAACTTTAGGAATGTAGGCATTAAAGTTTTTTTTTTTTTTTTTAAATTTTTTATTGGATTTTAGGTTTTGGGGTACATGAGCAGAGCATGCAAGACAGTTGCGTAGGTACACACATGGCAGTGTGCTTTGCTTTTCTTCTCCCCTTCACCCACATTTGGCATTTCTCCCCAGGCTATCCCTCCCCACTGCCCCCTCCCACTGGCCCTCCCCTTTTCCCCCCAATAGACCCCAGTGTTTAGTACTCCCCTTTCTGTGTCCATGTGTTCTCATTTTTCATCGCCCCCCTATGAGTGAGAATATGCGGTGTTTCATTTTCTGTTCTTGTGTCAGTTTGCTGAGGATGATGTTCTCCAGATTCATCCATGTCCCTACAAACGACACAAACTCATCATTTCTGATTGCTGCATAATATTCCATGGTGTATATGTGCCACATTTTTCCAATCCAGTCTATCATCAATGGGCATTTGGGTTGATTCCAGGTCTTTGCTATTGTAAACAGTGCTGCAATGAACATTCGTGTACATGTGTCCTTATAGTAGAACGATTTATAGTCTTTTGGATATATACCCAGTAATGGGATTGCTGGGTCAAATGGAATTTCTATTTCTAAGGCCTTGAGGAATCGCCACACTGTCTTCCACAATGGTTGAACTAATTTACACTCCCACCAACAGTGTAGAAGTGTTCCTTTTTCTCCACATCCTCTCCAGCATCTGTTGTCTCCAGATTTTTTAATGATCGCCATTCTAACTGGCGTGAGATGGTATCTCAATGTGGTTTTGATTTGCATCTCTCTGATGACCAGTGACGATGAGCATTTTTTCATATGATTGTTGGCCTCATATATGTCTTCTTTCGTAAAGTGTTTGTTCATATCCTTTGCCCACTTTTGAATGGGCTTGTTTGTTTTTTTCCTTTAAATCTGTTTGAGTTCTTTGTAAATTCTGGATATCAGCCCTTTGTCAGATGGGTAGACTGCGAAAATTTTTTCCCATTCTGTTGGTTGCCGATCCACTCTAGTGACTGTTTCTTTTGCCGTGAAGAAGCTGTGGAGTTTCATTAGGTCCCATTTGTCTATTTTGGCTTTTGTTGCCAATGCTTTTGGTGTTTTGTTCATAAAGTCCTTGCCTACTCCTATGTCCTGGATAGTTTTGCCTAGATTTCCTTCTAGGGTTTTTATGGTGCCAGGTCTTATGTTTAAGTCTTTAATCCATCTGGAGTTAATTTTAGTGTAAGGTGTCAGGAAGGGATCCAGTTTCTGCTTTCTGCACATGGCTAGCCAGTTTTCCAACACCATTTGTTGAACATGGAATCCTTTCCCCATTGCTTGTTTTTGTCAGGTTTATCAAAGATTGTGTAGTTGTATGTATGTTGTGTTGCCTCCGGTGCCTCTGTTTTGTTCCATTGGTCTATATCTCTGTTTTGGTACCAGTACCATGCTGTTTTGATTACTGTAGCCTTGTAGTATAGTTTGAAATCCAGTAGTGTGATGCCCCCCGCTGTGTTCTTTTTGCTTAGAATTGACGTGGCTATGCGGGCTCTCTTTTGGTTCCATATGAAGTTCATGGTGGTTTTTTCCAGTTCTGTGAAGAAAGTCAGTGGTAGCTTGATGGGGATAGCGTCGATTCTGTAAATTACTTTGGGCAGTATAGCCATTTTCACGATATTAATTCTTCCTAACCATGAACATGGAATGTTTCTCCATCTGTTTGTGTCCTCTCTGATTTCGTTGAGCAGTGGTTTGTAGTTCTCCTTGAAGAGGTCCCTTACGTTCCTTGTGAGTTGTATTCCAAGGTATTTTATTCTTTTTGTAGCAATTGTGAATGGCAGTTCGCTCTTGATTTGGATTTCTTTAAGTCTGTTGTTGGTATAGACGAAAGCTTGTGATTTTTGCACATTGATTTTATATCCTGAGACTTTGCTGAAGTTGCTTATCAGTTTCAGGAGTTTTTGGGCTGAGGCAATGGGGTCTTCTAGGTATACTATCATGTCATCTGCAAATAGAGACAATTTGGCTTCCACCTTTCCTATTTGAATACCCTTTATTTCTTTTTCTTGCCTGATTGCTCTGGCTAGAACTTCCAGTACTATATTGAATAGGAGTGGTGAGAGAGGGCATCCTTGTCTAGTGCCAGATTTTAAAGGGAATGCTTCCAGTTTTTGCCCATTCAGTATGATATTGGCTGTTGGTTTGTCATAAGTAGCTTTTATTACTTTGAGATACATTCCATCGATACCGAGTTTATTGAGGGTTTTTAGCATAAAGGGCTGTTGAATTTTGTCAAATGCCTTCTCTGCGTCAATTGAGATAATCACGTGGTTTTTGTTTTTGGTTCTGTTTATGTGGTGAATTACGTTGATAGACTTGCGTATGTTGAACCAGCCTTGCATCCCTGGGATGAATCCTACTTGATCATGATGAATAAGTTTTTTGATTTGCTGTAGCAATCGGCTTGCCAATATTTTATTGAAGATTTTTGCATCTATGTTCATCATGGATATTGGCCTGAAGTTTTCTTTTCTCGTTGGGTCTCTGCCGGGTTTTGGTATCAGGATGATGTTGGTCTCATAAAATGATTTGGGAAGGATTCCCTCTTTTTAGATTGTTTGAAATAGTTTTAGAAGGAATGGTACCAGCTCCTCCTTGTGTGTCTGGTAGAATTCGGCTGTGAACCCATCTGGACCTGGGCTTTTTTTGTGTGGTAGGCTCTTAATTGCTGCCTCAACTTCAGACCTTGTTATTGGTCTATTCATAGTTTCAGCTTCCTCCTGGTTTAGGCTTGGGAGGACACAGGAGTCCAGGAATTTATCCATTTCTTCCAGGTTTACTAGTTTATGCGCATAGAGTTGTTTGTAATATTCTCTGATGATGGTTTGAATTTCTGTGGAATCTGTGGTGATTTCCCCTTTATCATTTTTTATTGCATCTATTTGGTTGTTCTCTCTTTTATTTTTAATCAATCTGGCTAGTGGTCAGTCTATTTTGTTGATCTTTTCAAAAAACCAGCTCTTGGATTTATTGATTTTTTGAAGGGTTTTTTGTGTCTCAATCTCCTTCAGCTCAGCTCTGATCTTAGTTATTTCTTGTCTTCTGCTGGGTTTTGAGTTTTTTTGATCTTGCTCCTCTAGCTCTTTCAATTTTGATGATAGGGTGTCAATTTTGGATCTCTCCATTCTCCTCATATGGGCACTTATTGCTATATACTTTCCTCTAGAGACTGCTTTAAATGTGTCCCAGAGGTTCTGGCATGTTGTGTCTTCGTCTCATTGGTTTCGAAGAACTTCTTTATTTCTGCCTTCATTTCGTTGTTTATCCAGTCAACATTCAAGAGCCAGTTGTTCAGTTTCCATGAAGCTGTGCGGTTCTGGGTCGGTTTCTGAATTCTGAGTTCTAACTTGATTGCACTATGGTCTGAGAGGCTGTTTGTTATGATTTCAGTTGTTTTGCATTTGTTGAGCAGTGCTTTACTTCCAATTATGTGGTCAATTTTAGAGTAGGTGTGATGTGGTGCTGAGAAGAATGTGTATTCTGTGGATTTGGGGTGGAGAGTTCTGTAAATGTCTATCAGGTTTTCTTGCTCCAGGTCTGAGTTCAAGCCCTGGATATCCTTGTTGATTTTCTGTCTGGTTGATCTGTCTAGTATTGACAGTGGAGTGTTAAAGTCTCCCACTATTATTGTGTGGGAGTTTAAGTCCTTTTGTAAGTCATTAAGAACTTGCCTTATATATCTGGGTGCTCCTGCATTGGGTCCATATATGTTTAGGATCATTAGCTCTTCTTGTTGTATTGATCCTTTTACCATTATGTAATGTCCTTCTTTGTCTCTTTTGATCTTCGTTGCTTTAAAGTCTATTTTATCAGAGATGAGAATTGCAACTCCTGCTTTTTTTTTGCTTTCCATTAGCTTGGTAAATCTTCCTCCATCCCTTTATTTTGAGCCTTTGTGTATCCTTGCATGTGAGATGGGTTTCCTGGATACAGCACACTGATGGGTTTTGGATTTTTATCCAATTTGCCAGTCTGTGTCTTTTGATTGGTGCATTTAGTCCATTTACATTTAGGGTTAATATTGTTATGTGTGAATTTGATACTGCCATTTTGATGCTAAGTGGCTGTTTTGCCTGTTAGTTGTTGTAGATTCTTTATTATGTTGAAGCTCTTTAGCATTCAGTGTGATTTTGGAATGGCTGGTACTGGTTGATCCTTTCTATGTGTAGTGCCTCTTTTAGGAGCTCCTGTAAAGCAGGCCTGGTGGTGACAAAATCTCTGAGTACTTGCTTGTTCGCAAAGGATTTTATTTTTCCTTCACTTCTGAAGCTCAGTTTGGCTGGATATGAAATTCTGGGTTGAAAGTTCTTTTCTTTAAGAATGTTGAATATTGGCCCCCACTCTCTTCTGGCTTGTAGTGTTTCTGCCGAGAGATCTGCTGTGAGTCTGATGGGCTTCCCTTTGTGGGTGACCCGACCTTTCTCTCTGGCTGCCCTTAGTATTCTCTACTTTATTTCAACCCTGTTGAATCTGACGATTATGTGCCTTGGGGTTGCTCTTCTTGCGGAATATCTTTGTGGTGTTCTCTGTATTTCCTGCAATTGAGTGTTGGCCTGTCTTGCTAGCTGGGGGAAATTTTCCTGGATGATGTCCTGAAGAGTATTTTCCAGCTTGGATTGATTCTCTTCGTCCCCTTCTGGTACACCTATCAAACGTAGGTTAGGTCTTTTCACATAGTCCCACATTTCTTGGAGACTTTGTTCATTCCTTTTTGCGCTTTTTTCTCTGATCTTGGTTTCTCGTTTTATTTCATTGAGTTGGTCTTCGACTTCAGATATTCTTTCTTCTGTTGGTCAATTCGGCTATTGAAACTTGTGTTTGCTTCGCGAAGTTCTCGTATTGTGTTTTTCAGCTCCTTTAATTCATTCATATTCCTCTCTAAGTTATCCATTCTTGTTATCATTTCCTCGAATCTTTTTTCAAGGTTCTTAGTTTCTTTGCATTGATTTAATACATGATCTTTTAGCTCACAAAAATTTCTCATTATCCATCTTCTGAAGTCTAATTCCATCATTTCGTCACAGTCATTCTCCGTCCAGCTTTGTTCCCTTGCTGGTGAGGAGTTTTGGTCCTTTCTAGGAGGCGAGGTGTTCTGGTTTTGGGTGTTTTCCTCCTTTTTGCGCTGGTTTCTTCCCATCTTTGTGGATTTGTCCGCTGGTCGTCTGCGTAGTTGCTGACTTTTCGATTGGGTCTCTGAGTGGACACCCAGAATGTTGATGATGAAGTATTTCTGTTGCTTGGTTTTCCTTCTACCGGCCTAGCCCCTTCGCTGTCCGACTGCTGAGGTCCGCTCCAGACCTTGCTTGTCTGGGGTGCACCTCTAGCAGCTGTGGCACAGCGAGGGATGCTACCAGTTTCTTTTTCTGCTATCTTTGTCCCATGATGATGCCTGCCTAATGTCAGTCTTTTGGATATAGAGGGGTCAGGGAGCTGCTTGAGGAGACAGTTTGTACTTTATAGGGGTTTAATTGCTGAGCTGTGCGCTCTGTTGTTCCTTCAGGGCTGTTAGGCTGCTATGTTTGATTCTGCTGCAACAGAGCTCATTAAAAAACCCTTTTTTTTTTTTTTTTCTCAAATGCTCTGTGTTGAGGGGTTTGGGCTTTATTTTTGGATGTTCGATGAGGTGTCCTGCCCAGCTAGAAGGCAGACTAGCCACTGTTTGGTTGCCAGGCTCCGCCCTGCTGTTGTGTGATTCGCCCTGTTCCTGCAGGCTCTGCTGTGGTCTCCACCACGCCCTGCGGCGGAGTCTCTTCGTTGTAGCGTGTTGCCTCAGCAACGGCAGGCTGCGTCAGCAGTGGACGTGTATCTCAGTAGGGACGGGTTGCCTCGGCAACGGCTGGCTGCGTCAGCAGTGGGCGTGTATCTCAGTTGGGGCGGGTTGCCTCGGTAGTGGTGGACGCCCCTCCCCCACAGAGCGTCTCGGACCGTCTGCTCGGGATAGTTTGAAATCGCGGTTTTGTTCGTCCCACTGGGTATTTCAAACGATCTGTCCCTGCAATCCCCTGGGCTGGGCTACTGTGCAAGTCTCGTTCAGTCTGAAGTCCAGCCCTCTCAAGTCTCAGGTTGCCGGTTCAACAAGTCACCCGGACAAGCGCGCCCTGTGGGGATTGCTGGGTAGGGCCGGCCGGCCGCCGCCGCCCCGGCTGCCGGCTTTGCCAGGCAGACCTACTGTCTGGCGTCCCGTGTCTTTTTATACTTGGGAGTTTCCCCGTTCTGTGGGCAACAAAGATCAGTCTGGAAATGCAGCACTGACTCACCGTTTGCGGATTCAACGCGAGCTCCAACCCTGGGTTGTTCTCACAGCGCCATCTTGAGTCCAAGCCCCCCGGCATTAAAGTTTAATCCCCTCTGAAAGTAAGCCCTCTGTAGAAAGGTCAGTATAATATCTGGGTTTAAAGCTGGTTCCACCACTTACTGTGTGAACTTGAACAAGGTACTTCATTGAGCCTCAGATTCCCTATCTGTAAGGGGGGAAGATAATAGAATCAACCTCATAGTGTGATAGGAATTAAAGGAGAGGGGGCACAGGATCTGGTAGAGTGTAGTGACTCAAGTAGTGCTAGCTATTATTACTATTATTAATCAAATATCTAACAGTAGCTGGTATTTTTAATCATTCTAAGTCTGAACTTCTCACTCTTGTCTCCTGCTTCTTTCGGGTGCAATACCCCATTAATGATGTCCAGCCAAGACCTCCAGAAACAACTCTTGTACCTGAATAAGGCTGTTTTATTGCTCGTTGCAGTGAGAGAGAACACACAACATGGAAATCATGGGAATCATGGGGGTCTCAGTAAGAGAGTGTTAAAAAGGACCCATGGGGTTTGGACTTTGATTGGGTGATTTGAGGCACGGTCTAAGGTAGCAGGGAGATGCTGTTAGAAAGCAAGGCAATTCTGTGATTGCGAATCTCAACGACTCTTATCAACGAGATTGGGGGGAGAATAAAGCTGTCATTGGTAAAGAAGGAGCAGTCTTCATTTCAACCAAGATAGAATGTTTGATATTTCATAGATGGTACAGTGACTTGCTTTTGTCTGTACTTAGACAAAATTATGAAGTGGCCCTGCTTGGTCTTATTTTATCATGGTCTCAAAGAAGCCTGGTCAGAGGCTGGTTTTCTGTGAGATGGTTCATGTCTAATGGGAGAATCACAGGGTCTGCCTGTGAGACCCAGGCCAGCTTCTGGGTTTCAGGGGCTGCTCTTTTTCCTTTCTCAATGGTTACAACTAGAATTCTAAAGAAACATTCCAATGATTTCAATGAGCATCATCTTCCTTCTTGAAGAGTTGAATAGATCAACCAAGCTTTCAGGAAAAACACATCATTCATTTGTTCATTCAACAGATTTTTCTTTGGAATTTCCTACTGGCATTGTCATATGTGCTGAGGCTCTGACAATGAACAAGAAAGAGGATGTGTGTACACCAGAGCATCTAGCAGGGGAGACATTCTAGTAGGGGAGACGGACACATGAGGAAACAAATGAGGAAACCCAGTGTTTTCTGCTCTTGATAAGTCTCCAAACTGACTGTATAGAAGGTACTCTGTACTGTCCATCCCTATTTTGAGATACGTCTCTTTTTTATCCCTGGATTTGATGCCTCTTTAATAGAAAATGGCAATATTTTGAGACATAAACACCTATCTATACCATACGTGACTACATTTCTTTTCTGATGTGCTGGACATAAAGTGAGAAAGGCTGAGAGAAGTGAAAATAGGGATGTAGAAGACTTCCAGATATTAAACATAAAAGATGAGTAAAAGAAAGATGATTTTATTGATTTTGATGTATTTGAAGGAAGAAATCAGTGATGATTTCCCTAGATTCCTGTGCTATTCCAGTGAACAGGCTGCTCTTTATGCTAAGAATATTTGGAAAAGTCAGGTTTCATTTGTGGTTTCCTTATCTACTCCAATTGGTGCTTTGTGAGTGGGTTTTTTCTTCACTCAGAATTCTCTTTCCAGTCCTTCTCTGTCTTATTTTGGTTTCCCTACATTGGTTGGCAAGGTCCCTGCTAATACTTATTAGGTTTGGGATGAATGCCTGTGGATTGATGCTTGGGTTCCCCATATCCTGTAACCCAGATGTCAGCCATACCATCATCCTCTGTCTCCAGAAGCCACAACCACCTTCCCTGTTTATCCTGTGACCACCTGAATGCAGACCCAGCAACTCTTTGTCATCTGTTAAAGAAGCAATTTAGCCAGATACCTGGTAGACCAAAGAAGATGTCACTGAGGGTTTTGCAGGGAAGACAGAGAAGATTTTTCCACATCAATCGACTTGCACATTTTCACTCAACCAGTGTGCAGCAACCGAGGCTCTCTGCTCACCTTCCCCAAAGTGAGACTCTTCTCTCAATTTCCTGGATTTTCTTAGGGCACTGCAACATTTTCATCTTTTTATCCTGGAGAACAATGAAAACTATCATTATGAAAATTCTTTTACCAGCTGTGATGGTTAATTTTATGTGTCAGCTATCCTGGGCTAAATTCCCAGAGAGCTGGCAAACAGCACTTGTAGACGTGTCTGTGTTTCTGGAAGGGATTAGCCTTTGAATCTCTACGCCGAGTACAGCCCAACCTCACCAAGGTGGGCAGGCATTATCCAATCCACCGTGAGGTTGAGTAAAGCAAACAGGCAGAGTAAAAGCCAGTTTTCTTCCTGTTAGAGCTGGAACATTTATTTTCTCTTGCCCTCGAATGTCGGTGCTCCTTGTTCTTGTACCTTCCGACTCAGACTGAATTATACTGCTGGTTTTCCTGATTCTCCAGCTTGCAGGTGGTAGATTATGGGACTTTCTGGCCTCCATAATCACGTGAACCAATTCCCATGATATAGCCTTTCTCTCTCTATTTATGTTGAATCTATCCTATTGGTTCTGTTTTTCTAAAGAACCCTTGCTAAGAGACCAGTTTTAATTAGCATAGTAACTGTCTATTAGCTTCATTCTAAAGCCACTTTGATGGCAGATTGCACCCTTTTCTCTCCAGCTGGCCGCCTCCCTTACTTGAGAGTGAATGTAGAAAGCAAAATTGGAAAATTGTGTAAGTGAATATGTGACTTATACTGTTACAAATGATTGCTATAGTTTTAGGCCATTAATTTTAGAAAATAAGACAAAAAAGTTCAAAGAACAAATTTCCTCTCGTGTCTTGGATTCATGGCTTCCCTCCTACTGTGTCTCTGGGCTTACTTAAGTTGTTGGCCGCTTTTGTCATTTTTCCAGAGCTTGTTATTTACTGGCTTTCTGACTGTCGTTGGATGAAGCTGGGATCTGTGTGAAAAAATGAATTTACTATCCCTATTGCTATCACTAAACTTTTTTGAATATTTATTTCAGCTTCTTTGAGAAGAATTTCACAATGAACTTATTTGAATTTTATCTTCCTTGCATTTTTAGCCTATCTTTGCTGAAGAAACATGTTCAACGACGAACCCAAATGTTGAAGTAAGTAATGAGTGCTTACATTGACGGTTTGCTCTTCAGAATGGAGACCTATTCAGAAAAATCTATATCAAAACTTTGAAGAGAAACAACTCAGAATCTATACTCTCTCCTACAGGCGATCTTTCTTATCTTAATGTTCAATTATTCTATGTGTCTTTGGAAGTAATTTGTGATCAGATGCAGTGGTCAGTTTCACTTTACACAGCGCTTTTGGTCAGAAATGATTTATAGTGGGTGGCTGCATCTTGTACTTACATATCCATCTTTCCTTTTCTAACCGAGCTGGAATTTATCTGCAAGAGTCTCTACTAGAGGGATGTTAAAGGTAATAACTGCTCTTATGTGTTATTTGGTAATTTTTGTTTAAGGAAAAATCCCCCTATGCCTGGGATAATATGCAGCTCCTCTGATAATTATGAAATAAATATCCCTTCAAGTTTCCAAACCCCAATCTTGATACAATTCCTCTTAATTTGGGCTAAGCTTCTCTGTGTTCTCCATGTTCCCAGATATAGTTAGTGGCTGTGGTGAAAGGATAGATCATTATATAATTATAATCGCTTACATTCATTTTGTGTTTGTTTTGTAGAGTATTGCAGAAGGTTTTTTTATAAACATTTTCTTTAATTTCCACAACCATCATGAAAGAAAGGTATGAACATTCCTCATTATAAAAATGAAACTGGTTCAAGAGGAGCCCCAGTTACATGGATAAGGAAGAGCAAAGCTGAATTTCAAGCCACGTCTCTCTGGCTCCATGGCAGAGCCATCTGCTATGCCATGTTGTTTCTCTGCTCTTTTCCAAGATGGTGACGCAACTCTTCCCAATTCTGCATTATCCTCTGACCATGACTTGCCCTGGCTGCCAGATTACAGCCCCAGGGCTATATCTGCAATAACCGCATTCTTTGGATACTTCAGTCCATTTGGCTGAGCTCTCCCTGGCCAGCCATTGCTACTGGGCCCCTTGCTACAAGTTTTTGCTTAGTTTTTCTTTACACCTCACTTTGCTGGCCCCCAAGTTGCCCTCCCATCCCAGCATGTCTTGCTTTTGAATTTATTTACATTGGGAAAGAGCCAAGAGTTGAACCAGCCTGAGAGCTGAATTTTGGAAAGAAACTGAATTAAATATTTTAAAATCAAAGAACATATTCTCAATTTTCTATCCACTTAAGGTACTGAAGGATTTTTAAATCTTTTAAGGAAAAAAAAGCTCAGGTCACAGCTTTGCTTGATTTGTTTTGAATGAAATTGCTCAGTTGCTCCTGCTTTTTTTGTTTTGGGCTATCTGATATTGAAAAATATATCCTGGAAACTGAGTTCTGTGCTCAAATTTGAAAAAGAGAGAGAGTGCAGAAGAGCAAGTATTTGTAAAAGTTGGGAAAAATGGGGGCAGCAGCGGTTACTTCTGTTATCCTTATTGTTGCAATGCTGGAATTTTGGGTTCTTTGGTCAGTTGTATTATCATCAGAACCTGGTAAAGCAAAACCTACCACCAACCCCAATAGTCCTAGTAATTTACCCTGGGTCCTACCCACATGAGCATTCTTCTAAATGTAAGAAGAAATTCAAAGGTCAAGTCAACTGGCCAGGTTGGAATCCTGATTCCCAAATACTTAGAAAAATCTCTTCCCTCCTCAATACATCAAGGTGTGAGATTTTGAACCCCTTCCTCCAAGAGTTTAAGAAATCATCTCATTCACTAGGTTTGAACTGAATCCCTTGATATGATTAATATCTACCCTCAGTATCTCCAGTAACAGGTGCCAACGTGATAAATTAGATCTCCGGATACTAATCACATATGAGCCTGGAGGCATAAAATGATGGAACCAGCATCTTTGCAGGCCATCCTAGCTAGTGTGGCAGAGAGAAACACGCTTGATATTTGAAGCCAGAGGAACTTGTGAGTCCAGCAGGAACCTCTTTCTTAGTGTGAGTGATTTTTAGATCAGTCAAAAAACAGGGGGGGGGGGGGAAATACTTGTTTCACAGGGTTGTTATATTTATTGGATGGGAATTATGAGTATTAAAATACTTTGTAAAATGTAAAGTACTCTACAGGTGTTTGCTATTTCTGCTATTCTTGTTTTAATTATAGTTACCTTGTTAAAGACCAGGGAATTATTTTATTCAAAAGGTTCCAACAAGCGAGGAAGGGGAGTCTCATTTAAACTTGTGATCTCATGAAGCTAATTATGAATAATTCTGGATAGAGAAGTTGGGGAGTCAGTGTGTCAAGAAGCGCAAAGCTCTGAATGCTTAGGAATTTCACTCTTAGCCTCTTGGATGGACTTTCAAAGGAAACCTCAGGCCTCAGTTCAGATAGGATCAACAAATCTTTTTTTTTTTTTTTTAATTTTCTATTGTATTTTAGGTTTTGGGGTACATGAGCAGAGCATGCAAGACAGTTGCGTAGGTACACACATGGCAGTGTGCTTTGGTCAACAAATCTTTACTGAATTTCCTGTTCCATGTGCTGTATTAGGTGCTGGGATTCTGAGTTAAATGAGACATCATTCCTGCCTTTTAGAAGATAACAGGCTAAGAGAGGAGCCAACAAAACGTATTATTCTGACGCACCATGGTGGTCTTAGCAGGCAGGTGCATTCATAGTGCTCACCAGCTGTCTTTAGATCTCCAAATCCAACAGGGATTTTTCAGTCCTTAACTCATAGGAGTACTTCGCTGATTTTGAACCTTGATTCTCCTTTCTTGTTGTAAGTTGAGGATTCATCCGTTTTTGTCTCTTTCATGACTTCTATTACGCTGTCTTACCCTTAATTAAACATTGGTGATTCCAAAGCTTTCAGTCTTGGTCTTTTTTCTTTTCACTGAACGTTCTCTCCCTGGTCTGTCTCATCTGCTCTCCTGGTTTTAGCTATGACCATATACTATGATTCCTTATCTGTATATCGCTATGTGTAAACTCTCCAATGAGCAATAGATTTCCATGTCTAGCTCTCTGTTGTACTCTTTTGGATTTTCTTCAGGCTCAACTTGTTCCATACTAAGTCTCTTCACTATAACTTGAGACTTGAGTTACTTTCTAGATTTTCAGCATTTTGTTAGCTTCCCATATTGGTAGTCTCACCATTTCATGATAGATTAAAAACAGTTTTTCTAGGCTATTTGCAAGAATGTGATTCAGGTACTTCCAGTCAGATATACATCAGTGTAAGACTTGGATAGAGACGTAACATAAGGAGGCAGCTGTGGGAATACTGACCATCTGGCAAGTGATGGTGGAGGAGTCTGGTTTTTTCTGGGGCTCCTGTGGCAGAGGTTTTGGCATCCAGTCCCATGTGTGTTCAGGGACAAATGGCTGGTGGCAATGGTGGCCAATCTTTCCTGTGATTGAGTATTGCTCATGGATGGTTTCAAGATATGTACCACTTAGATAAATTTCTTTGGTTTCTCTAGAAATTCTGCAAGCTAGCCATATCCTTTAATAAATTGCTTTCTGTTTAAACCAGAGAGTATTGTCTGCAACTACCAATACTGATTGCCAAGGGCCTCAAATGAAAACCTTAGATGTTGTTACTCAGTAGAGTTATACATACATTTGTATTTATGTGTGTGTGTGTGTTTATGTACATGTTATAAGCATTACTTTTTTGGATAGATTATTTTTTAGAGCAGTTTTAGATTCACAGCAAAATTGAGTGGAAAGTACAGAGAGTTTCTGTATTCCCTGCCGCCACACATACATAACCTTCCCCATTATCAACACCCTTCACAAGACTGGTAGATTTGTTATGATTGATGAATATACAATGACATACCTAACATCCATAGTTTGCATTATAATTTACTTTTAGAGTTTTATACTGAATGGTTTTGGCAAATGTACAATTATATGTATCTACTATTATAGTATCATACAGAGTAAGTTTGCTGCTCTAAAAATCCTCCATGCTCCACCTCTCTCTCTCTCTTTCCTTCTAAACCCCTGGCAATCACTCATCATTTTACCCCTCTATAGTTTTACCTTTTCCAAAATGTCATAGAGTTGGAATCACATAGTATGTAGTTTTTCAGATTTGCTTCTTCCACTTAGTAATAAGCATTTAAGTGTCCTCCATATCTTTTCATGGCTTAATAGTTCATTTCTTCTTAGCACCAAATAGTATTTCATCATATGGATGTATCATAGTTTATTTACCCACTCACCTACTGAAAGACATTTTGATTGTTTTCAAGTTTTGACCATTATCAATAAAGCTTCTATAAACATCAATGTGAAGATTCTTGGGTGGAAAAAAATTTCTATCTCATCTACATAAGTATCAAGGAGCATGATTGATGGATTATGTGCATTCATTTAGTAAAAACTTGCCAAGCTTTCTTCCAAAGTAGCTGTACCATTTTGGATTCTCCTCAGAATTAGAATGAATGAATGAGAGTTCTTGTTGCTCATTCTTGCCAGCAGTTGGCATTGTCAGTGTTTTGGATGTTGGCCATTCCAATAGGTATGTATTGGTATCTCATTGTTTTATTTGAAATTCCCAAAGGACATATAATGTTCAGCATCTTTTAAAATGCATATTTGCTTAAACATATTTCTTTTGAAATCATAAATTTGAAATTCTGTTTTGGCTTATGTGTAGCAGCTCACCAGTGACCTCAGGCCTCAGGAAGAGTCATTTTGAAGTGTTGGTGATCATTCTTGTTATATAGGAAATACCTCTGCATGCTTTCACCTTGACCCACTTCAAAGGAGGGAGTTTGCAAAGCTTATTGGTCTATTAGCAAAACTAATTTCCCCTCTCTTTTTCTGAACAATGAACACCTAGTATAATAGAGATGTTATTAAGATAAAATGGGATAATGATGTGTAGGTGTTTGGAAAATATAAAATATTTTACAAATGAAAAAATTTACAGGATTGATTTTCTGCTTTGGCTTCTCATTGACTCATTCACCTAGTTTATGGGAATTTTAGGGTAAAATGCTCATATAATTAATGGGAAGATTTATTTCATTTCCCAAACTTGTCTATAAACACCATATCATTTCCTTCTGTAGTAAAATGTATTTTCTGGCTACTGAATAATGTTCTTGATAATGATGTGGATGTATTATTTAAACACAATTTATTACTCTTTCCAAGGGCTTTCAGGTAATAATATCTTTTATAGGAACTTCCTTTCACATTAAAGATCTTCTAAAACTTGAAATTGGGTTTAAAAATGTGTCCTATTTTCATAGAGAAAAAAAATAATGTCAATCACATTTTTAATTGTCTCCAAAACCTTAAGGTGCTATTTTAAATGTCTTTTTTTGGTCTAAATATTATGCTTTTAATTTTGGAAAGAGGTTTTCTTTTCCTTGGAGAACTAAAAAATTATATTTTAGAATAAAATTTCTAAGAAAGTAACTAGAATAGAAATGCTGGGTTATAAATTTTTTGTTGAACATTTATTATGCACACTGTGAAAGGAAGCAATAATTACAATACTGTTTCCAGTATTGTAATACGGCCAAACTCTTATGTGCAATAGCATTAATTCTTTCAAGGCTTAACACTAGTCAGACTTCCGATTAATGTTTAGATAAGCTAACGAATGTTGATGGGGACTAGCTGGATAATTAAACACTGTATGACATAGCTTACAACTCTAGCTTCTGCAAATTTTAGAGATATTCATTCATCAGCATTTGACTATAACCAGGATTACAGAAGTCTAAAATGTTTCTAGACTTCCTACTTTGGGACAACACTGTACCTTTGGTAGTTGTGTGTTAAGCCCTAGGGTGAAAACTTTCCATCTTAGAGCAAGATAGTTTTAAGCTGGTTGTTTGCTTAAGACTCATGACTCATTCTGAGGGCTTCAGGGAAACTAAGTTTTTCTTCATTTCAGTGGAAGGCATCAGAAAGTGGAACTGAGGAACTCAAGTTGAACATGTTGAAGAGGCTTTTTAAAAACAATTCATTTTTACGGTTTTGAAAAATCTTACACCTAATAATTGCTAAATCAGCACATATGAAGATTCTATACTTAGGATTGCAAAGCAGTCACTTGACATTTAGTGATGGGAAGGGGCATCCAAGGGTTATGCCACTAGTGAAAGAATAAATGACATTAGAGGGAAGGAAGTTAGAGGCAGATATGGAATTTATGTGGCTCTGCACTGGGCAGCTGAATGCTATGGAAAATAGAGGAGAATAAATTAACTGGGAAAATGTTGGCAATGACCAATCTATATTAATGGAATTTAGCAAACCAAAGAAACATTCATGCAAGTTAATTTAAATCTCCTTTAAATATGTGTGCAACTTGATATACCTGAGCTCAGCATCTTCTCCGCCTTCCCTGTCCCTTAACCAGCTTTTCCTCTTGAGTCTTTTTTCAGCTAGTGGCTCCTGTGCTCTTGAGGTGTCTCAACCCAAGATCTGGAAATCATCTGAAGTTCCACCTTCTTGGGTGGCCTCACATTTGGCACAAAGTCTTAATCAGTGTTACCTCCTAAGTATTTCTCAAATCCATACCTTTCTCTGAATCCATCAGCTTCATTAAATCACTAGAAATGTTCCTGGCTTATCTCTTGTCACTCCTCTCTCTCGCCTAGAAAACATCTACTTGATTTTCAAAACTTGCTCCAAAGATTGCCTTTTTCCCATTAAGACTGACTCCAGTTCCTTATTGTTCAGGTAAAACAGTGATTCTCAGCCTTGGCTGCACTTTGGAATAACCTAGGGTGTTAAAAAAAAGAAACCTGATCCACCCCCGGATATTCTGATTCAGTGGGTCTGGAGTGGCCCATCATGGGATTGCTAAAAACTCCCCAGGTGATTCTAAGGTGCAGTCAAGTCTTGAAAACCATAACATTAAAATAATCTCCTCCTTGTTTTGCCTCCTCTTCTGTATCATATAACATTATTCTGAAGCCTGGTTTAACATCAGTGTCACTGAGGTGCTTTACAAAACACAGATTATTGGGGTTGTGGTGGGCCAGCTTTAAGGTGATCCTTGTCAAGTCTAACTTTTGGTGTCCGCACGCTTGTAAACCCCCTCTTTCAGTTTGGGTGGGGTCTGTGACTTGCTTCTAATCAGTGGAATGTGGCAACAGTGATGATGATTGTGTCAGATTACGTAAGACTCCTAGCGAGTAGACTTGTTCTTCCCTTTGCTGGCTTTGAAGAAGAAATTGCCCATGCTGTGAGAAGGCAATGAAGAGAAAGGGAGGAACTGTGAGCAACCTTTGGGAGCTGTAAGTGGCAGTGCTTAGGAGCTGACCAGGGCAAAGGAGTAGATTCTGCTAACAACCCCAGTGAGCTTGGAAGATTTATTGCCTGTTGTACCACCAGAGGAGAACTGAGCCCTGGTTGACATCTTGGTAGCAGCTTACGGAGGACCCACATAAGCTGTGCCCAGCATCCTAAGCCACAGAAATAGTGAGATAATAAATATGTGTTGTTTTAAGCTGCTAAGTTTGTGTCAAGTTTTATTGCAGCATAGAAAACTAATATATAATAGGAGACCTGGAATGGTGGCTCTCACCTGTAATCCCAGCACTCTGGGAGGCTGAAGTGGGTAGATTGTTAGAGGCCAAGAGTTTGAGACCAGCCTGGGCAAGATGGCAACCCTCTCTCTACAAAAAATACAAAAATTAGCTGGGTGAGTTGGCTTGCACCTGTAGTTCCAGTTACTTTGGAGGACATGATGGGAGGATTGCTTGAACATGGGAGGTCAAGGCTTCAATGAGCTGTATTGTGCCACTGCACTCAGCCCGGTGACAGAGCAAGACCCGGTCTCAAAAACAAAAAAAACAAAACTAATGTACCTGTTAACATATTTCTTTATATTTATAATCTATCCTACTTAAGGCCTCATTTTAAGGTGAAAAGATGCAGACTACTTCCCTGGTCAAGTATCTGTATGCTTCTGGAATGAACTAAGAGCTGTCATCCTGAAATCCATTCAGGTTAACCTCAGGACCCCCAATCCAGCTCTTCCATTCCCAAAGCCTTTGTGTAAGATGAATGTGCTGGTAATGAGAGCAAAGGCCAAACCCATGTTGTTTTTGGGGGCTTCTGATCTTACTGGTGATGCTTGGAGGGAACCTCATGTAGAAGGAAATGCCAAGGTGTACTGTCAAATAGGTGGTTCCTAGGACTTGCAGGGGTGGTTACTGAAATGAGAGGGCTGACTGGCCTGGTTAGTGAAACCAGTTCTGGCAAAGAATCACCATTCATCTTTTTTCTGCTGTGAAATCTTCCTATTGAGGTTTGAAAGCTAAGGGCCAGGTAATAATATTGAGACACCTCTTTTTGGGCTTTCTCCTTTGGGATGTTTCCTTTGGAACAGGTTCTAGGGTCCCTGTTTATCTAACCTAGCAATGGAATAGGTGATTTGCAAAGTAAAGACTATTGTCAGCCATATTTAGACAAAGGTTTGATGGGCATGTTGGGGAGGAAGTGGAGGAAGTGGCAGGAATCTACACTGGGCAAGAGATTGGATAATACAACTTTCAAGGTCTTTTTCAATCTAAGATATTTGATTCTAGGAGGTGCACTACTCCTAAAATAATTTAGTAAGAAATAAATTAGGATCTAGGTAAATCAGATGGTCATTAGTACTACTCTGCTGATAAATGTCCACTTGCCTCTCCTAGTCCAATAACATCTATAAGTTAGCAGGATATTATCAGACTTTCTAAATCAAATCCCTATTAGAGTTCCTTTTATCATTATTTTAGATTTTAAAAATGCATATTATTTAAAAATGAGATACTATTTTGGCTTCAAAGAAACATATTTCTGGTAATTTACCTTTGGTTTTATAGGCCACTTTACACATTAGCATTCAATTCACTATTTTTAATAGTAAACTCTCTAGTAATTATCCTACTTTGAATTTTACATTTAAAAGGAGATCAATTTTCTTTCTGAAATACAGTAAGGAATAAAATATCTTGTTAATTGGGTTTCTTTCATTGTATTAGAGATATTGAACATTCCTTGGAATGCCTAAAGAAGAGTCACAGAGTATTTTTCTTATCATTTTTTGATAAATTTTCTTATCATTTTCCTTATATTTGTCTTGATAGTAGTAATCCTTTAGTACTAGTGAATCATTGATTTATTGCTAAATATTGAGTGGATTTTTTTTAAATCACATCACTTCTATACAAAATGAGAGGTTTTTCACCTCCTGACACCAAATACATGATGTCTTTTCCAACAACACTTTTCTAATTCTTTGAAACCAACTTGGCATCAACCGTTCCGTTCCGTTCCGTTCCGTTCCGTTCCGTTCCATTCCATTCCATTCCATTCTCCATTCCATTCCATTTTGCATTCCATTCCATTCCACTCCTACACTATCTATCTGTAGATAAGGTTGGATCCCACAAAGTAAAGGGCTCAATCCCACAAGACTGCCCCATTTCAGATGCCAATTTCAAGTCCCAGGCTAACTGTATTTCTGACTGACAGGTTATAAATTGGGGATTCTCACAACCCTCAGGTTTGATAATCTGCTTAAATGGCTCACAACTTAAGAAGGCACTTGACTTACATTTAATGGGTGAGTTGTAAAGGATACAGGTGCATTGCCTAATGAAGAAGTATATAGAGTGAGGTCCAGAAGGGTCCCAAGCACAGAAGCTTCTGCTCTTGTGGAGTTGGAATGCACCATTTCCCAGCATCTCTGTGTGTTTACCAACCCAGAGGCTCTCAGAACTCTATGACTTAGGGCTTTTCATGGCAGGTTCATTACTTAGGTATGATTGGTTTTATCATTGGCCATTGGTGATTTATCCAACCTTCAGCCTCTCTCTCCTTCCTGGAGGTTGGGGTTAGGTGGACCTAAAGGTTTCAAGCTTCTAATTAAGGGTTGCTCTCTCTAGAGACTGCCTTAATCCTGAAGATATCCAGGGGCTCACCCTACCAAGAGTCCCCTCATTAGAATAAAAGATGTCCCTATAAAATCTCTTATCACTCAGGATATTCAAGGGTTTTAGGAGCTCTGTGCCAGAAACCTAGGACAAAGACTGAATATCTAACTATGATATCACAAGTGTACATAGTGGGTCCACACTCAACTAAGTGAAAAATAAAACGAATTCAATACACAAGAATCTTCAGTCCAGTTGAGGATAAAAGATCTACACCCATGAGACAACCAAGGGGACAATTTTGTGGAGCACAAATAACAAGCTCAAGGAAGTAGGAGATGAAAGCAGGCTGAAGATTCAAGGAACAAGCACTCTGGAGGAAGAGCCACTTCAGCTTGGCCATCAGGGGTTGTAGGAGGTGAATGGGAAAAGGAGCGGAAGGCAGATGCTGTGTGTAGGGGTAGAAACACGATGAGGAAAGAAAAAGAGCTCAATGGCATTTGTGTTAGCTTCCTACAGCTTCCAAAACAAAGTACCACAAACTGGGTGACTTAAAGCAACTGAAATGTGTTCTCTCACAGTTCTAGAGGACAGATGCTCAAAATCAAGGTGTGGGCAGTACCATGTTCTCTTTGATGGCCCTGGGGAAAACTGCTTTGTGCCTCGCTCCTAGCTGCTGATGTTCCTTGGCTTGTGAGCACATCCCTCCAGTTTCTGCCTCTGTCACCACGTGACATTCTCCCTGTGTCTCTTCACATTGTCTCCCTCTGTGTATGTGTGTCTGTGTCTTCTCCTTATAAGGACTCCCACCAGTCAGGCTGGTGCAGGGCCCATTCTACTCTAGTATGACCTTATCTTAACTTAAATCTGAAATATATCCACAAAGCCCCTATTTCCAATTAACGGGTCACATATATAGTTTTTGGGGAGTACGACTTTGCTGTGTCTCTTTGGGAGTCATAACTCAACCCATAGCCCCGCTTACGGGGGTTAGTTAGGAAGCATTGAACCTGAATACCCTGAATGCTGCACTGAGGGCTTCAGCTGTGGGCATTATGAGCCCAGGAAGAGGTCTGAATGTGTGTGCCTGTTGCAGAGGAGGGCAACAGGCTTAGACATAAAGGGATACTAACTTGCTAGCTGACAGTTGGGGAAACTGGAAAGACAAATGGTTTCAGGAGGGTAGGACAGATAATTAGAGTTGGAAGGGACCTAATAAATAAGGTATTTGAACCTCATTTTGTGGACAAGGAACTATTTAGGGGACAGTGTGAGGGATGATGGAGCCTGGATTGCTGTGGCCTGGTGCTGCCTGGTTCCTGCCTCCACAGCTCTCTTTCTGCCTCTCCAGAAGCCACTCAACACGTGTGTCAGCTGTATTCTCAGCCACCGGGGACTGATTCTAGGAGATCTAGCTACATACTGAGGAATTCGGCATCAAGTGCCCTTCTAACCTCATGTCATAGCCCTAACAATTTGGCCCCTGCCCTGTCTGGGGTCCCAAATCCTCTGTGTGCTTGCTTGTACCCGAGTCCATGTCCTTGACACTGGGCCTCTGTCTTTTTGTCAGGACCTGCTCTGACTCATGAGTCCCACAGCCTACTGGAAGGCTGCTGAATGGCAGCTTTCTGCCTGCACACCTGGACGGCCAGGTTCCTCCTTCCCCTGATCCTGGAACTGAAGTCTGTTGCTCCATCCTCTAGATGCAGACTGTCTGCAGCCTTTTGTTTTTTGGGTACTTCTTGCTGAATCCTCTGGATAGAACGTGCAGGACCTTTGTTTCCCTGCTGCCTGATTTGTTGTAGAAGGTGGTGATGTTCTAGATGCCAGCCCTTCCTGGTTTTCCCTCCTCGTCCAGTTAATCAGAGTGGGACTAACTGTCAAGAAGGTATGGGGAAAGCCTGGAGTCCTATCTGACGCTGGGGTGAGGAGAATCATAATTAACCATTTCAATGCACTTAGAGGAGCAAGATATATAATAGTATATAACTCTATAAACTCACAGAGTTCATATTGGAAAAGTGATATATACTTCTATATGTAGAGAATACTTTGGGAATTCTACAAACTGGTCACAGTAGTTGCCTCTGGAAAGAGGAACTGGGGGCCTTTGTGGCAGGAGTGAGAGCTGAGACTTAATTTTGATTACATTTAACTTAAGCAATATTTAATTGCTTTCATTTTTTTTCTTTCTGAGACAGAGTCTTGCTCTGTCACCAGGCTGGAGTGCAGTGGTGCAGTGTTGGCTCACTGCAGCCTCCACCTGCTAGGTTCCAGCGATTCTCTTGCCTCAGCCTCCCAAGTAGCTGGAACTACAGGTTTGCATCACCACGCCCAGCTAATTTTTGTATTTTTAGTAGAGAGGGGGTTTCACCATGTTGGCCAGGATGGTCTCAATCTCTTGACCTTGTGATCTGCCCACTTCAGCCTCCCAAAGTGCTGGGATTACAGGTATGAGCCACCACGCCCGACCTCTATTTTGTTTTTATTATTTGTTTATAGAGACAGAGTCTTGCTTTGTCACCCAGGCTGGAGTACAGTGGTGTAATGATAGCTCACTGCAGCCTCAAATTCCTGGGCCCAAGCAATCGTTTCACCTCAGCCTCCAGAGTAGCTAGGACTATAGGCACCACCATGACTACCACACCTATATTCTTCTTTTTTTGTTTGTTTTTTTGAGATGGGATCTGGTTATGTTGCCTGGGCTGGTCTCAGAACTGCTGGCTTCAAGCAATTCTCCCACCTCAGCCTCCTAAAGCTCTAGGATTACACTTGAGAGCCACCTTCCTGGCCGAATTGCCTCCATTTTAAAACTCTGTATATGTATCATCTATTCTATAAATAACTTTAAAAAAAAGCAAAAAATACATTTGAGGCATTTTACTAGGTAAATCAACCTTGTGGTGACTTTTTAAAAAATTTGCAATATTGTCATTAGAGAGTAAATGTATTTGTTCTCTAGATTTCAGTGTCTTTTTATTGCATTTTCTAGATTAAGCAACTCTGTGTGTAAAAGAACCAGTCTTATGTGATAGCAAATAGAAATACGTAGTTGGCCTGGGTGTTTGAATGCTGATGCTCTATTTGTGGATGTCCTTTCTGATGTCCATGTTGCTTTGGGCATTTAACAGTAAACACATATTTTTCTCCTTGGTATATAGTTTAAAGTTACATTCTATTTCTTATGGAGTGAAAGATAAGACTAATTATACTGCCTGTAGGACCGAGAAAGAAGGATGACCTTGTCCCATATGCTGAAGGACCTGGAATCTAGAGAACAACTTGACACATCTATTTCCAGCCAGAGCAGCAGTGACTGGCAGGACGACAAGGAGGAGGCGGGTCTATAAGGAAGACGTCTGGTTGGCAGCGGTGAGTGGGAAACGTTCACGTGGCCACTTGCACGGGGCCCTGCATGGAAACCTGGCCGAGAGGAGAAATGGGGACTGAATTACGTCTGCCGTGGGTGTGTGATGGAGACTGCTATTCTTATTATGCCTTTAGTATTACCTTTATCTCCAGGCAAGTACATTCAAAGAGACAAGAATGAATAATTATGGGAACCAGATGGGACATTCTTGTCATTTTAGCAGTGTTTTCCAGAACATTGTTACCAAATCCCCAAATAAGACAATATTGCAAAAATATAATTCTTGGTCTTTATAATTTTTGGGTGGCTTGAACAATGGAAGTACTTGGAATTGGCAAATAATGGGTTAAAATTAGGCATAACATTTACTTCGTTTTTAATTACTTCAATACAAAGAAGTTTAGAGTTCATTTGAGCTGAGTACCCTGTCCTTGCAGTTTGGCTATCCATGGGTATCCCGGGGCTCTTTAGGGAAGAGCCCCTAGCAAATGGGAGAGAGGCTCACCACCCAAGAATGAGTCAATTAAACTCAACATGCTTACGAAACACGCCATAAGCTAGAAATTGGGGAAGATAAATAAAGCATTGTTTTTAGTCTCTGCTGGAAAAGATAGACATTTAAAAAATGTACAGGTCCATAATCCCTGACTCACATTTCTGAAATCCAAAAACCTCACAAAATTGAATTCTTGTTTCCACAACTTTTCTGGCAGCAAAACTTGAACTGATGTGAGACTATTTCTATATATCCTTTATTTGTCCCACTTAGTGTGGATCTTCATATGTTTTGCTTAAGAAAGATTAACGGGGTGTTGCCCCAGATCCCACTGTGGAAGTTACGTAATATTGTTGATTATGCACCAGATTGCTTTCCTGAAATTCCCACGATTCAGAATTCTAAAACATACCTGGTGCCAAGGGTTGGGATTAGTGTCTTTGGACCTGTAGTTCTTCAAAACTTCTTCCTCTGGAGAAGACCCTACTTTGAGGGCACCTGATATCTTCTGAGATGAGGACGTAGGCTATATTGTCTCTGCTTGCTACAAAGAACTTCAGTAAGTAGCAGCCTCAACCTGGCTTTCTCTAGAACTAAGGTCTTCTTTTTTTTCCAGTTAGAATCCTACAATTTCCTTGGGCTTTTCTGAATAATTTTCTTTCTTCACTGAAAGTAACGTGTTGCCAAAGGCTTATCCCCTTTTCTTATTAGAGATTAATACCTTCTAAGTTTCTCCTTATAGATTTTGTTTAATCCTGGTATAATTTTCTTTCCAGAGTTTTAATTAGTCTGTGTCCTACTTAAGCTGTGGAGGACTCCATTTGAAATATTAGGTATGGTGGCACTCAGTAGGTTCTGCCCCCAACCCAGGGAGGTTCCTTCAGGTAAAATAGCTTTCTGCAGTCTTAATAGAAAGTTTCGAAATAACGTTCATTTCATTTCTTCTCTCCTCCTGGTCTTTTCCCTGTAGATTAACACTGTCTTGTTTAAAGTGTTTTTTGGAACAGGTGCTAAATTCTCTTTCTTTGGGAATACAAGAGCAAGCTCACATGAGAATGTCCCTGGATAGCCAGTTCTTTCACATGAGTAGAACAGTGGCTTGAGGTGGCCATCATTCCTGTGAACTTTTAGGAGGCTGAAATTGTGTGCATAGAAAGATTCCCCTTTAGGGCTTCTCTGGCATTTGAGATGCAAATTCCTCACTGGACCAGGTGGGGGCCTTTTCCAGGGGCTTGAGGAGACTGCAAATGCAGTGTTGAGTTCCAGATACTTCTTGTAAGGGGAACCCTTTCCTGGTTCAGAGGACCCAGAACCCAGGGAGGGACTAGCCTGGGTGACTCCCCCTACAGGAATTGAAGAGAAGAGCAGGAAGGTTTTAGGTGTCTAAAGAATCATCTGACAAAGCAGAACCAGGATTAAAAACAGCAAATAAATTTGTAATAGTTTTAGTTAACGTCGTCTGTTTCCCACCCACATCAGTTAGAAGAAAAGCTGGTTAAAAGACAATAAAAAGCTAGTGTGATTATTTTTAGGGAGAGCAAGTGAGAATTCCTTTTATTATCTGGAAACTTCCCCTCCCTTCCATTTAAAAATTTTGCTCCAAAATACAGTTTTTCGTAGAAAATTTAGAAAATACTGCTCAGTCATAGCAGAAAAGAAAAAGTCCTCTTATCGTGCTGCAAGGAGATAATCACTTGTATCATTTTGGCATACACCCTTACTTTTTTTATGCCTGTTTTTAAAGTGCCCTGGCATTTACACGCTTAACATTTATTTCTTTTTCTTATTTCCTTCCTTACCAAACTTGTTCAGAACAGAGTCTCTCTTTGCAGAATTAGAAAATGGTGAGTTTTACCCTGAGCTTATCCTGAGAAATGTTTAGGTTAAGAAGTTTCAAGGTGGTAGGAAAAAGAATCCCCAATAACTTTAAATTTAATACTCTTTGCTGCTGTGATCACTCACCAGAAACAGCAAGGAAAACCCTGGAAATGTACATGCAGCAGGGAGTCATCATAGGACATGTAGACTAAATTGTAGCTAGAGCAATGAAGGTGCTGGGCACAGAGTAAAATAGGCTTTGAAGAACCTCAGAGTAAAGCACTGTTCACACCCACTAAGGAAGTACACTGGGGGCTGCACTCCCATGGGAGGCAGAAACCAATTATTGCCTACTTTAGGGTCTAGTCAGATCTTTTCTGAGTATGAGCACCCCAGTCTTGTGAGTCTCAGAGGGGTGCTAATTAAAGACGTCAAATGACTGAGTAGTATAGTTGTTCATAGCAGCTGATACAAGGGCAAGGGCAGTTCTCACCTAGAAGTAAGGTACTTTAAAAAGTTTTTTTTAGCAAATTCACTGCTTAGGTAAAATTGCAAATATGAAACTATAGAGAGACAACCTGGCAGTCCCCTCTCATTTATTTTGCATCTCAGATAACCCTTGAGCACATGGTGATAAAGGGGATGCTGGGCCTTTTACTCCCTGTCTCTTGTAGAGGATATGTGAAATGAAAAGCTAACATGAGGGCATTTGAGAAACTTTCAGGGGAAAAGTAAGTGCTGACTTAGTGGGTCAAAAAGCATAGCCAGCTTTATGTTATGACTTCTTCCCCGCTCGAAATTTACCTAGGATATGTTGGAGACATGTATATAGATACACACAGACAAATATATATATATATATATACACACACACACACATGCATACACATCTACCCACCCACACATAAATAAGTTGTAAATATAAATATGTAAAAATTATAAGTAAATTAAAAATAGAAAAATACTTATAAATACATAAATTATATGTTTTATATGTAAATACATATGAAAGATATAAAAATTTAAAACTGCTATCTTCTTCCATCAAGCCATCTATCTGGCCTGAAGCCTTTGGAAATGCCCCCTCTGAAGATCTGGAAGGGAATTAATCTGTACGGGGTTACAAAGTCAGTCAGTGTCGTTCCCTAAACCTGCCCACAATTTTACATGCATTTCTTGCCATATTGGTTGCCAAAGGTGTTTCTTAAAAAAGAAATGCTTTCACCCAGCAAATTTCCTTGCACAGATCTCAGTTACATTGTGTTGTCTCAAACTGCCCTGGTGAGTTAAATGTGTTGTCACCAAAAATAATTTTTAGTTTCTTTGGAGATTGGATATTTCAGATGCTCATTGAATAGATACCTGGGATGTGTTTACTTCATTATTAGAATGAGAGTGAATCACCTCAGATTCTCATCTTTCAAGGTGAAGGCTCTCAACTAATAATTTCCCCCCGAGTTAGTAGATAAAAGCTAAAATTTTAGAAAAAAATCTTAAAATTGAAGTAATTTTTAGCCTTTCCAACTAAGAGTCTGCAATTATAAATAAATCAATTGTTAGTCTTGCAAAGGTGGTGGTTAATTCTGTATGGAAACATCTTCTGGCAATTCATTTGCTTCTGATATTCTCTGAGGATTCCCATGGATTCTGATCACAGTCTTGTGTTTATTTACCTTCTTTACAAAATACAGTCAAGGGCTGAGCAATTAGGATTTTAATTTTATGCAACATGATTGCTCTCCTTCACTTAAAAAATTGAAGAAACGCCTGTGCAGAAGAGAAATATGATTAACCTTTTCTTTATTAGGCATCTATAGCATGCATCAAACTACTCATATAATATCATGGAATGAATTGTTTTTATCATTATGCACTGCAAATTTTTTCATAATTTTACTGATGGTCGTTTGCATACAGCAGGTACTCAGTGTCTTACAAACTGACTATAATACATATTAATATATATTGCTTTTTGATCTTATACCTTTACAGTAATCTTTCATTTAAAAATTATTAACAGCTCAACTGAGCTCTAGTTATATCCATGAGATGTAATTCACATACCATACAATTCAGCATTTAAAGTGCTCATTTTACTGGTTTTTAGTATATTCACAGTTGTGAGACCATCATTGCTATCGATTTGGGGACCATTTTCATCATCTAGTACTCATTAGCAGTCACTCCTTATTTCCATCTCTTGCTCCTAAGCCCTAGACAACCACTGACACACTTTCTGTCTCTATAGACTTGCCTATTCTGGACATTTCATATAAATAGACTCATACAATATATAGTCATTTGTGAATCTAATGTATGATGATCTGAGTTGGAACAATTTCATACTGAACCAAAGAACCCAATGATCGCCCCAGTCCCTGGAAAAATTACCTTCCATGAATCCAGTCCCTGGTGCCAAAAAGGTTGGGGACCACTGCTATAGAGGACTGTATAAGGATAATGATAATAATAGTCACTATGTATAAGCTAAACACCTCATACAAACATATACATCATCTACTATGTTCATCCAACCCTGATCACTGAGAAGATTGCATTTCAAAGATGTTAATAAACCTAAGGGTACTAGCAGTGGTGAAGCTTGCTTCAAATCTGGCCATAATGGTCTCTAAAGAATGAGTTCCCTCTATGACCACACTGTCTCCCTTCCTTACTACTCCAATGATGCCTGTTTTAAGAAGGTAAATGATGTTATCCAATTTGTAGAACTATTTGAAGCTGATGGATACAAACATAAAAGTTTGATTTTTTTTCTCCAGTGCCTCTTTCACCTCTGCTTGGTTCAGTCTTCTTTCTGCATCCATAAATGATGTTTTGGGCAGCACCGTAGCCTTCGGATCACTCTCAGTTATTCAGTGAATGCATCCTGCGGGAAGCAGCTTCTGGAATGACCCTCATGTTGGAGAGGCCCATATGGCAAGGAAGTCAGGGTAACCTCCGGCCAGCAGGAAGAGAGATACTCAGTCTAAGAGCTCACAAGGAATGGAATTCTGCCAACAACCACATGAATGAACTAGGAAGTGGATTCTTCCCAGTGGAGCCCTGAGATGACTGTAACCCCAGCCAGCATCTTGATTGCAGCCTGAAGCAGAACACCCAGCTAAGTTGTACCCAGATTCCTGATCCAAGAAAACTGAAAGTAAATGTGTGTTGTTTTAACTCACTACGTGTTATACAAAGAGAAAACTGTGTTAGTTCATTCTTGTATTGCTGCAAAGAAATGCCTGAGGCTGGGTAATTTATTTTTATTTTATTTTTGAATTTTCCTTTCTTTTTTTTTTTTTTTTTTGAGTTGGAGTCTCACTCTCTCACTCTGTTACCCAGTCTGGAGTGCAGTGGCACAATCTTGGCTCACTGCAACCTCCACCTTCCGGTTCAAGCAATTCTCCTGCCTTAGCCTCCTAAGTAGTTGGGACTACAGGTGCCTGCTACCATGCCCGGCTAATTTTTGTATTTTTATTAAAGACAGGGTTTCACCATATTGACCAGGCTGGTCTTGAACTCCTGACCTTTTGATCTGCCCTCCTCAGCCTCCCAAAGTGCTGGGATTACAGGTGTGAGCCACCATGCCCAGCCTCGGCTGGGTAATTTATAACAAAGAAAAATTTATTTTCCATTATGGCTCTGGAGGCTGTACAGGAAGTGTGGTGCTGGTATCTGCTCCTGATGAGGATCTCAGGAGGCTTCTAATTACGGTGGAAGGAAAAGGGGAACAAGTACGTCACATAGTGAGAGAGGGAGCCAGAGAGAGAAAGGAGCGGTCCCAGACTTGTAAACAACCAGGTCTTTCTAGAACTAACATCGAGAACTCACTTCTCCGCAAGATGGCACTAAATCATTTATGAGAGATCCACCTCTATGATTCAGTCATCTCCCACCAGGCCCCACCTCCAACACTGGGAATCACATTTCAACATAAGATTTGGAAGGGACAAACATTCCAACCTATATCAATAACTAATGTACTGACCCAGCTTAAAATTTCAACTGGGCATTCAATTTAATGATGATTTTCTATCGTCCTCCCTTCCCCTTTCTGGCTGTGGTCAGGAGACTTGCAGAGCCTTCCCTTTCTTTTCTTACTTCATCTGTGCTTTTGGGTTTCTGTCTCCCCTGGTAGGAGCTGTAGAGGGATATGGAAAGACACACTGTTTCCTACTTGACTGGCATCTTCATCATCTTTCTGCTGTTAATTTGTTTCTCTGGCTTTGAGTAAATATCTACTGGACAAGCATTCACCTCTTTTAGGACATACGTGTGGGTGGGTTCTTTGCAGAACCTTTTGGAGCTTGCTCGCAGTTTCCTGCTCTGATTCCCCTACAGAGTCTCCAGCCCAGGTAATCCACTCTGCAGGTTCTTAGAGCTGGGATCTCCTTGCCAGCAGGATCTTGCATGGTCACCTGAAAGCGGGCTCAAGTCCAGCTACCTTCAGTTGTGTCCTTTTTCTGGTGTTCCTCTGCCACCAGCTGTCTCTGCTCTGCTGTTCCTCCCAGTTCCAGTGGCTGGAGTGAACAAATAAAACACAGGACACCCAGCTGAATTTGCACTAGATCTTAGGCAAAGAGCCAAGAAGGGATTGATACCTAGTTAAACTTGAATTTCAGATAAACAATGAATATTTTTTTAGTATAAGTAAGGTCATGTATCATATATTTTATCTGGCAACCCTTTCCCCATGCTCTTGCATTTTTCTCAAATAGACACACAGAGAGATCAGCAAGGCCACTGCCTAATGAGAGAATAAAACGCTAGTATTCCTTCTAGAGGCCAAGTAGAATGATTCTCTTGGCCAGTTCCTTGCTTGACTTGAGATAGAGATCCAGGGGAAGGGAAGGGAAAAACCCATTTCAAATGCTGCATTTCTGTTGACTTGTATCCTCCAGTGATTTCTTTGATTCTCAGGCTTGTATTTATAGACTAAGAGAGGAATAGGCAGTGAACTTTGAGGGTGTTCTCTGGTGGGTGTCTGGCTCTAATTGTGTATTATGTGTTGTTTTCGTGATCTCAGCTTGAAGTAGCTGGCTCCAAATCCTGGGAATTAGGAAAAACTCTCTTCCACATCTTGTACATACTACAACACAGCTGCCTCAAGGCAATCCCAGACTTTCTCTTCTAAAGTTGTGATTGAACTTGCTTTTGTTATTATAAGTTTTCTCTTGTATTTCAACAGTATGTGGTTTTGGAATTTGTCAGTTTCCACATGGTGAAATAAGTCACCTTGTTTAGCTTCCCTCCCTTTTTCTTGTTTAAATATTTTAA
Organism: Callithrix jacchus; assembly: GCF_049354715.1. NCBI lineage: Eukaryota > Metazoa > Chordata > Mammalia > Primates > Cebidae > Callithrix > Callithrix jacchus. Next base: position 68,213,393 of record NC_133502.1, read on the forward strand.
AACAGGTTTCTTGCTGCCTGTTTGAGAGTTTGAATTTTCATTCAGACATCTGTTCTTGAGTTAGTGAGACTGTTAAGCTCTGATGTACCTGGAGTTCTCTATGGCATCGTCCCGTACCTCTTCCTAAAGTCCCTGAATGTCCTGCAGATGCTCTTTGCCCACAGTGTTGCTAAGCACTACCCAGATTCCCCAAGAGCACCTGGGATTTGCTTTCCAGGCTGCTGACAGCTCACAGCTTTAGTCACTTCTAAGGGAATCGCCCTGAGGTAAAGGAAGCTGCTTCACCCCTGGGGACAGCCTACACTTTATACCTAATCACTGGGGAAAGCTGAGGAGCAGGTGACACAAAGGCCTGACCACTTCTGACCTATTTAGGACAATCTCACATCAACTTCAAGGGACCTCCCTGAGGTCAGTCCGTGTCAGTTGTTTCAATTGTATTGCTGAATTCTGAACGCTTTCTTCGTTGTTGTTGTTGTTGTTAACAATATCAAAAGCTAAAATGTCCTTCAGAACTAGCTTGGAAAACACAACAGGATTAAAACCCAAATGTTTCTATTTCAAATGTTTTTTTCCTGTTTTTTTTTTTTTCCTCAAAACTATCTTGAAAACATGACATGCATTTCAACATGGTTAAATTTCACATTTTCTGTTAAAAATAGTGTTTTCGACCAGATTTTTACTCAAAAGTTGCTTGAAACTTCATTTCTTTTTTATCCCAGCAGGCATTCTGTACTTTTCTGTTAAGAATTTCTTTTATTAGATTCTCCCTAAAAATTAGCTTGGAAACATGATTTCATCACAACACATTTAAATCCCTTAGTTTTCAGTGGAATTTGAATGCACTTTGATGAAAATAATTTTTACAAGCTGGATTTGAGGGAAAAAAATCTAGTATAAAACAACTTTTTAACAGAAAAGTGTTCAATTTAAGAATATTGTGATGATAATTTTTCCAAGGTAGTCAGAGATTTCTTATCAGTATTATGAGATTGTTTTTCTTGCCTGCTCTTGATAATAATTTACAAATAGATTTTATATATATGAATAAATTCAGTTCAGCATGTTTTGTATGTATTGATGTCTAATATTATTTGTGGCCTTACACCTGTCAAAAGGCTGTCTGTCCTTTGGTGAAACTCTGACAATCTTGCCATCTTGTTCTCACTCTTACCTAGTCCTCCTCATACCCTTAAAAAACATCCTCTGCAGAATGTAGATGATGTGGTGATATCATCCTCTGATTTAAATTCTTACCCAGTTTTACGTCATCCAGAAACTGGGTTTGACCTGGTACTCTGCAGGGCTCTTGGGTCACACATCATCCTTTGCAGACACACAGGCAGCCACACAGCTGTGGAGGTTGGGGGCCTGGAGACCCCCCACATTCAGACTGATAGTTTCTGGAGTATCTAATTCCAGAGTTTCTAATATATTTCCTCTATAAAAAGAATTCCAGGGATCTTTAAAAAGGCTCCTCTTTCTGTGAAATGAGTTGCAATTTTTTTCCTGTTTGAATTGCTGTATATACAGTACTGCAGGACAGTTGTGCCTCCTGATATTTTATGAACTCTAAGGACTTACACATTTGTAAGGGTTGAGATTAGTGAGGGGAACGTGGAGATGGATCAGATATTGTCATTACTTCTTGCTACCACACGGTGTCACTGTGAACAATCAGTCATTTTGACAGATACTGCCTGCCTGCCCCTGGCTCAGGTCTGTATAAACCACTGAGAATCTTTGAAGGACAGACTTCAGTGGTGGATAACCCAAGGTCTCTTTGTCATCTCTAGTCAAGGGTATCACACACTTGAGTTCTTAAGGACACAGCCTTTGACATTCAGTTCTTTCTGGCCTATCTGACGTCATCTTCCAAGGCACCGGAAGCCCGATGAGCACTGTTAACAAACTGACACTGGGGTTTGCTACTTGCAAAACAATTCCTATGTCTCTTTGCCAATTTATGTTATTAGGAATTGGACTACAAAGAGTCTCATTGCATTAACTTTCTTGAAGGTTAGGATTATCTACACTTCCTACCTTTAACAGGGTAGGAACCCCAACACCTTCCCCAAAAGCCTTGTCTTCCATGGTGATTTTCTTCTCATGGTAATTAAGATGAGTTTCTGTCATTCCTTGCTAGGTAAGAGAATGAATTTTCATCCTCCTCCAGTCCTGGTTTCAGTCATTAGCAGAACATATTCCAAGTGATCTTGGTCACTTCCTTTGAGAAGTTACTATCTGGCAAAAGAGAAAAAGATATAAGCCATCATTATTTCATATTTTGATAAGTATAACACTTTATAGCTTACTATTTTTCCCTTGTCTTTAAGTGGGACGTTGGTCAATCCCTCCTCACTGGGCAGGGACTCCCTGTGGGAATTTCAGCAACTGCGGACAAGGTTATATGGACAGAACTCTGATCTCTCCCTGGGACAGGGAGGTACAGCTGATCTTTCTGTGGTTCAGTTGACTCAGCCTTTCCAGCCTGGTGGCTCTGAAGAGTCCAAACAGTCTGGGCAAGAAAGGGGTCCCCTCAATATAGCACACCTTCTCTACCAAGAGCAGCCAGATGCTTCTTCAAGAAGATTTCTGATCCTGTCCCTGCTGACTGGTGAGACCTGCCAACAGGGGTCTCCAAACACCTCCTACAGAAGGGTACACACTGACAACAGGTCACCAGCCACCTGAGGTGGAACTGCCAGAGGAAGGAGCAGGCTGCCATTTTTGCTACTTCACAGTCTTCACTGGTGATACCTTCAGGTGAGGGGAAAAACCAAGGCAACTAGGATCTGGAGTGATCCCCCAGGAAACTGCAGCAGCCCTGTGAAAGAGTGGCCTGACTATGAAAAGAAAAACAAATAAATGGAAAGCAACAGCAGCATCAACAAAAAAGACCCCACAAAAACCCCTTTTTGTTTTGAGATGGAGTTTTGCTCTTGTTGCCCAGGCTGGAGTGCAGTGGTGTGATCTCAGCTTATTGCAACCTCTGCCTTCTGGGTTCAAGTGATTTTCCTGCCTCCACCTCCTGAGTAGCTGGGATCACAGGCATGTACCGCTATGCCTGGCCAATTTTGTATTTTTAACAGAGACAGGTTTTCTCCATGTTGGTCAGGTGATCTGCTCTGATCTCCATGTTGGTCAGGCAATCACCGAACTCAGGTGATCTGCTCTCCTCGGCCTCCCAAAGTGCAGGGATTACAGGTGTGAGCCACCACACACAGCCTAAAAACCCATTTAAAGGTCAGTAGCCTTAAAAATCAAAAGTAGATTAAGTCCACAAATATGAGAAAGAATCAATGCAAAAAGACTGAAAACTCAAAAACCCAGAGGTCCCCTTCTCTTCCAAATGACTGCAGCAACTCCCCAGGAAGGGCACAGAACTGGGCAGAGGCTGAGATGCTGGAATTGACAGAAGTAGGCTTTGTAGAGTGGCTAAAAATCAATTTCAGTGAGCTACAGGAGCATGTTGTAACCCAGTGCAAAGAAGCTAAGATTCATGATAGAACAATACAGAAGCTGATAACCAGAATTGCCAGTTTAGGGAGAAGTGTAACTGACCTGATGGAGCTGAAAAACACAACGTGAGAAAAATCACAAGGCAATCACAGGTATCAATAGCAGAATAGACCAAGTGGAGGAAAGAATTTCAGAGCTTGAAGACTATCTTTCTGAAATACAACAGGCAGTTAAGAATAGAGAGAGAAAAAAGTGAAAAGAAATGAACAAAACCTCTGAGAAATATGAAACTATGTTAAAAGACTGAACCTATGACTGATTGGGGTACCTGAAAGAGATGGGGAGAATGGAACCAAGTTGGAAAACATACTTCAGGATACCGCCCAGGAGAACTTCCCCAACCTAGCAAGACAGGCCAACATTCAAATTTAAGAAACTCAGAGAACCCCAGTAAGATACCCCATGAGAAGATTAAACCCCAAGACATATAATATCAGATTTTCCAAGGTTGAAATGAAAGAAAAAAATGTTAAGGATAATCAGAGAGAAAGTCCAGGTCACCTACAAAGGGAAACCCATTAGACTAACGAAGACTTCTCAGCAGCAACCCTACACGCCAGAAGATACTGGGGGTCAATATTCAACATTCTTAAATAAAATCATCTCCAACCCAGAATTTCATATCCAGCCAGACTAAACTTCATAAGTGAAGGAGAAATAAGATCCTTTTCAGAAAAGAAAATGCTGAGGGAATTCACCAGCACCAGGCCTGCTTTGAAAGAGCTTCTGAAGAAAGCACTACATATAAAAAAGAAAAACCATTACGAGCCACTACAAAAACACACTGAAATACACAGACCAGTGATACTATAAAGCAACCACATAAACAAGTTTGCAAAATAACCAGCTAGCATTATGATGACAGGATCAAATTCACACATAACAATATTAACTTTAATGTAAAAAGGCCAAGTGCTCCAATTAAAAGACACAGAATAACAAGCTGGAAAAAGTCAAGACCCATCAATATGCTATCATCAAGAGACCCATCTCCCATGCAAACAAACACAGGTTCAAATTAAAGGAATGGAGGAAAATTTACCAAGCAAGTGGAAAACAGCAAAAAGCATGTGTTGCAATCCTAGTTTCTGACAAAACAGACTTTAATCCAACAAAAATAAAAAAAAGAAAGACCAAGAAGGGCAAAAGGGTTCAATTCAATAAGAACAGCAAACTATCCTAAATATAATATTCACCCATTCCAGGAGCACCCAGATTCATAAAGCAAGTTCTTAGAGACCTACAAAGAGACTTAGAGTCAAACAATAATAGTGGGAGACTTTAACACCATACTGATATTATTACACAGATCATTGAGACAGAAAATTACCAAAGATATTCAGGACCTGAACTCAACTCTAGATCAAACAGACCTGATAGATATCTATAGAACTTTCCACCCCAAAACAATGGAATATGCATTCTTCTCATTGCCACATGGAACTCACTCTAAAATTGATCACAGAATCAGAAGTAAAACACTCCTCAGCAAATTGAAAACAAATGAAATAATAAAACACAGCTCTTCAGACCACTGCACAACCAAATTAGAACTCAAGAATAAGAAATTCACTCCTTACCACACAACTACATGGAAATTGAACAGTCTGCTCCCGAATGACTCCTAAGTAAATAATGAAATTAAGGCAGAAGTCAAGAAGTCTTTGAAAAGAACAAGAGCAAAGAGAAAATGTACCAGAATCTCTGGGATGCAGCTAAACCTGTGGTAAGAGGGAAATTAATAATACTAAATGCTCACATCAAAAACCTAGAAAGATATCAAATTAACAACCTCACAACACAACTAAAAGTAGTAGAGAACCAAGAGGAAACAAACCCCAAAGCAAGCAGAAGACAAGAAATAATCAATCAGATCAGAGTGGAACTGAAGAAGAGAGAGACGCACAAACCCTTCAAAAAATCAAATCCAGGAACTTTTTTTTTGAAAAAAATTAATAGATAGACTGCTAGCTAGACTAATAAAGAAGAAAATAAAGAGGAATCAAATAGAAACAATTGGAAATGATAAGGGGGATATTACCACTGACCCCACAGAAATACAAATAACTATCTGAGAATACTATACACACCTTTATCCACATAAACTAGAAAATCTAGAAGAAATGAATACATTCCTGGATGCAAACACCCTCCTAAGACTGAACCAGGAAGAAATTGAACCCATGAATAGACCATCTAACTTTGCTGAAATTGAAGCAATAATTAATAGCCTACCACCACCACCACCAAACCCAGAACTGGATGGATTTATTGAGGTACAAAGAAGAGCTGGTACCATTTCTACTGAAGCTACTGCAAAAAATTGAAAGGAAGGACTCCTCTCTAACTCATTTTATGAGGCCAGAATAATCCTTAACAAAACCTGGCAGAGATCCAACAAAAAAGAGAAAACTTCAGGCCAATATCCCTGATGAACATCGATCAAAATCCTCTATAAAATATTGGCAAACTGAATCCAGCAGCACATCAAAAAGCTTATCCACCATGATCAAGTTGGATTCATCCACAGCATGCAAAATTGGTTCAACATATGCAAGTCAGGAAATGTAATTTATTAAATAAACAGAACTGAAGACAAGAACCACATGATGATCTCCACAGACACAAAAAAGGCCTTTGATAAAATTCAACACCACTTCATCTTAAAAACTCTTAATAAACTAGGCTTTGAAGGAACATACCTCAAAATAATGAAAGCCATTATATTACAAACCCACAGCCAATATTATATGAAATGAGTAAAAATTGGAAGCATTTCCCTTGAAAACCAACACAAGACAAGGATGCCTATTCAACATTCGGCACTCCTATTCAACAGAGTATTGGAAGTTCTGGCCAAAACAATCAGGCAAGAGAAAGAAAGAAAGGGTATTCAAATAGAGTGAGAGGGGATGTCAAATTATCTTGTTTGCAGATGCTATGATCCTATATCTAGAAAGTCCAATTGTCTCAGCCAAAAAGCCTCTTAAGCTGATAAGCAACTTTAGTGAAGTCTCAGGATACAAAATCAATGTGCAAAATTGCTAGCATTCTTATAAACCAACAACAGGTAAGCAGAGAGCCAAATCATGAATGAACTCTCATTCATAATTGCTACAAAAAGAAAAAAATACCTAGGAATACAGCTAACAAGGGAAATGAAGGACCTCTTCAAGGATAACTACAAACCACTGCTCAAGGAAATGAGAGAGCACACAAAGAAATGGCAAAACATTCCATGATCATTGATAGGAAGAACCAATATCACGAAAATGGCCATACTGCCCAAAGTAATTTCTAGATCCAGTGCTATTCCCATTAAACTACCATTGCTATTCTTCACGGAATTAGAAGAAACTATTTTAAAACGCATATGCAACCAAAAAAGAGCCTAAATAGCCATGACAATCCTAAGCAAAAGGAACAAAACTGGAGGCATCACAGTACTCAACATCAAATTATACTACAAGGCTAGAGTAACAAAAATACCATGATACTGGTACAAAAACAGACACAAAGACCAATGGAACAGAATAGAGAACTTAGAAATAAGATCACATACCTGTAATCATTTGATCTTTGACAAAAACAAGCAATGGGGAAAGGATTTCCTATTTGGTGCTGGGAGAACTGGCTAGCCATATGCAAATAATTGAGACTGGACCCCTTCCTTACACCTTATATAAAAATTAACTCAGAAGGATTAAAGACTTAAATGTAAACTCAAACTATAAAATTCTGAGAGGAAAATATAGGCAGTATCATTCAGGATATAGGCATGGGTAAATATTTCATGACAAAAACGCCAAAAACAACTGCAACAAAAGCAAAATTTGACAAATGGGATCTAATTAAATTAAAGAACTTCTGTACATCAAAAGAAACTATAATTGGAGTGAACAGACAACCTACAGAATGGGAGAAAATTTTCGTGACCTATTTATCTGACAAAGGTCTAATATCCAGAATCTACAAGAAACTTAAAAAAATTTACAAGAAAAAAAACCAAAAACTGGGCAAAGGACATAAACAGATACTTCTCAAAAGAAGACATTAATGCAGCCAAAAAACATAAAAGTAAACAGATGCAAATCAAAACCATCTGCTTATTTTCACATGTTTTGTTTTTCATATGTTTTAAATAATTACCATTCTGGCCAGCATGAAATACCATCTCATGCCCATCAGAAGGGTGATTATTTAAAAATCCAGAAACAACAGATTCTGGTGAGGTTGCAGATAAAAAGGAATGATTTTATACTGTTGGTGGGAGTGTAAATTAGTTCAACCATTGTGGAAGATAGTGTGGCAGTTCCTCAAATATCTAGAGGCAGAAATACCATTTGTCCCAGCAATTCCATTACTGGGTATATACCCAAAGGAATAGAAATCATGCTATTATAATGATACATGTAGACATGTGCTCACTGCAGCATTATTCACAATGGCAAAGACATGGAATCAACCCAAATGCCCATCAATGATAGACCGGATAAAGAAAATGGGATACATATACACCATGGAATACTATACAGCCATAAAGAGGAATGAGATCATGTTCTTTGCAGGGAGATGGATGGATCTGGAAGCTGTCCTCCTTAGCAAACTAACATACAAACAGAAAATCAAACACTGCATGTTCTTATAAGTGGGAGCTGAACGATGAGAACACATGGACACATGATGGGAAACAGCACACACTGGGGTCTGGTGGGGGTGGGGAAGTCTGCCTCTGCTAAGTCTGATGAACACACATCCACAATTAAGGACTATGACTTAATGTCATATAACACTGCATTTGTCCTTGATTTATTTTTAAATCAATGTGAAGCTGTAATGAGACAGAGTTCTATTAAAACCAATAATTCTTCAGAAACAAAAGTGTGTGCAGTGACAAAACATCAGAGTAGTGAGAAAGGGTAAGACCATGCAATTCTTTCACATTACAGCATGCCTCCAACTACAATATAAGGTGCTATCCATGACAGCCCACTGTGCTCCAGGCTATGCTGTTTGTTGAAAGAAATCAAGAACCTAGGCTATAAACCAAGAGTTTCTGACATACCATTCAGCTGAGGAAGACCCAGAAACTTATAGGCCACGTGAGCCACAGCCACAGTCTCATTAGCAAGCACCAAAAGCACTCGGGAGGCAGGAGTAATGCTGATGGCAAGCATCACCACAGGATCAACTTTGACAAACCTCACCCAGGCTACTTTGGGAAAGTTGGTATAAGGCTTACTACTTAAAGAGGAACCATAGCTCCTGCTCAAATGCCAACCCTGATAAATTGTGGACTTTGGTCTGTGAACAGACACAAGTACATGCTGCTAAAGGCAAAACTAGAGGTGCTTCCACCATTGATGTGGTGTGATCAGGCTACTAAAAGGTCTGGGAAAGAGAAAACACCCAAAGCAGCCTGTCACCATGAAGGCCAAATTCTTCAGCAGAGGAGCTGAGGAAAGGATTAAAATGGGGTTGAGTCCTGGTGGTATGAAACCACATAGAGGGAGGTTTTTTTAAGTGCTGACAACTGCTACCAAAACAAAACAAAAACACACAAAAAAAATGAAGTTAAATCCAGGTACTGTGATTGCTCACCTGATTTTTTATTCTTGTGATGGTGCTTTCCTGTGTGCAGATATTTGTTAAAATTTGGTGTTCCAGCAGTGAGAAGATAAATGGTGTAGACTTTTCTTTCTCTACTTGCTCTACCCTCTGTGTTTTTTTAAATTAGTTTTGGAAAGTTATTGGTCATTATGTCTAAAAATATTTATCTGTTTTGTTCTCTCTCTCATCTCTGTGTGCTACTGCAATTACATGTGTGTTAGAAAGCTTGGTATTATCCCACATGCCTCTCACATTGGGTTTCCGCCCCGCCACTTCCTTCTCTCTCTGATCTCCACTATGAATAATTTAATTGACATTATTCAAATTCATGGATCATTTCTTCTGATGTTGAATCTGTAGTTAAGCTTTTCCAATTTATTCTTAATTTCAGATACTATGTTTTTCAATCTTAGGTTATATATGAATTAGTTTTTAGGGATTTTACTTCTCTTTTGATGTTCTCCATATTTTTGTTCATTTTATTCATCTTTTACTCCCATTTATTTAATCTACTTATAGGTTAATTTAGCCTATGATAGTAAATTTAAAGTCATTTTCTTTCTTTCTTATTTATTTATTTATTCAATATATTTTATTGCACTTTAGGTTCTGGGGTACATGTGAAGAACATGCAGGATTGTTGCATAGGTACATACATGGCAATGTGGTTTGCTGCCTCCATCCCTATCGCCTGTATCTGGCATTTCTCCCCATTTTATCCCTCCCCAACTCCCTACCCCTGACAGTCCCTCCTCTAGTCTCCCCCAACAGACCCCAGTGTGTGATTTTCCATGTGTTGTCATTATTCAACACCTGTTTCCATGTGTTGTCATTATTCAACACCTGCTTATGAGTGAGAACATGCGGCATTCGATTTTCTGTTCTTGTGTCAGTTTGCTGAGAATGATGGTTTCCAGGTTCATCCATGTCCCTATAAAGGGCATGAACTCATCATTTTTTGTGGCTGCATAGTATTCCATGGTGTATATGTGCCACAATTTCCTTGTCCAGTCTATGATCAATGAGCATTTGGGTTGGTTCCAGGTATTTGCTGTTGTAAACAGAGCCACAATGAACATTATGTGTGCATGTGTTTTTATAATAGAATGATTTACAATCCTTTGGATTTATATCCAGTAATGGAATTGCTGGGTCAAATGGAATTTCTATTTCTAGGTCCTTGAGGAATCACCACACTGTCTTCCATATTTATACTCCCACTAACAGTGTAAAAGTGTTCCTATTTCTCCACATCCTTTCCAGCATCTGTTGTCTCCATATTTTTTAATGATCACCATTCTAACTGGCATGAGATGGTATCTCAATGTGGTTTTGATTTGTATGTCTCTAATGAGCAGTGATGGTGAGCATGTTTTCATATGTTTGTTGGCCTCATATATGTCTTCTTTTGAAAAGTGTCTGTTCATATCCTTCACCCACTTTTGAATGGGATAGTTTTTTTCTTGTAAATCTGTTTTAGTTCTTTGTAGATTCTGGGTCTTAGCCCTTTGTCAGATGGGTAGATTGCAAAAATTTTTTCCCATTCTGTTGGTTGCCGATTCACTCTAATGACTGATTCTTTTTTTTTTTTTTCTGAGACAGAGTTTTGCTCTTGTTGCCCAGACTGGAGTGCAATGGTGCGATCTCGGCTCACCGCAACCTCTGCCTCCTGGGTTCAGGCAATTCTCCTGCCTCAGCCTCCTGAGTAGCTGGGATTACAGGCACATGCCACCATGCCCAGCTAATTTGTTGTATTTTTAGTAGAGACGGGGTTTCACCATGTTAACCAGGATGGTCTCGATCTCTTGACCTCGTGATCCACCCGCCTCGGCCTCCCAAAGTGCTGGGATTACAGGCATGAGCCACTGCACCTGGCCATGATTGATTCTTTTATGGTGCACAAGCTGTGGAGTTTGATTGGGTCCCATTTGTCTATTTTGGCTTTTGTTGCCAGTGCTTTTGGTGTTTTAGTCATGAAGTCCTTGCCTATGCCTGTGTCCTAAATGGTTTTGCCTAGGTTTTCTCCTAGGGTTTTTATGGTGTTAGGTCTTATATTTAAGTCTTTAATCCATCTGGAGTTAATTTTAGTGTAAGGAGTCAGGAAAGGGTCCAGTTCCAGCTTTTCTGCACATGGCTAGCCAGTTTTCCCAACACTATTTATTAAACAGGGAATCCTTTTTCCATTGCTTGTTTTTGTCAGGTTTGTCAAAGATCAGATGGTTGTAGATGTGTGGCATTGTGTCTGAGGCCTCTGTTCTGTTCCATTGGTCTATATCTCTGTTTTGGTAACAGCACCATGCTGTTTTGATTACCGTAGCCTTGTATTATAGTTTGAAGTCAGGTAGCATGATGCCTTCAGCTTTGTTCTTTTTGCTTAGAATTGACTTGGCTATGCAGGCTATCTTTTGGTTCCTTATGAAGTTTAAGGTGTTTTTTTCCAGTTCTGTGAAGAGGGTCATAGGTAGATTGATGGGGATAGCATTGAATCTATAGATTACATTGGGCAGTATGGCCATTTTCACAATATTGTTTCTTCCTAACCATGAGCATGGAATGTTTTTCTATCTGTTTGTGTCCTCTCTTATTTCCTTGAGCAGTGGTTTGCAGTTCTCCTTGAAGAGGTCCTTTACATTCTTTGTTAGTTGTATTCCTAGGTATTTTATTCTCTTTGTATCAATTTGAATGGCAGTTTATTCTTCATTTGGCACTTCTTAAGTCTGCTATTGATGTATAGGAATCAATGATTTCTGCACATTGATTTTGTATCCTGAGACTTTGCTGAATTTGCCTACCAGTTTCAGGAGATTTTGGGCTGAGATGATGGGTTCTTGTAAATATACACAATCATGTCGTGTGCAAAGTGAGACAATTTGACTTCCTCCTTTCTTATTTGAATACCCTTTTTTTTTTCTTGCCTGATTGCTCTGGCTAGAACTTTCAATACTATATTGAATAGGAGTGGTGACAGAGGGCATCCTTGTCTAGTGCCAGATTTCAAAGGGAATGCTTTCAGTTTTTGCCCATTCAGTATGATATTGGCTGTGGGTTTGTCATAAATAGCTTTTATTATTTTGAGATATGTTCCATCAACACCTAGTTTATTGACAGTTTTTAGCATAAAGGGCTGTTGAATTTTGTCGAAGGCCTTCTCTGCCTCTATTGAGATAATCATGAGGTTTTGTCTTTGGTTCTGTTTATGTGGTGCCTTAAGTTTTGCATATGTTGAAATAGACTTGCATCCCTGGGATGAAGCCTACTTGATCGTAATGGATAAGCTTTTTGATGTGCTGTTGTAATTAATTTGCCAGCATTTTATTGAAGATTTTTGCATCAATGTTTATCATGGATATTGGCCTGAAGTTTTCTTTTTTTGTTGAGTCTCTGCCGGGTTTTGGTATCAGGATAATGTTGGTCTCATAAAATGATTTGGGTAGGATTCCTTCTTTTTGGATTGCTTGGAATAGTTTCAGAAGAATTGGTACCAGTTCCTCTTTGTATGTCTGGTAGAATTCGGCTGTGAACCACCTGGACCTGGGCTTTTTTGGTTGGTAGTATATTAATTGCTGCCTCAAGTTCAGCCCTTGTTACTGATCTATTCAGGGGTTTGGCTTCTTCCTGGTTTAGGCTTGGGAGGGTGCAAGTGTCCATGAATTTATTAATTTCTTCCAGGTTTACTTGATTATGTGCATAGAATTGTTTGTAGTAATTTCTTATAGTAGTTTGCATTTCTGTGGAATTGGTGGTGATATCCGCTTAACCTTTCTTTTATTGAATCTATTTGATTCCTGTCTCTTTTCGTTTTTAATTAATCTGGCTAGTGGTCTATTTTGTTGATCTTTTCAAAAAACCAGCTTCTGGATTTATTAATTTTTTCTAGGGTTTTTTTTGTGTCTCTATTCCTTCAGTTCTGCTCTGATCTTAGTTATTTCTTGTCTTCTGCTAGCTTTTGAGTTTTTGATCTTGCTCCTCTAGCTCTTTCAATTTTGATGATAAAATGTCGATGTTAGATCTTTCCTTGCTTCTCATGTGGATGTTTATTGCTGTAAATTTCCTCTAGACACTGCTTTAAATATGTCCCAGAGATTTTGGTACTTTGTGTCTTGGTTCTTTTTGGTTTTGAAGAACATCTTTATTTTTGCCTTCATTTCATTGTTTATCCAGTGAACATTGAAGAGCCAGCTGTTCAGTTTCCATGAAGCTATGCGGTTCTGAGTTAGTTTCTTAATCCTGAGTTCTAATTTGATTCACTGTGGTCTGAGAGACTGTTTGTTATGATTTCTGTTCTTTTGTATTTGCTGAGGGGTGATTTCCTTCCAATTATGTGGTCAATTTTAGAGTAGGTGTGATGTGGTGCTGAGAAGAATGTATATTCTGTGGGTTTGGGGGGAAGAGTTCCATAAATGTTTATTAGGTTTTCTTGGTCCAAATCTGAGTTCAAGTCTTGGATATCCTTGATAATTTTCTGTCTTGTTGATCTGTCTAATATTGACAGTGGAATGTTAAAGTCTCCTACTATTATTGTGTGGTAATCTAAGTCTCTTTGTAGGTTGTTAAGATCTTGATTTATGTATCTGGGTGCTCCTGTTGGGTGTGTACATATTTAGGATCATTATCACTTCTTGTTGCGTTGATCCTTTTACCATTATGTAATGCCTTTCTTTGTCTCCTTTGATCTTTATTGGTTTAATGTCAATTTTATCAGAGAATAGGATTGCAACTCCTGCTTTTTTTGCTCTCTATTTGCTTGGTAAATCTTACTCCGTCCTTTTATTTTTGAGCCTAAGTGTATCTTTGCATGTGAGATGGGTTTCCTGGATAGAGCACACTGATGGGTTTTGACTTTTTATCCAACTTGCCAGTCAGTGTCTTTTAATTGGGGCATTTAGCCCATTTACATTTAAGGTTAATATTGTTATATGTGAATTTGATCCTGCCAATTTGATGCTAGCTGGTTGTTTTGCCCATTAGTTGATGCAGTTTCTTCATTGTGTTGATGCTCTTTACCACTTGGTACATTTTTGAAGTGGCTGGTACTGATTGTTCCTTTCTATGTTTAGTGCTTATTTCAGGAGCTCTGTAAGGCAGGGTTGGTGGTGATGTAATCTCTGAGCAATTGTTTGTTTGTAAAGGATTTTATTTCTCTTTCACTTATGAAGCTTAGTTTGGCTGGATATGACATTCTAGGTCGAAAGTTCTTTTCTTTAAGGATGTTGAATATTGGCCCCCACTCTCTTCTGGTTTGTAGGGTTTCTGCAAGAGATCCACTGTGAATCTGATGGGCTTCCCTTTGTGGGTAACTGGACCTTTCTCTCTGCCTGCTTTTAGCATTTTTTTCCTTCATTTCTTCCCTCATGAATCTGATGATTATGTGCCTTGGGGTTGCTCTTCTTGTGGAATATCTTTGCGGTGTTCTCTGTATTTCCTGAACTTGAATATTGGCCTGCCTTGCTGGATTGGGGAAGTTCTCCTGGATAATATCCTGAAGAGTGTTTTCCAGCTTGGATTCATTCTCTCCATCACATTCAGGTACACCTATCAAACACAGATTAGGTCTTTTTACATAATCCCATATTTCTTGGAGGCTTTGTTCATTTCTTTTCACTCTTTTTCTCTGTTTCTCACCTTCTCTTTTTATTTCATTGAGTTGATCTTCTATGTCTAATATCCTTTCTTCTGCTTGATTGATTCGGCTATTGAAACTTGTGTATGCTTCGTGAAGTTCTCCTGTTGTGTTTTTTAGCTCCATCAGTTCATTTATATTCCCCTCTAAGCTCATTAGCATTTCATTAAACCTGTTTTTCAAGGTTCTTAGTTTCTTTGCATTGGGTTAGAACATGTTCTTTTAGCTCAGAGAAGTTTGTTATTACCCACTTTCTGAAGCCTGTTTTTGTCAATTTATCAGACTCATTCTCCATCCAGCCTTGTTCCTTTGCTGGTGAGGAGTTGTGATCCTTTAGAGGAATAGAGGTCTTCTGGTTTTGGATATTTTCAGCGTTTTTGAACTGGTTTCTTCCCATGTTTGTGGATTTATTTACCTGTGGTCTTTGTAGTTGGTGACTTTTCGGATGGGGATGTCCTTTTTGTTGATGATGAAGTTATTTCTTTCTGTTTTTTAGTTTTCCTTCTAACAGTCAGGCCCTTCTGCTGTAGGACTGCTGGAGGTCCACTCCAGACCCTGCTTGTTTGGGGATCACCTGCAGTGGCTGCAGAACAGTAAGGGTTGCTGCATTTCTTCTTCTGTTATCTTTGTCCCAGAATCATACCTGCCAGATGTCAGCCTGAGCTCTCCTTTATGAGGCATCTGTTTGGATATATGTGGATTGGGGAGCTGCTTGAGGAGACAGTCTGTTCCTTAGAGGAGCTCAAGTACTGAGCTGTGAGCTCCATTTTTTTCATTCAGAGCTGTTGGGCAGTTTTGTTTAAGTCTGCTGCAACTAAACTCATAACTGCCTTATTTTCCCAGGTGCTCTGTCTTGGGAAGGTGGGGCTTTATTTATATATTCCTGATGTACTGCTGCCTTTTTTCAGAGATGTCCTGACCAGCAACGAGGTAGCCTAGTCATAGTCTGCCAGCAGAGGTGTTGCTGAGCTGCTGTGGGCTCTGCCCAGCTACTGAGTGAACTTCCTTGCAGTTTTGTTTATAGAGTTATGCTTAGAACTGCCTTGGTAATGGCAGTCTGCCTCAGTGTTGGCAGACTGTCTTGGTAATGACAGACTACCTCGGTAATGGTTGATTGCCTTGGTAGTGGTAGACTGCTTCGGTAATACAGAGCTGGACCTTCCCGGGTCCAGCTGTGCTTTCTTGAATCTCACAATCCAGAGAGTTTCAGATTGCTGGTCTTTGTGGGGGTGGGACCTGCCAAGCCAGATCACTTGGTTCCCTGTTTCAGCCCCTTTTTCTCAGTTGAATGTGTGACTCTGTCTCCCAGGCTTTCCAGGTGCCAGTTGAAATGGCTGCCCAGATTTGTGTGAGTTTTCGTGCAGAGACCCACTGTGCTGGCTGAAACAGCCATGCTGGGAAGCCATGGAGCTTTTCTGCTTGGGAATATGCTGGTTTGTGGGCAGTAAATATTTATCTGAAGATGCAGTGATCACTCACCCTCTGAATTCTCACTTGGAACTGCACCCCAGAGCTGTTCCTATTTGGCCATCTTGGATCTAGCCTCAAGTTATTTTCTTCTAATTCCATGACTTTTTAATCTGTTGGTCTCCTTTCATTTATTGTTTTTTAACTTTCTGACTATCAGTCATATGTTACTCTTTCACATCTCATACATTTTTGTGGTATGCTGGATACTGCATTTAATAACCTTTAAAATTCTAGAATAACTTTAGATTTGTAGAAAAATTGTGAAATTGTATGTTCTACATACCCTGTGAGAAAGCATTTTAAACGGTCCATTTTCAAGGCATGATAAATCCAAGTAGTGGCAGCCAGCCTGCATATGTGACAAACCACACAGCCATTCACCTAGAAAATCACAATAAGCAAACAGAATGTAGAGGAGGGGTCAGCCCACAAAAGGGAAAAAGTTTCATTATTGGGAAATGAAAACTTAAGTGGGGAAGGGAACTGGGGTATAATCTTACAAGGAGGATAATGAAACTTAGATGGCATCTGGGAAGATTATAATCCCTTAGTACTTGACCAATGAGGAACTGAGTGAGGGACTTGCATGCTAGGGTATAAACTACCTGCTGTAACTGCCTCAGGTGTGCCCGCCTACCAGACACCTGATCTTGCAAGACTTCCATTAAAAGTCTTGCTTCCACTGTTCTTCATGTCTCTGAGTCCATTCTTTGGGTTTGAATGCTTAAATGTGTTTCTCACTCCCCACATCCAGTTTCTCTTCTTTTAAATATCTTACATTAGTATGGTATGTCTATTATAATTAATGAGCCAACATGAACATATTATAGGCATCCCACAGAAATACTGAAAGTTTGGTTTCAGACTACCACAATAAAGTGAATATTAAATGTAACTCACTTTTTTGAATATCAAAAAAAGTGAGTTACACATTTTTTTTGGTTTCCAGTGAATATGTAAGCTATGTTTTCACTATACTATAGTCTACTAAGTGTGAAATAGCATTACGTCTTTAAAAATGTACATAGCTTGGTTAAAAAATACATCATTACTATAAAATGCTGACACAGAGATATGAAGTGAGCACATGCTCTTGGAAAAACGGTACCAATAAATTTGCTTGATGTAGGGTTGCCACAGACCTTCATTTCATAAAAACTGTAATGTCTGCAAACTGCAATAAAGCAAAGTGCAATGAAAAGAAGTATGCCTGTGTTATTAACTAAAAGCCATACTTCATTCAGATATCCTTTAATGTTCTTCTTTTGTTCTAGCATCCCACCCAGAGTACCACATTACATTTAGATGCCATGTCTTCTTAGGCTTTGTTTGGTGGACAGTTTCTGATTCTCCTCATCATTAATGACCTTGAAAACCTTGGTATTGATTACACATTTTGTATGATATTCCTTAATTGGAAACTGTCTGTCATTTTCCTTGTGATTAGGCCAGGCTATGGATTTTTGGGAGGAAGACCATAGAGATGAAATGCCATTTTCTTCACATCATATCAAGCATACATACTACAAACAGGACTTATCATTGTTGATGTTCATTTTTATAAAGTAATGGTCTTCAGGTTGACCTCCTGTGAAATTGCTCTTTGTTCCCTCTTTACATGCTGTATTCTTTTTAAAGAAAATTTAAGTGCAGCCCACACTAAAGAGTGAGGAGTTAAGCTAAGTACTCCTGCTTGGAGAGAGTGTATCCCTTGCATCTCTTTCAGCCATAATTCACTGTTATTATGGAGGAGTCCTGTTGGTACAGCAGTAAAGTAGGAAGGATGCATGTTCTTTAATCTTAAGATTAATTCTCAGTCTCAGTGGGAATATGTTTCTCATGTGTGACTTTCACGATTTTGTTTTTTTTCCTAATACAGCTGCTTTTTATTTCCCTCCTCCTTTCCCTGGCCACAGTGTTTCCAATCAATTCCCAAAGCCTCTTGTCCCTGTTCACTTTCTTTCCTCTCTTTTCTCTTTAGCTACAGGAAGGTGAGGCAGGAAGGCTAGAGGTGTCTGAGGTGGGAGGGATCCCTTTCCTCAGCTAAGAAAGACTCACACATACATGGAAAGGGTAAGAGAAAGGATCTCACTTTGACTGTGTTGCCCTCACACTACCCAAGTTGGCACAGTGCCATATGGGGAGGAATCTCCAGGGACCAGTTTCTACAGAAGGAAAGGGAACTGGAGGTGGACATTCAGCTCTCCTAACATTCTGAGATGCTTCCCAGGAAGCCCACTCCCATTACACCTCAAAGATAACACAGTGGAAAATAGCACAGCACAGCCAGGCCACCAGGGGCCAGGAAGAAACAAAGTAAGGTGGCAGAGTGAGCACAAAGTAAGGAGACAGCAGTGAGCACATGAATCTTGGTGGTAGCTCTATGTACCTGTCAGTGGGGGCATTGAATCAGAGGTACTAGCTAACAGTATTGCCCACCTACAAAGCCATGTTGGTCACTACCAAAAACAGAGGGATGTTTTTTCTGGCTTGAATTCCTAGATAGCCAGTCTCTAGGACTAGTCTCAGACCTTATCCAGGCCAGTATCCTTGATGAACATGGATGCAGAAATCCTCAATAAAATCCTAGCAAGCAAAATTGAAGAACACATTGAAAGAATCATTCACCATAATCAGTGGAATTTCTCCTTGGAGGTAAAGATGGTTCAACATATGCATATAAATAAATGTTATATATCACATTAGCATGAATGTAGGACAAAAACCATTTGATCATCTCATATCATTATCTCATTAGATGCAGAAATAGCTTCACAAAATAAAACATCCATTCATAATGAAAACACTCCACAAGTTAGGTATAGAAGAAATGTACCTCAACATAGTAAAAGCTATATATGATAACCCCCCAGTTAACATTACAGATGGTGAAAAATGGAAACCCTTTCCTCTAAGATCCAGAACAAGACAAATACACTCACTCTTACTGCCTATATTCAACATGACAGTGGAAGTTTTTGCCAGGCAATTAGGCAAGAGAAAGAAATAAATGGCATCCAAATAGGAAAGAAAGAAGTTAGGTTGTTGCTATTTGCTGATGATATGATATTATATATAGAAAATCCTAATGCTTTCATCCAAAAACTGTTATAACTAATAAATGAAAACAGTAAAGTTGCAGGATACAAAATCAATATGTGAAAATCAGTAGTGTTTCTATACAATAACAACATTTCAAAAAAGAAAGAGAACAATTGCATTTAAAGCAGCAATTAAATTAATTAAAATAATAAAATTAACCAAGTAGGAGTAAATTAAACTAGGGAGGTGAAAGATCTGTACATCAAAAGACTTTAAAACACTAATGAAAGAAACTGGAGAAGACACAAATAAATGGAAAGATATCCTGTGTTCATAAATGTAAAGAATATTGTTAAATTGTCCATACTACCCAAATAATCTATAGATTTAATGCCATTCCTGTCCAAATTTCAATGTAAGTTTTCATTTTATGAAAATTAAATTAAAAATTCTAAAATTTATATTGAATCCTAAAACACTTCAACTAGCCAAAGCAATCATGAGCACAAAGAACTAAGCTAGAGGCATTACATTACTTGATTTCAAGCTATGTTACATAAAAATAGACTAATTGACTAATGGAACAAAATAGTGAGCCCAGAAATGAATCCATACATGTACAGTGAATTGATTTTTGACAAAGATGCCAAATATACATATTGGGAAAAGAACTCTTCAATAAGTGGTGTTGAAAAAACCTGTATATCCATATGCAGAGGAATGAAATTAGACCCTTATCTCACTTCATATACAAAAATCAACTCAAAATAAATAAAACACTTAAATGTAAGACCTAAAACTGTAACATTACAGAATTGACCTCAACAGGGAAAAAGCTTCATGACATTGGGCTGGGCAATGACTTTTTGGATATGACCTTAAAAGGACAAGCAACAAAAGCAACCATAAGCAATAGGACTGCAACAAATTACAAAGCTTCTGTATGGCAAAGGAAACAGTCAGCACAGTGAAGAGACAACATACTGAATGGGAGAAAATATTTGTGAACCATACATCTGATAAGGCATTAATATCCAAATATGTAAGCAATTCAACTCTATAGAAATAAAACAATCTGATTAAGAAATGGGCAATGTGGCTTGGCATATATAAAGGGAAAAATGGGCAAGGGACTTGAACAGGTATTTCTCAAAATAAGACATACAAATGGTCAACAGATACTTGACAAAATGCTCCATATAACTAATTATTAGGAAAATGCAAATTAAAACCACAATAAGGTATTACCCCACACCAGTCATAATGGCTAGGAACACTTGTACACTGTTGTTGGAAATGTAAATTAGTATATAATTATGAAAAATTGTGTGGTTGTTCCTAAAAAAAACATAGAATTAGCATATAATCCAGCAATCTGGGTATTTACCCCAAAAATTTGAAATTTAGTATGTCAAAGAGATGTCTTCACTCCTATGTTCATTGCAGTACTATTCACAATAGCCAAGTTATAGATAAATTTAAGTGTCCTTCAAGAGATGAATGGATAAAGAAAATGAGGTATGTGTATGTATATATATGTATAAAATACACATACATACACACCATGCCCTCACACATGCAATGGAATACTATTAAGCCTTAAAAAAGTTTTTGTCATTTGTGACAACATAGATAAAATTAGAAAACATTATGCTAAGTGAAATAAACCAGACAGAAAGGCAAATACTGCGTGTTCTTACTTATATGTGGAATCTAGAACAAACGAACTCAAAAAAGCAGAGTACAATGGTAATGTGTTAGTCTTTTCTGTTGCTTATAAGAGAATGCCTAAAATTGGGTAATTAATAGAAACAAAATTTATTTCTTATAGTTCTGGAGGTTGGAAAGTCCTAGGTTGAGGGGCTACCTCTAGTGGGAGACTTTTTGTTGGTGTTGACTCTCTGAAAAGTACTAAGGCAGTGCAGAGAATCACAGGGTGAGGGTGCTGAGTGTGCTAATGTGTAACTCAGGTCTGTCTTTCTCTTCTTATAAAACCACCAGTTCCCTGCCTCCCCATGATAACTCATTTATCTGTTAACTCATTAATCCTTGAAAGGATTAACCATTAATGGGGGCAGAGCCTTCATTGGAGCCTTCATGCTCCAATTACCTTTTAGAGGACCTACCTCTCAATATTACCATGTTGAGGATTAAGTTTCGACATGAGTTTTGGAGAGGACATTGAAACCATTGCAGGTGGTGACTACAGGCTGGGAGTTGGAGGAAATAAGGAGATAATGGTCAAAGGTTACAAATCCTCAATTATACAAAAGAAATAAATATTTTTTTCTTTGAAATATATTAGACAGCATGGTGAATATGTTACTGATACACCAGAGGTTCAGTCTAGATCCTGCTGCTCATTGCACAGAAAGCCAATGACTGAGATGATGAGTAATGCCAAGAAAGAAGGCTCTAATCGAGTGCTACCACTGAGGATATGGGCAATCAGTCCATATCCATCTCCCTGACCTGCTAAAACTAGGGGCTCACATAGCAGGGAAGAAATGTAACTATGTATGGGAAAAGGGGAACTGGAAAGCGGTAAGAAAGCAATTCATGATGAATGAGGGGCCTGGTGAATCATTGTCTGGATGTGGTAATCTTATGAGTTTCAGTTCTTTGGTACTTTTTGAGAGGCCTGGAGGTCTTCCCCTGAGGAAGGAACTCATTTAAAACAAATGTAGGTTTCAAGCTTTAAGACCAGAAGGGTCAATTTCTATGTTTATCCAAAACAAACAAACAAACAAAAAACTATCTATGGGACTATTGGTTTGGCTTTAGTCCCCCCTTTGTATTTATCAGTGCCTCAATCATGGGTAATCTTGTTGTTGATCTTTCTGGCTGGTTCATCCTAAGGAAAGGCATTGTGGGTAGCTCCATACCACGAATGGCTTCCCAGGAGTCAAAGGTTAATCTAATACTATCATTATCTTCTGAAACACAATCTTTCTCTCTCCCATTCACCACTTTTACTGAAGACTAATCTCAGCACGACCAGTCTACCTGCAGAATAAGCTTCAGTCTCATAGACTTGGCCTGATTATCTGGACAAAGTGTGGTAAAAATCATTGTCCAAACAGGCTCTCCTAAATTGGCCTTGCTGGAACCTTTCACAAGGCCATTTCAGTCAAAGTCCGGGGGAAATAGCTAGTTCCTCTAATTGTGTCCCGTTCTAAAACCAAACAGATTCTTATTGAACTCATGCAAACAAGCATATTGCCATGAATTAAGTATCTTCACACATAATTTACAAATTCTGGAGAAATTAGGCAAAGTAAGAAATGTGCCTCAAATTCCGTTTACAACAGTATACTGTCCTCAATTGTTAAGAGCTATAGATAGCTCAAAATATAAAAAGTTCTCCAGACTTTCAAGAATCAGCAGTGTTTCAAACAAAGCCATAAAAATTATTTCAGTCCCCTATTAGTTCAGTCCACACAATCAACTCCTGTGTCTCTTGAAAGCAGTTCATTTTGATTATCTGCTTCTCCTGGTTCTGAAGACAAGGCTTCAACTGGTATCAGTGCTCAAGATTTAGCAGGGGTCAGTGCCTTTTTCAGACCCAGAAGTTAAAGCCCTTTTACTTATCAGAACAAGGATTAGTTAATAGAATATTTATACCAAAGAAAGTCCTGTTATTCTAACGTCACAAATTAAAACACTGTGATTTGGTGTTCACTAGTTACTGCCTACAGCACTTCATATTGTTATATTACAGTGATTGGGTTATTCCTTGCATATACCTAATGACTAGGATTCTGGTGATGGAATGGTGATCAAAAGCACAAAAAAGTTATAGGTCCTGTGCCAAGCTTATCGAAGTAAGAAAACTAACTTTTCTCTCCATCATGAAAAAATGGTAAATGTAAATATAAGTTTTGGAAATTCAATGAGGATAAATAATCTCCTTTTACTTAAGTATTATATAACAAAACAGGGACAAAGTAAGAACAAGCACACAATAATTTCCTTTCGGCTATTTGAAAGAGCATCATCACACATTTTCTTTTTTTTTTGTATTTGAAATTTTTATTTTAAGCTGCAAAAACAAAAACAAGCAAACGAACCACAAATAACTTGAAAACAGGCTTGTCAAATGATGTAAATTCATCTTTTCCAGGGAGTAGGAAAGTAGATCCTACCACAAAGAAAAGATGCTTAGTTAATGGAGGTTAAATTTAAAAGCACAGTTAAATTCAGGCTAATGTCTGAAAATCCTGTTTTAATCACCTCACTGTGGTACCAGTAACTGTACTGAGTCAGGTTACTTTACAATTAACTATGTCACCTATAACACAATAATCCATTAACAATCTAATACAGTTATTGGATGTGGTCATTTTGAAAATTCTTAACCATACAATTGTCTTGCCTTTTTTTTTTTTATATGATGAATTGTCTTAGTATAAGTCACTGCATTTCTGTAGCAAAGTAATGAAAGGCACAGATAATCCAAGCAGACTTAATTCCATTCAACAACCAGCTGAAAAAATACTTTGGTTCTTCAAGGTAAAAATTATGAAAAAGTATTTCTTTTAACAGTTGTTAATTTTTATAGCTGTATTCCAAGAGCTGCATAAAATTATTCCAGAAGAACCCAATTATGTAGCAATGAATGAACATGTGTGACAGAATTTGTCCTTTCCACATATCTGGCAGAAAAACTAGTTAAAATGCTAGGTGCAACAAATTGGTCTTTAAAATATCAGTTTCCTGTCCTTTAAAAAAAATTACCTACTCTACCAAGAAAGCTCAAAAACATAAGGCTTTACTTAAATAAAAGTTGTGTTTAGGCTATTGGGGTGCAGATTATCCTCAAGGCCACATACATCCTGCTTCACTGCTGCTTGCACTCTGCTGGGTTTTGATCCTTCTTCGGGTCATAGTCTGGATCATTTTTCTTATCTCCTTCTTCTTCCCCTTCCTCATATGCTTCTTCACCTTCATCATCATCATCATCATCATCATCATCATCATCATCATCATCTTCAATAGCTTCTCCAGTAAATTATAACACTGATCTTGGGATTATATACTCATGTAAAAAGTGACCAATTTTGAAGTCTGCAGTAAGGATAGCTTCAGCAGCATCAACCAGATCTCCACTCTCAGGAACTTCAGGAGGGGAACAAAATTAAAGAAAGAGTCATTAGAAACTGTTTTAGTCACAGTACAAACTATCCCATATCCCTTTTGTTTCTGCTGCTTCTTACTGGTTTGCAAAGTCACATTCTTTCCTTCTTCCCTATCTATCTGGCACCCTGTACAACCCGTAACTTCTGGTCCATCAAAAGAAAAGGGATCAGAATCATCTGGTTCTAACTTCATTGTATATGTCTTTGTCAGCACTTCATTCGTAAAATACTCATTGGGCTCAAAGAGAAATTCTAAGAGAAAACTCATAGGCTGGCCAGCATCTGAGAACTTCACTTTAATATCTTTCAAGTGCTTCAGAATAGGTTATGTTCCTGAACCGTATCACTGAGCAAGTCAACATTCTTAAAAACAGTTAACCAAAATTCAGGAATTCCTTTGGGGTCTTCTTTTTCTCATCTTCAATCTTGGCCTTTTCTTTCAACTCTGAAATCTCATCTTCATCTGGTTTCCATTCACATTCTTCTTCCATAGGTTCATAAATTGCATTAATAATCTCAAATCGCTGATCAAATAGAGGCCAACAGAGAACAGGATACTTCCTTTCAAGATCGTGAGCGTCCTCATGGAATTTGGCTTCTATCTGTGCACACTTAACTTGCAGGTTTTTGAGAGCATCCACTCGTCTTTTAACTACCCTAGGCAGGCTTTCAATGTTGGTGTTTCTACCAGACCATCAAGTCTTTCCTGAAGGGCTGCAAGAATCTGAGGATTTTGCATCATCTGAACAGGTAGCTGATGTGCTTTGATTTTTGTTTCTTCATCAGTTTCTTCTTCTACTTTTTCAATGTCATCCAAATCTTAATTAAGTTCAGAGGAGGGTTGTTCTCTGTTGTTAGTGTCTGCTATGTTATAAGAACTCCAAATATCCATGGCTAGAATGAGGAGCCAGGCGGCCGGAGCAGCACAAGCAGTGACTCCGGGCGGCAGTGGTGTCTGGAGTAGCAGGAGGAGGCGCCACGAGCAGATGGCGCTAAAAAAGCCATCACACATTTTCAAGATTGGTTTCTAGATACAGTAGTGACAACTGATTAGGTAACTTTCACCACTAAAATCTTCAAATATAGTAAATAATAATGCATTGCACATTTCAAAATCAGTGAAAGTTTCAAGTATTCTCACCACAAAACATAAGTATTTGAGATCATGAATACATTACTTAGGTTTAATTATTTCACACTGTATTCCTAAATCATAGCATCACATTGTACTCCCTAAATATATATAACTATAATTTGTTAAACTACAATACAAAATAGAGATTAGAAAAATCGACCTGTTTTTTAAGGTCATATAAGTGGCTTTCTGATCCTTTTCTGACAACTTGTTTTA
Organism: Callithrix jacchus; assembly: GCF_049354715.1. NCBI lineage: Eukaryota > Metazoa > Chordata > Mammalia > Primates > Cebidae > Callithrix > Callithrix jacchus. The sequence continues at coordinate 68,239,146 of NC_133502.1, forward strand.
ATAGGAAGAGAACTCAAGAATATAGTGTGTGGAATCCAAGAAAGAGAACACTGGAGACACAGAAATGGTTATGGGAGGGAAAGAATGTAGATATGACTTGGAAGGTTGGGTTGACACAGACATTTTACCTACTCAGATATTTTACTTGGGTCAGCCAGTGTACTGCCAGTTTAACATGTGGGGAAAGTAGAACAGTGCACGTGTCAGCCTCAACCGTCTTATGAAGCTGCACATTTTGGTTCCTTTATTTTACCTATTCTCTCTGGGTTATCCACATGGGGACAGAGCCACATGCATTATTCCTACCCGCCGACAGCCACACTGATCTGCCTCTCTTTCCATCTTTGAGAATTTTCCTTAGAAGTCAAGGTCAAGTTGCAAGGGAGAACTGTAATTGACCTGGTTTGATACCCTTGGGTTAAGAGAGAGTAAGGAACAGTTGTCACAGCAGCCTTCTTTCTTATTGATCACAGGTGATCCTATGCTGAGAGGAGTACGGTATGTTTTACAAGCTTTTCAAGAAGTGACAAAACCAGGCAGTGAGAAAGCAAACCTCTTCTCTCTAGTGCAAAATGTAGAGGAGCTGTGGTAATGCTTAGAGCACGATGCAATACATTATAAGCACTCAATAGCTATTAATTGAGTGAATCAAGTGCTGTGGGTTTCTTCCCTCTTACTTGTCTTTATGGCACCTTATTACTTTTTGGGTATCTGTAACTTATGCTGATGATGCCTACTGATGTCCTGATGTCCCTCAGTAACTTCTAGAACTTTTCCCAGTGTTTTTCTTATCTGAAAAAGTCTGGCATTTGCGGCTGGGCGTGGTGGCTCATGCCTGTAATCCCAGCACTTTGGGAGGCTGAGGCGGGTGGATCACGAGGTCAAGAGATCGAGACCATCCTGTTCAACATGGTGAAACCCCGTCTCTACTGAAAATACAAAAAATTAGCTGGGCATGGTGGCGTGTGCCTGTAATCCCAGCTACTCAGGAGGCTGAGGCAGGAGAATTGCCTAAACCCAGGAGGTGGAGGTTGTGGTGAGCTGAGATCGCGCCATTGCACTCCAGCCTGGGTAACAAGAGCGAAACTCCATCTCAAAAAAAAAAAAAAAAAAAAAAGTCTGGCATTTGAAGGTCTTACAATCCAATTTAACCCAAGTTACATACCACCTTGAACTTTTGCTGTGGTCTCATAAGTTATGTAGAGTTTATGTGGAAAAAAGAGAGGCACATCATTGGGGCCATCACTGCTTTCCTACCATGTTTTGACCAAAGAGTGTCCAAGGAGGTCCTATCTTCAGAAACCAGCAAGAGTCTTAGTAGGGTACATACCACTGATGTGGTCACTGCTTAAGGGAGTTTCCTGGCCTGCGTTAGAGTTACACTTTTGTTCTTTCCCATTCTTTTCTCAAGAATGGTAGAAACCCCATTTGGAGAAGAAACCAGGTTTCTATCCACTCCATGGCTACTTAAAAATTTTTATATTTGGTTTACAGCAGAGAGAAGGATATCTGCTTACTCATACAACAAAGACTCTGTCTACACAGCAGGGTACTTCCTGAGCCTATATAAAGTTTTCTCAATATGTTAGATGCTAAGCAGAGAGGTGGAGCCTGTGAAATATAGCTTTAATAAAACAAAGGGGCTAAGAAGCACATTTGGAAGAATTCTTTGGCCCAAACTGAAGAGCCTTAGGAAAATTTAAGTCATTCTTTAATTATGGAATCACTATTTAGGGGTTTTCAATGCGTGGTCAGAACTTATATCAGAATCATCAGGGAGAGCTAATTTAAAATGCTGATTCCTGGTTGACTCTTTGCCAGCTGAATTAGATTCTTTAGGGGTGGGGGTAGGAAAATCTATGTTGTAAACTCATTTCCCTGGTAATCCTTCTAAGGATCACTAAATAATGAGTGCTCTAGCGGCTGTCCTTTAAATTTTGTATTCTGAACTTGAAGAAAACACTCCATGTTTGTTATACTCATGATTTTAATGTTATTTTTGGTGTAAATAGTGTGGTATGCAGAATTCTAAGATGAAGCCCAATGACCGGCCCCTTGTAAGACTCTTTCCTCTTGATTATGGGTGGGGCCTGTAGCTTGTGTCTAACCAACAGACCGTAGCAAAAATGGTGGAATATTACTTTTTGGATTATGTTACATTAGATAGCAAAGGCAAAGGAATTTTACAGATGTAACTAAACCCCCAGATTAGTTCACTTTAGGTTAACCAAAAGTGAGATTAATTGGGTAGGCCTGACCTAATCAGATGAGCTTTTTAGAGGAGGGCCTAGAGGTCAGAGAGAAAAGCAGCAGCAGAGACATTTTCCTGCTGGTTTTAAGAAAACAAACTGCCACATTGTGGAGAGGGTCACATGGCAGGAAACATGTACAGCCTTTAGGAGAGAGAGCCCAGTCCTATAATCCTAAAGCTTGGTTCTTGTCAGTAACCAGTGAGCTTGGAAGAGGAGCTCAGCCTTAGATGATATTGCAGCACTGGCTGACATTTTGAGGCAGCTTACACTGGGTCGAAGACCCAGGGAAGATGTGCTTGGGCTGTGTGTACTGAGACCTGTGGAAACTGTGAAGTAATGTATATTTTCTTCCACTGGTGTTTGTTTTACAGTAATGGAAAATCAATGCACATAGTAGTGAATAAATGTCTTATTTTTCAAGCATTGTGAATTACATAAAATTTTCTCAGTTGCTTTGATGTCTACAGCAACATTGGGGTCCTGGTACCTGCTGGGGAATAGAAAATCTTTCCAAAAACTACATGGGGATAAATTGTTTTAAGAGCATCGGTTTACATATGTTCAACATCTATACCGACTATTTTCTGTGATCATTGTCTTCGAAAGAGCCTGCAATTCAGGAAGCCACGTGCATTATTCTTTTCTGCCTTTGTTTTCACTTTCCAAAAAAAAAAAAAGGGATATATTCACACCTCTGAAATCTTACCACAGTGAATTGTTCAGGGGTATAAGAATTTCCAATCCAATGAAAAATATCAGTTATGATGATGATTTCACTGATTAAAGGATTTTGTGACTTTCTCTTTTACGTATTTCTGTGGGGTGAAAACTATGGCATTAGAAATGGTATTTCAGCTTCTGTGGCAATGCTCCACACTCAAATATGTTGTAAAGTAGGGTAGCGGAAGCAATGACATTTTCTTATATCCCTTACTTGTCAATGAGTGCAATCCTTTGCTGGGAGAGGCACATGAGAGGAGAGTGAAGAGAATATGCTGTGTGCTGTCTTCACTTCAGGATGAAATCAGAGAGCAGCTCCAGCCTGGTGTGTAACAGTGCCCACGACAGAAGGAAGAGACATGGCAGTAAAACATGGTGGCTCCTAAAGATCATGCTTGGAAATACTGAAGGTCAGAGGAGCCTTGTTTTGTTCAGGAAGCAACCTCACGGAAAAGGTCTGTTCCAGTATTCTATCTATGTTAGAATTCAGAAGTGAGATGCTTGTTACAGGAACATTGTGTTAACAGTTACTCAGATTGAAAAATGAGGACAGACTTTTTCTAATAGAAAGCAAATACAGATTGGTTGACTGGTTTTGTAATGATGACTGGCTTTGCATGGTGGATACCTCCATAAATTGACAGAGCTGAGTCTGCAGTTATGAGGTTTGGGTGCATATATTGAATGATCAGATAAAAATATGTTATCAGCTGGGCACAGTGGCTCACAGCTGTAATCCCAAGACTTTGGGAGGCTGAGGTGGGTGGACCAGCTGAGGTCAGGGGTCTGAGACCAGTCTGGCTAACATGGTGAAAACCTGTTTCTACCAAAAATACAGTAATTTAAATGGGCATTGTGGCTCCTGCCTGTAATCCCAGCTACTTAGGAGCCTGAGGCAGGAGAATCACTTGAACCCAGGTGATGGAGGTTGCAGTGAGCTGAGATTGTTCCATTGCACTCCAGCTTGGGCAACAAGAGTGAAACTCCATCTTAAAAAAATATGTTATTAAAAATACTTTGAGTAAGGAGTACTACAATTAATATAATAAACAATATTTTGATTTTCCAAATTCATTTTACATTAGATTACACAAAATGTTTTCACATAAAGGAGTAACAGGTATAATTATATATTTGTTGATAAGGCTCAGTAAAGCCTTTCAAAAAATAATTCTCTGAAAATAACTAAATGAGTATAGTGACTAGATAATGAATAATTTTAAAACTCATTTATTTACAATTCTTAGGTTTTGACAGAATTAAAGGAGAATCTAATTGTCAGCCAATGAAACATTAAAATAATTTTTGATGGATTACAATATAATTTTGGATATTTAAGTCAGAAGCACAACTTTTTCATTCTAATTCACTTATTTATGTGAAGAATTTTTTTTTTTTAAATTTTTTATTGGATTTTAGGTTTTGGGGTACATGAGCAGAGCATGTAAGACAGTTGCGTAGGAACACACATGGCAGTGTGCTTTTCTTTCCTTCTCCCCTTCACCCACGTTTGGCATTTCTCCCCAGGCTATCCCTCCCCACCTCCCCCTCCCACTGGCCCTCCCCTTTTCCCCCCAATAGACCCCAGTGTTTAGTACTCCCCTTTCTGTGTCCATGTGTTCTCATTTTTCATCACCCACCTATGAGTGAGAATATGCGGTGTTTCATTTTCTGTTCTTGTGTCAGTTTGCTGAGGATGACGTTCTCCAGATTCATCCATGTCCCTACAAATGACACAAACTCATCATTTCTGATTGCTGCATAATATTCCATGGTGTATATGTGCCACATTTTTCCAATCCAGTCTATTATCAATGGGCATTTGGGTTGATTCCAGGTCTTTGCTATTGTAAACAGTGCTGCAATGAACATTCATGTACATGTGTCCTTATAGTAGAACGATTTATAGTCTTTTGGATATATACCCAGTAATGGGATTGCTGGGTCAAATGGAATTTCTATTTCTAAGGCCTTGAGGAATCGCCACACTGTCTTCCACAATGGTTGAACTAATTAACACTCCCACCAACAGTGTAGAAGTGTTCCTTTTTCTCCACATCCTCTCCAGCATCTGTTGTCTTCAGATTTTTTAATGATCGCCATTCTAACTGGCGTGAGATGGTATCTCAATGTGGTTTTGATTTGCATCTCTCTGATGACCAGTGACGATGAGCATTTTTTCATATGATTGTTGGCCTCATATATGTCTTCTTTCGTAAAGTGTCTGTTCATATCCTTTGCCCACTTTTGAATGGGCTTGTTTGTTTTTTTCCTGTAAATCCATTTGAGTTCTTTGTAAATTCTGGATATCAGCCCTTTGTCAGATGGGTAAACTGCAAAAATTTTTTCCCATTCTGTTGGTTGCCGATCCACTCTAGTGACTGTGTCTTTTGCCGTGCAGAAGCTGTGGAGTTTCATTAGGTCCCATTTGTCTATTTTGGCTTTTGTTGCCAATGCTTTTGGTGTTTTGGTCATGAAGTCCTTGCCTACTCCTATGTCCTGAATGGTTTTGCCTAGATTTTCTTCTAGGGTTTTTATGGTGCCAGGTCTTAAGTTTAAGTCTTTAATCCATCTGGAGTTAATTTTAGTGTAAGGTGTCAGGAAGGGATCCAGTTTCTGCTTTCTGCACATGGCTAGCCAGTTTTCCCAACACCATTTGTTGAACAGGGAATCCTTTCCCCCTTGCTTGTTTTTGTCAGGTTTATCAAAGATTGTATAGTTGTAGATATGTTGTGTTGCCTCCAGTGCCTCTGTTTTGTTCCATTGGTCTATATCTCTGTTTTGGTACCAGTACCATGCTGTTTTGATTACTGTAGCCTTGTAGTATAGTTTGAAATCCGGTAGTGTGATGCCCCCCGCTGTGTTCTTTTTGCTTAGAATTGACTTGGCTATGCGGGCTCTCTTTTGGTTCCATATGAAGTTCATGGTGGTTTTTTCCAGTTCTGTAAAGAACGTCAATGGTAGCTTGATGGGGATAGCGTTGATTCTGTAAATTACTTTGGGCAGTATAGCCATTTTCACGATATTAATTCTTCCTAACTATGAACATGGAATGTTTCTCCATCTATTTGTGTCCTCTCTGATTTCGTTGAGCAGTGGTTTGTAGTTCTCCTTGAAGAGGTCCCTTACGTTCCTTGTGAGTTGTATTCCAAGGTATTTTATTCTTTTTGTAGCAATTGTGAATGGCAGTTCGTTCTTGATTTGGCTTTAAGTGTGTTATTGGTGTAGACGAATGCTTGTGATTTTTGCACATTGATTTTATATCCTGAGACTTTGCTGAAGTTGCTTATCAGTTTCAGGAGTTTTTGGGCTGAGGCGATGGGGTCTTGTAGGTATACTATCATGTCGTCTGCAAATAGAGACAATTTGGCTTCCACCTTTCCTATTTGAATACTCTTTATTTCTTTTTCTTGCCTGATTGCTCTGGCTAGAACTTCCAGAACTATATTGAATAGGAGTGGTGAAAGAGGGCATCCTTGTCTAGTGCCAGATTTCAAAGGGAATGCTTCCAGTTTTTGCCCATTCAGTATGATATTGGCTGTTGGTTTGTCATAAATAGCTTTTATTACTTTGAGATACATTCCATTGATAGCGAGTTTATTGAGGGTTTTTAGCATAAAGGGCTGTTGAATTTTGTCAAATGCCTTCTCTGCGTCAATTGAGATAATCATGTGGTTTTTGTTTTTGGTTCTGTTTATGTGGTGAATTACGTTGATAGACTTGCATATGTTGAACCAGCCTTGCATCCCCGGGATGAATCCTACTTGATCATGGTGAATAAGTTTTTTGATTTGCTGTTGCATTCGGCTTGCCAATATTTTATTGAAGATTTTTACATCTATGTTCATCATGGATATTGGCCTGAAGTTTTCTTTTCTTGTTGGATCTCTGCTGGGTTTTGGTATCAGGATGATGTTGGTCTCGTAAAATGATTTGGGAAGTATTCCCTCTTTTTGGATTGTTTGAAATAGTTTTAGAAAAAATGGTACCAGCTCCTCTTTGTGTGTCTGGTAGAATTCAGCTGTGAACCCGTCTGGACCTGGGCTTTTTTTGTGTGGTAGGCTCTTAATTGCTGCCTCGACTTCTGACCTTGTTATTGGTCTATTCATAGTTTCAGCTTCCTCCTGGTTTAGGCTTGGGAGGACACAGGTGTCCAGGAATTTATCCATTTCTTCCAGGTTTACTAGTTTATGTGCATAGAGTTGTTTGTAATATTCTCTGATGATGGTTTGAATTTCTGTGGAATCTGTGGTGATTTACCCTTTATCATTTTATTGCATCTATTTGGTTGTTCTCCCTTTTATTTTTAATCAATCTGGCTAGTGGTCTGTCTATTTTGTTGATCTTTTCAAAAAACCAGCTCTTGGATTTATTGATTTTTTGAAGGGTTTTTCGTATCTCAATCTCCTTCAGTTCAGCTCTGATCTTAGTTATTTCTTGTCTTCTGCTGGGTTTTGAGTTTTTTTGATCTTGCTCCTCTAGCTCTTTCAATTTTGACGATAGGGTCTCAATTTTGGATCTCTCCATTCTCCTCATGTGGGCACTTATTGCTATATACTTTCCTCTAGAGACTGCTTTAAATGTGTCCCAGAGGTTCTGGCATGTTGTGTCTTCATTCTCATTGGTTTCGAAGAACTTCTTTATTTCTGCCTTCATTTCGCTGTTTACCCAGTCAACATTCAAGAGCCAGTTGTTCAGTTTCCATGAAGCTGTGCGGTTCTGGGTCTGTTTCTGAATTCTGAGTTCTAACTTGATTGCACTATGGTCTGAGAGGCTGTTTGTTATGATTTCAGTTGTTTTGCATTTGCTGAGCAGTGCTTTACTTCCAATTATGTGGTCAATTTTTGAGTAGGTGTGATGTGGTGCTGAGAAGAATGTATATTCTGTGGATTTGGGGTGGAGAGTTCTGTAAATGTCTATCAGGTTTGCTTGCTCCAGGTCTGAGTTCAAGCCCTGGATATCCTTGTTGATTTTCTGTCTGGTTGATCTGTCTAATATTGACAGTGGAGTGTTAAAGTCTCCCACTATTATTGTGTGGGAGTCTAAGTCTCTTTGCAAGTCATTAAGAACTTGCCTTATGTATCTGGGTGCTCCTGCATTGGGTCCATATATGTTTAGGATCATTAGCTCTTCTTGTTTTATCGATCCTTTTACCATTATGTAATGGCCTTCTTTGTCTCTTTTGATCTTTGTTGCTTTAAAGTCTATTTCATCAGAGATGAGAATTGCAACTCCTGCTTTTTTTTGCTCTCCATTTGCTTGGTAAATCTTCCTCCATCCCTTTATTTTGAGCCTTTGTGTATCCTTGCATGCGAGATGGGTTTCCTGGATACAGCACACTGATGGGTTTTGGATTTTTATCCAATTTGCCAGTCTGTGTCTTTTGATTGGTGCATTTAGTCCATTTACATTTAGGGTTAATATTGTTATGTGTGAATTTGATACTGCCATTTTGATGCTAAGTGGCTGGTTTGCCTGTTAGTTGTTGTAGAATCTTCATTATGTTGAAGCTCTTTAACTTTTAGTGTGATTTTGGAATGGCTGGTACTGGTTGTTCCTTTCTATGTGTAGTGCCTCTTTTAGGAGCTCTTGTAAAGCTGGCCTGGTGGTGACAAAATCTCTGAGTACTTGCTTGTTTGCAAAGGATTTTATTTTTCCTTCACTTCTGAAGCTCAGTTTGGCTGGATATGAAATTCTGGGTTGAAAGTTCTTTTCTTTAAGAATGTTGAATATTGGCCCCCACTCTCTTCTGGCTTGTAGTGTTTCTGCCGAGAGATCTGCTGTGAGTCTGATGGGCTTCCCTTTGTGGGTAACTCGACCTTTCTCTCTGGCTGCCCTTAGTATTTTCTCCTTTATTTTAACCTTGTTGAATCTGACGATTATGTGCTTTGGGGTTGCTCTTCTTGCAGAATATCTTTGTGGTGTTCTCTGTATTTCTTGCAATTGACTGTTGGCCTGTCTTGCTAGGTGGGGGAAGTTTTCCTGGATGATGTCCTGAAGAGTATTTTCCAGCTTGGTTTAATTCTCTTCGTCCCCTTCTGGTACACCTATCAAACGTAGTTTAGGTCTTTCACATAGTCCCACATTTCTTGGAGACTGTTCATTCCTTTTTGCGCTTTTTTCTCTAATCTTGGTTTCTCGTTTTATTTCATTGAGTTGGTCTTCGACTTCAGATATTCTTTCTTCTGCTTGGTCAATTCGGCTATTGAAACTTGTGTTTGCTTCGCGAAGTTCTCGTATTGTGTTTTTCAGCTCCTTTAATTCATTCATATTCCTCTCTAAGTTATCCATTCTTGTTATCATTTCCTCATATGTTTTTTTAAGTTCCTTAGTTTCTTTGTATTGATTTAATACATGTTCTTTTAGCTCACAAAAGTTTCTCACTATCCACCTTCTGAAGTCTAATTCCGTCATTTCGTCACAGTCATTCTCCGTCCAGCTTTTCTCCCTTGCTGGTGAGGAGTTTTGGTCCTTTCTAGGAGGCGAGGTGTTCTGGTTTCGGGTGTTTTCCTCCTTTTTTCGCTGGTTTCTTCCCATCTTTGTGGGTTTATCCGCTTGTCGTCTGCGTAGTTGCTGACTTTTCGATTGAGTCTCTGAGTGGACACCCAGATTGTTGATGATGAAGTATTTCTGTTGCTTGGTTTTCCTTCTACCAGCCTAGCCCCTTCGCTGTATGACTGCTGAGGTCCACTCCAGGCCCTGCTTGTCTGGGGTGCACCTCTAGCAGCTGTGGCACAGTGAGGGATGCTACCAGTTTCTTTTTCTGCCATCTTTGTCCCAGGATGATGCCTGCCAAATGTTAGTCTTTTGGATATAGAGGGGTCAGGGAGCTGCTTGAGGAGACAGCTGTACTTTTTTGGAGCTCAATTGCTGAGCTGTGAGCTCTGTTTTTCATTCAGGGCTGTTAGGCTGCTATGTTTGATTCTGCTGCAACAGGGCTCATTAAAAAAACCCTTTTTTTCTCAAATGCTCTGTGTTGGGGGGTTCGGGCTTTATTTTTCGATGTCCGATGAGGTGTCCTGCCCAGCTAGAAGGCAGACTAGCCACTGTTTGGCTGCCGAGGCTCCACCCTGCTGTTCTGTGATTCGCCTTGTTCCTGCAGGCTCTGCTGTGGTCTCCGCCACACCCTGCGGCGGAGTCTCTTCATTGTAGTGTGTTGCCTCGGCAATGGCAGGCTGCATCAGCAGTGGGCGTGTATCTCAGTAGGGACGGGTTGCCTCGGCAATGGCTGGCTGCGTCAGCAGTGGGCGTGTATCTCAGTTGGGGCGGGTTGCCTCGGTAGTGGTGGACGCCCCTCCCCCACAGAGTGTCTCAGACCGTCTGCTCAGGATAGTTTGAAATCGCGGTTTTGTTCGTCCCACTGGGTGTCCCAAACAATCTGTCCCTGCAATCCCCTGGGCTGGCCTACTGTCCAAGTCTCGTTCAGTCTCAAGTCCAGCCCTCTCAAGTCTCAGGTTGCCGGTTCAACAGGGCACCCAGACAAGCGTGCCCTGTGGGGATTGCTGGGTAGGGCCGGCCACCGCCACCCCAGCTGGCGGCTTCGCCAGGCAGACCTACTGCCTGGTGTCCCATGTCTTTTTTATACTTGGGAGTTTCCCCGTTCTGTGGGCAACAAAGATCAGTCTGGAAATGCAGCTCCGACTCACCATTTGCGGATTCAACGAGAGCTCCAATCCTGGGTTGTTCTCACAGCGCCATCTTCGTGAAGAAATTTTTAATTGCTTACATCTATAAAAATGAAAAAAAGTAATGGATTTAATTCTTAATGAATTTGAATGGGTGACTAATAATACCAGAATTCAACCTTGTGGGAAAGTAAAATGAAAAATATAGGTTCTAGAGCAAAAAGAAATGATGTAAAATTTCCCACTATCAAAACTAGTCTATGTCATTTTAAAACATAAGATAGTTTGTCCTATGACTAGATATTTTACCCAATTTGGCATGTTTAAAAGAATGATGGAATAGTTTTATTTAAATGGTTACTTTTTACAATGTGCTGTGACAACTTTTGAACATTTTTAGGCATAAAATGGAATGTTTTAGCTGTTAACTTTAACAGTTTAGAGGAGACCCCTGGTTTCTCAAAATTATTTTAGAACATATACAGTTAAAAAATGTGAAGGCCATTGATTGCCCTAGTCAACAATGGTCTGACTGGGGAATTCCAGACCTCAGAGGCTTAGAACAATGTAGATTTGTTTCTCTTTCATGTTACTTGTGCTTCTCCTCCATGCTTCAAGCCAAAGAGCTGCCTACCTGGGGCATGATTGTGTTCTTTGCAGAGATGAAAGACAGAGATCACATGTGGTCACTTTCAAAGCTTAAGCTTGGAAATAGTGCCACGATTTTCATCACATTTTCTGGACCAAAGCAACCCGCATGACAAGGCCTGACCTCAATGGAGCAGAACGCAAAATCATTCATTGGAAGGATCAGCAAATAACTGGGAATAAAAATAAAACCTACCACAATGGCCTGCAGAATCACAGACAATTATAATGGGGTAACATCTGGAAATGCACAGTGGAAAAGGAGTTGCATAAAAGAGAAGAATCAAGAGGGGCCTCGATATGAAAATAGGTACAAAAACAAAATTTAGCATGTTGTTTCAGGCTTTTGCTTATTTGGAACAACCCATTTTCTGACTCCCTTTTAAATAATTTTAGTTGCAGTCATTTAAATTCTTCATGGAACAGAGCTTTTAGGCTGCTGACACATATATGAATCAGGTCCAATCAATAGCAATTTTTTAAAAATCTAAACTGTTGTGAAATTTGATGTTTTGTGTTGGCAGGTTTGTTTCATCTTCATCTTTATCTTTCCAATAAGTACAGCTTCATCACTTGCCATTTGTGTAATGATTTGTTCATCTATTTGGAAACAGAATGTTAAAAGTTTGTCAGGGAAAATGATGAGACAACAAACGCTGTTTTGAAATCTTAAAAGTTTCCCAGTGTAAGAAACTTCATAGAAACCTTCTGGAACTCTAAGACGAGAATTTGAAGGATCAGTCAGTCAGTCAGCCAAGTCTTACTGCCAGTCTGTAACATAAATGCTTCCAATATTCAAAGCTCTTCTGTCACTTGATATATTTTAATGTGGAGTCTCACCTCCTACAACTGTATTGGGAGTTTTTGAAACATGAAAATTTCATATGTAAGTTTCCAGAATTATTATATGTTTAACATATTTAAACATTTTCCTTTAAATTTCAATTTGGAGTAGTAAAAAGATAGATGCATTATGGTTTAAAGAGAGTTTAGGAAAAACATTTAAAAGCCATTATCTCTTTATTCTCTTTTACTCTCAATAAACTTAATCCATAGGCAGTATAATGTAATGTGATGCATTATATATTGATTATAAATGCCCCTCTTGTTTTGGAATATTACATGCGAAATACTTAGCATTGTGCCACGTGTACCATAAACACTCAATAAATGTTAGCTAATAAAAACAATAAACACATTCTCAGCAGTTTCATGAAATGGGACAGAATGGTTAGGCAACTGAGGGCCAGAGGGAAAAAACTTAATCTTTATTTTTTAAAGGAGTTTAGGGTGCCTGTATTATTTTTTAAATTGACAGATAAAATTGTATATGTCATGTACATTGTGATGTTTTGAAATATGTTACATTGTGAGATGGCTAAATCAAGCTAATTAATGTGTGCATTATCTCACATAGTTATTGTTTTTTTTGGTGAGAACACTTAAAAGTCTACTCAGCATTTTTCGAGAATACGATTTATTGTTGTTGGCTGTACTCACCAGGTTATACACTATACCTCTTTCAAACCTTATTTCAAAAAGTTGTTTTCTTTTTTAGTATGTAGAACAATGGGAGTGTTGGTGAATAGTTTAAGAGAGTTGATTTAGCAGGTTCAGTCAGAAAGGGGATGTGAGCAGCAGGATTCTGAGAATCAATTGTGTTTCTGGTTCTTTTTCTCTGATGATTTCTTAGACCTTTTACGAGTGACCTGAGTGTCATCTCAATATTTTGCACTTTATCCTGGAAATTTTGCCCACAGATCTAGAAACAGGAACATTTTATTTGTTCTGATTTATAACAGTAGTCAAATAATTATGTCTGTTAATCATTCTCTACTATTTTATCCATTAATAAGCACAATCTAACTGTATGTAACTTTTTATCTAAGCAGAATCTCAAATAGTTTTAACTACTTTTGTTTTTAGAATTAGTAGATTGAAGTTAGGACTCTAATGCTATTCTGAAAACAAACTGGACCCGTTTTTGTTTTTGTTGTTGTTGTTTTTTTTCTGAAAGGTGATCAGCCTAGCAAACACAAGTTCAATAATCCCCTCCTGAAATTGTTAGTTTGAATGCAAAGTTAGTTTACAAGGGTTTGTCTGTAAATGCCGGCATAGCACAATTAAAAGGAAAAAGTGTAAATTTGAAAAGTTTGAAGAGAGTACCTAATTTTTTGGAAAGCTTTGTGATGCCTATTATCATTTTCCCAATTTAAACCTAACTACTAAGTTTTCTTCCACTGTCCCCGATAGGGGAGAGGTTGAAAGAAGCAATGTTTCATTGACTGCAGCTACATGACCCCGGTAATTTTCATTAAATCAGTGACAAACCAGCCAAACTAGTTTGGTGTCTTGAACAACTTCTTGATTAACTAAATTTCTCATGTTTTAACTTGGTGGCTTTCTTGTTGCATAGATACAGCATTACCTAAACCAAAAAAAGTTAGAGATTTTCTGTAAACCACAGAAGGCATTTATGCTACCTGTCAAAGCAGTCTAACAGGGCCAAGTTGGGAATTCCTGAACAATGTGGCAAAGGCAAAATTAGTTTTGGATTCTCTCTGCTCTACTTAAAGCTCCCTCCCACTCTAGTTCTGGTGATCCAGCTCCAGGTACCAACACATGGGGTATGGAAACACCCAGTCGGTGTTTTGTTCCCACAGTAGTCCTAGCTGGAAGTCAACTTATAGTGTTACCTTCCAGTGCATACTTGAATTCGAATGAATGATTGGAAGGAACAGCAGCTCTAATGATTTTATTTCAAGTAGATAATGGGTGAAATTTTGGGGGTTAGGAAATTCACATTTCTTACCCCATAGATAGCAGTTGCTTATGTTGCAATGGGCAAATCTATGCAATGAACATGGATGATACATAGACTAAATGAGACATTGAGGGTCCAATTCTTCATCCAGACTGCCATTTTTAAAATTATACTTTAAGTTCTTGGACACATGTACAGAACATGCAAGTATACATTTGCCATGGTGATTCACTGCACCCATCAACCCATTATCTACATTAGGTACTTCTCCTAATCCTATCCCTCACCTTGCTCCCCACCCCTCAACAGGCCCTGATGTGTGATGTTCCCCTCCCTGTGCCCATAAGTTCTCATTGTTCAACTCCCACTTAAAGAGTGAGAACATACAGTGTTAGGTTTTCTGTTCCTGTGTTAGTTTGCTGAGAATGATGGTTTCCAGCTTCATCCAAGTCCCAGTAAAGGACATGAACTCATTTTTTTTTATGGTTGCATAGTATTCTATGACATACATATGCCACATTTTCTTTATGAAGTCTATCATTGATGGGCATTTGGGTTGGGTCCAAGTCTTTGCTATTGTGAATAGTGCTGCAATAAACAAATGTGTGCATGTGTCTTCATAGTACAATGATTTATAATCCTTTGGGTATATACCCAGTAATGGGATTACTGGTCAAATGGCATTTCTGGTTCTAGAACCTTGAGGAATTGCCACCCTCTCTTCCACAATAGTTGAACTAATTTACACTCTCACCAACAGTGTAAAAACATTCATATTTTTCCACATCCTCTTCAGCATCTGTTGTTTCCTGACTTTTTAATGATTGCCATTTTAACTGGCATGAGATGGTATCTCATTGTGGCTTTGATTTATGTTTCTCTATTTTTTTTTTTTAATGGATTGGAGGTTTCAGTGGGACGGGAGAATCACAAGGAATCAGATGTTCAGAGGAATGTATTGAGTTGAGATGAGGAACTAGGATGTTGAAAAGTAAAAAAAGGAGAGAAGGAGAGGAAGAAAGAGGAAGAAAAAGAGGGAGAGAGAACAGGAATATTGCTTCATTCTGAAAATGGGTATTAATAATGGCTGATCAATATTTTGTGTATTTAAAATGGAGAACTCTATAAATATTTATTGAGTTTACTTGTTCTGGATCTGAGTTGAAGTCTTGGATATCCTTATTAATTTTCTGTCTCGTTGAGTCTAAATCTCGTTATGGGTCTTATGTATCTGGGTATTGAGATCTCTTATTGTAGCATTGATCCTTTTACCACTGTATCTTTGTTGCTTTGAAATCTATTTTATCAAATGTGAGAATTGCAACTCCTGCTTTTTGTTTATTTATTTATTTTTGCTCTCCATTTGGTTGGTAAATTTTTCTCCAACCCTTTGTTTTGAGTCTTTGTGTATCTTTGGATATACTGTTAGGTTTTGGCTGTATCTTTTGATTGGGGGATTTATTCGATTTATATTTAGGGTTACTGCCATTTGATGTTAACTGGCTATTTTATCCATTTGTTGATGTAAATTCTTCTTTATGTTGATGCTCTTTACTTTTTGGTATATTTTTAGAAAGTCTCATACTGGTTGTTCCTTTCTATGTATAATGCTTCTTTCAGAAGTTCTTGTAAAGCAGGCCTGGTGGTAATAAAATCTCTGAGTACTTGCTTGTTCATAAAAGATTTTATTTTTCCTTCAGTTGTGAAGCTTAGTTTGGCAGGATATGAGATTCTAGGCTGAAAGTTCTGTTCTTTAAGTATGTTGAATATTGGCCCCTACTCTCTTCTGGCTTGTAGGGTTTCCGCTGAGAGATCTGCTGTAAGTCTAATAGGCTTCCCTTTATGGGTAACCTGGCCTTTCTCTCTGGCTGTCCTTAGTATTTTCTCATTCGTTTTGATCCTGGTGAATCTTAACGATTATGTGCCTTGGGGTTGCTCTTGTTGAGGAATATCTTTGTGGTGTTCTCTGTATTACCTGGGGTTGAATAGTGTCCTGCTTTGCTATATTGGGAAAATTTTCCTGGATAATATCCTGAAAAGTATTTTCCAGCTTGGATTCATTCTCTCCATCACATTCAGGTATACCAATCAAACGTAGATTGGGTCTTTTCACATAGTCCCATATTTCTTGGAAACTTTGCTCATTCCTTTTCATCCTTTTTTCTCTATTCTTGTCTTGTCATTTTATTTCATTAAGTTGGTCTTCAACCTCTGATATCCTTTCTTCTGCTTGATCCATTCTGCTATTTAAACTTGTGCATATTTCCCTTGTAAATTTGTTTAAGTTCCTTGTAGATTCTGAATATTAGCTCTTTGTCAGATGGATAGATTGAAAACATTTTCTCCCATTCTGTAGGTTGCCTGTTCACTCTGATGATAGTTTCTTTTGCTGTGCAGAAGCTCATTAGTTTAATTAGATCCCAATTGTCAATTTTGGTTTTTGTAGCCATTGCTTTTGGTATTTTAGTCATAAAATCTTTGCCCATGCCTATGACCTGAACGGTATTGCCTAGGTTTTCTTCCAGCGTTTGTATGGTTTTAGGTTTTGCATTCAAGTCTTTATGCCATCTTGAGTTAATTTTTGTATAAGGTATAAGGAAGGTATCCAGTTTTAGTTTTCCTTATATGGCTAGCCACTTTTCCCAACACCATTTATTAAATAGGGAATCCTTTCCCCATTGCTTGTTTTTGTCAGGTTTGTCAAAGATCAGATGGTTGTAGATGTGTGGTGTTGTTCCTGAGGCCTCTGTTCTGTTGCATTTGTCTATGTTATCTGTTTTTGTTACTGTAGCCTTGTAGTATAGTTTGAAGTCAGGTAGTGTGATGCCTCCAGCTTTGTTCTTTTTGCTTAGGATTGTTCTGGCTATACGGGTGCTTTTTTGGTTCCATATAAAATTTAAAGTAGTTTTTTCCAGGTCTGTGAAGAAAGTCAAAAGTAGCTTGATGGGAATAGTATTGAATCTACAAATGACTTTCAGCAGAATGGCCATTTTTATGATGTTAATTCTTCCTGTCCATGAGCATGAAATGTTTTGCCATTTGTTTATGTCCTCTTTGATTTCCTTGAGCAGTGATTTGTAGTTCTCTTTCAAGAGGTCCTCCACGTCCCTTGTAAGTTGTATTCCTAGGTATTTTATTCTTTTTGTAGCAATTGTGAATGGGAGTTCACTCATGGTTTGGCTCTCTATTATTGGTGTATAGGAATGCTTGTGATTTTTTCACACTGATTTTGTATCCTGAGACTTTGCTAAAGCTGCTTATCAGCTTAGGGAGATTTTAGACTGAGACGATGGGGTTTTCTAAATATACAATTATGTTGTCTGCAAGCAGAGACAATTTGACTTCCTCTCTTCCTTGAATACCCTTTATTCCTTTCTCTTGCCTGATTGCCCTGGACAGAACTTCCAATACTATGTTGAATAGGAGTAGTGAGAGACGACATCTCTGTCTAGTGCCAGTTTTCAAAGGGAATGCTTCCAGTTTTTGGCCATTCAGTATGATATTGGTTGTGGGTTTGCCATTAAGAGCTTATTATTTTGTGATATGTTCCATTGGCACCTAGTTTATTGAGAGTTTTTAGCATAAGAGGCTGTTGAATTTGTTGAAGGCCTTCTCTGCATCTATTGAGATAATCATGTGGTTGTCTTGATTCTTTTTATGTGTTGGATTACATTTATAGATTTGTGTGTGTTGAACCAGCCTTGCATCCCAGGGATGAAGCCAACTTGATCGTGGTGAATAAGCTTTTTGATGTGCTGCTGGATTTGGTTTGCCAGTATTTTATTGAAAATTTTTGCATCAGTGTTCATCAGGGATATTGGCCTGAAACATTCTTTTTTTGTTGTGTCTCTGTCAGGTTTTGGTATCAGGATGATGCTGGCCTCATAAAAAGAGTTAGAGAGGAGTCCCTCTTTTCCTATTGTTTGGGATAGTTTCAGAAGGAATGGTAGCAGCTCCTCTTGTACTTCTGGTAGAATTCTGGTGTGAATCCATCTGGCCCTGGGCATTTTTGGTTGGTAGGCTATTAATTACTCCCTCAATTTCAGAACTTGTTATTGGTCTATTCATGGATTCAAATTCTTCCTGGTTTAGTATTAGGAGGGTGTATGTGTGCAGGAATTTATCCATTTCTTACAGATTTTCTAGTTTGTTGGCATAGAGGAGTTTATAGTATTCTTTGACAGTGGTTTGTATTTCTGTGGGATCAGTGTGATATCCCCTTTCTCATTTTTTTATTGGTTCCATTGGATTCTTCTCTCTTCTTTTTTATTACAAACTGCCATTTTTATTCCTATCTGATTTTGTTGCATGAAAATGAGTTTTGAGAATTTGCAAATTATAAAATGATGAGCTAGGGAAAAGAAGGACAAGGGCTACAACTATAAATATTAATATGTATTGAATACTATTAATGTACCAAACATGAACTAGATGCACAGGTGAGTAAAACAAGGTAGTGTCCCAATGGCACTTGCTGGGATAGTGGTGGGAGCTAGCAAATAAACAAGTATATGTGTGTGTGTGCATGTTATATGTATATTTCTATGTGTATGTGTGTGTGTATTTGTGGGTATATTTATATGTAAAATGCGAATTTCAATAAATTCTGTGAAGGAAAATAAGAAGATGCTAAGAGAGTCACTGAGGGATCCATTCAATTTTGCCTCCTAGGAGCAGATAAACTCAAGGGTTAAATTCACAGGCTCTGGACCCAGGAGGCCTGGATTCAAATCCTAGCTTTGCCACTTCTCAGCTGTGTCATGTTAGGTGCATTAAACTTTCTGTGCCTCCCTTCCCTCATCTGTAAAATGGGGATGATAATACCTACTTTATAGAGTTGTTGAGAGGACTAAGCGAATTAACATATGCAAAACGATTAGAGCAGAGCCCAGCACAGTGTTAATCTTTAGTTAGTATTATTACTAGGGGTCAGGGAGAGAGCCTCTTTGAGGAAGTGGCAGGGATGATTAGGAGGAGGCCCTGTGAGAGGCTTAGTAAGGTGACCCCAAGCAGAGGGAAGAGCTTCTGAGGTGAGAAGGGGCTTGGCACACTGGAGAAACACAGAAGAAGCCCATCAGGCTGTGCCAAGTAGCCAGAGGATGGATGGAGAGGAGGCTCTAGAGTGGGGACAGAGATCAGATCATGTCAAGATTTGAAGAACATTTTAAGGATTTTGGATTTTATTCTAAATGTGGTGGAAAGTAATGGACATGTTTTACACTGGAAAATGACATGATATAATTTATGCTTTAAAAACAAACACTGTGGCTACCTTGTGGAGACCAGACAGGAGAGCTGTAGCAGGGAAACCACTGTGGGGGGGCTACGTTATCAAGGGCTTACGGCGGGGGGGGGGGGAGAGAGAGAGAGAGCGTTAAGGATTTGGCTCACATAATTGTGGGGACTGGCAAGTCTGCAGGGCAAGTAAGCTAGAAATTCCAACAGGGATTTGGAATGAAGATACAGTCTTGAATCCAACAGCAACCTGGAGGCAGAATTCCCTCCTCTTTAGGGGACCTAGGTCTTTTCTCTTCAGGCCTGCAAACAATTGCATGAAGCCCAGCTATGGAGGGCAATCTGCTTTCCTGAAAATCTACTGATTTAAATGTTAATCACATCTGAAAAATACCTCCACAGCCACTTGTAGATGGGTGTTTGACCAGACACCTTGACATCACAGCCTAGCCAAGTGGGAGAAGACAGTGGACTTGGGTGATGACTGGGGATTGAGAGAAGTGGCTGGAGTCAAGCTTTAGTTTGAAAATAGAATAGGCAAGCTTGGTGTTGATTGTGAAAGAGGATAAGAAGCAGGAGCAATCAAAACTATCCCCTTGATTTCTGGGGTAAGCAAAGAGCACAGCCCTACCTCATCCTTCCAGGCAACTTCAGTGGGTGGGGGAGAGAGATAGTAGCAGGGCAAGTGGAGAAAGATGGGGGGAAGAGGAAGAGAGAGAAAGAAACAGTTTGGGTATCTTTAGGTGCAGAGAAGGCAGGAAATGGGGGAGCTTAGTACAGATGCTGAGAAGCTGGTGTTTCACTTGGGAATTGCTATGGCAGAGTGAGCAGGGGACATGGCATTCCCCATCAGTAATCTTCTACAATAGTGCCCTCACCTGCTAATAAACATGGTCCAAAGGATGTCAGGAAGGACTAGCTCATTCCACTCCAACTCATTTCACCCCAGACTAAAACTAGGTAGTCTGAGTTCAAACTTGCAACTCAGTTTGCCTGCCTCAAAGACCATGCTCTTAATTTTTTTTTTTTGAGACAGAGTCTCACTCTGTCACCAGGCTGGAGTGCAGTGGCGTGATCTTGACTCACTGCAACCTCCGCCTCCTGGGTTTAAGCTCAAGCGACTCTTCTGCCTCAGTCTACTGAGTAGCCGGGACTACAGGCACTCACCACAATGCCCGGCTAATTTTTTTATTTTTAGTAGAGACGGGGTTTCACCATGTTGGCCAGGATAGTCTTGATCTCTTAACCTCATGATCTGCCCACCTCAGTCTCCCATAGTGCTGGGATTACAGGCATGAGCCACTGCGCCTGGCCCGTGCGCTTTATTTCTGTACGTGCTTCCTCCCTCTGAGAATGAGCACAAGGTAGAGTCTTGATGCCTTAGCCCTGATTTTATACCCTTTATGTGTTGTGGGTCGGGGAAGGCTAGTGTTCTGATCCTAGATTTTTGCCCAGAAAAAGAACGGAGTCTTCTGAGAACACCTCACATTTCTGATATTTAAGACGTTTACTAAACTTGTAATATTTGGCAACATTTTCTTAGTATGAATCTGTAGCCCCAATTCTTTATATTCCTTCTTGGTTAGGAGACACAGGCAATTAAAGCATTGATTGAAACAGATTTCGTACTTAGCCTTGTAACAAAATTTCACCCCAAACTAAAAACAACCACTTAACCATATTGAAGAGCTAATTTAGTTTCAGCCCAGCAATTTTGAAATAAGTACTTGTATAATAAAATGTAAATTATAGTAGTTCTGTCTAGAACTTACTGTGTATATACTTTTAATTTTGTAATCCATGCTATTATGGTTGATTTAATATTCTGTTATTTCCAACACATGTTAAATTCCTTTTTTTTTTTTTTTAAATTTGACTTCTGGATTCACGTCAGTGATTCTGTGCCCATGTTTCTTGTTCCTTTCTTTATATAGTGGGTGGAGGGGAGATGGCCTTAGGTAGTCTAATTTGTAGCTCTGGCAGTGATGTCTTTTTAACCCCCAGAATATATTTAAGAAATGTGCATGTCAATCATAGTCATATCTAAGGAATAAAAACAATAAAAAGAACAAAGTAGTTGGGGTTGAAACAGAAAAGGCAGACTATCTCTTCCCACAACTCTGTGAATCAAATAGATGGATATATCTGTGCTTATGCAAATCCATTGTGAGACAGGCAGGGAGGGGTGGGGGGGGCAGGAGAGAAAGAGAGAGAGAGAGAGAGAGAGAGAGAGAGAGAGAGAGAGAGAACCGGAAAGATATTTATTGTTCGTATTTCTTGTTGGGTCATCTTTAGCTTAACCTTCAACCAGTCTTTTATACGTGACCCTCTGCACCCCACTTTTATGTGCTTTTCTCTGCTCAGATGGCATTAAAAAAACTCAGATAACAGTTTCCTTCTAAAACAGACTTCTACACCTATTTTTTCCTTTAATCTATACCTGCCAGTTTGGCACAGTATGCCTTTGCTTGATGAAAATCTTTGCTATTAATTAAAGATGCAGCTAATATTTCTGTCATAGGCAACAAGGTGACAGAGGGTAACTTTTCATATCTCTCTCATGCCTGGGGTGAATGAACACAAAGATTTCCCTTTCATCTCAAGATACAAGATTCCTAATTTTCATGTCAGAATGACACCTTAGCAGAGTTTGTATCTGGTTGAAGGGTCGTGAGTACCAGGATAGCCTGTTCTCCAGTATTTCCCGCATGCCCTCTTCGTAAGTGGGACCCCTCATCTCCCTTTATCCATCTCTGGCTGCTCTGTATGTATTCAGTGTTCACTAAATTGATTTGATCCTTGAAGACCCATAGCAGTAATAGATTTATCTTTTCACATTCAAAGTGTACAGCTTATAAAAATTCCCCATTTCATGACTGATAATTTTGTGGTACAACCTTAAATGACTCCAAGCATTGGTCAGGGCATCTAATATTTTCCTGTGACTTTACCTAATTTCCACATTCTGAGCAATAGCCTCTATGATACATAGTTTCATGTTCTTTTGGACAATTACATTATGAGCATAGCAGTTAGGACACAGTCAGGAGACAGAGCCCATCACTTGTTTTATTTTAAAAGACAGAATTTACTGTAAAGCATGTTAACTAAGAAATGAAAGGCAAAATGAATGAAGTTATTGTGGAGGCAGCAAATGCAGGGAGCAGCTACCACTGTTAGGGCTGGGGGAACAAGGAGAAAAGGTGGGAATTGGAAAACCTTAGAAACACGGAAGAGAGATCTCATGGAGCTGAAACTAAGAATTCTGATAAGGAGCTATTGCTTAGCTGGTACTTGTTTCTTTGAGCTGAGAGGAGGTGCCCTGGCTTCTAAGGCAGGGATGCTGGCTGGCTGGTGCTGGTATCTCTGATGGCATGTAATGGGGCTAGATGCACAAGTTCCAGGAAAATGCACTGGTTCAGTTGGTGCTCTGGGAAGGATCTGCACCTGCTGGCATAGAAAAGGAAAGCAGGGTGACACAGAAAGCAGGCAGGAAGGAGCAAATACTTTCTACTCCTTTAGTCTTGCAATCTCCCTTTAGTTCTCCTATTGGCAGCACCTGACAAGGAGAAGCTGGCAGGGAGTCACAGGGCAGAGTACGGAGGGTGAGTTTGGCACTGAGAGGCAGTGGCCTATTATCTAGCACATTGAGCTATCGCTGTACAAAGGCTTGTATATGTAAAGGATTGTTATTCAAGTTCTGTGGTTTCAATGCAATCAGCATGCCACACATAAAGAATGACTGTGATCAAGGTATTTTATCACTTTCAAGTCATGCTTATAAAATGCTCAATAAATGTGTTTTTTTTTTTTTTTAGTGAGAATATTTTGCTGAACACAAGAGGTTTCATCTGGGGATGATTTATGTCAAGACTACATAACCTTACATGGTGGTTTTAAAATATGTCCATGATTCTTTCAAAATGGCTCCTTTAAGATGGAATCTCATTTCCTTCCCCTTCTTAATTTCCCTCGCCTGGCATGTGCGTGGACTTAGTTATTTGCTTTTAACACACAGAATGTACCGGAAGGGATGGTGTGTGATTTCAGAGTGGATCACAATAGGTGCTGTTTCTGCCATGCCCTCTTGGGTTGCTCTCTACAGGGGTCACTCATTACTGTGTTTGAGGGCATCCAAGCTGCATGAGGAGAGGCTCACGTAGGGGGAAACGGAGGTTTGCAGCAGTGCCTGGCCAGGCATGTGAGTGAGCCTGCTGGGGAGCAGATCTCCCAGGTCCAGTGAAGTGTGTGGATGACATCAGCTCTGGCCTTCATTTTGACCACAACTCATGAAAGGCCCTCAGCCAGAACCACCCTCAAAGCTGCTTTTAAATTCCTGAAGTGGAAGTAATACATTTTACTGTTTAAAGTCACTGCACTTTTGGGTAATGTGTTATGTAGCAATGGATAACCAGTACATCTTGGCTTTTGGAAACCATGAGGAAAGATCAGTGTTTTAAAAAGATTCATTGTCCTTATTTAGGCAGTCGCTATCATTATTTTTTAAGGGAGTCAGCCTACCAGGACTGTAGCTTTTCCAAGGAAGTGTTTATAAATACAACACTGCCATGGGTACTTAAAAGCAAGCTTGTGGATTCCACACCAATTTTGAAATAGAATAGCTGACACCTAGCAGTTAGCATAAGATAAAAGGAATTATTTCCCAAGTAAAGCTCGGTTATTGCTATCATCATCGTCGTCACCATCACTGTCATTAAACATCTAGCTGCAGATAACACCCATAAGTGTCCCTTTAAATGAGAGAAACCAACCAAAGCTCCCAAAAGGCAATTGCACAGATCCTTATTTACTTATTTTTCCTAATTAAATAATGAAATGGATCTTTTATCTCAAATGTAGATAATATCATAATTCATCAAAATAATTTATAATGATTAACTACCACTTAAATATCGTCCTATAAATGATGCCTTTTGAAGTTAAAAGTGATGTGGATTCAATTAATTTTTTAAAAATAATCTATCTAGAACATATTAAAGAAATGATATTAGAAGAGAAAAAAAGTATCTTCTATTAAGTCTTCTAAGAAAGACAATTATGACAAGTTCCTGAACAGATAAAAACCATTCCATCATTAAAGGAAATAAAAAGAAGCATCAATAAATTTGAATAGAAATGTACATTTCTTGGGTTGTGTCTTTCTGTACAAAGCTGGATCTTCAGAGTTAAAATTATGTTCTGGTTTTCCCTCTATAAGCAAGAATGACCTGAATGTTAGTGAGACATATTTCTTCACTTACTGATGGACACTCAGTGCTTTCGTGTCTATAAGATCTGCTGTGTCACCTTTGCTGACCTTCTCAGGCATCTCCACAGGAGGACGGGGAAGTACCTACCCTCTTCAAGAGGGCTTGACCCAAGTAGGGAATCAGCTCAGGGCTTTCCTTGCACTGGCTTCTTTCTTTCTGAAGCACTCCAATGCAGAGGGAAGGCCCAGCCTGATGAGTCACCACCCCAGCCATGATGTCCACCTTAACCTTCCAAACGGCACTGATGTGAGGCAGAGTCATCCCAGACTGGAACAGCAACAGAACCTTTCTGACCCAGTGGATCCACCACTCCTAGGTCCCGTCCAACTGACCCCTGGTACAGTCGATTATTCTTCCTCCAAGCAATTACTTTCTTCTTGTCTTCAAATCCTTAATATGGCAATGCTTATATTAATATGATGTAGCCAGCATTCCTTGGGAACAGACATTCCTGAGTCAAGGCAACAGCACTGAATATGTAAGCATTCCGTTGAAAATGCTACTGTCAACTCAGCCATTAGCTTCACTTTGCAAATTGATTCTCTTTATTGTTACCCATATTGGATGACAGAAGAAAGGGAAGAAATGGAAGAAGTAAGCCTGCTGTGATAACTGCACTCTTCCCTTTCTGCAGGAAATGAAAATCTTTTTTATCCTTTCATTCCTCTAAGCATGTCACTTCAGAGTGCAGTTCAGCAAAGAACTCAAACGTTAAAAAGCCAAGATGACATTTCCAGAATAATAAATTATCCAAGTTTTAAGCCAGGGACAGACAAGGTGACTAATGGCTGGGGGGCTGGTCATATGCCCTGGAGAAGTGTAGTAGTCACCATTTAAAGTGGTTCTTCGTGGGGAGCCAGCAACAGGATTTCGAAACCTGTGATTTGTTTGCTACGGAACAAGCCAATCATGGGGCCTTTATGCAACAGTTGCATTCTGTGCAGCTAGAGGTAGAACAAGGAAGCATTTTCTTTTTTTCTATCCCCCAGTTTAGGTGGTGCTCAATTTGCTACTTGGGCTAGCCTCCCTTACGTATGTGGGTATCAGAGATAAAAAATGCTTTCTCCAATTCCTTACAAAGGAAAGTTGACACTATATTACATGATGTAACTCCTTTTGATTATAGAGCCTTTAGAGGAAGGTCACATGGACAGTTATTTCTAGTTTAATTGAACATGAGGATAGACAGACACAAGAGGAAGAAGTCACTGCTCATGGCAGAGAGAAAAAAGGCAAGGAGAGAACAGTGAAGTAAGAGACTTGGAATCGCAAATCTGGAGCTAAAAGAACAGCTACAGCATGAGCAGCGTCCTGCCGGCGCTCCTCTCACCATTCTGCACACCTGAACCTTCTCCTGCGAGGGACCCTGCACAGCTGCACACACCTCCTGCCTTCTGCCTTGTCCTCTGTATTGGGAATACTGGTAAGAAATAACCTGATAATATGTCTAGATTAGCATGAAAATAAGGCAGTTTTCCTTTGAGAAAATAAAAAACAGAAACAGCCTTTGATTGTTGGTCAGGAGTCCCTGTGCGGACAGGCCAAACTCTATTTTGATGGTCCGCAACAGCCTCTGTTCCAAGGGAGCTCACAAACCTGACCGTATGGGAAGGAGATTCGAGAGATGATTAGAAAAATTTACGGGTATCCAATAGTTTAAATCTCTGTTGTAACACACAGAGATATAGTAATGCTGTACTTAAAAATGCTTTGCTCCAAAAGAGACATTGGACTTTTGTTGTTTTGTTTTTTATTTTTTTGAGATGGAGTCATACTTGGTCACCCAGGCTGGAGTGCAGTGCCGCAATCTCAGCTCACTTTAACCTCTGCCTCCCAGGTTCAAGCAATTCTCCTGCCTCGGCCTCCCGAGTAGCTGGGATAACAGATGCATGCCACTACACCCAACTATTTTTTGTATTTTTATAGAGACAGGGTTTCACCATGTTGGTCAGGCTAGTCTCAAACTCCTGACCTCAAATTATCTGTGCACCTCAGCCTCCCAAAGTACTGGGATTAGAGGTGGGAGCCACTGCATCCAGCTAAGACACTGGACTTTTGAGGGCACAATTTGTAGGAGTTTGTATAGGCAGGAGAGATGTCCAAGACAGGCTGCTGGGAGCTGCTAGGGAAGCTCCTTAATTTAAATTATGATAGCAGTAATATAGGCTTCAATTTCAAAAGGCAGAAGGCTAAGTTAGAAGGAAAAGAGCTTGTCATTCCTTATTACCGTGGGGTGTAAGAACTGAATGTTTCACATGGCTGAATGATTTTGTCTAATTAAAAATAAAATGAAATTATTTTGGAAATAAAGATTTTATACTTTAAAGAGTTTTTTTTTCTATCCAGGCCAATAATATTTAGTCTTTAATAATGGCCCTTATGTAAGTTCTGGGAATATTTTTGAGCTATAGGCATGTACTAATTGGCAAGGTATTGCTGGGTAATTGTTCCGGCTGGCATGCTGCTTCCCTCAGGCATTTCCAACTTTAAGGTTACTCTTTCTCCTTTTCGCTAACTAGGTGTGTTTAGTATTGCAGGGGTATTATAATTGCTGAGCCTTAGTTGCAGCTATTCAGGTGGGTGGTAACCTATAGAAGCCCTTTAGTCTATTTTTATTGGGGTTGAGGCATTATTATAAGCTCCTGGAATTTCCTCATAGACACCGCTATAATAATTTTAGGAATTTTTTGTGTGTTTTCTTATTAAAATGGAGCACGTTATCATTGTCACTGAAGAACTTAGAATAAGCCTGCTAAACAGATGTATATGTTTCTTTTTTTTTCCAGAGTGTTAAAACAATTTTTGTGGATACATAGTAGGTATGCATATTTATGGGGTACATGAGATATTTTGATAAAGGCATGCAGTGTGTAATGATCACATCATGGAAAACAGGTTATCCATTCCCTCAAGCATTTATCCTTTGTATCCAATTATATTGGATAATATTACAAACAATCCAATTATATTATTTTAGTTATTTTAAACTCTACAATTAAATTGAGAACTGTAGTCACCTTGTTGTGCTATCAAACACTAGGTCTTATTCATTCTTTCTAAATTTTTTTAGTACCCATTAACCATCAGCACCTCCCCTCCACTCTTCACTACCCTTCCCAGCCTCTGATGACAATCCTTTTACTTTCTGTCTCCATGTCTTTGGTTGTTTTGACGTTTAGATCCCACAAATAAGTAAGAACATGTGATATTTGACTGTCTGTGCCTGGCTCAGATGTATATGTTTCTGAACTTATATTATCTTGGGTTTCTAATATCTTGTAAAAAATACTTAGTTTCTCACAGAGAGTTCTAATTTCTTCCAAATCTAGCCCTCCTCTCTTTCTAGGCACATAGGAGGATTATGCTTTCCTGCTGGCTTGAAATTGAGTAATTAATTATTGCTCCTGGGTTGTGAACAAAAGAGCTGTGTCATGTCTGGGCTAAAGCATTCCATGGCTGCTATGCAATCCTCCAGCTCTGCTCTTTGTAGTGGTGAGCCCTGTGAAACATAATGAAAAAATGGTGGCATCTCAAGACACAGTGATAAATGGAGCAGACTGCACACGAAGCAAAGCCGACCTACCAATCTGTACTGGCATAGAGTATGAATGAAAAATCGACTCTTCTAGTTTTAGGCCACTGAGTTTTCTGAAATTGTTTGTTACTGCAGCATAACCTAACCCATCCTATCATATGCTTCCTCTTCACAAATATATACAACATCCAGCTTTAATTCAAGGCTTAGCAACCTGCAGATGGCTCATTTTATGTTAAAGCTTTTTAATTACTTCTTTTATTATGGAAAAATATTTATAACAAGATTAACCATTTGAAAATTTTTTTTACATATATTTCATTGCACTTTAGGTTCTGGGGTACATGTGAAGAACATGCAGGATTGTTGCATAGGTACATACGTGGCAATGTGGTTTGCTGCCTCCATCCCCATCACCTATATCTGGCATTTCTCCCTATGTTATCCCTCCCTAACTCCCTATTCCCCACTGTCTCTCCCCTAGTCTCCCCCAAACAGACCCCAGTGTGTGATGCTCCTCTCTCTGTGTCTATGTGTTCTTATTGTTCAACACGTGCCTATGAGTGAGAACATGCGGTGTTTGATTTTCTGTTCTTGTGTCAGTTTGCTGAGAATGATGGTTTCCAGGTTCATCCACGTCCCTACAAAGGGCACGAACTCATCATTTTTTATGGCTGCATAGTATTCCATGGTGTATATGTGCCACATTTTCCTTGTCCAGTCTATCATTGTTGGGCGTTTGGGTTGGTTCCAGGTCTTTGTTATTGTAAACAGTGATGCAATGAACATATGTGTGCATGTGTCTTTATAACAGAACGACATGTAATCCTTTGGATATATACCCAGTAATGGGATTGCTGGATCAGATGAAATTTCTATTTCTAGGTCCTTGAGGAATCGTCACACTATCTTCCACAATGGCTGAAACTAATTTAAACTCCCACCAACAGTGTGAAAGTGTTCCTGTTTCTCCACATCCTCTCCAGCGTCTGTTGTCTCCAGATTTTTTAATGATCTCCATTTTTAAGGGTAGAGGGATTTTGTGGCATTGAGTACATCAGCATTGTTGTTCAACCACCATCCATCTCCAGAACACTTTCATCTTCTGCAACTAAAACTCTCTACCCATTAAACAGTTACTCTCCATTTCCCCTTCCCCCAGTCCCCTGCCAACCACTATTGCACTTTCTGTATGAATTTTACTGTATTCCAATAAAACCTTATTACAAAAACAATACGGAACTGGAAAAAAAATCAAGACTTAAAAGAATTTTAAGTGGAATCTTACAATATTTGCCCTTTTGTGACTGGCTTATTTTACTTAACATGGTATCTGCAAGGTTCATCTATGTGGTTGCACATATCAGAATTTCCTTCCTTTTTAAGGATGAATAATATGTCATTATGTATGTATATGTGTCACATTTTGCTTATTTGTTCTTTCACTGATGGACGTCTGGTTGTGTTCACTTTTGGGCTATTATATTATGGACATTGATGTATAGACACCTGTTTTTGTGTCCGACTTTATTTCTTTTGTGTATATACCTGGAATTGGAATGTCTGGGTCATGAAATAATTCCATGTTTAACTTTTTGAAGAATCACCACACCATTTTTGCAGTGGGTGTACCATTTTACATTCCTACTAGTAATGCACAAGAGTTCTAATTTTTCCATGTTCTTGTCAACACTTGTTATTTTCTGTTTCTTTTTTTAAATTGATAATAGCCATCCTAATGGATGTGACGTGGTATCTTGTAGTTTTGATTTGCATTTATATAATTTTAGTGATATTGAGCATCTTTTTGTGTGCTTGTCATTTGTGTATCTTCTTCGGAGATGTGTCTCTTCAAGTCCCTTGCTTATTTTTTAATTCAGCTGCTTATTTTTCTCTTGCTAAGTTGTTGCTGCCTGTTTTTGTAAATAAGGTTTTATTAGAATCAACTATATCTTCTTATTTACATGCTGTTTGTGGATGCCTTCATATTTTAACGGCAGAGTTGAATAGCTGTGATAGAAGTTGAATGGCCCACAAAACCCAAGACATTTACTATCTGGCGTTGTACAGAAAAAATTTGCCAAGCTTAGCTCTAGACCATTCTGTTTCTATTTCTACCTTCTATTTCCACTTTCCGTAGGGAACCTGGCAAGTTTTTCCCTCCCTATCACTTATGCTTTACTCCTGCTCACCCTTGTTTTCAGGGTGTGAGACTCGGTCCATTGGTCAAAGACTAAAGGCTGTGAAAAAAGACAGAATTTGGGAGTTTTGAGGAAGAGAAGGGATATTATAGGAAGGACAAAATTTCAAGATTGAGGTGAAAACATGAAAGTGGGACTCTTCAGTGTTTATTTTATTTACTTATTTTGTTTGTTTGTTTTAAACTAATATTCAGTGCTTTAAACATGGCAGGTCTTGCTAAGCAGTTTCTATGCATAATAACATTTAATCATCAGAACAAATCTCTAAGATTGTCACTCTGATTATTAAGCCCATTTTAAAAATGAGGGCACTGAGGCTACTTGCCCAGAGTTATATATTAAGTGGCTGAATCAGGATTTGAACTCAGGGCAGTCTAACCCCGAAGCCTAAGCTTAACCATTCAATCACTATGCTGAGCAGATACAAGCAGCATTTGGAAACAGAGAGCACACCAACTAGATTGGAGGAGAGGCTGCGTGTTGCGAAGTAGAGGTAGCTAAAGTAAATGTAGATCTGAACTAAATTTCAAATGGCCTTGAATGGCAGGCTGTAGATTTTGGACTTTATCCTGAGAACTGTGAAGGCTTAGATCATAAAAATTCAATATGGAGTTGTGAAAAACTGAAGGGAATGTGTAGAGGTGAGGCAGAGAGACCTTTGGCAGGTGGCAGTAGTATTCAGGCATCACTATAAAGCCTTGAACTGGGATGCTATAAACTTAAAACTAGAAAATAAGAAGTCAGGAATCTGCTTTCTAAGAGTAATGGCCTCTAAAGGTATTTCTAGGTTAATTTAGAGGCAGGTGTTGGCTGCCCCTCTTCTGTCTCTGTGGCTGAATTTTTCATCTACCACTTGGAGAATACAAGGAGATGTGCCACAGTAAAAATGGGAAACAGGATTCAGAATTCCCTGAAGTTACTTTTCCTATGGCAGCAGTTACTTTGCCTTTCTCAAGGCTTACTAGGGTGTTCTTCATGGTCACAAAGACTGAGAACTTTAACTTGATCTCCTTCTAGTTCCTGTCATACTACAATCTTACCATATTGTTGATATCAGATAGGACTCTTCATAATATTTTTCTTAGTTTTACCAGATAAACAGAAAAGAATGGGTCTTAATTTATGAATATTTAGGAGGGGTCTACAGATGGGATAACTTGTTTTCACAACTGCTCAGAGGCCACCAATGTTTGAGAGTTGGAGGCCTGTCTATGCCCCAGAAGGTTCTTGGTATTAAGTAAGGTGCACAATGGCCAGGCACGGTGGCTCATGCCTGTAATCCTAGCACTTTGGGAGGCCAAGGTGGGCAGATCTCCTGAGGTCAGGAGTTTGAGATCAGCCTGGCCAACATGGTGAAACCCTGTCTCTACTAAAAGTACAAGAATTAGCTGGGCATGATGGCGGGTGCCTGTAATCTCAACTACTCAGGAGTCTGAGGCAAGAGAATCACTTGAATTTGGGAGATGGAGATTGCAGTGAGCACTCTACCCTGGGAGACAGAGTCTTCTGCTGTCTCCAAAAAAAAAAAAAAAAAAAAAAAAAAAAATCCAGGAATGAGGCAGGCATTTTAGGTATTTCTAATGAGAAACATAGAGTAATTATATCTAGCTCTGTGTATTTCATTTGTTATAACGTATTCATAATACAGTCGATTTACATGATTTACATACAGTAGTTGTGACCTATGGAGTCACTTAATTTAATATCAAATCATTGTTACTTTTATTTACTTATGTATTTATTTATTATACTTTAAGTTCTGGGATATATGTGCAGAATGTGCGGGTTTGTTACATAGGTAACATGTGCCGTGGTGGTTTGCTGCATTCAACAACCTGTCATCTAGGTTTTAAGCCCCGCATACATTAAGTATTTGTCCCAATGCTCTCCCTCCCCCTACCCCCCTGACAGGCCCCAGTGTGTGATGTTCCCCTCCCTGTGTCCATTTATTCTCATTGTTCAACTCCGACTTATGAGTGAGAACATGTGGTGATACCAAATCATTGCTTCTAGGGGAAATACAGGGTTAGGCTCCTACGAGCCTTTGGTCTCAACGTTTTCATCAACTGATTGATACATAACCTTATTTTATGTGTGTTTCCGTTTAAAGACATCTTATTTCATATATATTATTGATTCATTAACATGGAACTGATGGCCAACAGCACTCTAATTCATGACTGAGTGAAGCTGATCTAACACGTGTATTTCCTTTGTAAAACATCACAGTCTTTTCGTGATTAGAGACACTTGACAGCACTTCGGTGCGGTGCTTGGGGCCATTTTAAATAGCAGTCACCAACAAGAAAAACAATACAGAAATGCTAAAAACGTAGCACTAAACAGATTACAAAAAGGATAATTATGTACAGAATGAGAATTGAAACCCGAAGACAGAGTGTTGCCTTGTTTGATCTGAGTCACGTGTTGGGTGACTCATTTTTTTCACCACTCTGTAGTTTCATTAGTGGCCATGAAAACATCACGAGTATTGATCATTGGAGTTACAAATAAATTTTAGTCAGTAGGCAGATTTACATGGAATCTATGCATAACAAGGACTGACTGTACATAATTATGAATCACATTATTTCTAAAACAGAAGTTTAATTTGGTTAACTAAGTGCTAACCTATGCTTAATTAATCCTTGTCTGAAAAAATTCTTTATCCCACACAGTTCTGCTTTGACCAGTAGGGACTAACTGGACCATATGCTTGTTTTGTAAATCTAAAACCTTTCATGACGGCAAAGGGCTCTTTCCTAGTCCAGGTGTTAGAAACACCAGGGTAAGCAATGACTACCACTATACTACTAGCAAGAACTCATGACATAGTTAATCTACTTTTGCTTTCCTGTACACTCACAACAATTAGGACTTGAAAAGCATGAATGGATTTTAATTTTGAGACAGGATTTCCATCATAGGAGTCAAGGACACAAAGAACTTGCCAAAGTTAACCTTGCACAGACATCTCCCAAGACAGGGACATCAGTTAAACAACTTGGAAAGGAGGATGCCATTTGATGCAGTCTAAACAATTACAGGCCAGGACATCTAACCTGGGCTTTGCCTAAAATATCTGGCTCATAACTCTCGGTGAATTAAAGTTTCATAGGTGAAAGCCATAGAGGTAGGAAGGATGACTCAACCTAGTTAATTGTAAAGTTCAATACCATATTGAAAGCTATTAAAGCATCATCATAATACATTATTGTCCCACTTGAATAGTGAGAATATTTGAGGTCATTTCAGACTTTGGAAGCAGTTGCCAAATGTGGAACTGAGCCCCAAATTCCCTAAATACAAGAGGTATCAGTGCTGGTTCATAGTCCTATATGGCAGAGTGGAAGCAACGCCAGGTCCCACCTTGAGCATCATCTCCTGCAATCCTCCAGACCCAGGGTCCTCACAGTGCTGTTGACCCCCACAAGCCTGCTCTCTGGTGCAGGACTTCATACTTCTAGGCCACTAATTCCTCCTTCTATCAAAATGTCTGATTTTTTGGCCAGCATATGACCCACTTAGCCCTGTCTGAGCTTTTTAGAATAGGAAACCTGCTGCCTCCAAGCTGCTTTGACCATTTCCAGACTAGTGATGGTTTAACTGAGTGTCACCTGGGGTCCTTGGGCTGCAAAGAGAAAGCATTCGGTCACTTCTGAACTCATTCTGCTTGGCAGCTTTCCTTACCACCGTGTTCCTGTGAGGAAGCCAGGGACCCCTCCTGGCTACCTCTGGTGTTCCTCAGTGCTGCCCTAAGCTTTATTAAAGTGCAAACAGTAGCAGATACTAACATTAGAAGTTCTGGGGAGATAGATGTGACAGTAGAAAGCAAGGATGGCTTCAAAGGAGAAGGTACTTTCAGAAGGAGCTGCAGATATTTTGAAATATAGTTGAGACTCCGCCAGCAGGCCGGGGCATGAGAACGTTCATGCCCAGTACAGTAATTGATGCCCATAATGGCAGCTTTGGTATTCAGGAAAAGTTGAACTACGTTCAGACACACTGTGAGCTAGGACAGAGAAGTAAAGCAGTCATCCTTCCTACCTCTATGGCTTTCACCTATGAAACTTTAATTCACCAAGAGTTATGAGCCAGATATTTTAGGCAAAGCCCAGGTTAGATGTCCTGGCCTGTAATTGTTTAGACTGCATCAAATGGCATCCTCCTTTCCAAGTTGTTTAACTGATGTCCCTGTCTTGGGAGATGTCTGTGCAAGGTTAACTTTGGCAAGTTCTTTGTGTCCTTGACTCCTATGATGGAAATCCTGTCTCAAAATTAAAACCCATTCATGCTTTTCAAGCCCTAATTGTTGTAAGTGTACAGGAAAGCAAAAGTAGATTAAGTATGTCATGAGTTCTCACTAGTAGGTTGGTAGTGGTTATTGCCTGGGCAATCTGGTGTGTGTTTCTATTTCATGGCTTCCAATTATGCCCTGAGTCCTTATAACCACAACCCTAACATAAAAATGATACTGAGTGTTTATGATGTGCTGGATAGTATTCAAAGATCTTTGCACATATTAACGTAGTAATTCTCTGAATAACTGTGTCAGGTAGTGTGATAGCTAGTTTCCAAGGTAGTCCCCAAGGATCCCCATGTCCTGGAATTCACATCATTGGGTGGTCACTGCCAACATTGTATCAGGGTGGGTCTGTGTGACCAACCTGTAGGACACAAAGGATAGTACGTCCCATCCAAGATTAAACTACAGAAAGTTGCAGCATCCTTCCTGGAGAGAAGATGAGGACTTGATCCAACAGCCCCCAATGGATGAATGTTGCTAACAGCTACATGAGGGAGCTAGGAAGGGGATCATCTTATTTCAAAACTGCAGCCCTGGCCAACAGCTCTACTGTATCCTCACCAGAGACCCTGGACAGAACCTCCCAGCTAAGGCTCTGTTGATTCCTGATTCACAGAAATGACTGGTTTATGCTGCCAAATTTTGGGGGTAAACAGTTCCACAGCAATAGATAATGAATACAAGTTGGTACTACTATTATTATTTTTATTTTACAGAAAGAACCAAGACACTGCCAGATATGTAACTTTCCCAAGCTGACCCTTAAGTGTTGAGTTGGGGTGCAAATTCCAGTCTGTCTGTACAGCCTGTCATCTCTAGGCTAGGTTGCCTCTGAGCATTTTTATAGATGTGCATTGTGAGATCATCTGGTGTGCTCTTCAATGTGGAAGAAAGGGTATATATCTGTGGATGCTATGAAAAGTATAAGCTCCCTGCTCACTATGGGTCAACTTTCTGCATCAAGAATGCTGTGTATGTAGGACTCTCAGCCAACTCAGGATCACTCTCTTTATAAATCTGTGACATAAAGGGCTCAAGTGGACCTAAAGCCTGAGCTCACTAGGCCTCTCTCCAATATTTGGTGCCTGTCAAAGATCTGGAATTGTGTCGAGGATAAAGAGAACTTATTTAAAACATGGGTTACACCTTTGGGAGAGCTTTGTTTAGTCACAGAGCTTGTTCCTGCTTCAAGCAGTGGGTTAAGTCCCATTTCATATTCTTTTCAAATTTGTATTAATTAATTCCTCCTCCCAATGACCTCTGGATGTGTCAGATTAAAAGCTCTTGGCAGATTGAGGCCCCAGAGGAGATGTCAGACATTTAGAGCAGTTGTAGGGTATTCATTCCAGAGACAATGCACACTCAGGCTCTTAGCCTTCAGTTTAGCAAACCGAAGTGTGGCCCAAAATAAAAATTCTCTTTGCAATAACAAACCTTGTATCATTTCACAGTTTACCTAGCTCTTTTAACTTTTCAGAATGCCTCTACATACATTTTTTTTTTACCCTAAAGATATACTTATTCTGTCACAGATGAGGAAATGTGACTCAGGAGGCCAATTGGTTCCTTAAGACCATACATTAATAAATTGTGTTTTGGAACTTACTGTGTCTTCAGAAGACTTTGTACATATTAACTCATTTAATCTTATCAATAGCCCTATGAGGTAGCATCTACTATCAGCCTCATTTTTATAGATAACTAAGACCCAGAAAGGTTAATTAACTTGATTTCATAGCAGTAAAGCCATGGACTGAGTCAGGATTTGAATTCAGGAAGTCTGACTCATGGAGGATGCTCATCTCCAAAGCCTTATAGGTAACCAGCCCATGCTGGTTTTACTGGCCACTAGGTTTTACTGTAATTAATTCACAATATAGGCTGAGATCTGAACTCAATTTTATATTTTCAGCTTTATTGTTTTCAGGTTTTGAGCTGTTAGTCATTTTGTTGCCATGCCAAATATAAAATTTCCATATCAGATGTTCATATATTTGCAGGTGGAAACTTTTGTTTTAGAAAATTTAATGAGTATATTTGTAAATATGGTCTATCTTTTCTGCTAAGCTGACTGTCATGTTTAATGGAAGGGCCTTCACATGATAGCATTGGAAATTGCAACCACCTGATTGTCATTCCTGAGTCCTGAGGGTACCACACAGACCACAGAGTGACCTGGAAGGTTCCAAGCCACATGTCATTGCCAGCTGGACTGTTGACTTCAGACTGCATGTAGCTCCTTTCCTGGGTAGTGTGGGAGCTGGGAGGACCCCTTTGTCCTCTCTACCCTGGAACCTAAATAGAAATTACATTCAAGATCTTCTGTGTTTCTTTCTCCAGGCCTCAAGCTGAGTTTGACTCTCAAGGTCTTACCCCTCTGAGAGTGAGAACTGAGGTCTGGGGCTGTCTGCTCATTGTCCATATTAGTTTTGTCAGAGGGACAGAATGAATAGTGTGTGTGTGTGTGTGTGTGTGTGTGTGAGTTTATCATGGAGCCCTGGCTCATACAAGTACAAAGTGAAGTCCCATACTAGGCCATCTGCAAGCTAGGGAGAGACAGGAGGTGGTAGTGTCCCAGTCTAAGTCCTAAAGCCTCAAAACTAGGGAATCCTGCAGAGCAGTCTTCAGTCTGCGGCCAAAGGCCCGAGAGCCTCTGGGAGGCTGCTGGTCCAAGTTCCAGAGCCCAAAGTCTGAAGAGCCTGAGGTCTGATGTCCAAGGGCAGGAGGAGAGGAAACAAGAGTCCAGTGTGGAAAGACAGCAAGAGAGAGTGAGCCCAGCAAACTGCTTATCCTTCTTCTTCCACCTGTTTTGTTCGAGCTGCGCTGGCAGCCGATTGGATGGTGCCCGCCACACTGAGGGTGGATTTTCCTCTCCCAGCGCACTGACTCAAATACCAGTCTCTTCTGGCAACACCCTCACAGACCCACTCAGAAACAATAGGTTACCAGTCATCTAGGCATCCCTCAATCGAAGCAAGTGACACCTGATATTAACCATCATCTTGCCTTCAGCATCTGTTACTATTTTGCATGACTGATTATTTGTGTATTACTTGTAGGAGACAGTATAGTGTAAGGGTTAAGAAAATGGGTTTAGGGTCAGTTGGCCTGGCTTTTTATCTATTCTACAATTTCTTTTCCTAACAACTCTCCATTTCTTCTATGACTTGTGCAAAGTGAGTAGAAGCAGCATTTAACATGGCTTGAGCCAATTTCTCCCACATAATGTCAAAGGCTGGGCCTCATTACACTTTGTGCTTACTAAGAGGCCACCAACAGTTCTTAAACTCTAGGGGAGGAGGTCCATGAGGTGAGAGTGGCTGGAAAATCTTCCTACCTCTGCAGAAATACCATGACTACCAGTGCACACTGTACTCTTGTGTTTACATTAGAGGACTTTCTTACATGTAGTTACATTGGATTCCCATAATTCCATCCACTAAGCATGACAGTTATCTTACCTATCCTAAAAGATGATCCTAAATGGCCTCACAGAGGTTTCAAGGCATGACAAAAGGGTAACATGAGAATTCTAATTCATGCCACACTGTTTTGCCCATGATCATGCTCTTTCAAGAGCTTTTCAGTCCATTATAAAGAAGATCTAACAGAATACCCAATCACTAGCTTGGAGCCTGATAATTTAAAGTTCACTATAACAGCAGAAACAGCTATAATCAGACCAGCTTGTAGTTACTGAATACTTACTGTGTGCCGGGAACTATGCTGAGAACTTCATGTGCGTGATCTCATTTAAGCTTAAAACAAGAACCCAGGCAAGCTTTGCCCCTCAAAACGTGGTCCACAGCAGTACTGGCATCACCTGGGAGCTAGTTTGAAATGCAGATCTCAGGTCCCGTCCCAGACCTCCCGAAATTAGAGCCTGCATTTTAACAAGAGACCAGGTGATTTATGTGCACATTAAATTTTGAGATGTTCCTCTGGTTTCTCTGTGAGGAACTGTCATAGCCATTTTACAGAGGAGGAGAGTGAGGCTAAGAGAGATTTAAGTAACTTGCATATTCATCTACTCAAAAGCCTTGCACATCACTACTGGTCACCTTCCTTCTTTGAGCCTTAGCCTGCATGCCTGATACATGAAAATAATTGCACCTTAGAGTTTTGATGTCATTTCATGAAATGTAAGAATCATGCAAAGTGGCAGGCTCAGTGCTTGGCCCACACATAAGAAAAGTTTGATATATTTTCAGTAAAATAGTGTTTATAATACTCACCTGTCAGTATTCTGAAACTTCTACCCATAATGCCTGCAAAGGACTTAGCCATAGTTTAAGAAATGATGCTTCTTATATGTATAACAATGAAAACCTGTGATTGAGGACTGGCCTGAGCAAGTATTTTTGCATAAATTTCCAGGCAAAGTGTGATTTCTGATTGTTTGCAAGGACAAAAACCCCTTCTGTACTCCTCTCTCTCTCTCTCCTTTCTCTCTCTCTCTCTCTCTCTCTCTCTCTCTCTCTCTCTCTCTCTCTTTCTCTCTCTCCCCCCGCCCCCGTTGCAAGAAACTGGAAGCAAGATAAAGCAGGATCAAAAACATCATATCTACCCAGAGGCATCAGGCTTCTCTTGAAATGATTTGCTTAGTGGGAAGCAAGCTGGACCATGAGCAAACGTCAGTTTCTGTATTTTCTAGCAGCATCTCCCTGCTATGGATGTGATTCCGGAAATGTTTCAGCTTGAGTGAGTGAATG
Source organism: Callithrix jacchus (assembly GCF_049354715.1). Taxonomy (NCBI): domain Eukaryota; kingdom Metazoa; phylum Chordata; class Mammalia; order Primates; family Cebidae; genus Callithrix; species Callithrix jacchus. The sequence goes on from NC_133502.1 coordinate 68,278,414, forward strand.
CCGTTTTTTCATTTAAGAGCAAACTATAGCTGGCTTAAAATCTGTAATATGATCTACACATTCTTAATTGCCCCCATTTTCTTCCTTGTGTCCTCTTATGCCATAAAGCCCCCTTTCTTTGTCACCAAGGAGACATCTTGGTTGGCACACACTCGGGGGTCAGACAGGGACCTGGCATACTGGGATGTGGCCATTGGGAGGCTTGCTTGTGTCACAGATGTGAGTCTGACCTCTGACTGATGAGCACAGGTTCTTCACCCACTCTTTGTATCCTTCTGTACCCTCCTCCTGGGTTGAGCACCCTCCTCCTTTGTACGTTTTCCTGGGGTGACCAGTGCCATTCCCCTTTCCTTGAATGTGTTACATTGTGTAGCTACTAAATCTAGGTCTTCTGTGTTCATTGTTTTCCATTTACAGTGGGTAAGGCACCCGTTTAGTAGACTGCCTACCTTGAACTCGTGGCTTTGCAGTTGACTTAACTTTTTTGTGACTTATTTCCCCTGTATTAGGTTGGTGCGAACATAATTGCAGTTTTTACCATTACTTTCAATGGCAACAACTGCAATTACATTTGCACCAACCTAATAAAAGGGGAATAACAAAAATACCTACTTGCTTTATAGGGTGTGAGAATTTAGACAGACTTAGAACAGTGCACACACAGCAAGTATTCAGTGATGGCTCTTGGTATCTTTTTTTTTTTTTTTCCAGAAAATCTGTGATCTGGTCAGGACAATTTTGTTTTTTTCCTTTAAGAGAGGAATAATTTGGAGTCACCCAGCTACAGGTTCATAATCCTTTGTGCCAAAAAACACTGAAAACAAAGGGAATTCTTTTCTAAAAGTAATTTGATGACCAGACTGACATGATGGTATTTGTGATCTTTCATCCCAGTTTGTGTAAATATTTATGTGTCACTGAATCGTAATGTGTTTGGTTTTGGATGTGGCTACATGTGCCACTGGGGAGTTGAGGAAGTTCTCTCAGCCTCAGGCTGCTTGCCTGAAAAACAGGGTTAATGATTCTCCCCTCTTTGGATAGTTGGGGGATTAAGTAAAGGAGTCTATAAAAAATGAGGAGACAGGGTCATCCCATTTCTCTTCTCCCAAAAGGATGCCAAAGACAGCCAAGACTTATGGAAATAATTTGGTATGGCTCTTTCCTGAATGGGCCATGTAATGCGTCTCTTGTGAAAACAGTTGGGTTATACCCTTAAGGTATACTGAGGCCCAGTTCTTCATTCTGCAGGCTCCCAGGCAAGCAGGGAAAAAGCCAAACACTGCTCTGCACACCAGTGCTTCTTGGGTCTGAGGGTAGAGAGGGCAATTGCCAGCTTTGAGGCAGTGAGGACAGGTGTTCATGCTGAGCCAGGTTTAGCTTGTGCTGCTCACCTTCCCCAGCCCCAACCCCACACTGCATCTGTCTGACCTTACAGGTGCGTCTGCAGCTCACACCAGTGAGCCCCTACAGGCTTTGGCCCTGACTCTGTTTCCCAACCTCCCCTCCTTCCAGGCTTCAGGCACGTGGGTTTTCTCTATATTTCATGACCCCTCTGACTTCACTCCTGGCTCTATGCCCCGACATTTGTGGTTCTCTCAGCCTGGAACATTCCTCTCCCAGATCTTCCCAGGTTAACTGCTTCACATTATCTAAGGCCCAGGACTCTTGTCTCCACCTCAGATGGGTGACCTGACCATCCCACCTACCTAAATCACCCTCTTCCTTCTCATCATCCTTGACCCTGCAATCCTGCTTTCTACCAAGCACTTATAATGTGTTCTGATCTATTGAGTTATCTTCTACTTGTCCCTCTCCCTTCATTGGAGTGCAAGCCCTCTAGGGAGGGGTTCCTCCGTCTTGGTCATTACCATGTTTCCAGAGTTTAGAACAGTGCCTGGCAATCCACTAATTGTGAGTAATGAATGTGTGACATAAATGAGTTAAGGAGCAGAAAAGGGAAACTCAACCTGGAAGACTCATGCTCACTTTTTACAATGGCATCTGGAGAGCCAGAGTCCACCTCTTTTCCCTTCTTTGAAGTGTTTTGAGGAGCTTGGACATCCTGCTGGCATCATGGGAAAGCAAGCCCTAGACTTCTCTGGCTCAAACAATATAAATGTGAGAAAATATGTGAGGCAAAACACCATATTCCTAAAGCAATTTCTTCTTGCTGTGGGATGAGGGAGGGAGGAGGGCATGGGGTTGGAAGTATTAGGATTGTGGGATTTAATTATATTTGTAAAATATTGCTACTTTTAAGAAAAAGAATCACAAACATAGCAAAAGTGTTTAGATTTGGTAAAGCTTGTGTGACACGGTAAAAGCCCCATAAAACTGCATACCTCAACCATACCTTGGCTTTCTGTTGAAACTGCTCTCTGTGACCCTAATGTGACAGGCAAGCAGTCCAAACCCATGCCATCTTGGCCCCTGCGACTTGTAATAAGTAACTAAGGTCTGTGATTTCCACCCATACCCAGACAATGTGTAAACTAACGCTTACCTTGACTTCTGTAAACCAATTAAGTAACAATTGGAATATCCAAAGTTCCCTGGCCCTTGGAATGTCTGGAGCCCCTCACCCTCATCTCCGCCCAGGAGGTGATTTACAGAATCCACTGGCCCTCAGAATGTCTGAAGCCCCTCACCCCCACCCCTGCCCCTCACCCTCAACCCTGAGCTGGTTTACGGGTATAAAAGGTCTTGACACCCTCGTTTCGGGGCCACAGGTTGGAGAGACGTGAGTCCTCCGTGTCTGCTGGCAATAAAGACCCTGCAATTTGGCATACTTTTGTCTTGGTGTTGACTTTCTATGCTCGCTCCACTACAACACTTGGAGGAGGGTACATGGATATTTAGTATATGATTTGTCACAGTGTCCTCATTGTTGGAAAGATTTTACATTATAACATAATGTGCCAAAATAGAGATTCTGTAAGATCCAGGAGAGAAGACTCCTTTCTGTGGATAAGGGTGATTTCAGTAGAGATGGATGGAATTCACAGATGTACACTTGCAGAAAGAGGTGATTGGGAGAGAGAGAAGCAGGAACCACAGGGCAGGTCAGCCAGGTAGGATGGTGAAATATACATGAACCATCCTCTTGTGGAGGGTTCATTTCCTTGGGACTTTCTTTCTGGCTTCTGAAAGTAGTTAACAAAAACAGCCCCTCCTTCTCTCCATGATGTAATTCCTTCTCAAAATTTGTCCTAGTCTTTCAGTGAAGAAATTCGTGAAGACATAGCTTCTTGCAACAGCCCGGGTGAAATGGAAGACTTACTCCTATCCTGTAGAGGAAGCCTCATCCCGTTGATTTGACAGTCAGGATTTCTGCATGTGGCCATTAGTGTTGTGAAAAGTTGCTCATGGTGAGGATTAGGAGGGATGGAGGATGAAGTCTTGTTACTGAGAACAACTCCTCAGAGCCACTCACAGCTGCTCAAAGCCTGTGCTTATCCTTGTATGTTAGGAATCTGGATTCTGAGCAAGAAAGGAAAGTGGACATCTGCATTTTACATGTGTAGTAGGTGGGTAATAGAATGTCAGTGGAAAGTCAATCTCCTAAATTTGGTTCAAATCTGTATTAGTCTGTTTTCATGCTGCTAACAAAGACGTACCTGAGACTGGGTAATTTATAAAGAAAAAGAGGTTTTATGGACTCACAGTTCCATGTGGTTGGGAGGCCTCACAATTGTGACAGAAGGTGAAAGCCATGTCTTACATGACATGGTGACAGACAAGGGAGAAATGAGAGCCAAGGGGAAGGGGACACCCCAGATGAAGTCATCAGAACTTGTGAGACTTCTTCACTGCTGTGAAAACAGTATGGAGGAAATCACCCCCATGATTCAATTATCTCCCACCAAGTCCCTCCCACAAATATGAGAATTATGGGAGCTATAATTCAAGATAAGATTTAGGTGGGGACACAGCCAAACCCTATCAAAGTCCAAAAGCTAGGGAACAAGTATCCTCACATCATAAAGACAAGTAATAGACACATCCAAGTGAGTCTTACTAAAAGATAGCGAATCTGCTCTAGCAAAAGCCCCCTGCTTCCCTGCATTTTCAGCTTATAAAGAAAAGAAATTCGAATGGGTTTTATTGGAAGAAGTCCATATGAATAGAGATCTCTGCCTTTTTTCCCAGGGTGTTTTCAACAACTCCTCCTCTCCGCCAGCAAGTGAGGCCTCCCAGGATGATTCCCCCTGATAGAGACTGGCAGTGCCCACAGCCTGCAGAAGGGAAGACTGGTTTCTCAGTCCTGACAGGAGGTCTGCTGGGGAGTATTAACTTCTGTATGGAGCATGGAGAGGGAGTTCCTGGGAAACCTCATGTGTCCACAGGTGTGACATTAAGACTGAAGCCAGTGTCCTGCCTGGCAAGTTCTGAAGGCAGGAGAGTATCTGAAGTAGCCTGCAGAGGCAGAGGGAGGGTGGGCTGTACCTGGGCAAATTTTTATAACAATGCTGAGTTCCCAAGGACCAAGGTAACAGGGCCATCTGGAGGAGATCCCTCTCAAAGACCACCTACAATGAGATCTTTTGGGGTTTGGATTGCTGAGGACAGGATGTGGAGGTGATACAGGATTTTTGCTCCTTAGTTCAGCTAAATCTGGGTTCTTGTCTCATGACTAGAAAAACTTGGGCATACAGATACATTGAATTGGGAGAAGGATAGAATTTATTAAAAGAAGCTCTCAGCAAAAGACAGGGGTCCTGCCAACAGGTTTTCACTTCCCTAATTGAATATCTGGGCTACCTTACATGGGCTGAAGAGGCCAGGCTCCTCCCCTGCATAAGGTGTGAATTCCTGGTGGTGGTGGTGGCGTCACCCCATTCCCCTAGTGCTAGGCAGGCATGCCCAGGGAAGCCATAGATAGTATTGGAAAAAGCAACATTTGATTGGTTAAAAGGCGTTAATTCAGAAAGAATCAGTTGGGAAACGGCGGGCAAACAGGGGCAGAAGTTCTCCCTCTCGGTTGCAGGTTTCATCTGGAACCAGGACTCTGGTCGCTCAGCTTTCAGACTGCTTTAAGCTTGAAAGTGGGGTTTCACCCAGGACCCTTCCCTATTTGCCTAGGTATTTGTCTGTCTCCTGCCTTTATCAGAGCAGGACTGAAAGAGGTTGGCCAGAATGCCCCTTGTCCAGGTCTGAGAGTTCATCACAGCTGCCGGGAGCCTTGGAAATTTGGAAGTCTTTATCACCTGAGGACTGATATCCAGCTGGGGTGATCTCAGGGGGAATTTCTGTAATTGGCTCCTCTTCCTTCTTGGCTCTATGATGCTTAGAGAGGGGAAGATAGAGAAGGAAAGGTGGAAAAGACACGAGAGACCAGTTTGGTCACCCTTATACCTACTGTAGTTGTCTGACCTGCAGGCTAGGCCTGAGTTAGGGGAAGGAAGAAGTTGTAAATGTGATCTTGGTATTCGATATGTGGTCTTGATATGACTCTACTGGACGTTTCAATATCTAAGAGTGAGTCTTAAAGCGAATGAAAGCGGAGGGAGCTGCCTGAGCTGTTGTCCAGGGACCAGACAGGAAGCTTTGACATAGCAGATGAGCAATGGGAGAAAAAAAGAGGTGTTTCCTTTTTGCACCTTGTTATGACCATCTCATATAATGAGCCACACAGAACCTGATATGGTACCTTGTAAATAGCAAATTCTTGGTAAGTGCTAAGCGAAAGGCAGTTTTGTGATCATCCTTTTTATCTTCCCAATGTATCAAGTGAGTCAGAACCAAATCACTATTTTGCAGACACAGAGGAAATGAGGTAACAAGAGTTAAGCAATGCCTGACATCCAAAAATCCAAGAAAATGTCAGTAATCAGATCATACTTTAAAGTTCACCGTCTGACCCACTTGCCTGGGAAAATGCCGAGGAAAGAAATAGGAAAGATGAAGTCTGTTAATACACAATACACATTTGTATTGAACAAATGTGCTGTCCTTCCCAGGGGAGCAGAATGATGTTGACCCACCTTGAGTGACATTTCCCAGATGCTGCTCCGAAAAAGCCCCCTTTATCAATACTTCAGGACACTTCGGAAAACTGGGGGAGGAGCTGTGGTTTTCAATGGTCCATAGGTCATGGGAATTGCAGAGCATGAATCCATTTCTGCTCTTCTTGGCTTTGGTGTGGGATTAGCATAATTCTGTCTTTTTGTAAGACTAAATCATGACATTTCTTCACAGCTCTCAGGGTAAGGAGGATCTGGAAGGCATGACTATGCTAGTGAATATCAATTTTCATGACATGAACTGGCCTGGGGAAAGCATAGATGATTGAAATACACACATAATCCAAAAATGTCATCTTAGTCAATTGCTTTAATCCTTACCAGCCATATTCCCTGAGACCTTAAGTTCTTAATAGACAAGTTAGAGTTTTATTTTTTCTTTTCTTTTTGCCAATCTAATACTTGGGGATAATGACAACACTGAAAGTGATGGAACAGGGTAGTTGAATCTGTAAACTGGATCATCAGCCTTTGAATGCTTTGAAGTTAGCTATAAATACTGTTTGGTAATTATGTATAAGCATCTGGGTGATTTATACCACAGTCTGTGAAATGTGACAGGAGAGATGTAACCTGCACCTGTTTTCTCCCTCTTTGGATTTGGGTCTGTTAATAATGAAGCTTATACCACTCAAGAAAATTGCCACTGACAGAATCACAGGAGGGTCCCTGCTTTGGGTTATATAAATTTTAGATGATTGAGTCTGCATTTGAAACAAACCTTTGTTGAGTGAGACCATTTTCTGGAACAGAACACTATTGCGATTTGCCATGACTGATTCTGAGAATCTTGGGGTCACTTTCTCTAGTATTGTTGGAAACACACACACACACACACACACACACACACACACACACACACATCACTATGTTCAGGAATAGCATCTACCAAACAGTTTAACATGTCCATCTCTCCTTAGGAAAAAACTTATTTTTAAGTCACAGAAATACTTTGCTCTTTTGAATGCTGACCTTGCCTTTATTCGAGCTGACCTGAGACAATAATATAACAACGAAAAAATTTCTTTAAATGCATGTTGGAAATTGACTCACTAATGTGGAGACAAACATTTAAGGAAATGGAACCCATCTAAACCCTCATTCATTTCATTTATTTGTTGTATACCCCCAAACATTTCATTCATTAATTAGATATCTCCTTCCTGCCTCCCTCTCTCCATCCTTCCTCCCTCCCTCTCTCTTCCCTTTCTCTCTCCGTCTCTCCCTCCTCCCTCCCTTCCTTCCTTCCTTCCTTTTTCTTCCTTCCTTCTCCTCTCTCCTTCCTTCTTTTCTTCTTTCTTTCTTTCTTCTTTTTCTTTCTTTCTTTCTTTCTTTCTTTCTTTCTTTCTTTCTTTCTTTCTTTCTTTTTCTTTCTTCCTCTCTCTCTCTCTCTCTCTATATATATATATATATATATATATAATTGCACTTTAGGTTCTGGGGTACATGTGAAGAACATGCAGGATTGTTGCATAGGTACATACATGGCAATGTGGTTTGCTGCCTCCATCCCCATCACCTATATCTGGCATTGCTCCCCATGTTATTCCTCCCCAGCTCCCTACTCCCCACTGTCTCTCCCCTACTAACCCCCCGAACAGACCCCAGTGTGTGATGCTCCCCTCCCTGTGTCCATGTGTTCTCACTGTTCAACACCCACCTGTGAGTGAGAACATGCAGTGTTTGATTTTCTGTTCTTGTGCCAGTTTGCTGAGAATGATGGTTTCCAGCTTCATCTGAGTCCTTACAAAGGACATGAGTTCATCATTTTTTATGGCTGCATAGTATTCCATGGTGTATATGTGCCACATTTTCCCTGTCCAGTCTATCATCCATGGGCATTTGGGTTGGTTCCAAGTCTTTGCTATTGTAAACAGTGCTGCAATGAACATATGTGTGCATGTTTCTTTATAATAGAACAATTCATAATCCTTTGGATTTATACCCAATAATGGGATTGCTGGGTCAAATGGAATTTCTATTTCTATATCCTTGAGGAATCACCACACTGTCTTTCACAATGGTTGAAACTAATTTACATTCCCACCAACAGTGTAAAAGTGTTTCTATTTCCCCACATCCTCTCCAGCATTGTTGTCTCCATATTTTTAATAATCACCATTCTAACTGGCATCAGACAGTATCTCAATGTGGTTTTGATTTGCATTTCTCTAATGACAAGTGATGATGAGCATTTTTTCATATGTTTGTTGGCCTTATATATGTCTTCTTTTGTAAAGTGTCTGTTCATATCCTTTGCCCACTTTTGAATGGGTGTGTTTGATTTTTTATTGTAAATCTGTCTTAGTTCTTTGTAGATTCTGGATATTAGCCCTTTGTCAGATGTGTAGATTGCAAAATTTTTTTCCCATTCTCTTGGTTGTGGGTTCACTCTAATGATTGTTTCTTTTGCTGTGCAGAAGCTCTGAAGTTTAATTATATCCCATTTGTCTATTTTGGTTTTTTATTTGCCAATGCTTTGATGTTTTAGTCATGAAGTCCTTGCCTTTGCCTATGTCTGAATGGTTTTGCCTAGGTTTTCTTCTAGGGTTTTTATGGTGTTAGGTCTTATGTTTAAGTCTTTAATCCATCTGGAGTTAATTTTAGTGTAAGATGTCAGGAAGGGGTCTGGTTTCAGCTTTCTGCACATGGCTAGCCAGTTTTCCCAACACCATTTTCTAAACAGGGAATATTTTCCCAAGCTTGTTTTTGTGAGGTTTGTCAAAGATCAGATGGTTGTAGATGTGTGGCATTATTTCTGAGACCTCTGTTCTGTTCCATTGGTCTATATCTTTGTTTTGGTACCAGTACCATGCTGTTTTGATTACTATAGCCTTGTAGTATAGTTTGAAGTCAGGTAGCGTGATGCCTGCAGCTTTGTTATTTTTACGTAGAATTGACTTGGCTATGTGGGCTCTCTTTTGGTTCCATATGAAGTTTAAGGTGTTTTTTTCCAGTTCTGTGAAGAAGACCCTAGGTAGTTTGAAGGGGATGGCATTAAATCTATAAATTACTTTGGGCAGTATGGCCATTTTCACAATATTGATTCTTCCTAACCATGAACATGGAATGTTTCTCCATCTTTTTGTGTCCTCCCTTATTTCGTTCAGCAGTGGGTTGCAGTTCTCCTTGAAGAGGTCCTTTACATTCTTTGTTAGTTGTATTCCTAGGTATTTTATTCTCTTTGTTGCAATTATGAAGGGCAGTTCATTCTTGATTTGGCTCTCTTTAAGTCTGTTATTGGAGTATAGGAATGCTTGTGATTTCTGCACATTGATTTTGTATCCTGAGACTTACTGAAGTTTCTTATCAGTCTGAGATTTTGGGCTGAGATGATGGTGTCTTCTAAATATACTATCATGTTGTCTGCAAATAGAGACAATTTGGCTTCCTCCTTTCCTATTTGAATACCCTTTATTTCTTTTTCTTGCCTGATTGCTCTGGCTCGAACTTCCAATACTATATTGAATAGGAGTGGTGAGAGAGGGCATCCTTGTCTAGTGCCAGAATTCAAAGGGAATGCTTCTAGTTTTTGCCCATTCAGTATGATATCGGCTATGGGTTTGTCATAAATAGCTCTTATTGTTTTGAGATACATTTCATTGATACCTAGTTTATTGAGAGTTTTTAGAATAAAGGGCTGTTGAATTTTGTGGAAGGCCTTCTCTGCATCTAATGAGATAATCATGTGGTTTTTGTCTTTGGTTCTGTTAATGTGGTGAATTACATTTATAGACTTGCGTATGTTGAACCAGCATTGCATCCCTGGGATGAAGCCTACTTGATCGTGATGGATAAGCTTTTTGATGTGCTGTTGCAAATGATTTGTTAGTATTTTATTGAAGATTTTTGTATCTGTGTTCATCATGGATATTGGCCTGAAGTTTTCTTTTCTTATTCAGTCTCTGCTGGGTTCGGGTATCAGGATGATGTTGGTCTCAGAAAATGATTTGGGAAGGATTCCCTCTTTCTGGATTGTTTGGAATAGTTTCAGAAGGAATGGTACCAGCTCCTCTTTGTATGTCTGGTAGAATTCAGCTGTGAACCCATCTGGACCTGGGCTGTTTTTGGTTGGTAGGCTATTAATTGCTGCCTCAAGTTCAGCCCTTGTTATTGGACTATTCAGGGTTTTTTTTGGATTCTTCCTGGTTTAGGCTTGGGAGGGTGCAAGTGTCCATGAATTTATTAATTTATTCTAGGTTTACTGGTTTGTGCACATAGAGTTGTTTGTAGTAATCTCTGATGTTAGTTTGTATTTCTGTCCCCTTTATAGTTTTTTTATTGCATCTATTTGATTCTTCTCTCTTTTCTTTTTTATTAATCTGGCCAGTGGTCTGTCTATTTGTTTGATTTTTTCAAAAAACCAGCTCCTGGAATTTTTAATTATTTGAAGGGTTTTTTTGTGTCTCTCTCTCCTTCATTTCTGCTCTGATCTTAGTTATAGCTTGTCTTCTGCTAACTTTTGAGTTTTTTTGATCTTGCTCCTTTAGCTCTTTGAATTTTGATGATAGGGTGTTGATTTTAGATCTTTCCTGGCTTCTCATGTGTGTGTTTATTGCTATAAATTTTCCTCTAGACACTGCTTTGATTGTGTCCCAGAGATTCTTGTATGTTGTGTCTTCATTCTTGTTGGTTTTGAAGAACATCTTTATTTCTGCCTTCATTTCGTTGTTTATCCAATCAACATTCATGAGCCAGTTGTTCAGTTTCCATGAAGTTGTGCAGTTCTGAGTTGGTTTCTTAATCCTGAGTTCTAATTTGATTCCACTGTGGTCTGAGAGACTGTTTGTTGTGATTTCCATTCTTTTGCATTTGCTGAGAGGTGTGATTTACTTCCAATTATGTGGTCAGTTTTAGAGAAGGTGCGATGTGGTGCTGAGAAGAATGTATATTCTGTGGATTTGGGGTGGAGAGTTCCATAAATGTCTATTAGTTTTGCTTGGTCCAGGTCTGAGTTCAAGTCCTGGATATCCTTGTTAATTTTCTGTCTCATTGATCTGTCTAATATTGACAGTAGAGTGTTAAAGTCTTCCACTATTATTGTGTGGGAGTCTAAGTCTCATGTAGCTTGTTAAGAACTTGCTTTATGTATCTGGGTGCTCCTGTATTGGGTCCATATATGTTTAGGATCGTTAGCTCTTCTTTCTGCATTGATCCTTTTACCATTATGTAAAACTTCAGCCTTTCAAAGGTTTTTGTCTCTTTCTATCTTTGTTGGTTTCAAGTCTATTTTATCAGTGACTAGGATTGCAAGTCCTACTTTTTTTTGCTCTCCATTTGCTTGGTAAATCTTCCTCCATCCCTTTATTTTGAGCCTATGTGTGTTCTTGCATGTGCGATGTGTTTCTTGGATACAGCACACCAATGGGTTTTGACTTTTTATCCAATTTGCCAGTCTGTCTTTTAATTGAGGCATTTAGCCCATTTACATTTAAGGTTAATATTGTTTGGTGTGAAGCTGATCCTGCCATTTTGATGCTAGCTTGTTGTTTTGCTCATTAGTTGACGCAGTTTCTATATTGTGTCAATGCTCTTTACCATTTAGTACATTTTTGGAGTAGCTGGTACTGGTTGTTCCTTTCTGTGTTTAGTGCTTCTTTTAGAATCTTCTGTAAGGTAGGCCTTGTGGTGATGAAATCTCTGAGCAATTGCTTGTTTGTAGAGGATTTTATTTCTCCTTCACTTCTGAAGCTTAGTTTGGCTGGATATGAAATTCTGGGTTTAAAGTTCTTTTCTTAAAGGATGTTGAATATTGGCTTCCACTCTTTTCTGGCTTGTAGGTTTTCTGCCAAGAGATCCACTGTGAGTGTGATGGGCTTCACTTTGTTGGTGACTTGACCTTTCTCTCTTGCTGCCCTTAGCATTTTCCCTTCATTTCAAAGCTGGTGAATCTGATGATTACGTACCTTGGTGGTGCTCTTCTTGAGGAATATCTTTGTGGTGGTCTCTGTATTTCCTGGACTTGAATATTTGCCTGCCTTGCTAGATTGGGGAAGTTCTCCTTCATGATATCCTGGAGAGTGTTTTCCAGCTTGGATTTGCTCTCTCCATCACATTCAAGTACACCTATCAAATGTACATTAGGTCTTTTCACATAATCCCATATTTCTTGGAGGCTTTGTTCATTTCTTTTTACACTTTTTTCTCTAATCTTGCCTTCTCATTTTATTTCATTGAGTTGATCTTCAGTCTCTGATATCCTTTCTTCTGCTTGGTCAACTCGGCTATTGAAACTTGTGTATGCTTCAGGAAGTTCTCGTGTTGTGTTTTTCAGTTCCATCAATTCATTTATATTCTTCTCTAAGCTATTTATTCTCATTAGCATTTCATCAAACCTTTTCTCAAGGTTCTTAGTTTCTTTGCATTGGGTTAGAACATGTTCTACATGTTCTTTTAGCTCAGAGAAGTTTATTACCAACTTTCTGAAGCCTGTTTCTGTGCATTCATGAGACTCATTCTCCATCCAGCCTTGTTCCCTTGCTGGTGAGGAGCTGTGATCCCTTGGAGGAGGACAGGGTTCTGGTTTTGGGTGCTTTCATCCTTTGTGCTCTGGTTTCTTCCCATCTTTGTGGATTTATCTACCTATAGTCTTTGAACTTGGTGACTTTCAGATGGGGTTTCTGAGTGAATGTCCTTTTTGTTGATGATGAAGTTATTTCTTTCTGTTTTTTATTTTTCCTACAGGCCCCTCCCCTGTAGGACTGCTGGAGGTCCACTCCAGACCCTGCTTGCCTGAGGATCACTTGCAGTAGCCTCTGCTTTCTCACTGGGAATTGCACTCCAGAGATATTCCTATTCAGCCAGCTTAGATTATCTCTCCTTTCTTTCTCTCTCTTTCCTCTTTCTATTTCCTCTTTCTTTCCCTCCCTTCTTCTCCCTTCCTCCCTCTCTTTCTCTCTCTCTCTCTCACTCACTCTCTCTCTCTCTCTCTCTTTCTCTTTTCCTTCTTTCTGTCACCTAGGCTGGAGTGCAGTGGAGCAATCTCAGCTCATTGCAACCTCCGCTTACCAGGTTCAAGCGATTCTCCAGCTTTAGCCTCCTGAGTAGCTGGGACTAGAGGCATCTGTCACCTTGTCCTGCTAATTTTTGTATTTTTAGTAGAGATGAGATTTTACCATGTCGGTCAGGCTGGTGTTGAACTCCTGGTCTCTGGTGATCTGCCTGCTTTGGCCTCTGAAGTGCTGGGATTACAGGCATGAGCCACTGTGCCTGGCCTCTTCTTCATTTAATTCATTGTTACACATCTTGCACATTTCGTTTATTTGCTTTACATCTCTTGTTTATCTCTTTGGCTTGTCATTCTCTTCTGCTCATTTGCTGGGACAGGGGTGTCCAATGGGAATAGAAAAAGCTTCAGGACAGAAGGAATGACAGGAATCTGTCTTCTTACAGAAAAGACTGAATGAATGTGAGAAAACCTCAGTCAAATATAGGGTGGTGTCACTATCCAAGGAGCCAGCTTGAACTTTAAAAGGGCCAGGCACCCCAATCCTATCTAAAATATGGGTTTGCTTTCCAAGTAAGAAGAACCAGTAGCTTGTTACAACTCCCAAGGGGATTGACAAGTACTAGCAAAGTATGTGAGGTTACCTGGTTCACTAGTTGGAATTGAGGACCACTGCTTGAGTCCTTTCCCTCTGGAGTTGCGGTAGGTGGTTGGGGGAAGGGGGAGTATTAGTGGAAAGATGGTAGCAGGTTCTGATCAGGAAGATAGACCATGTTAAATGGGAACGATGCAGAAAAGCCATAACCTTATGCTTGCATTGAGCTTAGGACTCTCTGCTTCTAGATATTCAGATTTGAAGTAAGAGATAACTAAAAAATTTTTAATTTGATGCTGGACTGGACTTTATTACTCCATGGCTGAGCCTTCAGATGACTAATCTTAGTGTTAGAGTCAGGTGATTCTTCTTGAGGAGAGATTCTGTGCCTTATTCACCCTTCTACATGTTTCAGCACCTCTCACTAGGCACTGGGCATAGTCAACATGGTAAGGCAACATATGAAGAAATATTTGAATGTTTTGATGTTGAACTTCACTCTATCAACCTGATCTGTCATTTTTTCTCATTTCAATAGACTTTGTGGTTAGAAAGACCTGGGTTTGGATTCAAGCTATGTTAGTTAATAGCTGCAAGACTTTGGGCAAGTTCCCTTCTTTGAGCTTCCTTACTCGCCTCTGAATTGTGGATAACACAGCTATGTCTTAGCATTATCGTGAAGATGCAGTAAAGTAGAAAGTATAACATACCTAAGACTGCTAACAAGGAGGTACTGAATCTTTTGCTGAATCTCCTTACTGTCCTGGACCATGTGAGACCCTTACTCAGTGGTTAGTTTGCCTCTTTATGTGTCACTCTGAACTAGTGTTTTTTTAATCATCAGATGTATTATTTTTATTTTCTAGTAAAAAAAAAACAAGTTAATTTATTCACGGATATAGGGCTGGAGTTCAGCATAGCCAGGATTCTAGTACCATTCTTGATGACTCATATGCCCACAGACTCTTTTTGCTCTTATTTTTCTCTCTGTTGCAATTAGCAAGATTCTAGCATTAACTGTATTTTATTTTACTCTGGCACTTTGAAAATTGGATCAAGTTTTTGCAGGTTTGTATTCTCACAGAATCATATATGATAAACACAAAGCAGACAAAACAAATGCTAAATTGCTGTGGTTGTATTTTGCTGACTCAGTATCCCATTCTTCAGCTCCCAGAAATTGGTTTCCTTTGTGCCTATGTCTGCACTTTCACATATACCCATGTATGGTCAGCTGAAAAGCACATTCTCAAAAGGTATTCATGTCAAGTTCCTGGCAGCTGTGAATGTGGCTTTATTTGGAAAAAGGGTCTTTGCAGGTGTAATTAAATGAAGGATGTTGAGATAGGGTGATCTCGGGTGGGCCCTAAGTCTAATGACAAATATCTTTATGAGAGAAAGGCAGAGGGAGATTTCAGACAGATAGGAGTGAAAACACAGAGAGGATGAGGAGGCAATGTGACCACAGAATAAGTTATTGGAGTGAAGTAGCCACAAGCCAAAGAATGCCTAGAGCCACCAAAAGCTGGAAGATGTAGGAAAGGAGCCTCCTGGAGAGCCTTCTAAGGAAGCACAGCCCCACCGACGCCAGGATTTCAGACTTCTGGTTCCCAGAACTTTGAAAGGGTTAATTTCTGTGTTTCAAGTGGCCAAGTTGGTGGTAATTTGCTACTGAAAACCCAGGAAAGCAATATACCATGTATTTATCTGTATATGATAAAGATGATAAGAAATTATATTTTTTGAGCACCTACACTCTCCTGTGATTTCTATCTCAGACATCGCTCCAAGCTTTGAAGCAATGCTGTCATCTTTGTTTCTTATCTTAACTAAGATATAAATCTTAATGCAGCCCCTGCCTCAGCTGGTGGTGTAGCTGCAGGGTCTCCACTAACCCATCTTGAATGGAGCAATGTCAGATGACTTTGAGTGAAGTATGGAGAGTTTGCAAAATTGGGTCTTGAAGACCGAAGGTTGGTTTTTTTGGTCTTTAATCGTTTGCTTAGGGGAAGGAAGAAAGGCGAGGTCAGAATTTCCATTAAATATGGAAAATATTAATTAGGGAAATGGGCAAAGAGGATTGTCTCATTATCTGGCAAATTAATTTTAGCCTACCAGCGACATGGTGCCACTAGATCTGAAAATCCTCCCAATGGGTAGTTTAATACATTCTTTGCAAGGAGGTGACAGATGCCACTGTGAAGAATGTGCATCATTTTAAAGTGAAAGTAAATTCTTGTATAGTACTATTGAAGT
The DNA here is from genome assembly GCF_049354715.1 of Callithrix jacchus. Taxonomy (NCBI): domain Eukaryota; kingdom Metazoa; phylum Chordata; class Mammalia; order Primates; family Cebidae; genus Callithrix; species Callithrix jacchus. The sequence continues at coordinate 68,294,234 of NC_133502.1, forward strand.
AGAAATTGGAGTGATCTCTTGACGTCTACCAATGAATAAAATGACCAAGGATTGTGTGCAAGTGATTTGTAGTGAATAATTGCAGACTTAAGGTAGAAAATGAAATAGATTAAATCTTAAAGACTTGAGATAGGATTCTGTTTCTGAAGCTAATGCGATGTAATATCTGTATCTTACTAGTGAGGAGAGAAAGGAGAATGGCATTTTGATAAAAGAAACCTATCCACAGTGATGATTTCTCTAAGGGCCTATTTTCATTGTTAGAAAATCCAAGAGAAAAATTATGTTGCAAGGGAACAGAATTAATCTTTCTCTGAACAACAGCCATAACAAAAATGCAATTAAAAATATATAGATTTACACCTGGAAGTCAGTCTGTTCAAAAGGATGCGGTTCCTCTTTGACTCGCACATGAATTAAAAAATCTTCCTGTTGGGAGGCCGAGGCGGGTGGATCACGAGGTGAAGAGATCGAGACCATCCTGGTCAACATGGTGAAACCCCGTCTCTACTAAAAATACAAAAAAATTAGCTGGGCACGGTGGCGCGTGCCTGTAATCCCAGCTACTCGGGAGGCTGAGGCAGGAGAATTGCCTGATCCCAGGAGATGGAGGTTGTGGTGAGCCGAGATCGCGCCATTGCACTCCAGCCTGGGCAACAAGAGCGAAACTCCGTCTCAAAAAAAAAAAAAAAAATCTTCCTGGTTACAAGACTGTGGAAGTTGGATTTGGTTTCAGGTCAGAGTTCTTGGTCACTCAGAGGTGGCCTAGCTCTGTGCTGCAGAAAGGGCAAATCAATCCTGGTGAGCAAAAAATAGAAGTGGAGATGTTTCTGTTCTTTCCCATTTTGTCATAATTTTATTAATTCTCTATTTTAACTGTAATATCCATCATAAATTCTATTTTTTTCATGGCTGATACAGGCTCAGAGGTATCACACAACTGTCCCTATGGCTCAGGTCCCTTCCTCTTTCTTTTTCTTTCTTTCTTTCTTTCTTTTTTAAGTATTTCCCTATTATTATCATAGTGCTTGAATGAAGGGTTTAAAAACAGAGTATAGAGAGCAACAGTCATTTTCCCCCAATCGTTAATGTCTACATATAGCTTTCTGGCGAAATAGAGAAAAAAGAATGTGTAATTTTTGAAAATCAGCTATTCAGTGGTAAATATAAGGCATGATTCTACTTGCCACATAAATATAAGAATTTTAAAAATGTACCAAGAAAGAAAACAAAAATAAGGACAGCAGTGAGTGGTCTTTCTTGGAGATTGCTGTCACTGTCACATCTGGGTTACCTGGGACTCTTGGACAGGGTTTTATTCATGCTAGATATATATTATCATTGTTGTGTGACAAACTAGCTTAAGACTATCATCTCCAAATAGCAAACATTTATTATATCCAAGATTTTATGGGTCAGAAACCAAGAAGTGGCTTAGCTGGTGGTTCTATCTCAGGGTCTGTCCTAGGGTTGTCGTGAAGCTATTGGCTAGGGCTGTAGTCACTTCAAGGCTCAACTGTGGGAGGATCTATTTTCAAACTCATTCAGGCTGGCTTTTGGCAGAATGGGCAGTTATCAGTAGCTGTAGCCAGGTTGGCCTTGGTGAGCGGAAGTCCATGTTGCTGAGCCCATGCATAACTTCCATCCTTGCCTCCATTGCCTCTTTGTAAACCAACTGGGCAATGACGGGAGTGTCAGGGAAGGAGGCCAACAAGCCTCCACTGACTGGCCATCTAATGCACCTGATTAGTATAATCCTCCCCTGAGGTCACTTTTTAATGAGCATTCGTGAGGGACACAAATATCTTTACACTCTACCCATTTGAACATATCTGTCTACATACTTCTTTACTAGACTTCCTAGTCACCAATTTTCTAGGTGCTTTCTCTGATCATCCTGCCAAGCAATTTATTAGCCACAGCTCATAAATTGGTATAGATATGTATCTTTGGACATCTCTTTCCTGAAAAGTAAATAAGCTGGTGCATTGCTTGAAATTCAGCTCACTGGAAGAGCCTCTCTTCACCTTCTGGGTTCTTCTGGATTGGTACTGTAATATTGCAACTCTCCACTTTGGTTGGTAACTGCATATTGTGCAGAACTATGTGTAAGCTAAGCCTGAGATTTTTTTCTTCAATCAAATGATTATGAGGGGCAGTTCAGGTTTAATGTTAACTTGGTGTCCTGTGGACAAGTATTCGGTCTCTACCAATGCCCAGCAGCAAAGCAAATGCTGTTTCTCAAGGTGAGTGCAATTATCTTCAGAGGCTAGAATACCTTTGCTCCAAAATCCTAAGTGTCTTCACCATAATTCAAGTATAGGGGCCTGACAGAGACTTCAAACAGCATCTTTATGAACCACTGACACTTCAAGCACCACCGGATCTGCTGAGTTATACAGGCCACGCAGCAGTGCACCTTGCATGGCAGCCTGGGCTGGTTGCAAAACCCTCTCTTATTCTGAGCACCACTCAAAACTGGCAGCTCCTGTGGATCACTTGGTAAGTGGGTTGAGGTATACATTGCCCCTCAACTCAAAAGAAGGCTGCTAGGTGTTGTACCTCTTTCTTATCAGCAGGGAGGACCAAGTGCAGCAATTGTCTTTCTCTTGGAAAGGCTGTCTCAACATTCCCCAGACACGTGGGCCTCTAGAAATTTCACTGAGGTGGCAGGCCCTGGAATTGATGTAAAATTTATTTTCTATTTTTTAGTACATTAGTACATTACCAATACATAGAGTAGTTACTATTCCCTGCTCACCAAGACCAATCAACATCAATTTAATGGACATCCTGTGGAGGAGAAAGGCAGTCAAGGTCCCTGAAAACTTGATCATGACATAGGGCTGGAGAGTTGATATACCACTGAAGTAGGTCAGCAAAGGTATTTTGCCAGCCTTCCTAGCTGGAAGCAAACTGCTTCTGATGGTCTTTACTAATAGATCTAGAGAAAAAAATAATTTCCCAAAGAAATTCCTGCATAACAAATACCAATGGATGTGTTTCCAGATGAAACCACATTGGGAAGAACAGCTGCAATTGGAGTCCCCACCTGATTATACTTATCAGAGTTCACTTGTCATTCTCCAAGACCTGCCTGCTTCAGAAGCCAAACAGGCAAGTGGAACAGGGATGTGTTAGGAGTTGGGAATGAACGCCCCTGCATCTTTCAAGTCCTTGATCATGGTGCTAACCTTTGCAATATCTGCAAGAATGGTATTGTTTTTGGTTTACTATTTTCCTAGGTAGAGGCAGTCCTAGTGGCTTCCACTGGGCTTTCCTATAGTAATAAGCCTTATTCTATGGTCAGGGAACCAACGTGGATATTCTTCAGTTTGTAAGCATATCTATTCCAATTACACCTTCTTGAAACGGTATAAAAACTATACATTGTGTTCAGACTCACTTGGCCCACTATAACAGACCTGAGCCACAACTCCATTGATCTCCATTCACCTGACCTCCAAAGCTTCTTTTACTCTAATGTGATAGAGAAGTGACACTTAGGTCTCCAGGAATTAGTGACAGCTTAGAGTCAGTATCTGCTAAAGACCTAGAAAGTCTGATTATTTCCACTTCCTTGATGTGCAATTACTCCAGTAAATGGGTTCAGGTACATTTTAGGGCAGCTGAGAAGATTAATAGTATACAGGTACTTTTTTGGAAGCATAGCAGGGTTTCTTCTTAGAAGGATCTGGCCTCCTCTTTATTTAAGGAGATCTGGGCCTGTCAACTGGCTCAAGCTGGGGATTGAGTGAGGGACTCTGACTCTGTTTCGGTGACTCAGTTTCAAGTTAAACTGCTCTTCAGTATCCCTAGAGCTTTCCTCCTATGCAGATCAAGTAAGATTTTAGTAGGCTGACCTCATATTTCAGTTCTAGGGTCACCATGATCAACTAACCAATACTGAAGATATCAGACTATATGAATACTGTCTTGACTTTGCTGTGCATTATGGTAACCAGGTACAGCTTGCTTGTGGATCGCAGAATCAGCTCTTGCCTGAAAGTTTTCAGCCTACCCTTCTCAACAACTTGCCCTAAAGATTTTGCTTTGCCTAGCCAACCCCAGCAGTCACTAGCTAATTCCTTGCAGTAAATCTCTTAATGTATATTTCCCATTGGTTCTTTTTCTATGGGGGAGCTCTGAGTGATACAGAAGCAATGCTTTCTCCCATTATTTTCAAGCTTTTATTCTCACGTCATTCCCTCGTATTTCATTAGTTGTCTCCTCATTGTTCAGTAGCAGCCATGGTATATCAGGCAAGATCATCTTTAGTGGCATAAAACTGATTAATGTCTTAGTTCAAAGAGGGATTTATTGTTCTCATGTAGCTATTAGTCTAAAGGTGGCAGTCCAGGCTGGTTCCTTAACGGAAACTTCAAGGATCAAGATTCCTTCTAGCCTCCCACTACAATCCCTAGGACATGGTTTTCCCAGTTTTGATTTTAAGAAAATAGGAAAGTTCTTCTAACCTTTTCTCTACAGGTTTGTGCCTGCATACTAGCAGGAAGGAAGAGGAGGAGCAAAGATGGAAGCTTTGTTTCAAGTAATTCCTACCCTTTTTAATGAAGAAAACAAGAGCCTCTTTATTATGCTCTTATCTCATTGGCCAGAACTGAGTTCCATGGATATTCTGACCTGCAGTCAAGTCTGAGGAGGTGAACATTTTTCAGTGGGCGTATTTTCTTCCCAAACAAAAATGAGTGCCTCTAAGGAAGGAAGAGAGGAATAATGAATATTGGAAGTTTCTACTGCTTGTGATATTTTTCTTTTCCCGAGTTTGTGTATGTTGAAGTTGGTGGATAGAAATGAGCAGCAGATTGAGGGATCTGTGGCAAGGGAGAGGAAGAGGAGGAGGGGGCTGTCAGAGGAGTAATGGATGCTAGAGGAATGGATCCCTTCCAGTTTTGGTAAATATAATTAATTTTCACTGCATATAAACTCTCATTTTCTTCTTAAGAAAGCAGGCCAGGGAGATAAGGGTTCCTTAAACTTCAACTGCTGCCTTTTCTCTCTAAAAGGACAACCTCTTTTCCCCTGTTATTGCTTGCTGAATCTTCTGATGGTTTGCTTTGGCCCATGATACCTGTTTGGTGATCCTGTGTCTTCTCTGTCAACAACCAAAGTGACTTCTTTGGTTTTGGATTTTGATTTTTCCATTCCTTGGAGACTCTGGCTCTAAATTTGCTATCAAAGTAAGAGAATGCCTCTCAGCTTATGATTTTAGGCTGCATAGTTAGAAAGGACAGAATTTATAACATCAGTGAAAGAGTTACTTTCAGGCAGGTGGGACTTGGGAAGATAGCAGGTCACACCATACAGAAATCTCCTACTTTGCCCAAACAAAGATGTTTTGGCTATGGAAATTCTGCTTAAACTCATTCTAGTGGCACTGAGTGCCCAGGTCCCATTTGAATGCTCCCCAAATCCCTGTGGAATAAACTTCGAATAGGGTGGTCTACCCTGCAAAAACCTTCTGTCCTATGGTCATGACAATATTCAATTAATAAGACATCAGCTATACTGCATATTAGTTAAGTGGCAGGCCTTTCTGCCAACAAATTGTTAATTAGCATGCCATGTTCTGACACTGTACCAGAAAAGAACGTTGATTATTTGGGGCTGGGGCCTGTGGCAGTTAACACATTTGTTATGTACAACTCTGTACTATATATTCTAGTATATCTTATAAATCATACATATATAAATTGACAAATTGATAGGATGAAGCTACAGAAGCTGTTGTACAATAAAATTTCTGCATCTAGACTAATAATGAATATAGTGAGATAAACCTAGTGTCACAGCTCATAAACTATGTAGAAAAAAATGTTAATTTCTCTTTTGCTCCAAGATAAGTATTGCCAGTCTCAATGGAAAACTATGCAAATGATCAGGGTTTCTTCTTCTTAGGTTAGCAGGTTTTAATAATTTAAGTAATAGCTTTGATTTCTAAGCTGTCTCCATGGTAACCTAGTTGGAAGTCTTCATGGCAACTAAGTGGGTGAGAACATGTCCTGCAGACACTTTGACTCATGGAAAACTGCCAATAGCTGTTTATTGTCAAACTTAACATACATAGAGCATTTCATTAGAGATGAGTTATCCTGAAAACTTTGTACTGAAGGAGACTTAGACCCTTACATTTCAGGATGGGGGACTCTACTGCTCTCTGTCTGACATGACACCACCTACCCCCATGTCTCATCCCTCCAGCCCATGTTCTCTATTGTGTTGTGGCCAGTGTCCACATTCCCTGATTCTGTTGGAAATTCCAACTTCTCAGAGGCAGAATGGTTTGTGGCTGCTAATATGGTCATTGTTTGTGACATTTATGTACCCTCTATGATCCATACTCTGTCATGACCTTGTGATTTTTCTGCCATCTCCAAGCCAGGGATATACTTTGTCAGCAGATCTCTCACCACATTTGAATAAAGTTCTCTTTATGTTTGTGACCCACTTCTGCATAATACAACATAAAATGAAGGAGGAGGAAGGGAGGCTTAGAGCACTCAATTCTTCATTGCCTGCCATCCTATTCTTTGGCAGCTCATTAGGCAAGGCTGCCAAATCCCAAGGTGAGATGTCAGGCTACCTTGAAAACTGCATTTACTAAAACTTCATTTGTAACAGACACCTCGGGGACCATAAGAGAGCATCACAGAACACTTAGCTGACAATATCTTTTTCTGAATCCATTATTTATCCTTTTCTTGAAACTGTCAGAACATATTTTTGTGGGCAGTCATTTCAAAATGCTTGCAGGAGTTTGTAGAAATCCATTTTTTAGTTTATCTTCTATGGTGGTCTCATGGAGCAGTTGTCTTGTTCATGTCCTAAAGAGATACAGCCCATGGAAGTTCAGAGAGTTCAGGCTGAGTAGCTAGGAATTCAGGAACATTCAGGTGGGGCCTGGATAGTGCCACTAGGTTGAGTTTAAGGAGAATTTCTACAGCCTAAACACTTTTGTTTGGACAAAGTAGGAGACTTGTGTATGGTGTGACCTGGTATCTTCCTATGTCCTACCTGCCTAAAAGTAAACTTTTCATTGATGTTATAAATTATGCCCTTCCTAATGACTCAGTTACTTGAGTCAGGGACTTCAGGTAAGCAGACTAGGGAACGTGCAGGATAAGAAATCCTCTCATAAATATATTGCAATACTTCAACATCTCATTTACCTTTTCTATCCTCTGTTTTCTTTCTTCCCACAAAAAATTTCTTTAAAAAATGGTAATTTCTCAGATTTTTGATCTCAGATTAACCCCAATCCTGCATTCTTTGGTTTAATTGGCATGTGGCAGAGACCATGAGCTGTCCAACACAAACTTGTGCTCCTCTTTACACAGTGAGCCCCTGCCCAGTGAGACTACACTTCCCAGAAGCCTTTGCATCAAGGCAGGGTCATATGACTAGTTTTCACCAACAGAATATGAATAAAATAATATGCTCCTCTTCTGAGCTGGAGTTTTAAGAAATAGTTGTGTATTCTCTACTCTTTCTTTTATGGACCTTTAGCTGGACTCAAAGAACTCTGAAGCCCAAGGAAGTGGAGGAGCCACAGGATGGAAGGTGCCCAAATCCTGAGCGACTGTATGGTCAGTTTACAAACTGTTCATCACACATTTGGGCAGTGCTATCTTTAATAAACTTCTCTTGTCTTCTTTTATTTCTTCTTATCTTCTCATGATTCTCCTGGGTGAATGGCTAATTAGAAGAGTAAGATGAGATAGAGGGTGGCATAGAGAGATGATAAATTCTACTTTGGAGATATTAATATGAGTTATGTGGGAGATATCCAAGTGAAGATGTCAAACAAATATTTAGATATTTGTGGACCGGTGAGGTGGCTCATGCCTGTAATCCCAGTAATTTGGGATGCTGAGGCAGGTGGATCACTGGAGGTCAGCAGTTGGACACCAGCCTGACAAACACATGAAACCCCTTCTCTACTAAAAGTACAAAAATTAGCCAGGCATGGTTGTGGGCACCTGTAATCCCAGCTACTTGGGAGGCTAAGGCAGGAGAATCACTAGAACTTGGGAGGCAGAGGTTGCAGTGAGCCGAGATTCAGCCATTGTACTCTAGCCCGGGCAACAAAAGCAAAACTCTGTCTCAATTTTTTTTTTAAAGATATTTGCCTATGGATTTCAGAAAATAAGTGTGGTGAGGGTGAAATTTTCAGAGCCAACAGCCTAATACTTGTATTTAGCTCCAAAAGAATTGTTGAAATTATATAGGGAAAGAGGGTAGAGAATGGAGTGCCTGAAGTTGAGACCTAAGATTCCTCAACTCTATTTAGAGTTTGGGTAGGAATGGAGTTCGAGAAAGAGCAGAAGGAAAGTAGAAGGGAAGTCAGGAAAGCATAAGGTCAGAGAAGGCAAGAGGGAAGTGTTCAAGATGGAAGATGTGGCCACCATTACGAGTTCTACTGACTGGTGAAGAAACTATGGGAGCCATCAGTGGCCTTGACAAGAGACATATTCTGGGATGATGGTTGGAACCTAGACTAGAGTAGATTGAGGAAGGAACTGCCAGTAAGGCTACAGAGAAAAAGGAACACTTACATACTGTTGGTGGGAATGTAAATTAGTTCATCCACTGTGGAAATCAGTTTGAAGATTTCTCAAAGAACTTAAAACAGAACTAACATTTGACCCAGCAATCCCATTACTGGGGACATATCAAAAAGAAAACAAATCATTCTAACAAAAAGACACATCTTCTCATATGTTCATCACAATACTATTCACAATATCAAAGAAATAGACTCAGCCTAAGGTCTCTAGGTTGATTCTACTGAATTGGATAAAGAAAATGCAGTAATATATACCATGAAATACTACAGAGCCATAAAAATGAATAAAATCATGTCCTTTGCTACAACATGGATAGAGCTGGAGCCATTATCCTAAGTGAATTTTGCAGGAACAGAACACCAAATACAACATATTCTTATTTAAAAGTGGGACATAAACACTGGGTACTCATCCACATAAATATGGCAATAATACTGAAGACTACTGGAGGGAGGAGGTGAAAGAAGGAAGGACTGAAAAACTGTTAGGTACTATGCTGTGTACTAGGTGATGGGATCATATGTCTCCTAAACCTCAACATCATGCAATATGCCAATATAACAAAACTATACCCCCGAATCTAAAATAAAAGTTAGAATAATAAAAAAAAGCTGTTCAGCATCATTAGCCATTAGGAGAGTGCAAATTAAAATCACAAAGCAATATTACTACATACCTGTGCAAATAGCTAAAGTAAGAAACTGTGAAAAGACTAATGCTAACAAGTTGCAGGAAACAATCACTCATACATTGTTGGTCTGCATGAGTGGGAATGTAAAATGGTACAGTCACTCTGAAAAAGTTAAGCAATTTCTTATCAAACAAAATATGTATAGTACACCTCAGAAATATCACTCTTAGGCATTTATTACAGAAAAATGAAAACTTACATGCACACAGAAAACTTATGCATGAATATGCATAACAGCTTTATTTGTAATAGCCTTAAAGTAGAAAAAACCCAGATATTATTTTTATAGGTGAGTGTTTAACAAGCTGTAATACATCCACACATGTAATATGACTCAGCAATAGAAGGGAATGAACTATTGATACTAGCTACAACTTATATAAATCTTCAGAATTTATGTTGAGTGAAAAAAACAGTCCCTAAAAATTGCATACTGTATAATTTCAAATACATATATGCATATATATGCATATATGTATTTTTTAAACGATAAAATTTTAGAAAAGGAGCACATTAATAGTTCCAGGGCTTAGAGAAAGAAAGGCGGGGGAAGGGGAGATGAGAGGGAGAAAGGGGTCAGAACAGAATGAGAGAGAGAGGCGGGCATGGTTAGTAAAGGGTAACCAAATGGAAGGATCCTAGTGATGATGGAATGGCTCTGTATCTTGACAGTGGTGAGGAATACCTGACCCTATACATGCGATAAAATTAAGTACAACTAAATACATGCACGTGCACACACATGCACTCCAATCTAAATAAGATCCATTGATTATATGAATATCAATATCCAAGTTGTGATATTGTATCATAATTTTGCAAGATGTTACCATTGGGTCAAGTGTACATGACATGGCTTGGTTTTATTTCTTACAACTGCATGTGAATCTACAAATTTCTCAATTAAAAATTTGATTTATAAAAAGCAAAAAGAAAAGGAATTACATAAAAAACAGGGGCAGGGAAATTAGGTAGAGTGAAAGGGGATGTAAAATGTGGGGTCAAGAGGAAGATTTTCTGAGGATAAAAAGAACTTGAGCCTCTTCTAATGCTATTAGAAATCATCCAGTGGGGATGGAGAGAAATGATGTGGAAAGAGGGGTTGAGGGGGTGGGGGGAGAGGGAGGGAGGGGGGGAGAGAGAGAGAGAGAGAGAGAGAGAGAGAGAGAGAGAGAGAGAGAGAGAGAGAGAGAGAGAGAGAGAGAGAGAGAGATTAAAGAAGAGAAGTCCTTGTCCTTGAGAAAGAGATGAGTGATGAAGTGAAGTGAGGAACCCCAGTGGAGGAACTCAGCTTTGAGAGCAGGAGGGACATGTCTTCCACTCTAATAGAAGAAACAGAGAGGTTTCAGTTAGGCATGGATGCAGGCAGATTTGGTGGCGGGAAGATGAAGGATGTTGTTTCTATTTTCTGAGTGAAATATGAGGTAGAGACCTCAGATGGAATTGAGGGTAAGGAGATGGTGAGAAAAGTCTAAAAAGAGTAGGTCTGAAAGTTGTAGTAGCAACGGATACCCAGTCCTAAACCCTGGAATCTATAAATGTTATCTTACATGGCAAATAATTTGCAGATGGAATGAAGGATCTTGCCATGGGAAGATTGTCCTGGATTACTTGAGTAGGCCCTAACTGGGATCACATAAATAGAAGGTGGAGGTAGATTTGACACAGACATTATGTTAGGCCGTTCTTGTATTGCTATAAAAAAATACCTGAGAGTGGGTAATTTATGATGAAAAGAGGCTTAATTGGATCACAGTTCTGCAGGCTGTACAGGAAGCATGATGTCCTGGCATCTGCTCAGCTTCCAGGAAGGTGTTAGGAAGCTTTCAATGATGATGAAAGGCAAAGGGGGAATAGATGCACCACATATCAAATACAGGAGCAAGCGAGAAAGAGTGAGCTTGTGGGTGCCGTGCCCTTTTTAAAAAGTTATACTTTTAGTTCTGGGATACATATGCAGAACGTGTAGGTTTGTTGCATAAGTATACACATGCCATGGTTGTTTGCTGCATCCATCACCCCGTCACCTACATTAGGTATTTCTCCTAATGCATGCATGTTTCCATGTCTACTTGTTTTTCATAGTTTATCATTTCAATACCAAGTATCAGGGTAATTCTTATTAAGATATTTAAAATAACAACTAAACTGACAAGGTGCACAAGTCCACTGCAGTAACAACAGTATGAGCAGCTATGATCTAGTTTGTGCATGCAATCACTGGCAATGACAACTGCATCACAATTCCTGCCTGGCCTATGACAATTGTAAAACTGTCAATATATATTTTTTAAAGTTTTTCTTTAAGTTCTGGGATACATGTGCAGAACGTGAAGGTTTATTACGTAGGTCTACATGTGCCATGGTGGTTTGCTGTGCCTATCAACCTGTCATTTAGGTTTTAAGCCCTGCATGCATTAGGTATTTGTCCTAATGGTCTCCCTCCCCTTGCCTCATACCCCCTGACAGATGGTGGTGTGTAATGTTCCCCTCCCTGTGCCCAAATGTTCTCATTGTTCAATTCCCACTTATGAGTGAGAACATGCAGTATTTGGTTTTCTGTTCTTGTGTTAGTTTGTTGGGAATGATGGCTTCCAGCTTCATCCTGTCCTTGAAAAGGACATAAACTCATTCTTTTTATGGCTGCATAGTATTCCATGGTGTATATGTGCCACATTTTCTTTATCTGGTCTATTGACTGAGGGGCATTTGGATTGGTTTCAAGTCTTTGCTATTGTGAATCGTGCTGCAATAAACATACGTGTGCATATGTCTTTATAGTAGAATGATTCATAATTCTTTTGGCATAGACCCAGTACCGGGATTGCTGGGTCAAATGCACTTTTAAATGACTGGATCTCATGGGTACTCAGAGTGAGACTTTATTTGTCAATGGGATGACCCAAGCCCTTCATGACAAATTCATTCCCATGATTCAGTACCGCCCACCAGGCCTTACCTCCTGCACCAGGGATTCATGAGAATTCAACATGAGAATTGGTTGGAAACAAACATCAACACCGTATTAGACACATAGAGGAGAAGGTGGTATGAAGATGGCGTAAAGAGAGGCTACCAGCCAAGAAATATCACTTGCCACCAGGAGCTGGAAGAGTCAAGGAATGAATTATCTTCTGGAGCCTCCAGAAAAAGTGTGGCCCTGCGGACACTTTGATTTTAGCCCATCAATACTGCTTTCAGACTTCTGGGCTCCAAGCTGAGAGAATAAATTTCTGCTAAGCCACCAAGTTTGTGATAACTTATTGCAGCAGGCATAGGAATCAACTACAAAGGTACTCTACTCTTGTATTTCATGCAGTATCTCTCTGTAAGACACTGTGGGGGTAAAATAATCTCTCGTGGGATAGTCAGGCACCTAGTACTTATTGGTACTTTTGTTAGCACTGGTACTTATAATCTAGCTAGTTTTCTGTGCTTCTGATAATTTCCTAATTTAATACACACACGCACACATGCATGTGCATGCATGTACACACACACAGACACATACACACACAAACATTTATTCACCCTGAAAAAAAGTACAAATTTTTGAAGGCAAGCACCTGTTTTATAGGTTTTTTAATTTTTTCTAAAATGCTCCTTTATAGTGCTGGGATGTAACAGATTCTAAAAAACTAGTATTTGAATTTAAACGAAGTAGTCACTTAAGTATGCATTTAATTTTGTTTTAGTTCATATATGATTCTGTGGTCTTTTGGCTTATCTGTGAATTTTGGGGAAAAATGAGATGTCTATTTCACTATACTGTTGACAGAATGAGGAATTGGATGAGAAAGTGGCTATCCATGGTGCTGCGTGAACTTGCTTTGACACGAAGCCTCCTCTGTCTAGGGCTTCACAACTCTAGTTCTAATGCATTTCCCTGGGACAGAACTGTGTTTTCTGAAGCCTTTATAGAAATGCTTTCATGAAACAGACTTGGTAGTGTTGAATATTTTTCTTTTTGAGTCAGAGAACTTGTTTCAATTAATTTATTGTTGATTTTCTTCACTTAATGGGATATACATATGGGTTTTCCTATGCTTAATAGACTGTGTTCTGCTTTCTTAATTCCTGGGGCACTTTGCTTTGATCTTCTACTTCTGCCTTAATTTAGGCCTTCATTTCTAGTCTGGTTTATTTAGCAAGTAAAAAAATGTTTTAAAAACACTTATATGAGAATGTAGAATTGACATATAAAACAAACAGGTTGTGTTCTCAAGTAGCTTGTAATTCACTAGTCTATCCATTTATTAATACATCTATCCATTATCCATTCATTTTGACAAATATTTTTCAAATACTTATTGTAGCTCAGGCAATATATTATGGGCATAATAATAATAAAACATGCCATCTCTCCCATCAAGAAGTACATATCTGGGGAGGTAAGGGAGAGAAGTGACTATCATATTGCTTTTAGTGCTGTGGTAGAGATGAGAACATGCTGCTTTAGCAGCACCATGGAGGGCCATCTAGTCAGGGGCAAGGAGGCTGGGAGAAGCACAGAGGAAGTCAATCTCAACTGTGAAGAACCATAGAGATAGCAGGGTGAGAGTTATTCTAAGCATAACACACTGTGGCACCATCCAGCTGGAACCATTCTTCCAGATAAGTCTCAGTCTCTTGGTACTCCATGGGGACTTCCTTCATTAATTTAACTTAAAGTTACCTAAGTCTCCTCCAGTCTCCAGAATGTATGCTATGTATGGTGTTTTGTTCACCTGCCCTGCACAGCTTGGTGTGGTGGAAGCATCAGGTATGGTTGAAAAGACTGGGGTTGAGTCTTCCTCCACCTATCTGCCAATGCTTCTTGATGCACGTACCTTTTCACTTTTACCTTCCTACTTTCTATGCCAGCCTTCTGACCTACCTGAAGTTCCTTCATGTGCATTTCCCCATACATTCGTGACTTTTGCAGGGGCAAACTGCCTGGTCAGGTAAACCCATAACCTCTTTTCCCATCTTGGCATGGCGAACTCCTATGTATCAAACTCAGGTATTTTCTACATAATATTTCCTTGATATTTATAGTCAGATTCTCCTCCAGTGTGCTGCTGCAGAACTGTAAGCATCCCTCTGCAATGCACTTATCACAGCAAATGACAGTTTTCCGTATGACTCTTATTACTCAGTGGACCTCGAGCATCTTGATAATAGAGACTATGACCTATTTATCTTTGGATCCCAAGTAACTTGCACAGTGTCAATCACATGATAGGCATTCAAGACATATTTAATGAACAAATGGGCCACTGAAATAGGCAACAGATTGGTTGTTGTTTCAGAGTTGGTTGTTATTAATAGTCTTTACCCAGCACCTAACAGTATCTTTTTTTCTTATGTAGGCTCAAAAACACCCTGCATTAATCACATAAAAGACCTATATTCTGAAGGATAAAAAATGTCTATTCCACTGCTAGAAATTTGGTAAAATATATTCTAGTTATAGATGACACCACTTAAGAAACTTTAACAAATTAAGAATTGAAATAGGGTAGAAAAATACAATCTATTGATTATATCTAATTTTACTGCCTGGAACAAAGCTTTTGATTTTAAAGAAATCAAGGGGCATCATGCAGTGTATTTTTGCTGCCTAGAGAGTTAATTCACATTAGATAAAGAAGACTTACACATGATGTAATGTCAAGAGTTATTAAATTGATGATGACAGAATGTGTTTCTGGTTTAGTTTTTATTGAAATGAAACTGCTGTTTTAATTCCCCTTTGAGATGGGGTGGGAGTGGGGAGAGAATTGTGTCTTATTTTCAGGGTAATTTACTTTACCATTTTCAGTGGGACCAATTGTGAATTATCGATAAGGGATTTGAAAAGCCAGACCTAAAATTTAAAGTCATAGCAGTTGGTTTGCTTTTAGAAATAAGTCACCTTGCAGGCTCTGATTAGAAGATGCTCCCAGAGAACTTTTAGAATCTCCCAGTACTCAGAGAACTGTTGGGATCTCCTCTGGGAGCTTGTTAGAAATGCCAAATCTGAAATCCCAGCTAATTCATGTACACATTCGAGTTTGAGAAGCACTGCTCTAGGCTGTCCATGCTAAGATTTTAGTTCAACCATTCTGCACCATACTGCCTCCTCTGTCTCTGGTCCTTAGTTTTCTATCTGTAGGTTGGATAGAGTGGGGTTAGTCACTAGGTTCTTATTCCTGACTTTGAAGAGACATTGAAGTGGAGGTGACCCTTGGGAGGGAGAGAGCTATGTCCATGCCGGATGCCTGGCAAGTGCTGTGCTGAACATCATGGACTTTGTATCCTATAAAATACAATATACATGCAAACCTGTTCTGTCAGTTGATGAAATGCCAGACCAGAAAAGGTGACATTTTTTCCTTTAGAGTGCCATATTGTGATGGCAGGGGTCATCAGCCATCAGTTCTGGACACCAGGGAGCTGAAGTCAAAGGAGAGAGCAAGAGAGTAAGGGCATGTGAGCTCAGGGCAGAACAGCTGCAGTGACCTGGGAGGACAGAGCCAAGTTAGAGCAAAGTGGAAGAAAACAGAGCCATGGGGCTTGGTGAAGCAGAGATTTAATAGGGGCAGAGCAGGGCTGTCTGACAGTTTGAGGGGTGTAAAACTGCAAGAGTGAGAGAGTGTTTGATCCACAGGAGATTTCAGCATGATTTGCAAATGGAAACCTCGCTGTAAGATTTTCCAGAAGAGCTAATGAGAAGGGGATAGACTCAAGGGATGTCTGACAGCTTGAATCATGAAATGGACAGAGTACTGAAGTCTACTTCAAATCAATCCTCTCTGCTCTCTGTGTGTTAGGTGGGAAGGAGGAAAGAAAACAGGGTATTGTCTTTTTGGGCTACGTCAGTAACAGCACACTCACCTTGCTTTTTCCTTCACAGGGTCCTCATTGGATCGTCTTCACTATCCCAGTGACTTCCACCTAGTGTTTACTGGTCTGCACATGTTAACTACCATTAAATATTTGCCCAGTCTTGATGTGCCTCAAATATTTTCTCATTTAATACTAGTCTGAGAGTTCCAGAGTTTTTGTCCATCTCACTTCACTCTCCATATCCCCCTCTTCAAAAATGCCACAGTACAGCTCACAGGTGCTGCCTGGAACTGACGAACAGCTGTTCAGTTAAGCTGTTCCTTTTCAGTCCCATCTCCTGCCAAATTTTTACAAGAACTACAGACGTGCAGAGAAATCAGAAATGACAGAAAAGCTAGCATTCCAAATAGTGCCAAAAAACAACAAAAATAAACTAGATAAGTGAAAGAAAGGGTTAAGCCACATATATATATGCAAATGTTTTATAGTTTTTAAGATAATTAACCCTTGTACAGTGTGGAGGGGACTGAGTCACTTGTCACCTCTGCTGAGACCTCTGAGAGAAACTGATCCTCAGGGGCTATTGCTACCTATTTAGAGGGCACACTTTGTCCATAGTGTCTCATCTTTCCTTAATCTCAAAAGGATTGACTTTAGTACCTTTAAATTTAGTTGTTTGAAATATTCTATAGCAATGTTTCTTAAGAAGTCTCCGACTTTTTCATTGTGAAGATGCTCTGGTGGAGGAAAATCAACTTTGGGTCTGGAGTTGGAAGACTAGGTTCTGACTCACTAGCTAAGTGCCCTTAGGAAAGTCACTTGGTCTTTCTGAGCATCTGTTGTCCTCCAAAGTCTGTTACTTCCTCCTGGGAACATGGCTGCCCAGCTAAGTACTACATTTCTCAGCTTCCTTTATAGCTGGATATGCCCGGTCTCATGAATGAGTCCTCACCAGTGGCATATAAGGAGAGGGTTCATTGGGGAAAACTGCCTGCCTTAGACTCTCTCTTCCTTCCCATTCTCTTGAGCTGGATCCTGGATCTGGGGTAACTCAGATTCTATAGTGCAGATGAGAACAACTTCCCTAGGAACAACAGACCAAGAAGACGAAGGAACCTCTCTTCCATCAAGAAGTGTACACCTCGGAGGTAAGGGAGAAAAGTGACTATCATATTGTGTGCCTTTAGTGCTGTGGTAGAGATGAGAACATGCTGCTTTAACAGCATGGTGGAGGGCCATCTAGCCATCTAGTCAGGGGCAATGGGGCTGGGAGAAGCACATCCCAAGGTAACTTTGTGAAGTATAGCTTTCGTGCCAGCTTGGACCTCTAAGTATCACAGGATAAAATAGGGGAGGAACACATGTCTGTCTCACGTATTTGCCTGTACTGTTTGCCTATTTATTATACCTGCATAGTCTTAGCCTTAGTTAATAGAACATCCATGCCTCTATTGGTAAGATTGGAGAAATCATATTAACCTTGCAGAGTTGTTATGAGGGTTAAGTCACATGATATACACAAACGTTTTATAAATTGTTAAGTACTATAACAACGCTAGCTTTTATTGTTGTTGCCATTCATTGCATTGGGGAAATCATGAGGTGGAGCATGGCAAATGATGGGATAGAAGGTGACTATCAATAATCAAGTCTCTGGAGGGGCATGCAGCACTTCTGGTGACCTATCTCCTGTCCCCACAGGAAAACATGGGAAGGTATGAATAGAGAAACATAATGTCTTTATGGTAGAATGATTTATACTCCTTTGGGTATATACCCAATAACGGCGTCGCTGGGTTGAATGGTAATTCTGTTTCAAGTTATTTAAGAAATCACCAAACTGCTCTTCAAAATGACTAAACTAATGTACATTTCTGCCAGCAGTGTATAAGCATTTCCTTTTCTTCACAACCTCACCAGCATCTGCTGTTTTTTTACTTTTTAATAATTGCCATGATGACTGGTGTGAGATGATACCTTGTGGTTTTGATTTGCATTTCTCTGATGATCAGCGATGTTGAGCTTTTCTTCATGTGCTATTTGGCTGCATATATGTCTTCTTTTGAAAAGTGTCTGTTCACATCCTTTGCCCCCTTTTTAATGGGGGTGTTTGGTTTTTGCTTTTGGTTTACATCCAAAAGCCTTCACATTTAATGGGGATGTTTTGTTTGGTTTTTGGTTCACATCCTTTGTCCCCTTTTTAATGGGGAAGTTTGTTTAAGTTCCTTATGGATGCTGGATATTAGACCTTTGTCAGATGCATAGTTTGCAAATATTTTCTCTTATTCTGTAGGTTGTCTGTTTACTCTGTTGATAGATAGTTCCTTTTGTTACACCAAAGCTTTTTAGTTTAATTGGGTCTGATTTGTCAATTTTTGTTTCTGTTGCAATTGCTTTTGGCATCTTCACCATGAGATCTTTGCCAGGTTATCCTGTGTCCAGTCCACTCCTATGTCCAGAAGATAACCCTAAGTTATCTCCTAGGGTTTTAAAAAAAATATATAGTTTTGGGTTTTAAATTTAGGTATTTTATCTATCTCGAGTTGAGTTTTGAATATGGTGTAAGGAAGGGGTCCAGTTTCAATCTTCTGCATGTGGCTAGCCAGTTATCCCATCACCATTCATTGAACAGGGAGTCTTTTCCTCATTGCTTGTTATTGTCAGTTTTGTTGAAGATCAGATGATCATAGTGTGTGGCCTTGTTTCTGGGTTCTCCATTCTGTTCCATTGGTATTTGTGTCTGTTTTTGTACTAATACCATGCTATTTTTATTACTATAACCGTGCAGTATAGCTTGAAATCAGGTAATGTGATGCCATATGTATGTTTAACATAGCACTATTCACAATAGTAAAGACATGGAATCAACCTAAATGCCCAGCAATGGTAGGTTGGATAGAGAAACTGTGGTACATGTACAACATGGAATACCATGCAGCCATAAAGAAGAATATCATGCCCTTTGCAGCAACATGGAGGCCATTATCCTAAGCAATTTAACATAGGAAGAGAAAAGCAAATACTTCATTCTCTTACTTGTAAGTAGGAGCTAAACTTTGAGTACATGTGAACACAGAGAATGGAACAATAGAATCCAGGGCCTCCCTGAGCATGGAAGGTGAGAGGAGGGTGAGGGCTAAAGCTACCCTTTGGGTACTATGCTTATTTCCTCAGTGACAGAATAATCTGTACATCAAACCTCTGTGACACACAATTTGCCTATATAACAAACCTGCACATGTACTTCTAAACCTAAAATAAAAGTTAAAAAAAAAAAAAAAGGAGAAGCACAATGGCCAAATGCAAAGGCTTTGGATTCACGCTGCCCTATTTAAATTCAGGACCTGCCACTTATTATCTTAGGCAAGTTATTTAACCTCTTTTTTTTTGTAGTTTTCTTAGTGAAATGAGGATAATAATGATGGCACCCTTTTTGGGTGGTTGTAAAGGTTAAATGTATGCTGTGAGGATTCCTGCAGGTATAAATGATGCTGACAACATGGGAATCACTCCACAAATGTTATTAATATGTATATTACCTATATGCTTACAGGTAAGAACAAGTGGAAGTGGGAGATATGAAGTACATAAATGGATAAGCAGCTTCATCTTAGATTCACTATTATTTAAGACTACTTCAGTGTTTTTATAGATGACTTACTAGCACTAATGTCCAAAGTTCCTTTTCTTCTCAACTTTTACTACTATACCTTAGTTATAATGGCTTTAAGAGGTACTTTTTTTTTTACAATTTCTAAAATTGGGATGCATTTTAAAATTGACAGTGTTGGTGGGAGTGTAAAATAGTTCAACCATTGTGGAAGACAGTGTGTGAATTCCTCAAGGATCTAGAACCAGAAATACTATTTGACCCAGCAATCCCATTACTGGGTATATATCCAAAGGAGTATAAATCATTCTACTGTAAAGACACATGCACATGTATGTTCATTGTAGCACTATTCACAATAGCAAAGACTTGGAACCAACCCAAATGCCCATCAGTGATAAACTGGGTAAAGAAAATATGGTACATAGACAGCATGGTATACTATGCAGCCATAAAAAAGAATGAGTTCATGTCCTTTGCAGGGATATGGATGAAGCTAGAAGTCATCATCCTCAGCAAACTAAACACAGGAACAGAAAACCAAACACTGCATGCTCTCACTTATAAGTGGGAGTTAGACAGTGGGAACACATGTCGTTTTAGAGGACATGATGAAGCTGGAAACTATTAATCTCAACAAACTAACACAGGAACAGAAAACCAAACACCACATGTTCTAACTCATAAGTGGGAATTGAACGGTAAGAACACATGGACACAGGGAGGGGGATAACACACCGGGGCCTGTTGGGGGTGGGAGGCTAGGGGAGAGAGACCATTAGGACAAATACCTAATGCAGGTAGGGCTTAAGACCTAGATGACTGGTTGATAGGTACAGCAGCCCACCATGGCACATTATACCTATGTAATAAACCTGCACATTCTGCACATGTATCCCAGAACGTAAAGAAAAATTAAAAAATGTTGACAGTGTTTTACAATTGCGATAGACCAGGCAGAAACTGTGATGTAGTTGTCATTGCCTGTCATTGCATGCACAAACTAGATTACTGCTGCTCATATTGTTGTGACTGCAATGAACTTGTGTACCTTGTCAGTTTAGTTGCTATTTTACATATATTAATAAGAATTACACTGATATTTGGCATCGAAATGATCAACTATGAAGAATAAGAAGACATGAAAACAGAACAGCAGCATGTGCATTTGATATTAGTGAAATAGATATTTGTTGTTGGAGGTGTAATTACATATTCTTTTGAAGAGCAAAAGCCAAGTATAATAAGATCCAAGGAGAGAAGATTCCCACAAGTAGATGAATCTGTGTTATGTTTGTGTGGAGATATGTGTACAAGGATTGTGGACCCCATGTCTACATAAGCAATTGAAGATGGAGAAATTACAAAACTCCTCATAATGCATGAAAAATTTCAAAGCCACAAGAAGCTATATGTTGAAGAGAAATGTGATTATAGCATTAAATCAGAGAACAACCATTCATCAGAAACCTCTTGCTAACTTTGAATGGAGAAGTTAATTTCCAGCTACATATGTTTCATTTGTGAGATAATGTATGAATTAAATGGGAAATGTTGTTGAAACCTCAGTGGTTTTTGGCATGCCTAGAAAGTTATACTAATGATACTTAAGAGATAAAGAGCTTGATCATGGGTTAGAAAGCATCATGTCCTTTAATAATATACATAATTGCACTGGTCAAAAGTTACCATATTTAATTGCATCCACAAAAATATATCTAGTAATGAGATATTCCTCAAAGAAGAAGAAATGGATGAATAGGTGATGGTTAAATTGGTAGAGTACTGGCATGAAGTCTCATTTGTCTATTTTTGTTTTTGCTGCATTTGCTTTTGGGTCTGTATCATACATTCTTGGCCTAGGCCAATGTTGGAGATCCCAGTGTTCACATTCACACTCCAACCAGAATTTCATGATCTTCCAGAGTTCTTACTCTTACACAAAATGTGTTCTGTGCTCCAAGAAAATCTCCAATTATCTTGCATAGTTCCTCTTTTCTATTTTCCTTGCCAGTTCATGTCTCCTTTCCTCTGTCCATTTCACCATCCAGTCTGACCCCACGGCACATCACTTCAGCTACTCTCTTGCCAGCACCTTCTTTCCCTTTAATCCCATGTCATAGTTTTTTAGCTAATTGCCAACTTTGTATCAATATGCAACATGGTTAGGCTTTGTGCCCCAACCCAAGTTTCATCTTGAATTATAATCCCCATAATCTCCACGTGTCAAGGGAGAGACCAGGTGGAGGTAACTGAATTATGGGGCCAGTTTTCCACCATGCTGTTCTCATGATAGTGAGTGAGTTCTCGTGAGATCTGATGGTTTTGTAAGTGTTTGGTAGTAGCTGCAAGGAAGATTTTATTTATGTGTCTTTGAGCTTGTATGTAGGAATCTCTCCAGGGTATAATAGAAGTGGGTTTGCTGGATGGCAGGATATACACCTATTCAAATTTACTAGGTATTGCCAAATTGCTTTACAAATACACCAGTACTGTATGTTGATTTCTGTCATAGAAGAGCTTTAAATATTAAAGAAGCCAAGTTTATCAATGTTTTTCTTTATGAATTTGTACTTTTTAATGTCTTGTGTAAGAAACCTTCTCCTACCACAAGACCGTTAAAATATTTGACTACGTTGTCTTCCAAAAGCTAAAATTTTTCTTAAAAAATGTTGTCCTTTGATGTACTTATCTTAACTTTTGAGTACGGCATGAAGATAGAATATAATTTTATCATTTTCCACATTGTGGGCCCTTTGCCCTAGCATACCTTATTTCATCCCATTGGTCCATGTGATTATCCCTGTTCTCACACTTTAAGTTGTTGCAGCTTTATAGCTTGTCTTAATTTCTGACAGAGAATCAAAGGTTAGTGACTCATGGTGGAATCAAGGGTTAGTGACTCATTGTTATTTATTTCCTTCAAAACTGTCTTGGCTATTTTTGGCCTTTTGGACTCTCTCAAATGAACTGTTAGGATCAAATTTTATGAAAAACCCTGTTGGGATTTTGATTAAAATTGCGTTGAATTTATAAGTTAGTTTGAGAGAGAACTTACGTTTTTGTGATACTGAGGGGGACATTTTACTAGATAGGGTCTTGCTCCTCAGTCTGTGATCTTTGGGCCAGTAATATTGACATCACCTGGATGCTGTTAGAAATGCAGTATTTTGGGTGCCATTCTGTTCTTACTGAATCAGAATCTGCATTTTAACAAGAGCCCAGATTTGCCTGCACATTAAAGTTTGAGAAGTATGGTTCCAAAGCCATCTCTCCCCTCTTTCTAAATATAGCTATTGATTTAGGGTTTGGATGTCATTTTTCTTTTTAATTTTTTATTGGATTTTAGGTTTTGGGGTACATGAGCAGAGCATTCAAGACAGTTGCGTAGGTACACACATGGCAGTGTGCTTTGCTTTTCTTCTCCCCTTCACCCACATTTGGCATTTCTCCCCAGGCTATCCCTCCCCACCTCCCCCTCCCACCGGCCCTCCCCTTTTCTCCCCAATAGACCCCAGTGTTTAGTACTCCCCTTTCTGAGTCCATGTGTTCTCATTTTTCATCACCCGCCTATGAGTGAGAATATGCGGTGTTTCAAACCTCCCTCTTTACTAGATTCTCTTGAGCAGAAAAGACACATGCTAAACTATCTATTGTTTTAATAAAGATACCCCAACCTCTGACTCTGGCTCCATCCAGCTATTGTCCACTGTCATTTTCTCCCTTCCCCATCAAACTCTGTGACAGAGATATTTGTGCTCCTGGCATTCATTTCCTCAACTTCCAGTCTTCTCAGGCATCTAGTTCCTATCATTTCATCAAAACTGCTTGCGTTTTGGTTACAGAGGACCTCTTAATATCCAAATCCTCTGGGGATCTCCTCACTTCATTTGACCTTCTTGCAGCATCTCTGCACCTTTTCACGATTCACTCATTTCTCCTATATTCACAGCATTTGACTCAGTTCAGCTTCTAATCATCTCTTTCTTACACCCTTGCAATTTTCTTGTAATCAACATTTTCTCTCCAGCCCATGCCTTCAACTCTCTATAAAGCTTTGACAGTTCTTCTAAATGTAAACCAGAACATGTTACTGCTTCATTTAAAACCACTCTCTAGCATTCACAGATAAAACCTAAAACTTCTTGGCTCATCATCAAAGAGCCTTGTTGATTAAGCCCATATCTGGGTGTCATTTCATTTTCCTACCATTCCCTTTCACGAGACTTGTGTTCTAGCCAGTCTAGTTGAGTTGCAGTTACCTGATAGATATCCCATTCTATTTCCTATGTCCATGCCTTTGCATTTCTACTAGAACTGTATCAAGCACCTACTCATCCTTTGAGATCCAGTACAAATGTCTTTTCCTCGTGAAACCTTCCATTCCCACCTAGACAGAGAATCTCTGCTGCCTTGGGCTGCATTTTTATGATTTTCTATCACAGTGTGTAGCAACTATTGTTTACCTTTCCTACCCTATCAGCCTGTGAACTTGTTGTGAGAGGACTTACTCGTACTCATGTTTATATCCCCACAAAAGTATACAGTAGGCACTCAATAAATGCTTATTGCATGAACAAGTGGAAGACTGCATCAAGCTACTAGAAGAGACATTTGTTCATGGTTTTCTTGCAGTTGTTTCTGCTTCTGAAATTTGAGCACTTCTTTCTGGGGATCCAAATTACTCCTCCCCTGGAAAGGCCTTCTTGAGAGGCTCCAGTTGGATGGAACCTGTCATCCTCATGCACTTAAATACCAATTTTAGCTGATCCCTCTCTTAGACACTTCCCTCTTGCTCTGTATTTGGGTCTCTCTTGCTCAACCCAAGTCACCTGTAAGTTGCCCAAAGAAAGAGATTCTGCCTCATTCTTTTTCATCCTTTTCCCAAATGCCTATCTCAGTGCTTTGACATGGGAGGTGCTTGATTGATGTCTGTTAAAATGAATCAACGTTGTTTTAAGTCAAGCAAAGAGGATTTTTCCAATGAGAACATAAAGGAGCTATAGATTCCTAAACTGGTGAGAACATTATGTGGGTAGAGCACATGCTGTGATTATTAATGTCAGACAGGCAGGTCATTCCAGAAATCAGAAGCTGAATATTTGCTGAGAGAGAGGCTTGGGGAGGTTTAAAAAATCCACCTCCACAAAGATGCTGCCCAGCAGAAATGCTCTTAATCCGCATGCGAGTGTTTGGTATACCCTTTGTACTCTTATCCTGGGGCAGGAGTAAAAACTGCCTTTTCACTAAGCCAATGTGAACTTTTGATTGGACTTTGGGGCTAAGCTCGGTGAAGCTTCTGAAAGGCTGTTCTTAAAAGCTGTCTAAGGAGGTGATTAAATCTTCTTGAGCCGTGGGAGACCCTGGGAGAAAAAGCTTTCCCTCTGCCTCAGTTCCCTTGGCTGAATCATCACGGTTGAGGAGTATTCCTTTCTCACTCCCAGAGGCCTTAGCATTCTAATCTCTAGTTAAATTAAGCATCACTGGAGAGGAAAAAAAGCCTGACTTGGTGAAAACAATAAGCTTAAATGGAACAACCTGAGCTTGTTGTACAGCGCATGCCTTCGGCAAGCAAATGAGCTCAGACCTCATCCTGATTCTGATTCACACTTGTTAGAAGAAGGGGCCCATTAAATATCAAATGCACCAACAATCAACATTTTCTTTGATTTTCTCATAAGGCATTAGAAATTTCAATATTTTATTTTAATATGCTTTCATCATGTGATGTTTCAAAACAGGCCTGAAAACAGGCCTGTAGCCGCCAGCTCCTTGCTTGTCTGCTAAGGGAAGCAAGGCTGTGCCTAGCCCTGGATGGCTCATACTTGGATCCTTATCAGCCCAGGGTGGTGTGGTAAATGAAGACCTCCCCACAGTTCCTCTAACAACAGGACCGAAGTCCTAGTGAGGTGACCTTTGGTCTTCTAGGACTTGATACTTATTTAAGTACCCAGCATGAGACATGGCCATTTTGTGACCTAAAAAGGGTCATGTGTAATTTTTAAAAATCCCTCAATACATTAAACTTCAACAAAGCACAGATGGACATTTCTCCTGCAAAGGCTAGAGGACAGCCGAGTTTCAGTGGCTTCATTTTTTCTTTTCCAAGTAGAAACAAAAGGAAAACAATGAAGATAAGCAGAAGAAAACTGTTTTATTCTTGTTGTCAGTGAACTTACTGAGTACCCAGTCACTTCCTGCATCAAAGAGGCCTGTGTCCTTCTTCCAAGGATGTCAGAGTTTAGTTGGGAGAGACATTGTACCACATAAACGCAATGATTGAAGCGTTGGATGTTTTCTGTTTGTCTTGCTAGCTCCACCCCCTTCTCTTTCTTGGATCCCCAGGAAGTTAACCACTACAAGCTGAATCAGAGGGCTCTGTTGCCTTCTGGCTCCAGGTGGAGTTTGATCAAAGATCAAACTCGCAAGAGATGGAAGGAAAGGAGGACCATAAGGCTGGGATGTTTATTTCTTGGCTCTTCCCTGCTGGTCACTGCAGGTTAGATGAATTTCTCCTTACAGTCACAGTTTCTATCAAGTGATCCTCCCTTACAATTTCACTGACTTTCTCAATATTTTGGCAGTTTTCTCTACCTTGTGCTGCTTCAGACCTTGGAGGAAGAAACAGCTCCCTGATATTGCTGCTCTCAGGGTACCTCACTATCCCTTATCCCTTAGCCCTGGCCAAAATTTGCAGAGTCCTGATATGGTTTGGGTGGAAAAGGTGTTACCTTCTTGGCATCAGCTTAACACTGATTCCAGGAGCCTGGGCTTTGGAAGGAGAGACTAAATAAAGGGCAAGGATTAAGAACATCTGTGTCCTTTTTAACTCAGGTGTCCTTAGGGCATTTTATCAAATTGAAGATCTGAATATGCAGGGTAAAATCTGCCTCAGGTTAGAAGTTTCAGTTAGCAGGAATTCTCGACAGTTCAGCATGAGTGAATTATTGAATGACTAATTGAATTAATTAATGAATAATTGATTTCACCCCACCCAAATCTCACCTTGAATTGTAATAATCCCCACCTGTCAAGGGTGGGGGGCCAGGTGGAGATAATTGAATCATGGGGGAGGTTTCCTCATACTGTTCTCGTGGTAGTAAGTCTCACGAGATCTGATGGCTTTATAAATAGGAGTTCCTGTGCACGAGCTTTGTCTGCCACCATATGTAAGATGTGGCTTTGCTCTTTGTTCGCCTTCTACTGTGATTGTGACGCCTCCTCAGCCACATGGAACTGTGAGTCCGTTAAACCTTTTTTTTTTTTTTTTTTTTTAATAAATTACTCAGTCTCTGGATATGTCCTTATTAGCAGCATAAGAACAGACTAATCCAAGTCCCTGTCTTAAGGCACTCCTTGAGTGCCCTCCCTGAGTTCGTCAATTGTTTTCTGCTGAGACCTTGCCTGATGTAATAGGTATCTTGGAAATATAAGATGGGGCCCTTAATACTGCATATAGAAACTCTAGAAGGCATTTGGAGAAAGGCAGGCATGAAACAAATTGTGGGTTATACTGGTGGGGAGGAGATTTCAGGCAGCTGGAACTTAAGGTACTAGGTGTTGTGGTTGAAGCATATTGCTCCAAAGGCATCATTGCCTATCTTGCTTATTCTTACAGGCTCAGCTTCCACTAAAGCCCCAGATACATTTGTGATCAATCACATTTGCCAAGTAAATGGAAGAATGAGGGAAGGCAGGGAATTGAAGGTGCTAGGGTGTTCTGCAGAGTCCAGATGACAGGGAAATTATTCAACTATGGTAAAGACCTGGGGTAGAGAGAAAGAACACATTAAAAAATATGTAGAAGGAAAATAATAAAGAACTTGGTGAATGATTAGATGAGTGGAATAAAAAATGCAAGAATGACTACTATAAAACCTTGCTCATCATTTTTAATAAGTTATCTTCTACTCTATTCTTTTGGGGTCCTTTTGCAACTTTCAATTATTCATTCATACTGAACTGTTGAAAATTCCTGCTAACTGAAGCTTCCAACCTGAGGCAGATTTTACCCTACATATTTAGGTCTTTAAGTTGATAAAATGCCCTGGGAACACCTGGATTCAAAGACACAGATGTTCTTAATCTTGGCCTTTAGTCGCTCCTTCCAAAGCCCAGGCTCCTGGAATAAGCATTAAGCTCCTAACAAGAAGGCAACACCTTCTGAGATGTTGGTGCATTTCTTTTGAAAACTGGGTTTTTCTTTAAAATGTAAATCTTTTAAACAAGTTTGTAGATTCTTTTCCACCTGAGTCTCCAGCCTTCTTTTTACCAGTATTCATGGAAAGCCTAATGTATGCCAGACATAGTTAGATTTGGGAATTAAAGAGAAAAACACAGTCCTTGCCTTAATGAGCTTAAAGCAATTTCACTTGTAAATACAAGACAGTATTACCTCCTGCACAGGTTGTTGAAAATATCTGTAGGAGAGTGAAGTTAGGGGAACGATGTTTATCATGAGAGAGCTCTGCATACTAAGATGCGCATGGTTACAGAGAAGTGATACCGCCACAACTTCAAGTTGAGGTTCATGGTTGGGCGGAAGCACCTCTCTGACGATGTGGTAAACTAGCCAGAGATGGATGGAAGTGCACAGAGGAGGGCACAGCACTGCTTCCTGAGGTTGGGAACACCTGCTAAAATGAGGTTGCATCTGTGCTTAGTCTTAAAGAAGAATTAGTTTGCTGCCTTCTGAGATGGGGGGTGGGGAAGGTGAAGTTTCTTTTAGTGAGCAGTGTGTGTAAAGGTGAAGTCTGTGGGAGGCAGGTGAATGGCCATGAGCTAGGCAGGAGTCAGATCACATTAGTTTGTAATTGCCTGCTATTTAATTTCCTTTTTCTATTAACTTATAAGAATAGGTTTTTAAAAGTTTTTTAAATTATACAGAAAAATATAAGGTGGAAGGTAAGTTTTTCATACTCCAGTCTGACTCCCTAGAGGGATCAAAAACATTAAGACATCTCCAGGTTTTCTTACTGATAACTTTTGTTTGCATACCTGCCTGCACATTCATATATTCTATATTTTGCAAGTAAAGTTTCGGTCTACATATTTATGCAACCTAGATTATGCAGTCTACATAAGATGCAAAACCATTCAGTTTCCATCTGATTTCTAATTATTGCATGGTATTCTACATTAGGATTCATTATAATTTAGTGGAATTATATGAAGAATGTTTGTTTGCTGCTACGACAATATAGAATTTGGAATTGACAGATCCTTAAGAGTGGACAGATAAATTCAAGGGAAATAAATGGTTTTAATTTTGATGTCCAACTGCATGTTTTCTTCCGAAAGTGGACCCCTTTTATGCTCACATCCATAAATGTATGAGAGTGTTGGATACTAGGTTTTATCCAATTTGACAAGTCTGAATGTTGCTACACTTAATATTTCATACAACTGGAAAACATTAGACTTTTACTAGTTGTCTGCTAGGTGGACTCCTTATTTTTATTTATCCCATCTGTCCCAACCAAATAATTTAGGCATCAATAACTTCTACATCTCCTATATGAATTGCAAACTCCAGTTAGAATAAAATAGAAAATCTTATAAGTACTAATTAAACACTTGTTATTTGACCATTTACATTTTATTCCCTATCTGCACTTCCTTCAGGATATTTCTACAGCTTCTGAAATGCATTTTCTTTTTCTGTCTTAAATACATGCCTATTTTAAATTAACTTGTTAATTTTTCCCTTCGCTCATCTTTGCTACTTTCTCTGGCATTATTATTTCCTAGTTTTTCAAGGGTAATCTGGCAATGCAATTTCTCCATATGTTGTAGTTAAGAAGGCAGAAAATGAACAAGTGAAAAACCAATATTATTTCAGGTGGAGATAAATGCTATAAAAATAACATAAGGACAGGGTTTGAGGGTATGTGCCTTGGGGGATGTGGGTGACAAAGCTGGTGCTCAGCTATGTGGTGAACACAAGATGTCCTTGAGGAGGCATCACTTGGGCAGATCCTGAAAAGGATGAGACACATGAAGATAAGGAGGGGTTGGGGGTGGTGAACCAGACAGAGAGAAGCATGTGCAAAGAGGTGGGAAGGAGCTTGGCACATTTGAGATCGGCAGGAAGACAGCTTGTCAGGAGTCTAGTGAGCAAGAAAGGAAGGCAAGGGCAGGGCCACTAAGGGCCTGGCACCCACTATAAGGAGTGTGGATGTGTCTGGACTAAAGGGAGGCCATGGAAAGGTGTTAAGCTGCAAAGTGACATGACGTGACATGTTTTCAACAGGTCCTTCTGGGACAGGTGCTATACTGACTGCTTCCTCCTCTATTCTGCTCAGCCTCGGGAATCTTCTCCCTGCATAGATAAACCTCCTATTACACCACTTGACATTGCGAAGTTACCAAACCAAGGTGAGGATTAAACTGCAATGATGGCTTTGCATGTGGTATTTTCTCTCTCCTCCAAGTCCCTGAATTTATTGCATCAGAGATAGTTTAATTATGTCACGTCACTGAGTAATAGATGAAGAATTTTGGATAGTTCTGTTAAGAGTAGACATCATTTGAAAACCACAGTTGTTTTAGACCACACCCAAGTACAGAACTGGATTGCTTAACATTAACTGCTGCTCTCTCCCTTTGGAGATGCCTGAAATGTTCCATTCCTATGAAACTTTAAAAGGAGAGCAATTTCGAATAAATCCTCCCTTTTTTTCCTCTTTCCTTTTTTTTTCTGATTTTTTCCTTGTTTAAAATCTGCACGGCAAAAGAAACAGTCACTAGAGTGAATCGGCAACCAACAGAATGGGAAAAAATTTTTGCAGTTTACCCATCTGACAAAGGGCTGATATCCAGAATTTACAAAGAACTCAAACGGATTTACAGGAAAAAAACAAACAAGCCCATTCAAAAGTGGGCAAAGGACATGAACAGACACTTTATGAAAGAAGACATATATGAGGCCAACAATCATATGAAAAAATGCTCATCGTCACTGGTCATCAGAGAGATGCAAATCAAAACCACATTGAGATACCATCTCATGCCAGTTAGAATGGCGATCATTAAAAAATCTGGAGACAACAGATGCTGGAGAGGATGTGGAGAAAAAGGAACACTTTTACACTGTTGGTGGGAGTGTAAATTAGTTCAACCATTGTGGAAGACAGTGTGGCGATTCCTCAAGGCCTTAGAAATAGAAATTCCATTTGACCCAGCAATCCCATTACTGGGTATATATCCAAAAGACTATAAATCGTTCTACTACAAGGACACACGTACACGAATGTTCATTGCA
This sequence comes from Callithrix jacchus, assembly GCF_049354715.1. Taxonomy (NCBI): domain Eukaryota; kingdom Metazoa; phylum Chordata; class Mammalia; order Primates; family Cebidae; genus Callithrix; species Callithrix jacchus. Next base: position 68,325,193 of record NC_133502.1, read on the forward strand.
GCACTGTTTACAATAGCAAAGTCCTGGAATCAACCAAAATGCCCATTGATAATAGACTGGATTGGAAAAATGTGGCACATATACACCATGGAATATTATGCAGCAATCAGAAATGATGAGTTTGTGTCGTTTGTAGGGACATGGATGAATCTGGAGAACGTCATCCTCAGCAAACTGACACGAGAACAGAAAATGAAACACCGCATATTCTCACTCATAGGTGGGTGATGAAAAATGAGAACACATGGACACAGAAAGGGGAGTACTAAACACTGGGGTCTATTGGGGGGAAAAGGGGAGGGCCAGTGGGAGGGGGAGGTGGGGAGGGATAGCCTGGGGAGAAATGCCAAATGTGGGTGAAGGGGAGAAGGAAAGAAAAGCACACTGCCATATGTGTTCCTACGCAACTGTCTTGCATGCTCTGCTCATGTACCCCAAAACCTAAAATCCAATAAAAAGTTAAAAAAAAAAAATGCACCTATGCCAAAAGATAGAAATGGGTGATCTTCTAAGCTGTACATCTTTGATGAATATAATCGACGACATATTTAAATATTTGCTTTTTGATTGAGTAAGCACCTTGTTGCCAACCCTATACTCTTATATTTGCATTAAATTTTAGAAAATTATTTGGAATAAATTCTGTTTACATTATTAAAAAAAAACATTGCCAATAAAAGTCAACTTGAGTGTGAATTATAATTATAGATACAGTTTCTGAAGTTGCCAAATTATGTTCTTCACAGATCCATTAACATTTCCCCACTTGTCTGTTGGCTGATGTAGATCCAGTGCCGTGAGGACTTTTGGCTACTCCGTTGAGTCTCTGCAGGTTGGCTGATATGTATCAAGTTAATTGCCGGCTAATTCTGTAATAGATGTATCCCAGGTGTGTTTCTCAGTCTCATAAAACTTGTACTCTGTTCTCTTCTGCACTTGGACTTATAGTTGCATCTCAGTCGATTTGCATAATGCATTAATATCGAATCTCTCACAAACACTGCCCCTCCCCCTGCTGTAAACTCCGGATTTAAAAAGATCCTTGCTGACTACATTGAGTTAAGTTCAGGAATTTTGATTAACAGCAAAAATCAAGTCTGGAAGACTTGGTTATTTTGAACTTAAGTCTGAGAATGTACAACAGAATGGACCAATCACACAGTGCAAATACAAAGAGTTTAGGAACCGAGAGCAAAAAGGGAGGCGGCAAAGAACATGAAAGAGCAGTGCCAGGCTCTAACTCTGCTCTTTTGCTATGTCTTACACGTTACTTTCTACACAACAGCAATAAGTGAATCTGCAGTTTCGAGGTGATGCCAGATATGCCTTTCATCTTGTTTTTACCTCAGAAGTCTGGAATCTGAGCTGACATTTCCTAAACCTCAAATGACAAACTCTTTGGCATCATGGATGGAATTTTTTTTTTTAAGCAGTCTTCTGCAGCCATAGCCTTTACCAACGATCTGTTGGTGACATGTTGCTCACATATTGTCTTTTAAAGGACACCCACCCTTAACCACCATCCCATTTGAAATGGCAGCACTGCAGCCCCCATACCTTACTCTTCTTTTCTGTGCTTGTCACACTCTAAGCTACCATATTACTTATGTTCATTATCTTTATCTTTCTTCTCTGCTAGAGTGCAAGCCTCAAGACTGCAGGAGCATTTGTTTTGTTCACTGACATATACCAAGCCCTTAGAATAGTGCCTGGCACATAATAGATGCTTAATAAGTATTTGTTGAATGAATGAATAAATGATGTCTCATGAAAAGAGTAGAACAAGACCATCAGCTCTCAAGTTTATTTCTTATTTTGGGCAGCTAATTAATTCAGCTCTTCGGTCTTCACTTGTGAACATTTTCATGATGTAATATATAATATATTGACGTTTACCATAAGCTTTAATATGATTTTCTTACCAATCTTGTACATTTTAGTCTTAATCTTACACTACAAAACTGTGTAAAATTAGCTATTATTTGCCTGGTAGTCAAACTGATCTAATATAGTCTGCTACTGATTATTAAGTGTGTGATATCTTGATATCTTTTCATTGTGCACCACTTTCTATTTTTTTTTCATGCGATCATCTCCTCCCTCTTTGGATTTAGCATAGCACTAGGAACTTTGTAGATACTAATTAAGTACATTGTGATTAACTGTAAAGCGCTATAGGAGTTTTTATCTTGCAATAACTATTTTCAAAATGTAAGTTGTTAATAGCTCTATTGACTACTATAGAACCACAGAATTTATTCCATGAAATAGAAATTGCACACTTGCCTGCTGCAAATGTTGCCTCCAGACCCTTTCCTGTCTCTAATCCTTTCTGCCTCTGCATTATCCTCTAGGACTCCATTCAATTCCCTCCTCAAAGTGCAGATCTGACCATCTCATGCTAACCTCAGAAACTTTCCTTCTTCCCCAGTGTCTATATAACTACGCAGAAATTCTTCAGCAACTTATTCAAAGCTCTCTTTAAAGGCCTCAGATTTCCTTCATAGCTTTGTAACCGATCAATTTCATATTCCCAGAAAATCAGGAGAATTATGCTCCCTGCACTGTACTCTGAGCATTTCTGGTTCTACAACTTAGCTCATGCTGATTCTCTAACCAATTCTTTTTCTCTTTCAAACTTAGCTCCAAGGCAACTTTATGGAACTTTTTCTAATTCCCCCAATTGGACATGCTTCTTTCTCTAAACCACCATAACATTTTGCACTTCTAATATACACCTTATTATTTTTACTTATATTTGGTGTGTAAGCTTGCATGGTTTCCCTCCTCTTTTGGAAGCCACTTGTGGGCAGGGATTGAAGGTAGTGATCACATGCACAGTGCCTGGCATCTGATGTTACGTTGCCACACTAATGTGAATGAATGAAGAGACTTGTCCTGAATAATCAACTATTTTTCATCCTTGTATTTGGCCACATCTCAAAGTTTAAGTAAGTTCAGCCTTCCTGGTTATCGTATCAGAGTTGGAGGGATTACTTCATGAGGCTGTATTTTGGAATATCTCACTTTGATTTAGCATAAAAATGAAATCAAAATAATTTACTGTATATGAAAGCACTTTGAAAATTAAAAATACTTATGCAAATCTAAACTATTTTTATTTTATAGCTCTACCACACTCCCTAAAATGTAGTTGGCACTTCATAAATCTTTGTTGCATTGCATGGAATGGAAAATTAATTGAATATTTGAGATGTCACAATTGGGCCCTTCCTCTGTGCCCGTCTATTGACATGGGAAGGTTTCTTCTGTAATCCCCCTCTAGGGTTGGGAATTTTGACAGGGTGTGTTTGAATGCTCTCCTGTGCCACTCTCCCGAGGCCACCTCTGCCTAAACACTCTCCATTCCCAATTTTCCTCCACTGCTACTATTTCTGATCTCACAAAAATCTTCTGAATGGAAAGTAGATATTAGGTTATTGGAATGAATGGTTTCGTTACTTTGTCATTTATTTGTAGATTACAGGGAGTTCAATTATGCATGAAAACAATTGAAAGGGCAATAAAAGCATCAGTCTCTATTGACCACATGCCACTCTGCAGTCATTCGTTTATTTCATAAACATATATTTGATCACTTAGTATGTCAAAGCTTTCTAATAGGTGCTGAAATAAAAGATGAAAAAATATAATTCTGGCTGTGAAAGACTGACAATGCCACTGTCAAGACAGACACATTAAAGTGTTTTCTTACAATTCCACAGGGTAAGAGCTTGATAGAGATGTGAACAGAGTACCTTGGCCACATTTTGCCTGGGGCTGTCTAGGGATACCCATGTAGGTGGGTGACATTTGAGTTGGGCACCGAAGGTGCTAACAGGAAGAGATAGAGGGAAATGATATTCTTGGCAATGAGACCTACATGTGTAGGATCAAGATTTGTGAAAGGGCAATGTGCTTAGGAATGGTGAGATACTACATTTGACTAGAGTCCCTGGAGTGGAGGTAATTACAGGTCTGAAAAGACTTTTATATCAGTTTATGGAAGGTGGTTTTATGTTGCAGCCTAGGGACTGAACAGATTCATGCTCCAATTTATTTCCATCTCTGGTTAATAAAGAGGTTGTACTGAAGTGGGAAGGCCAGGGTCGGTTGAAACCACTTTGGAGACTATTTGTAATATTCTAGCTCTGAAATGAAGTTCTCAGTAAAGCCCTGGACATGCATGGAGATGAGGGGCTTGGCTGGAGGGGGCATTTCTAAGGATGAATAGCAGGATGTGGTGACTGGTTAGATATAGAAGATGAGGTGGGCTGTAAGGAAAAGGGAAGGGAGGCTCTTTGGCTAATAGGGTCAGTAGGCTCCATTAACTAAAACTTGTAGAATTGGAATGAGAGCAGAAATGTGTTTTTATGCACATGTTAAGTCTGGAGTGCTTTAGAGATACTGAAATAAAGTGAGAAGACAACCAAAGATGGAACTCTGAGCTTAACCAACAGTTATAAAGTTAACAAACCACCACCACCACCACAAGAAGTGAGATCAGAGAGGCAGGAGGGCAGCCAGGTGCTCTGGCAGGTGAAGGGGTGGAGAGCATTAGGGAGGGACAGGTGGCCAGCCGTGTTACTGCTGCCATGAGATCCAGAAGGGTGAAGAGTTCATCGGAGCCTTTGGGTCTGGACATTAGGAGGTCTTCCTGGACAAAGGAAGGCAGGACTTTGAATTTTACAGTGTGAAGGTGGGCAATAAAGCAGACTAGACAAGGACCAACAGCAGCTTGTGCTTAGGAGATGATTGACAATTAAAAAAAACCCAGAAGACAAAATGAGAACAAGGGGAAAAGAACTTTATTTTTATGGAAATTGAAGGAACTAATATAATTGTAACTTTTCTTAGAATGGAGGAGGTTTTTTATAGGCTGAGGGATACGAAGGAAGGATTAAGGGGGTAATGAGATATGAAAATGGAGAGAGATGAATCAAACGGAATATGGTTCTGAATAGCATGGAAAAGGATGGGCCAGTCTCTTTAGCAAAAGGACAAGGCCAGGCATGTTTAACAGGTGAAACAAAAGGGGAAAAAATGGTGGGTTGATAGGATGTATGTTGGCAAGTTTTTTTGCAGGGTAGAAGAAAAAGAGTGAGTTGGCAAGAACATAGAGGGATTGATACAATGAATGATGGGAATTTGAAGTGCCTTGATGGGTAATGAGAAAGAGGGTTAAGTGACCCTCTAGGGACTAATAAAAGCTCTGCTACGGTATGAAGGGGACCCAGCTGAGCTGGTGAGTCATTGTTCACTTATGTTGTTAAAGAATGAGGACTAATAATCATTTACTATGTACTAAGCGATATACTAAGAATTTTACAGTAACATTTTCGTAAATACAGCTAGCTATGCGGCGTATGCCATTTCCATTTCGCAAGCGAGGTAACTGAGGCTCCGTGATTTATTCATGAAGCTAATGAGTGGCAGAGCCAGAATGCACCACCAGCTGTTTCTAGCTCCACATCTGAGCCATTTAATATCCATGCTATCCTGTCCCCAGAGGAGCTGAGCTCCCAGGCTGGAGGAATACTTTATTTAGATCAAATGCAGAACGACTCAACCAGAGAGCCCATTTCTTGGATTTCAGCTTCATTGTGAGTAAAACTGACTGGAGCTGTTGGGATTGGGAGGAACAGGAGGTATCCTAGGTGGTCTCCAAGATCCTACCCAGCTCTAACATTCAGTGAGTTCCAATCCTATAACAATTATGTTCAAACGGAGCTTTTACCTGGAATTAAACAAAACACAACAGCAGCCTCTGCAGAGCACCTCTGATGCCTTGCCTTTGTCTGGGACAATCTCATTGCTATTGTTTTCAATTCAGACTGGGAGTCTAGGCCTGACACAATTTTTTTTTTTTTTCTCAGCCACATTTTACCTTTCATCATGCTTGGGAGGAGACAGAGCTATTACATTTTCTTATTTTCTATGAACTCGCTATTCTTTGTCCCTGCTTTTTGGCATTTTTGTGATCATGGTAGCTAGAGTGTAAGTTTTCTTGACCCCTTACAGACTGCAATCTCATCTCAATCAGAGTTGTCAAGTGGATTGCTGAAAGCCACTATTTAGCCTGATTGGGGAATGGGGCTCTACCTGCCTCCAGTCACCTCTTTGCTGAATACTTCCCAATTCTAGTCCATTTCCTACTTTGATACACATTTTGAATCACACAGGTCGCTCACTCTGACCTCAGCAGCTCTTCTATGAAGTTGGAGCCAGTTCTCGGAAAGAAACACTGTCCGGTAAGTTTAGGGATTTTCATTACTGCAGTTGCTTCCTCTTGGATCAGAAATGCCCTTTTTATTGTGAGGGACTGCATGATTTTTCATCTCTAAATGGATGTATAATTAGTTTAAAGTTTGACTCTTGGAAAGCAGTCTTGTTATTTCTATTTATGTAGAAAATCTAGGAGTAAATTAAGAATGCATTTTTGATACGTTACATTCAAATTTATCCAGGAGATTAATATCTGTTTTATTTGGCAAAGTATACAAACTGTTACATCTTTCTTGATATTTGAGCTATGATTTTATCAGCAATATTTATACTGTCATGGAGCTCGCCCGTCAAAGATAAATCTCCACAGATACTCCCAGAAATTAGAGCTCACCTGTGCACAAATCCAGTGCTTATGTGGGGGATGTGCCTAAAGTCTCAGGTCTCCAGGCATGGGAAATTTGGCCTTCTCTCATTAAGAGAACCTGAGAATTTTCCAAGTTTTGCTTATACTGAAACTCTACCAGTTTGCCTTCCATTTAGCACTTAAGTTACCTGTCTCTAGTTATTTCTTATTGATGAGCAAAGAACAAGTTTTAGCAAATAACAGATAATCAGTTTGCACACATTTCCCAAATTCCTGTTTTCTGTGGGTACTGTGGGCTGCAGGGAATTTTAAAATTTGAATAAACTGTAGACTGCTTTTCAGAGAGTCACAGTGTGGCAAGGACAGGTACAGACATAAATAGCTTAAATATGAGGTAACTTTTTTGTGTTTTTGAGAAATTATTTTATGATTTCTTTAAAAGAACAGACGTAGGGGATAGAAGTGCAGTTTTGTTACAAGGATAGATTGCTTAGTGGTAGAACCTGGGCTTTTGGTGCAGTCACCACCTGAATAGTCTACACTGTGCCCATTCACTAATTAGTCATCCCTAACCCCCTCCTGCCCTTCCTAGTCTCCAGTGTCTATTATTCTACTCTCTATCTGTACACATTATTTAGCTCTCACTTATAAGTGAGAACGTGTGGTACTTGGCTTTCTGTTTGAATTATTTCACTTAAGATAATGGCCTCCAGTTTCATTCATGTTGATGTAAAAGACATGATTTCATTCAGCTTTATGACTGAATATTATTCCATGGTATATATACTGCATCTTCTTTTTTTTTCTTTTTTTCTGAGATGGAGTTTCACTCTGTTGCCCAGGCTGAAGTGCAGTGGCATGATCTTAGCTCACTGCAACCTCTGCCTTCTGGGTTCAAGTGTTGGGCCTCAGCTTCCTCAGTAGCTCGGACTTCAAGCATGCACCACCACATCAGGCTGCTTTTTTGTATTTTTAGTAGAGACAGGGTTTCACCACGTTGGCCAGGTTGGTCTTGAACTCCTGACTGCAGGTGATCTGCCTGCCTCAGCCTCCCAAAGTGTTGGGATTACAGGCATGAGCCACCACACCCAGCCTACTGCATCTTCTTTACCCAATATTCCGTTTATACACACTTCTATTGTTGACATTCAAGGGCAGGAAGCATCCAGCACAGGAGAAAGATGTAGGCTGGGAGGCTACGCTGGTCTCTTCACATTTTTCTGCCTGCTTATATTCTAGTTGTGCTGGCAGCTGATTAGATGGTGCCCACCCAGATTAGGGATGGGTCTGCCTTTCCCAGCCCACTGATTCAAATGTTAATCTCCTTCGGCAACATCTTCACAAACACATCCAGGATCAATACTTTGTATCCTTCAATCCAATCAAGCTGACACTCAGTATTAACCATCATAAATGATTTTATTTCTTTGAGTGGATACTCAGTAGTGGGGCTGCTGGATCAAATGGTAGTTTCTGTTTTTAATTCTTTGAGAAATCTGTGTACTGCTTTCCTTAGAGTCCGTATTCATTTACATTCCCACCAACTATGTTAAGCATTGCCTTTTCTCTGCATCCTCACCTATATCTGTTGTTTTCTGTCTTTTTAATAATAGCCATTCTGACTGAGGTAAGTTACTAGCTCATTGTGGTTTTAATGTACATTTCTCAGATGATTAGTGATGTTGAACATTTTTTTCATGTTAATTGGTCATTTGTATGTGTTCTTTTGAAAATGTCTGTTCATGTCCTTTGTCCACTTTTTAATGGGATTTAAATTATAGGGTAACTCTAATAAGTGCTGTAATTAGGATGTTGAGAAAATACTGGAGTGTGAGAGATTAATGCTTCTAAAACACAAAAGACTTTCGCCTCCTGTTTTCTCCCAGAAATTTTCTTAGAGTAGCATTCTTGATCTCTTTCCCTACCATGGGAACACGAGTCATGTATTAGACTGGTGGCTTTGGGAAAGGAGCTCAGCTACGCCTCTTTTCTTCAATGTTTTAAAGTTAGTAGTAGAGACCCTCAGAAACAAAGGCTGTGTCAGTCCATGTCTCCCTGGGCTTGAGTGGGAAGCTTAGTTCTGGGCTTCATCTTAGTAGGCCTCTTGGACTGTAACACATAAGCCTTTCTTTTCAACAATGATAATAAAGTAATGATAATAAAAGGGATTGGTTTGTCTCTGTCTGCCTGATTTCTCTGAAACTTCTGTGTCCTAAACTCATGTTTTGGGGAAAGAAGCAGTTTTTTTAATAACACCCCCCAAACCCCAAAGAGGACATTCTAGGAAGAAGAAACTATGTTGTTAGGGATGAGAATGAAGGGAATAAAAATGCATAGAAACACTTTCATCTTGAAACAAGCATTATAATTTTAGGGAATATGCTAAGTCACTTCTCATTTTATTGATCTGTTACTTGGATTTTTACTGATACCATGTTGTATACCATATTGGTATATTGATACCATACTGATACCATGAACAACTCAAATTGTCACTTATGACAAATATTCGTTACTTATAAGTCTGAGAGTTGGCCAGTGTTATGCAGGGCTTCACCAAACTTGGCATGTCTTCTCACTCTGGGATCTTCTCTGGGATGAGTTACTGTCATGGTAGATGGCAGGAATGCAAACAGAACAAAGTGAAACTCATCATACCTCTCACAGTCATCGCTCAGATCTGGCATACTGTCATCTCTAGACACATTCAATTGGTTAAAGCAGCTCACATGACTAACCCCAGAGCCAATGGGGCAAGGAAGCATGATCTAATCACAGTGAATTGTAGCAAAGATGGGACTCTGATACACTCTCCCACATATGCCATTAGCTTTCATTTAACTTCTTGTATGTAACATCTTTAGCTGCTGTTTATGCTATTTGCATCATCTAACTTATTTAATCTGTTTTTGATAAAACTCTGGAGATTTTCCCTTTCTTTTGGTTTATTCTCCTGCTATAAAGACCAATTAAATGCTCTTTTATGTGAATGCCTAGACTACTTTTATGAGTTATTTTAATATTTTATTCATGAAACTCTGGGGAAGCCAGTAAGGTTGGACATACTCTTTACTACCAGAAAATATTTTAGTTATTAACTGTTGGTGGGAGTGTAAATTAATGTAACCATTGAGGAATGCAGTGTGGTGATTCCTCAAAGACCTAAAGACAGAAATACCATTTAACCCAGCAGTCCCATTTCTGTGTATATATCAAAAGAAATAGAAACCATTCTATTATAAAGACACATGCACATGCATGTTTATTGCAGCACTATTCACAATAGTAAAACATGGAATCAACCTAAATATCCATCAGCGATAGACTGGTTAAAGAAAATGTTGTACAAATACACCATGGAATACTTTGCAGCCATAAAAAAATGAGATAATGTCCTTTGCAGGGACATGGATGGAGCTGGAGGCTATTATCCTTGGGAAACTAACACAAGAACAGATACATGGGTATGTATGGATACACAGAGGGGAAAAAGACACACTGGGGCCTTTTGGAGGTTTGAGGTTGGGAGGAGGGACAGTATCAGGAAAAACAACTCATTAGTACTAGGCTTGATACCTGGGTGATGAAATAATCTGTACAACAAACCCTCATGACACATGTTTAACAAACCTGCATGTGTACCCTGAACTTAAAAGTTGAAAAAATTATTAAATAAACCAGGCTCCTTATAACCATTCCATCTGGTAGGCAGACTCCAGGGTGCCTCCTTGACCCCTGCCTTCTGGTAACCCCACCATTGTGGTCCCCTTGCTTTGAAAGTGGGCAGGACCAATGGAATATGACAAGGGTGATGGGGGATGTATGTGATTAGGAAACTGAAATCCTCAGTTCAGCAGCTTATATGAGATTGATGCTGCACACTACCACATAGGCTCAGAAATGGATCCTTCCCCAGTCAGTTCTCAGATGAGGCTGCAGCTCTGGCTGACACTATGATTGGAACCTTATGGTAGGAAGCAGAGGATTCTCATACTCCTGACTCATTGAAATGGTTGAGATAATAAATGGGTATCATTTTAAGCTGCTAAGTTTGTGGTAATATTATACAGCAATACAAAATTTTAAAATCCATTGTCTGTTTTAGAGTACCAAGGATAAAGTGTCTTAATTTGCTGCCTGCCAGTTCTATGCTTTATTTCATTTTGATCTCTTATTTTGGTAGAGTTGGCTTATTTGATGTGTTAATGTCAAGAACTTTTGTTGGTAAGCCCTGTATAAGCAGATTTGCTTAAATCCCTTTATGTCATATGTGTTTGTGTGGTTACAGAGAATTTAAAATACTTACTTATTTATGTTATTAAACCTGTACGATGTATTTGGTACAATTATATGTAGTGGTGATGCATACAGAAAGACATGATCCCTGCTTTCAAAGAGCTTATTGGAAGAGTCAGAATAACAAATACAATAAAAAATCACGCATTCGAATGACTGCATAGAAGACATAAATAGGCCACTGTGATCTAGAATAACTAGAGGATCTTTTCTAGCAAAGTCTTTTGAGGAGTTAGCATTTACGTTAAGATTCAAAAGCTGAGAGGAGGCGAATATAGTGTCTAATTCTCCTTAGTTTTGAATTGGATTAGTTGGTGCTAAATTGTGTTTGCTCATGTGTATAGAGATAATATAGATGAGATTTATAATATAAATTTAGTTCAGAAATAAATTTTATCAACACTTTAAATTCTGGAAATCAAAGGAAAATATAATGAACAAAAAATGTATATATTTTGAATCTAATCTGGTGATAATTTGGGTAAGAATGGTATAATGAAATGCTATGTTAGGAATTCTTAGGACAAGAAAAAGATCTTTTAAAATTATAAGGAGTTAGATTGAGTTCTATCTAGCATATATTGACCAAGCACATGACTGGATTCATATTTACAACAGCAGAGCCAAACTGTTTTTTAAAGTACTTTCTACATCCATCTCCCTCTGGCATCTCTATTATTTCTCTGCAATTGCTCTGCTGCGTTTTATTAAGCTCCAGATATCTCATCCCACTGTGAATCTAAATCTTTTGCTTCTATCACTTCAGCACACGCGTTGCATTTTAGAAGAGACCAGTATGCATTCTGGGTGTGCCAAGAAGAAAATAGAGTTTTCTCTTACTTAGACTTCAACTTTTTTTCTTACCAAGTAGTTCTCAGAGGTGTTTATGTCTTAGGCATTTCTCTTGATGGCAGTAATCTTTCTTCCAAAAGTATGTTTGGGTTTGAAAGTGCGTCTGTCTTGAGAGTTTGGAGCCAACTTAAATGTCAGTGTGTCCTTTGTGAACATTAGTAAAGTTTTGGGAAAGAAAAGTGATGGTGATGTCTGAATTCTGTGAGCATGTGACAGAAAGAGAGAGAGTGAGAGAGAGAAAGGGAGTGAAAGGGAGTGAAGAGAGAGAGAGGGAGTGAAGAGAGAGAAAGGGAGTGAAGAGAGAGGGGGAGAAACAGTTGGGAGGAACCAGGGAAAGAGGGAGCCAATGGGTGAGAGTGCAAACAGAAGGGAGTCAGGAGGAGGAGGCAGATGAGAAGAAAGAAAACCTAAACTCTTCGAAACAGTTGATAAAGAGAAATCAGTTTGACTTGAAGCAGGTGACAGGGTTGCAGAGGCAATCACACTAGGACTATGTTTACTAATTAAACAGCAGGAAAAAAAAATGAGAAAAGGGAAGCAACCACTCAGGGAAATCTATTCAGATAAAGAAAGTCCCCAGAGAAGGAAAATAGGAGTGATGTGAGAATCCAGCTACTCTGCCTTTCCTGAGTTCTGTGTTCAAGAAAGAGAGGCTAATTCAAGGTCCTAGTGACAAGAGAGGAGAAACCCTTTTCTAAGTAAGTAGCCAGGCCTCTGCAGCATAGTTTTAAAGTGCAATAAAAGAGAAGGATTACTCGGAAATTGATCTCCAAAGGTGCTTGTTTTCCCCAGTACCAAAAAGTTGAGTGCTTGGATTAGGGTTACAAGCAAGTAATGACAAGCGTGGAATTGGAAATGGGATAGAATAGAAGGCGGATTAACATATTATAGGGTGTTAATGCAGTCTAGAAGTGACTCTCTGTCTATGAATTCCTAGTGATTCCAGAAAAAGTGAAACGATAAGGCAATTGTCCTAATATCCTACTTTGATTTGGTGAAAGAAGAAAGGTTATTACATCTAGGACTCCTAGGAGGTATCTATTAATCTTGCTAGTCTTCCCTTCTCATCTCCACTGCTTACTTCAGACACATCATTTTCAGCTCTTTCTGGAACGTTTGTCATCACATTTCTTTAAAATCCTTTCTTTTTTCTCTTTTTCCTAATGACTAACACTGAAGCATAAAATCTTTTACTTGCTTTTAAAGATACCCAACCTCTAATCTTTGGAATATATATATATATATATATATATATATATATATATATATATATAACTATGCTTTAGGTTTTGGGGTACATGTGAAGAACATGCAGGATTGTTGCATGGGTACATACATGGCAATGTGGTTTGCTGCCTTCCTCCCTATCCCCCATATCTGGCATTTCTCCCTGTGTTATCCCTCCCCAACTCCCCACCCCCCACTACTCACTATGCAACTGGAACTTTAAAAGCAAACATATATATTACTCAGTTAGATTTAATTCAACCACAGTTTATTTTATTTAATTTTTATTTTAGACTTAGGCGGTACATATGCAAGTTTGTTACAAGGGTAACATGATGCTGAGGTTGGGGCTTCTCATCACCCAGATAGTGAACATAGTACTGAATAGAAAGTTTTTCAGCCCTTGCCCCCACTCTCCTTTCTTCCTTTTGGAGTCTGCAGTGTCTGTTGCTCCCATCTTTGTCTATGTGCACCCCAGATTTAGCTCCCATTTACAAGTAAGAACATATGATACTTGGTTTTCTATTTCTTTTCTGTTAACCTGCTTAGAGTGATGGCCTCGAGCTCCATTCATGGACATGATTTCATTCTTTTATATGGCTGCATAATATTCCATGGTACATATGTACCACATTTTCTTCATCCACCATTGATGGGCACCCAAGTTGAGTCCATATCTTTGCTACTGTGAATAGTGCTGTGATGAACATATGAGCAAGTGTCTTTTTGGTAGAATGATTTATATTCCTTTGGGTTTGTACCCAGTAATGTCATTGCTGGGTCATGATTCAACCACAGTGTATTGAATGTTGTGCTCAGTGTGTGGATGAGATGAGAGATGAGTAATCTGCCTCTGTTTGTTTGACTTTATCAATCCAGCAGTTTAATGGGGACAGACTGGCCTTCGGCAGATACTGCTTACAGCTGTACATGCTCAACAGGGGAGGTTATATTTGAGAAGAATATTGAGAGACAGTAATAGCTCACTAAATGGTGGGTGATGCAAGTGGAGCTATGCCATGGTGGAAAAGGAGGGGAAGGCTGTCCAGATTGAAGGGAATGCCCTGCGTGATATTAATAGTATGGAAGGAACAAATAACTTGGTTCATTTCAGAAGTGAATGGAAGGTTACAGGGAGTGATGAGAGACTAGATGAAAACATGAAGAGAAGCCAGTTCCTGGAGCCATGGTGTAGGTGACAGGAAGCTAATAAAGGATTGAGGCAAGAATAATTATGATCAGGTTTTGGTTTTAAAGATAAAATACCATTAGTTGTGCTGAGGGTGGATTTGAGGACAGGTTAAATAGAGGAGGAAAACAAGGTATTATACTATTGGAATTGTTGATATACTAAACAAGTTAGCGCACCGTTGCAATTGGTGTGAGAATTGAAGTGGGTCTGAGGTAGGTGGGGGTGGTGGGATGGACTACAGGGGTCAGATATATTTAGGAGGTAACAACAATAGTGCTTAGTAACTGGTTGAATATTAGGGGTGGAGAGGAAAGGAGATTCTATAATTCAGGAGGTGAAAAAGACATCTTGGGGAGAAATAATTTACCTTTGAACATGTGCTTGAGGGATCATAGAAGTCAGCCTTATATATAATACAGTGACTAGAAGTCAGCCTCACTCAATAAAGAGTGTTTCAAAGTAAACAAGATTACTTGGGCATTACGAAGGGTGAAAAGAAGGATCTTTGGGAATATCAGCAGTTGAAAAACAGGTAAAAGAGGAAGACAGGTCAGCCAAAAAATAGATTTGCCAGAAAGGTAGGAGAACCTCATAACAGTGCAAAATGCCTCTAATCCCATAGTTAAAATGGCTAAAATGGATTACTTCAGCAAATGAATGGACTCATCAGTCAAATAACAGGCATGCTCAAATTAGAACTCTTTCCATTGTTGATGCTTAGAATAATATTTCTGAATGAATGCTTATCCTAAAACTGAGTGTGTCAAAATACTCTTAATTAGTCCTGAAGAGGCAGTGGAAACTTATAATGTGAGGAGCCAGTTTGATCCAGAATACAGAGGAGCAAATGAAAACCCTCAGTATGAAGGGAACTTTCTTTGAGTAGTTGATTTGAAGAATATATTATTTCTATCACTTTTATTATATTACCATAATTATTCTTTCTAAAAGTTTAGTTCAAGAAAACATTGATGTTCAAAAGTTAGATTCTTTTGAAGAGATGCTTTAGAAAATAGCAACTGAAACATTAAAATATATCTGTATCTACATATATAGCTATATCAGATACAATTGCATCCATTGGTTTTCTATTTCATTTAAAAGTATTTCTTAAGTATCTTTTTATATCAGTACACAAAGAACTTCCCTATTTTTAAAAATATTTGTGCAGTATTTCACTGAATGAAGGTACAATAGATAGCCAACCCCATAGTAATGGAACTTTAGGTGATTTTACATCTTCTCCCTACAAACAATGCTGCAATGAATAGATATGTACTTATGTCACTTTTACAATCTGCTATTGTAGGATAAATTCCTGGAAGTGGAATTGCTGCATCGAATAGTAGGTGCATGTGTGATTTCAATAGGTATTGCCAAATTGCTTCTTTATGCATTTTGCATAAAGAATTTGCATCCTCACCAGTAACATATGAGAATTTGT
Organism: Callithrix jacchus; assembly: GCF_049354715.1. NCBI lineage: Eukaryota > Metazoa > Chordata > Mammalia > Primates > Cebidae > Callithrix > Callithrix jacchus. Next base: position 68,340,796 of record NC_133502.1, read on the forward strand.
GTTTTCTCCCCTGCTTTAGCAATAAAACCTGTCCAAATTTTCAAATATTGACAATCTGATAATGAAAAATAATGCAGTATAGTTTTAATTTGCAGTTCTCTTTTTGAATGTGATCAAATACATTTTGTATGTTTGAGAGCCATTTGTGATGCATTTTATGTGATCTTATTTTAATTTTTCTGTTAGGTTTTTTAATTGGGTGCAGGAATTTATTATGTACTAGTGAAATTAGTATGCACATTTTCCCCAAGTTTGTTTTCTTGTCTTTTAACTTTCCTTAGGGTGGTTTGTGCTTTAAAGAAATGTTTGACTTCTGTGATCAAATTTATTATTTAAAAGTATTTGTAAATTTCATGAGGTATACATGCTAGAGTTATAAGAAAAATCTTTCTTTTATTGCTTTATGGTTTTGTTTGTTTTAATTTTAAAGCTATTTGGAATTTTCCCTGATAGACAGTTGGAGTTCCTGCATAGGAATTTAGTTTAGACCTCAAAAATGTTTTCAAATGAGACATTAAGGGAGAGAAACTTAAAGATGTTCTTTTAAAGTAAAAGGGTAGGACGATTGAGGAAACTGTTTTGTTGTGAAAGATGCCTGAAGTGATCTCAATACACAAAAGCACTAGAAGTAATTTCATTTTTCAGGGTTTATTTTAGCAATGTTTTAAATAGAATTTAGCTGTGTAAAGAAAGTCTTTAGAGTGTTTTGGAGTCAGACTCAAAATTCTGACCATGCAAGTCAAACTCACAATGAGATTGCACCTTACACCTGTTGGGATGGCTATTATGAAAAGATGAAAGATGCCACTGTAGAAAGCAATTTGAAGATTTCTCAAAGAGCTTAGAACTACGGTTTGACCCAGAAGTCCCATTACTGGATATCTGATGCAGCTGGAGGCCATTATCCTAAACAAACTAATGTAGGAACAGAAAACCAAATACTGCATGTTCTCACTTACAAGTGGGAGCTAAACACTGAATACACAGGGACACCGAGAGGGAGCAATGAGGGTGGAGGGCGAGAGGAAAGAGAAGATTGCAACAAATGTGGCTGAATCTGGAGGACATTATAGTAAGTGAAATAAGCCAGATACAGAAAGATAAATACTGCATGATCTCACATGGGGGATCTAAAACACTCAACAGCCGAGAGTTGGATAGTGTTTGTCAGGGGCTGGAGGAAGCAGACACGGGAAGGTTTTGGGCAAAGGATTCAAAGTTTCATTTATGCAGGATGAAAACATTCTGGAGCTCTAATGTATAGCCATGGTGACTGCAGTAAACAGTACCGGATTGTATACTTGGAGTTTGCCGAGACAGTAGACCCTTCTTGCCCCACATGCGAGAGACAAAATGGTAACTATGTGACGTGATGGCTGTGTTTGCTTAATTGTGGTGGCTGTGGTACAGCATACACATATATCAAATGGTCAAGTTGCACACCTTACATATATTTGTCAGTGATACCTCAGTAAGTCTAAAAAAACAGTTTATGCACCATTCCTGTATACACATAAAAACCCAATTCTGAGTAGGGGTAGGTATAGAATGAAAGAATATAAATCAAGAAGTCTTAGAGTATTGTGAGAACATAGAACCAGACAGTTGAGGGCAAATCACAAAGTAGTCCTTTTTTCTTATTTTGGCTACTAACCAGATTTTGGAATGAAACTGCAGAAGGATTATTGAAAAAAGTAGCCCTGATGGTGTGACAAATAGACTTTATATGGCCCTTAGGTCAGGTTTTGTCATCAATTTGGTTCAGATCAGGTTAGGTCAGGTTTTGCTGTCAAATGAGTTTCTGAAAAACTTCTGGTTTTAGAGCTTTTGGGATTTGAACATTTCAGTTAGGAGAAATGGTTTTCCTTTTATTTATCAGTGTCAGAACAGCTTTGTTGTCATCTGTGGTGGAGCGGGAGTATATTTTATTCGGAAAATCATTACAAGTGTAGAAAAGAAGACTCATGCTTTAAATATATCTTTACCTATAGTTTTACTTGATTGAATGGTATGAACAATTTTTTTGAAATCAAATACATATGCGTATGAAAAATGCTCAGACAAAACCAAATTTCATTCTTCTCTGTACATTTTATAGTTTTGGATCATTTATATTGTGGCTTAAAGTTAATATCCTACTGGCTAAATATTCTGCTTATATATTTCTGCAGTGCATGGTGCTAGGCATCAGGGAAACAGAAAAAGGAGATGCTCTCTCTTCTGAAGTGTTCGTTCTCAATTTAGTGAGACAAACAAGCAAACCAGTAAGTGTAGCCTAGTATGGCGAGTGCTAGGTACAAATTGGCATACGGTGCTTTTGGGGCATGGAGAAAGCATAGCTAAATGAAATAAAAGGAGGAAACAGCTTGAGCTGAGTTCTGAAGGATGAAAACAAGTGTGAAGAACTGGAAAAATGAGGGAACAATCAACTGCAAGATGTGCATGTGCGGAAGTTCAAATGGCTGACCTGGGCTGCAGTGAAAGGTGCATGTGAGAGACCGAAGCAAACAAAACCAGCGAGGCAGGAAAAAGTCAGATCATGGAGGATCTGATGTCCTAAGTGAGGGCACTGTTTTGAAACACATGCTGCTAGTAGATACCACTGAATAATTTTAAGCAGAAAACTGACATGACCGTTTGCCTTTGACGAAGACCACTGTGATATCTCTGTGGAGGAGAGATTTGGGCAGGCCACAGAGAAAGTCAGGAGACCCAGGCAAAAAATAAGGGCCTGTCCTAATAGGGTGGGTGGGAGTAGGAGAGACACTGAGGTAGTAGAAGCTATGGGGATTGAGAATGGAATGTGGAAGAGGAAAAAGTGAAATGTGAGCCCCAACTTCCTTGCTGGAGTAGTTTGGTGGATGGTGGTACCTCTAATGGGGAAGAGCTGGCTTGGGGAAAGGTGATCATTTCTGTTTCGGATATCTCAGATTTGAGAGGCTAGTGGTATAAGCTTACCAAGCTACCTAGGAGATAGCAAAGAGTGCTATGTGGGAGAGAGCTTAGAGCCAGAGAATAGTTTTAGATATTATTAGAATCTATCTGGTTTTCGCAGCAAAGGTTTGGGTAGAACCATACAGAATGGGGCTGTAGAGAGTAAAGATGAGAAATTCTGAATTGATGCCTCAAATGCACAAATTGAGCAGCCATTATTTTTTAACCATTTCCTGATGAGGGTGCCTAAAAGCAATGAATGAACATTTCCAGCTGTATGGATCAGCGGCTTGTTGGTTATGATGCAGCAGAGGATGGCTAGAAAGGAAAAGTCAGAGTGGCACCTGACCCTGTTGCACTTCACTGGGCTGTGCAATATTGCTTAAATTTTGACTCTAAGTAATCTCAGGGGTCCACTCTTCTATACTGGAGGTGGGTCTTTTGGGGAGGTCAGAGCAAGTGATCTGGATAACATAATGGCCCCCACTGGTCATCATAAAATACTCTTAATTTCTTATCTTCCTGCATTTTTTCAGTGGAAGAATGTTAGAATGTTGCAGGCTTACATGGAAATTGGGAATTTTGATGAGTATGGACAAGCCAAGTTTTGGAATTTAAGCCTCTGGACAATTTTTGTTACTGTTGTGAGCTGTCTGCCATTGTTCTCCTCAAATGTGTCACATCAAAATTTTCTATATCAGAATTTAAGGGAAAGAGAGAAGAGACAATTCCAGAACCTTTGTCCATCACCATTTTGTGTTACAATTCCGCTCAGTTACTACGTTCTAGTGTCACCGGTCTGGCTTCATTCTGTTCAACTCGTTTTATCTACCACAGGACTTTGGTACATTCTGCCTAGAATTTTTTTTTACCTAGTTTTTTTTTTTAAATCATGGCTGGCTCTTTCTTGTCCTTCCGGTGTCTGTTCATATGCCACTTTCCTCCCTGATCACCAAATTCAGGTTCATCTCTCTCCCTCTCCCTCTTCTCTGCAGTCTATCAATTTGCCTACTTGCTTCGTCTATTTCTTTTAATCAATTTTAATTTTGGTAAGGTAATAATTCATGTCTGTGTTCAGTAGTTTATCAAAATAGCAAAAATCAAATATATTTTAAATTCTTTCTTATTTTAACCATCTCATACACTCAGTGGGTGGTATTAACACTAACCTCATCAACACAGGAGAAATTGGAGGCCTGGAACGCTCGAGTGACTTACCCAGGGGCACATAGCTAGTAAGTGGAGAGTTGCACTTGATCACAGGATTTCTGACTGATGGGCCATACCTGCTTTTAAAATACTGTCTTGAGTTCAGGTCACAATGTCATCTTTCTAAAAAGTAACATTTCTTTCAAATGATCTGTCTATTGCAAAGGTTTCATTTCTCTGTCTTTCCCTGTGAGTCAATTCCTTTTATAACCCCCCGAAATCTTAAGTGGATCTCTTAGAACTGCACAGAGGAATGATTTTGTTTTCCCTGGGAAAGGGAAACAGCCATTCCTTTCAGAACTGATTAGAAGTGATGGCTTTCCCTGAGGACATAATCAACCCTGGACAGTTGGTTCTGATGATGTCTGAGTTTCTTTCTCCTGCTCTGCCTTGCGGGGAGGTGAAGGGTTTTCAGTCTTTACTTTTTAATGACTATGTAAGGGAACAAGAACAAGCTGATGCCAGAGGTCAGTCATTGGAAATGGTAATGGATGTGCAAGGTTAGAAGCCATGTGTCACTGGCGGGGGACTGATTTTGGAGTCCTTTTCCCATACATGGTAATTATTTCAAGGAGCTCAATCAAACCCACTTCTGGCCCTGTGTAAATCAAAGGGAGAGTTAACTAATTGCCAATTTCTCCCTTTAAATTACATTCCTGCCTGTCATTACATAACTTAGTAACACAGATACATAAGTGAAAGTGCCAATTCCATATTTACTTGCACAATCTCTTCCCTCAATACTTCTTCTAGCAAGAGGGGACAACCCTGATGAATCAGAATTGCAAAGAGTGCTGACAGCTGTCTAATTAGAAGATGAGACATAAATTGCTCTGGGCGAGGCATATCCTCCTTACTTTCTTGAAATTATCTTAACATTTTTTAAAATTAAAAAAAAACATTTCTGACTTTCATATTTTTTTCATGCTATAAAAATAGATCACTCTCCTACTCTGATAAATTCCTTCTTGATTACAGTGCTAGTATAAAGGAGAACACTTCAATACCATCATCTCTATTTCCTCTAAGCAGACCATAGGGAAATAGAAAATCCCCTCAAGGGCACAGAAGTTATTCCCACTATATCAAGAAAGGGGTCAGAACAAGTCAATGCTCATTGTTCTGCAAATGCATCACCATATTTGGCATATTCGTGTTGAAGCAGAGATTTAATTTCCAACCTCCACAAAAGCTCTGTACCTACAACCTAAAAGATCTATGAAGTAACCCTTCAGTAATGATGGCTGCCTCTGGAGCAGGGACACAGGGAGCAGGAGGACACCCAGAGAGGAACAGGAGGGAACATCTGGGGTGATGGAAATATTCCATATCTTGATTAAGGAGGTTACTCAAGTGCAGGTAATTGTTAACTTATCAAAATATACATTCAAAAGGTATATATTTTAATATATGTAAATTAGATCTCAAGATGTCTTAAAAATGTGATGTTTTTCTTATTGATGCACAGGGCCTTTCCACCAATATCATTAAAATAAAAACATATCTATATGACACATTGATTTCAGGTTCTACCTGACACCAACAGGTGCCAAACATCAGTTGAAACCACAAAAGTTAGAAAAGTTTTAGGAATTTGCCTTAGAGTGCTGTAATCTGAATGTGTTCCTCCAAAATTCGTGTGTCGAAACCTAATTCCCAAATTAACAATATGAAGAGGTTGGGTCTTTAGGAGGTGATTAGGTCACAAAGGTGGGGTCCTCATGATGGAATTAGTGCCCTTACACAAGAGGCCTTGTGGAGCTTGTTGGCTCTCCCACTATGTGAGGGCACAGCAAGAAAGCACCATCCCTGAGCCAAGTCTGCCAGTGCCTTGATCATGGACTTACTAGTCTCATACTGAGAGCAATAAATTTCTCTTGTGTATGTATGTATATAAGACTTATGTCTTTAGTCTCTCTTGCTGGTTCATACCCTTGCTCCATGGAAACATTAACTATTCCAGCTGAATTTTTCCAGCTGGTGTCCAGTTGTGTCTATACCTCAGGTAAGCAAGTGCCTATGTCTTATGCTTCTCAGCAGACATCTTTTTGTATTTTGAAATCGATTATCTGTCACCTCAGCTCTGAAGGTTTCAAAAAGATTTATGAACTTGAAGTTTACCTAGCTTTTTTTTTTTTTTTTGCATGTAACGATAGAAAAATTCTTCATAGTTCTTTACATCCATATGTAGAAACTGCTATTTTTAATTATTAAAACTTTTTTTCCCTAAAAGAATGGGCCAGACTTTATTCCATAAAACAAAATGTGTTTTCCTATTTGGATTTTTAAAAAAATAAAAGCTGCAAATTTGGATTTTTGGCTAAAATCTTTTTAAAGGTTCTAAGTTGGATATTTTGAAAAGCACAGACTTTGTTGAATCCACCTCCTCTATGGACAACTATTTTGTGATTTCTGATAAATCCAGAAATCTCATTAATTTACAAATCATAATACTGAGTTTCAGAAATTTTGTGGTTTGCTCAGTTACTAAGAAAAGGTCAGAGGTGAAATGAAATCCACTTGTGCCATTTATTTTTTACTGTGGTGAAATATACATAAGGTACAATTTATCATTTTAATCATTTTTAGGAGTACAAGTCAGTGGGCATTAAGTACATTCACAATGTTGTACAATCATCACCATTATCCATTTGCAAAATTCTTTCTCCCAATCTGAAACTCTGTACCCTTTAAATAATAGTTTTCTGCTCTCACTTTCCCCTACTCCCTGGTAGCCACCATTCTACTTTCTGTTTCTATAAATTTGCCTATTCTAGACTCCTCATAAAAGTAGAATAGTATTTGTCTTTTTGTGTGTGGCTTATTTCTTTCAGCATAATGAAGGAAAAGCTCATCCGTTGTAGCATGTGTTAACTGCCTTCCATTTTAAGGCTGAATACTGTTCCACTGTCCACATTTTGTTTATCCATTGATGGATACTTGAATTGTCCTTTTGGCTGCTGTGAATAATGCTGCTGTGAACATTTTTGTACAGGTATCTGTTTCAGTCCTTGCTTCCAATTCTTTATGGGCATATACCCAGAAGTGAAATTGCTGGATCATATAGTAATATGTTGATCATTTTGTAGAAATTTTGTACTTTTCCACAGCAGCTGTGCCCATTTCCTACCAGGAAATGCATTACTGTGCATTTCCTACCAGTACTGCACAAGGGTTCCCATTTCTACATATCCTTACCAACATTATTTTCTGTTTTAAAAAATATAGCTATTAGCAGGTATGAAGTGGTTAAATATACTTTTTTGGGGGGCGATTCTCGGTATAATTGTGCTTTTCTAGAATCACATCTGATGATGCCAACTGGACAAGTTACAGGAAGAAGCTTCATGACAATGAATGTAATTAGGTAATCTTTTTATATTTGGGGTTAATATAGCAGAAAAAAAACCCAAACAAACAAAAAAACAAGGCTCTGTGTTACTTCCCAGAGAACCTTGAGGTCAAAACAGATTCAAACTTCCACAAATTAGAGATCATTCCTTAGCAGTTAAAAAGAAAAGAAACGAAGAAAAAAACAAAAGCTCATTTCTCAAGTATTCCAGTTATAAATTGTCCCCTGATGACCCTGCTACCCTGCTGGGTGTCTTCATAACAAAGACAGTGTGGCTTTGGCAACATGTGTCACCGCTCTGTACTTTTCTTTCCTCATCTGGAAATAGGAGCAACAAGTGTTTTCCTCAGAGGATAGACATGAGGATGACATGATTTGATTTACAGAACCTCTCAGGACCCTGTCTCACACAGAGCAATGTTCCGCTAGCAGTATAAATAATCCTAGCATTTCTCTTCAGTAGTAAAAGCACAATTATAATAGTAGTAATAATTTTAAAAGCCTTAAAAATAGGTTTTTAAAATAGGAGGGATTTAAAAGATGGAAAATTAACTAGAACCAGAATTCTCATTTTTACTTTTGCTATTCCTTCTTCAGGAGCCACTGTTATTTCAAGAGTTGACACATACCCAGTGGATCTTGGGCAGAGTAGATTTGCCCTGATTCAGGGGTGTATTTAGTTTTCTTTTTGTTTTTTTTTTTTTCACTCTGTGCAGCTTACATTAAAAAGAATTAAAGTATTCTAGTTTTCAGAGGCCACCATGATATGTATGGCAACGGTGGTGTTCTGAGTTTGCCGTGTGTTGGTAACTGAAAAGGAATAAAATGACTCATCTGATTTGTTTTCTGTGATCTCCCATGAACTCTGTTAGGTCAGAGCTTCCAAGTGGAAAAAGAAAACCTTGATTTCATTGTTTAATTGGAGAGGCATTCTCTCTATTTATATAGATGACAATCCCACAGTGCTTTCATTTTGTTCCTTGATTTAATGGTAATATTGTTCTAGTGACTTATTAACTGGAATAGGATCAGATGTTGAGTTTGTTGCCTGCTTCACATTTTCTTGCTCTTTTCATTTACTTATCAGCATTCTCATATCTGATGGGCCCAGCAAGAAATAAATGACATACATAAACTGGGGTAATTTGAGTATGGTTAAATAACCTATTTTCAAAGTCATGGGTGGATGTAGGGTACCCCAGGTGATAGTGGATCGCCCAGTACTGGTAACAGGGGACTGCAATGGGGGAAGGGAGAATAGCTCCTGGAATCTCAGAGGAGCCAGTGTGAAGAGGGCCACTTTAAGAGGAGTATGACCATGGCACAATGATGAAAGTGGCCAACCAGAGGTGACCCCATAGGGAGAAACCTGGGGCGGGGGGACCAAATATATATTCCTACTTCTTGCTCTTCTTTCCTACCTATTTCTTGCCAGGATTTCACCATGGCTGATCCCAAGGAAAACCAGAGCTTCAGAGCTCATCGATATAGTTCTTATAGGTCAGCCTTAGCTGAATGGGGTAGGTTTGCATTGAATGCAGGAGGTATCAGATTCTACCTGTCTTTTATTTTTTCTCTTTCAAATCTGAGATGGGCAAGCAATGCCTGGAGCTCACCATCTCCATTAATCATCCTTTCTCTTCCACAGCATTGATCTTTCCCTTTCCATTGACTCCTTCCCATCACTGGATACTTCAGTTCATTTCTTCCATCTTTTTTCTTCTTTTTAAGTTATACTGTGTTATAGGATACATGTGCAGAAGGTGCAGGTTTGTTACATAGGTATAAGTGTGTCACGGTGGTTTGCTGCACATATCAACCTGTCACCTACATTAGGTATTTCTCTTAAGGCTATCCATCCTCTGGTACCCCATCCCCTGACAGGCCCTGGTATGTGATGTTCCCCTCCCTGTGTCCATGTGTTCTCATTGTTCCACTCACACTTATGAGTGAGAACACGTGGTGTTTGGTTTTCTGTTCCTGCGTTTGCTGAGAATGATGGTTTCCAGCTTCATCCACATGCCTGCAAAAGACATGACTCATCCTTTTTTATGGCTGCATAGTATTCCATGGTGTATACGTGCCACATTTTCTTTAACCAGTCTATCATTGATGGGCATTTGGGTTGGTCCTAAGTCATGCTATTGTGAGTAGTGCTGCAATAAACATGTGTGCATGTATCTTTATAGTAGAATGATTTATAATCCTTTGGGTATATACCCAGTAATGGGATTGCTGAGTCAAATGGTATTTCTGGTTCTAGATCCTTGAGGAATTGCCACAATATCTTTACAATGGTTGAACTAATTTACACTCCCACCAACAGTGTAAAAGCATTCCTATTTCTCCACATCCTCTCCAGCATCTGTTTCTTGATTTTTTAATGATTGCCATTCTAACTGACATGAGATGGTATCTCAGTGTGGTTTTAATTTGCATTTCACTAATGACCAGTGATGAACTTTTTATCATTTTTGTTGGCTGAATAAATATCATCTTTTGAGAAGTATGTGATTATATCCTTTGCCCACTTTTTTGTGGGGTTGTTTGCTTTTTCCTTGTAAATTTAAGTTCCTTGCAAAATCTGGATATTAGCCCTTTGTCAGATGCATAGATTGAAAAAATTTTCTCCCATTCTGCAGGTTGCCTGTTCACTCTGATGATAGTTTCTTTTGCTGTGCAGAAGCTCTTTAGTTTAATTAGATCCTATTTGTCAAGTTTGGGTTTTGCTTCCCCTGCTTTTGATGTTTTATTCATGAAGCCTCTGCCCATGCCCACGTCCTGAATGGTATTGCATAGTTTTTTTTTTTGTTTGTGGGGGTGTGGTTTATGGTTTTAGGAATTAGGTTTAATAAGTCTTTAATCCATCTGAAGTTAATTTTTGTATAAGGTGTAAGGAAGGGGTCCAGTTTCAGTTTTCTGCATATGGCTAGCCAGTTTTCCCAACACCTTTGATTAAATAGGGAATCCTTTCCCCATTTCTTGTTTTTGTCAGGTTTGTCAAAGATCAGATGGTTGTAGATGTTTGGTGTTATGTCTGAGGTCTCTGTTCTGTTCCATTGGTCTATATCTCTGTTTTGGTATCAGCACCATGCTGTTTTGATTACTGTAGCCTTGTGGTATAGTTTGAAGTGAGGCATGTGATGCTTCAAGATTTGTTCTTTTTGATTAAGATTGTCTTACCCTATACAGGCTCTTGTTTGGTTCCATATGAAATTTAAAGAAGTTTTTGCCTAATTCTGTAAAGAAAGTCAATTGTAGCTTAATGGCCATAGCACTGAATTTATAAATTACTATGGGCAGTGTGGCCATTTTCATGATAGGGATTCTTCGTATCCATGTGCATGGAATGCTTTTCTCATTTGTTTGTGTCTTCTCTTATTTCGTTGAGCAGTGGTTTTGTAGCTCTCCTTGAAGAGGTCCTTTTCATCTCTTGTAAGTTGCATTCCTAGGTACTTACTTCTCTTTGTAGTAATTGTGAATGGGAGTTCACTCATGATTTGGCTTTGTCTGTTACTAGTGTATATGAATAGTTGTGATTTTTGCACATTGATTTTGTATCCTGAGACTTTGCTGAAGTTGCTTATCAGCTTAAGGAGATTTGGGGCTGAGACGATGGGGTTTTCTAAATAGACACTCATGTCATCTGCAAACAGAGACAATTTGACTTCTTCTCTTTCTATTTGAACACCCTCTATTTCTTTCTCTTGCCTGATTACTCTGGCCAGAACTTTGAATACTATATTGAATAGGAGTGGTGAGAGAAGGATATTTTTGTCTTGTGCAGGTTTTCAGAAGGAAGCTTTTCCCATTCAATATGATATTGGCTGTGGGTTTGTCATAAATAGCTTACTATTTTGAGATATTCCATCAGTACCTAGTTGATTGAGAGTTTTTAGTATGAAGGGATGTTGAATTTTATCAAAGGCCTTTTCTGCATCTATTGAGATAATCATGTGTTTTTTGTCATTGGTTCTGTTTATGTGATAGATTACATTTATCGATTTGCATATGTTGAACCAGTCTTGCATTCCAGGGATGAAGCCAACTTGATCATAATGGGTAAGTTTTTCGATGCCCTGTTTGATTTGGTTTGGCAGTATTTTATTGAGGATTTTTGCATCAATGTTCATCAGGGATATTGGCTTGAAGTTTTCTTTTTTTTGTTGTGTGTCTGCCAGGTTTTGGTATCATGATGATGGGGAGGAATTTCTCTTCTACTGTTTGGAACAGTTTCAGAAGAAATGGTACCAACTCTTCTTTATACCTCTGGCAGAATTTGGCTGTGAATTTGTCTGGTCCTGGGCTTTTTTTTTTTTTTTTTTTTTGGTTCATAGTCTATTAATTACTGCCTCAATTTCAGAACTTGGTATTGATCTATTCAGGGATTTGACTTCCTGGTTCACTCTTGGGAGTGTGTATGTGTTCAGGAATTTATCCATTTCTTATAGGTTTTCTAGTTTATTTGCATAGAAGTGTTAATAGTATTCTGATGGTGGTTTGTATTTCTGAGGGATCAGTGGTAATATCCCATTTATCATTTTTTGTTGATTTGTTTCTCTTTTAGTCTGGCTAGCAGTCTATTTTGTTAACCTTTTTAAAAAATCAGCTCCTGGTTTCAATTATTTTTTTGAAGGGTTTTTTTGTGTCTCTCTCTCCTTCAGCTCTGCTCTGGTCTTAGTTACTTCTTGTTTTCTGCTAGCTTTTGAATTTGTTTGCACTTGCTTCTCTCTTTCTTTTAATTGTGAAGTTAGGGTGTTGATTTTAGATCTTTCCTGCTTTCTCCTGTGGGCATTTAGTGCTGTCAATTTTCCTTTAAACACTGCTTCAGCTGTGTCTTAGAGATCTTTCTTCTCATTGGTCTCAAATAACTTATTTATTTGTGCTTTAATTTCATTATTTACCTAGTAGTGATTCAGGAGCAGGTCGTTCAGTTTCCATTTAGTTACGTGGTTTGGAGTGAGTTTCTTAATGCTGATTTCTCATTTGATTGCATTGTGGTCTGAGAGACTGTTATGACTTCCATTCATTTGCATTTGTAAGTATTTTATTTCCAGTTATGTGGTCAGTTTTAGAATAAGTGTGATGTGGTGCTGAGAAGAACGTATATTCCATCGATTTGGGGTGGAGTGTTCTCTAGATGTCTATCAGGTTTGCTTGGTACAGAGCTGAGTTCAAGTTCTGAATATCCTTTCTAATCTTCTGTCTCATTGATCTAATACTGACAGTGGGGTGTTAAAGTCTCCTGTTATTATTGTATGGGAGTCTGAGTCTCTTTGTAGGTCTCTAAGAACTTGCTTTATGAATCTGGGTCCTACTGTATTGGGTACATCTGTATTTAGGGTAGTTAGCTATTCTTGTTACACTGATCCCTTTACCATTATGCAGTACCCTTCTTTGTCTTTTTTCATCTCTGTTGGTTTAAAGTCTGTTTTATCAGAATAGGATTGCAGCACTTGCTTTTTTTTCCTTTCCATTTGCTTGGTAAATCTTCCTCCATCCCTTTATTTTGAGCCTATATGTGTCTTTGCATGTGAAATAGATCTCCTGAATACAGCACATTGATGGGTCTTGACTCTATCCATTTTGCCAGTCTGTCTTTTAATTGGGGTATTTAGCTTGTTTACATTTAGGGTTAATGTTTTTATTTGTGAATTTGATCTTGTCATTATGAAGCTACCTGTTTGACCCATTAGTTGATGCAGCATCTTCATAATGTTGGTGGTCTTTACAATTTGGTATGTTTTTGAAGTGGCTGATACTAGGTTTTCCTGTCCATATTTAGTGCTTCCTTCAGGAGCTCTTGTAAGGCAGGCCTGGTGGTGGTAAAATTTCTCAGCATTTGCTTATTTGTAAAGGATTTTATTTCTCCTTCATTTATGAAGCTTAGTTTGGCTGGATATGAAATTCTGGGTTGAAAATTCTTTTAAGAATGTTGAATGTTGGCCCCCACTCTCTTCTGGCTTGTAGGGTTTCTGCTGAGAAATCCACTGTTAGTCTGATGGGCTTCCCTTTAGGGTAACCCAATGTTTCTCTCTGGCTGCCCTTAACATTTTTTCCTTCATTTCAATCTTGGTGAACCTGATAATTTTGTGTCTTGGGTTGCTTTTCTTGAGGAGTATCTTTGATGTTCTCTGTATTTCCTGAATTGGATTGTCAGCCTGCCTTGCTACGTTGGGGAAGTTCTCTTGGATAACATCCTGAAGAGTGTTTTCCAACTTGGTTCCATTCTCCTTATCACTTTCAGGTACACATATCAAACGTAGCTTTGGTCCATTCACATAGTACCATATTTCTTGGAGACTTTGTTCATTCCTTTTACTTCTTTTTTCTCTAGTCTTGTCTTCAGACTTTATTTCATTGAGTTGATCTTCAATCTCTGATATCCTTTCTTCTGCTTGATCAATTCAACTATTGTGTTTTTTCATGAAGTTCTCATGCCGTGTTTTTCAGCTGCCTGAGGTCATTTATTCTTCTCTAAACTGGTTATTCTAGTTAGCAGTTCCTCTAACCTTTTTTCAAGGTTCTTACCTTCCTTACATTGGCATTAGAACATGCCCCTTTAACTCAGAGTTGTTTGTTATTACCCACCTTCTGAAGCCTCCTTTCAATTCATTAAACTCATTCTTTATGCAGTTTTGTTCCCTTGCTGGTGTAGAGTTGTGAGCCTTTGGAGGAGAAGAGGTGTTCTGGTTTTTGGAATTTTTAGCCTTTTTGCACCGGTTTTTCCCTCATCTTTGTGGATTTATCTAACTTTAGTCTTTGATGTTGGTGACCTTTGGATGGAGTTTTTGTGTGGACATTCTTTCTCTCTCTCTCTCTTTCTCTCTCTCTCTCTATATATATATAAATTTTACTGCATTTTAGGTTCTGGGGTACATATAAAGAACATGTAGGATTGTTGCATAGGTACATACATAGCAATGGGGTTTGCTGCTTCCCTTCCCATCATCTATATCTGGCATTTCTCCCCATGTTATCCTTCCCCAATTTCCTGCGCCCCACTGTTTCTCCCTTCGTCCCCCCCACACACCTCAGTGTGTGATGCTTCCCTCCCTGTGTCCATGTATTCTCATTGTTCAACACCTGCCTATGAATGAGAACATGTAGTGTTTGATTTTCTGTTCTTGTGTCAGTTTTCTGAGAATGATGGTTTCCAGGTTCATCTGTGCCCCTACAAAGGACACAAACTCATCGCTTTTATAGCTGCATAATATTCCATGGTGTATATGTGCCCCATTTTCCCTGGTGGATATACTTTTCGTTGATGTTGATGTTATTCCATTCTGCTAGTTTTCTGTCTGTCAGGCTCCTCTGCTGCAGGTCTCCTGGAGTTTGCTGGAGGTCCACTCTAGACCCTGTTTGCCTGGATGTCACCAGCAAAGGCTGCAGAACAGCAAAGATTGCTGCCTGTTCCTTCCTTTGGAAGATTTGTCCCACAGGGACACCTACCAAATGCCAGTCACAGCTTTTCTGTATGAGGTGTCTGTCAACCCCTGCTGGGATGTGTCTTTCAGTAAGGAGGCATGGGGGTCAGGGACCCACTTGAGGAGGCAATCTGTCCTTTAGCAGAGCCTGATTGCTGTGCTGGGAGATCTGCTTCTCTCTTCAGAGCTGTCAGGCAGGAACCTTCAAGTCTGCTGAACCTGCACCCACAGCAGCCCCTTCCCACAGGTGCTCTGTCCTAGGGAGATGGGAGTTTGATCTATAAGCCCCCGACTGAAGCTGCTGCCTTTCTTTTAGAGATGCCCTGCCCAGAGAGGAGGAATCTAGAGAGGCAGTCTGGGTACAGCAGCTTTGCTTTACTGCATTTAGCTCTGCCCAGTTTGAGCTTCCTGGTGACATTACTCAAGCCTCAGTAATGGCAGATGCCCCTCCCTCCACCAAGCTCGATTATCCCAGGTTGCCTTCAGACTACTGTGCTGGCAGTGAGAATTTCAAGCCAGTAAATCTTAGCTTGCTGGGCTCTGTGGGTGTGTAGTCTGCTGAACTAGACCACTTGGCTTCTTGGCTTCATCTCCCTTTGTAGGGAAGTGAATGATTCTGTCTTTCTGTCGTTCCAGGTGCCACTGGAGTATGAAAAATAAACTTCTGCAGCTAGCTTGGTGACTGCCCAAATGGGCACCCAGTTTTGTGCTTGAAACCTAGGGCCCGTGTGATGTATTCACCCAAGATAATCTCCTGGTCTGTGGGTTGCAGAAAGTGTGAGAAAAGCATAGTATCTGGGCTGGAATGCACTGTCCCTCATGGCACAGCCCCTCATGGCTTCCCTTTGCTGGGGGAAGGAGTTCCCCAACCCTTTGCACTTGCCAGGTGAGGCAGCACCCTACCCTGCTTTGGTCGCTCTCCATGTGCTGCACTACTGTCTAACCAGTCCCAGTGAGATGAGGTGGGTACCTCAGTTGGAAATGCAGAAATCACTGACCTTCTGCATTGATCTTCCTGGCAGCTGCAGATCGGAGCTCTTCCTATTTGGCCATCTTGCCGGCCTCTTTCTTCCACCTTAAAAATAACCACTGCCACCCAAGCTTTTCCTCCATGACATGGATCCTTTTAGCTTTCTTAAAGAAATGGCACTTAAGACCTGAGGACTGAGTTGGTGTTAGCCAGATGAAGAGTGCATTCCAGGATGGGAAAATCGTAGCCTTGGCAAAATTCCTCAGGAAGAAGCAAGGGTCAGTCAGTGTGTTTAAAGCTTGGCAACCAAGGCATAAAGAAAGGCTGGGGGAATCGCCAGGAGCCAGCTCATGCAGGGCCCTGTAGGTTCTAGAAATACTTTTGAATTTATCCTAAGGATGATGGGAAGCTGATCTAACCACTAATGCTGTGTAACAAATTACCTCTCAATTTAGTGGTATAAGAACAACCATGTTTCTGCTAAAATGTTGTGGGCCAGTAGTTACAGAAGGAGCTGTTTGGGAGGTTCTTATTCAGAGTATCTTATGTGGTTATGGCCAGGTGTTGGCTTGGGCTATGGTCCTTTGAAGTCATGACTGAGCTGGACGGTTAAGACGTGTCAATCGTGGCCAGCAGTTGGTCCTGGGAGTTCAGCCAAGGCTGTTGATTGGAGTTCCTTTGCAAAACAGTAGTCTCAGGATAGCTCAACTTTGATGTGCCAGTTAGCTTCTCCCAAAGCAAGTGCCTCAAAGAAAACAAATGGTAGCTTCATGGCTCTCTTTGACATAGCCTTTGAAGTCACATGGTATCACTCCCACTGCTTTCTACTGGAAGTGAGTAATAAGGCTAGACCAGGGTCAAGGGAGGAAAGTTATGTTCTACCTTTTGATGGAGAAGAATCAGAGTGACATGTCTTAGTTCACATGTGCTGCTATAACAGAATGCCTGAGACAAGGTAATTTATAAAGAATATAAATGTATTGTCACACAGTTCTGGAGGTTGGGGAGTCCAAGATCAAGGGATCAGCATCTAATGAGATGTCTACTTGCTGGATCCTCACATGGTGAAAGAGGAGGGAGGGAAAGAAAGAGCAACCCATTCCAACAAGCCCTTTTTAAAGCAGCATTAATCCATTCAGGACAGTGGAGCCCTCATGACCAAAACATCTCCCGAAAGTCCCCACCTTCTAACAGTGCTCACTGGGGATCAAGTTTCCAACACATAAGTCTGTGGGACACATTTAGGCATAGCACATATGGTCATATGAGCCTGTGGGGAGGAGTTATTGTGACCATCTATGGAGAACATGGTCTCTCAGTCTATTGAAAGATTTTGAGCAAACAGTAATGTGAACCAATCTGTGTTTTACCCAAAGATCATAATTGCTGCTCATACTATAGTGAAGAAAACTTGTGGCAGCCTATGGACGTAATGAAGGCTTAGGATGATGGTGGCTTGATATAAAGCACTGGCAGTGGAGATGGGGGGCCAATGAGATAATTTGAGTAAAGTTATAGAGACTGTATTGACAAGTTTTGGTGGGGGGCTGTGCAGAATGTGACTTACGGATTTTGGGCTTGAAGCTACTAGGGAATTGCTAGTGCCATTTACTGAGAATTCACAGACAGGAAGAGCAGCAATTAATTCTGAAGGAGAAAAATCAAGGTTTTGGTTTAAGATGAGTGTTAAATTGTTTTTGGGACAACTAAGTGGACTTGTCAAGAGGCTGGCTGCACATTTGTGTCTGGAGCTTAGAAAAGAATTCTGAACCAGAGATATAATTATGGTAGTCACCATGACGTATAAAGGCACAAGAATGAATGAGATATGCTTAGGATAAGCCTACAGAAAGAAGAGAGAGAAAATCTTAGTTGAAGTAACTGAGAACCTATATTTGAACTTCCAAAGGAAATGAAAATGGCCAGAGATTGAATGTATTCTCAGTAGGGGGAAATTTATATATATATATAATGTGGCTGTATCTATAAAATATAGAATATATATATTTATCAAGATTTTGTATTTGGGTTAGGAAATTGTATATATATAAAATGTATATCATATTAATATATGTAAATGTTATATATAGCATGCATATAATACATATTGTGCGTGTGTGTGTGTGTATATATATATATACAATTTCAACCCAATACCCAATTCAATATGCAATTTTTTAGCCCACATAAAATAATATAAAATGTCTGTCAAAAAATTGGAAATGTTAAATATGCCTCTCCAATTAACCTTAAAAAGAGCCTTTTCTTTTTGATAGAGCACCTTTCATACTTCATAGTCTAATAGGCAGTTTCTGATGATCTGTGATTTCTGTGAATGAGGTGTTTGTTTAAAATAATTAGGCCTTAGAAGTGTTATGTTAGAATGCTGATCTCTGTTCCCAAATAAGGTATTTAGCATACTGTGTTCTTTTTGTTTAGAAGCTACCTGAGTGTGAAAGGAAGAAAATAGTAGTCTACAATGAAATTCAAAAGGTGAGTATCACATGGTTTGCTTTATTAGAGGTAGTTTGTTCAGCTTCTTGCTTGTCAGAAATAAGTATTTTGAGGTAAATGAGATGAGAACCTGGAAAAGGAGATGCTAAACTAGGTAATAGACATAGAGAGTGTTTCTTTGAAAATAAAGAAAGCATGAGGTAGTTTGGATGACAGGAAGAATGTGGCTGAGGTGTATCATTTGGTGCAATATAAAAAACATCCAATATCTACTATTTTTTCAAAATCACAGGAGTGAAGATGAAATATTGAAGCAGAAAAACAGGAAAAAGAGTTGTGTAATTCATGACTAATGAAATGAGGAACACACAGAGAAATCACATGGAGGAGATTTGAAAACATCTTTGACAAAGAACACATTCCAGTTTTAATATTGATCCATTTCTATACATGATGATTGGAACATCACTTAGTTTTGAACTGGTACCTTGTGGCACTTCCAGGGTGGCCCATAAGCAGTCATAGGTCTCTGTTGCACTTTCTCACTCATGTCTGGAAAGTAGAGAAATATTTCAGGCCTGCTGATGGGGGTCTATCTTTATTTGGATAGTGTTATTTTCACAGTATTAATTTTAATGCAAATAACAGTGAAAATAATGATGAAGCAAAGAGTGGCATGCTCTGATTTGCTTTTTGGAATAGAGAGGTGGAAAGTTTGTCAGACCAGAGGCAAAATAATCAATCAGAAAACCTGTAACAACTTAGGTTAGATAGGATGAGACTGAACCGACGTAAGTGACAACGGAGAGCCTAGATTTGAGAGCAGTTTTTGAAGTCGAATAAACAGATGTTGGTGACTGATAAGACTGAGGCAGATGAGATAAACAGAAGAGACTCTGATGAGGCCAATGTATAGCCACAGGTAGAACAGGTTTTCTGCACAAGTGGGATGTGGAAGAAGGAAATAAGCAATGTGTGGCATGGTAGTAGGAGGATTTAGTCTTTCTGGGGCAAGTTGTGATGGGAAATGTGGGGAAAGAGTTGAGTCATGGCAGGAAAGAGGTTCTTTTTAGAGCAGGCTCACAGAAATACATATGGAGGAGCAGATGATGGATATGATACCAGTGTGACAATTATGAATACCCATATGCATTATCTTCTGAAGAGCTCTGTGAAGTGGGTTAAGCAGGCATTATTTCTGAGACACTGCAGCTTAGTTCAGTTCCGAAGCTTAAGATTTCCAGCATGTGTAGAGGTACTTCTTGCTTGTCCTTGCACCTCCAGCCAGTCCCCTTTCCAGTACGCCTTTCGGTACTGGGGAGGCTGGAAAGTTAATCACTACATTTTTCAAGCTTTCTTGCCATCAGGTCTCCATGTATGGCGCAGGTTTTATACACACATGAGAATTGGAATTGTAAGTGAGAAATGTGTGGCATGACAGTAGAAGCATTTAGTTTTTCTGGGGCAAGCTCTGATGGGAAACCTGGGGAAAGAGTTGAGTCACAGCAGAAAATAGGTTTTTTACTAGAATAGTCTCAGGGTGAATAGATGTTTCTGTTTGCAGTTGGTCCTGGCTATGGAATATTTATTTTGGCTCTTGACCCTCCTGGAGATGCTGTACATCACCTAGTACTGTCTAATACCTTTCTGATTAAACTTGCTGGAGTAGATTCTGCTGACTACACCTAAGAATGATGATGATGCTTAAACTATATATATGCATGTGTATCTATCTGCTAAAATAGACATGTATATGTTCATGTCGAACAATTCATCTTGAAACAAATCACAGTTCTGAGTGATTTCAAGCTGAAACTGACATGTTCAGCTTGAAAAATTATTTAGCAGACATTAATTGCACACTTAAGATTTATAATGCACTGTCTAGACGTAGATACTCTGATACAGTCAGACCTGGCCTTCAAAAAATCTCAAAATTTAGTGTCACTCTCTTGCTTATAACTCCCACTGGAAACTAACCTATGAAGGCAGAGACAATTTTCTTTTTGTTAACCACTGTATCCAGGGCCTAGCACCAGTGTTCAACACGTGTGAGCACACACATGTAAACACATACACACATGCATACTCATATCCATACTCTTACACTTAACATGTAAACAGATGCACATATGTATTTATTACATGAATAAATTAAGCTATATATGAAAAGTACTTGAAGTAAATAAAATGAAGAGGGGTTATTTGGGGCTATTTTGTGCCCAATTAAAACTTCCATACTTCTAGTGACCAAACTCTGGTTTAAGTATGACTCTGTAATGCCAGCACTTTCGGAGGCCAAGGCCGGTGCATCACCTGAGGTCAGGAGTTCAAGACCAGCCTGGTCAACATGTTAAAACCCCGTTTCTACTAAAAATACAAAAGAATTAGCCAGGTGGGGTGTTGTGTACCTGTGGTCCCAGCTACTCAGAAGGCCGAGGCAGGAGAATGGCTTGAACCTGGCAGGTGGAGGTTACAGTGAGCCCAGATCATGCCACTGTACTTCAACCTGGGTAACCGAGCAGGACTGCATCTCATAAAAAAAAAACTCCAAATTTCTCTGATATAATTTTCTTTTCTTTTTCTTTTTTTTTTTTTTTGAGACAAAGTTTCGCTCTTGTTACCCA
This sequence comes from Callithrix jacchus, assembly GCF_049354715.1. Taxonomy (NCBI): domain Eukaryota; kingdom Metazoa; phylum Chordata; class Mammalia; order Primates; family Cebidae; genus Callithrix; species Callithrix jacchus. The sequence continues at coordinate 68,361,769 of NC_133502.1, forward strand.
GGCTGGAGTGCAATGGTGCGATCTCATAATTTTCTTATAGTAAGTTATCTGTTTCCAAGGTAATTTGTTCAGGCCAGAATTTTCTTGAAAGTTTACTTTTGCTTTCTGATTATATAGTTTTTCTAAAAATCTGCTTTCTCACGATAATCAGGATTCCCAGTTGAAATTAACACGTTTCTAAGCTACAGATTATAGACAATCATTTGCCAACCAACTATTTATTTTCAGGGCAAACATTGATTTATCTATTACCCACTCTGTCTACTCACACTAGCTGATCCAGATAGCTATCTCCATAAAAGTTTTTCACAATTTCATGTATGATTTTTTTAAAATCAGTTTGAAGTTACAGTGCAGGTGGGCAGCGAGATATTTTGCCTAAAGTTTTATTTTATAAATGAGAAAAGTGACATAAAGAAGTTATGCAACTTGCCCAAGTTCACTCAAAACCTCAGGAAGCATCAGTTTGTGCTTCTGAGCTTTCATTGTCTTATAGTCGATGTTCTTGTTCAGTGTCATCCGAAATTCATTCTTTGAACACACTCCTAAGGCTTTTAAAGTAGGGGTGACTCCGGCATAAAATGACAGTGGTGGTTTAAAGGAAATTATTGGGAGGCATCTCCAATCCTGGCTTTCAGACCACAAATAATTTCAATTAGAACAACATCTCATGTGACAGGCACTGGGCAGGTAGACCTCACATTGCTTAGCAAGGTGCTTAAAGCCTAATGTGGTTTTTAGAGTTACATTCTTTGAGGCTGAAGAAATCAATGAGAATGGAGAGCACTATCACTTCTAAAAACAAATAATTGTCAACTTTCTACTCAAACTCTTTTTCAGGTTTTCCAGAATGAGTGATTGTTTGGAAACCTCAAATACAATCTTATATTTCCACAAACTTAGCTATGGCTTGCTACCATTAACCTAAACTGGCTTCATTGAAGTGCTTTGAATTCAGCATGTCAGAACACGAGCTTGTGGCATCTCAGAAAACTGCCTAGTGCTGCCTTAGGCCAAATAAATTTAGTAAACATTTATTGAACATTTTCTCAAGAATTTTATGTAATAGGTGCTCTGGGGGAAAGAGTTGGGAAATGTCCTTCCCTTCATGGTTTTCAGACTAATTGGGAAAAGTCAAATAAAACCAAGATAGAACCAAGCAAAACCCACCTAATAACAGAATATAATATGATGTACTCTAAAATGCTGTGCGAGAACTGAGGCAGGGAAGAGGCAATAACTAAATGCTTAACTTCCCAAGCAAAACCCCAATATTTTGAAGTTAATTTTATAGACTCAAGTAATTGTCAGTCAACATTTATCTTAGAGGTTTAGAGTGAAAAGTTAATAATAAACTACAAAAAGAATTTTAAATGAAACCCAAAATTAACAGAAAAGGAAAAATAAAGACCAGAAAAGAAACAGATTGATAAGAAACAGAAAAATTAAAGAGAAAATCGGTGAAACTAAAAGCTCATTCATGAAAAGGTTGATAAAATTGTTATCACTAGGCAGAAGAAATGATCAGAAATGAAGGGACATGACATAAAGAGATTCTATCGATATAGGACAAGAAGGAAATATTGTGAACCCTTTATACCAATGGATATGACAATTTAGATAAAATGGAAGAATCCCTTGAAAGACAAACTGCCATAGCTCATTCAAGAAGAAATAGTTGATCTTAATAGCCCCATCTCTCTTCAAGGATTTGAATTTAAAAATTAAACATGTTCTCTCTTTCTCTCTCCTGCCCAGATTGCTCCATTGGTGAATTCTATCATATCTTAAAAAAAAATTTTACATTATCCTGATACCAAACCTGAAAAAAATTGCAAGAAAAGGAAACCACAAATATTGCTAATGACTAAAAATGTTAAAAATTTAAGCAAAATTTTAGAAAATTAAATTCAATCTATAAAAATGGAAAATACATCTTGGTCACACAAGTTTTATCCCAGGAATCCAAAAGTTCCACTCCTATGATAACCCATTAATCCATTCATGAGAGCAGAGTACTCCATGATTCAATCACTTTTCAAAAACCCCACCTTTCAACACTGCCACATTGGTAATTAAGCTTCCAACACATGAAATTTGGGGGATATATTTAAATGACAGCAGCATCTGTTATGTGCCTGGTGCTTTGTGTAAGTCTTGCTTTATTTCATCAGAGGAGAAAAATTTCTGCAAATAAATGATTACAAGATAATGTATTGTGTATATATTATATAAAAACATTTTGTTCCTGATAAGATAGTGAATTAGTATGGGCAGCTGGCTCTACCCTCAGATGACAATATTTCTGGTGATCAATAAGTGGGAAATGAGAATGAAATTGGAGGGAGTTGGCTGGGCGCGGTGGCTCAAGCCTGTAATCCCAGCACTTTGGGAGGCCGAGGCGGGTGTATCACAAAGTCAAGAGATCGAGACCATCCTGGTCAAAATGGTGAAACCCCGTCTCTACTAAAGATACAAAAAATTAGCTGGGCATGGTGGCGCGTGCCTGTAATCCCAGCCACTCGGGAGACTGAGACAGGAGAATTGCCTGAACCCAGGAGGCGGAGGTTGCGGTGAGCCGAGATTGCGCCATTGCACTCCAGCCTGGGTAACAAGAGCGAAACTCCGTCTCAAAAAAAAAAAAAAAAAAAAAAAAAAAACCCTTGGAATGGCAATTTTAATATCTGAAAAATAGACAAATATGAAAGGACAAAGAAGAATGGTAGGAGTAATGAACTGAAATGGGTAAAGGAGTTACAGCAGCCACATGCATACTCACCTAGTGATAAGGCCTTAGAATGTATTAATATAAAGCATCAAACTATAGACCTAAGTAGAGATATAGAGATATTATTGATATTAGTAAGTGGTTTCTTTTTATTTTTTGTTAAAAAATCATACATGTTTATGGAATACATGTGATTTTTGGACACATGCATATGATGTATAATGATCAAATTGGGATACTTAGACTCTTCATCACTTTGAACATTTATCATTTCTTTGTGTTGAGAATATTTCAGATCTTCTAGATACTTTGAAATATACAGTATATTATTAACTAAAGTCACCCTATTGTGCTGTTAACACTAGAACTTTTTCCTTCTGTCTGTGTTTTTGTTGCCACTGACCGACCTGTCTCATCCTCCTTTCCTCTCATCTTTCCCAATCTCTGATAACCACTATTGTACTTTTTACTTCTTTGTTGAGCTCCCACATGTGAATGAGAACATGTAATATTGGTCTTTTTGTACTTGGCTTATTTCACTTAACATAGTTCTGTCCATGTTGCTGCAAATGACAGGATTTCATCCTTTTTGTGGCTAAATAATACTGTATTGTATATAAACATATCCTCTGTATCCATTTATCCATTGATGGGTGCTTAGATTGATCCTGTATTTTGGCCATTGTTAATAGATATGCAATAGAGTATATATCCAAAGGACTATAAATCGTTCTACTATAAGGACACATGTACACAAATGTTCATTGCAGCACTGTTTACAATAGCAAAGACCTGGAATCAACCCAAATGCCCACTGATAATAGACTGGATTGGAAAAATGTGGAACATATACACCATGGAATATTATGCAGCAATCAGAAATGGTAAGTTTGTGTCGTTTGTAGGGACATGGATGAATCTGGAGAACATCATCCTCAGCAAACTGACACAAGAACAGAAAATGAAACACCGCATATTCTCACTCATAGGCAGGTGATGAAAAATGAGAACACATGGACACAGGGAGGGGAGTACTAAACACTGGGGTCTATTGGGAGTAAAAGGGGAGGGCCAGTGGGAGGGGGAGGTGGGGAGGGATAGCCTGGGGAGAAATGCCAAATGTGGGTGAAGGGGAGAAAGAAAGCAAAACAGACTGCCATGTGTGTACCTACGCAACTGTCTTGCATGTTTGCTCATGTACCCCAAAACCTAAAATGCAATAAAAAATAAAAAAAAAATGCAATAGAAATGGGAGTGCAGTTTTTTTTTTTGATATGTTGGTTTCCTTTATTTTTATTATAAACAATTCTAGTATTGGAATTGCTGGATGGTATGACAGTTCTATTTTTAGCTTTCTGAGAATCCTTCATACTGCTTTCCATAGTGGCTGTACTAATTTACATTCCCACCAGTAGTATACAAATGTTCCCCTTTGTCTGTGTTCTTGCCAGCATCCATTATGGCCCTTTTAATGAAAGTCATTTTAACTGGGGTGAGATTGTATCTCATTGTAGTTTTGATATGCAGTTCTCTGGTGATTAGTGATACTGAGATTTCTTTTTATATGCCTGTTGGCCATTTCTGTGTCTTTTGGTAAATGCCTACTCTGGTCCTTTTTCCATCAATCAGATTACTATTACTAATATAGTGATAATGTATTAACCCAAAAATCAGTTTATTTTTAGATTTTGCTACTGAGTTGTTCAACTCCTTAAATATTCTGGTTACTAATCCCTTGTCAGATGGATAACCTGCAAATATTTTCTCCCATGTTGTAGGTTGTCTCTTTGTTGATTGTTTCTTTTGCTGTGCAGAGGCTTTTTAGCTTGATCTAATCCCGGTTGTCTATTTTTGCTTTGGTTGCTTGTACTTTTAAGGTCTTACGCAAGAAATATTTGCCCAGACCAAATACTGTTTCCCCAGTGTTTTATTCTAGCAGTTTTACAGTTTCAGGTCTTAGATCTAAGTGTTTAATCTATTTTGATTTGTTTTATGTTGAAAGGGATCTGGTTTCATTCTTCTGCATATAATTCATTTTCCCAGCACCATTTATTAAATAAATTGTTCTTTCCTCAGTGTATGTTCTTGGTGCCTTTGACAAAGATGAGTTGGAAAATGCACAGATTTATGTCTGTTCCATGAAGAATGTCATTGGTATTTTGATAAGAATTGTATTGAATCTGTAGATTGCTTCAGGCAGTACAGTCATTTTAACAATATTCTTCTTATCCATGAGCTTCGGTTGTCTTTTCAATCTTTTCCTCTTTAATTTCTTTCATTAGTGTTTTCCTTGTAGAGCTCTTTCACCTCCTTGGTTAGATTAACTCTTAGGTATTTTATGTTTTTGTAGCAGTTGCGAATGGGATTAACTTCTTAACTTTTTTCTTGGCTAGATTATTGCAAATATAGAAATGAATCTGATTTGTATACATTGATTTTTGTATCCTGCAACTTTAATAAATTTGTTATTGTAAAAGATTTTTGGTGAAGTCTTTAGGTTTTTCTAAATACAAGATCTTATCAGCAAAAAGGATAGTTTGACTTACACTTTCTGCCAATTTGAATGACTTTTATTTCTTTCTTTTCCCTGATTTCTCTGGGTAGGACTTACAGAACTATGTCTCTACAGTTGGTGGAAGTGGGCATCCTTGCCTTTTTCTAGATCTTAGAGAAAAAACTTTTCAACTTTTCTCCATTCAGTATAATGTTAGCTTTGGGTTCATCATTTATGGCCTTTATTATTTTGAGGTGTGTTCCTTCTATGCCTAATTGTTGATTTTTTTTAATCATAAAAGGATGCTAAATTCTATCAAACGCTTTTCCTGTATCTATTGAAAAGATCATGTGGATTTTGTCCTTCATTCTGTTGATGTGATATATCACATTTGTTGACTTACATATGTTAGATCATTCTTGCATCCTTGGTATAAATCTCACTTATGGTGTATTATTACTATTATTTTAATTTTTTTCATTTAAAACTTAGAGATTTAGAGGTTATAAGTGCAGATTTCTTATGTATATATAGCATAGCAGTGAAGTCTGGACTTTCAGTGTATCCAATACTGCAATAGTAAAGATTGTACTTAATAGGTAATTTTTTAGCTCTTTTTTATGGTTTATTATTTTTTAATACACTCCTGCATTCTGTTTGGTAAAATTTTGATGTGTATTTTTATATCTGTGTTCATCAGGATATTGGTCTGGAGTGTTTTTTTTTGTTTGTTTGTTTTTTTTAAATTGCTGTCTCCTTGTCTGGTTTTGGTAGCAGAATGATGCTGGCCTCATAGAATGAATAGGAGAGAATTCCCTCCTGTTTAACGTTTTGAAATAATTTGAGGCGCACTTATTGTTTTTTGTAAATATGGTAGAACTTGGCCATGAATCCATTTGGTTCTGGGCTTTGTTGTTGTTGGGAGACTTTTTATTACTGATTAAGTCTTGTTACTCATTGTTGGTCTGTTAAAGTTTTCTCTTTCTTACTCATTGACTCTTGGTAAGTTTTATGTATACAGGAATTTCTTAATTTCTTCTAGATTTCCAATTTGTAAGCATACAGTTGTTCATAGTAGTCTCCAATTATCTTTTGCATTTCTGTGGTATCAGTTGTAATGCCTCCTTTTTCATTTCTGAACAACATGTGTTTGAATTGCACATTTTCTTCTACCTCTGCCATTTCTGAGACAGCAAGAACAACCCTTTCACTTCTTCCACCTCTTCAGCCCACTCCTTGTGGGTGAAGATAAAGATCTCTGTGATAATCCATTTCCACTTAATAAATAGTAAATATATTTTCCCTTATGATTTTCTTAATATCTTTTTCTCTATTTTACTTTATTGTGAGACAGCAGCACAGAATGAATATAATGTAGGAATTTTTTTTTTTTAAGTTCTGAGGTACATGTTCAGGACATACAGGTTTGTTACATAGGTATACACATGCCATGGTGGTTGGCTGCATCCATCCATCACCCTGTCATCCACATTAGGTATTTCGCCTAATGCTTCCCCTCCCCTAGCCCATCTCCAGCAGACCCTGGTGTGTGATATTCCCCTCCCTGTGTCCATGTGTTCTTATTGTTCAGTTCGCGATTATGAGTGAGAACATCAATGTTTGGTTTTCTGTTTTTGTATTACTTTGCTGGGAGTGATGGTTTCCAACTTCATCCATGTCTCTACAAAGGATATGAGATGATCCTTTTTTATAGCTGCATAGTATTCCATGGTGTATATATGCCACATTCTCATTCAGTCTATCATCAATGGGCATTTGGGTTGGTTCCAAGTCTTTGCTATTGTGACCAGTGCCGCAATGAACATACATGCGCATGTGTCTTTCTAATAGAATGATTTATAATCCTTTGGGTATATACCCAGTAATGGGATTGTGGTATCAAATGATATTTCTAGTTCTAGATCCCTGAAGAATTGCCACACTATCTTTTACAATGGTTGAACTAATTTACACTCCCATCATCAGTGTAAAAGCATTGCTATTTCTCCACATCCTCTCCAGCGTCTGTTGTCTCCTGACTTTTTAATGACCACCATTATAACTGGTGTGAGATGATAACCCAATGTGGTTTTAATTTACATTTCTCTAATGACCAATGATGATGAGCTTTTTCTCATATGTTTGTTGGCTGCATAAATGTCTTCTTTTGATAATTGTCTGATCATATCTTTTGCCAACTTTTTGACGGGGTTTTTGTTTTTTCTGTAAATTTAAGTACTTTGTAGATTCTGGATATTAGCCCTTTATCAGATGGATAGATTGCAAAAAGTTTCTCCCATTCTGTAGGTTGCCTGTTCACTCTGATGATAGTTTCTTTTGCTGTGCAGAAGCTCTTTAATTTAATTAGATCCCATTTGTTTATTTTGACTTTTGTTGCCATTGCTTTTGGTGTTTTAGTGATGAAATCCTTGCCCAGGCCTATGTCCTGAATGGTACTGTCTAGGTTTTCTGCTTGGGTTTTTATGATGCTAGATCTTAGGATTAAATCTTTAATCCATCTGGAGTTAATTTTTGTATAAGGTGTAAGGAAGGGGTCCAGTTTCAGCTTTCTGCATATGGCTAGCCAATTTTCCCAACACCATTTATTAAATAGGGAATTGTATCACCATTGCTTGTTGTTGTTAGGCTTATCAAAGATCAGATGGTTGTAGATGTGTGCATTATTTCTCAGGCCTCTGTTCTGTTTCATTGGTCTGTATCTCTGTTTTGGTACCAATACCATGCTGTTTGCTTACTGTAGCCTTGTAGTATAGTTTGAAGTCAGGTAGCATGATGCCTCCAGCGTTGCCTTTTTTTTTTTTTTTTTTTTTTTTCTTAGAATTGTGTTGGCTATGTGGGCTCTTTTTTGGCTCCATATGAAATTTAAGATTTTTTTTCCAGTTCTGTGAAGAAAGTCAATGATAATTTAATGGAGATAGTACTGAATCTATAGATTACTTTGGACAGTATGGCCAGGTTCATGATATTGATTCTTCCTAACTATGAGCATGGAATGTTTTACCATCTGTTTGTGCCTTCTTTTTTTCCCTTGAGCCATGGTTTGTAGTTCTCCTTGAAGAGGTTTTTCATATCCCTTGTAAGTTATATTCCTAGCTATTTTATTCTCTTTGTAGCAATTGTGAATGGGAGTTCACTCATGATTTGGCCATTTGTCTGTTATTGGTGTACAGGAATGCTTGTGGGTTTTGCTCATTGATTTTGTATCCTGAGACTTTGCTGAAGTTGCTTATCAGCTTAAAGAGATTTGGGGCTGGGAAGATGTGGTGTTCTAAATATACAATCATGTTGTCTGCAAATAGAGACAATTTGACTTCTTTACCTATTTCAATACCCTTTATTGTTTTTCTTTTCTTGCCTGATTGTCCTTAACAGAACTTTCTATACTATGTTGAATAGGAGTGGTAAGAGAGGGCATTCTTGTCTTGTGCTGGTTTTCAACCTGCACAAGGGAATTTCAAAGGGAATTCTTTCAGTTTTTGCCCATTCAGTGTGATATTGGCTGTGGGTTTTTCATAAATAGCTCTTATTATCTTGAGATATGTTCTATCAGTACCAAGCTTATTGAGAGTTTTTAGCAGGAAGAGTTATTGAATTTTGTCAAAGGCCTTCTCTGCAACTGTGGAGATGATCATGTGGTTTTTGTCTTTGGTTCTGTTTATGTGATGGATTAAGTTTATTGATTTGAATGAGTTAAACCAGCCTTGCATCCCAGGGATGAAGCTGACTTTATTGTGATGGATAAACTTCTTGATGTGCTCTTGGGTTTGGTTTGCCAGTGTTTTATTGAGGATTTTTGCATTGATGTTCATCCAGGATATTGGCCTGAAAGTTTCTTTTTTAGTTGTCTCTGCCTTATTTTGGTATCAGGATGATGTTGGCCTCATAAAATGAATTAGGGAGGATTTCCTCTTTTCCTATTGTTTGGAATAGTTTCAGAAGGAATGTTACCAGTTTGTCTTTGCAATTCTGGTAGAATTTGGCTGTGAAACCATATTTGGTCCTGGGCTTTTTTTGGTTGGTAGGCTATTAATTGCTGCCTCAATTTCAGACCTTGTTATTGATCTATTCAGGGATTGAACTTCTTCCTGGTTTAGTCTTGGGAGGTTATGAGTGTCCAGGAATTTATCCATTTCTTCTAGATTTTCTGTGTGTGTGTGTGTAGAGGTACAGTATTCTCTGATGGTAGTTTGTATTTCTATGGGGTTGGTGGCAATATCACCTTTATAATTTTTTATTGCATCTATTGGATTCTTCCCTCTTGTCTTCTTTATTAGTATGGCTAGCTGTCTATCTATTTTATTGTTTTTTTGTTTTTTTTTTTAAAAACAGCTGCTGGATTCATTGATTTTTCTGAAATTTTTTTGTCTCTTTATTTCCTTCAGTTCTGCTCTGATCTTAGTTATTTCTTGTCTTCTGCTCACTTTGGAACTTATTTGTTCTTGCTTCTCTACTTCTTTTAATTTTGACTTTATGGTGTTGATTTTAGATCTTTACTGCTTTCTCTTGTGGGCTTTTAGTGCTATAAATTTCCCTCTACATGCTACTTTAAATGTATCCCAGAGATTCTTTAATGTTGTGTCTTCATTGTCATTGGTTTCAAAGAACATCTTTATTCCTGTCTTCATTTCATTATTTATCCAGTAGTCATTCAGGAGCAGGTTGTTCAGTTTCCATGTAGGTGTGCGGTTTTGAGTGAGTTTCTTAATTGTGATTTCTAATTTGATTGCACTGTGGTCTGTGAGACTGTTTGTAATGATTTTTGTTCTTTTGTATTTGCTGAGTAGTGTTTTACTTCCAATTATATGGTCAATTTTATAAGTGGGATGTGGTACTGAAAAGAATGTATATTCTGTTGATTTGGGGTGAAGGGTTCTGTAGATGTCTATTAGGTCTTCTTGGTCTAGAGCTCAGTTCAAGTTCTGGATATCCTTGTTAATTTTCTGTCTCATTGACCTGTCTAATATTGACAGTAGGGTGTTAAAGTCTCCCATTATTACTGTGTGGAGGTCTAGGTCTCTGAGAACTTGCTTTATGAATCTGGGTGCTCCTGCATTGGGTGCATATATATTTAGAATAGTTAGTTATTGTTGTTGCATTGATTTCTTTACCATTATGTAATGCCCTTCTTTGTCTCTTATGATTGATTATTTTAAGTGTGTTTTATTGAAGACTAGGATTGCAACCCCTGCTTTTTTTTTTCTTTTCATTTCCTTGATAAATCTTCCTCTACCCTTTTGTTTTGGGCCTGTGTGTGTCCTTGCATGTGAGATGGGTTTCCTGAATACCGCAGACCAATGGGTCTTAACTCTTTATCCAATTTGCCAGTCTGTGTCTTTTGATTGGGGCATTTAGCCCATTTACATTTAAGGTTAGTATTGTTATGTGTGAATTTGATCCTGCCATTATGATGCTAGCTGGTTGTTTTGGACATTAGTTGATGCAGTTTCTTTATTGTGTCAATGGTCTCTACAATTTGGTAAGTTTTAGAGTAGCTGATACTGGTTGTTCTTTCCTTTAGTGTTTCCTTCAGGAGCTTTTGTAGGGAAGGCCTGGTGGTGACAAAATCTCTCAGCAGTTGCTTGTCTGTAAAGGATTTTATTTCTCCTTTGCTTATGAAGTTTAGTTGGGCTGGATATGAAATGCTAGGTTGAAAATTCTTTTTTGTAAAATATTGTGTATTGGCCCCCATTATCTTCTGGCTTGCAGGGTTTCTGCCAAGAGATCTGCTGTGATTATGATGGGCTTCCCTTTGTGGGTAACCTGACCTTTCTCTCTGGCTTCCTTAGCATTCTTTCCTTATTTCAACTTATGTGAATCTGACGATTCTGTGTTTTGGGGTTGCTCTTCTCAAGGAATATCTTTGTGGTGTTCTCTGTATTTCCTGAATTTGAATGTTGGCCTGTTTTGCTAGGTTGGAGAAGTTCTCCTGGCTAATATCCTGAAGAGTGTTTTCCAATTTGGTTTCATTCTCCCCTTCACTTTCAAGTACACTGGTCAAATATAGATTTGGTCTTTTCCTGTAATTCCATATTTTTTGGAGGCTTTGTTTCTTTTCACTCTTTTTTCTCTAGTCTTCTTACTTTATTTCATTAACTTGATTTCAATCACTGATACCCTTTCTTCCACTTAATCAGTTTCAGTACGGAAATTTGTGTATGCTTCACGAAGTTCTCATGCTGTTTTCAGCTTCATCAGGTTATTTATATTCTTCTAAACTTGTTATTCTAGTTAGCATTTCATCTAACCTTTTTTTGAGGTTCTTGGCTTCCTTGCATTGGGTTAGAACATGCTCTTTTAGTTTGGAGAATTTTGTTACTGCCCACTTTCGGAAACGTGCTTATGTCAATTCATCAAACTCATTCTCTGTCCAGTTTTGTTCTCTTGCTGGCGAGGAGCTGTGATTGCTTAAAGGAGAAGAGGTGTTTTTGTTTTTGGAGTGTTCAGTATTTTTGTGCTGGTTTCTTCCCATCTTTGTGGATTTATCTTTCTTTGGCCTTTGAGGTTGGTGAACTTTGAATGGGTTCTCTGAGTGGATATCCTTTTGTTGACATTGAAACTATTTCTTTGTTAGTTTTCTTCTAACAGGCCCCTCTGCTGCAGGTCTGCTAGAATTTGCTTGAGGTCCACTCAAGACCTTGCTTGCCTGGGAATCACCAGTGGAGATAGCAGAACAGCAAAGATTGCTGCCTCTTCCTTCCTCTGGTAGCTTCATCCCAGAGGGGTACCCACCAGATGCCAGCTAGAGCTCTCCTATATGAGCTGTCTGTTGGCCCCTACTGGAAGGTGTCTCCCACTCAGGATACACGGGGGTCAGTGAGCCACTTGAGGAGACAATCTGTCCCTTATCAGAGCCTGAATGTTGTGTTTGGAAATTCATTGCTCTCTTCAGAGCTGCCAGGCAGGGACATTTAAGTATGCTGAAGTTGTACCCAGTAACACCCCTTTCCCCAGGTGTTCTGTCTCATGAAGGTGGATGCTTTATTTATAAGTCCATGATGAGCTGCTGCCTTTTTTCAGAGATGCCCTGTCCAGTGAGGACATGTAGTCAAGACAGTGCCTGGAGCTACAAACTGTGTTGGGGTCTGCCCAGTTCGAATTTCCTGGCAGCTCTGCTTACACTGTGGGGTTGAAACCACCTATTTGAGCCTCAGCAATGGTGGATGTCCCTACCCCTGTTGAGCTCCAACAACCCAGTTCAAGTTCAGACTGCTGTTCTGGATCCAAGAATTTCAAGCCAGTGGATCTTAGCTTGCCGGTGTCTGTGGGACCTGGGACCCGCTGAGGTAGATCACTTCAGCCCCCTTTCCAGGGGAGTGAATCATTCTGTCTCACTTACATTCCAGGTGCCACTGCAGGTTGGAAAAGAAAATGCTGCAGCTAGCTTGGTTTCTGCCCAAATGGCTGCCCAGTTTTGTGCTGGAAACCCAGGGCCCTAGTAGTTGTGTAGGTACCAAAGGGAATCTCCTGGTCTGTGGGTAGTAAAGACTGTGGGGGTTGCCCCTGCGAGAGGCTAACAACTTGGCCTCTGACATTAGGTGAGCTTGATCCCTTACACATTTTCCTTGGCTAGAGGCTGTCGAGCTATGAAGAAAGAGGAAATTAAGAAGCAGGACACTATCCTCAGCCTTCTTGGCCGATGAGTTAATGGCTAGGTGGATGCTGAAGTGAGTTAATTGGGTATTGTGTTCCCCTTTCTGGCTCCTGATCTAAGACTTTGTTTACCAGGCATTGTTTCAGCCCGGCGACCTCCCCTGCGGTCCTTGTCTCTCACAGATGCATGGTTTACTGCTGAGCTTGTGACTTCTAGTTAATTAAAGATTGTTATCCAAGTTACTGATTGTTCTTACAATATCAATAATCAGCATCACCTATTTCCCCCTTGATCTTTTAAATTAGTATTTGTTCCCTTTGACAGTTCCTCAGAATCATCCACCAAGGAATTTTCTGTTCCTTTTATTGTTTGGGTAATGATCTGCATTGAGGTAATGATGTTAAAGAAAAAAGTATATAAGGAAACTTACTGCACAATAAAATCACTGTTTGGGCACTGCTGCTTGGGCACTGCCTAATCAGTCCTCCAGACCCCGTCTCTCTCTGTCTCCCTTTTCTTCTGTGCACGCTCTCTTCCAGGTTTGGGACCCTCTGGCTGGACGAGATTCCTGGGCTCACATTCAGTTCCCAACAGAAGACCATGGGAAAAGTGCAGTATCTGGGTCAGAGAACAGAAAATAGTCCCTAATGGCTTTCCTTGGCCATCGTCTTACCCAGCCTCTTGTACTTCCTGAGTAAGATGATGCCCCACCCTGCTTTGGTTAGCCCTTCTTGGGCTGCACCTACTGTCCAACCAGTCCCAATAAGATGAACCAGGTACCTCAGTTGGAAATGTGGAAATCACCTGCTGTCTGCATCAATTTCACTAGGAGCTACAGACCGCAGTTGTTCCTATTTGGCCATCTTGCCTGGGGACCACCTAGAAAAGATTTTAATAGACTGTGAATTGAAAAAACTGATTACATTGTTATTGGCAAGGCTTCAACTCAATAGTTGGTTATTTCGTTACATTTTTAGGGAGTCAAAAGTTATACATGGACTTTCAACTGTGAAAGGGGTTTCACAGTTGATTTCCCAACTCCTGAATTGTTTAAGGGTCAACTGTATATGGAAAAGTTGTTATAAGACAGAAGTATTATCACAAATTAGTGAGAAAAGAAGGATAATTTACTAAATGATTTTGTTGACAGTGACTCATTACATAAAATGTAATGTAGAATCCCTTCCTCATAGATGCATAAACTGTGTAGAATTGATGCATAAACTAGAGTAGCTAAAACAGAAATGTGGAAAGTAGAACTGTAAAGTCAAATGAAAAAAAGTAAAATATCTTTGTTACTCTAGAATGGTGTATAACTTTTTAAACAAGACCCCAAAATAGAGTGTAAGTAAAATTATAAGGCAAAAAGGGAAATTGATGGATTTATTAACACAAACACATACACATATGTGGATATACATTTTTTTTTAACACAGCGCACCATGGAGAAAGCAGATATACGATAAACCTTAAAGATTTTTGTAACATCTATGATTAACAAAGCATTAAGTTAGAAAGACATACCTGTAAATCTGCATGACAAATGTGAAAAAAAATGACAAAGCAAATGAGAATTTTTAGATGGTTAAACTAAAAAGACAAAATATATGAGAGATTTTACTAGAAATCAGGGAAAGCCAATTTGATTAACAGAGACAAAGAGACTAATACTTCACACCCTCTGAATTGCAGAAATGGGTTAAATTGGATAACATCAAGTGACAATGGAACTAAGAGGCAGGAAGAACCACTGTGTGCTGCTAGGCAAACTGTCCATTGACTCATCCTCTTAAAAGAACATAGCTATACTTAATGAAATTAAATGTGTGATATGCGATGATTCTGCAACCCTACTTCTGGGTAAATGCCACGGAGAAATTCTTGTACAAGTGTAGAAGAGATACCTGTAGGGTCATTCATTTAATATTTGTGACAGCAAAAGTTGATACGCCATCTCTAGAAGAAAGAATAAAATGTTTTTTTCTTTTAAATTTTGTTTGCAAAGGATGGAAGATGTGCAGCAGCTGAAAGTAACAAGTAAGATATGGATCTACCAACATAAATAGATTTCAAATAGGTTAGAATAGAATAAGAATAATAGCACCAAATCGTTTGTAAGCAACTTTTTAAATTTTTTAAAATTAATTTTTAATGTTTTTAATTTTAAAAGTTGTTTAAAAAAATTTAAAAACTTTCCATAATATTTATAACATATTTCTTTTTTCTTTTTTTGTTACAATAACTTTTATGGCACTTTATACTTTTCAAAGTATTTTTACATCTATTATTCCATATTTCCAATTTTATTTAATATATAAATGTAACATATGGGTAATAGATCATCAAACCTAAATCAAAAAGTCTTAATTTACTGTTCTAAATTTGAACTTTTTCTTTATTTTTTCTTAAAAAAATGGGATGAATATGCAGAACATGCAGGTTTGTTACATGGACATATGTGTGCCCTGGTGGTTTGCTCCACCTATTGACCCATATCAAAGATTCCACCCCTCACCTCCCACTCCCTTCACAGGCCCTGGTGTGTGTGGTTCCCTTCTCTGTGTTCATGAGTTCTCAATGTTCAACTCCCATTTATGTATGAGATCATGTGGTATATGATTTTCTGTTCCAGTGTTAGTTGGCTGAGGATAATGGCTTCCAGCTTCATCTGTGTCCCTGCAAAGGACATGATCTCATTCCTTTTTATGGTTGCATGGTATTCTATACTATCTATGTACTACAATTTCTTTATCCAATCTATAATTGATGGGCAGTTGGATTGGTTCAATGGCTTTGCTATTGTAAATAGTGCTGCAATAAACATATGTGTATGCATGTATTTATAGCAGAATTATTTGTAATCCTTTGGGTATATACCCAGTAATGGGATTGCTTGATCAAGTGGTATTTCTATTTCTAGATCCTTGAGGAATCACCATACTGCTTCCACAATGGTTGAACTAATTTACATTCCTGCCAACAGTGTAAAAGTTTTCCTATTTCTGCACAGCCTTGACAGCATGTGTTGTTTTCTGACTTTTTAATAATCATCATTCTGACTAGCATGAGATGGTGTCCCAGTGTGGTTTTGATTTGCATTTCTCTGATGATCAGTGATGCTGAGCTTTTTTTCTATGTTTCTTGGCCACATAAGTATCTTTTTTTTGAGAACTGTCTGTTTATATTATTTGCCCACTCTTTGGGGCACTGAATTTATAAATTACTTTGGTCAGTATGGGCATTTTCAGGATATTGATTCTTCCTGAATCAATAGCATGGAATGTTTTTCCATCTGCATCCTCTTATTTCCTTGAGCAGTGGTTTGTAGTTCTTCTTGAAGAGGTCATTCACATCCCTTGTTAGCTGTGTTCCTAAGCATTTTATTCTCTTTGTAGCAGTTGTGAATGGGAATTCCTTCATGTTTTGGCTCTTGGCTTGCATATTGTTAGTGTAAAGGAATGCTTGTGATTTTTGCACATTGATTGTGTACCCTGAGACTGCTGAAGTTGCTTATCGGTTCAAGGAATTTTGGGGCTGAGATGGGGTTTGCTAAATATATACAATTATGTCATCTGCAAACAGAAACAACTTGACTTCCTTCCTATTTGAATATGCTTTATTTCTTTTGCTTGCCTGATTGTCCTGGCCAGACCTTCCAACACTGTGTTGAATAGGAGTAGTGGGAGGGGACATCTTTGTCCTCTACTGGTTTTCCAAGGGAATGCTTCTAGCTTTTGACCATTCAATATAATGTGTGTTTGTCATAAATAGATCTTATTATTTTAAGATATGTTTCATCAAAACGTAGTTTGAGAGTTTTTAATATGAAGGGATGTTGAATTTTATCAAAGGCCTTTTCTGCATCTATTGAGATGATAATGTGGTTTTTGTGTTTGGTTCTGTTTGCAATAGATGACATTTATTGATTTGCATATGTTGAACCAGCCTTGCATCCCAGAGATAAAGCTGACTTGATCACAGTGGATACATTTTTTGATGTGCTGCTGGATTCAGTGTGCCAGTATTTTATTGAGGATTTTTGCATCAATGTTCATCAGGGATATTGGCCTGAAGTGTGTGTGTGTGTGTGTGTGTGTGTGTGTGTGTGTGTGTCTTTCCAGTCTTGGTATCAGGATGATGCTGGCTTCATTAAAAGAGTTAGGGAAAAAAAGTAGAATATCTTCCTTTTCAATTTCTTGGAATGGTTTCAGAAGGAATGGTGCCAGATCCTCTTTGTATTTCTGGTAGAATTCAGCTTTGAATTCATCTGATCCTGGACTTTTTTTGGATGGCAGGCTATTATTGCCTCAATTTCAGAGCTTGTTATTGGTATATTCAGCGATTTGACTTCTTCCTGGTTTAGTCCTAGTAGGGTGTATGCATCCTAGATTTTATCAATTTCTTCTAGATTTTCTAGTTTATTTGGTAGAGGTGTTTATAGTATTCTCTGATGGTAATTTGTATTTCCATGCAGGTCAGTGGTGATATCCCCATTATCATTTTTTAATTTTGTCTATTTTATTTTTCTCTCTCCTTTATTAGTCTAGCTAGCAGTTTATCTACGTTAATGTTTTCAAAAAATCAGCTCCTGGATTCGTTGACTTTTTGGAGGCTTTTTTGTGTCTCTATCTCCAATTTTTCTCTGATCTTATTTATTTTTTTTGCTAGCTTTTGGATTAGTTTGCTCTTGTCTCTCTAGCTCTTTGGATTGTAATGTTAGGGTGTCCATTTGAGATCATTTTAGCTCTCTAATGTGGGTATTTAGTGCTATAAATTTTCCTTTTAACACTGCTTTAGCTGTGTCCCAGAGATTTTGGTACATTGTATCTTTGTTCTCATCGGATTCTGGTAACTTCTTGATTTCTGCCTTCAATTTCATTATTTACCCAGAAATAGTTCAGAAGCAGGTTGTTTAATTTCCATGTAATTGTGCAGTTTTGAGTGAGTTTCTTAATCTTGAGTTCTAATTTGATTGCACTGTGGTCTGAAAGACTGTTTGTTATGATTTCAGTTACTTTGCATTTGCTGAGGAGTGTTTTACTTCCAATTGTGTGCTAAATTTTAGAATAAGTACCAGGTGGTACTGAGAAGAACATGTATTCTGTTGATTTGGGGTAGAGAGTTCTGTAGATGTCTGCTAGGTCCACTTGATCCAGAGATGAGTTCAAATGCCTGCATATCCTTGTTAATTTTCTGTCTCACTGATCTGTCTAATATTGACAGTAGAGTGTTAAATTCTTCCAGTATTATTGTGTGGAAGTCTAAGTCCATTTGTAGGTCTCTAAGAACTTGTATTATGAACCTGGGTGCTCCTGTATTATGTGCATATATATTTAGAATAGTTAGCTCTTCTAGTTGAATTGTTCCCTTTACTATTATGCAGTGCCCTTCTTTGTCTCTTTTAATCTTTGTTGTTTAAAGTTTATTCTGTCAGAGACTAGGATTGCAACCCATGGTTTTTTTGTTTCTATTTGCTTGGTAAATTTTCCTCCATCTTTTTATTTTGAATCTGTTTGTCTTTGCGTGTTAGATGAGTCTCCTGTATATAGCACATCAATGCGTCTTTACTTTTTATCCAATTTGCCAGTCTATGTCTTTTATTTGGGACATTTAGCCTACTTAGATTTAAGGATAGTATTGTTATGTGTCAATTTGATCCTGTCATCATGATGCTATCTGGTTATTTTGCACACTAGTCGATGCAGTTTCTTCATAGTGTCATTGGTCTTTATATTTTGGTGTGTTTTGCACTGGCTGGTATTGGGTTTTCCTTTTCATATTTAGTGCTTTTTTTCAGGAGCTGTTGCAGGGCAGACCTGGTGGTTATGAAGTCCCTCAGCATTTGCTGGTCCGGAAGGGATTTTATTTCCCCTTCACTTATGAAGCTTAGTTTGGCTGGATATGAAATTCTGGGTTGAAAATTCTTTTCTTTAAGAATGTTGAATTTTGGTTCACAGTGTCTTCTGGCTTGCAGAGTTTCTGCTGAGATGTTCACTGTTAGTCTGATGGGCTTCCCTTTGTATGTGACCTGGCTGCCATTAACAGTTTTTCCTTCATTTCAGCCTTGGAGAATCTGATGATTATGTGTCTTGGAGTTGATCTTCTCATGGTATATCTTTATGGTGGTGTTTATATTTCCTGAATTTGCATGTTGGCCTGTCTTTTTAGGTTGGGGAAGTTCTCCCGGATAATATCCTGAAGTGTGTTTTTTAGCTTGTTTCCATTCTCCCCATCTCCTTCTGGTACTCCAATCAATTGTATGTTTGGTCTTTTTATGAAGTCCCATATTTCTTGGAGGCTTTGTTCATTCTCTTTTACTCTTTTTTTCTATTGTCTTAGTAAGATGGTCTTCACCTGATACCCTTTCCACCACTTGGTGTACGTGGCAGTTGATACTTGTGTGTGCTTCATGAAGTTCCCATGCTGTGTTTTTCAGCTTCATCGTGTCATTTGTTTCTCTCTAAACTGCTTATTCTAGTTAGCAATTCCTTTAATATTTTATCAAGGTTCTTAGCTTCTTTGCATTGGGTTAGAACATGCTCCTTTAGCTCAGCGTAGTTTTTTATTACCCATTTTCTGAAGCCTACTTCCATCAATTCATCCATCTGATTATCTGTCCATTTCTGTGCCCTTGATGTAGAGATGTGATTATTTAGAGGAGAAGAGGCACTCTGGCCTTTTAGGTTTTCAGCATTTTTTCATTGATTTTTCTCATCTTCGTAAGTTCATCTAGTTTTGGTCTTTGAAGCTGGTGAATCTTGGTTGGGGTTTTGTGGAAACTTTGTTGTTGTTGATACTATTGTTGTTTTCTGCTTGTTTGCTTTTCTTTCGGTAGTTAGGTCTTTCTGTAGGGCTATGCAATTTTCTGGGGGTTCACTTAAGGCCCTATTCATCCGATTTGCTCCTGTGACTTGAGATGTCACTCAAGGAGTGTGGAGAACTACAAAGATGGGTGCCTGCTCCTTCTTCTGGGACCTCTGACCTCGAGGGTCACCAACCTCATGCCTGTGGGATCACTCTTGTATAGGGTGTTTGACCACCCCTGTTGGAGGGTCTCATCCAGTTTGGTGGCATGGGGAGAAGGACATGTTTAAGTACTTTGTCCCTTGGTGGAAGGGGTGTGCTTTGCTCGGGGAAAACACCCTTGTCTGGGCTGCCTGGATTCCTCAGAACTACTAGGAGGAAAGGTTAAGTCTGCTGGTCTGCAGAGATTGTGGCTACCCCTCCTAGGGGCTCTGCCCCAGGGAGATCTGAATTCTGTCCCTGAGCCTCTGGCTGGAGATACTGGAGGTCCTTCAGGAAAGCCCAGAACAATGGGGAAGGATGGGTTAGGGTTAGCCCTGAAGAGGCACTCTGGTCACATACTGCCATAGCTGGTGTGTTGGGCTGTGGGAGACACCTCTGGAGACCAAGTCATTCAGCCTCCTTGGCTCCAGCAGGGGAAAAGCATAGCTTGGAGCTATAGAAATGGGTGCTGTCCTTCCCTTGCCCAAGGATCTTAGCATGTTAGGCAGTTGTGAATCCCATTGCTGGCTGCTGCCCCACCCCCAGGGAGCTCAAATGGCTTAGACAGCAGGCAGCTGCAGCAGGTACTGATCACCCCTACCCCTGGGAGTTCAGTAGGCTTACAGAGATTCCAGCTGAAAGGTTGGGATACCCTAGGCCCTGGTGGTGTGGTTTCACCAGTGAGACCCTCCAATCCATGGGTTGCACATTTCCATGGACAAAGCAGTTTCCCTGGCTGGGTAGAATGCTAACTCACCACTTTCTTGGCTGGCAAGGAGGGGGTTCCCCTGCCCCTGTGGCTCTCAGGTGGACCCCCACACCACTGTTCTTCTTTCCCTTTGTGGGTCGTTTCAGCCTTCTAGTCAATTTTGATGAAAGAACCTGGATACCTTGGTTGCAAGTGAAGGGTTCACATGCTTATTATGGTTTTCTTTGATGGGAGCCTTTGAATGCTGCTGTTTCTAGTCAGTCATCTTGGCCATGCCCTTATATAACATATTTCCAAGCATAACATGTTTGAGAATAAAGTCATGATAGAGTGAAAGGAGTTATCTAGCTTTCTTTAGGCAGACAGTAAGGGAAGGGTCCCCAGAGAACCTCCGACCCACCCCACAAGTGCTTACACCAGATGTTTTCTGCAGATAAGGGAACTTTCAAGGGGGCTTGCCTAAACATGCCTGCAGCAGACTAAGGGCCTACATGTGCATCAGGGAAATGAGGGAGAGCCACCAGAAATTCACACCTTATACAGATAAGGATTCCCACCCCACTAGCTTATATAGCCCTGATATTCAACTATGAAGGGGGCAACTGGAAACCTTCTTTTCAGAGCCCCTCTCTTTTCTGAGAGCTTTTCTTTTGTTTAGTAAATTCTATTCCACTCTGGTGTCCATGCACCTAATTTTTCCTGGTCGTGAGACAAGAATCTGACCTAGCTGAGCTAAGGAGCAAAAAATTGTGCATCAGATGGATTGGGAACACCAAATCCAAGAGAGAGAGGGTACTTAGAGTCAAGAGGAATAACAACAGAAATAATATTAATGAAAATAAAAATAGGAGCTTTGTGTAGTATCATAATGGTAGTTCTCTATGAACTTGAGGGGGTCATCTGATATAAACATCAGGAGCACTCTGCAACCCCCATAGATAAAGGGAAACTTTGATGACAGTGGTGAGAGGGCAAGCACAACAGACTTGGGAGTAAAAGTCACTTGAAATTTCTGGCTTTGGAAGAACTTCAAATGGAGTGGGAGATGACACAGTTAAGAACAATTTATTAACAAAATTAAGTCTGAGAATAGACTTTGGATCAATAGCCAGAAGCACTCCCTGTTTTAAGATTTGTAAACTAAATTTTTATAAACGGGATAAATGATTCTAATGGAGTAGCGGACTTGGATGACATCACCAACTGATGTATTGAGTAGTAATTTGAGGATTGCTCAGGGCTGACTGCTCTCAAAGGCCTTCGTGGCTACATTTGGAGAAAGAACATGTATAGACATTTGCAGGCACACACATTTCCTCTGAGTGAATTACTTTTTTTTCCATTATTACTTTTGCTTTTAAAATAGAAAATATATGCTTTAAACAAACAGGTCTCTGATTTGGTTATTCTTGTTTATATGACTACTGGTTAGAATTTGATAAATATAGAACAAACTAACCTTGAATTCCATGCCCCATAAGTTGCTCCCCAGGGACTAAGAAAGAACTCAGCATGCCTAGCAGAGCATCAATTGTCTGATTTCATTTCCTCACACATCACCACCTTTTCTGATTTTTTTTGTAGGGGGACAACTAAGTGATGAAATTTGAATGTAAACCAAAAATCAATTTGTTGTGTCCCAAGGGTTTCTGGGGTTTAATTTGGCATTGGAATAAAATACTTTTGAAGCAGTAGCTATCAACTCTGAAAAGCAATAGATATTTTCATTAATCTTTTTCTGGGAGAAAACCTTGGTACCAAGGTTATAACATGCTCTTTAAGTAGAATTTAGGATAACAGCATTTCATAAGTAGCCTTTATTTTCAGATAATTGCCTGATTCTAATATGATAAAAGCATATATTAATAAATAACTGTATCTTCATTGCTAATAAAATTAACAAAAAGTCAAATGCTATGATAGGTAGGAAAACAGGGCATCTAGCTGTTTTCCTAGTGTCTGCCAAGTAAAATTTTATAGGGTGGGTAGGTAATGAGTCTCTGAGCCTGGAAAGATAAATATGTTTTTTGCAGTTGGACAAGGGCATTATAAGAAGTGTGAAAAGAATGTTCAGAGGCACAGTGGATACCTTCAAAACTTTCTACTGTGATCATAGTTTAAAATACTCTAATTTGAGTTTGGGGTTGGGTTAAGATAAAGCATGATGATACCTCCAAATCCTGGGACTGAATACTTGAATCATGAACTTAAATACAAACACTTCCACCCTACCACCCGCAACCATTATAGAAAACATTTCAGGGATGTGTATCTCATAACTCTAGTATTGTAATTCTGGTTCCATAGGAAAGCTAGCCCAAGACAAATCTTAACTAAAAGGTGCAATTCTAGTATTGCAACATGGAAGAAGTGAAATATGGAAGTAGAGAAAGCAAATACAAGGTGACATGTTACTGAGCTGGTGATGGGTCCTAAATTTCTGTAAGCCTTGCTTCAGGAACCCCAGGTGGGGCTTTATCATGTGCCATGTCTCTGAACTGGGAATACAGTTCTCCAGCCAGGTTGTCAGAGTAGATTTCTCCACCTCACCAATGTTGAGCTAGGCCACTCTTACGCAGGGTGACTTACTGAGCATTACTGTCTGTCTTAGTCATTTTGGGTTGCCATAACAAAACGCCATAAATTGGATGACTTTTAAACAACAGAATTCTATTTCTCATAGTTGTAGAGGCCAGCAGTTTGAGATCAGGGTGCCTATGTGGTTGGGTTCTGGTGAGAGCCCTCTTATGCACTGCAGATTGCTAGCGTTTCACTGTGTCTTCACATGGTGGAAAGAGGGAGAGTGCTCTTTGGGATCCCTTTGTTAAGGGCACTGACTCCATTTTGAGGATTCCACCCTCATGACCTAATTATCTTTCAAAGATCCCACCTCCCAATACTCTTACAATGGGGATTAGGATCTCAGCATATGAATTGTGGGGATCCACCAACATTCAGTCCAAAACACTGACTGACTGATAAGAAAAAAATGACAATAAAATGATTTGGCAGAATTATAAGATCATTAAGTTTGGATTATACGATTCTGAGATGAAGATAGGCCCTGAGCACAAAAGAATCCTACCCAATTCAGTTGGACCCACACGTCTGACAATCAGTGTTGTCAGGATATAGGAACAAATTCTGCCAGCCATGGCCGAGAAGTGCTTGTCTAAGAGTAATGGAGGTAAAACGACCTTGATGGAGGGAAATGTGCTGACAGCAGAAATGAACTGTGGGAGGTGGTATCTAGTGGTGAGCTAAGGGAAACATTGCCTAGGTGCAGGTAGAGGAGTTGGATGGCTCCAGACAGCTGGAGAATGAGAGTTTCTGACAACGCTGTCCCTTCATTGCCACATTAGTTTACATGCCTTTGAGTGAAGCCTTTCTATAGCTGTACTTGGAGGCCTGCACTGAAATTAAAAAAAGGAGGATAAGCAAGTAAGGGCTGTGTCTTAGAGGATATGATCACAAACTGGGATTCATGCAAATCTGTGCTCATATTGTGGCTCCTTTTCCATGTAACTGTAGGCAATTTTCTAAATTTCTGTAAGCCTTGCTTTTCCCTCTGTAAAATGAAGTTAATTAAAGTCACTACTTCATTCAGCTGTTGGGTAGCGATAAGGAAAAATGACTTAATGCACATTTGTAGTCATTAATGCTGTTGGATGGGAGACTGTTCACCTTCCAGGTCCATGGCAGCAGCATGTCCTAGCTCCTTTTTGGTTGACTGAAGCCATGTGACTTATTCCTTACAATGAATTGTGAGTGGAAATGATCTGTGTTATTTCAGGGCTGGTCCAAGACCCTCCAGAGACCCCTTCCCCTCTGACATGTTGATCAGGATGGTGACTTCTCTGTTAATTTGGCTTCCTGAATAACTACTGTGAACAGAATCCCATTGCTGATCATCAATGGACCTATAGTGAGAGCAGGTCATTAAATTTTGTTGTAGCCACAGAGATCTTTGGTGGTGTTGGTTACAGCAACATAACCTGTCCTTTCCTGAAATAGTATAAAACCACTTGACAAAGCTTTTGGTACACAGCAAGTCATCAAAAATACAGTGATTAAGTGAGAAATCTTATTATGGTTTAATTAGGCATATTTTCCAAAGATGTTTTGTTTTAATGTCTTATAATTAATGAGAAAGAAATGGGAAAGAAGTAAAAAGAAATATCTGGAAGTATGACCATAATGAATAAGCATGCAGGTAGATCATTATTGCACGTGGAGCTATAAAGAAATGTCTGAAATTGTTGAGACAAGTGATTTCATGGAAAGTTGGTGCAGAAGCTTAAATATAAATGCACGTCAATTTCTTTTCTTTAATACCATTGATCGTTTCTACCTGGCTGTTTATCTGGATGATAACTGCAAATTATACATTGATTATTTGTTTGAGGGCTATTATAAATATAACAGGACAGACGATAATAAAGCATTCCACTATGTTTCTTAAGGTGACATTGACAGTGTTATTTGTGATTCCTAAATAACAGTCATCAGAATCACCTGGGGCATTAAATGAAAAACATTTTTACTTTGAAATAAATCTTAAATCTGCAGAAAAGTTGCAATATTAATACAGAGAAAAATCCTCTGTTCTTTTTATCAAGATTTAATTTTTATATTTTTCACATTTATTTCCTTTCTTCAAGGACAATCTTTATATTTTTAAAGTTAAACTTTCAATCAGCATATAGTAAAATTGATTTTTTTGTTACATTGTCTATAAATGTGATAAAATGTGCTAAAAATACATATTTTTAAACATTTAGGAATTGATTATACTTTAAGTTCTGGGGTACATGTGCAGAACGGGCAGTTTTGTTACTTAGGTATACACATGCCATGATGTTTTGCTGCATCCTGATCATCCACAGTATGTTTTCTCCTAATGTCAGCCCTCCCCAATCCCCCACCCTCTGATACACCTCCCCTAACCCCACCCTACCCTCTGACACACCCTGGTGTGTGATGTTCCCCTCCCTGTGTCCATGTGTTCTCATTGTTCAACACCTACTTATGAGTGAGAACATATGCAGTGTTTGGTTTTCTGTTCGTATGTCAGTTTGCTGAGAATGATGCTTTCCGGCTTCACTCATGTCCCTGTAAAGGACACAAATTCATCCTTTTTTATGGCTGTATAGTATTCCACAGCATATATGTGCCACATTTTCTTTATCCAGTGATGGGCATTTGGGTTGGTTCCAACTCTTTGCTATTGTGAACAGTGCTGCAATAAACATACGTATGCATGTGTCTTTATAGTTGAATGTTTCATAATCCTTTAGGTATATACCCAGTAATGGGATTGCTGGGTCAATGGTATTTCTATATTCCTAGATCCTTGAGGAATCACCATACTGCCTTCCAAAGTTGTTGAACTAGTTTACACTCCTAACAGTGTAAAAGTGTTCCTATTTCTTTATACCTTCTCCAGCATCTGTTGTCTCCTGATTATCATTGTAGAGTGATGAAGTTCCAAGAACTTAACATTACTATTTATTTGGTCTATAATTCATATTCCAATTTTGTCAGTTGTCTCAGTAATGTCCTTTATATCATAAATTTTCTTCCAGTCTAAGCTCTAGTCCAGGATTATGTATTGCATTTCATTTTCATATTTCCTTAATCTCTTTTAAAGGAATGTTGTCTCATCCTTTCCTTGTCTTTTGTTGCCCTGATACTTAAAAAAATAGAGATCAGTTTTTTAAATTATACTTTAATTCATGAGCATTATTGTACATGTGCAGATAGTGCAGGATTATTACATAGATATACACATGTCATGGTGGTTTATTGAATCCATTCCCTCGTCATCTACATTAGGTATTTCTCCTAATGTTGTCACTCCCCAACCCTCACCCCCTGCTATCCCTCCCCTAGCTCACCCATCCCCCAACAGGCCCCAGTGTATGATGTTCCCCTCCCGGTGTCCATGTGTTCTCATTGTTCAACACCCACTTATGAGTGAGAACATGTGGTGACTGGTTTTCTGTTCTTGTGTCACTTTGCTGAGAATGATGGTTTCCAGATTCATCCATGTCCCTGCAAAGGACATGAACTCATCCCTTTTTATGGCTGCATAGTATTCCATGGTATATGCATGCCATATTTTCTTTATCTAGTCTATCCTTGATGGACATTTGGGTTGGTTCCAAGTCTTTGCTGTTGTAAACAGTGCCACAGTGAACATACTTGTGCATGTGTATTTATAATAGAATGATTTATAATACTTTGGGTATATACCCAGTGATAGAATCCCTGGGTCAAATGGTATTTCTATTTCTAAATCCTTGAGGAATTGCCACACTGTCTTCCACAATGGTTGCACTAATTTACACTCACACCAACAGTGAAAAAGTGTTCCTATTTCTCCACATACTATCCAGTATCTGTTGTCTCCAGATTTTTTAATGATTGCCATTCTGACATGAGATGGTATCTCAATGTGGTTTTGATTTGCATTTATCTAATGCCCAGTGACAATGGGCATTTTTTCATATGTTTTTTGGCTGCATAAATGTCTTCTTTTGAAAAGTGTTCATATCATTCACCCATGTTTTGATGGAGTTGGTTTTTCTTTGTACATTTGTTTTAGTTCTTTATTTTGGATAGCCCTTTGTCAGATGTGTAGATTGCAAAAATATTTCACATTCTGTTGGTTGCCAGTTCACTGTAATGATACTTTCTTTTGCTGTGCAGAAACTCTTAAGTTTAATTAGATCCCATTTATCTATTTTGGCTTTGGTTGCCATTGCTTTTGGTGTTTTAGTTACGAAGTCCTTGCCTATGCCTATGTCCTGAGTGGTTTTACCTAGGTTTTCTTCTAGGGTTTTTATGGTGTTAGATTTTATGTTTAAATCGTTAATCCATTGGAGTTAATTTTTGTATAAGGTGTAAGGAAGGGGTCCAGTTTCAGCTTTCCACACATGGTTAGCCAGTTTTCCCAATACCATTTATTAAACAGGGAATCCTTTCTCCATTGCTTGTTGCTGTCACGTTTGTCAAAGATCAGATAGTTATAGATGTGTGGTGTTACTTCTGAGGCCTCTGTTCTGTTGCGTTGGTCTATATCTCTGTTTTGGTACCAGTCCCATGCTGTTTTGATTACTGTAGCCTTGTAGCATAGTTTGAAGTCAGATAGTGTGATGCTTCCAGCTTTTATTTTTTATTTTTTTAATTTTTGCTTAGGATTTTCTTGGCTATACAGACTGTGTTTTGCTTCCATATGAAGTCTAAGGTTTTTTTTTGTTGTTGTTGGTTTTGTTTTGGTTAGTTCTGCAAAGAAGGTCAATGGTAGCATGGTGTGGATAGCATTGAATGTACAAATTACTTTGGGCAGTATGGCCATTTTCATGATACTGATTCTCCCTTACCATGAGTATGGAATGTTTTTCCATCTGTTTATGTCTTCTTTTATTTTGTTGAGCAGTGGTTTGTAGTGGTCCTTGAAGAAGTCCTTCACGTCCCTTGTTAATTGTATTCCTAGGTATTTTATTCTCTTTCTAGCAGTTGTGAATGGGAGTTCACTCATGATTTGGCTCTCTGTCTGCTATTGGTGTATAGAAATGCTTGTGGCTTTTGCACGTTGATTTTGTATCCTGAGTCTTTGCTGAAGTTGCTTATCATCTTAAGGAGATTTGTGGCTGAGACGATGGGGTCTTCTAAATATACAATCATGTCATCTGCAAATAGAAACACTTTGATTGTCTCTTTTCCTAATTGAATAACCTTTATTTCTTTTTCTGCCTGATTGCTCTGGCTAGAAGTTTCCATACTATGTTGAATGGGAGTGGTGAGAGAGAGCACTCTTCTCTAGTGCCAGTTTTCAAAGAAAATGCTTCCAGTTTTTGCCCACTCAGTATGATATTGGCTGCGGGTTTGTCATAAGTAGCTTTTATTTTATTATTTTGAGATAAGTTCCACTGTTACCTAGTTTATTGAGAGTTTTTAGCATGAGTTGTTGAATTTTTTGAAACTCTTCTCTGCATCTATTGAAATAATCATGTGGTTTTTGTCTTTGGTTCAGTTTATGTGATGGAATACATTTATAGATTTGTGTATGTTGAACCAGCCTTGCATTCCCAGGATGAAGCTGACTTGATTGTGATGGGTACACTTTTTGATGTGCTGTTGGATTTGGTTTGCCAGTATCTTATTGAAGATGTTTGCATCAATGTTCATCAGGGATATTGGCCTGAAATTTTCTTTTTTAGTTGTGTGTCTGCCATATTTTGGCATCAGGATGATGCTGGTCTCATAAAATGATTCAGGGAAGATTCCCTCTTTTATTGTTTGGAATAGTTTCAGAAGGAATGATACCAGCTCTTCTTTGTACCTCTGGTAGAATTCAGCTGGGAACCCATCTGGACCTGGACTTTTTTTGGTTGATAGTCTATTAATTGGTGCCTCAACTTCAGATCTTGTTATTGGTCAATTTAGGGATTCAGTTTCTTCCTGGTTTAGTCTTGGGAGGAGGGTGTAAGTGTCCAGGAATTTATTCATTTCATCTAGATTTACTGGTTTCTGTGCATAGTGGTGTTTGTAGTAATCTTTGATGGTAGTTTGTATTTCTGTTGAACAAATGGTGATATCCCCTTTATCATTTTTTATTGCTTCTATTCAATTATTTTTTCTTTTTTATTAGTCTGGCTATTGGTCTATCTATTTTGTTGATCTTTTCAAAAAACCAGCACCTGGATTCATTGTTTTTTTTCCCCCCAAGGGTTTTTTGTGGCTCTATCTCCTTCAGTTCTGCTCTGATCTTAGTTATTTCTTGTCTTCTGCTACCATTTGAATGTGTTTGATCTTGCTCCTCTAGTTATTTTAATTGTGACAATAGGTTGTCAATTTTAGATCTTTCCTTGTTTCTCATATGGGCATTTATTGCTATAAATTTCCCTCTAGACACTGCTTTAAATGTGTCCCAGAGATTCTGGTATGTTGTCTCTTTGTTCTCTGCTACTTTGAAGAACATCTTTATTTCTGCCTTCAGAAATTCATTATTCACCTGGTTGTCATTCAGGAGCAGGTCATTCCGTTTCCATGTAGTTATGCGATTTTGAGTGAATTTCTTGATTTAGTTCTAATTTGATTGCACTGTGATCTGAGAGACTGGTTATGATTTCCATTCTTCTGCATTTGATGAGGAGTGACTTACTTCCAATTTTGTGGTCAATTTTAGAGTAAGTGCAATGTGGTGCTGAGAAGAATGTGTATTCTATGGATTTGGGTTGGACAGTTCTGTAGATGTCTATTAGGTCTGCTTGGTCAGATTTGAGTTCAAGTCCTGGATATTCTTGTTAATTTTCTGTCTCACTGATCTGTCTAGTATTTACAGTGGAGTGTTAAAGTCTCCCACTATTATTGTGTGGGAGTCTAAGTCTCTTTGTAGATCATTAAGAACTTGCTTTACGTATCTGGGAATCCCTTTATTGGTTGCATATATATATATATATATATATATATATATATATATATATATATATGCATGTTAGTTAGCTCTTCCTGTTGCATTAATCCCTTTATCATTATAATAATCCCTTCTTTGCCTCTTTTGCTCTATGTTGGTTTAAAGTCCATTTTATCAGAGACTAGGATTGCAAACCCAGCTTTTTTTTTTTTTTTCTTTCCATTTGCTTGGTAGATCTTCTTCCATCCCTTTATTTTTAGCCTATGTTTGTCTTTGCACATGAGATGTGTCTCCTGAATACAGCACACCAGTGAGTCCTGATGTTTTATCCAATTTGCCAGTCTGTGTCTTTTGATTGGGGCATTTAGCCCATTTACATTTAAGGTTAGTATTGTTATGTGTGAGTTTGATTGTTCCATTTTGACACTAGCAGGTGGTTTTACCTATTACTTGAAGCAGTTTCTTCATTGTGTTGATGGTTTTTACCATTTGGTATGTTTTTGCAGTGGCTAGAACTGGTTGTTTCTATCAACATTTAGTGCTTCCTTCAGGAGCTCTTGTAAGGAAGGCCTGGTGGTGACAAAATCTCTCAGCATTTGCTTGTCTGTAAAGGATTTTATTTCTCCTTTGCTTATGAAGCTTAGTTTGGCTGGATATGAAATTTTGGGTTGAAAGTTTTTTAAGGATGTTGAATATTGACCCCCACTGTCTTCGGGCTTGTAGGGTTTCTGCTGGGAGATCCACTATGAGTCTGATGGGCTTCCCTTTGTGGGTAACATGACCTTTCTTGTTGGATCCCCTTAGCAAATTTTCCTTTATTTCAACCCTGGTGAATCTGATGATTACATGCCTTGGGTTTGCTCTTCTTGAGGAATATCTTTGTGGTGTTTTCCTGTATTTACTCAATTTGAATGTTGGTCTGCCTTGCTAGGTTGGGAAAGTTCTCCTGGGTAATATTCTGAATAGTGTTTTCCAAGTTGGTTTAATTCTCACCGTCACATTCAGGTACACCTATCAAACATAGATTTGGTCTTTTCACATACTCCCATATTTCTTGGAGGTTTTGTTCATTTATTTTCACTCTTTTTTCTCTAATCTTGCCTTCTTGTTTTATTTCATTGAGTTTACCTTCAATCTCTGATAGCTTTTCTTCTGCTTGATTGATTCTGCTATTAAAACTTGTGTATACTTCACAAAGTTCTTGTGCTGTGTTTTTAAGCTCCATCAAGTTGTTTATATTCTTCTTTAAGCTGGTTACTCTAGTTAGCATTTCATCTAACCTTTTTTCAAGGTTCTTAGTTTCTTTGTATTGGGTTAGAACATGCTCCTTTAGCTCAGAAGTTTGTTATTGCCCACCTTGTGAAGCCTGCTTCTGTCAATTTGTCAAAATCATTCTCTATCCAGTTTTGTTCCCTTGCTAGTGAGGGGTTGTGATTCCTTGGAGGAGAGGAGGTGTTCTGGATTTTGGTGAATTCAGTGTTTTTGCACTGGTTTATTCTCATCCTCTTGGATTTATCTGCCTTTGGTCTTCGAAGTAAATGACTTTCAGATGGGGTCTCTGAGTGGCCATCATTTCTGTCAATGTCGAAGCTATTTCTTTCTGTTTTTTAGTTTTCCTTCTATCAGGCCCTGCTGCGGCAGAACTGCTACAGGTCCACTCCAGACCCTGCTTGCCAGGGAATTACCCTCAGGGGTTGCAGAACAGCAAGGATTGCTTCCTGTTTTTTCTTCTGGTAGCTTCATCCCAGAATGGTACCTGCCAGATGTCAACCATAGCTCTCCTTTATGAGGTGTCTCTTAGGATAAACAGGGTTTGGGGAGCCACTTAAGGAGGCAGTCTCTCCCTTATCAGAGCTCAAGTGCTGTGCTGGGAGTGCTGTTGCTCCCTTCAGAGCTGCTGGGAAGGGATGTTTAAGTCTGCTGAAGTGGAACTCACAACCACCCCTTTTCCCAGGTGCTCTGTCCTGGGAAGGAGGTGCTTTATTTATAAGTCCCTGACAGGCTGCTGCCTTTTTTCAGAGATGCTTTTCCCAGCAAGGAGGGATCTAGTCAGTCTGCCTGTAAAAGCCTTGCTTAGCTGCCATGGGTTCTGCCCTTCTGCTGTGTAAACTTCCTTGTGATTTTGTATACACAAGCAAGGTTAGAACTCCCTTGGTAATGGCAGACTGCCTCGGTAATGGCCGACTCCTCTCCCCACACTGAGCTGTACTGTCCCAGGTTGAGCTCAAACTGCTGTGTTGACTGTTAAAATCTTGAGCCAGTGGGTTTCAGCTTGCTGGTCTTTGTTGGGGGTGGGACCCGCCAAGCCAGATCACTTGCCTCCCTGCCTTCAGCCCCTCCCTGCCCCCCGCCCTTTTTTTTTTTAAAGGGGAATGGTTGGTTCTTTTCCTAAGCTGTTCCAGGTGCTGGCTAAAATGGCTGCCCAGTTTTGTGCTGGGAACCTGTGTGACACCAGTGGGAATCTCCTGGTCTGTGGTCTGTAAAGATCCTGGGAAAAGTGCAGTATCTGAGCCGGAATGCTGGAGTGTCTGGAAGAGTCCCCGATGGCCTCCTTTGGGTAGGAGAGAGGGAGTCTTCCAGTCCCTTGCATCTCCTGGGTGGGGCAACACCCCACCCTGCCTTGGTTTGCCCTCCTTGGGCTACACTCACTGTCAACCAGTCCCATTGAGATGAACCTAGGACCTCGGTTGGAAATGCAGAGATTGCTCAACTTCTGTGTCACTCTCACTGGGAACTGTGCTCTGGAGCTGTTCCTATTAGGCCATCTTGACAGAAGATCTTGTCTAGAGGTCAGTTTTTCATAGAATGATCCTCACTTCGGGTTTGTTTAGTGTTTCTTCATAACTATATTTAGGTTACGTATCTCTTAGCAGAACACTACAAAAGTAATGTATGTCTTTTGCAGGGCTTTATATCCAGAGGTGCCACAATACCCATCTGCCTATTGGTAGCTTTAGTTTTGATCACCCAGTAAAGGTTTTATCCAGTTTCCCCACTGTATAGTTACCATTTTTCCTCATAAATCATTTATGAGAAAATGCTGTGAGATTGTGCATATATCCTACTTGTCATTAAGCATTGCAACTAAGAATTAACAACCATTGTTGATTCTTGCTCATGCCAGTCTCTACAAGTATCTGTTGATTTTCTACTGTAAGGAATAAGCCAGTATCCTATGTATCTATGTATGCACCTATGTATCTATTTATCATCTATATATTCTATCTATCATTTATTCTTCATCTGTTTACATCTACCTCCGTTTTTAGTGTGGACTCATAGATTTCTATTATACTCAATGGGTTATAATCTATAACTAATCTTAGTTATTTTGTTTCTCAAATTGTTCCAGCTTTGGCCATGGGAACCCCTTTTCTGCAAGCTGGCTCCTATGTCTTTTAACCTGTGTTTGTGTGTGTATGGTGAGAAGTGGTTAGCTGTTACTTGTGAATACCCAACTATTAGTCATCAGAATTACCCAGGGCATTACTTTCCTGAATAGCAAGATCTTCCAGCTTATATTGTAACTACCTTATTCCAGATCTGAAATTACAGATCCCAACCCTAAGCTAACTGAATTAAACGT
Organism: Callithrix jacchus; assembly: GCF_049354715.1. Taxonomy (NCBI): domain Eukaryota; kingdom Metazoa; phylum Chordata; class Mammalia; order Primates; family Cebidae; genus Callithrix; species Callithrix jacchus. The sequence continues at coordinate 68,395,324 of NC_133502.1, forward strand.
CGGGAAGTGTGGTCCAGATAGCTGTACTTTACAATGCAAGTTCCTAAACGGTTCTGATACCATGCAGCTGTACAAATCACTGTGTTATTTAATAAAAGGGTCTATAAAATGCCTCATAATCATGCTAATGATGGGATTCCCTGGCTCAGTGATGAGTCCTTGATTTCTTCAGGAGTCTGTTTTACAATTTCAGACTCCCAAAATGACATTCAGTTACCCTTCAGAAATGTCATCCTACTCACTGGTCACATTGTGACAGTGTGGTTCTTTCTTTATAATGTGTTTCCTTTTTAGACTGATTTTAATTCTGCATTACCTTAACATGTTTAATCTCAGCTTCAGATGCTGGATACATTCTTGCTTTCCCTTCCTCTCTGATTCATTGTTCAAGAGCATAAAAATGCTTAGTATAAGATAGACTAAGTATGAGATGGACTATCAGATTGCAGAAAGGGAAGCAAGTTGTTGGACATGAGAATTTATTCCTTGAGTTAGTCAACATGTGTTTATTGAACAGCAAAGTAGTGGCCAGAGGGCAGGATTATGTCACAGGCCAAAGCTAGAGAATGCTATAGGAAGAAATGCCTGGTCAGCAGGGACAAATGTTACCAAGGGGTGATGTAAGAAGATCAAAAATTGTCCATGAGCTTAAGTGGCATGGAAGTGATTGCTGACTTTGCCAAAAAATGTCAGTGAAATGATGAAGGTAAAGGTAAAATCTGAGTAAAAGGTTAGAAAAATGAAGACAGGATGCACAGATAACTCTAAAGAAATTTGGATAAAACTCAGAGTTGGGTTGCTAACACTAAATTCCCCTGCAGATAAGTAAACCTCTGCCTTTGAAACACGTTCAAGGTCCGCTTTACCTAATTTTGACCACCCTGAGCCTTACTAACTCTACGTATCTTTCTATAATCATACCTGGAGAGAAAGCTTAACCTTGGTAACAGTCTTTGCTCTTTCATCTTCTAGTTGATTTACAAGCTTATATGATGTTTATGTGTGTCAGGAAGCCCGTAACTCTTCAGAAAGCCGTTTGTCTGTGTACTTGATCAACATGTTAAGCAAAATCCTTAATAATATTGCTAAAAGATTAAGTTTCCCTTTTTTATGCTCAGCAAAATGTTGGCCACTTGCCTCAGTTATAGAAAATGGTGGAGGCTCACGTGCATGTGCGTGTGTGTGTGTGTGTGTGTGTGTGTGTCTGTGTGTTTTAAATCTGTTTGCAGTGAACTTTCAGCTCTTCAATGTGTGTTCTAAGTTACACTATGGTAAAATACTTAAAATCCATTTGGCTGAAAGAATAATAGTTTTGGAGTTTCATCTTGAATGCATCCTTCACTGGACTGACCTAAGGACGGACATGGACACTGTGTAACCCTAGGGCTTCCTAAGCTTATCTAATTTATGCCCCATGTCACGGGTGAGGTAACAAGATGAAGGTTTTCTTCCATTTTGAATGAAGAAAGCTCTTTACTTCCTACTCAGACCTGAGTAGCAGTATCTGTAAGTCACATGTGGCTGTAGCTGAAAGGGAAGTAGCTTCATTCTCCAGGGCTTTCTGGCCACTATGGCTGCAGCACCTTACCACAGAGACATCCCCAAATAGGAGCAGGGCTTTCAAGCTAATCTGCCCCTCGAATAAAAGTTGTCCTGAAATTTAGGAAAATACTCCAAGTTATATTAGGTTGGTACAAAAATAACTGTGGTTTTGACCATTACTTTCTTTTTTTTTTTTTTTTTTATACTTTAAGTTCTGGAGTACGTGTGCAGATCTTGTAGGATTGTTACATAGGTACACACATGCCGTGGTGGTTTGCTGCCTCTGTCCCCCCCACAATCTCCCGTCACCTACATTAGGTATTTCTCCTAATATTATCCTTCCCCAGCCTCCCCACCCCCTGCTATCGCTCCCCTAGTCCCCCACCCCCCAACAGACCCTAGTGTATAATGTTCCCCTTCCTATGTCCATGTGTTCTCATTGTTTGACACACACTTATAAGTGAGAACATGTGGTGTTTGGTTTTCTCTCCTTGTGTCAGTTTGCTGAGAATGATGGTTTCCAGAGTCATCCATGTCCCTGCAAAGGACATGAACTCATCCTTTTTTTATGGCTGCATAGTATTCCATGGTATATATATATCACATTTTCTTTATCCAGTCTCTCCTTTATGGACATTTGGGTTGATTCCAAGTCTTCGCTATTGTAAACAGTGCTTCAGTGAACATATGTGCATGTGTCCTTATAGTAGAACGATTTATAATCCTTTGGTTATATACCCAGTAATGGGATTGCTGGGCCAAATGGTATTTCTGTTTCTAGACCCTTGAGGAATCTCCACACTGTCTTCCACAATGGTTGAACTAATTTACACTCCCACCAACAGTGTAAAAGTGTTTCTATTTCTCCACATCCTCTCCAGCATCTGTTGTCTCCAGATTTTTTCATGATCGCTTTCTAACTGGCATGAGATGGTATCTCAATGTGGTTTTGATCCATTAGTTTCAGTGATACAAACAGCAATTACTTTTGCACCAACCAAATAGCGACATAGTTGATTAATTAACAACATCGCTTCATGGTCTCTATGCTAGTTTGAAACTGGAACTTGCTGGGGTTATTTTTAAAATGTGTGTGAAGTAAGATTTTCTTATTTAAAATAAATGGGCTATTGACAAAACGAAATAGGGCTTGAAAGTTAATTTTCTCTTTTCTTTTGGTATGAATGCTTGAGTGTTAACTGTTGAAGAAATCCTCTCAAGTGATTAACCATTGATAACAAAGTCTTAGCTAGAAAGTTAATTGAAATTAAAAATTGAATGTGAGCTAAATAATCTGTTTCATGGCAGAGATTAATGTGTGCTAAGGTGTGCTTTTGTGTTCCTTTCCTCTGTAAATACTCCCTAAGTAAATTGTGGTATAATCTTTTCTAGAGATAGGGGCTGGTATAGAAAACAAAGATTCCCAAGACCTGAATGTGGAGGGTGGAAGAGGTGAGGCAGGTGTCAAATCCTTAAGACAAACAAATGGTAAATCCCTGTTTCCAGAAAGAAGGCAGACTAGACTATGAGTAATATGAGAAAAAATGAGTCTGTATGGGAGTCGCTACTGAAGAAGCAATTTTTGATATGAGAAATTAGAAGTCAGACAGAGCCATCCTTGAAAGCCTGATAGACATCACAGATTTACAATGGAAAGCCTCAGGAACACTAGGAGTGAAGTCCTCTTGGATATAAGGCTGGGGACAGGTCGGTGGAACCTATTGTTTGTATGGCCAAAGGGTCTGAAAGACGTTTCCTCTAAATTTAAAGCATAGAACAGACTTCTGAGTGAGTCATTCTGGCTTCAGTGGTTCACAATAAAGGGCTCAGATGGAGAAAATCCCCAAGCAAGATATATATCTCTGGACTCTCCAACAGCAATAGTATGCTGTATATATTCCGAAAAGTCCTCCTAACAGAAGAAAATAGAGTATTACGCCGAAGCCTGCACAGTCACAGTTGTCAAAGGATCACCCCGGGGAAATTGCCTGTTGGCCAGGAAGAGTGAAGATCTATTTGATTCATTTTCTTCTTTAAGCCTGTTTTCAGTTGACAGGAGTAGAGTTTCCCTACTTGCTTCTGGTGCAATGAAATGAAAGTTCCATTTACACCAGCATTGAAGGATAGGTCCTTTAACTCCCTGTAGATCTTTCACTTTCAATCATCATCCTTTCATGGAAACATGGTGGTTTTTCTTTCAATTTTAGTGCCTGCAAACTCCCACGGCACTCACTGCAGCTCGGGCTTAGATGAGGCAATAAAAGAAAAGCAGTTAGCCAAGACGCAAGTGTTGCCCAGAAACTTGTGAAAGATAGAAGGGACATTAGGACAGGGAACTGAGGGACTTGCTTCAGAGAATATTGCTTGGATTTGGGACAAAACTACACAGCCGGTCAAAAGGGAGGAGGATGTGATAGGAAGTAAAGATGGCTAAACCAAGTCAGTTGCATTGTTGGTGAACTTTAGCAGAGCTCCAGAAAAATCGAGATTTTTCTACCTCAATTGAGGCAATTTGAACAGCAGATAAACACTTTGGTTCTTCTGGTTAGAGACATAGGGAAATCTAGAGGGCAAATGTGCATAATGAGGTTGTCATTTAGCAAAGGTACAGTTTGGAGAAATGTAATGTGTCCCCATTACACACTTGTAACTTTCCTTTTGTTGTAAATTAAAGTGAACTCATTGTTTCTGAAAATAATGCCAAAATAATGTGCAAATCATCTTTTAATGAATCATGGCAATCCTTAGAACAAATAGAATGCACAAACTTAAAATCCTTAATAAAGGGGCACAGGAGAATCATTTGCTAGCTGGTAGAGGGCAACCTGTGGAATTGATGTGCTCTTAATCAGGGCATGTTGTTCTATCAAGCTCAGAAGGAAGGTTTATTTTTGGTGTTTTGCTGACTTATACCATTCCTTTTAAGAAAAACAATAGCAAAAGCAAATCAGTTCATTAGAGCCCCAGCTAATAGCATCATCAGCGGAGTAAAACAATTGCTCTTGCCCCTGTTGTGTTCACATGGCTTGAGTTGAGGGATGAGTCCCCATGACTGAGCAGCACCTGCGTCCCTGCCTCTCAGGGAGTGCCTCCCTGCCCACCTCTGTCTTCCAGGACCACAGTCCTTTGAAGAAACAGGCTGAGTCCCCTATCTAGCACTTCACCTCAGTGGAGGGACAGTGCTGTTTTCTGTAGGAGATTTTTATGATTTGTGACTTTGTTTTGAAGGTCTTCTGAACAAAAGGCCACAGGGGATTAGTACACAGTGAATTAGGTGAATGGATTTTAGATCATGTATTGGTTTTATTAGTATTTAAAAGTGTTTCCTACTGCCCTGCCTACTCATCGCAGATTCAGCTGCCTGCTGTTCTTCCAGCACAGTCTCCCTTGATGGCTGCTGCTCAGCTCCTAGAGACAGGGTACTGGCATCCTGTCTTAGGGGAGCAGCAACAAATGCCATCAAATTCTCAAGTAATGGGGTCAAGAGAGGTTGACATCTATCAGAAGTCCTCACTCTGTGTGCTCAGAAGAGCAGAAAAATTTAGAAAAGTGAACACTTTTAAGAGATACAGAAGCAGCTGTTAGGAGCATCTTTGTGTTGGGCATGGTTCTCTTTATGTATGTAAGCCTGTATTATTGGAATGCAGTAGTGCTCATTGATCCTTCTACTTGTGCCAATCTCTGGAGCCATATGTGCAATTTTAAGTCTCCCAGGAACTAGAATTATGAGAAGGGGGGAGAAAACCAAGCAAAGCTTATTTTAATGATATATTTTATTTAAATTAAAATACTCAGAATATTAGCATTTTAATATGTAATTAGTATAAAAATTACCCATGAGTTATTTTATATTTTTTATGAGTCTTTGAAACCTGATGTTGTGCCCTTATTTTAGCTTTTTATCACAAGTATTTATATCACAAATTCCCTTATTCAACACAATTTCTAATGCTTGCATGTAATTGTATCACAGGAAAGTTGTCATTTTGTACTTCTCTGTGTTGGGACATGGAAGGTTTTCATTTTGAGCTAGTATTATAATTGATGTGATGTTTAGCGTTTTTGTGTAAAATTATTTTCAGGTTTATGATTTTCTTAAATCAGATTAATAAGAACAGATTTACTATCTAGATGTCATAAAACCTAATGCCAAAATTCGTATCATCCAAGCTTTCATTAGTATTCTATGAGAGAGCTCATTTTACTTCATACTCATAAATGAAAGAGGAAGGGGTCAGCAATGATGTCAACTGTTCCTCAAAGCCTGAAATTACTTTTAAGACAGGAAAAAAATCTCTGAAAGATGGTGGATGAGACAAGTATGTTTCCTCATTTGCGGATCAAAATTAGATAGGAACCTGTGGAGTGCGGAGGTGGGGAGAGAGAACCTGGAGATAAAGCAAGAGATGTAGGCCCTGATATGGGAAACTGTGCTTCATCATTTTTCCCCATGAGCCAAGTCTTGGGCAGGGGAAAGAGATGAAGGAACCTTAATCCCCCTTTAAATTTGAAGATCCATGAGTAAAGGATGTGACTGCCACCCTTGGGTGGCATTCCATGGCTGATCCTCCTTTCCAACCATGCCCAGCTGGACTCCTCTCGATGTTCAGACACATCTTCTCTTCTCTTCTCTTCTCTTCTCTGCCATGCCATTCTGCCACTCTGCCAGTGAACTTTGGGGTTTATATTGGGACAGGATGGAAACACGGTGGACCAGAGTGGTCTTGGAAAAGGCAACATTTGGGTGTGAAAACAGGAATGCCTTGTCCCATTTAGAGCTATGTGTTTCCAGGCTTGAGAGTGGGGCCTTTGCTGGGGAACCACCCACTTCTACCCAGGATTTCCCTGCCTCCTGTCCATGGAATGGACAAACTCCAGGGGACGATTATCTTCCAACTCCATCCACTTTTTAGCTCTCCATCCATCCTGCTTAGAGCCACCTTCATCACTCAGTAAAATCCCCACATCTACCATTTTTCAATTCTGTGTGACCTGATTCTTCCTGGATGCCAAACAAGGACCTGGGTACCAAGAGGGCAGGGTGTAAAAGGCTGTCACCCTGACTCTTCACTGAGCTGGTTAACACTTACATGTCCATGGACAGCAACTGCAAATACAGCGCTAATTGTAACACACCACTGGATACTTCTGTGGGGCTGGAGCCCAAAACCACTAGTCCTGGCTCCTATACCTGCCTGTCTACGTGCTTCCCCTCCTGTAAGGGGTTTGAGCATGTGGCACTGAGCAAACAAGCTTACCCCTGTTCCAAGTCCTACTAGAGGGTCAGAACTGTCACATTTCATCATGACTGGACAGTGTATCTTTGGATAGCAGTATTGACAATGCCAGCCTGATGGAAGAAGTGGCTTCCAAGCAGACATGAATATTACTGAGTTCCCACGGCCTCAGCACAGGCCCTTATAGAGTAGATCAAGACAGAGGAGTGGATAGCCTCCTTCTACTAATGCTACACTCTGTAGAATAATGGGTGGAGACAATCCTAAAAGTAATTGAGTCTTTAACACAAGTGATTTACAAGTCACTGAATTTGACAAAATTCTCTTGGAATTGAGTCAGTTAGATATTGTGCCATCAGTTGGAAGTTGGGGGTGGGTAAACTAGAAATTTAATCTGGCTATAGAAAAATAAAGAACTTATCTTTTGTAATAAAAAAGGGGAAGGTGAAATATTTATTTAAAATATGCATTGTTTCTGTACTTTCTGCCGTGGCATTTTTTTTTCAGAGATGAAACGAAAATAGATTGTTCAACTGCTGCAGAATTGCATATAGCTCCCAGGTGGTGGTGATTTTCTTTGAGAAACAAAGACAGTAACCAAACACCAGTTAGTTCATCTATCTTTATTTGACATGCCATTTCAGCTCGATCAAAAGTTTCTGTGTTTCTTGAAAAATAGTTTCACTTATTTCTTTTGATGGCAAAATAAATTCAGATTCTTTCAACAAAAACAGAGTGTAGAACTCACTGAGACAAAGAAAATAAGGCATGAGGTGCAGATAACTATTAACAGGAGAGTAATCTTCATATATCATTGAAAATCAGCATAATTGAGGTGCCCTGCATGAGTCCTGCTTAAGTGTAAAGAAACAGGTAGTAGATATGGATGTGGTTCAACTCAGTTTCCATTATTTGTTATCATTTACTTAGGTTATTTAAGTACTGGTTAGATATTTTCTGGAGGGGACAGGCTAACACCCATATCACCATCGTTGCTAAAAAGTACAATCAAGCATACAGTATACTATAGAGTGTTACAAGAAAAATATTCTACCTTTTTTCTGTAGTTTGCCCTCAGCTGAAGACAATGTGGACAAATGGTAAGTTGTGGAATTTTAGAAGGCACGGAAACCTCAAAGCATTCAGTCTAGTAGCTTTCAAAAAAGAGCACTTTTTATAACAAATACTTTGTAAGACTCGTGTACTACCCTAAAATAAAATTCATACAATAAGTAATTTATATACTCATATAACTTAAAATGCCCTAAGTATAAGTGAGAAAGAGTTACTTATAGTATTTATATTCAATGTAAATGCACAGCTCTGATACACCAGTCTTGAAGACACGTACTACTTTACAGTGAATAAATTTAGATTTGAAAGATCAGGGGCTATTCTGTATAAGCAAAAAGAAAAATGCAAGGGCAGAGGGTCAGGTGGATATTAGAATAGAAATGAGATAGTGGGATCCATATGCATAGAAACTGTGTAAAATGGTTAAACTCTGTAACATAAACTCCAAAACAGAGTTAGGTGTTAGGCCTACTATTGACAACAAAGGTTTTCTTCTACCTTAATGTCAGGAAAGCATTAGAAAGCTATACAGGTTGGAGGACAGCTCTTGGTTGTACCAGACTGTGGTAAGCATCCAGGATATTCAGCATCTGCATCCACACCTACTAAATGCCAGTAGCACTGCCCAATCCTTGCAACAAGCAGAACTTCTCCCAAATGTGGTCAAAATGTACCCCTGGGGCAATGTGGAGAACCTTGTGGAAAACAGAGTCTAATGGAATGCTTATGTTGTGGAGAGAAGGAAACAGAGGAGCAAAGGAGTTAAATGGACTGTTCCAAGGTCACTAAGCTGGGTAGAGGCAGAACAGGGAGTAGTTCCCCTTGATTCCTGCTCAGAGCTACCTCACACTTTGCTATATTCCATCCTATTGCTCCCTAAATGTTTTGGGAAATAGGATGTCAAAGTTCTTCCAGTTTTTGGAAGAACAGGACCACAGTCGAGGCCAAGTTTTCATTAACAACGTGGGCTTATTTGAAATGGCTTGGAGGTCTGATGAAGATTCGAAAGGAGCTCCCCTGCACCCTCCTGCCACTCGCTCATAAGTACCCCTTTCAGTTGTCATTTCCTTTGGTCCATTTCTCACTCTGCCTTGGGGTAGGCTGTGTTTCAGGCTGTTCTATTCTTCTCAGGGGTATAAGCAACTTAATACTAGCACCAGTCATTGTCTCTCCAATATTAACATTAATAAGTACTTTCATATTGCTTGATGGTCATTTTATGTGGATTATATTTTTCTGCTAATTCTCAGTGAAATACCACTACTATATATCTGTTATGTAGTAGGCCTTTTCACAGCCTGATTTATTTTCCTCATAACGCTTAAGGTAGGAATTACTAGCCCCAGTGTGCAAATGAGAAAACTGGTGCTTAGAAAGATTAAGGAGGGAGAGACAGAAGAAAGCATTCTAGGCAGTTACTGGACTTTGCAAAGATCTAGAAGCCATAAATTAGGGGCTCATTAAACCAAAATCCAAAGAATTTGTATAAATGAGTTAGAGTTGTTCTTTTATCTCCACTTTGTCATTCCTTCTGAACCAGTATTTTAAACTCATTTCTCCCTTTGTATTCACAGCACATTTTCTGAAAGAGGGTACACACATCCACACACCATCTTTGCAGGTTTGAATTTCTTACAGTGTGCCTCCACACCCTAATACCTTGCTGAAGTTAGTCTCAGCAGCATGTCCACTAACCTTTTACATCGCCAATTCATTGAGTAGCTTTGAGTTCTTTGCTTCAAAGGTTCTAAAATTAATTGCATAGATGGCCATCCATCTTCCTTAAATGTCTCATCTTTTGAGTCCCTGCATTCTTATTTCTCCTTTTTTCCCCATCTATTACATTTATATATTTTTCCTATAACCATATAGAAAAATTATTTTCTATAAGTACAGATGCCGTTCTGTAGTTCCCTAACTTGTCATGATTTATTTGAATTAACTCACATATGACTATATTCTACAAAGGTTTTGAAACATCTGGTGTGTAACCACATATCAATACAAATAACCATCAGCGACTACTATGAACATCTCTACACACACAACCTAGAGCATGTAGAAGAAATGGTTACATTCCCAGACCCATAGACACACTCAGGACTGAATCAGGAAGAAATGGAAACACTGAACAGACCAATAACAAGCTCCAAAATTTAAAGTAATAAATAGCCTACCAGCCATATAAAAGCCCAGGACTAGATGGATTCACAGCTGAATTCTACCAGATATATAAGGAAGAGCTGGTACCATTCCTACTGAAACTTTCCCAAAAACCAGGAGGAGGAACTCCTCTTCAACTCTTTCTATGAGGCTGGCATCATCCTGACACCAAATCCGGGCAGAGACAAAAAGGGAAAACTGCAGGCCAATATCCTTGATGAACATTGATGCAAAAATCCTCAGCCAAATACCAGCAAATTGAATCCAGCACATGTTGAAAAGCTAATTCACCATGATCAAGTAGACTTAATTCCTGGTATGGAAGGTTGGTTCAATATGTGCAAATCAATAAATGTGATTCATCACATAACAAAAATAAAGACAAAAACCACATGATTATGTCAATAGATGTAGAAAAGGCTTTCAATAAAATTCAATACCCCTTCATATTAAAAACTCTCAAAGTAGCCATAGAAGTAACATACCTCAAAATAATAAGAGTTAACTATGACAACCCCACAGTCATCATACTTTATGGGCAAAATCTAGAAGCATTCCCCTTGCACATTGGCACAAAGGTGCCCTCTCTCCCCACTCCTGTTCAACATAGTATTGGAGGGCCTGGCCATAGCAATCAGGCAAGAGAAATAAAGGGCATCCAAATAGGAAGCGGGGAAGTCAAACTAACCGTGTTTGCAGATGACATGATTCTATATCTAGATCACCTCACTGTCTCAGCACAAAAGCTTCTTCAGCAGATAAATAATTTTCACAATATTGATTCTTCCTAACCATGAGCATGAAATATTTCTCCATCCGTTTGTGTCCTCTCTCATTTCATTGAGCAGTGGTTTGTAGTTCTCCTTGAAGAGGTCCCTTACGTTCCTTGTGAGTTGTATTCCAAGGTATTTTATTCTCTTTATAGTAATTGTGAATGGCAGTTCGTTCTTGATTTGGCTCTCTTTAAGTCTGTTATTGGTGTTTAGGAATGCTTGTGATTTTTGCACGTTGATTTCATATCCTGAGACTTTGCTGAAGTTGCTTATCAGTTTCAGGAGATTTTGGGCTGAGACAATGGGGTCTTCTAAATATACAATAATGTCTGCAAATAGAGACAGTTTGACTTTCTCCTTTCCTAATTGAATATCCTTTATTTCTTATTCTTGCCTGATTGCTCTGGCTAGAACTTCCAGTACTATATTGAATAGGAGTGGTGAGAGAGGGCATCCTTGTCTAGTGCCAGATTTCAAAGGGAATGCTTCCAGTTTTTGCCGAATCAGTTTGATATTGGCTGTGGATTTGTGGTAAATAGCTTTTATTATTTTGAGATACGTTCCATTGATATCAAGTTTATTGAGGGTTTTTAACATAAAGCGCTGTTGAATTTTGTCAAAGGCCTTCTCTGCATCTATTGAGATAATGTGGTTTTGTCTTTGGTTCTGTTTATGTGGTGAATTACGTTTACAGATTTGCGTATGTTGAACCAGGCTTGCATCCCTGGGATGAATCCTACTTGATCATGGTGGATAAGCTTTTTGATGTGCTGTTGCAGTTGGTTTGCCAGTATTTTATTAATGATTTTTACATCTATGTTCATCATAAATATTGGCCTCAAATTTTCTTTTCTTGTTGAGTCTCTGCCAGGTTTTGGTGCCAGGATGATGTTGGTCTCATAAAATGATTTCGGTAGGATTCCCTCTTTTTGGGTTGTTTGGAATAGTTTCAGAAGGAGTGGTACCAACTCCTCTTTGTATGTCTGGTATAAGTCGGCTGTGAACCCATCTGGACCTGGGCTTTTTTTGGTGGGTAGGCTATTAATTGCTGCCTCAAGTTCAGCCCTTTTTATTGGACTATTCAGGATTTTGACTTCTTCCTGGTTTAGGCTTAAAAGGGTGCAAGTGTCCATGAATTTATCCATTTCTTCCAGGTTTACTGGTTTATGTGCATAGAGTTGTTTGTGATAATCTCTGGTAGTTTATATTTCTGTGGAATCTGTGGTGATATCCCCTTTGTTTTTATTGCATCTATTTGATTATTCTCTTTTCTTTTTTATTAATCTGGCTAGTAGTCTATTTTGTTGATCTTTTCAATAAACCAGCTCCTCGATTTATTGATTTTTTTTGAGGGTTTTTTTGTGTCTCTTTCTCCTTCAGTTGTGCTCTGATCTTAGTTATTTCTTGTCTTCTGCTAGCTTGAGTTATTTTGATCTTGCTCCTTTAGCTCTTCCAATTTTGACAACAGGGTGTCTATTTAGATCTTTCCTTGCTTCTCATGTGGGCATTTATTGCTATATATTTTCCTCTAGACACTGCTTTAAATGTGTCCCAGAGATTCTGGTATGTTGTGTCTTTGTTCTTGTTGGTTTCAAAGAACATCTTTATAACTGCCTTCATTTCATTGTTTATCCAGTCAACATTCAAGAGCCAGTTGTTCAGTTTCCATGAATCTCTGCAGTTCTGAGTTCGTTCCTGAATTCTGAGTTCTAGCTTGATTGCACTGTGGTCTGAGAGACTGTTTATTATGATTTCCGTTCTTTTGCATTTGCTAAGGCATCATTTACTCCCAATGATTTGGTCAATTTTAGAGTAGGTATGATGTGGTGCTGAGAAGAATGTATATTCGGTGGATTTGGGGTGGAGAGTTCTGTAAATGTCTATTAGGTTTACTTGGTCCAGGCCTGAGTTCAAGTCCTGGATATTGGCGTTAATTTTCTGTCTCGTTGATCTTTCTAATATTGACAGTGGAGTGTTAAAGTCTTCCACTATTATTGTGTGGGAATCTAAGTCTCTTTGTAGGTTGTTAAGATCTTGCTTTACGTATCTGGGTACTCCTGTACTGGGTGCATAAATATTTCAGATCATTATCTCTTCTTGTTACATTGATCCTTTTACCATTATGTGGAATGTCCTTCTTTGTCTCTTTTGATCTTTGTTGGTTTAAAGTCTGTTTTATCAGAGACTACAATTGCAACTCATGCTTTTTTTTTTTTGCTCTCCATTTACTTGGTAAATCTTCCTCTATCCCTTTTAGCCCATGTGTGTCCTTGCATGTGATATGGGTTTCCTGGATATAGGACAACAATGGGTTTTGGCTTTTTATCCAATTTGCCAGTCTGTGTCTTGTGATTGGGGAGTTTAGCCCATTTATATTTAGGGTTAATATTCTTATGTGTGAATTTGATCCTGCCATTTTGATTCTAGCTGGTTGTTTTGCCCATTAGTTGATGCAGTTTCTTCATTGTGTGGATGCTCTTTACTATTTGTTATGTTTTTGGAGTGGCTGGTACTGGTTGTTCCTTTCTATGTGTAGTGCCTCTTTCAGAAGCTCTTGTAATGCAGGCCTGATGGTGATGAAATCTCTGTGCAATTGCTTGTGCCTAAAGATTTTATTTCTCCTTCACTTACGAAGCTTAGTTTGGCTGGATATGAAATTCTAGGTTCAAAGTTCTTTTCTTTAAGGATGTTGAATATTGGCCCCCACTCTCTTTTGGCTTGTAGGGTTTTTGCTGAGAGATCCACTCTGAGTCTGATGGGCTTCCCTTCATGGGTAACCTGACCTTTCTCTCTAGCTGCCCTCAGCATATTTTTCTTCATTTCAACCCCAGTGAATCTGATGATTATGTGCCTTGTGGTTGCTCTTCTTGAGGAATATCTTTGTCTTGTTCTCTGTATTTTCTGGACTTGAATGTTGGCTTGCTTTGCTAGGTTGGGGAAGTTCTGGATAATATCCTGAAGAGTGTTTTCTAGCTTGGATTCATTCTTCCTGTCACATTCAGGGGCACCTATCAAATATAGATTAGGTCTTTTCATATAATCCCATATTTCTTGGAGGCTTTGTTTATTTCTTTTCACTCTTCTTTTCTAATCTTGCCTTCTCAGTTTATTTCATTGAGTTGATCTTTAATCTCTGATATCCTTTTTTCTGCTTGGTCGATTCAGCTATTGAAACTTGTGTATGTTTCACAAAGTTCTAGTGTTGTGTTTTTCAGCTCCATCAATTTATTTATATTCCTCTATAAGCTGTTTATTCTCATTAGCATTTCATCAAACCTTTTTTCAAGGTTCTTAGTTTCTTTGCATTGGGTTAGAACATGATCTTGCAGCTCAGAGAAGTTTAGTGCTCACATTCTGAAGCCTGTTTCTGTTAATTCATCAGACTCATTCTCCATCCAGCCTTGTTCCCTTGCTGGTAAGGAGTTGTGATCCCTTGGAGGAGGAGAGGTGTTCTGGTTTGGGGTATTTTCATTCTTTTTGTGCTGGTTTCTTGCCATCTTTGTGGATTTATCTACCTGTGGTCTTTGTGGTTGGTGACTTTCAGATGGGATCTCTGAATGAATGTCCTTTTTGTTGCTGATGAAGTTATTTCTGTTTCTTAGTTTTCCTTCTAACCATCAGGCCCCCCGCTGTAGGACTGCTGGAGATCCACTCCAGACCCTGCTTACCTGGGGATCACATGCAGTGGCTGCAGAAGAATAAGGGTTGCTGCCAGTTTCCTCTTCTGTTATCTTTGTTCCAGAAGGATACCTGCAAGATGTCAGCCTGAGCTCTCCTTTATGAGGTGTCTCTGGTTATATGGGGTTTGGGGAGCTGCTTGAGGAGACAATCTGTCCCTTGTAGGATCTCAAATGCTGAGCTGTGAGCTCCCTTGTTCTGTTGTGAGCTGTTGGGCAGGTACCTTCAAGTCTGCTGCCAGGGAACTCATAATTGCCTTTTTTTCCCCAGGTGCTCTGTCCCAGGAAGGTGGGGCTTAATAAGTTACTGTCGTTCTGCCTTTTTTCAGAGATGTCCTGCCCAGCAGGGAGGTAGCCTAGTCACAGTCTGCCAGCAGAGGAGTTGTCAAGCTGCTGTGGGCTCTGCTCAGCTGCTTTGTGAACTTTCTTGCAGTTTTGTTTATAGGGGTATAGTTAGAACTGCCTTGGTAGTGGTGGACTGCCTCGGTAGTGGTGGACTGCCTCAATAGTGGCAGATGCCCTTACTCCCCCAGAGCTTGACCGTCCCTGGTCCAGCTGTGTTTGCTGTGAAACTCTCAGTCCAGAGTGTTTAAGATTGCTGGCCTTTGTTGGGGTGGGACCAGCCAAGTCAGATCACCTGGCTCCCTGTTTCAGTCCCCTTTTTTTCAGCTGAACAGGCAACTCTGTCTCCCAGGCATTGCAGTTGCCAGTTGAAATGGTGCCTGGATTTGTGTGAGTTTTTGTGTGGAGACCCACTGCACTAGCTGAAACAGCCGTGCTGGAAACTTCTGGTGGTTTTCTGCCTGGGAATCTCCTGGTCTGTGGGCAGTAAAAATTGATTTGGAAATGCAGTGATCATTCACCCTCTGTTTTTGCTGGGAAATGCAATACAGCACTCTTCTTATTCAGCCATCTTGGATCCTCTCCAAAACTTTTTTTTTTTTTAAAGGGAGGTGATATAATTTTTTAAAGAATTACAAAATTGACACAGTATTTAAAAAGAAAAAGTCACCGACTTGAATTATAATCAAGTAACTGGCAATATTTTCCTTTTTTTTTTTTTTTCAAAAATAGTAGCCTAAACAGTATTTAAATTGATCATCGTCATTCTTGGATCTTTATGAAATTCTGCATCATTGTATTGACAACACTGGCCTAACTTTTGCCCCTTATGGGTACACTTCTTCAAAACAGATGCATATATTTTATTAAAATTCTGTTTAGCTTCAAATGATCAATTTCTTAAAATACAGAAATTCTGATGACTGCTTTGTCATAGGCCAGATTTTTTTTTTTTTTTTTTTGCTTTAAAAAAATCTGATCCCTCCTTCTACTCTTTGACTGGGGAATGTGTATGAATATTGAAGATACCTTGAACAGAGTGTGGTCCTTAACAGCAGCCAGTCTCCACCTACAGGGCTGACCCCCCACTCCCAGTGGTCTAAGAGTAGAGCTAATCAAGTGGCATGGCAGTCAAGGCATCCCCAGCTTCCCCACGTGGCAGATGCTGCTTACCAGAGAACTGTATTGTTCCACCCACACCAGTCCTCTTCATGATCCCCAGGGAAGCAGTTTGGTTCTTGGGTAACCCTAGGACTGCTGCTTGAGTCGACTCCAGTGCCATCTACCAACCTCCAGACCTCCTCTAATTTTTGTGTCCTCTGCTGTATTCAGTCATGACCTAAGTAAGGGCAAAGCTTGCTCCCTGACCCTGGTAGGGAATCGGGGGTTGTGTCACTGTCTGGGTGGGCTCCTGCTGAGAAAAGTCTCTGTCATACTCCCCATGGTCTCCCTGGAGAAACTGCAGAGGCTGGCTCAGAGAGAGAGAGAGAGAGAGAGAGAGATGACACATCAATGGATAGATTGATCAATAGACAGGTAGACAGCTAGACAGATGGTACATAAGTAGATAGATCAACAGACAGAAGATAGGTGGACAGATAGACAGGTAGAGGTAGATAGATACTACGTTGGTGCAAAAGCAATTATAGTTTTTGCGATTACCTTCAATCTATGTGTGATCCCCAACCTCAAAACCTCGTTACCTTCAGTGGCAAAAACTACAATTTCTTTTGCACCAATGTGTTAGTGGAATAGTTGATAAATATATAGGTAGGTAGGTAGAAAATTAAGAAAGCTGCTAAGTGATGGACTTCTTACCACAATAAGAGTAAGGTGAGCCAAGACCCAGTGAGCAGTACACTGAACAGTGTGAGCTGTTCAGTTGCAATTGCAATGCTGCAATTGCAGTGGCACCACTCCCTGGGCCCATATCATGGGGAAATGACATTAGAATGAAAAAAACCACAGGCATATGGAGGAGGCACTCATTTAGGGCAGAGCATCATAACATGTTGCTGTCTCCATTTTGACAAAGTCTTGAGGGGGGTTTATGCTACAATAAAAAAGGTAGCATCAGTCAGGATGGCTTGGATGACATAGCCCCAGCTTCCACATCTCTGTGGCTAAAAACAATAAAGATGTATTTCTTGATTATGCTCCATGTCCTTTGCATGTATACAGTAAGTTCTAATCTTACTTGTTTCTCAGCCACTGTCATGGAAATTGCTGTCCATTGAGGCATGGGGAAAAGAGAGCCATGGAGGGCCTCTTGTTGCTGATTAAGAGCTCTGGCCATGAGGGGTCACCCAGCATTTCCTCTCTCAACTTTATCTGTCAGAGCCAGTCATGCAGCCCTACCCAACCACAGAGGGACAGAGAATGCAACTCTACCAAGTGTCTAGATGGGGAAGAAACAGAAATGTTTGATGAATGTTAATGATGACAACCACTGTCTGCCCTTTTGTTCAACCATATTCCATTTACCTTTTATCCCACACACAAAATAGGCTCATCCCTACTCTGAGTGAGACAACCAAACTTTGATCTTGCCATCCAGCTTCAAGTCTAGAAAGCTGAGAATCCATGTGTGATACCCAGCCCCAAAACCTCACTGCCTGGCCCCATGCTTCACTGCTGCTGACTCCCCAGCTCAGAAGGAAGAGCGGTCTGAGCACTTTTTCTGCCCCCAAAGTATTTGCAGAGACTGTGGCTCCCAGTATACCCTGTCTCTGCTGCTTTTAGCCCTCGTGGCTGAATAACCTGTTGAAGACCCCACCTCCTAATACCACTGCCTCCTAATACCACCACAGTGGCAACACCTAAATTTTGGAGGGTTCACACTCAAAGCATAGAAGAAATTGAACATCAGCTTCAAAATCAAGTATATATCTAACCTCACCTTAACAATAGTGAATAGTAACATGTAATTTTTGGGGGGATAAATATTTTATATTTGAAGCTCTCTACACATTGTATAAAAATAGTTTTGAATCACTGTAATTCTGGATCCTGAAAATACTACTAGGTTGGTGCAAAAGTGATGGTGGTTTTGCCATTACTTTCAATGCCAAAAACTGGAGATACTTTTAAGCCAACCTATATAAAATCAAGGTCACTGGTGGCCGAGTGATCTTTCTGATCCAGCCCTTTTAAAGATTCTTTCTTATTCAAAAGGTTTGAATCTGAGGAGAGTTCTGGCTTCAAGTGCAACTTTATATGTATGTGCTTGGGGTGGAGTGGAGAGGAGTGAGGGTGAGGAAACTGGCCAGGATGTGGTGATGCTGCCCAGAAAATGGGCTGTTGAGAGGCAGTTAGAAGCTGCATGTCATCTTCACTGTGTTTCCAGCTAGATATTAGTGCTATTAAGGTGAATAGAACAGTTTTTGCTTTAAGGAGATCAGTTTTGGAAAAAGAAAGAGACACACATGATTATCATACAGAGTAAATGTTAACAAAATATAAAAAGAAACAGTGTTGCATTAAATAATGACTCAATACTTGTAGCTGTATAGATTCAGTAGCAAAATGTTTTTCATTTTGTTTGTCCTATCTTCTTTATGGAGGGGAGAGGGAGAGAGGGAGAGAGGGAGAGAGGCAGGGGGTGAGAGAGAGAGAGAGAGAGAGAGAGAGAGAGAGAGAGAGAGAGAGAGAGAGAGACAGAGAAAGTGTGTGTGTGTGTGTATGTGTGTGTGTGTGTGTGTGTGTGTGTAGCATCAGGCACTCAACCAGATCAAAGACTCTTACTAGACCTTCTACTTTATTTTTTATTAATTATCTTTTCACCCTAAGTCCATTAGAAAAAGTGTTTTCAAAAAATGAAAGAAAAAAGATGTTCATCTATCACAAATCTGATTCATTGTTATCAAATCATCTTGTTTAGATATATAAGACCTTATGATTCTGCCATATTTAATGACTATTGTCTGCTCCTTGAAAAAAAGGAAACTAAAGGCGTATGAAATAAATTGAAATCTACAAACAAATGTTCTTAATAACCTATCTCCAGCACAAACATTAAACAAAAGAAGTTTTTTTTTTCTTTTTTCTTTTTTTTGAGATGAAGTTTCACTCTTGTTACCCAGGCTGGAGTGCAATGGCGCGATCTTGGCTCACCACAACCTCTGCCTCCTGGGATCAGGCAATTCTCCTGCCTCAGCCTCCCGAGTAGCTGGGATTACAGGCATATGCCACCATGCCCAGCTAATTTTTTGTATTTTTAGTAGAGATGGGGTTTCACCATGTTGACCAGGATGGTCTTGATCACTTGACCTCGTGATCCACCCGCCTCGGCCTCCCAAAGTGCTGAGATTACAGGCGTGAGCCACCTTGCCCAGCCAAGAAGTTTTTATTGAATATAGAATTGATACTTATTTTAAAAAATAAAAAATTAAATGATAATATCTGTCTATAATGCCATGACCCAGACTATTCTAATTTTATATACACATGATTATTTTAGAAAATTGGGATTATACCATAAATTTCTGTATCCTGTTTATATATTAAGACTATTTCCATGGTATTGATATTTTGAAGTTATATTTTTAATGGTTGTACAGCAGCTATCTTCATATGTGTGTGTATATATATATGTATTTTGAACAAAGAAGCTCCTTAAAATTGATTATCAAATGAACAGGAGAGAAGTAAACTGGTTTGCTTATCAACCACAGACATATATTTCTCCTAGTTCTGGAGGCTAGAAGTCTGAGATCGGGGTGTCAGCACAGTCGGGTTCTGGGGAAGCCCATTTCTGGGTTGCATATTGTCAACTTGTGGTTGTATTCTTACGTGGCAGAAAGACACCTCACTAGTTCTCTTGTCTCTTAGAAGGGCACAGCTTTATTCATGAGGACCTCACCCTCATGACCTAATTATCTCCCAAAGACCCCGCCACCAAATATCATATTGAGATTAGTGTTTCAACATGTGAATTCTGGGGAACACAATGCTCAGCCAATAGCACTTTCTCACTCCTGGAACTTTGGCGTTGGTGTCTGTAGATAACCTGTGGGATGTTGAGATTTGGGGTAGTTAGGCCCTCTCTGCCTCTCCACTTCTAAAGTTTTCCTTAGTGAGCCTTATTCTATAACTGTGGCATATGTGCTAGTGGGTCAAATTCACAACTCTTGCAGGACAATTTCATATTTTGACATAAGGGAACTTGTTATATATAAATTATTTTTTGGTCACTATAAGTTGATTGGAGTTGTTTCTGTTAGTAGTAAGTTAAATGGTGATGACTATACATAACTATGGCTTATTTGAAAAATAGTTTCAACAATACTGAGATAAATGTAAAACTTTTGTTACACAAAACATATTCACTAAATTAAGCTAAATTCTTGAGAAATCAATATAAAAATACATGAATGAAACACTTTGGAAACAAACTACTTTCTACTGCTATGCATTTAGATTTAGTAACTGGACAGTTTTAGTGTTCTGTATCAATTTACAAAATTTATTTCACTCTGTTTTTAATTTTGTCATATATGATCTTTTTCTGTTATCATGTATCTTCATTTGTTTTCATTCTTAACCAATTTCTTATTGTCTATTACGGTGTCTTTGTGATATCTAACAAAGAAAAAATTCATTTTACTAACCCTCACAGTTCCTTATTTTCCTTCTTTTTTTTTTGAAAGAAAGAAAGAAAAAAGGAGTGAAGGAGAGGAAGAAAGATGAAGAAAAAGCGAGCGAGCGAGAGAGAACGAGAATGTAGCTTTATTCTAAATATGGGTATTAATAATGGCCGATCAATATTTTGTGTATTTAAAGTGGAGAATGTATGTTTTGTGTATTTAAAGTGGAGAGCTCTATAAATATTTATTGAGTTTACTTGTTCCGGATCTGAGTTCAAGTCTTGGATATACTTATTAATTTTCTGTCCCTTTGACTCTAAATCTCTTTATGGGTCTTATCCATCTGGGTGTTAGGATCGTTAGCTCTTATTGTTGCATTGATCCTTTTACCACTATATCTTTGTTGCTTTGAAATCTATTTTATCAGATGCGAGAATTGCAGCTCCTGCTTTTTATTTATTTATATATTTATTTTTGCTCTCCATTTGGTTGGTAAATCTTTCTCCATCCCTTTGTTTTAAGTCTTTGTGTATCTTTGGATGTGAAATGGGTCTGGATATAGCATAACGTTAGGTTTTGGTTGTATCTTTTGATTGGGAGATTTAGTCAACTTAAATTTAGGGCTACTGCCATTTGATGTTAACTGGCTATTTTATCCATTCATTGATGTAAATTCTCCTTTATGTTGATGCTGTTTACTTTTTGGTTTATTTTTAGAAAGGCTAATACTGGTTTTTCCTTTCTATGTATAATGCTACTTTCAGAAGCTCTTGTAAAGCAGGCCTGGTGGTAATAAAATCTCTGAGTACTCGCTTGTTCATAAAAGATTGTATTTTTCCTTCAATTGTGAAGCTTAGTTTGTCAGGATATGAAATTCTGGGCTGAAAGTTCTGTTCTTTAAGGATGTTGAATATCGGCCCCCACTCTCTTCTGGCTTGTAGAGTTTCTGCTGAGAGATCTGCTGTAAGTCTAATAGGCTTCCCTTTGTGGGTAACCTGACCTCTCTGACTGCCCTTAGTATTTTCTTTTTCGTTTCAACCCTGGTGAATCTAACAATTATGTGCCTTGGGGTGCTCTTCTTGAGGAATATCTTTGTGGTGTTCTCTGTATTACCTGGGGTTGAATATTGTCTTGCTTTGCTAGATTTGGAAAGTTTTCCTGCATAATATCCTGAAGAGTATTTTCCAGCTTGGATTCATTCTCTCCGTCACATTCAGGTACACCTATCAAACATAAATTAGGTCTTTTCACATAGTCCCATATTTCTTGGAGATTTTGCTCATTCCTTTTTATCCTTTTTTTCTCTATTCTTGTCTTCTCATTTTATTTCATTAAGTAGATCTTCAACCTCTGATATTCTTTCTTCTGCTTGATCAATTCGGCTATTCAAACTTGTGCATATTTCGCTAAGTTTTTGTATTGTGTTTTTCAACTCCGTTAGTTCATTTAGATTTAGTAACTGGACAGGAAAATTATTTTCCTTCTAATTTTACAGGCTTTTATATAGGTAGAATGTTTTCGGCAGCAAGTAACAACCACCCCCTCCATTCTCCACCAGCCACTGAGTAGCTAAAACAACACACAAATCTATTATTTTGTATAAGATGAAGTCTGTAGGTATGATGAGGCTATTGCTGATTAAGTTAGAATCCAAACAAGATGCAGTGGCCCAAATTCTTTCCACCTTTCTATCTGCATTAGCCTGTTGACTTTCTGCTAAAGATGTGGCTTCTTACGTTTGTGGATGGCTGCTGGCTGTTCCAGTTTTCGTGTTATAAGAGCATCCAGTGAAAAAGTAAGCCTTCCCTCCATTTGTGTCTTTCTGTAATTTGTTTCTAGAAGCCTCCAGAGACTTGATGTTTCAGTAGCAAGAATTGCATGACATAACAAATCTCAAACTAACTGTTAGCAAGGGGGATAGGATTAATGTCACTGGCTGCAGAAATGAAGTTCATACTATATGTTAATGAAAAGCAACCTGACCATACTGGAACTCCTTTGGCAATGCAGCAGATGAGACAGACATGAAAGGAAGCACAAAAGCTTAATCATCTGCAAGCTGGGATGTTGCCCCATACAAGGCAACACATGCTCACAACCCTCAGTTTTGCTCCTCATGTTCTTACATGATTGTGTGAGTCTTTTGGCTTAGTTTTACCTCCCAGTTCTGCCAATTATTGCTTCATGATATGGCCAATTAAGTCAGTTTTCTTATCTGGAAATAGGGATAATAGCATGTAATTCATAGGGCTGTTTTGAATTTTAATAAAAGCATTTAGGATGGTGTCTGGCATGTAGGAAGTAGTGCATTTTTTGCACACTCACATTTATTTATTCATATTTATATAAATGAAACTCAAAGGAATCAAGATGTTGTCAAAATATGATACATTAATATTGAATCCTCATTTCTGTCTCCTTTTGTGTTAGGTCGAGTTACTAGACTACAGACTGAGATTTGCTTACAGGAGATTTACTTGGAAAGTGCTCTCAGAAGCAACCCCTGTCAAGGTCATGGGAGTGGAGAGTTGGGCTATAATGCAGTTGCCTTAGAGGCCTCCTCTGACCACATGAAGAGCTCTACAGCTGGGACAGCAATTCTGAGTTGGCCCTGATTGAGGCCAGGGGACTGAAACTTTGTACCCCTGACTTTGTGTAATCATTCATGCACACTGCAGAAAGTGGGTGTGATTTTGGGTAAGGCAGCCTGCTTTGGTGAGGGCAGTTCCTGGAGAAGCCTGCAGCTGTGAATCCTAGGCCCTGGGCATTCAAAGAGCATGTCAGTTCTGAGAGGTCAAGGATCTGGGCAGCTCTCCACAGCATCTACTCTGGTTTCTCTCCTGTCAACTCTGGAAAATAATTGCTATCACTCTATGTGGTTAAAATGAAAACCCACAATACAAAGCTAATGGCATAGGATGAATTGCCCATAGCTTCTAATGCTAAGATTTCCAGCTGCAGTAAAAAATCAGCCGCAGGTCAGTGCAGTCTTCATTGAGGAATGAGACCAGAAACAGCTGATCTGATATGTTGCTGGGGAGACTATAAGATGCCACCTGCCTGTTACACATGGCTCAGGATAAGAAATCTTGGCTGCGTATGGTGGCTCACACCCATAATCCCAGCACTTTGGGAGGCCAAGGTGGGTGGATCACCTGAGGTCAGGAGTTCAAGGCCAGCCTGACTAGTATGGTGAAACCCTGTCTCTACTGAAAATAGAAAAATCAGCTAGGTGTGGTGACAGGTGCCTGTGGTCCCAGCTATTCCAGAGGCTGAGACAGGAGAATTGCTGGAACCTGGAAGGCAAAGGTTGCAGTGGGCCAAGATTGCACCACTGCACTCCAGCCTGGGTGACAGTAAGACTTCCTCTCAAAAAAAAAAAAAAAAAAAAAATATATATATATATATAGACAGAATGCTTTGGTCTGGAGGAAAGAAAGCCATAATATTCTCAGAAAGCTTTAGAACCACAAGACAGACTGTGAATGAACAGATATCAGAACATAATTTAATCTTCAAAATTCAAAATTCAGATAATTACATTGTGGCTAATTATTGAGATTCAATCTTGCATTGTATCTTGAGTGTTAGTGTCCATTCCACATCTCAAATACACTTCTAAATTCAAATTCCTGCCTCCTACTTAGCTCTCTAAGAACCTAGATTTTGTGCACAATAAAAGCAATATGTGTGCAAGAATACATTGAAATCATAAGGGCCTATTTTGAGTTGATTAATATATGAAATTTAGTGCTTGTGCAACAGATGGCCTTCATTAAATGGGTAATATTTTTCTGTATTAAAGTGGTTGGAAAGCAGTAACTTTCTGCTTCTTGAGTCACATCGCTGATAACAGAGTTATTTAGAAAATAGCTCTAACGCATAAAACATAACCAAAGTTAAGGCTGGTATTGTGCTTGAAATTTCCATTCATGTTCTATGACTTTCTATCTTTAAGTTTTGAAAAATACCGAGTGGAGTAGTCAAAAAGAAAAAGCGAAGAGAATCTTATTGAAGTAAAATTAATGAGCTGAAAGAACAAAATATTGATTATCAGAGAGGTGGAACAAAGAAAGCAAGGTGATTGATGCTCACACTTTTCTTAAAACTCTACACGCATTTGGAGAAGGGATGCAGGCAGGAAGAATGAGATACATGGATGGAAGACTTGGATCCTGAATGAGTTCTTTCACTTGCCAGCTGTGTGTACTTGGGTAAATCATGGCATCATTCAAAACCACAGATTTGTCAACCAACAAATTGAAGTGACTAGGGTAAGGTAGGATTGTGTGGTGACAAAGATTCCTTCCTGTTTATATTTAATGTGCACATTTTTACACTTTCTAAAGTGCTAGTGAGAACAGCAAATAGGCCTCTATTAGCTCAATTATCTGATAGAACTGAAGCTTGAGAAACTTACATTTGTTGTAGTTGAGTTCCTTTCTCAGGAAACCTACCACCAGGCCTCCTGAATGGTATGAGGGAACTGTGGCTTTTTGAGATCATTTCACCCAGACAGTGAGATGCACCTGCTGCCTGTGACTACCTCCTCTTGCCTGTCCTGTTTTTCTTTTCTCCTAAATAAATGCCTAACTTTTATCTGTTAAAGAAAGATGAACTTAGGCTGACACCACCTGCAGTAAAGCTTCTTTTCCTGGGCAATACTGAGTGACTGGCTTTCTGGGTGGCAAGCTACTAGACGTGGGCCAGACCTCTGGCATTTGGAACCAGATTTCCAATTTGAGTCAAAGTTGAATCCATTGATGGAGGTAAATATGTTTGAGTCTCCTTCAAGACCGATAGGTAGTGTGGGTTTTCTAAGAAAATATTTTTGCATAAGATATCAAGTTGCTTCCTGGGAGGGATCTGAAAATTTGTGAAAGAGAAGTAGTCATGGTCAGGTTTGTCCAGTAACTGAAAAGTTAGAAGGATGCAGATTTTCTGAATAGACTCTGCAATTTAAGTCACTGAGATTTCAAAGTGTATCTGGTATGGCAGCTGCAGTGACATACCTAACTATAATACCAACTGTTTGTGGATATTTCTTTCTTTCCTTCTTTATTTATATTTTATATGTATGTAATTGTTTTTAGTTTTAGGGAGTGCTCAAAATGAAACTCTTAAGATTATAAGATAGTGACTGATAGCTTGGATTAGGCTACAGACATTTTTTGGTGTTATTTAGGCTGTGCAGTAATTAAGTATTGTTTGGATTCATGGTCAACACACATGGACACAAACACATACACACCTGGCTTCTCTGGAAAAAAAAAATTTCCTAACACCTGATGTGTATCTGAACAAAAGCTTGGGTGTAAGGTCCTCAAGTGGATTGAAAAGAAATGCAGCAGGAAAGCTCCCCTGTGGACATTCTAGAGAGACTAAAAGCCCTCCAAGAGGGGACCAGGGCAGAGGCTTCATGAGTTTAAGGTGTCAGGAGGAGTGCCTATACTGTGCCCAGGAATACAGGCAATGCTCGGCTTGGCTGAGCGGAGGCTGTGCTTGTTGGTGGAGGAAGTCTGTGTTCTCCAGTTGCCTTCGAATCTACCTCTCTGAATTGTCATGGCCTGCCCACCTGTCTTATTTATATTCTCCACCATGCCTCTGGAGCCCTAAGGACTTGTTAGCCATTTACTTCAGTAAGAGTGCTTATGCTTTCCAAGAGGCATTTGCTGTTACTTTGTTTCTCCCAGTGATATTTGAAATGCCATTCTAAGCTCTAGAGGGCAGGATGGCTTACTCCTTATGATTATTTTTTAGCACCTGCTGTACTCCTGGGCACAGTAGAGGCACTCTGCCTGACCCCTTAAACCCGTGAAGCCTCTGCCCTGGTCTTCTGCTTGGAGGGCTTTTAGTTTCTCTAGAATGTCCAAAATGGAGCTTTCCTGCTGCATTTCTTTTGAATCCATTTGAATCAGTTACAGTGCACGAGGGTGCTGTGCGTCAAAATAATGGCGCTGCCAAGAATGGCAACCCATCCCTCACCTGGGGATGTGAAACTCTCAATTACTGCAGACCCCCCAGAACTAACAGGAAACCACCATAATGAAGCCTCCAGCAGAAACTGAAGGGAAAAACACCCTATCGTTAACTCTTCACACAGACAGATAAGGGTGGGAAGTGCAAACTTATGCGTGGATAAAGCTTTTCTTTAAGGATAACTAGGGTGGTGAACAGCATTTTTTAAATGTCTTTTGGGGATAAAGTAAAGCTTGTCTTAAAAAGAAGCAGTTGAAATGCTTAAATTTGGGGTTACATAAGTAATATATCTAAGGCAACAACCAATGGAACAGCGTAATATCGTTTATGGTCTAAGAAATCTGAGAAAGTGGTTTTAATTCTTTAATTATTATCATTTTTGTTGACTTTTCATTGTTTATCACTTTGTTTGACTTTAGAGACCTTTTTGTCATGGCTTTCTCTTCTTGACCTTACTCAAATCTGTTTCTTTCTTCTGAGTCTCAATGAATAAATCCAGCCTGTGTTAAGTTAGGATCAGTGAAAGAAATGGGCATATTTAATGAAAGTAATTTCAACTTCAAGAAAACTTCTGCTTTAGTTTTTCCCTTTTCCATGTAGCATGCTACTCCCCATGTCGCTTTTGATGCAGCCTCTGCCCTTATGACCACGCTTCTCCCTCTCAGGGTAAGGGGTTGTGCCCTCAACCACGTTTTCGGACTGGATCTCTCTGTCACCCTCCTGGCTGATGTGCTTCTCTATGAGCAAATCATGGTTCACATTTCTTTGCTTTTTCTTTCAGACTAGCTGTAAAACTCAAGTTTCATTTTCCCTTTTTGGATATATAAAGGCAAGCCTACAGATCGATTTCAGCTATTCAATCTTAGGCGAGGCCAGTTTTTGAGCAGGCTATTTGCAGACTGGTTCCTGGAGCTCCCCCTGCTCTACCAGCCAGGCTCTACTTTGCAGGTGGAATTTGTTCAGGCAAAGTAATTCTTACAGCATACAACAGATATCATGGGGTCAGTGTCAGTGACTTGTGAGATTGTTTTCAGTATCAACTAGGCACTGATAGGGACTTCTAATGAGTCTCTAAAATTTCCAATTTGGTAAATCTCAAATATTAAACCATTTCTGACACATTTCAATCTTGACTTTCTTCCTTTCTAATTATGTGCAGAAATAGGTGTGCTTATTCCTCAAGCCCTATAAAGTGAACAGGAAGAGATTAGATGACTCTCAGTACAGGAATTGGGTGATACTTCTTCCTATTGCTAGGTGTAATAGGTAACAGGATAAAGAAAAAGAAAGCAACTCTGACTACATTTCTTGTTGTTTTTGGTAATATGCAAATGTGAGATTTGGATACAAGCAAATATATTTATATTGGTGTACATGTTTCTTTTTTGTGCGTGTTATGTAGAATCTGCCTCTTATTTTGTCGTCACAGCTAATATACATAACCATGGCACAAAGTCTTCTACAATGGATTGATAACAAGTGAAATCCTGCATATCACAAATGAAGCTGATGTTCCATCCAGTGTTAGCCTGTGGTCACCTACAGAACCCTGTCTGTGAAATGTGAATTGTGTATATTTTGTTCTAAGTCTGGTTAAAAAAATATAAATAATATATATCGGCAAAATATATATATATTATATATTTAATTTATTATATATTAAATATATAATATGCAATATATATATAATACATAATAAATATAATAAATACTATATATTATAACTATATATGTTATATATATGTCATATACTATGTTATAGTATTTATTGTATACTATATATAACATATATATGTTATATGGTATATATATATTACATATTATATATATTTAATATATTTATTATATATATATTATATATTCCCTCACTTTAAGCATGTTTCTTCTAAGTTATCTTTCTTCATCTGCATTCCTGATAACTAGTTGAAATTGAGGTATTTGAAAATGATTTCTGGAACGTTTGAAATTCTTATAAGGAAGGATAGAAAGTATCTAGGAAACAAGTTTCTGAGTAATATGATAATTAAAGAAAATCCACCATATTCTGGCTTCTATAAATGATAGAAGTGGTCATATAAGCAGTCAGAGAGTTGAAACCACAGTTGCAAAGAGGTTTTATTCCTCTTCCTTGGAACCCAGATAGATTTAGTAGTGGCTGTGGTCCCCTCCAAATTCATATGTTGAAACCTAATCACAAATGAGGTGGTATTAGGAAGTGCGGGGTCTTTTAGAGGTAATTTAATCCTTAGGGAGGAGCCCTCATGAATGAAATTAGTACCCATTTAAAAGATGACACAGTGGGTGCAGCGAGAAGCCTCTATCTAAAAATCAGGAAATAGGACCTCACCAGTTACTGAACTTGCCAGTGCCTTAATCTGGAACTTCCCAGCCTTGAGAACTGAGAAATAAATTCCTGCTGTTTTTAAGTCACCAAATTTATTGTATTTTGTTACAGTAGCCCTAAAAAACTAAGACAATAACTATATTTTTAAAAGTAGTAATAGGATCATAAAACATGTTGATTCAAATGTTCCATAAGGATCTTACTAGAAAAAAATGTCATGTTTATAGTAGCAGAAATTTAAAATCAGATCTCAGAAAAATTAAGCTGTATTCTTATTTTGAATTTCACTCAGATAACACTCTAGACTATTTGAGAGACATGAAAGTACAGTCTCATAATAACTTAATTTTAGTCATGAGAGAGCTCTGATGGGCACCTTCCTGTCCTAGGTAAAATGTACTTTTGTTTGTTTGTTTTGCATTACTCTTCTAGACTTAGTTTCTTTATTTTCACTGTTTTCCCAGAGAAAGAATAATGGTGAGAACTTTAAGCCTGTTAGGAGAGAAGGCTTTATACCAGGGATAAATAGAAAACCATATTAGAGAAAGGAGGATTCAAGAACTCACAAGCAAACTTCCTGCTCAGGTTAGTAAGGAATTAGAGCACCCAAAGTCATTGTGTGGTCATTCTTCAGCTACTGATGCATCTGAGAATGGCGCCTGTTCCTGGTATATGCACTCCACCTGACACCTTAAGCTCATGAAGCCTCTGCCCTACTCTTGGAGGGCTACTCTGCCCTACTCTGCCCTCTTGGAGGGCTTTTAGTCTCTTTAGAATGTCCACAGGGGAGCTTATCCTGCTGTGTTTCATTCGAATCCATTTGAAACCCTTAAACCTGAGCTCTTGTTCAGATACAGAGCATGAGGGTGGTGTACGTCTAAATGATGGAACCACCCAGAATTGTGACCCATCACTTACCTGGAGATATGAAACTATCAGTTACTGCAGACTCCACTGTCTAATAAGCAGCAGCTATAATGAAGCCCTGAGGAGAAACTGACGGAAAAAACACCCTATCATTAGCTCTTCACCTATACACATAAAGGTGGGAAGGACAAACTGGAGCTGGATAAAGCAATACATGGTATTTATAGAAAAGCATTTTTCAGCCAAGGTTAATAATTAAAACAGTAATAGTAAATACCACTTATTAAATGTTAACCATGTGCCTGACACTGCTAATTACTCCCTCTGGACTATCTCAGTCCTTACAACATCCATGCAAGGTAGGTACTATTTTCCTATTTTACAAGGAAACAGAACTTTAGAGAGGTTATTCTATTGTTTGATTATTATTATTTTTTTTTGAGACAGAGTTTCCGTCACCCAGGCTAGAGTGCAGTTGTGCTATCTCGGCTTACTGCAACCTCCGCCTTCTGGGTTCAAGCATTTCTCCTGCCTCAGCCTCCCGAGTAGCTGGATTATAGGCAGGTACCACCACACCTGGCTAATTTTTGTCTTTTTAGTAGAGACAGCATTTCACCATGTTGGTCAGGCTAGTCTCAAACTCCTGACCTCGAGATCCACCCGACTCAGCATCCCAAAGTGTTGAGATTACAGGCATGAGCCACCCCTCCCAGCCTATTGTTTGATTTTTTTTTTTTTTTAAGGCAGACTCTTTTAAAAATATTTTAACAGAAATCACACTGCATCTGAAAAATGATGCAGTCTTACATTTACTCCAGCCAGCTAGAGTCATTTCCATTCAGGCAGAAACATCAAGAGGGGCAGGGCCACCTGCAGAATGTGTATCAAGGATTTAGAAGAAAATCCCAGGGGTAGTGGTAAGGCTTTAATCCTCAAGAGGCAAATGGGTGTGAAGATGGTGAGAGATACGGTATATTAGAGTTTTTTAGCATCATTTTCAAATTTGGAATTCAAAGTTGGCTAACTCTGCATAACTGTTAAGTCAGCACATCTGGCCTGAGATTTCCTTATGAAACACTGCACTACTCTTGCTCCGGATGGACACTAATAGGATGTAGAAAAGCTAGATGTCCCGTGATTCAGAAGAGTCAAACTGTGTGTGAACAAGTTTTAGAAACACATTAATTTCCTTCACACTCATTTTCCTTTTAACATACAGAAATGATCTATGATAAAAACCCACGGCTAATAAAATAGACTCTTTCATTCTAAAATAAAATGTTCAACAGATAAAAGGCATTATATCATAATCTGTAATCACTAGTGTTTTCAATATAATCACCAATGTCTTCAATTTATTAGGTAAATGCTTAGTATCAGATAGAGATAAAGGTTTGTCTGCCTCTGGAGACCAAGTTCTGAATGTTAAGCCATTGTGTGTTCACTAGCCCAAACACTGTGTTAAAAATTCCTTTGCTGCAGACAAGCATGGCAAGACCACTACTTCTCCTTGGTTACTACATCTGACACAGAAAAGTAATAATAATAATGTCATGTTAAATTTGTGTTGCACTTCAGTTTGCACAGCTTTTATTAACTTTCTGACTCTTTCCAAGCATGCTATGAGTTGGAAATTGTTACTATCCCCCATTACATGTCAAAATGAAGTGCTAGATGACTTCTCACCCATATTGGCTGAGTTAACGGCATGTTTCCTAGGAAAAGTTCTGTGAGCTAGAAATGTTTGTGCAAGAAGTTTCCTGGTGAATGATCTCAGGAACAACACGCTTTGGGGCTAGATGAGAATAGAATTGGACAGAGGATCGAGTCAAAGGCAATGCAGTTACCCCAGAGGCCTCTGGTGATCCCATGGAGCGCTCTAGAGTTGGGATGATCATTCAGACTTGCCTTCATTTGAGGCAAGGGTTGTTCTTCTGTATCAAGTAACCGTAAGATGTGGACTTGCCTCAGAGGGTTTAATCTTTTTTGTTGTTTGAGATGGAGTTTCACTCTGTCACCCAGGCTGGGGTACAGTGGCATGATCTCAGCTCACTGCAATCTCTGCCTCCTGGGTTCAAGTGATTTCTGCCTCAGCCTCCCAAGTAGCTGGGACTACAGGCATGTGCCACCATGCCTGGCTAATTTTTTGTGTTTTTAATAGAGACAGGGTTTAACCATGTTGGCCAGGATAGTGTCGATCTCCTGACCTCATGATCTGCCTGCCTCGGCCTCCCAAAGTGCTGGGATTACATGCTTGAGCCACCTTGCCCCACCAGGTTTAATCTTAAGTGAGGCAACTCCCTTCACTTGATAGCAATTCTTGAGGAGTGGCTCAGCTGTCAACACTTAGGACAGCTGACAATCGGAGCATTGGTTCTGAAGTGGGTATCTGAGTGACACATCACAGCATCTCCTGAAGCTTTCTTCTTGTGCTGGTCGGACCCACTTGCTTTATATAAGGTCATCCCATCTGGGAATGGCTCCCTTATGATTCTGGTTGGTTTCTTTTCCTGGGAAAACTGAGGAGGCAAGTCAGATGAACCCAACCCCCTATTTCTTTAGTGAGATTCTGGCAGCACCAATGTTCTTCACCTCTTACGTCTCCTACCCATACCCCTCATCCTTGGCTAGGGCCGCCTCTTGTCCAGTTGTTTACCTTTATTCCTGAGAGGCCTGAGCCCCTGGGCATCATGCCTGTCTCCGGTCATGGTTGCTGTACTTGTCTATTCACTATCAATGCTGGGCAAAAAAGTACTAGGTTATACCCCAATGGTTCACTTGGGTGTCAAACAGCTGCCCCCGGTGTGTAGTAGCAGTTCTACCTCCTCTTGATGATCACGGTGAAGGAAAGTGACTCCTCCAGATTGGTGACTTCGTTCTGTGCCTGCTGCTCTCTTGGCTAGAGGTGTACAAAGTGACTGGATGGTAGATACAGCTAAGACTTTAATGGGACCCTTACTGTGTCCCTTGGTGGAAGTATGCCCCTTCCAGCATGTAAACTCGAAGGCTCCAGAAATTTGGAGCTGGCCAACAAAAATTCTCCAAATGAAATCCTGAGAGTGATAGAAAGCAAGAACAGTCTTGATTCCATCCTCCCACCTTTTCTCCCCTCTGTAACAGAATCTCCTGCCATCCACCCTAGTATGCAGAGGACAGAATCTCAGCTTCTCAGTGATGCTGGTACACCTCGCACCAAGATTTCATATTGTGGCGAGGTGGGACTCAGTGGCTTCTGTAGAACTGAATGATGCGCTCTAAAATCTAAGTGCCAAAGTCATGAAAAATTTCTTTATATAGAAGGGGTGGAGGTGTTTTGACAGCTCCAAATATTGGGAAATTATAAATATATAAATTACTTTTCTGGTGTTACGTTTTACAAGTTTGAATTATTTTATTTAGTTCAAGGGTCTGGAAACTATGCATTACAGACCAAATCCAGCCCATTTTCTGTTTGTGAAAATTAAGTTACACTGGAACTGAGTTACACCCATTTGTTTACATATGTCCATGGCTGCTACAACATGAAAATGTTGTAACAGCAGAATTGAGTAGTTAAAATAGAGACAGAATGGCCACAAAGCCTAAAATATTTACTATTTGACCCTTTTCAGGAGGAGTTTTCCCACCCTTGGTTTAGCTAGCTAAATTGTGATTGACAATTTGTTTTATAGTAGAAGTAACAAGTCTGGCATATTTAGAAAGGAAGTTATAAATAAGAGCTTTTAGTTGAATATCACATAAGCTTTTCAGAAAAAAATTCTTTCAAATATTTTGTGACAGGCTTCTAGTTTTCTTTTGGATTTCTGGGATTTTTCTCACTTTCTTATTTCTCTCCAGTGGCTTGTGTGGTTTAGGTGTTTATTCTGTAGCTTAAGCTCATGTCACACTTCTCTAACTAGGGTTTACTGAACTTTGAGACTTCTGAATTCTTGTAGCTTTTTGATTTATTTCAGTTGTAGTCTTTTCCTTTTAAACATAGTCAGCAGCTTACTCCCCATGTCTATGTCTATAACCCTTGAATGCTCTGAGGGGACTTGCTTTTCTCATTTGCTAGGAACATTTCACAACAATATGAAATAAAAATTGCATCTGGCTTCATGCCAGGGTTATTTTTCTCCTACAGGTGCTAGTGAGGTTGTGGGGCCATGTTTGATGACTTTCTGCTGTTGCTTGGTGAGGAACTTCGAGAAACAAATCCTGTGGTTGGAGCCACAGCTCTTGTCTGCTGCCCCCGCTAAGTCAAGCAAAGACACAAATGTCTAAATAGCACTTGAGAGCTTTACTGTGCTTTCAGGAGAACTCCCTGTTGAGAAGACTAACATCAGAACACCCTCATTCTCCTTCCAAGTGAGAATTCATTCAACAACACAGTCATTGCGTCATTCCTGATAATGAGTCTGCTATGGTTGGTTTTCATATTAGGGATGAATTTGGATTCTTTTTTTAATCATGGGGGAGGTTAGAAAAGGTCAGAAGACGGAGGATGGGGAGAGAAGTACTGTCTGTTCTTGCATTACATAAGTGTCTGTTTGAAGAAGGGATTTCTTGGGCTCTCCCTGAACTCACCTAGTTATAAATGAGTGTGAGATCCTTCTGCATTGCTTTTCATCAATGCACTTTGGGGTGGGGAGGTTAAACTTCTTTCTGGATGAGGGAAGAAGGGTTTGGGTGTTGGAATTAGAACAGGGAGTAAAAAAGCAAAGTGCTTGTAGATCCTGCGTTGGTCACCTCCAGTTCCTCTGGGCTATCAAAATCCCACATTTCTGCTGAAAGCTGCCTCTAGAGCCTGGAGACACTGTAGCAGCGTCACCATAGCAAGTCTGATGTTGGCCTACAGCTGAACAATGCATCTCTGTTGCCAAAGCCTCTAACTGAATGAAACCGCTCTAGAAAACAAGTCTTGCCCAAGGGCAACTTGTCACCAGTGGCGATCCAATTTTACTTTAAACAGACTTTTCTGTCACATGCTTGGCAACTAAAAATCATAAAGAATCCAGCTTTTAAAAATTCTATTCAGGACAAGAAATTCTAACATCCAGATGTAGTAGGAACTTCATAAGTGTCTATTTAATTGTGCCAAGGTCTCCTACACATATCCTGAGGAAATTGTAGATTATGCCATTATTTTTTCTTTATACTTTGCTGAAGGTTGGCCAATGGCCAGATCATTACAAAGATTCTGAAAGTGGGAAAGCCGAAGAATGCTTAACATTTCTGCAGAGAGAAGAGTGGACTCAAGGATTGTTAAATTCCCCCCACCCTGGGTTCAAATTGCAGGAAACAAGTCCAAAAGGTCCAAAATCCTCTGTCCCCATCTTTTCCCAGAGAGATGAAAGGCATAAATCAGTTGAGCAAATTGAATGGGAGAGCAACAAGATAATTGATAGAAAAAGGAAATTTTTGCAGATACCCAAGCAGGTGTGGAAAAACATAAAGAGGCTTCTGGGCAGCCTGGACAAGCAAGGATGGTGTTCTTAGTAGGGACGGGGCACATTTGGGAGGAAGGAAGTCTCCTAGGACTTGCATCAGGCAGCCATACTTATTTGAGAGGACAAATATTTCCTGAACTCCTATGATCTCTGTGCCAATCTGTAGAGAGACAGGGTATGAGACCAAGTCCTTGGCCTCAAGGAGTTTATAATCTAGAGAAGAACCCTTCAAACTGAATCATTTGTATTGTGGCTCTTTATGGGATTAAATAAGGTGAAATTGGACTTGTAAAATTTTGGATTTGTGTGCTGAATGATACATAGGATTTGTAAGCATTCAACCTAGGTCAGATAGGTTGTGGGAAGTCTATTTTGTAATGCTGGGGCCGATCAGACAAGTTGAGAAAGCTAATCATGCTCCCTGGTGTCTAAAGACACAGCTCCAGTTCTGGGGAGCAGCCCTGGTGACATGTAGCTCTGCCTCTGACTGCACAGTGCTAACTCCAAGGCCTGCCATTTCCCATTGAGATCTCTCTGCTTCTTAGTGAGTACATATGTGTCTTTGGAACACTGAGCATGAATTTAGAACACCTCTCCTGGGATGGAAATTCTGAATTACAGATGAGGGAAATATCACTTACTAGGAAAATGTTTCTTTTCCAAAATTGGAGACTGAAGTATCTAGGCATTAAGCACTGCCAGATCTTTGTTTGAGCACACATATTTGTTAGAAAATTTAAAAAGACGGATGTATGAAAATAAGCTCTCATAAAAATTGGGTAAAATGCTTCTTGATGTCATATATCAACTGAACCTGACATTTGATACCATTAGAGTTGACATTTTATACCATTATTATAAAAATATTTCTTCTAAAAGGAAGGGTGACATAAAGAATATTTGCACTTGATATCTGTTCTCATCAGGATTGAGGTGAAATTTTGTGGTCTGTTTGCTGGACAAACTGGAAAAGGACAGTAAAAAAAAAGTCACGTGAACTTAAGTATGGCTTATGAAAACTGTCCCTGAAAGCTTTAGCAGTTGGAAAATACATTTTCCTTTCATTTAAGCTAATGATTTAAAGTCTAAGTAATTTCATTTAAGCGAATTATTTAAAGTCTAAGTAAAAAACCTCAAAAGATCATTTAAGAAGAATACATGTAGTCTGGTGCAAGGTATGACGGCAAAGGTTCCTGAAGGTCAGGGCAGTTCACTCTATAATGTCCAGGGCTGTTTGGGATGGTGGCAGCTATGACAGAGGCAAAGGTAAACAGTTCTGCAGAAGCCCAGCTACAAAAGGGCAAGTGGTGTTCCATTGCAAGTTATAGGGAGCATTTCCCAAGTGGCCTCATTTTGCTTTCCAGGAAGTTTGGCCACTGAGGCAATAATGTACAGTGTTTGTCTTTCTATCTAAAATACTCACCAATTATGTGTACTGTAAATTTCCTATTTTTTTCTGCTTAAGAAGACAGAAGACCTTGAGAAATCCAGCTTCTTAGACAGGACAAAAAAATTCCTAGATAGGATGTAAGACATTTATCTAAGAAGGAAACTGAGAAGAGAGAATTGTTACTGTGATGGAAAGAAGAACATTACTTTTATACGTGAGAGAATATTACAAAGGCAAGAATAATTGTCCAGAAGTGAAAGAAAGAAATTTTGATAGTATAAGGAGTATATAAGCTGTCCAAATTTGAGGACTCTCGGTCTTCACCATGGGAAGAGTTGCTGCTGAGTGTGGCTCTCACTTGGCGACTGATGGGGTGGGCTGTTTTTCTGGACTGAGTACCTGAGATGTGTTTGGTGTCCTTGGACTGTTTATGCTGCTTATAACTGCTGCCCATTCCTAACTCATGTGAGCAAATGGTGCTAACAGAGGAACTCCAGAATGAATCATTGTGTTCTGGATTGATGAATTTAAGGACATTTATAGCATTTTAGCTGTTCATGTTAAAAGTTGGATCTTTAGAAAATGATAGAAAGCTTAGGAAATTAATTGGTGGTTTCATGGGTGGACTATGGCTTTTTTAATACACACATACATTTATTGATAAGTAATCTATTCAACATTCATGGAGCATCTACCTTATACTGGGTGTGAAAAATATAAAACTAAATAAGACATAGTTCTTTTAAAAAAATGGATCTTTGTCTAATGGGAAACATAGACAATATAATAACACAGTAATAAAGGATATGATAGTACTTTGCCAAGGGAACTCTGAGGACATAGAGGAATCATTAATTCAAATTGGAGGCTCAAATTTTCCCAAAAAGATGTGTCTTGAGCTGAGTTGCTATGATGTGGGGAAGGACACTCAAGCCTGAGTGAATACTCTATATAAAGCACAAAATTATTGTATTCCTGGAGCATCAAATATTTTGCCATCGGTGGAGCCCTGAGAGTGTTTGGAGACTGGAAGGAAAGGAGGTGGCAGATGGATGGGGGCAAATCCGTCTTGGGGGTTAAGCATAGGTTTGAACTTTAAAAGCCTATGGAGCATTAGTAAGTAATTTTAAGTAAGGGAATAATTTGCATTATATTTATGTTTCTGAAAAGTCACTCTGGGATGTGTAGAGAATGATTGGGAGTTTGTTCCCATCAGAGTCCAGTAGATGTGAACACTAGACTCTCAAAATGAAGGGAGTTCTCAGGAGTCTTAGAGTAAATATTAGGTTCAGTCAGAGGCTTTCTGATCAAAAATGCTATAAAGTTTGAGAGGCAGAAAAACACTCTGGTAGACCTAGAAAGCTGCTTTTCTCTTGTCAGGTCAGGAGTCAGCTGAGATGTTTCCCCTTAGCCCTTCCTGATGCAGTTTGAATCCTCCTCACTGTCTGCCATTCTTCATTTCATAACACGGTATGTTTCCTTCAAAAACGGTTTCCATAGTCTGAAGTTTTCTTAACTGTTTTCTTGCTTGCTATCTGTCTTCCTCACTAGACAGAAAGCTCCAGGAGAGCAGGGGCCTTCCTTGATTGATTGCTGCTCTGTTAAATTACCAATATCTAAAATAGTGACTGGGCCATAGCAAATAACAATGGAGTTACGAGTGAACCATTTCCATTGTCTGTATCTATTTATTTCCAATAGCTAGGGCTCCTCCATCTCTTCCCGTAGGTTCAGTCCTACCTGAGTCTCTAGAAGCCAGAAGGGATTTGTGGCCATTAGCCTGGATTCACCTTTGCTTCACATCCAACTCTGACTGCAAGCCCCTGTCCTGACAAGATGCCTTTGCTTCACATTTGGGATCTTATTCCATTTTGTTTGACTGTTCTGGTAACGGCTTTTTTTTTTCCTGCATCTTTTTCAAGTGTTAGGTGCATCTTTATAATGTATTGTCTTAGCAAATTAGAGTTATAAGCCACTGAAACTTAAGTTACTTTTAAAAAATAAAGTCTTATTTGTTTCATAGATTGGTGAGACCTGAGGAAATTTGATTTATGGTTAGAAATAAAGCCCAAATATTTTAGTTATATGAAACCTTAAGGGTTTTGTTTTAGTGCACATCAATAAACGATGTGTGCCATGCCTCTGAATTGTATGAAATAGCCAGAAGAATAAAGAAATAAACTATATCTTGACCAACTCTCAAAAGAATAGAACTCGCCTGATACCCCCTAATAAAAGGTTGATGGTCACAGAGGCTTTATTTTTGAAGTACTTACCATTTTGTTTTACTAATAGGAGAGTATGTCTCAGGACTAATAAGAAGTGAGAGCTATAAAAGAGTTAATTAGAAATGCATATTTTTCTGAGATGTGTAGTTTGCGTTCCAGTCTTCCTAGCCTGGTGGGTTTGGATTAGGATGTTAGGATAAAGAGGTAATGTTGGGGAAATATAACTAGAAACAAAAATCTTCTCTCAGCCAAGAAAACCTCTCCACAAAGTAGTAGAGAAGGAAAACAGTTTTATTATTGAAGTATTAAAACAGAATGTAATGTGCATCACAGGAGATTATAAAGACATAAAGAAATTTTACTGTTTTATGTAGCCAGGCAGATGATGTATATACATGCCTCAAGACATACAATAACTAGTCCTCCAGTAAGAGAACTTGACATAAAGGGGAGGACTCAAGATGGCGCTGTGAGAACAACCCAGGATTGGAGCTCTCATTGAATCCGCAAACGGTGAGGCGGAGTTGCATTTCCAGACTGATCTTTGTTGCCCACAGAACGGGGAAACTCCCAAGTATAAAAAAGACACGGGATGCCAGGCAGTAGGTCTGCCTGGTGAAGCAGGCAGCCGGGGCGGCGGCGGCGGCCGGCCCTACCCAGCAATCCCCACAGGGCGTGCTTGTCCGGGTGCCCTGTTGAACTGGCAACTTGAGACTTGAGAGGGCTGGACTTGAGACTGAATGAGACTTGGACAGTAGGCCAGCCCAGGGATTGCAGGGACAGATCGTTTGGGATACCCGGTGGGACGAACACAACCGCGATTTCAAACTATCCCGAGCAGACAGGCCGAGATGCTCTGTGGGGGAGGGGCGTCCACCACTATCGAGGCAACCTGCCCCAACTGAGATACATGTCCACTGCTGACGCAGCCAGTCATTGCTGAGGCAACCCGTCCCTACTGAGATACACGCCCACTGCTGACGCAGCCTGCCATTGCTGAGGCAACCAGTCCCTACTGAGATACACGCCCACTGCTGACGCAGCCTGCCGTTGCCGAGGCAATACGCTACAATAAAGAGACTCTGCCGCAGGGCATGGTGGAGACCACAGCAGAGCCTGCAGAAACAGGGCAAATCACACAACAGCAGGGCGGAGACTCGGCAGCCAAACAGTGGCTAGTCTGCCTTCTAGCTGGGCAGGACACCTCATCGGACATTGAAAAATAAAGCCCGAAGCCCCCAACACAGAGCATTTGAGAAAAAAAGGGTTTTTTAAATGAGCTCTGTTACAGCAGAATCAAACATAGCAGCCTAACAGCCCTGAATGAACAACAGAGCTCACAGCCCAGCAACTGAGCTCCAAAAAGTACAGACTGCCTCCTCAAGCAGCTCCCTGACCCCTCTATATCCAAAAGACTGACATTTGGCAGGCATCATCCTGGGACAAAGATAGCAGAAAAAGAAACGGGTAGCATCTCTCACTGTGCGACAGCTGCTAGAGGTGCACCCCAGACAAGCAGAGCCTGGAGTGGACCTCAGCAGTCATACAGCGAAGGGGCTAGGCTGGTAGAAGGAAAACCAAGTAACAGAAATACTTCATCATCAACAATCTGGGTGTCCACTCAGAGACCCAATCGAAAAGTCAGCATCTACGTAGACGACAAGTGGATAAACCCACAAAGATGGGAAGAAACCAGCGAAAAAAGGAGGAAAACACCCGAAACCAGAACACCTCACCTCCTAGAAAGGACCAAAACACCTCACCACCAAGGGAACAAAGCTGGATGGAGAATGACTGTGACGAAATGACGGAATTAGACTTCAGAAGGTGGATAATGAGAAACTTTTGTGAGCTAAAAGAACATGTATTAAATCAATGCAAAGACTCTAAGGAACTTAAAAAAAGATATGAGGAAATGATAACAAGAATGGATAACTTAGAGAGGAATATGAATGAATTAAAGGAGCTGAAAAACACAATACGAGAACTTCGCGAAGCATGCACAAGTTTCAATAGCCGAATTGACCAAGCAGAAGAAAGAATATCTGAAGTCGAAGACCAACTCAATGAAATAAAACGAGAAACCAAGATTAGAGAAAAAAGCGCAAAAAGGAATGAACAAAGTCTCCAAGAAATGTGGAACTATGTGAAAAGACCTAATCTACGTTTGATAGGTGTACCAGAAGGGGATGAAGAGAATGAATCCAAGCTGGAAAATACTCTTCAGGACATCATCCAGGAAAACTTCCCCCACCTAGCAAGACAGGCCAACACTCAAATGCAGGAAATAGAGAGAACACCACAAAGATATTCTGCAAGAAGAGCAACCCCAAGGCACATAATCGTCAGATTCAACAAGGTTGAAATAAAGAAGAAAATACTAAGGGCAGCCAGAGAGAAAGGTCGAGTTACCCACAAAGGGAAGCCCATCAGACTCACAGCAGATCTCTCGGCAGAAACACTACAAGCCAGAAGAGAGTGGGGGCCAATATTCAACATTCTTAAAGAAAAGAACTTTCAACCCAGAATTTCATATCCAGCCAAACTGAGCTTCAGAAGTGAAGGAAAAATAAAATCCTTTGTGAACAAGGAGGTACTCAGAGATTTTGTCACCACCAGGCCTGCTTTACAAGAGCTCCTAAAAGAGGCACTACACATAGAAAGGATCAATCAGTACCAGCCATTCCAAAATCACACTAAAAGTTAAAGAGCATCAACATAATGAAGATTCTACAACAACTAACAGGCAAAACAGCCACTTAGCATCAAAATGGCAGTATCAAATTCACACATAACAATATTAACCCTAAATGTAAATGAACTAAATGCACCAATCAAAAGACACAGACTGGCAAATTGGATAAAAATCCAAAACCCATCAGTGTGCTGTATCCAGGAAACCCATCTCACATGCAAGGATACACAAAGGCTCAAAATAAAGGGATGGAGGAAGATTTACCAAGCAAATGGAGAGCAAAAGAAAGCAGGAGTTGCAATTCTCATCTCTGATAAAATAGACTTTAAAGCCACAAAGATCAAAAGAGACAAAGAAGGCCATTACATACTGGTAAAAGGATCGATACAACAAGAAGAGCTAACGATCCTAAACATATATGGACCCAATGCAGGAGCACCCAGATACATAAGGCAAGTTCTTAATGACTTACAAAGAGACTTAGACTCCCACACAATAATAGTGGGAGACTTTAACACTCCACTGTCAATATTAGACAGATCAACCAGACAGAAAATCAACAAGGATATCCAGGGCTTGAACTCAGACCTGGAGCAAGCAAACCTGATAGACATTTACAGAACTCTCCACCTCAAATCCACAGAATATACATTCTTTTCAGCACCACATCACACCTACTCTAAAATTGACCACATAATTGGAAGTAAAGCACTGCTCAACAAATGCAAAACAACTGAAATCATAACAAACAGCCTCTCAGACCATAGTGCAATCAAGTTAGAACTCAGAATACAGAAACCAACCCAGAACCATACAGCTTCATGGCTCTTGAATGTTGACTGGGTAAACAATGAAATGAAGACAGAAATAAAGAAGTTCTTCGAAACCAATGAGAACGAAGACACAACATGCCAGAACATCTGGGACACATTTAAAGCAGTCTCTAGAGGAAAGTATATAGCAATAAGTGCCCATATGAGGAGAAAGGAGAGATCCAAAATTGACACCCTATCATCAAAATTGAAAGAGCTAGAGGAGCAAGATCAAAAAAACTCAAAACCCAGCAGAAGACAAGAAATAACTAAGATCAGAGCTGAACTGAAGGAGATTGAGATACGAAAAACCCTTCAAAAAATCAATAAATCCAAGAGCTGGTTTTTTGAAAAGATCAACAAAATAGACAGACCACTAACCAGATTGATTAAAAATAAAAGAGAAAACAACGAAATAGATGCAATAAGAAATGATAAAGGGGAAATCACCACAGATCCAACAGAAATTCAAACCATCATCAGAGAATATTACAAACAACTCTATGCACATAAACTAGTAAACCTGGAAGAAATGGATACATTCCTGGACTCCTGTGTCCTCCCCAGCCTAAACCAGGAGGAAGTTGAAACTATGAATAGACC
This sequence comes from Callithrix jacchus, assembly GCF_049354715.1. Taxonomy (NCBI): domain Eukaryota; kingdom Metazoa; phylum Chordata; class Mammalia; order Primates; family Cebidae; genus Callithrix; species Callithrix jacchus. The sequence continues at coordinate 68,438,064 of NC_133502.1, forward strand.
AATAACAAGGTCAGAAATCGAGGCAGCAATTAAGAGCCTACCACACAAAAAAAAGCCCAGGTCCAGACGGGTTCACAGCTGAATTCTATCAGACACACAAAGAGGAGCTGGTACTATTTCTTCTAAAACTATTTCAAACAATCCAAAAAAAGGGAATACTTCCCAAATCATTTTATGAGACCAACATCATTCTGATACCAAAACCCGGCAGAGACCCAACAAGAAAAGAAAACTTCAGGCCAATATCCATGATGAACATAGATGAAAAAATCGTCAATAAAATATTGGCAAGCCGAATGCAACAGCAAATCAAAAAACTTATTCACCATGATCAAGTAGGATTTATCCCGGGGATGCAAGGCTGGTTCAACATACGCAAGTCTATCAACGTAATTCACCACATAAACAGAACCAAAAACAAAAACCACATGATTATCTCAATTGACGCAGAGAAGGCATTTGACAAAATTCAACAGCCCTTTATGCTAAAAACCCTCAATAAACTCGGTATCGATGGAACATATCTCAAAGTAATAAAAGCTATTTATGACAAAACAACAGCCAATATCATACTGAATGGGCAAAAACTGGAAGCATTCCCTTTGAAATCTGGCACTAGACAAGGATGCCCTCTTTCACCACTCCTATTCAATATAGTTCTGGAAGTTCTAGCCAGAGCAATCAGGCAAGAAAAAGAAATAAAGGGTATTCAAATAGGAAAGGTGGAAGCCAAATTGTCTCTATTTGCAGACGACATGATAGTATACCTAGAAGACCCCATCACCTCAGCCCAAAAACTCCTGAAACTGATAAGCAACTTCAGCAAAGTCTCAGGATATAAAATCAATGTGCAAAAATCACAAGCATTCCTCTACACCAATAACAGACTTAAAGAAAGCCAAATCAAGAACGAACTGCCATTCACAATTGCTACAAAAAGAATAAAATACCTTGGAATACAACTCACAAGGAACGTAAGGGACCTCTTCAAGGAGAACTACAAACCACTGCTCAATGAAATCAGAGAGGACACAAACAGATGGAGAAACATTCCATGTTCATGGTTAGGAAGAATTAATATCGTGAAAATGGCTATACTGCCCAAAGTAATTTACAGAATCAATCCTATTCCCATCAAGCTACCATTGACTTTCTTCATAGAACTGGAAAAAACCACCATGAACTTCATATAGAACCAAAAGAGAGCCCGCATAGCCAAGTCAATTCTAAGCAAAAAGAACACAGCGGGGGGCATCATACTACCGGATTTCAAACTATACTACAAGGCTACAGTAATCAAAACAGCATGGTACTGGTACCAAAACAGAGATATAGACCAATGGAACAAAACAGAGGCACCAGAGGCAACACAACATATCTACAACTATACAATCTTTGATAAACCTGACAAAAACAAGCAAGGGGGAAAGGATTCCCTGTTCAACAAATGGTGTTGGGAAAACTGGCTAGCCATGTGCAGGAAGCAGAAACTGGATCCCTTCCTGACACCTTACACTAAAATTAACTCCAGATGGATTAAAGACTTAAACATAAGACTTAGCATGATAAAAACCCTAGAAGGAAATCTAGGCAAAACTATCCAGGACATAGGAGTAGGCAAGGACTTCATGAAAAAAACACCAAAAGCATTGGCAACAAAAGCCAAAATAGACAAATGGGACCTAATGAAACTCCACAGCTTCTGCATGGCAAAAGAAACGGTCACTAGAGTGGATCGGCAACCAACAGAATGCGAAAAAATATTTGCAGTTTACCCATCTGATAAAGGGCTGATATCCAGAATTTACAAAGAACTCAAATGGATTTACAGGAAAAAAACAAACAAGCCCATTCAAAAGTGGGCAAAGGATATGAACAGACACTTTACGAAAGAAGACATATATGATGCCAACAATCATATGAAAAAATGCTCATCGTCACTGGTCATCAGAGAGATGCAAATCAAAACCACATTGAGGTACCATCTCACGCCAGTTAGAATGGCGATCATTAAAAAATCTGGAGACAACAGATGCTGGAGAGGATGTGGAGAAAAAGGAACACTTTTACACTGTTGGTGGGAGTGTAAATTAGTTCAACCATTGTGGAAGACAGTGTGGCGATTCCTCAAGGCCTTAGAAATAGAAATTCCATTTGACCCAGCAATCCCATTACTGGGTATATATCCAAAAGACTATAAATCGTTCTACTATAAGGACACATGTACACGAATGTTCATTGCAGCACTGTTTACAATAGCAAAGACCTGGAATCAACCCAAATGCCCACTGATAATAGACTGGATTGGAAAAATGTGGCACATATACACCATGGAATATTATGCAGCAATCAGAAATGATGAGTTTGTGTCATTTGTAGGGACATGGATGAATCTGGAGAACGTCATCCTCAGCAAACTGACACAAGAACAGAAAATGAAACACCGCATATTCTCACTCATAGGTGGGTGATGAAAAATGAGAACACATGGACACAGAAAGGGGAGTACTAAACACTGGGGTCTATTGGGGGGAAAAGGGGAGGGCCAGTGGGAGGGGGAGGTGGGGAGGGATAGCCTTGGGAGAGATGCCAAATGTGGGTGAAAGGGAGAAGGAAAGAAAAGCACACTGCCATGTGTGTACCTACGCAACTGTCTTACATGCTCTGCTCATGTACCCCAAAACCTAAAATCCAATAAAAAATTAAAAAAAAAAGAGAACTTGACATGACCATTTGTCACACATAATTCATCCTACATTTACCTGGTAATTTGGGTGACCATCTGTGTTAGTTAACAGGCTTTATAGAAAAGAAAAACTTCTCATAGCTTTATGACAGAAGATAATGTGCAACTTGGAGTAAGGCACCTACTGAAGGTAGGTTCTCACCTTCTCACTGGGAGATAGGGGTGCTATGTTTCTTGATGGTTACATTTCAGGGATGTCTCCCAGGTTTTTGAGAAAGACATTCTTGGGTTGTAAAACTGTCAAAAGCTTTTTTAAAATCTAGGTATATCTCAAAGAGAAAGAATTTACATGTTTACAGAAAAATAAAATCCTTTAAGGAAAAGAAGGAAATGTATATATTTTTTTAATGCTTATGTTTTTTTAGAGCAGTCTTAGGCTCTGAGGAAGATACGGAGATGTCCCATATGCCTTCTGCCCCTACATATTCACAGCCTCCCCAACTATTAACATCTTCCAACAGAATGGTAGATTTGTTATAATCTGTGAACCTACCTACAGGGATGCATCATTATCACCCGAAGTTCATTGTTTACTTTAAGATTCACACTTGATGTTTTACATTCTGGAGTTTTGGACAAACGTAGCTGTAGGGAATCCATGACCCCCTACACATTGGGTGCCAGAATATAGGGATCCATAAGCCCCACATTGGGCACCAGAATGTGGGGATCTAGCCCTTCATCACCCATGGATGCCCAGGTTCAGTTGCTACAAAGCAATGAGAAAAAGGCAGATTAAGAGAGACAGTGGGACCAGGGAGCCATCACTTACTACTCTGGAGGAGACAGTGAAGGCCCTGAGCTCTGATCTTCCATTCTATTTGTTGGTTACAATTCCTTTAATCTGCAAGGGTAGGGGTGGAGTAATGGTGGGGAGAGGGTGATGGTGGAGTGAATCAGTGAGCCAGAACTGGTGTGTCATTCTAAGGACTGATAATAGTGGCCATTTAAGAACGTGGTTATCTTTAGCTTATTGTCTATGTACACCTGATGGAACACAGACCTTACAAGGAACCTACAAGTCTGGCTACATCATAGTGCTGTGAGAGGTTTTACATCCTTGAACACAATGTTTATGGTAACAGAGCCAAGGTCACCCTGCACTGGAACATGAAGCATGAAGAGGCTTCCTCCTCAGAGGCCTCCTGTGGCCTTCTGCAGTTTGTTGTTCCTTGTTTTTTTTTTTTTTAATTAGACTCTTGAAGGTGTGGAGGGTGAGTGGGCAGTAGAAAATGAAATCCTTTTTTTTTTTTTTTTTTTTTTTATAGAAAGAAAGAAAAAAGAGTGAAAGAGAGGAAGAAAGAGGAAGAAAAAGAGGAAGAGCAAACGGGAATGTAACTTTATTCTAAAAATGGGTATTAATAATGGCCGATCAATATTTTGTGTATTTAAGGTGGAGAATGTATATTTTGTGTATTTAAAATGGAGAGCTCTATAAATATTTATTGAGTTTACTTGTTCCGGATCTGAGTTCAAGTCCTGGATATCCTTATTAATTTTCTGTCTTGTTGAGTCTAAATCTCTTTATGAGTCTTATGTATTTGGGTGTTAGGATCGTTAGCTCTTATTGTTGCATTGATCCTTTTACCACTATATCTTTGTTGCTTTGAAATCTGTTTTATCAGATGCGAGAATTGCAACTCCTTTTTATTTATTGATTTAGTTTTGCTCTCCATTTGGTTGGTAAATCTTTCTCCATCCCTTTGTTTTAAGATCTTTGTGTATCTTTGGACGTGAAATGGGTCTGGATGTAGCATACTGTTAGGTTTTGGTTGTATCTTTTGATTGGGGGATTTAGTCGAATTAAATTTAGGGTTACTGCCATTTGATGTTAACTGGCTATTTTATCCATTCATTGATGTAAATTCTTCTTTATGTTGATGCTCTTTACTTTTTGGTATATTTTCAGAAAGGCTGATACTGGTTGTTCCTTTCTATGTATAATGCTTCTTTCAGAAGCTCTTGTAAAGCTGGCCTGGTGGTAATAAAATTTCTGAGTACTTGCTTGTTTATAAAAGATTGTGTTTTTCCTTCAATTGTGAAGCTTAGTTTGGCAGGATATGAAATTCTGGGCTGAAAGTTCTGTTCTTTAAGGATGTTGAATATCGGCCCCCACTCTCTTCTGCCTTTGTTTCAACCCTGGTGAATCTAACGATTATGTGCCTTGGGGTTGCTCTTCTTGAGGAATATCTTTGTGGTGTTCTCTGAATTACCTGGGGTTGAATATTGTGCTGCTTTGCTAGATTCGGAAAGTTTTCCTGAATAATATCCTGAAGAGTATTTTCCAGCTTGGATTCATTCTCTTCGTTGTTTTCAGGTACACCTATCAAACATAAATTAGGTCTTTTCACATAGTCCCATATTTCTTGGAGACTTTGCTCATTCCTTTTTATCCTTTTTTCTCTATTCTTGTCTTCTCATTTTATTTCATTAAGTAGATCTTCAACCTCTGATATTCTTTCTTCTGCTTGATCAATTCGACTATTCAAACTTGTGCATATTTCGCTAAGTTTTTGTGTTGTGTTTTTCAACTCTGTTAGTTCATTTATATTCCTCTCTGTATTGCCTATTCTTGTTAGCATTTCATCAAACCTTTTTTCAAAGTTCTTAGTTTCTTTACATTGGGTTAGAACAAGTTCTTTTAACTCCCAGAAGTTTCTTACCATCCACCATAATAGCACACAGTCCTTTTCCACCAGGGCTTGTTCCGTTGCTGATGAGGAACTGTAATCCCCTGCAGAGGCAGAGGGGTTCTGATTTTGAGTATTCTCGGCCTTTTTAGGCTGATTTCTTCCCTTTATTATAAATTTATTTATCTGTCATCTTTACAATTACCACCTTTCTAGTTGGGTTTCTGAGTGGACGCCCAGTTTATTGATTCCCAGCACTGGATTCTGAGCAACCCACTGCGCCGGCCAAAACAGCAGTGATAAGACTGATGGTGCCCTTCTGCCCAGGAATCTCCTCCCATTTACTCTGCATGAAGAGCTGCCATGCCAAAGCACCGGTAAATCTGCTGCACCGGCCACAAGATTCACGCTGGTGATCGGTGGGGCCCCTCCACTGGGAGTCTTCTGGTCTGTGACTGACAAAAATTCATCTGAAAGTGTGGCATCCTTTCGTTCTCTGCGCTTTCACTGGGAGCTACAATCCCGAACTGTTAGCGATCAGCCATCTTGGATCTCTCTCTCTGTTCCTTGTTCATGTGTTACTCATAACCAATTTATGTAGGCACTCTGTAAGTCCTTTTTCCTTTGCTGCTTTTCCCAACATGTATCTACAATTGTAGTATCATACACAGTATTTTCACTGCCCTAAAAATCCTCTGTGGCTGCAAATTTATACCCTGCTTGCTGCCAAACCACTGACAACCATTGATCTTCTTACTGTCTCCATGGTTTTGCCCTTCCCATAATCTAATGTTGGAATCATATAGTTGTAACCATTTCATATTGCCTTCTTACATTCAGTAATATACATTTAAGGCTCCTCTGTATCTTTTCAGGTTTGATAGCTGATTTCTTTTCAGCCCTGAATAATATTCCATTGTCTGAATGTACCATAGTTTATCTATTTGCCTAATGAAGGACATCTTAGTTGCTTCCAAGTTTTGGCAGTTATTAATTAACCTATTTATTTCAGAGGTTGCAGTTTTTTGAACTGCAGACATTATTGAAGAATCAGACCTTGATGATGACCTTGAGCAGTGGGATATAAATAACTCCCACATGCTTACCATTCCAATAATGAAACACTAGGCATAAATGTGTTGAGCTGCTATAAACATCCACATGCAGGTTTTCGTGTGAACTAAAGTTTCCAACTTATTTGGGTAAATAACAAGAAACATGCTACTAGATTATATAGTAAGAGTATGTATAGTTTTATAAGAAACCAGACTTTCTTCTAAAGTATCATTTCAACTGGCAATGAATGAGAGTTCTTGTTGCTCTCATTGAATGAGAATGTAAAACACTGCTCAATAAATTCTCACCAGTATTTGGATTTTTGCCATTCTAATAGGTGTATAGTAATATTTCATTGTTTTTTAAATTTACCTTTCCCTGATGACATGATATGGAGCATTTTTTTTTTCATATACCGATTTGCCATCTGTATGTCTTCTATGATGAGATCTCTCTTTGAATCATTTTTCAATCTTGTTTTTTGTCTTTTTGTTACCAAGTTTTAAGAGTTCATTGTGTATTTTGGACACTGCAAGTTCTTTATCTAATATGTTTTTTGCTAATATTTTCTCCCTGTCTGTGGCTTGTCTTTACATTATCTTGACATTGTCTTTTGCAGAGCAGAAGTTTTCAATTTAATTGAAGTCCAGCTTATCAATTATTTTTTTCCATGGATCATGGATTTGCTGCTGTAGCTAAGAATTGGCACATAACCAAGGCCATTTAGGTTTTCTTGTATGTTATCTTCTATGACTTCTAAAATACATTTTGCATTTTACACTTAGGCCAGTGATGCATTTTGAGCTAATTTTTGTGAGGGGTGTAAGGTCTGTGTCTAGATTCAGTTTTTGGCACTATCCAAATACTATATATAATCACAGCTGTAAATTCTCTAAGCACTGCTTTCACTACATCCCACAAATTTTGATAAATTATGTTTTCATTTTTATTTAGTTAAAATTATTTTTAAATTTAGACATTTAAAAATATTTAAATATTTAGTTCAAATTATTTTTAAATTTAGGAATTAGGAATTTCCCAGCTGTCTTTCTGTAACTGGTTTCTAGTTTAATTTCATTGTGGTTTGAGAGCAGACATTGTATAATTTCTATTCTTTTAAATTTATTAACATTGGTTTTATGGCCCAGAATGTGGCCTATCCTGGTGAATGTTCCATGTAAATTTGAGAAGAATGGTTACACTGCTATTGTTGATGAAGTAGTCTATAGATTGCCAATTATATTCACTTGATTGTGGTATTGTTGAGTTCAACTTCATCCTTAGTGATGCCTTCTGTATCTGTCCATTTCTGATAGAAGGGCATTAAATTCTCCAATTATGATTGTGGCTTTATCTATTTCTCCATGCAGTTCCATGCTACATGTATACACATGAAGACATTAAGGATTTTTGTGTTTTCTTGCAGAATCGACCCTTTAAGATGATAAAATGCCCTTCTTTATCATTGATAACTCTTCTTACTTTGAAATTTGGTCTGTCTGAAACTAATACAGCAACTCCTGCTTTGTTTTGATTAATGTTAGCATGGTATATTTTTCTTCAACCATTTACTTTTAATCCATATATGCCATTATATTTAAAATGGGTTTCTTGTAGACAACACTTTGTTGACTCTTGTTTTTTGATTCATTCTGAGACAGTGTCTTTTCATTAGTGCTTTTAGACCATTATGTTCAAGGTCATTATTGTTATAGTTGGATTAATAGCTGCCATATTTGTTACCGTTTTTTAATTTGTTTTTTCTCTTTTTTCCTTTTTTTTCATATTCGAATCCCTTTCTGCCTTTTTTGGTTTTTAATTTATTAAATAGATTTTTTGGGGGAATAGGTGGTGTTTCATGGCATGGATAAATTCTTTAGTGATAATATCTAAGATTTGTGTGGACTCATCACCCAAGCAGAGTACACTCCACCCAATATGTAGTCTCTTATTTCTCACCCCCCCCACCCTTCTCCATTTGCCAGAGTCCATCATATCATTCTTATGCCTTTGCATCCTCATAGCTTAGCTCCCACTTATAAGTGAGAACATACAATGTTTGGTTTTTCCATTCTAGAGTTACTTCACTTAGAATAATGGTCTCCAACTCCTTCAGGTTGCCGTGAATGCCAATATTCCATTACATTTTTTTTTAATTTCTGAGTGTTATTCTATGGTGTGTGTGTGTTTGTATATTTAAACATGTGTGTGTGTGTGTGTGTGTGTGTATTCACTCATTAGTTGATGGGCATTTAGGCTGTTTCTTTTTTTCTTACTTTTATTTTTTTTATTTTTATTTATTTTTTTCTTTTCCTTATTTTTTTCTTGCATTTTAGGTTTTGGGGTACATGTGCAGAGCATGCAATACAGTTGCATAGGTACACACATGGCAGTGTGTTCTGTTTGGTTTCACCCCTTCACCCACATTTGGCGTTTCTCCCCAGGCTATCCCTCCCCATCTCCCCCTCCCACTGGCCCTCCCCTTTTCCCCCCAATAGACCCCAGTGTTTAGTACTCCCCTTTCTGTGTCCATGTGTTTTCATTTTTCATCACCCGCCTATGATGAGAATATGCGGTGTTTCATTTTCTGTTCTTGTGTCAGTTTGCTGAGAATGATGTTCTCCAGATTCATCCATGTCCCTACAAAGGACACGAACTCATCATTTCTGATTGCTGCATAATATTCCATGGTGTATATGTGCCACATTTTCCCAATCCAGTCTATCATCAATGGGCATTTTGGTTGATTCCAGGTCTTTGGTATTGTAAACAGTGCTGCAATGAACATTCGTGTACATGTGTCCTTATAGTAGAATGATTTATAGTCCTTTGGGTATATACCCAGTAATGGTATTGCTGGGTCAAATGGAATTTCTATTTCTAAGGCCTTGAGGAATCGCCACACTGTCTTCCACAATGGTTGAACTAATTTACACTCCCACCAACAGTGTAAAAGTGTTCCTTTTTCTCCACATCCTCTCCAGCATCTGTTGTCTCCAGATTTTTTAATGATCGCCATTCTAACTGGCGTGAGATGGTATCTCAATGTGGTTTTGATTTGCATCTCTCTGATGACTAGTACGATGAGCATTTTTTCATATGATTGTTGGCCTCATATATGTCTTCTTTCGTAAAGTGTCTGTTCATATCCCTTGCCCACTTTTGAATGGGCTTGTTTATTTTTTTCTTGTAAACCTGTTTGAGTTCTTTGTAAATTCTGGATATCAGCCCTTTGTCAGATGGGTAAACTGCAAAAATTTTTTCCATTCTGTTGGTTGCCGATTCACTCTAGTGACTGTTTCTTTTGCCGTGCAGAAGCTGTGGAGTTTGATTAGGTCCCATTTGTCTATTTTGGCTTTTGTTGCCAATGCTTTTGGTGTTTTGTTCATGAAGTCCTTGCCTACTCCTATGTCCTGGATAGTTTTGCCTAGATTTCCTTCTAGGGTTTTTATGGTGCCAGGTCTTATGTTTAAGTCTTTAATCCATCTGGAGTTAATTTTAGTGTAAGGTGTCAGGAAGGGGTCCAGTTTCTGCTTTCTGCACATGGCTAGCCAGTTTTCCCAACACCATTTGTTAAATAGGGAATCCTTTCCCCATTGCTTGTTTTTGTCAGGTTTATCAAAGATTGTATAGTTGTAGATATGTTGTGTTGCCTCCGGTGCCTCTGTTTTGTTCCATTGGTCTATATCTCTGTTTTGGTACCAGTAGCATGCTGTTTTGATTACTGTAGCCTTGTAGTATAGTTTGAAATCCGGTAGTGTGATGCCCCCCGTTGTGTCTTTTTGCTTAGAATTGATTTGGCTATGCGGGCTCTCTTTTGGTTCCATATGAAGTTCATGGTGGTTTTTTCCAGTTCTGTGAAGAAAGTCAATGGTAGCTTGATGGGGATAGCATTGATTCTGTAAATTACTTTGGGCAGTATAGCCATTTTCGCGATATTAATTCTTCCTAACCATGAACATGGAATGTTTCTCCATCTATTTGTGTCCTCTCTGATTTCGTTGAGCAGTGGCTTGTGGTTCTCCTTGAAGAGGTCCCTTACGTTCCTTGTGAGTTGTATTCCAAGGTATTTTATTCTTTTTGTAGCAATTGTGAATGGCAGTTCGTTCTTGATTTGGCTTTCTTTAAGTCTGTTATTGGTGTAGAGGAATGCTTGTGATTTTTGCACATTGATTTTATATCCTGAGACTTTGCTGAAGTTGCTTATCAGTTTCAGGAGTTTTTGGGCTGAGGTGATGGGGTCTTCTAGGTATACTATCATGTCGTCTGCAAATAGAGACAATTTGGCTTCCACCTTTTCTATTTGAATACCCTTTATTTCTTTTTCTTGCCTGATTGCTCTGGCTAGAACTTCCAGTACTATATTGAATAGGAGTGGTGAGAGAGGGCATCCTTGTCTAGTGCCAGATTTCAAAGGGAATGCTTCCAGTTTTTGCCCATTCAGTATGATATTGGCTGTTGGTTTGTCATAAATAGCTTTTATTACTTTGAGATATGTTCCATCGATACCGAGTTTATTGAGGGTTTTTAGCATAAAGAGCTGTTGTATTTTGTCAAATGCCTTCTCTGCGTCAATTGAGATAATCATGTAGTTTTTGTTTTTGGTTCTGTTTATGTGGTGAATTATGTTTATAGACTTGCGTATGTTGAACCAGCCTTGCATCCCCGGGATGAATCCTACTTGATCGTGATGAATAAGTTTTTTGATTTGCTGTTGCAATCAACTTGCCAATATTTTATTGAAGATTTTTGCATCTATGTTCATCATGGATATTGGCCTGAAGTTTTCTTTTCTTGTTGGGTCTCTGCCAGGTTTTGGTATCAGGATGATGTTGGTGTCATAAAATGATTTGGGAAGGATTCCCTCTTTTTGGATTATTTGAAATAGTTTTAGAAGGTATGGTACCAGCTCTTCTTTGTGTGTCTGGTAGAATTCGGCTGTGAACCCGTCTGGACCTGGGCTTTTTTTGTGTGGTAGGCTGTTAATTGCTGCCTCGACTTCTGACCTTGTTATTGGTCTATTCATAGTTTCAACTTCCTCTTGGTTTAGGCTTGGGAGGACACAGGAGTCCAGGAATTTATCCATTTCTTCCAGGTTTACTAGTTTATGTGCATAGAGTTGTTTGTAATATTCTCTGATGATGGTTTGAATTTCTGTGGAGTCTGTGGTGATTTCCCCTTTATCATTTTTTATTGCATCCATTTGGTTGTTCTCTCTTTTCTTTTTAATCAATCTGGCTGGTGATCTGTCTATTGTGTTGATCTTTTCAAAAACCAGCTCTTGGATTTATTGATTTTTTTGAAGGGTTTTTCGTGTCTCAATCTCCTTCAGTTCAGCTCTGATCTTAGTTATTTCTTGTCTTCTGCTGGGTTTTGAGTTTTTTTTTATCTTGCTCCTCTAGCTCTTTCAATTTTGATGATAGGGTGTCAATTTTGGATCTCTCCTTTCTCCTCATATGGGCACTTATTGCTATATACTTTCTTCTAGTGACTGCTTTAAATGTGTCCCAGAGGTTCTGGCATGTTGTGTCTTCGTTCTCATTGATTTCGAAGAACTTCTTTATTTCTGTCTTCATTTCATTGTTTACCCAGTCAACATTCAAGAGCCAGTTGTTCAGTTTCCATGAAGCTGTGCGGTTCTGGGTCGGTTTCTGAATTCTGAGTTCTAACTTGATTGCACTATGGTCTGAGAGGCTGTTTGTTATGATTTCAGTTGTTTTGCATTTGTTGAGCAGTGCTTTACTTCCAATTATATGGTCAATTTTAGAGTAGGTGTGATGTGGTGCTGAGAAGAATGTGTATTCTGTGGATTTGGGGTGGAGAGTTCTGTAAATGTCTATCAGGTTTGCTTGCTCCAGGTCTGAGTTCAAGCCCTGGATATCCTTGTTGATTTTCTGTCTGGTTGATCTGTCTAATATTGACAGTGGAGTGTTAAAGTCTCCCACTATTATTGTGTGGGAGTCTAAGTCTCTTTGTAAGTCATTAAGAACTTGCCTTATGTATCTGGGTGCTCCTGCATTGGGTCCATATATGTTCAGAATCGTTATCTCTTCTTGTTGTATCGATCCTTTTACCAGTATGTAATGGCCTTCTTTGTCTCTTTTGATCTTTGTTGCTTTAAAGTCTATTTTATCAGAGATGAGAATTGCAACTTCTGCTTTCCTTTGCTCTCCATTTGCTTGGTAAATCTTCCTCCATCCCTTTATTTTGAGCCTTTGTGTATCCTTGCATGTGAGATGGGTTTCCTGTATACAGAACACTGATGGGTTTTGGATTTTTATCCAATTTGCCAGTCTGTGTCTTTTGATTGGTTCATTTAGTCCATTTACATTTAGGGTTAGTATTGTTATGTGTGAATTTGATACTGCCATTTTGATGCTAGCTGGCTGTTTTGCCTGTTAGTTTTTGTAGATTCTTCATTATGTTGATGCTCTTTAGCTATTAGTGTGATTTTGGAATGGCTGGTACTGGTTGTTCCTTTCTGTGTGTAGTGCCTCTTTTAGGAGCTCTTGTAAAGCAGGCCTGGTGGTGACAAAATCTCTGAGTACTTGCTTGTTCACAAAGGATTTTATTTTTCCTTCACTTCTGAAGCTCAGTTTGGCTGGATATGAAATTCTGGGTTGAAAGTTCTTTTCTTTAAGAATGTTGAATATTGGCCCCCACTCTCTTCTGGCTTGTAGTGTTTCTGCCGAGAGATCTGCTGTGAGTCTAATGGGCTTCCCTTTGAGGGTGACCCGACCTTTCTCTCTGGCTGCCCTTAGTATTTTCTCCTTTATTTCAACCTTGTTGAATCTGATGATTATGCGCCTTGGGGTTGCTCTTCTTGCAGAATATCTTTGTGGTGTTTCTGTATTTACTGCATTTGAGTGTTGGCCTGTCTTGCTAGGTGCGGGAAATTTTCCTGGATGATGTCCTGAAGAGTATTTTCCAGCTGGGATTCATTCTCTTCGTCCCCTTCTGGTACACCTGTGAAACGTAGGTTAGGTCTCTTCACATAGTCCCACATTTCTTGGAGACTTTGTTCATTCCTTTTTGTACTTTTTTCTCTAAGCTTGGTTTCTTGTTTTATTTCATTGAGTTGGTCTTCGACTTCAGATATTCTTTCTTCTGCTTGGTCAATTCGGCTATTGAAACTTGTGCATGCTTCGCGAAGTTCTCATATTGTGTTTTTCAGCTCCTTTAATTCATTCATATTCCTAAGTTATCCATTCTTGTTATCATTTCCTTATATCTTTTTTCAAGTTCCTTAGAGTCTTTGCATTGATTTAATACATGTTCTTTTAGCTCACAAAAGTTTCTCATTATCCACCTTCTGAAGCCTAATTCCGTCATTTCATCACAGTCATTCTCCGTCCAGCTTTGTTCCCTTGCTAGTGAGGAGTTTTGGTTCTTTCTAGGAGGCGAGGTGTTCTGGTTTCGGGTGTTTTTTCCTTTTTTCGCTGGTTTCTTCCCATCTTTGTGGATTTATCCGCTTGTCATCTGCGTAGTTGCTGACTTTTCGATTGGGTCTCTGAGTGGACACCCAGATTGTTGATGATGAAGTATTTCTGTTACTTGGTTTTTCTTCTACCAGTCTAGCCCCTTCGCTGTACGACTGCTGAGGTCCACTCCAGGCCCTGCTTGTCTGGGGTGCCCCTCTAGCAGTTGTGGCACAGTGAGGGATGCTACCAGTTTCTTTTTCTGCTATCTTTGTCCCAGGATGATGCCTGCCAAATGTCAGTCTTTTGGATATAGAGGGGTCAGGGAGCTGCTTGAGGAGACAGTCTGTACTTTATAGGAGCTCAGTTGCTGAGCTGTGATCTCTGTTGTTCATTCAGGGCTGTTAGGCTGCTATGTTTGATTCTGCTGCAACAGAGCTCATTAAGAAAACCCTTTTTTTCTCAAATGCTCTGTGGTGAGGGGTTCAGGCTTTATTTTTGGATGTCGGTTGAGGTGTCCTGCCCAGCTAGGAGGCAGACTAGCCACTGTTTGCCTGCCGAGGCTCCGCCCTGCTGTTGTGCTGCAGGCTCTGCTGTTCTGCTGTGGTTTCTGCCACGCCCTGCGGCAGAGTCTCTCTGTTGTAGCGGGTTGCCTTGGCAATGGCAGGCTGCGTCAGCAGTGGGCGTGTATCTCAGTAGGGACGGGTTGCCTCGGCAATGGCTGGCTGCGTCAGCAGTGGGCGTGTATCTCAGTTGGGGTGGGTTGCCTCGGTAATGGTGGATGCCCCTCCCCCACAGAGCATCTTGGACCGCCTGCACGGGGATCGTTTGAGATCGCGGTTTTGTTCGTTTCACTGGGCTACCCCATATGCTCTGTCCCTGCAATCCCCTGGGCTGGCCCACTGTCCAAGTCTTGTTCAGTCTCGGGTCCAGCCCTCTCAAGTCTCAGGTTGCTGGTTCAACAGGGCACTCGGACAAGTGTGCCCTGTGGGAAGCGCTGAGTAGGGCCAGCCGCCGCCACCCCGGCTGCCGGCTTCGCCAGGCAGAGGTACTGCTTGGCGTCCCACGTCTCCTTTATACTTGGGAATTTCCCCATTCTGTGGGCAACAAAGATCAGTCTGGAAATGCAGCTCCAACTCACCTTTCCGTGGATTCAAGGAGATCTCCAATTCTGCGTTGTTCTCACAGTGCCATCTTGAGTCCTCCCCCCTCTTACTTTTATTTTTAAATTATACTTTAAGTTCTGGGATACATGTGCAGAATGTGCAGGTTAGTTACATAGGTATACATGTGCCATGGGGGTTTGCTGCACCCATCAACTGGTCATATACTTTAGGTATTTCTCCTAATGCTATTCCTCCCCTAGTTCCCCACCCCCTGGCAGGCTCCGGTATGTGATGTCTCCCTCCTTGTGTCCATGTGTTCTCATTGTTCAATTCCCACTTATGAGTGAGAACATGCAGTGTTTGGTTTTCTGTTCTTGTGTCAGTTGGCTGAGAATGATGGTTTCCAGCTTCATCCATGTCCTTGGAAAGGACATGAACTCATCATTTTTTATGGCTGCATAGTATTCTATGGTGTATATGTGCCACATTTTCTTTATCCAGTCTATCGTTGATGGGCATTTGGGTTCGTTCCAAGTCTTTGCTATTGTGACTAGTGCTGCAGTAAAATTGTCACACTGTCAATGGTTGAACTGATTTGCCCTCCCACCAACAGTGTCAAATTGCCACACACCACAATGGTTGAAGTAATTTGCCCTCCCAGAAACAGTGTAAAAGCATTCCTATATCTCCATTTTCTCTCCAGCAGCTGTTGTTTCCTGACTTTTTAATAATCATCATGCCAACTGGCATGACCTGGTATTTCACTGTGGTTTTGATTTGCATTTCTCTAATGACCAGAGATGATGAGCTTTTTAAAACAGGTTTTTTGGCTGCATAAATGTCCTTCACTTACTTTTTGATGGGGCTATTTTTTTTTCTTAAAACTTTAAGTTTCTTATAGATTCTGGATACTAGCCTTTTGTCAGATGGATAGCTTGCAAGGAATTTCACCCATTCTGTAGGTTTCCTATTCATTCTAATGATAGTTTCTTTTGCTTGTGCAGAAGCTTTTTAGTTTAATTAGATCCATTTGTCAACTTTGGCTTTTGTTGCCATTGCTTTTGGTGTTTTATTCATAAGGTCTTTGCCCATGCCTATGTCCTGAATGGTATTTCCTAGGTTTTCTTCTGGGATTTTTATGGTTTTAGGTCATACTTAAGTCTTTAATCCATCTTGAATTAATTTTTGTATAAGATGTAAGAAAAAGGTCTAGTTTTGGTTTTCTGCATATGGCTAGCCAGTTTTCCCAACACTATTAAATAGGGAATCCTTTCCCCATTGCTTGTTTTTGTCAGGTTTGTCAAAGATCAGATGGTTGTAGATATGTGACATTATTTGTGAGGCCTCTGTTCTTTTCCATTGGTCTACATAACTGTTTTGTTACCGGTACTATGCTGTTTTGCTTACTGTGGACTTGTAGTATCATTTGAAGTCAAATAGCATGAAGCCTCCAGCTTTGTTCTTTTCCTTATTTTCTTGGCTATATGGGATCTGTTTTGGTTCCATATGAAATTTAAAGGAGTTTTCTCTAATTCTGTGAAGAAAATCAATGGTAGCTTGATGGGGATAGCGTTGAATCTGTAAATTACTTTAGGCAGTATGGCTGTTTTCACAATACTGATTCTTCCTATCCATGAGTATGGAATGTTTTTCCATTTGTGTCCTCTCTTATTTCCTTGAGCAGTTGTTTGTAGTTGTCCTCGAAGAGGTTCTTCACATTCCTTGTAAGTTGTATTCCTATGTATTTTATTCTCTTTGTAGCAATTGTGAATGGGAGTTCACTCATAATTTAGTTCTCTATTATTTGTCGATAGAAATGTTTGTGATTTTTTCACATTGATTTTGTATCCTGAAACTTTGCTGAAGTTTCTTATCAGCTTAAGGAGTTTTTGGGTTGAGATGATGGGTTTTCTGAATAGAGAATCATGTCGTCAGCAAACAGAGACAAATTAACTTCCTCTTTTCCTATTTAAATATCCTTGATTTCTTTCTCTTGCCTTGTTGCCCTGGCTAGAACTTCCAATACTTTGTTGAATAGGAGTGGTGAGAGAGGGCATTCTTGTCTTCTCCCAGTTTTCAAAGGAAATGCTTCTAGATTTTGCTCATTCAGTATGATATTAGCTGTGGGTTTGTCATAAATTGCTCTTATTATTTTGAGATACATTCCATCAATATCTAGTTTATTGAGAGTTTTTAGCATGAAGGGGTGTTGAATTTTATCAAAACCCTTCTCTGCATCTATTGAGATAATCATGTGTTTTTTGTTATTGGTTCTGTTTATGTGATGGATTACAGTTATTGATTTATGTATGTTGAACAGCCTTGCATCCTAGGGATGAAGCCGACTTCATTGTGATGGATAAGCCAATGTTGAGAGAGATTGTCACCTTCAGGCCTGCCTTACAAGAGCTCCTGAAGGAAGCACTAAATATGGGGAGGAAAATCCAGTATCAGCCACTGCAAAACCATACCAAATTGTAAAGACTATCGACACTATGAAGAAATTGCATCAACTAATAAGCAAAATAACCAGCTAGCATCATAATGGCTGGATCAAATCCACACATAACAATATTAACTTTAAATGTAAACAAACTAAATGCCTGAATTAAAAGACACAGATTGGCAAATTGGATACAGAGCCAAGACCTATTTGTATTCAGGAGATCCATCTCATGTGCAAAGGTACACATAGGCTCCAAATAAAGGAATGGAGGAATATTTACCAAGCAAATGGAAAGCCAGAAAAAGAAGAGGTAGCAGTAATAGTCTCTGATAAAACAGACTTTAAACTAACAAAGGTCAAATAAGACAAAGAAGTGCATTACATAATGGTAAAGGGATCAATGCAAGAAGAAGAGTAAACTATCCTAAATGTATGTGCACCCAATACAGGAGCACCCAGATTCATAAAGTAAGTTTTTAGAGACCTACAAAGAGACTTAGACTCCCACACAATAATAGTGGGAGACTTTAGCACCCCATGGTCAATATTAGAGAGATCATTGAGACAGAAAATTAACAAGGCTGCTCAGGACTTGAACTCAGCTCTGGACTACGTGGACCTACAGACATCTCCAGAACTCTCCACCCCAGATCAACAGAATATACATTTTTCTCAGTGCCATATCACGCTTATTCTAAAATTGACCACATAATTAGAAGTAAAACATTCCTCAGCAAATGCAAAAGAACAGAAATCATAACAGTCTCTCTGACCACAGTACAATCAAATTAGAACTTGGGATTAAGAAACTCACCCAAAAACCATACAACTACATGGAAACTGAACAACCTGCTCTTGAATGACTACTGGGTAAATAACAAAATCAGGGCAGAAATAAATAAGTTCTTTAAAACCAATGAGAAAAAAAGACACAAAGTACCAGAATCTGTGTAACACAGCTAAAGCAGCATTAAGAGGGAAATTTATAGCACTAAATGCCCACAGGAGAAAGCAGGAAAGATCTAAAATCAGCACCTTAACATCACAGTTAAAAGAACTAGAGAAGCAAGAGCAAACAAATTCAAAAGCTAGCAGAAGACAAGAAAGAACTAAGATCAGAGCAGAACTGAAGGAAATAGAGACACAAAAACCCTTCAAAAAATCAATAAACCTAAGCTGGTTTTATATTTTTTCGATTTTGAATTGTGCTGCAATAAACATGCAGGTGCAAGTGTGTTTTTCATGTGATGACTTCTTTTCCTCTGGATAAATACCCAATAGTGAGATTTCTGGATCAAATGGTAGTTCTACTTTTAGTACTTTAAGGAGTCTTTACACTGTTTTCCATAGTGACTGTACAAGTTTACATTCTGACCAACAGCGTAAAAATGTCCCCTTTCACCACATCCATGCCAATATCTATTATGTTTAGATTTCCTAATTATGGTCATTCTTGCAGTAGTAAGGTGGTATTGCATTATAGTTTTGATTTACATCCCATGTTAGTGATGTTGAGCATTTCTTCATATATTTATTGGCCATTTGTATATATTATTTGAGAATTGCATGCTTATGTTCTTAGCCCACTTTTTGAGGGGATTGTTTTTTATTTGCTGATTTGTTCAGGTTCCTTGTAGAGTCTGGATATCAGTTCTTTGTTGGATGCATAGTTTGCAAATATTTTCTCCCACTCTGGGTTGTCTGTTTGCTCTGCTATTTCTTTTGCTGTGCAGAAGGTTCTAGAATAATTTTTCTCATGTTATCTTCTAGAATTGTTATGATTTTGGGTCTTAGATTTGTCTTTGATCCATCTTGAGTTGATTTTCGTGTAAGGTGAGAGATGACAATCCAACTTAATTCTTCTACATATGGCTTACCTTGTCTTGTTTTAGTTTTTGGGGGAAAGTTTTCAACTTTTCCCCATTCAGTGTTATGTTGGCTGTGGGTTTGTCATAGATGGCTTTTGTTACTTTAAGTTATGTTCCTTTCATGCCAATTTTACTGAGAGTTTTAATCATAAAAACAAGCTGGATTTTGTGAAATGCCTTTTCTGTATCTATTGAGATGATCATGTTTTTTATTTTTTAATTTTCTTTATGTGGTGTATCACATTTATTGACTTGCATATGTTAAACCATCCCTACATCTCTGATATAAAACCCACTTGATTATGATGTATTATCTTTTTGATTTGCTGTCAGATTCAGTTATTTAGTATTTTGTTGAGGAATTTTGCATCTGTGTTCATCAGGGATATTGGTCTGTAGTTTTATTTTTTGTTATGTCCTTTCCTGGTTTTGGTTTTTGGGTGTTACTGGCTTTGTAGAATGATTTAGGGAGGATTCCCTTTTTCTCTGTTTGTTGGAATAATTTCAGTAGGATTGGTACCAGTTCTTTAAATGTCTGACAGAATTCAACTGTGAATCCATCTGGTATTGGATTTTTTGTGTGTTGGCAATTTTTAAAATTACTGTTTCAATCTCACTGCTTGTTACTGGCTCGTTCAGAGTTTCTAGTTATTTCTGGTTTACTCTTGGAGGGTTGTATATATTCCAAGAATTTATCCATCTCCTTTAGGTTTTCTAGTTTTTGTGAATGAAGGTTTTCATAGTAGTCTTGAATGATCTTTTGTATTTCTGTGGTATTGGTTGTAACGTCTCCCATTTCATTTCTAATGGAGCTTATTTGGATCTTCTCTCTTCTTTTCTTGGTTAATCTCACTAATGGTCTATCAATTTTGTTTGTTTTCAAAGAACCAGCTTTTTGTTTCATTTATCTTTTTTTTTAATTTCAATTTCACTTGGCTCTGCTGTGATCTTTGTTATTTTCTTCTGCTGGGTTTGGGGTTGGTTTGTTCTTGTTTCTCTAGCACATTGAGGTGTGAGCTTAGGGTCTATTTGTGCTCTTTCAGACTGTTTTGTTTTACTTTAACTTCTGGGATACGTCTGTAGAATGTGCATGTTTGTTGCATAGATGTACATGTGCCATGGTGGTTTGCTGCACCTGTCAATCTGTCATTTAGGTTTTAAGTCCTATATGCATTAGGTATTTGTCCTAATGCTCTTCCTCCTATGCTCTTCTTCCTCTTGCCCCCAAACGCCTGATAGGCCCCAGTGTGTGATGTTCCTCTTGTGTCCCTGTGTTCTCATTGTGCCACTCCCACTCATGGGTGAGAACATGTAATGTTTGTTTTTCTGTTTGTTAGTTTGCTGAAAATGATGGTTTCCAGTTTCATACATGTCCCTGAAAAGGACATGAACTCATCCTTTTTATGGCTGCATAGTAGTCCAGTAGCATTCCATGGTGTATATGTTCCATATTTTCTTTATTTGGTCTATTACTGATAGGCATTTGAGTTGATTCCGTGACTTTATTATTGTAAATAGTGCATGCATGTGTCTTTACAGTAGAATGATTTTTAATCCTATGGGTCTGTTTCTAGATCCTTGAGGAATCACCATACTGTCTTCCATAGTGGTTGAACTAATTTACACTCCCACCAACAGTGTGAAAGCATTCCTATTTCTCCACTGCCTCGCTAGCATCTGTTGTTTCCTAAATTTTTAATGATTGCCATTGTAACTAGTATAAGATGATATCTCATTGTGGTTTTGATTTGCATTTCTCTAATGGTGAATGATGATGAGCAGTGTAGGCATTTCATGCTGTGAACTTTCCTTTTAGCATGATTTTACCATGTGTCAGAGATTTTGATAGGTTGTTTCACTGTTGTTCAGTTTAAATACTTTTTTTAAAATTTCCATCTTGATTTTATTATTGAACCAAAGATCATTCAGGAGACTATTTAATTTCTACGTATTTGTAGAGTTTTGAGAGTTCCTTTTGGAATTAATTTTCAGTTTTATTACACTGTGGTCTGAGAGTACTTGATATAATTTCAGTTTTCTTAAGTTTTTTGAGACTTGCTTTGTGACCTGTCATATGGTCTATCTTGGAGAATGTTCCATTTGCTGATAAAAAGAATGTATATTTTATAGTTGTTGGGTAGAATTTTCTGTAAATACGTGTTTAATTCATTTGCTGTTCTACAGTATAATTTAAGTCCATGGTTTCTTTGTTGACTCTCTGTGTTTATAACCTTCCTGGTGTTGTCACTGGAGTATTGAGGTCCCCGCTATTATTATGTCACTGTCTAACTCATTTCTCAGGTATAGCAGTAATTGCTTTATAAATTTGGGAGCTCTTGTTTTAGGTGCATATATGTTTAGGATTGAGATATTTTCCTGCTGGAATAATCCTTTTATCATTATATAATGTCTCCTTGTTTTTTTAAACTGTTGTTGCTTTAAAGTCATTTTTGTCTCATATAAGAATAGCTACTCCAATAGTTACTTGATTTCCATTTGCATAGAAGATCTTTATCCACCCCTTTACCTTAAGTTTATATGAGTTGTTATGTATTGGGTGAGTCAGTTGAAGATATCAGATACGTGGTTGGTAGATTTTTATTCATTCTGTCATTCTGTATCTTTTAAATTGAGCATTTAGGCCATTTACATTCAATGTTAGTATTAAGATGTGAAGTACTTTTTTAAAATTACATTTTAGGTTTTGGGGTACATGTGAAGAACATGCAAGTTAGTTGCATAGGTACACACATGGCAGTGTGATTTGCTGTCTTCCTCCCCTTCACTCACATCTGGCATTTCTCCCCAGGCTATCTCTCCCCAACTCCCCCCCGCACACTGTCCCTCCCCTATTCCCCCCAATAGACCCCAGTGTGTAGTGCTCCCTTCCCTGTGTCCATGTGTTCTCATTGTTCATCACCTGCCTATGAGTGAGAATATGCGGTATTTCATTTTCTGTTCTTGTGTCAGTTTGCTGAGAATGATGTTCTCCAGATTCATCCATGTCCCTACAAAGGACACAAACTCATCATTTTTGATTGCTGCATGATCCATGGTGTATATGTGCCACATTTTCCCAGTCCAGTCTATCATCGATGGGCATTTGGATTGGTTTTAGGTCTTTGCTATTTTAAACAGTGCTGCAATGAACATTCGTGTGCATGTGTCCTTATAGTAGAATGATTTATAGTCCTTTGGATATATACTCAGTAATGGGATTGCTGGGTCAAATGGAATCTCTATTTCTAGGTCTTTGAGAAATCGCCACACTGTTTTCCACAGTGGTTGAACTAATTTACACTCCCACCAGCAGTGTAAAAGTGTTCCTATTTCTCCACATCCTCTCCAGCATCTGTTGTCTCCAGATTTTTTAATGACCACCATTCTAATTGGCGTGAGATGGTATCTCAATGTAGTCTTGATTTGCATTTCTCTAATGACCAGTGACGATGAGCATTTTTTCATATGTTTGTTGGCCTCATATATGTCTTCTTTTGTAAAGTGTCTGTTCATATCCTTTGCCCATTTTTGAATGGGCTTGTTTTTTCTTGAAAATCTGTTTGAGTTCTTTGTAAATTCTGGATATCAGCCCTTTGTCAGATGGGTAAACTGCAAAAATTTTTTCCCATTCTGTTGGTTGCCGATTCACTCTAGTGACTGTTTCTTTTGCCATGCAGAAGCTGTGGAGTTTCATTAGGTCCCATTTGTCTATTTTGGCTTTTGTTGCCAATGCTTTTGGTATTTTGGTCATGAAGTCCTTGCCTATGCCTATGTCCTGAATGGTTTTGCCTAGATTTTCTTCTAGGGTTTTTATGGTGCCAGGTCTTATGTTTAAGTCTTTAATCCATCTGGAGTTAATTTTAGTGTAAGGTGTCAGGAAGGGGTCCAGTTTCTGCTTTCTGTACATGGCTAGCCAGTTTTCCCAACACCATTTATTAAACCTTTCCCCATTGCTTGTTTTTGTCAGGTTTATCAAAGATTGTATGGTAGTAGGTATGTTGTGTTGCCTCCAATGCCTCTTTTCTGTTCCATTGGTCTATATCTCTGTTTTGGTACCAGTACCATGCTGTTATGATTACTGTAGCCTTGTAGTATAGTTTGAAATCCGGTTGTGTGATGCCTCCTGCTGTGTTCTTTTTGCTTAGAATTGACTCAGCTGTGCAGGCTCTCTTTTTGTTCCATATGAAGTTCAAGATGGTTTTTTCCAGTTCTGTGAAGAAAGTCAATGGTAGCTTGATGGGGGATAGCATTGAGTCTGTAAATTACTTTGGGTAGTATGGCCATTTTCACGATATTGATTCTTTCTAACCATGAACATGGAATGTTTCTCCATCTGTTTGTGTCCTCTCTTATTTCATTGAGCAGTGGTTTGTAGTTCTCCTTGAAGAGGTCCCTTACATTCCTTGTAAGTTGTATTCTTATGTATTTTATTCTCTTTGCAGCAATTTTGAATGGCAGTCACAGCCGAATTTTACCAGACACACAAAGAGGAACTGTTACCATTCCTTCTGAAACTATTCCAAATAATCCAAAAAGAGGGAATCCTTCCCAAATTATTTTATGAGACCAACATCATCCTGATACCAAAACCCAGTAGAGACTCAACAAGAAAAGAGAACTTCAGGCCAATATCCATGATGAACATAGATGCAAAAATCTTCAATGAAATACTGGCAAGCTGATTGCAACAACACTTCAAAAAGCTTATTTACCATGATCAAGTAGGATTCATCCCGGGGATGCAAGACTGGTTCAACATACACAAGTCTATAAACGTAATTCACCACATAAACAGAACCAAAATAAAAAACCACGTGATTATCTCAATTGACGCAGAGAAGGCATCTGACAAAATTCAACAGCCCTTTATGATAAAAACCCTCAATACACTCGGTATTGATGGAACGTATCTCAAAATAATAAAAGCTATTTACGACAAACCAACAGCCAATATCATACTGAATGGGCAAAAACTGGAAGCATTCCCTTTGAAATCTGGCACAAGACCAGGATGCCCTCTCTCACCACTCCTATTCAATAGTACTGGAATTTCTAGCCAGAGCAATCAGGCAAGAAAAAGAAATAAAGGATATTCAAATAGGAAAGGAGGAAGCCAAATTGTCTCTATTTGCAGACGACATGATAGTATATTTAGAAGACCCCATTGTCTCAGCCCCAAAACTCCTGAAACTGATAAGCAACTTCAGAAAAGTCTCAGGATATAAAATTAATGTGCAAAAATCGCAAGCATTCCTCTACACCAATAACAGACTTAAAGAGAGCCAAATCAAGCTGTGAAGTACTTTTCATTGTGCTACTTGCTGCCTGAGTACCTTAAGTTGTACTGCACCTTTCTCTGGCACCTCCTTGAGTAGCTTAATAGTCAACCTTCTGAATTCTTTTTCTGTCAATACAGAGATTTCTTTTTTTTGGATTTATTGTTAGAAAGATAGCGTGATCTTTTGAGGGTGTTACAGGTCCTTGTTGTGTCACATTACCAGAATTCCTCTTCTGGTTCCCTCTTGTTTAGGTAGACTATTTTGGTGGGAAGATATCTAACTCAAAAGTGGCTGTTCAGATTCTTTTATTCCACAGGGTGATCCCTTAATGTGGTGCTCTCCCGCTTCCTACAGGGATGGGGCTTCCTGAGAGCCAGACTATAGTGATTATTATTGCCTTTCTGGGTCTAATCACCCAGGAGGGCTACAGGCTCTGGGCTGATGCTTAGAAATGCCTGCTGAGTCCTGTGATGTGATATGTCTTCAGGTCTCCCAGCCATGATTACTGGCACCTGCTCTGGTGAAGGTGGCAGGCAATAAAATAGACTGAAGGTGTCCTTGGTTGTAGTTTTGTTTAGTGCACTGCCCATATTGCTGGCTGCAGCTTTTGCACTTGTATCTGTACTTCCGTTTCACTCCCCGGATACTGAGGAAAATTTGTGCTCAGTTGAAATTATTACAAAGTTCAGCTATAAGCTTCCTTTGCCTTGTGGCCCCTCCCCAGTTCTGCTGGCTGCCTTTCCCAAGGATTCCTGTTAGATAAAGCCAGGGATGGCTTCCCTGGGTTCAAGCTGGGAACTGGAAGTGCCTAAAGGGCTCTTTTTGCTGCTGCTTCTACTTATACATTTTGCTCATCTCTCTAAATCCATTTCAGTCTTAGGTAAGGTTAAATTGTTCTCCAATGATCTGGATTTTCAGGTCCCCCGGTGAGGATGTGTTTGAAGGTAGACTTTTCCCCTCCTTACTCTTTGGGAACTCCCAGTGTTTTGGCTGTCTCACAGACTTGGCAGCAGCAAGCTACTTTTTCTCAAAGGGTCTCTGAATTCTTTTATTTGTCCTGGTATGTTCCTACAGTTATGCTTGTAACAAAAGCTCATGATGTGAGTTTCCACACACTGTTCTGTCTGTCCAAGTAGGAGCTCCACATTAGTCTTGCCTCTTATCTGCCATTGTCCTCCTGTGTTTTATCTTTTTATGGTTTAACTGAGCATTGTATATATTTTCTCTTCTCAACATGTCAGTTATATTTCTCCTTTTAAAAATCATTTTTAGTGGTTTTCCCAGATTTTGAAATATACACTTATAACTTATGCATATCCACTTTTGTTTTTGGAAACATAGTTTCAGTCTGTCACCCAGGCTGGAGTGCAGTGGCACAATCGCAGATCACTGCAACCTCTGCCTCCCAGGTTCAAGCAATGCTCCTGCCTCAGCTCCTGACCTCAAGTGATATGCCTGCCTTGGCCTCCCAACATGCTGGGATTCCAGGTGCTACCTTTAAATAATACTATATACTTTCATGGGTAGTGTGAGTGTTTTATAGTAACAAATAATTTTAATTCATCTCTCTTGTTTCTTAGATCTTTACTATTATCCATTTTACTTATATATGAATAGCAAGTCTGCTGACAACAAATTCTCTCAATTCTTGTTTAAGAAAATATTTATTTCTCTCTTACTTTTGAAGGCTAATTTCACAGGGTACAAAATTCCATGTTGCTCTTTTCTTTCAACATTTGCAATTTTTTAATTTCAAATATTTTACTCCACTCTCTTCATACTTGCATGGTTTCTGAAGAGAAAATCAAATATAACTCTTACATTCTCTCCTCTATGGTGAGGTCTTTTTTTTCCCTATGACTTCCTTCACACTTAGTGTGTATCTTTGATTTTCTGTAGTTTAGAAATGATACACCCAGTTGTAGCTGTGTTTTGTTTTGGCATTTATCCTGCTTGGTAGTCTCTGAGCTTTCTGAACTTGGGGCTTGGTGTCTGAAATTAATTTGGGAAAATTTTCAGCCACTAATGTTTCAGGCATTTCTACTGATCCTGTCTCTCTTCTCTTCTTCTGGTATTCCCAGTATACATTTTAAGACTTTTGTAGTTGTCCCACAGCCCTTAGATATTGTTTTTTTTTCCTTTCTGTCTTTAATCTCTTGACTTTTCTGTTTTGGAGATTTATATTGAGATATTAAGCTCAGAGATTCTTTTCTTATCTGTGTCTAATCTGCAAACTAACCTAGCCTATCAAATGCATTCTTTCTTTTACAGTGTTTTTGATCTCTAGTATTTTCGTTGGTTCTAACATAAGATTTATATTTTTCTACTTCCACTGCCTGTCTGTTCTTGCATGTTCTTTTTCTCATCCATGAGAACCCTTAGCATATTAATTATAATTGTTTTAAATTATGGTCTAGTAATTTCAACATCCCTCCCATGTCTAGTTCTGATACTTGCTGTATCTGTTTAAATCGTGGTTTTTGGCTGTGCATGGTGGCTCACACCTATAATCCCAGTATTTTGAGAAGCTGAGGGAGGAGGATAACTTGAGGCCAGGAGTTTGAGACTAGCCTAGACAACATAGTGAGGCCTCCCTCTCTACAAAAAATAAAACATAAAAAATTAGCTGTCGCATATGTCTATATAGTCCCAGTTACTCAGGAGGCTGAAGCACTCAGAGTTTGAGGTCACAGTGAGCTATGATCACGTCACTTTTTCCAGTCTGAACAACACAGCAAGGCTCTAAAAATAAATAAATAAATTATTGCCTTTTAGTACACATTTTACTTTTTTTTTTTTTTTTTTTTTTTAAGACAGAGTCTCAGTCTGTCACTCAGGCTGAATGGAGTTCAGTGGTAGGATCTTGGCTCACTGCAACCTCTGCCTCCCAGGTTCAAGCAATTCTCCTGCCTTAGCCTCCCAGGTAGCTGGGATTACAGGTGCCCACCACCATATCTGGCTAATTTTTGTATTTTAGTAGAAATGGTGTTTCACCATGTTGGTCAGGCTGGTCTCGAACTCCTGATTTCAGGTGATCCACCTGCCTTGGCCTTCCAAAGTGCCAGAATTATAGGTGTGAACCAGCATGCCTGGACTGCATTGTAATTTTTTGATAATCAAACATAAATGTATTGAGCAAAATAAACTGGTATAAATAGTCTTTCAGTAACGTATTGGTAAGAAGAGAGGACAAGGGAAGTCTTCTAAAGGCCCATGACTAGGTCTCAGCCTTTTGGTAAGCTTGTGTTTCTGGTCTGTGAACTTCACAAGTATTATTTATCCATTATTTTCCTCTCCTTAGTTGGGACAGGATGGCTAGAACTGACTGATAATTTTTCTGATAATTGTAGTGAGAAAGGTCAAGCTCCTGGAAATAAATCTCATAAAACCATGGGGGCTTCCTATGACCAAGTCACCCTGCAGTTATTTTTAACTCTAGAGTTGTCCAGCAATTTGTCAATTACAGGTCATGCTTTCCCACAGTAGTACTGGTTCTTGCACACTTTCCACTTTTAAGTCTCTATTCTGGTTAAGTTTTAACTCCCTGTATTCACCTATCTGTTTCTCCAATCTTGGGGGCAACTGTTTGTTTGTTTGTTTACCTTTTTCCCTGTGCCCTCATCTCTCTTATGGATTCTAGAACAGTTTGATTTTTTTCAATTGGTTCAGCTTTATACTTGTTAAAATTGAGTGGTGACTTCCAGGCTCTTACACACAGGAATAGAAACTGGCTCTTCCCTTGTTTTTAACAGAGTATTAAGCCTTTGATTTTTAATTTTTATTTTTCCTTAGATTAACAAGTTGAACCTCTGTTCTCATATTTTTAAGTTCTGAAATCAGCAACACAACAGAAACAAGAGGAGCAGAGGAGTTCCTTGAACACCAACTCCTGCAATTAAAGCAGAAAAAAACACTTCCCATTCTGCTTGTGATCTATTCAGGGATTAGGCCATATCTCATTTACTGCTGAGAGTTTCTGTTATGCTACCAATTAATTGTTCTAGTTAAGGGAGAAAAAAATAAATCATCCCTTCATTTTAAAGACAGGTAGCTTCTCTGCAACAATTTATCTTTGTTTCCTAAAGATGCAGTCTTTTTAGTTACTACTCTAGGTGAGAAATAGAAAATGTTTTGCCTGAGAATCAGAGTGATCCTTTGACAATATGCTTTCTCTGGAACAGGGTAGAGGTGAACTGGGGGATCTGAGAGACCTAGGCTTTTATATTTTGCAGAATGGGAGACCTGTGACACTAGAAGCATATTTAATGGTTGTCACCAAGTTTGCCTGATTTATATTCATTGAAAATTTAGACTCGAAAATTCTTCAGAAAATCACCAATTAGTTTTTGCTAATCAAAGTAGTCTGGCCCTAAGATACCTTCTCCCTTCCTTATTCTACATGTTTTTGCCTGAGTCAAATCTCCAAATATTCTGGGTGATTAGAGAGAATAAAAGGATTCTGGAAAAAATGGAACCAAATATTTGCTTATATATTGCCCCAAAGAAGCTCTAAGTCACTTGTAGAGACTAAATCCATTTTATTTGGCTCCAGGATTGAGTTTATATGAGGATCTCCCGATTAGTAGTGAAGTAAACCCAAACACTTAGAACCCATCCTGGTAAGACATATTTCTGGGGATTACTCCGTTTATAAAGGTGGCTTTTTAGAATGTCTTTGATCCTGTTATTGTTTTTTAGGCTTACACGTCAGGCTGTTTAACTTGTGTAAGAATAAAGTTCTAGGAGTGAAAACATCTGGAATTGAATAAACTCTTCCAACGTTACTGAAATACTGACCTTGCATCACCATACCCCTACACCTCACACCCCAAATAAAAGCAACATATGTTATAACTTTGGAAGTATCTTTATTTAGCCCAGTGGAGTTGAAAGACCTTTTCTTTTAAAGCCCAGATGTACCTTTTAAAATAATATTTCTAATATTCTATATATCTACTGTGAGCCCCAATATAAACATCATCTCAACAGAGGTAAATTTGCAGTTTGTAATTTAGGCTACATTCAACCTAGCATGGAAAACATAGAGAAGTAAAATGTTTATGATCATTGACTTCATCTACTCTGATATAATTTATAGGAGTTTAGTATAAAAAATGAATTTAATCATATAAGCACATGGTTAGTGGATGAATGGGCTAATTTGATTATTTAGATTTTAATAAAGCACTTTGCTACTGTGCCTCATGAAGCCAACTTGGAAAGTTAAGTCACGTTAGCTCAGATGTGAATATTGTCCCAAGGGCTCAATTTTGGTCAAATTCTCATTAAAAAAGAATAAAGATGGTCATTAATGTATTAAAACCACAGGAAGATGCTCAGAGCAGTGCCTCAGGAAATGGGCATGAAACTGACTTCAGATAATGTTTCCATTAATAATATAAATATTACAGTGGAGGAGAGGCAGAAAGACAGTTTCTCAATGAGTTTGATAAAATATTCTGCATAAATGAATACTTCATTTTTATTTTTAACTATACCTTAACATATTGAACATAAGGTATAATCAATAGTCATCCAGAAAACTCTCAGTCATTTTAAATACTCTTAGGTCCTTTTTGTGAAAGTAATTTCATATTTAAGTTAAAAATAAGTTGCATTAACTTTTTAAATTTATTCCCTCCAGAATGTGTAAACCAGTTTATGTTAACTATTTTGCGCCATCATGTGTGAGATAGCACAACAGGATGAAAATAGCTTCTCCAAGATGTGAGAGGGAGCTGCTGCATAGCATTTTGAAGCATTGGCAAAGCACCTACATTCAAGTCCTTTCCTGAGAAGATTGTTAAGGATTGGAATCAGCTACTTTAAATATTTAGAAAGTTTTTTTTTTTTTTAAGGAAAAGTTGTTATTGGTATTAGTATGTACAATCCTGGAGGTAGAGGGTGAACTAGATAATGTTTAAAAATTATAAATAGACAAGAAGGTAATTTCATGTTTGTGACATCTAGGAGATGTGTATTGAGTTCAAATTATTCTTCATCATTTTGGGGCCTAGTGTTTTTGAAATTAACTAGAAAGTGGCACCTTCAGAACTTGTTTTTTCTTTTTTTTTTCTTTCTATCCTAGTTATAGCAGAGCCCAAGCAGTATGTTTTACGATTACCTAACAGGTAACCTATATGAACTCATAAAGTATTTTCACTTTGTGGTTTTTGCTCCTGTCATTTGTAAAGTATTTGATTTTAAAAACCAGGTACTCTCATTCAACACTACGCTGGTTTCTGGGGCAGAGGTGAGACTACATCTGTGTGTGGTCAGGTGAGATGCTGTGGAAGATGAGCCTACTGGCTCATCACTAGATAGATGGGGGCCCTTACCACTAAGATCTCGAGAAAGTATTCAGCGAGCCTCATTTAAATTAACTAGGGGTTTGAACCATGCCTATATTGCAAGTTTCTGTGACTCTCCAAATGAATGGTCTTGAAGAGATCAAGAGCATGAGCATTATAGTAGACTAAATAATGGTACCCTAAATGCTCATGCCCTATCCCCCAGACCCTGTATAAATGTTACCTTAGAGACTACACAGATGTGATTAAGAATCTTGAGTTGAGAGATTATTATGGATTATCTGTGTGGGCCTTCATTGTCATTGTAAGAATCCTTAGAGAGGCAGGGTGAGATTTGACTAGCAGCAGAGAAAACATGGGATGATGACAAAAGCAGAGAATGCAGTGAAGTGCTTTGTGGATGGAGAAATGGGCCACAACCCAAAGATGAGGAGACATCACTAGAAGCTGAAAAGAGGCAAAAAAAAAAAAAAAAAAAAAATCTCCCCTAAGAAACTTCAGGAGAAACAAGCCCTGCTGGCACCTTGATTTAAGCCCAGTGAGAAGCATTTCAGAATTCTGACTTCAAGAACTCAGAAAATAACTTTGTGCTGTTTTAAACCACTGAGTTTCTGTTAATTTGCTATTGCAGCAATAGAAAATGAATGCAGGCCTTATTCACAAGGAATGTCCCACAAGTGCTACTAAGGCACAAGCGTGAGGATCAATATTGTTAAACGTAACACTAAGGACACAGTTGTAAACAAACAGATTCAAAGACAAGATTTTGGGCAAGATAGTTTCATGCACATGAACATCATTAAAGCTTCTAAGGTCTAATATCAGTACTTAAAACGCACAAAGCAAAATTATCAGAATGGCCAAAATAAAGAGACTACACCAACTTGGATTTGAATAAAGTCCTGTTACATCCAGGGAAAGACTATATTGGAAATCATGACAAAGATCTTGGGCTGCTGGGACAAAACCCCTAAAACTTCAGCATATAAAAGATTTATAACAAATCTTTCAAGCAGATTGGTAGCTTCCTCTACTATCTAGTTGCCTGACCTCAGGTTAGCTTTCCTGGGAGCAGACAATCATTCTGTAAAACTTACTATAGAACTGAACCTCTTAGATCCCGGTTAAGCTGAGTTTCATAAAAGATGACATGTCCTTGGGGCTGACAGGAGGATTTCACTTTTTTTGGTTGGCTTTTTTTCTTTTTTCTTTTTTTTTTTAGCACAGTTCACATGATTAGAATTAAAGAGGAGAACAAAGGATGGGAAGAGGTAAGGTTCCCAGGCTAGGTCACACTCAGGACAACTCTTTGCTGCATGGTGCTGCAAATGGGTAGATTGTTTTCTTGCTGTTAGTTGGCTGAGGTATATCAAACCTCAAAACTACCCAATTGTATGGAACAAAAGATCACACAATCCTAAGAGAATCAATAAAGTGCTGGCAGTAGAATTTCTTCCAGTGAAACAAGCACATTGAATTTCTCAGGAAATGATTTCAATTCCTAGAGAAAACTGCATTCAGCTTTTTGATTATTATACAGTTCATCTCAGGGGTTTTTTACTCTCTTTGGAGTAAAATGTTTGCTTTCCGGAGAAAGCAACAAACCATTAATTAAAATTGCTTCAGAGAAGTAAAATAGTAGACCAAATCAAACTGGTATGAAGTATGTAGACTCTACTGATTAGAGTTCTTTCTAAAAAATTGCATCTTGGAAAAAGGTAGTATTTTTGTTAAGAAACTTGGCCAGATGAATAGAAAAATATAGAAAACAATATTTCTGATTTAGCAAAGACAATACATTATATTGCTCTGAGGGTCCAGAGCAAGTAGGGTGCTAATGGCTGAGTGAAACGTTTTGGCCTTCATCTATGGGAAAATAAAAAGCTTTTGAAAGGTTCTGTGTGGGGTGGGTGTATAATGTAACTAGATTTGGATTTTGAAAAGGTGGTCTGGTGCCATGTGGAGAATGGATTGGAAAGGGGTAGGATAGATATGAGAAGCTAGTTAGAAGAATGCTGCAGTAAACAGGCTAGAGATAATGGCATATTTGGGGCTCGGGGGACAATAATGGAAGCAGAAAAAAGTGACAAAAATCCAGAGAGACTTGGGAAAGAATACAAAATAACTCATTAATGACTTGAATATGAAAGGAGGTATTTAGAACTCCTAAATTATCAATGCTTTGAGCAACAGGTTATATAGCTTTTAAACATTTAGTCTCCATTGATTTGGTTGGTTGATTGACAGGCTCTAGCGAGGCTGCCCAGGCTGGAATGCAGTGTTGGAATCACAGCTCACTGCAGTCTCCATCTTCCGGACTCAAGCAGTCCTCCCACCTCAGCTTCCTAAGTACTGTGACCACAGGTGCACACCACTATGCCTGGCTGATTTTTTTTTTAAATTTTTTGTAGACATGGGGTCTCCATATGTTGCCTAGATTGGCCTTGAATTTCTAGGCTTGAGTGATCCTTCCTCCTTGGCCTCCCAAGTGTTGGAATTACAGCAGTGAACCACCATGCCCAGATCCTTTTCAATCTTTAAAC
Organism: Callithrix jacchus; assembly: GCF_049354715.1. NCBI lineage: Eukaryota > Metazoa > Chordata > Mammalia > Primates > Cebidae > Callithrix > Callithrix jacchus. The sequence continues at coordinate 68,471,467 of NC_133502.1, forward strand.
TGTGTTTTAGATATAAATGCTCCCAACTGACACTTCGTAAAAATTTTAAATTGCACTAAAATGTGGAGATTTGGGGAAGAAATCTGTACTGGGAAAGCTTATACATTAAAAATCAGTATTGAAATATACTTTTATTTACAAAACTTGGTATAAAATTTAGCTCTCCAAGATCCTGCCAGTAGTCCACTTCATCTCCAACATTTAATCACAGTTTAATGAAGGAATTGGATTTCTTCAGAATTTTGAAATAAAAAATTACCCTGAATAAGAAAAGTTAGTTTCTTTCTGGTATTTTAAAGTACCAGAATTCATAAAATACACTTACCTTGAGATCTTCTTGGTCAAAGTTTCATAGTATCATAAGTCCTGGTAAAGCTGATATGTCGCAACTCTTCTTGGAGTCTGTGCCACCTCTGCTGTCTGTTTGTTTGCTATGGCTATGAGAAGTGGGTATTCCAGAAATAGGATGACCTACATTTTTGTTTACTCATGTTATCTTGACTCTATTTTTTAATAAGCATTGCTGTTACCATAAAAAAAAAATCTCAGTTTGGTGGCTAACTTAAATAGACATTTAACCACAAGATCAACAAGGAATTTCAGCATGAAGGAAAGTTACTGGTCTGCAAGTAATCATGGCTTTCCATAGGCAACGTAGTTCATGGTAGTTACCTCATTTGTTTCATGTTTAACATCATAAAGATGGTCAAATTTCATCACCAAACATTGATAACAATAGCTTCATGATTTCATTAGGCAAAACCAGTACACACTAGTTAGTGTTCCGTGGTGGCTAGAGAGATTCTGTGGTTAACTACAACTGAAAACTTAATCTCTTTTGGAAAAGATAGAAAATTTTTGCTAGGGAACTAAGCCTGACTGTTGATGGAAACTATGTGAAGAGTTAGGAGGAAGCCTAGAGATGTTTGCTAAATTAGCTAAATGAGAGGGGCAGGAGAGTAATAGAGTATAACAGAAGTCTTAGAATGGCTCACTTTGGTTTTTGCTTACTCTCTCCTGGGAGTGCTCTTTAAGGCTTTTTTTCTGAAGGCCTTAAAGAGGCCTTTGTTTTTAAGGAGAAATAAAAAGAACAATCCTATAGGGCTCATTGAGCAGTTCACCTGGTTATGCACAAGGGAGAGGACAAGGGTTACAGGATTCTAAACAAGCCCATCTGTGAATTTTAAAGGAAACCCAAGCCAATGGAGGAAACAGAATCTTGAAATGCTGTCTAGTTATTTCAGCTTACAATTAAATACAGTAAACAGTAGAAATGGAAACACTTCTGTAAACCTTTAGGAAATAATGATCTCCTGAGTAATAATGAAAGATAATGGGAGTCTAACAACTGATGCCAGAGGGATTTGATTGCTGTTTACATTGTAATAACCTACCCTGGGCTAGCATAATTGACTCCATTTTAGCTGTAAACTCTAACCTTGCTTCCCCTCCTTACCATAGCCCCTTTGGGTGCATAACTGGGTCATGCTGCACTTAGAAGCATTGAAGCTATTGTTCTTAACACTTGTAACCATTGTAACTGTGTTCTGCTTGTCATATCTCCTCCCTGCTATTGTAAGAAAAAAGTTTCCCTTTGATCATTATGTAGAAGGAGCCTGATCACCACTGCCACCCCCATCCCCCACCTTCTTGGTAATTGTATGGAAACCATCTGTGCAGACAGTACCTTCCTCTAACCTGCTTTTCTCCCTCTGTAAAAGCCTGATTCAGCTAGGTACTCCCTTCCCCTACCTAAATCAAGGTATAAAAGATAATCAGGCCCCTTCTTCAGGCTGAGGGAATTTTGAGTGTTCCGGTGTCTCTCGGTCGCTGGCTAATAAAGGACTCTTAATTTGGAACTCAGAGCTTGACGCGTTCCTTCTAACTCGCTCAGTTATAGCAAGATGGAACCGTACAATTAATTTAACAGAAGTGCTCTAGAGACAATATCCCTTGCCTTTTAGTGAAGCACACAGAAGAGTGTCTTGTAAAATTTTTACACACAAAATTAAATGTGGATCAAATAGGAACTGAGTCAAATGAATTGAAAACTTGTGAAAGAGATTGCTGGAAAGGATGGACCTAGATAGGCATCCACTTTAGTGTTAAGCCTTTTTTTGTTTTGTTTTTTGTTTTATTGCATTTTAGGTTTCGGGTACATGTGCAGAGCATGCATGATAGTTGCATAGGTACACACGTGGCAGTGTGATTTGCTGCCTTCCTCTCCTTCACCCACATCTGGCATTTCCCCCCATGCTATCCCTCCCCAGCTCCCTGCCTCCACTGTCCCTCCCCTATTCCCCCCAGTAGACCCCAGTGTGTAGTGCTCCCCTCCCCGTGTCCATGTGTTCTCACTGTTCATCACCCGCTATGAGTGAGAACATGCGGTATTTCATTTTAATATTGTAATCATTTTTAAAAGATATTAATTAAATGGACTGTGTCGCGCATACCAAATAATCTGGTTGATTTGTGGCATTAGTTGACAGTCTGGTCTGTAGCAGAAGAAATCAAATGAGAATGGAGTTTGAAAATTCAGAGGGACTTCTCAAATTAAAAAAATAATAATTATATAAGTAATATAACGATTGTACTGATGTTGGAAAATGTAGAAGTTTGAAAAAAATTAAAATCACCCAAATCCACTTTCAGTCCTTTCTAAGAAATTCAGTCGAGCTACCAAAACTAATTTTAAATAGCTAAATTCTAATTAAGTTCCCCTGTATTTTTCTCTCTTCTTAGCTCACACATTTCAGTTGCCACTTCATAATACTTCCTACCCCATTATAGACATCATTAGTTTGGTGCAAAAGTAATTGCAGTTCTTAGCATTAGACATATCTCTGAAATTGCAGTTATTCATTTATTTGGCAAATACATGTTGAGTACCACAGCAGGCGCTGGGCATAATTTAGACACAGATTTGTAATCGAGCTTTTCCATAGAATATTGTATCACAAACAGTTTTCAATATACTTACTTTTCAAACATGTGCTTTTAATATCTGCCTATTTCATTATATGGCTATATCTTATTTCTACCCCTCACCCATTATTGTTCAACTTTTACTATTTTCAATAATTCCGTAATAAATATCTTGAACCATATATTTTTTCATACCTCTGATTTATTTCCTCAGGTTAGAGTCCTGAAGACTCCAGAACAATATTACTAGATTACAAGATTACTGGAATGAAGGTAAGGCTGTTGTTACATATTGCTAAATAGCTTTCTAGAAAGCTTCCCAGAAGTTTTTATGAACTTTTCTTCCCACAGTCAGTGCTATCTTAATTCAGATTTGCCAGTGTTTAGTATCTCACACATTTTAGTTGCCCCTGTTTTGATTAAATTTTGTTTAAAAATATGCTTCTTATTCTTTTAATGTGTATTTCTCTGATTACTAGTAAGGTGAGGAAAAAGAAAACTTTTTTCTTTTGATATTTGTCTAAAAAAAGATACATATATCTTAAAGTATATGTATGTATATACACACAAACATACACACATGTACACACACACACACTAATACATATATATATATATATATATATATATATATATATATATATATGTATTACTTTAAACCAATGGTTCTCAAATAGGGGGTTATCTTGTCTCCTAGGGGACGTTTGGCAATGTCTGAACACATTTTTGGCTGACACAACCAGAGATAGAAGACAGGAGAGGTAGGTGGGGATTTCTGCTGATAACTGCTAGGTGCTCCCCAACCCCAAGAATTACCTGGTCCTAATGTCAGTAACACTGAGGTCAAGAAATCCTGCATTAAACTATTCACAATTCTTTTTGGCATTTGTAATAAGATAAGCTTGAATAATTCTCCAAATAGAGTGTGTTGGAGAATTATGTCTCTTTCTATGCACATATTTCTTGGCTATTTATTCTATTCCACTTATGCAGAAATTGAATTTTGTGTGACTACCATATGGCTTTAATTATTATTGCATTTAAAAATGTATTAATAGTTTATTGGGCCAGTCTGTTAACCAATAAATTTTTTGGAAGATTTAATGTCAATATAATATTCAATGTCCTCTATCTCATTTGTAGAATATCTGTGTATTTATTTCAAGTGTCTTTGTAAATTCCCAAATCATGTTTCATCATTTTATTATGTAGCTGTACCCATTTCTTGTCTATAGTTTTGAAGTATTTCCTCTTAGTATTATACATGTGCTTTTTTGGACCACTTTTAAAATTTATTTATTTTTTATTATACTATAAGTTACAGAGTATATGTGCAGAACATGCAGGTTTGTTACATAGGTAAACAGGTCCCATAGTGGTTTGATGTACCCATCAACCTGTCATCTACATTAGGTACTTGTAATGCCATCCCTCCCCTAGACCCCCATCCTCCAATAGGCCTTGCTGTGTGATGTTCCCCTCCCGATGTCCATAAGTTCTCATTGTTCAACTCCCATTTATAAGTGAGAACATGTGGTGTGTGTTTTTCTGTTCTTTTGCCAGTTTGCTGAGAATGATGGTTCCCAGATTCATCCATGTCCCTGCAAAGGACATGAACTCATCCTTTTTTTTTGTGGCTGCATAGTATTCCATGGTATATATGTGCCCCACTTTCTTTATCCAGTCTATCCTTGATGGACATTTGGATTGGTTTCCAGTCTTTGCTATTGTGAATAGTGCTGTAATAAACATATGTGTGTATGTGTCTTTGTAATAGAATGATTTATAATCCTTTGGGTATATACCTAGTAATGGGATTGCTGGGTCAAATGATATTTCTGGTTCTAGTTCCTGAGGAATTGCCACACTGTCTTCCACAATGGTTGAATTAATTCACACTCCCACCAACAGTGTAAAAGCATTCTTTCTTCTCTACATCCATTCCAGCATCTGTTTTTTCCTGACTTTGTAATGATCACCATTCTAACCATATAAGATGGTATCTCATTGTGGTTTTGATTTGCATTTCTCTAATGTCAGTGATGATGAGCTTTTTTTTCATATATTTGTTGGCTGCATATATGTCTTCTTTTGAGAAGTGTTCATATCCTTCGCCTACTTTTTAATGGGGTTGTTTTTTTCTTGTAAATTTGTTTAAGTTCTTGTAGATTCTGGATATTAGCCTTTTGTCAGATGTACAGATGGCAAAATTTTCTCCCACTAAGTAGGTTGTTTGCCTGTTACTCTGATGATAGTTTCTTCTGCTGGGCAGAAGTGCTTTGGTTTAATTAGATTCCATTAGTCACTTTTGGCTTTTGTTGCAATTTGTCAGTTTTGGCTTTTGGTGTTTTACTCATGAAGTCTTTGCCCATGCCTGTGTCCTGAATGGTATTGTCTAGGTTTTCTTCTAGGATTTTTATGGTTTTTGGTCTTACATTTAAGTCTTTAATTCATCTGGAGTTAATTTTTGTATAAGGTGCAAGGAAGGGGTCCAGTTTCAGTTTTCTGCATATGGCTAGCCAGATTTCCCAAAACCATTTATTAAATTGGGAATCCTTTCCCCATTGCTTGTTTTTGTCATGTTTGTCAAAGATCAGATGGTTGTAGATGTTTGGTGTTATTTCTGAGGCCTCTGTTCTGTTCCATACATACCTGTTTGATAACAGTGCCATGCTATTTTGATTACTGTAGCCTTGTAGCATAGTTTGAAGTCAGGTAGTGTGATGCTTCCAGCTTTGTTCTTTTTGCTTAGAATTGTCTTGGCTATGTGAGATCTTTTTGGTTCCATATGAAATTTAAAGTAGTTTTTTTTTTGTTAATTCTGTGAAGAAAGTCAATGGTAGCTTTTTGGGGATAGCATTGAATCTATAAATTACTTTGGGTGTTATGGCCATTTTCATGATACTGATTTTTACTATCCATGAGCATGGAATATTTTTCCATTTGTTTGTGTTCTCTCTTATTTCCTTGAGCAGTCCAATTAAAAGACACAGACTGGTAAATTGGATAAAGAGTCAAGACCCATTGGTGTGCTATATTCAGGAGACCCATCTCACATATGGACCTTTTTTAAATAACAGAAATATATTCTAAGATGTAATATATTTTTGTAATATGGTATATTAAAAATTACTGTGATTTTGTTTTATATATCTATTTTTAACATTATGTTATCTAAAGAATGATATAAAAATCCCCATGTGCTTACAAAATCAAACAATATAAGTTTAAATCAAGTAAAATGTGTACATTGTTTTTCCTACCCACTCCTAATCCCATTCCTCACTGAAGAGGGATGTTTATATATAACTAAGAACTGAATCTTCCTCCTTTTGTTACATATTTGCAAATGTCATATTAAATATAGATATAAGAAATCTTTTTACACAGGTAAATTTATATCCCATATATTTAAAAGCCCATTGTTTCTTAGTGTCTCTTAACCATTTTACATATGTATATATGAATATACATTCATCTGCAGAAGGCAGAATAGTTTCCTTCCCCAGAGGTGTTCAAAGTTCTAATCTCTGGAGCTTATGTTTCCTTTTATGGCCAAATGGGCTTTGCATATATGAATAAGGTTGAAATGGGAAGAATATCTTGGATTTTCTGGGTGTGCCCAATCTAATCACACCAGTCCTTAAAAGTAGAAAATAGAGACAGAAAAGTAGGAATGAAACAATATGAAAAGGATTTGCCCCTCTCTTTCTGATTTTGAACGTGGAGGAAGAAGCTAAGGAATGAAGGTAGCCTCCCAAAATGAGAAAAGACCAGGCAACATTTTCCCCTCCAGCCTCCAGAAAGGAACACTGCCCTGTCAACACCTTGATCTTAGCCCAGTGAGACCAGTGTTGGACTTCTGATCTACAGAACTTCTGATCTACAGAACTGTAGGAAATTATGGTGAAGCCAAGGCTGGCTTAGTGGAAGTGGCTGCAGGGATTAGAAACGTCTGAAATTAATGCAGGACTGGAGGAGTGGCAGCATACCACATTCTCTCATGCTAGGCAAACCTCACTTCCTGAAGTTCACTGCCACATAGAGTAATTGTGAGAGGCAAGTGGAAAGTAGAGGTTATTGGTCCATTAATGTCTTTTTTATGCAGGCTGTAGCGACAAAGCCTTTCGTTGGAAGCATGAATGCTTAGCTGGTTATAGAGCCAGCTCTAGGGATCTCAAATAGTGAGTCATCCATCAGAATCTTACAGGTCAGCCTTGTCCAGCAAACAGTGCTACAATTTCTCCAAATTGGGAAGCTACCTGAAGAAGTGAAGTACAATAAGTGGCTCAGAATTTTCAGTAAAGTCGGAGTAGTAGGTAGGAGGCTAGGAAGAGGTTAATAAATAATACTGTGTTTTTGAAAGCTGCTAGTGGTGATCAATAAAAATGTTTTCAGTTGTTATTCAAGCACTTAAAAATTTATTCATAAATATTTTAAAGGAGAGAAAGATTGTTGGGATAAATCAGTATCCTTGAAGAGTAAAAGCCAAATGTCAAATCATGTAATGAAAATATGAAAAAAGTTCCATCTGAAAAATTAAACTGTATGTAACAGATAAATCTAGTGAATATTTTAAATATATTCTATATATATGTCAAGTAAATATTGATATATATGTCCTATATTTATATCAAGTAAATATATATATATATATATATACACATATATCTTAATAATTCAGAACCATAATATAGGAGGCACTAAAGATTCAAAGAAGGGCTACAATGGATTGCATATATCATATTATGACAAAGCAAATAAAAAAGCAAACCATGGAATGGGTTTAATTACACACTTTGAATCAGAAGTGGAAAGGTTCTGGTTCAAATTGCTGAGTATATCTACATGTGCTTCTTGGTAAGTTTCAAAGTCTGAAATAGGATGTGAGAAACTGTATAATATTACATGCTTTGAGTTATTTAAGTTTGGGAGGGAAATTTTGAATAAATATGTACTTTAATGCATTTCTGAAGAGATAATTATAGTATAGTTTAATGAAAAGGGTTTGGAAATTGGAATCCAATGACCTAGGTTTGAGCTTTGCTTTGTCACTTAACTTGCAGTGTGATCTTTGACAGGTCTGTTAAATACTTAGCCTTCAATTTTCTTACTGATACAATAAAGGAGAAAAGAGAGATTTAGCTGTAGTATGGTAACCAGTGAGTATTTATGGTTACTTTCCCTGACTGGCTGGTCTTGCTTAGCAGGCAACTGTCCCTTCTTCCTAACAATGCAAACTCATCTATTAATAGCATAAAACAGACCAACAGTTGCCTGGATAGAAGGTAGGATGTGGGAGAGGATTACAGAGGTGCACAAGGAAAGTTTTGTGTCTGATGAATATGTTCATTATATTGATTGTGATGATGGTTACACAGGCGTATACATATATCCAGATTTACTCAGTTTGCTGAGTGTCAGTTATACTTTAATACTTTTTTTACACTGTCTGAAGGACTTCTTTTTGGGATTTCTCTCAGCATGGGTCTGCTGATGATTCTTTCAGCTTTTGAGTGTCTGAAAACATATCTTCATTTAAGGAGATATTTTCACTGGGTATAAAATTCTACATTGAAAGTTTTATTATTTTACTACTTTAAAGATGCTGCTTCAATGTCTTCTCACTTGCAGTGTTTTGATGAGAATTACGTCATTGTTCTTACTTATGTTCCTCTTTACATAACATGTCTCCTTTTTTCTTTCTGCTTTAAAGGTTTTTCTTTTTATAATTAGGTGCCATGTCATTGTGATTATGATATGCCTTGGCATAATATTTTTGATGTTTCCTGTGCTTGGAGTTTCAGTTCTTACTGTGAGTTTACAGATTTTTCATCAAATATAAGAAAACTTTCCTCCATTATTTCTTCAAATATTTTTTTCTAGCCCCCTTGTCTTCTTTGGGTATTTCAACTCAATGTATATTATTCTACTTAAAGCTTTCTTACAGTTCAGTGATACTTGGGTCTTTTTCTTATTTTTATCTGCAGATTAGTAAATATGAATATAAAGAAATAAAATTAACACAGATTTTATTTCTTTTTCTTAATGTTTACTAACCTTCTGCAAGATCTGACTTTTTATGAATCTCATCCATTGATTTTCATCTTAGTTGTAATTTTCCTCTCTAGAATTACTAATTGATTTTTTTCATGGTTCTGCTAAACTTTTGAACATCTTAAAGTTATAACTGTTGTAATGTATTTTCTGCTAATTCTATCATTTAACATATGCCAGTTTTGGACCAATTTAGATTGGTTTACTTTTCTCCTCATTATAGCTATATTTTCCTACTTTTTGTGTGCCTCATTATCTTTGATTTTTGTATTCCCATAAATAATCTTGAGCTATTTTTATGTGTATTTAAATGTGTATTTAAAGTAGTTGGAAAGTGATATTTGTGTGTGTGTGTGTATAGGAAAGGTTGCTTGTATTATTGAAGTGAAACCAGAGCAGCATTTATGGCTAAATCTTCCCTTCTAGTAAGGCAAGACCCTTCTGAGTAATCTACCCAATACACTGTGTATTATACATTTTCTAGTTTGTTTGGTGGGACATGTAGATCCTTTGTTCCTCTTGTTGTCTCTGTGATTAGACAGTTTTCTGTAGGTGTGCTTTGACTTATCTTTTATGTATCTTACACATGTTTTTGCTTTGATTATCATGAGGCTTACATGTAACATCTTATAACTATCACCATCTGTTTTAAGCTGATAACGATTTAGCGTTGACTGCATATAAAACTCTATAGTTTTACTCCTAACATTTTGTATCTGTGTTACTCTTTACATCTTTTAATGTTGTATCTCCATTTAGTTATTGTACCTATAGTGTTTTTTAATATCTTGGTCTTTTCACCTTTATACCAGAGTTATAAATGATACACACATCACCAGTACAGCATTTGAGTATTCTGAATTTGAACATATATTTATCCTTCCCAGTATGTTTTACACCTTTATATATTCTTTTTTATTATTATTACCTATTAGTGTTCTCTAACTGCTTCTTTTTTTTAAATTGCATTTTAGGTTTTGGGGTACATGTGCAGAACATGCAAGACAGTTGCATAGGTACACACATGGCAGTGTGTTTTGCTGCCTTCCTTTCCTTCACCCACATTTGGCATTTCTCCCCAGGCTATCCCTCCCCAGCTCCCCACCCCTGCTGTCCCTCCCCTATTCCCCCCAATAGACCCCAGTGCTTAGTACTCCCTTTCCTGTGTCCATGTGTTCTCATTTTTCATCACCTGCCTATGAGTGAGAATATGTGGTATTTCATTTTCTGTTCTTGTGTCAGTTTGCTGAGAATGATGTTCTCCAGATTCATCCATGTCCCTACAAAGGACATGAACTCATCCTTTCTGATTGCTGCATAATATTCCATGGTGTATATGTGCCACATTTTCCCAGTCCAATCTATCATCGATGGGCATTTGGGTTGGTTCCAGGTATTTGCCATTGTAAACAGTGCTGCAGTGAACATTCATGTGCATGTGTCCTTATAGTAGAATGATTTATAGTCCTTTGGATATATCCCCAGTAATGGGATTGCTGGGTCAAATGGAATTTCTATTTCTAAGGCCTTGAGGAATCACCACACTGTCTTCCACAATGGTTGAACTAATTTACACTCCCACCAACAGTGTAAAACTGTTCCTTTTTCTCCACATCCTCTCCAGCATCTGTTGTCTCCAGATTTTTTTAATGATCGCCATTCTAACTGGCGTGAGATGGTATATCAATGTGGTTTTGATTTACATCTCTCTAATGACCAGTGATGATGAGCATTTTTTCATGTTTGTTGGCCTCATATATGTCCTCTTTTGTAAAGTGTCTGTTCATATCCTTTGCCCATTTTTGAATGGGCTTGTTTGTTTCTTTCTTGTAAATCTGTTTGAGTTCTTTGTAAATTGGGGATATCAGCCCTTTGTCAAATGGGTAAACTGCAAAAATTTTTTCCCATTCTGTTGGTTGCCGATTCACTCTAGTGACTGTTTCTTTTGCCGTGCAGAAGCTGTGGAGTTTGATTGGGTCCCATTTGTCTATTCTGGCTTTTGTTGCCAATGCTTTTGGTGTTTTGTTCATGAAGTCCTTGCCTACTCCTATGTCCTGAATGGTTTTGCCTAGATTTTCGTCTAGGGTTTTTATGGTGCCAGGTCTTATGTTTAAGTCTTTAATCCATCTGGAGTTAATTTTAGTGTAAGGTGTCAGGAAGGGGTCCAGTTTCTGCTTTCTGCACATGGCTAGCCAGTTTTCCCAACACCATTTATTAAACAGGGAATCCTTTCCCCATGGCTTGTTTTTGTCAGGTTTATCAAAGATTGTATGCTTGTAGATATGTTGTGTTGCCTCCGATCCCTCTGTTCTGTTCCATTGGTCTATATCTGTGTTTTGGTACCAGTACCATGCTGTTTTGATTACTGTAGCCTTGTAGTATAGTTTGAAATCCGGTAGTGTGATGCCCCCCACTGTGTTCTTTTTGCTTAGAATTGACTTGGCTATGCCGGCTCTCTTTTGGTTCCATATGAAGTTCATGGTGGTTTTCTCCAGTTCTGTGAAGAAAGTCGATGGTAGCTTGATGGGGATAGCATTGATTCTGTAAATTACTTTGGGCAGTATAGCCATTTTCACGATATTAATTCTTCTTAACCATGAACATGGAATGTTTCTCCATCTGTTTGTGTCCTCTCTGATTTTGTTGAGCAGTGGTTTGTTGTTTTCATTGAAGAGGTCCCTTACATTCCTTGTGAGTTGTATTCCTAGGTATTTTATTCTTTTTGTAGCAATTGTGAATGGCAGTTCGTTCTTGATTTGGCTCTCTTTAAGTCTGTTATTGGTGTATAGGAATGCTTGTGATTTCTGCACATTAATTTTGTATCCTGAGACTTTGCTGAAGTTGCTTATCAGTTTCAGGAGTTTTTGGGCTGAGGCGATGGGGTCTTCTAGGTATACTATCATGTCGTCTGCAAATAGAGACAATTTGGCTTCCACCTTTCCTATTTGAATACCCTTTATTTCTATTTCTTGCCTGATTGTTCTGGCTAGAACTTCTAGTACTATATTGAATAGGAGTGGTGAAAGAGGGTATCTTGTCCAGTGCTGGATTTTAAAGGGAATCCTTCCAGTTTTTGCCCATTTAGTATGATATTGGCTGTTGGTTTGTCATAAATAGCTTTTATTACTTTGAGATATGTTCCATCGATACTGAGTGTATTGAGGGTTTTTAGCATAAAGGGCTGTTGTATTTTGTCAAATGCCTTCTCTGCGTCAATTGAGATAATCATGTAGTTTTGTTTTTGGTTCTGTTTATGTGGTGAATTATGTTTATAGACTTGCGTATGTTGAAGCAGCCTTGCATCCCCAGGATGAATCCTACTTGATCATGGTGGATAAGTTTTTTGATGTGCTGTTGCAGTCGGCTTGCCAATATTTTATTGAAGATTTTTGCATCTATTTTCATCATGGATATTGGCCTGAAGTTCTCTTTTCTTTTTGGGTCTCTGCTGGGTTTTGGTATCAGGATGATGTTGGTCTCATAAAATGATTTGGGAAGGATTCCCTCTTTTTGGATTATTTGGAATAGTTTCAGAAGGAATGGTACAAGCTCCTCTTTGTGTGTCTGGTAGAATTCAGTCGTGAACCCATCTGGACCTGGGCGTTTTTTGTGTGGTAGCCTCTTAATTGCTGCCTCGACTTCAGACCTTGTTATTGGTCTATTCATAGTTTTGGCTTCCTCCTTGTTTAGGCTTGGGAGGACACAGGTGTCTAGGAATTTATCCATTTCTTCAGGTTTGCTTGTTTATGTGCATAGAGTTGTTTGTAATATTCTCTGATGATGGTTCGAATTTCTGTGGGATCTGTGGTGATGTCCCCTTTATCGTTTTTTATTGTATCTATTTGGTTGTTCTCTTTTTTTTTTTTTTTTATCAGTCTGGCTAGTGGTCTATTTTGTTGATCTTTTCAAAAAACTAGTTCTTGGATTTATTAATTTTTTGAAGGGTTTTTCGTGTCTCTATCTCCTTCAGTTCTGCTCTGATCTTAGTTATTTCTTGTCTTCTGCTACGTTTTGAGTTTTTTTGATCTTATGCCTCTAGCTCTTTCAATTTTGACGATAGGGTATCAATTTTGGATCTCTCCACTCTTCTTTTATGGGCACTTATTGCTATATATTTTCCTCTGGTGACTGCTTTAAATGTGTCCCAGAGATTCTGGTATGTTGTGTCTTTATTCTTGTTGGTTTCGAAGAACTTCTTTATTTCTGCCTTCATTTCATTGTTTATCCAATCAACATTCAAGAGCCAGTTGTTCAGTTTCCATGAAGCTGTGTGGTTCTGGGTTAGTTTCTGAATTCTGAGTTCTAACTTGATTGCACTATGGTCTGAGAGACTCTTTGTTATGATTTCAGTTGTTTTGCATTTGCTGAGGAGTGCTTTACTTCCAATTATGTGGTCAATTTTTGAGTAGGTGTGATGTGGTACTGAGAAGAATGTATATTCTGTGGATTTGGGGTGGAGAGTTCTGTAAATGTCTATCAGGTTTGCTTGCTCCAGGTCTGAGTTCAAGTCCTGGATATCCTTGTTAATTTTCTGTCTGGTTGACCTGTCTAATATTGAAAGTGGAGTGTTAAAGTCTCCCACTATTATTGTTTGGGAGTCTAAGTCTCTTTGTAAGTCATTAAGAACTTGCCGTATATATCTGGGTGCTCCTGTATTGGGTCCGTATATATTTAGGATGGTTAGCTCTTCTTGTTGTATCGATTCTTTTACCATTATGTAATGACCTTCGTTGTCTCTTTTGATCTTTGTTGCTTTAAAGTCTATTTTATCAGAGATGAGAATTGCAACTCCAGCTTTTTTTTTGCTCTCCATTTGCTTGGTAAATCTTCCTCCATCCCTTTATTTTGAGCCTTTGTGTATCCTTGCATGTGAGATGGGTTTCTTGGATACAGCACACTGATGGGTTTTGTTTTTTTATTTAATTTGCCAGTCTGTGTCTTTTGATTGATGTATTTAGCCCATTTACATTAGGGTTAATATTGTTATGTGTGAATTTGATACTGCCATTTTGATGCTAGCTGGCTTTTTTGCCCATTAGTTGATGTAGATTCTTCATTTTGTTGATGCTCTTTAGCATTTAGTGTGTTTTTGGAATGCTTGGTACTGGTTGTTCCTTTCTATGTGTAGTGCCTCTCTCAGGAGCTCTTGTAAAGCACACCTGGAGGTGACAAAATCTCTGAGTACTTGGTTGTTTGCAAAGGATTTTATTTTTCCTTCATTTATGAAGCTCAGTTTGGCTGGATATGTAATTCTGGGTTGAAAGTTCTTTTCTTTAAGGATGTTGAATATTGGCCCCCACTCTCTTCTGGCTTGTAGTGTTTCTGCCGAGAGATCTGCTGTGAGTCTGATGGGCTTCCCTTTGTGGGTGACCCGACCTTTCTCTCTGGCTGCCCTTAGTATTTTCTCCTTCATTTCAACCCTGGTGAATCTGATGATTATGTGCCTTGGGGTTGCTCTTCTTGCAGAATATCTTTGTGGTGTTCTCTGTATTTCCTGGATTTGAGTGTTGGCCTGCCTTGCTAGGTTGGGGAAATTTTCCTGGATAATATCCTGAAGAGTGTTTTCCAGCTTGAATTCGTTCTCTTCGTTCCATTCTGGTACACCTATCAAACGGAGGTTAGGTCTCTTCACATAGTCCCACATTTCTTGGCGACTTTATTCATTCCTTTTTCATTTTTTTCTCTAATCTTGGTTTCTCGTTTTATTTCATTGAGTTGATCTTCGACTTCTGATATTCTTTCTTCTACTTGGTCAATTCAGCTGTTGAAACTTGTGCATGCTTCACAAAGTTCTCGTGTTCTTTTTCAGCTCCTTCAGTTCATATTCCTCTCTAAGTTATCCATTCTCGTTATTATTTCCTCGAGTCTTTTTTCACATCTTCTTTCAAGGTTCTTAGTTTCTTTGCATTGATTTAGAACATGTTCTTTTAGCTCACAGAAGTTTCTCATTACCCACCTTCGGAACTCTACTTCCGTCATTTCGTCACAGTCAGTCTCCGTCCAGCTTTGTTCCCATGCTGGTGAGTAGTTTTGGTCCCTTGTAGGAGGCGAGGTGTTCTGGTTTTGAGTGTTTTCCTCCTTTTTGCGCTGGTTTCTTCCCATCTTTGTGGATTTATCCATCTGTTGTCTGAGTAGTTGCTGACTTTTCGATTGGGTCTCTGATTGTTGATGATGAGGTATTTCTGTTACTTGGTTTTCCTTCTACCAGTCTAGCCCCTCTCCTGTATGACTGCTGAGGTCCACTCCAGGCCCTGCTTGTCTGGCGTACACCTGTAGCAGCTGCGGAACAGTGAGGGATGCTACCAGTTTCTTCTTCTGCTGTCTTTGTCCCAGAATGATGCCTGCCAAATGTCAGTCTGATCAGTCCTTTTTGAGGTGACTCTTTGGATATACAGGGGTCAGGGAGCTGCTTGAGGAGACGGTCTGTACTTTATAGGAGCTCAAGTGCTGAGCTGTGAGCTCCGTTGTTCATTCAGGGCTGTTAGGCTGCTGTGTTTAAGTCTGCTGCAGCAGACCTAATAAAACCCTTTTTTTTCCTCAGCTGCTCTGTCTCGGGGAGTTTGGGCTTTCTTTATGAGTGTCTGTTGCACTATCCTGCCCAGCTAGGAGGCAGTCTAGTCACTATTTGCCTGCCGAGGCTCTGCCCTGCTGGCGTGGGGTCAGCCCTGTTGCTGTGGGTTCTGCCCTGCAGCCGTGGTCTCCACCCTGCTGCCATGGTCTCCGCCCTGCGGTGGAGTGTCTCTGTTATGGGGGTTTGCCTCAGCAATGGCAGGCTGCATCAGCAATGGGAGTGTACCTCAGTAGGGGTGGATTGCCTCGGTAATGGCAGACACCCATCCTTCAACGAGCTGCACCATCCTGGGTTCAGCTGTGCCTGCAGTGAAACTCTCCACCTGGAGCGTTTCGAATCGCCATTTTGTTTGTCCCTGTGGGATGAAACCCACCGAGCCTGCTCACGTGGCTACCTGCCTCAGAGCACCTTTTTTTTTAAGTTGAACGGTTGGCTCTCTTTCAGGTGTTTCAGTCACCTGCTGTTAGGGCACCAGGATCTATATGATTTCCCGTGCAGCGACCCACTGTGCTGGCTCAAACGCTGCTTCCCAGGAATCTCCTGGTCTGGCTCACTGTCCAAGTCCCGTTTAATCAGATGGATATGCTATTCTGCCCTCCCAAATCTTAGATTTCTGGTTTAACAGGGCACCCGGACCAGTGTGTTTTGTGAGGAATGTTGCGGAGTGCCGCTGCGCTGCGGTGCTGGCCAAAGTGCCCACACCAGCCAAAACAGCTGCGCCAGTGTCCTGTGTCTCTCCTACACCTGGGATTTCCCCGTTCTGTGGGTGACAAAGATCCGTCTGGAGATGCGGCTTTGACTCACCCTCTGCACATTCACTGAGAGCTGCAATCCTGAGTTGTTCTTACCACGCCATCTTGAATCCCCTCCAGTGTTCTCTAACTTCTAACTACCATTTAGTCAGGAATGGTAGTTCATATATTCTTTTTTTTTTTAATTATAGTTTAGGTTATGGGTTACATGTGCAGATCATGCAGGATTGTTGCATAGGGTACATACATGGCAATGGGGTTTGCTGCTTCCATACCCCCCCGTCACCTATATCTGGCATTTCTACCCATGTTATCCCTCCCCAACCTCCCCACCCATCACTGGCCTCCTTAGCCCCACCAACAGACTCCAGTATGTTAAGCTCCCCTCCATGTGTTCTCATTGTTCAACACCTGCCTATAAGTGAGAACGTGTGGTGTTTGCTTTTCTATTCTTGTTTCAGTTTGCTGAGAATGGTGGTTTCCAGATTCATCCATGTCCCTACAAAGGGCACAAACTCACTGTTTTTTATGACTGTATAGTATTCCATGGTATATATGTGCCACATTTTCCTGGTCCAGTCTATCATCAGTGGGCATTTGAGTTTGTTTCAGGTCTTGGCTATTGTAAACAGTGCTGCAATGAACATATGTGTGCATGTGTCTTTATAGTAGAATGATTTATAGTCCTTTGGATATATACCCAGTAATGGGATTGCTGGGTCAAATTGAATTTCTATTTCTAGGTCCTTGAGGAATCACTACACTGTCTTCCACAATGTTTGAAATACTTTACACTCCCACCAAAAGTTTAAAAGTGTTCCTATTTCTCCACATCCTCTCCAGCATCTGTTGTCTCCAGATTTTTTAATGATCACCATTCTAACTGATGTGAGATGGTATCTGAATGTGGTTTTGATTTGCATTTCTGTAATGATAAGTAATGATGAGCATTCTTCACGTTTGTTGGCCTCATATATGTCTTCTTTTGTAAAGTGTCTGTTCATGTCCTTCACCCACTTTTGAATGGGTTTGTTTTTTTATCTTAAATCTGTTTTAGTTCTTTGTAGATTCTGGATATTAGGCCTTTGTCAGATGGGTAGATTGCAAAAATTTTTACCATTCTGTTGATTGCTGGTTCACTCTAAGGATTGTTTGTTTTGCTGTACAGAAGCTCTGGAGTTTAATTAGATCCCATTTATCTGTTTTGGCTTTTGTTGCCAGTGCTTTTGGTGTATGAGTCATGACGTCCTTGACTATGCCTATATCCTGAATGGTTTTGCCTAGGTTTTCTTCTAGGGTTTTTATGATGTTAGGTCTTATGTTTAAGTCTTTAATCCATCTGGAGTTAATTTTTGTGTAAGGTGTCAGGAAGGAGTCCAGTTTTAGCTTTCTGCACATGGCTAGCCAGTTTTCCAAACACCATTTATTAAACAGGAAATCCTTTCCTCATTGCTTGTTTTTGTCAGGTATGTCAAAGGTCAGATGGTTGTAGATGTGTGGCAATGCTCCAAGGCCTCTGTTCTGTTCCACTGGTCTATATTTCTGTTTAGGTAGCAGTACCATGTTGTTTTGATCACTATAGCCTTGTAGTATAGTTTGAAGTCAGGTAGCATGATGCCTCCAGCTTTGTTCTTTTTGGTTAGGATTGTCTTGTCTATATGGGCTCTCTTTTGGTTCCATATGAAGTTTAAGGTGTTTTTTTCCAGTTCTGTGAAGAGGGTCATTGGTAGTTTGATGGGGATAGCATTGAATCTACAAATTACTTTGGGCAGTATGGCCATTTTCACCATATTGATTCTTCATAACCATGAGCATGGAATGTTTTTCCATCTGTTTGTGTCCTCTTTTATTTCCTTGGGCAGTGGTTTGTAGTTCTCCTTGAAGAGGTCCTTTACATCCTTTGTTAGTTGTATTCCTAGGTATTTTATTCTATTTGTAGCAATTGTGAATGAGAGTTTGCTGTTGGTTTGGCTCTGTTAGTCTGTTATTGGTGTATATGAATGCTTGTGATTTCTGCATATTGATTTTGTATCCTGCGACTT
Source organism: Callithrix jacchus (assembly GCF_049354715.1). Taxonomy (NCBI): domain Eukaryota; kingdom Metazoa; phylum Chordata; class Mammalia; order Primates; family Cebidae; genus Callithrix; species Callithrix jacchus. Next base: position 68,489,814 of record NC_133502.1, read on the forward strand.
TGCTGAAGGTGCTTATCAGTTTCAGGAGAATTTGGGCTGAGACGATGGGGTCTTCTAAATATAAAATTATCTGAAAATAGACAATTTGACTTTGTCCTTTTCTAATTGAATTCCCTTTATTTCTTTTTCTTGCCTGATTTCTCTGGCTAGAACTTCCCATATTATATTGAATAGGAGTAGTGAGAGAGGGCCTTTTTGTCTAGTGCCTGATTCAAAGATGTTCTTCAAAACCAATGAGAACGAAGACACAACTTACCAGAATCTGAGACACATTTAAAGCAGTTTCTAGAGGGGAATTTATAGCATTAAATGCCACATGAGAAGCAAGGAAAGGTTTACAATTGACACCCTATCATCAAAATTGAAAGAGTTAGAGGACCAAGATCAAGAAAACTGAAACACTAGCAGAAGACAAGAAATAACTAAAATCAGAGCAAAACTGAAGGGGATAGAGACATAAAAAACCCTTCAAACAATCAATAAATTCAGGAGCTGGTGTTTTTTGAAAAGATCAACAAAATAGACTGCTAGCCAGATTAATAAAAAACAAAAGAGAGAAGAGTCAAATAGATACAATAAAAAATGATAAAGGGGATATCACCACTGATTCCACAGAAATACAAACTATCATCAGAGGATTACTACAAACGGCTCTCTGCACACAAATCAGTAAATCTGGAAGAAATGGATAAATTCCTGGATACTTACACTCTCCCAAGACTTGGAAGAAGTTGAAACCTGAATAGACCAATAACGAGGACTGAAGTCGAGGCAACAATCAATAGCCCACAAACCAAGAAAAGTCCAGGTCCAGATGGGTTCACAGCCAAATTCTACCAGATGTACAAAGAGGAGCTGGGACCATTCCTTCTGAAACTATTCAAAGCAATACAAAAAGAGGGACTCCTCCCTAACTCATTTTATAAAACCAACCCATCCTGATACCAAAACCTGGCAGAGACTCATCTAAAAAAGAAAACTTCAGGCCAATATCCATGATGAACATTGACACAAAAATCTTCAATAAAACACTGGCAAACTGAATGCAACAGCACATTAAAAAGCTTATTCATCACGATCAAGTAGGCTTCATCCCAGGAATGCAAGGCTGGTTCAACATATACAAGTCCAAAAATGTAATCCATCACATAAACAGAACCAAAGACAAAAACCACATGATTATCTCAATTGATGCAGAGAAGGCCATCGACAAAATTCAACAGCCCTTCATGCTAATAACTCTCAATAACCTTGGTATCAATGGAATGTATCTCAAAATAATAAAAGCTATTTATGACAACCCATAGCCAATATCATGCTGAATGGGCAAAAGCCGGAAACATTCCCTTTGAAATCCATTTCTTCTACTTTTTAGGTTATACTAGTTTTCTTTTAAAAATATTTAATGATCAAAGACACCTTTAAATTTTCTTTTTAGGTATATGTTAGAACAACAACATTCAGAAGTGATTGGAGTTCCACAGGAATCTCATAGAAGTTTATCAACATTTGATGTTGGTCAGTGACATGGTATTTTTGGAATAAAATCCAATGGAGCAAATGCTGGACTGATATCCCAATCCACTGTTGGAGTTATTTCTTCAATGTGTACCTGTTCTTGGAGCAACTGTGCAAAATGTGTAGTGAGCACTAGCCATATATGGCTTTGAGTATTAGAATTAGCTTATTTTAATTGAGATGTGCTGAAAGCATAGGTTACCATCGGATTTTGCAGACTTTGTATGAAATAAAAGTAAAATAATTCATTAATATTTTTAATATTGATGACTGTACAAATGAGACTTAAGACATGCAGTCATCCTTTGTTATATGTGAGACATTGGTTCTAGAATCTTCAACCCTCTGCATTTACAAAAATCTGTATACTCAAGCCCTGAAGTCAGTCTTTCAGAATCTGTGTATATGAAAATTTGGCCCTCTTTGTACATGGGTTTTGCATCCTACACATATTATAGTTTCAGTCTGTGGTTGGTTGAAAACAATCTGCTTATTAGCAGACCGGCACAGTTCAAACTTACGTTGTTAAAGGGTCAACTGGATTTGATTTCTAAAAACATCATTATTAAAATGACTTTTACCTATTTCTTTTTATGTTTTCTTAATGTGGTCATTAGAAAATTTAACATTGCAATGTGGCTTGCTTTCTATTTCTGTTGAGCAGTGTATGCAGCCTTAGAGTCTGAGGAAGGTTTTTTTTAGGTAGTATACTAAGATAATTTAATAAAACGAAATAAATCCTGAACAAGGATATAAGCAAATGCAATGGTTGACTATCCCAGGCTGAACCATAGTAAATGTTTAATCATATGTATATAGTGATTCCTAGTGTATGCCTTACTCCAATGCAGAAAACAGTAACATTTTATGACTCAGAGCAGGAATAGAATAGGATTCTGGAGTAAGCAAATGCAGGGAAGGGATGGGTACACTGAAACTCATTGAACTGGCTTAAACAGGCTGAATGGGTAATTGTGTGTTTGGTCATCAGCCTATAGTGTACATGCATTTGTATGTTGTTTAGATCTGCAGTAAAAATCTTCCTGGGAAAATGCTGGAAATGTTGGGATCTTCCAGGCATGATCATAATCTATGTAAGTTGTCTCATCCTGGCATCTGTTAGCTGTGTGAGATTAGGCCAGTTACTCTCACAATATCACAATGTTATCATTAAATAAAAACTAACGTCATAGTAGGGGTGCTGTAAGAGTTAGAAACAAGCATTTCTAGCATTGTGCCTGGAACACACTGAATATTCCTTGAGTCATATATTAGAGTGAGTCAGCATGTGTTTAGGGTTTCTGAGGAGGGCAGAAGTGGGACACAAAGTCCATGCCAGGCTCAAACTGACATCCTCTCTGCCTCATATGTGACCTTTGACAAGTCACTAATGCTCTCTCATCCTTGATGTCCAAATGCATAAAACTGGGTCAATGATACCTTACCAGAAGAGGCAGGAGTGAGAGAAACAGTAGTGTGTGCCCAGAGACGTCAGTCACCTAAGGCATTGTAAGTAGCTTACAGTGACACCAGGTATTAGTACCTGGCCAAAATACATAGACATCAAATCATTAAGCAGAGATTTAAATTTTGCTTCTATATGGTCATCACAATCCTTGAATCTGGCAAGATTCTCTTTACTGTTGCTAAAAGCTGACCCTTAGTACATGTCTGTACTTTTCACATTTTTTTCACTGAGTGTGTCAATTTACTTAATGTTTCCTTTGGAAGAGGTAAAATGAAGTCTGATCTTGCTATAGAATTAGTCATTGTAAGAAGCCATTTATTAAAAAGCTAAACTTACTCTTTTATATTATACCATGTATGCCAACTGATAAAGGGGATCGCTTTATCAAGGATAGTCAAAATGCTTGACTCTGTGCCTTTGACCTTGGTCCAAGAAGGGCCAAAGGCAACATCAGAGCCTTTCTAGAGCAGGTTCCTGTGGTGCTCTCATGTGGGAAGGAGCCAGCCCGACTGTGGTGTTGTGACAGCCTTTATGGGATGAGGACTTTTAATCTGCAGAGTCACATGTAAATTTTTTCTTTCTTTTTCTTTTTTTGAGTATTTATTTCCTTTATTTTTTCCTTTTTACTGGGTTAATTTCTTTTTGAGAATGCCAACCTGTCTTCTTTCACCTAAAAGTGTCTGGAAAGACGTTTCTTCCTCTTTGTCTAGTGAAATTTAAGGTAAATAAAAATTTATTATTTTTAAAAAATATGTAACTAACACATGTTCATTGTAGAAAATTAGAAATCACAGAAAGATAGATAAGAAAATGTAAATGCATATTCCATCATCCTGGTGCAACTATTGTTAACATCAGGTTGTGTTTCTCCATAAATATTTTCATGGCTATGGAGATACAAACACACACACACACACACACACACACACACACACACGTGTGTGCACACATACACACACATATATGTAATTTTTAAAAAGTTGTCTCAATATGGATGTTTTCTATATGCAAAACAAATACAATGATTATAAAGAACAATTCCTGGAAGATAGTAGGCATGTAATAAATATTGGAAGGATAAGTATATTTTTTATATCTTTTAAAATGTATTTTCTCATATACATTTTATTGCATTAAATGTTTGTTGAAAAATATAATTTAAAAATGATTGCCAAATATATATTTAAGTTATAAGCATAATTTATTTAATCAACTCCTTACTATTAGTCACTTTGTTTTAAGTTTTTCATTTCTGAAATGCTGAAATGAGCATCTCTTACACATAGTAATTATTGTGTACTGCCCCAAATTCCTTAGAATAAATTCCTAAAGTGAAATTTTGGGGTGAAAGAATATGACCATTTTAAACCATTTTGTAATAGGTTGCCCAATTGTGTTCCAGAGACTTTTGTTTCAAAATTACTAATTTTCTGCTGTTAGACCAATAAGCAGGTATTGTAATGCAAATTATCAAGAGAAACATTCTCATTATCTTCATTTTTACTTCTGTAATTACTAACATGTTTGAATAATTCTTTCATTTTTTTGTTTGTAGAGACAGGGTCTTACTATGTTGCCTAGGTTTCAGTAAATTTTTCTTTCTTCTTTTTACAATTTTTGGGTAAATTTTCTGTCCTCTTTGTTTGTTTAACTATTGACTTTCTAATCTACTACTTTCACTTATTAAGACTTCTTTATCCCTAAGTGGTTCTATTATATATATATTTTTGGTAATACAGTGATGTTTTTTAATTTTTATGGAATCAGGACTGTCATTCTTTTTTTAAATGAATTTTACCTTTTCCTTTTGTAGTCTAAAATAGCTTTCTGTGCCATGAGATCCATTTATTGTTCAATTATTAAATTTTTTTCACGTGCAAGTTTTCAATCCACTTCAGTCTCATTTTGGCATAAGACAAGGGCTAACACTTTTCCTCTAGTAGTTAATCATTTATCTCCATATGATTCATTGAATAATCCATCCTTAATAGGTTAAGTGTCACCTTTATCATAATAAACATTTGTAGAAAGGAATTGAGCTGCATATAGTCCTTCTGTTCAGTTCTGTTGATCTGCCTATTCATTCTTTCTTTTTTTTTGAGACAAAGTTTTGCTCTTGTTGCCCAGGCTGGAGTGCAATGGCCTCATCTTGGCTCACCGCAACCTTTGCCTCCCAGGTTCAAGCAATTCTCACGCCTCAGCCTCCCAAGTAGATGTGATTACAGGCATGCATCACAACACCCAGATAATTTTTTGTATTTTTAGTAGGGAGGGGGTTTCTCCATGTTGGTCAGGCTGGCCTCCAACTCCCGACCTCAGGTGATCTGCCCACTTCGGCCTCCCAAAGTGCTAGGATTACAGGCGTAAGCCACCTCGCCCTGCTGGCTCTTAATTCTTAAGCTAGTACGACACTATTTAGGTGTTTAGTTCAAGTCATTTCTCTTTCCTTAAAAAAAGCTGCTTTTTGGCAAATCATATTGCCTTGACTTCCCTCCTCCCTCTTTCTCACAGAGTACCTCCTCACTAATCACAAGTCCTGACATGCCTACCTTTGAAATACCTTTGAGTCTTTAACCTCTTTTATCTTACCATTGCTTAGGCCACCAACACTTCTCCACTGTATTAATTGATCACTGTAGATCCAAGCTTACCCCATCTGTTTTCTACCCTACAGCCAGTGATCTTTCTAAAATGTAGTCTAATCGTATGTCTTATTTTCTCAAAATCGTGTATGAATTCTCATTGGCATTATGCTAAAGTTGAAACTTCTTCAAGTTATAGTCCAACCAGTTAGTGTTTTGTTGGCAAAAATCTGTTTCCTGCTCTTCATCTAATAATAACCATGCCTATTCTGACTTGGCAGAATAAGGGTGAGCTTAGGCAGGTGACTCTTAACTTGTGTCTGTCTTAGTGACACCTTATGGTTCTGACACTGGGGAATGTGCTAACTGAAGTATGGTAACTGTAGGCATGAACACATACTGTGCTTCTCTGCTACAGTGATTTTCAAATTTTTCTATGCATGTGCATTGCCTGGGGATTTGAGTTAATATGCAGGTTCTGATTCAGTAGGTTTGGGGTATAGACTGAGATTTTACATTTCTAACAAGCTCCCAGATGATGATAACGCTGCCGGCCCAGGACACCCTTTGAATATGAAGGCATCCAGCAGGCGCCTGGTAAATATTTCCATTTTTTTTTCTTGCTTCTAGAGGATGCAGTAACACAGTATTTTAAAATATGTTCGTCTTTTTAGAAAACTAGAGACTATAAGATTTATTTTATGTTTTGCTGTTATAAGTAATACTGTAAATTTGAATATCTGCCCTATCTCATAGGGTCCCTGAGAAGGAGAAATTTCATGTAAATAAAGAAATGAGAATGCTCTGTTAAGCTTCTGGATGGCTGTAATTTAATGGAGATATGAAAATGCATTTTTAACACCTGATAAAGAAATTTGGACTGGAGTTTACATTATGATGATGAAGAATCAAGCTTATGGTCAAAAGAAATGAAGGCATTTTGGAAAGAAGGAAGGAAGCAATGAAGGGAGGCTAATATGGAAATGTGTATTGGTGACTTCTAAAGTTATGGTTTATATTTTAGAGGAAGTACAGAGTAATGGTTAAGAAAGAAGGGTCTTCTGGAGTTAGAATTCCAGCACAGCTACCTAGCTGTGACTATGGGCCTCGTACATCCTTTTCTTCTTCCTTAGTTCTGTCATCTGTAAAATGGGAATTATGGGAATTATGAGAAAATATTTCTTATAGGGTTGCAACAATTAAATAAGATGCTGAAAAACACTTAAAATAGGTCTATTAAGTGCTCAACAAATAGTAGTTAGTATATGAAATGAATATGATCCCACCCCGGAGAATACTGCATTTCAGCCCCTGGAAACAACCAATCCTTTTGTTCTTATAACATTTTAGTCTTGCAAACTCATACAACACTTATAATCCATATTTGCAAATCATCATGTCATGAATTTGAATTTGAAACTACCTGTTCCAAATGGAAGTAGCCATCTGACTGCTAAGAAGGAAGAGACATATACATTTATGTTGTATTTTTACTGGACAAGGGACAGGAGACTATCTCAAAACACCCACGTTGAGGTAGATGACACCCCAGGATAGTATTGCCCTATTATAGAGTTATAGCACCTTAAAATTCATTGCTTGTTAAGATAAATCTAGAGCATGTCGTTATGTTTTCCTATCAATGATTGACAGTGCAGACGTTGTTAAAATGACTGTACATCTTTATTAGGTGTGTGACGGTAATTTAAATATTATTCTGGATGTGTTTCTTAAGTCAGAAGAAAATGTTTGCAGACTCATTTGAGGCAATCTGTAATACATGGAATTATGAGCCACATAAACTCAATGTGCGTATTTATTTTGTGAACATCTGCTTGAATACAAAATATGTGGCTTAAGCAAATCTAACATGAAAAATACTGCAATCAAAACTAAAACCATTTAAAAAGTACACTTTCTTGAAAGCAATGGATTTTATTTGCAGATAGTTGATAAGGTTATAAAACAATGTATAATAAGTAGCAATAGACAAAAATGATTTGCTGAAATAGAAAATACTAATGAGAACTATATAAAGAATAGCACATCTTTTCCTTCATAGTACATCAATCAACACTTAAGACAAAGATATTTAAATAAAAACTTAGACTAATAAAATTTTAATCAAATAATTGTAAATTTTATTCTTTTAAAAATATGTATTCTTTGAAGAAAAATTTTAAAATACAGAAAAGTATAAAAAAGAAACCAGTTTATAACACTCTTCCATAATGGTATTATATATTATAATATGATAGTTTTCTTATGTAGTCACTGAATATGCGATTTTTAATATGTGTGTGACCTTATAATGATTCTAATTCTTTTTGTCCAGCAGGAAATAGCAGTTGAGCAAAAATGAGTCTAATTGCCTTATCTGCAAGAAAATTCTGGATTAATGAGACTCTAGAGTTTAATCTTCTTTTCTGGGAATCCACAGCATGATGGTGTTTGTTGGAGAGCATGAAGTTGTTTTGTCCTATCAACTGTCTAACGTTTACAGTACAGATAGAATTGTAGTATCATGGCCAGAAATATTTAAAGGCCTGGAAACACACTACTGAAGTTTAGCATCACACTGAAAATGTCAGTAAAGGTAGAGTTCTCAATCAAAATTGAGCAGTTTTACCCACAGAAGCAACTATATGTGTCTTGCTGTGGTTTAAAGAAGTAACTGGTCAAGTCACCAATATCAAACATATTAGACTATAAGGCAGGCAATGGTTATCAGCTGGCCTTGCCTTCTGAGAACATCAGCAACTTACTAGGCGTCAAGTTCTAATTTAGATGCAGTGGACTTCTCCCGTTTCACCTTTTCTTTCACTGCTCCCCACTCCTCACATTGTATGATGTTCAAACCCTACATTTAGTCTGTACTGAAAAATAGCCTCTGGAATATTTTCTATTGCACTTTTTACCAGTCTTTTCCTATCTTAATTTCACATATAAATCAGACTTTCAAAAAATTGATTTTATGTCTTTTCTGGCAGTATGGACTGCCTCCTCCACAACACTCACTGAGCATAAGTCAGCCAATATTTCACCTACCCTGTCCTAATCATTGTTTTGGGTATTGAAGATACAGTGGCGAGACAGAGAGGTGAGGTTCCTGCTTCTTGGAGCTTGCGTTCTAGTAGTGGAGAACAGAAAACATGTAAATGCATGCATACATGCATGTGAAAGACAATTGCCATTAGCCGTAGGTGCAGAAACACTGAACAGAGTGATATGGTGGACAGTGGGCAGTGGGTGAGATACTTTTCTCAGGATGGTCCTTCTCTGTGGTGAATTGGGTTTCATTGTCACTGCTTTAGGGAATGGTCCAACTTCATTTGCCTGAATGCAGATGTCCATCCTGCCTGATCCTGGAGAAAGGGCTTCTCAGGCTTTGAGGTCCAAAAAGACTCACTGGAGCCTTTGTTTACTTAGCCTTATTCTTCGTGTATGAGAGGTTTCATGTATCTTTACCTACTATATTTGTTATTTATGTTATTTAATCTTAGGAACATTTTGCTCTGATCTACATGTATGATGATGAAGCACTGAGTTTGTGTCATATATCCCATTTTGGGCTGTGGGGCTAATGTGATGAAAGGTGGATACATAGATTAGACATCCACAGGAACACAATGGTGGTTGTGACCTCCATTTTTTTTTCTTCTTGCTTCCCTCATTTCTCTTGACTTTCTATGCATCTTGGAATTAGGTACAGAATGCAAGAGCTTTAGCCCAGTGCAGTGTCTCATGACTGTAATCCCAGCACTTCGGAAGGCTGAAGCAGGAGGATTCCTTGAGCCTAGGAGTTTGCCACCAGCCTAGGCAGTATAGAGAGATCTTGGTCTCTTTAAAAAAAAAAAGAAAAAGAAAAAAAACTAGCTGGGTCTGCTTGTGCATGGCCCTAGTCTCAGCTACTCAGGAGGCTGAGGTGGGAGGATCGCTTGGGCCTGGAACATCAAGGCTGCAGTGAGCTATGATTGTTCTCCTGTATTCCAGCCTGTGTGACAGAGGGAGACCCCAACTTAAACCAAAACCAAACAAAATGCAAGAGGTCCAAATGATCTTCCATGTTGGTGCCATTAAATACCCTGCCCTAAAAAGAAAGAAACCCTGACTTTCTCCTCAGGGGACCATAGGGAAATGTTAGCAAATTCAGGCCTCAGTCTATCAGCTAGAATGCCTTTACACTAGAGTCTACTTTTCAATCATCCCACTCATGATGTGAAAGCTCTATTTGACAACAGATTTTATTCCAGAAATATTCAGTGTGGATATTTTCCCTCTTTTATTTTAAAAATGTAGTATTAATAGTTTATCTAAAAATAAGAATTATTATTAATAAGATAAAATATGGTAGTGTTTAAAAACCCATCTCGATGTGAAGGCTTCCTTGTCTCCAGCTCTTCTGTGAGCCTTTCAAGGAATGATTTTCTTCCACTTGTCCATTCACCTTTCTTGATCTTATTGACAGGTCTGTCAGTGGGGTACATAATCATAAAGCAAATGATAAATTTTTTTCAGAAACTCTAGATGCAAAAGGTATGAAACATTCTTGTTTTGATAGAGAACTTCAGTAGAATTAGTGTTTCCATTAGTTTTCTGGGATATTAAAGTTTTCTAATCAAACTTTAATCTCACATCAATATTTATAGTCTCATAGCAGGTACAATTTAAAAACATGTATAATATAACATGAAAGCTCTTCTGATGATTTTCTTATGAACTTTTATAATATGCTCTGGGTTCATAAAAATTAAATCATAATAAGTACAGATAATAAATTTCATTTACAGTTCCATAGTCATTTTATAGTTGTATATACATTAAAATATTCATGCAATTTTCAAATGTTTTGGGGGATAGCCAGAATGTTTTCACAAAGAGAAATATGAAATGTTAGGAAGTTGCATTTGCTGGAATACAAGTATTCATATTTTTTGGTTTGAATTATGATACTTTGCTCATACCCACAATTTTACATTGTATGATAGTTTCCATGATGAAAATGAAATAAAACGCTTTTTCACCTTAAAGGGTTAAAGGCCCAATTTACCGACAGATTTCTTTGTGAATCAGTTGCAATCATCAAGTAAGATTCCCCAGATATTGTGCCATATTCTTTATCACATTTTACTTTTTATTTAAAAATAAAAGTATGTAATAACCCTTTCAAAATTGCATCATACTGTGTTCTCATTAGAGAAAGGCAGTGGAGTTAGTACCTCCACTTGTTCTGCCAAACTGGAAGGTAATGGCTTTATGCCAAACTATTTAAAAGCTAAAAAGTTTAATCCAACTCCTGACTGTGGGCATGTTGCCATTACAATTCTTTTTTTTTTTTCCTTTTTATTAGTGTCTTATCAACCAACTTGGAAGAGACACTAAAGATTACTTTTGACACAAAGAGTTCTTTTCTTAAGAAGTAGGGGAACATTTTGCTTGAAATTCAAGGAATCTAAGAAAGAATCTCTCCTCAAATCAAGGAAATCACAACTGAAACGTGAAGTGTTAAAAAAAAAAAAAGCAAAACCCACGTCCCCACTCTTCCTCAAATTTCAGAAGACACTGTGTCTGAAAAAGAGAAGAGTTTGTGCTAAAGTTTGTGAGTTCACTTACACCAGTGGTTTATTTTCCAAAGTCCACTCATTTCTCTAGCAAATCCCAAACCAAATAATACATTAATTATATATACTATATTGGTGTTACAAGTTTTCATGATGCATTTCTACCTTAAGAAATTAAAAATTCTTTCATGATGAATTAGTATTATCCAAGAGAGGAAACAGAAAATACGTATGTCCACACAGAGATTGTCACAAGGAACTTAACAGAACTAGTCAGTCAGCACAGAGGCACACACATTAACCATGACATCTTCTGTTTCTAGTTTTGCAGTTTTAATTATTCACATTTTGACACACAGAGGTGTGTCATTATAGAATATGAACCTCATCAGCTTGTATAAATCAAGAAGTTTATCGTGGTGAAACATTTTTCTTTCAGGAAGCATAGATGAAATACACATAGGTTTAAGTGGAGTTATTCAGAATGAGAACTTTGACGTGAAATAGTATGGACGTTGAGTTATACAGAACCCAAGATACCCATTTCACTCTTATATGGGGATTTTAGTTACTCCTGAGGGTCAGTCAGGACCGTAGCTGCTGTCCTCTTTCTCTGCTCTTTGATCTTAGACACCAGGAACTTTGAGTGAGGCCATTCATTTGGGCACCCTAAGAGACCAGGGATAACAGGTTCCATTTTTGAATCAGTTATAGTCACTCACTGTGCCATGCCCAGCTTCTACCTTGGGGCCTGAACCCAGCTCCACATGGCCTGAGAACTGGCATATTGACAGGGAGACTTAACGCCCAGTTATCTGTGCCTATTAAGAATTAGAATCTCATGAGGTCGAGATATCGAGACCATCTTGGTCAACATGGTGAAACCCCGTCTCTACTAAAGATACAAAAAATTAGCTGGGCATGGTGGCGCGTGCCTGTAATCCCAGCTACTCAGGAGGCTGAGGCAGGAGAATTGCCTGAACCCAGGAGTCAGAGGTTGCGGTGAGCTGAGATTGCGCCATTGCACTCCAGCCTGGGTAACAAGAAAAAAAAAAAAAAAAAAAGAATTAGAATCACTTTCACTTTTGACTGAGACCCTGATGGTCCCTCTCCTGTCTGTCCTGCTCTGCTTCTTAAGAGGGTTTTATAATTTCCCCTCAAGCCTCATTAAGTGTGGTAAGCCTCCTCCAGCTGATTTGGACAGCTCTTTCTCTACCTCTAGCATATTGTTTGGCTGGTAAATAAATTTCACAGCCTCATTTAGTGTGACAGTCTTTTATTCAGTAGCTGGTCCCATTTGAAGAATGGCTCTTAGAGTTTTCTTTTTGACTTTTCGGCTGCCAGCAATTCTTTTTAGGAGGTCCAGCTGTCATTTATTTACCTTTAGCATCAAGAAGATCTGAAATGAACATTTACAATAATTATCCACTATTTTTGGAGGGTTTCTCATCTTCAGTGACATTTCCTCTCCCCTCCTTTCCCCCACTCTCTGTTCCCCTCCCCTCCCCTCCCCTCTTTTCCCCTCCTCTTATGTTGTCTTTATCCTGGTCTGCTGTATTCTCGTCTTTTGTATTTCTTTCCATTTTGTATCTCCCATCTTTATCTTTTTATCTTCATTCCAACTCTGCATAGGATTTCTTTGTAAAGAGATTACTGAATCAGGCCTTGTAGTAAGAGAAGCATATATTTACCTAGGTCTCAGTCTTTCTTCAGAAAGGGCTCTATCCCCAGAACCAAGGTGTTAAGAAATTTCTCTTCACCCATGTTTTTCTAGAGTCTCTTTGGTTTTAAAACTTTTAGGAGTTTTTTCAGTGAAGTCCTGATGTTTAGGCTGAGACATGAATGAAAATATGTCAGCTGTGCAGAATCTGAGAGGATAAGTACACTAGGCCTAACAGATTGAAAGGGCAAAGATATGAGCCTTGTGTTTTAGAGGAAAAACAGCAGACCATGAGATTGGAGTGCAGTGAGTTAAAAGGAGGAAGAAATGTGTGATGAGGCTGGAGGCAAGGGACACATATTACAAAGAGAGGCCAATAGTGGAAGGAGTATTTATTTTACTATTTGGCATGACACAATCATTGGACAGCTTTAGACATGAGTGATGCCATCACTTTACGTTTTAAAAAGGCATCGAAGCAGAGTTGTGTGGGGCATAGGCTGTAAGGATACAGGAGTGAAAAAGTGAGATCATTTTAAGGTCACTGCCATGATCTTGGGGGGTGGGGGCTGGGGAGGTGATGCTAGGATTGGAGGGAGAGCAGTGGCAATGGGGAGAAATGGGTGGATTAGAGAGATACCTTGTGTTTAGAGCTGAACTTGCTGCTGGATTGATTTTGGGGTAAGAATCTAAGTTTCTGCCTTCAGCAAGGGTAGTAACATTTACTGAGACCTGAAAGATTCCCTAGGAACAGATCAGGAGGGGAGTGGGGCATTTTGGACATATTTGAGATATGTTAGTTAACTGAATGGATGTGTGAATAGGGGTTGAGTGCACATGAGTGGCCAGCAAGAGGGATATTTGCACATTTGGCATTGCTGGCCTACAGGATTTATTTAATGCCACAGGACAGGAGGAGAACACCTTCACAGTGATACAGAAGGGAAGACAGAATGAGAAGGGGGGCCAAGACTTCACTTTGGAGCAGTCTTTTCTTTATGACCATAGGAGGCAAGGGAGTGCAGCAGTTTGTGGCATAGTAGGGATATTTTTAATGTCACAGAAGCCAAGAGAAGATTATTTTCAAGAAAGAAGGAGTAGCTGGCTGTGTGCTCTTTCTGGCTGCTGTGTCCAGGGAGCAGGAAGGAAACAGGTTTCACTAGTGGCAGTCAGCTACCTCCCTAATTCATGAAACAGTCACTCGTTCCTAGGTGATCTATATTTCCTCTGGAACCAGACAGTGAGTTCTTTTTTATCCTAAAGGTTTTCCACATAAAACATCTTCAGTTAGAAGTAAACCTAACACTAGAGGCAGTTGTCTCATTGAAAGATGGCCCTATGAGCTCCTAATCTTCACCTAAAATACATTTTTCCAGGTTTTGTAAAGGGGACAAATGGCTGTGAACCTCCACATTTACAGTCCTGGTTGGCTTTGCAGTCATGTGAGGTTCTGCAAAAGTTGAAGCATCACTCCGTAGATTCCCTCTTGGATGAAGATACCTGGGGTAGTCACTTTGATTTGAATACTTAGTGATTTACAAGAATGTTTATTTTTTGGTTTCCTGAATTCATTCCAGAAGCTACCGAGTGTTACTAAAGTTGATTCCTGCTTTTGTTTCTTTCGGGATATGAACAGGTAACCAGTCTTTTAGGATGATTCTATTTCTTAATTAGCTACATCTCTCAATTTATAATCCTGAAGCAGGAAGTTGCAGCATTTCCTTTAGGAAATAGTAGCCTAAAGGGACCAAAATCTTGTTGATCTATTTGTCTTATTTACCTCCAGAATAAGGAGAAAAGTTTTCATCACATCAGCTTGTGGAGACACCAAATCATGTTTTGTTGAAAGTAGATCAGCCACACCATGGTCCACTAGTTTTGCATGAACAGATACTCTCAAGGTTTATAGAGTTCCTTTTATCCTTCTCCTTTTCAAATTTCTCCTTAAATTACTGTTTGAGTCACTACCCTAGTTGTTGCTATGATTCATTCTACGCTGACGTGAATGAATGTGGCAAGCTATGACTTCCACTTTATTTCTTTGCCTCTAACGTTTATAAACAGTTCAGTGCATTTTATTGTTTTGCTGCTATATCTTCATTTTTATATTTTCTGTCAGGATGCCTATTGTTTTCTTGCTGTTTCTTTACAAAAGAGCATTTTACCTAATATATGGGTCTATGTTCAGGGAAAGTGGAATAGACATTGATTGGAATGAAATTATCACCTTTTTTTCCAAAGGGAATGAAGTCTGACAGTCAAGCTTAGCTATAAACCTCCAATCACAGTAGGATGTGCAGTTCTTCACCCATTCCTCTTTCATTGCTGCTCAGGAGGAAAGCTATGATTAAAGTCATAATGGCCATATGACTAGGAGGAAAACAGAGCAATGATGACATTTAAATATGTGATTCATCTTCTGGTGTGAATGCAAGGGACTCCAGGTCATAGAGGACAGGACACTTTGTTCCAGTGCGTACTCCTCTCAAGATATGCTGAATCCAGCATCCTCTATTTAGGAAAACCTGAGCAAGAATTCTCCTTCTCATAATGTTTCTAAAGTGGTCTTCTAAATATAACCAGAGGAATGAAATCACCTCGCTGTCCTTGAGATAGGAGAAAGGGTGCACAGTTATTAAGAACTGCAGTTGATTCTTTAGCAGTAATTGCAAAATGTTAGCAGGGTCTTTTTGTTAACAGGAGAAAAAGCTGCTCCCTTTTTTTGGCTTAAGGTGCAGATAATTCTTGAAGAAGAAACATAGACAAACTCATTTACTTTGCTACATTTATCACCCCTTTCAAGACACTAAAAGATTTCTCAAAATAATTTTCCAGATGAGCCTATCCATGATGTTTGTGTGGTGAGAGAATTCTTTCAGTTCCTCTACCTCTCCCATCATCAACCACTCTAATCCGGCTGTCTCCTCTCCACTGATTTCCTGGGCTCTGTCCTGCTGCCTCCTGACCAGACAGCTTCCTTGTTCAGGGATACAGGCCCCAGTAGTCAAGCCTCACTTACTCTCAATTTAGATGTCATATTGGCAATGAGGCTATGGACTCTTAGCACAAACCCATCTTCCTTTCTCTGTTTTCTGGTGCTTGGGCTGGGATCCTGTAAATCACCTTTCGTTTTTGCCATGTGGCTCCCCATTTGATTCTTCACTGGTGGAGGCTAAAAGGAGGAAAGGAGAAGGAATGCACTCCTTCCTGCTTTGCTTCCTGTTGCTGTCGACATCGCCCCAGAATTAGCTTTTCACACTGGACGTGACAGTCTGTTCTACTTTACAGTTTCACCCACACTTTCGGAGGCAGCCTGGTTGCCACCCTCCGAGCAGCCAGCACCAGCCTGCACCAGCCAGCAGTTTCCCCTCTTCACAGGTCTGGTTCCCAGTTCTGGAGGACTTCTCCCCGGAGCTTTGAAATTCTAGTAATCCCCAAAGCGTTCATTGTTCCTCGGCCCTGGGGGTGGTAGCTGTTCTCGAATCTACTTCCTCTGTGACAATTCAGCATCTCCTTTTTGGCTTTGCTGTTCTCTATAATTGTCTATATCAAATTCTCTGTTAAAATAACTAGGTGATTTCAATATCCTGGCTGCACCCTGCCTGATAACAAAGCTTCCCCTAAGGGTCCCACTCCAAAGTCTTCCTATAAGTTGGACCTCACATGACCCAGGCAAGTGCAATCCTACCTGGAGGTAGGAGATTGGGCTTGAAGACTTTGCTCCTTTCCTCATTGATACTGCTTTGGGGTGAATCTGGAGGATCATTCCTATCCCAGGGCATTTTATGAAAATTTCCTAACTGTGATTTATACTTCCCAAGATGGTCTACATTTTCCTTTTAAGCCTCAGGCTTCTTGGAAGTTAAACTGTCTGCTGAGAATTATACTACTTGAGAAGTAAGTTATTTTTCAATGGCCGAGCAATTCCTTGGGAATGAAAAGTGGCTGAAGGCTAAATAAAGACAAATGGACTGCTTATGCTTGAAAAATTTGTACAGTATACCCATGGGAATTCAAGTTCTTTCCAAGGAGCTGGTGGGATTATAAAGTGCATGTAAATTTTCAACTTGGACTTTAATCTGTTTGATACATAACAGATGGATTTTTCTAAATAGCTATACTTGGGCCACAATTTTTAGATGAGTTTTCTATATTTTTTTTCAAAGAAAAAGTGCAGTATGTTCAGTGCTTTATGGGTTACCAGAGACATACATTTGTTTTAAAATTCGCATTTATCAGATACCCAGTGAATTCCTTCAAAATGTTTATGTACCGTGTCTTTCTAAGCCCTTCCTAAGGCAGGGTTGTGTGATGACAGTGATGAATGAGAAGTGCCTGGATTAGGGGCCAGGATGAAGGGAGGAGGTGCTTTGTGGCCTCTCCTTTTCAACTCACCTCAATGCTGGATGAAAAACATTTTGTATAAAGGTTGATTTTGTAATTTATGGAAAAGCCTGGAAAACTGAATCTTTTAAAGTGGCAAATGAGTTAGAACTCTTTAGAAAATACCTTATTTGTCAAATTAATACCAGAAATCCTTAAAATTGAATGTTATAGGGGTGTATGTGTGTGTTTGCTATTGAGTTCATCCAACCATTAGATATTTAAATCATAGTAAAACGGTGAGTTTATTTTTACTAGTATATATATGTATTTAAAACTGATTTTTAGAGAAGTTTTGGATTCATAGCAAAACTGAGCAGAAAGAGTTTTCATAGAGCCCTTGCCTATCAGACTGCCCCACTATCAACTGGTGACATTGTTAGTGTTTGGGATTTTTGTAATTCTATCAGGTGTACAAGGTATCTCATTGCTGTTTTAATATGCATTTCCCTAATGACATGATGTTGAACATGTTTTCACATACTTGTTGCCACGTGTATATATATTTTTGATAAGCTGTCTATTCAGATCTTTTCCCCATTTTTTAATTGGGTCGTTTTCTTTCTTGTTGAGTTTTAAGTATTCTTTGTATATTTTAGACTACAGTCCCTTATCAGATGTGTTTTTGCAAACATTTTCTGTGTCTTGTCTTCTTGTTGTCTTGATATTAGCATTTTATTAAAGTAGCATATATAGATACAGTTTTAAGTATGAGAAGAAATTTTACATACATTATTTTATGTGATGATGCTCACAATAATCTCATACCATTGTTATCAGCCTTTCTGATAACATAAAATGGGGATGGTAATAGTATCTCCTTCAGCATTGTGAGAGTTGAATGAGTAAATACACATATGTGAAAAGCTTAGAACAGTGCCTAACACATCAGATACACTGTAAAAGTGTCAGCTGTTATTATTCTTGCTTTCAAAATGAAGAAACTAAGACACAACCCATGAGAAAGGATCTCAAAAAGTTGATCTCAAAAAGTTCTACTCTAATTACAGTGCTCTTTCAACTGCAGCCCTAAAGAAAGAACAGAGTGACAAGCTCATGAAGTTGCTCTTCTCTTACACAGTATGAGTGAAGGTGCCCCTTCCTTTCCTTGGCAATAAGCTTTGATATCAGAAACATACTCCTTTGGATTTTTAAGGGTTTTTGCTTCTGATCTGAGTAGTAGCATTAGCCTATTCACAGTTATTTGCTGAGGGATTGATCTTAAAGATTCAAAGTGATGGAGGAGCTCTTAGGAATCAACTATTTCAGACTCTTTCTGCAGCATCTAATAAACCTCAGTTAGAGAATTTAATGAGGCACAAAGAGATTGATTGACTTTTCCTCTATCCCATTGCTCAGGGGCAAAAACACAACTGCAACTCCGATCTATAGGTACTTAATTGGGTGATCTTTCCACTTCACCATCCTCCTCCTTCCTTTTGATTCTCCTCCTTCCTTTGCTTCTTCCCTTTCTTTGTCCTTCCTAATCCACTTCTATTTATTCTTTACTTTGTGTGCATATATGAAATATAATCAAGATACAGAAAAGTGCCCCCTCCCCACAACTTACAAAGCAAACTCCCAGAAATCACCACCCTTGTGGTCCCTTGTAAACCATATACTCCTTCTTTATCACCACCCATTCTCTCCCTTAACCCCATTCAAGCCAGCCAATTTGAGTGTCATCATTCACTTGCTCCACTTTGCAGCTTTACTATTTTTCATGCATTTCTATTGAAAATAAGTTTTATCTATTTTTACAGCTGTTTATGTTATCAAAGTACAGTACACTGCACATGTTTAAAGAGCCCATTTTGGTACATTTTGACATATGCATACTCATGAAACCAGCACCATGATTAAGATTATGTACCTATCCATCATGCCAACAGTCTCCCCCTGCCTCTTTGTATTTCCTTTTTTGGGATGCTCCCTGCCCTTGTTTCATTCTCTTCACACACTTTTCTCCAGGCGATCACTGGTGTGCTTCCTGTCATTATTGATTTGTTAGCGTTTTCCAGGATTTCATATAAATAGAATCAATGGATATTTACTCTTTGCTGTCTGGCTTCATTCGTTCTAGCAGTTATACACTGATATTTTATTGTACTTTAAGTTTGCATTTCCCTAATGATTAATTGTATTGACCATCTTTTCATGTGTTTGGTGGAATGTCAACATCTTTTGCATATTTTTGATCGAGTTCTAAGTTTTATTGAGTTGTAAGTGTCCTCTACAAATTCTGGTCAGAGATACATATTTTGAAACCATTTTTCTCTAAGACAGTGGCTTGTCTCCTTTTAATAACAGTGTCTTCTGAAGGATAAAGATTTTGAGGAAACCTAATTTCTTGAGTTTTCCTTGGTAGTTCCTGCTTTTGTGTGTGTATGTTGTTCTGAAGAAATCTTTCCCAAAACAAGTGTTACTAAAACTTACTACTATATGAAGATAGTTTCTTCTGGATGTTTTATAGTTTAGCTCTTACACTTAGATCTATAATCGACTTTGAGTTAAGTTTTATGTATGTTGTGAGTAAAAGGTTCATATTTTTTACATCTACAGATAGCCAATTGTTACAGAACTTTTTGTTGAAAAGATTATTTCTCCATTGGACTGCCTTGGCACCTTTGTCAAAAGACACATTATTTATCATAATGTGTCTATTTTAGCATTTTCTATTATTTCTCACATAGGTCTATTTAATGCCAATATAATGTTGTTTTACCAACTTTATAGTAAGTCTTGAAATTATAAAATTTGTGTTTTCCAACTTTAAATTTCTTTCTCAAACTTCTCTTGGCTATTCTAGATGATTTTCATTTCCATGAACATTTTAAAGTTGGTTTGTTGACTTCTAAAATATATTCTAAGACTTTGGTTGAGACTACATTGAATCTCTAGATTAATTTGGGGAGAATTGACCATATTAACAATATTAAACCTTCTTATTCATGAACATGGTATCTCTCTCAAATATTTAGGTCATTTTAATTTATCTTCAAGATAATTTTTAAATTATACTTTCTTTGGCATTTTCATAGCTTTATTTTGCTTTATTTCAAAGCTTTATTTCAGCTTTTTGAAGCTTTGTGTTTATAGTTTTCATCAAACCTTGAATATTTTTCACCATTATCACCTCAAATATTTCTCCATCTTCTTTGTCATCTTCTTCTGGGACTTAAATTTTAAGTAAGATTATATTATTCCAAAGGTCACGGGTGTTCTGTTCACTTTTTCTTTTATTTTTTTTCCCTCTGTTTGCTTCATTTTGAACAGTTCCTATTGCTATATGGTCACGTTCTCTGATTTTTTTTTTTCACCAGTGTCTAGTTTGCTGTTAGTCCCATTTAGAGAGTTTTTTTTGTTTAGATACTGCATTTTTCATCTGTAGGAAAAAAATCTGGCTCTGTTTGATTCTTTTTGATACTTCGCTCTTCCCTCCTGATTGTGTTCATGTTTTACCCTATGTTTATGAATTTGGTGGAGTGAAATTTCAAGAGGGGAGAGTTTTTTAGGTTAGGTGCACATATGTAGTTGTCCTTGTGTCCACTTTTAGGTCTTGCCATGGGCCAAAAGATGAGACTATTCTCTAGGCTCATGACAAAGTAATTACTGAGGGACCACGGATTCAACAGAGCCTTTGTCAGTCTCACAAGGGAGTAACAAAATTGGAGCCTTTAGAAGCTTCAAATACATGATTAGTTTCTTTGCAAGTCATTGTCTAACCAATCAGATATTATCTTAAGCTAAGGTTAGAGATAGAAATGTTTTTGAAAGACCAAGGCAAATAAAGCCTGGGCTTCACTTTTCATGCAAGGGCTCTTTTGGTTCACCTCTGCATTGGTAGTGTAATTTGGGCCCAGTACATACAGCGAAGGTCTCTTGAAGACTTCTGGCTTATGAAAACCTTGGATTTTGCTTTTTTTTTTTCTTTTCTTTTTACTTTGTAAAGTTAAAAAAAAAAAAATCACAGGTTGGTAAAAATGACCTCATTGCAATATCACCTCCAAGTGGCCTTTAATTCCATAGCTTTTATTTATTTTTAACTGTCTGTTGCAATTATTGATTTAGTCCCTCTTCCCAAACACCCTTCATTACCAGCTCTGCAATAATAGATCTGGAACCTGTAAATAGTTTTCTTTTGCCAGATGGCATGATATCAAACTGTCAGTAGGATGCTGGAGGGATACAGGAGGAAGAACAGGTTTATTTTTAATTTTGGTGTGTTTTTTTAGGAGGGTTTCTACTGGGTTTCTGAAATAGATTTGACTCTGGTAGCACCTAGCTTCAGCACAGTCCAGTGGCCAGCAGAAACTAGGACTTTCCTATGGTCAGCTTCCCCTGGAATATACTAGTGTCTTTTTAGAGAGTTTCATGAATAACTTTGCCTAACATCCCCTTGTGTAGCTTCATGGAATGGCATCATCTCATGGGCAGCTTTCTCTGGCATTCCAGAGAGCATGTTCCCAATGACTTACATGGCACTTTTCCATGGATGGCTTTCCCTGGAACCCCACCAGCAACCATCATATGTAATCCTGATATGTTTAAGCATATTATATCTTTCATTGCAACAGTATGGATGAGCCTGAAGGGCATTATGCTAAGTGAAATAAGCCAGGCACAAAAAGACAAATACAACATGAACTCACTTATATGTGAAATCTATAAGAGTTGATCTCATAGAAACAGAGGGTAGAATGGTGGTTACCAGAGGCTGAAAGTAACAAGGAAAGGATGGGGAAAGGGGAGATGACAATCAAAAGATACAAAGTTTCAGTTAGAGTTAGACTGGAAAAATAAGTTTCAGTGATCTATTGCACTGCATCATGGCCACATGATGTTAATAATGTTTTGTATATTTTTAAATTGTTTAAAGAATAAATTTTTAACAATCTCATCACAAAAATAGATTGATAAGGGATAAGGTAGTAGATGTCTTAACTTGATTAACCTTTCTAAAATGTATACATAGATTAAAACATTACATTGTACCTTATAAATATAGCAATTATTATTTGTCAACAAGAATTTAATTTTAAAAATGTAATTAAATCTAATCCAATTTATTTTAAGCAGAGATGTTGATCAAAATAATTTAGCCTGTCTTCACTAGAGACTTTAAACACAATTTTAATTCTTTCAAAAAGTTTGAAAGACTAAGTTACAGGAGAATAGGAGTCTGTACACTACAGTGTAAACTCTTGAGATGGAAATTATGCCATTCTTCTAATAATCAAAGCCTTTTTGGCTTCCTCTTGGCTTGAAGATAAACTCTCAAGCCTTATTATCTGGCTGGTATAGATGACCTATCAAGACTATGAAGACTTTGCCACAATTTTCATTTCAATTTGAATCATTCAAGTTGAATTTCTTGCATTTCCCTCCATGTGCCATACCCTTTACAATCTGGCCTTTGCACAGATTGTAAAGGGTATGGCACATGGAGGGAAATGAATGCTAAATTAATTCTTACCTGTGCCTCCAGTGCAGTTTGGACATGACTTCTGAAAGTTTCTGTTGGTCATACTTATGTGCTTCTATGAAGTACTTCTATTTGTATTTAGCACATTGTATTCACCAACTGATGGAAAAAGTCATCCATCATTCAGCAAATATCTGCTTAGCATATTGCTCCCCCTACTCAGACAATGAAGATGCAAAGATGCAGAAGGCAACTATTATCCCAGCTTTACATGTTGATTTGTATGTGCCTATTCTAGTCTTTCTTCTTTAGACTATTATGAGGTTGTTATCTTTTCAGCACCTGGGACAGTAACTTCAAGTAAGTACCAAGTAAGTGTCTCTGGAATGAATTAATGAGTACAAGAGCAGAAAGAGGAGGAATTAGGAAATTCCAAAAGAAAAAGCTTGCATTTCTATTTGTCAAATTGTCAACAATGTTTTAGCTGTCTCTTCGTAGTGAGTTTTCAGGTGAATTTTACCTTCTTCTTTATATTTTTCTATGTTATTTGATTTTTTATGGTTTAATTTAAATATATATGATTATGATTTGATTTTTAGCAGATTTAGATACACAAGAATAAAATAATTAAAAGTTTTGAAAAGACTTAAATCAGCTCTACAGCTATTCACTGCAAGCCCAGACATTTTTGTGTTATTCTGGAGCTGCTTCAAATCAACGCACCCTGCTGTTTCTCTCAGTTCTGACAAATCAGAGCTTGAAGGGTTCATTGTATTAAAAATATCTGTGAGGACTTTTGTTAACTACTTCAGAAGCATATGCACAAATCACTGTCAAAGAAAATGTATAAAAAACTGGTCACTTAAAACGTATCTACCTAATAATTTCCATATCCTTCTAAATTCAGTTCTCTCTGCATTTTCTTATCACTGTATTTTCAAAGTTTGACATTTCTAACAAATACTTTCAATAGCTCATTTTAGCACTACCTGAGAAACAGCTCTCACTCTTTCAGCTGATGATGTATTTTTAGAACACTTGTCTTTTTCCATGGGTTTGTAGACTTTGCTTTTGTACATCTTGGGAGGGGCTATGGCATGAGACTTGTGGTTGGGACACATTACTGCTACCTTGAGCATCAGTTTTAGAAAATGTCTCAGACTGTTGTTTAGATGGGGAGGGCACCCGAGCCAGAAGCCAAGATGAGTGGTTCATTTTCTCAGACTCATTATCAATTCTGTTGGGAGAGGAGAAAATTTTAAAAACCATAGAAGGATTAGT
This sequence comes from Callithrix jacchus, assembly GCF_049354715.1. NCBI lineage: Eukaryota > Metazoa > Chordata > Mammalia > Primates > Cebidae > Callithrix > Callithrix jacchus. The sequence continues at coordinate 68,513,692 of NC_133502.1, forward strand.
CAACATTAGAAAAAGAAATGTTTCTGAATGCAGATACTAGTGAAGGTCATCTTTTAAAAACCTTTTACTGTAAATTGACAATTTATAATTGTATATATTTATGAGGTATACAGTGATGTTATGATTTATGAAGACAATGTGAAATAGTGAAATCAAGCTAAAGAACACATCTTAAATACTTTTTTGTGGTGAGAAGATTTGATACTCTCTTTATAATTTTGAAATCTAATATTATTTACTATATTCACAATGCTGTGTAATAAATCTAAAAATAAATTTTATTTCTCCTAAGTGAGGTTTTTTTCTCTTTGACCATCATCTCCCCACCCCTCCTACCCTCCATCCTCTAATACCATTTGACTCTCTGCTTCTTGAAGCCTGATTGTTTTAGATTCTTCCACATGTAAGTGAAAATGTAAAGTATTTGTCTTTATTTACTTGGATTATTTCAATTAAAAATGATGTTGCAAGCAGTGTGGTACACTGGTAGGGATATATATTTGAAGTTCTAATGAAATCTTTGTTACTTATGGCTTGTGTCTCTGTCCAGATTAACCTCAAGAATTCAATATTCACATCAACAAAAGGGATAGTGTTGATACCCATCTCAAGAAAATATCATGAGACTTATCCATGTTCAACATACACCTGAAGCACAATAAATATTAGATTCTCTTTGCCAGTCAAATAAATGAAGAAAAAGCCCTTAACAAATAGGTGCATTGCTTGGTGATTGCTTACACTGACTCTATTGATTTCCTGTGTTGTTAGAATTTTTCTATGGATGTGAATTACTTTTATATATCTTTTAAGTTTTAATAAAGGGAGAAACACTGTTTTGGAAGTCTGTAATAAATATTTAGCTCCAAAAGATTGCCTTTTAAAGCTATATATGTCACAACACAGTTATCTAAAACACTGAAGTTATAACAACAAAATCAGAGACTCCTCAAAAGGAAAGAGAACAATGTACTGATCCATGGAAATGCAGTCCAAGGGGGCAGAAGAACTGTGCTGATGCATTTCAGTGCACTCTGTGCTACCTTTCACTTCTCTCCTCCCCTCTCTACTCTTTTTCTTCTACTCCTGCAGCCTAAGTTGTGGCTGTTAGGTGTAGGTAGAAAAAAATGGTACTCTAGTGAGACATCTTTCTCTTTCTCCTTTCACCTTGCTATCCTCAAAAGCAAGACGTCTGCTCAGCTATGGAAGTGAGAGCATTGTATGATTGTAGTGCAAAAGGGGCACTTCAAAATGAAAAGGTGATTATAGAATAAGGGAGTGACTTGGCCTGTTTGTACCAAGGAGGAAAATGGGGAAATTCCACCTTCTCCAACTTCCAGCATGCAGATAACATACACCAGATAGAGCCACAGATGCATCCAAATGATGAACTCCGTGAAGGCTCATGATGGCAGAGCTCAAACAGAATCCTTTCAAGGGGTTTTCAGACACAAATAAAATTGTAACATGATTGTCATGAAAAGTAACCTTCATTGAACAATAATCAGAGGTGCCAACCAATATTGTTCCCTCTCCAAGCTAAGTCTAGTAGAGAATTTGGGAATAATAATCACTAGCACTTAGATGTGGGAGAGATAGTTATGAGTTCTTTATAGATATCATTGTATTTAATTATCATTATAATCTAGGTAGGCACTTTAACTAGACCATTTCTCCAGTGTAGAAACTCAGGCAAAGGAGGGTTAAATACTTTGCCAATTATCATTTCTAGTAAGTGGCAGGGCTTGAACTTTGAAACACTAGGCTGTGTTGCTTGATAGGCTTCAGTCTGGACAACCAAATAGGATGTTCCGTGATTATTGTGAAAGTCCTTGGCTATTGAAGAGAATTAAAGGAAGATGGCACAAAGTGTGTTGTGAACTGATATAGCCAGTTTGTTCATGCATAGCTATGATTTTCTGATATCCAGCTGACTACTTCTGATAACCTTGCTATCAAGTTATAAAAGCAAGTCTGCAGTGAAACTTTTCTACACAGAGACACATTTGTTAGATAAATATTCATTAGCAAAGAATGCTGAACACATTTTCTACATCATATTTTTATCTCTACCCTCAATAAAATTCCAGCTTTCTCCTCCTGTTTGAAAATTTCGCTCAGGCCAACAAAAGTTCTGAAGAAAGATTGTGTGTCCCTGTGTAGTAGGCCTCCTGTAGTCAGAATTCTCCTAAACCAATGACTAGACATGGAACTGATTAGGGATCAAGCTATGGACTTCCTCCTCAGAGTGAAAGGTATAAGCCTAGATGGATTCCTATTCCCTTTTCTTGTAGGGGTAGAGAGTATCTCTAAATAATTTTGACCAATCCATACAACTAGAATAACTTTACTTTCTTCTTATAAGAACCCATTTCTAATATTCATCACACTCCATAATGTCACTGGTCCTATCAATGAAAATTCATTTTGTTTTCTGGCATGCTAGCAATGTGTCATTGAGTGCCACTGATAGAACCAGTGACATTATTGAGTGTGATGAATATTAGAAATGGGTTCTCATTAGAAGAAAGTAAAGTTATTCTAGTTGTATGGATTGGCCAACAGAATGACTTGTAGGAACCGCCCCAGAATAACATGCCCGTTTAGGTGTAAGGCCAGTTGGCTGCCTCTAACCTTTAATCAACACAAACATAATACTGCACTGATTATGCTGAAATACTTCAAAGGAGATCATCGACTTTGTAATGGTATCACATATTTCTAGTTTTCACATTTTTAGGGAGATCCCCTGCTCTTTCTTTGGGCACTGCTTCTATTTTTGAAAAGGTAAGCTTCTTTTCTTGGTAGACTTTCTGGTTTCACCCATAAAAAACCAGTATTGGATTTGTCTTCTGTGATGTGTGTGGTATTATACTTAAAGTCATAAAAGTCAAACCATTTGGGTGATAACCACATCTGTAAAATGCTTCCTATAGTACTGAGAGTTTTGGGGTCACTTTGGAGGTATTGTTTAATCCTCACAGCAATCCAATGATCAAGTTATTCTGGTTTACAGCAAAAGAAATCTGAGGCACCAAGAGATTAAATAATTTGGCCAAAGTTACACAGTAAGTGGCAGCAACAAATTCCAAGCATCATGCTTTTAATCAATCTATACACTGTAATGGGGTTATTTAAAAATACACTTCCTGAAAACAATGCATTATTTGCCCCAACAGTTAACACTGTAATAAATGTTGAAGAACAACTAACTGTAAGAGGACGAGGTATTGTATGTCTTACTGGCGTGGCTGTAGGTAAAAATGCATAATGGCAGAAAGAGATGGTGTGTATGTATGTGTATGTTCACATGCACACACTTGCCTCCACTTCTGAACATCTGTTTTTCGCTTGATCTTAGCCAAAAGACCAAGAAGTGATGAACATCTGTTTTTTTAACAGCAACATGATTATAGTATTTTAAGACAGTTACAACAAATCCTGTGACCCTGGGTAAAAATGGTCCAGGGTAATAGTACTTGGTAACTTTGGTTTAACAACCAAGAAACCTTCCACATAACTGAAGAACTATCTTTTTTCCCCTTCGCGTAAAGATTATTTACACTCCAGAGATGGAGAGAGCTATATTCCCACGCCTGAAATAAAACACAAGGAATAAGTACCCTAGGGTTTGTGAAGTTGTCAAGTTGACCCTCATGTAATCAATATATCTCTGTAACAATGCATGAAAATTTTCTTATAAAAAGAGTTCAAATATGATTGAATCCTAGAGATTAAAAACACAAAACTTTCTCAGATTTTTAAGCTTAACAATTATTGACAAAAGGAGCAAACACATGCTTGTGTCTTGTTCATGTAAAATCCAATCAATCATTGAGAGAATTACTCCACACAGGCATTGAAAGACTCAGACTGATGGAGGTCTTCACTTTGAACATGAGACTTCAAAGTCACACTGGGCATTGTGAAAGTTCAGAGAGGACAGAAAATTGAGGATCACATAGGAGGTTTCTATCGGTCATATTTGAAGGTGGGGTATATCTTTTCCACAATCGAGCTGCTTAGCTCTGCTTAGATGCAAGAGAGGTTGGGAAATACAGCTGCTTTCTGGGCAGAAGCCTCAAAGCAAACTCTCTAAATTAAGCGAGTTCTGCTAGTAAAGAATATTGGTCCCAGTGAAGTCACAAACTTTAATAAATAAACTGAGGGAGGCCAGGCGTGGTGACTCTCGCCTGTAATCCCAGCACTTTGGGAGGCCACGGTGGGTGGACCCTTGGAGGTCAGGAATTTGAGACCAGCCTGGCTAACCTGGTGAAACCCTGTCTCTACTGAAAATACAAAAATGAGCTGGGTGTGGTGGCTCACACCTGTAATACCAGGTATTTGGGAGGCTGAGGCAAGAATCACTTGAACCCAGGAGGTGGAGGTTGCAGTGAGGTGAGGTCACACCACCTTACTCCAGCCTGGGTGACAGAATACAATTCTGTCTCCAGAGAGAGAGATAAGAAAGAAAGAAACTGAGGGATGAAATGCACAGAAAACTTCAAGTCTGCAAGTGGTATGAAATTCTGATATTTTAATTCCATGTTTATGGAATTCATATATAGAGAGATTTTCTGGAATTAAAATGTGGGAAATTCGTATTTGCTACTAGCAGTACCTAAAATTTTGATAAATGTTACCTATTACAGAAAAAAAGTCCTGTTACATTTGAATAATATTCTGTGTTTTAAAATAGCCCATGAAATGTAGTATTGTATATGAATTAAAAGCACATACCTTGGGCTCAACCAAACTGTAACTAATGTTTCTGTAAAGGAATACAAGAAATGTCATTGAGGGAGGGAAACTATTTTAAAGTACACTCAGGATAATAGCCATTAAAATTTATACCTCGGAAAAGATCCTGGAGTTACTGTGAACTTCCCTGAAGTTATCAGGCCAATAGACAGCCAGGACAGCAAAGGATCACAATATACTAAAGACCATAATAAAGGATGCTACACACAAAGCGTAGAACGTTAGTCTCATCTTAGACAAACATAACACAACTGACCTTGGTGCGTCTAGTTCTGCTGCACTTACTGGAGACAATACCCTAAGCTAAAACCATGATTCAAACAGTTTTGAAAATAGAAATGTTGTGAGAAATACAGTCTCTACATTTCCTTATTGTTTCTCTTATTCTATTAGGTGACTTAAACATATTTATAGTTCCAGGCTTGTGGTTTGTGAGTGTGTGTATGTGTGCATGCGTGTGTGCACGGCTGCTCTGTGCACATGCGATCCTCCCAGTCTATATCTGTGCAGTGCCTGGACTGCTAGATAAAATAATGTCCCTCTAAGTTGAAACTTTAGGAGTAGAGCTGCCAGATGCTCAAAAGAAACATCTGTTCCTGAAGGCCACAGGAGACAATGAAGGAAAACTGGATAATTTACAAGACAAAGTAAATACAACAAAGTGCAAATATAGATCAGCCATTCTGTTTCAAACTCGGCTGGCACATAAGGGGAAATAATAAAATAGCATTTACTGTTATGTTACAAAGCTCTATTTCTGTTTTAGAGGTGTGATATTGGGCAAGACATCATTTTTGTCAATTGTACAGTATCTGATTATAGGGAAGGGACAATGAAGACAAATCTCACTAAATCCCAATTTACCCCTGTATTTTCATCCAAAACTACAGTGGTTAAGTCAGCAACCCTTAATCTTTGGCTGCAATGATGGTCGAGTAACCTGAACTTGAAGATGACTGAAGCTAATGTAGAAAAGGCAATGTGAGTTGAGGACACAGACTGCATCAAGCCCAAGAACCAGCACAAGTAGATGGTGGGGAGAGAGAGGAATCCAGGGAAGCAAAGCAACCACCACTAAATTGGAAGATCAACTTTTATGGCGAAATATTCTATGGTTGGACTGTTCAGAGGGGAAGGGAAACAGGACAGTGCAGTGAAAAGTTAGAGGGTGCAAAGCCTGTCAATTCTAAATGTCAGGGACTGAGTATCCTTAGAGTCCAGATAGGGCTTCTCAAAATTTCCAGAGAGTCTTACAGTTGTGCTGGTGATGCAATGCCTTTGCAGATGGCTTCTCAGTGACTGTCCTCAACAGTCTGGCTCCTGCTGCCTTGCCTGCTGTGCTGTACACCAAAGCTCTGCCTCTTGGCCACCTCCGCAACCTCAGGTTGCCTTACCTACAACCCTAAGCTGGCCCTCCTTGTATTCCTACACTACTGCCTGCTTTCCCCACAGCCTGTGATGTTCAACTTCAGCTTACCCGCACTTTTCTTTCACCTTGGGTCTTCCTGCAATAACCCTGTTTATTTTAATACCAATAAATGGCAGCTACTCTACTCCTAAATATTTTCTTTTTCAAAAATCTTGTTCCAAGCTCAACAGGTTGTTGTCTGCCATTTTTCTCCCAACCTTCTCATACTCTGATCAGTCTCCCAGGGATCGTGGCAGGTCCTTATTTCTTTTATTCATTTTTCAAAAATCTTAATCCTAACATCTAGGTATCTACCTTCAGGCCTCAAATCTCCATCACCGTTTCTTCCTTAGAATCTATCATACAAAAAGGTCCTGGTTGCTCGCCTGCTGGCTTGAAGTCCCAGAAATGCTGAGATGATTATGGGCTTGGAAAATACCATCCCACTTCTCTCTTTTGTCTCCTTTCTCCTCTACTTACTGCCTTCACATATTAACACACGCATCAGTGTCTTCTGCATTTTTAACCAAAGGACACTAAAAATAATGTGCTAATTTGAATCTCATTAGTTTAATTTTATTATCTGAAAACTGTATGTTCCTGTGTAGAAAAACATGTTGAATTGATACAGGACAAGAAAAATTCTCCTGGATCCTTTGTTGGCTCACCCAAAGAGAAAATAGTAATCATCCTTAGTAGTAAATACACTGAGATTTTTCAATATCTGGGCCCAATATTCAAGATCAATTAATTCCTCTCTTTGAATGTATATACTTGGCAGTGTGTGTCCCAGGTTTCATTTTTCAGACTCTTGTGTCTCTTGTGCAAACTTCTGGAGCAGTGTCAGTGAAGGCAGGATATTCCCACTTAGCAACAAGAGTGGACCAGAGATCCCGTACTCATTGCAAGCAGGATTATCTCTGTTTGTGAAGGCCATGAGGCTAGTCTCATGGGCATCCTCCAATAATCTGAGTAGTCATCTAAAGTAAATAAAGACAAAGGTGAAAGTGATCTTTCCTCTTGAGATCCAACAAGGAATTAGGATATGAACTATAATGTCCCAAACACATGTTATTAAAGACCAGATAATTAGAAATGTATACTTATATTCAGAATCAATCCGAGAAACACCATCCCATTTAATTTTATGTGCACCTGAACCTCCCTTGAGTATAGTCTATAGAATCTTGGAGAAGACAGAGACCAGCCTGTGTCATGGACTCTCAAGAGATATTGGTGATGATATCATGCTGATCAGTATCATGAAAACAGGCCGTATTTTAAAGACTTAACCAGCATCATGCAGGATGCCTTGAATACAAAGATGAGTAATACAAGATTCTTTCTCTCAAAGGTTACCTATTGGAATGGTTCTCAAATTTTAACATTCATGGGAATCAAACGTAAAGTTATTTACAATGTGGATTATGCTCTCCATCCCACATTCTAATTCAACAGGTCCTTGTGAAATTTAGGACTTCATGAAAGTCCCTGTGTGATTCAGTCAAAAAATCACCCTCAAGAAGTTCTGATCTAATGAATAGGACCTAGAAAAATAGAGGAGAAATGATAAGACAGCAAAAGTAAATACTTTATCCTAGAATTGCCCACAATTACTCCTGGCCACAGGATATCCTTTATCTGTCCCACACATACATGACACACATTTTTCAGCTCATATCCAGGAGATGGTAATCGTGCATACAGTTTACACATTTGTCTCTCATTTGCACCTGCTCAAGGAATGGCATGCTTGTGCATGCAACTATTGAGTTCAGCTCAGGGATTCCTAATTGAAAATGCACATCTCAGAGCAAGATACAGGCTAATAATGTAGAAAGGGCCATGAGCCAGGTTTATTACTTTCTTTTCTAACTATGTTTTTCTACTGGCAAAAAAAGAGGCAGTAACATCTCAGGTATTTGTGGTTGCCATAGGGACAGAAGTTGTGATTTACCATAGAACACTGCTGCAAATAGCAATAAAATAGCATTTCCACAGAGGTCAGGGGCACAGATTCACTGAAGCTACCATCAAACCAGACAGCGGCTCAATCCATTCAATAAGAATTTTGCAGTTGCCATTGTAAGGTAAGTGGAAGAATGGTGAAATCCAGTCAAGTGTTTCCCTCTTGCTTGCACATCTTCAAATGCCCCACGGTCCATTACCCAGAGCTTTTGAGCCGTTTTGCCAGGTACTCTGGGCAATAGAAGGGGTGAACAATAGACCAAAAGTTATTTTTTTTAATCCAGTGACTCAAAAGTCGATGTTCAGAACCACAGAGACATTCTCAAATCTGATGCCTAACAATCCATCATGGAGACAATAGGATCATATATTGAAAAGAAATCTGGAGTTTTCTGGGCAAGCAAGCTATGAGGCAACTTCTGGCCTCCTAAAAGGTACAACTCAGTTACTGCTTAATGGATGGACATGATGTGAATATATATTTATATGTATGTGTACACACACTCACATACACACACAGTTGTTTTAAGGGGAGTACAAATGTTTTAAGGGGAGTATATTTAGCAATGGCATCTCCCCTTTCTCTTCCCTATCCATTTTGTTTCTGGAATGCAGTGCTCTGAAAGGCAACTGACCATCCTGCTGTATTGGGGAAGACATCCAGCTTGTCTCTTATTCCTCATTTCCAGCAACAGATGCCTACAACCCTGCTTCCATTGTCTTTTAAGTTTCATGTTTTATATTTTGTCTTCACTTTGTCTTTAAACGTGATCTTCATCTATTAATTATCTTACAGCCCTTTCCATTACAATTGTGTGTGGGTGTGTGGGTGTGTGCACGCACACGTGTGCTAAAATTTGGCAGCAGGGTGGTGGTGATCTTCTGAACTGTGTATTTTAGACTTTACCTAAATATTTAATTTTTCTGTTTAAAAAGTATTTAATATTAGCCAATTAGTCTACTCCCAAGTAATGGAATGTAGAACATGCAAAATACCGCAAGCTGTGTTCTCTATCCATAAGTAACATAAAGTTAGACTCTGGGAAAAAATTATTAATGTATGAAATAGTGTGGACCACGCAGGAAAAAATTAAGTGCTACATTGCCTTTTATAAGAATGTTGCCCATTGGTGTTGGAATGACTCACTTTAAGTTGAGTGCATTTGAAATGACGTGGTGTGATATATGCCTCAGAATATGCACTTCCTAAAAGCCTCAGATGAAACAGGAGAAAGAAGAGCTCTAAGATGCATGTGTTTTATCTTTGATGGGCTGGGTAAGCCATTCATTTGTACACATATGTCCTTTTCTTTTATTGATAAAGACAACCATTTCCTCTGGAGCTCAAGCAAAGAAAGAGTAATTCGCCCCAATTTCAAAAGTAAATCTATTATAGCTGTTCTGAACTTACTAGGAAGCTGTTATGTTAGTTGCCAATATATCCTATTCTTAATTGGTATTGTAGCTTTTTCTTTGTTTTAAAAATATCTTTATATTGATTTTCCTTTCAATGTAGATAGGATACAGAATTGAGTTAATCACTGCATGAGACCGTGCTGATTAATGTACAGTAAATCATTGCTGTCATCGTTGGTCCTCTAGAATTTGTTACTGTTTTTCTCCTTCATCCCTGGTTACTATTCCCATCCACGTCTACATATGTTAGCAGTTACTGTCATTTGTTTAATATGTCCTTGTCCCATATGAGTTTAATAAACATTCTTACATAAATTTATATCCATGAAGAACATATACAGTTGTTTTGTGAGGTGGTAAGTGTAGTGGCAAACAGTGTGGGTGCTGAATCCACCTGCCTGGCTGATACCCCAGCTTCATGATAGGTACATGTCTTTGGAGCTTATTAGTTCACATATCTGTGCTTCAGAATCTTTATCTGGATAAGCATAATAATAGTACCCATCTCAGTGGGCGTTTGAGTGGATTAAAATGCATATAAAGTACTTAAAACAGTATCTAGCACATACTAAGGAGTACATTAATATTAGCTATTATGAGGTATATTTAATTTGCATAAATGGTATTAACTTATAGAGCTCATTTTTTTAGGTAACACGTTCATGTAAAAGCTATTTGTATGATCTGTTCATTTCCCCTATGGACATTGCCTCTCAATGTTGTGTAGTATTCTAGTACATGCATCCTATACATTTCAGCCTACACATTTCCTATTTACGCAGATACCCATGTTGCTTTTATCCTTGTATATTATAGACAAGGCTATTATAAATGCTTTTCTACTTCTGAAGGACTGTGGGAGTTTCTCAAGCTGTGTACCCAGGAGTTTGGGTCATAATACCAAAAGACACAATCTAGAATGCCATAATTCTTAATGTTGAAATCCCAACAGTTTAAAATCTCTAAACTCGGGGGAGGACTCAAGATGGCACTGTGAGAACAACCCAGGATTGGAGCTCTCGTTGAATCCGCAAATGGTGAGTCGGAGCTGCATTTCCAGACTGATCTTTGTTGCCCACAGAATGGGGAAACTCCCAAGTATATAAAAGACACAGGACGCCAGGCAGTAGTTCTGCCTGGCGCAGCCGGCAGCCGGCCCTACCCAGCAATCCCCACAGGGTGCGCTTGTCCGGGTGCCCTGTTGAACCGGCAACCTGAGACTTGAGAGGGCTGGACTTGAGACTGAACGAGACTTGGACAGTAGGCCAGCCCAGGGGATTGCAGGGAAAGATCATTTGGGACACCCAGTGGGACGAACAAAACCGCGATTTCAAACTATCCCGAGCAGACGGTCCAAGACGCTCTGTGGGGGAGGGGCGTCCACCACTACAGAGGCAACCTGCCCCAACTGAGATACACGCCCACTGCTGACTCAGCCAGCCATTGCCGAGGTAACCCGTCCCTACTGAGATACACGCCCACTGCTGACCCAGCCTGCCATTGCTGAGGCAACATGCTACAACGAAGAGACTCTGCCGCAGGGCGTGGTGGAGACCACAGCAGAGCCTGCAGGAACAGGGCAAATCACACAACAGCAGGGCGGAGCCTCGGCAGCCAAACAGTGGCTAGTCTGCCTTCTAGCTGGGCAGGACACCTCATTGGACATTGAAAAATAAAGCCCGAACCCCCCAACACAGAGCATTTGAGAAAAAAAGGTTTTTTTTTAATGAGCTCTGTTGCAGCAGAATCAAACATAGCAGCCTAACAGCCCTGATTGAACAACAGAGCTCACAGCTCAGCAATTGAGCTCCAAAAAAGTACAGACTGTCTCCTCAAGCAGCTCGCTGACCCCTATATATCCAAAAGACTGACATTTGGCAGGCATCATCCTGGGACAAAGATAGCAGAAAAAGAAACGAGTAGCATCCCTCACTGTGCCACAGCTGCTAGAGGTGCACCCCAGACAAGCAGGGCCTTGAGTGGACCTCAGCAGTCGTACAGCGAAGGGGCTAGGCTGGTAGAATAAAAACCAAGTAACAGAAATACTTCATCATCAACAATCTGGGTGTTCACTCAGAGACCCAATCGAAAAGTCAACAACTATGCAGACGACAAGTGGATAAACCCACAAAGATGGGAAGAAACCAGTGAAAAAAAAAGGAAAACACCCGAAACCAGAACACCTCGCCTCCTAGAAAGAACCAAAACTCCTCACCAGCAAGGGAGCAAAGCTGGACAAAGAATGACTGTGACAAAATGACGGAATTAGACTTCAGAAGGTGGATAATGAGAAACTTTTGTGAGCTAAAAGAACATGTATTAAATCAATGCAAAGAAACTAAGGAACTTAAAAAAAGATATGAGGAAATGATAACAAGAATGGATAACTTAGAGAGGAATATGAATGAATTAAAGGAGCTGAAAAACACAATACGAGAACTTCGCGAAGCATGCACAAGTTTCAATAGCCGAATTGACCAAGCAGAAGAAAGAATATCTGAAGTCGAAGACCAACTCAATGAAATAAAATGAGAAACCAAGATTAGAGAAAAAAGCGCAAAAAGGAATGAACAAAGTCTCCAAGAAATGTGGGACTATGTGAAAAGACCTAATCTACGTTTGATAGGTGTACAAGAAGGGGACGAAAAGAATGAATCCAAGCTGGAAAATACTCTTCAGGACATCATCCAGGAAAACTTCCCCCACCTAGCAAGACAGGCCAACACTCAAATGCAGGAAATACAGAGAACACCACAAAGATATTCTGCAAGAAGAACAACCCCAAGGCACATAATCGTCAGATTCAACAAGGTTGAAATAAAGGAGAAAATACTAAGGGCAGCCAGAGAGAAAGGTCGAGTTACCCACAAAGGGAAGCCCATCAGACTCACAGCAGATCTCTCGGCAGAAACACTACAAGCCAGAAGAGAGTGGGGGCCAATATTCAACATTCTTAAAGAAAAGAACTTTCAACCCAGAATTTCATATCCAGCCAAACTGAGCTTCAGAAGTGAAGGAAAAATAAAATCCTTTGCGAACAAGCAAGTACTCAGAGATTTTGTCACCACCAGGCCTGCTTTACAAGAGCTCCTAAAAGAGGCACTACACATAGAAAGGAACAACCAGTACCAGCCATTCCAAAATCACACTAAAAGTTAAAGAGCATCAACATAATGAAGATTCTACAACAACTAACAGGCAAAACAGCCACTTAGCATCAAAATGGCAGTATCAAATTCACACATAACAATATTAACCCTAAATGTAAATGGACTAAATGCACCAATCAAAAGACACAGACTTGCAAATTGGATAAAAATCCAAAACCCATCAGTGTGCCGTATCCAGGAACCCCATCTCACATGCAAGGATACACAAAGGCTCAAAATAAAGGGATGGAGGAAGATTTACCAAGCAAGTGGAGAGCAAAAGAAAGCAGGAGTTGCAATTCTCATCTCTGATAAAATAGACTTTAAAGCAACAAAGATCAAAAGAGACAAAGAAGGCCATTACATACTGGTAAAAGGATCAATAAAACAAGAAGAGCTAACGATCCTAAACATATATGGACCCAATGCAGGAGCACCCAGATACATAAGGCAAGTTCTTAATGACTTACAAAGAGACTTAGACTCCCACACAATAATATTGGGAGACTTTAACACTCCACTGTCAATACTAGACAGATCAACCAGACAGAAAATCAACAAGGATATCCAGGGCTTGAACTCAGACCTGGAGCAAGCAAACCTGATACACATTTACAGAACTCTCCACCCCAAATCCACAGAATACACATTCTTCTCAGCACCACATCACACCTACTCTAAAATTGACCACATAATTGGAAGTAAAGCACTGCTCAACAAATGCAAAACAACTGAAATCATAACAAACAGCCTCTCAGACCATAGTGCAATCAAGTTAGAACTCAGAATACAGAAACCGACCCAGAACCGCACAGCTTCATGGAAACTGAACAACTGGCCCTTGAATGTTGAGTGGGTAAACAATGAAATGAAGTCAGAAATAAAGAAGTTCTTCGAAACCAATGAGAACGAAGACACAATGTGCCAGAACCTCTGGGACACATTTAAAGCAGTCTCTAGAGGAAAGTATATAGCAATAAGTGCCCATATGAGGAGAATGGAGAGATCCAAAATTGACACCCTATCATCAAAATTGAAAGAGCTAGAGGAGCAAGATCAAAAAAACTCAAAACCCAGCAGAAGACAAGAAATAACTAAGATCAGAGCTGAATTGAAGGAGATTGAGATACGAAAAACCCTTCAAAAAATCAATAAATCCAAGAGCTGGTTTTTTGAAAAGATCAACAAAATAGACAGACCACTATCCAGATTGATTAAAAATAAAAGAGAGAACAACCAAATAGATGCAATAAGAAATGATAAAGGGGAAATCACCACAGATTCCACAGAAATTCAAACCATCATCAGAGAATATTACAAACAACTCTATGCACATAAACTAGTAAACCTGGAAGAAATGGATAAATTCCTGGACTCCTGTGTCCTCCCAAACCTAAACCAGGAGGAAGCTGAAACTATGAATAGACCAATAACAAGGTCAGAAGTCAACGCAGCAATTAAGAGCCTACCACACAAAGAAAGCCCAGGTCCAGACGGGTTCACAGCCGAATTCTACCAGACACACAAAGAGGAGCTGGTACCATTCCTTCTAAAACTATTTCAAACAATCCAAAAAGAGGGAATACTTCGCAAATCATTTTACGAGACCAACATCATCCTGATACCAAAACCCGGCAGAGACCCAACAAGAAAAGAAAACTTCAGGCCAATATCCATGATGAACATAGATGCAAAAATCTTCAATAAAATATTGGCAAGCCGAATGCAACAGCAAATCAAAAAACTTATTCACCATGATCAAGTAGGATTCATCCCGGGGATGCAAGGCTGGTTCAACATACGCAAGTCTATAAACGTAATTCACCACATAAACAGAACCAAAAACAAAAACCACATGATTATCTCAATTGACGCAGAGAAGGCATTTGACAAAATTCAACAGCCCTTTATGCTAAAAACCCTCAATAAACTCGGTATCGATGGAACGTATCTCAAAGTAATAAAAGCTATTTATGACAAAACAACAGCCAATATCATACTGAATGGGCAAAAACTGGAAGCATTCCCTTTGAAATCTGGCACTAGACAAGGATGCCCTCTTTCACCACTCCTATTCAATATAGTTCTGGAAGTTCTAGCCAGAGCAATCAGGCAAGAAAAAGAAATAAAGGGTATTCAAATAGGAAAGGTGGAAGCCAAATGGTCTCTATTTGCAGACGACATGATAGTATACCTAGAAGACCCCATTACCTCAGCCCAAAAACTCCTGAAACTGATAAGCAACTTCAGCAAAGTCTCAGGATATAAAATCAATGTGCAAAAATCACAAGCATTCGTCTACACCAATAACAGACTTAAAGAAAGCCAAATCAAGAACGAACTGCCATTCACAATTGCTACAAAAAGAATAAAATACCTTGGAATACAACTCACAAGGAACGTAAGGGACCTCTTCAAGGAGAACTACAAACCACTGCTCAGCGAAATCAGAGAGGACACAAACAGATGGAGAAACATTCCATGTTCATGGTTAGGAAGAATTAATATCGTGAAAATGGCTATACTGCCCAAAGTAATTTACAGAATCAACGCTATCCCCATCAAGCTACCATTGACTTTCTTCACAGAACTGGAAAAAACCACCATGAACTTCATATGGAACCAAAAGAGAGCCCGCATAGCCAAGTCAATTCTAAGCAAAAAGAACACAGCGGGGGGCATCACACTACCGGATTTCAAACTATACTACAAGGCTACAGTAATCAAAACAGCATGGTACTGGTATCAAAACAGAGATATAGACCAATGGAACAATACAGAGGCACCGGAGGCAACACAACAGACATACAACTATACAATCTTTGATAAACCTGACAAAAACAAGCAAGGGGAAAGGATTCCCTGTTTAACAAATGGTGTTGGGAAAACTGGCTAGCCATGTGCAGAAAGCAGAAACTGGACCCCTTCCTGACACCTTACACTAAAATTAACTCCAGATGGATTAAAGACTTAAACATAAGACCTGGCACCATAAAAACCCTAGAAGAAAATCTAGGCAAAACCATTCAGGACATAGGAGTAGGCAAGGACTTCATGAACAAAACACCAAAAGCATTGGCAACAAAAGCCAGAATAGACAAATGGGGCCCAATCAAACTCCACAGCTTCTGCGCGGCAAAAGAAACAGTCACTAGAGTGATCGGCAACCAACAGAATGGGAAAAAATGTTTGCAGTTTACCCATCTGACAAAGGGCTGATACCCAGAATTTACAAAGAACTCAAATGGATTTACAGGAAAAAAACAAACAAGCCCATTCAAAAGTGGGCAAAGGATATGAACAGACACTTTACGAAAGAAGACATGTATGAGGCCAACAATCATATGAAAAAATGCTCATCATCACTGGTCATCAGAGAGATGCAAATCAAAACCACATTGAGATACCATCTCACGCCAGTTAGAATGGCGATCATTAAAAAATCTGGAGACAACAGATGCTGGAGAGGATGTGGAGAAAAAGGAACACTTTTACACTGTTGGTGGGAGTGTAAATTAGTTCAACCATTGTGGAAGACAGTGTGGCGATTCCTCAAGGCCTTAGAAATAGAAATTCCATTTGACCCAGCAATCCCATTCTGGGTATATATCCAAAAGACTATAAATCGTTCTACTATAAGGACACATGTACACGAATGTTCATGGCAGCACTGTTTACAATAGCAAAGACCTGGAATCAACCCAAATGCCCAATGATAATAGACTGGATTGGAAAAATGTGGCACATATACACCATGGAATATTATGCAGCAATCAGAAATGATGAGTTTGTGTCATTTGTAGGGACATGGATGAATCTGGAGAACGTCATCCTCAGCAAACTGACTCAAGAACAGAAAACGAAACATCGCATATTCTCACTCATAGGTGGGTGATGAAAAATGAGAACACATGGACACAGAAAGGGGAGTACTAAACACTGGGATCTATTGGGGGGAAAAGTGGAGGGCCAGTGGGAGGGGGAGGTGGGGAGGGATAGCCTGGGGAGAAATGCCAAATATGGGTGACGGGGAGAAGGAAAGAAAAGCACACTGCCATGTGTGTTCCTACGCAACTGTCTTGCATGCTCTGCTCATGTACCCCAAAACCAAAAATCCAATAAAAAATTAAAAAAATAAAATAAAATCTCTAAACTCCTGAAAATCCCAATCCTGAAATAAAAATTCCAGAAGTATAATTCTGTAAAAAAAAAGTAATTTAAAAATTATTTGAAAGATACTTATTTACATTTTTAAAAGGGGATTTACTTGCACAACACAAAAACATGGCAGGCCACTTTATATCTTACAATATGGAATAATACATGAATTTTCAAGCACAAAATTCTGTGTTAAACACAGATAAACAACCGTCACACGGGTCTAACAATTATGAGCAGATGGACCATACTTGTAAATAATACGTCAAAAACCAAATGCATATCACTGTGATTGGTAATTACCCTTCTTACTCCATCCAATTCTCCAAACATTAGCAGTTACTCTCATGTCCCAGCTTTAAAACTACTTAAACATAAGACCTGGCACCATAAAAACCCTAGAAGAAAATCTAGGCAAAACCATCCAGGACATAGGAGTAGGCAAGGACTTCATGAACAAAACACCAAAAGCATTGGCAACAAAAGCCAAAATAGACAAATGGGACCTAATCAAACTCCACAGCTTCTGCACAGCAAAAGAAACAGTCACTAGAGTGAATTGGCAACCAACAGAATGGGAAAAAAGTTTACCCATCTGACAAAGGGCTGATATCCAGAATTTACAAAGAACTCAAACAGATTTACAGGAAAAAAACAAGCCCATTCAAAAATGGGCATGGGATATAACAGACACTTTACAAAAGAAGACATATATGAGGCCAGCAATCATATGAAAAAATGCTCATCATCACTGGTCATCAGAGAGATGCAAATCAAAACCACATTGAGATACCATCTCACGCCAGTTAGAATGGCGATCATTAAAAAATCTGGAGACAATAGATGCTGGAGAGGCTGTGGAGAAAAAGGAACACTTTTACACTGTTGGTGGGAGTGTAAATTAGTTCAACCATTGTAGAAGACAGTGTGGTGATTCCTCAAGGCCTTAGAAATAGAAATTCCATTTGACCCAGCAATCCCATTACTGGGTATATATCCAAAGGACTATAAATCGTTCTAGTATAAGGACACATGCACATGAATGTTCATTGCAGCACTGTTTACAATAGCAAAGACCTGGAACCAACCCAAATGCCCATCGATGATAGACTGGACTGGGAAAATGTGTCACATATACACCATGGAATATTATGCAGCAATCAGAAATGATGAGTTTGTGTCATTTGTAGGGACATGGATGAATCTAGAGAACATCATTCTCAGCAATTGACACAAGAACAAAATGAAATACCGCATATTCTCACTCATAGGCGGGTGATGAAAAATGAGAACACATGGACACAGGGAGGGGAGTACTAAACACTGGGGTCTATTGGGGGGAAAAGGGGAGGGCCAGCGGGGGAGGGGGGAGCTGGGGAGGGATAGCCTGGGGAGAAATGCCAAATGTGGGTGAAGGGGAGAAAGGAAGCAAAACACACTGCCATGTGTGTACCTATGCAACTGTCTTGCATGTTCTGCACAGGTACCCCAAAACCTAAAATGCAATAAAAAATTAAAAAGAAAACAAAACTTCACCTGAAATACTGTGACAGACAACCTATGTCTTTTGACGAGATGGATCAAAAACTGCAATCGGTCACCGCTGTGTAGGCTTTTGCCCAATTAGCCCAGATCTTGAGAAATTTTATCTTTGACAAATGCAGATGTGCAAAAAACCCTCCTCATTTATTGAGGAAGTTGCAATATTACACACACCCACAGTGCTTACACACAAAGTTAACTTTGTGATAATGCACTTTTTGTGGCGTCAAATTGCTGATGTTCAAGGCAGCAGAATAAAAGTCTGTCCCAGCTCTCATAGAGAACCCATTTGCCTTGTGTATTTGTTCTCCCTGGGCACCAGGCCAATTGAATGGTGCCTGCCAATGTGGAGGGCAGATCTTTCTACCTAGTCCTAGTCAGACTCACACACTCATCTCCCCTGGAAATACACTCACAGACACACCCAAAATAATGCTTTACCAGATTTCTAGGTATTTCTTAGTCCAGTCAATATCTAAAGTCCACAAATTTACCCCTTGTCAACTTGGCATCCACATGCCTGCCCCTCCTAAAATCATGCTTGATATAGACAATAACAAGATAATAGCTCCATCTAACATGATGCATCAAAGGTGATAAAATTATCCTGTGCACAACCAAAAATGGACTAATCACTTCCCCCAGAATTCAACTTGCAGAATGTCAATATTTGGAATTGTGATTTTCAGAGTTTCAGACATTATGGGCTGACGTTTTGATTCCATTCACTATTATGGCAAATAAAGGATTAGTTGTTGTTATATACAACTGCTTTCCTTCTTTCATCGTACAATACAGTTGTTAAGTGGTTCATAGCTGAAATATGTTTATATCCCGTTATTATGTGTTTTTGGTTGTGTTTTAACACTTGCCTCATTTTCTCATTTGCTATTTATCAGAAATGTAACATTCCTTTCAGTATTAAACATATTATCAGATAATCTGACAGTGTTAATTTTTTTTTTACTTATGCATAATTTAGGATTGACTGCTCTATGCCTGGTGCGTAAGGACTTTATTTATTTGACCAGTCTCCCTTATCTTTTTTCCTCTTGTGAAGCTGCTATTTCCTGTTTATACTGACTTCGTTTTTTTCTGGTTTCCTCTCTTATTCTGTGGAGCACATCTTCCAGCAGCTTCTTGACAGAGTCTATAGAAGGAGAATCTGTGAGACTTTGCTTGGCTGAAAATATCTTCTTTTCTTTCACACTTGATTGATAGATTTCATGGGACATTATTATACCTTTGAAATCATTTTACCTTAGAATGCAGAAATTAAGCCTTCTTTATATTCCAGCTGCCAGTGTTTCTATATTAAGCCATCCTCCCTGGGTTGTTTCACCTACCCCACAGGAAGAGGAGAAAGAAGTGCACCTACTGGTACCTTCTCTGTCCCCCAAACAACCCTGGCAGATTCTAATGTTTCTTTCTATCTGAGACTGGCACACAGGGGCTGACAGGACTCATTTCCTGCCTCACCACATTGCAGAATGGCCCAGCTAGGCCAGTGTCAGTAAAGAAAAGAAAATTCTTAGGCAGCATTCCTGGGCTCTCCCTGGTGCATAGCAGGTAGCATTCCTCTCCAGGATGCTTTCCCCACTGCATCTGAGAACCTTGATTTCTGGGATCCATCAACCATTCTCAATTCTGAGAAGCAGCCAGTTTGGGTTTGGGGTGGACACAGCAAGTCGTAACAATATGCTACGTGACGGGAAACCCCAGGAGTTTCTTTTTATAGTGCAGGCAAATGTTGTTCAAACATAAGCCAAAACACAGCAGTTATTAGTTCCATTTTAATAAACTATTTATTGTTGGAATAGAATGTGTATGTTGTTAATCTGTTTTCCAGTGATCCTCTGTTATTAAATGGCATCTGCATTTAGCCAGATGCTAGTCTGAAATCTGAGAATCAGTCTTGGTTCTTCCCTCTTCCTCATCTCAGATATTCATTCCATTGTCAACTCTTAGGGACGGTTTTCTTCAAAATACATAAACCTGCCTACTTTTCTGTATGTTCCCTACTAAATAAAGAGGTGTGGCACACCTCTTTATTTCTTATGTGGACTACTGCAGTGTTCTCAATGACTCCCCCATCCAAAAAATAAGTCATTCTCCACACAGCAGCTAGACTTAATTTTCTTCAAACGCCTCACCACGGTGTATAAGGCTTAGCACAGTCAGCTTCTTGCCTTTTCTTCCCAATCTTCGGACATGCTATTCTCTCTCCATCTGCCACTAAATTTTGGTGCCTGCAGCACACCCATTTCTCCCTACATCTCCATGTTTTGTGCGTAAAATGCTCTTTTCCTTACTGGCTGTTGCATACCCTTTAAATGTCAACTTGAATAATACTTCTTCAGAGATTTTTCCCAGAGCACTGATTCTACAGCAAGTCCTCCCTAACATAAATTTCTCTTAGTGTCATTTTATTTTCATTTATCCAAATGGTGGTCATGTTGGTATTTATTGTTTACTTAGTGTCTATCTCCCCAAATGGGTTACAGACACCATAAGGCAGGTGCCAAGTCTGTTTTGCACACTACTGTGTTTCCGTTCAAGGAAATTGCCTGGGACATAGTAAATATATGGGAACTCAGTACCAAGGGGACAGGCTAGGAGTGTATTCCTTTGTAGATTTGCCTAAGTTGTGGGCTGGGTTTACTGGTGTTTTCTGCCATCTTTAGGGTCAGTTTTGCAACGGATTAAGAGAGGATGAATAACAAGGGAAATGGCTTTAAATGTGCATTTATTTTTTATGTGTATGTATATTGAGTTTTGTGGGAAAGCAAGTAAGAAATTGGGAAACACCAAGTCTTAGTGGTTTCCTGAAATGTGAAATGATTTATTCACTCTCTAAGACTGAATATAGTTATAGTCTCTGAACTAGGTGCTATAACTTAGGAAATTTAGACCCACAGTCTGGTTTCAGAGAACCTTCGGTTAAACATGCAGTTTTGTGTATGCAGAAAAAATATGATACAGGCAGTTATAATAAGAAGCAGAGTGGTTTAAGTACTGCCACAGAGATTAGCGTTGGGCCAATGGCTGTGGTGACACTTCACTAAGAATTGAGGACACAGACAGCAGCTTAGATCAGGCATGTGCAGGATTTTGACAGGCAGTGTTTGGTCTCCCCGCCTTTTAAATACTCTGAGGAATACTGTAGAATGGATTAAGCTTTATGGTCAAAATGAGTTTCACACTATTGCCTCTCCACGGATCTTGATTTTACAAAAAAAGATGTATGCTGTTAAGAATGCCATACAAGGTAAAATTTTCATATATATACTATGAAATGAAAAAAGGTATTTTGGTGCGAATTAACTGAACTTTCATTTTGTGATTAGCCCGAAAGGAAATTAAAACTCATTTGAATCATAAATTGCTCTTCAGCAGGCCATTATGAATTTTACGGAAAGATATTTCCAATACTCCCCCTCCCTTTTTAAGCAAATGCAGTCTATGAATTTTAAAATAAAGCCTAGAAATCAAGTAATTCATCTACCAAGATATTTTTGTTTATTATTGTCCCTGTATGGAGGACACAATTTGATGCAGTTTGAACATAATTCTTATTTTCCTTCATGATCTTACTTAGTTTATACGATAGGCAGCACGGCTGATTGCTTTTGAGCATTTTAATGTGAGAGGGGATTTCGCCCCATCTCTCGAGGCAATTGGGTACTATAAATAGCCAGGTAGTGATCTTACACATGCAAGTCGCATAGTGGATTGTAAATGTTACAGCCTTCATTTAAAGGTGAAATGATAAAGCACCGTGACCACTAAGGATTTAATAACCTGTAGGGATCTGGTTTTCTGTTGCAAAGCCTCTTTTTCCTCAGAAAACGTTTGGTAGTGTGCAGTTTGCAGTGGCAGATAGGAGGACAAAAATTTTAAAACGGCACACAAGCTATGTAAATAATGAAGGAAACTGCACATGGGGTTCTCTATTCTGCAGAAGGGCAACAGGTCTTCTGTGTAGCAAAGGGGCTTACTAAGGAGTGACCAGTCTTATTCTGTCTGGACTTAGGTAGCTGTATGTAGACCAGTGTGAGAGAGCCATCAATTTCCTCGTAGTTAAATCAGGAAAACAACCCAGATGCACTGAAAGTTGCAGTGGAAAAATAAATGTAATCAAATCAGAAGGTGAAGGAAGATAGGACCTATGATAAGAAATTAAAAATTGCTGCATGGTATACATTTTAAAAATCTTAGTTAAAATAACAGTCATTTAAAAAAGGTGTGTCACATATATTTAAGGCAAACCTGTAAATATTTACTCTTAGGTCTGAGATATTTTCACATATTACAATGGATATTGGTTGAAATGAAAGTCAATCCTGTCTGACTAACACTGCAAGGAACCGGGACACAGTCTATTTATTAGAAAGTCTCCCCAGCCCACCTTTACTAAGTCTCCCCACCCGTGAAACTTAATGTCTCTCTTTCAACCAGCTTTCTGTTTTAAAAGCAGTTTTTTCCAGTCACAGTATTCAGAGAGACAGATTCACTGGATTCCAGTTCTGGATTCTCACTGAGAGGCTTAAGGAATTCTGCTCCATTTCTGTCTCTCTAAAGACACTCAAGGCATCTATTGAAGGTAATATAAGAATCAGATAAAAGACATACAATTTAAAAATGGCACACAAGTTTAAACAGCACAATGAAATGTTTAAAAATATTAGACTTTATGTTTTAGTTAGAGTCATAGGAAAAGTAAGCAGAAAGTACATAGAGTTCCCACATAACTCCCACCCACACATACTGAGTCTATATTCCCTGTTCTAGAGGGGTACATTTGTTATGATTGAAGAACTTACACTGACATGTTATTAGAGTCCATGGTTTGCCTTAAGATTCATTCTTGGTATTGTATATTCTACAGGTTTTGACAAACCAATAATTATGTGTATCCAACTATTACATTTTTGAATTAACAATACGGAGAATTAAGTTGAAACAGATAGCAAGTCTGGAATTTTGGGTACCGTAAAAGAAAAATTTCAGTTAAACAGGCAAGGAAACAGTCATTTAAGATGATTGTGGCTAGGCGCAGTGGCTCACACCTGAGTGCAGGACTTCAAGACTAGCCTGGCCAACATGGCAAAACGCCATCACTATTAAAAATACAAAAATTATCTGGGTGTGGTGGTGCACTTCTGTAATCCCAGCTACTTGGGAGGCCGAGGTGGAAGAATCGCTTGAACCTGGGAGGTGGAGGTTGTGGTGAGCTGAGATTGTGCCACTGCACTCCAGCCTGGGCAACATAGTGAGACTCCATCTCACAAAAAAAAAAAAAAAAGAAATATTATTGCAATAGAGGTTGACTATTCCGATGAGGAAAAGAGACTGAACTCAATTCTCCCTGAAGCAAAAGGTGGGAGTAGTTATAAGTATAGTCATGTGCTGTCTAATGACAGTTCAGTCAATGACAGGCTGCATATATGACAGTGGTTTCATAAGATTATGTTGTATTTTTACTGAATATTTTCTATATTTAGGTTTGTTTAGATGCATGGATAGCATTGTGTCATAACTGCCTACAATATTCAGTAAAGTGTCATACTGTACAGGTTTGTAGCCTAGCTGTGTAGTAGGCTATGCTGTTTAGGTTTGTGTAAGTGCGTGTTATGATGTTTGAAGTCATCTAATGACACGTTTCCCGTTATTAAGGGAGGCACGAGTGTACCGAGGTGAGCTAGTGAAAAAGCCTTGGAGAATGTTGGGGGAGGTTGGTCAGTGAGATCTGGCCTTCTGTGTTTACCAATGGGTGTTTGTCAAAGTTAGGTTTCTATCTTCCCACGGGGATTGGGAATAGGGGCACTATCTTCCTTAATGGTTACTTACCAAAGGGGTGGCTTATACTTGACAAAGACATTCCTGGGATGTAAAACTGGTGAGATGCTGAGAGATGATTGATATCTCAAAGGGGCAGATAAACTTGTTACAAGTTTTGTTTTTTTTCCCCCCAAGTAAATGCACTAAGACAAGGGAGGTCTAGGATGTAGTCAGGAAGAAACCTGTCTAAAGTTTAGTCAAGTAAAGGGGAATATTAAGACCTTCTTGGTTATTTTCCCTGGAAGAGACTTAAGGTAATTACCGGTGGACTGGCTTGCTTTCTCCTCGGTTGCTTAATAAGCGTCACTTAAAATTACCGAAGCTGACTCTAGAATTTCCTAAATCGGTGCAATTTCCAAAGAAAATTGAAAAGGGATGTGCAGTGAGTTGAAAAGGAGAGAGGGATGGAGTCAGACCTGTAGAATGAAAGATGTCACTGAGGGAACAGGAGCTATAAACTTAAACTATAAACAGCCCTGTCCCCCCAATTCTTTTTTTTTTTTTACAAAACTGAGCTCTTTCTTTTCCTGCTGAGGCTACCCTGGTTTTACAAATGTGTCGATGTTGGGGTAAAGCAATGACACAGAGAGTGAAGACTCAGGACAGACCCTGTGCATAACTCCCTTATAATTCAGATTTGTGGTGGTGACACTTGGGGACAGTGGGAGCCTCCCAAATCTAGAAGTAGCATTTGATTCAATGGACTTAGTAACTAATTGCTTACAAAGATGTTAAAGGCAGGCTATAGTAATTTGGATTCTCAGGGGGGATGTTCCTGAACTGCAACTCTGAGCATCACAGTCTTAAAAAGAAACTGAGGCCGATCTACTGTGGATACCCGTGTTGGACGATAGAAGCCCACACTATCACCTGCTGAGTAAGCCAGATGCACTGGCGTTTGCACACATGAGCAGGTTGAACTCCCATTTGCTTACAACTTTCAAGGAAGATGTTTCTGATGACATCTTGAGCTATGACCAAATGTGGGGCAGGAGGAAGATAGGGTTAGGAATTATTTCCCAGATAACAAGAACCAGAAAGATCTCCGCTTACTTAGAACGGGGTTTCTGAATAGAAGAGCTGCCAGACAGGACAGGAATATACATTTTTGATCACGATATGTTACAGAAGACAGAGAAGATTCTAATTTTGGAAAGAGAATGTGAGGATGACTGCCTATTTTTCTAATGTTACAGGCTCAAGACTCTCTCCCCTCAAGATCCTGATGCCAACATACTCTCTTTGATTCTGTGGCTGATTTTGGGAAGAGATGGTCGGTAAAGCTGTTTAGCTGTGGTAGAAAAGAGAGGCTAAACCCTCTCTCCAGCTTTGAAGTAAACCCTTGCCTCCTTTCCCCTCTGAAGAAGGTATGCACACCCTTCCACCAGGCTTCTCCCACTCCTCTGCCTGTTCTAGCTCCCCACTCCAGATGCAGTCCTGTACCTACCCAGATGACTTTTCTGAAGAGAAGAGACTTGGAATTTTAGGAA
Source organism: Callithrix jacchus (assembly GCF_049354715.1). NCBI lineage: Eukaryota > Metazoa > Chordata > Mammalia > Primates > Cebidae > Callithrix > Callithrix jacchus. The sequence continues at coordinate 68,539,425 of NC_133502.1, forward strand.
TTCTGGCCATACTTGGGGCTTTGGTCATACATGGGGGCTTTGAAATGGAGAGCAGCAAGGGACCTTTTTTCTTAAATTCTCATCTGGGAAAAAAGTATTGGAAAATGTTTGCAAGTTGGAAAAGGACAGAGGGGAAACAAAGGCTGAGTTTCATCACTGGATGTCAGCGAGTGTTTTCCTCTACTTGATTCCAACACTCAGTTCTTCCATCATTTTCCAGGTTGACTTCCCAGCACTGTCCCTTAGGTCAGAGTTCCAGTGCATTTGCTTTCATGCATGCCTATTCCCTAATGTCCGTTACCTTGCTGATTTTTCATCTGGTCATACCGGATGAGCCACTCTTAGCCCGATATGCACACTCAAAAAAAACGTGATAAGCATGGAGATTTTATGATCTCTGACTGGCACAGCCTGGGGCAGCACATTATTTACATTTGGAGCTTAGAATGATTTGGGCACATTATGACAAGTGTGCCTTAGCTTCATAGAATCCAACCTAAACCTTCCAGGAAATTGTGTTGAAAGGCCTCCAGGGAGACAGTCCCTGATACTATGGGGTAGACTGTTCCAGCCTTTATTCACTTTGACTTAGATGTAAAAGTTCTCCTTTTACAAATGTGGTCTCTTTCTACTGTCACTAGTCTGTCACCTTCCCTTCCTGGGCTCAGAGGACAAGGACAGGATTCACACCATTTATAGAGTCAGCATGGAGGCCAGTGTTTTGGACTTATAGGACCTATGATTCCAGCTTCTACCCAATTTTTACCCTTATTGATTTTGACATCTTCCTTAGAGAAGGTGCCAAAGACTAGATAGTAGGCAGCATAGAATTTAAGCTAATAGTTTTTGCTCGAATTTGCCATTATTATCTTTCTCTTTTCCTCCATTTCTATGGCTATTGTGCTATTTAAGGGTTTTCACAGTTCTGCCTGGCCTTTAGTACTCGTTCTCAAACTTGTCTCCCTGCCTTGGGATTCATCTCTCTTCTGTATAACTTATATCCCATCTTTAGATCATAAAATGCAGATTAGGCAATTCTGTTTCCTTGAATAAAAACTGCTATAACTAGAAGGTGAAAATCAAACTGATTATTGCCCCTCACTTAAAAAAATTTTTCCCACTCTTTCTTTCCAGGCTTATCTCCTGACAGTCTCCCAACTCTTCAACATACAAGCCACATCTTTGATGGTTTCCAGAAAGTATTGTGCCTTTTCACACATGGAATATTGGATGCATGCTGTTTTTTCTGGATAGAATATTTTTTCTACAATTTTCTTATGGTCATCTGTTCTTTCACTAAGACTAAATCTCACCTCTTCTGTGAGAGTGTTGATAATCCCTTGGACAAAGGAGTTAATCAGTTTCCCCTCTCTGCCTCTCAGGACTATGGCACTCTAATGCCATGGCCCACATTACTCTGTCTGTCCTGCTGTGCAGTGAGCTCCTCAGTGACCGTGGTGATCTCATATTCATCTCTATATCACAAATTCTTTCCCTAGCTCTTCAGTTAAGGGCTAGACTAGACACCTGTAAATGCTTGAAAAATGACTAAGACTAGATGAACAGTTTCTTCTGACTCTGTTTCCTCGAGGAATTTTCTTTCTCTCTTCTTTTTTTAAATGTTAAGTTCTGGAATACATGTACAGAATTTGCAGGTTTGCTAAATAGGTATACCTGTGCCATAGTGATTTGCTGCACCCATTGACCCATCCTCTAAGTTCTCTCCCCTTGGCCCCCACCCCACAATAGGCCCCAGTGTGTGTTGTTCCCTTCTCTGTGGCCATGTGTTCTCATTGTTCAACTCCCACTTATGAGTGAGAACATGCGGTGTTTGGTTTTCTGTTCCTGTGTTTAGTTTGCTGAGGATGATGGCTTCCAGCTTCATCCATGTCCCTGCAAAGGACATGATCTCATTCTTTTATATGGCTGCATAGTATTCCATGCTGTCTGTGTACCACATTTTCTTTATCCAATCTATCCTTGATAGGCATTTGGGTTAGGTCCGTGACTTTGCTATTGTAAATAGCTGCAATAAACATACATGTGCATGTATATTTATAGTAGAATGATTTATAATCCTTTGGGTATAAACCCAGTAATGGGATTGCTGGGACAAATGGTATTTCTGGCTTTAGAGCCTTGAGGAATTGCTCTACTGTCTTCCACAATGGTTGTACTAATTTACATTCCCACCAACAGTGTAAAAGTGCTCCTGTTTCTCCACAGCCACACCAGATTCTGTTGTTACTTGACTTTTTAATACTCACCATGCTTACTGTTGTGTTATGATTTCCCATTGTGGTTTTGATTTGCATTTCTTTAATCATCAGTGATGTTGAGCTTTTCTTCATGTTTGTTGGCTGCATAAATGTCTTCTTTTAAGAAGTGTCTGTTTATATCCTGTGCCTAGTTTTTGATGGCATTGGTTTTTTCTTGTAAATTTATTTCAGTTTCTTGTAAATTCTGGATATTAGACCTTTGTCAGATGGGTAGATTGAAAAAATGTTCCCTATTCTATAGGTTGCCTGTTTACTCTGATGATGGTTTCTTTAGCTGTGCAGAAGCTCTTTCATTTAATTAGATTCCAGTTACCAGTTTTTGCTTTTGTTGCAATTGCTTTTGGTGTTTTAGTTATAAAGTCTTTGTCCATGCCTATGTCCTGAATGGTATTGCCTACATTTTCTTCTAGGGTTTTTATGGTTTTGGGTTTTACATTTAAGTCTTTAATCCATCTTGAGTAAATTTTTGTATATGTTGTAAGGAAGTAGTCCAGTTTCAGTTTAGTGCATATGGCTAGCCAGTTTTCCCACCACCATTTATTGAATTTTAAATGTATTGATCCTTTCTCTATTGCTTGCTTTTGTCAGGTTTGTTGACAATCAGATGGTTGTAGAGATGTAGTGTTATTTCTGATGTCTCTGTTCTGTTGATTGGCTTATATCTACTGTAGTCTTACAGTATAATTTGAAGTCAGGTAGCATGATACCTTCAGCTTTGTTCTTTTTGCCTAGGATTGCCTTGGCTATATAGGGTCTTCTTTGATTACCTATGAAATTTAAAGTAGTTTTTTCTAATTCTGTGAAGAATGTTCCTGGTAGTTTGATGGGAATAGCATTGAATCTATAAATTACTTTGGGCAGTACGGCCATTTTCATGATACTGATTCTTCCTAATCATGGGGATGGAATGTTTTTCCATTTGTTTGTGTCCTCCTCTCTCATTTCCTTTAGCAGTGCTTTGTAGTTATCCTTAAAGAGGTACTTCACATTCCTTGTTAGCTATATTGTTAAGTATTTTATTCTCTTTGTAGTGATTGTGAATGGGAGTTCATTCATGATTTTTCTCTCTGCTGCTCTATTATTAGAGTAAAGTAATGCTTGTGATTTTTGAACATTGATTTTGTATCCCAAGACTTTGCTGAAATTGTTTATCAGCTTAATGAGGTTTTGGGCTAAGACAATGAGGTTTTCTAAATAGAGAATCATGTTGTCTTCAGACAGCGACAATTTCACTTCCTCCCTGCCTATTTGAATACCCTTTATTTCTTTATCTTGCCTGATTGCCCTGGCCAGAACTTCCAATAGTATGTTGAATAGGAGTGGTGACAGAGCCATCCTTGTTTGTACTGCTTTTCAAAGGGAATGCTTCTAGCTTTTGCCCATCAGCATGATATTATTGGCTGTGGGTTTGTCATAAATAGCTCTTATTATTTTGAGGTATGTTCCATAAATACCTAGTTTATGGAGAGATTTTAACATGAAGCGATGTTGAATTTTATCAAAGGCCTTTTCTGCATCTATTGAGATAATCATGTGGTTTTGTCTTTGGTTCTGTTGATGTGATGGATTACATTTATTGATTTGCATATGTTGATCCAACCTTGCATCCCATGGATGAAGCCAACTTGATCATGATGGATCAGGTTTTTGATATGCTGCTGGATTTGTTTTGTCAGTATTTTATTGAGGATTTTTGCATTGATGTTCATCAGGAATATTGGCCTCAAGTTTTCTTTTTTGTTGTATCTCTTCCCTGTTTTGGTATCAGGCTGAAGCTGGCTTCATAAAATGAGTTAGAGAGGAGTCCTTCCTTTTCAATTATTTGGAATAGTTTCAAAAGGAATAGTACCAGCTCCTCTTTGTACTTCTGGTAGAATTCAGCTCTGAATCCATCTTGTCCTGGGCTTTTTTTGACTGGTAGGCTATTAATTACTGCCTAAATTTCAGAACTTGTTACTGGTCTATTCAGGGATTTGACTTCTTCCTGGTCTAGTCTTAGGAGGATGCATGTGTCCAAGAATTTATCCATTTCTTCTAGAGTTTCTAGTTTATTTGTGTAGAGGTGTTTATAGTATTCTCTGATGGTGGTTTGAATTTTCTGTGGGGTTAGTGGTGATATGTCCTTTATCATTTTTTATTGTGTCTATTTGATTCTTCTTTCTTTTCTTCTTTATTATTGTGACTGGCAGTCTATCTGTTTTGTTAATTTTTTCAACAAAGCAGCTCCATGATTCATTGATTTTTTGGAGGGTTTTTCATGTCTCTATGTCCTTCAGTTCTTCTGTGATCTTAATTAATTCTTGTTTTCTGCTAGCTTTTGGATTAGTTTGCTCTTGCTTCTCTAGCTCTTTTAATGGTGATATTAGGACATTGATTTGAAATATTTCTACTTTTTGTTGTGTGCATTTAGTGCTATAAATTTCCCTCTAGACTGCTTTAGCTGTGTCCCAGTGATTCTGGTATGTTGTCTCTTGTTCTCATTGGTTTCAGATAAATTCTTGATTTCTGACTTATTTTCATTATTTACCTAGGAATCATTCAGGAGTAGGTTTTCATGTAATTGTGTGGTTTTGAGTGAGTGTGTTAATCCCGAGTTCTAATCTGAATACAGTGTGGTCTAAGAGACTATTATGACTTCAGTTCTTTTGCGTATGCTGAGGAGTGTTTTACTTCCAATTATGTGATCAATTTTAGAGTAAGTGCATGTGGCACTGAAAGGAATGTATATTCTGTTGATTTTGGGTGGAGAGTTCTGTATATGTCTATTAGGTCCACTTGATCCAGAGCTGAGTTCAAGTCCTGAATATCCTTGTTAATTTTCTGTCTCTTTGTAGGTCTCTAAGAGCTTGTTTTATGAACCCGGGTGCTTCTATATTAGGTGCATATGTATTTAGGATAGTTAACCCTACTTGTTGAATTTATCTCTTTATCATTATGTAAGGCCCCTCTTTCCTTTTTTCATCTTTGTTGGTCTAAAGTCTGATTTGTCAGAGACTAGGATTGCAGGCCCTGTTTTCTTTGGCTTTCCCATTTGCTTGGACAATTTTCCTCCATCCCTTTATTTTGAGCCTATGTGTGTCTTTGCACAAGAGTTGGGTTTCCTGAATGCAGCACACTGATGGGTCTTGACTCTATCCAATTTGCCAGTCTGTGTCTTTTAATTGGGGCATTTAGCCCATTTACATTTAAGGTTAGTATTGTTATGTGTAAATTTGATCCTGTCATCATGATGCTCTCTGGTTATAGCAACACTGGTTGATGCAGTTTCTTCATAGTGTCATTGGTCTTTATATTTTGGTGTGTTTTGCAGTGGCTGGTACTGGTTTTTCCTTTCAGTATTTAGTTCTTCATTCAGGAGCTTCTGCAAGTCAGGCTCCTGACAAAATCCCTCAGTATTTGCTTGTCTGGAAAGGAGTTTATTTCTCCTTCACTTAGGAAGCTTAGTTTGGCTGGATATGAAATTCTGGATTGAAAATTCTTTTCTTTAAGAATATTGAATATTGGCCCCCAGTCCCTTCTGGTTTTCAGGGTTTTTGCTGGTCTGATGGGCTTCCCTTCTTTTTGACCTTGTAGAATCTGATTACTTGTCTTGGGGTTGATCTTCCTGTGGAGTATCTTAGAGGTGGTCTCTGTATTTCCTGAATTTGCATGCTGGCCTGTCTTGCTAGATTTGGGAAGTTCTCCTGAATAATATCCTGAGTGTGCTTTCCAGCTTGTTTCCATTCTCCCAGTCTCCTTCAGGTACTCCAGTCAATTGTTGGTTCAGTCTTCTTATGTAGTCTTATATTTCTTGGAGGCTTTGTGCATTCCTTTTTGTTTCTTTTTCTCTAATCTTGTCTGCATGCCTTATTTCAGCAAGGTGGTCTTCAAACTCTGATATCCTTTCTTTATTTTGGCTGTTGTACTTGTGTATGCTTCAAGAAGTTCTCATGCTGTGTTTTCCAGTTTTGTCAGGTCATTTATGTTTCTCTATAACCAGGTTATTCTAGTTAGCAGCTCCTGTAACTTCTTATCAAGGTTCTTAGCTGCTTTGTACTGGGTTAGAACATGCTCCTTTAGCTCAGCAGAATTTATTACTCATCTTCTGGAGCTTCTGTTAATTCATCCATCTCATCCTCTGTCCTGTTCTGCACCCTTGCTGGAGGAGTGTTGCAATCATTTGGAAGAGAAGAAGTCCCCTGGCCTTTTGAGTTTTCAGTGTTTTTTTGTTGATTGTTTCTCATGTTCATAGTTTGTCTAGTTTCGATCTTTGAGGCTGCTGACCCTTGGATGGGGTTTTTGTGTGAACTTTTTTTGTTGTTGATGCTGTTGTTGTTGCTTTCTGTCTGTCTGTTTTTCTTTCAATGGTCAGGTCCCTCTTCTGTTGGGCTGTGGTTTGCAGGGAGTTCACTTCAGGCCCTGTTCATCTAGTTTACTCCTGTGCCTAGAGATGTCACTCAAGCAGGCTGGAGAACAGCAAAGATGGCTGCCTGCTCCTTCCTCTGAGATCTCTGACCTCAAGGGTCACCAACCTCATGCCAGTAAGATCGCACCTCTATAGAGTGCGACAACCCCTGTTAGAGGGTCTTACCCATTTGGATGGCACAGAGAACAGGACCCATTTAATGAAACACTTTGTCCCTTGGTGGGGGAATGTGCTTCACTTGGTGAAACCCCAATCATCTGGGCTGCCCAGATTCCTCAGAACTACCAGCAGGAAAGGTTAAGTCTGCTGATCTGCAGAGACTGTGGCTACCCCTCCCGCTATGGGCTCAAGCCCAGGGAGATCAGGGTTCTGTCCCTGAGCCTCTGGCTGCAGTTGTTCAGTTTCCTGGAGGGAGGGCCCAACATATGAGGATGGATGAGTCAGGGTCAGGCCTGAAGAGGTGCTCTGGCTGCAGTCTGCCACAGCTGGTGTGTTGGGTTTGGGAGACACCTCTTGGGACCAAGCTGTCCAGCCTCCTTGGCTCCAGCAGGGGAAAAGTGTGGCCTGGAGCTATAGAGAAGGATGCCACCCTCTCCCACCCAGGTAGCTTAGCATGTTAGGCAGTTATGAATCCCAGTGCTGGCTGCTACCCTTCTCTCAAGGAGCTCAAACAGTTCAGATGGGAGGCAGCTATAGCTGTGGTGCTGTTCCCTCCTCTCCCTGAAGACTCAGAAGGCTTAAGCAGATTCTAGCTGACAGGCAGTTGAGAATCTGCATGGCTCCGGAGTTAAAAACCTAGGCTCTCGTGGCGTGGGTTCGTGAGTGGGTGTTCAGATGCATGGGGTGCACAGTTATATGGAAAAGGCACAGTTTCCCCCGCTGGGTAGTATGCTCACTCACTGCTTCCTTTGGCTGGGGTGTTGGGGCTCCCCTGCTCCCTGTGGTGGTCAGGTGGGCTGCTACAACACACTGTTCTACCTTCCTCTTTGTGGATCATGCCAGCTGCCCAATCAGTTCTGATGAGAGAACCTGGATACCTAGGTTGTTGGTGCAGGATTGACACACTATTATGGTTCTTGTCTGCGGGAGCCTCTGATCACAGCTGCTTCTAGTCAGCCATCTTGTCTCCCAACCCAATTATGGAATTTCAATGTCAAATTTTTCAGAATAAGAGGTCTGCCTGACCCAGGCAACCATGGGTATAGAAGAGGGCTCCCATCCACAAGAACCTCGGTCTTTGTTTTGGCATGGCCATCCATCGTTCTCATGCCTTTTCTGCCTAGGAGCATGCTGGTCCAGCCAACTGATAAATGGATTAACAGCTCCTGGGTGTGAGGGAAAATGCTGCTGGCCACCTGCCACTTGCCATGTGACCTTACTTAAGTCACTCACCCCTTCCAATTGGCCTTCCTCATCTAGAATAGGGAGCAGGTGACATAAATCACGTGGCTAGTACACCACTTTAAAATAATCTTTTATGTAATGATAATACTGATCAACAGGAACAACAGGTATAGTCATCCTTCTGAAATAAAGCATCAGAAGAATGCAATTAGGAAAATCAGAGGGAAGAAACAGCATAGAAAAGTATGAGTGGATGTTCCTCAATTGAAGAATAAAAAGAAGGTAACAGAAAAGGCACGGATTAGTAATAGGTGAATAAAAAGTCACCAATTGCTGGATTACAATCACAAAATCCAAAGGGAAATGCATTCTGTCAAACATATTGGTGAGGAACCAAAATAATGGAGGTCATAAAGCCCCACATAAATGTATTTGGTCTATAAATTTAAAAGGACCATGCCTCCTTCTCCCTTGTAAACTAAGTATTGTGTTGGGGCGAATAGGGTGAAACTGTGAGGTGATTCACTGTTACTATAAAAATTTCTCTCAAAATACCTCCTTTTTTGCATTTCCTGAAGCTTGCAAGTCATTTGCCTGAAAAACAAAGTAATGCAGCCACTGACCTTCATACTCATGAAAATGACTCACACCAGGTCTGTTTCTGGGAGCTGTTTTGATAAGGAAGGAGGCAGAGGAGAGAGCAAGAGGGCACCAAACTACAAGGAAAATGACCTGAGGGATGTGGCAGAGGTGGGGAGGAAGTGATCTGGAGTCGTTTCACATCTATTGGGAACATTTCTGAATTTCTGTTGAGACTGCTGAGGAATATCAGAATGAGAAAAGAATAGAGACATGTAAATCTGGAAAAACAGCTTCCAGACAATGTAGAAACTGTTGGCAGTTTTAAAAAATGCTGGAATTATTATTTCCATTATGAAGAGAAAATTGAGTATAATGAATAAATTCCTAGTTTCCACAGCAAGTTCAACTTCTTCATGCTGGGTATAAATAATGCATATATTTTTGTTAGTGAAAATGTTTTCAATTTTGCCATATACATTAAAGACTGGTAATTGCATTAATGCAGTATTAGAGTTATTAATATGAACTTTCAAAGAGATTATTTTTCCTGAAGCTCAGGAGTTTTAACTGAGAGTAATTTTCTTCCCCCCTGAGACAGAGTCTTCCTCTGTCACCCATGCTGCAGGGCAGTGGTGCCATCTCGGCTCACTGCAACCTCCGCCTCAAAGGTTCGAGCAATTCTCCTACCTCAGCCTACCGAGTGGCTGGGATTACAGGTGCCTGCCACCACACCCGGCTAATTTTTATATTTTTAGTAGAGACGGGGTTTCACCATATTGGCCAGGCTGGTCTCAAACTCCTGAACTTGTGATCTGCCTGCCTCGGCTGGGATTACGCACATGAGCCACCACACCTGGTCAACTGAGAATAATGTTTTTAACTGCAAAGCAGAACAAGAATCTTCCTATGTGCATAACAGTCTCTTTAAAAAAAATCATTAGATTTACGTGGATTGTTAGCTTAGCTTTTAGGCTGCAGCAGTCATTCCATTAGCAAAAAGAAATATACCTATCAACTTTTTGTATTGCTAGACAACTTATATGTGTGTTTATTTTTTGTTTGGGGTGGCATATACAAGAATAATCAAAATTAGTAATAGCACTCTGGATGGATTTCCATTATTCATGGTATTCCTATCTGCTCTGTTTTTTTTTTTTTTTTTTTTTTTCCTGAGACGGTGGAGTTTTGCTCTTGTTACCCAGGCTAGAGTGCAATGGCATGATCTCGGCTCACCGCAACCTCCATCTCCTGGGTTCAGGCAATTCTCCTGCCTCAGCCTCCTGAGTAGCTGGGATTACTGGAATGCACCACCATGCCCAGCTAATTTTTTGTATTTTTAGTAGAGATGGAGTTTCAACCACGTTGACCAGGATGGTCTTGATCTCTTGACCTCATGATCCACCCACCTCGGCCTCCCAAAGTGCTGGGATTACAGGCTCGAGCCACTGTGCCCGGCCTCCTATCTGCTCTTAGAATGAGTAGATGTTGACCAGGGATTTCCCAGGGTTGTAGAATTTCCAATTATGAATTTTTAAGATATGAAACATAGGAAACTTGGTGTAGTCAGTGAATAGCATCTCATAAAGCCACACTTTCCTTATCCACATTGAAAACACAATCCTTTTATCCTCTGCCCACCACTAAACATCTCAAAGGGTGGTCTCAGTAAGAAACTGTACTCACTCAAACCATCTCTGGGCAAAGGAAATTCATGGAAACATATCACTCCTAAATGAATTATCTGGGCCATAAACTAAAAAAGAAAAGCAAATGCAAGGAAACTACATTTTAATTCCCTGTTAATGCATATGAAATGTGTATTAGGCTAATGTACCTAATTTAGGCTAGCAGTTCAACCAGAGGAGCTGCTCAGAGGATATTGAAATAAGTTGTTTTGGTAATTCTAAAGAGTTTCTGTAGATATGCACTGGATTTCTTTTTAATTATTCTGCATCTGTTTAGAGATATGCAATTTCCAGCTATGTAATTGGATTTTAAGTACTTTTTCATTACTATAAATAAAGTGTTACATGCAATTACATTGAAAAATCTGCAGTGCAAAAGCAAGCTGCAGCCCACAGGTTACCGCACTTTAGCATATGGAGGATGCGCTTCTTGTGGGGTGAGATGGCCAAATTAAAAAGAACACTTTACTCCTTGAGCTAGATAATAGGCTGATTATATTTAAAGCATATGCACTTCCCACAGTCATCTGGTAGGAAAGATGGAACTGCTCAAACTTCATCTCCACTGGACAGTATCGTGACTGGGAGGAATTATTAGTGGAAGAAAAGCATCAACTCACCCAAGATCCAGATCCAGAATGCTAATCAGAGTTTTGAAGAGAGAGATTTATTTTTGTTCCGCTTTCAGACCTAACTTGCTTTTTCCTGCAGTATAAAAGCTGTGACTTTCAATCTGTGGGGACGATTTTGAGAAAAGGATTACAAGACATGTGTCCTTAGTATGTCTGGACCCCTTTTGGCATTAGCCCATACCACAGGAGGCCACGTTCAAGCCCTCCTTTCCCCAGCTTCAGCTGGTAGTAAGTTCAGGTTCTTTCTCACAGCTACCAATGCAAGAGTCACCTAATCCTAAAGGCTTTAGTTAGGAAAGGCCCTTGACTGAACAAACACATGGGCAGACAGGGGCATTGGAGATTACTTTTACACAATGACATTTAAAATGAGGAAAGTTTAAGTAAGTTGCTTGAGATGCGGCATACTGCCAGCAAATTCACCAGTGTCCTTCATTAACTCAGTTCCTCCTTTCTTTCTATCATCTTTCCTCTGTATGTGCCAAAAGGGCTCCACATTTTAGCATTGGGTTTTTTTTTTAAGTATACTTTGTGCTATAGCTAAGGTTAATTCCTGTTTCATGGCTCATCCAGCACTATCACCTGCCCTCCTCCCCATATCCTTCCTTGCTTTAAGACTTAACTCCAGCTCCCTCCAGAAAGTTTCTTTAACTTGCTATCTACTTAAATACATGGAGCCAGAGTAGACACAATGTATATTCTGTATAATGACCTTACTTTGGATGGTTTCCTAATTTTTTAAGTGCAAAATAGAACAAGAATCTTACTCTTTATTTATTTATTTATTTTTTGAGACGGAGTTTTGCTCTTGTTACCCAGGCTGGAGTGCAATGGCGCGATCTCGGCTCACCGCAACCTCCGCCTCCTGGGTTCAGGCAATTCTCCTGCCTCAGCCTCCTGAGTAGCTGGGATTACAGGCACGCGCCACCATGCCCAGCTAATTTTTTGTATTTTTAGTAGAGATGGGATTTCACCATGTTGACCAGAATGGTCTCGATCTCCTGACCTCATGATCCACCCTCCTTAAAAGAATCTTACTCTTTATAAAATATTCCCATTAAAGAAATTGTTAGGCCTGGTGCAGTGTTCTATGCCTGTAGTCCCAGCTATACTATTTGGGAGGTTGAGGTAGGAGGTTTGCTTGAGACCAGGAGTTCTGGGCTGTAGTGCTCTATGCTGATTGGGTGTCCACAATAAGTTTGATATCAATATGGTGACCTCCAGGGAGTGAAGAGCCACCAGATTTCCTAAGGAGGGATAAACTGGTCCAGGTTGAACATGCAACAGGTCAAAACTTGATAGTGGGATTGCACCTGTGAATATCCACTGCACTACACCCTGGACGGGATAGCCAGACCCTGTCTCTAAAATATAAATTAAAATGGACAGATTTATGTGCTTTGTTAGCTTTTAAGATGCATCAATCATTCCATTACCAAAGAGAAGGATACCTATCAGCTTTTTACATTGCTTTAGATTCCTATTTTAATTTTCCTATTAGAGTCCATGGTTTTTTACTTATTTTGTAACTTTTTGGGTCTGTTTCCTGGACCCTTCTCTGAGAATTTTGACGAACTGTAAGACAAAGTCTTTCCAATTTATCGAAATTTGTATTTCATCAGGGGAGAGAAAGCTTAGGCATATTAACTAGTAAAGGTTTAGTCTGCCTTGTGCTGGTTCTAAGTGAATCAATGATAGTTGTTCAGAGAAGAAATGGATCACAGTAGATTTGGCTCCTTTGTGCAGATCAATCAACCCGTGTTGATAAGAGTCAATACAGCAGAACATTTTGAAGCCCATCTTGCTTAAAAAAAAAAAAAGGATATTAATAAAACCACCCCATAACTTACTACTTTGGAATTAAAATATGATAAATACATATTATGAAAATAACATATAATTTAAATATTGTATAATTTGATTATTCCCTCATAAAAATAGTGACCAGATATTGCTGAGTAATTTTATAAGTTAAATTTCTTATCCATCATCTTAAATTTGTCCACAGAATTTGGGTTTTATGAGTAAAAGTTTTGGAACAATTTGTAATGAGTATAGATCCAAGTAATATTTTGTGTTTGCATAGTCTTAAATATCCTTTCCATCAGCATTTATGGTTGTCATATTCTGTCTTTTCCAGAAAGGATGAATCATTATTAATTTATTTTTACAAAACACAGAATTGGACATGTTGCAAACTGGGAATTCTTTTGGGCTGCTTCCTTCTTAAGAAATAACTGCTAGATGAGTGAGGCAATAAAAAAATATCCATTGTCATCACCAGAAAGTGTATCTTGTGAGCCAGGGACTGAGGCATATAGAAAATCAAATGTCTATAATTAGATGTTTATGCATTTATATGTCTGCATTATAACTTATTATATTTGCCCCCAAATTAAGCAATACTACTCAGCCATAAAAAGTAACAAAATAATGGCATTCACGGAAACCTGGTTGGAATTGGCAACCATTATTCTAGGTGAAATAACTGAGGAATGGAAAACCAAACATTGTACATTCTCACTCATATGTGGGAGCTAAGCTATGAGGATGCAAAGGCATAAAAATGATACGTTGACTTTTGGGAACTTGGGGGAAAGGTTGGGGCATGGTGAGAACTAAAAGACTACACATTGGGTCCAGTGTAATCAACACCAAATAACTTATCCATGTAAACAAACACCGTCTTCTCCCCAAAAACCTATTAAAATAAAACGATAAAAAAAAATTACTAAAAAAAGGAAACTTTGAATTTTATTTACATGTCAGGAACTTTTTTTGTTTTTACAAGTCCATCAAGCTTATTTTGTTGGTAAATTTAGTCAAACTAGAACCAAGTGTTCCAGGAGTGAAGTATGAGTGCACTAGCTTACTTCTCTTTATTTTTTTATTTTTCAGAAACTTTTAAAATTGATTTCTCATTTAGTTTATATTAATTCAAGACAATTTAAAGCCTGTATCTTAAGCTTGAAAAAAATGATGTCTGTATGTGCAAAATATTCTAAGTCCTGCAGAATGCCAGACTGATAAAATCTGAATTAGTATTATGCTTTATTTTAAAAAACTTTAAGCTTCAAACTAAACCTACGAACATTTCTCCCAGCAAAACTTATTTCACTCTCTTTTCATAAACTTCCTTTACAGAAATCAGCAGCAGGAACAATAATCAAGTTTTGTGTATTATTGTACAATTTTCATTAAGTCCAATTTTATATTTTGGAATCAAGTGTTTTTTTGTAGACATAGTCTTACAAATATTTTCTTCCAGTTTGTGGCTTGTCTTATTCTCTTAACAGTGTCTTTCATAGAGCAGAAGTCTTTAATTTTAGTAAAGTCACACTTAACAATTTTTAAAGAAATGGATAGTGCTTCTAGTATTTTGTCTGAAAAGTAATTGCCAACCTCAGAGTCATTTAAATTTTTTCCTCTGTTTTCTTCTAGAAGTTTTCTGGCTTTGCATTTTACATTTAGGCATATGACCCATTTTGAGTTAATTTTTGCATATGGGGTAAGTTCTGAGTCTAGGTTTATTTTTTCTGCATGTGGATGCCCAATTGTTCCGGTACCATCTGTTGAAAAGACACACTATCCTTTCTTCACTGAATTGCCTTTGCTCCTTTGTCAAAGATCAGTTGACTCTCTTACTGTATTGTATGGTTCTATTTCTGGGCTCTCTATTCTGACCCATTGATCTATGTGTCTATTCTTTGGTCATTATGCCCAATTTTGATAGATGAAGAAATAATCTCAGGGAAGTTGAGTGATTATCTTGAAGTCACACACCACTAAGTTGCAGACTGGGAATTTGAACTTAGTTTTTCAAGTCATAGGCAATAACCAGTTCACTAAACTACAGCTACTTCTCTTTCAATGCAGAACAAAAAACATGTGACCATTAATTGTAATCCCATAACCAATCTGTTTCCCTTGCATTCTTCTCTTTGACCATATGCCCTACAGCACATTGGTCACATGGGGGCAGAGTTGGCAGAGAGTGGCTACTGAATACACACTGCATTATGCAAAGTAAGTCCCATCTACTTGTGTAATCTGAACCTTGGTATTGTCAAATTTGAAGCTCATTGCTTTAATGAAATTTACACAGGTGCAAATTAAAACCCAAGACTCTTCACAGTCTAAGATGGAAGATTTCTAATAACACTGTACTTGCTGGATAATGGCATGAGCTGCTAACGATGCAGCTGCAAGGGCTTGATTATTATTACTCCTGCTCCTGGTTTCTGTTAAGGAGGTCTGGGGAAAGAGTGGGATCAGTTTCTCTGGGAGAAATGTTTTCAGGGCCCTCTGTTAGTTACTGTAGAATTTTTAGGTGAGAAGAAGTTTAGTTTGAAGGTTAAAGTTTTGATTTTAAAGGAAGCATAACTTAGATTTGCATACAGCTGGCATTCTATTGGACTTAGAATATTTTGCACATATAGTCATCATTTATTCAGCCATAAAGGCTTAAGTTAAAGGCCAGTGTTTCCTAGTTTTCGGGATGAAAGGACTTTCTGGTCATTGCCTCTCAGAGAATTATGCAAGCAACAATGAAGGGCAATTTAAGACTTAAGTTACATTCTTTGGTACTTGGGCAAGACTTTGGGGAAAATTCTGGATAAAAAATGAATTCAAAAACATTAGCCTTGTCACATAGGACAATTAAGAATCTTGCCATTCCACACGTTTTGTGATTGCTCAGTGGAAGTATGGCAGGAGGATAAATGATAATCTGATTAGGGTTCTTTCCATTCTCAGATCCCCTAGTATAGTTTATATCAGAGAGCGTACTTCAGAGATGTTACTATCTGAGATATAAACCATGTATCCTAATTATTTTATCACTTTAAAGCTTAAAGTTTAAAGATAATTTAGGAATATGAATCATAGAATAAGGTATCGCTGAGTTACTAACATGCTGTTAGTAGAAGAAATTGTGAGATGTTTGAAATATAAAATCTAGATTTTCCTGAACAGACCAATAATGAGCAATGAAATTAAATCAGTAATTAAAAATCTCTTAAAAAATAAAAGCCCAGGACCAGATTCATAGCCAAATTTTATCAGACATACAAAGAAGAACTGGTACTAACCTTACTGAAACTATTCCAAAAATGGACGAAGAGCTATTTCTTCCTAACTCATTCTGTGAAACCAGTGTCACACTGGATGGAGCTGGAAGCTCTTAGCCTAAGTGAAATACTCGAAAACAGAAAATCAAATACCGTAAGTTCTCACATAAGCAGGAGCTAGACAATGGGTATGGGTGGGCATAAGGAGGGGAATAATAGACTCCAAAAGCAGGGAGGGTAGAAGAGAGTTGAAATGTTACCTGTTAGGTACAGTGTTCACTATTTGGTTGATGGGTACACTAAAAGCCCACATTTCACCACTATACAGGATATCAATATAACAAGACTGACATGTACTCCATGAATCTGTAAAAATAAAAATAAGATAAAATCTAGATTCTGTATAAAGAACTAAGAGATCAAGCTGTTATTAATAAATGATTTCTACACATAGTAATATTGAAATAGCTATTCCTTAGGATGTTTTATAAATAAAAATAGCTAAGAGGAACTCTCTCTTACTGAAATAAAATTACTCCTCAAATGCTTTTTACTGATAGGTTTTGGAGTGTAATCTTAGCAATTCCTCCCATCTCTCAAAAGGCATGGACGTGTATTTATGCTATGGAAGTGCTCAGAACTCCAAACTTCCTGAAGAAACAATAACGATTTATAACATCTATATTTCAAGTATGGGCTAAACACCTTGCAATGTATATTCTCAGTGCTAGTTTTGAACTTTTACACATATGGGAACTAACAGTTTTCTATTATAACTTAGAATATTTGGAATATAATCGTGAGAATTAAGCTTTCTAATACAGTGCTATCTTCTCAGGCTCAGGCAGGATTGTCTAATTGTAGTTCTTTCCTATCAGGGTAGATTGCTTGGGGCAGAAGTTCCTACTCCAGGTGCTATGATGGACCATTGCAATGAGAGAAGAGTTTTCCCTCTCTACTATTTATAATTTCAAAATCAATGAATGTAGTTTTGTGATATATTCTTCAGTGTCACCTTTTTCTGGTTCTTCCCTGGCTCATAAATTTCCTTTCCTTAAGAGGCATTTCACAAGACAATAAAACACACTCCCCATTACCCTTTCTTGGGAGAAGTTAGTCCAGATATAAGAAAGTTTACGATCTAGCCCCAAGATCCTACTCAGTTTCAGTGAGAGCTTTAGTCTATATGCACAATTTCTCTGTGAGGGATTAGTTCATGAGCATCTCACAATACCACAAGTCATTTATTCTATTATGCCTAAAGAATAACCCCACATTTAAATAATAGTAGAATCAGAGTTACTTATTTCTTTTTTTTATTTTTTTATTTTATTTATTTATTTATTTTTATTGGATTTTAGGTTTTGGGGTACATGAGCAGAGCATGCAAGACAGTTGCGTAGGTACACACATGGCAGTGTGCTTTGCTTTTCTTCTCCCCTTCACCCACATTTGGCATTTCTCCCCAGGCTATCCCTCCCCACCTCCCCTCCCACTGGCCCTCCCCTTTTCCCCCCAATAGACCCCAGTGTTTAGTACTCCCCTTTCTGTGTCCATGTGTTCTCATTTTTCATCACCCACCTATGAGTGAGAATATGCGGTGTTTCATTTTCTGTTCTTGTGTCAGTTTGCTGAGGATGATGTTCTCCAGATTCATCCATGTCCCTACAAACGACACAAACTCATCATTTCTGATTGCCGCATAATATTCCATGGTGTATATGTGCCACATTTTTCCAATCCAGTCTATTATCAATGGGCATTTGGGTTGATTCCAGGTCTTTGCTATTGTAAACAGTGCTGCAATGAACATTCGTGTACATGTGTCCTTATAGTAGAACGATTTATAGTCTTTTGGATATATACCCAGTAATGGGATTGCTGGGTCAAATGGAATTTCTATTTCTAAGGCCTTGAGGAATCGCCACACCGTCTTCCACAATGGTTGAACTAATTTACACTCCCACCAACAGTGTAAAAGTGTTCCTTTTTCTCCACATCCCCTCCAGCATCTGTTGTCTCCAGATTTTTTAATGATCGCCATTCTAACTGGCGTGAGATGGTATCTCAATGTGGTTTTGATTTGCATCTCTCTGATGACCAGTGACGATGAGCATTTTTTCATATAATTGTTGGCCTCTTATATGTCTTCTTTCCTAAAGTATCTGTTCATATCCTTTGCCCACTTTTGAATGGGCTTGTTTGTTTTTTTCCTGTAAATCCGTTTGAGTTCTTTGTAAATTCTGGATATCAGCCCTTTATCAGATGGGTAGACTGCAAAAATTTTTTCCCATTCTGTTGGTTGCCGATCCACTCTAGTGACTGTTTCTTTTGCCGTGCAGAAGCTGTGGAGTTTCATTAGGTCCCATTTGTCTATTTTGGCTTTTGTTGCCAATGCTTTTGGTGTTTTGTTCATGAAGTCCTTGCCTACTCCTATGTCCTGGATAGTTTTGCCTAGATTTCCTTCTAGGGTTTTTATAGCGCCAGGTCTTATGTTTAAGTCTTTAATCCATCTGGAGTTAATTTTAGTGTAAGGTGTCAGGAAGGGGTCCAGTTTCTGCTTTCTGCACATGGCTAGCCAGTTTTCCCAACACCATTTGTTAAACATGGAATCCTTTCCCCATTGCTTGTTTTTGTCAGGTTTATCAAAGATTGTATAGTTGTATGTATGTTGTGTTGCCTCCGGTGCCTCTGTTTTGTTCCATTGGTCTATATCTCTGTTTTGGTACCACTACCATGCTGCTTTGATTACTGTAGCCTTGTAGTATAGTTTGAAATCCAGTAGTGTGATGCCCCCCGCTGTGTTCTTTTTGCTTAGAATTGACTTGGCTATGCGGGCTCTCTTTTGGTTCCATATGAAGTTCATGGTGGTTTTTTCCAGTCCTGTGAAGAAAGTCAATGGTAGCTTGACGGGGATAGCGTTGATTCTGTAAATTACTTTGGGCAGTATAGCCATTTTCACGATATTAATTCTTCCTAACCATGAACATGGAATGTTTCTCCATCTGTTTGTGTCCTCTCTGATTTCATTGAGCAGTGGTTTGTAGTTCTTCTTGAAGAGGTCTCTTACGTTCCTTGTGAGTTGTATTCCAAGGTATTTTATTCTTTTTGTAGCAATTGCGAATGGCATTTCGTTCTTTATTTGGCTTTCTTTAAGTCTGTTATTGGTGTAGACGAATGCTTGTGATTTTTGCACATTGATTTTATATCCTGAGACTTTGCTGAAGTTGCTTATCACTTTCAGGAGTTTTTGGGCTGAGGCGATGGGGTCTTCTAGGTATACTATCATGTCGTCTGCAAATAGAGACCATTTGGCTTCCACCTTTCCTATTTGAATACCCTTTATTTCTTTTTCTTGCCTGATTGCTCTGGCTAGAACTTCCAGTACTATATTGAATAGGAGTGGTGAGAGAGGGCATCCTTGTCTAGTGCCAGATTTCAAAGGGAATTCTTCCAGTTTTTGCCCATTCAGTATGATATTGGCTGTTGTTTTGTCATAAATAGCTTTTATTACTTTGAGATACGTTCCATCGATACCGAGTTTATTGAGGGTTTTTAGCATAAAGGGCTGTTGAATTTTGTCAAATGCCTTCTCTGCATCAATTGAGATAATCATGTGGTTTTTGTTTTTGGTTCTGTTTATGTGGTGAATTACGTTGATAGACTTGCCTATGTTGAACCAGCCTTGCATCCCCGGGATGAATCCTACTTGATCAAGATGAATAAGTTTTTTGATTTGCTGTTGCAATCGGCTTGCCAATATTTTATTGAAGATTTTTGCATCTATGTTCATCATGGATATTGGCCTGAAGTTTTCTTTTCTCATTGGGTCTCTGCCGGGTTTTGGTATCAGAATGATGTTGGTCTCATAAAATGATTTGGGAAGGATTCCCTCTTTTTGGATTGTTTGAAATAGTTTCAGAAGGAATGGTACCAGCTCCTCCTTGTGTGTCTGGTAGAATTCGGCTATGAACCCGTCTGGACCTGGGCTTTTTTTGTGTGGTAGGCTCTTAATTGCTGCCTCGACTTCTGACCTTGTTATTGGTCTATTCATAGTTTCAGCTTCCTCCTGGTTTAGGCTTCGGAGGACACAGGAATCCAGGAATTTATCCATTTCTTCTAGGTTTACTAGTTTATGCGCATAGAGTTGTTTGTAATATTTTCTGATGATGGTCTGAATTTCTGTGGAATCTGTGGTGATTTCCCCTTTATCATTTTTTATTGCATCTATTTGGTTGTTCTCTCTTTTCTTTTTAATCAATCTGGATAGTGGTCTATTTTGTTGATCTTTTCAAAAAACCAGCTCTTGGATTTATTTATTTTTTGAGGGGTTTTTCATGTCTCAATCTCCTTCAGCTCAGCTCTGATCTTAGTTATTTCTTGTCTTCTGCTGGGTTTTGAGTTTTTTTGATCTTGCTCCTCTAGCTCTTTCAATTTTGACGATAGGGTGTCAATTTTGGATCTCTCCATTCTCCTCATATGGGCACTTATTGCTATATACTTTCCTCTAGAGACTGCTTTAAATGTGTCCCAGAGGTTCTGGCACGTTGTGTCTTCATTCTCATTGGTTTCGAAGAACTTCTTTATTTCTGACTTCATTTCATTGTTTACCCAGTCAACATTCAAGAGCCAGTTGTTCAGTTTCCATGAAGCTGTGCGGTTCTGGGTTGGTTTCTGAATTCTGAGTTCTAACTTGATTGCACTATGGTCTGAGAGGCTGTTTGTTATGATTTCAGTTGTTTTGCATTTGTTGAGCAATGCTTTACTTCCAATTATGTGGTCAATTTCAGAGTAGGTGTGATGTGGTGCTGAGAAGAATGTGTATTCTGTGGATTTGGGGTGGAGAGTTCTGTAAATGTCTATCAGGTTTGCTTGCTCCAGGTCTGAGTTCAAGCCCTGGATATCCTTGTTGATTATCTGTCTGGTTGATTTGTCTAATATTGACAGTGGAGTGTTAAAGTCTCCACTATTATTGTGTGGGAGTCTAAGTCCTTTTGTAAGTCGTTAAGAACTTGCCTTATGTATCTGGGTGCTCCTGCATTGGGTCCATATATGTTTAGGATCGTTAGCTCTTCTTGTTGTATCGATCCTTTTACCATTATGTAATGGCCTTCTTTGTCTCTTTTGATCTTTTTTGCTTTAAAGTCTATTTTATCAAGGATGAGAATTGCAACTCCTGCTTTTTTTTTGCTGTCCATTTGCTTGGTAAATCTTCCTCCATCCCTTTATTTTGAGCCTTTGTGTATCCTTGCATGTGAGATGGGTTTCCTGGATACAGCACACTGATGGGTTTTGGATTTTTATCCAATTTGCCAGTCTGTGTCTTTTGATTTGTGCATTTAGTCCATTTACATTTAGGGTTAATATTGTTATGTGTGAATTTGATACTGCCATTTTGATGCTAAGTGGCTGTTTTGCCTGTTAGTTGTTGTAGAATCTTCATTATGTTGATGCTCTTTAGCATTCAGTGTGATTTTGGAATGGCTGGTACTGGTTGTTCCTTTCTATGTGTAGTGCCTCTTTTAGGAGCTCTTGTAAAGCAGGCCTGGTGGTGACAAAATCTCTGAGTACTTGCTTGTTCGCAAAGGATTTTATTTTTCCTTCACTTCTGAAGCTCAGTTTGGCTGGATATGAAATTCTGGGTTGAAAGTTCTTTTCTTTAAGAATGTTTAATATTGGCCCCCACTCTCTTCTGGCTTGTAGTGTTTCTGCCGAGAGATCTGCTGTGAGTCTGTTGGGCTTCCCTTTGTCGGTGACCCGACCTTTCTCTCTGGCTGCCCTTAGTAGTCTCTCCTTTCTTTCAACCCTGTTGAATCTGACGATTATGTGCCTTGGTGTTGCTCTTCTTGCGGAACATCTTTGTGGTGTTCTCTGTATTTCCTGCAATTGAGTGTTGGCCTGTCTTGCTAGGTGGGGGAAGTTTTCCTGGATGATGTCCTGAAGAGTATTTTCCAGCTTGGATTCATTCTCTTCCTCCCCTTCTGGTACACCTATCAAACGTAGGTTAGGTCTTTTCACATAGTCCCACATTTCTTGGAGACATTGTTCATTCCTTGTTTCGCTTTTTTCTCTAATCTTGGTTTCTCATTTCATTTCATTGAGTTGGTCTTCGACTTCAGATATTCTTTCTTGTGCTTGGTCGATTCGGCTATTGAAACTTGTGCATGCTTCGCGAAGTTCTCGTATTGTGTTTTTCAACTCCTTTAATTCATTCATATTCCTCTCTAAGTTATCCATTCTTGTTATCATTTCCTCGAGTCTTTTTTCAAGGTTCTTAGTTTCTTTGCATTGATTTAATACATGATCTTTTAGCTCACAAAAGTTTCTCATTATCCATCTTCTGAAGTCTAATTCCGTCATTTCTTCGCAGCCATTCTCCATCCAGCTTTGTTCCCTTGTTGGGGAGGAGTTTTTGTCCTTTCTAGGAGGCAAGGTGTTCTGGTTTCAGGTGTTTTCCTCCTTTTTGTGCTGGTTTCTTCCCATCTTTGTGGATTTGTCCGCTGGTCGTCTGCGTAGTTGCTGACTTTTCGATTGGGTCTCTGAGTGGACACCCAGAATGTTGATGATGAAGTATTTCTGTTGCTTGGTTTTCCTTCTACCAGTCTAGCCCCTTCGCTGTACGACTGCTGAGGTTTGCTCCAGACCCTGCTTGTCTGGGGTGCACCTCTAGCTGCTGTGGCACAGCGAGGGATGCTACCAGTTTCTTTTTCTGCTATCTTTGTCCCATGATGATGCCTGCCTAATGTCAGTCTTTTGGATATAGAGGGGTCAGGGAGCTGCTTGAGGAGACAGTTTGTACTTTATAGGGGCTTAATTGCTGAGCTGTGAGCTCTGTTGTTCAGCCAGGGCTGTTAGGCTGCTATGTTTTATTCTGCTGCAACAGAGCTCATTAAAAAAACCCTTTTTTTTCTGAAATGCTCTGTGTTGAGGGGATTGGGCTTTATTTTTGGATGTCTGTTGAGGTCCTGCCCAGCTAGTACGCAGACTAGCCACTGTTTGCCTGCCGAGGCTCCGCCCTGCTGTCGTGAGGCTCACCCTGGCTCCGCTGTTCTGCTGTGTTCTCCACCACGCCCTGCGGCGGAGTCTCTCTGTTGTAGCGTGTTGCCTCGACAACGGCAGGCTGCGTCAGCAGTGGGCGTGTATCTCAGTAGGGACGGGTTGCCTCGGCAACGGCTGGCTGCCTCAGCAGTGGGCGTGTATCTCAGTTGGGGTGGGTTGTCTCGGTAATGGTGGATGCCCCTCCCTCACAGAGCGTCTTGGGCCGTCTGCACGGGGCTTGTTTGAAATCGCAGTTTTGTTTGTCCCACTGGGCCACCCCTAACGCTCTGTCCCTGCAATCCCCTGGCCTGGCCCACTGTCCAAGTCTAGCTCAGTCTCAAGTCCAGCCCTCTCACGTCTCTGGTTGCCGGTTCAACAGGGCACCCGGGCTAGCGCGCCCTGTGGGGAGCGCTGGGCAGGGCCGGCCGCCGCCACCCCGGCTGCCGGCTTCACCAGGCGGAGGTTCTGCCTGGCATCCCGTGTCTCCTCTTCACTTGGGAATTTCCCCGTTCCGTGGGCAACAAAGATCAGTCTGGAAATGCAGCTCAGACTCACCTCTCTGTGGACACAACGAGAGCTCCAATCCTGGGTTGTTCTCACAGTGCCATCTTGAGTTCCCCCTCCAGAGTTACTTATTTCTAAAAGTTATTTTGTTATTTATTTTAGTTACTTATTTTAGGTACTTATTTCTAAAAAATATTACCTGGGAGTAATGAACAAAATCAGGAAGGTACATCTGTCCTCAGGGACAACCTGTTCACCCCTTATCTTTAGCAACTTCTCCTTCAGGGAACCACAGCTCTAAGTGGCCTAGAACCTTTCTCCCAGGCACCTGCTGTGTGGAGAAACACTACATGTTTTATAATTTCACTCTGGTTTACTACCTACTGCAGAGGATACAATTAGGCTTGAACAATAAAACAAACTCTATCACAGTATAAGGAAGTTTTGTGTCTTGTGTAATGGTCATGTTTTATCTTATTAAAGAACACCTGCTCCTAGATGGCCCTAAGGCAATGTTTCCCAATGTATTGTCCTATTTCCCTGAATGTTATTCCATACTCTGGCGAGGGGAAGGCTTTCATGGTCAAAGGACCTTTTGGGTATTTTGAACAGATTTATTTATTATAGTACTTTGAAGAGCCCTTATTTTGTTACAGTACTCTGTGACTATCTGTGGAGGGATTTAATATGTGATGCTATTTGTGCAACATTCCATGAGACCACTTTTTTATGTAACACAATTTGGGACACAGTGCTCAAAAGATGTCCAACTAACAGTGATGATTGCAGACACAATGACAGACAGTTGAGGGGTCAGGTATTTAATTTTCGCCAAGTAAAAACTGGGTTCCTTTTCTTTCATAATGAATAACTAATAGACTCGAGGCAATACAACACAGTTAGGAAAAGGCAGTGGAATCCAAAGAATAAGGGCTTTGTTGAGACTGTGGTCTTGATTTTAACCATGTACCAGCTGAATAACATTAGCAAATTCAGTAGCTCTTAGAGACTCGTTTGTCTACAGAAGTGGTTGTAATAATTCTTACTTGCTGAGGATATTCAAATGATTATCTGAGATAATTCTGCAAGGACCTAGAAAAGTCTTTGGAATAGAATGTTTGTAAAATAAATTTGCATGTCTTTTCCTTCTCCAAGATTTTTTTTCTCTATCTTCCAGGGATTAAATGTGAAATATGGAGTAAATATAGTTTTTCATGTCTCACGATAACTTCCTCTATTTTACATGATAATTTGAAATAAGCATTCACTAAGTATTTAATATGTATGTATGTAGGTATACATACCAGTTACTATGATCTATCTTAATGGGAATAATTAAGATAAAGCAGACACAGACTTTGCCCTAATGCAATATTTTGTCTATTATTCAGTCAGGTAAACAAATGCCATTGTGTCATGTATTTATAAACAATGATTTACAGTTTCATGGCATTTTTCACATGTGTTATCTCATTTAATCTTCACAAGAACTTTTGAAATAGATATTATTACCCTATTTCTACATAAAGAAAAATGGAGCACAGGATAGTTGAGCAACTTGGTCAAGGTCATTCACTTGCCAACACCAAGAGCATAAACAAGAATCCAAGTCCTGTAACTTAAATCCTGCAAGTTTTCAGTCTTTTTATGATGACCGTACTCACCACATTTTAAGTGACAGTGTCCTAGATAATTCTTCTCTTTTTAAATGAAGACCACGTAATTTGCTGTCAAAACAATGACTTACTGTCAAAGAGTCTAAGAACACCTTAGTTGTTTAAAACTAATATACAGTTTCAACTACAGAATGTCCTTTTAAATGCTCTTGAAATGTATGTTTGGGAGGGCTTTGGGAGACTCGGCCTTGTACTGTTAACTCAGTGTGTGGCCATAAGTTATTATCTCAAATAAGACAGAAATAAGAACTAGGTTTCTCCTTGACAAAAGGAATGATATGATACAATCTGGAAATAGTTTAGAAGGTTTAAGATGCTATAGAAGTGTGCTAATTTTTAATTATTCTTTCAAATGTGGGAAGCAGTGATAATATGAAAGCAATTAATAAGGGGTTTGTAATACATTTCATGATTGTCTTTGTTAGATCGGAATAGTATCAACCATTAAGAGTCTGCTGTCCCTGGGTGTTTACCAATGAGTGGCTTTGGATTTCAATCTTGATGATTTTGAGAGCAAGTTTATAATAAGATTGCTACAGGTATTCCTAGCCTATCTCAGGGTTGACTGTGTAAATAGTGTTTCCAAAATAGGAAGCCCATCCAATAGTAAAACTTTGTTTACTCTGAGCTCCTTGGAATACTTTAATTCAATGAAGCATCTGGAAAATCAATTGGTATTATTCTGGGCTTTTTGTTTGTTTCTCTTTTCCACATAAAGTGTTAAAAATTTCAAGCTTTAGAAAGATTTCCTTTCCTAATGAGTTCTATAACTTAAGGCCTTACAGGAACAAAGATCTTCCAAAACTTTTTATCTGCCCTCTTCCCCCTACCACCATGATCCTTTTATGATGTGTTTTTCTTTTCGACTTTTTTAAACTTAAGATGTTTCATCAGTGTCTAAAAATTTAAAGCGATATAATTCATTTTTCGCAGAACTCTGGGTAAAGACTTAGAACTTGTCCTTCTGGAGTATAGTTTGGTAATAAGTATTTAATAAACATAAGTACAACTCTGAGCTCCAGGTTAGGGGATGAGAATATTAAGGTAAGTAATACATGGTTTCTGCTTATAAGAAACTCAAAGTCTACCAGAGAAGAAACACATGACAGATGTGATGATGAGTAGACAACAGACCTCACCTCTGCAGAGGCTATAATTTGGCCACCCACACTTACAAACCTGCCTCCATCAACCCTGTGGTGGTAATATAGGACTGAGGCCAGGACTACCAGAGACTTTCCCTAAGATGTTTTCAATTTATGGCAGATTAGAGAAACTTCTCTTCTTTCTGGAATAGGAGGTGATAGAATGTGAGTCCAGAGTTGACTATAATAGCCACGGAGTACAGCAAGTTTGTGGCAATAAAGATCTCAAAGCAGATCATAGACAAAAAAATTAAGAAAGACTCTTGACAAACTTGGTTTCTAGATCTAGGCATCTTGCCCTTTTCCATGGTCTGGGTACTGGAGCCAATTAACTTTCTGTTTTTGCTTGGTCAAAGTTTGTTATATTATAAATAGAAATTTGCAAAGTACTCTTTTCATTTACCAAGGGAGTGCATTTCAGTCAAATGTACAATAAAACAACTAATTACAAGCTGTAGATATTGGGGAATGTGTGCCCTACTATTGAGTTCTACTTTCTCTGCTTTGATTATAGTGATGCTGGAGGAAAAAAGACACCCATGTAATAAGGCTGATAATTTTGAGGCATATGTAACATGAATATCAGTGGGTTTTAAACTTCCTGAGTAAGAGGCTTTAGGTAATCCTATATAGAAGTCTCAACTCTAGAATTCCAAACAACTAGTTTCTCCTTCTATATTTTGAGAATTCGCAATTGACCTCTCAGGATTTCTCGTATGTGCTTTGAGTGTTGGAAAACACTACCCCACAAATCACTTATCTTAGGATAGCGTATACCCTACACAGTGGGTTTCCATATGGTATGCAGGCAGGATGCTGAAAAAGATGAATAACATATTAATTAATTTAATTTTTAAATTACTTTTTCTATAGCTGGAAATTGAAAATAACTACAATGTTAAGCAATTTTACAGTAAAGTTAGAGCATGAATAACATACACTTTCAAGAAATGTATTTAATTAGTCTTGAATAGTATGGTAAATGTTGGCTTATTTTTGAAAAAAATTAAACCATGGAGAAGTCATTCTTAACTCAGAATTATCTAACAAGAACTTTAATTAACACTGGGAAAAACAAGATAGCGATCGCCATAATGGTAATTGCAATTGGAAGCCAGAATTCTCGATGCAGCTAAAATCCTAATTTATTCTTTTTGTTTGTTTTCCCCTATTCATTGAGGGGAGCAAATATCTTTTCACAGGACCGTAGGTGTGGACATTGTCTAGCATCACCCAGAACTCAAGGCGATTCTATTGCACATATAACACCCTTAACAATTGAATCATTTCCTTAATTATATTGTAATGTCTTGCGCTTACCTCATAGCACCATGATTAAAGCAATAGCTGAAGGACAATACAGGCACCTACACCCACATTTAAGTAGTTATATAAGATCCTGGCTTTTTGAAAGAAGTACTGGGTAAAGTAAAATCCCTGAGAAATAATTTGACAGAGATCTGATTCTTAAGCAAACTTTGCACAAGTGTTGGAGCAAATTGAATTATTTTCTCCAGTCAGCTTCTTGTTCTGTGTCTTTGATGTCTAGAACAGTGCCTAGAAACTCAGCAATTACTTACTGAATAAATACTTTAAATAAAGAAATGTATAATTAACTATAGAACCCTGACACAATAAAGTGACATTGATG
This sequence comes from Callithrix jacchus, assembly GCF_049354715.1. Taxonomy (NCBI): domain Eukaryota; kingdom Metazoa; phylum Chordata; class Mammalia; order Primates; family Cebidae; genus Callithrix; species Callithrix jacchus. Next base: position 68,567,435 of record NC_133502.1, read on the forward strand.
ACATGACTGCAGGACAAAAATGTGTGACACGTCAAAGATCACAACTAAGCAGGAAAGCTACTCAGATCACATAGAACAGCTGTTACTGTTTTCATCATACACACACACCTGAGGGAAGTGTTTCCCTAATGAGAAGATGACATACTTAAGATAACTATTAAAGGCCAGATTAGGTCATAGCTAAAGAAGGCAAAACCGAAAATGTACTAGTGAATTTGGTGAATGTGTTTCTCCTTCAGTTGTTACATTAAACAAGCACACATTTATGCAGGAATCCCATTTGGAAGTAAAAATTCTCCATGTAGCCAAAATTAAAATCTTAGCTATATTTTATCTCTACATATTTCACTTATCTAAGGCATATTTAATTTGTGCATATTTCATTTGTTAATCATCCATACATTTGATAAACACAAATTTCTCACCTATGATTTTAGGTGAGGATTGAGTTCAGCAGCTACATGTTAGCGAAAATATGAGGATATAAACACACTGTGCTGTGGCTGTGTGATGTTCTCAGTGTCCCAGGCTCCACATGTATTTCTTCTTCACTGTTTAGGACACTATTTGAAGAATATACACCTACCAAAACAGGCACCAGAAGAGAGGGATAGTCCGTTTATAAAATAACCACCCATACAGAGAAAAATACCTGAACCAGTTACTATAAACAAAATCAGTCTGTCAAAGGACTACACAACTGCTTTCGTAAAAATAATCTAACAGAGGAAGTAAACGAATCCTTAAGTTAATCTTTAATTCTTACTATATTCAAATATTTCATAGCATAGTCAGGCAGGTAAATTTTCTAAATCCTTTTTACAAAGTCATGTGGACACACACAAAAATCTTAAAAAGAATACATTAAAATATTGTGGATCATTTCTTCTTCTGAATATTCATGGGATTATCCTAAATACACCATTAAAATATATTCATGCACTATATTAACATCAGAATATGGGCATTGAAATGGGAGTTAGGAATAATATCTTTCAATGTTAAAAAAAGTATTAAAAAAAGAAATATTTAAATGTAAGTATTCCTAGTGAATCAATGTTTATTCCATATTTGTCTACTTATTAAACAACCTTCCTAATCTTGTTAAGAGTTTTAATCTTGGCCAGGTGTGGTTTATGCCTGTAGACCCAGCACTTTGGTAGGTTGAGGCGGGAGGATCGCTTGAGCCCAAGGTTTTGAGATCAGCCAGGGCAACACAGTAAGACCTCATCTCTACAAAAAATATAAATATTAGCCAGGGATGTTAGTGTTCATGTGTAGCCTCAGCTACTTGGGAGGCTGAGGGAGGAGGATCACTTAATTTCAGGAGGTTGAGACTGCAGTAAGCCATGTTCACACCACTGGACTCCAGCCTGGGCAACAGAAGACCCTCTCTCAAAAAACCTGAGTTTTAATGTTATACTTCTAACAGTAACATAGTTATTTCTGTGTTTGCTTTGAGATCTATATCAGTATTTTAAATCACTTTTAGTGCTTATCCTTTCTTCTCACCTTTCCTCTGGTCGATACCTCAATAGATTTTTTTAGCACAGATCTGTGAACGGGTTAGTCCTTTTAGTGATTCTGTGTGTTTGAATATTAGCTTGACTAATTTGCTATGTTGGCTGTCATTTCTCCTCATCATTCTGAAGATATTATTCAGTCTTCAGATAGAATATTTATATTTTATTTTCTTTCTATTCTATCAGAAATAGAATATTATCTTCAGAGTGATGAGAGGAAATGACAGTCAGCATAGCTAATCCCATATCTATTATAGCTAATAAAAAGTCTGCTTTTTCTGTAGTTCCTATCTGTGTAGGGAATATGATTTTTCTCTTTGATGTTCTTCATGGTTAATTCTTGATTTTTGATATCCTGCACCTTCATTTTATTGCAGTATGGAAACATACATACAGATGTATGTTTATGTTTAGATTTGTATTTAGCTTTGTACTTAGAGTGTACTCGGAAGGTCAGGATTTCTGGAATAGTCTCAGCAATTATTTTTAAGCATGTTTCTTCTCCATTCCTTGTTCCTGGGAATTTACATTAAAAATAATCCACTGGACTTTGTTTTTATATTTATATATTTTTGTTTCTCTGCTGGTAAATTTTCAGGTGCTATTTTTCAATAAACTTTTTCTTTGACTATGATTTAGGTTTTACTCTCTTTTTATTTTAAATACTATGTATTTCTCTTTTAAGATTTATGCTTGATGATTCATAATTCCTACTTGAGATTTCTGATCTATTTCATAACCTCTTATACTGTATTGGAAGATACATTTTTATATATTTCTTTGACTATCCTAGAAATAATTATTGAAATGTTTCATATGTGTTCTGTAAAATTAATATCACCTGAAGTAATTTCCTTTAAAAGCTGGCTCTTTTTACTGGTTTCCTTCAACAAAATTCTTAATATAGTTTAATGTTTTTGTTGTCCAGCTCATTTGGATGGTGAATATATATACATTTTAAAATATTTTTTCCATTGCTTTATTTTCCATGTTTTTCTCTTCTTTGCCCTATTTCAACTTTCTTTCCTAATCTAGCTTCACTCTTAATCTCCCTCTCCTCTCTCTTCTTTGTTCTCAGTTTTCCATGTATCAATTTTAAAATTGTCTTTATCTAGACTTTTTGGTCCCCCAAACACATACCAAGTCTTGTAATTGAGCTTTAAGGCTTCTGCCTGAGATGATCAAATTACATGACCACATAGTACCATCTCCTCCATGAATATAAGGCTCTTGGTTATCTTCTGATCAGCTTTTGTAACACCTGTGGGTAAGGATGCAGAATAAGCACACCTTTTAGTTGAAGATGTGTGGAGCTGAGTCCCCGTATTTAAGCAGTGACTTCAACTCCCATTATTTTTCTTATCCTTCACTAGATCGTATTCTCATTTCGTATGGAGCACTTTTAGTTTCCTTCACTCTGCAAGAGCCAAGCCCTCAATACCATTGACTGCTTCAGCATCCTGGACTTAACACACCTCAGATTTCAGCCTGTTACTTCTGACATTTTGATTCCACCAGAGTTGATTATATGTTTTTTTCTAATCTAGATAAGTATTTTCAATTTTCTCTTTGTGTGTCTGTGCCATGTATCATTGTCATGTATAAACTGATTATACCATTTTGAATTGAAATATTCCCATATTAGATGTTAGAAGCATTATACCAATTATTTTTACTGAAATTCAGTTATAGTGTAGTCTCTGAAATCACTTTTTAAATTTTGCTCATTGGAGAACACTATAGTTTTAGAATTTCTAAATCTTTGAAAATTTATGGTAATCCTTAACTATGGCTTCAATATACCTAGATGTTTACAATGTCTCTTTAAAAAATCTGTTGCAATATATTAGCAAGAATCTACTCTCAAGTAATTTTATGTATAACAATGTTTTGTAAATTCTAATGTCCATATATAGATGATTTGAAATATATGTGATGAAACTATTAGTGGAATTTGACTAATAAAAAAATAAAAAACTAACATCTTTTAAATTAAAACACCTCAGGACAACGAAATCTCTTTAGAAGCTAAATGGCCTAAGTTAAAAATATGCAGGAAAGAAAATCCGTTGTTAGTGAAGAAGTGAACTCAGAAAAGCTGAATTTTATCACTTAAATCTTTTATCCTTTGTCTTTTTTCTGGTGATATAACTAATCTATAAATAGCTAAACAACTTACGGGTCTCATATGTGATAGAAGGCATAGTATATTAAGTGAAGCCGAAACAAGAGAATAGCAAGGTCCTTTTGACCCTTGGGTTCCTCTGCATATTCTCTTCTTCATTTGGTGCTACATCTCGGTGTAAAGGGCCACAATTAAATAGCCATACACAGGCAATGCTGCTATTGTGTGACAAAATTGCCGTAGCTTATGTTCCCGGTTTTGCTTCATGAGTTCTGAAAATGACAGAAGCTGTTCTTTTATTTGAATTGATTCTTCAGAGAAATTCATTGAACAACAGAGAAGCTAATATCCTCTTTTTCCAATGGCATACTGAATATACAAAAATATATAACGTATTCTTATAAAATGAATTACTATTCACATTCTATTAAAGAGAGAAAACCATTTAGGCAACCAATTGTCTAATATAAAAAAGCCTGGGTTTTATATTTTATTTACTTTCTTCTTAAGATATTTATTTTAAAATATTTGAAAACAGTATTAATTATTAGAGAGGAACTTTCCATATTAAAATAAAAGGTACTTTCCATATTAAAATAAAATTTGCCTTTAAGTAAATTCTACCGGCCAATTCTAGCCTCCTCTCCAGAGCCACACAGAATGAGTCAAGCCTTGTTTATCTTATATTTTGTTGATTTGAATTCCTCATTTCATCTTGCTAAACTATTTGGTTTCTGATTCTCTTATTCAGCTTTCAGGTATTTCCCAGATTCTTGAAATCTGCAAATTAGATACATTCACTTTATGTCTGTATAAGTCCATTTTCATACTGCTGATAAAGACATACCTGAGGCTGGATAATTTATAAAGAAAAAGAGGAGGTTTAATGGGCTTACAGTTCCATGTGGCTGGGGAAGCCTGACAACCACGGCAGAAAGCAAGAGGCATGTCTTCCTCCCGTGGCAGCAGACAAGAGGGAATTTGTGCAGGGAAATTCCCCCTTATCGAACCATCAGATCTCATAAGACCTAATCCGTGAGTCAAGTACCTCCCACCAGGTACCTCTCATGACACATGGGAATTATGGGAGCTACAATTCAAGATGAGATTTGGGTTGGGACACAGCCAAAACATATCAATGACCTCATTCAAATTATTGACGGAAACGTTGAAGATGACAAGGAAAAGCTCAGCAACACGAGACAAGGTATAGTTCATTAAACTGAACTTGTGTTTTTATTAATGAGCCCTCTGTAGTCCTACAACAATGTCCAAATCCATCTACCTACAGTATTATCAGCCTACATTTGAATATCTTGTCCAAAACCTTTGCCGAATTTCAGGTATTCTAACTTTATGGCATTCTCTTTAACCACCAGTTTAGGAATTCTTTCAAAAAAGAAATGAGATTAGTGTGATATAACCTGTGAATCTGTGAATGCATTTTGCTGTCACTTCTTTTCCTCATTAATGATAGACTGAGTGAAACTTTTGATGTCAGAGATTGACATGGTGGCCAAACCCAGGATTATGCTTAGTGTTACACAGTAGCGTTAGCTAAACTCTAGGAGCATGTGGTCATTGCCTTACAGATTGCAACTAGATATGTTTACCTTTCCAGGATTCATATGTCTACAGCAGGTCTTCTTGGAACTCAAACCCTTCAAGGACCACAGCTGTGGCCTCTACTTTCTTCACCTCTGTAAACGTAAATTTCATCCAACCTTACATCTGTGAATTATATGCAAAATTTGGCTGATGTCACAAAGTGAAGAGGAAAATATTGTCTTCCTTTCAAAGTCCTCATGCTTTTGCCCTTTGACTGAATATAGATAGTGGTCAAAATTCTGCCCTGAATCCGATGGGCTGCCTTTATATCTGTGACTGTATTTTCTGAGTTGCCTTTGCCAATTAAGCTCTCCAAATGCCTTTTTTTCCATCTATTAAATGGGAGTGATAATATTGTCTATTTCACAGGGCTGCTGTGATAACTGAAGAATTGCATATAATACATTTAGAAGAGTTATTGGCACATAGAAGCTCTAAATAAGTATTAACTGTTTTAATCGCTACGTTGCTTGTGAAGGAGGTAGGTTTTCTTCTTTCTGGAGAAATGCTGGTTGCTTAAAGTCTCCAGTTCTGTATTAGTTAACTGAGGTTACCCCTGTGCACACATTATTAAAATTATTTCCAATCATGGTTAGTTTAGCTCTTCAGAGAATTACAGAACTGGTGGCAAATATTGAGCAATATGACCCTGCTTCAGTAGGTACTGCCTTAACGATACCAGTAATGGCTTGTTTTTACAAAGTCCCTCTTCATCTAACAAGCAGAAAGCACTTGACAGACATTATCAAATAAGAATTTTGAGAAGTTGCTAGGCTACGAGTACTCTATGATTGTTCTGGTTTTGCACAGGGATTCTAAGTAACTTGCTTATGTTCACATAGAAAGACAGCGGGAAAAGCCCATTATATGGGCCTTTGAAATCTCACTTGGAGGTTTGGGCTCCCAAAACAACTAGCTTTGGAACAACCTGCATCACAAACATTCTCTCTATATGTAAGATGATTTAATCTAAATAACCGTAATGTGAAATCTGGCAGAAATCTGGACAGCAATTAAATTTGGAATATATCCAGCCTCAGCTTGATTCAGTAACCCTAATGATCAATCACAAAACGCATACACAATTGGAAAGAAGAAATAAGGAGAAAGTTCACAATTTTAGCCTGTTTGGCTTTTGATCCAGTTTGACAAGTATGGGACTATGTGCCAGGGACTATGCTGCTCAGAATTAGAGTAAAAGTGGTTTGAGGGGACTGAGAGTCAAATAAAAGGGTGAAATAAAAACGCAGATGTTGATGGAGATGGAGATAAATTTACACCAATATACCACTGTGATAAACAAAAGTATCAGATGATAAATTCAGGAGATGCTATTTTTGACTGGGACCTGGAAATAGCTTTTGGAAAACAGATGCTTCAAATAAGGTCTTAAAGAATGAGCAGGTTGGAAACTGCAGCGTACGTTTGGCAACGGGAAAGAAAAGACTGCAGAGCCAGAGCAGAAGACCTGGAAAGCTTTTGTTGACATAAACAGGCTATTATGCCCTATTCATGTATTCTCCTGGGTTGGTAGGGAGCTCAATTTTACTTTTTCTCCATCTTAAGACCAGATTCTTGTTAATCTATTTGAAAAGAGAACAAAAGAGATTTTTTAAAAAAGAGGAGGTTTTCACTTTTCTTTCAAACTTCTTTCAGAGGGGAGATATATAAATCGCAAATCAAAATGCTTGATATCCTTACATACCAGCTCCTCAAGTAGCTTATTTCAGAAACTAAATCAGTGTGGTATTTATTTCCTTGTTTAATTAAGAATATGGTAGTGGTAAGCTTTGCACTCATTATCTCACTGGGCAGCATTAGAATTCTGCTGAATTTTACTCATTGCAACCCACTGGTCCCTCTACAGGCAAGGGGGGTCTAATTGCTAATCAAGGATACTTTCAGTTCATTTTCCTACTACCTGGTCTTGGGAGAGATGATAATAGACCCATTGTATAACCAATGCTTTTAAGAGATATTCCAAATATTGCCGACTGAACCTTTAAGATTGAAAAGATTTTAGGCCCAGTTTGTGTATTATTTTCAAGAAAAGACTGGGCTTTTCTGAAAAATAGAAATTGTTAATATATTCTGTGTCAGTGACAGTGGTAAGGAACTCAATGAGTGTTTGATGAGTTACACAACGCTATGCAGGAGAGCGAGCGATCACCTCCAACCCTCCATTAGTTTTTATGTAGCCTCTTCAGCTTAATCTAGGAACCAAATGGGCATAAGGCAGGTTTATAAGTGAAAAGCCACAGAAATTTTGTTAGTTTTATGCGTACATGGGGGTCTTCACAAGGGAGTGAAGTCCACAGACATGGTCAAAGCAAAATTCTTTTATATGTTTTGGACAAAGAATGAACAATTTGTAAAGAAATGACAGGACAAGGGGCAGTAAATTCTAGGGAAGTCACTAGAAGAAATATGGGGTGGAGGGGTGTAAAACTACTGCAAGATAAAGGTTACTTCAGGAAGTTCCTTTCTTCTGGTCCATTGCAGCCACCCAATTTCCACTCTCTGGGGATAAAGGCCATTTTCTTTCTCTGGTACAGGGGTGGTACCCCTCCCAGAGGAATCCTTATAGCTTGCTGTGTGCAGAAAGGGACAGGTCATCTAACCCTTTCTGAAACTCCAATTTCTCCAGTGTTTTTAATTTGAAATAATTGATTTACCAATTTGACAAATTTGGGAATGGCATATGCTTCACTCCCTTAGCTATTTTGAAGTATTGGTGGTGATATTGAATTATTGTTGTTTATGTTTTTAATTTTCTTATGTAATTATCTCATATAATATCTCATGTGAATTCATACTTGCCTAACAGGTGCATGTGGTTTTTCAGTATCTTTTAGCATTTGAAAGCTGGCAACTGTTCTCTATATACAACATTCTCTCCATTAAACGTCAGTGCACGTGATTAAAGCTCATAAAAAATAAAACAGGTGTCAGTATAATTAAAGTGGGACTTTAAAAACCAAATCAAATAAAGAAGACTGTAACAAAAATCATTTGAGAATTATGTTTTCTGTGTTTCAGGAGAGATGCATGAGTGATTGTGGAGAAAGTATCTAGTTCCTGCTCACTTTTCCCTGCCTGTGAGAATGTCTCTCAGTAGCTGCATTGTTTGAATCAGGATCCAAGCAAGGCCCACATGCTGCATTTGGCTAACAGTTCTCTTGAAACTTTCTCATGCCATTTATTGATGGAAGAAGCTAGATCTTTTATTTTATCGAATATCTTACATTTTAAATTTAGCTTTGTTTCCATGTGGTATCCTTTAACACAGCTTTCTTTTAGCATTTTTTGTTTAAATTTTACTTTTAAGTTCTGGGATAGATGTGCAGAATGTGCAGGTTTGTTACATGGGTATACATATGGCTTGGTGGTTTGCTGCACCTATGAACCCATCATCTGGGTTTTAAGTCCCACATGGATTAGGCATTTGTCCTAATGCTCTCTTTTCCCAACTCCGACAGGCCTTCTGTGTTGTTCCTCACCTGGTGTCCATGTGTTTTCATTGTTCAACTCCCACTTATGAGTGAAAACATTCAGTGTTTGATTTTCTGTTCCTGTGTTTAACACAGTTTTCTATATCCTACATAGACTGAAAAACTTGCTTATATTCAGATTTTTGTTTTGTGTGGTTTAAGGACAAGAATCTTTAATTGGTGGTATTGTGCATGTCTTCTTGCATCACAGCGGGAAGCATATGACTACTCTTTTATTGATAAGAACACATAAAAGTGGTGTGTTAGGCCTGGCGCGGTGGCTCAAGCACTTTGGGAGGCCAAGGCGGGTGGATCACGAGGTCAAGAGATCGAGACCATCCTGGTTAACATGGTGAAACCCCATCTCTACTAAACATCAAAAAAATTAGCTGGGCATGGTGGCACACGTCTACAATCCCAGCTACTCAGGAGGCTGAGGCAGGAGAATTGCCTGAACCCAGGAAGCGGAGGTTGCAGTGAGCCGAGATCGCCCCATTGCAGGCCAGCCTGGGTAACAAGAGCGAAACTCCATCTTAAAAAAAAAAAAAAAAAAAGTGGTGTGTTAATCCATTTGCATTGTTATAAAGAAATACCCGAGACTAGGTAATTTATAAGAAAAGAATATAATTTGGCTCACAGTTGTACAGGCAAAGTGAAGCAAAGTGCCATCATCTGCTTCTGGTGAGATCTCAGGAAGCTTATAAACATGGTGGAAAGCAAAGGGGAACCAGCATGTAACATGGTGAGTGAGAGACCGAGAGAAGGGGAGGAGGTACCAGGCTTTTTCAATCAACCAGTCTCACATGAACTTGCAGAATAAGAATTCACTTATTACCATGAGGACAGCACTAAGTCATTCATGAACTAAACACCTCCCACTAGGCCAACCTGCAACACTGGAGAGATCACATTTCAGCATGAGATTTGGAGGAGACAAAATATCCAAACCATATCAGGTGGTTCAAGTGAAAGCAGCCTATCCATTTATTATGAAAACCATAGGTTTTATCATTGTAATAATTACTACTATTTTTTATACCCATTCTGTTATTAGGTGTTTTAAAATGATGATTTTCTGCTTTCCAGAATGGCTGAATTAATTTATAAAGCATACCCTTTTTTCTGTGATTCCTGAAGGAACTTAAAATTACCATTTGACCCAGCAATCTCATTATTAGATAGATACCCAAAGTACTATGAATCTTTCTACCATAAAGATGTATACATGCATACATATGTTCATTGCAGCACTGTTCACAACAGCAAATGCCCATCAGTAGTAGAAAGCATAAAGAAAATGTGGTATATATGCCCTATGGAATATGGAGTCATAAAAAATGACCTCATATCCTTTGCAGTAACATCGATGGAATTTGAGGCCATTATCCTAAGCAAGCAAACACAGGAACAGAAAACCAAATACCACATGTTCTCACTTAGAAGTGGGAGCTACTCACTGAGTACATATGTGCACAAAGAAGGGAACAGCAGACACCAGGGCCTACTTGAGGGTGGAGGGTGGGAGAAGGGTGATGATTGAAAAACTACCTATTGGGTACTCTGTTTCCTGTGTGATGAAATTATCTGTACACCAAATCCCTAGGATATGTAATTTACCTGTATAATGAACCTACAGATGTACTCCTTAATCTAAAATAAAAGTTAAAAAAAGTGATTTTCTAATTCTCTCAGTTTCTTCTGCTTTTACTGGCTAAATCCTATTATAAACGAGAATTTTATCTCTTCTTTTAGATGGATTGATATTTTTATCATTCCATTTAACCTCATGTATTGCCTTATGTACATCTATTTTTTGTTTGTGTGTGCTTTGTTTTTATGGTTGCTTTAGACTTTATAGAATACTTTTTTTAGCTTACAATTTACTTTCAAGTAATATCATATTCCTTCACATGGATTAGTATTTTAAGAACCTTCCAGCGGTATGCTTCTATTTCCCTCTTTTTTGCCATTTTTGTCGTACATTTACTTCTACATATATTATATATTTCACAGTATGTTAAAATCTTTTAAAACAATTTTTAAAAGAAAAATGTATATTTCTTCATGTTTGTCATTTTAGTGCTCTTCATTCCTTTCTGTGGATCCAGATATTATATCCCATCTGCCTAAATGAATAACAGTTATGGTAAGCAGGAATGGTGTCAGTGAACTGGCTCAGCTTTTATTTGTATCTGAAAATATTTTTTCACATTTGTGTTTGAAAGTTACTTTCTTTGAGTATAAAATTTTAGTTTGATATTTTTCTTGGAATACTCCTAAGTTAATGTTCCTCTACCATCTTTTGGCTTGCATTGTTTCTGAAATAAATTCTGCTGTCATTCTAATTTTTATTTGACAGGTGTCTTTTTTTTCTTCTTTGTTCAGATTTTCTCTTTATCGCTGGTTTTTGAGCATTTGGATTAAATCTGTTTTCATTAATCATGTGCCTTGATGCCTTTTTTCATGTTTATTTTCCTTTGCTTTCACTGAGTTACTTGGATCTGTACATTTACAGTTTTCACTAAATTTGGAAATTTTTCGCCATTATTCTTTCAAATATTTTCATCCCCCATTCCTGCTTCTCTTTTGATACTCTAATACATACATATGGGGCTACTTAAAGTTGTCTCACAGCACACTGATGCCCTATTTAATTTTTTCTGTCTTTCCTCCCCCATCTGTCTTATTTGGAATATCTATTGCTGTCTTCCACTTCACTAGTCATATGCTCTGTAGTGTCTAATCTGATGTTAATTTCATTCAGTGTTTTTCTTTTTTAAATCTCACACATGGTATTTTTGTTCTGTAGATTTCAATTTGTGTATTTTAAGAAATATCTTCTATGTCTGTCCTTAACATACGCATGCTTTCCTCTACCTTTTTGAACATATGAAATAAATTTATAATGGCTGTTTTAGTATCCCTTTCTATTTCTCTCAGCTATGTTATTTTTGAATATGAGTCTACAGATTGATTTTTTTCTTAGTATGTTTTGTATTTTCTTATTTTCATGCCTAGTATTTCTTATGGGATGACAGATATTGTGAATTTTACATTTCTGGCTGCTGCATTTTTCTGCATTCCTCTAATCTTGAGGTTTGTTCTGTGGTGCAGTTAATTTACTTGGAAATTGATTATTTGAAGGCTTTCATGTAAGCGTAGCTATGTGGGATGAGAGCAGCCTTTAGTGCAGCTCTAATTCCCCCCCATGACAGAGGAAATGCCCTTGTGAATCTTCTACTGAATGTTCTGTGCAGTATTGTGTTTCTCACCTCTGGCTGTTGGAATTGTGGAATTATTCCTAGCCCTGTGAAAATTCTGAGAACTGTTCTCTCCCTGCTTTTGTCTAGAGTTTCTTTTAGCCTTCGGTAATTTCCTCATAAACATTCACTGAAAAGTCAGGTGAAGATCTGAGGGAAACCCTCTAAAGATGTTTAAGGCTTTCTTTCTGCAATGTTCTCTCATTTCCTGTAATCTTTCCTGCAAATTCTAGACACGTTGTCATTCCTCAGTTCTAAACTCTGTCTCCTATCACAGGGAGATTGGGATGCTCTGTTTGATGCCCTCGTTCCTGCTCTTCAGCCTGGAAATGTTCTGGAAATCATTGGTCTCATATCTCACTTGTTCTCTTCTCTCAAAAATCTGCACTGCCTTTCATCTAATGTCTAAAAACTTGTTTTATATATTTTGTGTGGTTTACAGGTGTTAAATGAAGGAGGATAAATCTGGTCCCTGTCACTCCAATCATAGAAGCAGAAGTTGACAGGCTGGAACTTTAGAAGCTCTCATTATAACAATGAAGAGAACTTTATTATTTTGTGTCCACATGAAGCCTAGAAATTTTTTATTTTCTTCAAGCACTTAATTTCTTTATGGGCAAATAAGCCAGGTTTTTCTGTTAGGAGCAAAGGCTCACTGCCTGGGTTCTGCATGCTTAGAAATTGTTATGCTTTTAAAAATAACAATTTTTAAAAGATGGAAGTAGACCTGGTTATATGCTTTACCTTCCACATCACCATGCTGAATGCCCTTCCCTCACACACACAAAAAATTGTCTCCCATTCTTGCTTCTTTTTTGATACCCCAGTTACATATATGTGGTGTTATGGATACATAGTGGGTGTGGCTGTTTTATTTCGGTCAGTGGTCTTCAAGGCATATTTATTGACCTTCAGTTACATATTTAATTTTCAGTCCCACATTTTCTTCCTGCCACTTGCTCTACCTGCTGACTCTCAGCTCAGAGGTGTTCAGATCTCTGCCCAACTAACTGACCAGCCTCTTTGTAGTTTCTTCCAAGTATACTCAAGGCTTCAATGTCTCTGCCTGTTTCATTCATTAACCCACTAAAGTGCGTTCTACTTCCAAAGGTTTGTTATGATGTTTCATTCATTCATTCACTTATTCATTTTCTTTCTTTCAGTGCTTGTTTCTTTTTCCACCTCTTTTTTTTTAATCATTTGTGAGGGAAGGGCATGCAGATTGGTGATGCAGAAGGTAAAACATATGTTCAGTCCACCACCATCTTTGGGCTTTTAAAAATAGACTTCCTGCAACTTATGTCACATGCAGATTTTTTAGATTTTAGGGAAGTTTACATTTATTACAGTTTACAGTTTTATTTTTACATTTGTTTACAGATTGGAACATGTCCCTATTTCTCTCTGAAAGGATTTCACTCTTGTTTTCTGTGCACTTTTAAGCTATAAAGACTATGTGCTGCTCTTTGATTAGCCTCTCAGGTATCCTGGAAAAACAACTTTTCTAGATCCTAATTGCAACACGCTCACCCCTCCAGTACCCAGTTTTTTAAATCTTCATATTCAGGGGCTATACCATCTGCATAAATAAAGTAGTAGATCTTTTCCTCCTCTTGAGGGCACCTTCCACATTTCTAAAGCATCAGTCTTCTCCAGAAACTCATAGTGAAATCACTTAGGGTTCTCCTGAGGCTCCAGCCTATCCAAGTTTCTAATCCAATCCTTGAAGAGGTAGAAATTATTTTAATCTGTTGGCTTTTACAGTGAAGATTTAAACTGATTAGCTATGTCACACACTGATTCTATGTGAACCGGAGTAAAAGGGCAAGAAATAGCCCTGTGAGAGCCTGGATACCAAACCTAATGATGACTGCCCACATTCCATAAAGTGATCCCCAAAGATGTAGATGATAAGGTTATGAAGCAAGTCTTGGTTAAACCCAAATATCATCAAATTTTTTGTTATGAGAAATATGTAAGTGAAGAATATGTGTGTTTGTAAAGATGAAGCCATAAAAGGGACATTGTATATGTTCCACTGAATTATTTTTTTTATGGACAATCTCAAGGCTAATTTATGTTACTCTTTCTTTCTTAGTAAGCTTTGACAGTCTCTACTAGGACATTTGATTACCTTATCCGTTTTTCTTTTTTTTAAGTAAAAGAAGATGGATTTAACCTAGTGGAAGAAAACGGCTATCCAGAGATTATAGCTGGTTTGTAAAGTGAATGTATCTTGCTGTACCCTCTGCTCTCCTGAACAGTGAGATGATGACAGATTCAGGTCTGTAGTCCTCTGGCCAAGCTGCATATCCATGTGAAGGAAAAGACCAGGACCCAAACCCTCAGGATCATATCCCCTTTCTCAGCCATGGGAGATTGGGGAAGAAGTGTCAACAGAAAGATGGTGACATCCCTCATGTATTCCTCTCCTATTCCTTCCTCAGTCGTCATATCTCTGATACCTCAGGGGAATATACAATTCTGTGACCATATATAGGCACCCAAAGGAAAATAGAATTAAGGTGTATTTTTTCTGAGACAGCTTGTCCTCCTGCCAGGATTCAGTCAAGTCAATGGGTCTGTTTTATCACCCATGGCTAATATTGCCTCATGGAAGTTCATGTTGTCCAGGAATCCAAAGCCTCTTTTGTAAGACTTTGGAAATAGGACAACTTCCAATGACTTTCTTGGATTAAGCATAATAAAATTAAAAGGGCTTGACGTGGCAGATTGCATTTTCTAAAGAAGTCCCCAATAATATTAATCTTCTGCAGCTTCTCTTCAGCATGGCCTTCTCAGTCCTTGTGTTCATTTTGCATCTGGGTGACCTTGTAACCACATGAGCCAATAGAGTACAGCAGAAGTGATGCTATGACTAAGACATAAATGGTGATGCAGCTTTTGCCTTGTTGTCTGGAGCACTCACTCTTGGAGCCCTACACTGTTGTACACGAAGTCTGACTACATTGTCACAAGCCTGTTGGAAGGAAGCCCAGAACAAATGAAGAGCCCACATATCAGTGGTATGGTAGACAACACCAGCTGAGGTCCCAGCTAACTGCTGGTGTCAAATGACAATACGTTATCATAGTCTTTTCTAAGAATAATATACACATCATTGAATATCCACATGCAAAAAAAAGATGCATAATTTATACCTCGTACAGTCTTGGTCATAGATGCATGTACAGAACTCCTCAGAATGGATCCAAATATAAAGACTAAAATTTCTAGAAGAATATATAGTAAAAAATGTTTGTGATCTTGGGTTCACAAATTATTTCTTAGATAAGACACAAGAATACAATCAATTTATAGATTTTAAAATGACATCAAATTTCACCAAAATGAATAGTATATAAATGTTGGACTCAAAGCTGTTGCACTAGAAACCACAGTGTCATATTCTTTGGTGGTTGGTGGGGCAGGGGCCAACTGAAACAGAGAGAAGACAAAGCAGCTGATACTAGTTCAACTGAACTACAAGGATTGGATCAGAGAAAACTAGAAATTGTAGATTGTTTATAGTCAGCCCAAAGGAAGGGTTCACTATAAAGAGGCATGAAAGAAGTTTTTGGTATAATGGAAATGTTTTCATATTTTAATTATGGTAGTGATTGCATTGTCTAAACTCATAGAATTGTACACTAAAAAGAGATGACTTTTATGAATTAAACTTCAATAAATGTGATTTGAAAAATAGTCATATATTCAAGTGGGACTTAAACCTTTGACTCGATCTATAGTTCAGTGTTCTTTTCACTTACCTTACTTATCTCCCAGTAATTATTTTTGTTTTATTCTCTACATTTAAAAATTATCTTTACTAGATTTTTAAAAATTTAAAAGTTGAATAAATGTTTTCATCCCATTGTGGCTCACAGGCTGTTTCTGGGTCTCAAACCCACCTCTTTCTCCACAGGGTTGGATAAACTTGTATAATTATATTTTAATAAGGGCTTTATGTGAAAAGTTTATAGGAAATGGCACAGAGTAAGCTCAATGATAAGAAATGTTGATATTCTGGGAATTTAGAATGTTGAAAATAGTGATTGCATCACTCCGTTTTGGGAATATGAGAAATATGCTCCTTTGACAAGCTACTCTTCTAGAACTCCTCTGAGAATCAGCACAAGACCACATTTGGAAGTGATGCGACTCAGGCTAGTAATGTCATGTCATATTATCATTTTAGAAATAATAATAATGGTATAATATAATAAAAGTAACTTTTCAGGTCCCAATGGAAAGAAACATAAGCAATTTTGTATAAGCTTGCATTCTTTAATTCCACTTCATGAGCTAATATTTTAATGACTCCTCCCGGATAATAATTACCCATCTCACTCCTTACCTGTTATCTGAAAACTATAGTCACTGTTCAAAGCTTACCAGACACTGTTTTCTCTTCTTTTTTCTAGTAACTATGATTTAAAAAGTCTTCATGTGGAAAATGCTTATTCCAACCATGCTAAAATTTCACCGTTTACCTGAGTCTAATTTACCTGAGTCTAATCGGCAGTACTTCGGTTGCACAGGCAGACTGAAATGCAGTCACTTAAGATACTGTCCAGTCGTTCATTTAATATATGCTTGAATAGGCTACGGGTTCAACCTAAGAATCTAGCTAATTATAGGGTAAATAGCTTTGCATTTTGTTTTGTTTTCTAAACAGCCTAGGATGTGGATATATCCCCTCACAATTTCTTTTTATTTTTAAAACAATGAAAGAGAAAAGGGATATTTTGAATTAACTTTGGCTCACCCCAATATTTGGCTTTAATGACAGTCTTTTCAATACAAATTTAGACATTTCTCAGTGATTTTAAATGTTAGGATTTTGAGAGCACCCTATTAGCTTATCTAAATGTCAGGCTGTGTTGAGGTTGTGCTCTATCCTGGAGGACCTATTAATGCTGGAATCAGGGCTGCTGCACTGGGAACCGCGGCTGTTCTTTCATCAGTACCTAGAGGGGCCTACTACAGAACTAAAAAATTGTTAATTTTATTTTCTTTCTTTTCTGTTGGAGACAGAGGCTCGCTCTGTCACCCAGGCTGGAGTGCAGTGGTGTGCTCTCGGCTCACTGAAACTTCCGCCTCCTGGGTTCAAGCAATTGCCCTGCCTCAGCCGCCTGAATAGCTGGGACTACAGGCATGCACCATCACACCTGGCTAATTTTTTGTGTTTTAGCAAAGATGGGGTTTCATTGTGTTGCCCAGGTTGGTCTGGAACTTCTGAGCTGAGGCAATTCACCCTCTTCTGCCTCCAAAAGTGCTTAGTATTACAGCTGTGAACCACAGCCCTCAGGCAAAATTGTTAGTACTCTCCCCTTCCTCTTGGGTCTTTGTTCCCCTACTCTCTCCAATACCTGCTTACCTGTAACAGAATGAGCAGCAGACTAGGGACCAGAAGAGTGACGTGAGTCCCAGGACCACCACTAACTACTCCTGTATTGCTCTCAAGTCATCAAGCATCCATCAGTTTATTTACTTCCAAAATGAATCTATTGAGTTGAATTATTTTTTTGATTCCTTTTTCAACTTAAAACTATGTTTTGTTGAGATGGGGAGGAACTCATTGTATGTTAATTTAGTGTGTGCTAAGCAGCTAAACATATATTAATAAAAGAAAAATTACAGTTTCAATTTAAAGGAGCCTTCCTATTCAATCCATATATGCAAATTTCTCTTTGCTTTCTAGGCACATAATACTCTTTGCACTGATCCTTCTACGTTTATAAGATCGAATTTTACATTCACAAATTGAATTTTACACCTTTGAGTCTTACCTCTAGCCCCAGTATAATGCAGTGGCAATGATTTCTTAAGAAACATATTTTAGAAGGTAGAGCAAGCTGGTAGGTAAACAGCATGTTCCACTATTGGCCAGGCTCATTGACATATTGTACACAAATTGTTTAGAATAATGCTTGGCTTACATAATTAGCCTGGAATACATGCAGGCTCTGCTTTCCTCAATGTTTTACATGTTTTCCAAAATATCCTATGAGACGATCAGGGTAGCTGCTATTCTCCTCATTTTTCAAATGAGGAATAGGGTTTGCATAAGTCAATGATACATAAAATTTTATATCTAAATGAAACCTAGATGGTTATCATGTTCAATCTCCTCTTTATTCAGAGAGAGAATTCGAGCATCAGAGATATTAAATGTTTTCAAGGCCACTCAGCTAAGTGATGGAACTCAGATTGTATCTGAGTTTTTGACTCCTAGGCTAGTGCTTCTTCTGAACTGACCAGAATCTCCTTTGCCCTTGAGAAAGCCAGGTTGAGATGGGGAAGCTTGGTGATTCCAAGTTACCTCTTAAGAGCGTCATTAAGCAACAGAAGATTGTGAAGAAAGACATGCACACTAAAATAAAGAAAAAGAGTCCCAATTCTTTCAATTGAGAAAAACACAGATTGGCTTGTGGGTAACAGGGTTTGAGTTTTCTGGTGATGTCTCTTAACATTTATTAATTCCTAAGAACTTTTAATATTGTCAGATACTTTTGTTGAATTAAGGGGTTTTTGTTCATTAGGAAGACCTGAGGTGCCAGAAGATCCCAAATTCTTTGCTCCAGAGAGTCTGAAATAAATTTGGGTTTAGTGTTGAATTATGAGCCCCATGAAAAATTTTTGCTTCACCATTGTTTTCTTTTTACCCATATGCAGGGCTAGGATGAACAGAAGAGCAATCCATGTTCCTCTTTTTCAGTAGTCTTCAACAAGAGCTTTCTGTACATTGTGTACTGTGAATTTTCATTGATTGAAGGTCTTCTATGCTTAAGACTAATGATTGCCCCTAGACTTCTGCAGGAATCTGCCAAGCTATCTTGGATGTCACCGAGGTTAATCTGTGATTCATCAGGCACAACAAAAAGTAATGCAGAATCTCTAACTTGAGTTTCATTACTACTCATCAGACTTCCAGGGGTCTTCTGTAAATGGAGTGTCCAAGAACCATGGTAGAGATCTCTTAGTTACTTCAATCTAAGATGCACCTCATTCTGTGCCAGCCACAGGTGCACTTTGGTCCTGGCCTGTGAATCTGAGCCTGTATTTAGTCCTTCTACAGTTGTAGGAATTTGACCAAGGATACACGGATCCAGAAAAATCCCGCCAAATAAAAGTGTTCTTTTTTTTAAGTGGGTTTGCCTGACATTGAAAATTTTGTGGGAATTGAATTCTTCAGGAAAACTCTCAAGCAGCAACATTCATATCTCTTAGAAGAGCCTACAGATATAATGATTTATAGGTTGTGAGTAAAACTATGCTTAATGCTGCCAAAAGTAAGTGGGGCAGGGGTGTGGAGTCAGGATGGGAATCTGTTTAAATGGTACAGATACTGACAACAAGCAGTTCTGACAGAAATGAGCTAACATAGTAGGATGGCAGTGTTAATCTTTGTAACCACTAAAATGTGTAACTTGTGAACATGCGATCCCAGTAAATTCTCTCTCTCTCTCTCGTGTGTCATGTTGAAGTCTGGGAATAAAGACTGTACTATTTCTATATGTTATGGACTGAATGTTTGTGTCCCCCCAGAAACTAATATGTTGAAATCCTAACGCCCAGTGTCAAAATATGTGTCTGCCCTGCCAAAAGTTCGTGCTGTTTGTATACTTCGACAGGATACCAAGTGACTTAAGGACTTTCTGCCATAAAGCTCCTCAGCCAATAGCAAAATAGTGTTTTGCTTGCTGGGAGGCAAACCTGGTTAGTGGACTCCACACTCCTACAGATGTGTCCTCACCTCCAATGAGTCTATTCATAGGCAGCAGACCACTGTTACGACAAATAGGTCTCTTGATCATTTTAACCCATTGCATATATGGGACTTCTCAACAAACTATTGGTTTCTATCCAAATTCAAAGAAAAAAGACCTTATTAAAAATATATACATCTTATAACTCTAAAGCAAAAGTTGGCCTGTGGTAACATAATAGGCAGAGCATGTGTTCCATGCATAGAATGGATCTAGTCTACCCTCATAAGTGTCCTCAAAATGTATGACCCCTTCTCAGACTTCTGTGGAAGTAGAGACTAAGTAACTTACTGATCAGGCCTGACATTCTGGGCCAAATCCTATTTGGTCCAATTTTATAGGTAAGAATGTCTTCATATATACTTATACCTTTTGAACATGTTGACATGAGCAGTAACTTGTGTAGCTGGAAACCATGTAGTGTAAAGGTCTCACTTCTTGGCTCCTTTCTGAGTCACTAGCAAGCCTCCTGGCTCTTGAAGCCTGTGACATTCCTCAGCAATGTGCTTCTGTTTGATAAATAGCTGTGGGTTGTATTCAGGGACATATGCTTGCCTTGAAATGACTCAGAGTCACAGAGTGCATAACCCACCACTGGAAGGACACATCTGAGTCACTAAGGGCCATTTCAGTCAAGAGCACATTGTAGCCCTTAAATGTTTGCCATGGGTGCTGCTGAAATCTCTGCAAAATTACCTTTTTTTTTTTTTTTTAACCCCAAGCTTCCTGATGTCTTGATGATCACGTAGTCTGTAGGTTCTAGCCTGGAGCAAAGAAGACTGAATCAATAAGTTAAATATTACAGGACACAAAATAGGATAGGTAAAATGAAATCAATGTTCTCAGTAAACAGTTCAGAATCTTAGAGGTGACACTGATTGTGTGTGTGTGTGTGTGTGTGTGTGTGTGTGTGTGTGTGTGTGTGTATGTGTGTTTCATTTTAATTTTCATCTCATCTTTAGCTGTGTGACCTTTGGACAGTTGGTTGGCCCCTGTCAGTCAGTTTTCTCATCTTTAAAAAGTGAATTTCTTAAAGCACATTCAGTAGCTAAAGAATTGCTGGGAGGGCTAGAGAAACAGACTTAAGACTAAGCTCTCAAAAACCATAATGAAAGCTAGGCTACAGGAGTGACACCATGAGGACCCTGCTGCTACCATCTCCACCTGCCTGCTAGAATCCAACTTCCAGGAACTTGATCTTCCCACAACTGTTATTACCATTTCCAAAGCTGGACTCTTCTACCACCACCCATGTCAGCAATATAAATGCTCCAGAAAACCACTCATATTGCTCACTTCCAAATGGAACTCTCATGCAGGTACATCTGATTGGTGGACTTGACTGAGGTCATCTGCCTGCACCACAGTTGAAAAGGACGCTGGAGTGGTCACTTTTCCTAAATTGATTATGTCATTGACAGACAAAATTGATAACATGGGAAACTCCAAAAATGTATAAAGAATGCTAATATATTGGGCAATATGATATGTTTATAATTGAGAATTCCAGAATTATTCAACTTGTGCATGTGTGATATGTATCCATAAGCTGCCTTACAAAACTTATGAGAACATTCAGTGTCACATTGTAAAGCTCTGTCCACAAGCTCCTAATACATCATATTTTTTTCCTGCATTCCATTTCTTGAGGGAATTTAAAAATTCATCCTGCAGAGTTTCATGAACGCTGTCAAGGATTTGTCCTGTGTGTCTTAACTAATAGTGTGCCTCCGAATCTCTGCCTTAAAGTGGGAACAAAGAGACAGCCTAGTCTCTCCAAACTCTTCTGGGATGCTTATTTTTGTTAAGGAGCTCATCAGCACAAAGGGTTGGAATGCACAGGACAGTGAGCTCTGCTCTGTTTCCTGGAAGGGAATCTGCCCTAGAAAGAGGGGAAAGGGTTCTTTGTTCCCTGATTCGCACTGCCTCTGGGAAGCAACCCCGTGTGCCTCCGTGACATGCTGACTCATGGTCATCTCAGTGACGTCTGCTTGTGGATAGTGGGCCAGCTCCCTTCATCCTTTGGTGTCTGACAGAATTGTCTTTTGTCCTGAGTCACGCACTTTGCCAGAACCCAGGAAATGGACATGGGAATAGAAAGGTGAAAGAAAAATTTATTTTTTATATTTCAGGGGCATATCCTAGGACGGGCACTAGTAGACTTGCTTATAACTAAGATGGAGACCTGGGGACCAGGACTTGGGCTGAATGTTTGCCAAAGGTCAACGCTGGTAAGTCATCTCTGTCATCAAGGTCAGAAATAGGAAACAGTGCCTAGGAAGTCAAGGGCCAGGTCAACGCAAAAGATGGCTCAAAAATGGAAATAATGTGTGGGAAATGGGTGGAAAAAATGTGAATGTCAAGGACAAATGCTCCAAACAGCAATGGTAAAGATCAAAACGTGTTGTGTCATGTGTAGCCTAAGTGAATGAGACCTCTTGCACATAATACAGTCTGTTATTTGTAAAGTGGTCTGCAGTTCATCAAATAATCACACATTTTATATATCAGCCCATGTGATCTTAACTATAAGCTCATAAGGTGAGCAAGGTAGCTTGTATTACTGCAGTTTTACAGATGTCAAAAGGATGGTGAGTAGAAGTAGAAATTTAGTGGCTTTGACAAAAGTCACATGGCTACTCTGTGGAATCAGGGCCCAAACCAGATGCTCTTTCCTTATTTAGAACCCTGAATTGTGACTAACAGAGTCTATGAAACATTTCAATAAATATAGACAGAAATATGGGAAATCAAATGAGTTGTGGGAGGTTTACTAATTTGATTTCATATGGGCTTACATGGGGAGTTTTAAAATTTGATCTCATGGCTATTTTCTGTAAGTTTATAATTGAGAATTCCAGAATTATGCAACTTGTGATGCACAGTTTAAGTGAGGCTCGGATGTTCTGTCTTGGCTTGTGATCATTCTTGTCATTTCCACATCATCTTCAACTATGAGGGCAGGTGCTTGTTAATCATGAAAAGACGGACTTTGTTAAATTCTCAGAAGTTTGTTCATCCTTGACAACTCAGCTGTCGAGCTCAAAACATTAATGACAAGCCGTAAGAGAGAGAAATGCTACCCTTGGTAGGCTGATTTAAGGTCACACACACATTTAGAAAATTGACTCACAGAGGTCGATAGCGGTCTTGGTACTTGACATCTAGAGCTACTTCATGATGGTATGTTCTGTGGCTCATGCAGGCTCCTATCTGGGTAAGGCATGCTTCTGAAAAGGCAGCAAGTTAACTTTATTTTTTATGTATAAATGTCTTGTATTATTTGTATACATAAAAATATTTAGTTCCTCTCTGTCTACAGCATCCAGGAGAAGAGTGAAAGCTGGATTTAATCACTGAGAGTATTTAGTTCCCTTCCGTAGGTAGGCTATTCGATTGGGTTTTAGTACTTGTCCTAGCTTCTACCTTGTATTGATGAGTGAAAAATGTGATATTTTCTCTAAGAACATTTTGGAAAGGGTAAAGCTCTGAAGAAATTATTGTGATTGCTTTTTACACTAAAGGAACTCACAACTAAATCCACACATGTACTTTTAGATAGGAAAAGAAAAAAGATTCATATCTATATAGTAGATTCTGTCTCTCTTACCACAGCAATTTTAATATAAGCCTGATTTTGTCACATCTACATGGGCTGTTAAATGTAGTAACAAACTGTGCTGACCCCATCACAAAATAGGTAAGAACTCAAAAAAGCTCTGAACGTAGTAGACTGATTCTAGCAACCCCATAAAATATAAAACATTAACTTTTACCTCTCAACCTTCTTAACTGTGATTTGCTGTATTGTTGAATTTAAAATGAAGTCTACTTAAGATTGTATGCACTCCTAGCTGCCTAGCGTTTATTCCAAGGGAAGGAGCTGGAGGTATTGGAGTTTCAGAAACTCAGTGGTGATGTTCAAAGGTGTCTCCCAGCCCTGTTCTTCACACAAGAGCAAAACAGGTTCTTTTCACTGAATGCCCCTTTCTCTGATTCCATAATTTAGTGTTCCCCAAGTAAAATGTCTCCTGCTCCCAACATTTGCATACACAGTGCTCTATAGGAGCATTAGCTCTTACTCCCTTGGCATCAGCTAGCAAGCCTCACAGAAATACAAGAAATACTACACACTGTGGCTCATCCAGCTCAAAATTAATTGACTCAAAAAATGAGTCACACTCCTCCCCAAACCTATTCTGTTGTAATGACTTATTGAACTACAATTCATGGATTAATGCAAGTAAATTGTTTATCATCAAGGGTAAGCGTCAGTATTCTCTGGAATTTCACCCCCAAAAATACAGCTGCTGAGACTCCACTACAAACTGACAAATGGGCAAGTCCAGGATTAAGTCTGAGCACATATGTTCTTCACCAGATTTCGTGTCATGGTCATGTGAGGTCATCCCCTTAGGTGACCATGACACAAAGCTCTGATGAAGAGCTATATTTCTCCAAACTTTCCTCATTTATTTATAAACTAAACATAGAAAAGCAAAGCTATGGATTGTTTTCAAATCTACTGTCCCTTTAAACTTTCTTTTATGGGGGTAACTTTCCCCTGCCCTCATGAATGATTTGGCAGGTTTCACTGGCTTTTCTACTTACTCTTAAGTGGACTTTGGTTATTTTAAGTGGCAAACAGCTTCAGTGCACAGGCAGCATGAATAGCCAAACATAACTTGGTGTGAAGGCTCCTCCTTTCTGCAGTTAGACCTTCCTCTGGTTTTGAGCCTGCAGGTAGGGATGGGGGGATAACCTTGTGGCTGTCTCTTCTCCACCTGCTTTCCCCTCTTCTCTGTGCTTGCCTTTCTTTAGGACTTCTCCAAGGTCCACACTTGGGTAGGGAATGGAAGTAAAAGGGCAAGACAAAATTCCTTTCTGGCTGGGTGGTTTTGTGCTCACTGGTCTTGACCTCTGATTCCACTGGTGAGGAAGGCCTGGCCAACCACTTAATTTGACTCTATCAATGGATGCTGCAATTCGCCTAACCTGACAGGGTGCTTCTCTACTCTGGGTAATCTCTAATGCCCACCCTCAGCCCTGCATGTTGAAGGCAAACTTACAGCCTCATTTTTTTTAAAGAATTATTATTCCCTCTAAGTGGGCAGAACTCAAGACATCTTTCTATGGGACTTGTTCTACAAGACTCACTTCTGGTCCAGAAAAACACCACATATCACTTGTTTTCTTAAACAGTGAGCTGCAGGCATAGAAGACTCTCCTGGCTCTGTCCTCCAGGCTTCTGCAGCTCCAAGATTTTCCAGGGAATTGTTGAAGCTATCTGAGGGTCTTTTGAAGCCCTCCTTACTAGGTCTGTGGTTAGAAGGAAGCACCATTCCCACTTGTGAAAAGGGGAGGGTGACACACAACTTGGCAACAGCTATCTCTAAAGAAAATTTTCACTGATCTCTTGTCCATCTTTGAATCTTTTTTTTTCTATTTCTGAAGAAACCAAGAATCACAAAGCAGGTTCTTGGGGACATTTCTTCAGGCAATCTTCTTGTGGAGTGGGGGAATCAGCCTCAGATTCACTTTAGTGTCCTGCTATCTGTCACACTGGCATCTCAGTGAAAGTGAGGCAGGTGATGTCTCACTCTACGCTTGGGTTGCATATATGTAGCATGAATTTTATGAGTTTGCACATACCATAAGATCACTGGGTAGGGGAATCTTAAGGAAGGGCAAATTTGCTCCCTTCCATGGAGGAAAGGGGATGGCAAGACCCCCCCACACTATAAGGTCCATTTTCCGTGTTTACTGGATTTCTAGATAGCTCAAGTCAGGATACTATTCTTTATCCCATGCTGGCTAAGAGGAAGTATGCCTCTTCCCCATCTACTGCTTCCTTATAGTACCAGTTTAGTACTCTAGATGAAGGAAGGAGCTACCTAAGTGCTTAGAAGTACAATATAACATTTCAAGTTTGGGAGGTCTGTGCATGAAAGCTTCCTGAAGTCCATTCACCTTGTGAAGTTGTGCAAGATCTTGCTCTATGGCCTTAATCAAGGCAGTAACTTCAAAACATAAATAGCCCATTATCATAGTATTTTGTATTGGGTAATATTAAATAACTGTGGGTTTAGCATGAGTCCAGCACAAGTCAAGCCAAAGTCATTTTATTTTTAGTTCCTTTACCATCTAAGGTCCATGCATTCATGGTTTGCTTTCCTGCAAACACTAGCATGCACCAGAACCCTCACAACTTCCTATAACCAAGCTACTATTTTCAGCACAGTCACTCTAAATTTTCATAGTCAATATACACTTTTCTCCCTCAAAATCTCTCCAAAGGCTGTAGAACTCTGGTTCACACTTCACAACTTATATTACTTAATAAAACCCTTAACTTCTCAGTCTAATGTATGAACATGAGGTTAATGGTGATTGTATTCCTCCCCAGGGATTGTTTAAACTTTTCTTGGTTAAATTAGGCTCAGTCAAATTATATTTCTACTATCTGCCTTAAACATAAATTCAACATTTGTTGTGGACACAGAAAATAGCTTGCAGCTTCAAATTGGCATGTTTTCTGTTTATTTGTTTAGGTTTCCTGAAAGAGAGTGTAATTCTTTACTGCAAAGATGATGACAAGGTTTGCTGTTTCCTCCCTATTTTCTAAAGTTGTATTTTAGCTTTTTCATATTTTCTGAGCACTTAGAAGCAAGGAATAGCTGAAATAAAGGCGTGGGCTCTGGAACTCTAAACCCTTTAAAAAACAACACAAATTATCGATTTTAAAGCAGAAGGACAGTAGGACCTCTTATACAAAATCATCTCAATACACTACTGGATAGAAATATTTGACTGTTTTTGGAAATGTTTCTAAGGAGTATTACAGTTAATATGGTCAGGTCTGTGGCTCAAGCCTATAATCCCAACACTTTGGGAGGCCAAGGCAGACAGATTACCTGAAGTTGGGAGTTTGAGACCAGCCTGGCCAACATGGCGAAACCACGTCTCTACTAAAAATATGAAACTTAGTCGGGTGTGGTGTTACGTAACCATGGTCCCAGCTACTACTTCAAGCAGGAGAATCATTTGAACCAGGGAGGTAGATGTTGCAGTGAGTGGGGATCCTGCCACTGCAAGAACCAGTCTCAAATTTAAAAAAAGTATTACAATTAATAGAATATTGCAATATTATTTCCAGACTAAATTAAAATTAAAGTGATATGGCTGAAATGACTCAGTATTTTCAAAAAATGTGAAAAATGATTCAATGTATCATGCTTTTGCCATGTTAAATTTAGACCCAAATAATCCTGGTTTTGAAGATAGGTTTCCTAAAGTTGAGATTTTTTTTTTTTTTGCGAGCATAGTATTCCTCAGATTGTGCCAAAATCAGTTTTGCTAGTGGACTTAATTTTTTAGAAAGAGAAACTGACTAAATAAAAGTTCTCTCGACTTAATTAGAAGGTTAGGTTAAACTAATGGGGTCCTTCATTATGTAGATGAAAAGCTCTGCAGCTTCATCTTACTTTGGCAGCTTAGATGCAGGCTCAGCCTGGGATGAAGAAATGTTGAGTATATGTTCTCCAAAAGGCATTTAAAGGCATAGAAGCTCAAAGACAAATAAAAACTGTCTGCTCCACTAGGGGATCTGAATGTATCACAAATAAAGCTAGAACTGTATCTTTTCTCCCTCAATTTTTCTGTAAAATTTGCATAGTAGAACTTTCAACTGGTCTTAAATGAAAACAACAACAACAGGATTGCTTATGAATTTAAATAATTCTCCTTTATTTCTTTAATTTTAAGACCAAGCAGTTTTTTCCATAATAGAAGAGTTACTTTATTCTGAAATGTAGAAAAGCTGCCAAAGCTGACATAGAAAAGCATCCTTAAACCATGCTGCCTGTAGCCTTTTCTAAGTTAATCCTCTGCTTGTAGTGTTCTGCTTGGAGGCAGAAAAGCGTTCTGAGATTGATTTGAAATGATTTATTTCTGCACCATCAGGCTGCCTCATGACTCAGGGAAACAGTTCTCTTCATTTTTAGTTGTGGTGTCATAATATATTTAAGCCTCTTATATAGCTAAAGTACTTATGTGTGAAAATACTGTATTTTTAATTAATACCTGAGAAAAAGAAATTGGGTATGAGGTAAAGTTGCCTTGTAACTTCAGCTTAATTTAGCCTTTATGATTCACCACATTAGATAGTTTGGCTTAGTGGGCTTCCTTACCAATTAATATTTATTTTCATACAAATCAGTAATAAAAATATAAATACACAGCAACTCAGATTTTTAATTGCAACTTAGATTTTTGTATTTGGTATTTTTTCTCTTTCTTCACAAACCCACCCACACATGCAGAAATTTATTATAGCTGAGTATTTATTACCGTTTATATAATACTGTCACATTTCAAATATCCATATCTTATCCTACTCCAAACATTTTAAAGTGTAAATATAATAAAGTTATATTTGTCACCATTATCCTCTTTTAGAAATATTCAGTTACTAGGGTCATTAGTAAATCATAGTTCTGTAAGCTCACTTTTAGGGTTGACACAGTAAACTTTTTGTTACTTTATTTATTTAAATTTAAAAACATTTAATATTTCCTTTTCTGTTGCAAAAGCCGTGTTTATGTAGAATGCAATATAAAACTCCAGAACCACTTTCCTGTAAGGATGAAAGGCCCATCACTTCTTTTTCAGTGAGTGCTTTCAGCTGGTATTCTTTTAAAAAAAGTAATAATAAGATGCTTCCTATACTGGAGTCTTGATTAATGAAAAGATGCTGCTATTGCTTTGCACTTTTTGGTTGCACCCCATCTTTCTTTACTCTCTTCATTGGTAAGTGAACATTGCTCACTTAGGGAAGATGGCAACTGAAGCCAGTGTGTTATCTTTAGGTGCCATGACAAATAGCACTGCTATTAGCAATCCTAAAAACATATTTAAGTAACTTATTTTTAAGATGCAGGATGCTAAATGCCTGTTTAGCAATACTGTCATGAATTGTGTTTTTATGAGAAAGTGACTTTATCTGTGTCCATTGTGGTTCCTAATATCAGTATATATCTGGATTTCTACAATCCTTTGGTTTTATTTGCATCTGTACCAGAAAGTCAAATTCAGCAAACCTTTTGAATTCTAAAAGCTCTTATCAAAGCAGAAGCTTTGAAATAGAGTTTACTCTTTGAATTATCTACCAGTAGAATTTGCTAATTGTCATGTCAGGGATTGAGGGACTAACTTTACTTTTTGGCTGACACTAACCACCTCAAACAAAGTAAACCCGATTACTATCTTCCTATGCCAGAATCTGCCATTGTCCCAACTCTACGCAGTCTTACCTTGGGGATGTTGATTGTCCTTCCTTCTCCTAGTCCTTAGGTGGCCTTAGTCTTAGTTTCTTTTCCCTGCAAGAATTATGTCACAGGTTTCCTCTGTGAGGCAGAAGCTTCTTCAATTTTAAGGCTTTTTTTTTTGTTGCTACTGCTTCAGAATGCATTGTTTTGATACTGAAAATTGATGTGCTTCCAGGCCCCTAAATGCCTATCTAAGTCCTCACTCTTTTTCCTTGTCCCTTGTTTCTGAGCATTCTGAGCCTCAGCCCTTTTTGCTCCCCATAGGAACCAGTTCTCAGACTTACCTAGGCTGGCCCAGGTTCCTTCTTTGCCCTCTTCATGTATTCCACAAGTAAAACTCAAGTGTGTGGCATGCTGGGGTCAAAACTGGAATCTTTAAAAGTAAAGCTATCCATGTGGCCAAAAACCACTTACACGTCAAAAGCTATTGAAATACTACACACACACACACACACACACACACACCCCAAAATAAAAGTGAAGCTAACTGACTTGATGTTTGAGTGCATATTGGAAGGGAAAGACAAGAATTAATGGTATATCCCCTAGATGAAAGATGTATAAACTGGATGACTTTTCATGCCACATGCTAGGATGGGAATGCTGCATTGAATTTCAGACTGCTAAAAAGAAATACTTGAGACTGGGTAATTTGTAGGAAAGAGGTTTAATTGACTCACAGTTCCCCATGGCTGGGGAGGCATCAGGAAACTTAGAATCATGGCAGAAGGAGAAGCAGTCACCTTCTTCACACTCATGAAAACTCATTATCATGAGAAGAGCATGGGAAAACTGCGCTCATGAACAAATCACTTCTCACCAGGACTCTCCCTTAATACATGCAGATTATGGGGATTACAAATCTAGAGATTTGGGTGGGGACACAGAGCCAAACCATATTAGATGCCTAGGAGAGGAAAGTGCTTGGAGAGAAAAATAAGAGGTTTATTTTGAACATCTTAAGTAGGGAATGCCTGCTAGATTTCTAAGCAGAGTTACTAAGTGCAGAGTCAGATACATGGACAAAGCTGTAAATTCAGGAGTGATAAGGTGATACTTGTGTTTAAATTCATGCATCTAGGTGAGATGAGTCAGTAGAGAAGAAAAGATGGAGATGAATGGAGTTTCACATTGTTTCACAGCTTAGTGCTGTGGGCAGTGACAGTGACAAAGGCACAGAGGCTAAAATTCCAGTACATTGGGGAATGTGCTAGGACATGGAGATAGGAAAGAAAGGCAAGATGAACTGACCTAGGTGTGGGGCTTTCTTGAAAGGACTAGTAACGGTGTAAAGCTTGAGTTACCTTGGATTTGGTGTATGCTTAACTGTGGTGATCCCTGGAACCCTAATAGTGACCTTCAGTGAAGACAGGAAAAATAGTTGCTAGTGATTTACAATGTGCTGACGAAAGTCCAAAACTCCCCTGCATGCAACTGTGCTACCTTCTCTGCATTGTTTGCTGAAAATGTACAGCATTATGGTCTGTCCCTGATTTAACTGGTTTAAAAGGCATCTTGATTTTAGTTGCACCATCAGTCAAATATAAAAGATTTCTCTGTAAATTTGTGCCTTGGTTTCCCTGAGACCAAGATATCTTTGCAAATAATTTTGTGGTTAATAATTCAAGAATGAGGCGCCATGCTATGTTGAGAGAGGACCCTAGAAAGACCTGGCAGTCTCAGACCTCTTTGATGTTTGTCTGTGTGTCTGCACTTTATTTTCTTGCTGTACTGTATCTTCATCTTTATTAAGGTTTTAGCAAACTATACCCTGTAAAGTTTCATGAGTCCTTTCAACTGTTCAACTCTGTAATTGCTGCAGTGAAAAACCTCATGGGTGGGACTTAGCAGCAAGAGGTCCCAAGCAATGTCAATGATAGAAGTGAGTCAGGCTGCAGGGTTGCAGCCTGTTCAGTCTGTAACCTCAGACATCTCCCGAGAATACTAGGAAATGGCCCTGTTCCTTAGGGGAATAGATGGACAAGAGCAAGGTAATGCCATCTTTCCATGCCTATATGTGGCATCACCCATGACACACAGTAGACAATTAGAAAAGTGTTTTTGAAATAAGGGAATGAATAAAGAAATGAACAACTAAAGAGAAGTAGTCATACAAGCTGCAATGTAGGGTCTACAACCCTAGAGGGTAATTCAAATCATAACAGTGTTTGAATTCTCCAACAGGCCTAGCATAATTCTGCTTCAGGGCCTATACACTTTTGTCCAGGGAGACCCTGTGCTGATCACCACATCAGAAACAGTATTCCCATCCCATCATTCTATCTTTTATGCTGTTTCATTGCACTCCACAGAAAATCTCACCTTCTGATCTTATTGTAATATGTATACATCTATTTGTGTATTTAACGACAGACACGCCAGAATGTAAGCTCCGCGTGAGTAGGCATTTGTGTGTCTTGTTCACTGCCCAGAGCAGTGTCAGGCACATACTACATACTCAGAAAACATGTGTTGGCGGTATAAACTCTCATGTCGATACCACGGGCCTCAGTCATATGATTGGCTGGGCATTAGGTTCATCACTCACGCTGCTTTGCCAAGGGCTGAGGTGGTTCCAGGATGCAGGACCTTTGGTTTTAAAACCTAGAGGAATTGGTCACCCTACTTTGCTTCCATATCAGCTTCTTGTTTGCTCATTCTTTCATTTGTTGATCAGATATTTATTTAGTGCTGACAGACCACATAATAGGCCTTGGCTTAGGTAGTGGGAATACAGCAATAAACAAGTGACATGAGGCATCTGCTGTCATGATGCTTCTTATATTCTGTAGGAGAGGCATTAGCTTGGACGAATGTCACCTGGATGCTGAGGTTCACCCTAAACAGCATGACTACTGTTAGATGCGACTGCACAGTGGACATTAAACTGTAGATCCTTGGCCAGCAGGCAATACTCAGGAAAGACACAGGGCATGCCTGGGCTGCATCTGTGCTGCTGGTGGAAAACCCAGTAACTTGCACCAAGAAGGACTCTGCTGTCCTGGATTCTGGCCAATGTCTCATTCAGTCATTACTCAAAATTTATCAAATCCTTATGTCTGAACTCACAAATATTTTAACCAATTTCTCCTGCTAACATTATTAATAAATATCTGGTGATTGGAAATATTAGCAACACTAGCCTAAGGCAAAACTGAGGAAGGCAAAGTTCCTGTTGCTTCCCACAGCAAGCCTTGTGCCTGAATCATTGTGTTGCAGTGTTCTTTCAGGTCAAACTTCACCTGGTTGAGACTTTCCCTTTCCTGTTTCTCTAGAATTTGCTCTCCTCAGGATTAGTCCTTCATCTTATTCCTCAGTGCTCTGAGAAAAAGAAAAATCTTAATTAATTCTTGCAGATGTATATGCTTGTTACTAGATCAACCATTGGATAACTTGCGGGCACCTTGGGAGTAGTTTTCTGAAGGTAATGAGTGCATCTGTTGGCTGGAATCTTACCATAGAGAGCATTAGCTTCTCCCATTTATAGGATCAGCCTTGACCAGCTCCAAGAGCTCCAAAGTGCATTTCAATTTTCCATTTTCATTCTCACTCATCCTCCTATTTCCCCCTTGGCTGTATTTCATTTCTTTCTGTCCTCAGGCCAGTAGGTCCCTGATAGACTTTTTGATTTCATAAAACATGTGCCATAGACATTTTGAATATCAATATGCAACTTCTCTTTTCTCTTCAAATGGTTTAGCGGTTTTCCTTGTGTAGTAGGGATGTGGGTAAGGATGGCATTTGAAGAATACTTGGCTGGGTGCATGCCTTGTTCCACTCTCTCAGCATCCCTGTCAAGCAGTTTAATTATGCAAATGAGGGCTGGGGGAGGTGTGGCGGAGAGTGGAACAGTGCAGAGAAGTGCTAGACAGGAATTAGGCCAAGAATATCCACACTTCCTATATTGAGAAAGCTCCCAGGGAGATTTTCTTTCTTTCCCACCGAGATGAAAAATAATTTGAAAGTCTGCTCTTTTAACTTCCTTTACATTTTTCTTCTAATCCACTTCCGGTTTATTAAAAAAATGGCAATTTTAAATGCTGGTTTCTGTTTTAGATATTTGAGTGTTTCTGTCTCCCTTTTAGAGAGTCTTAAGGTAAAAATAACAGATATCTTCACATATCTATGATTTAGCATAGTTCTAGGCAAGTAGTGCCTTCTTAAAGTTAGCAGGTTCTGATTCAAAGATGAAATCAAATGGCAGTGATGATGGAGGCAGCAGTGGACTCCCTCCAAGCACGTCTTGTGCTCTAAAGCATAACTGACCCAGCAGTTCTAGTGCAGGGTTGGTCACGGCTGTCCAGTCCATGTGTAACTGCCGTAAAGTAATAGAACAAAGGCTAAAAAGGGCAACGTTTGACAAGCCAGCATCCAGCTGGGTCTTGTATATAAACCTTGGCTTTCTTGTAACCTTTATGGACTTAAGAACTTTTTTTTTTTTTTTTGAGATAAAGTCTTGCTCTGTCATCCATGCTGGAGTACAGTGGCATGATCTTGGCTCACTCATGATCTCAGCTCACTGCAATCTCCACCTCCCAGGTTCAAGTGATTCTCCTGCCTCCGCCTCTGGAGTAGCTGGGATTGATTATAGGCATCTGCCACCATGCCCAGCTAATTTTTGTGTTTTTGTAGAGATGGGATTTCATGATGTTGGCCAGGCTGCTTTCAAACTCCTGGCCTTGTGATCTGCCTGTCTCGGTCTCCCAAAGTGCCAGGATTACAGGTGTGAGCCACTGCACATGGCCAGTAATTTAAATATCTCAAAATCCTTCTAGGGTTGAACTAGATCTAAAATACAGTATGATCATCTCAAAGTTTTAATGCATAATCAAAAATCACATACATTTTTAGAGACTGTCAGACTGTCAGCTCATATATGATTAAAACTTTCATCTCAACAAGTATTTGTAAAGGAGATGCTACTTGCCTAGAACTGTGTTAGACCCTAGATGTATGAGGATAAATAAAACAGACACAACAAGTTCTCCTCTAATTAAGCAGGACACAGGTGGAGAAGAGACAAGTAGCCCACATGTAACTATAGAAGTAGAAATGGTGTAAGTGCAATGAAGTACAATAATGGTTTTCTATAAAAAAGAAAGCATTATATAAGATAAAAACATAAAAATTATGACAGAAACCAGAAAAATATTAAATGTGTCCATCCAAAAGCTTTTCATTTGAAGGAGAATAAATTAATCAAATAGTGCTTTTGGCTGTGCATTACCATCACATGGAAAGATTTAAAAAACAGTGGGTTTAAAAAAAATAGATGATGCTTTACTCTAGAGATTATTATTATTATTTTCGTGAGACAGAGGCCTGCTCTGTTGCCCAGGATGGAGTGCAGTGGCACAATATTGGCTTACTGCAACTTCCGCCTCCTGGATTCAAGCAATTCTTCTGCCTCCTCAGCTTCCAAGTAGTTGGGACTACAGGTGTGCACCACTATGCCCAGCTAGTATTTACGTTTTTAGTAGAGATGGATTTCTCCATGTTGGCCAGGCTGGTCTTGAACTCGTGAACTCAGATGATCTGCCTGCCTCAGCCCCCCAGTGTGCTGGGATTATAGGTGTGAACCACTGTGCCCAACCAACCCTAGAGATTCTAACTTAACTGTTAGCATACATAGGAGAGTCTAGCTATTAGAATATATATGTATATATGTCCCAGATGATTTTCATATACAACCTGGGCTGGGAACCACTGAGATAACACAATAAGAAACAAAAACAAAAACAAAAACATGCAAATACATAGAATAAGAAATGCTACTGGAAAAATAACAGAAGAAAAATCACACTTTTATAGTTGTTTCTGAAAAATAGAGGGAGAACTGTCCAATCCATTTTTTGAAGCCTCTATAAATTGGTTTCTAAAAACTGTTAAGAAAAGCACATACATACACATAAACACATGCATATACAAATTATAGTCCTAGTATACGGATTTCAAAATTCTGTGTAAAATTTGACATAAGTGAATCTGCTGTTCATTTAAATAAATAAATCATGATTCAGAAGGTTTTATTCCAGGAATCCAAGAATAATTCAAAAGAAAAAACCTCTCAAAGAGATCAATCATATTAATGGACTACAAGTGAATAATAGTATCAGCTGTCTCAGAAGTTATCCTAGTCATTGATAAATTTCAATGATGATTTATAACTTAGAAATCATCAAGAATATTAGAGATAGAAGAGAACTTTCTTGAAAAAAATTTGTGTCATGCCTCCATGGTTTCTCAGGTGTTAATTCTTTTCCTTGAAATTCCCTCTCTCCCTTTTACACCTAACTAATACTATTGTCGCAGACTTCAAGATTCACTCATGCTATGCTTTTTGGGAAAATCTTCTTTTGCTCGTAGTTTATCTCCTGTGGACCTCTATAGTTTATCGCATTTCTGAGATTATTAATTTACTCAGTTGATCTTCTTTTCTGTGAAGACTTTCTTACTTCTCATGAATGTCCCTGTAACCACTCAATGATTTTTTAATGATGCCAAGAGAAGCAGTTGAGTCAGATGATGTGAGTTCAAATTCCAGCCCCACCATCTTCTAATTGTGTGACCTACTCAACCTATTCAACTCAACTGTTGTGTCATTTATGGAGTGTTTTCTGGCCTTCTCACTTCTCGTACTCCTCACTTTGAATGTTACTGGGTTGCATCCACTTTCTCTGTGACCCTACACATCACAGTATATGTAATTATAATTACTGTACTTATAAATTCATTACTAATTATCTGAGGGTTTTTTAAATTTCTTCAATAGAGGAACCATGTCTTATGTATATTTATATACCAGATACTTAGCATAATACCTGGCACTCAGTAGGTGCTCAGTGAATGCTTGTTGGATAATTATTAACTTTTCTTTTAAAATAAAATATAGTTAATTAAGAACCGAATATGACAGATTCTCATGTTTAGATTAAGCAGTTGCTTGATTTGGCTTATGGTAATACCTGGAAATAGCTTTGGAAAGGGTGGGTTTGTTCAAGAATTTGGGCACTAAGAGTAGTGAGATTTTCTAAGCATTCTCCTCACTTGGCTTCTCCTCTAGGTAGGTTTCTCTGACCCTCCTACTGGTGCTAAGTGTTCTCTTTTTGGCTTCTTAATACTCTGTGGATATCTAGTTGTGGCATTTGCCATATATTATAATTTCAGTTTGCTTGCTACAGTGTAAACACAGAGAGGAAATGGCTCATGACTGTAATCTTTTTCTTATGCATAATAGATGTTCTATAAATACTTAACAAATGAATAAGTGGGATTAGGTTGAGAGGCATGAGGCAAAGGTCTTTAAGAGTATTTGATGATACTCTGATATCCTCTGGCATCACAATCCCAAATAGAGAAACAGATATGCAAAGATTGAATATTCATTAATATTCAAATATCCATATAACACTTGTCCAGGACATGTTCTTATTTAAAAAGAGGGTGAGGGTGAGTATATCCAGCAATTTAAAATAAGATCTCTTAACAGGTCACTGCAAAGTAAGTCAGATGGCTGTTTATTGGATGAAGAAGACAGGGAAATTGATGGATGCAGGTAGACGGGACTTTGGGCAGAAGAAACTGTGGTTCTGCTTTTATAATCACTTTGCTAAAAATACACATATGGAAAACACAGCTGTTAGAAAGGACATCACGATAATTATAGGACTCAGCATTAAAAGCTCTCATTGCTTAATAACCAATTCCTTTAAAAAACAGAGAAGCAGCTCATAGATAACAGTTCATGAATTCAATCAATATTCATCCTCACCCTGTACAAAAGCCTTCAAGCTCATTATTGCTCACGTGTCATGACACATGTGCACATACACACCACACACGTGTGCACACAATTTCTTATTTAAAGGCTATCAGCACAGAAGATACATTTTAAAAACCACACGACGTCAAAGTTGGAAAACAAAATAAAGCACCTCTTTCTGATTAGTGACCACCTTGTCTAACCTTATTTATTTATACATTTATTTATATTTATAAATATATATTAATTTATATTTTTATTTAAAGTTATAATAATCCCGTTACAGTTAATTTTTTCCCTTAGAAAACCAATACTTGATTTAAAATTTATATTTTATATGTTGAACATAGGAATGTTTTTACCTCAACAGTTGTCTTACAAAGAAAGATTAAAA
Organism: Callithrix jacchus; assembly: GCF_049354715.1. Lineage (NCBI taxonomy): Eukaryota > Metazoa > Chordata > Mammalia > Primates > Cebidae > Callithrix > Callithrix jacchus. The sequence goes on from NC_133502.1 coordinate 68,604,696, forward strand.
ACAGTAAATCTAAGCCTTTCAGAAAACTTAATGTTCAAGGGTACACTACTAAGTTATTAAACAAGCATTTATTTAGCACTTAACTTTGTTCAGAGCAGCATGGGAGGCATTATGAGATAAACAAAAGAAACAGAAAACTTTTTTAATAGTTCTGGATATTTCAAATACAGCTGCTAGAGATACATATGTATGATATTATGTAGTTATAGATTTAAGATTTATAATATATGTATACAACCGGAAGTACTTATCAATGAATATATTAAGGTAAAGATAAGAAATTCAAAAAATGCAAGTTTTGGTCTTTATATAACTTCTTCTCATTTCAATACATCCTTCGCTTTCCTGGACAAATTAGCTTTCTGATGGCATTAAATATTAAACTGGTTCTCTATTAAGAAAATATTCTAAACTTCTTTGCACAGTATCCATAACCCTTCAGAGACTTGTACCAACTCAGCTCTCTAGCCTGTTCGCTTGTCATTAACCTTCCACATCCCATGGTTCAGAGATTCTTCCACTTCTCTGATCATTCCACATTCTCACATTCTTCCCTCCTTGAATTTTAGCCCAGACAGATTTTTTTCAGGAGTGTGTGTGTGTGTGTGTGTGTGTTAGTGTGTGTATATTTTTCCATGTGGAGCCTCTGCTCAATATTCAAGGCTCAGCATAATAGAGATTAGCTTTTCTGTGAATACTTTTCTGACTTCCCCTGAATGCCTATGTAGCCACTCTGTGTTATTGTTGTTGTTAAATGATCCCATGAGGGACAGTAGAGTCAGATGATGTGGGTGGAATGCTAACCTGATGATCCTCCTAACTGTGTGACTTTGGGAAACTTAATCTCTTTAAGCCTCTGACCTCTTATAAGTAAATTGAGGATAATAATAGGACATAGGACCTGTCTTAGAGATTTTTGAAAGAATGAAAACATAAATACAAAGCACTTAGCATAGTGCCTGGCACCTAATGAATACGTTCTGGCCAATATTTTTATTAGTTTATTTTGATGATGCTGGAAAAAAAATCTCTCCTTTTAAGATTTAACAGAAAAAAATGTATCTAGATAGGGTAGAAGAAGAAGTGAGACTATCTTACACAAATGTATATGATTAAAACTATAGCAATTCAGAACTATTGTTTGTTAAACATTTTATTGATGAATTACTCTGTGTTGGTCACTGTGCTTGGTATGGGGCATACAAAGATGAATATTACACAGAGACTGCCCTCAAGACTAAAAGTAAAGGGAGAAAGAGAGAGAGAGACTAATATGGATATATATGCATTATAATACATAAAAATGTAATATGTGGTAGATGCAGTAATAGAGATATATATACCTGGACATTCCTAGGAACACGGAGAATGAATGTTTAACACAAGCCAGGTGACAGGGCAGGGAAGACTTTAGAATAGGAGAAAACTGAATAATATTTAAAAGGCTAGCAAAGGTTGAACTCATTGGAATGAAGGAGGTGTGCCTGAGCTAGACTCAGGGAGAGGATCGGCATGGAGGGCTCACGGATGCACGTGCAGTTCACTTAAAGAGGTAGGTGGAAAGGCATGCAAAGGTGAAGCTGGAGTGATGTGAAGAGGCCAGAAAGTGTAGGTTTAACTAAGGAACATTTTGCTTATCTTAGAAGGAATGGGAGACATGGATGAGGTATCTTTGTGTTTTAGGTAGGTCTCTCTGAAAGCCTGGGAGAAGTGATAAGACTACAAGTAGGGAAATAAATTGGGAGGTGGTTGTTATAGTGCAGACAAGAGACAAGAATCTGAAACATGGTATAGTGAGGGGACCATATTGAAGGTGAGGGGATGGATTGGAGAATGATATGTAAGGGAATATTGGCCAAATATCTATTGAATATGGAGTGTAAACAAGACAAAGGAATTGGTTTCTAGCTTGAGTGACTGGGCATATGACAGTGGCATTGAAATAGAATGAAGGGAGAGCAGGTTTAGATGGAAGTATGGCATTTAGTTTTGTATATGTTGAATTTGATATTTTAATGGGACAGTTGAGATACATTTGGACATAGAAGTATGAGGCTCTGGGTGGATTCTTTTGAGTCAAAATGTAGCTTTGGGGGTCATCTGCATATAGGTAGTAATACAAACCATAAAATGTTACATGAGATTGGCCAGGCACGGTGGCTCATGCCTATAATCCCAGCAAATGGGAGGCCTAGGAGAGTGGATCACCGGAGGTCAGGAGTTTAAGACCAGCCTGACCAACATGGAGAAACCCCATCTCTACTAAAAATACAAAATTAGATGGGTGTGGTAGTGCATGCCTGTAATCCCAGCTACTCAGGAGGCCGAGGCAGGAGAATTGCTTGAACCCAGGAAGCAGAGGTTGCAGCAAGTAGACATCATGCCACTGCACTCCAGGCTGGGCAACAAGAGCAAAACTTAGTCTCAAAAAATTTTTAAAAAGTTACATGAGATCATCTAAGATGCAGGAAGAGTAAATAGCATTAAAAAGCTGTGAACCAAATACTAACTTTGGTGAACACCAAAAATTAAGTATGAGAAAAATAAGAGAAACTCACAAAGAAGACAGGAAAGGAGTATGAGAGATTCAAAATGAGCCAGAGGCATCCAATGAAGAAAGGATTTGAAAAAGGTGAGAGAGGTAAACAATGCCAAAATTATCACACAGGTCAAATAAGAATAGGACTAAGGTTCACCAAGCTATACAGTTAACAGGCCACTGACAGCCTGAGCAAGAGCAGTTGATTGGAGTGGCTCATGAGATGAATGGGTCTTTAGGAAGTAGGGACAGTGGTGGACTACTGCTTTGAAACTTGTGGGTGACAGAGGTGCCCTAATTTGCTAGTGTTTACATAGGTAGAGACAAGGAAAATCTAAACTAGATTTTTATTTGTCTTATTTAACAAATGATTGAAAACAATCAAAATATAAAATGTTAAGCAATAAGCCATACCTTTTTCATTTTTGAGCAAATCATTCTCCTTGTTTCTGCTATATAAAATATACTGTTTCACTTACAAGTTATCTTCATTCTATTGTAATAGAGGACATAATTCCAGAATGGTTAAAAGATCACTAAACATTAGTGTTTGTTTTAATTGCAGAAGATCTAGTCTAATTTTTCAGAGCTTTTGCTTAATAGTGATGATTTTGTACCATAATGAAAACAGTGGAATACAGAATGTATATGTTCAAATTGTTTTCATTAAAATTGAAAAACATCAGCTAGGAAAAGCTAATTGCATCCCAAACACTTGGGACAGATATAGGGAAGCCAAGTAGCTGAGGTCTCTTGAACTTTAAGCTGACATTTCTCCTAAGCTGGTCAAGCACATTACTGGAGACAAAGGATGATAATTTTTCATTAAATTGAAATAATGGAATCTAGAGGATCTTCTTAATTTTTTATTTTTTCTTCTTACTGCATACTGACAGTATTCTTAAAAAGGATATCTTAAATTGTTAATTGTATCTTTTGTTTGTAAAAGTCTTTATAAGAATGCTGATATTTTAGAATGCTGTATCCCTTTTTCCGTTCGATTGTGACTTGTCTTATAAAGGGCTATATTTATCAGGAGCAAGATATTTTGTGAAATTAAGCTGTGCGTGAATATATACCCAGAGATCAATTGGCGTAAACACGAAGGTGTTAACTAAGGATTGCCTGGAAAGTTCATGCTTTCAAAATACCAGTTTGAATCTCAGTGACTAGACAGACTATAAAGCAAATCTTTATCACCAGGTGGCAGTTGATCCATCACACCTGGGCTGGGGGCCTGATGCAACCTGGCTTTCTTATCAAGGTTCTTCAGCTCTCATGATGTTTCAGCAAAGTAATGGAGAGCAAGGATTTGGGGCCAGAATGGCCAGAGTTTTGGCTCTGACACTTACTGTGTGTGACCTTGGACAAGTTCTTCAGATTCTCTGCACCCATTAAAATGAGAAGAATCCTAACACCCATAGAGGTTTGGAAAAGACTGAATAAGAACAGTCTCAAATATATAATAGCATTCAGTAAATGTTAGGTTTGTTTTGCATTTTTCTTGAGACAATGTCTTGCTTTGTCACCCAGGCTGGAGTGCAGTGGCACCATCTCTGCTCACGACAACCTCAGTCTCCCAGGTTCAAGCAATTCTCTTGCCTCAGCCTCCCAAGTAGCTGGGATTACAGGTGCCCATCACCATCCCGGCTAATTTTTGTATTTTTAGTAGAGATGGGATTTCACCATATTGGTCAGGCTCATCTTGAACTCCTGAGCTTGTGGTCTGCCCATTATGGCCTCCCAAAGTGCTGGGATTACAGGCGTGAGCCACCCTACCCGGCCTACTTTTTTTTACTTAGATTATTAGATTATGTGGATAGACTAGTTCCTAAGGTGTCAGTTAATATAAATATTAGCATCACTATCATCATTGTAATCTCACACCATCAACCTCTGACTTTAACTGAAGGTTTGTTGAGAGCCAGATGCCAGAAAGACATTGGAAAAGCAATAGATTTAAGAATACCCTTTAGAGATGGACAATTTGACTGGAGAGCTAGAGTATAAATATCAGAAAAGAGACAAATACCAATGAAAAGGGATTTGTATTTTTGGCCCATGGGCAAATGCAGATAAACAGTGCCAATAGGTACATGATCACTGTGTCTGAAAGTGGCAAGAAAACTTCTATGCCAGGTATGATCAAGAAGAATGCAGGAGAAAGGCATGGAGAAAAATTTACAGATTAAATAAAAATACTAAGATAATGCTATATAAATAGCCTAACTATAACAGAATACGAATACAGGGCAAGTGGGGGATACATTTAGAGAGATGAACTAGAGGCTTCACAAAGGGACCTAACTCCAGAATTAATCTTCTGTAAGAGGCATTCCTCATCTTCATTGCCTACCCTAGGTACCAGAATTTTTGTTTCAGTGGTTAATTGGGGTACATTCACTCTAGACATTTCAAACAGAACCTGGAAAATTTTTAATGCAGCACTTTATAAAGACTACAAAAAAGTTAAGTGCGGCAACAAAGGATAGTGGCAGGAATCAGATACTTGAAACTGAGTTCAAATCCTTTTTTTTAAAAAAAAAATTCTAGGTATATACTTAAATAATAAAGCTTACTTTAAGAAGTTGTGCAAATTAGGTGAGACAATGAATGACTCTATCTGAAAAAAAGCAGGTGCTCAAGAAATGTCAGCTTTTATTATAGTTTAGACCAAGAAAATCCAGTCAATGGAATGAGAGCAGCATATGGTTAACCAGAGTGTATATGTGCCGTAAAACAAACTTCTAATTCCTCTTTGCCAGAAACATGAAAACCCTTAGCCAAGCATGTGTTTCTGTGGCAGTCTAGTCTCTAGTTGCCTCTTATGTACTTTCGAGTCTTACCATTTTTATTCATGACATGTGCTGCTCTCTCAGGTCAACAGTATACACTGGGATTACTAGTTGTTACTGGCTCATTCCCCTTTGAAGAATATCTTTGGTTACTATCCATGCATTATCATATGTTTATAATAAAGTTTACAAAATGCCCATCACTGATCATTTATTGCTATCTCGTCTAAGGGTTGCAATGTTGTGCTGGTTTTGACTGTATCCTAATCTCTCTTTACTTGTGTGCTCCTTGTGTTACCGGGGGAGTACCCAGCTCTTAGGTTCTTGGCCTCTCTAACCCAGCAGAATGGGGAAAGGGGCCCTGGCACAGTGGTCCGTGGACCCAAAAAGTTTTGTGGAAGTGATTTATGAGAGACAGAGAGAGAGAGAGAGAGATACGAGAGAGGGAGAGAAAGAAGAGAGAGAAGAGAGAGACCGAGAAAAAGAGAAAGAGAAAGAGAAAGAGAAAGAAGACAGCGCCCACACTGTTGTGGGAAGAGAACCCAGAGAGGAATATCCGTTCAGGTAGGAGCAGCTGAAGTTTTAACCCATGAGTTACTCCCTCCCATTCATGTTCTCGTCCAACGAGAGGAGTTCTTTTAAACTTCCTCTGGATTGACTGATCTTTTACTCTGACACCAGATTGGTTACTTGTTTTACAATCCTGAGTTACGTAGCCCCCTCCTTCCAGAGCTTTCTTCGGGAATTTGGGACAAAAGAACTCTACCTGGCTTTCTTCCATGCACGGGAAGATCAAACAAAGAATTTTACCTGGCCCATGGGGAGGAGGTGCTCAAAGAGCCCCCCAGATGCCTGAGGCAGGAAGCCAGGAAATGCCTGCATTTGAAACCACACTGCTCGTGAACCCGGAAGAGAAGTTTAACACAGTCCCTCACTTGGTCTAGTTCCCCTTCCTTCTGCTAGGAAAAGGACCTGACTTACTTGATCCTAGTTAAATACCAATATGCCTCTACCAATAATATGTGGATACCCTGTTATTCCTTCAGTCAGCTACTTTATAGTTGTTATTAAGTGAACATCTAGTAGATAACATGGCTAGGATTTGCCCTTTGGGGTCCATGAACTTTCCTGTAGTTATATAAAACTTCTTTGAGCATTCACATAAAATTCACTTTCTAGGAAAAGCATTTCTAGTTTTCATTTGATTATCAGAGATCCTGACACTGTGGTTGCTACTGTGTGAATAGCTTTATATGACCACTAACCCTCATGGTAGTAAATTCAGGGGCCTTTAATCCCTAAAGATAGAGAAAATGATGGTTCCCTCTCGTAGGTTCAATCCCATTGCTCTGTATTTAACCAAGAGAAATTAGCAACTGATTATAAATGCCAAACACCATGAACAGGAGAAAAGAGAGGATATATAATTTTTAGGAGAAGAACACGTGTTTTCAGCTAGAAACAAAAAAGAGTAGAAAAGAATTCCTTGAACAGAGGATTTGGCTTAAATGAAGAAGTTGAGCTATGTGACTAACAGTGCCTTAAAATCTGCTATGAATGGAGGGATAAGGAGGAGCACAGCACAGCTTCACAAAAGAGAGGAAATGCCCCAGAATATAACTCTTCCAGCATCACTCTTTGAGATGAAAATACGACTCATGATACTTGCAGGAGACTCCACCAAGCTTGGTTCAAAGCCTTTGAAATTCTTCAGGTCATAAAGAAAGCTCAGGTTCCTAAGAAACCACAAGCTGAGGAGCTGGTTAGAACCAGTCAGGTAACCACTGTGGACATGCCATGCAGCCACCTACCAGCTTTGTATCTTTGACCAAGTCTCAGTCTTGTCCTGCATCTCAGCGTCCTCATCTACATGAGGGGAGAACATTACCATCTACTTTGTAGAGCTGATGCTAGGATTAATAAAAGCCAATCCAAGTAAAATGCTTGGCATATGTCTGACCCACAATAAGTACTCAATAAAATATTTCAGCTATTTGTCCAGGCATGGTGGCTTATGTCTGTAATCCCAGCCATAGATTGCTGCCAGATCCCTGCCTTCTGGAAGGCCAAGGCAGGAGGACTGCTTGAGACCAGGAGTTCAAGGCTAGCCTAAGTAACATGGCAAGACTCCATCCTTACAAAAACTGTTCAAAAGTAGCCAAGTGTGGTGGCATGCATCTGTAGCCCAAGAGGCTGAGGGAGGAAGATCACTTGAGTCCAGGAGCCTGAAGCTACAGTGAGTGAGCTATGATCACGCCACTGTACTCCAGCCTGGGTGACAGAGTGAGACTCTTTGAAATGGGGTAGCTGTCTCAAAATAGTAGCTGAAATATTACTTCGAAATAATATTCCAGCTACTATTATGAATCCTAGTTTACAAGTAAAGCTCAGGGTAACTTGCCCAGTTTACACAGTAGCAGAGCAGAATTTTAACTAAGATCTAACTCTTAAAACTATGTTATTTTACAGCACGACACTGCCAATATAAATGTTCTATATCCAGAACACTGTCTTTAGCCATTTCACTGTTGAAACGTGACAAGGCTACCCTGTTTCCTGTCTATTCTTTTCTCCTTTCATTGGAGTATTCCTAGACTTGTATTACCTTGCTGGTCCATTTGTTTATTCAAGCAGCAAGTCAGGTGCTGGAACTTTGGGCCTGTGCATATTTGAAAATAGCATATGCTATTCAGTTGTTTAAGTGTGCTTTAAAAATACACACATTTAGAAATATTCAGCATAAAAATTGCTGTTCAAATAATTGGGCAATACATACTTCCTAGAAGATAGAGAAAATAAAATGAAAATAACACTATAGAAAACTGAAATGATATTTTCACAATATGGCACTAAACATTTTATTATTTCAAATAGCAAATTTGGAGGTGTGTGTGTGTGTGTGTGTGTGTGCATGCGCGCGTGCCGGGATGCTGGTACTCAGGCATAGTGATAGTGCTAATTCCATCACTTAAATTGAATTTTCCAGTTTGTCTTGCCTTATCAAATGTTGTCAATTTCATCTACATTTAGATTTCCAGAAATTCTATCAGCCTTCCATGGAATTCTGAAACTAAGTGACATTTAACAACTTTCTTCTGTAATTTTGGCTCTTCCTTTCTGTCTTCATACTAAATATGAGTCACAGGCTAAGATTTTAGTAGAATAAATATTTGTGCCAGTTTTCAGTGTCTCCATGCATGCTTATATTTAGCCCTGGCTGCTAATGTTTTCTAATTGTTGCTTTACATTTCTCCACTACCAGATAACAACCTCCTTTTGGTAATTTAGCTTTGTCTATGGATCTTTAGTGCCTTTTGAATGAATAATGTATAAAAAGCAAAATGACTATGAATGAATATTACTTTTAATTTTTGTGCCCAGAAATCATTGATTCATTTATTTAATCAGTAGTATACTGACTGATGACTTGGTATGCTAAAAACGTTACATGTTTATTTCATTCAAAAGCACTGACAGGAAGGTACCATTATGACCCCCATTAAAAAAAGGATATAGGCAAAGAGAGGCTTAGAAACTTGCTCAAGGTTACATAGCTTGTAAGTGTTGGGGTTAGGATTTGGCTTTTGTCAGTCTGACTCCAAAAATGGAACAGTTAGCTTATGCACTAGCTACTGGCAGTTATGTACTAGCTACTATGCTGCTGCTTTCCCTAAAGGTTGTAGTATAAATCTCAAACAGACTACAGTGTTTGAAACAGAAAGAGACAAAGAATGTGCTTCTGTTTAGGCAAGATCTGAGAACAATTGTCAGCCACTACCGAAGCCACACAATGAAAATAAATTTGAATTGATAGAAAAGTTATGATAAAACTAAGGTACACCAATGGATAAAGTTAGCCTTAGCAACTAGTGAATAATTAAGCTTTAGAAAAATATAACAAATTAGAAGATAGCCCAGGAAACCTAACAGGACATACAGAAGGTGGAGACATGGAGATCATCAAGGGAGGAGGAAGCAACTTGCTTTTGTTGTAGGAAGATTGATATCCAAGAGAGAGATCACTGGGGGTCATTCGAAGAGATATCTTTTAGAGCCCTACTCTGAAAAACAATACATTGGAACAAGTAGGCTAGGCTTGCAGTGGTTATAAATTACTTAGAGACCCGTAACAGCTGGGGTTACAGGAAGACCAACTTGACCTCAGATTTGAGATGTCTGACTTGATGACTCAATCTGTAAATAATTTAGGAAAGAGGTTCTGAGGGTAACTGGACAATCCATTTTTAAAAGAATATGATTATATTATCTATGTACAAAAGACACATGCTCCTTAAAAGCAGTCTATATTGAAATGTTCTTAGACAAAACTGTCCTTACAGTCAACACACACACACAAACAACAATGAACCAAAGTTTTGCCAACCATCATTTTATTAAAATTTTATTAAAATCATGCAATGTGGAGAACCAGTTGCATGAACAAAAAGGTGCACTGTTATCACATTGCAGGCATGGGGCTCTTTGCCTTTATCTAGATCTTTCCATTAAGAGAATTCGTGTGCCCTTCATCCTTTTTCTGCCTGCCTGGTGCATTTTGTTTTATAAACAATCTTTTTTAAGATTTAGAGGTGTTTTTGATTCTAATTCATTTATAAAATATACTACAAAAATATCTGTTGTATCCAATGCTCTGTTTTCCCAATGATAACATCTTTTTATTTTATTATTAAAGACTTTTTTCAGGTTTGTTAAAGTATAATTGATAAATTGTATATATTAAACAACTATAGTACAATATAACAACTAGAATATTGTTATTGATACAGTCAATATACAGAACAGTTCTATCACCACGAGGATCCCTCATGTTGTCCTTTTACAGCCACATACTTTCCCCTTTCACTCCATTCCCAACCCCTGGCCCATTGATCTACTTTCTATCTCTGTAATTTTATCATTTCAAGAATGTTATATTAATGGAATCATACAGTATCTAATCTTTTGTGATTGTCTTTTTTACTTAGCATAATATCCTAGACATTTATCTGGGTATAGTGCATATCAATGATTATTTTATTGACTACTCTTCCATGATGATATGGTTTGGATCTGTGTTTCCACACAAACTCGTGTTTAATTGTAATCTTCAATGTTGGAAGTGGGACCTGGTGGGCTGAGTTCTCATGGATGGTTTAGTACCATCCCCTCATTGATACTGTAGAGTGATAGATTATTCACAAGATCTTGTTGTTTAAAACTTTGTAGCACCTCCCCTTTCTCTCTTGCTCCTGCTGGGGCAAGGTAAGACGTGTCTGGTTTCCTTTTACCTTCTGTCATGACTGAAAGTTTCCTGAGGCCTCCCCAGGAGCCAAGCAGATGCCAGCGTCACCCTTCCTGTACAGTCTGTGGAACTATGAACCAATTAAACCTCTTCTTTATAAATTACTTAGTCTCAAGTATTTATAGCAATGCAAGGACAGATGAATACGATGAATACACATGGAGTGAATGTACCAGTTTCCTTTTTAACTATTTACCTGTTTTAAAAAAAATCCAGGTGTTCTCTAGATTTGGCTATTGCATAATGCTTCTGTAAACATTTATATACAATTTCTTTACAGACATAAGTTTTCGTGTCTCTTGGATAAATACCCAATAGTGTAATCACTGAGTTGCATAATACTTATGTGTTTGATTTATAAGAAATTGCCTTTCTTCTTTCTTTTTTTTTTTTTGAGATGGAGTCTTGCTCTGTCACCCAGGCTGGAGTGCAGTGGCGGAATCTCAGCTCACTGCAACCTCTGCCTCCTGGGTTTAAGCAATTCTCCTGTCTCAGCCTCCCAAGTGGCTGGGACTATGGTGCATGCCATGACACCAGGCTAAGTTTTTGTATTTTTAGTAGAGATGCGGTTTCATTATATTGGACAGGCTGCTCTCAAACTCCTGACCTCAGATGATCCACCTGTCTCAGCCTCCCAAAGTGCTGGGATTACAGGCCTGAGCTACTGTGCCTGGCCGGCCTGTTTTCTAGAGTGGCTGTATTCTTTTATATTCTCATCACTAATGTATGAATGAGCTCCATCAGTAATTTTTGAGTGGCCTAGTTTCTTGGCATTCTTGCCAGCATTTAATATTGTCCATTTTTTTAAATTTTATTTTAGCCATTCTGATGGGTGTGTAGTTATTTTTTGTCTTCTTTAATTTTTTTAGTATATAGTAGGTGTATATATATATGAATAGGCTACATATTTAATACAGGCATGCAATGTGTAATAATCACATGAGGGTAAATGGGGTATCTATCACCTTAAGTGTTTATCCTTTCTGTTACAATCTAAATTACATTCTTTTATATTAAAATGTACAATCAAATATTTTTTAGTATACTCATCCTGTTGTGCTAGCAAATACTAGGTCTTATTCACTCTTTCTAACTATTTTTATACTTATTAGCCATCCCCAGTTTCCCTTCACATACCTACTATCCTTCCCAGACTCTGGTAACCATCTTTATTTCATTGAGTTCAATTATTTTAATTTTTAGCTCTCACAGATGAGTGAGAACATGTGATTTTTGCCCTTCTGTGCCTGGCTTATTTTACTTAACATAATGACTTCTAGTTTCATCCATGTTGTTGCAAATGCAGGTCACTAAAAAAATCTCATTTTTTTTAGTGGCCGAATAGTACTCCATTGTGCATATGTACCGCATTTATTTTATCCATTCATCTGTTGATGGACATGACTTTGTTTGCTTCCAAATATTGGCTATTGGGATTAGTGCTGCAATAAATATGGGAGTGCAGATATCTCTTTGATATATTGATTTCCTCTCTTTGGGGTACATACCTCAGAGTGAGATTGCTGAGTTGTAAGGTGTCTCTATTTTTAGTTTTCTCAGAAACCTCCAAACTGTTGCCCATAGTGGCTGTACTAATTTACATTGTCAGCAAGTGTACAAGAGTTCCCCTTTCTCCACATCCTCATCAGTATTTGCTATTGCATGACTTTTGGTTAAAAGCCATTAGAACTGGGTTGACGTGATATCTCATTTTAGTTTTGATTTGTCTTTCTCTGGTGATCAATCATGTTTGAGCACATTTTCATATACCTATTTGGTATTTGTATGTCTATTCAGATCCTTTGCCCATTTTTAATGGGATTATTAGATTTTTTTAGTAGACTTGTTTGATCCTCCTTATGTTTTCAACTTATTAATCTCTTGTCAGATGGGTAGTCTGCAAATATATTCACCCGTTTCTGTGGGTTGTCTCTTCACTTTGTTTCCTTTGCTATGCAGGAGCTTCTTAACTAGATGTGATTCCATTTGTCTGTGTTTTCTTCAGTTGTCTGTGCTTCTGTGGGTGTTGCTCAAAAAATTATTGCCCAGACAAATTTCCTGGAGAGTTTCTCCCAAACTTTTCTTTTAATAGTTTCATCGTTTAAGGCCTGAGATCTGAATATAGGTATACAGTTTTCCCAGCACCATTTATTAAAGATGCTGTGTTTCCTCAGTGTATGTTCTTGACAACTTTGTCAAAAAATGAATTCACTGTAATTGGGTAGATTTTTTTCTGGGTTTGCTATTCTGTACCACTGGTCTATGTGTCTGTTACTATTCTAGCACCATGCTGTTTTGGTTACAGTAACTCTAGTATCAGCAGAAATCAGGTAATGACATTCCTGCAGTTTTATTCTTTTTGCTTAGATTAGCTTTGGCTATTTGGGGTCTTTTGTTGTTTTATATAAGTTTTAGAATTGTGTTTTCTATTTCTATGAAGAATGTCATTAGTATTTTGATAGGGATTGCATTTAATCTGTATACTGCTTTGGGTAGTACGGCCATTTTAACAACATTATTTCTTCCAATCAATGAACATACAGTATCTTTCTGTTTTTGCATGTGTACTCTTCAATTACATGCATTAGAGCTTTAGAGTTTTTATTATGGAAATCTTTACTTCTTTGGTTAATTCTAAGGTATTTAATTTTAATTGTAGGTATTATAAATGGGATTACTTCCTTGATTTTTTTTCAGATTCTTCACTGTTGATATATACTCATTTTGTATGTTTATTTTGCATCCTGCAACTTTACTAAATGTTTATCAGTTCTATTAATTTTTTCATGGAGTCATTGGGTTTTCCCAAATAGAAGATTATACCATTGGCAAATAAGGATAATTTGACTTCTTCCTTTCCAAATTGTATGCCCTTTATTTTCTTCTCGTTTCATGTTGAATAACAGTGGTGACAGTAGACAGCATCCCTGTCATGTTCCAGATATTAGAGGAAGGGATTTCAGTTTTTCCCTATTAAGTATGATAGTAGTTGCTGTCATATATGGCTTTTGTTTTGTTGAGGTATGTTCTTTCTGTACTCAGATTTTTTAGGATTTTATCATGAGAGAATGTTCAATTTTATGAAATACTTTCTCAGCATTCATTTAAAAGATCATATGGTTTTTGCCCTTCATTCTGTTGATTTGATGTATCACATTAATTGATTTGTATAGGTTGAACCATCCTTGCATTCCTGGGATAAATTTTACATGGTTCTGATGAATGATTTTAATGTGTTGTTGAATTTGATTTGCTAGTATTTTGTTGAGGATTTTTGCAACAGTATTCATCAGAGATACTGGCCTATAGATTTCTTTTTTTTGATGTGCCTTTGGTTTGGGTATCAGGGTAATACTGGCCTCATAGAATGACTTTGGAAGTATTTCCTTCTTTATTTTTTGGAATAGTTTGAGTAGAATTGGTATTAGTTCTTCTTTAAATGTTTAGTAGAATTCAGCCATAAAACCATCGGGTCCTGGACTTTTCTTTGCTGTGAAACTTTTTATTACAGTTTTGATCTCATTACTTGTATTGGTCTGTTCTTCATGGTTCTAACTTGGTAGGTTATATTAGTACAAGAATTTACTCATTTCCTCTGGAGTTTTCAGTTTATTAGCATGTAGTTGGTCATAATAGCTAACAATATCCTTTGAATTTCTGTAGCATTAGTTGTAATGTCTCCTTTTCATCTCTGATTTTATTTATTTGGGTGTTCTCTCTTTTCATCTTACTCTGATTAAGGTTTTTCAATTTTGCTTATCTTGTCAAACAAACATGTTTTCATTTCAGTGATCTTCTGTATTGTTCTCATTATTTCAAATTCATTTGTTTCTGCTCTGACATTTATTATTTCTTCTACTAATTTGGGGTTTGGTTTACTATTACTTTCCCAGTTCTTTAGGATGCATTGTTAAGTTATTTTGTAGTTTTTAAAATTTTTAAGCATAGGCAAATATAGCTATAATTTTCCCTGTTAATACTGCTTTCATTATTTCCTATATGTTTTCATATGGTTTTTCCATTATCAAGAAATTGATAAGAAATTTTTAATTCCTTTTTAAATTTCTTCATTTTCCCACTGGTCATCCAGGAGTATATTGTTTAGTTTCAATGTGTTTGTATAATTACCAAAATTCCTCTTGTTGTTAATTTCTAGTTTTATTCTGTTGTGGTCAGAGAAGATGCTTAATATTATGTCATTTTTTTTCCTGTTTTAAGACTTCTGTTTTGACCCAAAGTATAGTCTATACTTGAGAAAGATTCATGCACTAAGGAGAAAAATGGGCATTATGTAGCCATTGGATGCAATGTTCTGCACAGGTTCACGTGGTCTATATAGGGCAGATTAAGTCCAATGTTTTTGTTAATTTTCTGTCTGGAAAATCTGTCCAATGCTGAAAGTGGATATTAAAGTCCACAGTTATTATTGTACTGAGGTCTATCTCTCTCTTTAGCTCTAATAATATTTGCTTTATACATCTGGATATTCCAGTGTTGGGTACATATATATTTAAAATTGTTACATCCTTTTGCAGAATTGACCCATTTATCATATAGTGACCTTCTTTGTCTCTTCTTACAGTTATTCTCTTGAAATACATTCTGTCTGATATTTGTAAAGCTATTACTGCTTTTTTTTGTTTGTTTCTATTGGCATGGAATATCTTTTTCCATCCTTTTATTTTCATTCTGGGTGTATCTGTATAGGGGAAGTGAGTTTCTTGTAGGCAACAGATCATTGTGCCTTGTTCTTTTTTGTTTTGTTTTATTTTTTTATCCATGCAGCCACTATGGCTTTTGATCAAAAACTTTAGTCCATTTGCCTTCAATTTTATTATTGATAAGTAGGGAATTACTTCTGCCATTTTGTGACTTGTTTTCTGGCTCTCTGTGATCTCTTCCTTCTTTCCTTTTTTCCTTTTAGTGAAGGTGATTTTCTCTGGTAGTATTATTTACTTTCTTGCTTCTATATTTTTTGTTTTATATTTTCTGATTTCAAGTTATCATGAGGCTTGCAAATACTATCTCATAACCCATTATTTTTAACTTGATAACAATATTTTCTGCATAAGTAAACAAGTAAAAAGAAAATGAATAAAAATTCTACATTCTAACTTTATCCCCCACTTTAAAGCTTTTTGTTAATTATCTTTTTGCTTATTCTGCTGTCTCATAATGTTATTTTTTATTAGTTTATCATTTAGTCTTCCTACTTAGAAGTGATTTACATATCACATTTACAGTGTTATTACATTCTGTGTTTTTCTGTTTACTTGCTTTTACCAGTGAGTTTTATACCTTTACATGATTTCTTATTGCTCATTACATTCCTTTTCTTTCTGATTATGTACTCCTTTTAGTATTTCTTGGAAGACAGGTCTGGTGTTGATGAAATCCATTAGCTTTTGTTTGTCTTGTCTTTATTTCTCTTTCATATTTGAAGGATGCTTTTTACTGAATACACTAGTCTATTATAAAAGTTTTTCTTTAGTACTTGAAATATGTCATGCCACACTCCCCTGGCTTTTAAGATCTTCACTAAAATGTCTGCTGCCAAACGTATTGGAGTGCCATTTTATGTTACCTGCTTCTTTCCCTTGATCTTTTCTATCCCTGACTTTTGGGAGTTTGATTATTAAATGGCTTGAGGTAGTCTTCTTTGGGTTAAGTCACGTTGATATCCTATAACATTTCTGTACTTGCAAATTGGTATCTTTTTCTGTATTTGAGAAGTTCTCTGTTACTATCCCTTTTAATAAGCTTTCTATCCCTATCTCTTTCTCTACTTTATCTTTAAGGCCAGTAACTCTTAGCTTTGCCCTTTTGAGGCTGTTTTCTTAATCCTCAAATGTATGCTTCATTGTTTTTTATTCTTTTCTTTTGGCTCTTCTGATTGTGTATTTTCAAACAGCCTGTCTTCAGGTTCACTAATTATTTCTTCTGCTTAATCAATTGTGCTATAAAAAGACTGATGCATTGTTCATTGTGTCAATTGCATTTCTGAACTCCAGAATTTCTGCTTAATTCTTTTTAATGATTTAAATCTCATTGTTAAGTTTATCTGATAGAATTCCAAATTCCTTCTCTGTGTTTTCTTGAATTTCTTTGAGGTTTTTTCAAAATAGCTAATTTGAATTTTCTGTCTAAAAGGTCACATATCTCTGTTTCTCCAGGATTGGTCCCTGGTGTCCTATTTAGTTCATTTGGTGAGGTCATATTTTCCTCAATGGTCTTGACGCTTATGGATGTTTATCTGTGTCTGGGAATTAAAGAGTTAAGTATTTATTATAGAGTTTACAATCTGGGCTTGTTTGTTCCTATCTGTCTTTGAAATGCTTCATAGGTATTCAAAAAAACTTGAGTATTGTAATCTAAACCATATCTGGATTAGGAAACACCCCCAAGCTTAGTAACACTGGTTCTTGTAGACTCACAGAGATACCTGCTTTATGGTCTTGGATAAGAGCTAGAAGAATTCTGTGGATTACCAGGCAGAGACTCTTGATCCCTTTCCTTACTTTCTCCCAAACAGAATCTTTCTTTCTGCCTGGAGGTGGGGCTGGGTGGAGGTGGGGCTGGGTAACACAAGTACCCCTGTGGCCACCAACACTGCGACTGTGCTAGGTCAGACCTAATGCTAGCACAACACTGGGTCTCACCCATGTCTTGCTATAATCACTACTTGGCTACTGACTATGTTTGCTCAAGGCCCTGGGGCTCTACAATCATCAGGTGGTGAAACCAGCCAGGCTTGTGTCCTTCATTTCAGGACGGCAAGATTCCCCAGGCCCTGGGTGGGTCCAGAGGTAATGTCCAGGAGCCAGGGGCTGAAGTCAAAATGTTAATAGTCAACCCCGTGTCCTATTGTACTGTGGCTGAGCTGATACTAGAACCACAGGATGCAAACATTCCGATTATGTACTCTTGTTTCAACAGACAGAGGAATTACACCCCATGGCCAACACATGCATTGGCCCACAAGGAGTACTGTCAGGCTACCACCAACTTTTCCTTAAGGTGCAAGCACTCTTAAGTCAGCTTATAGTGAATGCTCCCTACCATGGGTCTCAACCTTAAGGGAAGTGGGCTCCCCTCTGTGTCAGGGCAGGTCTAGAAATACCATCCAAGAGACAAGGTCTACAATCATGGATCCCAAGAGCCTGCTTGGTGCTGTGTCCCCTCTGGTCAAGTTGGTACCTAAGGTGCAAGTTAAAATCCTCTTTACAAAATTTTTCCTCTGCTTTTCTCAAGCAGAAGGAGTATCTGCCCATAGCCACCATGGTTCAGAGTGTGCTAAGTCTCACCTGAAGCCAGCAAGTGTTGGTGTCACCCAAAGCCCATGGCATATTACCTGTATATCACTGCTGCTTATACAGGCCCTAAGGGCTCTTAGTCAGAAGGTGATGGGTCCTGCCAGGATTGAGTCCTTCCCTTCAAGACTGCAGTTTCCCTTCTGGCCTGGGTGTGTTAAGAAATGTTGTCCAGGAGGCTGGCCATAGTGGCTCATGCTTATAATCCTAGCACTTTGGGATGCCGAGGCAGGTGGACTGCCTGAGCTCAGGAGTTCAAGACCAGCCTGGGCAACACGGTGAAATCCTGTCTCCAATAAAATACAAAAATTTAGCCAGGCATGGTGGCATGTGCCTGTAGTCCCAGCTACTTGGGAGGCTGAGGCAAGAGACTTGTTTGAACACAGGAGGTGGAGGTTGCAGTGAGCTGAGATTGTGCCACTGCACTCCAGTCTGTGTGACAGAATGAGAATCCTTCTCCACAAAAATGGAAGGAAAGGAGGCCTCATAACTATGACTGTTGCCCTATTGTACTATCGCTGAGTTGGTATTCATGATGCAAGACAAAGTCTTTTTTACTCTCCCCTCTCCTCAAGTGGAAAGAAGGGGTCTCTTTTGGAGTCATGAGCTGTGCAGCCTGGGGCTGGGGAAGAGGTTGTGCATGCACTCCCATAGCCATTCCAGCTGGTGTCTCTGTAGGTTGTATGCTCTCCAAGTCCACTGGTGCTGAGCCAAGTTTAGCACTAGGATTCACCTAGGAGTTGCAGTCCTTGTGGCCTAGACTGCTTTTCGAGTTTACTTAGAGCCCCAGAGCACTTTATCTCATAATGGTGAGGCTTGCCAGAACTCAAATTCTAACAGATATATGGATGATACCCCTTTGGCTAGGGCAGATTTAAATACTTCCTCTATGGGCAGGTGTCAGCTGATTTCAGCCCAGTTTTGCTTTCTGTGGTGACAGGGCAACATTGAGTTCAATGCAGTGTCTCACTGCTTTGTTCTCCCTTTCCCAAATGCACAGATTCTCTGTCATGTGGCGGCTACCAGGAAATGGATAAGGGGTGGCATTGACAATTCAAAGCTGTCTTTTCTATCTTTTTCAGTGTCTCTTTTTATCCATATGAAACCAAGTACTGTGAGTGCTTACCTGATTTTTGGTTCTTATGGAAGTACTTTTTGTGTAGACAGTTGTTAAACTGTGGAGGAGCAGGGAGAATCCATAGAAACTTCTATTCAGGCATCTTGGTCCTGTGAGTGTCTTTTTAAAAAGAAAATAGACTTTACTTTTTAGAGCAGTTTTAGATTCACAGAATAACTGCAAGGAAAGTACAGAGATAATCCATATACCTCTGCCCCCACACATGTATAGCCTTCTCTCATTATCAACATCCCTACTAGAGTCATACATTTGTCAGAGTTAATAAACTTACATTGACACGTTATCATCCAAAGTTTATAGTTTACATTAGGGTTCACTTGTGTTGTTGCATTTTTATGAGTTTGGAAAAACTTATGATGACACGTGTCTACCGTTTTAGTATCACACAAGTAGTTTCCCTGTCCTAAAAACCTCTATTTTTTATTGTGGTTTTAATTTGCATTTACCAAAAGGCAGATGATGTAACCATCTTTTTGTGTGCTAATTAGCCCACTGTATATTCTTTTTAGTGAAATGGCTCATTGTGACTTTTGGTCCTTTATGTATTCTAGACACAATTTTATCGTTGGATTAATGGTTTACAAATATTTTTCCTAGTCTGTATCTTACCTGCACATCCTCTTAACAGGCACTATGAGAGAACAAAAGATTTAATTTTGATGAAGGTTAATTTGCCAATTTTTCCTTTTATGTACTGTAATTTTTTGGTGTCAAGTATGAAAATGTTACCCAGCCATGGATCCCATAAGTTTTAAAAATTAGCTTTTCTCTTATTTTTTCTAAAGTTTTTATAGTTTTATATTTTACATTTAATTCTATGACCACTTTTAAGTTAGCCTGTGTATAAAGTATGAAGTTGAGGTCTACGCTGACTTTTTTTTTGACCTAGAATTTCCAATTACTCTAGCATCATTTGTTGTAAAGGATCTCCTTCCTTCATTGAATTGCCTTTGCACCTTTATGAAAAAAAATCAGTTGGAAAGCTAAACAGGTTAAAAAGAAAGAAAAAAACTCACAAATTACACGATTATAGAAAATCCCAAAGAATCTATAAAGTAAAAAAAAAAAACTGTATCTAAGAAGGAACCAGTAATGTCTCAGAGTGCAAGTGCAAAGTTAATTGTTTTTCTATCTACCAGTAATGAACAACTTTAATTTGAAGTAAAAATAATGTAAATTCCATTAAAAGTAAACACTATTAACAATAGCATAAAAAATAAAATACGTAGATACGAATCTAATAAAATGTATATAAAATGTGGGAACTATTAAAAGTAATAAAAATAATTAAAAGAGTTTTAAATAAATGGAGAAATATATATTTCATGTTTATAAATTGAAAGACTCAATATTGTTAGGATGGCCCTCCTTCCCTGATCAATTTATAGATTCAGTAAAATTGTAATAAAAATTTCAGCAAGCTATTTTGGGGATGTCAATAAACTCATTCTGAACTGAATATGGAAAGGCAAGAAACCAAGAATAGCCAACACAATACTGAGGAGGAACAAGTTGGAGCACTCCCATGATTTCAAGACATACAATGTATAAAAGTCATGAAGTGAGCATAGCACTGGCTAAGTAATAGACAAATAGATTAATAGAAAGGATAGTAATCTCAGAAGTAGATTTTCACAAATATGGTCAACCGATCTTTGACAAAGAAGCATAGAAAAGTTAATGGAGAAACGACTATTTTCCATATATGGTGCTGGAACTGTTAGACATTTATATACAAAAAGATGAGCCTTACGTCTTTCACAAAAGTTAACTTAGAATGAATTATTTACATACATGGAAAGTGCAAAAGTATTAAATTACTAGAAGATAATGTAGGAGAAAATCCAAGTGACCTTGAATTTGGAGTTTTTAGCTACAACATGCAAAAATCACAATCCATGAAAGAAAAATTGATAAGTAGACTTTATTAAAAAAAATTTTTTTAAGAAACCTCCTCTCTGTAAAAGACATTGTTAAGACAATCAAAAGCAAAGCCACAGATTGGCAGAAAATGATTTCAAACACATATATAACAAATATACTAATAACTCTTAAAACTCAATAATAGGCTAGATGATGACAGCAGAAATGATGGAGTAAAGACATTCTAGAGTCAGTCTTTTACTTCAGAAAAAGAAAAACACTGGAATAATTACAAAAATTTTTTTAGATCTCTGGACATTAACCAAATGCTGTGACAATCTAGAAACAATTTATTTTTTAAAAAAACAGCTAAATATTGGTAAGAAAAAAAGAGTTTGATGTTTTTCAGCTTGGCTAAATTGCATCACCTTTAACTCATCTCAGTGGTAACTTTAAAGGCCAACAGCCCACAACAACATTTAAAATAAGCAGCCTCGCAGTCACTGGAGAGTAACCTAACAGTTGAAGTTTGGAGTTCCTAAAAGAGCCCTGTTCCCAGACAACTATTCAACTTGTCTAGCAGTTCTGTAGAAAATCACAGTCATCAGCCTTGTCTTCTTTGGCTGACTTTGAGATCACTGAGTGTGAATATAAGACCCTAGAGGCATTTGTTAGTAAAAATCAGTGGTAATTGTTTAAAATTATGTCTGCCTAAGATGGTGGTAATAGTGTGTGCAAACAACAGGAAAACCACAATACTTAACAGAAGAAACTAAAGAATGAGATATTTATAGGGAATTGCAATAATCCGTTATACCTGAATGGTATATATGCCACATGCTCAGGAAAGTCCTGAGTATGCCATATACTCTCATCTATACCTGCCCTTAAGACTCTGAATAAGCAGGAAATAAAGGCTATGGTAGAGTTGTAAACTGATGAGCCCAGTATTGAAGTCTGACCCAATATACACATTGAGCACCTCAGCAAAGACTGGAATATTTGTTGGTTCTCAGTGTTTAAGAAACTCTCTGTTAAATCATTACATGACCCCTAAACTAATCACACCAAGACACTAAGTATCCCACACAACAGGTGATATAGACTTTATAGAATTAGTTCTGCTACTTCAAGAATGAACTGCAACAATAAAAAACTCTGAAGAAAGTGAGAATCTGATTTATAGAGTTGTAATGTTATATATAGTTTAAATTTACCATTCCCATTATAAGACTTGTAAAGAAAAAAATATTTAATGCATACATAAGACAGAAGGGTAGTCAGTAGAAATTGTCCCTGGTGAAGACCAAATTTTGATAGACAAAGATTTTAAATGAGCTATTATAAATATGCTCAAAGAACTGAAGAAAATAATCTCTAAAGAACAAAACAAGATGTGCAAAGATGTCTCACAACATAGAGAATATTAAAAAATTAAAATTATTACTATTAGAGACAGGATCTTACTCTGTTGTCCAAGCTGTAGTGCAGTGGTGTGATCACAGCTCATTTCAGCCTCAAACTCCTGGGCTCAAATGACCTTCTCACCTCAACTGCCTGAATAGTTGGGACTATCAACAGTTCTGCTGATTGTCCACCATGCCAAGCTATTTTGTTTTCTATTTTTAGTAGAGATGTGGTTTTGCCAAGTTACACAGGCTGGTCTTGAACTCCTGGGATCAAGTGATTACCCCTCTCAACCTCCCAAAGTATCAGGATTACATGTGCAAGCCACCATGCCTGGGTCTACATATAAATTATTATTTTAGGGCCGGGCGCCGTGGCTCATGCCTGTAATCCCAGCACTTTGCGAGGCCGAGACGGGTGGATCACAAGGTCAAGAGATTGAGACCATCCAGGTCAACATGGTGAAACCCCGTCTCTACTAAAAAAAAAAAAAAAAATACAAAAAATTAGCTGGGCATGGTGGTGCGTGCCTGTAATCCCAGCTACTCGGGAGGCTGAGGCAGGAGAATTGCCTGAGCCCAGGAGGCGGAGGTTGCGGTGAGCCGAGATTGCGCCATTGCACTCCAGCCTGGGTAACAAGAGCGAAACTCCATCTCAAAAAAAAAAAAAAAAAAAAAAAAATTATTATTTTAAAAAACAACTAAATAGAAATTCTGGAGTTGAAAGTACAATAATAAAAGTGAAAAATTCACTAATTCACTTGAAGGGCTCAACAGCAGATTTGACAGGCAGAAGCAAAAATAATGAAGATAAGTAAACAAAGATTTTCCAGTTTGAAGAAGAGAAATGAAAAAGAAAGACAACAAGCAAGCAGATATTGAGAGATCTGTGGAACACCATGTAATGTAACTTATCCACAAAATGGGAGTCCCAGAAGGAAAGGAAACATTAGAAGTAGGAATGGTCAGAAACTTTACACATTTGATAAAAACATTAATTTACATACACCAAAAGCACAATGGTTTTAAGTAGGATAAACACATAAATATCCACAGATATCTGCATTATAATCAACCTGTCAAAACCAAAATCCAACACAGAATCTTGAAAGCAACAAGAGAGAATCATTTCTTCACATTCAAGGAGCCTCAATAAGACTGATAGCTGATTATTTATGAGAAACCATGCAAGTCAGGAGATAGTGGAATAACATATTCAAAATGTTTAAAGTAAAATACTGCAAACAATAATTCTATGTTTAGAGTAATTATTAGAAAGAAAGATTATTTCCAGATTATAAAAACTCCAAGAATTTATTACTACCAGATACACTCTACAAGAAATACTAAAGGATTGCTTAAGGTTGAAATAAAAGGACACTAAAGAGTAAATAAAATCCACAAGAAAAATAGAGTGCCAGGAAAAGTACCTACATCAATAAATAAAATAGTATAAATACACTTTGTAACTCTTTTTTAAAAGTAATTTTTAAAAAGGCATTTGCATACATAATTATAAATGTATACTGATGGACATAACAATGTACATAGCTGTAATTTTTATGAAAATAACAGCACAATGGTGGGAGAAGGATATGAAGCTATATAATTACAAAGTATAGGTTAAGCATCCCTAATCCAAAAATAAAAATTCTGAAACTTTTTGAGCACTGACATGATTGCCATAGGAGGAAAATTATACATTTGACTTCATGTGATAGGTCTCAGTCAAAATGTAGTTACACACTGTTCACTTGGTATCCCCAAGGAAAATGAGATCCTCCTAGCCCCCTTGAGCTGCAATATATCTTTTTCACCTACACCCAGATTTTCTTAGATAAGCACTTCCACAAAGGGTAATAAAATGACATGTGTGCCAACTGGGTGTGAAGACAGGTTTCTCATAATCTCCCACATGGGATCAAGACTCACATGTTTCACTCCCTATGTTTTTCTACTTATTCTCTGTGGTGCAGAAATATTGTTGAAAATGTCAAAAAGGCTTGCAGACACCCCTATGGGTAACAGTGATAAGAAAAAGAAGCAGCATTTATGTTACTGCATAGCACAGAAAGTCAAGCTGCTGGAGAAGCTGGACAGCAGTGTAAGTGTGAAACATTTTACAAAAAAGCATGGTGTTTGAATGACTGCCATATATAGTCGGAAGAACCAGAAGGATAAACTGTTAAAGTTCTATGCTGAAAATGATGAACAGAAATTAATGACTGTTTTAAAAGAAAAAACACTGCATGATGTTAAAAATGAAGATTTCAGTTATGTATTAAAAGAGTGGATCTGTTAGGGTTACAGTGAAGACATGTCACTTAATGGCATGCCAATCATGAAACAAGCAAAGATCTATCACAATGAAGTGAAAATTGAAGAGAGCTGTGAATATCAAACAGGCTTGTTTCATATATTTATGAATAAACTTGGCATTAAAGTTTTAGATACTAGTTGTGCTAAAGCATCGCAAAGCAGTGGAGAAGTTCATTGAAAAGTTTTCCAAAGTCACCGTTGATAAGAATGCCACTGCTTTGGCACTGTTGCCCCAGAGAGACACTGACTACCACTCATGAACCAGCCCCTGCAGGAATTAAGGATACAAAGGACAGAATAACTGTGCTGGGATGTACTAATGCAGCAGACACACACAATGTAAGCCTGCTACGGTAGGCCAAAGCATGCATCTTGCTATTTTCAAGAAGTGCTTTTTTTTTTTACCAGGAATATCTTTCTTCACTGGTTTCACAAACATTTTGTCCGAGCAGCTCATGCTCAGTTCAGAGAAGCTGGGCTGGGTGAAGACTGCAAGATTTTATTTTTTATCAACTGTCCTGCTGATTGTCCAGCAGAAATTTCCATCAAAAATAATGTTTATGACATGTATTTTCCACCAAATCTGACTTCATTAATTCAGCCATGTGACCATGATATACTCAGATCAATAAAGAGTAAATATAAAAACACTTCTTTAAATAGCATTCTAGCAGCAATCACAGAGGTATGGGTGTGGAGGGTTTTCAAAATAAGTTTAGCATGAAGGATACTGAATATGTTGTGGCCAGTGCTTGGAACAGAGTGACCAAAGACAATGGTGCATGCCTGGCACACTCTCTGGCCTGTGACTATGTTTAATGACAATGACTATGTTTAATGATGATAGTAGTGACTTTAAAGAATTCTGTGTGTCACGTGAGAAAATGATGTCTGACCTCCTTACATATGGAAAAACTATACCTTCAGAGTCTGTCAGTAAACTGGAAGAAGTGAATATTGAAGTTATTTTTAAGAATAATTTTATATTTTCACTTAAATATGATAGATTTACATATCTTCAAGGTACATGTGACAAATACATTTATGTAATTTGTAAAGATAAAACCAATATAAATTCAAGTTAGGCACTTGCTTTTTAGATATTAAATTTTTACTCTGGTTTGAAAGGTAATTCCTATAATCAATTACTGTTCTCCATGAACATAAACAGTTCATCAAATTATATTCCTAAGATTAACTGCTAAATTGGTTTAGCTAATTCTATAGCATTTCTGCATCTTAAACTTTTTATCTTGCAAATGGAAAATATACCTTCAGAATTTTTTCTGTAAATATGAAATATGGTGTGACAAAAACAACGTGACAAAATAGTCTTTGTTCACAAATATTTTAAAATAAAATACATACCAAGTTAAAAAAAATCAAACCAGTGTAATTGGGATATCCATCACCTTAAATGTTTGTCTGTTCTTTAGGCTAGAAACATTCAAATTATTCTCTTCTAGCTATTTTGGAATGCATAATAGATTATTATAAACTATAGTCACTTGACTGATCTATCAAACACTAGATATTATTTCTTTTATATGTTTATCTGTACCCATTAATCAGCCCCTCTTATACTCCCTTCCTCCCTAATCTTCCTGTTCTCTGGTAACCATCAATTACTTTCTGTCTTCATTGGGATCTAATTTATTAGCTCCCACATATGAGTGAGAATGTACAATATTTCTCTCTCTGTGTTTGGCTTATTTCACTTAACATAATGACCTATGGTTCCACCTGTGTTGTTGCAAATGACAAGCTCTCATTTTTTGTGTGGCTGAATAATATGCTATTACATATGTAAACCACATTATCTTTATTCATTCATGGACTGATAGGCACTTAGGTTGGTTCCATATTATGGCTATTGTAAATAGTGCTGCAAGAAACATGGGAGTTTAGGTATTTCTTTGATACATAGATTTCCTTTCCTTTGGCTGTAAAACCAGAAGTGGAATTGCTGAGTCATATGGTATTTCTATTTTTAGTCTTTTTAGATATGCCATACAGTTTTCCACAGTGTCTGTACTAATTTGCATTCTTAGCAACTGTGTAGGAGAGTTCCCCTTGCTCACATTCTCAACAGCATATATTATTACCTTTTTTTAAAAAAAAATAAAAGTCATTTAACTGGGGTAAGATGATAATTCATTGTATTTGATTTGCAATTCTCTGATGATTGGTGATGTTAAGCATTTTTATATGCCTGTTGCCCATTTGTATCACTTAAGAAATTGCTATTTTTATATTTCGCCAATTTTAATGGATTATTTGGACTTGTGCTGTTTGAATATATGTATGAAAATATACATATTCTGGTTATTAATCCTTTTTCAGATGGATAGTTTACAAATATTTTCTCCTATTCTGTGGATTGTGTCTTGATTTTGTTGATGGTTTCCTTTGCTATGCAGGAGCCTTTTAGCTTGATGCAATGCCATTTGTCTATTTTTGCTTCAGTTGCCTGTGCTTTTGAAGTCTTACACAAAAATTATTTTCCCAGTTCAATGTCCTGAAGCATTTTCTCAATGTTATATTCTAGTAGTTTCATAGTTTCAGATCTTAGATTTAAGTTTTTATTAGGTTGGTGCCAAAGTAATTGTGGTTTTCGCCATTAAAATATTGGCAAAAAACTCAATTACTTTTGCACCAATATAATAATTTATTTTTATTTGATTTTCATATATGGTGAAATATAGGGAACTACTTTTTGCTTCTGCATAGGATTATCCAGTTTTTCTAGCACCATTTATTGAAGAGACCTTTCCTTTCCCATTGTACGTTTTTGGTGGTGTTAAAGATTAGTCAAAATCTTCATTTTTGCTGCAAAAGAGATATAAACCCATGAGCAAATGCAAGAATTTATATCTGAGTTCTCTATTCTGTTCCACTTATCTTTGTGTCTGTTTTCATGTCAGTGCCATGCTGATTTGGTTACTATAGCAATGTATAATATTATATTTTGAAGTCAGGTAGTGTGATGCCGCTGGCTTTGTCCTTTTTGGTAAGGATTATAAAGAAGTTAAAAGTTATCTTAGATCACAATATAAAGAACAGAAACAAGCAAAGAAAAAAAACTTCTAACTTAACTCCACCCCTCCCATTTTGACTTTTAGTTATCTCAATTTACATATTTTTATATTACCTATTTCTTAACAGGTTTCTGTAGTTATTGTTTCTCATAAATTTGTCTTTTATGCTTCATACTAGAGTTTTCAGTGGATTGCACAACTTACAGTCATAGAGGATTCTGGGCTTGTCCATGTACTTAATTTTACCCGTGGGTTTTATACCTTCAAATGTTTTATTTTTGCACATTAGTTTTTTCCTTTCAGATTGAGGAACTCCCTTTAGCCTTTTTTTTTTTTTTTTTGACTCTGCGGCTCAGGCTGGAGCTCAGTGGGGTGATCTCGGCTCACTGCAACCCCCACCTCCTTGGTTCAAGTGATACTCCTGTCTCAGCCTCTCGAGTAGCTGGGACTGCAGGCATGCACCATCACATCCAGCTAATTTTTGTATTTTTAGTAGAGATGGAGATTCACCATGTTAGCCAGGATGGTCTTGATCTCTTGACCTTGTGATCTGCCCACCTTGGCCTCCTAAAGTGCTGGGATTACAGGTGTGAGCTGCCATGCCTGGCCAGTATTTTTCTGTAAAACAAGTCTAGTGGTGGTAAGTTCTGTCAGCTTTCATTTGTCTGGGAAAGACTTTATCACTCCTTCATACTTACAAAGTAATTTTGCTAGATACAATATTCTTGGATGACAGGTTTTTATTTCCATCAGCACTTTGAAAATATCATTTTACTTCCTCTTAGCCTGTATGATTTCTGTTGAGAAGTATGTTGCCAGAAAATTGAAGCTTCTTTATATGATTTATTTCTTTCCTTTAACTGCTTTTAGGATACTCTGTCCTTAATCTTTGAGAGTTTATTGTATGCCTTTGAATAGTCTTATTTGGGTCAAGACTGTTTGTTGTTCTCTGGACTTCCTGTACCTGGATATATATATATATCTTTCTCAAGTTTTAGAAAGTTATCTGTTATTATTTCTTTGAATAAGCTTTCTCTCCCTTGCTCTTGCTGAACACTCTTAAACACCAATAATTCTTAGATTTGTCCTTTTGAGATAATTTTCTATATCTTGTTCTTTTTAATTTTTTTCTCCTCTGTGTATTTTCAAATAGCCTTGTTTTCAAGTTTACCAATTTGTTCTTCCTTTGGTGTCATTTTGCTATTGAGAGCTTCTGATAAATTTTTCAGTTTGTCAAATATGTTTTCCAGTTCGAAGTTCTTCATTTGATTTTCAAAAATATATTAATATCTTAATTAAATTTTGATGATAAATTTATGAGTTGCTTTTCCGTGTTATCTTAGAGATCACTGAGTTTCTTTCTAACTGATCTTCTGAATTCTTGGTCAGAGAGTTCATATATTGCTGTCTCCTTAGGGTCAGTCACTGGTTCCTTGCTTTGTCTGCTTGAAGATGTCATGGTTCTCTGTTTGCTACTGTTTTATGTGGATGTATGTTTTTGTCTTTGCATTGAATGATTATTTATTTAAAACAGTCTTGTCTGTCTGACTTGTTTTGGTTGTAATGGATATGTTTCCTCTGGTCTTTTTTCTTTTTGGTAATTTGCCTCTTGATGTTTTTTCTCTTAAATTTCTGCTTCATTTTCAGCACAAGATGATGCCTTAAGCCCAGGGTTTTCTTGGTTCTTGTAAATGATTAGAGCACTGTTTATCTCAAATGGTGGGGGTAGAGGAGGAGGGCAGTCCCAACACAAAGGGGATATCTGCTGGCAGTGTGAGAAGGCTAGCTAGGGGTTTGTGCCTAGGGGACCTGTGGAATGTACTTCCTACACTGTGGTGCTACTGAGGAGCCACTCTGACTTGGCGCCCCCTTTGGCTGAGTGGTTAAGCACTCAAATAAAAAGTACTAAACACTGGGGTCTATTGGGGGGAAAAGGGGAGGGCCAGTGGGAGGGGGTGGTGGGGAGGGATAGCCTGGGGAGAAATGCCAAATATGGGTGAAGGGGTGAAAGCAAACAGAACACACTGCCATGTGTGTACCTATGCAACTGTATTGCATGCTCTGCACATGTACCCCAAAACCTAAAATGCAATAAAAAAAAAAGAAAAAAAAACCGAACTATATGTTAGGTACAAAGGAAACTCTTTAGATTTAAATACACAAATAGAAATTACTAGGAAAGAAAAAGGTATGCTATGTAGACCAGTAGTGAAAAGAGAGCAGGTATGACAATATTAATTTCAGACAAATGGATTTTAAGACAAAGATGTTACTAGACACAATTTAGAAATGATAAAAGGCCTCTGGGTGCAATGGCTCACGCTTGTTACCCTAGCAGTTTGGGAGGCTGAGAGGGGGTGGATCACCTGAGGTCAGAAATTCGCGATTGGCCTGGGCAACATGATGAAATTGTCTTTGTTAAAAATACAAAAATTAGCCAGGCATGGTGGCAGGCGACTGTAATCCCAGCTACCCAAGAGGCTGAGGCAGCAGAATTGCTTGAACCCTGGAGGTGGAAGTTGCAGTGAGCCAAGATCATGCCATTGTATTGCTGCCTAGGTGACAAGAGCAAAACTCCATCTCAAATATAAATAAATAAATGAAAATGATAAAAGGGTCAATTTAAAATTATAGATGCATCTAACTAAAGATCCTCAAAATACATGAAGCAAAAAGATGATATTGAATAAAGATATAATTTTGAGAATAACAGGGATTTCAATACCCACTTTCAATAATGGATAGGACAACTAAACAAAAAATCAGCAAGAAAATAGAAAACATGAGAAATACTATAAACCAACTAGAGATAA
Organism: Callithrix jacchus; assembly: GCF_049354715.1. Taxonomy (NCBI): domain Eukaryota; kingdom Metazoa; phylum Chordata; class Mammalia; order Primates; family Cebidae; genus Callithrix; species Callithrix jacchus. Next base: position 68,635,219 of record NC_133502.1, read on the forward strand.
TAGTCACATACAGAACATACTCATAACAACAGCATATACCTTATTCTCTAGTATGTATGGAACATTACCCAGGATAGATTATATGTTATGCCATAAAGAAGTCTCAATATATTTAAAAGATTGAAATCATACAAAGTATGTTCTCTGACCACAGGAAATGAAATTAGACAGAAGAAAATTTGTGGAAATTTATAAGCATGTAGAAATTAAATAACACTCTCCCAAATAATCCATGGGTCAAAGAAAAAATCAAAAAGGAAATTATTAAATATTTTGATGAATGAAAATGAAAACATAACATACCTAAATTTATGGAATGTAGTTAAAGAAGTGCTTAGAAATTTGTAATGATAAATGCTTATTAAAAGAAGAAAATCTCAAATCAAAAACAACCTTCTACCTTAAGAAACTAGTTAAAAAAAAGAAAGTAAACCCAGAGAAAAGAGATAAATATTAAAGTGGAAATAAATAAAACAGAAAATAAAAGTGAATACAAAAAAACAAAAACAAAAATTGGTTCTTTGAAAAGACCAGCAAAATTGACAAAATTTTCATTTAAATGACTAAAACAAAAATACAGACAAGTCTCAAATTACTAAAATCAGGAATGAGAGTGGACATTCAAACTGACCTTACAGAAACAAAAATGATTATAAGAAAACACTGTAATTGTATGCCAACAAATTAGATAACCCAGATGATAATAGAAAACTTCTTAGCAAGGCTAAAACTAGTGAAGTTGACTAAAGAATAATTAGAACATCTGAATAGATTTATAACAAGTAAGGAGACTGAATTAATAATCAAAATAGATTTCAAAAATAAATCCCAGTTTCAAATGGCTTCGCTAGTAAATTCTACCCAAAATTAAAGAATTAACACCAATTAATCATAATATGTTTCAAAACACAGAAGAGAAGTGAATACCTTTCAACATATTCTATAAATTTGTAATTTCTTTAATAACAAATCCAAACACATTTCTAGGAAAGCAAAACAAAACAAATGAACTACAGAACAAGATCCCTTATGAAAATAGATGCTCAAATTCTCAAAAAAGAATTCTAGCAAAATAAATCCATTAACATGGAAAAAAGATTAAGCACCATGAACATGTGGGATTTATTCCAGGAATCAAAGTTGGTTCTACACATGAAAAACAATGAAATTAACACAGCCCTGGAGAGTTTTATGTTAAGTAAAATAACCCAGACACAATAAATAAATATTGTATGATCTCATTTAGACGTGCAGTCTAAAATAGTAAACCTCATGGAAACAGAGAGTAGAATGCTGGTTGCCAGGTACTGGTAGAAGGAAATGGAGAGGTGCTACCATATCTTAGCTACCATGTCTTAGCTATTGTGAGTAATAATCCAGTAAACATGGGAGTGTGAATATCTGTTCAGCATACTGACTTCAATTCTTTTAAATATATACCCAGAGACAGGATTACTTGATCATATGAAAGTTCTATTTTTTGTTTTCTAAGGAAGCTCCATACTGTTTTAGATAATGGTTGTATTATTTACATTCTCACCAAGGCTGTTCTGATTACTGTAGCCTTGTAGTATAGTTTGAAGTCAGGTAGTGTGATGCCTCCAGCTTTGTTATTTTGCTTAGGATTGTCTTGGCTATGTAGGCTCTCTTTTGGTTTCACATGAAGTTTAAAGTGGTTTTTTCCAGTTCTGTGAAGAAAGTCAATGGTAGCTTGATGGGAATGGCATTGAATCTATAAATTACTTTGGGCAGTATGAACATTCTGACAATATTGATTCTTCCTAACCATGAGCATGGAATATTTTTCCATCTGTTTGTGTCCTCTCTTATTTCCTTGAGCAGGGTTTGTAGTTCTCTCTGAAGAGGTCCTTCACATCCTTTGTTAGTTGTATTTCTAGGTATTTTATTCTCTTTGTAGCAACTGTGAATGGGAGTTGGCTCATGATTTGGCTCTCTGTCTGTTATTGGTGTATAGGAATGCTTGTGATTTTTGTACATTGATTTTGTATCCTGAGACTTTGCTGAAGTTGCTTATCTTAAAGAGATTTTGGGCTGAGATGATGGGGCCTTCTAAATATACAATCATGTTGTCCACAAATAGAGACAATTAGGCTTCCTCTTTTCCTAGTTGAATACCCTTTATTTCTTTTTTATTGCCTGATTGCTCTTGCTAGAACTGCCAATACTATGTTTAATAAAATGGTGAGAGAAGGCACCCTTGTCTAATGCCAGTCTTCAAAGGGAATGCTTCCAGTTTTTACCCATTCATTATGGTATTGGCTGTGGGTTTGTCACAGATAGCTTTTATTATTTTGAGATATGTTCCCTTGATAGCTAGATTATTGAGAGTTTTTAGCATGAAGGGCTGTTGAATTTTGTCCAAGGCTTTCTCTGCATCTATTGAGATAATCATGTGGTTTTTGTCTTTGGTTCTGTTATGTAGTAGATTACATTTATAGATTTACATATGTTGAACCAGCCTTGTATCCCCAGGATGAAGCCTCCTTGATCATGATGGATAAGCTTTTTGATATGCTGTTGCATTCTATTTGCCAGTATTTTATTGAAGATATTTACATCGAAGTTCATCATGGATATTGGCCAGAAATTTTCTTTGTTAGTTCTGTCTCTGCCAGGTTTTCATATCAGGATGATGTTGGTCTCATAAAATGAGTTAGGGAGAATTCCGTTTTTGTGTATTATTTGGAACAGTTTCAGAAGGAATGGTCCCAGCTCCTCTTTGTATGTCTGGTAGAATTTGGCTGTGAACCAGTCTGGACCTGGACTTTTTTTGGTTGGTAGGCTATTAATTGCTTCCTCAACTTCCAACCTTGTTATTGGTCTATTCAGGGACTCAACTTCTTTCTGGTTTAGTCTTGAGAGGGTGTAAGTGTCCAGGAATTTATCCATTTCTTCTTGATTTACTGGTTTATGTGCCTAGAGTTGTTTGTAGTAATCTCTGATGGTAGTTTGTATTTCTGTTGTACCATTGGTGATATCTCCTTTTTCATTTTTTATCGTATCTATTCAATTCTTCTCTTCTTTCTTATTAGTCTTGCTAGCAGTCTATTTTACTGATCTTTTAAAAAAACCAGCTCCTTGATTGATTTATTTTTTAAAGGGTTTTTTTGTGTCCACTTCAGTTCTGCTCTGATCTTAGTTATTTCTTGCCTTCTGTTAGTTTTTGAATTTGTTTGATCTTGCTCCTCTAGTTCTTTTAATTTTGACAATATGGTGTCCAATTTAGATTTTTTTATGTTTTTCATATGGGCATTTATTGCTATAAATTTTCCTCTAAACATTGCTTTAAATGTGTCCCAGAGATTCAGGTATATTGTGTCTTCATTCTCATTGGTTTTAAATAACATCTTTATTTCTGCCTTCATTTTGTTATTTATCCAGTAGTCATTCACAAGCAGGTTGTTCAGTTTTCATGTAGTTGTGTAGTTTTATATAAATTTATTAATCCTGAGTTCTAATTTGATTGCACTGTGGTCTGAGAGACTGGCTGTTATGATTTCTGTTCTTTTGCATTTGCTAAGGAATGATTTACTTCCAATTATGTGATCAGTTTTAGAGTAAGTGTAATGTGGTGCTGAGAAGAATGTATATTCTGTGGATTTGGGGTGGAGAGTTCTGGAGATGTTTATTAGATCTACTTGGTCCAGATCTGAGTTCAAATCCTGGATAACCTTGTTAATTTTCTATCTCACTGATCTCTCTAATATTGACAGTGGAGTGTTAAAGTCTCCCACTATTGTTGTGTGGGAGTCTAAGTCTCTTTGTAGTTCATTAAGAACTTGCTTTATGTGTCTGGGTGCTCCTGTATTGGGTGCATATATATTTAGGATCATTAGCTCTTCTTGTTACATTGATCCTTTTACCATTATGTAGTGCCCTTCTTTCTTTCTTTTGATCTTTGTTGGTTTAAAGTCTATTTTTTCAGAGACAAGGAATGCTACCCCTGCTTTTTTTTCCTCTCTCTTCATTTGCTTGGTAAATCTTCCTCCATCCCTTTACTTTGAATCTGTGTGTGTCTTTGCATGTGAGATGGGTCTCCTGAATACAGCGCACTGATGGGTTTGAATTTTTATCCAAGCCTGTTTGTGTCTTTGACTGGGGCATTTAGCCCATATATATTTAAGGTTAATATTGTTACTTATGAATTTCATCCTGCCATTTTAATACTAGCTGGTTATTTTGCCTGTTAGTTGACACAGTTTCTTCATTGTGATGATGCTCTTTATCATTTGGTATATTTTTGCAGTGACTGGTACTGGTTGTTTCTTTCCATGTTTAGTGCTTCCTTAGGAGCTCTTGTAAGGCAGGCCTGGTGGTCACAAAATCTCTCAGCAATTGCTTGTCCATAAACGATTTTCTTTCTTTTTCACTTATGAAGCTTAGTTTGGCTAGATATGAAATTCTGGGTTGAAAGTTCTTTTCTTTAAGGATGTCAAATATTGGCCCCCACTCTCTTCTGACATGTAGAGTATGTGCTGAGAGATCTGCTGTGAGTCTGATGGGCTTCCCTTTGTGGTTAACCCGACCTTTCTCTCTGGCTGCCCTTAGCATTTTTCCTTCATTTCAACTCTGTTGAATCTGATGATTATGTGCCTTAGGTTTGCTCTTCTTGAGGAGTATCCTTGTGACGTTCTCTGTATTTCCTGAATTTGAATGTTGGCCTGCCTTGCTAGGTTGGGGAAGTTTTACTTAAATGTCCCTGCCCAGCAGCTCTGAAGGGAGCAATGGAGTTCCCAGCACAGCACTTGAGCTCTGCCAAGGGACAGACTGCCTCCTGAAGTGGCTCTCTGACCCCTGTATATCCAAAGAGTCACCTCATACAGGAGAGCTCTGACTGACATCTGGCAGGTACCTTTCTGGTACAAAGATACCACAGGAAGGAACAGGCATCAATCTTTGCTGTTCTGCAGCCCCTGCAGGTGATTGCCAGGCAAGCAGGGTCTGGAGTGGTCCTCCAGCAGTCCTGCAGCAGAGGGGTCTGACTGTTAGAAGGAAATCTAAAAAACAGAAAGAAAGAAATAGCCTTAATATCAACAAAAAGGATGTCCACTCAGAGACCCTATCCAAAAGTCACCAACTTCAAAGACCAAAGGTAGATTAATCCACTAAGACAGAAAGAAACCAATGCAAATAGGGTGAAAACACCAAAACCCAGAACACCTCTCCTCCTCAAAGGGGTCACAAGTCCTTGCCAGCAAGGGAACAAAACAGGATGGAGAACAAATTTGATGAATTGACAAAAGCAGGCTTCAGAAGGTGGGTAATAACAAACTTCTCTGAGCTAAAGGAACATATTCTAACCCAGTGCAAAGAAACTAAGAACCTTGAAAAACGTTAGATGAAATGTAACTAGAATAACCAGCTTAGAGAAGAACATAAATTACTTGATGGAGCTGAAAAGCACAGCACAGGAACTTCACGAAGCATACACGAGTTTCAATAGCCGAATCGATCGAGCAGAAGAAGGGATATCAGAGATTGAAGATCAACTCAGTGAAATAAAATGAGAAGTCAAGATTAGAGAAAAAAGAGTGAAAAGAAATGAACAAAGCCTCCAAGAAATATGGGATTATGTGAAAAGACCTAATCTATGTTTGATCGGTGTACCTGAATGTGACAGGGAGAATGAATCCAAGCTGGTCCTTGGCTTTTCTTTGTTGGAAGGTTTTCTATTATTGAATCTATGTCCTTAATTATTGTTGGTCTGTTGGTAAATTGTACATTTCTAGGAATTTAACAATATCTTCTAGGTTATTCAATTTATTGGTGTGTAATTGTTCATAGTAGTCTCTTATGATGCTTGTGTTTCTGTAGTATTTGTTATAATATATTCTCTTTAATTTCTAATTTTATTTTTTGAGGCTTCTAACTTTTTTTTTCTTAAACTGGCTAGAGTTATGTCACTTTTCTTATTTTCATTGTTTGTTTTCTATTGTCATTCTATTGCCTATTTTATTTACTTCTGCTCTGATGGTTATTATTTTCTTTTCTATACTGACTTGGGGTTTAGTTTATTCTTTGTTTAGTACTTATGAGTGTAATATTAGTTCTTGAGATTTTTATTCTTTTTTGAAAAAAGTCATAGGCATTTATTGCTCAAAACAATCAATGTTAAGTGTTCTTAATACATACACAATAACAATAATAAAGGGGATGAGAGGAAACTGTGGGAGGTGATATCTGTGTTGATGGGCTTGATGGTTTTGATGGTTTCATGGGTATATAGTTATCACTAAACCCACTGAGATGTTTATGATAAGTATATATACCTTTTTATATATCAAGCATATCTCAAAAAGTTGAAAAATAAAGTTTAATCCGAAGGCCTAAAAATTAATACACTATAGAACAAATAACAAAAACCACATAATCATTTGAATAGACAAATTTTTTAACAAAATTAATCATCATTCATAATGAAAAGACTCAATACATTAAGAAGGGAAGGAAACTTTGTCAACCTGGTAATAGGCATCCACAACACCTCAAAGCTAGCATAATTAGATATAAACATTGAAAGGTTTTCCCCAGGTATGAGTTACAAAGCAAAGACATTTCTTCTCACTAATCCTATTCAACATAGTACTCAAGGTCCTACCTAAGAAAATTAGACCAGAAAAAGAAAGGGAAGAAAAACCCAGTTAAGAAAGGAAGAAGTGAAATTATCTGTTTGCAGAAGTAGTAATCTTATTTATGTAAAATTCTAAGGAATTCAGAAAAAACTATTATATCTGAAAAACAAGTTCAGCAAGGATATGTAATGCAGAATAAATATACAAATATCAGTTGTGTTTGTATATGCTAATAATGAACAGTCTAAAATAGAATTAAAAAACTCCATGTACAGTAACATCATAATGAAAAAATGCATGAAAAACTACAAAACATCACTTAAAAAAGCAAAAGAATACCCAAAGTATTAGAGAGGTGTCTGTATTCATGGACTAGAAGAATTAATATTATTAAGATGACAATACTCTTCTATTGAGTTACAGATTCAATATAATCCTTATCCAAATTACCACAGCCTCTTTGCAAAAATTTACAAGCTGATCCCAGAATTTATATACAAATGCAAGGAACAGCATGACTAAAACAATCTTAAGAATCAGAGTATAAAGTTTAAGGACTAACACTGTCCAATTTCAAAACTTACTACAGAACTACAGTAATCAGATCAGTGTGGTAAGGACATAGGATAAACATGCCGATAAATAAAATATAATTCAGAGTCCAGAAGTAAACATTTTTTTAATGGTCAGTTGATTTCAACAAGGTTGCCATGACCATTTGATGCAGAAAGGAGTCTTTTTAAAAAAAGATACTGGGACAACTGAATGTCCAGATGGAAAAGAATGACTTTGGACCCATATCTCACATTATATCCAAAAATAAACTCAAAAGAAGAGCTAAAGCTCTAAACTTTAAGAAGAAAATATAGAGGTAAGTTTTCATGATTTTGGATTATGCAATTCTTCCTTAGATATGATACTAAAAGCACAAGAAACACAGAAAAAGATAGATAAATTATACTACACACACACTCACACATCTTGTGCTTCAAAGATACTGTCACGATAGTGAATAGACAGCCTACAAAAAGGGAAAAAATATTTGCAAATCACATACCTGGTAAGGACTAGTGTCCAGAATGTTTAAAGCACCCATTAACTAAACAAAAATTCTGAATAATCGAATTTTTAAATGGGCAAATGATTTGAATAGACAATGCTTTCAATAATTACACAAATAGCCAAGTGCACATGAAAATTACTCAACTTTATTAATCATTTGAGAAATGCATTTTAAATAATATATCACTTCACACCCACAATGTAGGTATATTTAAAACAATCAAACAAAAACAAACAAAGATATCGACAAGGATAAGTTGGTAGGTAGAAATGTAAAATGGTGCAGCTACTTTGGAAAACTGTTCAGCATTCCTCACTCGCATAAATATAGAATTCCTTTGAGTCATAATTTCCATGTTTAGGCATATATATACCCAAGAGATTGAAAGCATATGTCTACAGAACAGTTGTTCATGAATGTCCATTGAAGCATTATTACATAATTCATAGCCAAAAAGTAGAAACAGCTCAAATGTTCAACTGAGGAATGAATAAAGTACATCTGATATATATCTAGAAAATAAAATATTATTTAGCCATGGTACAACAGTATGAACCTCAAAAACAATATGTTAAGTTACAGAAGACAGTCACAAATGATCATAACATGCATGATTCCATTTATATGAGGCAAATACATAGAGAAAAAAAATGAATTAATGGTTTTCCTAGTGCTGTGAGCATTGTGGGAAGTGGGGATTGAATGCTAATGGGTATCAGGTTTCTTTTTGTGTTGATGAAAATATCCTAAAATTGGCTGTGATGATGGTTACACATCTCCATGAATATACTAAAATCCACTGGATTGTACACTTCAAGTGAGTGTATTGTGTGGCATATGAATTATATCTCAATAAACTATTACTTTAAAAAATGCTAAACATCATGATAACAAACAAACCAATTAAGAAATGGACCAAAAATATGAACAGACTCTTTGCCAAAGACATACAGATTGTAAATTAACACATGAAAAATGCTGCACATCATTTGTCATTTAGAAAATGTAAATGAAAACATCAGTGAGATACCTGTACCTATTAAAATGGCTAAAATTTAGAAAAATTTAAAACTTTGATATTATCAGTTGTTCATGAGGCAGCTGTAACTGTTATATTGTAACCATAAAGAAAAAATTCTGTAGTAGATACATCAAAGATAAACAGAAGGGAATCAAAGCATACCACCACAAAAAGTCATCAATTTGCTAAGGAGAACAGTAAGAAAGTACAAGCAACTACAAAACAGTCAAAACTCATTAACAAAGTGGCAACAGTAAGTCCTTTTCTATCAATAATTACTTCATTTATCTTTTGTGTCATAGATGTAAGAATTCTCCAAAAGACACACTGTGACTGAATAGATTAAAAAGTTCTGGCCAGGCGTGGTGGCTCAAGCCTGTAATCCCAGCACTTTGGGAGGCCGAGGTGGGTGGATCACGAGGTCAAGAGATCAAGACCATCCTGGTCACCATGGTGAAACCCTGTCTCTACTAAAAATACAAAAAATTAGCTGGGCATGGTAGCGCATGCCTGTAATCCCAGCTACTCGGGAGGCTGAGGCAGGAGAATTGCCTGAACCCAGGAGGCGGAAGTTGCGGTGAGCCAAGATCGTGCCATTGCACTCCAGCCTGGGTAACAAGAGCGAAACTCCGTCTCAAAAAAAAAAAAAAAAAAAAAAGTTCTAACTACATGCTTCCTACAAGAGACTCATTTTAGCTTTAAGTGCACACATGCTGAAAGTTAAAAGATGGAGAAAGATATTACATGCTGATAGTAAAATGAGAGAGAGCAGGGGTGGCTATACTTATATCAGACAAAAACATTTTTAAGTCAAAAACTGTCAAAAGAGACAAAGAACATCATTATATAATAATAACAGGGCCAGTTAATCAAGAGAATATAATTAATTGCAAAAATGTATGTGTGAAACAATAGTTATATAAGTAAATAAAGTATTAACTACATGCAAGAGAGAAGTATAAAGCAACACATTAAAGTAGGGACATTCAATACTCCACTCATAACAATGGATTGATCATTCAGATAGAAAAATCAACAAACGAACAGCTGACTGGATCATTATGGAGCAAATGGAGCTAACAGACATGTAGAGAACATCCCCTTCAACAGTAGCAGAATACACACTTTCCTTGAGTGCATGTAGAACATTCTCCATAGGTCATATGTTAGTCCACAAAACAAATCTTAACAACCTCAGGAAGATTGAAATTATACCAAATCTCTAATGACTACAATGGTATGAAACTAGAAATCAATAACATTAGAAAAATGGGAAATTCACACATAGGTGAAAATTAAACAACACATTCCTGAATAACAAATGGATCTAAGAAAAAAAAATCTTAGGGAAATAAAACCTAAGAAGGGAAATAAAGAAGTGGTATCTTCACACACATACACACACACACACACACACACACTCGTGCACGTGCGCACACACACACACACACACACAAATAGGAAAAAATTCTTAGGGAAATAAAACCATACCTGGAGACACACACACAAAAAATAGAGACACAACATCAAAACTTACGACTGCTTCAATAATAGGTGTTTTTCTTTTATATATCATGGTAGCCATTTTATTTTTGTTCATACTTCTATACATACAAGCATTTTTTTTAATTGTACTTTAGGTTCTGGGGTACATGTGCAGATCATGCAGAATTGTTGCATAGGTACATACATGGCAAGGTGGTTTGCTGCCTCTGTCCCCCCATCACCTATATATGGCATTTCTTCCCGTGTTATCCCTCCCCAGTAACAGTTGTAAGATGGAAGCTTGCAGCAATAAATACCTATATTGGAAAAAAAAAATCTCAAATAAACAATCTGTCTTTACACCTCAAGAAACTAGTAAAATAACAGACTACACCAAAAATTATCAGGTCAGAAACAAAAGAGCAGAAATAAAAAAGAGACTACCAAACCAATAGGAAAGATCAACAGAACTAACAGTTGCTGTTTTTTGTTTTTTTTTTTTGAAGAGATAAATTCGACAAATCATTAGGTAGATTAAAAAAAGAAAGAAGACTCAAATTATAAATCAAAGAGGAAACATTAAAACTGATACCACAGAGAGACAAAGGGTCATGAGAGACTACTATGACCAATTATACGTTAACGAATTAGTTAATCTAGAAGGAACGAATACATTTTTAGGAACATACAACCTACCAATATTGAATCATAAAGAAATAGAAAATCAGAATATACCAATAATGAGTTAAGAAGATTGAATCAGTAATCTAAAACCTCCTAACAACAAAACCTAGGGCCAGATGGCTACACTGGTGAATTCTACAAAAGATTGAATGAAAGTTAATGTCAATTCTCTAAAACACTTCCAAAATATTTTTGAGGAAAGAAAACTTTCAAAACCATTTTGAGTCCAACATTAATCTAATAAAACAGCAACACAATAACAATACAAAAAAAATTTTAGGCCAACATCCCTAATGAAAATATTCACAGAAATCCTCCACAAAATTCCAGCAACCTAAATTCAATGGCACATTTATGGATTAAATGAAAAGATATCCTGTGTTCATGCATTGAAAGTATTAATATTGTTAAAATGTCCATACTATCCAAATAAATCTATCAAAATCTAATGACATTTTTCACAGAAATAGAAAAAATTATTAGATGCATATGAAACCACAAAAGATCCCCAAAAAGTATTCATGGGAAAAAACAAGACAAAAAAAAAAAAAACAAAACAAAACACTGGAGGCATCACACTATCTGATTTCAAAATATGTTACAAAGCAATAGTAAACAAAGCGGGATGGTGCTGGCATAAAAGACACACATAGACCAATGGAACAGAATGGAAAGCCCTAAACAAACCCACACACTTATAGTCAATTGATTTTCAGCAAAGGTGCCAAGAATACCCAATGGAGAAAGTGTTTCTTTAATAAAGGATGCTGAGAAAAGTGGATAATTACATGCAGGAGAATGAAATTAGATATTCATCTCACCTGTAAAACCATTAGACTTAAATGTAAGACCTGAAACTGTAAAATCATTAGAAGAAAACATGGGGGAAAGCTCCATGACATTGGTCTGGATAATGATTACTTGGAATATGACCCCCAAAACACAGGCAATGAAAGCAAAATTAGACAAATGGGATTATATTAAACTAAAAGCTTCTGCACAGCAAAAGAAATGACCAACAGAGTGAAGAGGCAATCTGAATAATAGGATAAATTATTTTCAAAGCATATATTTGATAACAGGCAAATATCCAAAACGTATAAGGAGACTGGACTTGTTGGCTCACACCTGTAATCCCAGCCCCTTGGGAGGATGAAGTGACAGGATCACTAGAGGCCCCAGCAGTTCAAGATCACCCAAGACAAAATATATTTATTATATATTATCCTCTAATTACATGTGTGTGTGTGTGTGTGTGTGTGTGTGTGTGTGTGTATCTACATGTATATTTAACTGGGACAACTTACTAGCAAGAAAGCAAATAATTTAGAAATCAGCAAAGGACCTGAATAGATATTTCTCAAAAGAAGACATACAAATAGCCAACAGGTATATGGAAAAATGCTCAACATCACTAATTATCAGAGAAATGCAAATTAAAATCACAAAAAGATATGACCTCACATTTCTTAAAATGTCTATCATAAAACAGATGAATGATAAAAAGTATTGACAAGGATGTGGAGAAAAGGAAACTCTAGCATACTGTTGGTGAGAGAATAAATTAGCACAATCATTATGAAAAACTCTATGGAATTATTCAAAGAGGTAAAAATAAAAGCACCATACAATTCAACAGTTTCACTACTGTGTATATACATCCAAATGAAATGAAGTATGTCAAAGAGGTGTCTGCACTGCCATGTTCTTTGCAGCATTATCCGTAAGATATGGAATAGGCCAAAGTATGGAGCCATCCTAAGTGTTATCAACAGAAGAATGGAATAAGAACATGTGTTATATACATATACACATATTATATATAATAGAATACTATTTAGCCTTTTAAAAAAGCCTGTCCTTTTGTGATAACAGATGAACCCAGAGGTAGTAATATTAAATATAAGCCACACACAGAAAAACAAACACTGCTTGATCTTACTTGTATATTTAAGTTTGCATTTGCTTTATTAACTGTAGAAAGAGGTGTGTTAAGGTCTACCAATATGACCGTAGTTTTTACCTTTTGCCTTTCTATTTTTGTTTATGTATTTTGGGACCATATTATGTTTTGTATAGAAATTTAGAGTTTTTTCTTCTTCATGAATCTAACCTTTATTATTTACAATAACTCTCTTTCTCTAAGAGATAGATATTTTTAAAGTCTATTTTCCTTTAAACTACTATAATTAACAGCAGGGTTTTTTGGTTAATATACTTTTCTGTAGTTTTTTAATGTTGTGGTTTTTCTATATGCTAAATGCATCTCTTGTGAGCATCATAAACTGGTATTATTATTTTCTTCTTCCAGGTTTCCAATCTTTGTCCTTTAACTGAAGGTTGTTTTGCTATCCATTCACCTTACACTGAGGCTGCGGTTCCTTAGAAATGCAGACTGAATGCAGTCTTTATTGTTAGACTCACTGCTTAGGGTAAGTCATGTACTTTTCTGCTTTGTTTTCACATCTTTGTAGCATCAAAGCAAAACTAAAGCCCACAGTTTATCAAGTGACTCCATAAAAAAATTTCTCTTTCATCTTGCTTTGTGCCTCACAGGATTTCTTATTTAGTCACAAACACAGTGCATTTTTAAAAGATTTCAAATATATTTTTAATCTAGAATTTTAGTTCAAATGGTAGTTATATTTAGTCCACCACGTTACCAGAAATAGATCTTGTAATTTCACAGATGTGGACATTCAATAATTTGTCTAAAATCATACATAGAGCAAACAGCAGAATCAAGATAAGACACTGGATGTGTTTGGTTGTTCAATAACATGTGTTGCCTACTACTATATTATTGGCTTTAATTTCTTCTAAAATTAAAAGTTTGCTGTTAGTCAAAGTTGATGAATTTGCTACAGGAGAGTCTTCCTTCAGTTTCACTATTTTACTTAGGGAGCAGTCAGCACCCAGCCAGCTTCAACTCTTCAAAAATTCTTCATGACCCTCAACAAAATGCTAGTTAATTATACTTTCTTGAAAACTTCTAAAGCCACAATTAGCCTTTCCTTCCATTTATATCCCAGAAAGAAAATATGAGTGTAGAGTCATACCTCAAATCTTTCTCAGAGAAACAGAATAGAAAATTGGGAGATTATTCCTAAATAGCTTTGAGCTTTTAAGGAGAAAATTATACCTGTTGTTTTTCTGAGTTATTTTTGGCTCTAAGTTTATTAAATTCCATATTGTGAATTTATATGCAGTGGAATCTGGCCAACTTTGATTTTTAATAGGCTTCATTTTATGACAAGAGTTTGTGATCAATGGATCAAAAAGTGCTTTCTCGGAGAAAATGTAGCACTGTGGTATGTCACATACAATTTAGGACTTGTTTATGTGGTGTCTTTTGTTGTTAGCACACAGACAAGTTTTTATCTATTTTTTTATTTCTTTAAAGAATAATTTTTGTTTTCCTTGTTCTCAGAAAACTTAGAACAGTGCTGGAAACACTAGAGATATTCCATAAATACTTCTTGAATCTGGGAACATTTGATTTGTAAGTCAGCTACTAAACTGGAAAAAATATCCAGTATTTATTCTTGACTATTCTGATTTATTTCTGTCTCCTTTGCCGAGTAAGTTTGACTTAATGGAACTAGGTCTGACCTACCCTGCCTGAAGGCTAGGATCAATCATACAGGTATAAGATTGGTGAAATCTGAAAAAGTAAAAGAAAATTGAAATACAAAAATAATGAACAGACACAGTGGTGCCTGGGATGGGGCTCAGAGGACTGAAAGGGGCAAGTCAGACAGAAGACTGTTAGAAACTTTCTATGTTCCGTCTTGAGCTCAGCTTTTCGAAATATGTTTGATTACTTTGGATTACAGAGTATAATTCTGAAAGCAGCTATAAATTTAGAACATGTCAAAGCTTGAAAAGTGAAAGTAAAATTCATAGGAAGATGAAATATGATGGAAACAGGCAAATTTCAGTTGGAATCCTGGATACCTCAATTCTGGTGCTGGCTCTGATACATTTGGTAAATAACTTCTCTCTGGGCTTTAGCATGCTTCATTGTGAAATAAGTGGATTGAGCTCAGGTTCTTGACTCCTGTTTCAATATGTATGCCATGAAACCATCTTTCAATCTTCTCTGCACTATTACTAAGGACTTTCGTACAAACACAGGCCAATACTGTGGCTCAGGTATTCCTTTTACATCTTCTTTCCTATTTCCAAAGTTCCAAAGTTTTTTAATACCTTTTTTCCAGTTAAGCTTCCTGCCAACAATAGAGGTCTATAGTTTTATGTGTCTAGATTCATTGGCTGTAAGCAACAGAAATGGTTTCCAAATTATTTAAACAAGAAGAGAATTTATTGGGAAGAAATAGAATGGCTAAGGGATCCTAAAGAAAGGCTAAATAGCTGGGTATGGTAACTCACTCCTGTAATTCCAGCACTTTGGGAGGCCGAGGCCAGTGGATCACCTGAAGTCAGGAGTTTGAGACCACCCTAGCTGAAATGGTGAAACTGCATCTCTACTAAAAATACAAAAAAATTAGGCAGACATGGTGGCATACACCTGTATTCCTAGCTACTCTGGAAGCTGAGTAAAGAGAACTGCTTGGACCCAGGAGGCAGAAGTTCCAGTGAGCCTAGATCATGCCATTGCATTCCAGCCTGGGTGACAGAGGGAGATTTTTTTTTTTTTAGAAAGAAAAAGGAAGGAAGGGCAAAAGGGAGGGAGGGTGAGTGGGCAGGCAGACGAAGTAACCAGATTTTAGGAAAAATACCCTTCTCTAGTATTTCTTTCCCAGGAAATAGAGGCTGGTTGGCTGACTTTGGGTCACATGCCTAGGGCAGGTGGCAGGAAGAGCTCATTGATTACAAAGTTCCATCAGACTCAATGCAATGAGAAAGAATATTGTTTCTCCCCAAAAAGACCGATTGCCATCACCAAAAGAAGGTAAGATGGGCAAGCAAAATCAGAAATATCCATGTAATAGTGCTATGATTTGGTGCCTGTCTTCTTTCCCCTTTTTTTCCCTCCATTTTATGTGAAAAGTGAGGCAGAATCATTCCCTGTCTCCTCAGTGGGTGAAATCAGGCTAATGTCATTGGATTCTGTGACACAGGAATTGTTTCTCTGCATGTGCTGTTTAGCATATGATCCTCTGTAAGGGATGTGAATCCAAGTAAAACACATCAGTTTAATGTCTTGCATTGTCTCTGGCAGTATAATTTTA
Organism: Callithrix jacchus; assembly: GCF_049354715.1. NCBI lineage: Eukaryota > Metazoa > Chordata > Mammalia > Primates > Cebidae > Callithrix > Callithrix jacchus. The sequence goes on from NC_133502.1 coordinate 68,651,260, forward strand.
CAAGTTAATAAAGAGTCTACTCTTTTGTGTTAGTCCATGATAATCCACCAGCAATTTTTTCACATGAATGGATCTTCAGGCCTCTATCAACAGCAGAGTCAAATGAATAACTCAGAGGGTTTGAATTATGATTTAATAAAATTCGGCTTTAAGAATTGTAAATTGGTCAAAGCAAAGTGAGCCTTGCCTATGAGCTTACCTTATCAACTTTGAAATTGCTTAAGTTAACCCACAACATTTACATATTTGGAGAAGCTATTCCTTCTGAAGGGTTCAGAACACTTACAGAAATTTTATCCATCTGCTTCCTTTCTCTAAGAGGTAAGTTGGTTGTCAATAATAACATTAAAGTTTTGAGAAAATTTCTCAGGAAATTTATGCGCGTAGAAAAAGTGGCAATTATCTACATTTTAATGATGTCATAGAAAAATCTAAATATTTTACCAGTGTGAAAATTATAGTCATCATATTGCTAATTTGTTGGGCTTCTTATTTTCATCTATAAAATAGCTCATAACTATTACCATAACCAAAATCATCTATTAAATACCTTCCTGCTTATGGCACTACTTGGAGCTTGTTAGGTATAATCTATTACCACCAAATATTGATCATTTACAAAAGAATTCTTGGGGGACCGACTCAAGATGGTGCAGTGAGAACAACCCAGGATTGAAGCTCTCGGTGAATGCGTGGAGGGTGAGTCAGGGCTGCATTTCCAGATGGATCTTTGTTGCCCACAGAACGGGGAAATTCACAGGTATAAGAGATGTGGGATGCCAGCAAAGCGGTTTTGGCTGGTGAAGCCAGCAGCTGGCGCTGCAGCGCAGTGGTGCTCCACAGCACTCCACACAAAGTGCACTGGTCCGGGTGCCCTGTTGAACCAGCAATCTGAGACTTGAGAGGGCAGATTGGCATATCCATCTGATTGAGCAGGACTTGGACAGTGAACCAGGCTAGGAGATTCCAGGGAAACGGTGTTTGGGCCAGGGCAGTGAGAAAAACAAAATGGCAATTCCAAATGCTCTGGGTGGAGAGTTTCACTGTGGGCACAGCTGAACCCAGGACAGTGCAGCTCGGTGGGGGAGAGGTGTTTGCCATTACCGAGGCAAACCACCCCTACTGACGTACACGCCCATTGCTGATGCAGCCAGCCATTGCCGAGGCAACCCACCACAACAAAGAGACTCCATCACAGGGCATAGCCTGTGGCAGCAGGGCAGAGACCACAGCAGCAGGGCAGAGCCTGCAGCAACAGGGCAGACCTCATACCAGCAGGGCGGAGCCTCAGCAGGCAAATAATGACTAGACTGCCTCCTAGCTGGACAGGACAGTGCAACGGACAAATAAATAAAACCCCAACCCCCGAGACAGAACATCTGAGAAAAAAGGGGTTTTTTTAAATGAGTTCTGTTGCAGCAGAATTAAACATAGCAGCCTAACAGCCCTGAATGAACAACAGAGCTCACAGACCAGCACTTGAGATCCTATAAAGTACAGACTGTCTCCTCAAGCAGCTCCCTTACCCCTCTATATCCAGAAGACTGACATTTGGCAGGCATCATTCTGGGACAAAGATAGCAGAAAAAGAAACTGGTAGCATCCCTCACTGTTCCACACCCGCTATACATGCACCCCAGACAAGCAGGGCCTGCAGTGGACCTCAGCAGTCATACAGTGGAGGGGCTAGACTGGTAGAAGGAAAACCAAGTAACAGATATACTTCATCATCAACAATCTGGGTGTCCACTCAGAGACCCAATCAAAAAGTCAGCAACTACTAAGATGACAGCTGGATAAATCCACAAAGATGGGAAGAAACCAGCGCAAAAAGGAGGAAAACACCCGAAACCAGAACACCGCAACTCCGACAAAGGACCAAAACTCCTCACCAGCAAAAGAACAAAGCTGGATGGAGAATGACTGTGATGAAATGACGGAATAAGACTTCAGAAGGTGGATAATGAGGAACTTTTGTGAGCTAAAAAAACATGTTTTAAATCAATGAAAAGAAACTAAGAACCTTGAAAACAGATTTGAAAAATGATTCAAGGAAATGATAACAAGAATGGATAACTTAGAGAGGAATATGAATGAATTAAAGGAGCTGAAAAACACAATACGAGAACTTCGTGAAGCATGAACAAGTTTCAACAGCCGAATTGACCAAGCAGAAGAAAGAATATCAGAAGTCGAAGATCAACACAATGAAATAAAACGAGAAACCAAGATTAGAGAAAAATGCGCAAAAAGGAATGAACAGTCTCCAAGAAATGTGAAACTATGTGAGGAGACCTAACCTACATTTGATAGGTATACCAGAAAGTGACGAAGAGAATGAATCCAAGCTGGAAAATACTCTTTAGGATATTATTCAGGAAAATTTCCCCAACCTAGCAAGGCAGGCCAATACTCAAATGCAGGAAATACAGAAAACACCACAAAGATATTCCGCAAGAAGAGCAACCCCAAGGCACATAATCATCAGATTCACCAGGGTTGAAATAAAGGAGAAAATACTAAGGGCAGCCAGAGAGAAAGGTCGGGTCACCCACAAAGGGAAGCCCATCAGACTCACAGCAGATCTCTCGGCAGAAACTCTACAAGCCAGAAGAAAGTGGGGGCCAATATTCAACATCCTTAAAGAAAAGAGCATTCAACCCAGAATATCATATCCAGCCAAACTGAGCTTCATAAGTGAAGGAAAAATAAAATCCTTTGCAAAGAAGCAAGTACTCAGAGATTTTGTCACCACCAGGCCTGCTTTACAAGAGCTCCTGAAAGAGGCACTACACATAGAAAGGAACAGCCAGTACCAGCCATTCCAAAATCACACTAAATGCTAAAGAGCATCAACATAATAAAGAATCTACATCAACTAATGGGCAAAACAGCCAGCTAGCATCAAAATGGCAGTATCAAATTCACACATAACAATATTAACCCTAAATGTAAATGGACTAAATGCACAAATCAAAAGACACAGACTGGCAAATTGGATGAAAAGCCAAAACCCATCAGTGTGCTGTATCCAGAAAACCCATCTCACATACAAGGATACACAAAGGCTCAAAATGAAGGGATGGAGGAAGATTTACCAAGCAAATGGAGAGCAAAAAAAAGCTGGAGTTGCAATTCTCATCTCTGATAAAATAGACTTTAAAGCAACAAAGATCAAAAAGACAAAGAAGGCCATTACATAATGGTAAAAGAATCGATACAACAAGAAGAGCTAATGATCCTAAACATATATGGACCCAATACAGGAGCACCCAGATACATAGGCAAGTTCTTAATGACTTACAAAGAGACTTAGACTCCCACAAAATAATAGTGGGAGACTTTAACACTCCACTGTCAATACTAGACAGATCAACCAGACAGAAAATTAACAAGGATATCCAGGACTTGAACTCAGACCTGGAACAAGCAAACCTGATAGACATTTACAGAACTCTCCACCCCAAATCCACAGAATATACATTCTTCTCAGCACCACATCACACCTACTCTAAAATTGACCACATAATAGGAAGTTATGCACTCCTCAACAAATGCAAAACAACTGAAATCATAACAAACAGTCTCTCAGACCATAGTGCAATCAAGTTAGAACTCAGAATTCAGAAACCAACCCAGAACCACAGAGCTTCATGGAAACTGAACAACTTGCTCTTGAATGTTGACTGGATAAACAATGAAATGAAGGCAGAAATAAAGAAATTCTTCGAAACCGATGAGAACGAAGACACAACATGCCAGAATCTCTGGGACACATTTAAAGCAGTCTCTAGAGGAAAATATATAGCAATAAGTGCCCATATGAGGAGAATGGAGAGATCCAAAATTGACACCCTATCATCAAAATTGAAAGAGCCAGAGGAGCAAGATCAAAAAAACTCAAAACGTAGCAAAAGACAAGAAATAACTAAGATCAGAGCAGAACTGAAGGAGATAGAGACACGAAAAACCCTTCAAAAAATCAATAAATCCAAGAGCTGGTTTTTTGAAAGATCAACGAAATAGACATACCACTAGCCAGATTGATAAGAAAGAAAAGAGAGAACAACCAAATAGATGCAATAAAAATTAATAAAGGGGAAATCACCACGGATACCACAGAAATTCAAACCATCATCAGAGAATATTACAAACAACTCTATGCACATAAACTAGTAAACCTGGAAGAAATGGATGAATTCCTGGACTTTTGTGTCCTCCCAAGCCTAAACCAGGAAAAAGCTGAAACTATGAATAGACCAATAAGAAGGTCTGAAGTCGAGGCAGCAATTAAGAGCCTACCACACAATAAAAGCCCAGGTCCAGATGGGTTCACAGCCAAATTCTACCAGACACACAAAGAGGAGCTGGTACCATTCCTTCTGAAACTATTCCAAATAATCCAAAAAGAGTGAATCCTTCCCAAATCATTTTATGAGACCAACATCATCCTGATACCAAAACCTGGCAGAGACTCTGAAAGAAAAGAAAACTTCAAGCCAATATCCACGATGAACATAGATGCAAAAATCTTCAACAAAATACTGGCAAACTGATTGCAACAGCACAGCTTATCCACCATGATCAAGTAGGATTCATCCTGGGGATGCAAGGCTGGTTCAACATACGCAAGTCTATCAACGTAATTCACCACATAAACAGAACCAAAAACAAAAACCACATGATTATCTCAATTGATGCAGAGAAGGCATTTGACAAAATTCAAGAGCCCTTTATGCTAAAAATCCTCAATAAACTCAGTATCAATGGAACGTATCTCAAAGTAATAAAAGCTATTTACGACAAACCAACAGCCAATATCATACTGAATGGGCAAAAACTGGAAGCATTCCCTTTGAAATCCGGCACTAGACAAAGGTGCCCTCTTTCACCACTCCTATTCAATATAGTACTGGAAGTTCTAGCCAGAGCAATCAGGCAAGAAAAAGAAATAAAGGGCATTCAAATAGGAAAGGTGGAAGCCAAATTGTCTCTATTTGCAGACGACATGATAGTATACCTAGAAGACCCCATCGCCTCAGTCCAAAAACTCCTGAAACTGATAAGCAACTTCAGCAAAATCTCAGGATATAAAATCAATGTGCAAAAATCACAAGCATTCCTATACACCAATAACAGACTTAAAGCAAGCCAAATCAAGAATGAACTGCCATTCACAATTGCTACAAAAAGAATCAAATACCTAGGAATACAACTCACAAGGAATGTAAGGGACCTCTTCAAGGAAAATGACAAACCACTGCTCAACGAAATAAGAGAGGACACAGATGGAGAAACATTCCATGTTCATGGTTAGGAAGAATTCATATCATGAAAATGAATGTACTGCCCAAAGTAATTTACAGAATCAATGCTATCTCCATCAAGCTACCATTGACTTTCTTCACAGAACTGGAAAAAACCACCATGAACTTCATATGGAACCAAAAGAGAGCCCGCATAGCCAAGTTAATTCTAAGCAAAAAGAACACAGCGGGGGGCATCACACTACTGGATTTCAAACTATACTACAAGGTTACAGTAATCAAAACAGCATGGTACTGGTACCAAAACAGAGATATAGACCAGTGGAACAAAACAGAGGCATTGGAGGCAACACAACATATCTACAACCATACAATCTTTGATAAACCTGACAAAAACAAGCAATGGGGAAAGGATTCCCTGTTTAATAAATGGTGTTGGGAAAACTGGCTAGCCATGTGCAGAAAGCAGAAACTGCACCCCTTCCTGATACCTTACACTAAAATTAACACCAGATGGATTAAAGACTGAAACATGAGACCTGGCACCATTAAAACCTTAGAAGAAAATCTAAGCAAAACCATTCAGGACATAGGAGTAGGCAAGGACTTCATGAACAAAACACCAAAGGCATTGGCAACAAAAGCCAAAATAGACAAATGGGACCTAATGAAACTCCACAGCTTCTGCATGGCAAAAGAAACAGTCACTAGAGTGAATCGGCAACCAACAGAATGGTAAAAAATTTTTGCAGTTTACCCATCTGACAAAGGGCTGATATCCAGAATTTACAAAGAACTCAAATGGATTTACAGGAAAAAAACAAACAAGCCCATTCAAAAGTGGGCCAAGGATATGAACAGACACTTTATGAAAGAAGACATATATGAGGCCAACAATCATATGAAAAAATGCTCATCGTCCCTGGTCATCAGAGAGATGCAAATCAAAACCACATTGAGATACCATCTCACGCCAGTTAAAATGGCGATCATTAAAAAATCTGAAGACAACAGATGCTGGAGAGGATGTGGAGAAAAAGGAACACTTTTACACTGTTGGTGGGAGTGTAAATTAGTTCAACCATTGTGGAAGACTCTGTGGCAATTCCTCAAGGCCTTAGAAATAGAAATTCCATTTGACCCAGTAATACCATTACTGGATATATATCCAAAGGACTATAAATCGTTCTACTATAAGGACACATGCACACGAATGTTCATTGCAGCACTGTTCACAATAGCAAAGACCTGGAACCAACCCAATGCCCATTGATGATAGACTGGATTGGGAAAATGTGGCACATATACACCATGGAATATTATGCAGCAATCAGAAATGATGAGTTTGTGTCGTTTTTAGGGACATGGATGAATCTGGAGAACATTATTTTCAGCAAACTGACACAAGAACAGAAAATGAAATACTGCATATTCTCTCACTCATAGGTGGGTGATGAAAAATGAGAACACATGGACACAGGGAGGGGAGTACTAAACACTGGGGTCTATTGGGGGAAAAAGGGGAGGGCCAGCAGGCGGGGAGCTGGAGAGGGATAGCCTGAAAAGAAATGCCAAATGTGGGTGAAGGGGAGAAAGTAAGCAAAACACACTGCCATGTGTGTACCTATGCAACTGTCTTGCATGTTCTGCACATGTACCCCAAAACCTAAAATGCAATAAAAAATTTTTAAAAAAAGAATTCTTTTTTATTTTGACTCAATAATCACACATTAGGGCCTACCCATGTGAGTGGTCTATATTTCATTTTAATATTAATTTTTCAGAAAGATGTGATTCAGGGCAGTGATTTCTGAAGATATTAAAATATGCTTTTTTCTTGTGTGTGCTCCTTAACATATCTGATTTTTAAGCTCCACACTCCAGTGCTGTCAGCCTCTCAAAAGATAGGCAGATCTAGAATCACGGCCAGTTCTGCTTTTGTTCATATTCTATAGCTCCAAAACACATTCTCCTCTTGTTGGTTTTATGAAGACTAGGCATAATTTCCATTTGCCTGCTTGAAGGACAAGTATTTAGTGCTCTTAAAGTGAATTTTACCCCTATGCATAATATTAAAATTTCTACTTTACATATGAATCCATCCAGAATGCTTTATAATTCTATACTCATGGTTCAGTTTCCATGTAGGATAAACACAGATTCTCTTCTACAATGAGTTTTCAAAATGGGAGTTGTGTTGTGGAATTCCTGCTGTTTCAAAATGGAGTAGATATATTTTAAACCCTAGGAACTACTTTCCTACATCCAAGGCATCTCTAACCAGTAACTCCCACTGTAGCTGAAACATTTGTTTGGAATAAAACAAAATGTAATGTCTATTATTTGGTGACTCAATAGCACACCTCAGGTATGTGAAAGAAGGCTCTGCACTGGGCATCATTTTCTGTAACAGAAGGGAGTCTAAGTATACTGTCAACAAGAAACTATAATGACAAAAATAACTTTCTGGCTGAAAGGCTGAAGACAGATTTAGACAGATAATTGGCTACTTCAGCCAGAATTCACCATCCTTGGTTGCAATGTCTAAATGACAATGACCGTATCTTAAATATATGTGTCCCCAAGTTAGTAGTTGGGGCTGTGGGAACTCAGTTTTATAGCCATGGGAAGTTTTAAATAAACAGAATAATCTTAAAATCTTAAAACAGAGTTGTCAGTCATCTATACTTATGACAAGACAGGAAGGTGGTGTTTAGGAGAAGTTTTGCTTTACTGGTGTTTCTTCAATTAGCCTCCCTCCCCCTCCAGCCTCCCCTCATTTTCCTTATATAGATTAGAGTTCTAAAACTGCTTTATTATCTTCTTGTCATTCATCCTCTTCACATGAACAAGTTTACTAATATAGTCTGTGATTAGCTTGGTCTCAATGATAAGACATGACTTTTAAAAAGGCTCTAATAACTTATGTCTTTAATACGGGGAGTAGAGTCTAATACAGACTCTGGCACATGGTAAGGGCTCAATCAGTATTTGGCAATTGATTGTTTTGGTGAATTCCAGTGAAACATTAAATTAGGATCTGTCTGTTGACTCCCTCTTTCCAATCAATGTAAAGTATGTTACATTTTGATTACATAGAAAAAGAGGAAATTGAACTGCTCTTTTTATGGGTAAGATAAATTTTAAAAGGCTTGACAACTGTAACAAATATTTATGAACAATAATTGCATATTTCAACATTTTTAACAATAGAAAAAATTGATAAACCTAAATGTACCCCTAGGATTGGCTAAATAAATTATAAGTTATACATACTGCCAATTAAATCATGTTTATCAATAACATTTTAGGACATGGAAAAACATGATAAAATCTTAAGCAAAATAAAACTTTACCACTAATATAAAATGGTCCCACTAAACATGGCTAAATTATAAAATGCATAAAAACCTGTGCATTATTTGATTGTGGCAACCCCTCCAAAATTCATGTTGAAATTTAATGCTTACTATGGTGATATTAGGAGATGAGTCCTTTTGGGATGTGATTACGTCATGGAACTCTACCTTCACAAATGGATAAGTGCCCTTTAAAAAAAATGAAAAGAGACAGCTTGCCTCTTTATGCCCTTTCACCTTTCACCATGTGAGAATGCCATCATGAGAAGACACCATCGGTGGAGCAGGCCCTCACCAGACACCAATCCTGGCGCCATGATATTGGACTTCCCAGCCTCCATAACTGTGAGAAATAAATTTCTATCCTTTGTAAATTACCCAGTCGGTGGTGTTTTGTTACAGCAGCACAAATAGACTAAGTCAATCTGATTAAAAGCAAACTGTTAACACTGGTTATCTCTGGGATTGTGCTTTGCATTTCCTCAGTTACACTCAGTACATTTTTCTGTGGTTAAAGTTTCTTAAAGACCACACATTCTGTGTGTGTTGGAGGTGGGTGGGTGTGAGTGTGTGTGTGTATGTGAGAGAGAGAGGGAGTATGAATGTACATATGTATACAGTGTTTTTCACATTTGAATGATATAATGGTATCCAATAAATCAGAAGGACTATTTTTATTGAAATAACATAATTGCAAAATGTGAATGACTTTTGCCCTTAGCTCTTTTTTTTTTTAAATTGCGTTTTAGGTTTTGGGGTACATGTGCAGAGCATGCAATACAGTTGTATAGGTACACACATGGCAGTGTGTTTTGTTTGCGTTCTCCCCTTCACCCACATTTGGCATTTCTCCCCAGGCTATCCCTCCCCACCTCCCCCTCCCACTAGCCCTCCCCTTTTCCCCTCAATAGACACCAGTGTTTAGTACTCCCCTCCCTGTGTCCATGTGTTCTCATTTTTCATCACCCGCCTATGAGTGAGAATATGCGGTGTTTCATTTTTTGTTCTTGTGTCAGTTTGCTGAGAATGCCCTTAGCTCTTATGTAACTACAAAATAAAAAATTTATAAGTACAAATAAAGCTTAAAAACAGCAAAATTAATGATATTGTTATAATATGATATAAAGTATTAAAATATATCTAAATACTTAATATTGAGCTTCATAAAAACTCAATATTAAGCTATTAAGTAGCTAATAATATTGAGTTTTATAAAAGGGAATCTTTAAATACAGTCAATATTTGTTTTTTATTTTAACCTCATTAAATTTCAGTGAAGGTTATTTGTAAAACAGTGTATGTGTATTCCTATATCTATATACACACTACTCATGTAAACATATATGTTTATGCATGCATGTGTATGTGCAAATATATAGATGTAGACATATAAAATATATCTCATACAGCAAGTTCTCAATGTCATTGAGAGGTTCTTGGAAACTGACTTTAAACAATGTGGCATGTAACAAAACCAATGTTTTTCTCATCAATGGTGTAACAAACTATGTTAAATGAAACATTATTCAAGAACCTATTGTATGTCATTTCACTTAGTCACAGTTTCTAAGAACATATCAATGACATTGAGAACTTACTATATATATATTATATATCACATGTACTATTATACACATGCTATAGAATATACACATACTAAGAGAATATATATATATTATCTGGGATTATCAAACTTCATGCACAACTGACACTCTGCTAATGAACAAACCTCAAAGGCACATTTTAATAAAGCATTATTTGATAAGTCTGAAAACTGCTAAATTTATTGAAAATAATTAAGACAAACATTACAGAAAAAAGCTATAAGGTACATGGATATTAAATCTAGTATTTGTGGAATAAGGAACAGAGCATTTTTAATGTTTTTACTATTCCTCTTACTGCTACTTAACATGTATTAAAAGTTGATGAGGATAATGTGTCAGTCCCTTCAGGCTGCTATAACAAAATACCATGGCTTATAAACAACAGAAATTTATTTCTCATAGTTCAGGAGACTGGGATACAAGATCAAGGCATCAGTGGATTCTGTGTCTCATGAGGGCCCACTTTCTGGCTCACAAATGGCTGTCTTCTCTCTCGGTCATCTTGTGGTGTAAGAGACAAGTGATCTCTCTGGGGTCTCTTTTAGAAGGGCACTACTCTTATTTATGAGAGGTCTTCCTTCATGACTTAATCACCTTCCCACAATCTCACCTCCTAATACCAACGCCTCAGAGGGTAGAGTTTCAGCATATGAATTTGGGGGTTACATAAACAGTCAGACCATAACATACAACTTTCAATGCAAAATACACCAGTTTTGTACATTAATATAACATTGACTGGTATGGAACCAACTCTTGAGTTTTTCATATATTTCCAACAATAATGTTAAGTGATAACTCAGTCCTGTCATATTTTTTTAATTTCAATTTTTTATTTTATTTATTTTGTATGTGTGTGTGTATATATATATATATGTATATATATATATTTTAGTGCACTTTAGGTTCTGGGGTACATGTAAAGAACATGCAGGATTGTTGCATCGGTACATACATGGCAATGTGGTTTGCTGTCTCCATCCTCATCACCTATATCTGGCATTTCTCCACATGTTATCCCTCCCCAACTCCCTACCCCACACTGTCCCTTCCCTAGTCCCCCCACTCAACAGACCTCAGTGTGTGACGCTCCCCTCCCTGTGTCCATATGTTCTCATTGTTCAACACCCATCTATGAGTGAGAACATGCAGTATTTGATTTTCTATTCTTGTGTCAGTTTGCTAAGAATGATGGTAATACAGTCTCTATTGTCCTTTTGGGTGGTGTACTGTATGCAGTTCTCACCCTAACACCCTGATGAATATAACCATCACCCAGTTAAGACTAAGAACACCTTGACTGCCTCTAAAAATCATCTCATTCCCCTTCCAGTCAATACACTCATCAACCACCAAAGGTAGCCATTATTCTAATGTTTATCATAGAAATTTAATCCCACCTGTTCTTGAAATTTATATAAATTATATAATGTTTACTGTTTCATATCTGGTTTCTGGAACTCAGTATAATGTTTTTGAGACTCATTCTCAGTTACATTTATCAGCAGTTTTTTCCTTTATATTGGTAAATAATATTTTATTTTAGGAATACATACAACAACTTTCTCCTACTGATAGATATTTAATACTTTCAGGATTTTAACTGTTTTGAATAAAACTTATTATATAAGAACATTCTTGTACAAATATGCTTGTGGAAATAGGTATGTCCATATCTTAGAAGTATTAGGTCATTGTGTAGAAGCATATTAAACTTTATGAGAAAATGTCAAATCATTTTTATTTTTCTTTCAACAGGTTTTTGGGGAACAGGTGGTGTTTGGTTACATGAATACGTTCTTTAGTGATGATACCTGAGGTTTTGGTGCACCCATCACTTGAGCAGTGTACACTGTAACCAATGTGTACTCTTTTATTCCTCACCTCCCTTCCACCCTTCCTCCTGAGTCTCCACAGTCCATTATATCATTCCTATGTCTTTGAATCCTTATAGTCTAGCTCCCATGTATAAGTGAGAACATATAATGTTTGGTTTTCCATTCCTGAGTTACTACAGTTAGAATACCTGTCGTCAATTCAATTCAGGTTACTGCAAATGCCATTATTTTATTCCTTTTTTTTTTTTTTGGCTGAGTAGTATTCTGTGCTATATAGATCACATTTTCTGTATCCACTCATTGATTAGTGAACATTTGGGCTGGTTCCATGTTTTTGCAATTGCACATTGTGCTGCTATAAACATGCATGTGCAAGAATCTTTTTCATATAATGACTTCTTTTTCTGTAGGTAGATACCCAGGAGTGGGATTGCTGGATCAAATGGTAGATTAACTTTTAGTTCTTTGAGGAATCTCTACACTGTTTTCCAGAGTGGTTGTACAAGTTTACATTTCTCCAAACTGTGTAAAAGTGTTCCCTTTTTACCACATCTATGCCAACATCTAATTTTTTTTTATTATGGCAGTTCTTGCAAGAGTAAGGTGGTTGCATTGTGGTTTCGATTTGCCTTTCCCTGATAAGTAGTAATGTTAAGCATTTTTTCATCTATTTGTTGACTGTTTGTATATCTTCTTTTGGGAATTCTCTCTACATGTCCTTAGCTTATTGATGGGATCATTTTTTGTTTGTTTGCTTGTTTTGTTTTTGCTAATTTACTGGAGTTCCTTTTAGATTCTGGATATTAGTCCTTGGCAGATATATAGATTGCAATGACTTTCTTCCACTCTGTTGGTCGTCTGTTTGGGGTTCTTGATCATGAAGTCATTGTGTAAGCCAATGTCTAGAAGGATTTTTCCAATGTTATCTTCTAGAATTTTTATAGTTTCAGTTTTTAGATTTAAGCCTTTGATTCATGTTGAGTTTTTTTTGTATAAGGTAAGAAATGATAATACAGTTTTCTTTTTTTGTTAGGGCCTTTCCTGGTTTCAGTATTAGGCTGGTACTGGCTTCATAGAATGATTTAGGGATGATTATCTTCTCCTCTATATTTTGGAATAGTGTCAATAGGATGGGTAACAATTCTTCTTTGAATGTCTGATAGAATTCAGTTGTGAATCCACCTGATCCTGAATTTTTTTTTTGTTGGTATCTGTTTAATTACTATTTCAGTCTTGCTGCTTGTTACTGGTCTGTTAGTTTTTATTTCTTCCTGGTTCAATCTAGGAAGGTTGTGTATGTCCAAGAATTTATTCATTTTTTCTAGGTTTTTAAATTTTATATGCATAAATGCATTAATAGTAGCCTTGAATGATCTTTTGCATTTCTGTGGTATCAGTTGTAATATCTTCCATTTCATTTCTAATTGATCTTATTTGGAGCCCTCTCTCTTCTTTTCTTAGTTAACATAGCTAATGATCTATCAATTTTATTAATCTTTTCAAATAACCAGGTTTCTGTTTCATTTACTTTGTGTGGTTTTTTTTTTTTGTTTGTTTGTTTCAATTTTCTTTAGTTCTGCTCTGATCTTTGTTATTTATTTTCTTCTGCTGGATTTGGGTTTGGTTTGTTCTAGTTTCTTTAGCTCCTTAAGGTGTGACCTTAGATTGTCTATTTGTGCTTTTTCAGACTTTTCAATGTAGGCATTTAATGCTGTGAACTTTTCTCTTAGCATTGCCTTTGCTGTATCCCATAGGTTTTGATAGGTTGTTTCACTATTATTGTTCATTTCAAAGAATTTTTTAATTCCCATCTTGATTTTATTGTTGACCCAATGTTATCAGGAGCAAGTTATTTAATTTCCATGTATTTGTATGGTTTTGAGGTTTCTTTTGGAGTTAATTTCCAGTTTTATTCCACTGTGGTCTGACAGAGTGCTTGTCATAATTTCTATTTTAAATTTGTTGAGACTTGTTTTTTGGCCTATCATATTGTCTGTCTTGGAGAATGTTCCATATGCTGATAAATAGAATGTATATTCTGCAGTTGTTAGGTAGAATGTTCTGTAAATATATGTTAAGTCCATTTGTTCTAGGGTATAGTTTAAGTTCATTGTTTCTTTGTTGATTTTCTCTCTCAATGACCTATCTAGTGCTGTCAGTGGAGTATTGAATTGCCCCACTATTATTGTGGTGCTATATCATTTCTTAGGCTTGGTAGTAACTGCTTTATAAATTTGGGAGCTCCAATATGAAGTGCTTATATGTTTAAGATTGCCATATTTTCCCATTGGACTAGTCCTTTTATCATTACATAATGTCCTTCTTTGTCGTTTTTAACTGCTGTTGTTTTAAAGTTTGTTTTGTATAAGAATAGCTACTCTTGCTCACTTTTGGTGCCCATTTGCATGAAATATTTTTCCTGCTTTATTTTACCTTTATGTGAGCTATTATGTATTAGGTGAGTCTCTTGAAAACAGCGGATACTTGGTTGGTAAATTCTTATTTATTCTGCCACTCTGTATCTTTTAAGTGGAGCCTTTAGGCCATTTACATTCAATGTTAGTATTGAGATGTGAGCCACTCTTCTATTCATTCTGCTATTTGTTGCCTGAGTACCTTGTTGTTGTTGTTGTTGTTTAATTGTGTTTTTGTTTTTAGATCCTGTGAGATTAATGCTTTATTTATTTATTTATTTTTAATTTATTTTTATTTTTTTATTTTTTTAAATGGATTGGAGGTTTCAGTGGGATGAGAGAATCACAAAGAATCAGGTGTTCAGAAGAATGTATTGAGTTGAGGTGAGGAACTAGGATGTTGAAAAGCAAAAAAAGGAGAGAAGGAGAGGAAGGAAGAGGAAGAAAAAGAGGGAGAGAGAACAGGAATATTGCTTCATTCTAAAAATGGGCATTAATAATGGCCGATCAATATTTTGTGTATTTAAAATGGAGAACTCTATAAATATTTATTGAGTTTACTTGTTCCGGATCTGAGTTGAAGTCCTGGATATCCTTATTAATTTTCTGTCTCGTTGAGTCTCAATCTCATTATGGGTCTTATGTATCTGGGTATTAAGATCTCTTATTGTTGCATTGATCCTTTTACCACTGTATCTTTGTTGCTTTAAAATCTATTTTATCAAATGTGAGAATTGTAACTCCTGCTTTTTGTTTATTTATTTATTTTTGCTCTCCATTTGGTTGGTAAATTTTTTTCCAACCCTTTGTTTTGAGTCTTTGTGTATCTTGGATATACTGTTAGGTTTTGGCTGTATCTTGTGATTGGGGGTTTTAGTCAATTTAAATTTAGGGTTACTGCCATTTGATGTTAACTGGCTATTTTATCCATTCATTGATGTAAATTCTTCTTTATGTTGATGCTCTTTACTTTTTGGTATATTTTTAGAAAGGCTCATACTGGTTGTTCCTTTCTATGTATAATGCTTCTTTCAGAAGTTCTTGTAAAGCAGGCCTGGTGGTAATAAAATCTCTGAGTACTTGCTTGTTCATAAAAGATTTTATTTTTCCTTCAATTGTGAAGCTTAGTTTGGCAGGATATGAGATTCTAGGCTGAAAGTTCTGTTCTTTAAGTATGTTGAATATTGGCACCTACTCTCTTCTGGCTTGTAGGGTTTCCGCTGAGAGATCTGCTGTAAGTCTAAAAGGCTTCCCTTTATGGGTAACCTGGCCTTTCTCTCTGGCTGTCCTTAGTATTTTCTACATTTCAATCCTGGTGAATCTTAATGATTATGTGCCTTGCGGTTGCTCTTCTTGAGGAATATATTTGTGGTGTTCTCTGTATTACCTGGGGTTGAATAGTGTCCTGCTTTGCTAGATTGGGAAAATTTTCCTGGATAATATCCTGAAAAGTATTTTCCAGCTTGGATTCATTCTTTCCATCACATTCAGGTACACCAATCAAACGTAGATTGGGTCTTTTCACATAGTCCCATATTTCTTGGAGACTTTGCTCATTCCTTTTCATCCTTTTTTCTCTATTCTTGTCTTGTCATTTTATTTCATTAAGTTGGTCTTCAACCTCTGATATCCTTTCTTCTGCTTGATCCATTCTGCTATTTAAACTTGTGCATATTTCACTAAGTTCTCATGTTGTATTTTTCAACTCCTTTAGTTCATTTATATTCCTCTCTATATTGTCTATTCTTTTCAGCATTTCGTCAAACCTTTTTTCAAAGTTCTTAGTTTCTTTACATTGGGTTAGAACAAGTTCTTTTAATTCCCAGAAGTTTCTTATCATCCACCTTCTGAAGCCTACTTCAGATAATGGAACACAGTCCTTTTGCATCAGGGATTATTCCGTTGCTGATGAGGAACTGCAATCCCCTGTAGAAGGAGAGGGGTTCTGATTTTGGGTATGCTCAGCCTTCTTAGGCTGTTTTTTTCCCTTTATTATAAATTTATCCATCTGTCATCTTTACAATTACCACCTTTCTAATTAGGTTTCTGAGTCAACGTCCAATTTATTGATTCCCAGTGCTGGGATTCAAGCAACCCACTGCGCCAGCCAAAATAGCAGCGATAAGGCTGATGGTGCTCTTCTGCCCAGGAATCTCTGGTCTGGCTTCCTTCCTGAGTCTGCAACAAGCAGCTCTGCCTTCCCAGAGCTCCAAACACTGGTCAGTAAGGGAACCAGTCCCATTTACTCTGCATGAAGAGCTGCTGTGCCAAGGCGCCGGCAAAACCGCTGCGCCGGCCACAAGAGTCACGCTGGCGACCCGTATGGCTCCTCCACTAGAAATCTGCTGGTCCGTGAGTGACGAAAATTTGTCTGAAAGTGTGGCATCCTCTCGTTCTCTGAGCTTTCACTGGGAGCTACAATCCTGAGCTGTTAGTGATCAGCCATCTTGGATCTCTCTCCGAGGTCAAGATTAATGCTTTAAGGAGATTCTATGTTGGTGTATTTTAAGAATTTATTTCAAGACTTAGAGCTCCTTTTAGCAGTTCTTGTAGTGCTGGCTTGGTTGTGCCAAATTCTCTCATCATTCGTTTTTCTAAAAAAGATAGTCTCCTCTTCATTTGTGAAGCTTAGTTTCACTGGTACAAAATCCTTGGCTGATAATCATTTTGTTTTATAAGGCTAAACATAGGAACCCCAATCCCTGTTACCTTATAGGGTTTGTGCTTTAAATCTACTGTTAATCTGTGGGTTATTCTTTATAGGTTACCTGATGCTTTTTCCTCACAGCTCTTAAGATTCTTTCTTTCATCTTGACTTTGGATAACCTGATGACTATGTGCCTAGTCAATGATCTTGTGACGTATTTCCCAGGTATTTCTAAAGCTTTTTGTATTTGGATGTCTATATCTCTAGCAAGACTGGGGACATTATCCTTAGTTATTCACTCAAATATGTTTTCCAAACTTTCAGAGTACTCTTTTTACTCGGGAATACAAATGACTCTTAGGTTTGGTCGTTTAACATAATCCCAGACTTCTTGGAGGCTTTGTTTATTTAAAAAAAATTTTTTTTGTCTTTTTCAGATTGGGTTAATTTGAAAGCCTTGTCTTTGAGCACTGAAGATATTTCTTCTACTTATTTGATCCTACCTATTGCTGAGACTTTTCAGTGCATTTGTAACTACCCAATGGGTTCACCTTGCCTGCTCCCAAAACAGAACAAATTTATCAATACAGGGAAACTGACTTGGAGAAAGGGAAACTCAAAACATGTGGGAGAGTTTTATTATTACTCAAGTCAGTCTCCCCAAGCACTGGAGATCCGTGTTTTTAAAGATAATTTGGTGGGTAGTGGCTTGGGAAATGGGGAGTGCTGATTGGTCAGGTTGTAGATGGAATCATAGGGGTCCGAGTGAGGTTTTCCTGCTGTCTTTTGTTCCTGGGTGGGATGGCAGAACTGGTTGAGCCAGTTTACCAATCTGGGTTTTTTCAGCTAGACCACTGAGAACAGGGTCTGAAAAATAGTTCAACCACTGATCTTAGGTTTTACAATAGTCATGTTATCCCATTTCAGACTGTTAGAGCCAAAGGCTGGAAGACCCCTAAATTGTTATTAACCTTGTAGCTAATTTGTTCATTTTGCAAAGGCAGACTGGTTCCCAGGAAAGAAGGGGGTCTTTTCGTCCAGGTGCGGTGGCTCAAGCCTGTAATCCCAGCACTTTGGGAGGCCAAGACAGGTGGATCACAAGGTCAAGAGATCAAGACCATCCTGGTCAACATGGTGAAACCCCCGTCTCTACTAAAAATACAAAAATTAGCTGGGCATGGTAGTGCGTGCCTGTAATCCCAGCTACTTGGGAGGCTGAGGCAGGAGAATTGCCTGAACCCAGGAGGCGGAGGTTGCGGTGAGCCGAGATCGCGCCATTGCACTCCAGCTTGAGTAAAAAGAGTGAAACTCCATTTCGAAAAAAAAAAGGGGGTGGGGTCTTTTCAAGAAAGGGCTGTTACCAACTGTGTTTCAGAGTCAAACCATGAACTGAATTCCTTCCCAAAGTCAGTTCAGCCTATGCCCAGGATGAATGACAATTTAAAGGTTAAAAGCAAGATGGAGTTGATTAGGTTTCATTTCTTTCACTGTCATAATTCCCTCCATTATGATTTTATAAAGGTGGTTTCACATTTTGCAATTCTCTGTGTGTCCTTCCTTTCCAGAAGTTGTGATTGTTTTTTATTTATGCTATTTCACTGAAGATCTTCCCCTTCATATCTTGTATCATAGTTTTGATTTCTTTAAGTTGGACTTCACATTTCTCTGGTGCTCCTTCATTGGCTTAATAGTTGACCTTTTGAATTTTTTCTGGCAGTTCTGAGATTTGGTCTTGGTTTGGATCTGTTGCTGGTGAGCTAGTGTGACCTTCTGGGGGTGTTAAAGTGCCTCGTTTTGTCATATTACCAGAATTGTTTTTCTGGTGCCTCCTCATTTGGGCAGACTTTATCAGCGGGAAGATATGGGGCTCAAGGGATGTTGTTCAGATTCTTTTTTCCCATGGGGTGCTGTCTTGATGTGTTCTCCCATTTTCCCTAGGGATAGGGCTACCTGAGAGCTGATATTCCTGGGATATTACTCCTCTCCTGGATTAAGCCGCTCAGCAGAGTCACCAGGCTCATGGCTGGTACCGGGAAGTGTCTGCAGAGTCCTGTGATGTGATCTCTCTTCAGGCCTTAGTCATGGCTACCAGCACCTGCTCCAGTGGAGGTAGCACAGAAGAGAAGTGGACTCTGTGAGGGTCTTTCGTACTTTTCTTAAGTGTGTTGGTTTTGTGTTGGTTGGCTTTCAGCCAGCAGTTGGCACTTTTAAGAACACATCAGCTGCAGTAGTATAGGGAGAATCAGGCAGTGGGCAGGGCCATAGAGCACTCAAGAGATTATGTCCTTTGTCTTTGGCCACCAGGACTGGTAGAGAAATACTCAGGTGGGAGGAGGGTTAGGCCTGTCTGAACTCTCCTTGGGTGAGGCTTGCTGCAGCTGGTGTGGGGGATGAGAGTATGGTTCCCAGGCCAATGGACTTATGTTTCCAGAGGGATTATGGCCACCGCTGCTGCATCACACAGGTCACAAGGGAAGTAGGGGAAAGCCAGGAGCCACAGTCCTTACCCAGCTCCTCTGCAGCCCCCAGCCTGAAAGGCTGGTGTTGCTCCCAGCATGCCCTCTACAACAGCACCAAGTTTATTTCCAGGTAGCCTTTGAGTTTGTCTATGTACTTGTGGCAGGCTACAAGCCTCCCAGCTAAGAAAGCAAGCTGACTCAGAGTTCCTCAGCTGTCCCATGGAGCCTGCAGCAGCCATCTCCCTCCTTTAAAGGGCCTGTGGATTCTTTCAGCTTATCTGGTATGTTCCTATGGTAGTTCTTGGAGCAAAAGTTCATGATATGGTTCTTCATATGCTTCTCTGTTCATCCTAGTGGGAACTGCAAGTTAGTCCTGCCTCCTAGCCACCTCCTATCCCAAATTATTTTTCAAAATGTCTGTACCATTTACATTCCAACCAGCAAAATATGAGAGTTCCGGTTACTTCACATCTTTGCCAAAACTTGATATTGTCATTTAAAAAAAAGTTAGTTAATCTTGTACATAGAAAGTGATATTTCATGTTTTTAATTTGTATTTACCTTAGGATTAATGATATAAAGTTGATTATTGTGTTTTTATTGATGACCTTTATCTTCTTTTGAAAAAAGTCTTCAAGTCTTTCAGCTATTGTTTTACTGGATAATTTGTCTTTTTATTTTACTACTTTGGAGAAGTTGTCTGTATATCCTGGATATGAGTTGTTTTGTTATATACAAGTATATCTTTCAGCAGGTTAGTTGTTTGCATTTTCAGTTTTGTAACAATATTTTTGAATACCAAATAATTTTAATTTGAGAAAGTCCAATATATTATTTGTTTCTCTTAACTGTGATGCCTGTTGGGCCACTGGATATCTTTCCTATGCCAAGGTTGTTAAAATATTTACTATAATTTTTCCTAAATGTTTGATGCTTTTAGTATTTCTATTTATGGTCTATGATATATCTTGAGTTAATTTTCCTATATACCATAGCTGTGGGGTAGAGATCAAAGTTTATTTTTGTCTATGTGAATAGCCAGTTCTCCCAAGACCACTTATTGAAAAGATTACCTTTCAATATTGAAATACCATGGTACTCTTCCAAATAGAATTTTTGTATCTTTTTAGGATGTCTACTCTCTTCCGTAGATCACTATATAGTTATATTTATGCTAATACCATAGTTCCTGGAATTTTCTATCTTTTTAAACCTCTTCAAATAAGGAATAATAAGTCTTCCAATTCTGTTGTTCTTTTTCAAAATTGTTTTGGCTATTCTAGGCCTAGAATTCTAGGCGTTGCGTATGAATTTTAAGAACAGTGTTTCAGTTTTGATTGGAATGCCATTGAATCTAAAGACCAAATTGAGGAAAACTGATATCTTTTTTTTTTTTTAATTTTTTATTGGATTATAGGTTTTGGGGTACATGAGCAGAGCATGCAAGACAGTTGCGTAGGTACACACATGGCAGTGTGCTTTGCTTTTCTTCTCCCCTTCACCCACATTTGGCATTTCTCCCCAGGCTATCCCTCCCCACCTCCCCCTCCCAGTGGCCCTCCCCTTTTCCCCCCAATAGACCCCAGTGTTTA
Source organism: Callithrix jacchus (assembly GCF_049354715.1). Taxonomy (NCBI): domain Eukaryota; kingdom Metazoa; phylum Chordata; class Mammalia; order Primates; family Cebidae; genus Callithrix; species Callithrix jacchus. The sequence continues at coordinate 68,672,443 of NC_133502.1, forward strand.
GTACTCCCCTTTCTGTGTCCATGAGTTCTCATTTTTCATCACCCACCTATGAGTGAGAATATGCGGTGTTTCATTTTCTGTTCTTGTGTCAGTTTGCTGAGGATGATGTTCTCCAGATTCATCCATGTCCCTACAAACGACACGAACTCATCATTTCTGATTGCTGCATAATATTCCATGGTGTATATGTGCCACATTTTTCCAATCCAGTCTATTATCAATGGGCATTTGGGTTGATTCCAGGTCTTTGCTATTGTAAACAGTGCTGCAGTGAACATTCGTGTACATGTGTCCTTATAGTAGAACGATTTATAGTCTTTTGGATATATACCCAGTAATGGGATTGCTGGGTCAAATGGAATTTCTATTTCTAAGGCCTTGAGGAATCGCCACACTGTCTTCCACAATGGTTGAACTAATTTATACTCCCACCAACAGTGTAAAAGTGTTCCTTTTTCTCCACATCCTCTCCAGCATCTGTTGTCTCCAGATTTTTTAATGATCGCCATTCTAACTGGCGTGAGATGGTATCTCAATGTGGTTTTGATTTGCATCTCTCTGATGACCAGTGACGATGAGCATTTTTTCATATGATTGTTGGCCTCATATATGTCTTCTTTCGTAAAGTATCTGTTCATATCCTTTGCCCACTTTTGAATGGGCTTGTTTGTTTTTTTCCTGTAAATCTGCTTGAGTTCTTTGTAAATTCTGGATATCAGCCCTTTGTCAGATGGGTAGACTGCGAAAATTTTTTCCCATTCTGTTGGTTGCCGATCCACTCTAGTGACTGTTTCTTTTGCCGTGCAGAAGCTGTGGAGTTTCATTAGGTCCCATTTGTCTATTTTGGCTTTTGTTGCCAATGCTCTTGGTGTTTTGTTCATGAAATCCTTGCCTACTCCTATGTCCTGGATAGTTTTGCCTAGATTTCCTTCTAGGGTTTTAATGGTGCAAGGTCTTATGTTTAAGTCTTTAATCCATCTGGAGTTAATTTTAGTGTAAGGTGTCAGGAAGGGGTCCAGTTTCTGCTTTCTGCACATGGCTAGCCAGTTTTCCCAACACCATTTGTTAAACATGGAATCCTTGCCCCATTGCTTGTTTTTGTCAGGTTTATCAAGGATTGTATAGTTGTATGTATGTTGTGTTGCCTCCGGTGCCTCTGTTTTGTTCCATTGGTCTATATCTCTGTTTTGGTACCAGTACCATGCTGTTTTGATTACTGTAGCCTTGTAGTATAGTTTGAAATCCGGTAGTGTGATGCCCCCCACTGTGTTCTTTTTGCTTAGAATTGACTTGGCTATGCGGGCTCTCTTTTGGTTCCATATGAAGTTCATGGTGGTTTTTTCCAGTTCTGTGAAGAAAGTCAATGGTAGCTTGATGGGGATAGCATTGATTCTGTAAATTACTTTGGGCAGTATAGCCATTTTCACGATATTAATTCTTCCTAACCATGAACATGGAATGTTTCTCCATCTGTTTGTGTCCTCTCTGATTTCGTTGAGCAGTGGTTTGTAGTTCTCCTTGAAGAGGTCCCTTACGTTCCTTGTGAGTTGTATTCCAAGGTATTTTATTCTTTTTGTAGCAATTGCGAATGGCAGTTCGCTCTTGATTTGGCTTTCTTTAAGTCTGTTATTGGTGTATACGAATGCTTGTGATTTTTGCACATTGATTTTATATCCTGAGACTTTGCTGAAGTTGTTTATCAGTTTCAGGAGTTTTTGGGCTGAGGCGATGGGGTCTTCTAGGTATACTATCATGTCGTCTGCAAATAGAGACAATTTGGCTTCCACCTTTCCTATTTGAATACCCTTTATTTCTTTTTCTTGCCTGATTGCTCTGGCTAGAACTTCCAGTACTATATTGAATAGGAGTGGTGAGAGAGGGCATCCTTGTCTAGTACCAGATTTCAAAGGGAATGCTTCCAGGAAAACTGATATCTTAACACTACAGAGTCTCCTAATCTTTTTGTATGGCAAACCTATACATTTTATAACCATATTCTTTGTATGATATAGATTTTTTTCTCCTTAAAAAAATTGACAACTAAAGCTTATGTATATTTATGGTATACAACATGATGTTTTGATATATGTATACATTTTTGGAATGACTAAATTGATCTATTTGACATATGCATCACTTCACAGTTATTTTGTTGTGGCGAGAAAACTGAAAATCTACTCTTTCAGAAATTTTAAGTATATAGTATATTATCGATAGTCACCATAAGGTAGATCTTTTAAGCTTATTTCTACTGTCTAACTGAAATGTTGTGCCTTTTATAACATATGCCTAATTTCTCTATCCATAGCATCTGATAACTACTGTTCTACTCTCTGCTTCTATAAATTCATTTTTGTATTCTATGTATAAGTCAGATTATGTGGTATTTGTCAGTCTTTGCCTGGCTTATTTCACTTATCATAATGTCCTCCAGGTTAATTTATGTTGTTGCAATCAATGGCATTTTCTTCTTTTTAAAGGGTGAATGGTATTCCATTGTGTATATAAAGTATATCATATTTTCCTTATCCATTTATCTGTTAGACACTAGACTATTTTTCTTGGCTATTGTTAATAATGCTGCAATAAACATGGGAGTACATGTATTTTGCTAGCATATAGATTTTATTTTCTTTGGATATATAAAAGGTAGTAATATTTCTGAATTAAACAGTACTTTCATTTTTAATTTTTTGAGCAACCCCCTATAATGTCTTTATTAGCGTGACTATTCTAATTTACGTTCTCACTAACAACATTCAAGTGTTCCTTTTTCTGCAAATGTTCACCAACCTTATCTTTTGTCTTTTTTATAATAGCCATTTTTAACTGGTGTGATGTGATAGCTCATTGTGGTTTTAATTTGCATTTCTCCAATGATTTGTGATGTTGAGCATTTTTTCATACACCTGTTGGCCATTGGTATGTCTTCTTTTGATGTCCATTCAAGTCCTTTGCTCATTTTAAAAAGTCAGTTATTTTCTATTGAATTGAAATCCTTATACAATATACTTTAGATATTAATCCCTTATCAGATGTGTCATTTGCAAGTATTTTCTCTCCCGACATTTTCTGATTAGTTGCATATGAGGAGTTTAATAAGGGGAAAGGAGGCTGGATAGAACAGGTGGAAGAATTATTAATGGTTGGAAATGTGTAAAGTGGGAAGGAATAGAAACGAGGTGGGTAAGGGCCTTCTTAAAATCTTGGCATTTTTAGATTATAACTAATTACATAGAGGGAAAATGTACAAAGAAATAGGAAAAGGGGTGTTTGCTTCATTTGGGGCAGGAGCCATAGCTGAAGGCCCTACTCAGTTTGTTGGGATGCATTTTGGGGTCTTGACAACAAGCTGAGGTAACAACAAATAGATATCTCTGAGCTTCTGACATTGTGGAAAAAGCAAGCAAAACTCTGTAAACCTTGTTGAGTTGGGGCATTGGGGCAGAGGAAAAGAGTGAAAAAGACAGGGAGAATAGGAGGTAGAGAGATTCTGCTGCTCTTGAGGTAACAATGAAACATCCAGTTGCAGATAATTATGTAAACTGGGACCAAAAAGCAAGATTTCTAATCAAGAATAAGTTTGCAAATTGTGTGGGAGCAGCTCCTGTAAAAAAACCATAGAAATTGGAGTCAGGTAGATCCAGTTTAAAACCCAATCCCTGTCATTTTTAAATGCATGATACCAAGCACGTTTTTTAATTTTTAAAGATACTATAATAAGCTATAAAATGGGTGTATTGCACATCATGATGTTGTAAAGGTTAACTACATCTATTACAGCAACTGCAAATACTGAATGGTTTAGTCTGTTTCTCTTCTAGAATATCAAAGTTTTGGTCAGACTGAATTGTGTTGCTTTAAAATTTCAGAAGCCATTTGGCATTTTGTGCCAGAACCACATGTTCCTTCATCTTCAAAATAAAATAGAAAGCAGAGTTAACACTGTTGAGTCACTGTATCAGTCAGGGTTCTGGCAGAAAATAGACACTTTAATGAAGGAACAGTTACTGAAGTCTAAGCAGGGTAAAGGACAAACAGCAGATGTTGAGTCACCAGTGATGAACAACTCCAGAAACCCATTACCAACCCTGAGCCTGATGGGGTAGAGGGAAGAAATAGTGTCCCTGTAGCCCAGTGGGAAACAGAGCCATGGGGGAGGGTTTGCCAGCAGATACTGCTCATAAAGAGATGTGTGCTAAAGCTGGATAAGAGTCCAGGGGAAATACTCAAAACCTTTTCTCCTCCTACCTTCTGATATCCTGGCAATACTTTTCTTTCACTGAAATAATTTGGAAGCTAGAGAGAAAGGAGTTCAGATGATGCGGATGGTCAGAATCAGCCCCCGGTGAGAAAAGAATGCATCCAAGGACGAAACAAATGTGCACATAACCAGTACATTCACAATGGCACAAATGGACCAAGGATGGGAGACTAGCTCCCAGTAAAGATTACTTACGCATCCCACAGCGACAGTCTCACTGTCACATTCGAGTGCTGTGAATCCTGAGAAATTAGACTCAATGAGACTAACTTCATCCACCAACCCTAGGATGCCATACCTTGGCTATGAATTTGCATTTCTCTGATAATTTGTGATGCTGAGCGGTTTTTTTTTTCTTATATCTATTGGCCATTTGTGTGTCTTCTTTTGAGAAAAAAATTGCAAATGTAAAACTTCTGCATCTCATCCAAGCTACCCATTTGCTGGAAACATGGGCCTAAATCCCTTAAGCTTTCCTCACCTGGATTTCTCACTGTTATCTTAAAATGAACTCCTAGTATCACTTTCAGAAGATTTACCTTTACTGATGTCTATATTCTCAACGGACATGAAATCCTTTCTACACATCTCTCAGGGTCAGAAGCCTGGAATTATTTCTGTCTCTTCTCTGACCCAGTTTCCATCACTGGGTATTGAGAAACATGTATTTGCTGTTGTCACTTCCTGGCAACTTCCACTTATTATTTAGGTCTGGCTTTGACATCACCTCATCTAGGTGGATGACACGTCCCTTCAGTTTACTCTCCAGGTACCCTATACTTCTCTGCTTATCACTTATTACCCAGATTTGATATTGTCTGATTTCATGTCAGTATCCACTCCCCAGGGGTAAGCATTTAAGGAGTGACACAGTGACTCTCCAGGACTTTGCACAGTGCATGACACTTAGCCAGGACTTGGTAAATATTTATGGAACTAGTGAATGCAGGAATATGTGAATGAATGAAGGTCATAATGTAACTGTGCTTGCTTGATGGGGGTGCCCATAAATACTATGTGACATCTTCATGACCTTGTACTCAGTACAAATCTTCTGAACCTCATCTTTAAACTTAACAAGGTTATCTATGATCTTTAAGATTCTCTTAAGTACTAAAATGAGATATCCATGTTTTATGAAAAATAGCAAATATAACCATAGTTAATTCTTTTGAGAAGAAAGATGGTGACATGGTTTGGATCTGTGTCCCCACCCAAATCTCATGTTGAATGTAATCCCCAATGTTGGAGGTGGGACCTGGTGGGAAATGACTGGATCATGGGGTAGAATTCCCCCATGGAACTATCCTTACAATAGTGAGTGAGTGCTTGCAAGATTTAGTTTAAAAGTGTGTAGCACCTTCCCTTTCTCCCTCTTGCCCCTGCTCTGGCCTGTTCCCACTTTTGCCCTTTGATATGACTGTTTATCCTTCACCTTCCACTACAATTGTAAATTTCCTGAGGCCTCCCCAGAAGCAGAACCTGCTATGCTCCCCCTACAGCCTATAGAACATGAGCCAATTAAACCTTTTTAAAAATATGTAAATTACCAGTCTCAGATATTTCTTTATAGCAATGTGAGAATGGACTAATACGGAATGGAATGTTTGTTTTTAGAGAATAGGGAGGTGGCATATAAATGTCACAGTTGGCCGGGTGCGGTGGCTCAAGCCTGTAATCCCAGCACTTTGGGAGGCCGAGGCGGGTGGATCATGAGGTCAAGAGATCGAGACCATACTGGTCAACGTGGTGAAACCCCGTCTCTACTAAAAATACAAAAATTAGCTGGGCATGGTGGTGCATGCCTGTAATCCTAGCTACTCAGGAGGCTGAGACAGGAGAATTGCCTGAACCCAGGAGGTGGCGGTTACGGTGAGCCGAGATCGCGCCATTGCACTCCAGCCTGGGTAACAAGAGTGAAACTCTATCTCAAAAAGTAAATAAATAAATAAATGTCACATATTGCTTTTCTGTCCACCAATTAGGATTAGTTCCTGTGATCATAAAGCACTTTTGTTCTCCATTTTACCTTTGAGTGTCCCAACACCAGTATTACTGAGTTTTGAAGAACATATACTATGATGTCTTATTAGGCATTTCAAAAAGTCTAATACTTCAGATCACTTTGATTTTTATAAGCAATTATAATGTGTAGTACTAAAAGTAAGAAGAAAGCACAGAGAATATAGAGAGCCAAGGATCAGCATAGGCAGTCCAGGGAGGTAGGGATCTCTGTGGGGCTTAAAGTGAAGAGCAGGGTTCTGGAGCAATTAGACATGGGTTTAAAGGTCTAAGGGACACAGGCCTCTTCTGTGCTGTGTGATCTTGAGCAAACCTCTTAATTTCTCTTAACTTGTAGTTCTTCACCTGTAAAGTGGAAATTATAATTCTCAAAAATAGCGTGAGTAATAAACGAGGTATGAAATGTAAAAGATCCAGTATTTCAATTCATTGAGCATTGTGAGTATTCAACAAATGATAACTAGTGCTGTTACTATGGGCACAATACAGACTCACAGGTGGTAAGAAATTATTATAAATTGTTCAGTTAATTCTGATGAATTAAATAACATGTCCCTAATATCAGTTTTATCATTGTTAGGGTTTATGGGGTGATTTCTTCTAGTAAGAATAATAATGCTCTACAATGCACCAACAATGAAGTCTGCAATAACATTTTTTAAAAGCAGCATCAAATGAATTACCTCATTTTGTTCTCATTCCAGTGTACAAAGCAAACAAAATGTTCCAAAAGCCCTCATATACTGAACCAATTGCCTGGATCAACTTTTTTCAGGGTGGGGGTATATATTAGGACTAGAGCTGATTCCTTTCAAATGCACAGAACACTTTTTCTAATTTTCCATTGACCTTAGAAAACAACTGCCAGTGACTTGATAAGCTAATTAGTAAATTTGCATAGCTTCCTTGGATGTATACCACTCAGATCTGGCAATCTGTACCTCTGAATATTTTCCAACTATTCTACCTCTAGCATCAAGTGATTTCAACAGGCTTTAATTACTTTGCAGTCTTCCCGAAATCTTATTTTCTTTTGCTTAGGACAGATTTTGAAAAAAGAAGTTTCCGATAAATTAATGAAATAGCAGCTAAGAAAAAAAATGTTCTTTGGGTATAATTAGTGAGAGTTTATTATGCAACAGAAGTGTCACCAGCAATGGCAGGAGCCAATAAAAGCATGTCAGCAGATAAATAGTCATTTCTTCCCATGAAATCTGTCCGGAACATCCCTCAATACACAGTACAGTGTTCGTATTCAGCCTAGCAGGTGCCGCATTATTTAATTTTATTGCCCTGCTATATGAAAACAAGTTTGGACCTTTTCTGATGATGATAAATTTAATGTGGACAGAAAGTATTTCATAACATGAGTGAAAAAGTAAATCAACAAAGTAAATATTGAGGGACTGCTCTGTGCTAGGTACTCCAAGCCATTCAGGATAAATAAGGCAGAATCCTTTCTTCAGGGAGCTAACTTTCTAATTGCAAAAAAAAAAAAAAAAAAAAAATCACATGCAAAATATTATAATACCAAGAACGAGGGAGGAAATATAAAAATAACTGAGATGTGGTTAATATTTACAACGTCTCAGTCATTGTTTCAAGTAATCTACATGTCCTATCTCGGCTAATCTTTTTGACAGTTTTTTGAGAAAAGCACTGTTTCTATCTTTATTTTACAAATGAGGAAACTGGGGCACAGAGCAGTTAAGTAACTTGCTCAAGGCTACTGGGCTATTAAGGGCTCAAGTCAGGATTGAAATTCAGACCCCAGAATCCATGTTTTTAAACAATACTGAAAAATAGCGACCAAAAAAGTGCAAAAAAGAATTTCTTGAATTCTCCATTCAAGAGAGAAATTATTTTCAGATTTATCTCAGAGTCCTTGCTTATAAAACATGAATAACTATGATGCTTATTTGTAAGGAAGTTATGAGATTAGCCAAGATAACAACTGGAAATTACTTCACCTTGGGCTAAAGTTTAGACTCTAGCCATGTGGGATCCCCCAACCACAGAGTGGATATCAACTTCCCAGCACCAGATGAGCAGGCTTAACCCACTGGGAGCACTGCACCCACTATTCCTTGGCACTGAGTGTGCTAGAACCCTGCTGGACATACACAGATTTCAAGGGTAGCAACGGTAGTCTACTCTGTGCCAGGCTGGTGTCCAGGAGAGCACTCAGCATATTAGCCATCACTGATGTGCCAACTCCAATCCACCATTTGAGATGGTTTGTAGACACCTGAGTCCAAAATATGGCACTAAAGAGTACTGGAAGCTTTCTTCAGTTCTGAACTAGAAGGTTTCAAGGAGAAGGTTTGGAAGTGCCATTGAGATTTTTATAACAGATTTAGTTGCCCCAGAAACATATTTTCAAATGAAAACAAAACAAAACCAAAACCAAATTTCATAAAGCTTTTTAAATAAAGCAGGATATAAATAAAAGTTAATAGATGAATTTATTTCTCCTTGGAGAATAATAATTACCCCTAGGTATAGGATGAAATGGTAGGAGACAGATGTTAAAAATATCAAACTTTTCAAACCACTGACATCACTTTTTCTAAGTAGATCCTATTCTGTTCAGTAGGACACTATTAAATTGTTAACCTAGGATAAATGTAATCAATACATCCTTAAATTATTATATCAGAGAGTCACAAACTCTAACAGTAGGATTTAAAATAATCTTAAATTTTAGCAAAGAAATCAAGTTGAAGCTGTGAACGTATGGCAGGAGTAATTATTTCAAGAACTCAAGAGAAAATTAAAATTCTCTGACATAAAAATCTACTAGAAGTGACCAGATGTTTAAGAAAATTAAAAAAATAAAGAAATAACGTCATTCTAAATATTCTGCCAGCTGGTGTCCTACAATTACCCAAAAGTATAGCCCTTTCTCAAAAGGACTGGAAATGTGATAGTCTGTTCACACCATGATCCCTATATCTGTCATTTGCATTTAGTGATATTTTTAGTTTCTTAGTATGAAACTAAAAGTGCAGAACCAGCTCAAATCTGACAGTCTCCTTCACACAGCAACAGTCACATACACACATTTCTTTACAAATCTCACAGTCTCCTTCACACAGCAACAGTCACATACACACATTTCTTTACAAAGAGACAACTTATTAAGATTAAATTTAGATAGATAGATAGATAGATAGATAGATGTAAATGTTACTATTACATTTAATTTGTTGTATCAGCTAAAAAAACTGACAGACTGGGTAATTCCAGAATCGGTATTTTGGTGATACTGTTAATGACTGAAATAGGGTGAATAATGACTCCTCCCTCAAAAAATATATATAGATAAACGTCCACGTTCTAATCCCTGGAACCTGCGGAATACATTACCTTACATCTCAAAGGAAACTGTGCAGATGTGATTAAAATAAGTATCTCAAGATAGCATGATTATCCTGGATTACTCATATGGTTTCCTTATTAGAGGAGGGCAGAAGGGTCAGAAAGGGTGGCAGAAGGAGAGGAAACAATGTGATAATGCCAACAAACATCAGAGTCAGAGAATTGCAAAGTGCTGTGATCCTTCCTCCTTTGAACGAGGAAACTGCCCTGAGCAAGCAATGTAGGTGGTCTCCAGAAGCTGAAACAGGAGAGAAAATAGATTTTCGGGACTGAGGACTTCCACCAAGATGGCTGAATAGGAACAGCTCTTTGCACCCTAATGTCATGATTAAATAAATGAGAGAAGCAAGATCAAACAAACTCAAAAGCTAGCAGAAGACAAGAAATAACAAAGATCAGAGCAGAACTGAAGTAGATAGAGACACAAAAACCCTTCAAAAAATCAACAAATCCAGGAGCTGGTTTTTTGAAAAGATGAACAAAATAGACCACTAGACAGGCTAATAAACAGGAAGAGAGAGAAGAATCAAATAGATGTAATAAAAAATGATAAAGGGGGATATCACCACTGATTTCAGAGAAATACAAACTACCATCAGAGATTACTACAAACACCTCTATGCGCATAAACTAGTAAATCAAGAAGAAATGGATAAATTTGTGGACACTTCCACCCTCCCAAGACTAAACCAGGAAGAAGTTGAATCCCTGAATAGACCAAGATCTATCCCTGAATAACAAGATCTGAAGTTGAGGCAGCAATTAAGAGCCTACCACACAAAAAAAACCCAGGCCCAGATGAGTTCACAGCTGAATTCTACCAGACATACAAAGAGGAGCTGGGACCATTCCTTCTGAAACTATTCCAAACAATACAAAAAGAGAGGGAATCCTCCCTCACTCATTTTACAAGACCAACATCATCCTGATACCAAAACTTGTCAGAGACAACTAAAAAAGAGAATTTCAGGCCAATATTCATGGTGAACATTTATGCAATAATCTTCAATAATATACTGGCAAATCAGATGCAATAGCACATCAAAAATCTTATCCATCACAATCAAGTATACTTCATCCCTGGGATGCAAGACTGGTTAAACATATGCAAATCTATCAATGTAATCTATCGCGTAAACAGAACCAAAGATGAAAACCACATGATTATCTCAATAGATGCAGAGAAGGCCTTTGCCAAAATTCAGCAGCCCTTTATGCTAAAAACTCTCAGTAAACTAGGTATTGATGGAACATATCTCAATAATAAAAGCTATTTACAACAAACCCACAACCAATATCATACTAAATGGGCAAAAACTGGAAGCATTCCCTTTGAAAACTGGCACTAGACAAGGGTGCCATCTCTCACCACTCCTATTCAACATAGTATTGGAAGTTCTGGCCAGGGCAATAAGGCAAGAAAAAGAAATAAAGGGTATGCAATTATGAAAAGAGGAAGCCAAGTTGTCTCTATTTGCAAATGACAGGATTGCATATTTAGAAGACCCCATTGTCTCAGCCCAAAATTTCCTTAAGATGATAAGCAACTTCAGCAAACTCTCAGGATACAAAATCAATGTGCAAAAATCACAAGCATTCCTATATGCCAATAACACATAAACAGCCAAATCATAAGTGAACTCCTATTCACATTTGCAACAAAGAGAATAAAATATCTAGGAATACAACTAACAAGAGATGTGAAGGACTTATACAACCATTGCTGAAGGAAATAAGAAAGGACACAAACAGATAGGAAAACATTCTATGCTCATGGTTAGGAAGAATCAATATCATGAAAATGGCCATAGTGCCCGAAGTAAGTTATAAATTCAGTGGTGTTCCAATCAAGCTACCATTGACCTTTTTCACAGAATTGGAAAAAACCACCTTAAACTTCATATGGAACAAAAAGAGAGCCCACATAGCCAAGACAATCCTAAGCAAAAGAACAAAGCTGGAGGCATCACACTACCTGATTTCAAACTATACTATAAGGATACAGTAATCAAAACAGCATGGTACTGGTATCAAAACAGAGATATAGACCTACTGGTATCAAAACTGAGATATAGAGCAATGGAACAGAATAGAGGCCTCAGAAGTAACACCACATATCTACAACCATTTGATCTTTGGCAAACCTGACAAAAACAAGCAATGGGAATACAATTCCCTATTTAATAAACGGTGTTGGGGTAACTGGCTAGCCATATGCAGAAAGCTGAAACTGGATCCCTTCCTTACACCTTACACAAAAATTAACTCCGATGGATTAAAGATGTAAACATGAGACCTAACACCATAAAACCATAGAAGGAAACCTAGGCAAAACCATTCAGGACATAGGCATGGGCAAGGTCTTCATGACTAAAACACCAAAAGCAATGGCAACAAAAGCCAAAATAGATAAATGGGATCTAATTAAACTTAAGAGTGTCTGCACAGCAAAAGAAGCTATCATTGGAGTGAATCAGCAACCAACAGAATGGGAAAAAATTGGGGGGATCTACCCATCTGACAAAGGGCTAATAACCAGAATCTACAAAGAACTTAAAGAAATTTACAAGAAAAAACAACCCCATCAAAAAGTGGGCAAAGGGGGCCGGGCGCGGTGGCTCAAGCCTGTAATCCCAGCACTTTGGGAGGCCGAGGCGGGTGGATCACAAGGTCAACAGATCGAGACCATCTTGGTCAACATGGTGAAACCCCGTCTCTACTAAAATTACAAAAAATTAGCTGGGCACGGTGGTGCGTGCCTGTAATCCCAGCTGCTCGGGAGGCTGAGGAAGGAGAATTGCCTGAACCCAGGAGGTGGAAATTGCGGTGAGCCGAGATCGCGCCATTGCACTCCAGCCTGGGTAACAAGAGCGAAACTCCGTCTCAAAAAAAAAAAAAAAAAAAAAAAAAAAAGTGGGCAAAGGATATGAGCAGGCACTTCTCAAAAGAAGACATTTGTGCAGCCAGCAAACATGAAAAAAAAGTTCATTATCACTGGTCATTAGAGAAATGCAAATCAAAACCACATTAAGATACCATTTCACTCCAGTTAGAATGGTGATTGTTAAAAAATCTGGAGACAACAGATGCTGGAGAGGATGTAGAGAAATAGGAACACTTTTACACTGTTGGTGGGACTGTAAATTAGTTCAACCATTGTGGAAGACAGTGTGGCAACTCCTCAAGGATCTAGAAATAGAAATACCATTTGACCCAGCAATCCCATTACTGGGTATATACCCAAAGGATTATAAAACATTCAATTATAAAGACACATGCACATGTATGTTTATTGTGGCACTGTTTACAATAGCAAAGACTTGGAACCAACCCAAATGCCCATCAATGATAGACTGCATAAAGAAAATGTGACACATATACACCATGGAATACTATGCACCATAAAAAAGAATGAGTTCATGTCCTATGCAGGGACATGGATGAAGTTGTAAACCATCATTATCAGCAAACTGACACAAGAACAGAAAATCAAACACCACGTTTTCACTCATAAGTGGGTGTTGAACAGTGAGAACACATGGACACAGGAAGGGGAATATAACACACCAGGGCTTGTTGGGGGTGGAGGGGTTGGGGGAGGGAATAGCTGGGGGTGGGGGATGTAGGGAGGGCTAACAGGAAAATACCTAATGTAGATTACGGGAGGGGGATGGCTGCAGCAAACTACCATGGCACGTGTCTACCTATGTAACAAACCTGCACATTCTGCACATGTACCCCAGAACGTGAAGTATAATAAAATAAATAAAAGAATGAATGAAAGAAAATAGATTCTCTTCTGGTACCTCTTGAAGGAACCAGCCCTGCCCATACCTTGGCATTAGCCTAGTGAAATTGGTTTTCAACTTCTGATCTCTAAAACTGTAAGGTATAAATTTCAGTCTACTGTTTTGCAGTAATTTGTTACAGCAGCCATGGGAAACGACTACAGTTACTATTACTGTTTTGTTTTTCCCGGAGTAGGGCAGAGGACAAGCAGCAAACTTATTGACACAAAGGGGTTTCAATCCATTAAACATACTCTTCTTTGTTGAATCCTACTGAACTGTCAAATACAATCTAAAAGTATGAGATGAAGTTCAGTTTATTGTTTTATTTCTTTTTATGGCTTATGTTTGTGGTGTCATATCAGGAACATTTTGCTTAACTCAAAGTAGTAAAGATTTTATTCTAAAAAATTTTGTAATTTTATTTACCATATTTAGGTCTATGATCCCCTTTGGGGTATTTTTTTGCAGATGGTGTGAGGTAAGAATCTACTTTAAGTTTTTCATTTGTGAATACCTAATTATCCCAGCAGTATCTGCAGAAGAGATTATATTTATTCCTTCAATGAATCCCTTTGGCACTTTTGCCAAAACCAATTGACATCAAATATAAAGATTTATTTCTGAACTTCATTCTTTTCTGTAAATCTTTATGTCTACCCTTGTGCCAGTATGGTACTGTTTTAAATATTGTAGTTTATAGTAAGTTTTGAAATTGAGAAGTGAGAGTCTTCTAAGTTTATTCTTCTTTTAAAAGACTGTTTTATCTATGCTGGATCCTTTGCATCCTATATAAAATGTAGGATTTACTACTTCATTTCTGCTGCCAATTTGATAGGCTTTGTATTGAACCATTTTAGGGAGAATTGTCTGCTTTCTTAAACCTGACTTTCCTTAGCTTTAGATAGCTATACATGTACTTAGTCGTCTGATTAATATGTGGCTCCTCTTCGGTCTTATTATTGGTAGGACAGAGATGTGAAATATTTTCCTGGAAGGAAGTTCTGTGTTTCAATTACTGATTCAGCCTACTTCAATCATGTACCCATTTGGCAGGAGCAGCTATCCATTGTGCTTTTTGCATTTCCAGCTGGTACCTTTCCCATGTCCACTCAGCATTGTTCAATCTGTGATGGCCCTGTTCCCACTCAGCCATTCTCTCCTTTGGCCTCAGGCCCCATTCACTTTCAGACTCTCCACTCTGCTTTCCTCTCCCAAGAGAATGGTGTGGTTCCAAGTCCTGTGACCCAGAATCTCTTTATCACAATTTGAGCATTTGTCTCTCCCTGGTCCTATTCAAAGGATAAATGGGGCAATTGTGAAACAGTGGATCAGATTTCAGAAGATGCTATGCAGGCTGTTCCTAACCATATCACGTACAATCTATGTAATAATGGACTGGTTATTAACTCCCCGGATCAGCCCCTCATCCTTAACTTCCCATCAACTTTTGGTTGAAGATCAAAGTAGATAACATACAAGAAAGTTCATTAAAAGCAGACACATACATTATATAAAATGCTATATTCATTAAACATTTAAAACTTACATGTATATTTTTCTCCTCAATTAGATTATATGATATCAGTATATTTTTGTGATATTTAATATATTATAAAGTGCTTAGGATGCCCAGAAATAGCTTAGTTGAAATAATAAAAATCTATGAAGGAGTTAGAAATAGTATTTGTACCTGGGACAGGATTATATAACTGGTGTGAGTACAGGCATGTGTGTGAGTGTGTGGCAGAGAAAGAGCGACAAAGAGACAGAGGACACACAGAGAGAGAAACAGAGATTACTTTTGATTAACATTGTAAGAGACTCTGGTGTCCTGTGGTCCTATGGAGCAAACATCAGTAGAGTCTTGAAAATGAGCATACAAAACTGAAGCTTTTTCCTGGAGAGAGCCACATATTAAAACTCACAGCAGTGGTATGTAGATAGATGTGGTTATGTACCATCACCCCAGTCCCATAACCACAAAAGAAGTACAGTTTTCATAGAATTAGAAAAGAGTAGAACTTTGCCTTCACTTCATAGTTCTTTTGAAGTGCAAAGTGTATGGAAGGAGACAGACACGAAAGCTATAGTAAGACATCAGTTCTAACCGAAATCTCAGAACCCAGATCTACTTGGGTTTAACTCACTACCATCAAGTCTTAACTTTTAAAACTTTGTCCAAGATGACACCCAAGGGTAGGTGCATGCCACCATATGCGGTTAATTTGGCTGAAATTTCTCAGGCCTTTCCCTGTTCTGTGTCATCCTTTCCTCATATCCCGACAGATGTGTTGTCCAGAGTTCTGCATGTCAGGGCTCATTTCCTACATCTACCTCCAAGACATTCTTCAGTAAGCGCTGCCTGACTCATCTTTCTATGCTTTGACACTCCACATGTGGCTTGGACTGCACTAAATGCTTATTGAATTGACTCGTGGACAATCCTCCCTTCCTTATCTATACCAAATGCTTATTGTGTTGAGTTGACTCCTGGACAGTCCTCTCTTCCTTACCTCTTTTCTTCCAACAGAACTAAGCTTTCATTCATTCCTTCATCATATGCATGCTTACTCCATGCAGACACGGTGTAGAGGATTAAAATAATATTGATTAAACATATGACAATGTCTTAATTAAAATCTGTATGGCACAGTTTACCACCTGACATTCTTGCTTTGTAAACTGTAAGCCACTGTTGTTCATCACCTTTGCTGGAATAAAGCAGTCTCTTGCAAAGAAGAGTTGTGATATTAAATTTCAAAGAGCTCACTTGGTCTTGGCACTGTGGTTGGGAGAAAGATGAGTACATGTTTCTTCTACTCAGACTGACTCACATTCCAGTAGTACTTACTACATATGGTTGTTATGGGGATTGAATACATACATGCATGTAAAGTGCTTCAAACAGTTCCTACTGCAAGGAGATGGTATATAGGGGTTTGTTGCTATTGTTATTCTTATTGAAATAGGAAATTAGTTTGTTCACGTGTTGGAGTATACATTTTTGTCCTTCCTCATGTGATCAGTTACCTATTTAGATGGCAGTTTCTTTGAGAACTGTTGCTTTCTTTGTTAAATGCTGTGTGTGTGTGTGTGTGTGTGTACTCACATCGTATCACACAGGATTGCTTACAAAAAAATGTAAAAAGCCTACTCCTTTTTAATGAACTTTTTATACCATCATGCATCTTCATTGAAATAATACCAACTATCCTATAGTGTAGATGCAATGGAATCTGCAGGTACAAATTTAAATTATAACCAATCCTGAAACATGGAAACTAAGGCTCTCAACAAGCAGAGTAACGGAGCCCATTGTAAATACACATTTCGTTTGCTCTTTGCAGGTACCTCACTTCTGACAGTCTTCTAAAAAGCTTTTACAAATCAAAGAAAAATGGGCTTAAAGAATAGGGCCCGTGCCCAGAATGCTCAGGGATCACATATTGAAAAACACTGTCTTGAAAGTTTGAGGAAGATAATCTTTATACCATGACTACCAGGTTTTCAGAATAAAAACTTAAACAACTAGAACTCTGTCTCAAATAGAATTATACTGAGTAGAATCAGCAACCCTACCCTTACCCCCCACAAAAAATAAATTGACTAAGAAAAAGGTTTTTGTTCCCTAGATTCAGAAGTCCCTACTGCCCTATTCATGAGGACTTCTCTCTGAAAAGCACAGAATTGCTGAAAGAAAAGCCAACTTTTACTCCCACTTTGTCCATTACACAAAAGGGCAAAATCAGGTTATTTTTTTCTTCAGTTTGTATCAATGAAAGAGCAAGAGGTAAGAAGGTTCAGTTCTCTTCCTCCCTTTACAAATTAGATCTTCCTTCATGGCATAACCTTGACATTGCTCTCCATTCTGAATTTCTTCCTTTTGAGAACAGAAATTACATAATTGGCATTAACAAAAACAAAGCATAGTTTTAGCATAAAAGTAACTCATCTGGGAGACAATGTCCTTTGAAAATTCTTCTAGTCTTTTAATTTCATTTAAGGAACATTGCTTAAGTTCATTTAAGCAATGAACTTAATTTCATTTAAGTACATTGCTTTCAAATGCAATATATAGACCTGTTTCTTGGTTACTTGTTCAACCATGACTATTTTAAAAATTAAAAAAGATAAAATAATGATTTGTGTGGGTGAATGGAAAACCTTCCTTTATTCAATATTAAGAAATCCTGTTTTATTTCAACTCTTTAAAAAATTAACATGGTTACAAAGACCATTGAAATGTAGCCAAGAAACTAAACATAAGTCATTTATTTTGAAGAATGAAACACTTTGAATATTAAATAATGAAGGAAGATGAAATCAGATGCAAAAAATGCAAAACATTTAAAACCTATCGATATGGCAGTATGTCTTCCCCAGAGAAAAGTGTGAATATTAAAGTTTGGCTGAATTGTTTTCTTCCAGTTTTTGATATAAAATACAAAATTCTTTCAATTGACAGAATAAAATCTGTATTTAGAGTCTGTCATGAAGAATATGTTAAGAAGCCTAGGTTTTAAGGATAGACTTTATCTGTAGACTTTTGGATTTATTATCAGGCTTCAATTTCCATTCCATTTCCTATGGTGTATCACCCTTTGCTCTCTACCCATCTCTCTCCCATTGCTCAAATTTGGAATCACTGTGCAATTGGGCTTATCATCTTTATGTTTGACTTCTAATATAAGTGTTGCTTTATCTTAAGGCTGGCACATTATGGATGTTTTGGGGGGTAATAACAGGTAGAGGGGTTATATATTTGTCCCAGTCAAAGAATCACAATGTAGTATCAGCAAATTTCTCTCCTTCTATTTGTTTATTAGTTTTATTCAAAGTGATGAAGATGGCTATAGTTATTGCTCTCTGTTCATTCCTCTTGGCTGGCAGGTGTTTAGCATGGAAGCAGAAACTGTCTGGGAAAGGAAGATGTGCATGGAGAAGTTATGTGTGGCATCAGCTTCCCTGGCTGCTGCGTGCCTTGTACTGATGGGTGGTTTAACCCAGAAGATAGAGAGGGCAAATATAAGCCCTGGAGGGTTATACCCTCAAGGAAATTAGCATATAGCTGGGGATTCTAAAATGGAAACCACTAACTCCAATATAAAACAGAATGGAAAGTAGTACCATATGAGAAGATTAAGGCAGACATTGGAAAAGAACTTAAATATGATTGAATGACTTGGAAAGGCTTTACAAAGATGCCATTTAGCTTTAAGTTGAAAGATGGACACAATTTTGATATGTAAAGAAGGAAAGGCAGAACATTCTGACTGAGCAAAACAGCAAAGAAAACAGGAAGTGTATGTTGGGTTCTAGAAGATCAGCCAGGCTACTTGGCTGGAGGACATGGAGGAAGGAGGCTGGAGCATATCTAGAACAAGGTGGCATGGGGCTTGAGTACCTGCAGAACACATGTTCTGCTGGGAAGGAAAGCTGTTGAATATTACTCCTTCTCTTCCTCTTCCTCTTACTGCTACTCCTCCTAACTGATAGTTTCATGATAACAGCTAAATGATATGGTGTACTTTCTATCTGCCATGCACTGTTTTAAACATTTTATATTTACTTAATCCTTGTAATACCTCTGAAATTAGGTACTATTAATATCATCTTAAATTCACCAGATGAAACAAGAAAGATTAAGTAGCTTGCCCACTATTGCAGCTAAAACTTGATGGTAAGGACAGCAGATAGTCTAATACCACAGTTAGACTTTTATTCCCACCCTGTGCTGTCTCTGTGAAAAGGTTCTAAATATATGGTTAGACTGAGCAAGCAGAGAGGAATGGGATGGGCCACTGTCACTGCTGGCAGCAGGTGTGGGCTCTGAGAGCCTCCCATCAAATTCTTCCTCATCCAGGAGGCAGCAAAGAGACACCCCAAGTTGCCATTATCCAGAGTGCTTCCAACATAAAGACTTTTCCCTCTCCTCTCTCACGGAAGGATGTACTCTGGGGATAGAGAATATACATTAGGGAGACCCAGTGCTGGGGACCCCAGGAGGAAGCTATATAACAAAGCGTGGAATTAAGTCATCTATAACCATTCAAATCCCACTTCTAGGGCTTCCTTTGAAGTTGGGAATACTCCTCAGTCACACATGAGAAGACCGAAGATCAAAGAAGTTAAATGACTTGATACAGTTTTATAAATCAATAGTGACAAAGCCAGGACAATTACGCAGGATTTTTTGCTCTTAGATCAGAGCTTTCTTTACTTGATCTGGTTGCCTCACTCATTATAGTCCATGAGGCATACACCCAGGGAGACACCAGATACCATGAAAAAGCCGTGATGTTCCCTCACAGTGATAGTGGGAAACAGCTAGTTAGGAAATACATTTCAGAAAACACGGAATTATGTATAGCCTAAAGCAAAGGAGTCAGATACCCTATTCACCATGCAACTTCAGCTCCTGGTATTTACAGCAAGTGTGACAGCTGAGATAACCTTTTTAAATGAAAACTGTCAGTGATTATAAACCCTGGAGATGCTATAAACAGATTATCCACTCTAATTGTTTGAAATCATTTCCTAGAATTTGATCTTTTAATTTTGCACAAAAATTAAAGATACAGATGTACAAGTTGTTTTTTTGTACTTCTCATCCTATCTGTGAATCATAACAATCAACGTAACATGTAACTTTCCTTTGCAAGTGGGCTAATGGATTGTTAATATTTTTGTGAACTCATTTCAAACCAATATTTTACGGGTGTCTGCCATGGGCAAGCATGTAGTTAAGTGCTGCATAGTGTATACTAGACGATAGGGATGCTGCATATACTAAAACAACACAAGACTGACCCTGAAAGATACCAGATAAAAATAAACAATTACAGGGATTGGTGTCTTACACTCCACAAAGCCTCAAACCTAGTCCTCTCCCAGTGAATGGTTCTACCACTTTGAGGAAAAAATAAAATTCTGATAGATAATATTGTGAGAAGCACATTTTTAGGAAAAGATGTGGCACGAGAAGAGGTGAAGAAGGAGTAGAAGGTGTGCTTGAGCATTTAGTTCACTAGTTTTGGAGAATAAATAGAGATACACCTAGAAAAGTAGAATTAATGTACAGAAGACTTACTAACACTCCAGCCTAGAGAGGAAGGCACTGTGTGTGGCAGGAATGTGGAAGAACTGAATGTTTCTAAGTAAGGCTGATGCTCTGTTGATGCACTAAATAGTAATTATGGTAGATTGACTCTTTAGTCCATAAACTGATAGAACAAAGCCATGATCAAGTGGCAGGGTAAGAACATTAACCAGGCTGGATCACAAAGGATGAAAGAATCAGACAGAGAGAAAACCATCAGGAGGCTATTACATTAGCTAAGTTATGAAATAATACAATTTAAAAAATCATTAACTGGGAATTAAAGGTGAAAGCCTAGGTGGGAATGTAAAGGTCATAATAAAAGCTATAGAGGATGTAAAGAGAGCATGCAAGTGTGTTCAATACTAGACAACTTACTATATGTAAAAGGTCATATGTGAAAAGTCAAAGATAAACTGTCTTGTAAGCTCCTTAAGGTTAGGCCTCTCATGCTCTTTTGTTGAGTTAGTTTTCTACTGCTGCTGTGACAACTTCTCACAAAATTAGTGGCTTACAACAACATAAATTTAATATCTTACTGATGGGGGATCAGAAATCTGAAATGGGTTTCACTGCACTGACATTAAGGTGTCAACAGGACTGAATTCTTTCTGGATGCTCCAAGAGAGAGTTTGTTCTCATGCCTTTTCCAGCTTCTGAGGCTGCCCTCACTCTTTGGCTCATGACCCTGCATTCCTTCAACCTCTGATTCTGCTGTCAGATCATCTGCTCTTACTCTGATCTTGCTACCTACCTCTCCTATGGAGACCCTTATAATTTCATTGGGTCAACATGGAAAACCCAAGATAATCTCCCCACCACAAAACACTTATCACACCTACAAAGTCTTCTTTGCCATGTGAGTAACATACTCATGGGTTCTGAGATGAGAGTGTAGGCATCTTTCAGGTCATTATCCCCCCCACCACGATGCAGACGCTCCTAACTGCCCATCCCAATTTGCGTATCTGTCGTAGAGAGGGGCTCAACAATTATTTGTGGGGTCTGAGATGATGAAGGTAAAAGTAAATTAATGATTAGCTGATTCTTCAGAGAACTAAAGAGAAGATAAATCGTATAGCAGTATACAACCTAAGGAGGTGTGTGGAAAAGAGCAACTTAGTACACATTCAGTTAGAGAAGACAGAGGTGAGTGGAGGAGCTTCCAGGAACTGCTAATATTTATAAGGGAACCAGGAACTTTGAATGATTTTTATTCTTTGGTTTAGAACCTCAGGTATCCAATGTGCATATCTCAGACACACATGTGGAAACACCCTTGAAACATGTCACTGTCATGTAATAAACCATCAAAGCTCTGACCCATTGTTTCTTACTCTCAGCCCACACTTGGGTTTTCAGATTATGTGTCTCTACTCATTCAGTCATTGAAACATTTATCTATCTATGCACAAATTTTTAAGAGGCCGTTTCTATATTTCTGCTTCTATTCTTAGTGCTAGGAGATTTAAAAATGTGCCTTTATGGCTACCATCATGAATGTGTTTGGCCATTAGTTGCTGTGTTAGACATTCAGTTTGATATTTAATAACTTGTGTGTTCTGTACTCGGTAAGACAAGCTGACTTCCTGTTCCCAAAATAAGATAAACTTGCATTGTAGTGGAGGAGGTCTGCAGACAGTAAACAGAAAATAGCATAATAAGGTGGAACTACAACTAGAAATAGGCTTTATTCCCTAAAGGGTTAAGGAAGGCATCTGAGAAAGGAACATGTAATGTGAACACTCAATAATATGGCACTTGTGAATTTGCCCTTCTGAGTTGATGATCCAAATACTTGAGCCTTACGCTATAAATTTGAGAAGTAAGCATTTTCAATAAACAGGCCACCTTTATCAATCAATCCCTCATTCACAAAGCATGTAACATGTACAGGTTCTCAATGAATTCAGTCACCCATTCACTTTCAAGGCAAAGCATTACAAATTCAGAACCCTTGTGCTTGTGCCCTAATAGAAGAATTTATGGCTACATTATCTTCAGCCCAGCCCTCTGATGTTTCCCACCAAATGATTCCTACCAACTGACAGATTCTGGTTACAATGTAATTTTCTGCAGATCACATCTCCCCTAATACATCCCGTCTCTGGTCTCTTCTAAGCTGAGCAGTTGCCCACCGAAGCATTCGAGCCAAACTTTTCTGGGAACACTAATAAAACTATTCATTAGCTAATGGATTTCTAAGATAATTGAATTGAATTTCCCTTTCTTCAATCCAACTACTAGAACTGCAAATTCTTCACATTTTTATTCCAGGACCCCTGGTCTCCACTCGAAATGAAGTAAACTGCTTGTAAACATGGCCATTGCTCAAAATCATTTTTGTCCTTCACATTTTTGGTTTAATCAGAAATGTATGTGAGTCTGCACTAGACGGTGATCTGCTTGGGTAGCAAAGGAGGAGGAAAAGAAATAACAAAGAAAATGAGGAAGTAGGAAGAAGGAAAGGAAAATGGGGAAAGGAAAGAAGAAAGCCTCTTTTACATTCTGGAACTATCCACACAGTATCTATGAAAGGTGTAGTGTGTATTAATATTTAATTACCAATATACTTTCCTCAGAAGTTTAGATTCTCTTCTAGGACTGACAGCAGTGTTATTGTTGAACCAGTCTACATTCATATAAACAGCAGGTAGAGAACACTTTACATCATATATTTGAACAAAAGAAACAGAAATATTTATCTACATCCTCATCCCCTTTTCTGAAAAATCAAACAAGACAATGACATTTTTTGAGACAAATAGCAATTCCACTCTAATAAAAATTCTCCTCACGAGAAATGTACATTTGCATGCTCTCTTAGCAACTTTAATAACTTATCAATGTTTTTTTTTTTTTTTGAGACAGAGTTTCGCTCTTGTTACCCAGGCTGGAGTGCAGTGGCGTGATCTCAGCTCACTGCAATCTCCGCTTCCTGGGTTCAGGCAATTCTCCTGCCTCAGCCTCCTGAGAAGCTGGGATTACAGGCACGCGCCACCATGCCCAGCTAATTTTTTGTATTTTTAGTAGAGACAGGGTTTCACCATGTTGACCAGGATGGTCTCGATCTCTTGACCTCGTGATCTACCCGCCTCAGCCTCCCAAAATGCTGGGATTACAGGCGTGATAACTTATCAATGTTTAAGAAGGGCAAATACTTCCTGATACCACTTTATGAGGAATCGAAAATAGTCAAACTCAAAGAAGCAGAGAGTTGAATGGTCATTGCTAGGGTCTAGAAAGGGGGGAAATGGAGGATTTAGTCAAAGTGTGTAAAGTTTCAGTCACACAAGATGGTTTAGTCCTAGACATCTATTATACAGCATAGTGCCTATAGATAATACTGTATTGTATACTTAAAATTTGCTAAGACAGGAGATCCTCTGTTCTTATCACATGCAAAAAATAATAATAAAGAGGATGGGAAGAAACTTGCAGAGTGGGTGGATGTTTATGATATAGAATTTGATGATGGTTTCCCAGGTGTATACATATCTCCAAACTCATCCAATCATGCACATTAAATATAGACAGCTTTGTGAATGTCAGTCATACCTCAATAAATCATTTTTTTAGAAAAGAATTATGACCATTTCTGATTCCTGATGATAACATTTTTTTTAGAAAAAGAAATTCTTTTAGGAGAATAAAGCAGATAGCAGCAAAGAATAAAAGGGCTGCTTCTCCCTAATTAAATCTTGGGCGGGATCAGAATGAGGAAGGAGGAGGAAGGTAAAATTGGATCTTTCAAGGACACTGTAGAGACCTCTCCAGGGCAGATGGGACCTGAGAGCCATCAAAGTAGCTTGTCCATGTAGTACTCATGCAGGTGGGGACCTGGTACCTGGGAACTGCTAACAGCATAGAGGTTCAGATTCAGGCACAACTTGTTAGTGTGTATCAGCAAAAAGGAAACACGGTGCATTTGCCAGCACACACTGAAAATATGTGGAAAAGAAAATCTGAAAACACTTCAAAGGACCAGGGTGCAGTAGACCTAAACTAATAGTACAACGTCTCCCATTACTAAAATGGAAACGACAGATCTGGTTGATGCCTGTGCCATCTTCACTTTCCTCTGGCTCTCCTGCCATCCTCTAAGGACAAACCTGCCAGACAGGTTCTGTACATAGAAAGGTGAACAAATGGTAAATGTGCAGCTTGACTATTCTTCAAAAAATGGATACACTCATGAAACTGCCACCTCCCATCACAGGAAATAGAATATTGGCAGCACTCTAGACAACCTCTGTATCCTCACTCAGTCATGATTCTCTCCCTGCAGAGATACACACCGTCCTGTCTTCTATCACAATTGTTCATTTTAACCTTCTTTAAACTTTATGTAAATGGAATTATATAGTATATACCACTCTGTCTTCTTTTGCCAGATGTAGCTAAGTGAAATTATCCATCCATATGCTAATAAATTCTCATTGCTATATAATATTCTATGATATGATAGTGCCACTATGCTTTCACCATTGCATTTAGGTTGTTTCAGATTAGTGTTATTAAGACAATGCTGCTATAAACATGATTATATATTATTTATTGAACATACATACTCTTAGAAACCTATGCACACCTATCTAGAAATGAAATCATTGGGTCATATGGCATCACACTTTCGCTTTAGCAGAGACTGTCATATATTCATAGTGTGTAGGAGTTCAAATTTGTGTATTGGTAATATTTGGTATTGTAAGTCTTCAATTTCAATCACTGTGGTGTGTGTTTAGCAAATAGTTGTGATAATAAGTTCTAGGACCAGAATCACTAACAAGTTTAAGCACCTATTTTTTTTTTCAAATTATACTTTAAGTTCTGGGATATATGTGCAGAACGTGCAAGTTTGTTACATAGGTACACATGTGCCATGGTGGTTTCCTGTACCCATCAACCCATCATCCAGGTTTTAAGCCCCACATGCATTAGGTATTTGTCCTAATGCTATCCTCCCCTTGCCCCCCCAGCTCCCAACAGACCCCAGTGTGTGATGTTCCCATCCGTGTCCATGTGTTCTCATTGTTCAACTCCTACTTATGAATGAGAACATGTGGTGGTTGGTTTTCTGTTCCTGTGTTAGTTTGCTGAGAATGATGGTTTCCAGCTTCATCCATGTCCCTGCAAAGGGCAGGAACTCACTCTTTTTTATGGTTGCATAGTATTCCATGGTGTATATGTACCACATTTTCTTTATCCAGTCTATCACTGATGGGCATTTGGTTGGTTCCAAGTCTTTGCTATTGTAAATAGTGCTGCAGTAAACACACATGTGCATTCTTTAGGTATATACCCAGCAATGGGATTGCTGAGTCAAATGGTATTTCTGGTTCTAGATCCTTGAAAAATCCCCACACTGTCTTCCACAATGGCTCAACTAATTTACACTCCCACCAGCAGTGTAAAAGCGTTCCTATTTCTCCACAGCCTCGCTAGCATCTGTTGTTTCCTGACTAATAATCACCATTCTAACTGGCATGAAGTGATTATCTCGTGATATTGATTTGTATTTCTCTAATGACCAGTGATGATGAGCTTTTCTTCATATGTTTGTTTGCCGCATAAATGTCTTCTTTTGAGAAGTATCTGTTCATATCCTTCACCCACTTTTTGATGGGGTTATTTATTTCTTCTAAATTTGTTTAAGTTTTTTTGTGGATTCTGGATATTAGCCCTTTGTCAGATGGATAGACGGCAAAAATTTTCTCCCATTCTGTAGGTTGTCTGCTCACCTGATGATAGTTTCTTTTGCTGTGCAGAAGCTCTTCAGTTTAATTAGATCCCTTATGTCAATTTTGGCTTTTTTTGTTTTAGCCATGAAGTCTTTGCCCATGCCTATGTCCTAAATGGCATTGCCTAGGTTTTCTTCTAGGGATTTTATGGTTTTAGGTCTTACATTTAAGTATTTAATCCATCTTGAATACAGAACATAGGCCTCAGAAATAACACCACACATCTACAACCATCCGATCTTTGACAAATCCAAGAAAAACAAGCAATGGGGAAAGGATTTTCTAGTTAATAAATGGTGTTGGAAAAACTGGCTGGCCATATGTAGAAAACTGAAACTGGACCCCTTTCTTGTACCTTATGCAAAAATTAAGCACCTTCTCATATGCTTGTTAACTACTTGGATATTATGTTTTGGAAAGTGTCCAACTTCTTTGCTAATTTTTCTAATGAGTTAATCTCCCCTCCCCTCCCCTTCCCCTTCCCTTTCCCTTTGTATTTTAAAAAATACACTTTAATTTTTTGAGCAGTTTCAAATTTACAGAAAACTGGTAAAAATTATTTTCTGTTAACATGTAGGAGTTCCTTGTATGTTCTGGAAACATGTTTTCTGCGATTTCTATGTATTGCAAGTATTTTCTCCAACACCATGATTTGACTTTTTATTCTCTCAGTTACTTTTGACAAGAGGTTCTTAATTCAAATGTAATTCACCAAACTTTTCCTTCAGTATTAGCACTTCCTGCTGTGACAAGATATCTTCCCCATCCCAAGGTCATGATAATATCTTTACCCCTACCTCATATCAAACTATCAATTTCTGCTGACACATACACTCAAATTTTTGTCCACTTTGTAGTATATTGTTTGTTAGTTTTACATTATAGGAGTTTCTTATATATTACAGATACAAATCCTTTGTCAAATACATGTTTTGCAAATATTTTTCCCAATCTATGACTTGCCTTTTCTTCTTAACATTGTCTTTTGAAGAAGAAAAGTTTTATTAAAAATTAATAAACTTCATTTTTTAAATCTTTTATTCTATACTTTATGCTTTTTAATGTCATGTTTTAAAAAATCACTGCTAAGCCTAAGGTCACTAAGATTTTTCTCCTCTATTTGCCTCTGGATTTTGTATCACTTTAATTTATATTTAATCCTGTGACGAGTTAATTTTTATATATTGTTTGAAGTAAATGTTGAGGTTCATATTTTTGCATATGCATATCTACTTTTTCAGCATAACTCTTTGAAAACATTCTTTGCCATTGAATTGCTTTGAGACGTTTATTAAAAATCAATACAAAGACATAGATAGATAGATAGATAGATAGATAGATAGATAGATAGATAGATAAGGTTTATTTCAGGATTCTCTGTTCTATTCCACTGATCTATTTGTCTACTTTTACACCAATCCTACACTGTTTTATTACTATAATTTTATAGTAAATTTTGAATCAGATAGTGTAAATATAGCCTTGTTCCTTTTTAAAGTTGTTTTGGCTATTTTAGTATCTTTATAAATTTTAGAATCAGTTTGTCAGTTAAAAATATACCTGCTGGGATTTTGATTGGAATTGTATCAGTGCTGTAGATCAATCTGGGAGAATTGATGCATTAACAATATGACTCTTCTGATCCATAAATACCTCTCGATTTGTATAGCTTTTCTTGTATTTCTCTCAGCAGTGTTTGTAGTTTTCAGAAAATCTTGGATATTCCATGTTCATAAACTAGAAAAATCAATATTGTTAAAATGTCCATAGTTCCCAAAGCAATCTACATAAACATGTATGTAGATTGTACATATCTACTATAAACAGGTATGTAAGTATCTTTTTTGTGTAATTTCTTTTTTTTCCTCTGAGTAGATACCCAGAAGTGGGATTGCTGTATCTAATGGTAGTTCTACTGTTAGTTTTTTAAGGATCTCCACACTGTTTTCCATAGCGGTTGTACTAGTTTACATTTCCACCAGCAGTGTAAAAGTGTTCCCTTTTTACCACATCCCTGCCAACATCTATTTTTTTTTAATTTTTTGAATATGGCCATTCTTGCAGGAGTTTGTATAAAACTCACTGGAACATGGTGGAATATCTTTATGATATGCTGTTGGATTCAGTTAGCTAGTATTTTGCTCAGGATTTTTGCATCTATATTCATCAGGGACATTTATCTGTGTTTTGTTTTGTAGTTTCTTTTGTTTTTGTTATGTCTTTTCCTGGTTTTGTTATTAAGGTCATACTAGCTTCAGAGAATGATTTAGGAGGGATTCCCTCCTTCTGTATATTTTGGAATAGTTTCAATAAGATTGATATCAATTCTTTCTTGAGTGTCTAATAGAATTCAGCTGTGAATCCATCAAGTGCTAGATTTTTATTTTTGTTGTCAGCAATTTATTTATTACCATTTCAGTCTTGCTGCTTGTTATTGGTCTGTTCAGAGTTTCTATTTCTTCCTGATTTAATCTAGGAGGGTTGAATATTTTCAGGAATTTACCATCTCCTATGCATTTTCCCCTTTTGTATATGTAAAGGTGTTCATATACAAAAGGTGTTCATAGTAGTAGCCTTGAATGATCTTTTGTATTTCTGTGATATTAGTTGCAATATCTCCCATTTTGTTATCTATTTATTTATTTATTTATTTTGAGATGGAGTTTCGCTCTTGTTACACAGGCTGGAGTGCAATGGCGTGATCTCAGCTCACCACAACCTCCGCCTCGTGCGTTCAGGCAATTCTCCTGCCTCAGCCTCCTTAGTTGCTGGGATTACAGGCATGTGCCACCATGCCCAGCCAATTTTTTGTATTTTTAGTAGAGATGGTGTTTCACCATGTTACCAGGATGGTCTCGATCTCTTGACCTCGTGATCCACCCGCCTTGGCCTCCTAAAGTGCTGAGATTACAGGCTTGAGCCACTGCGCCTGGCCCCATTTTTTTTTTTTTTTATTGAGCTTCTTTGGATATTTTCTCTTCCTTTCTTGGTTAATCTTGATAATAGACTATAAATTTTATTTATCATTTTAAATAACCAAATTTTTGTTTCATTTATCTTTTTTTTGTTTGTTGTTTTTATAGTTTTTTGTTTTTATTTCATTTAGTTCTGCTCTGATTTTTGTTATTTGTTTTCTTCTGCTTGGTTTGGTTTTGGTTCATTCTTGTTACTCTAGTTCCTTGAGGTGTGACCTTAGATTGTCTATTTGTGCTCTTTAAGACTTTTTGATGTAGGCATTTAATGCTATGAACTTTCCTCTTAGCATTGCCTCTGCTGTATCCCAGAGGTTTAGATAGGTTGTGTCACTATTATCATTCAGTTCAAAGGATTTTTAAATTTCTATCTTGATTTCATTGTTGACTCAGTGATCATTCAGGAGCAGGTTATTTAATTTTCATGTATTTGCATTGTTTTGTAGGTTCCTTTTAGAGTTGATTTTCAATTCTGTTCCACTGTGGTCTGAGAGAGTACTTGATGTAATTTCAAATATTAAAAATTTATCAACACTTGCTTTTCAACCTGTCATATGGTCTATCTTGGAGAAGGTTCCATGTACTTATGAATAGAATGTATATTCTGCAGTTGTTGGGCAGAATGTTCTTTAACTATCTGTTAAGTCCATTTTTTCTAGGGTATAGTTTAAGTCTATTGTTTCTTTGTTGACTTTCTGTGTTGATGACCTATCTAGTGTTGTCAGTGGAGTACTGAATTCTTCCACTATTATTGTGTTGCTGTCTTTCTCATCTCTTAGGTCTAGTAGTAATTGTTTTATAAATGTGGAAGCTCCAGTGTTAGATGCATATGTATTTATGATTGTGATATTTTCCTGTTGGACAAGTCCTTTTATCATTATATTATGTCCCTCTTTGTCTTTTTTAACTGCTGTTCCTTTAAAGTTTATTTTTTCTGATATAAGAATAGCCACTCCTGCTTGCTTTTTGTATCCATTTCCACAAAATATCTTTTCTCACCTTCAAGAGACTCACCCAATGCACAGGACTCACATAAACTGAGTCCTATGCGTTGGGTGAGTCTCTTGAAGGTGGCAAAAGATATTTCATGGAAATATCTTTCTGGTGAGCAGAGGTTGCGGTGAGCTGAGATTGTGCTATTGCATTCCAGCCTGGGCAACAAGAGTGAAACCTCATCTCAAAAAAAAACAAAAACAAAAACTGTATTTCATAAACTGTGAATCCTATGCATTGGGTGTTATTTGGCTTTATTTCTGGGTTTTCTATTCTGTTCTATTGGTCTATGTGAAAAGAACTGTACTACCAAAAGCTATCAACAAATTCAGTGCCATTTCCATCAAAATGCCACCATCATTCTTCACAGAACTAAAACAATCCTAAAATTCATATGTGACAAAAAAGCTCAAATTGCTCTCACTGACACTACAGGGTAGAGGTAGTGTTTGTTATTATCCAGTGTAGATAAAAGTCCTGGATTCACACTCAGACTTCTCTATTCCACTGCCGTGCCTTATCACACACAAACAGGTAAGCGTCGAGTCTAAGATCCTCCACTTGGCTTTTGCTAACCAAGATGAGTTATGGCCATGGTTTTTTTTTGTGTAATGATTGCTTGAAGTAGGACAGTTACTGTCTAAAAGTTTTGTGTCTTGCTATGCTGCATCTCTCTTGCTCCTTTGACTAGAAAGAGTAGGCTTTTCTAGGTCCTTCTTGTCTGAACACATTTGTGTTTCTAGTATTTAAGCACCCAGTGGAACATATATGAAGCAGAAAGAAAACCCAGGAAACTAATTGTCATGTTGTCACTCGAACTGAAGTCCTGGTCACTGTGTGTTCTTCTTGTTATCTTGCAGAGCATTCTTACGTTTTCCTTATATGCAATATGAGGAGTTTTCAGTGGTACATAGTGGAAGGAACATAGAGGAGTTCATCTACTATATCTTTTTCAGAACAAAAAATCCAATCACATTTGAAAAATTGGGTTGCTTGCCCTTTCATTAAGTATTTTGGAAGAATTGACATCTTAAAAATATTTAACTTTTCAATCCATGAACATGGTTTATATCTCCACTTATTTAGATGTTGTTGAATTTCTCTAAGTTTTTTTTTTATTTCTACCTCGAAAATCCCCATTTCTTTATCCAATATGTTCATTTTCCTTTAAATTAGCAAACATAATAGTTGTTTAAAATCCTTATCTGCTAATTTGAATATCTTGATCCTTTCAGTGTCTGCTTCTTGTTTGTTTCTTCTCTCAATAGGT
This sequence comes from Callithrix jacchus, assembly GCF_049354715.1. Classification (NCBI taxonomy): domain Eukaryota; kingdom Metazoa; phylum Chordata; class Mammalia; order Primates; family Cebidae; genus Callithrix; species Callithrix jacchus. Next base: position 68,703,976 of record NC_133502.1, read on the forward strand.
TATATTTTCTTTTTTAATATATCTTACCAGTTTTATCTATTTATTTATTTACTTTTGAGATAGAGTTTTGTTCTGTTACCCAGGCCAGAGGTCAGTGGTGTGGTCTTGACTTACTGCAACCTCTGCCTCCCTTGTTCAAGCAATTCTCCTGCCTCAGCCTCCATGAAAGCTGGGATTATAGGCATGCACAACCACATGTGGCTAATTTCTATATTTTTTAGCAGAGATGGGGTTTCACTGTATGGCCAGGCTGGTCTTGAACTCCTGACCTCAGGTGATTTGCCCACCTTGGCCTCCGAAAATGCTATATTACCAGTTTTAAAACCTTATTTGGAATACTGTGTTTTAAGCAACAGTGGAGACTAGAGTATGATTTTCTTTTGCTTTTATTTTGTTTTTGCTAGAGATTATAATGCTATCTTCTCTTTGACTGCTAGAATAGGGGCATTTACTCAGATTTCAAAAATGACCAGTTTAACTGGTACTGGTTCACAGCTTTAATAAGTTCAGTTTAACTCTGGATAACATAGTTTTCAACCTCTTACACTGCTGCTATCATATTACTGACCTCTATATTCTCAGCAGTATTTGAGAGAATATAGAGTTGTGACTCAGTTTTAGATAGATTTGATTAACCCTTGGATTCAATCCCACCAGGGTCCCACAATTCAAATACCATTAGGGTCACTAATTCTTTCTGCTTTCTAGCATCTTCTTTACTGCTGCCTTCTCAGTAGAAGTTTGTTTAATTCTCTTAATAAAAGATAAGTATTAAGCTGAGTGATAATTTTTTTGGATTTAGGGATCATCTAGATCTCTATTTTTCTATATAACTTTAAATCTGAAAGTTAAATGCATTTTACTTTCCCTTGCAATGTTATCTATTGTAGATTTTCTTTCCTATCTGTTAAAACCCAAACCAGGTGGTTGACTTCATGCATGAAAGTAGATATAGCTATTTGCTGAACTTTCAAGGGTTCTTCCTTCTCTGGATGTCAGTTCACCAACATTTCCTTGAGTCCACAGCTCTTCGATAACACAATAAAAAGTATGATGTTAATTTTACCTTTATTTTCTTATTCGTTAACCTGAAGTTCATGAAAGTGTTGTTCACTTGCATAATTAGGTTAAATTGTGGTTAAGCTGCAGCAGAGGGACACTCTTATTCATATCCACTGTTGGCTTTATATTAACTGGTAAAATATGACTCCTAAAAATTATTAATATATATCAAAAACTTCTTTAGTGTTCATACATTTTGATTGATTTTTTTCATCATAAGTACTTGAAAAATAACCATAATTATGGATAATTATGTCCCAACTGGTAATCACAGTATTTATAATAAGAAAAAATTGGAAATCCTCCAAATCTTCAACAAAAGAGGAATAACTAAATTATGGAGAATTTAAATAATAAAATATTACTCTGTAATTAAAATTTTTTTGAGTTTTTGATAATTTGGTAAATTATTATGATATGCTAATGTAATTGAATGTGTAAGTGCAAAGATAGAAATCTCTGTATTTAGTTTAAGGTCAATTATGTAAAAGTACATATTCACAGAGTGTTTATCAAAATACTATTTCTAGTATTCTGATGTTCATTACATGTTTTTGTAAGGTACTTATTTTTACTATGACAACTGTAAGAATAAATGTTAGAACTGCCTAGAAACAAAGGTAAGAATGGGTAGATGATTAGTTTGGGAAGGAATTGGCATGAAAACTGAGGAAGAAGGGAATTGAACAAAATAACAGATACTTGAAAAGCTAATATAATTAAAGATATAGTGAAGCAGATGCAGCCCTTTCAATGAGACAGGTTATGTTTTGTTGAGAGAATGCAGCCATGAAAGGAAATGTTTAGCTCATTAGTAAATAATGACTGAGTTAAAATTACGTATATACTAGGCCAAAGCAAGAGCGGAGGAACTTGTACATTCATCACATAGCTCGCACAAGGAAACAAGCACAAGAAAAACAGTGGCAAATGGTTCTTTAGGGTCTCACGTTGCTTGAATTTCACCTGGTTGCATATTGTAACCTAATGTTGTTATTATTTTTTCTTATAACCTAATACTATATCATGGGCAAGTGAATAGGATATTGAGGGGTATACCAGGCTCCTCCAAGGCTTTGTGGTTTTGAGTTCCATTCTACAGCTTATTTAATTCATTCAGAATATTGTATTACACAATACAGATAGAGTTACATAATAGCCTTTTTTAAAGGAGTGGAAATCTAATTATTCTATTATGATATGTTACAGAAATTATATTTCTTCAATTAATAAAATTATAAATAATGTAATGACATAATAGACAAAGAGACAATTAAAATTTAATACAATTTAATAGTAATTAAATTGTGAAGACTGGAACTAAATTTTAAGGGCCTGAAATCTAGCTGTATCGCCTACTACCAATGTGACCTTGGACAGATCACTTGACCTTTCTTTGCCTTGGTTTCTTCATCTGAAAAACGAGAGTAAGAGTAATCTCCTTTTAAAGTTAAAGTCACAATTAAATGACATGTAATAAGACATATGTTGATATTAATAATTCTCTTGTTATACATCAATTACGGTTTTCTCTTTTCTTTGCACCAAGGATGGGGGCAGATCCCTGAGAACAAAAGATAGGAACACTGAACTGTATGTCAGCATCTCTGTGTCACTGATATAACAAAATCTTAAAAGAGAACATCAGTTTCCACTTTCTCAGCTTCCTAAACCATGTGTGTCACTAGTTTTCCTCTCATGGTGAGATTTTCCAGGATGTACTAATAGAATACAACCTGGGTTTGGATATTAAACATAGCAGCACACATACATGCACCTAGAACTGATGTTAAACATCCTCATTAACATATTCCAATCCAAAGAAACATTTTATTTAATGCAAAAGTTGTAGGTGGAAAAGAAAAATTACATTTCTTTTAGAATTAAAAACCACAAACGCAGCTCATAGGTCAGTCATCAGCCTCCCACATTACATTTTCTCCTTATAGTTTATTCATATTTTTTGTCTCATTGCAAAACTTCTGGCCAATCCAGTGTAGAAGAGTAGTAAAACTATTAAGTCATTTTTCCCCTGTTGGTCCAGTTAGAATAAACTTTTTGGTTTTGATTAAAAATATTTTTTGGATCTAAATTATACAACTTCTTTTATTTGCAAATAAGGTATGTTATAAAATGGGAACAATAATTTTAGATATGAAATTTAATCAGTCTACTAAAAATATTCAGCACTTTCTGTTTGTCAAGGTCTGCACTTGATGATGGGAACAATACAGTTAAATTATAGGGCATGAGTTCTTCCAAGAAGCTGACAGGATTCAGCCCACAGATGTCAGTAAGCCTGCAGTGTCAGTGAAAGTAATTTTGGTCATTTATAAAACTGAGTCTCATTTGAAAATGTATCATTTTAATTCAGGTGAAACACAAGGCAAACTAAATTAAAAAAATAGGCTCTCCTCTGCCATAGATGCTGACCTTTTCACACTCCCATGCAAAAGACACCAGGACATACCGTGAGCTGAGTTTGGGTTCCTGGAAAGGGAAGAGAAACATCTTTGTTTGTTTGTCTGTTTGTTTTAAGATGAAAGTTTGCTCTCGCTGCCCAGGCTGGAGTGCAATGGCATTGTCTTGGCTCACTGCAACCTCCACCTCTTGGGTTCAAGCGATTCTTGTGCCTCAGCCTCCTGAGTAGCTGGGATTACAGGCATGTGCCACCACACCCAGATAATTTTTGTACTTTTAGTAGAGATGGGGTTTCACCATGTTGTCTAGGCTGGTCTTGAACTCCTGACCTCAGATGATCCACCTGCATTGGCCTCCCAAAGTGCTGGGATTGCAGGCATGAGCCATCACACCCAGCCGAGAAACATCTTGACACATTAGATAGACAGAGAGAGAGTGAAATAGGTAGGTAGGTAGACAGATAATGGGGTAGTTATTAGAAAGGACAGTCTGAAACAAGCACTGATGATTTGTCATGTATGGATGAAAAATACCCATGATTACAGGTAGATAAATACAATGCCATCTTAAACTGTCTGTGTAAAGCATATGATAGACATGCAGGTATCCAAATGAAAATGTCTAGTGTCAAGCACATAGTAAATCCAATAATAAATGAAGGAAAGTTCGAAAAGTTGTGAAAAAATATTTGCCACAAATACTTGTCACTCAAGAAGTAGAAGTCATCTGAAATAAGAATATATGAGTACCATGTGGCAAGCAATGATGTAGGGAATAAAAATTGACATCTATTAAATGTTTTGATATGCCAAGAATTGTCTCATGTAACTCTCATAACAATCTAGTGAGTAGGTACTAGTATTCACATTCCATAGTTTAGGAAGCTGAGACCAGTAAATAATAAACCTGGAGTATGTGCCAAGATCTGGCAGACTTCAGAGCTCATGCTTTTTACCATGAGCCTCTAGTTTCTTACCAGAAGTTGAGGTCTGACTGCTTTCATCATATATTGCTTTTCAGACTAATGAGTATGATAATGTTTTAATACTGTAGTTTGGAACTTATAATGGAAATTTCATATTTCAACCAGGGCTTACTTACACACCACATTGGACTCAATTAAATATACTGGGAAAATGAAGTGATCATATGTGTATTTTGCTAGATTCTTCCCTAGTAACAGGGTCTCTCTCAGAGGTCAGGTATCCACTAAGGATTAACAAGTAATTCCGAAAAAGGTTACTTATTGAACATGTCAAACTACCTATTCTCCCACAAGACTCATGAAACTCAGGTCTGTGACCCAGTGGGAGTGCCAAAGCAATGGATGTCCAGGATTACAGTCATCTACCAGATATAATGCAGTCGCCTTTGGCTTATCAAGAACACTGAAATATCTGTCCTCAGATGGGATTTTATATTTGTATATACATGCTTCCTACTTTCAGGGCCATCTTTGAAAACATGATTTGTAGTAAAAAATAATTTCACAAAGCTTTCCTATTTTTGACAAAGTTCCAAATAGCCTCCTTCCCTTCCAGTGAGCTCTCCACACTGTCCTTAGCTATTTTTTGAAAGCACAGTTCTGATCATGGAGCTCCTCTGCTGAAATAGCCTAAATGGCTGTTCAACTCAGATTGGTTGTTAAGGACTTTTACAATCTATGTCCAAACTATTTTTCAAACTTTGTCCTCAATAACACCTTCTCTTTGCCCCAAACTGTGTCCTTTCCTACACATTCTTACACTTTCAGATCTCAGAGCCTCTGTCCCTGCCATGCCTTTGCTAGGGTATCTTCTCCAATCCCAGTTTCCACCTGTCCAGTATTCCTGCTTATTGTTCAGGAAGTTACATTTTACATTTTCTACCAATTCTTGTTGGTAGAAAATGGATAACTGTTGTTATCCATGAGTCTTCCAATCAGAATTGCTTTCTGTTCCCTTTGAGCCCCATGGCTTGGTGCATATGCTTTTAGCACTTAACATAATTTAACATGTGATAATTGCCTATATTCCTATTTCTCCACTAGATTATAAGCTTCTTATGTGAAAAACAACAACAACAACAAAGGTTTCTTCATGTTTACTGTTTTGTTGCCTAGCCCAGAACATTTAGGGAACAAAGTTCAACCATTAGTTGATGTTAATCAGCTGGTGATGACTGATTCACAAGATTCTTGAAGTCTAAAGAATAGAAGTTTTGAGATGGAATCTGATTTCCAGCTGGTCTTATTTTAATGGAATTCCCCCCTTTTTAGATGAATAAACAATGTAGAACTCTCATATTGTTTAGTTTAAGAATGCCTCTTTCACCTTCCAATTAATTTTTCCAGTGAACATTAGCAGCTTGTTTGTAACTTACAGAAAAAACTGGAGGGTCAAAGAAACATGCCAAATGCAATATTTTACTGTGAAGAACACTGGCTTAAATAAAGAGAAGATAAACATACTTAACAGACATCCCGGTGTTTAGACCAGTTAAGGAAAAATTTAATCAAGAGGCCAAGAGACAGCTTGATGACTCATGAATATTTAACATGAATTTCATTAAGGCTAACAACACTGAGAAATGCCGTCATACTTACAAAAGTACATTTGGAAATGGTCTATGATACCCAAATGCCAACTATTGGATAGCCCTTCAATGTAAATTGTGTGTTTGAACATTAATTTATACTTTACCAGAATTAGGTATCACTGATACAGCCAAATAAGAAATGTGATAAATACAATATTGTCCTTAGTTTAAAAAGCCATTTTCAGGTTTGAATTGTTGAATACAGACAAACATGGAACAGTATTTTGGGAATAATAGTGTGGTTGTGGTAATAGCAGCAAAGAACCATTTGCAGACTGGAGACGTGCCCCTAACTTTCCAAAGGGTCTTAATCTAGGGACTGGGCAATAGGAAAGGAGGAAGGAGAAACATATTTTTAACCCGGTTTTCATTGTACAAAATGTGACACAAATCAACAGCTTGTTTCCTTTTCTCCTTGCTTCCTGTGGCTAGACATTCAGTGGTGATTGAAGTAGGGTATGATACATCTTTTGCAGTTTTCATATTCATGACCTCTAAATTGATTTCCCCTATTTTTCACTTCCTCCATCTTGGCTAGGCACAGTGGCTCATGCTTGTAATCCCAGCACTTTGGGAGGCCGAGGCAGGCGGATTGCTTAAGGTCGGGAGTTCAAGACCAGCCTGTCTAGCATGGTGAAACCCTGTCTCTAGTAAAAATAGAAACATTTTCCCGGCATTGTGGCAGGCATCTGTAATCCCAGCTACTCAGGAAGCTGAGGCAGGAGAATCGCTTGAACTCAGGAGGTGGAGGTTGCAATGAGCTGATATTATGCCAGCCTGGGCAATAGAACGAGACTCCATCTCAAAATAAAAACAACCTCCATCTCAGTCACACTAAGATTTCTGAGCCACAACCACTTCAAGCCTTCATTCTGCTGTATCTTACATATCTAACATCAGCATGACAAAGTGTTGGAAGGGCGATGTGACTGTAACAGTTGTCACCCCACCCATCAGACATTATATTTGGCTGATTTTTCAGGTGACCCCTTCTTCATTCACTCCTTGACATGCTTCCTTTCACACCAGATGATTGATGGAGGAGAATGATACACCCAGAGAGAGGAAGGCCAGGTTTTGGTAGTGAGTATGAGAAAAGAGAGAAATATGGCGAATGAGAAAGGGAAGTTAGAAAATGAAGGAATTTGTACCCCAGTTGCGTTTTTATGTCTTCCTGGTTTAAGGATTACCCTCAATACATTTTGTTTATTTTTTGTTCTTTCTTATGTTCAGACCCAAATATTGAATTCCACTTTTCTAATAACTATTTATATTGAATCAATCACAGGTTTTACATGTTTCATTTAATAGTTTATAAAGCTGAATGTCTTTAAGTAAAGTTTCAAAATGTTTTATATTAAAGAATTATAATAAACAGGAATAGTTTGAAATATTTTCTATTATACCTAGAAAACCTCATACTTTTGACCCAAAAGCTCCATGATGTGATGCACAACCTCAGAAAAGTTTCAGGGTACAAAATCAATGTCTAAAAATCAGTAGCATTCTTATATACCAACAATATCCAAGCTGAGAGCCAAATGAAGAATTCAATTCCATTCACAATAGCCACAAAATAATAGAATACCTAGGAGTACAGCTAACCAGGGAGGTGAAAGCTCTCTACAATAAGAATTACAAAACACTGCTCAAAGAAATCAGAGATGACACAAATGGAAAAACATTCCCTGCTCCTCTATAGGAAAAATAAATACCATGAAAATGGTCATTAACTTCCGAAAGCAATTTACAGACTTAATTCTATTACTATCAAACTACCAACATTCTTCACAGAATTGAAAAGAACTATTAAAAAAAACGATTTTAAAGTTTTAAAAGCTTTTTGTTTTGTTTGGTTTTGTTTACATTTTAAGTTCTAGGATACATGTGGAGAATGTGCAGGTTTGTTGCATAGGTATATATGTGCCATGGTGGTTTGCTGCAACTTTTGACTGGTCTTCTAAATTCCCTCTTCACACCCTGTACCCCTCAAAAGGCTCTGGTGCATGTTGTTTCTCTCCCTGTGTCTGTGTGTTCTTATTGTTCAACTCCCACTTATGAGTGAGAACATGCAGTGTTTGGTTTTCTCTTCCTCTGTTAGTTTGCTGAAAATGATGGCTTCCAGCTTCTTTCAGGTTCCTGCAAAGAACATAATCTCATTCCTTTTTATGCCTGCATACTACTCCATACTGTCTGTATACCACATTTTCTTTATCCAATCTACCATTGATGGACATTTGGGTGGTTCCATGACTTTGCTATTGTAAATGGTGCTGCAATAAACATGCATGTGCATGTGTCTCTATGGTAGAAAGATTTATATTCCTTTGGGTATATACCCAGTAATGGGATTGATGGGTCAAATGGTATTCTGGTTCTAGATCCTTGAGAAATTGCCATACTGTCTTTCACAATGGTTGAACAAATTTATATTCCCACCAGCAGTGTCAAAACATTCCTATTTCTCCACATCCTCCCCAGCATCTATTGTTTCCTGACTTTTTAATAATCGCCATTCCAACTAGGGTGAGATGATATCTCATTGTGGTTTTGATTTGCATTTCTCCAGTGATCATTAATGATGAGCATTCTTTCATGTTTGTGGCCACAAAAATTTCTTCGTTTGAGAAGTGTCTGTTCAGATCCTTTGCTCACTTTTCGATGGAATTATTTGTTGTTTTTTCTTGTAAACTTTAAGTTCCTTGTAAATTCTGGATATTAGCATTTGTCAGATGGGTATATTGCAAAAATTTTCTCCCATTCTGTAGGTTGTCTGTTCACTCTGATGATAGTTTCTTTTGCTGTGGAGAAGCTCTTTAATTAGATCCCATTTATAAATTTTTGTCTTTTGTTGCAATTGTTTTTGGCATTTTTGTCATGAAGCCTTTGCCCATGCCTGTGTCCTGAATGGCATTGTGTAGGTTTTCATCTAGGGTTTTTATGGTTTTGGGTTTTGTATTTAAGCCTTTAATCCATCTTGAGTTACTTTTTGTATAAGGTATAAGGAAGGCATCTAGTTTCAGTTTTCTGCATATGGCTAGCCAGTTTTTCCAGTCCCTTTGACTTGAATAGGAGATCCTTTTTTCGTTTTTTGATTTTGTCAGGTTTTTCAAAGATCACATGGTTGTAGACATATGGTGTTGTTTCTGAGGTCTCTGTTCTATTCATCTGGTCTAGCTATCTGTTTTGGTAGCAGTACCATGGTTTTTGGGGCACTATAGCCTTGCAGTATAGTTTGAAGTTAGGTAGAAAGATGCCTCCAGCTTTGCTCTCTTTTTCTCAGGATTCTCTTGGCTATATGGGGTCTTCTTTGATTCCATGTGCAGTTTATGGTAGATTTTTCTAATTTTGTGAAGAATGTCAATGGTAGTTAGATGGGAATAGCATTGGATCTATAAATTACTTTGAGCAATATGGCCATTTTTACAATATTGATTCTTTCTATCCATGAGGATGGAATGTTTTTCCATTTGTTTGTGTCCTCTCTAATTTCCCTGAGCAGTGGTTTGTAGTTCTTCTTGAAAAGGTCCTTCACATTCCTTGTTAGCTGTATTTCTAAGTATTTTATTCTATTTGTAGCAACTGTGGATGGGAGTTCATTCATGATTTGGCTCTCTGCTTGTCTATTGTTAGTGTCAAGGAGTGCTTATAATTTTTGCACATCGATTGTACCCTGAGACTTTGCTGAAGTTGCTTATCAGTTTAAGGAGTTTTGGGACTAAGATGATGGGTTTTCTAAATATAGAATCATGTCTGCAAACAGAGACAATATGACTTCCTTTCTTTTTACTTGAATATGCTTTCTTTCTTTCTCTTTCCTGATTGCCCTGGCCAGAACTTCCAACACTATGTTGAACAGAAATGCTGAGGGAGGGCATCCTTGTCTTGTGCCGGTTTTCAAAGGGAATGTTTCCAGCTTTTGCCCATTCAATATGATACTGGCTGTGGGTTTGTCATAAATAGCTCTTGATATTTTGACATACATTCCATCAATACCTAGTTTATTGAGAGTATTTCTTTTAACATGAGGCGATGTTGAATTTTATCAAAGGCCTTTTCTGCATCTATTGAGATACACATGTGGTTTTTGACTACGGTTCTGTTTCTGTGATAGATTACGTTTATTGATTTGCATTTGTTGAACCAGCCTTGCATCCCAGAAATAAAGCTGACTTAATCATGGTGGATAAGTTTTTGATGTCCTGCTGGATTCAGTTTGGCAATACTTTATTGAGGATTTTCAGAGACACAAAAAACCCTCCAAACATCAATCCAGGAGCTGGATTTTTGAAAACATTAACAAAATAGATACACCACTAGCTAGACTAATAAAGAAGAAAAGAGATAAGAAGCAAATAGATACAATAAAAATAATAAAGGACATATCACCACTGATGCCACAGAAATACAAACTACCATTAGAGAATACTAATAAACTACACAAATAAACTAGAAAATCTAGAATAAATTGATGAATTCCTGGACTTATACCCCCTCCCAAGACTAAACAAGGAAGAAGTCAAATCCCTGAATAGACCAATAACAAGTTCTGAAATTGAGGCAGTAATTAATATCATACTGACCAAAGAAAGCCCAGTACCAGACAGGTTCACAGCCTCATTCTACCGGAGGTACAAAGAGAAACTGGTACCATTCCTTCTGAAACTATTCCAAACAATTGAAAAGAAGAGACGCCTCCCTAAGTCACTTTATGAAGCCAACATCATCCTGATACCAAAACCTGGCAGAGATGCAACAGCAACAAAAAAACTTCAGGCCAACATCTCTGATAAACCACATGCAAACAAACAAACAAACAAACAAGACAATTCAAAGCAAAAAGAACAAAGCTGTAGGCATCATGTTACCTAACTTCTAACACCAAAACAGCATATGCAAACACGCACTTATAGACCAATAGAACAGAGAGCCCAGAAATAATGCTGCACACCTGCAACCATCTGGTCTTCAACTAAGTTGACTAAAACAAGCAATGGGGAAAAGGCTTTCTCTTTAGTAAATGGTACTAGGATAACTGGCTAGCCATATGCGGAAGATTGAAACCAGGCCCCTTCTTTACATCATGTACAAAAATCAACTCAAGATGGATTAGACTTAAATGTAAAGCATAAAACTTTGAAAGCACTGAAAGATAACCTAGAAATTATTAGTCTAGATATAGGATCTGGCAAAGACTTCATGACAAAGTATCCAAAAACAGTTGCAACAAAAATAACAATTGACAAATGGTACCTAATTAAGCAGAAGAGTTTCTGTTCAGCAAAATAAACTATTAGCAGAGTAAACAGACAACCTACAGAATGGGAGAAAATATTTGCAAACTATGCATCTTACAAAGGTCTAATATCCAGAATCCATAAAAAACTAAGCAAAAACAACCCCACTAAAAATGGGCAAAGGACATGTACATTTTTCAAAAGAAGACATTTGGGCAAAAAGCATATGAAACAATACTCAACATCACTAATCATTAGAGAAATGCAAATCAAAACCACAAGGAGATACTGTTTCATACCAGTAGGAATGACTAGTATTAAAAAGTAGAAAAATAACAGATACTGGCAAGGTTGCAAAGAAAAGGTATACTTACATAGTGCTGGTGGGAATATAAATTGTTCCAGACATTGTGGAAGGCAGTTTGGTGATTTTTCAGAAAACTTAAAGTGGAATTACCAATTGACCCAGTAATCCCCTTATTGGGTATATACCCAAAGAAATAGAAATTGTTCTACTGTAAAGATGAATGCGTGCATATGTTCATTGCAGCACTCTTCAGAATAGCAATGACATGGAATAAACACAAATGCCCATAAGAAGTAGACTGGATAAAGAAAATGTGGTGCATATACACTATGCAGCCATAAAAAGAATGAGATCATGTCCTTTGCAGCAAAATAGATGGAGCTGGAGGTCATTATCCTATGCAAATTGACACAGGAACAGAAAACCAAATATTGCACATTCTCTCATAAGTGGGAGCAATGGCCATACTGCCCAAAGTAATTTACAGATTCAGTGCTTTCCCCATCAAGCTTCCTATGATCCTCTTCACAAAACTGGGAAAAACCACCTTAAACTTCATATGGAATCAAAAGAGAGCCCACATAGCCAAGACAATCCTAAGCAAAAAGAACAAAGCTGGAGGCATCACACTACTTGTTTTCAAACTATACTACAAGGCTACAGTAATCAAAACAGCATGGTCCTGGTACCAAAACAGAGATATAGTCCAATGGAACAGAACAGAGGCCTCAGAGACAATGCCACACATCTACAACCATCTGATCTTTGACAAACCTGACAAAAACAAGCAATGGGGAAAGGATTTCCTGTTTAATAAATGATGTTGAGGTAACTGGCTAGCCATGTAGAGAAAACAGAAACTGAACCCCTTCCTGACACCTCACACTAAAATTAACTCCAGATGAATTAAAAACTTAAACATAAGATCTAACACCATAAAAACCCTAGAAGAAAACCTAGGCAAAACCATTCAGGACATAGGCATAGGGAAGGACTTCATAACTAAAACTCCAAAATAGACAAATGGGATCTAATTAAACTCCAGAGCTTCTGTACAGCAAAAGAAACAATCATTAGAGTGAACTGGCAACCAACAGAATGTGAAAAAATTTTTGTCATCTACCCATCTGACAAAGGGCTAATATCCAGAATCTACAAAGAACTAAAACAGATTTACAAGAAAAAAAATAAAAAAAGACTCATTCAAAAGTGGATGAAGGATATGCACAGACACTTTTCAAAAGAAGACATATGAGGCCAACAAACAGAAGAAGAAATGCTCATCATCACTGATCATTAGAGAAATGCAAATAAAAAACACATTGAGATACCATCTCACACCAGTTAGAATGGCAATCATTAAGAAATCTGGAGGCAACAGATGCTGGAGAGGATGTGGAGAAATAGGAATACTTTTACACTGTTGGTGGGAGTGTAAATTAGTTCAGCCATTGTGGAAGACACTGTGGTGATTGCTCAAGGACCTAGAAATAGAAATTCCATTTGATGCAGCAATCCCATTACTAGGTATATATCCAAAGGATTATAAATCATTCAATTATAAAGACACATGCACATGTATGTTCATTGAGGCACTGTTTACAATAGCAAAGACCTGGAACCAACCCAAATGCCCATCGATGATAGACTGGACAAGGAAAATGTGGCACATATACACCATGGAATACTATGCAGCCATAAAAAATGGTGAGTTTGTGTCCTTTGTAGGGACATGGATGACGCTGGAAACCATCATTCTCAGCAAACTGACGTAAGAACCAAAAATCAAACACTGAGTTCTCACTCAGAGGCTGGTGTTGAACAGTGAGAACATATGGACACAGGGAGAAGGGCATCACAAACTGGGGTCTATTGGGGGGTACTAGGGGAGGGACAGTGGGGGGTAGGGAGGTTGGGGAGAAATGCCTGATATAGGTGATGGGGAATGGAGGCAAAAAACCACATTGCCATGTATGTACCTATGCAACAATCCTGCATGATCTGCACATGTACTCCAGAATCTAAAGTAAAATTAAATATATATATACATATACATATATATATATATATATAAGTTGGAGCTAAACATTGAGTACACATGGACACAAGGAAGGGAACAGCAGAACCCAAAACCTACTTGAAGTTGGAGGAGGGTGAGGATCAAAAAACTATGATCAGGTACTATGCTTATTACATGGGTGGCAAAATAATCTGTACACCAAACCCCAGTGAGACACAATTTACCTATATAATAAACTTTAACCTCTACTCCTGAACCTAAAATAAAAGTTTAAAAAAAGATTAGTATTAACAAAGTTTACTTAAGATATTGTGGAAATGCTAATAATGATGAAAAGAAGAATAAAGCTATTTTTCTGTACAATACCAAGGGTGACCAAGTGGTGATAGACAACAGGAAAGAGATGAGAATCTCTTCTGGCCATTGGGTGTTTACAAGCAAGATACTTTCCTAGTGTCTCTCTCTTCTAATTATGACGATGATGATTGTATTACTTAAACTCTCTTGTTGAAAGTAAATCAAGCCAAACTCACTTACATGGAAAAGGAAATTTTTGGAAGTACATACAGCATCCCAATGAGGCTTCAGGAGGAGAATCACTGCCTGGCATACTGTGGAAAACCAGGAAGTCCTCTAAATCATTCTCAGCCCTGCTCCTTACTACATATCTGCTTCAATCCTCCTGTCTGTTTCCCAGTCTCAGTGCTATAAAGTGTCTTCTGTTCATGGATCTAAAGTTTTATGTGTTAGTTTTAGTTACCCTGAAGGAAGTTAATCTCTCTGTCTGTGTCTGCCTCCTCCTCTTTATTCTCTCCTTCCTTATCTCCCCTTTCCTTTACAGTTCCCACATTTACCAAGGAAGGGACCAGGTGACCAAACTTATCCAAACATGTCTTGATGTATTATATCTTAAATCTTTCAAGGAAAAGTAGCTATTTTCTAAAATTAAAATACATTTTAGAAAATAGCTACTTTATCTGAATTATAAACTATCAATTTATGCCCTGATTTTACACATTAATGATCTCCAAGAACCCTAGAGTGTTCCCTACCAAACAGTGTAGATGGCATTTTGAGATACTCACCTGGGAGAAGCAATTTGGAATCTGAATGGGAAGTATCTTAGAAAGAGCCAAAAGAAACTTCTTCTGTGGACAGTATTGTCACTTATATCGTTGGAAGCAGCAATATGACCTTCTGGCAGGAGTTTCTCTGCCTTAAGAGCATGTTACTGCTTTCCTTGGAGGCAGTGGATGAGTTAAGCTCCTTTGGACAATTGCTTCACTTTCATAATTACAAAGTAACTTATGTTAGACTAATTAAGTAGGCTTGTTTCTTATACATGTATTGCAGGTAAGTTTTTGCCACAGTACTTTCTCTTAATTTCAAATGAAATTTTGAAATTAAATACTTTTCTCTTAAAAAAGAACCCCAATTTGGAAGAGTTTTCCAAGATGGCGTGGTAGGAACACCTTGGGATTGCAGCTCTCAGTGAAGGCACAGAGGGTGAGTCCTAGCTGCATTTCCAGACGGATCTTTTTTGTTGCCCACAGAACGGGGAAATTCCCAGGTGTAGAAGAGACACGGGAAGCCAGCGCAGCCCTCTCGGCTTGCGCGGGCCATTTTGGCCGGCGCCACAGCACAGCAGCACCCCACAAAAAACGCATTGATCTGGGTGCCCTGTTAAACTGGCAATCTGAGATTTGGGAGGGCAGATTAGCATATCCATCTGATTAAACGGGACTTGGACAGTGAGCCAGACAAGGAGATTCCTGGGAAGTGACATTTGAGCCGGTGCAGTGGGCCCCTGCATGGGAAATCACACAGATTCCGGTGCCCTACCAGCAGGTGACTAAAACGCCTGGGAGACAGTCAACCGTTCAACTTAAAAAAAAAAAAAAAAGAGGGAGAAAGGGCTCTGAGGCAGGGAGCCAGGTGATCAGGCTAAGCAGGTCCCACCCCCACAGGGACAAACAAAATGGCTCGGGGTTGAGAGTTTCACTGCAGGCACAGTTGAATCCAGGATGGTGCAGCTCTGTGGGTGAGGGGCATCTGCCACTACCAAGGCATTCCACCTCTACTGAGGTACATGCCTATTGCTAACGCAGCCTGCTGTTGCCAAGGCAACCTGCCATAACAGAGAGACTCCACCAACAGGGCAGAGCCCACAACAGCAGGGCAGAGCCCATGGGCAGGAGGGTAGAGCCCAGGATGGCAGGGCTGAGTTCACAGCAGCAGGGCGAAGCCCACAGCAGCAGGGTGGAGCCCACAGCAGCAGGGACTGGAGTGGACCTCAGCAGTTGGACAGCAGAGGGGCTAGACTGTTAGAAGGAAAACTAAGTAACAGAAATACTTCAGCATCAACAATCTGGGCATACACTCAGAAACCAAATCGAAAAGTCAGCAACTACTCAGGCAACAGGTGGATAAATCCACAAAGATGGGAAGAAACCAGCACAAAAAGGAGGAAAACACCTGAAATCGAAACATCTCACCTACAAAGGACCAAAATTCCTCACTAGCAAGGGAACAAAGCTGGACAGAGAATGAGTGTGACAAAATGACAGAATCAGACTTCAGAAGGTGGATAATGAGGAACTTCTGTGAGCTAAAAGAACATGTTCTAAATCAATGAAAAGAAACTAAGAACCTTGAAAAAAGATTCGAGGAAATGATAACAAGAATGGACAACTTAGAGAGGAATATGAATGAATTGAAGGAGCTGAAAAACACAAGAACTTCACGAAGCATGCACAGGTTTCAACAGCCAAATTGACCAAGCAGAAGAAAGAATATCAGAAGTCGAAGATCAACTCAATGAAATTAAACAAGAAACCAAGATTAGAGAAAAAACTGCAAAAAGGAATAAACAAAGTCTCCAAGAAATGTGGGACTATGTGAAAAGACCTAACCTACATTTGATAGGTGTACCAGAATGTGACGAAGAGAATGAATCCAAGCTGGAAAATACTCTTCAGGATATTATGCAGGAAAATCTCCCCAACCTAAAAAGCCAGGCCAATATTAAAGTCAAGGAAATACAGAGAACACCACAAAGATATTCTGCAAGAAGAGCAACCCCAAGGCACATACTCGTCAGATTCGCCAGGGTTGAAATGAAGTAGAAAATACTAAGGGCTGCCAGAGAGAAAGGTCAGGTCACCCACAAAGGGAAGCCCATCAGACTCACAGCAGATCTCTCAGCAGAAACTCTACAAGCCAGAAGAGAGTGAGGGCCAATATTCAACATCTCTAAGGAAAAGAACTTTCAACCCAGAATTTCATATCCAGCAAAACCAAGCTTCACAAGTGAAGGAAAAATAAAATCCTTTGCAAACAAGCAAGTACTCAGAGATTTTGTCACCACCAGGTCTGCTTTACAAGAGCTCCTAAAAGAGGCACTATACATAGAAAGGAACACCCAGGACCAGCCATTCTAAAACCATACCAAATGGTAAAGAGCATCAACAAAAAGAATCTGCATCAACTAATGGGCAAAAAAGCAAGATAGCATCAAAATGGCAATATCAGATTCACACATAACAATATTAACCCTAAATGTAAATGGGCTAAATGCACCTATCAAAAGACACAGACTTGCAAAATGGATAAAAATCCAAAACGCATCGGTGTGCTGTATCCAGGAAACCCATCTCACAGGCAAGGATACACAAAGGCTCAAAATAAAGGGATGGAGGAAGATTTACCAAGCAAATGGAGAGCAAAAAAAAAAGCAGGAGTTGCAATTCTCATCTCTGATAAAATAGACTTTAAAGCAACAAAGATCAAAAGAGACAAAGAAGGTCATTATATAATGGTAAAAGAATCAATATGACAAGAAGAACTAACAATCCTAAATATATATGGACCCAATACAGGAGCACCCAGATACATAAGCAAGTTCTTAATGACTTACAAAGAGACTTAGACTCCCACACAATAATAGTGGGAGACTTTAACACTCCACTGTCAATATTAGACAGATCAACCAGACAGAAAATTAACAAGGATATCCAGGACTTGAACTCAGACCTGGAACAAGCAACCTGATAGACATTTACAGAACTCTCCACCCCAAATCCACAGAATATACATTCTTCTCAGCACCACATCACACCTACTCTAAAATTGACCACATAATAGGAAGTTACGCACTCCTCAGCAAATGCAAAACAACTGAAATCATAACAAACAGTCTCTCAGACCATAGTGTAATCAAGTTAGAACTCAGAATTCAGAAACCAACCCAGAACCACAGAGCTTCATGGAAACTGGACAACTGGCTCTTGAATGTTGACTGGATAAACAATGAAATGAAGGCAGAAATAAAGAAGTTCTTCGAAACCAATGAGAACGAAGACACAACATGCCAGAATCTCTGGGACACATTTAAAGCAGTCTCTAGAGGAAAGTACATAGCAATAAGTGCCCATATGAGGAGAATGGTGAGATCCAAAATTGACACCCTATCATCAAAATTGAAAGAGCTAGAAGAGCAAGATCAAAAAAAACTCAAAACGTAGCAGAAGACAAGAAATAACTAAGATCAGAGCTGAACTGAAGGAGATAGAGACACAAAAAAATCTTCAAAAAATCAATAAATCCAAGAGCTGGTTTTTTGAAAGATCAACAAAATAGACAGACCACTAGCCAGATGGATAAAAAAGAAAAGAGAGAACAACCAAATAGATGCAATAAAAAACTATAAAGAGGAAATCACCACAGATTCCACAGAAATTCAAACCATCATCAGAGAATACTACAAACAACTCTATGCACATAAACTAGTAAACCTGAAAGAAATGGATGAATTCCTGGACATCTGTGTCCCCCCAAGTCTAAACCAGGAGGAAGCCAAAATTGTGAATAGACCAATAAGAAGGTCTGAAGTCGAGGCAGCAATTAAGAGCATACCACACAAAAAAAGCCCAGGTCCAGATGGGTTCACGGCTGAATTCTACCAGACACACAAAGAGGAGCTGGTACCATTCCTTCTAAAACTATCCAAAAAGAGGGAATCCTTCCCAAATCATTTTATGAGACCAACATCATCCTGATATCAAAACCCGGCAGAGACTCAACAAGAAAAGAAAACTTCAGGGCAATATCCATGATGAACATAGATCCAAAAATCTTCAATAAAATACTGGCAAACCGATTGCAACAGCACATCAAAAAGCTTATCCATCATAATCAAGTAGGATTCATTCCAGGGATGCAAGGCTGGTTCAACATATGCAAGTCTATAAACGTAATTCACCACATAAATGGAACCAAAAACAAAAACCACATGATTATCTCAATTGACGCAGAGAAGGACTTTGACAAAATTCAACAGCCCTTTATGCTAAAAACCCTGAATAAACTCGGTATTGATGGAACGTATCTCAAAGTAATAAAAGCTATTTATGACAAACCAACAGCCAATGTCATACTGAATGGGCAAAAACTGGAAGCATTCCCTTTGAAATCTGGCACTAGACAAGGATGCCCTCTCTCACCACTCCCATTCAATATAGTACTGAAAGTTCTAGTCAGACCAATCAGGCAAAAAAAAGAAATAACGGGTATTCAAATAGGAAAGGAGGAAGCCAAATTGTCTCTATTTGCAGATGACATGATAGTATATCTAGAAGACCCCATCATCTCAGCCCAAAAACTCCTGAAACTGATAAGCAACTTCAGAAAAGTCTCAGGATACAAAATTAATGTGCAAAAATCACAAGCATTCCTATACACCAATAACAGACATAAAGAGAGCCAAATCAAGAACGAATTGCCATTCAGAATTGCTACAAAAGCAATAAAATACCTAGGAATACAACTTACAAAGAACATAAGGGACCTCTTCAAGGAAAACTACAAACCACTGCTCAACAAAATAAGAGAGGAAACAAACAGATGGAGAAACATTCCATGTTCATGGTTAGGAAGAATTCATATCATGAAAACGGCTATACTGCCCAAAGTAATTTACAGAATCAACGCTATCCCCTAACATTGACTTTCTTCACAGAACTGGAAAAAACCACCATGAACTTCATATGGAACCAAAAGAGAGCCCGCATAGCCAAGTCAATTCTAAGCAAAAAGAACACAGTGGGGGGCATCACACTACCAGATTTCAAACTATAGTACAAGGCTACAGTAATCAAAACAGCATGGTACTGGTACCAAAACAGAGATATAGAACAATGGAACAGAACAGAGGGATCGGAGACAACACAACTTATCTACAACCATACAATCTTTGATAAACCTGACAAAAACAAGCAATGGGGAAAGGATTCCCTGTTTAATAAATGGTTTTGGGAAAACTGGCTAGCCATGTTCAGAAAGCAGAAACTGGACCCCTTCCTGACACCTTACACTAAAATTAACTCCAGATGGATTAAAGTCTTAAACATAAGACGTGGCACCATAAAAACCCTAGAAGGAAATCTAGGCAAAATCATTCAGGACATAGGAGTAGGCAAGGACTTCATGAACAAAACACCAAAAGCATTGGCAACAAAAGCCAAAATAGACAAATGGGACCTAATCAAACTCCACAGCTTCTGCACATCAAAAGAAACAGTCACTAGAGTGAATCGGCAACCAACAGAATGGGAAAAAATTTTTGCAGTTTACCCGTCTGACAAAGGGCTGATATCCAGAATTTACAAAGAACTTTAACAGATTTACAGGAAAAAACAAACAAACAAACAAGCCCATTCAAAAATGGACAAAAGATATGAACAGACACTTTACAAAAGAAGACATACATGAGTGCAACAAACATATGAAAAAATGCTCATCATCACTGGTCACTAGAGAGATGCAAATCAAAACCACACTGAGATACCATCTCTCACCAGTTAGAATGGTGATCATTAAAAAATCTGGAGACAACAGATGCTGGAGAGGATGTGGAGAAAAAGCAATACTTTTACACTGTTCGTGGGTGTGTAAATTATTTCAACCATTGTGGAAGACAGTGTGGCGATTCCTCAAGGCCTCAGAAATAGAAATTCCATTTGACCCAGCAATCCCATTACTGGGTATATATCCAAAGGACTATAAATCGTTCTACTATAAGGACATATGCACACGAATATTCATTGCAGCACTGTTTACAATAGCAAGGACCTGGAACCAACCCAAATGCCCATCGATGATAGACTGGATTGGGAAAATGTGGCACATATATACCATGGAATACTATGCAGCAATCAAAAACAATGAGTTTGTGTCCTTTGTAGGGACATGGATGAATCTGGAGAACATCATCTTCAGCAAACTGACACAAGAACAGAAAATGAAATACCACATATTCTCACTCATAGGCGGGTGAGGAAAAATGAGAACACATGGACACAGGGAAGGGAGTACTACACATCGGGGTCTATTGGGGGGAATGGGGAGGGACAGCAGTGGGGGAGCTGGGGAGGGATAGCCTGGGGAGAAATGCCAAATGTAGGTGAAGGGCAGGAAGGCAGCAAAACACACTGCCATGTGTGTACCTATGCAACTATTTTGCATGTTCTGCACATGTATCCCAAAACCTAAAATGCAATAAAAAAGAAAAAAACATTACAAAAAAAGAACCCCAATTTCAAAACAGAGTGAGTGACTGAATTTTCATTGTGACTTCATCTTGGCTTTTAAAAAAAAATAAGCATAGCATTAAAAATGAAAGAAAAAATCTGCCCATCAGGCTCAATGATATCCATAATTTAAATTGTGTTTAAAAGTATTTTCTTCAGAGAAAAACCTTATTCCACAAACTCACAAACTGCTAAATATTATGAGTGGTAAGTACATATTACATATCATTTCTTGGAGTGTGATGGTCCTTTTTTTTTTTTTTTGAGACGGAGTCTCACTCTGTCACCCAGGCTGGCACGATTTCAGCTCACTGCAACCTCTGCCTCCCAGGTTCAAGCAATTCTCCTCCCTCAGCCTCCTTAGTAGCTGGGATTACAGGTGCACAACACCACACCTGGCTAAGTTTTGCATTTTTAGGCAGAAAATAGACAAAACAAGGCAGGGGGAAAAATCTGTGTAAGTTTTAGGCTGAGGAGTCTGCCTTAGAGTCTGTTCCGAACTGACATATTGGGGACTGAGATTACTTGATTAGAGATGGACTTTCACCCTCTTAGTCAGGCTGGTCTCAAACTCCTGACCTTATGATCCACCAGCCTTAGCCTCCCAAAGTGCTGAGATTACAGGCATGAGCCAGTGCACCCAGCCAGTTGTCCATTTTTAAATTAGAAAAAAACAGCTAGGGAATAAAGCAGTTGACTTGTGTTTCCTCTGTTTTGCCTGAAAACTGTAGGAACTCTAATACAAGGATTAGTGTTCAAGTTCCTTGCTTAAGGGGACCCTTTCCAATGATGGGCAGCCCAGTTCAATGTTAAGTCACAAGCTCCAGCATGTCTCCTTGCCTCTGAGCTGAGTGTCAGAACACTAGCACCCTGAGCTGAAGGTGACCAAATATATATTAGAAGGAGATACTGCAGTGTTTTAACTAATTCTGACTCAAGTAATGACTTACTACTTGGCAGGGAGATTCTTGAAATATTTCCTCTTCCATCTGTTTACTGGTACTGTTCTATGTGGTTTCTCCCTAAGCACTTTGCTGATTTAATAGGAGGATGTCAATTTGATAGTGATGTCATTCCTACCTGCCATAACTGCACTTAGGAAGAAAATAGACAAAGCAAGGCAAGGGGAAGAAAATCTGTGTAAGTTTTAGTCTGAGTCTGCCTTAGAGTCTGTTCCAAGCTGACATTGGGGACTGAGATTACTTCATTAAATAGAACTGGAAAGTCATATTCCCTTCCAAAGGTGTATGTACCTCATTCACAGCTCATTGTGTAACTTGTCTCATAAAAAATGACTTTAATTTCTACTCAAACCTGGATAGCATTCCATTTTTCAAGTCAGGGAGCTCTAACAGAGACTGATGTCATGGATACTCAGGAGCAGCAAAGCCAAGGTCAACAGTTCATATTTTCTAATGCTCATTGGGTATCTAATATTTTACCATGAGCTCTATGGCATTCATACAAAGAGAAAAGGCTATTTCTGCCTTGCAAAGACATGAAGAGCTGTTCCACTTAAACTTCACGTGCAATACTGGGACCACGTCATCAGTTGATCGACCAGATGCCTTCTGATTTAGCTGCATATGATTGAGAAAGATTCAGCCCAAACAAAAGGTGGACGTCTTAGTAGGCATTTAGCAACTTTTTGACTTATTAGAACCTCTTTTTAAACTAAATAAATATTCTTCTGAAAATCGGAATTTTATTTGTAGTTACCTCCTTCATTTTTAAAATGACATATCCTCCAAAATTTATATTTCACATGCATATATGAAACGCTTATTATGTGATAGGTAAATGCTGAATAAACATAGTCTTTGCTTTTAGGAGGTTTACAGACAAAAATATGAGCTGAATAAGATAAATTTCCATTTTAGAAATCACAACAGCATCTACATATAGTGTAAAATACAGGTTATAGATGTGTAAGGATTTTTAATCTGTCTAGAAAAGGTGATTGACACATACACTGTTGGCAGATCTCTTCCTTAACTGGTCCCTACACCTCTACTTCTACAAACAGAATTTGTCCTTTACAAGACAAATGGCTAATGCTAAGAAGCCTCTACAGGAAAAATTCTGTAGCCCAGAGATACAGAACCACTGGCCTAAGCTTCCTCCTCTCTCCCAGGAAGGGCAACTCAGCCTCCTTTTCAGAGACAATATAGTAGGTATTTGTAAAAGCAGACTTTAGCCCCACCTTTTGGCTCGATTACCAGCTGTGTGATCTTGGGCAAGTTACTGAACATCTCTGTGCTTCCATTCATTTCTTTAAAGTAGAGATGATGAGAGTATGCCATGGGGTTGTTGTGAGAAGTAATACACACACAACACTTAGAAATGATGATTAAGTCACTATTGTTATTGCTACTACTGCTCTTCAGTGCTGTCCAAGTAGGTACTGCATGCTGCCTAGTTTCAGTCCAGCACTGCCTGTGAAACACAGCCTAGCAGTCAATCATGCATGAGGGTGTGTCAAGATTAGCTGAAGCTGATTAAAACTTCCATTTAGAAAGCGTTCCATACTGTGGTTCCTTTAGCGTGGATATGGATGACTCAGGCCTGTTCATTGTTTGCTGAGTGGATATACTCATTCTCGTTTAGTGCTTTATTGATCAGGACTGTGTGTAGGCACTCTGCTCAGGAGGCCTTCTTGGATGGTGTCTAGTAGTATTGATGTCTGATTGCCACGGAGACTCTGTGGGCTGTTTCTTTTCTTTGTAGGAGCTGCCTAATAGCATCAGGCCATTGATCCATTTACTGTATTTGGCCCCCAGGCAATGGCTAATGCTAAGAAGCTCATGTAATGAAGTATTCTGCTTAGAGAGCTGGGAGAAAAAATATATATTTTCCTTGACTGAGGGAGGCAGGGAGCAGGGGGAACCTTTCAGACATCTCTTTGGCACATTTATGGTAAGATCTATATGTGTGTCATAATCTATCATTTACATTTCTTTTAGCTTCAGGTATTGTGCCCCCGAATATGTTCTTTTATTATCTTTTTAGAGAATTTTAAATGCATCCTCAGAGGACTGTATGGAAGGTAAGAAGAAAATGTGCTTCATTTCTGCTAAACTGAGAACAATAGAGGAGAGTCATATTTTAGATTAGAGATAAGAATACATTTTGGTCCTTAGGGAGAAATGTCACTCAAAGCAGATGCAGAGTCTCCTTTCTGACCCCATTATCTATAGGGAAAAGATTGTCTAATGTTATTTTAAGTTAAAATGTGGGGTAATGTAGAAAGCATGGCTTTTGCTTTTGGTAACCTGAAGTTCAAATGATAGCTCTAGCACTCACTGCCTTATGGCCTTGAATAAATCTCATACAATGTTTGACTCATCTATTTAAACAGGATAATAAAAGCTGCCCATATTGGCTTGTGTGAGAAATAAATGAAATAAACATAAAACAAGTGAAGCATAGTGGGCACAGGCATCCCATGAATTGCTAGTTTTCATCTGTCTGAAAAGTCTTGGTTGGCACACAGGAAGGAACGTTAGTCTGTAGCCTGAGTCCTCAAATAAAACATGTGATGAGACCTCCTTTCAGCCTCAGTGGCAAAAACGATTTGGGGGGTGTTTACTTCTCTGGAGGACACCACACCAGGAAGGCTATTGCTTGGGTTATGGCTCTGCCAAAACACAGGCTCACCCATGGGCAAATGAATGGGTTCTCGTCATCTCTTGATTTTCCATCTTTTCTTAAGTTCTTTAAAAACACTGTTATATAAGTGAATGTAAGTGATAGAGAAGAAAAGTGTTAATAACCATAATTCTATGGCAAGTCTTTATATTAATTTTCATAAATATTCTCTGCTCTTTACTGGGGGAGGTTTATTTCATGCCTCTGATGGTCAGCGTCACTGTGTACCTTCCACTGAGCAAGGGACCTGTGAGAAAAGTGCCATATGTCATTTCTAGGAAGAAGCTGTAAGAGCAGATTAATCTCATCTTCAGTCCTCCTCCATGAGACCCATAATGTTTCAGATCATGGCTGCCCAGCAGCTTGGGTTACATGAAGGATTACCTGGAACAGTGCCAGAGCCTACATAATGGAGATGTTGCATGAATGAGAAATGAACCTTTGTTTTGGGGAGCCACTGGGATGTTCAGGTTGTTTGCCACTACAGTTTATGTGACCCATTCCTATCCCTGAAGTCCCAAAGCCAGATTTGTCCTGTGCTCTACTACATGGGTCAACTTTCCTGGCTAAGAATTTCTTCAACCCTGCCTTTTTGAAGGCCCAGACCCCACCTTCTAGAGTTTGAGGGAGTATTGGGTTTCCAACACCCCAGTGCTATTTTTAATTTTAATTTTAAAACTAAATCTCTAAACAAACTGTGATAAGGTCTTCATCCATTCAAAAATGCACATGATATAAGATCTACTTGGAAGATGCTGGCTGTTGATATTGAATCACTTCAATCCTGTGGTCTGGTCCCTCTGGCATAATGGGGGGTTTGCCTGTTATTTGAATGTCACACTGGGTTGGAATGTTCCTGGAACTAAAGTTTGTTACTTCACTCTGCCTGTAACTCACTGGGGAATTTATAGACCTTGGTTTTGTCTTACATGAGAGGAGTATAATTATTCCTACAAGTAGGCACAGAGTTATTTTGCAGAGCAAATGGATTAATGTACATGGAAGGACTTTGGTTAACTGCAAAGCATTACACAAACACTGACTCCAATTTCTCCAGCATTTAGCTTCCTGAGCTGTGGCTTCTTTACATTTGCCAGCACACAAACCAATTTCCCCTAGTCAAGAGCACCTCAGCCAGCATAGTGTGGTAAAAGATGTTCTGCCCGCAGGCCTTTGTGGTGATGGGAAGACAGCCACAACTATCATCTATCAAGAAGCCCCATGGTCTGAGCCTTCAGCTCAAAATGTCAAAAAAGTAGAAAAGAAGATACTTGCAACTTTACATGTCCACATTAGCAAGTCTTTCCTTTTAAACATACACACAAATATACAATCATATCTACCTGTAGACACATGTGCAAAACTATGCATCCTGGCATACACAAACATATGCACATATACATACACTCATATACACACGGCTGCCAGGTTATAAAGAATGGCAAAGGGTGAGTTACAGTTCTGACTTTTCATTAGTCTGATAAGAGTTGGGAATAGGGAAAGTTTGCTTGAGTAATTTTCGCACCATTACATACTAAGGAAGTTAAAGCTAGACATGATTGTGATACTTACATGATTGTGATCGTTAATTTGAAGACATGATCTCACAACATTATATGCTTCATTTTTTCAGTGGTTTTGGAAACAAAAGAAATTCAGAGCCTTGTGTTTCAGAGCCACTTTACACTCAGACGGGCAATCTGGAAAGCCCTGGTTTTGTAGTGTTTGAGGAGCCTCCAGTGTGCTTTGGAGACAGAGGATTTGATAAAAGGAGGCTGCACATCCTTTGCCCTGATTAGTGTTATCCGGAGTTAGAACCAGGGAACCATCAGTTCTTTCTGCTTGTGCAAATGGGCAAACTATATGTAAAGCCATGTCTCATGGTTGGAAATGTCTTCTAATCTTACAAATGGCTACTTCTAATATCCAAGAATCATATCTGCCAGGCAAGCCATAGTTGAATTAGGCTTTCTAGTTGGCAGTAATCAGAAATGCGACAATTTCGCCCTTTTCAATACTTTTTTTCCTCTGGCACACACACATAGTTCTGGATAAAACCAGGGTAATTTCCCATAAAGGCCAACGGGCTTTCTGATGGATGATGTTGGTACAAACATGCTCTATTTGTGCCTTCAGATCAGGGAAGTTGGGGTGGGCAGGCTGAAGCAAGGTCTTTCCCAACCTGGAAACCTGCGTGGAAGGTCAAACGTCATTTGGATTTGCTGTTCGCTTCTGGACGTGAAACAGTCTCATACACAAGTAAATCTTTTAGTGACTGTTTAAATTTGTCAATCCTCATATTTTTCTATTGAGACATAAAATGAAAATTTTTTAACATATGGGAGCCTCTCTCATAATTTATTCCGTCTTTGGAGACATTTAATCTAGGCATTATATCTTCTTCCTGGAGACTTTTGGAAACAATTAGCATAAAGCCTGTATAAGCAGCAAAAGATGTCTGGAAATGTCTGGGATCTCGTGACTCCTCTGTACCAGAGTTACTAGCTTGAGTTGGGTTCTCTCTCTTTTTGGTATTAATATATCTGATAAATGCCAAGACTATATAGGTCAATGTTCTCAACAAGAAGAACCCTTGTCAATAGATACATGCTGGGCTTGAGGGACCTTGAGTTATAAAACATATAGAAATAGAAAATTGACAAAGCTGATTTTAGTTTAGAATTCTATCCCTTAGGCATGAAGTTCCAAAATAACCCAATTTGAATTCCCTGTTGTAAGTGTTCCTCAACAATTATAACTGCTGTATTTTTACTCATAGAAATGCTCGATTTTGTTTGTGAGGTACATTTGAGAAACAAAAAATAGAAAAGTATCAATCATATCAGAGTTACATGTAATTAATATCTCTACATGTACAATTTTTAATAACTTAAGGTATGTTCCTTAATGCTGTAAATGAATAAAATGAATTTGAGTGCCCTTTCTTTCCCATGCCTTTCTTCACAGAATCTTTCCAAGTTCATTGTTATATACTTTTACGTTGACACAGATATCAACAAGAAATAAATATAGTGATTTTTAGTGTATCAAAATATTACATAAATGTTAAACCGTATATATCTCTCTGAAATCTGCTTTTTTTACTTGAAGTGATATTTTCAGATCTGTGCATGTTGGTAAGATATATGCATATCTTAGTCTCTTCAACAGTTTCATCATCTTCTGTAGTATGAATATGCCATATTTTATGCATCTATTCCTCTAAATACAGTAGTTTTTAGGATGATTTTCCCAATTATTTATTATTGTGAGTAGTGCTACATTGAATACCCTTTCATATCTCTCTTGTGCGCCTGGGTAAAATTTCCTTCAGGGAATGTGTCCAAAAGTAGAATTGGTGGATGACAGGGTACGTACATTTTCACCTTTAATAGGTACTGCTAATTTGTAGTCACTAATGTTATACCAGATTTACTCCCACCAACATTAGATGCTAACTGTGTTTTTCCCATGGTAGTCAGTGAATAAGCAGTATAAGCATTTTTTAAATTCATTTCACATTAATGGATATAAGGTATCTAAATATCATTTTAATGTGTAGCTTCTTGATTACAAATGAAGATGAATGTTTTTTGAGATGTTTATTAGCTATTCTGCTTCCCAACTTTGTGACTTGCATGTCCATTTTCTTATAAGTAAAATATATTTTATAACATAATTTAATAACTTCATGACATTACATTAGTCCATGGACAAAGATGGGAAATTCGATATTTTTATAAGCTTCTTGCTCCCTTTTAGTGAATAAAAGGCAGGGCAGAACCTCGTTAAACATAAAGGAGATCTTCCTCATTTATCTGGTCTTCCATAGTGCTCTTAAGTACTCACCTGTGGTCCCAGGAGGTCAATATTCTCTATTTTATGTTTCTTAGCTTTCTAAGAATGATAATAATATTTTGAGAATTTATAGTATTTATGGCATAATTATTTTCCAAGGTTTATTCTCAGAAAAAAACCACAGTGATTTAAAATGTTTCTTTGAATTTTAATGAATTAAATAATTGTATTTAAAATTCTTATTTCCTTCTAGTCTGCATTCTTTCCTTTGGTGATTTTTATACCGTTCAGTTATTTTAAATATCATTATATGTTGAGGACTCCCAAATTTATAATCTTATTATTGGCCTCTACCTTTAATGCTATCCTCATATACCCAATTACTTTCTTGGCATATGGATGCTTCATAGGAAGCTCAAATAACACATTTAAGAACTCTTAAATATTTCTCTTTCTACCTGCACCTCCTTACTCATATAATCTCACTAAAGGGCACCATCATTCATTTAGTTGCTGAGATCAAAAATTGAAGATAATATTCTCCTCTGTCCTGTCACCATATACATCCACTCTACTGGCCAGTCCTATGCTTTACCTTCAGAACACATTCTGGATTCAGCCACCTTTCAACTCCATCATTGTCATCCAAGTCCAAGTGAACTTAATCTTACATCTTCTAACTTCCCCTTCTTGCTACCTTTTATTCAATTTACACAGCAGCCATAATTGTCTTTTAAAACATTTATAAACAATAGAAATTAAAAAAAAACGCACGTGGCCAAGAAGCATATAAAAAATCCTCAACATCACTAATCATTAGAGAAATGCAAATCAAAACCGCATGAGATACCATCTTATACTAGTCAGAATTGCTATTATAGAAAAGTCAAAAAATAACAGAGGCTACTGAGGTTGGAGGAAAAAGGAAATGCTTATACACTGCCAGTGGGAATGTAAATTAGTTCAGCTATTGATGAAGGCAGTTTGGTGACTTCTCAAAGAACTCCAAACAGAACTACCACTTGACCCAGCAATTCCATTATTTGGTATATACCCATAGAAATAGAAATCCTTCTACCAAGAAGACACATGCACTCATATGTTCATTGCAGCTCTCTTCACAATAGTAAAGACATGGAATCAACCTAAATGTCTACCTGTGGTAGACTCGATGAAGAAAATGTGACACATATGCATCCTGGAATGTTACACAACCATAAAAAATGAGATCATGTCCCTTGCAGCAACATGAATGACACTGGGGACCATTATCCAAACTAACACAGGAAAAGAAAAACAAATCTGATATGTTCCCACTTACAGGTGGGAGCTAAACATTGAGAACAAATGGACACAAAGAATGGAACAACAGAGAGTGGGGCTTATTTGAGGGCAGAGGGAGGGAGGAGTGTGAGGACTGAAAAACTCCCTATCAGGTACTATGCTTATCACTTGGGTGATGAAATTATCTGTAGGTCAAATCCCCATGACACATAATTTACCTATATTACAAACCCGCACATGTACCCCTGAACCTGCAAGTTTTAAAAATAAAAATAGAAATGTAATTTTCCTAGTTAGATTGGGAAGTTCAAGATCATGGTTCCAGCAGGTTTGGTATCTAATGAGGGCATCTTCGCATGGCATTCTCACATGACAGAAAAGGCCGAAGAAGTGGAAGGCTCCTTGAGCCCTTTGGTGAGGGCACTAGTTCAATTTGTGAGGGCTGAGCCCTCATTACCTAATCACCCTTCAAAGGCTCCACCTCTTACTTAATACCTTCATCTTAAGGATTAAGTTCTAACATACTAATTTTAGAGGAACACATACATTCAAACCACAGCAGCAGCAAATAAGAATCAAGCTGTAAAACTGGGAACCATAAAGCAGTGCTTCTAAATGATTCATCCAAACACCTGCACACGAATTAGATGACTGGCTGTTTACAATTGTACCCCTTGGTTCTCACGCAGGAGCTCTCAGCTCAGTATTTCTGGGAGTCAGCAGTCTAATCTTGGTTTATATCAGTCTCCTTGGTGATTCTTGTCTACATTGATCAATCAGGTAATTCAGGCTAAATAATAAATGTGTACCTTTAGCTTCAAGAACAAAGAGAAGCAAAATTGGGGAAATGTCATAGCAGAGTCTCATTCCAGAGAGAACCAGAGTCTGTGTCTTCATAGCTGATTTTGTTTGTCACCACTCACAAGGAGACAGCACACTGAGGTTGGGGAGCTGGGAAGAGTGAGCAGGGACTTTTCTTGGTGAGCTGACAATGATGCACAGGAGGCAAAATGGGAAGTAGATGCCTTAATAAACTAATTGAGAGTGATTGAAAAGGAACTTAGTGTTTTCTTTTTGACAGTTTTAAGCAGGTAAAGATAGGGGTGTAAGTTTTTTGAGGTAAAATAGGCTTGAGCTAACCAGGCTGTAGCAACCACATGGGAACTCCAATGAACATTTATTTTTAATCACTTAAGAAATGTAACTGTTCTCTTCAAGTCAGCATAAAGAAGATTAAAGTTAAATTTAGCAGTAATTAATAAGAACAGTAGAAAATTAATCAAAAACTTATCAGACTATACCTAAATAGCCTACGTTTTTAACTCTTGTTTTAATTTGTGTGTCTCCTTAAATGTGTGATGAAATATCTATTTTGAGGAGATGATTATTTTTATTTTAATAGCTAATATTAATTACTAATTTTACAAGTCTTAACCCCCAAACACCATTTAGAAAAGGGATAAGGTGAGCAAACCATATGTATCTAGCTATATCGCAACCTAAGTCAGATCCATATCAGAAGAGACTTAGAAAACCAGATGTAAAAGTAATAATTAATTATAGAGAGGGGGCCAATAAGGGGAAACTAGTTCACTCACCATAAGGTCAAGGAACAAAGAAAAGGCTATACTTGACATTTATCCTTAAATAATTCTTAGAGCCAAATCATAGAAATTAAGAAATGCCGTCAGTTGGGGGACACTAGGGGAGAGACAACGAGGGGATGGGGAGGGATAACGTGGGGAGAAATGCCAGATATAGGTGATGGGGGGAGGAAGGCAGCAAGCCACCTTGCCATGTATGTACATATGCAACAATGCTGTGTGATCTGCACATGTACCCCAGAACCTAAAGTACGATTAAAAAAATTGAGAAATTCTGTCATATAACTTTCAACAAAAAGATGAATTAGATGCATTAAATTAGTGTTAGACCTGCTAACGATAAGCCATAAACAACTACAAAAAAGGGATTTGTTGCAGCCTCCAGGTTTAAGTCATTAAAGCCTAAATTGGAAAACTGACCAGCTACAATCAAAGGACAGCATGTTGGTCAAAAAGATCTTGATAGAGGATCATATTAAGAGAAGCAAGCAGGGAGGAATTAGATGCCGTATATCCAAACATTGAATAAATACAAAATGCAAAATCAAATGGTAATCAGAAAAGCAAAGATAAGGAATACAAATGATACTCACTTAAAATTTGTGCTTGAAGGGACAGGCAAGGTAGCTCATGCGTGAATTCCCAGTACTTTGGAAAGCTGAGGTGGGCAGATCACGAGGTCAGGAGATTGAGACCATCCTGGCTAACACGGTGAAACCCTGTCTCTACTTAAAATACAAAAAATTAGCCGAGCTTGGTGGCAAGCACCTGTAATCCTAGCTAGCTACTTGGGAGGCTGAGGTAGGAGAATTGCTTGAACCCGAGAGGTGGAGGTTGCAGTGAGCCAAGATCGTGCCATCGCACTCCAAGATCACGCCATTGCAATCAATCCAGGCAACAAGAGTGAAACTTCATCTCAAAGAAAAAAAAAATTGTGCTTGAAAATGGCAAATTGAATTTATAGGCTATTATAGCTTGAAAGATCAGACTTACTGAATGCACACTTTCCTTTATCCTCTTATAAATCACAGAAAATGTATGCATGTTTTTCTAATGAAAACTGCAGAAATCCTTTCACTTGTCAACTAAAATCTTAGAAAATAGAAATCACCAGCCATTTTGATATTTCCCACATTTATGGACCAAAAATGAAAAACCTATTTCTTATAAAATCTTATGTCACTTTCTGTGGTTGCAGCAGGAGACAGAGACAGGGTTATCAACTCAGATAGGCCAGATGGCTAGAAAATTCTTTCCCACACTCTCTCTTCATAAGCTGTGCAAATGTAGGTAAGACAGTCTTCTGTGGTCTGACTCTTCCAACCTTGATGTTTTTTTTTTTTCTATCTCACAAGAATTATGCTAACATATGATCATGTAATTAGTCATTTTTGAAAAGTTAAAAGCATTGTATAAGTGGTATGTCTAACAAAGCCTTTGTATGAACAAACAGAAACTAAGAAAGCAGAAAATTGGAAATTTCTTCTCCTGTCTGAGCTATAAGAAAACCTACCTACCCAGAACCCATTGACCGTGCAACAGAGGGCTGCCCACAGGTGCCCTACAAAGTGGTTTTTTTAGCCACATCTGAACTGTTTTCAATGTCTTGGCTCTGTCATTCACTTCTAGACCAAAAAAAAAAAAAAAAAGGAGGTAAGATTCTTGATTCTTAGACAGGGAGAAAAATGGTATAGAAGGTTAATCCTCAGTGCTGATGTGTGGATGGCCCTGGATAGAAATGAAAATCTACCTTTATAATAATCTTAATTTCTTGTAAGTTGTAGGAAATAAAGACTTACAGGAAATGAGTAAGTAGGGTCATTTAAAGAATGATGGCCTTTGTTCTTCTGAAGCTGAAAAAATTAAAATAGAGAAAAATCTGTAGGTGGACAGAATATTCAGTGTCCAGATAAGTCTTCAGGTTAAGAGAGAAAATGAGTAGGAGTTTCTTCAAAATATCAGGCCCATGTTGCATATGCACAAAAGCACCATTAAGTCAAAGTGAAGGATTTAACAATAAGCTCTGTCATGGCTCCCAGCCTGGTCCCTGGATAATAAAGAGCCAGCAGCTTCCACAAATGGCAGGCTGTTCTAACTCAGCAAATAGAGCAAAAGACTTAAAATTAAGAGACAAATTAATGAGTGTTAAAGTGCTTCTTTATAAGAGCTCTTAGTTCTCATTTGGCCCTATGTGAAGGTTCTGCTGTAAGGCACACTTTAATGGAGATAGACCAGCCAACCAATTCAATTACCAGACATTAGAAAAGCCACAATAATGAAGATGGCTAGTTTAAGTGAAGGAAGAATGAAGAACATGTTTCTGCAACCTGGAAAGAAAGAAGCAGACACCCAATTCTATGACAGACAGCCCAGGAAGGGGAGCTAGGTCATCCTGAAGCATGGGCAGACGGCGACCTAAAAAGAAGACGTTGAGGCACAAAATATAATATGAATTTTCTCAAGCCATAATGAGAAGAGCTGCCCAGGAGACTCAAACCCAAATAAACTTAGAAATAACTCTGTTGGCTTTGGTTACAAGCAGGTTTTTAAAGATAAAAGCGAACAAAGAGTATGTTGACACAAAGTAAAGTTGTTTAATAGGAATTTTCTTTTTTTTTTTTTTGAGACGGAGTTTCGCTCTTGTTACCCAGGCTGGAGTGCGATGGTGCGATCTCGGCTCACCGCAACCTTCGCCTCCTGGATTCAGGCAATTCTCCTGCCTCAGCCTCCTGAGTAGCTGGGATTACAGGCACGTGCCACCATGTCCAGCTAATTTTTTGTATTTTTAGTAGAGACGGGGTTTCACCATGTTGACCAGGATGGTCTCGATCTCTCGTGATCCACCCGCCTCGGCCTCCCAAAGTGCTGGGATTACAGGCTTGACCCACGGTGCCCGGCCCTAATAGGAAGTTTCATTGAGTTAGAGAGATAACATTGATTAGTGATTGGCTATACCTTGTTGACATATAGGGTGTGAGTTATGGTGTCCAGCATATGGCATTTTATGGCTACTTGGTGTGAGGTAGTCTAGAGTTTTCATAGCAAATGGCTTCAGGAGATAATTATTTCCCTCAAGGGAGAGTGACATAGTTGCTGTTTAATGACAGTGCCTCTATGGGCCTGATGATTTAAGGTACCTCTCATTCTTTAGATTAAAAAAAAACATTCTTTTTTTTTTTCCCTACAGGTGTCTCCATGTGAGTTCCAATTGGTAGACTCTCCTTAAATGTATTTCCATATCTGTAGAAGAAAAGGGATTTCTTGAACTCATTAACAGAGTTTCTTCATCAACCAACTAGGCCTGGTTCTAAGTGTCAATGTAAATTAACCTGAAGGCCAGGCCTGAAGAACCCCTGAGCAGAGAAATCCAGTTAGGCCTCTCTTACCCCTACTTGATTTGCAAGCACAAGTGAACCTTAACTCGAGCTATTTCTTGTAAATGCCTATATTAATGGAAAACAAATTACACTCAACCAATCATAAGTGGCCAATAAGCTTATAATTACATAACTAGGGATTTTCCAGCAGGACAGACCAAATAAGGCAATTTTATCACTCTATCCAATCAAATATTTTTATTATATTGTTTTCATATTCACTCTATGAAAAACCTGTGCCTTATGCGTCTTCAGCACAACCCCCAAATCACTTCTCGTTTAGAAGCTCCCTAATTCATGAATTATTTGCTCAAATAAACTGTAAAACTTTATTGTGCCCCAGCTTACCTTCTAACATATGAAAAACACTTTCTTCAAGTCTTGAGGTCCTCTATGGTAGAAGACCATTACACAGAGCTGAAGGTGTCTACAACTGGAGAGCAGCGTGTAGAATTTTAGTCCTGGCTCCTTGACACTTTTGGTATATCACACAACCCCTCTCTTTCCCTTTTATTTTCTCTACTTAGAAACACAGGCTACCTGGTTCTTCTGTAGCTCCCAGGGAATTTAGTCCATTAATTGGTGTTCATGAAGGGCTTGTTAAGTGATTAAAACTCATACTTGAGAAAAGCATGTGGAGATACACCTTTCAGTTGGAAAGGCATGATGGGCATCTTATCATCAAGCTTGACCATAATGGTGAATATGTATTTCTCCAGACCACAGCAACAGAATAACATCTCCCCTGCTTAGACCTCATCAGATTGCTCTGCTTAGCTTAGAAAGGGCTCAGGCAGGCCTCATCTGTTCTCTTTCGCAAAGATCTTCTGATCACCAATGACATTTTTCTCTTCTTGGTCTCTTGGCAATGGCCAGATAGACCTTCAGGTTAAGAACTGCTAACACTACTGTGATTGGATGTCAGTACTCTTTTCCTTTTTAATTCCTGGTGGTGACTTTACGAGCCCTTGGTTCCTAGGCTGCCATCCTTTAAGGTGGCTTGTTTTATTCTGATCCTCTTTCACTATCATTTCTCTGTTTCAAACTGTCATTTCAATGAAACAGAACAAAACCAGTTCCTCTTTCCTAGGCTCCAAATCAAATTGCCAGAGGGAAAAAGCTAGGACAAAGGACAAAACTGGACAAGCATGTATCTATTTACACAAAAAACTAACTTCTCACTAGGTTTAAGTTAAAGAAGATGACATTCCCTTAACACCTGCCAGCAACCCACTAATCCCCTTGGGGTGCAGATGGGACTCAGCCTTAAAACAGATCTTCTGAAGACACAACTCCACAAATCCTCCTGTTCTTCCTTCTGCCAAGCTATATAACTTATTTGGCTGAGATCTGAAGTTGTGGAACATGTGTGCATATGTAATCTAGCTTTGGATACTCTCAACTACTGTATTTGTTGATTAAAGCTAATTTTAACATCCTGGCACAATATTATTATACAATGATAATATTACATTATCTGACAGGCCTCATTATATCTAAGTTGAGAGTATTGCTGAGAAATAAGAATATTTTATTGAACATGGTGAGAACCCTTGGGAGATAATTCTTCCAAGTGTTGTTATTAGAATAACTATTTTTCTGTAGAACTTCCTTTCACTTTATCTTGACACCATATATTGTGTTTATCATATTTTTCTGTGTAAAATTCAGAGCCTAGTTTATATCTTGCTGATAGCAAGTATATAGGACTCTATGTATTAAATTTTTTTGTAACTTCATACTAGCGCCAGTTTGTTTGAATGACTGCCTTACGTTGATTTTTCTCTTTGAGTTCTGAAAGGCAATATAATGTATGCTTAAGAGCTAAATCTTTGGAGCACACGTGGGTTTGTATTCTGGCTTTACCATTGCTGTACGACCTTTTTTATTTCTTCTCTAAGCCTCATTTTTCTTAACTGGGAAATTGTGATAAAAATAGCACCTGCTCCTGAAGATTATTAGGGGAGCAATGCATATAAAGCATGTAGGACTTGCATATAGGGAATGTTCAAGAACTAGGGGATGCCATGATGATTATATTTATTTTAGCATTCTGTTCTTTATATATTTGTAAGTTGCCCTAAATTCTTTCTGGCAGTAAGTGGAACGTGAATAAGTAAAGTAAAATAAAATATTTAGATTTGCATAGCACTTGTGTTGTGCAGATTACTTTAATACATTATTTCTTACCAAAAAAACATTAGCCCTTTTTTCTTGTGATATAAGCTTACTCTGAGAGGTGAAGTGGTTTTTCCAGGATCACATAATGTGTGAGCAAAATGGAAGTCCATGTCTTCTGATTCTAAGTCTGATGAGCATTTCACTGGATCACCTATGTTTGATAACATGAACACCATCAAGTTTTGACCATTTCCTGCTAAACATTATATAGCATCAGAATCTCAAATCTTCCAAGTAGATTGAAAATGTCCTATCCAACTGTATTTCTGATTAGTTCTTTCTTTTATAGGCTTTTGGTTATTTTCAAAAACTAATTACCATCTTTTTTTTCTTTGCTAAATACACTTCCTACCAACTGACCCTCCTCTATCAATTTTTACTCTGCCTCCACGCCCTCTCCATTGCCCCTCATTCCTCACATCTAAATTTTCTAGCAGTCTTTTGTGTAATCTACCTGCCTTCATTCTCACCTGCCCAGCCTACCCTATCCTGCACATCAAAAGCAAATGCAAGATAGGATGCATTTTCTTTCTATTTAAAATACTTCATTTACAATATAGCCTATGTGGGTTCTCTGTTAGCTTCCCTTTCAGCGCTCACATTCTCAGTCTGCCTTAAGGACCTGCATGATACAGCTACCTCCATACTCTTGACAGTATTAAACTTTATCTCAGCCTAGTGCTCACTGACAAGAGGAACAGTGACGAAACCTCCTCACTCTTTCATATTCTAACATTAAAGACCTCCCTGTTCTTGCATATGCTGAAATAAGACCCACTTCTATTCTTTCTCAATGACGCTTTGTTTTATAAAATCTCAGTTTTTTTCTCTCATCTTTGAATCATACCTCATTAATGAATGTTCTTATTGAAATAGTGGGGATAAAATCCTGTCCTTAATTGTCTGGCACATTTAGTCTTTCATACCATCTTTTGGATCTATGTTCCCACCCAAATAGCATGTGAAATTGCAGTCCCCGTTGTTGGAGGTGGGGCCCGGTGGGAGGTTATTGGGTATGGGGCGGTTTCTCGTGGTTGAACACCATCCCCTTTGGTGTAGCCATTGCAACAGTGAGTTCTCCTGAGATCTGGTTGTTTGAAGTATGTGGCACCTCCCCTCTGCCTCTTGCTCCCACTCCCACCATGTGAGATGCACCTGCCCCGGCTTTGCCTTCCACCATGAGTAAAAGCTCCCTGAGGCCTTCCCAGAAACAGAAACCACTATGCGTCCTGTACAGCCTGCAGAACCATGAGCCAACTAAACCTGTTTTCTTTATAAATTACCCAGTCTCAGGTATTTCTTGATAGCAATGCAGGCACAGACTAACTCATCATCAAACCTAATTTCTACTCCGATGCAACAAGAAGCCTCAACTTTAGACAAGACAACCTTCTTTCTGACTACAAACCCATTATCTTTGTCCCTCTTTTTCGCCTTTGTGTCTGTGGTTCTTTTTTGTGGAGATTCTAGCCCTCCTCCTTCTCCGTGTCTTGAAAAGTTTTCTCATTCTGCCCTGTTCCTTATATCCAGGTTCGAACCCCACCTCTCTCAATCTTTCCTACTCATGTTATCTTTTGTTCATCTCCCCCTTTAAACTGCTACAGTTTTAACGGTTCATATCTCCTTATTTACCACATTATTATAAATGTATTGGGTGCTGAAACATGTATTTCAAACAAGATTTGCAATGCTTTGTCCCATCCATTATTCTGGTCTTCATTTATGCTTTCTTCTTCATCTCCCAAGTTTTCCTCAGGGACAAGCAAAGGAGCTGACAGGTAATCAGTACTCAATAGACATTTGCAATTAATCCCCATCTGGGCTTTTCTTTAGAAAAACAAGACCTGACATTCTTTTTATTACCTACCTAATTAAATAAAAATACAAAGGAATCAGATAATATTGCTGGTGATATATGCGTTAAAGGTTTGATTTTAGATATGCAGTATATTCATTGATACATTATTTTAATTAACTCTAATTGCTTATCATAGCATTGCATAATATTGTTGCTATTTACTCAAGGGTTTACTATTTACTCAAGGACTTTCCAAACAATTTCTTGAATTGGCAGGTAATAGAATTCTTTTGTATAAATAAATCAAGAAAAGGTAATTATATTACATACAGTCTCTCTGCTAGGTGGCCTCTGGCTTGGAGGAAGGAAGTGAACATTTTTTCATGTGGAAAATAACTTTAAAAGTTTTGTTTAACCTAGTTCTGTGGATTTAACCTCTGGGATCTACAGAAGTATGGGGTGCTTTGTAAGACTGCACTTGGACCCTGGTGACAGTGAACGTGTCTGATAGGCACACAGCCAGAAGTCTTTGATATGAGGCAAACAAGAGGGGCCAACGTCCATTCCCTGTGATTCTTTCTCATCCCAATACCAGGAACAGCTTCTCTGTGAGCACCGTGCTCACCATCACACAATGTCTTTCCTTCTCTGTTTCTTGCCATATTGCTGCACTGCGAGGTGGCTGTCATTTCTGATGTTTCACTGGCCGGTCTCACAAAAGGATCATGTAGCAGTTTTTATACTCAGTTTTGGGCCTCAGCTCAAATTCTGAGATAACGGTTGGTGTCCCACTGGACATCCAGTTACCTATAAGAATATGCTTTGGACCTTATTGAGAAACATTGTATTATAATTTTGATAAACCCTAGTTTATCATCAAAATGCCATACTGTCTCTGACTAGCAGGAGAAATATCCTTTAGTTCTGATGATGAGAGTTACTGTGGTGTGGTAAGAAGAACAGAAACAGGTCTTTGGGCCCTAATGTGTGACCCTGGTCAACACAAACCTACAGGAATAACATGAAGTTAAGCTTTTGCAGCTTCCTCTAGTAATTCTGGTCTAAAAATGGAAAAAAAAAAGATTGGAGAGCTAGGAATGAATTATCTGGTATTGCTGTCTACATTGATCTTACTCACCAGATAATTGCTTGGCACCCTCACTCTGCCTTAGTGAACATCACCTAAGTAGCAGCTTCCGGCTGACTGCCTGTGTTCTTGTTTTTATGTTTCTCTGATATGGAGACAGCCAGCTACACCACAATTAAAGTTTCATGCTATGACCAGTAAAGAAATCGAGCAAGTAAGAAGAGATAAAACAAGATACCACACGCAAATGTGAATGTAATAATGGGAGAAAAAAAATGCCTTGCTATTTATTTTGGTCTTTAGTACTTCTATGAGAATTCATTGCCTTAGCAACACATTAAGTCTTCTTTCTTACATCTTTAGTCAACATAAAGTGTCATAACCAATATCATGTATTGAAACTCACAAGATGTATTAATAATAACATTGCATTTAACAAGGAACACAATAAACAGGTCCACCAACTAAATATAACTAATCAGCATTTATTTTCAGAAAGTGCAAAATATCTTTTAGAGTCTGTTCCCATTTCTGCTCATCCCATTGTAGGAAGTGTAATAATATTCAAGGCTCGGCTTTCTATGTAAAAGTCAGATGATCTGCTGAGCAGGTTGCAGAGGAAATCAGAATAAAAAAAGCCAGGTTCTTTTTCTCTGACTCTCTTAATCAGTCATTCTTCATTAAGCCTCTTGGTCTTTTCTGAGAAATTTATTTCCTTCTCTAAAATTAAATCAAGGAACTGTGGAATTTCCACATGTGAATTTTCAAAAATTCCAGCTGGTATTGATTTCTAGTTTCATACCATAGTGGCCAAGAAAACAATATTTGATATGATTTCAATCTTCTTAAAATGGTTAAGATGCATTTTGTGGCCTTGTGGCTTATATGATCTATTGTGGAACATGATTTATGTGTGTTTGAGACATGTATTCTACAGTTGTTAGATGAAATATTCTATATATGTCTGTTGGGTCCATTTGGTCAAACATATAGCTCAAGTCAAATGTTTTCTTACTGATTTCCTGTCTGGACAACCCATCTATTGTTGAAAGAGGGATGTTGAAGTCCCCTACTATTGTTGTACTGCAGTCTATCTTTCTCTTTAGATTAATATTTTGCAGCATAACTAATCATAGGAGAAAAGCAAATGAAAACCTCAATGAGATATTACCCCATATCTGTTAGAATGGCTATTATCAAGGAAAAAAAACAGATGACAAGTGTTGGTGATAACAAGAGACAACAAATGTAGAGAAAAGGGAACCCTTCCACACTGTTGGTGGGAATGTAAATTAGTCCAGGCATTGTGGAAAATAGTACGGAGATTCTTCAAAAAACTAAAAATAGAACTGTTGTATGATCCAGCAATCCCAACAAAATGAAGGCTCCACCGGGGATGTTTGAGCTCAGCTGGGGGAGGGGCATCTACCATTGCAGAGGCTTGGGTAAGTGGTTTTAACCTAGCTTGTATAGACAGTTGCTGGAAGTTTACACAGAATCTGGGCAGAGCCCACAGCAGATCAGCAAGGCCACTACAAGCAGACTGTGTCACTAGACTCCCTTCTTGCTGGGCAGGGCATCTCTGAAAAAAGGCAGCAGCCTATCAGAGACTTATAAATAAAGCCCCCACCTTCCTGGGGGCTTTATTTTAAAACACCTTTACTATGATCATATAGTTCTTTACAATTTATGGAGTACATTCATCTATACAGATATTCCATATCTTATGATAGGGTTATATTCTGATAAACCATTGTTAAGTGGAAAATATTGCTAAGTCAAAAATGCCTAACCTATCAAACATCATAGCCTACCTTAAACATGCTCAGAGCACTTACCTTATTAGCCTAGAGTTGAGCAAAATCACCTGGAAACATAGTAAATTGCAGGGTATCAGTTGTTTCACTTTCATTACGGTGAGGCAATGGCCTTTGGCTTCTGGCCAGTATTGTGAAAAGGTATCTCACCCTTTTTGAACCATTGTAAAGTTGAAAAATCTGCATCATAAAACGAGGCCTGTTTGTTTGTTATTTTCACAATTCTGTGAGGCTGGCATTAAAAATCCCCATTTGACGGATAAGGCAACTCAAGGATCTGAGCTGTTTACTTGGTTTCCCAAAGATTTAGATTGAATGGAGAATGGAGTCTACCGCAGAACTCCAGAGCCTGGGATCTACTGTAGACTATTTGCCATTCAATCTAAAACTGGAGGGAGTCCAGCTGTGTCTTTTCTCAATTATATGTTAGAGATTTCATATGACTCTTCCTGACAGTTTGCTAGTGAGCTTGGGACATCTCCATAGAGTAGAACGTATTCACACCACAAGTAACCATCCTGCCTGACTGAGTCACACAACTTCTCATGGAAATTAGAAAGGTCACAGGACTTGATCTACATGGTCCTAATCCCTCTGGGAAGGCAATGATTAGGTAAAACAATTGGAATTTTCTTTTTTTTTTTTTAAATTTTTTATTGGATTATAGGTTTTGGGGTACATGAGCAGAGCATGCAAGACAGTTGCGTAGGTACACACATGGCAGTGTGCTTTGCTTTTCTTCTCCCCTTCACCCACATTTGGCATTTCTCCCCAGGCTATCCCTCCCCACCTCCCCCTCCCACTGGCCCTCCCCTTTTCCCCCCAATAGACCCCACTGTTTAGTACTCCCCTTTCTGTGTCCAGTTAAAAAATCTGGAGACAACAGATGCTGGAGAGGATGTGGAGAAAAAGGAACACTTTTACACTGTTGGTGGGAGTGTAAATTAGTTCAACCATTGTGGAAGACAGTGTGGCGATTTCTCAAGGCCTTAGAAATAGAGATTCCATTTGACCCAGCAATCCCATTACTGGGTATATATCCAAAAGACTATAAATCGTTCTACTATAAGGACACATGTACACGAATGTTCATTGCAGCACTGTTTACAATAGCAAACACCTGGAATCAACCCAAATGCCCATTGATAATAGACTGGATTGGAAAAATGTGGCACATATACACCATGGAATATTATGCAGCAATCAGAAATGATGAGTTTGTGTCGTTTGTAGGGACATGGATGAATCTGGAGAACAATTGGAATTTTCAACTATAATAATAGAGTAACAAAATCTGAGTAAAGATGTACAATACTAAAAATCTAGGCCAATTTCTCAAAAACACTCTGAACATAAAAATAAAAAGTGCTAAAATAAAGACAAGCATGTCGAAACATAAACTTCAACTATTATTTAATCAAGTGCCTTCTTATGCAATTAGGTCTCATGTACAGTACATCATGTTTTAAATATATACACACAATGAAAAAGTCGCAAATTGCAGTGGCTACTTAAATAAGCACCTGAGGGAGATTTGTTGGCTACTTGTTTGCCTGTCCATGCATTTCCTCTGCACCCAAACCCCAGCAGCATCAGAAACAACCCCTCTGGTCAGCAAGGGATCATGAGCAGAACCTGGCCAATGACTGCTCTTTATTTTTTCCTGTGATATAGACATTGGTCCAAGAATGGACATGTGACTCGTGAAGGGCCAATAAAAGTTTTTATATAAGTTCTTTGGGAAAGGATGCTTTCCTTAAGTTGCAGTTAGTCAACTAAGAGGCAGCCAGACCGCATCTTCCCAGGAGCCTGGAGAAGCCACGCTGGGACAAGTAGGCAGGAGGCTGCTTGAAGAGAGGAAAATCTTGGTGGTATGAGGCCTTGTTCTAGCCCTGCAGCAATTTCTTTCAACCTATGAACAACCTCAGAACAATTCTAGCCCTTTATGCCAATAAGTTGTATCTGTTCCTCAAGGTGGTTTGTCTTGCGAGGGAGAATAACCTGTCCACTCTGGAACAAAGAGAAAGTCAGGTTTCCTCCTTAGTTGTAGGTAATCTGAGATGACAGACATTCAGATTTCAGGTATGAGTAGTGGAGGGACTCCATCAGGGCTTTAAAGATTAGGCCTCATCTTTTCCTCTTGTTTGACCTATAAGACTTTTCTATTTGGTAGGAAGATGAGACTTTCCTAAACTGAGGAGCCAATGGAGAGAAGCAAAATGTCAGGAAGAATAAAAATTGGGAAAAACTTACAGCAGATGAAGGAAAGAAGTGCTATTTAGAGTTTAATTAAACAGACTGAAGTTTTCTAGACACTAGGGATATAGTAGTACTACATAACAGAAAAAGTCACTACCGTCAAATCCATTTTTAAAGTATCAGAAGTGATGAGTTCTGTAAAGAATCTTCCTTTGCTGTTGGTTGAGAAAGGACTGTCTAAAGAGGTTGTATTTAAACAGACACCTGAATGACAAGGAGACAGCTA
Source organism: Callithrix jacchus (assembly GCF_049354715.1). Classification (NCBI taxonomy): domain Eukaryota; kingdom Metazoa; phylum Chordata; class Mammalia; order Primates; family Cebidae; genus Callithrix; species Callithrix jacchus. Next base: position 68,748,265 of record NC_133502.1, read on the forward strand.
GGTAAAAATCTTGAGTAAAGAGCATTTCTGGGAGAGGAAACAGTGTGCAAAAGTCCTCAGATGGGAGAAGTTTGGCATATTTTAAGAACAAAGAGAAGACTGGTGTAGCTGGAAGGGAGTAAAGGGTAGTACAGGGGTTTCTTCAGCCTCAGAACTGCTGACATTTTAGAGTAGACAATTTAAAGAGGTTGTAAATTTATCAATAATCTAAGATAGCATTACATGCCATGAATTACTCAAGATAATTAACAGAAAAACAAGAAATATATAAGGTCTATGAGAATAAAACTTTAATGCAATTTAATGTACTTTTTGAACAAAACTTTAATGTACTCGTCAAGGATAAAAGAAGTCATGAACAAATGTAAAGATGGAAAGTATGGAATCAGGAGGTTCATTATCGCAGAGACTCAAAAGAATGTAAATTCTCCAAAGTCAATCTGTAGCTCTAACACGATTCCAATATTTTTGCCAATAGGATTTTATTCTTGCACCTGGACAAAATAATTACCAATTCATATGAAAATATAAACAAGTCAAGAAAAATAAAAAATATTCTGAAAAGTAAGAGTAATGAGGAAGAACAAACCATGTAAGATCCTAAAATATATTACACAACCTAAATAATTACAGTATTGTGATACAGGCTCAAAAACAGGCAATGCTGTAATAAAACAGAATCCACTAATGTAAACCAATGCCAAGGGTAATTTAGTAAAAAATAAAATTGGTATTTTTAAATCAATGAGAAAAATATTAAGAATTAAATAAATAATACTGGGTTAACTGGTTAGCCATGTAGAGAAATGTAACTTAGATCTAAACCAGCACTTTTGTAAGAATAAATTCTCAATAGATTAATTATTTTAATTACATGTAAAAATTTCTTAAAATTATTAGGAAAATATAATAATGGGAGAATAATTTATAATCACAAAGTGTAGGAGATGTTTCTACTTCAGATCAATAACCTAAAGTCATAAAAGAAAAAAAAACTGAAAAAGTTGACTATATCAAAGTTTTAAAGAAATATTAACAGAAAATTGCTATAAAAATCAAAAGAAAACAAACTGAGAAAATATATTTGCAGTCTTATTACAAAAGGCTCATTTAACATATTAAGAGTTTCTACCAATTGATAAAAGATCAGCAATGCAGTAGAAAATTTGGTTATTTATATACAATATCTCACTTTAATATTGAACCATCTGAATGTGTTACTTTTCAAAAGACATAATAAAATATAAACTTAAAAATAGAGATTGACTACCATTGTGTTATGTCTTCAGTAAGGACTATCACACTTAGATATTGACTTGTGTAAGTGAGTGTTTATGTGGAAGCTGATAAATGTTGAGTGTCATCGCTGAGTTGACATAGTATGAACAGTATTCAAAATCGATCTGCGACCTGAAGAAGGAAAGCAGTTTGAAGGCAGAGGTAATTGTAAGAACTTAAACCTATTACACAACAACCTTTCCCCATCCTCACCCACAGCTGTTAAATTGACAGAAATGTTAGGAAAAATTTTAGACTTCTGTTAGGGGAGGGAGGGGCAAAATAAAATACTTCGAAAATCTTAGTTCTTAAGTGGTAGAGTGGAGTACTCCCAGCTGACATTTGGGTTATTCAGAAGTAAAGCAAAGAATTAGAAGCAAAAAGTAATAATAATAAAATAAAATCTAGATTCAAAATCAATCTGTGCTGGCTGATATGATGAATGGGCACAAAATCAAATTGTAGAAATATTTGCTCTCCACAGTAACACAAGTATCTAGCACAGGGCTTGGAAGAGTGAAAAGACTCAATATTCATCCCTTCACTTAGGTTTCTCATTTAGATACTGGTTTTCTTGACATGACTGTCTTACCCACAATAGGAACAATCTGAAACAAGTGTATTAGTTGTTATTTGATGGGGAAAATCACATGGCTTAAACAAAAGAAAGTAGTATTTACCTCTCATGTTAAAAAAAAAAAAGTTCAGATTTAAGAAATGCTGGGCTGGTAGAGATGCTCCATTGCTGTAACCAGGAACTCAGGTTCCTATCATTCTGCTTACCATGTAGGACATGGAAGCCATGTTTAAAGTCACTTCATAGTTCCAGGTAGTTGTGGGAGCTCCAGCTATCAAATCCAGTCTTCATAGAATTACAAATGAAATAAGACAGGCACAAGTACATACTATGTGTGGCAGTTATCGATTTATTGCCTCTCAGCTCCAAATCTACTCTTTGCCCTGCTTTTATGATACTAGCGCTTGATCCTGTAAACATTCTCCTTTGCCAGTTTACTCAATATTGGGCTTGTCCAAAAATGGCTGTGGAGGGTCATGGCAAATCTGCAGCAAAAAACGGCATTCCTGATGGCTCCATGATACTATTTTTGGTGTGTCCAGCAGCCAGCAGATTGGTATTTGAGTTGCCCAGTAGTGCTCACTCCAGCAGCCCCCACAGACCCATGCAGGGCTGTGCCCTCTGGCAAATTCCTCCATCAACAGGCAGGTCACTTCTATGGGCCAGTTCTAGTTTACACCTTCCAAAAAAGTTCTTGGCCACAGCAGGCTGCCTGTTCCGGTGACAACTAAACACTCTCCCACCAGGTATAAATCCCAGGGGTGAGAGTAGAGCCTTCTTTAAATTCCTAGTTTCTTTATTGGCCATTTAGGCTCTATATGCGGTTTGTTTAGCTACTTTTCTATTTTTATAATCCTCTTTTAACTATTTTAGTGATTAACTATTATTTCCTGTTTAATGAATCTATATATGAATTTTTCCCTGTTCAAATTAATGATATTGTTTCTGTCTCCTGATGAGACTTTGGCTGATCAACTATATGATGCTGTTTACATGAAATCCAAAATCAAGCAAAACAAATCCAACTTTTTCCTTTGGGAATGTTATTGACAAGGGCAGTCATAAGGGAGGTTTCCAAGGTTCTGGAAATATTTTATATATTCATCTGGTAATGATTTCCCAAGTATATGGATGTGAAAATCCATTGACTTATATGATTAATGTTTGTCCACCTTCTGTACATAAATTATTAATATTTCTCAATTACAACAGTGAATAACAATGTATGTTGCAAGCTAGAAGAGGAAGTAAATAGATGGTGAAAAAGAGAACCTTGTGTGGCCAAACCAGCCCCTTTCAAGAGGTTCCCCAGTAGTATCACACTGCAGTTACTCTGAATGCCACAGACTTCAATAAAATCCCATGGCCATAACTAGTGGCAAGGAAGGTTAAGTGGCAGTATGCCTATCTAAAATCAGGGTTCTGTAAACTAGGAAAGAAGGAAAGAGGGGATGCTGGTGTAAGCAACTAGCAATCTCTGCCACAATGGGTGTTATATTAAATTACCAAATATTTATTCAGTGATAGCCATTGTAATAAGCCCTGGGGATATAGCGATTAACTAAACTGGCAGGGTTCTTCCTTTCATGAAGTTACATTTTAACACTTGGCCCTTAGATGATGACTATAAAAAAATTTTGGAGAATAAGTGGGTGAATGATGAGGAAATGAATGAATGGGTAAACAAGTAAATAAATGCACAAGCATATAAATATTATTGTTTCAATGGGACTAAATCATGTAAGGAACTACAAACACAATTATAATCTTGAGAAGAATATATGCCCCACAAGGAAGATGTAAAGGGCTAGCAGGGCTGATTTATCATACCAGAAAAGCTTAAGCTATAAATCACCCCACAGAAGTGAATTCTCAGTGGAGGACAGAGCTATGCTTCGCTTATTGATTCTAGATCAAAATGTTGCCTCCTTCAGAGGCCAGTTGGAGTTTGAGATCTCCCAAATAAAGGCTTTAAAATATAATGATGAAGAAAGGCATCAGCTAAAAGGCACATAACCAAATTCAAGAGAAGCACATGCTGTCCCTGAGTGATAAGAAAGCATTTACAGACCAAAGGCTTCCTAGAAAACAGTTTACCTTGGTTGAGATTTTTTTGAGCCTCAAGCTTGGGTTTTGCCCAGAAAGCTCTTGCCTTTTCCAGGGTCTTCTGAGACATTTTTTGGATGGTTATCCCCGCACAATACATATACACAATCTCCTTTAAAGCACTGAATTAGACAAGACCCACTAACTGCCTTGAGTGAAAGCAATGCAAACCAAAATGGGGATACCAATAGAGAAGACAAGATTTTGAGGAACAGATGCTCACAGGATGATGAAAATGTAAGAGTAGCCAGGAAGGGTGGCTCATGCCTACAATCCAGCATTTTGGGAGGCCCAGCTGAGGAATTGCTTCAGCCCAGGAGTTTATGACCAAGAGATGACCCATCTCTTCAAAAAATATAAAATGTAGCAGAGCATGGTGCTACATACCTGTAGTCCCAGTTATTCAGGAGGCAGAGGCGGGAGGATTGCTTGAGCCCAGGAGGGCTGCAGTTAGCCATGGCCATGCCACTACACTCTACCCTGGGCAACAGAGCAAGACCTTGTCTTGATTAAAAAACAACAACAACAACAACAACAACTTAGAAGCACATAAGTGAAGATAAAAGTCTGCGTAGGTGGGTATGTCAAAGGTGGTAGAATGGAAACATGCAGATATTGGCTGTCATGTTCTTTTTACAATGGCACTGAAATCCCGTATGGGTGCTGTTTTTCTATATTAGACAGAGAATTTGATTATAAAAAATAGCCCAGGAGGACAGTGCTTCTGCACCTTAATTTTGTAGCTATGAGCGATGACCTCTCCAAACCCGTTTTGTCAACCATAAAATGGAGGATTGTAATACATAACATGAGTGGCTGCCAAAACATTAATACAATTCCTTTGAGAATAATTAAATATAATTAAATTTTATCTGCCAGATAGTACCTATTCTTTAAAAATTTAAAAATGAATCATAAATCATTGCCATTTCCTGCCTGGAAATCAGAAGTTCTAATAGAAGCTATTTAATAGGTGCCTGGCATGTAATTTTTATTCATACCAGACCTTCTGTATGTTTAGTCAATTCATTTTATAATGAGATGGAAATGTTCCTATGATAATATGCAACTGTAATGGAAGGGTTTGTAATAGGATGCTATGGTATACAGAATACTGAATCATGCTCCTATTTATTTATTCACTTATTTACATATGCCCTGACTCATTCTTAAAAAAAAAAAAGAATTTGAGATGATTGGAGCAGAAACACAACAACATGATCAAATATAAATGAAAAAGGGAAAAAAGAGTACCAGGGCAAAGATAAATTAGAAGACTGGGTCATGACACTGAGAAAAATAAGAAACGTATTCTGTAAAGGATTACATCGTCGCTATAATTTATTTCTGAATTTGTTTCTGAACTCTCCTGAAACAAAGACAAAATGAAGAGATAAACAGTTTCATAGCTCTCTTTGTCTAATGTGAAAAAGAAAATCATATAAAGTTCTCAGAAGGATGAGAAACCCAATAATTTGAATTGTAGACGAGGCTTTATAATCTTGGGTAAGCCATCTGATGCTTCAGGACACCTTTGATTCTTCACAAGATGTCTGACCAGATGACTGAGTTTTAACTTTAATTTTGTGAGTGGAAGCAATATGTGCTCCTTTCAGATCAAAACTATCCATGAATGACCTCCTCTGTCTTCTCCCTTTACCAGCTACTAATTAATTCTGTTTCTTAAGTTGCATTATGTTTTAAGCAGACTCTGAAATGGAGGTTAGACTCTGAGTTAGATGTTGGTTAGGGAGGGTGTTGGGATAAATACCCATGGGAGAAAGAGAAAAAGCAGGATTAGGGAGAGGGACAACTTGGGCTATAAAGCAGGCCTGCTAACAGCCTTGGATGACCCCATGGGCACTCAAGAGCTAAAGCAGCCCATCGAAGCCAGCTCACTAGTCTCTGGTTGTGAGCCGCTCTAGAAAGTGACCACAGGTATGGCAGCTCTCTATATTAAAGGCAGTCCTCAAAAGAGATGACATCTAAAGGCATGCCCCACAGCTGGGGCAACAAGTTGTTCTTTGAAGGGTGATGGGGTGGTGAATCTTTGTATCCACACCCAGAGCAACCTTGAAAGTCAAAAGCTAAGCATGGCCAAGTCCAGCACACAACCCCCACCCTCTACTCTGTTGCACTGAACCACTGAAATTTTAAGGTTTAGCTGTAATAGCAGCTAGTTTTGTGTTAGGTAACACAGAGACACGATCTTTAGGACATGCTTGGTACAAGAATGCATAATTCTACTTTGTTAAATTGAATGTTAGTGTAGAGCCTAAACAGAGCTGTGCAGTTGACAAAAGTTTCTCCATGCCACAACTTTTATGTTTTCAACCTTTAGTCTGTGACTTTCCCACCTTTCTGTAATTTCCACTATCGGCCCCTTCCCAACTTATTTCATAAACTAAGTTTATATCCTCATGCTCTTCAAGTTTCTGTCTTAAAAAAAGAATCTTGTATTATCGTCATTAATTCAGCACTATTTCTAATAAAAGTGACAATGTTTTTTTTTCCAAGAAAAAATGGATATTGAATCCCAGAAATAAAGGGATGTATATGCTGGGAGAGGTAGAAGAAATTTGAGGAATTGAAGAATCCGATCAGTTTACCAGGAGGGTACACACTGTCTTGTAGGAGCGGCCCCCTTTTCAACTATTTAATTCCAAGCCTGTGTCCTCTCTGGTCTCAGGCTGCACTACACGAGGAATTAAAATGTGGCCAGTTCTTAATACTTATTCATGATTTGCTCATTCTTAGCCACAGCTCCTAACACGCTTCCCAGTATCTCAGAAAATTATCTCTGGGAATCTCTGAGGAGTCACGTAGGAATTCTAAAGTGATCTTTTCATACTCTTCTGATTTAATCTCCTCATCACTAAAGTCCATTGACCAAGAACCCACCTGGTGCAAGCATGTCTCATGCCTACAGCTCCATTGTCACCATGGAATCTGGCGTTGATGGCAAAGATGCTGTCTCTAGGAGCTGTCCAAGTGCCCTGAGGTTTCAGTGTGAAGCAAACAATCAGATTCATCTCTAGCTTGGAGCTTCTGCTCCACATGGAAAGAATGAGAACTCCTCCTCAACTCTCAGGTTATCGAATGAACAGTGCTGTTTTACCCTCCTATCCAGAAGAATCCCTGTAAAAATAGTACCTCATGAGAAATATAGCCCCTCTCTCCATAGATTTCAGTTCTCAATTCTTAGAATTGAGTCAGCTGGGCTTGGCTGGGCTGGGCCAAGAAGGAGACCCTATCAACTGTGAGATGGAGACCCGGGAAGGGGACCCACTCCAAGCTGTCTCTTTTAGTCCACTTGTCAGCAGAGGAGAAAGCTCTCTAATCCTTCTTTCACTAAAAACCCTCATTCAAATGGACTCCTGGCAGCAGCCCTGATAATTGATGTACAATCAATCATAACTGAATCCCAGTTAAGGGTTAAATTGTGACTTCTATTACACATACAAGGAGTAAGTTTAAGAAACCAGGTAGTAATATGAATAGCAGTATACATATACTAATGACTAACATATATTGAGGCCATGTGCTAATCACTCTGCTAAGTACTTCTTCAGCATTTTCTGATTTAAACACGATCAAACTCTGCAAAAGATATTCTTTTTCTACTTAATCAAAAAGAAAACTAAGGTAGAAAGAGTTAAATAACTGTCCAAATTCACACATCTAGGAATTGGCTGAGCCTGGAGTTTATAAAATAATTTGGGGAGGGGCTAATAGTAGAAATAATAATGTCCCTACAATTCAGATTACAATCTTCAATTTCTCTGCCCATGCCTACTCCCTGCTCTATCATTTCCATTGGGACACAAATATAGTACAATTTATGCCAGCTTTACAAGTCCATCTCTCATCCCATGGCCTCCCATGACCATTATCTTTTAAAATAAAACTCTGTAGAAGAGTCTCCTAATTCCCTATCTCCTTGCCCCCTCTTCCACTGTCACTTGAGCTACTGCAAGAATGCCTTTATTCTCACCTATCCCGAAACTATCAATCACTCCAAACTACTCTATCAATCACCAAGCGTCTGGAGTCTCTGGATTTGAAACCCAGAGGTGAAGCTCTCAGCCACTGTCTTTGGCACATGGTCACCAGAGACTGACCTTCGAGTTGCATGCCCTGCTTAAGGAATTTGAGTGTTCTTTTATTGTATGTTGCTAGGCAGAATAAATAGTTCTTGGATAATCCTTTTGATCTTGTACAATTTTAAACAGATATGAAAAAAAGACCAATTGAAGCCAAGGTAATAATAAGGAATTCTACCAAGGATAGAATATTTTTCCAGGTAGGCAGCTGTGTGATTAGAGGCACCCATATCCACTCACTCTACACAGAGCCTAAACATCTTTTAGTCTCAAAGTCTCTTGAATCTCTGAGACCCTCATACAAAGGTCAGCTAACTATGTAACAAGGATTCTGTTTTTGAGGAATACCAGGAGAGGCTAGGATGGGAAAATACATGGGAAAAACCAGGTAACCTAAAGACAGAGAGTGTCCAAAATAAGCTTTATTGTCTAGCCCAAGGTAAGCCCTGATCCTGGGCACATACCAGGCATGTGCTGCTGTTCACACTATTGGAACTTACCAAAGTCAGTTGCTGCCTTTCAATCTCCATGTTATTACCGTCACTGCAGTATTTGACACCCCCCTTCCCTTTACTCTTTTTTCCACAACTCCGTTAATGTCAGCTTTTGTTGCAGCTACAAACAAACCCCCCAAATCAATGGCTTACAAAATCCAGTATTTATTTCTTGTTCACATTGCATGGGACCTGCAGATTGGCTACAGCCTTGGCATGGGTCCATGTGTCTTCTCATTTTGAGCCCATGATGAAGGATCGGCCACCATCTGGCCCATGCTGTTCTCACAGTGGGTGATAGGAACAAAAGAAACAGAGACACTGCGTACACAACAATTAAAGCTTCTGCTCAGATGTGGGGTGTGTCATGACTGCTGAGCATCCATTGGCTTAAGTGAGTTCACTTCCCTCTACAGGCGCCTGGAGAGGGGCATGAGCAGAATTAATGATGAGCAAACTGTAGGATCAACACTAACTGGCTCTTCTTCAATTTCTCCGACTATGCCCACTGAGTCACAGAAACTGTTTTTCTCTGTCTCAGCCTCTCAGAATGCTGCATGCTCTCGAGTTCTGTCCTTGCTGCCTTTTCCTCTCTCTCTGCCTGTTTTCCTGAGTCCAGCCTGTCCATATCCGTAGTATCAGCTGCCAACACCTCTGCATTTACATCTTTAGTGCCACTTATCTCCTTGACTATAGGCCTACTTTCCCTATATAGTGAATGCTTCTGTCTAAATATCTTTCCAATATCACAAACTGAAGTTATACAAAAACTAACTTATCTACTTTTCTCTAAATTTCTGCTTTTCCTGAAAGTTCTGAATTGCCTACTACCACCTCATGAATACAAAGTATTGACTCTTCTTTCTCCTCTCCCTAAATCCAATCATCACAATAGCCTCATTTCAGGCTTCCCCACCACCCCCAATCTGCCATTCCAATCCCTTCATGCCCTTATTGTCCTGTCAGTAGTAAGCCATGTATAGTGGACTTCCAATATGTCTCTCCTCCAGATTCTCTCAATTTCAATTCTTACTCCATATCCCTGTCAAAGTGATCATCTTCAAGCATGAAATAATCATGGTATTCCCAGTTGATAGTCCTTTGGCAACCCTGTTCAGTGCAGTTCAAATAACTGGAATCACAGGAGTCCACACAGGTGGCTCACAGAACAACAAGGGGAGAAAGGGTGGAAATTTATACTCTCCTGTCTCTTAGTTTCACCAAGGAAGCTCTAGTATAGGTATATATGCTGTGCATGATTTGAATAAAGGGGTCTTGAAATATCAAGCCAATAGACAAACATAAATACTTTGACAATTCCTCACCTATAAGATACATTAAAAAATTCTTAAAGGTGTACACTTTACAGTCAGGCTTCAGTCTCCTTCTCTAACCTCACCTTCCACCATGTTCTCCACCAATCTCATCTCATATGCACACCATCCCTGGCAGGACAGCAGCCACACTGAGACATTCAGTGTAGTTCTCTTGGCTGGAAGTGCCATTCTCTTGGTTCCTTTAATTCCATCCACCAAGATTACTGTTACTCATTCACCCTTTCAGACGTCTAGTTTACACCTTCTTTTCTCTCTTGAATGTCTATATGTCTCCTTCAGCAGCTGATCACTGTGCTTTATATTTCACTGGGAAAATGTAAATTTGAAAAAGGGCTTCCACACACTACTGTCCCAACATCTACCTACCTACCTGCACATACACCAGTGTGCTTGCCTTCTGTTCTGTTTGTGTTGGTACCAGTTCCTGCTCCTGTCTAAGGCCAGCTCCCCCACTGTGTACCTGATCCCACCTCCTCTCATCAAAAGCATTTTCTTCAGTAATTATCCTGACTTCCTAAATTACCACATTTTCTTCTCTGCCCTATCATTTCCATTGGGACACAAATATAGTACAATTTATGCCAGCTTTACAAGTCCATCTCTCATCCCATGGTCTCCCATGACCATTATCTTTTAAAACAAAACTCTGTAGAAGAGTCTCCTAATTCACTATCTCCTCCCCCCTCTTCCATTATCACTTGAGCTACTGCAAGAATGCCTTTATTCTCACCTATCCTCAAACTACTTTATCAATCACTCAAAACTACTCTATCAATCACCAAGGCTTTCACCTTGCAAAATTCAACAGCAATTCATATCCCTCATGTTGCTTGACCTATTAACACTTACATTGATAACTCCTTCATGTTGAAACATTTCTCACTTGGTTTCTGGCATGTTATTCTCCTGCTTCTACAGGATTAGCCCCTCTTTCAAAGTCTCTTTTGTGGAGTCTTCCTCATTTTTCTGATATGTAAGTGTGTGGAGTGCCCAAATTGTCCCAGGTGATTGCATCTGATCTCACAGCTTTGAATAACACTTTCAGCATAAAAAATACCCAATATGGTCTGGCTCCCATTACCTTTCTAACTACAAACACTCCCCAGATCTTCTGCCCCAGTTGTTCCCCAGAACAATCTTCAGTATTTTATGAACATGGCATTCGGCTCTCCCCTTAGGGCCTTTGGGCTTGTTGCTTCCTCAGTCTTAAAGGTCTTCCTCCAATACGTACATGGCTCACTGTTTTTTTTCCAGCCTATGATTAAATATTGTCTTACCATGATGCTTTCCCTGAACACCCAATGTAAAATAGCAATAATTTCCCTACAATCCAGCATTCAGCTCATGATTTTCTTTGTCCTATTTTGGTCCTTTCTATTGCACTAATCAATTTCTGACACATTATATATATTTATTTACTTGTGTATTTGTTAATTATCTTGTCTCCCTCCTTGAGGGCAGGAGATACATCTATTTTGTAACTCCTTTATACCCAGATCCCAGAATGGTGCTGGACATGTGAAATATTTATTAAATAAATGAACAAATAATATATTCTTTTTTTTCCTAAACATTCTTGAGTAGATTCTGATTTATGCCACTGTACAGGATGAAAAAGGCTGCTACTCTCCTGGAAATTCCTACTGCCTAGAAATACAAGCTGCCACAGTTTCTAGGCCTGCCTTTGACTGTTTATGACCCAAGCCTTAAACTGATTTCATTACACCTATTTCTAGGTGTTTTATTTAAAACAAGTGCCCTGAGATCTCTAAAGGGTGAGGAACATTTTTTCAATAATAAATTCATGTCGATTCTTTGAAAACATTAAATATTTAACTGCAACTCTTTTAAATAAAAAATAAGAATTGAAATCAAAGCTATGTAGTTGACTTTCAAATGTTAAAGCTTTAGTGCTGATCATTATGGTGTTTGAGCTTTGGGCCACCTTCCAGAGAAATCTCACTAATCTCTTGAAGGAAAGTTGGAGCGCAAAAGGATCATCTAGATATCTTTGGTTCAGGGCTCCTCTATAAAATTCTGAGCACAACTCAACCTGTCTGACAAGCTAAGTAGTGAGGTGAGTTTTCTAGAAAGATGCTTCGAGTGACTTCCTGTCCACTCTCTTCTACAGCTGTCCAGCTTGCCTTAGAGTATAATGTCCTCTTGGTTCCCTACTACAGCATCTATATCTAGGATTCAGCTTTCCCTCCTCCCATCTTAGAACATGTGCAGTTCCCTCTAAGCTGTCCAATAGAATAGCCATTACTCACCTGTGGCTACTTAAATTAAAATTAACTAAAATAAAAATAAGATTTAACATTGTGTTTTTCAGTTGCACTAGTCACATTTCAAGCACTTGGTAACCACGTAGGGCTAGTAGCTACTACACAGAATATTATGGAACGTTTCTATCTTTGCAAAAATTTCCATTGGATAGAACTTCTCTAGACTCTCAGGATTCCACTTCTGGAATCCTAACTGATTTTTTAATATGCTCATTCTTCAGTCTTTCTCTCAGATCACAGTTCTCACTCCAGCTTCAGCCCCTGAAGCCATAATACTGGACTTAGTCCTTAAGTCATAACAACATAGTGATAATGCCAAGCCTGTTCTCAGATCTCCATATACATTTAAATGTGTGCATTTACATGTAAGCAAATGTAATCTCTATTTATATGTACATTAAGACTAATGATGATGTTGAAGTCACCGGTTGCTAGAAGAGAATGTGTGAGAAGAACCAATCAGAGGGGATCTACTGCCCAGGAGAAAAAGCAAAGCACCAGGACTGGAGGAAACAGAAGGAAATTAGTACTTTCCAGTGAAACTATGCAGATGATAAAACCACCAGGAAGGAGAGAGATCAGTCAGGGAAATAATGCACCATGGGAACATGGAACAGTTTGCATCCTTGTAATCATGTGCAAGTCATAGGAAGCAGACTCTAAACAGGTAAAGGTTTTGCTTACATTTGGATTGTGCACAGTTCATTCACTGAGCTAGAGCAGTTAGGCCCCTAAATTATGGCAGCCGTGTTATCATGGGGAGAAAAACAAATATAGTAACTGAAGGCAGGGATATTCCTTGGGCCCAGCCTGGAGAGCAGTTTTGGCCAGATTTGTGCTTCTAAGAAAGTCACGAAAGGGAAGAATATGACTAATATATAACAAGATTGACTTCTTCCTGGGTTAGAGAGAGAGAAAGTTACTGGGTAAAGTCTGGAACTCCTGCTTAGAAAGAAAACCAAGACACCAGGAGCCCAGGCTGGGAGAGGGCTAATTGCTCAGATTCCTCGAGAGGCACTGACAAGGTTTTCTGTGTGATATTGGCAGCTTCACCTCAGATTGCTCTCTTGACATTTAATATCACTGAGACGGGAGGGCATGCCAGGGCCCAGGAATAGAACAGTGGTGCCAATCAGAGGGATTGCTTTAAAACAACAATAATAAACAAGAAATAAAGCCTTGATGAAGGAGTAGGGTTTCTGTTTAGAATGCCAGGTATCATGAAGGATGTGGAGGGGAGGAACTGGCGATTCTGACTGTGTGAAATCACATCACTAAGTCTACTTCTAAGCTCTAAGCTATCCACTTTTCTCCCAACCCCCAGAGAGCGAGAGAGCTGAGCAATTTTGCTGACCAATGAAGTCATTCTACTAGTGGGTGTTTTAAAAAATGAGTTGAGGCCATAAATACCCCAGTATGCTTTAAATTCAAGCAATATGTTTCAATAAAGCTAAATTTTTATATCATTGCCAGTATTGAATCAGTAGACTAAATTCTGCAAATGGAATTCAAACTATTAAAAAAATCAAAAAATATGTAGCTAAGCCTTCATATGAAATAATTTAGAAATTCTTTTCAACATAATGTAAAAGCCATTTTTGCTCTGGGCTGATATCTCTAATCTGTGCAGAATTTCTTTCTGAGACATATGGATACAAAGGCAAAAGAAAAGGGGAAAAAAAAGTACATGCCTTAAAATCTTCAGTGCTCTGTTAGACTCAGTTTCTTTATTTCAAAAACCTGGCAAAAAATTATTGATTTTCTGAGAAACAAGCAGGCAAGGATCAGTTAATTTCTTGAGGCAACTAATGGCTTTGTTATTTGACATTTCTGAAGGGCTTATCATGTGCTCAAGATACAGAACACAGAAGGGAAGTGAAACATTAGCCTGGACTGAAGAACTCTGAATGTGTCCCAACTGGTTAGTGTGGATGAGGTAAATATGTCATTCTGATTTCTGTCCTCCCTTTCTGGTCTCCAGGTGGACTTCCTGAGCCTTGAGAATCCATCTGAATGAGAATAAAGGCATAAACCATTCATGTATGAAGAAGTTACTATGCAGGTAATGTTGTACTAGCCTCCTATGAATCCTTTACAACAATCTAGAGCGGTAGGTATTATTTAGTATTCCCTATTTTCAGATGCAGAGAAGTTAGGTAATTCATGCAAGGTTGCACAGCTTTATAGAAGGAGCCAGATTCAAACTCATGTTTCAAATTCATTTTTTTCCATGGAAATTAGAATGGCCCTCATGGTAAACAACATATAGGAACATATTTCTTAAACCCAAATCTCTGAATAATTCTAATTCTCACAAAATGCCACTCAAAAGAGTTTTGTAGTTAAAGAACATGCTTTGTATATTGGCTTATAATGTGAACTTTTCCCAGACATTATGTAAAGGGAGGCAAATGAAGAATTAAATGGATTATGGTGCTGCACAAGAGAGCCACATGTAATCTTCTTGGACCTCCCAAAGTCACAAGAATTCTTGGTCAAAAAATTGTAGACTTTCTGGATGCTCAGGGAGTTAACCTAAAAGAGACCTGAATATTTTATTCTATAAAGGCATAAAAGCAAGTGAATGAAATGGGTCTGCACAGTTCTGTACCTGCAGGCATAAAAACATGCTGCCTAAAACGTAGAATTGACTTAATTCCTAGTGATGCAAGAAACAGGGTTTCTTATAGCACTGCTTCTAGAGTGATAGCCTGTATGTCATTGTGCCCTAATGGAAGAGAAGTAGACAGTCTGCTGTCTTCCATGTGCTGAAATGAGATCTGAGTCACTTTCAGAAAAAGAATGGTTGCAGAAACCTTTACTCTACTTGGCTACTGTTCAGCAAAAGTTTCCATAAAATGTCTTAGAAGACATTTCTTAGGCTAAGAAAACAGCCTAAGAAAACAGTGGGAAATACATCGTGACATGGCAAACCGCACTCACGACTCAATAAGTTTTTATCTTTTCCTCAAGACAAATTGTTTAAAAGATTGCTTCCTATTATTTGTGCTGCTGGGATCTAGTTTTCTCCTTTGTGTTTCATCACAGGTAGTGATTGCCAAGAGGGAGAGTTAAATAAAATAACTTGTCACAAGCTAACATGTGACTTAACACGTGTCTCGGGAGTGAAATTCCAGAAACAGAAAATCTTCCCTTAAGGAAGGCATTTCCCATCAGATTTGCAGGGGTGTGACCCAGTATTAATTGAGTGCCTACCATATGCTAGGTGCTTTATAAATAAAAATTTGTCCCCTTTAAATATAATTTAATCTCACAAGGGCCATGGGAATTACCCATTATTATCTTCACTTTACATGTGAGAAAGCTAAGCTCAGAGGTTTCTACAAAATTGCCAAGGTCATGGAGCTAGTAAGTTACAGACATGTTTGTTTTAAAATTTTTATTGAGGTATAATGTTCATATAATAAAGTCTATATGTAAACTGCACTAATCTGAAATGTACAACCAGTGAATTTCTACATGTCTATATGCTCAAGTAGTCACCATCTAGTTCAAGAGTTATTTTCACATTGCAGGAAGTTCCTTTTTGCCCTTTTTTATCCAAAATGCACCCAAAAGGTACCGTAAAACCCAAGAGGTACCATAAACATAGATTAATTATGCTTCTTCTTAAGCTCTGTATGAATGCAGCATGACTAGCCATTGTGGTTTGCCTGGAGCTGAGGGGGTTCTGGGATGTGGATTTCTCAGTGCTAAAACTAAAGCAATTGGTCACCCTGTAAATGGAATTGGACAGTTTGTGCTTCTTTTGCTCAACATAATGTCTGTGAGAGTCACCTAGGCTGAAGTAAGATTTTGTTTCTTTATTACCATGTATCTTTCCACTGTATGATTATTCCACAATTTATCCATTATTCCGTTGATGTACATTTGAGATGTTTCCAGTTTGGGGCTTTTATAAATAAATCTAGGACCATTCTCATAAAAGTCTTTTAGTGAATGTGATTTCTCAATTCTGCTGGGAACAGAACTGTTAGGTCATAGCTAAGAATATATTTAGCTTTAGTGGATACCATTAATGTTTCCCTACATGGCTGTACCAATTTACACTCCTATTAGCAATTTATGAGAGTTTTGGTAGTTCCTCATCTTCATCAACATTTAATATGTCATTACTTTTTAGTCATCCTTGCAGTGTGCTAGACTGCTAGCATAGACATTCATTCCTTTGTGTATCCCTTTCCCACATTGACTAGCCCTTGGCTGCATGATTCACTGTAGCCAATGAGACATTAGCAAGAGTGACACGAACAAAGGTTTGATAAACCCTTGGACACTGGAACTTGTTCTTGTGGAACATTCACTAAGGCAGACTTGATTCACCATGTAAAGATATCTGGCTGTGCTTCTCAAAAGACCCCATGAAGAGGCAGAAGAGAGGTGGACTGCTCAGCTGGGCCCAGGGGTTCCATGCATCCCAGTAGAGGCACCACATATGTGAGTGAAGAAGCCACCTTGGAAGTCCCAACTCTTGTAGAAAAAAACACGACATATGAAATGAAAAAATACTTGCAAGACAAATGCCTGACAGGGGTTAATCTCCAAAATAGCTAATGAACTTCTATAACTCAATAGGAAAAAATGAAACCTAATGAGATGATTAAAAAGTGGGCTAAGGACTTGAGGAGACATTTTTTCAAATAAGATATACAAATAACCACTAGGTATATGAAAAGAAGTTCAATACTACTAAGCCATTGGGGAAATGTAAATTAAAACCAGGATGCCCTATCACCTCATACCTGTTAGGATGGATATTATTTCTGAAAAACCATAAATATATATACCTACTATGTACCCATAAAAATTAAAAGTTAAAACATGAAAGTGTTGGTGAGGATGTAGAGAAATTGGAAGCTTTGCACACTGGTGATAAGAATAAAAAATGGTACAGCCACTATAGAAAACAGAATGAAGGTTTCTAAGAAAGTTAAAAATAGAACTTCTATAGGACCCAGCAATATCACTTCTGGGCATTTATTTAAAAGAACTGAAATCAGTGACTGAAAGAGATATTATTTATCTCTTTTATTATTGTTGTGAATAATGCTGCAATAAACAGCAAAACAAATGCTCTCTATCACAGCTTTATTCACTACAGCAAGATATGGAAACAACCTACATGTCCATAAAAAGGTGAATGGAAAAACAAAATGTGTTACATGCATATAATGGAATTCTATTAAGCCTTAAAAAAAGAAGGAAAAGCTGCAACATATGATAACAGAATAAAATTTGAGAACATTATACTAAGTGAAATAAGCCAGTCATAGACAAATGCTGCATAGTTCCACTTATATGAGATATCTAAAATAGTCAAACTCATAGAGAAAAAGAATAGAATGGTGGTTGCCAGGAACTGGAGGGAGGGAGAAATGGGAGGTTGCTAATGAACAGACATAAAATTGTAGTCAAGCAAGATAAATAATCTCTAGACATCTGTTGTACAGCATTGTATCTACAATAAGGTACTACATACTTTAAGAAGGTAAATCTCATGTGTGTTGACCACAGTTTTTAAAAGCTGCTTTTTTAAAGGAGATAAACAAAATTAATACTCTACACAAGCTAATCCAAAATAAAATAGAGAAGACATAAATTAGCGATATCAGAAATGAAATAGTGTCCCAAAGACATTAAAAGGATAATAAAGGCTATTACAAACAACTCCACATCCACAAATTTAATGCCTCAGTTGAAAGTCCTTGAAAGACATGCTGTGCTAAAACTCACGCAAGTAGAATATGTAATCTCAAGAGGCACGTATTAAATAAATGGAATCAATAGTGAACAGACATGTATCAAAAGAAGACATGCAGGCCACAAACATATATGAAAAAAAACCTCATCACTGGTCATTAGAGAAATGCAAATCAAAACCACAATGAGATACCATCTCAAGCCAGTTAGAATGGCAAGCATTAAAAAGTTAAGAAACAACAGATGCTGGAGAAAATGTGGAGACGTAGGAACGCTTTTGCATTGTTAGTGGGAGCATAAATTAGTTCAACCATTGTGGAAGACAGTGTGGCAATTCCTCGAGGATCTAGAACTAGAAATGCCATTTGACTCAAGAATCCCATTACTGGGTATATACCCAAAGGATTATATATTATCTACTATAAAGACACATGCACACATAGGTTTATTGCAGCACTATGCACAATAGCAAAGACTTGAAACCAACTCAGATGCCCATCAATGATAGACTGGGTAAAGCAAATGTGGCATATATACACCATGGACTATAATACAGCCATAAAAAAGGATGAGTTCCTGTCCTTGGAAAGGACATGGATGAAGTTGGAAACCATCATTCTCAGCAAACTAAGACAGGAACAGAAAACCAAACACCAGATGTTCTCACTCATAAGTGAGATTTGAACTATGAGAACACATGGACATAGGGAGCATCACACACTGGGGCCTGTTAGAGGGGTGGAGAGCTAGGGGAGGGATAGCATTAGGAGAAATACCTAATGTAGGTGACGGGTTGATGGGTACAGAAAACCACCTTGGCACATGTATACCTATGTAAGAAACCTGCATGTTCTGCACCTGTATCCCAGAACTTCAAGTATAACTTAAAGACTAAAATAAAATAAATAATCCTCCAAAGAAAAAAGCACCACACCTACACAGTTTTACTGGTAATTCTATGAAACAAAGAAATTATATTACTCTACAATTTCTCCCAAAAATTTGAAGCAGAGGAAATACTTCTTAACTCATTTTATGAGTGAGGCCAGCATTCTCTTAACTACCAAAACTAAATAAAGACATTATAAGAGACCGGGCGCGGTGGCTCAAGCCTGTAATCCCAGCACTTTGGGAGGCCGAGGCGGGCAGATCACGAGGTCGAGAGATCGAGACCATCCTGGTAAACATGGTGAAACGCCGTCTCTACTAAAAATACAAAAAAATTAGCTGGGCACGGTGGTGCGTGCCTGTAATCCCAGCTACTCAGGAGGTTGACGCAGGAGAATTGCCTGAACCCAGGAGGCGGAGGTTGCGGTGAGCCGAGATCGCGCCATTGCACTCCAGCCTGGGTAACAAGAGCGAAACTCCATCTCAAAAAAAAAAAAAAGACATTATAAGAAAAGAAAACTGAAGACCAATATTTTTCATGAAGGTAAATGCAAAAATCCTCAAAAAAATAGCAGCAAATCATATTCAACAATATATTAAAATAATTATACACCACAACCCAAATGGGATTTAAAAGTACACAAATTTACTTCAATATGTGTAAGTCGATTGATGTAATCTATATACAGATGGAGAAGAAAGAACTAAAACTATCTTTGTTTGCCACTAACATGATAACCTATTCAGAAAATCCCAAAGAATTAACAAAAAGTACTCCTGAAACCAAGCAATTGTAACAAAGTCACAAGATGCATTGTTAATATAGAAAAATCAGTGGATTTCCCATAGACACATAATAAACAATTAGAAATTTTAAATTAAAACCACAATACAACTTACAATAGCACAAAAAATCTAACAAATATTTATAGAATCAGTACAGTTAAATGGTCAAACTCTAGAGAAGTAAAGAAAATGTAATAATTGGATACTTAGTGTTCTATGTTCATGGACCTGAAGGCTAGAGTTGTAATGATGTCAATTATTTCCATATAATCTGTAGATTCAACACAATTCTAATCAAAATCTCAGCATTTACATTATGATATTAACAAACTAATTCTAAAGTTCATATGAAGAAAGAAAAAAGACCCAGAATAGAACATGTAATTCTGATGAAGAAGAATAACATCAGAGGACTGACAGTTTGCAACTTTGGAACTTAGTATACAGCTACACTCATCAAGATAGAATAGTATTGGCAAAAGAATAGATAGATAGATTAATGAAACAGACTGAAGAGCCTAGAAATAGATACAAAAATATAGTCAACTAACCTTTGTCAAAAGAGCAATGGCAATTTAATGAAAAAAAGATAGTTTTTGTTTTCTTCAACAAATGGTACTGGAACAATGACATCCTCATGCAAAAGGAAGAAAACTACAGACCTTATATCTTTCAGAAATAATAACTGAGAATGGACCACTCTTCTGATTATAAAATGCAAAACTATAAAAGCAACCTTGGGCTTGAGTTTTTAAATACAACACCAACCTCTTAAAAATAAATAAATTATACTTTATTAAAATACAAAATTCTGTCACGTGAAAGACATTTGTTAAAAAAATTAAAGACAACTCACAAACTGAGAGTAAATATTTGCAAAATGCATAATCTAATAAAGAACTCATATCCAAAATACAGAGAATTCTTAAAACTCAATCAGAAGAAAGCAAACACCTAATTAAAACTTGGAAAAACAATTGAAAAGATACCTCACAGAAGAAGATATATAGATGGCAAATAAGCATATGAAAAGATGCTCAATATCATTTGTCATTAGGGAATTGCAGATTAAAGCAAAAATGAGTTACCACTATTAGAATTAGCCCATCAGAATGGCTAACATTAACAAAAACTGACAATACCAATTGCTAGCAAGAATATAGAGCAACAGGAACTGTCATTCTTTGCTTGTTTGGATGCAAAATGGTCCAACAAGTTTAGATGATAGTTTGAAAGCTTCTAGAAAATCTAAACACAGTCTTACAATACAATTGTGCTCCTAAATATTTATAAAATGTTATTGAAAACATATATTCACACTAAAACCAGCCCACTAATATTTATAGTAGCTTTATTTACAATAACCAAAATCTAGATGCAACAAAGATGTATTCATTAGGTAAACAGATAAACTATAGTGCATTAGTGCAATGGAATATTATTCAGTGATAAAAATAAATTCGATATTACACCACAAAAAGATTTAAAAGAATTCTAAATCCATAATTCTAAGTGAAAGAGATCTATTTGAAAAGATATATACTGTATAATTCCAATTACATAATATTTAAGAAAAGACAGAACTATAAAGATAGTAAATAGATCCATGATGTTCTGCGAAAGGGGAGGGATGAATAGGTGAAGGACAGGGGAATTTTATTATAATAAAATTATTCTGTATGAGGCTATAAATGGTGTATCCATGACATTATGCATTTGTGAAAACCCATACAATTGTACAACTCAGAGTAAACTCAATGCATGCACATTTTTTAAAAACCATATAATAGAGGTTGAAGAATCCCTAAAAGGAACCATGACAAGAGAATCTAATTCTGTTACAACTGTATGAAACAACTTCACTCCTACGACCTAGCAAGGCAGGCCAATATTCAAATCCAGGAAATACAGAGAACACCACAAAGATATTCTGCAAGAAGAGAAACCCCAAGGCACTAATCGTCAGAATCACCAGGGTTGAAATGAAGGAGAAAATGCTAAGGGCAGCCAGAGAGAAAGGTCAGGTCACCCACAAAGGGAAGCCCATCAGACTCACAGCAGATCTCTCGGCAGAAACACTACAAGCCAGAAGAGAGTGGGGCCAAAATTCAACATCCTTAAAGAAAAGAACTTTCAACCCAGAATTTCATATCCAGCCAAACTAGGCTTCATAAGTCAAGGAAAAATAAAATCCTTTGCAAACAGGCAAGTACTCAGAGACTTTGTCACCACCAGGCCTGCTTTACAAGAGCTCCTGAAAGAGGCACTACACATAGAAAGGAACAACCAGTACCAGCCACTCCAAAAACATACCAAATGTTAAAGAGCATCAACAAAATGAACAATCTGCATCAACTAATGGGCAAAACAGCCAGCTAGCATCAAAATGGCAGTATCAAATTCACACATAACAATATTAACCCTAAATGTAAATGGACTAAATGCACCAATCAAAAGACACAGACTGGAAAATTGGATAAAAAGCCAAAACCCATCGGTGTGCTGTATTCAGGAAACCCATCTCACAGGCAAGGATACACAAAGGCTCAAAATAAAGGGATGGAGGAAGATTTACCAAGCAAATGGAGCGCAAAAAGAAGCAGGAGTTGCAATGCTCATCTCTGATAAAATAGACTTTAAAGCAACAAAGATCAAAAGAGACAAAGAAGGTCATTACATAATGGTAAAAGGATCTATACAACAAGAAGAGCTAACAATCCTAAATATATATGGACCCAATACAGGAGCACCCAGATACATAGGCAAGTTCTTAATGACTTACAAAGAGACTTAGACTCCCACACAATAATAGTGGGAGACTTTAACACTCCACTGTCAATATTAGACAGATCAACCAGACAGAAAATCAACAAGGATATCCAGGACTTGAACTCAGACCTGGAGCAAGCAAACCTGATAGATATTTACAGAACTCTCTACCCCAAATCCACAGAATATACATTCTTCTCAGCACCACATCACACCTACTCTAAAATTGACCACATAATTGGAAGTAAATTACTCCTCAGCAAATGCAAAACAATTGAAATCATAACTAACAGTCTCTCAGACCATAAAGCAATCAAGTTAGAACTCAGAATTGAGAAACGAACTCAGAACCATGCAGCTTCATGGAAACTGAACAACTGGCTCTTGAATGTTGACTGGATAAACAATGAAATGAAGACAGAAATAAAGAAGTTTTTTGAAACCAACGAGAACGAAGACAACATATCAGAATCTCTGGGACACATTTAAAGCAGTATCTAGATGAAATTATACAGCAATAAGTGCCCACATGAGAAGAGTGGAGAGATCCAAAATTGACACCCTATCGTCAAAATTGAAAGAGCTAGAGGAGCAAGATAAAAAAAACTTCAAACCCTAGCTGAAGACAAGAAATAACTAAGATCAGAGCTGAACTGAAGGAGATGGAGACACAAAAAACCTTTCAAAAAAGCAATAAATCCAAGAGATGGTTTTTTGAAAAGATCAACAAAATAGACAGACCACTAGCAAGATTGATAAAAAAGAAAACAGAGAATAACCAAATCGATGCAATAAAAAACAATAAAGAGGAAATCACCACAGATTCCACAGAAATTCAAACCATCATCAGAGAATATTACAAACAACTCTATGCACATAAACTAGTAAACCTGAAAGAAATGGATAAATTCCTGGACACTTGTGTCCTCCCAAGCCTAAACCAGGAGGAAGCTGAAACTATGAATAGACCAATAACAAGGTCTGAAGTTGAGGCAGCAATTAAGAGCCTACCACACAAAAAAAAGCCCAGGTTCAGATGGGTTCACAGCCGAATTCTACCAGACACACAAAGAGGAACTGTTAGCATTCCTTCTGAAACTATTCCAAATAATCCAAAAAGAGGGAATCCTTCCCAAATCATTTTATGAGACCAACATCATCCTGATACCAAAACCCGGCAGAGACTCAACAAGAACAGAAAACTTCAGGCCAATATTCATGATGAACATAGATGCAAAAATCTTCAATAAAATACTGGCAAGCCAATTGCAACAGCACAGCTTATCCACCATGATCAAGTAGTATTCATTCCGGGGATGCAAGGCTGGTTCAACATACCCATGTCTATAAACGTAATTCACCACATAAATAGAACCAAAAACAAAAACCACATGATTATCTCAACTGACGCAGAGAAAGCCTTTGACAAAATTCAACAGCCCTTTATGCTAAAAACCCTCAATAAACTAGGTATTGATGGAACGTATCTCAAAATAATAAAAGCTATTTACGACAAACCAACAGCCAATATCATACTGAATGGGCAAAAACTGAAAGCATTCCCTTTGAAATCTGGCAGTAGACAAGGATGCCCTCTCTCACCACTCCTATTCAATATAGTACTGGAAGTTCTAGCCAGAGCAATCAGGCAAGAAAAAGAAATAAAGGGTATTCAAATAGGAAAGGAGGAAGCCAAATTGTCTCTATTTCAGACGACATAATAGTATATCTAGAAGACCCAATCGTCTCAGCCCAAAATCTCCTGAAACTGATAAGCAACTTCAGAAAAGTCTCATGATACAAAATCAATGTGCAAAAATCACAAACATTCCTATACACCAATAACAGACTTAAAGAGAGCCAAATCAAGAACAAACTGCCATTCACAGTTGCTACAAAGAGAATAAAATACCTAGGAATACAACTAACAGGAACGTAAAGGACCTCTTCAAGGAGGACTACAAACCACTACTCAATGAACTAAGAGAGGGCACAAACAGTTGGAGAAACATTCCATCTTCATGATTAGGAAGAATCAATATTGAGAAAATGGCCATTCTGACCAAAGTAATTTACAGACTCAATGCTATCCCCATCAAGCTACTAATGACCTTCTTCACAGAACTGCAAAAAACCACCTTAAACTTCATATTAACAAAAAGGGAGCCCGCATAGCCAAGTCAATTCTAAGTAAAAAGAACACAGTGGGAAGCATCACACTACCGGATTTCAAACTATACTACAAGGCTACAGTAATCAAAACAGCATAGTACTGGTACCAAAACAGAGATATAGACCAATGGAACAGAACAGAAGCATCAGAGGCAACACGACATATCTGCAACCACACAATCTTGGATAAACCTGACAAAAACAAGCAATGGGGAAAGGATTCCCATTTAACAAATGGTGTTGGGAAAACTGGCTAGCCATGTGCAGAAAGCAGAAACTTGACCCCTTCCTGACACCTTACCCTAAAATTAACTCCAGATAGATTAAAGTCTTAAACATAAGACCTGCCTGGCACCATAAAAACCCTAGAAGAAAATCTAGGCAAAACCATTCAGGACATAGGAGTAGGCAAGGACTTCATGAACAAAACACCAAAAGCATTGGCAACAAAAGCCAAAATAGACAAATGGGACCTAATGAAACTCCATGGCTTCTGTGTGGCAAAAGAAACAGTCACTAGAGTGAATCGGCAACCAACAGAATGGTATAACATTTTCGCAGTTTACCCATCTGACAAAGGGCTGATATCCAGAATTTATGAAGAACTAAAACAGATTTACAAGAAAAAAACAAGCCCATTCAAAAGTGGGCAAAGGATATGAACAGACACTTTACAAAAGGAGACATGCATGAGGCCAACAAACATATGAAAAAATGCTCATCGTCACTGGTCATCAGAGAAATGCAAATCAAAATTACATTGAGATACCATCTCACGCCAGTTAGAATGGTGATCATTAAAAAATCTGGAGACAGCAGATGCTGGAGAGGATGTGGAGAAATAGGAACACTTTTACACTGCTGGTGGGAGTGTAAATTAGTTCAACCATTGTGGAAAAAAGTGTGGCAATTCCTCAAGGACCTAGAAATAGAAATTCCATTTGACCCAGTAATCCCATTACTAGGTATGTATCTGAAGGATTATAAATCGTTCTACTATAAGGACATATGCACACGAATGTTCATTGCAGCACTGTTTACAATAGCAAAGACCTGGAATCAACCCAAATGCCCCCTGATGATAGACTGGACTGGGAAAATGTGGCACATATACACCATGGAATATTATGCAGCCATCAAAAATGTTGAGTTCATGTCCTTTGTAGAGACATGGATGAACCTGGAGAACATCATTCTCAGCAAAGTGACACAAGAACAGAAAATGAAATACTGTATGTTCTCACTCATAGGCAGGTGATGAACAATGAGAACACATGGACACAGGGAGGGGAGCACTACACACTGGGGTCTATTGGGGGAATAGGGGTGGGACAGCAGCGGGGGCAGTCAAGGAGAGAGAGCATGGGGCGAAATGCTAGTTGTGGATGAACAGGAGGAAGGCAGCAAATCACACAGCCACGTGTGCACCTATGCAACTATCTTACATGTTCTTCACATGTACCCCAAAACCTAAATGCAATTAAAAAAAAAAGTTAAAAAAAAAACTTTACTTAAGTGGATGTAGGGAAGAGGTGCTGACTTCAGTAACTTTGGAAATGAATGGAAGCATTATACTCTCGTTGACAAAGCTATTTCCTTTGAGATTGCAACTTAACAATCTAATAATGCTATATTTGTGTACTGGATTTGAACAAATCAGTAAATGGATGGCAGATGGTAGGAGTCAAATTTCTCACCTTTGGAGTTTATGGATAAGTAAGGATAGGAGGTTACAATGATCCATGCATGTGGTAATGGATTAGAATCGGAGATATCAGTAAGAACTTATGTTTAATTTAATACAGATACAGATGTTTACACATAGAAATATTTATAGGTATGTATACATATGGGAATTATCAAATATATATGTATACATCTCTGTTCTGTCAGCTGAGAGGGTCAAAAGAAAATGATAGCCCCATAGCAATAAACACATTCAATGCCCAGACAGATCTTGGTTTTCAATATGTTTTGACATAAAAGGAACCAGGGCACCTTGAAGAAATTACTGATTTTAGGACTGTGAGGAAATACGCAAGATAAGGACAGGGGATTTTATAGTGCCAGAAAGTAATGACTTGTCAAAAACAGTAACCACAAAAGAAACAGATGTTATTGATGTGGGTATGTCAAGAGCATACAGGGGCCAAATGAAAGAGCACCAAACGGCCGAAGTGGGAACAGTTTAAGTCACAAAATTAAAAATCATATTGGATTATAACTTAGAGGATAAAATAAATATCATGGGTCCATACTGAAGTAAATAAATTATTGAATAAATTACTAAATGGAGAAGGAGAGAGAACTCTCTTACACAGAAGTATTAGAAATAAATTATGTAAATTTTTTCACCTTAAAGACGTGGAGAATAACTCCTCTCTCCTTATGGGTGGGCTGCAGATGAAATTGGCATATTAGAGATAACCACTACACATCTATTAGAATGGCCAAAATCCAGAACACTAGCATCACCAAATGCAGTCAAGGATGTGGAGCAAGGGGCACTTTTATTAATTGCTGGTGAGAATGCAAAAGAGTAAATCCGCTGTGGAAGACAGCAGTCACACTCTTTGCTATTTACCCCAAAGTGTTGGAAAAACTCTTTGTCCAGCAAAACCCTATGCACAAATGTTCATAACAACTTTATCCTTAAATACCAAAGCTTGGAATACCATGATGATGTCCTTTGGTAGGTGAATGGTTAAGTAAACTGTACTACATTTAGAATATGAAATGGAATATTAATGAGCACTGAAAGGAAATGAGCTATCAAGCCATGGAAAAACACAGAAGAAATTTAAATTCCTATTACTAAGTGAAAGAAGACTATCTGAAAAGGATACATACTGTATGCTTCCAACCATATGATATTTTGGAAAAAACAAAACTATGAAGACAGGAAAAGCATCCGTGGTTGCCAAGGGTTAGCAAGAAGGATGAATAGTTGGAGAGGAGAGAATTTTTAGTGCAGTGCAGGTACTCTGTATGATACTATAATGGTGGATGCATATCATTACACATTTGTCAAAACCTACAAAATGTATAACACCAAAAATAAACCCTAATGTAAGCTGGGGACTTTGAGTGATAATCACGTATCAATGTAGATTCATCAGTTGTAACAAATGTACTATTCTGTTAGGCGACACTGATAATGGAGAAACTATGCATGTGTGGGGCAGGGAGTATATCAGAAATCTCTAAGGTTTTCTGTGACCCTAAAACTACTCAAAAAATAGTCTACCCACACCAAAACAAAAAGAGGCATTTTATCTTTGTAAGCTTCCTCCCCTAAAACTGTAACTTCAGTCTAATTATGAGCAAAACAATCTCCTAGAGAGTCATCCTACAATATACGTGACCCTAGGGTTTTCCATGGTACAGTGGTCATCACGCTCACCTCACACTATACCTGATTAGTACTCCTTAAACCCATCAAAGTCATGAAAAATAAGAAAATCTGAGAAACCTTCATAGCCAAGAGGAGCTTAAGGAAACATGATTATTAAATGTAATGTCGGGGGTCGGGACTCAAGATGGCGCTGTGAGAACAACCCAGGATTGGAGCTCTCATTGAATCTGCAAACAGTGAGTCGGAGTTGCATTTCCAGACTGATCTTTGTTGCCCACAGAACGGGGAAACTCCCAAGTATAAAAAAGACACGGGACGCCAGGCAGTAGGTCTGCCTGGGGAAGCCAGCAGCCGGGGCGTCGGCGGCCGGCCCTACCCAGCAATCCCCACAGGGCGCGCTTGTCCGGGTGCACTGTTGAACCGGCAACCTGAGACTTGAGAGGGCTGGACTCAAGACTGAACGAGACTTGGACAGTAGGCCAGCCCAGGGGATTGCAGACACAGATCATTTGGGATACCCGGTGGGACGAAAAAAACCGTGATTTCAAACTATCAGGAGCAGACGGTCTGAGACGCTCTGTGGGGGAGGGGCATCCACCACTACCGAGGCAACCCGCCCCAACTGAGATACACGCCCATTGCTGATGCAGCCTGCCATTGCTGAGGCAACCCGTCCCTACTGAGATACACGCCCACTGCTGACGCAGCCAGCCGTTGCCAAGGCAACCCGTCCCTACTGAGATACACGCCCACTGCTGACGCAGCCTGCTGTTGCCAAGGCAACCCTCTACAAAGAAGAGTCTCCGCAGCAGGGCATGGCGGAGACCACAGCAGAGCCTGCAGGAACAGGGCAAATCACACAACAGCAGGGCGGAGCCTCGGCAGCCAAACAGTGGCTAGTCTGCCTTCTAGCTGGGCATGACACCTCATCGGACATCGAAAAATAAAGCCCGAACCCCCTAACACAGAGCATTTGAGAAAAAAAGGGTTTTTTTTAATGAGCTCTGTTGCAGCAGAATCAAACATAGCAGCCTAACAGCCCTGAATGAACAACAGAGGTCACAGCTCAGCAATTGAGCTCCAAAAAGTACAGACTGTCTCCTCAAGCAGCTCCCTGACCCCTCTATATCCAAAAGACTGACATTTGGCAGGCATCATCCTGGGACAAAGATAGCAGAAAAAGAAACGGGTAGCATCCCTCACTGTGCCACAGCTGCTAGAGGTGCACCTCAGACAAGCAGGGCCTGGAGTGGACCTCAGCAGTCGTACAGCGAATGGGCTAGGCTGGTAGAAGGAAAACCAAGTAACAGAAATACTTCATCATCAACAATCTGGGTGTCCACTCAGAGACCCAATCGAAAAGTCAGCAACTACACAGACGACAAGCAGATAAACCCACAAAGATGAGAAGAAACCAGCGAAAAAAGGAGGAAAACACCCAAAACCAGAACACCTCGCCTCCTAGAAAGGACCAAAACTCCTCACCAGCAAGGGAGTAAAGCTGGACGGAGAATGACTGTGACGAAATGATGGAATTAGACTTCAGAAGGTGGATAATGAGAAACTTTTGTGAGCTAAAAGAACATGTATTAAATCAATACAAAGAAACTAAGGAACTTAAAAAAAGATATGAGGAAATGATAACAAGAATGGATAACTTAGAGAGGAATATGAATGAATTAAAGGAGCTGAAAAACACAATACGAGAACTTCGCGAAGCATGCACAAGTTTCAATAGCCGAATTGACCAAGCAGAAGAAAGAATATCTGAAGTCGAAGACCAACTCAATGAAATAAAACGAGAAACCAAGATTAGAGAAAAAAGCGCAAAAAGGAATGAACAAAGTCTCCAAGAAATGTGGGACTATGTGAAACGACCTAATCTACGTTTGATAGGTGTACCAGAAGGGGGCGAAGAGAATGAATCCAAGCTGGAAAATACTCTGCAGGACATCATCCAGGAAAACTTCCCCCACCGAGCAAGACAGGCCAACACTCAAATGCAGGAAATACAGAGAACACCACAAAGATATTCTGCAAGAAGAGCAACCCCAAGGCACATAATTGTCAGATTCAACAAGGTTGAAATAAGGAGAAAATACTAAGGGCAGCCAGAGAGAAAGGTCGAGTTACCCAAAAAGGGAAGCCCATCAGACTCACAGCAGATCTCTCGGCAGAAACACTACAAGCCAGAAGAGAGTGGGGGCCAATATGCAACATTCTTAAAGAAAAGAAATTTTAACCCAGAATTTCATATCCAGCCAAACTGAGCTTCAGAAGTGAAGGAAAAATAAAATCCTTTGCGAACAAGCAAGTACTCAGAGATTTTGTCACCACCAGGCCTGCTTTACAAGAGCTCCTAAAAGAGGCACTACACATAGAAAGGAACAACCAGTACCAGCCATTCCAAAATCACACTAAAAGTTAAAGAGCATCAACATAATGAAGATTCTACAACAACTAACAGGCAAAACAGCCACTTAGCATCAAAATGGCAGTATCAAATTCACACATAACAATATTAACCCTAAATGTAAATGGACTAAATGCACCAATCAAAAGACACAGACTGGCAAATTGGATAAAAATACAAAACCCATCAGTGTGCTGTATCCAGGAAACCCATCTCACATGCAAGGATACACAAAGGCTCAAAATAAAGGGATAGAGGAAGATTTACCAAGCAAATGGAGAGCAAAAAGAAGCAGGAGTTGCAATTCTCATCTCTGATAAAATAGACTTTAAAGCAACAAAGATCAAAAGAGACAAAGAAGGCCATTACATACTGGTAAAAGGATCGATAAAACAAGAAGAGCTAATGATCCTAAACATATATGGACCCAATGCAGGAGCACCCAGATACATAAGGCAAGTTCTTAATGACTTACAAAGAGACTTAGACTCCCACACAGTAATAGTGGGAGACTTTAACACTCCACTGTCAATATTAGACAGATCAACCAGACAGAAAATCAACAAGGATATCCAGGGCTTGAACTCAGACCTGGAGCAAGCAAACCTGATAGACATATACAGAACTCTCCACCCCAAATCCACAGAATATACATTCTTCTCAGCACCACATCACAGCTACTCAAAAATTGACCACATAATTGGAAGTAAAGCACTGCTCAACAAATGCAAAACAACTGAAATCATAACAAACAGCCTCTCAGACCATAGTGCAATCAAGTTAGAACTCAGAATACAGAAACCAACCAGAACCGCACAGCTTCATGGAAACTGAACAACTGGCTCTTGAATGTTGACTGAGTAAACAATGAAATGAAGTCAGAAATAAAGAAGTTCTTCGAAACCAATGTGAACGAAGACACAACATGCCAGAACCTCTGGGACACATTTAAAGCAGTCTCTAGAGGAAAGTATATAGCAATAAGTGCCCATATGAGGAGAATGGAGAGATCCAAAATTGACACCCTATCGTCAAAATTGAAAGAGCTAGAGGAGCAAGATCAAAAAAACTCAAAACCCAGCAGAAGACAAGAAATAACTAAGATCAGAGCTGAACTGAAGGAGATTGAGATACGAAAAACCCTTCAAAAAATCAATAAATCCAAGAGCTGGTTTTTTGAAAAGATCAACAAAATAGACAGACCACTAGCCAGATTGATTAAAAATAAAAGAGAGAACAACCAAATAGATGCAATAAAAAAGGATAAAGGGGAAATCACCACAGATTCCACAGAAATTCAAACCATCATCAGAGAATATTACAAACAACTGTATGCGCATAAACTAGTAAACATGGAAGAAATGGATAAATTCCTGGACTCCTGTGTCCTCCCAAGCCTAAACCAGGAGGAAGCTGAAACTATGAATAGACTAATAACAAGGTCAGAAGTCGAGGCAGCAATTAAGAGTCTACCACACAAAAAAAGCCCAGGTCCAGACGGGTTCACAGCCGAATTCTACCAGACACACAAAGAGGAGCTGGTACCATTCCTTCTAAAACTATTTCAAACAATCCAAAAAGAGGGAATACTTCCCAAATCATTTTACGAGACCAACATCATCCTGATACCAAAACCCGGCAGAGACCCAACAAGAAAAGAAAATTTCAGGCCAATATCCATGATGAACATAGATGCAAAAATCTTCAATAAAATATTGGCAAGCCGAATGCAACAGCAAATCAAAAAACTTATTCACCATGATCAAGTAGGATTTATCCCGGGGATGCAAGGCTGGTTCAACATACGCAAGTCTATCACCGTAATTCACCACATAAACAGAACCAAAAACAAAAACCACATGATTATCTCAATTGACGCAGAGAAGGCATTTGGCAAAATTCAACAGCCCTTTATGCTAAAAACCCTCAATAAACTCGGTATCGATGGAACGTATCTCAAAGTAATAAAAGCTATTTATGACAAACCAACAGCCAATATCATACTGAATGGGCAAAAACTGGAAGCATTCCCTTTGAAATCTGGCACTAGACAAGGATGCCCTCTTTCACCACTCCTATTCAATATAGTTCTGGAAGTTCTAGCCAGAGCAATCAGGCAAGAAAAAGAAATAAAGGGTATTCAAATAGGAAAGGTGGAAGCCAAATTGTCTCTATTTGCAGACGACATGATAGTATACCTAGAAGACCCCATCACCTCAGCCCAAAAACTCCTGAAACTGATAAGCAACTTCAGCAAAGTCTCAGGATATAAAATCAATGTGCAAAAATCACAAGCATTCCTCTACACCAATAACAGACTTAAAGAAAGCCAAATCAAGAATGAACTGCCATTCACAATTGCTACAAAAAGAATAAAATACCTTGGAATACAACTCACAAGGAACGTAAGGGACCTCTTCAAGGAGAACTACAAACCACTGCTCAACGAAATCAGAGAGGACACAAACAGATGGAGAAACATTCCATGTTCA
Organism: Callithrix jacchus; assembly: GCF_049354715.1. Classification (NCBI taxonomy): domain Eukaryota; kingdom Metazoa; phylum Chordata; class Mammalia; order Primates; family Cebidae; genus Callithrix; species Callithrix jacchus. The sequence goes on from NC_133502.1 coordinate 68,781,041, forward strand.
TGGTTAGGTAGAATTAATATCATGAAAATGGCTATACTGCCCACAGTAATTTACAGAATCAACGCTATCCCCATCAAGCTACCATTGACTTTCTTCACAGAACTGGAAAAAAACACCATGAACTTCATATGGAACCAAAAGAGAGCCCACATAGCCAAGTCAATTCTAAGCAAAAAGAACACAGCGGGGGGCATCACACTACTGGATTTCAAACTATACTATAAGGCTACAGTAATTAAAACAGCATGGTACTGGTACCAAAACAGAGATATAGACCAATGGAACAAAACAGAGGCACCGGAGGCAACACAACAAATCTACAACTATACAATCTTTGATAAACCTGACAAAAACAAGCAAGGGAGAAAGGATTCCCTGTTTAACAAATGGTGTTGGGAAAACTGGCTAGCCATGTGCAGAAAGCAGAAACTGGACCCCTTCCTGACACCTTACACTAAAATTAACTCCAGATGGATTAAAGACTTAAACATAAGACCTAGCACCATAAAAACCCTAGAAGGAAATCTAGGCAAAACTCTCCAGGACATAGGAGTAGGCAAGGACTTCATGAACAAAACACCAAAAGCATTGGCAACAAAAGCCAAAATAGACAAATGGGACCTAATTAAACTCCACAGCTTCTGCACGGCAAAAGAAACAGTCACTAGAGTGGATCGGCAACCAACAGAATGGGAAAAAATTTTTGCAGTTTACCCATCTGACAAAGGGCTGATATCCAGAATTTACAAAGAACTCAAACGGATTTACAGGAAAAAAACAAACAAGCCCATTCAAAAGTGGGCAAAGGATATGAATAGACACTTTACGAAAGAAGACATATATGAGGCCAACAATCATATGAAAAAATGCTCATCGTCACTGGTCATCAGAGAGATGCAAATCAAAACCACATTGAGTTACCATCTCACGCCAGTTAGAATGGCGATCATTAAAATATCTGGAGACAACAGGTGCTGGAGAGGATGTGGAGAAAAAGGAACACTTTTACACTGTTGGTGGGAGTGTAAATTAGTTCAACCATTGTGGAAGACAGTGTGGCGATTCCTCAAGGCCTTAGAAATAGACATTCCATTTGACCCAGCAATCCCATTACTGGGTATATATCCAAAAGACTATAAATCGTTCTACTATAAGGACACATGTACATGAATGTTCATTGCAGCACTGTTTACAATAGCAAAGACCTGGAATCAACCAAAATGCCCATTGATAATAGACTGGATTGGAGAAATGTGGCACATATACACCATGGAATATTATGCAGCAATCAGAAATGATGAGTTTGTGTCATTTGTAGGGACATGGATGAATCTGGAGAACGTCATCCTCAGCAAACTGACACAAGAACAGAAAATGAAACACCGCATATTCTCACTCATAGGTGGGTGAAGAAAAATGAGAACACATGGACACAGAAAGGGGAGTACTAAACACTGGGGTCTATTGGGGGGAAAAGGGGAGGGCCAGTGGGAGGGGGAGGTGGGGAGGGATAGCCTGGGGAGAAATGCCAAATGTGGGTGAAGGGGAGAAGGAAAGAATAGCACACTGCCATGTGTGTTCCTACACAACTGTCTTACATGCTCTGCTCATGTACCCCAAAACCTAAAATCCAATAAAAAATTAAAAAAAAAATGTAATGTGGTATTCTAGAGCAGAAAAAAGAGACATTAGGAAAACTCTAAGGAAATAAAAAATTACAAAGTTTAATTAACAATAATGTGTCAATTTGATTTATTCATTATAACAAATTCATGGTAATTATGTCACATGTTAATAATATGGGGGACTGTGGGGAGGTACATGGGAACTCTCTGTTCAATTTTCATGTAAATTTGAACCTCTTCTTAAAAAACAATGCCTATTAATTAAAAAGACCAATATGCCATAGACAAGGCAAAGCGTCAATATGTCTCCTTTCTGTAATCTTCTAAGTATTAGAGCTTTAATCCTTACTAGGTAAGACATACCAAGTTATTAATCTCAAAGATATCAAGGTACCCCAGAAATAAATTACAGATGGCTTTAGGGAAGAACTTGAATTAGACTGAGTGGGAACCTTGATATGTTTTGGGATATACGAGTCTTGGGACATTAAGACTCTCATTAAGACTCATGTCACAGGATGAACACAGCTGCAGGAAATTGAGTTAGAGACTCAAGTAGATGCAACCAAAACCACTCTATGTGCCTCAAGAGAATGTTAAAAATACCCAGGATCCATAATGCATATTTCAATCATAGTGACGTTAATACTGAACATTTAAAACATGTTCATCAGAAACAAAATTATTCATTAGATTTGGCCAGGTTTACCCTAGTAATGCGTGATAGGACCATTCATGTGCCACCTTAAACTGCTGAGGTGGTGTTGAGAAAATAATTTTTTATGAATATCACAGAGCTAAATGTCATCTTCCTAGTACAGATGTTCTAGTTCCCAAACTCAGAACAATTTTAGCAACTGTTCATCATAGTTAAAACGAATCTTGGGAAATCAAATTCTGGTTTTTCATAAGTTTAGTTTTTTCAAATTGTTCATTATTTTGATTTCACTTTTTTATTGTTTAACATTTATCATTTAGCCTTGGCTCCAAAACTTGCAACTTTATATGAAAATTCTCAGCCTCTCTGTTAAGGAGAGGCTGGAACCTTCTAAGGCAGAGGTCCCAACCCCCAGGCCACAGACTGACTCGTGTCTGTCAATGACCTGTTAGGAATAGAGCCGCCCAGCGGGAGGTGAGTGGTGGGTGACCCAGCATCATTGCCTGAGTTCGCTTCCTGTCAGATAAGCAGCAGCATTCCGTTCTCATAGGAGCAGGAACCCTACTGTGAACTATTCATGAGAGGAACCTAGGCTCTGTGCTCCTTATCAAAATCTGATGGCTGACAATCTAAGATAGAACAGTTTCATCCAGAAAACATCCACTTCTCTCCCTCTCCCCTTCATCTGTGGGAAAATTATCCTCCACGAAACTGGTCCCTGGTGCCAAAAAGGTTGGGAACTACAGTTCTAAGTTCAACATGTTCCTGGTTTTCTTGCTTTATTAAGATAAAACTGATAAAAAATTATATATAAGAATATATATACACACAGTACACAACATTATATATATATTATACATACATGCTGCACATGGTGACTCAGGCGTGTAAACTAGCACTATGGGAGGCTGAGGTGGGGGGTTCAAGACCAGCCTTGAAGTCATGGGTTCAAGACAGGCCTGGGCAACAGAGTGAGACCCCATCTCTTTAAAAAAACATACAAAAGAGAGCCTTAAGCTTAGACCATCTTTTTCAGGTTAACCAGCCTCCTGTGATACTCAGTTAAAAGTTCAGACTCCCAATCATTTGTCCTTTCCCATCAGAGTTTTCCTTCCTTCTCCTCTTTTCTGAGTTGTGTCTGGATTCAGGATGAACCTTATTTATCCTCATGGACTTATGAAGAGAAGCTTCTGTGACATAGCTTTCCTGGTTTCTTTAGTGGCATGTCTGCTTTGCTCTGGATTCTGTGTTGCTATCCACCTAAATGTTCCTACTGGCACTTGGACTTTTGGGCTTGTCCAGGCTCCTAATGGCAAAGTCTGCAGTGACGGGGATTTGCCGTAAGTATGAGGTCCCTGTGCTCTGTACCAGGGCTTAGGAAACTTTTTCTATACAGAGTCAGAAAGTAAGTACATTAGGCTTTGCATGCAGTCTCTATCGCATTACTTTTTTTCTTATTATTGGTCTCTTCCTCCTCCTTCTTCCTCCTTTTCCTCTCATTTTCTTCCCTCTCTTACTTCACCATCATCTTCTTTTCTATATTCCCTTAAAATGTAAAAAAAATTATAATCTCGGCCATAAAAAGGTAGGCTGTGTCAGGAGTTGGCCTGCAGACCACAGTCCGCCAAATCCTGCCCTGCAGGCTTTGTCTTCTGACCTTGGCCCCTTCCTATTCTCCTACATGGATTCAGCCTCCTATAGGCAGTCTGTGGAAGACCGTAGACTATTACAGGTGCATCTATCAAGAAAATTCCCTCTGCCAACAGCTTCCTTGCTTTTCCACCATTCTGATCCCAGAAACAGAGCAACAGCCAGCATGTTCTTTCATTCCCTCTCAACCTAGCTGGGTTTTGTTGGGATTTGATTGCACAAGGCCCAGGAGATATAAGGTGGTAGGTCTGCTTTCAGGGACTCTAGCAGCAATATTCCCATCCTAGAGACATGGTCTCTAAATTCCTCTTCTTTTCCTCTCAGCAAAAGGTTTTCTACTGCTTTATGTTGGGTGGATCATGTCCTGTGATAAAGTATGGTTTATAGTAAAACTCTTCCGCTATGTTGTACCAGACTTGTGTTTTACTTCATAGAAGGGAGATTAGGGAATTGAGAAAATAATTTTAATTTTCAACCAAGCTTATCTTTCTGTAAACTTCAAGATTGTTTTTTGTTTTGGAAATGGACAATTAAAAGCGCAGATCATTTTTTCAATACAACACATTTTCTGATACATTCCTGAAATAATTATCCTAAATCTCCATATTACATAATCAAATGCTTTCTGATCTATCCATTACTCAGATGTACACAAGTTTTCTTAAACAAAGGTGCACAAGTATGTATTTCGAGTTACCAGACATCTAAACTGCTTACTGCTGACCATGAATTTGCCATACTTTGCAGGAAGCACTTAGCATCAAGGTAAAGCCAAGTATTCTAAAGTTATATATTATAACCAGCTCTTTAAATATTGTAAGTGATCATTTATTCATAAGACAAGGACCTACTTTTTCCTTCCCAAGATATTTGTCCTGATGCAACAGCAATTAGAAGGCACTCATAATCATATCACAGCAATTATTATGTTTTCTGGCAGCTCTGCCCCACCCTTACATAGCAAGCCTCCAGAGATGTGCTCTGCCTCTGGAACAGAGAGCATCTGTCCTCAGCAGTGGTTCAGCCTGTGCTCCTGCCTGGATCACACACAAGAGCCTCTGCAGTGACTCTGCCATACCCTAGGAACGATCGTCAGTGACTCAGTGGCACCCAGCAAATGAGAAGGCTGCTACAATGCTTAGCTGCTCTTTACTCTCATGAATATTCTTCGTTCTTTGCTATCTGCAGAGTGAAATACAGCAGATTTAAAATTCCAAAAAGCATTCTACTTTAGATGCCCTGCAATATGGCTCAAGTTTTGATTACAGAAAGAGGTAAAATGTAAAAGATGGTTCATTATGAATTTAAAAAGAATTTTTTTGAAAAAAACTTAATTTCATTCAGAAAGGCCAAAGCTGCTTGGCTGCTTCCTTGTGTCTGTGTTCTTGTCCCCTATCTTTTTCTCTCTCTCTTTCTTTCTTTCTTTCTTTCTTTCTTTCTTTCTTTCTTTTTCTTTCCTTCTTTCTTTCTTTCTTTTCTTTCTTTCTTTCTTTCTTTTTCTTTCGTTCTTTCTCTCTCTCTCTCTCTCTCTCTCTCTCTCTCTCTCTCTCTCTCTCTGTGTGTGTGTGTGTGTGTGTGTGTGTGTTTGTGTGTGTGTGTTGAGGAGGAGGAAGAAATATCCAGTCCCCATCACAAGCCTTCTTCCTGAAATCCCTGGAGAATATAAGGTGAGCACCACTGGGCTAGGCTGTTAAGAAGTTGAAACTCCCTCTTGCCTGGTCTGAAATTCCAGCATTAGAACCACCTCTTCTGGGGTATGTTCATTTGCCTTTTCAAGCAAAGTCATGAGTTTCCTCGTCTTTACTCCCACAGCTAAGGTGATCAGATGTCCCAGTTTGCCAGGAGCTATACCATTTTTGAAAAAATGAAAGTCCCACATCCCAGAAAACCCAGGAGTTTGTCACCATACTACTGTGTTCAAGGGTCAGTGTTTACACTACCATAATCATCTGGGTAGCTGCTGGTTGTCCTCACTAAATGTAAACTTGAAGGTAGAAATTATGTCAAACTGTAAAAAAAATTTGGTGTTGAAAGAATGAAGGAGCATTTGAGAGAATGAGTAAGTGAATGAATGTATGCATGGATGGATGAAACCCATTAGTCTGATAAGATTATCTATAGTTTGAGAGGTTTATCATTTTTCCTGAGAGGAGAGAAGCAAGATACTTTTCCTTCAGTATATTTACTCAGATTAGTGCATTAAATCTAATAACATGCCTGGATTGCATACTCGAAGGTACTACTGGGATCAACATCAGAAAAAGTAAGTATACATGAAAGATCTCAGGGCATTGGGCTGCTGAAAGGGGTAAAGCAACCAGAGACCATGGCCAAAGCTGAACACTGGCTTCTTCTAGAAGAGAGCAAGTTCTATGGTTTAAATATATCCCATAAAGTGTATGTGTTGGGAACTTAATTTCTTTTTTTTTTTCTAATTTTACTTTAAGTTCTGGGGTACATGTGCAGATCTTGCAGGATTGTTACATAGGTATACACATGGTGGTTTGCTGCCTCCATCCCTCTGTCACCTACATTAGGACGTCTGCTGCAGCAGAACTCATAACTGCCTCTTTTCCCAGATGCTATGTCCTGGGAAGGTGAGGCTTTATTTATAAGTCTCTGACATGCTGCTGCCTTTTTTCAGAGATGCCCTGCCCAGCAAGGAGGGAATGTAGTCACAGTCTGCCTGCAGAGGTGTTGCTGAGCTGCTGCGGGCTCTGTCCAGCTGCTGTGTCCTTGAGGTTTTGTTTATACAAGTTAAGTTAGAACTGCTTTAGTAATGGTGGACTACCTCGGTAATGGCAGATTGTGTCAGTAATGACAGACGGACTGCCTTGGTAATGGCAAACTGCCTTGGTAATGGCGGATGCCATTCCAGGGAGCTCGACCTTCCCAGGTTGAACTCACACTGCTGTGCTGGCTGTGAAACTCTCAAGCCAGTGCATTTCAGCTGCTGGTTTTTGTGTGGGTGGGACTCGTTGGGCCAGATCAGCTGGCTCCCTGCCTTCAGCCCCCTCTATTTCAGGGGAATGTGTGGCTCTGTCTTCCAGGCACCAGTTAAAATGGCCACCCAGATTTGTGTTTTGTGTGTGTGTATGTGCTGGCAACCCACGGTGCTTGTTGGCCAGTGGGAGTCTCCTGGTCTGTAGACTGTAAAGACCACAGGAGAAGTGCAGTATCTGAACCAGAGTGCCCAGTCACTGGAAAAGCCCCTGATGGCCTCCGTTGGGTGGGAGGGCATGGTCCTGTGGTCAGCTGTACTTCCTGGGTGAGGCAGTGCCCCACCCTGCCTCGGCTTGCCCTCCTTGGGCTACACCCACTGTCCAACCAGTCTCATTGAGATTTACCTGGTACCTTGGTTGGAAATGCCATGATCACTCGCCCTCTGAGTCGCTCTTGCTGGGAACTGTACTCCAGAAGCTGTTCCTATTCGGCCACATTCGGAGCTCTCAAATGTGCATTTTAATAGTTTGCAAGGCATAGAGTTAATGGAAGCTAATAGTACCTTGCCTTTTTCCTCACTGATGTCCAAGGACCTGATCCCATCTCTAACAGGAATCTTGGGCATCCACAGCTTCCCATGTTTAACAGCCTCAAAAGGAACATTTGTATGCTACATATTATAAATTCTTGGTGATGACTTTTCTTGGCTTGTTACATGCTGGATGTAGAGAATAAAGAGAAGTCTCTGGTATTGCTTCTACAAGAAGGAAGCATTTCTCAGAGCCCTTTGCCTTTGTTTCACAGCAGATCTTTCAGTGGAAACCTCACAGCCCAGGACACGGTGGCATGACACACTTAATGTGCCGGCCTAGGACATCAAGAGGCAAGAGGCAGCTTTGAGTTCATGAGGACCAATTCGACTTTGTCTCCAGAGAGCAAACCATTGACGGGTAAGACACTTTCAAGAATCTCATCAAAATTTGCCTTTTCTTCCACAAATTTAGGCGGCAGCATGCTCAAATTCAGATTGCTCAAGTAAACTTTGTTGCTGCTCTGTGCACAGGCCACCAGTCTCAGTGCAACACAGAAATCCTTCCTGAGGATTATGTCTGAGAGGCCAGACTTCTTTAGACAAAGTGCAGCTTCACTTGTCCCAACTCTCCCTGCATATGTCAGATTGACCTGCTTGTAATAAAATTCACACAAAGAATATCCAGTGGGAATCTCTCTGAAATGGATAGGCGGCTCTCTCCAGCAGTGCCATCAGATGTTTCTATACCAGAGCATTTTCCAGCCTCTGAATGTTCTGGCATCCTCCCTAGGGATCTCCCAGTATCTGCGGGTCACAGGATAACAGGGGCTGTGGTAGCCTCACCTAGGAGCTCCTGGAGCAGAGGAGACAGAACAATGGCAGAAACTTGATTTCTAATGCAGCTGTGTTGGGAGGTGGGGCCCAAAGGGGGATGTTTGAATCATGGGGACACTCTACTCATGAATGGATTGATTACATTATCACGGGAGTGATCCCTTATTAAAAGATAAATTTGTCTCCTCTTTCTCTCATGCCCTACTTGCTGTTCCATCATGAGATGACACACCAAGAAGGTCCTCACAAGATGCCAGCCCATTGATCTTGGATTTTCCAGCCTCTAGAACTGTGAGCCAGTCCATTTCTGTTCATTATAGATTACCCAGTGTGTTGTATTCTGTTATAGCTGTGCAAAATGGACTAAAGCAGCAAGAGATCAGGATTTTGTTTCTGGTCCATCTTCTGTATTGGCAAATGAGCCAACTGTATACAGTTTATGTCATAAGAAGCTCAGATATAAAAAGATAATACATTAAATGTTTTCTCTTTCATGTTCATTCAACTAAATGAGTTATGGAAAGTGTGAGAGGTGAGGGTGGGAAAAACACAAAGGTAAATGTGGCATGTTGAAAGCTGGTGTGAAGTCCAATTAATGCAAAGACTCAGAAGTTCGGAGGCCTGCATTTGTATGTCACCACTCCTATCTTCCAAATCTGTGATCTTGGGAAATTATACAGCATAATTAATCCTCAACTGCCTTACCTGTGAAATAAGACTAATGCCTATCTTATAAAATTATTTTGAAGATTTAAAAAAATTTGACTTAGCATTTGACATGTAATGTCTTCTTCATAAATGGAAGTTACTGTTATTTTTTATAAAGATAGAGCCCTTGGCATGTGGAAGCCACAGTTTGGCTCTTATTATACTAAAGACTGTGATGAGAATGAAAAGTGCTATAATATTCATACAAGCAAAATGTTATGGGGAATTTGGAGAAGAAAGAAAGAGAGTGAAAGATAGAGTGGAAAAAGGGAGAGAGATTATTTTTAACTGGAAAATTTGGGAAGATATAATTTAAAGAGCTATTGGAGTATCATGTCAGACCACAGAACTGGCTGTGAACATACGACCTCTGGAAATACTGAGATAATGGCTTTTCCTCAACTTCATAAACTGCTAATTTATTGAGTTTTGGGACAGCCTTAAAACTTTGCTTACTTTGAATACTCTGTAATTTTGTACAGATCAGCACTAAATTTTTTATTAATGTTCACAAAACAGATCACAGCAAGTTGAACTATAATCTGCTAAATAACTAATATGCTTAAATGTTCATTAGTAATATGTAAGGACCAAAAGAAAGTTTGTCCATCTTTCAAGGTTCTCTAAGTTTAAAAAAATTTTTTTTTTATTTTTTATTATACTTTAAGTTCTGGGAAACATGTGCAGAATGTACAGGTTTGTTACATAGGTATATACATGCTATGGTGGTTTGCTGCACCCATTAACCCGTCATGGACATTAGGTATTTCTCCTAATGCTATCCTCCCCTATCCCCCTCCCCCGACAGGCCCTAGTGTGTGATGTTCCCCAGTCTGTGTCCATGTGTCTCATTGTTCAGCTCCCACTTAGGAGTGAGAACATGTGGTGTTTAGTTTTCTGTTCCTGTGTTAGTTTGCTGAGAATGATGGTTTCCAGCTTCATCCATGTCCCTGCAAAGGACATGAACTGATCCTTTTTATGGCTGCATAGTATTCCAAGAGAGGTAAAAGTATTGCTTACTTTTCCTTTTCTGATAGAAGTTAAAGAAAGTTAAATGTGATAACCATTTTTTCTGGACAGCTCATCACTATAAACCTTCAGGCCTCCTAGGGGCAAAGGATCAAATTAAATGAGACCTAATTGCTCAGGCTTGTTTCATTCCAAGTTCACTGTGGGATGAGGACTTAGCTTTGACCCTGGGAAACAAAGACCCTGGGAATTCTACATTTACTCTTCTCTTCTGAAACATTGGTGGAAAGTTTGAATGCCCACTGTGATGACATTTTCCCACTAGCCAAACACAAATACAAGTTTCATGACTTTATGTTCTGAATTTACATGCATTTCTCTTGTCTTGCCAGTACTTAGGCATTCACAAAAGCAAACTCTAGCTATAACAAATGTAGAAATTGCTTTGCCCTTCACTCCACCCCCAGGTTTTATACACTTATATTCTCTTTATAGCAAGAGGATTTTGTCCTTATGTTGTGCTTTTCCTTGAGGACTCAGAACTTCCCAAAATCATATATAACAGCTGGTGCTACTCTAAGATTCCCTACAAGGCAAAATGCAGATGGTGATAATAACCACCCACACATTGTCAGTTTGCCCAGACATTACCCTCAAGGGACAAAATTTGTACCAGTGAAATAGGGACATTTTTATGTCAGCAAAGATCAGGCTGCTAAAAGATTTGGTGCTCTCCAGATTCTGCCCCCATCCACATAGGCTCCGAAGAGAGAAAGATAAAATAGTGAAGAAACAAGGTCCCTGGATTAATTATGAAACATCAAAAGCTACTTTGACTTTTCCAGTGTAATTAATTGCTTTGCAAGTCAAGGAACAATAATGGTCTAGGTGTGTGGGACTCAGACAGAGGACAGTGTGTAGACCATGAATTCACAGAAGACCCAAACATTCATTCTCTTATCCCTTACACCTCTCATGTTTCCTTGCATGGGGTCTAAGCATCCAAATAAATGTCTGAAGTATAAATAATTAAAGGAACAAATAGCTATCAGCAGAGTCTTAGTTCTAGAGAGACTGATGCCCAGGAAAGGCCTAATAGAATTAGTTCATCATGGGATGATGGTTATAATTCCAACCTGACCAACCAATGGTCTCATCTTGGGTAAGTTATTTGGACTTTCCAAGCCTCTGTTTTCCCATGCATAAAATAATATTTACCTTTAAGGGTTGCTATAAGAAGTAACATACAGAAAATAACAAATGTACAATGAGTAATCAAGTGATCTTCACAAGTAGCCCTCTGAATAATTTTATATTCCTTCACAGGTAAGCAAAGCAGTTCTGCCTCACCTGTGTTACAGAACTCAGTGTGGAAAGCATAGAATAAAAAAATAGAACTCTTATCCATGCAATGACAAAAACCAGTTAAGCTGAAACAGAATACAACTAGGAGTCAGAGATATATTTGTTTTCTCTTGATTTTGCTAATTAGTAGGTGTACAGTGTTGAGAAAATCATTTAACCTGTTATTTCCAGTTATATCAGCCACAAATTATGACTATAATTTTTGCTCAACATTTCTATTTTGAGATCTGTATAAGACACAACTGTGCCTTATAAAGGGCGAAGCATTATACAAATATAAAACATTATTATCAATTGAGATATTTCAAGTTGTATAATAGAGAGAAATGGACTGGAAATTCATTTGGCCTTGCTAGCAGGCAAGTTGTAAATATGAAAGAGAAAATCACAAGGCCAAGGTCAAGTTACAAGTCTGAGTCCCTAACATTGGATCCAATAAACTAAACAAGTCTCATCTTGCAAACTTGGAAAACCTTCTTGAGGAGACTTGTGAGGATATGTCTGGGCCCAATTACAAGGAATGCCATTGTACTGCAATCCTGGCTGCTAAGGATGCAGTAGGTAGGAGTGTCAGCATGCATGCTGGGAATTTTCCATCCTAATATAACATGCCCTCTATACCCAAAATACCACCAACAGCCCACTTCTTAAAACTCTCTGTTCTGCAAACCCTGACTTGCCTTGTTTGCCAATTACTTTGAATGTTCTTTCTCCGCTTCCTGGCACACCTTACTTCCTCCTACCATTTCTTTTTTTTATTATCACTCTAAACTCATTTCCTCAGGGGCCTCTTCAACTTCCATGGGAATTTCCACGTGAATCCAAAATTTACATAATTGTCCTGATAGCTTCTTACCCATACCCATTTCTAATAAGTCATTATCATAACTTGACCTTGGCCCTGTGATTTTCTCTTTCATACTTACACCTTGCCTGCTAGCCAAGCCAAATGAATTTCCAGTCCATATAATTCTTTCTATTATATACAAATATCTCAATCCAAGATGGCTAAAAATTTATACATCATCAGTCTTCCATTCCCCCCACCAAAACAAACATCGCTTTCCTAAGATGCCATTTGTCTCAAGGGTGTGCAATGTTTTGCAACGTTTCTCTGCAATATGTAGAGGGTTATATAACTTAAATATATTCTGTTGTATTGGAAGAAATGTACTCTCTTTAATTCAGGGATTTTCCTCTTTCACTACAGTGCATCTAAGTCCTGAGGGTTTTGTGAAGCTATGGTGTCATGAGGAGTGGACCCCAGGTCCTTGCAGTTCTGCTTTTGTATCATTGCCTGAGAGTTTCATAATATCATTCACCAGCCTTCAGGAGTTAGTCCATGCTCTTTGCTGCCAAGCAAGGCCTCACTCACATCTGCTATGACCCTTTAGGGTGCAGAAAGACAGAAACCCAAAGATCTGATCTGCAAAGGGTCCACCTCGAGTATTTTTCAGAGAATTTAAAAAGCACATGTGAAAATATGACTTGAGATCAGAATTTTAAAAATACTCTGAATGATTAGAGATCACAGAAGGGAAGGAATATTTCCTGTTTTTACCAGTTATAATAGAGTGTCTGAGTGGATAATAATTAACCCTACATGAAACATTGCTCTGATCTTGCTTAACAAAATTTAAGAGTAAGACCCAAAAGGACTGAACTTTCCCAAGTAACTTAATTGCATCCTAAAACAGAGGTCAAAAATATTTATAGGAATACAAAAATATCTAGCACTCAACAAGATAAAATGTATTTTTATCTGCCTGGCATTAAATTAAAAATTATCAGGCATGTAGAAAAGTAGAAAAATCCACCCCATAATGAAGAGAAAAAAATCAAGTAGACACCAACCAAGAAATGACATAGCTGATAGAACTGCTAGGTGGAAAAACCCAATAAAACAACTGTAACTTACTTTAACATGTTCAAGTAGCAATATGGAATGTATCAGAGGTGCAAATTGAAGATCTAAAGATGAAAAATACACTTGACAAGATTAATGGTATATTAGACATTAGAGGAAAAAAAGATTAGTAAATTTGAAGACAATAGAAAGTATCCAAAAAAAGAACTAGAGAGAAAAATTACTCAATAAAAAAAGTAGAGTATTACTGAGTTGTTGGGCAATTTCAAGGAGACAAATATACATGTGATTGTAATCCCCAAAGAAAGAGTGAAAGAGAAGAGAAAAAATTTTTGAAAAAATAATGGCTATATTTTTATTCCAAATTTGATAAGAACTATCAGCCAACAGATTTTTAGAAACTCAACATACTCCAAGCACAAAAAACATGAATAAAGTGACATCACAATACACTGCAATCAAATTGATTAAAGCCAGTAATAAAGGTAAACATCTTAAAAGTAGCCAAAGAAAAAAGATATATATGTACAGAAGAAAGATAAAAATGGCAGATGATTTCTTTCTGGAGACTATGCAAGCCAGAAAACTGTGAAGCAGCATTTTTAAAGTACTAAAACAAATAACAAACAAACAAGCAAACAAAAAAAAGTTCATCTAGAATCTATACCCAGTGGAAATATCTTACCATAAAAAAGGGGAAATAAATGTCTTCTCACATAAAAAAAAAGTGGAAAGAGTTTGAGCGGGGTGGCTCACATCAGTAATCCCAACACTTTGGGAGGCTGAAGCAGGTGGATCACAAGGTCAGGAGTTCAAGACCAGCCTGGCTAAGATGGCGAAACACTGTCTCTACTAAAAATACAAAAATTAGCTGGGCACTGTGACAGGCACATGTAATCCCAGCTATTCAGGAGGCTGAGGCAGGAGATCACTTGAACTCAAGTGGTAGAGGTTATAGTAAGCTGAGATCACACTACTGCACTCCACCCTAAATGCTGAGTGACAGAGTAAGACTCCGTCTCAAAAAAAAAAAAAAAAAAGAACAAAAAGGGGGGTGGCCAGGGGAAGAATTCATTACCAATATACCTGTGCTACTGTATAGAAGTAACCTAACAAGCATAGTGGACATTTAATAGGAACTTTAAAGCAGGCAACTACTAGGCATTAATTTCCTGATGCTGCTAAGGTAAAGTAGTGATGTCTCTAAATGAACAATAAATAAAACTTGATATATTACTTTCCTAGGGCTGCTGAACAAGCACCACAAACTGGATGGCTTAAAACAATTTATTGCCTCACAGTTCTAGAGGGTCAAAGTCTAAAACTGAAATATTGGCAGGCCCATGCTTCCTCTGAAATCTGTAGGGTAATCTATGCCTCTTCTTGAGTTCTGGAGGTTTGTCAGGAATCTCTCATGTTCCTTGGTTTGCAGCTGATTATTCCAATCTCTGCCTTTGCTGTCACATGACATTCTCCCTGTGTCTCTGTCTTCGCATCCCAGTCTTTTTATATGGATACCAATCATATTGGAGTAGGGGCCCACCCACTCCAACTTGGCATCATTTTGACTTCTTTATATCTCCAATAACCCTGTTTCCAAATAAGATCACATTCTGAGGTCCTGGGCATTAGGACTTCAACATCTGTTTTTGTGCAGGGCACAATTCAACCCATAACAGTTGGGATTACTTAAAGGTTTTTCTGTCATAACCTTTTCAGATCTCTATATCTTTAGAGTATATAAATGTACATAGACATTTTGTAGTGTTAATAAGTAAGTAAAGTAACTTGGGATAAGAATTATTTATAAACCTATTGAATTTTTTTTTCTTTTTAGCACTCTAGAGTAACAGGATTCAAGAGTAAGATTACTATTAAGGGCTCCTCTGAATTTTAACACCCTCTGAATACTTTTTGACCAATCATTCTCCACAAACATCTTAACCTTAAAAAAGCTGCATTCCACACAGAACTGCTCCACTTTCAGAAACAACAGACACACATGCTTGGCCAGTCACAGCACTATTTTCCCATGACCACAGTAATTATTTGAGGGATAGAGATGAGACCTAAGTCAGACCAATTCAGTCTGTCTCTGGGAATTTGCAAGAGCTATTGAGAAAAAGAAACTCTCTTAGTGCTATGATAGCTAAACTGGCAGAATATAATCATAGAATTTATAGTAGTCCTGTCATGGGAAGGATGAACCTGACAATGAATCCAACAACGAAGATAGGAAGGCTTACAAATATAGAAAAACATGTTGACTGTATGCTGAGTATTATGGAAGAGACAGTAATGATCCAAGTATTATTGAGTACCCCTACATTTCCCAGCTTCTCTCCGGTTAGGTTGGAGTTATATGCCATTTAATGGTATCTAAACAAAAATGATGTATGTCATTTATATGCTAAAATATTTGAAAGCAGATACAAATTCTTCATCTTTTCTCATTTCAATGACCACAGCAATGATGGAAACTACATAATAAAATGGTAGCATCACAAATGGCACGATCCCTGAAAATATGTGAAACAGGTATCTACTGACCTGCACTGAGAGCAGGACAAGAAATATTAAAGCTTCAAATTCCAGCTCAAGGGTAAAAATAATCTGAACCCAGAAATAAGAGCCATCTACATATGGCTTAGCGAAAATAGGATATCTGGGCAGAATTGCCCAGCGTGACCAAGATGAACAGAAATAACGTGGCAATTGTGCAAACAATCCAGAGCTAAATAAAGGTCAAATAAACATATCATGTAAAATCAAACAAAGCACTTAGCCTGGGAAAAATAATAGATCAAAATGGAAAAATATTTTTTTCAGAATTAGAACACCAATAAAGTTTCTTAGAATATTCAGTACAGCAAAAGTTGCATGGTAAGATTAACATCAATGAAATGAAAGCTCAAAGATGAGAGGATAATACAAGAAAATAAAACATAGTTTATAAACTTTATGAAATAAACTAAAGCATAAACAAATTAGAAACAGAAAGGATGAGAACTGATATTGCTAAAACTGTAATTACCGGCATGGAGAAAAATCTTGCAATCATCAGATAATAAGTGAATGAAAATTTTGCAAAGACAAAGATAAATGCAACTAAAGAGAAGCCAATAGGTATAGAAAAAATATCAAATAATCTAACATAAGGAATTTTGATGTTCCTGAAATAGAGCCATAATAAATGTAATATAAATTAAATTATACCAGAAAATTTTCCTAAAATGAATGAAAAGCAAACCTTGATGCTTGTATATAAAAAAGAGCACATTGTGTTATAGGAAAAATATGAAAACAGAACACTCCACACAAGACATAATCTAAATAAGATATTAAACTAAGGAAAAATAAATAATTCTGGTATCCATCAAGACAGAACAGGAAGACATTCAAAAGGAAAAACAGTAGACTGAACTTAGATTTCTCTAAAGCTTCATTTAATTCCAGAAGACAGTAACATACACACACACACACACATATAAAATGAACAAATGAAAGTATGACAGGGATTATTATATACCATAAAATATCCATCAAATATAGAGGAAACTAGCTAATATTCCCAAACATGATAGAACCTGAGTTTTTTTTTTTGAAAGAAACAAAAAACTTAACAATGGAATGGAAAACTTAACAGCCACTGAAGGGCTAAATCAAAGCTTAAAAATTAGGAATTAAGAGATATGCTAAAAGAATTGGTCATAAGCATTGATAAATTTAAAGATTAAATTGATTTATAAAACATAATTTTTGCAATTAACTTTTTCTGAAAATTTTCATCTTTGTACTTTGCTGCATTATGTGAAGTCATTATGAGTATATGTGATTTTTCAAAACTTATAAAGTGTGTTTTCTTAAAAATAGGCTAAATAAATTATAAAACTATTTATTTAAACTAGTGGGACTATGTGCCATTTTTTGTTGTTATTGTCATTGTTTAGTCCCATGCTATGAAAATGTTTTTAATTTCTAAAAAAGAATATGTGTAAAATGAAACCAGAAAAATCTATATAAAGGACACAGTACTGACAGGTATTAAAAGCAAAATCTGGAAATGAGATAGGAGCCTTTGAAAAGTTCAGACATATTCCTAGGGATCAAGAAGTCCACACACATGTGCAGTGCTGTGCGGGTACCCAGAAAAAATCTTAACTTCTGACATAGGCCCTAGATCTCTCAGTGCCGGCTCATCTCAAGGCCCTGCACCTGCAGGAAGTGAAGGCTAAGCAAAGTTGGAAACTGATGGAGTTTTCAGGCATACCCAACACACATAGAGCTTCTTAGCAAAGACTAGGAGGTCTACCTTAAAAAGCTTTTAAGGAAACTGCAGTCCAGTGATTACATGACAACTAAGCTAACTGAGCAGAGATGTCATTTGCAATCTATCAGGGATACAGACTTTACTGAATTAAAAAAGTTCACAAAAGTTACAAAATAAACAACAGAAACAGTAAGAACAACAGTGACAATAACAAACACTAAGGAGAAGGGAATTTGATTTCCAAAGTTGTCACGTGATATTATTTAACTGACTCCCAGTTTTGTTTTGTTTTTGAGATAGGGTCTCCACCTGTTGCCCAGGCTGGAATGCTGTGGTATGATCATAGCTCATTGCAGCCTCTACCTCTGGGGCTTAAGCAATCTTCCCACTTCAGCCTCCCAGGTAGCTGGGACTACAGGTATGCACCACTGCTCCTGGATAATATTTTTTTGTATCTGTAGAGACAGGGTTTTACCATGTTGCCCAGGCTGGTCTTGAACTCCTATGCTCAAGTGATTTGCCTGCTTTGATCTCCCAAAGTGCTGGGATTACAGGCCTAAGCCACCACACCCAGCCTAACTGCCCAGTTTTTAACAACACCAAAAAAAAAAAAGTAAAGAAACAGGAAAATATGGCCCATACACAGGAAAAAGTAGCAAATAGAAAGTGCCTCAAAACAATCCCGTATTTGAACTTACTGAACATAGACTTTAAATCAGCCATTCATGCAATGAACAAAAGGAAAAAATGGTTAAAGAATTAAAGAAAGGTGTGAGAACACTGCCTTGTTAAATAAAGAACCTCAATAAACAAAAATTATTTTTAAAAAATAGAAATTTTCAGATAAAAGTACAATTTTAGAAACCTGCTAGACTGGTTCAACAGTAGCTTTGAAAAGGCAAAAGAATTAAAATCAGTCACCTTGAAGATGGCCCCATGGAGAATATTCAGTCTAAGGAACTAAAAGGAAAATAAATCAACAAAATTAACAGAGCCGTAGAAACCTGAAGAGCAATATCAAGTGTACTAACATGCACACAGTGGGAATTTCAGAATGAGAGAGAGAAATAGGCAGAAAAAATATTTACAGAAATAACGGATGAAATCTTCCCAAATTTGATTTTTAAAAACCCAGTAATATGTACCTACAAGTTCAATCGTTCAAGTAAGACACACTAAAAGAAGATCCACACCTAGACAGATCAAAGTGAAACATCTCAAAGCCAAACACACAAAAAGAAAATTTTGAAAGCATCTAGTATCTTAGAGAACACGTACATCATCTTAAATATAATGGCACTGGAATGCTTTTACACTGTTGGTATGAGTGTAAATTAGTTCAACTATTGTGGAAGACAGAAATACCATTTGACCTAGCAATCCCAGTACTGAGTATAAACCCGAGGGATTATAAACCAATCTGCTATAAAGACACATGGAGATGTATGTTTATTGAAGCACTGTTCACAATAGCAAAGACTTGGAACCAACTCAGATACCCATCAGTGATAGACTGGATAAAGAAAATGTAGCATATATACAGCATGCACTACTATGTAGCCATAAGAAAGGATGAGTTTATGTCCTTTGTAGGGACATGGATGAAGCTGGAAACCATCATTCTCAGCAAACTAACACAGGAACAGAAAACCAAACACCATATATTCTCATTCATAAGTGGGAGGTGAACAATGAGAACACATGAACACAGAGAGGGGAACATCACACACCGGGACCTATCAAGGGGTAGGGCTAGGAGAGGGATAGCATTAGGAGAAATAACTAATGTAGATGACAGGTTGATGGCTGCAGCAAACCACCATGGCACATGTATACCTATGTTACAAGCCTGCACATTCTGCATATGTATCCTGAAAATTAAAGTATAATAATAAAAACATATCCTCATTTAAAAAAAAAGTGCTTCTCCGGGTGTCTCAGAAATTACCAAAATATTATTGGACACTGGAAAAACCATAATCTTTGTTAACAAGTGGCAGAGAATAAGGTTCTACTGTTGAGTAGAAAATAAACCTTGTGAGTGATGAATTTGGACATCCAGTTGAGATTACCAAGTGAGATGTGGAAAAGGCAGAGTTATTCCCCCTTGCTGCTTACAGGAAAATGTGAGGGAAAATAGAAAAATTGAGTAATGGATAGAGGTAAAAAGGAAATAGCACTTGATGATTTGGAAAACGTTAAGCTTATCTGGATAGTGTACTCTGAAAGCAGAGCCAAGGGTGTGGCTGACCAATCATTTGCGAAGAAATTAGATGTGTGACTCATGAATCCAACCAGCCATCTCAACAGAGGCCAGAAAGGGAGAGGTGATTATCCATTATCCATGAGAGATATGTGGAGGGCTCTCTTGTCTCATGGCTTGGAGTCTTGTGAATTGCACAAGAGAACAATATAATTTTTGAGAGTTTTATACCAGCAGAAACATTATTGACTTGGACTGAAAGGGACAGAGACAGGATGAAATGAAGGAAGAATTACCCTGAGGAGAAAGCCACAGATGCAGAGGTGTTCAATATTACCTCCTTGGACTGAGAGGGTGGTACTGCCCCAGTGGGCTGAGAGGGTACATCTGCCAACCCTGCAAGCCACCAAGATAGAGCATTTAATCAAGGAGGATTATTAACAATCAAGGAGGATTATTCTCAACCCTTGAAATGTAATGTAATTTACCCTGCTGGATTTCAGACTTGTTTGGGACTTGTGACTCTTTTCTCCCTTCCAATTTCTCCCTTTTGGAATGAGAATGTCTATCCTACTTTGGTACTACCATTGTATTTTGGAAGCGGATAATTTATTTGATTCTAAAATTAAAAAATGGAGAGCAGTTTTGCTCCAGGTTGGATCATATCACAAGTCTCATCCACAACTGCTTTAGATGGCTTATATCATGAGAGTTGGGACTGTGAGTTGATGTTATTTAGATTTGGTTTTGGACTTTGAGTTGATGCTGGAATAGTTAAGACTTTTGGGGACATTGTGTTTGAGTGAGTCTATGTTTCTCATGAGAAAGACATGAAGTTGGGGAAGGCAGAGAGCAGACAGTTATGGGTTGTATTGTGCCCCCCTGAAAAGGATGTGTTAAAGTTATAGCCCTCAGTACCACAGAACATCTTTTTATTTGGAAATAGAGTCATTGTAAATGTCATTAGTTAATATGAGGTCACACTGGAATAGAAGGGTTTCCAATCCAGTGTCCCAATATGAAAAGACAGCTTTGTGTCAGCAGAGAGAAATTGGAGGGATGCATCTCTACGACAAGGAACACCAAGGACTGCCAGCAAAGACCAGAAGCTTGAAGAAGCCAGAAAAAATTTTCTCCAGCAGGTTTCAGAGGAAGCATGACTCTGTCAACACGTTGGCTTCAGACTTGTAGCCTGCAGGATGGAAAAACAATAAACTGCTATCATTTTAAGCCAACAACTTTGTGGTATTTTTGTTACACTTTGGGAAGCCAAGGCAAAAAGATTACTTGAGCTCAGGTTTTGAGACCAGCCAGGGTAACATACTGAAACATCATCTCTACAAAAAAAAAAAAAAAGTTTTTTTGAGATGGAGTCTCTGTCACCAGACTGGAATGCAGTGGTATGATCTTGGCTCACGGCAACCTCTGCCTCCTGGGTTCAAGCTATTCTCCTGACTCAGCCTCCTGAGCAACTGAGACTACAGGTGTGCACCACCATGCCCAGCTAAGTTTTGTATTTTTAGTAGAGATGGGGTTTCACCATGTTGGCCAGGATGGTCTTGATCTCTTGACCTCTTGATTCACCCACCTTGCCCTCCCAAAGTGTTGGGATTATAGGTGTGAGCCACTGTACCCAGCCAAAAAAATATATATTTTTAGTTGGGCTTAGTGGTTTGTGCCTGTATTCCCATAATCCCAGCTACTCAGGAGCTGAGACAGGAGAATCATTTGAGCTTAGAAGGTCAAGGCTGCAGTGAGCCATGATCTTGCCACTACACTGCAGCCTGAGTGACAGAGTGAGACCCCGTCTCAAAAAGAAAAAAAAAGATAGCGAAACAAACCCATAAGTCAGTTTGGAAAACACATGTGTTTCAACAAATGAATTGAGAAATCTGGATATTTACATGCAAAATAATGAAATTGCACTCTAGCCCACTCCATAGACAAAAATTAATTCAAAATGGATCATAGACCTAAATTTAAGAGCCACAGACTATAAATCTCTTAGAATAAAACACATGTATAAATCTTCATGACCTTGGATTAGGCAATGGTTTCTTAGATGTAACATGAAAAGCACAAGCAACAAATGAAACTTCATCATAATTTCAAAATTATTTCTTTCTTTAAAAATACCTTCAAGAATGTAAAAAGTCAGCCCATATATTGGGAGAGAATATTTATAAATCATGTATCTGATAAGGAACTTGTATCTAGTGTATTTATAAAGCTCTTACAACTCAACAATAAAAAGACAACCCAATTCTAAAACTTGGCAATAATTTGAATAGACATTTCTCCAAACAAGTTATTCAAATAGCCAAAAAGTACATGAAAGATGCTCATGATTATTAGGCATTAGACATGCAAGCTCAGACCATAATAAGATACTACCTCACAATAAATAATATGAAAATAACAGTGTAGGGATGTGGAGAAATCAGAACCCTCATACACTGCTGGTGGGAATATAAGATGCCACTTTGGAAATCAGTCTAGCAGTTCTTCAGAATATTAAACATAGTTTTACCCTGTGACCCCCAGAAATTTCACCCCTAAATGTGTACCCGAAGGAACAGAAAACAGATGCCCACACAAAAAGATGTGTATGTGAGTGCTTATAGCAGTATCATTCTTAATAGCCAACAAGTGGAATTATCAAAAGATGAATGGATAGATAAATGTGGTATATCTACATAATAGAATATTATTTGGCAATATAAAAGAATGAATATTGATATGTGTTATGATATGGAGGAACCTTGAAAACCTTGTGCTAAATGAAAGAAGACAGTTAAAAAAGACTGTATCTTGTATAATTGCATTTATATGAAATGTCTAGAATAGGCCAATTCATAAAGAATGGAAGTAGATTAGTGTTTACCAGGAGCTCAGGCAAAAGGGGTATAGAGAGTGACTGCTGTTATGGTTGATATGGGCTTTCCTTTTGGGGAGATGAAATGTTCTAAAATGAGATTTTGGTGATGGTTTCACTCTGTAAATATACTACAAACCACTTACTTTTACACTTGAATAGGTAAATTTTAAGGTATGTGATTATATCACAATGTGGCGATTATAAAAAATGCTATAATGGCACGTGTATCTGTTCTGTATTTTTAATATGACTATGTATGAATTACACTGCTTCTGAGTTGAGTGTAAGATAAAGGCAGTTCTGGTGACATTAAATACAAGTCATATCTATGTGTTCTTTGTTTCTCATCCTGTGTCTGCATAGTGGCAGTACTATTGGATATTAGTGTTATTTAAGAAATAAAATCAATAGATTAAAGGTCACACAGTCAAAAGTTTGGGGAAAGCTAGGTTAAGAAGAGTCAGGGTTGGCCGGGTGCAGTGACTCATGCCTGTAATCCCAGCACTGTGGGAGGCCGTGGTAGGCGGATCACCTAAGGTCAGGAGCTGGAGACAGCCCGACCAACATGGTAAAACCCTGTCTCTACTAAGAAAAACACAAAATTAGCTGGGCATGGGGATGCATGCCTGTAATCTCAGCTACTTGGGAGGCAGGAGAATTCCTTGAATCTGGGATGTGGAAGTTGCAACGAGCCGAGATCTCACCATTGCACTCCAGCCTGGGCAAGGAGAGTGAAACTCCGTCTCAAAAAAAAAAAAAAAAAAAAAAGGAGTCAGGGTTTTTCTGCAGAGCTTTTCAGACTCCTTCTCATCATAATATGCCTGTGACTTTTCAATGCTAACTACATTATGCTTGTTTCTAAATTGATCACTCTGGGCAATGATTCTCCATAATGAGAAAACAGATTTGAAATTATCCCTGCTCTCTTCATTCCCTGTGATCACAGATGATCAAGGTAAATGACTGTAAAGTCTGCTCCCTATAACTTAGTAGTCAAGTTTATCATGTAGCTTTCCTAAAACCAAAGAAAACCATTATTCACTCCATCAAATGAGTGAAATAAGAGGGAGATTTAACTGGTGGAATGTTAAAGTAAGGTCCTAGTCTCCTGAGGCAGCAACATGTTAGAGCGAAGTTTCTGGCCAGATGTAACCATGTCTGTTACTTAGAGGCTCTGCATAGGAAAGCATTTCCTAACATTTCTGAACTCTCACTCATTCATCTATAAAGCATAGATTTAAAAGGTACCAAACTCCTAGAGCTGTTGTTAGGATTTCATCCGATAGTATATGCAATCTTCAGAATGACTCCTACACTTGACAAATCTTGTTCTTGATCTTGTTGATGTTGTTATCATTATTCTGATCTAGTAGATCCTGAAAGAATAGCTTTGATCTCAACATGAGGATGTCAACTACTATATCCCATTATCCTACATAGCATGCAACTCCTGTCCAATTTAAAAGAGCTCCTGAGAAGACAATAAAAAAACATCTGAAATTAAATATAGTTTGGCCATATTGCCCCTGAATTAACAGCATTATGTCTTTTACACTGAAAATTCAATCCAGAGTGTCATTCTAGCAACTTTTCTGTTTCTTTTAAATGATGTTAAGCAATTGATCAATCAAACATGCTTAGGGAGATAGCTGATTCATCCTGACAACTAAAGGACAGGACAGTTTGTGTTAGAGACCAAAGTTTCCTTCTGTCAATAAATGACAAATAGATAATTCAAACTCTGAACTTACGTTTACTAAGTCTCTTACAAAGCCTTGCTTTGGGGCTTATTGGTAATGCCTACAAAGTAACTTGGCAAAGATATATTGTCTTGCATCTACACCTGCTGATTTCTCTTTCAAGCAGAAGAATCACGTGCTTGTGGCAGGCAGAATCACTTTCATGTCATCTTAGAATGTCTGTCTGTCACCTGAGCCTCCAGCTAATTTAACAGAATGACTCTCAGATACAATGATGTTCACTAATTGGAACCAACAATGATAATCTTCCTTTTAACATTGAGTTTATAATTATCTTCATCAGTTTGTCTTAAATATACATTAGTCTCACCATTTTTTCCCAAAAGTTTTATATCTTTTATGGGGGGATGGAGTTTGCTGATTTTGTTTTCTAAGTTAGGTAGGTACGACAAATTAGAAGCAAGATACCACATCTTTGCTGATGAGTGTCTTGGACTCCTGAGTGTCTTGGACAAGACCTTT
Organism: Callithrix jacchus; assembly: GCF_049354715.1. Lineage (NCBI taxonomy): Eukaryota > Metazoa > Chordata > Mammalia > Primates > Cebidae > Callithrix > Callithrix jacchus. Next base: position 68,805,765 of record NC_133502.1, read on the forward strand.
TCTCACAAAAACCCACCAAAATCTAATTGGGGAAAAGTTAAAAAACCAAGGAAGTTTTAGATTCCAAACCACAGTCTTGGGCACAAGGCAGAGACCATATGATCCTTGGGCAGCAGCTGCCCCAATGAAACAAGCCTCCAAACATCTACTGCTACAACGAGTCAATTGGTAAGTATTCAAAGAAGAAAAGTCCCTGTAGGGAATGTCTCACTGGCCAGTCAAACTCCATCAGGTTCCATAAGAGAGGCAGCAGTAGGAGGTGATGATAAGAGGCTGGTGGTGATAGCTACCCTCCTCTAAGACTTAAACATAATGGAGTGTTCTCTTCAGAGGGAAATTGGCAGGCTATTATTAAAGAAGGGAGGAACAAAGGTAAATGCTAGACACTCTCCAAAATCATAAATTTGCTATGAGTACTGATAGTGATGCTAACAGTGTTCCCTTTTTACCGGATATTATAACTTTATAAAATACTTTAAAACAATCTTATTAGTTACCTCCACAAACCATATCATCATACTCCTTTCACCAGTGACATATCAGATGATGTTTGGATAGGTTAATTTTCTTTCCCATCGTCACATGGCTTCAGTATGATTGACCCAAGACTAGTATACTATGCAAATAATGTGTTCACTCACAAAAGAGTTGTCGAATAAACAAATGAATGAATGACCTTTAAAGAATCATGTAAGCATCACCTCTTTGAAATAGCTTCACAAATGAAAGAATTATTTGAAAATATCTATTCCAGTACCTTTATTTTAAAAACAGGAAACAAACCATGAGTTAAAAGGATAAATACTCAAGGCAATGGATATCGCATTTACTCTGATGTGATTATTACACATTGTATGCCTATATTAAAATATCTCAAATACCGCATATACATATATATATATATATACCTACTATGTACCCCAAAACATTAAACATTTTAAAATTGATTCAAATAAGAGAAAACAATTAAGATTAGAATTCTGGTTTACTGAAATTCAGTAACTTGCTTTTATTCCATATTGTGTCAGCATCCTTGAGTCCCCTCCTGTCCTCTGTTGGCTATCACTGTTTTCAACCTATGAAAGGAAATAAGAAATATAATGTAGTCCATGCTTTCTAGGAGCTCGTGTGCAACTTGCAAGTCGGTGTGTCTTGTGTATCATCCCAGCCTTGAAGGACTTTTAGGGTGTTTCTGATGCTGCTTGAGCAATCCAGGGCTCTTCAAACTCCTGCTACTTCCTTCCCATCTGTAAACCCTGAATCCTGGATGCCACCAACCTTGGAGAGTTCTTTCTCCCACATAGATCCTCCTTTTATTACCTTATGATACATCCACCAGAGCCCACAATGGGACAGTTACCAAAAGCTCCATTCCCAAAGCCTTTGGCTATCAGGCCAGTCTAGAATGGAAAGTCCCAACCGAATGAGACAATTGCGAATACACTTTCTCTGTTGGTAGTGTGAGACATGTGTCTCCAGTTGGAATGCATTCCATAGCGGCAAGCATCTAGGGAAACTATTCAATTATTTGATCTATACTTAAGTACAGTACAGATAAGCTTTTCAAGACAATTCTGGTGCATTAATTAGTGTACTTCCAATTGCAAGTACCAGAGCATACAACTAAAAGTGAATTAAATATTAGGAATATATTCTATCCAGTGGTCGACTGATAAATATTTAACAATTGACTCTCCAGTGAATTAAAATACTTGATTTGTAGCATTTGCAAATTCTGTGTTGTGAATACACCCAACACAGTTACTAAAAACAGAAGTGGAAAGAGATGCAGGCAATCATTTCTCACAGTAAGAGCTAACTCCAACACATCACATGACAAGAAATCAACAGATGGGGCATCAACTCAGTGAGTGCACAATACCATCAGGGACCCAAGTCTTTCTGCTTTTCTCTTCTGCCATCCCCAGCATATTGCCTATTAACTTCAGGCATGGCTCTTCATGATGGCAGCCTCTGCCCAGACAACCTGTTCTTACACAACTGCTTCCCAAGGCAGAAAGGACAGTTTCTCCTACAAGTCTCTCATTTATTTATCTCAGTAAGCCATCCTGCTCACATTTTCCTCTAGGGTAAGAGTGAACAGTTTCTACTTTCTGTCAGAATTTGCTGGTTTTATAAGCTAGTAGGATCCTTGATAATTTTTAAAGGGAGTTCTTATATACTGTCTGGTCACGTGCCCTATAATTGGATATCAGCATTTGCAGCTAGATTCCTTCTTCATACCCATTAAAGTAGATCATTCCATGCTCATTAAGTAAAGCAGCTATTTGGAAATTTTGAAATGTGTGAGTTGAATGTGTATGAGGTAATATGAGCAGAACTATGGACTAAATGACTGGAGACCCCACCTCTGGCTGTAACCCTGCCATCAATTAGCTGAGTGACCTTGGGCTGCTTACTTAACCTTTGCAATCTTGGCTTACTTATCTCCAAACAGAAGGAATTTTAGAAAATGGTCTCCAGGTCCTTTTCATGTCAAAAGGGCTGTTGTTTAAATTAATAGTAATGCTGAAATAAAGATGCTAGCTCCCTGCATAACACTGGTCAGACTAATGAACCTCTCTGGATCTTGGTTCTTTATTAGTAATGTGCCTAATACAATGAGATACATTAGCACCTGCCTCCAGAGATGAATGACATAGACTGGGTTAAAAAGGAAGAATTCGCTGAGCAAAAACAATGACCTGATACTATTAGCTTGGTGCAAAAGTAATTGCGGTTTTTGCCATTACTTTTCATGTAAAAACCACAATAACTTTTACATCAGGCTAATATACAGACACAACCCTTTGTACTGATGATGGGCAGATGCTGTCATATATTATCCAAAGGTAGGTCTGAATCAGGCAAGCAGTAATCCAGTGGAGCAGGATGAAATCAGGCAGACCTAATCTTCTATAAACCTTTTTCCAAGAGATGATATGCTTCAGTATTAAAAGGAAGAATCCAAAAAGGTTTAGTAAAAAAGGAAAAAAAAATACAGTTTGTGCATGTACAATAGTTATTCATTGCAACCTCACTTTACAAATGGTTTGTCCCAATAGCAAGGTATTTGGAACTCAGAAGTTAATGTTATATGTGGGATTGGTTTTCCCAGATGACCATAATTTTTTTTTAAGCCATAGGTATTTATAGGAGAGTTTGGCACTTCTGAATATAAGAAAGAGTGGAGAGAAGACTAAAGATAGATGGCACAGAAATCAAACTTGGTTGCCACAGCAGTAGAGAAACCAGGGACATTGCAGGCAAATATAACCTCTGGATTTGGGGTTAGTGCTCCTATTTCAAACTCATGACATATTCTCATAACGAGTGAACTGAACTGGTGCCTGTGCCCACTTCAAGATTCCCTCTATCTCCATCAGTTAGGCCAACTCAGAGTCACCCGCTCTTCCTGGCACCGCCTTCTGTCCTTACCTTAATCAATCATTCATGGCAGGGATGACTTCCAAAGCTGAAGCATCCCCTGCTCCACTTTCCTACACCAGCTACAGGCAAGGAAAGATGATTCTGCACACAGCTCCCCCCATCCTCCTACCATCAAGAGCACCATAATCTACCAGAACTCCTCCTGAGAGGAAGTTCTGTTTCCTTCTTCCGTTTCTATCCTGTGTATGTTATGCAGCTACTCCCTATTGCAAATCGAGTTCCCAAGGGTTAGAATAAGGAGGGCAATTTTGCAGATGTCACTAGGACAGTTATTCAGTCAATGATAGCATCCACTGGAAATAACATGGGCAAAAACTGAGTAATTGTAAATTGAGGTTCTCCTGTGGAGGTTTTTCCAGTTGTAGCCATGTATAATGCTTCTGTTCTTCCTTAGTCTCTTAAAAGATGAGTGAAACATTCAAACAGAATCCTCCAGAGTGGGTATGTTAATCAATTGAACGTTAAGATAGACATAAATTAAACCAAATACATTTTGTTTGGTTTTGTTTTTAATTTCAGAAGTTAAAAAGCCAAAAAAAAATCCTTCAATTTATTGTTTTACATTCCTGTCTCAATGTATAGAGTATAAAAAGAAAAACTGAATGTTCTTTGCTTATAGGAGTTCTTGCTGGTCCCCAGGGGTTGTTCTAACCTTTGGTTGTTAAAATTCTCTGTGCTAAACCCCAGAGATGTGGAGAAGACTGTATGTAATCTGCATTACTCCTTGGATTTTCTGGGAATTTCTGTTTGTACTAAATCTCTCCTGTGAGATTGCTCTGCAAGAGACATGCACAAAGAGTTCCAACAAATCGAGATTTTACCACACAACCAGATTTCTCCAAACTGGAGATAGAGATTTTTAAGGACTACCACTGTCCAGATCTTACATCTCTTTGTTCAGTCCTCTTCAATGTTGATTAAACAGAAGTATTTCAGTACAACTCATCCATTCTGTTTTAGCACCAAATGAAGATAGTGCAATTCTAAGGCAGGCTTGCTTGTTCACTGTGTGTCTCTGCTTCTGGAAATTTTCTTTCCTGATTTAGGATTGGTAAATAAAATTCAAGATAATGCGTGTGTCCTTGCTGTCCAATTAAAGTCACAGGAAAAACAGAATCTACTCAGGGACGTCTTCTTTTAATGTTTGCCAAGTACAAATAGCTTAGAAATGTTACCTACTCAGTAGAGACATTTAATTTCCAATGCAACATCCTGTTTCTGATGGCAGTGTTTGTGCTGCTGTTACAATCCAAACACCTAAAATGACAGACTAGTGAGTCAGAGGTTGGAATTAAGGGATGCAGCACGGGTAGTGTTTGTCTTTTCCTTCTGCCTGCCCTGATCACTTTCTACCTGATAAAACCATCTTGGTTTTATCCCTCCAGTGGTTGTCCCGTTTATTCATCCCATGATAGCACCATTTGCCTCTCAGGGCTTCCTATTTCTTGTAATCTTCCTACCTCTGCCTACAGCAGCCCAGGGTCCTCCTGGGACTTATTCTTTAGGCATCCTGAAGAGTTGAAATTGATTCCAGTGATAACATCCACTGGAAATAACCATGACAAAAAGAAAACTGGGTCATTGTAAATTGAGGTTATCCTGTGACGGTCTTTCGAAGTGTAGTCATGTAAAACACTTCTGTTCTTCCTCAACCTCTTCTAAGAAGAGTGAAACATTCAAACCAAATACTCAGGGGTGGGTGTGATTTGTTGTTGTTGGGTTTGTGTGCATGCACACATGCGTATACCCATGACTACACACATACTAATATTTATTGAACATTTACTAGTGTTCAGTGTAGAAAGCTCATCTAATCCTCACATGAACCTATTTACATTTTACAAACAAGGAAATAAGCTCTGAGAAAGCCTATGTCACTAGGCTAAAGATCTAGAAAATATGAGCTCATCTTCAAATCTGATGTTGTTATTTCTGAAGGCTATGCTATTAATCCTTCTATGAAAGTGCTCACAAAAGGAGCCCCCGGCTAAGGTACAGAAAGTAGTCTCCAGACCCTGTGGCTCTGAGCTTGCTAAAGGTTTGATTTCAGAGACATGCGAAAGTTGTCTCTCAAATTCACCTAACTTTCCTCCTGACATTGCTTCCAACACACCTCCTCTAGTCCACTGACCTAGGACATTCCACAATTAAAATTTTATTTATTTGGTCAAAGGCTTCTTGTTGCCTGCTCAAACAAAAATTCCACTAAGAGTTAGTATCAAATTAAACTTTTTAAAAAAATTATTTGTATCTCAGTATGACAAATTTTACTAAATAACTTCCTGATTAAGGATTAATAGAAATAGGCAGACGACAGAATATGGGCCCACTGGTCAGTAAGTAAAGGAAAAACTACTTGGGAGAAGGATTCAGAAATGGGGGGACAAGAATCCAGTGTCAGAGAAAGGCTAGAGCAGCAGCCGTATGCTACTGCACACAATTCTAAATGTGAAAGTCTCACACACACACACACACACAAACCACACGAGTAGATTTAAGATGCTCCTACTCAATGATTTCAATATGCAACTGAGATATAGCTAAGATGTCTTTGGTTTATAAAAATAACCGTTTGTATATAGAATACAAACAGTTATTTCAAACTTCATATGTACACTATGCATAATGCATATAAAGAAGTGATTTAAAATGCTGCCTCTTCCAGATGTCCAAGTAATGATTAAGACTTCCTGAAATACTTAAAAAGTATTCAAGCTTAAATATAAACACCTGTCCTGTTAATTCTTTGGGCTATAGAATCCAATTCCTCAAATTCCTACCAGCTTATCTACCAGCCAGAAGTGGGTCAGTGCTGGAAGCTGTGGCTGCAGGGAAATGCATAGGGGACTTATCAGGCACTGCAAAGCATCTGTCAGAGCCTCATGTTATCATCATCAACATGGGAACAGAGTTATTAGAGACTCTACTTTACATTTATTATTTCAGTAAACAGATATTGAGCACTTACTGTATATAAGGAAGTGAAGATACAGTAGTAGAAAAAACATAAATGGTACCCTCTCAAGGAACCAATGCTCTTCCTGCCTTTATTAGCTTAGCAAACAAGTTTTCTTCATGATGGTGTGACTAGGAGTGTATGAAGAGGCTGTTTTAGCTGAGGAACTCAAAAACCATCTTTGAATCAGTCATCCTTCCTGCAAAGTGCTGGACAAGAGAACATGGATTGTCATAGGCCAGTCAAGTCATCAAGTAATTCTCAGTTTTTATGAGATAGATTTATGCCCTAACTTCAACACAGAGCCATGATGATGTTGGCTGGACCACATGGAGGATTCTTGTTTCCTGTTGATGATTTGGGATACAGGGTCAAAGGACAAGAACCTCTGAAGTGAAGGAGACCTAATTCATGTACTTTTGCCCCAAAGCTTAAAACTGAGTCTTAGATCGCACTCTGCCAACCTAATGAAAAGTTCTTCACTAGTGCCAGAAGGAAGATAGTAAGATGGCTAGCTGAATTCTAGGAAGAGCTTCTTCATACCCATGAGTCTCTAGCTATAGAAAAGTTGACTCCCATTAGAGGCCTGCAGCATTCCCCCTCCTTGAGAAAGCAGAAGGAAAAATAGTTGAGAGGAAGAATCATGGGGTCTTTAGCTCACCCTAGAAGAAAGCATCATGCATTGGTACGTACTTCCTCGTGGTACCCACAGTGTTTGCTGTGCACACAGGCTGGACCAGACACACTCTGACAGGAGAGCAGAGGCACCTTCAAAATAAGTAAGCAGCATGGTCCTCTCCTCATTGAAAAGATGAAAGAGCAAATAAAACACAAGGCAGTATAGGATTCAGGGTCATAAAATTCTTAGTCGTATCTAATCCAACCTCAGAAAGATGAAGACATTTCCCCAAAGTCAATTGTTCCTCAGTGATGTAGATTCAGAGAGGACTCTGGGCAGCCTCTACAATAGCAGTGTTTTCACAGCAATGCCCACTGCACCAGGACGCAGGCAAGCTGTCCCTCTGAGAGGCAGCAGGCGACTCTCTTTTGCAGGTAAAAAATATGAAAGGCTTTGCCCACATTATAAGCTTATTTTGATGGCTTTATGTGGACTACATGAGCCAATCCTGAGGTACAAATTTGGAGGCAAATTTGTTACAGAGCTGACTTCAGGGACTTCATTTTAAATGTAGGTTAGTCCTGGGATGAGTCTTCTACAAATGGGTAAGATGATTCCAAGCTTCTCCCAATGTCTAATAAGAGTGAACTAGCCCAATTATATATTCCCTACATCCTCAGATCCAAGTCGAAACAGATAATTCCTGAATGGACAGTAAAACCCATTGAGACTCACAAAGGTTCTGTAAAATGGAAAAGTCCTGGGTTCAATGAGGTGAAGGAGAGTTGTTCTATGATCTTGGGTTTGGACTTAGTGGCACCTCAGAGCCTCAAGAGCTTCTGTGTTCTTGGTTCTAAACCTTGGCTGCACATTAAAGTTACCTAGGGGGACTTTAAAAAATGCCCGTGCTGCACCTCACATCAATGAGATCAACCTATCTGGGGGTGGGGTCCAGGCTTCCATGTTTTAAAGCCCCTCAGGTGATTTTATGGGCAGCTAAGGCCCTGAACCTCAGTTAAACAGACTAGTTCCAACTGATAAGGGGTGCATAAGCACTACAACTCTGAGTGGGGAAGTTGGTATGGAGCTACTGTCACTCACAGTTGTTTTTTACAATATCGTTTTTAATCTTTGAAACTTCAGAATGTGTGTAAGGATGCGTTTTAAAATTGTGAGGCATTTAACCCAAGGAAATTGTAGCAAGATTCATATCAGAATATGTCATAGTTCCTTTATTAAAACTATAGCACACACCTTTGGAATCAACTGCTACTTAATTTCTATCCAAGACTGAGCCATCCTCTGTATAGAATCCCACTGGCCAGCAGCTGAAGTGTGTGCCTGCTAAGGTCACCTTTATTTGTCCTTTCCTATTAATGCCAGTTGTACCTGTTACCCTAGTTAACATAATTTTATATTTTATAACCCCAAACCAATATTTGCTAAAAGAAATATAGTTTTCTCAGTGAAAGTTAAGTAAAATGCTTGGGAAAATGTGATAAAGACAAATCACTAACCAATGTATTTTATTATGTGTCATATATTATAAGTATTGTATAGTGATGTGTCTATATGTATACACATTTATGTGCATACATTTATATTATATATTATGTATTTGTGTCACATATATAGTGTATGCAACATATATATGCAAGAAAACTATAAATGTTTTGGAAATACGTGTCAAAACTGAGTGGGAATTTGCACTTAGATTGCTTCATAAATGTCTTTAGATTCCAGTTTTTCTTTAATCTCAAAATCCTACCAGATGCATTAGGAGTGTGCTTGATGCAAGAAAGATGACAACAGAAAGAGTTCCAATTAGCACATCCACATTCAGAGAAAAGGCCTTGGCCCTGTATCAAAAGATTGGCACATAAATGTAATTTTATATACCTTAACTTAAAATAAAACATTTAAGGAACTCTGTCTCATTATTTATGATTCTCTTTTTAAGAGGCTCTTTGAATTAATCAACTGTCAGTTGAAATTATGGCTGACATAATTTCAGTGGTAAGGTAAAGCATGAATTGATGGCCAAGGAGTTTGTGAGAAATCACGCTTTGCTTTTTAGAGAGAGTGAGGTCACTTTCACCAAGGATCTAGTCTAAACAGATGTGCAGAGACGTTAAGAGCACAGGTGTGGAAATCAGCTAAACTGAATTTCCAAGGCCTGTTCTGCTACTGATTAGCTCTGGTTTGGGAAGCTTATTTCCCTCCTGGGGCCTCACTTGCCTTATCTGTAATGTAATGCTACTCAGAAGACAATGAAGAATAAATAAAATGAGATATGTGGAGAGCGAGGGTATGGTAAGGGCTAACAGCTCGGACTTTGGAGTAGGAGGTCTTTGTCTGAATCTCTGTAATACCACTTATTAGTTGTGTACGCTTGGGCAAGTTTCTAAAATTTTCTAAGCTTGCAATTTCTCTTCTGTAAAATGGGAAAAACTGTAACACCTACGTTATAAGGATTTGCAGGATTAAATAATTCATATAAAGCACTTAGAATATAGTCAGTGATTTAATAAGTGCTAGACAAATATTATTATCATTTGAAAAAAATCAGGGACCTAGCAACTTTGGGTGTCTAATAATTAGTAGCTGCCGCTATTAACAATATTATTATAATTATACTTGGCTTGGTTGTGAGATAGGATACTCTATGGTAATTTTGAACATACTGTAGAAATTCCATTTACTTTGACTCTCCAGGTCCTTAGAGGAACTAAGGTCACCCATCAAACAGGAATTTAAGTGATTAATAATACTGTGGCCTTTTGAGTTCTAGGGAGACAATCCTATTACAGTATTAGAGGATTTCAGATAAATATGATGAGTGATGGCTGAGGAGTTTTTAATCTTGCTAAATACCCTGTGATTAAACCCATCATATCTCTGAACTAAATTGACAGTAAAGAGATTCTGATTTAAAGGCATGGTTTTGTGATCATTGAATGCCAGAGTTTAGAAGAGACACTGGGAAGTAATTGCAAGGGAGGTAGCATGAAAGAGAGAATAACCTTGTCTATACCTATTTTTGAAATTTGTTAGGCTCACTTATCCATGATCAATTAAACAAGATCTTTTTTGTAACTTTCTATGTATGTTTGTGAAGAATGTGCTCTGGGATGGTGAATTCATTGCTGAATGGTTGACTTTTTATATTCCCTTTACTTCAAACCTGTTGCTCAGATTTAATTGAGAAAGGAATGTAAAGATGTCCCACTAAAATAGATTTGTTGGTTTTTCCTTATATTATCATCATTTTTTGCTTTATATATTTTGAGGATATTTATTAGGTACACACCTAATTGTTTTATTCTTCTTGGTGAGTTGTACCTTTTATCATTATAAATGACCCACCCTATAACAAGATTGATTTATATTTTAAAATATATTTGTCTGATAATATAGACAAACTACATTTCTAGAATAATTCCACTTAGCCTGGTGTTCAATCCTTTTAATATGTTGCTGTATTCCATTTTCTAGCATTTTCTTGGGGATTTTTACATCTGTATTCACAAGATATTTGTCTCTAATTTTCTTATATCTATACCTGGCTTGGGTATGAAGTTAATGCTGATTTCATGCCACACACATAAATTGGCCTTAGTTTGCTTGTTTGTGTTGTCTACTTTCGAAACTGGGTTTGAGAGTGGTATACTCCAGGTCCTCACTTCAAGAAGTAGTAAGCCTGCCTCAAGCCCCTCATTTGTATGAAACAATTTTGTGCCCTCTGCTCCACAGAGCCAAGACCCTGATCAGCATACTCCACCTCATAATTCAGAGAACAATCGCTCAGTAGCTTTAGTCATTCATCCTTTCACTTTTTTGTTCCAATAATGGCTAAACAAAGAATGTATATCATATTTTTTATATAACCATGTTTTTGTTTTCTATTTTTATAGTTATCTGTCATTGCTGCGTTTGTAAATAAGGTACAATTGAAAAGCAAACTATGATATATATATATATATTAACATATAAAGCTAAAATAATATTTTTTAAAAGTTTGTGTTATAAATTTTGGTATAGTTGCTGCCTTGACATCCAATCTTAGGCCTCACAGGCATTTGAAACTCAGTCTACCCTGTCACTTTCAGGCTAGCTAAACTTTCCCTCCCTGAATGTTGGTTCGTAATATGGTATGCTTGTTCCTCGTTGCACTGACCCCAAACCCAGCACACCCCATAGATGCTGATTATGATAAACCCTAATGGTTAAAACAAGGGACATGTAAATACACTCCCTCATTTGTGCATGTTTTCTTTAAACTACCTGATGCACAACTCCGCAAGACAGCCTAAGGCATAACACCCACAAGCCTCCCACTCTCTCTCTCCACCCACTGGTGAAGCTCCCTGACATTCCCAGATGTCCTCTTGGTAACCTAACCCTCCTGGGACCTATGAGCAATGCATTTCTTCTGTTGTGTGCATTTTAGTTTAACTTCCTTATTGTGTATCACCTGACACACACAACCAAGCCTAACTGCCCTATCAGGGCTCTCCTAGAGAGGTGTATCTTGGCTTTTGGCCATACCCAAGAGACCAAATTAGAGAGAAACCATAACAATAGAAATCATAACAATATGGTCAGGCACAGTGGCTCTCATCCTAGCATTTTGAGAGGCCAAGGTGGGTGGATTTCTTGAGCTCAGGAATTTGAGACCAGCCTAGGCAACGTGATCAAACCCCATGTCTACCAAAAAACCAAAACTTTAGCTGAACATGGTGGCACACATCTGTGGTCCCAGTTACTTGAGAGGCTGAGGTGGGAAGATCACTTGAGCCCAGAAGGTGGAGGCTGCAGTGAGAGGAGATTGTATCACTGCACTCCAGCCTGGGAGACAGAGCAAGACTGGAAAGCAAGAAAGCAGGCAAGCAAGAAAGCAAGGAAGGGAGGGGAAGCGGGGGGAGGGGAGGGGGGAGAGAGAGAGACAGGAAGGAAAGAAGGAATCATAACATTATCATATATCACCATGATACTGGAAGAATATGCCAATTAGAAGTCTGTTCTGTTTATATGGGAAGTCAAAATATGAAAATATCATTTCAAACAGCAATAAAGATTATTTAATAAATAATGTCGGGATTATCAGTTATTCATTTGGAAGAAAACTAAATTGGGTTGTTTTCTTCCAACAGATTATGTCTCTCATCCTTAATAGCTGAATGGGAAGAGAGATAAATCTGTATATAATTATAACCTGTTGTAATTTCCATATTCAATATAAATTTTTTGATGGATACATTGGCAATATCAAGGAACTAAAATACACCTACCTTTTAATCCACAAACACCATGGCTTAGAATTAATTTTATTTATATAATTTCACATATACAAAGCCATTCATATGATGGTGTTCATCACATTTATAATTACCAAAGATTCAAACTGGAAACAACCCAAATGCTTACTCATAGGAAGTTACTGAGTAATGGTATACAGGTAATGGAATACAGTGCATTAGTTAAACAGTGTAAGGTTGGCTGGGTTCAGTGGCTTATGCCTGTAATCCCAGCAATATGGGAGGCCAAGGCAGGCAGATTGACTGAGGTTAGGAGTTACACCAGCCTGGCCAACTTGGTGAAACTTTATCTCAACTAAAAATACAAAAATTAGCTGGATGCAATAGTGTGTGCCTGTAATCCCAGCTATTCAGGAGGCTGAGGCACAAGAATCGCTTGAACTCCAGAGGCAGATGTTGCAGTGAGCCGAGATTGCACCACTGCACTCCAGCCTGAAAGGCAGAGCAAGACTCCATTAAAAAAAAAAGTGTAAGGTTTTTATGTGCTCATAGTAAAATATATCTAGCCCTCTTTCTAAATTAAAATTAACTATATGTTGTTTATAAGAAATATGACAAAAAACAGATATAGAAAGTTTAAAATGCAAAGATAAGTTCCACATTCAAATGCATAAAAGATGTAGTTGAGTGACAGTTTTGACAGGAAAAAATCTTTAGATATGTAATTTTATATTTATTAAAATTATAATACAAAATCAAGTCATAATAAACGAGTACAAGGTAGTCATGAGAGTTTATGTACCTGATGGCAAAGCACTCTAACAAATGAAGAAAAAACTCTAACATCTTTAAGGAGAAATGGACTGAAACATAATTATCATGGAAGATACACCTGTCTTAGTCATTTACACATCAAATAAGAAAATATAAATAAGGGTTTAGATAATTTTTAATAATACAGTGAAATGTATTATATTTTAAAGCTAACATGGTCTTTTTACCTTCCATTATGCATTTAAAATAATGACCATGAGTGACTTCAAGTTCTTTTCACTAAATCTGAAACAAAACTTCAACATTCGATTTTTTAATAACATGCAACAAGCTTACAAACTACTGCCAATGTTTAAACAATTCAACAGGCACTTGAATATTTAATACATGTTTGCTTAATAACCATTGGGTTAAAGAAACTAGCAAAGTTATAATTATATTATAATTTTATTATAGCTATATCACTTTTTATTATGACTAAGAATCTAATGTCCTACATGAAGCAAAAATAAGACACAATAAAAAATTACCCCTAAAATGCTTTAAAATATCCACAAAAAATCCACATGTTGTTTAATGACTAGAATATACCCTGACTTTGAGAATCACTGGGTTAGACTAAAAAGAAAAATAACGAAAGGAAGATCTATCTCTATGCGCGAGTTGTTGGCATTGAAGCATCCTGCCTTTATAGTAACTCTGAAATTCACAGCAGAGATTAGGGATTTTTTCTTTGCTTTCTTTTTTTTTTTTTTTGAAACAAAGTCACTCAGGCTGGAGTACGGTGATGCGATCATGGCTCACTGTAGCCTTGATCTCCCAGGCTCAAGCGATGCTCCCACCTCAGCCTCCAGAGTAACTGGAACTACAGGCACAGGCCACCACACCCGGCCAATATTTGTGGTTTTTGTAGAGATGGTGTTTCACTATGTTTCTCAGGCTGGTCTGGAATTCCTAAACTAAAGCAATCCTCCCACCTCAGCCTCCCAAAGCCCTGAGATTACAGGCATGAGCCTCTGCCCCAGGCCATAAGGGATCTTACTGGGGCAGGACAGAATTGTTCTACCATTGGATTATGATGACAGTTTTCCAGCATAATAAATTAGTAGAAATCATTGGTTGCACAGCTAAATATTAGTGAAATTTATGGTAAATTATACTGCAATAAAGTTTGTTTTTTAATTATCTCTTTTTGTACCAAGATGTTAACCAGTTTTTCTTAAATAAATTTTACCCTTTGAATTGTTACAAGAATGCTTAATTTTCAGAGTTCTCAAAAAGTTGGATCCTGACATTTTATGCCAATGTTCTCACTGCTTTTATGAAGGAATGGTTTTATGTGTGTCCCCACTTTGCCATTTTAGAGATTCTGGCTGTTCTAGATTCTCTTTGTAATTTATTGTTTTAATGTATTAATACCTAGAACTTTTGCATTCATTATCTTATGTATTCTGCTTCTAACGTTCTTATCTGACAATTCAGAGAAAACTTAGAAAATCCTTTAAACGTCGGTTCAGTTAATAAAAGTTATGCAAAACCATGTAAGAAACAGACCTCATATTGATTGCCCATCTTTTATGAGCATAATAAGCAGTTTTCCCTGCAGCTTTTTCATTAGATTTATTCCCTCAACAATAGAGCTCACATGTTTACTTCAAAAGTAATTGTAGACTGATCAGATCAGAGTATAATTTTGGATTTACATTTACATAAATCATTATACCTACTGTGAAACTTATTGTGTCAATTAAAACTATATCAGACCACATTAATTTGAATGGTGCCAGTAACAAAGTCTCTAATTTAGATTACAAATATTACTGATAGAACTCCATTCCCTTGCCTTATTCTGAAAGCACTGAATTAAATTTAAGTACAGCCCATAAAATCCTTCATGAATAAGGAGACAATAAAAATTCCTTTCAAAATCACAAAGATACTTCATATTTTGGCTGTGTTCTCATATATATTCTCTAGTTTTTTTTTTCTGTATATTCCATTGTTCAATTTTTCTCATCATTGATTGTTTCCTTTTGGTCAGTCATCCAGCCGTTTTTTATGCTTTTACTTTTTGGTTCATGCTCTTTAATTTTTGAATCTGACCTTTTCTTTTATTCTTCCTAAGCACAGATTTTTATTTTGAGTAGGAGATTTACCTGACATTATCCTTCAGTTTCTGAATGATAACATCACCATATCCTCTCTTGTCCCTTGCTCCACGTAGTTCTGAGTCATGCAGCTTCAGCTACAGTAAACAAAGGAGAATTCAGATTTCATGTCTCTTTTCACCTTTCCTGAATCACAGTGATGTTGGAGGTCATTTCAGAAATGTTGGTCCCATGGCTATGGAATTTGTCTACAACCCTCGGCTTCCTTAGGAAGACACTCAATGAATAATTATAAGCAATTATTACTGTTTAATAATCATAAACAACTGTTCAATGATTACAAACATTTATTTTTAAGTAAATAAATAATTTATTTATTACCGTTTCTGTTCTGGGCCTAGTGATAGCACCTTGAGAAATAAAGGTAAATAAGGCAATGTTCCTAACTTCAAGGACACAGAGGTATAAACAAATACATTACAATGCTGTGCTCAGTGCAAATATAGAAGCCAGAATAAGAGCTACACATAGCAAAAGGAAAGTATGTACATATGGTGAGGGGTGTCAGGGTTGGCTCTCTGTGACAGACTTTGAAAATATGATATACCTGCTGTGATTCTTATTTGGAAATAGAAATGGGTTAACTTGAGCAAAAATGGAATATACAGATGCTAGTTGACTTACAATGGTGTTACATCCTGATAAACCCATCTTAAGTTAAAAACGTCATAAGTCAAAAATGCATCTAAATAATCTACTGAACATCACAGCTTGGCCTAGCCTACCTTAAACATGCTCATAACACATTAGCCTGCGGTTAGGCGGAATTATCTAGCCCAATGCCTATTTTATAATAAAGTTGTTGTATACCTCATGTAACTTGTTGAATACTGTGCATTCTATCAAAATTATGACAGTTGCACATGATTGTAAAGTTAAAAAATTTTAAGTCAAACTATCATAAGTTGGGGACTATCTGTATTGGAGGAATAGAGATTAATTCACAGACTTTTAGAAAAACTAGAAGGTCAGCCTCAGGATGGAGGTAGAAACAACAGGAGACAGATGGTCACACCTACGGGCAGACAAACAGCCTGGTGAGGACACCCTGCTGCTATCTGGACTGTATATGGAGGGCCTGGCATCACCACCATTAAACAGTGAATGTGGTATGCTGGTAAATGTTAGAGACCAGCTTTCCAAGAAAGAAAAAACCCTGATTTGTAACATTTGCCAATTTTCATGGTGTAAATATTTTCACTGTGGGTGATTTCAAGCTGCCAAAATGATATCACAGAATTAGAACTGGGAAAAAATGTACATTAACACACCATACCACAATATAGAATTTATCTCATATATATGTGTGTGTGTATTTGTGAATCATTCATTCATATATGTGTGTGTGTGTGTGTGTGTGTGTGTAAGCATAAATTACCATAAAGGCATAAGAATTAGGAACTGA
Source organism: Callithrix jacchus (assembly GCF_049354715.1). Classification (NCBI taxonomy): domain Eukaryota; kingdom Metazoa; phylum Chordata; class Mammalia; order Primates; family Cebidae; genus Callithrix; species Callithrix jacchus. Next base: position 68,822,395 of record NC_133502.1, read on the forward strand.
TGACTTTGAATATCTCTTATATTTTTATAGTATAATTTATGTAGTTATTAGTTTGTGTCATTTCGCAATTCATAATCAATATGTTTAACAACTGACACAAATCTAGAAATTTTAAGAATCAGTCCTGCAAAGGCTGTAGCAGCTGGTTCCAGCACACCACTGATACAGTCATAGCATATCCACTACAGGACTCTGTATACCACGTGGTTGCCACAGAATATCTTCTGCTTCTTTTTATCATTTCTTTCCAGGTCAAAGTTTCAGTTAAAAGCATCTTAGACAACATGCCAGCACTCACATTGCCAGAGTCTTGCCTCTGTAAAGACAGGGGTCCTAGAGCCTGCCCAAAGTCACACAATGGCATATTTCCCAGTGCAGAAAGACAGACTAGCCTCTGGATCACATAAAAAAGAAGAGAAGTAAAGACAAATGTCTGGTTCAAAGCACTAGGAGTTTAATAGGTAGACTACAAAACAAGAGACTAAAGCAGAAGGAACAGCCTGGGCCAAGACCCAGAGCTGTGACAATGGCAAAGCTCCCAGGATGTGATCTTGGAACTCTAAGGACATCATGTCACCAACTGCGGGGCTTCTTATTTTTGGAGTTTTGTGCCATTCTAACTCTTGAAAATACCGGTAATATTCCTTTTCTATCCACAAACCCACATTATGAAAAAATAAAAATAAAAACAATGGCTTTGGATCATCTACCAGTGAATTCTGATAGTTAACTTAAGGAGAATTAACAGACAATTGGCAAGTCCCAAAGGAGGACAATTAAGTGGACTTGCCGTTGGTTTTGCATGCTGAAATGAATCTGAGCAAGAATGTATCAAATGGGAATGAGATTTGACCTCCTTCTCTTTATCTCATTGGCCTAAGAGTGATAATAATAACAAAAGTATTGAAGGCTTATTGTATTCTAGGCACTGGGTAGGAACCTCTCATATATTATCTCATTTAATCATGACAACAGTCTTATGTAGTTGGTTCTATTATTACCTCCATTTTATACATGAGAAAATGCAAGCACAGAGAAGTTAAGGAACTTGCCTGAGTTCTATACAGCCAGATAGTGGCGAGGCTATGGTGAGTGCATGAGCAAAAACATTCAATTATAAACATTTGACTTTAGACTTATGATTACCTCTCAATAAGAGCAATCAGTCATGAGAGGTTGATATCTCTATAACAAATACTAAGGTGTTCAGAACTAAGGTACTTAGTATGTGACCCCAACCTTTACTCCCAGGCCCTAGGACAGTTCACTTTTATATGTCAGAAGGCAAACATCAGTCAATACATATCACATGAGTGTCAGCTCACAGTTGACAAGATAGATGTAGGCAAGTGGGTTTTCTGATGTTGCTCATATTATACCAAATAGGCAACAATCTGAAGATCAAAAACGACCATGTCTTGATAGAGTACAGTGGTTAAATTCCAAGAGCTAGGCTGCTTAGGTTCAAAGCTGAACTCTGTCTCTTTCTAGCTGTAAGAACTCGGACTTTATTTCTCTGGCTCAATTTCTTCATCTGTAAAATGGAAATAAAATGATACTTTTTTCATAAGATTGTCAAGAGAATGAAATTAAATAATTTACATTAAATATTTAGCACAGTATCTGGCATGTAGTAGCCAGTCAACACAAATTGTTATTCTTAATATGTTTTAAACTAGCTGACCAGCTCTTTCTGCCTCATGTCTACCACTTCACATAAAGGGCTTTGGGAAACAAAAAGAAATCCAGGAACATACTAAGGTGATTGAATTTTGTACTTTCACTTGACCCTGCCCTGTTCTTATGAATGACTTGTTCATAGTTCTTCTCTGAATTACTGGGTAGTAAGCTGGTTACTGCTTTTTTTTTTGAGATGGAGTTTTGCTCTTGTTACCCAGGCTGGAGTGCAATGGCGCGATCTCAGCTCACCGCAACCTCCGCCCCCTGGGTTCAGGCAATTCTCCTGCCTCAGCCTCCTGAGTAGCTGGGATTACAGGCACGCGCCACTGTGCCCAGCTAATTTTTGTAATTTTTAGTAGAGACGGGGTTTCACCATGTTGACCAGGATGGTCTCGATCTGTTGACCTTCTGATCCACCCGCCTCAGCCTCCCAAAGTGCTGGGATTACAGGCTTGAGCCAGGTTACTGCTTTTTAACTCACTCTGTCACCCAGGCCCTGTCACCCAGGCTGGAGTGCAGTGGCACAATCTCAGCTCACTGCAACACCTGCTTCTCAGGGTTCAAGCAATTTTCCTGCCTCAGCCTCCCAAGTAGCTGGGATTACAGGTGTGTGCCACCATACCTGGCTAATTTTTGTATATTGGTAGAAGCAGGGTTTCACCACGTTGGCCAGGCTGGTATCAAACTCCGGACCGTACATGATCCAACTACCTCGGACTCCCAAAGTGTTGGTATTACAGGCAAGAGCCTGGCCTGAAATTATTTCTTTCTTGTTAGATGGCCTCATAGTTCTCATAAGCAACGTAAATGCTGAGAATATTCTAAATTATCAACTGGACAAATTCTGATGCCTCTAGCACTTTAAATCACATTGAGCACTCAAATAAATTTGAAATAATTGGCCAGGCCCAGTGGATCATACCTGTAATCCTAGCACTTTGGGAGGCCAAGGTGGGCAGATCACCTGAAGTCAGGAGTTCAAGACCAGCCTGACCAACATGGAGAAACTGTGTCTCTACTAAAAATACAAATTAGCCAGGCATGGTGGTGCATGCCTGTAATCCCAGCTACTCGGGGAGGCCGAGGTTGCATTGAGCCAAAATCATGCCATTGTATTCCAGTCTGGGCAACAAGAGCAAAATTTCAAAGAAAGAAAAGAAAAGAAAGAAGAAAGGGAGGGGAGGGGAGGGGAGACTCTTCAGAAGTGCTTGCAGTTACTATGATTTCTTTGCCTAGTTAGGATATATCCAAGTCCAGAGGGCAGGTTTTGCTAGGTCAATCCCAAACCATGGAGAGTTTGGATATCAAGGATCCAGTAACATCACTGCATGGAATAACCACACAGTCGACTAAATTGCAAGGCAAGAAGTAGGCACTTGGAAATACTAGAATCTCCAGACGGAGGCTATTCTATAAGTACCAGAGAGAAGTCTGTTCCGGTTTTTGCTTTGTAAATAGAGGAATTGAGAAATACCCTTGACAATCACCACAAATAACAGGATATGGAAAGCTAATCACCAAAGCATAAGGCCTTAAAACATTGCAAGGCACCTAAAAAAGGTCCTGGTGTCAGTTATAAAATTCAATTCATTTACTTCCCATAACAACATTTTTTTTTCTCTAACTACTAGTTTATTTGCCTCCTTTCTCTGTTAACTTGATCTGGAAAAAGGGTTTCTGAAATATCATAGTGCTTAGTGGCTCCAAAAATTGGCTCAGAGAAGCTGTGGGAATTCCATCTCAGAAGGACTTATCTTCATGATCAGACCCAAAGGAAGGAGCAGAGGAGCCACACTGCAGATGGGGACATGCATATGAGGACTGTTGTAGGAGACATCTATCTGCCTTTGGAGGTTTTCAAAAGGGTTCTCACACCACAGAGCCTCAATATGCCAGTCCAAATTCCATAAAACACAGGTGTTTTCAGTATCACTGGCAGGCTTTCCAGGGCTGTATGCCCTTCTAAATAATCTAAACTGTGATATGAAAATGAACAAGTCATGTTGTGATATCACGCATGAAACACACCTTGGCTTGTGCACTAAATGTTATCTGCTTGGTCTTCCAGCAGAAGTAAGGCCTTGGGAACAATAAAGCACAGCAGAGACAGAGAAGGACTTCCAGCTTCTGGTCTGCCATGCAGAGAGACTGGAAGTCACACTCCATTCTCACAACAAGGAAAAAGCCAAACAAATTGAAAAATCACGAACTCAACTTAGAGAACTGAGGTCACAGAGAAAACTGCTGTCCTGAAACCTAAAGATACAGGTGGATACAGAGACCACAGCGTATAGGAAACGGAAAATAAGGAGAAGCTCTTACCTGGACCTAGTAACCATATGAAAACCTAAACTGCGATTAATCAGTTTTAAAGGCTCAATGTGGACTAATTTGGGAGTTCAAAACTCCAGAGGTGTGCCAACTTTCACGAGTTTTACCTCCAGGAGTTCCACCAGGTTTTTACTATGATAATCAGAGAAAATCATCTCCTGCCTCTGGTAGGGGACGAGAAAAAGTAATCATCTTGAAATACTCCTGTAGCATGCTGTTCCCTTTCATAAAGGCTCACCCTCAAAGGAAACTATTTGCCATGGTTGATTGATCTGGAGGAAGATAAATATCCATCCCGAAGGTCCTCTAGTTTTCAACGTGGGATCAGAAAAACCTTCTACCTCCAAAACCCAGAAAACTGGAAAAATGAAATGACATTTCTTCCTTCCCTTTTGGGTGCCTCATGGTGAGGTGGAAAGAATGCCCTCTACTTTGCTCATCTCACTCTATTTCCTTTAGTCATTCTTTAAAACTGTTCATTCTGAGGGTTGTGTGGTGTGTGTTTCTGTGAGTGTGTGTGTGTGAGAGAGATCTGTAGCTTGAAGATCATTCTGAGGATTGTGTGTGTGTGTGTGTGTGTGTGTGATCTGTAGCTTGAAGAAAAATAATTAAATACTACCACTCAGCTTAGAAATCAGGTCTAAGTTCTAAAGACTCATCTAACAACTCTGCTTCACAGCCTCTGAAAAAGAGGTAGAATTTCTCTTGCTGAGGAGCAGTGGGTAGGGAAGCCTAGGTGACTCCAAATGGCTAGTTGAGGCTCATTCCAAAAGGGCACTAATACTGTGTCAAGTGAGTCTCTGCCCCAGAAGACAGGGTCTTGCCACCTGAGAGATTCTTCAGTCTTTTTTTCAAGTTTATGGTTTTCTTTTATTCCACACACAACACTGAGCTAAATAAAGCCGATATTGTCATATTATGTTTTAAAATAAAGTAAATTTTTAAAAAGTACCTATTGGTGTCACAACTTATGCCATAAGTTGTCTGATGTGGGTTCACTAAACTAATTCATAATGACATTAATTCATGATGTTTGAATTTACGGTGCACTTTTGCGGCAAAGGATTTAGGTACTCCCGTGGCAAATTTTACATACTTAACAGTTATCCTAGGAATGACTGTCTATGCCTATATATATATTTTATGAACAGCAGCCACAGTTTGTCTTTAATTAAATTTATGTAGAAACCAATCTGAGAAAGGTAAAGTCAAAATACCTTTATAGAAAAGGGTTAAAGATTTATTTTTTATTTTTTATAACTATGACAAAGCATATTTACTAGTCAAATAATATTATTTTATTGTTGCAGTCTTAAGAAATTCATTCCTGTAATTTGACTTTTCAAATTTTGTAGTCTTGAAATCTTATGTGCTATCTTTTATGGAGCTGCTTGTGTCATTATTCTTTTTGCCATACAGTGACATTTTGAAAAGATCAGAAATAGAGATATTAAAAGCTTATGATGCTAAAGAAAGTTAAGCATTTCTTTAGCCTAGTTTTAGAAAGGTATCTACCTAATACATTCTGTGAAAGAAACAATCAGCCTATAAAGACTGTTTACAGTTGACAAGGTTGTACATTTTAGAGGTCTCGTCAATGACAGAAGAAAAAATTCACTGAAAATCTCAAGTTATTCATTTCTACACAACATAGGAAAGTTCACTTTAATCAATTAAAAAGAGAAAAAAGAAAAACCTAACAGGTAGTCAGCCTTGTACTGTTCATGCCTTTGAGAACTTGTCAGTTTTGCAGAGATAAGATATGCACATGTGAAAAAGTTAGATAACAATACAAGCATTGGTATGTAATGAAAGGCTGAAGTAAGAGAGGCAGTTATTGAATCTTTCAATAATCAAGGAAAGAAAGTTCACTGAGTGGCACAAAGGCTAAAAAAGTTATCTTCTAACTGACCTTTTGAGGCTGAATGTGATTTGAAAGATGGGTGAAGGAGAGCACTACAGATTGGAAAAGCATTGCAGCTTAAGTTGAACATGAGCTTTTCAAAGCTTGGCTATTTGAGGAAAACAAACTACAGTGACACTTTAATTATATTAGGTCATACATTTAGACTAACATACTCTCAAAGGTAGACGAAACATGACTTCTCTTCTGCTTTATTTTTTACTATGCTCACTAATCCCCTCTACAGTAAATGGCCAACCAACCTTCACTTTCACACTTCCAACATTGCTCCTCCCATCACGTTGCTGAGGAGCTCTAGATATTAGAAGATTCTTGCATCAAGTCTATATCCTACCTCTGTAATTCCTACTCATTGGTTCTTATTCGATTCTCCAGAAATACATCTTTGCAGAAGTGCCAATAAGCCCTTCAGATGCTGTTGTACAAATATCTAGTTCTGCCTCTGCTATCACTTCTATAGCTCTGGGAAATCAAGTATCAGGGAGAAGAATGTAGCGCTCACCTAGAAGCCATTATGAAAAAAAATCACATTGAAAAGTGCCTGCTCGGGAAAAAAGTGGAATAATCAAAGATTAATGTGTGGTGGTACAGCCATATGCCAAGCAAATAGCGGAAAATTATTTCACAAGACACTGAAAGGCTCTACTATCACTTCTGTGAAAGGTACCAAGAGACATAATGAAAACACGCATTCTATAAGACTTCAGAGAAATCATAAAAAACTTTTCTTTCTCAGCTCCCTTTCCCTACTATTCATTTGTAAAGTAGGTTTAGAAATCACAAAGTTCTCCACTCAGAATAAAAACATTAATTGCAAATGAACAAAAGACTCTGACCTTCTGTTCTCAATTAATGCTGTTTCTTTGAACAAATAAACCCTACAGCTATTTCAAACCTTTTTCTGTCAATAATTTTCCCCTTCCTCTCTCATAAGCCTTGTGCAATAGCCTCTCACATGTAGCAAAATTGGTTTATGGGGGTTACATTTTTTTCTCTCCTCTTTGCAATTCTTTCTCCAGTGGAGGTGCTAATGAACTGGGAATATCGGCAGAAGGAAGACATCCAGAAGGCAAGAGAAAAAAGGAAGAGAAGGGAAAGAGGTCAAATAAACAGCAATCAAGGTTGTGTCTCGTTCTAACTGTGAATGTGGTCACTTTTGGTATCCACACAGTCCCCAGCTCTTTTCTTCATCTGCCAAGGTCTGCAAGGTTCTCTGTATGCTTGCCCTTCTCACTGCTGCAGTGAAATAATGTGGACATAAAGTCAAACTGGTGGTCTTTAGCTAATGCAAAGTTAAACACTGGACTAAAAGCTGTTTTCCATATGCAGAGGCTTCAGGGCCTGAGATACTTAGGTAGACACAAAATAGTGTCGGCCCCAAAATGTTCGTCACAGGTAACCACATCAAAAAGCAAAGTTAGGAGAAGAGATGAAAAATCTAGGTTTCAATTCACAAATTTTTTTTTAAAAATCTATAAGAATATATAACAAATTCCTTAGGCCACATCACTGAGAGAGTATCACAAAGCCACTTTAATAGTATGAATTCAACTGTTGCTGGGCCACTATCTCATACCAAGGCAGGATTCTAAGGTATGTTTCCCATGTACCTGCAAACCAAATTGTTTCTGTGTCTGTGCTCCCTACTTCTTTGTTCTATTACTCTGCACCTTCTCAGCTTCTCCAACAAAACTCCCCCTCCTTTTATGTCCCTCCATCACTCAGCTGAAAGGTGGATTAATCAGATGTGGGTTGGGTTCAGGGAGAACAGGGCTAAGAGGAGAAGTCGATTGTCTGAAGCCAAGCTGTCCACAGGTGTGTACATTCATACATTCAACTGATAACTATGGTTTTGGTTTTTGTTTTAAGATGGAGTCTTGCTGTGTTATCCAGGCTGGAATACAGTCATATGATCTCAGCTCACTGCAACCTCTGCCTCCTGTGTTCAAGCAATTCTCCTGCCTCAGCCTCCCAAGTAGCTGGGGTTACAGGTACTTGCCACTATGCCCGGCTAATTTTTTGTATTTTTAGTAGAGACGGGGTTTCACCATGTTGGCCAGGCTGGTCTCGAACTCCTGACCTTGTGATCCACCCTTAGCCTCCCAATGTGCAGAGATTATAGGCATGAACCACCACAGCTGGCCACTAAGGTTCTTGTATTAGTTTCCTGTTGCCACCCTCAAAAATTACCACTAATTTAGCAGCTTAAGACAACACAAATTTATCATGATTGTTCTAGACTTCAGAACCCCGAACTGGGTTTCACTGAGTTAAAAATCAATGTGTCAGCAGGCCTGGCTCCCTCTGGAGGCTTCAGGGGAGAACTCATGGCATGTCCATTCCAGCTTCTAAGGCTGCCAATATCCCTGGGCTTTTGACTGTGCTATGCCAACATCTGTCTCTGTCATCACTGCTCCTTTCCCTCATCTGGCATCACCTTCTTCTGCCTACCTCTTGTAAGAACCCTTGTGATTTTATGTAGGACCACCTGAAAAACCAGGATAATCTCCCATTTTAAGATACTTAATCATGTCCACAAAGCCCCTTTTGCCATATAAAATCACACTCACAGTTTCCAGGAATTAAGACATGGGCCTTTGGGAGCCGTTATTCAACCTCTCACAGCTTTCTCACTGGGTCTGGCTTACGATGCTGGCTCTTCCTTCTGAATCAGTTTTATGTCAAAGTCTTGATTCCAACCGGTGGACATAGTCTTGATATGAACTGAGAGCATTTTCTCAATATCTCCTAACTTAACCCAAACCCATAGGCAAGTAATATACTGTTTTGAAGATGAAGAAATAGACTCCTCAGAGAGATGGAAGTGCTGTGCCCAAGTCTACCCAACCTGCAATAGAATTCAGGGCCCTGCCTTCCTTATCCACCTAAAAGTCTTCTGTGAATCTACCAGTTTGCAATCTCACCTTGCCCCAGCTCTCCCAACCTATTTTCACTCTAGCTGGAGAAAGCTCTAGCCATAATTTTCCTCATGCTACATCTTCCACAGAAAAGGGTCTGATTCTAGCCTAAAATCTGACATGTGATCTTAAAGGCCTGGCCACAGACAACTTACACTAGGCTTTGCCTGGCAGTCCTCCCAGCCAGAGGCTGCTCTCCCCACACCAGTCCTGCCGCACAACCAATGAATCAGAGTTTTCTGGTGGGAGTTGCAGTTAAAGACTCAGCCTCCAACTCACCTTTCCCCCCTACCTCCAACAAGCCATTCTCATAGACACGTCTGCATTCTTAGCCTAGGTGCCTCCTTTCAGAGACCTCTTTACCAGGTGCCTTGGCTGCGGCCCTTTTCTCCACGTTGACTGGGCTCCTCCCCACTCCTAGCCCTCTGCCTTCTTTCCTGTCCGAGTCATTGTGCTAACCGACCTCCTCAGCACCGATCACTCCACACCTGCCAGCCCTGCCCTTTCTCTCTCATGCTTCCTCACTTTCCACATCTCAGATTCCCATCACGTGGTTTTCATCTCCTCTTTTACTCATGGCTTGTTCCCATAGTCTATTACTCATTTGTCTGCTATTGCCTGTTGCTTCCTTCCCTAAATAATTTTTTCTCTAATGTAAGCATATGTCTTTAAAAGTAATTCATAAATAATTGATTGTGTAGTCAAGCTAGAAGCATCTATTAGAGAATAACTGATTGACTGATTGTAATATCAAAAGCTCCCTACAAGTGCTGCAATCATAGTGTGGGGGTTCACTTAGGAGGCTATGAAAGACCAGACAAAGCTATAAATCAAGACTTAATTCCTTGCCCCTAACTTTCCATTGCGATGTAATTGTTTAATTTTACAAAGAAGCTTCATTTGTTCTTTTTTGTCTTTTTTTGTTTTTCCTAAGTCACTGCTGCATGTACGCCAGAACAGGATATTTAACGTCTGGGAGAAAGAGACAGAGGAGGAAAAATATTGTAGAGCTGGTATCTGAATGGGTCATTGGAAAAAGATTTGATGTATTGATTAAGGATTAATTAACTCTCAAAGGTCTCACTGTAAAGTACGTGTGTATATATTTTTATTAAATAAACATTTCAAATTCTTCTGATGTTATAACTTCAAATACTTGAGCAATATTTATATTCACCTTTTTTCTCAACAGTTTGGCATAATGATTCCTCATACCTGTAATCTTCAAACTCTCTAAATGCTTTCACACATGTAAGCTTTATTAGTATGCTATCATAGGACTTGGTACTAGATAGACATTCAATAATAAAAGTTAAATGACCTGGAGCCCTGTGTCATGGGTGCAGTGAGTGAGACTTTCATTCTTATTTTATATATGAAGCCAACCAGCGAGCCTCTGAGAGTGGTGGGGATTTGCCCAGGGGTTTACACCCAGCGAGTGGAGGAACTGCCATTGGATCCCTCTATTGCTGACTCCTAGTACAACGGTGTTCCCCATTCACAGCACTTATTCTGAGACAGGAAATAGATACAATCACAAAAACAAGCAATTTGGATGCTATGTTTGAAAGCATAGTTAATTTCTCACTGACAAGGAATTTGTTTAGTGAAATAACAAATTAAACAACACACAACTTAAATAACAATGCTTAACCCAAAGATGAGCTGTTTGATGGAACTCTCCTCCTTGATATTGCTTTGGAAGACATCCATTAATCTCTCTGATAATCTTTGTAGCAATGTTTTCAAAAATGAAAATGTCAGTCTCACTCACTCTTTCTGGAACAGAGTCAAAGCCTTATTTTCTTTTCTACCATCTCCTTTTTTGGCTTATGAATAGCTTCCTTCAGAACATAGACCCTTCTATTTCCTGCCTTCACTCAAAATAATTTGAGACATAAGGTAAATTTATCTACCCAACTAATCTCTCTGTCTTGATTTATCCTGCCACAGAATGAGTAATAACACATTTAAGTTGTGAAAATTTTTCTGAAAGCACTTTGCTATGTTGGTATTTTTTACTAGCTACAGAAGTTCAAGGTGAAATTAAGCATCATTTGTTTGCAATTCTACACACACACACATGCACACACACACATATTCAACAACCTCAAGGTACTTATTTCTTATATAATATTATAAGACATGAGAACGGAGAGTAAACTACTGTGTTATACAGGTCACTCCAGAGACTCAAGCTCACAGATCCCAGGGAAGAACTGAGTGTCAGCTAATAAGGCAATCCCAAACATCTGCTTAGGATGATATATTTTAAAAACACTTTCCCCATTTATGACCTCACACAAATGTATATAAAGACAGTATTTGTGTGAGTTTTTTCTCTCCTTATATTCTTCTCAAGGCTTGCCAATGATGCTCTGTAGCATAGCTCATATACCTAGGATCGTGAGTTGAGGACCGCAGTACTAATTATCTGTATGATCACTGAGCTTTGTTTTCTTGGTCTATAAAATAAACTACAGCTCCCCCAAAGGTTCGTTTTATCTCTGAAACTTACAGTAATCATTTGTCTCTGCTCGTTTTGAATATGAAGAGGAGTATGGTGTGACTTTCATAAATACTATCCCTTTCAATCTGGCAATAAAAATGGTTTACCACCCATTAACATACCTACTTTACCGCAGTTGAATCCAAACCAATCTTATTTTAAAGGATTCTGACTTCCATAGAATACTTGTTGGGTAAAATAACTTGGTATACTAAAGGCATGAAGGCAGGCCTGGAGACAGACGGTGAGTTTACTCTTGAAACAGAATCCGTTTTAGATCCCCACTGACTCTGTTTTGAAGGCAGCAGCTCTGAAAGAAATGGCAGTTAAGACCTCTGGAATTTTGCAGTGCGGAGTCTTCATAGTTTCTCCTTTAAACTACTTATTATGTTAAATCACCTAAAAAGAAAATCTAAAGCCCTTAAAATAAGACTCTTACACACTACCTTTACCCATAATTCTGCTTCATAGAGAAGAGCCATATGAAGGGATTTCAATTAACCTAGTATTATAAACAATATTGGGAATTAAAGTATTAAAGTGTGACCCTAATAGTTTAGAAGGCAGATGGCTTGTTTTATTTTATTGAAAAGAATTACTTATCAGTGAGTTCATGTAACAAATTTGATAAATAAGGATCATGTTTCTTTTATTATGTGGTGACTAATATTGACAATATCCTTTTGAGACAATAAATAGTCAGGAGTTGCCAGACAGTGTGCTGAGCATTCTACAGCCATAATTTGCTTCCATCCTTTAAGGATTATTATTATCCCCACTTTACATTTGCAGAGCTGAAACCTCAAGAGACTCTCCAGCACACCCTAGTCTCACTTAGGAGGGTAGGCTCTTAGATGCTGTATCGTTCTGGCTTTCTGAAAAGAATGAGATTTATCTTTAACACTTCATGCTCAATCATTTCCAACCTAACCATCTATGGTTCTAACTCTAGATCATTGCTCCCATCTATCTCTTATACATTTCACTGCTGGCTACAACTATAATCCTTATTATTTCTGCCCTGGAAAACTCTAAAGCTTTCTAAATGACCTCTCAAGCCATTTTACACATAATTGCCAGGTCTGTTCTCCTGCTGTTCTTATAGTGTATCTCTCTATTCCAAAACATGGCATGAACAGCAAAGACCACAAAATTTCAATATTAAAAATATCAGGTAATTAATTTTTCTATGACCGTAAGTAGAGACTGTTTTTTTTAAGGCTTTTTGAAAACAAGTTAGGAGTGTAAATGTTAATTGTCAACCCTTAAATTTGCTAGTAACCTAGTAATGACAGCAATTTAATCATTAGATGGATTAAAAAGCAATAACCCATTGACTATATCTGCTATGATTTTGTTCAGTCTCATATTTAAATCTAGATTAGCATTTTATATTAAATATATATTTATATTGTAAGTACTCTAGCAAAGCAAGAACTAGATTAGTAAAACTGCTGAATAATTTTAATTTTTTGAATGTCAGATATGATTAGCTGGTTCTTATTTTTACAATTAAAATACTTTCCCAGAAAAAAAGAAAAAAATATACTTCTTCATTTTTACAGTGCTCTGTACAGGGCTATTTTTTTTTCTGATACAATAAATTTTCTTTTTGTGAAAGATCAAAATGCTTGATTAATAGCAACAAATTCTGAATCTGAAGCAGTGATGTCAATTAAAATCTAGTCTTCTGTGCAAACAATTCAAATGTACCACAATCTTTCTATTGCCAGGGATTGTTTAAAAGGCAGCACTCTTTCCTTCAAAGGAAATTCCATAATATCTCTATCTTTTCCTAGGACCTTCATAATTCATAAAGCACTTTATCAGTATTTGTACCTTTGACAAAAAAGCAATTTTAACACTAATATCTATTGTGTCTCAAGCCCAATTTAACTGACAAATATTAATCGCTCTTCTTCCTAAGTGAAAGAATATCATTCAAGCCCTTCTAGGTTTAAAAATCACAGGCCAGGCATGGTGAGTCATGCCTGTAATCTCAGTACTTTAGAAAGGCGAGGTGGGCGGATCATGAGGTCAGGAGATTGAGACGATCCTGACTAACATGGTAAAACCCCGTCTCTATTAAAAATATAAAATCTTAGCCAGGCATGGTGGCACATGCCTGTAGTCCCAGCTACTCCGGAGGCTGAGGCAGAAGAATCACTGGAACCCAGAAGGTAGAGGTTGCAGTGAGCCAAGATTGTGCCTATACACTCTAGCCTGGGCAACAGAGTGAAACTCCATCTCAAAAAAAAAAAAAAAATCACAGAAATAAAACACAAAACTGAAACAAGTTATAAAAGGATACTAGAAATATTCCAGATGACTTGCTGAAAGAGTTTAGGGAACTCCCTGAAATACTAAATTTTATAGAAATAAAATAAAAAGCAGGAAAAATGGAAGGGAAGGGGAAGGGGAAGAGAAGGAGAAGGAGAGATATGAGATGAGGCCCATCAAATACACTGCGCTATCCAAGGACCCACAAACTCTTAGTCTCTGATAAAAAGAATATCATGAAGAACACACTAAACCTTTTCTTCTCTAAGAGATCAATGAGAGCAAGACCCATCATTTGAAATAGGTATATTCAGTGAGTTACCCAGGAAGGAGCTGGAGTAAAATGCTCAGAGATGGCTTTGAGACCTAAAAGCATTATTGTCTTCAGTATCGGTTCAGATCTTACTCGTACTTCTAGTAAAATGTCACTTTTGTGATAATGCCAAATTCTAAGGAAACTTTCATATGGAATTGCTTTCCCAAGTTATTCTTAGTTGGCCTACTTTTAGCTGGCAAGAGGAAGGGCGAATATATGTGTCACACCCCACTCCTCAAAATACACTCCGCCTCCTCAGTGTGGTGGGACAGAAAAAGCACAGGCTTCTGTGTTTGCTATGTGGCTGTGAGCTTCACTTTCTTTATCTGTGAAATAGAATGATTCTGTGTGGGGTTGTTGTGAGGTTTAAATGAGATACATAAATCATGCATGTGGGATGCAGAAGATGCTTAATAATTCTAATGTTCTATTTCCAAACTAGACCTTGAGTTTAGTGAACAATTTGTTCTCTTTATGGAGTTAGTGAATAAGACTCATCTCTCAAGAGTATTCACATTCTAAGAGAATGCTCTGAGGATTTATAAGACTTTAAGACACCAAGAATTACATTTGCAAAAGTGGAATTTTGGACCCTGTCAACACATTTTTAATGAGTGTTCTCTTTTTATTTTTGCCAGTACCAAAAGCACAACAATGAATAACATGGTTCTTGTCCACAGTGAAAGTAACACGGAGGGAGAGGCATCCTGATACCGCTTTCCTGTTTCTCAGAGGATAGCAACAGGAGAGCACAGGGCTAGGAGGTCAACTTTTGGTAAAAGGAATGAAAGGATTATATTCCTAAGAATAGAAGAGAGGAGAAGGGAGGGATGGGATGGGATGGGAATGGAAACGGAAATGGAATTCAACACAGGCAAAAATGGTGAAGGAAATCTTCGGGTTTCTAATTGTTCAGCCCAATTCATCAGGGTGGAGAAAGATGTTTATAGTAAGAAATAATATCTGGAAATAAATGTTTAGATGAAGTATGCCTGATTCTACATTTTGTGGAAGCCTGAGAAAGGAAATGGGAGAGTCCAGTAACAGTAAGCAGGTATTGACTGTTGTCATAGTTTTCTATTGCTATGATGACAAGTACCACAAATTTGATGGCTTACAACAATACGTATCTATCATCTCATAGTCCTGGAGGTCAAATATTGACTGTTGGCACTGACTGGTATAATACTTTTCTACTGCTGTGATAACAAGTTCCACAAATTTGATGGCTTACAATATATATTTATTATCTTATAGTCTCAGAAGTCAAATATTCTAAATCAGTCTCACTGTGCTAATACTAAGATGTCAGCATAGCTACATTTCTTCCGGTTATATAGAAGAATCCTTTTCATTGCCCTTTCCAGCTCCTAGAGGCCACCTACATTCATTCCTTGGCTTGTGGCCCCTTTCTCTGTCTTTCAAGTCAGCAGCCTCACATATTCAAATCTCTCTCATTTTGACCTCTGCCTCATCAAATCTCCTTTTCTCTCACCTACTGTTCTCTCTTACAAGAACCCTTGTGACTACACTGAGCCCACCTAGATAATTGAGGATAATCTCTCCACTCCAAGATCCTTAACATACTTATATCTGCAAAGTTTCTTTTGCCATATAAGATCACATTTCCACAGATTTCAGGCATTAGGATTTGCAGACCTTTACAGAGGGCATTGTACTGCTTACCACAGCCAGAATCTGAGAAGCAGATAGTAGCATTAACAGAATTATAAAAATACAAACATTGTGATAAGGAAAACTGGGATTTCAGCTTTACCTTTTTACTTTATTGTAACCATACTTGCCTTTTCATCTGGTGGGTAATAATCAAGTACCCCACAATAAATGATTTTCAAAGGGAGATGAAAACTCATTTTATAAGATACCATGAAAGCCTACTACTCATCTGAGGACCTGCTATCCTTTATTCTGCCAGGAACCTTGACTCTCAATACACTTAACCACTGAATGATCCCTTGCTTTGCTCATAATGTAGTCCAGCCTGTAAGAGATCATGACTGCTCTCTCTGCTGACCAAAATATCCTTTGGTTTTCTTGACCCCATTTCTGATGGATTCAAGGTTGTGAGTTCCTAATTCTGACACCTTCTACTTAGACATGAGCTAGCAGCAAATCAAGCACTCTCTTCATCTTGCCACTTATTGGAAGAGTAATGGAGCAGCCATCATTGCTGTACCATTTTACTTCCGTGTTTCAAATAAACAGTGGCATTGTTCTCATACACAGACATCTCATTGGGAATATTGTGCTGGAGACAGATATTCCTAGTTGCCTAGTGACCAGGAATCCATCCCTGGTTGGCTGCATTGTAGAAAAACTACAAATCTGGACCTCTGGTTGGCAAAGAAACACAAAAATATGTAAGGTTATTAAGGACATTTCCTGTAATCTTGAAATGTCACCAAGACTTGGAACTGAAGACAACAGGTATTAAATATCCCATTTCAATTCTGAAAGTTGTCAATGGATAAATCAGCATATTGAAGAGTAGATCTTGAACATCTCAAAGACTGAATGAGAGAGGGATTCATTGGCATAAGACGACTAAGGATTTAATATTCTAACAAGAATACCGGAAGCATGGATCGCTGCAGTAGTGAAGTGAAAATTCTGAAACTACCATGAAATAGTATTGAAGTAAAAGACACAAGACTCATTGGAGGTGAAATGCTAGAAGGGATTTATTATGTGAAACTTAAAAATTCATCCTGGGAGCACCCAGAGGATACTCACTTCACTACAGTAATAAGGAACTGAATGTTAAGAGAGGCACGAGCATCTCTGGTAAGGTGAGAAGTAGCAGTCCTTGTAGGCTGAGATTAACAGTGGAAGATTCTATTGGAACCGGACTAGGATTCTACACTGAAACCTGCCTGCCCATTTTCAATAAGAATGACAGGAATCTGGGTTGGCAGAGGCCATATAGTAATATTTTGTCATCAAAGGCAAGGTAGATTTAATGACTAGGCAAGGAGCCACAACCCAGGGTGGCAACCAGGGAGCCTAGAGCCATAGCAATTGCTGCTCAGTAATTACATATTAAGATGTTCCTAGGAATAAGACAGATGAACAATGAAATGGGGTTCATATCTTTCATTTTTAGAATCAGAAAAAAATCAAGAGCTGATAATCAGAAGGCTAAATTCAACTGCTATTATGGGAAATCTCCTGCATTCTCTTAGTCCAGATGTAAACCAGTTCATAGATTCAAAGCCCATTAATCAAATGTAGGCTAAGCCCCACTGAGGAAATTCAGTGGACATCCTCATTCCTTCTTAAAAGGGGAATTAATGTGATTTACCAGAATAAATGCACTATGGAAAGGAAAATCTCAAGACCTATAAAGGACAAGATGATGTAGAATCTGAGTTGAACCAGTAGTTAGAACGGTTATGGCTTGAGCATAATCCATGACAAATGAAATTCTAGCCCAAGTTTTCTTCACAATGGGTTCAATGGGATCATGGACATGCCTGAGTGTATATTTGAGATGTATGTACTTAGCAGCTGACATCACTCTCACATTGGTCTCTGGATCCATAAAATCAGAGGCAATATTTTAGGAAAACCAAGTAGAAGTCCCTAAAAAAAACCCTTGCAACTCTGGCCAAGATAGTTTATCAGAAGCAATATCATGTCCTATGAGGAATTACAAAAATTGGTGTTATCACTAAAGACTTAGAAGTGATGGGCCCCATCATATTCTACTTTTAAAAATTGACACCTAACAATTGTATATATTTAGAGGCTACATAGCAATGTTTGGATACATACAACACGTAGTGATCATATTAGGGTAATTGGCATAACCATCATTTCAAATATTTATCATTTCTTTGGTTGGGAGCATTCAGTATCCTCTTTTGCTAGATTTTTGAAAATATATCCTATATTATTATTAACTATAGTCACCCTGTGGTGCTGTAAAAAACACTAGAACTTGTTTCTTTTATCTAACTATAATTATTAATCATTTACCAATTCTCTCCCTATTATTTTCCACTTTAATTTAAAGAGAGTTCCCATGGACACCAAATATTGGCAGACAACAATGGACTAATATAAACTTAAACAAGTGGAAGCCTCAAACGCAGCTGTTTCAGAAACAGATTTACACAGCTTTTTGGACTTACGATGAGGCTAATGATCTAGCAAACAGTTTCTTCTCAATTCTCATCATTAAAGAAGATCAAAAAGAGTTTACTGTTACATGAAGGAAAGGAGGGGACAAACAGCAGTACATATCACTGTCCTGCCATGGGGCTGTGTTAATTTGCCTGCCCTCTAAAATGGACTATAAAGGAATCTATAGATTTTTTTAAGTTTATAGAATTTTAAAAATTCCACAGATCACACTGGTTCACTAAGAAATAAGCATTAAGAACTGCAGATGTCCTAATAAAACACTTGTAGGCCAAAGAGGAGGAAACAAACACCACTAAGATTCAGGGCTTATTAGATCAGTGAAGTCTGCAGAAGTTCAATTTGGTCAGATATGCCGATATATTCCACTTAAGGTGAAAGACAAGCTGTTGCCTCTTCCATCAGTAAGAAACTCGAGCTATGTTATGGGTGTTTGTAGACTTTAGAGACAACATATATCACACTTGGCCATAATTTTCTGACTCATTTAACAGGTGACTCAGAAAGCTGTTTTGAGTGGCTTCTTGATCTTCAGCACTGTACTGCAAATGACCCTGGCATTTAGGCCATATGACCCAGCAGTTAAGTGGTACCAAAGTTATCTGTGATGATGCTGTGTGTGTTCTCTGGCAAGACCCCATAGAGGTCACAGTGCAGACTGCCAGGCTTCTGGAACAAAACTGTGTGTATTTTGAGAAGCAATTCCTGATCTACTGCTGACTGTTAAAAAAAAAAAAGCTGAGCATCTGAGCATGCAATATCATGAGAATACTACTGAGCCACCCATTATGAGCTAGATGTTCTCAAATCCCACAAGTCATAAGATCGGGGAACACAGGAAAATTCAACTTATACCAGTTTCTCCCGAGGCATTCTCTGTCATCAATTAAAGAAAGAAAATCTTGACTCAGATTCACAGATGACTAAGCTCAATAGGTTAGTACATACTTCAAAAACATACTGCCTCCACACTACAAGCCAACTCAGGGGTTGCCTGAAATGAATGTGATGACTGAAATCCTCCTAGTGGGCAGATGTGACAGCAGTATATTGATTTATGTAGAGGAAGTAGTGGCCTGAGACACAGATACTCGTGAATTCTTAGGCACTGATGAACGACTTAGTTTGGAGATTATAAGACTTCCATGGAAACATTAGTCTGAGGAAACATTATCCATAGGTTGGCCCATGGAAGTGGGTAAAAAAAGTAGATTTTTGTATTTCAAGTTGATGCTTACCAGACAGCATCCACTGCAGGCAATCATCTCAATAACAATTAGGACAGAATGACCCAGCCTGTGGATGTCTACCAATCTGTCCTAGCCACCCCAGGGCTTGTGTAATGGGCCTAAGAATGGAGCACCATGAAGACAGGAATTGAAGCTAAGTATTGAACTACACTATGGGCTTCCTGTCAACCCCTGTTACCTTGTTACTTCCACTACAACCTAATTTTTCAGTGTCTATGCTGACACCATTCCAATGTTAATATCCCTTAAGGAGTCTAGTCAGGTACAGTTGTCCCATGGTATTCTTGAAGAATTGATTTCAAGACCTCTTGCAGATACCAAAATCTCAAGTTCTGATATGTGCATAGGTTATAGGTTATATGCATGACCTTCGCACATAATCTATGCACATCCTCCCATAAACTTTAAATCATCTATAGATTATTACAAAACCTAATATAATGTAAATGCTATATAAATAGTTATATTGTCTTGTTTAGGGAATAATGACAAGAAAAATTTCTGTACATGGTCAGAACAGATGAAATTCACAGATGTGGAATTCATGGATATGGAGGGCCAACTGTACTTAGTTTCCAGTTGATTAAATGAGATTACTTCTACCCTAGAGAAATAGTAATTCCGCCTTGTGAAATTTGATACGTATACTGATCTGACTTCCCTGCCTACAATGCCTCTGTCAGTACCATCATTTTAGAGCCTACTTGCATGGAAACTTGCACAACATTGCATTAGACTAAGGGGCTGATTTTATAGCAAAAGAGGAAAAACAGTAAGTACTTGTTCAAGGTATCCACCCAAAAACGGCTGGCCCAATTGAAAGGTAAATTTCCCATGGTCTCACTCACATGTGGGAACTAAACAACAACAACACACAAGTGAATTCAAGGAGGTGGAGGGTATAATGATGGGTACCAGAGGCTGGGATGTGTAGTGGGGAGGCGGGTTTAAATAACTAGGTGACCTGGCCAGGCATGGTGGCTCACGCCTGTAATCCCAGCACTTTGGGAGGCCTGAGGTCAGGAGTTTGAGAACAGCCAACATGGAAAAACCCTGTCTCTATTAAAAATATAAAACTAGCCAGGTGTGGTGGCACATGTCTGTAATCCCAGCTACTCAGGAGGTTGAGGCAGGAGAATTGCTTGAACCCAGGAGGCAGAGGTTGTGGTGAACTGAGATTGTGCCACTAAATGCCAGCCTAGGCAACAAGAGTGAAACTCCATTTCAAAAAAAAAGATAATAGGGTGACTATAGTTAACAATAATTTGTTCTATATTTCAAAATAACTATAAGAGTAGAATTATAATATTCCTAACACAAAGCAATGATAAATGCTTGAAGCGACAGCTACCTCAATTACCTTGATTTGATCATTACGCATTGCATGCTTGTATCAAGATAACACATGTAACCCCATAAACATACACAACTATTAGGTATCCTAAAAAGTAAAAATAATTTTTAAAAAGGGCTTGGCTAAAATGCCAGCCCAGAGACAATATCCTGTGGGTTTGAGATGATGTCTTTCAGAATGCAGTGTGGGCATTGAACTGGGTGTGAAATGCATCCCAAGAACGTACAATTTGTAGGTCTAGGAATGAAGACGCATAAGTAAGATTTACCCCCTGTTAACATCATCATGCAAGTGACATTCTTTTTTTTCAAAAATTGTACTTTAGGTTCTGGGGTACATATATGTGCAGATCATGCAGGATTCTAAGTGACATTCTTAAAGAATATGTGCTTCCTGCCTCAACAAACTGGGTCTGCTGGAATAAAGGGCTAGGTTCCCAGTGGGGAAATGCTTTCAGCATGGGGACAGATTAATGATTCCACTAAATTTAAAGCTATGGCAGCCTTTCACTCTGAGTGCCTCATGCCAGTTGATCAGCAAGCAAAGAAAGGGATAAGAAAGGAGTTACTATAATGGCAAAGTTAATAAACCTTAAATAGCATGAGAAGATAGCGTTGCTGCTGCACAATATGGGGTGGAAAGATGATGTCTCAGACTCAGGGTATTCGATTGGATGTCTCTTTCTGCTTTTATGATCAGAAATAAAGACAACAAAGCAACCATAGTATTCAAAGTTCAAACAGAGAAAGACAATTAAAGATTCATCTTCCCTTGAGATGAAGATCTGGCTTAACCGCCCAGATAAAAAGCCTAGACCAGTTGAAGTAGTATACATGGATAAGGAATATCCAGAATACTTGGTTAAGTAAGAGTTGATGAATGTCACTTTAAACCTTGGAAGCAATTGTAACTGAAGAAACTGTAGCTGGCTCCATTAGCTATTTTACACTACATCATTTGTAGATATTGACCTTGAACGCTCTGTGAAGGATTGTACTTAATAGGGGGCATGATCAGATTGCACCAAGGGTTGACTATGCTGACTACTTCTTGTGGCATTGCTGCATGTTCTCATGGCATCAACTCTGATTTTGGTCATAGCTATGAGAATTTCCTTCCTTTCCTGTTTCACTCTCTCATCTCCACATTTGAGCTTACTTCCCAAATAAACTTATTTCACACAAATCTTTGTATAAGGCTCAGCTTGTAGGTCAACCCAAGCTACAAAAAAAAAAAAAATACATGAGTCATATTATGTGACACCTCTGCATAGAATCTCCAAAGCTTTTAATCTAACTCAGCAAAGTCCAAAGATCTAACCCTCACTTTAAAGCCCCAACATTTTCTAGCACTTATGTTATGTTTTTGGTAATCTGTGTTTTTTATTGTATTAGCAATTATTTCATATTGCTGCACTATTTTTTCTTTTTTATGTCTTTTTTAAATATCTTAGAGACATTTATTTTGTAATAGAAAAAATTTATATATATATATATTTTTTATTACACTTTAGGTTTTGGGGTACATGTGCAGAACATGCAGAATTGTTGCATAGGTACATACATGGCAATGTGGTTTCCTGCCTCCACCCCCCAGTCACCTATATCTGGCATTTCTCCCCATGTTATCCCTCACCAATTTCCCTCCCCCAAGCTATACCTGCCCTATTCCCCCACAACAGAACCCAGTGTGTGATGCTCCCCTCCCTGTACCCATCTGTTCTCATTGTTCCACACCCACCTATGAGTGAGAACATGCAGTGTTTGATTTTCTGTTCTCGTGTCAGTTTGCTGAGAATGATGGTTTTCAGATTCATCCATGTCCCTACAAAGGACATGAACTCATTGTTTTTCATGGCTGCATAGTATTCCATGGCGTATATGTGCCACATTTTCCCCGTCCAGTCTATCATCAATGGGCATTTGGGTTGGTTCCAGGTCTTTGCTAATGTAAACAGTGCTGCAATAAACATTCACGTGCATGTGTCCTTATAGTAGAATGATTTATTGTCCTTTGGATATATACCCAGTAATGGGATTGCTGGGTCAAATGGAATTTCTATTTCTAGGTCCTTGAGGAATCACCACACTGTCTTTCACAATGCTTGAACTAATTTATGCTCCCACCAGCAGTGTAAAAGTGTTCCTATTTCTCCACATCCTCTCCAGCAACTGTTGTCTCCAGATTTTTTAATGATCGCCATTCCAATTGGCGTGAGGTGGTATCCCAATGCAGTTTTGATTTGCATTTCTCTAACGACCAGTGATGATTAGAATTTTCTCATGTTTATTGGCATCATATATGTCTTCTTTTGAAGAGTATCTGTTCATGTCCTTCACCCATTTTTGAATGAGTTTGTTTTTTTCTTGTAAATCTGCTTTAGTTCTTTGTAGATTCTGGGTATCAGCCCTTTGTCAGATGGGTAGACTGCAAAAATTTTTGCCCATTCTGTTGGTTACTGGTTCATGCTAATGATTATTCCTTTTGCTGTACACAGGCACGGAGTTTATTAGATTCCATTTGTCTATTTTGGCTTTTGTTGTCAATGCTTTTGGTGTTTTGGTCATGAAGTCCTTGCCTATGCTTATGTCCTGAATGGTTTTGCCTAGGTTTTCTTCTAGGGTTTTTATGGTGTTAGGTCTTATGTTTAGGTCCTCAATTCACCTGGAGTTAATTTTAGTGTAAGGTGTCAGGAAGGGGTCCAGTTTCTACTTTCTGCACATGGCTAGCCAGTTTTCCCAACACGATTTATTAAACAGGGAATCCTTTCCCCATTGCTTGTTTTTGTCAGGTTTGTCAAAGATCGAATGGTTGTAGATGTGTGGCATTGCCTCCGAGGCCTCTGTTCTGTTCCATTGGTCTATATCTCTGTTTTTGTACAAGTACCATGCTGTTTTGATAACCGTAGCCTTGTAGAATAGTTTGAAATCAGGTAGCATGATGTCTTCAGCTTTATTCTTTTTGCTTAGAATTATGTTGGCTATGCAGGCCCTCCTTTGGTTCCACAAGAAGTTTAAGGTGGTTTTTTTCCAGTTCTGTGAAGAGGGTCATTGGTAGCTTGATGGGGATAACATTTAATCTTTAAATTCCTTTGGCAGTATGGCAATTTTCATGATATTTATTCTTCCTAATCATGAGCATGAAATGCTTTTTCCATATGTTTGTGTCTTCTGTTATTTCCTTGAGCAGTGGTTTATAGTTCTCCTTGAAGAGGTCCTTTACATCCTTTGTTAGTTGTATTCTTAGGTATGTTATTCTCTTTGTAGCAATTGTGAGTGGCAGTTCATTCTTGATTATGCTCTCTTTAAGTCTGTTATTGGTGTATAGAAATGCTTGTGATTTCTACACATTGATTTTGTATCCTGAGACTTTGCTGAAGTTGCTTATCAGTTTAAGATATTTTGGGCTGAGATGATAGGGTCTTCTAAATATACAATCATGTTGTCTGCAAATAGAGACAATTTGACTTCCTCCTTTCCTAATTGAATACCCTTCATTTCTTTTTCTTATCTGACTGCTCTCACTAGAACTTTCCATAATATGTTGAATAGGAGTGGTGAGAGACAGCATCCTTGTCTAGTGCCAGATTTCAAAGGGAATGCTTCCAGTTTTTGCCCATTCAGTATGATATTGTCTATGGGTTTGTCATAAACAGCTTTTATTATTTTGAGATACATCTCATCGATACCTAGTTTATTGATAGTTTTTAGCATAAAGTGCTGTTGAATTTTGTCAAAGGCCTTCCTGCATCTATTGAGATAATCATGTGGCTTTTGTCTTTGGTTCTGTTTATGTGGTGGATTTCTTTTACAGGCTTATCTTGAACCAGCCTTGCATCCCTGGGATGAAGCCTACTTGATCATGATGGATAAGCTTTTTGGTGTACTGTTGCAATTGGTTTGCCAGGATTTTATTGAAGACTTTTACATCTATGTTCATCATGGATATTGGCCTGAAGTTTTCTTTTCTTGTTGAGTCTCTGCCAGGTTTTGGTATCAGGATGATGTTGGTCTCATAAAATGATTTGGGAAGGATTCCCTCTTTTTGGATTGTTTGGAATCGTTTCAGAAGGAGTGGTACCAGCTCCTCTTTGTATGTCTGGTAGAAATTGTCTGTGAACCCATCCAGACCTGGGTTTTTTTTAGTTGGTAGGCTATTAATTGCTGCCTCGACTTCTGCCTAGACTTATAGGTCTATTCAGGGTTTCGACTTCTTCCTGGTTTAGGCTTGGGAGGGTGCAAGTGTCCAGGAATTTATCCATTTCTTCCAGGTTTACTAGTTTATGTGCATAGAGTTGTTTGTAGTAATCTCTGATGCTAGTTTGTATTTCTGTGGAATCAGTGGTCATATTCCCTGTATCATTTTTTACTGTATTTATTTGATTCTTCTCTCTTTTCTTTTTTATTAATCTGGCTAGCGGTCTATTTTGTTGATCTTCTCAAAAAAACAACTCCTGGATTTATTTATTTTTTTGAAGGGTTTTTTGTATCTCTATCTCCTTCAGTTCTGCTCTGATCTTAGTTATTTCTTGTCTTTTGCTAGCTTTTGAGATTTTTGATTTTGCTCCTCTTGCTATTTCAAGTTTGATGACAGCACATCAATTTTAGATCTTTCCTTGTTTCTCATGTGGTCATTTAGTGCTACAAATTTCCCTCTAGTTACTGCTTTAAATGTGTTCCAGAGATTCTGGTATGTTGTGTTTTTGTTGTCGTTGGTTTCAAAGAACATCTTCATTTCTGCCTTTATTTCATTGTTTATCCTGTCAACATTCAAGAGCCAGTTGTTCAATTTCTGTGAAGCTGTGCAGTTCTGAGTTAGTTTCTGAATCCTGAGTTCTAATTTGATTGCACTGTGGTCTGAGAGATTGTTTCTTATGATTTCTGCTCTTTTGCATTTGCTGAGGAGTGATTTACTTCCAATTATGTGGTCAATTTTAGAGTAGGTGCAATGTGATGCTGAGAAGAATGTATATTCTATGGATTTCAGGTGGAGAGTTCTGTATATGTTTATTAGGTTTGCTTGGTCCAGATCTGAGTTTAAGTCCTGGATATCCTTGTTAATTTTCTGTCTCATTGATCTAATACTGACAGTGGAGAGTTAAAGTCTCCCACTATTATTGTGTGGGTATCTAAGTCTCTTTGTGGGTCATTAGGAACTTGCTTTATATATCTGGGTGCTCCCGTATTGGGTGCATATATTTAGATCATTAGCTCTTCTTGTTGCATTGATCCTTTTACCATTATGGAATGCCCTTTTTTGTCTCTTTTGACCTTCGTTAGTTTACTCTATTTTATCAGAAACTAGGATTGCAACTCCTGTTTTTTTTTTTGCTCTTCATTTTCTTGGTAAATCTTCCTCCATCCCTTTATTTGAGTCTATGTGTGTCCTTGCACATGAGATGCGTTTCCTGGGTACAGCACACCACTGGTTTTTGACTTTTTATGCAATTTGCCAGTCTGTGTCTTTTGATTGGGGCATCTACCCATTTACATTTAAAGTTAATATTGTTATGTGTAAACTTGATCCTGCCATTTTGATGCTAGCTGGTTGTTTTACCCATTAGTTGACACAGTTTCTTCATTGTGTCAATGCTCTTTACCATTTGGTACATTTTTGGAGTGGCTGGTACTGGCTGTTCCGGTCCTTGTTTAGTGCTTCTGTCAGCAGCTCTTGTAAGGCAGGCCTGGTGGTGACAAAATCTCTCAGCAATTGCTTGTTCATAAAGGATTTTATTTCTCCTTCATTTATGAAGCTTAGTTTGGCTGGATACGAAATTCTAAGTTGAAAGTTCTTTTCTTTAAGGATGTTGAATATTGGCCCCCACGCTCTTCTGGCTTGTAGGGTTTCTACCGAGAGATCCACTGTGAGTCTGATGGGCTTCCCTTTGTGGGTAACCTGATCTCTCTCTCTGGCTGCCCTTAGCATTTTCTCCTTCATTTCAACCCTGGTGAATCTGATGATTATGTGCCTTGGGCTTGCTCTTCTTGAGGAATATCTTGTGGTGTTCTCTGTATTTCCTGGACTTGAATATTGGCCTGCCTTGCTAGGTTGGGGAAGTTCTCCTGAATAATATCCTGAAGAGTGTTTTCCAACTTGGTTTCATTCTCTCTGTCGCATTTGGGTACACCTATCAAACATAGATTTGGTCTCTTCACATAATCCCATATTTCTTGGAGGCTTTGTTCATTTCTTTTCACTCTTTTTTGTCTAATCTTGCCTTCTTGTTTTATTTCATTGAGTTGATCCTCAATCTCTGATATCCTTTCTTCTGCTTGGTTGATTCAGCTATTGAAACTTGTTTATGCTTCACGAAGTTCTCATGTTGTGTTTTTCAGCTCTATTAAGTCATTTGTATTCTTCTCTAAGCTGTTTATTCGCATTAGCATTTCGTCAAAACTTCTTTCAAGTTTCTTAGTTTCTTTGCATTAGGTTAGAAAATGTTCTTTTCGCTCATAGAAGTTTGGTATTACCCACCTTCTGAAGCCTGTTTCTTTCAATTCATCAGACTCATTCTCCATCCTGCTTTGTTCTCTTGCTGGTGAGGAGTTGTGATCCCTTGGAGGAAGAGAGGGATTCTGGTTTGGGGTGTTTTCATCCTTTTTGTGTTGATTTTTTCCCATCTTTGTGGATTTATCTACCTGTGGTCTTTGTAGTTTGTGACTTTTGGATGGGGTCTCTGAGTGGATGTCCTTTTTGTTGATGTTGAAGCTATTTCTTTCTGTTTTATAGTTTTCCTTCTACCAGTCAGGCCCCTCTGCTGTAGGACTGCTGGAGGTCCACTTCAGACCCTGCCTGGCCTTCTTGGATCCCACTGCATGAGGCGAGGGATGAAGAACTTGCTGTCAATAGGAACTTGTCAAAACTTGGGGGTGGGCAGGGATGCTTGAGGCACTCCAGTCCTCACCACAGAGACAGTGGCACCCTGTTATTTCTTTTTAAAATTTATTTTTAATTGACAAATGCAAATTGTATAAATTTATGTAAAACATGTATGTGTGTACACACACACACACACACACACACACATTGAGAAATGGCTATTTACCACACACATTACTTCACATAGTTATCATTTACTTGTGGTGAAAGCACTTAAAATCTATTCTTTTAACAATTTTCAAGTACACAATATATTGTTATTAACAAGAGTCATCATGCTGTACAATAGATATGTTGAACTATTCATCCTGTCTAAATGAAATTGTGTATCCTTTGACCAACATCGCTCCAGTTAGCACTTCCCCAGTCCCTGGAAGCCCCGTTATACTCTCTGCTTCTTTTTTCAGATTCTACATATAAGTGTATCTACTCCCCCTTTTTTTGTTTTTCCTACTGAAAGAATCTCAAAGTTAGAGGGATAGGTAATTTGCCCAGCTATAAAACTCCACTGGTCACTTTGCAGCTACGGGCATTTTTGTGATACAGGTGAAACCAATAAGCAGATGTTGCTGGTTAACTTGCCAGAAGGAAAAAAATATATATCAAATGAATTATTTTACTGACATGTGGCCTTTGAATTGTCATCCTTTGCCTTCTTCTTGTCTGAAAGATAGAAGGGAAAATGGGAGTGGACCAGCTATTCCGAACACAAGGCAATACATGCACGAAGCCTTATGCTCCAAAAGGTAGAGAGAAAAGGAAGACAGAATTTGCATTGCTCATGGTATCATGGAGCTTTCACATCAGTCTCTTTTATATGATGAAAATTAAAACCCTTATCTGATTTAGCCACTATAAATGTGTTTTCTGTTGTGTGCAGCTAGATGAAATTCTAATTGATGACTATTTACTTATGCTGTTCCATCCCTCCTGGCCTCCTCTGTAATCCTTGAACACATCAAGTATGCTTCTGCGTCACATTTTGTACTTACCATTTCCTCTGTCTGGAGAACTCTTTCCCCTGACGTACACATGACTCATGTCTTCACTTCACACAGGTCTCCACTCACATGTCACTTCATTAAGATTTCTCTGCTGATCCTATCTAAAATCTCCCTCTACCTCCTTCACTTCTTTTATGATGAGCTCTGTTTTGAATCACTTATTGGCCTTGACATAACATAAGTTAGCTTACTGTTTATAGTTTTTCATTAAGATTCTTGAGTACAGAAACCTTGCATTATTCACTGATGCATTCCCTAATTAGAACGGAGGTCTGGATTCATGATAAATTGTTACTGAATGTGTGAGTCAACTGGGCACCAGAGCTAGGATTTGGCATCTCAGCAGATGCACAAGAGCTTTTGTTGCCCTCCTCCTTAACTCTGAACATTGCTTAAAAGAAAGCATTAACACAATTTGAACCAAGAAAACAAACCAAAACACCCTCAGGCAAGTAAGGAAAACTACAGACCAAAATCTCTTGTGGAAAAAAGACAAAATCATTAAGAAAATACTTGCAAATGAATTCAGCATCATATATAAAAAAAGTGTACACCATGATCAAGTAGGCATTATCCCAAAAATGCAAAGTTGGTTAAGCATTCAAAAACTAATGAATGTAAATAACATGAAAAAAAGGACATGTCACATGATTATCTTGATAGGTACAGAAAAAGAATTTAATGACATTCAATACTCCTTAATAATAAATAATCACTAGGAACAGAAGGAAATATCTTCAACCTGATACAGGGCATCTATGAAAAACCTACACATAACACCACTAAGTGAAACATTTAATGCTTTTTCCCTAAAATCAGAAACAAAAAAAGGATGTTCACTCTTACCATTTCTATTCTACATTGTATGGTAGGATCTAACTATGGCAATCAGGCAAAAATAAAAATTAAAAAATTAGACATGAAATAGAAGGCATTCAAATAGGAAAGAAAAAAAGTGAACTGTATTCTCATTAGACATGAGCTGTAGAAAATCCTCAGAAGTCTATTAAAAAGTTACTAAAATTAATCAATGAGTGCAGCAAGGTTGAAAATTTTGAGATCAGTAGATAAAAATCAATGGTGTTTCTATATGAGCACAGTTAACAATATGAAACAAATTAAGAAAGCAATTCCTACAGTAACCTCAAAATAAAATATATAGAAAAAAGTTTAATAAAAAGTTCTAAACTTATACTCTGAAAAATGTAAATCATTGTTGAAAAAAATTAAAACAACATAATGGAAGGATAATTCATGTTCCTGGATTGGAAAACTTAATGTTGTTAATATGACAATATTCCTCTTATTGATCTACAAACTTAGTGCAATCCTTATAAAAATTCTAGTTGGCTTCATTGCCAAAATTGACAAGCTGATCCTAAAATATATATGAAAGTTTAAGGACCCAAAATAGCCAAAACAATCTTGAAGAAGGAGAAAAAAGTTGGAATACTCACACTTCCTGTTTTTAAAACCTACTTTAAACCTACATTAATAAAGACAGTGTAGGAGGACCCTCTGTTTACCTAGCACATAAATGGATCTTTGGATGTGCCAATTTTTCTTGGAGTTGAGAAGGGAATGGAGGTAAAATTGTTCTGTCTAACAAAAATGAGGGAAATTGAAATCCTTGGGAGAAATCCTAAACCATCACCCCTACTAGCAAAGGGAACACAGAAAGTGTGCAAGCAGATGGAGCTGAACAAAGCCTTGAGGAAGTGAGAACCACACAACACATGAGGAAATTGGAGCCCTCAGAAAAGGGTAGCCAGGAAGAAATCCCTAGCAGCAGCAGAGCCAAAGCAATTTTTATAAACAGCAATGTCTTACATTCGATTTAGAGTTGTTATATATCATTCTCATATAAAACACAAAATTTCAAAGAAAATCTGCTACATACACAAATGCCTTGCATCAGTGGAATTTTCTGGTAAGAAATAATCCCAGTGGAAAATGAACGGTGCACAATTTCTGTGTTGGTATGATGCAGAAGAGTGAACAATCAGAGGAGGAGACAACATTTTGGAGACAGAAGTAACAGAATATAAGGCACCGTAATCTACAGAAATCATGGAACTAAAGCTAATTTTATGTAGATTTGAAATGGCAGCATAACCTCAGCTAACATCTAAGCTACAATAGAAATGTTTGCATGAAAATAAAGGCATACTGAACACACTTCCATCTTTATTTGAGGAATTAAAGGGTGTTTCAATACCTTGCTTGGATATTACCAATACAGAGATTAGCCAAAGAAGTGTGATGGAGCTTGTTAATAAAGAAATATCAACTTCATAGTACACTACCTTTCAAATTATCTTTATTCTTATTCCAAGTTAGGCATAGAATTGTGCTTTCTGGTTTTTTAAATTTCAAAATGGTTTCTTATAAGTTCTATTATTATGAACTAGGTTGTCAAAAATATCTTTCTAGCTTTTAGATTTAATAAATAATATATCAGTTGTGTCACCTTATTTTATACAACATAATATTTTACCTGAAAAAAATTGCAAATTATTTTATAACTTTTTAGAATCTAAGAAAAATTTGATCCAAAATTAAATATTAGGATGTAAATGTGTACATCTGTGAAATATCATAAACCCCAAGGTAATTATGATTGAGATCAGAGCATTTTCAATGTATTATTTACTTCCATCAAATAGTAATTTCCCAGAGAAATAATGATTAATATAAATATTTATAATTTTTAAAGCAACAGTGTTTTGATTTTACTATCTTATAGCAGACAAAATAACATTTATAATTATCTAAATAAAAGCCTGTTTCTCTATGGCATGAGATGGTAATGTTGATATTTCATATTATCATATAAATCAGCTTTTTTAAAATTCCTTGAATATTTGAGAAAATGAAGGAAACTCTACCCCAAACTTAATATCTAATTGTTCTCTATATGGAATCACCCTACCCCCAATCTTCCCTTCCTCACGTACCCTCAACCTAGGTAAATATTTCTTTGTATGTTAAGCTGGCCTTTTTTCTCCTTTATCCCTTACCCACTTCATTTGTTCACCAAATCTCATTAACGCTACCTCCTAGGTTGAGTCTTCTAAGTTATTTTCCTACGGGTCTCTTTCTGCTACAATTTACTATAGCATTGTTCCAATAAGTAACTTTCTACAAACACTTCCATCGGAATAATCTCTACTACACAGGTCCCCAACCCCTACGCCATGGATCGGTACTCATTTGTGGCTTGTTAGGAACTGGGCCATATGGCAGGAAGTCAGGGTGGGCAAGCAGGCATATGGCCTGAGCTCTGCCTCCTGTCAGATCAGTGGCAGCATTAGATTCTCATAGAAGGATGAACCCTATTGTGCAGAAAGAACAAAGCTGGAGGCATCACACTACCTGACTTCAAACTATACTACAAGGCTACAGTAATCAAAACAGTATGGTACTGGTACCAAAACAGAGATATAGACCAATGGAACAGAACAGAGGCCTCAGAGGCAACACAACACATCTACAACCATGTGATCTTTGACAAACCCGACAAAAACAAGCAATAGGGAAAGGATTCCCTGTTTAATAAATGGTGTTGGGAAAACCAGCTAGCCATGGGCAGAAAGCAGAAACTGGACCCCTTCCTGACACCTTACACTAAAATTAACTCCAGATGGATTAAAGACTTAAACATAAGACCTGGCACCATAAAAACCCTAGAAGAAAATTTAGGCAAACCATTCAAGACATAGGCACAGGCAAGGACTTCATGACCAAAACACCAAAATCATTGGCAACAAAACCCAAAATAGACAAATGGGACCTAATCAAACTCTAGAGCTTCTGCACAGCAAAAGAAAAGATCATTATAGTGAATCAGCAACCAACAGAATGGGAAAAAAGTTTGCAATCTACCCATACAGCAAAGGACTAATATCCAGAATTTACAAAGAACTAAAACAGATTTACAAGAAAAAAAACAAAAAGCCCGTTCAAAAATGGGCAAAGGATATGAACAGACAATTTACAAAAGAAGACATATACAAAGCCAACAAACATATGAGAAAATGTTCATCATCACTGGTCATTAGAGAAATGCAAATCAAAACTACATTGAGATACCATCTCATGCCAGTTAGAATGGCGATCATTAAAAAATCTGGAGACAACAGATGCTGGAGAGGATGTGAAAAATAGGAATATTTTTACACTGTCAGTGGGATTATAAATTAGTTCAACCATTGTGAAAGACAGTGTGGCGATTCCTCAAGGATCTAGAAATAGAAATTCCATTTGACCCAGCAATCCCATTACTGGGTATATATCCAAAGGATTATACATCATTCTATTATAAGGACACATGCACACAAATGTTCATTGCAGCACTGTTTAAAATAGCAAAGACTTGGAACCAACCCAAATGCCCATCGATGATAGACTGGACAGGGAAAACGTGGCACATATACACCATGGAATATTATGCAACCATCAAAAACGATGAGTTTGTGTCCTTTGTAGGGACGTGGATGTCCTTTGCAGGGAATGGAAATCATCATTCTCAGCAAACTGACACAAGAACAGAAAATCAAACACCACATGTTCTCACTCATAGGTGGGTGTTGAACAATGAGAACACATGGACACGGGGAGGGGAGCATCACACACTGGGGTCTGTCTTGGGGAACTAATGGAGGGATGGCGGGGGGGGGGTGGGGAGTTGGGTAGGGATAACATGGGGAGAAATGCCAGATATAGGTTATGGGGTGGAAGGCAGCAAATCACATTGCCATGTATGTACCTATGCAACAACCTTTAATATATATAAATATATATTAAAAAAAAAGAAATGCACATGTGAGGGATTTAGGTTGTCCACTCCTTATGAGAATCTAATGCCTGGTGATCTGTCACTGTCTCCCATCACCCCCAGATGAGGCTGTCTAGTGCAGGGAAACAAGCTCAAGCCTCCCACTGATTCCACATTATGGCGACTTGTATAATTATTTAATTATATATTACAATGTGATAATAATAGAAATGAAATGCACCATAAATGCCCTTGAATCATCCTGAAACCATTCCTCCAACCTTTTAATGGAAGAATTGTCTTCCACAAAAGCAGTCCCTGGTGCCATACAGGCTGGGGATCCCTGCGCTACTGAGAAACTGATGTGGTGGGGGAGAGGGCACACAGGGTATGTGAGAACTCTGTATTTCATATTCAATTTTACTGTAAACCTAAAACTGCTACAAAAAATAAAGTCTGTTTTAAAAAATTAACTTAAAACAAAACAAAAACATCTGAGGTCACTGCATTACCCATAAGGTAAACTCTCTGATCCATAATATAGAAACCTACTTTTTTAGCCTTTCCTTTCTGCGCTATCTCTAGGTGTCTTGCCCCTCAGAAACACTGATGCGCAGACCACTCTAAGCACTATGCTTCTCATGCCACAGGGCCTTCTGTTAACACTCCCACTTATCTGTCATTCCCAAGGCCTTCCTTGTCCATTCACTTGGAGCCAGTTACTTCTCTATTTTTGCTGTGCTGAATACAGCCTCAAGCATAACAAGTATCTCATTGCATAATCATATGTTTATACATTTTATTTCCTTTTGAGGCTTCTTTGGAACCCGGACTTAGTCTTAATTATATGTGCATTTTCCAATGTCCAATTTTACATGCTTTCAATGAAAAAATCAATGTGCAATGAATAAAGGAAGCCTAATGAGACATAGTTTGACAAGGTCTTTGGTGTTTTAGAGTCTCTATTGGTTACTCAAAATCTTTGTCAGCCTCCTGAGGTTTCCTCATCTTATCTCACAGTATTGAGAAATTGGAACCTTAATGTACATCTCCTCTCATAAATCACCACTCTTCTATAGATGTGTCTATGTTCACAGCACTTTCTCTCCTCACATGAACTCTATTCATTGTCCCAAATCATCCACTTCTGTTTCCTCACAAACTTGGCTCCTCTACTTAACACATGATCATGCTCCAGTAACTCCCATCTGAAAATATTAATAAACCCTCCAAGACACTGCTGATTTTCTCTCTCCATCCTTTTTCATTTTAATTTTTTCAGAAAGGTCCCTGTTCTGATTCCTCCCACTCCCTCATCTCTCTTTTGTTTCTCAAACAACTGCTATCATCTGTTGCAACCACTTTTCTGAAATTGCTGTTGCCAGTGTCACCAATAAGTTTATAACTGAAAAATGGAATGAATCCCCCAAGACCTTTTAAGGATGGTCAAGGTCAACCATACTAATTGTCAAATGTAAATTTTGCAATAAAATATAATTTCATACCCACCAGATTGGCACTATTTTAAATGCCTTGGCAAGGGATGGAGAAATGGGAGTTCCAATGCACAGCTGTTTAGAGGGTACATTTACATAATCACTTAGAGATAACAAAAGAAGGACTAATTAAGTAAGCTGAAGATGTGCACACTTTGGGAGGTTGAGGTGGGCAGATCACTTGAGGTCAGGAGTTCAAGACCAGCCTAGCTAATATGGTGAAACTCCCTCTCTACGAAAAATACAAAAATTAGTTAGTGTGGTGATGCATGCCTGTAATCCCAGCTACTCAGGAGGTAGAGGCACGAGAATCACTTGAACCCAGGAGAAAGAGGTTGCAGTGAGTTGAGATCCTGCCACTGCACTCCAGGCTGGGCGACAAGAACAAAACTGCATCTTAAAAAAAAAAAAAAAAAAAAAGATGTACAGAGCCTTTGACCAAGAATTTTTATCTTGCAGTAAATCTTAGGACCATTCTGGGAAATATACACCAGGGAACACATGCACAATCCTTTAAAGTAGTATAAAAATTGAGAACAATCCAGATGTCCATTGCCAAAAGAAAAGATCAACCAATCGTAGTATCACTCCTTAATGACATGCCATATGATGTTGCAAATGAAGAAGATGAATGTAATATAGCCAAACATATTCATGAGGTTAAACCTCATGGTCAAACAAGCATAATGTTAATCAGAAAATGATTTATCATAAAATTTTATATAGTATAATAGCAATGATAAAAACTATGTAATTGTGCAAAAGTAGACAATATATTATTTATAAATTCAGGCAACTGTGGTAAAATTCTAAAGAAAAGAAGAGTAATGAAACCAGAAATTCAAGATAAAGGTTTTATTTCAAGAAAAAGTTATCAAGATAAAGCAGCTTTCAGAGAGTGGGGGCAACATCAAAATGAGGTATTGGGGCCTTAAAGTTATTGTTTTGTGTCTTAAGATCAGTGTTGGATACATGTGTGCTCATAACACAGATAATTATATGTATTATCAAAATAATCATATCATTACTATTCTTTGTATTTTCAATAGTTGGCCATTTTGAAAAGTAGGAAAATCATTTACCTAAAAGATGGAAACACTCTTTTTTCTGGCAAAGGTAAGGTTTAATCTATTTTTAGATTAAAATATTTTCCTGTTTTTGAATGTGTCAAGGTCAGTGTGAGTGGCTGAGATTCTTTCAATTCTGATACCCTGTCCCAAATGAAAGCAGGTATTGTGAAACATGTCCTTTGACAAATAAACCAGGAAACTTACTTCTTGGAAAAAGTCTTTTGTTATTTATTGTACTGTCTAACAGATTCACCACTGATACTCAACAACAATGGTGCAATACATTAAAATTCATCTTTTCATGGGACAAGTATTTTTTAAATATATTTTTAAGTTTCCACTAGTAGAATACTTCCTAATTTTCACATCTATCTGATTAAAGTAAGTATATCATAGTTGATATTAAACTAATAAAAATAATAAAATGTAAAATACACTTTTTACTATTGGCATTTATTACTCCCTGAGAAGAGAGACTAGAGTGTAAAAGAAAATTTTATTCTACATCATTAAAATCTTTTACAACAATCATGTATTATTTTTGTAATTAACAGAGACAAAAAGACATGTAAATGATATATGTGTTACTAATGAATTTATGTTTATGGACACAGTTTTAAAGTGTTTCTTCCAGTCAGAAAATTAGATTTCTTTGTAACTAACATTTTGCATATGGCAAAACTATAAAGTAGAGAAATCAGTCCTTAGGAAAAACCTTCCACTTTGCTTTGCTTTCTGTAACCTTATGTCATCCCTTTGATCCAGCCATGGCATTCTCTCTTTACTCTCCCTTGGCCTGCTGTAATTCTCCTCCCATGCCACAAAATTTCCCCTTCTTGTATATAAAGTCCCACTCAGCATCCCTTTAGGTAATGGCCATGAGAGTATCATAGTCGTGAATACAGGCAAACCTTGCTTTGCACCGTTCTGATGAGCACAAGTTTCACACCCTTCAGCACAGTTAAGTGACATCAGTCCACTAAAAATATGACTCAAATTTCAACCATCACATACATCAACCATCTGTGAGTACATAAAGTACATATTTTTCAGCTAGCTCTCAGCCTGTAAATTTCTAGGTAAATATCAAAAGTGCATCAAAATCAGTGATCAATCACATCATTTCTTTCAATGGTTGGTCACTGTGCATCTGCTGTTCAGTTCAGGTACTGGTAACAAATGTGTAGTTGTGTTGCTTGTCTCCCAGTGATTAAACATATGTGTGTGACATTTTACAAAAATGAGGAAAATGGCCAGAAAAATAAAAGCACAGCAAAGAAATGAAACATAATAATTCTGGAAGTGAAATTCAAATCCACCATAAAAGAAGAAATGTTAGAGAAGAAATAGCTGACCACAAGAATGTTGATGCTGCTTTAGTTCAGATTCTCTCCATACATAAGAAAAATTTATTGAAAGTAAGCTTATGGACATAAATGAGTCAAATGGTCAAGACCAAAAAGATGGAGATCTCCCAGAGGAAGTGACACTGATGAAAATCTTTACATTAAAGGAATATTTCTCAATATTTAAAGTGCAAATGATAAAATGTTAAATTCTGATTAAACCCAAGAAAAGAGTATGACAATTTGGCAAGGCATAGATAAGATGCTCACTCCATATCATAAGTTCTATGACAAGACAATAAGCACTATTCAAACTACTCTTGATAAGTATTTTCTACAAATAAAACACTGTAATTCTTAATATGCCTAATGATTTAAGTTACAGTGTACTGAGTAAATATTAGTTTATTTTATTATACATTTTTATATTATACTATATACTATACATTTTATAACAGACATGAGAGTTTTTAATTGTATTAAAAATTTTTAAAGTACTGAAGCATGTTTTATTTTTTCTACTGATTCAAGCCACTTTGCACAGTTTCAAATTGCATGGCCATTTTCACAGTTCTGAATTACCACGCAAAATGCTGGCTTCCTGTATTTGACACTCCGATGTCTACAACATTAATTGAAATGGAAGTAGCAGAAAATAATGGAAACTAGTGGAACTTAGCATAAAGCCCTGACTGACACCTGTCCCCTTTATCTTCACTTTGACTTCACTGCTCAGCTGTAGTTTTCCCATTCGTACAATAGGTATGTTAGTAATACCACCATTTGCAGCATTGTTGTGAGGATTAAGTAATATAAGAAATGCATGCAGTAAATTATAAAGCATAATATAAATACTAGTGACTATTAAGAAGGACAAGATTTGGAGCAGGTTAATATATTATCTATCCCCTCACTCATCCTCATATTCTAAAATGCAGCAATTAGTAATACAATATACTCATCTAAAGAAATGAACCCTACATAAGAAATTTTCAAACAGTACTAAGGATCAGTATTTTAGCAACTAACATAGGATATTTAATGATAGAAATCATTCCTGGAACTTCCTAAATCCTAGGCCAACTTCTGCTTCATATATTTAAGTTCTATTAACTGATGTTTATCCCCATATCTATGTGACAGCTTTGGAAGGTGTAAATAATCTAGATCCACAGTAAAATTTACAAATGAATCCCTGATTGTGCTAGCTTAATTTATAATCCCAGGCCATAGAGTTGGTTTCAAAAATGCTACACACACAAGCCCTTATAATGGGTCAATTTTTTTGCTAAATAATAAAATTGAGTCTGCCTATAGTGCCCATGACCTTTCATGCTCTAATTTCAGTAATTAGATGATTTACACACAGGGTTGGTGCCATAAAAAAGCCGTCAAAAATGGGTTGGCTCTCAAAAGGAAGGACAGAAGTAGGCAGGATTCCAAACACCTGAATCCCCAAACAGTGCAAGCAAAACTCTTGGAGTTCTCAGGCAAGATGATGTCTCCTAAATTATTAAAATTTATTTTGGAACATATAAAAGTAAAATAGCCCACCACTCCATTTACAGACAATAAAAATATGGTCCAGCCTCTGCAATTATCAACATTTCAATAAGCTTGCTCAATTATACTAAGGATCAGCAACCTTTTTCTGTAAAGGGTCGAATAGTAAATATTTTCAACTTCGCTGACCACATGGCCCCTGTCACGACTATTCAACTCTGTTCCTGTAGTGTGACAGTAGCAATAGACAATATATACACAAAAGATTGTGGCTGCATCCCAATAAAATTGTATTTACAAAAACAGTCTATCCCCACCACCCACAGGCAATCACTCTCATGATTTCTATTTTCACAGATTAATTTTGTCTGTTCTTGAATGTCACAAAAATATACATTTCTGCTTCTTTTGCTGAGCATAAATTTGAGATTATTCCATATTGTTGTGTATATCAGAAGTTCAATCTTCTGTCATATGAGAATAACATTATTTTGTTTACCCAGTCTTCTGCTGATGGATATTTGGGTTGTTTCCAAGGTTTTTTCTATTATGAATAAAACTACATTAAACATTCTTGTTCACATTTTTTTTTTTGAGTTGACGTCTCGTTTTGTAGCCCAAGTTGGAGTGCAGTGGCATGATCTTGGCTCACACAACCTCCACCTCCCAGGTTCAAGCCATTCCCTTGCCTCAGCCTCCTGAGTAGCTAAGATTACAGGCATGCACCATGCACTTGGCTAATTTTTGTAGACAGGGTTTCACCATGTTGGCCAGGCTGGTCTTCAACTCCTGACCTCAGGTGATCCACCTGCCTCGGCCTCCCAAAGTGCTGGGATTCAAGGTGTGAGCCAACATGCCTGGCCTTTGTTCACATATTTTTATGTAACTAAGGTTTAATTTCCTAATAGTGGAATGAATAAATCATAAGGCAGGTAAATGATGAGTTAAAAGCTGCTGTTACAGTTGTAGTACCATTTTGTTCTCCCTCCAGGAACATGTAAGAAATTTACTTGCTCTACATTTTTGTAAACTTTTGGTGTTATCAGTCTTTCTAAAATTTTAGCCTTTCTAGTGGTTGTTTAAAGATAGTCGTTGTGATTTTAATTAGCATTTCCACCATGACTATTATTTATAAGCATCTTTTCAAGTGTTGGTCATCTCATACATGACTTTGGTGAAGTATCTAAGACTTTTGCCTATTACTAACTGGATTGTCTTAATTACTGATTTAATTATGTACTTGAAATTTAAATATATGAGTATCTTGTCAGATATCATATTAGAAATATTGTCCCAAGGCTACAGTTTTTTTTCTTAAATAGACTTCACATTTTAGAATGTTTTTAGATTTGCAGAAAAATTGCTCAGAAAGTACAGTGTTCCCAGCCCTCTCTCACTTCTCACTGCTCCCTCCCCACAGTTTTTCTTGTTATTAACATCTTTTTTTTTTTTTTTTGAAGCAACAAAAGCAGAAATTTATTGAAGATGAAAGTACACTCCACAAAGTAGGAACTGGCAGAGCAATGGGGGCTCAAGAGGTGGGTGACAGAATTTTCTGGGGTTTAAATACCCTCTAGATGTTTCTCATTGTTTACTTGGTATACAGCCTATGTACGTGAAGTAGTGGCTGGCAATCAATCTGACTGGTTGTGGAGAGCAACCAATCAGAGATACTTGAAATTTTACATCTGCCATGCAGGAAAAGGGCAGGGGGTGGGGAGAGGGAATAGCCTCTGGTTCTTTTGTTACCTATGTGTGGAAAGTTGGGGTTTTCCTTTTTTTAATTGCATTTTAGGTTTTGGGGTACATGTGCAGAACATGCAAGATAGTTGCATAGGTACACAGGTGGCAGTGTGATTTGCTGCCTTCCTCCCCTTCACCCACATCTGGGTTGGGTGAAGGGGAGGAAGGCAGCAAATTATCCCCATGTGATCCCTCCCCAGCTCCCCTGCTGCTGTCCCTTCCCTATTTCCCCAATAGACCCCAGTGTGTAGTGCTCCCCTCCCTGTGTCCATGTGTTCTCATTGTTCAACACCCGCCTATGAGTGAGAACATGTGGTATTTCATTTTCTGTTCTTGTGTCAGTTTGCTGAGAATGATGTTCTCCTGATTCATCCATGTCACTACAAAGGACACGAACTCATCGTTTTTGATGTCTGTATAATATTCCATGGTGTATATGTGCCACATTTTCCCAGTCCAGTCTATCATCGATGGGCATTTGGGTTGGTTCCACGTCTTTCCTATTGTAAACAGTACTACAATGAACATTCACGTGCATGTGTCCTTATAGTAGAACGATTTATAATCCTTTGGATATATACCCAGTAATGGGATTGCTGGGTCAAATGGAATTTCTATTTCTAGGTCCTTGAGGAATCGCCACACTGTCTTCCACAATGGTTGAACTAATTTACACTCCCACCAGCAGTGTAAAAATGTTCCTTTTTCTCCACATCCTCTCCAGCATCTGTTGTCTCCAGATTTTTTTTTTTTTGAGACGGAGTTTCGCTCTTTTTACCCAGGCTGGAGTGCAATGGCGTGATCTCGGCTCACCACAACCTCCGCCACCTGGGTTCAGGCAATTCTCCTGCCTCAGCCTCCTGAGTAGCTGGGATTACAGGCACGCGCCACCGTGCCCAGCTAATTTTTTGTAATTTTTAGTAGAGACGGGGTTTCACCATGTTGACCAATATGGTCTCGATCTGTTGACCTCGTGACCCACCCACCTCGGCCTCCCAAAGTGCTGGGATTACAGGCTTGAGCCACCGCGCCCGGCCGTCTCCAGATTTCTTAATGAATGCATTTCTAACTGGCATGAGATGGTATCTAAATGTAGTTTTGATTTGCATTTCTCTAATGACCAGTGATGATGAGCATTTTTCCATATGTTTGTTGGCCTCATGTATGTCTTCTTTTGCAAAGTGTCTGTTCATATCCTTTGCCCACTTTTGAATGGGCTTGTTTGTTTTTTTCTTGTAAATCTGTTTGAGTTCTTTGTAAATTCTGGATATCAGCCCTTTGTCACATAGGTAAACTGCAAAAATTTTTTTCCCATTCTGTTGGTTGCCAATTCACTCTAATGACTGTTTCTTTTGCCATGCAGAAGCTGTGGAGTTTGATTAGGTCCCATTTGTCTATTTTGGCTTTTGTTGCCAATGTTTTTGGTATTTTGGTCATGAAGTCCTTGACTACTCCTATGTTCTGAATGGTTTTGCCTAGATTTCCTTCTGGGGTTTTTATGGTGCCAGGTCTTATGTTTAAGTCTTTAATCCATCTGGAGTTAATTTTAGTGTAAGGTGTCAGGAAGGGGTCCAGTTTCTGCTTTCTTCACATGGCTAGCCAGTTTTCCAAACACCATTCATTAAACAGGGAATCCTTTCCCCATTGCTTGTTTTTGTCAGGTTTATCAAAGATTGTATGGCAGTAGATATGTTGTGTTGCCTCCAATGCCTCTATTCTGTTCCATTGGTCTATATCTCTGTTTTGGTACCAGTACAATGCTGTTTTGATTACTGTAGCCTTGGAGTATAGTTTGAAGTCTGGTAGTGTGATGCTTCCTGCTGTGTTCTTTTGGCTTAGAATTGACTTGGGTATGCAGGCTCTCTTGGTTCCATATGAAGTTTAAGGTGGTTTTCTCCAGTTCTGTGAAGAAGGTCATTGGTAGCTTGATGGGGATAGCGTTGAGTCTGTAAATTACTTTGGGCAGTATGGCCATTTTCACAATATTAATTCTTCCTAAACATGAACATGGAATGTTTCTCCATCTGTTTGTGTCCTCTCTTATTTTGTTGAGCAGTGGTTTGTAGTTCTCCTTGAAGAGGTCCTTTACATTCCTTGTTAGTTGTATTCCTAGATATTTTATTCTCTTTGTAGCAATTGTGAATGGCGGGTGGTTCTTGATTTGGCTCTCTTTAAGTCTGTTATTGGTGTATAGGAATGCTTGTTATTTTTGCACATTGATTTCATATCCTGAGACTTTGCGGAAGTTGCTTATCAGTTTCAGGGGTTTTTGGGCTAAGACAATGGGGTCTTCTAGATATACTATT
Organism: Callithrix jacchus; assembly: GCF_049354715.1. Classification (NCBI taxonomy): domain Eukaryota; kingdom Metazoa; phylum Chordata; class Mammalia; order Primates; family Cebidae; genus Callithrix; species Callithrix jacchus. The sequence goes on from NC_133502.1 coordinate 68,865,245, forward strand.
ATGTCATCTGCAAATAGAGACAATTTGGCTTCCTCCTTTCCTATTTGAATACCCCTTATTTCTTTTTCTTGCCTGATTGCTCTGGCTAGAACTTCCAGTACTATATTGAATAGGAGTGGTGAGAGAGGGCATCCTTATCTAGTGCCAGATTTCAAAGGGAATGCTTCCAGTTTTTGCCCATTCAGTATGATATTGGCTGTTGGTTTGTCATAAATAGCTTTTATTATTTTGAGACACATTCCATCAGTACACAGTTTATTGAGGATTTTTAGCATAAAGGGCTGTTGAATTTTGTCAAAGGGCTTCTCTGCATTCATTGAGATAATCATGTGGTTTTTATTTTTCGTTCTGTTTATGTGGTGAATTACGTTTATAGACTTGTGTATGTTGAACGAGCCTTGCATCCCTGGGATGAATCCTACTTGATCATGGTGGATAAGCTTTTTGATGTGCTGTTGCAATCGGCTTGCCAGTATTTTATTGAAGATTTTTGCATCTATGTTCATCATGGATATTGGCCTGAAGTTTTCTGTTCTTGTTGAGTCTTTGCCGGATTTTGGTCAGAATGATGTTGGTCTCATAAAATGATTTGGAAAGGATTCCCTCTTATTGAATTATTTGAAATAGTTTCAGAAGGAATGGTAACACTTCCTCTTTGTGTGTCTGATAGAATTTGGCTGTGAAACCATCTGGACCTGGGCTTTTTTTGTGTGTAGGCTCTTAATTGCTGCCTCAACTTCAGACCTTGTTATTGGTCTATTCATAGTTTCAGCTTCCTCCTGGTTTAGGCTTGGGAGGACACAGCGTCCAGGAATTTATCCATTTCTTCCAGGTTTACTAGTTTATGTGCATAGGATTGTTTGTAATATTCTCTGATGATGGTTTGAATTTCTGTGGAATCAACTTTATCATATTTATTGCATGATTTCCACTTTATCATTTTTTACTGCATCTATTTGTTTATTCTCTCTTCTTTTTTATCAATCTGGCTACTGGTCTGTCTATTTTGTTGATCTTTTCAAAAAACCAGATCTTAGATTTATTGATTTTTTGAAGGGTTTTTTTGTGTCTCTATCTCCTTCAGTTTTGCTCTGATCTTAGTTATTTCTTGTCTTCTGCTAGGTTTTGAGGTTTTTTTGATCTTGTTCCTCTAGCTCTTGCAGTTTTGACGATAGGGTGTCAATTTTGGATCTCTCCACTCTTCTCATGTGGGCACTTGTTGCTACATATTTTCCTCTAGAGACTGCTTTAAATGTGTCCCAGAGATTCTGGTATGTTGTGTCTTCATTCTCATTGGTTTCAAATAACTTCTTTATTTCTGTCTTCATTTCATTGTTTATCTAGTCAACATTCAAGAGCCAGTTGTTCAGTTTCCATGAAGCTGCACAGTTCTGAGTTAGTTTCTGAATTCTGAGTTCTAACTTGATTGCACTATGGTCTGAGAGACTGTTTGTTATGATTTCAGTTGTTTTGCATTTGCTGAGGAGTGATTTACTTCCAATTATGTGGTCAATTTTAGAGTAGGTGTGATGTGGTGCTGAGAAGTATGTATATTCTGTGGATTTGGGGTGAAGAGTTCTGTAAATGTCTATCAGGTTTGCTTGCTCCAGGTCTGAGTTCAAGTCCTGGATATCCTTGTTAATTTTTTGTCTGGTTGATCTGTCTAATACTGACAGTGGAGTGTTAAAGTCTCCCACTATTATTGTGTGGGAGTGTAAGTCTCTTTGTAAGTCATTAAGAACTTGCCTTATGTATCTGGGTGCTCCTGCATTGGGTCCATATATATTTAGGATCGTTAGCTCTTCTTGTTGTATGGATCCTTTTGCCATTATGTAATGACCTTCTTTGTCCCTTTTGATCTTTGTTGCTTTAAAGTCTATTTTATCAGAGATGAGAATTGCAACTCCTGCTTTTTTTTTCCTTGGTAAATCTTCCTCCATCCCTTTATTTTGAGCCTTTCTGTATCCTTGCCTGTTTCCTGGATACAGCACACCAATGGGTTTTGGCTTTTTATCCAATTTTCCAGTCTGTGTCTTTTGATTGGTGCATTTAGCCCATTTACATTTAGGGTTAATATTGTTATGTGTGAATTTGATACTACCATTTTGATGCTAGCTGGCTATTTTGCCCATTAGTTGATGCAGATTGTTCATTTTGTTGATGCTCTTTACCATTTGGTATGTTTTTGGAATAGCTGGTACTGTTGTTCCTTTCTATGTGTAGTGCTTCTTTCAGGAGCTCTTGTAAAGCAGGCCTGGTGGTGACAAAATCTCTGAGTACTTGCTTGTTTGCAAAGGATTTTATTTTCCTTCACTTATGAAGCTCAGTTTGGCTGGATATGAAATTCTGGGTTGAAAGTTCTTTTCGTTAAGGTTGTTGAATATTGGTCCCCACTCTCTTCTGGCTTGTAGGGTTTCTGCTAAGAGATCCGCTGTGAATCTGATGGGCTTCCCTTTGTGAGTGACCTGATCTTTCTCTCTGGCTGCCCTTAGCATTTTCTCCTTCATTTCAACCCTGGTGAATATGACAATTATGTGCCTTGGGGTTGCTCTTCTTGCGGAATATCTTTGTGATGTTCTCTGTATTTCCTGGACTTGAATATTGGCCTGCCTTGCTAGGTTGGGGAAATTTTCCTGGATAATATCATGAAGAGTATTTTCCAGCTTGGATTCAGTCTATTTTTCACATTCAGGTGTATCAAACATAAATTAAGTCTCTTCTCATAGTCCCACATTTCTTGGAGACTTTGTTCATTCCTTTTAGCATTTTTTTCTCTAATCTTGCCTTCTCATTTTATTTCATTGAGTTGGTCTTCGACCTCTGATATCCTTTCTTCTGCTTGGTCAATTAGGCTGTTGAGACTTGTGCATGCTTCACAAAGTTCTTGTGTTGTGTTTTTCAGCTCCATCAATTCACTGATATTCCTCTCTAAGTTGTCCATTCTTGTTATCATTTCCTCAAATCTTTTTTCAAGGTTTTTAGTTTCTTTGCATTGAGTTAGATCGTGTTCTTTTAACTCACGGAATTTTCTCATTACCCACCTTCTGAAGTCTGATTCTGTCATTTCATCACACTCATTCTCTGTCCAGCTTTGTTACCTTGTTGGTGAGGGGTTTTGGTCCCTTGTAGGAGGCGAGGTGTTCTGGTTTCGGGTGTTTTCCTCCTTTTTGCACTGGTTTCTTCCCATCTTTGTGGATTTATTCACCTGTCATCTGAGTAGTTGCTGACTTTCCGATTGGGTCTCTGAGTGGACGTCTAGATTGTTGATGATGAAGTATTTCCGTTTCTTAGTTTTCCTTCTAACAGTCTAGCCCCTCTGCTGTAGGACTGCTGAGGTCCACTCCAGGCCCTGCTTTCCTGGGGAACACCTGTAGCAGCTGCAGAACAGTGAGGGTTGCTACCAGTTTCTTCTTCTGCTGTCTTTGTCCCAGAATGATGCCCGCCTAATGTCCGTCTGATCAGTCCTTTGTGAGGTGACTCTTTGGGTATACAGGGTTCAGGGAGCTGCTTGAGGAGACAGTCTGTACTTTATAGGAGCTCAAGTGCTGAGCTGTGAGCTCCATTTTTCATTCAGGGCTGCTAGGCAGGTACGTTTAAGTCTGCTGCAGCAGAACTCATAAAGCCCATTTTTTTCCTCAAGTGTTCTGTCCAGGGAGTTAGGGCTTTATTTATGAGTATCCATTGCACTGTCCTGCCCAGCAAGGAGGCAGTCTAGTCACTGCCTGCCTGCCAAGGCTACCTTGAGCTGCTCTGGGCTCCGCCCTGCTGCCGTGGGCTCTGCCCTGCTGCCATGGGCTCTGCCCTGCTGCTGTGTGTAATTCCCTGTAGTCCTGTTAATATGAGTGTGGTTAAAACTGCTGTGGCAATGGTGGTGACTCTGTGATGGCAGACCCTCTGTTATGGCAGACTCTCTCTGTTATGGCGGGTTGCCTCGGCAACAGCGGGCATCATCAGCAGTGGCAGAGTACCTCTATAGGGGTGGAGTACCTCAGTAATGACAGATGCCCCTCCCCTACCAAGCTGCACTGTTCTGGGTTCTGCTGTGCTTGCCATGAAACTCTCAACCCCAAGCCTTTCCAATTGCTGTTTTGTTTGTTTTTGTGGGGGTGGGACTCGCCGAACCTGATCACCTGGCCCCCTGCCTCAGAGCCCTTTTTTTTTAAGTTGAATGGTTGAATCTCTCCCAGGTGTTCCAGTCGCCTGCTGACAGGGCACCGGGATCTGTGTGATTTCCCGTGTGGTGACCCACTGTGCCAGTTGAAACAATGTCAATGCCTGGGAATCTCCTGGCCTGGCTTACTGTTTAAGTCCTGTTTAATCAGATGAATGTGCTAATCTGCCTTCCCAAATCTCAAATTGCTGGTTTAACAGGGCAACCAGACCAGTGTATTTTGTACAGATTGCCTCTGCGCTGCCACGCTGATGGCCTGTGGGGCTCCTACACCTTGGAGTCTCCAGGTCTGTGGGCAATAGAGATCCATCTGGAAATGCGGCATCCACTCACCCTCTGCACTTTCACTGGGAGCTGCAATCCTGAGTTGCTCCTATAGCACCGTCTTCTCCTGGCCCACCCGTTATTAACATCTTGTATTACTATGGTACAGTTTTTGCAATGGAACTGAAGGCCATAGTTGAATTAGAGTTCACTCTTTATGTTGTACAATACCATGGGTTTTGACAAAGGCATAACATCAAGTATCCATCATTACAGTATCATATAGAATAGTTTCATTAACTTAAAAATATCCTGTACTCCAATTATTCATCCATACACATCCCTGCCCCCAAAACCTGAAAACTGCTGATCTTGTTACTGTCTACATAGTTTTGCCTTCTCCAGAATGTCATACAGTTGGAATCATGTGATATATAGCCTTTTCAGACTGGCTCCTTTCACTATGCAATAGGCATTTAAGGTTTCTTTATGCCTTTTCACAGATCAATAGCTCATTTATCTTCACTCCTGATTAATACTAGCTCATTGAATGTATGTACAGTTTGTGATAAACATTCACCAATGGAAAAACACCTTAATTACCTCCAAATTCCCAACCTGAGTCTGTGTCTCTGGGATTTGACCTTGACAAGTTCTTCTCAGTTTCCCCCACCCATTATGAGACAGGGGTAGGAGGGTAATGATACCACAGTTGTGTGTTTCCTTTCCCCCACACAGTGGGGTAGAAGCCAATGGAGTTTGGTATTGTCTTCCCCTACTTTGAAAGCTAGACAGGGCTGGGCTGGAGTTTGTTATTCCTTTCCCCACATGACTCAAGTTCTGATAACACACATGTTGGTTGGCCTATGGTAAAATAATCACCCTTAAGAAAAGTCCTCTCCTTGCAGGAAGAATAGAGTGCTCTGGCTGTATTTTACAAGGGTTACTTTGCCCCTTTCCCTGCCAAAAGCATAAGGGGATTTTTCTCTGCTCACAGTGACAACCAGATAGAGCTCCTGGATGTAAAGCTCTCAAAAGTTCAGGGGTCCCCCTAAGGTTACACCCTCAGAAGTTTTTAATATCTGAGTTCTCCTCTTAAACTAGTCCATGCTCAGTCTTTAGCAAGCAAACAGTTACCCTTTAAGTATTCCTACCAGTTGTTGGCTCCAGTGAAGTTTTCTGCTCCTGGTGAGCCATGATTCTCTGTATCTGTCTGTCTTTTCATGCTACAGGGCAGCAGTTTAAGACTTCAAAGGTCTGATGGATCTAAGATGAGTTATTGATCTTCAGTTTGTTCAGCATATTCCTGTTGAGGTTAATAATAACAACCTCCAGGCTCTTTACATGTTGGGCTAGAAATTAAATATCTGTAGCTTGCTTTTTAATTAACAATGCCTTTTGAAGAACAGAAGGTTTAAATTTTGATTAAGTTCAATTAAATATATTTTTTTCTTTTTTGGTTGAAGCTTTTGGAGTTCCATATAAGAAATCTTTGCCTATCCCCACTTCGCTAAGATTTTTTTCTCCATATTTTCTTTCTCAAAGCTTTACTTTTTGGTTTTATAATCTATGACTACATTCCATTTCACAATAATTTTTGCATATCACATGAGGTATGCATCAACACTCAGTTGTTTTTCCACACAGATATCCAGACAGTTATACAGTATTTATAGAGAAGAATGTCCTTTCTTCACTGAGTTAATTACTGTCTTTTTAAAAATTATTTTTGATTTTTAAAATTTGATTTGAATAACTGACTACAGTTGAATATTTAATTACAGCTGTGGGTATATTTTCAAACTCTATTATGTCATATTCATCTATCTTTCTACCTTTATTCTAGAACTATTCTGTCTTGATAACTTTATAGTAAATCCTAAAATCAGATCATACACTTAGAGAATATAAAGAACTCTTCATCCTTTATTCTTCTTTTGCTATTCTAGGAATGTGTCCTTTTGCATACAGACTGTAATATTATCTTGACAATTTCTATAAAAAGCCCTTCTACATTAGTGATTGGAATTTCATTGACTCTGTAGATTAACTGGGGAAAGATATTAAATCTTCTAACTCATGAATCTCATGTGCCTTTTTCAAAAGATCTTTAATTTCTCCCAATGACTTTTTTTTCCAGTTTTCATTGAGATCTTAGATTTGTTCCTAGATATCTATGGTTCTTTAAGCTTTTGTAATTTGTATGTTTTTTCAATTGCTTTTGCTAATACATAGAAATATAATTTTTACATTGACTTTATGTCCCGAGACCTTTGTTCACTCACTTTTTACAGATAGTGAATTTTATGTAGATTTATTTATATTTTCTTTGCATTTTGACTATGATGTGCCTGGGGAGCAGTGAAATTGTAATGTATTTGTCTTGCTCTTTATTCAGGAGTTATAAATTTATGTTTTAATCAACTTTGGAAATTCTCCAGTTGTTATTTTTTCAAGTATATTTTGTACCATTCTCCTCTCTTTTATTCTAGAGAGTGTGTGTGTGTGTGTGTGCATATGTAACATGACTTTATATATTTTGTTCCACTGCTAGCTGATATTTTTATCTATTTTTAGTCGTTTTTCCTTTATGTACTTCATTTTGTATCATTCGCATTAGGCTGTTTTTACTTCACTTATACTTCCTTCTACAGTATTTGTTCTGCTTTTGAAACCATACAATGCATATGCTATTTCAGATATTTATACTCTATATCCAGAATTTCTGTGATTTTCCTTTAGTAATCTTTATTTCACTGCTTAAATTCCTTCTCTATTGACTCATTCTATGTTTTCCTGTAAATTATGGACCATATTTATACTTTTGTTAAAATCTTTATTTGCTAGTTATAGTGTTGGGTTTCTTCACTGTTTCCCTCCACCCCCCCCCCACCCCAGATTACGTTTGAGTCCTACATCCTTTTTATGTCTAATTTTTTTATCAAGTTCTGGGATACATGTTCAGAACATGCAGGTTTGTTACATACGTATCCATGTGCCATGGTGGTTTGCTGCACCCATCAACCCATCATCTTCATAAGGTATTTCTCCAGCCAGACTAATAAATAAGAAAAGAGACAATAATCAAATATACACAATAAAAAAATAATAAAGGGGATATCACTGCTGATCCCATGGAAATATAAACTACCATCAGAGAATACTATAAACACCTCTATGCGAATAAACTAGAAATAGAAGAAATGGATAAATTCCTGGACACATACACCCTCCCAATACTAAACTAGGAAAAAGTCAAATCCCTGAATATACCAATAACAAGTTCTGAAACTGAGGCAGTAATTAATACCCTACCAACCCCCAAATAAGCCCCAAACCAGACAGATTCTCAGCTAAAATCTACCAGAGGTACAAAGAGGAGCTGGTACCACTCCTTCTGAAACTATTCCAAACAATACAAAAAGAGGGACTCCTCCCTAACTCATTTTATAAGGCCTGCATCATCCTGATACCAAAGCCTGGCAGAGACACAACCAAAAAAATGAAAATTTCAGGCCAATATTCCTGATGAACATTGATGAGAAAATCTTCAATGAAATACTGGCAAATCAAATCCAGCAGCACATCAAAAAGCTTATCTATCATGATCAAGTTGGCCTCATCCCTGGGATGCAAGGCTGGTTCAACATATGCAAATTTATAAATGTAATCCATCGCATAAACAGAACCAATGATAAAAACCACATGATGAGCTCAATAGATGCAGAAAAGGCCTTTAATAAAACTCAACACCCTTCATGCTAAAAACTCAATAAAGTAGGTATTGATGAAACATATCTCAAAATAATAAGAGCTATTTATGATAAATTCACAGCCAATATCATACTCAATGGGCAAAAGCTGGAAGCATTCCTTTGGAAAACCGGCACAAGACAAGGAGGCCCTTTCTCACCACTCCTATTCAACATAGTATTGGAAGTACTGGCCAGGGCCATCAGACAACAGAAAGAAAGGAAGAGTATTCAAATAGGAAAAAAGTTAGTCAAATTATCTCTGTTTGCAGATGATATGATTTTGTATTTAGAAAACCTCATCTTATCAGCCCCAAATATCCTTAAGCTGATAAACTTTAGCTAAGTCTCAGGATACAAAATCAATGTGCAAAAATCATGAGCATTCCTATATATACACCAGTAATAGGCAAACAGAGAGCCAAATCCTGAGTGAACTCCCATTCACAACTGCTACAAAGGAAATAAAATATCTAGGAACACAACTTACAAGGCAAGTGAAGGACCTATTCAAGGAGAACTACAAACCACTGCTCAAGGAAATAAGAGAGGACACAAACAAATGGACAAACATTCTATACTCATGGTAAGGAAGAATCAGTATTGTGAAAATGGCCATACTGCCCAAAGTAATTCACAGATTCAATGCTATCCCCATCAAGCTACCATTCATTGACTTTCTTCATAGAATTAGAAAAAAAAAACTACTTTAAATTTCATATGGAACCAAAAAAAGAGCTTGTATAATTTTTTATTGATTACCAGATATTATATGCAGAAAAACAGTGGACACTGGGAAATTTGATTGCATTGTTTTGTTTTTCCCAGAGAGCAGGAGTTCCTCCCTCTATCAGGTAGCTAAAATTAGAAAATAAACTGGATTTGTCTGAGTGGTTAGTTGATCAGTAACTAGCTTCTGCTTCAAGAGACTGAATTTAAGCCCAGTCTCCAACCTCCTGTCTTTCCCATGCCCCAACCACCAGTGATGCCACTGTTCCACTGCCAGTCCCATCCTCCTCCCCTGCTGGTTACCCCTACCTCCATTGCTCATTAGGAACTATTTCTTAAAGAATTTGAATATTTAAAAGGCTCTTATCCCTCGAAATCAGTTCATCAATTCTTTCGCCAATCCATCTGTCTTAGTCATATAGAAATACCAAGTTTTTATATTATCTAGATATTCTCTGGAGCCACTATGGTAAGAAATGTAGTCCTGTCTTTTCACATCCTAAACTATAGTTGGAAATCCACATATTTTATAGCATTAATTCTAGAAATCATATAATTTTACCCATAAATATTTCAATATGCATCTCTGGTTGAAGAATGGGATGTTTGTTTAACATAATATCCAGGCTATTATTGTCATGGGATTCTCTGGGTGTTGCTTCACCAGCCTTAAACTTCTGTGGCCAGTGGCACCTCTGCCTGAGTTTTGATCAGCCCTGCTGGGCTCATTCCACCTACTTGGCCTGACAGGCTATGCTCAACTCCACTACTGGCCAGGCATGAAGCAGTGAGGGTGTGTGAGTGAGCATGGGATCCGGCCATTGCACATAGCCAGGCACACCGGCTGCAGTAGGTCAAGCAGCTACAGGGGCCAGCACAGGTACCAGCTCACTTTGAGGCTGTGGCTCAACAAGGTGTGCTGCAAACACCTTCCATGGCTGGCACTGGGAACATGGTGATACCCAGAAACTAAGATGCTAGGAACCCATAGAGCCCCAAAGCAGAAGGTGTCACAGTCCTGGCTCAGGGAGCCCCTAGGTCTGGACTCCCAGAAGGGTCACAGCTCTTCTTTCCTTCTCTCATCTGTCCTTGTCACCCATAATGTGGTGAGCAAGGGGTGTTTCATCCCTGTTTGTGTTACAGCTCTCTCAGCTCTGCCATTCAGCAGGTCCTGCATCCATAAAGAATGAAATATGCGGACAAGTGTTCTTCCTTCTTTGCTCATCTGTGGACAAATGAAAGATGAGCAAGGTGAAGAGGAACTTTATTGAGACACAGAATAGCTCAGACGAAATGTGCATAGAGTACCTCCTTTTTGTTGGCAGGGTGTCTTGACAAGTATTCATCTCTCAGCAAAGAGGAAACCCTGGGTGGGTAACTCCACTCCACAGTTGCTCGTCCCACCATCTCTCCAAATATGGCTGAGTCCAAAGTTTTTATGAGCTTCAGAGGGGGGAAGTGCATACTAATTTGTTCATGGGTAGCCAGGGATGGCAGGAAAAAGCACCATAAGTTCCCATTCTGATCTGTCAGCCCAGTCCCCAGACTTCAGGCCATCCCTGACTTGAAGGTAAGGCTTCACCAGAGACCCATCCCTTTCTATTCAGAAGCCTGTCTGACTCTTGCTGTCTCCCAGATTGTTCATGATTAGTGGCACCTACAGGCCTGCACTGAACTACCCTCAGCCCTGCCTCAGCCTCACTCCCATGCTCTTCAGTACCCAAAGTCCACAGGAGGCCAAGGCGGCAGGGGGCTAGTGTGTCACCTCAACTTTGCTTCGAGATTAGAAGTGGCACTAGGAGTGGGGAGAGGACAGGCAGCGGGAGCAGGCATATCCAAGCCTGCAGGGCCTGGGGTGCCTCCCTAGCCCCCAAGAGTGCAGAGATGTCTGGGTCTACAGCTGCAGCTCGGGTGGCTGTAGCTGCACCTGGGAGGTGGGGCTCCTGCCCGCTCCTGGCCCCCAAGGCCACAGTAATGTTTGGGAGCAGTGGCTGGGTGGCCACAGCTTTGCCCAGGGAATACAAGGCTCCCATCCTGCCAACTTGAAAGGGGGTGAGAGAAGGCAGGGCTTCTGCCTGTTCCTAACTCCCACTGTCTCTGTGGAGCACACAGCCCCAGCAGAGCCTCTCCCACCATGATCCCCAGCAGGGCATCATGGCAGTGGCCACTCCAGACAGGTTGTCACTGCCATTATTATAACACCTAAAATAAACTAATTATAATTCCTTAATGTTATTTTATACCCAGTCCATATATTTCCCCATTTGTCTAAAAACGTCCTCTTTCTGTTAGCTTCTTTCAAATCCACATCTGCAAAGGATCCATAGACTGCCTGTATTTATTATACTTCTTGAGACTTTTAAAATTTGTAACAGTCACCCTCTTCTGCTATCTAATTTTTATATATCACTTATTTGTTGGACAGCCAAGTTACTTGTCTTTCACAGTGTCTCGCATTCTGAATTTGGATGATTACTGTCTTGTGGTGGTATTTATCTCTATAGTTAATGTTAACTATAGAACTAAAGAAAGCAGGCTTCTTGATATCCAGTTTCTTTTTTTACAGAAACGTTTCAGATCTGCATCTCATCAGGAGGCCCATGACACCTCTTATGTGATTCCAATTGATTATTATGTTCAAGTTGTATCAGTTTGATCACTTTACTAAAAAGCTCTCACTGACTTCTCAGCAAGTGGTTTTATTGATGATTACTGTCTAAATGCATTAATTTATTAGTGGTCACAAAGAGTGACTTCCTAATTCTACCATGTCCTATCCATTTATTAGCTAGAATTCTTCTCTAAAGAATATATTTCATTAGCTAAAGTTATTTCTTTTATGAAATGATGCATCATGGAATCGCTGCATCATGGAATTTTATTTGATAAGCATAACAGAACTTAGGGGAAAATAAGGATGAGGCTGAATATAAACCTGAATAATTCAATAGGTGGTAAAATATAAATAAAACTTAGTATGTTGCATAGTTCAAAAATATTAAATTCCTAAGAAATATTGCAGTAAATAATAAACTTTACTTTGATAATAGACCAAGTTAGTTTGGTAGAGTTGATGTGTGAAAGAGTTTTAACTTTTAATTTATGGAGAAAAGGCAGAAGAAAGAATATTATCATTCTTAGGATAAAATGTAATAAAATTAAAAGCTGTGGTTCATTGCCTTGCTTTTTTTTTTCCTACATTGGCTTAAAATATAAATTTAAATTTTCTTTTATCAGTTTCTCTTTTTCACAAAGCAGCAGCTTGTACATCACAGTGAGCCCAGATGCCGCTAAGTGATATCCTGCTGTACTCAGCATTCTCATCCTTATCTTACAGTCCACTGCAGGAGCTGCTCAGTCTTAGTGAAAGACGATGATAAACATGATGTGTTAAGATCTATTGTTTTTTACTTGAATAGCACTGTCTCTTAGGATGCAGAGTATAGATTACTTTGGGTTTACAGTCTTTCACAATGACAAATATTCTCTTGTTATTTCAAAATACTTTATTATTTCAAGCTTTGCCACAATATATGAGGTCTTTCTTTTCATTCATTGCTTGTATTTTTATAACCAGGACACTTACTCATGTTTTAGATTCTATATAAATAGTTTCCAAACTCAGGAGAAGAACATGATACACACTTGTAAGGCAATGCTTATGAGTAATTGAGGTAAGAGATAGAAACGACTTGAAAGTGCATGTTCTGTGTACCACTTCAGAAGCACTATGATCTTCTATATGTAGATATAACTATAATAGGTAATGCCAGACATGAATCTTATAAAAAATTGTATGTTTTTCATTTTGAATTTTGATGACTGTCTTATGTCTTAGACTATATGCTGCTATAACAAAAATATAAACTGGGGTGTATGTCAGCAACACAGACTTATTTCTTAGAGTTTTAGATGCTGGGAAGTCCAAGATCAAGCTGCCAGCAGGCTCAGGGTCTGATGAGTGCTCAATTCCTGGTTCATCACTGTATCTTCACATGATAGAAGGGAAAAGAAAGCTCTCTGGGACCTCTTCTATAGGGCACTAATCCTATTCATAAACATTCTACCCTCGTGATCTAATCACTTCCCAAAGGCCACATCTTCTAATGTCATTACCTTGAGGGTCAAGGTTTCAACATGTGAATTTGGGAGGTCATAAACATTCAGACCATAGCAATGACTGTATCTTATCTTTTACTTACTGTGTATGAAAAAATGTGTACATTACAGACAAACATTATACCAAAATAACTGTATTTGGCAAAGAAAAGATAAATCTTAATTCTCTTTATTGATCACTTTTCAAAGAATTAGATGGTGCCCCACAATTTCCATTGCTACCCTGTGGACTGTTTCTGTATCTTATTAGGAATTCATGAAGTGGGGAGGGAGAGATAAAGAGACATTGGTTAATGGGTATAAAAATATAGTTAGAAAAAATAAGTTCTAGTGTTCAATAGCACAGTAAGATGAGTGTAGTTAGCAGTAATTTATTGTGTATTTTAAAATAGACAGAAGCAAAGATTTGGAATGTTCTCAATACAAAGAAATGCTACATGTTTGAGTGACAGATATCCCTATTATTTTCATTTGCTCATTATACATTGTATGCATGTATCAAATATCATATGTACCTCATGTATATGAATATAATTATTATATATCAACAAAAAGAGAATTCACTTAATATATTTAATGTATTTTAATCAGTTGCAGTTTTTTTTTAATTTCCAACATTTAAGATTGGGTTACATGTGCAGATGTGCAGGTTTGTTACATAGGTAAAGGTGTGCCATGATGGTTTGCTGCACAGATCATCCCATCACATAGGTGTTGAGCCAGCATCCATTTTCTATTCTTCCTGATGTCTTTAATGCTCAAATTGTCCCATCATGAGAAAGTACTCTTTTGAAATAGCACCATTAATCCTTGACAACATTTTTTTTTCATTCCTGGTGTAATATGATATTGTGAAATCATGTTGCACATTTTCTACCTCAGATATGGAGCTTAACCAATTTTTCAAGGAGTCCTGCTTCTTTTTAGTAGAAAATGATCTGAGTAACCACAGTCTGGGTGATGAGGATATTCATTGTTACTGGGCCATCATTGTTTCTATGCTTTTTTAATAGACAAATTGAAAAAATTGTGTAAGAGGAAATAAACGATAAGTTCACATTGCTATTTCTATTTCAAATGAAAAGGGATATCAGCCCTTTGTCTGATATCCAGAATCTACAAAGAACTAAAACAGATTTACAAGAAAAAAAAACAAAAAAGCCCATTCAAAAGTGGGCAAAGGATATGAACAGACACTTTACAAAAGAAGACATACATTAGGCCAACAAACATATGGAAAAATGCTCATCATCACTGGTCATTAGAGAAATGCAAATCAAAACTACATTGAGATACCATTTCATGCCAGTTAGAATGGTGATCATTAAAAAATCTGGAGACAACAGATGCTGGAGAGGATGTGGAGAAATAGGAACACTTTTACACTGCTGGTGGGAGTGTAAATTAGTTCAACCATTGTGGAAGACAGTGTGGCAATTCCTCAAGGACCTAGAAATAGAAATTCCATTTGATCCAGCAATCCCATTACTGGGTATATATCCAAAGGATTATAAATCGTTCTACTATAAGGACACATGCACACAAATGTTCATTGAAGCACTGTTTACAATAGCAAAGACCTGGAATCAACCCAAATGCCCATCGATGATAGACTGGACAGGGAAAATGTGGCACATATACACCATGGAATATTGTGCAGCCATCAAAAATGATGAGTTTGTGTCCTTTGTAGTGACATGGATGAATCTGGAGAACATCATTCTCAGCAAACTGACACAAGAACAGAAAATGAAATACCACATATTCTCACTCATAGGCGGGTGTTGAACAGTGAGAACACGTAGACACAGGGAGGGGAGCACTACACAGTGGGGTCTGTTGGGGTGAATAGGGAAGGGACAGAATTGGGTGGGGAGTTGGGGAGAGAGAGTATGGGGAGAAATGCCAGATATAGGTGAAGGGGAGGAAGGCAGCAAATCACACTGCCACATGTGTACCTATGCAACTATCTTGCATGTTCTTCACCTGTACCCCAAAACCTAAAATGCAATAAAAAAAAAGAATATAGGGCTTTTACTTGACTTTGATTTCATACTTTTATCTTTCTTTCCAGCTGAAAATTCTTGTTTCCCAAAGATATAAACATAATTACATATTTAGTTTGTAGTATACCATTTCTATGATAGTATCAGAATAATAATATAAATATTACTATTAATTCATATGAATATAACTTATTAATTAATATTAATACATTAACTGAATACAGTTTATGATATAATGTGATATTTTTGCCTATGAAATAAATCTCACTAAGGAAGTACTACTAAAATACTATACTTTACATGCACTTAAAATAATTATTTTCTGTGTGTTTATGTCAACTTAATGTAAGTTAGGTAGTTAGGTTAATTTGCTTTTTTGCTTCCCTCCCCCCAATTTTTAGAGATTGCATTTTCTTCTCTATCGTGCTTATTATTTTTAATTATGTAAAATCTACTACAGGGTTCCAGAAAGAAAACTATTTAACAAGGTATGTTCACAGAAATCTCACTAACATCTTTGTTTTAGTAGTACATTATGTTCTTCCCTATACAATAAACTATACTGACCAATTTTGGAGTTATATTTCCACTGTTTCTTTTGTCAAATATAAGTAAACTCACACACATATACACATTTATATACATACACATATATATATATATATCTGTGTGCATAGGTATATACACACATACATACATATATATACACACAAATACACACACGCACACACACACATATATAACAAAGTGCCTTTTCCATTTCTGACACAGAAATAGCATACTATGAATACTATTTCATTTTGCTTTTTCTACTAAAAAATATTTTGTATTAGTCTACTTGTATTAGTAGTCTGCTCTCATGCTGCTAATAAAGACATACCTGAGACTGGTTAATTTATAAAGAAAGAGATTTAATAGACTCACAGTTCCACATGAATGGGAAGGCCTCACAATCATGGCAGAAGATGAAGTAACAGCAAAGAGATATCTTACATGGCAGCAGGCAAGAGAGCATGTGCAGGGGAACTCCCCTTTATAAAACCATCAGATCTTATGAGACGTATGCATTATCATGAGAACAGCACAGGAAATACCTGCCCCCATGATTCAATTACCTCCCACCTGGTCCCTCCTATGACACCTGGGAATTACGAGAGCTATAACCAAAGATGATATTTGCTTAGGGACACAGCCAAACCATATCAATGCTATATTAGCATACTGATATCCTATTCATCCCTTCTTTATCTGCTCTATTAGCCTTCATTGAGTGAACAAACCATAGTTTCCTTCAACCAGTTCTTTATTAAAGGACTTTCCCATTGCAATTATAAATAGGTTTCTATGAATAGCTTTGTACAAAGGCCATTTGGTACTTTGTTGTGAGACAGATTTTAAGTGGGTTAAAGGGTAAATGAAATGTATAGATTATTTGTGAAGGAATCTCTCCAGAGAATGAAAGTGAAATTTTAACTGTTACCAAGTTCTATAATTGGACCTGAATCTTCCTGTGATAGTAATTCTCAAAGGTTAGACTGAATCAACATATTTATTTAAAGGTAGAACTAAACTTTATGAGAGGCTAAAATGACTGGAAGTATATAAGCTTAGCTCTTGAGGTTTTCAAATGACAACCCCAAATCTAATTATTGGATGGTATGTAATGTTGGGTTGTATGGCATACAGTGTAGGAGCTATAGAAATGTGTACATTATAGCTGAGATGTGCCAAGAGCAAACTGGCCTTGGGCTGAGACTTCTAGGAAATGCTGGATTTGGATCTGTGAAGAAGCAATTCTGGGAAGGGAAAATGAGCTAGAGACAGGAGTGAGTATGGTCTTTAAAAAAGGTCAGTGTGGTCATTGACTCAGTCAAAATGGATATTTGTGGGGGCAATAAAATGGAAAGATCTGCAGAAATCAGTGAGGCAAAGTGAGTTGAAGAAGAGCCTTGAAAACTACATTGAGAAAGTTATGTGACCATCAAATACACCATTAGACTAGAAACCTCTGCACTGTGTTTACCATTACATGCCCAGTGCCTGGTCCATTGTTCACAGTATGCTATTTTTGTATCAGAAATGGGAAATGCACTTGGATATATACACACACAAGTGCATATATGTATGTGTATGTTTGTACACATATGTGTATATGTGTGTCTACTTATATTTCATAAAACAAATAGTGGAGCTGTAACTCAACATTGATATAGTTACTAATGTAGGGAAGAAGGTAACTAAGTGTTAACTAGACACTAACATTTCATCAAGAAATGTTTGTTAAATGAATAATGAATAAATTCATCCATATCAAATGGCCAGTTATCTCTTTCATTATGTATCTTGAATACTGATTCAAATAAATATTATTCTACCCAACCTAAAGATGACCTCATCTTAGACTAGCATACATTGCTTTAGTCTTAGAATTAGAGATAAATTTTTTCTCAAAATTCCTACAGCTATAATAGCTCTCAAGTTGCCGGAAGAATGGAGAGAACGCGTTTTAACTAATAACACCCACATGAATATGTATTTGAATTTGTACCATTAATATGAATAGTTTTTATCCTCAGGAATAATTATTATTTGTGGCGTTATGCCTGTTCAGCATGTATATTGGAAAACTAATTTCTCCACTACCAACATTTGTCTCTACTGAGCCTGCAATCATTGCGTCTCATCTATCTGGCCAGAAGTGTGTACATGATCCATCATACCCAGACCCAGCCAATCATAGCAAATTGCATGGTAAGTATTTTAGGCTTTCAAAACCAAAAAGGCAACATGGAAGATACTATAGAGATATGTTTAAAATAATGTAACCATTTAAAAATGTGAACAATTTCTTCTTAGCCTGTGGTATTTTTTAAAAATTAAAAAGATGAGGGGCCAGATTTCACCCATGGACCACAATATGTAAAACCCTTATATATTTCATTTTCCCAGCCACCCTGATGGGTTCAGGAGTAGATATGTTTCTCAAATCAGTCAACAAAGTTTATATCTGAGAGTTTTCAGATATAAGTTTAGTGCTGGAAGAAAAGGAAGCTTGCTTTTAGAACCATGAGGAAAGGATACAAATTATCCTGCCTGCTCTGTCTATAAAGGGAATGTTATGGCTTAGCTGTATCCCCACCCAAAATCTCATCTTGATTGGTCATCCCTGTAATCCCCATAGTTCCCACATGTCAAGGGCAGAACCAAGTGGATATAATTGGATCATGGGGGCAGTTCCCCCCCACCCCCAACCGCTGTTATCATGATAATCAGTGAGTCTCACCATACCTGATAGTTTTATAAGTGTCTGGCATTTCCCCTGCTTTCAGTCTATGACTTTTCAAATAAACAGTCACTCTGTCCTGCCAACCTGTAAAGAAGGTGCCTGCTTCTCCTTTGCCTACCATCATGATTTTAAGTATCCTGAGGCCTCCCCAGAAATGCAGAACTGTGAGTCAATTAAACCTCTTTCCATTATAAATTCCACAGTCTCAAGTATTTTTTCATAGCAGTTGGAGAACAGACTAACACAGAGGGGAATAAGGCCAAATCACAAAAAAGAAATCAAGAGATCTGATTATTTCATGGAGTTCCTCCATCCATTTGTGTTCGGTGGAAGATCTACACACCTTTGTTTCCCAGTCACATAGGTCAATAAATTCCCTTTCACATTTAAGCTTATTTATTTAATTTTTCTTTTTTAGTGTTTTATATATTTAGTTGTATTTCATTCACTGGAAACCAAATCAAATTATAGCTATATATATTTAATATATACTTATATAAGTATATAGTATATATATTTAGTATATACGTATATACTATATATATTTAGCATATAAGTATGTATTTAGTATATATATTTATATACTAATATATTTAATATACACTTATATATATGAGATATATTTAGTATATACTTAATATACTTATATATATGTACTTATATATATACGTATATACTTATATAAGTATAGTATACTATATCTACTAATATAAGTATATATTCAGTATATATGTATATAAGTATATATTTAGTATATAAGTATATATTTATATAAGTATATGTTTAGTACATAAGTATATATTTAGTATATATACTTATATACTAATAAACATATAAGTATATACTTTGCCTGATATTCCAAATACTAAATAAGTATGTACTAAATATACATAGCTGTAATTTGATTTATAAAAGTAAATACTAAATAAGTATATACTTATATAAGTATATATTAAATATACATAGCTATATAAACATATATACTAAATATAGCTATGTAGCTATATAAACATATATACTAAATATAGCTATGAATATTTAGTACATCCTTATTTAGTATTTGGATTATAGCTATATTTGGTATATACGTATATATAATATAAATTAAATATATATACATACCTATCAATATACATTTACACATACATACATAATATGCATATATATTCAATAAATATATATATTGAGGGCCTAATATTCACCAGATACTATTCTAGGCACTGCAGATTCAAAGGTAAAAGACATAGTTAAGCATGCTTTAAGAGTATCAGAAATTCTGGGTTAAGATGGCATTTTAAGTGCATACATGTTCTTTCACTCTCACCAAAAATCTCTCTAGGACAACAGTAAGGGAATTTTTTTTTTTAAGCCATAAACTTAGAAGGACAAGGAGAACAAGAGAAGATATAGCAACAAATTTTGGTTTCTGGAAAGCATATGGTTAAGAAAGCTTTTTTATAGGCAATACTAGGAAAATCTAAGTGACTCAGTAGTGGCCAATAATGGGTAAATCTAAGAAATAATCTCATTTATACTCCCACACAGAAACATTAAAAGTTCCAGAAGCTGACAGTACCAATTACTTCTGCAAGTGAAACTGATGACTTAAAAAATAAATAAATAAAAAGGGAATTGAGGAATGACCAGATACCCTAATCTTTCTCCTTATCAATACTGGAATTACCTAGTATATTCACAAAGCATAAAAAAGGTCTTTTTCGGACTGAGGTTGGTCACCAGAGTTGAAGGTGGAAGTATGATACTAACCACAGGAAGATTAGGTACATACTTCGATCCAGAATGAGGGAACATACACTTCCTTTTGCCACTCAGCTCCTCCAAGGACTCTGAGCAGCTGAAAAGATGAAAGACATTCTTACCAGTAGACATTCCAAGGAAACCACAGAGAGTTATAAAGTAAAGCACACTAGTTCTGATCTTTCAGATGATTTTCTTTTTGTCCAAATCTTAAATTTGAATATATAGCCAAGGATTGGCAGACATCTGAATAAAGTTAAAAGGATCAAAAGAATCATGTATCCACAGTGCATGTGGAAGGAATGGATTCTTCTGGGGCCAAATAGTTTCAAAATTATTGTCACTAATATCCTGATAGAAAAAAAGAAAATCATTAAAATAACAAAAAAAGAGCTTTTATAAATACAAAATTTTATAGAAGAAATTTTAAAGGCATAGAAGGATTTACAAAATAAAGTCCAAGAAATTTATATGAAATTAGACTAAGACATGGAAAACAGAAGGGTGGGAAAAGCAATAATATTAGAAGACTAGATCTAGAGTTCCAATATCCAAACAAAGGAATCCAAATAGAGAATGGAGAAAATTGAAGGAAGGAAATGATCAACAAGTAATTTGTAAAAATTTTCCATTTATAAATGACAAGACTCCTAGATTACAGGGAGCCATTAAGAGACTAATAGATTAATGTAAACACCAAGACACTCAGGGCACATCATCATGACATTCCAGCACTTTAGAACACCGAGAACAAAGCAAAAATTCTTAAAGGCTTTAGAGAAGAAGAGAGAGAAAAAATATTACAAAGGTCAGAGGTAAGATTAACTTCTGACTTCTCAGCACATGGAAGGTAAAAACTAGTGGAAAATGCCAAACACATTCTAAAGAAAAACAGTAACCAACTGTGTCAGCGCACCCCCAAGACCACCTCTCCAGATTTGGCAATTCACTAGAACTCACAGCTCTCAGCATACAGTTGCACTTACTACTATGGTTTATAACAGTGAAAGGACACAAAACAAAATCAGCAAAAGTTAAAAAAAAAGTCACTAGGGGATGAAGTCCTGAGGATACTAGGCTCTAAACTACCAAGAGTCCCCTTCCAGTGGTGTCACAAGAGACATATTTACCTCTTCCAGCTATGAATTGTGACATCAAGAGTGAAATGTTGTCTACCAGAGAAGCTCATTAGAGATGCACTGCCCACTTTTTCTTTTTTCCACTGGGTACTGGTCATGTAGGCATCCTCAGCCTAGCATGTACCAAAATTCCAAATAAAATTTTCCAAAAGGAAAGCAGGTGTTCAGCATAAACCATATTGTTTGTACAAAAAATTAGGAAGAGTAAAGCACTCTTATCATTCTGGGAACGTTTATATCAGTGTAAGGAACTGTTTATAATTCAAGTTCCGAGACAACGGCTAAGGGACAACCCTGCGAGCAAGCCTTTCCAAGGGCAGCATTATCAGCCTTACTAGGGTAACTCTTTTCTGTACACCAAACTATCAGTCAAACTATCAGTCAACTGTGAACATAAAATAATGACATTTTCAGATATTCAAGACTTCAAAAATTTACATTCTTTCCATTTTGTTTTCCCTTCAGGAGAGTGCTGAAGAATATCCAGCACCAAAATGATGGAGGAAATCAGTAAGTAGAAAGAAAGGGAAAGTAGAAACACACACACAAAAGAGAGGCAATGGAATCTCCAGAATTATGATGAAAGACAATCCCAAGATGATAGCTCCTACCAGATATAGAAGATAACCAATTCATAAAGGAACAGATCTGAAGCCTCCAGAGATAATATTGTTAGGATATTTGATGGGCTGAGTAAATGTAGAAGACATTTAGACAACTGGCAGGGTTCTCAGCATGAATTAATAACAAGTACATACAAGAATAAGTAAACAATAAACCAACACAATTATTGACTTCAGAGAATGTGAAAAGTTGAACTGGAAAGGAAAGATAATCATGAAAAAATATAATTAGCTAAAAAAATCCAAAGTACATTTTACAATGTGTATGTTATACCATAATTTGTCATTTTTCTTAAAAGGATATGCACAGACATATTTATTATACAAGCATGGAATATCTCAGGAAAACTAGTAAAGAATAGTTGTCTTCTTTACTATTCTTAGAGGTTAAGAGAAAAATTTGAGGTAGACATGAGACTTAATGTTTTACTCAATTTCTATGTGAATTTTTGCCATGGACATATATGACTTTTCAAATAAACAGGCAAATAACATGACCCCTCAAAGCCAAAACAAAAAGTAGCAGAAAATACAGCAGCAAGATACACTTAGAACCCCCCACCTTCAGATAGGTAATAATCTCTTTCTGCATTAATGGCACCGTCAGCTTCATGTTCTCACTAATGAGGTGTAGTAGAATACATTTGCTTAGGAAAAGTTTAATTAGTTCTTATTTTTCTTTAATAAGAAATGTCTTTTTTAAAAAACAGCTGTAGTTTCATTTGTAAACAAAACCTCTACATTAAAAAAATGTGGGGCCAAGTGCAGTGGCTTGTGCCTGTAATCCCAGCACTTTGGGAGGCCACCAACAGATCACTTAAGGTCAGGAGTTAGAGACCAGCCTGGTCAACATGGTAAAACCCTGTCTTTACTAAAAATTTAAAAAATAGCTGGGTATGTTTGCACTTACCTATAAATCCAGCTACTCAGGAGGCTGAGGCAGAAAATCACTTGAACTCAGGAGGTAGAAGTTGCAGTGAGCCGAGACTAGGCCACTCCACTCCAGCCTGGGCAGCAGAACAAGACTCCTTTTCAAAAAAACAAAAAAAAAGTTGTAGAAGGGAGGGGCCAAATGACTGACTAGAAATGGCTGTGGTCAGAGGCTCCCACTGAGAATAAACGGAAACAGTGAGTGAATCCTGCAACAGCAACTGAGGTATCCAGGTTCTCTCACTGGGCCTGACTAGGCAGTTGGCACACCCATGGAGGACAACAAACAGCAGAACAGCAAGAGAGAAAGACCAGGTCACCTACAAAGGGAAGCCCAACAGACTAACAGTGGATCTCTCAGCAGAAAACCAATAAGCCAGAAAAGACTGGAGACCAATATTCAACATTCTTAAATGAGT
The DNA here is from genome assembly GCF_049354715.1 of Callithrix jacchus. NCBI lineage: Eukaryota > Metazoa > Chordata > Mammalia > Primates > Cebidae > Callithrix > Callithrix jacchus. Next base: position 68,888,441 of record NC_133502.1, read on the forward strand.
TTCCAAACCAGAATTTCATATCTGGCCAAATTAAGCTTCATAAGCTAAGGAGAAATAAAATCCTTTTTAGACAAGCAAATACTGAGAGAATCCACCACCACCATGCCTGCCCTGTAAGAGCTCCTGAAGGAAGTTTAAATATGGAAAGGAAAAGCTGTTAACCAGCCACTACAAAAGCACACTGAAGTACAAAGACCAATGAAGCAACTACATTAACAAGTCTGCAAAATAACCAGCTAGCATCCTGATGACAGGATCACATTCACACATAACAGTAATAAATTTAAATGTAAAGGAACTAAATGCCCCCAATTTTTTTTCCTAGGATGTTGAAAAGTAAAAAAAGGAGAGAAGGAGAGGAAGAAAGAGGAAGAAAAAGAGGGAGAGAGAACAGGAATGTTGCTTCATTCTAAAAATGGGTATTAATAATGGCCGATCAATATTTTGTGTATTTAAAATGGAGAACTCTATAAATATTTATTGAGTTTACTTGTTCAGGATCTGAGTTGAAGTCCTGGATATCCTTATTAATTTTCTGTCTCATTGAGTCTAAATCTCGTTATGGGTCTTATGTATCTGGGTATTAAGATCTCTTATTGTTGCATTGATCCTTTTACCACTGTATCTTTGTTGCTTTGAAATCTGCTGGAGGCTTGGCCTCTGGGAGACATCGTCCTGTTTTTATTAAGGTAAACATCCTGGGCAGCAGACAGGTGAAGGGGGTATCTGGCCTTGGTCACCCAGGGCTTGAGCCACCCCAGCAGGGCCCTGGGCCGGGAAGGTATGTGTGGGTCTTCTGGCCCAGGGAGGAGGTTGCCATGCAGCTGGGCCTGGGGATCAGATTGCTGTGGGGCAGCTCACAGCCCTCCCTGAGGTTCAGGGTGGCCTTGAGTACAAGCTCTGCTTCCTGGGCGCTCAGGGGAGACCCAGCAGTGGTCCCTGCACCCAGCTCCCTGCACACCCAGGCCAGCCCCCTCCTGCCCTTGTGCACATGCACACACATGCTCTCATGTTCAAACACATGCTTATGCACACTTGCACATGCTCATACACACATGCTCACACATACACATGCTCCCACATTCACACACACATGCTCAGGCATATTTGCACACACTTATACGCATACACACATGCTCCCACACACATGTGCACGCATACACATACCCATACACATATGCTCCCACGTGTGTGTGCACTTGGCCCAGGCATCTCCCCAACACACCTCCCCCCATGCACCTCCCCACAACCCCACCTCTCCTCCCACTCTGCCAAGGCCCCAGTCTCTGGCCGTTGGTCCTGGTGCCAGGGCTCTCCGTGAAGTTCAGGCTGCAGAATGGCCCGCTGGGACTCCTACGTGCTGCCATTTGATGTGCTTAGATGGGACCATTTGTTTTTACTGTATATTTATAGTAATAAAATCATGCAGCAAAAAATAAATAAAAATAAAAAATAAATGTCCCCAATTAAGACACGGAATGGAAAGCTGGATAGAGTCAAAACCCATCAGTGTGCTGTATTCAAGAGACCCATCTCATGTGCAGAGACTCAAAATAGTCTCAAAATAAAGGGATGGGGGGAAATGGAAAGCAGAAAAAAAAACATGGATTGCAATCCAACTTTCTGACAAGCTAGGATTTTAAACCAACAAAGATCCAAAAAGACAAAGAAGGGCATTACCTAATGGTAAAGTGTTCAATTAAACAAGAAGAGCTAACTATCCTAAATATATATGCACCCAATATAGAAACTCCCAGATTCATAAAACAAGTTCTTAGAGACCTACAAAGAGACTTAGAGTCCCACACAGTAATAGTGGGAGACTTCAGCACCCCACTGTCAATATTAGAAAAATCATTGAGATAGAAAATTAACAAAGACATTTAGGACTTGAACTCAGCTCTGGATCAAGTGGACCTGATATCTACAGAACTCTACTCCAAAATAATAGTATATACATTCTTCTCAGCACCTCCCTCCACTTACTATAAAATCAATCACATAATTGGAAGTAAAACACTCCTCAGCAAATGCAAAAGAAATGAAATCATAACAAACTGTCTCTCAGACCACAGCACAGTGAAATTAGAACTCAAGATTAAGAGACTCTCTTAAAACCACACAGCTACATGGAAATTTAGCAATCTGCTTCTGAATGATTCCTGGGTAAATAATCAGATTAAAGCAGAAATCAAGAAGTTCTTTTAAACTGATGAGAACAGTGTAGCAGAATCTCTGGGACACAGTTAAAGCAGTGTTAATAGGCAAATTTCTAACACTAAATGCCCACATTAAAAAGGTAGAAAGATCTCAAATCAACACCATGACATCACAGTTAAAAAAACTATAGAGAACCAAGAGCAAACCAAACTCAAAGCTAGCAGAAGAAAAGAAACTAAAGGAGACAAACATAAAAGTCCTTCAAAAACCAATTAATGAATGGGGGATTTTTTGAAAAAAATCAACAAAATAGACCACTAGCTAGACTAATAAAAAAGAAAATAGAGAAGAATCAAATAGATATGATTTTAAAATATGATAGAGGGTAATCACCACTGACCCCATAGAAATACAACCAACCAGAGAATACTACAAACACCTCTGTGCAAATAAACTAGAAAATCTAGAAGAAATGGACACATTCCTGGACACATACACCCTCCCAAGACTTAACCAGTAAGAAGCTGAATCTCATTTCATCCTCAGCAATGCTGACAGTAGCTGTTGTTATCCATGTTTTTTTAATTAGTGTCAGTGAAATTATAAATCTGATAATGTTAATCCCACTGAGCAATATTAAAGGAAGAGCTGAAATCTAGATCTGAGGCCAACTCAGGCTTTTTAAAAAATTGCCTTGTTGGAAATCTCATGAAATCATTTGACTCTGGTATTATGGTCATGATAGCACAAGAAGAGGATAGAACATCATGCAATAAAATGCCATTGGTATTATTTATAGCACTATCCTAAAGGAGTAATTTACCACAGCACTAATCAGTAAAGCAAATGGAATGGCTTTCCCTATCTACCTCATGGAAAGTCTGTAAATGTAATTAAACATTTTTTAATCTATCAAACACAAAAGCTCCTTGGAGATTTAAAATAAATATGCCTACATTCGAAGCTGCAGATAAAGGCAAAAGTGCATATGAATTACTTTGTGGTAAGTGCAGCCCAGAGGCAGTAAACTTCCATCTGTTTTTTCCACTTCTCCCTTCCCATTGCTGCCAATACAGGAACTCTTCTAGTTTTTACACACCACCTGTACTCATCCCACAGGCCTGTTCTCCTTTAAATGTCTGGAAAGCAGCAAGCAGAGCAGCAGGTGGGTGTACCAAGTTTTCCAATCTACATTGGTGCTTTAAGTTTATGATGCATGTGCCTTGAGATGGCAGAATTCAAGACAGGAAGTGATCTATCTTAGCAGAGAGTCAACATAATGTTCTGCTTTTCTCCCTACCAGAAAATGAGGAATGACTGAGCTGACAAGGCTCAGAGCTTGAAGATTTCACATGAGGTTCTGCACAGGGTTTCTTTCCATGTGGATTACCTAATAATATCAGACCTTCGTTTTGAGGGATGGAAAAGAGCTGAGAAGCCTCAGCTGATGGCAAAAAACAAGCAAACCCCCACTGCCAAGTTGGAAATTATGAGAGCAGACACCAAACAGTTAAGTTATATTAAGAAAAGCTTCAGAACCAGAAGTCTTGTAGACACATGTAAAAAACAAGTTTCACAAAAGTCAAGAAGCCATCAGAAAAGTACTGCAATAACCACAAAAGCCAATGAAGGGAAACACCTTTTGGGAAGTCACGGTTTCACTACCTTTCTCCTTTTTTTTTTCAATGATTATACCTTGTATTACAGGATAGAATAAGCAGGGTGCACACCTATCCTGTCATGTTCCTCCTCTGTCAGGAAGAGAATGAAGGTCCAGAAGAGAATTTAAATGACACTTCTTACTGTAAACATAATGTGAACACATACGGGTTGCTGAGTGTTTACTGGAACAACACTGCAGATCTCACAATACCCTGCCTGAGTTCAACATTGTTTCCATATTTTATTAGATTGAGTGTTGTGATGGTTAATATTGAATGTCAACTTGATTGGACTGAAGGATGCAAAGTAGTGTTCCTGGGTGGGTCTGTGAGGCTGTTGCCAAAGGAGATTAACATTTGAGTCAGTGGAGAGGCAGACTCGCCCTCAATCTGGGTGGGCACCTCTAATCGGCTGCCAGCGCAGCCTGAATAAAGCAGGCAGAAGAAGATGGAAAGAGCAGACTTGCTGAGTCTTCTGGCCTTCATCTTTCTCCCATGCTGGATGCTTCCTGACCTTGAACATCAGACTCCGAGTTCTTCAGCTTTTGAACTCTTGGACTTACATCAGTGGTTTGCCAAGGGCTCTCAGGCCGTCAGCCACAGACTGAAGGTTGCACTTTTGGTTTTCCTAAGGTTTGGGGCTTGGACTGGCTTCCTTGCTCCTCAGCTTGTAGACAACCTACTTGAAATCTTACCTTGTGATCATGTGAGTCAATACTCCTTAAATAAACTCCCCTTTATAGATACATCTATCCTATTAGTTCTGTCCTTCTAAAGAACCCTGACTAATGCAAGTATTAAATACTATGTACAAACTCCTCTGTGCATTGATATCTATGCACCCACAACTGAACCACACACCATGGTTTTGTTTACACTTGATTGGGTTATTGAGCCATTGCTTGGATGATGTACTGCATTTTTCAAAGTGTGTAACGACGAACACTTTGCTTGGAATCACCTAGGATCATGTTAGAAATGGAGACTTCCAGCCCCGCCCCCACAAACCTACTGAATCAGAATCTTCAGAGAGTGAGTCTTGGAGCTTTCTTTTAAATAAGAATTGTTGCCCACACTGAAGTCTGAGAATAGGTGGGTTTAGGACTCCACTTCGGTAATACAATCCAAAGTGTTTATGGGGATTACAAACTTCCTTCTTATCTGCATTATTTATTCATTTGTTTAACCAATAACTAGTTTTCATGCTCTGTGTTGCATACTAGTTCAAATAAGAGGGCAGAATATTGAGCAAAACACACATGGTCCCTGCCCACACCAGAGCACGTACATCCTAATGCAACCCAGTGTATCAGAAGATTACCCTGAAAAGCCTGAGCAGCTACCACTGCTCAGAGTGATGACCAAGCCTCAAGCAGACAGCTTGTTTAACATCATGCATATTCAGTAGATATAGGGTGGATTTTAGGAACCTACAAAATTCACAAACTTTCCAGGTAGTTACACCTCAAGAAAAATACACTGTTGGTGGGAGTGTAAATTAGTCCAACCATTGTGGAAGACAGTGTGGTGATTCCTCAAGGCCTTAGAAATAGAAATTCCATTTGACCCAGCAATCCCATTACTGGGTATATACCCAAAGGACTATAAATCATTCTACTATAAGGACACATGCACACGAATGTTTATTGCAGCACTGTTTACAATAGCAAAGACCTGGAATCAACCCAAATGCCCATTGATGATAGACTGGATTGGGAAAATGTGGCACATATACACCACGGAATATTATGCAGCAATCAGAAATGATGAGTTCGTGTCGTTTGTAGGGACATGGATGAATCTGAAGAACATCATTCTCAGCAAACTGACACAAGAACAGAAAATGAAACACCACATGTTCTCACTCATAGGCGGGTGATGAAAAATGAGAACACATGGACACAGAAAGGGGAGTACTAAACACTGGGGTCTATTGGGGGGAAAAGGGGAGGGCCAGTGGGAGGGGGAGGTGGGGAGGGATAGCTTGGGGAGAAATGCCAAATGTGGGTGAAGGGGTGAAAGCAAACAGAACACACTGCCATGGGTGTACCTATGCAACTGTATTGAATGCTCGGCACATGTACCCCAAAATCTAAAATGCAATAAAAAAATAAGAAAAAAAAAAAAAGAAAACCTATTCTGCAGAGTTAGGGTATAAAATACGTAATTTGTTATAATTGTTTAATCTTAAATTAACATTATGTAATATCTGTGTTTTAAATTCAAAAAAGAGCAGATATTTTATATTTGTTCAACCTTTTTCCTTCCAGTTGTTCAAACCACTACTTTTTATGAGTTGTAATTATAAATATATGTATTTATATATTAACTCATATATCTAGCAACTGTTGAGCACCTACTGTGTGTCTGGCTCCCTGATGGACAACAGGGAAGCAAAGATTGAAAAGATCCATCAGGAAGTTCACAGGCGCCCAGGGAAGGAGGCTTGATAGCAATGCATTGTTTCTTCAAATGATGTGGTTGTTATGAACTAAAGTTATTCAGGAGCACAGGGAAAATGACTAGTTGTGCCTGGAGAATCAGCAATGTGTTCACTAAGGAAGTGATATTGAGGTAGGCTTCAAATAGAATCTGACCAGGCAGAAAAACATAGAATGATCCTATAGAACGTGCCAGGCACTTTAGAAAGTGTTTTGAAGACATAATCTCCTTAATTTTCACATTATCCTCTGAGGTAAAAGATCTTATTATCACAATTTTATAGATGATGAAACTGTAGCCAAAGAGGTTACAGGACTTGCTCCAGGTCACATGTGTTTGTTGTAAATGGCTAAGTGTCATACTCAGGCAGTGGGATTCCAGAGCCTGCAGGCTTAGTGGCTCTGCACTGTCCCATCATAGACAGCAGGAACCCTATGGAGAAGAGCCCAAAGGCACAAGGGACCCTGCCGTGTTCAGGGACCTCAACCAGGCACATGAGTCCAGAGCAGAATTCGAGTGAAAGGAGAGGGAGAATAGGAGCAGAAACATGGCCAGGTCTTGATTCTACAAGACACATAAAAACCAGTCTCGAAACATAACACTCTAACCAAGTTCATTTATGTTTTCAGGAGTCAACACAAGTATTTATTGAGGTTGGCAGAAAAACTACTACAGTAGATCACAGTTATTCACAGATTTCATATTTGTGAATTTGCCTGTCCACTAAAATGTATTTGTAATCCCAAAACCCATCCTTGCAGCATTTTCACAGTTGTTTTTGGATATACATCTATACAGAGTGGAGAAAACTTTTAGTCCCCCTTTGCACAAGTTCCCAGCTGAGGTCGAACAAAGCATGCTCCACTTTCTGGTACTCTCATACTGCAGGTAAGTGTGCTTTCTGCAGTCTATTTAGTGCCACATTTTTCCCTTTTTTTTTTTTTTTTGCTTTTTCTCAGTGATTTCATTGTTTAAAATGTCCTCCAGGCATAATGTTGAAGTGCTGGCTAGTGTTCCGAAGAAGACTGTGTTAGAGAAAATATATTTATTAGATAAGATTTATTCTGACATGAGCTATAGTGCTGTTAGCGATGAGCTCACTGTTAATCAATGTATGCAATATCTTTATACAGAAACACATATAAAACAAGGTTAGATACTGACTGGTTGACAAAAAAATGTGATCAGTGGTTTGTAGGAAAGTAACCCGGTATTTCCTCTTGGAGTAATAGTTCAATGTTTGCTAACTCAGTGTTCATGGTGTCTTTATATACTGCAAATAACAAGAATTGGCTGTATTTGAATTTTAGAAGTGAAAAGGTAATAATACCTTTAAATAAAATATATTGAGCACTTGCTTGAATACTATGCTAAATGCTGTCTTTATGCATATTAAACAATTTTAATTCTTGTCACAATCATCTGAGAAAGGTATTGTTATTGCTCTTCCACAGAGGAGGAAACAACAATAAAGAGAGATCAATTACCGTCTCAGGATTTTAGAGTAATCAACAGAGCCAGAATTTGAAACTAGCACTGATTTCAAAGCCCAGGTGATTGTCTAAACACCTCTTTCATCATAATTCTGGAATTAAAAGAAGTCTGCACATTTGTAAGTATTCATCCCATTATCACATGTTCCTTGGATCAAAGTCATTTTGAATGAGGATTTTATTTCTTGGGTCACTGTTCTTCCCTTCTTCACCTCCTTATTTGCTAGTAAGTTGGTCCTTTGATTTGGGTGCCTGTATTCTTCAGATCCTGATGGGTAAATCTTCAGGACTTAATTTCTTCACTTGTAAATGTGTAAAGTCTTTCAGAGCAAGGTGAGTAGTCAAAATAAATGAGCTTGGACCTCTCTGTACTATTTTTGCAACTTCCTGTAAAGATATAATTGCTTCAAAATTAAAAGATTCTTAAAAATTGCCTTGACTGGGCATGGTGGCTCATGGCTGTAATCCCAGCTACCCAGGAAACTGAGGCAGGAGAATCGCTTGAACCCAGGAGGTGGAGGTTACAGTGAGCCAAGATTGCACCACTGCACTCCAGCTTGGATGACAGAGTGAGACTCCATCTCAAAAAACAAAAAACTGTCCTATTCCTTACAAACCTGAAACCTCATGCTTTCCTGAAACCACATGCTTTGCTCTATGTTGGTGCTTAGCACAAAATGATATAATTGTGGATATTATATAAACCTCAGAGGACAGGGGGAGTGAGGGCTAATTCTTTGCCTGTGTAGAAGAAGATCCAAGTTCCAGATGGTGATATCCCAAGAAATCTACAACTATTTAAAGACATTGCATCAACTCTACATAGATACTATGATGACACTTTTAGAGAAAGGCCGAGTTGATAAAACAGAAGTAGAAGCCTTCTGTATTGTAGAAGGCTTCAACAGTGTTACCATAGCGGGAATGACTTGCTTTAAAATAGCTTCAACTTTCTTTGTGTGATTAACAGAGTACAACCACCTGTCCAAACATCCAGAGTTATTTTAAGACAAGGTAGTTAGAAGACAATTCAAACACATTAAATGCTAAAAGCAAAACAAAACAAGAAAGCTACATGAAAATCCCCCTCATTTATACACCCCATAATGAGAATACAAATTTAGAAGCCGAAACTACTAATCTGAAATACAACATGCACAATATGGGCACATTTGGGATTTCCTGGCTTTAAGGGCATAAATTTTTAGCCACTCATTAAAATAACTTTTTGGACTTCTAATTACAGCATTTAACAACTTAAAAATGTTGTCAGAGAAAAACTAATGCATAAAAATCTAGCCTAAGTAAAGAAAAAGGACATTCAAAACACTTGAGGCTATGCAGACATCCCCCCACCTTGATGATTCATGAAACCTATCTGGATAAGTATCGAAGACAATTTTAAGATGGTCTTTTTTAAAACCACAGAGGTAGCAGCCAACTTGCTACATGAATAGCCATGATGTAATGGAATTAACTTCTAGAAACTATATATCTTAGCAGGAAAGGAAGGTCTTTCTTACAAGGTATTAAACAACGGACCAAACTTATAAGGCTTCACACATATTTAGTAGGAAGATTCCATTGAATATTGATTTGATAGAGTTTCAATCACATTTGTCTTCCTCCTGCTAAATCTCTGATCAAGTAGACTCATAAGATTAGAAGACATTTTATCCACGCCAATGATATCATCCATGTCAAGGATGTTACACTGAAATTTCAAAAGGTACAAGACAAGAAATGTCAGCAAGGAAGAGCCAGTCGGCTACTTAATAATCCCATGGGATAATATTCCCAATTACTTTAGCCTTGTCTTACTCATTACGTTTTTTTGGATATTTGCCAAGTCAAAAAGTTTGTATTTTACTTTTCTATTTGAATCACATTGGTGCCTGAGGTCAAATGCAGTTTTTCAAACCTGTGTCATCCAAACAACTGACTTTTATTGATCCAAACTTAGTCTTTCCCTGGGAATTATTTTCGAGCTGAATCTCAGCATCCTGCTAGCATGTTGAGGATATGTGAATTTCAGTCCTCCAGCCTTCTCGTGAGGTTTGTTTAATTTAAAGCAGAAGTGGCAAGCACATACTTGAAGTATTTTAAATTGGGAAACTTTTTTCCAGCAAAGACTAATGAATATGTGTTTCTTCTAAACAGCACTTAGGCTTTGTCCACAGACAAAGCTACTGAAAACTTACTGCAATAAACTGAAAGCTACTTTTGAAAATCAGAAAACTCTACATTTTGAACATAAAATGTGAGGTATAACCTCGTAGCAATGGGTCCACCTAAAAATAAAAGATTTAGCCATGCTGGCCAAATATGACTAGATGATTTCTTTCTGCTGATAAATCAGGAAATCCTGTATTTTCCTAAATTATCATAGTCACTGCAGCCATAGTTACCAGGCCACATTGGGTCAATTTTCTTTAAATGCCACTTCGAGACAACATTATCAGCCTCCAAAATGTTCATGAACTTTTTCTTTGTTCTTTTTTACCATAGACATAACTCACCCGTCACAGAATTGTGAGGCATCATTTCAAGTTTATACTTTCTCATTTTATTAAAGCCGTCATTTCTAGGGAGTCTAATTTCTTTTTGGCACAGCTTAACTTCTTTTGAGACTCTGAGCCTGGCAGTCACTGATCATTTAAGTGCCCCAACTCTACTGATAAGCTTCCCTCCTCTTCTGCTCCTCTGCCCTTCCCCCTAAGCTTCATCCATATGGCCACTGCCAGCTTTTTGTTTATTGGCTGTGTCAAGGTCTTTCCTGTCTGACAGACTTTGTATTTGCTAGTCCTTCACCCACAACACTCTGCCTCCAGATCCTTAATTGGATTAAACTTTCTCGTAATTCTCTTCTTGACAATCAACCATGTCATCTCCCAAGAGGGGTTTCCTCAATTATTCAGTCAAATGTGGCCAACCTACTATACCCTGTTTACCAAGCAAATTTCTGTCAAATCATCCTCCCTAGAGTCATTCTCCTTCCCTAGACTTACCATCATCTAAAATAACACGGTGCATTTTTTTTTTTTACCTATTTTTGATGTAGCCCAACTGCCCTATATTGCAGTTTGAAGAAGAACCTCAAGCCTAAGTTCTCTTGCTGACTTGGAATGACCCAGAAGAAGCCCACAGGTAGGGCCTTCCCCTGCAGTAACCTCAGGGGCTTCACAATGAGAGGACTCTTTCCCGATTTACTGTAATATGGGTATTTATTAATTTTTAAAGAACTAACTATATATTGTTGTAGGCAATTGTTTTATTTCATTTATTTTGCTATAAGGGAATGCCTGCCTAAAGCTAGGTAATTTATAGAGAGATAAAGTTTATTTGGCTCACAATTCTGAGGGCTGGAAAGTCCAAGATTGGGCATCTGCATATGATGAGAAGTTCAGGTTACTTCCACTGATGGTGGCAGAAGGGAAAGGAGAACCACTGTGTGTGTGGGGATCACATGGCAAGAGAAGCAGCAAGACAGAGGGGGTAGCACCCGACTCTCTTTAACAACCAGCTCTTGCTCAGTAACTAATAGAATGAGAACCCATTCACTTCCCCACTCCCAGGGCATTAATACATTCATAAGGGATCCACCCCCACCACCCAAACACCTCCCATTAGGCCCCAGCTGCAACCCTGAAGATCAAACTTCCACATGAGATTTGCAGAGGATAAACAATCGAAGTAGAGCAGCAACAGATATACTGTTGAAAAATGGTGTGTAAATGTTTTTTAGAAATCACGTTTTTAACTGCATCAAACAGAAAGTGTATTATTTAAGAAACATTAATGGAAATTCACTTATAAATTGCTTTTTTCTTCAATTATGATTAATTTGACAATTAATAAAAGAACAATTTATCATAGAATATTTAGAAAATCTAAATGTAAAGAAAAAATATAAATAACACCTTATCACAGATAATGTTTTGGTACTATTTTCATCTGGCCTTTTATTCTGTGCACATAAACCTGTGTATCGTCATTACAAAAGTAAGCCCTATAGTGTATATCATTTAAAATATTATTTTTAAATTTAATGCTTCATTATGTTTTCCTGTATCATAAAATATTTCTCTAAATAAAATATGTAATAGCTAGTTCAACATACGCAAGTCTATAAACGAAATCCACCACATAAAAAGAACCAAAGACAAAAACCACATGATTATCTCAATAGATACAGAGAAGGCCTTCAAGACCTAACATCATAAAAACCCTTGAAGAAAATCTAGGCAAAACCATTCAGGACATAGGCATAGGCAAGGACTTCATGACTAAAACACCAAAAGCAATGACAACAAAAGCCAAAATAGACAAATGGGATCTAATTAAGCTCCAGAGCTTCTGTACAGCAAAAGAAACAATCATTAGAGTGAATCAGCAACTAACAGAATGGGAAAAAATGTTTGCAGTCTACCCATCTGACAAAGGGCTAATACCCAGAATCTACAAAAAACTAAAACAGATTTACAAGAAAAAAGAAAAAAAAAAACATCCAAAAGTGGGTGAAGGATATGAACAGACATTTTTCAAAAGAAGACATATATGAGGCCAACAAACGTATGAAAAAATGCTCATCATCACTGGTCATTAGAGAAATGCAAATCAAAACCACATTGAGATATCACCTCATGCCAGGTGATCACTGAAAAATCTCGAGGCAACAAATGTTGGAGAGGATGTGGAGAAATGGGAACACTTTTACACTGTTGGTGGGAGTGTAAATTAGTTCAAGCATTGCACAAGACAGTGTGGCACTTCCTCAAGGACCTTGAAATTGAAATTCCATTTGATCCAGTAATCCTATTGCTGGGTATATACCCAAATGATTATAAATCATTCTATTATAAAGACACATGCACACGTATGTTCACTGCAGCATTGTCTACAATAGCAAAGACCTGGAACCAACCTAAATGCCCATCAATGATAGACTGGACAAAGAAAATGTGGTACATATACACCATGTAGTACTATGCAGCCATAAAAAATGATTAGTTTGTGACCTTTGTAGGGACATGGATGAATCTGGAAGCCATCATTCTCAGCAAACTGACACAAGAACAGAAGATTAAACACCGCATGTTCTCACTTATGGGCGGGTGTTGAACAATGAGAACACATAAACACAGGGAGGGGAGTGTCACACACTGGGGTCTGTTGGGAAAGTACAGCAGGGGTGGTGGGGAGGTTGGGGAGGGATAACATGGGGAGAAATACCAGATGTGGGTGACAGGGGGATGGAGGCAACAAACCACATTGCCATGAATGTACCTAGGCAGCAATCCTGCATGATCTACACATGTACCCCAGAACCTAAAGTACAATTAAGAAAAAATGTAAGAGCTATATGGTACTCCTTCCTTTTCAAATATACCACACCTCATTTAGCCAAGCTTTTATCATTGAATATTTATATTCTGACTAATTTTGATTATAAATACAAATGTGATGAATATTATTGTACACATATACAATTATTATTACAAATTTAGATCAAATGTTTTACTGGATAGACCTGTATATCCAAGAAACACAAAGCTGATACTTCCATTAAGGTAAATCTAGATTGGTGCTTTTTTTTTTTTTGAGATGGAATTTCTGGCTTGTTGCACAGACTGGAGTCCAATGGCATCATTTTGGCTCACCACAACCTCCATCTCCCAGGTTCAAGTGAATCTCCTGCCTCAGCCTCCTGAGTAGCTGGGATTACAGGCATGCACCACCACACGCAGCTAATTTTGTATTTTTAGTAGAGACAGGGTTTCTCCATGTTGGTCATGCTGATCTCAAACTTATGACCTCGGGTGATCTGCCTGCCTCAGTCTCCCAAAGTGCTGGGATTACAGGCATGAGCCACTGCACCTGGCCAGATGGTACTTTTTAAACAAACAGGTAACACCAAAAATCAAGTGGTAACTCCCAGCCAAGTGATTTTACCAGAGATTCACTACTTTTCTTTACTAGTGCATACTGGTTGAACAAAATTATACTGCTTTTACCTGAATGTCTAGCAGACAGGATCCAAGATGTTTCAGAAATAGAATAGTCACCTGATATACATTTGTGACACTTCCACGTTTTTCTACTATTATACTGAGAAGGAGAATCTGATGGTCAGAACTGTAGTCTAGGTAAAACTAGCCACAAGGGTAGGAAAGATAAAATAACGATTGAAGTATTCTTCATGTACTGCATCCTGGCCTAGTTGGAAGACAGGAGCTTTGGTGTTAAATTCAACAGGTCAGTCTTCTGGCCGTAATCATGGATAGTTTACCTACATTCTCAGATTGTTGCTAAGGGAAAATGGAGATAAAACCAATTTCACAGGTTTAAGGATTTTTGGCAAACCCCTAATACACTAGATGCTCAATAAATGTTAGTTTTCTTGTTCTGTCAAAGCAAAGCAATGAGTTATAAACTAATAATTGGATGATCATAACCAAAGTCCCAAGCCATAATCAAATGAGCCTGAATGCCAGAAAGCAGAGCAAGGCCAAAATTTAGGGTATAAACAAATAGTAGTAGACCAGGAAGGAGGCAAACCCTGAAAGGGAAGGGGTAGGGTAAGGGGGCAGGTAGAAAATAAAGTGTAACACACACTGATCTGTACACATGTATACTCCAAATTATTCCTGAGAAGCTGAGAGTACTGAAGGGTAGAGCCAGGCAGGCAGGTTTGAACAGGGAAAAGGTGTAGGGTAACTGAGACATCTCTTAGCATAGAGTGTTACATATTTTCTTTAAGGGAAGCTGCTATTCCAAAAGAGGGATAGGGAAGGTCTTCAAAATAAGTCAAAGCACTTGTTTGAGTTGGTAGCAATGGCACAAGCTTCAAGAATGTTAGACAACCTACTCATCAGTGTCTCAAGAGCAGAGCAGGTGCAGAATAGCTGTGCACCAGTTAGGATGTAATCAAGCATTAGTAACAGAACATCTGATTAAAATGGCATAAAACATAAACAAATATGTGTCTACTAAACAAGAAATCCAAAGGTAGATGTAGTTGGTTTGGAAACTCACTGCTGCCATTGTGGATGCAGGCACAGAAAGCTGCCTTGTTTTTGCCAGAAATGTCCACACACATTGTCACAAAATAGCCAGCTGCGGTTCCAAACATCACATAGCAATGTCTCAAGCAGGAATCAAGATGGGCAGTGGGGAGAAAAAGTCTTTCTCATTACGTTCTCTTTTATACTCTCTGAGAAGTCCTCAAAAGATCGTCAGTTATGTTGCGGTGGCTTGAATTGTACTGTGGTACCATAGCTACTGCTAGAGTGATAACTAGCCAACATTGCTGTTCTCCTCTTAGACCAATCATAATTCCTTGCATAGAGACAGGCACTTGGAAGGGAAAACAAAACTAGAGTTCTCTCAACATGAAAGAAACTGATTCTGGCTTTGGAAAGACCACAAGAAATGTGCCACAGTTTATAAGATATTAAAGAGAGCACTAGATTTAGGCCAGATGACCTGAGCATTGTCCTTGCCTCTTTCTACATCCACTGCTTGGGTATGCCGTTTATTCTTCTGTACAACGAGGACAGTAATACACTCACAGGGATGTATCATTATGTCATGAGGGTTAAACAAGACAACACATGTGAAAATGCTTTGTAACCTGCACGGGAAAGAGCTCAGATGTAACTCCAGTTGAATGACAGCAAAGCAGTTGCTCTCAGCTTATGTCATCTGTAAGGCAAGTGAAGGTTCATTCAAGAGGAAAGGCATTCCATGGTACCATTATTATTATCACAGCTTTTGAAGCATTGGCAGACAAAGCAGTGTAATTGGTAATATATACTAACTAGCAAATTGGGTGGCCTGGAGCTTTTAAAAGCAGACGGAGTCTACCTTGATGCTTTAACATTGAAAATTGTTTACAGTGTATCTGACACAGTGGAAGCCACTTTAAATATTCTGGGAAAGATGAGAAATTCTGGAGTAAACCCCAGCAGGAAAATAACTTGTCAAAATCTCAGCAGGAGCAATTTTCAATTTATTCAAACTCTGAGAATTATATGCTTCAGTTACTCCTGGAACAAATCTCCATGCATGAATAAACAGATAAATGCAAGGGATACACACCAGATGTTTTCCTAACTTCTTCTCTCAAAGAAATCTGCGAACAGCAGTGCAAAGGTGACTGTTAGCAGTTTCCCGATAACTCAACCCAGCAACTTGGCAGTGACAGGCGGAAAAACATTTAACAGCCAGAAGACTGGTGTAACTATCTGATCGGACTCAGAGTTTAAAAAGTGTCTGTTGTTGTGCCCAGGCTTTATTGATTTCTTTGTTGCAGTATCATGGCCTCTTGGAGATTGGATTTGTGAATTATTTACATGCAGGATTGAGAACTAGAAGTTTTCGGGTCAAGACGATTGGGTAAAGACAGACAGTCATCAAGCTTCCGGGACCTCCCTTTCTAGGGTGCAGAGGAAGGAGCATAACCAGGTACCATGGTGATCCCAGTAACCTTGTCCCTGCCTACGGCAATGGGCAGATGAGGAAAAGGCTCAGAGGGCTGGACCAGTCGTTCCCTTCTGCCAATCACCTCTAGGCCTCACGTTTTGCCCCGGTTCTCCTACCTCTGTACACTCATGTATTGCTGCCTAGCTAAATGTCACTACATATGAGTAACTTAACCTTATCACCTTTCTCTTCTGGTCATTATATTCCTTCTACAATTACTGCTTTCCCTTTCTGAATCCACTTTTATAATAGCCTCCCCTGGAGATGCTGCAGTTTTAAGATCAAGAGGTCACTGTTGCTGCTCAATAGCTATTATTTATACCACATACATGGTAGAAATGGGATAGGAGGTAGGAAAGATAAGTGAGTATATTGAAAAGGGGTGTAGGAGAACAAGAGTGAAGATGGAGAAAGAAACAGATGTGAAAGCAGGAGACTGGTTTAGTTCAGCTTAGCCAATATTTTAGAGTGCCTAGTCCACAATGTTTTGGGATTTAAACACTCTATACAAAGTTGGGAAGTATGATGGTCTAATGACAGTGTCAAGCACATTCACAGATTTTATTTTAGAGTGTGTAAGTGAAAAAAGATATAGACACTTGGGGTGACATGGGAGAGATGGTGTCTGAGTTAAGTTGCAAAGGAGGAATAAAATGAGTAGAAGTAGGAACAGTGTTTCAGGCAGAGGGACAGATGAAAGGAAAGACAGAGGGAGGAAATAAGGTAATGCAGGAACGAGATTTATTAAGCAAAAGAATTTCTGTGCTCAGAATTGCAGAATGAATAAAATCGTGCTAAAATTTGTATTTCAAAATAATACATAGTTTACATACATTATCTCATCTAGTTCTGTGACAGGCCTACGACAGACAGGTACTTTTGTTTTCTTTTTTGAGATGAAGTTTTATTCTTGTTACCTAGGCTGGAGTGCAGTGGAGCGATTTGGTTCACTGCAACCTCTGCCTCCCGGGTTCAAGTGATTCATCTGCCTCAGCCTCCATAGTAGCTGGGAGTATAGATGCCCACACCATGCCCACTAATTTTTTGTATTTTTAGTAGAGATCAAGTTTCACCATCTTGGCCAGGCTGCTCTTGAACTCCTCACCTCAAGTGATCCATCCACCTTGGCCTCTGAAAGTGCTGAGGTTACAGGTGTGAGCCACTGCACTGGGTCAGGTACTGTTATCCACATTTTACACAGGAGAAAACTCAGGTACAGAGAAATTGTTTCAACAAGGAAGGACCAGGTCCAGTAGAGTCTCCTGGTTTTGTCTCCAGGGCCCTCTACTGTGCAAAACTTCTGCTTTTTAACAGAATTTTAGACCAGCAAAGTAAAGAGAAGACGAACCTTTGGGTACCATATAATCCAGTGACTTCAAAATTGTGAGCATGATTAGAAGAAAAATTAATTTTTCATTTCAATCTATTATCCCTAAAACATATATATGTAAGTAGCACTGAAAAGTAGCACTAAACAATACTTAGAATATCTAACTTCTCTGGTATTTTCTGCTCTATTCTGCTCCAATTTGTTTAAATAAGAAATGCCAGCCACTACCACTAAATTAATTTTACCACCAGTAGACACTTGAGAAATTGGTTGTATTCTCAGCTAGAGATGCTGAAACTGCATTCGTAAGGAAGGAAGCGTGTTGCTCTACACCATCCTCCGTAGTGATAAGGTCCGTTCAGCACTGATTTTTGTCCTGTATATTCTGAGTATTTTACCCATCCTACCTTAGCTCATCCAATGCCAACAACTGTATGAAGGAAGTTCTTTCATTCTTGTCATCTCACAAGTGCAGGAACTAAGGTAGAGAAAGATTTAGCTGCAGGTTCATCCATGCGGCACAGCTAGTTGGGAGAACTTCTGATCCCTAGGCCAAGAAAAAATTTGTTGAGGTACCTTTTAATTTTGATGAGTAGCTCTCTTAACGCATGCATTGAAATTATTGGACTCTTCCCAGTTTTGTTCTCCCAGAACCTTTATAGCTTCAAAGCCACACTAGGGTATCTGGCTGAGAGAATGCATTAAAATACCCCAAGAGCTCTGTGTTGATTTAAAGAAATCCAAAGTTTTCAGGATTGCTCAATTTTGGAAATTATATCAGAATAACTCTACATTTGCTAGTATTGCTTTGATCCCATTAATTCTTTCTTGTTTCTGCAGAGCCAGAACCGTCTCCTAATATGCAGAAAATTGCAACTGCTATACTACTGGAAAAGGCCATTGGCTTCTATTAACTTATGAAGCATAGACAATTTTTGTGAATAGTAAAATCTACCAAGTTGACAGATGATTACTAGAGAATTTTTATGCGTATCATATTTTCATGTTAAAATCCTGCTATTTCATTTTCTTTAAATATTTGACCTCTTGACAGTAATTTTCTAATAATTAAACTGCTATGTTCATACCCTCAAAAGAAAGTAAAAGTGTTTACCGGGGTCTAGTCATTTAGAATCAAGCTTGCCCTAAGCAGCAATGTCGGAGTTCAGAAGAATATTTTTTTAAAAAAACTGGATTTTAAAAGGGGAACTATAACTTTAAGTAGTTAAAGTCAAACTGAGAGGATTCAGGAATGCAATTTAATATATGGTTTAATGAAGTCTCACTGACAGAGAATCAATCTTTAGAAAAAAGCCTTGGCTTTCCTCCAAAGCTAGAAAAATATATGAGACAACATTAAGAAATTCCAGAAAACACAGAGAAAGGTTTTGAAAATATGGCATGAATTAAGCACAATCCTGCTTGCTCTTTAAATTTTTTTCCTTTTTCCTGTGAGTCACTTTATCTAGGTAATGATTGATTGCTCTTATTTGCTGTTACTTTTCAAGTATAATAAACTACCACAAAACTCCAGTCCTTACATACTGTCACTTGAATACGTAGTAAGGTTTTTCCACCCCACAATCCAAGAAATGACTTCACCATCCTTAAGACAAAAGCCAGGAATCCCTGTTGAAAACATTTTGCAAAAGGAGCAGAACAGGTTTTTTTTTTCACTGGGGTTTTGATCCTGGCTCACTACTAACAAACCACGTGTCCTTGGATACATCACTTCCCCTCTTAGAGCCCATTTCCTGATCTATGAAGTCAGAGGACCCGGCAGACAATCTGAGGTTCCTTCCAGCTGCGACTTGAGGTCTCTTTTCCTATTGTTCCCTCTACCCCTTTTGTCCCATCTTCCCAGAGCACTGGCTTCCTCAGGTCCCTGAATATGAAATTAATATTTTCTTCTTTATATCTAAGTACTTCTTGCCCTTTCTGAGGGGAAATTCTACTTCTCTGATACCAAAGACTCCAGCAGCTGAATCAGCCTTCTTGGATTTCTCTGAGAAAGGCAGGTTTGAATAAAACACTCTCAACTGTTAGTTGATCAAAGGCTTTGAGACAGACTTTTGGATTTCCAAGGACATATTTTCTGGGGTCTTCAAGTTCCCTGGTATGCAAAATGCAACTCCACTCCCCATTGCTTATCAAATTTGCCTGTCTCAACCCATTTTACTTTTAAACCTTTTTATTTCTTTGAATGCTTACCCTGGCTTTCACTTTTTTCTGCCAGTAGTACCTATTTTTCCATCTGAGTTCTTAGGAGTCTATCTCAATTATCTCAATTGATGGACAGTTCTCCTAGGCCAGAATCATGCCCCCCACATCACATGCCTCCATCTGCCCAGCTTAGTAACCCCCATTGAGGGAGGCACCAAATGTTACTGGCTGAGATTTCTGTCAAAGGCAATTTGTATATGGACAACAATGTTATAATAAATACACACATACATACATAAAAACATAACTTGTAACTGGTCAAAATTTAAAAGAAAACTGGAATGGATGAAAGAAAGTTGAGGTGGTAGGCAGAATTAATGATGTTCCCAAGTATTATTATTTCTTTACGTATAATAGAACTCAGAATTATCTTCAAAAGGCAAAGTCATTTGTAACAGCATGAATGAAACTGGAGAACATTAAGTGAAATAAGTCAGCTACAGAACAGTAAATACCACAATTTCTCATATATGGAATCTAAAGAAGTTGAACTCACAGAAGCAGAAAGTAGAATAGATGTTGCCATGGGTGGGTAAGAGCATTGGAAGATGTTGGTCAAAAGATAGAAAATTTCTGTTGGACAGGAGCAATAAGTTCCAGAGCTCTACTGTACAACATGGTGACTGTAGTTAATAACAATGAATTGTACACTTGAAAATTGCTAAGGGAGGAGATTTTAAGTCTTCTCACCACACACAAACATGGTAAGTATATAAGTTATGCATATGGTAAATAGCTTGATGTGACCATTCCACAATGTATGCATATTTCAAAACATTATGTTGTATGTGATAAATATATTCAATCTTTATTTGTCAATTAAAAATAAGCACAAATAAAATAAAATGATTAAGATTTTGAAAAGTAAGAACAAAAGACAAAGTAAATTTTAATCATTTGGTAGAGATTTATGATCCAATAAAGGACACACACATATACATACATTGACAGCTACATATATCTGTGTGTATAGTATATAAACATTATATATGTATACACACACACGTGTATGTACAAGGTAAATATACAAGTATATGTACAAGGTAAGTATATATACATATGTTGTATACATACCTGTATATGTATAAAGAAGTTGAACTCACAGAAACAGAGATAATAGGTATGAATATGCATATTTCAAAACATGTTTTATGTATAAGCATTAAAAGAAATTAAAAAGGTTAGGAGGTAACACTGGGTTGACACAGGCAAATTATATACTTACATATGTGTATATAACATTTGTATATATACGTACCTTGTACATATGCTTTTTATCTTGTACATATTCTTGTATATCTACCTTGTACATACATATATGTGTGTGCATATGTGTATATACATATACATACAGATATAGAAGTATATATACAAGCTATGTATGTATAACATATATGCATACAGACATACACATATTGTACATGTTTATCTGTATGTGTGTACACATATGCACACTCATGCTGTTTATGTAGAAAAAGAACAATTTCACTCGATTTTCTTCTGTGGAATTTTCAAAAATTCTCTAAGAGGGAAAAATCTCAATTTGCAGACATGATATCACACAGCAGAATGATTTATTGCACTATTAAATTGTACTTTTCCTTCCTATAAACTTCCCTTCCCATTCATTTCATTTTCTTGCCTCAGGAAGGTTTGAGTAAAACATCATGGTTCCCTAAAGGGGAACAGAGTGAACGTGCCTTTGACAAACAACAAGAATGGGAGGAAAGGTTCTTTTAGCCTGGGAAAGAAACAGATCTCTGCAAAGTTCTGAGAAGGAAGGGTTTTCTACTATTTGGAAACTTCCCCACTAGGGGAGTGACAAAACCCCAAAAGCCATAATACTGTGGTCCACCTCCTTGTGCCAGCCTTGCCCGAGATTCCTGAACCCCACAGATGGTACAGAAACCACAGCATCTAGAGACAGGAAGTGTCCATGTAGCCCAGGATAGAGGGTGTCCCAAGGTAGACTGATGCCTCTGCCCAGAGGCGCTCCTCCAGTGCTTTAGACAGACACAGCCTAGGCTCCCTAGGTCTTCCATCCCAGGGGGCCAAGAAATCCAAGAATGAAAGTTTTGAACTTTCTACCAGTAAGAGGAATAGGGAGACCTTACGGAAAATAAACAAAGGCAATGGTTCTTGCTCACCTGCATTTTCAGGCTCCAAGTCTTTTCTACTGCTTTCCATACACAATACGTGTCATGTAAAAGTGTTACTATTGTCTTCAATATCCAGTTTGAAGACAATAAATTATGTTAGGTTAGTTTTTGAGAGAGGAGACAGGATAAAGGGTAAGGAGATATTCTACAACTGGTGAGGATTCAGCATAACCAGAAGGATTTCTAGATGTGAATTCAAGTAAATTGCATCTTTTTATTTATAAAAGACATTGCAATACTGCCAACAAAGCAGCTATCTCAAAGCCAAATTAGAAAATCATCCTGGGAGTCCCTGTCACCAGGCATTATAATTGCAGTATTAAGCAACTCAGAGAAAGTCAGCCTTGGGAGAATGGTCACCTTGTACATGTCAGCCAAACAAAACCCAAACCCTGCTTGTCAGTGATGTATGGCCAAAAGGCTGGAGGTGTGCCCATAATGTCTCAAGAGTCTGGGTCCCCAGTTCTTTGTTTTAACCACACTGACTTCTAATAGGCTCCTGGTGGCCTAAAACACTGTTACACATCACCCTTCCCTGGCTTCTATGGGGTCCTCACACACTTATCTTTACTCTAGACTTATTTCTTGCCCCAACACAAATTTTCAGCTGAGCTAAATAGATAAAACAAAGGCTCTGAGGTCAAGAGAACCTATATTTGAATCTTGGCTGTGTCCTTTATTCACTATAATTTGGGCGAAATCACTTAACATGTCTAAACTCAACCACTCATCTGTAAAACAGAAATAATAATTCCTGCCTACATCTCATAAATAATTGTGCTGAGGAGCAAATGAGGTAATGTATGCAAAAAGTTTTATAATTGCCAACATGTGCTAAAAATGTATACCATTCTTATAACTTGACCTACAAACTAAGAGTACTTCTCTCCATCATTTGTCCCTGAGGAAAGGATCCACTACATGATTTTATACTTAATGTAATGTGCTACAGGGACACTTGTGCTTTAATAGAGAAACATGCCTAAGACAAAAGAAAGCATCCCTAAGTATTTCAGGATGCTTGGTGGGTATTTTTGGATGGCGGTTTTCCTTTTTCCTTGTGACTCTGTTACCAGCACATACACACGTGGCCAATATTTCTCTTAACCTCCACAAACAACATCACTCCTAATTTCCGATCATTGCTTCTGTAGC
Organism: Callithrix jacchus; assembly: GCF_049354715.1. Taxonomy (NCBI): domain Eukaryota; kingdom Metazoa; phylum Chordata; class Mammalia; order Primates; family Cebidae; genus Callithrix; species Callithrix jacchus. The sequence continues at coordinate 68,911,548 of NC_133502.1, forward strand.
AATAATAATTGCAGGAAGAAAGCTGGCTTCATAGCATATATGCACAACAGGCCAGCCCTTGCCAATTCCTGTGGGCCAAGTCATAAAGTTTTGATGACTGCCAATTTGAAAAAATAAAATACTGGAAGTTAGTTTTAACACTTCCTCAAGAGCGGTGCCTGATACCCTTACTGCAATTCAAACTGGAAGTTGGCTCCAGCCATCTGTTAAACAGCCACAGAAAATCCCTTCCTGAATTCTATGGGCCAGTGATAATATCAAGGCTATTTCTCTTCCCTGAGGAGAATCTTGGAGACTGCAATTCTCAACCGAGGAAAGGAACCGATGTGCAGTGTCAGCCCAGGGAAAGTATGCAAAGAAAGAAGAGGCAGTGCTTAGAATATATGCAGGTTAAAAAAGTCCCTAAACTTTTATGGATCTTCATGATAATAAGTCTACCAGGAATTCAAGCTTTATGTGCTTTATGGACTTATCTTAGCATTGGCCTGAGTCCCAATATTTTACAGAAGCACACTCCCTCTTATACACACACACACACACAAACACACACACACACACACAAACATATCATTTGGAGTGGTTGTTGTATTCCTATTTTCAAGTCCTGGAAGATGGTTTTTAGCCACCTGCACACAAATTCACCTGTCTTCTCATATTCCAATTTTTAGTAATCTTTGGCTAAATGTAAATTTTATTAGGACATCGAATCTGAGCTGCATCTAGCAGCAGCTGCCTGAGATGCCCACTGGGCAGGAGCAGAGGTATAGGGCTTTCCAAATGAGAGAGTCAGTACAGTGACCCATCCATGGGTTCATTGGCCCAAGTGGTAATCCTGCTGTCCAGAAGCTGAAATGATGGAGTTGGAGTAAATAACTGACCATCAGAATCAGGGGCTGGGCAGGGGCAGGGAGGTATATGAAGTCTAGCCAGAAGGAGGACAGCAGTACAGATAGGTGCTATGGGAGACTCAGTCTATGAATGTGATGCACCCAACAGGGTCCCTTTGGGCAGGCTTAACCAGACATGACACTTTGCTTGTGCTGTTACTCTGAACTTGCTTTCAACATTTATCCCAGTTAGTAAATGCTCGCAGGCAGATTTGTTCATTATTTAATGTAATGTCTTTTGAAATATAAGCTTGGCTAATCTTCCTTTCTAGGAACAAAAGCTAGGTTAATTTCAGGTCAGATATCCAGTGAAATGATTGCAGTGAACAGAAGACAAGTATCAGAAAGAGTCTTCACATGTGCTAAGATTAGAGAGAGGTGCAAGAAGTGTATTGGTTTCCTTTGTGACTTGAGGCTGGTAAATGACTCTGGGCTTAAGGAGAAAAAAGGAAAAATTCAGTCACTATCTTGTATGAATACTAAAATCAACACAAAATTAACCACAGACTCCAGATCTAAAATTATAAAACTTTTAGAAGAAAACATAAGAGAATTTTTTTTACTGTGACTTAGGCAAAGATTTCTTAGATAAGACACCAAAAGCACACTATTTAAATGAAAAAATTGAAAAACTGGACTTTATACAAATTTAAAACCTCTGTTCTTTTCAAGACTCTGTTCAGAGAATGAAAAGATAAACTACATACTGAGAAAAATATTTGTAACCACACATTTATAAAAAGGACATGTATTCAGAAAATAAAGAGAACTTTCAAAACTCTGTAATAATAGACAACCCATTTGCAAAATAGACAAGTGATTTGCAAAGACAATTCACTCAAGAATATATTAATATACCAGTGACAAAAAAAGTAGAGGCTCAATGTCTTTATCCATTAGGAAAATACAAATCAACACCACAATAAGATAGTATTACATTCTTCCTAGAATGTCTGAGCAAAAAAAAAAAAAAAAGCCAGAACCCCCACTCCCCAAAAAGAATGCATAGTGTATAATTCTATTTATACAAATTCTAGACAATGTAAGATAATCCAGAGTGGCAGAAAGTAGATCGCTTGATGCCACTGGATGGAGGTGGGTAGGAGAGTTGGTCATGAGGCATTTTCTTGATTATAGTGAAGATTTGCTAATCTCAATGTATCTGTCAAAACATTTGAAATTGGTATAATAAACATGTAGTTTATTATACTCAAAACTGTGTAAAAAGGCAAAACACCCCCAAAAAGGTGGGATTTTTTGGTTGTCAGTTTTATAAAATACATATAAACTGGGATTCTTAGGATAGATAGGCTTAAGATATAACAGCAGACACGTGGAAGTCTGTAGTGGCTGGCAATGTCTGGAATTTTGTAAAGATCATGAAATGCCGAATAAAGACTTCTAAACAGAAAAATGCCCTTGATATTGACTCTCTAGTCATTTGTGTTGTTAGGATTTTGGAAGCTGGGTGAGTGGGAAGATAGATCTGAGACTCTACTATGGTTGAGAGCAGCTCAGTGTGCGTGTATGACAGAGAGAGAGAGAGACAAAGACAGAGACAGAGAGAGCAAGTTTTCTTCTTTGATTCCTGCAGGAAGTGGAAAGAACCTCTGCCCATGATGATGTCAGGAGGTAATGTCAGGAGGGTGATGAAATTGGTCAAATGTGCTATAGTTCTGCAGGTTTAAATGGGCCGCAGCTCCCAGAAGAGAGGTCCTTCTGATACGAACTGCCACCATCTGATGGCCTCTCAAAGCACGGAGCCTGGGAAGCTGGCAGGAGTCTTTACTGCCTTCTGCTACTATGCTTGACTGACCACATGGAGTAGAACATAGCATCTACCAACACTGGGATCCTATTTTCCCTTTTGCTATTATTCCTTCCATTGACTCAAAATTATGTTTGATATTACTGTATGAATAAACTCTGTAGCTATGAAGATAAACAAGATTTTTATGAGCAGAGTGTTTGAGGGTTTTAAAAGACCAAAATCACCAAATATTGTCTCACATTTTCCTGTAACTTCAACTGTGGAACAAAGATCATATAGGCAGTGTGTTTATTTCTGCTCACTAGAGTATTTCTATAAATTTGTGAACCATGTTGTGGTTGCAGCTCCACTGTACCATTTAGGGAAATGAAATATAACTCTATTTACCCAAATTGCATAATTTTCCTAATTTTTAAAATCTCTTTCTTTCTTACTGGATTCCTCTAAATCCTTCCACGCAGAAGCACCTTACAAGAATTTTGCTTCCATATGTCAACATTTTTTGGCTATTCTATTAAAGAAAATACTTAAATATAGATAACATTAAAATGAAACCATCAAGGCTTCCCTTTATTTCTAAAGGGAAATAAGATTTAACATTCTTATTTGCTAAGATTGTCAACATTCACTCATGTTTTGAAAGTCAAGTGTAAAATAGGCCTATGAAGGCCTGCCTTCAATCAAGATGCCTCTTTTATCAATCCTGAAGCCATATGCTAATAACTGACAACACATCGTAAAGGGTGTTACTTGCTATAGGAAAGTTGCTCTGTTGTTCGAAATGTTTTCTTTTATTAGCCCCAGATTTCTCTTTAGTGAAACTCAGGTTACTCTCTGACAGCAGCCTTGTGACAAATAAAACCAAAAAGAGCATCAATCAGCCAGGCAGATTGCACAAAGTATACATCATTGCATATGTGGGGCTGCTGCGGCTGCTGGCACTGAGGACACATGACTTTTAGCTTTGAAGAGCTTAAGCTAGAAGGAAATCAAGGAAAAAGGAAAAAGGAAGTGAGTGTACATAGGAACAAAAACTAGGTTATAGATGGTGGCACTAAAGTCAAGGGCATCAGTTTTAAGACCAGATTCCTTCAGTTCATGTTACAAATCTACCACTTCCAAGCTAAGTGACCTTGTATAAATTACTTCAAGCCTCTGTGCCTCTGTTTTCCCCAATGTAAAACAATACTACTATCTAATGTAAAGGATAGTTGCAATGATCAGATAAATAAAGGCATGTAAATGCTTAGGGCAACGTCTAGCAAGTAGGGCTTGGTAAATATAAGCTATAATTATACTTCTTATCAAGGCAGAACCACCAACACAACCTTGAGTGAGACCTGATTTTTTTGGGGGGGAGGGTGGTTTCTAAAATGTATTTGATCTAAGGTGTCACATCTTCCATTATCAAGCCCTTAGCTATCTTTGTAGCCTATCTTCAGCCACATTTTGCTGATATGTTGCATTCTATTTCCATTCAATTACTTGTTATTCTCTAACCTACCATTTGTTCTCCAAGGAAGGTGTTTCCTGTAGAAATTCAAAAGTAAGAAACTATGGAACAGTGCCATGCAATGACACAGAGAGGTGTGTGAGCACATGAAGCTATCAGGCCGTTGCCTACATGGCCCAACAGGATGGCCTTCAATCCTTAGGGAATTCACTGCAGGCAGTTCTCACTTAGAAGCCTGATTGTGTCATCCCACTGTAAGTGGATACCTTGCTGGGGGGTTAAATTTACAAACTTAATGTAGTGAGCTAAATAGTGGCCCCAAACATATTGAGTCCTTATCCTTAGAAACTATAAATGTTACCTCATTTGGGGAAAAACAGTGTTTTTACAGATATCATTAACTTAAAGACTTACTGTCCTGAATTATCTGTGTGGGCCCTTAATGTCATCACAAGAGTCCCTATAAGTTAAAGGATGAGGTAGGTATGTTTCACACAAAAACACACACATACATACAGAAAAGGCAGTATGATCATGTAAGCAGGCTAGAGTTATGCAGCCACAGCCAAGATGCTTTAAGTCACCAGGAGCTGGAAGACTCAAGAAATAGATCCTCCCATATTGCCTCTAGAGAGAACATGGTACTGCCAACATCTTGATTTCAGCTCAGCTTATCTGGACTGTGGCCTCCAGAACTGTGAGATAGTAAGTTTTCCTTGTGTTAAGCCAAGAAGTTTGTAGTAATTTGTTACTGTGGCTATAGGAAACTAACTAGGTACATCTGCACTTACCAAAGTCACAAACTGATGTGCAAAAGCAGAATGTTGATTTTTAACAGGGATGATGATTTTTAATAGAATGTTGACTTTTAACTGTCTTAGGGACCTGAATACCCAAATCCCGTATCATAGGACATTTATTGCAGGGAGCCACATACCTGTGGAAATCCTAGCACTCATCAGAAGTTTTCCCAGTGGGCATGCAATCAGATGAATGGCAAGTCAAAGGCTGAGACAGCCTATGAGTGCTGGCCCAGTGTGAACGGTGACTTGCAAATGAATGGGGGATGTGTAAAGTTCTTTAGTAAGACCCTCCTGTCTCCCATGAGCACTGACAAGCACTCACCCTACTCCCTCTTTCCTCTGTCTCTGTGACTCAAAAATCCCCAGCTGGATAAGCACACATTATTTCTTTAGATAAATTAAGAAATTAATCAGGTTAGAAATCAAGCCTGTCCTCAGGCCTGGGAGCCATCTGTTTGAGTTAAAAGACGGTTTTTGCATTTGAAGTTTAGATCTCCAAAAAGATGGTATTTGCATTTGAAGCCAGCTCATGCTCCTTTTTTTTTTTCAAGTTCTTGAGACCCACCCACCCCACTGCCTCCTTCAGCAATCTCTGTGGACATCCTTTCCTACTGTCCCTTCCCCCCAACCTTATCCTGATTTATGGTTTCAACTCTACACTGAAATATCTACCCCCCAGCACAGAGCTCTCTCCTGACTTATAGCCATCGTGCAGGAATGCAGAGAAGTATATGTGCACACAAGGGAGAACAGATACCAGGTCATCCCCATGTGGCCCCACAGGATGGGCTTCAGTCCTTAGTAAATACCCCACAGTCAATCACCTATGCTCAGCTCCAATGTGGATGTCCCATTAGTGCTTCAGTCCCAAATTGAATTAATGCTCTCACTTGTCCCTATGCCCAGAAATAAGATCTGAGAGAACAATTTGTTCTATTTTCCATATTTCGTAATTCATGTCAAGGCAGCAGTCCAATAGCCAACCACACCCTTTACATCTCTACCCCAATGTCACATATATTTATGATTACATTATGTTATATGATTGGGTCAAACATATGTGTATATATGTTTGACATTGAGTGGAGATGTCTGTGCCTATATATGTTTGTATGTGTGTGTACATATATGAACATATGTATATATCACAATATATACATATGTTTGACCCAAGCATATACCATATTATATAGATATATATAGTCTGTTTCCTTTATATACACATATAAATTCTTCTTCCTTACACACTAATGGATGCGTCCATTCCTGGGATCCTCATCAACTCTTGCTTAGATCTTCTTGCCTACAGATTCAACCACCTGTCAAATATTTTTTGCACTGCCTCCTTCTAAATCACAAATCTTTATTACATTATCCTCCAGTTTAAAATCCATCAATAATCCCCACTGTATTCAAGATAAAAGCAAAATCCTTAACAAGTTTTTTCTTTAAAAAAAAAGAGAGAAACAGGAGTGTTGTTCTTTCTCTTGCCGAACTGTCTTCATCTGTCGTTCCTGATCCTCAAACCCAGCCTAACACTCCCCTGCATACACGCACTTCACGCTTCCTTCCTGAAGTGTGGTTCTCGTTCTCATTTCTGAGCTTCTGCACATGCAGCTCTCTCTTCTTAGAGCCCTCTCACCTTAGGCCTGCCCACATCACCTAGGAAATTTTTTATCCTTTAAAGGAGCTTCATTTTTGTATCATCAAGAATACATTCTGTAATTCAATAACTATTTATTGAGTTCTCGTGGCCACAGTTCCTGCACAATCATCTATCAAAACTTTTATTTCAGTGCATTTCATAGTGTCCTTCCACAACTAGAAACAAATCTTGAGGTCAGGAACTGTTATGACTCACCTTTTATAATTTTCTACCCAATAGAATAATTGAATGAAGCATACATTGTGAGGGAATGAGTGGATGAATGAATGAACGAGTGAGTGAAAAAGGTGTTAGTAGTTGAGAATATTTAATGTGCTTATTTAATATTTAGTTCAAAAAAGCTACATGCCCTTTAACAAAAAAATACAATTTCTGAAAAACCTAAAAGAGCTAATTTTTCAGGCCAGAAAGTCTGCATCAGGAAGAGGCCTATAAAAGAGAGATTTTGGAGGGGAGGGGGCAGAAATATTTTCCCAAAGCCCTGAAATCACACCATGTGAGGCAACTGCATGCTCCAGCAATGGTTCTGAGCATTACTGGGATATCTATGTATGTATTTGTATCACTAACATGAAAACCTTCAGCTTCATCCCACGACTGACTTATCAACTTGCTCATTTATTTTACTGCTCCCCAATGCATCTTTGACTCTCTGAACCAGGATAGTTCCCCAGATTTTCTGGATACTCCCGCCTAATTACATGAATTTCCTCTGCTTAAGATGCCCTCCCCCATCCTTGTCTGCTCAGCTAAGTTCTACAATGTAGTGGAGAAATCTGAGATTTGGGAATTGGAATATGGGTGACTTGGCTTCAAACCAGTTAATTAATCACTTATTGCGTCACCCTGGCCAAATTACATCTCTGAACTGTAGTTTTCTTATCTGTGACACCCCGCTAATCTCATGTACTTTATAGGGTATCCATATGGAGCCAATGAGATGACAGGGATTTACCATAGAAGAGGTGAGGAACTCAAGCTCTGCCTATGAAGGGAGGTTCTTAAGGAAGAATTCACCTAGTTCTGTCCAAGAAAGGTAAAATGAACAGAACATAAGAGAAAAAATGGCATTTGAAAGAAAAGTTAATGTGGCACAGACAAAAGAGTTAGTATCTCTCTCTCCTTCCTGTTTAAGAGTTAAAAATTTTCTTTCACTAGAAAGATTTTAGAATGTCTCAGCAATCCAGACGGCAATTGAGGCTCTGCCTCAGGTAAGAAAGTCACTTCCTGCTTCTGAAAAGAATAGAAATGAGTTTTAGTTCTACAACTGTGATCTGGAGATGGCCAGCTGAGAAAACACTCCCCTCTACCCCTTGAGAACTATGGAAGAAGCAAAAGAATTTTTTGTTTCAGAGAGAAGCAGAATCATGGTGAGATTTCAAGGCTTTGGGAACATTTTTGTTTTAGATAGAAACAAAATGTTCTAAAAAATTGCCTAGGTCACAGGATTCCAGTCTGTAATATTTCTTTTGCTTCTTTCTAGCTGTTTGCTCTAGGAGACTCCCAGGCAGTTGCTAAATCTACAATCAGATAACTATGCTAATTTATCTGTCCACTGTCTTTCAAACTTTTTTTTGGTGTGCTAGGTGTGAGCAAAAATGGGGGGAGCCTGGGTACCCAAAATTCATGAAATCAGTAGCATGAGGAGACTTATTTCAAAATGCTCTGATGAGGGTGTTCACATCTCACAAGGGCCTTATATTTTGCCTAGTACCCAAGAGGTATTAAAAAAATGATTCTCACATTTATCTTAATCATGAGATAATCTTCCTTCTATCATTTTTAAACCAACGAACCAAATGGAATCTCAACCATACTGTTATACGACCATTAACTATGCAGGAGGCTCTCCTTCAGCCTTTGCTTCCCACCTCCTCGCCTGCCTCTCCTGCCTTCTAGAACATTTTCTACCATCTCCACTTGTTCCTCACACCTCCCTCCCCTTGAAGCTTCCCCGCACACCCACGCCCTGCAGCCTCCACCCCAGCTGGCTGCTTGCCATGGAAAAGACTCAGCAGACCACCAGCCACCTCCCAACTGCTGCCTCCGCCATCACCCACAAGAAAACTGCTCTCAAAATACCCAACAAAAGTTCTGCTGGCTCTTGGAGTTTGCGTCGAATGTTACTGCTTCTAAAAGTTCAAAATAAACAACTTTTTAAAAAAACCCTTAATTCTGAAAATATCAGGCCTGAGATCACTTCTTTTCATTTGCATTCTAATGGTCTCTAAAATGCTTCATGAAAATAACTTGGAGACTAATGGTTGTGGATATTGATTTTTTCAGAAGGGAGGGAACATTAAATAAGAATCTCAGCATAAGTAATTGTAGCTGAACAGAGATGCAAGCCAGCCCGCAACACTAAATATACAGAAAGCTGAGGAGGTACTGCACTAGAAGTCATCTGTCATGGCAAAGAAAGAGCATTGCAGTCATACTTCTCATGACTGGTTCCTCTCACTGGGCTCCTTCAGCCCATTTGGATAAACATACAGCATGAATAATGCATGTTATGGAAAGAAGCAGATAGGCCTTGAGAACAGAAGTGATTTTGTGAAACTTCTAATGAAAACCTATCTTGCAGCATTACTGCATCTTTATATGTACCTAAGTCCTTACTGTTATTTTATCTCTCTAGCCACCTAAATACCCATGGTTGAATTAATTCGCATTAGATCTCTGCATTCTACTTACATTTTGATGGATTTTATCTCTGTCAGCATCTTTCAGCGCTATTAAAGGGACATGAATACATTTTGTGCTGCTCCTTGACCATACTTTCACCGGACTGCCATTAGAAAGCTCATACTTCACATGTCCAAAACTGAAACTCTGACCTCCTCCCACTAAAACCAAACAAAACCCTCCAACCACAGCCTTTCCCATTCCCTGAAATGGGAAAGTACTTATTGCATTTCAAGTGTTTCAATTCCAACACCTTACAGTCATCCCTGACACCTCCCTTTCTCTTATCCACCACGTCCAATCCATCAGAAAATCCTCTCTGATGTTTGTTCTATGAGACTTCCTGGCAGAAGCTAAATCTGTCACCTCTACCCTCACAATAATTTTCACTTCTCATAATCCACTGCTACTGCTCTGGTTAGGACCACCATCACCTCTGGCCTGTATATATGACTTCAGTATTACACCTTTGCTCCTTGACAGTGTATCCCCACACAGCATCCAGAATTATCCTTTTCAAATGGAAATCAGATCATGTCCTGCCTTTGCTCAAAACTCTGCAATACCTCCCACCTCACCCAGAGTGAAAGCCAAAGTCCTTACAATGTTCTATGGAGTTCATGGGAGCTAGCGCCACCATGACAGAGAACCACACAAACTGGGAGCTAAGTAACAAAAATGTATTATCTTGCAGCTCTAGAGGCCAAAAGACCAAGATCAGGGCGTCAGTCAGCAGGATTGTTGTGCTGTAAGAGTTGTGAGGGGGAATCTGTTCCATGACCTCTCTCCTAGCTCGTGCTTGTTTGTCGCCATCAGTGGCATCCCTTAACTTATAGAAGCACCATTCCAGTCTTTGAATTCATCCTCATATGGCATTCTCCCCACATGTGTGTCTGGGTCCAAATTTCCCCTTTTTATAAGGACACTAGTCATGTTGCATTAAGGATTCCCTTACTACAATATGACCTCATTTTAGTCTATTACATCTGCGCTGACCGTTTTTCCAGAGAAGGTCACACTCTGAAGTACTAGAGTTTAGGACTTCAACCTATGAATTTGAGGGGAACATGGATCTAATATTCTAAGAGACCTACAGAAACTGACTTCGAGCCCCCTCCTTCTCTGACTCCTGTCCCGCTGCTGACTCACTCCACTCCAGCCATGCTGGCCTCCTGGCTGACCATGTTCAGGCCAGAACCTTGCAGTCACTGTCCTGTGAGCCTGCAAACTGCTTCCCTCAGTAGCACTAACTTTATCACCTTCTTCAAGACTTTGCTCCTAACGTCACCTGCTGGATAAACCCTGCAGGAACCATTTTAAAGTGAAACCTATAATTCTCCCCGACATACTCCCAACCCTCTTTTCCTTGCTCTATTTTCCTTTCCACAGCACTTGCCACCTTCTAATATATATGACTTACAATGTATTACATTTATTATTGATAGGTGTCTTCCCCCATTAGAATGTAAGCTCCATATTTGTTTTGTTTTATTCACCGATAAATTCTAAGTCCCTCAAGCTGCACCTGGAATAGAGTAAGCTGTCAAAAAACACTTGTTGAAGGAATGAATAAAATGTAATTCACAAATTCTTCTGATTCATAAGGAAAATTCACAAATTGGTCAGAGCTCTTTCCCTAAAACATCCTGAAGAAACAGCTTTAAGAGGGAAGAATTCTGAAGGAATTCCTAAGGAGGCGTATAATTTTTTATTTGAAATGTATGAACTTGGTAGAACCAAGAAAGCAGTCCTTTGATCAAACACTAGAAACTCTGTAAGAAATAAATTTGATTACTTTAGACAAGGTAAATCAATCCAGCAATTTAGACTGAATTTTACTTTACTGTTTTGAATTAACTATTTTGGCTCTGTATACAACCAGAAATTCCCACTTAATTACAATTCCTCATTTTATTTTGGGTCATGTGGATTTGAGAAATCCTGCGGGTGAGGCACTTTCACTGAAATGTGTTAACAGACTCCTACTACAATAGGTCACAGTGCATAAAAAAAAATTGCACTTAAAGATTTGACAGTCTTTGCTATAAGAAACCATGTGCTGCTAATAAAATTTTATTTTAAGCAAAATGTTCTTCAGAAAAAATAAATAAAGAAGCATAATTGGGAAAATGAAAAAGTAAATGTCTTTTGTTTTTAATGTGTTTCATGTACGAAGACTCAGAACGGACTTAAATTCAGAGGTCTTACAGTTTGTTTGTCAGAGCTAATGTTTTCCTAGAAACTCTGGTGGAGCCACACTGAGTCATCCATACTCTTTCCTGCTCTCCTGTGACTAGCAGCATCTATTTCTGAGATGATTGCGCAGGCTTCAGAGACAGTGTTTCCTGAAACCTGGCTGCTTTTATGTCCCTGAGTTCCAGGAGATATCTTCAGATCCTTATAATAAATCTTTTCCTTTGCATAAGCTAACTCTGTTACTTTCAGCCAAATATACTTAAGTTTGACATCTGTTTTCCACAATCTAGACTCCGTGGCCTGGGTTTTCTTGATATAATTTTCCGGTATATGATATAAATCCTTTTCTCCACAATATTCTTATTTTATTGACAGTGGATATTTACAAAGCACCCTAGCTAAGGCTTCTATTGCCAAAGAAGAATATCAAGCTAGAAAGTTGGCCAAAAAAAATCCATAGTATGTATGCAATATCTGTGAAGAAAATTCTCACAAATATAAGCCTTTAAAATTTTAAATAAACTGTCACTTAAGATGACATAAATGCTTATTCATACTGCCTCAAAAGAGACATTTATATTGTACCTAGTTTTCAAATATAAATATAAGTAATATATTCAGGTCCCTGAATTTTTGTGCTACATTGATTTTTTTGGTTCATTCATATGACATCTGTGAAAATTATCGCTATCATTCTCTTTATATATTAGTGCATAGCTTCAACCCTGTAATTTTAAAACACATTATTCAAATAATGTGTTTAAAACACTTCAAATAAGTGACCTCTAATGGTCACTTAAAATAAGCCATTTCTTTCTTTCTGAAATCAATCAATCACCTTCCCCCACCACCCCCTCTCTCATTAAGAATACTCAGGTGTTGCAGAGTAAGGAAAAGGAGGCTCTAAAGGTAAATATTTACAATGACACCTTCATCTCTACAAAGTAATATCACCCAACAGTTTTCAAAGTCTGTAAAAAATATGTGTGGTTATTATATTTCCTCCTCAGAAGCAGCACAGCTAGTATAAGTATATTCTGCACAGAGTCTATTAGGCTCTGCCCCCATTACTACCTCCCACCCACAGACTCCGGCTCTGTTACACCACCCTGTAATCTCCAAAGAGCCTCCCAGCTGTCTCCCATCAGCAGTGGATATTTTTATGTGGTGAGGAGTAATAGAGAAAGATGACATATCGGGGTGGAGGTGATGGCAGTAGAGCAAAGAAGCACATCTATACTATCACCACCTTTCTGCTCTAAGGCCTCTTGTCCACACCTTTGACGATACAACCCATTTATTAATCACAAGCTAATATATCATAAGGCTATCACATCAAGCTAATCATAAGGCACCGACTGTAGCTATAAAGGAGAGAAAAAATGAGGAGCGCAGGCATTGCACAACGAATTCTTCTAAGTGTGATATATGTCATGGAGGCGTGCAGGCACTCTACACCTCACGGAACCACGGTCTCAATGTCACACACACCTACAGTGACTCAGCAACTCCTCTGCCTGTGTAGCCCTTTTAGGTGGGGGAGATGACTTGTTACAGAAATAATGAAAGTGGGATTGCGAGAATTTAGGGGTTTGCCTAAAGTTTTATAATGCAAGGTTTGTAATTCACAGAGCTGGATCTAAATGTGACCAACCACTCCAATTTGCCGGGGACTGAGAAGTTTCTAGGTCCTGGGCAAAGTAGGATGGTGATTGACCCAAATCCATTTGAATTCCCTTTCCAAATCTGCCAGTATTTATAGTTTCTTTTTAAACTTGTTTACTATTTTATATTATAGAGCTTTCTGGGCATTGCCAATGTACTCAATAAGTAATTCGCAAAAGACAAAATAAAATTATCTAGTGATTAATGAAAAACATGTGACCAAATCTAGTTGTACCCAACATACCATATGCCACTCTAGAAGAACTTACAAAGATCTTACTGGGTTTTTAAATAATCAATGCCTTTTATTTACATATATAGTGTACAAATTCCATTGTAAACACAATTAGCAGTCTCCTGAAAAAAACCAGCATATTGATGGCCGTGCTTCAACTCTAGCCCAAATTTCTATACAAAGTTTTGCACCTTGGTTACAGCATTCAGGTTTCCCTATTTTGTATTAGATTTTCCTCATATTTTCAATTATTTTCTGTTTTCAGAATTTTTTCTTATCTTTTTCTTCAAAGAGAGCCATTTCATCTAATCATCTATGGGATCTTTTTTCTAATGTCTTCTAAATGTTTCATTAGCAATTTCCTGATGTTTCTCAGAGTCCTTCTTGAGAGGAAGTAGAAGATGATTAAAAACTCAGACACTGATTCAGGGAGTACATTCCACTCCTATTCTACTTTCTTTCTGGGTGACCCTGAAAAAGTTTTACAATTCTGTTCCTGAGATTCCTCATCAGTAAAATGCAAATAATCATAGTACTACTTTATAAAGTTGTTCTAAGGATTCAGTGATTTTTATACATCAGAGGATGTAAAGCAATTCTTGGCACATAGTACATACCTAAGTGTCTTAGCTAATGTTATTTTTTATATATGATTCAGTAATTTTTACACTTCTAAGATTTTTTTTTTAATTTTTTATTGGATTTTAGGTTTTGGGGTACATGAGCAGAGCATGCAAGACAGTTGCGTAGGTACACACATAGCAGTGTGCTTTGCTTTTCTTCTCCCCTTCACCCACATTTGGCATTTCTCCCCAGGCTATCCCTCCCCACCTCCCCCTCCCACTGGCCCTCTCCTTTTCCCCCCAATAGACCCCAGTGTTTAGTACTCCCCTTTCTGTGTCCATGTGTTCTCAGTTTTCATCACCTGCCTATGAGTGAGAATATGCGGTGTTTCATTTTCTGTTCTTGTGTCAGTTTGCTAAGGATGATATTCTCCAGATTCATCCATGTTCCTACAAACGACACAAACTCATCATTTCTGATTGCTGCATAATATTCCATGGTGTATATGTGCCACATTTTTCCAATCCAGTCTATTATCAATGGGCATTTGGGTTGATTCCAGGTCTTTGCTATTGTAAACAGTGCTGCAATGAACATTCGTGTACATGTATCCTTATAGTAGAACGATTTATAGTCTTTTGGATATATACCCAGTAATGGGATTGCTGGGTCAAATGGAATCTCTATTTCTAAGGCCTTGAGGAATCGCCACACTGTCTTCCACAATGGTTGAACTAATTTACACTCCCACCAACAGTGTAAAAGTGTTCCTTTTTCTCCACATCCTCTCCAGCATCTGTTGTCTCCAGATTTTTTAATGATCACCATTCTAACTGGCGTGAGATGGTATCTCAGTGTGGTTTTGATTTACATCTCTCTGATGACCAGTGACGATGAGCATTTTTTCATATGATTGTTGGCCTCATATATGTCTTCTTTCGTAAAGTATCTGTTCATATCCTTTGCCCACTTTTGAATGGGCTTGTTTTTTTCCTGTAAATCTGTTTGAGTTCTTTGTAAATTCTGTATTAGAAATCTAAGATTTTTTTATTAACAGAAATGTATACAATTCCCAGTATATACCATGTTATTTAAAAATAGATTACACTGATTTATTCTTACATTTTAAAGAAAATATTAGTTTCATTTCATAGTATGTGATATGACAATGGGGGTATGGGGTGCTCACTAGTATGCACTGGATATTTAGATCAAGAACTCAACGGAGAGGTTTGGGAATATGGGTGATAGTTGACAGTAGTCATGGAAATGGATAAGCATGGTCTTCTAGCTGTACTTTGAAGAGCTAGAAGAGAAGCGATCCCAGAGAGAATCCCAGAAAGAAGTAGAGGAAACAGATCCTAATACAGATGAGAAAGAAAAAACATAGAAAAGCCTGTCTGTTCAGAAGTGAATGTTTAGTTCTACAGATGGTCACATGAGTTAAGCATTCAGGCACCTACTTTGAAGATACCAACAGTTTGTCACTGGGCATCTTCAGAAAAAAAAAAAGCTAGGTCTAGTGATGAAGGCAGAAGCAAGGTTACAGCAGGCACCGGAGTGAATGGAAAGGGAGGAAGTAAAAACAGGAAGAGCAGCAACTCTTTCCATAGCTAGAACGGAAGAGAGACTGTGATAAAGAGCATTAATGTTGAAGAAATGTGGTCAATCCTCCTCCTTACAATGGTGGTAAAAGCAAGAGTAGGATACCTTCGGCAGATCCCTACACCGGCAAAAGTACAGAGTTGAGACCCTGTGGGAAGCCAAGTCAGGGACAATGAGGGGATTAAGGGGTGGACATTAAGACCCAGAATAAAACCAGTGATTGAAACTGGGTGTATAAAACTGGGGGCCTAAGATCAAAGCAGTCTAAATTTAAAAGTGGTGAAGAAGTATAGGATAATTCAGGAACTGCCTAGAGCAGAATTAATTTTTGCAGGAGGCTCTCAGTGTCGACTGCCATGCACATGGCTGACTTAAAAAGACAGCATGGACTAGCAGGGCTGAGCAAGGAAAAGGACTTGGGGAGCTTAGATTTACAGAATGTTAAAGCTGAGAGAACCTATAGAGGCTGTGGAGTTAAAGTTCTCCAATTTATCAAGTTACAAGTGTATTTTGTCATATAATAATTACTTATAACCATAGTGTATCATTCATGATGCTACATGACGGACATTTGTACAGAAGAGCTTTACCTATAGGGTCTGTGGTATAGACTCCACTTTCCTGGTTTTTGATGAGCCCATAATTTATTCCTTTGTTCAGAAATTATTCTATTTTTGGTTTATTTTAATTAAATGTCTTCCTTTTCTTAACAGCTTTGAGACCATTGACCTTAGACACAGTTCTTTCCTTATTCTTTTGCTATCTTTCTAATGTTGCAAATTCACTAATTGGAAATCAACAACCAAGAATCCTCCCTTAGTTACCCTTTATCTGCTCAGAGTGAATCCCATTTTCCCTCTAAATTCATGCTGCCTTAGCACTCCCCACTGACAACCTCTTCATTT
Organism: Callithrix jacchus; assembly: GCF_049354715.1. Taxonomy (NCBI): domain Eukaryota; kingdom Metazoa; phylum Chordata; class Mammalia; order Primates; family Cebidae; genus Callithrix; species Callithrix jacchus. Next base: position 68,927,983 of record NC_133502.1, read on the forward strand.
TCAACCAAGAATAAGCTCTTAAGTTGGATGGATCAAATGACTGAATTCAGAAAATGAATAAGGATGCAAATATTATTAGCCAATACACTAATCCAAGGGGAAGGTTAAAAATGACATCATTTTGGACAATGATATCTCCTATTGGTTCTCCTACTATGATTTTTTTTTCACATCAGCAAATATGCTTTTGGCCTTCAAAATTAACATTTAATAGGAAGGAAGGAACACACAACATTCACCACTTCAATGAGCATTTATCAGGCAATCAGAATTAGTAAAGTGTGACCACATAAAAATGGACATTTATCAATTAATTAATAATACAAAAACAAACAATTCCCTGGCCTGTCCTCTAATGTCCGGTCCTACATAATAGGGAGAGCACATTGAAAGCACCCTATTCTGTCCTGGGAGCTACGGTTAAATGGGACAATTAACAAACAGAAGTTTGTTTGAAGGATAGAGGAGCTTCTATACCCTGACAAAGAGCTGAAAGTGGCTGTGACAAAGAGCCAGAAACCTGGAGACAATTTAAAGAAAAGAGGACATATTCAAGGAGTTGAGACTAAATGAGCAGCTCATTAGCCTTCTTCAAATATTCTGAGGACTATAATGAGAATGCAATTTTCTAAGTTGTGACAAAAAAAAAAAAGAAACGGTGACAGGAAATTTAGTTCTTGCATGTTTTGTTGCTTTTGTCATTTGTAATACCTGCTGCCTTCTAAGAAGGACGGATTCTTGTACCTGGAGGCTTCTGTGTTTGCTGAACACCAGGTGGTTCTGGGGATAAAAAGAAATGACTAAGCTCACTGAATACGAATAGGAGAGTTATAATGACTCAGAGACATGACTGCACTCAAAGAGAGCAGGATCCGTGGAGATGTGCAGCCTATTCCTATCTGGGGCAAATATTTGAAGAAATAAAAGACCCAGTACATGGCAGCTGAAGGGAAACTTTAAGAACAACAAAAATATAATAATTATTTTTTTCAAAATAAATTGTATGGTTAAAAATAGTACAAAAATGTTTACAATAAAATACAATTTCTACCACACTACTCTTTATCCCCAAAACTCCCAAAACTCCATTTCAGGGGCAATAACTTTTCAATATTTCTGGTTTTGTTTCTTATATTTGTTTTCATGCACCATACTTACATTTTTATTATACTTTTATATTATCTGTTAATTTATAAGCTTTAAAAATTATGTTACTCTTATGACTGTATTTAATGTGTTTAAAATTCTTCATTCCCCTCCACCAATAGAGCCCAATAGTTCCACCAGTTTTTTTTTAATTTCTTTCTAGTTATCTCAATATATTTTAAATAAAATATTTAAACTCTATTTTTCTCATCAGCTATATTCATTCTCTTACCCTTCAGTGCTTCCCTGCCCATCTCCTTCCTTTTTCCCACCTTCACACTTCACCTTATCAAGATTGAAAACATTTATGTTTTTCCATACCTGTAATTTAGTACACTATGTTTACCTATAGGTGATTGCAAAATTGAAAGACAATAGCATTTTCATTCTTATGACTGAGTAAATATTATTTACCCCAGAAATATGCTATATGGTTTCTGAAGTAAACAATATTCCTCACAGTTTTAAAGCTCACAATTTCTCTGCCATACTTAGAAGTCTAAAAAAAAAACAAGATGACTTCACAAAGAAGTTTCATTCTTTTTTTTATTTTTAGACGGAGTCTCACTCTGTTGCCAAGCTGGAGTACAGTGGCACGATCCTGGCTCACTGCAACCTCCACCTCCTGGGTTCAAGCGATTTTCCTGCCTCAGCTTCCTTAGTAGCTGGAACTACAGGCCCACACCACCATGCCCAGCTAATTTTTGTATTTTTTAGTAGAGACAGGGTTTCACCATATTGGCCAGGATGGTCTTGATCTCTTGACCTTGTGATCTGCCCCCCTCAGCCTCCCAAAATGCTGGGATTACAGGCGTGAGCCACCTCACCCAGCCTAGAAGTTTCATTCTTATACTTCATGAAAGAACCTAACCAGGCTGCATTTTAATTTCCCAGATGGAGTATATCTTATCTGTAAGGTTGATGTAATGGTTGTTTTACCTGAAATTTCTAATTGCTCTGTGTGTGTGTGTGTGTGTGTGTGTTGTCAAAGAAAAATTGCATTGGACAGAGTTGAAGAGGCAAGGGAGACTTTATTGCAGACTACTGCAATAAGGGAGAGATTCTGAGCTGAACTTTGCTGCGACAAATAAGCAGGAGGATTTTTAAGCACTGGGGTGAGCTAACCGAAAAGTAGGCTCCCGCCCTGCCACAGAAAATGGAGACAAGGGTGCTATCTCCTTCAGTGATTACATTTCAAAGTGATAGCTCCTAGGTCCTTGAGAAAGACATGCCTAGGTTGCGAAGGTGGTAAGACAGGAGATGTTTACTTCTCAAAGGGTCAGAGAAAGAATTTACAATTGCAACTTCTCTAAAGTAAATGCTCTAAGAAAATTAAGGCCAGAAGCATGAAGTCTGAAAGAAGTCTATTTAAAGTTTAGTTAATAAGGGTTGTTTTGATGTGTATATGTTTGTGTATTTCAACATATCTCTAAAATACTATATTTTTTATGGAATGGTTGCTTTGCCTAAAATTTCTGATTGGGGTATGTGTGTGTGTTTTCAAAGAAAAATTTCACTGACTTTAAACTTTAACATTCCATTTTTTTAATTGAAACCTACTATCTTACTGTCCTAATTTGGATCAGTTGCTCAGTGCCCAACATTCAATAACTGTACATTAAATGAATTAATGCAGGGGTCCCAACTCCTGGGGCTCAGACCAATACTGATCTGTGGCCTGTTAGAAACAAAGCCCCACAGCAGGAAGTATTCAATGGGTGAGTGAGTAAAGCTTTATCTGTATTTACAGAGGCTCCCCGTTGCTCGCATTACCTCCTGAGCTCCACCCCCTGCCAGAGCAGCAACAGCATTAGATTCTCATAGGAGCACAAACCCTACTGTGAACTGTACATGTGAAGGATCTGGGATGGATGCTTCATATGAGGATCTAATGCCTGATGATCTATCACTGTTGCCCATCACCCCGAGATGGTACCATCTAGTTGCCAGAATACAAGCTCAGGGCTCCCACTGTTTCTACATTATGGTGAGTTGTATAATTATTTCTGTATGTATTACAATGTAATAATAATGGAAATAAAGCACACAATAAATGTAATACACTTGAATCATCCGAAAACCATCCCCCAACCTCCAGGTCTGTGGAAAATTGTTTTCTACAAAACTGGTCCCCGGTGCCTTAAAAGGTTGAAGACAGCTGGAATAATTAATAAATGAATCAGGTAGAAGATTTGATACAATGGCTTGACAATAAATGCTAGTTCCATTATATTTTCCTGTACCACCTCACAAGTAAGGTACCATCATTTAAAGTGCATCAGAACCTGGGTAGACTAAGTAGATGTCTACCACCTACCCAATGTGTATGCAGAGGCACTACCACTCCTGTATTCCTCATACACACTGCAAAGTAATGAAAATGGTGTGTACTTAATTATGGATGCTCTGAAATGATAGCAGTTAGAAATCATTTTGGTTAACAAGTGAAATATAAATTCTCCTGGGAGGGATAAGTAATGTCCAAAACCAAATCTGATTATCAGTCACCTGCTCAAGTAATTTAGATAACTTTCCAATGTGAAACAGGTAACAAAATTTTTTATCATTATCCTTTTTTTGGGGTGGGGGTGTTGTGTTGGTGTCCCTAATCTCCATGTTTTTCAAGGGTTAAATATATATTTTGGTTATTAATACGTTAAGAAGAAATCACTTAGGCAGATAGCAAGGGTATGAGAGTCCTCAGTAAAGCTTTGCTTTTTAATGAAGAGCAGCCCCAAATAATTTTCTAACAAAGAACAGCTTGTAAAGTCAAGCTGCAGACAGACAAGCAAGCACAAGCAAGCTAGGAGTTTTCACGAGTGAATGTCGGCAGGACCTAGAGACTAGACCTGTTCAAGACGGCAGCTCCATCTTCCCTTCTCTTTGTCAGCCACACTTACAATAAGAAGTAGACAAGATGGTGCTGTTGAACTGAAAAGCCCATTTGCATAATAAGATTAGGGTGGGTGACCAGCCTTTCCCATTCGCTATGTAAATGTGATACCTGATGGAACAAATCTGTGAGCCCTATTTAAATCTGACACTATCTCCTCAAACTTGACTATAAAATTCAGTGCATCTATCTCCTGCTGATGCTTTATGCTCAGAGGCCCCTTTCTCTGTAGAGAGAGCTGATTTCCTATCTTTTCTCTTCTTCCTATTAAGCCTCCACTCCTAAACTCCTGGTGTGTGTCCATGTCCTAAATTTTCCAGGCACACAACAAACCCCAGGGTTTATATACCAGACAATGTAGCCACTTCAAGATGGGTGGTTTGCAATTATTTCTTCCATTTTTTAAGTTGTTCCTTCACTCTATTGTTTTCTTTGCTAGGCAGAACTGTTTATACTTGATGTGCTCCCATTTGCCTATGTTTGCTTTTGTTGTCTGTGCTTTTCAGGTCTGACCAAAAAAAAAAAAAAAAAAATCTTTGCTCAGACCAATGTCCTGGATCATTTTCCTAGTGTTTTCTTCTAGTAGTTTTATAGTTTCAACTGACGCTTAAGTTGTTTTTCTATTTTGATTTTTTTCAATTTTCCTTTCAGTTCCAGGATGCATGGCAGAATGTACAGGTTTGTTATAAGAGGTATACATGTGCCATGGTGGTTTCTTGTACCTATCTAGGTTCTAAGTTGCACATACATCCCCCATCCCCTAAGAGGCCCTCATGTGTGTTGTTCCACTCCTTGTGTCCATGTGTTCTCATAGTTCAACTCCCAGTTATGAGTGAGAACATGCAGCATTTGAGTTTCTGTTTCTGTTCCTGTGTTAGTTTGCTGAGGGTGATGGCTTCCAGCTTTATCCAAGTCCCTACAAAGAACATGATCTCATTCCTTTACCACATTTTCTTTATCCAGTCTATCATTGATGGGCATTTGGGCTGGGTCCATGTCTTTGCTATTATAAATAGTGCTGCAGTCAACATATGTGTGTAGTGTCTTTATAGAAGAATAATTTATATTCCTTTGGGTATATGCTTAGTAATGGGATTGCTGGGTCAAATGGTAATTCTGTTTCCAGATCCTTGAGGAATCACTATGCTGTCTTCCACAGCGGATGAACTAATTTACATTCCCATCAACAGTGTAAAATCATTCCTATTTCTCCACAGCCTCACCAGCATCTATTGTTTAATTACTTTTTAATAACTTCAATTCTGACTAGTGTGAGATATTATCACATTGTAATAATAATAGATCACACGATGTAATAATAGAAATAAAGTACATAATACATGTAATGCCCTTGAATCATCCAAAAACCATCCCCAAACCTCACCCTCTGTGGAAAATTGTTTTCTATGACATTTTGTAGAATATTGTGGTTTTGATTTGCATTTCTCTAATGATCAGTGATGTTAAGCCTTTTTTCATATATTTCTTGGCCACATAAATGTCTTGTTTTGACCAGTGTCTGTCCATACCCTTTGCCCACTTTTTAATGTTTTTTTCCTTGTAAATTTAAGTTTCTTATAAATTCTGGATATTAGACCTTTGTCAGATGGGTAGATTGTAAAACTTTTCTCCCGTTCTGTAGGTTGTCTGTTCACTCTGATGATAGTTTCTTTTGCTATGCAGAGCTCTCCTGCCTCAGCCTCCCGAGTAGCTGGGACTACAGGTCATGCCACCACACCCAGCTAATTTTTGCCTTTTTTAGTAGAGACGGGATTTCACCATGTTGGCCAGGATGGTCTTGATCTCTTGACCTCATGATCCACCCACCGCGGCCTCCCAAAGTGCTGGGATTAGAGGCGTGAGCCACTGCCCCAGCTCCCTTTGTCATTTTTTATTGTGTCTATTTGACTTTTCTCTCTTATTAGTCTAGCTAGTGGTCTATTTTGTTAATTTTTTCAAAAAATCATCTCCTGGATTCATTGATTTTTTTCATGGGAATTTTCATGTATCTATCTCCTTCAGTTCTGCTCTGATCTTATTTACTTCTTGTCTTCTGCTGGCTTTTGGATTTATTTGTTCTTGCTTCTCCAGTTCTTTACATTGTTATGTTAGGGTATTGATTTGAGATCTTTCTAGTTTTCACTTGTGGGCATTTAGTGCTATAAATTTCCCCCTTAATGCTGTTTTAGCTGTTTCCCAGAGATTCTGGTACATTATCACTTTGTTCTCATTGGTTTCAAATAAATTCTTGATTTCTGCTTTAATTTCATTATTTATCCAGGAGTCATTCAGAAGCAGGTTGTTCAATTTCCATGTAGTTGTGTGGCTTTGAATTTCCTTTTTATTATTATACGTTAAGTTCTGGAATACATGTGCAGAACTTGCAAGTTTGTCACATAGGTATACACATGCCAACCCATCAACCCATCATCTACATTATGTATTTCTTAATCCTGAGTTCTACTTTGATTGCACTGTGGTTTTCTTTTGCATTTGCTGAGGAGTGTTTTACTTTCATTATGTAGTAGATTTCAGAGTAAGGGTCATGTGGCACTTAGAAGAGTGCATATTATGTTGATTTGGGGTGAAGAGTTGGGTAAATATCTATTAGGTCCACTTGATCAAGAGCTGAGTTCAAGTCCTGAATATCTTTGTTAATTTTCTGTCTCATTGATCTATCTAATATTAACAATGGGGTATTAAAGTCTCTCGGTATTATTGTGTGAGAATCTAAGTTTCTTCATAGGTCTCTAAGAACTTGTTTTATGAATCTGGGTGCTCCTGTATTGTGTGCTTATATATTTAGGATAGTTAACTCCCTTTGTGGAATTGATTACTTTACCATTATGTAATGCCCTTCCTTGTCATTTTTTATCTTTGTCAGTTTAAAGTCTGTTTTGTTAGAGTCTAGGGTTGCAACCCCTGTTTTTTTTTGTTTGTTTGTTTGTTTTGTTTTGTTTGCTTTCCATTGGCTTGTCAAATATTCCTCCATCCCTTTATTTTGAGCCTATGTGTGTCTTTGCACTTGAGATGGGTCTCCTGAATATAGCACACTGATGGGTCATGATTCATTATCCAATTTCCCAACCTGTGTCTTTTAATTTGGGCATTTAGCCCATTTACATTTAAGGTTAATATTGTTATGTGCAAATTTGATCCTATTACCATGCTGCTAGCTGGCTATTTTACACACTAGTTGATATGGTGTCTTCATAGTGTTACTGGTCTTTATATTTTGGTGTGTTTTTGCAGTGACTGGTACCGGTTTTTTCTTTCCATATTTAGTACTTCCTTCAAGAGATCTTGCAGTGCAGGCCTGGTGGTGATGAAATCCCTCAGCATGTGCTCATCTGGAAAGGATTTTATTTCTCCTTTGCTTATGAAGCTTAGTTTGGCTGGATATGAAATTCTGGGTTGAAAATTATTTTCTTAGAGAATGTTGGATACTGGCCCCCAATCTCTTCTGGCTCATAGGGTTTTTGCTGAGAGATCTGCTGTTAGTTTGATGGACTTCCCTTTGTAGGTGACCTGGCCTTTCTCTCTGGCTGCCCTTAACATATTTTCCTTCATTTTGTCCTTGTAGAATCTGATGATTATGTGTCTTCAGGCTCATTTTCTCATGAAGTATCTTAGTGGTGTTCTCTGTAGTCCCTGAATTTGAATGTTTGCCTGTTTTGCAAGGTTGGGGAAGTTCTCCTGCATAATATCCTGAAGAGTGTTTTCCAGTTTGGTTCCAGTCTCCCCATCTCTTTCAGGTACTTCAATCATAGGTTGATATGTAAACTTTTTACATAGTCCTGTATTTGTTGGAGGTTTTGTTCATTTTCATTCTTTTGTCTCTAACCTCCTCTGCATGCTTTATTTCAGAAAGATGGTCTTCAAACTCAAATATTCTTTCTTCTGCTTGATTGATTCAGCTATTAATACTTATGTATGCTTCACAAACTTCTCATGCTGTGTTTAACAGCTCCATCAGATTATTTATGTTCCTCTCTAACCTGGTTATTCTAGTTAGCAGGTCCTATAACCTTTTATCAAAGTTCCTAGCTTCTTTCATTGGGTTAGAACATGGTTCTTTAGCTCAGTGGAGTTTGTTGTTACCCATCTTCTGAAGCCTATTTCTTTTAACTCATCCATCTCATCTTCCATTCTGCTCTGCTTCTTGCTGGAGAGGCACTGCAATTATTTGGCAAAAGGCACTCTGGCCTTTGGGGTTTTCAGCGTTTTTTTCATTGATTCTTTGTCATTTTCATGAGTTTGTCTAGTTTTGATCTTTGAGACTGCCGACCCTTGGATGAGGTTTTGGTGGAAACTTTTTTTGTTGATGCTGTTGTTGTTGCTTTCTGTTTATTTTTCTTTCAATGATCAGGTTCCTCTTCTGTAGGGCTGCTCTGGTTTGCTGAGGTTTACTTAAGGCCCTCTTCATTTGGTTCACTCCTGCAGCTGGAGATGTCACTCAAGGATGTTGAAGAACAGAAAAGATGAGTGCCTGCTTCTTCCTCTGGGATCTCTGACCTTGAGAGTCACCAACTTGATGCTAGTAGGAATACTCCTGTATAGGGTGTCTGACAGCCCCTGTTGGAGGGTCTCACCCAGTTGGGTGGCACAGGGAACATGCCCCATTTAATAAAGCATTTCGGCTGTTCCTCGATGGAGGGGGTGTGCTTTGCTGGGGGAGAACCTAACTCACCTGGACTGCCTGGATTCCTCAGAACTAGCAGGAGGAAATACTAAGTCTGCCAGTCTGCAGACACTATGGCCACCCTTCCTGCTAGGGACTCAGACCCAGGGAGATCAGAGTTCGGTCTCTGAGCCCACAGCTGGAGTTGTTGGAGTTCTACAATTATCTTTAAGATTCTTTATTTTATAATCACAACTTACTTTTACATGTAATTTTCTTCCACACCACCCTGGACTCCAGCCACACTCAGCTATTGCCATCCTCCAAATATACCATTCTAGTTTAGCATCTATTCACATGATATTTTTCTGAGACAGAAATAACCTCTGTTACTTACTGTTTTAATGTTATACTGATTATATGTTTTCAGCATTCATCTTTGTGAAAACAAGATCACTCCCTGAATTGGAGAATGGAACTTTACCTGAAATATGAGCTCAGTCAATGTGTCAATCATCATCATTCACAAAGTTCCTTAAGAAGTATACCCTTTGGACCAGAAATTATAAGGTAACAAACATACTTTCAGACTTCTCCTAGACCACAGAGAGGTGAAGACCCAGGAGATCTGCTCCCATGTGGTAGGGAGACAAAAAGTGAGAAGCCAGGCAAGTCCCTTGAGATGCCCCTAGCTTTAAGGATTACATAGTATGATCCTCAGGCTAGGTATCAGCCAAGACAGGGGAGCCCTGCCAATTATGAGAGCCACTGTTTTGGACAAAGCTCATGTACCAGACCCCAGCATCCTAGGCCAAACAAAAAGGGAGTCACTCATGCCAAATGTGACATGATCAAACTGAAACTTTCAGGAAATAGATAGTCCTGTAAATAAATCCCACTTCTTATGCCATCTAGTAAAAGAAAAACTTCAGACAAATTTTTAAAATTTCCTTTGAGGTGCAATATTCTTTGGACACAAATAATGAAGGATCCTTCTCCAGGAGACACAAGACTGTGAAAATGGCCTTAAAGCATCTGAAGGGACACCTGCATTTCTGATACGTCCTGGTGTCACCTGATACCTAGTTGCAAACTGAAATGGGCAGTAGGAGAAGATGATCCCACATGGAGGATCCAAACCCAGATCTCAGCATTCAGTCCTGTAACCTGGAGACTCTATGATCTCTAAGTGGATCAACTAGACCTCTGCTGCCTCACCAATTATCCCCTTTACTTTGTCTCCAGGAACTTGTAGGAAGAGAGGGGAAGCAGTGTGTACTGAATGCCATTTCTGGATCAGACATGGTTCTAGGCACTTTACCCATGTTCACACACTTACTTCTCATAAAACTCATGTTTCACTTTCACACAGTAAAGTGAGGTCCCAAAGAGTTACATCATTTGTAGTAAATAGCAATATGAGGATTCAAACCTCTGTGACTCCAAAGTCCTGACTCTTGCTTATTGCACACCAATTCTCCTAAGCCAGGATGATGATATTGCAGTACAGCTGTCACGAAAAGCCCAGGGTGGTGAGAAAGGTGGCTGCTGGCTCTCTCCCTGGACTCCAAAGGCAGTGACAGTTTCCTAACATTCACAAATGTAATTGAAGGCAGTCTCCACATTTACTGAGATCTGTACTCTTTGACAAAGCTCATTCACTTAGTCACAGCCTAATCATGAGCTCTTTAACGGGAAACTCAACTTTTGGTGGAACCAGAGACAAGGCATCAATTCCTCTGTGTCTGTATTAATTTGTGTTTATTGAATTACTTATGCACCACTCCAGGAAGCACTAGTATTAATATTTTGACTGGACAAAAGGTGAAAATTATTAACTCAGTACTGTGAAACTGTTGATGCAAATTTGCAACTAGAATTATAACAGAGACCGAAATCAAAAGTCAGTCTGCTGTTTGCTCTTTTGAGTACTGTTGCATGGAAAGTTAAGGATGAAAGTAAATCAAATCAAGAGTGGTTCCATTCCTTAAACCTTCAAAGACTTAATGGGATGTTTAGTTCAGGGTCTTAATGCACATAAATAGCTGTAAGCTCAGCAACATGGTTCCAATGTCTAGATTTGATTTAGGAAGCCTTTGTTTATAATGCAAAGTCAAATAGAGGACTGATGCAATTATCAGTATAATTCAGGCCAAATGTTTTCTACATGAATATTCAACTGGTCATTTCTAAGTGGAGGAATTCTTTTGCTACCATTCCTCTATCTTATGTATTTTATATTTGCCAGATACAGCTTTAAGATAAGCAGCCAAGGTCCCACTTTTCAGTGCAATAAATTAATATGTGATTTAGCCTCTTAAAACCCCCCTCTTGCCCTACTAAAAATGAACATAAACTACTAGGTTGGTGCAAAAGTAACTGTGGTTTATATGCCTTATAAAAGGGTTTTGCTTTTGATCTCTACATTAAACCCATCTACACAACCCTGGAAAGGGGGTTAATAAAGAATTACAGGAATTAAAGAATCTCCTGCTCTCCTCAATTCTCTCTACCCCTCATAATGCCCTCTTGAATTCTAAACAAAATGTGTGATTTATACACAATCAGTATAAGATTAAATAGTGCCCCCAACAAATAATCCATTATGCATCTTTCTAGATTCTTTTTGAATTATGTGTGGAACTGGGTGATCTTGACAATTAAATGAAATCTAATTGTGACATGGCCTATATTTGGTCCTTAGTAAACAAAGGGTCATAGCTTTTTTTTTTTTTTTTTAGATTGTTGAAGAGCTGGAACAATTGCTATGATCTCTTGAGAACTGTATAAAAGTTGTTGAAAAACTACAATTCTTAAAATGTCTAACTTAATCCCTTTAGCAACTGAGAGGATCTTGTTCAAGAGCAGGACTTATAACAGATTACGTCCAAATTCTTGACTACCCAAACCGTATTGCTCTAGAATATACTCTTTATGTGCCTTACTAAGAAGAAACTCAAGAATGAGAGCATTTTATGTTTGTGTAACACTCTTTGTGTAACACTCTTTTATAAAGCACTTGAACACGCATCATCTCATTTTGCCTTATTAACAGCTCTTTGATACGGATAGGGATTACTGTCTACATTTTATAAAGAGAAACTGAGGTCAAAAGAGGTTAAGTAGTGGCTTGTCCAAAATCACAGACTTGATAAGAGAAGCCTGGGACCCAAGCTCATACTTTCTAAGTCCGAATTTGGTGATGTCTCTATTCTTCCTCACAAGCTCCCTACTCATAAACTGTCAGCAGAGAGAGGACTATCAAAACTGTTTCTTTCATTCATACCCAAAACCTCAGCATCATGCCATTTGCCAAGGTGACAAACCTGTGCACATACCCCAAATCTAAAATCAAATTGAAAAAATTAATAAATTATTATTTTTTTAATTGATTCTTTTGCATCTTGGATTTCACTCTTATTCCTTAAAAGCCAGACATTTCAAGATCTTGAGACATAATAAAGCCTTTAAAAAATCAGTAAGGTTATGTTTAATTACTAGAAATTAATTTCTTTTATTTGCTCTGCAACTGTAGTCATTAGTAAGCTGAAAGAGCATACTTCCTGAATAGTCTGAAAGGCTGATGGGTCGTCAACAAGACCCTGAACAAAGGCAAAACCAACTCTTAACTGAGTGTCAGTTCCATCCTATGTACCTTGGCATTTTTCACAAATGTGATCGAAGTTTGCTCTTGCTTTTTCTATTACCTTATGTAACTGACCTTAAGCAATTATATAACAGTGCAAGACTGTGATTCAGTGCACTCTTCTTTCCTACTTTGTATTATTAGAAGCTATTGGAGAAACAGTGCTGATGTTCTCCAAAAAGGAAGCTTTTAATATTCTATTTAAAGATCTTGTTGTGTTTTTCTGGGAGAAGGAATAAAAGATAAAATTGTAATACATGAGATTTAAAAATGCTAGTCATTTATTTTTATGAAAAAAATGTTCATCTCAGGAATGTTTTCTGTGGTGAGGAGCCAGGAAAAAAATAAATATAGTTAACACATGAATCATGCACAACAGGTATCCTATAGATAATGTAGCACCAAAGATATCAATGTGGGCAAGTAAAGTCATTTTCTTAAAATTCCTAACTAAAATGACATAAGAGGAGGAAATTAAGTCATACTCTAAAGGGCCGCTATTTTTCTTTTTGAGACGGAGTTTTGCTCTTGTTACCCAGGCTGGAGTGCAATGGCGTGATCCCGGCTCACCGCAACCTCCGCCTCCTGGGTTCAAGCAATTCTCCTGCCTCAGCTTCCGAGTAGCTGGGACTACAGGCGTGCACCACCATGCCCAGCTAATTTTTGTACTTTTAGTAGAAACGGGGTTTCACCATGTTGACCAGGAAGAGACTGTTTCACACTTAGAAAAGTGCCGCTATTTTCTAAGTGTGAAATAATCTCTTATTGGAGTTTCTAGGGACTTAACAGCTGTACATATGAAAATACTTTGAAATCTTAAAAAAATATATTCCCTTCAGTGACCAGAGCATGCCATTAAAAGTTATTGATATTAGTAGGAGCTAAACAGTAGGTACATATGAACATAAAGATAGAAAACACAGACACTAGGGACTCTAAAGTGGGGAGGTTGAGAGGGAGGTAAGGATTGAACAATTACCTACTGGGTACGATGTTCACTATTTGGGTAATGGGTACATTGGAATCCCAAACCCCACCATTAAACAATATATCCATGTCAGAAGCCTGCACATGTACTTCTAATCAAAAATAAAATAAAATTTTTTAAAGTTCTCTATGTGCTTTACAAGAAAAAAAACTGTAGTATCCAGAGGAGCTGTTTATAAAACAAACCAAACACCACCAGGAATTTTTAAAAACACTAACAAAGCAAGGCCACCAACATTTTTGTTTTGTTTTATTTTGTTTTTGGTCTTAAGATGGCCACATATCAGTGCTGCCGTGTGAGGCTGCAGTAGCCATGCCTTTCTTCTTTCCCTCAAATTTATCTGATTCCCTAAGGCAGGCACCATGGAATTGTCACTACTCCAGATTTGTATCCTGAGCTTCCAGCTTTGACTAACACTCATTTTCACCTTTCAGATCACCTTACTTCTTTCCTCTCGTGCAGCAATTACAATCTGTGAGAGATTTATTTACTTTATGGTGCTTGATACTACCAACAACCTCAGCCCTAAATAAAGATACTTTCCATTTTGCTTCCCCATCTCCTGTTTATCCTATCCACCATATAGTTACCTTATCCATTATGGGGGATACAGTATCTGAACCACAAATTTAAGATAATGTACATAAGAATTAGCACGTAAACAGCAATAGACAAATCTTCATCTCCTAAGAGAAGCCCATAAAGTTTAAAGGAAACCCTACTTTGTATGTTTGGGATATGGATTTGAAGAGTTCTACCAAATTGGAAGCTCTACTAGCAACCAATTTTCTTTCTCCACATATAAACTTGGGTCTCTATAGAGTATGGGGCCAGTTCTATTTTGGAGCCTGAGCTCTGCTTTCATCTTCTGGCAACTCATTTGTAAAGCTGAAGATAAACTGGAAAGGCTTGCAGGAAAACAAGAATGATTCATAGGTTGGATGAAATGATTAGTTAGAGGAGGATATAGGAATTTGTACATATATAAGTTGCTCCAGTAAGTCTAGAGGAATTTCATAGCCACATATCTTATGAGTGAATATATGAGGAAGGCATATGAACATTTTTGATTGGTTAAAAGAAAATTAACTAAAAAGAGGATTTGTCTTTATCCCAAAAAAAAAAAAAATAGAAAAAGCCATCAAGCTATAGATGTTCTTCCCTCTGTACCAAAATTTGATCATACTGAGACTTACATTTTCATAGCTAAAAATAAAGAAACCACTGTTAAAAAATAAAAACAAAACAGAAATACAGCATAGTGCACTTGCATGTCAAGGTCCCAAACTAGATTCAAATATACAATTTGTGTGAGCAGATTTCCATATAGGCACACACACAAGAATAAACTTATCAGAATGTAATAGGAAAAACAGGGGGGACAGCAAAAATAACTTCTCTTGAAAATAATTCACCCAAATAAATTGATATAATGTCTGAGATTTCTTAAAGTAGTCCAAGGGAAGTAGAGAGCGGAGAGAGAGAAAATGAGATTGACCAGGAGTTAATAATTGATTAAACTGGGTGATGTACATATATGGTTCATGATACTCTTCTCTCTACTTTTGTACATTAGAAAATATCTATATAAATGTTTTAAAAATACTAAATATCAATATAAGATTTGAAGAGAATCTGCAGAGAACAAATAAATATCCGAAGGGAACAAAACTGATATCCATATATATTAGCAGGACTGGTCAGCACAGAGAAGAAATGAAACTGTTAAAATGATCTTTATACTGATTAATTTCTTTAATACTATAAAGATACCAGCCCCTAATCTAGATACAGTACCTGAATGCCAACAAAAAACTGAAGACCAACTTTGATCATTTCACCTTAAATTAGTTGCTTAGATTCGTTCTTAGCTGTATGCAGAAATGACTTGATTAATTCATCTGCTAAGTTGAAACAATTTCAGTCACCTTACTTATTTCTGAAGAATGAGTGTTATGTGTTGAGGATGAAACTCTGAGATTAACTTGATACTGATGAGCTGAGGAAGGTCCCCAAATGCTGCTGGGATTTTGACCCCCAGCTGGTGTCCAGGTTCTTGACACTGTTATGAAAAGGAATTTAAAGATGATTTAGAAAAGAGTGAAAGTACAGAGATTTATTACAAAGCAAAAGGTACACACTCAAGAAAAGGGAGTGCAGGCATAGTCAAGAGAGAGTCACTCACAAAAGGATTTGGAGCTGCTACCTTCATAGGTTTCTTTAACCAATGGGTAAAATATTCATGAAGATTCCTGGAAAAAGGGGGAAACTTCTCAGAACTATAGGGCTACCCATTTGAACACTAAATATAGATATTCTCAGAACTGTCATGGCACTATTGGGTATGTGATTTAGCATGTTAATGAGCACATAATGAGGTCCTACGTGAAACATGTCAAATCCAACACCATGTTGGGTCCAGTCAGTTTTAACCAGCTTGGCCCACACTCTGTTTTTCAGGGTCTTATCAGTCCGAAGCCTCCAGTCATGCGAAACTGCCACCTGAAATTTTTTATTCTCCTATGACCACCCTGTATCATTCCTGTCTCATTTAAAGAGGTAAAATGTTGTTGGGGGATAATTCTGCATGAGTATTCTGGGTTTCTGCTTGTCTTACAAGCAGAGGTATAGACTGTCTCTGTTACACAATATCTTTTCAAGAATTTTTGGGTAGAAACAACTTTGAAAGAAAGAGTGTCTTTACTTGAAGCAATGGGCAGGCATGCTTCTTTCTTATTATAGAAGTCTTCGGTTCCCTAAACTCAGGGTTCTTCTGATCTAATACAACAAACCACATGTGTAGGTATCATCTGGCCCTATTCACAATGCCTGTGGGGATTCAGTCTCAGGGAAGCAATATAAAATATTCTGATGTTCATCCTGCTTGGTGTGCCATGAGGAATATTCTTTGTTTCTGATCCAGGAGTCTCATGTCTTGCATCCATGAGCTGCTAACAGGTTAATCTATTAGCTTTCAAGTAAGATAAAATCTCAGATTCTTCAAAGATCTTGCTACTGCTAACACTAAAATGGTAAATATAATGTGTCATGAAAGTGACTTGTACTGAGACTGACTGGGAAAAAAAAACAACACCTCCAGGTGAATTAATTATGAAGACTCTAGTTAAAAATTAGGGATGCCTGCTGAGCAAGCCAGTAGGTGGGCTGTATCATGCATGCTATTAATACAGACATTGTGAGGTTACCTTTTTCAATGCTAGTTAATAGGTGGTGCTCAATAAATGTTTACTAAACTGAAATGTTGCTGAAATTCTAGATGAATTTTAATGGTTGACTACTGAGAAGCCACACATTACTTATATTCATAATTTCGATTTTTTAAATTATCTTTTTAAAAACCAGAAGTTCTTCAGAAATTAAATAGAGAAGAGAGAAGGCATTTTGCACTTTGCATGTAAGGCATAAATGCTGAAACTCTTATTTGATAACACAGGCATTATTTTAAAACGTTCACAGACTTTTCACTATTGAAAGAGAATTTAAAATTAAAATTATTACCATGAATACTGTTTAAGTCCTAAAGTCCTAAAATCTTAAGTCCTAAAAACTATTCCAAAATTAAAATCTCCTGTATTATTTCCAAATTTGTGCCAAGTTTTGATATAGTTAAAATGTCCCAATTTTCTTGGTGTAAATAGATAGCCTGGTCTTCAGAACAATTCAGAGGCAACATATTGTCTAGGGTCAAAAAAAACCCAAAAACACTGAGGAATCCCTGAGATGATTTTTATTATCCTTAGTAAATAATATATGAATCTTCTCTCTGGATTAATAAAAAGATTTTATAAATATAATATAATATATATTATACATTTATATATTATAGATATATATTATATATATATATTACCTGACTTCGGACTTGTCTGCCATTGTACTCTCTGGCACGTGCTTATTTTTAAGGTAAGGAAAATCTTACCACTCTCAATCCTAACAGGAATGCGTAATACCTTTGTGATATTTATTGAAGTCATTATGTGGGTAAGACCCAGGTAGGCTTGTGAACCTGCTGTTTCTATCAAAGGAATCTGTAAAGGTAAAATATTAACTTCTTTTAGTGGATACAGATCTGAACAAAAGCAAAAACGTGTCAGTAGTTCGTGAGAATGTCCACTGAAGTATGACCTTTGTCATTTTATTCTATATTTGACATTCAGCTATAATTAATTGCTTTGAAATTGTTCTAAGCACGTTCTTGATTGTCTTTCATGTGTATAAGTATGTATTATAAATCCTTAGCAGAAACTCAGATTAAATAATCATAACTTGAGGTATGCTCAGGATTCTTACTTGAACAGCTGGGTGGATTATTTTCTGTGTTGGAGAAGATTGGAGGAGGAACAGTTGGCAGGGAGGAGAGAGGGAAGGCATTTATAAAATACCCACGTAAAGATGAAACAGGAAACATTTCAAGTGAATATGAAATATCAAATTGAAGATACCCAGCATCAAGGAGATACCGACAATGAAGATAATTTGTCAAAATACAAATGATATCTAAAGCCCTGACAATTAAAATCATCTGAAGATAGAGCAAGAGAATGAGGGTCTGTACCAAGTTTTATAGAAGTCCAGTTTTAAAGTCTGGTAGGATGAGATAAGGAAAGAAGACAGAGAAGTGATATGCAATAAGGTCACTGGATACCTAGGGGATGGTTCAAAGAAAGAAACATTAACTTCAATGAGAGCTACTGGTGGATCACATAGAACAAGAACTTTAAGGTTTTTGCAAAATAAAAGTGTCTAATGATCTTGGAATAAACACTTGCTGCTTATGAAGATAAACAAGAGTGGAATGACTTGAAGGATTCAAACAAGAGATATGGGTATGAAAATAGAATGTGTGGATAACATTTTAGAGAATTTAAACAAAGAATAATGGTAACTGAAGGGGGATATATCCATGAGTGCTGTGTGACTGAAATGAAATATTAGAGAGAAAAAAATTGAATATGTTCAAAACAGAGAAGATTCCTGAAGAAGGAATGCCCTTAGGATAACCAAAGTGAAAGGGATTCAGATAATATGTAGTGATTTGGCTGCAGTAGCAGAGAAAAGAGAGATGGGTGAAAGAGAAAATATATGAGTTTATTTGGAAATGGCAAGATTTCCAGGTAGGATGAGGATGTACACTATTAATGGTCTGAATTTTCATTAGTGATATATGAGATAAGGTCACTAGATTAAAAATGGTGGGTGGAGCAAGATGGAAAGCCTTAGGAGAGAGCTGAGGTATGAAATTGTCATTGCAGAGGGTAGGAGCATGAGATTCCTAGAAAAATAAAATAGACTTGCAATAGTAGGATTTCTCAGCATTTTCAGCAAAACTTTCTTTACATGCAAAGTCTTCTTAATGAAACAAAAGATTTGTTTTAACGTTTTGATTATACTCAATCCTGAACCACCTGTGATATTTAAGTTGCACTATAAGTCAGTATCAAGAAGCAACTATTATTTTTATGTTTCTGTATGATTAGGGCTTCCCGAATAAAAGAGTACTAGTAGCTTGGGTTGCTGAATGGCAAACAAGTCTTAGAAGACAAAGGTAAATCTTGGAAATTTAAGTAAATCTCTGGAAAGAACTACTGGCTTATTTCTCCCGGAGTCCTTTAGTCATTTGTTTACATTTAAGTGGGTAGTAGGCCAAGGGACCTAGCTTCTCCATAGAGAGGGTTTGTTTACATGCCAAGGAATGAAAGTGTTAAGTCTTTTTCTTTCTCTTTCCCTCTCTGAATGAGAAGAGTGGCAGCTGTATAAGTAGCTGCTATGTAAACTCCAAAATTCAGATGACATCTGTCTTCACCATGATGCCCCATGGAGGACTGGGGCCTGCGGAATTCTCATGTGATGTTCTATAAGTAAATAATTTGTCTTTTCTCTGATCTGGGAACCTCCTGTTTTCTATCAGGGTAAAATAAACGCATGTTAAAGTAACAGTTCAAAGCTATAGTCTTTAGAGTCAAGATTCTAGAACTTCTAAAGGCCAAGATGTGAAAAAAAGGTAAAAGATACCTTAAACAAGATGCCTATATTCCTGAGTCTTTGCTGCTATAACAGAATACCATAGATTGGGTGATTTAAAACAGAAATATGTATTTCTCCACAGTCCTAGAGGATTGCAAGTTCAATATCAAGGTGCTGGCAAATCCAGTGTCTGGTGAGGGATCACTCTCTGATTTACAGATAGGCACCTGTTTGTTGTATCCTCACATGGCAGACAGCACAGAGCTCTGGTTTCTTCATCCTTTACAGTAGCACTAATCCCATGTAAACGTGCTCCACCATCATGACCTAATTAACTTCCAAATGCCCTGCCTCCACATACCATTAATCTTGGAGATCTAGGCTTCCACATATAAATTTGGAGGGGGCGGGGCACATTCAGACCATAGCATGCCTTTCATAATAAACAATTGAGTACTGAAGTCTTAACTGTTTTCCCCCTTCCAGACAGATGGCTCTATCCATTGTAAGTGGCTTTTTAAAAATCTTTAATTTCTGAAGTTCTGAGTAAGCTTTCTACTAGTCCAAATTGTTACCTTATCTAATAAGCACCAGAAATTGTAACATCATAGATCATTTTTATGTTGTTGCTAATAAGATAGTACTAAAATGATATGTGTTAAAATTTTCTTTATTGTGGGAATGTTATCATCAATATAACAGGATATTTCATGAAATTCCTCCTGTTGCCTTTAAATTGGTGCAAAGCTTTCTAAATCGAAGACAAAGATGTTTCCCCTACTTTGAGCTAATCAGAAGATGGAAACAGACCTATCAACATGCTCAGGAAAATATTTTTATCTTGTGAACTTTGCGTTCTAATCAGGAAGAAATATCACAAAGAATTAAATAGATACAGTGACCCCTGTATCTGCAATTTTCTTTTCCAAGTTTTCACTTGTCCACAATCAACTGCAGTTAGATGAAAAATTCCAGAAATAAGCAAGTTATAAGTTTTTAATTGCACTCTGTTCTGAGTAACATGATGAAATCTCACACCATCCTGCTCCATTCTGCCTGCGATTAAAATTCTCCCCTAAGTCCAGCATATTCACGCTGTAGATGCTACCTGCATTTAGTCACTTACTAATCATTTCAGTTAACAGAATGACTATAGTAATAGTTCAGTGCTTGTTCAAGTAGCCTTCACTTTACTTCACAATGACCTCAGAGTACAGAAGTAGTCATGCTACTAATTTGAATATGCTTAGAAAAACCCCAAAAGTGCTTCCTTTAAGGGAAAAGATGAAAGTTCTCAAGTTGCTAAGAAAAAAAGTTGTATGCTGAGTTTGCTAAGATTAACAGTAAGAACAAATCCATCTGTGAAATTTTGAGAAAGGGAAATAAATTTGTACTAGTTTTGCTATCACTCCTAAAACTTCAAAAGCTATAACCACAGTGTGTGATAGGTATGATGGAAAGGCTGGAAAGGTACCAGGTGCAGTATCCCATGCTGTAATTCTAGCTACTCAGAAGGCTGAAGTGAGAGGATCTCTTAAACCCAGGAGTTCAAGGCTGTAGTGAGCAATAATCACACCACTGCATTCCAGCCTAAGCGACAAACAGACAACAAAGTGAGGCCCCTCCTCTCTCTCGCTCAAAAAAAGATAAAGATGAAAAGATATTAAATTTGTAGGTAGAAGACATGAAGAGAAATGTGTTTCAATTGACGATAATTGTGGTCAGTACCATCCTCAGTTTCAGGTATCCACTGGGGGTCTCAGAAGGTATCCTCCATGAATACATGGACTAATATGATTTAAAAAGCAAAAACAAGATTCTGTGTCTCCAAAGATAAAGTCTTTTTGTCAAGGTACTGCTATATTTGGCTTCCTCTGCAACCCTTTGTGCAATTTTTCTGCTTCTTCAATTCTCACCAAAAAATGTTATTGACTCCTTTGCTTTAGCAGCCTCTTACCTTCTGCTATGGTTTAAATGTCTCCTCCAAATTCATGTTGGAATTTAATTGCCATTTTAACAGTGTTGAGAGGCAGGACTTGCAAAACGACCATAATTAATTAATGTTGTAGTGAGAGCCGGTTTGTTAGCACATGAATGGGTTCCCGATGAAAAGGATGTGTCCAGCAGGGTTTCTCCTCTCTGCTTCCCATGCTCACTTGCCCTTCTACCTTTAGGCATGGAGTGGCACAGCACAAAGGCCCTCCTCAGATGCCAGTGTCTTGTGCTTGGATTTTCCAGCCTCCAGAACCACGAACCAAATAAACCTCTACTATTTATAATATAAATTACCCAGTCTTAGATATTCTATTATAGCAGCAGAAAATGGACTAAAACATCTATTTTAGCAAACCCCTAATGAAAAATCATTAAATAATTTAAAAGCTACTGAAATAAATTCACTTTGAGATTAAGCATATCCTTACATCTGCTGACAGATTTAATATTAATTGCAGATACACCTCAAAGTAAACTTCTCAAGGATTATACTCAAAAGCAATCCATTCTCAGCCTACTGACAATATATTTTTAAAGCTTCTCTCATAGAATCTGAGTTTAAAATAACTTTACATCACCTAAACCAGCCAACTACCAAAAATTTACAATATTCTTGCAAATGGGCATGTAGCCTAAACAAGTACAAAGCTTCTTGTCCCATAAATCCACTCATTCCAACACTGACTTTCCAAAAGTGAGAAAATTCTCCACAATATTGAACCAAAATTCACCTTACCATAAATTACATCTATTAAGTCCAGCCTACAAATTGTAAAAATTAAGGCTTTTTGCTCATTCACTAGCTCTTTAAATAATTGAAGGTCACTGTTGTGTCTGTTTTAATCTCCCTCTTTAGTTAGTTATTGCTTTTAACATCCAAATCAGTTTCCTTTCATACTCTTTTGATTAAAGCTCTCTGTGCCTTGGACTCATCCAGTAATGTCTCAGAACCTACACCAAGATCAAACTCTATAGCCCTATCAGCCTCTCAGCTGTTTTATACTTCAGGCATTATAGACACATTGCCTTAGACCTATGAGCTTTATAGATCTGAGTATATGTAAAAGTGAATTATTGGCTTCAAAGTATTAAACAAGACCTAAAAGTTGAAATTAATAAAAGTTTTACTGGATATATGCAAAATATGTTATGCCAATTCATTACTTATTAAATTTAACATTCATTAGAAAATTATTCCAGATGAAAACAATCTGTGGCTTTGTGTTATTTTAACTTCTCAATAATTTCTAAGTATGTATGATGATTGCAAACAAATTAGAGCTAATCATAACTTAAATGAGTTAGGTAGATAAACTGCTTCAAAACTCCAGAGCTTCTGTACAGCAAAATAAACAATCATTAGAGTAAACCAGCAACCAACAGAATGGGAAAAAATTTTTGCAATCTACCTATCTGACAAAGGGCTAATACCAAGAATCTACAAAGAACTAAAATAGATTTACAAGAAAAAAACAAACAAACCCATTCAAAAGTGGGCAAAGGATATGAACAGACACTTTACAAAAGAAGATATACATGAAGCCAACAAACATGAAAAAATGCTCATCATCACTGGCCATTAGAGAAATGCAAATCAAAACCACATAGAGATACCACCTCACACCACCAGCTAGAATAGCAATCATTAAAAAATCTGGAGACAACAGATGCTGGAGAGGATGTGGAGACATAGGAATACTTTTACACTGTTAGTGGGAGTGTAAATTAGTTCAACCATTGTGGAAGACAGTGTGGCAATTCCTCAAGGACCTAGGAATAGAAGTTCCATTTGACCCAGCAATTCCATTACTGGGTATATACCCAAAGGATTATAAATTATTCTATTACAAAGACACATAAACATGTATGGTCACTGTGGTACTGTTTACAATAGCAAAGACCTGGAACCAACCCAAATGCCCATCGATGACAGACTGGACAAGGAAAATGTGGCACATATACACCATGGAATACTATGCAGCCATAAAAATCAATGAGTTCATGTCCTTTGGAGGGACATGGATGAATCTGGAAACCATCATTCTCAGCAAACTAACACAAGAACAGAAAATCAAACACTGCATGTTCTCACTCATAGGTGGGTGTCAAAAAATGAGAACACATGGACACAGGGAGAGGAGCATCACACACTGGGGTCTGTTGTGGGGGGCTAGGGGAAGGACAGCATGGGGTGGGAGGTTGGGGAGGGATAACATGGGGAGAAATGCCAGATATAAGTGACAGGGGATGGAGGTAGCAAACCACATTGCCATGTATGTACCTATGCAACAATCCTGCATGATCTGCACATGTACCCCAGAACCTAAAGTACAATTTAAAATAAAAAAGATTCACCTAAGAGATATATAAGAAATCCAAAGTAAGCCATACCTCAGCTCTAATAAATTAATAGTCTAATGTTTCAGACCTACTCCTTTTAACCATAAACTTCCAGGTCCTATTAGCAACTTTTCCTTATTCTTAATCATTCTTATCTTTGATTTTTACCCTGATACCTGTCAGTCCTACAGACATTTGTATCCTTCTGTTGGTTCCAAGCAGTCAGTCCTTTCATTATTGTGACAGTGTCCCAAATATAGAGCATGATCGGCACAGCAACATTAATTTAAATTTTACCCAATAAATATCAACAGAAAAATAATAGCAAAATGAATTATCAGTATAAAGTATATTCTCATCATCCCCTGTGATAAAGTATCTTCCACTTTATTTTTTCCCTTCTTGCTTCTTGCTTCCAGCTTTCATTGCCTAAGACATGTATGAAAAGTGCTGCTTTGGGTGCAGAAGCCAAGATAAAACAGGGTGGGTGACCTATAGCTCAAGACATGCATCTCTAGAGTCAGTGTTCTGAGTAGCAGACCTGAAGTAAGGAAAGATTCATTCCTTGAGCCACTTAACTAAGTAAGAAATGCAAAGGTCTTTTTGAACACTCATCACCAAGCCAGGAAGCAATGACATTTTTGTCTAGTGGTAGATTTAGGTTAGTCATTTTTCTAAAAATAATTCTAGCACTTGCTGTGCCTTAAATGGTCTCCAAGGACCCTGAAATAGTGACAAAGTCTCTTTAAATACTGCTGGGATATGACTTAGAGGCCAAGAACTACTGAGTGCAATAAATATTAATAAATTTTGATGTTAAAATAAAAATTTACTATAGAATATTCAGCATATCTGCTTTTTATATCATTTTCTACAGGAGATTAAATTCTAGACACAGCCAACATTGGTCTAATACCAATATCTGAAGGGATAAAACATTTATTATTGTGAGAGTGCTTACAAAAAATAGCAACTCCTTTCTTAAATTAAAATCAGCTTCTTTGAAATCAAGTATATCCATTTAAGGCCTTAACACTAAAAAAAATATTGGGGAGGATTTTTAATATTCAAAAATTGTCAACGTATCCATCCTTTGCTAAAAATAAATCAAGCAGAGTGTTAAAAGACAACTTTGGCAACAGAACTTAACATAATTACTGAATCTTCAGAATGAAACAGTCATAAAAATAAACACTGGCCATATGCCTGGACCCATATAGAAATTAGGCCTGATTCTGTGTATTGATGGCACATGTAACACAACCAACCGATTTCACTATAGATTAGCAAATCTCAGAAGACATATATATAGACAGAATCAATCAATCTATCTCTATTATATATCTCTCTATAGATATATAATTATTGATAGATATAGCTAGATATCTATATCATTATATATAAATATCTATAATTATGTATGTAATTGACTTTTTTTTATACAAGCCTAACAGGGACAAAGAGAAAAGGAAAGGCAATAACAACAACAGAATTTTGGAAACTGGAAAGCAAATGGACAAGTGGCAACTTGCTTGGCAGAACTGAAGGAACCAAATCCTCAGCTGGCAATGGAGAAAACTAAGAAGCTAGCTGACTTACAGAGCAGATACTCAAAGGCTAAAAATTCAGACCAAGAGCTGAGATCTATATACATGCTATGATGAGAAAGATTTTTTTAAGGACATGTAAGTAACATAAGATGCAAGATTCCATACTCTCTTGATGCAGCTGGGTTACTGTCATTCCTCTAGGGCCGCAGAATGCTGGAGATTTCTTCCCTGGAGAGAATAAGGCACAGGATCACTGGACTGAGGGGTACACACGCAGTGAAGATATTAGGGATACCTCACTGCAAACCAGGAGTGGGGGACACCTCTGTGTAAACTTTAGCATATTGGATGCTAAGACCCCAGAGGCTGATTTCCCTGTAAGCTCCCAAGAAAATGGCAGCCCTGTCATTACTCTCCAGACAAGAGGTTACAAGAATCTTTTCTGGAAAATCATATTAGATCACCTTAATTTAAAGGATACCAAAGAAAACTCCCACCCACATGCTCTGAGCCATCAATCAACTGTACTAGCCTCAATTCTTCAAAACTCCCACCCACATGCTCTGAGCCATCAATCAACTGTACTGGCCTCAATTCTTCTATAAGCAGCCAATCAAAGATCACCAGACCCCTCAAGATAGCCCCACAAATAGATACCAAAAGAAACAAACCAAAGAAAGCAAATTATCAGAAACACAAGCTCTCTAGGAAAAAGGAAATTTCAAAAACATCATCAAAAACATTCTAACAGAGATAGGAAGAAAACATTGCACCCATATAACAAGAACCTAATAATTTAATAAGGAACATTTAAGGTAGCATTCTTCAAACTTTGTTTTCTAATGACCCCTTAATACTCTTAAAAAATTATCAAGGGTTCTAAAATACTTTTATTATATGTAAGCAAATGTTATAGTTATATATTAGAAATTAAGAGATAAATTATTAAATTTTATTGATTCAGTGTAACATGTGTAATAAATAGAACATAATTTTATGAAAAATTATAATTTGAAAACAAAAAATAGTGATGATAGTGACTTTGTTTTATATTTTTTCAAATATCTTTAATTTCTGACTTAATAAATGACAGTTGGATTCTGATGCCTTTTTCTGCATTCCATCTGTTGCAGTGTTCATCAGAGATGAACACACTAGTTCATCTCTGAAAACGCTTTTTATACTCGTGAGAGTGAAAAAGAGAAAAATTTTCTTAGAATTATTATGAAAGGTTTTTACCTCATTGGCAGAAGCTCTTGAAAATTAATGGCAGAGAAGAAGAATTATAATAGAGAACCTAGCAATTTTTCTAGAAAATAAAGCAAAAACACCAAAAATAATAGAGGGGGAACCTTTTTAAGACTTGATCACTCAATATTTACATGATAAGAAGTCTCAGAAAGAAAAAAACGTAAAAGGGCATTATCACAGAAATGATTCAAGAGAGCTTTGCAGAAGTGAGGACATGAGTTCCAGATTGAAATTTTTCATCAACTGTTCAAACAAGTGAATAAAATTAGACTCATACTAGTTTACGTCATTATCTGGCATTTCAGAACTGGCACTAAAGAAAAATCATAGAAGACCCAGAGAAAAAAATTGTCACACCCAAAGAATTGGGAAACAGAAAAACCTCACACTTTGCAATAGCAATTCTGGAATCTAAAATAAAATGAAACAATGACCTCAAAATCCTGAAGATAATTACTTACAGCCAAACTCTTCATCAAGTATAAGAGTAGAACAGAAATGTTTATGGAAATGCAGAATCCCAGGAAATTTTTCTTTATACATTCATTCCCAGGAAACTACCAGAAAATGTGTTCCAACAAAATAAATCTTTACACTTCATGCAATATATATATACATACATATATATATGTATATATATATATATGAACATGTGATACAGGAAACAGAAGATTCAACTCAGGAAATAGGCAAAAGGAGTACCCAGGGTGATGGTAGAGGAAGATTTCCCAGATACACATCTGTGTCCCAGGTGTAAAGCAACCAGCCTACAAGGAAGTAGATCAAAAGGTGCTGGGAGAGATTTCTATAAAAAGATGAACCTGATGAGAATGTACATATTGCAAACAGCTTTAGACAAATGTTAGAAAGCTTTGGATTAAATCAGTGTTACATAAATAGAAAACTAAGCAAATAAGCAAACATAGGTGATTATAAACTCCAGGGAAAACAAAAGGTGGTACATGAAGAGAAATGTGATCATAGTTTACTAATCGACATAGCACTAAATTATATTTATGTAATCTTAACAGTACAAAATCTGACAAAAATTATAACTATTTTGAGATAATTAGATAGAAGAAGGCAAGTATGCCTGTGTAATGTAAAACAGTAGAAAGAAAACTAATTTTTGTATTTTATGGCAATAGTTCAGCAGAAAATATCTGACATTTATTTTTAAATAGACATATCAACATAAGTATGATATACACATGGAGGTAAAGTCTAAAATCTTAGAGAAAAATGTTTAAAGAGAGTGTCTCTGTGGAAAGGGAAATAAAACTACTTTTTTATCCTAACAACTCTTACATATTTAGTTGACTTTTTAACCATGTGCAAATTTGACAAAAAAAAATTTCAATGTTTCACAAGTTTCAAAAAGTAAAATAAAGTCCATGAAAAATCAAGCATTTGTATCAAGAGAAAGCTAACTCTACATTTTCATTTTGGTGAAGTCTTCTCAAACATTTGAGCTTTTGAGGAGGTTGAGCACATTTCCCACAAACAGATATTAATAGTATTAGACATTCTATTTTTTTATGAATTTTAGAATTCTAAAATAAGCAGAGATAATGTCCATGTAAATTGGAACAATGCAAATTTGTGAGGCAATAAAACTGGCAATCTAAAATGTTTGATAATTATTTTCTAAGTTAACTGCAGAAGGAAACATGTCATCACTACTCTGTACATACCTGTTTACTATTATTGCTAAAAAAAAAATCAAATATATGCTGAAGCTAAAAGTTGTTCTCATATGTTGTCTTACAAGAGATAAAACCAAAGAGAGACTTTCATTGCACATAGTACAGATTATGGTATGGAATCACCTCTAGGTATGTTGGGTTCCTTCCCAGTACATGGCACAAATAAGTCTGTCAGTAAATGCTGACATTAGTAATGATTATGGTGCACTCGACGGCAATTCTGCTAGAATCGCGTGCCAGCCCAGCTGATTCTATGTTCTGTCCTTTTAGTATTCGAGGTGTTAAATGGGGACCTGAAGCAACTTTGACATAGCTGAATACTTGGACTGAATTTAGCAAATATTTATTAAGTACCTTTTTGTTTCAGGTACTATGTTGGACCATCTGGAAAATGAGATGTTTACCCTATGAATCCTACATATGTGCTTGAACTATTTCTCTATGTTAGTTGTAACTTTATAAGAAAGTGTTCTTGTTATTCCCATTAAATTCCAGTGTGCCTTGACTATGTCGATCATCCAAGTTAGCCTGGAAAGGAGCTGGAGTTGCTCATTGTCTGGGAAGAAACACCCCTCAGACTTCCCAGGGACAGAAGCGGAGTTGGCAGCTCTAAGTTTTCCTGGAAGGTGCTCCTTTATCTCATACAGTCGTGCACTCAGCTGCTTTGAGAGAAGTTCTCTATTAAACTCTACTGAAATGGAAACATGAGAATGAAGCATAAGGGACCAAACCCAAGGACATTTTGGATTCGCTTTGGTTCGACATCACTGGGGACAAGACATGACAAGTTCTCAGCCATAGAGAACCAACAAAGGGTGATAATGAACAAGGAACAGGAAAAGGCCCATTCATAATTGGTGGGACAGGGCTTGGAGGATCCACTCTGGTGAAGGGCAGAGAAGCAGTAAAAATACACACGGGCATGAAATCAAAGACCTAGGTTTAAGTATCAGGCCCACCCCATTTCCAGCTGTAATTTTTGAGCAAGTAATTTATCCTTTCTGAGCTTCTATTCTTGTCTGTAAAATAGAAATGTTAATATTTATGTTCAGGATTATCTGAAAATGTAAAATAATCTATATAAATTTCCAAAACATGGAGCTGCTTTGTTTTGATGGTGGCTGTTCTTTAAGGTACAGTGCTCACAGAGCAGGTCTATCTTGGTTATCATGCTTGAAGCAGGTGTATGATTTGCACCACAGAGACGGTGAATCAAAACAGCAACATTCAATATACTGAAGTTGAGCAGAAGGGGTGGTCACTGGAAGATCAAGTCCTAAGAGGTAATGCCATGGCAGGACAAATTATGGGCAACATCTCCTTCCAAATTTCCTCATTTCCATGAATACAGAATGTGGTAGGCAGAATAATGACATCCCCAAACTGTCTATATCCTAATCACCGAAACCTGTGAATATGTTATGTTACCTGGTAAAAAGGGACTTGGAAGATGTGCTTAAGGATTTTGACATGTGAGAGTAACCTGGATTATCCAGGCGGGCCTAGTATAATCACAGAGGTCTTTATAAGACAAAAGAAGGAGGGCCAGAGTCAGAGAAGGAGATGTGGCAACGGAAGCAGAGGCTGGAGTGATGGCAGTGCTGTAAAAGGGCTACAAGCCAGGGAATGTGGTGGCCATTAGAGGTTGGAAAAGGCAAGAAATGGATTCTCACTTAGAGCTTAGGAAGGAATGCAGCCCTGCCAACACCTTGATGTTAGCCAGGGAAGACCCATTTTCAAACTTCTGACCTCCAGAACTGTGTGATAATAAAATTGTGCTGTTTTAAGCCACTAAGTTTGTGACAAGTTGTCACAGCATCAATAGGAATGAATACACAGATTTTCCTGAACACACCTGGCCTGTACCCACTCCTTATACCTCCCTCTGGAATTTCAGAGATGACCCAGTTTAACTCAGTTGGTCTTCATTTCCTCCCTCCTGGGGGCAGCCCTTGCTGGAAGCACATACTCTCCTGTCCTTTTCTACGCCATCACTTTTACAGGTGCCCACCCACACTCAGGGTGGGTGGAAGTGTCTGCAGTCTTTAAGTGCTGCTTGTGTCTGAAAGGGTAAACTCAGTTCTGAAACTAGGTTTAGAGAATCTGCTAGGGCAACATATGTAAGCCATGTCCTCTGATCCAGCTTTTATCAATAATGAAGCTGATGTTTCAGTCACCATTTGTCTGCCTTGTCTCCCAAATGATTCAGAATTCAGATGGGGAAAGGAGGAAAAGGAACAGAATCCAGCTTCAGACAGTGAGACTTTCAAAATTATATATGATACTAGGGTAAGATTCAGTTCTTAAGAGGGGACATCGGTGCACAAATCCAGCCCTTGTTTTGAGTCAATATGGAACACTGAGATTGCTAACCTTAGGAGTGGGAGAGCATGCGGAACTGTATCCATGTCTTATCAAGGCAGACATTGTAAAGCTTACCTGGACAGAATGGAAGGAGAGCCCTACTGATAATACTTTGTCTCTGTTACAATTAGTTATGGAACAAGAGCAAATTCAAGACTACAAGTGAGGTTTTCAGTGGATCTGGCTTCAGGCTGTTAAAGAACACAAGGCTACAGCTGGCATTCTGGGTGCACAGCTCATGAAAAGCCTAGAGAGCCAGCCCAACCCACCAGTCTAAGATGTGCCCATATTCTGTCTCCAAATAAGGGCTCCCTTCAAAGCCAGACAAAATACTGCACAAACATAAGCTGGCATCTTCAGTCTTCCAAAGAAGGAAAGGCAGTTGCCTTCAGATTTCTCAATCAATTTCATGAGCTGGCACTGTGACGATTCTATCATTAAAATCCTATTTCAGGACACAAGGATAGCTATTGAAGGCAAAAATAAATGCATAGGGCAGTTCTGTTGGGGTCTAATTATTGCCAATTTTTGTTAGAAAGAAATGAATATGTTGAATTCTACTCCATTCACTTCCAGATGACTTAATGGGGGATAGTCAGCATTTTCCCCACAGGCATGAAGAAAAAAAAAGTTTCATATCTTTTTATTACTTTGTCAACCAGAAAAAAAAAAAAAAGCCTATTGACAATGCCATTAGGAAACATATTGTAAACATATGTAATTATCAATCATTTCACAAATTTGGAAAGGTACTTTCCAGCTGTGGATTGATCACTGGAAAGGCTAGCTCTAATGATCTCAGTCACTGCCACAGCAGAGCAGCAGCTAAACCCAAGTACTTATTTCTAGGAGCAGCCCACGGGGAGCCTCAGCCCCCACAGAGAAGGTTTATAGTCCAAATGAAATGTTATTACTCAAGAAAGTGGAAAGCAACTAAACCTAAGGAACAGATCATTCCGGCCTCACTTCTCTGCCTTTGACTGTCTTCAGCTTTTAGAAACTTTCCAAAGTTCGTTCATTCCAGAGAACTACCAAAGGGAGTTGAGAAAAGCTCCTTTTTAAAGAAGGATTTGGAGCAAGTCATTACCTGGATGAAAGGAAGACAATACAGAGAAAGCAGGTGGATAAAAAAAGCGGAGGACAGAGAGACAGGAGGAGCTTTGCCTTGGAAACACTGAAGGAATGGGAGAAACAAACTCTGTTTCTCTGTTTACAAAACTCTACTGCTCTGTTTATAAACTTTATAAGTTTTGAGGAAAAATTTGGATAGGCAGCTTCCATGATAATGTACATAGCATCTAGTAGAACACTATGTGTGTTCAGATGGACTTGTGTATCAGAAAAATTATTTATAGAAGAGGTCTGATTATGGACAAATTCCCAGTTCTCAGTAGAGAAGGTTGGTGCATATTAAGTTAAATGGCTTTGAAATTTTAATTGGAATAATTCAGTCCTAAAGAAGCTATATGATCAAGAGGGCTTTTTACTTCTTCCCAAAGTAAATGCAAAAGGAAAACTTGGATGTGATTCTTTCCACTCAAGGCCATGTGGACATGGGGATCAGATATCAGAAAGTTGATTGTATTGAATTCTATCACCAGAAAGTATCAACATTTTAAGGCATTTTTTTATTTCTACAGTATGTACAATCTCCTTGTTCTTTGTCTACCTTAGTATATTTATTCACTCGATGCATATTTATTGAGCACCTACTACATGCCAGGCACTATGTTAGGCTCAGAAATATGAAATTTACAAATTTAGAGATTCTGCCTTCAAAGAGTACATAATCCATGGTGTTTTAGTTCAGGCTGCTATTTAAAAACTATCATAGACTGGGTGGCTTATAAACAACAGAAGCTTATATTTCTCATTATTTTAGATGATGGGGACTCCAAGATATAATGACAGCAGATTTGTTGTCTAGTGAAGGTCCCCTTCCTGATGCAAAGATTGCTGTCTTGTCACTATAACCTCACACAATGGAAGGGGAAATGGAGCTCTCTGTAGCCTAATTTATAAGCATACTAATCCAATTTATGAGGGCTCTATCCTCATGTCCTAGTCACCTCCCAAAGACCCCACCTCTAAATATCATCACATTGGGTGTTCAGATTTTACATATGAATTTTGAGGGGATGTAAACATTCAGTCTATAGCATGTGGAAAGCACATACTGTAATGAATAAAATATACATAAGAGTATCTGTGTAAGTTACTCTTGCCTTAAGGCAAACTGGTTACTACTTAAAACATGGATTTGTTCTGCCAACTGCTAGTTACTGGTCTGCACAAAGACAAATACAGAAATTAAGAATTTGCTTTTAGAAACATTGTGCTTTGACAGTACCATGATACCCATGCACATGATCACTTTTCTAATAATTTGTTTATATTTTATGTTTCAAAAGTTTTAAACTACGACAGGATTTTAAAACTTCATTCTTCACTGTACATCTTTTGAGATATGCTGCTTAAGGTTTCAGGGTCTTTATATCAAAACTAGAGAAGATAAACTATACAAGCAAATTGGAACACTTTAACATCCTTTCCCATTCTACATAAACTATAAGGAATTAGTATTTTTTTACTTCCAAATTTAGGTTCAGTGGGTACATGTGCAGGTTTGTTAAATGAGTAAATTGTGTGTCACTGGGGTTCAGGGTAAAAATTATCTCATCATTCCAGTAGTGAGCACAGTATCCAATAGGTAGTTTTCAAACCTCACCCTCCTCTTATCCCTAATCCTCAAGTAAGACATGGTGTTTACTGTTCTCTCTGTGTCTAGTTGTACTCAGTGTTTAGTGCTCAATTTAAGTGAGAATATGCAGTACTTGGTTTTCTGTTTCTGTGTTAATTCATTTAGGATAAGGTCCTTCAGTTGCATCCATGATTCTACAAAGGACATGATTTTATTCTTTTTATGGCTGCATAGTACTCCATGATGTGTATGTACCACATTTTCTTTATTCAATCCACCATTGATGGGCATCTCAGTTGATCCCAGGTCTTTGCTATTGTGAAAAGTGCTCCAATGACAACATACATGCATGTGTCTTTATGACAGAATGACATATATTCTGTTTTGCATATACCCAGTAATGTGATTGGTATGTCAAATGATAGTTCTAAGTTCTTTGAGAAATTGCCAAAGTGCTTTCCACAGTAGCTGAACTAATTTATATCTCCACCAGGAGTGTATAAGCATCCTCTTTTCTCCACAACCTCACCAACATCTCTTATTTTTTAACTTTTTAATGATAGCCATTCTGACTGATAGGATATGGTATCTCATTATGGGTTTCAACTGAATTTCCCCAATGACCAATAATGTTGAACATTTTCTAAGATGGTTCCTGGCTGCATGTAGGTCTTCTTTTGAGAACTATCTGTTCATATCCTTTGCTCATTTTTAGTGGGGTTGTTTTATGCTTGTTGATTCACGTTTATTATAGATTCTGGATATTAGACCCTTGTTGGATGCATAGCTTGCAAATATTTTTCTCCCACTCCATAGGTTGTCTATTTACTCTATTGATAGTTTCCTTTTTGTGTAGAAGCTCTTTAGTTTAATTAGAGCCCACTTGTCAATTTTTGGTTTTGTTGCAATTGCTTGATCATGAAATTTTTGCCAAGGCCTATGTCCAGAATGGTATTTCCTAGGCTTTCTTCTAGGATATATATGGTTTCAGGTTTTAGGTTTAAGTCTTTAATCTATCATAAGTCAATTTTTGTATATGGTGTAAGGAAGAGATCCTGGTTCAATCTGCAAAATGCTAGCCAGTTATCCCAGCACCATTAATAAATAGACAGTCTTTTCCCCATTGCTTATTGTCGACCTTGTAGAAAATCTGATGGTTGTAGGTGTGTGGCTTTATTTCTGGATCCTCTAACCTGTTCCATTGGTCTATGTATCTGTTTTTATACCAGTACCAGGCTGTTTTGGTTACGGCCATCTTAAAGTATAGTTTGAAATTGGGCAATGTGATGCCTCCAGCTTTGTCCTTTCTGCTTAGGATTGCTTTGGCTATTTAGGCTCTTTTTTGGTTCCACGTGAATTTTAAAATAGTTTTTTCTGATTCTGTAAAAAATGACATTAATAGTTTGAGAGGAATAGCATGGGATCTGTAAATTGCTTTGGTAGTATGGTCATTTTAAGAATATTGATTTTCCTGTCCATGAGCATGGAATGTTTTTTCATTTGTCTGTGTCATCTGATTTCTTTGAGCAGTGACGTCTCTTTGTAGACATCTTTTTGTAGAACTCCCTGGTTAGTTGTATTCCTAGGTATTTCATTTCTTTTTGTGGCTATTACAAATGGGACTGTATTCTTGATTTGGATCTCAGCTTGGTTGTTAGTTGTGTATGCCTTGATTTTGTATCCTAAAGCTTTACTAAAATCATTTGTCAGTTCTAGGAACCTTTATGAATTTATGGAATTTTCTAGGTATGGAATCATACTGTCTGTGAAGAGAGATAATTTGACTCCTCTCTTCCTATTTGTATGCCTTTTATTTCTTTTTCTTGCTGGAATGCCCTGGCCAGGACTTCCAGTACATTGATGAATAGGAGTGGTGAGAGTGGGCATACCTGTGTTGTTCCAGTTCTCAAGGGGAATGCTTCCAGCTTTTGCCTATGATGTTGACTGTGAGTCTGTCACAGATGGCTCCTATAATTTTGAGATATGTTCCTTTGATGCCTGATTCATTGAAGATTTTTAAAATAAAGGAGGGTTGAATTTTATGTTAAGACTTTTCTTTTTTAAGAAAAAAAAATTCAATATATAGTCCTAATTTTATTTTATTTTATTTTATTTTAATTTTTTATTGGATTTTAGGTTTTGGGGTACATGAGCAGAGCATGCAAGACAGTTGCGTAGGTACGCACATGGCAGTGTGCTTTGCTTTGCTTCTCCCCTTCACCCACATTTGGTATTTCTCCCCAGGCTATCCCTCCCCACCTCCCCCTCCCACTGTTTGTTGATGCAGGAATAATCATGTGGGTTTTGCTTTCAGCACTGTTTAGGTGATGAGTCACATTTATTGATTTGTGTATGTTGAACCAATCTTGCATCCCAGGAGTAAAGCCTACCTGATCATGGTGGAGCAGCTTTTTAATGTGCTGCCGGATTTAATTTGCTAATATTTTGCTGAGGATATTTCTGCCTCTGTTCATCAGGAATGTTAGCTTGAAGTTTTCTTTTCTTGTTCTATTTCTGTCAGATTTTGGTATCAGAATGATGCTGGTCCCATAGAATGAGTTAGGAAAGAATCTCTCTTCATCAATTTTTTTGAATAATTGCAACAGGATTGGTACCAGCTCTTTTTTGTATGTCTGGTAGAATTCAGCTGTGAATCCCTCTGGTCCAGGGCTTTTTCTAGTAGGCAGTCCTTTTTAAATTGCTGATTTAATTTCAGAATTCATTACTGGTCTGTTCAGGTATTCAGTTTCTTCCTGGTATAATCTTGGAGGTTATATGTTTCAAGGAATTTATCCATTTCTTCTAAGTTTCCTAGTTTGTGTGCATAGAAGTGTTTATAATAGTGTCTGAGGGTTTTTTGTATTTCTGTGTGGGTGGTAGTAATGTCTCATTTGTCATTTCTGATTGTTTATTTGGATCTTCTATCTTTTTTTAAATTCAGTCTAGCTAGCAGTCTATCTACTGTATTTATTCCTTCAAAAAACCAAACTTTTGGTTTTGTTAATCTTGTATATGAATTTTCAATTTCATTCAGTTCAGGTCTGATTTTGGTTATTTCTATTCTTCTGCTTGCTTTAGGGTTGGTTTTTTTCTTGCTTTTCTATTTCCTCTAGGTGATATCTTTGGTTGTTAATTTTAGATCTTTCTGACTTTTTGATATAGGTAGGTGTTTAGCACCAGAAACTTTCCTCTTAACATTATTTAATCTATGTTCCAGAGATTCTTGTATGTTCTATCTTTGCTTTCATTAATTTCAAAGTATTTCTTGGCTTCTGCTTTAATTTCTTTCTTTATTCAAAAGTCATTCAGGATCAGGTTGTTTGATTTCCATGTAACTGTTTGATTTTGAGAGACTGTCTTGATACTGATTTCTATTTTTATTGCACTGTGGTCTTTGAGAGTGGTTGGTGTTATTGTTTTAAATTTGTTGAGAATTGCTTATAGCTGAGAATGTCATTGATCTTAACAGTATGTGCCACATGCAGATGAGAAGAATGTACATCCTGTTGTTGTTGGGTGGAGTGTTCTATAGATGTCAGGTCTATTTGGTCAAATGTCGAGTTAGATCTTGAGCATATTTGTTAGCTTTTAGCCTCAATGATCTTTCTAACACTTTTAGTGGGGTGGTGACATCTCCCATTATTATTGTATAGTTATCTAAGTCCCTTCATAGGTCTCTAAAAACTTGTTATGAATTTGGATGTTCCATTGTAGGCTGTGACTATATTTAGGATAGTTAAGTCCTCTTGTTTAATTGAGCCCTTTACCATTATGTAATGTCTTCTCTGTCCTTTCTCATCATTGTTGGTTTAGTCTCTTTTGTCTGAAATTACAATAATAACCCATGTTCTCTTTTGTTTTCCATTTGCTTAATAGATCTTTTTCTATCCCTTTACTTAGGGCCTATGAGTGTCATTCCACGTGAGATACATATCTTAAAGACAGCATACACTTTGGTGTTGCTTCTTTATCTGACTTGCCACTCTGTGCCTTTTAAGAATGGCATTTAGCCTGTTTACATGCATGCAAGGTTAATATTGATATGTGAGGATCTGATCCTGCCATCATGTTATTAGCTGGTTGTTATGCAGACTTGATTGTATAGTTGCTTTATTGTGTCAGTGGGCTATGTACTTCAGTGTGTTTGTGATGGCAGGTATGTGTTTCATTCCCATATTAAGCATTCCCTTATAGATCTCTTGTAAGGGAGGTCTGGTGGTAATAACCCCCTTAGCATTTGCTTGTCTAAAAAGGAATTCACTTCTTTTTTACTTATTAAGCTTAGTTTGGCTGGATATGAAATTCTTGATTAAAATTTTTTTTCTTATAGACCTACTTATTCTTAAATGGAAATGGAAAGTCACAGTCCATATAACAACTGTAACAATCTTGTGAAAAAAGAATAAAGTAAAAGAAACCAAAAAAAAAAAATTTTTTTTTCTTTAAGGATTTTGAATATAGTTACCCAAACTCTTCTAGCTTGTAAGGTTTCTATTGAAAGTTCTGCAGATGGGATTCTTTTTGTACATAACCTGACCCTTT
Source organism: Callithrix jacchus (assembly GCF_049354715.1). NCBI lineage: Eukaryota > Metazoa > Chordata > Mammalia > Primates > Cebidae > Callithrix > Callithrix jacchus. The sequence goes on from NC_133502.1 coordinate 68,965,711, forward strand.
TCTCTAGCTCCCTTTAATTTTTTTTTCTTTTGTGTTCACTTTGGAGAATCTGATGAGTACGTGTCTTGAGGCTGGTCCTTTTATATCGTATCTCACTGGGGGTCTCTGAATTTTCTGAATTTACATCTTGACCTTTCAAGCAAGGTTGGGGAAATTTTCATGAACAATATCTTCAAATATATTTTCCAAGTTGCTTGCTTCTCCTTTCTGGGATGCCAGTGAGTCATAGGTTTGGTTTCTTTACATAATCCCATATTTGTCAGTTTTGTTTAGTTTTTTTAAATTATTTTCCTTTGTCCAATTGAGTTGATTCAAAGAACTGGTCTCAGCTCTTCTTTCCTCATTTCAGTCTACTCTGCTCTTAATACTTCTTATTGTATTACGCCATTCCTGTAGTGAGTTTTTCAGCTCTAGAAGATCAATTTGGCTATTTCATCTTTCATCTTTTGTATGGTTTAAATGTATTCCTCAGATTCCTTGTGTTGGGTTTCAACTCTCTCCTGAATCTCAATGCTCTTTGCTGCCATCCAAATTCTGAAATAATACTTCTTATTGTATTATGCCATTCCTGTAGTGAGTTTTTCAGCTCTAGAAGATCAATTTGCCTATTTCATCTTTCATCTTTTGTATCGTTTAAATGGATTCCTCAGATTCCTTGTGTTGGGTTTCAACTCTCTCCTGAATCTCAATGCTCTTTGCTGCCTTCCAAATTCTGAAAACTTTATCTGTCATTTTAGCCATTTCCATCTGGTTAAGAACCATTGCTGGGGAGCTTGTGCAATAATTTGGAGATAAGAAGACACTCTGACTTTTAGAGTTGCCAGAGTTCTTACCCTGGCAAATCTGGTTCTTTCTTATCTATGTGAACTTAGGTTCCTTTAATATTTAAAGTCATTATCATTAGGATTTTATTTTTTTGTATCTTTGATGCCTTTTTGGTTTTCAGTTGGGTTTTGTTGATCAGCTTTATTTCTGGAAGATTTTCAAGGATAAGGGCTCAGCTCATCACACCTGGGCTTTGTACGCTCAACCTAGGGGTCTGGGACCAGGCCCGTGGGTTTTTCCCTCTGGCTCCTTGAAGTTAAGTATCTGCTGCCCTGAAGAAGCTGAGTTGTTCCCAGTCTGATAACAACAACATTCCAAAGAAGGTTACTAGCAAAAGTGCTTCAGCAGGGAGGCAGTGGGTTGTAAGGTTCCCCATGTACATGGACACCAGTGGCAGTGGGCAATGGCAGGTCTCACATGCACACCAGTGGTGGTGGGCAGCAGCAGGTCCTGTGTTAGTTTTCTTAAAACAAAATCATTGGAAAGTCCAGTAATCTGCTTAAAGATGTTTCTTTAGTTCATAGACAAACCCTGGAAGTCTTCTGGTTATGTAGGAATCTCAAATAAGTTATATTTATCCTGAACAGCATTTTAAAATTTGATTTTATATTTCAAATTTAAAATTTAGAGAACTTTAGAAAAATCTAGATAATTACTTTTTTAAAAATTTTCAATTGTTGTGGGTACATAGTAGGTGTATATATTTATGAGGTACATGAGATCCTTTGATACAAGCATGTAATGCATAATAATCAGATAATGGTAAATAAAGTATCCATCTTCTCAAGGATTTTTCCTTTATCTTACAATCAAATTATACTCTTATTATTTTTAAATGTACAATTAAATTGTTATTAAATTAAAATAACAATTAAGTTATTTTAAAATGTACAATTAAATTATATACTGTGCTGTTAAATACTGGGTCTTATTCATTTTTTTCTAGGTACTTTTTGTTTGCGTGATTGAGGGGTAGACTTTTCTCATTCTGTGGCCCATGTTGGAGTACAGTGGTGCAATCCTAGCTCACTGCAGTCTCAAACATCTGGCCTCAAGTAATTCACCTGCCTCAGCCTCCTGAGTAGCCAGGGCTACAGGTGTGTATCACCATGACCAGCTAATTTTTAATATTTTTGAAAAGACAGGGTTTCACCATGTTCCCCAGGCTGGTCTCAAACTCCTGGGCTCAAGCAATTTTCCTTTCCTCAGCCTCCCAAAGTATTAGGATTATAGGCACAATCCATATCTAGCACCCAGCTATAAAATTACTTTTTAAAAAATTACTCACGTCTGTAATCCCAGAGCTTTTGGAAGCCAAGATGGGAGGATTGCTGGAGCACAGACATTCAAGACTAGCCTGGGCAAGATGAGGAGACCCTGTCTCTACAAAATTTTAAAAATTAGTTGACCATGGTGGTGCACTCCTGTAATACCAGCTACTTGGGAGGCTGGGGCAAGAGGACCACTCGAACCCAGGAGTTAAAGGCTGCAGTAAGCTGCAATCATGCCACTGCACTCCAGCCTGGGTAACAGAGCAAATCCCATCTCTAAAATAAAATATTAGAAATGGTGGTAATATAGACCTACAACCCACAGCACTGTGGCCAAGCAGATGAACTCCTCATCCTTATAGCCAGTTCATTTTTTTGAGTTGTCCACGTGTTCTTTGGGGTATTTGAGTTTACCACCTTTGCTTTTCCTTATTAGTCTAATTAAGGATGTTAGTACATTCCTGCCAGTCCTCCATGTCCTTCTTGTCTTTAGCTTTTTGTGGCTAAAATAGAAAACTACAGTCTCCTCTGGTAAGTAAATTTATCCAGCATGTAATTTACAAAAACAGCATGCACATCTTGGTTCCCATAAGTCTGAGACCATCAGAAAAATTAAGAGATTTTGCAAATGCCACACATTATAGACAACTCCTAAAAATCAGGAAAATAAAAACCCTTACTCTTATGTTATATTGAAGAAGAGATTCTGTGTCAAAATGAACTTGGAGGAGATGAAATGCCACAGCTTTGTTCCATAGAGTCTCTTGACTTAATGAAGGTTTATTCACTCAACAAATACTCACTGAGCACTTGCCATGTAGCTAGGACATTGTATATCCTGTGGATTTAACTGTGAAAAAAATAAAGGTGCTATCCTTGTAGAGTTTAAAATCTAGCAAGAGAGATAACAAACACCCAAACAAAAACATAAATAATAATGTACTTCAAATAATAAATGTAACCCAAAAAAAAGCAAAATAGGGTAATAGGTGAGAAAACAACTGCGTATTTTTACAGGGAGAAGTGGTATTTTAACTACAAGGGTCAGGGAACTTTTCTCCAAAGGAATGACATTTGAGCTGAGACTAAAAAGACAAAGAGAAGACAACCACACAAAGATTTTGTGGGCTACAAAAAAGTTATAAACAAGAAGAATATTAGTACTGGCAGGGATATACTAAAGTCCTCAGTCAGACCAATGAAATGAAAAAAAGCAAAAGAGGCAAACTCAAGTATCTTCAGACAGGTAGGCAACTCGAAGGAGGCAATGGGGAAGAGCATTCCAGGCAAAGGAAAGAGCAAGTACACAGGTCCTGAGACAGGAGCAAAAATGAAGTGTCTTGGAGCGTATCATACTTCCTACATGTCAATCATTCTTTCTCTTTGCCTTTTCTAAAATTTCCCAGGACCTTCAGGAAACCACTCTGACAAAATAAAGTATCAACGACTGACTTTGGCCTACTCCCTGTAATATCAGCCATGTGTTAGCCTTCACTTTCTCTCTGTGCCATCCCCTAGTACTTCACAACATTCTCATCAGTACCAGCACCACTACAATCAGTCTAGGACAGAAGAGTCCATTTATCATTAAGAAATATGTCAGGTAATGACAATTATTCAAGTATGAAATATGTAGGCATAAAATGAAAAAAGTGTTAAAGATATTTTTCTAATCTTGCATGCACATTTTAATGACAGATGTCTTAAAGAACCCAGCTGAATTTCACTGACACAGGAAAATATTTTTTTAATTTAATTTTGTTTAACAAAACAAAAAAATGTTCAGCATCAATTGGACATTTAAAACCTTTACTGGATGGACCATAATTTATTCAGAATCTCTACTTAAAAAGCCAAAGATCAATCACAAACTCCAAAAACAACCATACTGTGTACTGTACAAGGACTAAAGAATGAAAGTTACCTAGTAGTAAAAAAAGTTAATCATTACTTACAGCAATTATATCTCATCACTTATATGAAATCGAATTAATCCCCTGAAGTAATTAATATAAAACTAACAAAATCATTTAAAAGTAAAAGAAGAAGGAATAATTTCAAGAATATAAAATTATATAATTCATATTTTGAAAATTAAAAATAAAGATGAGGCACTGACTGACATGCAAAGATTAACTCAAACTCTGTTCTCTTGTCTGGGTTGTCAAGTCCCAAATTAGATGTTTCATCCAAGCCTATCAAAGTGTTGAGTCTCTTATCTAGAAACAACAAAAAAAGGTGCAACTGGATTCAAGAAATTCATGCTGAATTGAGTGACTAATCAGCTTGATCCACTAATAGTAGAAATGCCAGTGCCCGCATCCCAGGGACACAGCATATCTGTGTCTGAGGTTGTTTCCAGAACTGTGAAGACTGAACTGTGCATGAAACAAACCAGAGGTGCTAAGGAATTAAGGCCAGCATGGAGCAGGAGAATTTGAGGAAATTTATGAAACATGCACATTATAATTCTCTGCCTTGACAAGGAGGGAGCTGAGGTCTTTACACACTACTTCTTTAGAGTCATTGGTTGAGAGCTGGTCCACGCTTCGCATTAGGAGACCTAATCTATAATGTTGCATCTTCATGTTGCCATCTTCTGGTCTCAGGAAATGTAAGTACTCACACTGCAAGTTACCTGCTTTTCTCCTACACTCATAAATGACATGCAATTTCCCAGCAGTAAAATCTTGAAGGCCTGCCCTCTAGCCAGATGGATCTAAAAGACAGCTGTGTTTTCCACCAATGCTTTACTGCGAAGTACATACATGCCACAAAAGCTGGCATCCCCTTCTCATGCTGCTGTTGCCTGAGAATCTTTTCAATCTGTTTCTGAAGCTGTTCTGATAAAACATCATACAGAAAAACCCTAGTAATTGTCTCTTTCTTTCCAAACAGCATTTGGGGTTGATTCTCATTGTACCAAAGGATTCTGTGACTGACCTCTTTGATTAGGGGTTTCTTCTGTTTCCCCATTCCGTACACAATTCCCAGCTTCTGCTTTGAGAGCTTTCTGTTTCAGATTTCTTATCCAGCCACAGGACAAGAAAATGCAATGGCTGTGAGTTGGTTCACTTTTTTCCCTTTGAATTTTATTTTTCTTGTGATTGTTCTGCAGGATGCTCTTTAACTTTTGCATTGACAAGACACCAAAGAACATTCAGGGGAAAAAAAGGGGACTTAGCAAGCATTATACTTTGCATCATAAGTGAGCTACTTTTCATAATTTTTGAAAAAAATTGTGGGACTTAGAGAAAATAGTGTAGTCAAATGGAAATTACAGATGTGGAATATGTGAGGTGGTATAGCAGGGTGGCCCAGGCAAGTCCACTTTGCGATAGGTCCTGTCTCTATCATTTATCAGCTATTCAATAACTGCTATTTGTGACCTTGCACAAGTTTCTTAGCCTCTGTTTCCATTTTCTCATCTGCAAAATGGATAACAATAGCACCTATCTCATAGGCAAGTTTTAAGTATTAAATGAATAAATATATATGTCAATAATTGCCTAATATCATTAATGTTTGGTACATAGAGTAATATTTTTATCATGATAAAGATGGTTTGAAAAAGACAGATATGTCTCTAAGGAAGTGAACTTTCATATACTAAATCCCCAATACATACAGACTTTCCTTTCCAGGTTGTAACCACAAACCTTCCCAAAACTTACTGCTAAACTTACCATATAGACAAGAGCAAATGACCTCTGTGAGTAGGTTTGCCTCTAAGAGAAAGGGGAAGGAAAAAAATTTCAGTTAACATGCTGAGTTTCTCTTTCCCAAATTCCCAGTGAGATTAAGTCACATCTCCTCTACAGCATGTGAGTGAAAAGCTAGAAGCAGACAAAGAGTGAAATGCTAGTGGGACTGTAACCACAGGAAAGAAAAGTCAGGAGTGGGAAGAACACTCCTCCTCAAACACGCTGGGAGTTACTACCAATAGTTATGTTAGAGGAGAAGCCAAGATGCAAGTTCATAGTCTGATCATCAAAGCCTTGGCTTCCTATTTTCTGCTCTAAAGTTCTGAAGGAAAAGAAAGAGGGGAGAGAAAGAGATTGATTGAGGAATCATCCCCACAAGCCCACATTTGAGTTTTAAATAACTCAATTTTTCTCCAGTTTGATATGTCTATTGTGTTTCCTGACATTCCAAGAAGTCCTGCAAAACTGAAAAATACAGTCATCGCTGCAAGGTGTTTTTTAGTTCCACAGATATGCACAAAATCACCGGGGTGAGAACTGACATCTCCAACGCTTTTTATTCCAGTCTCATCAAGATATGAGATGACACCTGGCACTGGCCACAGACCGTGTAACGAAGTAAATTAATTGACATGCTCTTAAGTATAGTCCCTGGCCAAAGATTTTATTTGTTTAACATGTTGGGGAATAAATGTCTTAAGAATGACACTTTATGGTTCTGTTTTCTTACTGAAGTCCACATTATTTAATGGTCAAACCTATCCTGTCTCTGTCTTGCTTTCTTTAAACAACTTATTTGTCTTGTCAAGGTTGTGGCAGAGGATTCCATTTCTTCCCTTCCACAACATAACCAAGCAAATACATCAACCATATAACCTAGCTGTTACTTATTTTTTCTCCTTGTCTCTCATCTACTCTATTTTCTTCATCTTGTGGATATTCTGGTAGATTTCAGGAATAAGCCCCATGTGGAAAATAAGTATATTATTCCTCTAAACTTATACAGAGGTAATTTTCGGATGTAAACACAGGCCTTGATGAAGAAAGGTTCACTTGCTGGAACTCTGACTGACTGCAGGTCTAGAGGCTTAGGCAAGACAGAGTGATAATAATGTTAGAAACCTACTTGACTCACAAGGGTATCACTCTGAGAAGAAAGATAATTTGAAAAAATTTCTTGAGCTCTGGAGAGGCAGGAGCAAAACAGAAAAATAAAATTTTTTAATTATTTTCAGGTTACTGAATATAATATTAGAAGTTACATAGATGAATTTTGAAGGTATTATGGTGACAGAAAGAAGACAATCTCATGAGGTTATATATTATATAATAATATTTATATGGCATTACCAGAAAGAGAAAAAGATAGTGATGGAGAACAGATCAGTGATTGCCAGGGGTTGGGTGTTAGGGGAGGATGTGACTGCAAAGGAAGGTTTTTAAGGTTATGAAACAATTCTGTATCCTGATTAGAGTGGTGATTTAAGTGAACCTATACGTGTGCTAAAATTTATAAAACTGCAATAAAGGGAAAAAGTCAATTTTATCATGTAATAACTTAACAATAAAATAAAATGATACCCTTTGGGCAAAAACATAAAAGAAAAATTCCTATAAATATGACCTTTATACTCCCTGCCTCTTCTCTGACACTGACAAATTAAAGCTTTTCTTCAAATAATTGCCAACAAACATAAAACAAAATGCTATTATCATGCCCAGTAGTCAACACTTTTTCTTTAAATAGACTTTCCCTTTGGGGTTTTGGCTTTCCTCCTCATTAAGAGATAATAGTCCCAATTGAGGATTCTGGGATGATGGTCAAGTAGGAAACCCCAGGAGTTGACAACTGCAATGGTAGAATCTGTCTGATGTATCTATTTTGGACCTCTGGAGTTTATTGAAAATTTTCAGCTTCCAGAGATAGGCTCATGTGGTAAATTGCAGTTAATTTTCATCAATTTCAACTCTTAGCACAGTAGCACTACCCACTCCTACTCCCAGCCCCATGGCAGGCAGCTTTGCATGCATTTCTGGAGCAAGCTGCACACAGCTTGTATGAGCCAAGGGAGGCAAAATGATGCCTGTCCTCCAAATATTGGTAATTTGTGCTCTGATTGCTGATTCCTGCTTCACATCACAGAGGTGCAGTCAAAGAGGCAGGTGGTCATTGTTGTTTTACCTTCCCTCATTGATACGAACTCCTCCACCTCCAGCTGAAGTGACTTCCAGGGGATTTAAAGAACCAACACCGTCCCTTTCTTCATTTTTCTCTTTTCCCTTTTAATACCCAACAGTAAAAACTAGGATATTCTAAAGCAAGTGTGTATATGGAAAAATTAAAAAGTTACTGTGTACGTTCAGGAAAAGACACAGGCTCAGCAAAGACCTGGGAAGACATTAAGTTTACACCTTAGGCTTATCCTTGACATAGGGACAGCCTATAACCACCAAAATCAGAACTAAAACAATTTTTTTTAAAAATGCAGCAAACTCTGGGAAAACCAGAGAATCTGATTTCTAGGAGTTGCCACATTATTAATTCTAATGTCCAGTTTTAAACAAAAATCACAAGATATATATTTTTAAAAAACAGAAAACTATCAAGGGAAAACAGAAAACATATAAAATGTCCTTTTAAGACCTGGATGAAGCTGGAAATTATCATTCTCAGCAAACTGACACAAGAACAGAAAACCAAACACATGTTCTCACTCATAAGTGGGTGTTGAACAATGAGAACACATGGACACAGGAAGAGGAACATCACACACACTGGGGCCTGCTGGGGAGTAGAGGGTAGGGGAGGGATAGCAAAGAGTCGGGGGATTGGAGAGGGATAACATTAGGACAAATACCTAATGTAGGTGACAGGGAGATAGATGCAGCAAACCACCATGGCGTGTGTATACCTATGTAACAATCCTGCATGATCTGCACGTGTACCCCAGAACTTAACGTATAATAAAAATAAATAAATAAAAATAAACTATTCCTAAAAGAAAAAAAAATTTTTTTCTTTTAGGAATAGTTTATTTTTATTTATTTATTTTTAAACTGCTGATGAGAATGTAAATAGTGTAGCTGCTTTGGAAAGCAATCTGGCAGTTCCTCACATAAGCATAAAGTTATCTTATGTTCTAGCAATGCCATTCTTATGCATTTTCTCAAGAGGAGTGAAAAGATATGTTTACACAAATAAATGTTCATAGCAGCATTATTTATGATAGCCCATAAGTTAGGCACAACTCAAGTGGCTGAATGAATAAACTAAATGTGGTATTCCATACGATGAAATAGTATCTGGCCATAGAAAGGAGTAAAGTTCTGATACATGTGGCAGTTCTGATACATGAACTAATCTTAAAAACATTATGCTAAGCAAAAAAGCAAAAAAGACCAGTCCAAAACTGCCACACTATGGTATGATTCCAATCATATGAAACGTCCTGATCAGGCAAATCTATACAGACAAAATATAGATTAATGGTAACTTCTTAAAGCCGAGGAGGATAGGGCTGTAGATGGATAGCTGAGGGTATGGGGTTGCTATTGAGGTGATAAACATATTTAAAATTGTGGTAATGATCGCACATTTCTGTAAAAATACTTAAAATCACTGAATTTTATATTTTAAATGGATGAGTTGCATGGATACGTGAATTATTTCTAAATAATGCTTTTAAAAACTTAAAACTCTGGAAACAACAACAAAAAAAGAAAGTGTCCCTTCAAAAGTACTGATGGCAGATACACTAGAAAAAAACATTAAAAGAATTGCCTTAAGATGCTCAAAGAACAAAAGGGGGATGTACAAAAAGTCAAAACAAAGATGGAACAAAATGGAAGTATCTATAAACATATAGAATACCTTTAAAAAAAAAAAAAAAAAGCAGCGGCTGGCCATGGTGGCTCATGCCTGTAATCCCAGCACTTTGTAGGGCTGAGATGGGTGGATCACTTGAGGTCAGGAATTTGAGACCAGCCTGGTGAAAATGGTGAAACTCCATCTCTACTAAACACACAAAATTAGCTGGGCATGGTGGTGCATGCCTATAATTCCAGCTACCTGGGAGGCTTAGGCAGGAGAATAACTAGAACCTAGGAAGCAGAGGTTACACTGAGTTCAGATTGTGCCATTGCACTCCAGCCTGGGAGTTTTTAAGAAACTCCATCTTTAAAAATAAAGAAAGAAAACAACTAGAAATTCTAAAGCTATAAAGTAATTGTACTTTATAGACTGAAATGTAAAATTAGCTAGAGTGATTCAAAGGCAGATTTGAGCAGGCAGAAGAAAAAAATCAGCAAACTTGAAAATAGGACAATTAAAATCATAAAGTATAAGTATAAAGAATAGAAAAAAAGATTGACATAAAGTAAACATAGCCTAAAGGTCCTGTAAGATATCACCAAGCAGGCTAATATAAACATTTGGGGAGTCAGAGAAAGATAGGAAGGAAGGGACAGCAATAATATTTGAAGAAATGAAGGCTGAAAACATCCAGTTTGATGAAAGACATAAACAACCAAGAAGCTCAATATAATCCAAGTAAGGTTAACTCAAACAGACCCAAATCAAGATATATTATAATCAAACTTTTGAAAAACCAAGAGATATTATTCAAAGCAGCAAGAGAGAAGCACTTTGTTCATACAAGAGAGTCTCAATAAAAATGTCAGCAGATTTCTCATCAGAACATTGGGGTCCAGAAGGCAGTTGGCCAACATATTCAGAATGCTAAAAGAAAAAAGTGTATCAACCAAGAATCTTATATCCTGCAAAACTGTGAGAGAGAAATTAAAACATTCCCAGATAACAAAAAGCTAAGATAAACAAAAGCTAAGGAAGTTTATGACCACAGGACCTACCCTGGAAGAAATGCTCAGTGGAGTACAGCAAAGTAAAATAAAAGAGCACTAGACAGTAACCCAAAATTCGATGAAAAGGATCTCAATAAAGGTAAATACATGAACAATTATAGAAGCTATTCTTATTGTAACAACAGTTTGTAACTTCAATTTTGTTCTCTACATGACTGAAGTGATTAATACATTTAAAATGTTATTAATCTAAAAGCTAGTATTATTGTAACTTAAGTTTCCAACTCCACATTTTTACTTAATTTGAGAATAATACCATTATTTGAACAATAATTATAATTCAAAGAATTATATTTTGGGGAACACAAGCACATAAACAAGTAATTTTATGACATCAACAACCAAAATAATAGAGACAAAGCTGTTAAAAGAGGTTGTTTTATATGCTATTAAAGTTAAGCAGCTATAAATGCAAATTAGTGTTATAACTGCAGAATGTTAATTGTAATCCTGATGGTAACCACAAGGAAACTATCTATAGAATACATATAAAAGGATACTGAAAGGAATTTAAATATTTCACTATGAAAAAATTTGTTAAAGACAAAGGAAGACCATAATGCAGGAAATGAGAAACAAAAAAGTTATAAGGCGTATAGAAAACATGTAGTCAAATGACAGAAGAACCTCCTTATCAGCAATTACTTCAAATGTAAATGTTTAAATCCTCCAATCAAAACAAAGAGATTAGCAGAAGAGATTTTTTTAAGTGATTCAACTATATGCTGTCTACAAGAGACTCATTTTAGATCCAAAGACACAAATAGACTTAAAGTGAAAGGCTAGAAAAAGACATTCCACGCAAACAGCAACCAGAAGAGGGAAACTGATGTCTATACTAACATAAGACAAAATACACTTTAAATCAAAAGTGTTTATCAGGGAAAAAGGATATTATGTATTAATATAAGTTAAATACAGCAAGAAGATATAACAGTTATAAACGTTTACCACCTAATGACAGACCATCAAAATATATGAAATAAAAACTGACAAAACTGAGGGGAGAAATAGTTCTACAATAATAATTGGATACTCTAATACTCTACTTTCATAAAGTGGTAGAACAAGCAGACAGAAGATAAATAAAAAAATAAACGACTTAAACAACATAATAAACCAAATAGATCAAGTGGACATATACAAAAACTCTACCCAGTAACAACAGTATATGTATGTTTCTCAAGTGCACATGGGCCATTCTCTAAGATAGCCTATGTTAGGTCACAAATTAAGCCTCAATAGATTTATAAAGATATCACACAAAGTGCCTTTTCTGAGCAAAGTGGAATAAAGTTAGATATCAATTACAAAAGTAAAACTACAAAATTCACAAAATTGTAAAAATTAAACAACATGCTCTTCTACAACCAATGGATCAAAGACCAAATCACAATGGAAATTATAAAATACTTAAAGAAGAATGATAATGAAAACACAACATACCAAAACTCATGAGACAGAGCTAAAGCAGTGGTAAAGGGGAAATTTGTAGTTACAAATGTTTACATTAAAAAACAACAAAGATTTCACATTGACAGTTTAACTTTACAATTTAAGAAACTAGTGAAAGTACAAAATAAACCCAAAGCTAGAAGAAGGAAAGAAATAATAAAGTTTAAAGCCAAGATAAATGAAATAGAGAGTAAAAAAAGACAACATAAAAAAATCAAAAACAAACATCGGTTCTCTAAAAAAAGAAATAAACAAAATCTGTTAACTAGACAAACTGTTAACTAGATCAATTTTAAAAGAAAGAAGGTTCAATTTCCCAAAATCAGAAAAGCGGACATTACTACAGTTTCTATAGAAATAAAATGCCAGATGAAAACACTACAAGAAAATAAAAGAAAAAATACACTACAGAGCAATATCCTTCTTGAACACTGATGTGAAAATCCTCAACAAAATAATAGTAAATTGAATTAGCAGCATATTAAAAGGATTATACACTACGACCAAGTGAAATTTATTTATGCAATGCAAGGGTAGTTCAACGTCAAAACAATTGACCAATGTAATAATCACATAAACAGAATGAGAGGGAAATAACACATAATCATCTCAATTGATGCAGAAAAAAACCTTTGATTCAATTTAACACACTTTCATTGAAAAGAAAATGTCAAAAAAGTAAGAACAAAAGGAAACTACCTCAATATGATAAAAACCATGTATGAAAATCCAAGGCAAATATCATCCTCAATGGTGAAAACCTGAAAACCTTTTCTCTCAGATCAGAAACAAGGCAACAATATCTGCTTTTACCACTTCCATTCAACATAGTACTAGAAGTTCTGGCCAGAGCAATTAGGCAAGACAAAGAAATAAAGGAATACAAATTGGAAAGTAAAATGATCTCTGTTCACAGATGATATGATTTTATACAAAGAAAACCCTAAAAGGTTCCACTCCTAAGAAACCATTTGAACTAATAAATGAATTCTGCAAAGTAGCAAGATACAAAGTCAACATGTTAACTGTATTTCTACACACTAACAATGAACAATCTGAACGGAAATGACAAAAACAATTTAATTTACAATAGCATCAGAAATAACAAAATACTTAGAAATTACCTTATGCAAGGAGGTGAAAGACTTGTAAAATATAAAACACTGATGAAAAAATAAAGAAGGCATAAATAAATTGGAATGCATACCATGTTCATGAATTGGAAGACTTAATAGTGTCAAGACATCCATACTATCTACTCTACAAATCCAATGCAATCTTTAACAAAATCCTAAGGTTGGCTTTTGAAGAAACTGAAAAACCCCATCCTAAAATTCATACAGAATCTCAAGGGATTCTAAATAGCCAAACAAATGTGAAAAATAAAAATGTTAGAAAACTCACACTCCTGATTCCAAAACTTACTACAAAGTTATAGTAATCAACTCAGCATGGTACTGACATAAAGACAGACATATAGATCAATGAAATAGTATAGAGATGCCAGAAATAAACTCTTGCATATATGGCCAAATGATTTTTGACAAGGATGCCAAAATCATATAATGGGAAAAGGATAGTCTTTTCAGCAAATGGTGCTGGAAAAACTGGATATCTACAGGCAAAAAGATGAGTTGGATCTTTATCTAACTCTATATATAAAAATTAACTGAAAGTGGATCAAAGACCTAAATGAAAGACCTAAAACTATAAAACTCTTAGAAGAAAACATAGGACGAAAGCTTAATGACATTGGATTTGGCAGTGATGTTTTGGATATGACATAAAGGCACAGGCAAAGAGTGACAAAATAGACAAACTGAATTTCATGAAAAAATTTTAAATTTTGTTCATCAAAAGGCATTATAAACAGAGTAAGAAGGAAATACATAGAATATAAAATATTTGCAGATAACATATCTGATAAGAAATTAATATCCAGAATATATAGAGAATCCGAAAACTCACTAAAACAAACAACAATGGGCAAAGGCCCTGAGTAGACATTTCTCCAAAGACAACACACAAATTGCAAATAAGCATATGACAAGATGCTCAATGTCACTAACCAGTAGGGAAATGCAAATCAAAACTATAATAAGATAACACGTCACACTCATTAGGATGGCTACTATGTAAAAAAAAAAGACACAGAAAATAGTAAGTGTTGGTGAGGCCATAGAGAAATTAAAAACTTTGTGCACTTTTGGTAGGAATGTAAAATGGTTCTGCCACTGTGGAAAACAGTGTAGCAGTTCCTCAAAAGAGTAAAAATATATTATCATACTACCCAGCAATTCTCCTTCTGAGTATATACCCAAATGAACTGAAACCAGGATCTTGGAGAGGTATTTGCACAACCATGTATATAGCCGCCTTATTCACAATAGCTAAAACACGGAAGTCACTCAATTATTGATGACAGATGAATGGATAAGCAAAATGTGGTATTCACATACAATGGAATATTAGACAGTCTTAAAAAGGAATGAAATTCTGACCTATGCTTACAACATAGATGAATCTTGAAGACATTATGTTAAGTGAAGTAAGCCAGAAACAAAGAGACACATACTGTAGGGTTTCACTAGATGAGGTACTTAGCATACCCAAAATCATAGACAGAAAGTAGAACAGTGGTTGCCAAGAGCAACAGGGAGGAGGTGATGGGAGGTTATTGTTTAATGGGTACAGAGTTTCACTTTTACAAGATAAAAAGAGTTCTGAAGATGGAAGGTAGTGATGGTTGCACAACAATACAAATGATATTTAATATCACCAAACTGTAGATTTAAAACTGGCTAATGGGGTAAACCGTATATGTTTTTAATCACAATAAAAATAATTGGAGGGCAGGGAAAAATATCTTAGTTCCTTCTTAGATAAATAGAGGGAACTTTCATGACTGTTGCCCTAGAGTTTGAAGATTCTGAATGGCATGATTGTAAAAATCATTGCATTAAACATGTTGGCAATACAAAGTACACCACAAATTATGTAAATATCATTTGCAAGTTTTAAAATGCATTTCCTTTCACTTACACTAAGCATTTAGTTAATTTCTGGGCATAAAACATTTATCTTCCCAGGGCATACTTACCAATTTCTCATACTAGATATTATAATTTGCCAAAAGTCAAATTGAGAACAACCCAGGATTGAAGCTCTCAGTGGATGTGCAGAGAGGGTGAGTCAGAGCCACATTTCCAGACGTATCTTTATTGCCCACAGAAAGGGGAAATTCACAGGTATAAAAGAGACGCAGGATACCAGGCAGAGGTTTTGGCTGGTGTAGCTGTCAGCCGGTGTGGCTGTGGCCCACGCTGCAGCGCAGCGGCACTCCACAGCGCTCCACACAAAGCGCACTGGTCCGGGTGCCCTGTTGAACCGGCAACCTGAGACTTGAGAGGGCTGAACTTGAGACTGAACAGGACTTGGACAGTGAGCCAGCCCAGGAGATTCCAGGGACACAGCGTTTGGGGTAGTGCAGTGCGACAAACAAAACGGCAATTCCAAACGCTCCCGGTGGAGAGGTTCCCTGAAAGCACAGCTCCGTGGGGGAGGGGTGTCCACCATTACCGAGGCAATCAGCCCCTACTGAGGTACACGCCCATTGCTAATGCATCCTGCTGTTGCCAAGGCAACCCGGTACAACAGAAAGACTCCACCACAGGCGTAGCCTGTGGCAGCAGGGCGGAGACTGCAGCAGAAGGGCAGAGCCTGCAGCAACAGGGCGAACCTCACACCAGCAGGGCAGAGCCTTGGGAAGCAAATAGAGACTAGACTGCCTCCGAGCTCGGCAGGACAGCACAACGGACACTCAAAAATAAAGCCCCAACCCCCCCGGACAGAGCATCTGTGTAAAAAAAAGTTTTTTTTAAATGAGTTCGTGTTGCAGCAGAATTAAACATAGCAGCCTAACAGTCCTGAATGAACAACAGAGCTCACAGCTCAGCAATTGAGCTCCTATAAAGTACAGACTGTCTCCTCAAGCAGCTCCCTGGCCCCTCTATATCCAAAAGACTGACATTTGTCAGGCATCATTCTGGGACAAAGATAGCAGAAAAAGAAACTGGTAGCATCCCTCACTGTTCCACAGCTGCTATAGATGCACCCCAGACAAGCAGGGCCTGGAGCGGACCTCAGTAGTCGTACAGTGAAGGGGCTAGTCTGGTAGAAGGAAAACCAAGTAACAGAAATACTTCATCATCAACAATCTGGGTGTCCATTCAGAGACCCAATGGAAAAGTCAGCAACTACACAGACAACAGGTGGATAAATCCACAAAGATGGGAAGAAACCAGCGCAAAAAGGAGAAAAACACCCGAAACCAGAACACCTCGCCTCCTAGAAAGGACCAAACTCCTCACAATCAAGGGAACAAAGCTGGATGGAGAATGACTGTGATGAAATGACAAAAGTAGACTTCAGAAGGTGGATAATGAGAAACTTTTGTGAGCTAAAAGAACATGTATTAAATCAATGCAAAGAAACTAAGAACCTTGAAAAAAGATATGAAAAAAGATTCGAGGAAATGATAACAAGAATGGATAACTTAGAGGGGAATATGAATGAATTAAAGGAGCTGAAAAACACCATATGAGAACTTTGCAAAGCATGCACAAGTTTCAATAGCCGAATTGACCAAGCAGAAGAAAGAATATCAGAAGTCGAAGATCAACTAAATGAAATAAAATAAGAAACCAAGATCAGAGAAAAAAGCACAAAAAGGAATGAACAAAGTCTTCAAGAAATGTGGGACTATGTTAAAAGACCTAACCTACGTTTGATAGGTGTACCAGAAGGGGACGAAGAGAATGAATCCAAGCTGCAAAATATTCTTCAGGACATTATACAGGAAAATTTCCCACACCTAGGAAGACAGGCCAACACTCAAATGCAGGAAATGCAGAGAACATCACAAAGATATTTACAAGAAGAGCAACCCCAAGGCACACAATCATCAGATTCAATAAGGTTAAAATAAAGGAGAAAATACTAAGGGCAGCCAGAGAAAAAGGTCAGGTCACAGACAAAGGGAAGCCCATCAGACTCATAGCAGATCTCTTGGCAGAAACACTACAAGACAGAAGAGAGTGGGGTCCAATATTCAACATCCTTAAAGAAAAGAACTTTCAACCCAGAATTTCATATCCAGCCAAACTGAGCTTCAGAAGTGAAGGAAAAATAAAATCCTTTGCGAACAAGCAAGTACTCAGAGATTTTGTTACCACCAGTCCTGGTTTACAAGAGCTCCTAAAAGAGGCACTACACATAGAAAGGAACAACCAGTACCAGCCATTCCAAAATCACACTAAATGCTAAAGAGCATCAACATAATGAAGAATCTACAACAACTAATGAGCAAAACAGCCAGCTAGCATCAAAATGGCAGCATCAAATTCACACATAACAATATTAACCCTAAATGTAAATGGACTAAATGCACCAATCAAAAGACACAGACTGGCAAATTGGATAAAAATCCAAAACCCATCAGTGTGCTGTATCCAGGAAACCCATCTCACATGCAAGGATACACAAAGGCTCAAAATAAAGGGATGGAGGAAGATTTACCAAGCAAATGGAGAGCAAAAAAAAAGCAGGAGTTGCAATTCTCATCTCTGATAAAATAGACTTTAAAGCAACAAAGATCAAAAGAGACAAAGAAGGTCATTACATAATGGTAAAAGGATTGATACAACAAGAAGAGCTAACGATTCTAAACATATATGGACCCAATACAGGAGCACCCAGATACATAAGGCAAGTTCTTAAAGACTTACAAAGAGACTTAGACTCCCACACAATTATAGTGGGAGACTTTAACACTCCACTGTCAATACTAGACAGATCAACCAGACAGAAAATCAACAAGGATATCCAGGGCTTGAACTCAGACCTGGAGCAAGCAAACGTGATAGACATTTACGGAACTCTCCACCCCAAATCCACAGAATACACATTCTTCTCAGCACCACATCACACCTACTCTAAAATTGACCACATAATTGGAAGTAAAGCACTGCTCAGCAAATGCAAAACAACTGAAATCATAACAAACAGCCTCTCAGACCATAGTGCAATCAAGTTAGAACTCAGAATTCAGAAACCAACCCAGAACCACACAGCTTCATGGAAACTGAACAACTGGCTCTTGAATGTTGACTGGATAAACAATGAAATGAAGGCAGAAATAAAGAAGTTCTTTGAAACCAATGAGAATGAAGACACAACATGCCAGAATCTCTGGGACACATTTAAAGCAGTCTCTAGAGGAACGTATACAGCAATAAGTGCCCATATGAGGAGAATGGTGAGATCCAAAATTGACACCCTATCGTCAAAATTGAAAGAGCTAGAGGAGCAAGATCAAAAAAGCTCAAAACCCAGCAGAAGACAAGAAATAACTAAGATCAGAGCTGAACTGAAGGAGATTGAGACACGAAAAACCCTTCAAAAAATCAATAAATCCAAGAGCTGGTTTTTTGAACAGATCAACAAAATAGACAGACCACTAGCCAGATTGATTAAAAAGAAAAGAGAGAACAACCAGATAGATGCAATAAAAAATGATAAAGGAGAAATCACCACAGATCCCACAGAAATTCAAACCATCATCAGAGAATATTACAAACAACTCTATGCACATAAACTAGTAAATCTGGAAGAAATGGATAAATTCCTGGACTCCTGTGTCCTCCCAAGCCTAAACCAGGAGGAAGCTGAAACTATGAATAGACCAATAACAAGGTCAGAAGTCGAGGCAGCAATTAAGAGCCTACCACACAAAAAAAGCCCAGGTCCAGATGGGTTCACAGCTGAATTCTACCAGACACACAAAGAGGAGCTGGTACCATTCCTTCTAAAACTATTTCAAACAATCCAAAAAGAGGGAATCCTTCCCAAATCATTTTATGAGACCAATATCATCCTGATACCAAAACCTGGCAGAGACCCAACAAGAAAAGAAAACTTCAGGCCAATATCCATGATGAACATAGATGCAAAAATCTTCAATAAAATATTGGCAAGCCAATTGCAACAGCAAATCAAAAAACTTATTCATCATGACCAAGTAGGATTCATCCTGGGGATGCAAGGCTGGTTCAACATACACAAGTCTATCAACATAATTCACCACAGAAACAGAACCAAAAACAAAAACCACATGATTATCTCAATTGACGCAGAGAAGGCATTTGACAAAATTCAACAGCCCTTTTTGCTAAAAATCCTCAATAAACTCAGTATCAATGAAACGTATCTCAAAGTAATAAAAGCTATTTATGACAAACCAACAGCCAATATCATAGTGAATGGGCAAAAACTGGAAGCATTCCCTTTGAAATCTGGCAATAGACAAGGATGCCCTCTTTCACCACTCCTATTCAATATAGTACTGGAAGTTCTAGCCATAGCAATCAGGCAAGAAAAAGAAATAAAGTGTATTCAAATAGGAAAGGCGGAAGCCAAATTGTCTCTATTTGCAGATGACATGATAGTATACCTAGAAGACCCCATTGCCTCAGCCCAAAAACTCCTGAAACTGATAAGCAACTTCAGCAAAGTCTCAGGATATAAAATCAATGTGCAAAAATCACAAGCCTTCCTCTACACCAATAACAGACTTAAAGAAAGCCAAATCAAGAACAAACTGCCATTCACAATTGCTACAAAAAGAATAAAATACCTTGGAATACAACTCACAAGGAACGTAAGGGACCTCTTCAAGGAAAACTACAAACCACTGCTCAGTGAAATCAGAGAGGATACAAACAGATGGAGAAACATTCCATGTTCATGGTTAGGAAGAATCAATATCGTTAAAATGGGTATACTGCCCAAAGTAATTTACAGAATCAATGCTATCCCCATCAAGCTACCATTGGCTTTCTTCACAGAACTGGAAAAAACAACCATGAACTTCATATGGAACCAAAAGAGAGCCTCCATAGCCAAGTCAATTCTAAGCAAAAAGAACACAGTGAAGGACATCACACTACTGGATTTCAAACTATACTACAAGGCTACAGTAATCAAAACAGCATGGTACTGTTACCAAAACAGAGATATAGACCAATGAAACAAAACAGAGGCATCGGAGGCAAGCCAACATATCTACAACCATACAATCTTTGATAAACCTGACAAAAACCAGCAATGGGGAAAGGATTCCCTGTTTAACAAATGGTGTTGGGAAAACTGGCTAGCCATGTGCAGAAAGCAGAAACTGGACCCCTTCCTGACACCTTACACTAAAATTAACTCCAGATGGATTAAAGACTTAAACATAAGACCTGGCACCATAAAAACCCTAGAAGAAAATCTAGGCAAAAACATCCAGGACATAGGAGTAGGCAAGGACTTCATGAACAAAACACCAAAAGCATTGGCAACAAAACCCAAAATAGTCAAATGGGACCTAATGAAACTCCACAGCTTCTGCAAGGCAAAAGAAACAGTCACTAGAGTGAATCGGCAACCAACAGAATGGGAAAAAATATTTGCAGTTTACCCATCTGACAAAGGGCTGATATCCAGAATTTACAAAGAACTCAAACAGATTTACAGGAAAAAAACCAACAAACCCATCCAAAATTGGGCAAAGGATATGAACAGACACTTTACGAAAGAAGACATATATGAGGCCAACAATCATATGAAAAAATGCTCATCGTCACTGGTCATCAGAGAGATGCAAATCAAAACCACATTGAGATACCATCTCACGCCAGTTAGAATGGCGATCATTAAAAAATCTGGAGACAACAGATGCTGGAGAGGATGTGGAGAAATAGGAACACTTTTACACTGTTGGTGGGAGTGTAAATTAGTTCAACCACTGTGGAAGACAGTGTGGCGATTCCTCAAGGCCTTAGAAATAGAAATTCCATTTGACCCAGCAATCCCATTACTGGGTATATATCCAAAAGACTATAAATCGTTCTACTATAAGGACACATGCACACGGATGTTCATTGCAGCACTGTTTACAATAGCAAAGACCTGAAATCAACCCAAATGCCCATCGATGATACACTGGATTGGGAAAATGTGGCACATATACACCATGGAATATTATGCAGCAATCAGAAATGATGAGTTTGTGTCATTTGTAGGGACATGGATGAATCTGGAGAACATCATTCTCAGCAAACTGACACAAGAACAGAAAATGAAACACTGCATATTCTCACTCATAGGCGGGTGATGAAAAATGAGAGCACATGGACACAGAGAGGGGAGTACTAAACACTGGGGTCTATTGGGGGGAAAAGGGGAGGGCCAGTTGGAGGGGTAGGTGGGGAGGGATAGCCTGGGGAGAAATGCCAAATTTGGGTGAAGGGGAGAAAGCAAGCAAAACACACTGCCATGTGTGTACCTATGCAACTGTCTTGCATGTTCTGCACATGTACCCCAAAACCTAAAATGCGATAAAAATTAAAAAAATAAAGATTAAAAAAAAAAAGTCAAATAGAGCTCAACGTCTGTCCCACTTCAGCCATTAAAAATTACACTACTTTTAACCCTCTACATTAAAAAAATGAATGGATGTGGGCAGGATGTGTGTAAAATATAGTTCACAATGGAAAAAATAAGAGTATATTAGGTCATAAGGATGAGACTCAGTCTCCCAAAGATCTCATGGCATCATAAACCTGCAGACACTGCCTGAGTGCTTTAGCTGCACACCTGACTTGTACTGCCAGATAAAATACAGGACACCTAATTAAATTTGAGTTTCAAATATGTGACAAATAATTATTTTAGCATGTCATGACTATGATCTAAATATTGCATGAAGTACACTTATACCAAAACATTTATAATTTATCTAAAATTCAAATTTAACTGGGCATTCTGTAGTTTTATTTGCTAATGATGGTGACTCTACACCTGACATTTCACCACCCACTGAGTTGTTATACCCTGTTCACTGTATGTGAGAGTTTAAGCTATTTAATGAGCAAGATCAGAGCAGAAATGGCATCACTCATGCTGGCCAGGTCTTGTTTTTATTTTATCTTTCATCTCTAATTCAGAGGAATATTTTGTGAGAGAATGTCAGCCCACTATTATAATTCCTTAAAAAAGAGATTATACCTCAAGCAACCCAGTTTTCTTTATTAACACTAATATCTATCAAATCTTTACTATATTCTAGACAATGTTTCATAGTGCCATATATGTGTGCTTTTAAAAATGGTACATTATCCCAATGTTACTGATTAGAGAGCTCTGGTAAAAAGCATTAAGATACTTTACTCAAAGCCATTGATCATGGAGTACAGGGCAATGAATTGAGGCACTTTGACCCCCTACCTGGCACTCAGCCACGTTTTCTTAATTAATCTTTGAGTCTTTATCTACAAATTTATGTAAACCTATTTTGAACTCAACAATAAACCTTTAAACACTTAGTAATATATTTGAAATATCCTATATTTTTCTTAATATTATACAAATTAGATTTTTAACTATTTGACTAAGTCTTCCTTTAATTTACTTATTTCTTGACCACATTATATCTTAGACAATGACTTTCATAAATTTACTAGTTGCTCTATATCTTTAAAACTACCTATTTTAAGTTATATAAAGTGATCCTACTTCTTGGCTTCCCAGATTTGATAAAGAGGTTGACATTCTACCTAATAACAAGATTGGGATTATGTAAAATTCACTCAAAGTATATCTTCGTAATCTTGTTTTTCTTACATGGAAGAACCAATTTTATAGCTTTTTAGTGATATTTTATCAAACATATCCACTTTCATCCTGCCTTTATTGACAGTAAAACAAATAGGAGTTGAGTTCTAGAGGTGGCCACACCTGGTCCTTTGCAATGTCAGCCAAGGCTTAGTTTCCAATGGCCTTCCTTTTCAGGCAGGGCTTCCTAGTGTTTGTGCTGTACTGCCATGAATGAATTCTGTCATCAGTTCTCCAAATGTGTATTGAAAGCCTACACTTGACCAGGCTCAGTACAAGAATGACCCCTTAAAAAGGACCAGGCGTAATGGCCCATGCCTGTAATCCCAGCACTTTGGGAGGCTGAGGCAGGCAGATCATGAGGTCAAGAGATCGAGACCATCCTGACAAACATGGTGAAACCTTGTCTCTACTAAAAATACAAAAGTTAGTTGGCGTGGTGGTGCACACCTGGAATCCCAGCTACTCAGGAGGCTGAGGCAGGAGAATCACTTGAAACCAGGAGGTAGAGGTTGCAGTTAGCCAAGACCATGCCACTGTACTAAGGAAAAAAAGTACAGTCTGTGGTGTCAGGGAGCTCGCAACCTATTGGGTAACACTTAGAATGGCTTACAGTGACTTCTTATTCCTCTTTATCTGGGTCTATATATACTGCCTGCTTGAAGTATCTTGCTTTATTCATATTCTCCCTCAAATGGGAGACTGATGAGATAGATCATCTCAGAGCACTGGATACCCTTCAATCGACATGAAGCAAAGATTGAGGTAATGGATGGCTCCTGTCCTGCCTTCTTGCCAAGTGAGAGTTGGCCCAAGGGTCACCAGCACTGTCACTCATATTCCAAGCAACTCTGGCCAGACAAAAGAACAACAGCAACAAAATAAAAGCAAAACACGACAACAGTGATCATACTTTAAATAATTTCAGGCTCATGCAACATTATGAGATTAGCTTATGGTCATTCTGATAGTAGTTTCTTTCACTCATTTCATCTGACTTTTCAACCACAGTTTTACAAGTTGCTTAGATTTCCTGATACGGTTTGTCTGTGTCCCACCCAAATCTCATCTTGAATTCCTACTTGGTGTGGGAAGAACCCGGAGGGAGGTAATCATGAAATTACCATGGGGTGGGTCTTTCTCATGCTGCTCTCCTGACAGTGAATAAGCTTTATGAGATCTGATGGTTTTATAAAGACAATTCCCTCCACAAGCTCTCCCTCTTTGCCTGCTGCCATCCATGTAAGATGTGACTTACTCCTCCTTGCCTTCCACCATGACTGTGAGGCCTCCCCAGCCATGTGGAAGTGAGTACATTAAACCTCTTTCTTTGTAAATTGCCTAGTCTCAGGTATGTCTTTATTAGAAAATAGAGTAATACATTTTCTTTTAGATACTTTCCCAGTATCTTTTTCTCACAAATGCCACAATAGCCTTGGTGTTTCTGTTTTTAAAATTCTATTTAAAATAAACTACTTTTCTCAAGCTTGGCTATCTTATGTGAAAATCATTCCAACTTTTCCATATAGATGGCTAAATCTGGCGTTGGCTCCCTCTGAAGTTTCTCTCTCCTGCACGATTTTTCAGGTGCCCATTACTCATTCTCCTCCTCCTCTGACTCTCTCTAGACTCCTCCCTCTCACTGTCCAGGTTATCACCAAACATCTCCCAAGATCAGTGTAATTTGTGGTGTTGCCATTATGTGTAACATTCCATTGTCCCCTCCACTGATAAATCTTGCTGTTGATCATAGCTGCTTCAGTCAACCACAGAGCAAGTTGTAATCATTTGCAAATGCCCCTGCCAAGTTTGCCAATGCTCTGGAGCCTTGGATGGGCATCAGAATTGTACAGTGTTCTCAAAATGAGACAATGTTTTCTTTCACCATTTATGTTACCCAGTACTAGAAAAACACATACGCAAGCATTGCTGCATGGAAACATGCAGGCTACCGTGGTAACGGGTTTTTGCCTATAGAATCATCCCTTTATGACCCAGAAATAAGTCCCAAGGGAAGTAGGTTCTTCCTTTCTGGAAACTGAGGCCTATTATGGGGCCAAGTTTGTTGATCTGAACTTCTCTGGCTAGATCATGTTATTTTCCAAGAGAAAAACCTCAAGTCTTCATGGTAGGACCCTCCAACAGTCTCTCAAACAAGTATGAATCCCACTGTTGGATACAGATTCAGCTCAACGTGCAATTCTGCTACCTTTCTGAGATTACATTTTTTCCAATCAAGAGGTATATTGGGCAGGTATGAAGCTATTTAATTTTGACAAGGTAGAAAAGAGTTGTGGAGCATGCTCTAAAGATCACAGAAATTTCTGGAATATTAAAATGTCCTACCAATAAAAATTTGACTACAGAAACATTAAAACTTTGTTACAGAAATAAGTATATAAATAAAGTCAAAAGGCAAGTGACAAATGGGAGTTGGGAGGGGAAACAGATAATCAGCAACTTATTTCCTTAATATGAAGATAGCTTTTATAGACTTAAAAAGATGAGCAGCACAGTAGATAAATGAATCAACAGTAGAAACAGACAGCTCAGAGAAAAACAAACACAATAGCCAAGACTTCTATAGAGATGCTTATCTCACTCATAACCAAAATGAATTAAAGTAGTAAGATTCCATTTTTCACCTAAAAGTTTGAAAAAGACTTTTAGGTGAAAACATATACCAAAGGTAAAAGTGAAAGAAACAAGGAGTCTGGCACATTGTTGTAGAAAGAAAAAATTATGACCGTTGTTTGGAAAGGACCTTGGCAATCACCATAAAGGTAATTTAAATTTGTATACCATTAAACCCAGGAAATTTCAGGAATTTATTCAACATATGTGCTTTTCAGTGTATATTTAGAACATGATGTTGCACAGCAGGACAGGGTCAGTTGAGGCCAGGTTTTTATACACGGTGGGAAGGAAGGGAACCTTGGAGCTGATGCTTGAGTGAAATGGAAGTGAGAAATCTGAATGGAGATAGGGAGGCCAGAGCTCCAGGTAAGGAAAGCAAAAAAGGAAAAAGTCCAAAAACCTGGAACAATCTTTTCTTAATGGATATTTAGTTCATTTTGAACTCTTCTAAAGATTACAGATTCTTCTATTGCTTCTTCTAGCATTTGGGGAGGATGTTTTGGTTGGGCATTTAAATCTTTGATTCAAACCAATATATTTTTTGAAAGATAGGAATCTTAGCACTCTTGTGAATGTTTAAATCTATCTGGGCATATGTCCTATTATTTATTTTAGATAACTTCTTAGATGTAGAACAAATGGATTAAAAATATTGACTATTAAAAGATTATTTGGTATATAATATTTTACATATTTATGGGGTTCCTGTGATTTTTCATTACATCCATAGTGTTTTTAATAACCAAGTCAGGGTATATAAGTATCTATCACCTCAAGTATATATCATTTCTATGTGTTGGGAACAATCCAAGTCTTCTACCTACCTTAAAATATATAATACATTGTTGCTAACTGTAGTGACTGTATTTTGAAAGAATTTTGATGCACCTCTTTTCCTAATTGAATATACTTTATTTCTTTTTCTTGCTCGATTGCTCTGGCTAAAATTTCCAATACTATGTGGAATAGGAATGGTGAGAGAGGGCATCTTTGTCTAGTGCCAGTTTTCAAAGGGAAAGCTTCCAGTTTTACCCATTCAGTATGATATTGTCTGTTGGTTTGTCATAAATAGCTTTTATGATTTTGAGATACATTCCATTGATACCTAGTTTATTGAGAGTTTTTAACATAAAGCACTGTTGACTTTTGTCAAAGGCCTTCTCTGTGTCTATTGAGATAATCGTGGTTTTTGTCTTGTGTTCTGTTTATGTGATGGATTACGCTGATAGATTTGCATATGTTGAACCAGACTTGCTTCCCCAGGGTGAAGCCTATTTGATCATGATGGATAAGTTTTTTGATGTACTGTTGCATTCAGTTTGCCAGTATTTTATTAAAAGTTTTTGCATCGATGTTCGTCATGGATACTGGCCTGAAATATTCTTTTTTAGTTGTATGCCTGCCAGGTTTTGATATCAGGATGATGTTGGTATCATAAAATGAGTTAGGGAGGATTCCCTCTTTTTGTATTGTTTGGAATAGTTTCAGAAGGAATGGTACCAGCTCATCTTTGGACATCTGGTAGAATTTGGCTGTGAACCTGTCTGTACCTGGACTTTTTTTGGTTGGTAGGCTATTAATTGCTGCCTCTACTTCAGATCTTATTAGTATATTCAGGGATTCAACTTCTTCCTGGTTTAGTCTTGGGAGGGTTTAAGTTTCCAGGAATTTATCCATTTATTCTAGATTTACCGGATTATGTGCATAGAGTTGTTTGTAGTAATTTCTGATAGTAGTAATTTCTCCTTCATTTCATTCTTATTTCTGTAGAACTGGTGGTGATATTCCCTTTATCATTTTTTACTGCATCTATTTGATTCTTCTATTTTTTTATTAGTCTGTCTAGTGGTCTATTTTGTTGATATTTTTTAAAAAATCAGCTGCTGGATTTATTAATTTTTTGAAGGGTTTTTTTGTGTCTCTGTCTCCTACAGTTCTGCTCTGATCTTAGTTATTTCTTGTCTTCTGCTAGCTTTTGAATTTGTTTGATCTTGCTACTCTAGGTCTTTTAATTTTGATGATAGGGTGTTGAGTTTAGACATTTCCTCACTTTTCATGTGGGCATTTATTGCTATAAATTTCCTTCTAGACACTGCTTTAAATGTGTCCCAGAGATTCTGATATGTTGTTTCTTCATTCTTACTGGTTTTGAAGAACTTCTTTATTTCTGCCTTCATTTCATTATTTATCCAGTAGTCATTCAGGAGCAGGTTGTTTAGTTTGTGTAGTTTTGGGATTTTGAGTGAGTTTTTTAACCCTGAGTTCTAATTCAATTGCACTCTGGTCTGAGAGACTGAGTGTTATGATTTCTATTCTTTTGCATTTGTGAGGAGTGATTTACTTGTTCAGTTTCCAAGTAGTTTTGTGGTTTTGCATGAGTTTCTTAATCCTGAGTTCTAATATAATTGCACTGGGGTCTGAGAGAGTGGTTGTTATGATTTCCATTCTTTTGCATTTGCTAAGGAGTGATTCACTTCCAATTATGTGGTCTATTTTAGAGTAAGTGGAATGTGATGCTGAAAAGAATGTATATTCTGTGGATTTGAGATGGAGAGTTCCGTAGAAGTTTATTAGGTCCACTTGGTCCAGATCTGAGTTCAAGTCCTGGGTATCTTTGTTAATTTTCTGTCTCATTGATCTGCCTAATATTAACAGTGGAGTGTTAAAGTTTCCCACTATGATTGTATGGGAGTCTCAGTCTCTTTGTAGGTCATTAAGAACTTGCTTTATATATCTGGGTGCTACTGTATTATGTGTACATATATTTAGGGTAGTTAGCTTTTGTTGTTCCATTGATACTTTTACCACTGTGCAATGCCCTTCTTTGTCTCTTTTGACCTTTGTTGGTTTAAAGGCTCTATTATCAGACTAGGATTGCAACCCTTGCTTTTTTTTTTTTTTGCTCTCCATTTGCTTGGTAAATCTTTCTCTATCCTTTGGAGTTTATGTGTGTCTTTGCACATGAGATGGGTCTCCTGAATACAGCACATTGAAGGGTCTTGACTTCTTATCTAATTTGCCAGTGTGTGTCTTTTGTTGGGGCATTTACCCATTTACATTTGAGGTTAATATTGTTATGTATAAATTTGATCCTGCCATTTGGATACTAGCTGTTTTTCCCCATTAGTGATGCAGTTTCTTCATTGTGTCGATAGTCTTTATCATTTGGTACATTTTTGCAGTGGCTGGTACCGGTTAACCTTTCCATGTTTAGTGCTTCCTTCAAGAGCTCTTGCAAGTCAGGCCTGGTGGTGATGAAATCTCTCAGCAATTGCTTGTGTGTGAAGGATTTTATTTCCCCTTCATTTATGAAGCTTAGTTTGGCTGGATATAAAATTCTGGTTTGAAAGTTCTTTATGGATGTTGAATATTGGATCCCACTCTCTTCTGGCTTGTGGGGTTTCTGCTGAGAGTTTTGCTGTGAGTCTGATGGGCTTCCCTTTGTGGGTTACTCAACCTTTCCCTCCGGCTGCCCTTAGGCATTTTTTCCTTCATTTCAACCCTGGTGAATCTGACGATTATGTGCCTTGGGGTCTTGGGGTTGCTCTTCTTAAGGACTATCTTTGTGGTATTCTTCGTATTTCCTGGAGTTGAATGTTGGCCTGCCTTGCTAGGTTGGGAAAGTTCTATTGGATAATATCCTGAAGAGTGTTTTCCAGCTTGGGTTCATTCTCCCTGTCACATTCTGGTACACCTATCAAACACAAATTAGGTCTTTTCACATAATCCCATATTTCTTGGAGGCTTTGTTCAATTCTTTTCACTCTTTTTTCTTTAATCTTGCCTGATCATTTTATTTCATTGAGTTTGTCTTCAGTCTCTGATATCCTTTCTTCTGCTTGGTTAATTTGACTATTGAAACTTGTGTATGCTTCGCAAAGTTCTCATGCTGTGTTTTTCAGCTTCATCAAGTCGTTTATGTTCTTCTCTAAGTCGGTTCTTCTAGTCAGCATTTTATCTAACCTTTTCTCAAGGTTCTTAGTCACTTTGCATTGGGTTAGAAAATGTTCCTTTAGCTCAGAGAAGTTTGTTATTACCCACCTTCTGAAGCCTGCTTCTGTCAATTCATCAAACTCGTTCTCCATCCAGTTTTGTTCCCTTGCTGGTGAGGAGATGTGATCCCTTGGAAGAGGAGAGGTGTTCTGGTTTTTGGTGATTTCATCTTTTTTTCACTGGCTTCTTCCCATCTTTGTGGATTTATCTACCTTTTGTCTTTGAAATTGGTGATTTTTAGATGGGGTCTCTGAGTGGACATCCTTTCTGTTGATGTTGAAGCTATTTCTTTCTGTTTTTTAGTTTACCTATTAACAGTCATGCCTCTCTGCTGCAGGACTGCTGGAGGTCCACTCCAGACCCTCCTTGCTTGGGAATCATCTGCAGGGTCTGCAAGACAGTAAGAGTTACTGCCTGTTCCTTCTTCTGGAATGTTCACCCCAGAAGGGTATCCATCAGATGTCAGCCAGAGCTCTCCTTTATGAGGTATATCCTCTTTGGATATACAGGAGTCAGGGAGCCACTGAAGGAGGCAGTCTGTCCCTTATTGGAGCTCAAGTGCTGAGCTGGGAGCTCCACTGTTCTGTTCAGAGCTGCTGGGCAGGGATGTTTAAGTCTGCTGCAGCAGAGCTCACAACCACCTCTTTTTCCCAGGTGCTCTGTCCCAGGAAGGTGGGGCTTTATTTAGAAGTCCCTGATGTGCTGCTGCCTTTTTTCAGAGATGCCCTGCCCAGCAAGGAGGGAGTCTAGTCACAGTCTGCTTGCAGAGGTCTTGCTAAGCTGATGCAGGCTCTGTCCAGCTGCTGTGTAAATGTCCTTGCAGTTTTGTTTACACAGGTGAGATTAGAATTGCCTCACTAATGGCAGACTGCCTCAGTAATGGTGGACTGTCTTAGTAATGGTGGAGTGCCTCAGTAATGACGGACTGCCTTAGTAATGGCAGACACCCATCTCCCCATGGAGCTCCACTTTTCTGGGTGGAACTAAAACTTCTCACTATCTGCAAAACACTCAAGCCAGTGCATTTCAGATTGCTGGTCTTTGTAAGGGTGGCACCCACTGAGCCAGATCACCTGGCTCCCTGCCTTCAGCCCCTCTTTTTCAGGGGAACGTGCAGCTCTGTCTCGCAGACATCCCAGGCACCAGTTAAAATGGCCACCCAGATTTGTGTGGGTTTTTGTGCTGGAAACCCACAACACTTGTCAGCCAGTAGGAATCTCCTGGTCTGTGGGCCATAAAGACTGCAGGAGAAGCACAGTATCTGAACTGGAGTGCCAGAGTGGCCAGAAAAGCCCCCAGTGGCCTCTGTTGGGTAGGAAAGGGGGTCCTCCAGTCTGCTGCACTTCCCAGGTGAGGCAACACCTTACCCTGACTTGGGTCACCCACCTTGGGCTATACCCACTATCCAACCAGTCCCATTGAGATGCATCTGGTACCTCTGCTGGAAACGTAGCGATCACTCACCCTCTGCATCACTTTCACTGGGAACTGCACTCTGGAGCTGTTCCTATTCAGCCATCTTGGCGGAGCTCCCCTGTTATCTTTTTATTTGGTTATGCTTTATTTTTATCTTTTCATGTTTCTTCATATGTGTCTAGGCATTTTTTCTCTATTATTATGCTGTGATATTCTGTTACATGCAGGTTGATGAAAATTTTATTTTCATTTTTTGGTAATTCCCTCCATTATAACACATCATTCTACCTATGATAAACTTAATATTTTATATTTTAAAATCCACATCTTCTTCAAATATTGCAGCCCAACTTTCTTTACATTTTCACTTCTAGAAAATATTTTATCTTGTAATTGTAGTTTTTCTGAGGCACTGAATTTTAGGTGTGTCTCTTATTGATAGTATATAGTTCCATTTTGGTTTGGGAGTCAATCTGATATGTTTTATGAAATTAACTTTATGCCATTTATAATTATTACCATGTCAAGCATGGTTGGCCTTATTCCTGATACTTTGTTTTACGTGGGTTTTTTAAAATCTTCTAATTGCTTTTTATTTTTGCTTTATTTTTCTTCTCCACTAATTTAATGGTTACATAGTTAGGTTTTATTTTTATTTGTGATAACTTTTAAAGTTATAAAAAACAAAATGTAAGTCCATATTTTTCTAAGTACAATATCAGTTGATTTTTAAAATTTTTTCTCTTTCCAAGATGTCTGTGGTGGCTCACATCCAAAATCCCAGCACTTTGGGAGGCTGAGGTGGGCAGATCATGAGGTCAGGAGTTTGAGACCAGCCTGGCCAACATGGTAAAACCCTGTCTCTACTAAAAATCAGCCAGGTGAGGTGGCAGGCACTTGTAATCCCAGCTACTCAGGAGGCTGAGGCAAGAGAATCCATTGAACCTGAGAGGCGGAGATTGCAGTGAGCCGAACCTGTGCCATTACGCTCCAGCCTGGGTGACAGAGTGAGACTCCATCTCAACAAAACAAAAGAAAACAAATTTCTCTTTCCTATATAGGGTTAAGAAATACACCCTTCCGTTGGGCACTGTGGCCCACACATGTAATCCCAGAACTTTGGGAGACCAAGGCAGGTGGATTGCTTGAGGCCAGGAGTTTCGGACCAGCCTGGCCAACACGGCAAAATGCCATCTCTACTAAAAACACAAAAATTAGTCTGATGTGGTGACACACACCTGTAGTCTCAACTACTCAAGAAGCTGAGGTATGAGAATCACTTGAGCCTGGGAGGCAGAGTGTGCAGTGAGCTGAGATTGGCTCACTGCACCCCAGCCTGGACAATAAAGTGAGGCTCTGTCTCAAAAAAAAAAAGAGAGAGAGAGAGAAGAAATACACTCATCAAATTCTTTATTTTAGCATGATTTGAGATTGTCATATTTTATTGTCATTGTTGGTTTCTGCTACATTCTATACCTTCTCTTTTTAAAATGTTAACATCTGCATAGTTTTTTCAAATCACATTTATGATATTTATTTAGAACTCATTCTATTTTCAAGTAGTTCCTGCATTTACTGTCATTCCTCTGGCATTGTGACTTCCTGATTATAGTTTATTACTTTAAATTGTATTCCAGTGGATGAAAGTAATGCTTTAAGTAATTTTTTATGATAGAGTATGAAGAACAAATACTACCAGAGTCCTTATGTATCTGGGATTGTTTTCACTGTCTTTATAAATAAAAACCACCTGCTTTGACATGCAGTTAGAAGGAATGAGAATCAAAACCCCCTTAAACACTTTAGGTATTGCTTCATTATTTTTTGGTACATTATATTTTAAGTCTGAGACCAGTTAAATATTTTCCTCCTTTACTGGTAGGTATTTTTTTCCTCCCTGGATTCTCATAGGTCTCTCAAAATTCCAAAGCTTAGCTATGTCTGGATTTTTTTTTATCAATTTTTGTTAACTTTGTTATGGAGTGGGCCCATTTGACTGCTGGTTCAGACTTTTTCTGGCTTAGGATTGTTCTTTGTTATGCCTCTGAATGCCCCCATCAAGCTGATTCATATCTGTTCACATCATAAGAAACACCAAATTATCAGTGTGGTAGGTCTTCATTAGATATCCTTCAAATCTCTGTCTATGATCTTGTCTTTAATCATATCCCCCTTTTTATCTTCTTTGCTTTAAATTCCTGTGTTAACACCCTGATGTTCAGTGTGATGGTATTTGAAGATGAGGCCTTTGAAAGATACTCAAGTGTAAGTGAAGTCATGAGGATAGGACCCCTATAATGGGATTAGTGTCCTTATAAGTAGAGAAAGAGGGACTCGACCATGTAGGATTTGCAAGTCAGGAAGAGAGCCCTCACCAGGAACCAAATATGCCGGCATCTTGATCTTGGACTTCCCAGACTCCAGAACTGTAAAAAAAAAAAAATGTCTATTGTTTCAGCTACCCAGTCTATCATGTTTTGACAGTTTCAGTAGACAAAGACAGAGCCCCAAAATCTTGATATACATATCATTGATCAATTTTCATTGAAATCCATTCCACTCTATATCATCTCACATTATTTTTAGTTCTGCTAGTTGCATATTAGCAGCTCTAGTTTTACATTTCCTTGAATACTTTCCTCAGCACTACCAGATCCTTCTTCACTAAAATCTGTTATTTTATCTCTTTTTATTTTCCAAAGAGGCCCCATTTTCTTTCATTAACTTGAGAGTACAAAGCAAATGCTGTCTAAAGCTTATTTTCTTGCTTGCAGTACATATTTTAAAAATATGTTCTTCCTGTTTAGCTTGCCATAATTATCTCATTCTTTTATAATGTAAAAATTTTCCCCCATATCTCATTTATTCCATTTTCATTTTATTCTTAATCAGAGCAGTATTTCTTATACCTGACATTTGTTCAAAAATAGTGTGGGTAGATCTGCCTATGCAACCTTCACAATTCATCTAATTGAAACTAGAATTCTCTTCTTAGACACAGAATCCTTGGTGGTGGGGGGAAATCTCACTTTTTCCATTGCCATTTTTATCCTTAATAAAACTAGTCATTCTTATATCTGATCTTTGCTTTGTATATATCTGATCTATACAAATAGTATGGTCATATCTTCTTGTAGGTCTCTTACAACATACCTAGGTACCTGCTAATCCTCCTCTTAGATATTATTCTAAGGTTTTTAATCTAGTTTTGAATTAATCTAGAGTCCATAATATAGTTTTAATAACTTCAAATATTCAGGAGCCTAAGACAGTGGAAAATGAACTAGGCTGAAGGAGTAAGTTTCTTCATGCTTTTCCTCTGTGTATCTTAACTTTTGCATCTCTATATCTGTATCTAATTATCTCTTTGTTCTGGTGTCTACTTCTGCTACATGGACTAACTGCATCTAACCTTATTTCTAGTGTTTCTATCTGTTGAGTTGGAGAGTGCTATTTTCATTCACCCTCTAATTACTGAATCTTCAAGGGAAGCATCCTACTGTTCAGACACTTCCTGTTTACCATAGCAGAGATTGCCTTTCTAGTCTAGGGGCTAACACCCCTGAATGTCTGTATCTGTGAAGCTAAAATTGGCTTAAAGTGATGTGAACCTTGGTTTTTCCATGGTACACCTGATCTCTATTCCTGGGCCCTCAAAAGGAGGTGTATTTATGATCTTCTTCCAGGACTCTATATACTTCCTAGAATTCTTTCTAGAATCACCATTTCATTGGGGAAAGGGAATTATCAACACCCTTCATGACTTCCTTCAACATCATACCAGGCAGATCACACTTAGCAGAGATTTCTCAGGGATCTTGTCATGTGGTTGGCACTATTCTCTAATTTCAGCACCAATACAAGTTTTTCCCTGTATACATTTGTTTTTAGTCATCACAGGTAGTTTCTATAAGAAGAGATTTTTTTGCTTGCTCTTATATTGATATTTTTTCCAGAAACTCACTAGCTCTTTTGAATATATATGTGATACATCAATCATAGTGATAGGTAGTCAAAGACAAATAAAGGACTGTCCTTTTCCTGAGGCTACTTATTTTTCACATGGCCAGAGTAAGATCTGGATCAGTCAGCTCACTTATACTTGGTACATCTTCTCAATTTCTGTTTATAAACTTAGCCACCAGCCAAGATTTGACTGAGTTGTCAGGAATCAATCAGAAAGACATGCGACCAGAGGAGAGTTTCCAGAATCAAAGTGAACAGAAATAGTCCAGGCTGTTCTTTTGAAAAGAATTAAAAAAGAGCAAAGAAGTCAGAGAGCTTCCTCGCAAGTGGTATCAATATATCTGAGATGTGAAGTATGAAATAGACTTAAAAAGGGAATTCACATGGAGAAGGAAATTAGTGAATGAAAAATTAAAAAGCAGGAACTACAGACACTCTAAGGTCATTTGAATTTTGAAATCTCTGATGTAAACACTGAGAACTTCCCAATTAACTTCCCTGAAATCTTCAGACTGTGTTTCAGGTCCAAACTTTAGTCTTTATTTCAACTGTTTTAAACTAACAAATGACCATTGATCATTCTTATGAAAATTAATGGTCTTATAGAACAATGCAGTAGTGAGTGTAGTGTTTTACGGGAGAACAGTGTTCTATTTTGACTGCTAATGCACATTTGTTTTTGTTTGGCTTGACTACTCTTGCCTTAAAGTCCTAAGGAAGACTTGAAAAGGGTGAAGCTAGATAAAAACTTTAAACACTTTCATTTATTACCATCTGAAAAAAAAAAGTGATTCTATCAAGGTCAAACAGATCTCTTTGTAATTATGAAAACAATTTTTTAATTGCCTCATTAAGTTTGTTTGTTAAGTATAGAAGACATATAAAGCAAGCAAAGACAAAAGCAGCTTACATTCTCAGATAAAGTTATTTCAACATCAAGTAGTCTAGTTGACTGAAAAGGGAGAAAGCAAAATAAATCAATATCAGAGGTATGATGCTTATTCTGTTTTATGTCTCAATTACTCATGAAATAAGGTTTTTGTATGTTTTATAATTATTTACTGGATTTCAGATATTGTGACTTTTACCATTTAGGTAAAATATGTTTCTTATAAATATTCTTGAGCTTTGTTGAGAGATGCAGGTTAACTTACTTGGAAATAGTTTGATCCTTTGAGGTATTATATTATTATTTGCTAGGTGATAGAAGAGCAATGTTTAGTCTAGGCCTGATTGAAAAGCCTATTTATTGAAAAGCCTATTGTTATTACCCTATCCAATGTCCCATACATTATTTGTTTTTCTAGTATGGCTGATGTGAGTGGGGCTAATTCTGAGGCTTGTGTGAGCTCCAGGGCACTCTTTTTAGTGGTTCTTTCCCCAGCCTTGAATTATTTCCTCATATGCATGCACTGATCAGTTTTCTGCTGAATATTCAAAGAGGACCCTCTATAGATCTCTAAGGTTCCCTGTGTGCAACTCTTTTCTCTCTTATACTCTGTCCTGCAAATCACAGATGCCTTATTCGGTAACTTGCAGCCCAGGATGTTCAACTCAGAGAACTTTTCTAGTTTCCTCCTCCTTGCTCCATGGAATAAAATCTCTTTCAAGGCAGTATTTGAGGCAAGAGTAGAAGGCACTTTGCTTGTTTCTTATCTCTTGAGGATCACATTCTGCTTATATGATCAGAGATTTCATTCATTGCCTGATGCCTAAAGTCTTGAAAACTGTTGCTTTGTGTATTTTTGTCTGAGTTTTTAGTCGTTTCAGACAGGATGGTAAATCTGGTCCCTGTTTTTTAATCTTGGCCAAAACAGTAGTCTCCAGTGAAAGGTTTTCGAAATCTCATACATGAGTTTCAGAATAGTGAATGTGGATACCCAATCTTCAGTACCCTCTGATGGGCATTGAGAGGCCTAAAGATTTAGATCTGCTTCTACCATAAGGGGCCTATTGTTTTTTAAGACTCCAAGGCCAGCTTTTGACTTAATGTAGAGGGCCTGGGGGCACATCACCCAGAACTCTTGCTCTCTTTATAATAAGCCCCACTGTGTGCCTCAGTTCCTTGGTGCTGCAAATGGAAGCTACTCAATGGTTGGAAACAGGAGAGAGGTAAAGAGTTCCTTTCTTTTTCCCTCTTAAAACAAAAAAGAGTTTCTTATTTTTTTCAGACTGAGTTTCACTCTTGTTTCCTAGGTTGGAATGCAATGGCATGATCTCAGCTCACTGCAATCTCCACCACCGGGGTTCAAGCAATTCTCCTGCCTAAGCCTCTCAAGTAGCTAGGATTACAGGTGCATGCCACCAGGCCTGGTTAATTTTTTTGAATTTTTACTAGAGACAGGGTTTCACCATGTTGGCCAGGCTAGTCTCAAACTCCTGACATTGGGTAATCCACTGGCCTCGGCCTCCCAAAGGAGGTGCTGGGATTACAGATGTGAGCCACTGTGCCCAGCCTCTTTCTTTTCTTTATATATTTTTAAGAATTACCACCGACTCACATCTGCTAGGGAAAATCAAGGGAAGGGCTTATGTTCACACTCAGGTTAGGGACCATAAAGGGTCCTCAGTATACCCTTGAAGAAAAGCATTAAAACAACAGCGCAGTGAAAATGCCTCCCACCAAAAGATAAAATTCAGAAGGAAAGGATCAGCGTTGTCTGGTCTAGCCATCATACCTGCTCTCTAACCATTTGAAAGTCTCTGCTTTCAAAGCTAAGATCTTGGTAGATGTAATTTTAATTTTGGTCATGTAAGTGGTTTCCTGTATGTCTTTCACCCCAACTAAACACAATCACTGCCTCTTTCACCAAGGGGCAAGTCAGCACTGACCCTGGGATAGCAGAGCCCTGAGCAGGAATGGGGGTGGGAGGGGAATGGAGTGAGAATAAGTTGATAGTAAATGTAATGGAGAAGAATTCAAGGAAGCAGCAAAATAGTATTTATCAAGGACAGGCTTTGTGACAGGCACTTAACATTTAAGCTATTTTTAACTGTTATTGTGAGAATCAGAAATAGTATAAGGCACTGTGCTAGCACTATTTCTGATTCTCACAACATTTAAACAGAGCTTTTATGCTCTTCTCTTACAGATGAGGAAACTAAGATTCAGTGTTAAATGACTTTCTCCAAGTGATACAGTGAGTAGATGATATAAATATATATTGAAGTTACGGCCATTCTGATTCCAAAACCTATGCCCACTGCATTATAATACCACACTCTCCCTCTCCGAAGGAAGACAGAGCTCTGGCAGTGAATGGGGAAAAAAAATTAACTGAGCCTCAAAAGCATAACGAGACCAAAATCCTACATCCTTTGCTTCTGCCAACACTAATAAATGGCTTTCACTGCTAGTCCCCATCTTCATACAATTATTAATCTTTTTAGGGCTTCTCTTAGTATTTAAAAATTATCTTGACCTCCCTAGAGAGGGTAGAGGAGTGAAACAAAAATACATTAGCCACAGGCAAGAAAAGCAGAAATATATTTAAAAAAAAACAAAAACTACCTTGGGAGGCCAAGACAGGCAGATCATCTGAGGTCAGGAGTTCAAGACCAGCCTGGCCAACATGGTGAAACCCCATCCCTACTAAAAATATAAAAAGTATCTGGCCATGGTGGTATGCACCTGTAGTCCCAGCTACTCAGAAGACTACAGCATGAGAACCTATTGCACCCGAGAGGTGGAGGTTACAGTGAGCTGAGATCATACCACTGCACTCCAGCCTGGGAGACAGAGTGAGACTTGGTCTGAAGACTTAAAAAAAAAAAAAAAGCAAAAAGCAACTATGCACATCTGACCAGGGGGATTTCTGCTGTTTGTCCAGCCTATTAAAATGATAAACTGTCCCCTCATTTTTTTTGGTTCTCTAATAAATATATTTAACAACACTACTGTTATCACTTTGTAAACTCTGGAATGGAAGTGTGCTCAGTTTGCATAGAATAAATAGGAAAGTTATGTAAAATTTCCTACTCTGCTATAAATCAATAAATGACAGCCGGCACAGTGGCTCATGCCTGTAATCCCAACAATCTGGGAGGCCAAAGCAGAAGGATCATTTGAGACCAGGAGTTTGAGATCAGCATGGGCAACATGGTAAAACTCTGTCTCTACCAAAAATACAAGAATAAACCAGGCATGGTGGTGCATGCCTGTGGTTCCAGCTACTCAGGAGGCTAAGGTGGGAGGATTGCTTGAACCCAGGAAGTGGAGGTCGCAGTGAGTTGAGTTCATGCCACTGCACTCTAGCCTGAGCAACAGAGTGAGACCTTGTCTCAAAAAACAAAAAATGAAAGAAAAAAAAGTAAAAGAGCAAATGTATAATCTTTTTATTTATACATCTCAAGAAGCTAAAACTAAAGTATCTCAATTCTGAATCCCCTGTATATCAGCGTTCAGACTGGAAATCAGGAGAAAAACAGAACATCAAGTTATCTGGTAGCAAAAATATCATGTAAAAGCTCCCAAAATGCTAATGTGCTGATCAAATACAAGACACCATCATTGTTATGAGCAAGGACTAAAAGGCAAGCACTAGAAGGATAATAGGAAAAATGTGCTTCCAGGAATTTAATAAACAACACAAACATATGAAAATAGGCAAAATCTGTTATTTCAAATAGCAAGTTTTTAATTTTCAATTTATCTTTGCCTTCCCTGTGCTTATTATTGTAACCACATGCTCTTTCATACACCCACACCAATCTGCAGGTGTGTGAGTGTGCATGCATACACAGAGAAATTGGTTCTTCTGTTGCTAGTTTTTTCTTCCCCCCAGCCAAAGAAAATTGTCTGACAAAATAAATAGGTTTGAATACAGTATGTTAAGACATCATTCTAGTACCCAGGCCATCCTTCAAACATTACATAAACAGCTCCATTCACCAATTTTCTGACCTGTGAGGCATCTTAATCTCTCCAGAGTTTTGGAGATAAAGGTTCTATTGCACAATAAATGAGCTCTGTAACAGAATGTAAGATCTGGCGTGTGCTCAGAGGGCAAGAAGAAATTCTAGCAGAGCATTGACACCATCAGTCAGATGTTATCCAAGGGCCACACAACAAAAACCGTATTGCATTTTACTTAATGCTCATTATGACTCAGAACACAAAGTAAGTACCTCCTTAACGTATCTTGGGACTATGTTAATTCCACTGAGTGTTAATATTCTGTTGATTTCAGTTGGATTGGTTGTCTTAAACTCATACTAAAAAACCTCTTCCTTAATTCTAGATTTGAGTATCTAGAATGACTCTTTCAGTTTGCTTCTTCATGTTTTTATTCCTTTTCTGTAATAACTAAGATGATCCATCCCAATGAGAAGTGCTTTTCCAAGAAATCAGAAATGATCTTTGTAGTGGAGCGATCAGCCTCAAGCAGCTTGCTGTATGCCACATGGAGTTTGTCTGTGGTTTTACCCACAGCAATACATACAACTATGTACATGATGGTTTTTTAAAAAAGTTGTAAGATCGTGAGAACCATACAGATGCTGACTGGATGCCTATAAGAATGACAGATACATTAGCTTGGGGTTTGCCGTTTTCAGTGAGGTCTGAGTTTCAAGAAAGAGGAAATTTATTTTCCACATGTGCTCATCCAATAAATGTATATTGAGCATCTTCTATGTGCCAGGTTCTGTGTTAGGAAACCAATGAATAAGTCAAACAAAGTCTCTGCCTTCATAAGCTGGTGGGAGAGACAGGTAACAACAAGGAAAGATAAATGATAATGTCAGGTAATAATGATTTACAAAGAAAATAAAATAGGTTCAAGGCATACAAAGTGACAGCACAGAGTGAGTCCTATTATATATGCCATGATTAGGGAAGGCCCCCTCAAGGACATGACATCTGAGCAAAAACTTAAACAATGTGAAACAGAGTCTTAGTGAAAACAGTGTTACAAGCAGAGGAGAGGGCAAGGAGAATGGCTCAGAGATGCAAATGGGCTTGGCATGTTCAAGAAATGACAGAAACACTGATGAGTGGCTGGAACCCATGACGTTCATGGTGAAGAAAGGGGACAGGAATAAAGAGCTAGGCAGGGGCCAGGTGACGTACATACTGTGAGAAATGCAAAAGCACAGATGCAAAGATATTGAGCTGTTCTGAACCTGAGGCATGCTCTGAAAAGATTCTCTGGCTGTGTTGTGAATAGACCTGAGGAAGGCAAGAGTAGGAACAAGGACCCATGGGGTGGCTGCAGCAGGGCTGCAGATGAGAACCGGTATGACTTGGACAAGAGCAGAAGAGTAGAATTAATTCTGCTGAGCGCAGTGGCTCATGCCTGTAATCCCAACACTTTGGGAGGCCAAGGTGGGCGGATCACAAGGTCAGGAGTTCGAAACCAGCCTAG
The DNA here is from genome assembly GCF_049354715.1 of Callithrix jacchus. Classification (NCBI taxonomy): domain Eukaryota; kingdom Metazoa; phylum Chordata; class Mammalia; order Primates; family Cebidae; genus Callithrix; species Callithrix jacchus. The sequence continues at coordinate 69,006,937 of NC_133502.1, forward strand.
CCAATATGGTGAAACTGCATCTCCACTAAAAATACAAAAATTAGCCAGGCATGATGGCATATGCCTGTAGTCCCAGCTACTCAGGAGGCTGAGGCAAGAGAATTGCTTGAACCTAGGAGGCAGAGGTTGCAGTGAGGCAAGATCATGCTACTGCACTCCAGCCTGGGTGACAGAGTGAATGAAACTCAGTCTCAAAAAAAAAAAAAATTGAATTAATTCTTCTCTTTTCAGCATGTTCAGCTTGAATGACTGTTAAGAAACGAAGTGAAAACAATTGGATCTACCAGTCAGGGCCAAGAGCATGACTCTGACTCAGCTCAGGAGAGAACGGCAGGAGTGGTCATTTATGGGACTATATGAGATCCCGAAGAAAAAATCTGTGTAGGGAGAGGAAAGAAGACTCCAATATCCAGGGTGTCAAGAAGATGCAAAGCCAGAGAAGGAAATCAGGAAGTAGAAGAAACTAGGTAAGCGCGTGGTGTCCTAGAAGACATGTAATTGTGTTTTAAGAAGTAAAATAATCAACTATTATAAATGCCACCAAAGTGATGAGGGAAATGGGACTGAGACTTAACCTGTAGATTTTAGTATGTAGGCCAATTTAAATCTAAAATACATTTTCAGAAAGCTATTTTATCTGGTAGCTATTTTATGAGATTTCCAAAAAGTCGATTTTCTGAATGAATCAAATTGCCAATTATATATAATTGTTAGAACTGTTTAAGAAATTTAACAGCTTGAGCAAAAATGTTCTATTTTTATTACCAATAATGAAGTATTTTAAAAAGTATGTTTCATTAGTAAGAATCAAAAATTCATTGTTTCATTTTGCTTTTAGTTTATAATTTTTTAAAATGTTATTTTATTGTGAAAAGAACAGTTAACTTTTTAAGTGTACAATACACAATTGCGGACTATAGGTACAAGTTGCATAGCAGATTTCTAGAGCTTATTCATTTGCCTAACTGAAACTTTGTGCCCCTTAATTGACAACTCCCTATTTCTCCTTTCCACAGCCTCTGGCAACCACCATTTCACTCTGATTCAATGAATTTTGAGCACTTTATATGACTCAATAGGTGGAAATATGCAGTATTTGGCTTTCTATGCCTGGCTTATTTCACTTAGCATAATGTCCTCAAGGTTCATCCATGTTATATTATAGAGTTTTCTTCTTTTATAAAGACTGAATGAAATATAATAAATTTTACTACAGGATTATTTGAAATAATTCTAACTCATTCAAACACTGTCTAATATTAATTTACAATTTAATTTAAAATGTCAATTCAGGTAATTACATTCATATAATATTGATTCAAATAATCATGATATTGATTCAAATAATCAGATACTTATAATTTAAATGTTTAATTTCAAATTAAATTTTGATTAAATTTAAATCTGTTTTTTTGAATTAAACTTTTTTTTTTTTTTGAGACGGAGTTTCGCTGTTGTTACCCAGGCTGGAGTGCGATGGCGCGATCTCGGCTCACCGCAACCTCCGCCTCCTGGGTTCAGGCAATTCTCCTGCCTCAGCATCCTGAGTAGCTGGGATTACAGGCATGCGCCACCATGCCCAGCTAACTTTTTGTATCTTTAGTAGAGATGGGGTTTCAGCATGTTGACCAGGATGGTCTTGATCTCTCCACCTCGTGATCCACCCGCCTCAGCCTCCCAAAGTGCTGGGATTACAGGCTTGAGCCACCGCGCCCAGCCGAATTAAACTTTATTGAAAATTAATTTTAAATTCATGATTACTGAAAGTAGAATATTATTTTTCTTTTTGAAATTCTGTATTTCAAAAAGAATACAAAATAGTGAAATCTTGAACAAATAGAAAATGGTATTTAAAAACCTGTAAAAGATATTGGAATTAGCCCAAATAATCCAGACAAACATAAAGTGCTTCTAATAATTGTGATGTAAGTAATTGATAGAAGTTTGCAGAAACATGAAAAAGAAATTAAAGGGTAAAATCCAGTAAGCAGTGAGGGTAACTAAGTAACCTAGGAAGGGTTCTATTCTGGACCTGTAAATCTGGATTGTTAAGAAAATAACAAATGTGTCAAAACAAACACCTCAAATATTAAATTCTAGACACTAACTAAAACTACAAATCTGAAGTTGACAGCTACCAGAGGGAAAACACAAAAAGAATATTAAGAAAGTAAAAAGTTTTACAGAAAACAAAACAAAACTACAAAAAAAAAGAAAGTAAAAAGTTTGGAAAGAAAAACAGAGGTTGACACAAATATTTAAATTTAAATGTTACTTAAAAGCATCCAAAAATCATTTTACATTAAATGGTATAAACCAACAGTTATTTTAATCTCAATTTAAATTTTCAATTCAAAAGCATGTCAAGTATGTCAGAATCAAAACGGAAGTTTGGTATCTCAAGCATCAGTGTAAGTGGCAGTAGTTGCTGTTTTCTATTTCAAATTCTCAAGAGAAAAACCTCAACAAACTCCAGTTCGTCTATTCAAACCAAGTCACATGAATAATAAGTAACTGTCCAGCCAACAGAATAGCTTTTCTTGGGGTCAGGGACCCTCCCTGTCATCTATGGCTGGGGAAGGACAGGGAGAAAAGGTGTGGGGCAGGCACCAAGGGGCAGGAGTTCAGAGATTGGTCTCTTAGCCAGACTCCAGGGTCCAGTCCTTGGATCTTTTATTTATAAACTCTGTCTTCTTGGAAAAAAATATTTAAATCTTTCTGTGTCTCAGCTTTCTCATCTGTAAGGGGACTAACAGTAATATGTACTTTAGAGAACTGTGGGGATTAGTGAAATAATGGGCGAAATGTGTCTAAAATAGTAGTTGGTACACAGTAAACTAATCAAGTAACCAAAGCTATTATTGCAGGTATGAGAGGAAAGTTAATCTGGTTGCTCTGAGAATAATTTCGGTCCATATCGTGTTTCAACTACTAGATTGCAAGGTCCCTGAACATGGGATTTATGTTCTATTGTTGATAACTTTATTCACCCCTTAGTTTCTAGCTGTGGCTCTAAGAGGTGTCCAATAGACGAGTTTGTGGAATTGAGTTGATTTAAAGAGAGGATTGATGGGATTTGGTGACATTGAGAATGTAAAGAAAGGGAAGAGAAGGTTCAAATATACTTTAAGTTTTGAGAGTGTACAGTTGAAGGAACGCATTGAAGGAACGTGGCTACCATCTACAAAAAGAGGAAAATTCGGAGGAGGTGGGAGTAAGAAAATGAGTTAAATTTTAGAAATTTTGAGTTTGGTGGTGCATTTAGGTGCAAATGTCTAGCAGATAGTTAGAAATGTGAGATTGAGTTTGGAAGGTAAGACGGTGCTATAAATACAAATCTGAGAGCCAGCTGCCTAGATGTGTGAGTTAAAGTTATGGGAGGGGATGAAATGACTGAGAGAGAGAACCTAGGAAGCAAAGGAGGAAGAAAAGTGGTGGCTAGAGCAGAAACTGAGAAAGGCAAAGTGGGTAGAGAGGTTTACGAAGTCAGGATATGGAAGGAAAAAGACGGGATTGCACTGAGCATACAAGTAGAGCAGTGACTTTTGGAAACCTAATGAGACACCACTTCCATGACTTGTTACCAATTGCATTTCATACACAAACATTTCCAAGCTTCCAAAAAACAACATAGTCATGAAACATTTCTGCCTTCATCAACTTTCTATGGAATCACCTCAACAGAAACTAAGATAACAGTTATTTTTCTCCCCTTTCCTCAGTATGTGCTAGAGGAATTAACATTGAAATTCTGAAATGATTTATTTCACACACTTGACTAGAGCTGAAGTGGGAATTGACATTCTTGCAAAGTAATAGTAAAATCTGATCTCAAATAGAGTATATTTTATTTCTGCCCTCAGCAGGAATTTACTGTTTGTTAAGGTTTATATTTTTTAAGCCATGATTTTGTTTTGTTTTGTTTAACTTCATATCTTCAGTAACTTAATTTGGGCTTGACAGAGACTTTCTTCTGAGGTGAGTGACATAGTAATAGCCAGAATATTAATTGGCATGTTCAGGCAGGGGTGAAAAACTATCTGAGGATAATTTATATTGGAAGTACAGGAAAATTGTACTTAAGAATCCAGAAGCACAAGATAAAAGTGATTTTTGTTTTCAGACTCTCAGCAATTGTTGAAGTAAACCATGTGAAGAATTTTGGGGTGCCTAGTTTCTGACTATGCAGATAGCCTCCAATAAATATTAAGAAGCTTGTATTGAATGGCTGCTTTACCTAAGAAATAGCAGATATTTCACAAAGGCCTTTTTAAAATGTGAATCCACTGAAAAGAAAGACTTAAAACAAAAATCACTTTTATCTTGTGCTTCTGGATTCTTAAGTACAGTAAGGTTTGCTTGGAACTATATACTGAAAAAAGAAACTCAAATTATAGAAATTGCTGTATTATCTCTTATATTTAACAGATTTATTTTATTGTAACTGTAACTGTGCACTAATTCTTAGAAATAAATCAAGTGTTTGAGCCTGATGTTTTTCAAGCAAGAGTATACTAATTATTTTATACTTGGCTCTTCTAAGTTGATAATAAAGGGACATGTTTCATGAAAAAAAATGAGAGCTCCTTTGGTTTTCTCAAGGGTCTTTTAATTCTTTTGTATTCAAATAATTATTTTTAAATCCATTACTTCATCTTCATTTCTCTTCAATTGTCAAATAGCCTAAGTTTACTATATTTTCAACTATCAGTGACTTTTCATTTTACTAACCACTTTTATTGATTTCATAAACTCTAAACTCCTTTCACTAAGATATGAGATTTCATTTTTCAATTGCTTTCTACTGTGTTTGCATTTGAATTTCCAGATGCTTACAGTATCTGACATTCAACATGTCTCTTCTAAACAGATATTTTTACAATGGATGCGGAGGGTTGCTTGTGTTGTGTTCAGGAAGATGCAAGAAACGGAACTCATAGAACTTCAATTCAATAGAGGAATGTTTTCACGTAATGACAACTTCTGCTATCTCTGCAACGTGTAACGATAGGAGCTTGAATCATTAATACTGGATTCCACAAACCCTCAAGGCTGTTTTTTCAGGTTGAATCATCTCTGCCTCTTACCACAGAGAACTGGCATGAAAGCACAGAACAAACATCTACAATGTACTTCAAGGTGAATATTGAAGAAGGGACTATTTTTGTATATTTCCATGTTCAACATAAACATGTCAGCTGAAAGTAAATTATCACTTTTTAAATTAGGAGTAATACAGAAGTAATGTTTACTAAGTGATTCTTATGGCCCAACAATGTTTTATTTGCCTTAATTCTACTTTATTTAATTCCCACATAACCCTATAAGACAGGTATGTTATTATCTCCATTTAACACATGATAAAAGAGAGGCCTTGAATGGCTCGAAAAAAAACTTGTTCAAGGTTACAAAGTTAGTTTAAAATAAAACGGAGATATACAAACGACCTGGTTTATGTAAGAAAGATTATACAGTTTTGATGCAATGGCATATACAGAATCCTAGATCCTTTTCAGGATGGTCTAATTACTAGGCTACTTAAGCGCTGACTCACAAACAGGGATAGTTTGCTAATGGTGTTTACAGATGAAAATACCAGTGTAAGTAATCTTAACCCTAGCAAGCCTAAAATGAGCACTTTAAATACACACAGGGATTAGTGTATAAGAGAATGACAGATTTCTAAGAGCATGCAAAAAACATTACCCACCAGTGCAGAAACCCTCTCATTAATAAACCTTCCAACACATTTTTGTGCACCAAATAAGCTATGGATTTGTGTTTCAAATTCAGACTAGTTTTTATTCTATGGAGTAGCCACTGAGGAAGGGAAGAATTCTGAATAATCTTTTGAAACTGGAGGTTAAACACCGATTCCTTGGAATCACATGTTATCTAGGAGGCTATAACTAATGACACAGTTGTACTGCCTCATTTATCCAGAAGGCAATGCATTTGGCATTGCGATTTTCTTGGCTACTTGAATGGGCTATCAATAACTAGTAGCTTGCATGACCTTTAATTATTATAAATAGTGAAAATACAAGCAAATGAAGCCAAAATCAGTAGCAGACGGATATAGATCTTCATTTGTAATCATGATCACTAATAACCATTATGAGAAACAGATATTAGCATATGATAGTAACTAATAAATAAACTGAGTTTAAGCATATTTTGAGCACCAATCACAATTATTTAAATGACTCCTTGTATAATACCAATGCAAACAAATCCATCCCCTTAAAATCCACTGATAAGTTGTTTTGAATAATAGGCTAAGAATCTCTAACATACTAATTGTTCTTTAAATGTTCTAAACATTTCAAAGATTCATATTTTTTTTTTTAGATGGATTCTAACTCTGTCACCCAGGCTGGAGTGCAGTGGCATGGTCTCAGCTCACTGTAACCTCCGCCTCCCGGGTTCAAGCAATTCTCTGCCTCAGCCTCCTGAGTAGCTGGAATTACAGGTGCCCACTACCATGCCTAGCTAATTTTTGTATTTTTAGTAGAGATGGGGTTTCACCATGTTGCCCAGGCTGCTTTTGATCTCCTAACCTCAAGTGATCTGCCCACCTCAGCCTCCCAAAGTGCTGGGATTACTGTCGTGAGCCACTGTGCCTGGCTGAGTCACACTTTTTAGTCCTCCTATGCTTATCAAGCCTACTAATCTAACTCTAAAACAAACAAACAAATGAGTAAGCAAAAGCCTAGCAAGCCTGCCAGCCTCCCTGGATACCATCGCAGTGTTCTGGGATCTTTTCTCAAGGAGGCCTTTCAGATGGTCACTCAGTGACCATCCATGAGGTCAACAGTCAGAAAAGATGGATCAATTCCAATAGAGAAAATGGTATAGGTACTCTACAAATGTCTTCTTCAATTGTCTTTGAATCCATCTCAGTTTTCTTAGCTCTAAAATGGGGATAATGATAGAACCTCCTTTACTTTGAGGAATAAATAAGTTAATACAGGTACAACACTTAGAAGGGTGTCTGACACATACTAGACATTCAATACACATGATCTATATTTTTTATTGTTATCTACTTTTGTATCCGTAAGTTGTTCTAAATCTCCAGTGATTTAGTCATATGAATACTTCAGTATGTTAAAGTTTTCTCATAAAATCTACCTAGTTGATCTTGAAAATATTCAAAAACTGTGTAAGTAACTGCAAGTTAAGAGCCAGAGGTCTGTAAGTCGCACAAGAAAAATCTCTTTATTACTTTATGGTCACACTATAGATACAAGCATGTTAGGATAAGAATCCAAATGTATAACTCTACATATTCACCTATGAATGGATTCCACAGACATTATGGTTGGAATCTATTTTGGTTTTAACAATAAGGAACACCAAAAGACATGTAAAAAGTGAGTAATCAACAAATCAACACATTAGAGGCCGAGAGACTGTTACAGAATAAAATTCATAGTATTGCATCACATAGAAGAATGTTGATTCTCACTAGATTCTGAATAAATATTTTTGAGTTGAAATACTCTGAAGATACCAGACTATAAAACCTTTAGAGGCTCAATAACTGTTAGCAATTGTTACTGACCTTCATATTTGATATCTGTAACATCTACCAGAGTTCCTAACACAAAAGCTCAAGAGGAACTTGCATTGCAAGAGAGAATATATAAATAAAGAAATGAATGAATCAAGTCAATGTTTTGGACATGAGCATCTCTGCTCTGCCCTTCCTCAGTCTAGGTCTCATTTCTTCTCCCTACTTGTGTGTGTCCTCTTGGTGACTGCTTCCTCCTTCTACCTCAGTTTTACTTTAACTGCTCTATCTGGGGTGTCATTTCTTCTCCTCTTTTAAATCTCCCCTGAACTGAAGACATTAACAAATTGACAGGCTTCAGGTTAAAAAGGAAGATTAAATACACATTTGTAAGCTCATTTTCTTTTCTAAACTCCTCTAAAATAGAAGTATAGAATTTTTTAAAGGCATAAATCCTCAAAGACAAACAGAACAAGAGAGGAAACCACAGCAACAAAATTTTAGAAACTAGAAGTTAGATGGATAAGCAGTAAATGATTTAGCAAACCTGACACATTTAAAACCCAGACTGGTTGGGGAGGGAGGCCCAAAAGCTAGCCAGCACATACCTCAAATTCCAGAAGTGTTCAGAAATTAAAGTTACCTGGTACCTCTTAAAGGAGGGTGAAGGCAGAGGTGATTGGTTGAAAATCTGTTTAAAAAGAAGTTAGATACCATCTCCAATCTCAGAAAAAGCTAGAAAATTTTCTCTCTAAATAGGATGAACTGGGGGGAGTTTCTATGGTGTACTAGGCATAGGGGCAGGGCTACCAAACTGAATATTGCTAGATTAAGTGAAAAATCTACTCACAGAATGGTGATATTCCCATCGCCTTTCCCAACTCAGATCCCAGAACAGAGTCAATCAGAGTTGTACCTTCCAGACAGGTCACTGAAAATCTTATGCAAGGAAATACAATCAACCCAAGACAAACAAGAAAGATAGTGATAGGAAAATGATTCCCACAGCAAAATGGTTCAATCTATCAGGAAAAAGAAATGCTAAGAAACAGACATTGCAGAGAGAAGAAAAATCAAAAATCCGTATTTTTCAAAAAGATGAAAGATAATACAACCATGAAAAAATAGGATATTACAAATATGGAATATTCTGGGACAAAAGAGAGTTTTGGAATTTAAAAATGCAATAGCAGAAAGGTTAAAAAAAAAAAAAAAAAAAAGCAGCCTTCCAGAGAAGGGAGAAAGCAAAGTTGCAGAAATTACTCAGGAAGTAACTCAAAAAGACAGAGCTTGGAAATGCAACAAAAGAGAAGCAGTAAGAAAATTAGAGAAGTAGCCAAGGAGGCCGAACATGTGAATAATGGGAATTCCAGGAACAGAAAACAAAGAAAAATTAATAAACATATAAAATCAAATGAGTCAGGAAAAAATTTCCAGAACTGAAATTTAAAAATTTTCAGATTGAAAAGTCCACTGATGCCCAGCACAAGAGACAAGAGAAAATCCAAAGAAGAACCTTCCCAGTGAAATTCCAGAATAAAAGGAAAAAGAAGATTCCCCAGAGTTCACTCCTTAAAAGCAACTCCTAGCCAAAGAGGAACCAGAATGACTCAATGCAATCTTGAAAGATAGGAGACAATGGAACAATGATTTAAACATTCTCAAGAAAAACTATTCCCAATCTAATTTTCCCTAGAAAGGAAAATTATTAATTGTGAGGGTGAAAAAAGAAAAGGTCTCAGAAAATTTATTCATGCATCCTCTCTCAAGAAGCTACTGGTGGGTGTGCTCTGCCATCACAGGGATATAAACAAAGAAAGAAAACAATGTAAGATGCAGAAACCAGGGACAGCAATACAAAGAAGAGAGACAAAGGCTACCCCAGGATGATGGTGCAGGGACATCCCAGGACAAAAGCTGTGCAACTGCCTAGAGAGGGCCCAGTTCTGATTTCAGCAGATGTAGAGAACTCCAGCTATGAAGTCAGCAAGAAGATGAAACTTATAGGATGTATAGTGTCTTTGAAGACACAAAGGGGGAAATTACCATTCTAGCACAGTCCTGGGGTGAATTTGTATTAGATAATTAAATAAACCAAAAGATAATTATTAAAATCAAGGAAAATACACAAGAAAGGAAATCCAATAATAGTATATTATAGGACTTAGTTGTGAAAAAATGTCAGAGTCACAATAATATAAAATCTGAATACAGATAAAACTGAAAGTTATCCCTGGGAGAGTTAGGAAAGAATACATGCGTGGATTGGAGAAGCAAGTAAGAGGATTATCTCTTTATCCTGTACATAGGATATTTAAACAGGAAAAAGAAAGCAATGTAAAAACATTAATTATTCTACAACATGGCTATAAATATCCAAAAAAGTAACTGAACTAGTTGAAAGTGGTTATCTTTAAGAAAAACAAGGGCCGGGCGTTGTGGCGCACACCTGTAATCCCAGCACTTTGGGAGGCCGAGGTGGGTGGATCATGAGGTCTAGAGATCGAGACCATCCTGGTCAACAAGGTGAAACCCCGTCTCTACTAAAAATACAAAAAATTAGCTGGACACGGTGGCACGTGCCTGTAATCCCAGCTACTCAGGAGGCTGAGACAGAAGAATTGCCTGAACCCAGTGCCTGTAATCCCAGCTACTCAGGAGGCTGAGGCAGGAGAATTGCCTGAACCCAGGAGGGGGAAGTTGTGGTGAGCCGAGATCGCGCCATTGCACTCCAGCCTGGGTAACTAGAGCGAAACTCCATCTCAAAAAAAAATAAAAAGAAAAAGGAATGGATAAAGAACTCTGTTTTCCACAATTGACCTTTTAGAACAATTTGACTTTTCAAAATTATGAATATGCACCATTTTGATAAAAATTAAATTAAAAAATAAATTAAGGGATATTATATACTATTTTATAAAATGTCTTGCTTATTATTCATGTTGTAAAACTCAGGTGGTTTAAAACAGTTGCATTTGTTTTGTACCTGAAAGATCACATTATAAAAATTTATGTGTGTTCTTCCATTTATTTTTTTCAATGAAGGTTATGGGGTCTGGAGTAAGAATGGTGTGAGCCATTCCTATCTCAGAGAGGAAATTCTCCATGATTCCCATCCCCAACCACTTTGTCCTTTGCTCCTCTTCTGTCCTGACCAATAGTCCCATCACAGCAACTCTAACTCTTCATCATACTTTTTAGAAAGAATATAGACTGCTTGTAGATGCTGCATTACCTGAAGACAGAGAATATGTATTATTCACCTTGGTAACTCCACTCTCTAACCCAGAGCCCAGGAAAAAAAACAGAAGGTACTCAATAAAAGCTCATGAGCTTAAAAAGAGGAAAGAGAAAGGAAGAGAAGAGAGAGATGATAAAGTAAAAGAGAAGCTAACTATAAGCGGTTGTCTGAACACTGGATATGAGTCATAGGAGAAAAAAAGATGTCTGGAGTATTCAAAAATTTAGTAGTTTAGTATAAAAAGAGAAGCTAGTGAGAAAGAATGAGAGAGAAGCCAGAAGCTGGAAGGAAATAGAAAATGTTGAGTCACAAAAGGGACAGGTAGTTAGAAAGTGCTTTGAAAAGCAGGTCATGGCCCACAATGTCAATGCTGCAGAGACATCAGGTTGGATGAGGACACAGAACTACCCACAGGGTTTGGCATGCTGACATAGCTGGTGTCCTTCACAACAGCCAGCTCCAGGGAGAGCTGGAAAGAAATGCCTCATTGGGCTGATTTGTGGAAGAAGGCAAACAGAAAAAGAAGAGTAAGCTCTGCGGAGGACTTTGAGGTGAAAGAAAGCACTTGCAGGAGGAAGATGTGGAGTCAAAATGTCAATACAAATATTAGTGAGGCATAATTGCATGTTGATAGGAATGATCAAACAGAGAGATAGAAATCAGTGACGGAAACGGAAGCAAGTACCACCATAAGAATAAATCCATGAAGAAGGAGGGAGGGATCGTGGAGAGGCTGGCCTGAGCAGCAAGAACAAACCCCCATCATAAGGGGAAGAAAGTACATCTTGTGAGGACAGAAAAAGATGGACTGGCAAAACTCATGCTGGAAAGGTGAAGGAGTTCTTAGCTAATTGCCTCTATTATGTGCTGTATTTGCAGAGAGTAAAAGGGAAGATTTTTTTTTCTGAAATGAGTGTAATTGAGTTGTATAGACAAGGATACAATTCTAGATTGTTTTTTTAGAATAAGATATATCTGTTGGAGAAAAAAAATCTAACTATATGCCAAGCTCTAGAACATCCCTCTAGGGAATACTAAAAGATGCTGTAAATCCATAAAGGAGAAATATATAATTTAACTTTAGAGCAGAACTACTACCTAAGCAATAATTGTAATATTTTGAGCTCAAGGCAATAGCTTCAAGTACAAAAATTCAATATGTTCCACAAAACATTTAATAATGGTCATTCGCAAAGTGTCAAAATAGTTCAAACCATGTGTATTAGGTATTTACATATCTTATTTTAATTCTCAGAAAAAACTCTATGACATATTATTTTATGATGTAATATTATTTTCCTTTTAAAAATGAGAAAACCAATGCTGTAAAGGTTAACTCAACAAGTTCCACAGCTACGATATAGCTGGAAATAAAAAGCCTGTCTGATTCTTAAGTCCATTTCTTTCCTTTTTTTCTCTTTTGAGATGGAGTCTTGCTCTGTCACCCAAACTGGAGTACAATGGCGCCATTTCCACTCATTGCAAACTCTGCCTCCCAGGTTCAAGTGATCCTTCTGCCTCAGCCTCCAAAATAGCTGAGATTACAGGTGTGTGCCACCACACCTAGCTAATTTTTGTATTTTTAGTAGAGGTGGGGTTTCACCATGTTTGCCAGGCTGGTCTTGAACTCCTGACCTCAGGTGATCTGCCTGCCTCAGCTTTTCCAAAGTCCTGGGATTACAGGCATGAGCCCCTGCATCTGGCACATTTCTTTCTATAAGAACAAAAGTTCAGAGACTTTTGTGGCTTCATGAAAAGCCATCATTTAAAAAATATTCATTTTAGCTAATATTTTAAATGTTAAAGGGTTCATCCATCTTAAGCTCCATTTTCAGCTTATTCAGAATTCATTATGCATAAGCCTATAGTGATACATGCCAAATTTATTCCCTTTTAAAAAACATACCCTTTTGGCTGGGCACAGTGGCTCAAGCCTGTAATCCCAGTACTTTGGGAGGCCGAGGTGGGTGGATCACGAGGTCAAGAGATCGAGACCATCCTGGTCAACATGGTGAAACCCCATCTCTACTAAAAATACAAAAAATTAGCTGGGCATGGTGGCGCGTGCCTGTAATCCCAGCCACTCAGGAGGCTGAGGCAGGAGAATTGCCGGAACCCAGGAGGCAGAGGTTGCAGTGAGCTGAGATCTCACCATTGCACTCCAGCCTGGGTAACAAGAGTGAAACTCCGTCTCAAAAAAAAAAAAATACCTTTTAATAAACACTGCTTAAGTAAACTCACTAAGGGCAGTGAGAGGTGTGGGGAATGGAGAACTAGAAGAATCTAATTGGAAATACTCTAAGAGCAACAGACTTCTTGTGGAGAATCACATGCTTTACAATATGTCTGGATTAAAACAAAATGAAAACATCGTTTTATGTAAAATAGGGCAAAAGTGTATATATATAACAGCACCAATGTAATGTCTGGCACATAGTCAGTGCTCAGTGCATATTAGTTTTCTTCTCTTTCTTTCCTAGCATTTTAGAAACTAGAAAGAGCAAAGAGTTAGTGTCCTAAATTAGTCCTTTAAAATAATCTATCTAAGAAACTGAGACAATTGCTGGTGACATGTTTTTGGAAGGTCTATGGATAATACCACTGATCAGGATACCTGTCTGTGTGAAATATGAGGTCACCTTGATCTCATAGTCTATACTTCTCATAACTTTATGAAAATAACAAAATAATATATTTCAATGAAAATGATTTTCAAAATATTTCATAGTAAATATATTTTAGCTACAGTATATTTTAAAGCTGTGTTAGGGATTAACATGACTAAAATGAATGACCTTGATTTGTGGTCCAATCTCCAGGCAATTATGAGTTAAATATTATAGAGCTAAATATGGGAGTCCAGAGAGGAAATAGGAGAATCCCTCTCTTCCTATGTGAATGTCCCAACACATGCATCTGGAAAAGCTAGCCATGAAGTGTTCTTAAGCAATTAGTAGAATGAATCTCAGAACTGAAAATCCCAATGCCTGGGTACAATGACTAGTGCTATTAGACAGTATCACTAAAGCTCACTGGGTATGTTTCCCTAACAGTGAAAAGTACAGAGAAACGAGTCCTAGACTGCCTACCGTGTTACAGATAATTCCTAAAGGAAAAAACTTTAGGAATTATCTGTAACACGGTAGGCAGTCTGGGACTACACACATACACACACACACCACACACACCACACACACACACACACACACACACACACACACTCAGTTTTAAGATGAAAAGCTGAGGCACAGAAACCAAGCACCTTACAGATACCTTATAGCCTGCCTCTCACATCCCTTACCACTTAAAGCTGCTCCAAGGTTTGATTCTGAAACTATTAATCTGACATAAAATAAACAGAAATTACATGTAATAAACTTTGGCTATTCATTGCAAATCTACATATAGTAAATGCAAAGCAAATGTAAATGGCAAGCACTGACCTAGAAGTAGAGATCTGAGCACTGGTTCTGTGCATGTCTGTAACGAATGACAAGGCTGTGGGCAAATAGCCCCAGCTGTCTTGTCCGAGGGCTCTCTCACAGGTTAAGTGAGAGGTTTGGCCTCCATCCTCGGTTTTCAGCCCCGCCTGACTACAAGCTGTAATCACTTGGAGAGCTTTAAAACAATATAGTATCTGAGCCAACCCAGATTAACTATAATCATACTCTCAAGAGCTGGGGCCCAGGATGTGACAATGTGACAATGTTTAAACCATCCCAAGAGGATTTTAATGTACAGCAAAGGGCTCGGAATCTTCAGGCCCAATGACGAGTTCTGTGTTAGAAAGATCCTGATGCTTTAGCCAGTGCTGGGGTTGGGCTGTTGAGCTGAGCGCCAGGCTCTTTTCACCCACCAGGACTTAGCACATCCCTGGAGATAATCAGAAAGGATGGCTCACTGGGTGACCAAACAGCCTTAACATTTCCTCTCAGCTTGAGTAAACTTGAGGCAGTTTTTTTTTGCCCCTGACTGCAGGCCCCTGTCTTTTCCTACATTTACTTTAGAAAGTTTGTAATTGTATTTTCTCTGTCCCCTTAAACATAAATCTCCCAAACTCTTGCTGGTTTTACAACACAGGAACTTCTTTCTCAAAAATCTGGGAGCCATTCATTTGAAATGTAATCATTAAGGAAGACAGCACCCCTATCTCCCAGTCTCTATGGGAGAGTAGCAACCTAAATTCCATTAGCACCAATCAGCAAATATAGATGACCTAATCGTGCACACCAGCCTCACACAAATATGCTGTCGTATGTTGTCAGACCACACTAGCTCAGGCTAGTGCTTAAAAACTCACCTGCCTTTTGTTTCAGCTGAGTTGAGCTCAATCTCTCTCCCTTATTGCAGTCTTGAATAAGGTCTTCTTTGCCTGTTTAACTCTAGTGCAATTTTTCTTTGACAGAGAGTTTGAGTTTTGAGTGGTACTTCCTGCAGAAAAATGTAGATAAGCTGAGTGGTCTTTCTTATTTTCAGAAGCAAAAATGACAAGCCAAAGTCCTCTCTTCTGCTACCAACACCAGGTCCCAGGGCCCAACTTCATCTGTTTTAATTCCATTGGAATTTAATTCCACTGTCTATGGAATTTTAAAACTCAGTGTTTTGTTGCTGTTGAAATTAATTCGGTGACTTAACTCTGGATTCTTTCATTTATTAATGCGTCCATTAAACATCTACACATCCAACCTACCATGGAATGCAAAATGCTCTCAATCCTACAAAATTTTAAATTATAAAAGACAGCTTATTTTATTACAAATCGAAACATACTAGACAATGTACAATTTCTCCCTTAATACCAAATAAAAACTGTCATTTGCATACTGCTCCAATAAAAACTTGGGGTTTGAGGTAAGTTGCTTCTCCTTTCTGTTTCAGTTTCCTCAGCTCTAAAATGAAGAAATGATACTACATTCTCTCTTATTTTTTTCATTATAAAAGTGATTTTCCTTTTACTTAAGCATGGTAGGAGGATGAGCATGGAGCAGAATTAATGTGGGGGTGCAGGGTTTGGGCCTAAGGTTTCCTCCCACCTCGGGTTGGCACAAACCCAGATACTATCTTGGCCCAAATCAAATCAATAATGAAATGACAGGCATCCACATTAATTTTCCAGATGGCATCTAGATAGAGTACTTCACTAACACACTAGAACAGTAGGTCTCACCCTTCACCGCACGTTGAAATCACCTGGAGAGTTGGAAAAGAATCCCAGGCCTGGGGCTGACACCCAGGAGTCTCATGTAATTGGTCTGTAGTACAGCCTGGGCTTCAGGGTTTTCCTAAAGCTCCCAGCTGATTCTGATGTGCAGCCAGGGCCGAGAACCACTGCCTTATTATCAAATCTAAACTTTTTAATGCATTTTAGAGGTGCTCAATGACAGGCAGTTATAAAACTAATCCTAAAGAACATGTGGAAATGCATATATAAGAGTAGTGACCTGTACTAATATTCTAAGCAGTGTGGGTAGAACAGAGAAGCAGCTGGCCTGTATAAAGAGAACAAAGTAATAATACACAGGAAAACAAAGTGACACACCCAGCAAGAGCAGACCAAGCCCAGAAGAACAGGTAGAAGAGGAAGTGTGCCCACGGAGTGCCTACTCTATTAGGCATTTTACTGACATTCTTCTGTTATGTTTGAAACGTTCCATGGTGGTGTGTGTTATCAACAGCTATCACTATCTACTTTACAATGAGGAGACTGACTCAGAGACATTGTATAACTCCCCCAAGGTTAGCCAGGGCCCATGCTTGCACTAAAAGTTCAGGTATGTCCAAAACTCACACTCTGTTTTGTCCAGATTATTAATGAAATTACTAAGAAAAGATTTGAAATGCATCAGTGTGACAACTCCTTCCCACTAGAGAGTTAGACACTTGTTCTTATCATGTGCTTGACCTCAGTTCATTGTCTACTTTTCAGTCTGGACAAGGCTAGGAAAATATACACAAATTTGATGAATAAGATGATACAATATCATGTTAAATTTAGCTGTGCTTACTCAGAGTCACTATTTGAACAAAAGATTTTATAATTCTACTATGAAGATGAAATATACCAGGTTTTCTTCGTGCATTATAAAGGTGCTTTATTTATAACTTAGTGTCGATCAGTTCATCAGTGCTGAACTTTTTCTTATCATTTGAAGGTTTGGTCTGTTAACCTCATTTAAAAATATAAGGGATATGTTCTCAGGGCTGCTTTTCTTCCTGAAACATTTTTTACCTGCTGTTCCCCATTGCTCTGAAATTGCCTGTGCCTACAGGCTAGTTAAAAAATGATTTTGTCCATTTGAACACAAAGATTGTGTTTCTTTCACTTTTTTCAGCATCCTTGGATTTATGTCATTTTGATCTCATAATTAAGTGCCAGATGCTTTCAAGTGAGTCCTTTTGTACTCTTTGTAAATACATATTTTATAAGTCTTTACGCTTTCCTGACTTACAAATTAATTTGATATCTAAGCCCCCATGGTCTCATCCATCTCCTCATTTGTAAATGTTGCTTCTCAGCAGCTCTTTTCCCTGGAAACTTTCTAAATACAAATTCCTTTCTTGGTTTGCTCTTTCTCTGTGACAAGTCACAATTTATCCTGGTTTCTCTTTCCCTTATCGTCTTTCTGCAAACCATATACCTACAATCTGAGCCTTTTTGTTCCATGCCTTTTCTGTCTCATTTGTTCTGTGCAGTATTGGTTCAGTTCTTGGCTCTGTGCTACAAGAGATCGTATTTTGAGCTCCTT
This sequence comes from Callithrix jacchus, assembly GCF_049354715.1. Classification (NCBI taxonomy): domain Eukaryota; kingdom Metazoa; phylum Chordata; class Mammalia; order Primates; family Cebidae; genus Callithrix; species Callithrix jacchus. Next base: position 69,024,440 of record NC_133502.1, read on the forward strand.
TCATTCTTCTTCTTCAGAGAAATAGAAGCAATTTAACTTCCCCAGCTCTGATTCATAGGCGCTTTCACCTGCTTGGGGCTTTTGATGTTCTGTTGCTCATTTGATTCACCACATAATTGAACATTCCCAAATTTACTTCCTGGCCATCTACTTTCTTTGTCAGGCAGTATATTTCCATAATGTCTTTCAACACCTAACAGACATTCAATTCAAAGGGGAACGCAGAGGACGAGCAGGGATGGGATGAAGCCCCCCTCCCAAGCACTGTCTTTTTTGATTGGTTGGTAGTCCAAAACGGCTCCTGGAAGCTGGTTGTCAAAGTCCCTGAGCTAAAAGCAAGAAACGACTGGACAAAGAGATAATTTCTCTTCCAGAAAAAACCTTCAGGAATCAAGCCAGGAAAAAATAAGTGCCACCATATTTAATAGCTTAACCCCAGGGGGAAGAGTAAAAGGAGTAAGAAAGGTGGATGAATTGCCAGAACCTGGCTGAAAGCCAATCTATCGCAGGATTCAACCTTAGTATTCAACCTTCTGTGAGAGGCAAAAAACAAAAAAAGGCTGAGCTATAAACAGCAGCACTTTGAGCTGCATTCCTCATTTAGCCCTCAACATCCCACATCCTCATTATCCAAATAAAATTATCAAGATACTTTCCATCTTAGAAATTCCATCTGCTAGGTTTTAAGTGTAGGAGATAAAGGTCCCAGGGAGCACTGACCTTTAGAAATATAAATACAAAGAGAACCCAACAAAAACAAAAAGGCCTAAAGAACAAAACGTGATTAGAGGCAAGATGGTCCAAAAGAAGGTGCCATAACAGTGCCAAATTCTGCACTGATGCAAGGTCAGATAAGAAAGTGATTTGGGGTTTCTGGATATAAGGTGCTTCATGGATGCCATCAATGTCATCATTCCTGATTTTGCTGGATATGAAAAATGAGGCTGTGTAGAGAGGGCACAGTCTCGAAAGCACTGTGTTTGTGCATATCAATTCTCAAACTAATTTTCACAGCTCATTTTTTAAGAAAATCAATAAAATACTCCTTAAGTTATCCAATGCATTACATACCGTGGTGGAAGCAGACAGTTAAGCCCAAGCCCTCACCATCAACAACTGTTGCTACCACAGTCACGTGATAAGCACCCTTAGAAACCTCTGACGATTAAATCACTGGGAAAATGAGGTGCACAACAAGTTTGTTCTCAAAAGAAATATGTTGCCATTTTGACAACTATTATGCAAAATGTGAAGCAGCATGAAGTATATGACAATTGTTTTTGTTTTCAGCAAATGTTGACTCTAATTGTGTTAGATGTAGTTAATAATAGCATAGTTCTCTGAACAGAGAGAAGCATATTGGCACAAAGGAATGCTTCTATTAATCAGCAGATTGAAATGATCATTTCAGACGTTTGTTTAGAACATTTCATTAGCATCTAATAGAGGGAAAAATGTAAACTCTAAACGTATTTTTCAGCAATCCAAACAGAAGTTTTCATCAGATTCTACTTTTGAAGACGGAACTATATGTTATTGTTGTTTTAAGAGCTCCATAAATCTTAATGTCTATGTATCAAGTTGCTTAAAATGTCAGGTGACCTCCCAGAACCCAGCAAAGGTGACAGCAAAGCCTGCTTCTGTCTCTCAGATGTGCCCTTCACCCTCTGTCATAAGATGTGGTTTGGTACAGTCATACATTGAAAATTTGAGGAGTGGAATGTTGCACTATAAAAGAGGTATTTTTCTGCTTTTTGTTGGGAATGTCCATTTTTTAATTAGATTGAAGTCTTCTCCATCTTATTTTCCCCTGGTGCTAAGCCAGTTATGCTATCAATAAAATTTCAAAAGATTATTTGAGCTGGTATTTATCATTGCTATATTAACTGAAGACCACACAGGAATATATAGTGATTTCTTAATTGTCCAAATTGGCCAAGTTGGCCAAAGGCATTATCTGGTAGCACTACATTATTTTATAAAATTATTTGACAGTTCCATGATTATATCACCAAACTGAAAAGATCCTTAGGATAGAGGCAATGGTTAACAAAGAGACATGTAATAACTGCTTACTAAATGTCTGTTAATGCTTTCACTTTTTCTCAGTGGTTTCATGTAACTCTAAGTCTTTAAGTTAAACCTGTAAGTGTAGATTTGCATGAATTTGTAAAATTAATACAAAGAAGTTTTGTATACCCTGTACTCGGCTTTAACCAGTGGTAAAATCTTGCAAAAACTACATTACAATATTATAACCAAGATATTGAAATTAACACTACTAGTCTTAATCAGATTTTCACAGTTTTCCTTGGACTCTGTTGGGTGTATATATGTGTATCAAGTTCATACAATTTTATCACAAAAGTAGGCTCATAGATCCACCACCTTGGTCAAGTTACAGAATAGCTCCATCACCAGAGGGAACGCCTGTATTGCTCTTTTTTAAAACCACACCCACCTAACCCCCACTCCTTCCCACCACTAATCTGTCCTCCATTGCTGTCATTTTATCATTTCAAGCATGTTATATAAATGAAATTATATGATATGTAACATTTTGGGATTCGCTTTATTGGCGTAATTCCATCAAGACTGATCCAATTTGTTGTATGTTTCAATAGGTTGTTCCATTTTACTCCTGAGTGATATTTTTCTAGACTAAATGCTCAAAAACACTATTGCTGATACTGAGTTGTATGATAATTGAATGTTTAGTTTACAAGAAACTGTCAAACTGTTTCCCAGAGTAGACTAACTGTACCACTTTTAATTCCCACCAGGAGTCTATGAGTGATCTAGTTTCTCCACATCCTTTCACAACATTTGGTGGTGTCATTTTTTTTTTAATTTTAGCCATTCTGATAGGCATATAACATTATCTCAATGTGGGTATAATTTCCATTTCCCTGGTGGCTACTGACACTGAGCATCTTTTCAGCTTATTTGCATTTGTACATTCTCTTTGGTGAAATGCTTTTCCTGTTTTCTTTTTCATTTTTCTAATTGGATTCTGTTTTTTGTTGGTGGTGGTCAGTTATTGTTTTTTGCTATTAAATTTTAAGACTTATTTATGTACATGATTCTAATTTAGGTACTCTTTGGTTTAAGCCACTGGAGAAACTGTAGTTGATTCAAATCTAGAATTGTAGATCTTATATCTTTGAAAGAGCCAACATATTATCTGGCCAAATCTCATCTCTCACAAATGTTTTCCTGCCATTTTGTAGGAAAACAAAATGGTTTTTGCACAACCTCTCACAAGTAAGGTTGGCTATGTTCACTTAGCAGACAAAGCAACAAACTAAGCAGCCATACATGGTTTGCCCAAGTCAAACACAGAGGATGAAGAAGCGGTTGAACTCTCCACCAATGGGGAAATCAGCCACCCTTCCTAGGCCTCAGAACTTCACCTGCAAAATAAGCCACTACTACTAATGCTCTCTACCTCCAAAGAAATTAAATCCAATTGGCAAATCAGAAGGTTTATAATGCCATTTATTCCCAATTCCATAGTGACACTTCCCAAGCAACCAATGTCATCTGTTAGTGGTGGTAGAGGTGACCTGCTTTTGTCCTGGCCCAGCTTTATGATCATTACTATAATTAGATACAGTGAATGTTCATGAGTAGCGGAGCTTCTGTTCTGCAGTTAATGTTTATACCACCGATTAACACTGACTGTTCTTAGAATACAACAACCAAGCATTTTCAGGTTCTGAGAAATGAAAAGAAATGCAGTGAAAGGTGGAAGAGTTGGAGGAGGGACTGGTGTACTTCTTCGTTTAATGCTACTCCATCTGCAGGCACCAAATAAAAAAAGATCCCATTACTGGAAACAGAATGTGAGAAGGCCTGGGGCCATAGATGTTGAATCTCAGGCCAGGCAAGAATATCAGACACACCCAGAAGAAGAGGACACTTCTTCTAAAAGGACCTTCATCTACCTTTTTGTTTCCTTCCAATGAGTCACCCATCTCTCACAGTAGGGCAAGTACAACCAAAAGAAACTCACTGTTCCCCAAGTAATGCTGATTGAAGTGATGAGCTGTGGGACACTTCAGTTATCTTTTAAAATAACAGAAATATTTCAGATTCATTTGCTAGCTGGTTAAACACTGAAGGATTTTGCCTGCGGGCCTTGACCACTAAGCCAGCACTTTCCCTGCTGCATTAGTTTTCAATTGCTGCATAACAAATAACCACAAACTTAGTAGCTTTGAACAACACACATTTTTTATCTCACAATTACCATAGGTTGAGAATCCAGGCATGGTTTAACTAGATCTTCTGCTCTGGTCTTCCAAGGCTAGAGTCAAGCTGCCAGCCAGGCCACATTCTCGACTGAAATTTTTGATTGTTCTTCCAAATTTCCGTTGTTTTTGGAAGATTTCAGTTCTTTGTGGTTGTAGGACTGAGGCCCTTAGCTCCTGGAGGCCAGCTGCAGTTCCCTGCAACATAGTCTTCCTCTTAGGCAGTTCACACAATGGCTATTTGCTTCTTCAAGGCCAGCAAGAGAAGTGCTCTCCAGCCCTCTAAAGTGGAGTGTTATATAATATCACATAATTATGGGAGTGACCTCCCATCACCTTTGCCATATTCTGTTGGTTAAAAAGCAGGTCACAGATTCCATCTGTAGTCAAAAGGAGGGAATTATACAAAGGATGACTCATTGGAGGCCACCTTAGGTTATATCTGCCATACCTACTAATTTTTAATTATGAAGGAAAGAAAACCTCTTTCCTTCTAAACATTTGCGCAAGAAAATCAAGAACTCAAAGTGAAAGGAACGACAGTAAGATTATTTTAAAGACAACAGCTGTTCAACTGTCTTCCAGCACTTCAGGCTTTGAAAAATGCAATGGGTAGGGAAGAATCAAGAAACCAATACAAATACTCAGGGACTTGTTAATGGCACGCGAGGTATCTCCTGTGGATCAGCATCAACAGTGAAAACAATGACAAATTTTCACTCATTGTTTGCCTGAAGAAAACAGTATAGTTCAGTGACTATCTTATAGAGAAACAAATGTTTTCCTGCCATTTTGTAGGAAAACAAAGTGGTTTTTGCACAGGATTAAAGAATTATGTTTGACAGTTACCTTGATAAATACTTCGAGATAGTTCTGGTTCATCCTCTAAGACATTCCCTCCAATCCCAGTTTTTCGACATTATCATTTTTTTCTTTCTCTCAAATCCCAAAACAAATACAAGTCTCTTTCTCTTCCACCTACATAATATCAAGACGATAGTAATGCTACTTAACGAAAACTTATATTGCATGGACAGGGTAGAAAAATGAAAATTATGTCTCAATATGCACCAACAGCCTTCTCCTTCCATCTTACAGGAAAAAAAAATCACTGATATCATCCAGAAATGATTCTTCCCAAGAAATTTCTCCATGCTTTTTTATCTAAATAATAAAAAAAAAAAACTTTAAATTTTCTTTAGAGAAGTTCCAATGTCATTATTTTCAGTCACTCATTCTCACAGTTTCAACCATTAGTGTACATGTCCTCCAAGTGAAGTAGCCAGAATAAACACTTGATCATTTCCACCATTTGTAAGACCTCACCATATGTGTGTATTACTGATGGCGCAAGAGAAACATAGCCAAAGGAAAAGCTGCTCTCTTTCCTTCTGCATTCCCTATTGTTACTAAAAGGGCCATCCTCCTTTCAGTTTCTCATACCAAAAACCTGTCATCTTCACTTTGTACCTCTCTGTAACCCCTCCAAATCCTGCCATCTCAACCTCTTTAGTTTTAAAGGCATGCACCCTGGACTTTCTACTCTCCTTGCTACTGCCTCAGCTCCTGCCCACCTTCCTCATTCCCTATGGCAGAGAAAGAGCTTCTTTCTTCTTTCTGTCCCCTTTCTGATCGATTCCACACACTGCTCCCAACATGGTCTTTTTTAAACATTTTATATCATGGCATGGACCTGTTATAAAGCAGCCAGCAACTCCCTGAAACATGGAAAATAAAATTCAAACATCTTGGTGGGCATTCAAAATTTTCCAGAATATGGTGTCTCTTTACACTGCTAGCACTGTCTTCCTTGATAATGACACTGCCATGAATATGGTGTCTCTTTACACTGCTAGCACTGTCTTCCTTGATAATGACACTGCCATGCTGTCACACTAATATGTCTATTCTCACATTGCTATGAAGAAATATCCAAGAATGGGTAATTTATAATGAAGGGAATTTTAATTGACTCACAGTTCCACATGGCTGGAGGGGCTGCAGGAAACTTACAATCATGGCAGAAGGCACATCTTCACAAGGCAGCAGGAGAGAGAATGAGTGTCAGCAGGGGAAATGCCAGGTGCTTACAAAACCATCAGAGCACATGAGAACTCATCATCACAAGAACAGCATGGGGAAAACTGCCCCCATGATTCAATTACTTCAATCTGGTCCCACCCTTGACACTCGGAGATTATTACAATTCAATGTGAGATTTGGGTGGGGACACAGAGTCAATGGCTATCACACCCCATCACAGCCATTTACTTATCAATTTTCAACCTAGCTCACCTAATTTTACCTTCCCATGCCTTACATGTTATCACTGCCTAGAATTCCATATGCATCCATGCTGATACTAGAGTTCTCTTCTTGTAGCAATTATTTTGATAGCCATCGATACATGCTTCCTGAAGCTTCCTAGATTTTCTCATCTGTATCCTGACTTTGGGAGGGAATGTAAAGCAATGGAGTAGTATGTCCATGCTACTCCTCACTAAAGTGAAGGAGCTTCCTTGCTTTCTGTGTGATGTCATCAAGAAGTCTTTGACTAAATAAAGGTTATTTTTTTCAGAAACTTTCCTAGGAAACCAATCTTCAAAATTCAGCCATCCACTAAACATTTTTGTTTTTTGAGATGGAGTCTTGCTCTGCTCTGTCTCCAGGCTGGAGTGCAATGGTGCAATCTCGGCTCACTGCAACCTCCACCTCCTGGGTTCAACCAATTCTCCTGCCTTGGCCTCTTGAGTAGCTGGGACTACAGGCACATGCCACCATGCCCAGCTAATTTTTGTATTTTTAGTAGAGACAGAGTTTCACCATGTTGGCCAGTATGGTCTCAATCTCTTCATCTCTTGAACTGCCTGCCTAGGCCTCCCAAAAAGCTGGGATTAGAGGCATGAGCCACCACACTCAGCCCACTAAACATTCTTTAGCCTTTCCATAATGTTGCAAGAATGAATTGTAGCTGTTAAGCAGACAAATACATAAATTTTGACTATAGGGGGCTCAAGGTCTACAGGAAAAACAGATAAATGGCAACTATAATTTCATGTGATAAAAATCTATAATAGATAGTAAATGTATCAAAGACTAGAGTATTCTGATCAGAGATGGGGAAAAGGAGGTGACAGAAGGCTTTACTGAAGAAGTGACATTTAAGTTGGCCTCAAAATGCTATATACAGAATAATATTTTTGAGCCCTTATTATATGTCAGGCACTATTCACAGGCACTTTATGGTACATATGTTTCTTTTATGTGACACTTATAACTACCTTATGGGATACTGTTATCCCATTTTACAGATAGGAAAAACTAATGAGGCTCACAGAGGTTGAACAACATATCCCAATGCACACAGTTAGTGAGTGGTAGAGTTGTAATCAATACTGTGTCGCTAAATCCACAGTCCAAGCATTGGTCACTGTTTCAGTCAGAGCTCTAGACTAGACCAACTGAGTTGTCAACTTTCTCCAGTTCAGCCTCCCCGCAAATTCAGATGCTGAGTTTAGCACTGGACGTTTCCTCACAAAAAAAGTACCCTGAAACACAAGTAGTAGGTGGCAACATATACTTTACTGGAAATTTCACTAAGAAAATTTGGAAGAAGGTCACACAGACATCCCTCAACTCAAATCTCTAAATTTCCCATTAGATGTTTCTACGCTTCTAGGTCACTTGCCATGCAGCCGCCATCTAGGTGTGTCTCCTCCTTTCCCTTCCCTCCCAAAACTCTTTACTAAGGCCACTCCTCTCTTCTTCCTCCTCTGATATACAGAGCTATTCTCCTTATGCACATGCGAAACCATCAGAGTCATCAATCAAATAAAATGACTTCTCATTAACAGCAGTGATCTTTATTAAAATGAACTCTATCCGCAAACCTCAAAATCAAAATTCTTGAACTTACCTATCATAGCTACTACAGAATATTTCTTTCCCCAAAATGCTATCACCAAAAGGAACTCTGGTAAATAAAATTTCCTCCATAGCTGTACTATATGAAAATGAGTTTTATATTTTCAAATCTATGAATGTGATTTTTCTCTAATGCATTTATGTATATGCAACTTTTCAGCCAGATCTAGGCAGGAAGATAAACTATACTACTGTTAAAACAGAAAGATTCTAACAGAGATGAGTAGGCTGAATGGGTATTAAAGGTATGAGAAGGCAAAGGGAACAAACACAGAGGCCACACAAAGACATTAACTGCAGGAAGCAGCTGCCCCCATAGGGCTGGGAGAATAAAGGAGAAACGCTGGAGTGATTAGAATTAGAAGTTCAGAGAGGAACTCAGGAGCCAGGATTCTGACCTTGGGGAAGTGGTGCTAATACAGCTTGTTCTGGAAGTGTGGAAAGAAACTCACAACCAGAACCATCTACCACTGCTCAGTTTAGAGGCTCATGCTGGGGCACTGTGGCAAGGACACAAAGCAAACGGGAAAGAGTAAGTCCCTTCTCCTGCCTTCAAGTCTTCCTCTAGTGCCCATATTAAGAAAAAGAGAAATGAGCTTTGCAGAGTCACACCACTACAAAGCCAAGTAGAACCAGTGTCCAAGGGTCACCAATTCAAGAGAAGCCCAGATCTGGCATTCATCCGAAGAGTCCAGTAAAGATCCAGAGGACATCGTGTCATTTCAAGCGTGGCAGGCCAGGTCTCACTAACACAGGCTTCTGTAACAACTGTTTTAGTACTGACTGAGTGGTTAAGTTAAATATTAAAAGCCCGTGCTCTTATACAAAGGCTGGCTTCTAATGAAAGTCCACCAAGAGCTTTATTTAGCCTTTCCTGGGCCTTAAAGCATGACAAAATCATGAAGGAATTCTTAACAACACATTTAGGATTAAACAAGTTTTATTGGAGGCCTCAAGAAACTCCCCAGGCCTCCACAGACAAGTTTACTGGGAGTCTGAAGGAACTCCCCAAACTTCCATGATCTAGCAGGAGACATGATAAGGGTAATCACCCCAGCACCTGAACCCGTTTAGATTAAGACAATTTACTAAAGCTCCGGAGGAAGGTCTTCAGGACTCAGACTTTAGTTATAGATTAAAAGAAATTAATCACTTATATCTTTAGACAAATGCACACTTACATGTAGACATATAGCTTAGAAGGTATACGAGCTCTGGAAAACTTTGTAAGTTTGAGTTGGTCTGGTGATCATTTTCTGGCCTTCTCCCTGTAACTGGTTGCAGAAATAAAAACTCTCTTCCTCCCCAGTTCATCTGCATCTGATTATTGAGCCACCAGAAATAACAGCCTGATCCTCAGTTTGCTCTGGGAACACAAGGACTCCATTACCATCCACCTCATCAGGAGGCTTCTTTTGTTTCCCTACCTTCCTCCCTCTCTTTTTTCTTTTTTTACTTCCTCCCTTCCTTTTCTTTCATCCTTCTCTTCATCTTTCTCCTCCCATCTCCTTCCGATGATACCATATTTTTTATTTGACCTTTAAAGTTTAACTGAGCTATATAATAAACCAATCTTTTTTTTCAGCTCTGGCTGCAGTTTCTAACCTACAACTTTACATTATCGTAGGCTATGCATGTGCAAGATAAGGAGCAATATATATTCATTCTGTAAGTAAATTAGCCCCCAACAGGAAGTCTAACCTACATCTAAAATGAACTAATATTTCCCTTAATGGAAGTGGTAAAATTGAAGTTGGATGAATCACAAAACAGTCTCAATTCACAAACGTTTTTGATGTTTGAATTTGGAAATAGATTTGGCTGCAGAAGCTGGCATCCCTACCACTGTTCTGTGAGCTACATCTGTCATAGCGAGGGAAAGATGAGGAGGAGACAGTGATTAACATGTGGGCTAGAATTCCAGAAAATATATTAATATTAAAAACCCAATGAAACCTAGAAAATTAGAAAATGAGGTTTAAATTTTAAAACTTTGTCTTACTCTTTTTTCCCTTGGAATAACCTTTCTCTTCCATATCACCTATTTCCTATAGTTTTTCCTTTCTTTCCTACCATCCCATGTGATCATACATTGAGATGATTCTTTTCATTTTCATATGTCTTTTTCTAATTGAAGTTTAATTAACCAAAGGTAAATTGCATAGATCTTAGGTATTCTGTTTGGTAACTTTTAAGTATTGTATATACCTATACATCAACTACCTGAAACAAAAATATTTACAACATCCCAAAAAGTTATTCTGTGCGCCTTTTCCAGTCAATTCCTGCACCCACCTTCCATAAACCTCTTTCTTCTGTCACAACAGTTTAATACATATTTTGTCTAACTTTGGATCTCATAAATGGGAACCATATAGTATTTATGAATGGGGTCTGTTTTTGCTTAACATGTTTTTAAGGTTCATCCATGATATTGTGTGTTTCCATAATTCATTTCTTTTCATTACTAAGGAGTATTTCACTGTGTCAGGAGATCAGTTTATTTCCCATTCTTCTGCATGTTGTTTCTAATTTGACATTATGGATAAAACTGCTGTAAACATTACTGTTCAACTCTTTTCATGAACATATGTATTCATTCTCTTAGGTTATTACCTAAGACTAGAATTGCTGAGCTCATAGACAGTTTTTCACAGTGGCTATACCATTTTACACACCAGTTACCCTTCATCTTCACCACTTGATCTTTTTCATTGTAACCATTCTAATATGTGTGCAATGGTTTCTTATTGTGGTTTAAATTTGCATTTCCTGGTAACTATATGTTTTACCTTTTTCTGTTTATAGGTGATTCATTTATTTCTTTTGTGAAGAGTCTGCTCAAGTACTTTGCCCATTTTTAATCAGAATGTTCATCCCTTTGGACACTTTGTAATTGTTGATTATAGATTCTGAATACAAGTCCTTCATCAGATACGTGTTACAAAAATTTCTTAGTCTGCGGCTTTTCTATTCACTTTCATAATAGTACCTTTGTTATGAAAGTTTCATCTCATTTATTTTTGTATGTCCCACATGTATAGGTATCTCCCTCTCCATTCTCCCCTGCTCCTCTCTCTCTCTTTCTCTCTCTCTCTCCTTCAGAACTTTGGACTTGCCCTTGGTAGGTAGTGCCTGTTCACCATCCCCATTGCCCCCACCACCCCCACCATGGCGGGGGGGGGGACAGTAGGCAGGCCCACAGGTGCTGAGAGCATCTCTGTGTTTCAAGCCTTTGAGAATAAGTTACTGCAGTTCTCATGACGCAGAATAGGGGTTGGCAGAGGAGATCCTGGAAGCAGCTTCCCCTAGAGTCTAGGAGTGTCTAATAGAATTTATCAAATTTTAAAATATGCTTAGTGCTTTTTGCTTCCAATCCAAGCCATTTCTCCCTACCCCAAAGTTATTCTTCTATACTTTCTTCTAGAATTTTTATGATTAGAGGACTGTGTTTAGGTCTATAATTTTTTATGTCTGGAACCAAATAGAGGGTGATTTTTCTTTTCTATGCAGATGTTCAGTTGTTGCAGCAATATTTATTGAAATGATTTTTCTTTCACCATTGAATTAATGAGGCATTTTGATAAAGAATAAATTGACTGCATATGTGTAGGCCGAATTCTGGAGTTTCTGTTTTGTTCCATTTGTGCATTAACTACCCTTAACCCAGCTCTGCATTGATTTGATGACTATATAGTAGGTTGTGACATCAAATGATATGGTATAAGCCCTTCAACTTTGTTCTTTATTCAAAATTATGTTGGTATTCTGTGTTCTTTGTATTTTTGTAGTAAACTTTAAAATTACATTTTATGAGTCTCAAAAAAGTACTGCTAGAATTTTGAAAGGGAATGCACTGAATCTATACATTAGCATATGGAGAATGGATGGACACGTGAATAATGTTGAGTCACTCAATTCATAAATATGGAATAGTTTTCCATTTATTTTGTACTTATTTTTCTCAGCAGTGTTTTGTTTTGCGGGGGTTGTCTTTGTTTTTGTTTTTGTTTTTGAGATGGAGTCTTGCTCTGTTGCCCAGGCTGGAGTGAAGTGGCGCAATCTCGGCTCACTGTAACCTCCACCGCCTAGGTTTAAGCTATTCTCCCACCTCAGCCTCCCAAGTAACTGGGATTACAGGGGTGTACCACCAGGCCCAGCTAATTTTTGTATTTTTAATAGAGACAAGGTTTCACCATGTTGCCCAGGCTGGTCTAGAACTCCTGACCTCAAGAGATCCACCCACTTTGGCCTCCAAAAGTGCTGGGATTACAGGTGTGAGCCACTGTGCCCAGGCTACTCAGCAGTGTTTTTTAGGTACCGTGTGAAGGCCTTACACATCTGTCATAAATATATTCCTAGATATTTAATAGGTATTTAATGCTTTTGGACGCTATTATGAATTATATTATTTTCATTTTCAAATTGTTGATTTTTTCCATAATAACCTTATATTTTATGACTCTGCTAACATTCCCTTATTAGTTCTAACAGGATTTTTGTTGACTGATAGTGTTTACTATGTACACATGCTTCCCATGAATACAAAAGTTTAGCATGTTCACTATGCTAAATTCACTTATTAGTTCTAGTAGAGTTTTAGAGGATTTAATCCTGTAGTGTTTGCTATGTATGCAATTATGTCCCCTATTTTATTTTTTCTTTTTTTGTTTTGTTTTGGTTTTTTTTGTTTTGTTTTTGAGACAGAGTCTCGCTCTGTCGCCAGGTGCCAGGCTGGAGTGCAGTGGCACAATCTCGGCTCACTGCAACCTCTGCCTCCTGGGTTTAAGCAATTCTCCTGCCTCAGCCTCCCAAGTAGCTGGGACTACAGGCCCGTACCACCATGCCCGGCATATTTTTGTATTTAAGTAGAGACGGGGTTTCACCATGTTGGCCAGGATGTTCTCGATTTCTTGACCTAGTGATCCGCCCGCCCTGGCCTCCCAAAGTGCTGGGATTTAAGGCGTGAGCCACCACACCCGGCCTTATTTTATTTTTTCTAATCATTACACCTTTTGTGTTTTATTTTTCTTGCCCCCAATATAATGTTAAATGGGAAAAGCTGACATTCTTTGTGCTTCGAAGCAAGAATGAATTTAGTGTTCTGCCAGTTAAGTGTGATGTTAGGTTTTAGTGCTTTTGTCTTGCGGATGCCCTTTATCAGCTGGAGGAAATTTTTTCAACTCCTAGTATGCTCAGAAGCATTGAATTTTGTCAAATGCTTTTGCTGCATCTGTTGAAATAAGTGTTATTTTTCTCATTTATTCTTTTAATGTGATACTTAACATTGATTTCTTTTTAAATGTAAAATCAGCCTTGCTTTCTTGGAATCAACCCATTTGATTATTTATTATCCTTTTAGAACATTGTTAGGTTTAATTTGCTAATATTTTGTTAAAGATGTTTGTGTATATTCATGCAAGCTGAGTGCTTTCAAAAAAGCACTCAAAGCTAATATTTTGCTAAAAATGTTTGCATATATTCATGCAAGATATCTGAGCACTGTCAAAAAAGATAATTTTTGACAGACTTTATTATCTACATTATGGTTGTTTTACAAAATGAGTTGGGAAGTGTTTTCTTCTATTTATTTTCTCATTAGCATGTTTCTTCAGTCACAATTTGTAGAATTCATTAATAAAGCCATCTGAGCCCAGAGTTTTCTTTGTAGAATGGTTATTGATTAAACATTTAATGTTTTTAATGATATAGGAATATTGAAGATTTTTCTATTTATTCTTTTGACAGTTTTTAGTAATTCATGTTTTTTAAGAATTTGTCCTTTTTAATCGACACTCAAATTTATTGGTACAAAGTTGCTCAAAATATTCTTTTTTTAACATTAAGACAATCTGTAGTAATATCCTTTTCAGTTTTAATATATTTATATTTTTCCCTCTTCTTTCTTAATTTTTCCAGAAGTTTATTAATGCTACTAATCTTTAACATTCAACTTTGACTATATAGGTTTCCTCTATTGTCTCTCTTCTATTTCATTGATTTTTGCTCTTATTTTTTTATTCATTTGAACTTAGCTTGGGTTTAGTTTGCCCTTTGTTTTTAATTTCTTAAGGTAGAAGTTTAGACCATGGGTCTTAGACTTTAGTCTTACAGAGTTTCTAACATAAATATTTAATTGCTGTAACTTGCCCTCTAAGCACTTTCATGTATGAATTAGTTCTGGATTTTACAGCCTGTTTAATTTATATAGTCTAACTTCAAATAATAATATTTAGATAATAATTTAGTTATGTAGCCAACCTGGAAATTAATTATATATTATATAACTTTATTTAATGTAACCTTACAACAGTATAATTCCATTTATCTTCTGTCACTCTTTGTGCTAGCTTGTTTTATGTTTTACTTCTATATGTTATAAACCACACAATACCTTATTTTTTGCATAATCATTTTAAAAATAAATGTATTTGTATGTGTACATAAAATGAAGTTATTAAAATATAGTTCCTTTATATTCCCCAGATATTTACTTTTTCTGGTGCTTTTCATTTCTTCCTGCATATCTGGGATTCCATCTTGTCCATATTTCCCATCAATCTGAAATCATTTTGTGTACTTCTTATGATGCATTGTGCTGGATGGAGACGAATTCTTTCAGCTTTTGCCTATGAATACTTTAAGTTTCATATTTGAATATTACTTCACTGAATATAATATTCTAGGTTGACAGAGCATGTTTTTTCAGTGTTTAAAAGGCATAATTTATGTTTCTTTTGGTGTATATTATTTCTGGTAAGAAGTCACTAGTAATTGTTCCTCTGTATGCAAAGTATTTTCTCCCTCATAGCTGCTTTTAAAGTCTGCATTTTAGCTTTGGTTTCTAGCAGGTGGTCTATGATGTACCTAGGTGTTGCCTTCTTTATACTCATTCTGCAGATTCCCTGAGATTCTGAAGTACTCACTGTATTGTTTTCAACTCTTCCTGTCCCCAATTTTAAGGACCTACTCACAGCACTCAGTGAAGACCAATGAGGAAGAGTGGGGTTGGAGGGGGTGGTAGATCAGTATCATCTGAATCTAGGGCTTTTATGGATTCTAATCTGTCACACCAGCCCACACACAGCTGTTAAAAATTTGTTAAAATTAGTCTGTTTTTTCTTATCTTCTGTATGGCAGATCCTCCTCCTCCTCCCTCTGTCTCAGTCAGGATTAAGAGCCACTATGGATGAATTCTCTCTTAGGAAGAGTTTGCTACTTTCTAAAATCCAGTTTATTTAGGTTTCTTTGTGCCCTTGGCTTAATATTTTTTTAATTATAATTATGTAACTTATTCATATCATTTTAGTTTTTTAGAGTGAAAGCAAAATTCTGTTGCAAGTTTGCTCACCAGAACAGAAATAAGTCCATCATGAGATTTATTAAGCTATATCCCTTACCCATATCCTCAGATGCCTTGAAACAAGCAGGGAAAGAAAGAGATTCTGAGATCATAAGTGTTTTATCCAAACTGTTAATATATGAAAAGATACTATTTAAATTATTGCATCCTTCTAAGTATACCAAACTAAATATTTCTCACTACAGAAGGCAGCAGGTCATTAATCAAAAAATGAACTATTCCTCTGAGTATCTGAGTGAAATGTAAACAAATTTGTGTCCCCACTATACTACCAATTTATTTTAAAATATTATAATTTCTAATACTGATTGTGAATTAATATAGATGTTAGGAGAATGGTCTCTGTAGCTGACCCAACATCTAAAAATCCTGGCTCCTTCACTTTTTAATTTGGTGATCTTTAATAATTTGCTTAACTATTGTTATATTTTCTCATGTGTAAAACAGAGGTAATAGTATTTATTACTCAAGTTTGTCTATGTAAGCCTCTCAGAAAAGTCTCTGTTACTCATTGTGTATTCACTAAGGGCTATTGTGATGTTAAGGATGATTTGTCAGGAGTTATCAGAGTTATTACCATCATCCCCGGTCACCACCTTCAAGCAAATAGGCCAATTGATTGGATGGTGCAGACCAAGAAAGATGACAGGAAGCTCCTGTTAAAGGAGGGCCTCCAATTAGCCTTAACTAGCTAATTATAATGATCGTTAAATTCTGCAAGATAAGTTCGTTTCATTGGTTAACTAACAAGGCAGTACCTGAATACTCCTTTTGACTATCCATACATGCACAGGAGAGAACAAGAGAAGCAAGTAAAAATTCCAGATGTTGTCCTATCTGCACCTGCCCATTTCTCATTACAGATGTTCCTCAACTTACAATGAGGTTATGCCCCAATAAACCCAACATAAAGTGAAAATTTTGTAAGCTGAAAATACATGAAAAACACCCAACCTCCTGAAAATTACAGCTTAGCCTAATATACCTTAAAAGTGGTCTCTCAGAGACTCTGAACTTGCTGTTCCAGCTCCACTCTCTCTCAAATCTTCACCACAGCTGCCAAAATTACCTTTCTCAGACAAACAAGTCATCACGTCACTCTCTTGCTAAAAGACCCTCAAAAAGACTCTACAATGATTTCTCACAATACTTACATAATTCAAAACAAAAGCATTATAAAAGAAAAACTTCCAAAATGTTTATTTATCACACTATGGAGAATGTTTGATGCCCATTCCTGATGCATTTGTCTTATAAAGAGAGCTCAGTTAGCATAACTCCATTTACTTACTTCACCTCAGAGAGGGAAGCCATCAGCATAGCTGGTCAATTTCAGAAAGCAGGGCATGCTTGACTCCGCTCCATTCCATAATCCCCTCCTATAAGGAACAGGAGTGCTTGACACATCCTGCAAGCTTTAATTTGCAGGGACTTGCCCAAAGGAAAGAGGTCTGCCCCACCCCACACCACTGGAACTGGGTTGCTGTGTCAGCCCAATTCTAGAATTCAGGTAGGAGGTCTACTCGACTCTTATACTAAGGTACATTCCTCTAAACTAATCTCTTTCTTTCTCATCTTGGGGGGATAAAGGTGCAATAAAGGTGATTTTTAAAATAAATGTAATATTTTGGGCTTTTTTGTAATAAAGGTGATATTTTGGGCTTAATCTTACCTTTGGTTTTATTTCTCAAATTCATTAAAATTGTTTGAGAAGAAAGGTGGTATGTATTAGGGTAATGATAGTTATTATACAGCTTTGTATATGTAAGGCACTCAGAGAAGCTTTTGGCATATACGAAGACATTAACAAACGATATGAGGATAATGAAGATTTATTGGGAGCTTTATCTGAGTTGCTATCATCACACATTATCAGCTTCAGGCAAACAGCCAGTTGGAAGAATGAAGAGTATTCTCAGTTGAGTTTCTGTTCACAGGTCAGACAACCGGCAACTAGAAGACAACTGGAAAAGACGGACACATCCTGATGTGGGAACTCCTTCTAACTGCACTGTTGAACTGCTCCTGTAGTCTTGTGTAAGATTAAGTACTGGGTCCTAAGATCATACTAACACCTAAGACAACTGCTTTAGGGACCAAGGACAAGCTTCTTAATTTCATGGGTATAATTGGTGCTGGGCTAACCATATGTGTCTCACAAACTCTTTGAACCCTTAAAAGGTCAAGCTCCTGGCACATTTAGCATTCATTAAACCAATACAACTTCTGAGGTCCTGAAGGAACCATACCAACTCCAAGAAGGCGCATCAATAGGATGGAGATGCATAAGAAATTGCATCTCCCCAGATATCAGCAACTTCTGTGGTAGGCTGGAAAGAATAAGACCTTTACAGGAATGATTTTTCAAAATCAGATTTTGGACTTTTGACTCACAAAGCCATAAGAATTTGATGTGGGACTTCAACATTCAGATTTAGGGAAATTCTATGTTGCTGGCATTTTATTATTGGAGGGTCTCTATAAACTTTATTATAGAACTATCTTAATATTGTCATTCAGTCTCATTGAAGACATTTGTAAGCTGTGTTGGAGCTGAGACTTCCACCTCAAATCCCAAAACACCAAATCGGAGAGAATTTTGAGGTTAAAAAAAAGCCAAGAAATACAAATAATCAACTCCATTCTATATAGAAATAATGATTTTGTGGGCTTTTTAACTAGTTGAAAGTTAAGATGGTGGTATTTCAATTCACCAGTATGAAGAGAGCTGACACTTAGGAAAACAGCAACTACCCTGGAAATGTTATAAATTCTCAATATGGCTGTCAAGTTATGTTAAGTGAAATAACTCAGAAATAGAAACTCAAATACCACATGTTCTTGCTATAAGTGGGAGCTAAACAATGTGTACACATGAGCCCAGAGTGTGGAATAACAGACTTTGGGGATTAG
This sequence comes from Callithrix jacchus, assembly GCF_049354715.1. Lineage (NCBI taxonomy): Eukaryota > Metazoa > Chordata > Mammalia > Primates > Cebidae > Callithrix > Callithrix jacchus. The sequence continues at coordinate 69,042,893 of NC_133502.1, forward strand.
GAAGAGTGAAAAGACAGTAGGGAAGTGAGGGAGAACTAGGTATTGACAGACGTATCTCAAAACAATAAAAGCTATTTATGACACACCAACAGCCAATATCATACTGAATGGGCAAAAACTAGAAGCATCCCCTTTGAAATCTGGCACTAGACAAGGATGCCCTCTCTCTCCACTCCTATTCAATATAGTACTGAAAGTTCTAGCCAGAGCAATCAGGCAAGAAAAGGAAATAAAGGGTATTCAAATAGGAAAGGAGGGAGCCAAATTGTCTCTATTTGCGGATGACATGATTGTATATCTAGAAGACCCCATCCTCTCAGTCCAAAATCTACTGAAACTGATAAGCAACTTCAGCAGTCTCACAATACAAAATCAATGTGCAAAAATCACAAGCATTCCTATACACCAATAACAGACTTAAAGAGAGCCAAATCAAGAAAGAACTGCCATTCACAGTTGCTACAAAGAGAATAAAATACCTAGGAATACAACTAACAAGGAACTTAAAGGACCTCTTCAAGGAGAACTACAAACCACTGCTCAATGAAATAAGAGAGGACAAAACAGATGGAGAAACATTCCATGTTCACGGTTAGGAAGAATCAATATCATGAAAATGGTCATACTGCCCAAAGTAATTTACAGATTCAATGCTATCCCCATCAAGCTACCAATGACTTTCTTTACAGAACTGGAAAAAAACACCTTAAACTTCATATGGAACCAAAACAGAGTCTGCAAAGCCAAGCCAATTCTAAGCAAAAAGAACAAAGAGAGAGGCATCACACTACCAGACTTCAAACTATACTACAAGACTACAGTAATCAAAACAGCATGGTACTGGTACCAAAACAGAGTTACAGACCAATGGAACAGAACAGAGGCCGTGGAGGCAACACCACACATCTACAACCATCTGATCTTTGACAAACCTGACAAAAAGAAGCAATGGGGAAAGACTTCCCTGTTTAATAAAAGGTGTTGGGAAAACTGGCTAGCCATGTACAGAAAGCAGAAACTGGACCTCTTCCTGACACCCTACACTAAAATTAACTCCAGATGGTTTAAAGACTTAAACATAAGACCTAACACCATAAAAACCCTAGAAGAAAATCTAGGCAAAACCATTCAGGACATAGGCATAGGCAAGGACTTCATGACCAAAACACCAAAAGCATTGGCAACAAAAGCCAAAATAGACAAATGGGACCTAATCAAACTCCACAGCTTCTGCATGACAAAAGCCACAGTCATTAGAGTGAATCGGCAACCAACAGAATGGGAAAAAATTTTTGCAGTTTATCCATCTGACAAAGGGCTGATATCCAGAATTTACAAAGAACTCAAACAGATCTACAAGAAAAAAACAAACAAGCCCATTCAAAAGTGGGCAAAGGATATGAACAGACACTTTACAAAAGAAGATATACATGAGGCCAACAAACATATGAAAAAATGCTCATCATCACTGGTCATTAGAGAAATGCAAATCAAAACTACATTGAGATACCATCTCATGCCAGTTAGAATGGCAATCATTAAAAAATCTGGAGACAACAGATGCTGGAAAGGATGCTGAGAAATAGGAACACTTTTACACTGTTTGTGGGAGTGTAAATTATTTCAACCATTGTGGAAGACAGTGTGGCGATTCCTCAAGGACCTAGAAATAGAAATTCCATTTGACCCAGCAATTCCATTACTGGGTATATATCCAAAGGATTATAAATCATTCTACTATAAGGACACATGCACCCGAATGTTCACTGCAGCACTGTTTATAATAGCAAAGACCTGGAACCAACCCAAATGCCCATCGATGATAGACTGGACAGGGAAAATGTGGCACATATACACCATGGAAGACTATGCAGCCATCAAAAACGATGAGTTTGTGTCCTTTGTAGGAACATGGATGAACCTGAAAAGCATCATTCTCAGCAAACTGACACGAGAACAGAAAATCAAGCACCGCATGTTCGCACTCATAGGTGGATGTTGAACAATGAGAACACATGGACACAGGGAAGGGAGCATCACACACTGGGGTCTGTTGGGGGGAAGTAGGGGAGGGACAGTGGGGGGTGGGGAGTTGGGAAGAGATAGCACAGGGAGAAATGCCAGATATAGGTGATGGGGAGGAAGGCAGCAAATCATGCTGCCATGTGTGTACCTATGCAACTATCTTGCATGTTCTTCACATGTACCCCAAAACCTAAAATGCAATAAAACAAATAAATAGTAATATTAAGGGATTACTGAAATAAAGTCAATCTGAAAAAGTTTTAAACAACAACAAAAAAAGAAGAAATTACTTAATGATATAACGTACATCATTGGGTAATAGTTACACTAAAATCCCAGACTTCACTACTGCATGCTATATCCATATTGTTACAGAATTTATGACCCTTAAATCTGTTTAAAGTATTTAAAGACAGATAACTGATTGAGAGATAAATGACAAAGAAAAATGGATGGCCAGTTTCACTGAGAATAAGGAAGAGAAAAAGATAGAAAGCAAAATGAGAAAAAAGGTAAGTTCCTAAAGAGAGAGGTAAGAGAATAACAGGAAAATACCTAATCAATCCATATTATTGTTTTTTAAAACAATTTTGGGGTGATAATTTTAGAAAAGTAAATGATTAGGAGAGAGAGAGAAAAAAGAGGTCATTCTGTGAGTGAAAATCAACCAACAGATGGTGCCAGCACAGATGTTAATGTTGTAAATAGCCTGATGCTTTAGGTACCTATAGAAATGACCCCTCTTGTTGACAGTGTAAGTCATGGAGGACAAGACATGACAAATCCAAGAACTTCTATTGTTAAACTCATATATTTCCTAAGCTGGAAAACACTATAGGACAGAGAGAGGCTTTGTTTGAGTCTCATGTCGGTTATGATGAAATTCGACTTACTTCTTTCTGGGATTTCATGAATTTGTACAGGTTTGGATCATTTCCTAGCACCTGTCATGTAACTTACATAGGGTGTATAATGAATAGAGAGAGTTCAGTCTTAAAGTGCACAGTCCTAGGCAGGGAGGTTTTTGAATTCCTGAAGGAGACAGCTAGAATTTTTAAATTTAAAAATTGCCATAGATTCAGACGGTATAGAATTGCCCAACAGCTATGGCAGAAGGGGCTCCTTTACTAGGGCTCATAAATTAGAAATTCCCACAATTTGGAGTGATTTTCTTAAATTTTTTTGAGACAGAGTCTCATTTTGTCACCCAAGCTGGAGTACAGTAGCGCGAGCTCAGCTACTGCAACCTCCACCTCCCAGGTTCAAACAATCCTCTTGTCTCAGCCTCCCAAATGGGATTACAAGTGCCCACCATCACACACAGCTAATTTTTTGGATTTTAGTAGAGACAGCGTTACATCATAATGGCCAGGCTGCTCTAGAACTCCTGACCTCAAGTGATCCACCCACCTCAGCCTCCCAAAATGCTGGGATTACAGGCATAAGCCACAGTTCCAGGTCTCTTAAAATTTTTGAAGTCAATCCTCAGTGTCTGGAGTAGGTAGACAGACCCATTGGGCAGGATACTACAAGCCCCAATTATTTATTTCCATCAGGACACTCTCTAGTCTTCTCCCCTTCATGGAAGGATAACCACAGACCCTGAAAAGCCCCTGGACTTGTGCCTTTGGGGTCATTCTGGGATATGTTGAACAGTCCCATTTGAAGGGAAGAGGGACTGAGAAACGGATCTGTGGCTGACTGGCCAGGTATTTCTTTTGTAGGATTGAGATTGAGCCCCTAGAATAATGCTTGACACATTGATTTGGGGTGACTCAAATCAGTTTTAGAGCCCCCACACACCCTAGAAATAACAATAGCTTCAGACGGTTTGGAAAATAATCTTTTCTCCTGACTTCAAATAATGCATATATAAAGCACTGCCCATAGACTAAGGAGAATTATTACAAAGAGAGGGGGAGAAAAGGAGTTGAGGATGATAGAGATTGACTGACTTCTGGTTGATGCAAAATGATAGTGATATGGGCATCATAATGCCCATTATACAGGCAACAAAACTGAGGCTTGAAGAACTTAGGTTACTTGCCCTTGTCAACACACCTATCAACCCCTCTCGCTGTTACTAAGACATGACTGGACCAGTATTGCATTCAAGAAGCAAATCCTGAATCAGAAACAGAAACATAATGTTGCAAAGAGATACTAAAATGACCAACAGACCTGTCGTATGTCCAAGAATGTGACAGGCACACCACTGTCGCCATGAGCACTCCAAGACCTACAAATACATGGCTCAGACAGAGATCCCAGCAAAGGTCATTTTACAGCTATATTTTGGCAGGGTGTCTCTGTGTCAGCTCTTTCCTGCTCATATACTAAGACCTTGTCCTTAGAGCAGAGTGACTGGATTACTATAAAGTTTTTGCATGATGGACCATCAACCAACTAGCTGCCCCAGGTTGCCCCCCAAATATGTGTCTCCCCAATATGTTTTAACTGATGTTATTCTGGATCATCAATGAAATACATAGTTTATGACATTTTTACATTGCAGAATCCATATTAATTGTACATAGGAATTCAAGAAATTACAAGAAATAAGCTAGGGGAGGAAGAGAATTGTTTGAAGGCAAAACCTCAGAGAAAATAGCTAAATAATTATGGTTTAAACATGGCCTGAAGTGAAAGGGAGCCCTGAGGCTGGAGATAATTTTCCAGGAATCATAAAGGCATCTAATGAAGCTTTTGAAATCAAGTTACAAAGAGCTGGAAACTTCTGAGAGGTAATAGTTTTTAAACTATTACTTAGTCTCCTTAAAAAAAAAAGGCGGGGGGCCTCTTGAAACATTCATCACCCAAATGGGAAAAGTGGTGCTGTGGGTAACAATGACTTAGGTTAGGTGACTCCATGGCTGTCTCTTTTCAGTCATTTTGAATTCTACAGAAGCTAACCACCCTAAACAAAATATGGAATTCATAAACAGCTTTCAAACTGCTCTCACAGCTATTTTCTGCAGCCTGGCATCCTTTTGCGTTTTTTTTTAAGCACAAACCAAAAAAAAAAAAATTGATTACTCATGAATACGTTGCTAAGCAGTTCCCTGCCCCATGTGGTAAGTGTCTCTTGACATTGCTATGCTGAGTAATTACACTTACTGTAGATAGAAGAACGAAGACCATTTGTGTTGTAATAATTTAATTATGGGATTTATTTTCCTTTCTCCTACCTAGGCACAATATGTATGGCAGCTCACAATCTTTCAGATCAGAAGGACCCGTTCTCCTGTTCTATGTCGAGCATGGAAAAGAACACTTCGTGATCCATCTACAATCGAAGAAAATTCTTTCAGGCAGTGTGCTTTTTGTAATGAAGGATTAACACGAATTAACAATAAATTTTTTAAGTTTGAAAATGTCACAGAAATATTTAGGGAACACACACATACAGGTAGAACCAGTATCTTGTTTATTTACCCTGACAATTCACTATCTTTGTGTGGTTTTATACAGGTGTTGACTTTCAAAGCTAAAAAAAAAAAAAAAAAAAAGGATGTAATCCCAGCTACTCGGGAGGCTGAGGCTGAGGCTGAGGCAGGAGAATTGCCTGAACCCAGGAGGCGGAGGTTGCAGTGAGCCAAGATCGCACCATTGCACTCCAGCCTGGGTAACAAGAGTGAAATTCCGTCTCAAAAAAAAGGAAATATTCAATATTCTCTGTCTTCCCTTAAAAAAATCCCACTGGAATTGAACATAGCTATAACTTGGGTTATACATATTTTAGGATCACCTAAAATAACCTACTATCAATTTAATATAGCAGAAGACAGTCTAGCTACATACTTAAAACTAATACAGATGAAAATCATGAGTTTTTTTTATGTTTATCCAAATATTATCCTGATATCTATGGAGCCCCATATTATTTGAAGCTAAGGTACTCCTCATTATATTATATATAACCCAGCATGACATTTTGGTGAACATAAGAGTAACTAGCACTTCAAAGTTTTATGTTGCCATTCTTTTATTTTTAACTGGAACCTGCACCTTAGAAATGAGTTTCACTGCTGTGTTCAGTAGAGGAGATTTGTAAAGAGCCATCAGTTCCCTAACAGAAAAGAGGAAGAGATGCAGAATGGGGAACACTGCAGGTTTGGCCCCACTCACACTCCCTACCAAATTTACAGTAAATTATCTGTTTATCATTAATGTAATGTGAAGTTGGATCAGTTTAAGGGATGCACTGAATTTGCCTCAATAACAAAAGCAGGGTAAAATCCGAGGCTGCTCCTCGCTTCCCTGCTTTACTTGGATCCTGGTGTAAGGTGTTGTATGGTAGAGATATTCACAGGGAATTGTGCGAATGTGCAGAAGGGGAGCTAATCCCTGTAAATGATACATGTTACCAATACACACAAAAACAGACTGGCCATGGGGTACCTTGAACTGGGCTTTGGAAGTTCGAGAAAGAAAAGTTTGTTTTTGGTTTTTGTTTTGTTTAAGATTCATCATAGAGTCAATGGAAAAAAGGGAGCAGGAGAGATGGTAAGTGTGACAAGTAGACACAGTGACAAGTGACACTCAGGGTGTCACTCAGTTTTAGTGAGAGGCTCTGAGCATGGAAGCAGAGATGAAGACCTCGCTCCTCCTGTGCACGAGGGCTGAAGGAGTGGCAGGGGTGTGTACCCTGGAGTTCTGAGTAACTCACTGCCTTTCTAAAGGGATAGTAGATTCATTTATTATGGCTGCTACTACAGACTGGGTGGCTTACACAACAGAAATTTATTTCTCACAGTCTGAAAATGAAGAATCTGAGACCAAGGTGTTAGCAGAGTTGCTTTCTTCTAGGGACTCTCTTTTTGATTTGTAGATGGTGTCGTCTCCCTGTATCTTCACATCATCTTCCCGCTGCACCTGTATCCATCTCCTCTTCATATAAGGACACCAGTCATATTGGATTAGGGCCTATCCTAATGACCTCATTTTAGCTTAATCACCTCTTTAAAGACACTATCTCCAAATACAGTCACATTCTGAAGTTGTGGGGGTGAGAATTTCAACATATGAATTTTTAGGGGACACAACTCAGTCCATAACAAACAGCCAATTTCTGTCTGAATTTTAAGAGTCTTTGTCCTGAGATTAAACTAGGACATCCCTTTAAATGTACATAAATTAACAAGAAGAATAAAGAATGGGTTTCTAGGTAGGCTGACTGGTGTGGACAAAATCACAGAGAAAATGACAAGATTAATATACATCTTCAGGAGACAGTGAGTAAATCTTGAACAAAGGACTCAAATACAAGAAAGACAACTCAGACAGAAAGAGACAGGCAAAGGACAGACTTGTGGAGGGCCTTAAATATGAGCCTAAGCAATGTGGGACTCATTACAGAAAGGTGTTGATATGGACAGGAAGTGGCAAAATACTGGGTAGAAGAGGAGACTTCCCCGGCAAAGGTTTCATCCTCCAGCCTGGAAACCCACAGACCAAAATGGGAACAGACATTTCTATTTTCATGCTCAAATATTGCCTTTTGGCCTTTCATGTCCCCTATTCTGTACCCATATAAACCCCAAAACCCAAGCTCCACAAGCAGACAAGCAGAAGAAAAGAGGAACAGTAGAGCAGCAGAGTGGTAGCATGGCACAGCAGAGAAGGAGAAAAGAAAAGGAGCATCTGAACATCAAGAAAAGTTCAGTTGAGGACAATTGGAGAGGGTCAGTTGGAGGTCCATGGGATGACTGACCTCCAGGGGAAGATCATCTTCCCATTTCATCCTCTTTCCAGCTCTCCATCCCTCCCACTGAGAGCCACCTCCACCATCCAATAAAATCCCCTGCATTTACCATCCTTCAATTTGTTCACATGATCTGATTCTTTCAGGACACCAGACAAGAACCCAGGTACCAAGAGGGCACTAAGCTAGTTAAACCTTAAGCTGTCTGTGACAGCAGAGCTAAAAGAGCACTTTTAGCTCCCACTAGGGCTTTGGGAGTCACAGGCATCCACCTGTAGATGCTACCATGGGGCCAGAACCCAAAAGCACTCACCCTGGCTCCTGCACCTGCCCCTCTGGGTGATCCCCGCCATGTAAGTGGTATGATACACAGCTGCCAAATAGACAAGCCACACCCCTGTTGCACATCCTGCAAAGGGAGTCAGGGAACCCTCCTGTTTCTGTCTGAGTGTTTTTAAAATAAAGGAATACCAAAATCAAAACAGTTCTTCTTGAAGCTTAAATTGAGAGCTTTATGTAGGACAAATTGGTAGAAGAAAGAAATGATTTCAAAAAAAAAAAAAGGGAAACCAGGTGATGAGAGCTTTGAATGAAATGCCAACCATGGAAATAGGGTGTGGGATGGCGGTGGGAAAACTAAAGAAAAAACAATAGGGAAGAAAGATCAAATTTAATAACAAAAATTGGAACTAAAGAACTACTGAGAAGGAGGAATAAAAGATAGTGCCAAAATGTAAGCCTGACATTCATCACCATTCTTGAGAGCAAACAGTGTTTCTATTTTTCCATTTTAAATACCTAATTAAATTGTCACTTAAAAATATGGAACAACAATTTCTCTGTTGTTGAATGTTTACTAACTGATTTGCTTTTGCAAAGCTGTGACTGTTATTTAAAGAGGATACCTCTTTTCCCCTTAGAATGATCTTTCATTCAGTGAAATTTAAATTACTCCCAAAAACTTACTAATTAAATTGGCCGCAACTGCCATGATTAAACTGTGATGGCAAACATAAATTGACCCAAAAGTGACTGCTAATGTCTCATTCATAGAGGACATAGAAATTAATTTTATTATTTCAGTTTCAAAAACGCAGTGCCTTCCACTCCCTCTGTTGCCCATCTGTCAGTCCCTGCCTGCCTAGCCTCCCTTACTAGGTCCATGTATGCCACCACTGTAACTTGCTTTGTTGGTTCCTGAATTAATAGTGGTTGTGGCAAGAAGTAAACCAACAGCTTTGCACTAATTAGTAAGGGTTTCGAGGCTGTCTCACTACCATAGGTTTAGAGTCTCATGTGCCTAAGGTAAACTTCCAAATCACAGCTTGCTTCACTACTCATCTCCTCCTTCCCCATCACCTCCTCTGCCATTTTCCTCTGCACATGGGCATGCACACACACTCTTGTCAAATCGGTGGGATAGCTGGCTGTGAGCATCAGCCTCAGTTTCCCCAGTCTGAACATTTACGTCTGATATTTTAGCTCTTCCCTAACCTCAGCCATCTGTTAGGGCCCTTATGCCCTGAACTGTTTTTGATAATTCCCTTCTTTTAAGAGCTAGATCCTTCACTAAATAGTCTTTGAGAGTAACTAAGGTGTTTCCATAACCTACCTAGACCACACCACCTATCTGAACTTCAAACATTTCCTACCACCTGATGGGGCTTCCAGGCTCTGACTACCAAATTAGACATTCTTTGGTATCAAAATCAAAATGATTTGATTATACTCTTCTGTTACTCCCTTAGGAAGTAAGCTGTGTCCCATGTAGACCGACTTAACTTCCTCATACTTGTGAGTCTTTGTTTCTGAGGTCTCAGTAGGCCTCAGCACTGAGCACACATGAATTATGATACTAATCCATCATGGAGCTCCAATACAGCTGGTTTCTTCAGCAAAGAAGGAAAATTCACTCCCCACATATCCATAACTCTAGCTGCTTCTAAAAATAGCCACAAAGACATCATGGATAGTCAGATAATCATATTTTTAACTCAGAAAATTAAAACCATTATAAGAATATAAAGAAAAAATATTTTTGTATAGCTGCACAATAGCTGTTTTAATCTAAGTGTTATTACAAAAGCATCAAAAAGTTAAAAAATTGAAAAGTTTATGAAGTAAAAAAGGTAGAGTAACTGAAGGCTAACTTATTATTAAGGAGAAAACATTTTTTAAAAAGAATTTAGTGTAGCCGAAGTGTACAGTGTTTCTAAAGTCTACAGTAATGTTCTAGGCCTTCACATTTACTCACCATCCACTCACTGACTCACCTAGAGCAACTTCCAGACCTGCCGGCTCTGTTCAGGGTAAGCAAACATTTTAAATCTTTTATACTGTATTTTTACTGTACCTTTTCTATGTTTAGACACACGAATTCTTACCACTATATTATAATTGCCCACAGTATTCAGTAAAGTATCATGTTACACAAGTTTGTAGCTAGGAAAAAGAAGCTATTAAAAAAAACAACTAAAATTTGTCATCCTGGAAACATAGTTTATTAGTTTCTACAAAAGAATCATACAAATCATCAGTAGCTACAATTCTCTAGAATTGTCTTGAAGCCTCCAGGGTGAAAAATTCTAAAAAAAAAAATAGTTGTCACAAAATGGCCCCATGCACTTTAGAAGTCTATTTTACTTGGTTTTCCAAATAAGACTTATGTGATGAATTAAACTCATTTGGCTATATATATTCCCCTTAAGAAGAAGCTGTAATAAAGTGGAAAAACTAGGATTGTGAACAGAAAGGCATAATATATTAACTAGTGTTCAGCCAAAAATGCCAAAACCCATGCCAGTTAGTTTAAGCAGAAGGGGATTATGAAAAAGACAGAATTTTGTCACTGGCAGCATCTGCATGGTGCTGGAGAACCAGACTTGCTTGCTGCACCCTTAGGTACAGTATAGCACATCATTGCTCCTCTGGGAGAGCAGCAAACAGACTGGGCTAGGAGTCCCCCCAGTGTCACCACCTTGCCTTCAGCATGGTCTCACTGGACAATGGACTTGAGCAGCTCTGTGCCCTCAGACACCTCCCCCAACGCACTTGGTCACGGCTACCGATGGCTCACAACTGCTTCCAAGTCTCACACTGCTTCAATGGTTTGGTGGAACCTAAGCCACTTTCCTCCATTGCAAACTGAAAGGAAATCTGAGAAAGGCGTTTTTTAGCTTTCCAACCTCTGTGGTAGAGGAAAGTAGAAGAAAACTAATGGGTGTTGAGTGAGCCGACTTTCAGTACCAGCCACAATCTGTTCCTTTAAGTACTCAACCTCCCCTCACACCTTCTTTCTCCTGACTGAACTTCCAAACAACAACAAAGCGAAATGACGCATCTAATTCAATGCAACTTTGCCTTACACAAATGGAAACTCTCTTACCTCTTTTTAGAAAGGACAGATTTATGGCCATCTTCTCAATCCTCATGCTCATCTTTGAGTGGCACGCGTTTCTCCTCTACTTCAGACACAATCTTGCCTTGATATTCTATAAGCAATGGACTAAATTATGTATGTATTCAATGTAAAAGGAGGGGAAAGCATGATAGAAACTAAAACTTTGAGCTTGTAGTTACCTTCCCTTAAGCTCTAGAGCCAGTTGGAAGCAGCTAGCCCTCTAGTAACTATTCTTTCTGCATCTGTGCTGCACCGCGGGAATGCAAGTCTACCCAAGCTATGCTTTCATAGGCACTTCATTCCAGATAACCTTAAGTGATTATTTAAATAATCATCTCATACCAGTCAGAATGGTTATTGCTACAAATTCAAAAAACAGATGCTGATGAGGCTGCAGAGAAAAAGGAATGGTTATACACCATTGGTGGGAATGTAAATTAGTTCAACCACTGTGGAGCAGTTTGGAGATTTCCCAAAGAACTTAAAACAGAACTACCATTTCAACGCTGCAATCTCATGACTGGGTATCTATCCAAAGGAAAATAAATTGTTTTACCAAAAAGACACCTACACTCATATGTTCATCACAGCACTATTCACAACAGCAGAGTCATGGAATCAATATAGGTACCCATCGATGGTGGATTAAATAAATTGTGGTACCTATCCACCATGGAATACTATGCAACCATAAAAAGAATGAAATCATGTCCTTTGCAGAAACATGGATGCATCTGGAGGCCATTATCCTAAGTGAATTAACACAGGAATAGAAAGTCAAATTCCACATGTTCTCACTTATAAGTGGGAGAGAAACAGTGGATACACATGGACAAAAAGATGAGAGCAATAGACACTGGGGACCCTGAAAGGTGGGGGGGGGAAAGGACTGAAAGACTACCTATTGGGTATTATATTCATCCTTTAGGTAATCAGTTCAGTATAAGCCCAAACCTCAGGATCATGCAATATATTCACGTAACAAACCTGCACATGTAGCCCCCGAATCTAAAATTATATTTTAAAATAAGTAAATAACCATTTCCACACTGTATACCTGTGTCTTCCATTGTAATTACTAAGGGAATCTCACTGCATCCAAGCATGTCAGATCACCAATTCCAGATTCCCACTTTCTGGAACTACAATCGTGGTACCGATTACTAAATTGACCCTTGGATTTGTATAGTGATTTTCCCACTTATCTGCTCTGCAATCTGGTGCAAGTTTACCACCAATAAAATGGAAATAGTAATATGGTTCTTTTGATGATTCTTATGACATAAAAAATAAATGCCTGGTAGGCGTTTAATACATATGAAGTGAAATTTACCCAATGGGTTATTTTTAAAAATCATTTTTGCTACAGAGTAACATAAATCAAGAAGGGCAGTCAACAAGAGACCAGAGTAAGGTATGAGGAGCCCACCAGCAGAGGTTACAAAAGGATATTCCTGAGGGAGTCAACATGAGAGATCTCACGTGGAAGAGCATATTCCACCCAGTAAAAAGCAAGCCAAGTCACACATGCCTCAGAAGCCCTTGGAGAATCCATTTGATAGCACCATACAATGGCTACAATAGCCAGTCTTCTTGAGGCATTGTAGCACAGAGGAAACAGGCTGACTCTCTGGAGTCAGACAGACATAAATACAAACCTCAGCTCTGTACATTAGTAGCTTTGTGACCATGGGCAGGTAACTCACATACAGTTTCCTCCTCTGTATTTTATGGACGTTTTAGAAAAGCTGCATGGCAGTTTTAAAATGAAGGGTAATGTACAAAAGACATAACGCCCAGCATGTGGCCTATGCTCAGAGCAGTAAATATTAATATTCCTGTTCCAGGAACCATGTTAAATATTTTACATGCCTTACTTATAAACTCCTAAGACAATTCTGCATCATGGTTTATTGTTAACATGTCCACTTTACAGATGAGAACACTGAGGCTTAAAATGGTAAGTAACTTACCCACGATACCAGTATGTGGTAGAATGAAGATTCATACACAAGTGATCCTGCTCTAGACCTTGTACTTAATTTTTCATCTCTATGTCCTCCACACAAGGGCAGCTGTAAGAACTGGCATATATTATCTCAATCTCACCCCCAATCATTACCTAAAGTATTTATTTAATCAATATTCTTAAAACAGTAAAGATGGAAGTATATAAAGAATTTTTAGAAATTTTCTGTCAATGCTAGGTACAATATAAATATTTCTAGGCAAAAATATAGGGCCACACTTACCAGGGAACAAAAGCCATCAATCCAAGATGCTCGATTATCTAGGAAGACTAAGGAATACATAAGAAAGAAAGGCAAGGTCAAGGCACCAGATCATAGACGATCAGCTCCATAGTGAGTCAGCAGACACCTCAAAGTGGAATGCTGTTTCACATCAGTGTTTTCTAAACCCAGAAGTTTAGCAACATATAAAGACGATGGTCCCCAGAGTTCATCACAGTTGAAGAACCAGAGTGAGAAGGAGCAGACAGGGAGCTGTTTGGGGGCCCAGAGAGATAGAACAACCTATACATGGAACGTCTTCATAGCAAATCAAGTCATTTCAAGGATGTGGTACTCGGCACAGGGGCAAGGCAATGCTTTAACTGTGGTTCTTCCTGCCAGGAGCAATGAGACTGAAGCTGTTAATGGAAATGCCTCAGATGAGGACTCTGCAAATCTGGCTCCCATCCGCAACTCTCTCCGTGGTGCAATACTGAGCCAGTGGCTAAACATCTTTGCCTTCAAGGCCTGGGTAACCTCCATGGTAGATGATCCCCTGCAAGATGAGGTACACAATAATCTAAGTCAGGGCAGTTAGCCCAAAGTCACACATAGAGGCAGGGGCTACAAGGTAGTGAAATTGAAGTTGGCCCTTTAAACCAGGCAGGGAAAAACCTCTGGCAAACTGCAAAATTCGTGAGGAAGATGACCTTCTCCTGGCTTATGCCTGGAATTAATTTGAAGACAGTAAGACTATAAATCAATCTTAAATAGGTTATGAATAGTCATTTTGGAGAAAAAAATTAAATATTCTTGCATGAAAGTTTACTCTATTTTAGATCAAAGGGCAGATGATGAGAATATAGAGGGGGAAAAAGCCCTGGAGAAAAAAAAATAGTTCATTTATCAAAAATATTGTTTTGGGGAAAAAGAGTTGACTGTATTCATCTCCATTATCATCTTGTTCTTCACAGTCCTTCACTATACTTTATGGTATTTTCCACCTCTGACCTTGATGCCTTCATCCCCAGATTCCCGGGGCAGGAGGTGAGTTCAAGCAAGCACTGAAGTTGGGCTCAGCAAGTCTGTTTCCAGTCCTGGTTCTACCACACACTGCCAGAGTGTGGGAGACTTGGAGATGAGCTGCCCAGTCCTTCTTCAAGGAAAGCCTTGCCATCCAGCTACTGAGAGTACAGTCAGCAGACAGCCATCAGCTATCAACTGCAGAGAGCCACCTCATGCTAAACTCCTGATAAAACCCTACAATTGATTCCATTTTACATTGGGATGAAGACAAAATTCTTTCTTGTAGCCTATAAGTTCTTATTGAACATGTCATCTAGCTCTCTCTCCAGCCCCACCCCTAAAGGCTCTGTCCCTAACAACCTTTACGTCAGTACCACCTGATGCTCCTTCTTGCCCCAAGACCTTCACATATGAGGTTCCTTCTTTCTGGAAACTTTTGTTACTCTTCACTTCTTCATTCCTTAGGTTTTCTAGATTCTACTGAGTAGGTCAAGTCCCCTTTTTATAAGCAGGCCAGTATCTTCTCTCTCTTTGTAGTGATCATCATTGTTGCAATTTCAGGTAACATTATTTGATGAATATCTGCCTCTTCTGCCAGACTATAAAATCCCTAAGCACAGAGGAGTTCAACTTTACTCATTTATCCCCAGCACCTATCGGTTTGGATACATAGTACTTGTTAAATGAATGAATAAATTGAAACACTAGTAGTTTCCAGAACAACATTTTGGGAGTATTTTGGTGGTAGTTATCAGTGTTACTGATATTTTGTTCTCCTTTCCCTTTTTCATGGAGTGAATCTTTGTGTTTCCCCAACATTCATGTCTTAAACCCCAACCCCCAGTGTGATGGTATTATTGACAGAAGGTGGGCCTTTGGGAGATACTTGGGTCATGAGGGTGAGTTCTTATGAATGGGATTATGTCCTCATAACACACAGGACCTTGCTCACACACTCTCTCTCTCTCTGCCATACAAAGACACAGTAAGAAAATGGCCATCCGCAAGCCAAGAACTGGGATTTTACCAGCCAACCACAGAGACATCCTGATCTTTGACTCCTCATTCTCCACAACTCCATGAAAAAAATATTTAAGTGAACCAGTCTGTGGTGTTTGGTACAGCAGCCTGAGCTAAGACATCATGCTATTCTTGTGGTTAGATGATGATACGTGACTAATTACAGCCAATACTTTATAAATGGGTATAGCATTTAAATTATCAGTGAAGACTAAGTATTCTCTTTCCTTTTTTGATTCCTATAGTGATTCTGGAATTAGGTATTTAAAATCACCACGACAGTCTTGGTCGTTGAGTGAAGATAAGCAGCGAGCAGAAACTCCAGGCAGCCTGCAATGAATAGGTAACGTAGGCGAGAAATAGGCCCTTACTTTTTGAGTGACCAAGATTTTAGCATTGTTGCGGCAACATAACCTAGTCCATCCTGAATAAAGCAGGAAACGTTACTAGAAAGATGGTCATCCGTATTATACAGTGATGACATACTTGATTACATTTGTTTACCTATGGTAACTTGGGAAGCAGATAATATACTTAGTGAACTTGTATCTCTAGTGTAAGTAGTTTGGAATCAGAAGAGTCACGTGTGCTCACTGCTATTGGCTTTATTTGACAAGGTGTGTTAGCTTCCTAGAGCTGCCATAACAAACTACCACAAGCTGGGTGGCTTCAACAACAGAAATGTATTATCTCATGGGTCTGGAGGTTAGTAGTCTGGGATCAAGGTGTCTGTAGCTCTGGTTCTTTCTGGGGGCTTTGGTGGAGAGTTTGTTCCATGCCTCTCTCCTACCTCCTGGTGGTTTGCTGGCAATTTGGGGAACTCCTTGGCTTGTAGAAGCATCACCTCTCTCTCTGCCTTCATCTTCACATGGTGTTCTCTGTCTCCATACACATGCCTGTCTCTGAGTCCAAGTTTCTCCATTTTTTTTTATAATTTAGACGGAGTTTTGCTCTTGTTACCCTGGCTGGAGAGCAATGGTGTGATCTTGGCTCACTGCAACCTCTGCCTCCTGGGTTCCGGCAATTCTCCTGCCTCAGCCTCCTGAGTAGCTGGGATTACAGGCACACGCCACCATGCCCAGCTAATTTTTTGTATTTTTAGTAGAGACGGGGTTTCACCATGTTGACCAGGATGGTCTGGATCTCTTGACCTCGTGATCTACCTGCCTCGGCCTCCCAAAGTGCTGGGATTACAGGTTTGAGCTACCGCGCCCGGCCCTTCTCCATTTTTTTTTTTATAAGGATACCAGCCATATTAGATTAGGACTCATCCTAATTATCTCGTTTTAAATCGATAACTTCTGTAAAGATGTATCTCCAAATAAGGTTATATTCTGAAGTACTTGGTTAGGAGTTCAACATACCTTTTTTGGGAGGATAATTCAACATGTAACACGTGATATTTCAAGAAAGAGATGAAACTGGGAAGAATCAGTCATACTGCAAGCAACAATGTAAGGGAATAGAGAGCCCACAAATGTAGCAACTTTTACTTAGGAAGAGACAGCTGGCTCTCAAGCCTGAAGGGTGAAGAAATGACTTGAGTAACAAATGCCAATTAAAACCCTATACCACAGCAAGAATCAAATCAAGGCATTAGCTGCCTCACCCACAGTCAAAAATCTCTGAATGGATTTCAATGGCACCCAGAAATTGTGCCAGTTGGGAAAAAAATGGTGCAGCCAAAAATAGACTACATGAATGGTTCTGCCAAAGAAGCCTGATAAGCCCAGAGAATACACAGTTAAGTAACAGAGAGGAATGGGGGTACTAAAGCAGACATGTAAAACCAACTGAGTAAAAATGTCTAGAAAATAACTATGGATGTGGCTACTGGCACATGTAGGCGTCTCAATTAAAATAAATCAAAAGGTAAGTTATTGAGAGAATTGGATTGCCAAAGGAAAAAAAAAATCAAAGACTATGAAACCTGTAAAGAAATCACGAGTCCCAAACATCTATAGGCAAGAAATGAGATGAGAAAGCTACTTGGAGCATAAGAGACTACGTCACTCAATTCCTACCTCATATGGAACCAAACAGGATATTAGAACAAGGACTTCCAGATGGTGAAGCCAAGGGCTACGGGGATGAATAGGGTGGGAGCTGCACCCAGGGAGTATAATCAGGAACAGCCTCTATCTCCAGATTTATATCCACATCTGATGTCCAGGCCACGGCCATCCCCTACCTCCAGCTGGAGACTACTAGGCATCATTCAAGAGCTCTCAGACATTGAGCCTGATGTCATGACTAAATGGGAGGTTTGGGTTGTGATCCTCAGGGAGGGGCAACTCTACCTCATATATGAGTAGGAGAACAGCAAAGTTTTTGAACATTTGGGCAAAATGCAGAAGTTACTGGTGCTGCTGATATCTAATTCCCATTTCTTCTAGGCAAATAGAAAACAATTTCCTGGCTCTCTTTTGTGAAGGTGGGGTCATGATACCAGTGAACAAAAGTGATGTGCTCATTCCCAGCCTAAGTACTGGATTGCCAGTGTAAGACCCTCTGAAGCTCTTTTCCTGTTTCTTCCACTATGCTGATCATGGAAACTCATGGCGAGCTAAGAGCTACTCATGAGACTGAGTTCCTGAGTGAGAATAACATAGAGCCGAGCCAACTCAGAATGAACATGTAGCTTGAGAAAAAAAAATGCTTTAAAAGTAAGAGATTTTACTCTTACCATATAATCTAAGAATTGCACTTTTTGTTATATACCCAAAGGAGTTGAAAATGCACTTCTACACAAAAACAAGCACACAAGCATTTACAACAGCTTCAATCATAATGGCTGAAGCTGCCAAGATTTTCTTTAGTAGGCAGTTGGATCAAATGCAGAATATCCATGTAATGGAATAGTATTCAGAACTAAAGAAATGAGCTATCAAACCACAAAAAGACATAGAGGAAACAAATGTATATTGGATCTTTAATAAAAAGATTTGAGGGCTGTTACTGAAGCATAACCCTAGCCTATAATAACTCATACAGCATGAATAAATCATTTAATTGACAAAATAACCTCACAAACAAGGAAAAACAATGTATGTGAATTTGTAATAGGCAAAGCCCACATGTTAGTTCAGTAGCACCTGAATACAAAAAGTAGTTTTAAGTAAATAGTGTAACAGTAGTCAGTCTTCCAAAAGTGAAAGGGCTCTGAAAATTAACATAGTCCACATTTTTTAAAAGCTTCATAACTTTTTTTAACTTATGTTGGATGAATAAGTTTTGAAGATCTAATGTACAGCATGGTAACTATATTTAAAGATACTGTATTGTATACTTGAAATTTGCTAAGTCAGTATATCTTAAATGTTCTCTCTCTCTCACACACACACACACACACACACACACACAAAGGTAACTATAAGAGGCCATAGAAATGTTAATTAGTTGGATTTTTATAATCATTTCACATGTGTACACATCAAAACATCACATTGTATACGTTAATTCTTATTTTGTTAACCATACCTCAAAGCCGAAAATGAAAAGAACTTGAACTAAACTTGGTCTTTAATACCTCACAAAAATATGGGCTCAATTAGCCCCCAGTAAGTCATCATTTGTTTTCATGTAAATTACAGTGAATCGGCCCAGTGTGGTAGCTCACACCTGTAATCCCAGGAATCCCAGTACTTTAGGAGGCTGAGGCAGGCAGATCACTTGAGGTCAGGAGACCAACCTACCTGACATTGTGAAACCCTGTCCCTACTAAAAACACAAAATTAGCCGGGCATGGTGGCATGCACCTGTAATCCCCACTACTTGGACCTGGGAGGCGGAGGTTGCAGTGAGCTGAGATTGCACCACTGCACTCTAGCCTAGGTGACAGGGCAAGAATCCTTAAGAAAAAAAATTACAATGAATCACTTCAACTCTCTAAATTTTCATGACTCTAAGCAAATATTTCTTAAGGAGTGTGGATCAACTGTATTGGAATCATCTGATGTACTTGTTAAAAATGCAGACGCCCATGCTCCATCCAGCTCCACTGACTCAGAATCTTTAGAGATTGGAACCCAGGAATCTAAAGTTCATCCCACTGTCTAGGTTTGAGAATCAGTGACCTAGGTTCTGCATAAAATTACAAGGCTCCAGATAACAAATCTTTAAGATGCTAGTTTAAGATCTCAAACACATAAGCATTGCATTCGCAATTAGTGTAACATAAATTTACCCCAGAATAACATATCTGAGGCCTTTTTAGGAGTTGCATGACTATCTTGTAATAAAGAGGCACAGAGTGAGGCTTAACAATAGACTGAAGTTCAAGTAGAAACATCATAAATGAATTTCCATTTTTCCTAATGCAAAATTTAGCTAATTCTGAGTCTGAATTGTCCTTCCATTGCCCACGCTGCCCATAGAGAGTGAAAACTATAACCTGAGGTAATAAGCTTTGCAGTTAAGAAACTGATAGGAGGCCGGGCGCGGTGGCTCAAGCCTGTAATCCCAGCACTTTGGGAGGCCGAGGCGGGTGAATCACGAGGTCAACAGATCGAGACCATCTTGGTCAACATGGTGAAACCCCATCTCTACTAAAATTACAAAAAATTAGCTGGGCACGGTGGTGCGTGCCTGTAATCCCAGCTACTCAGGAGGCTGAGGCAGGAGAATTGCCTGAACCCAGGAGGCGGAGGTTGCGGTGAGCCGAGATCGCGCCATTGCACTCCAGCCTGGGTAACAGGAGCGAAACTCCGTCTCAAAAAAAAAAAAAGAAAAAAAAAAAGAAACTGATGGGAAACAACAAATTTCAAGATGTTGGAGTGGTTCTTTGGGGGAGAATGCACTGTCATGAAGAATGCAAACAAAAACAGAATAATAAAATGCAAGTGGAAGTACTTATCTGTTTGTTCCTAAGAATAAAAGAATTCTTTATTCTCAGTGTTTCTCCTGGTCATGATTTTTATTCTGTAACTCACGTTTCTGGCTTTTTAAATGAATTTATCAACCAAATGTGATTAGGTACAGGCATGTTTTGTATCTGGAGACACCAGGAACAACCTCTGCTATTCTTATAAATCAAAGATTGGTGACCTATCAGTGATATGGCCTGAGTACAGGGAAATTCAACTAATGCATTTTTTATAAAACCAACCAGAGGCAGGAATAGGCTGTTTATAATTTAATGAGGTTTATTCAAAGTATACTGACCTTTCTTTCTCTATGATATTTAAAGACACTTAATACTTTTCCTAGTAGTTTTATATCACTTAGTTTTTCTCCCCAAATTATTCAATTTTTTGAGACAAGATACCATACATAACTGAGACGATAGCTGTGAAAACACACCGTGACTATAAAAGCAACATGATAAATGTTAGATATTATCATCATCTTATTCTAAAACAGCAGAGGAACCAATTTGTTGGGCTACAATGAACAAATACATTTCTCTCAAAAGACTATCAGGGCTGGGCATGGTGGCTCACACCTATAATCCCAGCACTTTGGGAATCTGATGTGGAGGCATCACTTGAGGTCAGGAGTTCAAGATCAGTCTGGCCAATATGGAAAAACCCCATCTTTACTAAAAATATAAAAATTAGCCAGACTTGGTGGCATGCACTTATAATCCCAGCTACTCAGGACACTTAGGCAGGACAGAAGAATCACTTTAAACTGGGAGGTGGGGGTTGCAGTGAGCTGAGATCATGCTACTGAACTCCAGCCTGGGAGACAGAGTGAGCCTCTGTCTCAAAAATAAAGAAATGTTTAAAAGTTCCAATGAAAATTAATTTGGAGTAATTGCGGCAACAGAGTGAGACTGTCTCAAAAAAAAATTAAAATAATTTGTACTAACTAACTCTAATGCACAATCTAAAGTGAGTGTCACCTTTAATTTAGTCTTAACATTTATGATCCCCAAGAAAAACACCACAGATGACGGAAATCCAACTATTTATGTTTCAAAGGAAGAAAAATAAGCGATTACACGGCAAACTAGTCAAGAGATTTCTTCATCAATGAGTCAATGTTATTGGTGTTATTCTTTTCAGGGGAAAGTAGAATATTCTAAAATTTTCAAAAATACAAATGTATATTTAATCTGATGCAGTGTTCACACCAAGGGCTTGAGACAGTTAGCATGACTCACCCCATCTTGGCTGCTGGACCTATCTGCTCTCCCCCCGCTCTCGAGGGCTGTCAAGTCGAGGTAAAAATGGCTAAGCCACTGAGGCAAAAACAGAATGCAGAGTAAGGGCCTGCGGTTTATGAGGACATTGTGCTGACTGCTTCATATCCCCCTTAGTCTCTGTGTAAGCAATAGGCTTGCCACAATTGAGATGCCTGAGAGGGGCAAAGACCCCTGCCCAAATTTTCTCAGGAGCTGAGCCTCTGTTCTACCTCCTGATGGAAAACATGATTAACAAGCCACCTTTAAGGAACCATTGTTTGCTTGCACTGTATATCTTTGAAAAACATATATTAACTCTTAAACTGCTTTGTAAGCTATTATCACAAGCCCCCTTAAAACTGCTTTGTGAGCTGTTATCACAGGCCCCTGATAACTATTTTTACATGATATCTGTTCCCTTTTCTGTTTGCCCCCTTTTCTGCTGAGCTAAAGTAAATATAACAAGAAAAAAGGTATAAAAGCTGTAACCCACAAATACAAAGCTGCTGCTTGACTACAAGTCATTCAGACCTCCAGACTCCACTTTACTTTCTTCTTTCATTTCCGTGCTCTCTCTCCCTCAGGTTGCACGAGACATCTACGTTGGTGGTCTTGGGGACTCCCGCAGGTCAGTAGCCCCCGGCAGATGTGCCAGACCCCAACAATCTAAAACAGCACCTCAGTAACAGTGATCTCAGTGCCTGAGGATATACTCAGTAAACAAACACTTTCTGGCTGATGAATAGGTGCAGGGGTCAATAATGTGCTCCTAACAGGACTGCTCTTACCAGAAAGGCATGACTCGTAATAGGAAGTTCCCATTATTACACCCCAAAGAGTCCTCAAGGCTTGAATGCCTTCCTAGAGATACTTGTGCTTGCACATCAAGCCATCAAATAAAACTGAAAGCACAGAATAGGTCTCACAGGTGTCTTAGAGATAAAAGTAATGCAAGATGGCAGAGGTGTAGTGAGTTGTTTGTTAGCTGGACTTGGGATTTGGAAGACAGAAACAAAGAGTATAGGATACGCCATAGGCTTGGACATTATAAAGTCTGGCAAAAGCTGTGGTGGAAAAGATAATTAATGAACAGGCAGTTTAGCGACCAAAATAAGGGGGTGAATATATGGAAAAACATCTTGTACAATGTCTGTCTTACAGTATGTGCAGGATAAGTGGGATTTTTTAAAATTTATTTATTTATTTATTTATTTTTGAGATGGAGTTTCACCCTCATTGCCCAGGCTGGTCTGCAGGGGCGCTATCTCAGCTCACCGCAACCTCTGCCTCCCAGGTTCAAGTGACTCTCCTGCCTCAGCCTCCCAAGTAGCTGGGACTATAGGCATGCACCACCATGCCTGGCTGATTTTTTGTATTTTTAGTAGAGACGGGTTTTTCCATGCTGTTCAGGCTGGTCTCAAGCTCCCAATCTCAGGTGATCTGCCTGATTTGGCCTCACAAAGTGCTGGGATTACAGGTGTGAGTCTAAGTGGTTTAACAATGATTTTACAGCATATAGGAACAGAGGCCCTGAGTTTCTGCACAACTCCATACAAGGTTCATCCGCCCCTGCCCTTGACTCCAGACACATTCTGAAAAAAATGGGTATGATGACCTGCAGGGGAGGCAATGCCAGCTACTAACACATTATACCCCAGTGAAAATTCAACAGAAGAGGAGATCAAAATGGGAAAAATCCCTTCTTATTTGGACCCACGTGGTCTTCTCTGCAAAAAGGCTATTCCTGCCACCAACACCTAGAGGGATGTGCTGTTCATGGGGACACACAGTCTGGGGCTAACTAGAGCACTGCTGCTAAGAGAAGCTTATCATAGCTCTGCCCTCTTCTTCTGCTGTCCAAGCTTGCATCACAGGAGCCACAACAAAGTGAAAGGGCTTCCTGGATTTCAGAAGTGAAAAAAGATCAAAGAATCCATCTGGGACAGACCTGAGAAGTTCAATGGCCACATATACAAAGTCAAAATTGGTGTACAGTCAGAGAAGGGAACCACAGATTTGAGATCAAGACTGATGAAAAGTCCAGGCAATCAGTCTAGTCTGATAAACCAGTTTCCTAATTTTACAGACAGGAAAACCCTATCTGAGAACTATTCCCACATGCCTTGACCAGCTGGTAAAAGAAGAATAAGAAGCCTAACTACCAGGCCCCAGTGCCAACATCTGTTCTCCCACACTGCTATTCCTCAGGAGAAGGGTTAGTGAACACACCTGACCAGGGATGCTAAGAGCTAAGGCAAGTTCTAGTGAAGCTTCCCTGAACTTCCTGTTCCAAAACCAATCACCGTTCCTCCATCCAAGTAAAAGGGAAGGACACCTCTTTCTAATTTCAGACTTAGCTCCCTCTACTTTTTCACTCACCCCTCCGTACTGCATATACATCTATACATAATGTTGTAACTAATATTCTATGTCTTTTCAAAAGCAAAGATAATTTGTTTTAAAAGGCAAAACTGTGGAGACAGTAAAAAAAGCTCAGAGGTAGCTGGGGTTTGGGGATGGATAGGCATGAATAGGCAGAAACAGAAGATTTTTAGGGCAGTGAAAATACTCTGCATGATACTTTAATGGTGAACATATGACATTATACATTTATTCAAACCCATAGAATGTACAACACCAAGAGTGAGCCCTGATATAAACTGTGAACTTTGAGTGATGACAGTAATGTGTCAATGTATGTACATTAATTGTAACAAATGTACCACTCTAGTGGGGTACACTCTGGGGGACTGCTGTTAATGAAGAAGGTTGTTGACAGGGGCTGTGGGTATATGGGATATCTTTGTTCCTTCTTCTCAATATTGCTGTAAATCTGAAACTGCTTCAGAAACATAATCATCAATGTCATGAACACTAATATCATGAATCACTGAATGAATCACAGGTTTTCCTAAACCAGGGGCTTCAACAAATCTGTTCAAATTTAACATATCAATCTTCAAGTTCAAAATTTAGCATGTTTCATTTGTTTATTTTCTACTTTTCACAGGAATTTGGTACAGATAGGTGAGAGGGGCACAGAAGATGACAGTTCTATTGGATACTATGTTCTTTTTTTAAAAAGATAGTAAAAAATACATAACATAACATCTATTTTTTTAACAACTTTCAGTGTACAGACAGAACAGCATTGTTTACTATATGCACATTGTTGTACAGCAGATCTTTAGAACTACTTTTCATTTAGGATGACTGAAACTCTGTATCCATTGAACAGCAATTCCCCATTCTCCCCACTCCTGGCAACCATCACTCTACTTTCTGTTTCTATGAGTTTGACTATTCCAGAAACATCATATAAGTGAAATCATGCGATATTTGGTCTCTTGTGGTTTGCTTATATCACATAGCACAATACTGACAATATTCATTCATATAGCATGGGTCAGAATTTCCTTAAGGCTAAGTAATATTCTATTATGTGTTTCTATTTCACATATTCTTAATCCATTCATCCACTTACACACATGTAGGTTGTTCCATCTCTTGGTCATTGTAAATAGCGCTGCAGTAAGCATGGGAATGCAAATATCTCCTTGAGGTCCTGTTCTCAATTATTTTTTTTTTTTGAATACCTGGAGTGGGATTGCTAGATCATGTGGTAGTCCTGGTCCTTTTTGAGGAATGGTCCCACCATTTTTCATAGAAGCTACAAGATTTTACATTCCCAAAAGTACACAAGGGTTTCCATTTCTCCATATCCTGATACTTGTTATTTGGTTTTTATAATGGACATTGTAGGTGTGAAGTTGTAGTTTTGATTTTCATTCCTTAGGGATGTTGGTTTTAGGAGCTCATTATATATTTTGTATTATTAACCCCTTATTAAACACATGGTTCCCAAATATTTTCCCCCATTCCATAGGTTTCCTTTTTACTCCATGGATTGCTTCTTTTGCCGTAAAGCTTTTCAGTTTGACATAGTCTCACTTGTCCATTTTGGTGTTGTTTCTTTGGCTTTTGGTGTCACATACACATTTGGTCTCGCATTCAAGAAATTCTTGCCAAGACAAATGTCATGAAGCTTTTCTCCTATGTTTTCTTTCAGGAGTTCTATAGTTTTAGGACTTATGTTTCAGTCTTTAACCTATTTTGAGTTTATTTTTCATATATAGTATAAGGGTCTAATTTTATTCATTTTTGATTGACAAATAACAGTAGTATATATTTACAGGGTACAAAGTGATGTTTTAATCTATATACACATTGTAGAAAGATTATACCAAGCTAATTAATGTGTCAATCAATTTCATTCTTTTCAACGTGAAAGAAGAGACTGTCTTTCTCCATTAGTGATCTTAGGACACTTGTCAAAGATCATTTGACCATATACGGATGTGTCCATCTCTTGGCCCTTGATTCTGTTCCATTGGTCTACATGTCTGTCTTTATGCCAGTATCATGCTGTTCTGATACTATAGCTTTGTAATATATTTTGAAGTCAGGAAGGATGAGGCCTCCAGTTTTGTTCTTTCTCAAGATTGTTTTGGCTATCTGTAATCCTTTGGAGGCCCATATGAATTTTAGGATTGTTTTCCTATTTCTGAAAAAGAAAATAACACTGGAATTTTGATATGGACTGCATTAATTCTCTAGATTGCTTTGGGCAATAGGAGTGTTTTGACAATATTAAGTCTTTAAATCTATGAACACAGGCTATCTTTCCATTTATTTGTGTCTTTAATTTCTTTGATCAATGTTTTTGATTTTCAGTGGATAAGTATTTTGATCCTTGGTCAAGTTTAGTCCCGATTACTTTTTTGATGATATTGTAAGTGGAATTATTTTCTTAATGTCTTTTTCAGGTCAGTATATAAAAAGAGATTATTTTTAATATGTTGGTTTTATATCTTAAAACTTTGAATTTATTCAACAGTTTGTGTATGGCAGAATTGTTTCTTCATATAAAACACCATCTGTGAATAGAGATAATATTACATCTTCCTTTCAGATTTAAATGCCCTTTATCTCTTTTGTTTAGCTAAGACTTTCAGTACTATGTTAAACAGAAGTAGAGAGAACAGCCATTTCTTTCTTGTTCCTGATCATAGAGAAAAAGCTGTTAGTTTTTCACTATTGAGTATGTCTGCTGTTTGTCATATATTGCCTTTATTATGCTGAGGTAATTTCCTTTTATTCCTATTTTGTCAAATGTTCTTATTAATCTCATAAAGGTGTTGGACAATTTCAAATGTTTTTACTGCATCTATTGAGAGGATCATGTAATTTTTACCCTGAGTTCTGTTCATGTGGTGTATCATATTGATTGATTTTTAAATGTTGAACCACCCTTTCATCTTAGGGAAAAATCCCACTTGGTCATGGTACATGATTCTTTTGATGTACTATTGAATTCAGAATTTGCTAGAATTTTTATGAGGATTTTGAATCTATGTTCATTAGAGACAGTAGCCTGGAGTTTTCATTTCTCATAGTGTCTTTGCCTGACTTCGGTTTCATAATAATCCTGGCCTTTTAAAAGTGCATTTGGAAATATTCTCGCCTCATAATTTTTGGAAGAGTTTGAGAAGAATCGACCGAATTATTCAGTGAAGTCAACTGGTTCAGTTCTGTCCTTTGTTTTGTTGGAAGATTTATTACTGATGCAACCTCCTTACAAATTATAGATTTATTCAGATGTTCTATTTCTTCATAGCTCAATCTTGACAGATTTATATTCTAGGAATTTATCCATTTCTTCTGGATTATACGATTTGGTGATGCATAATTCTTAATAGTAATCTCTTGTAATCTGACATGGTTTGGCTGTATCCCCACCCAAATCAGATCCTGAATTGTAGTTCTTATCATCCCCATGTGTTGTGGGAGGGCCCCAGTGGGAGGTTAATTAATCATGGGAACCATCACCCTCATGCTGCTCTTGTGATAGTGAGTGGGTTCTCATGATATCTAATGGTTTTATAAGGGTCTTTTCCCCCTTTTGCTCAGCTCTTCTCCTTACTACCACCCTGTGAATGATGACATATTTGCTTCCCCTTCCACCATGATTGTAAGTTTGCCAAAGCCTCTCCAGCAATGAAGAAGCGTGAGGCAATTAAACCACTTTCCTTTATAAATCCTCCAGACTTAGGTATGTCTTCATCAGCAGCATGAGAATGGACTAATACATCATCATTTTTTGTTTCTGTGGCATCAGTTATTCATATCTCCTCTTTCATTTCTTATTTTGAGTCTTTTTTTCTGACTCCAGCTAAGGATTTCTCAATTTGGTCGACCTTTCTTAAACAACAACTTGTAGTTTTATCAACTTTTTTCTGTTGCTTTCCTATTCTTTATTTCATTTGTTTCTTCTCTAATCTTTTTATTCCTTCTGCTAACTTTAGGCTTAGCTTTTTCTTTGTGTTCTACTTCCTTGCATTCTAAGGTCAGATTGTTTATTGGTATCTATCATCTAAATACAGGCATTTATCACTATAAACTTCCATCATAGTACTTATTTTCCACATTCCATAAGCTTTGGTATATTGTGTTTCATTTTGTTGTCTCAAGACATTTTCTAATTTCCCTTCTAATTTCATATTTGGTACATTGGTTGCTCAAGAGTGTTGTTTCTATGGAATGGGAAAAACTGTTTGCAAATCATACACCTGACAAGGGATTTATATCCAAGATATATACAGAACCAAAACAATGCAGTAACAAGAAAACAACACAATGTAAAAATAGGCAAAGGACCTGAATAGGCATTTTTCAAAAGAACATACAGAATGCCTAAAGGTATTTGAAAATATACCTAGTTCAATATCACTAGTCATCAGGAAAATGCAAATTAAAACCACAATAATCTATCTTGTCACACTGATTAGAGTGACTTTAATCAAAATGACAAAAGATAACAAGTGTTGGTGAAGGTATGGGAAAAGGCAACCCTTGCCTACTGTTTATGAGAATATAAATTAGTACAACTATGATGAGACATTGCATGGATATCCCTGCACAAATTAAAAACAGAACTTTCATATGATTCAATAGTCCTACAACTGGGTATATATTCAAAGGAACGGAAATCAGTAGGTTGGAAAGATGTATGCACACACCTGCTCATTGCAGCATTATTCACAAAATAGATAAGACAAGGAACCAGTCAATGTCCACCAAAAGATGAATAAGTAGAGAAAATATAGAATATAAACACAATGGAACAACATTCAGCTTTTAAGAAAAAGAAAATTCCGTCCTTTGCAACAACGTGAATAAACCTAGAGGGCATATGCTGAGTGAAATAAGCTAGGCACAGAAAAAACAAATGCTGCATAATCTCACATGTGGAATCTAAACATAATCAAACTTACAGAAACAGACAGTAGAATGATGAATACCAACTGCTAGGAAAAACGGGCAGGGAATGGGGAGATGATAGTAAAGGGCACAAAGTTTCAGTCAGAAGGAATAGTTCTAGAAATCTACTACACAGAAGAGTGATATAATTAATGATAAGGTAGTGTATATCTGAAAATTGTTAAGAAATTTTAAATGTTCTTAGTAAAAAAAAATTAGTACATGAGGTGATGGAATTAAACTAGCCTGATTTAGTAATTCCACAGTGTACACATGTATCAGAACACCAATGTTGCAGTTCATAAATATAAATCAAATAAAATACATGCTCTTTTTTGGTGCCATTTGCATGGAGTATCTTTTTCCATCCCTTTCAGCATAAGTGCATTCCTATAACTAAAGAGAGTTCCTTGTAGCATACAGTTGAATCTTTTTTAAATTGTTCACTCCATGTCCTTTGAAGAATTTATTAAACTGTTTAAAGTCATTACTCATTTTAAAAATTTACTATTGGCTGGGCGCGGTGGCTCACACCTATAATCCCAGCACTTTGGGAGGCTGAGGTGAGTGGATCACGAGGTCAAGAGATGGAGACCATCCTGGTCAACATGGTGAAACCCCGTCTCTACTAAAAATACAAAAATTAGCTGGTCATGATGGCACACGCCCGTAGTCCCAGCTACTCAGGAGGCTGAGGCAGGAGAATTGCCTGAACCCAAGAGGCAAAGGTTGCAGTGAGCTGAGATCGCGCCATTGCACTCCAGCCTTGGTAACAAGAGCGAGACTCCATCTCCAAAAAAAAAAAAAAATTTACTATTGCCATTTTGTTGTTTTCTCTCTTGTAGCTTTTTGGTTCTTTTCTTCTTCTCTTGCTCTCCTCCGTTTGTGCTTTGATTTTTTTTAAGTGATATGCTTTGACTTCATTATATTCTTTTATATATATGCTACAGTTTTGTGTGCATCTTACCATGGGACTAACAAAACATTTAATGATCATAAGAAGCTGCTTTAACCTGATAACAATTTAACTGCAACTGTGCATTAGTCCATTCTCATACTGCTATAAAGATACTACCTGAGACTGGGTAATTTATAAACAAAAGAGGTTTAATTGACTCGCAGTTCTCCATGGATGGAGAAGCCTCAGGAACTGCTATCATGGCAGAAGGTGAAGAGGAAGCAAGCACCTTCTTCACAAAGTGGCAGGAGAGCGAGCAATCAAGTTAAGGGAGAACTGCCAAACACTTGAAAATCTGTCAGCTCTTGTGAGAACTCTGTATCACAAGAGCAGCGTGGGGGAAACTGCCTCATGATCCAATCACCTTCCACCAGGTCCCTCCCTCGACACATGGGGATTACAATTCAAGATGAGTTTCAAGGGGGACACACAGCCAAATCATATCAAATTGCATACAAGCACTCTAAGCTTTTCTCTCCCTCCTCTACCATTCCATGTCATTGATGTCACAAATTACATTGTTTTATATTGTGTATCTATTAGTATACAGTTACAGTTATATTTTTATACTTTTAACTTCTCTATCAGAATTCAGTGATTTATGCACCCCTATTATAGCATTATAGTATTCTGAGTTTTTTTTTCAAATTTAATTCAATTGTAAACCTGTACAATGTACAGGTTTGTCACATACGTAAACGTGCTGTGGTAATTTGCTGCACCTATCAACCCATCATTCACCTAGGCATTAAGCCCCACATGCATTCACCTAATTATCCCAATGCTCTCACTCCCCAATCCTCTGTATGTCCAACAGGCCCCAGTGTGTTTTTTTCCCCTCCCTATGTCCATGTGTTCTCATTCATGGACATATGAATGAAAGATCCTTTTACAAGAGTTCAGCTCCTTTTACCAGAGAGCCTTATATTTTAATATGCTATCATGTTGCTGTCTAGCATCCTTCAATTTCAACTTGAAAGACTCCCTTTAGTATTTCTTTTAAGGCAGGTCTAATGACGATTAACTGCCTCTGCTTTTGTTTATCTGGGAAAGTCTCTATTACTTCATCTTTAAGGAATACTTTTGCTGAATATAGTTTTCTTAGCTGGCAGCTGTTTTCTTTCAGCATGTTTAATGTGTCATCCCATTCTCTTCTCAATTGCAAGGTTTCTGCCAAAAATTTTTCTAGTAGTTCTCTAGGAGGCTCTCTGGTATATAATGAGTCATTTTTCTTTTTCTGCTTTCAAAATTTGAAATTTCTCCACTTGTCTGTCACCTTTGGCATTTCTAATGTGTCTCAGAGTGGAATTTTGGGAGTGCATCCTAGTTGGAACACATTGGGCTTCTTGTATTTGAATGTTCATTTCTTTTTCTAGATTTGGAAAATCTTTGGCCATTATTTCGTCAAAACATTTTCTTCTCTTATCTCTCTCACATCTCCTCCTTGGACTCCCATATTGCATCTATTGGTCTGCTTGATGGTGTCTCCTAAGTCCCTTAGGCTTTCTTAATTCATTTTCATTTTTTTCCTTTTTGTTGCTCTAATTGGATAATTTCAAATGATGTGTCTTCAAATTCATTATTTGTTCAAGTCTTCTATTGAACCCCTTTATTGAATTGTTCAATTCAGTTATTGTAAATTTCAGCTCTGAGATTTTTGTTCAGTTCTTATTTACATTATCTTTCTCTTGAGGTTTTCAATTTGTTCATGCTTCATTTTCTTGCGTTCATTGATTATCTCTATGGCAGTTTTAATTCTGTGTCCGTTAATTCATATGCTTCCATTTCTTTGAAATTAGTTTATAAAGATTTTGTTCCTTTCCTTGAGCCATCTTTCCCTGTGTCTTTTTTTGCCTGTAACTTTGTGCTGGAATGTATACATTTGAAAAAAAAAAAAAACAGCTACCTCTTCCATTTTTTAAAATCTGGCTTCTTACAGGGAAAACCTTCATCAATCATCCTGATTTGAGATTCTGAGGGCATCTCGAAGATTTTCTTTGGATGTACCTCCTATGGATTGGTGTGTATACATTTCTATTAGAGGAATTTGTTTCCTTTTTCAGGAGTTCATAACCTCTTGATCCCTCTGGTGTCTGTTTGTGGTACTGCAGGTCTTCTGGGGATGCTCCATGTGCCCAGCTCTCTCATTACTACAGCTCCCCAGTCTTGTAGAATATGCCAGAACCCATAAAGCTCCAAGTCAGGTAAGACAGAAACCAGTCCCTCAGGTAGCCTTCTGAAAAGCCAGAACATTGGATGCATGCTGTCTTTCACTCCCCAGAGAGAAGCCAAGAGAGCGGGAATTTCTCCTGCTTATATTCCGCACTAAGCCAGGAGTAGGTAGTATGGTGAATGAGTGCTCCAAATCACTGCCTTTGTTCTCAGTGGCTCCCATCTGATGCTCCTTCCTGTCAGCACTTAGATTCATACAAGACAGAAACCAGACCCTCAGGCAGACTCTGAAAAAGTCTCAATATTGAAGGTACAATCCAGTCTTCTATTTTCCTCACGACGAAGAAGCTGGAAATTGAAAACTTTCTCCCAATTGTGCCAAGGTGAGCCAGGGAAAGGGACGATAGATAGCAAGTGAGTGCCACAAATGTTTCTGTCAGTTATGATGTCACTGGTTCCAAGATCACCTGGAACACAGGAGCCTCTTTCTGGATTACTCACAAAGAGAACTGGTCCATGTATTATTGCTGAGTTTATGTCTTCACAGGAAGGAAGAGAGTCTGGAGCTTTCTATTCCACTGTCTTGCTGACATCAGTCCTAAACAATGTACTCTTAACAAACGTTGATAGGACCCTACACTCTCCTCAAATTCCAGTTTTTTCGCCCTGAAATGAAGGCCTATACTAAATAACCACAATTTCCTGCAAAACTCAACAGCACGCAGATTTAGAGATTAATAATAGGAGAAAAAACTAAAAAGCAGAGGCAAAAAGGAGACCAACACAGTGAAGAAGGTGATTGTATATTGCAAAACACCTTGCCATTTAGAGTTTTATGGGCATGACAAACTAAAAACACATCCCATAAGTATTCATCAGAATTAAACATGTCTCCCATTTTAAAATGCCTTTCAACCTTGACATACAATTTAAGATATCTACTTTATACTTCTAAACCTTAAAAATAACTTTTTTGTAAAATATTCCCATTAGAAATGTAATAATTATATGACTAGTAGTGAAAAAATGATACAAATAGCAGCTACAATGTTGATTACACAGGGACTGGCTTAGAATCTTACGTAACACAGGCCAAACTAAATCCTTTATTAGCAAATGCTACTCGATTCTGGACCAACTAGGACTGCCTCCTAGAGAACTGAATTTCTAAAACAAGATCAATACAACAATGGCACACATACATAGATTAAAGATATTCAACCAGAGATGAAAATGTAAAAATGTATCCATTCCCTTTGGTCCAGTTTCTACCATGCCCAACACTGTGGCTGATTCTCAGTCAGGAGAGCACATGCCTCAAGCTCTTTCTTCTGGAAAGGCGTCAGTGTGAAACTTCAAGCAGCTGCAAATAATTCATTTATCTTGCCCCTCCTATTACATATACCGTTTAACCCCTTTTTAAACAGTTTAAAGTTCAGGAGTAAATGCTTGTGGCCAAATATAACCATAATGCTCAGAAAACAAATTATTTCTTACCCTCCAACTGTTCCTAAAATGAGAAGCCACGAAAGCAATTTATGAGAAGAGATATGTATGTATCAAGCAAATGAGAATGTTTTTTCACACAATTTCTCCCATTTATTTTCTGCCAAAATAAAAATATAGATACTTCGTAACAGTCAGAATGTGATGGGTCCCACAAATAAAATGCCAACCAATTTTAACAAATGTAGAAGCGTCAACTAAACTTTAACTAATGCCTGAATTACATGGTTGAAAGTGCTGAGGACGAAGCATTTTGTACAAGTAATTTGGGTACATGTCTGGAGAGAAGATACGCTTGATATGCCTTCGTGGGGGAAAGCAGGGAGACTGGCTGAAGAAGCATAATGTGGAAGCGGAGAATGCTAAAAGATGAGGATGAAGAGAAAGACAGGAGCCAGTTTAGACATGCTGCATGGACTCTTTGGCAAGAAGCTCCAATTTTATTCTAAGGAAAATAGCCATCAGTGAATTTTAAACCAGAAAATGATGGCGATAGTGATAGCAACTATGTATAGAATTGAGAAAGGCAATTCAATCCTAAACCCCAAGGATTGTTCCAACTGTTCTTTGACCCCAGAAACATAAGCACAGGGATTGAAAATACAGACAGTGGTCAGTGCTTATGATGGCTGGTTTGATGTGTCACCTTGGCTAGGCTATAGCACTGGTTATTTAAGCACACACTAATCCAGGTGCTGCAGTGAAGGTACTTTGTAGATATGGTTAACATCTACAGTGAGTTGACGCTAAGTAAAGGAGACTACCCTTGTGATGCAGGTGGGCCTGGCACAGTCAGTTGAACAACTTAACAGCAAAAACAGAGGATTCCTGGAGAATAAATTTTGGTTCAATAATACATCAATTCATGCCTGCTGGTTTCAGATTTGCTAGTTCCCACAAGCACTGGGTCAATTTCTTAAAATAAGTTTTATATAGAAAGAATCATAACTCTGTTTATGTAAAGAGGCACAACTCAAAAAATAGGTTTTTTTTCAAGGTGGAGGCCCAGGGCAGCAGTAATGTCATAACTATGAGGAATAAATCAAAGTGCATGTCTATTTGAAAAAGCTGAGCTTATGTTTTGGTTTGATTGTTTTAGTTTACTTTTTAAATCGTTTATATTCTTAAGTTACTATGACCACACTAAAAACATTTTTTAAAAAAAGGAAACAAAGGTACTAAATGGCAACGTAACTATTTCTACTTTAGTGTATCCCTTTTTACATATGCAAATTCAAATACACTGTATATGCAGTTTTATGACTCAACAATGTATTATAAGCATTTGTGTGTTATCACAGAGCCTTTATAAGCACTATTTTAATAGCTGCATTTTTTTTTTGAGACAAAGTCTCACTCTGTCACCCAGGCTGTAGTGCAATGGCATGATCTCAGCTCTCTGCAACCTCCACCACCCAAGTTCAAAAAATTCTTCTGCCTCAGCCTCCTGAGTTACTGGGACTACAGGTGCACACCACCACACCTGGCTAATTTTTGTATTTTTAGTAGAGACAGGGTTTCGCCATGTTGTTCAGGCTTGTCTTAGACTCCTGACCTCAGGTGATCCATCAACTTTGGCCTCCTAAAGTGCTGGGATTACAGGCGTGAGCCACCATGCCTGGCTCCATTATATTCTATTGATTAAATCAAAACTTAAGCCATCCCCTATGGGATATATACATTGTTCTCATTGTAACTATCATAGTAACTATCATCATTATCACCTTTTTTAATATTTGGGCTTGTTTCATCTGAAAAAAATCCTGGAGATATAATTTTGGTGTCAGACCTGATTAAATTCAGCTAATGCACACTAGGAGAGTCATATAGTGTTATAATGTATTGAGATGTTCTCATAAAAGTTAATAAAGAACGCTGTTCACTACCCTCTAAGTATCCCCATTCCCCTCCCCTGGAATCACTCTGTTATCTCCGGGACCCCAAAACTCCAGGCTTAATACCTGACTGCACCATAACCAGGGTCCTGATTGGTCAGTGGCCGTGCTTTACTTGTTGCTCAAATACTTTTGACAGGCCCGGGCTTATGCCTGTAATCCCAGCACTTTGGGAAGCTGAGGCAGGCAGATCACCTGAGGTCAGGAGTTCAAGACCAGCCTGACCAACATGGAGAAACCCCATCTCTACTAAAAATACAAAATTAGCTGAGCATGGTGGCACATGCCTGTAATCTCAGTACTTGGGAGGCTGAGGCAGGAGAATCTCCTGAACCCGGGAGGAAGCGGTTACAGTGAACAGAGACTGCATCATTACATTCCAGCCGGGGCAACCAGAGCAAAACTCCACTTCAAAAAATACATACTTTGACATCTCGAGGTCAGAGGTATTTATATAAGTTATGACATTCATATAAATTCAGTTTTAACATTTCAATTAACTTCTATTATGTATTAGTATTGATACTAAAACATTTAAGGAAGGATGACTTGACTTCAGCCCATTCACCTGCTTCTTATCATTCCAGCCTCTTCTGGGGCTAGATAGGTCTCATGAAGTTGCCTTGAGATACTCCTCAGCCCCTCCCCCACCTCCCTCCACATTCCATGCAGGCACCTATTCTTGTTGCCTGAGACACTGCAAACTGGCAGGATCTCTTTCCTTGCCACTCCACTCCTTATCTTCACTTGAGTAAATCTCAGTCTCCACAAATAGCCTTTCTTTTTCTTCTCTCCTCTGTGAGGACAGAGGAGCTACAAATATTTTTTGATTTGTTGATGGTGCACAGTCTACATTTTTTACTGTTGTCCTAGAGACATTAGGCCATTGGAAGATCAGTTTTAAAAAACTGTCAGGGCTCCTGAGGGATCAGGCAACTCTGAACTCCATGAACAAGCTATTTTTCTCTCTCTGAAGTAAACAGCGAGGAAACCTACTCTTGCATTTCATGATAAAAATGCACATAGGGAATTCATATTGAACATATTTTTTCAAAAACATTGCTTGGTCAAAGTAATCTGTGAGGCAGGGTTATTGCATAGCATGATAGTCACTTCTTGTGTAGCTACTGCAGTATGCACTGTTAATGTAGTGACATCAGTTCAGTTTTGGAGTTCTTTCCACAGCTTATCTCCTTTCCCTTTAGCTCTAGCTATTAGTTTTGAGAGTCATTCCTAAAGCAAGAATGAGCATGGCATAATTAATTAAATCCTTAAAGAACAGGTGAACCTAGTTTGGAATGACTGGGGATTTAATCCTCAGGGAAGATATGTGGGAAAATTTAAGATGCTATAAGGCAGCTAACCTAGGAAGAATTAACATGAAAATCCACTAAACCAAAGGTCAAAAATTACCCTAATATACTCAACTTTAAGCCAGGTAAAATTTGCTCTTGTTTTTAAATGAAATTGACATCACCAAGAAATAACTATGATCTCATCTGAAACTCTTCAAATATTATTGAAAGAAAAAACATCCATTCAACAGTGAATACATACTTAGGTGATTCATTGGAAAAAAGAATATACAATCTGCAGGAACGGTGCAATCTACTTGGCAATTGGGGTGACAGAGTTAAAAAATTAAGCTAAGTACAAAGAGAATAAAATACTTAGGAATGCAACTAACAAAGAATGTAAAGGAACTCTTCAATAAGAACTACAAACTACTGCTCAAGGAAATAAGAGGGGACACAAACAGATGGAGAAACATTCCATGCTCATGGTTAGGAAGAATCAGTATCCTGAAAATGACCATACTGCCCAAAGTAATTTGCAGAGTCAGTGCTATCCCCATCAAGCTACCAATGACCTTCTTCACAGAGCTGGGAAAAACCATCTTAAACTTCATATGGAACCAAAAGAGAGCCCACATAGCCAAGTCAATTCTAAGCAAAAAGAACAAAGAGGGAGGCATCACACTACCAGACTTCAAACTATACCACAAGCCTACAGTGATCAAAACAGCATGATACTGGTATCAAAACAGAGATATAGACCAATGGAACAGAACAGAGGCCTCGGAGGCAATGCCACACATCTACAACCATCTGATCTTTGACAAACCTGACAAAAACAAGCAATGGGGAAAGGATTCCTTGTTTAATAAATGGTGTTGGAAAAACTGGCTAGCCATGCACAGAAAGCTAAAACTGGACCCCTTCCTGACACCTTATACTAAAATTAACTCCAGATGGATTAAAGACTTAAATGTAAGACCTAACACCATAAAAACCCTAGAATAAAATCTAGGCAAAACCATTCAGGCCTTAGGAGTAGACAAGGACTTCATGACCAAAACACCAAAAGCATTGGCAACAAAAGCCAAAATAGATAAATGGGACCTAATCAAACTCCACAGCTTCTGCATGGCAAAAGAAACAGTCATTAGAGTGAATCAGCAACCAACAGAATGGGAAAAAATTTTTGCAATCTACCCATCTGACAAAGGGCTGATATCCAGAATCTACAAAGAACTAAAACAGATTTACAAGAAAATAACAAGCCCATTCAAAATTGGGCGAAGGATATGAACACTTTACAAAAAAGACATACATGAGGCCAACAAACATATGAAAAAATGTACAAATCACTGGTCATTAGAGAAATGCCAATCAAAACCACAATGAGATACCACCTCATGCTAGTTAGAATGGCAAGCATTAAAAATTCTGGAGACAACAGATGCTGGAGAGGATGTGGAGAAATAGGAACACTTTTACACTGCTGGTGGGAGTGTAAATTAGTTCAACCATTGTGGAAGACAGTATGGTGATTCCTTGAGGACCTAGAAATAGAAATTCCATTTGACCCAGCAATCCCATTACTAGGTATATGTCCAAAGGATTATAAATTGTTCTATTATCAGGACATGTGTACACGAATGTTCATTGCAGCACTGTTTATAATAGCAAAGACTTGGAACCAACCCAAATGTCCATCGATGATAGACTGGACAGGGAAAATGTGGCACGTATACACCATGGAAGACTATGCAGCCATCAAAAAAGATGAGTTTGTGTACTTTGTAGGAACATGGATGAACATGGAAACCAACATTCTCAGCAAACTGACACAAGAACAGAAAATCAAACATCGCATGTTCTCACTCATAGGCGGGTGTTGAACAATGAGAACACATGGACAAAGGGAGGGAACAGCACACACTGGGGTCTGTTGGGGGGAAATGGGGAGGGAGAGCAGGGGGTAGGGAGTTGGGGAGGGATAACATGGGGAGAAAAGCCAGATATATAGGTAATGGGGAGGAAGGCAGCAAGCCACACTACCATGTGTGTACCTATGCAACAATCTTACATGTTCTTCACATGTACCCCAAAACCTAAAATGCAATAAAAAAAAGTTACACTAAGTGTCAGCTAGTGACTTAGAAAAGTGAGTTTTCATGTTGGTTGTAGAAATGCTTATGAAGTGAAGCCTGTGCTGGGCCTTAGAAGGTAATGATAATTTGAGGAAGTGAAAAGAAGGTAAGTGCAATTAAGTATAGTTAATTAGTTAAACTGAAATACAAATCTACTGGGAATAATGAATGTTTCTCCTTCGTTATTCTAAAGAGGAGAAACTAGAGATGTGATTAACTTCATAGAGGACATTGAAGGTTCAGGATTGGATTTGGATGCTCTCCTTGAAGACAACAGGAAATCAACAAACAGAAGAGTGGCTGAAGTGCCTGGGGAAGATAAAACCAGAGTTTACATGCAGCAGGTCTAGAAAAACGTTAGCTAAGGGACACTGCAATCATTCAGTAAGCAATGACATGACCGTAACAATGCTTCTAAGCTCCTCAGGGTTAAAAAAAAATTCAGGCAACTTTTCCACATTTGTCATTGGGCGGGTAAGAAAGACGGTAAGAGAATATAAGAAAAGATAGTAAGATTTCCTTTTAAAAATATCTCTTACCTACTCTGTCCTACCTTCCTGGCAGTATGGGTGCTGTTCTTGCTGGGGACAATCACATGCAGATTCACTCTCTATATTTGTCTTGCAAAAGGTCCTCTAAAATTTGGCATTTTTTCCATTGTAAATAATTGCATCTTTCTAAAAATATGGATGTTTAAGGGTTAGGACAAGCAATGTGCTATGGGCCCTGAGTGCCCCATGCAGTCTTGCTGAGTGTACTGACCTGCAAGGCCTGACTGTCTCCAGAGCAACCCCTCTAACTAGTCACACAGGCAACCAAGGTGGCCACAGTGTGATGACTGGGAGACTACGAGCTCCGGAAAGGAGGAAAACTGATTTTTTGCTGCTTCCTACAAAAAGTGCTGTGCCTTTGACCCATGTTCCTCTTGCATCACAATCTCAACTGCAGGTACAGTCCTTGCTTGGGCCCATCATGATGCCCTATGGGACTCAGCAACTGGGAACCTGGCACTACCATATTGATGTGCCTGCTGTTGCTGTATTGTGAATAATAAGCTGTCTTTCTCTGATCAGTATCTTGTCTATTCTTGTATTTATAGAGTCATGTCTTTGCTATCTTCTACGAGCAAATTGGGTATCAAGACGGAGAATGACATTCTGGAAAAAAAAAAATAGGCAAGGGCCTTATGGGCCAGGTTCAGGTATATGAGTAAACTCCCAAGAAGCCAATAGCAAACGCTCTCATCTAAGCAATGGGTCAAGGGGTGGGGAGAACAAACAATCTCTCTCCTTTTTTATTCATTAACAACCAGGAGTTGAGTCCATGAATAGAGGCTGAGTGGTGAGTAGTAGGATCAAAGCAAACTGCCCAAAGAGTACCATGATGTTCGTGATCTCCTGTGGAATAGTGGCCTAGGAGGGCAACCTGGGCTGTCAGGGAGGAAAACAGCTGCTCCCTGTTTTAACATCTACAACTAGAACCAGCTCATGCCCCAGTACAGAATACTAAGATATGCCCTTATAGCAAAAAGGAGAGGAGGAAAGTTCAAGGTCAGTCTGATCAATGGACTGAGGATCTGTTAGAGACATTTGTGTGATGAGGAAGCAAGAGAGATTATGCTCTTAGAAGACAAATGGCAGCAACTAGACCAGCTCATACTCCACCCCATGCTTCCGGCTTCTGGAGACTACTCAGTGGAGACAGAATCTTATTCCACAATAAGGTTTTCTACTTTGAATTTCTGTTTCAATTACTATGTTGTAGCCCACATATGGTGACTTCCTCAAGGCCAATGAAGTGAAAAAGGCCTGTATAGGGTGGATTCCTCCATGGAGATCAACTTCCTATACTAGAGGAAGTCCAAAAGTGGGGTGGCTTCCTTAGAGCCAACTACTCCTTAAGTATCTCTACTGCCTGGCCCTGCACTCCTGAAGTCTGATTTGATAGACTTTTAAAAGAATGAAGACTAGGGATGAGTCCAGTTTCTCTGTCCCCAAGAGGATCAGAAATCTTACACCCCAATAAAGGTACATAGCTCAAGGCCCCTGTCAACTCCTCGCAACAGATTCACAGAAACTCTGCTGCTAACTCACTCCTACCACTGGTATATAATAGCCATTGACAGTTTTCCAGCTATGGCCACACCAGAGTGGCATTAGAGACAAAGCTATGTCACGTTTTTGGAGAGCCAAGATATTCACAATGGCATCCTCACAGCAAAACACACATAAAAGTGTGCAAATGGACATGGTATTCAATACAAATTCCAGACCCTTATCATCCTGAGATAGAACAGACATTTAAATACTTGACTGGAAAAGATTGCTTGACAGAACATGTTGTCAGCACTGTAAACAACATCTCGGACAGCAAAGACATTAAATGCAGCTGTTTCTGACAAAGAAACAAGCCCTTTGAAATTATTACTTAAGAAAATCAGAACTAAAGGATATGAGGGAAGGCAATGTAGACACTAGATCTCCATATCTGTGATTCTGAGAATACCCAACTTCTTTTTTCTCATTGATTCTAGTGTCTGGGGGCCTGATCAGTTTTATTTTAAGGTAGCAATTAAACAATATGAAGTGGGTGATTCCAACCTGTTGCCTGATCTACACCTGATTTCAGTTACTGAGTATGACAGATCACAGACTCTGAGTTTAAGCAGCTGATAGAATGTATAAACCCTACATTACCCTCCATTGGCTCACCCGGACAATGATAGGGACATCATGGGTCATTACACATTCTATCACTGTGTCCCAGCCCCCATAACACCCAACCCACTGGACTTAGCAAAGGATGAAGTTATAGCTATTACATTAGGACAAACTGTGTGACTGAGGAGGGAGAAACAAACAACTCTGGCAACTAAGGAGGAAAGATCTTAGATCCCGAGTAGTGTTGAGAGGAAAGAACATTTCATGTCCCCCTCTTGTCCCCTTGATCTAGCCCCCCACTAGCAAAACAATCACATGGTCTCGAGTCAAGCAGCAGCTGCATTAGCAATATGACTCACTCACTGGGTTTACTGCCATCTTCCACATGCTATGAGAACAGACAAATTCAAGGGGGCATGACTATGCAATAATTCTTTTGCTGCGTTTGACACTTTTATCAACAACTCCCAACATGGACCTCTTCTCTCCCAAATGACAAACACATGGACTATCACACCTCATTTCAATGTGACTGATAAGGACTCATGCATCTCCTAAGGCCCAAGCAACTTCTGGTTATACCACATATGGCAATCCAGTGTGTAACTGCTTGGTGACAGTCCCCATGAGGCTTAACCAAACCCATGTAACAGTGATCCCAACCAAGTTGAAGAACAAATCCTGAATTGAAGGGACCTGTGCCTTTTGAGTCATATGTTTACAGGTAAAGGAGAGTAGGCTATGGAACATCTGCCACTGGAGAAAGAGGCTGATTTTTGGCCCATTTATTGTCTTCTGTCATTACTGGCACTGATGCCACCCCTTGGTCTACATTTCTTTTATGAAAACACAGAATGACGAGGGTTGCTGTACCAGGAATATACTGACCCCTGGTTCCATACAACAGAATAGG
Organism: Callithrix jacchus; assembly: GCF_049354715.1. Lineage (NCBI taxonomy): Eukaryota > Metazoa > Chordata > Mammalia > Primates > Cebidae > Callithrix > Callithrix jacchus. The sequence continues at coordinate 69,085,286 of NC_133502.1, forward strand.
TACTGTTTCCTAGTAGTGAAATTCAGAGAGGCAGTAATCAGGAACCCATCCTTAAACTCAGTTACTATAGCTAACGAAACAGTGCAAACCCTAGAAGATCAGTAGGCCATTCCAAACTCCCCTGTATGGATCATAATGGATAAGAGACTGCCCTTAGACTGCATCCTGGCTGAATATGGAAGAGTGTCCATGGTCACCTACACCCTGTGTTGTGTTTGGATTAATGCCAGTCATATGGAACACTCTTTGTCATAGGAGACTAAGTTAAGCAGTTATCTAAAATAAGATCTGCTAGTCTCCTCTGGGACTTACTCAGTAGGCTGAGCCAGGGATGCTACAGTATATGGCTAAGTCCAGTACAGGAAATGGGCCTCATCCTGCTGACCAATATTTGGTTGATGGTATTGTTAATGTGAAAAATTGGGGTTTAAGGCCAACGGGTAGATTGTTGAGAACAGCAGTCTACCATGAGGGTCTCTTCATGTCCTTGCCTACTGTGCCAAGGCCTGGCTGTCCTCTAATGTTGCGCAGTAGCCATAGTTAATCACATAGGCAAATCACGTAGGCAAGGCCACCACAATGTGATTATGTTGTGTCTTCTTGCTCCCCAAGCAGGAGAAGGAGCTGACTTGGTTCCTGCTTGCTGTGAAAGGTGCTGAGTCCTTGGCCCTGTGTTTGTCTCCTGTAACACCACCCGCTGCGCACTGGGCTCACTGCATGACCCATGGGATTTGGGGTCAAGGAAACTGGCACTGCCCTGTTGATGTTCCTGCTGTGCTGTGCAGAACAAACTGCCTCACTCAGACTGTTAATCTAGCTTTGGAATTTATGGAGTTGCCGAAGGTTTACTCCTTGATGTCCATTATGAGCTTGGGACTCTTTCTTGACAATAAATCAGTCCTTGAGAAAAACATATAATAAGCCAATAAAGAATGCCAGAAAGAATATGAGCCTCATTAGAGAAAGTATGGGCTATGTACTTAATAAGCTTAAATAAGAAATTAGTGAGGAAAAGTAAATATAAACCTAGTCACTAAAAATATGTATATACATATATACTTGAAGCAAGAAAGAAAAAGGTTAGCAACAGCAATCCAAATAAATCTGAATTTATCTAACAAAGTCTAGGAAAAAGATATAAAATTCATATGTAACTGGTAAGACTGATTTATAAATAAATCATAACAAATAATAGTAATGAAACTGGCACTTAAACAGAAAATATGGCTCTGGATAAATATTTTGATTTTGTTTTCCTTAAAAAAAAATGGCTATATTTTTTCCTTAAAAAATGCTATGTGGATTCTCACACTTTATTCTGGAAGAGTTTTCAAGCATTGAATCAAAAATGATAAAAATGATTCAATTTAAAAGCAAAATGAGTAGGAAAAAAATAATTGATCCATATATTTAAGTACATTAAAAAATCCGACTTTGGAGCAGTGGTGTGTTAGTATATCTTAACAACCACTTTTACAGACAGGAAAACTGATTTAAAGTGTTTGCCCATTTTCATGGTATAAATACTCCTGCTCCAGCTGATTTCAAGCTCCCAACAATACATCACTGAACAAAATTGGGAAAAGGTATGGAAAATTGGCTCCTGTGAACTTATACAAGCCAACTCTAGCACACCAGCGATTTGGGACGCAATGGACAATACATACAAGATTTAGTCATAAAAATCTTCCCAGTAAGCTTTTATAGCTCATGGAAACCGGACAGCTAAATGGCAAAAAGCTAAACATCGATGTCAGACATGTTTGGATTAAAAAAACCTTCACCATTTACTATTGTGTGATCATGAGCAAGTTATTTCATTGCTCTTAGATTTGCTTTCCCATGAACACAGTGGGAATAAGAGTATCCACCCTATATTGTTGTCAGAAGGGCAACAAGAGGAGGAAGAAAAGCCCCTTCTCTCTTCCCCAATCGTGCTGTCTCCCTTTAGCACCACGTACTGGCAGAGACAAACATCAAGCCAGCTGGCAAAGAAAAGGCGTATTGTGTGAAAAGTCCAGATTCATTATCACAAAGTAGAACGAAATAGGGTGGGTGGGTTTAGAGATGAGACATAACAGCTAGCACACTCCCCAAACTGGAATAGTGCTAGAAGAACCAGGACAGCTCCCAAGACTTCAGGAGCTAGGACCAGAGACTGAAATACGGACAGCATCCCGCTGCTCCAGCCCCCACCTTACTTCTCTCTGCATCACCCTTATTGCACCATAGGTCACCTTCTACGTAAATAAGAGATCATGCACATTGTAATCATCGGGGATCACACTTTTCAATTATCAAGACCAAGCAGATGTTAGGGATTGGGAGGAAAACTTCTCCTACAACTCTGTGATACATAACAGTCCTCCCTCCTTCAGTGAATTGTTGTGACCAAGAGGGTGCACAACTGTGGTGCCTCACATGGCACAGGCCCACTCCTGGAGGGGAGAAGCAAGGAGCTTTAAGTGTAGCGCCTACAAGAACCACATGGGCGAAATAGTAGAAGGAAGAGTTCCCCCAAAAGAAAGGGCAAAAAAACAACAACAACAAAATAACAAATATTCATGACCAGTATTTCAAAATTTCATTTTACTTTTTGTTTGTTTTTTTTTTGCTTTTGAGCCATTATCTAAGATCCTATGAATAAAGCAGAGGGGCAAGTTTGCAAGTCTAATACTGAAAAAGACAATTCTGCTCCTGTATAACCAACTTGTTCACTGTGCTTGAGGTCCTCTGCTTCCATTTCAGCAATGACTGAAATTACATAACCACGGGATGGTGGTGGACACGACAAGGAGTCATAGTTTGATGAGTCATACGCTGGTAGGGTTTCACTGCTGCAGCTTCTTAAAAGCCAGAGAAAAAGGGTTTGAAAAGCAAGTTAAATTTTAGAAGTAGATGTTAGTTTTAAGTTTAACATCTTTCTAAAGTAAACAACAATTATGACAAAGGGGTTTTTATTCAACAAGAGAAATATATACTACTATGGTACTTGGTTTAAAGCTCGATTTATTAAATTCATATATCTGACAAAAACTTTGAAAATCAATTCTTTTGTTCACTTAGACAGTGATTATAAATTTCATTAATTAAATTCCCTTAAATAATTTAACTGTAATTACAAATTTAGTATGATTGATTCTTCTGAAAATATCCAAGCATGTTAAATAGCAATTCACGTACAGAAACAATGACTATGAAACTTACTACCTTTACATTACAGCTAGTTATCAAAGTCTAAAATAGGGTTAACCATGTTTCTTATTTTGGGGCTTATTTTGACACATCGGTAGTGCTCCCATTTTTAGATGTTCTTAGAGTTCTGTTCATCTTGCCAGACCCAGAGGAAAAATAATGGTCTCACACAAGTCAAAGGTGCACATTCTGAGTTATTGGTTACATGACCCCGGGTCTGTTTCTTGGGTGTGATTATAAAGGCTATGGTGAGTCAAACAGATGACACTGAGAATCACTGGATGAATTCGTTTACGTGATAAGTGTTTTCACTTTCAAGTTGATGAAAATTGACATCTTTTTTTAAAATTACGTATTTTTTAATTTTGGGATCTCCTGGTCCCTAATGTATTGTCTGTCACTATGATATATGGGCCTAGTCTACCGACATTATTTTGAGAGTATGTATTTCTTTAGTTGTTGTTCTTGTTGTTGTTACGGAGTCTCACTCTGTCACTCAGGCTAGAGTGCAGTGGCACGATCTTAGCTCACCACCACCTCCACCTCCCGGGTTCAAGCTATTCTCCTGCCTCACCCTCCCAAGTAGCTGGGATTGCAAACACCCGCCATCACTCCTGGCTAATTTTTGTATTTTTGGTAGAGACACAATATCACCATGTTGGCTAGGTTGGTCTTGAACTCACAGCCTCAGGTAATCCACCCACAGCGACCTCCCAAAGTACTGGGATTATAGGTGTGAGCCACTGCTCCTGGCTTTTAAAGTATCTATTTCTTACCAGACTTTTTAATTATTGGATCCATCTAGGGCATGGGTATCCACACTTTGGCTTCCCTGGAAGAAGAATTGTCTTGGGCCACACATAAAATACGCTAACACTAAAGATAGGTGATGAGCTTCTAAAAAATTGCAAAAAAATCTCATGTTTTAAGAAAGTTACAAATTTTTCCGATTTACTACGTTTTATTCTCTTATGTTCTTACATCATTTCATCAACCATTAGAATTTTCTCCTACATTGACACTAAGATCCCAAAAGCTCAGGAGAAACCTTCAAAAGAGAGCAAAAGTTTAGAATTCAATATTGTTTTTACATCCAAAGAATATTTATATATAACAAACTAAAAGTAGTGTTAGAAAGGTTTTTTTAAGACACAAAATTATACCACAGAAGAGATTTAGAAAATAAAGTATGGTTTGTTATTTTTGGCTAGAAGGATTACTATTATTATGGGACATTGATGTCTATGCTCCTAGATAGAGACTTGCCACATTTACTTCTTTGAAAAAATGTAAGGCACTAGAGGTTGAAGGACTGACTAGAGAGAAAACAAAGTATTTCATGAAACTAAGCCAGTTTTATGAGACCATAGATAACTGTGCTAGACAAATCAGTCCTACTTAAAGCAATTTCTAAGTACTCATATATTGCAGAAATATTTATTACAAAACCATCTGTTGGCTGAAACTAGTTTAGTTCCATGAATGACTCAACTATGCACTATTTTCAATACATATATGTGTGTATGTGTATACATATATACATATATATATATATATATATATATATATATATTTTTTTTTTTTTTTTTTTTTTTTTTTGAGACAGAGTCTTGCTCAGTCGCCCAGGCTGGAGTGCAGTGGTAAGATCTCAGCTCACTGTTACTTCTGCCTCTCGGGGTCAAGCCAACCTCCTACCTCAACCTCCCAAGTAGCTGGGACTACAGGCATGTGCCACCACACCCATCTGATTTTTGTATTTTTAGTGGAAATGGCATTTCACCATGTTCGCCAGGCTGGCCTCAAACTCCTAACCCTGAGTGATCCACCCACCATGGCCTCCAAATTGCTAGGATTACAAACGTGAGCCACCATGCCGGGCCTCATTAATATTCTTAAACGCCATAAAATTTTAACCAGGGAATATGGAAGCAGTGGCAGCATAGTTTTTGAATTTCTTTAAATCCCACCATAAAAAGTAGACAGATAACTAGAAAAGACAAAAACAGATGTTCAACATCTTCAACAAACTGAGGTGACAAGGTATTCTCACCCATTCCAAAATACAGGCGGATGTGGACAAACCTTCACTAGCCACAAGGCAGGCACAGCATGTGTGCCAGGGTAAGCATGGGGAAACAAGGAGCCATCCTACGGCCCTAAGAAAACAGCCAACAAGAATTCACTGGAAATTTCAGAGGAACAATGTGACAAGAGCAGCTGAAACTGGGTGGGTTTTGCATCGTCCAGTGGGAGTGAGTCCAGTAATTTCTATAGACACTGGAACAGTCTGTTCCCCCATAAACTGTGAAAACGAATCTCCAAAGCTCCTTTCCCGGCTGAAGCCCAACAGTAAGGATGAAGTGCTGCGAATAAAATCAAAACTGAGAAACTCAAGAATAACAGAGAAAAAGGAAAGAGCTCTGTTCTCATCTTTCCATTTAAAAAGATGGAGACATGAGAACATTTAAATAAATAAATAAATTTTTTTAAATGGAGGATGAGAACAGAGCCAGGAGATCTAGGAAAGTAGATGGCCATGTTTTTTTTTTAACACTACACAAAATAGTAGAAGAATTTGCTTTAGAGTATAAAGTTAGATAAGTTAATTTCTTTTTCTACAGTGTAAGAAAACAAATTTCATTAAAAAAAATCAACAACAGAAAAGAAGTGAGGTTAACGCCATATTAATACAAGAAAAAGGGGAAAATGAACATTCACAATCTGTAGCACTAAGGTCAATATGACCAGGAAGCAGCAACGGAAGGATTTGTTTGCCAAGTGAGACCTAAGGAATTGTCAGGGAGACAGTTAATATACTTTTTAAACTGCAAACATAGAAATAATGTGTTACACCTGTACAATTCTTTGCACATCTACAGTACTTAAAATTTGGTCAGGCATTTGGAGTTGATCATAAATGAATTAAGAATTATTCTCACCATTTTATAACTGGGAAAACTGAAGCTCACAGAGAGTAAGACTTTCTAGATCACATCGCTTGAACTACCAGAATAAAAGTACGTTCTCAAGGCATACTCCAAAATACATAAAAATTAGAATCTAGTATTTCAAAATAAGCTAAATTCATTAGAAAAAAAATGATAGAAGTCATGAAAGATCGATACAAATCAGAATGGGAAAAACTCAAATGAGATGATACAATTCAGAATGAAATTAGAAATAAAAGAATAATTTCAGAAAAGAACATTAAACTAGAGAGAAGAAAAAAAAAGTAGACATAAAAGATCTAGAAGGTAAAAAGGAGAGAAATTTTAAAAAGCACAAAAGGTTAAAGGGATGTGAGGGCAATCTGGCTATGACATCTGTCACCCCATTGATGGCCAGAGTTGATTGGGCTGATACTAATGACTAGGCAGGTATCCCCTTCCTCTTAAACTTCTCTGTGTGCTTCTGTCCTGAAGCTGTACATTTGGTCAAAGAAGATGACCTTCCTCCATAGAGGAGGACCATTCTTTGGTCAAGGGTATACGAGTAGCTGTACTCCCCTGCTAGAAATTCCAAACAAGCTCTCAAAAAGATATGAAGTCAAAACAATGAAATACCACTACACAGCTATTGCAGTGAGAAAATCCAGAACACTGACAACCCCAAATGCTGGTGAGGTTGTGGAAGAGCAAGAACTCTCATTCATTGCTGGTGGAAATACAAAATGGCACAGCCACTCTGGAAGACACCTGCTCAGTTTCTTACAAAACTAAATATACTCACCACAGAATCCAGCAATCATACTCCTGTATTCATAGCTTTATTTGCAATTGCCTAAACGTGGAAGCAACTGAGATAACTTTCAGTAAGTGAATGGATAAGTAAACTGTGGTACATTCAGACAATGGAATATTTTCAGCACAAAAGAAATGAGCTATTAAGTCATTAAAAGACATAAAAAGAGATGTAAATGCATATTACTGAGTTACAACAGCCAATCTAAAAAGGCTACATACTGCATGATTCCAAATACGTGATATTCTGCATGATTCCAAATATATGATATTCTGAAGAAGGTAAAACTTATATAATAATCTATAGTAATAGATCAGTGGTTGTCAGGTGTTCCAAAGGCTTCCCCAAAGAAAGCAAAGCATGAAGGATCTTTAGGGCAGTGAAACTCTTCTGTATGATACTGTAAGGGTGGAAAAATGTTATTACACATTTCTTTAAACTCAGAGGATGTACAACATCAATAGTGAAGTCTACTGTAAATTATAGGCTTTGGATAATGATGATGTGTCAATGTAGGTTCCTTAGCTGTAACAAATGCACCACTCCGGTTGGGGACGTCAATGGCTGGGGGAGGTACATGTGGAGGAGAAGACAGGAGATATATAAAACCTCTCTGTATGTTTTGCTCAATTTGCTATGAACCTAAAGCTGTTCTAAAAAACAAATTTCTAAAGGAAAACTATCAAGAAACAGATAAAAGGAACTTGAGAATAAGTAACAGATATTGAAAAGTAAGTAGAGGAGCCACCATTCCAGCAAGGCAGACACAATCATTGTTAAAGCGCATACATAAATACGAATGTCCAAAGAGGAAATCAAATTGGGAAAACAGAATATCAAAAAAACATGATTTAAAAAAATAAAGAAATCCGTAATTAAAAAACTCAAAACCACACAGTGAAACCAAATACTAAAACACATAGAGTACCTGAAAAATTAGAACTAGAAATTACCAACACAAAGAAATATTCTAGCAAAATTAGTGGGATTAAAAATAAATAAATAAACTATCAAAGCAAAACGCCACATCACTTACAAAGAAATTATATTTTTATCAGACTTTTCAACAGCAGTGCTTCATGACAAAGGAAAATAAAGCAGCATTTAAAATACCAAGAAAAATAGCCGGGCGCGGTGGCTCACACCTATAATCCCAGCACTTTTGAGAGGCCGAGGTGGGTGGATCACGAGGTCAAGAGATCAAGACCATCCTGGTCAACAAGGTGAAAACCCGTTTCTACTAAAAATATAAAAATTAGCTGGGCATGGTGGTGCACGCCTGTAGTCCCAGCTACTCGGGAGGCTGAGGCAGGAGAATTGCTCAAACCCAGGAGGTGGAGATTGCGGTGAGCCGAGGTTGTGCCATTGCACTCCAGTCTGGGTAACAACAGTGAAACTCCGTCTCAAAAAAAAAAAATCAAGAAAAGTAAATTTAAAACAGGATTTTATACCCAATCAAACTGACATGCAAATATGACAATATCAAACAAATATCAACATGCAGTAACTTAGCGAATCTTTTCACATTATTTTCCTGCAGAATCTACTAGAGAACTAGTTTCAGATAACCAAAATGATTAGAAAAAACTGACATAAGTATGGATAATGAGCATTACATAGAAAAGTAAAACTAAGACTCAATTATGGTTAAAAAAAAAAGTATGATATAGTATTCCACAGCTATATGCTATGATAATAAAGAGATTTGTACCTTTTTTAAATGGGGAAGAATGAGGAGAACATGTGTATAAAGAAACATTAACTGTTTTTATATTAATGGTGGTACTATTAGTGAGCCTGCTGCACAGGTAATATGGCATAATGTAAATGAATAATTATATGATATTTTAATCATCCTATGTATTTGAGAATCAGAATTCCTGATGTGGAAAAGGAAGATTCACATGTGAGATAGAATCTGTTAAAAAGAAATCCCGTATTATAAGTTTGACTTTTAAGTATCATTTCTCAGTATAAAGTGTCTTTGCAGATTTTAGGTAACATTGTTCCCCCTAAATTCTGTCCACTTCAGGCCTAAAAAAAAAGAAAAGTAAAACTCAGTCGCAGTAAACACCAGTAGCACCTAGCTTATAGTCTTCAGAAATCATTTCTACTAAAAGACGTCAGTGACTCTTGGCAAATGGCTGATTACAGGAACAGGAAATGTACAAAATAAGCCAGAACATGTCCTACCAGAGAGCAGGAAAACCATCGAAGACTACTGGGGGCACAGGCAAAAGACCCAGGGGCCAGCTTAAGGAGGCCTCTCAGACAAAGACAGTCAAATTAAGTCTTAGTAAGGATTATAACTACATACTAATAACTTTAAACCCTTAAGTTTATAATGATATTTCTTAAAAGGGGTAGCCTAACTGATCAGTCTAAGATGACAGTGACCAACTTATTATTTGAAAATTGGTAAATATTAGGAAAGAATAAAATACATGTAGTATCCTGTCTTTTCCATTATACCTATACATAAGAATAGCCAAATAGCAGATGAGCTTAAGTTTCTTGCAGAAGGCTTCAAATGATAGAGGGAAAAATAATTAGATCATCATCACTTTGCAATCTTAAGGAATTACTGAATCTAAGCTTTCTGTGGCAGTGGCTACTAACATCAGCAGTAAAGGACACACACCACCTATGAAATAGGTTTGCCAAAAAATTCACATTCAAGTTTTCATATCCTGATACAAATATACAGGAAATAAAGGGGGCAGAGGAATATGCCAAGCCAAACACTGAGGATGCGAAATATAATCCAGATTGGGGGAAACTCTACAGATCAAGATCTCAATTTCTTCAACAAATAAATTGCAAAAGAGAAAGGGGAGATGGAAGGAAAACCTGTACATTAAAGAGACTGTACAGGGACTATTCTAAGACACACTGGCACTAAAATGTGTGTGTGTGTGTGTGTGTGTGTGTGTGTGTGTGTGTGTGTGTAGAAGAAAGGGAGGGAGGAAACCAGAATAGTCAAGGTTGCACACTTTGGTGATAAAGAAGAGTAAAAAATAGTGATTAAAGTTAGAATAGTGGTTACTGTTAGGAAAAGTGAAAGGAGAATGGGGAATGGCAAATACAAAGCTGCAGGGTCTTCGAAGGTGATTGACAAAGTTCTATTTCTTCATTTGGGTGATAACTGCAAAGGTATTTGTCTAATTATTCATGCTATATATTCATTTTATACAATTATTTGTATCTGGTTAATTTTACAATAAAGTTTTAAAGTAATATATACATGTAAAGTGTGTGTGTGTGTGTGTGTGTGTGTGTGTGTGTGTTTTGAGATGAAATCTCACCCTGTCGCCCAGGCTGGAGTACAGTGTCACAATCTCGGTTCACTGCAACCTCTGCCTCCAGGGTTCAAGCGATTCTTCTGCCTCAGCCTCCTGAGTAGCTGGGGCTACAGGCACACACCACCATGCCCTGCTAATTTTTGCATTTTTAGTACAGAATGGGGTTTCACCGTATTGGCCAGGCTGGTCTCGAACTCCTTACTTTATGATCTGCCCACCTCTGCCTCCCCAAATGCTGGGATTACAGGTGTGAGCCACCATGCCCAGCCAGTAAAATATATTTTAAGTACCTTATATTTCAGGCCTTCTTCTTGTTATTCTGAATTTGTGAGCATTCTTAATATGAACTTCCCTTTTTAAAGTCACAATTTTATTTAAAAAGTAGCTATATTTACAGTGATATGCTTAGAATAGTGCACAGAACAGGGACTCAGGAAGTGGTTATGAAACAAAGTAAAATGTGCTGCCAATAGACTAAGAGATCTAGAAATTTGTCAACTGAGAGCAAACAGAATATTCATAGAAAGATAAACTAATTTTGAGACAGCCTTAAGGAAAATGTGTTCTTCTCCATAGCACTGGAAATGCTTATAGGACAGCAGTCAGATGGAGCCACCCTTCCAGCAAGGCAGATAACATCATTGCTAAAGCCCGAGAATGAACATTATCTTCCAAAGCAGCTGCACAGAGTATAATTTTTATTTCTGAAATGAAGAGTAGCTTTACACTAGGTGCAGAGATCTATCAGACTAACTTTGATTACAAGGAAACAATCCTCTATAGGACAGAGAGTTCCCTCCCTGGGCGGCAGGATTCCCAGGAGCTCTGGGAATCTAGAAGTATGACTGAATGTGCCATCTACATAAAATGTTTATGATGGTTCAAATATAAAGAGGTGTTTTTACATTTAGTAGGATTTCAATTAATTTAAAATATTATTTAACTCAGTTTCTCACATCTAGGAGATTCTTGTGTACATTTTGATCCAATAACCAGATTTTCTCCCAACTTTTTCTTTTGAACATTTTCAAAGGTACAGAGGAGTTGGAAGAACAGTTCATGGATGCCCACAGGCCTACATCTAGTTTCATCAATTCTTGACATTATTAGCAGTATGTGTTCATTTTCTCTTGCTCACTTTTTTGTGCACTTACTCAATGCTCTTTCATTTTGCTGATACCTTCGAGAGTAAATTGTAGACATTTCTCTTTACCCCTTATTTGAGCATCATCTAAAATTAAGGAAACATACCAACACAACCACAATGTGACTCTCACACCTACTAACACTAATTTAATAATAACAGACAGAACAAGAGAGAAACTAACCATATTTAAATTTCATCAGATGTCTTATGAACATCTTTTAAAGCTTGGAGTTTTTTTCTGATCTAAGATCTAAATGAGATTCAAAGAAGGTCTTTGGTTTTTTCTTTAGTCTCTTTTAATATCCCTCACCTATTTTCATTTTTTATGACATTTTTAGAAGAGGCCAGGCCAATGGTCTTATAGAATACCCTACATAATGGATTTCTCTCATGCTTCATTAATAGAATCACCTTAAACATTTTTTGCAAGAATATTTCAGAGGTGATACTATGTACTTCTCATGGCATTGGAATCAAGAAGCATGTAAAGCCAGTTGTCCCACTATTAGGGATGCTAAGTTGGTCATCTGGTTAAACTGCTTATGGACACATGTCTCCATTTCAAAGTTTCATGTTTCCCTTTGTAAATAGCAAGTAATCTATAGGGTGAAACTAAGACCATGTCAATTTCCTGTTCCCCCAAACCTTTGCTCATTAGTTTTAATATCTATTAATGCTATTCCTCTGGGGATTATAAGATGGTAATTTTTTTTTTTTTTTTTTTTTTTTTTTTTTGAGACAGAGTTTCGCTCTTGTTACCCAGGCTGGAGTGCAATGGCACAATCTCGGCTCACCGCAACCTCCGCCTCCTGGGTTCAGGCAATTCTCCTGCCTCAGCCTCCTGAGTAGCTGGGATTACAGGCACGTGCCACCGTGCCCAGCTAATTTTTTGTATTTTTAGTTTCACCATGTTGACCAGGATGGTCTCGATCTCTTGACCTCATGATCCACCTGCCTCAGCCTCCCAAAGTGCTGGGATTGATTACAGGTGTGAGCCACCATGCCCAGCCCTCTTTTCTTTTTTTTTTGACAGAAAATTTTGCTCTTGTCACCCAGGCTGGAGTGCAATGGCAGCTCACTGCAGTCTCTGCCTCCTGGTTCAAGCAATTCTCCTGCTGCAGCCTGCTGAGTAGCTGGGATTACAGGTGCCCACCACCACGCCCAGCTAATTTTTGTATTTTTAGTAGGGATGGAGTTTCATCATGTTTGCTAGGCTGGTCTCCAACTCCTGACCTCAAGTGATTTGCCCACCTCCACCTCCCAAAGTGCTAGGATTACAGGCATGAACCACCACGCCTGGCCGTGATTTTCTAACATTACTCATATTTCTGTACTTATTAGCTGATAGGTCAGCAGTCAGTAGACATGAATACAAGTAGTGTCATGTGAGAGTACAAAACTTCAATAAGGTTGAAAGCCACAAATCTCTGCAGACCTGGAAATCTGGCTAGAGATCATGTAAATGTTTAACTTTCTATACAGCGTGCTGCACCACCTCACAGGACAGTTAGTTCTTGAAAAAGCTGTACTGATTGACAACAATGCTGTCTGAATTATTTGTGAAGACTTCATTATTGGCTTTTATATGGATAAACACAATTTTTTAAAAATAGAGCCTCATTACTCCTGACGCATAGTGTTATGATTCTAGAAAGCTGCAGGAAATAACTAAGGAGGCTTATCTGGGCCATGGAAACACAAGCAAATGACTGGGCAGCCCCTTCTTTCATACATGCTGAGTATTACCAAATTTTAATATTTGCTGTTTAATTTATCTTCATTTCCCTTAATTTCTGATGTGTTTAATGCAAAGACGACATGGGGCCATGTTGTTAAACTTTCGTGCAAGGAATATAGCTCTATAATTTGCGAGTCCCTGGGACTTTCTTAAAAATACGCCAGAAATTGCTGCAGGTGCAGAATTCAACAGCTCGAAAACTGCATTCAAGGAGAAGAGAGACCAATTTCATTAAATGAAGACATGGTCTGAAGTTTTGTATAGGCTCAGGCATAAGAGCCTGACCTACTTGTATTTTGCATCGAATCAAGAATTTGGCTGAGCATTTATAGTCCTGCCCCTCTGATTTTAAGCAAAATGGGGGTTCCATCTCTAGAAATGTCTCTTCAGAGATGTACAAGTTTTGGAAGGGTAATTTGAAGAGTTAAAGATGTGTTAAACAACCAATTGCCTGCATAAATAATGAGCACCTCTCATTTTTGATCTCAGGTCATCTGTCCCAAGGGAGATAGATGGTTGAAACACTACAGAAATCAGAGACCGTTAGGGTCCGTAGGCTGTACTAGGATGGCCTACTGCAGTCAGCTGTGATTACTTATTTTTGTTGTTTTAGTCAATCTGAAGGATAATAATGGAGTAAATACTTGCTAATAGGAAACAATTTATAGAAATTATGAAAAGAAGGAAAAAAGGAACAATCTTAGATGAAATTTAAGAATGATTGGAATAAGGAAATAGATCCTCAAGACAGGCCACTTCGCAAAACAATGCTTTGTGCTCTGCTCAGAAAATCAAGACAAATACTCTATGCTAACAATATACTGCAAGTAGGTTATGTATCTTTACCCTTGACCATCTCATATCATTGAAGAGGAAGACCTTCCTCACAGTAAAACTGAAACATCCTGAATAGGGATGTCACTACCACAAAGTGCTCCATTAGAAACTGGGTGATTATGGCCTGTCTCAGGGCATCATGTATCTCTAATAAGAATTTTAAATTTCCCTATCTCTTTCCTCTTCTACGCTTTTTGTGAGAGTTGTACTAGTGAAAGAATGTTATACTTTCTTGGAGGAAAGAATATTACAAAGTGCACGGTAATTAAGTAATTCCAGAAGGTTTTTTTAAATTCTAAATTTAGTCTCCCTCTTATATATTCCTGAGAGTTTCTGGCATAGCATATTTCAAAAAATATAACAATAGCCTTTAGCTCTCATCAGCTGTTCATTTATTTAATTATTGGTTCAATGTCTTTTCTCTTTTGCTAGATAATAGCCTATCTCAAGACTAGGACTTGTCACTGCTATATTTCAAATGCTTAGCACATAACAGAAAATCAATATATTTTTATTGAATCAATGAATAAAAAATTAATAATCAATGCAGTCATGGAAAACTCAGCCCAGAAGTCTCCTCTGACTTAGTCTTGGAATTCTCAGGCCTTTCTTACATAAATGTCAAATAACATTGATTCTCTTCCTTACAATATCTATATTATAACATCCCAGCTCCTGCTGTGGGCAATTGCACCTCTCTCTGAAGCTCCTGGGAAACCCATGACTTGGTCAAATATAGTTCCTCTCCTGAGCACAGATATGGCTCATTGTAACTGTGCATATTTCTCATTTGGCCATGTGAAATATTCTAACACCAAACAGTTCTAATTCTCTGACTCCGACAGAGAATCTAACAATTTAATTCTGATATTAACTCCTGGAGTTCGTGTAGCCCCCATGAGTTAAGAGCTCTATTATGCCAGACTGTGACTCCTATTTCTGCTCAGCAAACTTTAAGTTTGAGGGTTCCCACAACCTTCCCCTCAGGTGTGATAATATGCTGTAATTACTCACCAAACTCAGGTAAACACTTTATTGTTACCCCTTTATTATAAATGAATACTCAGGAACAACCAAATAGAAGAGTTGCATAGAACAAGGTATGGGGAGGCAGGCACAGACATTCCTAGCCTTTTCCAGGTATACCATTTGTTCAGAATTTCAATGTCTTCACCTACCTACAAGCTCCCCAAACCTCACCGTTTAAATGACTTTATGGAAGTTTCATTATGTAGCCATGATTGATTAAAACACTGACCATTGCTGATTGAGCTCATTACCCAGACCCTCTCCCTTTCCTAGAGGTTAGGAGGTAGGGCTGAAAATTCCAAGCTTCTAATCAATTTTTGTTCTTCTTGGTGACCAACCCCAACCTAAAGCTCATTAGAAGCCTGCCAGGAGCTGAATCAATCATGAATAAATGCTAATTTATTCATTAGCATAAATTCAGGTAAGGTTGAAATGGACTTATTATCACTAACAGAAGACACTCCTATCTCCCTTATTGCTCAGGAAATTCTAAGGGTTTTAATAAGAGCTTTGCGGAGACTAAGATCAAATACTTCTTATTTTACCATGCCATGATTGTCACTTTTCAACTTCTTCTTACCTGTAGTACACTGAAACAGAAAACATGACCCCCTATTTGTGTTGAATCCATTATTAAGCTATAGCATAGAGCATCCCCAGACTCCTCAATGCCAATATGGCCCTAAGGCTATACACGGCTCATGAACATGGCTCACTGGAGACCCAATATAGCCCCATCCCAGGAACCTGGTATGATTACTCTAGCAGGAAGTTTTCTGGAAGATAATTTAAGAGATCCTACATCATATGTTCTACATTTTCCCCCTTCAAATTCGCCGTAAATGACTACAAACCAGATTTACCCATCCTGACTCTTTCTGCCTTACAAGCTCTTTGCCTATGTAGGCCTATGCTTCGTCTTGGCTGAAGCAGCCGTCAATGCTGCCTATAAGTATCACCCAACTTTTTTTTTTTTTAGTGTAGCTAAAACTTAAATAGTGTCTACTACATGGCAGGCACTATACCCAGTGTTATACTAATACCAAGTCAACCCTTAAAACAGTTCTTTGAGGTAGGCTCCATTATTTTCTCTATTTTCCAGATAAGAAGGAACACATTAGTTAAGTAAGTTGTCCAAAGTAACACAAGTAGTGAGTAGGGGAGGCAAGATTCAAATCACGGCAGTCTGGCAGCAGAATCTAAGCTCCTAAGCACTAAGGTAGTAGACCAGGCTCTATTATGGGGATCACTGCACTTTCTTAGAAATTAAATCTTCCATATTCTACTGAGAGGCTGTGAGAAGGAAAGTCAGGCTTTTTTCCTCTTGCCCAAATTCCAATGAAGATACCTGAGGGTTACACCCTACAAACCATAAAAATTTTCTTAGATGAGTTTTTTTAATGAACCCAGTATTATGTGACTTACTTTCCAATCTGACTGATATAACAACACACCACAAATAAAGACCCTGATTATTCCTCTGATTCATTCCTGATTATTCATTTTCAAAGGGCTGCCTCAAGGCCCACAGATTGAAAGGGCCTTGCAAACCTGTCTTTTGTGATGGAAATTTGCATCTGTAAACACTCTTCATTAATGTAACCATGACTTCCCTTTCTAAACCTTTCCCAGATCTAGGAGAGATTGAGTCTGACACCTTTGAAAGTCTGCAAAGAGACATTCACCATCTATTCTCTCTGAGGGCTGCTAACCCTAAGGCTTCATCTACATAACAAGGCCACTTTTGCTAGCCAAGCCTCTTTCTTTTTCCTTCCCATAACTCCTCTTGCCACTAAAACCTGGTTTGGGCCATGATCTGAGCTCGTGCTTATTCTGTAACCTCAGAATAACATATAAGCTTCTGAACCTCATTGACAGATGGTGTTTTCATTCTGAAGGCTGTGTACACATTAATAGGAAAAAAGGGCATACACATTTATTTAATCAATCTATCTCATGTGAGTGCTTTTCTGCAAATGTTCAGAGGGCCAAGGGACCCTACAACCCCATTATTGTAAATCCGAGCACACCTTTTCACTGACTTCAAGTCTTTAGATAATAACTCAACTCTCTCAACTAATTGTCAACTGAAGGATTCCCACCTATGACATGTAAGACCTAGCTTTGATATGTCCTGCCTTTTCTGTTCAAACATATGTATAAGCTTCCATGTATAGATTTATTATTTTCCCTACAGTGCCTGTCTCCTTGAAATGTATGTAAACCCAAGATATATGAGATAAGTCTCAATCAAATTAGAAAGTTTATCTTTCTAAGATTAAGGATTAAGGATATGCCTATGAAACAGCCTCAGGAGGTGCCTGGGGTACAGCTTGCTTTTATACATTTGAGAGAGACGTAACATGTCAATACATGTAAGATTTACATTGGTTTCATATGGAAGGGCAGGAAAACTCAAAGCAGGGACTTCTGGGTCCTAGGTAGATTTAACGTATTCCATTGGCAATTGGTTGAAAGAGTTATCAGTAGAAAGAAATGCCTGGATTACACTAAGGGGTTGTGGAGACCTAGGTTTTATCATGCAGATGAAACCTCCAAGTTTTAGAAAGAATAAACAGTAAATATTTCTTCTGAGACTTAAGGTTTGTGTTGATGTTAATGCTGGAGGGATATCCACCAGTTCCCATCGTGGCCTTAACCAGCCTTTAAGGTTAAATGTTAGAGTGCCCTGGGCGAGAATAAAGTCCATTCAGATGGTTGCAAGGGGCCTTCAAATTTTATTTTTGGTTTACATGTATAAAATGAAACTGTAGCCTGATCACCTCAGGGAGGCTTTCTCAGGACCTCTTGAGATTGTGTAACCCCAAGCTGTGGTCATTTATACTGGTTCAAAACAAATCTTTTTAACCCTTTCTTATTTAGGAAAAAAAGTACAGATCATTGCCAGCACTCATTTAATTTTACATAAACACACTCTGAAGCCAATCTGACTGATTTTCAATGTAAAAATAAAACATAAAAACTGTTCTTAGAGTTATTTCTAAAGAGAACATCAGAATCATCTGAATCATCAGAATCATCTGTTGTACTGGCCCGAGCATAGAAAGTCAACACCAAGACAAAAGTATGCCAAATTGCAGGGTCTTTATTGCCGGTGGCCACGGAGGATTCGTGTCCCTCAAACCCGTGGCCCCTGAAAGGAGGGTGTCAAGACCTTTTAGACCTACAAAACTACCTCAGGAGTGGAGTGAGGGGCAGGGGTGGGGGTGAGGGGCTTCAGACATTCTGAGTCCTAGTGGATTCTGTACATCACCTCCTGGGTGGAGATGAGGGTGAGGGGCTCTGGACTCTCCAAGGGCCAGGGGACTTTTTGACATTCTGATTGTTACTTAAGTGGTTCACAAAAGTCAAGATTAGCATTTGTTTACACACTGTCTGGGTAGGGTGGAAATTACAGTTCTTTATAGGCGGGTGATGAAAAATGAGAACACATGGACACAGGGAGGGGAGTGCTAAACACTGGGGTCTATTGGGGGAAAAAGGGGAGGGCCAGCGGCGGGGGGTGGGGGGAAGCTGGGGAGGGATAGCCTGGGGAGAAATGCTAAATGTGGGTGAAGGAGAGAAAGGAAGCAAAACACACTGCCATGTGTGTACCTATGCAACTGTCTTGCATGTTCTGCACATGTACCCCAAAACCTAAAATGTAATAAAAAATTAAAAAAAAAAAATTACAGTTCTTAATTACTTATTCACATTTGGGTTATAGAGAGTAGTTTCAACAGAAAGCCAAGGTATGGCTGAGGTATGCAGTTTTATGGGGCTTTTACCATGTCACAATCTGTTTCAGAAAGATCAGATTAATCAAATAAATCCTTGGTCATATGGTTTAGCCATGTCCCCACCCAAATTTCATCTTGAATTGTAGCTTTCATAATTTCCATATGTTGTGGGAGGAACTCGGTGGGAAATAAATGAATCATGGGGGTGGTTTCCCCTTACTGTTCTCATGGTAGTAAATCTCATGAGATCTGATAGTTTTATACAGAGTTTTCCTTTTTGACTGGTTCTTATTCTCTCTTGTCTCCCCCAATGCAAGATGTGCCTTCCACCTTTGCCATGATTGTGAGGTTTCCCCAGCCACATGGAAGTGAGTCCATTAAACCATTTTTCTTCATAAATTACCCAGTCACAGGTATGTCTTTATCAGCAGCATGAAAATGGATTAATACATTAAATTGGTACCAGGTAGTGGGGTGCTGCTGTAAAGATACCTGAAAACATGGAAGCAACTTTGGAACTGGGTAAAAGGCAGAGGTTGGAATTGTTTGGAGGACTCAGAAGAAGACAGGAAACTATGGGGAAGTTTGAAATTCCTTAGAGACTTGTTAAATGATTTTGCCCAAAATGCTGATAATGATATGGACAATAAAATCCAGGCTAAGATGGTCTCTGATGGAGACAAGGAACTTGTTGGGAACTGAAATAAAGGTGACTCTTGCTATGTTTTAGCCAAGAGACTGGTGGCATTTTGCCCCTGCCCTAGAGATTTGTGGAATGCCAAACTTAACAGAGATGATTTAGGCTGTCTGACAGAAGAAACTTCTAACCAGCAAAGCATTCAAAAGGTGATCTTAGTGCTGTTAAAAGTATTCGGTTTTTAAAAGGAAATGGCATAAAAGTTTGGAAAATTTGTAGCCTGATGATGCAATAGAAAAGGAAAACCCATTTTCTAAGGAGAAATACAAGATGGCTGTGGAAATTTGCATAAGTCATGTGGAGCCAAATGATAATCACCAAGACTATAGGGAAAATGTCTCCAGGGCATGTCAGAGACCTTCACAACGGCATAGGCCTGAAGGCCTAGGAGGAAAATATGATTTTGTGGACTGGTGAAGCCTAGGGACTGTGTCCCAGCTGCTCAAGCCATGACTAAAAGGGGCCAGAGTACAGCTCAGGCCATGTCTTTGAAGGGTGCAAGCCTCAAGCCTTGGCAGCTTCCACGTGGTTTAGAGCCTGCAGGTAGACAGAAGTCAATAATTGAGGTTTGGGAATCTCCACCTAGCTGTCAGAGGACGTATGGAAACACTTAAATGCCCAGGCAGAAGTGTGCTGCAGGGGCCAGGGGCAGGGCCCTCATGGAGAACCTCTGAAAGGAGATGTGAGGTTGGATCCCACATACTCAGTCTCCACTGGGCCACTGCCTAGTGGAGCTGTGGGAAGAGGGCCACCATCCTTCCAATCTCAGAATGATAGATCCACTGATAGCTTGCACTATGTACCTGGAAAAGCTACAGACACACAATGCCAGCCCATAAAAGCAGTCAGAAGGGAGGCTGTACCCTGCAAAGGCACAAGAGTGGAGCTGCCGAAGACCATGGGAAACCACCTCTTACATCAGCATAACCTGGATGTGAGACATGAAGTCAAAGGAGATCATTTGGAGCTTTAAGATTTGACACCCCCTTTGGATCTCAGGCTTGCATGGAGCCTTTAGCCCCTTCATTTTGGCCAATTTCTCCCATTGGAGTGGGTATATTTAACCAACACCCATCTCTTCATTGTATCTAGGAAGAAACTAACTTGCTTTTGATTTTATAGGCTCATAGACAGAAGGGACTTGCCTTTTCTCAGATGAGACTTTGGACTGTGGACTTTTGAGTTAATGCTGAAATGCATTAAGACCCTGGGGCACTATTAGGAAGGCATGATTTGTTTTGAAATGCGAGGACATGAGATTTGAGATAGGCTGGGGTGGAATGATATAGTTTGGCTGTGTCTCCACCCAAATCTTATCTTGAATTATAGCTCCCATAATTCCCGCATGTTGTGGGAAGAACATGGTGGGAGATAATTGTATCAGGGGGGCATTTTTCCCCCATACTGTTCTCATGGTAGTAAATAAGTCTCACGAGATCTGATAGTTTTGTAAGAGGTTTCCCTTTTCACTTGGCTCTCATTCTGTCTCATCTGCCCCCATGTAAGATGTGCCTTCCACCTTCTATTATAATTGTGAAGCCTCCCCAGTCATGTGGAACTGTCAGTCCACTAAACCCCTTTTTATTTATAAATTACCCACTCAGGTATGTCTTTATCAGCAGCATAAAAACAGAATAATACATCTAGCCAACAACTGTTAGAGAACAATGTTAACAACATGTGGAGAAATATCACGTTTTCCAGGCTACAGCATTTTTAGCCATTAAGAATCACTATATTCAATAAATGGAAATACCACTAATAAAAACAGAATGCCATAAATAGAATAATGTGCTTTTTTCCAAAGTTGATATATGAGAGTAATGCAAAAATAATAAAAGCAAGATATCTTGTGGCAAAATTGTCTTGGAGTAAGTGCTGGACCCACAAGCACCACTAGCAAGGTATTCCTGGAGAAAATAAGAAAAGGGTTCAATTTTTCTTAGTTTATTTTTAAATTAGTAGGAACATAGTAGGTGTATATTTTTGTGGATTACAAGACATGTTGATACAGTAATATAATGTGAAATTAGCACATCAAGGTAACTGGGGTTTCCATCACCTCAAGCATTTATTCTTTGTGTTACAAATGACCCAATTAAACTCAGCTATTTTTAAATGTACAATAAGTGATTGCTGACTGTAGTCACCCTGTTGTGCTGTCAAATACTAGAACATATACAAACTATATTTTTCCTTCTTCTAGAAGTTCTACAATTTTATTTTTATGTTTGTCTCTGTAATCCATTTTTTTCAAATTATACTTTAAGTTCTGGCATATGTGTATAGAATGTACAGATTTGTTACATATGTATATACCTACCATAGTGGTTTGCTGCACCCATTAATCTGTCATCTACATTAGGTATTTCTCATAATGCTATACCTCCCCTTGCTCCCCCACCCTTCTACAGGCCTGGATGTGTGATAGTTCCCTCCTTGTGTCCATGTGTTCTCATTATTCAACTCTCACTTATGAGTGATAACATGTGGTGTTTGGTTCTCTGTTCTTGGATTAGTTTGCTGAGAATGATGATTTCCAGCTTCATCCATGTCCCAGCAAAAAACATGAACTCATCCATTTTTTATGGCTGCATAGTATTCCGTGGTGTATATGTGCCACATTTTCTTTATACAGTCTATTATTGATGGGCATTTGGGTTGGTTCCAAGTCTTTGCTATTGTGAACAGTGCTGTAATAAAAATATGTGTGTAAAAAAAAGGAGAAGATGGCACTGTAGGACCAACTCAAGATTGCAGCTCCCAGTGAAAATGCAGAGGGTGAGTGGATGCCACATTTACAGACGGATCTTTATTGCCCACAGACCAGGAGATTCCCAGGTGTAGGAGCCCCACGGGCCATCAGCGCGGCTGTTTGGGCCAGCGTGGCTGTTTGGACTGGCGTGGCTGTTTGGGCCAGGGCCACAGTGCAGTGGCACTCTGTACAAAATACACTGGTTTGGTTGCCTTGTTAAACTGGCAACTGGAGATTTCGGAAGGCTATTAGCACATTCATCTGATTAAACAGGACTTAAACAGAAAGCTAGGCCAGGAGATTCCCAGGCAGCAATGTTGTTCCAGCCGGCAAAGTGGGTTGCTGCACGGGAAATCACACAGATCCTGGCACCCTTTCAGCAGGCAGCTGGAACACCTGGGAGAGGTCAACCATTCAACTTAAAAAAAACAAGGGGGCTCTGAGGCAGGGAGCCAGGTGATCAGGCTCAGCGGGTCCCACCCCAACAAATACAAACAAAACAGCAATTGGAAAGGTTCAGGGTTAAGAGTTTCACGGCAAGCACAGCTGAACCCAGGATGGTGCAGCTTGGTGGGGGAGGGGTGTCCGCCATTAGCAAGGCACTCGACCCCTACGGAGGTACTCTGCCATTGCTGATGCAGCCTGCCGTAGCCGAGGAAACCTGCCATTGCCGAGGCAACCTGCTATAACAGACAGAGTCTGCCACTACAGAGGCAGGCCACCATCACCGCGGCAGTTCTAACCACACCCATATAACAGGACTACAGGGAATTATACATGGCAGCAGGGCGGAGCCCATGGCAGCAGGGTGGAGCCCACGACAGCATGGCAAAGCCCATGGCAACAGGGCAGATCCCATGGCAACTGGGTGGAGCCCAGGGAAGCTCAGCATAGCCACTATAGGTAGGAAGTGATTAGACTGCCTCCTTGCTGGGCAGGACAGTGCAACAAATATTAATAAACAAAGCCCTAACACCCCGGGACAGAGCTCCTGAGGAAAAACAGGGGCTTTATGAGTACTGCTGCAGCAGACTTAAACGTACCTGCCGAGCAGCCCTGAATGAACAATGGAGCTCACAGATCAGCACTTGAGCTCCTATAAAGTACAGACTGTCTCCTCAAGTATAAAGTACAGACAGTCTTCTCAAGCAGCTCCCTGACCCCCACATATCCAAAGAGTCACCTCACAAAGAACTGATCACACTGACATTTGGCGGGCATCATTCAGGGACAAAGATAGCAGAAGAAGAAACTGGTAGCAACCCTCATGGTTCCACAGCTGCTACAGGTGTACCCCAGGCAAACAGGGCCTGGAGTGGACCTCAGCAGTCCTAAAGCAGAGGGGCCAGACTGTTGGAAGGAAAACTAAGAAACAAAAATAGTGAATCATCAACAATCTGGACATCCACTCAGAGACGCAATGGAAAATCAGCAACTACTCAGACAACAAGTGGATAAATCCACAAAGATGGGAAGAAACCAGTGCAAAAAGGAGGAAAACACCTGAAACCAGAACACCTTGCCTCCTACAAGGGACCAAAACTCCTCACCAGCAAGGGAAAAAAGCTGGATGGAGAATGAGTGTGATGAAATGACAGAATCAGACTTCAGAAGGTGTGTAATGAGAAACTTCCGTGAGCTAAAAGAACATGTTCTAACTCAATGCAAAGAAACTAAGAACCTTGAAAAAAGATTTGAGGAAATGATAACAAGAATGGATGACTTAGAGAGAAATATGAGTGAATTGAAGGAGCTGAAAAACACAACACAAGAATGTCACGAAGCATGTGCAAGTCTCAATAGCCGAATTCACCAAGCAGAAGAAAGGATATCAGAGGTCAAAGATCAACTCAATGAAATAAAACAAGAAGGCAAGATTAGAGAAAAAAACGCAGAAAGGAATGAACAAAGTATCCAAGAAATGTGGGACTATGTGAAGAGACCTAATCTATGTTGGAGAGAAGTACCTGAATGTGACAAAGAAAATGAATCCAAGCTAGAAAATACTCTTCAGGATATTATACAGGAAAATTTCCCCAACCTAGCAAGGCAGGCCAATATTCAAGTCCAGGAAATACAGAGAACTCCACAAAGGTATTCCACAAGAACAGCAACCCCAAGGCACATAATCGTCAGATTTACCAGGGTTGAAATGAAGGAGAAAATGCTAAGGGCAGCCAGAGAGAAAGGTCGGGTCACCCACAAAGGGAAGCCCATCAGACTCACAGCAGATCTCTCGGCAGAAACTCTACAAGCCAGAAGAGAGTGGGGGCCAATATTCAACATCCTTAAAGAAAAGAACTTTCAACCCAGAATTTTATATCCAGCCAAACTGAGCTTCATAAGTGAAGGAAAAATAAAATCCTTTGTGAACAAGCAACTACTCAGAGATTTTGTCACCACCAGGCCTGCTCTACAAGAGCTCCTGAAAGAGGCACTATGCACAGAAAGAAAGAGTCAGTACCAGCCACTCCAAAAACGTACCAAATGCTAAAGAGCATCAACACAATGAAGAATCTGTATCAACTAATGGGCAAAACAGCCAGCTAGCATCAAAATGGCGGTATCAAATTCACACATAACAATATTAACCCTAAATGTAACTGAGCTAAATGCACCAATCGAAAGACACAGACTGGCAAATTGGATAAAAAGCCAAAACCCATCGGTGTGCTGTATCCAGGAAACCCATCTCACATGCAAGGAAACACAAAGGCTCAAAATAAAGGAATAGAGGAAGATTTACCAAGCAAATGGAAAGCAAAAAAAAGCAGGAGTTGCAATTCTCATCTCTGATAAAATAGACTTTAAAGCAACAAAGATCAAAAGAGACAAAGAAGGAGATTACATAATGGTAAAAGGATCAATACAACAAGAAGAGCTAATGATCCTAAATATATATGGACCCAATACAGGAGCACCCAGATATATAAGGCAAGTTCTTAATGACTTACAAAAAGACTTAGACTTCCATACAATAATGCTGGAAGACTTTAACACTCCACTGTCAATATTAGGCAGATCAACTAGACATAAAATTAACAAGGATATCCAGGACTTTAACTCAGACCTGTAACAAGCAAACCTGATAGACATTTACAGAACTCTCCACCCCAAATCTACAGAATATACATTCTTCTCAGCACCACATCACACCTACTCTAAAATTGACCACATATTTGGAAGTAAAGCACTCCTCAGCAAATGCAAAACAACTGAAATCATTACAAACAGTCTCTCAGACCATAGTGCACATAAGTTAGAACTCAGAATTCAGAAACTAACTCAGAACCACATAGCTTCATGGAAACTGAACAACTGGCTCATGAATGTTGACTGGATAAACAATGAAATGAAGGCAGAAATAAAGAAGTTCTTCAAAACCAACGAGAACAAAGACACAACATACCACAATCTCTGGGACACATTTAAAGCAGTTTCTAGAGGAAAATATATAGCAATAAGTGCCCACATGAGAAGAGTGGAGAGATTAAAAATTGACACCCTAACATCAAAATTGAAAGAGCTGGAGGAGCAAGACCAAAAAAAATCAAAACCTAGCAGAAGACAAGAAGTAACTAAGATCAGAGCAGAACTGAAGGAGATAGAGACATAAAAATCCCTTCAAAAAATCAATAAATCCAAAAGCTGGTTTTTTGAAAAGATCAACAAAATAGACAGACCAGTAGCCAGATTGATAAAAAAGAAAAGAGAGAATAACTAAATAGATGCAATAAAAAATGATAAAGGGGAAATCACCACAGACTCCACAGAAATTCAAACTATCATCAGAGAATATTATAACGAATTCTCTGCACAAAAACTAGTAAACCTGGAAGAAATGGATAAATTCCTTGACACTTGTGTCCTCCCAAGCCTAAACCAGGAGGAAGCTGAAACCATGAATAGACCAATAACAGGGTCTGAAGTTGAGGCAGCAATTAAGAGCCTACCACACAAAAAAGCCCTGGTCCAGATGGGTTCACAGCCGAATTCTACCAGACACACAAAGAGGAGCTGGTACCATCCCTTCTGAAACTATTCCAAATAATCCAAAAACAGGGAATCCTTCCCAAATCATTTTATGAGACCAACATCATCCTGATACCAAAACCCGGCAGAGACTCAACAAGAAAAGAAAACTTCAGGCCAATATCCATGATAAACATAGATGCAAAAATCTTGAATAAAATACTGGCAAGCTGATTGCAACAGCACATCAAAAAGTTTATCCACCATGATCAAGTAGAATTCATCCCGGGGATGCAAGGATGGTTCAACATACGCAAGTCTATAAACGTAATTCACCACATAAACAGAACCAAAAACAAAAACCACATGATTATCTCAATTGATGCAGAGAAGGCATTTGACAAAATTCAAAAGCCCTTTATGCTATTTTTAGCTATTTTATGCTATTTTTGCCTATTTTATGCTATTTTTACCCTCAATAAACTCGGTATTGATGGAATATATCACAAAATAATAAGAGCTATTTATGATAAACCAACAGCCAATGTCATACTGAATGGGCAAAAACTGGAAGCATTGTTTATGAAATCTGGCACTAGACAAGGATGCACTCTCACCACTTTTATTCAATATAGTACTGGAAGTACTAGCCAGAGCAATCAGGCAAGAACAAGAAATAAAGGGTATAATAGGAAAGAAGGATGCCAAATTGTCTCTATTTGCAGACGACATCATAGTATATCTAGAAGACCCCATCGTCTTAGCCCAAAAACTCCTGAAACTGATAAGCAACTTAAGCAAAGTCTCAGGATACAAAATCAATGTGCAAAATTCACAAGCATTCCTACACACCAATAACAGACTTAAAGAGAGCCAAATCAAGAATGAGCTGCCATTCACAATTGCTACAAAGAGAATATAATACCCAGGAATACAACTAACAAGGAACGTAAGGGACTTCTTCAAGGAGAACTACAAACCACTGCTCAACGAAATAAGAGAGGACACAAACATATGGAGAAACATTCCATGTCCATGATTAGGAAAAATTAATATTGTGAAAATGGCCATTCTGCCCAAAGTAATTTACAGACTCAACGCTATCCCCATCAAGCTACCATTGACTTTCATCACAGAACTAGAAAAAAACACCTTGAACGTCATATGGAACCATAAGACAGCCTGCAGAGCCAAGACAATTCTAAGCAAAAAGAACACAGCAGGAGGCATCACACTACCGGAATTCAAACTATACTACAAGCCTACAGTAATCAAAACAGCATAGTACTGGTACCAAAACAGAGATATAGACCAATGGAATTGAACAGAGGCATCAAAGACAACACAACATATCTACTACCATACAATCTTGGATAAACCAGACAAAAACAAGCAATGGGGAAAAGATTCCCTGTTTAATAAATGGTTTTGGGGAAACTGGCTAGCCATGTGCAGAAAGCAGAAACTGGACCCCTTCCTGACACCTTACACTAAAATTAACTCCAGATGGATTAAAGACTTAAACATAAGACCTGGCACCATAAAAACCCTAGAAGAAAACCTAGGCAAAACCATTCAGGACATAGGAGTAGGCAAAGACTTCATGACCAAAACACCAAAAGCATAGGCAACTAAAGCCTAAATAGACAAATTGGACCTAATCAAACTCCACAGCTTCTGCATGGCAGTAGAAACAGTCATAAGAGTGAATCGGCAACCAACAAAATGGGAAAAAATTTTTGCAGTTTACCCATCTGACAAAGGGCTGATATCCAGAATCTAAAAAGAACTAAAACAGATTTACAAGAAAAAAACAAACAAGCCCATTCAAAAATGGGCAAAGGATATGAACAGACATTACAAGAGAAGACATACATGATGCTAACAAACATATGAAAAAATGCTCATCATCACTGGTTATCAGAGAAACGCAAATCAAAACTACATTGAGATACCATCTCACACCAGTTAGAATGGTGATCACTAAAAAAAATCTGGAGACAACAGATGCTGGAGAAGATGTGGAGAAATAGGAACACTTTTACACTGCTGGTGGGAGTGTAAATTAGTTCAACCATTGTGGAAGACA
The DNA here is from genome assembly GCF_049354715.1 of Callithrix jacchus. Taxonomy (NCBI): domain Eukaryota; kingdom Metazoa; phylum Chordata; class Mammalia; order Primates; family Cebidae; genus Callithrix; species Callithrix jacchus. Next base: position 69,113,528 of record NC_133502.1, read on the forward strand.
GTGTGGCAATTCCTCAAGGACCTAGAAATGGAAATTCCATTTGACCCAGCAATTCCATTACTGGGTATCCAAAGGACTATAAAGGACACATGCACACGAATGTTCACTGCAGCACTGTTTACAATAGCAAAGACCTGGAACCAACCCAAATGCCCATCGATGATAGACTGGACTGGGAAAATGTGGCACATATATACCATGGAATATTATGCAGCAATCAAAAACGATGAGTTTGTGTCCTTTGTAGGGACATGGATGAATCTGGAGAACATCATTCTCAGCAAACTGACACAAGAACAGAAAATGAAATACCGTATGTTCTCACTCATAGGCGGGTGATGAACAATGAGAACACATGGACACAGGGAGGGAAGCACTACACACTGGGTTCTATTGGGGGGAATGGGGAGGGACAGTGGGGGGTGAGCTGGGGAGGGACAGCATGGGGAGAAATGCCAGATGTGGGTGAAGGGGAGGAAGACAGCAAATCACACTGTCACGTGTGTACCTATGCAACTATCTTGCATGTTCTGCACATGTGTCCCAAAACCTAAAATTCAATAAAAATAAATAAATAAATAAAAATACATGTGCATGTATCTTTATAGTAGAATGACATCCTTTGGATAAATACCCAGTAATGAGATTGCTGGTATTTCTGGTTCTAGATCCTTGAGGAATCTCCCCACTATCTTCCACAATCATTGAATTAATTTACACTCCCACCAACAGTGTAAAAGCATTACTGTTTCTCCCCATCCTCTCCAGCATCTGTTGTTTCTTGACTTTTTAATGATCACCATTCTAACTAGCATGAGATAGTATCTCGTTGTGATTTTAACTTGCATTTCTCTAATGACCAGTGATGATGAGCTTTTTTCCATGTTTGTTGGCTGCATAAATGTCTTCTTTTGAAAACTGTCTGTTCATATCCTTCACCCACTTTTTAATGGGTTTTTTTTTTTTTTTGTAAATTTGTTTAAGTTCTTTGTAGATTCTGGATATTAGCTCTTTGCCAGATGGGTAGATTGCAGAAATTTTCTCCCATTCTGTAGGTTGCCTATTCACTCTGATGATAGTTTCTTTTGCTGTGCAGAGCTCTTTAGTTTAATTAGATCCCATTTGTCAATTCTGGCTTTGGTTGCCATTGCTTTTGGTATTTTAGTCATGAAGTCTTTGCACATGCCTATGTTGGATATTGTCTAGGTTTTCTTCCAGGGTTTTTATGGTGTTAGGTCTTATGTGTAAGTTTATAATCCATCTTGAGTTAATTTTTGTATAAGCTGTAAGGAAGGGGTCCACTTCAGTTTTCTGCATATGGCTAGCCAGTTTTCCCAACACCATTTATTAAATAGGGAATTCTTTCCCCATTGCTTGTTTTTGTCAGATTTGTCAAAGATCAAATTTGTTGTAGATGTGTGGCATTATTTCTGAGGCCTCTGTACTGTTCCATGGGTCTATATCTGTTTAGGTACAACTACCATGCTGCTTTAGTTACTGTAGCCCTATAGTATAGTCAATCAAACTATATTTTTCACCATTTTCTCTTCTGCTATATAACTTTCCTACCTCTGGTATCCACCCACTCTATATTTCTCTAAGTTCAATTGTTTTCATTTTTAGCTCCAACAAGTAAGTCAGAACATGGAAAGTTTGTCTTTCAATTCATGGCTTATTTCATTAACATAATGACTTCCAGTTCTATCCATATTGTTGCAAATGACAGTATCTCATTTTTTTTTTTTTTGTAGCTGAATAGTACTCCATTGTGTGTGTGTATCACATTTTCTTTATCCATTTATCCTGTTCATGGGCACTTAGGTTGCCTCCAAATGCTGGCTATTGTAAATAGTGCTGCAACAAATGTGGGAGTACAGATATCTCTTCAATGTATTGATTTTTTTTCTTCAGGGTATATACCCAGTAGTGGGATTTCTGGATCATGTGTTAGCTTTACTATCAATTTTTGGAGGAATCTCTAAACCATTCTCCATAGTGGTTAATTTACATTCCCATGAACAGTGTGTGAGGGTTCCCTTTTCTCCACATCTCACCAGCATTTGTTATTGCCTGTCTTTTGGATTAAAGCCATTTTAACTAGGGTAGCATGATACATCACTGTAGTTTTGATTTCCATTTCTCTAATGATCAATGATGTTGAGCTCTTTTTTATATGCTTGTTTGCCATTCATGTCTTCTTTTGAAAAATTACTGTTTAGATCTTTTCCCATCTTTCAATTGGATTATTAGATATTTTTCCTATAGAGCTGTTTGAGCCCCTTATATATTCTGGTTATTAATCCCTTGTCAGATGGATAGTTTGCAGACATTTTCTCCAATTCTGTGGGTTTTCTTTTCACTTTGTGGATGATTTCCTTTGCCACACAGAAAATTTTTAACTTGATGTGATCCCATTTGTCCATTTTTGCTTTATTTGCCTATTCTTGCAAGATATTACCCAAAAAATATTTGCCCAGCCAGGCACAGTGGCTCATTCCTGTAATCCCAGCAATTTGGGTGGCCAAGGTGGGTGGATTGCTTGAGCTCAGGAATTCAGGACAAGCCTGAGCAACACAGTAAAACCCCATCACTACTAAAATACAAAAAAATTAGCTAGGCATGGCAGCGTGTGCCTGTAGTCTCAGCTACCTGGAAGGCTGAGGCAGGAGAACTGCTTGAACTAGAAGGCTGAGGTTGCAGAGAGCCAAGATCCACAGCCTGGGTGACAGAGCAAGATTCTACCTCAAAAAGAAAAAATTTAAAAATATTCACTTAAATGACCTGGAGAATTTTCCCAATGCTTTTTTATAGTAGTTTCATAGTCTGAGGTATTAGATTTAAGTCTTTACTCCATTTTGATTTGAGTTTTGTTTATGGAACAAGATAGGCGTCTAGTTTCATTCTTTTGCACATGGATATCTAGTTTTCCTAGCACCATTTAATAAAGAGACTACCTTTCCCCTAATGATTAGGCAACTTTGTCAAAAATGAGTTCACTGTAAATGAATGTATTATGTTTCTGGGTTCTCTATTATGTTCCATTGCTCCAGCTGTTTTTTTATGCTACTACCATGCTGTTTTGTTTACTATAGCTTTGCAATACAACTTGAAGTCATGTGATGTGATTCCTCCAGTTGTTCTTTTTGCTCAGGGTCGCTTGGCTATTCTGAGTCTTTTGTAGTTTCATATAAATTTTAGAATTATTTTTTCTATTTCTTTAAAGAATGCCATTGTCATTTTCGTAGGGATTACATTGAATTTATGGATTGCTTTGGGTAGTATGGCCATTTTAACAATATTGATTCTTCCAATCCATGAACATGTAATCTCTTTCCAATTTTTGAGTCCCCATCAATTTTTTTTGATGTTTTATAGTTTTCACTGAAGAGATCTTTCTGTGCCACATGGATGCTGCAAGGGAATAGAGAAGGGGCATAGGCAGTTCAAGACTGTCTTTCCTACCCTCTTCAACATTTTTCAGTAATAGGAACTTAAAACCAGGTACTGTGATTGCTCATTTGGCTTTTGGTTCTTATGAAGGTGCTTTTATGTGTGGACAGTTAAATTTGATGTTCTTGCTGGGAGGGTGATTAACGAAGGCTTCTATATAACCATCTTGCTCTGCCTCTTCTTAGAATAAACCTCTTTCAATATATTTTGCAGAATTTGGCTTTTCTGTCATCAGTTGTAAATATTAAATTACATAATATACACAAAAGTATGAATCTGTTCTTGCAAGTAATTTTGGTTTCTAATTTCCTCCCTATTCATTCTTTTTTCCTCTCTTTTTTTTATTCTTTCCTTATTTTCAGCTCCTCAAAAAGAAAAGATTATGACAAAATGCATTGTTTTTCAATGAGAATTGCTGAAAGCAGGGCTAGGTGGAAGTTCATTGGACAATTCAATGAGAACTCCAGAAAACAGCCTCATATCAGCTTCTACCAGATGCTAAATTTTAGGCAGATGGAAGTAACAGAGCCTCAAGGGATGCCTGCTTTGTACAAGAGTGAATAGACTTCAGAGTGGAGTTTAAAATGAAAATTGCAAAACACTTCTTCTTACAGATCTTCCTGAAATCAAGATTACACATCTATGTCAATCCTACTTGATTTTTGGGAGTCTTAGAAAACTTATTTTGTGATTCCATGGGGCAAAAAAATGGAGTCATTGGGATAATATCTAAGCCTGAGAAGTAACCATCCCAAAAGTCCTCCTACAAACATTTGTTTCCACATTTGTAGACTGGCTAAATTTTTTTGGACAGCATGTGCTTCTAGTTGGCTTGTGTGGGCTGGGGATGGCATGACACACAATGCTTCTGTTTAACCAGGACTAATATCAGCAACCTTTTCTGTTATAAATAGCAAATATTGTGCTCATATGCCCACATGAGTTGGTTAGAAATGTCAGCCTTCTATAATTAAAGTATTATTCCTGCTTGCCCTCTTGGCTGACAGCTGAGGAGACAGCACCACCTTCATGTATGCTCATGAATCCAGCTCAGATGAGACAATTAGCTGTCCCACCCTATCCCTATCAAAAATCAACAGTGATAAAAGACACAGGTAACTAAATCTTAGTTAAGAAGTAGCTCTGAAAAATAATAGGAAAGTAACAATTGGTAGGAAGAGTAGAATACCATAATTAGCCTATAATCCAAGAAGTAAACCATTACCATTTATATGTCTAATATGGTATATTACAAGAGATCGGTGTATTACAGTGATTAAATGAAACATAATTAAAAAACTGATTACCTTTGAGAGTTCTCATTATCTACATGAGACTTCCACAGTGAGGTGAAGAGAAAAACCTTTTAATACTTCCTATTGTCATTCCATACCCCTGGCTCAATATCCTTCACTTATTATCTAAAACAGAGGTTGGCACACTATGATCTGCAGGCCAGCCAGCTGTTTTTATCAATAAATTTTTAATGGGACACCATCATACTCATGTGTTTATATACTGTTTACACCTGATTTCATGCTATAACACTAGGATTGAGTAGTTGTCACAGAAATCATATGATCCACAAGCCTAAAGTATTTCCTATCTTGCCCTTTAAAAAAAAATCGAAGATACAATCTAAATTCTAGGCCCGAGTTTCTGAATCTGGGCAAGATGGAGTAAATACATTTTTCACCGCCTCTCACTGAATTAAAAAATCTGGACAGATTGCAGGCAGAAGCCTTTGGGACACTGAAAATAGTGGCAGATTAATTGGAGATAAAGATCAAAATTCAGACTACCACCAAATCAGTGGTGAATTTACCATTTTTCATCCCTCTAGTCAGAATTTCCACCACTTGGCCTGACACATTGGTACGGATGCAGAAGTCCAGGGCAGAACAGGATAACTGAGACCACAAAGGTCTGGCTAAAGGACTAAAGTTGTTAACTCCTGGGTTCATCCAGGAGCTGTGCACATGTGAATAAGATCTTAATAAAAAATTAAAAACTGAACCATTCTCTCCTAACACACAAAAATGAACTCAAAATACAATAAAGACTTAAATGTAAGGCCTGAAACTGTAAAATTCTAGAAGAAAAAAGAGGGAAAGCTTTACAATATTGGTCTTAGCAATGATTTCATGGATATGACACTATAATTACAGTCAACTAAAACAAACCGGAGGGACTGCATTCAATTAAAAGGCTTCTTGCTGCATAGTATTCCATGGTGCAGTGTATATGTGCAATATTTCCTTTATCCAGTCTATCATTGATGGGCATTTGGGTTGGTTCCAAGTCTTTGCTATTGTGAACAGTGCTGCAATAAACATACGTGTGCATGTCTTTACAGTAGAATGATTGATAATCCTTTGGGTATATATCCAGTAATGGGATTGCTGGGTCCAATGGTATTTCTGGTTCCAGATCCTTGAGGAATCATCACACTGTCTTCTACAAGGGTTGAACTAATTTACACTCCCACCAACAGTGTAAAAGCATTCCTATTTCTCCGTATCCTCTCCAGCATTTGTTGTTTCTTGACTTTTAATGATCAGCATTCTAACAGGTGTGAGATGGTATCACATTGTGGATTTGTCTTGCATTTTTTCTAATGGCCAATGATGATGAGCTTTTCTTCATATGTTTGTTGACTGCATAAACGTCTTTTTTTGACCAGTATCTACTCATGTCCTTTGCCCACTTTTTGATGAGGTCTATTTTTTTTCTTATAAATTTGTTTAAGTCCTTTGTAGATCTGGATATTAGCCCCTTATCAGATCAATAGATTGCAGCAAGTTTTTCCCATTCTGTAGGTTCCCTGTTCACTCTGATGATAGTTTATTCTGCTGTGCAGAAGCTCTTTAATTAGATCCTGTTTGTCAATTTTGGCTTCAGTTGCCATTGCTCTTGGTGTTTTTGTTATGAAGTCTTTGCTCATGCCTATGTTCTGAATGGTATTGCCTAGGTTTTCTTATGGTGTTTTTTATGGTTTTAGGTCTTACATTTAAGTCTTTAATCTATCTTAATTTTTGTGTAAGGTGTAAGGAAGGGGCCCAGTTTCAGTTTTCTGCATATTGCTAGCCAGTTTTCCTAACACCATTGATTAAACAAGGAACCCTTTCCTTATTGCTTGTTTTGGTCAGGTTTGTCAGAATCAGATGGCTGTAGATAAGTGGTGTTGTTTCTAAGGCCTCTGTTCTGTCCCATGGGTCTATATATGTTTTTGCTGCAGCACCATGCTACTTTGGTTACTGTCGCCTTATAGTATAGTTTGAAGTCAGGTAGCATGATGCCTCCAGCTTTGTTCTTTTAGCTTAGGATTTGTCTTGGCTACATGGGCTCTTTGAAGCTAGAAACCATTATTCTCAGCAAACTAACACAGGAACAGAAAACCAAACACCCCATTTTCTCACTCATAAGTGGGAGTTGAACAATGAGAACACACGGACACAGGATGGGGAACATCACACACCAGGGCCTGTCAGGGGCCAGGGGGTCAGTGGACGGATAGTAGTAGGAGAATACCTAATGTAGATGATGGGTTGATGGGTGCAGCAAACCATCATGCCATGAGTATTCCTATGTAACAAATCTGCATGTTCTGCACATGTATCCCAGAACTTAAAGTATAATTGTAAAGAAAGCTTCTAGCAGAGTAAAAGAATCATAGTGAAAAAGCAAGCAGCCCACAGGATGAGAAAAAAACATTTCCCAACCATGTATCTGATAAGAGATTAAAATCCAAATTATGTGAGACTCCTACAACTGAGTAGATAAAAGACAAATAATTTAATATTTAAAACATGCTAAAGACTTCAACAGACATTTTTCCAAGGAAACCATACAAATGACCAAGAAGTATATGAAGAAGACCTTAAATGTCACAAATCAGACAAATGCAAATCAAAATTACAATGAGATATGACCTAACACCTGTCAGAGTAGGAATTGTAAAAAAAAAAAAAGTACAAACATTTTTTTGGAGAGGATGTGAATAAAGTGAAATTCTTGCACACTGTTGGGGGGATGCAAAATGGTGCAGCCTCTATGGAAAATAGTTAACTGCAGCATTATTCACAATATTCAAAATGTAGAAGCAATCTAAATGCCCATCAACACAAAGAAAATGAAATCTTATACAACATTTAAAAAGAATCTGCAGTGTGTGACAACATGGAAGAATCTTAAGAACATAGATGAACCTAAGTTAGATAGGCTAGTCACAGAAATACAAATACTGCAAGATTCCATTTACATGAGTTATCAAAAATGGTCAAATTTATAGAATCAAAGAGTGGAATGGTAGTTCCCAGTGGTCGGGGGGAGGGAAAATGTGGAGTTACTAATCAAGGGGCATTAAATTTCAATTAATCAAGATGAATAAGCACTAGAAATCTTCTGTACAAGCTTTTAACTACAGTCAACAATAATGTATACTTAAAACTTTGTCAACAAGGTATATCATATGTTAAAAGTTCTTACCACAATAAAATGAAATTTAATAAAATAAAACAGAGACTTGAACTAAAAGACAGATCTCCACCCACCTTGGGTTCCCAAACTGACCACAATCTGACATGCAGATGGAGTAGATCCAAGTAACAATGCAAGCCTTTGAAAACTGACTTGATGTTGGAACTACTGCTGTTTTAAACTTCCAATCTGACTAATCAGACTGCTAAAACAAAACTATTAATATTCACCACAGGATTGAGCAAGACCCAGAGTCCCACGACATAATATTTAAGATGTGTCCAATTTAATCCAAAATCATTTGGCATACAAAGAACCAGGAAACTCTCCATTCACATGGGGAAAGACAACCTACAGACATCAGAGATGAAACATTTGTTAGGATTATCTGACAAAGACTTTAAAGCAGCTATTATAAAAATGCTCCAGACAGCAATTGTAAACACTCTTAAAAGAGCAAATAAAAGACACAAAGAAGAACCAATGGAAATTTTATAACATAGAAGTATTGTCTTAGCCTGTTGGATAGCTATAACAAATTACCATAGACTGGGTGGCTTAAACAACAAACATTTGTTTCTCACAGTTGTGAAACTACAAAGTCTGAGACCAAGATGCTGGCAGCTCTGGTGTCTCATGAGGCCCCACTTCCTGGTTTGCAGATGGTTGTCTTGTTCTTATATCCTCACTAGGCTAGTTGTTTTCCAGAGAAGGATAACTCCAAATATATAGTACATCAAACTACCCTACCACCCAGACACACAGATTGATTTTTTTATGAAGGGGAGACTGCAGTGCACAATGAGCATAATAGAACATCATGAGAGTACTCATAGGAAACCGAAGAGAACGATAGCATGACAGCTCTGCTTTAAGGCTAAGCATAACACACAAGCTGATGTGGAGCATCTTGCCAATGTCAGATGCAGAAAAGGCTGGAAGTAACCTGGAAGCTGGACTTCCCCTTCTGCTTCACAGCAGCAGAGAAGGTCCCCATCATAGCCTGGGAGAGGTAGGGGATGGCCACCTCACATGGCCACCACAGACCTTTACACATGTAAGTACCCCCCAAATTCAGGGTTTCAGAGAGAGAGGGCTGGAGTCCTGCCAGCATTGCAGGTGGAGAATGAGTCAGAGAAAACACTCTCTTCCATTGTGTGATCCCCTTTTCCTCCAGGGGAAGTGCAGGTGTCATCACTTAGATCCAAGTTGCCTTGGTAATCTTCTCTTCCTGAGAAGGCAGGAGAACTGGCCCTATGTGGACTTCTACAGAAATAAGCAATTCCTAGTGAATGATGACTTGCTTTTATATTTCAACCTTGTCAGGGTGTGTGTTCAAACACTATATCCAAATACTAGTGATAAATCGTTTTTGTTCCTATTAGCAGGAGATTTCCTTTATTTTTATGAGAATGCCATGGGGGGATCCTAAGGTGAATGTGGGTAAATTCACTAAGCAGACATGACCTGCTTTCTTAGTCCTGCAGACTCAGTTACCCTACATACATCTCAGCAGTGTGACCAAGATCTGAGCACATGCTGGCAGCCAGCATGACAATATCGTTTCCTTATTAGGAGGTGGGCATACATAACAATCTGAAGAAATAAATGCAGGGGAAAATGTAGTCAACATACTTTTCCATTAATTTCCCTTCATAGAATATCTACCACATTCCAAGCAAAAATAAAAATTGCACTAACAAACAAAATGTTTTTCTTTCTTTCTTTTTTTTTTTTTGAAGCAGAGTGCAGTAGTATGATCTCAGTTCACCACAACTTCTGCCTCCTGGGTTCAAGTGAACATGCCTTGTGAGTAGCTGGGATTACAGGTGTGCTCCACCATGCCCAGCTAATTTTTGTATTTTTAGTAGAGACAGGGTTTCACTATGATGGCCAGGTTGGTCTCAAACTCCTGATCTCAGGTCATCCACCTGCCTTCCAATGTGCTGGGATTACAAGCATGAGCCACCATGCCCAGCCCATTTTTCTTTCTAGATTAGCATTCTTGTCATCCAATAACCTTGTCCTTTATGTAATTTTAACTGTGTGCTATAATGTAAGGTATCATTATGACTCTTTCAGATACAGCTGATGGAAACTCAAATCAAACTAACTTAAGCAAGAAGAGTAAATTGCTGGCTCAGGTAACTGGAAATTTTAAGGGAGAATCCAATTTGGGCATAAATCTAGAGATGTGAATGATGCTGCTCCCACTCTCTGTCTCTCCACCAATGGGCTCTGCTTGTCTTGGCTTCTCTTTGTGTATTTTCCTCATTCTTTCCTGCCTGAAGTTTATAGGTTATTCTCTAAGAGGAAAATAGTCATTCTACTTCTCAGCATCTATATTTGAAATCTCACAGGACTCTAATTCAGACTTCTTATAATCTTATGTACTCACATAGACCAACACAGTAATGAAAGGGATAAGCTCTCCCAATCAGCCTGGCTAGGTCCCTTGTTCACCCTAGAGGTGAGTAGGCAATAAAAGCAGGTCCATTCAAACTTCTGAACTCAAAAGACAGCAGATCTCCCACTGAGAGAGGGGAGCCAGACAGACAAAAACAATATATGTCCATTTCACATGACCATGGTACCAAAGCAGAGATATAGACCAATGGAACAGAACAGAGGCTCCAGAAGCAACACCACACATTTACAACCATCTGATCTTTGACAAACCCGACAAAAATAAGCAATGGGGAAAGGACTCCATGTTTAATAAATGGTGTTGGGAAAACTGGCTAGCACTGTGCAGAAGCCAGAAACTGGACCCCGACCTGTCACCTTACACTAAAATTAACTCCAGATGGATTAAAGATTTAAACATAAAACCTAACACCATAAAAACACTAGAAGAAAATATAGGCAAAACCATCTAGAACATAGGCATTGGAGAGGACTACATGACTAAAACACCAAAAGCAATAATAATAAAAGCCAAGATAGGCAATGAGATCTAATTAAACATCAGAGCTTCTGTACAGAAAAAGAAACCATCATTAGAGCGAATCGGCAACCAATAAAACAGGAAGAAATTTTTGCAATTTACCCATCTAACAAAGGGCTGATATCCAGAATCTGCAAAGAACTAAAACAGATATACAAGAAAAAAAAAAACAAACAACCCCATTCAAAAGTGGGCAAAGGATATAACAGACACTGTTCAAAAGAAGACATATATGAGGCCAACAAACATAAAAAAATGCTCATCATCACTGGTCATTAGAGAAATGCAAATCAAAACCACACTGAGATACCATCTCACACAAGTTAGAATGGTGATCATTAAAAAATCTGGAGACAACAGATGCTGGAGAGGATGTGGAGAAATAGGAACACTCTTACACTGTTGGCAGGAATACAAATTAGTTCAACCATTGTGGAAGACAGTGTGGCAATTCCTAAAGGGTCTAGAAATAGAAATTCCATTTGACCCAGCAATCCCATTACTGGGTATAAACCCAAAGAACTATAAATCATTTTACTATAAAGATACAGGCACACGTATGTTCACTGTAGCCCTGAGTACAATAGCAAAGTCCTGGAACCAACCCAAATGTCCATTGATGATAGACTGGTCAAAGAAAATGTGGTACATATATACCATGGAATACTTCACAGCCATAAAAAACAATGAGTTCGTTTCCTTTGTAGAGACTTGGATGAATCTGGAAACCATCATTCTCAGCAAACTGACACAAGAACAGAAAGCCAAGCACTGCATGTTCTCACTCATAGGTGGGTGTTGAACAATGAAAACACGTGAATTCAGGGAGAGGAGCATCACACACTGGGGGCAGTTGGGGAGGGTAGGGGAGAGACAATGCGGGAGTGGGGAGAAAGGCCAGATATAGTATGCACCTAAAGTAAAATAAATAAATAATAAACATTCCAGAGACTCCTCAGTTATCTTCTTCTCTTCATCTCTACAAACTCCTTAGGCAACTTTTTCTGATCACATGGCTTCAAAGAACATCTAAATAACAAGTACTTTAAAATTTTATACTCTATCCCTAATCTCATCTCTCAATTTCAGACCCATATATCTAACTGATTATTTAACATTTGAATGTCTAAGAAGCACCTCAAATTTAACATGTCCAAAATAGAGTTTAATCTTTACCCACTACCAGAAATATATTTTTCCCATAATTTTTCACATCTTACTAAAGTCCATCTCCATCTTAATTGCTTAGGCCAAAAACTCCAGAGTTGCCCTTGACTCCCCTCTCTCTCTCATGCCCCACATTCAGGGAATCAGCAAGTCCAATGAGGTCTACTCACTTCCTATGTCCCCAAACTGAAGAGATTACTTTCACCAATACCAGCTAGTCCAAGCCTCGACAATTGCCACAACCTCCAACTGGAATTCCTTCTACTCTTCTTGCTTCCTACAATCAATTTTCTATCCAACCTGGCAAAGCACTCTTCTCTTTTGAAGTCCCAAGCATAAGATGCGCTGCTCTCCATAATCCGGTGGTTGCCTATTTCTTCCTTCATGTCCCACCACTCACTCTTCCCCTCACTTCTATCCTAGCTACCCTGGACCTTGTTGTTCCTTAAATATCCCAAGTTAATCCCAAATGAAAGGTATTTGCATTGACTTTTCCCTCTCACTGGAAAGTTCTTGCTCCAATTTTCACCAGAGCCTCCTTTTACAGTCATCTTATTATTATCTAATATTATCTCTTAAGGATTTTTCCTGGCCACTCTCTAGAGTACTCTTCACCCCTCACCATCTGTCACCCCCCATTCTCTTACACTGCCCCACTGTTCTTCTAAGCAAATCACTTGGCCAAATGTTATGTGTTATTTTGTATATTTTTGGTTGTTGTTGTAGTCTGTCTTCCCAGATAGAATGGAAGCTCTATAACGGAAAACCACAATTTCACTCTACTCACATCTGTATGTGCTCAGCTTCTAGAGTAATACCCAGGTAATAGTAGACCTCTAATAAATAGTAATGAGTGAGGAAAATGCCAGAAGATGCTTAAGAGAAATGGGGGAAAAGTGAGAAACTGTCAGGGTAACTGGAATTTGAAAGAAGTTACAGAAAACATCCCTCTGTTCAATTAGAGAGTTTCTATCTGTGACAGAACATCTCTAACCTAATTATGTTTGCAGGAATCTAACTGATTTTTAAATACTACTAGAAAAGCACAGCAAACAATGCAGAGAATGTCAAACTTCTGACAGGAAAATGACAGTTAAAATTCATCAAGAATATGTAATGAACATCATATGAATGAGTAGGCTAAAATTAAGAGTTAGCATCTTGGAACTAATATGCTTTACTATTGCATATGGAATTTGATCATTTTCAGTTATTGTAAATTCATGTTATGTGGTATTTCTTTCTCATTTATTATTAAAGGTTATTACTCTTTATTACTTATTTATAATTTAAAATCTGATTCAACTTTTTAAGAGAAATATTCATTCTATTTTCTAATTTCCTTTTGTATTTATTGATTTATTTAATTTTTATTGCATTTTAGGTTTTGGGGTACATGTGCAGAACATGCAAGATAGTTGCATAGGTACACACGTGGCAGTGTGATTTGCTGCCTTCCTCCCCTTCACCCACATCTGGCATTTCTCCCCATGCTATTCCTCCCTAGCTCCCCACCCCACTGTCCCTCCCCTATTCCCCCCAATAGACCCCAGTGTATAGTGCTCCCCTCCCTGTGTCCATGTGTTCCCATTGTTCATCACCCGCCTATAAGTGAGAACATGAGGTATTTCATTTTCTGTTCTTGTGTCAGTTTGCTGAGAATGATGTTCTCCAGATTCATCCATGTCCCTATAAAGGACACAAACCCATCGTTTTTTATTGCTGCATAATATTCCATGGTGTATATGTGCCACATTTTCCCAGTCCAGTCTATCATCGATGGGCATTTGGGTTGGTTCCAGGTCTTTGCTATTGTAAACAGTGCTGCAATGAACATTCATGTACATGTGTCCTTATAGTAGAATGATTTATATTCCTTTGGATATACACCCAGTAATGGGATTGCTGGGTCAAATGGAATTTCTATTTCTAAGTCCTTGAGGAATCGCCACACTGTCTTCCACAATGGTTGAACTAATTTACACTCCCACCAGCAGTTTAAAAGTGTTCCTATTTCTTCACATCCTCTCCAGCATCTGTTGTCTCCAGATTTTTTAATGATCGCCATTCTAACTGGCATGAGATGGTATCTCAACATAGTTTTGATTTGCATTTCTCTAATGACCAGTGATGATGAGCATTTTTTCATATATTTGTTGGCCTCGTGTATGTCTTCTTTTGTAAAGTGTCTGTTCATATCCTTTGCCCAATTTTGAATGTGCTTGCTTGTTTTTTTCCTGTAAATCTGTTTGAGTTCTTTGTAAATTCTGGATATCCGCCCTTTGTCAGATGGGTAAACTGCAAAAATTTTTTTCCCATTCTGTTGGTTGCCGATTCACTCTAATGACTGTTTCTTTTGCTGTGCAGAAGCTGAGGAGTTTGATTAGGTCCAATTTGTCTATTTAGGCTTTAGTTGCCAATGCTTTTGGTGTTTTGGTCATGAAGTCCTTGCCTACTCCTACATCCTGAATGGTTTTGCCTAGATTTTCTTCAAGGGTTTTTACACTGTTAGGTCTTATGTTTAAGTCTTTAATCCATCTGGAGTTAATTTTAGTGTAAGGTGTCAGGAAGGGGTCCAGTTTCTGCTTTCTGCACATGGCTAGCCAGTTTTCCCAAAACCATTTATTAAACAGGGAATCCTTTCCCCATTGCTTGTTTTTGTCTGGTTTATCAAAAATTGTATGGTAGTAAATATGTTGTGTTGCCTCCGAGGCCTCTGTTCTGTTCTATTGGTCTATATCTCTGTTTTGGTACCATTACCATGCTGTTTTGATTACTGTAGCCTTGTAGTATAGTTTGAAGTCTGGTAGTCTGATGCCTCCTGCTGTGTTCTCTTTGCTTACAATTGACTTAGCTTTGCGGGCTCTCTTTTAGTTCCATATGAAGTTTAAGGTGGTTTTATCCAGCTCTGTGAAGAAGGTCATTGGTAGCTTCATGGGGATAGTGTTGAGTCTGTAAATTACTTTGAACAGTATGGCCATTTTCATGATATTGATTCTTCCTAACCATGAACATGGAATGTTTCTCCATCTGTTTGTGTCCTCTCTTATTTCATTGAGCAGTGGTTTGTAGTTCTCCTTGAAGAGGTACTTTACGTACCTTGTTAGTTGTATTCCTAGGTATTTTATTCTCTTTGTAGCAATTGTGAATGGCAGTTCGTTCTTGATTTGGCTCTCTTTAAGTCTGTTATTGGTGTATAGGAATGCTTGTGATTTTTGCACATTGATTTTGTGTCCTGAGACTTTGGTGAAGTTGCTTATCAGTTTCAGGAGATTTTGGGCTAAGATGATGGGTTCTTCAAGATATACAATCATGTCATCTGCAAATAGAGACAATTTGGCTTCCTCCTTTCCTATTTGAATATCCTTTATTTCTTTTTCTTACCTGATTTCTCTGGCTAGAACTTCCAGTACTATATTGAATAGGAGTGGTGAGAGAGGGCTTCCTTGTCTAGTGCCAGATTTCAAAGGGAATGCTTCCAGTTTTTGCCCATTCAGTATGATATTAGCTGTTAGTTTGTCATAACTAGCTTTTATTATTTTGAGATACATTCCATCAATACTGAGAGTATTGAGGGTTTTTAGCATAAAAGGCTGCTGAATCTTGTCAAAGGTCTTCTCTGCATCAATTGAGATAATCATGTGGTTTTTGTTTTTGGTTCTGTTTATGTGGTCAATTATGTTTATAGACTTGTGTATGTTGAACCAGCCTTGCATCCCCAGGATGAATTCTACTTGTTCATGGTGGATAAGCTTTTTGATGTGCTGTTGCAATTGGCTTGCCAGTATTTTATTGAAGATTTTTGCATCTATGTTCATCATGGATATTGGCCTGAAGTTTTCTTTTCTTGTTGAGTCTCTGCCGGGTTTTGGTATCAGGATGATGTTGGTCTCATAAAATGATTTGAGAAGGATTCCCTCTTTTTGGATTATTTGGAATAGTTTCAGAAGGAATGGTAACAGTTCCTCTGTGTGTGTCTGGTAGAATTCGGCTGTGAACCCATCTGGACCTGGGCATTTTTTGTGTGGTAGGCTCTTAATTGCTGCCTCAACTTCAGACCTTGTTATTGGTCTATTTATGGTTTCAGCTTCCTCCTGGTTTAGGCTTGGGAGGACACAAGTGTCAAGGAATTTATCCATTTCTTCCAGGTTTACTAGTTTATGTGCAGAGAATTCTTTATAATATTCTCTGATGATAGTTTGAATTTCTGTGGAGTCTGTGGTGATTTTCGCTTTATCATTTTTTATTACATCTATTTAGTTATTCTCTCTTTTCTTTTTTATCAATCTGGCTACTGGTCTGTCTGTTTTGTTGATCTTTTAAAAAAAACAGCTCTTGGATTTATTGATATTTTGAAGGGTTTTTCATGTCTCTATCTCCTTTAGTTCTGCTCTGATCTTAGTTATTTCTTGTCTTCTGCTAGGTTTTGAGTTTTTTTGACCTTGCTCCTCCAGCACTTTCAATTTAGATGATAGGGTGTCAATTTTGGATCTCTCCACTCTTCTCATAGGGGCACTTATTGCTATATATTTTCCTCTAGAGACTGCTTTAAATGTTTCTAAGAGATTCTGGTATGTTATGTCTTCATTCTCCTTGGTTTAAAAGAACTTCTTTATTTCTGCCTTCATTTCATTGTTTATCCAGTCAACATTCAAGAGCCAGTTGTTCAGTTTCCATGAAGCTGTGCAGTTCTGAGTTAGTTTCTGAATTCTGAGTTCTAACTTGATTGCACTATGGTCTGAGAGACTGTTATAATTTCAGTTGTTTTGCATTTGCTGAGGAGTGTTTTACTTCCAATTATGTGGTCAATTTTAGAGTAGGTGTGATGTGGTGCTGAGAAGAATGTATATTCTGTGGATTTGGGGTGAAGAGTTCTGTAAATGTCTATCAGGTTTGCTTGTTCCAAGTCTGATTTCAATCCCTGGATATCCTTGTTGATTTTCTGTCTGGTTGATCTGTCTAATCTTGACAGTGGAGTGTTAAAGTCTCCCAGTATTATTGTGTGGGAGTCTAAGTCTCTTTGTAAGTCATTAAGAACTTGCCTTATATATCTGGGTGTTCCTGTATTGGGTCCATATATATTTAGAATTGTTAGCTCTTCTGGTTGTATCCATCCTTTTACCATTATGTAATGTCCTTCTTTGCCTCTTTTGATCTTTGTTGCTTTAAAGTCTATTTCATCAGAGATGAGCATTGCAACTCCTGCTTTTTTTTGCTCTCCATTTGCCTGGTAAAAATTCCCCCATCTATTTATTTTGAGTCTTTGTGTATCCTTGCATGTGAAATGGGTTTCCTGGATACAGCACACCGATGGGTTTTTGCTTTTTATCCAATTTGCCAGTCTGTGTCTTTTGATTGGTGCATTTAGCCCATTTACATTTAGGGTTAATATTGTTATGTGTGAATTTGATACCGCCATTTTGATGCTAGCTGGCTGTTTTGCCCATTAGTTGATGCAGATTGTTCATTTTGTTGATGCTTTTTAGCATTTGGTATGTTTTTGGAATGGCTGGTACTGGTTGTTCCTTCCTATGTGTTGTGCCTCTTTCAGGAGCTCTTGTAAAGCAGGCCTGGTGGTGACAAAATCTCTTAGTACTTACTTGTTCACAAAGGATTTTATTTTTCTTGACCTATGAAGCTCAGTTTGGCTAGATATGAAATTCTGGGTTGAAAGTTCTTTTCTTTAAGGATGTTGAATATTGGCCCCCACTCTCTTCTGGCTTGTAGGGTTTCTGCTGAGAGATCTGCTGTGAGTGTGATGGGCTTCCCTTTGTGGGTGACCCGACCTTTCTCTCTGGCTGCCCTTAGCATTTTTTCCTTTATTTCAAGCCTGGTAAATCTGAAGATTATGTGCCTTGGGGTTGCTGTTCTTGCAGAATATCTTTGTGGTGTTCTCTGTATTTCCTGGACTTAAATATTTGCCTGCCTTGCTAGGTTGGGGAAATTTTCCTGGATAATATCCTGAAGAGTATTTTCCAGCTGGATTTATTCTGTTTGTCACATTCAGGTACACCTATCAAATGTAGATTAGGTCTCTTCACATAGTCCCACATTTCTTGGAGACTTTGTTCATTCCTTTTTGCACTATTTTCTCTAATCTCAGCTTCTTATTTTATTTCATTGAGTTGATCTTTGACCTCTGATATCCTTTCTTCTGCTTGGTCAATTAGGCTGTTGAGACTTGTGCATGCTTCACGAAGTTCTCGTGTTGTTTTTCAGCTCCATCAATTCACTGATATTCCTCTCTAAGTTGTCCCTTCTTGTTATCATTTCCTCAAATCTTTTTTCAAGGTTCTTAGTTTCTTTGCATTAAGTTAGAACGTGTTCTTTTAGCTCACGGAAGTTTCTCATTACCCACCTTCTGAAGTCTGATTCTGTCATTTCATCACACTCATTCTCTGTCCAGCTTTTTTCCCTTGCTGGTGAGGGGTTGTGGTCCCTTGTAGGAAGTGAGGTGTTCTGGTTTCAGGTGTTTTCCTCTTTTTGTGCTCGTTTCTTCCCATCTTTGTGGATTTATCCACCTGTCATCTGAGTAGTTGCTGACTTTCCGATTGGGTCTCTGAGTGGACATCCAGATTGTTGATAATTAAGTATTTCTGTTTCTTAGTTTTCCTTCTAACAGTCTAGCCCCTCTGCTGTAGGACTGCTGAGGTCCACTCCAGGCCCTGCTTGCCTGGGGAACACCTGTAGCAGCTGCGGAACAGTGAGGGTTGCTACCCGTTTCTTCTGTTATCTTTGTCCCAGAATGATGCCCACCAAATGTCAGTCTGATCAGTCCTTTGTGAGGTGACTCTTTGGATATACAGGGGTCTGGAAGCTGCTTGAGGAGACAGTCTGTACTTTATAGGAGCTCAAGTGCTGAGCTGTGAGCTCCATTGTCTATTCAGGGCTGCTAGGCAGGTACGTTTAAGTCTGGTGCCGCAGAACTCATAAAGTCCCTTTTTTTCCTTAGGTGCTCTGTCCTGGGGAGTTAGGGCTTTATTTATGAGTATCTGTTGCACTGTTCTGCCCAGCAAGGAGGCAGTCTAGTCACTGCCTGCCTGCCGAGGCTATGTTGAGGTGCTCTGGGCTCCACCCTGCTGCCATGGGCTCCACCCTGCTGATGTGGGCTCCGCCCTGCTGCTGTGTGTAATTTCCTGTAGTCCTGTTTATATGGGTGTGGTTAGAACTGCCATGGCGATGGTGTCCTACCTCTGTAATGGCGAACTCTCTTGTTATGGCAGGTTGCCTCGGCAATGGCGGGTTGCCTCAGTAATGGCAGGCTGTGTCAGCAATAGCAGAGTACCTCCATAGGGATGGAATGCCTCAGTAATTGCAGACGCCCCTCCGCCACCGAGCTGCACCATCCTGGGTTCAGCTGTGCTTGCCGTGAAACTCTTAACCCCGAGTGTTTCCAATTGCTGTTTTGTTTGTTTTTGTGGGGGTGGGACTCACCGAACCTGATCACCTGGCTCCCTGCCTCAGAGCCCTTTGTTTTTTTTAAGTTGAACAGTTGACTCTCTCCCAGGTGTTCCAGTCGCGTGCTGAAAGGCCGCCGGTATCTGTGTGATTTCCCATGCGGCGACCCACTGCGCCGGCTGAAACAACGTTGCTGCCCGGAAATATCCTGGCCTGGCTTACTGTTTAAGTCCCATTTAATCAGATGAATGTGCTAATCTGCCTTCCCAAATCTCAAATTGCTGGTTTAACAGGGCAGCCAGACCAGTGTATTTTGTACAGAGTGCCACTGCACTGTGGCGCTTGCTGAAACAGCCGCACTGGTGGCTTGTGGGGCTCCTACACCTGGGAATCTCCTGGTCTGTGGGCAATAAAGATCCATCTGGAAATGCAGCATCCGCCCTCTGTGCTTTCACTGGGAGCTACAATCCTGAGTTGCTCCTATAGTGCCATCTTCTCCTCTCTCCTTTTGTATTTAATTTGTTCATTTATATACAATTTTCAAACTGTCCAGGTATTGCTAACTTAGATAATTAGTATCTTCTCTCACAAATGGAACACAACTTAGAAAGAAGATAATAGTTCTTGTATTAGGGTTCTCTAGAGGAATAGAACTAATAGGATAGATGTATATATGAAGGGCAGTTTATTAGATGTTCACAAGGTGAAGTCCTATAGTGGGCTGACTGCAAACTGAGGAGCAAAAGTAAGGAAGGTGATAGTGAAGCCCTCAGTCTGTGGCCAAATGTCCTAGATTCCCTAGCAAATAAATCTAAGAGTCCAAAAGTGAAGATCTTGGAGTATGATGTTCAAGGGCAGGAAGCATCCAGCACAGGAGAAAGATAGAGGCCAGAAGACTTAGCCAGTCTAGTATTTCCATGTTCTTCTGCCTGCTTTTACTTCTGGCCATGTTGACAGCTGATTAGATTGTGCCCACCAGGATTGAGGGTGGGTCTACCTCTTCCAGCCTACTGACTCAAATGTTAATTTCTTTTGGCAACACCCTGACAGATACACCCAGGAACAGTATTTTGTATCCTTCAATCCAATCAAGTTGACAGTCAGTATTAACCATCACTGTTCTTAAAAACCTTTAGAGTATATAGTAACCATCTCCTAGACTATCAGCTCATTCAAAGTCTCTTTTCAAAAGCTCTGCTTCCACTATCCAAGCTCAGTTGGTAGCAAGCATGGCATTACTGCTCTTCCTATACACAAATAGAATATGAGTGGACAATTAGCCCCAAATTAACTATTGAGATAGTCTATGCCCATAATTCTGATATAATCCTCAAAAGCTCCAGCAAAGGAACCTCTACTTCCAAGAATACAGAGTAGACATACTTTATCCTATTTATTGCTCTAATTACAACTAAAACCTTGGATTCTATATATATTTAAAAAATAATAATAATAAGATGAATCTAAAAAGTGTAGAAAGCCAACTGGGTTCTTACAATCCAAGGACAGATGCAGTAGTAATTTCTTCAGGTTTTTTTGAGAAGTGGGTGGGGTCTTTGATATCCTAAACTGGGTGCTTCAGGAAATGACCACCAAGAAACACCAATGGGAACAAACAAGAAAAGCCTCAACAAAATACTCTGTCTAGCCAAAGGACCAGGAAAGGGGCAGCCTAGAAAGATGGAAAACTTTTAGATCATAACTACTCTACTACAGTCAAATACCATGAAATACACTAGATGTGGTCTCATCTAGTGAAGGCTGAGTGGAGAGCCCTGAGTGCCACACTTGCAAGGCTGTCCTGAGGCACTAAAAGCCCCCACACCAAGGTGGTGTCAGAGAAGGCTGAGTAGGTAGCCAGGACATTTGCCCCTGCTGGGTGATAACAAGTCATCCCACCTCAGTGTCAATGTCAGTGTCAGTGGAAGCCACATGGGGATAGAATACAGAAACAAGATACCTTTTCTCTCCCACAATGTGGTGGTGTCAGAGGAGGTCCAGTGGATAGTCAGGATGTTCAACATTGTGTGTAATGAGGCCACCCCCTTCCCATGGTGTCATTGGAGGCCCTGGGGGGAGCAGTAATGAGGCATTGCTGTCACTTCAGCCTAGGAGGAATCAGTAGAGGCCTAGAGAGGAGCTAGAAATCCCTCTCAGCAGTAACAAGGGGCCCTACCCTCAGCTGTCATTGGTGGCTGTATTAGTCCATTTTCATACTACTGAAAAGACATATCGAAGACTGGGCAATTTACAAAAGAAAGAGGTTTACTGGATGTACAGTTCCATGTGGCTGGGAAGCCTCACAATCATGACAGAAGGTAGAGAGGAACAAGTCACCTATTACATGGATAGTAGCAAGAGGTAAAAAATAAAAGGAGTGGGGGAGCTGTGCAGGGAAGCTCCCGTTTTTAAAACCTATCAGATCTTGTGAGACTCATTCACTATCATGAAAACAGCACAGGAAAGACCTGCCCCCCTAATTCAATCACCTCCTATAGGGTTCCTCCCACAACACATGGGAAGTCAAGATGAGATTTGGGTGGGGACACAAACCATATCAGTGGCCAAGTGAGAAACCTGGGCTTCTATCCCCACATGGCAGTGACAAAGCAGCATTCTCCCTTCCCCTGAATAAGCAGTGTTAGAGAAAACCAACTAAAACAGGCAGTGTAAATAAAACACAGAATCTTATAACAAAATATGTAAATGTCAGCTTTCAAGTGAAGGTCATCATACAAAAAAAAATCCAGAAAGATCTCAAACTGAATGAAAATAATCAATAGTCAACAACACTCAGATGGCAGATATGTGAGAATTATTTCAAAGCAGCCATTTCAAAGCAGACAATTATTTCAAAGCAGCCATTATAAAAATGCTCCAACAGGCAAATGCAAACATATTGCAAACAAATTAAAAAATAGAGTCTCATCAAAGAAGATGTAAGAAAGACCTAAATGGAAATTTTAGAACTAAAAACTGCAATAATCAAAATTTAAAACTCAGTGAAATGAGCTCTATAACAGAATTAAGAACTGAAAACTACTATAATAAAAATGTAAAACTCAGCGAATGGTCTCAATAACGGAATTGAACCCATTTGAGGACAGAAGAAAAAAAGTGAGATTAATGAGCTGGAAGATAAAACAATAGAAATCACCCAACCTGAACAGAGAGCAAACATTATATTAACAGGACCCCTGGGACATGTGGAACTGAAAGATCCAATATTCAGTCATTGGAGCCTAGGAAGTAAAAGATTTAAAAAAAAAGCCAAAAAGGTATTCAAATAAATAATTACTAGAAACTTTTTTAATTTGGCAGAAGACATAAAACTGCAAGCTGAGTAAGCTCCAAATAGGATAACTCAAAGATGCCTGCATTAAGATACATCATAGCCAAAGTTTTAAAAACAGAGAAATACCATCATGTCTGTAGGGAAAAACAATTCAAACAACGATGGATTTCTCATCATAAATCATGGGTATTAAAAGAAAACAGCACAATTTTCAACTGTGAATATTTTTCAAATATGAAGGAGAAACAAGACATTCTCAGATGAAGGGAAGCTAGTGTGACTAGTAGACCCATTATAAAACTGGCTAAAAAAAATCTCTACAATTAGAACCTCAACAAGAATATAGAAGAATTCAACACCATTATCCAACAGGATCTAACAGACACGTACGGAACACATCACTGAGCATACAATAATTTGAAAATACAAAATATGTTCAAGTACTCTGGAACATATAGCAAGAAAGACTATATCCTGGCCTCTAAAATAAACCTCAACGAATTTTTAAAAACTGAAATCATACAAAGTACATTCTTGTAACTGCAATGAACTCAAACTAGAAATCAATAACAAAACATAACAGGAAATTCTCCAAACTAAGCTGTATACTTCTAAGTAATTCATGGGTTAAGGAGTAAGTCTCAGGGACTATAAAAAAGATACACTGAACTAAATTAAAATTAAAATAAACTACATCAAAATTTGTGAGATGCAGCAAAAGTGATGCTGAAAGCTTATAATATTAAAAGCAAACAAATGGCCATGATATTAATAGAAGGAACCCTGGAACAACAGGAAGGAAAAAATATGGGTAAATACAATGGACTTTTTTTCTTTCAGTTGTCTTATGTTTGACAGTGAGAACAAAAATTATAACACTGATGAGGTTCTTAATGTCTGTAGAGCAAGTATTTTAAATATTTATCAGCTGAGAAAATCGACAAAAGGAAATAAGGTTTCCATACTTCACTGGAACTGGTAAAATGATCACACCAATGGACTGTAACAAGTTATGTATACATAATATACTAGCTACAGCAACTACTAAAACAGCTGTTCCAATGGATGTATTCTTAAAGTACTATAAATAAATCAAAATGGAGTTATAAAAAAAGTTCAACTAACCAATCTGGGCAGCATGGAGAAACTCTGTCTACAAAAATAATAATAATATGAAAATTAGCTGGGCATCATCACTGCACTCCCATCTGGGTGACAAAGGAAGATCCTGTCTCAAAAACAGAAAAAAACAATGTTCAAGTTACCCACAGGAAGGCAGAAATAAAACTAAGAATAAGAAAATACAGGCCAGGTGCGGTGGCTCATGCCTGTAATCCCAGCACTTGGGAGGCTGATGTGGGTAGATCACAGGTCAGGAGTTTAAGACCAGCCTGGCCAAGATGGTGAAACCCGAAAAATACAACAAATTAGCCAGGCATGGTGGCAGGCACCTGTAATCCCAGCTACTCGGGAGGCTGAGGCAGAGAACTGCTTGAACCCAGGAAGCAGAGTTTGTAGTGAGCTGAGATTGCATGGCAGCACTCCAGCCTGGGCAACAGTGAGACTCCATCTCAAAAAAGATAAAAGAAAATACAAAGAAAGCAAAAAATTAAATGAAAGGCTTAAGTCTTACAAATTAAGAAATACATTAAGAAGAAATTATCTAAATATATCAATTAAAATATAGATATTGGGAGAAGGAGTAGTGCTGTAAATACTGATGAAGCTTCTTTGTTCACTTGCCCACCACTCATCTCCTGCTGTACAGCCCGATTCCTAACAGGCCACAGACAAGTCCCGGTCAGGGGTTGAGGACCTCTGACTTGAAAGACACAGAGTGGCAGGCTGGATAAATAGACAAAACCCAACTATCTGTTGTTTTCAAGTGACCCATCTCACATATAACAACACCCACAGGCTCAAGGTAAAAGAATGGAGATAAATCTACCGTGCAAATGGAAAACAAAAAGGAGCAGGAGTCGCTATCTTTATATCAGATAAAACAGACTTTAAATCAATAAAAATTAAGAAGGACATTAATATGTACTTTAAACCAATAAAAGTTAAGAAGAACATGCATTAATATGTAATAAAGGGAATTACATAATGACAAAGGGTACAACGCAACAAGGAGCCTTAAATATCCTAAATACATATGCATTCAACACAGAAGCACCCAGATTGAGAAAGCAAGTTCTTGGCCAATGAAAAGACATAGACAACCACACACTAATACAGGAAAATTCAATACACTGACTGACAACATTACACAGATAGATTATCAAAAAGCAATGAACTCTGGACTTAAACTTGACTCTTGACCAATTGGACATGCTAGATATCTACAGAACACCTCACCCAACAACCACAGAATATACATTCTTCTCATCTTCACACAGAACATATTCTAAGATTAATCACATGTTCGGTCATAAAGCAAGTCTCAATAAATTGAAAAAAACTAAAATTATACCAAGCACATTCTGGGACTACAATGTAATAAAAATATAAATGAATATCAAGAAGAGCTCTCAGAATTATACAAACACATGGAAATTAAACAACTTACTCTTGAACAACTTCTGAGTGAGTATCAATATTAAGGCAAAAATCATAGAATTATTTGAAATTAAAAGAGATACAATTTACCAAAATTTCTGAGAAGCAGCCAAAGCTGTACTAAAAGGAAATTGTATAGTCCTAATCACTTATTATCAAGAAGTTAGAAAGATGTCAAATTAACAATACAAATTTACACCTAAAGGAACTAGGGGAAAAAAGACCCAACCAACCTCAAACCTAGCAGAAAAGAAATAACTACAGTTAGAGAGGAACTTAATGAACTTGAGATGCAAAAATCCATACAAAAGATGAAACAGACAGTTGGTTCTTTGAAAAACTAAGATTAATAGACCACTAGCTAGATTAACAAAGAAAAACAGAGATTAAAATAAGCCCAATTAAAATAATCAGAAATGACAGAGACAATATTATTACAACTGATCCTACATAAATATAAAAGATTCTCAAGACTACTATAAAAATAACTCTATGCAGATAAGTTAGCAAATCTAGAGGAAAATAATAAATTCCTGGAAGCACAGAATCTCCCAAAATTGAATCAGGAGGAGTTTGGGACCTTTAATAGACCAAAATCAACTTCTGAAATTAAATCAGTAATAAAGAATCTACCAAACAAAACAAGCCCAGGACCAGATGGATTCACAGCTGAATTCTACCAGATGTATAAAGAAGAGCTGGTACCAATCTTAGTGAAACTATTCAAAAAAATTGAGGAGGAGGATCTCCTCCTCACTAACTCATTCTATGAAGCCAGCATTAGCCTGATACCCAAATCTGGCAGAGACACACACACAAAAATTAAAACTTCAGGTTAATATCCCTGATGAACATAGATACAAAAATCCTCAATATCAGCAAACCAAATGGGAAAACATTCAATGCTCATAGATTACAAAAATCAGCATCATAAAAAAGGTCTTACCATCTGCAGTAATTTACAGATTCAATGCTATTCTTATCAAACTACTGATGTCATTCTTCACAGAATTAAGAAAATCTACTCTAAAATTTATATGGAACCAATAATATCCCAAATGACCAAAGCAATCCTAAGTAAAAAGAACAAAGCTAGAAGCATCACATTACAAAATTTCAAACTATAAGCTACAGTAAACAAAACAGCATGGTATTGGTACAAAAATAGACATATACACCAATGGAACAGAATAGAAAACTCAGAAATAAAGCCACATGCCTACAATCATCCAATCTTTGACAGACAAACCAAAAAAAGCAATGGAGAAAGTATCCCTTATTCAATAAATGGTGCTGAGATAACTGGCTGGCTAAACAGAGAATACTGAAGCTGGACCCCTACCTTTCACCACGCACAAAAATTAATCAAATATAGATCAAAGGTTTAAATGTGAGACCTCAAACTATGAAATCCTAGAAGACAACCTAAAAAATACATTTCTGAACATCAATTGTGGCAAAGAATTTTTGGCTAAGTCCTCAAACACAATTGCAACAAAAACAGAAATAGAGAAGCAGGACCTAATTAAACAAAAGAGCTTCTTTGCAGCAAAAGGAACTACCAACAAAGTAAGCAGAAAACCTACAGAATGGGAGAAGATTCACAAACTATGCATCTGGCAAAGGCCTAATATTCCTAATCCATAGGAAACTGATCAAGCAAAAAGCAACTTCATTAAAAAATGGGCACATGACATGAACAGACGCATATTGAGACGACATACAAGTGACCAACAAACATGAAAAACTGCTCAGCAGCACCAATTGGAGAAATGCAAATCAAAGCCACAATGAGATACCATCTCACACCAGTGAGAATGGCTACTAAAAATCCAAACAACAGATGCTGAGGAACCAATGGAGAAAGGGAAACGCTTATATACTGCTAGAGGGAATGTAAATTGTCCAGCCATTTTGGAAAGCAGTTTGAGAATTTCTCAAAGAACTAAAAACAGAGCAACCTTTTAACCCAGCAATCCCATTACTTGTAATATACTCAAAGGAAAATGAATCATTCTACCAAAAAGACATGCACTGATATGTTCATCACCGTATTATTCACAACAGCAAAAACATGGAATCCAGCTGGGTGTCCATCAATGTTAGACTGAATAAAGAAAATGTGTTACATAGACAGTGTGGAATACTATTTGGCCATTAAAAGAATGAAAACATGTCTTCTGCAGCAACCTGAATGCAGTTGGAGGCCATAGTCCTAAGCAAATTAATGCAGGAACAGAAAACCAAATGCTGCATATTCTCGCTTTTAAGTGGGAGCTAAACATTAAGCATACATGGAGATAAATATGGAAACAATAGACACTACAGACTACTGGGGTTGGGGCAAGAAAGAGGAGGGAGGGATTTGTCAAAAAACTACCTATTGGGTATTGTGCTCACTACCTAGATGATGGGCTTTGCACCCCAAACCTCAGCATCACATAGCAGTGCAACATAACAAACCTGCACAGGTACCCCTGCTATCAAAAATAAAAGTTGAAATTTTAAAAAGAAAAAAGAAAAAGCAATGAAAGAAACTTGATTCTTTGAAAAGATTTTTAAAAACTGAAAACCTAGAGGTTTGTCAAGACTGACAAAAAAAGAGAAAAGACAAATTATCATCATGAACTCAACCTAGGTTATCACTAAAACACTGTAGACATCAACAGAATATAAAAGACTGCTGTGAACAATTCTACACATATAAATTTGACAATTTAGATGAAATGGATAATTCCTTTAAAAACACAAACTACCATGGTCCACTCAGTGTGAAATAACTAGTTTTATAGCCCTGAAACTATTATTTGAATTCTTAATTTCAACACTTCCAAAAAAATAAATCTTTAGTCCCAGATGGTTTCACTGTAGATTATGCCAAATGTTTAAAGAAGAATTAACATCAATATTACACAGTCTCCTCCAGAAAACGGAAGAGGTAGAAAACACTTCCCAATTCATTTTATAAAACTAGCATTACCAATACCAATCAAAAACAGTATCATAAAAATCATTACAGACAAATATCCCTCATGAGCATCAACACAAAATTCTCAACCAAATATTGACGAACAGATTTCAGCAATACAAAACTAAGTATACACCATAACCAAGTTGGGATAACTCCAGGGATGCAAAGCTGGTTTAATATCAAAAACTGATGTAACCTTGATTCATTCTTTTTTAATAATAAGCTAAAAAGTAATGAATCAAGATCATATCAATGGACACAGAAAAAGCATTTGACAAACTTCAATAATTATTATAAAAGCTCTCAAAAAATAGGAATCGAAGGGAACTTCCTTGACATAATAAAGAGCCCACAGCTTACTTTATACTTAATGTTATACTTGAAAGCCTACAGCTGACATTATACTTAATGGTGAAAGACAGGAATAAAGCAACAAAGTTCACTCTTACCATGCTAATTCAACATAGTGCTGGAAGTTCCAGAGAGTGCAATGATAAAAAGAAGCAAAAGGCACAGACTGGAAAGAAAGAAATAAAAGTATCCCCATTTGCAAATGACATGACTATGCAGAAACTACCAATGAATCTCCTCAAAATAGTTCAAGACAAAAGGACATGAATTTAACACAAACTCTGGTACATCAAAACAATGGAATGTGATTCAGTGCTAAAAAGAAATGGCTATGAAGCCATGAAAAGGAATAAAGGAACGTTAGATGCATGTTACTAAGTGAAAGATGACTGTCTGAAAAGGCTCCTTAGAGTATAATTTCAAATATATGGCATTCTGGAAAAGGCAATACTACAGACACAATGAAAAAAGTCAATGGATGCCAGGGGCTGGAGGAAGGGATAAATAGGGATTTTTAACAGTGAAAAATATGCTAATACTAAAATGATAGATATATGTCATTTTATATTTGTCCAAACTCATAAAATGTACAACACCAGGATAAGACCCTAATGTGAAGCTATGAACTTGGGATGACAATGTATCATGTAAGTTCACAGATTATAATAATGTACCACCTCTGGTGGGGGATGTTGCTAATAAGGAGTTAGGGGAGTATATAGGAACCTGTACCTTCCTCTCAATTTTGCTGTGAACCTAAGACCGCTCTAAAAGTCCTTTTAAGAAGGATGTATAGAATATGTCACAGGTAGATTTCCTTTTGTTTTGGGTTCCACCAGGGCACTAATTGTTTAAGGGTTATATGAATGGACAATTTGTAGAAATATATATAATATTAGTATTGGTTATAGTTGCAAACAGTGCACCTGTTCAGACTAATTGACTTGTATTTAACCTTTGGATTGAAATGCCCCATTTTCAGTATGAAAATTCTCAAATTGTTTTTCTAGTAGTTGAACCAAACTGTTTTAAGCCTCCCTTACTTTCCTTAAATTAGGTCATGTTCAATACTTACAAAAACAAAAAGAGAATGTTTAAGAACAATGTGATTGCTTACAGGACAACTGTTTTTCAACCTGGATACTGTGAGTGGGAATCAATTTATTTTTACTGGGCTATTTAAGCCTCCAGTAAAACCTAATTCTTTTGCTCTTCTGCTTATGATCATCTTAAGCATTTTTTTTTTTTTTTTGAGATGGAGTGCAGTGGTGCCTCTTGGCTCACAGCAACCTCCGCCTCCTGGGTTCAAGCTATTCTCCTGCCTCAGCCTCCTGAGTAGCTGGGACCACAGGCATGTGTCACCATGCCTGGCTAATTTTTGTATTTTTATTACAGATGAGGTTTCACCATGCCGGCCAGGCTAGTCTCAAAATCCTGAGCTCATGATCCGCCTGCCTCGGCTTTCCAAAGTGCAAGGATTACAGGTGTGAGCCACCGTGCCCAGCCCATCATCCATAGTTTTTAATATGGCCCACAATTAAATGCAAATGATTCTGATCCCTTCTTATAAAGCAGAGGAATTATTTATTTAAAAAACACTCTTCTCAAAAGCATTTATCTAAGGTTTGTTTGAAATAGCAATTACCTTCCATCTTGAATAAAATTCAAGTTTACAAAATAAATAAATGAATAAAATTCAAGTTTACAAAAATTAGTCACAATTGTTTCAGAACACATTTATTACATATATCCATATATCTTTACATACTGCGAGGAGCACTCAGCCACCTACTTATTTATTCTATTCAGTAGTTATGGTACTCACACTGTTACACATTGGGCTACAACTGTGAAGTAGAACCATATATCTTAAGATCCTCACAGGCAGTGAGAACACTGCAACTGCAGCGGGTCTACTAATTGCATGCTATCTCACGGTTGTAAATGAGCAAGCATGTGTCGGGACACATAGAGGAAGTCAGCAGAAATAATTCTTTTTAAAGGAAATTTATGACCAGACTGGGCAACATAGCAAGACCTCATCTTCACACATACACAAAAATTACCTGGGCATGGTGGCACATGTCTGTAATCCTAGCAACTAGGGAAGCTGAGGTAGGGAGATCGGACGAGCTCAAGAGCTCAAAGTCGCAGTGAGCTAGGACCATATCACCACACTCCAACCTGGGCAACAGAGCCAAACCCTGTCAATCAATTAATAAAGTAGAAGAACTAGTGGGGTTGTATGTAAGTCTAATCATATCATGAAATTGAATAAGGAGCTCTAGAGGACCATGTCATAGTTTGTGGTGTGCCAACTAAAGGTAAGCCCAAAGTGAAGTATCAGGAACAAGTTCCATGGAGAACAAAAGAAACCAAAATGCAATACAATATTTTAGAAATTAGGAATCTTTTATTTGTACCATGATGCTCAAAACTGCATTTGAATAGAAGCATAGTAACAAAAAGGCATTATGCCACACAAGCTATGAATATAAGCATGGAACTTCGTCATATTTCTGACAGTGAGAGATGTCTGGATCCCAGAAAATTTACCTTCAGGCAGCTTGGCATATTTGTAACTCAGCAAATTACAAGAACATTATCTCTGACATTTTCTGTGAATGGCACAAGCTCCCTACTTGCTTCTGCTTATGTAGAAATTAGATTAAAATGGAGTAGACATTTTTGTAAGGTGAGCAATACTGCCTAAATGTATCATACAAAGCACTTTCCTCTTACCTCATTAAAGTGCTTTGTTCTGAAAACAGACTGTTAGCCATTATCATAATTATAATCCTAATTGCTCCATTTATGAAGTGCCTATCACATGCCAGATACTATATTTGCTACTTTCTAGATGTTGTCACATTCATCCTCACAATAATCCTGAGGTATTATCACCACCCCATTTTATAGAAGAGGAAACTGAGGCTCAGAATGACATGGCTAATCTAAAGTCACAAAAGAGAGTACCATATCACCAAACAAAAGTTAACACCTCACATATGCTTAGAAAATGGAGGAAGGAGAAGCTGGTTGCCTCTGGGAAGTTAAGACTAAGAGGTGGTGGGTGAACAAGCTGAACTTTCATTTTTGTATCTCTCTCTACTGCTTCATTTTATTGTATTTTTTACAAAAAGTATGGATTACTTTTATAATAAAAACAATTTAATTCTTTAGTCTGATAAAACACCTGCTTTATGAAAACACCAAATCCCTCGAGAGCTAAACACACAACAAGAATAAGTAAGCACTAGACAGAACTGAATCAGGTTAAAATATCTCGTTCTTTTTAAAAATGAAATAACTGAAAGTAGCTAAATAATGTGGTTTATACTTTAAACTATCATTAGATACTATACACTTATAGGTATATAAACATAGCCTTATATATAATGTAAAAAATATATCTAAGGAATATTTAGCATTGTTTGCCATAAAAAAGATCAGTCATTCTCAACTTCTGCTGCATAACTGAATTTCCATGAAGTTTTGTTTTTAATGATGAAAACTTAGCCTTAATCAGGTAGGAAGTAGGACTTAACTCTGGGGGCAGAGCTCTGTCACAGGACCCAATTGAGGACTGGTTATAAACCAGATCTGGAAGCATCCCCCAATTAGACATGTCCACCAACCTTCCATGTTTACCATTGCCATGGTAAACATGAAGTTATCATACCTTTCCATGACAAAGACCAAATGACCTGAAAATTATCACTCCTTTTCTAGAAATTTCTACCCCTTAATCTGCATGTAATTAGAAATGGGTACAACTATAACTGCAGAACTGCTTCTGGGTTGCTATGCCCAGCACATTGCCCATGGGGGAGCCCTGCTCTGCAGAAGCAGTCACAAAGCCATAGCACTTCTGCTCCTTCAATAAAGCAATCTCTTCTACCACCAGCTTGCCTTTGAATTATTTCCTAGGCAAAGTCAAGAACCCTCCCAGGCTAAGCCCCATTTTAGGGCTCACCTATCCTGCATCATTACTCCAGATGGATGACCTAAATTTAAATTGCTAAGGTAGAATTTGGCACAGGAATTTTTTTTAATTTCCAAAGATGTTTGTTGAATAAACCAATGATTTAGTATCCCTACTAAAATTGTTCTTAAAAAAAAAAAAAAAAGACAGCAATTCCACTCCTGGAATTATACCCAACATACATATGCTTATATTTACCAAAAGACATATGCTAGTCTGATAATCACACTATTCATAATATTCCAAAACTAGAAACTAGCCAAAAGCCTAGAGACAGAAGGATAGATAAATGAGAATATTCGCACAATAGAATGTTATAAAGCAATCTACAGCTACCAGCAACAGTAAGGATGAGTCTCATAAATTAAATGTTGAGAAAAAGTACCCAGATATAAAAGAGTATATACCGTTTGATTCCATTAACATAAAATTTAACAACTAACAAAACTAACTTTTGCTGCTGGAAATCAAGATAGCAGTTACTTTTGGAGTGGAAAGTTTGGGGAAAGAGAGTAAAATGGAGAATAAAGAGCATTTCTGGGATGTTGGTATTTTTCTGTTTCTCAACCTGGCTAATAACATGGGTATGTTCACTGGAGAAAAACTGAGCTGTATGCTTAGCACTATATGCACTTTACTGTACTATGTTATAAAGCAATACAATAAAAGGTACAATAGGCAGTTGATTTAAAACCAAGACATAATAAAATTTAAAATATATAATAAAGGAAAGGATGATGTAATAGGGAGGGAAGGAGTAACAGATGTAGGCATTGAGATCCTGGCACTAGGCCATGAGATAAACTCAGGCTCGTCTTTTGACCTGAGGGCCATCTGTGTCATAGATTCTATCTTATCTTTCTTGTAGAGTCACTGTCAGAATTATGTAACATATGTATGTAAAGCATAGCACTTGGGACTTGGTTCAATAAGCGTTCGTTCATCTCCATTCCTTCCTTGACTCTAAAGCAAAATATGAAAATAAGTTGCATAGAAAGCCAACTGCTATATTCTTAAATGCAGTAAGGGTATATAACCAACGTATAACTCAGTATCAGTGTGAGCATACAGAATACAATGGAGTATTGACACCAGTTCAGAATTACACAATCCCAGAGAATTTTTAGGTATTTCCCATTTGCATGTTTTTCTGCAGTGAGAACACAAATGGTGGTAGAGACTGAGCTTGTTCTCAGTCACTTCTTCTCTAGCAACCTTATCCATGGGGTGGACAATGTAATGTCTAAGAAAACACTGGTGTGACACACTGTTCAACAACCGGGATCTGCTGTGTCACTGAAGAAAGGATGATAAAACTCCAGGAGCCAAATCCAGACGCAACAGGAAGAACATCTGGGTATTAAAGGATTTCAAGCTGAATGGGAGTAAGCACTAGTATATTCTCATTTAAAAGGCAGCCCATTATCTGATGCTGCGAGAGGAGCTGGTTTGTCATAGTGCTTTGACAGTAGGGAACATCTGTCCTCACACCCAGTTCTCATCTGGGCTTCAGAGCAGATGAGATTTAGAGGGGCGAAGGTTGAAATCTAAGACAAATAAGCAAAATTTTATATTAACTAGCATTCTTCACACAAAGAGAAGAGCAGGGGACATTTCAACAACCGTTAACTGTGTTAACCTAAATCAAAAGATCAAGGATTTATGGAGAAAAATAACGGAAATAGATGGGCAACAAAATCAGAAGTAATAAACCTTACTGCATTGTTTTAATGCCCTATTGGTTTACCTACTGCTTTCCCAAGCAAGAATGATGCCTTCTTGACTGACTTTATTTTGCTTTTAGAACAAATACAGTGAGGATATAATCACTATCATTTCTGATGGCAATTTTAAAAATGCCTGGAAATAGAAGAAGTGTTTGGATGAATACAGTTGTTTTATATTCCAGTCTTCTAATACAACCTTTGGCTACTGGGGTCAATTGCAAATGAGTCTAAATGTCAGGGATCATGATCATCCCCAAAATAGATACAAGAAACTTTGGAGGCAGTTACATGGCTATGAAACATCAATATATTACATGACAGTCTTCTAAATATCAAAAAGGATGATAAAGACAATAATAAAATATCATAACTTTGCTCTTTACCTTGAAATCTTTAAAAATTTAATTTTCTGGCGTCTTCCAAAAAGTAAATTGATTGCATACAAAAATTGGGTCAGGTCTATGGCTAAGAAATAATTTAAGAGGTCTGTTTACATGCCATACTTTCACATACTATTTACTAAGAAAACAGAAATGGGGAATGGAGGTTTCTGGTTTATTCTTAGAGTGATTATAATGGAAAAACATAGAAAAAGAGACTAATATGGTGACAGAGAATTTGCTCTTCTGTAGCAGGGGGTCAGCAATTTGTTTCTGTAAAGGGAAAGATAAATACCTTAGAATTTGTGGGCCACATGATTTCTGGCACAACTACTCACAATTCAGCCATGGCAGCATGAAAGAAGCCACAGATGATATATACGTGAATGAGTATGGCTGTATTCTAATAAATGTTTATTTTCAAAACAGGTAGCAAATATTTAGCCTGAGGATCATCATTTGCCAACTCTTACTCTAGAGAGTACTATGAAAACCACCTTCCTATCCAGTGGAATATATCTAACACCCATTTTTATAAATTGAGCCATGAGAAGTTATCAGTTCTCAATGCCACATTAAAAGCTTGGGCACTTATTCTCATAAGATATTAAGCTTCCTCTTTAAGCCTTCTTATACTTAGGAAAAAAAAAACAGAAGACCTTCTTTCTTGATATTTAAGTAAATATTTCACCTGTTTTCATAAGCTTAGAAAGCAAAATAACAAAACTATAAAATGAGTGAAAGATAAACCCTTGACACAAAATAGAATTCTTAGGGGAAGAAAAACTAGTCTATGTGACTGATTCAAACATGATTCATTCCAAGGCAACAAAGAGACTTATATTCTAAAATATGCAGGCAAATAAAAAAGAATAAAATCATGTCTTTTGCAGCAACTTGGATGGAATTGGAGATCATTATCATAAGTGAAGTCACTCAGGAATGAAGAACTAAATACTGCACATTCTCACTTATAAGTGGGAGCCAAGCTATGGGCATGCAAAGGCTTACAGAGTGGTATAATAGACACTGGAGACTCAGAAGTGAGGAGGGTGGGAGGGAGGTGAGGGCCAAAAAACTACCTATAGGGCACAAAGTACACTACTCAGGTAACAGGTCATTCAAATCCCATACTTAATCACTATCCAATTCACCCATGTAACTGAAAACCATTTGTATCCCTAGAGCTATTGAAACAAAATAATTACAATTAAAAAATAAAGATGTAGGCAGGCAAGACAACTTTGCTTCTTTCTCCTTTCAATGACACTATTAAAAACAGTAAGAGAAACTCTTACTGTTAGAGAAGTCAACAAAAATGGTGGGAAGATGCCGGGAGAGCATGCCTGTGGCCACAGACCTTAGACAAAGCCGGCCACATCCAGTTTTCCAAGAGGTGGTGAATTATGAGAGAGAAGACCAATAATCCCTTTTTTGTAACAGACTGGAGTAGGTGCACTGATGGCAAGAGCTTCTCTAATCTTTAACCAACTGTGAGCTAACTGGACAGCTATAGCAAAATAAAAGGTGAGGAATATTTACCCTATCAAACTGCGGGACTAAGACCAGGACAGATGTGGGAATTGTGGTCCTAAAACAGGATTTAATGTTATAAACCCTAGAATTGTTTGGAAATGATATAATTAACAAAAATGGAAAGACAAGTGAAAAAGAAATTCCGTATGATTTTTTTCCTTCTTTAATAGAAATTAGGTAAAGCTGGCAAATCAAGCAGTAAAGGTATACATATGCTTAACAGCCAGAAGTTCCATAAAGATCATGGTGAGTCCCAGGTCTCCACAAGCCTCCTATGATGAATTTCCACAGTGCATTAGTAGGTGAAAGATTTTCTCCAAACACATTACAGCCTTTGGATTTTCTTTATGGCAAATGATGTAAAGAGAAGTATTTGAACTTTGTAGAGAAATTTCTCTAGAAACAAGTTACTGAAATGCAGATAGAAGAAACACTGACGGAAATGGTAAAAGCAGGGAATCTCAAACTGTGGGATAAAGATATTACATGGGGATATGGGCACTTTTTTGACTTACGAAGACTGTGGCTGCCAAAAATATTGCTACATTTTTAGGCCTTGAACATTTATATATTTGTGAAATTTTTCATAAAGATCTTTATTAGAAAAAATAAGAATTTTGTTTTATGATGAGACAAGTTTTAATAGAGTAACCAACTGGCAGTTCATAAGATATAAAGGTGTTAGAGTAGCCAATTAAAAAAACTCCATGTTAGGTGTGAGGAAAACACTAATACATTGTTGCTGGGAAGATAAATTAGCATATTATTTTAGACAGCTATTTGGTAGTATCTTTGAAATTTAGCACTTGCAATCCTAATAATTTATTTAACCTGCTCAAAGAAAGACCAGCTAAATACATTATGGTATATTCATGAGAATTCTATTACCAATCTATACATTTTAAAGTCATATGTGTCACATATATATTATATATGTAATCTGTATGTAAACACTTGTATATGCAAAGAAAATATCTGAAAGGATATAAAATAGGAGTATGAAAGAGTTCTTTCAACATGGTTTGACTTTTTATAATATGTATTTTTATAGTCAAAAATGAAATAAAGATCATATTTAAGATATAGTATCAATGTTTAAATTTTTTTTAGACCACAGAATGAAACATCATGATTTGAAGGGACCTACAAGGACATCATAGCCAGCTCATTCTATAAATGTTTCTCCTCCAGAGATTCTAGAAATATAGTTGTCCAGTCTTCTCCAACCTTTCTGTTCTGAGAATTCACAACCTCCTGCTGCCTAAGCATTGGTGGTTCTGGCAGGAAGATCTCAGAACCGATTCACCCTATCATAGTCTTATACTCCGGAGCCAATGGCCACCACGTGAGTATGAATGAAGAATTGTACTGGCCACCTAACCACTGCAGAACACCAAGGAGCAAGGGTGCTTTCATGACAAATCAGCTTTCCTTGGAAAGGGCAGAAAGGCTGCAACAGAGACACTATGTGGCAGCAAGAAGCAATGGCAATGGAGGACTAATCAGTTACCCAGTTACCTCCTCATGTGAGGTTTGGTGTAGGACTGAACTCTTTGGTCAGAGACTCCAGAGTCCTTCATCAATTCGGGGAGAAGAGGGAATCGTGAAGGGCTTCCAAAGGGAGATAATAGACACCCTGTTTTAAGAGCAGATAGAAGCCCTAATGATTAATTTTTACAAATAAAGTATGTAACTCTTTTTTACTCCAAAATTATGGAGCATGTCTTACCAGACATATTGAAATACAATGCAAAACCTTATACTGGACAACACAGTCAAGAGTAATTAGAGATGGAAAAGAGAACAGGAAGCGTAATCTCAACTAAATTGAGACAATGTTCTGATCCATTTCAGAGGTTTCTAGAACTTCATCTGAGATATTGGTAAAAGGCTCTGAATGGATTAACTGCCTGATTCATCAGTATCAGGTAGACAGAAGGAACAGTAATTTGGTTTTTAAAAGTAGCCTTATGAAGGAGAGAATTCAACTTTTCTGATGTACTGGGAAACTCCCAAAGAAGGCAGTATTTCATATTCATACTGATTGACCTGTGGCTGCTGAAGCCATTGGAATACAGGGAATCCAGGCATACTATCTACCCATTCTACCCTGAAGTCAAAATTCAAGACTTCCATTCTCCCAAACTGCCACTCACCAAAAAGGAGGGAGAGCACCAGCGTGAGCAAGACCAAGGACACAGTTAGGCCATATTTTTAAAAGATCATTGAAAGCAGCAATGAGGTTAAAAATCTATCCTCTGAGTAGGGAGTTTTCCATACTTTCATTTTAGGTGTGTCTCTTTCCTCCCATAGGCTGCTTTTCTCATAGAGCTTGTTTGATAAAATTGATCCAAAAGGTTCCTCTTTTCCGTGGGAAGTACCTGAACCATCAGTCTCTCTCCATCCCCCACAGCATGAAGCAGGAACCAGCATAGGCTCGGAGGACAGGTCCAACAGGCAGCTAGGCAGGCTCCGATCAGGAAAACAGAATCCTCACAACCAAAGTGGTCCTGTCTGGTTCACTATATGCCCTCATTAGAAATAAGATGTAAATTCCTCTTATTCCTCAAATATCCCTTCAGCCACATATACCTGACAGTTGGTGCCAGAACAAAATTTGGGATCTAGCCAGATATCTTCAGATTCAACCAACAGGCATCTGCAAAAAATTGTGAGGGTAGCTCTTTGGGACTAGCAAAAATATTTTGCCTCAAAAAGTTCTACGCTTTTCTTATAACAAAGGTAATCATCTTGCTCTATAATGAGAATCAAAGTGATAATATATTCATTTCTCCTAAAACCTAGGTTATGCCTGGTAGTAAATTAGATATTTCAGGAAACACACTTTTATATCATTGACTGACTAAAGTGCTATTTACCTCCAGAGTAAAAATCTAAAAAATGACCTCTGTGTAACCTCAAAAAAAAAAAAAAGTATGATGTCTCGTGAAACAACCAAGTATGACTCAGACACCAGAGCCAATGTGGCTGAGTAAAAACACAACAAAAAATAGATAAGCTGAGGAGTACTTTCTGCTAATAGAGAGTCATTATTTTACAGGCCTGGGCAAAAACCTTTATTTGGGAAAGGGCTTCATTTCAAACAGTCTCAGTGAAGCTGGTGAGTCGTGTTGCTCCGATCCCTTGCCCACAGGGACAGCCAGGTGACCCAGACTGGCTAATTTGAGTACTCTCTTCCCCTAGCTACCATAATCATTTCAGAGATGGGCATGTGGGTCTAACCAGTATCTTTTCTGCAAGTGAAAAATACTCAATCACTGAGTTAAATCCTGTTTTACAGGCTGCAATTATGTAAAATCAGAATTGCCAAGCACCACCTTTTTCTGTTACATGAAATACGTCATCTAAAGAAGAAGAAAATCAGGTCAGTGAAAGAGAAGCAGAGTCTAGAGGTAGCAGCATAGCCCTAATAAGGTCCTTCTAGTCACCAGATCCAGCCGTGCCTTAAGTTAGTCCCACCTTGGACTTGTCAATTACTTGCGCATCTCCCGTTATCCTTTTTGGCTTGGATGTCTACCATTTGTCTATAATAATCCTGAATAATACAACTGCCGCACCTGACAAAAACACGCTGTTTAAAAATTTTACCTTAAAGCCACACGACTGTCTTAGTCATAATTAAAGTATAAGGTCATCTCTGATCCTCTTTTACCAGAACTTATTTTAAGTCTTTTTAAAATAAGTATTTTATGTTTATAAAAACATACATGCTTCAGAATATTTACAAATTTCAAAATCAGCATTGAAAGAAAACAAATCACAACTCCTTGAACCAGAAGATATCACTGTCAGTGTTTTAATGTCCTTCCTTCTAGTTTAGAATCATGTTACATGGTTTTTAAAGTTGAGAACATCAACTGTAGAGCTTGCTCTTACTCAACATTAGCTTGTGCATGATTTCCCACATAATGAAATGCTCTTCAAGTATATGACTCTTAACAGCTTCACAGTATTTCTTTCGGTCTCTCTCCTCCTCGAAACATTTTCTTACCTTGGCTCCTAAAACACGCATTCTTCACTTTTCCTCCTTCCTCACCAACCCCACTTCTTTCTTATCTCCCTTACCTCTAAGTGTTGAAGAAGCTCCAGATTCAGTCTTTAAACTGCTTCTTCCTCTACTCAGATATTTAGGGAATCACATTCTACCTCACAGCTTTCAAAACCATGTATATACTGACAATTTCCAAATTTATATATGCAGCCTGGACCTCTCTGATCTATTTCAGACTTTTATATTCAATGTCTTATAGACATAGTTATTTGTCTTATACACACCTCAAGTTGGCATATCCAAGACTGATCTGATAATCACCCCAAATAGCTCCCACTGAAGCCCTCCCTATTTCAGTGAAGGACAATGCCCCATCCTTCTAGTTGCTCAAATCTGATATTTTCAGAGTCACCCAGCTCTCTTCTTTCTCTCATGTCCTGCGTCCTGTCATTATCTGTCATCAGGTTCTATGGGCCCTACTTTTAAAACATACACAGAATCTGATCATTTCTCACAAACCCACCAGCACTACCCTAGTCCAAGCCACTCCACCTCTCACCTGAAACTCATGTTCTTGCTTCTATCCTCCCCCTCCTCTCTTGAACACATTCAGTTTGGCTGTTATTTCAACTACTCCACCAGAACAGTTCTTATCGAGGCCACCAAAGACTACCATTTTGACAAATTTTATGATGATGTCTCAATCCTTAATATACTTAGCCGATTGGGAGGCATTTCACCCAGTTGCATACTTGCTCTCTTTGACAGTCTTTCTTTTACTTAAGGATTACACTTTCTTTTTGTGTCTCTTCTAACTCACTGAGTGCCCCTTTTCAGTCTACTTGACAGGTTCCTTCACACACCCTGACCTAAAATATTGGCGTAATCCATGGCTCAGTTTTCAGACCTCTTCCCTTCATCTGAATTCACTTAGATGATTTCACCTAGTATCATACCTTAAATACCAATATGCTATGGGCTACTCGATGTCTCTTCCCTAAACTGTGTACTCATCAATGCTACTGCCAACTATTTCTTGAATGAAGGCAGGAACTATGTCCATCTTCACCTAAACACCTAAAATAGTGCTTGACACTGTAGTCAATTATTAACTGTTAAATTAATGAATATTGTCCAACCAAACGTCATTGTGAGAAAAATTAAAAGATAGTTGACAGTCATTAGCTAATTTCAAGTAGTTTTTTAAAACATACAACCCAGTGGCATAACAGAAGGCAGTTCATTGACATTGTTTTCTAGGTGTACATTGGTGAGATGGTCTGGCTTCTTCCAAACCTGCGAATCAGAGCACCTAAAGGAAATGATAGATTCAATGTCAGTGAGTAAATCCTCTGTTCATTTTTTTTCTCATTCTCAGGCCATTAGTCATGTTTGAGCAACAGAAATCTTAGAGACATATTCTTAAATATCATAGAGTAAAAGAATTCTATGCTGCCAATTCATAGCAAAATCAGGTATAATCAATTGAGTAAAGGTTAAGGTTGGCACTGTCTTGAAAAATTAAGCATCTTAAAAAGGACAGATGCAACAAAGAAAAGGGGCCTAGTCTATGTTGCTTTGAACAAGAAAAACAAATAAGTGTTGACACCCCAAATGTCCCGGCCATTTCAGTTTCTCAGACTACAATCCATTAAAAAATAGTTTAATTGCAATGATATGGACAAACTCACAGATACACTGTTGAGTGAAACAAGCCAGACGTAGAAGACTGCAGAAGATGCTACAGTCCTTGCCTCCATGAGGAAGGAGGGCCGCATGTTTCTATTTAAGCTAAAGTCAAAAAGGGATAGGAGAGTACTTTCAAAAATGATGAAAATGGTAGAAACCTTAATTTGGGTGACAGTTACATGCATATACCATCAAAATTCATATTTGTCGAAACTCATTGACAAAACTGTATTTGTCAAAACTAATTGAATAGTATACTTAAGAGCTTTATGTTTTAATAAATTTAAAATATAACTCAATTCAGACAAAATAAAAGTGTCCTTCAGTGAGTGTTCTGGAAGAGAAGGAATGAAATAAATATAAACAAATTTCCTTACTGAAAGATCTCTCACAGCTTTTAATACGCAATTATGTACCATAGGATGCAGTAATGTTCCAGACTTAATTGATCAAGGAACTTTTATTTTCTCATATACACTGACATCTATAAGGCACTACAGTTTCAGAAAACCAGTAACTTCAGCCTCGAAAAAAATCAAACAAGGGTGACAAATACCACTGCAGTCATTGAGCAAAAATTAACATCTAATTTCAAGTAATCACTTTCTGGTGAACCTTCCAGAATGAACTAGTTCTAAAATGTTGTTCCATGTAAGGTCCAATTAAGGACTAGAGAAATTCTGCCCAAGATGATAAATATAGTTTTGGAGTTGTTGACCTTAATTTCCTTCTGTCAGTCATTAGATAGCAAAGCCAGATGTATATTGAAGAAGTCTAAGCTTATGGCAAGGAAGCATCATTCATCATCATATAGACAACACTTACCTGTTTTGTGTAAGACATCCAGCTCACCCAGAGATGCTACCAGGGCATTAAAACACAGCTAAAGATGATAAGTCACAGGTTGAGCTCCCCAGGAAGCTGACCCTGCGACTGATGTCTGTGCAAGATATTTGTGTGGGGAGAGCTCTCAGATCAACACCTGTGGGGGAGCAAGAGAAGCCAGACTAGACACGGGGAGATATTTAACTGGGATTTGGCATAACAAAGGCCTCGGTGGATCCCACAGGAGCACTGGAACCAAAGTGATTCAGCCATCAGGCAAGAGGGCCAACCCTT
Source organism: Callithrix jacchus (assembly GCF_049354715.1). Taxonomy (NCBI): domain Eukaryota; kingdom Metazoa; phylum Chordata; class Mammalia; order Primates; family Cebidae; genus Callithrix; species Callithrix jacchus. The sequence goes on from NC_133502.1 coordinate 69,156,593, forward strand.
TATATCCTGACAACAGATCAGTCATTGCATTCTGGATGCCACTGGGAAGGGGCATGACCACTGGGAAGCTGGCCTCCTTAGCTGAGGGTAGTTTTCACAGAACGAATGCAGAGCTAGCCACCAATCCTTCCAGCAGCAGGGAGCGTGAGTGCCTCAGCAGTGAAGCAGAAGCTAAGCGAAGCATCACAGCCTGCACTACACAGACAATACACACACTTTTCACCAAACTCACAAGAGGCATCCGCCCAGCAAGAAACCATTCCTACCTGAGACTCTGACTCTCATGCTATTAACTGAGAAGCTCTGTTTAAGAATCAGGAGCCTAGATTGTGCCCCTATTGCTTTGTCCATAACAAGTTCATAAAATTGCAATAAAAACTACAAATAATCTTAGATGATTACCAAAAAAATATTCCCAGTGTAAACCACATAAGAAACACTGATTAGTTTTGGCATGACTAAAAGCCTAGCTGTTCTTCATGAGAAACAATGGCCTGAGATCATCAGAATTCTCTAAGAGCTATAACAAGAAAATCTATAAAATTTAACCACAGAAGCTTTTGAATAACTCTCTAACACTGGAGTACTTTCTATATCACATTTCCCTTTGCCCTCTGTAATAAAATTAAATTGGTATCCCAATAAACAAAGTAACAAGGAAAAATGAGAGTTTCAAATTTTCACCCTGGTTCTTCTTTTTAACAATCAATTCATCTTAATTTATGCTTTTAACAATTCAATCACAACACATCTGTGGAGGACCTTCCACTATGAGATACCATGCTTAGACACCACATGTGAAGTTTTGAATTACATCTGGGTGGATAGTATAATATAGATGTATATTATAGTATATCATATCTATATTAAGGGCATAGAGAGGAATAAAAGTTCAACATCTAATACAGAAGACAGACATTTACACAGATATCATTACAGAGACATTACACATACAACAGCCAATAGAGAAGACAGACTTTACACAGATGTCCATCATGCATTCATTCAACAAACATACTTAAGCTAACTATGTGCCCAGCTGTTCACAAAATAGCACAGTTCCTGCCTTTATGAGGCTTACATGAGATGTGATGTGTTAAAATAGAAGACTGCAGAAGATGCTATAATCTTTGCCTCCACTGGGAAGGGGGGCTGCAGAAAGCTTAGGAACAGCACACTTAGTAAGAATAGCAGCAACTAACCTTTATTGAGTGCTTAAAATGTGCCAGGCACGTATGTAAATTTATTTGGCTTTCACATCAATCCTCCTAGGTCTTTTTATTATTAATATTCCCTACTTGCAGATGAGGAGACTAAAACACAGAGAGATTAAGCAGCTTAATCAAGGCCACGCAAGTGATGAGTGGTAGGCCTGGGATCCAGAGGAGACAACTCTGGAACTGAGGAGGAATTCACCAGATGGACACACACAAAAGGAATGGTGAGAGCACTCCAGGCACAGGGAAGTACAAGTACAAAGACATAGAAATGGTCAGAAACCCACTGTGGAAGACAGTATCGTGATTCCACAAAGATCTAGAAATAAAAATTCCATTTGACCCAGCAATCCCATTGCTGGGTATACATCCAAAGGATTATAAATCTTTCTATTCTAAAGAAACATGCGCACGTATGTTCACTGCGGCCCTGTTTACAATAGCAAAGACCTGGAACCAACCCAAATGCCCATCGATGATAGACTGGACAAGGATAATGTGACATATACACCATGGAATACTACGCAGCCATAAAAAAAAAAGATGAGTTCATGCCCTTTGTAGAGACATGGATGCATCTGGAAACCATGATTTTCAGCAAACTGACACAAGAACAGAAAATCAAACACTGCATGTTCTCACTTGTAGGCCAGTGTTGAACAATGAGAACACATGGACACAAGGAGGGGAGCATCACACACTGGGGTCTGTTGCGGGGGGCAAAGGGAGGAACAGTGTGGGGTGGGAGTTGGGAAGGGATAACATGGGGAGAAATGCCAGATATAGGCAACAGGAGGATGGAGACAGCAAACCACGTTGCCATGTATGTACCTATGCAACAATCCTGCATGATCTGCACATGTACCCCAGAACCTAAAGTGTAATTATATATATATAAACAAACAAACAAAAATATGGTCAGAAACCTGCAAGTTCAGTCCTCATATAGGCTGCTTGTGGGAGAGTAACCAGAGATCAGGCCTGAAAAGTGGGGCAAGCAGGGTACAGCTAGACGAGGGATGGTGTCATGTGCCCCACAAGGAAGGGACTGCACGAGTGTAGGCATGGAAGTGAGGCCAATTCTGTTATTAAATTATATCACTAAGAATATCAATTAGAATGAAAGTGGCTATTCCTTGAGAACCTCCTATAAGCCAGACATGGGCCAAATACTTACACACACTATCTCATTTTAGCTTCACTACAATCTCATGAGGCAGGTACCACCATCATCCCATTTTACAAGTGAGAAGACTGAGCTTTAAAGGGAGAAACTAGATGATGCAAGGTTTCACCGTTTGTGAGTTACAGAGCTAGGATTCAAAATCAAGGAACTCTAAGGTCTGTGTTCTCCACTGCCTGCTCGCCAGTGCACACATTTGACATAGAGGGGTAGGAGGGTTGCAGGCAGGGCACGGGGGGGGCACTAAGGCACCTGCCCAGGAAATGGATGGCCCAGGCCTCAACCACAGAGGTTCGAGCTGCCAGCTGCAAGAGACAACTTGTGAGAAATACGCATATAGAGGTAGCACCGGAGACTAAGTAGGACCTGGCAGCGAAAATGAAGGAAGAGTTGTGGAAAACAGCAGCTGTCTGAAAAGGTAGTGATTCTGCCACACAAGTGAATGGGCAGGAACAAGCACTTAGAGCCAGGCAGGGGGTTGGAGAGTGAGGGAAGATGCTGAGGTCGAGGTCTCCTAGGCTACCATGGAAGGAGCCAATGGGCAACTGGAGATTAGGTCTGCAACTGAGAGAAATAATCAGCTATGAAGGTACGGACTTGGCCACAAACACGTTGAAGGCATGAGAGTGGCTGAATTTGTCCAGGGAGAATGTAAAGAACAGAAGGTGCTAGAAGTCTAGAAAACCCCAACTATTCAGGAAAATATTTTCATGCCTAATAGACAGATCAGCCTCCTTTACAAACCTACTTGAAAAAGGGCTGTCTTTACAGGTAAGGCAAATTGTCATTACCGGTGGGAGAAAAAAAGTTGGTACTGCAAAACCAACTTATTTCCTACCGCAGGTAAGGTTTTGAATTTCATCTGGGTGGCACATTTCTGCTGAAGAAAATAAGCCAGTTGAGTGGTGTTATCTATTAAATAAATAAAAATAGTGCTAATCGTTTATCAGAGTTAACACCACAGATGTGCCTGGCCACCCTGAGCCCATGTGGCCAATATCAGTAATTCCACCCTGGACACAAACACTGTTGGCTTTGGATGGAGGCGCAGGATGCTTACAGCATTCCCAGGGCGTACTGTTTTCTAGCCTTCTTTATGTTCTCTCTTCACCCTTCAGCCTAAAAAATTATGACAGTGCCCCTTACCTACCTTAACAGGAATCTGCACAAAAGGCCATTTCTCCAGTTTCTCTCTCTCAAAAGCAAAGGAAAACTTCCCAATGTTAATATGTAGCAAAAAGAGGGAGAAAAAAAAGCCTATTTGGTCCGCCCTCCTGGCTGTTGCTACCTTGCAGCTTATGACATACAGATAGAGGGAGGTCTGATGAAGTGAACGAGGCAGCCAGAGAGCTACTCCATTCCCGTGGAAACCAGGAGTCCCTTGGTGCAGACAGCTCTGCCTACTTTCCATGCAGTTCTTTTGTGCGACTTCGAGGGGCTCGTGAATGATTTCTAAATGTGTGCCTGCTGAGGCGAGCTGCACAGGGAGGAAGGACCCAGCCGAGCCGTGCCAGAGGAAGCCAACAGGATCCTAGCAGTGCGGGAGCTGGCTCAGCCCTTGCATGCAGTTTTTGAAGTCAGCAAAACAGAAAGCAAATTACTATCATATTATGCTGGTGGAAGATCAAGAAGCGGGGACTCTCCACCAGTTTAATTACTGCGAGAGATGCAGCGAGTCACAGAATAACAAGTGTGTCTCATGTGTGGACCCCGAAGACAAATGTAAGTTTTCATGCTGCTATATTTTATTGCTGTGTAATTTTCTTTCCGGTTTGAAATCATGCTTGGCCAAAATGTAATCATTTCAATGAGAATTTCTAGTGGGGAAAGTTGTCTGCTAATCTTTACTTAAGACTTTTTTCTTTTCCTTTTATCAACCAAACAACATAGGAACCGAAATTCCTGACAGCAGCTGTGACAATTCAGCCTAAGAATGGCTGAGAACTGTAACCCAAAGTATATCCAATTACTATGGGATTAACACTGGATGTATTTTTAACTGACTTTCTTAATGGAGAATGTGAACATCCCCGCTGTTTCTGATTGCATGCTGTTTCAATGATACTGTGGCTAAACTAATACTATCGGCATAACCAGCAAAATGAGATCTAGTTAAACAAGATTCCCAGTAGTGACAAAACTTTTCTTCTTTGTCCAGGACATTTGTCTCCCTGAATGCTAAAAAAAAAAAACAAAAACAAAAACCTGCAACCTCTGTGCTAAAAGTTCATTCTGCTTTTTTGTCCTCGCTTTGGTGAGAAAATAATAAAACCGAACAGTGAACTCTCCTAAAATTGTGAATGAAGAAAACTTAGAGCCACCACGGTTCAGTTCTTTAACTATCACTGTAATAATGGAAGACAAAACTCCAGCCCAGGGAGACCAGCATGCACACCAGCCTCAGTGTTACAGAGCGTGGGGACACCAAGGTGAATGGTGAGCAGAGGCTGTAACGTGTTAGTCCTTCCACACCTCATCTGCTGCAAGTTCTGGCTTAGACATGGATATTCTTTGTGAAGAAAATACTTCTTTGAGCTCAGCTACGAACTCCTTAATGCAATTAAATGACGACACCAGGCTCTACAGTAATGACTTTAACTCCGGAGAAGCTAACACTTCTGTTGCATTTAACTGGACAGTCGACTCTGAAAATCGAACCAACCTTTCCTGTGAAGGGTGCCTCTCACCATCCTGTCTCTCCTTACTTCATCTCCAGGAAAAAAACTGGTCTGCTTTATTGACAGCTGTAGTGATTATTCTAACCATTGCTGGAAACATACTCGTCATCATGGCAGTGTCCCTAGAGAAAAAGCTGCAGAATGCCACCAACTATTTCCTGATGTCACTTGCCATAGCTGATATGCTGCTGGGTTTCCTTGTCATGCCCGTGTCCATGTTAACCATCCTGTATGGTGAGTGGCGTTAGTTTCCCAGCTGTACCCACGCTGGTAATAAAGAGCATGTGCATGCCATCAGCAGATGAGATGGGGCCCAGGGGTCAAACTCTAAATAGAAGGCTTTGTTTATAGACTAGGGTCTACCACGTTACTTCTATTTTCCTCTTAAAATGAGATTTCACATAAAAATCCGACAGCCTATTACCTGTGATCACTGGAGAGTTTTGTGCTTTAAAACATGTACATTTCATGTAGAAGTTTTTATAAATTGCCCCGATACAGTCATAAAGCAGTAACTTACCCGTCATTCTGAATCTACTTGATTTTTGCCCCTTTATATATCCCAACCAATATTCCAGCCTTCAGGACAGAACAGTTTTTTATCTTTGTCACACAGTTTCCAGCACTGCTAATGGAGTGGTAAAGCCTTCCCAATTACCTTGGAACATTTGCAGGGAGAACATTAGTGGTGCAGTAGGTTTTATGTTAAAATATGCAGAGTCTCCATTAGAATAAATGAATTACTCCAGTTTTAATTGTTCCCTGCCCAGAGAAGCTAATTTGGAAATGTGCCTTTGAATTATATCCTCAACTCTTTAAAAATGCATATGCATAAACTCCTCCAGTCTGGTTTGGAGGAGGGTGGGAAGCGAATGGGAAGAGATTAATCTTGCTTTCTTCTCAACAGAGTTTGAAACAGTCAAACCTCCCAGCAAGGGAGCAGAATGTGACCTTCTTTCCAAATTATGAGTAATACAGCCAGACATCTCCTTAAAAGAGAAGGAGACTATTGGGACTGGTGAAACAGGTGCAAGCAGCAGTTACCCAGGTCTCAGAGACAGGTTACGATAGCTATCTTTCAGGGAAAACTTTTTGGCCAAGTCTTAGGGCTAAGATTAAAAATCATCAAGCCAGCCCTGGAGAGTGTAAGGAAGGAAGGCGGTATGCAAGGGCGAGCAGGTACCAGTATGCACAAGGCTGCTAATGCTCAGTCCAAGTCCAGCCTCGCTTGACCATTTAAATGCCACACCAGAATGATTTCATTAAATTCGCCTGTTCTTTCCTGGGCGTCCCGGGAAGGTTCTTGCTTCCTAAACCTCCTCCCCTAGGGGGCAAACTCCAGTGGGGGTGGGAGGAGTGACAGAGCAGGAACCTAAACAGCGGCTGGAGGGTGGGATGACCCGCGGCGCCATCCGCTCGGGGAGCAAGGACGCCCCCTGGCGGTGGCCGCTCAGCGTGCAGCCTGTTCCCTCCGGAGCCCCGCCCCTCCCTGGGCTACTACTTCCACCACCCCCAGCCCACGGGGCGTGGGGCATGGGGCGTGGGACTTCTCCCACAAGGAAATGCCCTCTCCTTATCCTGCCGCGGACATACAGACTGAGGCCTGGGCCCACTCCTTGTATAGAAAACCCCTCTGGGGGCCAACATCTGTTCCGAATAGACAGAGCTTGGCTTCCCCCATCAGGCGCTGCAAAGAAAAGGCTTTCGTTAGTTCAAGCGCTTTGCAAATAATTCAAGTGAACGGTTGTAAATTAGACTTGTACCTATGCTCTTTACTTGTCTAAATATCCCTCGCGGCATTTTGGTAGAGAGTATACGTTTGGTTGGAGAGTTTGTTCGGCTTTATGTGTCTGTAACAAGAAAAGTAGACTTTAAAATTTTCCTTCTCACATGCAGACAGATCACAGTATAAGCAACTTCGCTGCTTATACTGTGACCAAAACTAATTAAGGTTTACATAACTGCTTGATCCCCCTCCAAAACACAAAACCAGGACACTTTGCTTATGTCCATAAGGCAGTCCAATCCTCCTAATGTAGCAGGTGACCTGCACTGTCTCTTACACTGGAATTGTCTGGGGAGCTTTGCAAACGCTTTGACATTTCATGTCTACCTCAGTCACACACGCCCACCTCCAGACATGATTTAATTGGGCTGGGTTTGGCATGGGCATCAGGACCTTCTCTAAAGCTCTCCGGGTGATTCTGATGTGTAGCCAGGGGTGAGAGCCACCGTCCTAAAGCAGCGGTTCGCAAAGCGCTGTCTCTGGACGTGCAGCATCAGCATCACCCGGGAGCTTGCTAATTCAAATGCAAATTCTACAGTCTGCTCCAGACGAACTGCATCCGAGCCTCTGGAGGGAGGTCCAGCAATGCGTGTTTTAAGAGGTGTGGGAGAGTCTGATGCTCACTGAAGTTTGAGAAATGCCTCCCTAAAACAAAGCTCAGAGCAAGGACACCTTCCCTTATTTTTCTTCACCCTTGTCTTCAGCTCTCCCACAGATACCCCAAATTTGAGTTTGGCACCCAAAGCCTTATTAGGTCATTATTTTTCATTTTTACAAATAGACATATTCACAATCTGAATTTTTAATCATTTAGTCACTTGCACCAATGCAATTCATTGCCATCACTGATGGGACTGGATGGCAAAATGTCCATAAGCATCACTGCATGGGACTGGATGGTTATAATGGCCAAGAGGTGAGACCGACCTTAGGGAAATACAATCCAGGTAAATGTGTGAATAAATCCTGACAGTATGGCATGAGAGGTGCTACAGAAGAGGAGCCAAAACACGTCACAACTTTTGACGTAAGTCACTTTAAAAAAAATGTTTTGCCAGGTGTAAGGGGGAAGAAAGAGAACCTTCAAAGAGAGAGAATCCGATTTACCACGCCACACTCCCATAATTCCAGACACTAGAAATGTCCAAAGCCTGTATTCATCAGCCAGTGCTCACATATCATAATTAAGTACAGTTGTTAGTGGCTTTTTTCAAATACGAAAAATATACTGTGTTGCTCTTTGCTACCACCTGTGCCTGTCCCAGAACTGGAAATTGTCATAGGGTAGGGATCCACATGCCCTAGGAGGCATAAGTTTGCTGACACCAACTTTCTGCCTCATAGGATACCGGTGGCCTCTGCCCAGCAAGCTTTGCGCAGTCTGGATTTACCTGGATGTGCTCTTCTCCACGGCCTCCATCATGCACCTCTGCGCCATCTCACTGGACCGCTACGTTGCCATCCAGAATCCCATCCACCACAGCCGCTTCAACTCCAGAACGAAGGCATTTCTGAAAATCATTGCTGTCTGGACTATCTCAGTAGGTAAGTGGGAACATATTTCAGAGTCTCATTCAAAATGACAGTTCGTGATTTCTGAAAAGACTTGTTCCATTTTGTTGTACTGAAACCTGACATCCTCAATCTACTGTTTTGGGTGGTGCAAGATATGATACAACATCATAATTATCAAATTTCGCCTCAGAAAAGAAAATTCTGTTTATATCACTGGTTGACAGCATGAATTTGTATTGCTTTGCACAGGCAAGACTATAAACAGCAGAGCCAAATCAGAAATAATTGTGCTGTTTTCCCCGTTTCTCACTTTCAAGTCCACAACTCTAATTCTTGGGTTTCCCAAAGACCTCAACTTTTATAATCACTGGACTTATGGTCAATGAAAGGATGCAGACCACTCCAATAGAGAAAGAAAGCCTCTGAGCTCTAAAGAAAGGTACTATGTGCTGCAGCATGGAGGGAAAAGCCGAGGCCAGAGGAAAGTGCCAGAATCTGCTTAGGGGCAAGGCTGCTTTTCAGTCCACCCTAGTGCCTTTATAGACCATCCTCCTTTGATGATACCACACACCAAAGGATTTCATCTTGCTTCTGTTAGATTATATACATTCATCTCTTACCAGTACTGATCTTGTGACTTCATATACCCAACATCAGAAAAGCGAAGGTAATGAAAGCTAAGGGGGCAGCTCCCAGGCAGTGGAGTCAATTGTACCTGTCAACCTCGCCAGCTTGGTTGGTAACGAAAGAGTCTCTAGATTCAGTGGAATAACAGTACTAATAATAAGAGCAAACACAACAATATAGCATCTTGTATTTTTTAGCTCCCATTGCTTACTTTGCCACTAGCAATGGGAACTAATATGCAATTTGGAGAGTAGTCAGCTCCATCTTACAGATGAGGAAACTGGGATTCAAAAAGCAAAATGAGCTGTGCAAAGCCCCACAGCCAGTAAGTAGCACAGTGAGGATTTTGTTGAATCCTGATGGGAACATCTGATAGAAACACTAACAAATCACACTTGTGTCACTTTCAAATGTTTAAAGTCTTACCTACTTTCTATTTTAAACTTCCCATTGCCGTTTGAGGTAGAAGATTCTATGATGCTTATTTGATTAGCTAGGGAACCAGACTGCAGAAGTATTGCAGCTTACGGGGTCATACCTTCAGCTTGCAGCAGGACTAGGACTCTAAACTTCTAGCACAAAGCCCCGTTCTTTCTGTACCTTCCTTAGGAAACAATTTTTGCTCCAAGAAAATGCTTGCAGTTTCTGGGACTGTGCAAGTTGGACTCATTCTACTAGGAGCCAGAGAGTAAAGGGCCAGTAACCACTCAATCCCTATTACACATAAAATGCCCCAGGGGAGCATTCTGATTTAATTGCCCAGGGCGGGGCCAGGTGATTCTAAGGAGCAGTCAGAGTTGAAGACCACTGAGACAGGTTTTCAGGGTGGTCAGTGTGATAGGTAGAAGAATCAACAATAATGCAAAGGAAGCAAATGAAGCTATTTATTTTCACCCTGATACCCTGTCCTTAGTTTTACTCTAATGTACTGTGCCATTGGTGAGACATGCTGGGAAGATCACCCATCCTTTACCCTCAGCTACACTGACTCCCCATCTCATTCAAGTTTCATGATAGCAACAGTAGTAAGGACAAACAGTTTCTGAGCACTGAGTACAGACCCAGTAGTATACAAAGCACCTTAAAGAAAATGAGCTGCAGAGAACTCAGTTGCACAGGACGATATTACTTATAATCAGGAGTCATTATGGATTAATCTGAGTCCAAAGCCCATGCTCTTTCCACTACTCAAAAGATAATCTGCCTCTGGCTCTTTCTGGCTATCACCACAGGAGGCAAGCAGGCTGGAATGGTTGAGGTGGTCCTGGGCAGGGGTCATCATTCATTGGCCAATCTTTTAATGTGCATCTACTATGTGCTTGGCACTGGATAGACCAAGATGAAAAAGATATGCATTCAAAGATCTCTCACAGTGAGATAGGAGAAGACAAATAAGGAAACAAAAGAGAAAAAAAAACTTACATCAAATCTATGCTAGAAATCTCTGAGGTGTGTGCCCTGAGGAGGTGACAAGTGGAAAATGTAAAAAGGAAAAAGGCAGATCTAATGAAGGACCTTGAGCACAAATATTCTCTTGAGTTTTCTTCTAGTGTTTCTGTTTTGATTATTTTGTTGCTTCAGGTTTAGTTTGCTTTGTGTGTTGTTTCTTTTAATTTGGATCTTTAGTGTAGCTGGAATTTTAAAATATGATCTAACTTGTTTTCCTCTAGTAGTGACTAAAGCCTTTTCAGACACTATTGATATTTTTTCTTCAAGTTATCGGTATGTTCACTCTTGATAAATTTCTAAATACTGGCTTGCATTCCTGGTATGTTGAGTTCAGATGACAAAGTTGGTTGGTTTATGATTCTTACAATATTTCCTTTTCTAGCTTTAAGTGATAGAGAAGTATTACACTTTGTCTTGAAGTATTTAAGCAGAAATTATATATTTTTGAGAGGTTCTGTAGAACTTGGTTCCAAATCTCTCTCATCCTGGTTCCTTTTTAGATAGTATTTTAAGTTACATCTCTAACTTCAATAGTTATTTCATTTACATTTTCTACCTCTTCTTGGGCTATTAGCTGCATACAAAATTTCTCTTTTATATTATTCTTTTATCATTAAATGTCCCACTTTAGTGATGCTTCCTGGCTTAAAATCTACTTGACTTTTTTTGATTGTCATTTTTGGATGTATCTTATTTTATCCAATTTAAAATCAAACCTTTCGTGACTTTAAATATAAAGTGTTAGCCTATAAGCAGCATATAAATTTTTGTTTTTAATTTAATCTTTGTCTGTTAGTTGGAGTATTTAGTCTTTTTACATATAATGTTAACTCATATTTGGGTTTAAAACCATTTGCTTTCCATTTTCCTGTTTGTTCTATATTCTAGTTTCCTTTCATTCTTGCCTTCTTTTGGACTAATCAAGAATTGTCCATTCATCATTCCTCTTTATGAGCTTGTTATCCATTGTTTCAAACTATTTTAGTGATTATCACACTCCACTTAGACTCTAAAACATATTGTTACTTGTAACATTTTTTGGATAATGCAAAAACTTTAGAACTTTTTAACTCCAACTACCCCTGTTGTCTTGTGGGTTTTTTCCCCATTTGCTGTCTGTCTGTTTTAAGCCCATAAGACATTACGGCCATTCTGTTCACTATTTCTCACATATTAGCCCTCTGTTGCTATTCATTGCTTTCTTCATTTTCATGGTTTTGCCTGGATTCCTCATTCCTAAAGAAGTTCCTTTAGAATATCATGTAGTTTTTTCTGTTTTTCTTATTCTAGGCATCTTTATCTTGCTTTCATTTCAAGCACATTTTTGCTCAGTATAGAATTCTAGGCTGACAGTCATCTTTTTTTTCCAGCACTTTCTAGGTAGTAAATTCAACATTTCAAGCTTATATTTTGTTCTTATTTGCAAGAACCCAGCTGTCAGTCTTATTGTTGTTCCTTCAGAACCATCACCTTTTGCCACACCCTGCTGCTTCAGAATGTTTTGTCTCTATTTCAGCAACTTTACCATGATATACTTTGTTGTGAATTAGTTTTGTTTTTATCCTGCATGGTGTATGTACTGATTCTTAAACCTGTGACTTTGGCCACTTTGAGAAAACTCTTGGCCATGATCTTTTCAAATATTGCTTCTGCCCCCATTCTCTCTCTTCTTCATATCTGGGTCTTCAGTTTCATGTATGCTAAATTTTTTACCCAAGTTCTTTATAACTCAAACACTTCTACATGGTTTTTTTTCAACTTTTAAGTTCAGGGGTACATGCGCAGGATGTGCAGGTTTGTTACCAAGGTAAACACGTGACACTGTGGTTTGCTGAACAGAGCAGGTATTAAACCCAGCATCCGTTAGCTGTCTTCCTGATGCTCTCCTTCCCCATACCCACCACAGCAGGCCCCAGTGTGTGTTGACATCTGCCATGTGTCCATGTGTTCTCATCATTCAGCTCCCACATATTAGTGAGAACATGCAATGTCAAACACTTCTACATTTTCTATGTTTTTCTCCTCTTCTTTTCGTTTAGATAGCTTTACTGACTTTTCTTCCATTATTTGTCCTCTCATCAGCTATTTCTAATCTGCTGCAGTACCCATCTCTTGTGTTCCTTAGTCCCTACACTTTTAATTCTAGATTTTTTCATTTAATTTTTTATAGATTCCAGGTTTTTAGAATAATTCTACATGTTTTCATCTATTTTCTTAAATATTAATCACAAGGATCTGGATATCTCTTTTCTGGGTTGTGGGATTACCTAGGGATTTCTCTTTTCTGAATTGTGGTTTTTTTCTCTCCCCATTCTGTCCATTGGTACGCCTGGTAATTTTTTTGAAATTGAGTACTGCATATGCCTGATCATTCTTTTTAATTGAACACTGAACACTGGAAGAAAATTTATGGGTGCTTTGTTGATACTGTCTTTCTCTGGAATGGGGTCTTTTAGTTTTAGCAGCAGTTAAAGTAAGCACAGGTCCCCTTAATCCAATAAGGGATTGAGTTTATTTAAGGCAATATTCTTATAAAAGCCTGTCTATTTCCAGTTTGCCTTTATAACTAGGATGTATTTTTTTCATGATCCCAAATGAAAGCCTGATGTGTTCTCCATTTTGAGGAGCTCTAAACTCCAATTTTCTTTTATTTTTTTTAAATAAACTTTACTTTGAAACAATTTTAGATTTAGAGAAAAATTGCAAAGACACCCCAGAACATTTCTGCATCCCCTTTACCCAGTTTTCTCAAATGCTAACATTTCATATATGACAGCACCACATTTGTCAAAACCAAGAAATTAACATCAATATATTACTGTTATCTAAACTATAAATTTTACCACTCTTTCTCTACTAGTATCCTCTGTCTGCTCCTGGATCTAATCCAGAACACTTCATTGCATTTAACATGAGAATTTTTTTATTATTTTAAGTTCTGGGATACATGTGCAGAATGTGCAAGTTTGTCACATAGGTATACACATGCCATAGTGGTTTGCTGCACCCATCAACCCCTCATCTACACTAGGTATTTCTCCTAATGCTATCCCTTCCCTAGTCCCCTACTCCTGACAGGCCCTGGTATGTGATATTCCCCTCTCCTCATTGTTCAACTCCTGCATATGAGTGAGAATATGCCGTGTTTGGTTTTCTGTTCCTGTGTTAGTTTGCTGAGAATGATGGTTTGCAACTTCATCCATGTCCCTGCAAAAGTCTTGAACCCATCCTTTTTTATGGCTGCATAGTATTCCACTGTGTATATGTGCCACCTTTTCTTTATCTAGTCTATCATTAATGGGCATTTGGGTTTTTTATATCCTCAACATCATAAAACTACTGATAACTCTCTTTAGCTCCTCAGTCTCTCAATCTGTTCCTCTAAAAAACTAGCAAGCACCTGAGTGGAAAGGTAGCTCATAGCATTACCTTACTTTGCTGCTCTTCTCTTCACTCCAGAATCTTAACTTTTCACTTCCTGGCTCTCTTGGTGCCTCTCACCAATTGCTTTATGTCTCCCTGACCCCAAGACAGGTTTGGGACTTTGAATTCTGCTTTATGTGGTACCAATATTACTCTACCTTTATTGTTTGAATGTCCCCAGGTTATTTTCTCATCTTTTCATTTTTAATATGTTTTGCAGCTTTGATTTATGTGCATTTTCACAAGTAATGTATGGATGGATTTATTTTTAACAAAATCTGTTAGTCTTTGCCTTTTAAATATTGAAGCGTGACCTGCCCACACTTGTGACAATCAACATCAGTTTTAGCCCTTCCATCTTATATTTATATTTTAATAGTTCATTTTTTAAATGAGCTACTTCATTTACTGACTTGCACAACATCTTCATTTCCTTCATCCATCCCAGTTAGTTATTTGGGTTGTTATGGAGATCTGCAATGGCTTTCATGACTACAGTCCCATTCCAAATCATCATGTGGATATTTCTATTAACATATCTAAAATAAATAATCCCATTATTTCCCGGAGTCCCAATTCACAGGCTTTCCCATAATTTTGAAATAACCTAGTGGCAGAGCAGGTCTTTTAAAGCAAGTCGAAAATGCAGAAGCCAGAAAGAAAAATATATACATAAACTGTTACATAAGTTTGATATGGCTAAAATCAATATACGCAAAGTTAAACAAAAAAACATTTTCAATTTATATGCTTGGCAGACCAAGGGTTAATAGCCTTAAAATACAAATAGTGACATAAAGAGAAAAGGGAAACAGTCTAACAAGGAGAGAATAAGCAAACTAAAATTTCAGGCAATTCATAGAAACGTAACTTGAAATGGACAATAAACTCATTAAACATGTTTAGCCTCCTTAACAGTCATGGCAATATAATCTAGAACAATATAATAACATTCTTCACTTATCCAGTTGGCAAAATGAAGTTCATGAAAACACCCAGTGCTGTCCTGGATACAGCAACACATGCACTCTCTCAAAATCCGGCTTGTAGAAATGTGAATTATTTGTTCTCGAGTAATCTAGCAAAAGCTATTAAAATTTGGCCTACCAATTCCACTTGAGAGAACCTATTCTATAGAAAAACACAAGTACATGTAATGATCTTTAATGCAGCAATTTCTTCAGAGTGGAAGAAGTGAGAGGTTGGATTATGTTTAGAAATGTTGCTTTTCTCTAAATTGAGACTACATTTCCATTTAACCGGTTTCCCTTTCCATGGTTTTATTTATCCAGTTAACCAGTCTGAAATTGTTAAATGGAAAATTCAAGAAATAGACAATCTGAAAGTTTTAAATTGCCCTCCATACCAAGTAGAGTGATAAACTCTCCCGCCACCCTGCCTCGTACTGCCCAGAATGTGAATTCTCCCTCTGTCCAGCATATCCACACCGCAGATGCTATCCACCTCTGAGTCACCTGGTAGCCATCTCAGTTATCAGTACTGCCAATACTGACATCATCCTGCTTGTAGTCAAGTAATCTTTATTTTACTCAATCATTTACTAATCCTTTAATTCTTACTGCTACTAATCTCTTGCTGTGCCTTATTTATAAATTACGTTTTATCATAGGTATGCATGTGCAGGAAAAAACAGTCTATATAAAGTTTAGTATCCTTGGTTTCAGGTGTGTACTGGGGGCCTTGGAATGTATGGCACTCAGAGAAGGGGGGACCACTGTATTTGATATTCAAGTGAGGGAATGTTCATGATGTCAAATTCCACAAACAAGTTTTAGGGTGGTATGTGTGATATGAGCTCATCCTGGTAAACTAATGATAACATAGCGATAATATGTGGGCAGATACACACACATACACACACACACACGTGCTGAGAATCTGTCAAAAGACTTCACACGTATCAAGATGATAAATTAGAAAGAAAGGCAGGATTGGCATCTTTGCCCTTACGCATTTCTATATAGTTTTGTCACAGATATTTTTATTCCCAAAGTGTTTCAGATGATCCGGAATGGAGCTATTACACCTGCATCATGGGTCAAAGGCAGCTTCTTGGATGAGGCAGCCAACTTCCAAAGTTAGCAAGGATCTGACACATTTTCACCTTGGTAACTACATCATAGATTAACCAAGTTTTCCCTGCACTCAGGACTCCTGAGACTTACTGCTGCTTTTCCCTTGCTCACCCTTATCAGTGTGGTCACTTTCCTGCCTGCCAGAGATTCCATATAATTCTGAGGAAAAGGAACATAATTACAAATCAGTTGTGTTTTCTGTGTGGGAGAGTCTGAGTAAAGCAGCAATGACAGGAGATTGAAGTGTTGGATTAAGAATAATCCTGGGGGGTAGGGAGGGAGTGATCCTGGCATTCTCTACGGATTTCATTTTCCTTTCATAAACCTACTTCCCATGATCAGCCCTAACTAACTTCACTGCAACTTATAAAATGAGCAAACCCTTTGCTCATTTTGGATGATTTCTTTTCTCATAATGGACCCTTCATGATGTATTTTTTTTCCATATCCCAGTGCCATGAGGAGAGAAAATAGAAGCTACTTTATTTCCTGTCTTTAGCAAAGATATCTCTCAGAAAACGTGAAAATGACCATTTTCATATTGTCATATTCCTACAGGCAACCAAAGATACCACTTTAAATTCCTTTTCCAGAAGTTATTTCATTTCAGAAATATATTTGCAGTTTATGGGGTAATTTTGAAATACCATCAGTCTAAATTGATTTTTTTTCCCTCAAGGATAAACACGACTGTGTATTTTCGGCATTACTACATTTGTAATGGGAGGAAGGGCAAACTGTGTTACATTTATTTGGGGCCATTCCCTTCCAGCTGTGACACCTTGTATAGAATCTTAAACTGAAGACTGAGGTCACTGGACCTAACCTCTTGCCTTCATGCAGGTCAAATACCTACCTTCCTAGACAGTGCAGATGTTTAAGGAAACTTTGAAGGAAAATGATTTATCTCACTGTAGTTTTGTGTGTACTTAGTATATAGGTGTTTTAGCATCTTTTGATGTTTATCAGCATACAGTTTGTTTTCTATGATTGGCTGTTCATGGATTTTACTGTAGAACTTGGTGAATATAAGCAAAATGTCTGGAGCCACACTATCTGGATTTGAATCCTGGCTCTCTGTGACTGGGCAAGTTACCCAACCTCTGTGTCTCAGGTTCCTGGTACTAAAATAGAGATGGTAGCAGTACCTATACTCAAGTTTCTGTTCGCATGATGGATCTCTCCTGGATTCTATTTCATATGCTGATGCCATGTGAGAAAAGAAAATAGATGCTACTTTATTTTCTGTCTTTATGAGGTTAAAGATTGAGTAAATGTAATGCTTGTCTTATAAGTGTTGCGTAAGTTTTCAACATAATTTGAACTCTCATCTATAAAGTTCTTGGTTTTTTCCTAATTGGTAAATTAGGGGATTAAGTGCTTTGCGTTATCACAGCTTACCTGTGTATTCCCAATCTGTTACTTGTCACTTGACATTACTTATGTTTTTTTCCACATGGATTTTAATAGAGTCTCATTTATAAATGTTCCTTTCTCTTTTGCGGCTTCTAAATTTTGAATCATTACTACAAATGTCTTTTCCACTACAGAGTTAAATATTTTCTCCCATTACTTTTATGGTTCTGTCTTATAAATTTAATTATTTGAACCATTTAGAGTTTAACCTGTGATCTAATTTTACCTTTCTCTGCATGGTCAGAGCATTGTTTGTTTCCCCATTGATTTCATAAGCCACCTTTGTCATCTCCTGAATCTCCATGTGGATTTAGGTATGTTTATTGACTATTTCTGCGGATCTATTCATTCCCTAGAGCATACTTTTAGTTAAGGGTTTTTTTTTTATTGTCTCAGATTTAGTACTTTCTCATTTTTTTTAACTTCTCTGACCATTTTCATTTGCCTATGGTTTTTTTAAATCAGCCTCTAATTCCCCAAAAACTACTATATTTGGAATTGCATAAAACTTTATATACCTACTTTCTAGACCTTTTAGCTGGCATACTTTTTGTACTTTGTCTTATTTTTTCTTTTATGAGCAACTTCAAATTCTATATGGAATGAAGTAAATGTATATATGCAAATGTAACTATATATAATCTAAGCACTTAGGTTGAAAAACTAGCATGCTCATTTAGGTCCAAGAGGAATGATAGCAAAATATACTTTCCTATGATGCCATATCTTCTGGAAAAAAAAATGCTTGAAAAAATTAAAAAATAAATCAACGGAGTAAACCAGGCCCAAAACCAGATGGTGCTCTGTCAGCCTTTACACTGGAGGGTGTTCCCAGCCCCACTGCAAGAAAGAAACTATCTGAGGAATCCGCTTGAGATCGTCTCTCCTGGGACCCTCCAGGTTTATGCCCAACTCCTTTTGTGGCTGTTGTCAGCCTAAGAAGTACATGTCGAGACTATTCAGGTAACTGGAACAGAAAGGGCTTTGGGTTACCTGCTCTTGCTTCCACTTCTGGGGTAACATATTGTAAGTTAGCATCTACCAGAACATAAGAGAAAATTTGAGTTAGTCTAAGTCTCCTTTTGTTTCTCTATCTTTTCACTTTCTCTCCCGGGGGGAAGAAGTGAAATTGCCTACATCTGCTGCACCTTTAGTTTTGCCCCTGCCATGCTACATGACCCTCCCCAGAGGTCCGGAGAGAGATCCAGGCACCGCCCCAGCCTGCAGGTGAGTGGGTTGGCATCCAAGAAGAGAGATGCTCACACCCACGTTGAGAGAAAGTGCTGCTGTCTCGAGTATGGCAGGGCTGGAGAGCAGTCAAGTGGCCAGTCATGTCTGTCACTGCCCTGGGAAACGATCTGCAGGGACACCAGTTGGCCCACCCCTTCTCTTGTCCCTGAGTGCAGTGACCCTTCCTCTGCTCTGCCCACAGATGCAGGAGAATTTATGGACATCTCCTTGCCTGGCCAGTTCATCTCATACATAGAAGCACAATGTGGTAAAATATCATGAAAACCTCTGCTCTTGAAAGACATGTCCTTGCTTGTCCTTCAGGACTTTAGCCCATGGGTAAGAAGTCATTTAATGACCCACGCAGCTGAGAGCCTGCCAGAGTAGCAGCTGACTTCTCTCTGCATGGCAGACTTCAGCCACAGCTTTGGGAAAACATGCTCAATAAAACAGCACTTAGCACAGCATAGATCTCCATGGCCACAGGAAACTGGTGAGAATAATTAAGAATGATCAAGTCATAAGGAAGAAGTGCATTTTATTTATTTATTTTAATTTATTTAGACAGAGTCTTACTCTATCATGCAGGCTGGAGGGCAATGGCACCATGTGGGATCACTCCAAACTCCACCTCCAGGGTTTAAGTGATTCTCCTGCCTCAGCCTCTCGAGTAGCTGGGATTACAGGTGCCCACCACCACAGCCTGCTAATTTTTGTATTTTTAATAGAGATGAGGTTTCACCATGTTAGTCAGGCTGGTCTCAATTGCCTGACCTCAGGTGATCCACCCTCCTTGGCCTCCCAAATTGCAGGGATTACAGGTGTGAGCCACCATGACCAACCAGGGTGCTTTATTCTTTGTTAGTCTGTTGATTTGGCCTGGCTTATGGACTATGAATTTTATTGTTTTGCTCAATATTCTAAGAGGAAGAGAAGGGACGGGGGTGTGTGTTGCTTCTAGCTATTTAAAGCAGAGAAATAACATCTGCAGGCAGCCCCTTCATGCCCACCCCCTGCCCTTGAGCTGCATCAGGAGCCTGCATGCTCATGAGGCTTCCACTATCTCCAGATCATCCCTTCTGGGCTAAAAGGTAGGAATCGTCACCATGCCAGGAGCTAAGGTGGATCCTACGATCCATTTATCATCAGCAGCATCCTCTGTGTCCTAGTATCGAACTCCTTCATTGGTCTAACCAAATCCCAACATGGGATTTGGTTCCAACAAACCAGCCTTTACTGTTGCTACACTCAGGTAATTCAGACCTGTAGAAAATTCCGCCCTGTGAACTGGGCACACCACCTATCTATGGTTTTCAACCTCAACTAGACCCTCTTCTTCATTGCTAACAGTCCTTTAATTTGTTCTTGGTGGATTTTTTGTTTTCTTGATACCAGGTCTCACTCGGCCACCTAGGCTGGAATGCAGGGGTGTGATCATAGCTCACTGCAGCCTCAGCCTCCTAGGATCAAGCAATTCTCCCACCACAACCTCCCGAGTAGCTGGGACTACAGGTGCACATCACCACACCTGGCTAATTTTTGTATTTTTTTTTTTTTGATATTTTGTAGAGATTGGCTTTCAATGTGTTGCCCAGGCTTCTCTTGAAGTCCTGGGCTCAAGCAATCTTCCCATCTCAGCCTCTTGAAGTGCTGGGATTATAGGCATGAGCCACTGTGCCAGGTAGTGAACTTTTTCAGATTTTTCTATTTAGGTCCTCTTTACGGCCTAGGATTGCCAGTCTCTAAGATAGATAACCATGTTCCATTCTTCTCCAAGAAAAGACCATTATGCACAATAGCTTTTTTTTACTGCCACCTTTCAATTGTACCCCTGATCTTCTGTGCTTTCTGTCTCTACCTCCTGTCCTTCCCAAGAATTTGATTTCTCTCCATCTCTCTCCAACTTAGGTTAATTTCCCCAAGAGTTTACCCTTGCTTTTTCCATTTTGTCCCCTCTCATTCATGTCTCAAAGCACCATTGGCTGCCGCCTCCTTCCCTTTCATGGATGTTGTCAAGGTCACCAAGGCCTTTTGCATTTCCAATTGAATCCAAAAGACTGTTTCTATCTCAGTAATGTACCCAGGTAATACACAAATACATTCTCAACATTAAAGAGTCAAATAGCTCAGGGAAGTTATCCTTCATCCCTCTCTGCCTCTCTGGATCAGCACCCACAACTGTTGCACTAACCTTGAACTGAGCTGTTCCTCCCCAGTGCAGAGCATAGGCAGGAGAGGAACACTGCCAAACAAAGCTCCCTCAGATTTCAGTCCTTGGAGAATGCCCCTCAATTCCCATCCACAAGTATATCCTTTGATTCTGCATGTCATGCAGTTTCCTCAAAACAGTGCTGACATTTGCTGCAGTTTCTTATGTTTGTTTTTGTCCTTTCTTCGAGTTGTTTCCCTGTAAACCAGATCCCATCTGCTGTCTTCCAGAAATACTAACATCATTTAAAATCTACTAATAAAATGACATTTTCTTTTCATGAATTCTGATTTTTTTTTAATTCCTTTCTATCATTAAATAGAATTCTAGGAGTGAGGTAGTATAAACCTGTGCTCAGATACTGTCTTGATCCACAAAAACACAATCATATGTGTATATATACACGCATACGTATGCACACACTCATCTACCATTACTCTTTAATGCGATTTTTATTCTGTGGATTGATGTCTTCACATCTGTCTTCTTCCTAAGCTCCTTCCCACTACCTGGATCTTCTTCCTCTGTGGTTTTGCCAACTCCTTTTCTTCTGTTTCTTAAATGGTAATATCCTCCAAAGACCCATTCTCCACCTTCTCAATTTTTATTCTTGCTTCTGCTGGGTCCTTTCCTTTTCATGGGTTCAGCTATTAGAATACTGACAAACGCTTAATCTACATCCTAGCATGCAGTCCTTCCCAGGGACACAACTCCCTGCATCCAACTACCTGATGAACACTTCTAGTCAAAAGTCTCCCAGAAACCTCAGCCTTCTCCAGTCAAAAGCTCTACTCGTTGGCCACCTGTTTCTTCTCCTGAAGGCTGTCTTAGAATGTAGCCTCAGCACCTACGCAGCCATTAGACTCCTGAATTCCTCACCTCTTCCTCACCTCCACACGCAAACAGTTGAATGGTCCTTTTGTTTTTACTTCCTCACTGTTCCCTAGATCAGTTTTCTCCTGCCAGTCAGCCCTCATCATCCCTCTCTGGTGCTACTGCAAACATTTTCCTGTCCACAGCGTTCCTGTTCACTTTCTCTACCTTGCCACTGAGGTGAGTCATCTGAAACCATATGAAACACAGGTTTAACTAAATCACTGTCTTGATTGAAACCCTCGAGTGTCTCTTGCCCCATGAAGTACAGATCCTTAAATAAAAGTCCCCATAAAAATACAGTCCTGGTCCACACCTCTATTTCATCTCTTACTGTGTATCGCCCCACCCATCATTCTCATGTCATTTCACTCCCACACTTTCATTTTTAATCTTCTCTTTGAAAAGCTTTCTCATCCTCTTGCCTAGCTAACTTCTACTTTCCTGCATCACCTCTTCCAGGAAGCCTTCACATTTTCCTTCCCTCTAGAGATTAAGTATTTGCCCTGCTTCTGTTCTTCCATAGCCCCTCCATATCTCTATCTTTTCACATGTTCCACTATAATCATCAGTTTATTCCCCTACAAGGTCACAGATTTTCAGAGAGCAAGGAATGGAAAGCAAAGCAGAAAATATACTTCATCTTGAGTACAAACTATGTAATAGAAAATGCCTATCCAGGTATGTCTGCATACAAAAAGTTCTGGAGTCTGACACTGCAGGCACTTCAAAAAAATATTTTTTTATCCTTCTGCCATCAAAAGCTATTTTTAGATTGCTTTCACTATACACTACTTTAAATAAAAGCCTAAACCTTTATATAAGAACAAACTACTTTTGTTTGTCTACTTAATACCACCATTTTAATTGTAAAGCCCTCTTTAGTAAGGTCTGTTTAAAAAAAAGAGAGCAAGAGAGCTGTTGAGCTGCCGGTTTATTTTGTTTTGAATTTCTCCCCAACCTCCCCACAAAGCTGGCGAGATTTAGTTCCAGATTTTGAGATTTCTTTGGAAAGCGTGCAAGAAGTTTTTCATCTAAGCTGAGTTCTGCCATATTGGAATACACATATCATCTCAGGGCAGTTTTCTTGTTCTTTAAATTGGATGCTTTAGGAAAATATATGTCAGAAGGGGTACAGTGTATCTTCTTCTAGAGGCCTCATAGGTCTCACCATAATGGCTCCTCATTAGTGGAGTCCCCACATTCCACAGTCTAGGCATCAACTTGTCAAGTTTAGATTACTATCTTTTCCCCTTCATCCAGATATGATTGCACTCTAAGAAGTTGACCTATATGACTCAAATTCCAATAAACTCACTTATTTTAAAATGAATATAATAGGAGCCCATTTTCCTGAATCCTTTCACCTGCAGGGACACACCTTCCTGATAAGGGACTCATCTCAGCTGGTCATATTAAATGGCAATGCAAAGTTAATAAGGGTCTACAGTGGATAAGGGACTATACAAGTATGTGGGGGACACGGTGAGGATTCAGTGAACATAAAACGTCTAGTAAAAGGGTTTGACGGATACATTCTCATGAACTTTTGTTAAAACTATGAATCAAAATACAAGCACACAGCAAATGGCTTACAACTGAAAGGAGAAATTGCTACCTATGAGAAAACAATCTGCCATTATAATAAAAATGCAGAGAACTGTGGCAAAAATTGGGGATCAGAAATGGTTGTGTCAAGAGGGAGATGTTTGAGTTAAACCTTGAAGAATGGGCAGAATTTCAACACTGGAAATGGAGAATAGGCCAGAACTTTTAAAGAAAATAGAATGATATGGAAGAAAGACATTATGATATGGCTTGATAAGCAAAAGATTGAGATATATGAACTTAGATGTTCTTTAAAGGATATTTTTATAACTCTGTAACATTGATGAATCACCATTTTCCACTCTAGGGATATTTGTGATTAGATAAGCAAGATCAGTTTTCTAAAATCAGAACATCTTCTCCCCTGGAAAGAATGCTGAAGACTTTTTAGCTGTTATACTCATCTTTTTCATTATCTCTTTTCAATCATCAAAATTGTCTGTTATAACATACATTACTATTACAGTCCCAAAATTAGCACCTGCTTTCTCTGGTTGTGCTGTGGGTTAGTGTTTGTTTTGGGTCACTTTCAGGGAGCCACTTGGAGTCCCGGATGAACACGGAGCTACATTTTTAATCAGAAACATTTTCAAAACCTTTCTTCTGAAGAGTTACTTCTAGGAAGATTTCTGTAGGTGAACATTTTCACCCATTTTATGATGATCCTCCTTGGCTCTCATTTCACCCAGGATTTTTCTGACCTTTCCTCACGTTTTAGGACTATATGTAAGGGTCTGTAATAGCTTTTGTTTTAACCGGGAGAAGCTAATAAACATGAAGTATAGTGGCACTTTAAAAAGCGATGTCGTCGAAGTCAATTATCTGCTGTCTTTTAAAATTAATTATTAATAACTGATTTCATGAGTTAGGACCATTAGCTATAATGAGATGTAAAGAGGAACAAAACTTTTTTGCTCAATTTTTTTTTTATGTATTTTGCTCAATTTTTATTGGCACGTGTCAATAAGAACCTTTATGGTAACAATCATGAATGCTTGCCATTCTCTTTGCTTTTTAAAAACATCTTTAAAAATGGGAATTGATTTTTCTCCTACCTTTCCCTATTTTTTGTGGGGGTGGATCCACAATTCCTTTTCATATTTTAAACTTTTTGAAATCCCAGATGAATAAAGGTCTGTTAAGAGTGACCACATTTACAGGCTATATCCCATAATTAATTCCCGTTTTATTCAAGGAAACCACTCAGGTTATACATTTAATAAGGAACTTTGGAAGATGGCCCAGTTGTGACAAAAAAATCAAAGGTCTGTCTACTTAGGGGTATTCTTTATTTTTCTAATAGACCAGTTAACCCATCTGTCTTTGATAAGGGCAGTTAGGTGTTAAAGTTGTTTCATTTGATAGAAGATACTCAGTCCTGTCTGGAATAAAGAGAGTTGATCCTCATTTATTGGCTGTGCTTCTAGCACTGGTTTTATGTCTACTACATCCACCTTAGGCAGAGGCTTCCTAAATCCCAAACGACAAACCTGCAGCTTCTTAACTCAAAGGAAAAGAGGTTCCTTTTATATTTCTGAGCTACTCTAACTCTCCAACACATTTCCTATATCAGTCTGTAAGAATTCAACTATGGTTCTAACCATTCTGTTCAGGCATCAGGATTCCTAATGTATATGGAGCCATTTTGTTTTAGATGCCAGGGATGGCAAGACACCAATCTTGCCCTTCCACTGTTTGTATGCGTTTGAACAGACATGCTTCCTAGATAGACTGTAAGACAGTATCAATTGGTTTCTCTCTGAAAACCATGCATTAGTGTTCCTGACCCACATGGGAGAGAACAAATACATGTACATATATTTAACCATAAATAGGAAATCTATTATATTGGTTGAAGGAATGGGTGAATTAATGAGGACAGAAGGAAGGGAACAGAAACAAAAGAGGGATAGGGAAATAGAAGAAACATGGTTCCCTGAGAGACCCTGGGATTTTTCCCTGATAGCAAAGTCATTTTTAAACCAGGATGCCGGCCTGTGTCCACCTTTTTACACAAAGGACCTTACTTGGCAAAGTATAGCAAATGAGTTTAGATGATCAGCCCTGTAGTAGCTTTTTCAATATTTTCAGATTTGATGTCTGTTCCCATGGAAATAGTTTTGGCAAGGCTGGTTGTAGACAGAAGCTAAGAATAAGAGACAGACCATGAGAATTTCACATTCCAATTGTCAGGTAAAAGCTGAAAGTCGCACTTTTGTCTTTTCAATAACTTGGTGCTTTAAACTCAGCAGGAGAGAGTTTTATTAATTCCAGCAAGAAATATTTTCATTATATTAATGAGGTTTCATTTTTGACTGTTTACATTTCTCATAAAAGTGAAAGCAATTATGAGAACAGTGTTAATAAAGAACGTTCCTCAGGGGAATGAACTTCTTTTAGATTCTGGTTATGGCCTTCAGAACTCCCCACTCTAGCCCTTTCCACAGTGAACTGCCTTACCCAGCACTTGCTCACCTGCCTATTTTTTGGGAAATTTGAATGAAAGGCAAGAATATGACTGAACTGTGAAAGTGAAATGACTGAACTGTGAAAGTGAAATATTTCTGAACATCCAGAGTAACCATTCTCAGACAAATTTGAAAGTAAAATAGATTCAAAAATAATAGCGTAACTAAAGATCATTTCGCCTTTGAGAATTTGTCTTTGTGAAGGCTAACTCTTCCAGGAAAAATCAGGAAACAATGACAGCACATAAGAATTACTGAGAAATGCCTATTCTCAGGGCCCATCCCCAGAGAATCCTAGTAGGAACTAATGGGAAGTCCCCAAATTAGGACACTCTGAGAAGCCCTGCCTAAACTATCAGTTTAGGGTTGAGCAGACTTTTACCATCTACTCATGAATTATACTGCATGTACACTTCTTTAAAATGTTGGATCTTTTATACATAGACATGCAAGATATTAAAATAAGAGATGCAAGGTGTTAAACCAATGTTTTCATGTATCCTTTTTGCACATACACTTGTTAATGTTAGCACTTCCATTAGTAATATACAGGGTGGTCAAATAAACATAGACATAACAAATCAACTAATCATAACCCAATTTAGCATAACAAATCTACGTAATAAAATCGTGTATAATTGATACAACTCTAGAATAAAGAGAAGCTAGCCCGAAACTCCAAAGTTATTTTGCATAATAGATAATTACTAATAGAGATGCAAGGTATTAAACCAATGTTTTCATGTATCCTTTTGCATACTCTTGTTAATGTTAGCTCTTCCATCAGTAGTATACAGAGTGGAAAAATACAGCATGCAATAGGGCATGCTAGATTTTCAGCCTCTCAAGGACAGGGGCTATGTCTTAATTGTCTTTCAGTTCCTCACCACTAGCGAAACAGGTGCTTAATAAGCATGAAAACTGGCCATTAATAACCAATTCTGATGTCCTTAAGCAGGTGCACATCACTTTGATTCATTATAATTTCCTTTCACATTATCTTTGATTTAAAGTCTACATTTAAGTGTAGTTTTCATTCCAAACTGGTCAGAGTAAAAACGTACCTTCTTACATTTGAAAGAACACCATGGTTTTTTAAAGATATCACTGTCCATTAATAAGATACTTATCGGAATTTAAAGGAGAAAAATAAAAGATACAACTAATTTCCCTGGTGCTCTTCTGAAAAGGTTCATAAAATTATGTCTTATGTGGGATTTTTCTAGAATAAAATTACATTTTGTTAATCCTTTCCAGCTCTATTATTCCATGTTCTACTGTTGGGTTTCAACACCTAAAATTGTCAGCAAGCCTCTGAACAAAGATGCTTTTGTTCTGTTGGCAAGAGATTCTACTTGTAAATCTCCACATGACCCGCAGAGCCATACTCAGAGCCAGTTGGGTGTCAAAAATGCAGCGAGAGATACTGAAACCTCTACTGGACTGACCAACACATGCAGCATTATCTGCAACTCATGTCTCTGTGTGCCCACCTGAAGAGTTTACTTGCTAACACTTTGTAATTATTTGGAAATTGGGTTGGTTTTGGTGTAATAAACTAAATCATATACCCTATTGAAAGAGTAATGCTAAATAATGTAATTTCAGATTTATTTTCTTTTTCCATTATGGATGAATATAGGGTAGAAAACTGATTAGTTAGCAGCCTAATCAGTGGCTCAGCAGCCTACAATAATTCAGCAATAAAATTATACCAAAAGAGAAATGATGGACCAAAAGAGCTTGTTTTTTTTCAATCTGGCCTCTTGCTTCAAGTAAAATTGAATAGATAATTATAAAAGGAAGCAATGTTTTCATTACTGATCTTGCTTTTTCAGGTCAAAATTGACCCACTGAATTTATGGACTTGGAATAGCTTTTTCGCAATGATGGAATAAGACATCTGAATCAGGTTGCATTTACATTTCCACATTAAGCTTCTAGCATGTGCTAAAGTCCAATGACTGATAAGTTGAAGTAATTCTCACAATGTCAGAAGGGATAATGGGTTTGGTTAATTAAGTACAAGTAAATAGCAATAAACTAGCATCCTTTTGAAGTTACGTTTTCCAGCACCAAGCTCATGTAGGCATGTGTCTATACCACATGTAATGCAGAGTTAGAGGACAGGATAAGACATTCCACTGGTATCATGGAATGAGCAGAGGATTAAGACTTAGGTGACCTTGGCTACTGTCTGGCTTTTGTCAGGACATGGGCTGTATACCTCCATGTTTCCCTTTGTTAAAAAAGCTTGAACTATGAGATTCCTAAACTGGTATCAAACTACATAATCTTAGTTAAATAAATTGAACCTTGAAATATTGGTATTAAAGAATATTTAGTGAGATCCCAAGAAAAACTCATTGTGGAATTTCTTTCGCTTACAACTTCCTCAAACCCCTGGCTTAGCTCTAATGTCACTAATAGTAGCCCAATTTAGACATAACAAATCTGCATGACAAAACAGTATACAATAGATACAACTCTAGAATAAGGAGAAGCTATCCTGAAACTCCATAGTTATTTTGCACAATCGGTAGTTACTAATAGAGATGCAAGGTATTAAACCAATGTTTTCACTTATCCTTTTTTTCTAAAAACCTGAGTTAACCATAAAGACACAGTAGTAAAAACGTTTTAATCCTAACACAACTGTTTTCATATTTTGTCTGCCACATACAACATATCTTAGCAAAGTTGCAGTAATATCATATACTGTTTTAGGTTCTGATACATTCACATAACATTGTATTATCAATGTATTTCTGTTTTTCTACGTGGGCTTTATAATGACTTTAATGCCTGTAATTTATTCTCTCATATTGATATACCATAATCTGTTTACTATTCTACCAATTCTGTTTCTAGTCCTGACGATTAAAAATAAAGTAGCATATTTAAGACAGTAGTTTGGCGTTTGATCCGATTTATTTTATTCTACCCCTATAGTAGTATCTATCCTTTTAGTTTCACTTCCCTGTAATTTTCTCAGGTATGTTTACTTAGACCCCAATAATTTCTTCACTTTCTTTTTAAAAATCCTTTATATATTTGACCAATTTTGAATTCACATTTTTAAAAGTCACACATAAATGTATATATGCAGTAAAATATAGAGAATTTGCCATGTTAACCATTTCTAAGTATAACAATTTAATGGGACAAATTATATTCACAATTTCAGGCTACCATCAGCACTATTTCCAAGCTCTTTCACCTTCCCAAACAGAAACTCTATTAAGCAATAACTCCCCAGTCCTTCCAACCCAACTCCCCGGTAACCTCTAATCTGCTGTCTTAATTTATACATTCTAGATATTTTATATGAAATTATACATTTGTCCTTTTTCTATGTGGGTTATTTCACTTTCCATACTGTTTTCAGGGTCTGTGTTATAGCACACATCAGAACTTCATTTTTTATGCCTAAATAATATTTCATTGTATATATGTACCTCATTTTGTTTATTGATTCATCTGTTGATGGGTGTGTGGATTGTTTCTGCTTTTGGACTATTCTGAAAATGTTACAATTCCGAGCACTGGTGTATTAATAACTGAGTCCCTGTTTTTAATTCTTTGGGGTATATACCTAGGAGAATTACTGGATTATATGACAGTTGTGACGTTAAATTTTTGATGAACTATCAGACTGTTTTCTACAGCATCTGTGCAATTTTACACTCCCACCATCAATGTACAAGGGTTCTGATTTCTCCAAGTCCTCAACAATATTTTCCTTGTGTTTATTATAGCCATCATAGTATGTGAGAAGTTGTATCTCACTGTGATTTTGATTTGCATTTCCTTAGTGACTACTGTTGTCAGTCATTTCGTGTGCTTATTGGTCATTTGTATATCTTCTTTGATGAAATCTCTATTCAAATTATTTGCCCATTTTTTAAATTGGGTTGTTTTATCTTTTTGTTGAGTTTTAGAAATTCCTTATGTTCTGGATATTAAACCCTTGTCGAATATATGACTTGCAAATTTCTAACTCTGCAGGTTGTCTTTTCACTGTCTTAGTAATATCCTTTGATGCACAAAGGTTTTTAATAACGATGAAGTCCAGTTTATCTATTTTTCTTTTTTGCTTGTGCTTTTGGTGATGTATCTACTTCAATCACTTTGTATTCCTTTAATCTAATTTCCCTTTTTAGTCTCTTCAGATTCCTCAAAGCTACTTTATCACCAAGAGTTCAGTCACTGCATATTATTTAATAATATACTTTGGGAGGCCGAGGTGGGTGGATCACAAGGTCAAGAGATCGAGACCATCCTGGTCAACATGGTGAAACCCCGTCTCTACTAAAAATACAAAAAATTAGCTGGGCATGGTGGCACGTGCCTGTAATCCCAGCTACTCGGGAGGCTGAGGCAAGAGAATTGCCTGAACCCAGGAGGTGGAGGTTGCGGTGAGCCAAGATCGTACCATTGCACTCCAACCTGAGTAACAAGAGCAAAACTTCGTCTCAAAATAATAATAATAATAATAATATATCTGGGAATTTTTAAAGATTTTCATGAAGTTTTATTTTTCTAACACTTAATAAAAATATTTTAATAAACATTGAATTTGTATGCCAATAGTAGCAATAAGTAACTTTTGTTCCACATTTAGAAATGGCAATATGTAAGTAGCTGATGAATATAGACTATAGTTTATAGAGCACATTGAGATGCTTCAAGGATGAAAAACTGCCCTAGACTTCCTTGGGAAATCGCCTAAGACAAATAATGGAAATGCTGTATAGAGGATAAAATAGAAACTCAGTTGAACCTAGGGAATTTCATATATACTCCCTGTGAGTAGGTTCTTTCGAAGAACCATGTTTAATAGTAAAAATGATACATCTACAAGAGTGCTAATTCCCTAATTTTGAAGAAAAAAAATTCAGCAATGATATTTTGGGGAAATAATAGACACAGATAATATGCAGTTCCTTGAGTTGGAGTTTGCTTTTGGTCATATGAATAGCCCCCACAAATCTCTGAACTTCTGAATAGTTTTGATCTGGGCAATTGCCTTTATCCTCAGCTACCTTAAACAAATGTTAAATCTCAATACCAAGCTGTCAGAGCTTAGCTTTCCATTTCATCTTCAGATTGTATTTCCAGCCATATAGCAGCCTTCAGAATGCCATTCAGCTTGACCCTCTGACCCAGGTCTGGCAGCTTTGCACATCCAGAGATGCTGAGCTTTCAGATTATTTAAATGTTATATGCTTCCTGAAGTCTGACCTTTCTAGGGAAAAGGTATTTCCATAGCTTCAGAAAGATGGAAAGAAGAATGTTTTAAATAGAAAGGAAAGAAAAATGTTTGAAAATAGAAAGAGAACTTCCATTAATGGTGAAGTAAATTCACAATATTATCTAGATTTCCAATTACCTAAGGATACCAGCTATTTAGCAATTAACTCTCTCTTTGCAGTGGTGCTGGGACAATTGATGAACCATCCTATTTCCTGCTTTATAATCGGGGTACTTAGTACTCCACTCAGGATAAAAGGTTAACTTCGATTTCAGGACATCCTTCGATAACTTATGTTTATATGGTTTATTATCACTTCTTAGATTCTTTAAATTCTCTTTTAAAAAATCTATCTCAAATCATAGATGTCAGGTAAAGACAGGTTTTGGATTTTATTCTCGTTGCAGGCTAACATATTATCTTGCCACAGTTTCATGGTTGCTGGCAGAAGACATGAGACTCTTGGGTCAGATATCCACCACAGTACAATAGCTAGAGTATCACTATTTTCTAGCAGTTGTTGCCAGAGTCCCAGTTTTCACAGTGTGATGCAGAGGGCCATGTGGCAACTACAGACACAGTGGATTGTATTACAGGAAAGAAAACTGAGCTTAACAAACCCAAATCTTCATAATGAGCAGGAAGCAAACCTGAACTTTGCTCTAGATGGAGACACTATTTCTACCTTGAAAGATTATTCACTATTTGAAAATCCTTGAAGAGAGATTCTGGATAAATTAGTAACTCAGATTCCCATGCAGAATCGGCTCCTAATAGTTTTACATATTACATACACATATGCACCAAGGTATCTCATAATATTGCTGCAAATTCATAGTAAATGGTGGAATAAGACAGATTCAAATCGAAAATGATCCCTTTCCTGAAATGCTCTTAAGTTGTCAAGATACTGGGGATGACCTTCATTTTCCAAGATGAAGGAAGTCAGTCAGCGTCAACCTTTAAATGTAAATATTTGGCACCTAGTATACAGTAGGTTTTTTAAGGGTAACTTATCCCTAGGTGAGGGTCACCAACCAGTTTTTATTTCGAGGTTTCTCTGTCTTATTTCTGGACTTAAACTTGCATCACTTAGAGAGTTATTAACAGATAGGTACATGCCTTATTCCTTCAAGCCTTTGCCCAAATGTCTATTTCGCAGTGATGCTTATCCTGATTCCCCCTTAGAAATCGTGTTCTCTCCCATCTATTCTCCATCTAGTTTACCAAGCTTTATCTCCCCCACTTATCACCTTTTTTTTTAATGAAGGTTTGCTCTTGTCGCCCAGGCTGGAGTGCAGTGAGTGATACAATCTCAACTCACTGCAACCTCCGCCTGCCAGGTCAAGTGATTCTCCTGCCTCAGCCTCCCAAGTAGCTGGGATTACAGTCACCCACCACCACGCCCAGCTAATTTTTGTATTTTTAGTAGAGACAGGGCTTTGCCATGTTGGCCAGGTTGGTCCCGAACTCCTGATCTCAGGTGAGCCACCCACCTCAGCCTCCCAAAGTTCTGGAATTACAGGTGTGAGCCACCGCACCTGGCTTGCTTTTCACCTTCTGATATGTCATGTAATGCGTTTATGTTTTATTTTCAGTTCTTCTTGCTGAAAAATGTAAATTCCATAAGGGTAAATTCCATACTTACCTAGTTCAATAAGTATGTGTTAAATGAATTAGAATGGGAAAACTAAGTTTCACAGAGACTTAGTACCTAGTCAGAATTTCATAATAGGGCAAGGCTAGGACTCAAAGCCAGGTCAAGTGCATTACTATTTTCACGTGCAACACTTACATTCCTCAGCCGCTCTCTACCCTAAGGCTTGAGCTGATTTTACAGGCCCTCAGGCAGTATAGGCTAGCTCTGCAGAGGAGCTGAGAGACCTAGGACAGGAAGCCAGCAGAGAAGGGAGGAACCATGAGGCCAGGCTGAGGCCGAAAGGCGAGTCAGTTTTCTCAGTAAGCCTATCAGGAAGCTGACTGCTTAATCTAACTGAATCTGTGTGGGCCTGCCTCCTGGGTTAATAGCACAGATGCATTGCTCTGAATCCTATAAATGGGAATTGTCAGAAGGCTAATCTCTCCAAGTCAGGACTGCAGATAGTAATAGATATTTTATAGGGAATTTTAATCTACAAAGCAATTTATGAAACTCACGAATTAATCCTCTTATGAGTCCCAGGATGTGGGCAAGATAAAAAGAGCAGAACTTGAAAATAGTCAAATATGTGAAATACAGCAAGAAGTCTCATGAGGTGGCTGAAGAGAACCCAGAAAAGCTTACCTCGTCTCAAGCACCCAAATGTTCCCATCACTGCCAACAACTTGTAGGACCACCTCAACATGTATCTGTACATATTCTATCAGTGAAAAATGCTGATCAGTATCCTACATGTGCGATTTCTCTCCGAATAGCATAGACCTTGTAATATTTAAGTAAATGATCCCAAAAATCATCTTTTCTTGAGTCATATAAAGTGGCTGTCCAATAGAGTAGCCACTAGCCATATATACTCCCATTTCATTTTTATCAATTTAAAATTAACATTCTATTCCTTCTCACCAGCCACATTTTCAGTGGTCAGTAGACATACATGGCTGGTGGCTAGTGCATTGGGCAGTAAAGACATGGAACCTGTCCATCACAGAAAGTTCCAATGGATATTGCTGTTCCAGGTACAGCCCAGGTGACACAGGACTGGTTTAGGTCAGCATCTTTCCCCCGTAGAGCCAGGATTGTTTTGTATTGCAGTCTGTTGCTAGAACTTAAGGCTGATGTCCCTCATGTTGCTTCTTTTCTCTTGATGAACTTTGAGCCACTGCTTCATCTTGTCCTGCCTTTCTAAGCATGTAATATTTTGTTTCTTGTTATATACTCACTGACCTTAAATCGCCAGTGGCTGAACCTGTATCCTCCCTATCACTCGCAGTCTTCTTTCTTAGCCAGCTGAAACATGAAGTTTAAGACAATCTACTTGCTATTATCTCATTATTTGAGATATCATTAAATTAATCCTCTATATTTAAATTAAAGATGCAGAACATGATCAGTGATCATACCAGGAAGCAGATGAGGAAAGATGGAAAAATATGTCCTAGGGTGACTCAGCAAGATCTGGAGGAAGGAAAATTAGGTTTGACATGAATGGTTAACCCATAGGCAGTAAAGCTAATGTTAACATCTGCTGGGGTTTTATACACATATTTTAAGAACATGCAAAATATACCTATAGTCAATATGAGGTTATACTGGGTAAATTTAAAGACAAAATGATCTTCCAACCAAAAAAGAAAAACCTCTTTACAAATATAGTAGAGAAAGCAAGAAGCTTTATTATTGAATAAACATTAAACCAGAATGTGATACACATCACAGGGAATCCACTGAGGGATTGCAAAGACAAATCTCACTCCTTTATACAGACTCTCTTTTATGCCAGATGCATCCTATTACATAGGCATTCTCTAGATAAACAACTAGCCAGTCCTCAAATAAGAGGACTTGACAGCACCATGTGTCTCACATAGTTAATCCTAAATATACCTGATAATTGGGGTGACCATCTGTGTTAGCTAATTAGTGTCATATAAAGAGAAAAACAAACTTCTCACATCTTAATGACAAGTAGTTTTGCAACTTGGAGGCAGAGGCTCCTCGGACATTTAGGCTCCTACCTTCTTACTGAAGCTTTAAGATAGGAGTGTTGTCTCCTTTATGACAGAGAGATGGCTCCTTGGTCCTAGAAAAGACCTGAGGGGGCTTTTTAAAATGGTTTTCATCTCAAGGAGCCAAAGAAAGAATTTATAATTATAAGGGTGTTTTTTTAAGTTCAGGGGTACCTGTGCAGTTTTGTCACACAGGTAAACTTGTGTCATGCAGTTTGTCGTACAGATTATTTCATCACCCAGGTATTAAGCCTGGTACCCATTAGTTATTTTTCCTGATCATCTAACTTCCTCCTATGCCCCACCCTCCAACAGGCCCCAGTGTGTGTTGTTCCCCCATGTATCCATGTGATCGCATCATTTAGCTCCCACTTCTATGTGAGCACATGTATTTGGTTTAGTTTGCTAAGGATAATGGCTTCCAGGCTCCATCCATGTCCCGGCAAAGGACATGATCTTGTTCTTATGACTGCATCGTATCCCATAGTATATATGTACCACATTTTCTTTATCCAGTCTATCATTGATGGGCATTTGGGTTGATTCCATGTCTTTGCTATTGTGAATAGTGCTGCAATAAACATGTGTTCATGTGTCTTTATAATAGAATGATTTATATTTCTTTGGGTATATACCCAGTAATGAGATTGCTGGGTCAAATGGTATTTCTGCCTATAGGTCTTTCAGGAACTACCACACTGACTTCCACAAAGGTTGAACTAATTTACACTCCCAGTCACGGTGTATAAGCATTCCTTTTTCTCCACAACCTCACCAGCATGTTATTTTTTGACTTCTTAATAATTACCATTCTGACTGGTGTGAGATGGTATCTCATTATGGTTTTGATTTTCAAATGATCAGTGATGTTGAGGGTTTTTTTCCCCCTATTTTGAGAGAGTTTCACTCTGTTGCCCAGGCTGGAGTGCAGTGGCAGCTTACTTGAGAGCTTACTATGGCCTTGAACTCCTGGGGTCAAGCAATCCTCCTGCCTCAGCCCCCTAAGTAGTTTAAGTAGCTGGGACTACAGGTGCACTCCACCATGCTCAGCTAATTTTTTTTTTTTTTTTTTTTTTTTTTTTTTTGTAGAGATGAGGTGCTGCTATGTTGCCCAGAATGGTCTTGAACTCCTGGGCTCAGCCTATCCTTCCACCTGAGCCTCCCAAAGTGCTGAAGTGCATAGGTATTAGATACCACACCAGGCCAATGAGTTTACAAAGGAAAATGCTCTAAGAGAAGGGAACTTCTCTTCTTATTCTTTTTACTGTTTAAGCATCAGAGCTATCACACTGGATTCTCTTATTTTTAAAAGAGAAAATTAAGCCTTTTATTTTTCATGTATATTTGCCCTTATAATCTTAATAAGAAATTAAGAGTTTTGTGGCTCACACCTGCAATCCCAGCATTTTGGAAGCCCAAGGTGGGTGGATCATGAGGTCAGGAGTTTAAGACCAACCTGAGCAACATGGTGAAACCCCATCTGTACTAAAAATACAAAAATTAACTGGGCATCATGGCAAATGCCTGTAATCCCAGCTACTCGAGAGGCTGAGGCAGGAAAGTCACTTGAACTGAGGAGGCAAAGATTGCAGGGAGCTGAGATCGTGCCATTGCACTCCAGCCTGGGTGACAGAGTGAAACTCCGTCTGAAAAAAAAATTATATAACCATTTCTAGTTTCACCTTTTTGACTAATTGTTAAGAAAATAAGTCTGAATTAAAAGAGTCAAAATTTGCAGTTTATTCTAGAGAAATTTTTATTCTCAAATGCCCATGGTAACTAGTGTTATTCCAGAAAGAATATCAGTGAGTAAGGTCCTTGGGGTATCTTGAGAATTAAATTGAAATGTTTTACAATTAGTGATTTCAGTCATTTATGCAGAAATGACTGGTAAGTGCCTGGAAACAGTCTAACTATTTTAATTATCCCCTAATAATTTTATATCATTGTAGAACAAATACCATTTTACAGGTAGTGCAAATAGGTAGTGCCAATAATTAAAACAGGTATTTTAATTATCCTCCAATCATTTTATACCATTGTAGAACAAATACCATTTCATAGGTAGTGCAAACAGTATCTTCTACATGTTCTGACAATGGTGGCATTCAAATAAAGCCTTATTATGTGAACCAGACATATCACAAGCTATGTATTATCAAGTAGAGGGCATTTCTAGAGTTAACTGACCCAACATAAATTATAAGTTTTCTCAAATAATTCATTTAGCAGAAGGCACTAACAAATGTTTCCAGCCAGTTTTTGGTTTTTCTGTTTCTCTTTTCTGTTTCTGGAGGTTCTTATTGGGATCGGGAAGGGTCTCTCTGTTCCCCAAAGTCACATTTTATCTATCCCAAAATGGATTACACAATACCTCTCCCAACCTGGCTAATTTTATTTTTTCTGTTTTCATTTTATTAAACTTGATAGAAAAATATAGATTCCCTAATAATACATTCATTTGCATAGAACAGGCCCATATGTTACACAGTTCTTAACTTTGCACTCCTGGATTGTGATACCTACCAGACAGTAGGCCCTTAGTGATAGATGTGATGTATATTAAAAACACTTTTAAAGGAATTACTTGCTTTGAGTCTATCTCCTGTAATGTACAATACACTTAAGCTGATTGGTTCAAAACCATATATGCATTTCCTATATGCTGGGTACTGACTGTTGGGCTTAAGTACACTTACAGAAGATATAGTAATCTTTTTAATTATAATAAATCTAGCAAGGAACCAACTCATATCTGGTTCTCTATTTTACACACTTGGACAGAGGTTGTTGAGGTCCATGGCTAATTTCTTATATAAGAAATTATCAGGATCCTGGACTACAGGCCCACAAACTAAAGACAACAATAGCAAAGTAGAATCTATTTCTGTCTTACAAACAAGGAGCTTGTCTCCATGAGCATCCAATATTCCTCATTATCTAGAGTTCTTCTGCAATATATAGAGGGATGACAAAACCAACTGACTTCAGTTTGGGAGTTATTGATTGGCAATAATGATTAGTTAAGCCACAGAAGGGCCCTCCTCTTGGAAACTGTAAGATAGGCCAAAATGATCTCTTCCAACTCTTAGGAGTGCTGTTTTCCCTCTTCCAAACACTAATTTCTCTGAAATAATTCACTCCTCAAAACTTCCATCCTGACAGAACCTCTATTTGGGCAAAGGTATTAGTTGAAAAATCTTATGGGCTCTCAGTTATTGCTTCTGCGGAAGTGTTTGCATTGTAAACAGAAGCCAGTAAGTTCAAAATGCCTGATAGATCCAAGGAAACAAATTTGTGATGGGAAACCAGGAAGGTGAGGGAACCAATCTAAGAACAGGCCTTTCCAATGTCTCCTAAGTGATATCCCAGAAGCAACTGTCCTCCTTTGCCCACAGCTGGTTCCATTCAGAAAAGAAATTGGGTTTGAAGATAAGGGAAGTAAAATGTCTACAATCTAAAAATGTGTGAGAAGAAAGCTGCTAACCAATGAATCTTTAGGAGAAAAAAGTAAATCACTTCTTTTGTACATCACCCAGTTTTCAAACATCAGAAATACTAACACATTAGAATTGTCTTATTTCTTCTTTTCTTGCCTCTGAGCTTTTCTCCTCATTCCTCTCTGAACCTAGCTGCTTTCATTTTATAATTTCAGTTCAATTTCCTACCAGCTATTATGAGATAACTAGGACCTTTTAAAAGAATAAATTTATATTTTCCCACTTAGCTTTCCATTCCTGCCTACAAAAAAAACATCTGGTGAGTCTAATTTTAAGTAATCAACCTTTTCAGTATGGTGATTAAGAGATATATATCTGAATTTGCATTTCATTTGTGGAAATTCTGCCTGGGAGCCATTCATTTTTCATCAAGCTCCCTGTGCTTTTCATTACTCCCTCCCTCACCTTTCCCTGTGGTCAACCTGCCTGAATAAGCAGCTCTGTTTCACTGGTCTCAAGCTCTGCAATGGAAAACCATTAGCAAATCTTAATAACCCATCAAACTTCATTATTTCAGTAATGGAATCTGTCAAGGTCAGCCACTGATAGCTGTTAATGGCCACTTTGTTGATAAATCTGGGGTAACTGCAGTAATATTCATTTTAAGCAAATAAAGTTTGTTCTGATTAAGAATTCATTCTGCCCAGTTAGAGTCCAATTAAGCCAGCTTCTGGATGGAGGCTCACCCAGGGTCTCTCCACTTAAGGAATACACTCACAGTTAAAGTTTGACTTTTTTTCAATAAAGCTCTTCTCTCTCCTTGGAAGAGATAAAACTTTAAAGTTTGACTTTTTTTCAATAAAGCTCTTCTCTCTCCTTGGAAGAGATAAAACTTTGTCTTCAATCCAAAAGAACATAAGGGTGATTGTTCTGCGGTCCTCCCTTGCCACAAACCTATCTCCTGACCCTGACACAAACACGTGCACACAGACCTGCCTATCTGCTTACCCTATCTGAGGCTATGGTTTTGCTTAATGTTAACCTAACTTGTTCATAATTAGCAATGGAGATCTTTTCTTATGTTATTCTATGTAGTTATTATGGAAGTTTCTATGTGTTACGTAGCAACAGAAATTAGATTCTGGGTTTAGATTAGAAGTCTAGGCAGGTTATGACTCTCAAAATATTTACCAACCTGTTCAGCACAGGCACCAACCAAGTTGAACAAACACAGGCCTCAGCACCACAGCTGGGGCGCCCTGGGCCAGGTGGTAGGCCTTACGCTATGGGTTGAGAATTCTGAGAATTCCTCGAGAAGTGTAAATAGAAGAGTAAGTAAGGGCTGGGGGGAACTTCAGGGCTCTGAGCAGAGGCTATTGATTTCAGTATAGAAGGAGTTTGAATTTTACCAACCAATATGGCCATAAAAATGATACTGGCTAAAAAGAGCCTTGAGAACAGGAATCTCAACTGTTCTCTAGCTGTGAACTTTTTTTTTTTTTTTTGAGACAGAGTTTCACTCTTGTTACCCAGGCTGGAGTGCAATGGTGCGATCTCAGCTCACCTCAACCTCCGCCTCCTGGGTTCAGGCAATTCTCCTGCCTCAGCCTCCTGAGTAGCTGGTATTACAGGCATGCACCACCGTGCCCAGCTAATTTTTTGTATTCTTAGTAGAGACGGGGTTTCACCATGTTGACCAGGATGGTCTCGATCTCTTGACCTCGTGATCCACCTGCCTCAGCCTCCCAAAGTGCTGGGATTACAGGCTTGAGCCACCGTGCCCGGCCTCTAGCTGTGAACTTAATTAGTATTTATAGGATGGAGACGATATGCCAGGCATAAAGCTGCCACTTGCTATACGCAGGAAAAAGCAGGAGGCACAATCTTCACCTGTAACAGTCCATTCTGCATTGCCATAAAGAAACACTTGACTGAGGCTGGGTAATTTATAAAGAAAAGAGGTTTAATTGGATCACGGTTGTGCAAGCTGTACAGGAAGCATAGCAGCTTCTGGGGAGGCCTCAGGAAACTTTCAATCACGGCAGAAGGGGAAGCAGGCACAAATTATGTGGCCCAGAGTGGGAGGAAGGCGAGGGAGGAGCTACACACTTGCAAACAGCCAGATCTCCTGAGAACTCTCTCATGAAGCAGCACTAGGTGGATGGTGCTGAACCATCAGAAACCATCCCCGTGATCCAATCACCTCCCACCGGCCCCACCTCCACATTGGGGATTACAATTTGACAGATTTCAGCATGGAAACAGATCCAAACCTTATCAACCCTCAGACCTTATAGTGAGAGAATATATATGTAAATAAAAATATAATTTTAAGCTGATGAAGTGGTATGGATGACAGGACACAGTGCCATGATAGTAATAATGGGGCCCGCTTGGAGAAGGTGTTCAGGGAATGCTTTTCTGACCATTTTTATCTCCACTGAAACTTGAAGACGGAGCAGAATCAGCCGTATGATAGCCTTTGAGGACTTGGACAAATTATAGTTCTCTTCAACAGAAGACTTTAAATATCTGATTATTTGGGAAAGAGAGATCCCTGCAAACACCAAATTGTATTTTGTCCATTTTTAACATGTTGAGTATCATTTCTTTCAAAAAAGAGATAAAGTAGTTTTGCAAAAAGAACTAATTCCCAAGCCTTAATATTGACAAAAAAGGGTAAAGTGATGCCAAATTCTTCACTGCACAGAAATTAAAATGTCTGTTTCTTCTAGAGATCAAGAATTCGAATGTCTTAATGACATATAATTTTTCAGTCAATTGTAAGATCAGGATTTATGGCACATCTGCCCTGCTTTTCTCAGACCTGTACCTTGCCATTCTGCTTCTGAGATGGGTAGTGTCCAGCTCACCAAATGGCCCACCATCAGTCAAGCCAGAACCCTGAATATCATCCTGCCATCTTCCTCACCTCCCATATTTAGTCCATGGCTACCGCTATCATTTCTGCCACCTTAATATCGCTTAAGTTCATTCCTCTTCCTCATGCTCTCTGCTCAGTCTCAGTTTAGGACTTGATCTTTTGACATGCATACTACTAGATTATTTTAACCAGTCTGATTTATTTTATTTTCTTTTTTTTTTTTTTTTTTTTTTTTTTGAGACGGAGTTTTTCGCTCTCATTACCCAGGCTGGAGTGCAATGGTGCGATCTCGGCTCACAGCAACCTCCACCTCCTGGGTTCAGGCAATTCTCCTGCCTCAGCCTCCTGAGTAGCTGGGATTACAGGCATGCGCCACCACGCCCAGCTAATTTTTCGTATTTTTTTTAGTAGAGACATGGTTTCACCATGTTGACCTGGATGGTCTCGATCTCTTGACCTCGTGATCCACCTGCCTCGGCCTCCCAAAGTGCTGGGATTACAGGCACGAGCCACCGCGCCCTGCCTGATTTATTT
Source organism: Callithrix jacchus (assembly GCF_049354715.1). Lineage (NCBI taxonomy): Eukaryota > Metazoa > Chordata > Mammalia > Primates > Cebidae > Callithrix > Callithrix jacchus. The sequence continues at coordinate 69,198,149 of NC_133502.1, forward strand.
TCATTTCCAGCTCACATTCATGCCAGTGCCAGACTAATTTCTAAAACCAATATGATCAGGTCTCTTGCCTGTCTAAAATATTGTATTTGCTCTATCTCATTCCTTAGGCATAAAACATGACAGGCAAAACCCATCAAGAATTATTCCCTGCCTTCCACTCACACCCTCTGTATTACCTGCAATTCCTTGTGGCACTTTGGTCTCGCCACTGTTCCCCAACTTCCAAGCACTTCCTGCCATACCTCCTCCCGCTACTCTTCATCCTGCAAGGCAGCTCAGTACTCTTTCCTTCCTGGAGTCACCTGTCCTGAGAGCTGTCTGAGTGAAGGGCCATCACACTCAGGTGCCTGTTTTCCAAGCAGCTCTGCTTGGATATACTTTATGTATATCCAGTCAGTATGTCTAAAATTGAATCGTCACCTTCCCCCAAAAACTTGCTTTGCTGTCTGAGTTCTCAAGCTCCACTGAGAGGTACCACCCTTACAAAGATCAATTCTTTAGCCTTCATTTTCCTCCTTGCACCTGCCCCCAAACAATCACTAAATCGTGCTGATGCTGCCTGCTGCTATCTTAGGAGTCCCCCACTTTTGTCCCCAGTGGCACTATTCGTCATTTCTCATTTCTCACCTTGCTTACTGCAGCAGCCTCCTTACTGGACTAGTTTCCCCCTGATCCATCCACCAAACAGCCCAGCCGTCATCTGAAACATTTCCATTCTCTGCTGAAAGTCATTTAGTAGCTTCTCATTGCCCTCAGGATAGAGGTAAATCTTCTCCAAATGGCTTGCAAGGCCCTTCGAGATGTGGCTTCTGCCTACGTCTCCAGGCTTCTCTCCCCCAAGGATCCTTACCTCATATCAAATTACTTTCAGTTCTTAAATGTGCTGTGCTTTCTTGCCTCTGGGGCATTTATCTCATTTGTCTGGATAAGCCCTTCGTGGTTTTGAGGCCTCGGCTATCACTTTCTCAGAAAGGATTTTTGATTAGTTCTCAAATTCAAGTGAAATGCCCCTCCCTACTTACTATGGTCTGAATGTGTCTCCCCAAAATTCACCAGTAGAAATGTAATCACCAATGTGATTATGTGTTTGGAGGTGAGTCCTTTGAGAGGTGGTTAAATCATGAAAGAAGAGCTCTCAGGAATGAGAGTACAGCTGTTATCTAAGGGGCCCTACAGAGCTGCCTCGGCCCTTCCACCCTATGAGGATGCAGTGAGCAGGTGCCAATTATGAAATGGGCAAACTGCCCTCACTAGATACTGAATCTGCTGGTGCTTTCATCTTAGACTTCCTAGCCTGGAGAACTGTGGGCAATGAATTTCTGTTATTTACAAGCCACCCAGACTGTGGCAGTTCATTCTAGCAGCCTGAATGAATGAAGATGCTAGTACTCCTCTCAGTACCTTGCACTGCCCTCATCCTCACCTGGAATTATAGATGCTTCCTACTCAGCTGAGCTCCATGATTACAGGAACTGTTATCATGCCCCTGCTATCATGTGGTTGTTTTCGACAAGTTTGTTTAGCATTGTGCCGGCACTTAGTAGATATTCACTAAGTATTTGCCAGATGAATAGATGTGTTGTGTAATTAGATGATAACCCTCTTAACCTAATCTGCAAATCCTTCCATGAAGGACTTTCATCCCAGGATGGAAGTACATACATAAGAGTCATCCTAGTAGATGATACGCATGGCCCATTCAGCCTAGTATTTTTTTTTTAACTAAGAGAGTTAACGCCTACTGGGGAAGGATTTGCTGACCTTCACTTCCACAAACTTTAAGGTACAAGACTCATATCCGTTTAGAAGACGGATCCCAAGTGTAGGGATAGCCAAACTTCATATTCATTGAAAAGGCTCCTCTTCAAAACCCTGCTGCATTTTCTACCTCTCAAATTTCATAAACTTGCAGTGTATGAAGAAACGCTTCACACTTGCTTGGTTCGGAAAAATAGAAGTTAAGTAATTAGGTTTATTGAAGTGTCATTAAAAAGATAAAACATTGTACCTAGGTGTTTGCATTTATTTCAAATCCTTTGTAAATGGTGCATTAGTTTGATTATAAACCTATGAAGGATTGTTTTGCTTTTTATTGTAATGAATTTTTAGAAATTTAAATTGTATACTCTTACAAAAGAGATGAGAGCACGCCGTCAGGGACAAAGATGTATTTGAGTCTTCTCCACCCACTGTCTAGGGCACCCTTTTCTAACATAAACATATAACCAGAGACGAAGCAAGGCAAGGGATTGCTTTGTTCTACGTGTTCTGTCCCAACCCCACAATGGGTCTCTGATCTTATTTTGGAATGTCACAGAACATACCAGTCAGGAAGCAGGCGTAAGGAGGAGACAATGGCAGCCACAGGAAATACCGTTTGCAGCAATGCCCAAAGCTGTTTCAGACTTTTGGCACCCTTACTTTCGGAGACCCCACCCACATCACATATTATGCATTGTATGCCACATTAAATGTAACGGTATACAGTCTACTATCAGCTGATCTGGCTAGTGGACGTGTTATGTTTTAGATATATACATTTTTTTTTGTTTTTGAGAAGGAGTCTTGCTCTGTTACCAGGCTGGAGTGCAGTGGCACAATCTCAACTCACCTCAGCCTCCACTCCCCCACACCCAAGTTTCAACAATTCTCCTGCTTCAGCCTCCCAAGTAGCTGGGACTACAGGCACGCACCACCACACCCAGCTAGTTTTTGTATTTTTAGTAGAGACAGGGTTTCACCATGTTGGCCAGGCTGGTCTCGATGTCTTATCCTCATGATCTGCCCACCTCGGCCTCCCAAAATGCTGGGATTACAGGTGTGAGCCACCATGCCCAGCCTAAGTTAAATATTTATTAATTTTGAAATTCAATTTTGGGGAGAGTAATATTTCCTTTTCTCTGTCTTAAAATTTTTGTAGCAAAGTCTTCACCTGCCTACTGGCCACCCCACCTCAGGCATTTTTAGGGAGGAAAAGCTTTTGGGTTCTGTCTCCAGTTTACATGGACTTTGGCCACACAGAATGGAGAATGTCCCAAAAGCATAAGGGAAATCCAATGAAAAAAGCAGCCTGTATACATCCCACTTGAGAGCACCTTCCCCATCCATCCGCAATGAACTGGGAAAGCAGAAATTGAGACAGCTACCCAATGAGATTGATTTATATATCACACAAAGCTCCACCCACCAGAAAATATATTTGCCCACATCCTGTGAAACTGCCCCTCTCAAGGTCACAGTGGTTACATATCAGCCTCTTCACATGTTTCCATAGAAAAACAAGGAGTTCCCTTGAGTTTAACCAATCTGTAGTATCACTTCTCCTGGAAGGCAGAGTGAGAGAAAAGGGGATGTACTGGTTTCTCAGGGCTGCTGTAATGAAGTACCACAGACTCATTCGTTTAAACCAACAGATTTACTGTGTCACAGTTCTGGAGGTCAGAATTCTGGGAATCAAGGTACTAGCAGGATTGGATCCTTCTGAGGGTTCTGAGGGAGAGGCAGTTCTATGGCCTTTCCTTAGCTTTTTGTGGGACATTAGTCATCTTTGGTGTTCCCTGACTTGTAGTGCCATCTCCCAGTCTCTGCCTTCATCTTCACAAAGTGTCATCCCAGTGTGCACATGTCTGTGTCCAGATTTTTCTCTTTTTATAAGGTCAGCCACAGTGGATTAGGGCCTAATGACCTTACTTTAGCTCATCTACTAAAGCATCTATTTCCAAACAAGATCACATTCACAGCTGCTGGGGATCATTTGAGGGGACGTAGTTCCACCATAACAGGGTTGGGAGGGATCTGTGATTTCCTGGCCAAAGGCATTATTCTGTTGCTGTCTGGAATGCTATCAAAATATTAATTATGTTATCACATCTCTCTCCCTAGGAGTCCCTGCTGACTTCTGCTATTGACCATGTAAGACCGTACAACTCCAGGGCAAATTTCAGCCTCAAAAGAACTGATGTCAGAGCCAGAGATGGGGATAATGATATTTTGTTCTGATATAGGCTCAAAGTCACTATTTGAAGTCCTGGCTATAAAAATTAGTTCCAGCAGCTTTCACCGAAAGCTGGTCCAAGTCTGAAATGAACTATATTGCATGAGCTCTATTATGTGCCCCTCTTGTAACATAAAAACCGAATGAAACAGCAAAGTCTAATAGATAATCCTAACAGAGGAGCAAGCACAAAGGTGTGGCACCTAAGCTTGTGCTCTTTGTGATGCCACCTATTAGAAACATTGCTGTCAACTTCCAGTTAATGTTTCTGTCCCGTTCAAGCTGAAAATGTTCAAATTCAGCTAATGTCTGTGAGCATCTCCTGAAAGCCCATCACTGCTAGGCACTATTCCATTTTATCTCACTTAATCCTCACAACTCAAAAGAAGCTTGTTTTGTTAGCTAAGAATCAAATCTAGATTTGACACTTGAACTGTGCTGGTCCCCCTGCTATTTAACAATCTAAAGTAAAATACCCATGCTACTGATGACTGGGACCCCCAGCTCAGTCACTTAGGCTAGTTTTTCCTATAGTCTTTCAGGATTGAAAGTAGAGTTGAGCTGTCAGGTCCTGTTACAAAAGTAGGCTTGCTGGAACTGTAGACTTTCTCCTTTAAACCTAACACAAGGGAAAGATTGGTGAGTCGAAACTAGCATAAAGACTGCAAAAATCCTCCAGGAAAATAGACACTCACAAAGTCCATGTATGGAAGAGAAATGTAGCCCAGAAATTTCTAGGCATATGAAAAGCACAACTGTAAAACTAAAATGTTTTAGATAGAGGAGAGCTGAGAGCCACAGGCAGAACAGATGCTGCCCTGGACAGGAGCCGGGCCACCCAGTGACCATGGCAATGCAGAGAAAAAGCAATGTCAGCCCAGTGTATTCTCCAGCAAGTGGGGTGGCTTCAGGATAGGGCTGGCACTGGGGATCTCAACCTTAGCAGCACATTAGAATCATCCGGGGAGCTTTAAAACAGCCTGATGCCCTTGGCCTCACCTGCACTGCATAAAATCAGAATCTCTATGGATTCAACCCACCATCAGTGTTTAAGGCTGCCAGGTGATTCCAGTGTGCTGCCAACAGCCACTGAGAGCACACAGCCAGGGAGCAAGCAGCTGGCTTCTGAGTTCTTTCTCCTCTCAGCCCAAGGGTTAGGGGGTTGGGAGCCAGAGCAGTGGACCAGGCAGATGCACATGGAGGTGTCCAGCAAGATGTGGGCAGATGGAGGATCTGGGAGCCCACATTTCAGTGCTGGAGGCCATCTGCCCTAAGGCCCACCCTCCCTCTCTTCCTAATCAAGATTACCAGGAGGTGCGCAGGCTGTAACCCCTTCTTCTGATGTACAATATCAGTCACAGTATCTTATATGCCCGGGGGTGGGGGGAGGGGATGGATATAAAGTCACAGGAAAAGATTTCTAGGCATATGAGAAGCACAATCTCTATAAAATAAAGACAACAAGCAGACCAACTTTTTTTTTTAATTGCATTTTAGGTTTTGGGGTACATGTGAAGAACATGCAAGATAGTTGCATAGGTACACACATGGCAGTGTGATTTGCTGCCTTCCTCCCCTTCACCTATATCTGGCATTTCTCCCCATGCTATCTGTCCCCAACTCCCCCGCCCCGCTGTCCCTCCCCTATTCCCCTCAATAGACCCCTGTGTGTAGTACTCCCCTTCCTGTGTCCATGTGTTCTCATTGTTCAACACCCGCCTATGAGTGAGAACATGCGGTATTTCATTTTCTGTTCTTGTGTCAGTTTGCTGAGAAGGATGTTCTCCAGGTTCATCCATGCCCCCACAAAGGACACAAACTCATCGTTTTTGATGGCTGCATAATATTCCATGGTGTTTATGTGCCACATTTTCCCAGTCCAGTCTATCATCGATGGGCACTTGTGTCAGTTTGGGGTCTTTACTATTGTAAACAGTGCTGCAATGAACATTCGTGTGCATGTGTCCTTATAGTAGAACGATTTGTAGTCCTTTGGATATATACTCAGTAATGGGATTGCTGGGTCAAATGGAATTTCCATTTCTAGGTCCTTGAGGAATCGCCACACTGTCTTCCACAGTGGTTGAACTAATTTACACTCCCACCAGCAGTGTAAAAGTGTTCCTATTTCTCCACATCCTCTCCAGCATCTGTTGTCACCAGATTTTTTAATGATCACCATTCTAACTGGCGTGAGATGGTATCTCAATGTAGTTTTGATTTGTATTTCTCTAATAACCAGTGATGATGAGCATCTTTTATGTTTGTTGGCCTCATATATGTCTTCTTTTGTAAAGTGTCTGTTCATATCCTTTGCCCACTTTTGAATGGGGTTGTTTTTTTCTTGTAAATCTGTTTGAGTTCTTTGTAAATTCTGGATATCAGCCCTTTGTCAGATGGGTAAAATGCAAAAATTTTTTCCCATTCTGTTGGTTGCTGATTCACTCTAATGACTGTTTCTTTTGTCGTATAGAAGCTGTGGAGTTTGATTAGGTCCCATTTGTCTATTTTGGCTTTTGTTGCCAATGCTTTTGGTGTTTTGCTCATGAAGTCCTTGCCTACTCCTATGGTCTGAATGGTTTTGCCTAGATTTTTTTCTAGGGTTTTTATGGTGTTAGGTCTTATGTTTAAGTCTTTAATCCATCTGGAGTTAATTTTAGTGTAAGGTGTCTGGAAGGGGTCCAGTTTCTGCTTTCTGCACATAGCTAGCTAGTTTTCCCAATGCCATTTATTAAACAGGGAATCCTTTCCCCATTGCTTGTTCTTGTCAGGTTTATCAAAGATCATATGGTTGTAGATATGTTGTGTTGCCTCCGAGGCCTCTGTTCTGTTCCATTGGTCTATATCTCTGTTTGGGTACCACTAACATGCTGTTTTGATTACTGTAGCCTTGTAGCATAGTTTGAAGTCTGGTAGTGTGATGCTCCCACTGTGTACTTTTTGCTTAGAATTGACTTGGCTATGCGGGCTCTCTTTTGGTTTCATATGAAGTTTAAGGTGGTTTTTTCTAGTTCTCTGAAGAAGGTCATTAGTAGCTTGATGGGGATAGTGTTGAATCTGTAAATTACTTTGGGCAGTATGGCCATTTTCACAATATTGATTCTTCCTAACCATGAACATGGACTGTTTCTCCATCTGTTTGTGTCCTCTCTTATTTCGTTGAGCAGTGGTTTGTAGTTCTCCTTGAAGAGGTCCTTTACGTTCCTTGTTAGTTGTATTCCTAGGTATTTTATTCTCTTTGTAGCAATTGTGAATGGCGGGTGGTTCTTGATTTGGCTCTCTTTAAGTCTGTTATTGGTGTATAGGAATGCTTGTGATTTTTGCACATTGATTTTGTATCCTGGGACTTTGCTGAAGTTGCTTATCAGTTTCAGTAGATTTTGGGCTGAGGCGATGGGGTCTTCTAGGTATACTATCATGTTGTCCAAGCAGACCAACTTTTATGCAACAATTCAGGAGTGACACACTATATTAAGGAGAAAAAGAAAAAGATTGGAACAGACTACAGTACTGGATGCTGCATGATAAATAAATATAAGAATTACCAGAAACCTTATAGAAAAAAAAAAGAAGCTCTAGAACTATTATAGGACAGACAAGACCAAAAAAAAGATATAACATGTTCAAATTACTTGGGTAACTTAGCATTGTAAACTGTACAACTAAGGTGTTCATTTTCCATCAGAGTTATCTACAGTTTTAACATTTTGAATACAAGTGTTAAAATTTTTTAGGAGCATGACAAAGTAATTCTAAAATGTTTATGGGAAAATAAAAGTTGATTACACCCATAGCTTGTATGTGGACAGGACGAGGAAAGAAATCACAGCTTCCATCTCCCAGTCTGGTGTTAATCTCACCCCACCTGTCTACAGCTGTGAACTGCATTTTAATGGCACTAAAGAAATACACTGCATGCAATGCCACTTCTTAAATCATAGAACAATTATCCTCACAGGAAAGCTTAAACGTTAACACATCAGTCTGAATGGCACCATAACTCATCGAGTTTGTCCCTTTGTTTATTTTTAATTGCATTTTAGGTTTTGGGGTACATGTGAAGAAGATGCAAGATAGTTGCATAGGTACACACGTGGCAGTGTGATTTGCTGCCTTCCTCCCCTTCACCCACATCTGGCATTTCTCCCCATGCTATCCCTCCCTAGCTCCCCACCCCACTGTCCCTCCCCATTCCCCCCTGTAGTGCTCCCCTCCGTTTCCATGTGTTCTCATTGTTCATCACCCGCCTATGAGTGAGAACATGTGGTATTTCATTTTCTGTTCTTGTGTCAGTTTGCTGAGAATGATGTTCTCCAGATTCATCCATGTCCCTACAAAGGACACAAATTCATCGTTTTTGATTGCTGCATAATATTCCATGGTGTATATGTGCCACATTTTCCCAGTTCAGTCTATCATCGATGGGCATATGGGTTGGTTCCATGTCTTTGCTATTGTACACAGTGCTGCAATGAACATTCGTGTGCATGTGTCCTTATAGTAGAACGATTTATAGTCCTTTGGATATATCCCCAGTAATGGGATTGCTGGGTCAAATGGAATTTCCATTTCTAGGTCCTTGAGGAATCGCCACACTGTCTTCCAGAATGGTTGAACTAATTTACACTCCCACCAACAGCGTAAAAGTGTTCCTATTTCTCCACATCCTCTCCAGCATCTGTTGTCTCCAGATTTTTTAATGATCACCATTCTAACTGGCGTGAGATGGTATCTCAATGTAGTTTTGATTTGCATTTCTCTAATGACCAGTGATGATGAGCATTTTTTCATGTTTGTTGGCCTCATGTATGTCTTCTTTTGTAAAGTGTCTATTCATATCCTTTGCCCACTTTTGAATGGACTTGTTTGTTTTTTTTTCTTGTAAATCTGTTTGAGTTCTTTGTAAATTCTGGATATCAGCCCTTTGTCAGATGGGTAAACTGCAAAAATTTTTCCCATTCTGTTGGTTGCCGATTCACTCTAATGACTGTTTCTTTTGCCATGCAGAAGCTGTAGAGTTTGATTAGGTCCCATTTGTCTATTTTGGCTTTTGTTGCCAATGCTTTTGGTGTTTTGGTCATGAAGTCCTTGCCTATTCCTATGTCTGGAATGGTTTTGCCTAGATTTTCTTCTAGGATTTTTATGGTGCCAGGTCTTATGTTTAAGTCTTTAATCCATCTGGAGTTAATTTTAGTGTAAGGTGTCAGGAAGGGGTCCAGTCTGACAGCGAATTTTTGTAGAGAATACCACTCCAAACCCACAGGGACTAAGGCAAGGCTATGACCACAGTGGGAAGAGGGGAGTGCTCGGTGTAGGCAGAGGCAGCCAGCCCAGCCGAGAGAGCCCCGCTTTGCTGACTTCCTCTATGAGCATGAGCACCTACAGCACCGCCCAAGCGCCGGAGCAGGAGAGGTTCCTGCAATGTGTGCCCGCTTCCTATTGCTGTTGTAGCAATGACCGCAAACCGAAACAATGCTGCTACTGTTGTTTTAAACCAACAGAAATTTATGACTTACGGTTTTAGACGTGAAAAGTCCAAAATGGGTCTCACCAGGTCAAAACCAAGGTGTCAGCAGAACTGCGTTCTTTCAGCAGGCACTAGGAGAAAAAATGTCACTGGCCGCTACCAGCTTTTAGAAGCCACTCGCACTCCTTGGCCCCTGGTCCTTTTCCTGTATCTTCAGAGGCAGCCAGTACAGGTCGAATCCCGCTCTTACTGAATTGCTTTAACCCCACGCACCTTCCTCCCTCATCCCCTTTTAAGGAAACCTGTGATTACATTGGGTACACCTGGAAAATTCAGGGCACGCGCTTTATTTCCAGGTCAGCTGTTTGGCATCTTTAATTCCCATCTGCAACTTTAATTTTTCCTTGCCATATAACACAACATATTCACAACTTCCAAGAGTTAGACGTAGATATCTTTGGGGACCATTATTTTGCCGATTACGAATGCATCAAGTTCAAACATTTAGCAGGCTAGAGTAACAACTTCCTTATTACTATCACAAAATGTAGAAAAGTGGTGAATATCTCATCAGGAAGTTTGCAGCCTCTTGGGCTGGTTCCACAACTGCTTTTCATGCCCAGAATATTGCTAACAGGAGAGACTCTCTCCTAGTTACTCTACACCCATCCTACATCCTACCCTTGTAAAGCCACCTGGAAAACTGAAGCAACTCTTCAGAAATCCCTGTTTTCATCATACAGATATTCTGTGCGAAAGTGTTCTTTTGGTCTGACTTATTCTAATAAATGTTTCCATTTAACATGCATGGATGTGACCCAGCAAATTAACTTCTCTGTAGGATATTAAAGTTAGTGTGTTTTGTGCTGTATGTATCTGTGCATGTATTATGTTTGAACCAGAATATGCAATATATTGAAGAGCTCATTCTTAATACTTTTCCTGCTTTTCTTATAAACTATTTGGCTCATTAGATTTTTACTGTGACTTTTGTTACTTGATGTCTTTTAAAATTAGAAATTACTGCCATATTCTTAGAAAAGTACTATCCAGAAGAAATAGAACTATGAAGATATGAAACTGTGATTTTACTAGGAAACACACACATACACAGATACATACACACAAGACATAGCATTTGTACACCCAGGCCCAGTGATTCAGAATCTTTTTTGTGTTGTGGAGTATTGGGAGAATTACCTCTTTTCTGAAAAATGTACGTAGTCACATAAACATAAACTTTTGTACTCCTTTTCAAAGGGTTTCTGCCACATCCTCACCCCCACCCCAGAAATCATCTACAGGTTAAGTTGGAGGAAAAACATTCAATATCAGCACAGGTACGTGACACCAGTTAGCCGGAAGCCATGGGAGCAAAATAAGCATGGTAAGAAATAGTGGAGGAAACTATAATTTTTTTAAATGTTGATCTGGAAGTTGTGCATTAAAGACTTGCAGTAAACGCTCATTGGCATTAAGTCCTTAAAAGATGGTTTCTACAACTTATTCACATTTGTATCTCTCCTAGGGGAAGCCATGACCAGTCTTCCCATGGATAGCATGTAAATAGCTCTAAATGAGAAATGTATAGCCCCTGCAACACAAGCACAGATAAAAGGAGGCCTGTCCCAATAAAAAGATTTCATAGGTAGGACACAGCATGAATTCCGGGCTCCAGATCCAAGAGCTAGCCTTGAGCATCAACTTAGGAAGCGGTAACTCTTCAAGCAGCAAGCTTTCCAACGTGAGGAAGTGTGATCTCCAAGCCCGCATGCCTAATGGCGAAAGTGTGCCAAGGCTACAGAGCATAGCAAAAGACAGACTGCAGAACCAGACTGTGTCTCAAAATTCTAGTTTCACCACTTACTGTGTGACATTTGACAACATACCTAACCTCTCTGTGCTTTTGCTTTCTCATCAGCAAACAGGGATCATAATAGCACAAACTCACAAGGTGACTGTGAGGAGTAAGTCAGCTAATCTGTATAAAGCACTTAGGATACTGCCTGGAGCACAATAAGCAGCATATAAGTATTTGATGGTATTATGTTATTATTATTATCACTACCACCACCATGACATAGTCCTCCCTGACGCACTGTTAGGATGGAAAGATAGAGGATGATTATTAACCAGGATATTAGAGAAAGGGCCGTGAGTCCTCAAATTAACTAGCTTTACCTTCGTCTTCTCTAAAGCCCTAATTTGTCAGCATTGTTAGTTCCCCAAATGACCTATATTTGGGCAATTTCTTGCCCTTGCCCTAATAAGTAAGGTAATGAGGAAGTCTACTGGCTAGTCATAATTGTGCTCTCTTCTTCATTTTATGCTGCACGTGTTTCCAAAGGCCTCTGCATTTGCTTACTCATTTATTCCAGAAATTTTTATCCTATGTTTAATATTTAAATATTATGTACTATGCACTGTCTTAGGAAAAGTATCTGCTTTTATGGAGCTTATGTTCATGTAAAGAGAGAGATAACAAGCAAATAAATAGACCAACAAGATAATCTCATACAGTGGCAAATGCTAAAGAAAAAAACAAATCAGAGGAATGCGCTACTGAGTGACTCAGGGAGGGTGAGGAAGGCTGATTAGGGCATTTATATTGATGCCAAATAAGAAGCAGCCAGCCATGGGAATTTCAGTAGAAAGTGGCATGTTCCTGGCAGTGAGAACAGCAAGTCCCAAGGCCCTGATGGAGTAACTGGCTTACGGGTTTGAAGGAGCAGAAAGCAGCCAGTACAGCCAGAGCATAGTAAGAAATGGAGGGAGTGAGAGGAGAGGAGGAAGGAGAGGTCAGCAGAGCCACATCTCTGAAGGCCTGTATTCAAAGTAAGGAGTTCGGATGGTATTCTATGGGCAGTGCGGAGTCTCTGAGGGTCTTAGGCTCAAGGGTACACAGGTAAGGATGGAAGCCCCCCAAGAGCAGTGGGGAAGGTCTCATGGTAATTCAGGCAGGCATCCTAGTGGCTTAGAGTACAGAGATGGCAGAGGAGAAAGAGAAGTAAGCAGATTTGGTCATAAAGTATATTTTGCAGATAAAATTAGAATCGATTATTAGGTAGACTTATTAGAATGCTGGTGAGTCTTTTGCAAAGGTAGGATAAAGAAAGGAGACTCCTAAGTTTTTAAGCTGTATATCTGGATAGATGGTAGGACCATTTACTGAGATAATGAAAGGTGGGGGTGAACAAGTCCAACCCAGAGTCCTAGTGTGATCATGTAAGATTAGGGATGCCCCATCAGAGACATCCAAGTTGAGAGGCCCAAGGAGGCAGCTAAATGTCTCAGTTGTTAACTACTTACCATGACAATGTTTAGCCCTTGCGGTGGAGGTTTTGTTCATTTCCCGTTTCTATTCCTGCTTCCCATGTGTAAGTAAATATCAGATCTCATTAATTCCATATGCATCTCAAAATTCTTTACAAGTAAACACTCTTACTCATTAAAACCCCAAAAATGTTAGCTACAAAATGAAAGCAATGAAAAAGCTAACTAAACTCTTCTGATGCAGTAAAAAGAACATTAGATGAGGGTTCATGAGATTCAGATTCTAACAAAAAAAAATTGAAATACAAAAGAAAACAAATCAGATGTAGATTTGAGTCTTAGCCCATGCATTTATTAATTATGAGACCTAGACCAAGTTATGGAATATCTTGGAGCCTCAGTTTTTTTCATCTGTAAAATGGGAATAATAATTCCTTCCTCAAGAGTTCTTTGTGAGGATGAAATGTGCTGACATCTGTGAAGACCTACTCAGTGTCTGCAGCATTGTGGACGCCTGTTATTTCCCCCACTTTTTACTTATTAAATTTACACAGAGTACAAACAGCTCTACCTTGGCTCAGTAACTATAAAAGAAAGCTGCTTCCCTAGATGATCACTAAGCTCTATTTCATCTCTTTGAGAAAAATCTGTACAACATCTTGTAAACAACCAGATAAACTTCTTGATTAAAGCTTCTTTTAACCTGAACTCAAGTGCATCCTTCTGAAAATTTAAGGCAGAAATTAAACCACAGAAATGTCTCACCAGTGCAAAACAAACAAACAAAAATTTCTCCCTCCAAATCACTAATGTTTCAGGGCATGTACAACTTTTTAGGAGATGAATAAATGAAATCTCATAGAGTAGCGGCTTTCATAGCACTCGCTGAAAGATAGTAAAACCAAAAGCTCTTCATCTTGGGCATCCCTGAGCTGGAAGGGAAGTTTGGAGGTCTCAGCCAACCAGACTGTTGAGTGATAAAAAGTGAAACTGTGAAGAAGCCTCTAGAATCCTAGAAGCTCAAGGAGACAGTGGCTAAGACAAGAGGGAGATACAGAAGTTTTGCCTCGGTTACAAGAAGAAGATGCTAGTTAGGGACTTTCTGTGCCCCCAAATAGTGCCCAGGAGCACTCATCTATGTGCATGATAACAATTTTTATATGAGTCCCAGAAACATGCAACTGAAACCCAAACTAAGATTCTGCCTCATCTCAGGATTTAGGACCCAAAACGAAAAGTTATTTGGGCCTTGTGGTACAAATAGTGTCACTTGATCAGGACAAGAACAGTGACCACAAGAGCAAGGCCAAGTTGAGAAGTCCATAAGAGATCGGAATAAAGAAATAAATAAATCAGATGCAGGCTTATTATGCTGCCCAGGTGGTTCTCAAACTCCTGGGCTCAGGCAACCTCAAACTCCCAAGTAGTTGGGACAATAGGTGTATATCACCACACCCAGCTACTTTTTCTACAGTTTTTAATATTTTAATCTCACTACAGAACCAATAATATAAGTAGAGGAACAACCTCTCCTACCAAGTATATAATAGCCAAATAATTAGTGTCCAAGGAAAACAGCTATATGCTATTTGTTGTACAGTTTTTCAGCTAAAAGGTGTCAGGGAGATTCCATGATTACCACAAGTAATTTTATCCACTGAAGATTTACACTGGCAAAAATATAGATGTCACATTAGTATGATTTTAAAGTCAAAGTATTAATATTTATCTAATTAAACCTTAACCAAATTTCATATTTTCTCTCTTGGGGAAAGCATTTCCTAACGTGATTTTTCTGTTGCTATGTATCTTCCAGTTCGTTTTTGTTCAGCCCACACCCTGCCACAATACTCATCAATCTTTTGTTACTACCAACATTAAATAAAATTTTTAAATCAACTAAAAAAAAAAGAACCCAAAAGAAACGTTTTAAAGCTCTAAACCTGTGCCAAGCTAATTGAATAATGCGAAATGTGTCTAGCCCACAGATCTGTTTTGTTTGGCTTGCACAATGTGTTTTGTTTTTTATTGTATTGAACTTAATTGCCCTCAGACACTATGCAGTTTACCAAGCACCACTCTTCCTACCTTCTTATCCTCCAACACATAACTCAATTACATTACCACGCTGGCCCTATGAGCATTTGAGATGATAGCTATTGGTATGTAGTTTATGTTTTCAGATGAATTCATTTTTAACTGTTAAACACTTGAACATATGTTGACTACAGAGATGCCAGAGAGAGGAAGATCATAGGCGGGAAAAGTGGGAAGTTGAAAAAGGGGAGAAATCCTAGCAGAACCATCTTTGAAAGAGACAGCCCCACTCACTTCCCCAATTACAGCAGCTACGGATCATGCTATAGGTCAAGTGAAGTGGGTGCCTGCCATATTTCTTTCAACTAGCCTTTCAATATTTTGGGAAATTTCCAAGAATCGGAACTCAAATTCCCACCCTTCTTTGTAGCTAGGACATTGGCTTATAGCCTCAGTTCCACCAAAGAGCAGCATGCTGGCAAAACTGCAATTTGGAAAATAGCAAAATGAACAAAGAGGAGGAACCAGCCACCCTCATTTTTGCCAGCACAGCTGAGGTATCAGGTTTCCAGGGCTTGCATGACTGAATTCCCAGTACAGAAGAGACACTAGTGACACTGTGGCAGATCCTTCTGTTGTCTTGGGTGAAGAACTGATTCCATATTAATACAGACTTCCGTGCAAGGAACTGATTCCATATTAACATAACTTCTATGAAAATAGCTCCAGATTTTATATGACCACCCTTGTTCCCACAGAGAAAGTACACAGTGGAAATCTCTCTTTTGTCCTCATTCTGAGAATCCCAATGTATACTTTTAAGGCAATATGACATTGCACACCCATTACTCAGTACCCCGGCACTTGACTTCATTGTCACCATCCACAGAAGAGGCCATTCCATGTTTACTGAGGAAACCATTATCAGCTGTTCTGGGAAGCATTCTTGCTCTGCAGGACCCCTATCTTGGGTGATGAACTGGTTCCATATTAACAGAGACCTATGTACAAACTGGCAAGCAATGCACAGATTTTTAAAATAAAATATAAAGATGATAGCAAACTGGTTTTCATTTCTCTTAGCACCAAACAAGCGTGGTTAGAGGTTTCAGCTACAGCAGAGATTTTTAGACAGAATGGAGAACTCTGGGCATTAAGGAAGGCTGTAGAATGTTCTTGTCTATAATTTCTAGTTGTTAGACAATACTATATTTACTATACAGTATTTACTTTATATTTACTATCTAAGGGTACCAATTCTCATTTATATTTCTCATGATCATCTTTTGAAGGGTGCACCATTAATCTCCATTTTACAGGAGAAAAAACTCAAGAGAGATTAACTGACTTGCTTAAAACCAGAGGGGATGCAAATTTGGGTTTTTCTCACTACAAACTAATAGCTTTTTTCTCCTATAGCAGTGGCTTTCCAAATATATTCTGCAGGTTCTCAGGGATCCCTAAGATCATTTCAGGAAGTCCAGGGGGTCAATGCGATTTTCAAAATATAGTCATGAAACACTCAATGAAGGGGATATGTTCTGAAAAATGGATCATTAGGCAATTTTGTCCGTGAGTGACCCTTACAGAGTATACTTACACAAACCAAGATGGTGTAACCTACTCTGCCCCAAGGCTGTGTGGGACAGCCTAGTGCTCCTAGGCTACAAATCTGTACAGAGTATTACTGCACTGAATCCCATAGACCATTATAACACAATGGTAGTTGTGTATCTAAACATATCTAAACACAAAAATGGTATGGAAAAAAGACAGTGATATAATCTTATGCTAATCTTAGGGGACCACTGCTGTGTGTGCAGTCTGTTGTTGACTGAAACATTGTTATGGGTGCATGACCATGAGAAGATGTTATTTTCCTTTCTCCCATTCACCCTTTTAAGAGGGTAGAGAGTTTTTGAGAGGATACCTTGTATGTAACTTCACAACCAACTGAAGCAGAAGCAGATACATGAATCCACCTGACTTCCATTAAGCCAGACATTCATGATTTTTTTGATCATAAAACAATGCCACTTTGTTTTCTTTCTGAAAGATATAGTTATTTTTCATTAAAATAGGCTACTTATGTTAATGTATAATAATAGACTTAATACTATTATTTTCAAATGAATCGATAAATATTTTTCAATGTGCTGTTTTAATTCTAATAAAGTAAATATTGACAGAATTTATTTTATTACAACCCATAGAAGCAGAAACACTCCGGAGTCCTCAATAATTTTTATTTTTTTTCTTTATTTTTTTTTTAAAGACGGAGTTTCACTCTTGTCGCCCAGACTGGAGTGCAGTGGCACAGTCTCATCTCACTGCAACCTCCGCCTTCTGGGTTCAAGGGATTCTCCTGCCTCAGCCTCCCGAGTAGCTGGGATTACATGTGTCCACCATCATGCCCAGCTAATTTTTGTATTTCTAGTAGAGACAAGGTTTCACCATGTTGGCCAGGGGCTGGTCTCAAACCCCTGACCTCAGGTGACCCACCCACCCACCTCATCCCCCCAAAGTGCTGGGATTACAAGCATAAGCCACTGTGCCTGGCCCCTCAATAATTTTTAAATGTATAAAGGAGACTTAATACCAAAACAATTCGGTACTGCTATCCTGTATAATATCACTCTTGAAAAAAGTCCAGCATGAGTACAGATTTACCTTACACAAACCAAGATGGTGCAACCTACTTGGTTATTTTTTAACAATTTGATGCCAGTGCTAAGCCTAGTTTTCCGCTTATATCTCTGTATCCTCTGCCTCCGTAGCCTTTTTTTGGAGTGATGAATTAATGAATGGTAGTGAAAGGTGTTAGATTGTAAAGTAACTGATTATAGACCCACCCACCTTCTTCCTCTTGAATTCCTGAAGCACCTAGGTCACTGTAGGCTCAATTACTATTGATTGATGTATGAAGGAACAAAACTGATTGCTATCACAGGTATAGAACCTGCTTGATGCTTCTGGTAAGTGATAAGCAATGTGTGCACTTGCTCCTGAGTTCACAGTTGTGTGCCAGACAGCAGACTGCCTCAGCCCCAGCAAGTCCAGGTGTACCTTGGTCCGGGATGTAGAGATGACTCCTGTCTTTTTGCTTAGGTCCTGATCCCTGTCCAGATTCTATTCATTCATAGGCCCAGCTCAGCTCCTGTGGCTTTCCCAGAGATGCCAACCCACAATGAGCTTCACACTCTGACATCACATAGGAATTTATCTATGTCATCTATTTTGCTTCTTGATCTTATTCTGTCCTGCACTGCTGCCTTCCTAAATCAAATGTGTGTATTTTGTTTTCCCTATAAGATCTTAGATGTCACGAAATGTCTCAAAGGTCTTTTGCATTACCCAGAGACTCACATAGTGCTAAGTAAATTATAATCACTTTCATCTAAATAAATCTTAAAACTTTACAAAATGATTCAGACTCATTATCTCACTGCTTTTTCACCAAAGCCTTGCCTGCAAATTAGAGGAGTCCTGTTTATATCATCTCCACCTCACAGATGGAGGCTTGAAAGCGAAGCAGCCTAAGGTCACCCTGCTAGTGATTAACAGAGTAGGGAGACAAACCTGTGTCTTGTGATTCCAAATTCTGTGATTTTTCCACTATACTCATGCTCCAGTTTGCTGATACATGCTTTTTTAATTTACCTGAAAGACATTTTGTGAAAAATAATGGGCCTAGATCCAGGATATGAGTCAGAACAGACAGGAATAAACCCAGGTCTCCTGATTTTCACTAGGCACCATGTTTTACAGCAATCTTTTCCCTTGTGATTTTAGTTGTTAAGGTGGTCAGCTCATGTGCTGATTAATCCTATATGTGGCTCTCTCAAAAACGTATACAAATTATGTGTCAAATGAATATCCATTTTCCTTTTTTCCACCCTATGTGGCTAATTGGCAGCCTCATTACTGTGCTTTCCCAACAAAAATGAAGGAAAGCATTATGAAATTATTCAGTAATTTCAAGCTGTGTCTATAAAATGTATTATAATTCCCAACTCTCTCTTTTATTTCCTCCTTCTCATTTGTTTACCCATCAATCCCACAAGCATTTACTAAGCTCCCAGTTATAAGCAGAAGCATGTTAGATGCTGGAATGTCTTACAATAAACAGAGGAAAAGCTATCCCTGCTATTAATGAGATTATCATCTCATGAATATAATGACTCGTCTAGAGAAAAATTCTAAGATATTGAAAGTGTGAATGAGCACAGTATAATTTATTTATGGACCTGCTGAAGGAATAGGAGTAAGAAAAATAGTTCTTATTATAGAGATAATTAATTTGGGGAAGGTTTTATATAGGGAATGTACCTTGAGATATGTTTTGAAAAAGATTGTAGGGTGTGATTTGGAAACATGATCTCCATCTGCAGCTCCCCAAACCAATCCCAAATAATCTTATGGTTAAAGTACAATGTGTTCTCTATACAATTGTAGCCTCAAGACATGCCTCATTCCACTATGCCCTCCAGCTGCCACTCCTAAGCCCCTGCTACATAGAAATCCTGGAATCCCTACTCATTGGTATAGCATTTCAGGGAAAGAGAAGGCATCAAAATTGGTCCAGGGCAAAAATGAAAAGTGAGTCTCTGTACCTCCCAGTAGCTGTTCACATTGCCCCTTCCCCATGGTGCCTGGGGTTTTAGGAACAGCTGAGCAAGGCATAGCCACCATATCTCCCTCAGCCCTGCGTCCCTGATCTGTCTTCTATGTCTTTCCTCCGAGGGCAACCTTCCTTTCCAAGGTCTGCGCCCTCAGGAATCCTCCCTGCTGTGCATCTCTGTGCTGCTGCAACTTTAACTTAGGTTTAATAGTCAACCCTCCAGGGTATTACAGGTACACAGAATGGGGCCTCTACGCTAACAGTAGAGTACACTGCAGTACAGTAGTTCCCCCTTATCGTTGGAGCATACATTCCAAGACCCCTAGTGGATGCCAGACACTGTGGATCATACTGAACCCTATATACTCTATGCTTTTTTCTATGTGTACATACCTATGATAGCGTTTAATTTATAGATTAGGCACAGTAAGAAACTAACAATCACCAATAATAAAATAGAACAATTATAACAATATGCCAACTTCACTACTCTTGCACTTTGGGGCCATTCTTAGGTAAAATAAGGGTTTCTTGAACGCAGGCATTGTGACCCCACAATAGCTGATCTGCTGAGATGGCTACTCAGGGACTCACAGGCACAGAGCATCTGCAGTGCAAATCCGCTGGACCAAGGGATGGCCTACATCCCAGGTGGGGTGAAGTAGGGCAATACAAGATTCCATCACGTCACTCAGAACAGTTCACAATGTAAAACTGATGAATGTTTATTTCTGGCATTTTTCAATGTAATATTTTCAGACTGTGGTTAACTGGGTAACTGAGGCTATGGAAAGGGAAAGCAAGGATATGGGGGTACGGCTGTATACCAAGCAAGCCACTGAGAGGAGACACACGTCAGAGGAGGCAGGACTTTGGGGCTCCTCAAATCACACTCTGTGACTGGCTGAAAAATCTTGCTATGGGTAGTAACCCCCTGAATAGTTGAAGATATAATATAAAGAAGAGAGGGAACACCATATGACTATTGAGACAGTCAAATAATTACATTAAAATCAGATTACAAAGACAGTGTAGGGTGGGCTGAGTAGCTGGTAATTGCTTGAGCTGTAGGACATGGTAGGCTGTTGGGTAATATGATGGACAAGCTGCTTTAGGATGCTGCATACAAGCAAGGCTAGAGGAAGGAGAACTGACTGCTGTGGGTCTGGATTATGTGCCCAGCTGCTGCAACCTAACTTTCCAGACACCATGACTGTTTCTCCCCACACCTTCTAGACCAGAGTCTCTGAAATAAGACATGTCACAGGTGAGACTCATTCTCCAAGCTTTCAGAATCACTCCAAAATCTGCCCCCTTGATACAAATAGGAGACAGATTATAATACTTTCAAGATGGGGCCCAATAATGTAAGGCCAAGATGAGTTTTTTCTAAATAAATCTTTACTCATGAGCATGTTGCTAAATATGCACCCTAGAAAAGAGCCCTTGCTGTGGGTAGATCGTGTCATATCCACTCATTATATAAGAGGCAATGGATGACAAGTTGAATCAAAGAGTTTTATTTTTGTTATTAATATTATTCTTAATTTGTAAATCATAATTGTATCATTGATGAGGTACAATGTGATATTTTGATCGATGCCTACAACATAGAAAGATGAAATCAAGCTGACTAACATAGTCATCATCAGAAGTCACCTTATTGCTTGTGATTCCAACAACAAAACAAGGCTCTGGTAATTTATTCAAAATACATCAGAAGGGAAGCAAAACACACTGCCATGTGTGTACCTACGCAACTGTCTTGCATGCTCTGCTCATGTACCCCAAAACCTAAAATCCAATAATAAATAAAAATAAATACATCATACATCATATTCAGATTCTCTTTGGGTTTTGTAACATATTGTCTCGGAGGGAAGTGGTAGATGAAAGTCAATCTTCCCTGAGACAAGAGAGATGTGGATGGGTTCCTAAGTGTTACAGTGAGGGCTGACAACCCTGTCTACAAGTCAGAATTCAGTCTCTTCACCTTTCAGTGCAAGATCTTTATATTGAAAGCACAACCTCTAGGCTATGCAATGGAAAGGAAAAGAAAGGCGGGTCCAAGGAGACAGAGACCACTTTATAAGGAATCTATGAATCGGGCAATTAGGTCACCAGCTTCTGCAGTGCACAGTTGGTTACAGAGATACCTGGAGTGGTTGGTGTTTTCATGTTTACGTAGGGCCTGGGTATTTATATTTCTTAAAGTACTAACTTCAGAACCCCTGGGAATGAGGCTCAGGCAATGTAACTTTTAAAAGCGCCTCAGTGATTCTAATGTCCAAATAAAGTTGAGAATAACTGCCCTAGTATTTGAAAGAAACTAAATGTTGATTATAAGGATTTCATTTTTGAAATATTTTTCTGGCCTCAATGAATTTAACGTCTGGCTAGAGAAAATTGTGACTTTGAGATGAAAGAATGAATAAAAATTATCAAGGTAGAGAAAATCACTTGGGGTGGGGTTGGAGAGAGAGAGTGAGTTTATTCCATACATGCAACATTGGTGTATTAGTTCATTCTCACACTGCTATAAAGAAATGCCCAAGACTGGGTAATTTATAAAGTGAAGAGGTTTAATTGACTCATGGCTCCACATGGCTAGGGAGGCCTCAGGAAACTTAAAGTCATGGCAAAAGGGGGAGCAGTCACATCTTACATGGTGCCAGGTGAGAAAGACAGTGGGAAGGAGAAACTGTCACTTATAAAACCATTAGATCTCATGAGAACTCTCAATATCACAAGAACAGCATGAGGGAAACCTTACCATGATCCAATCGCCTCCCACCAGATCCCTCTCCTCACATGTGGGGATTATGAGGATTACAATTCAAGATGAGATTTGGGTGGGGACAGAGAACCAAACCATATCAGTGTAACTGAATTTTTATGAGTTATTTTAGGGGCCAGAACTTTTCTGCCCTTCTAAGGAAAGATCTATCTATCTCCAAGGAAATATACATATATACACATTTTTCAGATTATAAGACTATCATAGACTTCCTGAAGCCAATGTTAAAAACCTCGGATGTAGACCAGGCACAGGGCTCCCGCCTGTAATCCCAGCAATTTGGGAGGTCAAGGCGGGCGGATCACCTGAGGTCAGGAGTTCAAGACCAGCCTGACAAACATGGAGAAACCTTGCCTCTACTAAAAATACAAAATTAGCTGGGTGTGGTGGCGCACACCTGTTATCCCAGTTACTCAGGAGGCTAAGGCAGGAGAATCACTTGAACCTGAAAGGTGGAGGTTGTGGTGAGCCGAGATGTGCCATTGCACTCCAGCCTAGGCAACAAGAGTGAAACTCCATCTCAGAAAAAAAAAAAAAAAAACTTGGATGTAGTCATAGACTTTTGTAACTACTTTCAAAGGAACAAGTAAGCAGTTTTTAAAACTCCACCATAAGAGTTAAGAATCCTAAGTAGAGGTCTTGATTTTGCTCCCAAATTTCTCTGTGATTCTAACAAAATTACTTGAGCTTGGTAGGCCCAAGTTTTCATATCTGTAAAGTGAAACTTTTATCTTCCCCATAAGGGAGTGTGGCTAATGTTCTAACCGTTTTGTAAAAAATCAGTTAAGAGTGAGTATGTGAGGAAATACCTTGAAAAGTTGCAATTTGTTATCGGAGCTATTTGGAATTAATCTGAGAAAAAGAAACATACAACTTTTGGGTAACTGACATGCTTGTCTAGCTCTCATTTTAATGTACATCTACCTTGTCAACACGCCATACATAGATTGGAAGGAAGTTAGCAACTCTATCTCAGAAAGACAGTGAGTCCCACTGGCAGTTGCCCTATATATTCAATTCTTCTTTCTCTGCAATATGAAGATTATCCGGCAGTGTTTACGGGTAGTGTTTTCTGTCAAACTGCTAGAAAATTAATTCTTATAACTTGAGAAATACAGCATGCATTAAAATGCAAAAAAAAGGTAGCAGTTTGGGGGAATTGAAACCTATAAACCTAAATTTCTATCTTTTTCACAAGAGCCCCAAAATAACTTGGGTGCCCTCCACCTCCTTTCCAGCTGAGGGCCCTAGGGACTGCCACAGTCCCATTCCCTACAAGAGGATGGTTATCTAGGAAGGCAATCTTCTCATTTTCCAAGAAACGTACACTGTCTCAGAAAAAAGTCCAGGATTAAGAATAAAGGCAGTCCTTCACAGCCAGGGGTTCAAAGTGAGTTATTTATCCAGCCTGTGGTAACATTTATGTGCAGAAAATAAGCAGAGCTATGCCAAAAGAAAGACACCAACCAAACTTTTTGTATTCTCAGGTGTCAATGTTTCCCATTCATTTTATTGTCTGGGTTTAAATGGAAATAAATAAAAAGGTACATGCAGGATCCAATACTGCCATTGAATTTTGATTGCTGTTTTCCACTCCTCAGAAAAATATATTAAACAAAATACAGTCACATAATTCAAGAGTTACTGTCTGCTTGGTTCATAAAGGAAAATGCTTTATATGCAAAAATTTGAAATGAGAGGAGATGTCAGGTCTCCAAAAGCAACTATTATCAAACAAAGCAGCCAGAGAATTAATGCCTCGTAGATGGCTGTGACCTCAACATTGGGTATCAGCCCATGTCTTCATCTCTCCTGGTAGAGACACATGCTTTTGAGCTGCTTATTGTACCCACAAGGCCTATCTATGTATACTAGTTTTTTGATATAAAATTTCCTCTCCTCTTTAGAGAGCATTACTTTAACTTTCTGGTTATTTTTTCTCCAACCCTTGCTGACCAGTTACTATGAGTGAGGCATGGAAAAAGAATGGCATATGACAGTATTCAAGATGTTTCTGTTATACGCAAAGATGAATGGACCATTTAAATAGCTGATCAGCTTGATTCCCCCCTCCAAACTAAGGTCCCCCTGCCAGACAGAACAACTCTGCCTGTAACCTCTTACCACATCCTCTTCTAGAGTAGCTTTTTATCCCAAGCATCTAAGAGAGGGATTCTCTATTTCAGTGCAGATGACTCCATCACCCCTCTCAGAACGTGGGCTATTCTGGAAGTGTGTGTGTGTGTGTGTGTGTGTGTGTGTGTGTGTGTGTCCAACCAAAGACCCTATTCCAAATAATTAAAGAATTGGCATTTTAGATAAGCCCACATTCTGGTTAATTAAGGATTGCCACTTATGTAAATTACCAGGTCACAAGCAAATAGAGCAAAAGGCTCTCAAGGTAGTAACTTCCTTTGTATTAATTAGAAAAATGAACACTCAAGAGTTTAATAACAAAATCACACATCTTTTTCGGACAGTTGATATCTTGTTTATGTATATTATGACTAATAGTAATGCTGTAATTCATCATATTAGGAAGGTAATCAACAGTTCTAGCTGTACAAAATTAAAATTGATTGAGACCCTGTGTCACCCTGGCAGAAGCTAATAATTACATCAGTGTTAACTCTATGGCCAATAGCCAAACTCTTTTAAGCCTCTTTTGGTTTAAAAAGATCTGCTACGTAAAATCTAGTATATACAATCTAAGCAAAATGGATTGGAATAAAATCATCTTGATGTACTTAATCTAAAGAATTCTGCAGCGAAAGCTACTCTCATGTTTATTGACCACTGGTTGGTAGAACATCACTCCAGACCGGGCGCTGTGCTAGGTACTCTGCAAATGGGATCCATCTTATCTTCACCACATGCATGAAAGTAGGTTGGTGCCAGCCTCCTATGACAGATGAAGAAGCGAGGACTATAGGAATAAGTAGTCAGTTCAGGAACCCAGAGCCACAGCCAAGACTCAAATCCAGGTATATCTCAAATGAATGAACAAAGCAGCCTTTCTCATCAGTGAGCAACCATGCTGTCTAACAAGACCTTGTTGTACATGAGTACAGGAAACATCTTTCACAGATCTAGATTCCAACACTTGGAGAAAAACACTCTTCTTAGAAATCATGTCTTCACTTTCACAATCAAGAGTTTTCTCACGGATAAACAAAACGTGTCAATATCCAGGGCCTCAGAGGATGTCCCCCTTGGAGGCCCAGCTCTTCAGTCGCTTCCTGAATGTTCCAAACAGTGGGCAAGAACAGAGAGGGATGGAGGAAACAAAGAGTCGTTAGCTGCAGTAAGTGTCTTTATAAACAGCTCTGATGTAATTTCTCTCCACCTTCCAAGAATCCTGGATGGGCTTGCATAGGCAAGTGACAAATACTGTCAATTAAGTCTTTGAAGTTAACGGCAAATGTCACTAAGAAACATTTGTGTTGAATATTACATCAACTCAAGCTAATGTTCTCTCCTGGTCACGATGCCCAATGTGAGGTGACAGGAGGTTAGCACAGTCATGTCTGTGGTTGGATGAAGCGGAACTCTGTTCTTAGTATGCAGAAGTTAGATTAGAGATTCTCCAAAGAGCTGTTTCCAGATGGTTGGGAAGAGTCAGTCAGTGGCCCCCAACTCTGGAATAAACTGGTGTTCTTAGCTGGTGTGAGACCATGTATTGGACTCTAAAGATGGTCAGAAGCAGTAACCAGGACACTCTGTGTTCTATGGTTCTGAGTGTGCTGAAAATATGGGCAGGAGTTAGATGGGAACTTTTTTCCTTTTTCTCCAAGTCTGTGCCTGTGATATCTACCACTTCATGAAAGAAACAGTCTTTAAGTTATACAGAGTACTTGATTCATGTTTCCTCTCTTTTTTTGTCATCCTGATTCTATCTTTACAGCAGGGAGAATAAGCCATCTCATGATTGCCTTGGACCAACTGTCCCAGGCCAGTAGAGAAAGATACACCTGTTTCCCCAGGAGTAGAGAGGTTGTCCATGGTGCGGGTTGGGTGGTGAAACTGCACAACATGGCCTGTTGAATCTCCCTTTCAAAAGGTTCTACTATCACGGGGGTAATGTAGCATGATTAGAGGCAGGGTTGCCTTTATTCACTTCTGCTTCCTCCTCTGCCTAATCCCTCTTCCTGGTAAAGCCTTACAGATTCCCCCAAATCTGAGTGACATAGCAATGGACCATATAGGCCCATGTTCCCATGTATTATCCCATCCTGTACCTACCTCTTATATTTGAAAATACAAAGTCCGTGGCTGTCTCGTTTTTTGTAATCCACCCCTTATGAATACTCTCCTTCTAAAAACATACAACAACGTTTATGGAACAATTGGAAATTTGAGCGCTAACTCTATATTTAATATTAAGGAAATAGTAAACTTCTATTTAGGAGTAAGAATGATATTGTGAAAATATTAGGTTGTCTAAGAGTGCATAGCTTTTAGATCTATATAATAAATATTTTCAGATTGAATGACATGATGTCAAGCATTTGCTTCATAATACCATGGGAGGGGTGGCAGCTGGAGGAGGTATGGATGAGATAAGATTGGTCTTGAGCTGATAATCTTTGAAGCTGGGTGATGAGTTCACTGCACTGGGTTTGGTTTTTGGTTAGTTGTGTGTATGTTAAAAATTTTCCATAATGAAAGCTTTTTTAAAAAGAATCAAAATTGGTTAAAGTTTTTAAAGTTAATATTAGAAAATTATATTTCTCAAAAATATTTTATGTACAATTATCATGATTTATAATGTTAAGTGAAATAGGAAGATCTAAAACATATAAGATATAAAGTACTGCATACAAAGTACTGCATATACACATTTGTTTTTATATGTACATGTAGGTGGAAGAAGAAACTATACAAATGTAAATTATGGTTGCCCCTGGCTGGTGAGAATACATATTATTTTTCTTTATTCATTGTTACATTTTTGTACCTCCCAAATTTTCTAGAGAGAAAATATGCTATATTTATAATTTTATAGTTATTTTTATATATAAGCCATGCTTGTGAGATATCGTTAGATTTTTCAAAAACATACAGAACTGTTTGTGAAAAAGAACCTCAACTCTGTTTTAAAATGTGTGCACATGGTGAGTGTATGTCTCTATCTAAAATGAACAGCATCAAAAATGAAATAAATCTATATTATAGATTTTGATAGGCCAAAATAAATAAATATATAAATAAAATGAACAGCATCAGTTGTTAATTTTGGCTAGCTCTAGATGATGACGTTATTGGTCATATTTTAGTTTATTTGCCTCTCTGTGTTTCTTCAATTAATAAGTATAATAGTATAATCAGAAACAGATGGCATAAAAATTAAAGCTAGATTTATTATAGTTCTTAATAAGCAAAGGGTTAGCTACATAGGGCAATAAAATATACAAGGAACTACATAATAAATACTTATAAAACACATAAGTAAGTCCAAAGGAATTTTAAATTCTGAATCAAGTATGTTAAGCTTTTAAACAATGTTGATATAAAATCCTTTCAATAGCCAACATTGTGTGGTGATGCTCTTGCCTTCATATACTCAATTCCTTAATGGTCATGTTTCATTTTCTGTCCAACTCCAGGTATATCCATGCCAATACCAGTCTTTGGGCTACAGGATGATTCCAAGGTCTTTAAGGAGGGGAGTTGCTTACTCGCCGACGATAACTTTGTCCTAATCGGCTCTTTTGTGTCATTTTTCATTCCCTTAACCATCATGGTGATCACCTACTTTCTAACCATCAAGTCACTCCAGAAAGAAGCTACTTTGTGTGTAAGTGATCTTGGCACAAGGGCCAAATTAGCTTCTTTCAGCTTCCTCCCTCAGAGTTCCTTGTCTTCGGAAAAGCTCTTCCAGCGGTCGATCCACAGGGAGCCAGGGTCCTACACAGGCAGGAGGACTATGCAGTCCATCAGCAATGAGCAAAAGGCATGCAAGGTGCTGGGCATCGTCTTCTTCCTGTTTGTGGTGATGTGGTGCCCTTTCTTCATCACCAACATCATGGCCGTCATCTGCAAAGAGTCCTGCAACGGGGATGTCATCGGAGCCCTGCTCAATGTTTTTGTTTGGATCGGTTATCTCTCTTCAGCAGTCAACCCACTGGTGTACACACTGTTCAACAAGACCTATCGGTCAGCCTTTTCACGGTATATTCAGTGTCAGTACAAGGAAAACAAAAAACCATTGCAGTTAATTTTAGTGAACACTATACCGGCTTTGGCCTACAAGTCTAGCCAACTCCACATGGGACAAAAAAAGAATTCAAAGAAAGATGCCAAGACAACAGAGAATGACTGCTCAATGGTGGCTCTAGGAAAGCAGCATTCTGAAGATGCTTCTAAAAACAATACTGACGCTGTAAATG
Organism: Callithrix jacchus; assembly: GCF_049354715.1. Lineage (NCBI taxonomy): Eukaryota > Metazoa > Chordata > Mammalia > Primates > Cebidae > Callithrix > Callithrix jacchus. Next base: position 69,226,727 of record NC_133502.1, read on the forward strand.
AAAAGGTGAGCTGTGTGTGATAAGCTAGTTGCCGTGGCAACTGTGGAAGGCACACTCAGCAAGTTTTCACCTATCTGGAAAAAAAAAATAAGAGACTGGAAAAAATTAGACCAGTCTAGTGAAACCAAGGATCATATCTGTATGCCTCATTTTATTCTGTCAATGAAAAGCTGGGTTCAGTGCTACAAAATGTGCACTTGGAAAAAGTTCTGACAGCATTTCAGCTGTGAGCTTTCTGATACTTATTTTTAACATTGTAAATGATATGTCTTTAAAATGATTCACTTTTATTGTATAATTATGAAACCCTAAGTAATCTAAATTAACTTCTATTTTCAAATGGAAACCTTGCTGCTATGCTGTTCACTGATGGCATGGAATTGAGGTGGTTATCTACTGCTGTAAATAAAAATAGCTATAAATAGTGACAATTTTACTGAATATAATGACCTCTTAAAGAAAAATTCTCTTTAAAACTTACTATGCTATATATTTTGAAAGGAGAAAAAGGACACTAAGATCAGTGTTACAAAATCTGTATTGCTAAGAAAATTAAATGAAATACTTGACAACATATTTCATTCTTGCTTTTTCATAGACACCATTTTGAAATATTCACAAGGTTGCTGGTATTTGCTGCATTTCAAGTTAATTCTCAGAAGTAAAAAAAGATTTCAAATGTTATTCTGTAACTATTGCTGCTTTCTCTTCTACTTCTTGTGCTTTACTCTGAATTTCCTATGTGGTCTTGTTTAATATTTGTTCTTCTAGGTAAACTAGCAAAAGGATGACTTAACATTACCAAATACGTTTCTAGCAATTGCTTCTCTAAAACAGCACCATAGAAGTATTTGGTAACTTGCTGTGAAATGACTGCATCATGCATGCACTCTTTTGAGCAGTAAACAGTACACTGATGTAACTGTGTCAGGATTGAGGATGAACTTAGGTTTCTGGCTACTGACTGTAGTGGAGTCTTAGGACATCTCTGTAAAAAGCAGGTGACTTTCCTATGACATTCATCAGGTAAATTGATGCTTTCTAATCCATCAGCTTATATTATTTATTAAAACCATTCAGCTTGGTTCCACCATCATCTATTGAGTGTATATTTATGTGTCAAGCAAATTTTTAGATGTGAGAAATACAATTAAAACAAAATCCGTACCTTTAAAGAAAATGGCCTGGCCAGGCACAGTGGCTCATGCACGTAATCCTAGCACTTTGGGAGGCTGAGACGGGATGATCGCTTGAGCCCAGGAGACCAACCTGGGCAACAAAGTGAGACCCCCACCCCGTCCCTGCAAAAAATTAAAAAATTAGCTGATCATGGTGGCACACACCTGTGGTCCCAGCTACACAGGAGCCTGAGACATAAGGATCACTTGAGCCCAGGAGGTCAAGGCTGCAGTGAGCCAAAGTTCACACAACTGCATTTCACACACACACACAAAGACCAAACTGAAATGGTCCTGGTAAAAAAAACATAAACAGACTTATTTTGAGAATCCTTTCAATTTATTTCCTTCTTACCTGATTCAGAAACAAGTTTGTTTCAACTGTGAGAGTAGCTTTCAAAAATAAGTTTTTCTGATTGGTTACCAATAAATGCCAAACAAACAAAGGTGGGGGGAAATACCACTGAGGCTTAACATTGCAATTAATTTAGAAATATGCACCTCAATCTCGGCCCAGCTGATAGCTACCATAGTTTTGAGCAAAGTTTTTCTTTTATTTCTCCAAAAACTCACTCATTTCAGTACTACTCATTGGCACTGGGCTCCCTAACAGAAAAGCAGACATTATAATATTTTGTAGAAATGGTTGCTAAAGAGCAAAAGAGATTAACAACCGTTAATCTACCTTGATATTATAACACTCAAGGTTAAATTGCACGGTGTTACTGGAATCACTGTTAGATATATGATGACAACACTGAAGCATTTCTACTGAATGAGAAATCATTTTTGCCCTAAAACTTTGGGAAAAAATACAGATTTGAAAACTAAAGAATGTGGGAAGTGTCCTTGTGTAATTTGGAAATGCATAAAATTCTAATTATGTCCTCTTAGATATGTTGAAAAATGGGTTCACTATTTCAAAGCTAGAATGTATAATATACTGCTAGTGCCAAGGCTGCAATTGAACTGAACTGTCCTTATGGTTACACCACGCTAACTGATGAAAATATAGATGTTAAAATGTCTCCGCTCTAATGTATGTTGCCTTCACTTATAACTCTGCACATTTCATTATATAGTAGGGAAAAGATTACAGATTCTACCCCCATGTACTCAATCGTGATCAGAATGAACATTAATGATGCCTGACAGATGTCTTTTGACTACCTATATATTACAAATGTATATGTGTTTTTTTCTTCTGTAAGTATTCAAGTGTAGACTGTATAGGCCAATGTGTAGCTGTATATATGTACAGACATGTTCTCATGCACTTTATTCAATATTTATATATTTATACGGAGGAAAAGCAAGTCAATGAAAACACTCAGTATATACACGTGTGCATGTTTGTATCATGTTTATTTAAATGTGAATTCATGTTCTAATATTTCTATGACCTTCCATTGCTGTCAAAGCAGATTAAAGTTGGACAAAAATATCAGCTCTTTAAATAAACTGGAAGTTAATCTAATTTTGTGGAAGAACTTAAGATAAATCTATGACAGTGGCAAAAACAATGGTCCACATATATAGTTTCTTGATCTGAAATAAAATGGTACCTTTGGGCCCTTTGGCGATTTTCTGACTACTATGGCTTTTTAAACAGACTCATACCTGAGTGAAACACAGTTGTCGAATGATTTATGGATTGGTGATTAAAGGATTCACTTTGAACAGATGCTATTATAACGGAGTAACAAACCTTGCTCTACTTTAAGTTGAACAATAGATTCCTCTGTATTCAAAAAAGGCAATTAACTGCCGTAGTTAGGGGAAACTCAGTTTAAAGCATACTTCATCTACTTGGCCACAGCGCCATCTCATGCTAATTTTTTAAAGTGCTACCGTAGCCAAATTGAACTAAGTTACTGTACTGCTTTTAGCAAAGGGTGCTTCTCACGTCTGTGCATCAACGAGACATATTTATAAAGTGCTAAATTATTCTGTGCCATATGTAACAAATACAGTGATGATTATTTTATGAACTTATTTTAATCAAGGTGATTCTAAAAGTTTTCAAGAAAGAATATATAACTGTAAATAAAGTATACTCCAAAATGAATGCAATTTTGTGTGAGTCCATAGCTGTGTCTACTAAAGGGAATTACCCCAAATCTTCCAGGTCATCTGACTCAGAACTCCAGGAATCATTCTGATATTTGGAAGCAAAAAGAGCCTGTGTTCCTGGAAGTCAGTCATGTCACAGAGCTAGGATCCATCTGGTAGGATCAGCTTTATCATCAGGATTCAGTTTCTAGTTATTTGCAGTAAAAATATACTCCATGTCTGATCACTATGTCTGGTTCCACAAAGCTGAGGAACATAGAGAAGAACTTCAGTGTCCTAAGAGATGTGCACAGGTACATTTGGTGTACACCAAGACATGCACACAGGTGCACATATGCACAGACGCATCAACATATGCACACACACACACACACTCTTTCACAGGAGATCATTTGAGGAATTAAAGTAAACCAAGGAGATATGCTATCATTGAACAAATTGGAAAGTTACCCTCATTCACCATTTCATCTTTAACTGCAGGGAAGGTACATTGGGTGCCTACTGTGTGCCAGGCACTAAGCTGGTTGCTTTGCTTGCTTTACCAAACAGAATTTCACAACAATCTGACAAGGTAGAATTATTTTTATTTTTTCACAGATGAAGAAAGTGAGATTCAGAGCAGTTAGTAACATATTCAAAGTCTCACTGCTGGCAAGAAAATTGGCAAGTTTAAGCCTGACTCATCTGACTCCAAAGCATAAAATATTTCCCATCCTCATGCAGTACAGGGGAAAGATCACCTGTCAAAACCACAATAGGAGAGTTCCCCTGTTGGTTACTCCACTCACTGGTTATGTGAGTTGGAACCAGTCTCCTAACAATTCTGGGCCTCAGTTTCATTGTCTGTGAAATGCAGCTTCTGGTACCCATCCTGGCTACCCAACAGAGTAGCTTAGAGAAGATCATGCCTATGGCTGTGCTCAATAACATGTAAAACACCATGTAAATGTAATCAATGTATTATTAAAAAGGAAAAACTCCAACGCCTCTGTAAATTATTAGCCATCAGAGCAAATTCTAGACAAAACTGTAGGAAACGCAATATTATGATTCAGCAGCTCCTGCTACTCTCTCGGTGCTTCTCTTTGAAAAAAAAATTTACTCCTGCTTTGTCCTCATCTTAATGCAGATCTCCCTCCTTTGGGGCTCTTATTACTTACATAAAGACTTTCCAGCCTATGTGCCTTTCCCTCAGGTGTCAACACTCTGGAAGATCACTAATAAGTAATTGAAGCTGATATGCCATTGTATATCATTGACGGACATCTCTTCAACAGCCCACCATGATGAAAATCCAAAAGGCAGAAATCAAAGGAAAACTATTAGGCATCAAGGAGACAAGTAAGAAGAAAATCTGGGGATAAGAAATATTCTCCTGGTAGATGGGGGCGGTGGCTCACACCTGTAATCCCAGCACTTTGGGAGGCTGATGTGGGCTGATCACAAGGTCAGGGGTTCGAGACCAGCCTGACCAACATGGCGAAACCCGATCTCTACTTAAAAATACAAAAATTAGCCAGGCGTCGTGGTGCACACCTGTAATCCCAGCTACTTGGAAGGCTGAGGCAATAGAATTGCTTGAACCTGGGAGGTGGAGGTTGCGGTGAGCCGAGAGTGTGCCATTGCACTCCAGCCTGGGCAACAGAGCGAGACTCCATCTCAAAATAAATAAATGAAATGAAATCTTCTCCTGGTATCCCCCAAATGACCAACAACAACAACAAAAAGTACCTTCAAACACTTTATAATTTATATAAAGTTTTATAACTTAACATTGAATTTAATCCACAATAATGATGATATTGAAAGAAACATTCATGACTTTGAAGATTTTATTCTAAACTGAGAATATTAATGATGTATTTGTCCCAGCAAATAAGCAATCAGACAAGACTTCTCTGTGAATGTCTATTTTGGCATGTGGCTTGCTAAAACAAATGTGTTTTTTCTAATTTTTCCTCAATGGTATACACACCTATCATACCTCTGAACTTTTTTTTTGTATTTATTTTATTCTTTTTTATTTTTTTTATTGCATTTTAGGTTTTGGGGTACATGTGAAGAACATGCAAGATTGTTGCATAGGTACACACGTGGCAGTGTGATTTGCTGCCTTCCTCCCCTTCACCTATATCTGGCATTTCTCCCCATGCTTTCTCTCCCCAACTCCCCACCCCCTACTGTCCCTCCCCTATTCCCCCCAACAGACCTCAGTGTGTGATGCTCCCCTTCCTGTGTCCATGTGTTCTCATTGTTCATCACCCACCTATGAGTGAGAACATGCAGTATTTCATTTTCTATTCTTGTGTCAGTTTGCTGAGAATGATGTTCTCCAGATTCATCCATGTCCCTACAAAGAACATGAACTCATCATTTTTTATTGCTGCATAATATTCCATGGTGTAAATGTGCCACATTTTCCCAGTCCAGTCTATCATCGATGGGAATTTGGGTTGGTTCCAGGTCTTTGCTATTGTAAACAGTGCTGCAAGGAACATTCGTGTGCATGTGTCCTTATAGTAGAACGATTTATAGTCCTTTGGATATATACCCAGTAATGGGATTGCTGGGTCAAATGGAATTTCTATTTCTGGGTCCTTGAGGAATCGCCACACTGTCTTCCACAATGGTGGCACTAATTTACACTCCCACCAGCAGTGTAAAAGTGTTCCTATTTCTCCACATCCTCTCCAGCATCTATATTAACACCAGTATGTCCCTCTGAGCCAGTATTTTATGGGAAGTCTTCATTACCAATTGGAACCTTTTTTCACATGGCCCAATCACAGCAGAAGACAGACAGGAAACCGAGGTCCAGCCTGCTGCTGTCATCTGACCTTGGACAAATCCAAGCTCTTACTCCTTGAAACATATAATAAAGAACGTAGGGTCAATGATCTCAGCAAGGAGTCTCTTTTATGGTTATGCTTATTGGAACACTAGAGAGTCCAAACAAGGCCTTGTTGAACCAAGGCACAGCGAAGGATAATCTTGAATGTACAACTGTCGTATTTTCTTAAATTCTCTAGATGAATTGCAAATAAATGACAACTTTATCTTTTATACGGGAATCTTATAAGATAAATCAAATTTCTAGTTACCTAAGAAGTTTCTATGATATGCAACCAGGAGGCAAATATCAACATAAATATTCTTACTATGGTACTTTCCTCACAGTTGGCCTCTCTTCTGCACAGTTCATAGGTACTATAATATTTTGGGTTGCCCTTTCTGAAAACCCTCAGGCTTCCTGAAGAACAAGTGCTCCTACTATGTGTGTTCAATTTCCCTGAAGGGTTAAAATTAAAAAGCCCAAGTTGATTTAGAATTCATAGTGCAGAGAAGATGTCTTTTTGAAAAGCTAGATTTATGTTGACAGTATGCCAAGGTCACTTAAGTTTTCATTTATAATTGAGATTATGGGACCTTAAAAAAGTGTTTATTCTGTCTTCTAAAGAACAGCACAATTTGTACTTCCTGTCCTACACTTATTTCAGATTTTGAAAAGTAACATATGCTATTATTCTGATAATCTTGTCTTAGTTGCGGTGACTCTGAGAGCAGAGTTAAGACTCAGGTGCAGGTTATTTGCCTGGGAGATGATCTGAGGAAGCAGACAGCATTAGAGAGGGAAGAAATAAAAGTTCATGTAACTGTGCGTTCAGTGTGTTACATAAGCAAAAATATACTCAAATTGGGTCGAGCAACTAGTGCTGCTAATTCATTTTCTCTCTTAATAGGTTTGTTAGTGAAGGTCTGCTGTGTGTATGTTAAATGTAAGACTATTAAGTGTAGGAAGTCTGGGCATGGAATTACTCTTTTTAAAAACTTGAATGAGATACTGGGTGGGAAGATTATTCTACCTCTTTACAAAATGTATGTTTATTTTGTTGAGCCTACCAACTTTGTCACAAATTAGCCTAAGTAATATAGGATAACTTAATATACCCACCCAGAGATGCCACACTGCACATGATAAGATGTCCCTTAAGGCATTGCCACCACCTGACGCTGATGTTCCAGCCACTTTAGACACTGGTGAAAAGCACGGTTGTGTCGGCCAATGACAAAGTTGTTAAGAATATAGAATTTCAAAATTAGTTTTATGGGGAAAAAAATGAAAATTAGCTAGAATGTTCAATATCACTATCTCCAAGCTCCATTGTTAAAGTTCTGCATTCTAAGACCTAGGATCACAGGGGGTACATAAGGAAGACTATCTCAAGGATGGGAATTAAATCAACATAGACAAGCAATCCAAGAAGCATTTTTAAAAAGAAGAAAAAAGGAAGTGAAAAAAATAAACAATGGTAAATATCAAAACAAATCCGTTCAACATATATACATGTGATGACATGCCTCTCCGACACTCTGAAAAAGGAATATATTTATTAATTTTTAGTTTCTAGAGACAAGATGTTAGGCTTTTTATTCCAAACTAGCAGAAAAATAGGAAATGTTCGTTATTCATAAGTGATTACAAGTGTGACAAAATTAAGACAACTAAACGTTTCCAAGGCTGAAGAACGAGAAGAGTGATTTGGGTGGAAATGTGACACTATATTTATTCTTCTAATATAATCACCAGAGAACTTGACTATGATTAATTATCTCTGCACTTCTCTAGAATAGAATGTGGAAGCTATGACTCACTTTTGGTCCTGATCCTCTCCGCCAAATAGACCTGACTAAGTCTGAAAACTTATTGGGACTGCTCAAAAAAAAAAACATATCTTGTCAAACTTAGAATTATTATCACTGTCATGATGCAAATATCAAGTTAGTTCCACTTATATTAAACATAATAAGTAAAATATTGAAACTATTAGTGCATTTATACAACACTCTGCTTTGAGAAATTTGCTTTAGTCGCTTTGAAAGACAAAATATTTCTGCCTTAGATGAGAATATTTTTTATTTGACTTAAATACCAGTTTCTTGTGCTAATAGCTTTGAGTAATTTTACTTGGTTCTAAGAATTTGAGCAAAGTACAGCTAGCCACTTGTAGGTAGGCATAATGTATATAGAAAGCATAAGCTAACAATGTTTTCACGTTTTTTGAAACAGCGAGATTAAATCCAGAAACATCCAACCTATTTATCTTGCTACAGCAAGGAAAGCAGAAGGAATGTCGAAGGAAGATACCAAAGTTGATATTTACTGAGCAACAATTTTGTGCTAAGGGCTGTCACACATAAATCACAATAACGGCTATTTATGTCTCAATAACCACAGAGGAAACTGAGTCTCAAAGGTAAATTTGACCAATTCTACCAAGCTAAGGAGAAGAATCAGAATTCAAGCATGAATATGTGAATGTTAAACTTTTACTGTTTCTTATTTCCACTGTTCTAAAGATTAGAAAATATTTTCTATAAGGATCTAAATAGTACATGTCTTAGGTTCTTTTGTAGTATGAAAACAGCCATAGACAATAAGCAAATACATGAATGTGACTATGTTCCAATAAAACTTTATTTACAAAAACAGACTCTGGATTAGATTTGAGCCATGGACTATGTAGTTAGCCAATCCCCGGTTACTACCATCCAACAACAGTAACAATAATTACCACAAATACAACAACCAAACATATACTACTACCCTACTACCACCATCACATCTATTTATTTGAGCCCGTAGTAAATGCTAAGTATTATGTTAGATATTTTAGTATATTCTTATAATATAAACAATACACAGTAGATATTATCATCATCTCCATTTTCTATATAAGGAAACTAGAGATTAAGTGACCTACCCAAGCTCACACGTGGTAGGTAATAGAGCTGGGTTTTGAATCAACATCTGTATTCTCAGCCACTTGCTCTATTTCTTCCCTACCCCGAAAGAATGAAGGCACATCTCTATCGTGCCGGTATTATGCCTGTGACTGCTTTGCCTTAGTTAGACTGAAGAGTGAAGCTCACCAGAGCTCTAACTTTGGGAAGGATACAGTTCTTTCTAAAGTCTCCAACTTACAATGCAGGGTAAATTAGACTTTGCTGAATAAACACAATTTCAACTCATAAGTAGAAGTGTTGATAAGTGATGATCACCAACATGGTTAATTCTCTAAAGGTAATTCTTGACTAGTAAGATAGAATCATAATATATTGATTGCTGTCTTTTCTCTTAGCTCACCCTCATGCACAGAGAATGTATCTAACATTAAGTTCCTTCTAAATGAAAGGAAGAATGCATAAACTCTATGTCCTGTTTGTTTGCTTGTTTGTTTGTTTGTTTGTTTGTTTGTTTGTTTGTGATGGAGTTTTCCTTTTCTTGCCCAGTCTGGAGTGCAATGGCACCATCTTGGCTCACTGCAACCTCTGCCTCCTGGGTTCAAGCAATTCTCCTGCCTCAGGCTCCTGAGCAGCTGACATTCCAGGCAGGCACCACCATGCCTGGCTAATTTTTTTTATTTTTAGTGGAGACAGGGTTTCATCATGTTAGTCAGGCTGGAGTTGAACTCCTGACCTTGTGATCTGCCCTCCTCAGCCTCCCAAAGTGCTGGGATTACAGGCGTGAGCCTGCCCTGTCCTTTATAATTGTAGATGTTCAAAAATAAATTTCTTACATGCCCTTTCTACTTCGTATGCTAATCAATAAAAGAATAAATTTTGACTGGAAAAAATTGCTATTTAAGATAAATGCTATAGATATTAATACAAATCAGAAAGATTAAAAAATCTCCAAGTTCCTTCAGAGAGCATAGATCTTATTGTCAGGATATAAACAGAAATGAGAAAACAGGGATCATTGTTTTGAATCAATGTCAAATAGCGCTCACGGAAGCTCAGAGACACATAACCCTCTCCACACCAAATCAAAGGCTGCCAGAGGGATGCAGGCACAAGTTCTTCTGTTTTCATCAAATGCCTCAATTATCCCTAGTACTCAGCTACTCTCTCTCAACCTGTTTCACTCTGTGTCTCTTTCACTCATCTTCCCTCTACCTGCTGGTTTCCATCTGGCTTCTTTTTACATATAGCATGTGCTCACTTATGGTCCACCATGACCCCTCTGCCTCATGGACTTTCATCTTCTACAGCTGCCACTAATTACATGAACTTCTCTATACTGACTTTCACAGATTTCAAGTTGGTTAGGTCGGTCCATGTTCTCCCTAGATGAGCAGAGACTTTGTTCTGAGCTCCCTTTGTAGTCTACTGAGCAGACGTGGCCAGATGCCTTTCCCAGTTCAACCAGCTGTGGTGAGCTACGCAGAATATTCCCACAACTGAATCGATTGACAGAAGAGTTTTCACACAGAGGGCTGGGGTATCCATCACTGGGTCTGAATGCTAATCAATACCTTATCTGAAAAGAGAGAAAATCTATTGATTTACTCTTCTGGCAAGGGTAGCCACCTCGTTCAACCAGCATTCCCATTTCTTAATTTACTCTTTTTCCTTCTAATACAGTTATTTCCAATTTCCTATCCATAACCTCATCTGCAAAACAGAACCCTCATAGGTTAACACTTTAAAGAATATAACCAAGAAGTGAGTCGGCCAATTTTCTTTTATGGGGTTATCTGCAAAATACTTGTTGCTAAGAAAAAAAACACACACAAAAAAAAAACCCAGAAGCTTGAATCTGAAACCCTGGGAAAACAATGGATGGGAGATGAATGAATCTCAATGATGCTTTTCCAAGGCTTGCCCTGAAAATCGTGATTCGATGACCTCAACAAGCAATCACAGTACACTATGATTAAAACTGCAATGTTATAATCTAATGAAAATTGAACAATTTAGAAAAATCTGCCAACCCCCATTGGAGGAGAAAATCACTTAGTAGCTGAAACATGTGTGTCATTCGGGCAAGAGAGTCCAAAAACCATCAGATCCATCCAATGTTATAATTTGTAACCATGAGAGCAAAACATAGGATGACTCCTGTACCTGCAGCCCCTGGAGGGTGGGCAGATTTGCCCCTGAGCAGAGAAAACCATGGATTTAATTCCCTACAAACCACAACTCTAAGAATAAATAAGGGAACTAGACATTATTAAAAATAAGGGAATATAATATTTTCCTTTGTGGTACAATGAGAATTAGTTATTTCATATCCTTTAGGTTCACAACAATAAGAAAAACAGCAATAGAGAGCTTGGATAATTTACTTGTAGAGAATATCACAATGACAAAGTTCACAGGAAGAACATTACATAAGGTTGTATTTTCAATCTAATGCTAAAAGATTTAGAAAAATATTTGAAAGATCATGGGCTTAGGAGTTACTCAGACATTACTCCAGATTCTGCCACTATTATTTACTGGTTGTGTGAGAAAATTACTTAAACTCTATGAGGTACATCTGCTAAATGGGGATAATAATATCTTGGGAAGTTGTAAGAATTAGAGGTAGTTTATGAAGAGCATTTCAAACAGGGTCTGACCTGTAATAGAACTTAATATGTGATGGTTATTAACATAACTAGCTAGGGGGCTTCTTTGCTCTCTAACGAAGTAACTGCCTCTCAATGGAGCCCTCCTGACTAACCAACAGAAAGGAGGACCAAAATGAGGACAAAGAGACCTCTAGAGCTAACATGCCTGAAGCAAAATTACCCAAGGTCTGGCAAGGTTCTCAAACAAATCTACCCCCATCTTGTTTCTCCCTTGGTGTTCTCATAATAAGGTGAGTTATCAAAGGAAAACACAATTAACAAAGACAAATGCTGTATGATCTGACTTATAAGTAGATCTCACTATTGCTGAGAGAGTAGATCTTAAGTGTCCTCACTCCTCCCCCACACACACTCACAGTAACTGTGTGTGGTTGACTGGCGTGTTAACTAATTTGATTGTGGCAATCATTACACAATGGACATGTACAGCAAATCATCCCATCATACCTCTTGAATACATACAATTTTTATTGTCAGTTATATCTCAATATAACAAGAAAAAATTGGAAATGTACTTTATCATTTTTCTAGAAGATTCACAATGTATTTTAAGATAAAACTTCTGGGAATTCCTGCAATAAAGAAGCAAGTTTAATTTAAAATAATCAGTGTTTTGGGCTCTTTTTTAAGTATGGGTGTAAAAGGGGAGGTCTCTCTTTTCCCTGCCTGCACCTGTTTCTAAAGGTCTAAGGGCTCCTTCCCACAAGGGGCCAGACAGGTCTTTCAGTCCTGCTGGGTTGTATCATATCAGAAGCAGAGAGGATGAAGACTTTAACCGAAGTCGGGGATGATAGCCTGAACCCAAGGTGTCCCTGAGATTAGGAAAAGTACAGGGTACACACTTTGACAAGTGAGAAACACTTGCCCCATCTGGGCCCTGAAGGTTTGTAAGACCTCTACTAGGTTGTCAGTGAAAGGGAGAAAACAGAAAATTGGACACCCTGGCAAAAGAGCTCCAGGCCTGAGCCTGGCACAGAAGGAGTGAGCATCCCAGCCTCCCACCACACGAACACCTCAAGGCTTCCAGACTACAACCTACAGATTGTTGTGAAGAAGGGGGTGAGGCCCCTGGCTACAATGACCACAATGGGACCTTCCACTGACCTTTGGAGAGAAGGGGGAAAGCAGGCTCAAACTTATTTCATTTGGGAAAAAAATTTTCAGCATCATTATTTAGAGTAGTAATAAAAAGAAAGAATGAAGAACAGATATATTTTCTTTTCAAATCTGCCCTTTGATGATATAGTAGATGATAAATCCTGTCTGCTTGAGCAGAAGGAGACGACATTCCATCCCAGATAAGCCATCCCTGGGCAGAATAATCCCCTTCTAACTGGAAAGTTTTATACCACTGACTGACACTGGGCATCAGCTATCAAGCAATCTCAGCCTTCCAGAACAGAGCTATATAGAGAAATGAGTGAAAAGAGCTGCTGAGTAGCCAAAGTAGTTTTCATCAAGACCCATAGACTGAAGCCTGTCCTTAATACCCCCATAGTCTCTGCTCTGGGGTTCAAGGACATCAGTAGAAGCAGGACCTATGGATGTAATAAGCAACAGTATGTTGCCTGCAACTTACAAACTTGAAGTCCCATGTGCCCTGGAGTTGTTATGAGGACAGGGGGATGAAGTGCTGTTAACTGTTGTCTTGTTTGTCTTTGCAAAACAAATTAGGAAAGAAGATTGAAAATGGAGAGGAAACAGGAAATAAAGAACAGCGGAGGCAAGTGACCACCATAGTCCAGGTGTGGGCTGTAAAACTACAAAGGAGGGTAGGGTAGTGGAAGAAAAGCACTTTAGGCCTAACAGCTTCATTTTGGGCAACAAATCTCACATTCTTCAAAGGCCCCCAAAGCTAAAATTCTGAATCTTCAGAATCCCTGGAGGATTGGTTTAAAATGCAGATTACAGAACCCCTTTCCCAGAGATTCTATTTGGAACCATCTAGAATTGGCACCAGGAATCTGAAGTTTTTTTAATAAGACCCTGGTATTTCTGGAATCAGTCCTTGGACCACTTTTCGGGAAGCATGGACCTAAAGATAGAATTGCACCCCAGTTATTCATTCCTTCAACTAATGTTAATTTAAAATACACCCAGGTACTGACCAGAATACTAGGAATTACAGAAATAACAATGGCAAAGGCATGATCCCTGCCCTCAGGAATCCCACAGCCTAGTTGGAAATACAAACAGGTAAATAAAATCTGCAAAACTGCAACTCTGCAAAAGTGTGATCAATGCTATACTACACGGGAATACATTTATGTGTGTGTGTGTGTGTGTGTGTGTGTGTACACACACATACAAATATGTGTGTATACGTATATGCCATATAGGTAATGTAAGGGTTATCGCCGAGTTTAGAATGAGGAAACTGAGACCAGCATAAGAAAATTAAATGCCAATTTATTCAACTCCTGGGTGAGGTTCCATGGTCCCGGGGAAAGGGGCCAAGGAAGTCACACTTAACTTCTCAGGGCAGGGGGTTTTATAGGGGTTAGAGGTGATAGATTGGATATTGGGAAAACAAAGCATAGGCAATTTCATTCATTGTAGGGAGACAGGGCCCAGACGGGGCGAGCACTATAGGTAGTAGGGAGGTGGGGGTGGGCTGGCTAAGGACGTATGGGGCAAGCTGCAATTGGGTAAGGCTTGGTGGGATTTTTTAAAATTTTGGCGGGTTCAAATGCATAGTCTAGTGCTGAATATAGATCTGGAAGCAGAATGCAGAAGTGGGTGAGTGGAGCCCACATGGAGAAGCCAGATGCTGAGTAATGTGCCCGGACTGATAACGCTGTTATCAGACATGGAGAGGGGTGGGTGTTGTCCATCCAGCTCCCAGAGAGGCTATCGACCTTACAGGTAACCTAAAAAAGAACAAAAGAGAATGATAAAGTCTACTTCAACAGGTCTGAGAATCTTTTGTTCATGAAGATATCCTAGAGTTGTATCATGAACAATGAGTACAAATTCATAAAGCTGACCTGAGGAAAAAAGTATTAAATAACAGGCAAGTCCAGAGGTTGAAAAAGTGAGGACATTCAGTGAACCTTAAGTCTTACATTGAGAGTAAAGGAGAGAGAGAAGGAAACAGCAGAAGATAAAGCAGAACTGTACAGGTAAGGGCTAGAACAAAGACAACCCTGAATTGCACAGTTTCATGTTAGGAATCTCTCCTGTGGTCAGTACAAGCCATTGAACAAAATAGCAAAAAAAAAAAACCATGTAATCAGATTTGTACCTTTGATTACTGGAGCCATGGGAAGCATACTGTGTAAAGGAACTCATGGTGAAGGTGTCAACGGTTGCAAACATATAGGCCAGGGCCTTTTCTAAAGCCATGGGAGCAGGAGTAGAGAATACACAATGTTGAAATTGTTTGGTAATATAAAGAATGAATTGGAGATGGAAGAACTGTTGCCTGATGCCCTCTAGAAACTATTAATACAACAGGCCCACAATCTTTTAAACTCTATTCCAAAATCCTTTATCCTCAGCTCTAAAACCAAAAACTTCTGAAAACTAAAAAATTATTTACTAACTGATTTGGTAGCAAAACCTGACCTGACCTAAAGTAATTTTGACCAAACCTGCCCTGAGCTGATAGGAGAATATGCATAATTTCAATTACCCCACTTGATGTAATTATGTGCTTCTCTTCAGAAATATGAAAGTATATGATTCCTGAGAGATGCGATGTCATGAGGAACACATTGTTGAGGGTTCAGATTACCTTCCTACAATCAGAACGATCTCAGTTCACAAACACATCTAGCCCCAAGAGTCTTGGATAGAGGTTGCAGATCTATGAAAAATAGAGTGAAGATGCTGACTTTCACCACCCATAATAAGAAAGAATAAAGGAGCCAAAAGATTAAAGAACATTCAATGGAAGTACTTTACACATATCTAGCAAATCCACTTGTCTAGAACCTCTCAAACCTTTTCTAAACTAGAAGAAGAGCAAGGATAAAAACAATAATGCCTTCTGTTGTTGTAGCACTTTAAAGCTTACAAAGCTCTTTCCTAAAATTATTGCATTTAGTCCTGTAAACAACCCTAAGGCATTTTGGTATGCATATGCTCATAGACTTAGCAAATCTTGATTTCAAAAACCCATTCAGTTTATTTTTACATATGTGAGGTTTCAAAAAATGTATTCAATACTAGAAGAGACTAGTGCAAGGAAAGGCTTGATAGCCTAAGAAAAAGAATCTATAGAACCACATTCAGCCTAATTAGTTCTATTCCCACGTCAATGTGAAAAATGTTGAAGTCTATACTGAGTTCACCAAATAATGCAGCATTATTGGACTGCTGTAGAGAAAAATAGCAGCCCGTACCTCTCTCTCTTCAAGCACTTTACATGGTTTGATCATTATTTTCATTTCAATCAGTAAACTTTTCTCCCTTCTAAAAAATGCACAATGATCTATAATTGCAATGTATTAACTTCCATTACATTTACATCTCAATCTCCTGAGTCAATAATAAATTTAATTGTTGCATTCTTGATTGCATTTTTCTTTATAATCCTATATTTATCAGATGGTTCCATGGCACATGAGTGCCTTTGCCAATTGTAGATACTAAATATTTGTCTGAATTAATCCACGTCTCTGACAAAGCTCATGTTAAAACAGCATACATTGCATAAATGAAGCAAAACGTGTCCTTTGCAAATATTGTCAGTCTTCTGTAACTCTTTTAGAAGATACACAAATAACATAAAAAACATATTGTCATCGTAGAAGATTCAAACATACAACAGCTCACAGACAAATGGGAGGGTCCCTTTTTACAGCTATTTAGTGTCAGCTACATTACATCAACAGTTTGATGTAAGTCACTCCATCCTCCATACTCCTTCCTACACTCCAAGAGTCCAAAAGAAGAATTCAATTGTTTTTGTCTTTTAGATTCTTTCCTCCCTCTCTCTCTCTCTCTCTCTTTTTCTCTCTCTCTCTCTCTCTCTCATCTCATTTCTCTCTCCTCTTTCTGCTGGAGCATCTGTCTGTCTCGATACATTTGATATCTTCTTCATCAGGAAGTCCTGTTGGCCCAGTCTTCAAAATATATCCATCGCAACACACTAAAACCGACATCATCTCTCACATAAATGACTTAGTAGCTCCCTTCCTGGTCCCCTGGCTTCTGTTCTTACCCCACCCAGAAAACTTTTTCACAACAGCCAAGGGACCTTTATAAAATCAATCTTCTGCTCTAAAGCCTCCAACGGCTCCCCGTCTCAAGCAGAGTAAATGCCCAAGAAATTCCTACATAACCTGCCCAGCCCTTATCTCTCTGAGCTCCTATCCGGTAACTGACCAGTCATACTTGGCTTCCTGACATTTCTAGAAAGTGAAACCTAAGTGTCCACTTCAGGGCCTCCAGAATGAATGCAGCTCCTCCAGCACCCTGATTTTAGTCTGCCTGTTCCCCGCTCCTCCAAGAGAACAGGGAGGCTCGGATCCACAGTGGCAGGTTGGGTGGCTGTAGCCCCTCCCAACCATTGTGCATGCACTTGACTCCGATTATAAATAAGTATAGATTTTCTCCAGACCTGCTGAGTTTGTATGGCCTATTGTGTAACTCAGACTCATGGGAAGTAAAAGCAACCTCTTCCTTCCCACTTCTGAGACAGAGCATCTACTCAAGCCAGGGACTGTTTTTTCCCAGTTTGCAAACTGACATCACCAATAAAACTCCCCTTTCTACTTTATAGACATCCTGGTGGTACTTTGAATGACAAACTCATAACAAGGGTTATTAAGAATTAATCAGCCAACTAGAAATTATTGATCATCTCATCACGTACTGCTCAATATTATGCTACATGCTGAATATCACAAAAAAGCATCAGAACAGGTTCACAATGATGTGAGATCTGACTAGTAGACCAGCGTGAACAGTGTTAGGCAGTATCTATTGGGTTTCCATGAAATTACAGCAGGAAGTCGGTGTGGACCAGCAAGAGTGGGATGGGTGAAGAGGGAATCTGTGGGTACCTTAGGCAGGAGAACCAATAAGAGCAAAAGTGTGAAGAGAAAATGAGCATAGCAGGAGGGAGGGATAGAGGGATAACGAGGGAAATTGCTTGGTTACAGCAGAGAGCCTGATAGGGAGCAGCAGAAAATAAGGCGAGACAGGTGTTAGCACAACTATACTCCTGCTATAAAAACCAGGCAGAGGCATTTCAACTTGATGTAATAAGAATAGGGAGCTGTGGCAGATTTTTTTCCTATTTCATTTTGAGAAATTGCAAATATCGAAAACAACTGAAAGAATAAAACACCCTATAGGCATCACATGGACTCTCAATTGTGTATTACTATGTTTCCCTTATCTCTATTTGTCCTAGTATCTAGCTATCAATTATTCTGATTTTTTCATTTTTGTTTTTTGGCTTTTTTTTATGGTGGTAAATTTTCTGTTCTTATGCTTCTAAATGAATCTTGACTAGTTTTGCCAATTTCCACAAAAATACCCTTGGAATTTTGATGAGACTTACACAAAACTTGTAAATCAATTTAGAAGGAATTTACATTTTCTAATTACCTATTTTTCTTCCCAAGAGAATAGCTTCGGTAATGTTTTGAGTCTTACATGTTTTCCTTTTACAGATTTCTCAAGTTTATGAAGCAGCTTATTCTTAGGTATTTTATTGGCTGTGGACATCTTATTTCCCTCATTTTATGTTTCTAGCTGGTGGCCCAGGTTTTTCCTTTCATGCTCATGCTTATTTTGCATGTTTCTCTTATACAAGGCTCCTTTTTAACGTGGGCTCACAATGCCAGATGCAGGACTGAGAGGAGTCAATGGTCTCCTAACACAAGCCAGCGTTTTTCTCTATGCACACAACCCAGCGTTTCCCTCAACAGCTCATTTGTCAATTATTTATCAGAAAATACGTATTTCTCAATACTTATATACACTTTGGCTAGCCTAACATTTGGAAGAACAATTCATTCACAAAAGTGTCAAGAGTCAAGGAAATAAAAGATGTAGAAGTTGACAAAAGATAATAGCTAAAAGTGAATTCATGTCCTTAATAGTTGGTAGCATCCATTTCCCAAATGGATCTCTTATTTTCTTCTGAGATTATAAAAAGCTGGGCTACAAAGAATCATTACTCTAAATTAAAGACAAAAGATAATGAGTGTGATAAAATGTTCATTTTCATCTAAAATAGAAAATCAAAGGACAGCTCTGTGGCACATATTCTTAACAGCACAGGGCCACATTTTTCTTTAGCCATAGTCCTTAATTCACCTATGAATGAGCAGAAGTTTTAAATAAACATAAGTTTCAACAACCAAACCAATAAAACTGGGAATCTTACTGCTTCCTGTTCCCTCATGTCCATCCCTATTGCATGTTTATAGGTAGGCCCTTTCATTAGATTGTATGTATCCTTCCAGTATTCATTAACACAAATACCTATTTATATTTCCATTTTACATATAAAAAGTAACATACTGCATACATCTATACTTGATCTATACCTTACACTGTTTAAACTAGAGATTGATCCATATTTCTATATACAGAACTACCTGATTTTTATGTAAGGCTGTATAGAATCCCATTTTGTAATGTATCTTAGTATATTCTAATGGGCCTTTATTGGCGGGTATTCAGGTTGCTTTTCTTGTTTTGGTGTTATAAACAATGTTGCAATGAATAACCTTGGAGGTATAATATTTTATACATTTGAAGTCATATCTGTAAGAAAAATTCCATTAGTACTGGATCAAAATATTAATGCATTTTTGATTTTGACACATATCATAATTTGATTTCAACAGTGATTATTCCACCTTGTGCTCACACCAACAGTGTGTGAAAAAAATTTGCTTCTCCATGCCCTTGCCAACAGTGTGTTGTCAACTTTCCAAATTTTGTCTAATAGGTAGAAAATGATATCTCAATGAGGTTTTAATTTGTATTTCTTATTATAAGTAAAGTTGAGCATATTTTTATACCTTGAAGGATCACTACGTTCATTTTCCTATGAAGAGCCATGTTGTTCTACTATTTTTCTATGTGGTTATTTCTAGATCTTTATCTGCTTGATATCTAGGACCTCTATCTTTCTAAGGGAAGTTAAATTTTAATTGATGGTGTGAGTTGATTATCTTTTTCTCAGTTGTTTCCTTTTTTTCTTTACTTATTGTGTTTTTCTCTTATGCAGAAAACTAATGCAGTCAAATTTAATGTATATGTGGCCGGGGGGTGTTATGGCTACTAAAGTTTGAATTGTGATTAGAAGGACCTTCCCTACCTTAAGGTTACAAATAAATTTGTCTATTACATCTTCTAGTGCTTTGATGGTTTTATTTTTTAGTTTTAAATCTTTGATGTTATTTGGTATTAAATATTTAATTAAGGTTGTTTTATTTGATAGTTTAAAATTATTACTTAAATCAGGGAATTATTCAGATTATTAGTTGACTTATTAATTTTAACATTAATTTACACATAGGGAAGTGAGCTTCACTGTATTTTTTTGTCAGAAAAAAACAAGGCTGCCCTTCTCTGCCTGTGGCAATAATAGTAAGCCAAATGATAACAAGTGATTTCAAAGAAGTGAAGAACAAAAGAGTTCCTATTAGTTCGAAGCAAAGCTATGATTCCCTCATATATTGAGTCCAGTTTGATCATCATGATTTATGGTAAAATGCTAGTGGGCATGTGCAGCAACTAGAACTCTCATACATTGTTAATGGGGATATACAATGCTATGGCCACTTTGTAAAATTATTTGCCAAGTTTCTTATAAAGTTAAACATACCTATCATTCAACCCAGAAATCTCACTCCTACAACTTCACCCAAAAAAATGAAAACCTAGGTTCACGCAAAGACCTCATGTAGATATTTATAGAAGTATTCACAATAGCCAATATCTAGAAATAAGCTAAGGTTCATAAACTGGTAAGTCAGTAAATAAATTTTTATCCATTCTGACTGGACCAACACTCAAGGATAAAAACTAAAGAAACAGAAATTACATCAGTGTTTGCCAGGGGCAGGAGTTGGGAGAAAGAATACAAAGAAACTTTTGGGAGAAAATTAAAGTCTTCTACTCTCGTGCCTTGTTTGTGGTGCTGGCTACATAACTACAGACATTTATTGAACTATGCAGTTTAGAGGTCAGTTTTGCTATTTATAAATTATACCTCAGTAAACATGATTTTTTTTAAAAAAGTAAATATACTCTGAGTACTACTACCAATTATGACAGAGCAACTAGCACTGTACCTGCCCCTCCACTGAAGAAAACTACCCCTCGAAAAATGCAGAAATATGTTTTCATGCACTGAAAAGCAAGCAGTTTAGCACTGTGATACTTAAGAAAAGGAAAACCACCAGATGAGTTCCATAATTGCCCCAGTTTTTTTTCCTGGCAGTATTTTCCTGCCACAGATCACAAAGGTGGGGCCTAAGCACAGCAGTGATATTATTGACCTGAGAAGACAAAGATTAGGGTTCTGGGAGGCTGAAGCAGCTAGGATTTGTGAGAGTACTTGAGAATACAAAGTTGGTTTCAGAATTCTGCATGAGGATTCACATGGGCCCTTGGCTAGATCTGACACAAACATGCACAAGACAAGACTTCATGAGACCCAACAAAGATCATGTGCTTTAGGGCTCAGTAATGCTAGAAGTTATGCAACACTGAAAGATATCAGAGTTCATCCCCAACAGAGTAGAGACATGTCACTGAGCATTTCACATACTAAATTGTCACTCAAGAAACACCATGTCATAGAAATAAAGTGCATATACCAGGCTAAGGGGTATGCCCTAAGAATAAATTTGAAATCAAAAGTGACCTGCCTACCATCAAAAAAGTCAGACAGGACTAAAAAAAAGGATTGCCAGTAAATGAAGTGCCTACTAATAAAAACTCACTACCCTATAGACAATACAGTATAATTTAAACACCATACCTCATCATTAGTGTTATCCAGCATATTACCAAAAGTTACTACACATGTGAAGAGAAAAGGAAAGTGTGACTCATAATTAAGAGAAAAATCAGTCAGTGGAAACCACCCCCAAGATGAGCAAAATGTCAAAATTAGCAGATGGTACTTTAAAACAGCTGTTAAAAATGTTTGAGGACTTCAAGAAAAACATGGTCATAATGAATGAGCAAATGTGGAAAATCTCAAGAGAGAAAGGGAAGCTATTAAAATTTAAAATAGAGTTTTAGAACTGAAAAATATAATATTCTGCAATAAAGTATTCATTAGGTGGGCTAAACAGCATATTGGAGACAGTAGAAAAATAATCAGTAAACTTGAGGATAGATCAGTGAAACTTATTCAACCTGAAGAACAGAAAGTGAAACTAACTTTTTTAATTTAATGGAGCCAGGGTGACTTGTGTGATAATGTTAAAACACCTAACACTGGAATTCATTTGGAGGAATAATTAGAGTTCCACTAGAAGAGAAGAGATAAAATTGGACAGAAAAATCTTTTGAAACATATTATGGTCAAAATACACCCAGATTTGCTGAAAAACATAAATTTACATATTAAAAAAATTCAATGAAGTTCAAGGAGAACTAATGAAAAGAAAATCATTCCTAGGCATATCATAGTTAAATGGCTGAAGACCAAAAAGAAATAAAAAATCTCGAAAAGCTGCCAGAGGAGCAAGAGAAGACGCACTGCACAAAGGAAAAAATGTTTTCCTATTTAAAGTAAAAGTTACACTATTATTTCTATAGCACACTTCTATAGTTTTATAATGTATGTAGATCTAAGAGTCATGATAACAAGAACTAAAAGAATGTGGAGTGGGGAAACAGAACTATTCTATTACAAAGTTCTTACATTACAGTGGCATAATATTAAATCAAAGTAAACTGTGATAAATTAAGAATTCATGTTGTAAACCCTATAGAAACCACTTAAAAATAGAAAGAGGTAAAACTAAAAGGCTAATAGAGGAATTCAAGTGAAATGATGAAAAAATTCAATTAATCCAAATGAAAGCCAAAAAGGGAAAGAAATTTTAAAAGGTGGGACAAATGGGAAAGAAATAGCAAAAGTAGACCCAAATCCAATTATATCAATAGTTACATTAAATGTAAATGGACTAAGCATTCCAATTAAGAAACAAAGACATTCCATAATGATAAAGAGCCCAGCAGTTCAAGACCAGCTTGGGTAACATTGCAAAAACCCATCTGTCTCTATATAAAATAAAAAAAAATAGCCAGGCATGGTGGTGCACACCTGTAGACCCAGCTATTCAGGAGGCTGAGGTGGGAGAATCACCTGAGCATGGAAAATCGAGACTACAATGAGCTATGATCATGCCATTGCACTCCAGCCTGGGCAACTGGATTAAGACACTATTTCAAACAAAAAAAACAAACAAAAAAAATTCTCTGGAGTAAAAAGCAATTAAGGATAAAATGCTCTGAGCTCTGAATTTCTTCAGAAATAGATGATACTATGATATTGGGACTTAAAAGAGAGACAAGTTGTTAAGGAAATGTGAACTGTTAAAGACTTTATTAACAGAAAAAGATTATTATGGGCCATCTAATGGAGACATGACCAACAGTGTATAGACTGATACTTTTCAAAGTACATTCCAGATTACATGACTCTTTCAAAATACTCAAAAATGAAAAAAGAAACTAACCCCCAATGGGAAATACATTCTGTAAACTAGCAACTCAAAGACTTAGTGACATCTTTTGTTCAACCTACCACTCCCACATTTAATCACAGAAACATAAATCTAAATAATATCCCATGGAATTGGAGTTTCTCAATGTCACTGAGAAATGTGGGACCAGATTTATAAAGAAAGTCCATTTATTAGACAAGTTTGGTAACATGATAAAATTTAAAATCAGATACAGTTTTGTTAACTCTACCTTCATCTAAGTGTATTTCTGAAACATATTAGCCTATGAAACTCCAGAAAATTGGCAGTTTTGCAAGAATTGTCCTTTCTATACCAGTTGGATCAAATACAATGATAATGTTACCATTATTCCCTTCCCATTTCCAACAAACTTAAAAATATCTTGGCACCATTTCCCATTTCTTCCATTCCAAATCAGGCCTGGTTTATAAACATCTCTCCACTTTTTCTCATGTTACTCTCTCTGCTAACTCATTTTACTCATATGGTTTTTAAACTCTGTTCTTTCTTCCCCTTGTTGATTTCAATAAAAGCACTTTTAGATCTAGCTCATCAATCCTGTCTCTTATTCACATCACAATGTTTCTAGAGGGTTTCTGCAACATTGCTGACTTCCAGGTTACATGGATTACTTTAGTAGGAGGTAGACTGGAAAAGGTCAGAATTTAATACTTATTGAGATATTTTGGCTGTGTCTTGTCAAGTACAACTGAACTAGTGTGGGCAAAAAGCAGTGGACATCTACAAACACTAATCAGGTTCCATTTTGTGGAACAAATACTGCTGCTTTGTAAGCTTTGGTCTGCTCCAAGGAATTAGAGTTATCTAGTATTCGAGCTGAAACCAGATCACTTGGGTTCCTAGCAATCTTACCTTAAGCTTTATTTCTAGCTGTACCAATGCCTTGACTCAAGTCATGTATCTCCTGTGAATCAGTTTATAATCTGTAAAGATGAAATTAACTTCATGCAAAGATATTTGATTCTGTTAACTGAGTTAATATATAAAAAAAGGTTTGTTTTACTGGGAAATAATAGTATTTTCCCATGCTTTTAGAAAAAGTAAGCTTGGGCTGTGGTTCACACCTGTAATCCTAGCACTTTGGGAGGCCAAGGCAGGCAGATCACTTGAATCTAAGAGTTCAAGACCAGCCCTGGCAACATAGCAAGACCCCATCTCTACAAAAAAATGAAAAAATTAGCTGGGGATGGTAGCAAGTGCCTGTAGTCCCAGCTACATGGAAGGCTGAGATGAGAGGATCACTTGAGCCCAGGAGGTCAAGGTTTCAGTGAGCTGTGGTTGTGCCACTGTACTCCAGCCCAGGCAACAGTGAGACCCTGTCTCAAAAGAAGAGAAAAAAGGAAAAGTAAACCCTATGAAAGCAGAGACTTTGATTTGTCTATTTCTGTATTTCTAGTATCTAGAAAAGCACGTGGCATATGGTAAGCAATCAATGATTATTTGTGGGTGAAAGAAAAAATAAATAAATAATAGTATAACTAGAGATCCAGAGATATAACAAATTTACTTGCTATGTTCCAGGGCTGGTCTTGAACTCTGCCCAGTGACAGAAAATAAAGCCATATTCTTGCACCTAATTTTTTACATATTTAAAATTAATTCCTTTGGTTTTTATTAGTTTTGACTAGGGGAAATTATTTATTTGCTCAGTCCAGAATGCTTTGATAACA
Source organism: Callithrix jacchus (assembly GCF_049354715.1). NCBI lineage: Eukaryota > Metazoa > Chordata > Mammalia > Primates > Cebidae > Callithrix > Callithrix jacchus. The sequence goes on from NC_133502.1 coordinate 69,251,767, forward strand.
AAAGTAATGTACAGTATCAGTATCTTCATCATGACTGTTACTGATGACGATTATTATTATTAGTGGAATGGTAAGGCAGTTAAGCACACAAACTCTGGATTTCAACTAATGAAAGCAAACCTCAGCTCTGCCATTTACTAGCTCCCTGGCCCACATCAGGCAACGTCTCTGAGGTCCAGTTTCCTCATCTACAAAACTGTAAAAATGAAAGTACCTATCTCACAACTTCATAAGTTAAGGCATGTAAAGCAGTTACATATGCACTTACATTGCCACAGATTTAATTCTGTGCCCCTCCGCAAATATTCTACAAACTGTGTAAAATCAATTAGAACAGCACTTGCCCACAGGAAGCACTACCTGTGTTTACTATTATTAGTGCACTCTTCTAATTCAGAACTATTGTTAGAAATGCCTGCACAGGCTGCGTTTCATTTTGATCTTTAGGTACCAAAAGATACAGGGTGTCTGGCACAGTAAAAAGTGTTTGGAATCTGCCCTATTCATTTCTGCTTTTCCTCAAGTACCATGGTTTCACTTCAGGGTCTGTGCAACAGCTATACCCTCTCCCTGGAGTAGTCTTCCCCTGGTTGCCACAGAACTAGACTATTTTTCTCATTCTGATCTCAGCTCAAATTTAGTCTCAGAAGTCCTTCTCTGACCAGTGTTTCTAAAGCAGAAGACTGATATTACAATCCTGACTTTAATTCTTTATAAGCACTCTAGTGCTTACAAGTTACTCAAATTTTCTTAATTATCTACTTATTTTTGTTTTCTTTTCTGTCTCCCTCAGCTAGAATGTAAGTTTAATGAACTCAAGAACTTTGCCTGTCTAGTTCATTATGTTATTTCAAGCATAATCACTGACACATTAAAGGAACCCAATAAATATTCATTGAATGCGAGAATAAGTAACTAAATGTACCTCTAATTCTTTTAAATGACTCACTGCTAAAGTCACAGATAACCTTTATTCTAGTTGTCTCATTCCTTGACAAAGGTTGGTTTTCTTATTTCAAAAGACAGAGTCTCGCTATGTTGCCCAAGATAGACTCCATCCTCCCCGTCAGCCTTCGGAGTAGCTAGGACTATGAACTGCACAGTTTTGACCCTTCCCTCATCCAGTCCCCTCTCCTGAATTCTAAGTAGCTTGTGACTACTGTGACCAATAGGCCACACTGTGTGGACTTCCAACACTAGATCAGAAGAAGACACATAGTTTCTGCCTCTTTCTCTTGAGACACTGCCTTTAGAGTCCTAGGTCACCATGTAAAAAGTCTGACTGTCCTGAAGCTGCCATGTTGTTAGGAAGCTCAGGCCACACGAACAGGTGGGTCCTCTGGCCAACAGCCAGCACCAACCAACAGGCATGTGAGTGAAAATATCACCAATGATTCCACTCCCCAGTTATTGAGTCAGCTGCTGGGCCTCCCCAGCAGAGGCCCCAGACATCATGGATCAGAGACAAGTCATTCCCATTATGCCCTGACCAATTTCCTAACCCACAGAGTGAGTGCAACAAGATGGTATTTCCAAGGACTAAGTTTTGGAGTAGTTTTTTATGCAGCTTATGGCATTGGTTAAATAAAATATGGTACATTCATAGAATGACATACTATGCAGCTATTTAAAAAAAAAGATGGCGTACTTCTAGAATAATACATATGATATTATCCTCTATACCTTCTTCTCAATTTTACTATGAACATTAAACTGCTCATTAAAAATGAAGTCTTTAACAACAACAACAAATCTCAGTTATTTGTGGTAGTTTGTGTAAAGGATGACTGCCATCTACTCTAAACTTCTCAGCACATACATGTCATTCCTGCCTTCCCACTGGCCTTAGTCATTTGCTTGGGCAATAGAATATGGCAGAAATGACATTCTGGGATTTCCAAGGCTATGCGTGGTGTTATGATATTTCCTGGTTATTGTCCACAGTTCCTGGCTAACTCCTGTAGTCCTTGTTACAGTCTTACGCTAGAATATCAGGTGTGGTAGGACTCAGAGGCAAGCCACCTGCCTTCCTTTCATTCTAGTATTTCCCCGTTTGTCTGATTGTTGGTCTTAAGATGCTCCCATGAAAAAGTCCCATACTATCTCTGAGGGAAGAAATGCTGAAGTCATGAAGCATCCATAAAAGCCCAAGAGGATAGGGTTTAGTGAGCTTGCAGACAGCTGAACATGTGGAGGTTCCTAGAGGGTAGCTCACCCAGGGAGAGCATGGAAGCTCCTAACCCCTTCCCCCATACCTCACCCTATGTGACTCTTCATTTGTATCCTTTGCAAGGTCTTTTATAATAAACCAGCAACATTAGTAAGTGTTTTCATGAGTTCTGTGAGCCACTCCAGCAAATTAATTGAACCTAAAAAGGAGGTCATGGGGATCCCAACTTGAAGCAGATAGGTCAAAAGTTCTGGAGGCCTAGACTTGTGACTGGTGTGATTGGGGGGCAGTCTTAGGGACTGAGCCCTCAACCTGTGGGATCTGACACTATCCTCAACCTGTGGGATCTGACACTATCTCCAGGTAGATAGTGTTGGAACTAAATTAGACGACACACAGCTGGTATCTTCTGCCTGGGGAACAAAACCTCCACATTTGGTCACAGAAGACTTATTCTGTGTTGAAAATTGCTGTGGTGTAAGATTAGAGGAACAATAGAGAGAGTTTTCCCTACCCACTGTGTCATAAAAAGTGTTGCAGCTTCTGCCTGGGTTTCTTGCAATACTTGATGGAGGAAGCCAGACCTAATGTAAGACGTCCAAGTACCCTGAGACCACCATGTTGTGAGGAAATCCAAGCTAGCCATGTTTTTTGAGACCGAGTCTAGCTCTGTCACCAGGCTGGAGCACATTGGTGTGATTTTCGCTCACTGTAACCTCTGCCTCCCAGGTTCAAGCGATTCTCCTGCCTCAGCCTCCCGAGTAGCTGGGATTACAGGAGCCTGCCACCACGCCCACCTAATTTTTGTATTTAGTAGATATGGGGGTTTCATTGTTGTTTGCCAGGCTGGTCTCAAACTCCTGGCCTCGTGATCTGCCCACCTCGGCCTCCCAAAGTGTGGGGATTACAGGCATAAGCCACTGTGCCCAGCGGGATATTTTTTAAATGCTGATTTCATAATCTGTGAAAAATGTTAACCATTTAACAAATGGATAGCATCACTGTTTTATGCTAAGATTTCGTTTCCTTTATGTTCTTTTATGAAAAGAAAATAAAAAATTTACCTCTGTATTCTATAAACAATAAATAATTTCAATCCTGAAAACATAATAATTATTAAACTTTGTCTGAGTCATATTGAGCTGCTATACCAAAATACCTTAGACTAGATAATTTATAAACAATGGAAATTTACTGCTCACAGTTCTGGAGGTTAGAAAGTCTCAGATCAAGGCATCAGCAGATTCAGTGTCTGGTAAGAGCCTCTTTTTAGGGGTGCTTATTCCATTCATGAGGGATCCACCATCATCACTTCAACACTTCTAAAAGGCCCTACCTCTTAACACCAACACATTAGAGATTAAACTCCAACATATGAATTTTGGAGAGACAAACACCCAGACCATAGTAACCTTTCACAAATTCCAAAGCCACTTGTGTGCCTTCAGTTTGCAAGTATTAGAACTAGAATACGACTCAGCTCCTGCTTTTCAGAAACTTACTTATATTCAAATCACAATGCAATATCAGGTGCCACAATAGAGGTGTGGCTGTACATGGGCTAAAGGTGCACTGAAGAGTGCCTAGGTTTATCTAAGCAATTCAAAAACTTTCCCTGGGGAATGTGCATTTGAGCTGGAAAACGAAGAGCATGTAAAAGTTCGTAAGGTAAATTGTGCATGGTGAATGATGTGTTGTGAGATAGGCAAAAACCCTGTGTTCTTATGTCATCATGATTTTGTGCATGTGCATACTCATGATGATATAAAAGCATGGAGTATTTAGGTTATGACTGGGAGGGAAGAAGCTGGGTACAACTTTAGCATAGGATGGAATTATGAAGGAGCTGGGGATCATGAACCTGGAGGGATAACTTGGTGTTAATGCCCTTTTAATTCATAGTACCTAGCACATAGCAAGTGTTTCTTAACTCGGTATTATTTTGAGCATGTGTGTGTACAGATGCAGTCATGTGCTGCATTACAATGTTTTGGTGGGTAACTGATTACATACATACACTGGTCCCATAAGATTATAATACTTTACTTTTACTGTACCTTTTCTACATTTAGCTGTGTTTAGATACATAAATACCATTGTGTAACAGTTGCCTACAGTATTTAGTACAGTAACACAATGTACAGGTTTGTAGCCTAGGAGCAGCAGACTATACCATATAACCTAGGCAGGTAGTAGGCTATATCATCTAGGTTTGTGTAAGTGCACCCTGTGATATTCCCATGACAGAATCACCTAACAGTGCATTTCTCAGAATATATCCCTGTCATAAAGCAACTCGTGACACTGCGTGTTTATGTGTGTGTATATCTGCACATACATATTATATATGGAGAGAGATATAAAATATATATAGCAACTCATTATTGCATATATATAGAGGTAAATATAGATTATATATTATATATGGAGAGAGATATATTATATATAGCAACTCATGATTATATATAATATATAGACATATATAAATTATATATTATATATGGAGATATATATCAATATACATAAAAGATAGATATAATATATATCTATATATAGGTATATATATCTCTCCATATAGATAGATCTATCTATCAAACTATCTGCCTACCAAGAGAGAGAGAGAGAGAGAGGGAGGGAGGATATGGGACAAAGAAAAGAGAGAATTCCTAAATTGTTTTCATGTAGGGAGGCAAAGAGAAAGGGTGACTTGTGGATATAATGGTCCTTGCAGTAAGGCTGAGATGGCATATCTGCAGGGGATTTCTACCTAACATCTGATTCTTTATAACCAAGGAAGCTGTCCTATTCTCAGCCTGAAAAGATGATGAAATAATATCTAGAGCTACTGACTTGTGGAGGATACATAAAATCCCAATTTTCTTCTAAATCCTTAGTTTCCATTAGCAAAATGCCAGTCAGGGTTATAATGGTAATCTCGGGACGTTTTAGTTGCCTTATTGTCTATTGCAATAGTTTATTTTACTTCACTCTCCATGTTTACAAATGGTTAGAGAAGCATATTTAAGGTATGTTGGGCAATGTGTAAGTGACTAAGAGGCATTTTAGAAATGACCTAAAGAAATAGTTGGCATTATGGAGAAAAGGATCATGAAAGCAGAGGTAGTTTCACTAGCAAAACACCTTACATCAAACAAGATCTATGAGTATTAACCAAAACAGTCAGTGAATTGGCCTTTTGTCAGTTTTCATATGTGCCAGTGATTTACAGATGGTCAGAGTTCATTTTGGTCCTAATAAGCTATCAATGGAACTTTGAAAATTATGAATAAACTGACAAACTGTTGATCAACAAATATGTAGGATGTTAAGAAACTGAAAGAGTACTGTAATAGAGCAAAAGGAGCCGAGAGGAAGCCTCTCCAGAGTGCAGCTACCACCCAGTGAGACAGAACCAGAGTGATATCTGCGTCTCTGAGTGAGATACCAGTTTTGTTTTAAAGGAAGTGGAACATGGTGAAACCCTGTCTTTACTAAAAGATAGAAAAATTAGCTGGGTGTGGTGGTGTGCACCTATAGTCTCAGCTACTAGGGAGGCTGAGGCAGGAGAATTGCTTGAACCCAGTAGGCAGAGATTGCAGTGAGCCCAGATTGCACCACTGTACTCCAGACTGGTGCCTGGAAACAGAGCAAGACTCTGTCTCAAAAAAAATAAAATAAAATAAAGGGACTGGTTGAAAAGAGAGATTAACTCCAAAACAAGGTAGCGAAAGCAGCCCAAATGCACCCAGCCAAGGCAAGGCACGGCACTGCCCCACCTGGAAAGTGTATCAGGCACAGACGATTGGGGGGGCATCACCTCCTCAGTTCTCTGAATCAGATACAGCAATTCACTCCAAGACTTCGGCAGCTCACAGACCAGGAAAACACTGCATAACCGGGAACTACCCCAAGTCACAGACCTGGGTGACAGCCCAGGCCGGTGGCCCTGGCCAGACCAGTGCCTTGTTAGCACAGACCAGGGAGGAGATTTGGATTAATAACAAGAAAGCTTGCTAAAAGGAACTGCCTGTCCCACAGAAGGGAGAGTTGAAAGCGGGGAGGGGGTACGACCAGACAGGCCCCTCCCCCACAAGATCCAGCAACCAGAGTCCCTCTCCTGGGAGAGCTTCACATCCTCCACCCAGGAACAAGGGGCTCCACAGAGGGAAAGAGCCTGCCATTGTGAAGGTGGGGCTGACCCTACCGGTACGGAAACCAGGCGAAGAATAAACAGCAGCCTGTCTGGGATGGAGGCAGCTCAGCAGCACCTCCACAGGCAGACAATGGACAGACTGCATCAAGTGGCACACTGACACCTGGGTTTAAAAAAAAAAAAAGCCTCATACAGGAGAAATAACCCCAACTTTAACAGAAAGAATGTCCACTCAGAGAAGATGGGAAGAAAACAGCGCAAAAAGGATGAAAACAACAAGGTCCAGAATGCCTCATCTCCCCAGAGACATCACAACGACTCACCAGCATGGCAACAAAACAGGCCAGAAAATGATTTTGATGAGCTGACAGAATCAGGAAGATGGGTAATAACAAACTTCTCTGAGCTAAAAGAACATGTTTTAACCCACTGCAAAGAAACTAAGAACCTTGAAAAAAGATTAGATGAAATGCTAACCAGAATAACCAGCCTAGAGAACATAAATGACTTGATGGAGCTGAAAAGCACAGCATGAGAACTTCGTGAAGCATACACAAGTTTCAATAGCCCAATCAATCAAGCCAAAGAAAGGATATCAGAGATCAAAGAGCAACTCAACGAAATAAAAGAAGGCAAAAAAAGGAAAAAAAGAATGAAAAGAAATGAACAAAGCATCCAAGAAATATGAGATTATGTGAAAAGACCTAATCTACACTTGATCAGTGTACCTGAAGAGCATGGGGAAAATGAATACAAGCTGGAAAACACTCTTCAAAATATCCAGGAGAACTTCTCCACCCTAGCAAGGCAGGCCAACATTCAATATAGGAAATACAGAGAATACCACAGAGATACTCCTCAAGAAGAGCAACCCCAAGGTACACAATTGTCAGATTCACCAGGGTTGACAATGAAGGAAAAAATGCTAAGGGCAGCCAGAGAGAAAGTTCGGGTCACCCACAAAGGAAAGCCCATCAGACTCACAGTGGATCTCTTGGCAGAAACCCTACAAGCCAGAAGAGAGTGGGGACCAATATTCAACATCCTTAAAGAACAGAACTTTCAACCCAGAATCTCATATCCAGCCAAACTAAGCTTCATAAGTGAAGGAGAAATGAAAACCTTTGTGGGTAAGCAATTACTGAGAGATTTCGTCGCCACCAGACCTGCCCTACAAGAGCTCCTGAAGGAAGCACTAAACACAGAAAGAAACATCCAGTACCAGCCACTGTAAAAATGAACCAAATGATAAAGACCAATGACACAATGAGGAAACTGCATTGACCAACAGGCAAAACAAACAACCAGTAACAAAATGGCAGGATCAAATTCACACATAACAATATTAATGTTAAATGTAAATGGCCTAAATGCCCCAATAAAATGATACAGACTGGAAAACTGGGTAAAAAGTCAAAACTCATCAGTGTGCTGTATTCAGGAGACCCATCTGACATATGAAGACACACACAGACTCAAAATAAAGGGATGGAAAAAGATCTACCAAGCAGATGGAGAGCAAAAAACAAAAAACCCAGAGTTTACAGTTTTAGTCTCTGATAAAATCGACTTTAAACCAACAAAGATCAGAAGAGACAAAGAAGGATACTACATAATGGTGAAAGGATCAATACAACAAAAAGAGCTAAGGAACCTAAATATATATGCACCCAATACAGGAGCACCCAGATACATAAAGCAAGTTCTTAATGACTTACAAAAAGAGTTAGACTCCTCCACAATAATAGTGGGAGACTTTAACATCCCACTGTAAACATTAGACAGATCAACAAGACAGAAAATCAACAATAATATACAGAACTTGAATGCAGAATTGGAACAAGTGGACCTAATACACATCTGCAGAACTCTTCACCCCACAGCCACAGAATATACATTCTTCTCAGCACCACATCACACTTACTCTAAAATTGACCACATAATTGGAAATAAATCACTCCTCAGCAAATGCAAAAAAAATGGAAATCATAAACAGTCTCTCAGACCACAGGACAATCAAATTAGATCTCAGCTTTAAGAAGCTAACTCAAAACTGCACAACTTCATGGAAACTGAACAACTGGCTCTTGAATGTTGACTGGATAAACAATGAAATGAAGGCAGAAATAAAGATGTTCCTCAAAACCAACAAGAATGAGGAAACAAGGTACCAGAATCTCTGGGACACATTTAAAGCAGTGTCTAGAGGAAAATTTATAGCAATAAATGCACACATGAGAAACAACAAAAGATCTAAAATTGACACCCTACCATCAAAATTGAAAGAGCTAGAGAAGCAAGATCAAAAAAACTCAAAAGCTAGCAGAAGACAAGAAATAACTAAGATCAGAGCAGAAATGAAGGAGATAGAGACACAAACAACCCTTCAAAAAATCAATAAATCCAGAGCTGGCTTTTTGAAAAGATCAACAGGATAGACCGCTAGCCAGATTAATAAAAAAAAAAAAAAGAAAGAGAATAATCAGATAGATACAATAAAAAAACTATAAAGGGGATATCACCACTGATCCCACAGAAATACAAACTATCATCAGAGATTACTACAAACAACTCTATGCATATAAACCAGTAAACGGGAAAGAAATGGATAAATTCATGGACACATGCACCCTACCAAAACTAAACCAGGAAGAAGTTGAAACCCTGAATAGACCAATAACAAGGGCTGAAGTTCAGGCAGCAATTAACAGCCTACCAACCAAAAAAAGTCCAGGTCCAGATGGGTTCACAGCCGAATTCTACCAGATGGTACAAAGAGGAGCTGATACCCATCATTCTGTAACTATTCCAAACAATATAAAAAGAGGGAATCCTCCCCAGCTCATTTTATGAGACCAATATCATCCTGATACCAAAACCCAGCAGAGACTCAACAAAAAAAGAAAACTTCAGGACAATCTCCATGATGAACATAGATGCAAAAGTCTTCAACAAAATATGGCAAATTGATTGCAACAGCACATCAAAAAGCTTCTCCATCATGATCAAGTAGGCTTCAACCCAGGATTGCAAGGGTGGTTCAACATACGCAAGTCCATAAACATAATCCACCACATAAACAGAACCAAAGACAAAATCCACATGATTATCTCAGTAGATGCAGAGAAGGCCTTCTCGACAAAATTTAACAGCCCTTCATGCTAAAAACTCTCAATAAACTAGGTATCAATGGAAGCTATCATAAAATAATAAAAGCTATTTATGACAAACCAATTGCCAATGTCATACTGAATGGGCAAACACTGGAAGCACTCCCTTTGAAATCTGGAACTAGAGAAGGATGCCCTCTCTCACCACTCTTATTCAACATAGTATTGGAAGTTTTGGCCAGAGCAATCAGGCAAGAAAAGGAAATAAAAGGTATTCAATTAGGAAAAGAGGAAGTCAAATTGTCTCTATTTGCAGACAACATGATTGTATACTTAGGAGACCCCATCACCTCAGCCCAAAATCTCCTGAAACTGATAGGCAACTTCAGCAAAGTCTCAGGATACAAAATCAATGTGCAGAAATCACAAGCATTCCTATATACCAATAACAGACAAACAGAGAGCCAAATCAAGAGCAAACTCCTATTCACAATTGCTACAAAGAGAATAAAATACCTAGGAATACAACTAACAAAGGATGTGAAGGACCTCTTCAAGGAGAACTACCAACCACTGTTCAGGGAAATAAGAGAAGACAACAAACAGATGGAAAACACATTCCATGCTCATGGTTAGGAAGAATCAATATTGTGAAAATGGCCATACTGCCCAAGTAATTTATAGATTTAATGCTATCCCCTTCAAACTACAAATGACCTTCTTCACAGAACTGGAAAAAAACACTTTAAACTTCACATAGAATCAAAAAGGAGCCCACATAGCCAAGACAATCCTAAGCAAAAAGAACAAAGCTGGCAGCATCACGCTGCCAGACTTCCAGTTATATTACAAGGTAAACTACAAGTTATACTATCAAAACAGCATGGTACTGGTATCAAAACAGAGATACAGACCAAGGGAACAGAACAGAGGCCTCCGGAGCAAAACCATACATCTACAACCATCTGATCTTTGACAAACCTGACAAAAACAAGCAATGAGGAAAGGATTTTCTGTTTAATAAATGGTGTTGGGAAAACCGGCTAGCAGTGTGCAGAAAGCAGAAACTGGACCACTTCCTGACACCTTATACTAAAATTGACTCCAGATGTATTAAAGACTTAAACATAAAACCTAACACCATAAAAACCCTGGAAGAAAACCTAGGCAAAACCATTCAGGACATAGGAGTAGGCAAGGACTTCATGACTAAAACACCAAAAGCATTGGCAACAAAAGCCAAAATAGACAAATGGGATCTAATTAAACTCCAGAGCTTCTGTACAGCAAAATAAACAATCATTAAAGTGAACAGCAACCAACAGAATGGGAAAAAAATTTTGCAATCTACCCATCTGATAAAGGGCCAATATCCAGAATCTACAAAGAACTAAAACAGATTTACAAGATAAAAAACAAACCCATTCAAAAGTGGACAAAAGATATGAACAGACACTTTTCAAAAGAAGACATATATGAAGCCAATAAACATATGAAAAAATGCTCATCATCACTGGTCGTTAGAGAAATGCAAATCAAAACCACATTGAGATACCATCTCACACCAGTTAGAATGGTGATCATTAAAAAATCTGGAGACAGCAGATGCTGGAGAGGATATGGAGAAACAGGAACATTTTTACACTGTTGGTCGGAGTGTAAATTAGTTCAACCATTGTGGAAGACAGTGTGGTGATTCCTCAAGGATCTAGAAATAGAAATTCCATTTGACCCAGCAATCCCATTACCGGGTATATACCCAAAGGTCTATAAATTGTTCTATTATAAAGATACATGCACATGTATGTTCATTGCAGCACTGATTACAATAGCAAAGACCTGGAACCAACCTAAATGCCCCTCAATGATAGACTGGACAAAGAAAACGTGGCACATATACACTATGGAATACTATGCAGCCATAAAAAACGATGAGTTTGTGTCCTTTGCAGGGACATGGATGAAGCTGGAAACCATCATTCTCAGCAAACTGACACAAGAACAGAAAACCAAACACCACATGTTCTCACTCATAGGCCAGTGTTGAACAATGAGAACACTTGGACACAAAGAGGGGAGCATCATACAGTAGGATCCATTGCAGGGTGGGCAATGGGAGGGATAGTGGGAGGAAGGGTCGGGGAGGGATCATGTGGGGAGAAATGTCAGGTATAGGGGATGGAAGGATGGTGGCAACAAATCACTTTGCCATGAATGTACATATGCAACAGTCTTGCATGATCTGCACATGTACTCCAGAATCTAAAGTACAATTAAAAAAAAGAAAGAATAGGAAAAAGTCAGTCTGAATAGGAAAAAATCTATAGTTCTAGTTATCATGCTAACAAAAATAACAATAATGGCTAATACAAAGGTTGGCTCTGTGCCATCACATACCAACTCTTGATTTTTTTTGAAGGGATGATGAAAAAGAAATATAGCTTTTAATATTTAAGAATATTTTTTTAAAATGGAATTGAGGCCAGATGTGGCTGGGTGCAGTGGCTCATGCCTGTAATCCCAACACTTTGGGAGGCTAAAGTGGGAGGATCACTTGAGCTCAAGAGTTCAAGACCAGCCTGGGCAACATGGCAAGATCCCATTCCCACTAAAATTACAAAAATTAGCTGGGCATGCTAGCATATGTCTGTAGTGCCAGCTACTCAGGAGGCTGAGGCAGTAGGATCACTTGAGCTCAGAAGTTTAAGGTTGTAGTGAGCTATGATTGCACCATTGCACTCCAGCCTGGGTGACAGAGTAAGACCCTGTCTTAAATAAATAAATAAAATTGAAATACCTGAAATTCGGACATTTGCCAAAATGAGTGTGAGACTGAAAGGTTTATCATAGTTACTGTATTGCACTCCACAGTTAGAACTAAGATAACAAACACAAGGTGGAACAGTGCCATAGGGCTATAAGTTTTTGGTACTTAGTTGAGTTCCCATGATCCAAAGTCTGGTCCTCAGAGTACACATTCAGAAACTCAATTTTATAAGGTGAATATCATGCTCAGAGGTAGTAGTCTTTGGGGAAACGTATCATCTCAACTAGACTCACCAGAGACTAAAGCATTATTAGCCTAAGTTCTGATTTATTAAATAACAGTGGAGGCCATTCTTTTCCAAAATGTCACTAGATAAGAACAGATCAGAATAAAGGGAGTTTTGAAAAGTGTTTATCTAAGTCAGTGGTTCTTAACTAGGGGCAATTGTGCTGCCCTCCTCTTCCCCAACCCCTCTCTCCATGGACATTTGGCAATGTTTAGAGACGTATTGAGTATCTAAGCTTGTTGGGGGTGCTACCAGCATCTAGCTAATGGAGCCTAGGGATATTCCGAAACCTGCTACAGCATAGGATAGGTCCCTACAACAAAGAATTATCTGGCCCCAACGTCAATAGTGCCAAGGTTGAGAAACCCTATTCTAGTCTGTGGAAAAGCCACAAGGACACTTCTCAAATAGCATATTGGATGCCCAAGAGATTATATAACTTTCTATGTATGGTGCCTTTTCTAGACTCTCTAAAATCATCACTGGCATAGACTGAATGTTTTTAACCCCCAACATTCAAACAATGAACCCTATATCCTTAACATGATGGTATGTAGAGGTGGAGACTTCGGGAGATAATTATACCACAATGGCATAGTCCATGTGAATGGGACTAGTGCCCTTATAATAAGATGAAGGAACCAGAGCTCTCCTCACCCCACCTACCAAGTGAGGCTATAGCAAGAAGGTATTCCTCTGTAAACCAGGAAATGGACTCTTAGCAGGAACAGAATTCACCAGCACCCTGATCTTGGACTTCCTAGACTTTTAGAATGGTGAGGATTACATTTCTGTTAAGCTGGAACTGACTAATACAATCTCTTTTCTTATAGGCTTTAAGTATATTTGACGTTTTCTCAGTTTTGTTGCATCCCTTTATTACCTCCTTAAGATTATATTCCAATTTATTTTAGTTCAACCCAAGAGTCCTAAATCTTCTCAGTCACACATTCACATATAATTTTTGGACTATTTCTTTGGGTACTTAATATTGATCCATTTTTATTGATAGTTTCATTATCTAAAATGTCAATCTTAATTTCTGATTTCAGCTTACTTTGCTTCCATGTCCAAATAATTATAATTATATACACATTCTTAATATTTTAAAGAAATCAACTTTTGTGGATCAATTAACATTTTATTTATGCTGTGTAAAAGAGATTTTAGTTCTAATTATTCTCATATTGTATTAACACAAGAACCCTTTAGTAAAAGAACTTCACACTTAGAGTTCTTTGGCTAGTCCACCTCGAAGCAGTGAGGCGAATTTATCATTTAATTATTTATCTTTGTTCAAACATCAGTTCTAAAGAACTTGCAAACAGGTATTCATTTATTCTGTTTCAGTTTTGAAACTGAAGAAAATCCCCTTTTCAATTCTTTATTAGTAAAAATAAAGTTTAAAACAATTTAATGCTTTCTCAAAATAAAAACATTATTTTGATGAAACATTATTTTTAGTCTGAATTCCAATTGATTCACAGGTTCAGTCCACAGGTTAAATTAGTCCAAAGATCACTATGGCAAAAGGAGCCTGAGCCACACAATAGATTCTGGCAGGTAATCTTCTGTGTGGCAGCTCATCCATACTTATATCAGTTCCTATCACTACACAATTTGCAGGGCCCAGTGCTAGACATAAATGTGGGGCCCGGGGTTCAAAACTTATTGAGATAAAGTGTAGCGTCCTTCTGTTCTGGGGGCCGGGGTAAGAGCACAGGTTGCAGGACCACGAGGCCAGCCCCAACTATCAGATAGTGTATTTACAATGTCAGTCTAACCATTGGTGAAAAATATGTAGCTCTGTTGTAATCAGATTTAATTTCTCAAGAGGCAAAGTACACTCACAGTTTACTTAATCAGAGAGGCCAAAAGGAAAGATTTGCTGTAAATTATCAACCAGCAAATGTTACTTAGTTCAAGTTAATTTTTATTGAGGGAAGGAAGGAAGGAAACAGGAAAACTGATAGTGATCCCACTGCGTGTCGGTGACTGGAGATTTCAAAGGATTCTTGTTTAACTCCAGCTACCAAGTAGGTGACGTGGATAGACTTAGGACAGAGGAGTGGGGGGGAGTTGAAATTGGGCCCTAGTTTCTACGTAAGTGACACAGAAACCCTCTCCTCGAGTTAAGTGAAGCTAGACCTCAAATTTATTAATGCTTCGGGTTCTTGCTGGGAAGAGTCTGAGCACGCACAGCGGACTGCGCTCAGGCAAGGTAACAGGGATTAACCTCAAACGCCCCCCTCGTTGGTCCTAGTAACCACCAGGAGTGGAAAAGCCGGTGAAAGCAAGAGTCGGAGGGGACGCCCACGCGGAGGCTGCCGGGAAGCGCAATGTGCAAAGGGGCGAGGCCATGGGAACCGGACTGGGGAACCGGAGTTAAAAGCCAGAGTGAGCGGGACCGGAGGGGCGGGGCATCATATTGGTGGGGGAGGGCCGAGAGGGAGGCTCCGGCGGCCATCTTGAGCCCGTCTTTTACTTCCGGCTGCGTCTGCTGGTAACTCTGCCGCCGGAGGTAAGACTGGGTCCGGGTAGAGGCCTGGACATTGTCAGCCCTCTTGCGGCTCTTGCAGCTACGGCTGCGGCTGCGGCTGCGGCTGCGGCTGCGGCGGCACGGGTAGGCCTGATCCGGGCGGACACCGAGGCTTGCGGTGCAGATATCCGCATGCACGATCGCAGAGATGGCGATCACGGGTCCCTAGCGCCACCAGGCATGACAGGAGGCCAAGGACCTTGTCCCGAGACGCGGAGCCTCGCCCTTAATCCCTTTTCCTTCTCTGAGCCTCCAACCTAGTGTAACCCGGGGCGCTCGGGCGTGCATCGCATCCCAGGGGAAGGGCCGGTTTACCTACTGCCCGCTACATTTGTACAGCCTTTTCCAGTTTACAAAGACTTTTCGCATCCACCGCGCGAAAATATGAAGTAGATGTGCACGCATTTTAAGGAGGGAGCGGGCCTCAACGCGTTAGTAGCGCCCACCGGCGCCTGGTTTAGGGGAGTGTGGACCTGCTGCCCTGGGCAGCGTCCACGTCCTGGCACGACCCAATGGCGCGGTCAGCAGCGCTCACCTGGTGATGCCGAGGGGAACCCGCGTCTTTGGAGTTTGGCGAAATCCGTTCCGGTCGGAAACCGCTCTCAGAGCGCTGTGGGGGACTGGAAGTCATTTCTGATGAGGTCATCAGGGAAATGGGATTTGAGCCCACTTGAAGGATGTCATTCCAGGTTGCAGGAAAAATAATAGTTTTTGTTTGTTAGTGTGGTAGAGGCAGCGTTCCAAGCACTGTGTGAATTAACTCATTTAACTTCCAGAGCAACCCTATCAAACTGATATTACTGTATCCCCATTTGCAGATGGGCAAATGAGGCACAGATTAAATAACTTACCCGGTGTCAAGTAGTAATGAATGGTGAAGCCAGACTTTGAACCCAGAGGGTCTGGCCTCAGAACATGATCTGAAACTATTGTACTGTGGAATTGAGTAAAGTCACCTGATAGCAACATCCAGGCCATTCTAGAATTACGCATAGTTGGGTTTAGCTAACTTAATAGGAAGTGAGACCAGAAAAATAATGTGGGACCAAATTATAGACCATATTTAGAGCCAAGTGGAAGTGTTGGGTGTTTATAGATGTTATATTTTTCTAGTTTTTTCCCCCCCAGAGTGTAGTGGATATTCTGAGTTTGACAAGCCATGTGAATTTTTATAAAGGAGAATAGACCCAGCCTAGGCAACATGGCCAAACCTCCTCTACAAACAAATTAGCCAGGCATGGTGGTGCCACCTGTGGTCCCAGTTACTCCGGAGGCTGAGGCGGGGAGATTGCAGTGAGCCGAGATCACACCACTGCACTCCAACTTGGGCCACAGAGTTAGACGCTATCTTAAAAAATAAAATAAGACTATGCTTGTACACAGGTAGAATGTGATTGAAGTTTATATGGAGTTTTATTCATTCTTACCTTTTTTCAGTGATCCTTCATGGTTTTAATTTTATGAAACTTTAATGGCATTAAACTTGAAGAAAATTATAAAATTAACATGGTCTTCCATTTCGCTGACTTCCAGGTTCTCAGCTACTGGCCTAGCAGTGAAGGGGATTAGCAGCCTCCACCTGCAGCAGCCAGGGGGTGGTCAAGCAGTTCTCATCTGCTCACTATTGTGAGCTAGCAACTGTGCTTTTAATTATGACTAACGGATACTTAACTCTAGTGAAATACACACTTAGGAATGGTTGAGATAGTAAATTTTATGTATTTGTTTTTATCACAGTTTAAAAAATACTAAGTAAAAATGACTAACAATTACATGTAGGCCGTATTAGGCCTGCAGATGAGCTGTTTGTAGGGATCCATTAAACCGTAAATTAACTGGATTAAAACACCAGGCTTTAATCCCCATATATATATAATTAGGATGATGGCAGTGGGAATTCAAAAAGAATGTGACTTTGAGGCATCTCAAATGTAAGTTAGGCAAGACAGGCATTAGTCTGGAAAAGGGAGGCCATGAAGAGAGAGGAATGGTTTGAAGGTGAGATGTAGAAGCTTAATTTTAGATGTATTGAGTTTTAATAGCCGGTGACATGTCTTGGTAGAAGGTCCCAGCAAGAAATTTCATTATGGGCACTAATGCTTCAGAAAGATTGGTTATAGAGATGCAGATTTAAATTATTTCACCCAGAAAATATAGTTGAAATTTAGGGAATGAGGTTTAGGGAAAGAGAGTGTGAAGAAAAAAGAAAAGGGAGGTGCGAGGAGACAGAGTGAAAGGGAAGAAGCCAGATCCTGAGTTTTCACAGAGAAGACGATTTGAACACCACCATGGTGGTCAACAGCCAGTTATTGGCACTATAGTCCATTGGTTTTGGGAACACCTGTCTAGGTCATTAAGAGCCAGTGGAATAGGACACCCTGAAAATGAAGAAAGATCGAAATCCAAGAATCTGAGAGAATGGAAAACTTGAGACTCAGGGGAAGAAGGATAAAAGTAAAACTCAGATTTCTGCAGGTGTGTCATTTAGCTTCAATAAGGGCTCTGTCTCTACAAAAAAAATTTTTTTTTTAATTATTCAGGTGTGGTATGTGCCTGTAGTCCTAGCTGCTTAGGAAGCTGAGGTAGGAGGATCACTTGAAGCTTGGAGTTCTAGGTTACACTGAGTCATGATTGTGTAACTATACTACAACCTGGGCCACAGGGCCAAGAACCTGCCTCCAAAATAAATAAATAAATAAAATATAAAGAGAGGAACAGTAAGGATTGATCTTTAGGGGACTGGATGTATTATGCACTGAGAGACCCTTTCTTCTCCAACGAACGTTGATGTTCACTAACTTTTGGGGAAAATTGTGTGACCCCACTGGCACTGTGAAATTGTTTTTCTGGGCTTTATTTTTATTTTTGGAGGAGAAGTAGGAAGGGTGTTGTTTGGTTTTTTGGTAGTCTACCCTACTCTGTCACCCTATTTCTCCCAGAAAATCTGGTCTAGAACCTACATACATGTTTGTTCTGGAGCCTAAATGAAATCTATCAGACAAGTGACATGATATATACTATGTAAGTTTCTATATATATTTTTTCTTACTGATTATCAGTCACTTCAGTATAATTCATAAGCCTGCTTTACTTATACATCCTTTCTAGTCACCCTAGTAGTAGTCCTGCAGGCCTCATCTCTTCCCTCCTTTTTTCTCCACATGTTACAAGTTCCACTTACAACTCTGAGCCAGATAGATCCATTTTCCTCTACTTAACTAGTCCACACTCTTGTTTTCTTCACTCAGCAGTTGAATACATCTCATACTTCCAAATTACACTTGAAATTTTTTTTATTGATTTAAGAAGATAAAAAACTTTCATAATACTTTTACTTCTGGTACATAGGAGTCTATATACTTTTTATTGATTTAAAAAATTATTGATTTTTTAAAATTTTTTTATTGATTTAAAAAGATAAACTTTCATAATACTTTTATTTCTGGTACATAGGAGTCTATATACTATATACAAAAACAAATGTTTTTGACCAACTAACCACCAACAAGCCTTATGGCAAAATAGGTATTAAGGTGGCCTTGTGGCAAATAATTAGATTATGGGCAATTAAGGTAATTGGATTAAGTGGTGATGTGGTATCCCATCAGGGTAGACAATCACCTACCTCAAAAGAGGAAAATGTCTCTATTGAGAATGCATATGCATATATAAGCTCCATATAACCTTTGCTGTGAAAAGTATATCCCATTGTAAACCATTTGGTCTTTTTTTCAGCATCGTGTACCCTTTGGTTCAAGCAAAAAACAGTCAACAATTGGACAGGTAAACTTACTTTTTTTATTATATATTACTCTGAACATTGAATGAAAAAACATTAATAGCTTGTTTTAAAACATGCTATTTTTTACATAGAAAAATTCTATTGAAAAATATAACCACCTTTTAGATATCATAGTATGTCACAGTATGTCATGTCAGGTTCTTAGTTTATGTCATATTTCTTGTTAAGCCTAACATATTTTTTGATTTGTAATTAAAGATAGTTTCTAAAATGGGTGGGTAGAAAAAAATACTTTAAAAATTTTGTTTTTTAAAAAATATTCTACCGACTTTTAAAAAGTGTTTTGACGTTGTTCCTTCTGGCCAAATGAAAAGTATTTGGTTTTGAAATTTGAAAGCAGAGAAAACTGACAACTTGAGATTTATTAAAATAGATGAACAGCAAAGTATATAGACTCCTATGTACCAGATACATGCTCAGTATACTATCTTCTGCAAAGTGGCTATAGTCCTTGCTAAGTTTAAGAAAATCTGGTTTCCTTATGGAATAATGGAGCAAATAAATTTTATTTGTTGGTCTCATATATATGTGTTAATATATTAAAATTAGACAATGTCTATCTCTGTAGTTCATTATTTAAGAGAGGATTGTGAACGATAGCTAAAGTTAATATTCAATAACTAATAACATCTCATAGGAGTTTGTTGTTCAAGAATTAATCTTTTATAGATTAAAAGCATAAAACTGAGCAGATGGTAGTTTCTCTATGTACAATTATAATATCATAATTCTACAGAATCAGTTATCTTAGAGTGCCTTTAAAAAAAAAAGTCTTTAAAGAACCTCTAGAGAGTCAGGACAGCATAGTAGCTAAGAGTAGGGACTCTGATGTTAGACCTCCTGGGTTCAAATCCTAGTCTTCCAAAATAAAACTAAGTATTTGGGTTTATTGAAAAAATTAAAGATAAGATTGAAGCTATATTTTTAAGTATTTTACAAAGACATTTCCAACTTAGCTTTTTAAGATTATTGTTAAATATCTTTGAAAGAGTAATCCCAAAGCTACAGCTGATAGGCACATAGTAGTGCATTTCACTGAGAAGATCACCAGGGTGGTAATACCTGTTACAGATATCTAAAGGTTTTTCTTTAGTATGTAGGACTTACTGCCTTATATTCTAATACAGTGCTTCTAGGAATAGGAAGGGAATCTTTCCGTCAGAATCAGTGTGGTTTCCCTTTGCTCAAGAGGCATTTATGATAAAATGGTTTTCTTTCTTCCTGTATTGATCAGTAAAAGCAGTAAAATATATGTTATTTTACATATAAGTTTAAAATTATTTTTACATGAAAATTTAAAATATTGGACAGAAAAGAGTTAACAGGCTTATGTTTTACTTAATTGGTTTGTTTTAAGAAGAGAAGTGTTGATCTTGTTTCATATTGCTTTCCCTTAAAAACTCATGGGATGAGTAATTGGATCTGGTTTAATATCTAGAAAAATCTATGTCAGTCTGTAAGTGTTCAGTAATGTTATCTGTTATTATGAGCAAAATCATTATCACATCATCTTTCTTCCATTTTGAAATCAACCATAATTAGTTACACCAATTCCTTGTTTACTTTGTTGCAGTTGATAGGCAGACTGTTAGCAATTTTTAATCTTCTAAACTAATGTAATTAATTGGTAACTTATTTATTTTCAGCCTTTTTTAAAAAAGAATTTGGGGCAGTCCACCATGACAAAGAACTTGTTAATAAATTAGTAATGATATACCAAAGTATGAAATATTTTAAAAGTGAGTAACAAATGTAAATGTGTATATGTGAGTTAATCAGTTTCTTAATATTATTTACTGGAGAAAAACGTGAAAAGCAAATTCTAGGTAAAAAATAGTTGTATGATCAGATAATTTATCTGAAAGCAATTGGTTTTGTTTCTAGTTTTCAGGAACTAATTCTCTGGAAATTAATGAGATTACTCTACTAATAGGAGAAGAATGGCATTGAAGCAGATTTCCAGCAACAAGTGCTTTGGGGGATTGCAGAAAGTTTTTGAACATGACAGGTATCTATTAAGAAGATATAATTTTAGATACCTCTCATTCTGTTGAATTATTTTGTTCTATTTTAAAACAAATCTTTAGATATTATGGTACCTCATTTTACTTTTAGACTTGCTTACTCTCTTTCTGTGGTTATCTATTTGACAGTTTACCAGACTTATTAGCTGTGGATATGATTGTGTGAGGTAGAGCCTTAACAGAAAAGTATCTTCAACCGAGAAGTATTAATATTTCTCTTAACAGAGAAGTATTTAACTTGATGCTTTTCTGAAACTTTGTGAAAATGCTTATGTTGCCAGTAAAAATTCTGAAACATTTTCTTTGAGGATCTCTAAGTGTAGGAAAAACACCTGGACTTTTTGAGAAAGAGCACATTAAACATATGGATTTGCTTCTGCTCCCTCCAAAACTCTGACTAACATGGCATTAAGTAAAGATATTAAACAAACACACACACACCCTTGTAAAGGCAAAAAGAAGCAGGAGACAGGAGCTAAGAGTAACATTTTAGAAGCAGGAATACAAATGGACAGGTAGTACCTGACTTATTAAAGCCTAGAAAGCTAAATTCTAAACATCGGCAATAAAAAGCTGAGAAATGACACAACTTATAAAAAGCCATAGTAATTGAAGGCACCAGGTATACCTGAAAATCAGGATAAAGGCTGAACTCAGAAAAAAGAAGATTAATTGAAAGTCTGTTTTTAAAAGGTGATAGATCTGAGAGTGTCCCAGCTTTTTATGCACTGCTTCTTATAACTCTGGAAAAAAATTGGAGGTATGTTCTCTAGAGATAGTAAACAGAGCATTTGTGTTAGGGAATACCAGACATAATTGGTGGGAGTTGTGATACCGCAAATAAATTAAGCAAAAGTTTACACACTGAGTTTCTTTTACTAGCTTTCAAAATTTGAGGAGTTACTCTTGTATCCTTCAGAAGAATTGTCCTGTGGGAATTTTGAGTAGCCCAAAGGAAGAAATTTCAAGATACTACAATTTGCCAAGAGTAATCTAACCAGAGCTTACAGTAAAGCAGTGATTGAAAACTCCACTAGTAGGCACAGTGCTTTCAACTAGATTTTTAGCGTTTCACTCTTAAATAGGAGTGGACTGCTAAAGATCACTAGACATTTATGTAAAGCCTTTAATTTAATGTAAACTGCTGTTCATATCAAAGGCATAAAAGATATTGACCTCTGACTTTGTAGGATGCTATTAAAAATATTCAAGTACATGGACAGGCGTGGTGACTCACGCCTGTAATCTCAACACTTTGGGAGGCTGAAGCAGGCAGATCACTTGAGGTCAGGAGTTCAAGACAAGTCTGGACAACATGGTGAAACACCATCTCTACTGAAAAAAAAAAATACAAAAATTAGCCAGGCATAGTGATGCATACCTGTAATCCCAGCTACTCAAGAGGCTGAGGCAGGAGAATTGCTGACCTGGGAGGGAGAGGTTGCAGTGAGCTGAGATGGCACCACTGCACTCCAGCCTGGGCAACAAGAGTGAAACTCTGTCTCGAAAAATATAAAATAAAATAAACTTCAAGTACAAAAAAGCCCAGACATTTAAGTTTTTATAGTAGAAATGACAAAACTCAAAAAAAAAAGGCTTAGTTGACATTCTCGAAAGTAAAATAAGACAAAAGTGATAAATCAGAAAGGATAAGAAAATTAGAGGACTAGTCCAAAAACCCAACATTAAATATTAGAATTTTGGAAAATAAAACAAATAGAAGTATAGATACAAAGAATAAAGAAATAATTCAAGAATTCCCAGAACTGACAGGTTTAAGTTGCCAGATGTAAAAAGTTGTCTAGTATAGTGGATGAAAGCAGATCTACACCAACAACATTGTAAAGTTTTGGAGCATTGGAAGCAGAGAAAATTCTCAAACGTTGAGAAAAAGAGAAAGTAGATTAAGAATTTTCAAAGGTGTAGGTTAGTTCAATGGTATTACTAGAACAAAGAATGCAGAGCAGCAGTGCTTTCAGGATTCTGAAGGATGAGTTCTATGTCCAATCATATTGTCAGTTAAGTAAGAGTAGAATGAAGACATTTTCATATATGAAAGGTCTGAAAGTGTATTTCCCATGCACTTTTGCAAGCAACTGAATAATACGCTTCACCAAAATGAGGGACTAAAGCAAGACAGCTGAAGACGTAAGACCCAAGAAAACAGATCAGAAGAGAAAAAAATTCCATATGAGTGGGGCCATATTAAGGCAGCAACTAGGAAGCAGCAGGTCAAAAGCTGGAGGTATGGTAGCCAGAAATTACATGCAGCCATTTACATCAAATTATTTAAATAATAAAACTTCAGTCCCACTAGCCACATTTCAATTGCTCAGTAGTCACAGGTTACTAGAAGCTATTGTACTGGATAATACATATGTAGAACATTTTTATTAATATCACTGTAGAAAGTTCTGTTCGGCAGTACTGGTCTGAAGAGATTTTTTTAATGTAGATGAAACTGATAGATTTGACTGTATTGGAGAGGAAATTTACGAAACCTATCAGTGTTGAGGGAGTTTGGAATTGAATTAGTGATACATATAGAGTGAACACACAAATCTTTGTGCATGAGATGGTATTCTTTTGGTAACTGAGCAGCATCTTAATGACATGATAGGGACAGAAGTTTCAGAAGATTACTTGCTAATCCTGGTTTTTTTGCTTTTACATAAACGTTAGTCATACCAATGTTGAACATACTTTAGACCTGATTTGTTCCACAACTACTTGAGAAAGGTCTTCTTTTAAAAATGTTATTGTGATAAGAACACTTAACGTGAGATATACCCTCTTAACAAACTTTTTAATGTGCAAGAAAGGTCTTAAGGCACCAACCATCCTGTAACAAGATTATGATCTCTTGATTTTACATATTGATAACAAATATCCCTGCATTGGATATGGACTTAATATGGTATTATAATGAAAGTAAATGTTTCAACTTCCCTAAGAAAAGTTGAAAACTTAAAAACAGCTGTTAGAACTTTTTTATGCCATCAGTCATCAATAAGAAAAGTTGCTTAGAATAATGTGAAAAAAGGAAATCACCAATATGCAGAGAATGGAAGGGAGCATACAGAAAACTTCTCTTTGTGGGAGTCTATTCCTAACAAGGAAGAACAACCAGTAACAAAAAGAGAATTCCTAGCTTAATGAAAATGAAAAACTGAAAGAAAAGGGGAAGTAATTCTGATATACTACATGGCACATCTCTGAATAGCATTTATAACTTCTTAATATTGATTAGCCAAAATTATATATATAGGATAGTAGAAGGAGAAATGTAGAAGAGTGCGGAGAGCAAAGACAAGGAGGTGAAAGTTCACTAAAATCCTCCTGTAATGGGAAGTCAGTAGATGATAACTAAAAACTGAAGAATCTAGAAGCAGTAATAAAGTCATGTTATTTAGATAGGGACATAAATACCAGAAAAATTAGCTAAAAGAAGTAAATTAATTATCTCTGGAATATGCAAATGAAAAGATTGGGCCAGGGAAAACTAGTTTTTCATAACAAAGTTTGTGGAAGTATTTACTATTTACAGTTACAGTTTACTTTAAACTGTATGTACTTAATAACTTTAATAAAAAGATAGGTGTTTACTCTGAAGAGGTAAGAGTTTACTTCCATCTATATGATGTATTAAATTAAACCCATGAGAGATCATTGTTGCGTGAATTACTGTTTACTGGAAGAATGCCTGCGGTTTTAATCAAAATTGTCTTTTCCAGTTGCATTAATAGTGATTGTGATGAAATATTAGTTATGAAAGAGCAAATTAAGGATGTGTTGCATTTTAGTGCCCTGAGCAAATATGTAAGATCTCAAGAATTCTTTTTTTTTTTTTGAGATGGAATCTCACTCTGTTGCCCAGGCTGGAGAACAATCGTGCGATCTTGGCTCACTGCAACCTCCGCCTCCTGGGTTCCAGCAATTCTCCTGCCTCAGCCTCCCAAGTAACTGGAATTACAGGCGCCCACCACCATGCCCAGCTAATTTTTTTATTTTTAGTAGAGATGGGGTTTCAGTATCTTGGCCAGGCTGGTCTTGAACTCCTGACCTCGTGACCCAACTGCCTCTGCCTCCCAGAGTGCTGGGATTACAAGCATGAGCCACCATGTCTGGCAAGAATTCATTTTTTTTTTTATAAAAGATGATTTGTGATTTCATACATTTCTTTAGAAACAGAAACAATTTTTTCAAATAAGTACCACAATGAGGATTACGTTTATTTTTCACTTACTCTGCCCAAAATAACAGTGCCATGCAAAGTATAGGCTCAGGTTGGTTTAGATCAGTATGCCAGATTGGCCACATTCATTCTTTAAGGAACAAATATATTCCTTAAATGTTGATTGAACCATTTATTTTAGACATTAAATAACTTACTTCGGACCTTTACTACATATCTTTTTATATAGTACATAATTATTTTGTTTCTATCTTGTCTAATGAGGGACATTAATATTTTGTTGCTAAAATTAGTGTTGAACTGAACTGCAAAATGAAATTTGCTGTCTACCTACCACCAAAGGCAGAAACTGGAAAGTGCCCTGCGCTGTATTGGCTCTCAGGTAAGTATTACACATTTGAGTTCTATAAAGTAGTTTCCTTTTTCTTTTTAACTGGCTTATCTTACCCTTTTGTTTTGACTTGATAGGCTTTCTGAGCCTAAATTAGTCTTTAGGGACCTGTCATAGTCTACTCTGTTACTTTATCCTGAGAATAATTTCAGACCTACTGAGTTACACTTATTTCACATCTTTTTCTAGTAGACCAAGTAATTTAGCAGAAAATGCAAAGTTCTGTACTCAATAGCAAGGACTTAGAGAAGTTATTTACCTAATTTGTACCTATTCAAACATTTCTGGAGTTTATAGAGACTTTGCTAGTCCAATAGAACAATATTAGGTGAAATCAGGACATCAGGACACTCTAATTAGAAACCAGCTATTTCTAAGAAGTCAAGTAACTTCTTACAATGTTCTCTAAAATATTTTAATTAGACTCCATTGAGCTTCTCTAACAACAATCTGGAAAGTCAAAAAAGAATGCTAATGCTTCTTAATCGGAGGTTAGTATTAAAGACTGTAGAGTAGATTGTGAAGAGAGTCAGATTTTGACACCTGCATTTTGAAACCTCTGTGTTAACTTTTCTTTCACAAGATGTTGGTACTACTTCATCTTTAGAAACAAACATTATAGAGAGAATTATAGCAACTAAAGTGTTTCATAGGGTACTATTTTAATTTTTTTTTCTTCAAATTGGTTCCTGTAACTTTGATTTAACAAATCCTCCCTCATGTATGTTTCGTCAAGGACAAGTCCCAAATACCTGTCTTTGAAAATGAGAATAAATATTTTGTCTTAAAGTGTAAAGATTAAGTGCATATCTGACTTTAACTCAAGAAAACATTTCTGGATTGAATGAAGAACAACTGATTTTGCTAGAAGAGCATAGATATTGCCAAAAGCAAGAGAAACAAAATTAGTTATTTAATTGTCTCAGAAAACATAATATTGTGTAGTGAAAAATGATCTTAGAAATCATGTAATCCCTAGAAAGAAAACGAGGCCCAGAGAAGCCAAATATTGGCCAGGGTCACACAGTAATGTGGAGTTAAACAAATTTTCTGACTCACAGTCCAGAGCTGTATTTAGTTTTTTCTCCTGTTGTTTTTGCATTTTGTTTCTGGTGAGGGCTACTGTAGTCATATCTCTTGATTAAACAGTAATAACCAGATCAAGGCATTGTGTCAGAGGTACTCTAATAATAAGGCCCTAAGTTCGAACCCAAATGGAATCTAGCAAGACATCTGAACTTTACAAGTATAAAACACAGAACTTTTGTTTGTTTACATCAAATGACAGGACAGTTTCCTTAGTGAGATGCTGAAGAACAGATAGACCTTGGAAATTAAGGCTTGATTTTCTGATAAAGGTAAGATTGCCTGACCAATGCACATGAGATGATGACAAAAGAATTTCAGAAGATTTACTTACTTCCCAGTAAGTCTAAGGAAACGAATGACACAGCTATTACATTGCTACAATAGAGAAATTAGCCGAAATCAAAACATCCAAACTGAAATCTTAAAAGATAGTTCATGTGTAGTGATTTGTATCTTTCTCCAGTAAAGGTGACCATTGAAATAGCCCTTTATTAGCTGTGTACCCAATATAATTGAACATGTCCACACAAAAACTTGCACATGAATGTTCATAGCACACTATTATAATAGCCAAAAAGTATAAACAAACCAAATGTCTCTCAACTGGTGAAATGATCAATAAAGTCGACTGGTAGTTCGTTCCTTGTCATTCTCACATCGTTATTATAGTATTAGATAACTAAAGTAAAAGAATTAAGTCATCTTCTCTATCACATGACTGAAAAGCATAGAGCCAGGAAAAATAACAGAAACTTCTAAAAACTGAGGCTAAAACTCAAAGGATGGCATGTGGTCACCAGTATTCTCTTTTAGTTCGGTGAAGAATACAAAGATGATTAAGCTAAATTTTTTGCTGAGAACTACCTGTATATAAAAAAGATTAAGTTATTTGTATTCTGAATACTATAGTATTTGCTTATTTATTGTAAATGTTCATGTTTTGATGCAGAAATAGTGCGATGTTTAATTAGCATATTTGATAACATTTCACTGGAGTTGTTTAATATTGGGCTTATGCACTATATTGCCACTCTACAGTTTGAAAATTTCTGAATTCCCAAACATCTGGTCCAAAGCATTTTAGTAATTGAAACTTCAGTAAGTGATTTCAAAAGGATAGTTATGGAATCACTTAACCTAACACAGTTCTTGGGTTAATACTATTACAAATTTTATTTAAAAAGTGAATTTTAGTGTCCTATTCAATTATTACTAAAGCAAAAAAAAATTTTTTAATAATACCAAGTAAACTTGTTTTCCTGTATTATAAAAAGTTTAAAGCTTATAAACTATTCACAATATAGCATGAGATAATTTTTTTTAATAATTTCAACTTTTACTTTAGATTAAGGGGTACATGTGCAGGTTTGTTACAAGAGCATATTGCATGATTTGGAGGTTTGGGGTATGAGTGATTCCATCACCCAGGTAGTGAGCAGTAGAAGTACTAATTGGTGGTTTTTTAGCCCTTGTTCATCCCCCTCTCCTCCTGGTCTAATGGTCCTCAGTGTTAATGGTACACATCTTTTATGTCCTTGTGTGCCCAGTAACAATATTTTTTATCTTCAGGTTTAACTTGCACAGAACAAAATTTCATATCAAAATCTGGTTATCATCAAGCTGCTTCAGAACATGGTCTTGTTGTCATTGCTCCAGACACCAGCCCTCGTAAGTGTTTGTGATCCAGATATCCTTTATAAACATCTAAATTTTTAGGACTGTTATAAGTGGTACGATATATACATTATACAATTCATTTTATATTCTTGCTATTATCTCTGTTAACCTTTCAGTTGTCATCATGACTCCAAAATACTATGCTATACATTTTCCTCATTGAGTTTTACTCATGACATGGCTCTTATGAAAGAGGATAGTTTTGCTATTCCCATTGTACAGATTAAGATACTTCAAAGCAGAGTTTGAGCAACTCAATTCATATATCATATTGGAACTACTGTCAAAATACTAATGTGTAATGCATAGGAAATTATTTTTTCTATTCCAAAGGTAAACTGTCTTGTTACATGATAATTACATCTTTTTTTATCTCTGTTAACATCAGTCATACAGTTAAACAAGTATTAGTTTTAATATAGATGATTTGAATATTTACATTAGAGAAATGAAAATAACAAATATATGAGAACTCAATGTATCAGACAGTTAAAACTTGTTTTATGACTCTAGAAGTGGCAGAAAATGGAATTTAAATGGCAGTAAAATGAGGGAAGGTATATGGCTGGCCTGGGAAGTACTATATTTCCTTTCACAGGCCATATTGTATAAAAACAAGGCATGTTGGTTAGAAATATAACAGATTTAATTCAAATAGCATCAAAAATATAAAATATTAAGGAATAAACTTAGAAAGATGTATAAAAAGGAAACTAAAATTTTGCTAAAGATCATAAATGAAGACTTTAATAAATGGGAAAATACTATTTTTCTAGATGGATAAAATGGATCTTATGACAAGGTTATGTCTTCAAATTACTCTATGTATTACTGTAATTCTATTCAAAATCCCAGTGGTTGGCTTTTTAACCACATGCAAGTATATAAAATAAAATGTAATAAATTAAAAAGAAGTATAAAAAAATTTCTGTGGAGGATGGATAGATAGGGAAATGTGATACAATGACTCCATTAATAAAGCATAGTAGAAAATATTTTCAGTTCAAGATGGTGAGTTGAGCACAAGCATCTGCTGCCCCACTCCTGTGTAAGAATTACAGAGGTGCTGGTGAGAGAGGGTCATCAGGGAAGGAATCACAATATATTTCTGAAAGACCAAAAGAAGATTTAAGTCCTTTGACAGGTAAACCAGAGTAAGGAAGCATATATTTAGAGTACAAAAGCAACTTCATCAACAAAGAAAGTTAGTGTGCTTTACCTTGGCAGCTGAATACTCCAGCTTAGAAAGTCATTTTTTTACCTCACTGGCTAGAATGAGTCACGTGGCCCCATTCAAGGGAAAGAGGAGCAGGAAGCATAATCCTATCATGTGCCCGAAAAGGCAGAGAGCTCACAACATTTGGTGAACAGTTCCCATGCAAATGGACTTGCAGATTCATTTGCAAGTGTGGTGCTAAACACGGGCCATTACTACAGAGTAGACAAAACCACAAGATTGTTTCTTGATAGGTGGCTGCAATATTAAAGGAGAAGATGAGAGCTGGGACTTTGGCACTGGTGCTGGATTTTATGTTGATGCCACCGAAGATCCTTGGAAAACCAACTACAGAATGTACTCTTACATCACGGAGGAGGTAATCTAATTTGTATTGTAATTATTAACTGATGACTGCCAAGAGTTTGATTTTTGGACACAAAGTCCTTACAGTCCTGAGGATTTTAAACTAGGGTATAAAAGTTATTAGTGAAAAATCCCAAAGTTTACTAGTACTGTAGTCCTATTTACTGCAATTTAAATTAACACTAAGTACAATTAAAGAATTCAATCATTATATTGAGACCTGTTTATGCTACCCAGAATAACCAAGAAAATGATACATGAAAAAAACTTTACTTTGTCTGGCAGCTGGTTCATTTGGATATAGTTTTGTTTTGTTTTGTTTTGTTTTTACCATTAAATTTACATAAGCACATTTGGATATATTTTACAGTGGTAAGCCAAGGCTTAGTTAGAAAACATAAGTGGTAAAGCATTACTTCTATTAATAATATTTGTATGCTGCTTATGCTTTTCTAAATTTCATGTGATCTTCATTATTAATATATATATCACAAAACTTAGAAACAATAATGTAGGTTTTTAATCACCCATATTTCTGTTACCCCCAAAAACCATTATGTTTTGGTATATTCCAGACTCTTTCTATGACTAGTTTTCATGTAACTGTAAACTTTTTATTTTGTTCTTTTTTTTTTTTTTTTTTTTTTTTTAATAAAGACTTGGTTTCACCATGTTGGTCAGGCTGATCTTGGATTCCCGACCTCAGGTGATCTGCCCGCCTTGGCCTCCAAAGTGCTTGGATTATAGGCATGAGCCACCACACCCGGCCTTATTTTGTTCTTTTTTACAAGTTATATATAAAAATATTTTCCAATGTTATTCTAATTTTAATAATTGGATAACATTCTGTCATATGCCATAATTTACTTTTTCCTCTTGTAGGATATTTATGGTTTTTTATATATTTTTACCCTAATAAATATTACTGCACTGATTGTGCATAATGTTTTCTCCTTAAGGACCAACTTCCTTAGAATATATTCCAAAAAGAAATTACTAGGTCAAAATCTAAGAACATTTGAAAGGTTCTTTCTGCATCACCTTCCTAAAATGTTTTCAAAGAAGTCTGTACCATATATTTCTGGGGATATATTAATAACCATAGTCTACCTGAGAATTTTGTTTTGTTTTTTTTTTCATTGTTACAGGTTCAAATCATTTTAAGACTATGATTTGGCAGCATTGATTGTGTAATTATTTTATATAACTTTGAAAAGTCTAAGCTTATTTTCTTTGATATCTTTTGTCACATGATTAAATTTTTTCTAGCTTCCCCAACTCATAAATGCCAATTTTCCAGTGGATCCCCAAAGGACATCTATTTTTGGCCACTCCATGGGAGGCCATGGAGCTCTGATCTGTGCTTTGAAAAATCCTGGAAAATACAAAGTAAGATTATCTAAACTTCCAGTGATAAACATTTCTCTTGAATAACATAATATTAGGAACCTTCAAATATTAAAATTACAATATTGTTAGTATTGAAACTAAATGTTTCTAGTGTTGAGAACTTTGGGGTGTTTGGCAGGTGGGTATTTAATTTGACCATAGAGTATATGCTACAGAATCAGAAGCATAGGAATTCAGTAAGAGTGCTTTCTTTCTTTTTTTTTTTTTTTTTGAGACAGAGACTTGCTCTGTTGCCAGGCACCAGGCTGGAGTGCAGTGGTACAATCTTGGCTCACTGCAACCTCCACCTCCCAGGTTCAAGCAAGTCTCCTGCCTCAGCCTCCCAGGTAGCTTGTGACTACAGGTGCACGCCACCACGCCCAGCTAATTTTTTTTTTTTTTTTGTATTTTTAGTAGAGACAGGGTTTCACCATGTTAGCCAGGATGGTCTCGATCTCTTGACCTCATGATCCGCCTGCCTTGACCTCCCAAAGTGCTAGGATTACAGGCTTGAGCCACTGTGCCCGGCCCAAGAGTGCTTTCTTATTGGCCTGTTAAAAGTATTATAAAATGTAGCTTCTGCTTTAATTGTTTTTATTCTAACTATGGTTTTGAACACTCTTTTCCCCTAGAAGTTATTATTATTGACTCATGTTATTGTGGCAGGACCTATCATTTATGTTCTTACCAGGAATGTCTTTGTGAAGTTGACTTTGATTTTCTGAGGTAAAAGATATGATTTGTAGAAGCTTAAGTATTCTGTTCTTAATGCCACTAATGAAAATTGAAATGCAGCTTGATTAAAAAACATCACAGCCTTTCCTAGAGTCAGATTTGAATAACTACCATATGTAGTGTGTCATACTGTGCAGAACAGCATGTTACAAGAGTTGAAAAGGGACATGTCAAAGCAACTATCATCTTAAAATTTCTACTGCCTTTAAATTTACAGGGCTATTCGTACCCTTAAGATTGGTTTGATTCATTTCCTCTTAAGAAGAACTTCATTATTGTAGGTGTGCTACTGAGAAATGAAAATATTTCTCATAGCAGGTTCTTGCTGTAGCATCAGATATTTTGTTTTTGGTAAACTTTATTATAATTTCACTAATTCATGGCATGACAGTGGGTTTTCTGCTAAGTAAGCATTTTTATTTTTATTTATTTATTTGGAGACAGTGTTTTGCTCTTATTGGTCAGGCTGGAGTGCAATGGCACAATCTTGGCTCACTGTAACCTCCGCCTCCTGGGTTCAAGCAATTCTCCTGCCTCAGACTCCCAAATAGCTAGGATTACAGGCATGTGCCACCATACCCAGCTGATTTTGTATTTTTAGTAGAGATGGGGTTTCACCATGTTGGTCAGGCTGGTCTTGAACTTCCAACCTCAGGTGATCTGCCTGCCTCAGCCTCCCAAAGTGGTGGGATAACAGGCATGAGCCACTGTGACCAGCCTACTTCCATTTTTTTAAGGCAGTCTAATTATCATGTCTGAGGTAGAAAAGCAAACTTAGTTGAATTTTTCATCCTTTAAGAAAGCTAGTATATACCACTAAACACGTACATTGATGAGTACTCCGAAATTGAGAGATCCTATCTCTGCACCATATCCAGTGAAAAAGAACATTTTACAGAACACAGAGTTGTATTAAAAATTCTATCATATTGAAATGCATTGCTCACTGCTTTGTTGGTACTGTTTAAGAGAAATAATGTGTCAGGTTTAGTAACATGTTCACTAAGATAAGCGTGAACTTTTATATTACTATAGACTAATTTTCAGTGCCAAAACAAGAGCAGAAACGCTGAACATAAACTTCTGTTTGTACCTTAATTAAATTGCAGTGTACTGTTTTGCATTATTTTAGCAACTATATTTATTAGCTTTCTTAATAGAATATAGAAAAGAGGTATTATGGAAAGGGCTACAATCTAAGCCAGTAATATATCAAAAGGAAAAATGTTCACAGGGTTTTAATGTCAAGTCAGAATTTTTAAGTAAGTTGCAAATAACTTCTATATTTTTAAGCAAGTTGCGAATATCTGTTCATATTTAATTTAGCAAAATATAACTTGTTTTTAAATTCATTTTGTTTCTGAAGTCTGTGTCAGCATTTGCGCCAATTTGCAACCCTGTACTCTGTCCCTGGGGCAAAAAAGCCTTTAGTGGATATTTGGGAACAGATCAAAGTAAATGGAAGGTAGGTACTGAATGGCTATCTTAATATTCAATCTTAAGTTTTCAAGTGTTTTTTTTTAAAGGCTGGACATACCACAGACATTATATTCCTACCCTGCTCAAGTTAGGGCTCCAGAGCTGAGACAAATCAGCAAGTTATATATATATCAACAAAAAACCCTACTTTCTAATTGTATTGAATAGTGGCAGGTATTCTGGGGCTTCATTTTTTTCTACTAAGGGCTAATTTATATTTTATTTCTAAATTAACATGACTTCTAAATTAACATAACAGAAAATACCACATATTACAGGTTGAGCATCTCTAATCTAAAAATATCACATATTTCAGGTTGAACATCCCTAATGTAAAAATTCAGAATGCAACAATGCGCATTTCCTTTTAATGTGACCTTTAAGCATCATGTGGGTACTCAAAATGTTTCAGATTTTGAAGCATTTCTGAATTTGGATTTTTGGATTAGGGATGTTCAACTTGTGTAATGAAATTTTGACTTGCCTCTTATTAACTATATGCTCATTGTGTAAGAGAAACAAAGAACCCTAACTTTTTAAATTATTTTATGTATTTCTTTTCAAAATTCAGCATTTCAGATCTTGACCTTAAATTCTAGACATGAGTGTTTAAAAATAGATATTCTGTTTTATACATTTATGTGAATATTCCCACAGCAAGATTGCTTTTTTAAGCATGCAAAACAGGTACTTGCAAGTGGAAATAAAAATGACCCTTTCTCCTAAGAGCCATTTTACTCTTGTGCAGACATGGGCCATTTGCAAACTCCACCAAGAGTTTGAATACTTTGCAAGTGAACTCATCATTGTGCATTGTTAACAAGCAGAAAATACTTGAGTGGATAAAAAAACACAACTTCTTTGTCTTAAAGTAGTTATAGTTCTGCATTCAGTGGTCATTCTCACATGGACCCCCTACTTTATTTAAGGATGAGTACTGAAATTCTAACAAATTAGAGGGTTCGCCCTTTAGTAACTAGATTACAGTTGTGTTTAGGCTTGAATTTTTATTATATTGGAAGAATGCTAGAACTGATTTAGGATTAGATCCTTTGAGAACTGACATTGCATGTACATCAGTGTTTCAAGTCTTCATAGGTACAAAGTCTATGCTAAGTTCTGAGCTCCTTTGTTACGAAAATGGTGATCTTTCACATCCACCAGGGACTTATGGCCTAATAGAAGAATTAGGTAAATGACTAACTACTTGGATGGAGAAGGTGAAAGGTAGAGGCACAAGTAACCTAAAAAGGAATCTGTTATGTACTTTTCTCCAAGTGACAGTAGATTTTACTGTCTTAATTATGTTGTATTTAGGGTATTTAATTTATGATTGAAATCAGGAAACCATGTAGAATTATGAAATCATAGGATTTAGAACTAGTCAGACTTTATAGGTCCTCTCTCACTCTTTTAAGATAAAAGGAAATAGAGTCTTCAAAAGCAGGATACTTAGAGGAAAAATCTTTTGATGGCTGTCTGTCTTGGTCAACATATAAAAGTTGTGGTTAGTGAATATATGTGAATAAGAATATTTCAAGATGAGTTATAAAATATAAGATTATAACTAGTGGCAGCTCCTCAGATAATAAATTTGAGATGATGTAGATATGATTCAGGTTATTCATACCAGATCTTTCTGAAAACTTACAGAGGTTTGATGCTGTTCAACAGCAAAAAAGAAGGCTGAATGCATTAGTCTGGAATTAGAGCCATGAAGAAGAGACCAGAAGAAAAATAAAAGATTATCTGAAATAGAACTATTTAGAAAAAGATCATGGAGTTAGAAGAAGCTTCTAATTTCCGATTTGTGGAAGGAGTTACAAAGAAAAAAAAATCATTTTCTTTACTGGAGTCAAGAGGAGATTAAGAATATTAAAGGTTTAGAAGAAAAAGGGACATTTTGTGAAGAATGCCTGAGATACGGGATTCTTGCCACTAGTCTAGGACTACCTGAAAGTAGGAAAGAGACTATTTTTAGAAAATAGAATTCTGAAGACCTTGTAAATAAAAACCTGGCAAGATTTTGAGCCAACTTAAAAGCATATTTCTGATTTAATCAGCCTTAGAACTTAAATAGCTTTAAATTTCTATTTGGTACTAGTATAGTTTATTCTGAAGAACAGCTTTGAATTTATTTTTCAATGTAACTTCTCTTTTTACAGGCATATGATGCTACCCATCTTGTGAAATCCTATCCAGGTTCTCAGCTGGACATACTAATTGATCAAGGAAAAGAAGACCAGTTTCTTTTAGACGGACAGTTACTCCCTGATAACTTCATAGCTGCCTGTACAGAAAAGAAAATCCCCGTTGTTTTTCGATTACAAGAGGCAAGTACTAGGAAACCTTAGCTTAATATCAATAATGTAACTATGAAGAATAAGGATTCCGTAGCATTTTCTTAACTTATTTTAGAATATAAAATGCTACTCTAGTAAGTTTTTAATTATATTGACACTTGAAAGCCTGCATATAAAATTAATTACATCTAACACTAAATTTGATAGAAATGGGAAAGGTTTTGGCAGTGAAAAATACTGTTTTCCATCAAACCAGTAAATAACAAGATGTTTGATGCTTGAATGATGATTAATCTTCAACATTAGCGGATACATCTTTCTTTACACATATACCTTTGCTACAGTAGAATAAAAAGGACAAACTTCTACCCCAATTACTCCTTATTTTATATGCATATTTTAGCCTCAGAAGTTAAGTATTATTTATTGCACATATGTGCTTTATGTTATTTGACTTACCTACTAAGCTATTCGTTGTGCTACTTGACATTTCTAGTTGTTTAAGAATAATTACTGAGTCCCAGTTGGCTTGCAAGTTGTTTTAACTAAAATCCTTTTGACTCTCCACTACTCACCTAACTCTGTAGTCATAATTAAAGAAATTTTGCTTTTATTTAAAAAAAATTATAAAGCTTCAGAATATAATTTAAAATATTTCCAAGTGAAAAAAATGAGCACTGAAAACTATAAATGATCATGATTTTTGAAAAATTTTTATTCATGTTTAAGGATAATATGTCAGGCACATTGATCTAAGATGTAATT
This sequence comes from Callithrix jacchus, assembly GCF_049354715.1. Lineage (NCBI taxonomy): Eukaryota > Metazoa > Chordata > Mammalia > Primates > Cebidae > Callithrix > Callithrix jacchus. The sequence continues at coordinate 69,288,223 of NC_133502.1, forward strand.
ATGTTGGTAAAAGCTCAATTAAATCTAGATCAATGTGTAATGTTGTACATTACAGTTTATAAAATACTTTCACAGCATTAACTCATTGTTAATTCTTACACCCACAAATGAGATGTCATTCCTTTCCTATCCTTCTGTTTTACAAATGAGGGGACGGGCTCAGAGAAGTAACCTACTTATCTAATATCACATAGCTAGTAAGTGGTGGAACCAAGATGGAAGCAAGGCCATTCGACTGCAAATACTGTCCTGTCATTTATCAAGCCATTCTCAGGCAGCAAGATGTGCTCCTGAGGAGCAAAGGAATGGAATTTGAGCTAGCACAAGGAGAAATTGTGCATAGCTTGCTGCCTGTCTAACTTATGCAGAAGATCTGAACAATTTTCCTGTTTGCAGGGGTATTTGCACATATATGGTGAGAAAATGTCAAAAACTAATATATTATATATACCTTGTTGTCTCTTAGTGTCCATCCTTGAGTAATAGAATTTTGTTTTAGATTTATTTGAACATTTACCATCACAATTAAATTGTAGGTCAACAACCAGTCTTGAGAAATCCAAATGCCGGTTTGGCTATAAATATAGTAGTACATTTAACTTCAGTAACTATAGCCATAAATGACGTACCAAACCATGTTTTTTCCAAATGACCTTAATTTCTTGGTACAACCCATGATGGATGGATGCCTCATCTGCTTCCCCAAAGACTGTGCCCAAAAATTCTGTTTCTACAATGTTTCTGCCTGCCAACAAAGTCTGAAAATCTCTCAAGTTTGTTATAAAAACAACAGCGTTAGAACATGGATGACATTCTTGGAGGAAAAAATAAGTCAACTTACTTGTTTCTAAAATGCCTGTATCTCAAGCAACTAGAACACATAGTTGGCTATACTTAATGAGAAGTCAAGACAAACCACTCAATTATTCTAATAAAGTAAGGAAGTATTCAAAGCACAAGAGTTATAATCTTGAGCTCAGGCACAACTTTCTATTCACTTTACTTCCAGCATGGTCAGGTTAAGAGTGAACTACACAGCTTGAAGCAGATTTCGTTTAGATATGTTTTAATTGAATCAACAACTGAATGACCATGCCTGAGTAGTGGCTCCCGAGTCTACCTTCAGATTTTCTTACCAGCTTTGACCCAAGATTCCCTTGGGTCAGAGAGTTCTATCACCTGCTTTATCATCTCACCTGCTTAATCATTTGATTATAAGCATGTTGTAACTGTATTTCTTTGTGGGATAAAAGCTGTGAAAAATAAGCTGAAAATAATAGGGGATATATATATATATATATATATATAAATAATCTGAGAGGGAAGAAAAATAATTACAATCATGCACATGATATACTCAACTTCATTCCTTTACCTCTTTTTAATGGTGTTAAATGCTCACAATTTATATTCTGGCGAATGTGAAAAAAAAAAAACAAATTAGAGGGAGGGGTTAGCGTGCATTGGGGATATTTATTTGCTTATTTATATATTTTTCTTTTTCTATTTTGGCTTCGGGGAATCTAAATTGAAAAAAATACTAGGTAGCAAACTTCTGATATCTAGCATACAGAGATCAAATCTTATTCTGAAAAAGAAGGGCTTATTAGTATGTCTTATCTTTACTTACTGGAGTTACACAGTAAGGAAAAAAACTTAGTGACCTAATACTCAAGAAGTTTCCAGAAACTGTATTCTCTTTTGTGGAATAGAAGGAGAGGCCGTACTACCTCCTTAAGCCTCAGGACCTTTTTGAAGATTGAGAGGCTATTACAGCCTCTGGATCTGCCTTTTAGAGAAGAGTAAGAACAGGGCAGACAATCCTGGAAATGTAGAGATCTCTATTCGTCTCTATATACCATGCTTATTTAGCATAGTTATCTAGCATAGAGGCTCTCAATACTTGTTAAATAAATGAGTACAATGCAAAGTCTTCCTTTTTAAACATATCCAAGCTTTTCTAATTGGGTCTGGAAAATATGCAAGAAAACACTGCCTGTGGAGCACTGCTTCCTTTTGAGTGAAAAGAATGAAAGAATGAAACGTGTTCATTTATTTTTATACTCCAGGAGTCAGAGTTTTGCTACCAAGAATTTTCCATTTAAAGTGTGAGGTAGAGGCGAAAAGCCCCCTTCAGGTATCACTAAACATAGGCATTTGCGTGACCTGCTTAACATGTCATACCAACTCGTTCATCAAAGAATTTAATTAAAGAAGCCATCTCCATTTAATAACATTGATAAACAGAATCCCTAGTTGGGGATGATACAGTTAGCTCGAATTGAGTAGCTTCAGCAGGATACCAATAGTTCAAATGTGTTCTATTGTGTTTTTGTTGATATTTTTAAAAATTCTTGGTCCCTCGTGGCAGGCATTTTCTTCTTTCTCATCTAGGTGAATCTTTACCATTATGGAACTTTTGGTCATTTGCTTTGGGTTTTAGATGTCTTATCTTGTCTTGCAATATACTCCTGGGTTTACCTTGAGACTTCTCTAATAATAATGATGGCTATTCATGTGTGTCTGATGGCTCTTAACATACAAGAAACTAAGGATAAAATGTGGCATACTCAGTCACATTGGGAGTTGGTCACACAAGTCTTTTGAGGTGTCTGTTTCCCTGCATCTGTACCCATTTTCTATCAAATCCATCTTTTGATCTGTGAAAAATGGCAGATAATAAATACTTTGGTACATTTTACAGGTTTTGTGGCCTTAACAATTCAAGAATTATATGGATGGAAAATGCTTTTCTTTACATTTCTTTCTTTATATAGGAAACTGTAATTTAGCTCTAAATTTAACTAGCCAGCTGGGACTTAGTCTAATCATTGAGAGATATGACATCAAGTAATTTTGAGGCTCAGCTTTAATCTTGACAACATTCCTGTGACATTCACTTCCATAATAGATGACAAATTGCTTTAAAAGGCATGTTACTTTGACCTTAACCCAGAACTTTTTATTAACTACTGTTCCCAAGATAAACATTTAATACCTCTCTGGAAGGGAAAGATTGAGAACATTTACTGATTCATCAAAACCTTGGGGCTTTGCCTTGTTTTCTGAAGCGTCAGTGATATTTTTATTAGCTCTATTTTTATTTCTTAGGTGCTTAGAAAAATTCTCATTTTTTCCCATCAGTGACCATTTACTAATCCAAAACTGAAAGAAAAAAAAAAATCTTTCTTAGACTTTTATTTCTTTTAGTTTATTCAACCTTGTATTTTACTTGTGGGTAGGGATAAATTATCTGGTGTTTGAAAGTTCTTAGAAAGTTCTTCCCACCTGGAGTGTAATTAGTTCAACCATTGTAGAAGATAATGTGGTGATTCCTCAGACCTAGAGGCAGAAATGCCATTTGACCCAGCAATCCTATTACTAGGTATATATTCAAAGGAATATAAATCATTCTATTATAAAGATACATGCACATGTATGTTCACTGCAGCACTGTTCACAATAGCAAAGACATGGAATCAACCTAAATGCCCATCAATGATAGACTGGGTAAAGAAAATGTGGCACATATGCACCATGGAATACTATACAGCCATAATAAGGAATGAGATCATATGCTTTGCAGGGTCACGGATGGAATTGGAAGCCATTATCCTCAGCAAACTAATGCCGGAATACAAAACCAAACACCACTTGCTCTCACTTATAAGCAGGAGCGGAATGATGAAAAAACCTGGATGTATAGGGGGTAACAACACACACTGGGGCCTGTCAAAAGGTGATGGGGGAGGGAGAGCATCAGGAAGAATAGCTAACAGATGCTGGACTTAATACCTGGGTGATGGGGGTGATCTGAGCAGCACACCATCATGGCACACGTTTACCTATGTAAACAGCATATCCTGCACATGTACCCCTGAACTTAAAAGTTGAAGAAAAGAGGGCCGGGCGCGGTGGCTCACGCCTGTAATCCCAACACTTTGGGAGGCCGAGGCAGGTGGATCACGAGGTCAAGAGATCGAGACCATCCTGGTTAACATGATGAAACCCCGTCTCTACTAAAAATACAAAAAATTAGCTGGGCATGGTGGCACGTGCCTGTAATCCCAGCTACTCAGGAGGCTGAGGCAGGAGAATTGCCTGAACCCAGGAGGCGGAGGTTGCGGTGAGCCAAGATCGCGCCATTGCGCTCCAGCCTGGGTAACAAGAGCGAAACTTCGTCTCAAAAAAAAAAAGTTGAAGAAAATAAAAAGGAAGAAATTTTTTACCACCTTAATACCTTATTTTTTTTTTCTTTCTTTTGGAAGACTATTTTTTATCTTGTACTCAGAAGAGGTGTCAAAGTCACCAGAAAGGGATTATTTCTCCATTTACCTACAACAATGGTTTTAATTGACTGGATAGATAGAAATATCTTTCAACTCAACTGCTTAGCACATCACATTTTTCTCTGTTTCATGGTAGTTTTTTAATGGTTTACTGACGTTTTACCTAATTTGATATATTGCTAAGGGATGTCAAGGTTTAATGAATCATTCTTTTCTCCTCAAATGAAGATATGATATACTTTTACTGTGTAGAAGGAATTCTTAACATGATTTATGATGGCTGTGTTTGACTTCCTAACAAGGATAGTGCATTTGGGCATTTTTGTGTTCTTTTTCTATATTGTTTTTGTACTTATTTTGTATTTTAATAGTCACTGTCTTATTGATGTGCTGCATTTATAAATTGAAATGCCCATGTTTCTAAGCTCTCTAAATCCTTATTCTTTTCATCTTGGTTGATATGACAATGTCTACTCTGCATATTTAATTAATGTGTTACTTCCTCTCTTTACATATTAATGGCAGCATTTAGAAGCTAGACTATGTTTAGAAGCTAGGCAGAATGTTTAGTTTTCCTTCATATTTTCTCTGCCCTTTTATGTACCATGAAAATGTTAAAGTACGACAACCTTGATTTTATTATAAACCTTCCTCATACTTCCTTAATTCTATAACTATTTGCAAATTAAATGACCTTAGAGATATATTTAATGTTTCTAATATTGATGTTTCTGAGTGGAAGATAAATGTCTTATCATCTCTTTATCCTGTCTTCTAGGGCTATGATCATAGCTACTACTTCATTGCAACCTTTATTACTGATCACATCAGACATCATGCCAAATACCTGAATGCGTGAAAACTCCAAATAAGAGAATCTCTTCAGGATTATAAAAGTTGTAAAATACAACTGTATTGCTGAGCAAAAAACATTTCAAAACATTGGCTTTTATAATGCTAAAAGGGCTTTATTCTACAGTTGAATCACAACTGAATAAAGATATAAAACCTACTTCTGATTTTAAAAGTTATTTCACAGATGTTCACATAGAAAATCTTTAATGCTTTATAGCTTTTTCAGTGTCATTTGGAAATTCTTATATTAATCCCAGGTCATAGATTATGAATGTAATCCTATTTGAAGTATAGAATAGTCACTCTGGAATAGAAGACTTAAAAGTAATTTAGCCCAAACTCCACACCTTTCCAGACTTGAAGCCTCTGAAGACATGGTCTGTCTTTGTCATGTTCTTTGTTGAATCTCTAGTGTCTAGCAAATGCTTGATTTCTAGTGGGTATTTAATAACTCTTAGCTACAGAAGGAGGAGGTAGGTTCAGAAAGGTTAAATGAATTCCCCATTATTACACAGCTATTTGTGGGATATTAGAAGACAGATTTTTTAAATTCCAGTCCAGTGATACCTTTTCTTACATATTGAGCCTAATATATTTATGAACATTGGTTTTAGGGTATATTAAGGCTCTCAAGGATTAAATAAGATTCATTCTGGAAATGGCTAAATAAGGAACTTACTAGTTTCATATGTTATCGTAAACATGAATATTTTCCCTTAGTCATAAGCAGAGGTTTAACTTGGTGAGCTCACCAAGAAAACTAATGTCTCTGTAAATACCAAATTGTTTTTCTTTAAGAACTTAATAGACAAACTTTTTGAAACATAAAAGCCAGTAAAACATGATAGAAGCCAATAAAGCCTGGCTGCTTTAAAAATATTTTTTTTCTGTTAAAAAATACATTTTAAGGGACTCCATGTTTGGATCCCCTTCCACAAACATTCCCTTTGTAGAAGCCATCTTTCTCTATCATGGATTTTCCCTCTGGAGTCCCCTTCCACACTGTCGTGGAAGCCTGTCTTCCTCTCCTAAACTCCATCTGTCTATTCCCTTCCACTCAGTGTGGAAGCTGCTTTCCTCTCCTGGATTCCATCTTTCTGGATTCTCTCACTCAGTGTGAGAGTTAGCTGTTTCTCTCTCCTCCTGCTTCTCTAAATCACTTTGTACAAACACTTTTGAGTCTGGCATTAACTGCGCATTGTGCCATGGTCCCCTCTCTCATTCTTGAGAGGGCAGGAGAACAAGAACGTGGAGAAATGTCCTCTCAGGGGAGCTGAGGGCACCCTGAACCCCAATATTACCTTTTGGTGAGCCCACCAGGAGAGGGGTATACCAGAAAAAGGGGGTGTAACCAGGAAAGGGGTACAGCCAGAGAGGAAGACTTCAAAATTGTGCTGGAGACATAACAGTGAACATAAGGGCCCCCAGATGAGATTGGAAGAGCAACACCTTCAACAAGGCCTTAACCTTTGTTCCTGTCCTCCTGGGGCCTGCATTGCCCAGGATTAGTAAAACTCCTTAGGTGAATCATTTCTTTTTGTGTTGTCAGGATCCACTGATGAAAGCTGACTACTTTCAATAGCCTGTGACAAGTGAGGCATCCCCTCTTCATATGTGGGAAAAATGATATTGTGCACACAGCTTTCACCAGGCATGCCATGAGTGATGAGCTGCTGCACGACGTCATCCTAGAGAACTTCTTTTCCAGAGTGAAAAGTAAAACTCAGGAGGTCTAAAAAACAACATTTGCGATCTATTCTCTCTGCAGCCTGCTACCTAGAGGACTCATCTACATAGCAAGAACTGTGGCTTTCACAAACCTCCGTAAGCATTTTCTTCTGCTAACTTCAAGTCTTTAACTCTTTCAACCATTGTCAATAGGAAAATCTTTGAATGACCTATGACCTATAAATCCCACCCGCAACTTCAAAAAAAAAACAACATTTTAAACATTCAATAGAAATACATATTATGGTAATTGAAGAAAATGACATTAGGTTCTTACAGTTGTAAAATTTGTACTATTTAAACATCAGTAGCCAAGGTTGAGCCCTAGAGTGAGCTATACACAAAATGATTGTTGTCTGAACAGTCCTGTGTCTTCCTAACAGGATCATTCATGAACGTTTTACATGCTGGTAAATATTTGTGAAGAAAAACAATTGTATTGTCCCTGAGATCATTGAGGTTGAGGTTTAAACCAGAGAAGCAAAACTAGTAGGAGATACTTATATTAAGTCTAAAAAAAAAAAGCCAAGGAATTGGCATATATGATTATGACAGCTGGCTAAGCAAGTCCAAAATCCAAAGAGCAGCAGGCAGGAAGAGACAGTCACAAGCAGATGGACTCTGGGTATGGGCTCAAGCTGTTGTCCACAGGAGGAATTGCTCTCCTGGTGAGGCCTCAGTCTTGCTTTTAAGGCCTTATCATTAAGTGGGGTGCAACTGATTGTTTCTTCCTATTTAAAGTCAGTTGGTTAGGGACTTTAATTTTATCTGCAAAATTCCTTCATAACAAAACTTAGATTAGTATTTGAATAATGGGACCGTAACTTAGATAAGGTAGTGTATCATTTTAAGAAAATAGTTTCTTTGCTTTTTTGCACAGTAAATGCAAAACATTTAGAGATTCATTAATTGCTGATGAATAGCTAATGGTGATAGACAAAACCTTCAGTCAAGACACAGAAATGACTTGAGGATATAGAAGAACCCAATTAACTTGAGCTTGCTATTTTTTGTTGCAAATGCTGGCCTGGGGAGGGCTGAGTCCTTATCAATGCCTAAATGTAACATGAGTTTCCCCAACTAGAAAGAATGTAATCTCAATATCTCTCATATTGTAAAGATCCATCTCAATGACCTTATAGTTAACAACAAATAACCTACGAATTAACTCCCAATTCTTGCTTAGGGTGTTTCTAAAAGTCACTTGACAATCAGATATAAAAGAAGGTAAATGAATCTGACACTTCCTGGGTTATGTTCAATGTAAAACCCTTGAGAAGATGATGTTTGTGAAGAAACAATACTGTAAAGCCACCACCATTAAAAGGACAAGCCACAAAGTAGATGGAGATGCTTGCAATACATACATCTGACAAATAATTTGTATCTAAAATACATTAACTCTCACAAATTCTTAAAAACATAAAATTTGGCCAAAAAAATTTGTACTTAACAGGATAAATATGGCTAATGAATGCATGAAAATGTGCTTAACTTAATAAGACTGGGGAAATATGAATAAAAACTACAATGAAATGAAACTACACACCCACCTGAATGACTAAAATTCAGACAATGGAAAATCCCACGTGTTGGCAAGGATATGTGGTGACCTGTATTATATTGCTAATAAGGTGCAAACTGGGAGGGTCCACTAAGGTCTGGTTAAACCTTAGCAAACTGCTGAGGTCTGGTGAGGCCTCAGACCTTAGCTCATATAGCCTTTAAATGCATGCTTCTGTATTTAACAGGAACAGAATGGCTATATGAGGATGTTTACAGCAGCGCCATTTATAATAGCCCAAATCTAGAAATAACCTGAATGTCCATCTATAACAGAATTAGCAAAATTGGAGTATTAGAATACAACGAAATATTCTACATTAATAAAAATAAACACACTATAACTAGATGCAGCAACATAGATGGGATCTCAATCATAATCTGGAGTGAAAGAATCCTGACACCAAATTACGTACTATATAAACAACTTGGTACCATTTTATATAAGGTTCTAGACCAGGCAACATTCATGCATAGTATTGAAGTCAGGAGGTGTTACACAGAGCAAGGCAATGGAGGGGGTTGGTGGGGGGCATTCTGAGGGAGAGGTGATTGGAGCATGGCAGGGGAGAGTACTGGTGATGCTATCCTTCTTCACCTAGGTGCTTGGTACATGAGTGTGTTCATCGAAAATTCATCAGGCCATACACTTAAGATTTATACACCTTTTTATATGCGTCATACTTCAATAAAGTTTACATTAAAAGTATATTAAGTAGTTATGCTGTGAAGATCATAAATATACTACTGCATGAAGAAAAAAAAATCCTGATGTTATGACAAAGAATATCTGGGGGATACAGTTTCCAGTGGCTGCATCATTTAACAGTTCAAGTAGTACTGTATCTCAAACCACTTAGAAGTGAAGGTGATGTCAATAGTTACTGCAAAAATTGGCTGTAGGCTGGGTGCAGTGGCTCACACCTGTAATCCCAGCACTTTGGGAGGCCGAGGTAGGTAGATCACCTGAGGTCAGGAGTTTAAGACCAGCCTGGCCAACATGGCAAAACCCTGTCTCTACTAAAAATGCAAACATAAGCTGGGCATGGTGGCAGGCGCCTGTAATTCCAGCTACTAGGGAGACTGAAGCAGGAGAATCATTTAAACCAGGGAGGCAGAGGTTGCAGTGAGCAGAGATCATACCACTGCACTCCAGCCTGGGCAACAGAATCTCTGTCCCCCGCCCTGCAAATAAAGTGGCTGTAGTGATGTTACTGATATTGACGATGCAAATGAGTTTAGATAAAACCATGTAATAAAATCTTACAACAGAATATTTAATATTTCCAAGCTGACATATCTGAAATATTTTTAAAGTATACATATAAAAACTGTGACAAGTAGGCATGAATTTATATTTAAAAATGTATAAATGTATTTGAATTTGCCAAGCTTTTGGATGTTATCATTAGAAAAATGTAGATCCCCTCATGTTCAAGGTTGTCTTGTATTTAGGCACACTGGGTATATACAGTAGGTATCAGATTACATTGTTTTATCAATATTTTTGTGCATGCTTTATAATATACATAGCATATTGGTATGCTAATGTATGCAATTATAAATTAAAAGTCATATATTATGGGTATGTGTGGCAAACGAGCCTCCCAAATGTCTTTTTAAACTTACTTTTTTCTTTTTTTCTTTATTGTACTTTAGGTTCTGGGGTACATGGGCAGATCATGCAGGATTGTTACACAGATACACACATGGCAATGTGGTTTGCTGCCTCCATCCCCTTGTCACCTACATCTGGCATTTCTCCCCATGTTATCCCTCCCTGACCTCCCCATCCCCCCACTCTCCCTCCCTTGGCTCCCCCAACAGACCCCAGTGTGTGATGCTCCCCTCCCTGTGTCCCTGTGTTTTCATTGTTCAACACTCAGCTGTGAGTGAGAACATGTGGTGTTTGATTTTCTGTTCTTGTGTCAGTTTGCTGAGAATGATGGTTTCCAGATTCATCCATGTCCCTACAAAGGACACTAACTCATCATTTTTTATGGCTGCATAGTATTCCATGGTGTATATGTGCCACATTTTCCTTGTCCAGTCTATCGTCAATGGGCATTTGGGTTGGTTCCAGGTCTTTACTATTGTAAAAAGTGTCACAGTGAACATATGTGTGCATGGTGTGCATGTGTCTTTATAAGAGTATGATTTATAATCCTTTGGGTATATACCCAGTAACAGGATTGCTGGGTCAAATAGAATTTCTATTTCTAGTTCCTTGAGGAAGCGTCACACTGTCTTCCACAATGGTTGAACTAATTTACACTCCCACCAAAAGTGTAAAAGTTTTCCTATGTCTCCAGATTTTTTAATGACCACCATTCTAACTGGTGTGAGGTAGTATCTCAATGTGGTTTTGATTTCCATTTCTCTAATAATCAGTGATGATGAGCATTTCTTCTTATGTTTGTTGGCCTCATATTTGTCTTCTTTTGAAAAGTGTCTGTTCATATTCTTCATTCACTTATGAATGGGTTTGTTTGTTTTTTTCTTGCAAATCTGTTTTTGTTCTTTGTCGATTCTGGATATTAGCCCTTTGTCAGATGGGTAGATTGCAAACATTTTTTTTCCATTCTGTTGGTTGCTGGTTCACTCTAATGATTGTTTCTTTTGCTGTACAGAAGCTCTGGAGTTTAATTAGGTCCCATTTGTCTATTTTGGGTTTTGTTGCCATTGCTTTTGGTGTTTTGGTCATGAAGTCCTTGCCTATGCCTATGTCCTGAATGGTTTTGCCTAGATTTTCTTCTAGGGTTTTTATGATGTTAGGTCTTATGTTTAAGTCTTTAACATATCTGGAGTCAATTTTAGTATAAGGTGTCAGGAAGGGGTCCAGTTTCTGCTTTCTGCACACTGCTAGCCAGTTTTCCCAAAGCCATTTATTAAACAGGGAATACTTTCCCCATTGCTTGTTTTTGTCATGTTTGTCAAAGATCAGATGATTGTAGATATGAGGCATTTCCTCCAAGGCCTCTGTTCTATTCCCTTGGTTTATATCTCTGTTTTGGTACCAGTACCATGCTGTTTTGATTACTGTAGAATTGTAGTATAGTTTGAAATCAGGTAGCATGATGCCTCCAGCTTTGCTCTTTTTGCTTAGGATTGTCTTGGCTATGCGGGCTTTCTTTTGGTTAAACGTACTTTTTAAACCACAATTTTTTGGGTGAGAGGAGACAATATCGTAAGCACCAATACAGAGAATATCTACTGTGCTATTAGTTTCTACTCTGCTTGTACCAAGAATGGTTGGCTATAGAAATAAAATATTTTCCTTGAGGAGAGAACATAGTTTGGAAACGAAATGGCTTTACATAGTTTGAAATAAAGTGGTTCTGAAATGAAAGGCACTTTAAAATTAAAACAGCCAAATTTTTTTTAAGCTTTCATTTTTGAAGCCTAGCATCCAAGTAACCTGAAGGATTGGGGGTTCAGACGAAGAAAAGAAATGTCACTGGTGATGTTCAAGTGATGGGGATGGCAGCAGCAGCAACTAAGAAGACATTGGCAGAGGTTGGGGGTGTGGGGCAAGTAAAGATGCAGCAATGGCCACAGCAGCAGAGGGGACCATGACAAAAGAAGCATCTGCCACAGTCGAGATGGAGGACAAAGTGTTAGAACCAGTAAGAGTTTCGTAAAGTGGCTAGAAATCAGATAAATGTCTCAAAATTAGTAATTTTTCTGTAAGTCTATGTTTAACAAAAAAATTATTTAAAAATGATCCTATTCACAGCAGCAACAAAAAAAAAAAACTACCTATGAAGAACTCAAACAAGAATTAAGAACTCTACTAAAGTAAGTCTTAAACAGATGGAAAGCAATATCATATTCATGGAATAAAACCCTTAATATTGTAAGGCTACTAACGTACCCCAGATTAATCTACAAATGTGATATAATCTTAATCAAAATCTGAAAGTTGTTCACAGAACTTGACAAGCTAATTATAAAACTTATATGGAAGAATATGCCAAGACGGCTTGAGAGAGAACAAATTGCTCTGCCATTTGTCGAGACAGATTATAAAGCTGTGATCATTAAAATGGGTTTTGATTCAGAAGAGTTCAATCCATCAGAAAAGTCCAGACCCAGACCCACACAGAAATGTAGTGTATGCTAATGGCAATGTCTCCAATCAGTGAGGAAAACATGGGCCTTTCTGTAAATGGTGCTGCAAAATTATTTTTCAGCAGCTGTGTGGAGAAAGATATACAAAAGGAGGGCTGCGTAAAGCCATGCATCGCAGCCTTGTTTGTAACAAATATGAAAACAACCATACAACTTACTGTTATTCCTAAATTCCAAACATTTAGGAATAAAAGTAAGTTGCTGAACAATGCACATAATTTGACACTGTTTACATTTTTACAAACCATCAAAACAATATGTATTTTACTATAGACAGAAATATATTTCATGGGAAAATGTCTGAATAGAAATAGTGAGTTACTTCTGGGAAAGAGGAGGAGGGCACCAGAGGTGAGGTTAACAGCCAGAAAGACTTTATTTTTGGTGGATGATGTCATTAAAAAAAAGTTATCTGTATATATTTTTAGTTATAAAACATTAATTTTAAACACTAACATTTAATAAACGTTGAAAATCAGAAAGAACAATGCTCACACACATCTGTGCCAAGGTACAGAAACACATTTTCGTGCTTCTTACTTTGTTTGTATTCCTGAGAGCTTAAGTTCTGATTCAAAAACACACTGGATTTTTAAAAAGTAGAATTAACATAGCTTATTGTGTGAAGAATGAAACTTTCAGGAGCAGAAACCCTTGTATGGCTTTTGCCTCCCAAAGGTATTTCAGGCAGGTCATTGCAACTTTCAAAGTCCCCTTCCTCATTTAAAAGCAGAGTAAATAAACAAAAATCCCTACACTAACTCCCAGGGCTGTGTAGCAAGACAAGACCCTCATATGAAATCTCTGTCATCTTCTCCAGATATTAGTGACTAGATAGATGCATTAGGACCACTGAATGTCAAAGTGAGCCGTGCCTTCCTTCAAGGGTGCATAAGACCATGCAGTGGACCAGATTAGAGCTTCTGCCTATATTTATTTTTATTTCATCCTCTCCTGCTAAAATTTCTATTTTTGTCCATGCCTTATAATATACATAGCATATTGGTATGCTAATGTATACAATTATAAATTAAAAGTCATATATTACGGGTGTGTGTGGCAAATGTGCCTCCCAAATTTCCTTTTACTTTTTATTTATTTATTTATTTTTCTTTCAAAGTAATTTATTTGACTCTGATCACAAAACACAGGTGAGGAGCACGGGCATTGTCTGTAACCCTCGGCTGACCATCTTCCCAGTCTATGCTTCTATAAATACCCTTTGTACATCAGCAAGCTCATGCTGTTCCCAAGCATGCGCACATTCTAACAGCTGCAGAGTATAGGGCATGACGCCCCACTTCACAACTAAGGCCCCTCCAATTAGTCTTCCGGATCCTTCTGCTAATAGTAACTGGTTGCTGTTCCTCTTGCTCATAGATAAATGACACCTGCACAATTCTGGGTGCCTTCAAGCAACCTCGGCAGGCAGTGACTAGACCCTTTCCTTGCTCCGAGCTTCCTATGTCCCAGGCTGCCTGTGACACCCGGACTGCTGCTGCCCCTGGGTCCCGCACATTCCAGGGCGACGATGGAGGAAGGCAGGCCAGGCCAAACATGAGGAATTAACAGTCTTTATTGGGCTCAGACCAGGAGTCCATGGGTCTTGAGGACCTCTGTGTATTTGTTAATTTTCTTCTCCACGTTCTTCTCGGCTTGTTTCCGTAGCCTCATGAGCTGTTTCTTCTTCCGGTAGCGGATCTTGGCTTTCTCCTTCCTCTTCTCCTCGAGGGTGGCTGTCACTGCCTGGTACTTCCAGCCAACCTCGTGAGCCAGGCGCCCCAGATAGGCAAACTTCCTTGTAGGCTTCAGACGTACGACCTTGAGGGCCGCAGGAACCACCATCCGCTTTTTCCTGTCGTAGGGTGGCGGGATGCCATCAAACACCTTGAGGCGGTCCAAGGCGGCCTGGCCTCGCTTGGTCTTGTGGGGCAGCATGCCTCGCACGGTCCGCCAGAAGATGCGGCTGGGGGCCCGGAAGTGGCAGGGGCCTCGAGAAGGGTTGGTGTTCATCCGCTTGCGGAGGAAAGCCAGGTACTTCAACTTGTTTCTGTAGAAATTGCCAGAAATGTTGATGCCCTCGCATCGAATGACCACCACCTTCCGGCCCAGCAGTACCTGCCTAGCCACGATGGCTGCCAGGCGGCCCAGGAGATGGCCTCGACCATCGAGCACCAGGACCTGCACCTCCGCCATCTTCGGGAGCCGCCCGGGAAAAGCTCCTTTTACTTTTTAAACTACAACTTTTTGAGTGAGAGGAGGCAACGTTATGAGCACCAACACAGAGAATAGCTATTGTGCTATTAGTTTCTACTCTGCCAGTACCAAGAATGGCTGGCTACAGAAATAAAATATTTTCCTCGAGGGGAGAACCTAGTTTGTAAAGTTTCATCCTTTTATAGCCCAGCTAGTTCAAGGGAAAATGTCTTTTGGTCTTTTTTTTTTTTAAAGGAATCGATGCCCTTGTTGTATTTGGCCCAACTCTGGGACTCCAATCCATGGACGGCAGCCTCCATCTCTAACTACACTTAATGAGCTTCACTTTCTGCTGATAGGACATAAAGAAAATGGAGTCCTGGCACTTATTCTTTCGGATGATAATGGTACACTCAATTAGCCAAATAAAGTAACATTTTCATCTCAATGGGCTTATTGGAAAAATTCAAATACCTCTGAAAATGAGGCATGTGTCTGGGAAGTGGGTGAGGCAAGAGACTTTTTTTTTTTTTTTCCAATTTATCCTAGATATTATTTCTGGCGTTCTGGTTTAAGAGTTTGTGTTTGAGAGAGAGAGGTAGGGGTGTGTGTGTGTGTTTGTCTGTGTGTGTACATTTAAACCCTGAATTTAGAATTGTAATAACGATCCCAGGCTATTCAGGTGGTTGATTGAAAGCAGATTGCCTTATTGGTCATTACTGGTTCAATGGGATTAATATTCCTGAAAGAGGAAAGCTTTTTCCTTTTTGGTCTCTTCTGAAAACATTTGAGTAAAAACACTGCCACCCAGTGTTTCTATTAGGAGAAGCACAATACATACATCATGCACTCTTGAAAAGTTTTCTAGGATGAATAGCAAATAACTCATTTTCTTAGTTATATTTGTATAAGGCCTGACAGACTATAGAACATTCCTGCTTTAAATGTAGATAAGCCAGGCTCGGCGGCTTACAGCTGCAATCCCAGCACTTCGGGAGGCTAAGGCAGGAGGGTTGCTTAAACAGGAGTTTGAGATCAGCCTGGGTAACAGTGAGATACTGTCTCTACAAAAAATAGGAAAAAAAAAATACTGGGTATGATGGTGTGTGCCTACAGTCCCAGCTACGTAGGAGGTTGAGGTGGGAAGATTGCTAAAGCCTAGGAGGTCGACAATACAGTGAGCCATGACCGCACAACTGCACTCCAGCCTGGGCAACAGAAAAGGACCCTGTCTCAAAAATAAAAATATAATATTCCAGCCCATATCATGCTACATAATGCAGAGAGGCTATATCCCACATATTAGAATGATTGTTTGATTTTCAAGCATGAAATCTAAGACAATTCTGCAAATATTCCAGCCTTATTTAGTTATTCTGACCTGCATCATGGCAAAAAGTCCAAGCTAAGGGCTTTGTCACCATTTGAATCCTTTCTCAGCCTTTCTGCTGCAGTCACAGTTGTTTTCATCCACCCTTCAGGAAGTGCTCTCCAGGCCAGGCACGGTGGCTCATGACTGTAATCCCAGCAGTTTGGGAGGCTGAGGCAGGCAGATCACTTGAAGTCAGGAGTTCGAGATTATCCTGGCTAACATGGTAAGATCCCATCTCTACTAAAAATACAAAAATTAGCCAGGTGTCATGGCATGTGCCTGTAATCCCAGCTACTCAGGAAGCTGAGACAGGAGAATCTGTTGAACCCGGGAGGCAGGGGTTGTAGTGAGCGGAGATTATACCACTGCATTCCCGCCTTAGTGACAGAGCAAGACTCCATCTCAAGAAAAAAAGAAGTGCTGTCCAGCACAGTTCACGGCAGCCTTAGGTAGCAGCTTCCTCTTGCAGGGAGAAACATCTGGAGAAACCTGTGTCCTCCCACCTGGTCTCTTTGCCCTGCCACCAGGTTGTGCATTTGCCCACCTCTTCTCTTCTGCCCCTCCTATTCAAAGGGGAGGGGAAGAAGGGCAAATGCACAGCATTCCAATATTTTTCACTAAAAGCTTTTGGCCTCCTCACCTCTTCTTTTATTCTTCAGAGAGCCTGTGGGACGGAAGTGGGATTTAGGTGGGATTTACATCCTCTTTGCAATGGGACAGAGCGCCCATTATTTTGGGACCTCTGTCAGAACTAGGATAGGACCCCCACTATAACATCCTTTTACACACATAAGTAAAAGAGAGATCATGAAAATAGGACCTACATCCGAGGGTCATAGAGGATCAAACAAAATAACCCAAATAAAGCCTCTAGCTATTTACTTATCTTTTTATGATTATTAGATGTTTGGCCAGTGACTTGGTAAATAGATCAAGAGGTTATAGCATAATGGTTAAAAGTATGGGTTCCCAACCCAAATGCCCATCAGTGATAGACTGGATAAAGAAAATGTGGCACATTTACACCATGGAATACTATGCAAGCCATAAAAAGGATGAGTTAATGTCCTTTGCAGGGACATGGATGAAGCTGGAAACCATCATTCTCAGCAAACTGACACAAGAACAGAAAATCAAACACCGCATGTTCTCACTCATAGGTGGGAGTTGAACAATGAGAACACATTGACACAGAGAGGGGAACATCACACACCGGGGCCTATCGAGGGTGGGGGACTGAAGGAGGGATAGTATTAGGAGAAATACCCAATGTAGATGATGTGTTGGCGGGTGCAGCAAACCACCATGGTACATGTATACCTGTATAACAAATCTGCACGTTCTGCTCATGTGCCCCAGAACTTTAAGTATAATTTTAAAAAATGTGTGGGTTCCAGACAAACGGCAGGAGTTGAATCCCAACTATACCACTTAGTATTCATGGGACCTTGCACAACTGACCTCCCTGTAAGATGAGGATGATAGTAGATGCTGTCTCACAGGGTGGTTGTAAGATTTACAGGCATTGCTACTTGCACACCTCCTGAAGTGTGCCAGTTAGGTAGTAGGCACTTGTATTTGTCAGGGTTCTCCAGAGAAACAAGATCAATATTATATTATATTGAAACAAGATCAATATAATATATATTATATAATGTATTATATATTATATATTACATTTATATTTTATATATATTATATTATATATATATATATATAGAGAGAGAGAGAGAGAGAGAGGGAGAGAGATGGATGATGGGATTTGTTGGAGAAAATGGCTCATGTGATTATGGAGGCTGAGGAGGTCCACACATGCTATCCGTGAGCTGGAGAACCAGAGGAGCTGGTAGTGTGGCTCAGTCCAAGTCTGCAGGCCTGAGAAGCAGGGGAGCCAATGGTGTCACTCTCAGTCTGAGGCCGGAGACTGGGAACCTGGGAGACTGCAGGGGCAAGTCTTGGGGTCCAATTGTAATGTAGGTTCTATTGTCATTATCTCTCTTTTACTTATATGTGTAAAAGGATGTTACGGTGGGGGTCCTTCTCTCCTAGTTCTAGCAGAGGGCTGGAGAAGCTGGAGTTCTGGAGAATAGGACAAGCAGGTGCCCGGCTTCAGGAGAAACAGAGAATTCACCTTCCCTCTGCCGTTCTGTTCTGTCTGAGCCCTCGGCTGATTGGGTGGTGCCCATCTGCAGTGGTGAGGGCAGATTTTCTTTATCCACTTCACTAACCCAAATGCCAGTCTCCTCCTGGAAACACCCTCACAGACACACCCAAAAATGATGCTTTACAAGTTATCTGGGCCTCCCTTAATCGAGTCAAGTTGACACCTAAAATCAACCCTCATATCACTTGATAAGCATTGGATATTGCCGTTTTCTTCATCACTTATACCTGTGACTTCCCTTATTTAGATTCCTATGAGAAAAATGAACTATTGTGGGTCTTTTCATGCTCTTTCCCCATTGAAATTATTATTTCTCTAATATGAGCTTGATAAAAGAGGTATTCAGAAATGAACATTAAAATGCAGACAAACAGATTATTTTTTCAGGAGTGCCAGGGTGGAAGAAATATACTAGGGGGGATAGGAAAGAAACTCACCAAAAAGGAGACACTGGCCATAAGTCTTGAAGGCTAGGTAGGACTTCACAAAGCCAAGAAGAGGTGAGTGGGTATTCCAAGCAGCAGGTGTAGCACAGGGAACAGACATGACAGCACCTGGCGAGAGGAGACTGGAGTGGCTGCACCACAGGGTGTTAGCAGTAGGACAGTAGCAGTCTGGGAAGGGCAAGCATGGCACTGAAATCAGTTGTGTAATATGTTTCCAGTAGAGAAGAGACATGATAAGACTTGCTTTTCCCAAATATTGTAGCAGCAGAGAAAGGAGAAAGAAGAGGAGGGAGACAAGGTGACAGATGGGCCTTTGGCTACTTAGCTGGGGTGAGCCGATGAGGGCAGGCACTAAGGTAGCAGGGAGAAAGAGGAGATGCTGGGGCTGCGAGATGTTTTTCAGGGAGGATCTGTGGGGCTTAGTAACAGACTGAAAAGGACAGGAACACATCAGTGATCATCCTACAGTGTCCAGTTTGGGAGGCTGGGAAGATGGTGAAATCATTGAACTGGGAAATGTATACAAAGAAGTAGTTTGGGAAGGTACATAGGGAGGTCAATTTTAAACATATTTGAAGGACCTATAGGACATCCAAGTGAAGATACCCAGAATGGCAGCATTCTATATCCCAGAGAAGCAGGACCCAGCATTGTGAAGATATGCAGATTTACAAGTTACCTAGGCTGGTGGACACTGCTAGAGATCTTCAGCCTGGATGGAAGAGTGGCAAGCATTTCTCTTTTAGGAGGGCAGGGGTCGGGCACAGAGAAAGAAGCCTATGAAGAAGATGGAAACATAAAAACATTAAGAGATAAAAAATGTACCAAGAGAGAACTGGCTTTCAAAAAGCAAGTTTTCAATGATCTCATATGCTACAGGAAGGTCAAATAGAACAAGGACTCAAAAGAGGCCATTGGATCTGGCAACTGAGATGGGACCCATGACTAAAAAGCATTTCAATACAATGGTATGGATAGAAGATGAACCAAGGCATTTGTTCATTCATTTATTCAAGAAATATTCATCAAGCACCTATTATATATCAGGCCATGTTCTAGGCCTTGAGGATATGGTAGTAAACAAAACCAAGACCTCTATTCTTATTAAATTTACACTCCAGCATTGTTTATTGAATATTCTTTAAAGAACTTAAGAAGGAGAGGAAAAACTAGACATTATTTTGAGGGAAAAGATGAAGTCAAGAAAAGTATTTTTCTTATACCCTGGTAATGTTTGAATTTGTGGCTGAATAATCAAGCTACAGGCAGAGAGGAGAGGGTGGAGGAGGAGATCAAGAGAAAAAGAGAGAGAGAACAAATAACATAAAATCTCCCAAGGCTATGGAGTGGGTGGGAGGGAGAAGGGCCATCTACTCCTCTAAGACAGGAAGTAAGTTGACACTTCGCTTCCAAGGCCCCCATTTTCTTTATAAATTGAGAGGCAAGCTGGGGACAGATTGAATGAGACAACACTTTGGAAGAGCTGAAGTAGGAAGCAGGAAAAGAAGCCAAGTGGCACAGAGTCAGTATTCAAGTGGAGTTGTGCCCAGTGAAGCAATAAAAGTATGTGGCAAGGAGTCCTCTTACCTCACCACCTACACATTCAGTCTAACTGAGCCTGTGTGCAGTGTTTCAAGGCAGTAGACATGTCTTCTCCACTTTCCCTTCCTCTGGCTTTTGTGACTATAGCCGATATCTATGTGGAAATCAAGTTAGAGGACAGCAATTTTTTTTTTTTTTTTTTTGAGACAGAATCTTGCTCCATACCCAGGATGAAGTGGAGTGTCACAATCTCAGCTCACTGCAGCCTCCACCTACCAGTCACAGGTGATCTTCCCACCTCAGCCTCCCAGGTAGCTGGGACTACAGGCATGTGCCACTGTGCCCCTGATAATTTTTTTTTTCTGTAGAGGAGGGTTTTTGCCATGTTGCTCATGCTGGTCTCAAATGCCTAGGCTTGAGTGATCTGCCACCCTCAGTATCCCAAAGTGCTGGGATCATAAGTGTGAGAAACTGTGCCTGGCCTTTTTTTTATTTCTCTAAGAAAAGAAATAGTTGTGTCTATCTTAGTCTGTTCACATTGTTATATAGGAATACGTGAGGCTAGATGACTTACAAAGAAGAGAAGTTTATTTGGCTCAGGATTCTACATAAAGCATGATGTCAGCATCTGCTGCTGGTGAGGGCTTCCAGCTGCTTCCACTTAGGGTGGAAGGTGAGGGGGAGCCAGTGTGCAGAGATCACATGCCGAGAGTGAAATCAAGAGAGAAGGGGAAGGTGCCAGCCTCTTTTCAACAACCAGCTGTGACAGGAACTAAGAGTGAGAACTCACTCCTGGAAGAATGGCACCAAGCCACGCCCATGATCCAAACACCTCCCACTATGCTCCACCTCCAACACTGGGATGACATTTCAGCATGAAACTTAAAGCCAAACAAACCATATCTCAACCATAGCAAGTTGTTAGGAGAGCTTATTGGTCAATTACTCCATTTTATTTACTTCGGCATTGCTAGTCACACTGGAAAGCGATGGCCTACCTGCTTTTCCTCCCCAGTCTCATCCCCACCTTGCCCCATTTTATGACTCACAAGTACCAATATCTTTCTCACTGCCTTCCATAAATGCTCAGTGACTTTTTATCATGGATTTTGCCAAACCAATCTGTCTTTGCATCCAGCATTCAAAAAGCACAGAGAAAGATGGTCAGATGGTCAAAAGCCTGCCATGCATCACCTGTCTGACCTTGTCAGAAAACATCATTTTACCTTCACCTGAAGACGTCTGTCCTACATTCTTGATAATACTGTGCTTTGCGCAGCAATCCTCAGCTCCAGACCAGCCTGACAGCGTCCTCTGCCCATAAAGACACGTTCTTCTGAAAAGAAAGATCCGTAGGTAGGACACAACTGTCTTGGCCCTCGGTTTATACTGACATGGATTTCCTAGCTATTTGTTTAGACAGCCCCCTTCAAGTGCTTTGTTGGGCTTTCTTATTATTCGTATTGACAGTATATAAAAAGAAATTAGTGTATGACATAACTTTCTATCTTTTTACTTCAGTCTATGCCTTTATATCTAGTTGTGCCTCTAAATAGCACGTAGTTGGATTTCTTGGAAATCCAACCTGCCTTTCAGCTATCTAGTTTTTTGCTATTTCTCATGCTTGCTGATGTATTTGAGTTTATTTCTGCTCTGTTATTTGGGTCCCTCTCTTTACTCTGTTTCTTCTGCTTCTTCTCCCCAGTACCTCCTTCCTTACTTTTGGAAGGGCTTTTCTAACTTTATTTTTCTCTTTACAGATCTGAAAGTGATAGATTCTCTTGTCTTTCCATTAAAGTTTTAACATCTACATTCAAAATGATTGAAAATGCATCAATATATCCACCCGCCCCCAAGAAACTGAAATATTTTAACCTGGGTCAGGTCTTTTCATCTTATATGTACTACTGGCCAGCACTTTCTATTTTTGTTTTGTTTTGCTTTTTAGCAACCCCTACCCGAAATTTAGCCATTAATATCAGTAACATACAGTCAATGTTTGGAAATGCACACATAGTTTATCTTTTGGTCATTTTTTTTGGAGTAGGGGTTAGATCCCTTCTTGAAATACATCATTCAATGAAAGTGTGTTAATAGTGAATTAAGTTTTCATTCATCTCAAAATATTATTTTCTCTCAGTACTTTTTCATTTTTATTTTGAGACTGAGTCTCGCTGTATCACCCAGGCTGGAGTGCAGTGGTGTGATGTCGGCTCACTGCAACCTCTACCTTCTGGGTTCAAGCAATTCTCTTTCCTCAGCCTCCCAAGTAGCTGGGATTGCAGGTGCACCCCACCATACTGAAACTAGAGGCTTCCTCAGTAAATCCCTTTCTTCCTGCTCTGTTTTTAGTAAAGATGGGGTTTTACCATGTTAGCCAGGCTGATCTCAGACTCCTGACCTTAAGTGATACACCCGCCTTGGCTCGCGAAGCGTTGGGATTACAGGTGTGAGCCACCGCTCCAACTTCTCTCAGCACTCTAAACAGATTATCATTGATTGGCTTCTGATTGTACTGCTGAGAGGTCTGCTCCAAATCTATTTGGCTTCCCTCTCACCCCAGCCTTGTCCTTGCCTTTAGAATTGTCTTTATCTGCAGTTTCAACTCCCTCTTTAGAGACTGTAGGGAGTTCCCTAATTTTCCTATGATAACCAAAGCATTACAATATGTATGTGTTTATTATGTATTTCTAGGCTTGTTGTTGAGGGAGGTTCTGTGTGTGTGTGTGTGTGTGTGTGTGTGTGTGTGTGTGTGTGTGTGTGTGTGTAAATACTTCAGTTCTCTCGAGAGCTCGGCTGGATTACCTCTGCAGTATGAGACGTTCTGTGCCATTTCCCAGAGCTTGCCGCAAAACGGGGCTTCAGCCAATCCCTGTGGAGCTGGTTTAGGAACACACCCCCTATTGGCCACCTTCTCTTTCCTGCAGTACTTCCTCACCCAGCTGCTGGCTCCCAGTGCCCCTCAAGGACCTCAGGGCTCATGTCTTTACTTGAGGTCTGTATAGTTGTAGAGGAAGCCTCTAAACTATTCTGTCAGTGCCTGTCCAGGGAATTCCACCTTTCCCTAAACAATACTACCCGGTGGAGTTTGGGGGATGCAGGGAATGCATATAATTGAATATTAACAAGGAAAAAGTCTATATGTAAAGTTGCAGTACGTACAACATGTAAGAATGTCTCAAAGAAATTATCTCAAAGTTTTAATCTTGAGTTACCTATAAGGTGAAATGCTGGATAATTTTCCCCAACTTCTTTTCCACCTGCCAAAGTTTCTATCTTAAATATGTATCACTTTGATAAACAGGGAGAAAAATTCCAGAATAAATCAACAACAACATAGTAATATTTAATTAAACTCAAGGAGAGAAATGGCAATGAAACTAGAGGCTTCCTCAGTAAATCCCTTTTTTCCTGTTCTTTGTGTTTTGGCCTGGCTGTGTCTTAGGTTCAAACTAGCCCAGGTAGACTCAGCTGATCAGGTTTTAGCATGTGAATACGCTTGCTTTTCTATGTTGAAACACTCTAATAATTGCCCAGGAACTTTTTTTTAACTTTAGAAACTTCAATTGTCAACTCTGCTAGGGAGCCCTTCTGTACAGTGAGGGTACACCATCTGACCTGCTCTTTCTTACCTGCTGTGACCTTCAACAACTTACCTGAACAACTGAATCTCAGCTTCTCCTCATTCACTTGCATTCTGAGTTAAAGACAATAGAAGCCCAGCTGAAATTGATGTTATGCAAAAGTTGTAGCTTCTTGGAAGTACTCATGGAAGATTTACCTACCTGGGCTTCAGAGATACGGGCTTCCTTTCCTACCGGACCCAGGAATGCAAACATCAGGGTTTTGTTCGCTGTCTCTTGTCCCTTTGTCTTTCTGTAGGCCAGTTTATCCCTAGGTCTTTTCTAGGTTTCATGTCTTCTGTCTTCAGTCACCAGGAAAAGAATTACAATCCCAAGGAAGAGACGTGTAAGTTAATTGTGAGGAAGGTGAAGCTCCTGAACAAATGAGCCACAGCCAAGTGGCCAGCGCTATGTAAGGGTTACAAACCCTTGTGGCATATGAGGTAGGTGTAGTTCCTACTCCTTAGGAGTATGTGGTATGAGGTGGACAGTCCCTTGGTGTCCACTACAAATCTCTTCCTTACAGGGTTACGTAAATTTCTGAGCTAATGTAAGTAAAGTTAATTCACCTCTTCAGTAGACACTACTGCACTGTTGTAAGCCCTGGAGTCAGCAAAGAACAAAACAGACAAGCAGGCTTGTTCTAATGGGGCACACAATTGAGATGAAACACTGGACCCCAGTAGCTACTCAATAAATGACACATTTCCAGTTGCTCCAGCAAGTTTAAGATGGAAAGTGTCTGTGAAGAGCTGGGTTCTGTAATTCGCAGAGAGACGACTAAGACTTTGGGATTCAGCCCAGTTGCAGCACCTCACGAGAAAACACCACGGGCTGTGCATAGAGTGACTTGACTCAGTAAATGAGGATCTTAAATGCAAAGGCCCTGACACTGCTCTCTGAAGCCCTGCTCAGGCTAGCGAAATTAGGTCTGTGTGTATTTTATGGGGTGAGAAGGTGGAAATGATCTGTTACTATTTTCACGTGACTTTCTCAAAGCAGCTGCTCTCTACCAAAGGGAGGCTAGCCATCTGGGAAAAACAAGACTGGCCCAGATCTAGTGGTGTCATCGAGGCAACTACTTCATTCTCTGGGTATCAGATATCACAGTTGAGGAGGGAGGCCCAGATCCTGTGGTTTTCACAGTATGGGCCAAGGAACCTTAAGTGTTCTCAAAGATGCCCAAACAACAGGTCAGGGTCCTGAATCCTCCCCCTGAACCCCAAACCCATCATAGCACATTTGCTCTCTTATGTTATGCTTTTAGTTTGGGAGAAAAACAAGAGTATCCTGATGGGGGTGTGTGTGTGTGTGTGTATTGATAGCTATATGTGAATATACAGTCATGCATCACATAACAGCATTTCAGTCAATGATGAACTAAATATACTACAGTGCACTCCTAAGATTATATACTGTATTTTTACTGTGCCTTTCCTATGCTTAACTATGTTTAGATACACAAATACTTCCCATTGTGTTACAACAGCCTACATTATTCAGTACAGTATCGTGCTGTGCAGGTTTGTGTCCTGGGAGCAATAGGTCACACAGCCTAGGTGTGTAGTAGGCTATACTACTAAGCGTATATGATGTCTGCACAATGATGAAATCACCTAATGACACATTTCTGATATATCCCTGTTGTTATGTGATGTATTACTACATATTCTTTCTCCACATTTTACACACACATACATATAATATACACATATGTGCACATATACATACATACACATTACATGGTTGCTACAATGTTCCAGCAGTGACACCCTATGATGTGTGTGTGACTGTGTCTGTGTGTGTGTGAGTCAACATTTTTGATGGGGAAGTCAATCACAAGGTGGTTTGTACAACCAAAATTTTAATGGCTGTAAAATAATAAAAGGAAGGACATTTGCACTATATACATTCTGTCACTTATGGTACTGCCAGCTGGCCACGCATTTTATTGCACATATAAACAGTGTACAAGGATCTTGAAGACGTCTTAGCCATACAAGGACTGCATTTAAAAGGGAAAAAAAAGCAATTTTACAAAAGACTGAAGCCATTTACATTACACAGCCAACTTCAAGAAAATAATAAAAATTAATACGAAAAGAAATACTTTAATTTTGAAAAAAACCTCAACAATGATTACAGAGCTATATACATGTGAAGAAGTCTTTCAGGACCCCGCATTCTGGATGCCTGCGAAGGTGCAGCAGGCTAAATTCCTACTTATATAATCAGCCTTTGAATGCTGCTTAAATTGTATACACTCTTTGTCCAAAATGTCTTTCTTCTTTACAGCATTACGCTATTTGACAAAACAGGTATTTGTGCAGTACAGAAAAATATTAAAATATATCTTAAGTTAGGTTAAAGTGCACAGTACATCTGATAGGAAGTAACTGCTAGCTGCCATCCAAATTTCCATTTTCAGAAACCCCCCATCTTTCTAAGAGCGAGGGCAGCCACTGCCTTGGTTGATGTTGGTCTGTGCTGAATGCACGCTCAATCCTCCTTCTGGTGTCTTTTCTTTTGTGTCCCCCTCTATGTTTGTTTTACAAACTGTGGCTGCTGCTGCTCTAAAAACTTTCTAATGGCTTTTCAAGGAAGTAAAAGTGCAGTCAGCATTCACAAGACTTAGAAAAGTTAATTACTGGGACATCTGTAACTGCAGCACGAGTGCACATGCATGGAAGTGCCTGCAGAAGGCTGCCGTGTTCCGTGAAGCCCTCTGTGAATCTCTGACTCCGGCAGGGTTCCATTCCTTGGCTGGTTCTCCTCTAGCCCCATCGTTTTGCACTTGCTCCCTCCTCGGCCGCACAGCCTCACAAACTCCACTTACTGCACCCTCCCTTTAGCCTGCCTGGATGGTGCATGTAGCTGCCCACAGGCTCACAATGACTCACTTCTGAGGTTTCACACCAGAGACCATGAATCCTGCAGGATTTTACGGACTACTTGGAAAACCACCAACTAAATTAAAATAAAATGAGCACATCTCAGAATCATTTCCTCTTTTAAAACTGGCAGTTGTAAGAAGTGCTGGTTTCCTGATTCAGGTCCTATGTGGCTTAGGTCATTTCTGATACTCAGTCAAAGCTTCCCTTCAAACCCTTTTTGGTTCAACAATCTACTTTTTATCATCTTCACTTTCCTCTACCACTTCCTCATTATCTACCTTTGGTGCTAGGCTCTCTTTAATGTAACCCCAGTTACAGTGCAAAAGTATACTTCAAGACACATGATGCTAACACTTATTATTTCTTTGTGTTAAAATGTGAATGTTTTGTGCATAGCAAAAGAAGTATGAATCCAAAAAATAATTGTTCACATTTTATCTTCAAGTTTAATATGTCTTTTTTTTTCCATCACAGCTATTTACAAAGAACTTTGGGGTGCTCTCTTGATTTTAGTCAGTTCATTATAGTGGGGGACAGAAGGGCTGCTGGAATGTAGGAAACTGGATGGAATGCAGAAATATAAATAAGACCAACGTTCCACAAACCAAAGTGTCAATAATGCCTCCCCAGAAAAGTTGTATCCCAAAAGCACCTGCGTTTTGCTTTTTTTTTGTTTGGAATCATATACACCAGAAACGTGATGACTGAGACCTAACCTACCGCACACCAAAGAGGATAGAAAATAACTCAATATTTATAATATTAAAATAAAGTGTTTAACCACAAAAAAGCAGTAATAAAATAGTTTCCTAATTTACAATTTGCATCCAAAGGATGAATAACAAATCACTAATAAATAATATTTATATAAATATTTTGTATGTTGAAAATAGTTTTTTTAAAAGGCAATGGTCTCAAGAAACTTCTTGAAAAATTTGGTGGTGAAAAACCTGATTGTGACCCCCCTCCCCGCCCACTAAAATGAGTTTGGTTTTAATTCAATGAACGTGTCTTGCTACGAAACGGTTGTGCTTGGCGTTTTGGTAATGGCAGTCGGTGAGTGTGGGAAGGATGAAGGAGGGTGGAAAAGGCATTGATGTGCTGCTCAGTTTTTTTCTCCAGCTCCCTCTCTGGTTTCAAGATAAATACCTGTCAAGTCTTAATGTCAGAGGTCAGCTCTGAAAGGTAGAAAATCCTCCCTTAGACTGAAAATCGTTTCAAGGTAACTGGAGTCAGTGAAGTGACAGGCAGTGGGTGGAGAGAGGGTTGAACAGGTGCCTGGAGCAGAGTTCAGGATCCTGAATGAGAGCAGAGTCTGAGCCCCCAATGGAGAAGGGGTAGTTTCATGTGAATAGAGCCTTTGTAACGGTGATGTCTAGTAATGCTTGAATGGTAATGCCCACTTTGACCAGGCCTTTCTCTTCAAGGATGTGGTGGGGTAGACATAGCTTTTCCTAAAAGGAAAAAGAATAAAATAGCAATTTTTAGATGATCGTACTCTCACATAAAATCCTGCTACATCACTGATGAAAATTAAGTTGAACACTCTGTAGTATGCCTGTTTGATCACCTCAGCCTGGCTCTTTCCTTTGCTTTCAACCCACTGCAAAGACTTTTTCTGTGTTTGCAGAGAAAATACTGATTTTTCATACATGCAGATTGTTTCAAAAAGGCTCCTCATCATCATGAAGTCTGCAGATCTAAATATTTAACAAAGTATTACATTAAATAACTGAGCTACAGAGAATTGGTCAGAGAGCACACACCAAGAATATAATAGCTTCTATTCTTATGAAGCAAAATTGCAAATAGCCCCTCACACATTTAAAGGCACTCAGATATTCATTTGTACTGACCAAACATCATCATACTGACCATAGACCTTCATTTAGTTCATTTTACTTCCTGTGATCTCTGAAACGTAGGCAAGTTGGTAGACTGGCAGCCTTTCTTCATGGTTTATGAACAATCTTTATCAATGGGTAATTATAACTACAGCCCGCAATAGCCTCTCTTTTAAGACTCTTTCATAAAATTGTCAAAGACACAAATGTCCTGCTACTCTCTCATGTTGCATTTTTGCTCTTGGGAAATGTCCAGGACATACTATTTAAGAAAAACAATAAAGGGGAGTCATTTCTTGTGTGTAGAACCTTTCATAGTCCACAAACCAGTTTACAGAATAACACAATGAAATAATTTTCCACTTTTGTTATTTCACCCTGGTCTGATGTCATTCAAGCAAATCAGTCTTCTTCCAGGGTGTGTCTCCTTGGCTGGGAAAACACTCCACAGCAAATATTTTCTTATCTACTTAATGACAGTGTGTTTTCCACAGCCCAGTGTTCACTTCCTCTTTTCTTCAATTGACAGGTTAAAAAATATATATATATGTAAATATATATTTACATATATATATATGTAAATATATATTTCTATTTATGGTGTCCAACATGTTTTGATAAAAGTATACATTGTGGAATGGCTCAGTCAAGCTAATTATCATATCTATTACCTCAGATACTATTTTTTGGGGGTAAGAACACTTAAAATCTAGTCTTTTATCAATTTTCAAGTATAAAATACATTATGATTAACTATAGTCCCCACTTTGTATCCTTTGACCATTATCTTCCTATTCCCCCACCTCCCCACCCAACCCCTGGTCTCCACCATTCTATTCTCTGCTTCTGTGAATTCAACTTTTTTAGATTCCACATATGAGTGAGGTCAGGCAGTATTTGTCCTTCAGTGTCTGGCTTATTTTACTTAGTATAATATCCTCTAGTTTCATCCATGATGCAAATGACAGGATTTCCTTCTTTTTAAGGTTGAATAGTGTTTTTAAGGAGAATTTAAGCGGGATCTGCATCCAGCCCTAGGTGATGGAGTCACTGTTCAGCAGGAAGCTATTTGGTGTAACGTGAATGGAAGGGCTTCCTTCCATGTGACCCTTGTTTGAAGAACTAGATATTCTTGCTGCCTCAGTGCAGAACTCTCCAAAAATTACCAGAGACACAGTTGCTTTTAGCTTAAAAGACTTTCAAAGGGTATGCCATGACATCTCCAATAACTTGCTCCACTGTCTCAAATGTCAGTGGCTCTTACTCTCTCACCGTCTTACTGTATCTATTTTTTATCCTTTCCTACATTATGGCAAATTCAGAAAACCTCAGTTTGACGTAGGCCTTAGGAGATGGCCCCATGTCAACAGAAGACAATTGATTCTTTAAAGAACAATTTTAACCGTGACTTTATGTCACTGCTGTGTATCAAACTAGGATTATCTTGTCTATGTCGTATCAGGTGAGCATGCAAGTTTATGCTGCCTTCCAATTTATTAGCCAAGTGTCAACCTGAGAAAGGATGGGGAAGTTCTGTCTGAGTTGTGAACAGTGAGCCAGGCTGTTAATGGTGGTGCCTCCTTTTGTGGCATGGTGAGGGATATCTGTGGCCAGATGACAGTGTCCAGCCTTCCCTGGCACCATCTGCCAAGGGCTTGTGAAATTACGCGAATCTGGCATTTCATTGTTAAGGCAGGTTCCACAAGGGCAAAGACGTGTGTCTTCCTCATTCTGTTGGTTCTGATAGCACCCAAGTTGACATCTGGCTTTTCAGGAAATTGTAAATGGCTGCTAAGTACAGTTAAGTTCCTGGTGCTAGGTATTACTTGGGGAAAATAAGTCTTCACTTCATACCATATGTTAAAATCAATATGAAATAAATGAAGAGTTGGATGTTTTAAAAAAATCGAATACTCCCTTCCCAATCACATAAAGGTGAATATTTGATACTTTTTTTCCGATAAATGGATAGGGAAGGATTTTCTAAACTAAAAAAGGATTACTAAAAAGTCACAAAGGAAAAGAGCAAAACAATTAATTACCTAAATATTTAAAGTTTCCATATGTTAAAAAAAAACAAATCTGATTAATGAGAAGATAAATAACACTAAGCAAAAAAAAGCATTTGCATCAAATTACAAAAGGGACAATGTGTGTGGCCTGGTCAACATAGTGAGATCCCCATTTCTCCAAAAAGAAATGAAAGAAAATTAGCTGGGCATGGTGGTGTGCATCTGTAGTCCCAGCTACTTGAGAGGCTGAGGTGGGAGGATCACTTGAGCCCAGGAATTTGAGGCTGTAGTGAGCTATGATTGTGCCACTGCACTCCAGCCTGGGCAATAGAGCGATACCCATTTCAAAAAAAAAATTACAAAGGGTTTAATATTATACATAAGCTCAACAATTCAGTAGGAAAAACACTAAGAAATCAATAGAACACTGAGCAAGGAATGTGAATAGAAATTTTTCAATGAGGGATTTGCGCAAGGCAGTGCAGCAAGACGTTTTGTTTTCAACCTTACTGTTTAGTTATGTGTAGTCTAGAATGTGCCTGAATTCTAGCACTGGTATTTCTATAGAACCTGATCTCTGTGAACAATGCAGCTTATATGGAGCAAGGGGTCCTATCCCATGTCCTGAAAGGAGAGTGGCACGTGTCCTCCAATGAGGGACAGACCCCAGTGCCTGCAGAGCAGTGGCTCCAGTGGCCTGCAGGTTTCTAAGCTGAAGGGCATGGGAGGGAAAGGCTGGGGGCTCCAGAGAAATAGGGATAGGAAGGACATCTGGACACTTCACAGACTGAGTTAGGTGAGGGGCACCCTCTTTCCCAGGCCTGTGTTTTTTCAAGTAGCATTTCCTGCCTTCCTGGTCTCCACACTCCAAGCCAGGTACAGAGTCTGAGATCCTCCCTCCTGCTTATATGGCTAATGATGAGGAGTAAACAGAAGACATAAAAAGGTATGCCTTGAATTCTTCCTGCCTCTTTTCAGACCCCCAGAGGAAGCCCAGAGGTGCCCTCAGATTACTTTGCTGAGGTTGAGGGATGTAAGAAGACTTGCACAGGAAAACAGAAGCCTTACACAAGCATGGGTGTTCTGGCTATTTGATCACGGGACTGGAATGAAGATTCTGGTATGAATTACACCTTGAGGTGCTGGTTGGACGGATGGCCAAGGGGAGGCTTCCAAAGAGGAGGCGTCCCAAGAAAGGGGTCTGGGCCATTTGCCATCACACCAGTCGGGACACTGCATCTCCCACAGAGCGGGGGATCCTTGAAGAAGCTGGAATTAGGAAGGAATCATAGTAGATTTACAGCTGGATGAGGAATGATCCAGAAGAGAAGAGCCCTCTAAGGATCAGGCAGATAAAGTGGCCCTTCCAGCAGGCCCATTGTTCATAATGGACTCACAGAAGAGACAGCTGTACCTTTACATGGACTTGAAATGAATTTAAGTTGCACCGTTATAGGATCCCAGAGATTTTTTTTTTTTTTGAGAAGGTGACAGCAGACTCTTAGTTTGTCCATGGGCTTTTTCTGTTGTGTTTCTTTTTAAAGTACCAGGTGGAGTCATGAAGTAGTCTCCTGCATAAAAACAATGCTTCTGACTCCCTTTGAAGAACTCATGCTTCAAGTTACTTCTCCAATGGTAGAATCTATTAGCTTCACCCACATCCCCTCATCCATCCTTCTGAGCCACAGAAAATGAGGTTGGAAAAGACGGCAAGCCATAAAGACTACATGCTAATTTTGAAAAACTTCTGGGCTACCTCCTACATGCCGCACACCAACACTACAGCTTTGCATTGGTGATTACTTTATGATAACCCTGCAAGACAGACATTCGTATCTCCATTTCACAGATGAGAAAACTGAGACAGAGAGATCGTTCAAGTAACTTTGTACATTAAACAGCTGGTAGTCCTGGAACTGGGCTTTGAACCACATGTGTCTTAAAGCAGGGCTCTTTCCACAACACTATGCCTCTTCCCATAAATCCCTTACTTAATGGTCGAATATGTTAGGTCTGTGGTCATGATACAGGAAGAGGTCCCTTGGCCCCTGGAGTTTTTTGATGGCAAGTCTCATCAATTTCAATGTCAGGTGGGACCAGCAAACCCTCAACTCAGTGTCAGGGTTGGCTCTGCCACTTAGCTCATCTTGTCCTGGCAGAAAACACCTGGTAGGAACAGGATGAGTTGGCACTGCCTGGCTCTCCCTTCTATAGTTTCTTATGCTCCCAAAGAGACACACACTTACTTCCAAGCCATCCACTAGCCTAAAATGGCATCATCCACACCAGGATATTTCATTTTGTTCAGGCTGCTGCTTATATACAACGTCCTGGCACCACATTGAGCCTTAAAACTATCTGTGCATTATTTTAATGTATGAGAGCTTTAAGTTCCTGCATCAGTTTCTTCAGTGTGAAATGGAGACCATTCAACATTTTACAGAGATTTCTTGTCGCTCCTCCCTGGAGTATTTACTTTGCAACCATGCTACCTTCTAATCCTTCCTCTCTCTAGGACATTTCATTCTCTACACATACATATGCCTCAACCCTATCCCTCTCTCCTCTCCACTGCACCTGGCTATTCCTGCACATTTACTGTCTCAGTGGAAACACCACCATCCCAGGGTGTGCTCGTGGTCACCTATTCCCCATCAGGGTCAGATCTCTTTTCCAGAATCCTGTGCCTCTACCATGGGTACTTATCAGTTGAATTCCTCTGTACTTGTCTAAGGACCCACTAGATCAAGAGTTGGCAAATGATGGCCTGTAGCTGGCTTTGGTAAATAAAGTTTTCCTGGCACACAGCCACACCCATTTTTTATGTATCATCTATGGTTGCATTTATGCTACACAAGCAGAATTGGGTAGTTCCAACAGAATCTGCATAGCCCAAGAAGCCTAACATGTTTACTTTGAGGTCCTTTACAAAAAAAGCTTGCAGACTCCTGGTATAGAGAGTAAGCTTTTTGAGGACCAGGCCATGTATCACGGTGACGTTTTTATCTCCAGGGCCTTGCAGAGATTGCTCATTCAATATTTATGGAATGAATGAATGAACACAAAAATGAACAAGTTGCAGTGAAAAGCCAGGAAACTAGACTCTAACCATTTTAAAGAAGAAAAGGGCACATGCTATAAAACAAATTGTTTATTGAGAACTAATTTTGAAATCTGAAGCCTAATTTTTAAAAGTCAAGTCTCCTGAAATAAAATCATATTAAAGTATTTTTTCACCTAATTCAAAACAACTTTCAGTTTCCTAAAACTGTAAAATGTCATCCCTACTTTTTCCCCATAGGTAAAGGTGAAGCACCCTTTGTCCTTATGACTCAATCAGGGATCTACATGAATTTTCGAAAGAGAACCCAACCCACCACACACTAGTTTTAATTTTGTACAAACAAATAGCAGCCGGATATCGAGTGTCTTTATTTATCTACTCTCATTGATGAAATTTATTCTCAGTTGTCATACATTTTATTTCTGTAGTGTCCTTTCCCAACAGCCCCATTTCATAAGTGTCTCTCCCTAAAAATTACAAACCAGAAAACCATAAATAGAAAAAACATTTAGAAATCAGGTGTTGCAAATTTTGGAAATC
The DNA here is from genome assembly GCF_049354715.1 of Callithrix jacchus. NCBI lineage: Eukaryota > Metazoa > Chordata > Mammalia > Primates > Cebidae > Callithrix > Callithrix jacchus. The sequence continues at coordinate 69,322,486 of NC_133502.1, forward strand.
CTGACACTGAGTGGAAAGTTGCCCCCAGTTGGAGAAACTGGAGAAAGAGAATATAAATGTGATTTCTAAAGGAAAATGTGAATAGACACTTGGCTCCTTTTGTCTGACACTGGAAGGGAGTACTGAAAAAATGTTCTTTCTTGTGAGAAGGAGGAGATTTAGTAAGCAAAATAAACCACTCAGTTGCATCCCTGACTACTTCTCAGCCTCTAAGTCAGCTAGGTATCCCCAGTCAAGCTGCAAGGGCAGGCATCAGCAGGCATCCAGTTAGCGTATGGGCTAGTACACTGGTTATCTTGGAGAAAAACCACAGAGAAGCTTAATATTCTGATTAGAAATTAATGGCCTGGCAATGGGCAGAACAGTTCATTCAAACTTGTGCCTAAAGGGCTAAATTAATTGTGTTCTGCTAGTTACCAAAGTACTAATGAAAAAATATCATCCAATAAATCCCAAGAAGTGCAGCACATTAGAGTATAGATAAATTAATGAATGACACAAAAATATCAAAGTGCATCCAAGGAATACTTTGGATGCCAGAATTAAAATATAAATGTCTTTTAATTTGTCTTTAGCATGTTTTAATTGAACTATGTCAACACTGAAAATTAAGTCTCTTCTTACATGAGCGTCCTACTCAGTTTTTATTGATATTATTTTCTTTAAGGTGGCAACCCAGTACGTTTTCTCTTTTTTTCCCATTTTCTCCCCAGAAAGAAGGGAAAAACCACCAGAGTGGTGACCTCCAATGCAGTGCTCTCAATGCACTGTAGAGCTGGATGGGAATGCTGTGAGCTCATGAATACATGTATCCATGGGCAGATAAAAACCTGGAATAATCACCCAAAATGTGTTTATTAAGCAATTTATGGCTCAGGGTGCTCATCAGACATTGTACAAAGGGATTTTATTGTGTTACAGATCGAAGAGTACAAGATAGCACCAAAAGTAATTCAGTACATCTGTGGGTTATTCATACACAACTGAGGTTAATTAGATAACTTCCACATACCCTGTATTTCACCAATCAACACAAAGTCAGGATGAAAACGCTCACATAACTCAAAGTATTATCATGTAAAGAATGTTTCCCATTAGCAAATCTGATCTCACTTAGCAGCAAGGAATCATTATAAATATATTCTTCTAACTATGTGGGTCTTCCTTACTTTCAAGTCCCCTGGATTCATAAAAATGTTCAGAAAAATAAGATTTTCTTCTTAGTAGCCATCTATGGGGGCTGTTTGCATCTTACTAAACTAGAAATTTATCTTGAGGAAGCTAGCTCCATCACTTCCCCAAGCTAAGAAACAGGATTTGGCAAACAGCATGTAAAATAAGGAGGCTGCCTTGACTTTGGAACACGGCCCTCTCACATAATACAAAGACACCCCTGAATCCAGGGATGCTTTGGCTAAGATAAAATTATTTTTTTTCCTTTTAAATGCAAACTGATCACATTGTTCCAAATACAGATATAGTTACTATATAATCCTTTAAGCTGACTTAAAAATAAAGCAGTTTGCTAGATAATGTCACTGAGAATCAAAGGCTAAATGAACATTTCAAATAATTAGAGAAACTACATTCTTCTTAAATGAGAGTAGTTTTCTTATTGATTCCTGCCATTGTAACCCAAGTCCCAGGACCAAGAATGTTCCATGACTCATGGCTTTACTTGAAAATGAATACAGTCAAATCCATCACATTCTGGACCTGCAGTTATTAGGTGATATGGCAAAAAAGCAATGATCTGTTCCATTGTACAAAAATAGAAATCCTTCTGGAAAACACTTTTCTAAAAGCCTCAAGAGTAGACCTAACAAGGAGTTAAGCAGAAAAAAATTGGTGCTTAAGTGACCCCTCCACATGAGGCTCTAATACCAATGATACTTCCTTCCCTGGAGCGCCCTTCTGCATAAGGCAGAGGGGTCTGCCGGGGTGGAAGTGGGCAGAAACATTGCCCAGTGTCCTTCACGGCTCCCTTTTCAGGAAACTGGGAGGAATCCAATCAAATGGTCACCAAGGTAGTACAAGTACGTGTATACCTCCAGATAGTATATTCAACTTGGTCCACAGTGGTATTATTAAAGCTCTGTATAGATTAAATTGGACCAAAATGTTGGTTTTCTGTCCCCCCTGCAAGGTGGCCCCTATACAGCTCAATTGCCCAGTCCAGAATTAGAATTCTAGTTCAACGCTGACCCAAATGAAAGACGTCCACGTGCTAAATCCCTGTGCTGGACACTCCTGTCCTGGAATCCTCCTCCCATCTGCCCAGGGCAGCAGCTCACCGGGAGGGAGAGAAGGACCTGCGTGGCACTGCTGCTGGCACTATGTGGATGAGGAAGCATGTGGTGCGCATACATTTTGCAGTTGTTTTTCAGTGAGAGAAATGATACTAAACTGTATCTACGAAGTTTGTGCTTCTGGAAAATCTGCTTTGATAATGTTCAGCTTCAAAACTCGAGAGATTACTGAAGATGTGACAGGGATGGGAGTTTGCAAGGCAAAGGCTTAAAGGGAGGAAGGACCCTGCAAAGGCTGGGGGTGACAGAGAACAGCGTTTGGATGCACGTGCAGACGTTAGGCGGACAGAGCGTTCCAGTGGTAAGTGATATAGACCAGCACTATAAAGAGAATATGGACAAGACAGAAGCCTATAAGGTCCCTGGAGCGAAGGGCAGAAGTTGGTGGTGGGGCTTTCTCCCCGAGTGCCAGCAGAGTGTCAACAGTCTTTCGAATGTGATGAAAATCCAACTGCAGGATGTCATACGGAGAGCAGAGGTCAGCCTATTCCGAGGGCAGCCATTAGAACAGAAAGAGACAGTGCATACAATTAAAAATACACGGAGGAACAGCTAGAAAGAAGCACACATTTTTGGTTACTAGCAATGGCAGGAGTAACCCCTTATTTCAAGCAGTTAGGACCCTTTCATCATCAAAGATGTTTTTAATCCATCATAATAGTAGAGTAGCGGAATACTTATTTTGTGCCGATGGGTCAAAGAAATCCTTCCCCCCAGTCTCCCCATTAAGGAATGAAATAATCTGCAATTTATACATCATTCTGCCATTCATGCAGTTCTAACGCTCAAGGCATCATGTGCTCACCAGTGGCATAAAAATAAGAGATTTTCACTTGGGACATTTAGAACTCAACCTTACTAAAAGAAAAACTATAAAGTTTAAAATTTAATCCCCACCCCTCCTCTCCATTCTCTTTGTGCATCTTTTACCCTGGTCTGGCAGACTTGGATATAAAGTAGTTCTCCCTGAAAGTTAACACATGCATCTAATTTTTTTTCATTTTAAGCTTGTTGATGAACTCTGGGGAATGCTAATTCTAAGTATGTACCTACATGTGTCAAAGTATATTACATTTCATATTTTTACAACATTAACCAGAAGTCTAGAGGAGGCTTCTGGGATGTGTGATGAGAGTAGAGAGTAAAGCACACCCCCACAGGGAGTTATCATGTAAATTCCCTTACTACCCAAACAGGTATATTGGGGCAGGGGGAAAAGATATCTGTGTTTTAATTACTCAATAGTTACCATGTAAGGAAGCAGAACACCTGTTTTTCAGCTAAATGCAAACTAAGAGGTACAGTTTTATGAGCTGACTTCCAGCAGCCTATTGCTGTCAGAAAGCAAACAACTGTCTCCTACGCTGAATTTCTTAACTGGAAATGGCCACAGTTTTAAATTAACACAGTTTAAAATTATACTTGATATGTTAGCAAGCAAGAAAAGCTGTGGTTTTGTTTTCAAATTAAAGATTGAAAATATTTGTGATCTATTTCATAAATGCAGTTTTATTTCCAAATTGGGTGAGGCATTCAAGATATATGTTATATATATTTTACATACTGTGCTACAGTTTTGTCCTTTATTTTAGCCTCATTGTTAAGCAGATACAATTCATGGAGCTACTGGAAGATAATTCTCAGTGAGAAGTTTGCCTCACTCATGTCCTCTGAAGTTAGAATGATACCTTCAGTTAAGTAGGAATACTACAAAATTAGGTTGGTTGAATACGATTAAAAACATTCTGATTTTATTAATGCAGTTAGAGATACTCTTAACAAAATATTTTTAAGATTAATAAATCATGTTGTATATATTCAGATGTTGCATCTTTTCCCAGTGGATCTGGAGAAATCAAGCTACCGCTGTTAAGAGTTCTCCCAAGAATTAAAACAGCTACACATAAATTGGAATTCACTGGGAGACAGATACTGTTCATGGATTCATAGATGAGGAAACATCTAAGAAAAGTTTCCATTGCAATAAGAATTTTCTACTGTAATATTGTGCTTGACCAGTGAAATCTGGGCAAAGTACCAGTAAGACTGAAGACTGATACGCAAACTGAAATGTGATTTTCACAAAACTGCTATTTTCATGTCAAAAGCAAATGATTCTATCTTCAGCAAGTATTTCAATATATTTCCCAGAACCCTAAGGAACATGTGTGGTCTGCTCTCCGACAGCACCATCAGAGAACTAGAGTCAGATCAACTTTGCAGTTTTCAGTAGTACACTCCTCACGGGGCAGCCAACACAGACCATTCTTCTCATCCAGGAAACAATTTAACGATGCCACAGGTGCTGGGCTGAATTAAAGTGGGTGAGACCTAGAGTCACGGCCTACAGTGGTTAATTTAAATTAAATCATGAGTTTGTGTCGTTTGTAGGGACATGGATGAATCTGGAGAACATCATCCTCAGCAAACTGACACAAGAACAGAAAATGAAACACCGCATATTCTCACTCATAGGTGGGTGATGAAAAATGAGAACACATGGACACAGGGAGGGGAGTACTAAACACTGGGGTCTATTGGGAGGAAAAGGGGAGGGCCAGTGGGAGGGGGAGGTGGGGAGGGATAGCCTGGGGAGAAATGCCAAATGTGGGTGAAGGGGAGAAAGGAAGCAAAACACACTGCCATGTGTGTACCTAACACAACTGTCATGCATGTTCTGCTCACGTACCCCAAAACCTAAAATGCAATAAAAAATTAAAATAAAAAAAAATTAAATCATGATCTCTAACAAAAAAGAAATGGATCTAAGACTGTCTGGTAGCAACCACCGTGTGGTTGAACCACCATGATGAATATGTGGAGTGCAAGCTGCTGTGGCCATCTGAGAACTGCTCTCTGACTCAACCCTATGTCACACAGCCAATGGTCACACTCAGCCCTTCAAATGGGGCCATGAAGCAAACAAGGGCTGAGCTCCTAATTTCTGACCTGAGATATTTTGCCCTTTGTGGTTTCCAAAACTTACCCTTTCTCAGAGGAACATAAAAATTATACTTTATTTCTTTATGAAAATTAAAATTGGAAAATGCTAAAAAGGAAGGAAATTTAAAGAGGCAAAATTTCACCGTGTATTTACAGAGCATTTGTAATCACTGCAAGGCATTTGTAAATGCAGTTAATTCGAGCCCCCAGAGGCAAAGTGCAGATGCTGATTCCCATTATAGTGAACACAAATCACAATCACCAGAAGTTAAGAGATTCACTTAGGTTGCGCACCCACAGAGTGTGTGACCGAGATTACCACTGGATCACGTTCCCCAAATAATATGGACACAAAGAAAAATGTAGACAGATCCAGCAGTTCAGAGTGTACTACAGTCTAAATTCTAAGAGCTAAACATACCTAGGAAGAAGTTTTATTTAAAACTTTGAAATATATTTACTTTATTTAAATATATAATTTTAATGTAAAAAGTCGATATGCTTACAAAGTATTTTGTAAACTAAAATATCGTAACACAAGAATGTTCATGGTCATTCTGCAAAATTTAAAGCCATAATTCAGCAATGAGGTATAATTTGGCAGGGAAAGGAGAGAGGCGGGGAAGTATTTTCAGTCTTCTCCAAATATATAACAACTCATTGCCAATTTTATGGACTTAGAGAAAGGTAGAAATAGCTTGGAAATTAGTTGTAACCTTTATAGCTAGAAAATAGTTCGATTGGCTCTTTTTAATAAATTATAAATTTAAAAACTAATGTTAATAAAGCAATAAACCTGTCTTTATTCACTCTCAGAATTAGCCAATATACATGGACAATTAAAATAAATCTTGTATTAAGAATCTCATCCTTCCACAAGTGTTAGTCATGATTTAAATTAACACTAATGCCATTGACTTTGGGAAGAAAGAGAGGTATAAGACTCAGAGAAGATAAAAAACTTATTTCTCCTATTCTCAAGATTAAAACAAAAAAATTTAGCTTCAATTTGTAGATTATCTTTCAAAAAACAAAAACTTCAATCAGTTACATACATGTAATTTCCTAAACCCTCACAACAGCTGTAAAGTGAAAATGCTATTATGACCTTCATACATACCATCTTTAATACAAAAAAGGCAAATATGAAATTTACTAAAGATAAGGAAAACTCAGCCATAATTCCACTTATATTAACACAAATATCATTAACATCTGAATGTACTTTAGGGTTTTATTCGTAACTCCCTTTGGCTGACGCAGAAGCTCAAGGATGCCAAGTGACCTGCCCTTGCGCATGTGGAATGAAAATTTTCTGCCCCCTCCAGCACTCTGAGCTGCCCAGATAGGCAGGAAGGCTCCCTCAGCTGTCAAGGAGCCTACCAGTGTCAACTGAGTTGCTGCCTTTAATCTTCTCCTCTATCTTTTCCTGGAAACAGTAAGGAAGATGAAGAACTGATCATTTAGACAACAGAGTACATTTCTATTCTAACTTCCCTCATCTAAAGAGGGCAGGTCTGTTAAACTAAGGACCTCATGCCTTACAGAAGTTTGAGATCAAAGTTACCTATTTAAAATTCAGTAGAAAAATTTCCCTGGTGAACCAAATGTCTATTTTCTAGTATTTTTGATGCTTTATAAATTAGATTTCTCTCAACCTGAGAGAATACGAAGAAGAGCCCTAAATTAGCCCTAATATTAGATCCATTCAAAAACCCCCAATAGTCAACCATGAACTGTACCAACTGTGAACATGTAGCCAATCTGCTATATAGATATTAGAGGTGAGGAATCTCCAAGAGCACTTGGAAAATCAAAGGAAGCCCCAATGTATCCATTAAAAGTCTCATGGGGTCAAAGCCTAATTGGAGTCAGACTCTCAGGTGATAGTAAAAATATACCACAAAGAATCTGGAAGCCCACCAAGGCATGTCTTCAAGACCAAGTTGATGCTTGCACTGGACATTGAAGACAGCTGCAGAGTCTGACCACGGAGCATCAACACCACAAAGGGATGTGGGATGGTACCTTATGCTGCTTATAATTCTGAATGTAGCCAATATACATTTATGAATAAGCCACACCAGAACTGCTGTTTTTCTGCCCTATTGTAAAAAGTGGGCTTAAAATACCACGAAGGTCTGGGCACAGTGGCTCGTGTCCATAATCCCAGCACTTCAGGAGGCCAAGGCGGGAGGGTGTCGAGCCTAGGAGTTCAAGACCAGCTTGAGTAAGATAGTGAGACCCCCATCTTAAAATATCATAATAATTTTTTTAAATGTCATGGAGGGATAGTCTTACTCACTAATCTTTACTATTTATTCAGCCAATTTAGGTAGTATACTGCCACAACCTGCATAGACACACTGCCTGGGTGTTAGAGAAACCACAGAGTGGTTCTAGCTGCTGAAGCACACAGAAGGGTATCATGGACCTTGACCAACCCTGGAGCAAATTCCTGGGACTGCGTTTACATGCACTTCTAAAGAAAATAATTTATTTTTATTTCCATCCCATTTTATTACTTTATGTGTAATAATTTAACTAAATCTGCTCAGCTACTGTATTCCATCTATATGAATGTGAAAAAATTATACAAACTGCTGGCTCTGACTTTGGTTTGTAATTTCAAACTGTGTTTCTATTACAAAGGACAATACATCTTAGGCTTAAGAACATAGCTGTGACTTTTTAGTATCTACAGGATGATTTCTCATTGTCCATTAGATATTTAGCTTATAAAATGCAGAACTCAAGATCTCTGTGGCTTGTGTATGTGTGTGGATAAGTTACAGATCAAGAAGTAAACAAAGCTTGCAAATTAGGGGGAAGTTACTATGCTGACTACTAGGAAATCGATGACTAGTTGGTTACTCAAATCTTAAACTTGGTGCAATAAGAAAAGGTAATGATATAGGTTCTCTTTTTTTTAGGTCTTTAAAAATGTCTAATTGTAGATGAATTTCTGCAAGTGGTCTTGTGATATGATTATCTTTTTAGTGTTAATCATTGATTGTACTGTGCCACATATACACTCAGACATCAACCCTCCTAGGTAGTGAAGAAGTATAAATATCTAAGAGGGTGTGGGGAAGTCGTCTGGTCTCTCAACTTAGTGTCATATTCCTAGACAAAAACATTTCCTCATGTACTCTGTGAGATGAAAACATGTTGTGTTGAGTATACAGGAAGATGCCAATTGCCTTCCAATAGGAATTTCTGATTTGTCACTAAATATTCTTTACTTACTTTAACATTCTCATTAAAGAAGTTCAACTGTTGGCCGGGCGCCGTGGCTCACGCCTGTAATCCCAGCACTTTGGGAGGCCGAGGCGGGTGGATCATGAGGTCAAGAGATGGAGACCATCCTGGTCAACATGGTGAAACCCCGTCTCTACTAAAAATACAAAAAACTAGCTGGACATGGTGGCGCATGCCTGTAATCCCAGCTACTCAGGAGGCTGAGGCAGGAGAATTGCCTGAACCCAGGAGGTGGAGGTTGCGGTGAGCCAAGATCGCGCCATTGCACTCCAGCCTGGGTAATGAGCGAAACTCCATCTCAAAAAAAAAAAAAAGAAGAAGAAGAAGAAGTTCAACTGTTATCATACTTTTTTTTCTAGCAGCAGTGAATTTAAACTCTAGTCACCAGTAAAATGCTATTGGATTATCCATCAGGATAGATACATATGTGTATATACACACAAACACATACACACATAAGGGCAAACTTGAAAATCACCTCAGCCAGGTGGAGTGGCTCACATCTGTAATCCTAGCACTTTGAGAGGCTGAGGTGGACAGATCACCTGAGATCTGAGTTTCAAGATCAGCCTGGCCAACATGGTAAAACCCGGTCTCTACTAAAAATAGAAAAATTAGCTGGACGTGGTAGCGCGTGCCTGGTAATCCCATCTACTCAGCAGGCGGAGGCAGGAAAATTGCTTGAACCTGGGAGGTAGAAGGTTGCAGTGAGCCAAGATTGTGTCATTGTACTCCAGCCTGGCCAGGCAACAGAGCCGAACTCCATCTCAAAACAAAACAAAACAAAAAAACCTCAAACCTTAAAAATAATTCCAAAAATATACTAAGTGATACTAAACATAGTTAAGTGGGATATTGGCAGAAAAAGATCATTCACTGCCTGTAGTTTTACCTTCTTGGGAATTATAAATTGTACAATAGTGCCAGGGGCATCTTCAGAAATTATGACAAATTTTGCTCTGCATTTTAATGGTAATTTGATTTCCTTTTCTTCACTTTAAAAGGAAATCTTAATTACCAATCTTTACTCACAATAATTGGTTAAGGGCATTTCCATTTTATTTTGTATCACTGTAAGCCAAAAAGCATTGATGAGTTTTAAAAATCACAGGGAGTTTGGTCATAACCTAATGACCTAAAGTACTGATGAAGTGCTTTCTAGCACAGACATGAAAAATTTATCATCTGAAGCGTGGCATGAGAGTTCTGATTCGCACATCGGAAATCTTAGTAGCCCATAACAGAAGCAAATCATTAGAAAAGGTATGTAAAGTGCATTCACATATATATTCAAAGCCAAGAAATATATATGCAATATTAAAATGTACACACACAATAGACAGGCAGGTTTTAACACTGCTGAAGCAGAATAGATCACAAAGACAATCCATTATATACAATTTACACTCTTTAAAATATAAATTTGTAAGCGTCCTTGTATTGCTACAGCTCTGACTTAAAGATGTTTTAAATAATGCTCTCCTTTTCCTCAAATAAGTTGAGAAGCCTACCACTCTCCCCCACCCCTGAATCCCACCAAGCTGAATAAAGAAGGGAAGAAAGTAAGAAAGAGGAAAAAAAGGGAATTATGGAGAGAGAAAAGGAAAGGGGAAAAAGCCTTTGTCAATTTCAGTAATTAATTCCTATCACTGAGTAGAATTATATTAAATGTAATTCATATACTCAGAAACAGTATCTCAGGTATTTTTAAAATTATTTTATCCCTGGGGCATTAAGATAGAAGAAATCATAAGAAACATAACTTTTGTCAATTTCTGTTTATTACAATGATGATAAACTTCTCAACTTATACAGCTACTCCATATTCTGAGTGGATTGCCTTATGCCTGCCTAAGAAATCAGTTTATGTTATAAAAGCTTTGGGCCCAAAGCAAACTAAAGGAGAAAATGAAATGCAAATATTTAACAAACTGTAAAGCAACATACAAACACTGCTGTTATTAATGATAATCATTCATGATAATAATAATATATTTCCAATGTTTATTATTTTTATCCACATATGGAAAATACAACTACAGAGAATGATAATCAATCAGTAGGTCTTTGCTTAAGAGCCTGGGATAAGAAAACCATCAGCTCCAAGATTCTACTCTATGCAACCTGAGAGAAGGCTCACTTGCGGCCTCAGCAGTTTCTGCTCTTAGAGAATCAAGTGGATTAATTTTTTTTCAAGTTCAAAACTTCACATTTACTTCAAAATCTTAAATTATTTCCCTTTTTCCTCAGAACTGAACATATTGCATATATAGTCATTTTAATTTCACTGCCCTAGAGCAATTTAGATTAAAAGTTCATTTATTTATATAATTTGTTCAATATTATTCCTCAATAAAGGCTGAGATGAAAAAGCATGTACAAAGCTTTGCATCGATTCAGTGGTTCAAATTCATATAGTATATAACATTGTTACTAAAACACAGTTATATGAAGTAAGTTTGATGTTACCTCTGGCACTCCTAATTTTCGGCATGCTTCCAGAAAGTTTTCCACATTTCTTCTGCATTTGGCCATGCTGAGTTTGGGCTATAAATGCAAATATACAGAAATCGTGTATTACTTAAAGGAGAAACCATTTTAATAACAGGTTAAATTTTAAACTTTCTAAATGGTAAAGCAATACATGTTTATTGGAGGAAAAGAAAATAACACATGAGCAAATAGAAGAAAACAAAATATCACCCCAGAAATATCCATCTTAGATAAAAAGTTAATATTTTAGATTTTATTCTTCCAGATATTGTTTGTGTATGCATACATAGATATACATATATGCCTGTGTATGTATATAGATGTATGTATATGATGTATATACACTGACATATATGTTGCAAAATTTTCTGCATACATATGTATATATGTGTATGTTTATGTATATGCACACACACATACACGTATACATAGTTTTTATGGGCTCATACTGTTGTGCAACCTGTTTTAGTTCGCCTAAAGTACACCATAAACATCACCTTTCCCATCAACAAATATATTTCTACATAAAGGGTTTTAATTCACCAGACCAATTAATGTGCTTCCCACCAAAGCCATAGGTATAGAGGCACTATCACCATAAACAGCACTGAAAATGGTGGATGTTCGGGATTTAACCAAAAGCTTCTAACAATTGAATTAACCTTGGTTATAGATGGCCTCTGAGGTGTGGGGTGGATAACAGGCACATTTCACATACATACTATACTGTTTTCACATGGGACGTTTTGAGCACTTTGCTGCTCAATTGTAATATTCCTCCGATATTTTCCTTAGGAAAGAAAGCAGAGACATGACCGATTCCAACCATGTAGGTGGAGGAGTCACTGTGACAAAGACTGGCCTTATCCTGCTAATAGTGAGAATGATGCAATTCCGTCTCATAGGGGCACAAGGCAAAGATCATCAAAATCTAATTTGTACAGCATTTATTAAATCCGAAAAGAAAAACCCTGCCCAAAACAGAAAGAAGCCTGTTGCCCTGTGAAACAATTTAGGTTGAAGGCTAAACAAACATTCTCTATCTTGATTAGGGAGGAGGTCACACCCCTCACACGGGCCCTATGAAAATGTCGCCAGCAGCCACTTGGGTGGTTCTGCCCACCCCCTGGCATGTCTTAGGGCAAGATCACTGCATTAATCCTTGTGCAAATAGAAGGAGCAGACCTGAGGAACATGACATGAAGATAATAGAAGAATAGGTCATGGACCTGGCAGGCTCATATATGAAGGCACCAAGAGGCATTTCACCACGCTGAGACCCTAGCATTTGTCTCTGACCCTTTGGGCCCATTATCGCCCTTCATTTACTTATGACTCAGGTGAGTCTTTTCTGAAACTCCAAAGATGCCCAACATCATTCCAAATATGTAGATCAGCCCCAAAAAGTCAATGGAGAGTGTGTTTCAAGCTACAGAAGATAATTCTCCCTTTTTGGGCGTCTACTAAGATTGCTACATGGCTTCAGGTAGAAAAGTACTTGTGACAAACGCAACGGTTAAAGCTTCAACCTCACCACTGGTCCAATAACTAAAAATTGCACCAATTATATCAATTAGGGTGCCAATATTTTGCTTATCAAATTGTCAGAGACTCAAGAAATTCATTTTTCTAAAGAACGGTCTCTAAGCAAATTGACAATGATAGTGATTTTGTTCACTACTATATTCCCTCAGTTTGGCATAGAAAGTGGACAATATTAGTTTCATGAATGAAGAATTAGAATGCTCTGGCTGGGAGAGAGGACTCAAGATGGCGCTGTGAGAACAACCCAGGATTGGAGCTCTCATTGAATCCACGGAGAGGTGAGTCGGAGCTGCATTTCCAGACTGATCTTTGTTGCCCAAGTATAAAGGAGACATGGGATGCTAGGCAGTACCTCTGCCTGGCGAAGCCGGCAGCCGGGGTGGCGGCGGCCGGCCCTACCCAGCACTCCCCACAGGGCGCGCTTGTCCGGGTGCCCTGTTGAACCAGCAACCTGAGACTTGAGAGGGCTGGACTTGAGACTGAACGAGACTTGGACAGTGGGCCAGCCCAGAGGATTGCAGGGACAGAGCATTTGGGCTAGCCCAGTGGGACGAACAAAACCGCGATTTCAAACGATCCCAAGCAGATGGTCCGAGACGCTCTGTGGGGGAGGGGCGTCCACCATTACTGAGGCAACCCGCCCCAACTGAGATACACGCCCACTGCTGACACAGCCTGCCGTTGCCGAGGCAACCCGCTACAACAGAGAGACTCCGCCGCAGGGCGTGGCGGAGACCACAGCAGAACAGCAGAGCCTGCAGCATTAGGGCGAACCTCACAACAGCAGGGTGGAGCCTCAGCAGGCAAACAGTGGCTAGTCTGCCTCCTAGCTGGGCAGGACACCTCAATGGACATCCAAATATAAAGCCCGAACCCCCCAACACAAAGCATTTGAGAAAAAAAAAGGTTTTTTTAATGAGCTCTGTTGCAACAGAATCAAACGTAGCAGCCTAACAGCCCTGAATGAACAACAGAGCTCACAGCTCAGCAATTGAGCTCCGATAAAGTACAGACTGTCTCCTCAAGCAGCTCCCTGACCCCTCTATATCCAAAAGACTGACATTTGGCAGGCATCATCCTGGGACAAAGATAGCAGAAAAAGAAATGGGTAGCATCCCTCGCTGTGCCACAGCTGCTAGAGGTGCACCCCAGACAAGCAGGGCCTGGAGTGGACCTCAGCAGTCATACAGCGAAGGAGCTACACTGGTAGAAGGAAAACCAAGTAACAGAAATACTTCATCATCAACGATCTGGGTGTCCGCTCAGAGACCCAATCGAAAAGTCAGCAACTACGCAGACGACAAGCGGATAAATCCATAAAGATGGGAAGAAACCAGCGCAAAAATGAAGAAAACACCCGAAACTGGAACACCTCGCCTCCTAGAAAGGACCAAAACTCCTCACCAGCAAGGGAACAAAGCTGGACGGAGAATGACTATGACGAAATGACGGAATTAGACTTCAGAAGGTGGATAATGAGAAACTTTAGTGAGCTAAAAGAACATGTATTAAATCAATGCAAAGAAACTAAGGAACTTGAAAAAAGATATGAGGAAATGATAACAAGAATGGATAACTTAGAGAGGAATATGAATGAATTAAAGGAGCTGAAAAACACAATACGAGAACTTCGCGAAGCATGCACAAGTTTCAATAGCCGAATTGACCAAGCAGAAGAAAGAATATTTGAAGTCAAAGACCAACTCAATGAAATAAAACAAGAAACCAAGATTAGAGAAAAAAGCGCAAAAAGGAATGAACAAAGTCTCCAAGAAATGTGGGACTATGTGAAAAGACCTAACCTACGTTTGATAGGTGTACCAGAAGGGGACCAAGAGAATGAATCCCAGCTGGAAAATACTCCTCAGGACATCATCCAGGAAAATTTTCCCCACCTAGCAAGACAGGCCAACACTCAAATGCAGGAAATACAGAGAACACCACAAAGATATTCTGCAAGAAGAGCAACCCCAAGGCACATAATTGTCAGATTCAACAAGGTTGAAATAAAGGAGAAAATACTAAGGGCAGCCAGAGAGAAAGGTCGGGTCACCCACAAAGGGAAGCCCATCAGACTCACAGCAGATCTCTTGGCAGAAACACTACAAGCCAGAAGAGAGTGGGGGCCAATATTCAGCATTCTTAAAGAAAAGAACTTTCAACCCAGAATTTCATATCCAGCCAAACTGAGCTTCAGAAGTGAAGGAAAAATAAAATCCTTTGCGAACAAGCAAGTACTCAGAGATTTTGTCACCACCAGGCCTGCTTTACAAGAGCTCCTAAAAGAGGCACTACACAAAGAAAGGAACAACCAGTACCAGCCATTCCAAAATCACACTAAATGCTAAAGAACATCAACATAATGAAGAATCTACAACAACTAACAGGCAAAACAGCCACTTAGCATCAAAATGGCAGTATCAAATTCACACATAACAATATTAACCCTAAATGTAAATGGACTAAATGCACCAATCAAAAGACAGACTGGCAAATTGGATAAAAATCTAAAACCCTTCAGTGTGCTGTATCCAGGAAACCCATCTCACATGCAAGGATACACAAAGGCTCAAAATAAAGGGATGGAGGAAGATTTAGCAAGCAAATGGAGAGCAAAAAAAAGCAGGAGTTGTAATTCTCATCTCTGATAAAATAGACTTTAAAGCAACAAAGATCAAAAGAGACAAAGAAGGCCATTACATAATGGTAAAAGGATCAATACAACAAGAAGAGCTAACGATCCTGAACATATATGGACCCAATGCAGGAGCATCCAGATACATAAGGCAAGTTCTTAATGACTTACAAAGAGACTTAGACTACCACACAATAATAGTGGGAGACTTTAACACGCCACTGTCAATATTAGACAGATCAACCAGACAGAAAATCAACAAGGATATCCAGGGCTTGAACTCAGACCTGGATCAAACAAACCTGATAGACATTTACAGAACTCTCCATCCCAAATCCACAGAATATACATTCTTCTCAGCACCACATCACACCTACTCTAAAATTGACCACAAAATTGGAAGTAAAGCACTGCTCAACAAATGCAAAACAACTGAAATCATAACAAACAGCCTCTCAGACCATAGTGCAATCAAGTTAGAACTCCGAATACAGAAACCAACCCAGAACCGCACAGCTTCATGGAAACTGAACAACTGGCTCTTGAATGTTGACTGGGTAAACAATGAAATGAAGGCAGAAATAAAGAAGTTCTTTGAAACCAATGAGAACGAAGACACAACATGCCAGAACCTCTGGGACACATTTAAAGCAGTCTCTAGAGGAAAGTATATAGCAATAAGTGCCCATATGAGGAGACTGGAGAGATCCAAAATTGACACCCTATCGTCAAAATTGAAAGAGCTAGAGGAGCAAGATCAAAAAAACTCAAAACCCAGCAGAAGACAAGAAATAACTAAGATCAGAGCTGAACTAAAGGAGATTGAGACACGAAAAACCCTTCAAAAAAATCAATAAATCCAAGAGCTGGTTTTTTGAAAAGATCAACAAAATAGACAGACCACTAGCCAGATTGATTAAAAATAAAAGAGAGAACAACCAAATAGATGCAATAAAAAATGATAAAGGGGAAATCACCACAGATTCCACAGAAATTCAAACCATCATCAGAGAATATTACAAACAACTCTATGCACATAGAGTAAACCTGGAAGAAATGGATAATTTCCTGGACTCCTGTGTCCTCCCAAGCCTAAACCAGGAGGAAGCTGAAACTATGAATAGACCAATAACAAGGTCAGAAGTTGAGGCAGCAATTAAGAGCCTACCACTCAAAAAAAGTCCAGGTCCAGACGGGTTCACAGCCGAATTCTACCAGACACACAAAGAGAAGCTGGTACCATTCCTTCTAAAACTATTTCAAACAATCCAAAAAGAGGGAATCCTTCCCAAATCATTTTAAGAGACCAACATCAACTGATACCAAAACCCGGCAGAGACCCAATGAGAAAAGAAAACTTCAGGCCAATATCCATGATGAACATAGATGCAAAAATCTTCAATAAAATATTGGCAAGCCGATTGCAACATCAAATCAAAAAACTTATTCATCATGATCAAGTAGGATTCATCCCGGGGATGCAAGGCTGGTTCAACATACGCAAGTCTATCAACGTAATTCACCACATAAACAGAACCAAAAACAAAAACCACATGATTATCTCAATTGACGCAGAGAAGGCATTTGACAAAATTCAACAGCCCTTTATGCTAAAAACCCTCAATAAACTCGGTATCGATGGAACGTATCTCAAAGTAATAAAAGCTATTTATGACAAACCAACAGCCAATATCATACTGAATGGGCAAAAACTGGAAGCATTCCCTTTGAAATCTGGCACTAGAAAAGGATGCCCTCTTTCACCACTCCTATTCAATATAGTACTGGAAGTTCTAGCCAGAGCAATCAGGCAAGAAAAAGAAATAAAGGGTATTCAAATTGGAAAGGTGGAAGCCAAACTGTGTCTATTTGCAGACGACATGATAGTATACCTAGAAGACCCCATCGCCTCAGCCCAAAAACTCCTGAAACTGATAAGCAACTTCAGCAAAGTCTCAGGATATAAAATCAATGTGCAAAAATCACAAGCATTCGTCTACACCAATAACAGACTTAAAGAAAGCCAAATCAAGAACGAACTGCCATTCTCAATTGCTACAAAAAGAATAAAATACCTTGGAATACAACTCACAAGGAACGTAAGGGACCTCTTCAAGGAGAACTACAAACCACTGCTCAACGAAATCAGAGAGGACACAAACAGATGGAGAAACATTCCATGTTCATAGTTAGGAAGAATTAATATCGTGAAAATGGCTATACTGCCCAAAGTAATTTACAGAATCAACGCTATCCCCATCAAGCTACCATTGACTTTCTTCACAGAACTGGTAAAAACCACCATGAACTTCATATGGAACCAAAAGAGAGCCTGCATAGCCAAGTCAATTCTAAGCAAAAAGAACACAGTGGGGGGCATCACACTACCGGATTTCAAACTATACTACAAGGCTACAGTAATCAAAACAGCATGGGACTGGTACCAAAACAGAGATATAGACCAATGGAACAAAACAGAGGCACCGGAGGCAACACAACATATCTACAACTATACAATCTTTGATAAACCTGACAAAAACAAGCAATGGGGAAAGGATTCCCTGTTTAACAAATGGTGTTGGGAAAACTGGCTAGCCATGTGCAGAAAGCAGAAACTGGACCCCTTCCTGACACCTTACACTAAAATTAACTCCAGATGGATTAAAGACTTAAACATAAGACCTGGCACCATAAAAACCCTAGAAGGAAATCTAGGCAAAACTATCCAGGCCATAGGAGTAGGCAAGGACTTCATGAACAAAACACCAAAAGCAATGGCAACAAAAGCCAAAATAGACAAATGGGACCTAATGAAACTCCACAGCTTCTGCACGGCAAAAGAAACAGTCGCTAGAGTGGATCGGCAACCAACAGAATGGGAAAAAATTTTTGCAGTTTACCCATCTGACAAAGGGCTGATATCCAGAATTTACAAAGAATTCAAACAGAGTTACAGGAAAAAAACAAACAAGCCCATTCAAAAGTGGGCAAAGGATATGAACAGACACTTTACAAAAGAAGACATATATGAGGCCAACAATCATAGGAAAAAATGCTCATCGTCACTGGTCATCGGAGAGATGCAAATCAAAACCACATTGAGATACCATCTCACGCCAGTTAGAATGGCGATCATTAAAAAATCTGGAGACAACAGATGCTGGAGAGGATGTGGAGAAAAAGGAACACTTTTACACTGTTGGTGGGAGTGTAAATTAGTTCAACCATTGTGGAAGACAGTGTGGCGATTCCTCAAGGCCTTAGAAATAGAAATTCCATTTGACCCAGCAATCCCATTACTGGGTATATATCCAAAAGACTATAAATCGTTCTACTATAAGGACACATGTACACGAATGTTCATTGCAGCACTGTTTACAATAGCAAAGACCTGGAATCAACCCAAATGCCCACTGATAATAGACTGGATTGGAAAAATGTGGCACATATACACCATGGAATATTATGAAGCAATCAGAAATGATGAGTTTGTGTCATTTGTAGGGACATGGATGAATCTGGAGAACATCATCCTCAGCAAACTGACACAAGAACAGAAATTGAAACACCGCATATTCTCACTCATAGGCGGGTGATGAAAAATGAGAACACATGGACACAGAAAGGGGAGTACTAAACACTGGGGTCTATTGGGGGGCAAAGGGGAGGTCCAGTGGGAGGGGGAGGTGGGGAGGGATAGCCTGCGTAGAAATGACAAACGTGGGTGAAGGGGAAAAGGAAAGCAAAGCACACTGCCCTGTGTGTACCTACACAACTGTCTTGCATGTTCCGCTCACGTACCCCAAAACCTAAAATCCAATAAAAAATTTAAAAAAAAATAAAAATAAAAATAAAAAATAATAAAAAAAATAAACCCCCCCCCCAAAAAAAAAAAAAAAAAAGAATGCTCTGGCTGGTGATAATACTTGTAGAAAAGATGCCCTCATCCTTTGCTACTTGGTGCTAAAGATACATCTGTGGAGTCAAGGACAAAATCCCAAGGCTCACTTAGCTCTACTGGGGCTGGAAATACTAGCAAGCTAAAGGAAAGTACAGTATAATACAGGATAGTTCTTAGTTGTGATGGGGTTGGTGTGAGGGAAAACGAACAAAGGAAGAAACCCAGTTCTAAGAGGTTGAGGTGGTTTGCCTTCTGAATGCTGAAACAGAGAAGGAAAGGGAGCTAGTGATGCTGAAGGGTCAAGGAGATTTGGGGGGGTAGGTGGGGCATGGCTTTCTAGGCACAGGGAGATGCCTGTGCCGAGCCTGGGGAAGAGAGCAATGGCACAGAAGAGAGAAGAAAAGCAGGTTCTATGGCTACAGCGTGGCTGGGCCTGGCCCAAAAGGGCTTCAAGACGCTTGCTGAAGAATTTCTGATAATTGGACATTTAGATAGAAGTGGACATTTAGAAACAAATTGCATTTCTAAAAAGGAAACTGTAATATAATAAAACAAGCTAAAATATGATATAGTTAATCAAATAGGTATTTAAGAAGAGTTTTAGGCTGGGCGTGGTGGCTCCCACCTGTAATCCTAGCACTTTGGGAGGCCAAGGTAGGCAGATCACTTGAGGTCAGAAGTTTGAGACCAGCCTGGCAACATGGTGAAATCCCATCTCTTTTTTTTTTTTTTTACTATAGAAGACAAGGAGACAACAAAAATAGATGAGTCTTAAGAAGCAGACAAGAGTCAGGAGTCAGAAAGTATTCAGGAATTTGTAGGCAAAGATAAACCATGATAATATTTTTGATTTTATTAGAAGTATAATTGGAAGCCTTGGAAGCAGGCTCCTTTAAGGGCAGGAACAGGGACAAAAGGTCACACTGGACACTCTGTGTGCCATGGATTTGACAGGGTAATGATTAAGATCAATAAAGCAGTTACCGCATAAATCAGATGGTAGATGGTAATAGTTTGGGTTAATATGTTATCAGAGGAGATGTTGAGAAAGATCAAGAAAATTTTGGAGGAAAGAATGAACAACTTGATTTGGGTTGAGTACTAGGTATGAGAATGATAAGGAAAAAGGAAGAATTAAAGAAGACAGCTGGCTTAAACAACAAGATGTATGGTGGAACTAGCTGTTGAGATGCAGAAGTCTGGGAGAGGAACAGGATAGGGAGGCAGTGTTTTAAGATTTTTGTTTTGAAAATATTATGTGAAACACCTGTGAGAGAGTCAAAAAGTCATGTCGTGTGAGATCTGACATATGAAGCTGGAACTCAGAGTAAAATTTTTGGATTGAGATATACATTTAGAAATCACTAACATCAAAAGCATATTTAAAGTCATTGGTTGAATGAAATATTTAGTGAAAATGCAAAGAAGAGAGAATATAGAAAACCAGCACAACCTAAAAGATTGCTTTTTTATTTTATTTTTTATTTTTCTTTAGAAAGGAAAGAAGAAAAGAAAGAGAAAAAAAGGAGTGAAGGAGAGGAAGAAAGAGGAAGAAAAAGAGGGAGAGAGGATGGGAATATTGCTTTATTCTAAAAATGGATATTAATAATGGCCAATGAATATTTTGTGTATTTAAAGTGGAGAATGTATATTTTGTGTATTTAAAGTGGCGAGCTCTATAAATATTTATTAAGTTTACTTGTTCTGGATCTGAGTTCAAGTCCTGGTTGTCCTCATCAATTTTCTGTCTCGTCGAGTCTAAATCTCTTTATGGGTCTTATGTATCTGGGTGTTAGGATCGTTAGCTCTTATTGTTGCACTGATCCTTTTACCACTATATCTTTGCTGCTTTGAAATCTATTTTATCAGATGCGAGAATTGCAACCCCTGCTTTTTATTTATTTATTTATTTTTGCTCTCCATTTGGTTGATAAGTCTTTCTCCATCCCTTTGTTTTGAGGCTTTGTGTATCTTTGGATGTGAAATGGGTCTGGATGCAGCATACCGTCAGGTTTTGGTTGTATCTTTTGATTGGGGGATTTAGTCGACTTAAATTTAGGGTTACTGCCATTTGATGTTAACTGGCTATTTTATCCATTCGTTGATGTAAATTCTCCTTTATGTTGATGCTCTTTACTTTTTGGTATATTTTTAGAAAGGCTCATACTGGTTGTTCCTTTCTATGTATAATGCTTCTTTCAGAAGCTCTTGCAAAGCAGGCCTGGTGATAATAAAATCTCTGAGTACTTGTTTGTTCATAAAAGATTTTATTTTTCCTTCAATTGTGAAGCTTAGTTTGGCAGGATATGAAATTCTGGGCTGAAAGTTCTTTTCTTTAAGGATGTTGAATATTGGCCCCCACTCTCTTCTGGCTTGTAGGGTTTCTGCTGAGAGATCTGCTGTAAATCTAATAGGCTTTCCTTTGTGGGTAACCTGACCTTTCTCTCTGGCTGCCCTTAGTATTTTCTCCTTCATTTCAACCCTGGTGAATCTGACGATTATGTGCCTTGGGGTTGCTCTTCTTGAGGAATATCTTTGTGGTGTTCTCTGTATTACCAGGGGTTGAATATTGTCCTGCTTTGCTAGATTGGGAAAGTTTTCCTGAATAATATGCTGAAGAATATTTTCCAGCTTGGATTCATTCTCTCCATCACATTCAGGTATACTTATCAAACGTAAATTAGGTCTTTTCACATAGTCCCATATTTCTTGGAGACTTTGCTCATTTCTTTTTATCCTTTTTTCTCTATTCTTGTCTTCTCGTTTTATTTCATTAAGTTGGTCTTCGACCTCTGATATCCTTTCTTCTGCTTGATCAATTCAGCTATTCAAACTTGTGCATATTTCGCTAAGTTCTCGTGTTGTGTTTTTCAACTCTGTTAGTTCATTTATATTCCTCTCTATATTGTCTATTCTTTTCAGCATTTCGTCAAACCTTTTTTCAAAGTTCTTAGTTTCTTTACATTGGGTTAGAACAAGTTCTTTTAACTCCCAGAAGTTTCTTATCATCCACCTTCTGAAGCCTACTTCTGTTAATGGAACACAGTCCTTCTCCATCAGGGCTTGTTCCGTTGCTGATGAGGAACTGTAATCCCTTGTAGAGGAAGAAGGGTTCTGATTTTGGGTATTCTCAGCCTTTTTAGGCTGGTTTCTTCCCTTTGTTAGAAATTTATCCATCTGTCATCTTTATAATTACCTCCTTTCTAATCAGGTTTCTGAGTGAACATCCAGTTTATTGATTCCCAGCACTGGAATCCGAGCAACCCACTGCGCCAGCCAAAACAGCAGTGATAAGACTGATGGTGCCCTTCTGCTCGGGAATCTCCGGTCTGGCTTTCTTCTTGAGTCTGTAATAAGCGGCTCTGCCTTCCTGGAGCTCCAAACATCGGTCAGAAGGGGAACCAGTCCCGTTTACTCTGCATGAAGAGCTGCCCCGACGAGGCACCGGCAAAACTGCTGCACCAGCCACAAGAGTCGCGCTGGCGACCCGTGGGGCTCCTCCACTGGGAACCTTCTGGTCCGTGAGCAATGAAAATTCATCTGAAAGTGTGGCATCCTCTCGTTCTCTGCACTTTCACTGGGAGCTACAATCCCGAGCTGTTAGCAATCAGCCATCTTGGATCCTATCCCCCATCTCTACTAACAATACAAAAATTAGCTGGGCGTGGTGGCAGGTACCTGTAATCCCAGTTACTCGGGAGGTTGAGGCACACTTGAACCCTGGAAGCAGAGGTTGCAATGAGCCAAGATCGTGCCACTGCACTCCAGCCTAGGTGACAGAGGAGATGGCTTTCCATGGAGTTTTTTAACCTGCATTTCTGCCCCACTCTTTGGAGATAAATGAGTACATGCCCAGCTATTTCCTTGCTACCTCAGCTCAACTCTCCTGGGCTTTCCCCATTGACCATGAAAAGAAGATCCTCCAATTACTCACTGGTCCCAGAGTGTGAGCCCTGTGATACAGACCTGAAAGTGACTTGTAGTCAGGAGCAAAGCTGTGTGCTGACTACAGACCCATCTGGAAATGTTAGCTCAGAGAAGTTAAGCTGCCTGTTCAAGTTCACAGAGCCTGGTAGATTGAAGACACAAATGTGGGCAGCCTGATTCCCAAGCCTGAATATTGAATAACAATCTCCCCAAAGTCAGCACATAAACTTGGAATAATACATCAGGAAAAAAAAAAAAAAACAATAAGAAAGAATTTTAATGACAAGGGGAAATATTTAGGTTTCAATAATATATTTAAAAATTACTAGTCTATATGAGAAGCTCACAATTAAAAAACAATTTTACAAAAAATGATTATAGTAAAGAAGACATAATGGTAATAGCAACAGTGACTGTTTTGGGGTAGGAGAATAAAGAATGATTTTTCTTTTGCTTTCCTTTATTTTCTCATTTTTTACCAGTCATTCATTGTTTCCTATTATTTATATTTTAAATTTTTATTTACAAAAAGAAAAAAGGTGAAAACCAAAAGATTTCTAAAACAATGTAGCATTTTTCCTGTAGATAAAGATAAGTGGGTACACAATTCAAAATGTCATCTTACATCTTGTAAAATGATCACTGTACACTGAAATTGAGGGCTAAGGCATCTGTGGTGTCTCTTTCATAATTTGGAAAAAATTATTAAATGAGAATCTAGTACAAGGCTCAGATGACTTTATGGCAGTTTGGACCTCATTCGTAAAAGATACTGGAGAGTTTCATTTATGGAAGAGAATTTACTGTCCTACATTTAGGCTGCTAGAGGCAGATTCGAAAAAAAAGACAAATTGGTCTTGTTGTCCCCACTATGTTTCTGAGGCTAAAAAAGTGGTTGAATTTTCAAAAGAAAAAAGTATGTTCAATAAGACAGATAAGAAAATAAGCTGAAATAAGGTCATCAGCTAATTTTTCCTGCTGCCAAGAGAAAAGAAAGTAGGACAAATAACGCCACTGTGAGGCATTCCTGGGGACGGGAGAGGACAGAGGAGCCTCACATGAGCTTCAGCCCAGCACACTGACTCTCTCACATTTTATGAACATTGCACGTTTATGGGGCTCCAAATTTTGAAAACTTGCCGTATTAACACTAATGATAATATTGGCTTAAATATATGTGTATATTACATGGAGGATCTTATTTCATACTCACAAGAACATTTCCATTAAAGAGAAGAGAAAATCAAGTTAAAGAGAGGATGAACCTCTTGCCCAAAGTTGTATAGCTTTTAGAAGGATCTGGAATTTTAATCCAAACCTTACATTCTTAACCCCTAAATTCTTCTGCCTTTCCTAACAAACAGCAAAAAGGGTGAGCAGAGATTCTTTCTTCTCTGTTTTTCGTTTCATTTTCGAGATGGAGTCTCACTCTGTCGCCCAGGCTGCAGTGCTGTGGTGCAATCTTGGCTCACTGCAACCTCTGCCGCCCAGGTTCAAGCGATTCTCCTGTCTCAGCCTCCTGAGTAGCTGGGATTACAGGCACCTGCTATCGCACCTGGCTAATTTTTGTAGTTTTAGTAGAGATGGGGGTTTCACTATCTTGGCCAGACTGGTCTTGAACTCCTGGACTCGTGATCCACCCGCCTTAGCCTCCCAAAGCACTGCGATTACAGGCATGAGCCACCTCTATTTGTATAAGTCCTGTGTAGGCTTCAAGGACAAGTTTATCTGTGATTCCTCCACTTTCATCTGAACAACCATAAAACTGACTCTATGGCTCTCTTTTGGTTTACAACATGCTGTGATATCTAGGAAGAGAACCCTGAGTGCAGGCTTTATGTCTTCTACAGCAGAGATGAAGACTTGGGGGCATTAAGGAGTCTCAT
Source organism: Callithrix jacchus (assembly GCF_049354715.1). NCBI lineage: Eukaryota > Metazoa > Chordata > Mammalia > Primates > Cebidae > Callithrix > Callithrix jacchus. Next base: position 69,347,386 of record NC_133502.1, read on the forward strand.
TCACGTTCCCCTCCCCACTATTTCCCCAGCATCACCAATGAGTCCTTGAGTGCAGGGACTGATCAAGAAATTGTTAATGTCATGACTGCTAACCAACTCCTTGACAGGTTATTTATAATGTTTTTCATAGAACTCACATCTTTTCAGGGCTATCCTAAAATCCTCCATATGAATAGAGGAAAAAGATTCTATTTAGAAGGGAAGTTACCAACCAAAAGAAGCTTTATGAAAGACTTCTCACTGTTTCAGTAACCCCTCAAAAAAGAGAAATTTTTATGTTCCTATAGTTTTAAAAGTTAGCAATCAGTAATTTCTTTTCTTTTCCTTTTTTTTTTTTTTGAGACAGGGTCTCAGTCTGTCACTAGGCTGGAGTGCAATGGCACAATCATGGCTTACTGCAACCTTGAACTCCCGGGCTCAAGCAGTCTTCCCACTTCAGCCTCCCGAGTTTCTGGGACCACAGGTGTATGCCACCATGCCCAGCTAATTTTTGTATTTTTTGTATTTTTCTATTTTTGCCAGAAGCAGAACCTGTCTCTACAAAAAATACAACTCCTGAATGCAAGTGATCCACCCACCTTGGCCTCCCAAAGTGCTGTGATTACAGGCGTGAGCCACCGTGCCCAGTCAGTAAGTTCTTTCGTTATTTGCTTGATATTGAAATAAACTTATGTTTCTGTCATTGATATATTTATTTTAAAATTGTCTCTTATTTTACAGTGAAAATGTTGCTTTCATTCCTTTTCTGTCGTATAATGGTTTGGGGCCCAATGGAAAAGATTTGAGCAGGGTCCTACCAACACCATTGACATCCTAAACCAACAGCACCGCCCCCTCAAAATCTGTTTTATGTCAGTTACTTTCCCTTTGGTGTTACTTACAACCGCTGGTGATGGGACATGGATGCTTGCCACCGACCGTGGGCGGATGTGGTTGACCAGATGGCAGAGGACGACACCATCCATGAGTGCTGCCCCCAGGTCTTCGTGCAGACTGACCTTCAATCTCATCTCAATGCTCTGTTGGGGAAATGAGAAGGAATTCAGTTGCTATTAACACTGAGATAACTGTGGGTAAAATGCAACTACGGGCATTTATGAACTGAGGCACTAATTTCATTATGGGGGATAAGGATAACAACGCTTAGAAAACACTCACATTATTTAAATCTTTTCAAACTGTATCAAAATCCCTCTTTATAAAAATAAATTTAGGTTGAGTGAAAAACTTTTAATTAGTAGAATCAATGGACTAATGGAATCACTTTTGAGTGTGATAAGTAAAAACTAAATCTGACTGGTTCAGGCAGTCTGCATGGGGCAGAAGAGGGATTAAGAAATGATTTTCTCTGGCTGGGCACAGTGCTTCAGGCCTGTAATCCCAGCACTTTGGGAGGCCGTGGTGGGTGGATCACCTAAGGTCAGAAGTTTAAGACCAGCCTGGCCAAGATGGTGAAACCCCATCTCTACGAAAAATAAAAAAATTAGCCAGGTGTGCTGGCATGCACCTGTAATCTCGGCTATTTTGGAGGCTGAGACAGGAGAATCACTTGAACCTGAGAGGTGGAGGTTGAAGTGAGACAAGATTGCACCACTCAACTCCAATCTGGGTGACCGAAAAGAAAAAAAAAAAAAAAAAGAAATGCTTTTCTCTTAGGCCAGGCGTGGTGGCTCACACCTGTAACCCCAACATTTTGAAAGGCAGAGGTGGGCGGCTGCCTGAGCTCAGGGGTTTGAGAACAGCATGGAAAACATAGCAAAACGCTGAATACAAAATACCAAAAATACAAAAAATTATCTAGGCATGGTGACATGCACCTGTGGTCCCAGCTACTTGAGGGACTGAGGTAGGAGGATCTCTTAAGCCCAGGAGGTGGAGGTTGCAGTGAGCCGAGATCATGCCACTGCACCCCAACCTAGTTGAAAGAGTGAGATCCTGTCTCAAAAAAAAAAATTGTTTTATCTTAGACTATTTTTAATTGAGAAATCAGTTTTTGTCCTTTTCTTAAAAAAATAAAACTTTTGATTTTTGAGATAATTCTAGATTAATATACAACTGTAAGAGCTAATAGAGCGATTCCATGTACCCTTAGCCCAATTTCCTTCAATGGTGACAACTTGCAAAATAACCAGGATATTGATATTGACAAAGTCAAGATGCACAACATTCCCACCAGCACAAGGATCCCTTTTATAGACACACCTCCCAGCTATTCAAGAGGCTGAGCCAGAGAATCGCTTGAACCCAGGAGGCAGAGGATGCAGTGAGCTGAGGTTGCGCCACCGCACTCCAGCCTGGATGATAAAGCCAGACTCTGTCTCAAAATAAGAAAAAAGATTATAGACGCATCCCCTTCCTTCACACCTCCAAGTTCCTCTTCTGTCTTGCTCCAATTCTCCCTTCCTTCTGGGCCTTCCATGCCACGAATGATGGATCATTTGTTACACTCCCACAGGTCCCCGAGGCTCTCCATCCACTGATTTTTCAATCTGTTTTCTATTGTTCAGATTAGATTATTTCTATTGTTCTCTCTTCTAGTTTCATTCCAGTTCTTTCCTTTATCATTCCATTCTGCTGGTGAACCCATCCACTGGGCTTTTTATTTTGAATAATGTATTTTACAGCTCTTGATTTCCTTTTTTTTTCATGAGACAGAGTCTCATTCTGTCACCCAGGCTGGAGTGCAATGGTGCAGACTCGGCTCACTGCTACCTCTGCCTCCTGGGTTCAAGCGATTCTCCTGCTTCAGCTTCCCCAGTAGCTGGTACTACAGGCATGCACCACCATGCCTGGCTTATTTTTAGTAGAGATGGGGTTTTGCCATGTTAGCCAGGCTGGTCTCGAACTGCTGACCTCATGATCTGCCTGCCTCGGCCTCTCAAAGTGCTGGGATTACAGGCGTGAGCCACTACGCCCAGCCTGGTTTTTCTTTATGTCTTCTTTTTCTTTGTTGAGAGTCTCTAGCTCTCTGCTGGGGTATTCTCTTCCTTTCCTTTGACCTGTGCATCATTGCTCATTGAAGCATTTTCATCATGGCTGGTTTAAAATATCTGTCAAATAATTCTAACATCTCTGATATTTCAATGTTGTCATCTGTAGATTGTCTTTTTTTTCCCCCCTTCAGTTTGAGATCTTCCTCCTCCTTGGAATGATGAGGGATTTTCAATGGAAACCTGGACATTTTTGTATTATGTTATGAGACTCTGGATCCTATTTAAATCTCTGTTTTAGTTGGCTTTGTTTGTTTGTTTGACACTGCTTCAGCAGGGGAAGGTGGCCACCATCTTGTTACTGCCAGGTGAATGTAGGCATCTGAGTTTCCCATTGGGTCTCAGTCGGCCAAGGATTGGGGGGCAGTGGTAGGTGCCTCCTTACTGCTGGGTAGGGGTGGGAATCCAGGATTCCCATGTGGTCTCCACTGAAACTCTGGGAGCAGAAGAGATTCCTTACTGACCAGTGGGGATGAAATTTCTGGCTCCTGGCTTGGTCTTCTCTGACAGCATCCCAGCAAAGGTGAAAGTTTCACCTGACTCAGCCCTTGCTGGTGTGGCTGAGGCAGGGACCACAGTATTTCCTGTGGTGTTCAGCTGCAATAGAGCATTTACAGTCTAAAACTTTTGTGTCTTGCTAGGCTGTCCCCTTCCTGGTTATCTGGTTAGAGAAAGTTGGCTTTTGTTGCTGTTTTTCTAAAGTCTGTGCCCATGACTGTTTCTGGGTTCCCAGCGACTTCAGCTCCAACTCTGGATACATGAAGCAAAAAGAAAGTCCCCTGGAGCTCACCACTATGGCATCCTTCAAGTCTCAAGGACCCTAATTAGTCTGTCTTTTTCTCTTCACCTTCCAGAATGTTCTTATATTTGTTTTATGTATGTCTAGGGGTTTTAGGTGTACTTAGTGGGAGGAATAGGGAAAACAATACCTACTCCATCCTCTTGGAAGTAGAAGTAGAGAAATCAGTTTTCAAACCTTAATTAGAGCTTTTGCAACAGAAGCTCCTTTTAACTGGATAACAGCCTATGAAAGGATGACTTAATTTGGCGATTTTAATAAATGAAAACTTGAAAAACAGTGCATCTCATAGTGATATATAAATTTCTTTCAGAACGGTCCTGTGTGTGGACAATTTTTTAGGCCCTCTTTGAGGCTCTAATTTTATATCACTAAATTAAGACATAAATGATCAATATGACCTATGTTTAAGATGAAATTGTAAATTATCACTCTTTGAGGGCCATATCTCAGCTTCTGATCTTATTTGCATAGATTTCATAAAGTTCACCTTTCCAGTTTGCAGCACATCAGACAGTCTGGGACATGACAGAGGTCTAACTTTCCCTTCATGTTTGCTGAACGAACACAGTCGCTTAAAGTGGTGGTTAAGAGTTTTTTTTGTTTTCTTTTTAAAATTATTTCCTCCTGACTTTTTGCTAAGTCATATAAAAAGTATCATCTGCTATAACAAAGATGCTGACCTATTCAGATTTAATTTAATCTACATTTTGTTTATAGGGCTCACCGCTCATTTGTAGAACTCACTGTTCTCTGAAACTATATATCTATTTGTTTCTGTCTTATTTCTTTCCAGTGGACTATAAGCTTCAGAACAGCAGGGAACTTTTGTTCTCTTCTACATCCATCACCTAGAATACAGCCTGGTAGAGAGTAACAGTCAATTCACATTTGCTAGTGAAAGAAGATTTCACATCAAATCTATCTCCTCCAAGAACTTTTCTTTTTTTGAAAAAATTTATTTTTGATTTGGGGGGTACATGTGTAGATTTGTTACATGGGTATATTGTATGATACTAAGGTTTGGGCTTCTAATGATCTTATCACCTAAGCAGTGAAATAATCCCCAGCAGGTAGCTTTTCAACCCTCGTCCCTCTCTCTCTCCCCTTTTGGAATTCCCAGTGTTTATTGTTTCCATCTCTGTGTCACATATATTTAGTGTTTTGCTTCCGCTCCACCTTATAAGTGGGAATGTGGTATTTGGTTTTCTGTTTAATAATTTGCTTAGGATAATGACCTCCAGCTGCATCCATGTTGCTGCAAAGGATATGATTTTGTTCTTTTTTATGGCTGTGTAGTATTCCATGGTGTATATGTACCACATTTTCTTTATCCAATCCACTGTTGATGGGAGCCTGGGTTGAGCCCATGTCTTTGCTTCTGTGAATAGTGCTGTGATTGACATATGAGTACAGGCATCTTTTTGGTAGAACAACATATTTCCTCTGGATATATACCCAGTAATGGGATTGCTGGGATGAATGGTTGTTTCATTATTAGTCAAGAAGCTTTCTTAGGCTCTTCTAGTTCATAGTTATGATACTTCTTTTTGAACATAAAAAACTCACACAGCAATTCATAATGTGCTGCCTTAATAGCTAATACCAATGTTTTCTTCCTTGCTGACTGACTCAATAACTGTGCTGTTATTTAACCTTCGATATATTCATCTATGATCTTCCTAACCAGACAAAAAGACCATGCAGGTAGACAAATACCTACAGAGTGCCCACTGGGAACTAAGAAATATGACAAGGACTAAAATAGCCACGGTCCCTGCCATTTCCAAACTTAAAAGCTTCAATGACACCCAGCACAAGACTTCCTCTTTGGTAGAAACTCAAATGGTTTGCCTATTAGATAATTGATTTAAAATCTCTGGTCAGTTTGGGGATACAACTGAGGATAACTATAAACATTTTTAAATTAATATAACATCGCCAGGCATAGTAGCATGTACCTATAATTTATGCTGAGCTATTTGGGGGGCTGAGGCCAGAGGATCACTTCAGTCCAAAAGTTCAAGGCTACAGTGAGCTGTGATCACACCACTGCACTCTAGTCTGGGCAACAGAAAGAGACTCTGTCTCTTAAAAAATAAAAACTGGGCTGGGCGTCGTGGCTCATGCCTATAATCCCAACACTTTGGGAGGCCAAAGCGGGCAGATCACTTGAGGCCAGGAGTTTGAGACCAGCCTGACCAACATGGGGAAGCCCATTTCTACAAAAAATACCAAAAATTAACGGGGTATGGTGGAGCACATCTATAATCTCAATTACTCAGGAGGCTGAGTTGGGAGGATCACTTGAGCCCATAAGGCAGAGGTTGCAGTGAACCGAGACTGTGCCACTGCACTCCAGACTGTGTGACAGAGCAAGACTCCATCTCAAAAAAATACATAAATAAAGACAAAAATTAAAATTAAATTAATTTAATATTATTAAGTAAATAAATGACAGGGCATTAAAGTATATCTGAATTGTAATAGTGCAAGCATTGATACATATGTGTTATTTTTATTTACTACCATTTCACAGATTCCTCACAAAACCCCACTAAGGTCAACTGGAACCTTTTTTTTCTTTTTTTAAGAGACAACGTCTCACTTTTGTCACCCAGGCTGAAGTGAAGTGGTGTAATCATAACTCACTGTGGCCTTGCATTCCTGGACTCAAATGATCCTCCTGCCCCAGCCTCCCAGCCTCCCAAGTAGCTAGGATTACATGCAGACGCTACCATGCCCAGCTAATTTTTGTATTCTTAGTAGAGACGGGGTTCACCATGTTGCCCATGTTGGTCTTGATCTCCTGGACTTAAGTGATCAGCCCACCTACACCTCCCAAAGTGCTGAGATTAGGTGTGAACCACTGTGCCTGGTCATACCATTTTTTTTAGTACATAAAGAAACAGACTCAGGGTTTTTAAGTGGCTTGCCCAATATCCAGCAGTCAGTAAATGATGTGGCTAGATTTGAAATTAGGATTGCTTGCAATGTTTCAAAGTCTATTTTTCAACAATATTGAATGTTGCTTGAAATCGGAAAATTCTTCTTTAGTTACATAATGTTTCTTGGGTACCTCACGAAGTTGTTCCACCAGCTCTTTCTCTTCTCTCATCTGCTCCATTTTCCTCCGGATTGTAAACTGTGGGTCTATAGATTCCAAATTTCTCTGAGGTCTTAGAAACACTATAATAGAAAGGGAAAAAATGCCTTTATGTAGTGCCTTGTCCAAGTTGCCACACAGGGCTATTCATGTTCAAATAAAACAGCATGTTAATTTATCCAAAATAATTCATTTACCACTCAAAGAAACAAATTCCAAATCCATAAGAAAAGCCTGGCTCAAATATTTTAAAAGAGATTATGTATTAAATTATACTAGGTTGCATTCTTCGGTGATAATAAACTGAACCCAGGGCAAGGTCTGGGTAACTGGGATCATTCCAAGCCCCCTGTGTGACATGTCCTGCTTCATTCATCTTCCCACGGTTTCCATTTTAATTTTTAATTTACACTCAATCCTTCCATTAAATTCAGATAATTTATTTCAAATACGGCTCTAGAGTTGTATATATTAAAAATAAGCACAAATTAATGTTTTTCTTGGCATAAGCCTGAATTAAGAACTAAGTGATGATTACATATTTGAGGGTACAAAGGAAAAATTCTGCCTTGGGCCAGCTCTTTGGAGATGAGCAAGGACTCCTTTTAGGAAGCCTGGCAAGATTAGAAGTAGCTAAAGAGCTCATGGTTGGCTTCAGGTTCTTGAAGTCACGACCTCCAAGAATAGTAACTAACAGCGGTGCTCCCTCTGAAATGAGTTGAGAAAACACATGCCCTTACCTCTAAAAGGAAAACATCTTTTAAAGACCAATCAAGAAGGTAAGTAAAGTTCTATGTACTGGAGAATGACTACAGCAAGAGTTTTAATTGATTTTTTAATGATACAAAGCCCAGGGCAGATTTAGACTTGAGGTTTTTTTCCCTAGAAATGTCTATCCTAGTCTGTCGACTTTCCTTGCACATACGATGGATCCAAGAGCTGTTCAGAGCCTTGGTTCCTCCATCCTATAGACTTTCAGCTTGAGGTGGGGAGGGAAAGTCCTTCAGAACATTTTGGGCAGAGAACGCCAATGTTACAAATCCATACCACAGAGAAGGCTGCATGGCGAACTGCGATTGCAGAAGTTTCAATCATAATAATTTAAACAACACTGAATAAGAAAGATTGTGCAATTTTTATTCTACCCTGACATACATTTCCTGTGGACCATTTTAGAAATGATTTCAATATTTCAGATTTCTAGAAATTAAATATGATTTACAAATAGAATACTTTGGATGCGAAGAGCTGAGTCCACTCAGTGTAATCAAAAGTCCTGTGCTCGCCTAACTACCATATTTTAATCTCAATTTGTACCTTTGAACATGCTTCTCACGTCTCAGTATTTTCTTTCTAAACTAGTTCTAAGATGTTAGAATTAGCATTCTGATGCTGTAAGAAGATGAGGAAGTTGACATATTTTAAAACGGTGACTTAGAGTTAATAGAGAAAGAGGATGATTTACGGTACACAAGGCCTGCCACCTTGTGGAATCTCAAAGAGGAGTCAGCTTGCGGCCTGGGGCCTCTGCTGGGAGCCACTGAGGGAAGTCACAGGCAAAGGGCGCCACAGGCAGTCACGGGAGGGTTGTCACCAAGTCTCACAAAACCCAGACCTCACAGGATGTAGAACCAATTATTTAAAAAGTAAAGCCAAGGTCAGTTAAAGGAGGACACAGTGACCAGCCAGGGAGACATGAAAAGTAGTTCACAGAGAAAAGGGAACAGGACAAATCTGACAAATTAGGATGCATGGAAGAAACTGGAGAATGCATCAAACTTGATGCAATTTCAAGCAAAACCAAAAGAGAAATATCCAAAAATATAAAATCTAGAACGAATTTGCACCACCAAATTTACCAAAAAAAAAAGGCCAAGGAATGCAGATAGAGTTGGATAATACACACATAAGCCAGCAAGGGGCGCCTCAACACCACTGAAACAAATCGAATGTTTTCTTTGGAGCTGTTATTTTCCTTTGCCTTTTTTCTGGGAGTAATCTTATCTAATAATATTTTCAATATGTTTTTACTGGCAGATTTTAATCTGAATATGAAACTATCAGGAAGTTAAATGAACCATGAGCTTTTCTGTTCAACACCATGTTGCCCTATGAGAGCCCTGTGTGAGGTATCAGGATAATGAAATGGTGTCTGGGTTTTACTTTCCTGGGATCATTTTTAATTTTGCATTCCTTTGTATCTTAAAAATACAATATGCATGCCTGGGCATCTGCTCTATGAATATTAAGCAAACAAAAACTGTTTTAAAAAAATACTTGAACACTTTTTAAAATGATCACTTCAAATATACATAAAATTATCAGAAATAATGACTATTTCCCTGTATTAGTTTTCTAAATGTATTTGTTACTATGACATATAAGAGAACTTAAGGCAATCTCCTTCGGCTCATAATAAATCTACCAAGTACAAAAGTGTTTGCTTATGTTGCTGGGTTTGTTACGACAGAATAACTTTACTGGGACCATTAAAGTACCTCTAATTAAATTACCTGCAGTTTTATCTCTTCTTTCAAGTCCTATTTAAATAATAAATCCTGTGACCAGTCTGGGTCCAGGCTTCAGGAAATTGATCTACAAAAGAATTATTCTGGTTTTCCTTAATTTTCATGTCGCTAAATTTTAAGAGCTCCCTTACTTAAAGTTTAACTTGAGGCCATGAGACAATATTAAGAAGTAGCATCCACTGTGAGCATGTATTTTTCAAATCAAATGCTCCTGTAACTGTTCAAGTGTAAGTAAGAAAAAAGAAGGGTAAGGGAGCAGAGTGAGTGTGTATTATGAGTGGGTTGAAAGAGATGAAGAGGTAGGTGATTGTTTTTTGGCAAGGAAGTGAGGGCACACAGTCTCACTCAGCTGCCGAGGCTGGAGTTCAGTGGTGCAATCTCGGCTAACTACAAGTTTAATCACCTGGGCTCATGCAATTCTCTCATCTCAGCCTCCCGAGTAGCTGGGACCACAAGCCTACACCACCATGCCTGGCTAACTTTTGTATTTTCAGTAGAGACAGGTTTTCACCATATTGCCCAGGCTGGTCTCGAACTCTTGGACTCAAGTGATCTTCCTAGCTCGGACTCCCAAAGTGCTGGGATTATAGGTGTGAGCCACTGCACCTGGCCGAGGTAGGCAATTTAAGATGAAAGAAAAAAATAAGTTCTGCTTAAACTAAGCCTATAGTTTAATCACTGTATGTTATATAAATATTTCTTTTTATTTTTATTTCTTTTGATATGGAGTCTCGCTCTAGCCCAGGCTGGAGTGCAGTGGCACAATCTTGGCTCACTGCAACCTCTGCATCCAGGTTCAAGTGATTCTCCTGCCTCAGCCTCCCAAGTAGCTAGGATTACAGGCGGCTGCCACCACGCCTCGCTAATTTTTGTATTTTTAGTAGAGACGAGGTTTACCATGTTGACCAGGCTGGTCTTGAACTCCTGACCTCAAGTGATCCACCTGCCTCAGCCTCCAAAGTGCTGGGATTACATGTGTGAGCCACTGTGCCTGGCATAAATAACGGTTAAAGAATAGAAAAGTACATATATGTAATTTATTTAGCAAAAGAGATAAGCATAGACCCTGCAGGGGATAATGAAATGCTTATGCAAAATATTGAATTAATCCTTGCAGATAGATATAGGTCAAATTCCACTGACCTTTCCATTATTTTCTGCCTTTTCCTCCACTCTTTTCCCCATCCTCATCTCTCAGTTGGGAGTAATCTCTGTCCTCTGTGAGCATACAAAATTTTTTTATCTGTGTCTGTCCCATGGCACTCACCACTTTGTCTTACAGTAGAGTGATATTTCACTCCATTATGGATGTGTAAACGTTTATGTCTATTTCCAACTTGTATCCTCTACTCCTGCCCCACAAAGCAGTGAGTTGAGCAGAATGAGTTTGTTGAGTGAGTAAACAAAACAAGTGTTTCAAATACTCCCTCATTTAAAGCTCAGTTTATTTGGAGAGCATCCTTGCAAATATAATTCTATTCTGATAATCAGCCACCTGAGATTTTCCTCTTATGAATAATCTAAATTAAGTTTCCAGGTCTGAATGCATTAGACTCTGAAATGAAAGCAGAGAGATTTGGCTGTCTCTTTCAGAGCTGCATCCATAGTAACGAGCATCATACATAGCACATAACAGGCACTCAACAGACGTTTAAAGATGTGTACAAGAAACCATTTATGTACTTGTTGTGAGAACATCTTTGGGTTAAGCAAACAAAGAAAGTCTTTTGCTCTAAAAATTACCCAAATGCACTTTATCATTTAATTATTGCATGAAATGCACTCTTCATATAAAAAATATTTATACCTAAATTTAACTCAATGAAAGGAGATTTCTTCTCTGTGGAAACATGAAGTTTTAAAATTTAGCTCTTAACTTCTCTTTGGAAGTTAAGAACCTGAACTGGACGTGATGTTTAAGATATACAAACTCAAAGACAGTAATATCTTGGCTTTGAAAAAGTATCTTGAGCTTTAGATCCAGGCTACTGTGAATCAGAATTCTTACTAGCTGATTCATTCATTAACTTCTGGCGCCTAAAGTTGAATTAGACACATTCTCTGTCCTCAAAATGCTCACATTTCTTCTCTATGGTCTTGGACAATTTACTTAACCCAGTGACTTTCAACCTTACTTGAACACCACATAACATCACATAAAAAAAGTGAAACAAATGATCAGGACTTAGACTCAATGCTACACCAAAGAAATGAGCATTTCTGACTATGGGCCCTAAATGACTACAGATTTACAGAATGCCCAGGTGATTCTAATATAGAACCAGAGTTGAGAACCACTAAAAAGCATCTTATATCCTCAGTTTCTTCATTTTTGTAATGGGAAAAAGAACATCTATAGTGCAAGATTATTGTAAAAATGTAAGGAAAATATCTGTAAATTGGCACAAGATGGATGGTTATTTCAGAGACGAATGTAAACTAGTCCATTCATCCATTCTCTGGTGATAAAGGTTAATTTTCAATAAGTATAAATTAGCATCTACCAATTCACTGCAAAGAAAAGAGAAATTATGACCCCAAAGAAGATAGAAATGGTTCTTAACATCAAAGTGAAGAGGAAAGATTCAGTAAGAGGACACAAGGACGGGGGAAGAGCAGAAGTTAAGCTATCAGGTTAAAAACAGAGGTTAAACCTGTCCCATCCCTCTCCAGGGGTGGGTCCAGACAAACCTACAGACAAACTTCCAAAACCTCCTTCATCTACCTTATGGGGCAGAACTTTAGGGACTTTGAGACCTTAAACACCCAAGGACTTTCTACCCAGTTTGTCATTTAAAAAAAAAAAAAATCTGTCTGAAGAATACATTTTAGAGAAAGTGGGGAATTTAAAATGAGACAGAATGGGAATAAATGTTTGAAAGAATTTAAATAAAAGGATAATTTTACATAAAGCAAGACAGTGAGCAAGACATGGAAAGGACAACTTTACCAAAAATAGTAACTAAAAAGTATAAATAAAAGACAAGTTACATTATGTTAAGCTGAGCTGGTAATAAGATGATTTTTATTTATAAAGGTTATTTACAAAGATAGCAGCCAATATTAAATAATGGAGAAAATATGAGGAAACAAAACTGATGTAATCAGCTTTGAAATGCCAAGAGAGGCCCCGAATAGGATCTTCTACTTAAAAGGAACCAGTAAGAACAACATAAAAAGTAGTCTGTGTTCCTTTCCCAGCATTAGCTCACAGACCTGTGAACATACAGTGCAGTTTCTTTAATTAAAAAAAAAAAGCATTAGAAAACATATTTCAATCACATTTCAAAGTTTAGAACAAAGAAAATGAAGATAAACATAAAAGTCAGATCTGGGAACCTAAACAAATATTTGTAAAGACTATTTCTATACAGAAGATTTTCTGAGGCCCAGGGCACAGTAGAGACAAATTGCAAATAGGGGGAAATGTCAGTATCTGACATGATTGACTGAACCATGAGTATTGAAAACAATGATTTCGTTATTATTGTGGTACAACATAATAGCTTCATGTGAATCCCTAGAATTTTTACTCATAGAAAAAATAATAACTATTTCAAGGTTATTTTATTTTTAGAAGGATTTCCACGATAATTATTTTCTATGAAATTTTCAGGATTTTTATTAAAATGAGGGCAGCCTGATCGTAGATGTGGCAGAGATGATTCCAGAGTTGGAAACCCTGGTGTGGCTTCACCTCCACCACTACACCATAGTGTAACCCAGGCAACTCACCTCACCTTTCTGGTTTTAGGCTGTTCATTTATAAAGATAGAAATTTTACTGCTACATAAGAAGTCTAATTCTTTCCCAGCCTAAAAAAAAAGGTTCGTTGGTTTCAGATATCATTCCTAAGGAAATACCAAACCACACATAAATCTTTCATTCTAGGCTTTATTTCCTTTAAACAACATTAGACCCATAAATAGCTATGCTTTCTGAAAAATAAAAATGCCTCCCTCCTGCATTCGAAAAAAAAATTTAAGTGAAAAAGAAGTTTATCAAGAAAGTTTCCATTTAACCGTCTTCAACTTCCAAAATTGAAAACTGGATGGTATAAGGAGGGCCTTTTGTTTTGTAACTGTTGCTTTTTAATCCTATTTATTTTCAGTTTAAAAATTTAGAAATCTATGAAATATTAAAATTCCTTGTATAACTACTCTGCCAAAATATATATTGTCCTTCTCCATAAGGAAATTGTAAATGCATTTTTGGTTGAATTTTAACCAGAAATCACAGCAAGTGTTTTATATACATATTTTCCAGGTATTACATATAACATACTTAGATGAAAAGGTAAATCTTTTCAGAAAACGTATCTTCCCGTTGTGTTTGTATTGGGGCTATACCCTGTAACTCACTACTCTTCCCTATAAATCACATTATCTGTTTCACTTAACTCCACTGCAATGACTTTGTATTCTGAAGTAAAATGTTTAAAATCTGAAGATTTCAAAGACTAGAATGAAATTAGACTAGAGTGGAGATTAAGATATCGGTGGTATGTAGATCTAAATAATTATATTTTATTGTAATCTCTTAGACTGCATAAGATTCGAAATTAAAATACATTCACAGAAATACTAGCTGAGTATCCTCGATTTTTTATTTACACATTCGATTCTCAGGCCAAGTTACTATTATTGAAAGTCAAAAAGATGAACTTATACTCAAGAAGGTATCAAAAGTCAAAACATGCCAATAATTTGGAAAAAAAAGAAGGCAAATCATTTCTCAACATTAACATTATTTTCAATGCAATAATCTAGGATCAGCCATGGTACATTTTAATTACCTTAGAAATCTCACATGGTAAGCATAAATAATACAATATCAAACTCTAGAACCATTTAGTTTAGATGCAGGAACAAGCAGAGATAATCCAAATGTGCAAACCCCAAATATTTGTAAACAAGCAAACAAACCAAAACACCCAAGCAGAAAAGGGTAGAAAAGAAAGTATTATAATGCCTTCCCCAAATCCAGAATAGTCAAGTTAATTAAACTGGACATTGACAAACTGCTAAAGAACAATCCACATGCACTTTTCTGGACTTCACTTTCCAGGCTTATACATTATTTCTTGTACCAAGCATGCAGGTGAATATGCTCTATCTTTAGCTTCACAGAGATGAATATTCAATATACGCATTGGCTGATTAATGAGAACATTGGAGAAGAGGTACAAAGCCACCTACCATTGTCACTGTCTCCTTCAGATGGAACACTGTAGCTAGAGCTGTCCCATGTCTGTGCCTGTGTAAGTGTGTTGAAGGAGATAGGAGGAAGAATGAGGGCTGGGTCTGCAGGGGAGCCAGAGAGCCAGTCCGCGTACAGTTGCACAAGGACCAGGAAAAACCAAAGGGGCGGCAGCATTTCACAAATGGCATAGGGTTTGCATGGAAATGAAGAGTGGATTTCATTTATATGGGGTTTAATTTCAAATGCACAATATAGGAGAAGAATGAAAGATGGTGCATGGAATAAAAAGAATGATAAAAACTGAGTGTTAGTACCCATCAATCATACACTTTGCATGCAGTTCATATTGTTAATCTTAACAGTTCTGCAAGCCCACAGACTTAGAGTACTAATGAATCAGGTCAGCAGAAAGAAAGGGTACCCATAGGTTAGGTAGATAAAAAGCAGAAGACCTACCAGATACCGTTCTCAAAGACTTTCTAAAAAACTAACCATCTTAGCAAATATTTCCCCCAAAAATTGGTCAAATAGGACAAAGCATAATATGCAAATATATCTATTATTTAGAAATTAAACTATTAAAAAAACCGTTGTTTACCATTAGTGATTTTTTTTCCTCCAAAGCAATGTAAAATTTCTTTTTAAAGACATCTGTAGGTCTATTGACATGCTTTATTGATAGCTGAATTTAACTAATTATTTTCTTGATCCTGGACATACCTCTCAATACTGTTTTCAATATTGCTCATTTGAAAAACAAAAAAACAAAAAATATTGGACACTAGTACAGTCTATTTAAAAACAAATCCAATTAACCAACAGAGAGATCAATCAATTTCAAGAACTTCTGAGTTGGTCTTATGAAATAACGACTCTTATTTTTACACTAAATATCCATATGGCAATTTCACATTTAGGAAAGTCTATATAATTTTTAATTCAAACATAAGGCAAGGGTCAGTAGAATAAGTAGATATAGTTCTAGAAATAAATATTTGAGGGTGAGCAGTTGTGTTTCTTTGGGAGGAAAACATAGAAAGAAATGTTTGTTTTGAAGAAAACTGTCAGCCTACTTTAAGAATCTAAGTTCTTATTTCAACTTGCTAATTTGAGCAGTCTGTTTTTATAACACAGAAATCACATAAATCTGCATGCTTTCAAAATAAAAATTAATTGGCTTTAAGCATTCTAAAGCTACTTGATCAAAAATGGTTTCTATCTTTTAAAACTACATGTTTTCCAGCTAAAATTACTGTCTATATTACTTTCCAGAAAATGTGAAAAACACATTTAAGCATATATGCTATAATATTTTTAAATTAGTAAATAAAATGAAAAAAAATCCCCATACATAATGCAAGTTTTGTAAAGTTCCCACATGCCACTTGATGTTCCTGAAGATAAATAGCATTATTTACAGCAACTGAACTCCAGTGAGCTTTCAACAACAAGAACAATTTCCGCATTGGTTAGTCAGCATTATAGGAAGGCTGGAAGCTTGGAGAGAAAATTAACTTTGTTTTCTGCTGTTCAGAATAAAAGCTCCATTTATTTTTCACCGCTACAAAGAATGTGAAATGGTTCAACAGCGACAGTACAATGTAAACCCTAACTGTAATAAGTTGAGTTTGGACTTCATAAAAAGAATTAAAAAGTCACCAAAATAATTCTACAACTAAATTGCAAGTTGTACATTCAAAACAGTATTATTCTCTGAAGATCCATTCAACTTTTGATTTGCTCAATCACACCATATTTTTGAATTCTGTAAAACTGGCTGTGAAGATTAAGAGACAGTCTGAAGCTCAATCTGAGGTCCTCAGTGTGTAGAGTAAGTCTCCTGGCGGGTCGTCACTGAAGGCACAGATGAGGTGTGCCTGAACTCACCTCCATTCCACCCAGGACACAACCGAGACCATGGAAATGAAAACCAGCCAAGGGCCTCAGCCCAGAACTGATCACATTTGCTTAGTTCCAAACATGAGAAGGCCAGCCATTTGAGTTTGTTTCATGTACAATTTGGTTCTCCATAAAACACTCACTAACTCTTGTCACACTAAAGCACTTTCTCAAATGGCTTTTTTCCTATAGCGCATTGAAACTGCCAGGAAACCATTACACCTGGCCACTTGTTACCCATCAATCAACCTGCCCAAAGAATGAAAAACATTTCCTTTATTAAAGAATCATCTTTGTTCTTCCTATGGGTGCCTTTTTGCAAAATATACACATGAATAACCTCTACTGTTGTTCAAAATGCTTTACTGGAGAACTCAAGAAGATCTGAGTTCCTTACCAGCTTTTACTTAAAAATGTTCTTTATTAGCATTTGCTTAAAAGCATGAGTAGTAAGTATAGACTAAATACCAAAGAGTTAAAAATATTAAAACAAAGAAAGACATAAAAGAAGAAAGATTAGCACCAGAACTTCAAATAAATGGGGAAATCAGAAGAATCTAATTTTTCTATACAGTCCTTCTTTTGAAAAGCAACCATTATTGTGTACATCACTATAATTTACTTCTGGAAATAAACTAATAACAAATTAAAATAAAATAGGTAATATAAGCAGAATGCGTTCTCAAAAGACTTTTTAAAAAATACTCCTGACCACTCATGCAAGCCTTGAAATGACCACCCTGTTATGTGAGTAAACACACAGAACCTACCAGGCTCAGAAAGCAAATGAGGATGTCTCAGAAAGAAGTCACTTTTCCAGAGGCAGGTTGCCCCTTAACTCAGCCGAGCACCAGGAACCACTGGGGCCAAAAGGGCAGCTATTTTATCTTCCTTAGGTAAAAAAAAATCAATAGAGTATTTCTTCCCCGTTACATGCTCCCACCACCTTTTTTTCTTTGCTCTGATTCAAACGAAGACAGGATATCCACTACTGATAATATGAACTTAGCTGATTCACTGAAAACAAAGCTACAAACTCTGGCCTCCCCTAGCTATTGATGCCAGGATTTCAGCTCAGCAGAACTGACAGGGATGTGCACATTGATAATGCATACACTTAAAAGGCTCAAGAGAAAGCTATGAGTTATTTAGTGTAAGAATGGGCTGAGGATTTCATTTACCTGATCGAGGCTTCAGGCCAAATGGAGCTGTGCTGTTTGTGGTAGGAGAGACTGCAGGAGAGTTCTCTCTAATCTGTGGTGTTGTAAAGAAAGAAAATTAGAAAAAAATAAAAGAGGGGGGGAAACAGAAGGACTATGCACATGGTTTTTCTATATTCAAGGATCATAACAAAACGACTCCCTTTTCGCATTTGCTGCTACGTGATGAAGTCCTGGCTGAAAAAATCACTTTGGAAAGATGTTAAATGGTATAACCAACAGAATGTTGTTTTAGAGTGACCCACTCAATTTTTTTTCCATTTTAAGAATATTTTATAATGATGACATTGGCAATCTTCTTGCATAGTTGTGCGCACAGGTGCATGCACACACATCTATCCACTTATATCCAAAAGACGGCACATGTGATGAGGAAACAGATCATACTGAACTCAGTGATACTGACCCAGTGAATGGAGAACAAGACATTCTAAATGTTGCCTATTTAAGTGATCTTCATTCTGTTTCCTGTAAAGATGTTCCCATATTCGGTTTTTAAAAATATATCTCATAAAAATTAATATTTAATTATTAATAGGACCAGATAAAGCTATGGTAGCTAATGAGAGTTACATGGATTTCTCCACTCTTCAATTAATTAATTAATCACAACAATCTTAGCTAACATATTTCTATAAAAGATATTCCAATCCTGCCTTCAAGAAATACCTCACCTTCAATTAATCTTCAAGAAACTTACCTCATTTGGAGAATACTGACTCCCGTTACTATGTGATGTTCGATCACTTTGCACCTGAAAGAAGAAGGAGAAAGCATGGTATATTCCATTGCACTGTGAAACTGTTGAGGCAAGAATTGCATCTTTCTTACTGCCATCATGCCCCTGGTCCATAGGTACACAATGAATATCTGTTGAATAAATTACTGTGTTCAGTAGCTAAGTAGACAATACTCATATGTTCTGAAAACATGCAGCTGTATTCATAGAAAAATACATCTAAAGTGTTATACAAACCAAGATAAAGAATTTCCCAGAGCAAATAATTCACTCCAAAATATCTGTGGACGTCAGCTCACTTTGCTAGGTTATAAAGTTGCTAGGTTATAAAGTCCCATTCTCATTTTAATTATAGTTCTTAGAAATGGTCTAAGGTAGTACTTCCTAAATATGCAGAATCACATTGGGAGCATTCAATAAATACACATCTGGACCCCAAATAAACTGAGCAAATATGTTGTCAGTCCAACATCAGATTGTTTTGGCAACTCTGGTTAAGTGAAAAAATTATAAATTTTTTCTGTCATAAAATGTGCAGGATTTATAACTGGTCATGGAGAAAAGTCAAGATGACATCATGATTTCCAGAAGGAATGACTGGGTAGGTGATAGCTTCACTGAATACTGGGGGGAATACAGGAGCAGTTCAAGAAGTTGATGCTATCAGTTTAGCTATATAGAGGAGAAACTTATGGGGCAGGGAGATAAAATCTGAATACTGGGGTATAAGGGAGAACTTAGGGCATCAGCTACAGGTTTCAAAGTCATTATTATTTATGGGGTGCCTGAGTCCGTGAGGGTGGCCAGATGGTCCAGAGAGACAATGAAAAAGTTGAAGAATTGGCTGAGAGCAAAATCCTGTAAAACCAGCATGAAAGAGACACACAGAAACAAGGAGCCAACAAGAGACACACTCTAGTTTCTTACCCAGACCTGCCTTCTTTGTAAGGTAGTCAAGACCCTCCTGATCCTCCCTAATAAAAACTTGGGCATTAGCTCATATAAACACCTTCATACATGCCACCAAATTATTATACATTTAAGATACCTGTTCCTATTCATTGCTGAGGAGTGCTATTTAAAAAATCTTCCCACCTTTGACATAAATCCAAGGGAAAACCGTACTTTTAGAATAAAATGTCACTCATGTCCTCACTCAAGTAATGGCTTTGCTAGAACTGCTAACAAGTAACTTCACGTTTGATTCATTCTATAAGCAATTCTTTCCTCTTGCTTGCCCTATCGTCTCCAAGAGCCTTCCCCATTCAATATTATTTATGTATGAGCCATGCAATTTGCAATTCTCCACCCACACTTGATGTGGGCAGTCATCTATAGTGTGTTTAAAGTCAGATCATGTGATGTGCCACCAGTGACAAACCGCTTCATAATCCTGGCCTCCCCTTTCCACGTGGCTCCCACACTGAGCTGATTCCCTAAAGCCACGTTGTTTTGCTTAACACAGCCTCCTGGCTACAGGGCCAAACCCCAAAATGCCCAAAGTCTCAGTTTACTTTCCTCTCCTTAAACTCTACCCCTTTCCCAGTGTCTCTGAACACCTAAAACAAACTCAGGATCTTATGTTCTTCTCTAAATTTTTCAACATCTAAATCTTCTTTACCCCACCAAAAAAAAAAAAGTCTTTAAAGTGAGGACAACTTCACAGCCTTCATCTTCCAATCCTCTACACAAAAACAAAGCTGAATCTAGCACAGTCACTCAACAAATACTAGCTAAATAAATTAATACAGGACTACACTGAAAGGTGTTACTTTCTGCTTGAATGAGACAGAAGAAAGAATATAAAAATAGCTAAATCGTAAGTAAGGATCATATTTTAGCACTGCATAATCCTTATCATTGGCCCTATGAATTCCCTACTTTCTTTTCTTTTCCTGTGACTTCCTTTTTATATCAGCTTTTTAAAATCATAGAGATGTGTCTGCCAAGGACAGAAAATTGCTCTAGAGAAGGAAGACAAGGAGTGAGAATTCCTTATACCAAATACTCCTCTTTCAACCAAAAAAAGAAAAGAAAACCCTTATGTTAAAATAGAACAAAACACTGTAAGTTGGAGACAGAATAAAAATATCTTTTTTTTTTCTTGAGGTTTTCTGTCTTCTAGGGACTCCCAAAATTATGAACACAGGCATATATACATTTTTAAAACTATGAGAGTGAAAGTTCAAACTCATTTTAAGTAGCATGCTAAAATAAAGGTGCTAAGGAAGGTTGGACCTGGTATATTCTGTGAGTACAGAGGAGTAACACAATCTGCCCAGTTAGAGCAGAAAATTCATTCCAGAGGCAAGTGTGCAGTAGCTGGCCAGGAGGCCCTCACAGCACTGAGCACAGCGCCTGTACAGAGCTGCAGCTCAACACCTACCGGCTTAATGGCCTTGGCTGATGGAAAAAACAGACTCTTCATTAGAGGGAAGCCGGGCTGGCCTAACTGACCAAATGATTGATATATGACTTGGAAGTCAAGTTTCCTACTTTAGGAGGATATAGTCTTTTCCACATAATATAATGGAAGCAAGCATGGTTTAACTTCAGGAAGAACCCATGAAGCTTTAGGAGCATGTGGAAAAGTATCAGATGGTTTTCAATTTAGACAAGCACAAGGAAATGAATTTAGAGGAACATAATATACACTTTCCCTAAACGATGGAGTGTTTACAGCTATTAGTTAAGACCCAGAGATCTGTACATCAAATAAGCAGTACAATGAAATTTTGCTGATCAAACCCTAATCCTTATCATCTAATTTCCTATCTCTTTCCCTTTCTTCTTCCCGCCCTTCTAGGAATCCTCATTAACTACTGACTGTGTGCCAGGTACTGATTTGGGTCCCATTTCGAGTGAGAATCCTAAGGGTTTGTGCTACGCAATGAGAAACACAAACAACAGGAGAAATAAAGAGGAGATCAATAAACAGAAACTGACTTTGAAAATCTAGAACTGACTGCAAAGATAAAGTTCACCTTTGCTGATGGGAAAATGGGAGGAAGCTCTACATAAAATAGTCTTGGACTGATATTAAGGTAATGTGATATTTAAACATTCCTTCCCAAGCCACCAAAATGCTTAGTAACAGTAGCAATTCCCAATAACCACTGGAATTGGGTAGTTAGTAAATCAGTGCTTATATTGCTATTAAATTAAAAAATGGGATGAAAACTAGACCTAGATAAAACTATGAACTAGGCTCAGTCTGTATCTAGTATATACCCATCCCTTGTTCCTTCCATCCCCATTCACATTACTGGAAGCATTGCTTATGCACATGGAAGTATCATGACTTCTCTTCTTCTGCCAAGATCTGCTCTGAAGGAAAGGTTTGATGCAATCAGGCACCACTAAGGCTTGTAAGCATGACAGGACTCAGCATTGCCCCTGTTCTACAGCATGAAAAGGCAGTATGCTGCAGTGGGCAAGCAGGGCCTAGCCTTTCACATGCAAGTGACCTAGCCAGTCACTTGACCTTGAGCTTAAGTCCTGCATCGTCACTCAGGCATGGTAACTCCTACTTTTCACTTACATCATATCTAGAATGTAAACTCCTAGGTGTAGGACCTCTGTGTCTTTAATGCTACCTTCTCAGTGTCCAGAGTGGTGTTTGACACATGGGAGGCAATCAACGAATATTTGTTGAAGAAATGAAATGACAACAACTTATGTAAAATACAAAGCACATGTATTTTACATACACAAAGCACATGTTTTTTAAAAATCAGGAATATATACATGTTAGTAGAAGACAAAATTATTGGAATGACCATCCAATGGTATGTTAAAAATGGAGGGGATATATATTTTTCTGGAAGTTTTGTGTCTTTCTTGTGCTACTGAAATCACACACACAGGTGGCCAGCTATTTTATCAGAGTCAAAAGTGGGTCAGCAGCTGGATGCTGAGATGGTCTTGAACCATCTCCGCACAGAATGCTTGTTAGTTGCAATCAAAAAAGAAAACAGTAATTACACAGTGGAGAAACTGGGTTACACCTTGATTGGGTGATCAAATTAACATCACCAAAGAGGAACAGATGGACATAGTGTGGCCCCAAACGTGGCACCCTGAGATGGTCACAACATCGCCCGTGCAGATTCTAAATCAGAATGCAAAGGCTCAACCTGATCATGAGGAAACATCAGACAGACACATAATAAGAAACATGATATTAAAAAGGTGGAGGTTTGTGTTCTTCAAAATTTCAAGATTATAAAAATGAGAGAAAGGTCATGAAAATGTTCCAGATAAAAGAAGGCCATAGATACCTGACAATAAAATGCAGTATCTGCAACTAGACTGAATCCTACGCTGAAAGAAAAACAATGCTCTGAAGAGTGTCATTAGATCAATTGACAAATCTGAAGCATGGATGACAGATTAGATGCAAATATGTTATCAATATTAATTTATGAAGATGACAACTGAAATTGTGTAAGATAAAAATCCATATTCTTAGAAAATACACACCAAAATGTTTGCAAAACTTACTTCAAAAAAGAATTGTGTGTACGGAGAGACAGAGAAAGAGAAAGAGAACATATACACACTAAAATGATTAGGGGTAAAGGACTTTGATGTGTGAAACTTACTTTCAGAAATACACAAATATACAAATATCTGTACACAAATATACACTAAAATCTTTAGGGATAAAGGACAATGATGTGTGAAACTTACTTTCAGAAAGAGAACTGTGTGTAAGGAGAGACAGAGAGAGAGAAAGAGAACAGATAATATAATAAATGTGATAAAATGTTAATAATTAGTAAATCTAATTTTATAAAATTATCATTTTTGCAAGCTTTTGTAGAACATTGCAAATTTTTTACAACCTTTTATAAGTTTAAAATTATTTCCACTTTGATTATAGGTGGCTCACACCTGTAATCCCAGCACTTGGAGAGGCTGAAGAGGGAGGACTGCTTGAAGCCAGCAGTTCAAGACTAACCTGGTCAACAAAGCAAGACCTCATCTCTACAAAAAAATAAAATTTAATTAAAAAATTATTTCCAAATAAGAAGCTAAAAAAGAGATTAAGTCTGCACAGAACCAAAATTAATCTCAAACAAAGAGCTTGATGAAAAGGGTCCAGGGAAGCCTGCACATAAAAAGACTTCCAGTGTTCCACTATTGGGTAATTCAATGATACCTCCACCCAAGGAAGAGGTGGTACAGTAATTCTGTTTAAAGGCCACACCAATAACAAAGACAAGTAAGCTAATAGCTAACATTTGGGTACCCTATATTATGTGACATTTTCCAAATCGAAATTCCTAATTTGATCTTTACAGTAGGTATTAGGATCCCAGTTACAGTAATGAATGTTTACAGAGGTTGATTAAGCTGCCCCCAGTTAGCCAGTCTTTGAGATGGGACTGATACCTAATATAATTCCAAGTCACTGAGCTTAACAATGCAACCACACTCTCCAGCAACACGGCTTTTCCTTTTATATTAATGCTTCCTTTTTCCTTATTTCTTTAACACAGAGACTAAGTTTAGAGTGTGAAAACACTTTACTATAGTACCTGTGCAAAGACCTCGGGGGGGAGCATAAACTGTACACAATCCTGGTACCTAAATTGCCCTCCTAAATCCATTCATGAAATGGGTTGTAACCTAAGTTTCACTCCCAAATCACCAGTTCAGACTTACCTATGACTGGGGTAACTTATTCTTGCCTGGAGACATTCTAAGCTCATTTCTAGTTTTATGTCAAAACTACTTTCTTTACAGCCACTCATGAGTTACACTCACTCCATGTAACTCTACCGAACCCATCCTTATTCTGTCCTCAAATATCACCAGCTGTTTCTCTTTGTGACATTCTTTTAATCCTCCAGGACATTCCCAAATCATTTGCTCTTATCTTTCAGGTCTTTTCTAGCTAAATTCCATCTGGCCAATTCCCAGACTTCTTCTTGGCTCTAAAATCTACGTTTAATGGTCCTTCTCCAGGTTCTCACATGCAGACAGGTTCCCTATGTATTTTAGTTACCATTGCCTAACTCAGCAAGATGATCCGAGGTAAAAAATCTAAAGACTCTAATAGAAATAGCCAAGTCTCATCTTTCATGGAGGGTGAGCTATAATAGGAAAGCAGAACTGAAGAGGTAAACGCATAAAGAAGTTGAAAAATGTGTCCTGAACAATCTGAATATTGGCCTGATTAATACAGATGTTTTACTCCCTGACAAATCTTTACAGAATGTGGTGGCTGGTATTCCATGACAAAACATTGCACTGAGTTCTGGTGAGTCCAACAGCAGCCTTACCTCACACATCGGAGATGTCTCCAGCTGCATTTGACCACTGTGAGAACAAGAAAAGAAAAAAAAAGATATCAAGTAGAATTGAAAGCATACAAATTTCAATGTATTATAAAAAGAGAAAACATAATATGTTAAAAAAGGTAAGCATACTTCAGTGCAGAATCTTGTAATTCTAATGCTTCTGCTGATCCCATAGGATACAGGTTTAAAACACTTCTCTCTGTAATATCTGTGCTTAACCTAAAGTGTAGGAAAAAAGGTATTAGTAAATTTATTAAACTTTTATTGTTAATAAATTCTGTTGGTCCTATTTAGTTTAACTTTTTTTTCTTTTTTTTTTGAGACAGAGTCTTGCTCTATCTCCAGGCTGGAGTGCAGTGGCATGATTCCCCCCTCACTGCAACTTCTGTTTTCTGGTTTCAAGCAATTCTCCTGCCTCAGCCTCCCGAGTAGCTGGGACTACAGGCACGCACCACCATGCCCGGCTAGTTTTTTGTACTTTTAGTAGAGATGAGGTTTCACCATGTTGGCCAGGATGGCCTCGATCTCCTGACCTCGTGATCTGCCGCCTCGGCCTCCCAAAGTGCTGGGATTACAGGCGTGAGCCACCGCGCCTGGCCAGTTTAAATTTTTAACATACTAAAAAGTTACATTTATCTTTAGGATTCAGTGAGGAAAAGTTTATGACAGACATTTCAAGTTGTACAGTATTTCTCCACCATGTGCCAAAATATAATATTCCACTTGCTATTGGTAATACAATCCAACTTGTTTTTAATATAATGGTAATTTCTAATGAAATCAAAATTTTCATAGGCAATATAGCATAAACTAAATTTTATTTTAGAACTTTATTAATTTATAGAAGCAAGTCAAGTTGCTAAGAGTATTACATTATACTATTATGTACCAATGGCATTTGGTTTTAATAGGAAGATATATAGTATATCTCTCACAAAAAAAAAATCATAAGCAATTTGATGTGCATTCTTCTGAAATAGTCTCACATAGTTTCTAAATTTATGTAATTTTAAGAGGTGAGGATTTTTTTCTTAAAGATCTATAAAGCCAGGAATTTCTGTAAGCTATATAAAAGTTACAAAGTCATCTTAAACAGTGATGAGTTTATATTACAGATGCCTATAAAAATGCTGTCTACCAATCAGAAGGCCTGGAGAGAAGAAACCAGGATAAAGACAGGACAGCAACAGCCAACTACATTTTCCAATGCACAGAAGGTAAGCTTTAAAATTTAATCCTAAAATCAACGGCTTAACTAAAAAAGAAAAAATTCCTTGGTATACGAGATAAAAGAAAATACACAATGCGTGTGTAAACTCTTTTTTATTACTAATGTTTAGTCCCAAAGCAGTTAGAAATAAATGACATCTTGAAGTGTCCTCTCTGTATCAGAAGCAAAACCAGGGCTCTTTATGACTATTACACTGGCTCACAGAAATAGTATAAAATTAGACATCATATTATAATAATTATTTCAGGATAAAAATGATCTAAAGCAGCCAAAGTGGTGGGTTATTTTATAAAAAAATAAAATCCATATAAAATTTTACCACATAATATATTTTAAAATAGTACTCCATAAAGATTCGAAGCAAGTATCACTTGGAAGATGAGTTGGGAATGTTTTCTTCCACCATGTGAGACACACCCCACCCACCCTGACTTGTGCAACATCCTTAGCGATTCATTGCCTCAGACATTTCAGAGCTGAAGAAGAGTCCAGAGATCCTCAGTCCAACCCACTTCCCAGTAGAGGATGAAGAACCCAAGACCCAGAACCTGAAGCCATTTCCTCCAGATCATTTATGTCTCACTCCGGGGTTCCAGCCCCAGATACTCAGGTCACTGCTATTTGGTCTCCTTCATTAATCAATCTAGACTTTGTAAGAAGTGTTTGTTGGGAAAGTTATGCAAAATTTAAAAGACCAAGTATTAAAACAATATAAAGTTTGGGTCCAACTGGGGCCCTGTCCCCATCACTTCAGGTCTTTAAGACTCTGTCCCGGACTCACATTCCCTTCCCATCAACAGGCTTGCCCTTGAGCATCTTATCCTCTACACAGCTTCTGTTACTGTGGCGCCTTATGCAAATGACTTTTCTTTTTTTTTTTTTTTTGAGATGGAGTGTCGCTCTGTTACCTAGGCTGGAGTGCAGTGGCACGATCTCGGCTCACTACAACCTCTGCCTCCCAGTTTCAAATGATTCTCCTGCCACAGCCTCCCGAGTGGCTTGGACTATAGGCACCCACCACCACACCCTGCTAATCTTTTGTATTTTTAGTAGAGATGGCATTTCACCATGTTAGCCACGATAGTCTCAATCTCCTGACCTCATGATCCGCCTGCCTCAGCCTCCCAAAGTGCTGGGATTACAGGTGTGAGCCACTGCGCCTGGCCACAAATGACTTTCAAATCCAAGTCTCTAAGCACTAGAACTAAACATCTAACAGCTCAATGGTTTGCTACACTGGCACCTCAAATTCCATTCAGCATGTCCTAAGCTGAACCCAACATCTTCCTCTTGTAACTGGCTATCCCTCTAGGTTCCCCATCTCAGATACTGAGATACCAGAGCTCAGGCCTAAAACACCTTCAGCCGTTCCCTCCTATCCTCTCACCACCCATTTTCAATGATCACAGAAGAACAACAGCACCTACCACTGAGTATCTACAATACAATAATTAAGAAATAACCACCAAAAAAATCCATCTTAACCTATTTCCTCCCAGTTTTTCTAAATTTCCTGCACAATTGGCACCTAATTTTATCTATATAATTGGGATCAAACATTGTGCACTTTTACATACTTTAAAAAAGTTATATACTAAGCATTCTATGATATCACTAGAAACTTTACAAAACATTTTATTGGCTGCAACAAATTCCATCTTATCAGCGACCATAATATACTTAAAATATCCCCAAATTGTTAATTTCTCTTTTTTCCAAATATTTGCTATTAAAAATACCTATCCCTCCTTCTCTATCCCAAATTGTTCATGTCTTTTTGTCTCTTAGAATACATTCCTAGAATTCATTTCAAAGTTTTATATGTTTTTAGACTTGGTAACATACTAAGATACTTCTGGAATGGTTTTGCCAATTTACCTCTCCACCAGCAGTTTATATATTATTTCAAATCTTCGTAACCCTAAAAGGTAGGTACTTGTAACCCCACCTTACAGATGAGGAAAAGGGATGCAGAGAAGTCATATAACTTACCCAAGTTAACCGATGCTGAAGCTAGGTTTAAAAAGTTTCTGGCTAATTCAAAGTCTGTTCTTTCCATGAGCCACACTACTTCCTGATTCATTATAATGAATACACGCACACATGTGTACATGACTACATGCACTAACATACACATATGAACAACTATACATATGCATGTAAACACACGTACAGGCTCTCCTGCCCTGTTTTCTGCCCTCTCACTAACTGCTCTGGCTCAGGATGTAGAATTCAGCTTTTTTTCACCATCTAGGCTCACTGCAAACTCCGCCTCCCAGGTTCAAGCAATTCTCCTGCCTCAGCCTCCTGAGTAGCTGGGACTACAGGTGCACGCCACCATGCCCAGCTAATTTTTGTAATTTTAGTAGAGATGAGGTTTCATCAGATTGGTCAGGCTGGTCTGATCCTCAGGAGATCCACTCACTTTGGCCTCCCAAAGTGCTGGGATTGCAGGCGTGAGCCATCGCGCCTGGCCAAATTCAGCTCTTCTACCATACCTTGATTAGGTGCCTGTGCCATGAGCCAAACATAAGGGAGAATTAACAATATGAATAATCATGTTTAAACACCGTCATTGCCTCTCTCTAAATATAAAATAAAGTCTCAGTTTCTTAACAGCATCCAAAGACATTGCCTACATCAATTCTATACTGTCTCTGGTGATTCTCAGTCCTGGCTGCATATCAGAAGCACTCACTGACTCCAATCCCCAAAGGAAATGTCTGGTGTCTGTTCTGAAAAAGTTCCGTAAGTGATACAGAAGCACACTAGGATGGAGGGCCTCTGTTCTGCCTGAGATTTTCCCAACCTGGCTCCATTCATTCTGACCTTCATGCCTTTCCCTAAGCTTTTCATTCAATCCAGAATCTCTCTTTTTCTTGAAAGTGGCAGTTATTAAAGGCCCAGGTCATTATCCTATCCTTCAGGAAGGCCAGTCCACCCATCTCACCTTTTCCTAGGGCTGGGCACTTACTCGAGTCTATCATTTTTACCTTCACTTGAAGCACTCGAATCAACTACAGTTATTTATTTATTTAATTTATTATTATTCTTTTTTGACACACTGTTTCACTTTGTTGTCTAGGCTGGAGTACAGTGGCAAGATCTCAGCTCACTGCAACTCCCACCTCCTGGGCTCAAGCTATTCTGCCTCAGCGTTCTAAGTAGCTGAGATTACAGGCGCTTGCCACCATGCCCGGCTCATTTTTGTATTATTAGTGGAGACAGGGTTTTACCATGTTGTCCAGGCTGGTCTTGAACTCCTGGCCTCAAGTGATCTGCCTGCCTTGGCCTTCCAAAGTGTTGGGATCACAGGCACAAGCCACTGTGTGTGGCCCAATTACACTTATAAATAACTACTCAAGGCAATCTCTATCTATTCTAATTGAAATTCTCAGAAGGCAGGAGTTATGTCTTGTCCTTCTTTACATCCCCCAAGGTGCACACTGTATATCTTCCCATATTCCAAACACTTAGTTAATGTCGGCAGAATTGAGACACTTTTCAAATCAACTGCAAAAGATTTCCAGCTGTACAAAACTGATCCACCACTATTCTTCCAGGGTCAGACAACAATGGTGGTGTATTCTCGTTGGCATTCTCGGATACACTAACTAACCTTTTCATAAATTTGCAGAGCCCAGCTAGGATTGCTGCCGTGTGATTCCCATGCTCATCATATTAGAAGCCCACATCAGTTTACCAAGCCCTCTACTTCTCTAGAGATAGTGTAGTTATTACCTCATACATGACACCTGCTATTGTTTAGCTGAAAACATTTTGTTCATGGAATTCCATTACCGTTAGTTAAGAAATCAAAAAATATTATCCACATATCCACTGCATGTAGTGCCTATTATTAATCAAAGTAAATTCAGATTTAAAAATTATCCTGTATCCCAAATCTTTAGAAATACATTCTTTACTTAATATATATTTGCACAACCCCAGACAAATATAGTATTATTTGATACACCAATTCTTTCCTTTTTGGAAAAAAATTTCTTGTTTTTATAAACCAGGGATTTATACTTTAAGCAATATATAATATGTACTTTTACTGTATTTTTGTTTTCTAAGACTTATACCAAAAATTCCCATATGAATTTCATGACAGGTGAATAAACTCAATAAAGGGTAGAAAAAGGGGAAGTTGATCTCAGTCCCTCCAGAAATTTGACTCTTTTATTTTTGCATCTTAAGAAAACAGGCAACAAACATGACTTTTCTTTGTTAGTAGCTGGAATGAGCCAAAATTGTTTGTGTAGGTATTTTAGGAACTTAGACAACGTACTCAATACATTAGTATGTATTATTGATACATACAACTTGGACCAAGGACACACATACCCATTGGGGTCTTGCAGCAAATCTACTGCTTCTCTCAGCTGCTCGATCATTGCTATATCCATGTCCTGATCTTTGGATGAACTTACTCTGTAACATGAAACCAAGCATAAGAATGAAAATGATCAATACAACGTGAATATCATCAAATTTCTTATAAGCAAACTTACAAAAATCCATCTAACATATAGAAGTGATTTTGACAAATTCAGTGTTATGGTGAAAATGTGTTTGCACCTTGTGGGGTGACGCCAGAGTGTGGTGGGAAGAGCCCCTGAGTAGGGGAAGCCCAGCTCCACTGTAAAGCAGCTCCCATAAGATTTTCATGCCCGTCCACCCCTAACTGCTCCTGTGCACAATAAGGCAACGGAGTAGATGAGAGTCTCTCACAGTTGTGCTTTACTGAGATCTAGGGGGCGTCATGGGGGGATCAGCTGGCCGGGTCTGTAGTATTTCTGGGCCTTCCAACTCCAGTTCAACCAGTTTTATTACTTTTATGCATACAGGGTTTCATTGTGGGGCAGCTGTTCTCAATCCAAACTCTAGATGCAGCAAAATCAACTGTGGAGCTTAAAAACCATGCCAGGCCCTATACTTCCAAATGGGTCTGACTAGGGGTTCAGCATTTTATAAAGCTCTACAGCTAATCCTGGTTTATAGCCAGGATTGAACGCGGTAGATATAAGACTGAGAATGGAGCTTCCAAAACTTTATATAGTTTAAAAACAACTGCCCCTTTCCCTATGATTCTGATTGTATAATCGAGCTCGGCCTCTTTGGCTCTTAGCAGCATATCCAGTGAGTTGCCAGTAATACAGACACTGACTGGAGAGGAACTTTACAATGTTTTTAAAGGACAAGAGAGATTTGATCACAGCAAGCCCTTCCCGCTATAGAGCATAAGCCAATGACTTTCTGTAAGGAGAAAAGTTTTAACAATGGGATAATCCTCACTAAGAAGAAAAAGCCTACAAGGTATGATGGACAGTCCACACCCACTTCCCAGATCATAGAAATAAAAATCATAGGAACAGATACTATACTCTATGCCACATGGTCCAAACTCAATTACCCTGGACATGGTTCACTGTCTGATGGGATCACTCACCCCCGTCCCCTGTAAATCTTACTAAATAAATACTTGTAGACAATAAAGAAGAAGGATTATCTGTCTATACAAGAGTTCTTGGGATCAAAGGCCAGCCCTCTGTGACCTGGTGGCAAGACAACCAATCTCTCTGTGCCTCAGTTGTGTCATCTGTGAAGTGGGGGACAAGAACAGAACTTATCTGTTAGACTGTTGTAAAGATGAAATGAGTTATGGCCTGGCACACGATATTTAATAAATGGTAGCTCTAGCAATTAGAAGTCTTGGGACCAGAAGTCTATGGTGTTCTCAGATCTTGAAGGGGATGACTCGGGTAGAGAAGATCAGCACTACAGATCACTTCAGGTCCAGCTGTTGGCTCCTTCAGGCAATTGTAAGGAAGGTGGAACCTCCAGTCTAGAAATTCTAGCTAATCCTCTGAATCACATTACTACTCACAGCCTCAAAGCAGATGAGACTCAAGGCCAATGAAGAGGTTTGTACTGCCCAATACCATGACAAAAGCATCAGACAGAGAAAAACTGGCGACTTCTCATCAACATTGTCTGTATGAATATCAGCTTGCCCACAGAAAAGCAGACCAAAAGTCTCTCACAACAGGGCTGCCCGTCTGCTTGCAAAGCAGACTTAAGAGCGATGACAGCTCGTAACCAAGCCCTCGGCACTCACATGGCCTCAGTTTGCCAGTGCGCATCCTCTTCTATCCGTAACAGCTCCTCACAGTCTTCTGCCCTTGCCTGTGGACAAAACACATGGGGTTCCTGAAAACCACTGGCTACTCAGCAGTCGGGAGCCCAAACCTGCCCAGCCCAGGTTTATAACCGCATTATTCACAACAGCCGAAAGCTGGAAACAAGCTCAACAGCCATCTACGGAGGGATGGATAAACAAAATCTGGTATGTACATGGACAATATTACTCAGCCTTAAAAAGGGGGAAATTCTCATGCATGTCATATATATTGATAAACCTGGAGGACATTATGCTATGTGCAATAAGCCAGTCACAAAAAGACAAATACTGTACTGATTACACTTACGTGAGGTGTCTACAGTAATCAAATTCATCCAGACAGAAAGTTAGAATGTTTGCTGCCAGGGGCAGCCGGGTGGGAAATAGGAGTTGTTATTTCAAGGGTACACACAGTCAGTTTTGCAAGATGAGAAGAGTTCTGGAGACAGTCCGCACGACGTGAATGGAGGTAAAACACTCTGAACTACATGTACATTTAAAAAATAGCTAAGGTGGTACATTCTGTAAGTATTTTACCATAATTATTATTTTTTTCAAGATGGACTCTCACTCTGTCGCCCAGGCTGGAGTCCAGTGGTGCGATCTCAGCATACTGCAACTTCTGCCTCCCAAGTAGCTGGGACTACAGGCCCGCACCACCAACTCTCAGCTAATTTTTTTGTGCTTTTAGTATAGAGATAGAGTTTCACCATGTTGGCCAGGCTGATCTTGAACTCCTGACCTGAGGTGATCCACCCACCTCAGCCTCCCAAAGTGCTGGGATTATAGGCGTGAGCCACCGCGCCCAGCAAAATTTTTAAATTAAAAAAAATATATATGTGGCCCAGGACCACAGCATCTGTTAACTTATCATCAGAAACTTAAAGCCTCACTGGATTCTGTTTCCCTTGTAGCACATCCTCGTATTGAGAGATCCCTCTCCTGGGCTTGTGGGTCACCCGTGAAGATGCACCCTAATGTTTGTGAGAGCAGGGGTGTGTGTGTAAGTAGGAGTGTGCACGCATATGTATGTAGTGGGGAAAGGAGACAAGTACAAAATATTTAACAACAGAAAAGTGCTTCTGATTGCATCTAATAGTTTTCATGTGTACGACATCTGGAATTCACTCAAACGTTCTCCCTGTACCTCCACCCCACTGTTTTCCAAAGCGACACTGTCATGGCAGTGACTATTTAGAAAGGCATGTCTCACCGTGGGCCTTCCATGGTCTCCTTGCACGTTCATCTCTGACAGAGAGAAATGCTGTTTTAACCCAGCTAAAGGCTAGAGCAAAAGCCAACCTGAACAGAGCTACATTTCCCTAGCAAGGAGGGAACAGCAGCCAAAAGGACCATTTTTGGTGTCAATATTCCAGCTTATCGGTAACTAACTCGGGACCAGTCAGTCCTCCAGATGTGTTGTTAGGACAAGACACTTCCCGAGGACACTGCCAGCTGCCCAGTGCTGGAACTCTGGCTGGGAAAACACTTGGACTTTTTCTATAGCAATTACACTTTTCTTGTACAATACAGTCAATGTACAAATGACTGTGCCACTCTCCACACTCCAGATGACAGAAAAATTCATGGCTAAAAATATACTACCAGCAATGATCAAGACAAAGTGTTCTTATTTCTTTTTGTTGGGTTTCAACCATAGGAGCAATGGGTATTTCTTCGTAATTTTTTTGTTTCAAAACCAAAAGTAGTCAATAGTATAAAATGTCTCATTTTTTCATTAGGCAAAACAGGCTCACTGGGCTGCTTCTGCAAAGTTAAATGGTTATACAGTTGATCCTCCTTATCTGTGGATTCTGCATTTGTGAGTTTGCCCACTCACTAACAGGTATTTTTAGTCCCCAAACCAGTACTCGCGGTGCTCTGGAGGTCATCTGCAGACATCTTTCAGGGTGGTGAGAAATTTGAGTCCCAGGATGTACACGTTACTAGATCAGGCGGAATGAAGTGACACTCTGCCTTCTTCTTTCATTACTGCAAATAAGTGGCCTTTTCCACGGTCTAGTTAGTGCCATGTTTTCACACCATTGTGCTTTTTCATGGTGATTTCACTTTAAAATGGTTCTGAACATAGTGCTGAAGTGCTGCCTCATGCTCTGAAGCCCAAGAAAGCTGTGACATGCCTTACAGAGAACAATATGTGTGTTCGACAGGCTTCCTTCAGGCATGAGATACCGTGCTGTTGGTTATATATTGAATAAGGTATCTTTAAAAAGAAATGCACACAAATCAAGGTTATGTGTTAACTGGTTGACAAAAATATTGTGACCAGAGGCTAGCAGAAACCCAGCCCTCTATTTCCCTAATGAGTGATGGCTCAGTATTGGATAATTCAATATGCACAGTGATGTCCCACAATATAACTGCTGTGAATAATGAAAATTGACTGTGGTTACAAAGGTCCAAGATGCTTATTCAGTAAAGAAAACAGGATCATATAAAGCACAGAACTCTGTTTTTTTGAGAAAGCGTCTCGCTCCTCCTCCCAGGCTGGAGTGCAGTGGTGAAACCATGGCTCACTGAAGATTCAACCTCCCAGGCTCGAGTGATCCTCCCTCCTCAGCATGCTGAGCAGCTGAGACTCGAGAAGCACACCATCACACCCAGCTAACTTTTGGTTTTTTTGTAGAGATGGAGTCTTAGTATGTTGTCCAGGCTGGTTTTGAACTCATGGGCTCAAGAGATCCTCCTGCCTCAGCCTCCCAAAGTGGGGATTATAGGTGTGAGTCACTGTGCCAGGTCAAGCACAGGTTCAAGGACTTAGATGGATATCAAGCCTAATATGGGCCTGATTTTCAATACATAAATTTTCCTTAACTTGTTATAGATGTTTATTTCATCGTTAGTATTTTCCTTTTGATTTTTCAAGAGAAGTATCTTCCAGAAAGCATTTGCCAAGTTGACTTCCACACCTCCATCTGCTCCTCTAGTTTCCATCCGCAGGACCCATTCAGCAGAGCAGCCATTTCCACAAAGTCCTTGGAAACTCTGAATCCAGGGAAATCAGCTTTTCTGAAATAATATGCTTTATTTTTACTAACTGCTTTGTTTCCTCTGGAACTTAAATATGGGCATCTTCGTAACACATTCTCCAAGGTTTCTATCTTTACCTTAGATTCTTATCTTAAGATGAATGCTTGATAAACTCCAATTTTCAGATTTTCATAGCAGAGTCATCCCACAGAGCTGAGAGAAGGAGTCTAATCAGGGGAAGCCTTGTAGAACCAGTGGCCTGAGAGGAATGTAATTAGATTTGTACTTTAGAAAAATGTTTGGTGGCAGACTACGTTGTGTGTGTGTGTGTGTGTGTGTGTGTGCACGCGCACGCGCATGCATGCACAGGAGTGCAGCGCGGGGTTAGAACTGGATTGGGGCGGGGTGGTGCCTGAAGTAATCAAAGTGAGGAATGATGAGGCTCAAGTGAAGCAATGTTAATGGAGATGGGACAGAAACGAGGCAATGGGTGTGACCTGTTTTAAAACAAGGATGTATGGATTCACAACATTAAATATAGAGAATAAAGGCTTTCTGTGTTTCATCCTTCTAGACAACTTCTGTTATCTGTAAACATATGTCAGGTTCATTATTTTGGTCTTGAGTCCATAAGCATATCCTGAGCACACCAAGGTCTCCTACAGTGTAAAATTCAGCTGTTTTCCTCTCTATTTCCTTGAAGGTGATGCCCAGAGATGTGAATTGAGGCTGGGTCCAGCCATCAGGACACAATGCTCAGAAAATGAGGATGAGAACTTAGGGATCCCTTTCTTGGCTTCAACATAGTAACTCAGAAGTCACCTCACAAGCCACAGTGAATCTGAATTTTACAAAACAATCATCTTTATAATTCTTGGGTGCCACAATCTGAACCAAAAGGGCTGGGAGAAATATACCAAGCACCTAATCATGTTGTGAAGTGGAGCCTTCACTACCTCCTTCAGTAAAGGGCTAGTTTTTCTCTCCTCTCTATGTTACTGCTAAGGTGAAGGTTTTCCTGACAACTCGGCAACTTCACCTGCCCTTTCAATGCCTCGGAGCACCTACAAAATTTCAGAAAGAAGTGTCCTCAGAGTGATCTTTCCAAAAAAGGAAAGACATAATTTCTCAATTTTAAAAGTCTCCACTTTTCTCTTTACACTATAAATATACTCCCAAGAAAAGGCTTTACCTAGACTATGTTGAAAAGAATGTCAAACGATTTCAGCTTTTACTGCACGGAAATGATCACACTAATGAATTTGCTAATTTGTACGATACATTGAGTAGCGAGAAAAAAACTGGATCCATAAGCAGACAAATGGGGAGGCACACATGGCAGGGACCAGCTGCTCACGTCAGCAAATAGACACGCTGGGCACTGAGGTGTTCGGGAGGCTTCGGGGAGGGCGCAGCAAACTGGACACTGGACGGGAGAGACTGGCAACCTTGAACCTAAATTGCAAGGTGCCAAACAGAAGTAAGTGAGTAAAAAATGTAGTTGATCCAATCTTACCTTAAAGTTCATAAACTCCGGATGGAGACCATCTGCTCTGTCAGTAAACTGGTCTCTTTCTTCTCCTGAGCTGGTGCCATCACCCAAAAGGGAAGGCTTCGGTTGAAATTCCTGATGAAATTCCCCTACTAGAAAAATAAAGAGAGGGAGGTAGAAAGCGTGATTCCATGAACAGAAGAGCAAAGCACAGCTGATCCTCAAACATCTAATCACTCAAGTCTTCTCTGTTCCCTATTAAGAAGGTATATGAAAATCCCAAGTTTTCTCTCCCCTGCAGGGAGGAAAAGACAAAAATAAAAAAATAAAATAACCCCAGAAAGACCCAAACTGAACTTAAAAAGTCAAGGCCTCTCTGTGGCTTAGTTCTCTAGGAGGGAAATGAGATTTTCTCTTACTTTTTTAAGGAATGGAGAAAAGAAAGTATAAAAGATGGCTTTTTTTTTTTTTTTTTTTGCCCTCAGTAATATGTGAAGATGTATTCCATATTTAAAATTCAACAAATACTGAGTGGCGACTAAGTTGCAGGTATCATGCTAAACATTTTAGGGATTAAACAATCAGCCAAGTCTACTCCTGTCCTTAAGCAGCAAGTCACATCAAGGAAGCGTGCGGGAGGGGACTAGGCAACAGCCTCAAATCATAGCAGGAAAAGAAGTGTCTATGAGAAGGGCCACACAGAGTGACAGCACGCACAGGTGGGGCAGGTCCACCTAGAAGGTGTTCCAGGGAAGGCAGAGAGCAAAAGGAGCACCCTGAGGAACTCTTCCAACTGTTCTGAAGACTAGAAAGAGCCAAGCTGGGCCACCCTTTAAACACTATGAGTCAACGCAATACCCACATCTAGACTAGCAGGGGAAGACCCACTGGTAACAAATTCTGTATTTCTTTTACTTGAAAAATCTGCTTCACCTACTTCCTCCTACAGTGCATAATATTACTAAGTTTATATGAATTCATAAAGTGGCAGTTATATTTGTATACAAAGCTTACAGCTACGTTTTTGGACAATATACGGTTCCCATGATAATCTCAGGTAAACAGAAATGCTAACCTTAAAAATCTAGGTGTAAAAAGTAAAAGCAAACACTAAGGTTTGAGTGAACTTAAACAGCTCTCCTATCTCTAGTAAGAGCATATTCCAACTATTTACGAGAAGTTCTGTATATTAATCCAGTTCTACATTATTCATACATTGTGAAACAGTCTCTGCCAGAAATCAGTAACACTAAATGTCTGTATTTTCCTTAAAAGTCATTGGGAAACAGGGGTGGCTGAAAAATCGCCATAAAGTTGCCAATGAGGGCTTTTAACCAAGATAAGAAATGTATTACAAGGATTTCAAAGGCACACAAGATAGAGTGTTTAGTGGTCATTTGATGATTATGAAAGAGCCACTGATTTTAGAACCACATAGGACCTTTGAGATCACCTAATCTAATCTCATTTACAGGTAAGGGAATCAAGGTCACCTGACTGGGCCAAAGTCACGTAGCTTCTTGAACACATACCTCACCTACATTTCCCACCCTCATGTGCAGTGAGATGTGTCCACAGGAGGAAGTCTAGCTTATCAGTGATGGGCACTCCTTCCAGGCCCAGTCCATAAAAATCTCCCATGAGCAAACCTCCACACTCTTCTTCTTCTGGCTTCAAACAGATGGGCATGGAAGTTTGGGAAGCCCTATGTTAAAGATGATGGAGTCATGGTACGAAGGAGCCTGGGTCCTTAAATTGACACTCGGAGGGGAGTTGTCTGCCAATCACCAACTCCATCTGAACTCCATTTGGATTGTGTTGAGCCCCTGAGATTTAGGAATCTTCTATGTTACAGCAGCTAGAGTTTTCCTAACAATGTATCTACCATATCAACATTTTCTTTCCAATAATGGATTTAAAGAATTAGCCAGGCTTGGTGGCAGGGGCCTGTAATCTCAGCTACTTGGGAGCCTAAGGCAGGAGAATCTCTTGAACCCAGGAGGTGGAGGTTGCAGTGACCTGAGATCATGCCACTGCACTGTAGCCTGGGCAACAGAGCGAGACTCCGTCTCAAAAAAAAAAGAAAAAGAGAATTTTATCTAAGTCTTCAGAATGAGACTAGTCTACTATGTACTGTAGTAAGTAGTACTACACACACGCCAGCTGTGACCAATGGCAAGTTACTTAAACCCTCTGAGCCTTGATTTTCTCACCTATAAAATGGATATGATTAGAGTATCCATCTTAGACTTTTAAATTTTAAATGAGATCAGCTTCCCAGATGGAACACAGTGCCACGTACACAGTAAATACTCCCTAAAGATTATCACTGCCATATCTGTGCACAGCTTATTTTAAACATAATACGTGAAACTGAAAAACAAGCACTTTCTCCATGTTTTCATTCTCAGACCTTTAACGGGGCTAAGGCGATGGCATGGGTCCTCCTTGGTGATCTGTTCTTCTTCCATGATATTTGACATTGGCACATTGAGGCTAACTGTGTCTTCATCGGATGGCTAAAAAGATATAGGGCACTGTTTAATTCAAGAGAAGTGTTATCAATGTAGATACAGAGAATGCTATGTAATAAAACAACATCCTGTGATTCTTAAGAACATCATATTGAATATAAGTTGCCAGACACAAAGGTCAATTCCTCTTACATAAGTTCATAGAAAGCAAAACTGATACATGGCATGGAAATCAGGATTGAGGGTGTTCTTGGGGTCGGGGTGGGGCTTTCTGGGGTGCTGGTAAAGTTCTCTTTCTTGAACTGGCAGCTGGTTATACAATGTGTTCACATTGTGAAAATTCATGGAGCTAACACGGCTTCTCTGTGTTTTCTTCTCTGTTTGAAGGTGAAATCTTGTCAGGTACTGATAAACAGTTTGGATATGTGTCCCCTCCAAATCTCACGTTGAAATGTAATCCCCAGTGTTGGAGGTGAGGCCTGCTGGGAGGTGTTTGGGTCACAGGGTGGGTCTCTCAAGAAGGGCTTGCGCTGTTCTTGCTATGTATTCACATGAGATCTGGTTGTTTAAAAGTGTATGGCACCTCCCCAATTGCTCAACCTCATCCCGTTGCTCCCTTGCTCCCACTGTCACCATATGACATGAGGCTCTCCCTTCACCTTTACCTTGACTTCTGAGGCCCTTGCCAGAAGCAGTTGCTGGTCACATGGTCTGTGCACAGCCTGCAGAACTGTGAGCCAACTAAACCTCTTTTCTTTGTAAAGTACCCAGCCTCAGGTATTTCTTTACAGCAATATAGAAGGAACTAACACAGGTGCCTGTCTTATTTCCTATTTTAGGCTGAGGAAGCTGCATCACATATATAAAAGTGCTAAACAACTGTAGTAGTTAAAAGGAACTGCTCTGTGTGATGTTTGGAATAAAGGTTTGGCTTAATGTTGGAGTTAGTTCTCTCTGAGGGTTTCTTTCCCATAGTAGCTGATGAGGTGTATTCAGAAAACTATATTGTGAAATATGGAGGCTGATTTATTTTCCTATGTCTCCATTTTACTGTTGCTATTTAGGGAACAGCTTTCCAAATCTCAAAAATCAGGAACCTCCATAAAACACATTCCAGAAGACTGTGGCTTGCTCCTAAATTCTTGAGGCATGGCTTTCAGAGTCTGTTCTTGTTTACTTTTGGACATATACACACATTGTATAGAAACTGGCAGAAATCAGACATGCATTTCATTCATTTAACAAATATTCATGGAGCCCCACACTTTCTTTCCTGTTTATCTTGATAAAAAGATGTTTTTAAGTTCTCATTGACAAATGCTAAATCAATCAATGGCAGCAGCCAAAGAAAAACAATGAGGTAGGATCCCTGAACCCCACAATGTGATCTGAATGGGAAGATTACCTGACCATAGATGGAAAAACCTTTCCCAAACTAGGTGAAAATAGGAAGCTATGCAAGATAATTCCAAACGCTTATCATTCTAAAAAATAAATTTCTTGGAGCTGTTCTTAGGAAATGAGGCTGCGATATGAGATAAGGAAAGGCCAGTGGGAAGATGTGAGCATTTTATTCTGTTGAATGGAATCTTTTCTGTATTACCTTCTTTTTCTACCCACTTCTCATCTTAAACAATTAGCAAAATTCCAAAGATACGCATCTAATTAAAAGGCACAGAATAAATCCTTGGGCTTCTTCTAGAATGATATTAGCAGCCTACTTATGCTTAAGTGAGAACCAAAGGATAATGAAGTTCTTTATGTAATGTTTTATTAAGGAGCTTAATTAGCCTTAGAAGACAGATAAAGCAGAGTCTGTTTAATTTAACAGAAAATATGCTTAGGGTGAGTAACCTCTGAAACAATGGTACATTTGCGAGGATTTAGGAGTTGAAGAGCATGAATTAAAATGCAACTTCTAAAGCAATGTGTTTAGGATCCCCTCTCTCCCACCAACCACAGTAAACTATTGATCTGGCTTCCTGTGGGTTATTTTCTTTTATTGACACTGGCCTTCTCTTCTTTCTTTCAAAATGTTCTAAATTAGAAGGATTATTGAATACGAAAATGCTCTTATCTACCTTAGCTACCTATTAAGTACCTTATCTACCCATTAAAACTCAAAGACTTGAGGAGAATTATTCCTGGAGTGATATATAGAAAAAAATGTGAATTTCTTAGATGGGGTAATTGGTCTATTAACTACAATTTGAAAGAGTATTACAATGTTTCAAAACTTAGTAACCAAGAGAAAGTCAGTAACTTCCCTCAAAAAAAGAACACCTGATACTTTTCCTACCATTCCTTTCTAGATCCCTGAGGTCAAGAAGCTCCATTTAATGATACATTAGTGTTAGGGTTGGGGAAATCTAATAGACTACATGTGAGATAATCAATCAGTTATCAAAGCATTGTTTATAACCGCAATAGGAAGCTCTACTGTGTGAGGCCTGTTAACTTAAAAGTAAACCAAACTTTATCCAATTATCTGAACAGAACAGAACACAATCTAAGAGTTCCAGGAAAACATTGTTATAAAAACTATAGCTACTAATAAATGAATTTCCTGTGGGTAAACTACTAAAATAAAATGTACACTTGGTTCCTTAACATTTATGCATATGTATAACAATGTTTTTCTAAATTACTCATTACTGAAAAATAAGTATATTTATAGAAGTGCTTTGGGGCACGTGCATACTACTTAGGCACTTTATAATATTTATTAAGCATTCAATAATATTTTAGATAACGTGTGGAAGAGGAAGCAGATACAGACTCTACTCTTGAGGTATTTACAAAATATTAAAGATACAGAATAAGCTAACAACAGCTAATATTTATATAACAGGATTTCAAATTGTTTTTACGAATATCACATACTGTCATACAAACAAATCAATGCCCTTTAGTGGAAAGGAGTTCAATGGACACTGGTAGATATGTCTAGAAGCACAGAAGGAAAAGAATCTGATCACTAACTTTACCTCGGTGGCAGATAATCGCTTATCTCCATTATCACTTCCAACTCCCGAATCAGAATCCTTCTTGCTGAGATAGATGCCATCAATATTGAATTCATTTAAAAAAGATTAAAATCACAAAGATCACACCAAGAAACATCAATTTATATTCTAATAATAATTTTGCTATGCAAATTTTTTATTATTACCATAAGAGAACAAATCAGTCTAGCATTAAAGAATATTAAGACATGGACCTAATGAAAATCAGACAGTAGCACAGTCTAAACACAGTACAAGATAAAATGGATTTATGCTCTAACCAAGTCGCTTGCTCTTAAATATCAAGGTGTTTCTTAAAAATAGTTACCAATGTTTTCATTATATTGAATCTAGCACATAAAAAAGTAATTAACCACATAACTGCTTTTACCCCTTATGCTATGAAATGTGGTTGCTTTCAATAATTCTGTAAACTTTTATCCAGGGATGAAGTACATTTGATAGGATCTTTGCAAAGATAAACCGTAGATATGTACTTGAAGCATGATATAAAAGTAACATTAGGATAGTCCGAAATTCTAAATTTACTTACTTAGCAAAAAGTGAAGGAAAAGATTTGTGCAGTGAAGAAGAACCTGCATTTCTACAACTGTGTTCAGTGTGGGAATTTTGGTTTTTGGAAGCTCAAGGCTTGATATATGCCACAAGAAGCTCTAGCAAGTGTGAAAGGATTCTAACACTTCCATTTGAAACAGGAAGTGGCAAAAAAACTACACATACTTCATTTTGAAAAGACCAAAAATAAAGCCTTCATTGTTTTCTTAACATTGTTTCTGGAGGCATATTCAACATTAATAATTGCTAAAAAGGCATGTCTGGGCTCAATATTGTTATTCTGATAAGTAAAAAATACCCACATTTGTATTCTAGATCGTATTTGTAAGTAGATGCACATTTACTCAGGAAGAACTGATTATTGATTAGGAGACAGTAGATGATATTTCAGATATACCGAAATATTCTCAATAGCATCAGTTTTTTATTTCCTATTTCAGTGGTTTTTCAACTTCTAGTTATAAATATGAATTAGGTGAGTAAACCAACTTGTTTTGTTTTGTTTTCTGCAGATACCATGGTGACTTAAACAGATTTTTGAAGAAGGCTACCTGGAAGGCCTTGGCCTAGGCAAATTTTAAACTGGAGCTTTGAGTGACAGCATAACTCACCTATCTTCCACGTGCTGGTGTAAATGTGGCCTCTCCATGGCGTGGAGATAAAGGGAGTCAGCTGTCTTAATCTGGCATGCTTGTATGCTGAGATATTTAAATATGTGAACCTTGCCCTTTGTGCAAATCTATAAAGAAATTAATAATCATATTCATTTTTCAATGACAAAACAAAATGTAAGTATCAAATCCTTACTCTATATATTTCAATTTTCCCAATTTCTTTTAATTTACATGAAATCTGTCCTTTCTAAAATATGTAAGAATTTTGGGAATCATTCCCTCCAAACTCTACTTTGAATAGAAAACCATGCTTAAGCAATTTCCAGTGTTTCCTTGCATTAAAGTATAGAACTCTAACATAAATGTATTGAAGTATAAACAGTATACAAAGTGTAAAGTCAGATGACTGGCCTGGTGAAATTCCAATTACAAAAGATGAAAAAAATACAATTACTTTCACGCCCATAGAAAGCAATTCAGAGCCTAAAAATAACTGTAGATTTAAGAAGCTGTAAAGTTATTTAAACAGAA
This sequence comes from Callithrix jacchus, assembly GCF_049354715.1. Taxonomy (NCBI): domain Eukaryota; kingdom Metazoa; phylum Chordata; class Mammalia; order Primates; family Cebidae; genus Callithrix; species Callithrix jacchus. Next base: position 69,391,278 of record NC_133502.1, read on the forward strand.
AATAAACTTCAAAATATTTAAATGGTTAAGCATCTGAAAGAATAGTACTCTGCTTTTCTCTCATGCAGTTTAATATTTGAGCTTAAGACATCTCTAAATAATCAATAACCATATTTTAAGGTGTTTAAATTCCATTTTCCAGCTCACATTCAAATAAGAAATATATGGAGGGAACAGTGGCTCACATCTGTAATCCCAGCACTTTGGGAGGCCCAGTCAGACAGATCACTTGAGGTCAGGAGTTCGAGACCAGCCTGGCCAACATGCTGAAACATTGTCTCTACTAAAAATACAAAAATTAGCCAGGCATGGTGGCAGACACCTGTAGTCTCAGCTGCTCAGGAAGCTGAGGCAGGAGAATCATTTGAACTTGGGAGGCAGAGGTTACAGTGAGTCAAGATCATAACACTGCACTCCAGCCTGAGCAACACAGCGAGACTCCGTCTAAAAAAAAAAAAAAAAAAAAAATCAATCAATCAATCAATATACTCCAAGAAAAAGTTTCAAATAAAGTGATAAAAAATGAGACATTTAATTCTGGAGTTGGAGTGATTAGCATAGTGAGCCAAGTGCTGGTGAATAGATTTGATGAGGCAGAAGACAGTTTATTGCAGTCAGATTCACTCAAGGGTTCACTGTGATTGTTTATAATCACGTTTTATATAATATTATTATTTTCAGCAGAGAATCAGAAAACTGGCCTTTGGAGAGTTGCTTAAGCACAATTGATAACCTTGGGAATCAGAAAACAACACCCCAAAATGAAGGTCACGGAAGCAAAAGATTTTCTCTGATTTCTCCTGCCCTCCTGTCTTTCGGTCCCATTCTCCCCAGGGGGAGCCTTAGAAACTTGAATCCCTGTTCCCAAAGCTGTTCCTAGAAACCAGAATCCCTTTTCACCAAAGCCAGCCATTAAACTTCAAAATATTACTTGAACTCTCCCTCTGCCTTTCTGTGTAAAAACTGGCCATAAAGAAATTATCTGACCTCTCTTGTTTGACAGTAGGTCATAAGAACCCCCATTCCAAAGAGGGTCCTGCCCCACACCCAGAAAGAAGAAATGATCCTCAGAGAGGCCAAGAAGAATCCAGATAGACAGGTCCTGCTGGGTTTGGCCCAATCATATTTCTACATGGCTGTCCAGACTTTGTAAGCATACAAATGGACAATTTCCCCTGTATCTTAGGGTCTTCACTCTGGAGGCTTCCATGCACATATTAATAAATTTTGCATGCCTTTTCTCTGATTAATCTGCCGCTTGCCAATGATTACTGATTTTCAGCAAACTTTCAGAGGATAAAGGAGAAATTTCCCTTGGCCCCTAGAAAAAATAGCACATCCCATGGGGCAATGGCTTTGCTGCAAGACCCCTCACCTGTGCTGGAGGAGACTGCAGAGGGTTATTCTCAAGTAGCAACACTTGCAGCTGCTTCATCTCTCTAAAACAAATTGGAATCGCCAGCACTTTGTTGCAGGAAAAGTCAAACTTTACCAAGGGAAGATCTACTAGTTCTAAAATAATGGAAAAAAGAAGAAAACCTTAGAAAGCAGTAAGATTAAATGGCTAATCATTCAAAAAGTTAACGTTCGGCGACTCAGGAAAAACATAACTGAACATAATCAAAGGCAAGTTGTACATTAGGAATACGTGGTATGTGTATATAACATTTTACCAAAGAACGGAAAATCTTTTATTGCATGCCCCAAAAGTTTTAAACTGTTGTTAGTTCTGATAAAAACTGGAAACACTTGACATTTACAATATCTATTGTTTAAAAATACTTTTTTTTTTTTTTTTCAGCAAAAGAATCACACAAGTCACATCACACAGAACATGTTTATGTTTTAACTTTAAACTGTTTCCCAGTAGCACTGGCTAGCCCATGAGGAATATGTTAATTACAGAATATTCTTATCTAATTAATGTATCTGGGCTGGCATTATCCCAGAACTAGCTACACTAAACATATTCATGAGTTTTTCAATTTCATTTCAAAAAACAAATGTTATCCAATTCAAAATTTTCTAATGATGGGCCCTATAATTCTGGTCTGATGAGACTTTATTCCAGAGCTTTTAAAAAGTCTTCTGTAGCTCTACTCACAAGAAGGAACATTACATTTAGCTTAAAGTCCCCACCCAGTGGCACAGTAAACACTCAGTAATTTCAAGTATTCAAACCGACATGGGCAGCTGCTAGGAATAAAGTCAAATATATTCCACAGAGCAAAGACGCTGAGCCACGCCAGACATCTAGGGTGATGCAGGCAAGCCACTGAGATCTCTGCGTGTGGGGCCAGGAAGGGTCCACTCCAGAAAGAGGCCTGGCACCTTTTGTGAAGGGATCTATTAAGGGATGGAATATTGTGCTTTCAAACACTCAAGGAGTTCTAAAGTGGAAGGCGGGCAAGAATAGAGTGTGTTAGTCCAATCATATTTCTATATGGCTGTCCAGACTTTGTAAGCATACAAATGGACAATTTCTCCTGTATCTTTGGCACTACCCTGGAGTAAACTTTCACACTGTTTCTCCTCTACCCCTACATTGCTCTTCGTTTTCACTTGACTCAGCTATGCTGGTTACTTCAATTTCCACAAGGAAAAGATTCTAGTAACCAGTAGCTCTTTCAGAATTCAAGGCACTCTGGGAATGTAAGGGACTTTCCTTCGTGCATACCTCAGTGAATTACTTTGTCTTAAAGAAAGGAGGAATAGGCCTGGAATTCTAGAGAGGAGGCAGAAGAGCATCTAGGGCCATGAGTTCCAAACTCATGTCCATGACAGGTGGGCTGTGCAGGAGAAACCCAGGAAGTGTATTTTTAAAAGAATACAGACCCCTGGGCCTAAAGCCAAGGAATCTGTATTTTATAAATTTCCCTGAGTAGTTAGTCCTCACACCCAGCTTGCCTCCCCTCTGGCAGGTTGAGGGACTGACCTCAGGCCACACTGGTCCTAGAGGGCACTAGAATCGTGAAAGTGAAAGGATAGGAAAATCAAGATCCTCTTTCACGTCACAGCTTGTGTGTAAGACGGCTATGAACTGTGGAGATCACACGATAAGAGGAATGCCTCCTAGCTGTTACCCCTAGCAATGTCAACCTATCTCTGAGATAGTTAACTAATGTTAGGTTGGCAAATCACTGCAAAAATTTAACTGGACTCTGGATCTTCAGCAATGATTTGCCACTTAACATGAAGACTTCAGAGTGCGACTAGGGGGCTAAGGATGTGGAAGACACAGCAGGAGAAAACTTACAGGTAAATAAAATAAGTAATGGTTTTATAACGACCATTTCCTTTCTAGTTCCACTTTGGAACACAATTGCCATCACAGTTTAAGAAAGCAAGAACCAGACAGTTTCACAACAAAACGAAGGAGAAAATGATAATCTTGCAACGGCAGTCCAGGAAAGGTTCAAAGAAGAGGAGTACGAAAAGGGAGTAACAAAAAAAAAAGCAGTAGAACAAACCCCACTCTCTCTCCCCACTGCTAAGAGAGGTAATGAATGGCTATTTTAACCCTCTGCTCATTCTAATCCTAGAAAGAATAAAATATGGTCTTCTTAGTGCAGTTGCTGTAGTAAAACACCACAAAACTGATGCGAGTAATTAGGCCACGGTTTTGTTTTGTTTTTTTCATCCTCAGATTGAAAGCATACGAGGAGAGGAATCCAAAAAGGAAAAACATACAAGTAAATAGGGAAAGTCTTCACAGTCACTGCCTGAAAGCATTTTCAATGGTCTTTTGTCAATAGAGTTCTCCAGAGTGAAGCAAAAAGAAACTTGATATTCAGGAAATTATTCTTTTTTAAAAATTTCCCGTAAACTGAAGTTTTAGCTTCGGGTATATTTTTAAAATATCAAAACTGAGAAACATGGAATAATCTATCTTTTTAAGGGAAAGGAATGCTTTTAAGGTAAGAGAAGAAGGAGCAGCGAGAGACAAAAATCTAGCTTTTGTGAGTATACTTTCTTTCCACGTGTTTTTAAACTATAACAGGCAATTGCAAAATGATCAAATTAACTTTTCCTTTTGAAAATGAGAGTTCAATTATTGGTGACGTTTTCACAGTGATTAACCCGAGAGCTTAAGTTTAAGTGAGTTTTCTTTAACTCATAAAAGGCTGTATGCATATAAACTTGCTGTTAATAAGCCTTCCCTTTGTACTCGCTTAATCCAAATACAAGTTTCATATATTCAAAAAATGAGATTGTACAGGGACAAAATGAAAAATCAATCAATATTTTTAAACCAGGTCATCTCAAGTACTGAAGTAAAATATGCTGAGTTTCTAATTCTGCTTCTCTAAAATGCTAGTTAGATGAGAAAGGTGAAAGATGGCAAGCGGACTTGAGCCTCCCATCTATAAAGCACATCACATTTTGCAAAGTTCTTTCCCTTTCATGTGTTCCATTTTCTTGCCTTACTATGAAGCATTTCAAGCCAAAGAGCAAGATGCAGAGACACGATAATTAAAACCAGGCATCCATAAACTGTTTCATCAATGTCAGATTAACCAAATGCAGACGGTTTCCGAATACTACTGGGTTTTGATTTGAGTAATATTTTTAAACTATGTTTGAAAACGGCTATGTCTAGAGACCTTAAACCAAAACAATGGAAATCAATGTGATCTCTGAAAACCAGAGTATGCTTTGGAAAAGGCATTCAGAGTTCCGGACTCATCTGTTCATTCCTGATCCAGGTCCAAATCCAAACACGAAATTCAGATCCACTCCCGCCTATGAGGCTGGTTCATGGTCTAAATGGTCCACAACTTCTGAATAAATATATATATCTTCCCTGAACCCAATACACTGTACCAGACAGACATGGAAGCCCATGGCTGCAGAGCAGGGCTGTCTGAGGTCTCGGCATTCGTGATGGGTGGCTGGGAGCCACGTCTCAATGTTGAGGCTCTGCAGCCACCATTGGTGAAACTTACCAAGACCACCAGTGAGACATTAGTCCAAATATCACTCCAGCAGAAGCAGCACTATTACCTCAGAACAAATTCTAGACACTGGGGGTTCCCAACCAGAGTTCCCAGATCCCCAAAGCTAGAAATCCTGACAGTCAGGATCTGTAGAACATGTCCCTGAAATGTCATGTTCCAGAATGTCACATACCCATACCCAAAGCAATTCATGTCACCCCTGCGATGGGTTGCCTTGAGTCCTTCCAAAATCCATGTGTTGCAGTCTTAATCTCCGTTACCTCAGAATGTGACTACATTTGCAGACAGGGTCTTTAAAAGTGTGATTAAGTTAAAATGAGGTCATGAGGGTAGTCCGAATCCACTGGTGTCCTTGTAAGAAGAGGAGATTAGGACACAGACGTGCGCAGAGGGGAAACAGCGTGGAGACACAGAGAGGAGGAGATGCCATCTACAAGCCAAGCTGAGAGGACCCAGCAGGAAACAACCTGGCTGGCACCTTGATCCCAGGCATCCAGCCTCCAAAATTCTGAGATGAAGTTGTTATTGAAGCCACCCCTCTGTGGTTCTTTGTTATAGCAGCCCCAGCAAACTAATAAACCCAAGCCCACCACCCTGCCCCACAGCATTACCTAGGGGAATGATTTTGTTGCTGTAGCCCTCTACTAAAATCACAGGCTGAACATCACTTTTTTGTTATCTGAATGTGAAATTCAAATCCTAATTAGTAGTAGTAGGTGCGCACACATACACATAAAGATCCACCCTGTTCACAAAAGTAAACCAAAAAATAAAATAAAATAATGAAAGTCTCCCATTTTCTTCATTTCCCCTCTTTCCTTTTTACCTTGTGGTAGAACTTTCAGGTAATTTCTTCTGACATTCAGTTCTCGTAGAGCTTTCAACTGACCTATCTGCTGGGGCAGTGCTGTGATCTCGTTGCAGCTGACATCCTGTATCAAAAGCAGAGAGAAATCATAAACATCTTTTTCCAGGAAATCAAGCATGCCATGTGAAATCTCCTGAAGGAATTTACGTATCTGGACAACTACACAGGTGCACTTTTATATTCATCTCCAGGTCCCTAGCATCAAGGCTCAGCACAGAGAAGAAAAAGAAAGGTGAACATTTTAAACTCCCTCAGAGAAGAGAAAAACGGAGAAAGCATGGACATCAGTAGCATTCGGCTACCACTTCACCAGCCTCTGTTCTGCCACTTTGACATGCTTCGATTTTACTGAATTCTTACAACAAACCCATGAGGCAATATTACTAGCCTAATATTTACAGATTAGAAAAATGAGGCTTGGAAAAGTTTGGCCAGATGCCCAAAGCATGCAAGTGCCAGAGTTAACACTAGAAATGAATGATCAGCTCCCGGCCGAGCCACTGTCCCACCATGCCTCTACATAGAAGAAAAACTAGGATATCAATGCATGTTTGGATGCACTATTTATTTAAAATGGCATTCTTCACCATAGGCTAGAAACCTGATAGCTGACCACCTTGCCATACATCTCACAAGCAATCTTGTCTTCTTTGCTTAGAAAGCAAATACTCAGTTCAGCCTTGATAGAACCCCCTCTTGACACATGCAAAATAGAGGCCTTGACATTTATAATTATCTGTATTCTTAGGATCTCCCAGAATACCACTCTTCCTCTTGACCCTAGGAGTTGTGTTCTGCTCTTCACTCCCCTACTCACCCCCAGCTACTCCTGCAGTATAGACCAGTGTTCTCTCTTAGCTGGGTGCCATCATCATCTCCTGACTGGTTTCCCTACGTCAGTCTCCTCAGGTGCACCCTTCACAAGGCGGCCAGACTGCAAATGCCATTATGCTGTTCACCAGCTTGAACACTTGCAGAGGCTCCTCAGCAACTGTAAAGTCCAAATTGAGCAGTAAGGCCAGGGTTTATGATGAGGTCCATCCATTTCTCCAGCATGGTTTCTCTGAATGTCACTCCTCACAACCTATACTCCAGCCATGTTACTGCTGCTGCTGGCAGTTTTCAGTATTTCATAGTTCCCAAACTTGCTCATGCTCCTGCCTGATACGCCAGTCCCCAATATTGTCCTGTTGTCCCACTGACTCATTTTTAAAGACCTAGTTCAAGCCTCAACTTCTTTTGTGAAATCCTTCATGAGGCTTCCCCCACCTCTCCCACTCTGATCTAACCCCCAGGGAGACTGACCAGTTCTTTCTTTCTGGTCCTTTGGATAGTGTGTTACTATAAGTCATTTGCTCACATGTTTGCTTTCCCCCTTAAGCCTATGAGCTCCTGGGTGGGAGGGACCATGTCTTATTCATTCCATCCTCCTGGTGCCAAGTAGAGTGCAAAGTATAAAGTAAGGGATCAATAAATGTGGATCAGACCTCTAAAATCCACTTATGGTAACACTCCAAATACTGTGGCTCCTTCTGTCTCCAGGACCCTAGGACCAAGGATGCTCCAACATACACATTAAATCCCACGCAGGTCCCACCTGGCATCACAGAACAAAATATATAAATGATTCCAGTGAGATCAGGGCCTTAAATATCCCGCTTTATTTTTGAACCTGCAAAAGCTCTCCCCTTTCACCACCGAAGGCAGCAAAGCCTCATTTCAGAAATCTGTTTCACTTTCATTCAAATAAGATGAACTCATCATCGACCAATCCAATGAAAACCCCTAGCTCCATATTTAGACAAGGCTGCACACAACACAGTTGATCCCTCCCCTCTAACCTGGTCTCATCCAAAAGGCTGCAGGTGACCTATCAACCTGTCCTCATCATGATGGGATACCACCCCATGAAGAGGAACAGTGTCACTCCTGCTAAAAAGAAGGGAGGCTGTACTCTATAAAGACTGAGTGTGCACAGTGCAGATGCCTCCCGGAGCTTTTCTGTACAGCACTCTGATGGAAGAGGTGGGGTGGGTGAGAACACTGGGTGTTCAGTGGCATCACCCACAACTGCTGTTGCTATATCCCTCCTGTCCCAGAAAAGTCACACACAAGTTTGAGAAGAACACCTCTAGTGTTTAAAACAAAAACAGAAACAAACTCCACAAGCTCATCTGCAGATACAAAAACGTCAAAGGAAGTAAATACGTTTTTAAAACCCACATCCAACAGACTGGTTAGTATTAGATACACTCTCAGCCTCTCGCTGAGTCAGTAAATTGCCCTGCCTTTCTGAATGTATTTCCACAGGGGAGAAGAGAATAGTGAAATGCCATCTTTTCCCAATTACTGGGGCATCTGCTCAGTCACAGAAGCCAACAATCGAACCTTTCCATGAAAGCTTTCTTTGCCTCAACTAAGTTACAAATAAGCAAAAGGTGCCATTCCATCCTACTGTAAAAGAGTCCTCACACAAATGGCACACAGGATATCGAATCAGTCTATGGAACTCGTGACCAGACACAGTCACTTTGGTGATGTTGTAAGGAGAAGTGGGTGTGCTTATGGGGAAGAATTAGAGGGAATTATTTTCCATCTCTAGAGAAAAATGGATGTTATTGGCATCTAAAACAAGTGTTTTTTTTTTTAAGTCTTGTGAGTGACAGCACAAGAAAGACCCTTACATAAATTATGGAAATCACAAATTTTCAATATGAAACTGACAATTTCCAGAAGCTTCAAAAACATAAGGCTTTTTTTTTCATCCTTCTCTAAAAAATAAGGAGGGATGAGAGGGAAGCAAAAAGACAACTGGTATATTTAAGTAGCACGTTATTCACAGCATTACAAGAAACTAAGCCGTATTCCATTTTTTAGTGTGAACTATACTCACCTTGTTCTTTGCTGGTAATGCTTGACTTAGCAGGAAATCAAAATATGCTGTTTCTCTAAACATAAGGCGATTTTTTCCCATTGTATGTTTCTAACATAATAGCTCTATTTTAAAAAAATCAACTTCCCCTAGTGATATTTGAAAACTTATTTAGCAGTAGGAAAAATGGTCACTCAATTTACTTTAGAAAGCTTCATGTAATAATAAATACAAGGTTTTTTTTCCTTCTGACTTACAGAACAGGACATCTGTAGACAATTTGAAACACAAAGTCCAATTGGAGGGTATATGGCGAAGGTCAAATTATTTTAGTAGTACTCTGCACTGTTGTCAGTTACTTCCTGTCCTGACAAAATAATGGGGGGGAAATGCCCAAGCAGATTTAGCACATAAGTAAGATTACATTTCATGATTGTGTAATCAGCATTGTAGAAAATAGTGCAAAACTCTATTCCCACAAGTCACTGAATCTTGCCACATTTTAAAGAGGTTATAAGTTCATCACAAAAATAAAACCCCATGGGTCACTGTCTTAATTAGCTGTGGGTTGAGGAGGAAGAAACACGAGATAATAGTCTAGGTATTCGGGGATAAAATATTTCTGTTTTGAGAATGTAAAAGCAATATTTCTAGAATGGTCCTGTTCTCTAGAACACTTTTGTTCAAATTCAGCCCAAGACAAGTTATGAATTTTTTAGACTGATTTAAAGAAGATATGATTTAGGGAAACGAACGTAAATACAAACAACACTAATGCCTCATACTTCCACAATTTGTAAAAATTTATCAGGTTATAAATTCCAGATTCAGTTACTTATTAAAATAGTCCAATGAATCCTTTCTGAATTTTCTATTAGCTCTAAGCTATGTCTTAGAGAGAATAATGATTCCAAACTTCAGTGAAATCATAGCACCCTATAGTTAGTGTTACAATACTACAAATACACAGGCAGATCAAAAAGAGTTATCATGAGCATGTCATAAATATTTACTGAATTTATTCTTTTTGATACAGAAATGAATCTAATTATAGTAATATAAACACTCAAGCTTTTTATAGACCAGCCAGTTGTCATTTAGATACAAAACAAAACAGAATTTTGGAACTGTAACTTAACACTTATTTTCCACTGGTCATCATGTTTAGGGCCCCAAAAGAAAAACTTTAGAAATAAGATTCTCTCCTTATCACAGTAAAAAGAGTCTCTAGAAGTGTTAAAACCATGTTGGAGATTACTATATTTTTGTTACTAAGTGCTTGTTGCTAACTGACCTTCAGAATGCAAAAATAACAAGGATTTAAATTAGCAGAATACATTCATGAATTATTAAACTAGGTTACACTCACTTTCAGAAAGTAACATTGTAAAAAATACTAGAGGTATTTATTTATTTATTTATTGAGACAGAGTCTTGCTCTGTCTTCTAGGCTGAAGGGCAATCATGCAATGTCGGCTCACTACAAACCTCTATCTCCCAGGTTCAAGAGATTCTCCTGCCTCAGCCTCTCAAGTAGCTGAGATTACTGGTGTGCACCACCATACCAGGCTAATTTTTTTTTTTTTTTTTTTTTTTTTGTATTTTTAGTAGAGACAGGGTTTCACCATGTTGGCCAGGCTGGTCTCGACCTCCTGACCTCAGGTGATCCACCCACCCTGGCCTCCAAAAGTGCAGGGATTATAAGCGTGAGCCACCACGCCCAACCAATTAGAAGTATTTTTTTGAGGAATGATGTCTAATGAAAACCAACATAGGCCAAGTATGCTGGTGCATGCCTATAATCACAGCACTTTGGAAGGCTGAGGTCAGCAGATCTCTTGAGCTCTAGAGTTTTAGACCAGCCTAGAGAACATAAGAAAACCCTGACTCTACAAAAAAAAAAATGTTAAAAAATTAGTTGGGCATGGTAGCATACACCTGTGGTCCCAGCTACTTGGGAGGCTAAGGTGGGAAGACTGCTTGAGCCCGAGAGGTTAAGGCTGCAGTGAGCTTTGACCATGACAGTGCATTCCAGCCTGGGTGACAGAGTAAGACCCTGTCTCAAAGAAAAAAAAAGAAAGAAAAGAAAACCAGTGTAAATACTGTGTACTGTGTCAAGATGATCTAGGTTTGAGAAGATGATCTCGGTTAGAGAAGACAATCTAGGTTTGAGAAGACAATCAGGGTTAGAGAAGAAGGTCTAGGTTAGAGAAGAGGATCTAGGTTAGAGAAGACGGTCTAGGTTAGAGAAGGCGGTCTTGGTTAGAGAAGACGGTCTTGGTTAGAGAAGACCGTCTGGGTTAGAGAAGAGGATCTAGGTTAGAGAAGAGGATCTAGGTTAGAGAAGACAGTCTGGGTTAGAGAAGAGGATCTAGGTTAGAGAAGATGGTCTGGGTTAGAGAAGAGGATCTAGGTTAGAGAAGAGGATCTAGGTTAGAGAAGACGGTCTGGGTTAGAGAAGATGGTCTGGGTTAGAGAAGAGGATCTAGGTTAGAGAAGAGGATCTAGGTTAGAGAAGACGGTCTAGGTTAGAGAAGGTGGTCTTGGTTAGAGAAGACCGTCTGGGTTAGAGAAGACAGTCTAGGTTAGAGAAGAGGATCTAGGTTAGAGAAGACGGTCTTGGTTAGAGAAGACGGTCTTGGTTAGAGAAGACGGTCTGGGTTAGAGAAGACGGTCTGGGTTAGAGAAGAGGATCTAGGTTAGAGAAGAGGATCTAGGTTAGAGAAGACGGTCTGGGTTAGAGAAGACGGTCTGGGTTAGAGAAGAGGATCTAGGTTAGAGAAGACGGTCTTGGTTAGAGAAGACGGTCTGGGTTAGAGAAGAGGATCTAGGTTAGAGAAGATGGTCTAGGTTAGAGAAGAGGATCTAGGTTAGAGAAGACGGTCTTGGTTAGAGAAGACGGTCTGGGTTAGAGAAGAGGATCTAGGTTAGAGAAGATGGTCTGGGTTAGAGAAGAGGATCTAGGTTAGAGAAGACAGTCTGGGTTAGAGAAGAGGATCTAGGTTAGAGAAGATGGTCTGGGTTAGAGAAGAGGATCTAGGTTAGAGAAGACAGTCTAGGTTAGAGAAGACGGTCTGGGTTAGAGAAGAGGATCTAGGTTAGAGAAGATGGTCTGGGTTAGAGAAGAGGATCTAGGTTAGAGAAGATGGTCTGGGTTAGAGAAGAGGATCTAGGTTAGAGAAGATGGTCTAGGTTAGAGAAGAGGATCTAGGTTAGAGAAGACAGTCTAGGTTAGAGAAGACGGTCTGGGTTAGAGAAGAGGATCTAGGTTAGAGAAGACGGTCTGGGTTAGAGAAGACGGTCTGGGTCCTGGTTAGAGAAGACGGTCTAGGTTAGAGAAGACAGTCGAGGTTAGAGAAGACGGTTTAGGTTAGAGAAGACGGTCTGGGTTAGAGAAGAGGATCTGGGTTAGAGAAGAGTTCCAGTAAGACGAGACCACACAGTGGAAGTGCAGGTATTATTCATACAAGTGACCTTACCCTGATACTCAGGTTTTCAAAAACTTAGTATGGTAATATAGCTTGAGCTGTATTTTTGTAAGAAATCAAGCTTTTTATTTAATTAAATAAAATGCAAACATTCTGACAGAAACTGCAAGCTACTAATAACTAGCCTCCTATCATGTAGTCATCCTCTTTTGTGGAAGTGCATTTTGTATGACTCACTGTGTAATTTTAGGTAACGTCTTACCCTCTCTGTGTCTCTACCAAAAGAAGAGGTAAGGATTAAATAATTCTAGTTATCCTCCAATATCAGGAAAGTCCATTTACTAATCAGAGATGATGAAATGATTTTGGTTGAAACACAGATACATAACTAACTGGGAAATGTCAATTTTGATCTCTTAATGGTAAAAAACCCTCAATGCCTGTGGTCAGAACTCGCTGTCTTAAAAAAAAAAAAAAAAAAAAAAGTGTGTTCATTTAAACTTGAAACTTTCTCAAGAAAGCTCTGGGATGACAAATTATCACCGTTCAATGCCACTGTCTTTTTCCAGGGCAAAACTCTGTTGCACAGTTCTAGATTTACAAACACACGGCCTACCCCACTGCTCTTCAGAGGAAAGGCAGAAATGGAAGCACAGAGGGCCTTGAGCAAGCCCTGGTTTCCAATCATGCCACAGAAACCAGTGGTTAGGAGGCGTCACCAGAGACCATGAATGGACAAACAGCAAGGCGAGCATGTGAATTTATGCCTCCGCCATACCTCCCTCAGAGACTGGAGCACTGCCTGTGCAAACAATGAAGAAGGGATTGTCCTCAGCAGCTGCTCAATACCTTGCATGTCTTTATCAATCCTTGAATCCAGACTCCACACAACCAAACATTTCATGAAAAAAGAATAAAGAACAGCGTATCTAATCAGGGCCAGGAAATGCACCTTCCAACTAGTCATTACTTGAGCCAGGCCTTGTGAGCGTTTTGATTATAAAAGTAGGTTTTAAGTCAGTGATACTGTGTTCTCCGATGTGAAGGTAAGAGCTAGAAGACATGATTTTCAGACACTGCATGACTTCAGAGAGGACTGAATTGAGAAAAAAGACACATGAGATACAGATCATCTCTGGACCACAGCATGTCACCATGTACAGGGAACCAGTGAGAAAACACACAGATCTTTGGCAAATGCCCCATATAAGGCTCTCAATTTTTTTGTGTTCTAACAGTGTGTTTGTTTTTGCAGCTGCTTGTTAATTATAACACGTGGCATTTATACAGCATCTCTTAACAAATATAACTCATCTATCAGGCATGATTTAGCAGTATTCAACATACAACAAGGTTTTAATGAGTAAAATGAGATTTAGCCATCACAAGTCTACAGACCCCTTCTGACTCTTGGTTCCACAGTAACAAAACATTAGTGAGACATTGACCATTTGTACCAAACCTTTTTTTTCTTTTGTAACATTTTCCTCCCACAACTTTAATGGAAAAACCACTAGGAGTTAAACCAGGGAACTCCAAAGAAAAACATCACTGTCCCACTCTATGAGGGGCTTACAGTTTAGGTGAGGAGACAGTG